>NW_023425344.1:238930710-243730710 GCF_014108415.1 Molossus molossus | reverse complement strand
ATTCTAAATCCTACTCATAATTTAAAAATCACAAATCAAATGAACAGAAACAATTTTCCACCCATTAGATTGGCATAAACATACAAGGCTGACCATACCCACTGCTGGTGAGCATGTGAGTAAATAGACATTTGCATAGAATAGATAGCAAGTAGAAGTCTGCGCAGCTTCTTAGAAAGATAAATTGGTAACAACTGTTAAAATCAAGAGAAAAAAACAAAACCCTCATTTGACTCGGGAAGTCCACTACTAGGAATTTACCCAATGGAAATATTTATAAACATTTCAACAAGTATAAAAAAAAAAAGTGTTTTCACCAACAAGTGTAAAAACAAATGTAAAAAACCAACAAGTGTAAAAAACACAAGTGTAAAAAAAAGTTTTCATTTTAATTACAGCATTGTTGGAAGTACAAAAACTCCTAACTGTCCATTAATAGGAAATCAATTGTATAACTGTAGGTACATCCCTACAATGGAAAGTCCTACAGGCTTTAAAGGGCATAAGGCTGGCTCTGTATAGACTTAGATGGCAAAAAAGTCTCTAAAAGCAAAAAATATATAGTTAAAAAAACAAGATACAGAACTGTGCAAAGGCCCTGGCCGGTTTGGCTCAGCGGTTAGAGTGTCGGCCTGCGGTCCTGAGAGACCTGGGTTCGGTTCCCGCTAAGGGCGCGTACCTTGGTTGCAGTTTGTCCCCGGCCCTGGTCGGTTGTGCGGGTGGCAGCCACATGTGTTCCTTTCACATCAATGTTTCTCTCTCTCTCTGTTCCTCTCTCTCCCTCCCACTCTACCTGAACAAAAAATGGAAAAATGTCCTCGGGTGAGGATAAAAAAAAAGTAGCTTAATTTGTGCTATTATTGCTGCTAATAAAAATATAATGTTTAAAAAAAAAAAAGAACTGTGCAAAGTATGTTTTGTTCTGTGAGCCCATACATTTAGTTATCTAACAACTATTTACTGAGCATCTACTGTGTTTCAGGCACTGGTTGTTCAACTGGAAACAAAACAGACACAATCCCTGCCCACAGGAGCTCAATGAGGGATGCAGGCAATAGACCAGGCAAATCAATACCATGCACAGAACAGGGGAAGGTGATGAGTCCTATTGCAAAAAAATAACACAGGGACAGGGGATGGGAGTGCTGAGGTATGAGACACCCTCAGAAGGGTCAGAGAAGGCCTCACTGAGAAGGTGGCATCTGAAACCTGAGGCAGGTGAGGGTGTAATCTATGTGGAGATCTGGGAGAAGAGCAGCCAGGCTGAGGATGCAGGCAGTGCAAAGACCCTGGGGCAGGAATGTGTCTGGCATGCGTAAGGGAAGCGAGGGAGCAGTGTGCCTGGGCAGTGCAGTGTGTGAAAGAAAGAGAAGCTGCCACTGCGGGGCCTGGTGCGGGAAGGGCAGGACTGCTGCGTTACACACCTGTAAGGAATGGCTTGTTTGGGTGACCTGAGCCCAAAGAGGGTATCCAGCAGGGACATGAGTGATGTACATTTTGACAGACTCACGTAAAGATATGGGCGGTAGACTCAAGGGCCATTTTGTTTTCTTCTTTAGAGTTTCTATATTTAAAAAGTATGAAGTGTTCATTTGAGGATGAAATGGAAGGGGCATTGGAGATCGGGAAAGGTGGGTGGGCAAGTGGATGTTCAGGGAGGCAGTTCTGTCCTGGCCAGACAAGCAGGGGGCTATCCTGAAGGTGGGCATTCCCCTCGTGGCGTTTCCCAGGGTGTTAGTTTGTGTTATTGGGGGACAGTCTCCTTAGTGAAATGAGTTTGGAAAACTGGACAAATCTCTACTGCAGGACTTCTCAGATCCTTGCGGATAGTCCATCCAAGTAGGAGAGACGATGCAGTATTTCCCAAACTTGTTTGAGCAGGGAGATGGTTTTTTTACAAATCACCTGTAAGATGCAGCCATGGGTGAAGAGGCTCTCCTGTGGGGTGGTGGCAAGGGCACACTGCGCTGCGTTAGCTCGCTTGGGCCATGGCCAGGGAAACTGGCTGGCGAGGCAAGGCGAGGAGGCCTGAGAGCTCACTCTCCCACCCCGCACATCTGTTGCGCCTTCCGGCCCTAGCGCTCAGCCAGGATTCAGACACCAGGTGCCTCTGCACTCTGCACATCAGGGCCATTTGCTCAAAGCCTGCTGATGCAGCAGAGTGATGTTTGACATTCCTGACTCAGAGAGACAGTACCACCTGCTACTTCCCAGAACCCCAGCCCACCAGCTGACCCTGGGCATTAACTGGAGGGCAACTGAGGTGCAAGAGGCAGGTGCACAAACAAGATTGTTAGCTGGAGAGGAGGCGGCCAGGCCTGTGATTACACAAGCCCCCATCACCTTGGGGCTGTTAATATTAACTCAATCCCCAGCCTGGGGAGCATCAGCAATCTTCCAAGTCACAGCCCTGATAAGTGTTCTTTTGCTCCTATTGTTGGCTAGACCGCCAATGTCTCTTACTTGGCCTTCAATTGTGAGCTCGCCTAGTCCTTCCTAAATACACAGCTTTAATCCCCTATTGCCACATGTTGGGGAACATCTCTCCCATGGGACAGTGCCAAAACTGTGGAGGAAGGGCTGAGCAGCAGCCCAGCAGAAGCAATATGTAAGGCCAACCACAGGATTTCTGGAGAATCACCCCCTTGTACCATTTCAATCACTGGGCCATCAGAGCAGCTTCTCGGAAGGATAGATTTCTTCCTGGTGGGCACTTGCTGTGTTTTCCGTCTGGACACTCTTTTGATTCCTAGCCATTGGCCACATAAACTAAGCTTATGAAGAACTAGATCCAGGCAACCAATCATTCTTTCATTCGACCATCTTGTCCTGAATGAATCATTCATTCATTCAATCATCTTGTGCTAAAGTGTAATCCAGTCCTGGGTTACACACTGTGCATCGTGTGAGTTTCACGTAAGCTCAGCGGGCAATTCTGAATTATAAACATCTTTGTGAAAAGAAGACAGGGCTTTGTAGAAACTTGATTCTCCTGCTGCTTCTCCAGAGGATTGTCTCTGGGCCAATGAGGACAGTGGTGCAGGATGTGCCCGCACGTGGATGCCTCTCAGAGGATATGGGGTCTGAAATCCAGCCCATGCCACATGTGCCCCGTATGTGCCAACACCCAGCTGGTGAAAGAGGTCCTCTTCTTCATTTGCACAAAGATGCTTTGACTCCAGCGGGTATGTGATAAAACGAACACAGTACAATGTTAGTAGCAGAATCAATGTGGTAATTTAAGGTATTCACTGTAAAAATCTTTCTACTCTGCAGTTTTAAAACTGTCATAGTAAAACGTCGCGGGGCAGATGCCATTCTTCATCAAGTCATGCCCGGGCCAGAGAGATGCTGGTATAGGTTGAATTGTGTGCCTTCCTCCATCCCTGCCAAATTTATATATTCAAGTTCTAACCCTCAGTACCTGAGAATGTGACCTCATTGGGAGACAGGGTCTTTATAGAGGGAAGCAACTTAAAATTAGGTCATTAGGATGGGCTTTGATTCAACATCACTGAAGGAGGCGAAACTGGGACAGAGAGGGAAGGCGATAGGAAGAAGCCGAGAACACACTGTGAGCGTGAAGGTCAGCAAGAGGGGGTCTGGAGCAGGTTCTTCCCTCACAGCCTTAGGAGGAACCAACCTTGCCCACAGCTGATTTCAGACGGACAGCCTCCAGGTCTGTGGGAAAATAATTCTGCGCTACTTAGGTGGCAGGCCCAGCGAGTGCACAGAGATGCCTTTGCTTCGTCTGCACAGAGGCCGGTGCCCCGGCTAGCAGTGGCCTGCTCACCTCCTTGAACTCCCAGGTGGGCACGAATGTAAGGAGAGCTTTGAGCAGTGTTTGGTAGAGAGACTTCCTACTGCAGGGTGTGGGGAGCTGGGAATGGACCATGGGCCAATATTTACCGGAGGAAGAAGAGAGTGATAATGAGGGGAAGTCATTGCTCACTGGGCATAGACCAGCTAATGTCCAATAATGAGGATACAGGCAAAGAGCTTTTGCCACTGTTGACTTTGACACCCAATGCTACTCAACAAATAAGGACACAAGAAAAGGTTGTTTAAAAGCCCACAGGAACCCAAGAAAACAGGCAAACTTTCCACTCACAAAGCCACAGGTTGTTGGGAGGATTCTATAAGGTATTAACAAGCAAAGCTCTAAGCATATAGCAGGTGCTCAAGAAAACGGGGGGTGATCCAGAGACATCACTGAGATAAACTTCATGAGGACTTACAAACAGTCTCAAAGGCTTGTTTGTTCAATAAATAGCTACATGTAAAGGTCAGCAGGACTGTGGATGTCAAAATCAATACTCAGCTAATATCAGGAGTTTATTCCCATTAGACACTATGAGGGTTGGCTAATCTCTTCTCAATCCTGAGAAAATGTACAGTGGAATAGAAAGAATACTTGCTCATGAGGCAAAAAAAAAAAAAAAAAAAAAAAGACGTTCTAATTCTCACTTTGTCTCAGGCTGGGTAACCACTGGGAAGTCAGTCCCTGTTATGTCATCTGTGAAGTGAGGAGTGTCCGCCTAGACTGCGAGCAGGGAACATGTGGCCACGTGCCATGCCTGCTCTCGCATCCACAGACAGACCTCACCAGCAAGCGTGGTCCTATGTTCACCTTCCTTTAGACACAGCCGCAGAATCTTTCTCAAGGTACTACTCCAGGGACCACTACAACAGACCCAGGACGGCCGCTGCAGTAGGAACCAGGTCCTGTTCTGTCCCAGGCGACCTCTAAAATGCCTCCAGTTTTTCTGAGCCTGATTCCTTCCTTGGCCAGCTATGACTGCATTGTGTATCTTCCAAGACCTGTGTGTGCTGATTATTTGGGAGCTGCCTGGGGTCTTATATCTCGAGTTGTCCTACTGCTCCACATCTTCTTCTTTCAGACACCCAACACGCTCACCAGGGTCCTGGACTTTGGTGCTTCCTCCGCCCAGCCCGAGATGGTCACGTTAATGAGTTAAGACGCTCTCCGCAGACAGATGGGAGACTCAGAAGCCTTCTCAACTCCGTCTTCCAGGCAGCCCCTACCGATTAGTTAAAATTGACGTGTCAGATAAAATAGCCATTGGCCACTTCTTCCCAAGAAAGCATGTCCAAAGAAACTCTAGAGCAAAGGACTAAACCAAGAAAAGATGAGCTCTGTGTTGTGTTTATAGATATCAGCTTCGCCCCAGTGCCACGTGAACAGCTTTCTTTTCAATGCTCAAGATTAAACCTTCAGCCCACCCTTCCACCTCTGAATGCGCCTACTCCCTCCCAGCGACCCGGTAGAGCAGAATGTACATGTGGGCGTCCCAGCTTTCCAGGCCGCGCCTGCCTCAAGCTCTACAAACCGTTTGCTTTCGAACAAGTGACTCAGTCTTCCCTGGGCTCATCTGCAAAACAGGACCAAGGCCTCCCCACGGGATCATTTTAGCACACGGCCATATATTCTATCACCTGGAAGACATTCAACAAATAAACAAAATCGGCTGCTCTCCTGGCACGGGTGATTATCATTATTTGTACTATTTCTATATCGATCTGTCAGCCCTGGGGCTTCGTCACAGAGAAATGAGATACTGCTCATGCCCTAGAGACGTGCAGAAGGAAGAAACACTAAACGAACAGACCAGCATGAGCACAGTGGGCTCTGAGTCCCCTTGGGGCACTCCTCAGAGGCTGCTCAGCCTGCATATCCTCTTCCCTCTCTGACTGCCCAAATTCTGCCCATCCTCCAGGACCCCGCTCAAGCCCACCTACGTACTGAATACTCAGGCCTCTACTCTGCCTGATGAAGGAAGCTCAACCTTACTTAATTCTGGTTGATCTGTTTGTTCAGCATAACCTTTGTCAACTCAAATTCTTTCCATCAATTCCGGTTTCCACAGTCCAGTTTCATACACCCCATTACCCATCCCCGAGGTATCTGAGTGTGGAAATGAAAGGCATCCACAGTCTCAGGTGAGAAATGCCTCTGGATGGCAGCAATATGATGACTCTAAATCCCCCATCAATGCCTACTCAAGGTTAAGTATATAGCAAGTGCTTCAAAAGTAGATGGATGAATGGGAGAATAGGTGGGTGGGTGGGTGGATGGATGGGAGAATAGGTGGGTGGGTGGGTGGGTGGATGGATGGATGGATGGATGGATGGATGGGAGAATAGGTGGGTGGGTGGGTGGATGGATGGGAGAATAGGTGGGTGGGTGGGTGGGTGGATGGATGGATGGATGGATGGATGGATGGATGGATGGATGGATGGGAGAATAGGTGGGTGGGTGGGTGGATGGATGGGAGAATAGGTGGGTGGGTGGGTGGGTGGATGGATGGGAGAATAGGTGGGTGGGTGGGTGGGTGGGTGGGTGGATGGATGGATGGGAGAATAGGTGGGTGGGTGGGTGGGTGGATGGATGGGAGAATAGGTGGGTGGGTGGGTGGGTGGATGGATGGATGGATGGGAGAATAGGTGGGTGGGTGGGTGGGTGGATGAATACTTTTCCCATAGAATGTAGCATCTGTGCTTCCCCTCAGGCTTTCTGACAGTACAGTGAGGTCACTCTCCATGGCCAGGTCAGTTCAGCAGTTCCTGTTCCTCTAGTTCCCCATGTATCAGTAAACACTGAACACTGTGCACCCAAAAGATGTGGGTGCAGTGGGCTGAGAGCTGGAACATTTCCCTGAGGAGAATGCAACCTGACCTTCCCATGTGTTTCTGCATCTCTGACCACCAGAATCAGCTGCTGATGCTGGCTACTCTCTCTACTCAGCCCATGACAGCCTACCAGGACCAGCCTTGAGGGTGCTATGGATGCATCAGACTCCTAGTCCCTAGTCTGTAAGTAAATACTGCCTTCCCCTAGCCTCATGTCCAGTCTCATGGCTCTCAGTTAGTACCTGAGGAGGTGGACCTCTCGGTACGGCTGTGGCTGGGTGGGCAGGGAGGGGTCAATAAGGAGAAGCAGCATAGCAGCGCCACAGGACCTGCAGGGCTCACATGCAGGTGGTCATATGGGAGAGTCACCTTGTTCTGAAACAGGGAGCCAGTGAAGAATAAAGTCGAACTGTTGTCTCAGTCACTGACTAGCTGTTGACCTTGGGTAAGCCACTTTACCTCCCAGGGACTCAAATTTTTGTAGGGGTTGGTTGCGAGGATTACACAGAGTATACTCTGAGTCCCCTCAGTGGTTCAAAGGGTGGTACTTTTATGAAGAAACCATGCAGAAAGTTGTGGGAAGGGTTACAGGAAAACAAAGGAGGTGAGACACCCAGAGGTTAGCAAAACCAGGGAGCTCCCACCTGCCCGGAGCAGGAGCAAAGGAGGGAACTGGTGAGAGCGTGAGCTACGGAGGACGGGCTCCCAGGGAGCAGCTGGGGTGGCGGAGGGACTCGAGAGCTACTCCACAGGAGTGGAGCTGAAGCGGGAAAGAGGAGCAACAAATACTCCAACCTCTCTCTTCTCCTGCCCAGGACCCCTACTCAAGCAGTGGGCATGAGCTCCTGACAGTACAGTCCACAGCAGCCAGCCTCCCAGGGCACAAAACATGGCCCAAAGGGGCGAACAAGGCACGTGGGAGGGGCTGGCAGAACAGCCTGCGGAAGGCATATCGCTGATAACAACAGTAACGTCCACTCCTCCGAGCACCGCCCTGTGCCTGAGCCCCGCGCTGCGTCACTCCGCTCGGACTCATAGAGTTCAGCCCCGAGCACACAGCACTCACTATGACAGAAGCTGGATCATTGGTTTAACGGAGTTTCCCAATGACCCAGATGGCAAATTCAGATTCTTGACACTTTTAAGAAATAGGGGATCAATGACCCCCCCCCACTCCCACTCCTACCCCCAGGCTTTCCTTAGTAACTTGCTTAGAATAAAAGTGTGAATTTTAGCAAATCATAAAGCTCTGTGAGCAGGGCCTCCAGAGATGGGGAGGCTGATGACCACGGCAGAGAACAGTGGAGACAGGCCTGGTGCCCACTCAGGCCCCATCCGACAGAGGGGCAGGGTGCCCAGCCCCGGCATGAGACCGGGAACGCCACGGGAAAGCCAGGGGCCCTGTCTCCATCTCCCATGGGGCCTGCCTAACCCTTCCCCGCCCTTTCTCCCTCGCCCAGCCTGCCAGCTTCTCCCACTCAAATGATCACAAACACGATTTCCCTGCTCACAGGACGGGGAAGCCAGCCACAGGGCAGACGCAGACCCACTCACCCCAAGCGCAAGTTCTGGAGGAAGGCCTGGCTCTCCCGCAGCCGCCCACGCTGGACCTGTCAGCATGGCTGGAGGTGTTGAGTTCATGGCACAAGCATTTCAGTGGCAACAAGAAAAGGCAAACCAAGAGGCTCCACAGTCCGGAACAGGAGTGGGACGGAACGGAACGGAGCAAGACCTGTGTGAAAAAGAAGCTACTTTTAAAAGGCTTAAATTATTAGAGGGCTATATAGTATATCCTGTCTAAAAAGGCTCACTTTTAGAAAGAGAGACATTTACCCTCAAATTAATAATTTCTGCCCTGCCGAAGCCCCTCAGGCTCTGGGAGAGTCCACGGTTTACTTGTGACTACGTTCAAGCTTCTCCGACCAATTCCAGGGGAGAGTACAGTCTTTTATATTTTACAGAGTTAATAATAAAATTAACAGCCAATGAGCCCTGGCCGGTTTGGCTCAGTGGTTGGAGCGTTGGCCCGTGAACCAATGAGTCCTGGGGTTGATTCCAGTCCAGGGCATGACGTATGTCTGTTGTGGTTCGATCCCCAGCCCTGGTCGGGGTTGTGTGGGAGGCAACCAATCAGTGTGTGTGTCTCCCTCTCCCTCTCCCTCTTTCTCTCTCTCTTCCTCCTTCCCACTCTATCTGAATGGGAGAATACCCTCAGGTGAGGATAAAAACAAATAAACAATGTTTTTTAAAATGAACAGCCAACGATTGCTGAACAAGGGCACCGTGCCAGGCTTCGCGTAGAGCCTCTCGCCGAATGCTCACAGATTTCCACTCAGGTAGATGTTACCACCCCGCTTCCGTGTGAGGAACTCGATGGTCGCCAGTCCCCCTCTGTCCTCATCTCCCGCCAGCCTCTCCCTCACTCCTGCTCCAGCTACACAGGATTCCCTGTGTCCCTCGAACATACCGGACCCATTCCTGCCACTGGGCCTTTGCACGTACTATTTCCATCCTCTGGGACTCTTGTCCTCCTGACACACCACGGCTCACTCACTGACCTGTGAGGCCTTTACTCCTTGTCACCTTCTCAAGGAGGCTTGCACTGAAATTGTAATTCTCCTTCCCTATTTCTTTCCTCTCCTTGCTCTTTTCTCTCCTTAGCTTGTATCACCATCTAACATGCTTTTCTTTCTTTATCTTGATCCTTGTTTCTCCCTGGTGTGTAAGCTCCCCATGGACAAGGGTCTCTTGTGCAGACTGTATTGTCCATACGAAGAATGGTCCCTGGCACATAACAGCTTAAATATCTCCAAATAAATAAAGTGTCGCGTCCAGTGCCCTCTGCCATGAATGCCGATGGTCTCCTCTAAAGCTTGCTGTCCCTCTTACAGAGAAAGGGAAAAACTGATTTGACCTGAAGTTCCCTGGGATGAGACCCTTCTCAGTGAGTGAGGGGGTCATGATCCTGGGGCCCGCGATGCAATGACTGGGCTGGTTCCAGCCCCAGCAACTCTACCGCCTGCACAGCTACACCCTCGGGTTGCCCTTCAGCTGCAACATCGCCGCAGTCTTTGCCCCCCGACGCGGGGAAGGCAGGGAGACCCAAGGGGCTCTCATGAAAGAGAATCTGACATGCCTCAGCCCTTCCCCTAAGGTGAAACCCCAGCTATCCCCATGCTTGCTGACAACGAGACCATCTCAACAGCCACCCTCTCAGCCTGGGCAACTCAGAGACTGAGACCCTTCTGTCCTTCAGCCATGACATGAGGGGGTGGGGCCAGATAACACCCCACTTATTGGGCAGGATTCAGCTAGACGCTCCCGCAGGAGAGGGGAACAGGTGTGCCATCTCAACGTATCTTCGCTGTCACCCTCCTCCTCCTCCTCCTCATAGTGTCACATTTTGTCTTCCTCTGAGAGATGAACAATTCATCTTTGGCATTTCAAAGCACTGAGGAGTTGTAAAGGACCCAGTAATATTTAATTTAGCTTTTGGAATTTGAACCTGGCACACATTTTAACATAAGACCTGTAAACAAACCACAGTTCCGTGGAAGCCGTGGTTGGATGGTTGCCGAGGGTCTCCTCCCAGCCCCTGATCTGATGCTTTCACTGTGATCCAGCAGGAATCAGGACCAGGCCTGTGACACCTGCTCGTGGCGATCCAGCTACCTGCACGTCCCTCCTCCTCGCCACACACGCCCTTCGTCAATGTGCTTGCTTTCCTGAGGCCCCAGGTCTCTGCTCGCCCAAGTGTGGCTAAGGACCCGCATCATCGGCTCCAAGCGGAAGTTTGTCAGAAATACGTATGATCTCGGGCCCCAGCCCACACCTACTGGCTCGGCACCTTGAGCCCATCCCAGGGGGTTCACATGCACATTAAAGTCTGGAAAGCCCAGGCCTAGGCCTCGGGGAAGTCCCACTGTTCCAGGTAGACCTTCTAGATGTCTGGTCATTACAAATCACCAAGTGGTGACCTCTGCGCCGCCTCCCAGGTACCTTCTCTACACCTGTCACTCCGTCCAGGGTTCTCAACCTCAGCACATTATGGGTCAGAGAGCTCTTCACTGTGGGGGGCTGTCCTGTACATTATGGGAGGTTCAGCAGCATCCCTGGATGCTCTACCTATTGGATGGTAGGGGTACCCCATCTCCCCCCCATCCTGGTGTGACAACCAGTAATGTCTCCGGGTGTTGACAGAGGTCCCTGGGGAAGAGGAGGCAAACCTCTCCTGTCCCAGAACATGAGTCTGGGTGTGGCCCAGGGACTCCTGCACTCTGCCCCACCCTGGGTCTCCATCGCCCCCCAAGGCCTGTCTGACTGGGCCTGGAGAGAAACGCACTGAGCTGAGAGTGGAGGTTCTCGCCCTGACACAACCTCCTCCCTCCCGGTGCCCTTCCCTGGAGACCTGGCTCTCCTTCCCGTAGCACAGTTCACCTGGAAGTCCCCGGAGCTGCCAGGAGGCTGCTGGCTCAGCTTGTGGTGGAAGAGGGAAGCCAGAGCCCAGGGCCCCCTGCAGCCCCAGCTGCTGAGCGACAACCTGCTGCCTGCAGGGACAGCCCCTGTGTGCTTCTGCACTGCAGACAGGGAAAGGTGACCCGGGAGGAAACGGGGGACACTAGCTCTCGCCCTGCCCGGGGGCCTACACACACGGAAAGAAACAGGGCGGCTGTGTGCTGGGCCAAAGACAGACAGACAGCCAGCCACAGATGCCCCATTCCCCTGGCCCAGGGGCAGGCCGCCGTAGAGGCAACAGCACAGCCCGAGGGAGAACTGGTGTTGGGCTCAGTCCTTGCTCCTTAGGAACCATGTGGCCTTGAGCAAATCATTTAACCTCTTTGACCTTCCGCATCATTCGGAATGTGGGTATTTTACCCAGCTCCCGGGATCACTGTGAGGACGAACTGAAATTACCATACGAAGTACCTGGGACAGCTCTGCTCATTGAGGGCAGCCCATCCACACAGCTGACGCTGAATTCACTTTATTGACTGTATGATTTCAGTTCTGCTCTCTCCCCTCAATCCCCTGCACAGTAGGACGGGCTGTATCTCCCAGTCCTCTGGATCCAGGAGCTAGCAGCTGGAGAGCTGGGGCCGCAGACACCTCCAGCAGCCACGCAGCATCACAGGGCTTCCGTGCAAACCACTGCCCTGCAGAGCTCCAGGGTAAGTTAAAAGCACCTGGCGTCTGGGCCATTTACAACAGTGCACCTCTCTTCTCTCTTTCTTATTCGCTCAGCACTCACCAGGGGAGCCCCAGCATGCCATTCCCTGTGCTGGGCCCTGGGGTGCACAGGGCCCGGCCATGAAGGGCTCCCCATCTGGGGCAGAAATCAATGCTGGAAAGGGCCAATTATAACATTTTGGAGGTGGAAAGAGCCAATGATAACACCCAGTGGTGACTCAGGGCGGGTAGGGGCGGGTACTGCCCTCTCCCAAGCGCACCACCAAGGGCAGCGCCCCCCTCTGGACAGGAGGTGAGGAGCTATGTCGTGCATGAGGCAGAGTGTGCTTCTGTGACACTGGTCCCTCCCGGGTGGAGAAGTACCCACATGGTCATGCCAGGAGGGAGGGCAGTTCATCAAGGATACGGGAGGTTACATGAGAATGGAGGGTTACACACGAATTGGGGAAGACCTTTAGATTGAGTCCTGAAGTCTTAGCACCCATGCGCGACGTCTGGGGCACAGGAAGAGGAAGTGCCCAGAAATGTGAACCAGCTCCAGGAGCAGGCACGTTGGAGGGAGGGGGCGAGGGGATGGGGACGATGGTGCGTGCGCTCCGCAGTGAAAGGCACCCAGTGGCAGAAGGGCCTGTCTGCCAGGCTAAGGTGCTCCGAGAGTCGCTCTGTGAGGGGGTGGGGAGCAGGGGCTTTAAGCAAGGGCGGGGTTGGGTCTGCGCTTCTGGGAGCTCGGGGCACTGTCCCAGGGAAAGGAGGTGGCAGCAGGGCCTGAGGCTTGAAGGGAAGCAGGTGGATGAGATGGCAGGGCTTCGACAGGAGAGACATTTTGGAGGTGGAAAGGCAGGACCTGTGTGGCTGGCTTGGGACTGAGATGTGAATAAGGAGGAAACTGTCTGGGCAGCGGGGGGGGGAGGTGGTGGGAGCCATGGGTATCACATGGGCACAAACGGTGGCAGCAGCAGTGAGTCTCCGGGAATAGCAGGAGCCCTGCCTCGGAGGGGGGACCGGACAGAGCAAGACAGCACGCCCTTCCTGGCGCAGGATGCCGGAGACCAGCCAAGGTGCGGAGCCTGATGTCACAGGCATCCTTGATCCCCACCAGGGGACAGGACACACCAGGTTGTGCATCTGATCAGGGCAGAACCAGGACTCAACTCTGGGTCTCCTGGGCCCAGGCAGTGCTGTCAATACCACAGAACAAGGCCTTGCCACCTCACCTACCTCACCAGTGAGCAGAGCATCCTGCTCAGGCCAAGGGTGGGTGAGTGCCCCCTGGAGGAGGGGAAACGCCCACTGGGATCAGCACTGTGAACCTCGATCCCTCGCAGGCAGCTGAGCCCAGGGACCAGAAAGGAGCAGAAAAGGAGGGCACAGGGCTTCCGGTCCCTTCCCGTGTCCCATCTCCTCCCCTTTCATTTCAGGAAGGCAGCCGCAGCCTTCTGTTCATGGGGCAGGTGCTGACTCCCACTGCAAAGGCACAGTCAGGTGAGAGGGCTCGCCCCCTGCACCCACTGCGCTCCCTGTGCCGCCGAGGCGCTGGGCTCCTGCAGAGAAAGCAAGACCATGACTGGCGCTCTGGGTCTACCTTCCGGTCTTTGCACAAAACCCCTCTGAGGTATTATTCTCGTTACACAGATTAGTAAACCAAAGTCCAGAACAGAGGCACAATTACAAGTCAAATGCACTGCCCCAGGGCCAACCGTCCCTGGGCCATGTCACTCTCAGGACCTTCCACCAGCTCCCCAGCCCCCGCTGGCTCCTGGACTTGCCCCTCTGCTTCCAGTCCCTTGTGCCCTTGCCGCCTAGATTGTAGCACAGCTGCGTCCCTCTAGAGTCAACTCAATAAAGCAGCAAATGACAACCTTGTGGGAGGGTTTTGGTGCCACCGGCAGGCAGTCCCCCTGGTAGAGGTTTGTGACACGTGGAGGGTAGGACCGTCCTGTCACTGCTGCCTGCTGGCATCCGACAGGTTCAGGTTTGGAGGTGTGCACGGCGCCAGCTGGGGCTCAGGCCCCCTGCACAATGTCTCAGAAGGAAAGCATGAGGGAACTTAGTAAGAAAGGCGACTTAATACTATTTTGTGCTAGGAAGCATTTGCATGCCTCAGCCATGTTCCTGCACAGGATGACGCAGCACAAATGCTCCCTACACGGTGCCCATGACACTTCCCATGAGGGAGCCCTGCTCCGAAAGAGGCGTGCAGAGCAGGAACCGAGACCGTCACAAGCCTCCACCCAACAGTCAGTCCTCTGCCCGCATCCAGAGTACCGGGCGTGTGCAAGGCACAGCCCTTCGGCTGAGGAGACACGGAGATGGAGGAGACGGCCCCCTCCCCCAAGAGCTCCCCGCTGAGGGGTGCACAGCACGTGGCTGGGCGCAACCATTCCGGGCGTGGGGCAGATTTTACTCAGAGTAATATATTCTCGGTTGCTACAAATAAGGTACATGTTCTTACCCGGAGTCGTGACGATGGATTTTACTGAATGGATGAGCAGTCAGGTACTGACGGGGTCTGAGTACTGAGAGAGGGGGTAGCCTGACATCACCCTGGTGCCAAAGAACAGGTGCAAGCCTAGGAGTCCGGGGACTCTGGCCGCTCCCAGTCACTGCACAGATGCTGTCACCAGAACTACTGTAAAGACTCCACCCTGTGACCAGCTCCATTCTGTCCAGCTCATTCCTTTTGGCACCCAACTCCAACGGTCCTCCGACCCCACTGGGATGCACAGCACACTGCGTCCACCAGTTTGCAACTCTCTCTGCCTTGGGCCTTGCTTCCTCCCTGCCCGGCTTAAATTCCCCATGGGTCACAGCCTCGGCTCCTCTGCCCTTCTCTGCCTTATCACCCTCGCTGGGCCAGACCCCCCAGTCCTTCTCCCTTTTCATGCCTGCGCTTGAGCTGCTGAATGTAGCGAGAGAAAAACACACAGCACACTGACTGATTTCATCTCAAATTCGCAACCACTAAACCTCACGGGAGTCCTTGATCCTGGGGAGCAGTCACTAATCCTGGGCCCTTCCATGCTCCCACCGTCTTAAGTACATAGTTCAAATCTGCACTTCTCCTCACACCTCCATCACCTCCCGCCCCAAACACGCTCTGCCAAAATACAGCTGCTCATCTGCCCACGCCTGCAGCTGGGCTCACATCTCCACCTTCCCTCGTGCGGCAGTGCCTGGCCACGCCCCTAGCAGAGGCCATGCCCGCACCCACTCCAGGACATCACACGGCAAGCCTGCCCTCTGTGTCATCTGTCACAAAACTTCCCTACCTACCAGATATTTTCTACCAGGATCAAACATGCTCTTATTTCTGCTCTCTGAAGATGGATGGACAGATGGATGGATGTTCCTAGGACTTTTTCAGGCTACTGACACTTGTGAATTCACAGGCCACACCTGGACCAACAGGGGAACTTCACATCACCTCTCCGCACCTGCACCCAACACCTCCATGGGCTTTCTGGACCCCAGAGTCAGCCCTGGGGGATTCCTCTGACACAGGACGAGGCAGGGAGGCAGCGAAACTCTGTGAAAAGGCTTTAGCTTCGGTACCTGGGTTCAAATTCTCATTGCGCTACTTAGTAGCATGACTTTAGGTAGGTCTCTAACCTCCCTCGGCCAGGTTTCCCAGCCTGCCAGGTGAGCAGAGCGAGTCAGTAACGTTTACAGCGCTCATCAGGCTCTGCTCTGAGATGCCACACATTTCTTCACGTGACCGTCACACACCCTAAAGAGACCCCGGTCCTAGGATCTCCATTTCTCAGGTGAGGCACAGGAGTTTATATAACTTCGCTCAAAGTCACACAACTAAGGTCTGGATTCGAGCCCAAAGTCCATGCTCTCGACTGCTACACTACCCTAGATGAAAATATCTACCCACATGGTCCTTGTGAGGGTCAAACAGGTCAATGCACTGGAAACACCGAGCTGGCCCCAGTGAGGGCTCAGTAAGTGCCAGCCACTGCCCTCACTGGGGCCAGCCCCCGGGCTCAGTACCTGCGAAGCCACAGCAGCGGGGATTGGCGAGTGGGAAGTGAGAGGAAGATAAAGCTGTGAGCCAGCCACTGCAGAACCTTAACAGCAAATGAATGGCCCCTCTGGGCTGTGTTACTGCCTCTGCAGCAGGCGGAGGGCCCAGAGGCAGGGACAGTCCTGCTTGGTCTAGGTATGGCCCAAAGGCTGAGTTTACAGGTAGAACAAGTGGCCCAGCAATGCTGGCCTGTGGGACTGCAGGAAAGGGACCCAGGTCTTTCTCCTGACCCCCAAGAGCCAACAGACAGGCTGTAGGACCACTGATGGCAAACCCAGGCCCAGCCTCTGAAGCCCAAGATTTAGCCCAACCTACCCATGCCACCCACCCCCATGCTGGCCACAAATACTGGTTGGCATCCTTCTTTGACAACACAGCTCATGGTTCCTCAGTTAAACACCTGGCCAGGGGTCAGCAAAGGCCAGCCAAGACTCCTTCCTGGCGACTGTGATCACTGCAGGCTCCGGCTCCACATGCCCTGGCCCGTGCTCCCCAAGGCCTGGGGCCTGTCTTCCTGGGCTGGGATTCCAGGTGGCACTGGCGTGTTCATAGAAGCTGACGGTTTAGGGGACCTGAGCCACAGTCCCAGCCCCAGCTTCAGTGGTTGGCAGCGTTGGAATAGAGGGACCCAGAACAGGGCATCTGTAATGGAATGATTTCAGACGAGGGGGTGGTAAGGACTTAAAGGGCTTTAGCCAGAATCTCCTCCCAGGGTTTGGGGTGAACCCTGAAAGACTGGTAAATCATTTTCTCAAATAGGACCCAGATGTAACAGTGAATGTCCCCGAGGGGACAGCTGAACTGGGCCTCCTGGAAAGCAGGGAGCAGGGCTCACTCACCTGTACGCTGCTAGGTTCTAGTGGACAGACCAGTGGTTCAGGAAACACACAATAAAGGAATGAATATCTGAATCAAAGGCACTTATGGGCCCTGGCCAGTGTGGTTCAGTTGCTTGAGCATCGTCCCATCCACTGAAGGGTCACGGGTTCAAGTCCCAGTCAGGGCACATACCCAGGTTGAGGGTTCAATCCCTGGTCAATACCTGGTCAGGGAGCAGCTGGGGTGCGGTCAAGGCACGTGCAGGAGGAAACCAATCAATGTTTCTCACATCAATGTTTCTCTCTTTCCTCTCTCTCTAAAAATCAATTTTTAAAAATTACCTTTAAAAAAGTGCTTACAAAAAATGATATTTTTTAAAATTATTTTTCTATTTTAAGAGGCTAAGAGGTTGATGATTAAAGAAAAGGTTTTCTTGCCCTGGCCAGTTTGGCTCAGCAGTTGGAGCGTCGGCCTGCGGTCCGGAGGTACCCGGGTTCGGTTCCCGCTAAGGGCACGTACTTCGGTTGCAGTTTGTCCCCGGCCCTGGTTGGTCGTGCGGGTGGCAGCCACTCAATGTGTCCCTTCACATCAATGTTCCTCTCTCTCTCTCCCTTCCTCTCTGTCCCTCCCACTCTATCTGTACAAAAAATGGAGAAATATCCTCGGGTGAGGATAAAAAAAAAAAAAAAAAGAAAAGGTTTCCTTAAGACTTCCAGTCAAGATGGCGGGTAGGAAAACATGGTATCACGTCCTCCCACAACCACATCAAAGTTACAACTAAACTACAGAACAACCATCATTCAAAACTGCCTGACATGGAGCTGAATGGAAGTCCTACAACTACGGGATTAAAGAAGCAGCTGCATCAAGACTGGTAGGAGGGGCGGAGGCGACGGGCTGGTCCCACACCCACGTGTGGTGGATAAAAATCAGGAGGACACCTCGGCTGGGAAGGTCCTCCCTGAGGACTGAGGGGTCCCCGTCCCACACCAGGCACCCTGCTCAGGGTCCCAGTGCCAGGAAGAGAATCCCCATCACTTCTGGCTGGAAAAACCAGTGGGGACTGCTGAGGGAAGCTGAGGCTTCTGGAGCCCCAGGCAGCATCTCTTAAAGGGCCTGTGCATGGACTTACTCAAACTCACACCTACAGGCTCCGGTGTGGGGGAGGCAGCTTGAAAGGCCCCAGAGACATACAGGGAAGAACTGAGTTGCTTGGCATTGGAGCGAGGGCTGACGAGGCAGCTTTCTCCTGGACAGAAGTGCTGTCAGAGGCCTTTGTTCCTTTGGTGAGCCCTTCCCTGGGGCGGCAGACAACTGCCATATCTGGGACTCCAGCAACCTGGCTCACACTGTTTGCCCCGCCCTGGTGATTCCTTAAGGCCCCACCCCACCCCACCCAACCTTCAGGCCCACCCAAGCTGTTGCCAGTTGCTTTACCATAGGATTGGCCTGTCTTGGATCTGCTTCAGGTTTTCCTAAATTCTTTCAAACAAGCAGCATCTGGTCTCAGCTAGCCACATACCTCTTGTTAAGTAATACATAGAAACAAACACAGGGAGGTAGCCAAAATGAGGAGACAAAGAAACAGGTTCCAAATGAAAGAACAGAACAAAACTCCAGGAAAAGAACTAAGTGAAATGGAGATAAGCAACCTAACAGATGCAGAGTTTAAAACACTGCTTATAAGAATGCTCAATGGATTTAGTGAGAACCTCAGTGAACTTAGTGAGGGCCTCAAGAGAATAAAAAAGGACCAATCAGAAATGAAGGATGCACAGTCAGAAATGAAGAAGGCACTAACTGAAATAAAAAATAATTTACACAAATTCAATAGTAGAGTAGGTAAAGCCAAGAAGCAAACCATCGATTTGGAATATAAGGAAGCCAAAAACACCCAATCAGAACAGCAAAAAGAAAAAAGAATCCAGAAAATGAGGATAGTGTAAGGAGCCTCTGGGACAACTTCAAGTGTGCCAACATTCGCATCTTGGGGGTGCCAGAAGGAGAAGAGAGAGAACAAGAAATCGAAAACCTATTTGAAACAATAATGGCAGAAAAGTTCCCTAACTTGGTGAAGGAAACAGACATACAAGTACAGGAAGCACAGAGAGGCCCACACCAACATACATCATCATCAAAATGCAAAAGGTTCAAGACAAAGAGAGAATCTTAAGAGCATCAAGAGAAAAGCAGTTAGTTACCTACAAGGGAGTTCCCATAAGACTGTCAGCTGATTTCTCAAAAGAAACTTTGCAGGCCAGAAGGGAGTGGCAAGAAATATTCAGAGTGATGAAAAGCAAGAACCTACAACCAAGATTACTCTATCCTGCAATGTTGTCATTTAGAATCGATGGACATATAAAGGGTTTCCCAGACAAGGAAAAGCTAAAAAAGTTCATCACCACCAAACCATTATTATATGAAATGTTGAAGGGTCTTCTTGAAGAAAAAGATAAAAAAATATGAACAAAAAAAAATGGCAATGAACACATATATATCAACAACTGAATCTACAAACAAAATGAAGAAGCAGAACAGAAGCATTCTCATAGATATAGAGAACATTTTGTTGGTTGCCAGATGGGAGTGAGGTTGGGGGGATGGGTGAAAAAGGTGAAGGAATTAAGAAATACAAATTGGTTGTCAGATTGACAAACCTCAAAGGGAAGGGGGGTTGGGGAGTGGGAAGAAATAAACCAAAGAATGTATATGTATATATGTATAACCAGTGGACACAGACAACAGTGTGTGGAAAGGCAGGAGGGGGGCAGGAGAGGGGAGGAGGGGTCAATAAGGGAAAAATGAGGAACATCTATAATACATTCAACAATAAAGGTAAGTTTAAAAAAAAGAGAGAGAGAGAGAAGGAAAGGTCTTCTTATCAGGCACTGTCTAAGCAGAAATCAATACATGGTAGGCACCAGTCACTGAAGGGATAAAATAACAATAATTTTAGCAATGGCTCTCTTGACTGAGGCCTTACCATGTGCCTGCTGCTGCACTAGGGCCACACCCCATTTGGTCTTGACAGCAATCACATGTATTTATATATGTGTGTATGGATGTGTGTGCATGTATGTGTGAGAGTAAATTGTTATGCATCATGACCCTTTACCCTTAAATATGTGTGTGTATATTTCCTATGAATTTGAAATATTCATCCTCAGTAAAGTGTCCAACTTTGGGAAATTTAGCACTGGCACAATACTTTTATCTATTGAGCCATCTATATTCCGGTTTTGTCACTTTTCCCAATGACAACCTTCATAGCACACGTATCTTCTAGTTCAGGATCTAAACACTGCACTGAGTAAGCCATCAAGGATGACTCTCTGGCCTTTCGGGGATCACCCCAAATCCTGAGAGGAGCTTCTTGTCAAAGACATATAAAAATCACCAACTCCTCCTCTTAAATCATACCATTACAGAGGCCATGCCTCTTTAGACTCCTCTAAGAGGTCATGCATTTTGTCTTTTATGACACTGCCATTTTGAAAGAACATAATCCCTGTTGTCATTAAAGGATGTCAACACACATATGAAAAAGGAGAAGTATGACCTCTACTTCACACCATACACAAAAATCAAATCCAGATGGTTTGCAGATATCAATGTGAAAACTAAAGCAATAAAAGCTTCTCAAAAAATAAGAAAATATGTTTCCCAACATGGGAGTAGGCAAATATCTTAAACTGAACATGAGTAGCACTAACTATAGAAGAATAAATGAAAGAATTGGACTCCATTGAAATTGTAAACTATATTCATCAAAAGATTCCCTACAGAAAGTGAAAAGCCAAGTCACGAACTTAGAAACAATAAAAACAAAAAATATATATATAGCATTCCTCCCAGCCTATAAGAAAAAGATAACTTGAGATTCGTTGGAAAGATGGTGGCGGGCAGGACTGGAGTGAGGCTGAGTGTGTGAGAGTGTGAGCAAGTGTAAGAGAGAGTGTGAGTGTGGAAGAGCAACCAGGGGCAGTGCAGAAAAGTGGGGCAGAGGATTCCTGTGCTGTGGGAGGGGAACAGCCAGTAACCACAGTAAGTGGCTTGTCAGGGTGCTTCACCCTGCACAGGTGGGGGTCCCCGCCATTTTGGAAGATCCATAGTCTTCTCTGGGAGGAGGCAGCAGGAGCAGCTAGGGTCGAGAGACCTGAGTTCACCAGGGCACCCTGCACCATCGGACCAGTGGACCCCGCACTGACAACACAGACCAGTACACAATAGTGGCACTGTCCAAGTGCCTGCTACAAAAGCCGCATTTGGCCGAGGGGCAAGCACCATCCCCCACAGCAGCAGCCTGATCAGAGCCAAGACACACCCCCAGCAGCAGAGGCCCTGGAGCAGACATCCAGCCCCAGGCAGTGGCATCACAGATTGGCAGCTGAGACCCATCCCCAACAGCATCAGCAGAGTCTGATCAGGAGCCGAGCCCCATAAGGCAGCAGCACACCCAGCGGCACCCGCGTGACACAGCAGCCCACATAGCAGTGGGACCCACGTGACCCAGCAGCCCATGCACTGGTGGGACCCACACAACCCAGCAGCATAGTACCATCGGACTGCACGCCCCAGCAGTACCTACCACAACAGACCAATACTAGCCTCCAGTAGTCAGTCCTCCAGGACCCACAGCAGGCAAGAGGTGTCACACACCAAAACAGTCTGGGAGGCACAGCAGCCTTATTTGATACACACCGACCTGCCTACACATTCCATCCCTCACCAGGCCTAGATCTACCAGACTGCTAAAATGGTGAGAAAAAGAAACAACACCCAAATGAAAAAAAAAGGAGAAATCACCAGAAAAGGAACTACATGAAATGGAAGAAAGCAATTTGTCAAATAAAGAATTCAAAACAATGATTTTAATGGTGCTCAAACAATTCTGTGAGAACTACAAGCAACTTAATGAGAATTATAAAGAGCTCAGTGGGAACTACATCAGCTTAAAAAAAGAGGTAGAACCTATGAACAAAAATCAAGAGGAAATAAAGATTAACATAACTGATATGAAAAATACCTTAGAAGGATTCAATAGTAGATTAAAAGAAGTTGAAGACTGAATCAGTGAGTGAGAAGACAAGGTAGAAAAAAATGCCCAAATAGAGAAGCAAATGGTGATAAAAATTAAAAAGCAGGAGGAGAGTTTAAGGGAGCTTTGGGACAATACAAAACGTAATAAACATTTGCTTCATGGGGGTACCAGAAGGAGAAGAATCAGAGAAAGGAATAGAGAACCTGTTTGAAGAAATAATGACAGCAAACTTCCCTAATTTGACAAAGGAGAAAGTCACAAAGTCCAGGAAACACAGAGAGTCCCAAGCAAGATGAACCCAAAAAGACCCACAGCTAGACACATTATAATTAAAATGGCAAACATTAAAGACAAAGAAAGAGCCCTGGCCGGTTTGGCTCAGCGGTTAGAATGTCGACCTGCAGTCCAGAGAGACCTGGGTTTGGTTCCTGCTAAGGGTGCGTGCCTCGGCTGCAGTTTGTCCGTGGCCCTAGTTGGTCATGTGGGTGGCAGCCATGATGTGTCCCTTTCACATCAATGTTTCTCTCTCTCTCTCTCTCTCTCTCTCTCCCCCTCCCTCCCTCCCTCTCTCTCCCTCTCTCTCCCTCTCACTCTATCTGAACAAAGGGTGGAAAAATGTCCTCAGGTGAGGATTAAAAAAAAGACAAAGAAAGAATCTTGAAGGAAGCAAGAGAGAGAGAGAAAGTTACCTACAAGAGAGGTCCCATTGTCTAGACTGTCAGCTGATTTCTCAATAGAAACACTACAGGCCAGAAGGGAGTGTCATGAAGTATACAAAGTAATGAAAGGTAAGGGTCTGAATCCAAGACTACTCTATCCAATAGGGCTATGATTCAAAATTGAAGGTGAAATAAAGAGCTTCACAGATTAAAAAAAAAAAAAAGCTAAAGGAATTTACCACCACCAAACCAGCTCTGCAAAAAATGCTAAAGGGACTGCTGGAAGAAGAAGAAGAAATAGAGAGAGAGAGAGGAACACAGGCATAAAATAAAAATGGCATCTAATAAGTATCTATCAATAATAACCTTAAATATAAATTGCTTAAATGCCCCAATCAAAAGACATAGGGTAGCTGACTGGATAAGAAAACATGACCCATATATATGCCATTTACAAGAGACCCACCTCATAACAAAATACTCACACAGGATGAAAGTGAAGGGATAAAAGAAAAATTGTCCAGGCAAATGAAAATGAAACAAAATGTGGTGTAGCAATACTCATATCTGATCAGATAGACTTCAAAACGAGGGCCATAATAAGAGACAAAGAAGGTCACTACATAATATTAAAAGAAACAACTCAACAGAAGGATATAACCCTGGTAAACATATATGCACCAAGTATAGGAGATCCAAAATATATTTAAAACCTTCTGGAGGACTTCAAGGGAGAGATCAATAGCAACACGATCTTAGTGGGTGATTTTAACACCCCACTTACACCACTGGATAGATCTTCCACACAAAAACTTAACAAGGACATAGAGTCCTTAAATGATGACCTAGATCAGTTGGACTTAACTTATTTACAGAACATTTCACCCCAAAGTTGCAGAATATACATTCTTCTCAAGTGCACATGGGACATTATCAAAGATAGACCACATGTTAGGACACAAAGTAAGTCTCTACAAATTTAAGAAGACTGAAATCATATCAAGCATCTTCTCAGACCACAATGGCATGAAACTAGAAATCAATTATAACAAAAACATACAAAAACATTCAAACACTTGGAAGCTAAATAGTATGTTATTAAACAACAAATGGATTACCAACGAGATCAAGTAAGAAATTAAAAACTTCCGGGAAAACAATGAAAATGAACGCACAACACACAAAATCTATGGAATGCAGCAAAAGCAGTCCTGAGAGGGAAGTTCATAGCACTACAGGCCTCCCTCAAGAAACAAGAAAAATTCCTAATTGGCTCTCTAACCCTACAACTTAAATATCTAGAAAGAAAACAAAAAGAAAAACCCAGAGCAAGTAGAAGGAAAGAAATAGTAAAGGTCAGAGCATAAATAAATGGCATAGAGACTAAAAAAGCAGTTCAAAATATCAATAAAACAAAAAGCTGGTTCTTTGAAAAGATAAACAAGATCGATGGACTCTTAGCCAGACTCACCAAGAAACAAAAAGAGAACACCCAAATACACAAAATCAGAAACAAAAAAGGAGAAGTAACAACTGAAACCACAGAAATACAAAGAAATATTAAAACTTACTACGAACAATATACTCCAACAAATGGGACAATCTAGGCAAAATGGACAAATTTCCAGAAACACACGGTCTCCCAAAACTGAACCGGGAAGAGATAGAAAACTTGAACAGACCAATAACAATAAGGAAATTGAAGATGCAATTAAGAAACTCCCTGCAAACAAAAGCCCAGGCCTGGACGGCTTCACAGGGGAGTTTTACCAAACACTGCAAGAAGATCTAATACCCATTCTCCTCAAACTATTCCAAAAAATCCAAGAAGACAGAAGACTTCCAAACTCATTTTATGAGGCCAGCATAATCATAATTCTAAAACTGGATAGAGACACTACAAAGAAGGAAAACTACAGGCCAATATCCCTAATAAACATAGATGCCAAAATCCTTAAGAAAATATTAACAAATCAAATCCAGCAATACATCGCAAAAATTATTCATCATGACCAAGTGATATTCATCCCAGGGATGCAAGGATGGCACAATATTCGCAAATCAATAAATATGATATACCACATAAACAAAATGAAAAATAAAAACCATATGATCAGCCCTGGCCAGTTTGGCTCAGCAGTTAGAGCATTGGCCTGCGGTCCAGAGAGATCCGGGTTTGGTTCCCACTAAGGGCACGTACCTCAGTCCCCGGCCCTGGTTGGGTTGTGTGGGTGGCAACCACTCAATGTATCCCTTTCACGTCGATATTTCTCGCTCTCTATCTCCCTCCCACTCTATCTAAACAAAAAAATGGAAAAATGTCCTCGGGTGAGGATAAAAAAAACAACAACATATCATCATATCAATAGATGCTGAAAAAGCATTCGACAAAATCTAGAACCCATTTCTGATAAAAATGCTCAGTAATTTGGTAATAGAGGAATCATACCTTGATATAATAAAGGCCATATATGAAAAACCTACAGCCAACCTCATACTCAATAGGCAAACACTGCAAGCATTTCCCTTAAGAACAGGAACAAGACAGGGATGCCCACTTTCACCACTCTTACTTATCATAGTACTAGAAGTCTTAGCCACAACAATCAGATATGAAGAAAAAAATTTTAAAAATGAAAATTAGGAAGAAAGTGAAACTGTTGTTATTTGCAGATGACATGATACTGTACATAGAAAACCCTAAAGACTCCTTCAGAAATCTACTAGATTTAATAAATGAATTTGGCAAAGTAGCAGGATATAAAATTAACATCAAGAAATCAATGGCATTCTTATACACCAACAACGAACTCACAGAAAAAAGAACTAAAAAAGCCTTCCCATTTATCATTGAGACAAAACAATTAAGATACCCAAGAATAAACTTAACCAAAGAAATAAAGGATCTAGTCACAGAAAACTACAGGTCATTGAAAAAATTAACAGAGAAAGATATAAAAAAGTGGAAGCATATACCTTGTTCATGGATTGGAAGAATTAACATCATGAAAATGTCCATACTACCCAAAGCAATCTATAGGTTCAATGCAATCCCTATCAAAATACCAACAACATATTTCACAGACCTAAAACAAATACTCCAAAAGTTTATATGGAACTAAAAAAGACCCCGAATAGCTACAGCGATCTTAAAAAAGAAGAACAACGTAAGAGGGATCACAATACCGAATATCAGGTTATACTACAAAGCCACTGTATACAAAACAGCCTGGTACTGGCACAAGAACAGGCATATAGACAAATGGAACAGAACAGAGAATCCAGAAATTGACCCAAGTCATTATGCTCAATTAATATTTGACAAAGGAGGCAAGAGCATATGGTGGAGTCAAGACAGCCTTCTCAATAAATGGTGTTGGGAAAATTGGACAGCTACATGCAAAAAAAATGAAGCTAGACCAACAACTTACACCATACACAAGAATAAACTCAAAATGATAAAAAAATTAAAATGTGACTCATGAATCCATAAAAATCCTAGAAGAAAATGTAGGCAACAAAATTCAGACATCACATGCAGCAGAATTTTCACTGATACAACGCGTAAGGCAAGAGAAACAAAGGAAAAATGAACACATGGGACTACATCAAACTAAAAAGCTTCTACACAGCAAAAGAAACAACCATCAAAATGTAAAGGGAACCCACTAAATGGGAGAGCATAACTGCCAATGATACATCAGATAAGGGGCTAATTTCCAAAATATATAGAGTACTCATACAATTCAACAAAAGGAAGACAAAGAATATAATTAAAAAATGGACAGAGGACCGAAATAGACACCTCTCTAAACAGGACATACAAATGGCTAAGAGACATATGAAAAAATGCTCAACATCACTAATCATCAGAGAGATGTAAATTAAAACAACTATGAGGTATCACCTCACACCTGCCAGATGGCCGCCATCAACAAATCATCAAACAACAAGTGCTGGCGAGGGTGTGGAGAAAAGGGGACTCTAGTACACTGCTCGTGAGAATGCAGACGAGTGCAGCCACTATAGAAAACAATATGGTGTTACCTCAAAAAATTAAAAATTGAATTGCCATTTGACCCAGTGATCCCACTTCTAGAAATATACCCTAAGAAGCCTGAAACACCCATCAGAAAGAATATATGTACCCCTACGTTCATAGCAGTACTATTTACAATTGCTAAGATCTGGAAACAGCACAAGTGTCCATCAATAGATGAGTGGATAAAAAGCTGTGGTACATGTACACAATGGAGTACTATGCAGCTGTAAGAAAGAAAGATCTCTTATCCTCTGAGACGACATGGAGGAACCTGGAGAGTATTATGCTAAGCGAAACAAACCAGTCAGAGAAAGACAAATACCATATGATCTCACTTATTTGTGGAATATAATGAATAAAACAAGCTGAGGAACAAAATAGACCCAGAGACATGGAAATGAGGTGCAGATTGACAAACCTCAGAAGAGATGGATGGAAGGGAGGGAAGAAATAAACCACAGAACTTTTACTCACGTATGTGTAAACAAAGACAGACAATAATGCTGGGAGGGGGCGGGATTGGGAGGAGGGTGTCAATGGGGAAAAAGGAGAAACATATGAACCAAAAATAAATAAGTAATTTTTTTAAAAACAATAACTTGACAGGTTATTTTATTTAAACAGGCACTTCTCAGTAGATAATATTCTTGGCTAAGGAAGAAAAACTACATACATATACATATACATATATACATATACATGTGTGTGTACATATATACATATATGTACATGTATATACATATATACACATGTGTGTGTGTGTGTGTATATATATGTACATGTACACACATTTTTAAACTATAAGTAACAAGAAGGAGCCAGACCATACTTCAACAGTTTGCCTGGAAATTTCATCAGCTATTGTTTTATTTTCTATTTTCATATCACCACAGGTTAGAGTTTTGCTAAACTTTCTACCACTACATAATAAGGATGTTCTTCCTCCAGCTTTCCATAACCACTTTCCTTCAAGCCTTCATCATCAGCCTCCTTAAGGGCCATCAGCTATCCACTGAAAGTCTTCAGAAGGCCTTTCCAACTCCCATTTGCCATTTGATCCCAGAACTATTGCCACATTTCTAGGCTTTTGTTTTTCAGCACTTCACTTCCAGGTAACAAAATCTGTTCTAAGTACTATGGTCTAATACATTATCCAAAAATGTAGTAGCTTAAAATAACCATTTATTATACTCTTGGGCTCTGTGGATAGGAATTCAGATGAGATACAGTAGGAATGGCTTTGTCTCAGTTCTATGAGGCCTAGGAACTCAAATAGAGCTTTTTAGTGTTTTTATTACAAGGCAACCACCACAATGTCAAAAAGAGAATAAATATATTTTAAACTAATGGGAGAAAAATCAATCTTTTCAATGCAAAGAAGTAAAAGACACACACACAAAAAGAACATATAGAAAATGGAAAATATGGAATAAAGTAGTATGTCAATCCTAATACAACAATAATCAAAATAAATGTAAATAGGTTAATTTTGCCAATAAAAAGTCAGAGACCCTCTCTTTTGGATAAAAGTAAACCTACCAAAACGTTGTGAACATAAGATACTCTTAAAATAAGAAGGCACTGGCAGTTTGGAAATTTTAAAATGGTCTATATCAGGTAAATGTGAACCAAAAAAATTAGGAAAGCAATGTTATTAGATAAAGTAGAATTTAAGACCGAAATGTGTCATATGAAACAAAGGGGAAAAGGAAACAATAGCACAACAGGATACAATTATCAAAAGTACATATGCTTTAACTGTCTCAAAGTATATTAACCAACAACTGACAGAAATAAATGAATAAACAATTGTGACTGAAGATTTTTTAACTGTATTTTTTAATTAATTGATTGATTTTAGAGAGAAAGGAAGGTAGAGGGAGAGAGAAATAGAAACATTGATGAGAGAGAACATCGACTGGCCGCCTTGTGCATGCCCCCCTCTGGGGACTTGGCCCCATGGGCGTGTGCCCTGACCAGGAATCGAACCGGCAACCTCTTGGGTCAGCGCTCAATCACTGAGCCACACCGGCCGGGCGTGACTGAAGATTTTAACATTCACTAGTAAACAACTGAATAGTTCAATAGTCAACATAGATATTGAAGAATTAAATAATAAGCTCAAGCTATTATTTATATATACATTTATATATACATACATATCCACATCAAAAGATAATAACTATTTTTAAAAAATAAGACATTTAGCCCTGGCCGGTTTGGCTCAGAGGTTAGAGCATCGGCCTGCGGTCCAGAGAGACCTGGGTTCGGTTCCCAATAAAGGCACTTGATGTGTCCCTTTCACGGCGATGTTTCTCTTTCTCTCTCTCCCTCCCACTCTATCTGAACAAAATATCGAAAAATGTCCTCGGGTGAGGATTTAAAAAAAAAAAACATTTACAAAAATAGACCACATGTGACTGAAAAAAAGCCTCAATAAGTCTCAAATGTTCAATATCATATAGATATTCTTTGGCCATATTGAAATAAAAGTTAATAACAAAAGAGTAGCCTAAAATTCTAAATTACTAAATTACCCTTGGATAAAAATTAAAACAATAAAGTCAATGAAGATATACTTTGAAAAAATGACAATGGGAATAGCATAAAAAATTTGTGGAACATAGGTAACTCAGTATTTATATGAAAGCTTTGAACTTTAAATGCACTCATATAAAGACTAAAGCCCTGGCCAGTTTGGCTCAGCAGTTAGAGCGTCAGCCTGCGGTCCAGAGAGACCCGGGTTCGGTTCCCACTGAGGTCGTGTACCTTGGTTGCAGTTTGTCCCCGGCCCTGGTTGGTCGTGCGGGTGGCAGCCACTCAATGTGTCCCTTTCACGTCAATGTTTCTCTCTCTCTCTTCCTCCCACTCTACCTGAACAAAAAATGGAATAATGTCCTCGGGTGAGGATAAAAAAGAAAAAGACTGGCCCTGGCCGGTTTGGCTCAGCGGTTAGAGCGTCGGCCTGTGGTCCAGAGAGACCCGGGTTCGGTTCCCGCTAAGGGCACGTACCTCGGTTGCAATTTGTCCCCGGCCCTGGTTGGTCGTGCAGGTGGCAGCCACTCAATGTATCCCTTTCACGTCGATGTTTCTCTCTCTCTCTCTCTCTCTTCCTCTCTCTCCCTCCCACTCTATCTGAACAAAAAATGAAAAAATGTCCTCGGGTGAGGATAAAAATAAAAAAAAAATAAAAAAGAGGGGGGGGGAAAAAAAGAGGAAATGTGCAAATAAAATATAGAACCAAAAAATTAAATATAATTATTGATATGAGATTTAAAATAATAAATTCCTAGATATAAATTCCAAAAATGGCTTATGGAATAAAAAAATTGAAAAGACCAGTAAGTATTCTTTTAAAATATGTCTTTATTGATTTTTTAGAGAGAGAGGAAGTGAGAGAGAGAAACATCAATTGGCTTCCTCCTGCATGTCCCCTACTGGGGATCGAGTCCACAACCCGGGCATGTGCCCTGACTGGGAACTGACCGGGAATCGAACCGGGACCTCTCAGTCCATGGGAGGATGCTCAATCCACTCAGCCACACTGGCTGGGCAAGACCAGTAAGTATTAATGACACTGAAATTCCCTCAGAACTCTAGTCCCAGCTGTGAGCCAAATTTCTTCTTTCCTCGTGGAAACAGCTCCCCCTTGTCCCTGGAGGGACGTAAATGGCACTGTCAGCCTGGCAGAGGCACTGGACTCTGGCTGGGCATTTTGAAATGCCTATTCTGTACATCATCGTCAGTCTAAAGATGGAAAATCATGCTTCGAGTCCTTTTGTGGACTGATATGAGAAAAAGTGAGACTCTTTCCTTCTGATATAAAATAACTCGTTAGAACCAAATAACCCGGAGCTGCAGTGGCCACCTCTGTCCCCACCATAGAGAGACTAGAACAGGAAGGCAAAGAAAGCACAGGTAAGAGAGAATTTTTAAAGAAAGACAGAGAGATCTGATGATCAACTTGGGACCCCTGGATCCAACCAGGCCTGAAGTCCTTTCCACCTTTTAGAACTCTCATTCAGAAGACTCAATAAATATTCTTTTTTGCCTAAAAGCAGTTTGAGTTTGGTCTCTATCACTATAATTTTTTTTTAAAAGAATTGATAAAAATGTGGGAAATAGGGAAGGTGCTAGATTTTAGAGTTGCATGGTCTAGGAGTTGAATCTCAAGGGCAGCTCACATAATCTCCATGTGCCTTCGTTTTCTCATCTGAAGCAAAGGGACAATGGCACCTACTCACAGAGTCAGTGTGGGTATTAAATGAGATGATCTATGGGAAGTACCTGGCTGCTTTTATTACATGTTTGTTTCTCGTACCAGACCGAAGTCCCCTGGAAGATGGGACCATGCCAGACTCATCCCCAGCCTGAGCTTAGCACCTGGTTCTTCACAGGTGTTAGTGCCACTATGCCAATGAAGGGCACCTGTGGCTTCTGTACCAGCTGCCACCGAGCAACCACAAACATTGATGCAACACCAGTCACATTTTGATATTAAAAAAGAAAACATGAGGGAATTGAACTTAATCTGGGGTGTTGCTGTGTTACTCAAATTTCTTGGGAAAGCCTCCTACTGGTTAATGGCTGGGGGGAGGGGAACATCAGTGATGAAGGCCACCGGCCCCCCTCTAACCATTAACCAGCCAGGAAGCTGGCAAATGAGATTTAACGGCAACGGCCCACTGGCTTACTGTTCACATACAAGGACCCAGGACAGCAGGACCCAGCCAGCAGTTGCAACCTGAGTTCTCTGCAGACGGTGAGTAACACCTGAGGACATACCATCCTCCACTCCTGCCAGGTCTCTGGGACACAATGACTGTAACTTGCTAATTTGACTTTTTAAATTAGGGCACTGAACAGCCAGCAGGGATAAGAGCAACCCAGGGGAGGGCTTCCCACAGTCTGTGTGTCTGCCCACAGCGGGTTTGATTTCCCCTGGCCTCCTGCCTTGTGGAGGTTGATACGAGCCAAGAGCCATTCCCGTCTGTCTCACAGCTGACGCGCCTAAGCCAGACAGCCCCAGAGACAGAGGCTGAGAGTTGGCATGGGCAGTGCCCTGTGGGGGAACGCAGGGTCAGGGGACAGGGTGCCACACGGGCATAGCACAGACTGCATTCTACAGAGTCGCACACACCTCCTGGCATGGAGACTAGGGCCAGGATACTGCAGACAAAACAGAACTGTCTGCCTTATGCTTTACACCACGTTACGAGGTTTCAATGCAGAGGGCCCGGCACATTTGAGGCTGGGAGCAGGGTTGTCACCAGGGATGAGGTCATGAGGACTCCCTGGGCCACTTTAGTGAAGATCAACCCTGCCACCCTGGCCGGTTTGGCTCAGTGGTTAGAGCGTCGGCCTGCGGTCCGGAGAGACCCGGGTTCGGTTTCCGCTAAGGGCATGTACCTCGGTTGCAGTTTGTCCCCGGCCCTGGTTGGTCGTGCGGGTGGCAGCCACTCCATGTGTCCCTTTTACGTCAATGTTTCTTCTCTCTCTCCCTCCCGCTCTATCTGAACAGAAGATGGAAAAATGTCCTCGGGTGAGGATAAAAAAAAAAAGATCAACCCTGCCTGGGAGCAATGGAGTTTACAGAAGGAGAATGCCAATCAGCTTGAATTTCAGAAGATGCCTCTGGCTTCAGTGGGGAGAAAGGGTTGGAGAGAGCTGAGCAGGGTGGCAAGGAGCCCAGTAAGGGGCGCTAATCCTGGAAGAAATGATGAGCCCTAAACTTGGAGAAGAGACAGACATCATAAAATTAGAAGGTCAAATAGGCAAGTCCTGGGGTAGGTATTGTTGTCTAGTTTATACTGAGGAAACTGAGGCAGAGTTTAAATCGTCCACCATGTCACCTAGTTCATAGGCAGTGATGCCAGCATCCTAACCCAACTTGATCTGCCATGAAACCCGGGAAAATGATAGAATCATCTACAAAGCCAGGCGGCTGCAAGGAGGGTTGGGGGATGGGGGTGCATGGGGGGGGGGGCGGGGCAGCAGGGTCATTATCAAAGCAGAGAAGCTGGAACTCAGCTGGGAATTTCATTGAGTTGTTTTCTCCATCAGACGGAGGGAGATGGGAAGGTTGGAAGAGAACTCAGAGAGGCCAGCAGAGTGTCTGCCTCTGCCTCATGTCAGGAGAAGGTTCTGGTTTGGGAGCATGCCAGGAAAAGGACCTCGGGTATTCTGGAGCACACCAGTGGTTCCCACACTCTAAGTGGGCCACTTTCTCCTGGGGACACTGATTTCACTGTGGATTCCAGACCCGCCCGGAATGGCTGATCCTACAGGTGGGGTGATGCAGGGGAACCTGCTTCTCCTATAATCAGGACGTAGGTGGCTCCATCTAGCACTGAGTTTGGGACAACCAGCCTCACAGACAGAGCATCCACTTACTGGTTCTAACCTTGGCTGCAATTTTGTTCAGCTGCTCTTACCAAAGATTTTTTAATGAAATATATTTAATTTTTTTCCTGAATTTTTTGTTGTGGGAAAATATACGAACTATTGATCATTTAAACCATTTTTGAGCATACAGTTCAGTGGCAATAAGGACATTCACACTGTTGTACAACCATCACCACAACCATCTCCAGAACTGTTTTATCTTCCCCAACTGAATCTCTAGACCCATTCAACACTCACTCCCCACCCCCCAGCCAGCCTCTGTTAACTACTATGCTATTTTCTGTTCCTGTGAATTTGACTGTTCTAGACACCTCGTATAAGTGGAATAACACAATTATCTTTTCGTGACTGGATTATTTCTCTTAGCATGTCTTCAAGGTTCATCCATGTTGTAATTTCCTTCCTTTTTAAGGCTGAATAATATTCCATTGTGTGGATATAACACTGTGAAATAACAGAACAAATATTGGTCTCTGCCTCCAGTCCCTGGCATGGAGCTCCTAAAACCCTTGTAATTTCCTACGTGATACAACCACTTGGAGCATCTTTTGTTCTAGTATTTGGTCTTTAACCAGAGCTCCTAAATCCCTTGGAATTTCCCGGGTGATGGCAATGCCTTCTGTTCTAATGAGGTGGCTCCTGGTTGGCTCCTGGATGACTTAGGATGGGCTTGTCACCAGAAAGACCAGCCATAGTGGAAGCTTGGAACTCTGAGCTCCATCCTTCCTCCTCCCAGCTGGAGACTGGGTTCATCATCCATCCTGCCTCTGTGACGAGGCCTCCATACAAATCCCTAAAGCACACTGTTAGAGAACTCTGGGTTAGTGAGCACACACACATTCCGAGAGGGTGGTGCATCTCGACTCCTCAGCCTATTATTAATCTCTTCCTCCGACTGTTTATTCATATTCTTTATTATATCCTTTATAAAAAATTGGTAAACGTAAGTAGAGTGTTTCCCTGAGTTCTGTGCTCCATCCTAGAAAATTACTGAGCCCAGTGAGGGGATAATGAGAACTCAAGTTTACAGCCAGTCAGAAGTACAGGTGACAGTCTGGGACTTGAGATTGGTATGTGAAGTAGAGGAGGGGCAGTCTTGTGGGACTGATCCCTTGACTTGTGAGATCTTACACTATCTCCAGGTAGATAGTATCAGAATCAAGTTAAATGGTAGTACACCCAGCCCGACCAATGTGGCTCAATGGATTTAGCATCGTCCCAATGGATTTAGCATCGTCCCATCGTCCCAGTTCAATTCCTAGTCAGGGCACATGCCTGGCTTGTGGGCTCCATCCACGTGGGGGGGGGGGGCATGCAGGAGGCAGTCAATCGATGTATCTCTTCATTTCGATGTTTCTATCTTTCTCCCTAAAAGAAAAAAATCAAGAAAAATTTTTAAAAACATTTTTTTTAGATGGTAGTCTGCCCAGCTGGTGCTGGAGAATTAGTTGATGTGTGGAAAACCCACACATCTGGAGTTGAAGTAAAGTGTGGTAGTAATGTGAGAGTAAAGGAGAAACAGGGGTGTTTTCCTTATATAACCACATTTTGTCTATCCATTCATCCACTGATGGACTTTGGGGTTGTTTCCATGTTTTGGCTATTATGAATAATGCTGCTGTGAACATTGGTGTGTACAAATATCTGCTTGAGTCCCTGTTTCCAATTCTTTTGTGTATATACTCAGGTGTGGAATTGTTGGATCAAATAATTCTATGTTTTATTATGGGAGAAACTGTCCTACCCTTTTCCACACAACTGCACCATTTGACCTCCCAGCAGCAATGCACCAGGTTTCCAATTTCTCCACATCTATGCCAGCACTTGTTTTCTGTTTTGTTGTTGTTGTGCTTTGCTTTTTATAATAGCCATCTTAATTGGTATGAATTTTATCTCACTATGGTTTTGATTTGCATTTCCCTAATGATTATGATGTTGAACAACTCCTCATGTGCTTATTGGCCATTTGTATAAGTTCTATGAAGAATGTCTACTCAAGTCCTTTGCCCGTTTCCTGTATTTTTTTTTTTTTTTTTGTATTTTCGTACTTGAGTTTTAGGAGTTCTTTATATATTCTGGATATTAATCCTTTATTAGACATGTGACTTGTAAATATTTTCTCCCATTCTGTGGGTTGCCTTTTTAATCTTTTGATAGTGTCCTTTAATAAACAATAATTTTTTTTTTTTTTTTTTTTGGTGAAGTTCAATTTATCCAATTTTTCTTTTGTTGCCTATACCTTTGGTATCATATCCAAGAAATCACTGCCAAATCCAATGTCATGAAGCTTTTCCTCTGTGTTTTCTTCTGGGTTTTATTTACCTCTTACATTTAATATTGATTCACTTTGAATTAATTTTTGTATTATAGTATAAAGTAAAGGTCCAACTTCATTCTTTTGCATGTAGATATCCAATTTTTCAACACCGTTCGTTGAAAAGTCCTTTCCATTGAATGTCTTGGTACCCTTGTCAAAAATCACTTGACCATACATGCAAGGGTTTACTTCTGGCCTTTCTATTCTATTATATTGGTCTCTATATGTCTGACTTTAAGCCAGTACCACACTACAGTGATACCTCGGTTCTCGAACATAATTCGTTCCAGGAGGACGGTCGAGAACCGAATTGTTCGAGAACCGAAGCAATGAAACCAATAGGAAAGCGTGACTCCACAAAGCGTGACTCTCTCTCTGCACTCACACTGATGACGCAAGCAAGGCGCGCTGGGCCGAATGAACGCCATTCGGCTCAACTCGGCTCATCTTGGAAGTTCGAGTTCCAAATATTTGTTCGGATTCCGAGACAAAAGTTTCTCGAATCTCCATTTGGTCGAAAACCGAGGCGTTCGAGAACCGAGGTATCACTGTAGTTTGATTATTATAGCTTCACAGCAAATTCAGAAATCAGGAAGTATGAGACTTTTAACTTTGTTTTTCTTTCTGGAGTATTTTGGTTATGCAGAGTCCCTTGAGATGCTATAGGAATTTTAGGATAGATTTCTCTATTTCTGAAAAATACATCATTGGGATTTTGATAAGGATTGCACAGAATTTGTATATTTCTTTAGGTTGTATTGACATCTTTTTTTTCTTCATTGATTTTAGAGAGCAAGGAAGAGAGAGAGAGAGAGAGAGAGAGAAAGAGAGAGAGAGAGAGAAACATTAATGAGAGAGAACACTGATTGACCACCTCCTGCATGCCTCACTGTGGATTTGGCCCATAACCTGGGCATGTGCACTGACCAGGAATCAAACAGGTGACCTCTTGGTGCATGGGTCGATGCTCAACCACTGGGCCACACTGGCCAGGCAGTTGTATTGACATCTTAAAGATACTAAATTCTCCAATCCATAAACACAAGATGTTTTTCTATTTATTTATATCTTCTTTACTTTCAGCAATGTTTGTGTTCTTGTTGTTGTTGTTGCTTTAGTTTTCAGTGTATTAGTCTTTAACCTTCTTGGTTATGTGAACTCCTAATTATTTTATTCTTTTCAATGCTATTACAAATGAAATTGTTTTCTTAATTTCCTTTTAAGAGTGTTCATTGTTAGTATATGGGAGCAGAACTAATGTTTCTGTGCTGATTTTATATCCTGCTACTTTGCTCAATTTATTTATTCACTCTAACAGGTGTTTGTTTTTTATGAAATCTTTAGGGTTTTCTGCATTTAAGATTACCTGCTGTGGTAAACAGAGGTAATTGTACTTCTTCCTCTCCAATTTGGATGCCTTTTATTTCTTTTGCTTGCCTAACTGCTCTGGCTAGAACATCCAGTACTATGTTAAATAGAAGAGGCAAAAGCAGGCATCCTGTCTTGCTCCAAATCTTAGACTGAAAAGTTTTCAATCTTTCACCACTGAGTATAATGTTAGATGGGGGCTGTTTATATGTGGCCTTTATTATGTTGAGGTAGTTTCCTTCTATTCCTAGTTTGTTGAGTGTTTTTATCATGTGGTTTTTTTCCTTCATTTTGATAATATAATTACCTTAAATTGACTTTTGTATGTAGAACCATCCTTGCATTCCAGAAATAAATCCCATTTGGTCATGGTTTGTAATCCTTTTAATTTGCTGCTGAATTCTATTTGCTAGTATTTTGTTGAGGATTTTTGCAGCAATGTTCATAAGCAATATCATCTGTAGTTTTCTTTTCTTATATTGTCTTTGGCTTTGGTATCAGGGCAATAAATGAATTAGAAAGTGTTCCTACGTCTTCAAATTTTGAAAAAGTTTGAAGAGAATTTGTGTGAATTCTTCTTTAAATGTTTGCTAGAATCCAACGCTGATGCCATGTGGTCCTGGGCTTTTTTTTGTTGGGAGGTTTTCAATAACTGATTCCATTTCCTAACTTCTTTAGGTCTATTCAGATTTTCTATTTTGTTGTGATTCAGTCTTCGTATATTTTATGTTTCTAGAAATTTTCCTACTTCATCTAGGTTATCCAATTCATTGATGTATAAGTTTCCCATAGTATTCTCTTATGATTCTTTTCATTTCTATAGAATTGGTAGTAATGTCTCTACTTTCATTTCTGATTTTAGTAACTGAGACTTCCCTCTTTTTTTCTTATGTAGTCTAGCTAAAGTTTTATTAATTTGGTTCATCTTTTTGAAGATTATACTATACACTAATATGTTAACTATGAGATAGATACATTCTATTTTGGTTTCATTGATTTTCTCTAGTTTTTCTATTCTATATTTTATTTATCTGTGCTCTAATATCTGTCCTTCCGTCTGCTACCTTACCATCACTCTCTTTTAGTGACTATTTGCATGGAATATTTTTTCCATTCTTTCATTTTCATATTTTTTACTTTGGATCAGAAATGGGTCTCCTGTAATCAGCATATAGTTGGATCATCATTTTTTTTTTTTTTTATCCTCACCCGAGGACACTTTTGCATTTATCTTCAGATAGAGCAAGAGGGAGAGAGGAGGGAAAAGAGAAAGAGAGAAACATCATGTGAGAGAGACACATCAACTGGTTGCCACCCACGTGACCCCAACCAGGGCTGGGAACAAATTGCAACCAAGGTATGTGCCCTTAGCAGGGACAGAACCCAGGATTCTCTGGTTCGTGGGTTGATGCTCTAACCACTGTGCCAAACTGGCCAGGGCTGGATCATCATTTTTAAACCCATTCTGCTAATCTATGTCTTTTAATAGGATAATTTTATCTATTTACATCACCAGTAATTCCTAATAAGGAGAAACATACTTTTGCCATTTTCGCATGTTTTCTATAACTTTTCCACCTTCATTTCCTGTATTACTGTCTTATGTTGTGTTTGGTTGATTTTTTTTGCAGGGAAACATTTTCATTTCCTTCTCACTTCTATTTGTGCATATTCTATAGTTATTTTCTTTATGGTTACCTATAGTTATTTTCTTTATGGTTACCAGGAAAATTACATTTAACATCCTAAAGTTATAACACACATTTTTTATAACACTATTATTTTAATTTATGCCAGCTTAACTTAAATAGCATACAAAAACTCTGCTCCTATATAGCTTCATCCCCACATACTTTCATTTATTTAAGTCACAATTACATCTTTATTCATTGTGCATCCCCAAACATAAATTAGTAATTGCTTTTTATGCATTGGTCTTTTAAGTCATATGGAAAATAAAAAGTAAAATTACAATAATACTAGTTTTTATAATTACTCACATATTTACCTTTACCAGAGATCTTTATATCTTTATAAAGATTCTATTCACTCTCTAGTGTCCTTTCATTCAATCAGGAAGACTCCCTTTAGTATTTCTTGCAGGGAAGGTCTGGTGGTGATGAACTGCCTCAGCTTTTGTTTATCTGAAAATGTCTTAATTTCTCCCTCATTTTTGAAGGATAGTTTTACCAGATGTAGAATTCTTGACTGACAGTGTTTTTCTTCCAGTACTTTGAATATATTGGTACAGTTGATATTTAAGCTTCCTGAACCTCTGCCTACCTACAATCAGAATAATTATCTACTTTATTAGTGTCTTAGTGATAAGTGGGGGTAGATGAGAAAATACAAGCAAAACTCCTAGGTCAGTGTTAGGAATCTGGTAGGGACTTAATAAATCATAAAAGGTATAATTTATACTTTCAGATGAGACAACTGAGGCCCAGAGCCCTCGCTGGCCCCAGGTCACACCACCGATGTGGAAGAAGGAAGTGGGGCTTGAACGGGATCAACTGTTCCACCATGCCCCACTGGCTGAGAGGCCCCACATCATCTAATGAGCATGTCTAATTTTGCAGGGCCCAGCCATCCTGAACAATGCTGTACACTTGTCTCCTCTGGCTGTCCACCAGTGGCCTCTGGACTGTCCAGGCTAAGGACGCTGAGGATGAGATTAGCATGAGGAACCACCACCGGGACCTAGCTCCAAACAATGCCGACTTTGCCTTTAACCTGTATGAGCACCTAGTGGCCTCAACTCCCGGCAAGAACGTCTTCATCTCCCCCGTGAGCATTTCCATGTCCCTGGCTATGCTTTCCTTGGGTGCCCATGGCTATACAAGGGCCCAGATTCTGCAGGGCCTGGGCTTCAACCTCACTGAGACTTCCGAGGCCAAGATCCACCACAGCTTCTGGTACCTCCATCGCCTCCTCACAGGGTCAGACTCTGGCTTGGAAATTACCATAGGCAATGCCTTGTTCCTCAACAAAAACCTGGAGCTTCTAGAGTCATTCTCAGCAGACACCAAGCATTACTATGAGGTGGACACCCTGGCTACAGATTTCCAGGACTGGGCCAGAGCCAGTGGGCAAATCAATGAGTATATCAAGAATAAGACACATGGGGAAAACATGGACTTGTTCTCGGAGTTGCATAGCCCAGCCATGCTTATCCTGGTCAATTACATCTTCTTCAAAGGTACCCCTCTCATCCCATTCCAACAAGACCTCATCTACTATTGCCAAGAATAGTTAACAGCCATGAAAATCCAGGGTGCACTCTTGGGCAAAGCCTTTTGTTTTACAAAGCACATGCACATGTGTGAGTCTCCACCTATCAGGAAGGTGGAATTATATCATCTTACAAAAGGTCAAAATGACAACTAGAAAAGTGACTTACCCAAGCTCTTCCAGGTTGGTCTGAGGCCCAAACATGTAACTGTGAACATCTGGCTGCCTTACAGTCACAAACATTGGCTGAGTCCTGGCTGTGAGTCAGGCACTGGGCCAGGCACTGGAAATACAGCCTAGACCCAGACAGACCTCAGGAACTCTCAGATTGCTCCTGAGCTGTCGTATACACATTTCCCAAGAGCTCAAAGCCAGCTCTGACCAGGTCCCACCTATGCCAAACTTTAGTTCCTCCTCACCCATTTGGAATGGGTTTTCCAAAGTGCCTATTCATAAAAATCACCAGGGAGATTTTTTTGTTTGTTAATTCTTACCTGAAGACATTTTTCTAATGATTTTTAGATAGAGTGGAAAGGAGAGAGGGAGAGGGAGAGAGAGAAACAGCTATGTGAGAGACACATCAATCGGCTGCCTCCACATGACCCCCAGCAGGACCCTTCCAGGCTGAGGGAGGCTGCTATATAACTTTCTTGGCCACCACGCTCCTGCTTTCATAGGCCTGTCTCCTGCCCTTCCTCTCCCTCCTCTTCACAGGCACATGGGCGCACGCCTTCAACCCAGAGAGCACCAGAGAGGAGAACTTCTATGTCAACGAGACAACCCTGGTGAAGGTGCCCACGATGTTCCAGTCGAACGAGATGAAGTACCTTCACGACTCAGTGCTCCCCTGCCAGCTGGTGCAGCTGGACTACTGGGCAATGGGACCGTCTTCCTCATCCTTCCGGACAAGGGGAAGATAGACACGGTCATCAATGCACTGAGCCGGGACACCATGCAGAGGTGGGCTGACTCCCTCACCAACAGGTAAGCCCTTCAGCCAGCCGTGTGAACTTGGGAAGTAGATGTGTTCCCGGAAAGTGGGCAGGTAGGAAAGGAGTGCACCTGGGTGCCCTTCTTGCCCCAGACTCACCCTCCAAGGCTCATTGTTTTCCTGTCTGCTGGGTCCAAAGGCCATGAGGTTTTCTGACCTAGAGATCACACTTTATACATCTGTAGATTGATACTGAGATACTTTGGGGTATTCCACAAAGTGAGGTCCCTGGGAGGTTAATAGCCACCCTCTGTGTTATCACATTTTTTAACATGTTTTTTTGTTTTGTTTTGTTTTAGAGAGAGAGAGAGGAATGGAGAGGGAGAGAGAAATAAAAACATCAATGAGAGAGAACCATTTATTGGCTGCCTCCTGCATGCGCCCTACTGGGGATTGAACCTGCAGCCTAGACATGTGCCCTGACCAGAATCAAACCAGTGACCTCTCAGGGCACAGGACGATGCTCAACCAACTGAACCACATCAGCCAGGGCTCAAAATCACATTTTTGCATCATTTTCTTTCTTTTTTTTTTTTATCCTCACCCGAGGACATTTTTCCGTTTTGTTTTTTTTTTTTACTCAGATAGAGCGGGAAGGAGAGAGAGGAAGAGAGAGAAACATCGATGTGAAAGGGACACATCGAGTGGCCGCCACCCACACGACCCAACCAGGGCCGGGGACAAACTGCAGCCAAGGTACATGCCCTTAGCGGGAATCGAACCCGGGTCTCTGTGGACCGCAGGCTGACGCTCTAACCACTGACCAAACCGGCCAGGGCTGCATCATTTTCTTAAACTGAGTTCAGCACTCACTCAGTCTCCTACTTATCCATTTTATTATCTTGCTTGCCTGAAACCAAACACTGCCTGAGAGACTACATTTAGAAATATATTGAAAATGACTATAATATCCACAATGGAAGCAACACAAAGCCTATGAGTGATTCTTAAGTCACTCAGGCGATCTAACTCTTCTTCAATTAGTAAATAAGTAAAAAGCCAGGATATAAAGTAGATAAAAAATGAATATGAAGAAAGGGAGTGAGGAGTGTCCATGCTGATGGGTTGATGGCCAAGAGGAGAACCAGCCAATGAGTCTCAGGCCCAAGAAAGGGATGGGCTCAGAGAGCATATTTAGGGAGAGCTGGCTGAGCATGTGAGCAAGTGATGAATGAATGAATGAATGAATGAATGAATGAACGAATGAATGAACGAACGAACGAATGAAAGAACGAACAAATGAATTCATTCCCCCCAGGCACTTCTGAGCTAGAAGACAATCAAAATTATAGGTAAGCATGTGCCCAGCCCCAAACCTCACCTTGGAGGAGCAGATGCTTTTGAACATGTTCCTCACGCTAGGAAGATTTGAGTTCTGTCTGTATACGGGCAATCAGAGTAACAGCACCAGTGTGGGAGCTGGTGGTAGGTGGGGTGGTATAGACTCAAAGGGCAGAGGGGATACGAGGGCAGGAGCAGGTACTTGGATCTGGAGTAGCTCAGGGAGGTTCGTGGAGCAGGTGTCATTCACTCATTCACTCAATGTACACAAATGGAAGCACCTGCTGTGTACCATGCACTAGGCCAAGCAGACAGGATAGAGTGGTGAACAAGACCAAGCGCAGACCTCAAAGACATGCACTCCGGAGCAGAAAACAGATTCTGATGGAATTAACAGTGGCACAAGGACATAGCTCTGTCCAAGGGAGAGAGGGAAGGAGGTGTGGAAAATGCTGGGGAGGGTGGGATGCCTGACCGCCCCAGGGGACTGGTGGAGGGGTGCAGAGCAGATTGCTTTGGCTTTGAACTTCGTGTTAAGCTTCAGTGAAAGTTCAGCCAGCAGGAAGTGACCCCTGCAGCACGAGTGGAGAGGGAATGGCACCACCAAGTCAGGGAGGCCGTGGCCAGGGCACCAGCGAAGCTGGGGAGCAGCAGCAAAGAATGAGAAAAAGTCCACTCAGATGAACTTAACAATCCAAGAATTTGCAGGTACACAATCTAGAAAGCTCTTCTACTTTATTACATATGTAGGTTTTGAGCTTTATGATTTCGAGTTATGTTTACTTTGAATTATACTCTCCACTGCTTGCTGCCGGTGCTCCGGAGAGGTTAATCCAGTTCCATGAGTGGAGGTGCCTGGGCGTTTGACCTCACTCCTGCAGGGGCGTGGGGTCTCGTCAGCTCTGTGCTTCAGAGAGACCCCCTCTGGCTACATGGGGGACACAGAAGGCATTCTTTGAGTCCTGGAACCACACATACCTGCCCTGAGTGTGTCGGGGTGTCGGGGGAGGATTGTGGGGGGTGGTAGGTAGGGATCCATTTGTCAGCTCTTCTCCGTTTCAACTGCCCCGTCCGCACCTCACTGTGCCCCACAAAGTGAACCTGTAATTCAGGTACAGGGCCACCAGGTGCTGACAATGCACTGTGGTTCTAACCAATTCTGGACCCTGATGTGTTTCTCTTTAAATCAAAGATCATCTCCTCACTAAACTACTTTAACTTACCATTGATCAATAACACACGCCACTTTCTTCTAAATACTTTTAAAAATAAACATCCAAGGTAAAATTGTGCACCTTTAGCCCTCATATGGGACTGGGCTTGAGTAATTCCCTACTCCATCCGAACGGGCTGCCCAGTCCCAGTCCCAGAAGACAGACCCTCTGGTTCCTCACCTCCACGCTTGTGTGACCCCCCCCACATCACCCGACATGCTCCCCAGTGCACCAAGCCGGCCCCCTGCAGGTCCAGCTTGCACCCGCCTCCCACAGAAAGCCTCTGCAACCCACTCAGAGGTCACACTCTCTCCTTCCTCTCCGTCCCCTTATTCTGCTGCCACTTACCCACCTGCTGGGTGATGTCGTGTGGGCAGCTCTCCAGGGGCGGGGAGATGGGCTCTGAGGCCACAGGTCCTGGTTTCCTCCCGTTTCTGCGACCTCCACGGTATGACTGGTGGGATCCCTCTGCCTCTGGAGTTTCAGAGCCACCTGGGCATTGAAGACACTGTCCCACCCTGGTAGGGCTGTGTGCCCCGTGCGCACTAGACCGGGTTCAGAAGGTAAAGAAGGTCCCCACGGCTGGTGTAGTCTCTCCCTTCTTTTCCGTTGCTATTCCCATGGAGAGGAGAAGGTGTCATCCCGCTCACCGGCCAGTCCTCGTCCGTCCCCTGGAGTGTCGTCCTCACGGCTGCCCAGGGCGTGTTCCTTCCCCACCTGCCCTGGCGGGAGCCCGTGTCACTTCGCCGACACCCCCTCAGACTCAGGGTTTCCGGCATCTTCTCGCCCTCTGGAGAGCAGGAAAAGGAAGAAATATTTAAATGAAATCAATGTCTTGATAGGTAGAAGCGTTTAGCATCGCATTCCCAGCACGATCCCACCCACCTTTCTAGACACCCCACTGCTTTCACCCAAGGAGCACTGCAGGCGGAATCTCGGAACCGGGGAATTCCTACGATCCAGCCTCGGAGACCAGAGGCCCGGCAGAGGCCCTGCTGCCCTGTGCCTGCAGACAGGACAAGCACGCAGCGTCAGCAGCACAGCTGACCAGGCCCTGCTCCGGCCGGTGCTTCCCCTCCCTCCACTCTGGCAGCGGGACCACAAGTCTTCCTGAGGGACCCTTTTCTTCAGTGTCCCAGGGCCAGCGGGATCACAGGCGGGATCAGCTCAGAAAGCTGAGAAGAAGACTCAGTTCAGAGGCCCACAGAGGAAGCTGCCTAAGTGGTGGAAGAAGAGGCAGATCCAGCCCGGCCCCTGTCCCTGCCCCTGTCCCCCTAGAAACTGTCCCGCTGGGAGGCAGGGTCTGGAGGGATCACGGGAAGTCTGGCTGGCCCAGCCCAGCCCTGGGAAAGTCTGCTTACCCCGGAGCAGCCTGGTGGACCTGAACATCCCCAAGATCTCCATCTCTGGAGCCTATGACCTTGGGGACATCTTGGAGGACATGGGCACTGTAGGCTTGTACAGCAAGCAGGCAGATCTCTCAGGCATCACCCAAGAGGCCCAGCTGAAGGTGTCCAAGGTAAGTCTCTCTAGAGCTTATCTTTTTGTCCCCAAAATGCACAATATAAATAATAAAAAGCTCCATGGAGCCCACTTGTGAATAGGCCTCTAGACCCCAGGCTGAGAGCCCTAAGTCTCGGCCAAGCCCCTAGTTTTATAACAGGCTAAGAGGAGGCTCTGCAAGAAAATGTGCTGTCCCCAAGGTCATACAGGAAGCTAGTGACAAGGGAGGGGCACAGCCTGGGCATCTGTCCATTCCGCCTGGCCACACACTGGGGCACTGTGCAAAGTGAGGTCATCACGGTGGGCCTGGGAGAGACTCCCGCGGAAAGAAACCAGGAAAGTGGAAACTGTCCAAATGAAGTCACACTGAACCTTCTACCCAGTTACATTCATATGTTCATCAGCTTTTTGTTGTTATTCATTCATCCATCCATTCATTCAGGAAACATTTATTGAACATCTGTCAGGGGCCCCAAACTACACTAGGTACATCTCCATTACTCAGATGTGGCCCTGCCCCCACCTTATGGTCCTATGGGTGACAAAACAAAAGCGGGCACAGGAAAAAGTTGTAGTGGCAACAGCCCCCTCACTCCAGCACGTGGACTTTGACCACTGGGTATTACCCCAATTTCTCAGGGGAGGAATCTCTGGTCACGGAGGACAAATAAGTCACCAAGGTCACAGAGTTAGTAAATAACAGTCTGACATATGACCTAGGTTCTATTCCACCCAAAACCTCATTTCCCAAGACACACTACTGGGGTTCCTACCCCAGTTCCAGCCACATGTGCCTGTGTACAGAGCCACTCGGACCCCAGTTCCTCGCTGAGCAGTCAGTGAGCGCACCTGCTCCACAGGATTTGACGGTTTAATTAGCTCATTCTTATCTGCTGGAGCCGTTTGATACAAGCTACTCAAGCATCTTGCCAATTTCAGAATTCCTTCTCAATTTGTTCACAACTAAACAGAGACTACCCTGTTCCATACAGAGTAAGCACAAGCACTTTGCATAAATTAAACCCCAGTATTTACCGGGCGGAGTGAAGAGGGAACAACGGCTGCCTCCACCAGCCCAGGACCCAGTAAGGTCGTTAGTGCCACAGACACTTAACCTCCATGTGGTGGCTTCTACCTGCCCGCTTCCTAAGGAAGAAGTCTGGGTGCAGCCGGGTTCTGGAGACAGGCAGACCTCAGCTTTAGTCCTGGGGCTGCCACTTAGATAAAGAGCCAGTAAGTGACCTCTGAGTCTCGGCTTCACCGTCCATAAAACCGAAGGTGGGAGGAGCCAAGCAACTAGGTGGAGGAAGCTCCCAACACGCAGTAGGTGCTCAGCCTCCAGCTTCGGTCCGTCCCAACAGGTGGTCCATAACGCCATGCTGCAACTGGATGAGAAGGGTGTGAAGGAAGCTGCCCCTGCTGCAGTCCCCCAAAACCTGGCATCTAAGCCTGTCGTCATGCACTTCAACCAGCCCTTCATCATCCTGATCTTCGACTACTTCACATGGAGCAGCCTTTTCCTCGTCAAGGTTGTGAATCCTACCTAAGGGTCTACCCTCCCAAGAGCCACATCATGGTCTAACTTTGGGCACCAGGGACCCCACAGAAATGACCTGTGGGGTGGGAGGGTCCCCCCAGTCTTCTCCAGGTTCTCCTCTGTAATAACTGGCATTGCGCCTGATGACAACTAATAAAATCTGAATCATATCCATGTAATATAGTCATGTAATTTTCTGGTTTTGATCATTATACTATGGTTAAGTAATAATATGTGGAAGCTGGGTGAAGGTTATACGGAAACACTATTAGTTTTGGAAATGTTTGTGTGTTTGAAATTATTTTTAAGTAAAAACTTTAAAAAGAAGAAATCATGTCTGGCCAGTGTGGCTCAGTGGTTGAGCGTCAACCCATGCACTAAGAAGCTGTCAGTTTAATTCCTGATCAGGACACATGCCCAGGTTGTGGGCCAATCCCCAGTGGGAGTCATGCAGGAGGCAGCCAATCGATGTTCTCTCTCATCAATGTTTCTATCTCTTGCTCCCTCTCATTTCCTCTCTCTCTAAAATCAATAAAGGGGGGGAAAAACACCATGCTCTTGTCTTAATTTAAAAAGAAATCATGTAAGCCAACGTACAACAGGAAGACATTTTTAAAGTGCTAGGGGGCCCTGGCCGGTTTGGCTCAGCAGTTAGAGCACCGGTCCGCGGACCAGAGAGATCCGGGTTTGGTTCCCACTAATGGCACGTACCTCGGTTGCAGTTTGTCCCTGGCCCTGGTTGGGGTCGTGTGGGTGGCGGATAGCCAATGTGTCCCTCTCACATCGATGTTTCTCTCTCTCTTCCTCCCTCTCTCTCCCACTCTATCTGAAGATAAATGCAAAAATGTCCTCGGGTAAGGATAAAAAATAAAAATAAAAAAAATAAAGTGCTGGGGGGAAATGTCATAATATCTTTCAAACAGAAAGAAAAAAAACACAGCAAAAACAAGTCTTCAAAAATGAAGGAACAATAGAGATTATTTTTTAGATAAACAAAAGTGGAGAAAGTTTATCGGCTTCACTAAAGAAATGTTTAAGCCCTGGCCAGTTTGGCTCAGTGGTTAGAACATTGGCCTGTGGACCAGAGAGTCCTAGGTTCGGTTCCTGCTAAGGGCACGTACCTCAGGTTTGTCCCCGGCCCTGGTTGGGGTCGTGTGGGTGGCAACCAGTGATGTGTCTCTCTCACATGGATGTTTCTCTCTCTCTCTTCCCCCCTCTCTCCCTCCTGCTCTATCTGAAGATAAGTGCAAAAATGTCCTCAGGTGAGAATAAAAAAAAAAAAATAAATGTTTAAGTAGTTCTTTAGGCTGAATAAAAATGACTCTAGATGGAAACTTGAACGTAGACGAAAGAACAATGAGCACTGGAAAGCATAAACAATATGTGGATAAATAAAAAATGTTTAAAAAATCTGTAAAATATAAATACTGCTTGAAGCAGAGAAAGTTATCGATCTACTGCTTCTCAACTCCAATCCTCCCTTCATTGCTGCCCTGCAAAAATAAATCTGCACCTTGTCAATATTTTTGCATTGCCTGCTGGGCATGATGCTAAATGTTGTCATTAGAGGGCGCTAGAGAGACATTGCAGGAGGAAGAGGCCTTACCCTCCCGGTTAAGGGCAAAGAGTATTAAATGAGATAATTAAATTGACTGACAAATAGACAGACAGACAGACATATAAATAGATATGATAGATAAACAGATGAAAGATAAATATACACTAGATAAACGGATGGATAGGGCATGCATCCTGAAAAATAAGAACTGTCAGATACTTCCTTAAATATATTTATAAATATTCATAAATATATTTATGCTATGTATGTATATACATATATGTGTGTGTGTGTGTGTGTGTGTGTGTGTGTGTATATCCTAAAGCTATTATATTACTTAGTAAGAAAACACAAAATGTATTACCACTAAGGTCAAGAGTAAGACAAGGCTGCTCACATCTACTATCATTTCATATGTCCTGGAGGTTTTATCAGGCAATGCAGTTAGAAAGAGAGAGCAGAGGTGTAGAAATGGAAAACATGAAGTAAAATCTATTTGCATTTGATATGTAATATACCTGCTTAATCCTAGCAAATCAATGATAAGATGAACCCAAACAATGAAAGAATTCAGCCTGAAAGGAAAATGAATTCACACACAAGAACAAACAGCTTTCAGACACACAAGTGACAGCCAGTTAGGACATATAATGGAAGAGAAAACCCAGCAGCAGCCCAAAAGATACAACGCTTAAAAACAAACAAGAAATGTGCATTATCTATGTTCAGAAAATTATAAAATACTTCTCAAAAATGCAAAATTAGACTCAAACAAATGGAAAGATATTTCTTCTTGAAGAAGATGTCTCAACATCGTCCAAGTATCAGTTTTCCATAAGTTAATCTGACCATTTAATGGTATTCCAATAAAAATACTAACGAACTTACTTTCTGGAAACAGACAAAAATGATACCAAAGATCATATAAAAAATAAACCTGCAAGAATAGCCAGGAAAACACTGGAAAGGAAATGATGTGAAGGGCTGGGGGAGGGGGAAGGATAGAGAACTAGCCTGACCAGAATGATGTTAAAGCATATAACTCAGATTCTTTCATTAAATGTGTGTAACTGGTACATTAAGAGGCAGGCCACTGAAATAGGTTATTAGGTTCAGAAACAGACTCAACTACAAATGGGAATTTAATATTTAACCAAGAAGGACTTTAATGTAAATGGTACTGGGACAATTGAATAGCCATTTGGGAGAGGGGAAGGATAAAATTAGGCCCATTCCTCACACCATAAACAAGAATCAGAGATATAAATAGAGGGGGAAATAAAAACAACATTACAGCCCTGGCCGGTTTGGCTCAGCGGTTAGAGCGTCAGCCTGCGGTCCAGAGAGACCCGGTTTTGGTTCCCGCTAAGGGCATGTACTTCGGTTGCAGTCTGTCCCCGGCCCTGGTTGGGTCGTGGGTGGCGACCACTCGATGTGTCCCTTTCTCGTGATGTTTCTCTCTCTCTCTCTCCCTCCCACTCTACCTGAACAAAATATCAAAAAATGTCCTCGGGTGAGGATAAAAAAAAAAACAAAAAACATTACAAGTACTAGAAAAAACACCAGTAAATTTCTCTATAATTTAGGTGTAGAAAAAGTTTTCTAATCATGATTCAAAGTCCAGATGAAATTAAAGAATTGACAAGTTTGACTACATAAAAAAAAATTTTTTTTAATTGCATGGTAAAAAATTCATAAGCAAAGTAAACAGAAATTAAAACTTGAAAGAAATATTTGCAGTAGAGGTAAGTAACAGAGCAAATGTCACTGATATATGGTAGTTAAATATATGAAAATATGTTCTACTTCACTTATAATTAAAAATGCAAATTAAAACTATACTGAGATACCATTTCCTATCTGTCAGAAAAACAAAAATTTGAAAACTTCACAATACACTCTACTGATTGTGTGGGAACAGTCATTCTCATACATTGCCAGTGGAAATGCAAAAGTTACTCTAAGGAAGGGAATTTGGCAATATAGAGAATGTATTCGTTTCCTAAGACTGACGTAACAAATTACCACAAACTAGGTGGTTTTAAACACAGAAATACAGTTTTGGAGAGCAAAAGTCAGAGATCAAGGTGTCTGCAGGGTTCGTTCCTTCTGGAGGCTCAGCGCTAACCTGTTCTGTGAGTCTACCTTGGGTGGCTGCCAGCGGTCCTTGGCATTCCATGGCCTGTAAATACATGCTCCCATCTCTGCGTCAGTCCTCACGTGGCCTGGTCCTCCTCTGCCTCTGTGTCTCGTCTCCCTCTGCCTTTCTTTCACAACGATTCCTTCCATTGTAGTTAGGGCCCACCGGGAATCCAGAATGATCTTATCTTCAGACCCTCCCCTTAAATACAGCCGCAAAGACCCCTTTTCTAAATAAGGTCACATTCGGGAGGTGGGGGAGGGATGAAGGGAGGTGGGGGAGGGATGAAGGGAGGTGGGGGAGGGATGAACCACAGAACTTATACGCATGTATGCATGAACAGTGGACATGGACAACAATCTGGGGAAGGGGCAGGGAGGGAGGGGGAGGGGGGAATCAGTGGGGGGGAAAAGGAGAAACATCTGTAACAAAAATTAATCAATCAATCAATAAATAAATAAGGTCACATTCACAGGTACCAGGAGTTAGGACTTGGACATATCTTTTGGGGGACCATTCTTTAACCAAAAACATATAATAAAATTACAAGTATATACTATGTTTAATCCATAAATCCCACTTTTAGGAATTTATCCTAAAGACACACCTCTAAGGTTTTTTAAAAATAATCTGCTCTGTGTCCTGGAACAAGTCCACTGACCTCTCTGAGCATCTGTTTCTTTACACCCTCCAAGGAAAACTTTTCATTTTTCTCCTTTTCAACGGTTCTTTTGACTCCACCAAAGAAAAATCCCATCTCAAGGGATGCTTTGTTCTTCAGCATGTGGGGCCAGGCAGCCTGCAGGTGCTAACTCTTAATTACCTCCAAGACGGCCACCTCGCTGGCCACTGTCCTGAGGACCGCTTCTCAGGGCACCCCGAGAAGTAATGGACGTGCCTGGGCCGTCAGCTTAGCCGTACTGGGGACAGACAGGTCCGTCTGCAGCCCTGTCAGGTGTCAATGGAGCCTGGAAAAGCCAGCAGCCGGACATTTGTCCCGAGGCGTGTGTGCCTGCGTATTTGCATGTATTCGTGCATGTGTGCGGGCGTATGGCGTGCATGCGTGCATATGTGCGTGTGCGTGCGTACGTGTGTGCGTGCACATGTGCGTGTGCATACGTGTGTCCGTGCATATGTGCGTGTGCGTGCGTACGTGTGTGCGTGCACATGTGCGTGTGCATACGTGTGTGCGTGCATATGTGCGTGTGCGTGCGTATGTGCGTGTGCGTGCGTGTGTGCGTGCACATGTGCGTGTGCATACGTGTGTGCGTGCATATGTGCGTGTGCGTACGTGTGTGCGTGCATATGTGCGTATGTGCGTGCATATGGGGTGCGTGCGTCAAGGACTTGGAAAGTGTTCTTTTCTACCAGCCCAATCTTTCCTCCATCGGACCCACGCTGAGCAAACTGACTGTGACCCTCCCCCTTTTCTGAAGCTAATTGTGCCAATAACGGGCCTGGGTTGACTTGCGGACACTTGGCCCTGTAGGTTCCAGGACCGGTTTGCAAGCCCCTTGCCCTCGCGCGGGGCGGCCTTCACCTGCCTGCGAGGACTCCGGGGAGGACAGCACTGCCTCCTCCGAGACCCGGGGAGGGACAGCACTGCCTCCTCCGAGACCCGGGGGGGACAGCACTGCCTCCTCCGAGACCCGGGGGGGACAGCACTGCCTCCTCCGAGACCCGGGGAGGGACAGCACTGCCTCCTCCGAGACCCGGGGGGGACAGCACTGCCTCCTCCGAGACCCGGGGGGGACAGCACTGCCTCCTCCGAGACCCGGGGAGGGACAGCACTGCTCCTCCGAGACCCGGGGGGGACAGCACTGCCTCCTCCGAGACCCGGGGAGGGACAGCACTGCCTCCTCCGAGACCCGGGGGGGACAGCACTGCTCCTCCGAGACCCGGGGAGGGACAGCACTGCTCCTCCGAGACCCGGGGGGGACAGCACTGCCTCCTCCGAGACCCGGGGGGGGACAGCACTGCCTCCTCCGAGACCCCGGGAGGGACAGCACTGCCCCTCCGCGACCCGGGGGGGACAGCACTGCCTCCTCCGAGACCCGGGGAGGGACAGCACTGCTCCTCCGAGACCCGGGGGGACAGCACCGCCTCCTCCGAGACCCGGGGGGGACAGCACTGCCTCCTCCGAGACCCGGGGGGGACAGCACTGCCTCCTCCGAGACCCGGGGAGGGACAGCACTGCCTCCTCCGAGACCCGGGGGGGACAGCACTGCCTCCTCCGAGACCCGGGGGGGACAGCACTGCCTCCTCCGAGACCGGGGGGACAGCGCTGCCTCCTCCGAGACCCGGGGGGACAGCGCTGCCCTCCTCCGAGACCCGGGGGGGACAGCGCTGCCTCCTCCGAGACCCGGGGAGGACAGCGCTGCCTCCTCCGAGACCCGGGGGGGACAGCGCTGCCTCCTCCGAGACCCGGGGGGGACAGCGCTGCCTCCTCCGAGACCCGGGGGGGACAGCGCTGCCTCCTCCGAGACCCGGGGGGGACAGCGCTGCCTCCTCCGAGACCCGGGGAGGGACAGCACTGCCTCCTCCGAGACCCGGGGAGGACAGCACTGCCTCCTCCGAGACCCGGGGGGGACAGCACTGCCTCCTCCGAGACCCGGGGGGGACAGCACTGCCTCCTCCGAGACCCGGGGAGGGACAGCACTGCTCCTCCGAGACCCGGGGGGGACAGCACTGCCTCCTCCGAGACCCGGGGGGGACAGCACTGCCTCCTCCGAGACCCAGGGAGGGACAGCACTGCCCCTCCGAGACCCGGGGGGGACAGCACTGCCTCCTCCGAGACCCGGGGAGGGACAGCACTGCTCCTCCGAGACCCGGGGGGACAGCACTGCCTCCTCCGAGACCCGGGGGGGACAGCACTGCCTCCTCCGAGACCCGGGGGGGACAGCACTGCCTCCTCCGAGACCCGGGGAGGGACAGCACTGCCTCCTCCGAGACCCGGGGTGGACCGCACTGCCTCCTCCGAGACCCGGGGGGGACAGCACTGCCTCCTCCGAGACCCGGGGAGGGACAGCACTGCCTCCTCCGAGACCCGGGGAGGACAGCACTGCCTCCTCCGAGACCCGGGGGGGACAGCACTGCCTCCTCCGAGACCCGGGGAGGACAGCGCTGCCTCCTCCGAGACCCGGGGGGGACAGCACTGCCTCCTCCGTGACCCGGGGGGGACAGCACTGCCTCCTCCGAGACCCGGGGAGGACAGCGCTGCCTCCTCCGAGACCCGGGGGGGACAGCACTGCCTCCTCCGAGACCCGGGGGGGACAGCGCTGCCTCCTCCGAGACCCGGGGGGGACAGCGCTGCCTCCTCCGAGACCCGGGGGGGACAGCACTGCGTCCTCCGAGACCCGGGGAGGGACAGCACTGCCTCCTCCGAGACCCGGGGAGGACAGCACTGCCTCCTCCGAGACCCGGAGGGACAGCGCTGCCTCCTCGGAGTTGGCTCGGTCAGCGGGCGCCTCCCTCGCAGAGCTTTCGCAGTCCCCCTGCAGGTGCCTGTGACGGGCTGACGTGGAGAGCAAGCCGAAGTCAGGGGGCCTGCTTTCCTCTGGCTCCCGCACTGGCAGGAAAGGCCTTGGTGGGCCTGGCCCGCAGTTCCTCCCCTGAAACGTCCAGATCCAGATCGGGGGTCTGGGCTGGCCCCTGAGCTCCGTGGTGGCTCTAAAATTACACAACCACCACCATTCATTAGCACTTCCCACCGGGTACCAAGCTCTGCAGGCAGGACCTCATTTAACCCTCACAGCAGCTCTAACGCTCGGCCTTGGGAGCCCTTTCTAACCGGCCAGGAAGCGGAGGCCAGGGGGTCAAGGAACTTGTTCAGGGTCACACAGCTGGCGGGACGTGTAAGCTACAGCCCAGCGGGTGTGGCTGTGGACTGAGAGGTTGGGGTTCCATCCCGGTCAGGGCACGTGCGGAGGTGTGGGCTCAATCCCCAAAGGCAGCCCAGCGCTGTTTCTCTCTCGCATCAATGTTTCTCTCTCTCCCTCCCTTCCTCTGGCTCTCGAAAAAAATCAATAAAAACGTATTTAAAAAAAATAAAAAGTTTAAGCTACAGTGGTAGGGACTGGATTTGACTTGCCGGAAACAGTGCGGGACTGCTAGCTGAAGGCCCATAGCTTCTGAGCCACAACATGGGGGGCCCGGCCCACTGTGGCCTGAAGAAGCAATGTTGCCCGTCTCCCCCCTGCTTGCTGGGGTGCTGCTGAGATTTTCGGCCAGAGGCTCAGTTCTGGCCATTCTACAGGTTAGGACATGCCCCAGGGCTCCAGCGAGGACTTGGGAGGACTTGGGATTGGAGTCCAAGGGTGTCTGACCAGGCCTTGACCCTCTGTCCTGTACACATTGCTGCCCCCTATGAAGATCCATTTCTGAAAGGCAGCAGTTTCAAGAGCCATCCAGATGTTGATAGCACTGCAAGACTTTGATGTCACTTCTGCAGCCCAGTGACCACTGCCATGCCCCACAGCGTTCACACTCCTGACATTTGGTAAAGCTCACAGGCCCCCAGCCCTTAGGAAGCAGCCCTGTGTCACCTGGCTACTGGGCTGCCCCTCAGCTACAGGGGACAAGGGACAGGCAGGCCGAGGCTGGCTCCTGTGCTGTCTGAGGGGAGAACCCCAGGCCCAGCCTCACCTCGGCTCTGAGACCCCTGAGGTAGGGCTTCTCAACAGAGCGGGCACTGCCCCAAAGGCACCCTCTGGAAACTTGTTGGGCACTTCTGATTGTCCCAGACATTTGGGGAGTGCTACTGGCCTTTAGGGAATGCGGGCAAGAGATGCCAGACACACTGGAACGCTCAGGACCACGTCCACCACAGTGAAGTGACATGACTCGGATGTCCCATATCAAGCCCTTAATGGGTGTAAAACCCATTCATAAGTTATCTGAGCCTAGACCCTCACAGTCCCACAGGTGTTTTATTTCATAGAAAAATACCCCCCACCACCACCCCGCCAAGGTTTTAATTTCCACTGAATTTTCTCTGAAGACAACCATGTAAATGACAGGAAGATTTGGGGGGGAATGTACCCAACATGATTCACCATTACAGAAAACCCCACGGCCTGTAGTAATTCTGACTGTAGTGCTGAACAGCAGTGTGCAACACACAGGTTCTCCAACAGGCCCATCCAACAGCATCATCACCTCTTCTAGGGGCGTATGCCAGAGTGTTTACACAGTAAAAGAAACATTTTCTGCCCTGGCCAGTTTTGCTCAGTGGTTAGAGCGTCAGCCCGCGGACCAGAGAGTCCTGGGTTCGGTTCCTGCAAAGGGCACGTACCTTAGATGCAGTTTGTTCCTGGCCCCAGTTGGGATTATGTGGGTGGCAACTAATCGATGTGTCTCTCTCACATCGACTTCTCTCTCTCTCCCTTCCTCCCTCCGGCTCTATCTGAAGATAAATGCAAAAATGTCCTCGGGTGAGGATTAAAAAAAAACTAAAAGAAACATTTTCTTTTTTTTTTTTTCCCTTCCTTTATTGATTTTAGTGAGAGGGAGAGAGAGAGAAACATCAATGAGAGAGAACATTGATTGCTCACCTCCTGCATGCCCCCCACTGGGGATTTGGCCCACAACCTGGGCATGTGCCCTGACGGGAATCGAACCAGCCATCTCCTGGTGCATGAGTCAACGCTCAACCACTGAGCCACACCGGCCGAGCAAAAGAAACATTTTCTCATACTTTACTTTTATTCCCCTCTGTATTATAGAGTAATATTATGCTTTTGTAAAAATTCTGTGGGTATGTTAACTATAAATTTCACTTCAGGGTAGGAAAGGGCACGTGAAATATTTATAGAAAAGAGAGTCTAAGAGGTCTGAGAATTTTTCTCCATCAGCCGGGACTTGGGTACTTGAGGATTCCAGGTCATGAGTTTTGGCAAGTGGTCAATTGACCTTGAGATGGCTTTGAATTGCTCACAGCAGTTTACCTGCCCGCCTCTCCCACCGGACTGAAAGTTCCTTGGAGGTCCGGGCAGCAGGTCTTCATCTTCTCTGCCCCTCCCCTCCCACGGTGCCAGCCCTGGGCTGGGATTCAGGCCTCCCTTCGCAGGAGGCGTCCGCTCCACCCCAGCAGGAGCTGCATCCCCTGAGGGCAATGCCTGGAGTTGAGAAACAACGTCCACATTCAGGGTTGAAGGAGCAGCTGGGGATATGGGAAGCCTCCCGCTCTATCTCTGCTTTTCCAGAAATGCCACCATCTCCGAGCAGGGCGTTAATCAGTAACGGTCCCATGGGGTCGCACTTTGGAACAGCAAATATTTGCTACAGGCTTTCGGCTACAAACCCCAACCTTCTGTCTCTGCCCTGAATGAGGGACCTTCCCAGGCACCCAGGGGCCGCTCACTGGTAAGAGGCAGTGGACTGAAGGGAGACCTTTACAGTCTACCCAGCAAAGGGCGGGCAGTGTTCTCCTCTCTGGATGGGCTCTAAGGTGAGGGGTGGGAGCCTGGGCAGCGTGGGCCGGAGAGGGCAGCGGTGGGTGAGAGGTGTGTTGTAGGCGCAGGAGGAGGAAAGAAGATGAGGCTTTTAAGTCCTCAGAGTTTGTGCCCACAACCCTCACTGTCCAAGCCACACTCAACGTCCTGGCTTTCTTCCTGCCCAGGTGAGCGAACCCCCACCTCCAGGGCGGTGTGGGGGTGCTGCTCCAGATCCATTCAGGGCTGAGAAGTGGGGAGTGAGCTGTTGGTTTCTTACCACTCGGGTTCTATTTAGGATGATACATCCTCAGTGTGCTTGATGGAACCCTGGTGCTTGAGGGGTGCCCTGCATACAGCCTGATCCAGTCAGTGGGTGAGCACGACCTTAGGGGTTCACGGGTCTGTCCAGGAAGCAGGGTACAGGGTGCCATAATCCTGGGCTGCACCTGCAGACTTAGCGACTGGAAGGGGTGCCACCTCTTTGGGGGCTGGGTCTGTCTCCTGACCTGCCAGGGAGAAGTGGTCTGAATTCAGGAGTATGCCACCATGGCATTAATGTATTTAGAAAGGGGTGCGAAATACTGTATACAGGCAGAGCTCGGACATACCGTGGGTATTGAGGCTCCAGGCTGCAGTAAAGTGAGTATCGCAATAAAGCGAGTCACATGAATCTTTTGGTTTTCCAGCGTATATAAAAGTCATGTTTATACTATACTGTAGTCTATTAAGTGTGCAACTGTCCTGTCTAAAACACAATATGCATACCTTAGTTAAAAAATACTTTATTGCCCTGGCCGGTTTGGCTCAGCGGTTAGAGCATCGGCCTGCGGTCCTGAGAGACCCGGGTTCGGTTCCTGCTAAGGGCATGTACCTCGGCTGCAGTTTGTCCCCGGCCCTGGTCGGTTGTGCGGGTGGCAGCCACTCGATGTGTTCCTTTCACGTCAATGCTCTCTCTCTCTCTCTCTGTTCCTCTCTCTCCCTCCCACTCTACCTGAACAAAAAAATGGAAAAATGTCCTTGGGTGAGGATAAAAAAAAAAAAAAAAATACTTTATTTCCACCCTGGCCGGTTTGGCTCAGTGGTTAGAGCATCGGCCTGCGGACCAGAGACTCCCGGGTTCGGTTCCTGCTAAGGGCATGTACCTCGGCTGCAGTTTGTCCCTGGCCCTGGTTGGGACCACTCACTGTCTCTCTCTCACGTCGATGTTTCTCTCTCTCTCTTCCTTCCTCTCTCTCTCCTGCTCTATCTGAAGATAAATGCAAAGAAGTCCTCGGGTGAGGATAAAAAAAAAACTTTATTGCTAAAGTGCGATCTTGACTTGATGTCAATGCAAACGCATATCTGGGAAGCACAGTCAGACAGGGGGGGTCCGTTTGGATACTGCGAAGAGTACTTAACCAGCATTTGCAATACTGTAGGGAGCTCTTGAACTCGGCCTTGACGCTTAGAATCGCACTCGGTTCCCTAAACACTGACACTTAAGGAAGGTGGTGACTCAGGCTGAATTCTGCTGTGACACGTAGCATAAGCAAGAACCGTGTACTGAGTCCTGGGGCCTGGGACCATTTGTACCAGGCACAGGCGAGGACACAGGCCTCTGCGTCAGGGAGAGGAGGCCTGGGACTTCCCCGTGTCACCACATTTTGCTACAAGTGGGCTGGTTCAGAATGAGGGTCTCTACTGATGGGAACTCCCGTGAGGCCTGCAGCCTCCTCTGCCCAATGCCCACTGGGCTGACAGTCCTGCCCCACCCAGGCCCTCCTGGGGCCATGGGCCCAGAGGAGAGTGAAAATGCATCTCAGTGACCTGCCCAGCCAGCCTCTGGGTCACAGACCTGGACACTGGGAGCCGAGTGTGGAAGACTGTCAGGTGGCACAGCCCAGCCCACGGTGTTTATTCAGAGGGAAAATGCAGGTGCTCAGGAGCCAGGCTCCGTGCCCGAGAATGCCAGGGACCCGGAGACGCGGCAGGGCTGGGACAGCTGGTGGGGAGCGTGGGGTCTGGAGGCCCACTGCCCGGGCCCGAAGGCTGGCTCCACCTGGGGCGGTGAGAGCGAGGACACACTTCAGTCGGTCAGGCGGGCCAGGCTGGCTGGTCATTTCCATCCGGGGGCTCCAGGTAGAGGAAGACCTGGAAGGAGCTGTGTAACTGGGCCCCAGTGCTGGGGGCGGGGCAGGGGACAGGATTCTGATCGCTGAATCAGGCAGACTCAGCACTTTCCCTGTTCCTGTCACTTGGACCCTCTACATCGCCAGCCAAACATGCCCAGACCCAGGTCACCGAAAGCCAGCTTGATGGGCTGCTGTCAGGCCCGGCAATCAGGGGCAGTGAAGGAAGCAGGCCAATAAATGTCCGTGACCTCCTGACCCCACCCTGCTCTGACCCACACTGTCAGGCCTGGGACCAGACCATGTCCTCTCTAAGCCCCCCCTTCTGGGAGGCAGTGGAATGAGCGGGAGAGCTGGGGGAGGCCAGGAGCTGCCCGAGGGGTGGCAGCGGAGGGGACCCAGAGATTGTGTTCCTCCTCGGGTGAACCTCAGCCACCTTCTTGCTCCGGGTCTCCCTGAGGGGACTCGCTTTGTCCACCCCCTGCCCACCCCCGAAAGGAAGGAAACGGGTCACGGAGGGTTGGACCATACGCAGGGCTGAGTGACTGCGTCAGGTGTTAAGAGCAGTCTCGGTCCTCTTTTGTCCCCAGGAAGTCTCGTGCTGAAGAAGGCTGCCCAGATGAAGGCGCTGGGCCTCCTGCTCCCCTGCCTCCTGGCCGAGGTGTGGCTGGTGGCCGGCTTGGGCCCTGGTCACCCGTCACCAGAGGCCCGGGCAGGGCCAGAGAGTCCGCGGACCCCCACTGCCCAGAACGAGACCTTCCGGGGAGCGCAGGCCCCTGAGGAGGAGGATCCGGAGGAGCCCTGGAGGGCGGCCAGCGGGCACCAGCTCTCTGAGGAGACCTCCAACTTGGGGTTCACCCTGCTGCGTAAGATCTCCATGAGGCACGAAGGCAACGTGGTCTTCTCCCCGCTCAGCCTGTCCTTGGCCATGACGGCCCTCATGCTGGGCTCCACAGGGCAGACCAAAGCCCAGCTGGAGGTCGGGCTCCGCCTGCAGACCCTGAACCAGACCTGGCCCGGACACCTGCCCACCCTCTTTCAGTGGCTCAGAGAGCGTCTCTCCCGCAACCGGGAGCTGGGCCTCACCCAGGGGAGCCTGGCCTTCATCCACGAGGACTTTGATGTCAAAGAGACCTTCCTCAATTTATCCAAGAGGTATTTCGATACAGAGTATGTGACTATGAATTTTCGCAATGCCTCTCAGGCCAGAAAGCTCATGAATCATTACATTAACAAAGAGACGCAGGGGAAAATCCCCAAACTCTTTGATGAGATTAATCCTGACACCAAATTAATTCTTGTGGATTACATCTTGTTCAAAGGTATTTCGATAATGTTCTGCTCTCCCAAAGCCATGGGTCTCTACGCCAGCCTCTCCCTTTCCTCTCGCCCAGCGTACAGTCAATGCCAGATGATTTCCTGTGAACAGTTTTCAGGTGTCACAAACGGACTGACACAGGCATTGACTGTACACGAAGTTCCAGGCACAGAGCTGGACGTGTTCATTTGATGCCCCCGCCGGGGGCCCACGTGCTTGGAGTCCTCAGTGTTCCAAGCACCTTTACGCAGCTCTTCTCGCCTCTAGTTCTGACTCAGCGAGTCTTCCGGGCAAATGATGTGAGATTTCGGGTTATGTCTTCGCTCCTTCCCTCTCTCCTTTTGTGACCTAGGGCAAGTGCCGGTCTCTTGTCCTCAGATCCTTAATATAGAAGGTGGGGGCACTCCACCTACTGTACAGGTGGAAGTGAGGCTGAGGTCAGCTTGATCGAGGTCACATGACAGAGGCCAAACTCAGCGAGCGGGTCTCGACCCTCTCACGCCAGATCCTTTCCATCCTGCCCCTCTAACGGGGCAGGGGACTTGTGTGGCCACTGCTGCCGCAGAAAGCTGGCACTAGGGACTTGCAGAGTCTGGGAGGAGGAGGTGCTTCCCGTTGGCCAGGCCACCCCCCAGGACAGTCACGCTGCTGCGTGCTGGTGGCCTCACCTGGCTCGTGTGGCTGTTTGGCAGCAAGGGGCCCCTTCTCTCAGAACCCCCGAGTCTCATGGGTGGGGAAGGTCAGCACGTGTGCACAGTGGCTCTGCCCCGTCTGTGCGCGCTACCCAGACAAGGGCGGGCAGAGGGCCCCTCAGGAACACAGGGCTGGGAGGGGCCCAAAGCCTCTTGCAGGCTGGAGCGGAGCACAGGGGCGGAGGGTTAGGACGCTCCCTTGCTGTTGTGATTCCGACAGGGCCTGCGGTGGTCCATGTTCTGCCAGCTGGGAGAGGAGCCCCAAAAGCTCGCTTTGGGGACTTTGTTTTGCGGGCCTGAGCCGTGGGCAGAACAAACCTCACCGAGGACTGCCCTTCCTGGGTGGGTGGAAAGCGGGATAGAGCCCTGGCCCTCGGTGACTCCAGCAAGAATGATGCTCCTAGGAGGGTGGTTTCCACACCAAGTCTTCCTCTTACCTGTTCAGGGAAATGGCTGACCCCTTTTGACCCCGTCTTCACCGAGGCGGACACTTTCCACCTGAACAAGTACAAGACGATTAAGGTGCCCATGATGTACAGAGCAGGCAACTTCGCCTCCACCTTTGATAAAAACTTCCGTTGCCACGTCCTCAAACTGCCCTACCAAGGCAATGCCACCATGCTGGTGGTCCTCATGGAGAAAATGGGTGACCACCTCGCTCTTGAAGACTACCTGGGCCCAGACCTGGTGGACACGTGGCTGAGAGACATGAAAACCAGGTACAGGAGAGCCCTTACCCGGGACCAGCTCAGCCTTCCCGTCCTTCCAAGCTCTGACCACCATTCCGTGGCTCAATGCCCACCTCCCCCCGTGGCCGATGGCCCTGGGAGCAGTGTGTGTATGTGTCCCGAGTTCTGCTCTGTCCCGGCACCTCCCACAGCGCCCGGCTCGGCCATTCGCTCGGCCAGCACTTGCTAAGGCGCTGCTGCGCCAGGCGCTCAGACGTGCGCAGCGGAGCCTACGTTCCAGTGAAGGGGGGCGAGTAGGTCAAAGTACAGGGGGCGGGGGGCACCAGCAGCGTGCAGGTGGGCGCCAGGAGAACCCCGGAAGTGGGGCAAGACCGCGTGGGTATCTTGGGGGAGAGAAGTGTTGCAGGCAGAAATGAGACGTGCTGGGATGGAAGAAGGCAGCCAGGGAGGGGGCGAGATCAAATACCAGGGCCCAGTCACAAGGACCCTACGTTCTAGGCCCCGAAAGACGTGGGCTCTTCCTGAGGGAGATGGGGAGCCACAGGGGGCTCCAAGCAGAGGAGCAACGGATCTGCCTTGTGTTTGGAGGGCCACACAGCTCCTCTGCTGAGCAAAAGCATTGGGGGGGTGGGGCAGGAGAGCAGCGAGGTCACTGGACCCACCAGACCGGGATGTGCCCCCTGGCAGTGGGCGGCAGTGGGTGGCAGTGCGGGGATGAGCAGCAGTCGGACCCTGGATCTATGAGGAAGCCAGAGGAACAGGATTTGCTAGGGGACTGGATGTGGAGAGGGAGAGGGGGAACGAGGGGATGAAGTGAGCAAGGGGAAAGGAGGGTAAGCTCATTCTAAACGGCAGACATTATTCTGGGCTCTTACATTTCAGCCAACCCTCCGAACAACCCTGGGAAATCAGTGCTGCTCTTTTTGACTGCATTCCATGGATTAAGAGATCGTGACTTAAGTCTAATCTGGTGTCAATTTTTCAGCCATAAAACTCATCTCTCCAAACAAAGTAACTTCAAAGGAGAACTCCAATGTCTATACAGTAGATAATATCAGCATTTCTCTGGCTACAGATACATAGGGGGTTGAGAGTTCGCTTCATCCTGCTCTTGCTGTCCATCCCCAGGCTCCTCCGGTTGTCCTGGGAGCTAGACATTGAGGGCAGCCGTCATCCTGGTCTGCAGGACTGCTGGAAGCAAAACACTGCTGCAAGCAGCTACTTGGCTTGGGTTGTTTTTAAAACACAGGGAAATGGGTGCAAAATAGAGTACTCTTTGCTAAAGAGAGTTAGTCACTGGCTGGGAAATCAAACTGGTTCGGTGAGGCTGGAGTTATGTATCTATATAAGCCAGAACTGTCTTCTGTGAGCTGGACCATTACAAAAGAATGGAATGAGCTATACATACAGTCAAGTGAGGGAGACTCATTAATGGAAGTAATCTTGGAGAAAGGAAAGAAAAAAGTGTGACCCTTTTAGAGGGCAGGGTCTAAGGCTTTTGCCTACATTTCACCATTGTATGTCCTTGTACCACAGAAATATGGAAGTTTTCTTTCCAAAGTTCAAGTTAGATCAGAAGTATGAGATGCATGAACTGCTTAAGCAGATGAAAATAACAAGAATCTTCTCACCCTGGGCCGACCTGAGTGAACTCTCAGCTACTGCAAAAAATCTGAAAGTGTCTAAGGTAAGTCAGGCTCGTTTATTAGGACCCGAACCCTAAATATGAAATGGGACCAAAACCAGCACATATTTTGCACATAATTTTAATGACAAAATACCAAGTGGTAGTAGAAATTTAGATTAAATACCAAAGACTTGAAGTAGCACCCAAGTTGGATGTTTTAGAATTTTTGAGCTACTTTATTAAAACATTAGTTCAACTAATTTCTCTTACTCTAGTAGAGCTGTCCCTCTTCTCTCCCAAATGCTCAAGGAGAAATTTCTCCCTAAAAAGGAACTGATTCAGATTCATATAAAATTACACCACTTTCAAGATGAAAGAAACCCCCAGAAGGCATCTGCCCAACTTCCTGCCACTTGTTGGAATCTCCTCTATAATATCTCTGCAAAAACCCTGCAGTTTTTCCTTCCTTCCTTCCTTCCTTCCTTCCTTCCTTCCTTCCTTCCTTCCCTCCCTCCCTCTTTTCTTTCTTCCTTTCTTCCTTTTTTCTTTCTTTCTTTCTCTCTACCCCCACCCCTTTCCCTCTCTTCCTTTCTTTTTAATGTTCCCAGTGACAGGAAACTCAAAACTCAACACTTCTTTGAAAAGCAGCTCAATCCACAACTGTATTTTGGTTTTTCATATATATATGTATGTATTTTTTAACCTGTAACCCCCTCCTAACTCACGCTCTTTGGCCCTTGTTCTGTGTCTAAAGCTCCTCCGACAAGGTCGTCACCTTCCACCAGGAATCCCTTCAGCTACGCTGTGCTCTCAGTGGAAGCGCAGCTGGTTTGAGGGGACGTGATCCTGCTGTTCAGAACAGCTCAGCGCATTGCAGGGAACTGGCCAGCCCCCTGGCCTGCCCGCTAACACCAGCAGCAACCTCCCAGTCACTACTGCAACTGAAAAAATGTTCTGACATTTCCAAATGGCAGCCATACCTTCCCACTCTTTCTTAGCTGTGGGGTCTGTTAACATTTTCCCATGGAATTGTCTTTTCTCATGCGAGAGAGATGAAAATGGCATCCACCTAAGTAGGACTCGGTAGGTAACCGCGGCCTGCGGTCAGGCCTTCATCTCAGGGAAGGCAAGACAAATAAACAGGACAGTCCTGCAGACCAGCACTTGGAAGGCTTTCTGCTGCCAACACGTGGGAAATTGGAGCAATGTGCTCTTTTACAGTTTAAATTGCAAACTAAATATTCTCCATTGACCCCAGGAAGTACATTTTCACTCCAGGAATTGAGGGAATCCCCGTGTGTTATTACACTGATGTTTCTGTTATCTCCTCTTATAACGATATTGGTAGATCACCCAAATACGAGGCTCCTGGACAAAAGGGCCCCCCAACCGTGACAGGTGGCCTGAGTGCAGGCACCGGAGCTCGGGAAGACTCAAGGACCCGAGGGCTTGGCCCAGGGACCTCTCAGAGCAGTGCGAGGTGCTGGGAAGCTGCCGCAGGAGACTACCACCCGTGTCCCTGACCCGTTTGCCTGCCAGAAGGAAGGTCAGAGGATTCAGGGGTTCCAGGCAGCTTGAGAACCTTCTGGAGGAGCACCAGCTCCGACCAAGAATCAGCAGCACAAAGCGCATGCTCGGTATTTGCGGATCTGACGCACACTTGCATGAACTGACCAGCCAGAGTCCCTTGGTCCACCCCAACATGGGTTTCACGTTTGGGGCCCTGGGGTCTCCTGGTATTGTTTTGAGCTTCTAAGGCGAGTCCCTGGAGCAGCCTGACCATTCCTCTCAGCGCAGAGCCCTGTACCCCTACTTCCCCGGCTCATGGCCCTGTGGGTAGGACCACAGCAAAAAATGTCAAGGGCTCAACAATTCCTCCCTCTCCACTGCCACCCAGATGGTCTTCCACATTATCTCCTCTCCTAGGTTTTACAAAGAACAGTGATTGAGGTCGATGAAAAAGGAACCAAGGCAATGGCGGGGACCGTCTCAGAAATCATTGCTTATTCCATGCCTCCCATCATCAAAGTAGACCGGCCATTTCATTTCATGATCTATGAAGAAACATCTAGAATGCTTCTATTTCTGGGCAGGGTGGTGAATCCAACCCTCCTGTGATTTATGACAAGCGTGTGTACTCAGATGCTGACTCTGAGGGACGGAGCTCACACAGGACACTGGCTCTGGGTGGCAGGAGAGTGACTCCTGTCCTCTGCTAGTTTGAGCCATTCTTGGATAAACCTGAGTATTAAAATCAAACTCATTTTAAAGAGATGTTTGTACAATCTGTTTGGTATTTTAAGCCTGTTTCTAAGAGCTTTTGTTGTTGACTAAAGACTAGCTTGGTAGAATATATTTATCGTTCTGTTACTCATGTATCTATACTTAAAAAAAGGTAGACCAGGACACTATTTCCAGATGAAGCCTTTGGGAGGGAGACAAGTGGACATTCTCCATGAGTCATGTGCTTCATTCTCTTTATTTTCCTCTCATGCAAAATGTAATCTATTATAGAATCATTTGCTGACTAAGATCGGAAAAACAGCTGTAGTAGGTCCCAATCCCAATACCTGCCTCAGCATGGCTCAGTCTACTCCAGGGTGAGTTAAATCACTTGGTTGAGGCATTAACTGAGCCACAGGTCACCTCGGTCAATACCTTCATTTGTCAAAGGACAGAAATGGGGAACAGGAGCCAGTCACATTATGAGTTTCATGGGCCCCAGGCACTTTTGTGGTCTTTCCTCCATGAAAAAAAAAAATAGATATGTGTGTTAAAAATTGTATTTTATGATTGCATTAGTGTACAATTAAATATCTTAGGGCTTGTATTTGTCTATACCAGTACAGTCAAAGTATGTAACCTGCTTATTGCAAGAAGTAAAACATCTTCATGGGCCCCAAAAAGTGTCATGGGCCTTAGGCACTGTGCCTACTGCCCCTAATGGATAAATGACATGGGTCATCTCAGAGAGAAAGGCAAACACTCGCCAAGGTCACCCGGGGTGGCAATGACAGGGTCTCCAGACTCCAGGCCCCAGGCTCGTTTTACTTTTCTTTCTTTTGATCTAAACCATCTGGTGAGGTCCAACTAAACAGCAGCATGCGCCCACCTCTCGGTCACCACTGTGGCTACACGAAATGGAGGGTGGACTCCGCCCAAGGTTCACAGGAAAATAGCAAACACCCCTGACGCTTTCCTAAGCAGTCATTTTCTGTTACAGAGACAAGAAAATATCTTAGGAGTAAATTCTGAGATTCCTGAATAGAGCTGACTGATCTTGAAGTGCCAACTGTGTTAACTAAATGCCCAGTTGGATTTCTATCTGTTTGCGATCCAATTTTATACCTAAAATTAATGTACTAATTAACTATTAATTTAAATCAAAGTAGTGTGTGTCATATTAATGTGAATATGTAATAATATTAAGCAGCAGTATAAAGATTGACTTTTCATCATTCTAAAATCTGGACATTCATTCATTCCTGTATTCCTTTCAAGGGCACTAATTGAAAATTGGTAAGAGCAAAGCAATTCTAGGGCTTAGAAAGAGAAACAAAAATAGAGCACTAACTCCAACTGGCATCCCTCGGTGACTTGTTAGTATTCAGGTAACCAGATTTATTTGTAGAAAAATACTAGAAAGAGAAATAAAAGAAGGTTCAATCAAGTTACCCAATTTTAAGAGATGAAATTTAGAAAAGAAAGGCTATGAAAACATACTATCCTCTGAAAAAAATATGGCCAAACCCATATGAAACAGTTCATTATTATTGAAGGATTCATATAACAAGCAAAGTAAACTCTCCCCTCATCTCCCACATGCACTGCAAAAAGATAACGGCATAACCATTATATCTAACACATTGCTCTTTAAGGCTGAAAATGGCCCTATTCTCTCTCTCTTTTTTTTTAAATTTTAACATCACCCACATATGCTGAAGAAGCTCCTAAGACACTAGGTTTCAGATTTTCCAAGTATATACGCTGACCGATGGTGAAGAAATGCAGACCAATGAGAAGTGTAATTAATAATACAAAAATTCAAGGTTTCAACCTCAACGTTATAACAAGGTTTTGTTATATTTAAATGTCAGGTTTTAAAAACTGTTCCTACACAGACAGACAGACATAGACATCCACATAACACAGTCTCTCACACATGCTATAATAATTGAGGACAGATTATTGAATTAATCTAATTCATTTATCTTGACTGTAAAACTCCTACTCAGGCTGAAGAGCCTGTTCATTTCCATTCAAACAGTTCATGTTTGCCTACTAACTGCAAGGCACAATGAACCTGTCCCTTCCAGAGTATGGTGTCTGAGCTCAGGAAGTCAAATAATAGAAATGATTTTCAAATGCATATGAGGTTGTAGAAGAAAATTTCTGCATGTTCCTTATTTTACCTCTATAAAGTAGAATCTTTATAAGCCCCAGCTCCATTTCTGCCAGAAAAATTGAGTTCTACAGGTCTGTTTCTTTGTTTGTTTGTTTGTTTGTTTGTTTGTGTTGTTTTGCTTGTAATGCTAACCTTCTAGAACCTATCCTTAAAAATGCAAGTTTCCATAACTGACAGATGAAGGTGATGTCCCTATTTCCCTGCAGTTATAGGTGAAGGAGACCTTTCTTTGTCCTACAGCTACTTTAAGGGAACTATCTGACAAGTTGTGAAACTAAGGACTTCTACAAGAGCATCAGTCTTGTTTCGGGGTAAAGACAGATATTCATAACTGTCATCAATTTGTTTTTTACCCTGTTTTTATATATCTGGTTTTGGAAATATATATAATTTTAACAAATATTTCAATGATTTTACAAATTATCATGTTCTGGGGGGAAAAAAACTTCTCAGCATAATTTTGATCGACTGTCTTAAGTGAGAATTTAGTGAAGACTGCAGCAGTAGTGACTTTCCTCTGTCAAATCTCTTTCCTCTTTTCTCACATGCATAAAGGAAATAAAAGTTCCAACTCTGCTAAATTTATTATTAAACAAGTAAGATGAAATTATCTGTTTTATTTAAAATAAGAGTCAATGCTGATGGTGAATCAAAGTGCTGGGAAAATTGATGTCACTCTGATGTCCCGTTTATGCACCACAAATACTCTCTCCCAGGTCACAGTGTGTTCAAGTCCATGTTAGTGATGTGGCAGGAGGTATCATTAAAATAGTTCAATGAAATCCACAAATAATGTACTAAATTAGTCATATGGTCAAGTTCTCACACCTTCTCAATTTTTAGGAACTGACAAGTGGGTAATTGAACAATTCCATTAACCTATCCTTACGTGAAAGGTATTAAAAATCGCTAAAAAGAGGCGGACTATAAGGAAAGGAGGAAGAAAGGCGTGCAAGTTTCACCCTGAGCAGCTGTTCCTGAGTAATTCACAGTTGTCCTCAGTGTCTTCTGCTGCTCATTACTCAAAAATGAATTGTCTTACTCTTTAATGAGAATAAAAACTTTAAAAAAGTATTTAAAACTTTTTTCACAAACACAGGTATCTCATTAACCTATGTTTTATTTTAGGTAAATTCACTATTCATTATTTCACATTATAAAAAGTAACCACACACACATATGCATTCACAAATTAGATCATCTTTATCATACATCAATATATTTAAAAAACAAATATTTTCTAATATCAATATAGTTATAGGCTGATTGCATTTTGAAATAGAGAAGCTGACAATAGCTTCATACAGTATATCTCAAGAACTGACATTTTAAAATTAATAACCGTATATGTTCCATAGGCAAATTTTGATGGAAATATTAGCATTAGTACAAATAAATGCTGTGGACATAGCTTAAGCATGATAGCTTAGAATAACAGCTGATTCAAACTAGATTCATCATTTTTAATCAAGGACAAATACAATCTAAAACATAAACAAAGTATTTATAAAATAAATTTTTCTAGGAAATAAAGGAAATCATGAATCTGTTATTTTTAAGGTAGTTGTGGCTAAAAGTTACCCGAAATCTCTCTGGAATTTTCATTGCCAAATTTAAATTTCAGAATATCTGGGCATGACATATTGTCACCATAATGGGACCGACAGAACCATGGACAGCTGTTCGTACCCTTTTCGGTGTGACTTTTTAATTGGGCTTGGAGATTCATGAGAAATGCAATGTCTTTCTTATTCCCAAGTCCCCTCCCAAGTGATCCCTCTAGCTAGGACAATTGCAGTTAATGTAGACTTTCATATGATTTTAATGCTAAAGCTCTAGAACAAGTAAATAGGTGGTTTCCTGCAAAAATAAATGCATTCTTGTCTTTCTGCAGCAGTAAAGCACATACTAAAGTTGTTTTTCATTACACTTCACTATAACATTGGAATTCTGCGACCACATTATTATTTAATAAATATATATGTTATACCTCCTAGGGAATCTAATTTCAAATATGAAACTTTTAGCAACATCAGCTGCCCTAATGTATCTCTTTTCCATTCATTTAAAAAAAAAGAAGCCCCAGCCATTGCTTTAGCTTTTGTCCATCAATCACATTATCTCCAGGTGTCTTTGTTTTGCCTCCTTCATCAAGCAGATGATTTAAGGGTTGGATTTTCTGGATTTTCTTTGTCAAAAAGGAAGAAAGAAAGAAGAAGGAAGAGAGAGGAAGAAAGAGAAAGAGAGAAAGGGAGGGAGGTATGGAAAGAGGGAGGGAGAGGGAGGGGGAAAGAGGAAAGAAAGAGAAGAAGAAAAAAAAACATGAAAAATTTTATCCATATAATGCTTAAAAAATAAATAAATATAGATAGAATCTACGCTGAATAAAACTAATATATGAGAATTCTGATTAAGTGAAAAAGTAAATTACACATTAAATATTACTTGGAGTTACCATTAACAACCAAATCCTATATGTACCTAACAAAGCATTCAATTCAACTCATACAACTTTTCTTACATTTTTTATTTTGTATAACCATAACAGATATTCATGAAGCTTAAATATATTAATTATCTGGCCTTAAAAGACAGGATATGATGCATTCCCATACCTCCTTTAAGACACTGATATTCCTAAATACCAGACGTATGCATCATCTCTATGATACTAACAAGTTGGAGAACGTATTGCAGAGGGTTTTGTTGACCAGCAAAAACAGATAACTAACGTTTTCTGAAATCATTTCCTAGCGTATTTTAAGAATAAAGGATGGATTTTCATGTGGATGGCACGGTGCTAAACTGTGGGTAATACTTCACAGAGACATAATGAAACATAACCACACTGACCACCTATTCTGGTTATGGCAGTTGCATTCATGAGAAAGTCCAAATTAGTAGCACATTATATGGAGATTCGGTCACACGTTAAAAAAGCAGCTGTGATACTAACATTCCTCCTCCTTCAAAATATTCAGAACAGAAGAAACAAATGTGACTTGTTAGCAAAGTGTCTGTTTCTAGATTCATTTTTTAAAACAATCAATTATACATATAATTGATTATATAATTATTGATATAAGCATATATTCTATCTATTGAGCAAGAGAAAATTCAGTCTATAAATAGGAAAAGCATGCTCAATAATGAAAGAACAGATAAAAATGGTAATCTGAAATAAAAAAGAGTTGATAGAAATATATGAAGTTTCAATGGTCTTTATTTTTAAAAGTACCTATGGCATTTAGAAAAATGAGAAGAGAATGAATTATATTCTGATGTAATTGTGTTCTTCAATAGAAGAATTTGAGGGTAATCTTCTGAGTGGAAGAGGGTCAAGCGTGATAGAGAGGACAGATCACAGGAGGTCAGAACAGGAAGGCACCTTAGAGGATAAAGCAGTAGTCAACCCTTTCATTCTACTGATGAGATGATGAGTCCCAGAGTACTGAAGGAACGTCCACAGCTACTTAGCGGCCACTGGAACCAGAGCAAAGGGCTCCAGCTCCATGCTCTCTACACACCATGACCTGTCCTGGCTCTATTGTCATGACTTTTTTTTTTCTTCTTTTTAGAGAGAGAGGAAGGAAGAGGTAGAGATAGAAATATCGATTGGCTGCCTCTTGCACTCCCCCTACTGGAAACAGCCCACAACCCAAGCATGTGCCCTGACCGGGAATCAAAGGAGCAAGCTCTTGGTGCACGGGTCGATGCTCAACCAAAGTCACACTGGCTGGCTGTTTCTAAATTTTGAATCTTAAATACATCTGTATTTATACATACCAATGACCAATTAACAATTTAGAATAAGTTACAATATAGTTCAGTTCCTAAAAGGGGCACCAGCATGGAGATTCCACTAAAAGATGCATGTCAGAAACTTTATTTGAATATTCATGAAATAAGTGACATATGTCTAAAAGAAAATCTGGCTCCTGCTTAAATTCTGTTTTAACCAGAAGATTTGGGTGTCCTATAAAAGAGGAAACCTGTAGCACAGTTTGGGCAGCCTGGACAAATCATTCTACTGTTGTATGATCTCGCATCATGATGATTCTCATGGGACTACCCTCTTCAATGTTTAAATTTAAAAAAACAAATTCAACAATTCAAACAAGATGCTAATAGCACATACAGAAAGGAAAATAGAGGCCCTTTATAACTTCAACTTCAAGGACAAGTATAGTGTGTAGGAATCTCCAGCTCACTGACCCACAGGTCCGGACTCTATGCTGCAGCAAGATTTCTTAAGAGAAAGCAGCAGTACCCATCATTCTGAGCTCTGGGCAATCAAACACTGTCCACTTAAGCTGTTCAAAGGGATGCAATTATACCCAATGTCTTCACCAATAAAGTACCTGAATACAAACATTTCACAGAAAATTTTAAAAATCTCGGATATTAGTGGGAGCCATTTAAAGTTTCTTGTTGATTCCCAAAGGTTGCCATGTCTTTGCCATCTACAGATCATCTTATATAAAGTATTAACATAACAGAGGCACAAGTGCTAACAATCCCTTTTAATTTAGAGCATTTCCTCGTTACAGACATTCTCCGTTCTTTGGGAAGTAAGTGGGAAGGAAAGCGCACTGAGAACGAGAGTAGGATGGTATACTTAGCAGAACATCACTGGATTACTTACAAGGTGGCCTTACGTGGTTGTGTATCTTTACTTCCACTGCTCTTTGGATCTACTGAGTTACCTGTCCCACGGGAGGTGCTTGGGAGGGGAGAGTTAGGAGAAAAGGACGATGAAAGGCTACTGGCATTACGAGTCCGGAATGAGTCATCTGAAAGTAACACACACATAGTCAGACATACTGAATATATTAAGAAAAACGGGAGCCTGAAAGAAAAAAGGTTAATGGTAGCTGACATTTTTTTCAAGTCAATTTATTAGGGATTAATTCATATATAATAAACTGCATCACTACCAAAAGTTTCCTCCTGCCCCCTTCAATACCTCCCACTGTTCCCCACCCCCCAGGCAACCACAGATCTGCCTCATGCCACTAGGGATTTGTTTGCATTTTCTAGAATTTTATATAAACGGAATCATACAATATGTACTCTTTTTTTGTCTGGCTTTTTTCATTCAGCATGATTATGGAGAGATTCATCCATGTTGTACACATCAATACTTCATTCCTTTTTATTGCTGACTGGTATTCCATTGTGTGGATATGTCCAAATTTGTTCATCCATTCTCCTACTAATAGACATTCAGGTTTTTCCTCAGTTTTTTACTCTTATGAATAAGGCTGCTATGAAAAATCATGTACAAGTCTTTGTGTGGATGTAGGTTCTAATTTCTCTTACTAAAAGCCTAGGAGTGAAACTGCTGGATCATATAGTAAGTGTATATTTAACTTCATAAAAAACTGCCAAATTGTTGCCTGAAACAGTTGTACCACTTGGATACCCACCAGCAATGTATGAGAATTCTGGAGAGTTGCTCTACATCCTCACACACACTTGACATTGTGAGTTCTTATTTTTTAAATATTTTTTCTTCATTGATTTTAGAGAGAGGAAGGGAGAAGGAGAGATAGAAACATTGATGAGAGAGAGAACACTGACTGGCTGCCTCCTGCATGCCCCTCACTGGGGATCAGGCCCACAACTTGGGCATGCGCCCTGACTGGAAATCGAACTGGTGACCTCTTGGTGCATGGGTCAATGCTCAACCACTGAGCCACACCAGCCGGGCCATTGTGGGTCTTTTTAACTGAGACTTTCCAGTGGATGTGACGTGGTACCTCCTGTGTTTTTTCTCACTGCTTTTAATTTGCATTTCTCTGATGATTAATGATAAGTATCTCTTCATGTACCTATTTGTGTATCTTCTTTTGTGAAATGATGTTCAAATCTTTTTACCATTTTAAAGTTAATTGACTAATTAGTTTTAAAGATTTCTTTGTATATTCTGGATATAGTCTTTTGTCAGGCATATGTAATATGAATATTTTCTCCCAATCTGTATCCTGCCATTTATTTTTTTATGATTTTTATCAAAGTACAGAAGTTTTTAATTTTGATGAAGTCCAAAATGTTATTCTTTTCTTTTATGGTTTGGAGAAATCTTTATCTATTCCAAAATTACAAAGACTTCCATCTGTATTTTCTTCAGAAATGTCATAGTTTAAACTTTTATGCTTAAATTTATAATATATTTTGAGTTAATTTTGTGTATAGTGCAAGATAAGAACTGAGGTTCCGTTTTTTGTTTTTAAACATGGCTATCCAATTATTTAGCATCCCTTTTTAAAAGTACTATCTTGCCACCACTGGTTTATCTTGAAGCATTTGTTGAAACCCAGCTGACAATCTATGAAATAGATTCTATGTGAATGTAGGCCACATGGTCTTGATTACTGGAGCTTTAGTTTATAGCAAGTGTTAAAATCAAATAATTTAAGTTCTATAATTTAGTTTATCTTTTTCAAAATAGTTTTGGCTATACTTATTTCTGTGCACTTCACTATAGACTTTAGAATCAGCTTATAAATTTCTACAAAAATACTGGTAGAATTTTGATCAGGATTACACTGAATCTCTGGATCAATTTAGAAAGAACTGACATCATAACAGTATGAAGTTTTCCAATCCATAAACATGGTATATCTCTCCATTGTCAGGGCCCAAAATGGGCTGCCTCAAAATATCCCACAATGGCACACTGAGTACTTTGAATTAAAGTTACTTGACAAGCATCCAGTATGTGCCAGGAGGGCACCTTGACCCTCCCATCTCCTTGACTGTAGGAAATACATGTCCCATGTGAAAGGTATCCTCCCCACACCAGGAGACACCCTTTATCACTACAATTAAATAACTCTAACCAAAGAGTCTGTATAAAAAAGGCTTACTGCCTCTTTTCTTAGTTACTACCCCATTTAAATTCTTGATGGATACCCAACTTTGCTTATATTCCTTTCTAATGAGTACTACCTTATCTCCCTTTGTCCTGTCAATTTCTTCACACATTTATTGTTTCTTTGTCTAAAAAATATTAGAAGATGCCTGGTTGGATCATTTCTTTGAGCCACATTTTATAATCTTAGTATTATACTGTGAATCTCCCATGCACACATATTAAATTGGTCCTTCTCCTGTTAAGCTCGTCTTGTATCAGTTTTATTACTTTATTATTAGTGCAGCTGTAGGAACTCAAGAAGGAGGCAATTCTCTCCTCCCCAACACCACTTTTTTAGGTCTTCCTTTATTTCTTTCAGCAACACTTTAAAGTTCTTAGTGTACATTTAGCACCCATTTTTTTAAATTTACACCCCTGAGCATCTAATGTTTTTGAGGTTATTATAAATGTTATTTTTAAAACACACTTTTTTTTAAAGTTTAACATTTACAGAAATATTGAGAAGATATTACAAATACTCCCCCCACTTTTTTTTTAAATTTAATCCTCACCTGAGGATATTTTTCTATTTATCTTTCAGATAGAGTGGGAGGGAGAGAAAGGGAGAGAGAAAAACATCGACGGGAGAGGGACACATCGACTGGCTGCCTCCCGAATGACCCCGACCAGGGCCAGGGACGAACCGCAACCAAGGCACATGTCTTGACTGGAATCGAACCCATGACTCTTTGGTCTGCAGGCCGACACTCTACTGCTGAGCCAAACCAGCCAAGGCAAAGACATATTTTTATCACATGTTGTAGCTTCGTGGCAGATTACTAGAAATGGGATTTTTTTAAAGTCACAGAATATTTTTAAAATCTAGGACTCTTGAACTTTACCAAACTGCTTTGTGAAAGGGATTCATTGATTTTCATACCCACTAACAATGGACACATTGCAATTTGTTTCCCTGATTTCTTACTAGCGTTCTTTTCATATTTCCCCAAGTCTGCTGTGCTCACAACTTGGAAAGTTGTAATTGATGACAGGCAAAGTCACCAGACAATTAAGGATGGGTTCATGTTAAGTAGAAAGTATTCAATTTGACCTCCAAGCCATGACCTTGACCTTTCCTTTCCGCTTTATTTAACACTGCTCTCCCTTCCATCCACTCCATGCTCCAAACTGGCCTGCTGTTGCTCCCTGAAGACACCAACACTCAGTTTCAGTTTACGACAGGTGCTCTGCATGAGACAGTATTCCATACCTACCTCTGCCTATCAAAATCCTAGCACACCCTAAGGTCCATTTCACGTGGCACAATCATCCTGAAGCCTGTATCTTAAGTCCCACACATAGACAAAATCTCTTCTTTATGTGAACACCTAACACATTTGTTAAGAAACATTTTGCTTCCATTTTCTCTTTATACATAATATGTGTAATTGTATAGTGACTTTTTCCTCAGTCTGTACTTCATTAAATAATCAATAGTAAGTAATAATCACATTTTTGTAACAAAAAAATCTAGGAGATATTCATTCAACCTATATTCCCTCTCTCCAAAATAATACTAAACCCTTAAGATAAAATATTTTTCAAATATTTTAATAAAAGATTACCCTTATAAATACATGCCTTTATTAAGACTTTGGATGTTAAATTTTAGGGTCTGTAGATCATATACACTTTCCTGATTCTCAAGATGACTTAGGAACTAGGAAAGTAAAAACTGAATAAATTAATACACATAATTACAACTTCTAAAAACCTGTTCAGAATCAATATTCTTAATGATTTAGGCAAATTTCTGGGCAAGAACTGTTACAAGTTCATGAATAAATATCCTCTTTCATAGCAGGGTAAAGTCATCTCCAAGAGGCAGATGAGACCCATCCAAGTTTGAAGAACCCCTTATGGAAATCTATAATCATCTGCACCATTAGCTCCAAGTTGACTTCCTACACACATTTACAAATTTTACAGGCACCCTATATCATAAATAAAGTTCTCAAATCCTGACTGTTCCCTTAGTATCTCCTAAATAAGTCATTGCTTTGCTGAGATAAAAGTAATCAATGGTTTTACTATTTATAGACCTAACTTAAAGAAATATTGATAACTTTCGTTCAATAACCTACAGAAAGTAAGTTCTTTCAGGATTAAACAATTTTTTTTCTTTATTGATTTTAGTGAGAGAGGAAGGGAGAGGTAGAGAGAGAAACATCGATGAGAGAGAACATTGATTGACCACCTCCTGCATGCCCCCCACTGGGGATTGGGCCCACAACCTGGGCATGTGCCCTGACCGGGAATCCTACCGGCGACCTCTTGGTGCATGGGTCGATGCTCAACCGGTGAGCCACACTGGTCGGGCTCTTTCAGGATTTTTATGATACTCTTGGTATTCCTTGTAGAACCACTCTATATACTGTATATGAGTGTTAATGCTTTAATATTAGATTTTCTGTTCTAGCAAATGAACACATACTGTTTACAGAATAGCCAATGAGTGTGTGTGTGTGTGTGTATGTATATCTATATATGTATGTAGATATATGTATATATATGTATATATATATTCTTCATGAGAATAAAAAGCACACAATAAGACGTAAGGGAAAGACAGAATATAACCTAAAAAGGAAATATAACGATTAAAAATTTCAGAACTTCAGTGGATTTGTTATTATTTACACTAAAAAGTTGCCATAGATCAATATTACAATTTTCAACCAGTATTTCCAGAGCAAAAGTTAAAAATGTACTTATAGTCACTAATAATTTCCTCCCTTATACATAGTATAATTCTATGTTCTATTCTATAAGCCAGAGATCAGCAAACTGCAGCCTGTGGCCAAATCTTGCCTGTAGCACGTTTCTGTAAGTAGTTTTTTTGGAGCACAGCCATGCCTACTCATTACATGTCATCTTTGGCTACTTTTACTCTGCAGTGGCAGAGTTGAGTAATAATGAAAGAAACTAATTTGACCCACAAAGCCTAAAATATTTACTATCTGGCCCTTTACTGAAAAAGTTTTCTGACTCCCTGGTCAGAAAATATATAATATTGCAAATATTTAGCTGCATGTTATCCATAGTAAAGCCCTAATGTTTTTAACTAGCTTAATTACTGCAAAAATTTTAGTTTACGCTTCAGTAGGTCCTCAGACTGTAGCAAAACCTATCCTATCATTTTGTCCTTTTTCTCTTGTAAAAGTATTAAACTCAGTCTTGATACAGTGAAAACAAAATAGTATAGTCAAATATTTTCTCAACTGCTAGGAAAAAGTTTAATTACTTAGATATTTGATAAAGATATAAATTTAGGAAAAACATTGCATCTTGAAATAAAGAAATTGGTCACTTAAAGAAAATCGTATTTTATAGAATTTAGCAATTTTTTGAGGAGCTCAGATTTCTACTTACCAGTTAGTGAAATCATAGAAGTCTTTGCTAACCCTGAGAGAGAAGGTGCATATGCTGCTGTAGAACTTTTACTAGGAAAGAACATAATTAAGTTTAAAGTACAAAAACATGCTTGTTTCAATCCCACTCATCCATCACTTGGTCTTTTTAAATCTTGTTTTAAAAATACTTTCCCCTACTTTTTATGAAACATGCTTGTTATTTTTATTTCTCATTTATTTTTTTCTATTCCATGCCTCACAACAATTACTTTTTCTATAACTTAGAAGCATTTCTATAAACTTTTGCTGCATCAGAATAACAGTCTTTTAATGTTCAGCAAGACAGGTAATATGGGTGAAATTTTCTTGGAAACAACCTATATTTAGTTCTAATATCTTTTGTCCAAATGAAGATGATCCTATTGTCTAGGAACTCTAGATAATCTATGGATAATGTCCTGAAATATAGCTAAAAATTTGAATAAGTTATCTTTAATAAAATAAAAACATGTTTTTTGTCATAATATATTATTTTTCTTGATAGATAAATAAGTACTTTAAAAGTATTTTATGTTTCCTTAAAATTTGTTTGTTGGTTGATATGTAGCTGTTACACTACATGTGTATAACACATATAAAATATTATGTTCATTTAATTTATTCTGACTCTGTCCTAATCTTAACTGTTTATAATTTTGTCTGCTAGACTGAAGGGGAAACTACACATTCATTTATTGTCAGCAGAACTTTGTTGTGGTCACTTTAACACAGAAACATGCCAGTGGCTTCTTTATAGACAAAAACTATTTTAATAGCAAATGGATGTCCACGTCCATTTAGCAAATGGGTATTCTATTCTTATGCAAATTGCTAGACTTTTTAACAAAGTCTTTACAGAAGAAAACTTAAAAATCATTTACCTATAAAAACTCAAAACTAATCCTGATTTTTATAATAATGTAAATATTTTACATGCACAAAGATGTGTGACTATAAAATAAAAGTTAAAATGTAGCTGACAGATCATACCTAGCACACTTGTCTAAGTTGCCATATTTTGCATGAAAAGCTTGATTATTAATAGACTGGCTTCGAATCAATTTGGATTTCTTGATTTCTTTGCCTAGAGTAATAAGCAGAAAGAAAATGTAATTGTTCACTTCATCTTTAGATGCCCCAACCCAATTCCCTCTCCAACTCCCACCATTTTCAGTAAAACATAAACAGGTCTAGCTTTCTTTCCTCAGTTTGAGCTCATTGGAGTATCTCTTACTCCAACTGCCCAATAAGAACTACCATAACAAACAACAGTAAGAGGAAAATGGTGCTTTACAATAATATATCTCATCCAAGAGAATGACTTTCCTTATAATTAATTTTTCTAAAAGGAAAAAAGGACACAAAAGTTGTTTCTTACTTGTCGATGGGCTGCTAGAAGAGGGCCCAGGAACAGAAATGGGGATGCTCTTGGGCAGATTTGTTGGTGTCTTGGTGTCTCTACCTAAAACAAACTATTGTTTTAAGTGCTGTAATTTCCTCTGGGTTCTAATTAATCTCCATAAACATACAAGACAACACAGAAAAAAATGAAATACTACCCCTTGCTAAGCAGCATTCTTTCCCAAATATTCTTACTTTGCACATTTACATATTACTATTTTAGTTAATCACTGATCAATTTCACAATCTTATTGCCGTTATCACTTTCCTATGAAGGACCTGAAGCTCCACGTTGATCCCCATTATTTATTCATGTATTCTTAACATCTATACAATATTAAACAGCAGGGGTTTTTTAATGACTTTTAAAAATAAAAGAAAGAAAAGCAATTTTCCATGTAAAATTAAAAACTCAACATGGTCTTTCAGAATGCCAGTATAAAACATTAATTGTGTGACTTAGTGATGAAGACATAAGAAAACCACTTACGTTTCTTTTCAAAGGTTTTCTCACTCATGGGCCTTCCATCATTTTGTTGCTTCTCTTTCTCTAATTGTTCCTATTATTAAAATAGTACCTTAGCATTAAAGTTAAGCATAAATAGATTTAGAAAAATGTTCAAATGAGGAATTACTCTAAGCTTTAGAGATACAAATATTGTTTACAAAAATTCCTTTAAAAAGCATTTTCCAAATTAGTGTTAAAGAAGTCCAGTTTGTGTTTTTTTTTAAACATCTACAGAATTATGCCTTTGGGGATTTGTTAAGCTAAAATAAAGAGTTTAGTATTATTATGGGAATGAGCTTTTATTTTTAAGGAGGTAATTTTTTTTTTAAGATTTAAAACTCTTTTTTCTTTGATATTTAGGGAGAGGAAGAGAGAGAGAGAAACATCGATTGGCTACCTCCTGCATGCCCCCCTACTGAGGATTGGACCCACAACCTAGGCATGTGCCCTGATCAGGAATCAAACTGGTGACCTCTTGGTGCATGGGTCGACACTCAACCACTGAGCCACACCGGTTGGGCTATTTTTTAGGGGGTATTTACAGATTTTCATTAGCAAAATATTTGTTACTATTGGTCATTTCCATTTCTGATTGGTAAATAGTAAAATACCTTTAATGTTTTTCTTTAAAAATATTGAGAGAAAAGGAAATGGTCTTTGGGATATTTTTAAAATGTTTTATTGAAGTATAATAAACATAGAGAAAGTGCACAAATTATAAGTATACAGCTCAATGAATTTTCCCAAAATGAATACACCTATATAGCCATACTAGCTCTGAACAAACTATATGTATAGATTATGCTCAACAACTGGAGAACATACCTGTAAAATAATGAAAAAGATGGAGAAAGTAGACAAAACAAAAAATTTCCACATAGAATTGTTCTGCATAAAAAGAATCAACTAAAACATTCTAAAACTGAAATTAAAACATATAAAATTGTAAAACAAAATATCATTGAGAGTATCTACCAACAGTAATGTTATCTATTTTCTTTATCTTTTCCTCTAATCACAGTTATCCAGAGATGCTTATTTGCTAACTCCAGTATCAGGATTATTGATGAATCTTTTCCTATTGCCTGATTTTTCTCTTAGACTTAAATTATTCAGTCCTAAAAATTTTAGAGGCCTCTTATTCTCAATCCTGAACTACAAAGTGAAATTAAAAATTAAAATTCCCCTTACAATGATGTCAAAAACATAATAAAACTAGAAATAAATCTAACAAAAAACTTCTTGAATGCTATACTTAACACTATGAGAAAAAGTAAAGAAGGCTAAATAAATGGAGTAATAGACAATGTTCATGGGTTAGAAGACTCATGTTAAGATGGAAATTCTCCAAATTGATGTGTAGATCAATCCTAATTAACACAATCCTCACAAAAATTCTAGTAGGCTTTTTATAGAAATGAACAAACTGATTCTAAACTTTATATCAAAATAAATTATGATGACAGAAAAAAGTATGACAAAAAAGATCACACAATATATTATTAAATTTATATAAATTCTAGTTGCAAACTAATTTGTAGTGACAAAAACTAGATTAGTGGTTTCTGAGGACTGGAGTAGAAGATGAATCAATCATAAAAGGGCATGAGGAAACCTTTAAGGGAATGGAAATGTTTGGTATTTTGATTGTGGTGATTGATATGTCCAATATGTCAAAATTCATCAAATGGTACACTTAAAATGTATGCAATTAATTGTATGCCAATAATACTTCAATAAAATTATTTTTAAAGCCCCTCAAATATAGTTTTCCTTACAGTTCATAAGATAACAGATTTCAAAAGATTAGGACTCATTAGTCATTTAGAAAGAAAAAAGGTAGTATAAAATTGAAAGAGGGGGACTTCCGGTCAAGATGGCGGCGTAGGGAAACGCAGTATCGCGTTCTCCCACAACCACATCCAAGTTACAACAAAACTACAGAACAACCATCATCCAAAACCGCCTGAAATCAAGCTGAATGGAAGTCCTACAACTACGGAATTAAAAAAAAAGGCAGCTACATCCAGACTGGTAGGAGGGGCGGCGGCGCGAGGGGTGGCGGCAGCGGCACGGCGGCGGCGCGACGGGCTGGTCCCACACCCAAGTGTGGCAGATAAAAATCAGGAGGCTCCCGAGGCTGGGAAGGTCCTTCCTGAGGACTGAGGGGTCCCCGTCCCACACCAGGTGCCCCGCTCAGGTTTCCAGTGCCAGGAAGAGAAGTCCCCATAACTTCTGGCTGGAAAAACCAGCAGAAACTGAGGCTCAGGGAAGCTGACCTGGCTGGAGCCACAGGCAGCTCCCTAAAGGGCCCGCGCACAGACTGGTCGGACTCTCTCCCTCTAAGCTCGGAGGGGAGGCAGCTCCAGGGGCACCAGAGACATACAGGGAGGAACTGAGCTGTTTGGCACTGGAGCGAGGGCTGGAGAGGGGGCTTTCTCAGGGACAAACGTGCTGTCAGAGGCCTTTGTTCCTTTGGTGAGCCCTTCCCTGGGGCGGCAGACAGTCGCCATATCTGGGACTCCAGCAACCTGGCTCACACTGGTAGCCCCGCCCTGCTGACTCCCTGAGGCCCCGCCCCACCCAACTTTCAGGCCCACCCAAGCTGTTGCTACTTGCTTAACCATAGGATTGGCCTGTCTTGGGTCCTGCTTCAGGTTTTTCCTAAATTCTTTCAAACGAGCAGCATCGGGTCTCAGCGAGCCCCATACCTCTCATTAAGTAATACACAGAAACAAACACAGGAAGGCAGCAAAATGAGGATACAAAGAAACAGGTCCCAAATGAAAGAACAGAACAAAACCCCAAGAAAAGAACTAAGCGAAATGGAGATAAGCAACCTAACAGATGCTGAGTTCAAAATACTGCTTATAAGGATGCTCAATGAACTCAGTGAGGGCCTCAAGAGCATAAAAAAGTACCAGTCAGAAACGATCGCTGCACAGTTAGAAACGAAGGAGGCTTTAACTGAAATAAAGAATAATTTACATAGCTTCAATAATAGAGTACGTAAATCCAAGGAGCAAACCATCGATTTGGAATATAAGGAAGCAAAAAACGCCCAACCAGAACAGCAAAAAGAAAAAAGAATCCAAAAAAATGAGGATAGTGTAAGGAGCCTCTGGGACAACTTCAAGCGTGCCAACATTCGCATCTTGGGGGTGCCCGAAGGAGAAGAGAGAGAACAAGAAATCGAAAACCTGTTTGAAACAATAATGGCAGAAAACTTTCCTAACTTGGTGAAGGAAACAGACATACAAGTCCAGGAAGCACAGAGAGTCCCAAACAAGATGAACCCCAAGAGGCCCACACCAAGACACATCATCATCAAAATGCAAAAGGTTCAAGACAAAGAGAGAATCCTAAAAGCAGCAAGAGAAAGGCAGCTAGTTACCTACAAGGGAGTTCCCATTAGGCTGTCAGCTGATTTCTCAAAAGAAACTTTGCAGGCCAGAAGGGAGTGGCAAGAAATATTCAGAGTGATGAAAACCAAGAACCTACAACCAAAATTACTCTATCCTGCAAAGCTGTCATTTAGAATCGATGGACATATAAAAACTTTCCCAGACAAGAAAAAGTTAAAGGAGTTCATCACTACCAAACCATTATTATATGAAATGATGAAGGGTCTTTTTAAAGAAAAAGATAAAATGTAGAACAAACAAAATGGCAATGAATACATATCTATCAACAATGGAATCTACAAACAAAATGAACAGGAAGAACAGGAACATTCTCATAGATACAGAGAATATTTTGTTGGTTGCCAGTTGGGAAAGGGGTTGGGGGAATGGATGAAAAAGGTGAAGGGATTAAGAAGCACAAATTCATTGCTAGACTGACAAACCTCAAAGGGAAAGGGGTTGGGGGGGTGGGAAGAAATAAACCAAAGAACTTATATGCATAACCAATGGACACGGACAATAGTATGGGAAAAGGTGGGAGGGGGGCGGGAGTGGGGAGGAGGGGGTCAATGGGGGAATTCTTTTAATAAAAAAATTTTAAAAAAATAAAAATAAAAAAAATAAAAAAATAAATAAAAAATAAAATTGAAAGAAATTATTTATTAGGTGTAATAACAAAGCATATTTAATACTGATCAAAAAAAGTATGTGCTTGTGAATGTGAAAACAACATACCATTTCCAAAAGCAGCAGTTCTTCTCTTTCTTTCTCTTGATCCAACAAATCTTTCTCATAAAACTTTTTCTGAAACTAAGAATAAAGTTTAAAATGAAATTGTGAAACATTAATGATGAGTATATGTCAACTTTTAAATATCCCTTTCAACATAAGGTAACAAGAGTATACTTACAGAATCCATAGACATTTCCATTCTATCCAACTCTAACACAGTCTGTAAAGAAAGTGTCTAAAGTTATTCAACAGTAATTAAATCAAGATTCTTTTTCCAGAGGGAGTGTCAAATAGGAGACTTCTGCACTATGTGGAAGGCTAAATTAGAAAACTTTTAAAGTTCTTCCCTTCTACATTGTATTTTTAATTTTTAATTGACCTCTATATATTAATGTCAGAATCTATTTAAACTTTTAAAGTTTTTAACTTTAAGAAGAGGACGTCTAGAGGAATATTTTAAATACTAAACATATGCAATTTACCTAATTCCTAATAACTCCCAGTGCCACACTTCTGAATTTTCAGAAATACAGTATAATTTTTGAACTTTTAAAAAAAACTTTTAGTTAAATATATATGAAGCAATCTATCATTTGGTTTATAATTCTTAATTCCTTTTCTTTCCCCAGAAAATTTTGTTCATATGACACTCTGATCAATAGAAAAGACTTTATTCTGAAAGCATTCTCTCAATTTAGTTTTGTCTTTCAGAACACATTGGTCTGAAACAAATTATTTCAATCCGAGAATGGTCCATCTACCCAAGGGTTCTGTCTCTGACAGAGGACAGTACTTCTCTACAGAAGTAATCCTAACGGCCAAAATAAAGTACATCTACACAGTCATACACCAAAGCTATCCATTACAAACATATATTTATTTAAAGCTTTATTTTTATGCTGAAATTTATGAAAATGTATGCCATGACATCTCTTTTAAATAAAATTACTTCCCATCTTACAAAACTGACTAGAGTCAGCTATTCCATTTTTACCCAGAAGCTTTATGTAGCTTCTCTCAAAGGTTTCCACACTAACACCTCAGTTTGATAACACTATACTACAGATTTTTCATGGAACAGATTGACTTCATACTTAAAATAAGAGCTGTATTCCAGAATAATCTATTGTAGGTTAGTAATCCATCAATTGAATTGTATCATTTCTGTACCTATTTATGGGGTGAGTTTATATTATCTCAAGCTAATAAATTCTTTCAGGAAAATAACTAACCCTCTCATGTATATTATTTTGGCATATTAACTTCATTCCCTAAACTTCTATAATTAAATGGCAAGATCAGAAATATCTGGTAGAAACAAATGTGTGTGTATGTGTGAGGGGTGTGTGTGTGTGTATGTGTGTATTTAAATTTAGATACATGTCCAGAATCTGAGTATTTCTGGTTATTTCAATTGATAAAGAGGAATTCACATTTCAGTAAAATAAAAGTATATCAATTAATACTAAGTTATCAAATAACTCTATTTAAAAAATTCCTTGTGACACCTGGCAATGATTTATAGGGAAAAAACAAAAAAAAATACTAAGAATTATTTTTTTTCTCAAATCAATGCTGTTATTTAAGACATTAATAAGTTAATTTCTCTCACTACAAATAAATTCTGAAAAAGTATGTGTCCTAAAGTGCACATTCAGATTCATAAAAACAACCACTTTAATTTGACTTAATCTTATAAAAACATTAGTTATACATTGCACAAAAAGATTTTTTGAAGACTAAAGTATTTTAAGGTTTGACTTCACAAACCAAAATTTTTACTGTTTTAGTTTTCCAACATTCCCCAACAATCCCTATAATAAAATCACATACTAAAACAAAACAAAACAAAAACCAAAGACACATGTTACATTAATGAAAAAGGAATGTATTTGGAGTAAGAGATCTATATTTTACTCCTATTTCTATCACTTACTAATATGATCTTGAGCAGACACAATATTTCCAGGTCTAAACCTTCTGTAAAGTCAGATACTGAATTACGTGGGAAGGTCCCTCCATGGCTAAGTTTCTATCAAATGTGACTTTCCCAATTTTACCAATAAAGTTTTCTCAGATTATAACTACTTGTAAATAAAGTCTGGTGAATGAAGTATTCATTAATAGTTAAAAAGTATGGGACGCCAAGAATGGGCTAAGCTCTCTTGTAGAGCTTATACTAGCAATAAAAGTTTAATGTCTAAGCGCCAACTTTCATATCCAATTGTAGCATACATCAACCAAATCAGTAAGGATATAAATATTTTAACATAGTGCTGTCCCACCAAGTTAAAATAGTGAAGATATAATTAAGACTATCTTCATGCAAGAAATGCAAATGTTGTGGTAAGCATGACACTTACTCTTTTTACAATAGCCAGAACATCTTTATCTTTTTCTTGACATAGAAGTTTTCTTACACACATTTCTAACTGCTGAAGGAGATGCTTATCTGCAGGGATCTTCAGAGTAGATTTCACTTTGGGCAACAAGTAGCAAAGTTTCATTCTATAACAAATTAAATTCTATTTACTTGTGAGTACATTTATAACTTAAATTTAATAACTGAATTAATCATAGTAACATAAAACTGAAAGAAAATTCAAGCTGTAGGTAGCCGGAGAGTTCATTTATTATGCAACAAACGTTTATGTGCCAAATGAGTCAAGCATTCATCATTCTGGGTGCTAAGATACAAGGATGGATAAAAGCAACAAAATCCTCTGCTGTCATGGAGCTTACATTCTAGTTTGGGGGTAGAGAGAGAAAACAAACTAAGTAAAATGTTAGGTAGTGGTAGGTGGAAAAGAAGACAGGGAGTATCAGATTCTAAAACAGGTGGTCAGAGAGGGTGTCATTGAAGATTTCACAGAAAAGATGACATTTAAGCAAAGATCTAAAAAAAAGAGGGAATAAGTCACATGAATATCTGAACATTGCAGGTAGTGGCTGCAGTAAGAGCAAATGTCCTATAGGTGAAACTTGCCCACATGTTGTCCAAATTAGAAAATTGGCCCATATTGGCAAATTAGCTACAGTGGATAGAATGGAGCAAATGTGAAATTAGCAGATCTATGAGCAGTAGTAGGAAGCAAGCTCATCCAGGGCCTTGAAGGTCACTGTTTCAAGACTGGCATTTAAGTGCAATGAGAAGCCATGGAGGGTTTAAGCAGAAGAGTGAAAATATCTGACCTAATGTTTTGAAAGTATAATCTTGCTACTGTGTTGAGACTAGACTGTAGGTGATCAAGGACAAAAGAAAGAAAACAACGAGGGAGATTCTTTGAATAATTCAGGCAAGAATGATGGTGGCCTGAACCAGAGGGTAGCAGTTGAGGTGGTGAGAAGTGTTCAATTCTGAATATATTTGCCAGTAGCGGGATGAGCCGAGAGATTGAAAGTGGATTGATAGAAAGAAGTTAAGGTTTTGACCTGAGCAAGTGGAAAGATGAAATGGTTCTTTACTGAGATCGAGAGGCCTCAGGAGCAAGATGGGGTTTTACTTTTGGACACAGTAAGTCAGAGGTGCTGTTAGATATTCAGTGAACATGCTAAGTGGGCAATTGACTCAATGAGTCTTTTGTTCAGGGTAGATGTCCATGCTAGAGACACAGAGTCAGGAATCTTCAGCATATAGATGATTTGTAAGCCAGGGGTGCAGTCTGAGAAGAAGGGGTAAAAGGACAGAGTCTAGGGCACACTCAAAGTCTAGACTGGGCAGAGAAGGAAGCAACAAGCAGACTGAAGAATGCAAAGAGGTAAGAGGAAATCCAGGAAAGTGCAGAAAACCTTGGCTAAGCTCAAACTCTACTGCTTTGTGGGTCTGGTTTTAGAGAGGGATGCTAGGCAAGTGTCTGTTTTATGGCTGCTGTTTTCATGATTCATCTGGTGCTCTCTAGATATTACTTTTATTTTTGTGTCAAACCTTGTGACAGCTAAGTCCCATGCCTACCGACTTCAGGGTGCTTTGTCAGCTGAGCCTTCAGTCATGGATTCTTCTCATACAACAAAATGTGTTTTTTATTCAACCAAAAGGAGGAAAGTTCCTTCTATAGTATTTGCAGCTCTGTAAACAGCTATAAAGGCCTCAAACTCATTCAGAGCTCACCACGGATCCTACTAAGCCTAATGATGTGTTCTCTAATTAAGGGGTCCCAGTTCCCTCAAAGAGAATTTTCCTCACTTCTCACAGCTCAGAAGGCTTCTCTGAATACCAATAATATCTTTCCAGCCTTGATATTACCTAGACTCAGTGAATTTAAATTTTAAACATTCACTTAAAAAACAAAAACAACAGTGTATGTACAGTTATTCATTATAACCCAAGTCAGGTCTGGAAAACATATATTCAGCAGAAGCTACACAAACTATAATGATTTATCTCTATGAGAATCCCGGGCCCATGAAATTATAAAAATTTTGAGATTAGGGATGACACCTTTCTGGTAAACTAAACTCTTTATGTACAGTATCCTTGGTTTATTCCTCAGAACACTCTATGGATTAGGTACTAAAGAAATGAAGGCATCAAATTTCATAGAGTGATATTCAATTAACCTGCATTTTGTTTTTGCATTGGCAGACTGCTTTCTTTTAGAGACAATGTTATGTTATTAGTCACATTGCCCAGAGTGGAAATGATTCCATTTCCTTTCAAATAATTTTTGTCAACTGCTTGATATGTGAATTACAACTTCAATTTTCAAAATGTTAACAATGCCCTGGCTGGTTTTGCTCAGCGGTTGGAGCATCAGCCTGCGGACCAGAGAGTCCCTGGTTTGGTTCCCGCTAGGGGCACGTACCAAAACAAACAAACAAACAAAAATGTTAACCATATGTCAGATCCATTACTTATTTAGCAAGAGCTAAAGTCTAAAGAATTATCAATAGGTTCTTTAAATTTACTTTAAACCTCAAGTCAAGGAAACCTCACCTCTCACTTATATAGCACAGATACGACGCACAAAATACTGACGCCAATGCAATAGTGCTTTCTGTATTTTCTCACACTAAAAATACAAAACAAAACCAACCTCTAGATCAGCTCCCCTTAAACAATGCTCACAAAATTCTCAGGTTGAACTTTTCAACATCTTTTGACAATTCTTCCTGGTCTATTTTCTCTCAACAGCAATACTATCTGTCTATGCTTATTGCCTTGACAATTCTCCCTGTTCGTATTATAATGTGTAACATGTTGCCTACAATTCATGTGAGTTGGTTATAAATGATGCACATGTCACACAGCATAAAACTAAGTGTGGCTAGCATGTGAAAACTCAGCAGGGAACTCTGGAGCTCTGTTCAGGGAAATCTTGGCCACCTGACTTTGTGTTTCTCCCTCCTACAGACCTGAGGTCCTCCAGTTCAGAACAGACACTATGGGGCATAGAACACAGAAATCTAATGGCTGAGGGGCTAAATTTCTCTTCAACTCATTATGCAATGTACAAATAACTCTCATGGAAGAGTATGTGTGTACTAAATGCCACTGAACCATTCACGTAAAAATGGTAAATTTTATGTTATGCATTTTTACCACAATCAAAAGGAAGAAATAATATGTTTATTTGGGGAGGAATAAAAGATAAAATATATTTATTCATTTTTTTCAATTTCCAAGCAAGCCATTTCAGGCCTATCCCATCTAATCAAACAGTTAATCAACTGCAATTAACAACTATTGGATTTCAAAAGTGTAAGACAGTTGGAAAAGGCAAGAAAAAGACTTCAAAGCAGCTCTACTTCTGTAAATAAACAGAGTCCTAAAAATAGAAAGATCCCTTCCAATTCAACTCTGAACTACAGGGTGTCCCCCCAAAAAATGTATATACAACTTTGAATAATGATAAACCCAGTGTTTTAAAATGCATTTAATTTTCAAAATGTAAAAGAATCTACAGATACCCCATATACATTTTTTAGGGACATCCTACACTTTTTTCTTAGTCTTAGAAGATAGATAAATTAAGAATATCTACTCAACCTTCTCTTGATGTCAATGTGTGTATCCAAGTGGCTAGAGAAGTCTGCCAGTCTGTCTGGCTTTGACTTACTGCTCTCTCAACCCAATAAATAAAAGACTCAAGACAGGATGAAAAGATTGTGCTTCCAAGTCCGATTGAAACTCATCAATTAAGACTACTAAGAATCTCAAAGCACATATAAATTCTTTACTTGATTTTTTTAATTTACTAAGAAAAAGATTTTGCTTATATTCATTATAGTAGATAGATTAAAATACCATTTTTTCAGATACTTCCTTGGATTGATAACCATACCTCACATTTGCTACTGGATCATGTGTCAGTTCAATAGCAGGTAGAAAGAAATATTTACAGAAAAATGATTTGGAAAAGATCTCTATAATAAATTCACAGGTATCCAAAAATCGAAGTCTACTCCAATAACTTTTTCCTTGGCCCAGTTCTAGAAACCAAAAACAAATTATTATAAGTTTAATTTTTCCTACATGAAATTACATGTGACAGAATCAGACACACAAAATCCATGTCAAATTTCTCTTTTTTTAAATATGTTTTTATTGATTTTTAGAGAGAGAAGAAGGAAGAAGGAGAGAACAAAACATCAGTGTCAGAGAGAAACGTTGACTAGTTGTCTTCCTCATGCACTCCTGGATCGAATCCACAACTTGGGCATGTGCCCTGACTGGGAATTGAACCAGCAACCTTTCGGTGCATGGGACAATGCTCAACTAACTGAGCCACACCAGCCAGGCTCAAATTTCTTTATATCCACAATTTGTTTAGCAACTTGTTTGCAGAACCTCCCCAAATTAATGATAATTCAAAAAACAGAAAAAAATGTATTTAACATTGCATTCAATCCCATTAGCATTAAGTAAATATTGAATGACTATATCTACTATTTTTGATCACTCACTATGTGCTAAGTACTTTAAACATATTATCTCATTCAATCCTGAAAAGCAATCCAATGGGATAAGCAAATAATTATCCCTCCTAAAAGATAACGACACTGAGATCCAAAGACATTAAAGTCACAAAGGAGGTAAGTACAAAGCTAGAATTCAAATGCAGGTATTTATAAACTCAAAATTTTTTAGCAATCTAATGAACTGTTTTCTTCCTCTTGTTTCCTTAAAAATGCTTTTAAGTGTATAAAGTCATATGTAAACACAGTATTGTTAAAATAATTCAGATCAAATTAAAAGGATAATTTTCTCCCTTATTATATAAATGTTCAAAAGCAAAATTCTCAATACTTAAAACCAAATAGAATCTTCTTTTAAATAAAACATTTTAGCTCTGGCTATGAACTTCAGTTAGTTAAAGCATCATCCAGATACACCAAGGTTGCAGGTTTCATTCTTGGTCAGGGCACATACAATAATCAACCAATGAATGCATAAATAAGTGGAACAACAAATCAATCTCTCTCTCTCTTTCTCTCTCCCTCCCCCCTTCCTCTCTCTAAAATCAATATATAAAAATATATAAATAAAGAAAACATTTTAAATGTAAGGTCCTATCACTGAAAAATAAAAATTTAGGTAAAACAGACTTTTTTAAAAAAGAAAGATTAAAGTATAGTATGCATAATTTTTCTTAAAGTTTATGCACTCTAATTTTTTTTTAATCCTCACCTGAAGACATTTTTGCATTCATCTTCAGAAAGAGTGGGAGGGAGAGAGAGAGAGAAACACCGACGAGAGAGAGAAACATCGACGTGAGAGAGACACATCGAGTGGCTGCCACAGACACAACCCCAACTGGGGCCGAGGACAAACTGCAACCGAGGTACGTTCCCTTAGCCGGAACAGAACCTAGGACTCCCTGGTCTGCAAGCCAACGCTCTAACTGCTGAGCCAAACCTGCCAGGGCTCTAATTTTTTTGAAAAGCGACAATCCACACTTAAAATGGTAAACTCCAATAACCAGAAAATCCCATTACTCGCCTATGCTTGTCAACAGTTCAATAAAAACTTTACGACATTATGATCAAAGCAGTAAACAATAATTAACAAATTCACTAAGTAGATATAGATGTAGGCCACTCTTTCTTTTTGTCTTGATTTCCGCCCTTAGCAAATTAAAATAAATTTACATTTGTTAATTGATTTAACTTTTTAAAGACATTATAAACCACCTAGGCTCACCAGATTCACATTTATGTGTACTATCATCTCTATTAAAAAAAAAAACAAAAAAACTCACTCTGTAAAAATTTAAACTAGAAACATAAAATGCTTAGATTCATGGATATCCTGTTTATATTTTTGTTCCAAATTCTATTTTATTAGTGAGAAACTAGGTTTCAACAGAAGTTTACATTCTTTAATTTCTCAAGTGTAGAGATTTATACAAAAAAAGGCCCAGTTGGTGGGAAGAGATAACCCTAAGAACATATATGCATACATGCATAACCAATGGCCACAGACAACAGTGTGGTAAAGGCAAGGGGTTGGGAGTGGGGGAGAGGGTGTCAAGTGGGGGACAAGGAGGGATATCTGTAATACTTTCAACAGTAAAGATAAACTTAAAAAAAAAAAAAAAAGGCTCAGAGTCATGCATCACAGATGTGATCCTGTCATAAAGATTTCTAAAACAAACCAAAAAATTAACCTGTAGAACTCAAGTACAAACGCTCCCTAAGTATTTACCAACACCAGCCTAATTATTCATGGCAAAATGATACATAATGTAAGTCAGATGTAACTACAGCCAATCACTTTGTTTACTTATTTTTCAAAATAAGAGACAATGATTACTTACGTTCAATTAATTTCTGAATGACCTCATGTCTCTGTTCTTGTTTACGATTATAACGTAGAAAAATGCATAACGTTCGTGAAGCTGCTTTTTGTACAGGTAAGACATTCTTAAAGAAAGAAGAAAGACAATTAAGCTAGTCTATTAGTATACATTCTGAATAATTTGGCCCCACAAATCAATTTTAAGTTATTGAATACAAGAAAGAGCAGTGTTATCTGCTTCTCAAATCACTGTGCTTATATCCCTCTGGAGGTATCTTTATAATTCAATGTTAATGTCTTTCAGGCAAATCAACAAATACATCACATTACAAAGTTAACTTAATTTGGCACAGTCATTTCATCCATATTTGCTTCATATGTAACTGTCATTTCCTTCCCACTTCAACTTAAGTGACAATCTCCCCAAATAAATCTCAGCTACCCATTCTCTCAGTCTTTCCCCGGACCTTGTCACTCATTATTCAACATACTTTTGCTAGATCATTCCCTGCCTCAGGTATTTCACCAAAAATGTGCCACTTCTAAAATGTAAATTTAGAGATTCCATGATCAGACATAGTCTTCAATTCTTCTGGCTTATTTCCAGCTCTTCAACCTCAGTGTCATTCACTGAGATAGATCCCTGGCCCATGACACAGATAAAACTTAGAATCCAAAGGACACCATGTCACTCTTACAGTGTACCAAACACTGTTGTCCTTTGAACTTATGTCACACCACTGGGAACAACCTCAATTCAAAAAGAATTAAACCATCCATCTCTACTGTGTTTGGGTTCAAGGTATTTATTACAGAAAAATCTCTTAACCAGCCCTGGCCAGTTTGGCTCAGCGGTTAGAGCGTCGGCCTGTGGTCCAGAGAGACCCGGGTTCGGCTCCCGCTAAGGGCACGTACCTCGGTTGCAGTTCATCCCCGGCCCTGGTTGGGTTGTGTGGGTGGCAGCCACTCGATGTATCCCTTTCACGTCGATGTTTCTCTCTCTTCCTCTCTCTCCCTCCCACTCTATCTGAACAAAAAATGGAAAAATCTCCTCAGGTGAGGATAAAAAAAATTAAATAAAAAATAAAATTAAAAAAAAAAAGAAAAATCTCTTAACTAGATATACAGGGTATGGCAAAAGTAGGTTTACAGTTGTAAGTACACAAAACAGTTTATTGTTGTATTATTATTTAGTAATTATTGTATGATTTTCCATATGAACACCTTTAAACCTACTTTTACTCCACCCTGTATTATGTACAGTATAAGTTCATGTTTACCATCTTGACTTACATATAAATATAATATTAAATTCTTTTTCTTTTTTTTATCCTCACCCGAGGACATTTTTTTCGATATTTTGTTCAGATAGAGTGGGAGGGAGAGGGGGTGGAGGGAGAGAGAAACATCGACATGAAAGGGACACATAGAGTGGTTGCCACCCACACGACCCAATCAGGGCCAGGGACAAATTGCAACCGAGGTATGTGTCCTTAGCAGGAACTGAACCCAGGTCTCTCCAGACTGCAGGCCAACGCTCTACCGCTGAGCCAAACCGGCCAGGGCTATAATATTAAATTCTTGAAAATTCAGATTATTATAGTGGGGAACTTTGAAATTCAAGTAGAATAAAACTTTATATTGCTAAGAGAATATTGCCTGCTACCTCGTCTCTCTCATATTTTATACAAACTGTTTCCATCGCATGGGGTACTATTCTGTGGGACTTTTTGTTGTTGCTATTAATCTTCACACAAGGATATTTTTCTAATGATTTTTATAGAGATTGGGAAGGAGGGAAAGGGGGAGAGACAGAAACATAGATGTGAGAGAGACACATCGATTGGTTGCCTCCCGCACACGCCTGACCAGGGCTGGGAATTGAACTAGAGACCCTTCTATCCATGGGGCGACATTCTAACCACTGAGCAACACCAGACAGGGATTTGTGGTATTTTTAATGTATTGAATTTGAAAAGAAAATGTTCACTACAAATTAGAACAGAAAATTTAAGAGGTACATATAAACAGAAATTTAAAAAAGAATTTTAGATAAATGAACTAAATAAAAATGTTATTCTTTTCTTACATTTTGTGTATATTAATAGAATTTCAAATGAATATATACTACTCATGTGAAAATACATATATTTTGTATCTTACAGTATATAACATATATATTATAAAAAGGTAAATTATCTTTTGGGCCACAAATCAAAGATAAATGCAATCATATCAAAAGCACATAAAAGGCAACTTAAAGATGTTGGGACAATTGGGGCACACAAAGAATGGCTGCAATTGATTAAAACATTATTTGATATAAAAAAAATTAGTCTGAAAAAGAAAACTAAAAATAAAACTCATCTTTCACCACTGAAAGTGACTTCTGCACCAATTCCTACCTCTGAAAATTAATAGAGGGAAAGAATAAAGAACTCATCCTGTCTTTACACTAGGAAATGTATTTCAAGCTGATCAAATAGCCCAAGTGGATAGAGAAGGCATTTCTTCACAAGAGAATGTCATTAAAAAATTTAGAAGAATTGCCCTGGCCAGTTTGGCTCAGCGGTTAGAGCGTCGGCCTGCGGTCCGGAGAGACCCGGGTTCGGTTCCCGCTAAGGGCACGTACTTCGGTTTGCAGTTTGTCCCCGGCCCTGGTTGGTCGTGCGGGTGGCAGCCACTCGATGTGTCCCTTCACGTCGATGTTTCTCTCTCTCTCTCCCTTCCTCTCTCTCCCTCCCACTCTATCTGTACAAAAAATGGAAAAATATCCTCGGGGGAGGATAAAAAAAAAATTTAGAAGAATTATAGAATTTTTAAAAATCACTCTTTCACAAGCTCTAATGAAATAACTGATTCAGGTAAGAATGATCAATGGATGCTAAAACTAATGGGTAAAAGGTTGATGGGAAATGAGATGTCACCTTCAGATTACAATGCAAATCACAGGGGAGGAAGCATAATTGTGAAGTGGACTAATAGCACTGACATCACCTGCACAGCCACCCTTAGGTCATTTATAGAGGGACAACCATCCAGATACAATGCAATATAAAACATACAGTAGCATTTACGAAGTATTCTTACCAAAAAATATTTAACCTAAAACTCAGCAAGCCCTCAGATCTAACTTCCAGTTTACAAGAAACATGGAGAATAGATGAACAAGTTAACCCTATGAAGAAGCAATCTGACAAACACAGAGTTGGAATATTCCACAGGACAACTAAGTTTTTTTCCAAATTCAACATCATGAAAAAGTAGGGTAAGGGGAAGTGGGGAATCTGTTCTGGATTAAGAGATGTAACAACCAAGGGCATTATATATAGACCTTAATTAGATCCTGCATGTAACAAAACAACTGTAAAACACATTTAGGGGATAACTGGTAAAATTTTAATATGAGCTGGATATCAAATAATATTAAAGAACATATGTTCATTTGGTTAAATGTAATCACTGTATTGTGATTATATAGAATGTCCTTTTTAGAAATGAATACTAAAATATTTAAAGATAAAATATAATATCTATAATTTAAAATTCCTCAGCACAATAAAATAGAAGCAACAAATACAGACGTCCCCAACTTAGGATTTTTCAACTTCACAGTGGTGTGAATGCAATACACAGAGTAAATTAGATGAGATATTTAACACTTTATTATAAAACAGGCTTTGTGTTAGATGATTTTGCCTAACTGTAGGCTAATCTAAGTGCTTGGAGCATTCTTAAGGTAGGCAAAGCTATGACGCTTGGTAGATTGGGTGTATTAAATGCATTTTTCACCTTACATTTTCAAGTTCCGATGGGTTTATTGGGACATAATGCCATCACAAGTCGAGGAGCATCCATCCATATGACAAAATGTTAACTACAGTTAAATCTAGGTGAGGGGCATCTATGGGTTAATTACAGTATTTTCTCTACCTTTTCCCATCTTTAAAAATTTTTCAAAGTTAGCTATGTCATTCCTCTACTCAAAACCTTCCAAAGACTTCCCTGAATCAGAGACTACAATCTAGATTCCACAGCATGGCCTTCAAGTCCCTGTGCTGAGACCAGCTATTTCTCCAGTCTCCTCTCTCTCTACCACTCACCACAATGGCCTTGCTGCTCCTCACACAGCCAGCCACTCCCTGTATCAATACCACTGCATTCACTATTCCCTCTGCCAGGACCACTCATCCTTCACACATCCACCCGGTCACTCTGTTAAGGTGTTCAAGCCCCTGCATAAAGCATACTGGATCGGAGGGCTTTTTCCTGCCATTATATCCACAACAGCATGCTGCTACCCTCCAACACTTTCTTTCCCTCTAGCTTGCTCTGTAGTTCTTTATTGTATTTTCATCCCTGACATGCTATATGTGTATGTGCTTGTTTATTGCTTGTGCTCCAATACAATGTAAGATTCTACAGGAATAGGTCCCTTTGTCTCTTTCACTCGCTATTGTATTCCTAGCATCCAGAACAGTGCTTGGCATGTAGTAAGTGCTCAATAAATTTTGTTAAATAAATGAGTATGATTAGGTATAAAACTAAAAGTATGAATTTTTCTTTTCTCCAGAGAAGACTTAAACAGAATATATGTGTCTTCTCTGATCATGAAAAATGTGCTGTAATAATCATGTATCTCTTTTCATGTATGGAATTATCTCCTTGTAAAAGACAACAGTAAAACAAATCTCTTAGGCTTAAAAGTATTTTGCTCACACTCTATGTTGTAAATCATTTCTCTTTCCTAGTAAGAGAAGCTAAAAATATGGAATAATTATGTATTATTAGTTTTCTAAACACAAACATGCCTACTAAGTAATTAGGTTGAGACAAACAATTAAGATCAAACTTCACAGCACTTTTCAGTACCTGTAAATATATTTACTTATTTTATTATCTATCACTCCCACACCATCACCACCCTAGGAAACAAGCTCCATTAGAGCAGGATTCCGTCTTGTTCACTCCTACACAGAGCAGGCACTCAAAAAAGTAATTTCTGAATGAAATAGTTAATAAATTCTGCTCAATTTTATATGAAAATTCCTATGTGATGCACTCATGCACTGTCTTCTGAAAAGGATGTTACTGTTGTCAAAATCACTTCTTAAGGTCTTTATATCTATAATGTATGTTCATCCTCTAGGCTTTGCATTGATACGATATAAGCTTCTAGAAGTTAGTTCATGAAACATACACATACTTTTTTTTACTTAATTATAAATGACACCAATAATAATGTCACTTTTTCCTCTTTTTAATCTTTGAAGCTAAAACCAGTTTGGGCTTTTGAAATAGCTGCTAGATATCATTCTCTCCCTTTTATTGAGAACAATGAAAATGTAAAGTACTTTTTTAATGTTTCAAAATGTACACATTATGTGGAAATTCTTATACTTCAAAAAATGGTAGTTGGGCATCATATTAAACGTACAGCGAACTGTGGGTTAAATAAGCCTGTCTGGGGATTCCTGTGAGAAAGGCAGACAACTTACTCTATGGGGAAGTTTATGAACAAATCATCTTCCCTCACCCCCGATTTTTATTCTAATTTTAAAGTTATCCCTAAGAGCATCCATGTTTTGGGTATCAACTTTATCTGTTACATGGCTCTCTTTAGGTACTATTTTTTAAAAAGTAACCAAACCAATATGAAGGGGACTAAGGGATGCCTTGGCAAAACGGCAGGGCTGAAGTAGGCACTGAGAACACGAACGAAAGGTGTGCACAGAGCAGAAGGGCCAGCACGGCCAAGGTCACTAACTCTCGTCGACCTCCCCTCAGGGATAGCTGGATCAAGTTTGAGGTGAGTCTCTTTCCCTCTCCCTGGTGGCATATAAACACAGGGTAAGTGAAGGTACCACCTCTTCATTCCTCTCTTCCGCTGAGGAGAAGATGATCAAAGTGAGAACTAGTAGACAAGCAAAGGGAAATCTGATCAGGGACCAGATGATAGGTACTTTGATCAAAGCAGTTGATCATGTCTCTAATACCCTCCAGCAAGAAGATGTAAGAAAAGTAAGAAAATAGAAGCCTTCAAAATGTTGTTTGGTAAAGAACACTATTTCTGTGTAGGAATTGACATGTGAAGTTAACTAATCTAAGATTAGAAAAACATTGTAATTGCCAGAAGAATAATCAATATCTCTATTAAAAGGTACTAGATGCTCTTATAGATCATCTTCCAGAAATCCTGGAACTTATGTCTACTGGTGGAGAAAACAATATTCAAGAAAATAAGGTAATTCCATATATCAAAAAGTTTCTGAACATGGTAGAGTATTATTACCTTTCTCTACAGAGTTGTTGTGAGGAATCACTGAAGGGCTTTATGGGAGACATTTAGTACAACTGAGTTCGTTGTACTATTTCAAGAATGTAAAATATTCACTAGTAATTCCAAACTCCAGTGTGAGTTGCATAGAATAAGATAAAGAGTTTTGTACTCACATTGGTCATCATGATTGTGAACATTCTTTGTAGGAAACGATAATAAATCTGATCACTTGATATGACATGTGGCAGACAGGCATATTTCTGTAGCAGCTTTTCATGAGTTCTCCATTTTAAAGAGGCGGCAGCTCGCTGTTCAGCAGCTGTGAGTGCAGGAATCAAGTCAGGCAAAGATGATAACTAAAGAAGAAAAAACACCAAAGAATCAACAATAAATAATCAGTTGCAGGATTCAGTCAGATTATTCGGCTAACAACACACTGGGGAAGAAAATGTTCTTGTTCATTTCAAAACACAAGGAGATAATCTGATTAAATCAAATACTTAAAAAATATCCATAAGTAAAACATATTGATTCGTGGAAACAAAATTTTGAAAGAGACTGGAATTCTCACAACCCTTCTAATTAAAGTAAAATTTACTCTATTTCAATTTATTCTATAGTCAGCAAATTCTGACCTGCAAATTCCTACCCTTTTGACCTCACCAGTTGTTATTCTTGGAATAATAATTAATGTGAATAAAAGCTGAAAATATGAAGGTAAACTCCAAGGACAATAAATAAAAATTATGCTAGCATAAGAATTGTAGCAAAAACTCAAGCTGTTCAAACTCCAATAGACATTTACTGAGCACCTACTATGTGGGGCAAGCACTATTCTAAATGTCTCCCATAAAGCCCTTCAGTGATTCCTCACAACAACTCTGTAGAGAAAGGTAATAATACTCTACCATGTTCAGAAACTTTTTGATATATGGAATTACCTTATTTTCTTGAATATTGTTTTCTCCACCAGTAGACATAAGTTCCAGGATTTCTGGAAGATGATCTATAAGAGCATCTAGTACCTTTTAATAGAGATATTGATTACTCTTCTGGCAATTACAATGTTTTTCTAATCTTAGATTAGTTAACTTCACATGTCAATTCCTACACAGAAATAGTGTTCTTTACCAAACAACATTTTGAAGGCTTCTATTTTCTTACTTTTCTTACATCTTCTTGCTGGAGGGTATTAGAGACATGATCAACTGCTTTGATCAAAGTACCTATCACCATCAAACTATCAAAAGAGATTAGTGTATCTGCCTCTTGATATATTCAAATAGTCTAGATCTGACTACTTCTACACAACCAACATGCTCATTCTTGAAAGCAACCTCAGTGATGTCGAGGTACTGAAGAGTTGCACTTTAACAACCTAGCAATTATTTAGGTGGCTAGAATATACTAACTATAGCATCAAAATTAAGTATTTCAAAGCCTTCACAAGTATACTCCCCAAACAATTCTAGGAGAGGAAAAAAGGATATAAAATGTGATATAACATATGATTGCAACTGTATAAAATAAAAACCTTTATATAGAAAAAACAGAAAATGAAAATATTTAAAACAGTAACAATTGTTGGAACTAAAGGTACTCACTCTTATAAAAGTCTGTCCAGCCCTGGCCGTTTTGGCTCAGTGGTTAGAGCATCGGCTTGGGGTCCCAAGAGACCCAGGTTCAGTTCCTACTAAGGGGATGTACCTTGGTTGCAGTTTGTCCCCGGCCCTGGTCATGTGGGTGGCAGCCACTTGATGTGTCCCTTTCACATCGATGTTTCTCTCTCTCTCTCTTTCTCTGTTCCTCTCTCTCCCTCCCACTCTACCTGAACAAAAAATGAAAAAATATCCTCGGGTGAGGATAAAAAAATAAAATAAATAAAAGTATGTCTACTTTTTGGCATTTCCAAAATTTTCCTGAACAAACAAACATATATACATACATATATGTGTGTGTGTGTGTGTGTGTGTGTGTGTGTGTGTATGTATGTATGTATATATGTTTGTTTATATATAAACTGAATAAATTTAAAACCTAATCCTTTTAAAAGACCTTCCTAACTTCCAGTCTATGATACAGTGGTACATGGACTTCAAGTTTCTGGGACTGGTCAGCTGAAAGAGTTCATGAAATTCCCAAGAAGTAAGGGGAAAGGCATTGATGTATTCAGACTTAACATAAAAGAAGTAAAAACCAAGTAAGATGTTACCTCCAGTGATTCGTCTTGTAATAATGTTATTAGTTCTTTATGTATTAAATATACTCCAGAATTCAGAAGTTTAGACACCTAAAATGTAGCAATAAAGTCTCTCAGATTTGACTCTACTAGACATATAAAAGTTATAATCATAATTCTTAAAAATACATCCCTGTTAGATACTTATTCTAAAATGAGACTAGGTTAAAACATAAATATTAGATTTATAGAAAAATTAATTGCATACATAACTAGCTTCACAGTCTGCTTCATAACATACTGAAGTGTATAGACATATGAGAGTGAGGAAATGAACATATGGCACTAGAAGTGCAGAGAAATGAATGTATCAGGTCATAACTTGGATATCACAAGCAACAATAAGCCCATGGATGCCTCCAGCATAGATTGGGAAGTCTTAGAGCAGCCTTCAGGGTCAGACAAGATATCTCAGGTTATAAGCATTCATTCTATTTCAGAGCTTCTGAAAGAGGCAAGTTCTACTGAAGCCTACAGTGACACAGGGACAGAGATAATACCTAAGCAATCAAAACACAGAAGACCTTCCCATCAAAGACTTCAGTCAGCATGAGAGGAGTTGGGAGACTAATCCAAATCCTTTGTGAACAGGTTTGAGTTTTTTCCCCCTCCAGACAAACACAATGGTAGATACATTGGTTTGCACTTCACCTTTTTTTACTTATTTATTTTTTACATATTGGGCTTCTGAGTAAAGTTTTATTTGAAAAAAAAAAAAAAAAAAGAGCTCTTGATAAAGAAAATGTTTTAAAACCTTTATATAGGGTTGCTTCTGACTTGTTGAAAATATTTTCAAAATAATAAAAAGGATAAAGTCAGAACATACTAAAGTAATCATCAGAATCTAGCAATAACACTGTTAGAAAAATTTAAATCTACCAGTGTAGACTACAGTATCATTATTAGCCTACCTACATGGTATGATTGTGAGAATAAGGAAACTAGCCACCCAGCAAATAACTATATCAATGATTCCCAAACTCATTCCTATCAGTGAAATATTTTTGTATACACATTTCAATATTTTATTTTTATGGTGTTAACGTATAATGCCCACTTTAAAACATAAATAAAAATAAAATATTAAAGGGATGAGATAAAAATAAATATAACTAAAGAAGCACTCATGGACACGAACAACAGTGTGGTGATTGTGGGTGTGGGGAGGGGACAAGTGTATAAGGGGGATAAATGGTGATGAAAAAATTAAATATAGAATACAAATAAATAAACATTATTAGAAACTCTCATATTGCATAAATATTGCATTCTCGGACTCTAATCTCATTCAACCATCTCTGGAGACTACTAGAAAAATACAAGAATAAATGGTAGCCACGTCTAAATACCCCCTTAGTGCACATTAGAGACAATATTTCACTCAGCTGGCCAGTGCCCTCTGCCCTCCTTCTCCAAAAGCATATTTCTACACATATATTTACAAAGATGATTTAACTGTGCAACAGTAGAATTAATTTACTTAACTATATCATTTAAAGAGAATATTTCCTAGATTTTGTACAATGAATATTTCATTCACACCAGAAAAAAAAATTCAAAAAAAGTTAATCTAACAATGCTTTGACATAGGAACACAGTAAGTAAGGGGATAAAATATTCTCACTGAGAAAGAGAATAGTTATTATACTTCTCATAAAGAAAGGAAATAGTTTACTATGCCACTTATAAAAAGATTTTCATGTGACTGTTTTGAAATTGACAAATTATAGTTTATGCATGTTTACCGCCATTATAGCATGCACGTACCTACTGCAATCATTCAAGAAACATGCCCTGAATTTCAAACTCCAGGGTTAGAAAGTAATTAAATCCATCATGAAAGTTTCAATTCAATTTTGCTCTTACATTATGGAGAGTTGTAACAGCTAAATCTAAAAGTTATACTCATGAAACATGACACACACATAGTAAAAACAATAAATTTAAATAATCTCTCAATTTTCCACTTGTTCTCAAATTCTTAAGTTTAGGTGCAAATTAAATGTAAATATTATAAAGCATATAAAAACTGATTTTATTTCCAAATCTGCAACACCTACATCCATACCACAGTCAGCTTAATGTAAGCACTTAGTATAAATATATTGAAAGAATGAATTAATGACAAAAATAATAACATTTATGTAAATGAATTCTATAAACATTCTAAGAAGAGAATTAAGAAAATTTAAAAATAAAATTAGGACTAGAATGTGAAAAAGATATACAACCTACAAAATACCAAATAATCATCTAAGGCACATAGATAGAATTAACAACAAATGTATCATTTCTTCAGACTTACTTCATAAAAGCAAATGGCAATAGTATATCTGACTGGTACTTCAGGGTCATGACAAAGGCAGAAGAATGTAGAATAGAGTTCCAAGTGGAAGTTTTTAGGATCAACAAAAACAATCATGGCCTGGTGGGAGGGAGAAGATGAGTAGTAAGGAGAGAAAAACATGCATCAATATCTAATATTATAATCATTTCACGTAAATTGAAATAATGCCCTCTGAATAATAATTCAGTTCGAAATCATATATGGAAGATCCAAACGTATGCATATAATTCTGATTTATACATAGAGGTCAATGTAAATTATAGCAATATTTACTAGGTACTACTATATATACCAGACATAATGCTAAACAATAGGTGTCAAATATGGCAATATTTTTAATGCTATCTATTCACATAATTTTAAGTAGTAATCAAAAAAATTTTATATTTTGTATTGATTTCTTAGAGAGAGTGGAAGGATGAGGGAGATAGAAACATCAATGTGAGAGAGAAACATCGACTGGCCACCTCCTATACCCGCCCCATTGAGGATCGAGCCCACAGCCTAGGCATGTACCCTAACCGGGAATCAAACGTAGACCTCTCAGTCCATGGGACAATGTTCAATCCACTAAGCCACACTGGCTGGGCATAATCAAAAATTTTAATCATTACAGATATATAATTTATTACCGGAAAGTTATAGGCACAGTTCTTCCGTACTGAAATATATTTCTTCTCCTGCTCTAGGATTTGGGATGGAATCTGGTTTTCATTGTGTCCATTTTCTTGTTGTAAACCTAATGTACAAAGTTTCTTATAAAACTCCAAAAATCTCAAGTGTTGATCTGGAGTAAATATTCCTAGAGAAATTTAAAACATTTGTTCAACATTTTAATTGAAACTGAAAATTAAAAAGAAAAAAGCAAATTTTAATAAAAACATAATTAGAACCAAATATTTAAATAAGTGGTTAGAGGTCATAAATAAAAGCAACAAGGAGGAAAGAGTAACTATTATGAAGAAATCTAAAGGGTCTAGTGTTTCACTTTAATTTTAATATTTTCATTTTAATAGTATAAACTATGCAATGCAGGAATTATGCCTGCATTAATATCTGCAGCACACATCACACTGTAAACCTAACAAGTCATTATAATAATAATATTATGGCCATTATTGCTATTTACTTATGGTAAATATTTTAAATTGCTTGTCAAAAAGACATGTGTGTCTGCAGAGGAGCTTAAAAATTGAATCAGAAAGATGGCAAAGTAAACTCAAAACAGTTTTGATCAATAGACTGGTTCCACAATCATTATCTTCGGGAGGTAGGAACTCATTATGAATTCCAACCATCCATTAAAGGTCTATGAGCCACATAAAAATGTTTTACTATGGTAGATGGTTAGAACTTAATTGATGTTTACATTATTTTAGTAAGCTAAGAACTGAGTAATACGTTCAAAATACCAAGAATTATGGATGTTATTCTACATTCTAAGCTGAACATCTTGTATTATATATTAATTATTCAAAAATGATTAATAAGGGTATACTTACAATGCAGCAATGGTTAATATACCTGGAGCTTCTTTTATCATTTTCTTTTACCAACTAACACATAAAATATTCAGAAAATTAAAGGGCTGTCCCTACTTCATTGTCATTATTCTTTCAAATAGATTCTATTAATGAAAAAGTCATCCCTAAATGTGTTCTAAATTATGCTACCAAAATTCTAAGATCTCTCAAGATCTGACACACTTAAAGGGTAACTTTACAACTGAATAACTGAAGTTTAGTGACTAAGGTAGAAGAAAAAGGAAAAAATTATCTATAATCTTGAAATTCTTAGGATACATCATACCGTACAGTCCATGGCATAGTTTTCCTAAATGGAAAGATAAGGAAATAAGAATTGATTCATCTGCTTTGAAAGATTTTTCACAAAATGATTTCACTAAGGGGAGTATAGTTTGACTTCTATCATCTGGAAAACAAAACAAAATAAAACACACTTCAAGTCCATTGCCCATACTGCACACTTGGAAATTAATACATAGGCACAAATTCCAGAAATAAATATTACTATGTTAGCCACACAATAATAGGAAATTCCTAAAAACAATGATGATGGAGGTATATAGTGAAGAAAGGGTCTGAGGAGAGTTAAAATTATCAAAAACTTTAATGTCATACTGAGGGGGCTGGACTTTATATTGTGGGCCATAGGAAATCGTATACAAAGTGATTACAAATTAAAAAGCTAAGATGATTGAGGTTTTGAGTCCCTATAACTAAAAGAATTCTAACACCACTAATACCAATAGACGAGAGGCAGGCACAGAAAATCTTTCCGACTCTCTTGCATCCATCTCATACCATTCTGCAGCTTTGTGAATGAAATTAAGTTAGCTTATAATACGTTCTATATGGTGAATGTCTTCACTTTTATTTCTTAGATAACTGTTCTTTAAAAAGTTAATCAATTTTTTGAATATGCCTGCTTAAGTCAAAAGTTTCTGATATATTAGTAATATGTAAGTCTTGATTCTAAATATTCTCTGAATTTCCCATAGTTCTCTTAAACTTTCAGAAATGAATCACTATTTTATTAAGGTTTGGACAATACTAAGTAAAGTGCTGTAACATGCTTTATTAGTATTACTGTTATTATAATCATATTTCAGTACCACATCTACTATTTTAATTAAATGACATTCTTTCCACAAACATTTATTGAATTTCTTACAGAACAAACATTATATCGAGTGCAAAAATGAAACAAGTGACCTCTGAACTTGAGAAACTTAGAGCAGCAAAGAAGCCAAGACAGTGTGATCACAGTTTTCATAGTTGGTATAACACAGGGGTCTGTAAAAACTTTTTATAAACTTCCTAGGCTTTGCAGTTTATCAAAACTACTCAACTCTGTCACTATAGCAACAGAAGTGGGGAACCCTTTTTCTGCCAAGGGACACTTGGCTATTTATAACATCATTCATGGGCCATACAAAATTATCAACTTAAAAGTTAGTCTGTTATAAGCACTATTTACAATTGCTAAGATCTGGAAATAGCCTAAGTGCCCATCAGTAGATGAGTGGATAAAAAAGCTGTGGTACATATATATACACAATGGAACACTATGCATCCACAAGAAAGAAAGATCTCGCCCTGGCCGGTTTGGCTCAGCGGTTAGAGCATCAGCCCGCAGTCCCGAGAGTCCCGGGTTTGATTCCTGCTAAGGGCAAGTACCTTGGTTGCAGTTTGTCCCCAGGGGCAGTTTGTCCCTGGCCTCAGATAGCGTTGTGTGGGAGGCAACCACTCAATGTGTCCCTTTCATGTCGATGTTTCTCTCTCTCTCTCTCTCTCCACCCCCCCCCCTTTCTCTCCCTCCCACTAAAACTCTGTCCTTGGGTGAGGATTAAAAAAAAAAAAAAGAAAGATCTCTTATCCTTTGAGATGACATGGAGGGACAGGGAGAGTATTATGCTAAGTAAAATAAGCCAATCAGAGAAAAACAAATACCACATGATCTCACTTAGTTATAGAATATAATGAACAAAAAAGCTGATGTACAAAATAGACCCAGAGACATAGAAAGGAGTACTGTTCAGACTGACAAACTTCAGAGGAGGGGGTGGGGGGAAGGGATGAGATAAACCAAAGAACTTATACACCTGTATGCATAACCAATGGACATAGACAACAATGCTGGGGGCAGGGGTTGCGGGATAGGGAGGAAGGTGTCTGCGGGGGAAAGGAGAAATATCTGTTTAAAAAAAGAATTGATTAATTTTTTTAAAAATTAGTCTGTTTTATTTGGTCAGGCTAATTTGGTGAGGCGTGTGATGTTAGCTGATATTGATTTCGTGGGCCTTATGTGGCCCGTGGGCTGGTAGTTCCCAACCCCTGTTGTAGTACAAAAACAGCTATAAGAATACATAAATGAGAGCATGGCTATGCTCTAGTAAACCTCATTTACAAAACCAGGTAGCAATGGGATTTGGCTTATAGGCCATAATTTGTCAACCCCTGGTATAAAGGATTTGGAAAAATGTTGTAGAGGAAAATACATTAGAACTGGGCACTGAAGAAGTAGAAGTAGGCTAGGGAAAAAAATAGAGGGAAGGGAGAAAAAATAGAAAGAAAAAGAGCACATGGAAAGGCTAAGGGTGTGAAAGAATTTGGTATGCCAAGATAACAGCAAGTGGGGCTGGAGCATCAGATACCAGAGGGCTGAGAAAGAATGAGAGGAAATAAAGCCATAAACACAAGTTAGGCCCAAATTGCCAACAATGAAGTGTAGGGCAGAGAAGGGGAAAGAATCAAAGACGATACCAAGTTTCCAGTTTGGATGCCTGGGGGTGCTCCATTTATCAGGACAAGGAGATTCATTTATTCAGTCATTCATCATGCACTGCAATTTTCACACCTCTGGCCCATCATACAGCCTAAATGATTATTCCATAACATTCATACATAATTATTATCCACACTGCAATAATCTGTAAGAGCCCCTCCAAATTCAGGTAAAATTTTGTTAATCCAAGTAAATATAATCCTACAATTACACAATAGAATTTTGCAGCTGAGTACTTGACATTTACCCCTCCAAATTGCATCCTATCAAAATGGTTAATGGTTACTGATAAACTAAAGTCCAACATTAGTCAAGAGTCTAGTCATACACTCAGGAGAGATGCTAATTGTATTTCTGATTTAATTTGCACACACTAAAAAATACTTCCTTACCCATTCCCATCCCAGATTTCTCCTCCTGTGGGCCATGAGATATCTAGCATTAAAATAATGAGAGAAAACGAATTTAAATATTGCTTTAATCAAGATCTTTCTTAAATCAAGATCTTTTTTGATTAAAGGATCAATTTACCTGAGCAAATTAAAGGCTAATGACCAGGTCAAATTTCTAGTCCTACACACAAGTCAGTGAAATTTGGATGGGCAAAAATAGAAGTGTGTAGCAACGGTTGGTGCCATGAGGGTAAAGTAGCAGCAGAGAGGAAGGACCATAAAAGAGAGCTAGGAAGGGAAGTTTAACATTCATCATGAAACTTAACATAATAAATTCTGTCCTACAGCTACCTTTACTCCTTATTAATAATATAAAACACTGCTTTCAGAAATAAAGATATGTCCACATGATTTACCTGCATCAAATATGTCAAGCAGATTAACCAAAGTTTCAAACGCTGCAAGCCGCACACTGCAGCCTTCATCCCTAGAGAGTTCTATTAATTCTGGGAGCACCACACTTTTTGTAAGGTCTGCCCTGCACAATAAGCAATAGAAGAAAATAAATAAAATCAATAAATCTGTAGCAAGAACTTACTAAAAATAAGCCACTGGGTTAGATGCTATAGAAAATAGGAAAAATTATAAAGATAGGGCTCCTGCTTTCCAGAAACTTGCAATCTGTTGGGAAAGCTTGATATAAACATAAGAAACATTAACAGTAACTGTAAAATTACTTAAATCAATTCTAGTTCCCCCAACACAATAATATTACCTACAGATATCTTAATACTAGCTTATATTAAACAACAAATTATAATATAGTTTTCCATTAAGCAAATTCAGCAAAGCAGATCCATGATTGCCTTTGCTGGGGCAGGCTGACTGTTGGTTCTTGTCCTCTGTCCATGCTTTTGTCTTGTGTCGGATTGGAAGGCTGTCAGTGAAGCGGAACCATGTAGGGGAAGGCTAGAACACTAGAGGCAACTTCATCTTGTGAAAAGAGAGATGGAGATGATTGGGTCCCCAGTATTTCTTCTGGCCCAGTCTCCTTAGAACAGGCCAATGGAAAAGACAGAAACAAATGAGGTTTCTCAAAATGCTGGTGCTATTCTGCTGTCTTGGCCAACAATAGAATGCAGGATCATCTTCATTAGTATTTAAGCTGGAGCAGACAGCTAACCATCAGATGACAACAAATCACAGCAGGTGCCTGGGTAGATTTTTATCACACATCCTGACTCCAGAATTCCTGGTTGTCCATCTGGGCAAGCTTGCCTATTTCATTCACCTCATTATCCCCGACCCTGTACCTTACTCCCTTATAACATCTTGGAAGATTAGATTGTAACTACTGGTATCTAGGCTAATAAAACTGGACTTCTACAAAGATAATAGGATCAGGTTGTCCTCAGACTTCTGTTCCATATACTTAAATGACAGAAGGGTTTTTAGTAATAAGAATTATAATCTAGAATTCTGCCCCAGCCAGAGTGAAATCTACATGTGAAGACAAGAGAAAGGTACTCTCATAAATACACTAGCTCAGGCAGTATACAACCCACACCTACTTCCTGACAAAAATTACTCAGCTATAATACAGTTTGATAAAAGAAAATAAAGAAAGAGGCGAATATTAGCATCCTATATGTGTAGGTCTACCATGATGCCTATACCCCCCTCAACTTTTAGAATGTGATAATTGGGCAAAAAAAAAAAAAAAAAATGACCATCTACTTCGTAAAGAAGAAATACAAGTGGCTAATAATCATAATCATATATTCAACCTTATTGTTTAACCTCATTAGCTGTCAGAGAAATATATTCATTTAATGAATATAAATGAGCAACTGCCTTAAGTAAGCACTGAATTACATATGGGTAAGGTAACAATAAAAAAGATACAATACTGTCTTCCAGGTGCTTCAAGTTTAGAAGGAGATAAAGTCAAGTAGACAGACAGTTATTGAATAATATACTTGCAAAAACAATAGTGAAATACTACTTTTGCCAATGAAATTGGAAAAGTTAATGATAAATCTGCATTGTTGGTAAAAGTGCAGGAAACATTTTCATGTACTACTGGGAGAAGCATAAACCCAGCCTTTTTGAATTTTATAATATATATAAAAATTTTGCTTATTTATTGCCTGTCTTATTCCAGTTTTAGAGATCAGTCTAAGAAATTAGTTGTTTATGTAAAAATTAATGAAATAATACTAGAAGTAAATACTTAGGTAATGTTTACAAGGTGTCAGACACTACTCTAAGCACTCTATATAAGCTAGGAAGAGTCTTTCTAATTTTACTTCTATAAATTAATCCTTAAACAATAATCCTAAATTGATTTTCAGAACAACTAATTTGAACACACAATGACCGGCCCAATTTTAACAGTGGCAAAATATCAGGTGACAAAAAGATAGAATACCAAAAAACAACAGTATATTCTGCTAATAGGTTTTGATCCTGGTTAATGAACACAGATCTGGGCAACACTGAATTAATTATGGCCACAATGATCCAGAGTCAACCTAGACTTAGAATACCTATCATAAAAAGTTGGCTCTGGCCCGGCCAGTGCGGCTTAGTGGATTAAGCATTGTCCCATGGACTGGGAGGTCCCGGTTCAATTTTCAGTCAGGGCAGAAAGCCCAGGGTTGCAGGCTCGATCCCCCGTAGAGGGCATGCAGGAGGCAGCCGATCAATGTTTCTCTCTCACATGGATGTTTCTATTTCTTTCTCCCTTCCCCTCTACCTAAAAAATCTATAAAAAACATATTTTTAAAAGTTGGTTCTGAGAGCAAAATTAAGGAAACAATTATTCGTAAATACAAGCGCATGCATAGCTTATATTGAGATATTTTCCCTTCTTACATTTAGGCATTTGGAATGACAACTAAGAAACTTAAGGTGAGAAGAAAAGAAATTAATGTTAATAAATGCCTACCACATTGCTAAGCATTTTCATTTTTATTTCTTTTAATCCAGACACATCAGGAGGTACTCGCTATAATCATTCTTAAAGACAATATAAAGTTTAGCCTTTCAATAGCTTGCCTTCATGGAAAACAGAAACAGACATGCATGTTTGACTATCCAGAAATAAGAATATGACATAAGGAATTGAAAGTATACTTACCCAATGCCTTGAGCTATATTTTCTAAGTGCCGACACATACAAGATCGAACTTCATATTCTACATCTTGACAGAGTGATTTTACCAAGGGAATTATTTCTCTTTTAATGCTTAGAGAAGAGGAAAGGAACATGCAAATGGGTGAGTGTTTTAGAATAATTAATATTTTCAAACAATTATCATCAAAATCTTAGCTTAATAACAAATGTTTTAATATAAAGCTTTATAGTTTCCAATGTCTTTTTACATAAGTGATTACATTTGGATATTATCAGCTATTTGTAAATTATGTATATGACTGTTTTTAAAATAATGATTAATTTTGGATCAGCAGGTAACATTTAGCTAAGATAAAAAGCTGTCAGCAAGTGGAATATCTGATTCTAGCAACCATCAACCAAAATATTCTCCAGTTATATATTTTATCTTGTGTCATAATTACACACCATTCCACCTTTCCATTTGGGATTTATCATTTAGGTAAACAGTAGCATACAAATTATAAACATTCTATAAAATCTCAAAATAAGATGCATTATTCAAAATAATGAATTCATAACAATAATGCAAGAAAGCAGAAAGTCTATCTTTAGGTCAGGTTTATCATTTTTTGTTATTGTTGTTAATTCTCATCTGAGGATAGTTTTTTCTTTGATTTTTTTAGAGCAGTGGAAGAAAGGGAGGGAGGGGAAGAGAGAAAGAGAAAGAGAGAAAAATTGATGTGGGAGGCACATCAATTGGTTGCCTCCTACATGTGGGATTGAACCTGCAACCCAGGGCGTACCCCGTGACTGGGAATCAAACCCATGACAAGTCAGTGCATGGGCCAATGTTCAAACCACTGAGCCACACCAGCCAAAGCATGTTTATCAATTTTTGAAGTCTATATGATAATGTCATTTTATCCTCAAAACTATACTAGGTATGTGACAGGGTAGATTAAGATGGGAAATAAAAGCTAACCTTATTGATTTTGAAAAGAGATGAGATCAAAAAGAAATATATCTGAATAAATAGACTTCTGAGAATTCTATAACGTTGAAACAGCTAAGTTTGTATGCACTATGTAATAATACAAATCTCATAAATTGTTAGTCACAGTTATTATTCATTTTTAATCAATTTATTCAATTTAATTTAATAAAGTAGACAAAAAGTTAATACAAATACTCACGTATGGCCATCAAATTTGTTGGTCAATTTTCCTAAAATTTTACAACTAACTAAACGAGATTGGATGGTTTGAGAAAGTTGTGCCTTGGAAACAAGTGGATTCAAAATCTGAAGAGAAAGATTTAGAGAACAAATTCACACAGTTTTATATATTCTTGACACAAATGTCAGCTATTTTCTTCAAAGAATAATTTAATGTTCTAAATGTTTTTAAAGAATCTGAATTACAACTTGAAGTGCATGATTGTTCATAACCTGGATCACCTTGTTTGTCTTCTAGGTTATTATATATATAGTTAAGGTAAAGATGATAAATTATGTAATTAAAAACAATTATGCACAATTAAGACTGAATTAAAGATAAGGTGAATTCTGCAATGATCTGTAAGCACATAAAGTATAATTGTGAAATGTATTCAAAAGAAAAAAAAAGCAAATTATTGCCCAGCTACCGTTAAATTTATTTTTGTTCCATGTAGATTTTTATATTTATCCTAAAGGGACACAAAACATTATAAATTATAGCTTCAAATAGATTCTATTAAGTAATTCTGTCATTTGAATACAACAACCCAAGTGTGATACTATATTATGTATATGCTGGGCACTCAAAAACTCAACAGCATGATAGACTGTAAAGAACTATGAAGATCAGATCCTGACTCTGGTCCTAGCTCCTTAATTTGTCCAAGCGAGTTGCTATTTCTCATCCCAAGGTTTCTCGTCTACTTAAAATGGAAATCAGAATATGTCATACTAAGATTCCTCCAAGTTCCAAAATTCTATGAATCTAATAAAAAAGTCAACAATGTGGCCAGAATTACTGAGCACATAATAATAAATACAATTTAAAAGTTAAATACTTGAAATACAGTAAAACGCTATTTAAAATCTTAAAAATCACATTAAATAACAGATGGTATTCTAGGGTATTCTACCACATACCACTCTTCAAATATTTTTAAATAATATGTGTCAACATTATATTCAACATTTAAATAGGTGTAATCATCTGGATGTTTGGTATCAAGTATATAAGCATCCTTATAACTGGGTAAATCTTCCCATTTTCAAGTGAGTATTTGCCCTTGAGATAGGACCATAAACCGTCTGAGGGCAAAAGACAAAGATACTTCATAAAATCCACAGAGGACATTTTACTGATAATTTTTTTCCCAACCATTACATATTTGAAAAGAAATATACATAGGGATAATGTCCACAGGATGAAAAGCCTTTTTATTACAGAAAAAAAAAAAATTCCCTTCTAATTTTCCTACTCTCTCATCTTAATTTACTAAAACTTTTAGAGAAGAATGTATTGAACAATGTTGAAAATTAAAAAGCAAATAACAAATTGGTAACAATACTGTCAACAAACATAACAAAGGACTGACAATTTTGATAGATAAGTAGCACATACAAATAGTAATCAATGATATAATTAGACAATTCCAAAAGAATAAAAGTGATATAAACATAGTGTATAAGAAATATATAATTTTTAAAATTCCAATTATAATGTAATTCCATTTTTGGCTCATCAAATTAAATTGGAACATTATTGCTCATAAAAGTCCACAGAAATAGGCATTTTCACATAGTGCTAGCTAAGACCCTTAAGAATATTAATGCTCTCTGACCCAGTAATTCCACTTTTTTGAAAGCTATAGTTAAGAAAATCACCTGAAAAACAGAAAGGCTCTACAGAGATTTCACACTGACTTATTTTCATAATAATAAACTGAAAACTGGCTTAAATGTCTAACAAGTAAGTTACATATTCTGTAGCTACTACCAAATGAGTTTAAAATAACAGGAAAATAATGCTAAGTGAAAATCAAACTAATGCTAAATGATCACTAATATGGCCAACAGCAACCATAAACAGAAGGGGAAATCTGCAGTGAAAATATATCAGAATGTTAAAAATGGCCAAGCACAAAATTATGATTTTTCTTCCTACTAATTTCTATATCACTCAAAATTTATATAAGAAACATGTTTTGCTTTCAGAGTGGTAAATAATTTTGTTCTTTTTTAAAATACCACTTTAATAAAAAAAACAACCTTCGAGTGACTTATTAGTATTTACCAAATAATAAAAAGCATTACCTCATGCCTTAGGGTTTCTTTGGGCAATGCTTCTATCACAGACAAAAGCGTTTCCAGCCATGCATTGCTGACACCTGCTTGGTACAGATAAAACATGCCCAATTAAAGGTCTCACAAACTTAGTTTCAACTCAGCCAATAATCATTATAATAGTATTTAATGATAAAACAGAATAATTATTTTTATTACTAATGTAAGAACTTTATTTTTTATCTTAGCTAACATCTTGAAAACATTTATATCTTTAAAATTAATATTGGGGTGAGATCTTTCATCCAAATTGTGCATTTTTGCTATATAATAGTGTTACAAACACAAATGTTATAAAATTTTTAAAAACCTAGGATGAAGTAATGGGTCTTCAACTTTCAAGGATACTGAATTTTGTGTTTTTTGTAAGGAAACAAGGCTACTTTTAGGCATACTAATGATCAACTCTTGGGCAGCACGGCCTCATTCAGTTGTCCTCATCAGACTAACGAGATTCAAAGAACATCGTGATCACATACAAGAAACAATAACTACATATATAAAGAAGCATGCCAGGCCCCTGACCTGCATCCCTGTGCTCCAGATGCAGTAGAATGATTTGGAGGAAGGAGTGGGCATATGTATGGATTGACACTGATTCTTCCTGTAGAATGGTCAAAAATGATGCTGCAGCAGTTAACTGTATTTCCACGCCTGCAACATGTAGGACTTCCTGTAGAATTAGAAAGAGTTTCCTATTATATAGATGAGAGATCACAAATTATAGTTTTTTAAAATCCAAAGCCATAGAAACCAAACATAGTCATATTCTACAAATAACTGTATATGATGTTTAAGAATATATATGATTGCTTTATTTAAGAAAACTATATTAATCTGCTCCTGATCACTGAAGTTATTAGACCACATAAAGTTTAAATGCCTTAGGAACTGGTAAAGTAAAATAATATTCCACTGCTTTATGAATGAAAATTCAAGTACATAAACCTTTAAATAATAGAATAGGCATTTTTGATAGATTTCAACTTCTTTTCTGCTATTTGTATTGTACAGTTTGCCATCATACCTAGAACAATAATGTCAAAACTCAGACAATCATATGTTTTTATTACTTGTATTTCTGCTTCAAAAATAAACATTATACTTTTTTAAAAAAATGTATACACTAAAAGAAATACACTTAAGACTTACAAATTTATTTTCCCCTTTAAACAATTGACAGGAACATAAATAACCATGAAGTAAATTGCTAGTAAAAGAAGAAATTTTTAAATATAAGAATGTTTTTTAAAAGTTGCCATCTCCATTCACCATTTTTTTTTAAATTTCTATATATATTCAAGGTTAAAGCATATGTGAGAATATTAGTTTTCAATACATTGAAAAGTAAAAAGAATTTTCACATAAACCTCATCAAAGATATTACTTACCTATACTTCTCTAGAAAAGAGAGAGAGATTGAGAGACAGAGAGAGAGAGAAAGTGTGTGTGTGTGTGTGTGTGTGTGTGTGTGTGTGTGTGTGTGATGTAAAGGTAGCTAAGAGAAGTACTTTGTTTAACCAATTTGGCAATTATGAAATTGAATGCCTATTTCATAACTAACATAGTCAAGTTAGTAAAACAATGTGGAACTTGCAGCCACAAACAGTTCCATATCTCTTTCATTGTTCTGATCTTTCTGCACCATTTTCTAACATATAAAATGTGAATTATATAATACCATCTTCTTACAGATTTAAACCCCTTAAACAGAACTTTTATGTGCAAATTGAGCATTAAACAATGACCATTGTACATCCAATTATCCCCTCTACAACTATGCTATCTAGTAGGAATCCCGTCTTGTCTGCATACGAAATGATCTCTTCCCAATTTTCATCTCAGTAAACAGTAAATGACAATTTAGCCCTTCCAGTAGTCAGCTCAAAAACCCTTAACACCTCCTAGTCCCTCAAGCACCTTAATCTCATGACCAATCAATACTGATCCAGAATCTGATCTTTTATCACCTCCACCACTACCACCTGATCCAGGCCATTTCTAGCCTGAATTACTCCAATAATCTGTTGACTAGACCCTAATTCCATCATTGCCCCCTCTATATAGCAGCCAGAGAGATTCTTATAAGTCAGATGGTGTCACTTCTCTGTTCAAAACTCTCCAATGACTTCCTACCCCCCTCAAAGGAAAAGTCAAAGTACTTGCAATGACTTACAAGATCTGTTCCCAATTCCCCCTTTTCCTCATATTTCCTTGTGGTTGGCTCCCTGATCTCTTTTAAACCTCTGATTAAATATCACCTTTTCAATGAGCCCTATTTTAACCTGAAAGCCACTCTTCTGCCCCAGTTCTCACCAACCCCTTTACAGGCTTAGTATCTCCATCATCCAACATATTCGTTTGTGTGTGGTCTATCTCCCACGTCTAGAACATAAGCTCCATAACTGCAAGAACTATTGTCTCTCTTGTACACTAGCACACAGCAGGTGTTTGGTGTCATGGCTGGCTGACTGAGTATCTCTTACCCTTACACCTAAACTTTCTGCACTTGACGCTCTCTCCTTTCACACACATTATCCAAATCTCCTAAAAGGTAGCTTCAAGAGATTTTGAGGTGAGTCCTAAAGATTAGGGATTGGTAGAATTAGACACAAGGCAATACAAAAATGGGTCACACAGAAATGCATTCTCAGTGTTCTTACTATCGTGTCAATATGGAGATGTTGCTGCTATCTTCTACCCAGCATCTCGAACCATGATTTAGACCATGTACCCAGACTCCTTGAATGAGCATGGTGGGACCACTGCTGGTCATTGTGCTGGAAGACATTCTGCAGCATGTCATTCTACAGCAGAGGAAACAAACTCAGAATCCTCAAGCTTTTGCTGGAGGCCAGAGAGCTAGTAACTCTGGACTTAACCCTTGTGTGCATGATGCCAAATCTAAGCACCGAATTCTTCCTCACAGACTCTGCACTTCTATTCATCACTTATCAATCATGGCTTAAATCAGCCCTAAGCCCTCTTGAGGTAGCATGGTGGTCTGACAGTGGCTTACTGTAGCATAAGCTTATGTGGTATGGTTATTTCCCAGAAAACCTATCAAACATTAGGGTGGCTGGTTATTGTTTAGTTTTAAACTTTTGTATCACACACACTAACATCATTTTACAAGTCTTTTCAACCAACAGTTAATTATGGATCTTAAGAGTTTTTGGCTGAAAGATAAAGAGAAGATATGATATCCCTAGCAGGAAACAGAAGCGGCAATTGAAACCGACCCTCCTGTGTCTCCCTGTTTTACTATTTCCAAAACAAACATTGTTCCACACTGACAATTCTGGATTTGGAAAACGCTTCAAAAGAATTGATGTGGCCAGTATACAGCACTTACAGGTTTCAGAAGGCACAGCTTTTATTTAGAAACAGAAAGGACTTTGCGAAGAAATATTAAAAGAAATTGTGAGGGCCACAGTGTATATTCCAGTTCACGTGAGTCTGCTGTTTTAAGTTCCAAGAGATGTAATTTTGCTCCCTCTTAAAAAGTCATTAACGTCCTGGGTTTGTACGTATGCAAACATTACGCAAAAGAGGACATGAGCAGCTCTCCAACTTCACATCTTCTTACTGTATTACTTAGTCTTGACTCCCGCAGCACCACTTGCCCCAACTATTTTGCATTTAATTTTCGAAAAATCCTCAAGTCTTATCAGGATTTGGGTTTTTCTCTTGTGCTGACTTCAACATCTGGGACTGTCCACTGTTAAGAAACCAGCACAGACTAAGAGATTTTATCACTGCTAAAAATCAACTGATTTCTAAACATGTTTCTGAACCATAATACAGTAAAAATTTGATACTTACCAGTAAGCATTCTCCTCCACAGTCACACCTTCTGGACAAACATAGTGAGATCCATACTCTCTGGGTAAATAAGTGTGCATCCTCATGGACCTTGGAAGACACTGAAAAGTAAATTCCTCCATTGCTTACGTGCATGCCTTAATGCCAGTTACCCTTCCTCTTAAATACTATTGTACGGCTGGCATTCCAACTTGAATCCTCATGAAATAAGACAGTTTATAAATGAGTTAATAATACATTTCCAAATTTCAAAAACTATTCCGATTCAAGGAAGGAAGATATACTAGATACTTCTGTGTTTAAATCCATTCTTTAGTTAGCATGAATGGTGGAAGAAGGCATTTTGTAAAACAATGTAATACAGTCCTTGCCGAGAGGGCAACTGCTGTCTCCAATAAACCCGCACTAAACGCATCAAGAAGAGATTTCTCTTTATAATACACAACATAGAGAAGCAATAAATAAATCATTGGCTTATTTCAAAAGAGCAAATATTTTAGACTACACATCTGGAAACTCAACTAACTGAATAAAACTGGTAAACACATTCACCATAAATGGTGCTGGAGGTAAAGAAGGCCTAAACTTACAAAGTATCTGTGTACGTTTTTAGAAATATCATCACTGATTATTTTGAAATGAAATAATAGGGATTTAAATGTTAAAGCATTGAAGATCTAGGATGTGTAAAATATCTGGGGTTTTGAGGATTGTAAATGTGGGAATTTTTAGTAACAATAGCAGTGAACAGCTCTTTTCACTATAAAATGATAATATTTATGAAAGACTTTAAAACTGAGTTAAATATAAATAATTGGAACATGTCAGCTCTAAGACACCTTTAACAATTAATTATGATATCTCATTCTTGTCCCTAACTGCCATGTTCTCCACTAAAAAAAAAAAAAAGTATGGGGAAAACTAGTCAACAGCACTGAAAATAAAATTCTGAGAGGGAAAATAAAGTGGAGACAGTAAACAGGAACAAAAGGGATGTGTTTTATTTACCCTTCTATAAATCTCTATTTCAGTGACTTGCAAGGTTCATGAGGAGGCACACACAAATGTATCCCAAAGATCTCTTTCCATTAAGGAAATACCAATGCCAGTAGTAACTATCATATGACTACATAAATGTACAATGAAGCATCCTGCCATACAAAATCATGACAACACCAAACAAACACACACAATTCAAGACAATGATTTTAAAACTGAACTTCTAGCTAGACTTCTTTGTCAAGTCATTTTTACATAGAATAAATTAGAATCATGTAATTTCATGATTCTGGCTTAAAATATAAATAAAAAGCAATTTTAAATGTTATGAATAAAATATGTATTTATCAAAGAAATATCTATTTACTGGATACAACAGTCCTAAGTAAACATTTCAAATGATCCACTGTAGCTATATTTAATTAGTTAAATATTTTTTGAAAAAATTATAATAAACTGTTTTCTGGGGAGAAAAAGCATTGGAAAGTATGGCAAAATTTCCCCTTCTGTCCTAATAGTTCTCTAAAGTAGCCCAATGAACATCTAATTCTGATAATATGATTTTAATTTTATTCACAGCTATTTATTAAGTACCAACATTATACTAAATGCTCTCTGGGAAATTGGTGAAAAGTCAAAGACATGCTTCCCTACCTTTGAGGGACTCTTCTGTTTATATACATTAAAATATTCAACAAATATTTATTTAGTTATATTTAAGGCACTATGCTAGGTGCAGGAGACTTAGCAATGAGCAGGACTAGCAATGTACCTGTCAATATTGTAATTAAAACTGTGATAAGAGCTAAGGGTGAGAAGTACAAGATAGCATGAGAACATCAAATGAGTGGCCTGATCTCTTCTGAGGAGGGGAGAGTCATGGAGAAGTAACAAATGGGCCATGTGACGATAAAGAAATAACTGGACAAAAGTTGGAATAGAGAGGTAGAAAAGCAAGAAGAGTAATAAAGGATTCCCAGCACTGAGAAGTAAGGAGCATGGTAGTAGCAGATTCAGGAAATGAAAGGAGGTCAGTGTGCCTGGAGCACAGTCAGAGGAGGAGTGGAAGCTAGTGAAACAGAGGGAGCCTGAATTATGTAGGGCCTTAGGTGTATTAAGCAAAAGAATATCCAAATTGTGGTCTTAAATGCTTTGAAATATCATGCCAATTATAAAGATAAAAATTCATCAGAAAGTAGTGAGTTAGGGTGGGGATTGGAGGAAGAAGTGGACAAGGATCACTTGAGAAGCTATTACATGTATCTGAGCAAACCCTCAGAGTAGCATGGACTACAGCGGAGGTAGTATAGTTGGAGGGAGGTGGATGGATTCAGGAAATATTTAAGATATAAAATAAACAGGATTGTATATGCGAGTATTAAAAGAACATATAGTATCTAGGATGACTCCCATAATCCTAGCTTGAAAACCAGTTGAATAACAGTGTTACCCATTAAGATAAGAGACTCTGGAGGAAGCCCAGGTGTCAAGGGGAAATACCAGATGCTCAACTTTGGACTTCTTAACTTTGAGATGCCTTTGAGGCATCCAAATAGAGATTACAAACAGGGGATTGTATTTCCAGATCTGATACTCTGAAAAGGTCTGATATAAACGAGATAATTTATATAGGATAGGTAGAATATATGTGGATGATACTTTAAGGCTTGGGTATAGATGAGATTGCCTACAGAGAAAACAAAACAAGTTTGAAAAATGTATGAAAAGTGGACATCTACTCCTGTAAACATACTTTCACCTCAGTTAAATAAGGGTGCTGAAGAATTCAAAGTTTAAATAAAGAGATCCATCACAAGTGTTCAGCAGAATATTTCATTTTAATTTTTGGACTATTCCTAACACATCATTAGAAAACAATCAATTGGTCTGTGTGTGTTAAGGGTGATGACAGGGTATAATGGGGGTGCTGTATGCAGGTGTACATACAGAAACATTTTGGGTTAATATTGTTTTCATATTAAATCAAGAAGAAAAAATAAAAAGGAAAGGGAACTTCCTCTTTCGATAACGGCAGACCAGGTAATTCCAATCCGCTCTCCTGATGAGGATAATTTTAAAAACTGAAAAAAATATATAAATCATCTGCATAAAGGTATATGGAAACTAACAAGGTTACTCATCCAAAACTAAAAAATTACCCATCCTAGATTACCCATTACTAGAAAAATTACCCATCTAACAAATAATGGAATTCCAGAAAGGTTAGCATATAAATTGAGGCTTGTTTTTTCTCTGGGATCATTTGCTGATTCTAGAAAAGGTTCCTAAGTGGCCAAGAGTTTAACTGACTTTTTTGATCCTTGAGATACGATAAAGGAAATCCAGTAGCAAACTGGCCTTTGCAGGGAAAACATCCAATACCTAAAACGGACTGACACTTTATTGCTAGTGCTATTAAGTGGCTGCCAGAAGACAACATTCCTTTCTAGAGGAAGATATCACCCTGGGCCTCTAACTATTTCTACAAATAATTTATCGAATACAAGATCAAACACACAATCAGTAATATCCAGGCACATAAAAAGATAAGATAATATGAATAAGAGCCAGCAGAAGCAACAGAAAATAAAAGGCACCAAAAGGAGCTCCAGGTATTATTGTTATTTGCTACACACCTGGTGCAAGACGTTAAAAGATACAATCGGAAAATTCTAAGATATAAAAGAAAGGATGTGGTAGATTTTTTAAAAAGTTAATCAAAAATTCTAGACCATAAAAATATAATAATCAAAATAAATAATGAGAATGAATCACAAAGAGAAAAGGATGTAAAAGAAGGTAAAAGACATAAAAGATACTATGGAAAGATGTAGAAGGACAGCAAAGAGACAATTAGGCAGAAGCAAGTTTGAAAAATGTATGAAAAGATAATGGTCATATTTTTAACCCAGAAATTCTAACAAGTGTAGAGAATTATTTGCATTTATCTAATGACTAAGCATGCTGAATACCTTTTCTTATGCTTTTTGGCCATCTACAAATCATCTTTGGTGAAGTATCTGTTCAAATTTTTGCCTGTTTTTAAAAATTGGGTTTTCTTATTATTGAGTGTGAGTTCTTTATGTATTCTGAACACATGTTCTTTATCAGATATATGATTTATAAGTATTTCCTCCCATTCTGTGATTTTTCATTCTTTGGAAAAGTAGACACTTTAAATTTTCAAAAGGTCAAATTGATCAAATTTTTCTTCTATGGATCATACTTTTATGTCAAATGTAAAAACAAACAAACAAAAAAAAACCTTTGCCTAACTCAAGGTCACAAAGATTATCTCTTTTCTTCTATAAGTTTTTATCACTTTAGTTTTCAGTTTTTAGGTCTATGATCTATTTTGAGTTTATTTTTGTATATGGTACGAGGTATAGACTTTTTCCCAACAAACCCAGCACCATTTAATGAACAGACTGTCCTTCATACACTGACATGCTTTTGCACATGTTAAAATCAACTGGCAATGTGCATGTGGAAAGCTTTTTTCTCTATATATAGCCCACTGATCTGCTTTTATACCAATATTACATAGTCTTAATTGCTGTAGCTGTACATAACGTCTCTAAACCAGGTAAAGTCCTCCAACTTTGTTTCTCTTTTTCAAAGTTATTTTTGGTTATGGTTGATATATTTGTATTTTCATATGAATTTTAGAATTAGCTTGTAATTTCCTACCAAAAAAAACCTAACCTATTAGAAACTTTATTATTTTACATTAAATATATAGATTGATATGGGAAGAACTGTTATCTTAACAATATTAAGTCTTCTGATACATGAACATGGTGTCTCTCCCCATTTACTTAGTTCACATATTATTTCTCTCAGCAGTTTTCCATAGTTTCCAGTATACAGATCTTACATGTCATTTATCAGGTTAATCTCTAGGTATTACAGACTTGAATGCTATTGTGATAGATTAAGAAAAACTTTAATTTCTAATTGTTTTCGTGTGTAGAAATACAATTGATTTGTATATTGACCTTATATCCTGAAACATTTCTATACTCACTAGTTCTAGTGTTTTTCTTTTGTAGATACCTCATAAAGATAATGTTATGTGACCCCCCCCCACAAAAAAAACAGTTTATCTTATTTCTCTTTAATTTAGATATCTTTTTTATTTCCTTGCCTTACTACATCATCTAGAATGCCCAGTAGTGTTGAACATCATGGAAAGGCTGACACTCTTGACTTGTTCCTGATCTTAGGAGCAAGCACTCAGTCTTTCACCTTTAAGTGTGATTTTTACCTGGAGGTTTTTCAGAGGAAGCTCCTCTCTAACCCTAGCTTAAGGAGGGTTTTTTTGGTTTTGGTTTTGTTTTCCAGAAATGATTGTTGGATTTTGTCAAACGCTTTTCCTAAATCTACTGAGATGATCATATGGTGGTTTGTTTAGTTTGTCAATGACTTATATTGATTAGTTTTTTTGCATTCTGAACCAACCTTAAATTCCTGAGATAAACCCCTATTGGTCATGATTTATCATCCATTTTATATATTGCTGGATTTGATTTGCTGTTTTCCAGAAGAGTTTGCATCTAAGTTCATGAGGGATATGCATTTATGGTTGGGGTGGTTTTTTTTTTTGGTTTTTTTTTTGGTAACATCTATATCTCATTAAGGTATCAGGGTAATGTTGGCCTCATGGAATGACTTAAGAAGTTTTTACTTCCTCTATTTTCTGGAAAAATTTGTGTAGAATTGTTTTTATTTCTTTTACATTTACCTTCATTTTTACCATTTTAGGTGCTCTTCATTTCTTCACTTGAATTCAGTTTACATATGGTATCACATTACTTCTACCTAAAGAACACCCTTTGCCATTTCTTATAGTGTAAGTCCGGTACAGAAAAATTCCTTTCAATTTCTGTTTATCTAAAAAATAAATAAAATAACATATTTTGCCTTATCCTTGAAAGATATATTCACTGGGTATAGATTTCTTGTTGACTTTTCTTGTTTGGCTTTTTGTTTTCAGTATGTACTTGTACTACAACTTCCCATTGTCCTCTGGCCTGCATATTTTCTGACCACAAGTCTGCTTTATTTTCACCTTTGTGCCTCTGTAAATAAATGCTTTTTGTCTCTGGCTACTACAAAGATTTTTTTGTATTTTTTATTTTAAGCAGTTTGATCATTATGTGCCTAGAGAGCTGTGTGTGTGTCCTGCTTGGGGATCCTCTGAGCTTATTGGTTTTTTTTTTTTCATCCTCACCCGAGGACACTTTTGCATTTATCTTCAGACAGAGCAGGAAGGAGAGAGGGAGGAAGAGAAAGAGAGAAACATTGATGTGAGAGAGACACATCAACTGATTGCCACCCACACGACCCCAACAGAGGCCGGTGACGAACTGCAACCACAGTACGTACCCTTAGCGGGAACCGAACCTGGGGCTCTCTGGTCTGAGGGCCCACGCTCTACCACTGAGCCAAACCGGCCAGGGCTCCTCTGAGCTTCTTAGATCTTTGCTTTGTTGTTATTCATTAATTTCAGAAAAGGCTTGGCTTTATTTCTTCAAACAGTTCTTCCCCGATCTCTTTTGGGAGGCTCCAGTTGCACATATAACAGGTCACTTGACACTGTCTCAAAGCCATTTGATGCTCTCTTCTAATTTTTTCAATCTATTTTATCTTTGTGTTTCAGTTCAGATGCTTTCTACCTTCAAGTTCACTGATTCTTTCCCCAGCTGTGTCCAAACTGCTAAGCCCATCAAAGGAATGTTTTATTTCTGATATTATCCTTTTTATTTCTAGCATTTCATCTCATTGTTTTATAGTTTCCACCTCTCTGCTGAAATTCGCTACATGTCCATGTACACTGATCTGACAAAGTGGGCAGTGTTGCGTTCCTGTTCCCAAGCAGCAGCCAACCATCACCACACCTGCATTAGCAAGGGAGACTCTCTCCAGTCTACTACTCTACCCCTAAAAGCAAGGAGGCCTGTGAGAAAGAGCTTGCCCTGGTTTCTGGGGCTCCCAGTTATTCTAAACTGATATGCAGCCTACAGTCAACCTTTAAAAACTTGTCGCAATTTTAGCTCATGTTTTTTCTAACAACCTTATGGGGTGGCCACTCCCTCCTACATATCTATCCAAGTCAGCATCCCTGTGTCACATCTTTCCTCAGAGGAGCTGTTGCTCTTTTGAATTCAGTTTACTTAGTTGTCCTGTGACCACTTCTGATAGGCTTTGATTGATTGATAGGTAGGTAGGAAGGTAGGTAGGTAGATAAATTGTATGGATTTTGTGAATAACCACTATTGTTAAAATGGGAATGATGTTTTCACGAACATTCCTACATCCTCAGTAGAAATGGAACTGGCTCTTTTGTTTTTGAGCCCTGAATAGTTCTTCAACTCTTACGAGTGTTAACTACGCATTTAAAAGAATGCTTATTGTACTATATCTAGTTTCTAGATATCCTGATTTGGGGAAATTTTCTAGGATATTTAGTTCACCACACCGCCAAAACATTAGTTAATCCATAAAGTTTTATTTATTTATTTTTTCCTTTATTGATTTTAGATAGAGAGGAAGTGAGAGGGAGAGAGAGAGAGAAACATTGATGAGAGAGAACATCGATTGGCTGCCTCCTGCATGCCCCACACTGGGGATCAGGCCCACAACCTGGGCATGTGTCCTGACTGGGAATCGAACCAGCGACCTCTTGGTGCATGGGTCGATGCTCAATCACTGAGCCACACCAGCCGGACAATCCATAAAGTTTTAAATCAAACATTATAGATCGTTATTATAGTGGAGAATATTAATAACTTTTTTGTTGTATAATTTTGCAAGGATTGTAAATAAAAATACCTACAAATGATCCTATCACTTAAATGGTTAAAGTCAGAAACAATATTCAAGTAGTAACAGTGAAGAGGTCCCATTATCACAAAAATAAAAGAATTTCGAATTAAGAACTTAAGAAGCTCAGTTCATTTCTATTGTACGTGAGATAAAAATAACAAATGACAAGGACTAAGAAGCACATGTGAGAACACTGGTCTCCACTAGGCAATATTTCTAGGTCTATTAGAAATATTAGCAAATCTAACACTTTATATATGCTCCCCAAAACTATATACTCAGCTTTTGTTTCCATTGAATTTCATTATTATTGTAAAATAGTTAATGGTATTACACTATTTTGTCCTTAAACACAAATAGATATACACAAAAAATAAAAAGACATAACACAGACATTATTTTCAAAATGGACTGTGGTCAATGTACTTTTTTTTTTAAGCTGTTACACATTGAAGAAAGAGTAATTTATATTATCTGTTCATGCTCTCTAGTTCCTTTGGTTAATACTACCTTTTTTTTTTTTTCTTAGTGAACTAGATAAATAGTTATGTAATTTATCTAGTGCTTCCTAGCCCATAAAAATCTCTCAGTAAAGTCAATTCTGACCTTGATGATTATTTTTTAAACTTACATTATAGAAATTATTTCACTTTCTTCCTCATCTTCCTTCACATCAGACTGTCCCTAAATGTTTAGCCTGTCGACAGAGTACTATATTCTACTGTGGGTTTTTATGATAGGGGGTCTGGAACATCATGTTCTGCTTATCATGTATAAATGTGTTGCTTTCACAAAATTCTTTGCTTTTCTCAGAACTTTTAGCTTATCTCAGAAAATATCAATTACAGTTAGGAGGACAGATACTTTTATTTTTGAGCCGTAAACAAGAAGAAAAGCAATTTGTATCATCTGTTTAATTCCTTTAGTTAAAGACTTCTTTTTTTCTTGGTGAACTATAAGAATAGATCATATAATTTCATGCTTCCTAGGAATCTCCCACCAAAATATTCATAGTCAAACACTAAATTGTTTTGGTCTAGATTCTCTCAACTGTAAAATAAGAATAAATACTTCATGTGGAATGGTTCTACGAAGTTTAAAAGAATGTGTCCAGAGCATCGAGCACAGTGCCTGGCCCACAGTACGTGTTCCTCATATTATTGTTTATCCATGTATCTGTGCCACTTAAAATAGGACTTAAAATGTAAGTGAAGTGAAGCATTTTATTCAAAAATATCTTTATTTACACAGTAGAGGCTTTCTTTTTTTTTTTGGTATGTGCCCCTAGTGGGAACCAAACCTGGAACTCTCTGGTCCGCAGCTGGCCAGGGTGTAAAGGCTTTCTATAAAAATTCGAAAATAAGATTTTTTAAAAAATATCATCAGTAGATATAAAATACTCTAAAAATCACATTGGGAGAAACATACGTTACTTCCATTTAACTGCATAAATGGAAGTAAAGTAATACAAAATTAATAAAAGTGGAACTAATGAATCTTTAGAGAATCAGAAAATTGGTAGACAACACCTACCAATTTATCTCAAATGATCAAATTTCATATTGACTATGTCCTTGGCCTTGCCCTAGTATGTCTATCTTTCTCCCGTGGCCCCCACCAAAAGGTCTCGTTAGGAACATAAATCAGCATTATATTACCCCACTGATATCATTTCTACTTCCCAGCCAAGAATTTCACCAGTGGATCAGGTTGATGTGCCATTGGTCTTTCAGGCAGACACCTATTGTCTCAGAATATTGTTTAATCAATGCTCATTTAAAAATTATTGAGTTCCTACTATTTGCCAAGCACTGTTCTAGGTTCTGGGGATACAGTGATAAACCAGACTGACAGACATTCTGCCCTTATGTAAGACAAGAATAAGAATGGTAGTGATGAGGTCAGAAAGCTAGATGCAGTTATTTAAGGGCACGGCAAGATTTAGTCTATCTGAAATGGAAAGCTGCTAGTATTAGTTTCCTGTGGCTGCAGAAAGTAAATTACCATAAATAGAGTGGCCTACAACAACAGAAACCTATTCTCTCATGTTCTAGGGGCCATAAGTCCAAAATCAGTAAAACTCGGCCAAAATCAAAATGTCGGCAAGGCCACACTCCCCCTTGAGACACTAGGGTAGAATCTGTTCTTTGCCTTTTCCAGCTTCTAGTAGTTGCTGGTGTTTCCTGACTTGTGGTTACATCACTCCCATCTCTGCCTCGGTCTTCACAGGGCCTTCTCCTCTGTGTCTGTTATAGCTCCTCTGTGTTCCTTTTCTAAGGCATTTAGGGCCTGCCCAGATAATCTAGGATGATCTCCTTATCTCAAAATCCTTCACCACATTTTCCAATTAGGTTCCAGGGATTAGGACCTGATATCTTATGGAAGCCATAATTCTGCCTACCACACCACTTAAGCAATCTACATGAAGAATATATGATTGATGCTTTTTAAAAATCTCTCTGAAGAATAAAAAGAGGTAACTATGTGAGATAATATATGTATTAATTGTGGTAATTATTTCACAATGTATACATTTATTAAATTATCATGTACACTTTAAATAAATATAACTTTATTTGTCAAAAAAATTTGTAGATTGTTCTCATATAAATAAATAAATAAATAAATAAATAAATAAATAATCCCTCTGGATTCGAGGGCGCTAGAAGGCAAAGTAGAAGCAATAGGTCCAGTGAGGAGGCTGTTATAGAAACCAAATGAAAGGTGACTGGGCTTGAGAAGTAAAATCACACATTATAAATCTGTTATAGTCATGATCAGCTAATGAAGAAATTGTATAGTAGTTAAGAGAAAGAACTAAAGAGTTCCTGTTCAAACTAATTATACCACTTGCTAGTTTTGTGGCTTTGGGCAAGTTACTCAACTAAGTTCGTTCTTTCTTTATCAAGTGGCCCTTATAGAACTGCATTCAAAGAGATAAAAATGTGTAAAATGTTGGACAGAATACATCATCTCACACATCGTGAGATCTCAATAAATGTTAGCTACAGTTATTCTTATCTGGTCCTGACATTGCACATTTTCTATTATATAATTTTATGCCATATATTTTGGTTGCCAAAATAAGTGAAAAAACAATTAAAAGGATTTAATAACTCAACAGGTAGAAACTTTTTCTGAACTCCATTACAAAGGAGTCACCAATATTATATAGTATAATTATATCATTAACATTTTAAATTTTATAAAGAACCACAGTATTTTAGAAACTTTTCTTGACAATCAAATTCTTTCACTTCTATATAACTAGAAGTTCAAGCCAAATATTGAAATCTAATATCTAAGATTCAATTTAATATAGTGTGGAAAGCCCTGGCTGGTTTGGCTCAGCGGTTAGAGCGTCAGCCTGCAGTCCAGAGAAACCCAGGTTCGGTTCCCACTAAGGGCATGTACCTCGGTTGCAGTTTGTCCCTGGCCCTGGTTGGGTCGTGTGGGTGGCAACCACTCGATGTGTCCCTTTCACGTCGATGTTTCTCTCTCTCTCTGTTCCTCTCTTTCCCTCCCACTCTACCTGAACAAAAAATGAAAAAATGTCCTCGGGTGAGGATAAAAAAAAAATATATATATATAGTGTGGAAAAGAATTCAAACTTAATAAAGACATTAGAAAAAGTTTATTTTTCAAAGATACCCTAGTAGGATTAAAATCATATAACATGAATATATCAACTATATTTAAATAAACAGGTCTTCATATCTAGGAAATTAGAGGTCAAAATATTTCCTTTCTGGATTCTTGTTTAAATTTCACCTTAAGATGTGTGACCTAACTGCATTATCAGTCATTGTCCACTTTGGATAAAATTTTAAAAGTAAATTGTAGAAACACTACAGTTTAGCTAAATTCTAATCTTGACTAGGTTTCTGCCATTTTATTTTTAATTTTAAATTCCTTTATCTCTAAAACAGTGAAAACAGCAACCTATTTTAAAAACGATTTTTCAGTCAACAAATATATTATTGTAAGAATGAAACACAAATGCAATATATGAAAAAATATATATCATTGGTGAAATTTTATAATACCTAAGATCAGAAAAGTCTCCATCATCACTTTATCTGATATTCTTTAAGGTAAAGGGTGAGTTCTAAAACCTGCTTATACTACTATTACAGACATGGTAAGAATTGGGAATGATTAGCTTCTCATAAAATATTTACTGTTCATATCTTTAAATTCTCTAAAAGCAAATCACTCAAAGAATGATTAGTATTAGTAATTCTCAAACTATTTTTTCTCATGGATTCAACAAACTATTAACCAAGATATTCAAAACCAGGACAACCATATGGATGTTAAGCCTGGACTCTGAAAGTCATCTCTCACTTCCTACATTCCATCATCCATTAGGAAGTTCTGTCCACTCTACCTCAATAAATGTATCTCAGATATAACCCACTACTCTCTACTGTCTCAAAACAGCAGTCCTAATCCAAGCCACCTTCACGTATCACGAAGACTAGTGCTATAGTTTCTTGCTTCTCCCACTCCAACCCACTCTCCACACAACCATCAAAATGACCACTCTAAAATGTGAATGGGATAAGCCACTGCTCTGCTTAAAGCCTTCAATGATTTTCCACTCTCCTAAGAAAGAACAACTCTTACATGCCGTCACTGACCATCAATCTAACGTCTTTTTAAGTCACACCCCACCTGATCCCACTGGATTCCAATCCAACATGCCTCTTGCGGTCCCAAAAACTCTTTATCTTAGGGGCTATATATTGCTCTCTCTGCTTGGACCATGTATTTCTGACTCTTCAAATGTCTGCTTCCTCCCAGCCCTTCAGTTTTTAGCTCCCCAAAAGGGCTTTCCTTGACCTCCCAATGCACAGTAGGTTCCCCAACACTTTATCCTGATCTGTATTCTCATCTATTTGTTTTACATCTCTTTCCCCCTCTAGGCTATAACCTCCTTGAGGGCAAGTTCTCTATTTTATTCACCTCTGTTTTCTCAGCACTCAGAACAGTGTCTGTCACACGGGAGATACTCAGTAAATATTTATGTATGAAAGAAAATGCCATTATTACTATAAATGCTCACTTGTATTACAAGATTTTTTTTTTTTTTTTTATAAAATGAGCTAAGAAATTACGACCACGGCAAAAGAGAACAAAGTGGATATGTGTGATTTTTGCCATCGTTTTACCACTTGAAGGTAAACACTCACAGAAGCAAGGCAAAATTGAAGAAGGTGCTAACTATAAGTACAAATATATCTTCACAATATCTAAATACAGTGATTTAAAAATAAAATGAAATAAAAATGATTTACACATACATAGGTTTTATAATTTGACATGGGTTTGTTTAAATGTTTAGCTGCCTACATTATATAATAAACCCTCAATAAAAGCCATTATTATTGCTCCCAAAAGTCTTACCCAGTTGCTTAATTCTTTAGCATTTTTTACATAAAGCAAGAATCACACAATTAAATACTCTCCTATGCTTGTTCTTTGATTGTTTCCCCTACTTTTTAGGCCTTCCTTATATAGAATCGATCTGGGACTGAATTCCATCTTTCTGTATTTTTTTTTAGTAACGGGCAAGATAAATGAGAATTCTAAATAAATGACTGCATGTTGATTAACTCAAAAAATGAATGAAATCATTTCATCAAATAAAGGTTTTCTTGATACATATTCATTAGTATACATTTTCTTTATAGTATCCATTCATTCAGTTAATTTTCTATATTATTATTAATTTTTATTACTTTAAAAGGTTATTAAAATCATCTTTATAACTCAGTTATAGAGTTTCAGCACATATATTTGATTCTTTGTATAAATATACTCTATAGATGAGTGTATAATATTCTTTATACAATGCCATGAAATTAAGATGGGGGTATTATTTAATTAACTTTACAGTAACCTCATTAGCAAAACAATTTTTTTCAAAATAATTTAGAGACCTCAAGGTCATTACTCTCTATCCTTCATCTTTTATTTTTACTTTATAAAATTTTGGACATTCAGTACACTTTCTGTGGACCAGATTTAGCTTGCTCAACATAGTGTGTGTATAGCATACTCAATATTTTTAACTTTAAATCTAATTCGCTTATACAGAATAACTCTTTTTTACAAAGAGAGAGAGAGAAACATAGATGTGAGAAAGAAACATCGATCAGTTGCCTCCATGCTCGCCCCGACCAGGGATTGAACCTGCAATTTAGGTATGTGCCCTGACCAGGAATCTAATCTTCAACTTTTTGGTGTATGGTACAGGATGACATTCCAACCAACTCAGCCACCCAGCCAGTGTTGTTAGCACTTCCAGGTGTTATGCTAACAAGCTTAGGTTAGTTAATATCACTGAAACTGAATGTAAAATTAAACCTAGACTGTGTAGACTTAATTCCATTTAAATTATAGCATGATTCTGGGAAAATAAATATGAAAAAGCTTAATTCACTTTTGAATCACAGGCAATGCTAAAATAAACATCTCAATTCACCACTGTAACTAGTAAAAAAATAAAAAAACACTCAAAGCACCTGCATAGAAGGGTGGATAGCTTGGAAAAATAACATGGCATGTCCCTAGTAGTCTAAATCACAGTAACTAGAACCATGCTGTATATGCCTAAAAATAAAACCCAAGACATACTAACAATTACAGTATTTTAAACACATGTAAGTTAATTTAAAAGTTATGAAAAGTTATAACCAAACAGAAAGCCAAAGAAAAGTATACAAAACCATTAGCAAAAATATCCCCCATTAGTATGTAACCTCCCTGACTCCATTAGTAGGTAACCTCCCTAAGAACACAGAATGTTGTCTGTTTTGTTCATTCAAGATCTTAAGAACAGCACTTTGCACATAGGTACAAATAAGAAATAAATATTATGTATTAAATACTTAACATTATAGATTAATAATCAATAAATATTAAATGAAAGAATGCTCTAGTAGATCAACTAATTTTTGTTTATAACAGGAAAACTTATTCTGAAGAATTTAGAAAGCAATAATAAAAATAAATATAAAACTAAAATTGTGATGGCCACAATTCAATCTTTATTTGATGATTCTTTAGATATTACATCACAGGGTCATTATTAGGATTATCAGTGAAATTATATATTATCATTGTTGTTGAATACTATTAATATAAATTTAAATCAACAGAATCCAAATAAGATAGATTAACCAAATAATATATATACATACTGTATATGCATAGCCCACAGACATAGAAAATAGTGTGGGAAAGGCTTGGGGTGGTGTGGGAACTGCGTGGAGAGATAAAATGAGGAATATCTGTAATACTGTCAACAATAAATAAATAAAGATAACTATGATTCTGTAAGATTAAGATTTTTCTGAGCTACTGAAAAACTAATTTTATTAAAATGTCTCTACTCAGAAAATGACTAGAGAAATTTTACAATTTAAGATCTGGATTTCTCCATTTCCATCAGCTAATTTCTCTAAATATTTTCATCACAATTCAAAATGTGTATCATAATACATCCTCCACTCAATGATTAAATACGTAAGATCAGCCATCAGAAGCTCCAAAATTTTCTCCTGACAAGGACAACATGTTATTAGGGGGAAAAATGGTAAATTCGAATCTTATTTTGCATCAACTTACTCTAACTTTTGGCAAGACTCTCCGTAGTGTCTCAGAAGGATTCTGTCGCATCAAAAACGGAAGATTTGCGATCACACTTGTTCCCTGGATATCTTGACCAGCACTTAAAGAGAAGAGACAAATTTAAAATTTGTAATCATAAGCTGAATTTCTGGTTTATGACTATAAAAAATAGAGATTAATTTACAAAATGGCTTGCACAAACGCTCACAATTTGACAAAGTTTTAAACTTTAAAGACATCATTTAGAAACAAAATTAAACCAGAACTGAAATTTCATTAAGTAAATCCTATAACAAGTGCATGAAGATAATAATTATGCTCATGCTAAAAACAAGATTATCTACATACATGTCTTAAGTCTAAAAGTCTTTAAGGCTATTATTAATTACTTTAAAATTCTACCTCGTTTTTTTCCTGTGACCTACCAATTTGCTGTACTTTATAAAAATATAAATAAAATTTTCTTTATGGTAAAATATTAATAATCATAACAACAGCAAGGACAGCAACAAAATCAATTACAGCAGAATCACAGAAGAACTTCCTTCTGTTATAATAAAATTACCTGTGGCCCTAGACTGACTCTGTAAGATGCCAGAAACTTCTTAAAGATATACTCAATATTCTTAAAGGTCAGTAGGGTATGTATATATATATGTATATATACATACATACAGTACCTTTTTTTTTTTAATCCTCACCCGAGGATATTCTTCAATTTATCTTAAGATAGAGTGGGAGGGAGAGAGGAGAGAGAAGAGACAGAGAGAGAGAGAGAGAGAGAGAGAAACATCGATGTGAGAGAGACACATCGACTGGTTGCCTCCCTCAAGACCCCGACCAGGGCCAGGGACCAAACTGCAATGGAGGTACATGCCCTTGACCAGAATCAAACCCGAGATTCTTTGGTCAGCGGGCCGATGCTCCAACCGCTGAGCCAAACCGGCCAGGGCTATACAGTACCTTTTTGACATAGTATTCATTAGATCACTAAAGCTTAACAAAATAATCTCAGTAATACTCTAGTGGTCTAAATACCTTAGAAAAGGTATTCAGATTATTCTGAAAAAACAATTCCATGCAAAAAATTCTCTTAAAACATAAACTAAGTGACATAAGATGTGCAAGTTCCTGAAATATATATATATATAAAAGATGCTAGTAAATGTGGCACTGCTATAACTGGAACTAGTTATTACATGTACATAAGACCTTAATATGGTTTTTAAAAGTTTTTTAAGTATTATACTCATTTGCTTCAGTTTTATAATTTCTGTTAATAAGAAGCATATTCTGATTCTGAACAAAGCCATCCGGCCATAAAGAAAGGCATTTTCCCTGTTGTAGTAAGGTCATCTATGAACTACAGGTTAGCACAATATTCCACTGAACAAAAGACAAAATCAAGAAGGAAAGAGACTGAAATAAGGAAAACATGTCAAGATGAGGAAAAGATAAAAAAATAAAAAATTAAAGTTGGATATAAAATTCTACTTGTATGGTCTGAATGGTGCCCCTCCCACCCCATAAAATATGTCTATGCCTAAGCCTAGATTTTGTGATGTTATCTTAATTTGAAAAAGGACCTTGAGATGAAGAGATCATTCTAGACTATCCAGGTAGGCTATAAGCCCTAAAACAGATGTCAAAAGAAACACTCAGAAAAGCAGACAGACAGAACAGAAGGCAGTCTGACCACAAAGCAGAGCTTGGAATGGCGTGGCCACAAGTCAGAAAATGCTGATAACCAGCAGAAGCTGGAAGAGGCAAAGAACAGATTCTCCCCTGCTGACAATTTCATTTTGACTCAGTGACACTAATTTCAGAATTCTGGCCTCCAAAACTGTTAAGAGAATAAATTTCTGTTGTTTTAAGCCATCCAGCTTATGGTAATTTGCTATAGCAGCCACAGAAAACAAATACACTACTAAAGAACTGAGAGAGAAGAGAAATATCTGAAAAAGTAACATTTCATATGACAATTTCTCGCCTGGAGTAGAGATTCAATAAATGAACAAACCCTGGCCAGTGTGGCTCAGTTGGTTTGAGCATTGTCCTTTACACCAAAAGGTGGTGGGTTCGATTCCCGGTCATGGCACATACCCAGGTTGTGGGTTTGATCCCCAGTTGGAACATGTGCAGGAAGCAGCCTCTCTCTCTCTCTCTCTCTCTCTCTCTCTCTCTCTCTCTCTGCAAATCAATAAAATAAATATTTTCAAAAAGATGAATGAATGGATGACTCAATGGGTGAACTGATGTCAGTAATATTTAGCATTGAATGTTTGGTAAATTTTATTCACTAACTTTGTAATCAGGAAAAAAATATATGATATATAATACCTCATAAATGTGAAGACAAAAAATTGCATAGGAAAAACAAAAAAGAACAAACAGAAAACAAAATAATTAAATGGCAGACTGAAGCCCCAAAATATCAATAATTACATTAAATGACAGGAATTGGTGGAGTGAGTTTAAAAGCATGACTCAACTAATTGCAGCCTATAAAAAACTAATTTCAAATATAACACTTATCAGCAGATTGAAAGTAAAGAAAATGACATATCATAGAACTGTGAATCAAAAGAAAGCAGAAGTGGCTATATTAGTATCAGATAAAGTAGACTTCAGAGAAAATAAAATCACTGAATACAGACAGGGGTATTATATAATGATAAAAGAGGCACTCCACCAGGAAGATATAACAATCCTAAATGTATATACACCAAATAGAGTTACAAAAATGTGAAACAAAATACTGAGAGAATTCAAAGGAGAAACAGGCAAATACACAGGTAGAAATTTGCACACCCCATCCCTCAACAATTGATGGAACAACTAGGCAGAATATCAAGGACATGGAAGTACTCAACTACACCATCAACCAACATTTATAGAACACTCCATCCAACCAAAGCCAAGCATACACTCTTTCACATGCCCAAAGAATATAAATCAAGAAAGCCCATATTTAAGGCCATAAAAGAATTTCTCAATGAATTTTTAACAATTAAAATCATGACCACAGTGGAATTAAACTAGAAATCAATAACAGAAAAATAACATAAAAATCTCCAAATTCTTGGAAAATAAATAATACATTCTTTTTTTTTTAAATCCTCACCCGAGGACATTTTTCCATTTTTTTGTTCAGATAGAGTAGGAGGGGGAGAGAGAGAGAAAGAGAAACTTCGACGTGAAAGGGGACACATCAAGTGGTTGCCACCCGCACGGCCCAACCAGGGCCGGGGACAAACTGCAACCAAGGTACCTGCCCTTAGCAGGAACTGAACCTGGGTCTCTCTGGACCGCAGGCCGACGCTCTAACCGCTGAGCCAAACTGGCCAGGGCAAATAATACATTTTCTACATAATCTATGGGTCAAAGGGGAAGTCCCAATGAAAATTTTAAAAATACATTGAACTGAATAAAAATGAAAATATAGTCCTGGCCAGTGTAGCTCAGTTGTGCACTGTCCCATGCACCAAAAGGCTGCTGGTTCAATTCCCTGGTCAAGGCACATGCCCTGGTTGTGGGCTCAATCCCTGGTAGGGGGCAGGAGACAGCCAATCAATGTTTCACTGTCTTTTCTTTTTTTTTCTTAAATTAATTATTTTTGTTACAGATGTTTCTCCTTCCCCCCCCCCCCGATTTCCCCTCCCCCTCCCTTCCCACCCTGTCCCCACCTTTGTTGTCCATGTCCATTGTTCATACATACATGCATATAAGTTCTGTGGTTTATCTCTCCCCCCACCCCCCTTCTGTGGATTGTCAGTCTGTACCCCACTTCCACATCTCTGGGGCTACCCAGTTCCTCAGACTGTTATGTTCATTATACTCCACAAATAAGTGAGATCATGTGATATTTGTCTTTCTCTGCTTGGCTTGTTTCACTTAGGATAATACTTTCTAGGTCCCTCCACGTCGTCTCAAAGGATAAGAGATCTTTCTTTCGTACAGCTGCATAGTACTCCATTGTGTATATGTACCACTGCTTTTTTATCCATTCGTCTACTGATGGACACTTGGGCTGTTTCCAGATCTTAGCTATTGTAAATAGTGCTGTTACAAACATGAGGGTAATATATTCTTTCTGATTGGTGTTTCAGGCTTCTTAAGGTATATTCCTAGAAGTGGGATCACTTTTCTCATTGATGTGTGTGTGTCTCTCTCTCCCTATCCTTTCCTCTCTCTCTAAAAAGCAATATAAACTCTTTTTTAAAAATTAAAATATAACATATCAAAATGTGTGGGACACAGTTAAAGCAGGGCAGAGAGAGAAATATATAACACTAAATGCATACATTAGAAAAGAGAGACTTCCGGTCAAGATGGCGGCGTAGGTAAACGCAGTATCGCGTCCTCCCACAACCACATCAAAGTTACAACTAAACTACAGAACAACCATCATTCAAAACCGCCTGAAATCAAGCTGAATGGAAGTAGTACAACTACGGAATTAAAAAAAAAAAAAAAAAAAGCAGCTACATCCAGACCGGTAGGACGGGCGGCGCAGTGACGAGACTGTCTGGTCCCACACCCAAGCGTGGCGGATAAAAATCAGGAGGCTCCCGCGGCTGGGAAGGTCCTTCCTGAGGACTGAGGGGTCCCCATCCCACACCAGGTGCCCCGCTCAGGGTTCCAGTGCCAGGAAGAGAAGTCCCCATAACTTCTGGCTGGAAAAACCAGCGGACACTGAGGCTCAGGGAGGCTGACATGGCTGGAGCCCCAGGCAGCTCCTTAAAGGGCCCGCGCACGGACTTATCGGACTCTCTCCCTCTAAGCTCGGAGGGGAGGCAGCTCGAGGGGCGCCAGAGACATACAGGGAAGAACTGAGCTGTTTGTAACTGGAGCGAGGGCTGGAGAGGGGGCTTCCTCGGGGACAAACGTTATGTAAGAGGCCTTTGTTCCTTTGGTGAGCCCTTCCCTGGGGCGGCAGACAGAAGCCATATCTAGGACTCCAGCAACCTGGCTCACACTGGTAGCCCTGCCCTGCTGACTCCCTGAGGCCCCGCCCCACCCCACACAACTTTCAGGCCCACCCAAGCTGTTGCCACTTGCTTAACCATAGGATTGGCCGGTCTTGGATCCTGCTTCAGGTTTTTCCTAAAGTCTTTCAAACGAGCAGCATCGTGTCTCAGTGAGCCCCATACCTCTCATTAAGTAATACACAGAAACAAACACAGGGAGGCAGCCAAAATGAGGAGACAAAGAAACAGGTCCTAAATGAAAGAACAGAACAAAACCCCAATAAAAGAACTAAGCGAAAGGGAGATAAGCAACCTAACAGATACTGAGTTCAAAATACTGCTTATAAGGATGCTCAATGAACTTAGTGAGAACCTCAGTGAACTTAGTGAGGGCCTCAAGAGCATAAAAAAGGACCAGTTAGAAATCATGGATACACAGTTAGAATTAAAGGAGGCATTAACTGAAATAAAGAATAATTTACACAGCATCAATAATAGAGTATGTAAATCCAAGGAGCAAACCATCGATTTGGAATATAAGGAAGCAAAAAACCCCCAATCCGAACAGCAAAAAGAAAAAAGAATCCAAAAAATGAGGATAGTGTAAGGAGCCTCTGGGACAACTTCAAGTGTGCCAACATTCGCATCTTGGGGGTGCCCGAAGGAGAAGAGAGAGAACAAGAAATTGAAAACCTGTTTGAAACAATAATGGCAGAAAACTTCCCTAACTTGGTGAACGAAACAGACATACAAGTCCAGGAAGCACAGAGAGTCCCAAACAAGATGAACCCCAAGAGGCCCACACCAAGACACATCATCATCAAAATGCAAAAGGTTCAAGACAAAGAGAGAATCTTAAAAGCAGCAAGAGAAAGGCAGCTAGTTACCTACAAGGGAGTTCCCATTAGGCTGTCAGCTGATTTCTCAAAAGAAACTTTGCAGGCCAGAAGGGAGTGGCAAGAAATATTCAGAGTGATGAAAACCAAGAACCGACAACCCACATTACTCTATCCTGCAAAGCTGTCATTTAGAATCGATGGACATATAAAAACTTTCCCAGACAAGAAAAAGTTAAAAGAGTTCATCACTACCAAACTTATTATATGAAATGATGAAGGGTCTTTTTGAAGAAAAAGATAAAATGTATGAACAAACAAAATGGCAATGAATACATATCTATCGACAATGGAATCTACAAACAAAATGAACAGGAAGAACAGAAACATTCTCATAGATACAGAGAACATTTTGTTGGTTGCCAGTTGGGAAGGGGGTTGGGGGAATGGGTGAAAAAGGTGAAGGGATTAAGAAGCACAAATTCATTGCTAGACTGACAAACCTCAAAGGGAAAGGGGTTGGGGGGGTGGGAAGAAATAAACCAAAGAACTTATATGCATGCATAACCAATGGACACAGACAATAGTGTGGGAAAAGGAGGAGGGGGTCAATGGGGGAAAAATGTGGAACATCTGTAATACATTTTACATCCAAAAATAAAGATTTGGAAAAAAAAAAAAAAAAGAAAAGAGAAAAAATCTCAAACAAATAATCTAACGCCTACTTAAAAACCTAGAAGAAAAATAATCACAGTGCAAACAGGGGAAGAAATAATAAAGAGCAGAAATTATGAAATAAAAACAAAACAACAGCGAAAATAAGAAAACAAGGACCTGGTTCTTTTAAAAGATCAATAAAATTCACTAACCCCTAGCAAAACTGACAAAAAATGAGAGGAGATACAAGTTACCAACATCAAGATTGAAACATGATATCGCTATAGACCCTATAGACATCAAAAGGATAATAAAAGTATGCTACAATTAATTCTATATACATAAATCTGACAACTTAGACAAAATAGACCATTCATTATAAAACACAAACTGCCACAACTCACCCAATATGAAATACATCATTTGAACAGACCTACAACTTTTAAGGAAATTGAATTCAATTGTAAAACTCCTTAAAAAAAAAAAAAATCCAGGCCCAGATAGTTTCACTGAAGAATTCTATTAAGCATTTAATAAAAAAATTAACACCATTCGCCCTTGCTGGTGTGGCTCAGTAAGTTGAGCATCTTCCTATGCACCAAAAGGTCACAGATTCCATTCCTGGTCAGGGCTCATGTCCAGGTTGCAGGTTCAGTCCCCCATGGGAGGCAACCTATTGCTGTATGTATCTTTCTGAAATGTATGTGTTTCTTTCTCTCTATCTTTCTGCCCCTCTTCTCTCCCCTCTCTCTCTCTCCCTCTCCTATCCTTCTCTTTAAAATCAATTTTTTAAAAAACATTTTAAAAAAAGAATTAAGGTTGTTCTAACAATCTCTTCCAGAAAACAGAAAAGGAAAAACTTCCTAAATCACTTTATGAGGCTAATAATAAATCAATATCAAAACCAAGTAAAGACAAAAAACAAACAAACCTACAGAACAAAATCCCTCATGAATACAGATACAGAAATCCTTAAAATATTTGTAAATAAAATAAAGTAATATATAAAAGGAAGATTATCCATCACGATCAAATGGGGCTGACTAACTCCAGGGATACAAGGCAGGTTCAATATTTGAAACAGTGTAATCCATCATATTAACAGATTAAAGAAGATTATGCCGAAAAAGACATTTGACAAAATTTAACACATGAATACTGAAATTAAAACTGTAATACCTATATTTACAATCACTCAAAAAATATGAAATATTAACAAAACACAGGACTCATATGCTGAAAATTATACCATGTTATTGGAAAAAAAAAGAAAAGGAGATCTAAATAATTAGAGAGACATACTATACTCATAGAATGGGAAATTCAACATAGCAAAGACATCAAGTCTCCCAAATCAGTGTATGGGTTTAACATAATTCTTTTTTTTTTGTTAAATTATTTTATTGATTGATTGATGTTTAGAGAGAGAGAGAGAAACATAGATTTGTTCCACTTATTTATACATTCATTGGTTGATTCTTGTACGTACCCTGACAGAGGATCAAACCTGCAACCTTGGTGTATCAGATGATGCTTTTAACATAATTCTTTTTTTTTTTTAATTTATTTTTGTTACAGATGTTTCTCCTTTTTCCCCCATTGACATCCTCCTCCTCCCTCCCTCCCTGCCCTGTCCCCAGCTTTGCCGACCATGTCTATTGGTTATGCATACATGCATATAAATTCTGTGGTTTATCTCTCCCCCACCTCTCTTCTGGGGATTGTCAGTCTGTACCCTACTTCCATGTCTCTGGGACTACCCTGTTCTTCAGACTGTTATGTTCATTATATTCCACAAATAAGTGAAATCATATGGTATTTGTCTTTCTCTGCTTGGCTTGTTTCGCTTAGGGTAATACTTTCCAGGTCCCTCCAAGTCATCTCGAAGGATATATAATGTCTTAAAATTGAGTAGACAGATTCATCCTACTTTATTCTTTTCAAAGTTGTTTTAGCTATTCTAATTTTGTTGCTTTCTATATAGATTTTATCTTTTAAAATCTTGTTAAGCCCTGGCCGGTTTGGCTCAGCAGTTAGAGTGTCGGCCTGAGGTCCAGAGAGACCCAGGTTCGGTTCCCGCTAAGGGCACCGTTTGTCGGTTGCAGTTTGTCCACGACCCTGGTTGGTCGTGCGGGTGGCAGCCACTCGATGTGTTCCTTTCATATCGATGTTTCTCTCTCTCTCTGTTCCTCTCTCTCCCTCCCACTCTACCTGAACAAAAAATGGAAAAATGTCCTCGGGTGAGGATTAAAAAAAAAAATCTTGTTAAGATTTTATTAAGAATTGTGTTAAAAAATGTGTTATTACTTGGCCATAAAAAAGAAGGAAATCTTACCTCCATGATGGAGCTAGAGGGTATTATGCTAAGTAGAATAAGTCAGTCAGAGAGAAACAAATAACATAAAAGGTCACACATGTGGAATCTATAGAACAAAATAAATGAACAAACAAAATTGAAACAGACTAATAGATACAAAGAACAGACTGATGGTTGTCAGAGAAAAGGGGAGTTAGGTGACTGAGTGAAGGAGGTAATGGAATTAATAAACACAGATTGGTAGTTACAAAATAGACATGGGGATATAAAGTACAGCATAGGGAATATAGTCAATATATTGTAATAACTTTGTATATCAGGTGGGTACTGGAAATATCGAGGGGAATACTTTGAAAGTATATGATTTTCTAACCCTTATGCTGTACACCTGAAACCAATACAAAATAATATTGAAAGTAAACTATAATTGACAAATAAAAATTTTAAAAACATAAAATGTAAATCTCATTATTATAATCGATTTATGTGTTGCCCTTCTCCCACCTAGGAGAAAAATGAATATATTGGGTAGTGTGTTGGGCATTAGTGCTTAGAAGGAAAAGCAACTGGATTAGCTAGTGGGTCTCAGCTTGGAGTGCTACCCGACCCCCGCTCACCACGACCACCACCACCACCAGGATAGATATGACAACGTCTGCAGACATTTTTGATCATCACAATTTTGGAAATATTATTGTAATCCAGTAAACAGAATCAAGGGATGCTGCTAAACATCTTGCAATGTACAGGACAGCTGCCCCCAACAAAGAACGTCAGTGATTCAACAAGGAAATGTCTAAGAAATCCTGGTTTACACAAAGTAACTATTAGCTGAACCACATAAAATTGCCAGCATTAGATAATGATTGACTTACAGCAATGGCAATTTCATATTTTCTATTTATACATTAAGCTCAGTAGAAATTTATTGCCAGAGACTTCAAGGAAATGTATACAGGTTGGTAGGTACAATATGCTAGAGCAGGGGTTGTTAAACTTTAACATGGATCAGAATCATCCAGAAGCATTTGTTAAAACAGCCTCACTCCAGAGATTCTGAGTCAATTTTAGTGAGAACTGAGAACTTTATTTCTAACAAGTCCCCAGGTGATGTTGGTGGTGCTGGTCTGGTACTACGACTGCATGCCTGGGATTTCTTAAGTGCTGTGGACCTACTGTTATCTCCTGCCAACTTTGGTCACAATCAGTATAAATAAACCAAATATGTGTGAAACTATGCCACCAATCACTGAATGGAAGAAACCCAAAAACAATCAGCATAGGTTTAAGTCAACAGTATAAAATTCACTTTATTGCTATTTGATATGGTATATGTAATTTTAAAATAAATGTTTAATAACTATATATATTATATTTTTAAATGTATACAGTATGGCCCAGCAGGTGTGGCTCAGTGGTTGAGCGTCAACCCATGCACCAAGAGGTCACTGGTTCAATTCCTGGTCAAGGCACATGCCCAGGTTGTGCACTCAATCCCCAGTTGGAGGCATGCAGGAGGCAGCCAATAGATGTTCTCTCTCATTGATGTTTCTGTCTCTCTCCCTCTCCCTTCCTCTCTCTTGAAAATCAATAAAGAAAAAAAAAATTTTTTTTAATTTAAATGTATATGGGATGTCTGTAGGTTCTATTACATTTAGAAAATGAAACTGATTTTAGTAAATAATCACTTTATAATTATTCAAAGTTGTGTATACATTTTGGGGGGACTTATTTATTTATTTAGACAAAATAAGCTTCCTAGACTTCAAAACCTACAACTTTCAACTAAAAGGCACAAAGAACAATCATCCTAGCTACACCAGAAGCTGCTCCTTTCTGCCCAATTCTGCTGTTCTTTGGGACATGTTCCTTTTCTAAGATACTTATTCAGAAACAAAAAGAACACAAGCCCACACAGCAAACCATTCTTCTAAAACTAAAAGAATTGGGTTAATCATCTAATCTGTGCACTAGTAACAAAAAGGAAAGAGGAAGGGAAAAAAAGACTAGTTAGGTAAATGAATTTAGGACAGCAATCTTTTAAATTCTAAATTAATGTTACTAATTATTTTATTCCCATTGGGAGATGCACCTATTTTAAAGAGCCATTTATAGTAATATCTTAAACCAATCAAAAACAAGTCAGTCCACTCAAGCATTTTTTTGTGTGTGTGATAATAAAAATTTCCAGTCTTCATTGTCATCCTAGCTCCTGCCATTGTCATGGTTACTTCACCATTCAAGTGAATGACGAATAGGTAGCTTTTGACACCCTCTAATCCAATGATGTTCTGTACAAATTTTACATTCTCCAACGCTTAGCACTGTATCTAGCACACAGTAAAGTTTCCATAAATATTTTATTTAAATTGAATTTGTCTTCACATCAACAACCATTTTCAAAAGCTAGATCAATCATTACCTGGAAATGCTCCATTTCTAGAATATCAAACTCTGATCTCACTTGCTGCCCATAAACTCTTATCTTTCTATTTTTCCATTGCTAAATTCATTTTTTACTCTTACCACATTCCTAATGCCTCAATTCCTTCTTATTCTCCAGTTTCTAATATTCCTCCTAGTTTTACTTTATTTATTTATTTATTTATTTTAATCCTCACTCGAGGACATTTTTTGCATTTATCTTCAGACAGAATGGGAGGGAGAGAGAGGGGAAGAGAGAGAGAGAAACATCAATGTGAGAGAGACACATCGAGTGGCTGCCATCCACACAACCCCAACCGGGGTGGGGACAAACCGCAACCGAGGTACATGTCCTTAGCGGGAACCGAACCCAGGACTCTCTGGTCTGCAGGCCGATGCTCTAAACTCTGAGCCAAACTGGCCAGGGCCTAGTTTTACTGTCTTACTTGCCAGCCTGAACCTCCCTGACTATTACTTCAGTTACAATCCTACTAATGACCTTACTTTTCCAATTCTCCTCCTCCTAATAACAATAAAAATAGTATTTTTTTTTATCCTCACCTGAGGACATTTTTCTAAGTATATTTTATACTATATACCACCCATAATGCTAATAAGTACCTTACTTGCAGTCATCCTATTTAATTCTCACAATAATCTTATGAGGTAGATTAAATATTATGATTCGCTCCATATTATAGATGAGCAAATTAGGGCTTGGAGAAATGAAGGTACGTATCCAAAGTTACCCAGCCTGTACAACTCCAAAACCCATGCACAAACCATTACACAACACTGCCTCTCTTCCAACCCGTGCACCCAGCCAATATCAAACCCATTCATCTGTGCTTTTTCCACCCCACTCCTGATCCTAAGCTATATAGCACGACTAGAGAAAAATATATAACCATGCTGCTTAGTGCTTTTAAAAACATAATTTTTTTTTTTAAAAGCTGGTTCTCAATGATGCTGAAAGAAAACAAAATGATAACCAATTTTTGAGGAATTGAGAAAAGGACTAGAAATTCTTGGTATATGATACTGCCGAAAGAACTTTCAGAAACATTGCCTTAGGTCTCTAAAAACAAGGCTATCTGTGCTGGTTTACGAAACCTGTGCCCATCCCCACAAAAAAAGAAAAAGCTGCATGTTAGAGCAGATCTAGATACTGACAATATTGTTTTTCTCTATTCTTGTACCTTGTTTCAACCTTCTAAGAGCTCAAAATCTAATGAGAAAAACAGATTTGCACACTAAGAATCCTGACTGTAGAACAAAAAGCCCTTCTCTTTTCCTAAACCAGTAAGAAAAGGGAGAGGGGAAGAGAACATGCTATGCAAAAATGACAAATAACATAGTCACCATTAGAGAAATTAATCTGAGAATTCTAGCTCTGCTACAATTCAACTATGTGTAGGATCTGAGCCTGTGACCCTAATCCTAGCAGTTCTCATATCAAAATCCAAAATATAAACATAAGTAGCTGACACTGCTTGAATTTAAATGATGAAGCAGATGCCACACTGGCCTTGCTTTCAGTATGCAATGAAAACTAAACTTTAAATAGTTGATATTTAATTATTTCTTCTTTTTTTTTTTTTTTTTATTGATTTTAGAGAGAGAGGAAAGGATAGGGAGAGAGAGACAGAAGCATTGATGAGAGGGAACATTGATCGGCCACCTTCTACACGCCCCCCACCGGGGATTTGGCCCACAACCTGGGCATGTGCCCTGACTAGGAATCAAACTGGTGACCTCTTGGTGCATGGGTCGACGCTCAACCACTTAGCCACACCGGCTGGGCATATTTAATTATTTCTTTACTTATTTGTGCATTCATTGACTGATTTTTGTATGGGCCCTGACAGGAAAATCAAACCCACAACCTTTGCACATATCAGGGTCAATGCTCTAACCAACTGAGCTACCAGGCCAGGGCACTGGTTCTGTTTTTTAATTCATTTTACTTATGTACAGGTTGCCCAAATCTCATTTGATTATTTTTGCCACATAACTATACTCTATTTCCCTGAGTATATTCATTTTACTTTGTTGTCTGATAACAGTCTTTGAAATGTTTCTTAGAAATCTGCTACTCTTAGGAATTTGTTAGCTTAGAGAGTTAAACTTCCAAGAAAGATAAAACTATCTTTTAAGACAAAGATGACTCAATATAAAGCAGAAGATACTGAATACCAATCTATAATGTCAGTAATTTTCCAAATGTGGCATATTTTCCTGTTAGTACTGCAAAATTGAATCCTTAATAATGTTAATCTTCAAAACATCGCCTTAAAGGTTTACATAGAGAACCATTCAACTCTGCTTGCAGTCATCATGCTTAGAATCATAGAGACACAAATTATATTTTTTAATAGCACAGAAGAAAAAATAAAAGAATTAACATTTAGGGGTCTACTATGTGCCAGGCAAGACACTTTATATACATTTTCACATTAATCTTGACAATATACATATATGCAATATATTTCTATCCTTACTTTACAGTTGAGGAAACTGAGTCCCAGAAAAAGTAATGTGATTTACCCAAAGTCATCCAACTACTAAAGATGAGAGCCAGGATTCCAAACTATGATTTCTAAGTTCATAACCAATGGCCACGATACCACCTAGAATCATAGTCCTATCATAAGAAATAGCTGAACTGTCAGCCCAAAAATGTCTCTAAGTTGATAATTTTTCAAGAGAAAAATTTGCACATAAATTACTCAGTAATACTCATATTACAATACATTCCTTTACTAATAATTTCCACTACATATCTTTTACCATCCCAGTGCCATGTCAACATAATATGCAAAAGTTTCATGTTCATTGTGAAGAAGAGACAAACTTCTCTTTTCATCATTAAACCATAATCACCAGTTATACAGAGGGCATTTTCTTTTGAATAGTTCAACTTCCTATATCAAAATTGAGCCCATTTCCCCCTCCCTCTTTTTTACCAACAGAGGTAGAAACAACCCTCTGATTCTCCACACATCTTAGAATTACAGTACCCTTTCCCCTTCTTCCCTCACACCCCACAACAGTGTGCAAGGTGAGCATTATCCTTGCTTGTTCTGAGTAGAATGAACTTACTAAGGGCAGACACACCTGTTGCATTAATACATCTTTCCTCATTTCTCTTTTTGTATTGTTTATTTGGGATTTTTTCATATTCTATTTCAATATTAAGATTATATTTGTTAACTTTCATATGTTTTTAATTTATTACACATAGAAGGATAATTATTAACATTTAGTGTCTATCATATATATATATAAAATAGTACACACATACAAACCAGTGTGTGTATATTCTGGTCACAATTTTAAATGTATTCCTTATTCCCCTGGCTGATTTGGCTCAGCAGTTAGAACGTTGGCCTGCAGACCAGAGTCTCAGGTTCGATTCCCAGTTAAGGGCACATACCTCAGTTGCAGGTTTGATCCCCGGTCTCAGGGTCACGCGGGAGGCAAGCAATCCATGTGTTTCTCACATCGATGTGTATGTGTGTGTGTCTCTCTCTCCCTACCTTCCTCCCACTCTATCTAAAAATCAATGGAAAAATATCTTCAGGTGAGGATTAAAAAATAAATAAATAAAATATAATGCATTCCTTACTGCGAGTCATGGTTAAAAAAAAAATTGAAAATCATCATTCTACCGTATTTTGCAAAGAGTAAAAGGAAATATTACTAAGGTCTACCCTAAATATATGACCTATGGCAGGAATATTAAAAGGTTTATAAATTATGAGTTCAGGAATAACTATACAAATTTGAAAGATTTCTGGAAACATTGTTACCTCTCCTATTATTTTTGTTTTAAATGAGCCTTTTTATTTACCCACTAACAAATGGCAGCAAACATCTTTTTTAAAAAAAAACTTTAAATATATATAAATATAGAACATAGCAGGGGAAAGGAATAGATAAAAAGACTGGGTTTACATAGCAGCTAACCCAGTAAGTGAGGAACCCAGGAGGGGGAATGGAATAGCAACTGACAGCTGCATAAAAAAAAAAAAAAAAAAAAAAAAAACAGAAAAAAATCAGGCCAAATCCCTGGAACCTGCAGGAAGAAAGGATGATAAATAGCTATGGTAGGAAGAGGAAGGGACCCAATTATTTAACCTGTAGAAGACAGGTGGACTGAAATGTTCAATAATTTAGGCAGTATTTATTCAGGACCTGCTGGTTGCCAGACACTGGTTCTGGATTCTCCAATACAATCTAATACTGTTTTATGCCTAGCCATAGAATTTGTCAAACAAATACTGACTGAGTGCTTATTACATATTACGCACTCAGCAGGGACAAGCCCTGAGCAGGGATATGGTGGTATATACAAACATGACCCTACCCTATTAGTTTCACAGTCAGAGAAGACACATATTAAACAACAAAAATCAGTTAAGGCCCCAGCCAGGTAGCTCAGTTGATTAGACTGTTGTCCCGATATGCCAAGGTTGTGGGTTCAATCCCCAGTCAGGGCACATACTAGAATCAACCAATGAATACATAAATAAGTAGAACAACAATCAATGTTTCTTCCCGCTCTCTTTTTCTCAAATCAATAAATTTTTTAAAAATCAATTAAATCATCATAAGTGTGTAACGACCTAGAAAGGAACAGTATGTAGCACTATCAAGCACTACCACCTACTTTAAAGGTCAAGAAAGGGCTTCTCTGAAGAGCTGAGATTTGAAAAAATAGTAGGATCAATGAAAACAAAGTGTAGAAGGAACAGTGTGTTCAAACATCCCATGCTAGATGGGATCTATTCAAGCATTTCACAAAGATTTACTGAACACTTATGCACTGCCAGTTACTGTGCTCTAGAGGTAGAAGAAAACAATGAAAACAAAGCACTCTGTTTCTGTGTATCTGAATTAGAATAGAAAGGAAGAAATGGCTGCTTGCAGAAATAAAATATAGGACTTGATACAAAACTAATTTCTGAAAGAAAAAAGAATAGTAAAAAATTATTCCCAGCCCTGGCCGGTTTGGCTCGCCGGTTTGGCTCAGCGGTTAGAGCGTCGGCCTGCGGTCCTGGGAGACCCGGGTTCGGTTTCCGCTAAGGGCATGTACCTCAGTTGCAGTTTGTCCCCGGCCCTGGTCGGTTGTGCGGGTGGCAGCCACTCGATGTGTCCCTTTCACGTCGATGTTTCTCTCTCTCTCTCCCTCCCACTCTATCTCAATAAAAAATGGAAGAATGTCCTCAGGTGAGGATAAATAAATAAATAAATAAATAACAAAACAAAACATGTTATATAGCTCTCACTAACTGATAAAAAGAAATACAAAATTAGTCTACAGACTGATTACAATATATATATATATTCCTTAATAACAGACTAGAGCTGAACTAATAAAATATATGGCATTTTGAAAGAGTAAGAAATATTTTCCTGAAGAAAACAAAAGAAGGCCACATCTAATTGCCCACTAGTGTACTAAAAGAAATGAGTGTTTTCCCAAGTAAAAACACTGGAATTTTGACCCTCCAGCAGGTTTCTCTTAATCTAGGATTTGACAAACATCTTGACTAAACAAATATGGAGTTTTTACATTTTTATATCAGAAAACTAAAAAACCCTGTGAATGATTCCATTTTGTAAAAGAAAGATTTAATCTGTTTAAATATCATAAATATGAGGAATAGGAAAAACTGAGGACACTCCCAGGTTTTTAAGCTGTGATATTAAGTAGATGGTGGTACCATTTATCAGAGGTAAGTAGGCAACCCACATTTGAGTAAAGATTTGAAAGAAATGAAGAGCTAGCAATGCAAGTATCTCAGGAAACATAAAGATCAGAAGGAACAATGAGTATGAAAGCCTTAAGGTAAGACGTGTAGTTGGTATGTTTAATGAACAGCAAGGATGACTGGAGTACACACCAAGGGAAGGAAATAGTAAGAAATGAAATCACAGCTGCAATAAAGAAGAAGGAGGAAGTCACTGAAATCAGACAAAGCACATTCTTAAACCATAATGGAACTAAAGAGTCAATAACAAAAAACCTGGAAAATTCCCAAATATTTGGAAATCAAGCAACATACTTCTCACTGACTCATAAGACAAAGATGTCTCTGGATAAATTTTTTAATTTTTTTCAATTCAATGATAATGAAGGTATACAAAATTTGTGGGATGCAGCTAAAGCAGTGCCTAGAGGAAAATTTACAGCATTATAACGCATATATTAGAACAGAAGAAAGATCTAAAATCAATAACCTAAGCTTCCACCTTAAGAAACTAGCAAAAGAAGAGAAAATTGTTTTGTTTTTTGTTTTTTTATCCTCACCCGAGGACATTTTTCCATTTTTTGTTCAGACAGAGCGGCAGGGAGAGAGAGGAAGAGAGAGAGAGAGAAACATCGATGTGAAGGGACACATCGAGTGGCTGCCACCCGCACGACCAACCAGGGCCGGGGACAAACTGCAACCGAGGTACGTGCCCTTAGCGGAAACCGAACCCGGGTCTCTCGGGACCGCAGGCCGACGCTCTAACCACTGAGCCAAACCGGCCAGGGCAAGAAGAGAAAATTAAACGCAAAGCAAGCAAAAGAAAAGAAATAATGCATGACAGAACAAAAGTCAATAAATGGAAAACAAAAACATTAGAGAAAAATAATAAAACCAAAACCCAGGTCTTTGAAAAGATCAATAAAATGGATAAACCTCTAGCCATGTTAAGAAGAAAAGCAAGAAGACACAAATGACCAATATAAGGAATTAAAGAGGGGACATCATTATTGAGCCCATAAACATTAAAAGGGAATACTAGCATAATAATCAATTCAATGTCCATAAATTCATTAACTTAGATGAAATAGAATTAAATATAGGCATACTTATGTAATGTTGCAGGTTCGGTTCCAGACAACCACAATAAAGCAAGTCATAATCTTTATGCTGGTGGAGGGTCTTGCCTTCAATTTGTAAAAAAACGCAACATCTGTGAAGTTCAGTAAAATGAGGTATGCCTGTCCGTGAAAGACAAAAACTACCAAAACTCATTCCAGAAGAAATATACATGAGGACATCCAATCAAGATGGCGGTGTAGGTAAACGCGGTACTCACCTCGTTCCATCAAAAATCTACTGGATTTAATAAATGAATTTGGCAAAGTAGCAGGATACAAAATTAACTTCCAGAAATTGATGGCATTCTTATATACCAATAATGAACATTCAGAAAGGAAAACTAGCCCTGGCTGGTTTGGCTCAGCAGTTGGAGCCTGTGGACCAGAGAGTCCTGGAATAAATTTAACCAAGGAGGTAAAAGACCTGTTCTCAGAAAGCTACAGGGCATTGAAAAGGAAATAGAGTAAGATATAAAAATGTAGAAACATATACCATGTTCATTGATTAGAAAAATCAACATCATTAAAGGTCCACACTACCCAAAGCAATCTACAGATTCAATGTGATCCCTATTAAAGTACCAACGGCATATTTCACAGATCTACAACAAATACTCCAAAAGTGTATATGGAACCATAAAAGACCTCGAATACCCACAGTGACCTTGAAAAAAGAACGAAGTGGAAGGGATCACAATTCCAGATATCAAGTTATACTACAAAGCCATCGTAATCAAAACAGCCTGGTACTGGCATAAGAACAGGCATATAGATCAATGGAACAGAACAGAGAACCCAAAAATCGACCCAAGACAGTATGCACAATTAATATTCAACAAAGGAGGCAAGAGCATACAATGGAGAAAAGACAGTCTCTTCAATAAATGGTGCTGAGAAAAGTGGACAGCTACATGCAAACGAATCAAACTAGACCACCAACTTACACTATACACAAGAATAAACTCAAAATGGATAAAAGACTTAAATATAACCCATGAAACTATAAAAATCCTAGAAGAAAACGTGGGCAGAAAAATCTCAGATATCATACATAGTGGAATTTTCACTGATACATCGCATAGGGCAAGAAAAACAAAGAAAAAAAGTAATAAATGGGACTACATCAAACTAAAAGGCTTCTGCACGGCAAAAGAAACTAGCATCAAAATGAAAAGAGAACCCACTCTCTGGGAGAACATATTTGCCAATGATACATCAGATAAGGGGTTACTGTCCAAAATTCATAGAGTACTCATACAACTCAACAAAAAGAAGACAAAAATCCAATTAAAAAATGGGTAGAGGGAGAGACTGAAAATGGCGGCGGAGTGAATGGAAGCTACAGAGACCATCTCCCAGAACCAAACTGGAATTACAACAAAAATAAAGACAAATCGTCAGGAAAAGGCAACCAAAAAGCAGCTTGTAAGACCACATAACCAGAGGCACTGACTCAATCCTGGTAGGCTTGCGAAGATGCGAGAGGGGGCCAGGAGTCCACGGTCCACAGCGGACTGGACTGGGACCTGAGGCGGCCTCGGCTGGGACCTGCGGCCTCAGCTGGAGTTGCGCCCTTGGCTGGGACCTGAGGCGGCCTCGGCTGGGACCTGAGGCCTCAGCTGGGAGCGGTGCCCACGGGTCACACTCCCAAGCGGCTCCACAGCGCAGAGCCGGGACAGAGGCTAAAATAGCAGCAGCAACCACTCACCTTGGGCTCCGGCAGAGGGAGGGCAGACTAGACTGGAACTGTGTGGGGACACTCGAGATCTGGAGGGCGCTCAGAGCTTTTGCTGAGTTGCAGCCACACAGGACTATGGTCATCTTATTCCTTCCCAGGGCCCTGGGGCGAGGCAGCGGCCCCTCCCTCGGAGATTCAACCCCACCCGGTGGCCATTGAAATGCTAACTGAGGCCCATTAACAACCAGCATCTGCCCCACCCTCGAGAAATCCTCTTACACTGAGCACCTGAGGGAGTTTTTCAGTCAACTCAGAAACCAAGGTTCTTCAGGTGACTGCTACTAACAGCCTCAAGGCAAAAAGCTAGAGAATAACTACCATTCCCTGGGCTAGCAACTCTAACCAGGAAAGTAAGACTTCACAGTGGTGATTAACTTGGGTCCTCCCTGCCTCATCCAAACCCAGGAGAGTGAGCCACAAACAGCAGACCACCAACACCCACGAGAGGGAAAATCTGGCAGGCTCCAAAGCCCACTGTGATAACCAAAATGGTGAAACACAGAAACAAAAGCCAAATGAAAGAACAAGAGACCTCTACCGAAGATGAGATAAATGAGGTGCAGTTAAGCAAGTTAACAGAACTACAATTCAGAGCCATGATCTTGAGGAAGCACAACAGCATGTGTAAGGACATGAGCACCATGAGTAAAGACATAGAAGTGTTGAAAATCAACAAGTTGGAAATTAAAAACCACCAAGAAGAAATGAAGAATGACATATCAGAAATAAAGAACACATTGGAAAGTCTAAATAGCAGTGTAGAGGAAGCTGAGGACCAGATCATTGAATTAGAAGATAAGGTAGAAAAAAATCAACCAATCAGAAAACCAAAAGGAAAAAATAATTAAAAAACAGGAAGACAGCTTAAGAGAACTGTGGGACAACTGGAAACGTAATAACATTCGCATCATAGGAGTCCCCAAAGAAGAATAAAATGAGCAAGGGATAGAGAATATATTTTAAAAAATAGTAACAGAAAACTTCCCTAATTTGGTGAAGGAAGAAGGCATACAAGTTTTATTTATTTATTTTTTTTTTTTTTTACTTTTTTTTTTTTTTTTTATCCTCACCCGAGGACATTTTTTGTTCAGGTAGAGCAGGAGGGAGAGAGAGGGAGAGAGAGAGAGAGAGAAACATCGATGTGAAAGCGACACATCGAGTGGCTGCCACCCGCACGACCAACCAGGGCCGGGGACAAACTGCAACCGAGGTACATGCCCTTAGCGGGAACCGAACCCGGGTCTCTCGGGACCACAGGCCGACGCTCTAACCACTGAGGCAAACCGGCCAGGGCAGGCATACAAGTTCAAGAAGCACAGAGAGCCCCAAATAAGAAGAACACAAACAGGCCCACACCAAGACACACAGTAATTAAAATGCCAAAAATTAAAGACAAAGAGAGAATCCTAAAAGCAGCAAGAGAGAAGCAACAGGTTACCTACAAAGGAAACCCCATAAGGCTCTCGGTTGACTTCTCAAAAGAAACACTACAGGCCAGAAGGAAATGGCATGAGGTAATCAATGTCATGAAAAACAAGGATCTGAATCCAAGACTACTCTACCCAGCAAGGCTATCATTCAAAATAGAAGGTCAGCCCTGGCCAGTTTGGCTCAGTGGTTAGAGCGTCGGCCTGCGGTCTGGAGAGACCCGGGTTCGGTTCCCGCTAAGGGCACGTACTTCAGTTGCAGTTTGTCCCCGGCCCTGGTTGGTCGTGCGGGTGGCAGCCACTCGATGTGTCCCTTCACGTCGATGTTTCTCTCTCTCTCTCCCTTCCTCTCTCTCTCTCCCTTCCTCTCTCTCTCTCCCTTCCTCTCTCTCCCTCCCACTCTATCTGTACAAAAAATGGAAAAATATCCTCGGGTGAGGATAAAAATAAATAAATAAATAAAAACAAAATAGAAGGTCAAATAAAGAGCTTCCCAGACAAAAAAAAAAAAAAAAAAGGCTAAGGGAATACATTAGCACCAAACCAGCACTGCAAGAAATGTTAAAAGGACTGCTGTAATTAGCAGGAGAAATAGGAAGAAAAACAGAACCACACTAAACAAAAATGGCAATAAATAAGTACATATCAATAATCACCTTAAATGTAAATGGACTGAATGCTCTGATAAAAAGACACAGAGTAGCTGATTGGATAAGAAAGTATGACTCATCTATAGGTTGAAAGTGAAGGGATAAAAAAAAAAAATCTTCCAAGCAAATGCAAAGGAAAAAAAGCTGGGGTAGCAATACTCATATCTGATAAAATAGATTTCAAAATGAAGGCTATAACTAGAGACAAAGAAGGCCACTACATAATATTGAAAGGATCTATCCAACAGGAACGTAAACATATATGCACCCAGTATAGGAGCACCAAAATATATTAAAAATCTTCTGGAGGACCTCAAAGGAGAAATCGATAGCAATACAATCATAGCAGGGGACTTCAACACCCCGCTGACATCACTGGATAGATCCCCTAGACAAAAAATTAGTAAGGAAACAGAGACTCTAAATGAAGCACTAGACCAAATGGATTTAATAGATATCTACAGAGAATTACACCCCAATACTACAGAATTCACATTCTTCTCAAGTGCACATGGGACATTCTCAAAGACAGACCACATGTTAGGACACAAACTAAGTCTCTACAAGTTCAAGAAGATTGAAATCATATCAAGCACCTTCTCGGATCACAATGACATGAAACTAGAAATCAATTGCAACAAGAACATGCAAAGACATTTGAACACATGGAAGCTAAATAGCATGTTATTAAACAATGAATGGGTTACCAAGGAGATCAAGGAAGAAATTAAAAACTTCCTGGAAACCAATGAAAATGAACACACAACAACACAAAATCTATGGAATGCAGCAAATGCCGTTCTGAGAGGGAAGTTCATAGCACTACAGGCCTTCCTCAAAACACAAGAAAAATCTCTAATAGACTATCTAACCTCACAACTTAAAGAATTAGAGAGCAAGCAAAAAAAAAAAAAAAAAAAAAAAACCCAGAGCATGTAGAAGGAAGAAAATAGTAAAGATCAGAGCAGAAATAAATGACACAGTCCAAAAAAACAATTCAAAGGATCAATGAAACAAAGAGCTGGTTTTTCAAAAAGATAAACAAAATTGATGGACCCTTAGCTAGACTCACCAAGAAACAAAGAGAGAGAACCCAAATACACAAAATCAGAGATGAAAGAGAAGTAACAACTGACACCACAAAAATACAAAAGACTGTTAACAACTACTATGAACAATTATATGGCAACAAATTCGACAATCTAAGCCAAATGGACAAATTTCTAGAAAAACACAGTCTCCCAACAAATTCGACAATCTAAGCCAAATGGACAAATTTCTAGAAAAACACAGTCTCCCAAAACTGGACCAGGAAGAGATAGAAAACTTGAACAGACCAATAACAATAGAAGAAATTAAAGATGTAATCAAGACTCTCCCAGCAAACAAAAGCCCAGGCCCAGATGGCTTCACAGGGGAGTTTTACCGAACATTCCAAGAAGAACTAACACCCATTCTCCTCAAACTATTTCAAAAAATTCAAGAAGAAGGAAGACTTCCAAACTCGTTTTATGAAGCCAGCATAATTCTAATGCCAAAACCAGAAAAAGACACTACAAAGAAAGAAAACTACAGGCCAATATCCCTGATGAACATAGATGCCTAAATCCTGAACAAAATACTAGCAAATCGGATCCAGCAATACACCCAAAAAATTATTCACCATGACCAAGTGGGATTCATCCCAGGGATGCAAGGCTGGTACAATATTCACAAATCAATAAACATGATACACCACATAAATAAAATGAAGAATAAAAACCACATGATCATATCAATAGATGCCGAAAAAGCATTCGACAAAATCCAGCATCCTTTTCTGATAAAAACGCTCAGCAATGTGGGAATAGAGGGATCGTATCTTGACATAATAAAGGCCATATATGAAAGACCTACAGCCAACATCATACTCAATGGGCAAAAACTAAAAGCATTTCCCCTAAGAACAGGAACAAGGCAAGGATGCCCATTTTCGCCACTCTTATTTAACATAATATTGGAAGTCTTAGCCATAGCAATCAGACAGGAAGAAAAAATAAAAGGGATCCAAATTGGAGAGGAGGAAGTGAAACTGTCATTATTTGCAGATGACATGATACTATACGTAGAAAACCCCAAAGACTCCATCAGAAATTTACTAGACTTAATAAATGAATCTGGCAAAGTAGCAGGATACAAAATTAACATCAAGAAATCGATGGTATTCTTATACACCAATGATGAACTCACAGAAAGAGAAACTAAGAAAACAATCTCATTTACCATTGTGGCAAAAATTATTAAGATACCTAGAAATAAACTCAACCAAAGAAATAAAGGACCTATTCACTGAAAACTACATGTCATTGAAAAAAGAAATAAAGGATGGTATAAAAAAGTGGAAGCACATACCCTGTTCATGGATTGGAAGAATTAACATCATTAAAATGTCCATACTACCCAAAGCAATCTATAGATTCAATGCAATCCCCATCAAAATACCAACGACATACTTCACAGAATTAGAGAACAAATATTTCAAAAGTTCATATGAAACCAAAAAAGACCTCGAATAGCCACAGCAATCTTGAAAAAGAAGAACAAAGTTGGAGGGATCACATTACCAGATTCCAGGTTATACTACAAAGCCACTGTAATCAAAACAGCCTGGTACTGGCACAAGAACAGGCATATAAACCAGTGGAACAGAACAGAAAACCCAGAAATAGACCCAAGGCAATATGCGCAATTAATATTTGACAAAGGTGGCAAGAGCATACAATGGAGTAAGGACAGCCTCTTTAATAAATGGTGTTGGGAAAATTGGACAGCTACATGCAGAAAAACGAAACTAGACCATCAATTTACACCCTACACAAGAATAAACTCAAAATGGATAAAAGACTTAAATGTGACTCATGAATCCATAAAAATCCTCGAAGAAACTGTAGACAACAAAATTTCAAACATCACATGCAGCAGAATTTTCACTGATACATCACCTAAGGCAATAGAAACAAAGGAGAAAATGAACACATGGGACTACATCAAACACAAAAGTTTCTGCACAGCGTAAGATACAATCATCAAAACGGAAAGGCTACCCACTGTATGGGAGAACATAATTGCCAATGATATATCAGATAAGGGGTTAATTTCCAAAATATAGAGAGTGCTCATACAACTCAACAAAAGGAAGACAAAGAACTCAATTAAAAAATGGGCAGAGGACCTAAATAGACACCTCTCCAAACAGGACATACAAATGGCTAAAAGACATATGAAGAAATGCTCAACATCACTAATCATCAGAGAGATGCAAATTAAAACAACAATGAGGTATCACCTCACACCTGTCAGAATGGCCGCCATCAACAAATCACCAAACAACAAGTATTGGCAAGGATGTGGAGAAAAGGGGACTCTAGTACACTGCTGGTGGGAATGCAGATTGGTGTAGCCACTGTGGAAAACAATATGGTGTTACCTCAAAAATTAAAAATTGAACTTCCATTTGACCCAGTGATCCCACTTCTAGAAATACACCCTAAAAAGCCTGAAACACCCATCAGAAAGAATATATGTACCCCCATGTTTGTAGCAGCACTATTTATAATAGCTAAGATCTGGAAACAGCCCAAGTGTCCATCAGTAGACGAATGGATAAAAAAGCAGTGGTACATATACACAATGGAGTACTATGCAGCTGTAAGAAAGAAAGATCTCTTATCCTTTGAGACGACATGGAGGGGCCTGGAAAGTATTATCCTAAGCGAAACAAGCCAAACAGAGAAAGACAAGTATCATATGATCTCACTTATTTGTGGAATATAATGAACATAACAGTCTGAGGAATGGGATAGTCCAAGAGATGTGGAAGTGGGGTACAGATCGACAATCCCCAGGAGAGGGGGTGGTGGGAGAGAGATAAACCACAGAACTTATATGCATGTATGCATGAACAATGGACATGGACAACAAAGCTGGGAACAGGGCAGGGAGGAGGGGGGAATCAGTGGGGGAAAAGAGAGAAACATCTGTAATAAAAATAAATTAATTAATTTAAAAAAAATGGGTTGAGGAGCTGAATAGACACTTCTCCAAACAGGACATACAAATGGCCAGGAGACATATAAAAAAATGCTCAACATCTCTAACCATCAGAGAGATGCAAATTAAAACGACTAAGAGATATCACCTCACACCTGCCAGAATGGTAGCCATCAACAAATCCTCAAACAAGTGCTGGTGAGGATGTAGAGAAGAGAGTACTCTAGTACACTGCTGGTAGGAATGCAGACTGGTGCAGCCACCATGGAAAATAATATGGTGTTTCCTCAAAAAATTAAAAATGGAACTGCCATTTGACCCAGTGATCCCACTTCTTGGAATATACCCTAAGAAGCCTGAAACACCAATCAATCAGGAAGAATATAGCACCCTTATATTCATAGCAGCACTGTTTGCAATAGCTAAGAGCTGGAAACAGCCCAACAGCCCATCAGTAGATGAGTGCATGAAAAAGCTGAGGTACATGTACACTATGGAGTACTATGCTGCTGTAAGAAGGAAAGATCTCTTATCCTTTAAGACAACATGGAGGGACCTGGAGAGTATTATGCTAAGTGAAATAAGCCAGTCAGAGAAAGACAAGTACCACATTATCTCACTTATTTATGAAATATAATGAACAAAATAAGCTGTCGACCAAAACAGATCCAGAGTTATGGAAGCAGGAAACAGACTAACAAACCTCAGAGGGACGGGGGGTGAGAGGGGTGAGAAGAAATAAACCAAAGAACTTATCTGCATATATGTAGAACCAATCCACATGGACACTAGGCTGGGGAAAGCAGGAAGAGGGTGGGAGTGGTAAGAAGGGAGGGAGTCAATGGGAAAAAAGGGAGAACTTCTGTAATACTTTCAACAATAAAAATAAATAAATAAATTTTTTAAAAGAAGAAATATACATGAACAAAATAACCCTACACTTATTAATTATTGAATTTAAGTTTAAAAACTTTCAAAAAAGAAAATTTCAGGCCTAGATGGTTTAATTGGTGAATTCTACCTCACATTTAAGAAAGCAATACCAATTCTACACAACCTCTTTCAGAAAATAGGAAGCCACATCCCAAGTCATTTCATGAGCATTCCCCTAAAACCAAAACTGGCAAAGATATTACATGAAGACAAAACTGCAAACCATTATCTCTCATTAAAATAGATGCAAAAATCCTCAAAAATACAGTAGCAAATAGAGTCCAGAAACATATAAAAAGACTCATACACCATGACCAAGTAGATTTCATGCCAAGAAGAAATGAACCAGAAGGCTGGTTCATTTGAAAACTGATCAGTGTAATTCATCATATTTAAAAAATGAAATGAGAAAAGGTATATATCATATCAATACATTAAGAAAAAAAATCTGACAAGATTCAATACCCATTCACAATTTTTAAAAAACTGTCAGCAAATTAGTAATAGAGGAAGCTTCCTTAACTTTATGGTATCTATAAAAAACCTACAGCCAACATCATACCTAATGGAGAGATTAAATGCTTTCCTTCCACCCTAAGACCAGGACCCAGACTGAGAGGTCCTCTCTCACCACTCCTACAGTAGAGAAACCTGACAGATACCCAGTGACCAAGATTGACATCACTAGTGATAAATCATGTTAACAATGTGTACCCCCTGAAATGATGGGATGGGAAAGGCACTTCACCTTTCTTCCCAAGAGCCCATAACCCCAATCTAATAAGGAAGAAAACAGACAAACACAAGTTGAGGGACATTCTACAAAATACCTGACCAGCATTCTGCAAAACTATCAATATCATGAAAAGCAAGGAAAGACTAAGAAAGTGTTACAGCCAAGAGGAAACTAAGGAACTATAACAACTATATGCAATGCGGTGTTCTGGATTGGATACTGAAACAGGAAAAAAAGGACACTAGAGAAAAAACTGGTGAAATCCACCCTGGCTGATTTTGCTCAGTGGTTAGAGTATCAGCCCACGGACCAGAGTCCCGGGTTCAGTTGCCACTAAGGGCACATACGTCAGTTGCAGTTTGTCTCCAGCCCCAGTTGGGGTCGTGTGAATGACAGCCACTTGATGTGTCCAATGCTTCGCTCTCTCTCTTCCTCCCTCTTTCTCCCTCCCACTCTATCTGAAGATAAATGCAAAAAAAAAAAAGTAAAAAAAAAACTGGTGAAATCCATATAAAGAAGTCTGGAGTCGCCCTGGCCAGTTTGGCTCAGCGGTTAGAGCGTGGGCCTGCAGTCCGGAGAGACCCGGGTTCAGTTCCCACTAAGAGCGTGTACGTAGGTTGCAGTCTGTCCCCACCCCTGGATGGGTTGTGCGGGTGGCAACCACTCTATGTGTCCCTTTCACGTCGATGTTTCTCTCTCTCTCTCTTCCTCTCTCTCCCTCCCACTCTATCTGAACAAAAAAAATGGAAAAATGTCCTCGGGAGAGGATAAAAAAAAACAAAACAGAAGACTGAAGTTTAGTTAATAGTGATGTACCAATGTTAATCTCTTAGATTTTGGGGAATTTTTTTTAAAATCTTTACCCAAGGACATGCTTACAGAGAGGAAGAGAGAGAGGGAGAGAGAAAATGAGAAGACCATTGATGTGAGAAACAATGCTCAGTTACCTTCCATATGTGCCCCAACAGACGATCAAACCAGCAACCTCTCAGTGTATAGGACAACACTCAACTAACTGAGCCACTCCAGCCGGCTAGGCAAGCTTTTAAGTTTTGTTTTTTTTAATGACTTTAATTTTTTTTTCTTTATTGATTTTAGAGAGAGAGGAAGGAAGAGGGAGAGAGACTTAGGAACATCAATGAGAGAGAACATCGACTGGCTACTCCTACATGCCCTCAACCGGGGATTGGGCACACAACCTGGGCATGTGTCCTGACCGAGAATGGAACTGGTGACCTCTTGGTGCATGGGTCAACGCTCAACCAGAGCCACACCTGCGGGGCCAATCTCTTAAGTTTTGATAAACATGCCATAGATATGCAAGAATTTAGCTGTAGGGGAAACTGGTAAAAGGTATACAGGAACTTTCCGTACTCTCTTTGTAACTTTTCTGGAAATGTAAAATAATTCCAAAGTAAATATTATTTTTTAAGAAGTATATTGGCATAAAAAGATACACTGAATAAACACTAACCAAAAGAAAGCTGGAGTGAGTATACATTAATATCAGATAAAGTAAACTCCAAAATAAAGAATATTTCTAGGCATAAAGACAAACATTATATAACTATAAAGAGATAAATACACCAAGAAAGCATAATAATCCACTAGAATGGCTTAAACTTCATACGCACCTAATTACAAATATCAAAATATATGAACTACTAGTAAAAGTGATAGATTTGAAAGAAGGAATAGACAAATCTGCAATTATAGTTTAGAGACCGCAATATTTAGTAGTCAATAGAACAAGTATACAGAAAATACCCTTAAAGACACTGAAAATTTGAAAATACCGTCAACCAATTTGACCTATTTGACATTTCATAACGTTATACCCAACAACAGCAGAATATACATTATTTTCCAGTATACATAGAATACTCACCAGATCGACATGTTCTGACAAAAAAAAAAAAAAAACCTCACCAAATTTCAAAGAACTAAAGTCAAGCAAAGTATGTTCTGTGACCATTATAGAATTAAACTAAAAACCAGTAACAGAAAGATATCTGGAAAAATCCACCAAATAATTGGAAAATTGTGTAAGGTACACATTCTTCCCTAAAGTTATTCAAACCAAATCTACAATGTGCAGAACTCTTTAAAGAAAAGAAAATATTGTTCAACTCTAATATACTTTAATTCAGTAAAATAAACAGTTTTTGGTTTGATTATAATGTTATTGCATCCAATCCTTAATGAAACACAGGCACTTTCTGAATTATTAATATCTACCTTACAAGCGACCCTTCTTAAACAAAAAAATAAAGAGAAAAAGAAAAGCTTTAAAACTGTTCACTATCCAAGGAGTCTCTGCCCTTCAGAAATGTCCATTAGCACCTCCTAGTGGATGAAATAAGAAACTGGGGTTCAACATCTTTTCCTTTCTTAGAATTGAGGATAGGCTGCTAAAGCCACATGGAAATTTAATTTATATTGGGCCCAACCCATTATATCATATGGAGGGAAGAGGAGGAAACAGTGCCTGAAAAACTTAAGTGACTTGAATATGATCAGAGATAGATGTCAGGTCCCCTGGTATTTATAATACCACACTAGCCCTTTCTATTCCATAATGGAGCCATGTGGGGGGAAAAATTAACCTCAACCCTTACCTTACACCATACACAAAATTTTACTGGAAATAAATCATAGACCTAAAATTAAGAGCTAAACATTATTCTAAAAGAAAACAGGGAGAAAATCTTAATGAAAGGATTTGGCAAAAAAAATTTAAATATAACACAGAAAATACTTAAACTATAAAGAAAAAAAAGCAATAAATTAGACCTCATCAAAATTAGACCACAGCAAAGCAAAAAAACCTTTGCTCTTTAAAAGATACTCTTATATTCCTGCAGTGGTTTGGCTCAGTGGTAGAGTGTCAGCCCGCGGACCAATGAGTCACAGGTTCGATTATGGTCAAGGGCAGGTAACTTGGTTGCAGTTCGTCCCCGGCCCTGGTCAGGGTCATGCAGGAGGCACCCAGTCAATGTGTCCTCTCACGTCAATGTTTCTCTCTCTCTCTCCCTTTCTCTCCCTCCCACTCTATCTGAAGATAAAAACTATCCTCAGGTGAGGATTTTAAAAAAGATACTCTTATAGCCCTGGCTGGTTTGGCTTAGCGGTTAGAGCATCAGCCTGTAGACTGAAGGGTCACGGATTCGATTCCAGTCAAGGGCACATGCCTGGGTTGTAGGTTTCCCCGGCCCTGACCAAGGCTGGGCAGGAGGCAACCAATAGATGTATCTCTCTCAACATCGATGTGTGTCTCTCTCTCTACCTTTCTTCCACTCTCTAAAAAAATTAAAAATCCATTAAAAGAGAAAAGATATTCTTATAGAAGTTAAAGAGCAAGCCAAAGACTAGGAGAAATATTCAACAAAGCAAATATCCAACAAATGGGCCAAAGACTTCACCGAACAAACTATATGGCTGGTTTATAAACACATGTAAAGATGCTCAACATCCACCCAGCCGGTGTGGCTCAGTGGTTGAGCACTGACCCATGCACCAAGAAGTCGCTGGTTCGACGGGGGCATGCAGGAGGCAGCCAACCGATGTTCTCTCTCATCAATGTTTCTATCTCTCTTTTCCTTTCCCTTCCTCTCACTAAAACCAATAAAAAAAATTTTTTTAAAGATGCTCAACATCCATCAGTCATCTGGAAAATTCAACTACAAAGACAATGACATACCAGTACACTAGACAACTAGAAATACCACTAATATGGCTTAAATAAAAAGACTAATCATACCAAGTATCAGCGAGTATATGGAGCCACTCAATCTCTCACACTGCTGGTGGAAATGTAAAACTGCACATCAGTTTGGAAACAATTTAGCAGTTTCTTAAAAATGTAAACATACACCTACTATAGGACCCAGCCATTCTACTCCTTGCTGTTTACCAGAGAGGGATGGAAAGCACATGTCCACACAAAGATTAATACATGAATGTATGTAGATATCTAGTCTGTAATAGTCAAAAGCTAGAAATTATCCAAATGTCCATCAACTGATTAATGGATACACAAAATGTAATATATCCTTAAAATGGCATAATTATCAATAATAAAAAGGAATAAACTATTGATATATGCAATACCATGAATGAAATTCAAAATAATTATGTTGAGCCCTGGCTGGTGCAGCTTAGCTGGTTGAGCATTGTCCACTGCCAGTTCGATTCCTGGTCAGGGCACATGTCTGGGTTGTAGGCTCGATCCCTAGTAGGGGGCATGCAAGAGGCAACATATCCATTGATGTTTCACTCTCACATCAATGTTTCTCTCTCCTCTCTCTCTCTCTCCTCTCTCTCTACAAATCTTTTAAAAAATAAATAAATAAATAATTGCATTGAGTAAAGAAGCCAGACAAAAGAGTAGCTATTGTATGATTCATTTCTGTAACAGTCTAGAAATGGCAAACTAATCTATAGTGACAGAAATCAGGTCAGTGGTTGTCTGAAGTAAGGAAAGGGATCAGAGAAAGGGAAAAGAATATTACAAAGGGGCACAAAGTTACTTTTGGGGTGATGTATTTGTTTATTATCTTAATTGTTTTAATGGTTTTATGGGTATATACATATGTCAAAATTCATCAAATTGTTCAGTTGAAAACTGACCTTGGGTAAGTTTCTTATCTTCTCTGAGTCCAAGCCTCCTAATCTAAACTGGGGATAATAGTACTTACATTATAGGATTGTAAGGAAGATTAGAGGAAATGTATATAGAGGACACAACGCTTGGTGCAGAGTTGTGTTCAGTAAAGGATATTTGTTACTGGTTTTCTAAATCATCTACTTGCAATTCAGAACACATTTTACTTTGGATGTATGGGGAAATTTCCATTCAGAAATTTCATGTAGTTATAAAGTTTTCTATCCAGATGGTGCCCCTTTGCAGTTTAATCCTCCACCCTGATCCAAGGCAACCAATGATTTGCCCATTGTAATTGTAGGTTGGTTTTTCCTGTTCCTGAATGTAGACATATGCTTTTATATCTCATGGGTAAATGCCTAAGAATAGAATGCTGGGTCATATGGTGAGTGTGTGTGTGTAGGTATATACATATATATTTATTCTTTTTTACAGGTTGCTAGGGACGACTGTATTTCTGACACAGCACACTGCCTTTTCAATGCCCAACATATTTGTTAAGTAGGAATGACTTCTATTCTATTGAAATTTAAGAAAAATGCATTTGCTTCCTTAAACAAGCACTTCCTTGAACATAAGTATCTGCTGGTACAATGCCATTCATTTTCCTGGGAGATGCCTAACAAATAATAAGTACTCAATAAATTGATAAGTTTTATCCTAACGTAACTATTAGCTGAGTTACAAATATTTCCATTAACATCTCAGATTTGGATGGAAAGTTACACTATATGTCACACCCACACATGAGGATATAACAGATTTTGCTTTTATTTCTGACATGATTACCACATACCAAAGGATAAAGCCCAAAGTGGCGACTGTAAAAAACTAAGTCTGAACACTTTCTTCATGCCTCCCACATATTCAGTGGTGAATACCCTTCATAGGACCTTAATTCTAAGAGAGTTATGATTTTTACCACTTTGCAACTTAACTTTTATTTCCAGATTTGGCTGCAGAACTCTCACTCTGTGATATCACTAGGGGGCGCACTTACTCCTTTTTTAAAAGGGGGAGGGGATAGCAAGGAAAAACTTCCAAAAATGCACTTTTGTCCTGACTGTACCTGGAAAGTAAAGTGCAAAATGTTTTAAAATTCCCAGTGTGCCCTGGTCGGTTTGGCTCAGCGGTTAGAGCGTCGGCCTGTGGTCCAGAGAGACCTGGGTTCGGTTTCCACTAAGGGCATGTACTTTGGTTGCAGTTTGTCCCCGGCCCTGGTTGGGTCATGTGGGTGGCAGCCACTCGATGTGTCCTTTTCACGTTGATGTTTCTCTCTCTCTCTCTCTCTCTTCCTCTCTCTCCCTCCTGCTCTATCTGAACAAAAAATGAAAAAATGTCCTCGGGTGAAGATAAAAAAAAATAGTTTAAAAACAAGCGACATAAATGTTAGGCTTGGTACATTAACCAATCAACACATTTAACCCATAATGTAAATAGTAAATATTGCTTAAGATCATTTGGTAAAATATATATATAAATCTATAATACAAGCTGACCTTAATTATAACTTACCTTAAAATGCTTAATTATAATTTGTGAACATTCTGGTTTCAGATAAACACTACTAACAAAGAAAGTTAATAGATATTTATCACAAACTTCAGCTAATACTTCACTTGCCTGTTACTTTATTAAATTATTGGAAGGCAAAATTAATACTGTTATCCTCTTTTAACATTTGAAATTTACCTTGAGCACCTAAGCAGCAAGGAAGTAGAAAAAGAGGAAAGATAACAGGCAATTAACATTAATTAGGCATCTATTCTGTGGCAGGAGCTCTCTATACATAACGTAACAACCTGGGGGAACAGAAATTTCCATTTACAGACGAGAAAACAAGGGCTTAACAAGCATAAGTAACTTGCCCATAGTCACACAGATAGTAAATGGTAGAATAGGATACAACTTAAATCTGTCTGATTCCAATGCATATGATGTAAAATAATCAGGAGTTGCTTAACCCACCTGGCATTTTGGTCATCTTCAAATAGACAAATACACTTTATTCTACTAAGAGGTATATATTTACATCACAACAAAGTACACGAAAGAACCAAAATAGCAACAACATAAAATATGGCTTGTCCTCCAAGAACTTATGATCTGTTAAGAAAAATGCACACACTTACACATAAAGGAATACAAGGTAGTAATTAATGAGGGATGCAGCCACTAAATGATATGGGAGCTCAGAGAAGCCTGGGATCCATGTGGTTTCAGCAGTCAGGAAAGGCCTTATGAAAGACGCAAGATTACAATAGGACCCTAGAGATGGAAAATGTTAGATAGCTATAATGAAAGGGTATCCCAGGATGGGTAAAAGTAGAGGTAAGGATGAACACAATATAGCTAAGTAACAATGAAAAGGCCAGTATGACGGTTTCAAAAAGTGAAGGGCTGAAAGGAAACCCAAGTATCCACCAACTAATGAATGAATAAATAAAATGTGATATGCCCACACGACAGAATACCATTTATAATTTTAAAATAATAATAAAGTACTGATACATGCTACAACATGGATGAAACTTGAAAACATGCTAAGTGAAAGCAGTCAGTCACAAAAGGCCACATAGTGTATAATTTAATTCATATGAAAGGTTCAGAATAGGCAAATCCATAGAAACAGAAAGTAGACTAATGGTTCCCAAAGGCTGGGAAGGTTGGGAAGAAGTGGAGAGGAACTGCTAATAGGTACAGGGTTTCTTATTGAAGTAATGAAAATATTATAAAATTGATTGTGGTGATGGTCACACTACTTTGAACACACTAAAAATCACTGAACAATATACTTTAAATGGGTGAACTGTATTGTATATGAATTACATCTCAGTCAAGCATTAAAACAAAGTGGAACAGCACATTGTACAGCTAAGATGGAGTCACTTATGCCAAGTTCAAGAGTCTGGCATTTATCTGATATGCAATTTGAGATATGAGTAAAGATTTACCCAATGAAAGCACAGCATACATACTTAAGGACTCTTCTCTAACACAATAATTAACGTTTCAAGTACATTTCTAAAATCACAAAGAAGAGAGAGAACAGGAAAAATATATTGTGGTATGATTTTGACTAATCCACAAGCTGTGACTATTAGGAAAGTTGTTTTGCTTCAGTGCTAAATGCCACAGATGAGTATATCAGAATCACTTATGCAAAACCACAAATTCATCTGTGGTAAATCTTTAATTATCATAATGTTCTAAACTTAATTGTGAAAATGGCATTAATAATTGATCTACCACACTTTAGAGTAAGATAATAAAAAGTATCATTTGTTTTTCATTGGATGGCAGTGCTCTGTATATAATGCTTTTATAAATATTCAATGCAATTTAAATGCTATCAGAATCTCCACTAATGTAAAGCATTTCCTACTGATGTTTACACATTTGAGTCTGAATTCTAATTTAACATAATATTCCAAAATAGTTTTAATATACAAAATAAGAAAGCTATAAAAACAAATCTGACATTCAAAAGCAGAGAGCAAAAAAAATCTGGATATTAAAGATCCAATACAAAGGCAAAGGTACAGCACTAAAAAATAAATCTGAAAATGAGAGAGAGAAAAAACAGAACTCAATATTAGATTCTACAACACTGGGGAGTACAATTTTTTTTTAAAGGGATAAATTACATTCAAAATAGGTTTTAACAGAGGCAAAGTTTGGAACAGTTCTAAACAATCCCACACTCTCCCCTGAATCCCAGGGAAGAAAGAACCTTTCAGGCAGTCTTGGCCTAAAGGTGAAATCCCACTTTCCCCCAGGAGGTGGTGAGATATTTGGAACACAAAAGAAGAACTCAGCTGGATGCTCAGACACAACCAAACCAGTGTTCCCCTTTCAGTCACCTTGCAAACCTCCTTCAGGGCTGATTAGCCATAAGTAACTAAAAGAGATATCAGATCTCTTTTAAAATTCTCTTGTCTAAGAATGAGAGGACCCATCTGTCTCTATCAGGGCTTTTTGTAAGTTCCAGAAATGGATGAAACTTATGTTTGTGCCTGAGAAATACAGACAATTCAGAAGACCTGGTTCGCTAACAAACAATAAAAGTAAAATAGAAAACAAATAAGCTCTCCTAAAAAAGAAGACTTGTCACTGATATCTAGAATAAGGTTTCGGCTGTCAAGTAAGTAGAGCAAGACTCTCCATTTCCTCCTTGTAAGCCAGCATTTACACAAAGAAAAGAATTCAGTAAGAGTAAGAAAGAACTTATTTCAAATCACTAACTGCTGTATGTTAAAACAAACTTATCCAAACTTTTGCCAATTGTCTAGCTACTCCAATCAAAAGAACTGTGGGAAAAGACAGATGCTTATAACTACTGTTCACCATGTTGCACATGTTAATTAAGGAATAAAGTACTTCAAATATAACAAAATACCAAAATAGGTTAAATGTTGGATTATTCTCTATGTAAACACCAAAACACATACTGTTAATTTATACATAAATAAAAGTTTTCTTTTAAATAAATAGGTAGAAATGATGAGAGCATGCTACCAAAGATCACCAATAACATCAACAGAAGATCTAAGATCCGAAAACATTTTAAAGTGTTAGAATTAGTGGAGAGGATGGTCTAAGTTGTAAGCTTGCTAAAATTCTAACTAAACTAAGAACAGAAACCCAAGATGCCACTGAGAGGCTAAAGAATAATCTTTATAATGGAAGTCATGGAGAGGGGATTTATTTTTTTACAGGATCCTTCAATGAATAACATGGGACTAGAAACATGATCTATAATCAAGAAAGAAGAGCAAGTAACTTGCCAGCACCTGAAACTGGCAAAGTGGACCTGAGCTAAGGAAACAAGGATGACACATATTCCAGGAGGTAAATAACACCAGTTTTCAAAATCTGATTTTGAAAAACAAAAGTGAAAACTAATTTGCTACAAGGGGGAGAAAAATGTTGAGTTAAAGAAAAGATTTTAAACAAAAGTACACAAAACACCTCAGAAAATTTTCTGTTTCTGAAGTATTTTCTTAGATATGTTCAATAATGCTTGCCATATTAGCTTTTAAAAAGCTAAACTCACAATTTTTAAAATAGTTGAGAGAAATCTCATAAATATTTGCAATAAACATTTGCCTTAAGCAAACCTGTAGAGCTTGTGAGATGAAAACTTAAATGAGAGTAGACATGATGAAATTGTTAAATCTCTCAAGCATTATTATAAAGCTCACATAGCAAAAGTAATATGAACAATATATCCTGAGCAACAAAATGAACTACCATATTTGTGGATTTTTTCCTATACAGTAGATAGTATATAAGGTTCACATTCTACAATTAAATTAATCCCTGGATATTGTTAAGTCTCATCTAAACTTATTGGATGTTATGTGAGAACCACCAAAGCCGGAAAATGAAAAAAGAATAAGATTCAACTCAAACCTCCAAGCAATAGTCTTTAAATTAGGTATCTCATTTGATTTCTGTTCTCAAATGTGTACATCCATACCTAAATCTTAATCTGTAACATAATTAAGTGCTATGGATGCAAAAGTACTGTGTTCAAATGACTGAGTAAAACGGAACATAACCATAACATGACATTTCAGAAAACAATCATCGATGCAGCCATAGGGAAAGAGCAGCAATTTTAGGTAAGGACTTTCGGAAATACCTGAGCAGATAAACAGCCCTTTCAATATCGCTGAGATCTTCATCAACTGTCAGTCTTTCTATTTCTTCTGCTGTCTGTCAAGTGTAAAATACAAATTATGCACACAAACATCCATTTGTCTTGCCCCTCCAGTGCTGCCCCAGCGACCCTATATAACTACTGACTAATGAAAAAGTTTCACAATTAAGCATTATCATTGAAAACTGATCATGGGTTTGAGGACTCTAGGTGACTACCTCCACCACAGAGGTCTCTCTAATTGTCTCTGTTGGGTTTGGGTTGTGGAGGTTCGGGGTTTGGTTGTTGTTTGTTTCTATTTTTTTTTATTTATTTTTTTAACTTTTCTAGCTTCTTGATTGAAGCTTGAGAATTCCACTGTGGTTTCAGAACATTGCTGAAACCAATTTCATATGCATATATACAAGGTACACATACTTTTTATCTCTAATACCCCCAAGACTGTTTCCCCAGCATTTTCCACCCCAGGAGATGCTAAAAGGGTGACGGATGAAGACTGCAGCCGAGTGGGGAGGAAAAAACGAAATCTGGTGGGGGGTGGATAAAATCTGGGGCTGCAAGGAGATCCGGAGTCGAGGTATTGCGGCAGGTGGGAGTGAGAGGCGCTCGAGGAGCCAGGAAGAGGATGGCTGGGGCAGGGGGTCCGCAGGCTCGGTTTGCCAGCAGTGAGGGTTGAGCCTCCGGGAGGCTGGGAGGAAGATGACTCTGCGGGCGGGGAGCCGGTGGGGGTGGGGGAGCTAGTGGAGGCTGGCTCCGTCAAGGGGGGTGGGAGGCAGGGCCCTAGGAGAGGCGTGGAGGGGCTGGCAGGAAAGGAAGGAAAGGACTTGTGATTCGGGATGGAGGCAAAGGGTCGACGGGGCTCTGAAGATCGGTAGCAGGACGGCTCGAGTATGGGTGCTGGTTGGGAGGTGAAGGGAGGCCCGGGATGACTTGGGGAAGAGGGGTTGAGATCAGGGGTGTCTCGGGGAGAGGTGGGGGGCACGATCGCGGCTGTGTGGGAGAAGTGGGACTGCGGCCAGAACTGAGGCAGCACCAGGGGGCCGGGCGGGGGCACCCAGGAGAGGACCCAGGATGAGCCGGCTGCGGCCCCGAGGGGAGCTCCTGCAGGGGCGGGGGGCGAGGGGCCTCGGCGGGCCGAGAGGGGCGGCGCGGGAGAGCGGGGTGGCCCGGCCAGGCGCTCGGCCGGCCGGTCCAGGGGCGGCGGGCTGGGGAAGGGCACTAGGGAGCCGCAGGGCTGGCCCGGGGCACAGGAGAGAGCCCGGGGCCCCGTCCCTCGAGGATGGGGGTCCGGGCGGGGAGAACCGGGGCTGCGTCGAAGAAGGGGCCCCCGGGAAGGGCCGGTTGAGAGTGACACGACGACCGGAGGGGGACTGAGGGGCCGACCGGACACCGAGAGGGGACGGGACGGGGGTCGCGCCGGGGCCCGGCGCCCGGCGTCCTGCGAGCAGTTCTCCCCGGGGAGCGCACCTTGAGGCTCCGGCGGACCGGCCTCTCGATGATGGTGAGCTCCTGCAGGTCCTCCATGTAGCCGAACAGGCTGTTCTGACTCAAATCCATCGCGGCGGCGGCGGCGGATGCATGGACCGCCGGGCCCCCTTGCCGCCCGGGCCGGAGCGGCCCCGGGTTGCCGGACGCGCGCAGCCCCGCGGGCGCCCGCCAGCAGGACTTTCTCCCGCTCTTGGCCGCGAGAACCCGGCGGGCGGCGAGCGGCGAGCCGGCAGCTAGAGAAGGAGCGCGGCCGCCGAGGGGGCGGGGCGGGCAAGGCGAGGGGGCGGGCCGAGGCGCGCGGGCGGGCCGTGGGGGCGGGGCCGGGGCGGGGGAGGTGCCACAGCGCCCGCCTCAGTCCCGCCCCCTTCCCGCCGGATGCAACTGCCTGGCACCGTGGCGGCGGCCCCAGCCCCTCTGCTCCCGCCCCTCGCTGCTTTCAACTCCCAACCGACCGTGCCCCATCCCGCGGCGCGTGCGCGGAGCCTTCCACTTTCCGCAACCGGCGGGGGCGGCTTGAGGGCGTGTTGGGGGCGGGCAACGGGGGGGCGGGGTTCTTGTTTTACCTGCTAGAGTAACCTTCCAGTTATTCCTGGGACGGCCCATCCCAGCAGGTTGGCCGTGGACACTGAGATCACTAGCTCAGCAAACGCCGGGGGAGGGGTGTGTACCCCAAATACGCAATTGCACCGTGGCTTGTGCGGAGATGATGGGGAATGGAGATATGGAATGAGGTCCTGGAGGGGCTAGGGAATGAGGTCCTTGGTTTCCTGACAGTGGTCAGGAAAGGATTCGTGGAGGGGAGACACTTACTTAGACTGAATCTTACACGATCAATACGACTTTTCCAAGAGAAATAAGTAATAAGAGTAAGGTCATTGCAGATTGAAGCCTGGGCATGTTTTGGTTGTGAGACTTGCAGTCTGTAGAACTTGGAGTGCCCGGAATCGAATGCTTGGCAAGTAGGTGGAAAGGGGCAGGTCCTTTATGCAGAGAGGCCCTGCTGCGGGCAGCCACGTTGAGTTGCTTGCATTTGCTTCTATTAAGAATGGAAAGCGCCTGGCTGGTGTGGCTCAGTGGTTGAGCGTGACCCATGCACCAAGAAGTCGCTGGTTCTATTCCCTGTCAGGACACATACCCAGGTTGTGGGCCTGATCCCCAGTGGGGGGCATGCAGGAAGCGGGCAGTCCATGTTCTCTTTCATGGATGTTTCTATCTCTCTCCTTCTCCCTTTCTCTAAAATCAATTAAAAAAGAAAAGAAAAAGAAAATTTTTTTAAAAAGGAAAGCGATGAAAGGGCGACTGGGGCGAGTATTTGAATGTCAGGGACCAGTTATGTTGATCATACTCTTAAGCTCCTAAGGGTCAGCAAAAACCCTCTCTCTTTTTTTACTTTGTTATTTTCCATTCATTCCCACTCCACACGCCCATTTCTCTACCTCCCATTTGCACCTTCTTTCATATGTTTATGTCCCAGTACAAATATACACCCTGGAAAGATATTGTTTTTAGTATATGTATTTATTTCTAATATGCATGAATGGTCTTGTGCAAAGAATTCACTCTTTTTCTTGTTTTTCCTTCAACATAATGCTTTAGAGATCTATTCATGAGGCTATTTATATCAGGAGTTCACTAATTCCTATCACTGATGGCACTGGATTTGTGCATCTAACACATTTTACTTATCGGTTCCTTAAATAATGGACAGTTATGTTGCCAGCAGTTCCTTGTTACCACAGGCAATGCTGGAATAGGATGTATGTCTTATGGACCACAAGAAAAATGGAATTGCTAGGTCATGGAGTCTACAGGTGTTTAGTTTCACTCTGTCATGTTGCTCTCCAGAATGGCTTTGTCACTTTGCATTCCCACTAATGGCACATAAAGGTAGAAACATTTATGTTCCACTCTATACAGTAACATTTGATATTATCTAATGTCCTCATTTATATCAATCTGATATTGATAGAGTAATATCATGTAATTTTCATTTGTATTTCTTTGATGATTAGTGATGTTAATTATTTTTCCACATATACTTAAGAACCATTGAGATTTTTTTCCTTCTGTGAAGTCCCTATTGACATCCTTTGCCTAATTTTTCTGCTAGGTTTCCTATTATTTTTCTGAATGAATTTAAGTAGTTCTCATATATTCTAAATTTTAATCTCTTGTCAGGCTTGGACACTGAAAATATCTCCCAATCTTTTCATGCATCCTATTAACTTGTTTTTTGCTCTTTTACAGAATAAGGGAAATCCTTAATTTTGGCGTAGCCAAATGCATCAAATTTTAGCCTTGCAGAGTGTGCTTTGGAGTCTTGTTTAAGGATCTTTTCTACCCACGGTTGCAAAATATTCTCCTACATTTTCCCCTATTTAATTTGATATTTTTGCCTATCACAGTTAGGTCTGAATTCATTCGAAGTAGAGAGATTATATTATTTTCACTACATGAGCCAGTTTTCCCAGCAACACCCACCAAAAAATCCATCTTTTCCCCACCAATGTGTGATGGTGTCTGGATTGTATGCCAAGTTTCCACAGACACACATCTCTGTTTCTGGGTTCTCGTTGCTCTTCTATTGATCTAGTCCTGTTCTTGTACCAATGCCACACTGATCTTACTACTATGGCTTTGCTATATGTATCCTAATATCTGGTAGAGTGGATCCTCACACTCTTTGCTCTTTTATTTATTTATTTTATTTCAGTATTGCCTTTGAGGTTCAAAGCCAAACACAATCAGTGCTTACCCCAAAGCTGAAATTCAGGTTTTCTGATCCCTATTTCACTGAAGAGGGAAAGCAGAAAGAGATATATCCTGATGGGATTAGGATAGAGAAGAGGCAAAGTGTGTGTGTGGGGGGGGGGTCCTTAGCAAATACCTTGCAGCCTCCCTTTTCTGTCAACTTCTGAAATTCTCCTCCTTATCCCCTTGATTTGTAACTGATACTGAATAATATTTGCCAACTTTAATTTACCCTGTTTCAGCTCAGAAGTATTATCTTATATTTATATTTTATAACAGCATCATCTGAGACATAGCTTTGATGTTGGCTGTCACAGGGCAGGAGGCTGATGAAGGAGAATGTTCCACTTGATGGCTGGAATCTGTAACTGCTACAGTTACCAACCTGTGGTGGAAATAGCCCACCCTCGCCTGGCTGCCAGGAAACCTGAGTCCCCATCCTGACTCTGCCAGTAACACGCAGTGGAACAACTCTTGGAGCCTGTTTTCCTTATCTGAACTGCTTTCTTAAGACTTGTCTCAATGTGCCCTAGAAGCAGCCTGTGAAGTACGGAAGACATGCACGACCAGTCCAGTTGTATAGATAATGAAACGGATGCTCTGAGAAGTTTTGTGACTCAGGCTGCAGCGCACAGCTAAGGGAAGCTAAATTTATTCACTTCATTGGTTCCTTCAACAATAGCATGGTTATTAAACACATGGGATTTGGAGCTCAACTACCTGAGTTTAAGTCCTGGTTCTGCTACTTCCTACTGTGGACAGGGAAGGTACTTAACCACTCTGCCCCCCACTTTCCTCACCTCTAAGACAAGAATAAAAGTAGCACTTAGCACAAAGTGTTGTTGTTAGAATTAAATGAGATTATATGTGTACAGTGCTTAGAGAAAGTCCTGGCACAAAATAAACATTCAATGTTTGCTATCATTATTATTATTACCACTAGACCCAGGTTCCCCCACAGACAGCTTCAGAAAAGATTTAAGAAATTGCGCTGAATCAGTAGATTATTATGAGAGGCAGAATAATGCTCTCCCCAAGATGTGCACATCCTAATCCCCCGAACCTGTGACTATGTTAACATAGATGGCAAAAGGGACTTTGAAGATGTGACTAATTAAAAAATCTTGAGGGTGGGGAGATGATCTTGGATTATGTAGGTGGGCCCAATGTAATCATAAGGGTCCTTATGAGTGAAAGAGGGAGGCAGGAGGGTCCGTAGCAGGGTGGTATGAGAGGAGAAACTTGAAGATGGGAGGGCACTACAGCGGGCAGCCTCTAAAAACTGGAAAAGGAAAAAAACACTCAGCTCTCCTAGAGCCTCCCAGTGGAAATGCAGCCGTGCTGCCACCTTGATGTCAGTCCAGTGAAACCCAGTTCTAACTTCCAGAACTGTAAGATAATACATTTGGGTTGTTTCAAGCCCCCAGACCGATGGTAACTTGTTACCACAGCAATAGGAAACTAATGCAATTGTCTATGTGAGAAAAATAGTTAAATTCAAGTTCTACCTCTAGACCATACACAAAAGTCAATCACAGGTGAATGAAAAACCTGAACATGCAAGACAAATCTTTCAAACTTTTGAAAGAGAATATTAGGAGAATCATTTTATGACATCAGAATAGGGAGCGTTTTCTTAAACAAAAAACGCATGCTATAAAATAAAAGATTGATAAATCTACCTACCTTAAAATTAAGAACTTATGTTCATCAAAAGACACCACAAAGACAGTGACAAGACAAACCATAGACTGGGAAAGATATTTACAGCAAATTAAGCAAACAAGGACTGCTGCCCAGAATCAAGAATTCTAACAAATCAGTATGAAGACAACAAAACAGAAAAATGGGCAAAGCATAAACAACCAGATTACAGAAGAGAGTCACCAATAAACCTATGAAAAGAAGCTCAACCTCATTTATAATCAGAGAAAAGTAAATGTATATACTTATACTCATATATACACTAGAGTGACAACAGAGAAACCAGGTGGAAAGTAATAGTATCTTGGACTGGAGACATTATGATAGAGATGGAGCGATTTGAACAGATTCGAGATATTTTGGAAAAACTGGGGATGTGTTAGGGGAAGGTTAGAGGTCAGGGAGGCAGAAGCATTAAGGATGATGTACAAGTTTGGGGCTTGTTCAGCGGGATGAACACACCACCCACTCAGAGCTCATTCTGTGTTCTCTTTAGTAGGTGGCAGCTGGGGACAGTTGCTGCACAGCTCCATCTGCAACTCAAGTGGACTTCCCAAAATCTGCCCCCATGTCAGTGGCTGCTCCATGTAGCTCTCTTCTCTTCAGGTTGAATCTGGGCAAATAGATGAGGTTCCTAGTGGGCCACGTCTGTTGGAATCTGCCCGGCCCCTACTAGTACATAGTAGGACTCTGTTGATGTTTATTGAGAACATAGAGACAGAGGGAAGAGGCAGGAAGGATAGGACAGAGAACACTAAACTGCATAGTAAATCTTCTACCCCTGTGGTCCCTGCCACTATTATTTCTCACCTGGATTAACAGAGCTGCTGCTTCTGCTCTGCCACTTCTAAAGTTACTTCCAACACAACTAGACTGATCCTGTTCACACAAATGTCAGATCCAACCACCCGAGGCTCTAAACCAGGGCTTCTTAACCTAGTTTCTGTGTGGGCCCCAGTACTTCGTTGGGGAGGAGGAGACCTTGCATTGTAAGATATTTAGCAGCATCCTGTCCTCTACCTACTAGACATCAGAATCCTGTCCTGACCTCTCCTCACCCCCACCCCCAGTTGTGACTGGGAAAAGATATTTACAAAAAATGTCTTCCGACATTGCCAACTGGGACATCTGGGGACAATTGAGAACCACTGCTCTAATCTCCGCAATAGCTCCCCACCTAACGCAGAGAATGTCTTCCCACATCCTCTCTGACTTCATGTCTCCCGTTTCCTCCTTGCCCCGCTCTGCTTTCTTTCTTCACGCGTGCTGGCCTCCTTGCTCTCCTGCAAACACTGGCCGTGTGGTCCCGGTCAGAGCCGTGCCCTCTGCTTGGAATGTCCCTCCACTGGGCTTTCAGAGAGCTCACTCCGTCGTGTCCTTCGGGGTCTGTCTCAAATGGCACCTTCCCTGGGAGCCAGCTCAGAATACCTTTTATGAAATTAAAATGCAACTGCATTAGTTTGCTAAGTCCTCCTTAGCAAAAGACCACACACTGGATGACTTAACAGAAATATATTGTCTCACCGTTCTGGAAGCTGGAAGTTGAGATAAGGTGCTGGCAGGGTTGGCTTCTCCTGAGGTTTACAGATGGTCGGCCACCTTCCCACTGTGTCCTCACGTGGTCTTCTATGTGTGGAGGCATCCCTGGTGTCTCTTCGTGTGTCCGGATTTTCTCTTCTTATGAAGACACCAGTCATATTGGGTTTGAGCTCACAAGAGCCTTATTTTAACTCAATCACCTCTTTCATGGCTCTGTCTTTAAATATAGTCACATTCTGAGGTACTGGGATTAGGACTTCAACATATGAATTTTCAGGGACACAGTGCAGCCCATAGCACCCACCATCACCACCACCAGCACTTATCAGTCTAACATTCTGAATATTTTACTTATTCATCTTATTTACAGTCGTCTTCTCCAATTCCCTGCTCAAATGTTGTGTTTCATGAAGACATAGGTTTTGTCCATTTGATTCACCACTACATTCCCAGTGACCAGAATCATGCCTCGTACATAGGAGGCACTCGTTAATTATTTGTTAAAGAAGTGAATAAGCAGAGCTTCTCCACTAACTAGCTGTAAACTTGGGGAAGTCACTTAATTTCTTTGGGCCTCAGCTCCTCTATCAAATGAGGGAATTAGGCTAGATAATATATAGAACCAGATTCTGTTCTATTTGAATCTAGGTGCTGACTTAGCCCAGATTCCCTAGAAAACAGTCCGAGGCAGAGTTGAAGTGCCAACCCTTCCTTGCGTGGTGCAATCCCAGGGCAGCCAGAGAGAAGGGAGGCAGGGCAGGATGGGAAGCAAACATACAGCACTGGCTGCCACACGGGCCCCAGTGCATGGAGAGGCACAACCAGGTGCTTGACCACACAGGACATTTCCAGACGCCTGGGAACTCTCCATGGTAAGGAGGCAGGTAAGCCCCCTTCGGCATTTTGCTTCCCGTTGGTCCAAGTGGGCTCCTTGGGGAGTTAACCCACTTGCACACTCATGGTCTCTGGAGAAGCCAGACCCGGATCCCGCAGGAAGAAGGCTGAAGGGCTTGGCCTCAGACTGCAGGGACAGAGAACGGAGGATAATCGAGACAGCAATCCCTGGTCCCCAGGGCTGAGAAAGTAAGTGGCTCAGAGCCTAGAAGACAGGTGAGACCCAGAGAATCTGACACGGGCTGAGATGTGCACACGACAGGGGATGAGGGAAGGAATCGGTGAGGAGGGGGACAGGTCAGGAGCGAGCGGGTGGGAAGCACTGATCAGCTCCAGTGATTGAGGAGGGAGCTCGGCCCAGCAGGCAGGGCGCTAGGGTGGCTCCTGGACCTGATGAGCTGGCCGGAATTGTTTTATTTCTGAAGTCCTGATGGGGACTGTATGGCCCTAGCAGCCTGGTCTCATGAAACTGTTCTGGTGGGGTCCTTGAAGGGGGCACCAAGCCTCCTTTCCTGCATGGTCAGACTCCGGGTGTCTGGTGATGGAGGGGCTCCCATTTCCCAGGCCAGGAGCCTTGGGCTTGCATCCAGGGAGCTGCTTCATCTCCCAGCCTCCTCCCTGGTTGCTGCCTCAGCCCTTCTGATGCCACTCTGCAAACTCTTCCTAAACTCCAGCCGCCCCCTCAGCTGTCTCTGGAGGGAGAAAGGACGTTCACTGCCAAGGCTCCCCTCCTCCGGGAGGGGGTGTTTTTCTCCTGTGTGGGCTGGGTGTGTTGGGTTGTACCCCAACTCGAGGGCAGATTCCGCCCTCCAGAGGTGATGATACACGCTGAGAGCAGATGCACATTTGTCTCCTGGGAGGCAGTGGGCGAGGGAAGCAAACACAGTGTGGGCAGGGGGCGTCTGCAGAGCTGTGATGGGGTGATGGGCCCAGAGAGCAGGGAGCTGTCTGACTGTCTCCATTGCCTGTGTGCAGAGGCAGAGGAAGGCTGATTATAGGGCTGGGTCCCGAGGCCATGGATGTGGGTGCAAGGAGCTGGGTACGCACTTGACTGTCAAGGTGGGGGTGATGGTTACCCTGGTGACCAGGCTAGGAAGTGGGTTGGCCTTGCAGGCAAACATGCTGGAAAGAAAACATAATAAGCACTGGTTAAAGCTTTTCTCTCCCTCTTTTCTTTTTCTTCACTGGAGCACAGGTCAGATGGAACTTTGTCATCTTAAATGAAGGACAACTTTCAGAGGTTGGCCCATCATATCCTGTTCTGGTTCCCCATGAACACCCTTCTCCACACCTCTAAGCTGGCATAGAAGACCCGACTCATAATCCTAACTAGCCCTGGGACCTGGGCAAGTCACTTCCCCCACCAAGCCTCACTCAGACCATGCAACCTCCACGATGCCCCTGTGTCCTGATTCCTGGGACCCACCCCAGACATTCTGACTCAGCAGATCTGGAGTTGCATTTAGGATTCTGCATTCTAGTCACCTCTCCACACCCCCAGGTACATGTCACTGCTGTTCAGAAGCACTGGACATCGAGAGCCTAGGCATGGGAAGCAGACACACCCAGATTCTCGCCTCAACTATGCCATCTCCTTGGGCAGTCTACCTGTAGCCCGTCTGAGCCCCGGTTTCCTTGTCACTGTCACGGGGAAAGAGGACTGCCAGCCACACTGCGTGATTGTAGAATCAGCTGAGACACAGCCACGATGCACGGCAGAGCCTGGCATATGATGAGGGTCCAGTAGGTGTTTCACTTTTTAGCTTATTTTTCTATCTGAATCTGGTGTCTCTACTATCCTCTCCCCTTCCCAGCAGTTCCCTTTCTTCTTCTCCTCCTTCTGCAGCCAACTCCCATATCCTGGAAAAGGGTCTCTGCAATAAGCAAGGAATCATCAGGCTAGAACTCAGGTAGAGAAGGAGGGGAGGTGTGCTCATAGCGGGGGGAGGGGAGGCCCTCACACCCAGTTCCAACTCCCTTAAATCTGTTACCATGACAATTCATAGCTTACCAACCTCTGTGGGGTAAAATGACTCCTTCCTGCATGGGGTGGGGGATGGGGCGGTGGTGGTCTTTGGATTCCAGCGGTCATTTTCCCAAGAGACCAAGAGAAGGGAGGGCCCCATGCCCACCCCAACCCAATCACCACATTTCATTTCATTATAAACTGAGGGTTTCTCTAGCACAGGGACCTAGCTGGACTTCACTTCAAAGCCCTAGCACCTAACATGGTGCCTGGCATACAGTAGGCACTTGAGAAATGCTGGTTGAGTGAATAAATAAATATGGTGAAAATGTGATTTTCTTGACTCTCGTAATCAACAGTGAGCTTCATTTAGGAGAGAGGTGACATGGAATTAGGACCCCAGGCACCTGTCATTTGATTTCTTCCTCACCTGTCCATCCCCTTGGGGAAAATGCCGTCCGGCCTCTTCAAGGGCATTTATTCATCTTGACCACAACACGTTCATACATAGGAAAGCCCAGGACATGCAGCTACAATTCACCCTCGCTTCCCCATACCCCAAAGTTTTGAAGTAAGTGTTGGCTCAACGAATTTGTTCATCAAAGCTCTTCTGAACCAGAGTGGGTATTCATATATCAAATTCTATATGCCATGGAAATTAATCCTTGCTTCCCCCAACCATAAATTGTCCATGCCCTGTCGACTCCATCTGCTCTCTTGAGGTCCGCCTCTCTAGCAAAGAGGATTGACAGAACGCAAATCGGTTCAGGATCACAGCTGACAAACAAAGGTCATAAGAAAAAGAGATTAAAACTTTTGGCTCAGAAGTTTTAAAAAAATTATCTGAGTGATTAATATAGCTGTTCTGTCTGCCATTAACAGACAATTGTGAGATAACAGAAAATATATATATATTGGTCTCTATCCCTGGTTCCTGGCACAGGGCTCCTAAACCCTTGTTTTATTGTTGTTGTTTTTTATCCTCACCTGAGGACATTTTTCCATTCTTTATTCAGACAGGGTGGGAGGGAGAGAGAGGAAGAGAGAGAGAGAGAAACATCAACGTGAAAGGGACACATCGAGTGGCTGCCACCGGCATGACCCAACCAGGGCCGCTGGGGACAAACTGCAATCAAAGTACATGCCCTTAGTGGGAGCCGAACCCAGGTCTCTCTGGACCGCAGGCCAACACTCTAACCACTGAGCCAAACCCTTGTAATTTTCTAAGTGATAAGAACACCAGGTGGATCGCTTGTTTTAATATTTGTCTTTGAAGACAAAAACCAGCCCTGGCCAGTTTGGCTCAGCGGTTAGAGCATGGGCCTGCGGTCCAGAGAGACCTGGGTTCAGTTCTCGCTAAGGGCGCATACCTCGGTTGCAAATTGCCCCGGCCCTGATTGGTCGTGTGAGTGGCAGCCACTCAATGTGTCCCTTTCACGGCGATGTTTCTCTCTCTCTCTCTCTTCCTCTCTCTCCCTCCTGCTCTGTCTGAACCAAAAATGGGAAAATGTCCTCAGGTGAGGATAAAAAACAATAATAATAATAATTAAAGACAAAAACCATATGATTTTATTTGTATGTGAAATCTAAAAAATAAATTAAGTCCTGGGCGGTTAAAGTAAGAGCATTGGCCCGCGAACCAGAGACTCCCGGGTTCGGTTCCCGCTAAGGGCACGTACCTCAGTTGCAGTTTGTCCCCAGCCCCAGTTAGGTTAACCAGTTGATGCATCTCTCTCACATCGATGTTTCTCTCTCTCTTTTCCTCCCTCTCTCCCTCCTGCTCTATCTGAAGATAAACACAATGTTCTCGGGTGAGGATAAAAAATAAAAACTCAGAAAAATAAAGTAGCCCTGGCCAGAGTGGCTCAGTGGTTAAGTGTCGACCCATGCACCAAGAGGTCACCAGTTTAATTCCTGGTCAGAGCACATGCCCAGATTGTGGGCCCAATCCCCAGTGAGGGGCATGCAGGAGGCAGCCAGTCGATGTTCTCGCTCATTGATGTTTCTATCTCTCTCTCTCTCTCTCTCTCTCTCTTCCCCCCTCTCTAAAATCAATAAAGAGAAAAAATTAAAACATAAAAATAAAATAAATAAAGTAAAGGAACAAGCAAAACAGAAACAAACTCATAGTTACAGAGAACAAATTGATGGTTGTCAGATGGACAGTCAATGACACTGTGGTAACTGTATATGGTGCCAGAGGGGTACTAAACTTTTTGGAGTGATCACTTCATAAGTTATATAAATGTCTAATCGCTATGTTGCATACCTGAAACTAATATATGTCAGCTGTATTTGAAAAAAATTAATGTTTTAAATTACAAAACATATATATTTGTCTTCGACCCCATCCCTGACACAGGGCTCCTAAAACCCTTGTAAATTCCTAAGTGATAATAGCACCAGGAGTATCTTTTGTTCTAATGAAGGTGAGTCTTGGCGGACCCCTGGATGGGGACCGGTCCCCAAAAAGATAAAGCCATGATTAGAAGCTTAGAATTTTCATCCCCACTCCCATCCTCCAGAGAGGGGAGAGGGGTGGAAATGGAGTTAATAAGGAATCACGCCTAGGTGAGAAAGCCCCCATAAAAGCCCAACAATAGGGGGTTGGTGACAGGTGAAGGTCCAGGGAGAGCGGCACACCAGGAGAGGGCCTCACCCTACTCATCCTTCCATTTGGCTGTTTGTATCCTTTTCATAGTGCACCAGTAAGTGTAAGTGAACCGTTTTCCTGAATTCTGTGAGCAACTCCAGCAAATTAATCAACTCAAGGAGGAGGTCGTGGGAACTTCTGAGTTATAGTCAGTTGGTCAGAAGCCCAGGTGACAACCCTGGATTAGCAATTGGCATCAGCAAGGGGGGGAGTCCTGTGGGATGGAGCCCTGAACGTGTGGCATCTGAGGCTACTTATAGGTAGACAGTGTCCGCACTGAGTTACACTGCAGAACACCCAGCCAGTCATGGAGAACTGCCTGGTGAGGTGTGGAGGAAAGGCCCCCACATCATAACTGGGTCCTAGAATCAGTTCAACAGTTGAGTTTTGGTTAATGAGGCCTGTGCTTGAGAAGAAACATCTAGCCCTGGCCGGTTTGGCTCAGCGGTTAGAGCTTCGGCCTGCGGTCCAGAGAGACCCGGGTTTGGTTCCCGCTAAGGGCACGTACCTCAGTTGCAGTTTGTCCCCAGTCATGGTTGGTCATGCAGGAGGCAGCCACTCGATGTGTCTCTTTCACATCAATGTTTCTCTCTCCCTCTCTCTCCCTCCCACTCTATCTGAACAAAAAATGGGAAAATGTCCTTGAGTGAGGATTAAATAAATAAACAAAAATAAAAACATATGATGTACATATTAAAAAAATAAATAAAACCCTGGCCGGTTTGGCTCAGCAGTTAGAGCGTCGGCCTGCGGTCCAGAGAGACCCGGGTTCGGTTCCCACTAAGGGCGCGTACCTCGGTTGCAGTTTGTCCCCGGCCCTGGTCGGTCATGCGGTTGGCAGCCACTCGATGTGTCCCTTTCACGTCGATGTTTCTCTCTCTCTCTCTCTCTGTTCCTCTCTCTCCCTCCCGCTCTCCCTGAACAAAAATAATAATAAATAAATAAATAAGAAACATCTATTCATTCATTAACTGAATATTTACGATGTGCCAGGCAGGGCCTGCTTCATGGGCTTGTGGCCTGGACAGTCACACAGGGAGGGCCCAGCACTCAGAAGGGCCCCACGCTTAAGGTTAATGACGTTCTCCTGTCCCGTCTCGAAATTCTTTTTTTTAAGTATTTATTAATTTATTTTTGTTACAGATGTGTCTCCTTTTTCCCCCTAGACACCCTCCTCGCTATTCCCCACCCCGCCCCCGCCCCAAGCATTGTTGTCTATGTCCATTGGTTACACACACATGCATTATAAGTTCCTTGGTTTATCTCATCCCTCCCCACAACCCACCTCCTCTGAGGTTTGTCAGTCTGAACCATACTCCTTTCTGTGTCTCTAGGTCTGTTTGGTTCATCATCTTCTTTTGTTCATTATATTCCACAAATAAGTGAAATCATGTGATACTTGTCTTTCTCTGACTGGCTTATTACACTTAGCATAATACTCTCCAGGTCCCTCCAAGTCATCTCAAAGATAAGAGATATTTCTTTCTTACAGTGCACAGTACTCCATTGTGTATATGTACCACAGCTTTTTTATCCATTCGTCTACTGATGGACACTTGGGTTGTTTCCAGATCTTAGCTATTGTAAATAGTGCTGCTTTGAACATGGGGGTACATATATTCTTTCTGATTGGTGTTTCAGGCTGCTTAGAAATATTCCTAAAAGTAGGATCACTGGGTCAAATGGCAGTTCAATTTTTAATTTTTTAAGGAAAGACCATATTGTTTTCCATAGTGGCTGCACCAGTCTGCATTCCCACCAGCAGTGTACTAGAGTCCCCTTTTCTCCACACCCTCGCCGGCACTTGTTTGATGATTTGTTGATGGCGCCCATCCTGACAGGTGTGAGGTGATACCTCGTAGTTGTTAATTTGCATCTCTCTGATGATTAGTGATGCTGAACATTTTTTCATATGTCTCTTAGCCATTTAGAGAGGTGTCTATTTAGGTCCTCTGCCCATTTTTTTATTGGGTTCTTTGTCTTCCTTTTGTTGAGTTATATGAACAATCTATATATTTTGGAAATTAACCCCTTATCTGATATATCACTGGCAAATATATTCTCTCATATAGTGGGTTCCCCATCTCAAAATTCTTAACAACTTTGTCTTGGAACTCATATTTTGCAAGTGCAGCCCGGGGGGACACGAGTGCAGGCTCACGAGCAGAGGCGATAAGCACAGTCCGCGTATGCAGGCAAGCTTCCCTTGTTCACGGGTTCCTGAGGCCAGGCCTCCATGCTTGCTCAGCACAAAATATTTTGTTTTGTTTGTCATTTGGATTTCAAAGCTATGCAGGGAAGCAGTGCCACCCAGTTGCTTCCAGCCTCACTACTCCCTGTTGACGTACACCTGTCAACGTCACACATGTGTTATTTGTCTCTGTTGTTACCTCCGATTTATTTATCAGTTCCTTCAACAAGCGGACTGGAAAGCTGGTTTTGGGTCCTGGCCTGCATGCCCAGTTCCACTGCATGAAGGAAGTGACTCCTTTATTCAAACCCAATGTGAAAAATTTATTTGATCGAACAAAAATATTTACAGAGCATCACTCTACTTGCCTAACACCATCCTTGGGGCTTAGAGAAAACAAAAAGGGTGTGAAGGAGAGGCAGCCCCTGCTCATCTGAGCTTATGATCTAAAGAAACAAGCCTTGTGGGATGTTGGTCCTGTCCAAGCGTCCACAGAGACATTTGGTCCACGCCGACCCATCCACCACATCTCGTGTGCCATGACCAGGTAGGCTACCAGGGCAAGAAGGGTTATTATTAGCAATACAGACATGACATAATTATTGGCCCAATAAAACATGATAGTATTTTATTGGCCCAATAAAACATGATAGTAGTAATCTTATAAACCGAGAGTATATATAAATATTATGAGCTGTTCAAACCCTGGGATGTTTTTGAAGCATGGTTATTTTGGACAGAACCATTTGGCCTGGACCAAATATGCTCAAGGATGTTTTTTAATAGAACCAAATTTCAGAGACTTTACGGCATGGATCAAATGTCTCCGTGGATGTTTGGATAGGACCAAATATCTGCTAATTAAAACAATGTATACAAAGTATTGACAAGTGCAGCTTCACACAATAGCCATATAAGTGTTTTAAAACCAAAACTAATTGTAGTTACTCAAAAGTGACTTCTAAGCCAAAGTGGGAAGGGGGGCTGTGGAGGAGAAAGTATGTGATAAAATTAATATCCACGGGTAAATTAAATCATTATACTACTCACTCCTTCCTCTTAACAAGAGAGATAGGAGAGAGAGTAAGACCGGAGATAGGAGCTTACTATTTGAAGAGAGCGCATCAATGACTCTTTAGCCATCAAAGGTGCTCCCCGAGTCATCTGGGGGACAGGAATAAAAGCCTCTCCTTTGAGGAACCGGGAAGAGGGGGGATAGCCAAAACACCAAGGAACAGAGTAGTGGAAAGATTCTAAAGACATGTCTGTTATCCAATATTAAGTTGTTGGAATTGCTGGGTTTTAAAGGCCCCTCCTTTACCAGGATGTTGTCAATAAAATCTGTGCCACAAAGACACTGTGTCCCATGAGTGGGGTTTCTTCACCATGAAGAATGACATTCATTTTCACATCTCCCAGTTTGTCTGGCACTTGGCAGGAAATTGATGAGTATTTGTTATAAGAGAGACAACACAGAAGAACTAATTAACGAATCAACACAAATGGAACATGAATGATGGTTCACTAGCACAGAGTTTCCCTAGCCCTCACATTTGGGTACAACTAGGAGGTACAGAACGCACAGTGAGGTGCTTCCAGGGGGTGTGGGTTGTTCGGGGAGATGAGGCAGAGCTTTGTTAGTTTATATTTGGAGATCCAGCTATAAATAGATGCTGTGGCCCAAAAGACTCAAAGCCCCTCAGAAGTAAGGCTGTGCCAGAATAGCTCGCATTCAGATGAAATGAACTAAAGTTGGCATCCAATGCTTCCACACAATTTCTCAGCAAGACAGAGCAGGATCTTACGCTGAGCTCTGTGACAGCATTTGTCTGGGCGAACAGAGCCCTAGGCAGTCCATTGCCACCTGTTTCGCCACAACACCCACTAATGCTCAGCCCTGACTCATGCTGGCTCGCTCTTTCATAAGAGGGGGCAGCTCCGTTTCTCTCCCGGTGTCACCGCAATATTATTGAGGACAATAATTTGAACAATGAGAACTTATAATTCTCTGGTAAGGTGCAAAAGTACTGTCGGTTACAGCAAAATAATCTCCTGAGTATTGAGTAATGGAAACCATTATGTTCTGCTTCGGTTTGTGTAGCAAGCATAAACCTTGGCTGTGAGTGGACTTAGAATCATTCATTCATTCATTCATTCGTTCATTCATTCAGTACAGACTAATAGAGTACGAGTGACGTGCAGGGAGTGTACAGCATGGAGTCTAGAGTCTGGTTTTATCCCCTCCCACATCTTGACCAGAGGAAGGGCCTGCCAGAACAATGATCATTGGATGCTGGGCCCTAGGGGAGTGATAACATACATCACAGACATCCAAGAACACTCTGGCTACCAGCTTTAGGAAGACACTATACGCCCTGGCTAGTGTGGCTCAGTTGGTTGAGTGTTGTCCCATGCACTTACAGGTTGCTGGTTCAATTCCTGGTCAGGGCACATACTCAGGTTGCCGGCTGGGTCCCCAATAGGGGGCGTGCAGGAGGCAACTAATCAATGTTTGATGTTTCTCTCTCCTTCTACCTTCCTCTCTCTCTAAAATCAATAAAAACATGTTTTATTTAAAAAAAAAAAAAAAAAAACATTATATAAGGTCAAGATTCAAACCAGAAACCTCCTCCATGTCCCTCAGACATGACACAGTGGGCTGATCTGGATCTGAATCCTAGTCCTGTCCCTCGCTAGCTGAGTGACCTGGGGCATGTTTCTTCTCTCTGAACCTCTGTTGCAGCAGGTAAAATAGAAATAAGATCATTCAAGCAACAAAAAAAGGAGGGGTTGGTGGATTTAACAACTAAGGCAGATCTTCATAATGGACATTCTATGCCCCTCCGCACAAAGTGCTATAACTCAAAGCACAGCACACCTGAAACAGCAACATAAGCAGATTAGATGCTTCTCTTAAAATTAGCTCCAGCCCTGGCCGGTTTGGCTCAGTGGTTAGAGCATCAGCCTGTGGTCCCGAGAGACCCAGGTTCGGTTCCCGCTAAGGGCACGTACCTCGGTTGCAGTTTGTCCCCGGCCCTATTTGGGTCATGCGGGTGGCAGCCACTTGATGTGTCCCTTTCATGTTGATGTTTCTCTTCCTCTTCTTCTCTCTCCCTCCCACTCTATCTGAACAAAAAATGTCCTTGGGTGAGGATGAAAAAAAATTAGCTCCAGCCCTGGCCAGTTTGGCTCAGCGGTTAGAGCGTCGGCCCGCAGACCAATGAGTCGCCAGTTCATTTCTGACCAAGGGCACGTACCTCAGTTGCGGTTTGTCCCTGGCCCTGGTAGGGTAGTGCAGAAGGTAAACCAATTGATGTGTCTCCCTCACATCGATGTTTCTCTCTCTCTCTCTCCCCCTCCTCCCTCCCTCCTCTCACTCTATCTGATGAGAAATAGAAAAATATCTTCGGGTGAAGATTAAACCAAAAAAATTAGCTCCAGACCCTTGAAACAATTTCAAAAACACTACAGCCTTTCAAACTCTTTGTTAGGTGACTACACAGGAGAAGAAATCAACGCACGCACCAAACACCCACCTACGTTCAACAGTGACTACAGCTCTTGGTGTACACGCACCTAGACACAAACAAGACCTGCTTCACACAGTTTCTAGCTTGTTGCTAAGAAACCATGACTGCCTGGTATGAGTGTGACCACTCCGTGTCTTGTGTCAACTCATTATGCTAACATCATTAGCGTGAACTCAACGCTGGGGAACGGAATGTGGGATTGCGTTTTTCATCACCTATACAGTTAGTCTATTATTGTCCAGAGGCCTAAAGAATATTTTCCAGAGTCAGTGAAAGAACAGAGCGGTCAAGGAAGAATTGAGATCTCATGGAGGGAGGAAGGAAATATGATTCCTCATATGACAGTCCACAAAGGCCCCTCCACTGGGTGGCAGCCATTCATCGTCTGTCCTTTATCCCTTTCAAATACAGTGCAGTCCTACTGGTCAAACGTGGGCACCTAGGGCTTGATGCCGTGAAATAAGTAGAAGAGTGAGGGGCAATATTTTCACAATTAACGGTCACTGTCATCACCCTACGCCACTCCCCTCTCCCTGCGCAGGAGAACACAGGTCGCGTCCTCCTCCCCAGCAGTGAGAGGGTCAAGGTGACAGCCATTTCCTCCAGCAGCTCTGCCCTACGGTCCAGCCTGTCCCCAGTGGCTGGGCATCCGTTAGCCTGCCAGTGGCTGCTGTTTCCCAGAATTCCTATCACCCTGGAACACATCGGATGGGTTTTTTTTCCTGAGCTTCTGAAGGACACTTCATAAATCACTTCTCTTAGGAAAGTACATGTTCTCAAAATAACCTAAAGTTATTCACTCACTCCCTTAGCTGGACTTAAATTTGCTTACCTCGGCTGGATGATCAATTTTTAAAAACATGGACGTGGGGCCAGATAAGTGAGCGAACACCACGTCAGTGTGGTGAGCAGCGTGATCGGTATGAACACACGGGGCTTCGGTGCCCCTGGGGAAGCAGGGCTTTCTGAGTCAGGCCAGAAGGGTTTTTGAAGAGGTGGCATCGAAGGGCCTGCAACTGCGGCTTCTCCACGGGACAGCAGCTATGTGGCCTCATCTTTGCATCAACCTACACCCACATCAGCACAGAGCCTTGCACTCGGTGGTTGTGCAGTGACCATGGCCTTGGACTATACAGGCATCTCCGATGACCCCTTACTGTCTCAGCCGTGGTTTTCATCTTTCTCTAGCTTGCTCATTCCCTAAGCCCTAGGTCAATTATGTGTGTTTAACTTTGATTTGATAATTTTATTTATTTATTTATTTTTATTTTTTTTATCCTCACCTGAGGACATTTGTGCATTTATCTTCAGATAGAGTGGGAGGGAGAGAGGGGAGAAGAGAGAGAGAAACTTGGATGTGAGAGAGACACATCGACTGGTTGCCACCCAAATGACCCTAACTGGGGCGGGGACAAACTGCAACTGAGGTACGTGCCCTTAGCGGGAACCGAACCCGGGTCTCTCTGGTACGCAGGCTGACGCTCTAACTGCTGAGCCAAGCTGGCCAGGGCAATTTGATAATTTTTAAAAAACCAAATCAAAACCAACTTCCAGGCTCTCACCATGTCTTAGAAAAGAAGCTATTACACTCTGGGTCTAAGCAGAGCCTGGCGCCCTGGGCCCACCGTGGGCATCGCTGTCCTGAGAACCCTCAGCCCAAGCCCTGCTTTTCAGCACCTGTTGAGGGTTCGGTCCAGGCAGGGGGCGGATGGCAGGGCTCTAGCTGCAGGTGGCCACTGTGCCCGTTGTCGCAGCCCGGGCGCCTCTCCCAGTGCGGGCAGGCACGTGCTCTTAGGTTTTGTCTGGAGGCAGAAGTTTTCCAGAAAGGCAGTACAAGCGTCAGTTAAACTCATTAATCAGAAAAAGGAAAAAAAAAACACCTACTTTAAGTGTTAGCTACATTTTGAATGACAGCCCTTTTGAAAATATTCCCAACGACAGAAAACTTAGACAATGTATTTAAAAGCCACTTGTTACTGATACCTGATTTACAGAGCTGTATCACGTGCATTCTCCCACTCCTGCCTGGGCCCGGAGGCGGGAAGGGGGTGGCTGTGTACCTCGGACTTGAATCTTCCTTAATCTCTGCTTTCACCAGGTCACTTTTCTGTTCAAGAACTTGGCCTCATGCCTAAATCCCACTGCAGCCAGCCCAGAGTCCCAGCCCCCATATGTTTTATAGCAAAGTTCTCCCCAACTTAGCCTCCAACTCTCACCAGGAGCCTCGCCTCTGCTTGTGCTATAAACACGCTCTCTTCTTCCTCCCTGCATTTGGTTATGCTGTCCCCTGCCACGGATATCCTGTCCTTTTTCTCCACGAACAGTCTTTCACCTTGCCCTTGAAAGTTCAATTTATGCTTGTTTTCCTCCTGGACCCATCTAGAATCATCTTATCCCTCGACTCCTCCTCAGTCCGGATGCCCATCACGTATGCACACGGTCTGTTCCAGTCTTCTGCACTTTGTGTGTCCTGTGTCTCTGCTGGAGATGTAGAAGGTGCTACAGTAGACTAGGGAGCTCATTAGATTTGGAATGGAGCCTCAACACCTATTACCTGTGTGACCTTGGGCAAATTACTTAACCTCTCTGGATCTCAGTTTCCCCATCTATAAAAAAAAAAAAAGAACAATATCTGCGTTGCAGGACGGTGGTGATTATTGCAGGTAACAGGTAGAAATGCACCTGGCAAACAGGAACTTTCACCATTGGTGTTAATCATCTCCAAGGCCTCTCTCCTCTGGCCTGGCCTTTTTATCCTTAAAGGACGTGATTAAAGAGAGCTGGCTGGCTGGCTGGCTGGCTGGGGCAGGGGCAGGGAGGCCTGGCTTCTTCCTGATCCCAGTCCTGCCTGAACATGCCAAGCCCTCCTGCCGCCCTCCGCCCCTTCCTCCCGCCGCACACTAAATACCATTGTTGGCTCTGGGACAGACCGTGCATTTTGACTCAGGAGTGTCGTTTGCGCCTCCTTTGTGCCTCCATCTGGGTGTTTCCCAGAAGTGTCCCCTTCGAGCCACTCTACCCATAAGGCCCAGCTCAAATGCACCTCCCCCCTCCTCCCTGCGAGGAAAGCTGCTCGGATTGCCTCTGAGTCCTCACCCAGCTGTCTGTGTTCCTTGCTCACGGGCCCGGCCCTGTGAGGATTACAGCGGTAACCTATGAAAGGCCCTTAGAATAATTCCTGACTCAGAGCAAGCACTGTGGGAGTGTTCGCTTTGGTTAGCGTGGCCTTCCTCTGTCACCTGCTGTGCTGCGTGGCCCTCCAGACCCAGGCTGCCGGGCATGGCTTAATAAGGGACCCTGAGGAGGGATGGCGGGGGAGGGCAGTGTTGTCAGGTACTGTCGTCTCCCTGTGGGCTGCCGAAAGCTGAGGCCACACAAGCCCCCTCTCCCCAGCTCTCTGCTTGTCCATGTTCTGACAAGGGCTCCCTCCCTCACCACCTCGGGCTCCCTGGTGTTACTGGTCCCGAAACACCCTCTGGTCCTTTCATTCAGTTCTCCTGAAATTACCCAAATTGGCTAGGTCATCTGTTTTTTGCCAGACCCTGATTGAGACACCTAACTTCTAAATATTGCATAGAACAATGCTTGGTTTAGTCCAATGTCATAAGTGGGTCAAGGTTCCCCGAGGCTCTTCTGAATTTATTTATTAATATATATATATATATAGCCCTGGCCCATTTGGCTCAAGGGTTAGAGCGTCAGCCCGAGGACTAAAGGGTTTCAGGTTTGATTCCTGGCCCTGGTCAGGGTCGTGCGGAAGGCAACCAATCAATGTGTTTCTCTCACATCAATATTCCTCTCTCTCTCTTCTCTCTCTCTCTTCTCTCTCTCCTTTCCACTCTAAGAAAACTAATGGGAAAAGATCCTCAGGTGAGGATTAACCAAATAAATAAATAAATAATAAAAAGCTATTGTAAAGAATATGTACTTTTAAGATCATTCAGACATTTGACCTTGAGGCTCCCTGAGACTGCCAGGGACCGCTGGGATCGGGAGGGTCGTCGAGAAGACCAAGCAGTGTCCTACCGCAGTGGCCTGGCTGAGGGGGGCTGAGGGGGCTGAGGGGGGCTGAGGGCGGCTGAGGGGGGCTGAGGGGGGCTGAGGGCGGCTGCGGGGGGCTGCGGGGGGCTGCGGGGGGCTGCGGGGCTGCGGAGGGCCATTCTGTGGAGGCCGTGGCCCTCCGGGGGAGCATGAGTCCCTGCGGCCCAGCCTCAGGAAGGGCTATTTCCTGACCCCTCCTCAGTGCGGTGCCCCAGGGAACAAAGGAGCCCCTGGTCCGCGGACCCCAGGGCTCTCTCACCATGCTGCTCTGGACTCTGGACGGCAAAGCCTGGGGTGTGCTAGAGGGAGTCCCACAGAACAACCCATAGTCAGCCTGTCCCAGACCTTGATAATGGTGGCTCCAAACCAGATTCGATTGGTTTTCTAAAAGAGCGGGACATTTCTTGAGCCTCATTGCTGTGGCAGAGATCTGACTGTGACCCCTCCTATTCTGTAGGAGAGGCTGGAGAGGACGCTGGACAACGGCCTGCTTTCCAGAATCCTTTGCAGTTAGGTGTGAGCAGAATTTCCAGGTCCTGCCCTGAAGGAAAGGGGCATGCTGATGAGAGGTGATTCTCCCTCAGCTCCGCTCTGTGCAGCCCTGGGGCCCCACGCTCCTTCGGCCCCTAGGACAGGGCCTTCATCTGCAGGGTCCGAGCGGGCTCCCCACTTAGGTCTGTGTCCCAGCAATTGCCAGGGCTTTGGGATGGGGGATGAAAGTAACCGCAAAGGGACAATAGGAGGACATTTATTGGGGTGATGGATCTACTCAGGATCTCGGTTACAGCAGGGGTTACATAAAACTATGTAAACAGGTGTTAAAAAATTCATAGAAATAAAAAGTTAAGTTTACTGCATAATTTAAAGAATGAAATTAACACACACACATATATATATATGTATGTGTATACGTGTGTGTACATGCACTATTTACATACACAGTGTTCAGTTGTGTGTCTGATGTGCAGAAAGTGCTACTCAATATGCGGGCTGCAGACCAGAATATAGGACCTCTTGCTAGAATATCAATCAGTTACATTGCTAAACACATGCTTTAGGTGGTAGCTGACTTTTCTTTTTTAAAGTAAGACTTTCTCAGTGAAGTTCACAGTGTGTTGATTTACATTATGGTGCAAGCTCCTTTTGTAGAAGCAGTCGGGCCCTTTGAGTAGCTCTGCTCTAGGAAATGCAGCTATGATAACATCCGTGTTACTTACATAAGGGCATTATAATGGGTCACTGAAGTCAGATGATGGCATTGATCTCTGGGTGGCCAGCGCTGGACACAGGACCTGGCTGGCAGACAGAAGATATCAAATCAGGTTTGTTGGAGAAGCAAATAAGGAGAATGACTTTCACACACAGCTCATTCATTCATTCACTTGACAAATTTATTGATGGGCAGACAAACAAACGATATACTCTAATGCAAGACACATCCTGAAATGACAGCTGAATAATGGCCCAAGAAAAGAATCCTGCTCAAGAACCAAAAGGGGTGACAACCTGTTGAAACATTTATCTTTCCCTGATGCCAGAAATTTTGCCTTTTTCCCGTGCACCCCCAGATGAGTCCTGCTCTCTGAGGCGCTCTAGTCTGCTGCCCTGCTGCCCACTGTTTTAAATACAGAGCCCCTGTCCTACTTGAAGAAAGTCAGAAAATGCCTGTCCCGTGCAAAGGCAAAGAGGTGAAGTAGGAGAAAGACTGCAATTCAACAGCCAGCACCCTGGCCCCACTGCCTCCCACAGTAAGCTGGCTGGCCTCGGGCAGGTGTGCCTGTCCAAGGACCTCTGTTTCCCCAGCTGCCCAGTAGATGAGCTGGGCTCTCAGACACCCTCCCCTTCACCACTCCTACCTGACTTGTTCAAATGCCTTGGAGCTAAAATTGTCCCTCATTGATTAGACCCTCTCATCCTTTTTTCCTGCCCTAGACCTGCAACTCTGAGTATAGTGGTTCTTTGCCACAGGCCGGCAAGCTTTGACCACAGAGAAAAAGCATGCGTCCCTGCTGATAGGAAATCCAGGAGCTAAACGCCTGGCCTCCACCTCCCCTCCCTTCCTGAGTTCTCCCAGTGCCCTTGGCACAGCCCACAGGCCCCAGCAAAGAAGTCCGTCATCTCTACCATCGCAGACCTTCTGGCAGATTGCAGCAGCCTCTATTATTTCCATGTATTATTTATATGGCCCATTTCCACTGCCAAGGACAACCCACAAAGCACACTTGATCCTGCACAAGGAAACCACAAGCTCTGCCCCCTGAGATGTGTGTGCTCTCCACCTACGGCCACACCCAACTTTGCCAAAGTCTTTCACTTTACTGGGGCACCTCGCTAGGCTGGGAACAATGGGACCTCGGGATAATAGGACAGTCACCACAGTTTCAAGGCTGCTCTCGAGGCAGGGGCATGGGTGACATTGAACTTGCAGGATGGTTGGCAGCAGCCTAGAGCCCACAGGTTTACGCAGTTATGTCTTAGAGTTGAGCAGCGTGACCAACCAGGCATCAGGTTCCTAACCAGAAGCTGGGGTTCCAATTCCTTGATGCTGCCTGCTACCCAGGTTTCAAACTTGTCATGCCAACTCTCTGGACTTCAGCCTCCTCACCTGTATAAAATAACTGTACTAGCTCCACCCTGCCAGCCTCACAGGGCTGTGGTGAGGATCACTCTTGATGGTGCATGTGGAAGTTCATGGTAAGACACTGGACTCTGCTACACAAAGTGTGGCCCATGGACCAGCAGCATTAGCATCACCTGGGAGTTTGAAGAAATGCAGGGTCCCAGGCCCCCCCGCAGACCTGTGAATCAGAATGTTTTTGCTGTTGTTTTTTACCAAGACCCAAGGCGATTTGCGTGGGAAGCCTTGGGATGTGCAAACACAAATGTGCTTTGCGGGGAGGAATGTGCAGTTTGGAGCCTGGAGCTCGTAGTTCAGATTCAGCTCTGCCACCGACTGACGGCCTTCTTGGCCTTGGGAAAGCTGCTGGGGCCTCGGCTCCTCGTCTGAAAAACACAGTCACACTGCCGGAGCACGAGAAGGTGGGATAAAGAAGAGAACAGGCAGGGGGCAGAGGGCCCCACGTCCCTGGTGGGGCAAAAGGAAAGTGAGGGGTCAGGGAGGGACCCTGTAGCCCGATGGGAAACGGAGAAGATAAGATGTTGAAGATGAGCAGGAAACAGATCAGAGCGTCCTCTGTGTGCCCAGTGTCATCTCTACCCCATCTCTTTCCAAGTCACCAAAGCCACTTGACATGGACTCTCCAGGTAGCTGTTGACCAAAGGCAGCTGAAGAGTGGAAAGCTCCTACTTGCTGTCAGAGAGTCAGAGGTGACCACCACTGCAGGTGGAAAGAGAAGTCCCAGAGGTACAAGAGTCCTCAGTTTCTCCGGGGGGGCTGGAGCCTCTTCAGCCTGCCTCCAGGCCACAGAGCACCCCGTGGTACCTGGAGTCCCAGGACTGAGGTCAGCAAGTGAATAGGGAGATAAGGAACCAAGGAGCAGCCCCATCCCCCAGGTTGCAAAGGGCACACGAAGGGGGACGTGCCGGCTGACTCAGAGGCATTGCCTGTACATTTAATGAGCGGCCTTCTCATTACACTGGGTTTTCTGTTAAGCAAACTTGATATAACTTGAAGCTGAGAGTACTTGACCTGTGTTTCCAAATTTTCCAGCAATGCTGGGAAACAGACTGCGTCACCCTCGACAAAATTCCATTCAAGTAATTACCCAGGGAGAAGTCGTATCATCGCACAGATGTGAGTGCTCCATTTCATGGGGTTAAAAATACCCGCTTTCAGAGCTGTGGTGAGCTTTCAGTGAGATGCCACGCGGACTGGTCTTGGCACCGGCTCCTCGTGAGTCTCTTCCCCGAAGTCTTGCAAATGAACTGAAAGGCCCATCACTCCGGCCCAGAAGGTTCTTCCTTGGCCTCAGCCCTGGCAGCTGCATTTTAATGGCTCTGCTAATCAATGTTTCAAGTCCACAGTGACGGAGCTCCAGGCCCTGACCCCAAAAGCCCGGATTCATGGCTGGTGGAGTTGTTTGTTTTCAGAAAAAGCTCGTCAGTTTTTTTTTCAAGACCACAAGCAGCGTGGCCCCCTGTGCTTTCTGCTCCCCAGTCAGATCCCTGGGGGAAATCAAGTTAAAGAAATCCTCACAGACAGTAGTTTTAAATGTTCCTAAGTGCACCTTTCAAACCTAGAGAATATACAGGTCCACAGGTGGGTTAACTGGACAAGTACTACTGAGCACTGACCAGGTGTGGGAGATTGAATTACTACCCCTAATTCTTGACCCCTTCTGTATTCACACCCTTGCCATGGCCTCGTTTTGGGCAGAGTAATTCCACACTCCTTGATCTGCGGCTTGCCCATGTGGCTTGCTTTGGCTAGTGGAATAGAATGCCAGTTCCAAGCTTAGGCCTTAAGAAGCCTCATTTGTTTTTGCGATCTCCATAAAAGAAATTCCCCTGGGTAGCTGCCGCCCCACCATTCTGCCACAAGAGGGCGCCCACAACCAGGGATCGAATTCTCCCAACATCCTGATCTTGGCCTGCTGCCCAGCGTTAAATTAAATTCATTTAATATTTAAATGTAGTTAATTTTTTCCAGGTTCTCTATTTCTTCTTGGATCAACTTGTTAATTTCTCAATGAATGGTCTTTTTTTTTTATATTGTCAAATATAGGCATAAAGTCACATACAGCATTTCCTTATTATCTTTTAATGTTGTGAGAGCTACTCTTTTATTCTTGATGATGGTGATTTTTGTTTTCTCTCATTTTTTTCCTTCATTAAGGAAAACTCAAGCTAGGATTTTAAGAATTACTAAAATAAAAGTTAAGATTGTTCACTTTTTCTATTGTGTTTGTTCTCTATTTTATTGATTTCTACTCTTTATTTCTTCTCTTTCACTTCCTTTAAATTTAATTTGCTCTTCTTATTTGGGAAACAGATCATTTATTTTAAATCTTTCTCTTCTTCTAATTTAAATATTTAAAGCTACACAAAAATATTTCTGTGCGCTGATTTAGTCACATCCTACACATTTTGGTGTTTTATCTTTATTCATTCAAAATATTTTCTAATTTCACTAGTGATTTTTTAATTTGTCCCATGGATTATTGATAAGTGTGTTACTCAATTTTCATATATCTGAAGAATTTATAGATATCTTATTGGTATTGATTACTAATTTAATAGCTTTGTGGTCAGATTAATGTACTTTGTACGGTTTTGATTTTCTGAAACTTATGAGACTTATTTTATGGCACAGTACATGGTCTAACTTGGTGAGTGGTCTATATGCTTTATACAGTCTGACAGTCTGCTTTTTATGTAAAGTATTTAGTTCATTGATATTTAAATAATTATTATTGTTGGGTTTAAAACTACCATCTGACTTTAGTTTTTCATTTGTCCCATATATTCTTTGTTCCTCCACTCACTGTTCCCTGCCTTATTTCGGGTGAATTAAGTATCATTTAGTATGCCATTTAGTTACTCAATTAACCATTTAGCAAAACATCTTTGTGTTATTTCTAGTGATTTTTTATAGAAATTGAAACCTGAATTTTTAACTTATTACATTCTATTTTTAACTAATAGTATTCTATATCACAAATAATATCAGAAACTTACAATATTAAATTCCAGTTATCCCACCCCTGCCCTTTGCACTCCTGTCATATACTTACAACCCCATAATATACTGTCATTATTTCCAATCATTATTTTTAAGATCACATTCACGTGTGTGTATAAAGATAACTCAAAAGGTCTTTTATATTAACTAGTCCTTATGCTCTTGGTTCCTTTCTGCACACACTGACCTCAATCTTATATACATTTTCTTCAACCTGAAGACATTTCTTTAGAATTTCCTAAAGTGTGCATCTGCCACCAAAACTTCTCTACACTTTGGTTCATCTTAAAATATAGTTGTTTCTCTTTCAGTTTTGTAAGATATTATCCCTGGATATAAAATTCTAGATTGATAACATTTTTATCTTTCAATACTTTTTAAGGTCATCATTCTGTTGTCTTCTGGCCATCATTGTTTTTGTTTTATTGTTTTATTTTTTTAATCCTCACCCGAGAACATGCTTACAGAGAGAAAGGAATAGAGGGAGACAGAGAAACATCGATTGGCTGCCTTTCAGGAGTCAAACCCACAACCCAGACATGTACTCTGACCAGGGTCGAACTGGCTACCCTTCCATGCACAGAATTGATGCCCAACCAACTGAGCCACCTGAGCTGGGCATGGTCACCATTGTTTTTTATTTTAAAAGATTGTTATTAATCTTGTTTCCACATATTAATGTTTCCTTTTTTTCCCCTCTGGGCTACTTTTAATTATTTTATTTCAATATTTGATTGTCAAAAGTTTAACTAGAATGTGCCTACCTGCTTTATCCTCTTTGGGGTTCATTGAGTTTTGGATCGGTGAGTTGCTGTTTTTGTCTTGATCAAATTTGTAAAATTTTGTAACCAATATTTTTTCAAATATTATTTTTCACCTATTATTTCTGTTCTCACCAATTACATATGTATTTGGCCACTCAGAACTATTGCACAAGTTAATGAAACATTGTTCATTGTTTTCCCTTTCTATGCTTCAGTTGCATTATCTTTATTGACCTATCTTCAAATTCAATTCTCTTATTGTATCCAGTATGCTGCTAATCCCATTCGATTAATTTACAATTTCATACATTGTTTTTTTTCTCAGTTCCGTGATTTCCATTTAGTTCTTTTCTTTTATCCTCACAAGAGGACATTTTTTTTTTTTTTTTTTTTGCATTTATCTTCAGATAGAGTGGGAGGGAGAGAAGGAGGAAGTGAGAGAGAGAAACATCGATGTGAGAGAGACACATGGAGTGGCTGCCACCCACACGACCCCAACCGGGGCTGGGGGCAAACTGCAACTGAGGTACTTGCCCTTAGTGGGAACCGAACCTAGGACTCTTTGGTCCGTGGGCCGAAGCTCTAATCGCTGAGCCAAACGGGCTAGGGTTCCATTTAGTTCTTTTTTAAAGCACCCAACTGTGTCCTTAAATTTCCAACCTCTTTAATTATTATATCAATGCTTTCTTCTATATTCTTACATACTTTTATCAAAATAATTTAAAAATATAGATCTGACAATTCCAACATATGGGTCATCTGTAGAACTGTGTTTATTAACTGATTTTTTAAATTATTTATTTTTTTAAACTTATCTTTATTGTTGAATGTATTACAGATGTCCTCTCTTTTCCCCCCCATTGACCCCCTCCTCCCCAATCCCGCCCCACTCCTGCCTTCCCCACATTATTGTTTGTGTCCATTGGTTATGCATCTATGCATAGAAGTTCTTTGGTTTATCTCTTCCCGCCCTCCCTCCCCCCTTCCCTTTGAGGTTCCTCAGTCTAACAACCAATTTGTACTTCTTTCGATTTTTTTTTTTTCGTTGACCACAGGTTACACTTTCCTGCTTTGTTGTATGTTAGGTAACTTTTTTTTTTTTTTTATGCTAGACTTTGTATCTGGGAAGAATTTATCTCTGAAGTTTAGTTATTTTACATTTCTTTGTCCACAGCTTTTTGATAACTCTAAAGCAGGGATTGGCCAATGATAGCCCACAATTCAAATCCAGCTCACAACTTGTTTTTGCACAGATCATGAAATAAGAATGGTTTTTCGCATTCTTAAAGGACTGTGAAGAAGAAGGGAGAGAATCAGGAGGGGGAGAGGGAGATGTGGAGTGGAGGAGGAGGAAGAGGAAGAGGAGGAGAAACAGAAGAAGAAGAAATAGAAACAAAGACTGTGTGTGACTTCAAGTATTTACTCTTTGGTCCATGACAGAATATTTGTCAACACTGGATTTAAAGAAAAAAACATTTTTTTAATCTAGTAATTTCTTGTATTTAGCAGTGACATAGGTCTTTCACATCCTTCCATATTTTAGCCAGAAGCAGAACTCATACTGTGGTTTAATTTCTATTTCCTGATTCATGGATACTATGCATCTTTTCATATATGTATTGGTTATTTGAATAACCTCATTTCTATTTTTTTAGTTTCTTAAATCTCTTGCATATTTTTCTACTAGATAGTTTGACTTTTTATTGATTCGTAGGAGCAAGTTATATATTCTGGATATCAGTCCTTTGTTAGTTATATTTGTGACATTTATTTTCTTATGTGGCTTGATTTTTCATTTTTCTCATGGTAACTTTATAGAATAGAGCTTCTTAGTTTTAATGTATTTGAATTAATAACCCTTCCCCTATGATTAAGTGCTTTTCTTGTGTTTGGTTTAAGCTTATGGTCTTCATTTGCCAATTCCAGGAAACCAGAACCAATCAGTTGGCACTACTCAGCGGAGAGAATAAGAAGGTGAGTGGTATACATTGAGTTTGAGGTTCTCTTCAAAAGCAGCTTTTATAAACAGTGAAGTCTATGCTTCGCTTTGCTTTTTTAAAAAATTAACAATGGATGTATTGATATAAAAATAGATAGCTAATATCCTTAAGTTTTTAGGTTTAATTAAGACCTTAATCTTCTATGTGTAAATATAAGAGGATCTTTACAATCTAGTTAATCAAATCCCCTAAATAGTTTAGGTTGAATACATATATTAACATAACCTGTTTTCTTTTTAAGTGTGTATCTATAATACATTTTATTTTAAACACTACATTTGTTTCTAACAAGCAAAGCCTTCCCATGAACAGGGTGAATGACATAAATCTAATAAAATAAGCAAGTAATTTTGAATGCTTCCTCTTTATAATCACAAGACTAAATCTCTAACTGAAGTACTGTACGCCATCAAAATTGGAATCATAACTAATCTGTCATATATACCAAAGTCATATATACAAATAAAATATTTAATATACACAAATTATTCTTAAAACATTCCAAAGATAATAATATCATTGGTTTTATATTTTATTTTCTCTTTAAATAAGTATAAGCATGCCTAGTTTTTAAAGTTACCTTCTAAGATGATAGTTTTTAACAGGGATGGTACTGCCCCCTAGGGGACATTTTAAAAATTTGACGGCATGTTTTTGGTAGTCAGTGATGGCAAGAAGCTCTATCTAGTATTTAGCACATAGGGGTTGACATCCGGAAATATGCAGGACAGTTCCACGCAACTACAGGTTATCCTGTACAAGTTCCAAAGGTCCCTTCATGTAAACGAAAAATTCATAATTACCTGTGCCTAAGTAATCTATGCCTAGAACTTCACCACATTTTACATGAAAGTATTTTTTGCATGGTTTTGATAGATTGAATTTTCCAGAAATTGCAATTACCTTGCACATCAGGAAGACACTGTATTTGGATATGTTTTGAGCTTCACCAAGAGTTACTGACCATTTCAGAACATTGCGTTGCAAGTAGGAATGTCTCTCAGGGTACCTGAATCAGTCTGCATGCGCAGCAGGCATGTACACGGTGGCTAGATACAGGTATATGGATAGGGATATATAGATATATTTCTTAATCCTTTGTTTCAAATGATCAAATATAAAAAACTTCTTAATGTTCAGTTGAATATTGCATTATCTTAAATCTAAACTTAAATGAATGCAAGCAACTGATTTACTATATCTTCTGCTATAATAGTGCTTGAGCATATACATATTGAAATATATGCTTTTTACTATAAATAACTTTCTTTTATTTCTCTTTTATGTTACAGTTTGGGCAGTATATTGTGTGTGAGTAGATGATGTTATGGATGAATTCCACCTCAGGATAGGAAAGAATATTACAAAGTAATTTTAAACCTCAAAGAAAAATATGTAGCCCTGAATTAATAGTTAGGATACTGCTGTTCTGTGTACTGGAATTGACAATTAAATAAGTGATGACAGGTAAAAAGAGCACATTCTTTCCTACCTGAGTGGGAATTAACAGATAAGAAAGGGGAGGGGGCTAGAATGACCCATGGGGTGATGGATTCGAGTTAGAGACATCAGTGTGAACTCATGTTTAGCTCACACTGATATCTACATGGTGACAAATAGAAATATTTATAGATATGTGTGTAGACATAGGTTAGTATACAGTTGTCCCTCGCCACTTGGTGCTTTGACTTTCGCGGCTTCACGCTATCGTGATTTTTTTCAAATATATTCATTAAAAATTTGATCGAGACAGTGAAAATGATACAACGCGTGCTCGGTTGTCTGAGTCCATTATATACCCCTGTATTACAATTAAAATTAAAATGACTGTATGTATGGACTGTGGGCCTATGTATTCGAGCACCCCAGGAATCCTTCAACGCCAGGTACAACCGCTAGAGTCTGGAATGGATGAACCGCAATAAACGAGGGATGACTGTACATACATATATTTCCTGGCTGTATAGCTAAGAGGGTCTAGAAGCAACCACACCCCAGTAACAATGAACACACCCAGTATGTAGATGTTGATGTCCAAAACCAAACTCTAGTAAAAGGAACCAGGACTTCAGTTCTAGGACTGGGATAAGAAATAGACAAAATAAGCCTGCAGCATCACAGAGTGCCAGATGTAAGGAAGTCTTACGCGCGCGCGCACATACACACACACAATAATGGGGGTGTGTCACAGAGACACAGGAACCAACTGAAAGACTTAGCAATGACCAAAGCTGGAAAAACTTAAGCAACAAAATAATTAAAGTACTATTAGATTATAAACCAGGATATAAAATAAATATCAATAAGTCCATACTGTTTAAACATATGATTTTAAAAAATAAACAGGAGAGAAGAGAGAAATCTCCTATGCAGAAAAATTCCAAATAATGTCTGAAGATTCTCCATCCTCAAAGAGGTGGAGCGTGGCTCCCCACTTTCCAAGTTCGGGCTTTACATAGTGATCTCTTCCCAAGAGGACAGTGTGGAAAGGAATGTAGAGAAATAACTTCACAGTGAAGAAATCTGACAAACACAACCTCAGCCAGGAGACCAAGTTCAACATCAACAGTGAGACCTTATGTTGACAGTATGTACCTTTGACATGTTGTGATAAGAATGACATGGTTGGTCGTGCGGGTGGCAGCCACTCGATGTGTCCCTTTCACATCGATGTTTCCTTCTCTCTCTCTCCCTCCCACTCTGTACAAAAAATGGAAAAAATGTCCTCGGGTGAGGATTAAAAAAAAAAAAAAAAGAATGACATTTCACCTCTGTGGTCTTCCTCCCGCAAATCCATAACTCTAATCTAAAAAATTGTGAGAAAAAATTCAGACAGATCCCAGTGAAAAAACATCCTCCAAAATACCTGACCACTCTTCCTCAAAACTGTTAAAGTCAACAAAAACAAGGAAAGGATGAGAAACTGTCACAGCCTAGAGGAGCCTAGGGAGACAATATGATTAAATATCATGAGATATACTGGATGGGGTCCTGGATCAGAAGAGCATTTTGTTAAAACTAAGGAAACCTGCATAAAGTATGGACTTTCATTGACAATCATGTGCCAACATTGGTTCATTAATTATAACAAATATACCCTATTAATAAAAGATGTACGCCCCGCCAGTGTGGTTAAGCAGATTGAGTGTCAACCCATGGACTGAGAGGTCCCAGTTCGATTCCCAGTCAGGGCATATGTGGGGGTTGAGGGATCGATCCCCAGTAGGGGATGTGCAGAAGGCAGCTGACTGATGTTTCTCACATCAATACTTCTATCTCTCCATTCCTCTCTCTCTAAACAATGTCAACGAGGAAAAAATTTTTTTAATAAATTTTAAGAAACACCAAAAAATAAAAAAGACAGTGATGAACTGGAAACAAAACTTTGAAACATCTGTGAGAATGAATTAATGTAGTTAATATATAATAAATTTCTATATATCTGTAAGGGAAAAAATACTTCAGTGGGGAAAAGGTCCAAGAATACAAAAAGGCATTTCACAAAACATGGACTGCATAAGCCTAATAAACTTAAAAATAGTGTAGCCTCATTAGTGGTAAAATGAAAGGCAGATTGAAATAAGTCACCATTTTTCACCTTTCATCAGCAAAGTTTTTTTTTTTCAATGACAAAGCTAATGGTTAGAAATAGAAAAAATAGGAGATTCCAAAGTGCTGGCAGAGTGAATGGAAGCTACACAGACCATCTCCCAAAACCAAACTAGAATTACAACTAAAATAAAGACAAATCCTCAGGAAAAAGCAACAGAAAAGCAGCTTTTGAGGACCATATAACCAGGGACACTGATTCAATCCTGGTAGGATTGCGGAGGCATGAGACGGGGGAGCCCACAGACAGCAGTGGTCTTAGCTGTGAGCAGCGCCCTCAGGGTGAAAATCCCAAGCCCGCTCCACAGTGCAGAGGGCCGGGACAGAGCACTAAAATAGCCACAGCCACTCACCTTGGGCTTCAGCAGAGGGAAGGCAGACAGGACTGGAACTGTGTGGGGACACTCGGGATTTAGAGGGTGCTCAGAGCTCTTTCTGAGTTGTGGCCACGCAGGATGGTGGTCATCTTACTCCTTCCCAGGGCTCTGAGGAGAGGAGGCCTCTCCCTCAGAGATTCAACCCTACACAGGTGGGCCACTGAAATGCAAATTGAGGCTCATTAACAACTAGCATCTGCCCCACCCTCGGGAAATCCTCTTATGTGGAACACCTGACGAAGTTTTTCATTCAACTGAGAAGCCAAGGCTCTTCAAGTAACTGCAACTAATAGCCTCCAGGCAAAAAGCTAGAGGATAACTGAACCTGGAAGAGATAGAATACTTGAACAGACCAATAACAACTAAAGAAATTGAAGAGGTAATCAAGACTCTCCCAGCAAACAAAAGCCCAGGCCTGGACAGCCTCATGGGGAAATTTTACTAAACATTCAAAGAACGAATACCCATTCTCCTCAAACTATTTCAAAAAATTCAAGAAGAAGGAAGACTTCCAAACTCGTTTTATGAAGCCAGCATAATTCTAATTCCAAAACCAGAAAAAGACACTACAAAGAAAGAAAACTACAGGCCAATATCCCTGGTGAACATAGATGCCAAAATCCTGAACAAAATACTAGCAAATCGAATCCAGCAATACATCAAAAAACATTACTCATCATGACCAAGTGGGCTTCATCCCAGGGATGCAAGGCTGGTACAATGTTCACAAATCAATAAATGTGATACACCACATAAACAAAATGAAAGATAAAAATCATATGATCATATCAATAGACGCTGAAAAAGCATTCGACAAAATCCAATACCCATTTCTGATAAAAATGCTCAGCAATCTGGGAATAAAAGGATCATATATTGACATAATAAAGGCCATATATGAAAGACCTACAGCCAACATCATACTCAATGGGCAAAAACTAAAAGCATTTCCCTTAAGAACAGAAACAAGACAAGCATGCCCACTTTCACCACTCTTATTTAACATAGTACTGGAAGTCTTAGCCACAGCAATCAGACAGGAAGAAAAAATAAAAGGGATCCAAATTGGAAAGGAGGAAGTGAAACTGTCATTATTCGCAGATGACATGATACTACACGTAGAAAACCCCGAAGACTCCGTCAAAACTTTACTAGACTGAATAAATGAATTTGGCAAAGTAGCAGGATATAAAATTAATGTCAAGAAATCAATGGCATTCTTATACACCAATGATGAAGTCACAGAAAGAGAAACTAAAAAAACAATCCCATTTACCATCGCAGCAAAAAAATTAAGATACCTAGGAATAAACTAAACCAAAGAAATAAAGGACCTATTTGCAGAAAACTACAGGTCATTGAAAAAAGAAATGGAGGAAGATATAAAAAAGTGGAAGCACATACCTTGTTCATGAATTGGAAGCATTAACATCATTAAAATGTCCATACTACCCAAAGCAATCTATAGATTCAATGCAATCCCCATCAAAATACCAACAACATACTTCACAGAATTAGAGAACAAATATTTCAAAAGTTCATATGGAACCAAAAAAGACCCCGAATAGCCACAGCAATCTTGAAAAAGAACAAAGTTGGAAGGATCACATTACCAGATTTCAGGTTATACTACAAAGCCACTGTAATCAAAACAGCCTGGTACTGGTACAAGAACAGGCAGATAGAACAGAACAGAGAACCCAGAAATGGACCCAAGGCAATATGCTCAATTAATATTTGCCAAAGGGGGCAAGAGCATACAGTGGAGTCAAGACAGCCTCTTCAATAAATGATGTTGGGAAAATTGGACAGCTACATGCAAAAACATGAAACTAGACCATCAATTTATACCATACACAAGAATAAACTAAAAATGGATAAAAGACTTAAATGTGACTCATGAATCCATAAAAATCCTAGAAGAAAATGTAGGCAACAAAATTTCGGACTTCATACGTAGCAGAATTTTACTGATTCATCACCTAAGGCAATAGACACAAAGGAGAAAATTAACAGATGGGACTACATCAAACTAAAAAGCTTCTGCACAGCAAAAGAAACAACCATCAAAATGGAAAGGGAACCCACTGTATGGGAGAGCATAATTGTCAACTATACATCAGATAAGGGGTTAATTTCCAAAATACATAGAGTACTCATAACAACTCAACAAAAGGAAGACAAAGACCCAATTAAAAAATGGGCAGAGGAACTAAATAGACACCTCTCCAAACAGGACATACAAATGGCTAAGAGACATATGAAGAAATGCTCAACATCACTAATCATCAGAGAGATGCAGATTAAAACAATCATGAGGTATCACCTCACACCTGTCAGAATGGCCGCCATCAACAAATCATCAAACAACAAGTGTTGGCAAGGGTGTGAAGAAAAGGGGACTCTAATACACTGCTGGTGGTAATGCAGACTGGTGCAGCCACTGTGGAAAACAATATGGTGTTACCTCAAAAATTAAAAATTGATCAGCCATTTGACCCGTGATCCCACTTCTAGGAATATACCCTAAGAAGCCTGAAGCACCAATCAGGAAGAATATATGTACCCCCATGTTCATAGCAGCACTATTTACAATAGCTAAGATCTGGAAGCAGCCCAAGTGTCCATCAATAGCCGAATGGATAAAAAAAGCAGTGGTACATATACACAATGGAGTACTATGCAGCTGTAAGAAAGAAAGATCTCTTATCCTTTGAGACGACATGGAGGGATCTGGAGAGTATTATCGTAAGCGAAACAAGCCAATCAGAGAAAGACAAATACCACATGATCTCACTCATTTGTGGAATATAATCAATATAACAGTCTGAGGAAAAGGGTAGACCCAGAGACGTAGAAGTAGGGTACAGACTGACAACCCTCAGAAGAGGAGGGGGGAGAGATAAACCACAGAACTTATATGCATGTACGCATAACCGATGGACATGGACAGCAAAGCTGGGGATGTGGTGGGGGAATGGGGAGGAGGGTGTCAGTGCGGAAAAAAGGAGAAACATCTGTAATTAAAATAAATTTTAAAAACAAGAAATAGAAAAAATAGATCCTCCCACATACTTTTGGGTGCAGTGTAAACTGATACAATATTTTTGGAGGGCAACCTAATAGTCTCAATTGCCAAAAGAAATGTGTAGTTTCTCCCCTGGCGAGTTTTGTTCAGTGGTTAGAGCATTGGCCCACAGACCCAAGACCATTGAGTTTGAGTCCAGGCATGTACCTGGATTGCAGGTTTAATCCCTGGAGGGGTAGGCAACCAATGGATGTGTTTCTCTCTCTCTCTCTCTCTCTCTCTCTCTCTCTCTCTCTCTCCCTCCCTCCCTCCCTCCCCTCCCTTTCTTCCACTCTATCTAAAAATCAATGGAAAATATCAATATCCTCTGGTGAGGATTAACAAAAAAATAAAAAAAGAAATGTGTAATTTCTGACTCCGCAATTCGACTTTTTAAAAATTCTGTTGAAGAATATTAAGCATCCTGGGGGAATCTAAATAACCGATCAAATAAAATCAGGACTTTGCAAAGGAGTGTGCACAGAGTGAGGGCATCTTGGGGTAAGAGGTTTACACATTCAGAGTCACAGAGACCGGGTGGCTTTGGCAAGACATACTGGAAGGAAATGCGCATGCGCCTAAATGGAAGGCCGTGAAATTAAGTATTGTTTTTCTTTCTTTCCTTTTCTTTTCTTTTTTTTTTTTTTTTAATATATTTTTATTGATTTCAGAAAGAGGAAGGGAGAGGGAGAAATAGAAACATCGATGAGAGAGAAACAGCTCTGTAGGTTTTTTTGTTTGTTTTTTGTTTTATTTTTTTTCCAGCCAATGATTGGTCTGTTCGGGGCAGGCTGGGGTGGACACTACTTGCAACCGGGGGCTTCTCGGGGGCTTTAGGCTCTTGGCGCGTCTGGAGAGCCATCAAGCAAGAGAGAGACCCACCCAAGGGAAACCGCCCGTGGGCAGGACAGCCAGCAGGGGAGTAGGCAGACTAGCGAGTGGGGTGCAGGGTGGGCGCAGGAGAGCAAAGGCCGCGAGTGGGGCGCGCAGGGGCGCCAGCGAGCGAGGACCCGCAGGCGGGCGGGAGGCGGGTTCCTGCGCTTTGAGGAGCGTGAGCAGCTGCGGGCCCGGCGGTGTCCCCATTGGTTCGTCTGGGAAGTAACATCCCACAGAGCAGAGTCATTTCCTGAGCTGAGCAGGGACCTGGAGGCTCTCATCATGATGAGTGAGTGAATCTTGCTTTCGCACGGGGGGGGGGGGGGGGGCAGCCTGGGCGGGGGGCTGGTCTCCCCAGCTCCACCCCACAAAGGGCCAGAGGAGTCGCTACTTGTCATCACTCCCTCCAACAACTAACTGTCGTCCCTCTCCCCCTATTTTGTGTCCCTAGAGAAAGTAGCCGCTGCTGCAATCGGAGGGGGTGAGTTTCCTGGACCCCCTCCATCGCCAGTCCTCCACGGGGCCCTCATCTTGGGATGGGTGGGAGACCTCACCCGCCGGCACTGCAGGGCTCTGAGGGCTGGCTCTCCAACCCCCATCCTCCTCCCCGAGCGGCCTGAGTCAATCTTAGGAGCAGAGAGCAATACTCTCGCGGAAAGGACCGCCTGCATCCCGGACCGAGCTGCCCCTCGAGCGCTTATATATAATGAGCATGCAAACCAGAGAGCATTTGCAAGGGAGGCTGCTGCTGAAAACAGCAATGGTTTATTTCACCCCCACATTTACACACACACAAACCGGAGGCCCAGTGAGGGATAGTGACTTCCTCAGTGTGACACAGCAAGTTAGAGACCCAACGGGGCCTGTGCCTAGACCTCCTGTGACATCTCTGCCCCTACCTGGCCCCACCGCCCCCACCTTTTTCTTTACCTTGGCACCCCTCTCCAAGCTGCCGCTCCCTTATGCTCAGAGCAGACACTGTCAAGGAATTCCCAAGGGGGTGCACTGCCCTGAGCCCACGTCTCCGACCCAGCTCCTCTTCCCGCAGTGCTGGCCGTGGGAGCTGTGCCCGTGGTGCTGGGCGCCGTGGGCTTCACCAGCACAGGGATCGCGGCCTCCTCCCTAGCGGCCAAGATGATGTCCGCCGCCGCCGTCGCCAACGGGGGCGGGGTTCCCGCCGGCGGCCTGGTGGCTACTCTACAATCTGTGGGTAAGTGTCCTGAGCAGGAGGAGGAGGGGGAGGATCTGACCTGGAGGGGATTCAGCCCAGAGGCTAAGCCTGAGGGGAGGGCCTGTCCTCTCCCTCCAATTCCGTGATCCTGGTTTTGTCTCTCCCTCACTGTTCTCTTTCTGGCTCCTGAGTGAGGTTTGGGGGGTGGGGGGGTTCTGGGAGAGAGAAGAAGGGAAGGAGCCCAGGCTGAGTGATGTCTGGGCTATGGGTCCAGCTCTACACAAATCTGACACCTAGGCCCAGGTGCATCCCCTCACTCTCTGGCTTCAGCGGCCTCCTATGTAAAGTGAGGGGACCTGTGGCTGACTCTCCTCTGTCTCCCACTTCTCATAAATTCACCCTGTCTTCTCTCTGTCTCTGCTGCCTCCAACATCCTCTACCCAAAGCAGAGCCCTGCAGATTTAAGGACCTAGAGGAGGGAACCAGGTGGGAGCTCTGGGCCTCAGACCTCCTGAGGGTCCCCGGCCACTGGCCACTGCATGTTCCCTGTGCTCACCCTCTCTTCTCCTCCAGGGGCAGCTGGACTCTCCGCGTCATCCAACATCCTCCTGGCCTCCACTGGGTCAGTTTTTGGAGCCTTGCTGGGACGTTCAAAAAAGGCACCTCCTCTCTCTCCCCCAGCTGGACCTGGGGCTGAAGGGAACCAGCCAGGAGAAAATGTATCCCAAATAAAACCTCCAAAACCCCCACTCAAATCAGAGAAGCATCAGAAATAAAGATCACGTGCAGTGCACCTCCCTGTCTTCGTTCCTTGCAGCCCTGGTTGGGATGTTGTGAGTGAAAGGTTTCTGGTTCTCCCTATTCTCTGGACCTGCCTTATGGGGGGTGGGAGGAGCAGGCTGTTCAGCACAGAATCAGTTGGCAGGAGGCTTTGGTTGGTCCTAGTCTTACAAGGGATGGGCTGTATAACCCAGGGCCACTCATGGGCCTTCTATGGGCCTCAGTTTACCCCTCATTCAATGGTGGGGTTGATAAAGGTTCCTGTTGGGAGGCTAGGGTGAGGAGTAGCCAGGATGCATATTGAGCCACTGACGCCCAGAGCCCTTTGCCCTTCCTCCTGCATGGGCACTTCCTCTAGACATCCAGAGATGAGAGACACCGGCTTTCCCTGTCTGATCTCAAAATCCCTGTGGGGAGGCTGGTAAGCAAACCGCCAGGACAATGCAAGATACCAAATATTACATGGGCTCTGGCACTTTGGGGGGAGGAGACTGAATCTAATGTCACTTCACTGTGTCTGGAAAATTAAACAGGAACTGACATTCCCCAGCTCCTACCCTGGCAACAAGGGCTTTGGGGTGTCACTGAGTCTCCATTCAGCTGCAGGATGAGGAGGTCTTATTTCCTGCCAGAGAGGTGCCATTCTCCAGAGCTTTTTATTGTTATTTTTTAAAGATGAAATGTAAAATAAATAAAAATAGGAGTCCCAAGACTTCTACTTACACCCCGGTAGATGGTCTTAAGGAGGCCTCCAGAGTGCACGCACTGCATTTTATTTATTTTATTTTTTTATCCTCACCCGAGGACATTTTTTCCATTTTTTGTTCAAATAGAGGTAGAGAGAGAGAGAGACATCGACATGAAAAGGACACATCGAGTGGCTGCCACCCGCACGACCCAACCAGGGCTGGGGACAAACCGCAACCGAGACACGTGCCCTTAGCGGGAACCGAACCCGGGTCTCTCTGGACCACAGGCTGACGCTCTTACCACTGAGCCAAACCGGCCAGGGCCGCACTGCATTTTATAGACCACTCAACGGCCATAGCAAGAAGGAAGGGCTGCGTGGAGTGGAGAAAGCTGGAGAGAGTCACTCCCACCTGCAGCGAGGAAAAGCCAGACCCACACAATCATAACTTTTCTTCAACCCCTAAGAGAGTTGATGTGGCCCTGGCCAGTTTGGCTCAGCGGTTAGAACGTCGGCCTGCGGTCCAGAGAGACCCGGGTTCGGTTCCCCCTAAGGGCACGTACCTCAGTTGGGTTTGTCCCCAGCCCTGGTTGGGTGGTGTGGGTGGCAGCCACTCGATGTGTCCCTTTCACGTCGATGTTTCTCTTTCTCTCTTCCTCTCTCTCCCTCTCACTCTATCTGAACCAAAAATGAAAAAATGTCCTTGGCCGAGGATAAAAAAAAAAAAAAGAGTTGAAGTGGCGATCTACGGCCATACCACTCTGAAGGAGCCCGATCTTGTCTGATCTCTAAGCACTGTGGGGCCTGGTTAACACTTGGTTGGGAGAGTTGAAGCGGCAGGGCCACCAGAGGGCCACTGCTGCCCATGGTACAAACTCGTTCATTAATGGGCCCTTTCTTGGCTGCTGTCTTTCCCTGTCTCACCTTCCATTTCCTGGGTCATGCTCCCTGGAGTCACTCCATAATAAATCACTTGCACTCAAATCCTTGTTTCAGGGTCTCAGCCTAAGGTGGCTTCCAGCCCACTCAGGAGCCCACGGGGCTGAGCCCAAGACAGCCACGGCACTGAATCAGATTGTCCCTGAAATCTGGCTGAGTCCAGGCCTGACCCATCTCTTCCCCTTAGAATGAGGCTCAGGCAGGAGATTCTACAGTCTGTCTCATATTGACCCACCAGGTCAGGACCTCCAGACAGGCCCAGTTCTGTCAGAATCCTGGCAGAGAACATAGTTCAACTTGGGGTCTGGCCTCCAGGCCAGGCTACCCTGGACAATGCCACATGCCGAAAGCCACAGGGTAAATCACTCAAACCAGTGGACCATTCCTAAGTCTTTGCAACTTGTCAGGGAAAACATTGTACAATTTCAATTTTCAAAATGTTCCTTCTCAGTTACCTTTCCCCCTGTTACCAAACATACTGAAGAGAATCTGGCTGGCGCCGGCCTGAAGGTGGTTGACACCGACGAACCACTGTACCCGCCCTGTCCCCCTGACTCTCCATTAATTTTAAATTGTCTGAGTCATGATGAAAACAATGTTATCTCCCTGAACACAGGCAGGATGTTGGAGGAAGCATCTGGGAGGGAGCTGGTGGGCATGGAGCCAATTAAGTCTCCAAATCTGGAAAGAAGCCACCAAGTGGACCGTTTTCAGTAGCAGCAGGAGTTAGAGACTTTGGGTCATAGGTTCTTTTAACAACATCTATCACATGGGCAGCATCCCCTTTCTTGGAATGGTGTGCGGATTTTCAGTGACGAGTCATGGGCAGTGCCTTGACTACAGTAAATATCTTTTTAATGTTGTTTTGATCCTCTGTTTCAGTGTTTTAGAGTTGCTCTGTGGGTAGTCAGGGTGCCCCAGAAGTTGCTGCGGGACCCAGGAGGACGAGACAGGGCTCCTAGGAAACAGAAGCTCCTTCCTCCCTCCCCTAGTCCAGAGGCTATGAAATTCATGACACCTCCATCCACATCCCTTCTGGGCCCACTCCACTCCCCTCAGCTCCGGACCCCTTTCTGTACCCACTGTTCCCACAATCACAGACCAGCACTGTGGCTCCCACCTCGGGTCCCTCTCAGAGGGTGAGTACACAGGGCTGGGGTTGCAGGAGAGAGAGGGCTAGAGACCTGAGGGGCAGAGCGCTTCCCAGACCTGAGGATCTGAGTCTTTGTAGATGTCTGATGACAGGCTCTGCCACCAGAGTGGCTCTTGTCAACTGCAAGACCCTACTGTGATCTCCCTGAGCCTTCGATGGGCACTCTCCTCCCCAGGTGTCAGAATGTGACCAGTTCTTTTCTTGGGCTGGTAAGATTCCCCAGAAGAACCTTCCTCCCTCTATTCTGAATGTTGTAACCTGGCTGCCAGCATCCTGGGTGCCTATCGATGGAGTCGATTGAGGGCCTCCATACTTGTATGGAAACTCTCATTTTTAATACAAAGCTCCTGGTACCTCCTGGCACAGAGACCCAACCTCACCAAAATTAAACCTCCAGTCGTCTGCTGGAGGGAGTACTTGGGGATCTGCCTGCTTCCTATGGAGACTTCCAACCAGACCTCTCACTGCCAATCTCCTCAATGCCAACCCCCAGAAGGACTTGCGCCTCCAGTGGCTGAGCCTTCGGGGGTCCTACGGGGCACAGTCTTCCCTTTCTCCCCTTCTTCACTGATAACTGAAGCTGCAGCTTTCCTGGGACTGCCTGATAGAACCCCATATCCATGTGATTCCCGACTCCTAAGTTGTATTTCGGTCATCTTCTCTCCCCTTCTCTTTGCCCATGTGGGTTTAAGCCTTGCTTTAGTCCTTTATTGTTGTTTTAGTGATGTATTGAGAAGGAAGAGGTAAATCCTTTTTGTCGGGTTGGTTTTTTTGTTGCTTTGCAATGGAAAGATTCTCTACCGTGTTCATTAGAATGGATGTTTGCTGGCTGTCCAAGAAGCTCTCTTGGCTGAAACAAGGGAAGTTTCTTTCTCTATTACTTGATCATACAAAAATCTCAGCCAAGACTGCTCTGGGAGACCCAAGCTCCTGCAGTCTTGTTGCTCTGCCTTCCTTATGGTGCTGCTCTCATCTGTGTGGTGGACGATGGTCACTCTTCTGCCTGCAGCAGAGCCACCAGGAAGGGGCCAAGGAGCAAAGACGGGCCCACCCACTCCCATTAGGGTTGTAAACTTTGTTTATGCTCACCTCTCACTGACCAGAAAAACCCAGTCCCGTGAGCACACCTAGCTGCGAGAGGGGCTGGAATGCAGTCCTTCACTGGAGAGATGCACCTGGCCCAAAATCAGGGCTCTCTTCATATGAGCCAGAAGGGAAGCGTAGACATGGGGTGACTACTAACAGCCTCTGCCACACTGATGAAGACAGTGGTCTGCAGTTAGCCATCCTAGACGCCACAATGAGAACTCGCCTCTGCCTCTCTGCTCTCCCCTGCAGCGCGCTGGGCCACTGTGTGCCAGAACCTGCTCAGCAGTGAATGTGCCTGGTTTCCCGGACACTGGGGGCTCCTGAGGACAGGCAGCAATCCTGGAATTCCAAAGGGGCAGGACCTGGAGTCCTGGAGTCCTGGAGGTCAACTGAAGCCAGGAATTTCAGGAATCCTGGGGCTACTGGAGCATGCTCAGCCAGATCCCAGTGAACTACCCTCAGGCTGATAAAAAGACAGAAGTACAAGTGGGCTTCACTGAGTTATCTGTTTAGGGGCAAAATTATGGTTTCAGCCATGCTGGGCTCTCATTAGGAGGCTGTGGTAAGATTTGTCAAGTCCCCCTCTTGCTTCAAACTCTGACTTCCTCTTCTGGGATGAGCAGGGCACATGCTCTGCTTTTAACTTAAAAATTTTTTTTCTTCTTTATTTTTTATTTTTATCCTCACCCGAGCACATTTTTCCATTTTTTGTTCAGATAGAGAGGGAGGGAGAGAGAGGAAGAGAGAGAGAAACATCGACGTGAAAGGGACACATCAAGTGGCTGCCTCCTGCATGACCCAACCAGGGTGGGGGACAAACTGCCACTGAGGAACACGCCCTTAGCGGGAACCGAACCCGGGTCTCTCTGGTCCGAAGGCCCATGCTCTCACCGCTGAGCCAAACCGGCCAGGGCTTTATTGATTTTTTAGAGCGAGGGGGAGGGAGAGGGAGAGAGAGAAACATTAATGAGAGAGAACATAGATTGGCTGTCCTGACATAGATTGGCTGTCCTGACCGGGAATCGAATTGGCGACCTCTTGGTGCATGAGTCAATGCTCAACCACCGAGCCACACCGGCCGGGCTCACAAGCTCTGCTTTTATTTTTGTTTGTTTGTTTGTTTGTTTGTTTTTAATCCTCACCTAAGCATATTTTTCTCTTTATGATCAGATAGAGTGGGAGGGAGAGAGAGGAAGAGAAAGGGAAAGAGAGTGAAACATCGACATGTGAAGGACACATCCATCCACTGGTTGCCGTCCGTCCGCATGATCCTGACCAGGGCCAGGGACGAACCCCAACTGAGGTATGTGCCCTTGGCCAGAATCCAACCTGCGACTCATTGGTCTGCAGGCCGACTCTACAGCTGAGCCAAACGGGCCAGGGTACCTGCTCTGCTTTTAAAGGGCTCACGTGATCATAGACCCACCTGTGACCTCTCCCTTTCACCATAGAACGATACATAATTTCAGGAGGAGTGCTCATCCTATTCACAGGATTCACCCACACCCAAAGATGGGGGAGTATCTAGGGTAAGGGTCACTGATTGCCATGCTTGGAATTCTGCCTACTATAGAGGCCAAACCTGAGGGCCAGAGGTAGAGAACCAGGTCAGAGCCAGAGAACTCAGAGATGAGGCTGAAAATTCAATGTCAGAATAGAAACAGGACTCATCTCTATGAGTGGGGCAGAGAAGGAGGTCAGGACAGAGTCGAGAATGATGGGTGCTCTGGAGGGGCTTGCAGAGCTGTGTGCTGGGCCTCAGCAGGAAGGAAGACCCGTGGTCCATCGTCCTGGGTCCAGGGCAGATCCAAGTGCCCTTCCTGTGGGGAGCTTGGACTCCTGGTTAAGGCACAGGCTCTTAGCTTCAGCTCCAAAATGAACACCTTGAAGTTGGAGGCATTATTTTGAGAATGTATGCATCCCGGGGGGAAGAGGTTTACAGCTTTTATCAGATTCTCCAAGGCATCAAAGAAAGGAGAGAGAGAAAAAGAATCAAGTAGTGAATTAATCAATATTCCAAGGGGTTTATTCTTTTTTTAAAAAAATTTTTAATTAATTAATTTTTGTTACAGGTGTTTCTCCTTTTACCCCCATTTACACCCTCCTCCCAAGCCCCCACCCCCCGCCCTGTCCCCAGCATTGTTGTCTATGTCCATGGTTACACATACATGCATATGAGTTCTGTGTTTTATCTCATCCCTCCCCCCGACTTCCTCTCCTGAGATTTGTCAGTCTGTACCCTACTTCTATGTCTCAGGTCTATTTTGTTCATCAGCTTCTTTTGTTCATTATATTTCACAAATAACTGAGATCATGTGATATACATCTTTCTCTGACTGGCTTTTTTCGCTTAGCATAATACTCTCCAGGTCCCTCCATGTTGTCTCAAAGAATAACAGATCTTTCTTTCTTACAGCTGCATAGTATCCCATTGTGTATATGTACCACACTTTGTTATTTACTCATCTATTGATGAACAAACACTTGAGCTGTTTCTAGATCTTAGTAATTGTAAATAGTGCTGCTATGAACATAAGGGTACATATATTCTTTCTGATCGGTGTTTCAAATTCTTAGGGTATATTCCTAGAAATGGGATCACGGGTCAAATTGCAGATCAATTTTTAACTTTTTGAGGTAACACCATATTGTTTTTCATGGTGACTGCACCAGTCTGCATTCCCGCCAGCAGTGTACTAGAGTCCTCTTTTCTCCACACCCTCACCAGCACCTGTTGTTTGATGATTTGTTGATGGCAACCATTCTGACAGGTGTGAGGTGATACCTCATCGTTGTTTTAATCTGCATCTCTCTGATGATTAGTGATGTTGAGCATTTTTTCATATGTCTCTTGGCCATTTGTATGTCCTGTTTGGAAAGGTGTCTCTTTAGGTCCTCTGCCCATTTTTAAATTGGATTCTTTGTCTTCCTTTTGTTGAGTTGTATAAGCACTTTATATATTTTGGAAATTAACCCCTTATCTGATGTATAGTTGACAATTATGGTCTCCCATATAGTGGGTTCCCTTTCCATTTTGATGGTTGTTTCTTTTGCTGTGCAGAAGCTTTTTAGTTTGATGTAGTTTCATGTGTTCATTTTTTCCTTTGTTACTCTTGCCTTAGGTATTGTATTAATGAAAATTCGGTTGCGTGTGAGTTTTTTCTCCTAGGATTTTTATGGATTCATGAGTCACAGTTAAGTCTTATATCCGTTTTAAGTTTATTCTTGTGCATGGTGTAAGTTGGTGGTCTAGCTTCATTTTTTTTGCATGTAACTGTCCAATTTTCTCAACACTGTTTATTGAAGAGGCTGTCTTGACTCCACTGTATGCTCTTGCCCTCTTTGTCAAATATTAATTTAGTATAATGACTTAGGTCAATTCCTCGGTTTTCTGTTCTGTTCCATTGATCTATATACCTGGTCTTGTGCTAGTACCAGACTGTTTTGATTATAGTGGCTTTGTAATATAACCTGATATCTAGTATTGTGATCACTCTTACTTTGTTTGTTTTTTTCAAGATTGCTGTGGTTATTCGGGGTCTTTTTTTGGTTCCATATAAACTTTTAGAGTATTTGTTCTAGTTCTGTGAAATATGCTGTTGGTATTTTGATGGGGATTGCATTGATTCTATTGATTGCTTTGGGTAATATGGACATTTTAATGATGTTAATTTTTCCAATTCATGAACAAGGTACATGCTTCCACTTTTTTATATTTTCCCCTATTTCTTTTCTCAATGTCCTGTAGTTTTTTGCAAACAGGTCCTTTACTTCTTTGGTTAAGTTTATTCCTAGGTATCTTAATTTTTTTTTCCACAATGGTAAATGGCATTGTTTATTTTGTTTGTTTGTTTGTTTCTTTTTCTGAGTTCGTTCATTGTTGGTGTATAAGAATGCCATCAATTTCTTGATGTTAATTTTATATCCTGCTACTTTGCCAAATTCATTTATTAAATCTAGCAGATTTTTGATGGAGTCTTTAGGGTTTTTTTGTACAATATCATATCATCTGCAAATAATGACAGTTTCACCTCCTCCTTTCCAATTTGGATGCCTTTTATTCTTTCTTCATGTCTGATTGCTGTGGCTAAGACTTCCAGTACTAAGTTAAATAAGAGTGGCGAAAGTGGGCATCCCTGTCTTGTTCCCATTCTCAAGGGACATGCTTGTAGTGTTTGCCCATTGAGTTGACTGTAGGTTTTTCATATATGGCCTTTATTTTGTCAAGATATGATCCCTCTTTCCCACCTTGCTGAGCGTTTTTATAAGAAACTGGTGCTGGATCTTGTCAAATGCTTTTTTGGCATCTATTGATAAGATCATATAGTTTTTATCTTTCATTTTGTTTATGTGGTTATCATATTTGTTTGTTTGTTTGTTTGTTTTTATATGTGCCCCTAGCAGGAACTGAACCCGGGACTCTCTGATCCACAGGCTAACACTCCAACCACTGAGCCAATTGGCCGGGGCTATCATATTTATTGATTTGCCAATATTGTAACATCCTTGCATCCCTGGGATGAATCCCACTTGGTCATGATGAATAATTTTTTTGATGTATTGCTGGATCCGAGATGCAAATATTTTGTTAAGGATTTTGGCATCTGTGTTCATCAGGGATATTGACCTGTAGTTTTCTTTCTTTGTAATGTCTTTATCCGGTTTTAGAATTAGGATTATACTGACCTCATAAAATGAGTTTTGGGAGTCTTCTGTCTTCTTGGATTTTTTGGAATAGTTTGAGGAGAATGGGTGTTAGATATCTGAATGTTCGGTAAAACTTCCCCATGAAGCTGTTTGGGCCTGGGCTTTTGTTTGTTGGGAGAGTCTTGATTATATTTTCAATTCCCTTAGTTGTTACTGGTCTGTTCAAGTTTTCTGTCTTTCCTGGTTCGGTTGTGGGAGACTGTGTGTTTCTAGAAATTTGCCCATTTCTCCTAGATTGTCCAATTTGTTGGCGGATCATTGTTCATACTATATTTTGATGATCCTCTGTATTTCTGTGATGTTAGTTGTTACTTCTCCTCATTTGTTTCTGATTTTGTTTATTTGGGTTCTCTCTCTTTGTTTCTTGGTGAGTCTAGCTAAGGGTCCATCAATCTTGTTTATATTTTGAAAGAACCAGCTCTTTGTTTTATTGATGTTTTGAATTGATTTTTAGTTTCCATGTTGTTTATTTCTGCTCTGACCTTTACTATTTCTTTCCTTCTACTTGCTCTGGGTTTTTCTTTCTGTTTATTTTCTAGTTCTTTAAGTTGTAGGGTTAAAAAGTAAATTAGGATCTTTTTCTTGTTTCTTGAGGTAGGCCTGTAGTGCTATAAACTTCCCTCTCAGGACTGCTTTCGCTTCGTCCCATAGATTTTGTGTTGTTGTGTGTTCATTTTCATTGGTTTCCAGGAAGTTTTTAATTTCTTCCTTAATCTTCTTGGTAACCCATTCGTTGTTTAATAACATGCTATTTAACATCCACGTGTTTGAATGTTTTTGTTGTAGATTTCTAGTTTCATGCCATTGTGATGAGAAGATGCTTGGTATGACTTCAGTCTTCTTGAATTTGTAGAGACTTACTTTGTGTCCTAACCTGTAGTCTGTCTTTGAGCATGTCCCATATGCACTTGAGAAGAATGTATATTTTGCAGCTTTGGGGTGAAATGTTCTGTAAATATCAATTAAGTCCAACTGATCTAGCTTTTTTTAAAAAATTTGTTTGTGAAGCTCTTTATTTCTCCTTCAATTTTGAATGATAGCCTTTAGTCTTGGATTCAGACCCTTGCCTTTTGTTACTTTGTACACTTCATGCCACTCCTTTCTGGCCTGCAGTTTCTATTGAGAAATCAGCTGACAGTCTAATGGGAGCTCCCTTGAAGGTAACTTTCTGTCTCTTTCTTGCTTTCTTTAAGATTCTTTCTTGGTCTTTAATGTTTGCCATTTTATTTTATTTTTGTTATTTTTTTTAAAAAATATAAAACATGCCCCTAGCGGGAATCGAACCCAGGACTCTCTGGTCCACAGGCCAATGCTCCAACTGCTGAGCCAAACTGGCCAGGGTAATGTTTGCCCTTTTAATTATGATGTGCTTAGCTGTGGGTCTGTTTGGGTTCATCTTGTTTGGGACTCTCTGTGTTTCCTGGACTTTGTGCAAGGCAGCCTGGTGGACTCAGGTTGCTTCGCCCTAGCTGCTCCCCACTGCCTCCTCCCAGAGAAGTCCAGGGATCTTCCAAAACGGCGGGGCCTCCCAGCCGAGCAGGGAGAAGCTCGCTGACAAGCTGCTCACTGTGGTCGCCGGCTGCTCCCCGTCCACAGCATAGGAACCTTCTGCCCCACGTTTCTACACTGCTCAAGGTTGGTCATCCACTCGCGTCCACTCACACTCTCTCTCACACTTGCTGACACTCACACCGAGGGGTTTACTCTTATGGCTGGGTAGCAACCATAAGTCATGGGAGCCACTTAGGAACACAGATAAGCTGTTTAGCTTTTTTATTTTTTCTGTTAATCCTCACCAGAGGATATTTTTCCATTTATTTTTAGATAGAATGGAAGGGAGGGAGGGAGGGTGGAAGAGAAAAAGAGACATCAATGTGAGAAAGACACATCAATTGGTTGTCTCCAGTACAATCCCAACCAGAGCCAGGGATCAATCCAGCAACCCAGGCATGTACCCTTGACTGGAATCGAACCTGAGACCCTCTGGTCCTCAGATCCATGCTCTAATCATTGAGCAAAATTGTCCAGGGCTGTTTAGCTTCTTGAAATGTCCACTAGACTCTCAAGTTTAGTTCTTGTTGGAAACTGAGATCCTGTTAGGCCGATACCAGCACCTAGGGCAGAGTGTATAGGGGTGTGAGGTCTGTGACTGGGTCACTGTCATGTTGAAAATCCCGTGTCTCTCCAAAACTCTCAGGATCAAGTCCAAGCTCCTTTCCCTAACGTGTCCACTATGGTCTGAATGTTTGTGTTCTCCCAAAATTTATGTTTAAATCCTAATCCCCAAGGTGATGGTTTTAGGAGGTGGGACCTTTGGGAGGTGCTTAGATCATGAGGGTGAAACCTTCATAATTGGAATTTAATACCCTTCTAAGGACACCCCAGGGAGTCTGTCCCAGAAGCAGACCCTCACCAGGCACCTAATTTGCTGGCACCTTGGTCTTTGATCTCCCAGCTTCCAGGACTGGGAGAGATACATTTCTATTGTTGGCAGCCACCCAGTCCTTGCGATTTTTGTTACAGCAGCCCAAGTGGACAAAGATAGTGCTGCCTGCCTGTGGGTCCCTGTCCCCACCCCAGTAGACCGTGAGCACTGCCTAGGAAAAGGTGGGGTTCCCTAGCACCCAGCCCAGGGCTTGACCCACAGCACGTGCTCAGAGTTTGTGCAAAGGGGTGTGAATCAACATGGAAGTGACTTTTTTATGCTCTGGGATGAAGCCCACCCTGGTGATAAGTCTCTACCTTGTTCTGGGATGTGAAGCCTATTTTGGGACCCAGGCCCGGAAGCAGCAAGGTCAGAGCCCTGATAAACTAGATTTTCCTCTGGCTGTGGGGCGGGGAAAGGCCAGGGCTGGGGCAGCGATATCCTGGAGCCTGCGCTTTGGAAGCCTGAGCCAGGCCACTCAGGAAACAGCCCTTGGATATGCAGAGGCCAGGGATGGGGAGGGGGTGTGCATGAGGCTCCAACAGGATGCCCTCCCAGCTCCACACCGCTCCCCACCTCTCCCACCCCCATTTCCTGACTCTGAACAAACACTGACCAACACCATGCTGGCTGAGACCTTTGAGGTCATTTAGATCAACTTCCCATTTAGAGGGAGCACACGCAGGCCCACAGAGGAGCTGACCTGGCAGGCAGGGTCACATTTGGGGTCAGAAGCTGGGCAGGGGCAGCTTCTAGTCACCCCATTCCTTCTCACTGCACCCCAACACCATGTGGTTCGGTGACCATGTGGTCTGGAAAGAGACGTGAACCTTCCCTCACATGACTGAGCAAACAAGAAGAAAGGGGTCTGGCAGGGGTGGCAACACCTCATTTTTTTTTTTTTTTTTTATCCTCACCCGAGGACATTTTCCCATTTTTTGTTCAGATAGAGCGGGAGGGAGAGAGAGGAAGAGAGAGAGAGAGAAACATTGATGTGAAAGGGACACATCGAGCGGCTGCCACCCGCACGACCAACCAGGGCCGGGGACAAACCGCAACCAAGGTACGTGCCCTTAGCGGGAACCGAACCCCGGTCTCTCCGGACCGCAGGCCGACGCTCTAACCGCTGAGCCAAACCGGCCAGGGCAACAACTCATTTTTATTCTTTGTTTTTTCAAGGGGGTACAGCATATGGCATATTGTTACCCCAGGTTTGGTGCCCATTGAATCAGGTTGCTGAGCAGGGTCCCAAGTTGTCCTCTTCTCTGCGCTGGAAGGAACAGGGAGCTATACCACGAGGGCTACCAGAGCAGACCCCGCAGAGCCCACGGCGATTTTGGATGACAGGGACAGTCCAGCTGCTCCTGGGGAAGAAGGAGAGGGTGAGCAGGGACGGGCCAGCAGGCTGGGACAGCTCCGTGGGACACAACCATGCGGTTGGAGATTCGGGGCCTCTCAGGACTTAAGGCCCAGGTACCCCACCCAGCACCCTCCTCAGTTTCCCCAAACCCCAGGGTTTCTGCTTTGGGGGCTGCTGCAGGCAGCTACCCAGTGGCAGGAACTCCGGGGGTTAAACCAAGAGCTGGAAGCTGCCTTGCTCTCCAGGGAAGGAGACTGAGCCCCAGGTGGATTACTCTCCAAGTAAACCAGCAAACCCGGTCTGGGCAGAGCCCACCTGAACCCATACAGCCCAGGCCAGGGCTCTTTGCTCCCTCCAAAGTCTCCTTCAGAGACACCCAGGGAGAGGGTGAGATGGAGGCACGGAGAGACTGCGGATCGCCGGGACTGAGATCTGGGCTGGACCCTCTGAGGCTCTTGCCCTTCTCACCCTACTGGGGACACTTACCTATGGACTGTAGAGTCGCTACCAGGCTGCCAGAAGCTACTCCGCCCCCATTGGCGATGGCGGCCACTGACATCATTTTGGCCGCTAAGGAGGAGGCGGTGATTCCTGCCCCAGTGAAGCCTACGGCGCCCAGCACCACAGGCACTGCACCGACGGTGACAGCTGTCCAGGGAGAGGAGCTAGCTGGGTCAAGGTGACACTCAGGGAAACAGACCTCACACACATATGTGCACAAGTGTGCGCGCGCACGCACACACACGCACACGCACACACGCGCGCGCGCGCACACACACACACAGTCAAGATTGGGAAACCTCAAGGGGGTGGAGAAGGGGATGAAGTCTGAACTTGGGGGAGACTATGGGCCTGGCCAGCAGTCACAGCACTGGTGGGGAAAGCAGGAAGGGCTGTGGGTTCCTGGGGACAGGGTTCGGGGCCCAGCTCTGGTCTGCAGCGGGACCTTCCTTGGGAAAGTCCTCTGTGCTCTGGGTCTGTTTCTCCATAAGATGCAAGAACTAGGGCGTGGCTCCCAAGCTCCTTGTCTTCGCTGAGAAAATCCTTCCTACAATCAGTCTTACCCAGGGGCCTAGCAGAAGCAAGGAGTGCATTCTGAGCTCTGCGGGAATCCCTCAGGGCTCCAAGGTGTTATCCCGGAGCAATCGGAAGCCACTGGACCCAGGGTCATTGAGCTAATGGCATCCCTTTCATGCCCTGCCTGTGTTCTGACTGTGCGTGGTTCATAATACGTAACCCTCACAATAACCCTGAAAGGGCAATATTGGCCCCTATGTCAGAGGAGGAAATGGGAGCTCAGAGGAATTCAAAGAAACCCCCAAGGCCATGCAGCTTATGCTCTGCAAAAAGGTGATGCGCAACCCCCCCCCTTCATCCCCTCTCCAGGGCTGCCTGTTTCCAGTCCCTTCCTTCCCATCTACGGAGGCCTGGGGTAAACCTGGGCATGCACAAGGAGGCTCCCCAAGTCCCAGAGTCTGGGGATAGATGGGAACTTGAGTTCCCTAAAGAAACTTACCTCCTCCGATCACTGCTGCAGCAGCCTTGGCTGGAAACCAAAGAACACTCTGTGAATAGATCCACACTGGCCTTACCTCCCTCCCTCAGCGCAGGCCACTTCCCCGAGGTGGGGAGCACAGGAAGGAATAACCCCTGCCTGACACTCCCCATGCCCCCCTCCGCTCAGAGAGGTGGGACTTCTGAGAAGGGCAGCTTCCCAGCCTGAGCTTGGTGAGGACTGCGGGGAGCCTGGTGGCAGAGGCCAGCGCCTGGCCTAGGAGCTGTGCAGCCTTGGCTTAGAGTCATCTGGAGATGGGGTTTGAGGTGACTGTACCTGAAAACTCAGTCAGACACAGTTTGGGTTGGGTTTTCTCCGTCTGCTGACTGGGTGGGCGTTTGTGGGGAGATCAGAAGTTATCTTATTTTTTTTAGCGCCATCTTCCAAGCCAGGTTTGGTTAACACCGCAAACAAACAAAGCCCTAGCAAGTGGCTGCAGCATACCTTCCCGGAGGCGGGATCCTGGGCCAAGTCATGTAGTTGGGCCAGGATGTTAGTTCATCTAAAATAGGGTCAGTGGCCCTGGCCAGTTTGGCTCAGCGGTTAGAGCATCGGTCTGCGGTCCAGAGAGACCCGGGTTCGGTTCCCGCTAAGGGCCCGTACTTTGGTTGCAGTTTGCCCCCGGCCCTGGTTGGTCGTGCGGGTGGCAGCCACTCAATGTGTCCCTTCACGTCGATGTTTCTCTCTCTCTCCCCCCCACTCTATCTGTACAAAAAAAAATGGAAAAATATCCTCAGGTGAGGATAAAAAAAATAAATAAATAAAATAAAAAATAAAATAGGGTCAGTGTTTTTCCTGTGAGGGTTATGAAAGCTCTTAGCAATCAGTCCTCATGTAGGGAGAATGTGCTTCGGTTGGACTGCCTGGCTGAAGTCAGGCAAGCCTGTGGAATGTTTGAGTGAGTCCAATGTTCCGGATTTATCAGGGCCTGACTGGCTGCCCCCTCCTCCAGGAGGCTGCCCCAGATCCTCCCAGTCAGATCTCATCCTTGCTCCCTGTGGCTGGAGCCACTCACAGCACTGGTCACAGTTAGCTGTGCATGGGCCTGGCTCTCCAACACTGAGTCCCTGGGGAGCAGGCGGAGGTCTTGGTCTGCTGCGGCCACAGTGCGGGGACTGCAACCTTTGGGGCCTGTGGGGGCCAGGAGTTCAAAGGCAGCAAGATGTGCAGGGGTGAGCTCAGCCAGCTCCCCAGGGAGGGAGCCCTGAGGTGACAATGGACAAAGCAAAGAGAGAGGTATGCAAACCAAAATGGAATGGTCAGAGGGCCACCTGGGTGGGGTACGAGCCAGAGACCAGAGCCCACTTAGAATGGACGTGCTGCTGAACGATACTGCTCGGCGGGAGAGGTGATGGCAGGCCTGTCAGCCTTCGGCTTGGCACCCCAGGGCCCCAATATCAGAAGGCCCAGGGGAAATGGGGAGCTGCTTGACAACCTGCCTGCGGTGGCCCCAGGGGTCACCCATGGGGAGGGTGGTCTGCTCCTTCTGGGCTGTTCAGAAACTGCCTTGGCTGGAGGCCTCCACTCAAGGCTGAGCCTGCATTTCCTCCCTACTGCACTTCCCAGCAGCTTCCCCTTCCCGCCAGTGCTCTTGCACGTGGTTTCTTTCTTTTTTTATTTGAGAGAGAGAGAGAGACATCAGTTTGCTGTTCCACTTATTGATGCATTCATTGGTTGATTCTGGTCTGTGCCTTGACTCGCGATCGAACCCACAACCTTGGTGCTCTAACCAACTGAGCTACCCGGCCAGGGCCACAATGGTTTCTTCATTTGTTAATAAGGGACAGTATTATCTTCGTCTGAGGTTGTTATGAGAATTAAACTAATCGATCAATGTCCAATGCTAAGCCTAGTGGCTAGGACATCACAGTGTTTGAGAAAATCCAGCTGTACTTAATCTCTTAGCATCAGCTGAGGAGTCTGCCTCATTTCTCACAAGCAGGAAAGACTGCTGGCTGTGGCCCAGGCCCTAACTTTCTTGTCACACTCTGTGCGCTCAGTAGGGGCCCAAGGAGAGTGTCTGTTACCCAAGGCCAGTTACCTCCAAATGGCAAAGCAGTCAGGGCTGCAGCAGGGGATCCCAGCAGGGACCCCACGGTTGATGCAGCCGAGCCCAGGGCAGCCTTGGATGTCAGAGTGAGCCCTGAGGAAAAACACAGGGTGAGTGTACAGGGGTCAGAGGTCAGGCAGTGGTCAGGGGCCCTGTTGCTTTCCCCCCATTCCACCCTAGGCTGTTTGTGCTGGTGGGGGTTGGAGAGAAAGGTAAACGGTGGGTGTACACACTGTACACACGATCACTTGGCAACAGGTGGAAGCAAGGATTGGATGCTTACCTAGCGACACAGACAGATCTCAAAAATAGTTTTTCATGCAAAAAAAAAAAAAAAAAAAAGCAATAGTATGAGATATACACTATCCTGTAAGTAAATGAAAACACATGCAAATAGAAAATACCCATTTTGCAAAAATATATATATGAAAAACAGATACATATTAGAAAGGCTGACTTTGGGGGTGGGGGGAAAAAGAGAAGATAAACAGCAAATAAAAAAATAAAACCCAAGAGGGGGTTCACATGAACTAACAAAGAAAATAGGCCCACACTGAAGAATGTTGTTCAAATCAACACTCTAGATCTGAGACCCGACATTACAAACTGCTAGGAAAGGCTGGTGGACACACAGCTAACCGCCGAGGGGGTGAATGCTGGTGAGAAATCCAGGGGAAATGAGAGCCAGGGAGCGGGACCCAGGCACAGTCCCCTCAGTCTGGGTGGAAAGAGACACAGGCCCAGTGGCGAGGGGACCCAGACCCCTGAGGCCCCCTACCCCACCGCAGCCAAGACAGACAGACACCCAGGGGTAGGACAGGGCAGGGGAGAGAGGCTGCAGGTGTTGCTACCCTCTCCCTCCCCACAGTCCCTGAGCAGCACCCTCCCGCTGCCCCCTCCCCCGTCCTCCCAGGAACACTCACCCGTGGTTGACAATCCGGCCAGGAAACTGCCAGAGGCAGCCCCTCCAGCTTTGGCCAGGGTCGCTACTGATGTAACCTTGGCAAGGAGGGAAGAGGCTAGGATGCTTTCCATGGTGTGCAGGGTGAGTAGCAGTCAGAGGAGCCAAACCTGCACCAAGGGAGGAGCTCTGGTGGGAATGGGGATACCAAGCGGGATTTCCCACTGCCTCTACCGGGCTGGGAGCAGGGGATGGGGAGGCTCCTCTGAGCCCATGGGGCAGCAGGCCAGGAAAGGGTCCAGGTGTGGGTGTTGCGGTTATGGAAGGACCTGTTAGTGGAGGGTGGGATGGAAGGGGTGGGTTTTATTTCCTCGGGTGGGCTGCTTCATTCCTCCTGAACACACCAGCTTCAACTCCATTTTAGAACTCCCCTAAGTCCCCACGGAGCCACTTAAAAGATACCAAATTAAGCCCTGGCCGGTTTGGCTGGGCGGTTAGAGCGTTGGCCCGCGGACCAGAGAGTCCTAGGTTTGGTTCCCGCTAAGGGCACGTACCTTAGTTGCAGTTTATCTCCAGCCCCAGTTGGGTGGGTGGCAACCACTCAATGTTTCTCTCTCTCTCTTCCCCCCTCTCTCCCTCCCTCTCTATCTCAAGATAAATGCAAAAAAAAAAAAAAAAAAAATTAAAAGGTACAAGAATGAGAAAATCAGAACCAATTCTGTTTTAAAAGTTACTCGGGGTTCCTTCTCAGATGTAATCTCTTCACCAACCCCGTGATAAAGGTGAGATCGCTATCTTCCGTCTATAAACGAGGAGACATTGTCTGGCACAGAGAGGGTGAGTGAGTCACCCAAGGCTTTGTCTGTCAAAGTGCCACCCTACCTGGTCCAGCTGCTTCCGAAGCTCAGGCTTGGACCGGTTCCTCTAAACCTAACTGGTCTCTCCCTGCACTTACCTCCCCCTCCTCCCACAAGGAATGGACAAGGTTTATTGTTCCCAGAGCCCAGGGGCAGATGGGGGCTTGAGTCCTTTTTCTCCCGAGACCTACTTTCTCTGATGAGAAACAAAATAATGTTGGGGGGGGGGGGCGAAGCACGTTCTGCGAGTGGATCCACAAGGGTCTCCACTCCACTCCCTGAGCCCACTGCCACCCAGCCTGGGGTCACGGGAAGCAGCCAACCCTCCCTCCGCGACTTACCTAGAGAAGAGGTTTTCTGAACTGTGGCGCTGCCTCCCCACCACTTAAGGGCTCGAGTTGGGATGGGTGGAGCCTCTCCACCCCCAGGAATGCAGGGAGTAGGGTCAGCTGTTTTACAAGAAACTGAAACTAAGCCACACTGCTTCCCTTTCCCCCTCAAGGGGGCGGTCTAGTTGTTGTAGCTCCCGCGCCCCGCCTGTGCGCGCTTGTTCTCAGCTGTGCTGCCCAAGATCCCTGAGCACTATCCTGGTTTCCCCCTGCGCCCGGTTCCTCTCCAGATGTTGTAGACCAACGAGACAGACCAGACCCAGACTCCGAACTGGGTTCGAATTAAGAGAGCTTTAGTAGCCGCGCAGCGACTGTCCCATCCTACGCGGAGGAGAGAGCAGCCCCGAGCTCAGGGGGTGGGTTGCTTATACAGTTGTCTTAGCCCCTGTTAAGGAATTTGGGTTAAGGGTCTGCGAGCAAGCCAGCACATACAGAAGCAGATATTTGCAGTTAGCTGTTGTGCCTGAGGGAGCAAATGTTATAACTCAGTGCCATTGACCTAATCAGTTTTCTGTGTACACGAAGCAATGGCTATCTATACAATGCAGTGGTTATCTATACAATGCAGTGGTTATCTATACGATGCAGTGATTATCTATACAATGCAGTGGTTATCTATACAATGCAGTGGTTATCTATACAATGCAGTGGTTATCTATTAGCAGCTAGTTCTTGCCATTCCCTTAAAATCCAGGGGGAAAGGTCATGTGTTTGTCCTTTACACAACATGAAAGAAACTGTCAGACCCCAAGAGAAACTCGCCCAACTGCCCGCACAAGTGGGCACTGGTGGGAAAGGGACCGCCCGCAGGAAGCAGAAGGTGGTTACAGCAGATGATAAAAACTCCAGTTCTCCTTCAAGAAGTTAGGTTGGTGGACTCGGGGCAGGACCTGCTTTGAACTGAGCCATGCAACTCATGGTAAACAAGAGCAGAGAGTGGAGGAGTCCCTTGGTAAAGGCAGGGCCAGACACCTGGGTCTGCTGGAGCTGCACACAAGCACCCAGACTTCTTGGAGGCAAACTGCCAAGAGCAGGCGGTGCTGCCTGGCCCAAGGAACTGCTATTCTTTATATAAATGGTTGAGTTATGAATAGAACAGGATACCCTGGAGGGATTGTTATTGCAAATGTTTTTAACTTCTTTAATGCTTGGTTGAATGCTTGCATTGTAAGTTTGCTCAAATACGCTGCAGAATGTGGTGCTGAAAAATACTGGCTCGGGGCTCAGCATGGAGACAGTGCTGAGTCCTCTGCTAACTCACAGTTCAATTACTGCATCTGATTCGTTTGTCCTCTTTTATGATCCCACCGTAACACCGCAACAGTTAGGGATCAACAATCTCTCTGGTACTGAAGAGGTAAATATGTTCACAGACCAAGGAACAGTGATCCACTTGAACAACCCCAAAGTCCAGGCATCTCCGGCAGTGAACGCTGTCACCAGTACTGCTGACACAAAGCAGCTGACAGAAATGCCACCCAGCATCTCAAACCAGCACGGCGCAGACAGTTGGATTAGTTTAAGGAGACGGCTGAAGCTGTGCCCAAACACTCTGTGGATGCAAAAGCACCACTTGGTACTGGAGAGGAGGAGGAGGAGGATGAAGTTCCAGATCTTGTGGGAAATTTCGACGAGGCTTCCAAGAACGAAGCAAACTGAATTGAGTCCGATTCTGAAGAAGATAAACTTGAAGAGGTTACTGGGAACTGCTGTTTTATATGATGACTGCGTTTTTCAAATTTTGTTTATGGGTCTGATGAAAACTAGATCTCTAATATTTTGTAGCCCAACTCTCCTAGACATTGCAGCTCTTTTCAGTTTTTGTTCATACATAAATCATTCTTGGCAGCTAATTGAGCGGAAGAAACCTGGGAATAAAGTTTGAAGGAGGTTGATAAAGTTCTTTGCCTAGTTAAAAAAAAAAAAGTTATAGATGTGGAAGATACTTCGTCATCTAATTCGGGGTGGCGTATGCTCTCTGCATAACAAAGATCATAAGAAATCAGATAAAAATTATATAATAAAAGGATAAATATTAATGTCTAATGGAGACGAGAAGGTGGTTTTCAGAATAGTATTAATCCTTGCAAGGGACAAATGTTTAGTTATTCCAAAATTCTACACTGAAGGCACACCATGCCTTCAGTATAGGCACTGAGTTAGAGCAGGGGCCAAACTAGACCAAAATATGTGTCCTCATGGAGTTTATAAGCTGTAAGGGGAGATGAAATAAGACAAATAACTAAATATACAGTGTGTGATTTGAAGAAGTACTAAAGCAAAAGGAGGCAGAGGAGGAAAGTCAATCTGTTACGGAAAAGACTCGGAACGCGGAGGAAGCGAAGAGGTTCCTTTATTCACGCATGCGGACCCCGAGGAGGCCGGCTCCAAGTCTGGAGTTGTGGGGCCCGCCTAGCTTCATAGCAGGCTGGGCAGACATTCTTTAGAAGCGAAAGCGGCAAGCAGCTTACAGAAGCAGGAGGCGAAAAGGTCTGGTTATCTCCTGGGAGGCAAACGGGTCTGGTTATCTCCCGGGTGCTTGCTTTTTCTAAAACGGCGGTTTACTTCTTCTATCAGATCCAGGTAGAAGGGACAGAGATGGCAAAGAGTCCAGGTCTAGGGGATGAGGGAGGGAGGCAGGAAATGATGTCAGAGATTAAGGGGGAGCCAGGCTGTGTGAGGCCTCTCAAGACCTGCAAGGACTTGACCTGGTGCCCTGAGTGAGCCGGTGCCCTGGCCTGACGCAGAGAAATGACAAGATCAGGTTCACTATGGCTGCTGCACCGAGAACAGACTGAAAAGTATAGTCTGTAACTAATTTTTTGATTGAGTAACATAGCTTTTAATTTACTTTTTGGTGTTGCCAATCCCTTTATTTATTGTATTTTATTTTTTTTCCATCAACCATTTATCCCCTCTTCCACCTCCACTCACCCCCTCTCCTGTTGTCCATGTCCATGAGTTCTATTCCTTTTCTTTTCCTTTTATCCTCAGTCCCTCCACCCCTCCCAAACCCTCCCCCAACCACCAGAACTGTCTGCCTGCTCTCTATCTATAAGCCTATCTCTATTTTGCTTGGTAGTTAAGTTTGTTCATTAAATTCCACATGTGAGTTGAAATCATATGGTACTTGTCTTTCTCTGGCTGGCTTATTTCACTTAGCATAATGCTCTCCAGGTCCCTCCATTTGCTGCAAAGGGTAAAAGTTTTTTCCTTTTTATGGCCAAATAATATTCCATTGTGTAAATGTACCACAGCTTTTTTATCCACTCATCTACTGATGGGCATTTGGGTTGCTTCCAAATCTTGGCTATTGTAAATAACGCTGCTGTGAACAAAGGGGTGCATGTACTCTTTTGAATCTGTAATTTGGGTTTCTTTGAATATCCCAGAAGTATCACCAGGTCATAAGGCAGTTTTTAGTTTTTTGAGGTAACTCTATACTGCTTTCCACAGTGGCGGCACCAGTCTGCATTCCCACCAACAGTGTATGAGGACTCCCTTTTCTCCACATCCTCACCAACACTTGTTTGTTGATTTATTGATGATAGCCACTCTGACAGGTGTGAAGTGACATCTCATTGTGGTTTTAATGTGCATTTCTCAGATGATTAGTGACATGGAGTGTCTTTTCATATGCCTATTAGCCATCTGTATGTCCTCTTTGAAGAATTGTCTATTCAGATCCTTTGCCCATTTTTTAATTGGATTGTTTTGTTTGTTGTTGTTGTTTTTTTAATTGATTTTTTAGAGAGGAAGGGAGGGACAGAACCATCGATTACAGAGACACATCGATTGGCTCCCTCCTGCACACACCCAATGGGGACTGAGCCCACAACCTGGGCATGTGCCCTGAGCGGGAATCAAACTGGTGACCTCTTGGTCCATGGGTCAACACTCAACCACTGAGCCACACTGGCTGGGCAGATTGTTATTTTTTTGGTGTTGAGTTTTACAAGTTCTTTGTAAATTTTAGACATTAACCCCTTATCAGATGTATCATTGACAAATGTGTTCTTGCATTCAGTGCGTAGCCTTTTCATTTCGTAGATGGTTTCCTTTGCTGTGCGAAATGTCTGTAGTTTAAATGCAAATATTCAGCATGGCTAGTGTGATCCAAACCCATTATTTTCACTAGTTCCAGCTACACTCGGATGGAGCTATGTAGCCCTGTTCAGGAACCCACACACCTCCTACCAGCTACTTTCAACACCAGAGAATTTGGTCTTTCACACAGTGAATGTGTGTGTGACATCATCAGCCTCAACATCCTATCAGTGTCTTGGGTAAGGGGTCCATCCTGATTCTACAGGGGGTTTCACTACAGGTGCTGAGTCTTAAATCCCTCCTGGATGGAAGGACACCCGGCTAGTGTGTAGGTATGGTTTTTATCCAGCAACTCTACAAAGTTTCAAGAGTAAATTCAACTTCTTCTAGAGCATCTACCACCATCTTCTTCCAGCTCACTCTCAGCTAATCACGTCTTATGTCAAGAAGTTAGGTGCAATCAGAAAAGAATCCTCTTGCCCGACCGGTGTGGCTCAGTGGTTGAGCGTTGACCCATGCACCAAGAGGTCACCAGTTCGATTCCCGGTCAGGACACATGCCCAGATTGTGGGCCCATCCCCAGTGGGCGTAATGCAGGAGGTGGCCAGTCGATGTTCTCTCTCATCGATGTTTCTCTCTCTCTTTCCCTCTCCCTTCCTCTCTCTCTAAAACCAGTAAAGAAAAAAAATTTAAGCTCTGGCCGGTTTGGCTCAGCGGTTAGAGCGTCAGCCATGGACCAATGAGTTGCTGGTTTGATTCCGGTCAAGGGCACGTACCTCGGCTGCGATTTGTCTTCGGCCCTGGCTGGCGTCGTGTGGGAGGCAGCCACTCGATATGTCCCTTTCACGTCTATGTTTCTCTCTCTCTCTCTCTCTCCCCCTCCCTCCCACTCTATCTGAACAAAAGTGGAAAAAATGTCCTCAGGTGAGGATTAGAAAAAAAGAAAAAAGAAAATAATCCCCTTTTCAATCTCAACTCTACCATCCCGCAGCATTTGTATCCATAAACTCTGCCTTCTGCTCATTGCTATGGGTAAACTACCCCAGCTCCGTCCCCTCTTCCAAAGAGGGGATTCCATCGCCTCTTCCAAAGACTTTGCTCTTGCAATATTGCTCTTTGTCCTGAATTCCTGAAACAGAGAACTGAGCTTGGCTGTGCTCCTGGAGGGTCTGGCTCAGCGTTTAAGACAGCTCTGCCCAGAGAGAATTACAGCCCAAGCCACACAGCCAGCAAATGAGATAGGTTTCCTTTTCCCAAGAAACCGAAACCAAGTTCCTCCTTCTCCCAGTCAAGGGAACACTCTAGTTACCATAGAGAGCAACTTTCTAACCACCTTCTGACCCCAGACTCTCACAGATGCCATTCATTTTCTCTGCTGCCATCACAGCATATTGTTGAAAGAGACAGGTACGTCTGCTCTCCTCTTTCTCACCTTCCAGATGCTCCTGGATTACGCACTGTAGCCCTGGCCGGTTTGGTTCAGCCTGTGGACCAGAGTCATGGGTTCAATTCTGGTCAAGGGCACGTGCCTCACTTGTGGTTCGATCCCTGGCACTGGTCAGGGTCAGGGTCGTGCAGGAGGCAACCGATCCATGTGTCTCTCTCACATCGATGTTTCTCTCTCTATGCCCCCCATCTGAAAATCAATGGAAAAATATCCTTGGGTGAGGATTAAACAAAATATATACGCTGTATATACCAGAAAATATTTTCAGGCATCCAAACAGCTATAGATAACAATGCAACAAACACTTATTTGTCTACCACTCAGCTTAAGAACTCAAATGATACAGATACAATGAACACAACTTGAGGATCCCTTCTAACCCCCTTCTCTGCCTCCCTCCCCACAGGTAGCCACTCTCCAACATTTATGGTTGATTATTCCCAGGCATGGTTTTGTACTTTTACCTAGATGAACGCTAAATGCAGAACTTCCCTGGCAATTGCTGAATGTTCGTCGGTGTTTCAGCTGAGTTTCAAAGACCAGGAGCAATAATGTGCCAAGAAACTCCACTTTCTAATCTTTTCTGAAGGGGTAGCTAAGTGGAGGGATGAATTAGAGAGTTGAGATTGGAGAGAGAAGGAGAGAGAATGAGAGAGAATTGGTGGGCTGTGCCCTCCCAGATCCCATGGGGGAGAGGAGTGGGGAAGGGGTCCACCCACCTGGACCTCCTTGGTACCCCCTTGAAAAGCTTGACATAAATCCCTTGGAATTTGAGGGAAGCAAGGCAGGCGTCTGAGTTGGGCCTATAAAGTCTAAAGGCAGGAGACTATGCCTTGCAGGCCTCTCTGGGGCAGGAGAGCAAGGGGACCACTCTGGGAGCCAGCTGCCCCTTTAGAGCTTGCGCACCAGATGTGGCACCAGGTCACGATCACCACCCAGGGGATCGAAGGAACCCAGGAGGGTAGGATTGTTGGAGGGCAGAGGCCAGGACAGAACTGGAGGTGTCCAGCCAGGGAAGGCTCCACTTTGTCAAGGACCCTGCAGGTGAGTGACCCCTGCTGACAGGAGGACGCGATAGCCTGCAAAGAAAGTTAGCAGTTTGAATCTTCGCCAAGAGAGGGCGCCAAGACAGACTGCAACAGCAACAGCGGTGTGTCTGGTCCTGGCACTTGCTCTGAGGTTGCATACAACCAAACAGGTATTATACTCTTTTTGCAGGTGTGCTAACAAGTCATGCAGAGGGTTCTCTGGACCCTCTCTCTTTCTCTGACACCCACCGCACCCCCGCATCCATTGTCTTTCTTATGGGGTCACAACACCTAAGCAGGTACCCCTCTTGGTTGGCTCCTTGAGAGACAGCTCAAGATCAAGATCCATTGCAACCCTCAGAAAAGCAGCCTCCTCTGGCCACCCATCTCCATGGTCCCTCCTCCCTTCTCATCCGAATCACTGAAGCAGTAGGGAGACTTTAAGAAGACAAAGAGGCAGCCTGCCTAGCCAGGGGACCGCTTTGGTTTCCCACAAGGACCCTTGGAGGCCCAGTCTTCCATCAGAGGACAACCCTTATGCTACCTCTGGAGGACAGTCACTGTCTTTGTCCACTCCTGTCCTCCTTCCAACAGGAACCTACTTCTCATTCAGGTACTGGAGTCCCTGCCTTGATCCTGAGCTTGTCCAGGCCTTGGGTTGTCTCCCCCAGCCTCCAAAGGTGGGCCCAGAATGACTGAAACCAATCACCACATCCCATCCTTTGGGCCAAAGTGACTGGTGCAGGGGTGAATAGATGACTCCATTTAAGACACTAACAGGAACCTTTACCAGAGGCAGCAGGGAAGGAGGCTTCCTTGCTCTTCAGCAGAAGGTTCATGGAAAAATGCTCTTTTGGAGGAGACCTGAATAAAAGCAGGTAGCCCGGCCGGTGTAGCTCAGTAGTTGAGCGTCGACCCATGCACCAAGAGGTTGCCAGTTTGATTCCCGGCCAGGGCACATGCCCAGGGTATGGGCCTGATTCCCAGTGGGGGGCATGCAGGAGGCGGTCCATCGATATTGTCTCTCATCAATGTTTCTATCTCTCTCTCCCTCTTCCTTCTTCTTTCTCTAAAATCAATAAAGAAAAAAAAAAATTAAAAAAAAATGACAACAGCCAACCCAATAACTGCCCAGTGTGAATGAACCAAAATTATACCTCAGATCAGCAAAAAATATATTTTTGGTGTGCCATAGAATTCTACTAATTGGTTTACGTGTGCCACGAGACGAAAAAGGTTGAAAATCACTGCTCTAGAGTCATGACTGTCTCTAAGTCTTGGGTGGGATGGGGAGGGGTTGATAATGCCTGAGGATAAAGGGCTTGGTGGCTGCGGGTCAATGGCTCAGTGACCCCAGAGCCAAGCCCTCCTATCAATTTGGCCCTGGCTGAGATCTTCGAAGACACTTGATCCAAATCCCCACCTGAAGAGCAGCAAACTGAGGCTCAAAGGGGAGACATGACCTTCTCACAGTCACAAGTGAGGGGCGGGACTGGGAACAGACCTGGCGTCAGTGGCGGAGGACATCAGTGCTCCTTCCCACAGCAGTCCCGCTAACTCGCCCTCCCTGTCCACAAGCATGCAGCATGGACACTAGGGACGGCCACAGCATCTTGTCTTTATTTCTCATCCTTTGAACCATTCTGGGAGGCAGGGGGCTTGTCATTTGGGGGACTGCCATCCTGAGGGTCACCTCCATCACAGGGGCCCCTCTTTGTTTTAGTTTTTGGTCCAGCTGAGGGGGGGGTCTCCCTTTTTATTCCCCAGCCAGGCCCCAACAGATGACCCAGTCAAGCCTAGGAGGACGTTGGGTGATGTGGAGAGCCCAGCTGTCCCTGGGGAAGAGGAGAGGGTTAGAACCCAAGGACACAGGCAGCCCAGCAGCTCCTGGCAAGGGTGTGGGGTCAGAGATTCCAGGGACCCTCAGGAGGCCAGAGGTCCCAACATCCCATTCCTGCTCCTGCCTCTACTTCCTGAAACCCTATATATCTCTTTGAGGGCACACAATAAAACCTACAACCCTGTCCCTCATTCATCCCATGTCCTCTGTGCCACCCTCACCTATGTAGATTCCACACCCACTCATCACAAGTGTCCCCTGCAGACCCTTAACTCTCTCCCCTCCTCTTCCTCTCTTGTTCTCCACCCCACCAAGCTTCCTGTTCCCTTCACTCCCCCACTCTGAGAACACCCAGAATTCACAACTTCTCCCCGATCTTCAAACCTACCACACCTTCACCCTCTTGTTTCCCCCAGCTTCCTATTTCACTAGGAAAAAGAAGGCGACCAGAAGAGAGCGTCTGTCTCCTCCCTTCCTTCACCGAGTCTATCAGCCCCACCTTCGCCCCTCCTGCTTCTGCGTGGAGGGGTGCGGGCGCCTGGCCACCTGCGCACTGGGCCCGCCTGCTCTCCGACTCAAGGACACGCTCCTGCCGTGTTCCTCCCTTGCGTTCCTCCCTTGCTTCGCACCATCAGAGCCTCGCTCTGTCCTGGCCCATTCCCCAGAGCACCCAACCAGGCGCTACCCCCCACCCGAGAAACAACGCAGCCTCTTCTCTGTACCACACCTCCCTCCAGTTGCCACCTCACTTGGATCCACTCCTTACGGCAGCGGTTCTCAACCTTCCTGATGCTGCGACCCTATAATGCAGTTTCTCGTGTTGTGGTGACCCCCCAACCCTAAAGTTATTTTCGATGCTACTTCATAACTGTAAATTTGTTACTGTTATAAATCACCATTGGAAATATGTGTTTTCCGATGGTCTTAAGCAACCCCTGTGAAAGAGTCGTGCGACCCTCAAAGGGGTTGCGACCCACAGGTTGAGAACTGCTGCCTTACGGCAAAGCTCCTCGAAAGTGTTTTCTAGGTTGAGGGAGAGGCAGCTGGCACAGTGGTTGGGCACCTGGACATAAGACATGGGAGATGAAGACAAGGAGTGATGCAGCTACAAACCAAGGAACATCAAGGATTTCTGGCAGCCACCAGAAGCTGGAAGAGGCATGGGATAGGTTCTCCCCTGGAGCCTTTGGAAAAAGCATGACCCTGTGCACACCTTGATTCGGGATTCGTCGCCTGCAGAGCTGTGGGAGAGTACCTTTCCGGGGGTGTGAGCTGCTGTTTGTTTATGGCTGGCCTACGAAACACTCCTTCCCGGCCTTCAGGAACCGTCCTTTCTTGCTTCTCTCCTGCCACACTGCCTCTCCTCCTCGGTCTCCTCACCTCCTCTCCCCGACCGCTGACAGTGACAGGTCCAGGGCTCAGTCCTCAGACCCCTTCTCTGTCTCAGCTCCACTGGTGGGTGCTCTCCCAGCCCATTGCCTTTTAGGGCCACCTGTACTCTGATGACTTGCAAACTGGTATGTCCAGCCCAGACCTACTCAGCATGGGTGTCTGAGAAGCACCTCCACCTTAACAGGCTGAAAACTAGGCTCGTACTTCCCACCCACAGCGGTTCCTCGAGTGGTCGTCCAGACTCTGTGAAAGGCAGCCCCTTCTTTCCGCAGCTCAGGACAAGCAGCCAGGAGTCGATTTCTCCCAGTTTCCCCCCTCCACACCGTTCTATCTGCAAACCCTGCTGATGAACCTTCAGAAATATCCATTCTGACCATTCTTCGCCTCTCCCATCTCGGGCCAGGTCGCCACCACCATCTCTCACCAGGATTATCGCAGTGGCTTCTAACTGTCCCCCTGCCTCTGCCCTGGCCCCTGAGTGCCCATTCAGCCTGGTACAGTTCTCTCAGCAGCCAAAATCGTGGCATCATCCTAGACTCCCCTCTTTTTATTTCTCTCCATATCTAGTCTGTTAGCAACTCCTGGTGACTTCACCTTTAATGAGTGTCCAGAATCCAACCACCCCTGTGACTTCCACCACTGCCACTCTGGTCACCATCACCTTCCACTGTCCATGATCAGAGTCATGAACACCACACAGAATGAGACACATCTGTGGGCTGCTGGGGTACGGGGAAGAGTGACAGGTTGAAACCCCCCCCCATGCCCCCTGTGGCCCACTGAAACCCACCTCTTTAACATGGATGAGGGATCTGGCTCCTGCTTTCCTCCCAAGCTCACTGCTGTGCTGTCCTAGGGGAAGATCTGAAGCCACTCCCTGCCCCTTGGCTTCCAACCTGTTGCATAATCCAGGCAAAATCTCGGGACTCTGCCCCCTGTCGCATCCTCCAGGCACCTGCCCTGACCACAGTCCCAATCCCTTGGCCACCTCTACCTACAGACGCCAAGTGTGAGTCTACTAAGCTCCTCTTCTGTCAACGAATCCCCTTCAAGGTGATGTTGGTCTCTGTCTCTTCTGCTGGATTTTGAGCTCCCTAAGGTCAAGGACAAGTGTCATTCACTGCTGCCTCCCCAGTGCCAGGCACAGGCCTGTGAGCAAGGAGGCCCTGAGTATTTCAGAGAAAGATTACAGCTCACAAGTGTACCTTTGTGCCTTGAAGGACATGCTATAATCTGAATGGCGTGCTCTGCCCAATTCACAAGATGAAATCTAACGCTTTACGTGATGGTATTAGAGGTAGGCCTTTGGGTGGTGACTAGCACATGAGGACAGAGCCCTCATGACTGGGATTCGTTCCCTTAGAGAAGAGGCCCCGCCGAGCCCCTTCATTCTTCCACTGAGTGAGGTTACAGCAGAAAGGTGGCTGTCTCACTGGATGCGAGCCTGCGGTGCCTTGATCTTGGACTTCTCAGCCTCCAGGACTGTGAGAACTACACGTCCGTTGTTCACATGCCACCGGTCTATGGCATTTTGTCATAGCAGCCCTCACTAACACAGGACACAACAGAGTGGAAAGGAAACCTACAGAATGGGAGAAAATATGTGCAAATCATGTATCTGATAAGGACTTAATATTCAGAACATATAATGAATTCCTACAACAACAAAATACCCAAATAACCCAACTAAAAAATGGGCAAAGAGCTCTTCCAGGTGGCTCAACTGGTTGAGTGTCATCCCATACACCAAAAAGGTTGCGGGTCTTATTCCCAGTCAGGGAACATCTCTTGGTTGTGGGCTCAATCCCCAGTTGGGATACAGGCAGTCAATTGATGTTTCTCTCTCTCTCTCAAATGTAAAAAAAAAAAAAAAAAAAAAAAAAAAAGGGAGAAAGAAAGCACATTTCCCTGGCCAGATAGCTCAGCTGGTTTCAGTGTCATCCAACAGGCCGAATTCTGATCCTTGGTCAGGGTACATATAGGAGTTAAAAAAAAAAAAAAATGGGCAAAGAATTTGAATGGCCATTTCTCCAATAGCCAATAGACATAGGAAAAGATGCTCAACATCCCTAATCATTAGGGAAATACAAATCAAAACCACAATGAGATATCATTTCATACCCATTAGTATGGCTAGTATTTTTAAAAATATGTTTTTATTGATTTTTTAGAGAGAGAGGAAGGGAGAGAGAGAAAGAAGCATCTATGTGAGAGAGAAATATCTATGGGCCACCTCCTGCATGCCCCCTACTGGGGATCAAGCCTAAAACCAGGGCACGTGCCCTGACAGGGAATCAAACAAGTACCTATCTATCAGTTCATGGGATGACGCATCGGTCGGGCAGTATGGCTACTATTTTTTTTTAAACCCAGAAAATAACAAGTGTTGGCTAGGATGTGAAAAAATTGGAACCCTTAGGTGCTGCTAGTGGGAATATAAAATGATGCAGCAGCTATGGAAAACAGTATGGAGGCTCCTCATACAATTAAAATAGAATATCGTATGATCCAGAAACTCCACTTCTAGTATATGCCCAAAGAAATTGAAAGTAGGGTCTTCAAGAGATACCTGCACCCCATGTTCATGGCAGTATTATACACAATAGCCAAGAGTTGTAAGCAATCCAAGTGCCCATAGATGAATGAATGGATAAACAAAATGGAGTATCTACACACAATGAAATGTTGTTCAGACTTAAAAAGGAAAGAAATTCTGACCAATTGGGTGAACCTTGGGACATTATGCTCTGTGAAATAAGCCAGTCACAAAAAGACAAATACTGCACGATTCCACTGCGGACGAATAAAAGGGGTTCTGTGGAAAGTAACCTCATAGGGTGATCTGATCATAAATTCCTAACTGGGCAAGTCATGGTGGGTAGTCACACCCCAGGCCTATAAATTCTTTAGTGACGGGTTTTAACCCAACCCTGTCTCTTATTCTGGTGCATGTAAGTTAACAGACCTTTGAAATACCAGCATATTCACAGAAGAGAGCATTAACCCTCGAGAGAGCACATAATCTTGTGAACTATCCTGTAATCCAATTGCTGCCTGGCTTTCTTCAATCTCCCTTATGTCCCCTCCTTCATTTCAAATGCACAAAAGAACCTGCAAAACCATTATTCTCAGGAACATTTGAGATCTTCCTGGCATAATGTTGTCAATTAGGCTAAAATAAATCCTTTAAAAATTCTCTATAGGTTTGGACACTTCCTACATCAACACTGTCATACAAAACCCCTAGAGTAGTCAAATTCTTGGAGACAGAAAGTAGCATGGTGGCTCCCAGGGGCTGGGGGCGGGGGGAATGGGGTGATCATGTTTAACGAGGACAGAGTTTCAGTTTTGGAGGATGAAGAACTCTGAAAACTGGTTACACAATAGTGTAAGTACACTTAACACTGTGGAAATGTACACTTAAAAATGGCCAAGTTGGCAGCCCTGGCTGGTTTGGCTCAGCAGTTAGAACATCGGCTCATGGTCTGAAGGGTTGTGGGTTCAATCCCCAGCCCCTGATCAGGGTTGTGTTGGAGGCAAGCAATCAATGTGTCTCTCTCACATTGATGTTTCTCTCTCTCTCTCTCTCTCTCCCTCCCTCTCTCTCCTGCCCTCCCTTCTATTCTATCTAAAAATCAATGGAAAGCCCAGCCGGTGTGGCTCAGTGGTTGAGCATCGACTCATGCACCAAGAAGTCGCCAGTTTGATTCCTGGTTGAGGCACATGCCCAGGTTGTGGGCCCGATCCCCAGTGAGGGGCATGCAGGAGATGGCCAATCGATGTTCTCTCTCATCAATGTTTCTCTCTCTCCCTCTCCCTTCTTCTCTCTCTAAAAATTAATTTAAAAAAAATCTTTAAAAAAATCAATGGAAAAATATCCTTGGGTAAGAATTATAAATAAATAAATAACACAGATATAACTGTATAAAAAAGTGGCCAAGTTGGTGAATTTATGTTATGTCTACTTTGCCACAATTTAAAGAGAAATAGAGTGGACCTTCTGCTGCCCTGTCCCTGGGCTGGCCCCATCTCAGAGGTGAGACTGCTCTGCAAGGGTAAGTGCTGGGAGCAAATTATCAACCAGAGCCAGGTGCATCAAGGGAGGAGCACAGCAGGAGAAATGAAACTTACCCAGGCTTTGGGTGCTGTGGGACCAATAGGTCAGGGCACTGGCAGTAGACTTTGGCAAAGAGGCAGGCCTGAGCCTGTGCCTACTAGCTGACAAGGAGCCTGAGCAGCATAACTTTGTGAAGAGCATAAGGCCAAGGACAAAATCCTACCTCTGCACTTAGAAATAAACCGATCAAGCCCCAGAGAGGGCATGTGACTGGCTTGGGGTCACACAGCAAGTCAGTTGCAGAGCCAGGGCCTGAAGTGCAGTCCCTCTGACTCTACAGCATCACTGACTTCACTGCCCACATATGCTGTGCCCCTTCTCTGGCAATGTGGGTGCAGTAGGGTCCATCAGGGACATGTGCCTTAAAGCTGACAAGTTGGAAGGCCGAGCTGGGCAGTGAAGGTGGGGTGAGGTCCTGTAGACTGGTGCCCAGGGCCAGTTATCTGCAATGCGGGAGAAAGCCGTTCCTCTGCCTTTGGGCAGGTCTGTGGAGTCAGTGCCAGGTTCATCGGGCCATGTTGGGGATCCCGATGAGGGACCTGGTGGTGGCCCCCCAGGAGCAGAACCAGTGGAGGATGGCGGGGAGGGTTCTCCCTTCTCTGGAAAAGACGCAGAGAGGAAGCACACAGGGGGCGGGCAGCTGTGGGACCCAAGGCCACTGCTCCAGGCCCGAGGAGGGCATGAGGCCCAAAGGCCCCACACGGTGTCCTCCACCATTTTCTGAAGCTCCCAAGAACTCTGATGTAGGGAGCGGGCCTCCGTGGCAGCGCGCTGAGAGGTGATGGGAATGCTTGGAGACAAATGCAAGAGGACAGAGAGGGAGACCAGGCCACCAACTGAGAGCTGGCAGGTCCCTCATTTTACAGAGGGGTGGGGTGAGGCCCAGGAGAGAAGAGGCTTGCTCAGACCCCCTCTGCTTTGGGCCATGCACCCCCAACCCTGGGCCACCTCACCCTCCAGAACCTTCCCGAGGGCACTCACCGTCTGACTGAGACTCCTGCAGGAGGGCATGAGCGGCTAATCCTTCCCCGTTCTCTATGGCTTTAGCTGGCATCTTGGTTGCAGTGTGGGAACACTAAGTGCACAGCCTACAGTCACCGCTATCTTTCCTAGAAACAGAGTGTGAACACCGAAGTGCTGTGCCTGATCTGTGATGGACGGGGGTGTGGACGTGGGCACTTCTCTGATGCCCTGAGCCCTGCCCTCTGCCCTCTAGCAGTCTTTGGGCCACTTCCAGCACGTCCCCCAAATCTGCACAGACCTCAGCTTTTTAAGTTAATGACTTTGCCTGGCTCCCTGATCTCCAAGGTCTATTCACCTCTGTCCCCTAACCACTGCCCCCTACCCAACCTAAGTCTTAGGGCTTGAGAGTAACCTAGCTTGGAATAAGACCGGTTGCTCCTGAAGTCTCAGGGCAAATGTGGGCTCAACTCCCTTCCCAGCATACTCACCTCTGGTCACAGTCAGCCGCCAGGGACCACAGCAAAGAGGGATGCTATGAGTGCAGTCCTATTGCTCCCTCCCCTGCCCCACTTCCCAGCCCCTGCCTACATTGGGTAGTAACTGCCTGCGAAGGCAGAGCAATGTTGGAAGTCCTGTGTGTAGTGAGGCTACTGAGGACTCGGGCAGGCTAAAAAGTCCCAGGCTGGAAAACATGCAACCCCAGGTGGCCGCCTGGTTTGGAGGGCAATAGGGGAAAGCTTGGGTTAAGTCAGATGCAATGTCCATATAAACCGAGGCATATTTAGAACCCTCACTCACAGGGAGGGAGCCAATATAATCACTTTGCCATGTTTCACTGGTTGGGAATTCTGGTGGATGGCCCCACACTCCTTAGGCCGTTGCTTTGGGTATTGTTTAGAACACACAGGACATGCTGCTACTGTATTAACCGAGTCACTGTATTTCAAGGGTAATCTGCCATCCCACCCAGGCAATGCTGTGGCCGCTTTCTTATGCATCAGTCATCTGTATCTACTGAAGGGTCAGCTCCTACAGCTGGTACAGGAGCTAGGGTGTACTTCCTGACTGTCAAGGGGTGTCAGTGCCTTATGAGCCAGGATGTGGAAAACAGGACTGCCTCGGGTTCTTGCAGGTAGATCCAAATGTCTTTCCACATATCCTGATCTCACAAGGGCTTATTCATGGTCACTTACCCCTTTGCTTCCCATTATCCAAGCCATGGGGTTAATCCCTTTGTGGCAGGATAGTAAGAAGGAAAAGTTCTGGGCAAGTAGGATAGGAAAACTGAGATAAGAAAATTAAACAAGGCCAAACAATATGAACAATTTACAGCCAGCTAGTGAATCATATGACCTTATCTTCCCTAACGAAGGACACTTGAGAGCAAATAGCTTATACTTCTTCTCCCTAACCAGAGACTACATACTTTAATTCATCCTGGTCTGGGAAAATAGAGAACAGAGACCCAATTGTGCCAACCAAACCCAAGGACAAGTCAAGTCAGGGGAACAAGTAACAAAAATCCCATTAAACCAGGCAGACCCAAGATAAAAGTGAAACAATAAAGCAGACCAAAGAATAACCCCAAACTCCCCTATAGGCTCATTTTGATGCATCAGCATATTCAAAACACACCTGGAAAGCTGATGAATGTTCGACTGAAATCCTCCCCTAAGATTCTTGCCCACAGATGAAAAGAGTTTAATAACCCTCCAAGACAAAGACCCAGTGTAAGTTGGCTCTAGAGCAGCGGTTCTCAACCTGTGGTTGCAACCCCTTTGGGGGTCGAACGACCCTTTCACAGGAGTCGCCTAAGAACATCAGAAAACACATACAGTGATACCTCGGTTCTCGAACATAATTCGTTCCAGGAGGACGGTCGAGAACCAAATTGTTCGAGAACCGAAGCAATGAAACCCAATAGGAAATAATGGAAACTGGATTAATTCGTTCCAAGCCCCAGAAAATGCCTATTTACTGGCCTAATTTGTATATAATATGTAGAAAAACATAAGTCTCAACAAGAAATAAAAGTGTACAGTATGTCTAAGGGTTAAATCCAGTGTAAAGCGTGACTCTCTCCACAAAGCGTGACTCTCTCTCTGCACTCACACTGATGACGCTAGCAAGGCGCGCTGGGCCGAATGAACGCCATTCGGCTCAACTCGGCTCATCTCGGAAGTTCGAGTTCCAAATATTTGTTCGGATTCCAAGACAAAAGTTTCTCGAATCTCCTGGTCGAATACCGATTTGGTCGAAAGTCAAGGCGTTCAAGAACCGAGGTATCACTGTATTTCCGATGGTCTTAGGAGATGAGACACCGCTCCTCTATCCGTCTCCAGGCGGTCCTCCCACATACAGCATGAGGAAGTGTATTAAAGGGTCGCGGCATTAGGAAGGTTGAGAACCACTGCTCTAGAGCATGCCCATGCCCCTTCCCGAGCATGAACTTTTCACTTCCTCCTAAACTCTACGGGTCCCCATAAGACTTGTAACCAGGGGAGCAGTGGGCAGCACCAGCTCATCCCAGGTTAACCCCCTGATTCTGTCTCCAAGGCCCCCTTTTTCTCTGACTTCCCAGTGAGCTAACAGTAGCCCTGCCTTGGTTTACTTCTTTCCTATGTTTCTAAGGATCCAAAGCAGAGCACCTCGTAGGCTCTCTCCTGTTGCTTCTTCTACCCTAAGTCCCTCCTTTGTTTCACTGTCCTCAGCTTTAATACACATACTCTCAAAATCACCTGGACTTGTGAAATCCTTCCCACACAAAATCAAGGACCCACACACTACTGGTGGGCCCAAGGCAGACCCACTCCAGGCCCAGACCCCATTCAGTAATACCTCTAGAACAGTCCAACAGTCCAACTATCAGTGTAAAAGGTTAATGGCCAAAGCTCACCCTCCAAGGTGTGTAACTGGCCCAGAGGAGACAGGAACCCTTGTCCTGCCACAGAGGGACATGCAGCCATTCCTTCTCACTCTGCCATCAGGGACAGCTCCAATCCTGTCAGGGTTTTCTCAGGCACCACTTGGCTCTATATCACCCCTACTCTTGGAGACACACTGGCAAGTTCCCCCAATAAATGAGTTGAGTTCTGTCTCATGGTGCCTCCAAAGGGTCAGGGAGGCTCACTTGACCTAAGTGACCATGGTGGTTTCCCCCACTGTTCTTTAGGACTTCCCAAGGTCACCAGGCAGTGTATGGGGAAAGTTCCCCAGACTGTGAAGCTGACTTCTCTGCATATAACAAAGGGGCCAGTTTAGCTTGGTTGTTAAAGCCTGGGCTTTAGAATCAGGCCAACCTACCCTCACCATGAATGAACAATAAGCGAGGCAGGAAAAAACTGCAGAAAATAGCACTTCCAATACAGGCTAGTTGGGTCGGAAATTAATTGCTAAACCGTTTGCAAAGCTTCAAACACACAGTAGGTACTCAACACGGAGCCAGCCACTTAACTAAAAGTAGAAGGCAATAACCTTGCGTGCCCGCGCGTGAGCCGGCTTAGAGCCCTTCCGCCTGGAGCCAGCGGCCGCCGCCGGCTCCCTAGGCGTGGAAGGAGCCCTGCCCCAGAAGCCCAGTCTAATCTCCCTGCACGTCCCTCGCCGGCTGAAGGCCCAGGTCCCGCGCGGCAGCGAATCAAGTGGCGGCGTCTAGAATGGGGGCGGGACTTCCTGCCGCAGAGCGCTCAGGTGCGTGAGCGTAAGCTCCGCCCCGGAACTGCGGTCCGCGCTGCAGCATTCGGTGGCGTCTTCGCAGGCGGTTGGCCGGCCGGCGTCTGAGGGAGCCGCGGCGGCGTCTCCACACGGTGCGTGGCGGAGCTGGAGAGGAGCTGGGGGCGGGCTCCCGGGCGCCCGTCGCGGGCCCCTTCTGGCCACGATTGATTCTCGGGTACTGCGAGAGCGGCCTATCCAAGCAGCCTACCGACCTCGCGCCGGGGCCCCTGCTGTGGGCTTCAAGGCCCGAGGCCTCGGCTTCTCCGGTTCGTGCGTGGGGCCAGGCATAAGCGCAGATCAGGGGGCCGGGCGCCGGGAGGACGGGCCCTGCGTGCTTTGCGGGCGGCTGTCTGCGCCCCCGTCGCCCACGCCTCTCGTCGTTGACCTCGGTTGTGTGTGATCCTGGCCGGCGGGTTCGGGGGGCGGGCCTTCCCGCGTGCAGGTGTGCTCCCCTCGCGGGGCGCCGCGCCAAGCGGTTTTTGACGTGCGTCACCCTTTGGTGTTCGCTTGAGGATCCCGGGAAACGAATAGCCACAGCACCCCGGCTTTGCAGACGAGGGAACCGAGGCTCGCGGGGGTCATCGTATGCCCAGCACAGACGCAGAGCGGGCGAGTGGTGCCCGGCCTCAGACCGGAGTTCACCTCGGTCTCTTTTCCGCGGGGTGCTGTTTTCCTAGCCGTTCTGAGTTCCGCTCAAACTACACGAGTGCTTCGGTGGTTCTCTACGTCACGTGTGATGAGAGAGCTGGGCGATTTTAAACCATCTGCATAGGTCAGAATGGTGAAATGGGCATTTATTTTCCCTCTTGAGGCAAGATTTGAGAAGAAGAAAATCTGGTGGCTTTTAATAAAGCAGGCCCCCTCAGCCCCCGCCTCCCATAAAAATTTTTTTTATTCTGCCTTCAAAATGGCTTGCATCAAACATTTTGTGATTTAGATATTATTAGGCCCTTCTTCCTTGTATGGTGAGCTCAGATGAGCACACAGATGCAGAGAGGGTTAAATAGGGCTTTCCAAGGGTACACATGCCGTAAGTAGTGGATCTGGAATCCGGACCCGATCTAGCTCAGATCTTTGCTCCGTCTCTGTGTCCCCTCTGTGCAGGCCAAGCTGCCTGCTTTGTGGGTGTGTTTCTTTCCTCCTTTGGTCTTCTCTAGCCGGGAACATCAGTGTTGGAGTCATCTTTGTGTCATCAGTTCTTTGCAGGGCCTGATATTCGATAGGCTGCTTAGAAAATATGTATTGCCTCAGAATCCTGTGCTTCTCAGTTGCCAATATAATGGAACATTTCTCTCTCGTTTTCAGCAACCATGAAGTTGAAGGAGAAAAAATCAAGGCCAAAGTCACCAAGCTATGGCAAATTTCAGACAAAGGGAATCAAGGTTGTGGGAAAATGGAAGCAAGTGAAGATTGACCCAAATATATTTGCAGATGGACAGATGGATGACCTGGTATGTTTTGAAGAACTGACAGATTACCATTTGGTCTCCCCTGCCAAGAATCCCTCCAGTCTATTCTCAAAGGAGGAACCCAAGAAGAGAAAGGCCCAAGCTGTTTTAGAAGGAGAGGAGGAAGGAGAGTGTAGCTCCTCAAAGAAAAAGATGAAGTTGAAAAAGAGCAAAGATGTAGAAACTGAAGGAACCAGTGCCCAGAAAGAGTTTGAGGACAAAGATGCTGAGCCAGAGCCCCAGGGAGATGGCACAGTTTGTTCTGATCCAGAAGTAGAGGAGATGGCATCAGGAAGCCTGGCCGTGGCTATTTCAAAAAAGAAGAAAAAGAAAGGGAAAAAAAAATCGGAGCCTTCCCAGAGTACTACTCCAAAGGTACCGAAAAAAGCAAAGACATGGATACCCGAAGTGCGTGACCAGAAGGCAGACGTATCAGCTTGGAAGGATCTGTTTGTACCCAAGCCAGTTCTCCGTGCACTCAGCTTTCTAGGCTTCTCTGCACCCACACCAATCCAAGCTCTCACCTTGGCACCTGCCATCCGTGATAAACTGGACATCCTTGGGGCTGCTGAGACAGGTAAGGGCACCCTTATCTGGCCAGGGCAAGATTGCTTTTGGATTGAACCTGTAGCTGCTAACAGTCTGGATGACTGGGAGGGAAGGGGATGCTGGGATCATAACCGGGAAAGCAGTGTTAAATGAAGGTGTTTAGAAGTCAGCCAGCTCTGGGTTGAAATCTTCCAGTGCCTGATTGGTACCCTAGGCAAGTCACTTTATCTCTCTGAGCAGTATAGGCCCCATTATAAAATGGAGATAACAGCAGTACCTGTTTCTTCTGCTGTGTGGGTTAAAGGTAAAATGCTACAGTAGAGTAAAATTTACACTTATTGTAAATGATCTGCAAATGGTAGTTTTTTCTTGTTCTTGAGCCTTTTCTAAATGGCTCAGAGGAGTAAAGTAGGGCTCAGATCAGCCCTTTGGAGAGGTAGGTCTTCATTAGTATAAGAAAGAAGTGTCTAATTCTTGAGTTGTCCAAAGATAAAAAGGACTGCTTTGGGAGTTGGTGAGTTTATCATCATTGGAAGGATTTGAGTGTATGGTAGATAACCATTAGGTGGACTTCGTAGGCAGATGTGGGCATGAGGTGATGTTGGGACTAGGCATTGTTTCAAGTTCCCTCACTCCCCAAACCAGCTAAGATTTTGAAGCAGTGACAGGTTGACTTTCCCTGGGTGGACTAAACTACTGACTGTGGGGAGCAGCTTGTACTGCCTGGAACTATTAGTCCAAGTAAAACAGCAGTTTTATATATATATATATATATATACTGTGACCCACATATAATTTAAATTTCCTAGGAGCCATGTTAAAAATGTAAAAAAGAGAGGTGAAATTAATTTTAACAATATATTTAACTGATTTTATAAAAGAATATTTCATATGTAATTTACATAGAATTATTAATGAGCTATTTTACATTTCTTTCTATACTAAGTTTTGAAAATCTGGTGTGTAGTTTGAACTTGCAGCACATCTCAATTTAGAGTCACCACGTTTTAAGTGCTCAGTAGCTTTATGTGGTTGGTGACTACGATATTGTATGACATGACTAGACCATCTAGACACTTAGTGCCTTCTGGACGTGGTCAGGAAACTTGGGGGGGGTCTTGTATAAGAGTCACATAGATGGAAGAGCGAGGAAACCCCCAAGAAGAGGAATGGAGGTAATAATGACAACTTAACATTTACTTAGCATTTAAAATGCCCTGTGTTAAGTTCTCACAGCCACCCCGAGCTAAGCTCCATTATTATTCCTATCTTACTGATGCGGAAGCTTGGCATCACCAAGGATAGACAGCGTCCCTGAAACTGCACAGCTGAAATGGTGGTGACTGGATTCTAGACTGGGTCTGTGCTGGTAAGCATTTGGCTGCATTGCGTTGGGATTGCAGAGGCCTGGAAGTGGGTCTCTGAAAGGTAGAGGGGCGAGGTTGTGAACCACTGTGGAATTTTGCCACAGCTATTATCAGGCCATCTGCATGGAATGTTGTGAATCTGCACATCCCAGATTCAAAAAGGCTTGGGCCTGTGGACAAACTGCTGTCCGTGTAGATAATGCATATATATATATACACCCATCACCCCCACAAGATACCTTGGGCCCCTTTGTAATCTCTCCTTCCTTGGCCTCCTTCCTTTTCATCCCCAGGCAACCTCTGATATTTTCATTTTTTTCTCTCCTTTGTGCTTTTTGTTATACTTTATATGTTTTAGAAATCTCAAAATACTTTTTTTTTGCTTTAAATGGTCAATGGTAGTTATTTTTAAGAGAAGTTTAAATAAGAAAAAGACATCTTTTACATTTACTCACATTACCATTTCTGGTGCTCCTCGTTCCTTTTTGTTGATCTAGATTTTCTTCTGCATGAGGATTAATATTTTTTATAGTTCAGGTCTGATGATAAATTGTTTCAGTTTTTGTATGCCTAGAAATATCTTTATCTTGCATTTGTTTTTGAAAGAAATTTGTACCGAGTATAGAGTTCTAGATTGTTGGTTACTTTTTCAGGTCTTCAGATACAAATAGGGTTACACTGTCTTCTAGCTTTCGTTGTTTCTAATGGAAAGGGCTGTTTTCTTATCTGAAATTTTGTGGGTCTGATTTTGCTCTTTGTTTTCCTTCTAAGAGTTCCTGCTTGTTTTCTTGTGGGTTTTTACATTCTGAGAGCTGCTCATTTTCCTCTGAAAATTATTTGTGAGACTTCTTTGAGGCCTATGATAAAGGTTTCTTCTTCCAGAGCTTATTTAATTGCTTCTGCCTAGGCTTTATAACTTTGGAACTACTATAAATTCTCAGCTTGAGGTGTTTTGTTTTGTATTGACCACCAAGATGATAGGAATTTGGACTCCATATACATTCAGAGGCCAGGTTGGAAATGTTCAAACAAAAGTATGTAAATTAACAAAAGTATGTTAATTTAAAATTTTCTCAAAAACTAAGAAATATATATTTTTTACTTCTTCCTTCCCCATCAAAGAAATATCTTGGGAAAGTATTATATGGATTTCCATTTCTTATTCCTCCACTGTGTGTTTTTCCTTAGCAACAACAACAAAACATACAACTTGCCCATCTCTGTAGTGTTTCATTGCTTGGACATTTGTCTGTAGTTTGTCATTGGTGACCTCAGGTTTCAGTGCCAATTTAGCCAGATTTTCCTCACGCTCCTGGTTATAGGTACAATGCTGTAAGGAACCTATGTAGGGTGGAGGGGCTTTGGTCAGGGTGGCACTTTGCTATTTCAGGGGTTCCTTATTCTATGTAAAAGAAAGACCCCAAGACAAAGGTATGTGCATCTGTTGATTCTCACTGTTTTTTGTTTGTTTTACTTCTAAGGCAGTGGGAAAACTCTTGCCTTTGCCATTCCAATGATTCATTCCGTGCTGCAGTGGCTGGTGAAGAAGCCTACCCCAGCTGTGAATAACACAGCAGTGCCACCTGGCGAGACTGGAGCTGAGACTGGATCACCAAGCAGGGCTGAAACAGAGTCTGGACCCTTGTCTGATGAGGTTGGAATTGAGGGAGAAGCACTGCTCATTGAAGCTGGAACGAAGGCTAGAACACCATCCAGCAAGGCAAGAGCCAAGACTGGTGCTGCCATCTCAGACCAGGTGTTGCCCTTCTGTGATGATGATGATGCTGGTGAAGGACCTTCTTCCCTGATCAGGGAGAAGCCTGTCCCCAAACAGGATGAGGGCAAAGTGGAAAAGCTTGATGAAGAGCAGACTGGAAAGCTAAAACAAGAGTTGGGTGGCAAAACCATCACCTATAAATCACATCCAAAGCGTCCTCTCCTTGGGCTGGTTCTGACTCCCACTCGAGAGCTAGCCGTCCAGGTCAAACAACACATTGATGCTGTGGCCAAGTTTACAGGTGAAGTTGAGTTCCATTTAATAACTATTTCCTGAGAGGGTCCTAGGTGCTGGGGTGGCAAAGGTGAATGAGCTGTGGTTACTGCCTCTAGGGAAACTTTTCTAATCTGCCAGAGAATTAAGGTCTACAGAAAATTGAGTGACACTTTCTCAGTTGTCCTAAGAATGTCACATAGCTAATGCCATTCTAGATGCACAGGGTATTAATTTCTTGGCTACAATGGATGCTTAGGGCAGGGTTTGGCAAACTACCTGTTCTTGTAAGTAAAGTGTAGCCACACCTCTTTGTTTATATGTTGGCTTTTGTACCACCAAGGCAGAGTGGAGTCAAGTTAGTTAGTTGTGTCAGAGACCATTTAGCCCACAAAGTCAAAAATGTCTATGCTTGACCCTTTAGGAAAAACTTTGTGGACCTCTGCCTTAGGGCATTAGAGCTTAATTCTCTCATGGAATTCCTTTGGGAAGAACTGCGCAGTGGGAGTTTGCATTTTATAATAAAAGCAGCCGTTATTTACCAAGCTCTTACTGTGTGTGACATACTTTGCTAAGTGCTTTGTCTGCATGGCTCTGAGTGTTTTTCTTCCACACTGAATACCTTGAGAAGTCGTCCACCAGGAAGAAGAGAAGAATATTAGGCATTAGAAGAGATTCAGATTAATTCTGATTGAGGGGAATGGGCAGGGCCTCCTAGGGGAGGTGTGTCACGGCTACAGTAACATTATTCCCAGAGTTGTAGTGTGGCAGTGCTCAGTTTTTCTGGAGCTTTGTATGTAAGCATGTTTGGGTTCACATGTTTCGCTTCTGTTGTGGTTGGAGAGGAAGCAGGAGAAAAATGAGGTCGGGAAGTAGGCAAGGCCCAGATCCTAGAAGACTTGGTAAGTCCTCCGGAGTGGCCCCAGCAGTAAGGCCATGTCAGCTCTCAGCACCCCCTGGAGAGGGGAGCTATGTGGGTACCTGACTGCCTCTGCTAACCTGGGGGTGCCTGTGTCAGCTGTGGAAGAAAAGCAGCTAAACTGAACAACAGTGTCCCTTATGTTTGTGTACCATAGGAATTAAAACGGCTATTTTGGTTGGTGGCATGTCCACGCAGAAACAGCAGAGGATGCTGAACCGCCAGCCTGAGATTGTGGTCGCCACGCCCGGCCGGCTGTGGGAGCTAGTCAAAGAGAAGCACCCTCATCTGAGCAACCTGCGGCAGCTCAGGTGAGAGCCGGCAGTCCACCCGTCCGTTCTGAAGTGGGCCTCCTCCCTGTCACAATGCGTCATGATGTGGTAGCAGCCAGACCTTGGCCTTTAGAAAACCAAGCATGCATGAAGATTAGTTGAGGCCCTCATGAGGGGAGGGGTTGAGGGGGGCGGGTGGTAGAGTGCTCTAGGTGATTCCTCTTACCTGCCCTTTGCCAGCTTATGCGGGTCTGTCGTCATCTCAGGTGCCTGGTGATCGATGAGGCTGACCGGATGGTTGAGAAAGGCCACTTTGCTGAGCTCTCACAGCTGCTAGAGATGCTCAGCGACTCCCAGTACAACCCGAAGAGACAGACACTTGTTTTTTCTGCCACACTGACCCTGGTACATCAAGCTCCTGCTCGAATCCTTCACAAGAAGCACACCAAGAAAATTGACAAAACTGCCAAACTTGACCTTCTCATGCAGAAGATTGGCATGAGGGGCAAGCCCAAGGTCATTGACCTCACAAGAAATGAGGCCACAGTGGAGACACTGACAGAGACCAAGATCCATTGTGAGAATGATGAGAAAGACTTATACCTGTACTACTTCCTGATGCAGTATCCAGGCCGCACCTTAGTGTTTGCCAACAGTATTTCCTGCATCAAACGCCTCTCCGGGCTCCTCAAAGTCTTAGACATCATGCCGCTGACCCTCCATGCCTGCATGCACCAGAAGCAGAGGCTCAGAAACCTGGAGCAGTTTGCTCGTCTGGAAGAGTAAGTCAGGACTGTCCCAGAGCTCAACCTCTAGCCACTGGGGCAAGGTTGCCGGGGTGGTGGGGAGACAGCGGGAAGCTTCCTTCTGTCATGGGGGCCTTATCACTGGAAGGCATCCTTGTTTTGCACAGCATGAGGTAGGCTCACCCTCACCTAGTGCATTTGGTGGCTGCTAATGCCCAACAGAAACTTCCTGATAATGAGCAATGGTGACAATAATACCCACCATTACTGAACACTTAGCAATAGATTTAAGTACTGTGCTGGTATTTTAGATACATTACTACATTCATTCACTTCTGACTTTTTTTTATTTTTTATCCTCACCCGAGGACATTTTTCCATTTTTTGTTCAGATAGAGTGGGAGGGAGAGAGAGAGAAACATCGACGTGAAAGGGACACATCGAGTGGCTGCCACCCGCACGACCAACCAGGGCGGGGACAGACTGCAACCGAGGTACATGCCCTTAGCGGGAACCGAACCTGGGTCTCTCTGGACCACAGGCTGACGCTCTAACCGCTGAGCCAAACTGGCCAGGGCACACGTCTCACATTCTTGAGGAGAAGCAGAATAGATTGATAGTTAAGAGCACAGATGGAACCAGACTGCCTGAAATCAAATCCTGGCTGTGCCGATTCTAGCTGGTCAAATTCCTTCTCTCTTTCAGTTGTCTCATAATTAGTGTGATAGTGGAAGCCACCTCAGAGAGCTGCTATGAAGATTAAGTGAATTTATTCATATAAAGTGTTCAGAACAATGCCTGGCATGTAGTATGTACTTGCTAAACGTTAGCTTTACTTTCACTTCTTATTCTCATAGGTGAAAACAGTAAGGTCTGGAAAAGCTAGTCAGCTTGCCCAAGGTTTCTCCGCCTGGCAGATTCCAGGGCTCATACTGTGCCCCCACATGCTCTGGCAGCAGATGCAGATTGTCAAGATGAGGGTCGGGGAGGTGGAGGCTGATCTGAATCGGCATCTGCCCACAGTGTTTTTTGTCAGGTTACAGGGTGATTCGTTTCCAGAACAAGTATCTGGTTAACTCCCTTTGAATGTTGGTAGGTAGAGTTAGTGGTTTACTGGATCAGAGCTCGGCAAACTGCCTCATGGGCCCAGTCCCTGTTTTTGTTTGTTTAATTGATTTTTTTTAGAGAGAGAGAAATACTGATTTGTTGTTCCACTTCCTTAGGCATTCATTGGTTGATTCTTGTACGTGCCCTGACTGGGGATTGAAATTACACCCTTAGTGCACTGGGACAATGCTCTAACCAACTGAGCTACCTGGCCAGGGCTCACTGCCTGTTTTTATTAGTAAAAATCTTTTTAAAATAAGTTTTTATTTTTTTGAGAGAGAGAGGAAGGGAGAAAGAGAAACATTGATGTGAGAGCGAAACGTTGATGTGAGAAACACTGATCAGCTGCCTCATACATGCCCCCTCATTGGGGATCAAGCCTCCAACCCAGGCATGTTTCCTGACTGGGAATTGAAACAGGACCTCTCAGTCCATGGGATACTGCTCAGTTCACTGAGCCACACCAGCCAGGCATTATTAGTACATTTTTATTGGAACACAGCAAGGCCCATTCATGTATTGTCTGTGCCTGTGTTTGCACTATAACAGCAGAGTTGAGTAGTTTCAACAGAGACTATCACCCACAAAGTCAAAAATAATTTACAATCTGGCCCTTTATAGAAAAACTTTGCCTACCTTGACTTAGAGCAGTGGTTTCCAAACTTTAAAGTTTGTAATGGTTTACATACTTTAGTTTGCATCATAATTCTCATCCCTACCTCAGAGGTACAGGGAGTTCAGACCCTGAAGGGCCCAGAATCTTAGTCTTTAAGACAGACCTCAAGTGTTTTGACTTTTTTCAAACTATGCATACATTAAGAAACATCACCCCACACATACTATCAAGTTCTTACTGTGAACCAGGCATTGTTGTAGGGGCTGGTCATAGCACAGTGAATAATGCAGGGTCTCATGGAGTTTATGTTCCAGTGGAGGGAAACAGTAAACTGAAAAGTAAGTGTATCGTTTGTCAGGAGCTAGTAAGTGCTAAATAATAAAGTTGTATGGGGAGTTGTGCAGACTGTGTGTGTGGCCAGGGAGGCTTCTCTGATAAGGTGAACTTGGAGTAGAGAATGGAGGAAGGAAATGTGACTATCGAGGAAGACCTTAGGTATAACAAGTGCAAAGGCTTGAAGGCAAGGGCATGTTCGGCATGTTTGAGGAAGAGCAAGGCCACCTGTGTAACAGGAAGGAAGGAAGTGGGAGAGTGATAGGAGGTGAGGTCACCCACCTGGAATATGTGTGGCTTCACTTAATTCACTTGAGGTGGTCTTTAGTATTCAGAGTGGGGCTTGTTCGTTACAGCCATGTGTGTACCTTGGGAAGTTAATGTCTCTGAGCCTAGGTTAAAGGGAGATACATACATAGTATTTGTAAGGGTTTGTAAGGGCTATAGTGTTTAGAGTACTCAGCAGGCGGTAAGACTTTGATTAGTGCTAGCTATTAGGCATTGTTAATGAGCTTTCTTTCTTTATCACAGTTGTGTTCTCCTGGCAACAGACGTGGCAGCTCGGGGCCTGGATATTCCTAAAGTCCAGCATGTCATCCATTACCAGGTAGGGGCATTGTAGACATTTCCCAGCATCAAATGGGGAATTTTTAAAGAATGGTTGGGAGAGGAAGGAGGAATTATCAGTCTCAAAGCCTCATGCAACAGAGAGTACCACTGGCATCTAGTGACAGACTACTGCTGCCATTTTTGGAATACTGGTGAGGTTTATTCTCAGAACCTCTTGGCATTGCCTGATATCAGAGAGCCCCTTTCTCTTTTACTCGGGCAAGCTACATGACACTGGGAGATTAAAGTCTTAGTTTCTTCCATGAAATGGGGTTAATCAGTTTAGCATATAAAGTGGTTACTTTGGTGTAGAGAAATAGAAAAGGGTGATAGTTAAGACCTGCCTGCGCTTAAATCCCAGCTGTATAACTTTGAGCAAGTTATTTAGTCTCTTTGTACCACTGTTTTCTCATTTGTTAAGTGGCAGTTATTATAGTATCTAATTCTGAAGTTCTTATTAAGGTAAAATAAGTTATTACATTGAAGAGCTTAGATCGTAAGCACTTAATGAGTGTTAGTGGCTGCTGATACTGACGTTAATATTGGTGCATGCCCCTAGTGAATGTTAGCATGGAGTGGTGCTGAGAGTGTGGGCTTTAGAGCCACACTTCCATGGTTTGGTGAGTGTTGGCTGCTTCATAGTTGGTTAGCTTTGGGCGTGTTACTTAGCATTTCTGGTTTCAGTGTCATTGATTGTAAGTTGGGAGTAATAATGTTATCTACCCCATAGAGTTAGGAGAGAATTAAATGAGCTAATGCTGCTGAAGCATCTAGCACAGTGTAAGTACTCAATAAAGGTAGCTATTCTGGCATTATTATTTCTCCTTTTTAGTCCTTCATGCTTAAGAAAATGTTTTTTTAGGGTGGCAATTCAGTTTAGCAAATCTTTTTGGGGAAGAGGCTGGGTCGATCTTTGTGAAAGTTATATCCCATGACAATATACAGTTCTAGCCCCTAAAAAGTAGCAAATCCACTAGAGGAGATGAGGTGACTACAGCCATAGATTAAGGCAGAAGATATTTGAAAGTTTCAAAATACAATGGGAGAGAGTCCTGGCTGGGTAGCTCGGTTAGAACAGCGTCCTGATATTCCAAGGTTACGGGTTCAATCCCTAGTCAGAACACATAAGAATCAACCAATGCAAAATAAAAAACATTGCCCTGACTGTGTGGCTCAGTGGATTGTGTGTTGTCCCATGCACCAAGAGGTCACTGGTTCGATTCCTAGTCAAGGCACATGCCTGGGTTGCCAGCTTCATCCCCAATAGAGGGCATGCGGGAGGCAGCCAGTCGATGTTTCTCACTGATCGATGTTTCTTTCTCTCGCTTCCTCTCTAAAAAAATGAATAGCCCTGGCCGGTTTGGCTCAGCGGTTAGAGCGTCGGCCTGCGGTCCTGAGAGACCCGGGTTCGGTTCCCGCTAAGGGCGCGTACCTCGGTTGCAGTTTGTCCCCGGCCCTGGTTGGTCGTGCGGGTGGCAGCCACTCGATGTGTCCCTTTCACATCGATGTTTCCCTCTCTCTCTCTCTTCCTCTCTCTCCCTCCCACTCTACCTGAACAAAAAATGGAAAAATGTCCTCGGGTGAGGATAAAAAAAAAAAATAAAAAATAAAAATAAATAAAAATAAAAAAATGAATAAAACATAATCAATTAAAAAACTAAAGATGCTTGGCATTTAAGGGTAGGAAGGATGTGGGCATGTAGAGGTAGGAAAGGAAGGAGGAAAGAACAGGGGGAGTGGGCAGTTATCTGAGTGAGAAGAGGGGTTGTGTTGGGAGAGGAAAGGGAGGAGTGGCAATAGATCTCATTTCTAGCACCATTATGGCCCTTTCATAATGGCGCTTAGAGCACTGCATTGGAAAAGATGTTGAGCGTTATCTGGGCTCGTTGGAGAAGACTGATATTGATTAGTGGTGTACCATGAGAGTAGGGGAAGCAGAGGGGTCAGGACCCTGCCACATTATCAGTGAATAATATAATATATATTGTTGTAAAGACAGCTTGGCTTAGGGTTAGCAAGGTCTTTGGAACTGGCCTACTTCAGTTCGAATCCTGGCTTCACCACTTACTGTAGTTGGATAACCTAGGAGGAATTGCTTAATATCTGTGTTTTGGTTTTCCTGTTCTATAATATAGATAATCTTAAAAGCATCCACTTGTGAGGAATAAGTGGGATAATACATGCAGAGTGCTTAGAATCGCCTGGCACATTGTAATCAATAAATGTTTGTTATGATTACTATCATCAGTCATCCATGCAGAGTCCATGAAGAACCAGTGGAGTTTTTAGAGAGGATATAATGGTCAGAACTCTGTCTCAAGAAGACGACACTGGCAGCTTTGGGCTGGGTCAGGGAGCGTGGCGAGGATCAGAGACCAAAGGAGAAGTGACTACCATTTTCCTCTTGAGAAGTCCGAAGGCCTGAACCAGGGCAGAGCCTGTACAATGAATGAGGAATAAACCTGGGGACAGTTTCAATGTGGGACTGGGGGGAAAGGGCTGGACCAGTCCACATGCTGGAGAGGTTCCTAGCTGCCTGGCTGAGAGGGAGGAGGATCCAGCATTGTGTTGCTGCACTGAGGGGAGGACACTGTTTGGTGATGGCCATATGTTGACCTCCCGGTTCCTCCTTTGACAGGTCCCTCGCACCTCGGAGATTTATGTCCACCGAAGTGGTCGAACTGCACGTGCTACCAATGAAGGTCTCAGCCTGATGCTGATTGGGCCTGAGGACGTGATCAACTTTAAGAAGATTTACAAAACCCTCAAGAAAGATGAGGACATCCCACTGTTCCCTGTGGAGACAAAGTACATGGACGCAGTCAAGGTAAAGAGAAGCGGAAGGCCTAGTGCTAATGAGGGGAGGGATCGTGCTCCCTCACCTTGCAGGTCTAACCCTTGGAAACTAAGTAGTGATTCTGCCAAGAGCTAAACGGGGAGATACATACAAATAAACACAAAAACAATGGAATGGGGCACTGGACCTGGCATAAGGAGGATAGAGTGAGTGGCCAAAAGAGGAATTTTTATCCTGAACCCTTTCTGCACTGTCTGTGTCTGAAGCCTTCTCCACCTCCTCTGGACAGGGCAGTAAGCCCTGCTGCCTGGACATCCCGTGGGATGGTTGTAGGGAGGGAAGGTCAGCCTGTCTTGCTGAGGCAGATACTCAAGGTTTGTCATAGTCCTGAAGCAGATGCCAATAATTCCTACCTTTGGGGTTTTATTTTAACGTTATAGGCAGTCAGTGGGTACTGCTTACTGTGGGCCGGAGTGCATCAGATAGCAAAGCGGGGTGCGTTCTCTGGAGATCCACTGGCTATGGGCAGGCCAGGGTCATGCTCAAGTTCAGTACAGATGGAGTCCTGTGGGGCTAGTGGGCACATGGTCGCATTGGTAGGAGATGAGGTTTCCTCCCAGCTTCCTGAAGGCGAAGAGGTGAAGAGGAGATGAAATTCCAGGAATTGAGGGAGTAAATCTTGGAACAGTCAAGAACCGTTATCTCCTCTGGCCTAGAAGGCATGTCAGCCATGTGGGGAAAGACGGTGGGGGTTGCAAATGTAAAGGTGAGATGAGAGGGTAACCTTAGGGAAGGAGGGTCAGCAGCCACCCTGGCTCTCTGTGGCTCCTCTCCCTCACATTGCCAGACCTTTCCTTTTTGTTTTGGTGTGTCCTGTCACTGTGGTCTGACCTCAACACCCATGAGAGGGAGAGTTGAAATGTTTTTCTCCAAGGATAGCATGAAAGAGAGGGAAGGCAGTTTTGAGTTTGTTGTTCCTGTGATTGAGAGCTGGGCCCTAACTCTGCGCCCTTGGGGCGCTTCAGGGTCTCGGCTCAGCTATGGAAGCCAGCTGCGGTGCCTGGGAAAGAATTTCCTTGCGTACCTGTAGACTGGCAGTCCGACCACGGTGGGCTCCTGGGAGGCGGTGCAGGTTTGTTTGAAACACCAGCTCTTGTGATTTTCTGGGTACACTCACATGTACTGATTGCCCTCTGCCTTTTTATCACGAACCACTGATCTCAGGGTGGTTTAAAAGACACAGCTTTAATAGACTTTGCTTCCCAGCGTCCTGAACCCTTTATCAGATGAACACTTTCTGTTCCTTTTCTAGGAGCGAATCCAGCTGGCTCGACAGATCGAGAAAGCGGAGTATCGGAACTTCCAGGCTTGTCTGCACAACTCCTGGATCGAGCAGGCAGCAGCTGCCCTGGAGATTGAGCTGGACGAAGACATGTATAAGGGTAGGTGGGCTGGGCGGGACTTGAGCAAGGGCGCATTCAGCTTGTCTTTTGTTTTCCCTTCGACTTTGGTCTTGCTGGAACCTCCCCACTACCGTGGGTTCTGTCAAAATCGGCAAGATGCCTTTTCTTCTTTGTGACAGGCCCTAGTCCCAGATGAGCCTAAAGCCCTCAGCCTTTGTTCCCTCTGTCTTGTCTGGAGCCTTCAGCTCCCACTCACGTGTGGAAGACAGTGACTTCGGAGCAGTCTCTGTGGCTGGACTGCTCATGTTTGAGTGCCGGCCCGCTCCCTTAAGTGGCTGTTACCAGGTCAGATTTCTTGGTTTCTCAGTCTCCCTGTGTCTAGGTTTTTTTGTACCTGCCTTATGGGTGGTTGTGAAGATGGCTTGACTTAATGAATTTAAAGTGTTTACAGTAGCCCTGGCCAGGTAGCTCAGTTGGTTAGCGCATTGTCCCGATACACCGAGTTTGCAGGTTCCATCCCTGGTCAGAGCACGTGCAGGAATCAGCCAATGAATTAATGTGTACATAAGTGAAACAACAAATCAGGTTCTCTTCCCCCTCCCCCTCCCCCTTCTCTTTCTCTCTGTCTTTCCCTTTCTCAAAACAATCAATACATTTAAAAAATTTTAAAGTGCTTATAACAGTGACTGGCAAGTAGAAAGTATTTAATACATCTTCAGATGATTCATTATTGTCATTACTACTATATCTGTCTTCTAAGCTAAGGAAGCCGTGGTCACCATCTCACCTGGTCTTCTCCATGGTCTCATGACATAAACAGCAGAAATGATTATCCTTCTCACTAGGGAAACTAGGGGCTCACAGAAGGAAGTGATATGTGTTGGAAAACAGCTCCACCAAATGAGCCCCTGCTCTAACCTGGGCCCGAGGCTAAGGACTCGGGTGCATCCGTGCGGTCCCTCTAGGTAGTGGTGGAGCCACATCTGTAACTGACCGCATCAGAGTTAGGGCCAGTGCTCCTTGCAGCCCACAGGTGAGCAGCTCGGCTGGGATGCCGGCGTCTCAGTGCCAGTGCCAGTGCCAGTGCCAGCAGATGCAGAGGCAGACACACTACTGTGCTTAGCATAGAAGCCAGCAACCAGACCAGTGGGCTGGATGACTGAGCTCGCTGGCCTGGTGCCCGGGCTTGGGGCTTATGCTGTAGGTGTGTGGGGCTCTGGCGTCCTTCCTGAGGACAGGCTGGGTGGAGCCCTGGGGCTGTGCCGCCGCTGCAGGTGCGGTCGCAGTGCTGGTGGGAGGTCCAGGAGAGCCGGGCTGCCTGAGTGGTGTTGCCTGTCTTCTGAGGGGTCTGTAGCTGTCGAGTTGTCAAACCCCAGGCTGCAAGTGGGTGGGTTGTTGGAGAAAACATAATCAAGTTTGGAGACTTGGGTTCTGATCTGTTTGACAGGCAGCGCAAGTGACCTCTTGAGTTTCCTGGACTGTAAGGTGAAGATAATTTCTGTCTTAGAGGGTGTGGTGTGAGGTAAAGGACAGAGTGGCCCTGAGTATCCCTCCTAAACTGTGTTAGAAGTTAGTCAACACCAGCTTCTGCCTCTTCAGACGAGTTCCAAAACATTGTCCTCAAGAGTATTAGCCATCAAGGGAAGCTGTCTTCCCGTAAATGTGATCCTTTTCCTGTTGTGTTTCCAGGAGGAAAAGCTGACCAGCAAGAAGAGCGCCGGAGGCAAAAGCAGATGAAGGTCCTGAAGAAGGAGCTGCGCCATTTACTCTCCCAACCATTGTTTAAAGATGACCTGAAAACCAAGTATCCAACTCAGTCTGGCAAGCTGCCCGTGCTCATGCCTGCTCTGAGAAATGGCGAGTCCGCTTTGAGCTGCCTCTCCAAACAGAAGAAGAAGAAAAAGCCAAAGACAAAAGAGCAGCAGCAGGGAGAGCCACAGCCAAGTACGAGTGCAAACTAACTGCCCCTGTGCCCGTCTGCTGGTGACCACGCATTGTGTCCACGTTCTCTGGTTCCACAGGACACCTTCCACCTTTCAGTTCACTGCACTGTCAGCCCGATTACAAAGTCTCCCTCTCTTCCACACCACCCCGTAGCCGGAGGGACCTCATGCAGATTTGTGTTGTTTTCGAGTAAGAGTTTTAGAAAGCAGCTTATGTATTTCTGTATTTCAGTGTTTACAGGCTTGTATGTTCAACTTGATTTCCGTAATTAAAAACAGTAGGACCAGCATGTCATCCTGTTTTCAGCCAGAATATGGCGGATTCTGTCCTAGTCCTCTGGCTGCAAGAGGCACATAGGGGTGTGTCACACCGTGGGCGTGGGTGGAGCAGATCACTGTAAAATCACTTCTGCCCGATCCTCGGTGTGTGCTCCTGCTTTCCCCGCAGCAGACTCCTTAGCTCTGGAGCTGCCACTCGCCCACAGTTGTTTGGTCTGAGCCACCCGGGTGGTGGGCAGGAAGAGGTCGCCGTCCTCGGGTTCCAAGAGAACACAGGCTTCCTTAACACTTGGGTGCCGAGTCTGGTGTGGGAGGTACTCAGGACCTGGCCCTAGACAGTTTCTCTAGCTCTCCTCTCTGCTCCCTTTTTCTGTGACAGAACCGGTTGCTTCCCATGGTCCCATGCGCCCCCTTCTCTTGTCCTGAGCCTTTGTATAAGCTTTTCCCTCGGCCTGATTGCCTTTCCCATCCTTGAGCACTGCTTTGTGTTCTCTAGGTCCCTGAGCCCCCGAGAGAGGGCGAAGTGCCTGCTGTGGGCTCCCAGAGCACCGTGCGTGCCGTCTTCACTGGACTTGCCACACTCGTTATCTTTGCTGAGCTTGAGAGCAGAGGCTTCTTTACTACCCCTTGCAGCCAGGGAGGCGTAAATGTGCTGAGGGAACCGGCGACCTCCTGGTGCCGCCCCAGCTTCCTCAGTCGGTCTGGATGAGTAGCCACAATGGCTGCAATCATAGGAGAAGCACCCATTTCTGTACAGTTAAGTCTGGGCTTCTAAACAGCTCTTCCTTTGGCCTCGTTGGCAGAATGGCAGCAGTATTCCCTCAGCCCCTTTGGGTAGTTGGTCTAGACTCAGGTTCAGGCATCACTGTGTTGACCAAGTACCAGGCGCCGTTAGGCAGTTAGCAACTTTATCATTTAGTCTCCATCAGGTCCCTGAGACATGTCTGAGTATCACTTTTTTGAGAAAGCGGACACTGGTTAGGACTCGCTCAGGAGCACCCAGCAGCCGGGTGGGTGGTGGAGCTGGGATCGGAACGCTGCGTATTTCCTTGTGGGCCCAGAGCACGTTCAAGACACCGGGACGCTGCGTATTTCCTTGTGGGCCCAGAGCACGTTGAAGACACTGCTTTGGTCGCAAAGGCCAGCAGTGCTGCCCTAGGACATCTCCCCAGTGTCATCGGGAGAATGCAGAAGAAAACAGCCCTGGTCTGTGAGGTCAGCTCCCGAGTGGCAACTGTCAGAGGATCATTTTCCAAATGATATATGGAGATTTGGGCGGGGGGGTGGGGCGCAAGGTCCCTTAGCAGTGGTTGAGCCACGAGAGGTCCGTGGCCACTTGTCACAGGCCAAACAGATCCACTATGACTATTGACATCCTGCCCTTACCCTCTGATGGCAAATTCTTTTTTTTCCCCGGTCACCATTTATTCCCCCTATACCCTCCCCAAGCAGTTCTGCTCTCTGACCTGATGAGGTGACACTTGGGTGACACCTCCAGCCCAAGGGCAGGACTTCCTGAGTATCTGGATCTTCCACTGGACAAGGAGCCCCTCCCCCCCAAGTCTGCTCACACTTATAAGCCCCACAGGTACCAAATACTAAGAAACCAGGACAAACGTTGTTATGGAAACCATTTTAATGCTAGGAAATGTTTCACCAATTCCCTGGGGAAACTTTAGGGCCTGGCCCACATCCCATAGGACCTAGGGCCCCTGCACAGCCACTCAGAGCCCCAGCCTCGCCCCCATTTCTGCTGTGTGGGGATGTATTTGGTTCTTAGACCACGGTTTGGGAAGCCACAGGGCCACTGGCAAGGTGACAGGTTCCCCTGTCTTGCAGTGGCCTGCTGCTGCCCTTGGGAAGGGTAGACAACTCACTATATGCCAGGTCTGGAGTTGCTTACACACGCAACCTCGTTCCACTTGTGATGTGTGAGTATTGTCTCCATTTCACTAATGGGATCGGGGCTCAGGGAGTGAAGTTTCTTGGGCCAAGGTCACATAGCTAGTGAGTGACGAAACTGAGACTCAAACCCAGACTGCCTCTCGAGCCCCTTTGTGCTTGAAACTGGAACCAGGTCAAAAGCAAGGACAGTTTGTTCTTGTTGCTATTCCCACAGCTTCCCAAAGTTTCCTTTGGAAAGAAAGTAATACATATGTGATTATAAAAAAACTCAAACGTTCCTTCCAGCTTTTGTTCTACAAAGAGATCGCTTCACGGGGTGGGGTGGAGAATTACCCAGAAGAGTGACTGTTAGCATGACTGGCTGCTGCAGACAAAGGAACTTCCACAGGTGACTGATGGATTTGAACAAATCACAGACTGTCCCTGACTTACGACTCTGACTTCGCGATAGCACAGAAGTGGTAATGCATTCCATACTTTGCATTTTGAGTCTTGATCTTTTCCTGGGCTAGCCGCGCGAGGTGGGATCCTCCAGTGATGCTGGGCAGCGGCGGTGGTGGCCCCAGGTCAGCCACGAGTTCACGAGGGCAGACCACCGATGCCCGCAGTGGACTGTCGCCAGCACTTTTTGATGACTGCATTTGTTTTCTCATCCCATCATCTCTACAGAATACCCATCTATGCCTCCTGCTTCTGGTGAGAAGAGGAGGAAGGCGATTCTTGAGATGAAACTCAAAATAACTGCTCAACTGTACTGAGTGTTCTGAGTAAATGTAAGTTAGGCTAGGCCAACGCTGACGTCCAGCAGGCTACGTGTATTAAATGCATTTTCGACTTAAAATTTTTATGTTCAACTCATGAAGGGTGTATTGGGACAGAATTCTATCTTAAGGCAAGTAGCATCTGTACTTAAAGTTCCACTGAATTCTGCCACTCCTTTTTCTCCACAGCGCTTTCCCTTAGAGAAAATAACGTGGCCTGCCTCTCGGGCATTCTGATCTAAAGTGATAGGCTCTCTCCAGGGAAGGGTCTCAGGAGCGCTGGAGGGCCCTCGGGCCTGGACGCGCATCCTAGGCAAGTCTCAGCATTGCTCCAGCTGGTCTGCCAAAGGAAAACCTGCTTTTGTGAATGCCACACAAGCCACGAATGCAGAGATGTGGCAGCCAGCGCTACTCATGCTGTGCTTAGAGCCTGGCCAGGGGCTCGGGCCCGTCTCTCCACCGGCAGAGCAGCCATGTGTTCACACCCTCAGTTTGGAAATGGGGATGCTGATACTCAACCATATAACACTGCCCTCACCCCTCCAGTGTACTGCCACAGAGCCCAGCACTCTACGCAGAACAGGGTGAGACTCTGAGACACTGAGCCAGTTCAGAGATCAGGCTCAGATTTATATCCCTGTTGGAAATGACATAATCACTTAGCTTGAGCCCCTGGGTTCAAATTCTAGCCAGTGGCGGATGGGAACCTGAGTCCCCGCCTGGAATTAGAGCACCCTGACATCTGCCTTTGCAAAGACAGATCCAGATCCAGCTCTGATGTTTGTGTACCAGGACTTGGAGCAGTCTGCTCCCCGTCCCTGTGCATCATCTGGCCGCATCATCTGGCCGGCAGCAGATTTGCACTGTAGCACCAACAGAGTCTAGTTAATCCCTGCAGAATGGAACCTGTGAGAAGAAGGCCTTTGATTAAGGAAGTAACCCTGGGGCAGTTCCACACCCCCTGCATTCTCCACTTCCTCCCGCAGTGCGAGAGAACTGTTAGCGGCGCCCTAGACCAGCCAGGGCTCTTGGAGGCCCCGAGGCAGCAAGGTGAGGTTATTAAGGGGCACGTCCAGGTAGATGAATGAGGAGGCTGCCAGCCAGGGCTCTTGACTCCTAGGCAGTTTCCGTAACAGAAGTCTGCCCACCGCCAGTTTCTTCGGCTTGCCCCGTTCTTTCCCACCCAACCTCACCAGCCCATAACCGGAGCAGAGGTGGGAAAGGGGAGAAAAGGCAGGAGACAACCTTGCAAAACGTGTCTGTTCTGTTCAGCCAGAGTCTGCGGCGCATGTGCCGTGTCTCCACCTGGCTGGGTGTCTAGATTCTACTTCCAGGATACGTCGGGGATGAACAGACAGCTTCCAGGTCCTAGACCCAAATTTTTCTCGAGCCACTGTCCAAGTGGGGCTGGCGGCAGAACCCTGAAGGGCCAGGCAGGCAGTCCTGGCCCTGAGGTAGAGGGGCCCCAACAACTTGAACTTCATGCTGAAGACCCCTTTCTAGACTTTTCCTTCTTAAGGTAGGGTAAGAAAACACTCGCATCATGGATGTCTAGAAGCACACCAAAGCCTTCACATTCAAGTCGGCCTCAGCTGGCCAACGCTTCATTCAGCCATCCGCCAAAGTCCAGTCCAGCTGACTGGGCCGGATTCTTTTTCACAGAACGGGTAAGTCAGATGCCCTGAGCTTCTCCTCCCTCAGAGGCACTGCCCATGGTCGGAAGAAACCGGAGGGCCCTGGCTTTTGTACACAGTGGAATGTCAGCACTGGCAGAAGCTCCTCCGGAGGAAGCAGCAGGTCCAGAGGGGGGAGGTGCCCTGCCCGAGGTCTCAGGGAACTGGGAGGGGAGCCAGAGGCGCTGGCTTCCTAGCTCCAAGTTAAAAAGCATTTGATTCTCCATGAAAATAAATACTAAAATATTGCCAAGTTACCACAGTCCATAATTGGTAGGCCTCATTCCCAGTGACTTTGCCTAGAAGGCTGTGTTTTCTGTTTTCTAACTACAGTCTAAATCGCTTAAAAAATGGAAAAGCCGTAATGTTCCACTCAGAATGCAGTCCCGTTAGGTGACAGGCTCCACTTCATGGCCTAAAATTAATCACGTTTATCGGCTGCATAAAGGATGTTGTAGTGGGATGTTTTATAGAGCAGGTACACGGAAGGGATGGCAGCCTCGGGGAACACGTGGTGGTTCAGGGCCGTGTCCATCTCGTCCACGTACTCCACCTGCAGGGCGATGTTCAGTGCCTGAGATAGGGCCGTGATCTGGATGTGGTCACACTCCATGGCCATGGGCTCCACTTCCTGCGAAGGCCAAAATGAAAAGAAAAAACAAAACTCAGTTTAGGAAGGAAGCCTAGCAGAGGACAAGGGAGAAGTCAGCCCTGGCTTTTGTGCCGATCGGTGGGAGCGTGCCTGCCACTGAGCTCCTGCTGGTTGCTGCCGTGCGGGAAGAAGGCCTGGGAGCTGGCTCCTGCAGTTCTTCCAGAGAAATCCAGATTTTCATATGGGATTGCCCAGGGTTTAAATGTTGGCAACTCTTTCAGGTTCATAACATACATCAAAAACAGAACACGTCTTGGGGCAAATGTGACTCTGGTAGCTACTCCTTAATTATGTCCACAGTCTAGTCCACAGCCCTGTTTCTCAGACGGGAAATCTGAGGCCCAGAGGTGTGAGTGACGTGTCCAAAGCCACTCCCACTCCTTCAGCAGCTCCAGTAGGAGGCTGCTGCTGGCTGGCTAATCTGTGCTCTTTGAATTGCAAATGCAGAGTGACACCCAAGTCCCTGGCTAGGGATGCTGGTGCTAGAGTCTAAGGAGAGGGAGGAGAACAGGCCCAGGGCGGGGCTGACCCGAGGACCTACATGAGTGCAGAAGTCTTTGATGTCCATCTCCTCATCGATGAAGTGTCGGAAGAAGTCTGCACGGTTCCTGATGAACGCTGAGGTGAGCAGGCGCAAGAACTGCACGATTCTGTCGGAGGAGCTCTGGTCGTTGAACACCTTCAGCAGGCTGGACACTGTGCCGTCCTTCTCCACCAGCTCCACCACACTGTAGAACTAGACCCCGCTGCGTCAGCCAGGACGGCACAGGCCAGACCCGCCTCCTCCCCGGGGCTCCCTCCACTGCGCCTCACTCTCAGTCCTCAAGTCAAGGTCCCGAAATCAATCAGTCTGCGATCGCACCCAAGCTAAGTAATGACTGACTGAGCCGGGAGTTGACTTAGCCGGAGTCAAGTCTAGCGAACAGCAATTGGGGTCTCCCTCCATCATTATCGGGTTGGATTCTTATTGAGAAATCCAGAACTGAGAGCCCCCCTCAACCCACCCACCCACTTCACTCATGGGGTCAGGGGAGAGGGTGGAGAGGAAATGGGGGGAAGGAGGCTGGGGGGGAAGTTTCAGGCCTGAAAGCTACCCTAAGGAGGTACCTCCTCCCCCCCACATCCCCGCTAGCAGGAGGCAACCTCCATCCTTCCCCAGTTGGGAGGAGAAGTGGGGTACAACCACAGAGCCATGGGCTATGAGGGGCTCCGGCCAGTGCCCGTCTGTCTGCCCTGCCAGCGTGGAAGGACCTGGCCCCTCAGCCATCCAGCAGGTTAACTCACAGCGTTAAAGAAGTTGCGGAACTTGTGCTCCTCAAAGCCAGCACTCAGGAGGTCATTTGGGGTCTGCAGCACATGTTCTTTGAACCTAAAGGGGTAGAGAGATGTTTACCAGGACATACAGGAAGTGCTGCTGTCAACTGTCACCCCCTCTCACCAGCTGTCCTGCGGTACAATGAGAACATAGCCTCAGGGCCAGGGAGCCCGCCCTCTGCCCCACTCACTTGAGGATCTCTCTGCTCTTCCCCAGCAGAGATTCCAGGTAGGAATATCCCAGGGCCCGGTAGAAGCAGTTCCCATCCCCCTTGGTCTTGCGGATCGCGGTGAACCTTTTGCTGAGCTCCTGTGGGGAAACGGAGATGTGGACATCTGCAGCAACACCCCATCCTGCCGTTTCCTGCCCAGGCTCCCACTTCCCCCAGGTAACAGGGCTGCCTCTCCTCAGACTGCCTGCCCCTCACAGTCCCTCATTCATCCCACAAGTATGGCATGCACCTGCAGGCTAGCAGGGACGGGGAAGACCAGGCAGGAGGACGGGGGGGAGGGGGGACACAGGGGAGGGGTGTGCCTTGGAGTAATGGCATCTACGGAAGAGGGGCGAGAGGGTTGTGTGTGTGAGCAGAGGCAGAGTGGGGTTTGGCGTGGCTGCCAGGTGGGCCAGGGGGCCGCGGAGCCGGCGGGAGGGGCCTCCTCAGGCATATGAAGCAGTCTGGCCCGACCTTTAGACATTCCTCCAAAGGCATGGTCCTCCCCATGCCACCCCTCTTTTTGTCCCTATGAAATGGCCTGGAGTCCCCTCTGCTGTCTCAGGAAGCTACGGTTTTAACAGCAGAGATGGCTTTCAACAGGTCGCAGAGTCCCTTCTCACCATAGGCCAGCCGGCAGGGAAGGACCAGAGAGAGCTCCAGGGACACGAGAGTCCTGCTGCCCAGCCCTTGCTCCTGCCCGGGAAGTGCGCCCTGCGGCGGCAGGAGACAGTCCTGCCAGTGCGCAGAGAGAAGCAGGCGCCTGCCCCAGAGACCGCTCTGAGCTGTCCCTGCTCCCTTCTGGCAAACTCGGCTTTTGCGGCCTCGCTGGAGTGGGCTTTCCCTCCAGAGCGGTTAAGGGTGCGGCTTATGCCATCAGGCTGCCTGGTCCGAATCCCAGCTTGTTCATGCACGAGCTGTAGGACCACGGGCCTGGCACTGAACTTCTGTGCCTCAGTCCCCTCGGCCGTAAACGTGGACAGTAAAAGTACTGACCTTCGATGTTGTAATGAGGCTTCAGTAAGAAAACAAAGCACTTAGGATAGCACCTAGCTTAAAAAAGTATTTTTGTGTGTGCAACTAAAAGGATTTCTCACTGAAGATGGCGGGTACGTAAACGCGGTATCGTGTCCTCCCACAAGCACATCAAAGTTACAACTAAACTACAGAACAACCATCATTCAAAGGCGCCTGAAATCAAGCTGAATGGCAGTCCTACAACTACGGAATTAAAGAAGCTGCATCGAGACTGGTAGGAGGGCGGAGGGGACGGGCTGGTCCCACACCCACGTGTGGTGGATAAAAATCAGGAGGACACCTCGGCTGGGAAGGTCCCCCCTGAGGACTGAGGGGTCCCCATCCCACACCAGGCCCCAGCTCAGGGTCCCAGTGCCAGGAAGAGAAACCCCATCACTTCTGGCTGGAAAACCAGCGGGAACTGAGGCTCAGGGAGGCTGAGGCGGCTGGAGCCCGAGGCAGCTCCTTAAAGGGCCCACACACGGACTTGTCGGACTCACTCCCTCTAAGCTTGGAGGGGAGGCAGCTCGAGGGGCACCAGAGACACCCAGGGAAGAACTGAGCTGTTTGGCACTAGAGCGAGGGCTGGAGAGGGGGCTTTCTCCAGGACAAACGTGCTGTCAGAGGCCTTTGTTCCTTTGGTGAGCCCTTCCCTGGGGTGGCAGACAGCAGCCATACCTGGGACTCCAGCAACCTGGCTCACACTGGTAGCCCCGCCCTGGTGTTTCCCTGAGGCCCCGCCCCACCCAACTTTCAAGCCCACCCAAGCTGTTGCCACTTGCTTAACCATAGGATTGGCCTGTCTTGGATCCTGCTTCAGGTTTTCCTAAATTCTTTCAAACAAGCAGCATCTGGTCTTAACTAGCCCCATACCTCTTGTTAAGTAATACATAGAAACAAACACAGGGAGGCAGCCAAAATGAGGAGACAAAGAAACAGGTCCCAAATGCAAGAACAGAACAAAAGAACTAAGAACAGAAAAAGAACGAAGCAAAATAAAGATAAGCAACCTAACAGATGCTGAGTTCAAAATACTGCTTATAAGGATGCTCAATGAACTCAGTGAGAACCTCAGTAAACGTAGTGAGGGCCTCAAGAGCATAAAAAAGGACCAGTCATGAAGGATATACAGTCAGAAATGAAGGAGGCACTAACTGAAATAAAGAATAATTTACACAGATTCAATAGTAGAGTAGGTAAAGCCAAGAAGCAAACCATCGATTTGAAATATAAGGAAGAATAAAACACCCAATCAGAACAGCAAAAAGAAAAAAGAATCCAAAAAAATGAGGATAGTGTAAGGAGCCTATGGGACAACTTCAAGCGTGCCAACATTTGCATCTTTGGGGTGCCAGAAGGAGAAGAGAGAGAACAAGAAATCGAAACCCTATTTGAAACAATAATGGCAGAAAACTTCCCTAACTTGGTGAAGGAAACAGACATACAAGTCCAGGAAGCACAGAGAGTCCCAAACAAGATGAACCCCAAGAGGCCCACACCAAGACATATCATCATCAAAATGCAAAAGGTTCAAGACAAAGAGAGAATCTTAAAAGCAGCAAGAGAAAAGCAGTTAGTTACCTACAAAGGCGACCCCATAAGACTGTCAGCTGATTTCTCAAAAGAAACTTTGCAGGCCAGAATGGAGTGACAAGAAATACTCAGAGTGATGAAAAGCAACAACCTACAACCCACATTACTCTATCCTGCAAAGCTGTCATTTAGAATCAATGGCCATATAAAGAGTTTCCCAGACAAGAAAAAGCTAAAGGAGTTCATCACCACCAAACCATTATTATATGAAATGATGAAGGGTCTTTTTGAAGAAAAAGATAAAATATATGAACAAACAAAATGGCAATGAATACATATCTATCGACAATGGAATCTACAAACAAAATGAACAGGCAGAACAGAAACATTCTCATAGATACAGATAACTTTTTGTTGGTTGCCAGATGGAAGGGGGGTTGGGGGAATGGGTGAAAAAGGTGAAGGGATTAAGAAGTACAAATTCATTGCTAGACTGACAAACCTCAAAGGGAAAGGGGTTTTGGGGGTGGTGGTGGGAAGAAATAAATCAAAGAACTTATATGCATAACCAATGGACACAGAAAACAGTGTGGGGAAAGGCAGGAGAGGGGTGGGAGTGGGGAGGAGGGGGTCAATGGGGGAAAAATGAGGAACATCTGTAATACATTCAACAATAAAGATAAGTTTTTAAAAAATAAAATAAAATAAAAGGATTTCTCACTAAGGCAAATGCCCAACATCAAAATATTCTGGGAGCCCTTTCATTTTCCCAGGAACCTGGTCCAAATGCTAAGCCTTTTTGCCTTCAAAGTGGCACCGTCCCCTCTACTACTAACTGCAGCCTGTCTAATCTAGCATCCTCTCCTCCCAACCCTCTCCTCACCTGGATTTTCCTCTGGTAAATCCTGTTTTCAGGATGATCCCGGAGAATTGATAGAATGTCACATTTTTCTGATATTAGGTTGAAAGCTGTTTCACTCTGAAAGACAAAGAAGTCAATTTCAAAAGTAACTGATGAGACTTCACCAAGTTCAAGGCCTCTGAACTTAGTACCTGACACAATGACTGTCACCTTCCCACAACAGGTGCATGTGACAACGTGACCAGGATCCTACATGCCATGTCCCCTGGACCGGGAGTCAGGTGGGCCCCACCATGGAGCGGTACCATCTTGTAAGTGCTGAACACATTCATCTGGTAGAGTATAATGCCCCAAACCCAGTGATCCTTCATGCTGGAGTATATGTTCCTTTGCCTTCTCTGTCCTTCTTGTCTCACTCATTCTTCTTTTAGTCATCCAACAACTCCTGAACATCCAGCCTGCCCCAAGCACATGCTAGGAATGCAGAGGTGATAACATCGGCCAGATGCACCACCCACTGGTGAGCATTCACACTGCAGCCCAGCTGAGAGTCTAGGTCAATCCCAACCCAGAGATTAGCCTCCTGACCCAGTGTCCGCGCCTCTCTGGCAGGGAGCAGGTGATGACAGCCGAAAGCTCCAGAGCCAGGCTGAGTGAGGGAGACGTCTCTGTTCTAATAGCCAGCTCCCTGCGGGCCGTGTCTCTGCCTAAGGCTCTTCCTGCCCAGACTCAGGGCTCAGACGAGTGGGAGATGCACCCCTGCTTCCAATGCACCCCGGGAACAGCCCCGATTTCAGCACAAAAATAATGTAAGAGGAATTGGTATTAAAGCCACTGGTGGGTAACAGGCCGGTGTGGCTCACTGGTTGAGCATCGACCCAAGCACCAAGAGGTTGCCAGTTCGATTCCCAGTCAGGGCACACGCCCAGGCTGTGGGCCCATCCCCAGTGGGGGGCATGCAGGAGGCGGCCAATCAATGTTCTCTCTCATCAATGTTTCCATCTCCCTCTTCCTCCCTCTCCCTTTGTCTCTCTCTAAAATCAATAAAGAAAACAACAAAAATAAAAAAGTAAAATAAAATAAGTGGCCTGGTACCTGGGCACAACCCAAGGAGACAGTGCTTATGTCACAGTTCACAGCTGAAAAGTTGATGTTAATTGGGAGTTATGTCGACGGAAACCCCGTTTTCCATCCATGTACTGCCATCATCTTTGACAGAGCCTCCACCCACAGGAGCCTTTGCAGGGCGGCCTCTCAGCCCTGACTGACACTGACTTACCCGAGACCACCACGCTCACGGAGAGCCTTTGACGCTACAAAGCCCTCTCCATCTGCACAGATGTGTCTGGGTTTTTGATGACTAGATTTCTGTAGAGCTTACCACCAGAAGCTCTAAGTGACTTCTAGGGTTACCCCTGTCTCCACATCAGACAGACTTCTATCTGACAATGAGCTTCTTTGGCCCCAATTCCTGCGCCCAGCATCCAGGACAGAGAGGCACTACAATTAGGAAGGGGCATTTCTGGGGGGCCTGGATGCCCCCTCCCATCAAAGTGTCCAAAGCCACATGGGCCTTCTTTGGCACAGGACAACTTGTCAAACCCTCTGAGACCTTCCATTCGCCTGGCTGACGCCCCAGGGCCGATCCCAGGCTTGGAACAGAGCTGGGGATACGCTGTTTCTTGAATGAATTTGAATGAAAGCCACCTCCTCCTGCACCCTCTCACCCTCCACGGAACGAATCCCTCTGGCCCCGACAGCCCCTCAGCAGCCAGGCCTTGGCTCACACCTCTACCTATAGCCCCCCACCCCTACCCCCAACATACCGTCAGTGCACCTGTAAGCATCCTCCAGCCAGGCTCTGAGGTGCTGGCAGGCTCTCATGGGTCCACCCTGGGCCCCAGCGGGCAATGCCAGCCCTCGGCCAGCCCAACCGCCTCTGAGGTTGTTCTGCAGAGCAGCCCTGGGCAGTGAGTCAGCCTTGTTAACCAGGCCCAGCCGCCCTGAAGCCACAGCCCATGGCGTGGCCAGAGCCTCCAGCTACCGACCCCTTCACGTAGAGGCCAGAGCCTGCAGGCTCACCCACCAGCAAGGCAAGACCAGAACCGGGCCAAACTCCCTCCCAGAAGGTACTCGTCACTTCCAGAGGCTCGAGGGGGCCCTGGCCTTGCCTGCCTGGGGCTGGGGTCCCCAGAGTGGGTTGGTTCAGAGGCTGGAAGAAAATGCCCTTTCAAAGGTCTACTTTAGGGTGCGATGTATAATATACAAATATGTAGAATGATCAAAACATTTTTACTGACGTGACTAATCAAAAATGTTTGGAGGCAAAGATTTAGGAACGCCTTAGAGCCCGGAATTAGTTTCCTATTGCTGCTGTAACAAATTAGCAGACTCGGGAACCGAAAACAACATGGACTACCGTCATCCTGTTTCCTGGAGGCTCGGGGAGAACCTGTTTACTTACCTTTTTCAGTCTCTAGAGGCCGCTGCATTCCTTGGCTCATGATCCCTTCCCTTCATCCTCAGGGCTCCTTCTCACTCTGACCCTCCTGCCTTCCCCCTTATGAGACCCTTTCGATGACCTGCTTGGGCCCACCTGGGTAATTCAGGGTATCTGCCCTTTTCAAGAGCCTTAACTTCATCACACCTGCAAAGTCCCCGTTGCCATGTGCGGTACCCTATGCACAGGTTCGGGGGCTGAGGATGTGGACATCTTTGGGGAGCTATTACTCAGCCCACCATCCAAGTGCCCCTTCTCTGCTATTCAGCTCAGAAAATAGGGAAGACCTTGCACTTGGGTCCCCATATGCCTTGGGTCACAGTTACTGGCTGGCCTTGCAGAGACCCTAAACTAGACACTGGCCCCTCTCATTTAATGCCTGAACTGGTACAACTTGTCTCCGGCTCTGACCTCTCCTTGGAGATCTGGTCTCAAACAGCCACCAGCCACTGGCATGTCTGACCAGCATCCCCAAGTTACTGTGCCCCTAACTGCTCTCTCACTCCACCCCTGCCTCCTCTCCCAGGTGCCCCCAACTCCCCCGAAGGCCCCTCCAGCCAGCAGAGCTCACGCCAAAGGCCCAGGAGTCCTCCTCCCCCATGAGCTCTGCTCCTGGGTCTACCTTGAGCTGCCATTATCTCCTTTGCCCCAGAAGCTGCAACAGGGTCCCCAACGGACTCCTGGCTTCCACTCCTGCCCCACCCCAACCATCTGACACAGCTGCAGGGCAGGCTGTTCAACGGTAAACCGGGTGACAGCACACCCTTTCTAATCCCCTCCCATGGCTTCTCTTACTGAGGAAAAGACTCAGCTTTGGGAGGACAGCCTCCCAGGTCCTACGCCTTCTGGCCTTGCTCATCTCACTCTGCCGCCGCCCCGGCCACGACGACCCTCTGTGTTCCTCCAACAAGGCACACGCATTCCTACCTCCGAGCATCTGCACCTGCTGTGCCTGCTGCCGCAGTGCTGCTCCGCCTCCATGTGACTCGGGGGACGTCACCTGGCAGAGGCCTTCCCTGACCACCCACTCTAAAGCTGCTGCTTCTCCAACCCTACTGCCTTGTTTCATCTCTTTAGAGCATTTTCTGATGTGTAGGTTCCCTCATTTACTTGCATACTGTCTGTCTCCCTGCACAAGAATGGCAACTCCATAAGGTCAGGGACTCTGCCTGCCTGTCATGACTAGGCCCCCAGTGCCTGGCACCAGGAGTGCTCCCAACCGCACGCTGAGTGGATGACAGCGAATGGATGAGCCGGTCTCAGACTCCAGCTTGATCTCCCTCCAGCCCTGTGTCCACCACACTGCCAGAGATCATTGAAGTCAACCTTCTCTTACTTGTCAAAAGTATGTCACGGTTCTTCCCATTAGCAGAATAAATAAAATCCAGCCCTTGGCACAGTGTGTGCAGCTCCCATGACACATTCGGACCCCACCTACTTTTCCAGACTCCGCTCTCCCCCCAGCTCCCTCACCCACACAGACCACTATCCTTTCCTAGAATACCCCATTCTCAACCATACTTCCAGGCCTTCAAGAATACTGCCCCCCCCCCCGCCTAGAATGTATTCTTCCCGTGGCCCCTCCTGAAGGATACATGCTTCAACACCCAGTCCAGAGCCCTCCTTGGTGAAGCCTTGCCAACACTCCCCACCCCTCAGAGGGCACTGGCTTCCCGCTGTGCTCCCAAAGCCCTGGGTCAGACCTCAGAGGCCATGGCCTGTAGCTCAGGAATTGCTTGTGTCCAGTTATGTCTTGACCAATAGGCATTTAGGTCCCAAGAGAGGGCAGGCCCCTGGTCTTTCTCATCAGTGCCCAGCATGGAGCCTAACTAGATGCCTACTGGGATCTTGTTTGACAAGTAAAAGAAGAAAGTCACAGAAAGGCTCTGATTTTCTGTTCACTACTGATACCCATTCGTTTACCTAACATTAAATGCACTTTGAGTGAGCATGAGACCCCTCACTACCTACAGCCCAACCAGTGGCAGCCCCAGGCCCGGTCCTCATTCTGGCCCGTCTTCCCAGGAGATTTTGTCTTCTACCTGAGACCATTCCTCAGTCTTAGCCCATGACTTCGAAATGGGAAAGGAAAGAAGACGCTGTATTTTCCAAAGACACTCTCCTCTGCCCTCCACACACATTCATCACCGTTCACACCATGCAGCCTAGGGTCCATGGTGCTTAGCAAACAGTAGGTGCTCAATAAATGCTGAGTGAATGGAAGAAAACAGCCTCTGCCCTCCCATGATTTGGGAGGCTTGGGTGCCTTGGAGACATCCTACTTAGTGGGTTGATCACTTCATCCCTCTCTAAGGCACACAGCCTCCCGGTGATGGTGACTGTGATGGGGTGAGGGTGTGATGCTTTTGACCCTGCCTAATCTCTAGTTTCGTGTCTCATGAGTCCAGGGCAGACCACGGGGTGGGGTCAGAGGCCTCACTGTGCAGCACAAAGGCCACTGTCCCTGCTGTTTTCTCAGCTACCCAGTGCTGGCAAGAAAGCATGCCAGCCTCTAGCTTTAGATGGCTGAACCCATTATTACCCCATCTCAGGCCACTCCCCAGTGGATGATGCAGAAACACCTGGGCCCCCTTCCAGGAGCAGCAGAGCCAGGTAAACCCTTGGGCACTGGGTAGGAGCAGGAAGCTGGTGCTGCCAGAGGCCCCAGAGACCTCAGCCACACCCCAGCAGCAAGCTGGTTTGTCCAGGACAGCTCTGGTTCAGATGACCTGGCTACTCATGCCACACCCTGAACGTGCTGGGCCATGACCAGGCTTTGACCCATGACCCTCCCCAGCAGCATCCGGCAGTGGTGACCCATTTCCATGCCCAGACATGGGAGGGAGGAGGCCAAGGCACCTGTGCACACCTATTTCCAGGACCCTGTTAGCACTGGAAAAGCCACATCCCCTCATGTGGTTCTCACAGCGGAGACATTGTATAGATGAGCAAAATGGTGCTAGGGGGAGGAATGACAATCAAAGCCTCTTGGCTTCCCAAAGGGTGGAGGTGAGATGTGAACTCAGGCTGTGTAACCCCAAGCCACCACAGGGGCCCCTCTACAGGATCCCTGGAACAGGGGGCTCAGGGTGAAGGGTTTCAGGCAGTCAGCATACTCAGTCCCCTGCAGGCTGCCTGACCCCCTCCCCCAAACCAGGATGGTGCACTGATGGAACATAAAGAGCACTGGACTGAGTCGGGATCCACCACAGTCCCAGTCCTGTTCCTCTCTGGGCCTCAGTTTTCCCGCCTGTGAAGCCCCAGGTTTGGCTCAGCTCCGCAGGTCTCTGAGGCCCTTTCTGCTCAGACAGGACTCTGAACTGGGGTCTAGTTTTTGCTCTGCCCTAACTCCTAAATCACGTGCCTCACAACTTGGGGCCGCCTCTCCACATGAGTCCTAACTCCAAACACCTTCTCCTGACGTGCGGGACCGAGAGAGTGCTTAGTGGTCCGGCCACCCTGTACCCCTAGATCCACTCGTGGGCCTCGGGGGTGTCTGATGATGAGCTGCCAACTCAGGGGGTTACTTAACAAAGAGGGAGCAACCCTTAGCCCTGGGGCCTCCTCCAGACCTGGTTCCCGTCGAGGGCACCAACCTTGCGCCATCTGGGCGGCACCCTCGGGGACACCTGAGACTAACACGCCCGGGGGTGAGGGGCATGGGGGCCGGGCTGGGTCCCCTTAGCTGTACGTCCTTGGGGGACGGTGGGATGCGTCCCGGGCCCTGCAGGGCCTTACGAGGAAGGGCAGGGACCCCTAGCACCCGTCCCGACTCAGTATTCCCGGGGCTCCGAGCGCCACGGGCCCCGCTGGAAGCTGAGCCTCGCGCCGACCCCCGACCCGCGAGTGCACATGCGCCTCGGCGGCGACCCCGCCGACCCCGCCGACCGCGCCGACCGCGCCCACTCCCCGCTCCCCCTTCCCCGCCTCCCTCCTCGCCCACTGACCATAGTGACCAGAGCTGTCGGGCCAGGTCCCGCCCCAGCGAGGAGCGATCCTGGGCGGGAGGGCGCCACGGGAGCCACTGGCTGGCTCCGCTGCTGGTTCGGGCCGCGGGGATCTCGAGGGCGTGTGGGAGCGTGGAGGCGAATGCACCCGACCGCTCCGCAAACCAGAGGTGAGACCTCCACTGTGTCCCAGCGAGACACACGCTCTGCGATTGACGTCTGAGGCGGGCAATCAGAGACCGGGGCATAACACGTCACAGAAAGTGGGTGGGACTTCACGCGCCTTCAGCCTATGCTTTAGGGTCCATTTGACAGGGTAACGCCCCCTTTTAAAGACGCAGAAAGCTTTTAACTAACGAAAGAGTTAGTACAATCCAGAAAGAGAGGTCCCCGTTTGTAAGGGCTGAAAGGTTTTTGACCAAAACTGCAAGTTGAGGTCTTCTGAAAGATTCACTGGCTCTCACTAATTCATAAACAAGGACATGTAAGGATAGTTTGCTCAGGATACAGAACAGGCACTTAGGGAACACATGTCCAGAACATTAACTTCCTGCCCTTGTGTAGCTTCTAAATAATAATTTATCCCCTTCCAACTCAGGAATCAGAAGGTTGCCAGGCACCCAATTAATGTTCCTTGAATAAATGAATTTCCAGGATCGATGATTCTGGGCCTCTGGAACTGTATGGCTATATATGAGGCACAGACCGTAAACCAGGTTTGGTGACTCACCTGGCATACAAGCTCATTATTACTAAACATCAAACAGAGGACTATGTTTTATTCAAAAATTTAGTCACCAGCTCTTGACCCCTGGAGAAGGTGCTAATATTAGGTGGGGGAGAGAAGGTTTGTGGGGAAGGGGACTGCAGTACACTGTATGCATCCTTTTTACAAGTACTAAGACTTCCAGGAGCAGGTATTAAGCAAATCCACACGCCACTGTCACTCCCCTGTCCCAGACCCCAGACTAGGCTCTTGGGCAAACAAATGCGTATGTCTTCCAAGTGCATCTATTTATTAGGTGGGGAGTGTGGGGTCAATGGAGACTCAAGAAACAAGAACACTCAAGAGCTAATTTGTAATGAAAACTTACTGTGTATCAGACACTGTCCTAAACTCTCAACCTATATTATCTTTCTTAATGTTCACATGTAGTTTAGGGGGTAAACTCATACAACGCGCAGTGGAAGTCAGTCCCAGGCATCCTGACTCCAGAGCTGGGTCTGCATTCACAGTGCATGTCACTGCCGCGGGGCAGTGCCCGCCCCTCGCCCCTTTGCAGAGTTCCTACTCGGTGTGTTTGACAGCCTAGGAGGCCAGAGAGGTGACATAAGCAGCCCATGCTGCTCAGCTAGGAAGTGGCCCAGCTGGGCTGGATCCCCGGACTTCTGACTCCTTAGCGAGGGCTTATTTCAGGCTGGGTTAGGCTTCACTTGGTGGAGGAATGACTGAGTCAGGTGCAGTCACATGGGGTGCAGGTGAAGAGTCTGCCGGGGAGAGGAGGGAAGGGCTTGCAGGGCATTGCCTGGGACCTGGTTTCAGGCTTAGCCCTGATTGAGCCCATATCCAAGGCATTTGGGGTCCCCAGGAGGAGAACCCTAAGTGAGCTGAGAATTCTGGGAACCCTTGTGCTGGATTGCACTAAACCCTGAGTCCTTGGCCCACTCTCCTCCCTGCCCCAGGTCATGGCAGCAGCAAGCGGAGCCAACATTGCCCTGCGGAAGGAGTACTGGGCTGACTTACAGCAACCCTGGGCCCAGGCGAGATTGACTCTGCCACTCAGTGCCGTGTGGCCTCAGGTGACTTCCAGACCATCTCCGGGCCTCTGTATATATAAACTGTTTTTAGTAGTGAAGCTTTTAAACAAAACAGTCTTATCTAGAATCTCAGTATATGTCTAATGGAATCTTTCAACTCCAGCTCAAACAAGCAGGGGAAAATGTTATCTCTTTTTTTTTTTATCCTCACCCGAGGACATTTTTCCATTTTTTGTTCAGGTAGAGTGGGGGGGAGAGAGAGGAACAGAGAGAGAGAGAGAAACATCAATGCGAAAGGGACACATCGAGTAGCTGCCACCCGCACAACCGACCAGGGCCGGGGACAAACTGCAACCGAGGTACATGCCCTTAGCGGGAACTGAACTCGGGTCTCTCTGGACCGCAGGCCGACGCTCTAACCGCTGAACCAAACCGGCCAGGGCGAAAATGTTATCTCTTTAATCCATAACTAATCAGGCTTCTTCTTGAGCTCTCTAAAGCCCGATTAGAAGAGAAAAAAAAATGTTTACAACGAGTCCAGCTGGTTTTTAAGCTGGGTCTGAGTTAAAAATATGAACAACCCTTTCAGGGGCTACATAGCTAAGGGTGATCAAGGTCTGTCTGAAGTGAATTGGTTTTCCTCTCCCTGCACCTGTCTTACCTGGTGTCCAGGTGTCTAGGTGGAGGGGATGGGGGATGGCTGCTATGGCCTTGTGGGTTCGGAGAAGAGGGTCTTGTCCTCCAGCAAAAGGATACCCAGCATCTGGGGCTAAACTCTGTGCCCATGGCCTGGGGTTTCTCAGAAGGTTGTCCCCACCCCACTCTATACAGTGTGGCCCCAGCCCACCTTTCTTGTCCCCTCTCTCCTTCGCTTCCCCACATGCCCATACATGAGCCTGAAGATGGCTTCCAGTGCTCAGAACCTTCCCCATGCTTCCTCCCTCTGAGCCTTTGCTCTTCCGGGAACGCCCATTCCACAGGCTCCTCTGGGCAGATCCCACCCAGCCGTCAAGTTCTGGCTCCTCCTTCTTGAAGCCTTTGCAGATTGTCCAGCTGGTCACGAATTCTTCTGAATTTCCACCACACCATACCTGTTCTTCTCTGGTGCTGATCCCTTGTGACTGTGATTTGCAGGGGGTAGTAAGACATGGTAATTACAGGTGTGGGCAATGGCATCAAGTATAGTTGTGTTAGGATTCCCATGGCATTGCTTCCTGAGCAAGGCAGACCTCTCTGAGCCTCAGTTTCCTCATCTGTAAGTGGGGGTATTCATACCTCTCTCAAAGGGCAGTCAGGAAGACTCCTTGAGGTGGCCATGAAAAGCACTTGACACTGTACTTGGTACCCGGTAAATGCCCAATATATGTGAGCTTTGTGTGGTGGTTATTGGGGCTCGACTCTCATATGTACTTGTATGACTAAGACTGAAGGGGACAGGTAGGGATTTGCTCCTGGCAGAAGGACCCCCAAGGACATTTGCACCCGCATGTGTGGAAGGAGGTCATTGCGTTCTTGCTGGACCAATGAACTGAGGCTCTGACGGAGGGATCTCAGGTGGCCTTCCTCACCTTGGCAGGATGGGTTTAGCGCAGGCCCATTTTTCTGGCGGTCTTTACATTGTGTTATTTTGTGCACTCGACTTTCTCTGCCCTGTAGGCAGCGTGCTGGGCGGGAGGACCAGGCCTCAGGTTGAAATTTTCCACCCACTTCGCCTCTGGGTAACAAGTGCACGCTGTCCCCCTGGCTGCCCCACCCTCTCCCCTCCGAACCGCCACCTTGGGCTGGAAAACTCGGTGAGAAACAAATGTGTGTGTTGCTACACTGCTGGGGAAGGTCAGAGAGAATCAGAGCTAGAGTTAGCCCCTCGCCCCCCAGCTCAGGGGGCAGAGCTGTGAGCCAGCCCGGGGTCAGTGGTCAGTGGGCGGCCCTCGCTCCCACTCGCTAGGGGCAAGGTTGCAAAATAGGCTTTTCTTTTTGAGAAACAATCTTTCTGGGAAGAACAAAGGCACTTGGGGGATTGGAGAACTGAGATGGGGCTGGCTGAACAGGGAGAAGTTTCTGGAATTGGGGGAGGGGTGAAAGCAGGTATCCCAGAACAAGGGGCGCTCCTAGCACCCTCCTCCTCACCCCCACAGCACCTGTGGAGCCCGGAGAAAGGAGCCTGTACAGCCGAGGGAAGTCAGCACCCCGGCCCCACGGTCCAGACCCTTTTACCCTGCCCTTCAAGGCACCGTGTATGTTTGGGTGAGTGGTAGTTGTGAGCAAGGGGACATCCCGAAAGGAGTCACACGCACCTTGTGTCTTTCCACAATGCCAGGTTTTTTTTGTGTGTTTTTTTTTATCCTCACCGGAGGACATTTTTCCATTTTTTGTTCAGGTAGAGCAGGAGGGAGAGAGAGGAAGAGAGAGAGAGAGAAACATCGACGTGAAGGGACACATCGAGTGGCTGCCACCCGCACAACCGACCAGGGCCGGGGACAAACTGCAACCGAGGTACATGCCCTTAGCGGGAACCGAACCCGAGTCTCTCCGGACCGCAGGCCGACGCTCTAACCGCTGAGCCAAACCGGCCAGGGCGCACAATGCCAGGTTTACTTGGGAGACTCCCCAATAAGCCAAGAGAGTCCCACGCAGGTTCCACAGACAGGGAGTTTACGACATAGAATTGAGCAGAGCAGCGGCCAGTGTGAAGCCCTGGTCCCCGGTGGCATCTGCAGGTGGAGAGCCGGGCGGTGGTCTCCAGCCAGGTGGCTGCAGTGTCCCGTGGAGCGGAAGTCCGGCAGGGCTCCGAGTGTGACCCGTGGTCCAGCCCAGCTCGAGTCTGGGTGGTCGAGCTCTGCGTTCTTACAGCCCGCCACGGGTGGAGGGTCCACTCAGACAGGTGTCCAGGTGGAGTCTTTCTCTGAGTGACCAGACTTGTGGTTAGGGCCTTCTGAGTCCCTCCTAAGGGTGTTCCTGTTACACCGCATTACCTCAGTCTTGACATAGCACTTGACATAACTGTCATGGCTGACTGCCCCTATAGTGGCCTGAGGTGTCCAAAAAGCCCACTCTTGCTCTATACAGTGGTGTAGTGACAGGACCAAAGACGGCTCATTCAACAGATTTCCTGCACGTCTGCTGTGACGGGCACTGGCTGTGCACACCCGTGCACACGGCTCACGAAACGGCTGCCCTCACTCAGCTCCCACCCAGTGGGATGTACACGAACTCCAGGACCACAGGGCCCGGGGGGGGGGGGGTGGCTCCCAAATGGAGATTGCATTTTCTACTGGCCCAGGGAGGAGACATGACACACAGTTGAGAGTGAGAGTTGGTGGGGAAACCTAAAAGGAGTGTGGTATTTCTTGTGCCCTCAGAGATGGTCCTCGGAGAGCCAGTTGCATGCCAGGCTGTTCCAGTTTTTCCAACGTGAGACAAGGAAAGCTGAAAGAGAAATCCTTTTACAAGGCTCAGTTATATGGTGACGCTGCTCACTTTTCAGTGGAAACTTGACCCACAGCCCCACTAGGGTCCTCGATGGACCAATTTCCCAGCCAGCTGCCCATTTGTGGGCTCCCCAAGCCTGGTTTGAAAGCTAACATTTCTGTGGCTCAGATAGCAAGTGCTTGTACCGCGTGCAGCTCCCTGGGCTGGGCAGGGAACACTGCCCGGTTTCCGTGAAAGGAAAAGGCAGAGGATGGTTGGGGATGGGATGGGGGGAGGTGCCCTCTGGACCTGGAGAGAGCTGCCCATTCCAGCCTCAGCGTCACCTCCTGAAGGAGGCTGGATGGTGTCCTAGCTACAGACCTAGGGCAGGTGAGATGACCTCTTTGGTATGCGGCCTTGTATGGCCCCCAGTGACTCCACCTCCTATGTTCACAGAAGTAATCCCCTCCCCTTGGGTGTGGCTGGACCAGAGACTTGTTTGTGACAGAGCACAATGAAAGTGGTGGGATGTCATTTTTGAGATCACGTTAACCAAAGGCCATGTCTTGCTTGATCTTCCTTCTTACTCACTATGGTGTGATCTGACACGGGAGCTGAGGGAGGCCTTCAGCCAACAACCCACGAAGAACTGAGGCCCTCAGCCGACAGCCATGTGGGTGAGCTTAGAAGCTGATTCTCCTCCAGTCGAGACTTCAGATAGAACCACAGCCCTGGCCAATGGCTGCATTGAAACCTTGTAGTGAGACCTGAGCCAGAGGCCCTTCTAAGCCATGCCCAGATTGCTGACCCACAGGACAATAAGGAGGTAATACCTATTCATTGTTTTAGTTTGCTGAATCGTAGGATGACTGGTTACGCAGCATTCAGTGACTGATCCAGCCTCTCCTGTTCTCAGCCTCAGCCTGCTCCTCTGTGAAGTGGGGTTAATGCCATCCACATCCCTGGGTAATTGTGTGGGTGAGCCCAGCTCTGGGGGTTACTTCCTTAAGCCCCCACTAGAAGCAGAGTAGAAGTTCCATAGCACCATTCCTCACTACTATTTTAGTCACACAAATCAATGTCTGATCGCCAACTATGTCAAGTTCTGGGCAGAGAGAACAGGGTGTGGGGGCAGAGAACCGAGGGCCCTGGCTCCATCTGGGAGAGATGAGGCTTCGCGGAGGGGCTGAATTCTGAACTGAGGTCCAAAGGATGAGTCGAAGGAGGTCACAGTCCTTCTCTTCCCTGTCCCCAGCCTGTTAGTCTTCTTTTCAGCACTTTGTGACTCCCATCCTAGTAGTTATGATTTATAACCATTCGGGTGCATCTGCCTCGGGTAAGACCCAAGAGAGCAGGGACAAGGTCACCACGGTACACTGAGTACCTGGCATGTAGTAGGTGCTCAAGAAAATGTACTGAATGTCCCTTAGGCATAAGCAAAGACTAAGGGGCAAAGCATTAGAGATAGAGGGGACGGGAGTAGTGGGGGAGAGGAGCTGGTGAATTCCAGGAGCTGGGAGGGGCCGTCTGGCTGGAACACAGGCAAGCAGGGAGAGTCCAGGCTGGAGAGGTGACCGGCGCCAGGTCATGTGGCCTTGAAGCCTTGGGAAGGGGTTTGTCTTAAGGGTAGTAGAGAACCTTAGAAGAGGCAGGAGGGAGGGTGGACATGCTCAGATGTGGGTTTTTGAGAGATCGCTGTGGCTGCCGTGAGGGATGGATTTGAGGGGCAAGAGTGGACACAGAAGACCCGGACACTGTGTCGTCACGCGGGCCAGAGCTGAGAGTGCCAGGGACTTGGGTGGGAAGTGTCCCGGAGGAGGTGACATGGACGGGACCTGGTAGAGGTTGGGTGTGAGGTGTGGCAGAGGTCTAGGGTGATGCCGAGGCTCCTGCCCGCCCAGCGGGTGGATGGTAGAGCCGGCACCCGGCCAGCGCAGCCTCGACTAGACCTGCAGAGCTCAGAGCCTGCGTGGGTCCCCTCACACCATCTCCCAGAGCCGAGAAATGGGAAGTCCAGGGCTCTGTGATCCCTGGAAACGCTCCAGGCCCCCCAGCAAAACTCAGGAAAGCTTGACCTCGGAGCAGTTGGCAAATCTTGACACCGAAGCCTGTGTTTACCGCTAGTGGAGGGTTTGCGGGGTACGTGTCCGGCCAGGCTCCAGGGGCTGCCGAGCTGGGCCAGGCAGAACCGAGAATGCAGCCCAAACACGGAGCACCTTCTTTCTGGGTCATCTATTGAAAGATTTTGGGGTGGAGGGGAGAGAGAAACTAATGCATATATAGGCGTAGCCAATAGACACAGGCAACCAGGCAGTGAAGGCTGGGCTTGGGGCGGGAGTGAGGAGGGTGGTGTCAATGGGGGGAAAAGGAGGGACATCTGTATACTTTCAACAGTAAAGATATACCAACAAAAACGATTTTACAGGGAGAAAACTGGGGGAGTGTGCATGCGTGTGTGTAGGAACAAAGTGGGTGTAAGAACAGGATGAGAACTCATTTATATAAAATGTTCCGATGAAACACACAAACGCAAAGACGTTTGGACCCCCTCAGGCCCGAGGACCAGGCCCCGGACAGTTCGAGCTCACTGTCCCAGGGGCTTTGATGGGGCACAGTGCCCTAGCTTTGAGGTCAGGCAGACCTGGCTCTGCTCCGTTTGCTGTGTGACCCTGAACAAGTCGCTGCACCTCTGTGAGCCGAGGTGTCCCTCTGGGTTGCCCCCCAAAGCCCCGCCCCTCCCATCAGACTCCAGTAGCTGTTCTCTCAGACTGGCTTTCTGACTCCCCCAATTCTCACCTTTTACCACTTGCTGAGGATGGAAATGTGTTCATCTCCTAGGTGGCAGCATTTTGCCTAGAATCATTTCTCTGAGATCACAGGAAACAGAAATAGAAAATCAGAGGTGGGCTCTACCCTCTCTCCCTGGGGCAGGGGCAGCAGGGGAGGTTTCCGGGAGGACGTGAGGCTGGAAGTGGCCGGGGACCTGAGGGGGAGGGAAGGACAGTCAGGGCCCAAGGCATCTTCCTCCAGGCACACTCGGGCCCTCGGCGGGAGCTCAGGTGGTGACTGGCTGGAGACATTGCTCCTCCCAGTTCACAGCCCCTGCAGTAGACCCACATCCTTGGGGACCACACCCCCCTCAGGCTTACTTACCTCGGAGCAAATTAGACCAGCAATTTACTGTGCACACGGATCCCCCAGGGATCTTGTTAAGTGCAGCTTCGGCCTTTCTCGCCAGCTCCCAGGTGCTGCCCTGGTGCAGGTCCCCGGACCACACCGAGAGCGGGAGGTGCTGCCCTGGTGCAGGTCCCCGGACCACACCGAGAGCGGGAGGTGCTGCCCTGGTGCAGGTCCCCGGACCACACCGAGAGCGGGATCTGCAGTAGCACACTCTCCCTTGCTTCCTTCTGGGAACTGTTGTACCAATTTGAACTCGAGCCATTGACTCCTGCCTGTAGTTCATAATTCACGCCTGTGTTACCTTCAGCCTGTAGCACCAACTCTGAAAGGAGACAGACGTGGGGCCTGGCTCCTGGGCTGTGCAACCTCGGGCAAGCTTTAACCTCTCTGAGCCCCATTTCCTCTTATGTGCAACAGAGTCACTCTTCCAGGGTAGCTATGAAGGCTGCCTGAGTGATGACAAGCCCAGCGAAGTTCCTGGCACACAGCAAGTGTTCAATGCACGTTACCTCTTGTGCTTACAGTTCTTTTTACTCCCAAACCGTTTTCAGTTAGTGATGGTTGTTCCACCGGGAGCCAGCGGATTTGAGTTAACGTCTCTGCTCAACCGCTGAGCAGCTGTGTGACCTTGGGTGAGCCACATGACTGCACTGAGCTACAGCCTCCCCCTCTGTAATAAGGTTGCAGGGAGGACTTGGTGAGTACACTGGTCTGTAAACAGCCTCTGAACCACCTTGGGAAGTTCACCTTGGGAACAGCCATCAGGAGCCCAACTCTTTGATTCATCACATGCACCCACTCACACAGTCCAGAACAGCTGCTCTGGGTGGGGCCCCGGAGAGCTAGGGGCCAAGGAGACGCAGCTCTGACCCGCACAGTTCCCCTTCCCCATTGTGGATGGAGACCCAGGGCTCCCAGTCTCTGGATTCTGAACACCGTCTCATATAGTACTGAATCGGCAGCTGGCAGCCAAGGACAAGTGAGCTTTGGCACCAAAAGGCACGGAAACCTTGCAGCATCTTCTAGAGATACCTGGTAAGAACAATGGGGGACAAACCAGGGCCAGGCAGTTTGAGTTTGAAGACATCTGAAACGTTCCCATGGGTTGGCCACAGTTACAGCCTCAGAGCTCGAGCCTCAAAGTAGCCTGGCCACGCCTGGGCCAAGGACAGGGCAGGGCAGGGCCCCCGGAGGACGGCCTGGAAGGAAGGCGGGAATGCCCAGCACCTTTACAGCGGGGGCCACAGCAAGGAAGCCTCTTCCAGATGTTTCCTGCCGTTCCTGTCTGGCCAGCTTACCTGGAGAATGGAACTCAGACTGGGACACTGTGTTATAAGGCTAGAGACGAACGGAGACCCATTCGGAGAGTGGGGCCACATTCAAGAAACCAGAGTGACAAGCTGGGAGAGGGACAGTAAGCAGGTGGCCAGGAATCCAGTCTTCAGAGACTTGAACACAGTCTTGTGGTAAGGACTTGATAAAGCTTTGTTCTTGGGGACACCAAAGGCGAGGATCAGCGAGATGCCGGGAAGACCTGGTTTCCAGTAGATTTTCCAATTTTTGAATAAAGTATATTTTCTAGTTATAAAAGTTAAGCATGCTCATTGCAGAAACTTTGGAAATGATACAAAAGTATAAGGCCAAAGTAAAAAATTAGGATCCCACAACCCAGAGCTGACCACGGATGACTAACCGCCGCGGCTAACAGAGCTGGCCACTGCGGACGTGGCAGGATTGAGTTTTCAGCCACTTTTCTCCGTCTCCGCATCCCTCAGGGACACAATCCATGCCCACTAGGTGGACTGGGCCCCAAAGGCTGGTGACTTGGGGTCGAGTGTGGAATTTGGTGTGTGGGTGTATCAGACAGCGGCCGCTATAACCCCGCGTAACAAACAAGCTCGAACCTCACCGGCTTCCAGTGACGGGCATTTATTTCTCACTCGGGTGTGTGGGGTGGCTGAACACTGATGATTTCAGTGGCTCTCACTCCTCTGCGTCCAGGGGGCTTCCCGAGGTTGGTGACTAAGCTCACAGTGAAAGTCCCACTGCACAATCATGTTCGAAGTCTCTGCTCAAGTCATAATCCACTACCATCCTGTCAGCCAAAGCAAGTCACACGGCCAGCCCCACGTCAAGAGGCGCAGATGAAGACTCTGTCCACAGGAGCCTCCGGCAAGAATGTGGATGTAGATGCCCCACAGGGGAGTGGAGACTTGGGACCACGAGTTCCATCTACTCCAAGTGTGTCTGCTGCTTCCCACCCGCCCCAGGGCCCGGCTCCTCCACGTAGAAGCCCTGTTGTAGAGTATTTCCCTCTTCTCTCTCATATGTATAGTTTTTTACCAAGTTGCGTGTATAGTCTCCTGTTTTTGTTTTTTAGAGTAAGTTTTTAATGATTTGGAATCATTTCAGCTCACTCTGGTTCATGTCCCCAGCCCCATTGTACCATATATTCCTTCAATTAAATAGTATCAACATGGTAGAGCAGTGATTGTAAGAAACTGAACTTGAGCCTGGCTGCTTTGGCTCAGCAGTTAGAGCGTCAGCCCACAGACCAAAGAGTCGCAGGTTCGATTCCGGTCAAGGGCACGTACCTCGGTTGCAGTTCAGTCCCTGGCCCTGGTCAGGGTCATGTGGGAGGTAACCAGTCAATATGTCTCTCACATCAATGTTTCTCTCTCTCTTCCCCTCCCACTCTATCTGAAGATAAATGGGGGGAAAAAATCCCTGGGTGAGAATTTAAAAAAAAACAAAAAACTGAAGTTGACTTATTTCAGTTAAACCAGCCTGTGTAGACAACAGGATTTTCATTTCTGCTTACATTGAAAATTTTTCAAATTTATTTTTCATTATTGATTTTTAGAGAGAGAGGAAGGGAGGCGAGAGAGTTAGAAACATTGATGAGAGAACATTGATTGGTCACCTCCTGCATGTCCCCCACTGGGGTTCAGGCCCACATCCTTGGCATGTGCCCTGGCCGGGAATCAAATTGGCAGCCTCTTGGTGCATGGGTCTATGCTCAACCAGTGAGCCACACCAGCTGGGCTAATATTTTATTTTTCAATTATAGTTGACAGTATTATTTTATATTTGTTTCAGGTGTACAGCATAGTAGTTAGACATTTATATAACTTACAAAGTGATTTCTCCCACCATGTCTGGTGCCTACCTGGCACCATCCATAATTATTACAATATTATTACTATATTCTCTATGCTGTACTTTACATTCCCATGACTATTTTGTAACTACCAATTTGTACTTCTTTCTAGTCCACTTTTTAAAAAATCCCTGCTTTTTTCATTTAGCTTTACAGCCTATTTTTATTGACATTAAATATTTTTGGACTTGGCATTTAATGGCTGCAGAATTAGAAACTCGTAAAGCTTGGGCATCATTTATTAAACTCTTCCTCTGAGATATTTAGGTTGTTTCTGATTTGGCTACTATAAATAACAATGTGGTGGACATCTTTGTACAGACACTTTTTTATTTTTATTTTTATTGTTGAATGTATTATAGATGTTCCTCATTTTTCCCCCATTGACCCCCTCCTCCCCACTCCCTCCCCCCTCCTTCCTTTTCCCACACTGTTGTCTGTGTCCATTGGTTATGCATATAAGTTCTTTGGTTAATTTCTTCCCACCACCCAACCCCTTTCCCTTTGAGGTTTGTCAGTTTAGCAATGAATTTGTACTTCTTAACCCTTCACCTTTTTCACCCATTCCCCCAACCCCCCTCCCATCTGGCAACCAACAAAATGTTCTCTGTATCTATGAGAATGTTTCTGTTCTGTCTGTTCATTTTGTTTGTAGATTCCATTGTCGATAGATATGTATTCATTGCCATTTTGCTTGTTCATATATTTTATCTTTTTCTTCAAAAAGACCCTTCATCATTTCATATAATACTGGTTTGGTGGTGATGAACTCCTTTAGCTTTTTCTTGTCTGGGAAACTCTTTATATGGCCATTGATTCTAAATGACAGCTTTGCAGGATAGAGTAATGTGGGTTGTAGGTTCTTGCTTTTCATCACTCTGAATATTTCTTGTCACTCCCTTCTGGCCTGCAAAGTTTCTTTTGAGAAATCAGCTGACAGTCTTATGGGGTCTCCCTTGTAGGTAACTAACTGCTTTTCTCTTGCTGCTTTTAAGATTCTCTCTTTGTCTTGAACCTTTTGCATTTTGATGATGATATGTCTTGGTGTGGGCCTCTTGGGGTTCATCTTGTTTGGGACTCTCTGTGCTTCCTGGACTTGTATGTCTGTTTCCTTCACCAAGTTAGGGAAGTTTTCTGCCATTATTGTTTCAAATAGGGTTTCGATTTTTTGTTCTCTCTCTTCTCCGCCTGGCACCCCCAAGATGCGAATGTTGTCAAGCTTGAAGTTGTCCCAGAGGCTCCTTACACTCTCCTCATATTTTTGTATTCTTTTCTCTTTTTGCTGTTCTGATTGGGTGTTTTTTGCTTCCTTATATTCCAAATCGATGCTTTGCTTCTTGGCTTTACCTATTCTATTGTTGAATCTGTGTAAATTATTCTTTATTTCATTTAGTGCCTCCTTCATTTCTGACTGGTCCTTTTTTATGCTCTTGAGGCCCTTACTAAGTTCACTGAGGTTCTCACTAAGTTCATTGAGCATCCTTATAAGCAGTATTTTGAACTCATCATCTGTTAGGTTGCTTACCTTTATTTTGCTTAGTTCTTTTACTGGAGATTTGTTCTGTTCTTTTATTTGGGAGCTGTTTCTTCGTCTCTTTATTTTGGCTGCCTCCCTGTGTTTGTTTCTATGTATTACTTAATGAGAGGTATGGGGCTCGCTGAGACCAGATGCTGCTTGTTGGAAAAAACTTAGGAAAACCTGAAGCAGGATCCAGGACCTGCCAATCCTATGGTAAAGCAAGTGGCAACAGCTTGGGTGGGCCTGAAAGTTGGGTGGGGCGGGGCCTCAGGGAATCACCAGGGCGGGGCTACCAGTGTGAGCCAGGTTGCTGGAATCCCAGATATGGCGACTGTCTGCCGCCCCAGGGAAGGGCTCACCAAAGGAACAAAGGCCTCTGACAGCACGTTTGTCCTGGAGAAAGCCCCTCTCCAGCCCTCGCTCCAGTGCCAAACAGCTCAGTCCTTCCCTGTATGTCTCTGGTGCCCCTCGAGCTGCCTCCCCTCCGAGCTTAGAGGGAGTGAGTCCGATAAGTCCGTGCGCGGGCCCTTTAAGGAGCTGCCTGGGGCTCCAGCCGCCTCAGCCTCCCTGAGCCTCAGTTCCCGCTGGTTTTTCCAGCCAGAAGTGATGGGGATTCTCTTCCTGGCACTGGAACCCTGAGTGGGATGCCTGGTGTGTGACCAGGACCTCTCAGTCCTCAGGGAGGACCTTCCCAGCCGAGATGTCCTGATTTTTATCCGCCACACGTGGGTGTGGGCCCAGCCCGTCCCCTCCGCCCTCCTACCAGTCTCGATGTGGCTGCTGCTTTAATTCCGTGGTTGTAGGACTGCCATCCAGCTCGATGTCAGGCGGTTTTGAATGACGGTTGTTCTGTAGTTTAGTTGTAACTTTGATGTGGTTGTGGGAGGACGTGATACCATTTACCTGCGCTGTCATCTTGACCAGAAGTCCTATACAGACACTTTGTTGCATCTGTAAAACACGTCTTTTTTAAAAAAAATTTTTATTCTCACCTGAGGACATATTTACATTCATCTTCAGATAGAGCGGGAGGAAGAGAGAGAGAGAAACATCGATGTGAGAGAGACACACTGACTGGCCGCCACCCACACAACATCAACCGGGGCCGGGGACAAACTGCAACCGAGGTACATGCCCTTAGTGGGAACCGAACCCAGGAGTCTTGGGTCTGCAGGCCGACACTCTAACTGCTGAGCCAAACTCGCCAGGGCTCAAACACATGTCTTGCTTTTGTTTGCCCAGCTCCAGGCCCCACCTCCCTCTTATAACAGTAGCTTGATTTCCCTTTGGGGAACCACACTTTCTTCTTCTTTTTTTTATCTTCACCTAAGGATATTTTTCCATTTACCTTCAAATAGAGTGGGAGGGAGAGAGAGAGAGACATTTATGTGAGAGGGACACATCAACTGGTTGCCTCCTGCATGACCCCAACCAGGGCCGGGGACGAACTGCAACCGAGGTATGTGCCCTTGGCCGAAATCAAACCCACAACTCATTGGTCTGCGGGCCGATGCTTTACCACTGAGCCAAACCAGCCAGGGCTGTCTCCTTTCACTCCATGAAGTTCATGGGACACCTACCACTGGTTTCAGAGGAATGACCTCTAGCTAGGAAAGATACTCCACCGCACTAAAACTAAAAAATTTGACCCAGTCCTGGCCAATCACAGCATGGAATCCCCCCTAGTTACAGAGATTGGTTAGAATGGACACTGTAGCCTACGCCTGGCTCGTCAGGGATTGGTTTAAAGGGAGGCACATAACCCAAGGTGATCCAATCAGAATGAACCCTGGGACTTACTGGGAAGAGACATTCTCTCTTCCCTCTGACTTCACCTTCAGAGATGCAGGGCCAAAGTGGTTGCCGTCTTGTTCACACGAGCCTGAGAATGAAGTCAACCTGTAGAGAGCAGAGCGCAGAGGCAAAGACAGACAGTGGACAGCGAGCTCCTGATTAGGCTGTCCTGAAGCCAGAATCCTGACCTTTCAATTTTACAATCCAGAGCCTTCTCTTTTTGGCTTAAGCCCCATTGAGTTGGGCTTTCTGCCATTTTGAACCAAATAGCTTTGGTTTTATTAACTTAAATTTCTTGATTTAGAATAACTGAGCCAAAGGACATAAACATTTTAAGCCTCTTGAGACCCCTCATCAAATTGCTTTGCAGAGAGTTTATTACACAGAGCATCAAAGTGTTGGAAAACCTAAATTGCAAGCAGTAGTATTATACTAGCTTAAACCTTTGAGATGGGCAGAAATTATATGGTTTAATTTTGCTTTTAGTGAGCTGAAATATTTTTTAGGTTTATAGGCCATTTTTACTTATTCTATGATTTGCTGAATAAGAACAATTCACATCATATTTTTTTTTTTTTTACTTTGTAAAAGTTTTGTTTTGTTTTTAAATCCTCACCTGAGGATATTTTTCCATTTATCTTCAGATAGAGTGGGAGGGAGGGAGGGAGAGAGAGAAATAAACATCGATGTGAGAGAGACACATCAATTGGTTGCCTCCTGCATGACACTGACCAGGACTAGGGGACTGAACTGCAACCGAGGTACGTGCCCTTGACTGGAATCAAACCCGAAACTCCAACCGCTGAGCCAAACCAGCCAGGGCAGAGCTTTTATAAACATGAAAAATTGTTGTTTTTTTAAATTTCTGAACAGTTCCCTCCAGTTTATTGTCTTTAAATATTTTGATGTGTTCTGAGGTAGATGCATTTTTAATTATTCTGTGGCCAAATTATTTTCAGTTGTTATTTCTGTTGCTTTCATGCTTCCAAAGTCCTACCCAACTGAAGACCAGGTGAACGTGGACCAGGTTTTCTTTTTTACATTTAGATAGCTAGTATTTCTCACCCTGTGTTTGGAGACCCAACCGCATCAGAACTACCTGGGAGCTTGTTAGATTATAGATTGATGGCCAGGCCACTGCCACACCATCCTGCTTCCCAAGGAGTGTGACAAAACATCTGAACTTGACCTACAAATGCACAACAGGTGCACAGCAGGCGATGGCAGGGGACAGAAGGACAACCAGCTCTCCACAGAGCCCTAGTAGGCAAAGCTACAAAGCCAGAGATCCATGCCCAGGGCCCATAAGTGGGCGCTATGCCCAGCACCTTGCAGGAGATTAGGCACAGTAGATGGGGTGGGGGTGGCTTCCTACTGCTTCCCTGGATAGGGGTGGGGGCTCTAACGGGGTGTGGGTGGTGGGATCATGAGAGAGGACTGAGATGGCAGAGGACTGGCAAAGCATTTGTAACCTAGACGGGGCCTCACCTAGAAATCTTGGTGAACCCCGCGCTGTGTTGACCTCAGACCTTGCCCAGCTCCAGGGAGTCTTGGGGGCGACATGGAGCTAGAGAGGCGCGGAGCCTCGAAACCCAGACTCCTGGGCTCACACCCCAGCTCTGCCCCTGGCCGCCTTACCGCCCTCTCAGAGCCCACCTGTGACGGGAGGAGGGCAACCGGCACCGGCCTGGGAGAGCTGGGCGCTGTGCTCAGACGGGTCCTGCCCGGAGGACGTGCCCAGTACGTGTCGGCTTGTGCACTGTGCTGCCAGCGACAGTGCCCCTGACTCCAGGGTCAGCTGTGGTGGTGGCCAGAATAAGGGTCCCTCCAAGACATTCATGCCCTAATCCTGGCGCCTGTGAACGTGTCGCCTTACACGGCAGGTGCGAGGAAGGATGTGAGATGGGAGGTTGTCCTGGATTAGCAGGTGGGCCCACAGTCGTCACGAGGCTGCGGGCGCAGGCAGGAGCGGAGCGTGTCCTGGCCATGGCGCTGGACACACTCAGCCCCCACTGCCGGCCTTGAAGGGGTGGCCACGGGCCAGGAATGCGGGCAGCTCCTAGACGTGGAAGAGGCAAAGGGACGGATTCTCTCCTAGAGCCGCCGACCCCCGAGGCCCCTTCAGCTACAAAAGTGTGAGACCAAACATTTGTGGTATTTTAAGCCAGTTTGTGGTAATTTGTTACAAGAGCAAAAGGGACCTCACACAGTGGCCAAGACCCAACACAGCCGCGTCCTTGACCGAAGAACCACGTTGTCACTGCACAGTAGTTATCCAGCCACCGTCAGGTCACCCCCACTGCTTGCCCCGTGGAGGGGGGTCACTGGACCTTGGAGCTAAGTGTGCCCTGAGCATAGGCACTGCCAGAAATGGAGTATTCGGGGCCGGAGAGCTCGGGGCGGGCTCCGTTTGGTAGAAAGGCCCCCTGGAGAAGCTGGGCCTGGGCAGGACTTTGAAGGATGGAGGGTGTGGGTTTGGATGGGAGAAGGAAAGAAAGGCATTGCTGGAAGGGGCCCAGCAGGGTCAAGTCCAGGTCAGCCCAGTTATTCATTCATCATTCATCTGTCTGTGCATCCACGCCTGTGCGCCAGGCCCCGTGGGAGGAACCTGACAGTGATTGAGTGAGATGGAGCAGGTGGCGGTTCTCATGGAGCTGACGCTCTGGAGCGGAAGCCACTACAGTAAAACAAGACAGGTTTACAGCAGAGGCACAGCTTGTGAAGGGGGCACATCCAGATGGGCTTCCTGGAGGAAGTGGCCCTTCGGCTGATACAGAATAAAATGAAGGTTTATTCTGTATCACTTTGGACTCCATGTGGTACTGCACATTCAGGAAGTGCAGCGGGATAGGAGTGTAGCCACATAGTCTGTTATTCCCTGTCCAATTCCCTCTTAGTCCATTTTATTACACTAGGGAGAAAGTCTCAGTTGGGTGCTAGGATTCTTGAGTTACACGTTCATTCTTGCTAATCTCCCCTTGTAACCCAGAGGCTGTTCTGCAGGCAACAGGTGTTAATTAAAATTTAGTAATGCTGTTTTTTTGTTTGTTTGTTTAATTACCTTCCTTTTGTGGCAGGGGATACTGATTTTCCACTTCTTGGATGGAAACTCAATTGTCTTTAAAATATATGTGAACTTGCCCTGGCCAGGTGGCTCAATTAATTATAGTGTCATCTTTTACACCAAAAGGTTTTGGGTTTGAATCTCGGTTAGGGTACCTACCTCGGTTACGAGTTTGATCCCCAGTTGGGGCATGTACAAGAGACAACTGATTGACGTTTCTCGCTCACATTGATGTCTCTTTCTCTCGCACGCTCTTCCTCTCTCTTTAAAAACATTAAAAAATAGATATATCTCCTCGGGTGAGGATTAGGAAATAAATATGTGGGAATTCCAAAATGGTGTCAGAGTGAATGGAAGCTATACAGACGATCTCCCAGGACCAAACTGGAATTACAGCTAAATGAAAGACAAATCATTGGGGAAAATGCAACAGAAAAGTAGCTGGAGAAGATCCATATAGCCAGGGACAGAAAAAGGACACTAAATTGAGCCTGGCAGGAACTGCGGAGGCATGAGAGGGTGGGCTGGGAGCCCACGTACAGCATCTGTTTTAGCTGTGAGTAGCTCCCTCACAAGCCAGCTCCACAGTGCTGAGGGCCAGCACAGGGCACTAAATGAGCTACAGCAACTCACCTTGGGCTCCAGCAGAGGGAGGGCAGACTGGACTGGAACTGTGTGGAGTCTCAGGAGCTTGGAGAACTGGGAGGGCAGTTGGAGATTTTTGCTGAATCACTCCCTCACAGGACAGTAGCCATATTACTCAAGGAGCCCCTTTCCAGAGCCTCAGGAAGAAGCAACAGCCCCTCCCTCAGGAATTTATCACCACCTGGCCAGACCAGAAAATTGCAAATTGAGGTTTATTAACAGCCGGCAAGCATCTGCTCCACCCTCTAGAAATTTTCTTACCCTGAACATCTGAGGGATTTTTTTATTTAGTTGAGGGCTACTACCCAAGGCTCATCAAGTAACTGACTAATAGCCTCCAGGCAAAGAGCTAGAGGATAGCTGAACCTTTCCTGGGCTTGCAAATTTACCTAAAAGTAAAACTTGGGTAAGTAAGAAAAGTAAGACTTGACAGTGCTGTTTAACATGGGTCCTGCCATACTCATCCAAACCCAGTAGAGGGAACCACAATAAGTGGAACACCAATACCCACAGGGAAAATTTGGCAGGCTCCAAAACCCACGGAGACAGCTAAAATGGTGAAACAAAGAAACAAATCCCAAATGAAAGAACAAGAGAACTCTACTGAAGAGGAGATAAATGAAATGCAGTTAAGCAAGTTATCAGAGGTAGAGTTCAGAGCAATGATAATGAGGAAGCTCAATAGCATGAGTAAAGATACAGAAACATTGAAAACCAACCAATTAGAAATGAAGAATGACACAGCAGAAATAAAGAACATATTGGAAGGACTAACCAGCAGAGCAGAGAAAGCTGAGGACCAGATCAGTGAATTAGAAGACAGCATAGAAAAAAAAAATCACCCAATCAGAAAACCAAAAAGAAAAAGAACAATTAGGACTTCCGGTCAAGATGGCGGCGTAGGTAAACGCGGTATCGCGTCCTCCCACAACCACATCAAAGTTACAACTAAACTACAGAACAACCATCATCCAAAACCGCCTGAAATCAAGCTGAATGGAAGTCCTACAACTATGGAATTAAAAAAAAAAAGCAGCTACATCCAGACTGGTAGGAGGGGCGGTGGCGCGAGGGGTGGCAGGGTGGCAACGCGGCGGCGCTACGGGCTGGTCCCACACCCAAGCGTGGCGGATAAAAATCAGGAGGCTCCCGCGGCTGGAAAGGTCCTTCCTGAAGACTGAGGGGTCCCCGTCCCACACCAGGTGCCCCGCTCAGGGTTCCAGTGCCAGGAAGAGAAGTCCCCATAACTTCTGGCTGGAAAAACCAGCGGAAACTGAGGCTCAGGGAAGCTGAGGTGGCTGGAGCCCCAGGCAGCTCCCTAAAGGGCCCGCGCACGGACTTATCAGACTCTCTCCCTCTAAGCTTGGAGGGGAGGCAGCTCGAGGGGCACCAGAGAAATACAGGGAAGAACTGAGCTGTTTGGCACTGGAGCGAGGGCTGGAGAGGGGGCTTCCTTGGGGACAAACGTGCTGTCAGAGGCCTTTGTTCCTTTGGTGAGCCCTTCCCTGGGGCAGCAGACAGTCGCCATATCTGGGACTCCAGCAACCTGGCTCACACTGGTAGCCCCGCCCTGGTGACTCCCTGAGGCCCCGCCCTGCCCCACACAACTTTCAAGCCCACCCAAGCTGTTGCCACTTGCTTAACCATAGGATTGGCCGGTCTTGGATCCTGCTTCAGGTTTTTCCTAAATTCTTTCAAATGAGCAGCATCAGGTCTCAGCGAGCCCCATACCTCTCATTAAGTAATACACAGAAACAAACACAGGGAGGCAGCCAAAATGAGGATACAAAGAAACAGGTCCCAAATGAAAGAACAGATCAAAACCCCAAGAAAAGAACTAAGAAAAATGGAGATAAGCAACCTAACAGATGCTGAGTTCAAAATCCTGCTTATAAGTATGCTCAATGAACTCAGTCAGGGTTTCAAGAGCATAAAAAAGGACCAGTCAGAAATGATCGATGCACAGTTAGAAACGAAGGAGGCTTTAACTGAAATAAAGAATAATTTACATAGCTTCAATAATAGAGTATGTAAATCCAGGGAGCAAACCATCGATTTGGAATATAAGGAAGCAAAAAACGCCCAATCAGAACAACAAAAAGAAAAAAGAATTTAAAAAAATGAGGCTAGTGTAAGGAGCCTCTGGGACAACTTCAAGCGTGCCAACATTTGCATCTTGGGGGTGCCGGAAGGAGAAGAGAGAGAACAGGAAATCGAAAACCTGTTTGAAACAATAATGGCAGAAAACTTTCCTAACTTGGTGAAGGAAACAGACATACAAGTCCAGGAAGCACAGAGAGTCCCAAACAAGATGAACCCCAAGAGGCCCACACCAAGACATATCATCATCAAAATGCAAAAGGTTCAAGACAAAGAGAGAATCTTAAAAGCAGCAAGAGAAAGGCAGCTAGTTACCTACAAGGGAGTTCCCATTAGGCTGTCAGCTGATTTCTCAAAAGAAACTTTGCAGGCCAGAAGGGAGTGGCAAGAAATATTCAGAGTGATGAAAACCAAGAACCTACAACCAAAATTACTCTATCCTGCAAAGCTGTCACTTAGAATCGATGGACATATAAAAACTTTCCCAGACAAGAAAAAGTTAAAGGAGTTCATCACTACCAAACCGTTATTATATGAAATGATGAAGGGTCTTTTTGAAGAAAAATTTAAAATGTATGAACAAGCAAAATGGCAATGAATACATATCTATCAACAATGGAATCTACAAACAAAATGAACAGGAAGAACAGAAACATTCTCATAGATACAGAGAACATTTTGTTGGTTGCCTGTTGGGAAGGGGGTTGGGGGAATGGGTGAAAAAGGTGAAGGGATTAAGAAGCACAAATTCATTGCTAGACTGACAAACCTCAAAGGGAAAGGGGATGGGGGGTGGGGGGTGGGAAGAGATAAACCAAAGAACTTATATGCATAACCAATGGACACGGAAAATAGTTTGGGAAAAGGTGGGAGGGGGGTGGGATTCGGGAGGAGGGTGTCAATGGGGGAAAAATGTGGAACATCTTTAATACATTTTACATCCAACAATAAAGATGTGAAAAATAAAAAAAAAAGAAAAAAGAAAGAAAAAGAACAATTAAAAAACAGAAATACAGCTTAAAATAACTGTGGGACAACTGGAAGCATAACAACATTCACATCATAGGAGTTCCAAAAGAAGAAGAAAATGAGCAAGGGTTAAGAGAATATATTTGAAGAAACAGTGACAGAAAACTTCCCTAAGTTGGTGAAGGAAAAACGCATTCAAGTTTAAGAAGCACTGAGAGCTCTAAGTAAGAAGAACCCAAAGAGAGAATCCTAAATGCAGCAAGAGATAAACAACAGGTTACCTAAAAGGAGTCCCCATAAGGCTATCAACTGACTTCTCAGCAGAAACACTGTAGGCCAGAAGTCAATGGCATGAAGTAATCAAGGTCATGAAAAACAATGATCTGAATCCAAGACTATTCTATCCAGAAAGGCTATCATTCAAATAGAAGGTCAAATAAAGAGCTTCTCAGACAAAAAAAAAAAAAGGTTAAGGGAATATATTTGCACCAAACCAGCACTGCAAGAAATGTCAAAAGGACTGTTGTAATTAGTGGAAGAAATAGGAAGAAAAATAGAACCACAATAAACAAAAATGGCAATAAATAAGTATATATCAATAATAACCTTAAATATGAATAGATTGAATGCTCTGATCAAAAGACACAGAGTAGTTGATTAGATAAGAAAGCATGACTCATATATATGCTGTTTACAAGGGACCCACCTCACAACAAAAGACTCACATAGGCTGAAAATGAAGAGATGGAAAAAACCTTCCAAGCAAATGAAAAGGAAAAAAGGCCAGGGTAGCAATACTCATATTTGATAAAATATACTTCAAAATGAAGGCCATAATGAGAGACAAAGAAGGCCACTACATAATATTGAAAGGATCTATCCAACAGAAAGATATAACCTTGGTAAACATATATGCACCCAATATAGGAGCACCAAAATATATTTAAAAACTTCTGGAGGACTTCAAAGGAGAAATCAACAGCAATACAATCATTCAGCAAACTTCAACACGCTGCTCACATCATTGGATAGATTTTCTAGATGAAAAAATTAACAAGGAAACAGAGACTCTAAATGATGCACTAGGTCAAATGGATTCAATAGGTATCTACAGAGAATTACACCCCAAACCTGCAGAATTCACATTCTTCTCAAGTGCACATGGGACATTCTCAAAGACAAACCACGTTAGGACACAAATGAAGTCTCTACAAGTTCAAGAAGGTTGAAATCATATCAAGCATATTCTCAGATCACAATGGCATGAAACTAAAAATCAATTACAACAAAAACACGCAAAGACATTTAAACACAAGAAAGCTAAATAGCATATTCTTAAACAATAAATGGGTTACCAAGAAGATCAAGGAAGAAATTAAAACCTTCCTGGAAAGCAATGAAAATGAACACACAACAAAACAAAATCTATGGGATGAAGCAAAAGCAGTCCTGAGAGGGAAGTTCATAGCACTACAGGCCTGCCTCAAGAAACAAGAAAAATTCCTAATTTACTTTCTAACCCTACAACTTAAAGAACAAGAAAGTTAACAAAAAGAAAAAAACCCAGAGCAAGTAGAAGGAAAGAAATAGTAAAGGTCAGAGCAGAAATAAATGACATAGAGATTAAAATAAAAACAATTCAAAAGATCAATGAAACAAAGAGCTGGTTCTTTGAAAACATAAACAAGATCGATGGACCCTTAGCTAGACTCACCAAGAAAAAAGAGAGAGGACCCAAATACACAAAATCAGAAACAAAAGAGAAGTAACAACTGACATCACAGAAATACAAAGGATCGTTAACAAATACTATGAACAAATATACGGCAACAAATTCGACGATCTAAGCAAAATGGACAAATTTCTAGAAACACATAGTCTCCCAAAACTGAACCAGGAAGAGATAGAAAACTTGAACAGACCAATAACAACTAAGGAAATTGAAGAGGTAATCAAGACTCTCCCAGCAAACAAAAGTCCAGGCCCAGACAGCTGCACGGAAGAGTTTTACTGAACATTCAAAGAAGAACTAATACCCATTCTCCTTAAACGATTCCAAAAAATTCAAAAAGAAGGAAAACTGCCAAACTCGTTTTATGATGTCAGCATAATTCTAATTCCAAAACCAGATAAAGACACCACAAAGAAAGAAAACTACAGGCCAATATCCCTGATGAACATAGATGCCAAAATTCTTAAAATATTAGCAAATCAGATCGAGCAATACACTAAAAAAATATTTACCATGACCAAGTGGGATTCATCCCAGGGATGCAAGGCTCATACAATATTCGCAAATCAATAAATGTGATTCACCACATAAACAAAATGAAAGATAAAAACCATAGGTTCTTATCAATAGGTGCTGAAAAAGCATTAGACAAAATCCAGCATCCATTTCTGATAAAAACGCTCAGCAGTGTGGGATTAGAGGGATCATATATTGACATAATAAAGGCCATATATGAAAAACCTACAGCCAACATCATACTCAATGGGCAAAAACTAAAATCCTTTCCCTTAAGAACAGGAACAAACAGGGATGCCCACTTTGTCCACATTTATTTAACATAGTGCTGGAGTCTTAGCCACAGCAATCAGACATAAAGACAAAATAAAAGGGATCCAAAGCAGGAAAGAGGAAGTGAAACTCATTATTTGTGGATGACATGATACTGTATGTAGAAAATCCTAAAGCCTCCATCAAAAATCTACTAGATTTAATAAATGAATTTGGCAAAGTAGCAGGATACAAAATTAACATCAATTCCTATACACCAATAATAAACTCACAGAAAGAGAAAATAAAAAATAAAAAAATCCCATTTACCATTGCAGCAAAAAAATTAAGACACCTAGGAACAAACTTAACCAAAGAAGTAAAGGACCTATTTGCAGAAAACTACAGGACATTGGAGGGGAGGGATTGTATGAGTGAAAGGCGACAGAGACCCTGCACACTCATGAGACACTCTGCCTCCCCCTTCACTACCTGGAAGAGTCTGAATGAGGAGCCCGCCCTTACTAAGACTTATCACCGGAAGTACCTTGTCTGACCTGTCTGTAGGGCGTGCAGGGCGTGCAGGGCAAACTTCATTACTGAACCTCTGCTCTTACCATCCTGCAGTGACCCCTCTGTGAGGCCCCGGGCACCTTAGCGCATTCTTAGCTCAGAGTGTCACATGGACCTCATTTTCCCTCCCTGACTCTGAACCTCTCGTGCATGTGGGCTTCTGTCTCTCTCATGTACGAGGGGTTCACATGCACATATGTCAGGGAATTTGGTTAGTTTCTCTTGTGAATCTGTCTCCTGCGGATTTAATTATTAGACCGACCTAGAGAACCTAGGAAGGTCGAGGAAAATGTCTTCCTCCCTTACAAATATACTAAAGTGAAACTTGAATGGTGGAGTTTTTAAAACTGATTAGAAGGGAACACCAGGATTAACACAGCAATTGTGATACTCTGACGACAGCTGTGGTTGGAGGAGGATGAGGGAGGATGTGGGAGCCCAAAGTTCAAAAGCACCTGATCAGGAGGAGGGCAGTCAGGGTGGCCTTCCTGAAAGAGGAGACTTCTACCCTGAACCCTGCAAGGGGCCCAGGAGGCATCCTGGGTGCTCCCGTGACTGCCGTGTATGGCACAGTGGACAAAGGAGGGGCCCTGTGAACACTGGTGGTGGGGCTGAAGCCCAGCAGAGGGCCCATCTGCTGAATGAGCTGAAGAGATGACTTGAGACAGTTCAAGGAGATAATTGCGGAGAAGCACCAGGCACCAGCAGACCTGCAGCAGGTATCAGCTTGCTCCCCCCAGCCCAGGGCAGGATGGCATTTCCCCAACCTGCCCGGACGGGGGCTGGGTCCTTGGGCACCCCCTGAAGTGCGCTTCCCTTGGCCTTCGCTGCCTTTAGGGAGGTCAGGGCATGTCCCCAGGGAACCTGGACAGTGTGGGACTTTTGAGATCTGCCCCCACGCCAGGGTCCCTGGGCAGGGCAGCCCTCTGGCTGGCTGCGCCCCGAATGCCCCCAAGGGCTGGTGGTACTTCGGCTACTGAAACTGCTCTCGGTCTGGACCCTGGAACGACAGGGACCTGCTTCCTGGGTTTTTCCTCCTGGACTCTGCCCAAAGGCCTTTATCCCGGAGACTGGATATTGACTTTTCTGCCCCAGGCGATGTTGGGGACCCTGCCTTATTGAAGGGCCGTGGTCTCCTCTGTCGGGCAGCAACCCCGTTATCCCTGCCCTGCCTGCCCCGTCCAGGCCGCAGCCGAGCTGCCCCGCCCACTCACCCCGCGGGGTCCCAGGTGCAGGAAGCAGGCTGCAGACGTCCCACCCGCGGAGCCAGCCTGACCCGCACGAGGGGAGGGACTGAGGCTGCCTTGGTGGGCGGGGCTAGGTGCCGATTGGCTCCTGCTCCCTGGCTGCGCCCCCCTGGAGGCGGTGGGGGGGTGGGGGCTCTGGGCACACTCCCTGTGGTTCCGAGCAGCTGCCCGGAGGCCTGGGGAGGATCTGGAAGGAATCAGGGGGCCCAGGGTTTGACCCCTCCCTGTTTATTTGGGGTCCCAGCGTGGGGGGATGGGGAGCAGGTGGCTGGTTTCCCCTCTGCCAGCACTCTGATGCTCCTGCGAAGGGACTCTGGGAACCTAACCTCAGTGGGCTGGGCCAGGAAGCCAGGACGTGGAGAGGGAGTGACATCTCTGAGTCCCGCTAGACCCCACCCCCCAGCATGTGCCAGCCCAGCCGGACCCTCCCAGGCACCTGCCTGACTCCCCCTTGTCCACTCTGCCCCACTTCACAGACTGGGAGGTGGTGGTTCTCCCGGGACCCACTCTTTCCGCTCTACTCCCTGGAAAAGGTCAAGGGGGGAGGATGGAAGGGGAGAGAAGCCTGGGCAGTTTCCAGCCCCAGACACAGCCCCTGGTCGGGAGACCGCTGTGCCCACACATGCCAGCCCGGACCGGGAGGGCCAGCTGCCTGCTCTTGGGTGAACCTCCTTCTGTTCTCCCTCCCTTCAGCCCATCCCTGGAGGTCCCCCCTCTGAGCTGGAGCCAGCCTGCGCCGCTTGTGGGAGCAGGCGGGGAGTCCAGGGTGTTCCCAAGCCAGGTGTTAAACAGCCATCATTCAAAATCACCTTATGGAAACCTGCGATTAAAGAATCTGTATTAAAAATAAGGTAATAAATACTCAAAATCGTTGCTTGTAATTACTTTAGTGTTACCTCTGCTCTTGGGGAGATTTGTACCTACTGTGTATGCAGGCAGGTGGTATTATATCACAGGACGACAGCACACATCTCTTCCTACCTCTGTGGTTAGTGACACCATGTTGGGAGCTTGAAACATCCTGTGATGAAAATACTTACACCAAGAAATTGGTAAACGTTACCAAATCAGGGCTGGATTTGTTTTCTTCAGTGTCCTCTGTCTCTACACTTAAGAAAGTGATGGAGAAAATGTTAATAGTAAAGATTAAACTTTAAAGAATGTGTCTTGGATGAATATTACAGTATGTACATTGAGTTCCTATTTGTAAAAAAATGTCTGTAGCCATCACAGCGTGAACACATTACAAGAAACTGAGGGACTCCGTCTGGCACCCAGGAAACGACCTGACTGAGCGGTCACTCACGTCATCGACGGATGCGTGAAGCTCTCCCAAACATCTTCAGCTTGTTTTACTTGATCACATAAAAGAAAACATGCTCCAACATTCACATTGGATCTACACTCACTTGGCAGTTGAGTGGATGCAGAGGTTGGCTATAAATACATGAGTTTGGCAAAAATCAATGAGGTTTCTAAGAAAATCAGTTGGCTGTGTATACACATGTGTATGTACATATATGAGGTATATGCATATATATGTGCACACATATAAATATATTCCCTCCTCTTCCCCTGGCTCCTGGCTGGTTGATAAACATTGGGTGGGATGCTTCCCAAGGTCTGTCCAACCTCTTCTAATATTCTCACTTTACAGGTCTCCCCAGGGTGAGCCCCTCTTGTCCCACAGGTGACGTCAAATCTCTCCCCAGGCAGACCTCAGCCCTGAGCTGTGGGCATGAGCACCAGCTGTCACTAGGACATTTCCCACCAGACCACACCTTTCCCAGGTCACAGCGGGGGGGGGGGGGCGGAGCTCAGCAGGGGCATGGTTTGGGTTGTCCCCTCAGCAACAGGACCCCATAGTCTGCAGTACTGTGGGGACCCCCAGGGGGGCCACCACCTGGGGTTGGCTGGGTATGTTCGTGAGGCGTCAGACTTGGAACCAGCTGAGAGAGTGATGGATGGGACACAGGGAAGAGGGTGATGCCACACGTGGTCTGCATGTAGGGACAGAGGTGATGGGATGAGGAACACAGAGGCTTGGGGGGGGGGTGAACTGTGTGCTGAGCATCTTGAGTTGAGGTGACGTTGGGACATCCGATGGTCTGCATGTAGGGACAGAGGTGATGGGATGAGGAACACAGAGGCTTGGGGGGGGGTGAACTGTGTGCTGAGATCTTGAGGTGACGTTGGGACATCCGATGGTCTGCATGTAGGGACAGATGTGATGGGATGAGGAACACAGAGGCTTGGGGGGGGGTGAACTGTGTGCTGAGCATCTTGAGTTGAGGTGACGTTGGGACATCCGATGGTCTGCATGTAGGGACAGAGGTGATGGGATGAGGAACACAGAGGCTTGGGGGGGGTGAACTGTGTGCTGAGCATCTTGAGTTGAGGTGACGTTGGGACATCCGATGGTCTGCATGTAGGGACAGAGGTGATGGGATGAGGAACACAGAGGCTTGGGGGGGGGGTGAACTGTGTGCTGAGCATCTTGAGTTGAGGTGACGTTGGGACATCCGATGGTCTGCATGTAGGGACAGAGGTGATGGGATGAGGAACACAGAGGCTTGGGGGGGGGTGAACTGTGTGCTGAGCATCTTGAGTTGAGGTGACGTTGGGACATCTGATGGTCTGCATGTAGGGACAGAGGTGATGGGATGAGGAACACAGAGGCTTGGGGGGGGGTGAACTGTGTGCTGAGCATCTTGAGTTGAGGTGACGTTGGGACATCCGATGGTCTGCATGTAGGGACAGAGGTGATGGGATGAGGAACACAGAGGCTTGGGGGGGGGTGAACTGTGTGCTGAGATCTTGAGGTGACGTTGGGACATCCGATGGTCTGCATGTAGGGACAGAGGTGATGGGATGAGGAACACAGAGGCTTGGGGGGGGGGTGAACTGTGTGCTGAGCATCTTGAGGTGACGTTGGGACATCCGATGGTCTGCATGTAGGGACAGAGGTGATGGGATGAGGAACACAGAGGCTTGGGGGGGGTGAACTGTGTGCTGAGCATCTTGAGTTGAGGTGACGTTGGGACATCCGATGGTCTGCATGTAGGGACAGAGGTGATGGGATGAGGAACACAGAGGCTTGGGGGGGGGGTGAACTGTGTGCTGAGCATCTTGAGTTGAGGTGACGTTGGGACATCCGATGGTCTGCATGTAGGGACAGAGGTGATGGGATGAGGAACACAGAGGCTTGGGGGGGGGGGTGAACTGTGTGCTGAGCATCTTGAGTTGAGGTGACGTTGGGACATCCGATGGTCTGCATGTAGGGACAGAGGTGATGGGATGAGGAACACAGAGGCTTGGGGGGGGGTGAACTGTGTGCTGAGATCTTGAGGTGACGTTGGGACATCCGATGGTCTGCATGTAGGGACAGAGGTGATGGGATGAGGAACACAGAGGCTTGGGGGGGGGTGAACTGTGTGCTGAGCATCTTGAGGTGACGTTGGGACATCCGATGGTCTGCATGTAGGGACAGAGGTGATGGGATGAGGAACACAGAGGCTTGGGGGGGGTGAACTGTGTGCTGAGCATCTTGAGTTGAGGTGACGTTGGGACATCCGATGGTCTGCATGTAGGGACAGAGGTGATGGGATGAGGAACACAGAGGCTTGGGGGGGGGTGAACTGTGTGCTGAGCATCTTGAGTTGAGGTGACGTTGGGACATCCGATGGTCTGCATGTAGGGACAGAGGTGATGGGATGAGGAACACAGAGGCTTGGGGGGGGGTGAACTGTGTGCTGAGCATCTTGAGTTGAGGTGACGTTGGGACATCCGATGGTCTGCATGTAGGGACAGAGGTGATGGGATGAGGAACACAGAGGCTTGGGGGGGGGGGGTGAACTGTGTGCTGAGCATCTTGAGTTGAGGTGACGTTGGGACATCCGATGGTCTGCATGTAGGGACAGAGGTGATGGGATGAGGAACACAGAGGCTTGGGGGGGGGTGAACTGTGTGCTGAGCATCTTGAGTTGAGGTGACGTTGGGACATCCGATGGTCTGCATGTAGGGACAGAGGTGATGGGATGAGGAACACAGAGGCTTGGGGGGGGTGAACTGTGTGCTGAGATCTTGAGGTGACGTTGGGACATCCGATGGTCTGCATGTAGGGACAGAGGTGATGGGATGAGGAACACAGAGGCTTGGGGGGGGGTGAACTGTGTGCTGAGCATCTTGAGGTGACGTTGGGACATCCGATGGTCTGCATGTAGGGACAGAGGTGATGGGATGAGGAACACAGAGGCTTGGGGGGGGTGAACTGTGTGCTGAGCATCTTGAGTTGAGGTGACGTTGGGACATCCGATGGTCTGCATGTAGGGACAGAGGTGATGGGATGAGGAACACAGAGGCTTGGGGGGGGGGTGAACTGTGTGCTGAGCATCTTGAGTTGAGGTGACGTTGGGACATCCGATGGTCTGCATGTAGGGACAGAGGTGATGGGATGAGGAACACAGAGGCTTGGGGGGGGGTGAACTGTGTGCTGAGCATCTTGAGTTGAGGTGACGTTGGGACATCCGATGGTCTGCATGTAGGGACAGAGGTGATGGGATGAGGAACACAGAGGCTTGGGGGGGGGGTGAACTGTGTGCTGAGATCTTGAGGTGACGTTGGGACATCCGATGGTCTGCATGTAGGGACAGAGGTGATGGGATGAGGAACACAGAGGCTTGGGGGGGGTGAACTGTGTGCTGAGCATCTTGAGGTGACGTTGGGACATCCGATGGTCTGCATGTAGGGACAGAGGTGATGGGATGAGGAACACAGAGGCTTGGGGGGGGTGAACTGTGTGCTGAGCATCTTGAGTTGAGGTGACGTTGGGACATCCGATGGTCTGCATGTAGGGACAGAGGTGATGGGATGAGGAACACAGAGGCTTGGGGGGGGGGTGAACTGTGTGCTGAGATCTTGAGGTGACGTTGGGACATCCGAGCTTCCTGGACCTGGAATGGAGGTTCCCAGGAGAGGCTGGAGCTAGAGGTGTTTGCAGCCTTCCGGGAAGATGGTAATTAAAGCTGTGGACGTGTATGAGTTGTCTGGGCAGGAGGAGGGGGTGACAGAGGGTTGGGTACACCCCAGGTGAACCACATAGGGAACCTGGACCGCAAAGGGATGGGTGGACCTGGTGTGGGGGGGAGGGGAATGTTCACAAAGGAAGGTCACCTGGGGTGAACGCCCGAGAGGTGCCACGAGGGCTGAGAAGTCATGAGGCTGGTGGACCAGCTGACAAGCCCCTGCCAAGGCCCAGGGTCAGGGGTGTGTGTGACCTAGAACCGGGGACAGTTAGCTAAGGGGGGGGGGCAGATTCCAGGCACACTGTGGAGAGAGGCGGGGTCAAGCCTGCATCAAGGCTTTGGCTTCTGTGATTGACAGCTGGGGTCTGGATCCAGCAGGGAGCCCAGCGGTGACAGGGAGTCGGGGAAGCCTGCAGACAGGCAGGGGGCTAACAGGCAGCTGCCGTCAGGCCTGCAGCTCAGGAGAGGTCAGCGCCGCAGGGGGGAGCAGGGGGGGTCAGCCCTGAAGAGGGGCGGGGGACGTGCCTCGAAGGGGGAGCCTGGGAGTTGGCACAGGAGACTTTCAGGGGGTTTGTGGAAGGAATGGGTGAAAGACGGAGGAACGGGCGAGTTCGAGCACAGGAGAGCTGTCAAAGGGGAGAGAATCACGTGACAGAGTTCTGCGAGCTCCTGGGACCGACCGGCAGGTGTCAGGTCCTGCCAACGCCTGGGGACGAAGCCTGGGTACAGCTGCCGGTCAGCTCAAAGCACCGGGGCGCAGGCCCTGCCGAGTGGCGGCCATGGCGGCGGCAGGCCCCTGGGGAAGGAGTGGAAAGGAGGCAAGAGGAGACTCACAGAAGGGCTTCGGTGAGGGAGGAAGGGGACAGGAAGCTGCTGCTGGACAGACAGCCACTAGAGGACTGGGCAGCTGGAGATATTTACATCCTCCCCCGCCCTCTCCTTTAAGCATCTGGTCTGAGGCCTCCAAGGCCTAGGCTGCGGGTGTGGCCTTCCTCGGGGAGCAGCCTGGCAAACACCCAAGGGCCACTCTACGCTGAGCTCCGGCGGTGGTGTAATTCCCTATCAGCATGGATTCAACTGCATGGACTTAAAATAAACGCAAGTCTGTGAAGAGCTGTTGCATGGTAAACAGGAAAACCTCGCTTTCACTTTCTCTGGCCTCCTGCCGAGGGTGCTGTGGGTTCCAAGAGCCTGGGGGCTGGCGCGGGGAGCCCGACGCCCCAAAAATGCCGCCAGTGACGAGCCGTAAGGAAAACTAGGACTCAGTTCACCTCCAACTCATTTTATTACAGTTCCACCCTGTGTTCCAGAACCAGTCTATTTAACACACCCCAAAGCCCTCCTGAAATCCACTGTGTCAACCTTCCATTTCTTTCTCGGCATAGTAACTCCAAAGGAACCATCTCTGCAACACCAAGGTCACCAGGTGCAGCGCATCCCGGGAAGAGCACCTTCACTAGACAGGAAACAAACGGTCAGGCGCTGGCCACGCCCAGAGGAGCAGGTGAGCCGCCCCATGGGAGAGGATGACCCCACGGAACGTGAATAGGGGGTCCCTCAGAGCACAGTGCACGTGAGTGTGTGCACATACACACGGTGTCCTCACGCATGGACACATCCTTAGCAATGATAACTCGGTTTTCTCTCCTGTTTAGGTTTGAAACAATGGGTGAAGCCAGACTAAGACTTGAACAAAGCTTCATGAATCCGCTAGACTTTGTTATGGGGACACATGAGATAAAGTCTAGGGTACAAAACCAGCAACAGCCCACAAAGGGGGGCCGCTACCGGACGAGAACGCGCGCAAACCCCGAAGCGATTCTTGACGTTTGCTGTTGGTTGCTTCACTGCACCCCCCCTGCGTCATTGACCCTGGAGACGTGGGCCGGGGTCTGAGCCTGGGAAAGAAGTCAGGACACGTGACCAGGAAGTACGAGAAGGTGGGATCTCAGAGCACAGACAGGCCTCTTGGGACTCTCCGTGGGCACCTCGCAACTCCCACATGGGAGAGAGGGCAGACGGGTCCACAGCTCGGAGAGCCCCCTTCTCTCCCTTCTGGTCACGTGTCCTGACTCCTTCCCACCGCGGAGGCCCCTACCCCGTGTCCAAGGTCAATGACGCACAGGGAGGTGTATTGTGAAGTAACGAACAGCAAACATCAAAAATCGCTAACTGTGCGTTCTCTTTCAATAGCTGCCCTTAATTTTTTGATAGTTGCCGGGTTTGTACCGTAAACTTCCCCTTATGTATCCCCATAAAAAAGTCTAGTCGATAAATTTCCTTTGTTCAGAGCTTAGTCTGACTTCACCCATTATAACACATCAGTTAAACCTGAAAAGGAGAATTAAACTATTAAATGTGTCTACATTTTTCTAGGACACCCTGAATACGTAATATATTAAAATAAATTTTGTTTCTATTTCAAGAAGTTATTGAGGAATAATAAGTCAACATCTCATCCGCAATGGGGGACCCTGGGGTGCTGCAGCCACATTACAAATCAGGGGTCCCCTCCCTCTCGCACACGCTCCCCTCCGTCCAGGATGCTCGCTGGCAGGGGGGCTGGGCAGGGCTTCTCTCTGCCCTTCTCCCAGGCCTGGCAGATCCAGGGTTTGTAGAAAAGGGGCCAGGAAGCCAGGTCCTGTGTGGCCCCAGGAGCCAGCTGCAGGCGAGGCAATGGCCTGAGGCCACCTGCCTGGGAGGTCACCTTGCCCTGGGGTGAAGGGAAGTACACGAGACCCCAGACTGGCTCAGCACACTCTGGTTAACGGTGAGCGAGACTGGAGGGTCCACCCAGACCCTCAAGATCTGTGTAGTGTGGCTGGTCCGGCATCTCCTAGGCTCAATGGCTTCTGGGAGAGGGAGGCGTTTCCAGCCCCACGAGGGCGGAGCCCTGTGAGCGTGTGAGCATCAGCCACGCACACTCGCACACGCCGTCGTGGAGGCCAACCCGGTGCGGACGCGTGTTCTCAGGGCACCCCGGAGCGTCTGCCCTGGGCAGTCAGATCTGTCCTGGGTGATGAGCACCCCCGGCCAAAGCGCATGTGTGCAAAGCTTCCCGGTGCTGGAGCTGCAGATTCTCGGCACACACCGGGGGGGCCTGTGGGCTGGGCACGTGTTTCCTTACAGAACAAATGGAAGAAATGCAGGGGAGCCCCGCCCCTCATTCTAGAACCGCTCCCAACTCCACAGGCAGCCCCGAGGGGGCATCGTCCTCAGAAGGCGCGTCAGTAGTGTAAGGTTCGGAGCTGCCGGTCCAGGCGACGGTCACACACAGCCATACTCGTACCACACAGTCTGCTGGTCCCCACCCGGCTCTGGGGACACGGGCGTGCTCTTTGAGCTGTCCCCAGGACTGGAGTCCTCAGGAGCCCGGCGGGCGTGGGGAGCCACGTCTGGAGACCTGCCAGGGCTCTTGGCAGGGCAGCCCTCTCGGTGGCCCTGTCCTGGGACCCTGTCCCCCTGTGAGAGGCTGTGCCCCACCCGGCCAGGGGCAACGGTGGCCGCTTCCCCTGAGTGTTGGGGGGTCTGGGGCTTGGTCCTGGCGGCTGGGGCTGCAGCAGGCGCGAGGTGCTGGAGCTGGGAGCTGCCGCCCCCTTCCAGGGCCGGGGCCGGGGCCGGGGCGGGCTGCTGCAGGGGGGCTCTCTCCTCCTTTGGGGGAGCCAGTGAGAAGCGCCTCATGTCCAGTGGCCGGCTTCGGGGCCCTGGGCCCTGACAGGAGCCACCAAGCTTTCCCACGAGGGGGGTCCTCTCCTGGGCCAGGCTGTGGGAGCTGGGGGGTGTGGAGCTTTGCAGGGGGTGGGTTTCTCTGCCCCCCGAGTTCTCGGAATGCCCAGGGTTCTGAGGAGACTCCTGTCTGAAGGCCTCCGGCCTGCTGGCCCGCAGCAGGTGGGCGGAGGCCAGGCTGAAGGCGCGGGTCAGGGCCGCAGCCCCGCTGGCAGGGACATGGGCCGTGGGGGCCGCCGGCGCCTGCCGGGTCTGCCCCGAGAGGGTCTGGGGGGACAGGGCCTGCCTCAGGGGGGCACTGGGAGCGGCTGCGGCCTCAGCAGGCCTGAAGTTGGGCTTCGCGTACTGCCCGGGCGCCAGCAGCTTCCCCTCGGAGGTGCTCACAGCCAGCTTGAAGGCGGGGGCCACAGAGTGGACGGGCACCCGGGCCCCTTCCTTCCTGGCGGGTGGTCCCGGCTGGCCTCCGGGGGTCGGGGTGGGCAGATCGCTGGCCTTCCTGAAGTAGTCGCTCAGCAGGTCATCCCGGCAACGGGGAGCGTCCTGCAGAGAAGGGAGGTGGGAGTGAGGGCCAGGAGGGTCCTCGGAGAGCCCTCTGCCTCCCAGGACACCCCTGGGCAGCCACATGGCCAGGACTAGAGCTTCGCTCCTGCTCGGCCTTCTCATGGCCAGTGTCACCCCCACCACACACACTGCCCTTGGTCAGGGTGGCGGGGCCGGGGCAACACACAATCAGGGAGAACCGCCAGCCGTCACTCAGGCAGCCCCCTAACTTCCCCAGGAGGGGCACAGACCCAGGGGGAAGGGCTTTCCACAAACCCATCCACGGGAAGGCCGGGGCTGGAGCTGCCCACAGCCTGGTCCAGTATGTGCCTCAACCCACCAGCGGAGCGGGGCTGAGCCGGGCCGGGCGGACCGGCCTCGTCCCTCTCAGCACCGGCTCAGACGCCTCGAGAGGGCTCTGCCTCAGGCCACCAGGAGGGACCAGGCCAGCAGCTCCTGAAAAGCCAGACCGACCGCACCCCAAGTCCTCGCTGCCACCAAGACGTTTCTCTGGACCTGGGAAAGGGGTGGCGGGCCCCCGAGGGGACTCAAGGGTGCCCAGGGGACGGCCACCCGGCCCAGCAGCTGTGCCCGGGCTAGGCATCCCCCCGGAGGAGCCAGTCTCCTCTCCCCCCGTGCTGGGGTGGGCAGAGCCGCCGGAGGCCAGGGTCTGACCCTGCTCTGGGAACTGCGGCCTCTGCCGGCAGCGCCCGCCTGGAGGAGCCAGGTGGAGGTGTCTCGAGCTGACAGACACCGCCCAGGGAAGGGAGGAGCTCCTGGGAGGATGAGCGGCAGGGGTCACCCGCGGAGGGAGCAGACCCCGGCCAGCGGACCGTGGCAGGGAGCAGCGGCCCAGGGGCCATCTGCACCTGCCAACGCTCCGGGCCCCGGAGACACGTCGGCTGTTTCCACGTCAGTCAGAGTCACAGGTCCCGGGCGTTGGCAGTGAGACCTGTGCTCGTGCACACAGCAGGCCCCGCTATCAATGCTCCCCCGCCAGCCCTGGGCTAGAAACCCAGGTGTCACTGCAACAGCCGAACAAACCCCAAACTCGTTCAGTTCTCCAAGCAACCTCGCAAGGTTCTGTTACCACAACCTCGAACAGGCTGAGCAACTGCGGTTTAGAGCTAAGCAGGCCCCACATCTGGAGAAGGCAGACGGGATCTGAACCCACGGCTGTCTGCTCTGCAGCTGTCTTCCACATCACTGGGCTCTTCTCTACTTTTCCACCCCTCTGACACCATCTTCACGAGCCCCCTCTCTGGCCACCCCGACGGCCACTGTGACATCCCCCCAGCATGAACACGGAGGGAGTGGGGGCGTGGGGGGCACCGCGGTGACTTCCACTTCTCCAGGCTGCTCAGGCGAGGGGAGTCAGGTGAGTGGGGTGAACACGCTGGGAAGATGCGGGGAGGTGGGGGTGGTTCTCAGGAGTGGAGCATCAGCTTCCACAACAAACTTCTGCAGTGAGATTATTTTGGTCTCATTTAGGCTGAAAAGGACAAGGCACCATCTGGGAAGGTGGAAGTATGCAGATTCTCCGGACCCGACCTCAGAGCTCCTGAGTCAGGACCCCGGGGCCCAGCCGGTGTCCAGCAGCCCCGGGGAGCGTGATGCAGGCCAGAGCTCAGGCCGAGCATCAGACCGGGACCCTGGAGGAGGGCAGGGCTTCCGTTTGTCTCGGGTCCCGGCACAGAGTGCTTTGTGGACGGAAACGGGAGTGACGGGGAGGCAGAGACCGTGTTGTGTATTTCCTTCCAGGGCCAACCACGGACGAGGCACCTGGCAAGTATGTGACAGAACTCGCTGACGAACTGGTTTACTTTGTTATTTTGAGAGCAGGCATCACGCGTGCTGCCTAACACACAGCACCTCTCAATAGCCACGTACTGAATAAATACTTTGTATTCTCTCTGCCTCTGGGCTCTACTGACACAGTTCACAGAATTTACCGTGTGGCTAGAGAAAGTTCAACTGTGTATGTTTAAGGGGAATGAGAATCACCGGAGCACTAAAAATCCTTCAAAGGTCTCAATGTGAGACAGCGTCCTCCACCGGTGCAATGACGACAGCTCACTAGGGACCTCGGACAGACTGTGTAAAGGTGCACATGCAGCTCACAAAGCTAAACTGGGACCTGGAGGGTTTCCTAACAGGCCTGACGTTCAGGGCTCAGAGCTGCAGGACACAGCTCAGCAAACTCGAGCTGCCGGCCAACTCCCACTGGCCACTCGGTTCTGTATGGCCTGTGAGCTCGTGAAAACGATGAAATGAAATCCCAGCACCCATAAGTCCAGTGTTGCTGGAGCACAGCTGTGCCCGTGCACCGGCAGACGGCCTGTCTGCCCCCAGCCCACGCGGCAGAGTTGGGCAGTTCCAACAGAGACGGTACGGCCTGAGGTTCTTCCTAGCTGGCCCCTTCCAGGACACCTGCCAACCTGCTGGTGAAGACCCAGAGCCGCCGCAGACCTAGTGGGAGACCCCAACTCTGCAAGTGGGTGCTGGCCACACCTCCAGAGAAGCTCCAGGGTTGGGCACACACCACTACCGTCCATGTTGGCAACACACTTCACAGATGGAGGAAACAGCCTCCCGGGTCTGGGCCGATGCAGCACATGGTGGTTTTCTGGCTAGTGGGTACACTCCCCCATCCAAGCCAGCTCTGCAGCTAGACTGCACCAGCCCCAGCCCCAGCCCCAGCCCCAGCCCCAGCCCCCTCTGTGACTTTACTGGCAAGGTCTCTGCCTCTGGCCCAGGTCCATCTGAGACAGTGAGAAAAGAGAGTCCTCTGGGGCCACTCACAGGTGTTGGGGAGTCCCGGTTGCTCTCCTGCAGGAACTCCTCCAAGGTGACCATCTCGCTGCTCAGGGAGGCGCAGGGCTGTACACCGGCCTGTGGCTGGGCCACACCCCTCTTCTGGATGTCCTCCTGGAGGAGCGGCCCGTTCCGGGGTGGCGGGTACTCGTGGCGGCCGAGGGCAGGGCGTCCTAGGGTGTTGGCATCCCGAGGAAGAGCGCCCGTGTCCCTACTGGGGATCAAGTCTTCACTGCTGAAGCTGTCGGACCTGGGGTGGAGCTGGTCCGAGGAGCCTGGGGTCAGGGTGAGGTGACACAGAGGAACACACATCAGTCTCCGACTCGCTCGCCTGCCTCCAGGGGGTTCTGCGCTGCCTCTGGCTCCCTGAGCGGAGGGAACCCTGCCCGGGAACCCAGCACACTCCTCCCGGGCTGGCACTTGGGATGTCAAGGACATGCTGGAATTCTTTAGAATCTCACACTGGCACTTAAAAACAAAATCACGGGATCAAAGTGGAACGGTTCTATTAGAGCTTAAAGCATCAGTAGCTGTAAGGTACCACCCTGGCTAGCTCCGGGGACAGGGCAGACACCACATTCTGCACCATCACACAATCTATAACCTTGTAAAGGACTCCGATCATACACTGTGTCCTCTGGCCACTGTAAACCGGAACCACTGGTACCGCCCCCACCCTGGAGCTGAAGGAACTCATAATCAGAGGACGGGCGGCTCGGCCGGGTGCCCAGAGCGGGTCAGGGGAGGAGCAGGGATTTGAACCCAAACCTGTTAAAGCTCCCAGGCCTGAGCTTGAGGCTGCAAGAGGAGGCCCTGTGAATGCAAATGCAAACGTTTCTAGGAACCTTGCTGATTGCGTTTTAAATTATACAGATGACAAAGCCCAGAGCCGCAGATCTGAGTCCACTGGAAAGGCACAGAAGGAGACGACTTACCCTTCAGGTTAAGGGGTGAGCTATCACTGGACGCGTTCCGACTGCTCCCTAAGCTTCCTGGCCGGGACACTGAAAGGAAATGATAGCATTTTACCTAAAGTGCCGATGACCAAGCACAGCCCAAACCGAACCATCCAATCGGAAAGTAGTTACGAAACAAAGGGATTCTGCCCAAGTTCGGGGAATGGCTTCAGGAAGGACAGACTCCGGACTCTCTAGACTCTCCCCCGGAGGATCTACTCTGGGCAACTAAAATCCAGGTGAGGAAGTGAGACCTGCCTGCAATCAATGCTCTCCACATGGGTCCTCAAAGTAAGGGGTCAGAGCACCCAGGAGCAGGACACTTGATAGGCAGTGACTTCCCCATCACTGGAGGTGTGTAAGCAGATGCTGCATGCTCAGGCCCCCAGGGAGGGCAGGCAAGGAGTGCTAAGGAACTGTGAGTCCCCCATTCCCCCTTCAACATAACAACTCCACTTTCACCTCTTGTGTGCTGGGCGTCCACAGAGGACTTCGCTTGAAGGGAAAGTACCGTTGACGAAAGCAGGTCTGAGGACCCAGGCTGAAGGGCACAATGCACGGACCACTCACCGTGCTGCCTGTGGCTGGTGAACTCGAGCTCCAGGGATGGCTCACAGAGGCCGTCGTCCGAATTATAGCCTACGGAGAAAAGGAGGCCGGTGAGTCAGGGGACCTGGAACACCCACGGGGAAGCCTGGGCCTTTCGCCAGATGGCCACTTCTGACTCTTGCCAAGCACCTGAGCTGTGGTAGTGTCCAGCTCCTGGAGGACGGAAGGACATGTGAGCTGTGCCCTTCAGGTGGCCGGAGGGAGGAAAAGGAAAGAATCCAGCCCCTGAGGAAGGATGCTGGCTTCCCTAGGGACTGAACCCTGTACCAGCAACTGCCAGCCAGAAACAGTCCGGAGTCCACTGCGCTGCGGAGCCTGGGAGCCGGGCAGACTCCTGACGGCCCACAGCCCCTGGGCAGGTCTGCCTCCGGCACACGGCACCGTTCCCTTCACATCCAGCGGCGAGACGCCGCCTGTGCAGGGTCTGGCCAGGAGCGCAGAAGGGTGACGGGCTGCCCTGCGTCACTCAACTCATCTTCTCCCAGGGGTGTGGCTCTTTTGTAAACAGGGGGACCAGGTCCTGAAGCTGAGCCAGGCTCTTGCCCTCCACTCAGTCAACCAACCTCCACATCCAAGACCCTGCCAAGTCTGCCCCCTGGAGAATAAACCGCCAACGTTGCCTATTTTAGCCCAAACTCCAGTTCGCCTCCGTTGCGGAGCTACTAGTTGCCACCAATCCCTGCGCAGCGGTGGTGGGCTCCAGGCCTTTCCCACCGGCGGCCTGGGACCGGCCCCAAAGTCACCCAGCTGTGGCAGAGCTGGGGTCTGAACCTGTCTGTGATGCCAAAGCCTGTCCCAGCGCGGCCACCGTGCTACCACCTCTCAGTTCGCGACCCCTCCTGCCTGCGAGCCAGAGCCTTTGAGAAGGACCCGGCCCGGTGCTCTTCCCTCTCCGTTCTGGGGGCCTGTGACTCACCTTTGCTGCGGCCTCCTGGGTGCCGGGACGTGGGGGTGGAGCTGGATGAACAGGTCCGGGAGCCCAGCTCTGACGGCCAGGCCTTCGTGGCTGGGTCAACAGAGACATCCCTGTGGTCAAGGCTGCCCCTGTGTGGGGATCCTCGCTTCGGTTTTAGGTCCCCAGGGCCTGGGACAGAGAAAGACATTGAGAAATGGGGCTGCAGAACCCCGTGCCAAGGTGGGGCTGCCACGCCGAGGCCTAGAAGCAGAGGCCGCAGGGCACACGGACCACAGGGACAGAAGCTGGGCTGCGCGCCTCCCGGGCTGGGGTCTGCACAGCTGGGAGAAAGCAAAGGACAGACTCAAGAGGCTCAACAAAATGTCAGGAAAAGTCCAACACATGAGCCCCGGGGCACACCTGCTGGGTAACACTATGTGTCATTCAAATCCCTGATTTAGACAGACCCCGCAGACATCTGCTCAGGACCACTGAGCCTGGAGAGAAGGCCCCCAGGTCCAGGTGTGCACCCCACCAACTGGCTTCCTCACTGCAGAGAAGATACTGCCGCCCTCACAGTGATGTGTTTAAGGAGTCCTCGTCTCTGCGTGGTGCACCGACCGCAGGAATGGTTTTCACCTTGAATTTTGTGCTTTTCTGCAATCTCCGAATTTTCTATGGTGAACATATACTCTTGTCAAAGTCAAATAAAATCCTTACTTAAAAAACAAAGACATTGGGAGGTACAGAGCAAAACGACCTTCAACCACTTAGGGGATGGGTTCTCCAAACACAAGTTAACAATTCATGCGGTCGGAGGGCCCGGGGCAGTAGGACAATGATGTTCTGCACAGGACCTCCTCCGGGCAGCCCAAGGTCTGTGGACCCAGAGCCACGCCCTCTGTCGGGATTCAGGCCCCTCCCTGCCCCCTCCCAGGACCTGACCCCCTGCCCCTCAGCCACTCAATGTGTAGACCCACTGTGAAGTTTTTTGTTTTTGTTTTTTCAGGTAGAATGGGAGGAAGAGAGGGAGACAGAGAGAGACACACATTGAGTGGTTGCCACCCACACAACCCCAACAAGGGCCGGGGACAAACTGTAACCAAGGTATGCACCCTTAGCGGGAACTGAATCCTGGACTCTGGTCTGCGAGCCAACGTTTTAACCACTGAGCCAAATCAGTCAGGGCCCCACTGTGAAGTTTTAAGGACCGAAGTCTTACGACTTGAAACCAAGGGAAATTTTGGATTTTGAAAGATAACCTTGATGAGAAGCAAGAGTCAGGTCCGGTGGAATGAATCGGACAGGCGTCCACGGGTGAAGTTAAAATGAGGAGCAGAGGACAGGTGGAGGTCAGCAGCAGCAGCGATGGCAGAGAAACCGCGCGTGCCCTAAGCATGCTGGGAGATGGGCTGGAGGACCAGGGAACCAGAGCAGGTGATGAGACGAAGTCACTGCCGCACCCACTGACCTGAACAGTGTAACTGCTACAGATCTACTTTATGGGACCTTGTTTTATGCTGTACTGTTTTTTTCCATTTATAGTACTGAAAATAATCTTTCCTTTTAAATAAATTCAAGTGGAACCAGTCAGTGAGTCAATGAAGGCACAACAGGTGAGGGATCACAGGTGACAGAGACATGGCAAAAACCATGGCGATGGCCCAGGCTGGCTGCAGAGAAATCCCTGCAGTAGCTGAAGGCCTCTGTGGACGGGCGGCCCCGCCCTGCCGGTGACTGTGGGCCGATGCTCGGTCTGTCCACGCTGGTCTTTCACCAGGATCTCAGAGGTCAGAGAACCCCCACATGGTCATAAAACATCACTCTGAGCCGAACCCTGGCTCAGCAACATCCATCCAACTATTCAAAATGTTGAGTGGAGGAAAAAATTCTTCAAAGCAGAGCACATCTAAAAAAGGCAGTATCTGCAGAAGGCAACCATTTGGTGCAGCAGGAAAAAAGGGGCAGCAGGTTTAAATTTAGCTGCTTAAAAATAAGTTTTAAAAAAACCTCACTTGACAGAGGCTGCACATTTTGAAAGCACAGCGACAGCGGGTGAGCTCTGCGTCACACACGGACATGACATGTAAGCCTGCAGGTGCAAGAGAGAGGGGGCAGCACATGGCCAGGGACTTACTTACTACGGACATCCTGGCCCAAGGACCTGTGTGGATGTCCCGAGGCTCCCCTAAAACTGTGCTGCGCTGTAGGATGGTCCAGAGGGTGTGATAACTGATCTTCTCTTTTGAAATCAGAATCCACGTTGGCTACTTTAAGTTTGGCTTGGAAGTGGGGTCAGGAGGCGGGGTGGTGGTTCAGTATGGGTCGTCTGGCCTTGAGGTACTGTTTTTTTGTTTGAGTTTCAGGAATGAAGGGGGAACAGGATGAAGACATGGACAAAGGAACAGGATCAGCAATCTCCCTTTTCTAAAGAAGGGAGGGGCTCTTTAGCGGAGGACAGGACATCAGGGGATGACCAAAACCGCATGTGTTTAAAGAAAGTCGGGTGGGCCGTTGTAGACTTGTCTTTATCCTTGCTTTTGCTTCTCAAAAGGGGATTCTTTTTTCGTTGAGTTGCTAAATTGTTATCCCCGGGATAACCCAAGAGAGGAAGGGGGAAAAAAAACAACAACAAATAAATGAAATGAGTAATAACAAATGATGCTCCATTAGCTAAGTGTACTTGGGAAACCAGAATCCTGTCCCGCCGGAGAGATGGAAACAGTGCCCAGGGCACAAGCAGAGTCGGGACCTGGTGAGTCCTTCACGCTCTGGCCCATGTGATCCATTTAGCGCCTCCCTGCGCCCAAGGCTTCCTTACCCGGAGGAGACCCTGTGCTGCTCCAGGACCAGGCATCAGACTGTTTCAACCTCAGTGTTTACATTATTACACAAGACTGTTTATCAACTGAGGACCCGGCGTGTTCTATTCGTCCACTTTAATGAGAGGCTCCTTGACAACCCGGCTCACACACAACTCCTGCTCCTGTTCAAAGACCTTGGGAACACTGAAGGCTGTGTTTCTAGACTTTTGTAATGAAACAGTCTACCTGAACATTTCACTGGTAATTCTTGTACATCTAAAGTAACCTCTTCTGGCAGGATGAGTTTGGAAATAATGAAAATACCTCTAGGATACCAAAATACCCTCAACATCAAGAATCAATCCCATGTAGATGCCTACGCACCCTTTACTCCAAAGCTACACTCTATGACCTTCCAATAATAGTTTTATAGGAACAAACAATTGGTCTAAGTGTCTGTACATGTCCTATACATGAACGTAACTGATTTACCCAATTTCTGATTTAGGATTCAAGTCCAGAGCAAAACCTGCCTGATTTGTCTCCACAGCACCACCCGGTGGCCACAGCTCGCACCGCAGGATGAGGGAGGGACGGTCAGCGCTGGTGCCCAGGTGTGCTCAGCACCTGCAGGGACCACAGCAGCTTCCGCTGCAGGCGGTGCTCGCAGGGGGAAGAGCTCAGGCTCCGGACTCTGTCAGACCTGGGTTCGGGTCCAGCTCTAACACTTCTCTCTGGCAAGGGCTTACCCTTCAAGCCTCCCTTTCCCAGCTCTGGACCGGGGGCAGGAGCGGTGCTGTCCTCACGTGGTGGGCGGAACGAAATGAGAGGTGGAGCAGGTCAAGCAGCGCAGGGGGTGCTGCGCCCAGACAGAGCCCCGGTCCCGTGGCTGCTGCCACTCGGTCCCCACCCCTGCTCAGTCGTGGGTCAGCACTGGTCTGCACCTGTCGGCACTTCTTCCTCGGAAAGGTTTGCTAACTCAGGGAGGCTGACTACAGTTCCTGGAGTCAACTTGGACAATAACGCAAGTTGAGGTGATAAACGTCAAAAACTCAAGTAGCCAGGACAACAGCCGAGGCCACAGAGCTCTCTGGATCAAACGCTTCCCAACCAGCTTCCCCACCACCTCCCTGCACGCGAGCGTGTGCCCCGTCCTCTCCTGTACAGACTGAGCGCGCGGGCGCAGACCCCACGCTGTGCGCTGTCACTGTGGCCTCGTGAGGGACACAGGTCCTGAAGCGCATGTCTCCGGGAAGGCCTGTGCGTGTCACACTCAGAAGGCGGCTGCCAGCGCCCGGGTCTCGAGCCAGGCCTGGTCGTCAGAAAGTCCTGGAGTCCCTCATACACGTGACACCTCACAGGGTGCAGGTTTAGCAGGTTTATGAATAAACCATCTATAAAATATTTAAGACTAAATTTGACAATTAAACCATGTTTAAGGCAAGGGCTTTGCTTAATACAATGTAAGAGGCACTTGCTTTGCCCCCAAACCTTAACATCTCTGCAATCGGAATGCAGCCTCACGGTGTCAGTCACCGGGCGAGGAGGCAATTCGCACAACCGATTTACTTTTTCTTTTGATGTGCACACGGTGGTGCAGATGTCTGACAGCCTCTTAGATCCGATGAAATACATACAGCCTATGCAACCAGAAATCCATTTCAGAACCCCTGACAAACCCCAGACGACAGCCCTAAGTGACAAGGCACCCCTGCTGGGGGGACTCAAGGCCAGCTCAGGTTGGGAAAGAAAATTGGACCTGCTTTTCGAAGTGACGAAAAGATCAGCGCCACCAAGGTCTTGCTGAAGGTCCTGCCTGTGTCCAGTGCGTGCTGCGTGCGCTGGGATCTCCTACAGACATGGCAGGACCGAGCTGGACTCTGCGGAGCCTGTGTGGACACTGCTCCGGATGTTCGAGTCCCTGCCACCCTTACATGATGCGGGAGGCTCCTCACGCTAAAGTAACTAAATTATGGGACGAAACTGGGAAGCACTGACGTGGGCGTCGATTTTCTACTTGGCGGTGGACACGCCTCAGGAGGCAGATGTGCGTGTACAGAGCACGCCCCTTCCAGGCGCCTGCACTCGTGTGCACATCCATCCACGCGCTGCCTCCTTGCTCCTGGCCTGTCCCCCAGGGAGACCTGAGATCCTCCCCTCCCTCCCACCTGCAGCCAGGCACCCCTCCTACCTTTTGCCGAGGGTGCGGTGGGGGTGTCCCGCTCTTCTGCCCAGGGGGAGCAGGGTGGGGTGGCCTCGGGGGGCTCCAGCTGCGCCCTAAGAGGCTGAGAAGTGGAGGGCACGGCCTGGTCTGAGGGCTCCAGTGGCCAGGGCGTGCTGTCTGAGGCTGACTTGAGGTGCTCTCTGCCGCCCTCCTTCTTCGGTTTCATGAATTTCACTAAGGCTTTGGCTCCAATCCAGTGGTTTTTCCTAGTTGGAAGAGGAGTTTTAGGGCATAGTCCACCCGCCCTGCCCCCCCAGGTCACTGGTGCCCTAACGCGAGCTGGGATTTCCACCAGCAGCCTGGGAAGATGGCTGTCCATTTGGGGTTCAGAATGATGGTGCTCTTCGCCATCACCTCAGTCATCGTATCTGGGCTCGGGGTGCACAGTCTGCAGTGAGTTCGCACAGACCAGGGACGGGAGAATCCTTCCTCCTGGCAGAAACCCACACTAGTCCCCGGGAAAACAGAACCTCAAATTCAGCTCTCAACTCGACAGTCTGTGCGAAACCCAGGACATGCTGCTCCGCTGATCTAACCTCGGCTTGTCGGCTATTTCCCATCAACGGGCCGTTGTCGAGAAGCCGGGGCCCCGCATTTGTCGCTGGGTTAGTGATGACTGAACTAGGCGGGCAGACTGTGACCGTCCGGGCACTGAGGAGTCTGGGTGAGGGTCGAGGAGGGCAGAGTGGGCCGAGGACGTAAACCGAGTGGACTGAAGGGTAGGTCCTGGGTTGCAGCTGACCGGAAATGGAGGCGTCCTGACCCCCAGCAGCCCCTCGGGTCTGACCCGGCCCTGCCCGAGCAGCTCTGCGCTCACTGTCCCTCCGTGTCCCACCGGCCTCAGCTGTCTGCTGCGGAGGGGGAGGGCCTGAGCCTGTGGTTCTGTGACCAACAGAGAGGCCTCGCCCGACTCGTGGTGACTCGACTTCAAGGCTGGGCTGGGACAGGACAATCTGAAGGGCCTGCACCTGGGGCGCAGGCCTGGGACCAGGGGAAGCCCTGCTGGACGGTGCCAGCCGATCTCAGGGAACAAGCCAGCCCCCAACCGGCTGCTGCTCTCTGGTGAAGGGGACATGTCTGTGAAACCGCCCTGGGGTCCCGTGAACCCGAAGGAATAGGTAAAACGGAAAGGTCCCGTGTTTGAAGACCATGCAGGCTGGCCCAGGTGCCTGACCCGAGCTTCCCTCCCAGAAAGAAACACGGTTTTCCGGGTCCCAAAGTGTTGAGACAAAACCTAACACTCCTGCTTGAGTGGCTCTAAGACCAGACTCCGCCCCTGACCGGCTCCAGGCGCAGACGTGCACCCTCCTCCGAGGACGAGCCTGAGCACGGAGGGCGGGTCTGAGGGATGCTCAGGTCTTCCTGTGCTGGGAGGACCTGCACGCGCCCCACACGGCGGCAGCTCCGCCGCATGCTGGTCACTGCTCCAGAGGGCTCGGCTTTCCTGCCCGAGATAAGCAAGAACTGTTTCAGTTCCTGAAGCCTAGGTCAACTCACTTCTTCGGAGCAGGATCATATAACTTGTACTGTTCCATTATTTTTTCCTCCAGTTTCTCCTTATGTCTTTGTAAGGCATTTAATTTATCTCTGCAAACAAAGGAGAAAGAAAATCCCATCAGGTGTTAAATAAAACACACAAATATACTCATCAGCCAGCCTGGGACCTGGCCCAGAGGGGCTGGTATTTTTCTGGGATTCAGACAAAACTATGCTCATGGCCATCACGATGGCCGACTTGGGATATGTGGATGGAAGCATCCGACGTGGGTCCAGGAACCCTACCGCCTCGAGGAGCCCGGGAAACACCTAGGATCGGCTGTACGACATCTCAGGGGAGCAAACCCCAAACCATCTGAAAACCGAAGCTCAGAAACCCAATTGCTCTCTGGACGGGTCAGTTCAGGATGCTGGGCACTGTGGGCAGACATAGGGGGAGGCTAGCTCCTGTGGGTACAGAGGGACAACACTGTTAGTGGTGGGGAGCTCTGCCCTCAGGGAGTTAGATGGGCATCAAGGTTATGAAAGTCAGTTTAGTAAATCAGACCTTTGACCACAACCCATTCCAAAGCAGGTTTCCGATAACACTTCCGTGAAAGCAAACGCAAAGCCTTTTGGGGGCCAGACAGAGGAGATGGAGCAAAGGGGCCTGGGAAGACGAGAGGGAGTGGTGGGGACTGCGGTGCGGCTGGGCACAGGTGCAGGTGGACTGACTGTGGGACCTGCAGACCCAGTGCTGCCCTCGATGGGGTGGAGCTTCTGATTGTTTCTTCAAAGGCTCCAGAAACCCAGGTTGTAAATCAACATCTCTGGGTTTCTACAGGGTGGAAAGCAGTTGCCATTTTCAAAAACACAGACAGGACCAAAGGGACACCACTTGAACTTGGGCTGGGGGAGAGTCTGGCCTTCGTGAGGCAGACAGCACGCTTTTGTTTGGTCTTGTCCTGGAGAGGTGCACGCGGGGTACCTACACTGTGCTGCCCGCTGGGCCCCGGCTCCTGTCTGTTCCTGCCTCAACTGCAGGAACCCCTGGTTTCCTTGCTGACACAGATGGGGAGGCGGCTAGCCCGTGGGGAAGGGACGTGGAGGTGAAGCATGGGGTGGTCTGGGTGCAGGGAAGGTGCGGGGAGCTCCAGGAGGGGGCGCTGGAGGAAGCAAGGCTCAGCCCTGGAAGGCTTCTGAGCCCTGGGCTGGCCAATGAGTCGATTCACTGGAAGGTGAGAGTTTAAGGGGTGCTGGTCTACGGGGCCTAGGGAGCTGCCAGGAATGAGGTCCGGAGGAAGACCCCAGGTGAGGAAACTGTGGTTTGGAAGACAAGCAATCGGAGATGTACTGTGGGCCCAGGGTGGTCTTCCCCGTCCGTGCTGTGCTGGTGGGACGGTCCTTCCTGTGATCAGGAGTGGGCCTTCTCCCCATCCGTGTCCGCAGCAGAACTCTCCCAACCACGCTTCCTTCTACGCCTCCACAGAGCTCCCCCACATCTGTCTGTGTGCACCTAGGTCTGCTCACATCCCCTCACCCTACAGGTCCTGGTGAGCAGGTCACTGGTTCTCTGCACCTTGCAGGGCCTATGCCACCGCCAGGACAGAGGAACTATCAGCAGAGGGAGGACAACCTCAGTGTGTCAACAACACGCACTGTCCAGCCCATTCAGGAAAAACAGACTCAGATAGAAAAGGGCTCAGCCTTCAACTTAATTCTTCCTCTTGCCAATGTCATATTTTTTTAAGTCAAGTTAATTCCAAAAGTGGATTAAGAAGCATTTGGCAGTGAGCAGTGTCCTCGAAAAGCAATCAAAAGCCAATTGTCCAACTTACAGAAATCTAGAACTTTCCAGGGAAAAGGATAGAAAGATAAGCTGGTATGACAGTCTGTCCCCTTGCCCTGGGGACACCAATGTGCCCAGGGATTACCGAGATGACACAGTCTGGGCCTGGAGCTGGACGCCGGGGCCCCGTCAGGCGCCAGGCAGCCCACACCACTTACATGTACTGCTTCTGCTCAGCGTGGTACTGCTCCTTGCTCTCCATGCTCTGCTCTAGAAGAGCCTGGTTCTGCTGGTTCAACAGATTGACCTGGCCCAGGAGGTGATGATTTTCTTCTTCCAAGTTCTCCTTGAGACCAGAAAGCAGCTAAAAGACAGATCAACAACGTCTCAAACACCGTGGGGCCCTGTGTGTCCCCTGCTGTGAATCTACTTCTAAATGAAGAAAAAGGCCTCGTGCACAAAGATGGTCTCGGTGTCATCCACACCAGTCAGAAGGACCAAGGCCGATGGCACGGGGACAGCGGAGCCTCTGCACTGCACCGTCCAATCCAGCAGCCACGAGCCACGTGTGGCCGCTGAGCACTGAGAAGGCAGCCGGCGGCTAACACGCACCACACGTGCAAAATATACACCAGATTCTGAGCACTTTGATAGCAATTTAAAAATGATGTAAAATACCTCATTAGTAGGCTTTCGGGGTTGCCTGTGATATTTTAGATATAACAGATAGAAAATATGTCATTAATATTAACCCCACCCATTCCCTTTTACTTTTCAATGTGGATACTAGAAAATTTAGTATCCCATGGGGTGGCCTGCATTGTATTTCTATTGGACATCGCTGCTCTGGAGACGGTTGGACAGTGTCTCTGGAAAGAGCCAGATGGTAAATATTTCAGGCTTTCCAGGCTAGGCGGTGGTCTCTCTTACAACTATTCAGCCCTGTTGGTACAGCAGGAAAGTAGACAGAGAAAAATGTACATGGTGGGTGTGGCTGTGTTAAACACACAAACAAAACTTTACTCGTGGACAGTGACAAATTTTATATCATTTTTACTCACCACCAAATATGGTTTCTCTTTAGATGTTTCCCAGCCATTAACACCTCTCAAAGCTATTCTTGCTTCACAGATCTATAAAAATGGGTGGGCCTAAATGTGAATTCTGGGCTGGGCTTGGCCAACTCCTGCTCTAGAATGTCACATGGTTGGTGCAGCAGGGAGGTCTCAAGCTTTGGCTTCAGACAAACTGGGTTCCAACCCCCTACTTAAGATGGATGAGGCTGGGAACCCCCACTCACATGGTTACTATAAGAAGTAAAAGAGATGACACAGGGAAGCACAGAGCAAGGTGCCCAGCTGAGAGGATGGAAATGAAACAAGACTAGGCTGTTCCCATGCACCGCCCAACCCTGCAAAAAGCACAGGTCAGAGGAAAGGTGATTCTTAGCACATCCCTACCAGCCATGGTGTTCATCCCCTTCGAATGCCTCTGGCTTCCCCTTGGGCTCTGTGTGACCTTCACACACAGTCTTTGAGCACTGATACCAATCAGGACCCATTAGAACCTGACTGAGCCCAGGGTACACTGCCCGGAGTCCTGAGGCCGACCGCCCCAGATCTCACCTCGCAGATGAAATCCAAGCTCTGGTACTGCTCCTTCATCTGGTTGATATGGGCCTGCTGGTGGCTTAGCTCCAGCTGCAAGCTATTCAGTGAGGTTTCCAGACACTGGATGTGGGTGTGCAGCCCCTCGTGCTCCCCCTTCAGCTGCTGGTACAAAACTGACCCTGGGGGTGGAGAGCCACAGGGCCAAGGCTCAGGGGCCCTGCCAGGCTCTGTCCCAGCTGTGCACCTTCCTAACCTCCCACCCTCTCTGGGCCTCCGTTTTTCTTTCTTTTTAAAAAGTTTTTTTTTCTTTATTGGTTTGAGAGAGAGAAGAAGGGAGAGGGAGAGAGGGATAGAAACATCGATGAGAGAGAACATCGACTGGCCGCCTCCTGCACGCCCCCCACTGGGGATCGGGCCCACAACCTGGGCATGCGCCCTGAGAGAGAATTGAACTGGCGACACTCAGCCACTGAGCCACACTGGCCAGGCAGGCCTCTGTTTTTCTCATTTGTAAATGAGGGCTTGAACAAAATCAGCAGTTTTCAAAGTGTCTATTGGGCTTCTATGAGGTTAGCCCTGGTGCCCACTTTGGTCTGGGGAGACAGAACAGGAAGGCTCGAACACCGCGTCAACAGACTCACTGTTAAAATCTCATGCATGAGGTTTTGGCATATCAGCCTGTTTGGGAAAAAAGGGTTCCATTAAAATACTTTAAAAAGACATGGAATCAGAACATTTTTGCTGTAAAACTTTCTGTTTAGCCCGGCCAGTATGGTTTAGTGGTTGAGTGCTGACCCATGCACCAAGAGGTCACTGGTTCGATTCCAGGTCAGGGCACAAGCCCAGGGTGTGGGCCCGATCCCCAGTGGGGGGTGTGAAGAAGGCAGCCAATCAGTGTTCTCTCTCATCGATCTTTCTCTCTCCTTCTCCCTTCCTCTTTCTCTAAAATCAATAAAGAAAAATATTTTTTTTAAAAACTCTGTCTATGCCCAGCTCTTCTCCCCAATTCCAAGCCTCCTTCTAACTTCAACTCCTGCGGTAAATGAAACATGAGATGTTGTGCTTTATGTAAACCCACTGACATCACCATCATCATCGTATTACCCAACTGGGTTTCCTGGGGCAAGATTTCTAGCAGAAAGCTCACATTCCCTGAGGCTCACGGACTCAACATGAACACAGATGTGTCTAGTTTGATCCGCACAGGTTTTCTAGAAAAATTAAGTCATTTATCAACACTTACAAATTTTAAAGTCTCACATCCAAGTTGAGGTGTCCAGCTTCTTGGAAGAAAAACCATAAATAAAACAGGACGTAGCAGTCGGGGCCTGCTCCCTAGCTGGCAACGCTAAGTAGCAGGTTCGATCCCCGGTCTGATGGGGGTCGTGCAGGAAGCAACTAATCGATGCGTCTCTCTACATTGATGTTTCTCTCTCCCTCCTTCCCTCCCTCCCCTACTCCCACTGTATCTAAAAATCAATGGGAAATTGTAGTAACAAAATGAAACAAAAGAAAAACAAGATTGAGGGCACGAAGCAGGCTTTCTGGTCATGCTTCTGGGTTGAAACAAGACCTGGACTCACACTCTGTGCCACCAACCCGGAGCCCTGGCTGAACAAGAGATTTAATCTCAGCCCGTTTCCTCGTCTCTCAATGACGTTCTGTCCAGTCACTGCGAGCACTGGGCAGTGTGCAAGGACACTGTTCCCAACGCTTCCTGGGTCACAAAGAGCCTTGTGCAATATCCTTAGAGCCAACAGCACCGTAACTCGTGCCGGAATGAACCTCATCTACCACATGTACATTCCCATGAGGCCCAGTACAGCCTTGACCTTGGGGACACTAGAGAGCACTCAGCACTCCATTTGGGGCCATTTCACAAAGCAAATCACCACCAAAAAGCACCCAAGGAGAAAAGCTTTGAAGCAAGGCAGGAGGCACAGCTGAGTTCCCCTCGGCTGCCAACGTGCGCAGCAGGAGTCCAGGATCTCGCGCTCTGGGCGCATCCGCGAAGGACCACGGGGACCGATTTGGGGGTCACAAGTGTATTCAGAGGGCAGGTGAACTCACAAAGAGGGCATGCAGGAGTGATGAGGATGACTGTCTTCTTCATGGGATGGCTGGTGTTGGGAGGAGGTGCCTGTGCCTGACACAGTCCCATCACAATGTGGGAGGTGAGGTCATCCACATGGAGACATTGCGCATCCCAGGTGTCACTAGTCCTTCCCTTCCAGCCATCCACTAGAGTCCTTTTCACCTGATTCCCATCAGCTCTTCATGTGATGAGGTTTGTAAAAACACACCATTACCAGGAGACTCATTTGAGCTTAGCTCACCAGGTACTGAGTAAGTTGGTCTTAATGAAATCCCAGCACATGCTGCTGCATGGAAGAGGTGGCAATAACCTGTCCAGCTCTTCCTGCAGCCTCTGGTTCTCGCCCTTGGCGATGGCATTTGTCCTCTGCTCCTGCTGCAGAGCCTCGCACCCAGTGTTCAAGACCGACTCCATCTCCTCCAGCTCCGCCTTGCGTTTCAGCATGTCCTCGTGCCTGTTGGAGGGAAACACGCCCGCTAGGAGCAGACGCCCCGGGGACGGCTAATCTTCCCGGAAGCCGCTTCTCTTTACAGAGCTGGAGGGAGTGGGCAGGGAGTGAGGCTGGGCAGCAGAGAAAAGGGAGAGTGGCAGCTGGGACAGCCGGTGGGTCAGCTCCGGGGCATCTCCTCTGCCCCAGAGCCGAGTCCTCTGTCTCCCACCCAACGTGTCTCCATGGTCCCTTCCAGTCCCTGTCAAAGCAGCCTTTTTCTGTTAGCCTGCTGGGAACACCATGACGTTTCTGAACCCCACGCCCTTCTAAAAGAAACCACAACACTGCAGCTGAGCCCCTTGCACACACCAGCTAAGCCCCTCACCGGGCACTGGGTAAGCCCTCCGCCTCGGCTGGGGACAGGAGTTTCCCTGTTCTCGGTCAGGCAAGTGAGGAGCCAGAGGCGTGCCTGGTGGGGCCCAAGCACCTGCCAGAGGCCAGCTGTGCGCACACACACACACACACACACAGCCTGCTCCTCAAGGCACCACAAAGCCCTTACGCTAACCCAACCTCCCCCGCAGCTTGGGGCTTTTTCTTTTTTAAAATATCTTTTCATTGCTTCATTTATTGATTTCAGAGTGAGAGGAAGGGAGAGAGAGAACCACCGATGTACTGTTCCTCTCACTCACGCATTCCTCGGCTGATGTGCCCTAACCGGGTTCAAGCTGCAACCATGGCGTATGGGGACGATGCTCTGACCACCTGAGATACCTGGCCAGGGCAGGGCTTTTGTTTCCTTCCTGTATCAATCTTTATAGAGCAGCAGAGCACAGGAGGGAGTATGTGACCAGCCCCAGACTGTCCTCCCGCCCGCTGGACCCTTCTGTGTTCAGAGCTGACTCAAAAGCTCCCCCGATCAAGGTAACCGAGTCATCACCTTTCAATCGTCCCCATTTCAAACGAGTCCCTTTCCAGGCCCTCGCTGAGTTTCCCACACTCAGAGACAGTGGGACAGAGACCACCCAGTGTTTCAGGGTTTTCAGCCTTTGTCTGCATCCCTCCAGCTCTCCAGCCCCCCCCCCCCCCAACACACACACACCTATCCCCACATCGCTGTACTTGTACCATCTGTCTGGAGCCAAGAATTGTGGGAACTCAAACTCGGAAACATGCTCAGGAGGCTGTTTAAAGACAAACGTTCTTCTGGCCTTTAGCCACGGAGCAGAGGCTGCCCCCTCGTGGCAGGGTGGGAAGCTGGGGTGGCAGCTCTGCCTGTCTTTCAGGGCAGTGATCTTTCTCCTCCAGACTCATAATTCTGGAAAAACTCATCCAGGTTTGACAAATTAGGGTCACAGACCATTGGGGGCCCCAACTCCTGCTTCCCTGTTGTCTTGGAAAAGCACACTGATCAAGCACATTCCACCAGCAGTGACCACCCAACTGCAGGGCAGAAACTGTGAGTCTTGCTTCCCAATGAATCCCTGTACATGGCTTGACACTCAATGAATGTGTGAAGGGAATGAATGTGTGTCTGAGTAAAGTGTCAGATTTAATAAATATAGAGAATCATCATCCCTGTGTGCCCGGCTCCTACACCACCAAACCTGTAGGACTGTTGCAGACAGAACAAGGGGCCTCAGCTTTTGGTCCAACCAGTAAAAACTACAGAGAAATCTGGTGGGACTGCATGTTCTATGGAGCAGGGAGCTACAGGCAAAACAATGAACTCTGCCTTCAGAGCCAGTGAAATTCCACCTGCACAAGCCCTCGGCGTCTGCACAGGCACTAAGAATATCGGGACACTGTTATAATATAGAATAGGACACGGAGGGTAAGACCCGTAAGTGCCTGGTGAGGGGCGGATGCTGGTTTCAGCGTGTGAACACTGTGGGCTCCACCTCACCAGGCAGCTGGGTGCATTCCCACACCTCGAGACACCGCGCCAGGCCTACAGCAGATGCTCAAGAAGTGGCACGTGAACACAGGTGCGTGTTGGGGGAGGAGAGATGAAAATGCCAACAGGCAGAAGATGCTCCTTTTAGCTGGAAGGAACGGAGTCTGACAGGAGCAGACGTCTCAGCACCCTTGGAAGATGGGGATCTGGGTGAATGAAGGGGGTGGAAGGCTCAGGAGAGTCGCCAGGATGCACCGGGTTAGTAAATAAGTGAATGTCGTCACCTCTGTGCCCCCAGCACCATCAGATGCTGTCACTAGGCTTTGTTGGCTCAACGACCTCCCCGGATCCCTGCGATAGAAACTCCCCACAACTCAGCGGCCCCCACTAAAGACCCAGCATTTGCTCAGCGTGTTGCTGAGGTGGGTACAAGGGACATGCTGTCCGCAGGGACATCTCACAGGCACAGGAAGTGGACAGCAGCTCCCTCCGATGCTGCTCAAGTGTTGGAGAGCCTCTCCTCAGACTCATCTCCTCCCCTCCTGCATTGGAGTCCCCGCACACCGCGGCTCCCCCAGGGCTGGGTCCTGCTGCTCCCCCAGGGCTGGGGGCAGCCTGGGATCTCCAGGGCCGGAGCGCAGGACATGGTGCTGACTGCACGCCCAGAAAGCCCTGATCGCTCAGGAGCAGAAAGGTAAGACATGTGCATTTCGGTGCACATCAGCTTCCCCTCACAGAAAGGAGGCTGGGATGGAGGGCAGGAGGTGGGGATGACATGGGGACGGCAGAGGGTGGATTAGCACTGACGCCAGTGGTGGGACACGGGGCTGTCATTGTGCTGTGCTTTACATTTCTATGTACTCAAAGGTTTCCAAATTAAAAGGTAAATAAAAGAAAAACAAAAGCCCAAACTCTGACAGGGAAAAAAAGGCCCGGGGAGCGAGGGGAGCATGTCACTGAAATCGGCAGCTGTGGTGACCCCCTCCTGTTCTTGGTTTGGATGGGAAAGGAAGAGGGGCTGGGAATCCTCAGGGGAGCAGGGACCCCAGTGCGGACATGTTTCCCTGAGCCAGGGTTAGCTGTGCACACCATTCTCCCCTCGGGGACCCTCCTGCCCCAGTCTCCAGCTGCACAAACTCCACATCGCTGAGGGTGACTTGGATTGACTTCTCTTCACAGTGAAACAGCGGGCCCAGGGGAGACCTGAGGGGCCAGAGCGGAGTGGGGACAGGAGCCCGGGGGACCCCAGCCACCCTGCAGCAGCCCGCACACACCTCTTCCTGAGCGCCTCGTGCTCCAGCTCCAGGTCTCCATGCAGGGTCTTCAGGCAGCCGTGCTGGTGGGCGAGGGCCTCGTACTCTGCGGACTGGTGCTGGAGGAGCGCGCGCAGGTGCTTGTGGTCCTGCTGCAGGGCCCTGTAGTCCGCCTTCAGCTGCTCCTGCTGCTCCTGCAGGCTCTCGAGCTCCCTCTCCTTGGCCTGCTGCTTGCTCTGGAGCAGCGAGAACTGCATGGAGAGCAAGGCACTCTGGGAGTTCAGGGTGGAATTTTCTACCTGCCAGGGCGGGGGAGAGGTGGGGGAGGGAGAAGGTGACGATCTCTCACTGGGCACAGGTCCAGGGGAGCACAGACTCTATCCCAGGCAAAACAGAGCTGTGCTCGAACACTTCTACCAGGACTTAGGGGCTGCTCTGGGAAAGGGCCAAGGGATATACTGACCATCACGTGGTGCTCAACTTAGTCCTGTGCTCCTCCCAACACGTGACCATTTTGACCAAGTTATGTTCTTTCTCTGGATAAGCTCCTTAGGTACCCTCTTTGACTACTTTTAAAAGACTATTTAAGCCCTGGCCGGTTTGGCTCAGCAGTTAGAGCATCGGCCTGCGGTACAGAGAGACCCGGGTTCGGTTCCCGCTAAGGACGCGTATCTCGGTTGCAGTTTGTCCCCGGCCCTGGTTGGTCGTGTGGGTGGCAGCCACTTGATGTGTCCCTTCACATCGATGTTTCTCTCTCTCTTCCTCTCTCTCCCTCCCGCTCTATCTGAACAAAAAATGGAAAAATGTCCTTGGGTGAGGATAAAAAAAAAAAGTAGACAGCCCGGCCAGTGTAGCTCAGTGGTTGAAAGTTGTCCCATGCACCAAAGGCCACCAGCTTGATTCCTGTTCAGGGCACATGCCCAGGTTTCGGGCTCCACCCCCAAAAGGGGGCGTGCTGGAGGCATCTGAGCCATGTTTCTCTCTCTCTCTCTCCCCCTCTCCTTTCTTCTCTCTTAAACTAGTAAGAACACATTAACAGAAAAAAGTAGACTAAAATCATTAAGGATACAGAACACCCGAACAGCAGACCCAAGCACTTTAACCTGGTATTTACAGAACACCCGCCCAACAGCACCCACAACTGTCGGAAAACTGAAGAGGAAGGAATCCGTCCTAACGGTCTGAGGTCAGAATTACCCTGATATTAAAACCAGACAAAGACATAACAACAAGAAAAACAAAACACAAACCAATGTCCTGTTTTATTTTAATAGAACAAATCCCAACCTGTTTGCCAAATGGTTTCCTGTTTATTGTTCCTGACCCCTAAGTTACATCTTTTCCAACACTTCTCTCAGAAACTGCATGAATACATGATCTCTCGTGTCCCCACCATCTGTTAACCATAACCGTGAAAATATCCTCAACTCCGTGGCCCAGAACACGAGCTCTGCTAGATGCTCTCGCAGCCTGGAAGCCACGTCTTACCCTATGTCCCTCGTGGAGGTTAAAAATCCATCGTAGCGTAAACAAGGTCGGCAAGGTTCTCCAGTACAGAAGCCTGGTCAAGTCTGTTGAACCAAACTGAGCTGATCTCAGAATCTCTTTTCCCAGTGATGGCTAATAACATCTCCAGGAAGAGGCTTTGGGACACAGACAAGGCTGCGGCCATACGCTCACTCACTGAGCATGGCTCACCCACCATCGCCACCTTCCAAGACCCTGAGGCCGGGCAGCACGATTTTCAATGAGCCTATTCAAAATAGAACAGAACAGAGCCCCAAACTCTCCTGGACGCTGTCCTGCTTACGACGAGGGGCCAGTGCACTCACGGCTGGTCTCGGGACCAGGTCCACGCCCCGCCTCACCTGCAGCTGGGACTTCTGGGTGAGCAGTGTGGTGTTGTGCTCCTGCAGGGAGGTGCTGTGCTCCTGCAGGAGAGCGTTCTGCTTCTGCAGCGTCAGGATCTGACTGCTGAAGGCCACGTTCTGGGTCTCCAAGTGCTGCAGCTGGTCTTTGAGCAGCTGCTTCTCGGCCTGCAGAGCTGCGTTCTAGGGGAGAGCACGAGGCTGTCAGGGGCTGCTCACTGATCAGTGGTACCTGAGTTGTAAGGAGCCCTCAGAGGTGGATGTTTTGGGGACCAAAGCCAGGGTCCACCCAGTGAGAGAAGTAACATTTTCTCTCTTGGAAAAACAATCAACAGAATTGGAAAACAAACACACCTATTTTGTGGGGGATGTGCTTCAAGACAAAAGACAATGCACATGGGGAGTCTGCGCAGACCGGGGCTGTGAGTGCGAGGCAAAGGCAAGGGGTCGGCGCCTCCGCATCCCTTCCCTCCCGAATGCTTTCTGTGAGCACCTGCGGGTGCCTTCGGCGAGCCTCTCGCACAGGATGCGAGTCCAAGCCTGCGGCCAATGAGGTGGTTCACGTCCCAGGAGGCTGAACCACTGTATGAGGATACAATATGCCACCCATGGGCGAGGAGCCAGGACAAGTGGGGTTCAAGGTTACATGGGTTACCCCACTAGCATGGGACTTTGGTCAAGTCTCAAACGGTCTCAGCTTTTGCATCTGTCAAATGGTGAAACCCATCACTATCTACGTCATACAACGACTGGGAGAGTGAAATAAAATCAGGGGTTCGGACCCACAATGGCAAACCTTTTTCTGTAAAGGGCCAGATAGTAAACATGTGGGTGTGCCAGCCACGCGGTGTCCACCCCAACCACTTAGCCCTGCCCCACACCACAGGTAAACCAAGGGCATGTCTGTGCTCCAATAAAACCTTATTCACAGAAGCAGGTGCTGGGCCGTGGTTTGCCAACCCCCGGCACAGAGCACCGACACACAACAGTAGGAAACAGTCCTGGTGTATAAGCTACAGGCCACATCTGATAGGCAGGCAGGTGGCAAGTCCTGTGGGAAAACGTGAGTGTGCCCCTTCGTGTTAGAAATGCTGAAGGAAACTCAGAAGCTCGTAGGACTTGCCAGGACAGATCAAAACGTGTCCAACGAGACACGGATAAGTCTCAGCAGATTCTCATCCCATCTCCATGATGTGTCCATGATGGTGGGTCTCTCTCTGAGCACCCGGGCCGGGGAAGCCAACTCACGTTCCATTCCAGCTTGAGGGCCCGGTCCTGCACTTGGAGTGGCTCCATGGTGGCTTCCTTGTGTGTCTCCTGCCCCTGGTGACCAGCGACCAGTGTCCCCGCAGGGTGTTTCAATGAGTCCTCCAGGTGCCTCCCCTCCTCCTGGTTCTGCCTGGGGAGCTCACACTCCATCTTCAGCTGTGGGCACGGGAGCACGGAAGCTCAGACCCACGACTGACCCCACCCCTCACCTGGCACCGGCCATGACTAGGCAGACACCCTGCTTTTGCTTTGGTGGAGGTGCACATAACCTCTGTCCTATTTCTCCTTCCTTCCAAAGATGACAGACAGGGCGGGGGCCCGGGGCCCCGTGCTGCCTCTGTCCTGATTTAGTCACACAACGGTGGCAAGTCTTCTCACATCCCTGAGCCCAGGAATATGGACCAGGTGGCGATACAGTCCCCATGAGCTCTAGAACTGCTCTGCTCTAGATTCCTCATCCAATCACACAACCAAGACACATGCCAAGGTTCCCGGAGGAGAGACGGAGGAGTACCTGTGTGCACGTGCATGGAGAGCACATGTGGAGAGCATGTGTGTGCAAGCATGTGGAGAGCATGTGTGCACCCAGAGTGGACTGCACATCCTTACCAGCCTCGGTGCACCTGTGTCTGTCCCTTCTGAGGGGGCCCATGAGATTCCGTTTGGTGCCCGATGCCCAGTTTCAACGGGTTCTCATCAGTGTCCCCAGATCTTGCCTCCTCTGCCCCCCAATCTCGGATGCACTCTCTGGTTCTGTCCAGCTCCAATGTGCTGAAGTAGCTCCCTCAGAACCCTGGGGCTCATCCACACCTGCTCCCGGAGACGGGCACCCGGCCGCCCCGCTGCTACCGGGATGAGGCTCTGGAAAGGGCGAGGCAGGGCCCTCACGGGGGACCCAGAGCTGGTCCCCACAGCCCACTCTTACCTCCTGGGGCTCCTTCTGGAGCTGGTGGTTCCGGCTGGCTTTCTCCTCCCCCAGCCCTCTGACGAACACAGCCTTTTCCCCCTTCACGTCTAGTGTTGTTTCTAATGCCGATGCGTTCCTGCCCTCCAAAATCCTGCATTTTCTAGAAAATACAAAGATATGACAGTGTCATTGGTCGGCCTCTTCCACCCACAAGCTCCAGTCTCCCAGCTGTCACCCCCCCCCCCCACTCCTTCCAGCCGGTGCCCTTCAGCATGGGCAGCATCCGCCCAGAACATCTGCAGGAGCCGAAAACCACCCGCCCAGAGCCCACCGGGCAGTCCCCACGTCAACATGCTTGTGACACCTTCAAAAATCACTGGGGCAGTTTTTTTTTTTAAATCCTCACCTGAGGACATTTTTCCATTTTTTTGTTCAGATAGAGTGGGAGGGAGAGAGAGGAAGAGAGAGAGAGAGAGAGAAACATTGATGTGAAAGAGACACACTGAGTGGCTGCCACCCGCACGACCCAACCAGGGTCGGGGACAAACTGCAACCAAGATACGCGTCCTTAGCGGGAACCGAACCCAGGTCTCTCTGGACCGCAGGCCGACTCTCTAACCGCTGAGCCAAACCGGCCAGGGAGCTGGGGCAGTTTTACAGCCTTCGTCTTAGGGAGGAATTAGCACGACTTCTTACAGAAGGGGAAACTGAGTCTCAGAGAGGTTAAGCAATTTGCTCAAAGTTGCAGTGCTAGGGGACCCCACCAAAAGGATGTCACACGATCGAGCATGTGCCTCCTGCCAGTTACAAGTCCAGCAAAAGTCCAAGACACGGGGTTTCCGTGAACAATGGCATCACCGAAGAAAGCACTGCAGGCAAAGGCTGCAATACGTTTTTTTAAGAATTCGAGGGCTGGGCCCTGGCTGGTTTTGTTTAGCGGTTAGAGCGTCAGCCCACAGACCAAAGAGTTGTGGGTTCGATTCCGGTCAAGGGCACGTACCTCAGTTGTGGTTTGGTTCCCTGGCCCTGGTCAGGGTCATGCGGGAGGCAACCAATCGCTGTGTCTCTCTCACATCAATTCCCCCCCACCAACTCTGTCTGAAGATAAATGGATCAATATCTTAGGGTGACGATTTAAAAAAAAATTCAAGGGTTGGGTGAGGGAGAGAAGGATAAGTAAGTGGAACAGACACCTGTTAGGGCAGCGAAACTACTCTGTGTAACACTGTAAAGATGGACCCGTCAGTAGACATTTGTCCAGTCCCACAGAATGACCCCAACGCAAACCATGGACTGTGGATGCTGCTGACATGTCAGTGTAGGTTCATCAAGAGTAACAAACGTACCACCATTGGGGGGGGGGGGGTAATGGGGAAGGCTGTACCTATGGCAGGGGCAGGGGAGACACAGGAAATCTCTGTACCTTCCCCTCAATTTTCCTGTGGACCTTAAACTACTCTAAAAAATAAAGTGTATTTTTTTATTTTAAAAAAGCCTTTTTATTGGACAAAAGAATCTGCATCCTCTCTCCCTGGACCCTCCAGGAAAAGGACCTGGAGATGAAGGACAGCAGGCCCTCAGCTGTGAGGACGAAGCAGAGCTCTGGGGCTGAGGGGGAGCCGTGGGACACAGAGCACGTGGGACACGGAGCACGTGGGACACGGAGCACGTGGGACACGGAGCACGTGGGACACAGAGCACATAGGACACGGAGCACGTGGGACACGGAGCACGTGGGGCCGGGTGTGAGCTGTCAAGCTGCAGACCACAGGGGGGGGCCTCACGTGTCGCTGCTGCCGTCTTCATCCTGCAGCAGCAGCTCCTGGTGGAGGCCCATCTTCTCAAACTCCTCGCTCAGTTTATGCAGCTCAATGTTCAGCTGCTGGGTCTTTACTTTCTCCAGCGCCAGGGCCTGCAGGGCAGGGAGAGGACAAGTGTGGGACAGGCGTCCAGCAGAACAGCATGGGGGGCCGGGCACAGGTCCTTCTCAAGGCTGAACAACTGCCTTCCCAAGTCATGGCTGACTCAGCTGTCACGAGGGCCGGGCAGGCAATTCAATGGGGACGGGTGAACCTCAAGGACATCTTCCCAAGAGTGAACACGCTCTTCAGCCTCGTGTAGGTGACCCGGCCACACGGCAGTGTGTCAGGATAGATCCAATGAGCTCCAAACACATGCAAATATGGCTTTGAAATACTGTTTTGTTGACCTTTAAGTAGTAGGTTCAAATTCTCATAATTTCCTTTCCTAGGGAGTAATGTAATTAAATGCTCCTTGCAGAGAATTTGGAACAAAAAGTATAAAAACAAGAACAATTTCATTTTAAATCCTGGTCTTGATTTCCTTTTCAAAGTGGGTGTTGCTGTCATTGAGGTGGCTTAGTCTTGTCCACCGCTACTTCCCGGCCCTCTGTGGAGCTCCGTCCAGTGGTACAATTTCTGCCTGGTGTCCCAGCTGTTAGCATGCGTGCCTCCCCCCCCCAAATCCACCGGCTTGCACCAGCAGCATGACAGAGAATGATGCTTGCAGAACATTCCATCTGCAGATCTCCCAGCCACCCTGTGATTAGGTAAAGCCAAGGTGACCAACTGTCGCCAATGGGCTGGGGATGGAGATGTGATTTGTTACCTCCCAGCTGCAGCTCAGAAGAGCTGATGTGGGACATTCTAGCTGCCTATCCCCTACTATGGCAACTGCCCAAATCTTGTGCTGAGATCAAAGCAAGTGGGTCACAGCACACATGTCCTGTACTGTTCTGGACAAAGACGTCAACCCCACTGTTCCCCTTGTAGGGGCTGCCTACACCCAGCTCACCTCGCTCAGGGTCGTCAGCATTGTTGTGTGCATAGTGATTTGCTCGGTGAGGTCTCTGTTGTCCTTCTCCAGCTCCTTCAGCTTGGTGGCTGCGTCCTTGCAGCATGCCATCTCCTTGTCCAGAGCTGCGGACAGCCTGGCAGTGCTGTCATCCAAGACCACGTCCTTCAGCTCCACTTGCTGTTGAAGCTGCTTCACCTCCTCTTCCAACAGCTTCTTGTCCTTCTCCAGCCGGGCCACCTCCTGCTCCAGCGCCTTCCTGTCCTCGGACCTCTCCAGCGGCTTGCTGGCGAGCTGCTGGGTCTCCAGGTCCCGCTGCAGGGCCTGGTGTTCTGCCTGCAGCTCCCCGAGCTCGTGCTGCAGGGCCTGCGACTTTTGGCCGCTGGTCTCCAGGGTCGGCAGCAGCTGCAGGTTCTCGGGGCTCCCGCTCTGGTAGCTGAGCTCCAGGCTCCCCGACTTCGTGCTCAGGGCCTTCAGCTCCTCGCTTCTCTGCTCCTCCTCCTGCTCAAGCTCCCGGCTCTCTGCCTCCACCTGAGCCATCTTGGCCTTCGTGAAGCTCACGGTCTCCACCATCCTGCGCAGCTCCAGGTTCTCCTCTTTCAGCTGCTTGTTGTCCCGCTCCAGCTCCTCGAGCTGCACCGAAGTGTTCCGCAGGGTGTGCAGAGACCTGCTCAGCTCCTGGTTCTCCAGCGTCAGATCCTGGCTCTCACGCTCCAGGGCGTCGATCTTCTCGGTGGCCGTGGTGCTCAGGGAGGTGAACTTCTCGGCCAGCTTCTCGTTCTCCTTCTCCTGCCGGTGTAGCTCCTTCTCCAGCTCCTCCATTCGCTTCACCTTCTCCTTCACCTGCTCCAGGTCCTGGAGCAGCTGCTGCTTCTCCAACTCCAGCTGGCTGAGTTTGCTGCTGGTCTCTGTCACCGTCTGGTGGAGGACTCTGTTCTCGCTCTCGATGTCCTTCATGCGGGCCTCACTGCCGGCCTGTGACCTCTCCTGCAGCAACCGCATTGCTTGGCTGAGATGATCCTTTTCTTGCTCAAGAAGCTGGATCTGCAGGAAAACACAATGGAAATGACATAGGCAGCTGCACGAGTGCATTTCAGTGACTTGGGTCCAAACTGGGGGACTAAAGTGTAGGCCTGGAAAGGCCACCCACCTTGGAGCCAAAGGAAGTTCTGATGTTTCCAGAGGCCTGATAAGGACACTAGGTAAAGGGCATGGAGACCCCCATTGAGCCAGTCCAAGTCCAAACCCATTCACAGCAGCCGGGGTGATTAGGAACATAAACCACATCTCCTCTTCCCTAAAACAATGGAAGTGCCCTGGCCGGTGTGGCTCAGCTGTTAGAGCATCGGCCCATGGACCGGAGAGTCACAGGTTCTATTCCTGGTCAAGGACACATACCTTGGTTGCAGGTTTGATCCCCAGCCCTGGTTGGGTGTGTAAGGGAGGCAGCCAGTACATGTGTCTCTCTCACATCGATGTTTCTCTCTCTCTCTCTCTCCTTCCCTCCCCTCCTCCCACTATATCTAAAAGTCAATGATGAGCCCTGGCCGGTTTGGTTCAGCGGTTAGAGCATCGGCCTGCAGTCCTGAGAGACCCGGGTTCGGTTCCCGCTAAGGGCGTGTACCTCAGTTGCAGTTTGTCCCCGGCCCTGGTCGGTTGTGCAGGTGGCAACCACTCGATGTGTCCCTTTCACATCGATGTTTCTCTCTCTCTCTCTCTGTTCCTCTCTCTCCCTCCCACTCTACCTGAACAAAAAATGGAAAAATGTCCTCCGGTGAGGATAAAAAAAAAAAAAAAAAGTCAATGATGAAATATCCTCAGGTGAGGATTAAAAAGCAATAAAATAAAACAATGAGCCCAGCCAGTGTGGCTCAGTGGTTGAGCGTCGACCCATGCACCAAGAGGTCACTGGTTCGATTCCCAGTCAGGGCACATGCCCAGGTTGTGTACCTGATCCTCAGTGGGGGGCGTGCAGGAGGTGGCCAATCAATATTCTTTCTCATTGATGTTTCTATCTCTCTCCCTCTCCTTTCCTCTCTCTCTAAAATTAATAAAAGAAAAAAAAATTTTTTAACTAAAAGTAAATAAATAAAACTATGAAAGTGACTCCCTTGGAGCTTCCGGTCATGGCGTGCGGGAGGCACTCCCCCCGCAGACACCGCAGGTGACCTTCCCTCTGCCCTCAACACCCACCACCCCCAGCCCCAGCCCTCAGCATCCCTGGCCCCTTCTCACCTTCCAGGGCTCAGTGTATCAGCTCCTCAGAGAAGCCCTGCACCAGGATTGTAACTGTCCTGCCCCTAGCAGGACTCTATCCCTGGTCCCACATTTTTCCTTCAATAGCACACGTCTGAAATCACCTGTCCATCAGCCGTCTAGACTGTAAGCCACATCAGGGCGGCCCCTTCTGTCTGTGCACTGTACATAGCACCATCCCAACCCCCTGTCTTTTGCTCTACTAGAGAGGCTGAAAAACGCGAGTACCTGATACCCTGCCTCCCTTGCAGCTAGGGGCAGTCATGTGTTGGGTCTGGCCAATGAGATGTTAACAGTGGGTCCTGAGGAGGTCTTTCTTCTGCCCCTTCAAGCTCCACGTTCTTCCTGCCCATTTCTTTGGGAGGTACAACCGCCACTGCCAAGTCTGGCTGAGCCGAAGACAGAAGCCTGGCTCCTGGGGGGAGTCACTGAGTCACTGCCCAGCACTGGACTGCCTGCCCTGGTTCTGGTGTGAGGCAATCAAAGCTGGAGGTTTGCCAGGGTTTCCGGTGTGACTCTGGGCATTTGGAGCGGGATCCTCTGTGTCCTGCGGGCCTGTCCTGTGCCCCGCAGGACATTGAATAGCATCCCTGGCCTCTACCCACCACAGCCAGGAGCACCTCCTCTGTCCTCCCCCAAGTCATGACAACCGAAAACAAGACAGCCAGTGTCCCTGGGAGGTGAAATCTGTCCCTGTGCCCCTAATGAGGTTGCAAATTGCTGGTCCGAGCTGCAGCGGAGGAAGAACACTGGTAACCCACATATCCCTACTGATCAATGGCCAGGGCACAGCTGTGACCTCCCTCTTGTGGGCAGGGCTTCCAGGGGAGGCGCCCACACCGGAGGGCCTACCTGCCTGGCGCTGTCAGCTGTCCGGGTCTGCATGTCATAACGCAACTGCTCTGTCTCTAAGATCAGCTCCTCACTGAAGGTCTCCAAATCCTGGTTGCTCTGCTTTTCTCTCTCCAGCTGGGTCTGCAACGTTTCAATCTGCAGAGCCAAGGACCCAGCCCGTGCAAAACTCAGTTTCACAAAGCGAATTTGTTTTAAAGCAAACCCCAAACCTCTCGGCCCCACGGACTACTTTAACAGGACTTTTCTCAAGGAAAAGCTCCTTCCCGCCACTTCTCGGGGAGGTACAACAGCCACAGCCAAGGCTGGCGGGACAGGAAGAGAGGAGCCCGGCGCCTGGGGGCCTCCGGGAGCCGCTGCCCAGTCCAGGCCTTGTTCTGCAGTGACCTCCCCACACACACCCCTGACCACTGACTCAGCCCACAGGGTGCACGTCCAGCTCAGGGAACAGAGAAGGGCATGAGCACCCAGCTCTCCAATCCCCACCCACACTGCTTCTATCTTTGTCCTTGTCTACTACCCTGAGAGTCAGGCCACCTGCCTCCGGGGCCAGCAGCCACCCCTGCTGGGTGCCCTGCAGGAATTTTACCTGGTTGGGGACATTTCTACACTTTAGCTGCTCAGAATGGTCTTCTACTAGGTCTCTCCTTCCTCTCACACCCAAGTAAATGTGTCACCAAGGCCTGTCCTCTTCCCATGTGCTATCCCCCCAAACCCCGCTGTCCCCCTGTGAGAGTACCCCCTAGTCACACTGGGCTGGGGCCCAAGAATCTGCCTTTTTTAAAATCCTCACCCAAGGTTAATTTTCCATTTATCTTCGGATAGTGTGAGAGGGATGAAGAGGGAGAGAGACATCAATGTGAGAGGGACGCATTGATTAGTTGCCTCCTGCATGACCCCGACCAGGAGCAGGGACCAAACCATAACCAAGGTACCTGCCATTGACCGAAATCAAACGCAAGACTCTCTGGTCTGGGGGCCAACACTCTAACCACTGAACAAACCAACCAGGGCAAGAATCTGCATGTTTGACTTGTGACCCTGATGTCGCTGGTTCGGGACGACGGCTCTGAACTAAGCAATGGGTCTCCAAGCCGAAGGCCAGACGGTTCAAAAGCTTCTAAAGGCCCCGAACCTCAGGCACCGAGTAGCACCTCTGGACGTAGGACCCGGAGGTGTGCAGGACCCGGTGACAGCCAGGACCCAGAGCCTGCTCCAGGCCCGTCGGCTGCGGGCTGGCACCGGTCGCGCCCGCTCTGCCCACTTCTCGGGCTGGGGCCGCCCTGCCTCCTCCCTCAGGGCCGGGCACTGTCTCGGGCGCCTCCGGAAGCAGCAGCCAGGCAGGCTTCTTCCCCAGGAGAGGGAGGGTCGGGCACAGTGGGGCTCACATCCGTGTCCTGACGTCACCCTGTCAGCACACCAGGCCCCCTGCCCTACGTGGGGACCCGAGGCCGGGGGAGCCTCACCCAGCAGGGCCACGTCCTGCGCAAGGTCTGGGCCCAGGGAACCAGATCTCCCGAGGGCAGCGCTGGCCTGAGGGTGGCCCCGAGGAGGCAGCACTGAGCGGTGTCGTTACCGTCGCTCGGAGAAGGGCGCGGGCTCCGAGAGGTCCAGGGACTTGCCCAAAGCGCCACCGTGAGGATGTGGCAGAGCTGGGACGCACCGCAGGGGCCCCACCCCAGCCTGCTCACCCAGTGGGGGACTGTGGTGTGTGCCCCCAACCCCCGCCTTGCACCCCTGCCTTACTGTTAATACCTCAGCCCCGTGCCCCTTCCTCCCCAGAGAAAGGAATTTATCCCAACCTCTGCATTTCTGTCATTGCTTCTAGAGTGAAGAGGTGACTGTTCTGTTTTCCAATCACCACTGGACACCCCCCCCCCCGTCCACTTCTCTCCGTGGGACTGGAGCCCCTACCCCTGTGCGTCCCTGAAGGACCTCGGTTCTCCTAGGGAGAGCTCGCTGGGCTGACATGTGAGCTGGTCTCAGAGGGTTTCCTGTTCTCCCCGAAGCACCAGGCTCAAGCCAAGGGCTCATGTGGTGAGGATCCGGGTCCCCAGAGCACACAGGTGCCAGGGACCTGCCTCTTGGCTCCTGCCTCTCAGAGTGGCCTTGTTGTCTGAACGGGTCAGAGTCGGGCCATGTTCCCTGTGATACTCAGCTGATGGCCAAGACCCACCATCCATCTGACATTAGGGAGGACCCGCTATGTGCCAGGCCCAGGGGGAGAAGGCAGAACCAGCCCTGCTGGGTCAGGCTGGATGCAGCCGGGCAGGACAGGAAGGAGAAGCGCTCCGGCGCGCAGAAGGGCCGCATTCCCAGGACCCCCGGTACCACACACGGGACAGCTGGTCGGAGGCCTGCAGCGCTCCTTCCGCCAGGACTCTGGGCCCAGACACGCCTCCCGCGGGCTGCGGCAGGACTGCGTGGCGTCCTACCAGGGAGGGGTCCAGCGAGGACGCAGGGGTGGGACCCGAGGACAGGGGCACAGGGGTCATGCTGGAGAGGTGGCACCGCCAGTCCTGTTTGTGCAGAGGAGGGACTGGCCTTGACCCGAGGGCAGGAAACGTGCCAGTGGTCATTTCTGAGGCCTGCTGGGAGCCAGGCCAGAGAGGGTGCATCGCGGGCCTGCTGCACAGATGCTGAGGACCCCCAGTGGGAGGTCTCATCTTTCTAAAGGTCCATTCTTTTCATCTTGGCTGAGGTGGGATGGCCATTTATAGAGACCTGTTCTGTGCCAGGCCCATGTGATGTAACACCCACTGTCCAGTGGCTCTCCCTGTGCTGCGCTGGCCCGAGAGATGGCACGAGACGGGCGTCCAGCGTCCCACCAGGAAAGGACACACTATCTGGCAGCTGCTCTGATGTGAGGCTCACGACACTTCAAAGGGACAGAAGAGGGACTAACTGACCCTCGACAAGAGGCCTGGGGACAGCGCTCACAGAGGAGGGGGTGTCCCAGCTCTCACCCAGAGACATAGCACCAGCGGAGCGTGACCAGCAGAGCCCAGGTCTCCCGTCTGCAGCCCATGTCCCTCCACTCCCGGTGCCTCCGCGACCAGTGACACTGCAGGACTGGTGGGCAGGTCGGGACAGACACCCAGACAGCTGAACGCACCCGCTACAAGGTGGGCAGCAAGCCAGAGTGCTCTCGCCTGGCCCCCGGTCAACGTGTGTTCAGAGCCCACCCTGCGGCTGTGCCATTCTCAGTGTGGCTGTCTGTCCCAATGCCCTCTGTCCCTGCCCTAGCCTCTCCAAGGCCCTTCCTGCCACGTGAATGAAGCTCCTCCTGACTGCAGGATGGCCTGGACTGTGAGCCTGCCCATCCTCAGAAGGCTGAGTCCCACTGTCCTCCTGGGAGCCCGGCTGTCCTGAGAGGCACATGCAGCTGAGCTCTCTCTCCTTCCTCATCCCGTCCACTGAGAGGGAAGGTGAGCTGGTCTTGTCCCCCAGCAATGCCGACAGGCCCGCCCTGCCCTGCTCACACGTGTCCCCCACACCGCTGCCCTCCCAGCTCCGCCCAGGCTCTCGAACAGGGCTCAGCGCTCTGGTCCGGGAGCACGTGCTCGGTGCTGGACCCTGGACCTACACTGACCATGCGGTCCTCACAGCACCTAAGTGGTGGGGACATCGTGAACCCCATTCATCAGGAGGCAACAGGGCACACAGCGGTCAGTCGTGCCGGTCACACTGCTAGTGAGTTCTCCATGACGGCTCCTGTCCGTCCAGCACAGCGGAGGCGTCACTGGGTCTGCATGTCTCCCACTGCGCACCCTCAGGACACCGGGTGCCCACCGGCCGCCTCCTTGCCCGCACATCCGCACACCCCTGGTTACCTTGTTGCTGAGCTGCTGGTTCTCCTCCTCCAGCTCCCTGCACCTGAGGCTGCTCTCCTCCAGCACCAGGGACGCATCCCGGATGGTGCTCTGTAGGCTCTGTCTCTCCTTCTCCAGCTTCAGGATGTGGCTGGAGGCACATTGTTTGGTTTCAAGCACAGAGGACTTCCTGGAGTCTGAAGGGCAGAGGCAGGTCAGAGCCTGGATTCCAGGGGCCTTGGCTGCCACTCTCTGCCCCCAGCCACAGACGGCCATCAGTCCCAACCCCGGGTGCGAGGGCCTGGGATGGGCTCCCACAGCTCAGCTGGGTGCCCTCCCTTTTCACAGGGCGCTATTGCTGTCAGCACCTGAAGGTTCCTCAGGCAGTTTGGCCCCTCTACTGGCTCAGCTGAGGTCTGTTAGGGGAGCAACCCAGAGCTTAAGAGAAAAGCAGGTGACAGTGGAGACACCAATGCCGAAGGTCAGGACCATGGAACTGCTAGAACCACTATTCCCAAGTTCCAACCTGACCTCAGGTGGAGGATGTTAGAGGCTGACAGAGCGAGGCGGCAGATGGCATTCCCGGGCCAGCCTGAGAGCAGTGGGAGTCTGGGTGGCTCGCGGGGGGGAGAGGACATGACGACTAACTAGTATGTCTTCCAGGGAGGTGGAGGCTACGGGTGCACATGCCCAGGATGTGCCACCCTGGATAAGGTCCTTCAAACAGAGGTTTCATTTTGTGATTTTAAAATTACACTGGAAAAAGACTGAGATATGATATCTAAAATGCTTTAAAATTTCTAAGCAAGTTGAAAACATAAGTCAGATAGAAAAGGGCAGATTCCGTCCTTTGAATGCGAAGAGGAAGGGAGCACAGACCCAAGCAGAACGGGCATTCTTGGCCATCCTGTCACAACCAGGGGCATGGCTTTACGTAAATTCTGGGGCATTTTCAGGAAAAAACGAATTTAGATGAGAGCCCTCGAAAGAGGGGTCAGGGCTGCTCTCGCCCTTGTCCCTCCGAGGCCACATGCTCAGCCCTGGAGCCTCATCACACTGGACCGCGGATGCGGCCGACCCACCTGCTCCTCCTCCATCAGCACACGGAGAGGGGATGGCTCTCCCAGCAGCCGCTCAGCTGGAAACAACATGTTTCCGGCAACTCGGGTGATCAGAGGATGACAAGTGCCTGCATCTGGCTTTGCTTCTGCTCCTCCACCATGGACAGCAGCACGGACCCGAGAAGCCAGAACACTGAGGACCCCACACCACAGGCAGTGCACAGCGGAGGGCCCGACCCTGTCCAGCGCTGACCACACACAGACACGCATGTTCTCATCACACAACGTGTGAGGGGCTTGTCCTGACAAGGCTACAAGCGACACTGAGCGGCTATAACGCCACTAACTCACACCCGGGGATCACTAGACGGTACTTTGCTGCAGTCACTTATAAAATATTTTAAAAAATTGTGGTGAAATATACACATCGAATTTGCTGTTTTAACTGTTTTTGAGGGTACAGTTCTGTGGCATTAGCTACATTCCTGCTGTTCTGTAACTATCAGATGTTTTCACTATCTCACACCAAAGTCCTCGTGGAAAAAGTTCTGAAGGTTCTCCAAGTTCAACAATGGAGTTGATTACAAGCCTCATTTCCTCAGAGACTATTATGAAGACATGACCGTGTGTTGAGAAAACAAACAATGGTTCTTTACCGGGTGCTACGCTCATGCGCACCCCACGAGCCACAGCAATGGGACACCTTGAATAAGGCAAGGGTCACAAGGACAGCCATCCTTTATTGGTGCCCCGTGGGCCCGGCACTGTCTCCTCTCACAGGATACGCATAGCAACCCTGGGAGGCAGCTCTATTACCCCATTTTGCAGATAAGAAAACTGAGGTTTAGAAGAGGCACCCAGCCTACACGTGGAGGAACCAGGACTATCAGTCAGGTCTTTCTGACTCAAGAGGCCACCACACCACTCATGAAAAATTATATTCATGCTTTGTTCATTACCTGCCAGCTAAGCAGGAGGAGCTGGGAACATCCAGAATAGACCACGATCACTGACCTGAAAGGGCTCACGAACTATTCTGAGTGCTCTGAACCAGTGAGGCTTCCAACCCCATCAGCCACCCTGGCCTCTGACAGAAACACATTTGTCCCAGCCAGCCTGCACTATCCTCCTGCTCCACCAGAGGGCAGTGATCCTCCCCATGAACCTGAACTCCAGAGCAGGGATCCCCCCACACCGCCCAGCAGTGCCCAGACTCCAAACCACAGAACCATCTCACTGCTCACAATTAATAGTTTAATGAGCCGATTGTAGGTATGGAACTAATGGGACCCCTTGGATATCCAGTTGCTTTCAAAGCCTCTCCATGGTGCTTAGGCATGTTTCTCAGAACTGGAAGAGCACGCCCTCCCTCCCACCCCAGCCTGACGCCCCCCCTCCCACCCCAGCCTGACGCCCCCCCTCCCACCCCAGCCTGACGCCCCCCTGCTCTGTGAAGCTCTCAGTGAGCACGAACTTGCACTCTCGGGTGCACGTGTGCTCCGTGTGAACAGAGGAGCTGGCTGCTGTTTCCCGGTCTCAGGCCTCCTGCTGCACTGGCCACTGCCACTCCACCCCCTTCCCCTGGCCAACTCAACACCTCGTCTGGGGTGCTGGGCACAAGGAAACCACAAGAAGAGGAAGAAGCCTGGGTCCCATGAGAAGAAGCCACTTAGGAACCCCCACCCAGGGAGACAGAGAGCAGGTGCATCCATCTTGCAATGAACCTAGCAAATAATGCCCAGGGTAGGTTTATAGTGGAGTTTAGTGACCACTTGGGGCATCTCCTGCCTCCAAGAGCTCTCAGTTGCCCATGGAGAAATCTAAGATGTCCTCGGGCTGTCAGCATGCTGTCATCTGGAAGCTGCTGGGACTGTCCATACAGGAACTGAGAAATCTGACAACACTTACTATGCATTTCATGCCCTGACCTCAAGGCTGCTAGACCTTCATGTTATCATGGGGAGAATTGCAATGAAACACTTCCAAATGGCCCTTGAATAGTATCCTATGTACTTGGGGTGAGGATGGGCTGAGACCTACATTCACCGCCAGGGGTTCAGTCCCTGGATGAGGGAGCAGCCACAGCCAGGCTGACTCCTGGGCACCGGGGCGGCTGCCTACCATTTGACAGGTCATCTGACAGATCTGCATTCTTAGACAGCTGCTCTAGCTCCCTGCCCACATGGGCAGACTTGTTCATGCTCTTCCTCTGTACAATCTCGAGGACCATGTTCTTTTCTAGGATTTCCTCAATGCATTTCTGGTCTGTGTCCCAGCCCTAGTGCAGGGGGAGGGCAGGGGTGAGGATGCAGCCCGGAGCCCCCTCTGGACAGGTTCAGGCCCCCAGACATCTACCCTCATCCCCCCAGGGTGAAGGGCCTTTGCGCACCCGCTCATTTCCCAAAACACAGCCGCACAGAAACGACTCCAGCATGGGGCCCAGCTCTGAGAGTTTCAGACACTAAAAGATATGTTGACCCAGGGATCTAGGTGATGAAGAGACCTAAGGTCTCCAACCCAGTGGAGTCTGAACAAAGTGATTCACAGCAAAGGGCTTTAAATCAATATGGTCACAGGCAGTCTCGTGGCCCCTTAGCAGGCCTCACTAACCTTGGCAAGGCTGTAGACACACAAATCACAGCTCAACCCACACCACGAACGCCAGCAGACCCCACATACATACATCCTCACAGAAAAGCACGCACTCCAGCCCTGTCTGCTACGTGGGTGTGACGTGGCGCCCACTCAAGCTCTGACCTTAGCGAGCGCCTCTGGGCAGTCAGCGGCCACAGCACCGTCCCAGCAGAGCACCCCCAGGAGCTGAGCATCAGAGATGGCACAGCCTCCACCTGAAGCTGCCCCAGTCTGCTTCACACGCGGTGACAGCAGCTGTCATACCAGCTCCAGGGTGCGAAGCTTAGATTTCAGCTGCAGGTTCTCTGTCTGCAGCTCCTCAACTTGATCGCCAGGCCCGAGCCACAGCGAGCTGTTCCTCCAGCATGGACTTGGCCTCCATTAAAATGCTATTATGCTTTCTCAGCTCCTGGTCAGCAAAAACATACATGAGAACCGTCAGATAAGGCACTGGTCATGACCACAGCGCTCTTCCAGGCACGTGGACCCAAATGACCCCCGAGGGACACAGCTGCTGCCCTGGGCAGTTCTGGGTCACGTTTTAGCTCCTGCACCACTTTCATCAGGCCAGGCCCACGGGACCGTCTCTATGGAACAACGTCCTGAATCAAGAAACAATTTAATTCGGGAAGGAAACACTTCCTCAGCGTCTACTTTAATTTTTTATCTTTTTTGTTAATTCTCACCTGAGGATATTTTTCCATTGATTTTTAGAGAGTGGCATGGAAGGAGGGAGGGAATCATCGATGTGAGTGAGACACATCATCAACTGACCCTGACAGGAGCCAGGAATCAAATTTGCAACCCAGGTATGTGGCCCTCACCAGACCCGAACCTGTGATTCTTCAGTCCGCGGGCTGACACTCTAACTGCTGACCCGTGCTGGTCGGGGCCTCGGTCCTACTTTATGCTGACCATGGCAGGAGAGTGTTTGACCTGTATAACCTCGTCTGGGTGGACCAGTGTACCTGCTGACAGGTATGGGACTTCCCTGAGCTGGTCCCTCAACAAGGAAGGGGTGGGACTAAGAGTCTGACCCGGGTTTGAGGGCTGAGTCTCGGCCTCTCAACTCGACCCTTATTCTCCTGATCTGGGTCCTGGAAAACACGGCCATGGGGACGAGTTTTTGCTCAATACACGGCTCTACCGGAACACTGACACCAGCACTCAGAGAAACTACAGCTCTGGGCAGTTTCCGGAAATGATGAGCCTGCAGACACAACAAACAGGGAAGTGCTGTGGACCTACTGTGCGTCAGGCACAGGCTGGGTGTGCAATGCCGCGGCTGGGCCCTCACAAGCCCCCTCACAGGAGGTGTCCGCTGACTTAATCCTGTCCCAGGTGCCCTGCACGCCCTGGGTTGCGGTTCAGCTCATTCCTCTCTTAGCTCTCTCGCCCCCCGGACCCTCCCAGCACCACTCAGGATCTTAGGGCGACGGAGTCTCCCCTGAAAGCCGTCCCAGTTTGGGAGCACTCCCGAGGGAACATGTCCGTTTCTCTCGCTGGGCAGTTTTCCGCTGTCCTTTCAGCGGGGAGTGGCCGGTAGCGCCTGCTTTCCCATCACGTGTTCATTTCCCCTGCGTGGGCCAGAATCCAGGATTCTGCTAGAGGGGAGACCATGCCCCTTACTGTCCATGGACAGTTCTGATCAAAGCCGGGCAGCGGGTTGGGTTTGGTCGTTAAGACTCTGGAGTCACCTGGGTGTCCTCCCGCTGCCTGTCCCTGGGCCTGCACTAGGCAGTCTCTGTCCCTGCCTCATCACGCTGCACAACAGCCCCGAGAGGGAGGCAGGGACAGTCCCTTCCTACATATGCAGAGCCTCACTTGCATCAGTTAAGGAATGAGCCCCAAGTCACAAAGCCAGCAAGGGGTGAAGCGGGGGCTTGAACTCCACCTGGAGAGCTCCAGACCTGTGTTCTCCCCACTGGCCTCGGCTGCCTGCAGCCCATCCTGAGGGGATCTGCGTGGGTAAGAGCCCCGACTGCTATCAGAGCACACAGTGGGCTTCAAGCAGGAAGAAGGCCCAGCTCTTGACTTCTGGTCAGGATGGCGGGTAGGTAAACGCGGTATCACCTCCTCCCACAACCACATCAAAATGATAACTAAATACAGAACAACCATCATTCAAAACAGCCTTAAATAAAGCTAAATGGAAGTCCTACAACTACGAAATTAAAGAAGAAGCCACACTAGGAGAAACATCTGTAACAAAAATTGATTAATTAAAAAAACAAAAAAAGAAATAAAAAGAAGAAGCCACATTGAGACTGGTAGGAGGGGCGGAGGCACAGACGGGCTGGTCCCACACCCACGTGTGGTGGATAAAAATCAGGAGGACACCTTGGCTGGGAAGGTCCTCCCTGAGGACTGAGGGGTCCCTGTACCACACCAGGCTGTCAGTTCAGGCTGCCAGGAAGAGAATCCCCAAAACATCTGGCTGTAAAACCAATGGGAACAGAGGCTGAGCAAGGCTGCCGTGGCTGGAGCCCCAGGCAGCTCCTCTTAAAGGGCCTGCGCACAGACTTACTCGGACTTGCTACCTCTGAGCTCCAGCGAGGAGGGGGGTCAGGTCAAAAGGCACCAGAGACATATGGGGAAGAACTGAGTTGTCTGGCATTGGGGTGAGGGCTGGAGAGGCAGCTCTCTCCTGGACAGACATGCTGTCAGAGACCTTTGTTCCTTTGGTGAGCCCTTCCCTGGGGCAGCAGATGGCAGCCATATCTGGGACCCCAGCAACCTGGCTCACAGGTGATTCCCTGAGGCCCCGCCCCACCCAACTTTCGGGCCCACCCAAGCTGTTTCCAGTTGCTTTACTACAGAAATGGTCTGTCTTGGATCATGTTTCAGATTTCCTAAACTTTCTCAAATATGCAGCTTCTGGTCTCAGCGAGCCCCATACCTCTCATTAAGTGGCCCCAGGCCTGGCACTAGAAGCAGCCAGCCTTGGTTCACAACTTGGCTTTGCCTAGGCACCTCCAAGCCTAGCACAAGAAGCAGCCATCTGCAGATCACTTTGTAGCTTATGCCTTGTGATCCTGGGTAGAACACAGGCAGTGGCTGACCTGGTCCCAGAGCCAGCACACCCAGTGGACAGCTTCAGACCATGTTGAAGCACCACCCAACCACCTCTGCAAGTGACACACTCAAGGAATGAACTCAGTGGGTACCAGAGCCCTGCTGAAGTAAGTCTTGCTCTGTGTGGTGGGCACCTGCACAGCTGATCCTCCAAGAGAGTCAGAAGTCAGTGGTCAGTGGGCACAGCCAGTCCTTGCAGCTGATCAGCCTGAGTAAATCCCTCCCATTGACGTGCCAACAGAAATTAAGACTCAATTACAACAAAAGGGTGTAAAGTCCACACAAGGTGTGCACCTCAAGGGCCCACCTGGGAGGAGAGGGAGGCTGTGCCACTGGACCCTACATGACACCTACCACAACAGGCCACCCTAGGAAGCTCAGGGACATAGCAACTCTACCTAATACATAGAAACACACACCGGGAGGCAGACAAAATGAGGAGACAAGGAAACATGTCTCAAATAAAAAAAAGAGAACTAACCTTCAGGAAAATAAATAAACAAAATGGAGATAAGCAATCTAACAGATGCAGAGTTCAAAACACTGTTTATAAGGATGCTCAATGAACTTAGTGAGAACTTCAGTGAACTTAGTAAGGGCCTCAAGAGCATAAAAAAGGACCAGTCAGAAATGAAGGAGGCACTAATTGAAATAAAGAATAATTTACAGAGATTCAATAGTAGAGTAGGTAAGGCCAAGAAGCAAACCATCTATTTAGAATATGAGGAAGCAAAAAACAATCAGAACAGCAAAAAGAAAAAGAATCCAAAAAAATGAAGATAGGGTAAGAAGCCTCTAAGATAACATCAAGCGTGCCAACATTCACATCACAGGGATGCCAGAAGGAGAAGAGAGAATAAAAAATTGAAAAACTACTTGAAACAATAATGACAGAAAACTTTCCTACCTTGGTGAAGGAAACAGACATACAAGTCCAGGAAGCACAGAGAGTCCCAAACAAGATGAACCCCAAGAGGCCCACACCAAGACACATCATCATCAAAATGCAAAAGGTTCAAGACAAAAAGAGAATCTTAAAAGCAGCAAGAAAAAAGCAGTTAGTTACCTGCAAGGGAGTTCCCATAAGACTGTCAGCTGATTTCTCAAAAGAAACTTTGCAGGCCAGAAAAGAGTGGCAAGAAATATTCAGAGTGATGAAAAGCAAGGACCTACAGCCAAGATTACTCTATTCTGCAAAGCTATCATTTAGAATCAATGAACATATCAAGAGTTTCCCAGACAAAAAAAAAAACTAAAGGAGTTCATCACCACCAAACCAGTGTTATATGAAATGTTGAAGGGTCTTCTTAAAGAAAAAGAAGATAAAAAATATGAACAAACAAAATGGCAATGAATACATATCTATCGACAATTGAATCTACAAACAAAATGAACAAGCAGAACAGAAACATTCTCATAGATACAGAGAACATTTTGTTGGTTGCCAGATGAAAGGGGGTTTGGGGGAATGGGTGAAAAAGGTGAAGGGATTAAGAAGTACAAAGTTGTTGTTAGACTGAAAAACCTCAAAGGGAAGGGGAGTTAGGGGACGGGAAGAAATAAACCAAATAACTAATATGCATATACGCATAACCAATGGACACAGACAACAGTGTGGGGAAAGGCGGGGGGGGGGGGCGTTGTGCAGGGAAGAAGGGGTCAATAGGGGGAAAAGGAGGAACATCTATAATACATTCACCAATAATAAGTTAAAAAAAAAAAGGAAGGCCCAGCTCTCCCTCTTTGGCCACTGCCCCCAGCACTCTCATCTGTGCTCCATCCGCTCTGCCCGCCAGCACGCACCAGTATCACCGTACTCTCAGGCCTGAGCTCCCACAGCAGAGCCTATCCCTTCATCCTTGCCACCAACTCCTACTCAGCCTTCAAAACCCAGTTGGAGCTGTCCCCTCTGAGAAGTGCTTGCAGCTCCACTCTGTCCCACCCACTGAGTCAGATGCCTGGGCTCCCAGAGTGCCCTGGGCACACTGTGAGGCAACACTGAGTTAGCCTGTCCTCCTTTGCCAGGCTAGTCCCGTGGGCAGGACTATTCCACTTCTTCTCGTGGGCCTCCCAGGAGTGTTCAGTGACACCTGTCAGTTGAACATGCCATGCGGGGGAATCAGAGGTGGCATGTGAGCTGGACCCTGAAGGATGTGGAGACAGGCAAGGATGCACAAGTGTCCAGAAGCTGGACACAGCATGGGACACAGGATTTATAGCTGCTGTTCATATATGTCTCAGTTTTCTGGGGGTATCAACCTCCACCGTGTATCAGGCCACAGAAGCATCTAAACTTGCTCTGCACACCCTGCTACCTCAGCAGTCAGAACCCTTGCCCGAACCCTAAAGCTGGCAAAGGGCTTGGCCTGGAGGATTGAGGGGCCACACCTCTGGCAGGTGCCCACAGCCAGCCTGCCTCCAGAAGACCTGACCCCGCCCTGGCCGGTTTGGCTCAGCGGTTAGAGCGTCGGCCTGCGGTCCTGAGAGACCCGGGTTCGGTTCCCGCTAAGGGCGCGTACCTCGGTTGCAGTTTGTCCCCGGCCCTGGTCGGTTGTGCGGGTGGCAGCCACTCGATGTGTTCCTTTCACATCGATGTTTCTCTCTTTCTCTCTGTTCCTCTCTCTCCCTCCCACGCTACCTGAACAAAAAATGGAAAAATGTCCTCGGGTGAGGATAAAAAAAAAACAAAAAAACATATATGCCCTGGCCGGTTTGGCTCAGCGGTTAGAGCGTCGGTCTGCGGTCCTGAGAGACCCGGGTTCGGTTCCCGCTAAGGGCACGTACCTCGGTTGCAGTTTGTCCCCGGCCCTGGTCGGTTGTGCGGGTGGCGGCCACTCGATGTGTTCCTTTCACGTTGATGTTTCTCTCTCTCTCTCTGTTCCTCTCTCTCCCTCCTACTCTACCTGAACAAAAAATGGAAAAATGTCCTCGGGTGAGGAAAAAAAAAACAAAAAACCAATGATGAACAGAAGACCTGACCCCAACTGAAGTGGGAGTTTATTTAAAGGCCTAACCCAGCCCAGTGAACAGCTGAGAGGCCACATTTAGGTAGTCACAGGCCAGACCAGGCCTGACGGCTGGTGGCCACGTGGCCCAAGAACTGCCAAGGTGACCGGGCGTGACGACTGGAAACGTGTGCTGATGGGCTCTGACTCCCAGACCTGCCACATGCACAGCTGGCTGTGGGACCCAAGTACAAGTCCCTGGATTGTGGATCCCTCCTCCCTACTATGGGCACGAAAACAGGGCTGAAGGAAGATGTGACGCAGTAATGCCCGTGAAATACCCAATGCTCAGTGCTTGAGGCCCCGTGAGCAGTCTGGCTGCCCATCACCATCACTTCGTGTCCCTGTAAGTCACTGTCCAATGCAGCACTTCACATCCGTCCACCAAGCAACAGGCAGACACTGGTTCACGGGGCGGGGTGCTGACCCCAACAACAGGGCAGTGCGGGGGATCAAAGAAACAACAGCTCCTCACTGCGCCCGGACTGCAGCGCCCAGGGACCTCTCCGGTGTCCAGGAAAACCAACCAAACAGCAGTCTGTCCTGCTCTCACTTCTTTGTGGCCGAATTTTATCTGAATGCCTTAGGAGTTGTTAAGAAACGAGAACCACAAAGTCCCGAGTGGACACAAGACCGAGATGGTCAAGATGAGTTCTGTAAATCTGGGTTCCCCAACTGTCACCTAACGTCCAAGGGCTGACATGAACTGCTGGCAGCTGGGCCCTCCCCTGGCGTCCGATGCCGTGGCCGCCCTCACCGCCCATGAGTGCGCCCATCTCACCGCTCCCTGCAGCGCCTTTGTCCCTGTGACCCCACCCATGTTTGTCTTCTTCCTCAGCAAGGCCACGGTCCTGGAGGCAGTCAGACGGGTCCAGTGCCAGGCCACCTCCTCACCAACTGTGACGCTGAGCAAATTATTAATCCTCGGCTCTTTCGTCTCACAATGAGGAACAGAGGCTGCTCACCCGCAGGGCCGTCAGGAGGCCTAACCGTGACGGTGGAGTGAGAGCTGAGCAGCTCCAGCCTGTGCAAGGAGCTCCGTAAACACAGCTGTTACCGCTCAGTTTAAAGACCTCACTGAGCACCTTCTGTGGGCCAGACCGAGGGTCTGTCAAGGACCAGAGAGTACATCCCATCAGCTTTCAGGTCGTAAGTCTGTTACAACTACTCTGCTCCGCAGGTGTAGCAACAGCAGCCAGACAACAGGTGTGCCAATGGTTGTAGCTGGGTTCCAATACACCTAGACTGACTGCAGCGTGGCCATCCCAGCGCTAGGCGTGCTGGGAACGGAGGACTTGAACGCAAGGTCAGAAAAACACAGACTATGTCTTCAAGGAGCTCTCAGTGCGGGTGGGAAACAGACAGAAAGATACATCGTGACGTCACGTGGTGGCCACTGCCTGGAGGTGAGGGGTGAACAGAGAGCGTGAAGCAGGAGGCAGGGGACTCAGCCTATAGAGCAGCGGTTCTTAACCTGTGGGTCGTGACCCCTTTGGGGGTCAAACGACCCTTTCACAGGGGTCGCCTAAGACATAACAGTAGCAAAATTACAGTTACGAAGTAGCAACAAAAATAATTTTCTGGCTGGGGGGCGCCACAACATGAGGAACTGTATTCAAGGGCGCGGCACTAGGAAGGTTGAGGACCACTGCCGCAGAGCTTGCCCCCCCCTCCCCTGGCCCTGTGCTGGGGAGGCCTCCGTGAACACCGGGGGAGCTGACGAGAGCAGAGTTCCACTAGGGACTGGAGGTGGGTGCTGCCAGCCAAGGGCAGAGTGTGGACTTTACCCTAAGAGCCACAGAGCGGCGCCTGAGGGGCTCAGAGAGGCGGCTCCGGCGTGAACAAAACGACACGGGCAGGGCGGCCAGTCCGGGTAGCCGTGGGTCCCTGTGGAGGAGGAGGACTATGACTCCTGAGCAGACGCCGAGGCCAGCACCGCGGCCACTCACTCTTCAAGCACCTGCCTGCAGCCAGGGGCATGCTGGGAGTTGGCAAGTGGGCTCTGCGGGATGGGGAGCACTTAGGAACCTGGTGCACGGAGTGGGGAGAAAGAAGGAAAGAAGAATCAAGGCTAATACGTGGAGGGTGGACATGCTGACCTGGGGCGGAGGTGTCCAGGCCACACAGGGTGGGCAGGGCAGGTGAGGTGCTCGCTGGCTGCAGCCCTGGTTCTCGAGCATGGCCGAGATGGATGGAGGTGGAGGGGCGGCAGAATGCTGGACAGGGAGAGGACATGAAGGGCTCAGTGGTATTCTCTCCTTTCAAGCAGGCTCAGAGAGGGACTGGGCAGATGGGGAAGGGTTTGCTTGGTTTTCATTAAGGGTGGGATACCTTGAAAATCCTAAGGATTGGACTCAAATCAACAATTAGATCTTGAGCACCTTCTCCTACTGCAGATGACAGAGAAAGGTTTAGCTGCTGGAACCCCAGGGTGCAGGTGAGCAACTATGCCTTGGCCAGAGGGTGAGCGGAGCCGGGACCCCATCTCCCAGGCCCGATGGACAGGGCAGACCAAGCCCACAGCACATCCTCCCCTCCTGAACCTGGGCACTGAGGAGGGTTTCTTGAGAGTGTGACCACCGTGGCCAGGATGGATCATTAACCCAGCTCCTAACTGCCTTGCCAACAACCCGCCCTCCCCACGCAGGTCGGATCCAGGGGCCCCATACATGTGGACAGCAGCTCGCCAGCATAAGTGCAGCAGAAATGTGCTCCTACCTATGGGGTACAGGGGCTCCGAGACACCCAGACACCCACTCCTTTTAGAGACTGGACAAGGCATGCCCAACACCCAGCAAGGGGTGTGACAGCTGGGACTGTACCCACTGCCTCCACTCTCGAAGCAAGCCCTGCCTGGGAAGCTGTGAAGTCTCGGAGGGGCAGAGACAAGGCCGCCCGGCCCTCACCCTGCACGGCTGCCCTTTGCTGTCAGGAACTTCAGCCAGTGACAAAACACCGGGCAAGAGCAGCCTTCCAGGCGACCTCTCTCTGCCTCTGTCCTCCAGCCCGTGCCCTGGCAGCAGAGGGGGACGACTGTTTGCAGAGGGAAGTCGAGGACCACCTGGTGTACCCCCCCCTCCCACCCTGCCTAGGGACGCCCAGGCCTCTCTCCTCTGGTTGTTGTTTTAACCCTGATGTAAACCAGAGTAGGAGTCACATAGAAGCTACCAGAAGTTTAAAAACAAAGTGAGGAAATTCGTGCTCCACATTTTTCTAACCAAACTTAACCTTGCTCTCGCCCTGAACTCCTAGTCCTTCATCTTTTCCTCCTGCGTGGCACTAACACTCTTTTTTCTTCTTTACTGATTTTAGAGAGAGAGCAAGGGAAAGGGAGAGAGAAACATCGATGAAAGAGAATCCTCAATTGGCCGCCTCCTGCATGCTCCCCACTGGGACTGGAGCCCGCAACCCGGGCATGTGCCCTGACCGGGAATCGAACTTTCAACCTGTTGGTGCCTGAGAAGATGCTCAACCAAGCCCCACTGGCCAGGCAACAGTCTTTTTCATGTGTTTCCCAGTGGTGACACTGGACAGGCTCTCGCGGGGGACACCCAGGCCATCCTGTACCTAGAGGAGGGTCCCCCACATGGTGCGTGTCCACGAACGCGAAACGGCACAAACATGACAAGCGTGCTCTGCTCTCTGCCCATCAGTCCCAACAATGGCACCATTCCAAAGGAGACAAAACCTCATGATTTTTTTCCCCATCCTTCTCCCCAGACTGCGAATCTTTTCATTGCTGGGACATGGGTTTTTACTTGACTTGTGTGGTGACTACCAAGTGCCTTGGGTGCGCCAGGCCCTAGGCATGCCGTCGAATGAGACCTGTCCCTGCCCTCGGGGGCTCAGGGTGCACACAGACAATCTGGCCGAGCCGGCTGACGGGAGGTCTGCGGACATCTGCAGGGCTGTTGTAACTGCTCCAGTGTAAGGATGCGTGTGCAAGCACTCTCCTCCACTGTCCCCAGGCCGCTGAGAACACTGACGCACCCTCTGTCACGGCCTGGACTCCACGGACCACGCTGCTTCTCTTGTAATTCATTAAAGTAATGTAACATTTCAGGCATTACTGTTTCACAGTAAAAGTATTCATCAACATGAAAAATATTGCTGTTATTATCCACAGGCATGCAACTTGAAAACATGAAAAAGGGGTTCCCATGGGAAACCCTCGCAAAGCCCGGAAGCTCACCGAATGCAGGGAGCAAGTCCTGTTTTGTGTTAGGTCCCCTGCTCCCGGAGCAGGGCTTGGCACCGCAGGGCATTAACTCGCTGCGGCCGCAGGACTGAGCACGGCCGCTTGGAAAGGCCAGGAAAAAGCACAGAGACAGAGACTGAGCCCTGAAATCCATCCCGTCCACGGGAACAGAGTGTCAGGGTGAGATGTGGGGGCTGCGTAAGGTCCCCAGAGTGCAGAAGGGGCTGCAGAGGCAGCGATTGGAGGGAGTCTGTGCATGACTGTCCCCGATCTCCCAACTGTGACACTTCTAGTAGGTGATGTGTCTGTGCTGCAGATTCATGCCTTTCATCACCAGCAGGGACCGTGCACCATTTCTAGGACAAAGCCGAGAGCTGGTCTCCCACACCTACCCCTGCCTGGGGTGCCTTCCCCAGAGGGGGCAGGGCACGTGTGTCACTTACATTCCTAGAGGCACAGACAAGCCCTGAGTACATCAGAGGAAAATCAGGCCTGGCCCACAGCCATCCCCAACCCACCTCTGCCTGGCCCAGGGACCCCAGGGCCTGTCTGCAGCAGGAGAGCAAGCCCAGACAGCTGCCTCTAGCACACCTGCCTGCCAGCAGCTGGGCAGGGAGAGGGACAGCCATGCTCCACAGACCCGTGTCCATCCCCTCAAAGCTTCCTGGCTGGCAATAGGGATGATTTCTTCCCACTAAGCAGATGCATTCGGCAGGATCTGACATCCTGATTTCACCGCGCTCACTAAACAGCCTCTAACTGTGGAATCGGCAACAAGGGCTAAACTCCCAAATCCTCGGACAAAAGAGGGTCCGGAACCTGTTGTGGATGTGAGGCAGTCGGGGTGAGTGGCCAAAGTGTCGGTAACCCTGCCTGGGTCTTGGTCTCCATCCCCACTTAGCCCTGACACCCTCCCCCGAACGGACCCATAACTTGGTATCAGATTAGGCTACACCACTGAGAGCTGAACATGGGACTCGCCCAAATACCAGGTGTTTTACCTCCTTCACTGTAAAACCTCAAGAACTGGTATAATTATGTCTATTTTACAGACGAGGAAACAGTCCTGGCAAGATTTAGCCACAGAAATCGCAAAAGGTCTTTAATAAAAATATTTGTGAATATGCCCTGGCCGGTTTGGTTCAGTGGTTAGAGTGTCATCCCACGGACCAAACAGTTGAGGGTTCGATTCCGGTCAAGGGCACGTACCAGTGTCACAGGTTCAATCCCCAGGCCCTGGTCAGGGTGTGTTTGGGAGGGAACCAAACAATGTGTCTCTCCACGTCGATGTTTGTTTCTCTCTCTCTCTCTCCTCCCTCCCTCACACTCTCTCTAAAGATCAATGGAAAAAATATCCTTTGGTGAGGACTGACCAAAAAAGATTTACGAACAGAAGGTCATCACTGTGGCATGAAGTAGGAAAAGGGAAAATCCTAAAAGGAATCAGGGTCCTGCAACCATATTCCTTCCACTAGAAGAGAGGCCCTCGGGGTCGTGCAGAGAGGCTGGGGCAGAGAAGGGTCAGCTGGAGAAGCCTCGGGGCCCCTCTCCGTGTCGGGACAGAAGGCCCGGCTCACCTCCATGCCGGCCTTGTAGAAGTCCAGGTTGCCCAGCTCGTCCTTGCAGCGCACCAGCTCCATCTCCAGCTGGTCTGCTCGTTTCGCCTTCTTCTTTAGAAAGTCCAGCTGATCGCGGAAGGCATTAGCACACCGGGCCTCCACTGCCAGCTGGATGTTCTGGGAGGTGGGCAAAGGCAGGGACCGGGCTCAGGCACCCTCCGGGGAGGAGAAAAGAGGGCCAAGTCCCTGCAGTCCCAGGTGGCCAAGCAACTGTGTGCAGGCCACTGGTGGCGGCCCTACCCTGTCACCAAAACATGACATCCTCGCAGCAGCACTCAGGACAACTGGCTCTCCGGTAGCGCTGCTTGGAGTGGGAAGAAAACAGGCCTCTGTTGGCAGGTCCTGCGGTCCTGCAGTTAGCTTCCTGGACGTGGGGCCACGGTCACTGGGGCATCCTAGCCCCCCACCCCTCCACCTAGGACGGGCCTCCCGCTCACCTCCTGCTTCATCATCTGCAGATCCAGCAGCAGCTGATCCATCTCGTGCCTGGTGTCCGCAAGCTGCGCGGTCTTCTCCTCCCTGGGGGATTCAGAGGATGCGTGGTGAGGGCTTCCTCAGAAGCACCTGAAACCCCCCTTGGGGGACCACAGGGGGGACCCCAGCGGGAGGGACGGGGACCTGGCTTCTGGGGATGAGGAGGGGAGTCTACGTGTGGGGTTAGCAAAAACACCCCCGACTCCAATGTCATTTTGAGTTTTCAATGCCTGCTCTCAGACTACACCCAGCAGACACAGTTTCCTCTGAGGGTGTGGGGCAGGTAAGCAGACCCCAGGAGCATGTGCCACTCCACAGCCAGGCAGGTGTGAGGCCCACTGTTGGTGGGTAATGGGGGGACAGCTCCTGAGATGGCTGGCAAAGGGACATCACCAGCATCAGAAAAGGGGGAACAGGCTGACCAGACAGGGTGAGACATCCTCCCTCCAGCCAACACCACACACACCTGCGTGTGGCCATTGAAGCCCCCACTGGGCCTGAGGGTGAACAGCAGGCTGCGTTGGGAAGACTGCAATGTCTGCAGGGGCAGGAGCCCTAGAGAACCAGCAGAACCCCTCCTGTGCAGCCCGGGGAGGAAGTGGACTAGTCCATGGTCAAACCGGGCTCAGAGCAGAGTTCAGAGACTCCGGGCCCAAGTCAGAGCTCTCCTGTTCGTAGTACCACATGGCAGTGACCCTCAGGTGCTAGAAGTGTGTTGGTGACACATGGCAGCAGAGCAGAAAATAGGGGGTCACTGGAGCACTCACAGCTCCCGCATGACAAGACACAGCTTGGCCTTGGTGATCGCCAGCTCTGTAGCCAGGTGCTCCTTCTCCTCGCTGGAGTGGCTGCTGGGTGGGCTGGGTGTGGGCTCGGTGCTGGAGGACTGCACTGGGCTGGGCAGCTGCTGGGCCTGGAGGGAGTCCCGCTCCACAATCCTGCAGCGGGCAGAGAAAGGGGTCTCACCAGCCTGCTCCTGTGCCTGGCACAAGGCCCGCACTCGAACTCAGTGAAAAATGGCCAGAAGATGGAAGTAAAAGAAAAGATGTCGCCCTGGCCAGTTTGGCTCAGCAGTTGGAGTGTCGGTCCACAGACCAGAGAGGCCTGGGTTCAGTTCCCACTAGGGGCACATACCTTGGTTGCAGTTTGTCCCTGGCCCCTGTTGGGGTCGTGCGGGTGGCAACCAGTCGATGTGTCTCTCTCACATTGATGTTTCTCTCTCACGTTGATGTTTCTCTCTCTTCCTCCCTCTCTCCCTCCCACTCTATCTGAGGATGGATGCAAAAATGTCCTCCGGCGAGGATAAAAAATTAAAAAAAAAAAAGATGTCAGCAGAAACTGCAAAACCGCTGTTTTGGAGGGAGGCAGGAGAAAGGTGGTATTAGTTTTTAAAAAATGATGATATGCCCTAGCCAGTTTGGCTCAGAGGTTACAGTGTCAGTCTTTGGACTGAGGGTCTTGGGTTTGATTCCCAGTCAAGGGCTGCAGGTTCGATCCCTGGCCCTGGTTGGGATTGTGCAGGAGGCAACCAATCAATAGGTCTCCCTCACATCGATGTCCCCCCCCCCCTCTCTCTCTCTCTTTCCCTCCCTCCCTTCCACTCTCTCTATAAATCAATGGAAATGCCCTGGCTGGTTTGGCTCAGTGGTAGAGCATCAGCCTGCGGACCAATGAGTCTCAGGTTCAATTCCAGCCAAGGGCACTTCGGTTGCCTTCGTCCCCAGCTCTGGTGGGGTCGTGCTGGAGGCAACCAGTCTATGTATCCCTCTCACATCGATGTTTTCTCTCTCTCTCTCTCTCCCTTTCTCTCCCTCCTACTCTATCTAAAGATAAACAGAAAAATATCCTCAAGTGAGGATTAAAAAAATCAATGGAAAAATAGACTCAGGTGAGGATTAACAACAAAAAAAAGCGATCATAGAAAGGAATACAAACCTCAAAGGAGGGTGTGGGGGGTGGGGGGAATGAGGTTAACAGAAGAATTATATGCACGTATGTGTAACCAATAGACACAGACAACAATGCTCTGGGGGTTGGGGGCGGAATGGGGAGGAGGGTGTCTAGGGGGTAAAGAGGAGAAATATCTGTAACAAAAATAAATTAATAAAAATTGAAATAAAAAAAGAGATGATATGTTTAGTGTCACAGAAAGGGGCATGTGAATGGAGCAGGGTCCCCAAGCTCAATGTCTGTCCTCACACAGGTGTCTCAGAGGTGACTGTTCCCTGTATGAGAAGTGCCCGTGTCCTACCCCCCATGGAAACTGGACCAGGAGGACTGGGGGGTGGGGAGGGGTGTGCAGGCTTGAGAGGAAGAGCCAGGACCAGGAGAGTGGCCCATAACTAGGGCCCCAGGCCCGGGTCCCTCCCTGACCTGTCCCGCAGGCTGCTGGGCCACCTGCAAACACACCTCCATGCGTTCATCTCTCTCATCTATGAGCCTCCGGAGGTGAAACACCATGTTCCTTGACAGGGCCTCCAGCTCTTCCGGGGCCACGTCTGGGACCTCCAACAACTGTAGGTCGAACACGTTCTCCTGGTTGTGGGTCACCTGAGGGCACACATGGGTTCAGTGCTACAGAGGCCGGGCAGAGAGCAGCTTCGGATTGCGGGGGGGGGGGGGGGGGGGCACCCACCTCCCATGGCCAAGCCGTGGGTGGGGCCCAGCCGACTCCCCGGCAGCTGGCCCATCTCATGGGCATTATTAACCCCTCACGGACGAAGGCTCTGGCGGGCACGGGCTCCTTAGCACAGCCGCACTCTGCAGCCGAGCCTTCCTAGTCAAACCCCTTCTCCCAGCACCGGTTCAAAGCCGACACCGACGTGCACACTGGAGCACACTTCTTCCAAGGCAGGAGTTCCCTGAACGGCCCTCAGATATTTTAGTGGAGCACCATCAATTTATCACAGAGAAGGTATGCCTTGGGAGTGGGAAGGTGAGGGCGGGAATAGCATCTTATTTCTTCAACTGAAAGCTAACACGACTATGGCAAAATATTAACATGCTTATATCAGAAGGTTAGGTACATAATCTTAGGTAATTTTTCGGGGAATATTTCATAATCTAAGATAACTTTCAGGGAAGCCCGTATCGCGCCCCCACTGGCCACACAGGACCACGTCCTCAGCGGGCAGCCTCGCCGACTGCCCGCCTCACCTTCTAGCCCGACCCCCCACCAGCCAGGAGGCAGAGGGTGAGCTTCAAGTCCTCGCCTCCTCAGTCTGGGAGGAGCATCGGTGCACCCAGGCCTCCCGAGGGAACACAAACGAAGTCCACTGTGAGGCACACCAGGAAAGGTCTTACACTTTCCACAGAGAATACATTTAAACACACACACACCTCAAAGCCCAGAAAAACATTAACAACAACAAAAAAACAGGGCCTTTTAATTTCTCAAATGACACCCACTTCCTACCTCTCCCCACCTCACAGAGGAAAAGCTGGGAGTTGATCTCGGGGAACCAGGAGAAACCTCAGCCCGTGCGGCGCCCTAACGGCAGAGCCGGGACGCAGAGGCGGGCGCCAGGCCTGCTCCACACCGGGGCTTGGGAAAGGCCTTTTATGTCTGTCAAGGGGACTCTGGGACACAACCCCAGTTGCACATGAGCCACACAAGCAGCTTTTAATGAAAGGCTCATGTTGCCCCTCCCCCAATTCTGACTCGGTGGGTCTCTTGTGGGGCCTGGGCACCTGAATGTTTGCGAAGCACCCAAATGATTCTGAAGCCCAGTCCCCGCTGCCAGCCCTGATTTTTATAATCTCTCAGGACTCTCTGGGCTGCACTCCGCCCCCCTTTCATTACACATTTCCTGCGGCTGAGCAGGAAAGACAGCTGAGTGGCAGAGGACCTAGTCCCCAGATACATACATTTTCAAAACACGTGGCCACGCAAGGGAAATGAAAAGGCAGAACGGTTCTCAGGCTCACCGGTGGCCACTCACCTACACGACTGGCTAAGTGTATTTACGACAAGCTGCACCCATCCCTGCTCCACCGCTGACTCAGAACCCACCACGCGTGGTGCCTGGAGGCCCGGGACCCGTCAGCCCAGCCCGCCGGCACGGGCGTGGGGAGCTCTGTGTTCGGCTGCCCCTGCCAGTCACACACCTGCCCCTATGTGCTCCTACTCACGTCTTTTCATGCCTTTATCTCACACGTCCAATCAGACTGAAGGCTGAACCACATCCCCTCTGATAATTAAAACTCACAACGCTTCTTCGGGAGGGAGGGTGGAGGAGGACATCGGGGAAATACATTTTCAGGTAGGTGCTTGCCCCACAGGTTCTCCGACGTCCCCCCCTCTGCCAAGGCCGATGGCAGAGGGCTGCTCTCAGCGCAGAGCCCTCCCGGCTGCACCCCGGGGCCGGGTCTACAGCGACAGCCCTCCTGGGACGTCCCAGGGGGTGGCAGCCTGTTTCTCTGCCATGTCACTGACGGAAACGGAGACTCTCCACGAGGAGCAACCATTTGGAGCAGGGTGACATTTGCCAGAATACATTTTCAGAGCCTATAAATCAATTCTGAGCCCAAACCACTTGACAGTACTTTAAAATAGCCTGAGTCCATATTAGGCAAGGAGAGGGGGCAAAAGACGACTTGATTGAGGTGTTTATTTTTTAATATAGTTTTTATTTTTACCCCCATTTTATTTGGCTCGCTGATGACTGCCTGCCAGACAAGTTCGGTGTTTCTGTGGTGGTGGAAATCTGAACTCCGTCAAGTCACTACTGGGTGATGAAGTCTTCCGACTCTTCCCGAGTGGGGGAGCCTGCCTCCTGACTGCCACGGGAGTGAGGTCCACAGCTAGGCCCCACAAGGCCGCCCACACACCTACCTCCTGGATATGAGCCACGATCCCGGCTTGGGTCTCGATGTCCAGCTGCTGGATTCTGTCAATAAACTCCACCTTCCTCTCGCACTGCGGAGCGTGACGCGTGTTAATGGAAGCGTTCTGAGAGAGGGGCAGCCGGGGCCCACCAGCCACAGAGATCATTTCCGAATGAACTGTCCGCCCAGCCCCTGGCTTCCTCCTTTATAACCAAGAATCTGTCCTCCCAACTGTCCCTTAGACTGAGGTTTCTCTGGAAGTTGCTCCGACCACCTACACTGGAATCACCTGAAGTGCTTGTTTCTGAAAAGCCCATCAGGTTGAAAACACTGGGGGTGAAACCAAGCTCTCCGGGTGATTCTTAACAAGACCAAGAATAGCTGGTTTTAGCCGGGGTGGTAAACTGCATCTTCGAAGGGCCGGACGGTACAAATCCGGTTAGCCTCCGCTCTGCCACTGTGGTGTGACACAGCCAGAGAGGACCTGACAAGGGAGTGGGGCTCTGTTCCCACGAAAGCTGAGTCACAAAAACAGGTGGTGGGTCAGGTTGGGCCCCAGGCCGTATGTAGTTTCTGATCTTTGCTCTAGGTGTCCTTATACTGGGACAATTGAATAATGGCACCCTGGGGTGAGCAAACCCCACCCACTTCTTGCCAAAGGTGCCCTGGTACTAGAAACAACGGCCACCTAATGAGTGGTCACTTCTCTCAGGAACCCAAGGATGTGTCGTGTTGGGCTGAAGGCAGCTTCACTCCTAACTCACTAAGAGGGAGTTTGCTCCCCACAGATCCAAACACAAGATGCTAAGAGCAGGCTCCCTCCACCCCTGCCCCAGCCCTACCTGGACAGCGCAGCCCAGGACCAGCAGCAGCACCTTCTTGATTTCCTCCATGCTCTTTCCTAAATCAAAAGAGCAACGGATTTAATTAGGCTCATCTGTTCATAAAGTCTCACCAGCAATATACAGTCTGTCGAAGGAGGAAAAAATCAGATAAGCTAAAAAAAAAAAAAAAAAATCATTTCTCTATCCAGTAATTTCGACTTGGGTGTACACACGCCGTCTGTTCTCTACGTTATGGGTTTGTATATTATTTAAACCAAATGAGAATCCTGCACATAACTCTTTGTGGTCTTCTTCCATTCCAATACATCATAAATACCTTCCCATGATCATCAACAAACTGCAACACCAGCATCTCTTTTTAGTGTACGTGGGAAGCAAAGCCCAATGGCAGAGAGTCATCTCCGCAGGAAATACTGAATCTACTCTAAAATATGACTGCATAAAACTTTACCTTTTCATGGTACAAAATTTCAGACAGACAACAAGCCCCGGACTCATCATCCAGCTTCAGGTTATCAACATTCTGCACCTCCTCCCCCTCCCTCCTCCTCCCCGTTTCTCAGTTTCAATGTTTGGCTGGTGTGTTCCAAAGAACACCCCAGACCACACATGGATGTCACTTGTGATGGTCTCATATTTACTTTGTAAGGCCACAAACTTACTCAACCAACCCCCTTCCAGAGGCTCAACTCTTCAATGTTTTAATCTAAATGATGCTGAACAACAGCTTAGTGGCTAGTTCTTTGTTTGTGTTTCTTAGGAGAAGAGCAATTCTTGTTTTAAAAATATATATATTTTTTTATCCTCACCTGAGGACATTTTTCTATTTTTTGTTCAGGTAGAGTGGGAGGGAGAGAGAGGAACAGAGAGAGAGAGAGAAACATCGATGTGAAAGGGACACATCGAGTGGCTGCCACCCACACGACCGACCAGGGCCGGGGACAAACTGCAACCGAGGTACATGCCCTTAGCGGGAACCGAACCCGGGTCTCTCCGGACCGCAGGCCGACGCTCTAACCGCTGACCCAAACTGGCCAGGGCTAAAAATATTTTTTAAATTAATTTTTGGAGAGAATTAGGGAGAGAAACATCACTGTGAGAGTGGAACATGGATCAGCTGCCTCCTGCACGCCCCCCACTGGGGATCCAGCCTGCAACCCATGCATGTGCCAGGAATCGAACTGGGTACCCATGGGACGACGCTCAATCCACTGAGCCACACTGACTGGGCAAAGTGGCTAATTTTTTTATTTTTAACCCTCACCCGAGGATATTTTTCCATTTTATTTTCAGACAGTGAGTGGGAGAGAGAGAGAAAAACATTGATGTGAGAGGGACACATCGATCGGTTGCTTCTTCCATGACCACAACCAGGGCTGGGGACCAAACCACAAGTGAGGAACGTGCCCTCGACCAGAATCAAACCCAAGATTCTTTGGTCTGTGGGCCGACACTCTAACCGCTGAGCCAAAGCGGCCAGGGCAAAGTGACTAGTTTTTGATGCAGACCTTATTTACTTCTTTAGGAAAAATTCGTCCTTTAAGCTTTGCCTGGCAGACAGGGGTTACCATTTCACCCTCACAACTAATATACGATCAGCCCTCTCTCCCCAGACCCAGACCGGCACTGCCACACTGCTCCTTCTTGGCTTTGCCAATCAGGCCAAAAAATCATATCCGTCATTTTATACTGTCTCTTTGATTATGCCTCTTCATGTGTTTATGAGTCCCAACCACTTAAATAAAGACTCAGAATCCTGGGGCTCTGGACCTGGCTTGGTTACCAGCAGCAGTACGACCCCAATGAGCTGTCTGTCCCCCGGGCCTCAGTTTCCACATCTCTGAAGCAGAGACAGCTGGCCTAGCTGATGCGCAGAGTGGGTTTCAGGTAAAAAAAAAAAAAAAAAAAAAAATCTACAGTTTTTGAGCTTTCTCATCGTATCGTGTTTTATTTGGGAGAAGGAATGTGCCAGAAACGGCATCGCCTTCTTTTTTTTTTTTTCCTTATCCTCACCCGAGGACATTTTTCCATTTTTTGTTCAGATAGAGCGGGAGGGAGAGAGAGGAAGAGAGAGAGAGAGAAATATCGATGTGAAGGGACACATCTAGTGGCTGCCACCCGCACGACCAACGAGGGCTGGGGACAAACTGCAACCGAGGTACGTGCCCTTAGTGGGAACCAAACCCGGGTCTCTCTGTACCGCAGGCCGACGCTCCAACCGCTGAGCCAAACCGGCCAGGGCAGGCATCGCCTTCTTAAAAGACTTGCCCACACCCCCCTGCACTGTGCTAAAATGGCCCAAAGTATCACCAACAACCCCTGGGATGAAAAGAAACAAACTCGTGTCCCAAGGATTAGTGCTATGGTTCATTTCGGGTCCTTGGGTGTAAGGTGTATACGGAGTAACAGGTGACCTTGTCCTAAGACCGCTCAAATGAGAAGTAGCTAAGAACAAGCTGTCCTGAGGTGAGGACATGATGGCTGAGCCTCAGATGGGGGCTGGACATTCACTCCCTAAACCGCACCCTCCTTGCCATCTCCCAGCCTAAAGGAGGGTGGGAGCCAGACCACAGGGTCCCTGTGGACCATCCAGACTCCACCCTTAAGAATACGCTTAATAAGGTTGGGTGTTGCAGATCCATCTACTACGGCCAAACCCTTCTCCTTACGGATAAGTGTACAACTTCCTCAATGTCTGAAATGGAAAAAATCTGACTTTTATAAGGTTTTTTTCGCTTGAGGCCTTTCACTTTGGCCCAATCCACAGTCATTAATACATACAATCACCACACCGACTCACTCCTCTATTAATGCTGAGCTGATGATCAGTCACAAGTTGAGTTTTGATAAAAAGAAAAGGAAATGCCCATATGAGTATTAAAAGCCTCCAATCAGCCAACCTCACTAAAATTTTTCCCTGGCCACAGTGCTCACGCCTAGCCCATGACCGTCCTCTCCCCTCCCCCGTCAGATGACAGGCAAGTGCCCCTCGTAAGCCCTTTGGTGGATATTACAGGTACAGACCCTCCCATCCATCACCAGCTCCTCTTCCTACAGTGACTCACCTCTCATAGGCCGTGTACCTGGTGCTGTAACCAGCAGAGGGCTGGTACACAGGGAGAAAGTGTCAAGAGGGCTCAGATCAGCCTAAAAGAAGGCAGAGCTCATACAGAAAATCTTCACATACCCTGCTCACAGCAAAGACCTGGAAGATCTGCTTATACCATACTTTTAAAACGTAAGCAGCGCCGTGGTCGGTTTGGCTCAGTGGTTGGAGGGTCAGCCCGCGGACCGGAGAGTCTTAGGTTCGGTTCCCACTAAGGGCACATACCTCGGTTGCAGCTTGTCCCCGGCCCTGGTTGGGGTCGTGTGGGTGGCAACCACTCCATGTGTCTCTCTCATGTGGATGTTTGTCTCTCTCTCTCCCCCTCCTGCTCTATTTGAAGATAAAGGCAAAAAAATGTAAGCAGTGCCCGGCTGGTGTTGCTCAGTGGTTGAGCATCGATCATGCATCAGGAGGTCACCGGTTCAATTCCAGGTCAGGGCACATGCCCAGTGGGGGGCATGCAGGAGGCGGCCAACTGATGTTCTCTCTCATTGATGTTTCTATCTCTCTCTCCCTTCCTCTCTCTAAAAATCAATAAAGAAAAAAAAATTTTTAGAAACAAAAACAAAAAACATGAGCAGCTCTGATGATCATGTTCCCAGCCACAGCAGATGAAAACAGCATTAAGGTGAAGCAAGCGCTGGATAGGCCCACTGCTAGGAGAAAGAGCGCAAGCAAGGAGGAAACTAGAAACCCTCACACACAGACACACACACACAGACTCACACACGCTCAAAATTACAGTCGGAGGCTACTCAGTGAAAGAACAAAGAGTTCTGCTCCCTCAGCACCCTGCAGTTACACAGTGACAACCAAGAGCCACTCATTCATTCATTCATTCATTCATTCATTCACTCATTCCATTCATTCACTCATTCATTCACTCATTCACATCCATCAGGCATCGAGAAAAAACTAAATCTGATCCAGAGCACTGTTAGAAAAGTATGAAATTCCTGTTTACTGAGTTTTGTTAACAGAGGGGGGAAAAGCCCGGCTGGTGTGGCTCAGTGGTTGAGCGTCGACCCATGCACCAAGAGGTCACCAGTTCCACTCCCGGTCAGGACACATGCCCAGGTTGTGGGCCGGATCCCCAGTGGGGGGCGTGCAGGGGGCGGTGTTCTCTCTCATTATGTTTCTATCTCTCTCCCCCTTTTCCTTTCCCTCTCTCTAAAACCAATAAAGAAAAAATTTTAAAGGTAGAGAATTAATTTTAGAAAAATCTTCATGGAAAGAAATTATTTAACCTTTTGGGTGGTAAACAGGGTACTGGGAGATTCGCGCTGTGCCCTCATTCAGGTGGAGCAGTCCTGTGCTTATTCTCACCAGGCTCAGTGAGTAAAAACATGTTCTTACAACAAATGCATCCTGTGATTTTTATCCCTATACAGAAGAATTGCTATTTTCATAATCTAACAGATTGTGGGTTTTGAATAGTTTCAAAACATACAGAAGACTCTCTCCCGGGTTCCTGCCAGAGAGATTGGCTCAGTGACACAGTCACACAAACAAAGAGAAAACAAACCTACAGACGAGTCCATTCCCAAGCACCCACGTGTTCCGGGTGCTGGGAGCACCGTCGTTACCAGCACAGTCTTCTGAGCTCGGAGGAAGAAACTCGGCATTAAAAGGAGCTGGAAATGCTAGGGAAACCTGGAAGCAGGACCTCTAATCTGCAGTGAGAGTCAAGGCTTCTTAAAGGAAATGACCTCCGAGCTGAGATCCCAAGGATGAAGAGGAAAGACTTAGGAGGCAGGTGAGCGAGAGCATTCCAGGCACAGGGAACAGCACACGCAAAGGCCCAGAGGTAAGAGAATATGGTGTTTGTCAGATTATAAATGTTTTGTGGTTAAGCTTACTAGAGGTGGTTTTCAGAGTGAGAAATGGGGGTCAGGGTATGAAGCAACATGGATTTCCGTGCTGAGTGAGTCACAGTGGGTGGGGAAGGTTAAGAAACTTCAGACATCCCCCCCCCCCACATCTACCCACAAGCTCACAACCCCAGGGGAATCCCACAACTGCCTGGGCTACTGGTTGAATCTAAGAAAAACCTTACTTCCTCTACTACCTGCTTCCTGGAGTCTTGGCACAGAGAAACTCACCCAGGACTTCCTTAGCAGAAATGGAATAAACATATATGCTGGCCTAGGGTACATATAAAGCTACAGGTGTCTGCAGCAACCAGCTCTCAAAACAGAAGGACACTGCCTGTTATCATACGTGCTGTCGTGTGGACATGGATATAGAAATGTAGTTGGACAATTAAACTACCCCAACCTCTAAATCCTGCAGGCTGGATCAGATCAGGGCTGGACGATTCTCTGACTTTATATAGTCTCGAGTCCATGGCAGACACGGCCCGTCAATCACAGTACTCTCTTACTGAGCCTGGCATGAGACCTCCGAATCCTTCTGAGCACAGCACTCTCCTGCCACTGCCGATCACATGAAACAAAACCTATTTGCTGTGCCTGCTACACGATCCCTAGGGCCCTTTTTGACTCTACTCTTAGATTCCTGATTCCCTAAGATGTAGCCATTATGAATGATCACAGTTCCTGGTCTCCGGATATGGAAAATAAATCTTGTTGTCTATAAATGATCACTTGGGTGTGAAGGGGGGATGTAGGCGAAGGAAGGCGAACAGCACTTTCCCAGAGGACGCTCTTCCGGCTCCAAAGTGCAGTGCTCCGCTGTGCTGGGTCGGGAGGCCCGGTGACCCAGCAGCAGCGACACGCGTGACTCTGGCTTGCACACTCAGCTCTCCACAACCAGAGGCCCAGGATCTGCAAGTCGACAGACAGTGCGGCTGAGGGTTTACGCCTCACACCTGGAAGCACTGACCCAATTCAGTGGAGTTAATTCTGCCCTCCCCGCGTGTCCTTCGCTCCTATAGACCATCCCTGCTCTTAAATAGAACATGTTACTATTTGACTTACTCCCCTGTGGACAAAATCTCCCTTTACAAACAAGAACAGTGCTCAGAGAGGCTGAGCTACACAACCGCGATCTGGTCCCAGGTCCAGCACCACCGGCTCTTCCCTAACTCTCTGCCGCCCCCTTTCTCCTGAAACTGTCATCACTGACATTTCCTTCCAGAGCAGGGCTCTACCTTGCCCGGCTTCTGACGCCAGCACCACAGTGCAGGGAGCTGACCAGTGTCTGCTGACTGAACGAGTGACGTGAACTGTCGGCATCAAGTCGCAGGGTAAGGACAAAGAAAACAGTTTCTTTCCTTTCTTGTTGGGATGGGGACACACACACACACATATATAGCAGGCCCTCCAATGTTTCATCCAACATCATTCCGCTACATATAATGGTAATGAGATGCTGTAGGAACGTAATTCTTGATTTTTATCAATTCACCTACGGTAAAACTGGTTTCGAACACGTAGTTTCACTTCAAGTCACAGAACCTATAGACAGTGTTAAGTGAGAACTTACTGTATATACCTATGTATTTTCTTCGTAATTCTACAATCTGCTTTTCTCTGACTTACGTACTGGAGTCAACCACCAGCCATACCTTCCCTGGTCCTGCACGTAAAAACCAGTCACTTCGTAAGGATGACTGTGGGCTGTCTCATTGATTAGAAAATAGCACGGCATTGAATATGGGCCTGTGTAGATGTCTCCTCGGTGTGTAGTGATATCCCAAGACTCACCCACATGGGCACAGTGCAGGGGCTCTGCTTACAACGAGAACAGCTGCCTATTATCGTGTCAGAGTCAGAGTCAGCTAGGGCTCCAGGGCACTGCTGAGGGCGGTGTGGAGAGTGAACTTCATGAGCGGGCACATGCACAGGTGCCTGCCTCGTACCTGTCCTGGTCCATGGAGGACGAGACAGGCACCTGTGCACACCACCTCACCGCCTGGACAGCAACCCTCACCTGGAACATCACACAAATGGCCTCCAACAGGCATTGATAAAACCAGGCACCACCACCCCCCCCCCCATTTGTTTAATTAGTCATTCAACAAACATGTATCAAATTCGGACTTCGACAGGCACCGAGTTACATGCCCGTGTGAAATGGTGCCCGGGCCTCCTGAGTGCACCCAGACCAGTGGCCCCCTTATCCCAGCGTCTCTCCATCACCCTCATCAAGTCAGCCCCCTTCCTAGCACCACTGCACATGGGCACCGAGAAGCCTCTGCCCCGATGACAGAGGGCAGCTCTCCCAGATTATGCAGAACAATCTGAAACAGCCACATCAGCCCCTCAGACGGCGTCACCACCAAAAATGACTCCCTACCCAAACAGACTGCCCGGTCTGCAGAAGCTGACAGCGAATCCACTTCCCAGCACCAAACGGCTGAAGATCAGAACAGGAGAATCAACCACAAGAATGCAGCACTGGCTGCAGGCAAGGAGGCGGCCCATGATCTGAGAAAGGGCCCCTCCCAACCCCCAGGCAGAAACTCAAAGCCCAAATATTATCGGGGAACACAGAGACCTTTGACAAATAACATCTCGTCCCTCCTCTTCGGACAGCCAGCGAGAGCAGTCCTGCTGGAAGCCATGGCGAGGTCACCGCAGCCAGGAGCACTCCCTCTGTGTGCAGGCCACCGCTAGGAAGTTGACCAAACAAAGTCTGGTAACCAGGCAGAGCCCAGGGGCTATTCACAAGGCCGGCGCCTGGCCAAGCTGTCAGCTGGCCCGGGCTGGGTGTTAACCGAGCTGTTCACGGTCCCGGAAAGCGGAGTGCGGGCTTTCAGCAGAGCCCAGCAGCCCCCGGCTCAGGACGGCCTGGAGACGCGCGTCTGCATCCGGCGGCGGCACGGAGCAAAGGGGCAGGCCGCGAGCACGCGTGTGCAGTGACCGGCTTCCGCGCCTTTCTGCACCTGCTCCTCCGGGACAAGACAGGAACTAGTGACGGCATCGAATGCCTGAAGATGAGTCTTTCTTACTCTTTCTTCCTCACTCAAAGGAACTTAGGGTTTTACAAATGCAAAAATAATGTATATATATTAGAGAGTTTATATTAGAGCTACGGAGAGTGATAAGAGTACGGCTGGGAGAAAGAACACAAGATGGCTCGTTAATTACCACTGGTAGCCCCCAGCCCCAGCAGGTCCCAAGGCAAGCAGGGCACTGGGGAGGGCAGAACCCCCGGCCCACGACAGGGGGAGGAAAACAGCACATTCGCTTTTTAGAAGAACACTCTAAGTGGCAAGACGACTGTTGCCAATCAATCAGATTCTCAGCCTTCGTCCTCGGTTGCCACGGGGCGGGGAGCCAGCCGCTGGGCACACCGGCCCTCTTCGTTCCCAGGCATTCACCAAAAGGCTGAGCTGTGCGGTGTGGGCTGTGAGGGAAGGTTTCCATGGGACCCGAAAAGCACTTCAAGGACACTCTTGCCGGGAGAGCAAGTAAACTCTAAGAGGGTTAAATATTAAACTCCAAGTAGTGTCGGGAGTTCCGTTTCCCTCCGGCCTCTGGACCCTAAGCTTCAGCTGTGACACAGGACTGCCCACTTGTGCCCGGAGCCTGCTGCTCCCCACAGGACTCCCAGCACATTTCCACTCCTCAGAGCTCCTCCCCCCGGGACTCCTTCCCTCTGCTGCTCCGTCCTTCCACGCCTTGTCACACACTGCCTCCTCCAGGAAGTCTTCCTGACCTGTCCAGGTAGAACTCGTTACCTGCTCGGCACGCTGTGTATATATAACACACTCACACCACTTTGCGCCCTGGAACAGACGCTGTCTTTCTCCCCTCCCTGCCCGGACACAGCCTGGGGGCTCTTGAGCAGAGGTAGCTGACTCCTCTGGGACGCATGGGCCCAGCAAGGTGGGCATTTAACAAAAGCTGGAGAACAAGCGTGGACTGAGCCTCTGGCTGGGGCAGCCTGCTCAGAAAAGAAAGGGCACCAGGACCTTCGGGTCTGCTGTTGGGAGGGTCAGGAAGTGGCCTTCTGGTTTCTGCAGACACAACAGTGGCCTGCACTGGGCTATGAAGGAAGGATGTCCACAGCCCCCGTGGACACAGGAGGCTCTGTTTCCTCACGGGGCTTTCTCTCTCCCTTGAAGCCCCTTCTGCAACCACCATAAGAGGGAGAAAAGGGAGGACTAAGGGCCAGACCACTAAATAGCAGTTAGTAGAACCCAAAGCTATTCTTTTTTTTTTTTTTTATCCTCACCTGAGGACATTTTTGCATTTATCTTCAGACAGAGTGGGAGGGAGAAAGGGAGGAACAGAGAGAGAGAGAAACATTGATGGGAGAGAGAAACATGGAGTGGCCGCCATCCACACGACCCCAACTAGGGCCAGGGACAAATTGCAACCGAAACACGGCCCTTAGCGGGAACCAAACCCAGGCCTTTGTGGTCCAGGGGCTGATGCTCTAACTGCTGAGCCAAACTAGCCAGGGCACCCCCAGGCTATTTTATTAGCAATTAGTAGAACCCCAGACTATTCTCAAAGGTCCCAGTAGTATTCAGACAGGCCCCTGCAGGGTGTGAATATCCTGCAGCTCCTCCATGGCCCCAGGCAGCTTGCCTGACACTTAGAATGCAAGATACAGCTGCTTGGGACCAGTGGCTGATGTCCCCGTATGTAACCATCTATGCAGTTTATGATAAACACTATGCAGTTTATGATAAACACATCTCTTACTTATGAGACCACCATGCTGTGTGCCTCTGAATGAGTTCCCTCCCCTCTCTGGGCTGGGTTCTGCACCTCTGTGACCCCCTCCCTTCCATTCTAAACAGCTTAAGTGGGATCAGCAATTGCCAAGTCTGAAAACAAACTCCTGCTCTTGCTTACAAACCTTGTAAGAAAAACAAAAAAACAATGCTCTCTTCCAGCATGACTGTCCTATGATTCATCACAGAAATGAATTTGCTGGCTTCCTGTCAGACAAATCTAGCCGTGTGTGTGTGTCACAGTGACAGGCCTGGCTGCTGAGAAACAGGGCCCGAGGGCACCGGGGAGCTGGCCTAGTTCTGGTCCACGACCGCCCTCACTTTACAGATAAGGCAGACATCATCTCCTGGTTTCCATATCATTTCTTTGATAAACCACACAAATATCTTTAACAGATGCACAGCTGGAGAGATGGTGAGGTGAGGACAGTTTTCTCCAGCGTCAGGGAGCCACACACATGGTGTTGAGCAGAGAATGACTGTCCCTTGACCCTGACCACTGACACTTGACCTCTGTGTCTGTGAGAGCACGTGGCTAACACTGGTAAGGAAAACCAGCTTGAGGGGGGCAGGAAGTGGGGACAGAGGGTCTCCAGCACTTACACTCACTCACGGGGCACCTACCATATGCCAGACACTGATCTAGGCACTTAGATATACAACAACAACAGAAACCCAAAGATTCATGCCCACACGAGAGATTACACCCTAGAGGAGGAAAAATAAGCAGTGCAATATAGACATGAAAAAATAGGTAAATGAGCCCTGGCCAGTTTGCTCAGTGGTTAGAGCGTCAATCCGTGGACCAATGAGTCACGGGTTCGATTCCAGTCAAGGGCATGTACCTCGGTTGCAATTCATCCTCGGCCCTGGTTGGGGTCGTGCGGGAGGCAACCACTCGATGTGTTCCTTTCACGTCAATGTTTCTCTCTCTCTCTCTTTCTCCCCCTCCCTCCCACTCTATCTGATCAAACATGGAAAAATGTCCTCTGGTGAGGATTAAAAAAAAAAAATAGGTAAATGACAGATATAGAGCAGTGGTTCTCAACCTTCCTAATGCCGCGACCCTTTAATACAGTTCCTCATGCTGAGGTGACCCCCAACCATAAAATTATTTTCGTTGCTACTTCCTAACTACAATTTTGCTCCTGTTATGTCTTAAGCGACCCCGAGGGGTCGTGACCGCAGGTGAGAACCGCTGCTACAGAGGTGATCAGTGCTATGGGAAGGAGGCAGAGCAGGGAAGAGCACTGTAAGTCCTCAGGAAGAGGCTGCCGCTGTCAACAGAGAGGTCGGGGGCTGCACTGAGAAGGCCGCAGCTGAGAGACACCTGAAGCAGCTGCTCGGGGGCATCTGAGGGGAAAGCATCCCAGGCAGAGGGAACAGCAGTGCACAGGCCCTAGTGCAGGACAGTGGCACGAGCTGAGTGACTTCCTGAGGCCTGCTCTGGCCGCTGTGCTGGGAACAGGCTGCAGGGGCAGACGTCAGAGGCTGCTCCGACGCGCAGCCAGGCGCCAGAAGGCGGTGGCTGGAACCAGGGTGGCAGCATGGCGATGGGCAGGGCGAGAGGACAGCTCAGATGTTCTGAAAGCAGAGTCAAAGTGCCTGCCTGAAGGGACAGCGTGGGTGAGAGAGAAGGGTAAGAATTGACCAGCAAGAAACCAAACAAAGGACACCCTCTGACATCCAGTCCGGGAGTCTGGATGGGAACCAGCTGCCAAGAAAGGCTTTTCTGCTAAGTGCCATCGTACGCAGGGGGTTCCGAGCAGGGCCTGCAGGACCCCAGGCCGACTCCAAGGAGTGGGGGCTACAGAAACGAGGTGCCGGCCAGACGCTTTCCCAGGAACGGATATCCAGTTGAGAGCGCTGACCCACGCACCATCAGAGAGGAAATCCAGAGCTGAGCGAGCTTCAAAACAGGAAAGAAGAGAAAGAGTTTGGGGCCAAGAGGGGTGACTCTGAGGAGAGATCTCAAAAGCAATTTAAAATATATGAAGGGTTTTTCTCACATGCACTGGGCTGTCCTCAAATCCCAGGGCAGAAGATACAGAACATCCTTTCGTCCGGTGGGTGAGGGAGGTGTGTGAGACAAACAGAAAAATCTTCTAAGTGTGTAAGTTGTGACATCTTGGTTTTTTAGATCGGAGGAAGGGGACAAGTGCTTGGGGTCTCAGGATCCTTCGTGTCACTGTGTGCCCGGGGGAGGGGTGAAATAGATGCTCTGCTGGGATCTGTCCTGCCCGTGGCACCTGACTTCATTGTGTGCATTTGCCAAAAACAAAAAATAACCAAAAACTATGAAATGTTATAAATAAGAGCACACTGTCCACACCAGCCAGAAAGAACACAGGCATTCTCCTGAGCTGTGTGAGACTGAATTAGTAACAAATCGAGTGCTACCCCCCACCCCTGCTGACTTCCAGGCGATGACACAGAAACCAACTTTGTTCTTTATTTACAAAGAAACCCCAAATGCTTCACACATCTATTTTTAAAACTGAAAACAGACAATGCTATTCCATGAATATGTCCCTCTGCTGTTGGCACTGGGTTTGCATCTTCTTGTTGGTGGACCTGCCAACCTCCTCTGCTCTGGGAGACCCCTGCCCCAGGACCTCTGTCAAAACCTCCCCATGTGTGTGTGCAGCTCAAGTCCCTCTGGTCCTGACATCATGGTGAGGCACCCCTCCCCCCCCCGAGACTGCGGCCTGGACGGGATTCTCGTCCTTCCCTTCCCCAGAGCTCACCGTCTCATCTCTGACTTCTTCAGAGTGGGGCCACAGCTTCTGTGATGGAAGTCTATCAATTCTACACGATGCTGGGTAGCAGGGGGCACGTTATGCACCTGTCACAATTTTATGCATCAATAATGTTCTAAAACTGCACCTTCAGGGTGCATAACTGTACGTTTATGAAAAAGAAGATCACTAAATCATACATTTCAAGTGGGTAAATTTTATGGTGTGCAAATTACACCTTAATAAAGCTGTTTTAAAAAAATCAACACCCACATCTCTGCAGATGTTCCTGTTCAGCGCCAGACGCCGGGTGGAGACCTGTGTTCTCTGCACACGAACCATTTCCACATCCCGTGTGGCTCACGAAGAGGCTGGAACAGAGACTCTGCTGAGGGAAGGACTGAGCCAGGGCTGCCTGTGGAGGGGCCTGGTGGGCTGGGGATCCCCAGAGGGCCGCAGGAAGTGGGACACTGACAGGGACTGGGAAGAGGAGGCATCGATAGGAAGGTAACCAAGTCATGTAGTATGATGAAGTGACGGGGAGGACAAGTGTAATATTAGGTTGAACCGTACCCCCTGCCATTTTTGTGGGTCAAAGTGGTTGAACGTGGGCAGTCATACACGTCTGTGTGTCATACGAACACGGAGCTCAGGCTCAGGGGCGAACAGAGCCAATTTCCAGTCGGCACCTCTGCTATGGGCTGAGTGACCAGGGGCTGTCACCTCAACTCGGTGAGCCTGTTTTCTCATCGGTGACCGGCTATGGCAGTCACATCCCAGATGCACATTCTCATTTCCACTCTTTAACATGTATGGTGTCCACCACATGGGGGGCTCACCAAGGGCTCGGGCACGGAGAGTCCCTCCTCCCGCTCCTCGGCCCTGCTCGAGGCCCCGGACGCAGTCATCTCCACATCGGACGCGAGGGCAGAGCTGAGCCTGAACCACCACCCCCCTCGGCACCTTTCTCCTCTGTCCCCTTACCAGCCCCCGTAAGGAGGGAAGGAGCACAGTTCTGCTCAGCAAAGCAGACCCCCCCTTTCCTGAAGTGACTACAGAAATCACAGGAGTCCCAGCTGTCCCCAGCCCAGGCCTGCACCTGCATCTTCTGTCTGGGAAACCATGAAACAAAGCCGGGAAACAACTGGCCCGAAGGCAGAGCAGGAAGCAGACAGGAGGCAGACCAAGGCTCCCCTGACTTCTGCGTGCAGTGGGGAAGGGTGTGCATGGCCAGGGGCCACCAGGCGGGCAAAGCCAGCGTGCAGGGGTGCGAGGGCTACTGGGCAGCCGCGCTGAGGACTAACCAGAGGTCGAGAAAACCTCTTCCTTTTGGCTCATGCAGAGAAAAGGCAGACGGGTCAGCCAGCTGGGGCTCAGGGGGAAGCCCTCCCCAGCAATGTGATTTAATGCTCAGCCACACCTGGCCCGGTGCCCCCGAACTGCTGCTGCTGGTCTCAGGGCGAGGACACTAAGCAAGAACTGCTCCTCTATGAGTAATGTCCTTGGCTGGTCCTCGGCGCACGCTCCCTGCCGTCTCAAGAGCTTTAGCCACTGTCACGTGGACAGGAGCAAGGATGGCCAGACAGTGTGATGAGGCGGTGGCAACAGAGGGCAGCTTAGTCCCTTCTGTCGAAGCCTTGGCAGACACTCCCTGCCCTGCTCCAGAAGACCCAGAACACCACCAGGGTCTCCACTGGGGCACACGAATCCCTGCCAGCGAGGCGTCTGTCCCTGCGGCCTGCAAGCTGACGCCTGGGAGCCACAGTGCAGGCCGACGCCCTCCACGTGGCCGGGAGGAGATCCACCCCCGTCTAACTCACCGAGGAGCTACCTGACAAGGACACATTAAGCTCTGACTTCCTGGAAGACCCCCAGGAGCACATTTCATCCGGTCTCTCAGTCACGCCGAGTGTCCGAGGCGAGGACTTGGGACCCTCGCCCTCTCGGGCCTCAGCGTGCCGCGGGGGCATGAGAAACAGAATGACAGGACTGCCTGGTGAGACCCACCACGGACTAATCGAAGCATCACAGAAACCCCACATTCCCCGAGCAGGAGAGGCCGGAGCCACCATACAGGCCCCTGAGCCCGTCGCAGCAGTGGCCCTGCCCGCCCCGCCGCCAACCCAGGGGCTCGAGGATCCCTTCTTACGGAAGAAATGTGCTCCTGGCTTCATGCCTCGGGGTAATAAACCCGCCCTTCCAAAGCCCCCCGAGTGGTCACGTGCCCTCCCTGCGCTGGCTCCAAGCTGCCAGCCAGGGCCCCGTGTCCAACAGCTGCCCAGAGCCAGTGGCATCAGCCAAGCACCCCGGGGGTGGCTTTCACTCACCAGACAGCGGGTCTTTGCCAATCAGCCACACATTGGGCAAGTTCATTATGATCAACTGTTGGAGAACTTCCTACAGAAACAAACAGGAAAAGATACCATTAAGAACAGAAAACAAAAATACAGAATGATTAAGAAAATGACAGTTTATCAAGTTGCTGCATGAACGTACACGGTACCTAGAAACATACTATATAAGAGGGAAGGTCTACTTAGGACGTAAACGAATGTGAAAAGTCCAACTTAACTGTACTTTTGCCTTGATCACAACCAAATAAAAAGTAAGTCTGCATCTGTACAGAGACCTTGGGACGAAGACGCATTACATGCCAAGATAGCAGGATCAGGTGTGAATTTCTTTTTAAAACATGCTTTGTCTTTTTATGGTATGGTTTGCTTGTGCAATTAAAAATACAGAATGAAAATGAAAGATGCTGCTGGGTCCCTAGAACCCGATGATTCAGGATGTTAACGTGCAGCAGGGCTCTGGCACAAGTTGCAAATGAAGAGACTTCTTGTTTACAGCGGCGACTTCCCTGGGAGAGGGATAAATCACAGCTAATCTGCACCCGCCAGAGAGGTGGCACGGGAAACGAGCTGCCTTCTGGCCCTCACACCGAGGGCCTTTGAAAGAAGACCCAGGCACCAGCTACAAGTCATGCCCTTTGTCTGAGTGTCTCTGACAAGCTCTCTCCAGAGCGTGCTGGCTCGAACCCTGACCCACCACCTCGTTTCCCAGAGCACCTCCAGGGCAGGTCACCTTTCCTGTCCAGATGGGCCTTGTTTTTTTATAAGTCAGAAGATAAAAATCGAAATTTACAGAAGACAAGTAAGGAGGGAGGTTTCATAAGTATTCTTGGCCTTAAAAAAGTGATCGTTATAGAAATTCACCAACAAAGCTCTCCTTGTGTCTTTTTAAAAATGTTTCCGAAAACCCTAAAGACTCCATCAACAATCTACTAGATTTAATAAACAAATTTGGCAAAGTAGCAGGATACAAAATTAACGTCAAGAAATCGACAGCATTCTTATACACCAACAATGAACTCACAGAAAGAGAAACTAAAAAAAAAAAATCCCTTTTACCATTGCAGCAAAAAAATTAAGATACCTAGGAATAAACTTAACCAAAGAAGTAAAGGACCTATTCACAGAAAACTACAGGTCATTGAAAAAAGAAACAGAGGAAGATATTAAAAACTAGACGCATATACCTTGTTCATGGATTGGAAGAACTAACATCATTAAAACGTTCATACTACCCAAAGCAATCTACAGATTCAATGCAATCAATCCCCATCAAAATACCAATAACATATTTCACAGAACTAGAACAAATACTCCAAAAGTTTATATGGAACCAAAAATGACCCTGAATAGCCACACCAACCTTGAGAAAGAACAAAGTAGGTGGGATCACAATACCGGATATCAGGTTATACTACAAAGCCACTGTAATCAAAACAGCCTGGTACTGGCACAAGAACAGGCATATAGATCAATGGAACAGAACAGAGAACCAGGACATTGACCCAAGATATTATGCTCAATTAATATTTGACAAAGGTGGCAAGAGCATACAATGGAATAAAGACATATGAAAAAATCTTCAACATTACTAATCATCACAGAGATTAAAACTATGGGGTATCACTTCACACCTGCCAGAATGGCTGCCTTCAATAAATCATCAAACAACAAGTTCTGGTGAGGGTGTGGAGAAAAGGGGACTCTAGTACACTGCTGGTGGGAATGCAGACTTGTGCAGCCACTGTGGAAAACACTATGGTGTTACTTCAAAAAATTAAAAATGGAACTGCCATTTGACCCAGTGATTCCACTTCTAGAATATACCCTAAGAAGCCTGAAACACCAATCAGAAAGACTATATGTACCCCTATGTTCACAGCAGCACTATTTACAATAGCTAAGATCTGGAAACAGCCCAAGTATTCCTCAATAGATGAGTGGATAAAAAAAGCTGTGGTACATACACACAATGAAATACTATGCAGCTATAAGAAAGAACGAGCTCTTATCCTTTGAGACGACATGGAGGGACCTGGAGAGTATTATGCTCAGCAAAACAAGCCAATCAGAGAAAGACAAGTATCACATGATCTCACTTATTTGTGGAATATAATGAACAAAACAAGGTGATGAACAAAATAGACCCAGAGACACAGAAGTAGGGTACAGACTGACAAACCTCAGAAGAGAGGGACGGGGCAGGAGGGAAGAGATAAACCACAGAACTTATTTGCATGTATGCGTAACCATGGACATGGACAACAATGCTGGGGGTGGTGCGGGACTGGGAGGAGGGTGTCAATGGGGGATAAAGGGGAAACGTCTGTAACAAAAAAAATTAAATTAAATTAAAAAATAATAAATTAAAAAAAATGTTTCCAACTTTTCTCAGGAGTCACTCTATTGTATAACTTGCTAAGTCTCTGCATTCAGTATCCTGCCAGCTAGCACGCATAAAGAAAAGGGGGACGATTACACAATCGGCCCAGCAGAACACCCCAGAACTATTTCTTTTTTTTCCCCAGAACTATTTCTGAGTCATCAGATTGGAACGGTGGCCTGGGCAAGCAGGCCAGGAGATGCCAGCAACGTCAAACAATCTATGCACTGACTTTGTTGTTGTTAATCCTCACCCGAGGATATTTTTTCCACTGATTTTTAGAGAGAGTGGAAGGAAGGGAGGGGATCAAACCTACAACCCAGGTACATGACCTTGACTGAGACTTGAACCCACAATCCCTCAGTGAGTGGGCCAACACTGTAAACCACTGAATGACACCGGCCAGGGCTATGCACTGACTTTATGCTCCCTTCTTATTATCTTTCCGTGGCTCCTGTCCACACCAAAAATTGGGGGGAAGGGATGCTAAACCATGAGGTACACTCCATTCCCAACACACTAGGCCCCTCTCCACTCAGTTTGGAGAACCTCTCTTTACGGCCTGGGGTCACGTATCACAGCATCAGAGATGGCTCATGTTTCCTTAAACATGTCCCAGTGGGTAAGTACTGTATTGGACTAAAGTCTGCATCGTGTGACAGCTTCAGCCCTCCGTCAGGCCTCGGGAAAATTCAACATGGAAAAACTCTCTCCCAAGTGAATGGCTCACCGAAGACCCCAGTCCCACCCTGGCGCAAAACACGCACCTCGAGCAAAATCGGCCAAACCCACTTCCCAGCTGCTCAAGCAGCACAGGAAGGACTCCCAAATGTGTGTCACTTGTACAATTAATGTTTTATGACACACAAAATAAATTTGAAAGTAAATTGTAAAAAAAATTTAAAAATTGTTTTATGAACAAATGATGTTTTATTGTTGTTGTTCCTTTTCAAACACCATGGGTCTCCTAAGACCTAATCCTGTGGCCAAAACCACTCCCGAGAGATTAAGTGCTCCCCCCAGGGCCCACCAAGCACATTTCGGACAAAAGCAGGCCCAGGTGTGCGTGTCGAGGGCACGAGAAATATGTGAGACCCACATTTCAAATGTTCCAGTAGCTATCTCAAAAAGGAAAAAGAAACAGATGAAACTATTCTATACTTCAATTAAGCCAATATACTCAAAGTATTATCACTTCACCACAGAGTCATGAATATCTCACATTCTTCCTTCTCACTGAGTCTTTGAATCCAGTGAGTAGTTGATACTCACAACACATCTCAATTTGGACGCTACAAAAAATTAGCTTTGCATACCCACATTGTTCCAAGCACACCAAGTTTTCCATTAACTGAACCGAGCGTCGCTTTTTAAATTTCAATTAAAAAATTCCTCAGTTACACTGGCCACATGTGCCCAGTGACTGTCATGCGCCCCGAGACCAGGGCCAAGGAGACTTGGTGGCTGTCAGTCCCCGAGGAAAGCCTAGCAAATGCATCTCCTTGGGGCAGCAGGGCCTCAGGGCGACGGGCCAGGCCCTCCATCTAGTGGGGACGTGAGGAGGTTGCTGACGAGTGGGCCCTCCCGCCTGGAACTGGGAACAGAAAGCCACTGTGGAGGCAGCGGCTGGCACTGGCCTGCTCAGCGGGCACCTGGTTACACCCCAGCCGGCCGCGTGGGGTGGGACTGAGTGAGGCGGCAGAGTGCAAGCCCAGTGGTGTGACTGAGCAGTTCCCAAACTGGGCACCTCCTGGTGCCACCCCGACCTTCACAAAGGCCACTGTCACATCCCCCAGCAGAGATGCAGCCTCTGTCTTGTCACCGATCCCTGTGGCCCTCCTGGAGACGCCCCTTCCCCGCGGGGGTGGGGGAGTTAAAACCTGTGACCCGGGTGGACTTTACACCAGGTCTGCTCTGAGATCCTAATCCAAGATGCTGGGAAGGCCCAGGCCCTCCTGTCCGTGAGTGAAACGGTACTAATGGCATTCTGGAGGATCCCACCCGTAACTGCTTTAAACACACCAAAGGAAAAGTCATGGAAATGGATCCGAGGGTGGATGTGTTTGGATTCTCAGCAGCAGGGGGCTGCAAAGGGTCTGTAACGTACACCACCCAGGCTGCACACCTGAATCAAGACCTTATCCATCCCAAGGTCTCTGCTGGGGCTGCCGTGATAAAAACAAGGCCCTACACGTGTGGGGTAAGGGGGGTGACAGGCCAGGACTCTCTGCAGCTGCTGGGTCCCAGAGGCGGCATCTGAGTCTGCACAGGGTGTCAACAAGCCAGCCAGCTGGCCACCATCGGATTCCCAGCTTCCTGATCTGGAGCCTCGGAGGGTGACAGGGGGAGCGCAGGGTGGCTGGGCTCGAGGCCGTGGCACTGGCTCTCAGGGGTCACCAGTAGAGAGTTCTAGGAACAGAAGCAGGACGGGGAGTGGGAGGAAGATACCCCTTCCTACTAGAATGGTCTCCGGACAAGCACAGATGTACTTGGTGGGGAAAAGCAAAGGACACAGAGGGGGCGCCCATGTTCCAGGCTTCGCAGGTGATCGAGCTCTGCTAGTGACAGGAAGGGCAACGGAGGAGGACAATGAGCCGATTCCAGAGGCCGCTGGTCCCATGCAAAACATACACCTGAAGACAACCGGGTGAGTGTCATGGATGACAGGACCTCTTAGCCACCCTATAGCAAACAAGACCAGCACCCAGGCCCATGGCTTCACCCAGCGCACGCTGCCAAACACTTGTCCCGGTCAGGGAGTCCTGCTCCCTCAGCTCAGACCCAGCGGCGCCCAGGCTACAATCCCGGCTGGCTCTAGGAGGTTACCCTGCACCCTCGTCATCCCCCGACATCCTTCACCAAACCTTCCAACAGGCCAGCCCTCCAGCCTAAATGCCCCCCCAACTTCCACAAAACTCACTCCTCCCAAGGAAGCTTCTGTTTCCTGAGGGCTGTTTCCTGGTGTCATAGGTACTAAGTCCCTGGATAACTCAGGGCAGGGAGGGGCTGGAGGCACAGAAGGGACTGGGAAAAACCCTGAGATGAACCCCAGGATGGCTTTGAGGCCTCAGTCCACCTAATCTGCTTCTCGGGCCTGAGGTGACCAGTGGCTCCTGGGGTTTACAGTTGAAGCTCATTTTTTTCATTTTGTCTAGTCACCTAGTCACCTCCCATTAGATTGTTAGGTCCAGAGGGCACAGGCCTCCTAATTCCTTTTTATTTTTTTTTACTTATTTATTTTTTGGGGGGTACGTGCCCCTAGCGGAAACCGAACCCGGGACTCTTGGGTCCGCCGGCCGACGCTCCAACCGCTGAGCCAAACTGGCCAGGGCCTAATTCCTTTTTAGCAGTCTCTTCCCAGGACTTATCGATAGTGCACCCGCCCAACCATGGCAGCTGATTGCCCCAGAAGCCCTAACGTGAGCCCACACTTTCTTTCAGGACCTCCTCCCTTGGTTTAGCAACAGGGGGAGACTCAGCTCAGGCCCTTTAAAACAACCCTCAGCCCTGGCCAGTTTAGCTCAGCGGTTAGAGCGTTGGCCTGCGGTCTGGAGAGACCCGGGTTGGGTTCCCACTAAGGGCACGTACCTCGGTTGCAGTCTGTCCCCGGCCCTGGTTGGGTCGTGTGGGTGGCAACCACTCGATGTGTCCCTTTCACGTCGATGTTTCTCTCTCTCCCCCTCCCATTCTATCTGAACAAAATATCGAAAAATGTCCTCGGGTGAGGATTAAAAAAAACCAACAACCCTCAACTCACCTCTGAGAACAAGTGTGTGCACCCCAAACTCGTATGAACTGTCTACTTACACTGTCCACGGCAGGGTAACAGTAAACGGAAGCCCGAAAACGCCCACCAGATCCAGTCGAGCATGACAGGGTGGTGCGATGTGGGAGTGGTCAGGGAAAGGCCACCGTCCTGGGCAGGGGGCTGACAGCATATGCAAGGTCACCTAGCTGTATGCACAGGGGTCACCTAGCTGTATGCACAGGGGTCACCTAGCTGTATGCACAGCAGTGAAGGCGTGTTGGGGAAGGAGCCACACCAAACGAGGGCACTCTCTTCACTAGAGTGATCAGCGTAAGAGCTAGTTTTCGTGACATTTTCTAAAGATTCTGTAATGTGGTGACATCATTTTCAATGAAAATACCCGAACCCTTGTGACATGGCTTCCCACGCAGAGAATGTGTAGTCAGCAGCATTTCTCGGGTATCAAGCTGTGAACAGGACAGCTCCACTAAAAAAGAAAAAATTCTCCTTTTTTAGGAGACAATTCACAATATATCCAAGATGAAAAATGATGTGGATTACTGTTGGTTTTTTTTTGGCTCAGCAGTTAGAGCATCAGCCCATGGACCACAGAGTCGTGGGTTCGATTCAAGTCAAAGGCATGGACTTCGGTTGCAGTTTGATCCCTGGCCCCAGATGGGGTCATGCGGGGGGAGGCAACCAGTCAATGTGTCTCTCTCACGTCGAAGTTTCTCTCTCTTTCTCCCCCTCCCTCCCATTCTATCTGAAGATAAATGGAAAAATATTTTTTCAAAAAGCCTCTCCCCCCACTAACAATTCACTCCAGTAGCTCCCATCAAGAAATGCAAAGCTTCCACCCACTGGGAAGAGATGCAGCCAGGACTCAGGTGGCCTGGACCGGGTATGGGGCAGGGCTGGCTGAAGCCCTGAGCCCTGCTCTGGGAGCTACGGCAGGAGGCTGGAGAAGGCCTGGGTTCCCAGAGCACCGGCCCCTTGAAGACAGAGGCCGAGGGATCCTAGAGCGCCACCCACCAGCTGAGGCAATGCAGAGGCCTCCCTGACAAGTCCTGCCAGCGCCCGCCTGTGTGGTCCTCGGTGCCTGCTCACACAGAAAGGTCATTTTCTCTGCTGGTGGAAGGAATGCCAGGTCCTGTTAAAGCGGCAGGGTGTAAACATGCGTGTGTGGCAAAGGTTATCTTGTTTCCCTTCCAAACACTGGTATTGTTGGAGTAAGAACAATGATTTCATAAAGAAATGAGAAGAAATATTTTTCTCCCCCCAAATGAAACAGAATCTTATCTCTTGACATTTTGCTGGGATGGAAAAATAAATGCTGCTAAAGGCCAGAGTTTAGGTCCACGGAGTGACCCTCCGTGGGGGGCTGACGAGGAGCCGCCGATGCAGAGTGAGAGAGGGAACTAACTCCCAGACACCCAGCAGGGACTCCCAGATGGAATATGATGTCACAGTGCCTGGGAGAGCGGGCTGATCCAGACAACAAAGTGTGCCTTCCACACAGCCAAAGAAACGTGAAGAGCCTGTGCATGTTCTCAGAGGCGATGCTGAACATCAGAAGCACGAGTGACATCGTTTTGAGTGTGCACCCAGCGTCACCCAGCAACATGCCGTGAGCTGAGAACTCAGCCTGGCTAGGAAGGCAGGCAGGCAGACCACCCTCGCACAGAAGGACAGGTGGCAGAGCGCACAGCACGAGGAGTGCTACAAACTGCCCGGGCGAGCCAGGAAGGCTTCCCAGGGAGGCAGCTCTGAGCTGGGCAGAATGCTCAGGAGTCCAACAGGGAACGGAGAGAGCTGGGAAATGTATTCACTGTTAAGTGTGGCCAGCAAGTCAAGCCTTTGGTTACACTGTACTATGCACACCCTGCATTACACTGGTGCTCTGTTCCTCACACATACATCCTTGGCCCTGATTACCACCAGTCAGAACCCTACTCATCATCCAGAGCTCAGCAAAAAGGCCACCTCCTCCATGAAGCTACCCTTGAAGCCCTTAATCACATGATTTCCTTTCCACTAAACTCCTAATGCCTATCTGCCCACTTCAGTGCACTTTCACATTTTGCCTTATCAATCAACTTCCAATGACAGGCAGCCAAAAACTCCTCATTGTAACAGCTGACAAAATTAGACTGACCAGAAAATATTCCCCAAAATTTATATTAATTTTTTGAAAAACAAACGTCATTTTTGGAAGAGGTGTCCTCTCTCTCACACGCTCTCAAGGGAACCCACTCCTGAAAACCTGCTGCTTTGCTCCCCAACCGTGACGACGGTCCCGGCTACCTCCCGGGCCTCGAAACCTGGCAGATCCCCCGCGCAGATGCCCAACAGTCCGCAGCCTGCAGATGTCAGCGCAGGTTAAAAACATCTCAAAGTGAAGCTATGATGCTGGTTTGACTATGCCATGCTTTCCAACTGTAAAATCCCAAATGGGAGTTTTCTGAGCCCAGGATGCAGAGCGAGGCCAGAAGTGACTCAGACAGGAACGGTCTCATGGTGCCAGCCCTATTCCAGGACCCTGTGAGAGCGAGGAGGAGACTTCTCACTGCCACAAGCTGCACCTGCCCAGCTACGGGGAGATGCCTCTGGGCTTCTTAAAGGCTGAGACAGCTCCAGGGCACCCCACACAGAGACCCACAAAGTAAGGGCTCCTGCATGCATCCGGGGGTTTATGCTCATGTCATCACTTAGCACCCCTCCAGGTGACACACGTCCACACCTCCCACCCGAATCTGGCCAAGAAGGGTTCCTGAACGCCCTTCAAGAACTCCTTGGCTCAAACAGAAACTGCCTGACAACCTGGCCTTGGCAAACACACACCCAACCACCACAGGGAGGGTCCCTTATCTGTTCTCCACCCAACATTCATGACGTGGTCAGGACAAGAACTGCTAGAACTGCCAATCTGAGGGAACCATAGCACAGTGCTGGTGATGGGGTTCAATGGCAGGACCCAGAGCAGGGCAGGGTTGGGTGCTCTGGGCTGGTGAGCTGTCCCGTCCCACACTGACCTCCCGGTAGCCAAACGGGCACTTTCTCTGAGATAACTCAGGCCGTCTGCAGTTACTGCATCGTCAGAAAACCCCCCTCCTGGGAATACTTCGCCTCAAAGCTTCTAGAGTGACATGTGATAGTTACAGCCTGCTGTCCTCTGCCCCACCAGTCATGCCTCCCACGGTGTCTGTCACCCCACCTTGAGTACAACAGGGACTTGACCCCCAAAGCAAGCGTCACAGCCCACTCTTTGGGATATTCCACCAGGAGCACAATTTTCTAATTGAGCTGCTGAGAGATGTAAGCGATGATGTGTCCTCGGCCGTCTGTTCAGAGCCTGGCTTGCGGTCCATGAGCATGTAATTCTATCAGGACAGGGGCTGTCGCTTCCGCCGTGCTCCCGCGTGCACCAGGGCAGGGGGCCTGGCGAAATGAGTGGATAATGAAGTGCTTGCATACTAAGAGGCTGTCACACAGAGCTGCTGATAGATTGGATCCATCTGTTCCACCTTGTCTCAATTAATCCAGGGTCCCCAGGGCCTGAAACCTGCTGAAGCCTCACAACTCCAGGAGCCCCGGCTCCCGCTAGGCCACAGCATCTCAGGGCCCAGCGATTTAAGGCCACCAACTCAGGCCGTCTGCAGTTACTGCATCGTCAGAAAACCCCCCTCCTGGGAATACTTCGTAACTGCCAGTCCTTGGAGCTGTGTTCACAGAAACAAACCCAGCTCATTCTTTGTCCACAGAAAGGAAAACAAATATTTCCTTTAGACTGGTGGAGGAGGAGACCTGTGGGAAGGAGCACCGAGAAACTCAAACACCACCACCTGAAAGCAAAGCTGCGTGCTGTGTGACCTCCAGCAAGCGGCCGTCCCTCTCTGAGCCACACCCTCATCTGTAAGGGGACTAGGACTATCTCTAAGAGATGTCTGGCTCTTTCAGAAGAGGGGGGGGGGCAGTAAAAGGGGACATGGGGCTGGCACAGAAGAGCACAACCATCTTTATGGAGTTACTCACACAGGGCTGCCAACTCTGAAAACAGTAAGTGCCTCTGTGTTCCGGGACAACCCAGGGGAAACCCAACAGGGACAATACTGGGGAATACCTCAAATACCCCCACAAGTGCCTGCCACCCTCCCTCTAGGGCTGGTATGATGCCTGGGGTTGCTCTGTGGGTGCAGCTGTCTTATCTGATGCTGGCAAGTGCCTGTTCTCAGCCCCAGCACCAAGGAAGGTGGCGGGGGAAGCGGGGGGGGGGGGGTGCAGCCCTTGAAGCAGGGGCGGGGCACCGCTTTCATCTCCTCTGAGAAGAGCTTCTACCCATAAATGGTGTTTCAAGAGCCATCTTAGAGTAAATCTAAGCCTGGTCACCAGCGGCCAAAGCTGGGCTTCAGGAACGAACTTGTGCAGTGATGCCCCCGCAGCCACAGGTGCAGGGGAGGGAGGCACACGGCGCCCAGATGGACCTACCGGTGGTGGATGCACACCCAGGCATACAGATCCCAGACAACAGCAGGGGGTGGTGAGAATCAGCATTTTAACCCCAGATGATCTATAGAGCAGGGAAACTGAGGCTCAGAGAAGAAAATCATGAGGGCACAGCATCACATTCAGGTCTAGATACATACCCAGGTCTCCCGGGACTCACTTCCATTCAGCAGTGTCTAATGAGGGCCTCCTATGACAGGACCACCCTTCCGTGGGGGCTGTGGGGAGGCTGAGGAAGGACTGAGAAGCTAGGCCAGCAATAGGGGGTGAGAGGGGGCCTGTCCTCACACTTCAATGGCTGGGGTAGCTCTGGGCGGCCTGGCCTCTCCTCCCCACGCAAACAGCAGCATCAGCAACATCTGTGGCTGGGGCTGATGTGAGGGATCTGGAGACGGTGAGGAATCTGACACCTGAATCAGCAGTTGTAAAGCCCCTTTCTTTGAGCTTCTTGGAAAAGTCAACCATTCTGTTGATGGGCAGACAAGGGAAGGCGCAGGGCTTAACATGCGGCACCACCAGCCAGAGTGCAGCACGCGGGTCCCAGCAGGCCGGGCACTTGCCACGTGGATTGGAAGAGCCACGACCACCACCAGGTCCGTGGGACCCAAACTGCTTCCCTGCACCCTCGTCAGGTGCAGGACTCTAGGCTGATTCCCCAGGCACCTCCTGCCCGAGCATGGCCACGGAGCTCAGTGGGCAGGGGTGGCCTTTCCACGTCAGCAAGTAGCTGGGCCGGGGTAAGGCACAGAAACATCCACTGTGGCCCCTGTTCCGCTCCACCTCATCCCAGGGCTGCAGGCGCCCAAGCCCCCGGCACCGTACCTGCTGCCCGACAGTGCTGCGCCAGCTCCCTCTCTCCCAGGTACATGGAGAAGGAGGGGCAGTGTGTGCCCGGGAGCCTCCAGCTGTGGGTGGCGGCCTGCTGGGACCTGTGAGGGCAGGGAAGCCAGCCCCCCCAACACCCCACAGCGTGAGCATCACAGGACACAGTGCGCCAAGGCTGCTGAGTCAGCCAGACCTCCAAACCCATCTCCCCAGGGCAGGAGGCTGGCGGGCAGGGAGAACCGCGGGCAGCCTTCACTCTCCTGCTTACACCACCGTATTTCCTGGGCACCAACTGGGTGGCAGGTGGTGTGCTTGCTGGAAGGGGAGGAGGGTGTAAGCAGACAAGATCTCTATCCTCAAATCCAGGAAATGCAGGCAAACTCAACAAAACTGCTAGGAAGCTGTGAAGGTGCTGGGGTGTATGCAGGGGGCCAAGGCCCTGTCCTCGGGGAACCCACAGCCCGCGAATAGACAGACCTGCTGGTAAGTCTAGATCTAACAGAGGGGATGTGAGGCATCCAGCCAGGGGCAATGGGAGCATGTGGACAGGACTCACCCAGAAAGGCCTCCAGGAGGAGGTGGTGCTGAGCTGAAACGGAAACGAAGAGGAGCAGGTGCCCTCCGTGTGTGCGTGTGTGTGTGGGGTCATGACGGTGGCAGGGAGAGATGGCAACAAAGAAAAAGAAACAAGCAGAAGCCCTCCCCCACCTCATGTCTCCCCGCACAGGTGCTGGGGTACTCCACACCCGCACAGCACTCCCAGGATGAAGGAGAACCAGAGCCCCTGGTCAGATGGCAACAGAGGCTCGGGGTCCCCTGCCCAGGTCCACCACCAGCCCGCTGCTGCTGGGCCTCAGCTTCAGCCCCCGCGCTCAGTCTCCAGTGGCGGGGTGGGCAGGCATCACACCTGACCTACAGCAGACCACGCGCAGTGCCTGGCGCTGCCCCGGTGGGTGCTGCCCCAGACACGGCTGGAGAGCACACCCATGCCCCCCACTTCAGAGGTCCCAGCTCAGAGCAGCTCCACGGGGCACAAACACAGGAGGCCTGTGGTGACGAGAGTGAAACTCAAAAAGGAAGGCGTGAGGGTTTGCCCCGGTTTCCTCAGGAAAACGGAAATTCTCCCCACCCCGGGATCACCCCACACCCCTTTCCTCCTCTGTCGCCCGCTTGGGCTCAGAAACAGGCAGGAGGAGGGACTGAGCAGCGCCTGACTGGCCGTCCCTTCCTGCCCCTTACTGTCTATCTTGCCCGCCGGTCTCTCCGGTCTCAAGAGGACAAGCCGGCACCGCAAAAGGCTGCTGGGTGCTGTGCCGGGAACCCGAAGGGGATCTCGGCTCGGGCAGGGGTGCCTGGTGACGCGGGCTGCCGACCTCGGGCAGAGCTGCACAGTCTGTGCCTCGGAGAACCACGAAGGCCGCGGAGAAGTGGGTCAAGTTCAGGGCGAACACCAAGGGCTCTAACTGCTAGTCCTCCATGGCGGACAGCGAGCGAGGGACGACTAGGACCACATCCTTCACCCCTGCTCCCCCCTCCAAAACAGCTGCGGATTGAACAACTCTTGTGAACTGGTCACTTCCTGGCACGAGAGTTTATAATAAATGACCAGACAGAGCAAGAAACTCTGGAGGGCCCTCCATTATCTGCCATCAAGAGTTTATTCTACAGCAGGAAACCGGGGGAGGGCAGCTCGGGACACAGTTGAAAACCTGGGGAGGAGGAAGATTAAGAAACGACAAGGTTATAACGACTACACAGCACAGCAGGAAACGAAATCGCAACAGATGGTACTGCCTTCGAGGCAGCTGCCCACATTGGGGGGTGGGCAGGGACTTGTGGCCGCCTGATCCCCCAACACCTAATGCAATGCTCTCCACCCTACAACACTCCCCTCCGATACCTTCCCCTACCCAAACCCCTTGGTGGAAATGATCACTTCTTTGTGTCCCCACTAAGCCCTGGCACACTGTATCCCACACTCGAGGTGACCGGGAACCTCAGGGTCTTGGGGGCAGGCGCTGTGGCGTGCTCATCTCTGAACCGCCCCCGCCCCCCAGGCCTCTGCCCACACTTCCCACAGCAGATGCTCAGCCGTGCTGACTAACCTGGGCCAACTGACCACAGGCAGGCAGGGTCTGGTGAGAACGGACACCTCAGGACCTCGGACAGGCCGCTGCGAACACACCTTCCCCCTTCCTGAGTGAAAAAACCACTTTCTTTGGAACAATAATAAATCAGAGCGCCTAATGAGCCAGAGGCTGGACTAGACGCTACGTGCGTCATCTCACTTAACCCGAACTGGCAGGCGGTACGCCTGGCGCACCGGCAACGGGCCAGCGCAAATCCATTTGATCAAGAAATGTTTCTGACCGCTGGGGATACTGTAGTAAATGAAGGGATATAAAGAGGTATAATATATGTCGTATGTACGTGCCAGGAAAGACTAAGTGCTAAGAAGAAAAATAAGGTAGGGTAGGACCATCAAGAGTGATGGAAAACGAAGCTAACGTAGACAGGTGGTCAAAGAGGGCCTGCCGATGAAATACGTGACAGCTGAACAAACTGGAGCCAGGTGAGAGCCAGGTGAGAGGTGGAGTAAGAGGGCTCCAGGCGAGGGAACAGCTAATAGGAAGGTCCTGCAGCTGAAACAGGCTGTGCAGTCTCCCGAGCATGATGCTGGTGTGGCCCAGCCTAATCTTTGAGGCCACTTCCAACAGTCCAAAGACCTAAAAATACTGACTTACACATGATTCAAGACAGTAGAAGACAGCCCCCCACCTGGGTGTCAGGGACCAGGGCATCACGCTACCTCCAGGCTGCAGGCAGTGGGCAGCGAGGAGGAAGGGGGAAGAAAGGCACCCTGCCCCCTCCTTTTCAGAAGGCTTCCCAGAAGCAGCTCTCAACACTGCCACTTACATCTCACTTGGCCAAAGGGCAGTGCCTACCTGGAGGGGAGGCTGGGAGTTCTTTTATCAAGGAAGAAGGGGGTGAACAGGAGCTGGGAGTAATCGGCCACATAAGAGGGATAAAACACACCCTCTGGCCTCCAGGAAACGACCATCTCATTAGCAAGACACACACAGGTGGAAATGATTAGTGGGTGAGGCCATCTCTAACAAGGCACTGAGAGGAGACAGACAGAGACAAGTGTGTGAGGAAGAGCAAAGCCCCAGGCAGGAGGCCACGCGGCCAGCAGGCATTGTGGAGGGAGATCTGAGCTGCATAGGCAGGAGGCGGGGCAGGGGCAGAGAAAAGCAGAGGGAGGGCAGCCAAGGGAAAGCAGACTCCAGCCCACCCGCACTGAACTCTGGGCCATCACAGCCGTTGTCACCACTAACTTGGGGTGGGGAGGAGAACTGGGCCTGGAATGCACAGGACTGGGTTAATGATCAATTGTAATCCTTGGCTCATGACACTCGTCTGTGATCACACACGGCTCACTTTCATTTAGTTACTTTTCACAATGTGATAACCACCTGCAAACCCACCGCTCAAAGCAAGGGCCAGGACCTTGACAATAACCTACATCTAAGCAGATGGTGCCCCTGCCCCACCCCACTCCTGCCTCCTCACATCCAAGATACCATCAACCTGAATCCGAAGCGCACACCCCCACTTTTACTCATCAATGTCACCCCAATAAATTCAGTAAAAATAAAAAAAGCACACACTCCCCTGCTCTCTTTGTTACAGTTTTAGTGGATCAGTAAATATTCCTAAAAAGTAGTTATTTTAGTTGCTCTTTGTAAGAAAAGGAATAGTGCTGTATGTAATCTTTTTGTCTAATATTTATGATGTTGCTAAAATCCATCTACATCACGGCGTGTTGCTGCAGTTGATGTGTTTGGACAGCTGTATAATATTCCATTGTGTGGGCATGACTCGGTGTCTTCATGCCCCACCACTATGGGCATCTGGGCTCTGCCCAAGCTTTGCTGCTGGGAACAGAAATGCTGCGAGCATTCTTGCACAAGTCTCGGGGGCGCCTGCGCAGGGGGATCTCTCAGGTGTACACCTGGGCCTGAAACCGGCTGGGCCATAGGGTATGTGGATGGGGAACTTCAGGCCGGACTGTTTTCCAAAGTGACTGCACTAATCTGCACTCCTTCCGGCAGTGGATGGGAGACAGATACAGTTACATCACACTCGAGTTCACCAAGAGCTTCGATCCTTTCCAACTCCCCTGTGTTAGTGGCCCCTTCACAGAGAACGACACTGACCCCAGCGTCCCAAACTAATGACTCTAAGACCCAGTGCTCCTCCTGCCAAGGCCACCCGCTCAACAGGCCAACTCTTGCCGGAGGGAGAGGATGACAGAGTAAAGGTGACATTGCAGGCAGAGGATCACATTGAGGAGGACAGTCTCAACAGGGTCAAGAGCTGACGCACAGACCCCAGGCCAGCCTGTACCGGATCCCGCCTTTGTCAGCCAGGGCTAGGGACTGGGCCCCGGATGAGCCTTTGCAAGGTCCAACTGGTCTTGTGTGGCCAGTGTTTTCTCGGTTGTTACGCACGGCCCCCGACTCCGCACTACCTCACGGCAAGCCCAGCGCAGCGGAAGCTGACTGGTCCACACAAGTGCGAGCGCATCTCCCTCCACTCCACTCCACTCCACTCCACTCCACTCCACTCCACCCCAGCACCTGCCCTCCTTGGGTTCCACCGCCAGGTCTGGTACCTACTCCAGTGCCTGGGCCTCCCATTGGGGTGCCTTACTTGTTCCCCATTTCCAGTGGGCCTGCTGGAAACCCACACACACACAACTGAACTTTCTCTGCTGTTGACAAGTTTAATCACTGCAGAACAGGTCTACCCTGAGAACAGGATGAGAAAATTCAAGTAAAGAAGAAGGGGGTTTGAGGTTGACTATAAGTGTTAGGGGATAACAGAAGAGGGCGAGATGGCTGGGCACCGCACGGGCCCGCTGCGAGAAAGCACCTGCATGCTATGGGATGGGATTCCAAAGGGACCCTCCTCCTGGGGCTCCCTTTCCAGTTTCTAGTGTGATCTTGAGACTGGTGGGGTCCTTCCCCCACCATCATTCATATCCTGATTTTGTCTTCACATATAGACAATAAATGTTTGTCCAATAAAAACAAAACTCACATTACTATTTTTTAAATTTATTTTCTTTACTGATTTTAGAGAGAGAGGAAGGGAGAGGGAGAGAGAGAGAGAGAGAGAGAGAGAGAGAGAGAGAGAGAGAGAAGCATCAATGAGAGAACATCGATTGGCCGCCTCCTACATGCCCCCCACTGGGGATCAGGCCCACAACCTGGGCATGTGCTCTGACCAGGAATCGAACCGGTGATCTCTTGGTGCATGGGTCGACGCTCAACCACTGAGCAACACCTGGTGAGCCACACCAGGCTCACATTACTATTTATTTATTTTTATCCTCACCTGAGGACATTTTTTTTTTTTTTCATTTATCTGCAGATAGAGCAGAAGAGAGGGAGAAAAAGAGAGAGAGAGAGAAACATCGATGTGAGAGGAATACACAGAGTGGCTGCCACCCTCACGACCCCAACTGGGGTCGGGAATAAACTGCAACCAAGGTACATGCCTTTAGCGGGAACCGAACCTGGGACTCTCCAGTCCGTGGGCTGACGCTCTAACTGCTGAGCCAAACTGTCCAGGGCTCACATTACTATTTAAACAAGACTACTCAAAAACTGCTGTAAAATGTTACTGAGAGAGTTCTGGTCATCTTGGGTCGATGAACACACTGCAGGTTTTCAGAAACCGCTACAGAAAGGAGCACGTCCGAGTTCAGCAAGCGGGAGGACGCGCGGGCAGAAGCGCCATGTGCTGGGGTCTGAGTCATCCCAGGAAGCAAAGAGTCTAAGCAAGAGCACCAAAGACGATACACAAGCCAGGAAGTTCTCAGGAGAGGCCTATACACTTCTAAAACAGTGTCATAGTGAAAAGCTTGAAGAGTAAATAAAAGGAGAGACAACGGCACAATAAGTCCCCATATACCTATCACTCCAATTCAACAATGAGCAAGATGTGCTTCATCCATCTTTTTCCCTTTGTTATAAAACAAAAAGGAGTTTAGAGCAAACTCCAGCATGATGTCATTTCACCCCTCCATCAGAATGCATCTCGAGAGAATACCGGCATTTTACTGCATAACTACAACTACACGCTTTAAACATTTTTCTTCCTATGCGTTTCTCAAAATGAAGCACTCCATGTTTTTGGAGGGAGGCCAGCCCAGCAGTGGGAGGGAAGAGGAGCAGGAGGGAGGAAGGGGTGGGGGGAAGGAGGACACAGAATCTGTGTTGGTGAAACCTGCGGACACACAGACCCTCCAGGGAGAGCTTCCGATTTGTACGTCCCAAGTGGGTTTCTATTGTCTCCTTCTGCAACTCTAACCACTGGCCAAAGAGAATGTGAAACTGGGGGGCAGATGACGTGCAAGGGTGTAGTCACATGGCTGGTGGGAAAATCAAGCAAGTCTCGTAAGTGCCAAGGAGACTCCCTGTCCAGTGAGAAAAATTAGCTAAACAACAGGACAGGAGCCGTGTGAGCCTTGACCCGCCGTCTGTTGACCCGCCGTCTGTTTAAGCTGCGGAGAGCACGGCGCCCGCCATGGAGAACCGCAGGCCTGCATCGCACGGTGGCTCCCAGAGAGCACCTGGCCGCACAGAAGTCGCAGGCGCAGGGGCTTTCTGGGTGGGGAGTCCGAGCTTCCCACCCCCCACCTGTCCTAAGAAGGGTGCTATGAGCCACCAGACCCATCACATATTACCAAAGGGGCCCCACGGGAACACACCCCAAGTCTCAGAAACACCAGTGCACAGGTGCTCGGGACACAGCAGGGGTGATAAGCCAGCCGGCACACATGGAAAGAATCTTGAGTTTAGGATATTCTCTTCTCTGCAGTCCCACAAAGTTACACATTCTTCCTGCTACTGAAGGAAAGTGCTTTAAAACCTGGCACCTGGAGAGTTGAGGGCACTTTCGGCCCCAGGGGGCCAGCTTTGCCAGGAGGGCCATGGAGGGGGTGGCAGGGCTGCCTTCCATCCAAATCCCACCTCGCAGGCAAGGCCCAGCTCGCCCCCTCTCCAGTCCGAGCCCCTCGCCCGCCTCCTCCCCGTTCTTTCTATGGTGTATTTATCAGCCCATTTATCAGGGCCCGCCAGGTGTTTTCTCATGTTCGCACTGGACGTGGGGCCTCTCTAGCCAGGATGGGCTCTCCAGGGTCAGGACAGCAGACAGAGCACTGGGTTGAGATTCAGCAGCCGCAGGTTCCAGTTCCAGACTCACCCTTAAACTTGGAGACAAGTCACAACATCTCTGGGCCTTAGTTTCTTCATCTGTCAAATTAGAAATAACACCATGCAAGGGACACTACTACCCTCCACCTCCTCCCGCCCCCACGCAGACATCACTAATGGATTACAGCACTCTTTCCCATGTATCCAGGTCAAGGCCTCCTAACCCTTTCTCAACAGGGTACTGGGACTAATCCATCTGCACCCAGGCGTAAACCTGTCTGCCACTCCCTGGACGAGGTGATTTCGAGGGACACTGCAAATATGCTGGGTCCCACAGCACCTAGATGACTGGTGGGAAGCTAGTGGGGAAAAGTGGGAACAATTCATCCTTCCCTAGAGTATCTGGACACGGAGTCGTCACCTCTGCCAGGAATAACAGCCTCTGAAGGTTCTTCAGATTAAGGCCCTAATGCTGTTTCATTTCCTGCTCAGCCTCCCCTCTGCTACGTTCTAATGTATCTCAACCCCGAGCTCCTCCGGAGCAGGGACATTTGCTTGCCTCCCATTCCTCCTCGGGGCCCAGGGCTGAGCCCAGTCCAGGGCCCTGAGGAAGCATTCCAGCAGGCGAGGGAGAGGGAACGTAGAAGAGGGGAGAAGACACAGCCACCAAGGTTGGGGGATAAAACCCAGTCTCACTACAGGCTGACAAGTGGGTTGCAGGCACGAGAGGATGCTCCTCGGGTCCCACAGACTGTCTGGTCTCCTACAGAAAATTCAAGGGGAGAGAGACCACAGCTTTCCAAGTACATGAGGCACAGTCTCAGCCACAGCCTCCAAACCTGGCCCCTGCCACCAGGTGTAAGTGCTGATTTATCCTACTCAGGACAAAGAGCATTTGCCGGATTGCTGCTTTTAACCCATCGCCCAGGCCGGAAAGGGGAAAGGAGGAGGCCACCACTCCCTGGGGCCCGAGTCACCCTGAACCCCTCAGGCAGAGAATGAGGACTTCGCTCCTGAAACCCCTGCCCTCTTCCCCCCACGATGGGGCTGTCTGGCCTCCTCCCACAATGACCACGTCTCTAAGATCAGGGCAGATTCCTCCTGAGGGTCGACATGGCTCTGGCTTCCAGGCTCCACTGCACCCCTCTGAGCACCTGTCATATCCCAAGCCCCAGGGCCTAGGCCCCGGCCACCTGCAGAAGCCCCTCCTCCCCATCTTTAGCTCAGAGTTGGAGATGGGGTGAAAGCCACTGTGCTCTGATGGCGGTACCTGGGGCAGTCAGTTAAACAGAAAGGGTCACCTCAGGCTCATCTCCCAAGGAGTCTGCTTAAAGCCCAGGCCCCCTGCTCCAGTGGGGGGTCGGCCAGGACCTTCAGGGGCCGCAAAGGGCTCCAGGCAAGACCGGCTTTCTTTGATGGAGCCCTCCTCCCCAAGGCCAAGGAAAGGCAGGGCCCTCCCGCATTCTCCTTGCTTGCTCAGGTGTTAAGGAGCCAGGAGAGGGGGGCGGGGAGGAGAAGGGTCATTCTGCCTCCTCAAAGGTCCAGTAACTTATTAAGCCCCCATCCTTATTTGCCAAGGATACCCGGAGGTATCCGTTTACTTTGCAAAACCAGTTCTTGCTGCTAAGGACAGTGTGGGGCTAGGTAAATGGTGTGGGAAACCGGACACCCCTGGGAACAGTGCCATTCTTAGGGACATGAAGCGCTGGGAAAAGACACAAGCACTCCTGCAGGGTATAAACCATTCATATTGGGCTGCGTGCTGGGACAGAGCGCTGAAGTTGCCAACGGAGAGGCTTTGCCTCCAAGATGCTAACGCCTCGAACCACACGAGGCCCTTTTCTCACAGAGACGGAAACACAATTGTGCGTGCGTGTCAACTCACAGTACCAGGTGACACCATGAAGCCTGCATCCCTCTCCTTCCACTATGAAGGCCGAATGTGCCCCACGGGAGGGAGGGCCTCCTGGCGTGCCACACTGGGGACCCAGGCACACTGGTGTGTCCTGACAAGACAGTCTGAGGACACCGCACCTAGGACCCCAGCACACTTACATTCAGTAAGATTCTGATAAAAGACTCAGTGCATCGTCACAGCCCCAAGGCGGAACAGGCCCACTGGCATGCCCTCAATTACCAGCGAACCCTCAAATCCACAGCATGGGGGTGGCTCTTAGGTCACCATACACCCAACATCAAAAACATCAAAGGACAATATAGTGTCCACTATAAAGACACAATGTTTTTCCTTTCAATGCAATGTGATCCCTTAGATTCCCGAGAGCCCTTCCTAATGAGCCACATGGTGAGACTAGCACCCACGAATCCTCCCTGTCTGACACAGACAAGGTCCACCAGCAACACAGCAGCACCCTGGGCTGGTTTTGCTTCAAGGTTTAGGTTCACAACTCTGAACTCTGCAGGACCCCAAAGTATAGGACGCAGGGTGGAAAGTGCAGTCTGTGACCAGGGATTTTCTCTCTCAAACTCGGGATATTTCTAACAACCTAGGAAAAAACGAAGTCTACCAACAAACGTTCCCCAACCACAGTCAGGTCCCAGAGTCCTTTGCATCTCTCCCCCAGAGCCAGAGTTCTCTTGTCCCACTGAAACGAGGAGCCTGAGCATCAGACACGCCCAGCGACTGCCCTCTCCGCCACCCCCAGTTCTGACAGCCAGTAGCACCCAGGCACGCCGCACAGAGGTGGGAGCCTCCTGAAGCCTCAATAAGGCGCCACTGGGCAGGAGCCTGCAAAGTGGCAGGTGTCTTGTATGCCTAAGCGTCCGAGGTGGGGATTCCATCACCACTTGTCACATAGCAAACCTGTGAGTGCCGATGGGCTCCTGTCACCAGGTGTGGTGGCCCTGAAGCCAGAAGCTGTGCCCTCCCTGGGTAGTCCAGGGTGTGCCAAACAGGGGTGTGGGTAGTCTGAAGTTTTAAAGACCTATTTTTCCACTGCATGGCACACAGGGCTCGCCACCTAGGGCACCTCTCCACCCACTTCCTCCTCTATCTAAAGAACTATCCGCGTGCGTGTTTGTGTCAGAGGCCACAGCACAGAAGGAAACACTGCGCCGGGGGCAAAAAGGCCTGCGTTCCAATGTCAGGTCTGACACCCACTGGCTCTGTGTGACCCTGAGCAAGCCACTTAACATGCTAAGGCCTCATTTCCTCATCTGTAAAATGGGGTAGTAATACTTGAACCATCTGCCTCGTACACTTTATAGATCTTGATGACTAAGTCTTTTCCCTCTATGATGAACCTATAATTAAAAAAGTAAATGCAGCCCTGGCCAGTTTGGCTCAGCGGTTAGAGCGTCGGCCTGCGGTACAGAGAGACCCGGGTTCGGTTCCCGCTAAGGGCACGTACTTCGGTTGCAGTTTGTTCCCGGCCCTGGTTGGTCGTGCGGGTGGCAGCCACTCGATGTGTCCCTTCACGTCTATGTTTCTCACTCTCTCTCCCTTCCTCTCTCTCCCTCCCACTCTATCTGTACAAAAAAAAAAAAGTAAATGCAGCCCGGCATGGCTCAGGGGACTGACCATCATCCAATGGACTGAGAGGTCACAGTTCGATTATCGGTCAGGGCACATGCCCAAGTTGAGGGCTTGATCCCCACTGAGGGGCATGCAGGAGGCAGCCAATCGATATTTCTCTCTCACATCGATGTTTCTATCTCTCCCTTACTATCTCTAAAAAAATCAATAAAGACATATTTTTTTAAAAAGTAAATGCAGCCAGCAGACTCGTGTCAGAGCCAACAGGATTTGTGCATATTTGCACGTGTGCACACACACCCTCCTCATGCTCATATCTCGTTCCTCTAGGGCAGAAACTGTCACCCGCCAATCTGGGTGTTTTCTACCCAGGCAGCCCGTATGGCAGGCCGCAGGCTTCCTGCATTGTGGTGTGGGATATGACTGTTCAAACGTTCGCCAACTCCTTAGGTTGGCACCCTTCCCGCTCGTGCCCAGTGTCAGGGTGACCCAAGGGATCCAGGGTTCTGCTGCTGTGGTCTATGAGCCAACCTAGTCCTCTACGACCTGAGGGGCCTTACAACCAACTATGGCCCCTCTGCCAGAGGAGGCGACCAGAACGCACTGCAACAGGCTGGTTCCGGGCACCCTCTGCTATCGAATGCGATAACGGCAGTGATTGCCAATACTTATCTACTAAGTGCCAGGCATCCATCTAGGTAATTTAGATAGACTGACCTGACCTATTTATCCTTAATCCAACCTTGTTGTTGGAGGCATGAAGGAGTAGAGTGACCTGGCCCAAGGTGGTATTACTTTTTGGTACAACCTGTTCACATCAAAAATGCACAGCTTCTGTGCAAAGGAACCGCGGGGTAGGGAAGAAAATGTTTATGCAAAGATCATTTAACTCGTCTGTGGAATTTGCTGTCCAACAGTTTCAGCTCTGAACCTGGGGAAGGTGCTTCCTTGGCTGAGTGTTGTTGCCGAACCTCTCGGCCCCTCAGTTCCCACATTCTCTCGGGGTTGCCGTGGAGAGTGGCGGGCCCACAGCACACGCTCAGAACGGAGGGCCTTCTGAGCGGCAGCCAGCCTAGAGGTGAGTGGTGACTAGGGGACAAGAAGCATCTAAGGTTTTCTTCAAAGCCTTTCAATTGACAGGGACTCAATGGGACTGTGAGCATCTGACACTCGGGAGCAACGTCTCTGCACGGTTGCAGCTTATAACAAGTTAGTTACAGCATTAGCAACCAGGCCAGGAACAATAGACTCACCTAAAAACAACCTCCAAGGTCTCTAATCACTGGGGGCTCTGGGATAAGCTGGTCAGGTCCAAAGGCCCATGCCCCTAAGGCTATGCCTGGTTCCAGCCCTGAGGTGTGTATGGCTGCGCTGGCCACCTCCCCCTCCCCCCCCCCCTCCCAGACCCTGCTCAGGCCAAGCCTCCTGGGCAGTGTGCACTGCAGGAATCACACTCTAGATAAAACCTCTGACAGCTGCCACACACAGTTCCAAAGCCACGTGCAAACAGAAAAACCCGAGTGCCCGCCCTGGCCAGTTTGGCTCAGCAGTTAGCACATCAGCCAGTGGACCAGAGAGTCCCGGGTTCGGTTCCCGCTAAGGGCATGTACCTTGGTTGCAGTTTGTCCCCGGCTCCCGTTGGGGTCGTGTGGGTGGCAACCACTCGATGTGTCTCTCACATCGATGTTTCTCTCTCTGTCTCTTCCTCCCTCTCTCCCTCCCGCTCCATCTGAGGTAAAAAAGAAAAGGAAGAACCCAAGTGTCCTTGCCCTGTCTTGTTAGGCTAGAAAAAGGCACAAGCAGCAGACTCGGGGGCTCTCCAGCTGACCTGTCCGCAAGTTCACCAGCCAGCCAGGGCCGCCCAGCTCACAGAGACCCCCGGCTGGTGCCTGACGGGGAAACAAGGCAAGGAGGGGGAGGAGGTGACCTCAGGGGCCAAGACTGCAGGTCCTAGACTCACCTTCAAATAGCTGAAGGGACAAAAGAAACAGGCCACTCAATGGCCTGTTTTTGTGTTTTCCTATTTGTTAAATGAGTTGCAGACTGAACGGGATTAGTGGTTCTAAGCCTGGCTGCATGCCAGAATCATCTAATTGAAGCATCTAAGAGAGCTTTTAAACAATATTGACACCCAAGCCCACCGGACCACTTAAGTTAGAATCTCTCATTCTGTGGGGCGGGGTGCACAGGGCCAAGAACCACCACACTGGGCCACTCCTCACACCCCTTTGGGCTTTAACATCCCACCAGCCACGCACCATCAGGACTTGGTCTGAAACTCTCATCAGAGTCACCTGAGCCTTAACGACACATCAAACCCCAGGGTGTCCCACCCTCTGGCAAGTAGGAGAGGATGGGGTGGTGTGTGAGTCCTAACCAACGTATGATCAGATTTCTGACATATCGCATGGGAGCTGGGTTCCAACTCTGCTATCATTATTCACTGTGTGGCCACAGCCAAGCCCCCTCCCATTCCCCCACCCCAATTCCCCAATCCTTGTAAAAGGAGGGAACTGGGCCTCGGGGCTCCTGACTCGACCTCTGGCTTCTTGCACTTTGAGGTCCAGGCAAGTACGAGGTGCCACTTGCTCTGGAAACGCCCTGGGTAAGGTTTCTGTCATGCTCTGCCCCAGACTCGAGATCCTGGCTGCGGGCCTCCTAGCCCTTCCTGTGCGACACAGGCCAGCTCAAACCTCAAAGAGCAGACCGTGGCTGTGTCTGATGCTCACAGTAAGCTCTCAAACTCATCTGTAAACAAGAAATGCACAAGGCAAGCTGTGAGCCACTTGTGAAATACAGAAAATGACTAAAAAAGGATAGAAACACTCAACACATGACATTTCAACCAAATAAAGAGAGATCTGTCCTCACAGCGGGCTGGGCCTCAGAAGCCCCCATGTGGAGAGGTGTTGGCTCCTCCCCTTCGGGGCTGGTGTGAAGGACTTCCTGGGGTATTAAAACCCTCAGCCGTCCCCAGGAAAGGGCTTCAGGCCTGAAGGACAGTGAACTATGAACCACTTTAATGTGTTGAGGTGGCAGGATGGTGTGGGGACATCTGCCTTTCCATTTTTTTTGCAAAGATTTATTCTGATGACTATCATTTATGTGATAAAAATAGAAAGCAGAAAAGCAAGCTTCCAGATTCCCGTTCTGCGAAGTCGGCCAAGGGCTCCTGCAGGGCGGGCAGGAAGGCTCCTGTCCAGATAGAGAACCTCTCCACCAGCCACCAGCCCAAGGCAGGACATCAGTCTGCAGGCCAGGCTGCGCCGGATCCGGGGAAACCGAAGTATGCAGGGAGCATTCCTGTCCTCTGCCTGGATGGGGGTCACATTAGTTTATTAGGGCCCAGCTAGTGTGGCTCAGTGGCTGATCGTCAACCAATGGACCAAGAGGTCATCAGTTCTATTCCTGGTCAGGGCACATGCCGGGGTTGTGGGCTCGATCCCCAATGGGCGGTGTGCAGGAGGCAGCCAAATGATCTCTCATCGACATTTCTCTCTCTCTCTCCCCCTCTCCCTTCCTCTCTTAAAAAAAAAAGAAAAATCGCCCTGGCCAGTTTGGCTCAGCGGTTAGAGCGTCGGCCTGCGGTCTGGAGAGACCCGGGTTCGGTTCCCGCTAAGGGCACGTACCTCGGTTGCAGTTTGTCCCCGGCCCTGGTTGGTCGTGTGGGTGGCAGCCACTCGATGTGTCCCTTCACATCGATGTTTCTCTCTCTCTCTCCCTTCCTCTCTCTCCCTTCCACTCTACCTGTACAAAAAATGGAAAAATATCCTTGGGTGAGGATAAAAAAAAAAAAAAAAAAAAAAAAAAAAAAATCAAAACATATATTTTTTAAATTAGTTTATTTAAGGGCTCAACAGCTAATGGCCAAGTAGAGTGGGGTCTTTATGGACCATGTTGGAGTAGGTAAGGTGAGAAAGAAATAATGGCTCCATCCCCCTTCCTTCCAAGAACGGGGTTTGGGGGGGGGGGGCTGTGTGCCCTGACCCTGCTACCACCTTTCTCCTCACCCTCCCTGGCTTCATCAGGGGAAGTTGCCAACTGCTCTTCTAAATAGATGTGATTCCAAGTTCAAAGCTGAAGTCACTGACCTGGACCCAAAAGCCTTCAAGGGGAAAGCGATGCTTCCGTGCCTGACAGCTTAATCCTGGTTTGATTTAAACCCGAACTTCTAAAAATCCTCATATCCCGGGACTATCCATCATTAACAGGAGTATCTTGGCTGTTGGGACTTAAGATTAATTGCTTCGATGTGGAAAAACCCCTTTGCTGACTCCAAGGGAAAAGGTTTTTCTTTTAAACCAAACAAGAAAAGACAAAGGGAGGATAAAAAAGAAACGCTGACTGATCCTGCTCAACCAGCCATGCACGCTCGTTTAGCCACGTCCAAAGCTGGGCCCGGGGTTTCAAGCCCATTTATGATTAATATCACATACCTTCTTATGAGACACCCTCTTCACTCCTTTGGAAAATATTTGAGACCCCCATCTGGCACTGAGCCATATGTTCCATAAAAACCTTCTATCCTCTTAATTTATGCTTTTAGCATCTCCACCTCATTACCATATTAGAGAGGGTGGGGACCCATCAAAATCAGTGCAACACCTGAAGCCCAGGCATGTGCTCTGTGCTAAACGCAGACATAACACAAGCTGACATCCCAGAGGTATCAGTGGTCACTTGAGCCCCCCGCTGCAGCAAACGGTAGGGCCATGATGCAGAGGTCACCCTGGCACATTCATTAGTTCAACCTCTTGGTTTGCTAACTGGCTGTGCCCACAGCTACCCCTGCTGTGTCCTCCTGAAGGTGCCACCAAAACCCGCTTCCAGGTAACATATGCAAAAAGCCAACAGCTGGTCTCATTCTATTACAGAATTCCCAGCACCTACATATGTTTAAAAACAAACTAATAAAAAATATCCAAATCAAAAGAGATTCCCAAAGTCCAGAGAATGGAGTGAAAACGTCCCGCTTCCTTTGCCTGAGTCACAGGTCACCTATCTGAACCAGCGAATGGAGGGAACAGGGGCCTCCGGAGAGAAATGGTGTGGGGTTCGGCCCTTTTCCTGGCAAAGTTATAGTAGAATACACGTAACACAATACCACATAATATACACAGCAACACTGACCACCTTAACTGACTTTAAGAGTCAAGTTCAGTAGATTTAAGCTGCTGTCCTAATCTCCAGAGTTCTTTTCATCTTGCAAAACCAAACTGATTTTCATGGGTTAAACAGTAACTCCCCCTTCCCTCCACCCTCCCCGCCCCTGGAGCCCCTGGCAACCACCATTCTACTTTCTGTCTCTAGGAATCTGACTACTAGTAGGGACCTCCTGTAAGTGGAATCACACAGTGTTTGTCTTTCGGGGACTGGCTTATTTCACTCAGCACAACATCCTCAGGTCCTCCAGGGTTACAGCGTGTGTTGGAATCTCCTTCCTCTTAAGGCGGAATGATTCCTGTGGATGTATGCACCACATCTGTTAATCCACTCACCCGCTAATGGACACTAGGGTGCCTCCACCTTCTGGCTTTTGTGGATAGTGCTGCTAGGAACACAGGTGTTGCTCCTGCTTTTTAAAAGTCAAAGATGATCTCTGAAATCAGGCTGCTATCTAAAACTTGGATTTTCCTGAGCACGCCATAGCCCTTTTTCTTATGTTTTTATTTTTGGTCTACTCAGGAATTTAAAGTCAAGTTACCCCTCACACTCTAAACTCTTTCCAACCCAATCTGAACAGACTTGGGTTTCAAAGCCATAGCACGAACTGCACCTCCCAACGTCATCTGACCAGTCCCAACCCACCGGGGCCACCACGACAGCTGCACCCAGTTGACCACCTTCCTGCCAATTGGGGCATGTCCAGTGGCTCAAGTGCTCCCTTCCTGAGACTCTACCTACGAGATGTTCGAACAGACCCAGGAATTTAAATGACCTATGAACTTTGCACTGGATCACCCCTTCCTACCATGTGCCACCCACCCCTGAAAACCCCAGCCCATTAAATTTGTAGGTGGGGTGGTTACGAACATGGAACTCTGATGTCCTGACTTGACCTCCCACAGCAGGGGAGGAGACTTCAGCCAGAACTAGAGGATCCTGTCAAAGGGATGCAAGGAAGGAGGAAGGCTTCATTGGTCACATTGCCAATTCCTGTTTAAGAAGGTTAGAGTTTTTTTTCCTTGTGTTTTTGTTTTTTTTTAAACTTATCTTTATTGTTGAATATATTACAAATGTTCCTCATTTTTCCCTCATTGACCCCTCCTCCCTATTCCCACCCCCTTCCTGCCTTTCCCCACACTGTTGTCTGTGTCCACTGGTTATGCATATAAGTTCTTTGGTTTATTTCTTCCCACCCCCAACCCCCTTCCCTTTGAGGTTTGTCAGTCTAACCACCAATTTGTACTTCTTAATCCCTTCACCTTTTTCACCCATTCCCCCAACCCCCCTCCCATCTGGCAACCAACAAAATTTCTCTGTACCTATGAGAATGTTCCTGTTCATTTTGTTTGTAGATTCAATTGTCGATAGATATGTATTCATTGCCATTTTGTTTGTTCATATTTTTTATCTTATTTTTCTTCAAGAAGACCCTTCAACATTTCATATAATAATAGTTTGGTGGTGATGAACTCCTTTAGCTTTTCCTTTTCTGGGAAACTCTTTATGTGGCCATCAATTCTAAATGACAGCTTTGCAGGATGGAGTAATCTTCTTGTAGGTTCTTGCTTTTCATCACTCTGAATATTTCTTGCCACTCCCTTCTGGCCTGCAAAGTTTCTTTTGAGAAATCAGCTGACAGTCTTATGGGAACTCACTTGTAGGTAGCTAACTTCTTTTCTCTTGCTGCTTTTAAGATTCTCTCTCTGTCTTGAACCTTTTGCATTTTGATGATGATGTGTCTTGGTGTGGGCCTCTTGGGGTTCATCTTGTTTGGGACTCTCTGTGCTTCCTGGACTTGTATGTCTGTTTCTTTCACCAAGTTAAAGAAGTTTTCTACCATTACTGTTTCAAATAGGTTTCACTTCTCCTTCTGGTACCCCCAAGATGCGAATGTTGGCACGCCTGAAGATGTCCCAAAGGCTCCTTACACTAACGCTATCCTTATTTTTTTGTTTTCTTTTTCCTTTTGGTGTTCTGATTGGGTGATTTTGCTTCCTTATATTCCACATAGATGGTTTGCTTCTTGGCTTTACCTACTCTACTATTGAATCTGTGTAAATTATTCTTTATTTCAGTTAGTGCCTCCTTCATTTCTGACTGTGCAGCCATCATTTCTGACTGGTCCTTTTTTATGCTCTTGAGGCCCTCACTAAGTTCACTGAGGTTCTTACTAAGTTCATTGAGCATCCTTATAAGCAGTGTTTTGAACTCTGCATCTGTTAGGTTGCTTATCTCCATTTCGCTTAGTTCTTTTCCTGGAGTTTTGTTCTGTTCTTTCATTCGGGACCTGTTTCTTTGTCTCCTCATTTTGGCTGTCTCCTTGTGTTTGTTTCTATGTATTATTTAACAAGAGGTATGGGGCTAGCTGAGACAAGAATTGTTTGAAAGAATTTAGGAAAACCTGAAGCAGAATCCAAGACAGGCCAATCCTATGGTTAAGCAACTGGCAACAGCTTGGGTGGGCCTGAAAGTTGGGTGGGGCGGGGCCTCAGGGAATCACCAGGGCGGGGCCTCCAGTGTGAGCCAGGTTGCTGGAGTCCCAGGTATGGCTGGTGTCTGCCGCCCCGGGGAAGGGCTTACCAAAGGAACAAAGGCCTCTGACAGCTCATCTGTCCAGGAGAAAGCCCCCTCTCCAGCCCTCACCCCAGTGCCAAACAGCTCAGTTCTTCCCTGTATGTCTCTGGTGCCCCTCGAGCTGCCTGGGGCTCCAGCCGCCTCAGCCTCCCTCAGCCTCAGTTCCCGCTGGTTTTCCAGCCAGAAGTGATGGGGATTCTCTTCCCGGCACTGGAACCCTGAGTGGGGCACCTGGTGTGGGACGTGGACCCCTCAGTCCTCAGGGAAGACCCTCACAGCCAAGGTGTCCTCCTGATTTTTATCCGCCCCACGTGGGTATAGGACCAGCTCGTCCCCTCTGCCCCTCCTACTAGTCTCAGTGTGGCTGCTGCTTTAATCCCGTAGTTGTAGGACTGCCATTCAGCTCGATGTCAGGTGGTTTTGAATGATGGTTGTTCTGTAGTTTAGTTGTAACTTTGATGTGGTTGTGGGAGCACGGATACCACCTTTACCTACGCGCCATCTTGACCGGATGCTGGCTGTTTGAGTTTGAAAAGATAAGAGTAGCCCTGGCCGGTTTGGCTCAGCGGTTAGAGCGTTGGCCTGCAGTCCACAGAGACCCGGGTTCGGTTTCCACTAAGGGCACGTGCCTCGGTTGCAGTTTGTCCCTGGCCCCAGTTGGGTCGTGCGGGAGGCAGCCACTCGATGTGTCCCTTTCACATCAATGTTTCTCTCTCTCTCCCTTCCTCTCTCTCCTTCCCACTCTATCTGAACAAAAAATGGAAAAATGTCCTCGGGTGAGGATATTTTTTATGTGTGTGTGTGTGTAATATATATATATTTGTGTGTGTGTGTGTAATATATATACATATATATATCCCCTCAAGTAAGGATTAAAAATAATAAAAATTAAAAGATGAGATTAAAAGTCTTGTCAAAGTGGCTTTGCCTTTAGAAATCCATGTATCTCACCTTTTGAACCCCAAGATCAATAAAGACCCAAAGCTTCAATATAGGGGATGCATATCAAATAGAAACATTTTGATTGATTTTTAGAGAGAGAGAGCAACATCGATGTGAGAAATACCAATCAGGTGCCCTACCACCACGTATGTGACCCAACCAGGTATTGAGCCCACAACCCAGATACATGCCCTGACCAGGCAAACCCACCACCTTTTGGTGTATGGGACGATGCTCCAACCACCGGCCAGGGCTAAAGTAGGAACATTTTAGAGGGCAGTCCATCACACAGACCTGCCCTGGGGGTTCTCAGCCTAGTAGGAGCGGCTGCCAGACTCCTGGGCAGGGGAAGGGGGTGTTGCGCCAGCTGCGCTGCTTCTTTCAGACACTGTTCCCGGGACCACAGCACAGCAATCCGAGCAAGTATTAGGGAGACCCTTCAACTGGCAAGTACTATGCTCCTAGACTTAGGGGGCAGAGGGGGCTGTAGAGGCAAAGGCGCCCGCCAGAGTTCTGCCCAGAGGATGTCTGCAAACTGGTGCAGGACAGAGAAAGCAGGTGAGAGCTGAAAGGTGTGATGATGGTGATAATAAAAAGAATTAAACTCGGGGTCAGAGCGTCGCATGGGCTTCACCGAGGCGGACGAGGGAAGGTGCTGCGGGCAGAATGTGCCTGGCAAGGTGCATGAGGGCAGAGGGAGCGAGCACAGACAGGCCTATCCTGGTGACAGCACAGTCCATGTTCACCAGCCCCAGCTCTGCGGCGGGCACCATGTGAGCCCTGAATCGTCACAACCCAGGAAGTCTAGTCCAGTCATCATCCCCATGCGACGAAGGAACCGGCTTGGAGGGGTCAGGACCTTGTCCCAGGTCACACTGACTTGTGCAGAGGAAATGAGGCAGCTGGAGAGGCCTGCTGTTTGCAGGATGGACAGGGAGACGCTGTCCCCGGCCCCTTGGGGAGTTGGGGGAGGGGCAGGCTCAATAAAGGCAGCCTGAGAGGAGTTCGCCTCACAGAGGAAAACACCAGGGTCCTGGTAGGTGATGAATAGAAAAGCAGGACAGATCTAAGGACCTCCACCCTCCCAAGTGACCCACAGCCTGTCCTCACCTGCTTTCCACTGAAAGTCTGGGTTAAGAGCCCCGGGCAGCTAAGGAGCGGCAACACCAGCTCCTTTCCTCAGGCATCTCAAAAAGAAAGGGGACTTAGTCCTTCCGTTGCCATGGGGAACATCCAATTTTGTAAGTTTTACTCTATCAAATTTGAAAGTCACAAATTCTCACCCCAACAACAGCAGGGCTGGGGGCTGGGGGAGGAGGTTAGAAGACCAATTGAACACAAAAAGTGCCAAAACTACTTGAGAGTTTGATACTTTAAGCAGCCACAGTTCTGCCATTTAAAGCAGGGGTGGGCGACCTTTCTCCTGCCAAGGGCCATCTGGGTATTTATAACATTATTCTTGGGCCATACAAAATTATCAACTTAAAAATTAGCCTGCTGCCCTGGCCGGTTTGGCTCAGAGGTTAGAGCATCGGCCCATAGACCAGAGAGTCCTGGGTTCAGTTTCTGCTAAGGGCATGTACCTCGGCTGCAGTTTGTCCCCGCCCTGGTTGGGGTCGTGAGGGTGGCAACCACTCAATGTGTCCCTCTCACACCAATGTTTCTCTCCCTCTTCTTCCCTCTCTCCTGCTCTATCTGCAGATAAATGCAAAAAAAAAATGTCCTCAGGTGAGGATAAAAAAAAAATTAGCCTACTATATTTGGTCAGGCGAGGCTAATTTGGTGAGGTATGTGATGTTAGCTGGTATTGATTTCTTGGGCCTTATACGGCCAGTGGGCCGGACATTCCCCATCCCTGATAAAGGAAAATAGACTATACTGACTGGCTATAAGAATAGGAGGCTAAGCCTGTTATTTAGTTGCTGAGGTTTGAAAAATGAGGCATTTATTTATTTATTTTAATTTAAAAAAATTTTTTTTAATCCTCACCCAAGGACTTTTTTTTTTTTTTTTTTTTGCATTTATCTTCAGATAGAGCGGGAGGCAGAGAGGAAGGAAGAAAGAGAGAGAAACATTGACATGAGAGAGACACATTGACTGGTTGCCATCCACACAATCCCAACCAGGGCCGGGGACAAACTGCAACCTAGGTACGTGAGAGAAGAGATGAAAACATCGATGAGAAAGAACATCGACTGGCCACCTCCTGCATGCCCCCTCCCTGGGGATTGGGCCCAGAACCTGGGCATGTGTCCTGCCTGGGCATGTGTCCTGACTGGGAATTGAACCGGTGGCCTCTTGGTACATGGGTCGATGCTCAACCACTGAGCCACACTGGGCAATGCATTTAGTTTTAAAGTTTTAAAGTCATTAAGCCTAAACCTTAGAAAGCTCAAGGGAGCCAAGCTGGCTAGACAAAGTTGAAAACAATCAATTTAGTTTCCACCCCCCAGGGACTGAGCCTCCGGGCACCTGACATATGGCATCTCCATCAACAAAGCCAGCACCACATGAAAAGCCCGCAGGTTGGTGTGAAAGCGGCAGGGGACCCTCTGAGAGGGGCACTCAAAGGCTCCAGCCCCCGCCCCCACCGCATCTCAGTCCAGGCTTGCCCCCACTGACCGCCAGAACAGTCAGGTCCTGGGTACCTGATATGTGTCAGGCACTCAAGGGACACGGGATGAATAAATCAGGGCCCTGTCTTCCAATTATTCAACAGTCTAGAAGGGGCAGCAGGTCAGGGACCTTGGTAAGGTCATTTTAGCCTAGAGATAGGATCCCAGACCCTGGACCAGTACAATAATGTACTTTCTGAATGGAATGACTTAGCCTCCTCACTCCTTACTCCAGTGAGTCATGGCTTCTATTGTTCCGTCCCTCACACCCGCTGGAGGCTGAGCGCAGCCAGAGACAAACAGACAAAGGGGCGGTGCCTGCTTTGAAGGAGCCTCGCTGCTGGAGGCAGATAAAATCGTGAGGCTTCCAAGAGAGTGTGTGCCTGAGACACTCGAACACTGTGAGGGTTACAGTAAGCTTAAAACGAAAAGCTCACCAACAGGAGAAAACCGTGCAGGGCAGAAGTCAAGCACGTGTGTGCACCTGGTAGACTAATCGAAACGCTCAGAGTGCGACTCTCGGAAGGGACCTTCCGTAACCTGCTCACTAACAGACAAATGAAGCATGGCCCAGAAGCGGGTCTGCCCAGGGCCCCTCTGCTCAACCAGGGCGGAATTCCGACCCTCACCATCAGCATGGTGCCCGCACAAGGCCCTAGTCAACCCTCCCTACAATCCTTGAGGCAGGCACTAGCAACTGGAGATGGAGTTACCCAAGGCCACAATCTCAGTGGTGAACTCAAAGGAACCCCGTCACCTGTATCTTCTGCCTCTGCAGACAGATGGGCTTTCATTGCTTTTCTTAATCTCCATTTGTACTTGGGTTTGTGCCTCCTGCCTCCCAAGCCCTCCATTATACAAGTGGCTGGGCCCCTCCGTCAGCACAACAGACTAAGCAGAACAGCCCCTGCAGAGTCAGCCTCGGAGCATGAGCTCTCCAGGGGTCACTGACTCAAAAGGCCCGGTGTTGCCTGGCCGATTTTGCTCAGCAGTTAGAGTGTCAGCCCGTGGACCGATGAACCGTGGGTTCAATTCCGGTCAAGGACACGCACCTCGGTTTCAGTTCGGTCCCTGGCCCTGGTCGGGTTGTGAAGGAGGCAACCAGTCAATGTGGCTCTATCACATCGATATTTCTCTCTGTCTCTCTCTCTCCCTCCCTCTGACTCTATCTGATTATGAATAGAAAAATATCCTCAGGTGAGGAATAAAAACAAACAACAAACCCCGGTGCTACTTCATCTGTGCCTCCCAAGCTGCAACATCGAGTTAAATGACCCCTGAGCATCATTTGCCAGTAACAGTGAGCGCACGTGTCTCCACCCGGGAAGAGCTAAAGGCCGCAACCTGACGGAGCAGTGGACGGAGCTCGCCCTTATTTCTGCCCTCCCGCTTCCCATCTCGTTCTTCCCCCTCTGGCTCACCGTCCAGGCCTTCGGGGAACCAGAGAAGCCACCCCCACAGACCACAGGGCAGTGGCTGAGCTCTGACCTCCAGCTGAGAAAGTAAAGCTGACAACTCCCTCAGGGGCCTGGGTGGCAGCTAAGGTGTCCCCCCAGCCCCACCCGCCCCTGTGCTGTGCACCATCTCCTCTCACAGACAGCGGCCTGGACGTGAAACACCCTCCCTCCCCCTCCCTAACCTGCTGGAACACAATCCCCCAACCAGCGGAATCCCTGCAGCGTACAGCTGGCAGCCTCGTGGCCCTTCTGAAACCTCCACCTCCCCTCGAAATATCACCACACACTCAGAAACGGGACACGGGGCGCAGCCTCTTCAACACCCCTTCGGTCCTGGCCGGACCCGCCAAGAGAAGACAGCTCCTCCTTGCCCTCACAACTTTGTCTTTCTCCTCATTACTAGAAAAATAGGAGTAAAATTACACCATAAAGGACCAAGTCCCTGAATGCCACAGCAAAGTAGCAGGAAAACTGCCTTTGCAAAAAGAACAGTTGAATAACAAAAACTGCCATTAGCCCTGGACGGGAGCCACGCAGCCCGCTCCACGGAGGGGCAGAGCCTGCCCGGGCAGGTTCTTCAGATCTCCCTCTGACAAACCAGTTAGAACATCAAGCATGCTGATTTTGGCACTTAACACGAAAACCCAAGGCAAAGCAGAGACTCTTTTTCTTTTTCCTTTTTTTTTTTTATCCTCACCCGAGGACATTTTTTGTTATTTTGTTCAGATAGAATGGGAGGGAGGGAGGGAGGGAGGGAGGGAGGGAGGGAGAGAGGGAGGGAGAGAGGGAGGGAGGGAGGGAGGGAGGGAGGGAGGGAGAGAGGGAGGGAGGGAGGGAGGGAGAAACATCGACGTGAAAGGGACACATCGAGTGGCTGCCACCCACACAACCTAACCAGAGCCCCGGACAAACTGCAACCGAGGTACGTGCCCTTAGCGGGAACTGAACCCAGGTCTCTCTGGACCGCAGGCTGACGCTCTAACCGCTGAGCTAAACCAGCCAGGGCTCTTTTTCTTTTTAAAAACTTGAAAAATCCATTTCTCTCCTTTTGGTCACAAATGGAATTGGTACCTCTTACCACTTCCTACCTCCCTGGTGCTCAGGAAAGTTGTGTTTCCAACTTCGTTCATCCAGCAACAGTGCATGAGTCTCACAGACCTGCCGCTCACAGTTCTGAACACGGGTGAACACGACCTAACTGGAAATGAGGCCAAGGAGCTCCATCAAAAAGTCACACCGCTTTTTCAGTCACGGTTGCAGCTAATTTTCTGCCAGAAGCACCAACTCAATTCTCTTGCCTGATGGGGCAACGGCCCAGCTTCCCACCCCCGACACAGCTTTGCTGTGAAGGGCTCTAAAACACCACACTTTTTATTTTAAATGAATGGCTGCCAATTAAGAGAAAACGTGAGCAAACGGTGCAAAGCAAATACATGGTAAGGGGACAGGTCTCAGAGACACCAGCAAGTCCAGAATTTGTAAATGAGAAGATCTGAGTGGGTCTTTAGGACGATCGTGCACTGCGCATTTGGGCTCAGGTTGTGCAGAACCGAGTAAAACATCCTGGCAGCCCACTGGGACCCTGGTGGCATCCTCGGCACCTGGGAGCAAAAGGTAAGACTGGAGAGCTGCTTCCTTTCTGGTAAGGCGAAGGAGAGAGCGGCAGCTCAGGGAGAAGTGGAAACTCCCAGCAATTCAAGGTCTGGACTCCAGGCCAGGAGAGAGAGAGAGAAACACACACACACCCCACCCCGTCCCTCTCTCTCTCTCTCTCTCTCTCTCTCTCTCTCTCTATCTCTCTCTCTTTCTCTCTCTCTCTCTCTCCATCTACTTGCTTTAAGCCTCTGTGGCCTGGCTGGATTCCAGCTCTGCTAATTACATCAGGCCCACCTTTCACCCCTCCCAGCCTCTGCAATTAGCCCTCATTCTCTGCTTCCTGCTGCTCTGGGGGGTGCAGGGTAAAGTCTGGGGCCAGCTGCTCCCTGGGTCCCACCCACGGCCCAACCCCGGAAGTGCTGGTTTCAGGGGTGCCCGAAGCAATCCAGTCCCTTCCTCTGGGGCTCAGCTGGTGTGAAATCAGGTTAACCGGGGAACATGAGCAGGAGCCCGGCCCCCCACGGGAGGCTTCTGGCCCAGGGTGCGTCCTGTGCGGAGCCTACCGACCCTCACAGAGCAGTAGCAAGCCATCTCCCTACTAGACACCGGAGAGCTTGATTTTTAGAAAGAAGTTCCCCCAAGTGGCCAAGGACCAAGAAAACATGCAGTTCTCTGGGGCGGTTCCTTTATCCTACTCGATGTAACACGGGACGGCAATTTCTCCCTCACAACAAGGAGGCTCGAAAGCTCCTAGCGCAATAGGCTCTGGGGGTTTCTCTCAACCTTTTGGCTGGGGCACAGAGCTGAGTCCCCAAGTTCTCAGCTGCCATTCAGAATGCCTCCACAGCTTTTCTAAAACAGCAGGTTAGGAGGAATGGAGTTCTGGGGGCCCTGAAAGCTGCCGCCCTCCTGCGCCCCGGTCTGGCTGACCCAGGGCCACTACCTCTCAGCCCCTTAGGGACCCTGCGCCCGGCTTTCCTGGGCCTGGGAAAGCGCTTCATTCACCAGCAGATGCTTCCTCAGGTGGGGCGCTGGGGAGCGGCTGTCCATGGCCCACGTGGCTTCTGCCCCACAAGAGACTCTTGGAACTCGTCTCCTCTCTCTGCCCCAGCCTTGGTCCAGGGCCCACAACCTGCCCTGACTCCCTCCGCCCTCCTGCTATAAGCCCATTCTAAATATGGGCCCCAATGTTTCTTTGTCTAAACTTCCCTTTTAAAGGTTCTCCAAGGACTCCCGAGGTTTTCAGGGTGAAGTTCAAATTTGTTAGCAGGGCATCCACCCCCTGGAACTTTGCCACCTTTCCAGCCTCACCTGTCGTCACTCCCCACAGCCACTCTTCAGTGACTTGAGTCTTCAGGCTGTTTTGTCTCTCAGGACACCCATGCACCCACTTCTGCCAGTCTAGCTCCTCGACAGTCCTTCAGGATTCAGGTCAAGGTCACCCCATGAGAAAGCTCTCCAGGAGCTTCGCCCTTCCCAGCTGAGGAACCCCTATGTCCTGTGACTGCCCCGTGTCCTGTGCACACAGGGGTCACAGCAGTTGGTTTACCTGGCCTCTCCCCCACCCGCTAGATGTGAGCATCTCAGGCAGGAGAACAGCCATAAGAACAAGAAAGAGACGGAAAGAAAAAAGAGCAGGTGACCCTGGCAAGCCAGGCCCTGTGTCCAGGCCTGCAGAGCCTCCTCACCCCCCAAACAGTTCATCACTCCATAGTGGAGAGGATTCAGGGGATGGGGGGGCAAGAGGAAGGAGAGGAAAGGAGGGGTCCACACAGACCACTGCCCTCCTCAGGGTCACTCCCCAACAGTCTGGAGGGCTCTCTCTTGAATTTTAGACTGAAAGGACACATTCAGAGGGAAGCCTGTATGCTCCTGAGTCAGGTCCATAGCAGACGAAGGGCTCCCGCTGCTGATACAGGCCCGGAGCACGGGGGCCTCTCTGATGAAGGGGTCCTGGTCCGGGTCCTGGACCACCCAGCTCACCGCCTTCTCTCACCACACCCTGAGCATCTGTGCTGTCCTGCCGGAGATTCCAACCAGCATCCAATGATTCTCCAACACAAGGAAGTTTGCCCAGGTGTACAGTAAAAATCTCAGACCTTCATCCACATGGCAGAATCAGCCTTCAACAGGAATCTAGGACCTACTTCCTGACAGGTACCTTCACAATGTGTGAAGGGTGGACGTGCAATCCAGCAAAGAAAAATAAAATGCAATTTGAGCAAAAGTCCTTAAAGTATTTATGCCCTTTGACCCATGCTAGGAATTTATCCTAAGGAAATAATAGTTGTTGAAAAATGTATGCACCAAGTATGTTCATGGCAATATTGGTTATAACTCGGAGACAGGAATAATAGTATCAGTGATAATGGCACAGGCACATGACGAAATGCCAGGTATACACTAAAATCCTTATTATGAAAGTATACTTAGTGCAGAGGAAAATGCTCACTACACAGTAAATGGAAAGAAAGGTTACAAGTAGTATGAATGATATCCACACCTTGAAACACATACATACACACAAACAAGAAGTCAGAAAGCATACCACCAATGAACGGGTTTAATTTTCTTTGTATTTCCCAGTCTGTAATTAGAATATATTTTTATAGTCAAATATCTTGCTTTTATTTCTCCCCCCTTTTCTTGGGGCTCCCTCCCTCTGTCTTGGCTACTTATATCAGAATGTAGATATAAGCTATAAAATCCTCTTTAATCTTTAGTCATAAAAGAAACAAATTCAATACAATGTATCACTCATAAAGCAAATTTCAGTGGTACCTGTAGCTATGGCTTGAGCAGTGTATAAACTGCCTTGAACACTGTTCCTACCCACCAAAGCAGGTCACACCAACCTAAGGGGACTTCACTTTCACTAAAGACCCTCCAGACCACAGGAATGAGACAGAGCTGCGTGAATTTACTATGTTACCACCAATAATGTCAAATGTACAATTCCTACTATTCTTACTTTTGAACAAAAATCTTTCATTTTTCAAACTGAGAATGCACACTTCTAAAGATAATTCTAATTTTTAGTAGTCAACCCATTCTTATCTAATACAAGTGCCACACAGAGCTGACAGGTCTCAAAAACAAGGTTGAGTAGGGAAAAGGTACAGGCAGTGTATGAAAGTTTTATCTGAAGATACCTCACAAAGCAATGTTTGTGTGTATGTGTATATATACACAACACACACACACACACGGCAAGAGTATAAAAATGTGTACTGGAGCCCTGGCTGGTTTGGCTCAGTGACTAGAGCGTCAGCCCGTGGACCAAAAGGGTCCTAGGTTCGTTTCCCAGTCAATGGCACATACCTGGGTTGCAGGTTTGATCTCCCATCCCAGCAGAGGTCGTGCACAGAGCGGGGGGCAACTAATCGATGTGTCTCTCTTGCATGGATGTTTCTCTCTCTCTCCGTCCCTCCTTTCCACTCTATCTAAAAATCAATGGAAAAATATCCTTGGGTGAAGATGAAAAGAAAAGAAAAATGTGTCCTGGATACCCAGCAAATTAATGACAGGGGTTATCTCCAGGAAGGAAGGGAAGGATAACTAAACTCAGAGGTATACTGGGTATACCGAGCATGTGCCCTGACCAGAAATCGAACCAGGACCTCCCAGTCCATGGGACTATGCTCACTCCACTGAGCCATACTGACCAGGCAGAAAAATTTTATTTCTTTAAAAAAATAGGTATGACAAAACCTAAGGCAATAGAAACAAAGGAATAAATGAACACATGGGACTATATCAAACTAAAAAGCTTCTGCACAGCAAAAGAAACAACCATCAGAACAGAAAGGGATCCCACTATATGGGAGACCATAATCACCAATGATGCATCAGATAAGGGGTTAATTTCCAAAATATAGAGAGTGCTCATACAACTCAACAAAAGGAAGACAAAGAACCCAATTAAAAAATGGGCAGAGGACCTAAATAGACACCTCTCCAAACAGGACATACAAATGGCCAAGAGACATATGAAGAAATGCTCAACATCACTAATCATCAGAGAGATGCAAATTAAAACAACAATGAGGTATCACCTCACACCTTTCAGAATGGCTGCCATCAACAAATCACCAAACAAGTGTTGGTGAAGGTGTGGAGAAAAGGGGACTCTAGTACACTGCTGGTGGGAATGCAGACTGGTGCAGCCACTGTGGAAAACAATATGGTGTTACCTCAAAAAGTTAAAAATTGAACTTCTATTTGGCCCAGTGATCCCACTTCTAGGAATATACCCTAAGAAGCCTGAAACACCAATCAGAAAGAATATATGTACCCCTATGTTCATAGCAACACTATTTACAATAACTAAGATCTGGAAACAACCCAAGTGTCCATCAGTAGATGAGTGGATTAAAAAGCTGTGGTAGCCCTGGCCGGTTTGGCTCAGCGGTTACAGCGTCGGCCTGCGGTCCCAAGAGACCCGGGTTCGGTTCCCACTAAGGGCATGTACCTCGGTTGCGGTTTGTCCCCGGCCCTGGTTGGTCGTGCGGGTGGCGGCCACTCGATGTATCCCTTTCACGTCGATGTTTCTCTCTCCCTCTCTCTCCCTCCCGCACTACCTGAACAAAAAAAATGTCCTCGGGTGAGGATAAAAAAAAAAAAGCTGTGGTACATGTACACAATGGAATACTATGCAGCTGTAAGAAAGAGAGATCTCTTATCCTTTGAGATGGCATGGAAGAACCTGGAGAGTATTATGCTAAGCGAAACAAGTCAAGCAGAGAAAGACAAATATCACATGATCTCACTTAACAAAATTAACCCAAAGACATGTAGGTGGGGTACAGACTAACAAGCCTCAGAGGAGGCGGGGGGGGGGGGGGGGGGGGGGGCTTGTGGGGGAAGAAATAAACCACAGAACTTACATGCATGTTTGCATGACCAATGAACATAGACAACAAAGCTGGGGATGGGGGGGAGGGTGTCAATGAGGGAAAAATGAGAAACATCTGTAACAAAAACAAATTAATAAATAAAAATTTTAAAAAATAAATAAAAATAAAAAATAGGTCTGAAACAAATATGAAAAATATCCACATATGTTCATATTCATTTAAATAACAGATACACAAGTGTTCATTATAACCACTGGTACTGTTTTAGTTTTTCAAAGCAATGAAGGAAAAAAGAGATTACAGAATATAAAGCAACTCAACTATTTCTTCTGAGAAATAGCCCAGCCAGTATGGCTGGGTGGACTGAGTGTCCTTCCATTGACTGAGAGGTCCCGGTTTGATTCCTGGTCAGGACACATGCCCAGGTTGCATGCTCGATCCCCAGTAGGGGGCGTGCAGGAGGCAGCCGATCATGTATCTCTCACATGGATGTTTCTCTCTCTCACTTCCTCTCTCTCTCTAAAAAAAAATCAATGAAAACATATTTTTTAAAAGTTATAAAAAAGAACAATATTTTGTGTCTGCTGAGCTTTCTAACCACTGTGAGAGACCAGAAGTAAGAAGAGCCAAGTTCAAGGAACTCATAAAATTCCTGAGATGATCAGAACTCTAAACCTTGGCTGTCTCTGGCCATCATGTGACTGTGGACTGTCGCAGGTGTCCAGGGCAGGGAAGGGCAGTGGGACACCATGCACAACGCCCGCTGTCTGTTGCACGGGGGCTTTCTGCTATCCTAGCCTTCTTTTCCTACTGGTTCCACTATCAAATGAACTTGTGTCTAATGTGAGGACTCCAGGCTCAGATGTAAAAAATGAACCCCTGTGTAACTCCAAAATTAAATTTAAAAGGAAGACTCAGATAAAAAAGAGCTTGGCTGTTGAGCAAGTACAACAAGCATTGTGGGAACTGAGCACAAAGCTGACCAAGCAGCTTTAGGCAGCATGAGCTCTCTCTGCTCTAGGTTCGTCTCTCCTCCAGGACTCTCACCATTTGGGGGTGCCTGTTCTAAAGCTGGTGCCCCGGACCCCCTGGCCTGATCAGCCTTTCTTCTTTAAAATGCCGAGACTGATCACATGTCAGATGTGTTTCTAACAATCTCCCAGGTGATGCTGCTACTGCTGGCCTGGGAACCCTACTATGAGAACCACCACTCTAGCCCACTGATTTCCAACGCAATAGGAAGGATGGTGAGACTCAAACCGCCGGAGAACTTCTGAAAGTACAGACTCCTGACCCCAACCCAAGAAAGGCCAAGCAGCAGGTCAGGAGGAGACCTGAGACCCTGGCTGAGACACCCGGTCAGATTGAACCTGGCCATGCTGCTTCTCACCCACCATCTGTCCTCTGATAAGGGTCAAGGACAAAGTCTCCACAGGTTTTCAGAGGCACACATGAGCTTCCCTGTGAAGCAAGCCCATGCTATTCAAGAGAGGCCCCTGGCCTTCCTAACTGTCCCTGTCCCATGATGCCTCAGAAAAGGACAGCCAGGGTGGCAGAACCGTTGCCTGGAAAACAAGACCCAGGGCTGGATTCTGTGACCTTGACATGTCTAACTGAAAAGCCACAGGCAAGAGGGAGACCCACTCTACTTGGGGGTGGACCTCTCGCCCTCCCTGGTCAGAGCAAGGAATGATGCCTGTCAGTCTTCACCCAAGCCCTCACAAAAAGGGGATGCTGGGCAGTACTTCTTTTGGAAAACGTTCTTGAATGTCGCCTTACAATAATAACCAATTGTATTTATGCTACAATGCCAGGTGGAAGGGAAAAAAGGCAGGATGTGCAATTGTATATAAGCACGACCACAGTGGCGTGAAACAAACCTATTCATGCAAACCAAAGAAACACTAAAACTGCTCCAAGTGACTCTGGGATTATAGGTGGTTCTTTTTTCTCGCTACTTGTTTGTTTCCCAAGCTGTTTATAAAAAGCACATATTAGCCCAGCCGGTGTGGCTCAGTGGTTGAGCATCAACCCATGAATCAAGAGGTTGCTGGTTCATTTCCTGGCCAGGGCACATGCCCAGCTTGTGGGCCTGATCCCCAGTGGAGGGCATGCAGGAGGCGGCTGGTCAGTGTTCTTTCTCATTGATGTTTCTAGCTCTCTCTCCCTCTCCCTTCCTCTCTCTCTAAAAATCAATTAAAAAAAAATTTTTTTTTGAAAGCACTATTACTTACATGAGCAGAACTTAACTTTATTTAATACAATACATCGGAAGGAAAAAATACACAGCACAACCCTGCCCACACTGACCTGTGTCAGCCCCCAAGTGTCCTGCAGCTCCCTCCACAGGAGCAGGACTAAGGGCCAGGGATACTCTGCAGACTTCAGCAAGCACTTCAGCGAACACTTACTGTGGGCCCCCGGGGCTGAGGCGGCCACACATCATCCTTGCCCTCAAAGAGCTCACAGCACAGAAGCCAAGCGAGGAGGCAGGGTCCTTCTTTCTACCTGTAATTTTCTGGGCTCTGAGGGTGGACTGGTCATCTTTTCCCTCCCGTGATGGCTCCCATGTTTGGGAACAGGGCCCCAAGAGCAGCAAACTGCCTGCAATTCGACATGGTCCCAAGCAGTGTCGAGCCCCCTTGGCCAGCCCAGACCTGACGGTCAGGGCTGCTGATCACCATCGGTGTACACCCTACTCGACCAGCGAGACCAGAGGACAGCACCTGCACAGCCAAACAGCGTGCACCAGAGCCTGACTGCTCCGAGCTGCTCACGGAGAGCTTCAGAGACCCACCTCCACCTGAAACCTTCGTCTCTGCCATAAGGGATGGTTATTACCTCCCAGCTACACCGGACGTGGGAGGCCCACCTGTCAAGAGTCCCATGTGGACATCTCACCTGTTTTTTTATTTTTTTATTGTTTTTTTTTTCTTTATTAATTTTTAGAGAGAGAGGAAGGGAAAGGAAGAGAGAGATAGAAACATCAATGAGAGAGAACATCGACTGGCTGCCTCCTGCATGCCCCACACTGGGGACTGGGCCCACAACCTGGGTATGTGCCCTGATCGGGAATCGAACCGGCAACCTTTTGGTGCGTGGGTTGAGCCACACCGGCTGGGCTTCACCTGGTTTTGATTCATCTGAAACTTGGTGAAACAGGCCTTCACCCAAGCAACTGTGGTAAGTGCTGACTGTGACAGGTGGAGGACAGAAGTGCCCTGTGCCTCCAGGACTTCTTCTACCTCAATAGCCTTTCCACCTGTCGCCTTCCCACAACCCTCCAAACGTGGAAACTTAGTTGCCCCCATAATTGCACTCAGATGTCACATCCTCCAAGAATCCTTCGCCAACTCCCCCCCTGCAGCCTGAGTTAGGAGTCTTGTCTCTTAAACTGTTAGCACCATTGGCTTCCCTTGGCACTTAGCACACAGCATCAAAAGCACCTGCTCACCACAAATGGTACCTACAGCCAGGAATCAAGCCCCCTCCACACCCAGACCAAGTTCAGTGGCCGCACCACTGCCCGTGACCAGCTTCCGTGGCCTTACAAGGATAGCACCAGCCGAAACCCAACAGCCGCAGCATGCCTGGCCCCGACTGTGCCTCCCCTCAGGCGAAGGTAAGAAGCCACTTCAGCCCCCAGCTCAAGCTCTCCCAGGCCCCACCCGGACCCCACCCCTCCCCAGCACAGCTAGAATTTCTAACTAAAGGATGGGGGGCTGGTGGTAAGTCTCCTAGACGCTGCTCAGAGAGTAAGGGTGCTATACTGCCAACAGGCCATGGGATGAACACAACCGACAGCTAAAAACAGGTCTCAGAGGCAGAGTCTGGCCCAAGACCTCAATGAAACCCTGGCGTAACTCTGGGACTTGTTGAGCAGCGACTGGTTCTCGAACCATGTTTCCTAGGGTCCTAGGGTCCAGGAACCACAGAGATGCCCTGGAGGGAGAGGGGATTGAACAGAGGACACTGGGGCCCCCTAACCCCCAAGTCAATCACAGTCATTGGGCTTCACCTGAGATCTTAAAAAAACCTCATATGGGGAAAAAAAGTTTCAGTACTAAAGAGTACTGAAGAAAAAAATTGAAACCAGCGCCCTGTAGGGCACTTTAAGTCCATACTGCATCAGTGCTAGCCATAGCAAGACCGTAAACATCAAAGATTCTCACCTGGCCTTGGCCGGTTAGAGAGTTGGCCCTCAGACTGAAGGTCTTGGGTTCAATTCCCAGTTAAGGGCCCGTACTTGGATTGTAGGTTCGGTCCCCAGCCCTGGTCGGGGTGGTAGTGTGGGAGGCAACCAACCAGTGTGTCTCTCTCACATCCATGTTTTCCTCTCTCTCTCTCTCCCTCCTTCCCTTCCACTGTATCTTTTTTTTTTTTTTTTTTTATCCTCACCCGAGGACATTTTTCCATTTTTTGTTCAGATAGAGCGGGAGGGAGAGAGAGAGAGAGAAACATCGATGTGAAGGGACACATCGAGTGGCTGCCACCCACACGACCAACCAGGGCCGGGGACAAACTGCAACCGAGGTACATGCCCTTAGCGGGAACCGAACCCGGGTCTCTCTGTACCGCAGGCCGACGCTCCAACCGCTGAGCCAAACCGGCCAGGGCCCCTTCCACTGTATCTAAAAATCAATGGAAAAATATCCTTGGGTGAGGATTAACCAAAAAAACAAAAAACAAAAAACGACTCTCACCTGACCCTCACAAGGCTGCTATGAGAATTTTCATAGCTCTTCCCCGTCAGGTCCTCCTACCCACCACCCTGCTAATGAGATATGGTGAGCACCTGACAAGGGGACACTCTGCACCGTGAACCCCAGTGCTCTGTCTTCAAGCTGGGGGCTTGTCGATTACGGTCCTGGCCCGACATAACCTTTCTGCGGTCCCTTATCTGCTTCAACCCCTTGAAATGCTGCTGTACAAAGTCTCGCTGAGCTGTAGGCGATAACCCCATCAGGGTGCCCCCCCCCCCCCCCCGGAGAGCCCACTTCAGCCACTCCCCATGCAGCTGGCGCCTGGGGCCACAGCGGCAACCCAGGGCTCCTCTCTGGGGCCCTCACAGCACCACACAAGATGTTTCTTACACACCATTGGAAGAACATTCGCTGGACAAAGTAAAGCAATCCAGCGTCTGACACCTCTCACAGTGCAAAAACAAAGATTCAAGTGAAACAAACACATCAAGTATCAGCAAGTAGATGCTAGACCGTGAACACCATTTCCCCAGGCCTCCCTGTGGGGAAACCGTTTGAGTGACAAAATCGCCAGGGGCACAGAACTCCCAGGGAACAGACAGCTGCCCTTACCTGGTAGAAGGTCTTAATATTTCTCACCAGGATGGTCAAGTTCTGAATGCGAAGGTTCACATCATTGTTGACGTGCTGGTTGATGCGCTGATTTGTAGGCCTGGGATCTCTGCGGGAAGAAACACGAGGATGGAAATGGCATCTCCCAGCACCTGCCACACCTCCCTTCCCAGCGGCGTGTAGTCCTCTCCAGGTCTAGGTTCTGCCACTGCCCCGCCGTGGACCTTCGACAAGCCACATCACTCCTGCTGCCGCCTCAAGCCCCTGACCCTGCCCAGGCCCTTGACCCATGTCACTTCCCTTCCCACTGTGAGCAGCACCCATAAACCACCAAAAGTTATGCTGTAAAAATCAATAAGCTATCCCAAAATATATTTCAAGATTAAAAGGATTAAAACCAGAATACACCAAAATATATGAAGTATCAAGAAAGAAAAAGGAAAAAATGGCATATTTTTTAATTTAACCAATAAAAACCATTCATGTTCCACTGCACATGGGTTCCCCTCCTCTGTCACTAGCACTGGTCCCGGGCTGGTGCTGCCTGTGATTATACATTCCAGGGACCCAATTCCGCCTGGAAAAACCGACATCACCAGTCCGTGGCCTGTACGGTGTACAGCGCTGCCTAGGGAAATGCTAACAGTAGATACAATAATTCATGTGGGAAACCCCCAAAGCGTCATTTATTTTCCACACTCAGGCAAGAGTCAGGGCTGGTTGTGATGAAACCAGACACCTGAATCAAGTGACTTATAATTTCACTCATCTATATATGTACAGGCTATTTCTCAAAATTCTCAGTGTCAAAAAAAGATTTCCCATCTGAAGAGAACAGACTCAATGGGACAGACTGAGCTGCCACCTTTACTGCTTTTCATAACAAAGCCCTCCCCCGTGTTACTGTCCCAACACAGGGAGGGATGTCAATGCAAATGAGGGCTGCGTTCATGGTTTCATCTGTCATCTGAGCCCCGCGATAAGGGCTCTGAGCCTCCTGGGAGCTGTCTGATGGGAGAGGCAGGCCTCTTCCTCTCTCTGCGGAAACCTGCCCCCTCCATAATGAAGGGGAGTTCAGGGGGGTATGGAAATCAATCTCAATGCCATTCAGCTCATTCTAAGTCATAAGTAATACGAAATTGACAAGGGAAAAATATCGACAAATAGAAATCATCTCAAAAGTGACTGGAAGTACAATTTTTAAAACAGACACACATACACACACACGCGCTATTTAAAACTCAATCTTGCCCTGGCCAGTTTTGCTCAGCGGTTAGAGCATCAGCCCACGGACCAGAGAGTCCCGGGTTCGGTTCTCGCTAAGGGCACGCACTTCGGTTGCAGTTTGTCTCTGGCCCCTATTGAGGTTGTGAGGGTGGCAACCACTCTATGTGTCTCTCTCATCGATGTTTCTCTCTTTCTCTCTTCCTCCCTCTCTCCTGCTCTATCTGAAGATAAAGGCAAAAATGTCCTCTGGTGAGGACCAAAAAAAAAAAAAAAAACTCAATCAGGACACAAGGATGACACCATGGCTGGGTCTGTGGAGCCTCAACTGCCCAGCCAGGAACTCCAGCCGAACAGTCGGGCAAAGACCGAATTTAAATCTTTCCCTGGCGAACAGCACAGACCAACATGAAGGCTCGATTAAACGGAGCACAGTTGGTCAAAACCTTCTAAGGAAAAAATCTGATGCCTTACCTCTTTGATTGAAACAGATCCTAAAGATCACAGAGACTAAAATGGTGATGGGTGAAATGAGGAGAGAAGCTTTTCCCTGGCTGAGGCCAAGTTCACAGCAGGGGACTTGAGTGCCAGTGATCCAAAGTGCAAACAAAGCCCAAGTGAAGGTGTGGGCAAAGAAAGAGGACGTAGCAAGTGTCACCTTGCCAGTGTTGGAGCATTACCATGAAGAAATGACAGTTATGAACTGACCGGTTTAGCCAGAGGCGGGGAACTGCGGGCCAAACGAATGAGGAACTGGGCCGAAGCGACGGAGCTCCTGGCGGAAAGAGCCTCGTTTGCTATTCTGGATGAAGCTACTAAGAGGACCGCGAGGGTGTGAACGCCTCTGGACATGTTATCATCCCCCAGACCAAAGGTACCCTCACTGACATCGGAGTTGGTTCAGAGAGAGTGAGAAGAGTTCTACAGGTTAAAGATAAAGATTCTCAAGGAAAAATCTGAGAAGGACTTGGAGCAAAGAAGGACCACTGGTGAGGTGACGGAGCCTGCCAACCTTCTGCCTGAAGAGAAGGATGACAGTCTTCTGTCTGAATAATCTTTCCCGCTCTGGTTCTCTCAGAAGTCCTAATGTGGCACCATTTTAGTTCTAAAAAACAAATTAATTAAATTCAACCATTAAGTAAGTATTGCGTTGTGTGTACGCGAACCACTTTACGCAATAAAGGCAATACTCAGCCATGGATGTTATTCAATCATCCTGTGTTCCCTAAAATAGTCACAGGGGGAAACCAGAGGACCTCTTTTCAACTGTCATGTGACAGCATTTTTTACTGTCTCCACACAGTAATAGAGTCTGGCCAACCCATCTACACATTATGCGTTTCTTGTGGAGCCATTCATTACTGAGAAAATGAAGGTTAACAGTTGAGTGGAAATTAATTTAGGAATAAAGGAGGCATTCGGAATTGAAAGCACAAAGGCACTTTTAGCTGCAGAAGTGCGCCGAGCATTACAAAATCATTTACACTGAAGATGCAATTCTCCCTTGACTACAGTACATTAAGAGATACGCAATTTCATCAAGTGACAAATGTGCTTCTTAATACAGCAGCACTTAGAGAACATGCAGGACTTTTTCTGTTTTGTTATTGTCGCCTCAGCTTTCCTCTGGGTCAGATGGGACGGCCCCAGGAGTAGAAGTTAAAGAGCCTCAGGACACTTGGGGACACTACATGCACCCAGGTCGGGCCTGGGCTCTGACCATCGCTGCTGTGTTGTCACCAGTTCTGAAGAGCAGTAGTTAACTGAAACAACACTCCGAAAGAGCCTTGACATTAACTACATGAGCAATTAGACTAATTATCAAGGTCATTAATTACTACTCTTTCCTTTAAGGCTCTCAGGGTAAAGAAAGGTTATTAGGAACCAAATCAAAACAAGTCAACTATGGTTAAGGAAGGTCTACCCCGCTCTGCGCAGGACTGTGTAACCCCCTCCTCTCCACGCTGCAGGAAATAAATCAAAGGCTGCTGGTTCCAATCTGAGTCGAAGCACAAGGTGTCCATTCTCACCAGCACATGCATGCGGGCACACACACAGCCCCAGTTCTGAGCCTCACTCTAACGATGATGATGCTTGACATTTGTTGGGCATTTTCTAGATACATGATGTTTTTCATTCTCTCCAAATCTATCAAGTACCATCCCTATTACAAATCAGGAAATGGAGGCGCAGAGTTTCAGGAATTTGCCCAAGGTAACAAACTACTAAGTGGCAGAGGGGGGATTTGAACTTGCCTGCCTGATGCTCCAGTCAAAGCTCTGAGATAATTTTCCGGCGAGACAGTGAAAAATGTGTCCAATGTGAATCAGACACCTTCTTTTCCCTTGGGCACCAGTAGGTACCCAGAGACCCTACCTTTACAGAGGAGCTATTCAGCCCGTTCCCAGGCATCTCCGTCCACGCCACTCAATGCCTCACTTTCATTCAGGAATCCCCTGGACCTGGGCCTCCTCTGAAAGCTGAGCTCACAGGGCTTTCCTGCTTCCAGGGACTGATGTCACCGGCAGGCCAGGGCCAAGGGACTACTACCGCAGCCTTCTTCAGTTGCCAGAGACAATGCCCAGGTGCAGTCACGTGAGCCCCAGCCCCTCCATATGGCTCTGAAGTGTTAGGTGACACACTTCTTATCTGCGCTCCAACAACCCAGTTAGCACTCCGCTCTCTTTTCTCAGGTCTTACCAACCTGGAGAGAATTTATCAGAATAGGTGAATTAGCACCTACTCGAAGTTTCTAGCATGGGAGATAAAGCAGAATGGCCTTACCTGCTAGTTAGCTGACATTTCTCCATTTGGCAGAAGTGAAAACAAAGGTTTAGCTTAAGTATAACGTCAGATGTGGGGCTAGGACCCGGGTCCCAGAGTCCAGCTCTGCCCTAGATCTCACTGGGTGAGGGCTAAGGCCAAGAATTATGCAATAAGAAGGCGGGAGAAAGTTTGAAGGGAAAAAACCCAACTCTATGGCATGCCTCAACACTTTTCTGCATTAAGATAGTATATACCTAAGTGAGTAACTGACACTAACACCTTTTAAAAAATTTTTTTCCTTTATTGATTTTATTTTAGAGAGAGAGGAAGTGAGAGGGAGGAGACAGAGAGAGAAACATCAACAAGAGAGAACATCGACTGGCTGCCTCCTGCATGCCCACTGGGGATCGGGCCCACAGCGTGGGCATGTGTCCTGACCAGGAATCGAACCAGCGATCTCTTTGTGCAAGAGTGGACGCTCAACCACTGAGTCACACCGGCCAGACGACACTAACACCTTTTTAAAAAATATATTTTGGTACGTGCCCCTAGCAGGAACCAAACCAGGGACTCTCTGGTCTGCAGGCCGACGCTCCAACCTCTGAGGCAAACCGGCCAGGGTGAAACCAATACCTTTTAAGTGGCAGGCACTGTGCTAATTGATAACACATCACCTCATTTAATCCTCACAAACATCTCTTAAGGGAGGCACTTTACTTCCCATTTTATAGATGAGGAGATTGAGCTGATGAATGTCATGCCCAGCATCCAACAGCTAGAATGAGAGATACCTGGACTACAACCGCCAGGCTGGCTACCAACATGTGGACACTAGGGCTGGAATTTTTTTTTTTTAATAGAGTAAAATGCATATATCTTAAGTTACAGCTTGATGAGTTTTGAAAAATGAAACAAACTTCAGTCAATACACAGATAACTTCAATCCCTCCCAGTTCTCCTGTACCCCCTTTCCAGTCCATCCCCACCCCCTTCCCAAGGCAACTAATGTTCTCATTTCTACCACCTGGAGCAGGGTTACTCTGATCAGTCACTCAGTAAACCACGTGCTGCTGGTGCCTCTCTCTCTCTCTCTCTCTCTCTCTCTCTCTCTCTCTCTCTCCTTGATTTTCTAGTTCTGGAAAGCCACCCAGATTCTGGCTTCCCCGCTGTTCCTTTTCTGTGTTTGGCCCTGCCCAGAAGGACCCAGAAGCACTGCTAAAGGCCTCAGGACCTGCAAACTAGTCAGCTGTCACTTCTAGACTGACTACCTTAGCAAACGGCAGACGAGAAAAATAGCGTTGAAATTGTCAAGGGGAGGGAAGAAGCCCTTCGAACTGAATTTAGCCAGGGGCCAAGTGTGAACTAGTGATGAGCTGGCATTTCTCAACGGAACATGGAACAGGCTTTCCTGATTTACAAGCAAGTGGCAAAAGCTTCAGGAATTCCAAAGGTCAGGGAAGAAAGAGAAACAGTCCCCCGGCTTTTGTTCTCCCTCCGCTTGAGTGTAAAAGCTGAATGAAAAGGCTGGGGATACTGCTGGTTTTTTTGTTTTTGTTTTTGTTTTTAATTAAATAGTTTGGAGCTTGGGTAAGGACAGCTTGAAGTTTCACTGGTCACTGCACCAATGGAATCCAGTAGTTTTCAGGGTCTAACAGAATGGGGGAGGGCGGGGGTAGTAGCCAGAACTTGACTATGCCAGGGGACAACCCCAGGAAGACTCATTTTCATCAGTGCTCTCAGAGAAGTGCTGCCAAAGCTAACAGATTTTTCGTTGGGAATCTAATCAAATACAAGATTGGTAGTGCTTTTGGAAAAAACATCATCAGGACTGAAGTGTCTCTCCCACAGCGTGCTACCACATGACCTTTCAAAACAAAAGGAACAATGTTCTTGGGAAATTTCTTAAAACAGATCTTGTTAGGTAAGTCTATTTATACCACTTTCTGAATATGCCAAAGCTAGCTGCTGCTGCTGCTCCTCCTCCTCCTCCTCCTCCTCCATGGGCCACAATGAAGCTGATTCTCATCAGCTAAAGGGTTTATGCTCAAGTATGACAGCTTACTTAGTTGCACGTGAGCATATCTACGGAGAACGGAGAATGTTAGGATGTTTTATTTTCCTTCAAGTGCCTAAGAATCACATTGACACTAAGTTCCAATATATCCCCTTTAGTTTCTGAGTTAAAAACAGAATGCAGCAGTAGGAGCCAACACCAACATGTGGCAGGCTGTCGATCAGACAGGCTCTGCTGAATTCAGCAACAGGAAAGGATGTGGTCACACATGCACGCTAACAAGTGTAACTTCCACAAGACCCTGTATAAAATGCATGCTCCACAACGGTCCCAGAGCATTCTGACACTCAGTGCCTCTCCTAACCCAGTGACTTTAAATCCAGTTCATGGGGAGTGACTTAACCAACTGCACTTGTTCTGGGGCAAATGAAAATGGAAGATAAAATGAAAGAGCGCTCAGAAACACAGGTGTCCTAACTAAGAGTGAAACCTTAGTCACTCACAGATGCTCCCGACCCACCCCTGACACTTCCTGTAACCAAATACTGTCCGTTACAGTTCCTTGGTCCCCAAAAAGTTTTTTGTTTTTTTACATTTAACTGCTTAAACCACATTAAGTACCTGAGTTTGAAATTAACTGCACCACCTACACCAAGTGTTTGACAGTCCTTCTATTCCAAATTTCCTTCCTCAAACAAGCTGCCAACCCACTACCCTGGAGTTTTTCATACCCCAATAAATGGCGGCAAAAAGACACTTATACTGAGATACCATTGGCCCCACGTGCAAAGAACCCTCCCATAAAAAACTCAGGTTCCATTTTCTACAACCTTAAATCAAACCTTCTGAAGCATCATTTTTCTCCTCCGTCCGGGAAGACAACTTACATTTGCAACATGATTTGGTTCAAAATGATGCCATCCACTAACTCCATGTACACAGCCAAGTTGTCATCGTTTCCACTTCGGAAGTGTCCCCAGGTTTTCACCTGCGAGGAGGGGTAACACGGAAAGAGAGGCAGGAGAAGTCACCCGGCGTGCAGTCTGCAGCTCTGCAAGGCAATGGCGGGCAGGACCCGCGCGGGCTGACGGGGTCACCCAACGCCCAGCTCCGCTTCAGTAGGCACCAAGCCCACCCTTCTCCGGGGCCTCTCTCCCTGCCCTGCTCCAGGCAACAGACGCGAGACAGGAGGAAAACTTCCTCGCCACTTTTCTACAGCGGCCCAGATATGAAAAAAACTAAAAAAAATAAAAGGAACTTTTCAATAAATTTCTCACGTCTCAGATCCACTGGAAATCACTGCGCCCACACCGCCTGTACGTTCCCACTCGGAGACCCCCAATCCACACCCGTCCCGCCAATCGCCGGCTAGTCTCAGGTTCAAAAACTACACGAGGGTATTTTGGGGGAGTGGGTCCTTTTCCTGAGTGCTCGAGCCACAGGGGCCAGCCAGGGTGACCACTCGGACCCGGTCCGCCGCTGGCCCGGCAGCTCAGCGTCCCGGCGAGAACAGGTGTACCCACTGAGCCCAGGGCCGGGAGCGCCGGCTCCAGGGTTGAAAACACCTCCGGACCGCGGGGCACGGACCTCGACCCCAGCCGCAACACCTGCTAAGTCCCCGAGTCGCGGGCCCACGCGGGGCCCCGGGCGGGGCGGGCCTGCGGGCGGCGGGCGGCGGCGGAGCCGGTGCGCCAACAATGGGCAGGCTCCCGGCGCACTCACCCAGGTCACCAGCGGGCTCTGCAGAAAGAGCTCCAGGAGCTCCGAGACGGTAACGTCCATGTTAAGGCTTCGCCCTCGGCTCTGCGCCCCACGTTCCCCGCGGCTCTTGCAGCGGCTGGCGTGGGGCTACGGCGGTTCGCGCCCGGGAGACAAAGGCGGGGCGCGAGCCCACGTTCCACGGCTCCAGCGGCCCCGCGCCCCGCCCGGGGCTGAGGGGAGGGGAGGCCGGCCTCTCGGGAGGAACAATGCGGGCGGCGGCCCCGCCCCTTGGCAGCCCTCGGCCACCGGTGCGCCGCCTTGCGGTGCCGGGACCAGGATCCGGGCTTGGGCTGGGCGCGGGGCGGCGAAGGGGAGGCGGCCCGCACGTGCGCGGGGTAGGGGCTGCGGGGCGGCGGGCCCGGCTGCCCGCACGTGGGTTAGGGCTGCGCGTCTACGCCGCAGGGCCCGGCACGTGGCGCCTCCCTGCGCGCGCGTCTTCCGCGAGGCCCGGCGCGAAGTACCCCCCGGAGCGCGCGGGCGCCGGCCCCCACCCGCGCCTCCCCCCGTGCGCGCGGGGGACTGGGACGTCCTGCCCCCGAGGTCGCCCCGGCTGGCCGTTCGCGGGGACACGGCGGAGCCCGACTCGGAGACTGCGGGCCCCACGCAGGTGGGGCGCAGGCCCGGAGGTCAAAGGAGGAAACTTTGGATTGAGTTTAGACCGTGGGAGCGCGACCTCTTGCTCATCACAGTGCCACCTCGCGGGCTGTCAGCCTCCTAGAAGTTCCTCAGCAAGCCGGCGATGTGGCCGCCCTGAGCCGGGTGGGCTGGGCCCGACTGTGACACCACTCCTCCTACCCCAACTTTGCCGGAGAGGACCCAAGTTCCAGATTTCAACTTGGGGGACATGGCAGCAGCTTGGTGGCAAGCGACAGGCAAAAAGGACAAGGGCCCCAACAGGCTGAAAAGCAAGCCCGGGGCCCAGACCTCTCTGCTGAAACAGCTGCAGTAGACCCGAGTTCCTGGACCTCAAGTTGAACTGACAACAATTTCACAATAATTAAGTCATCGTTCAAAACTCTTTATACGATTTAACTAATCTAATTCTCACGTGTTACCCAGGTGAGCCGACTGGTGCGGGGTGACCTGATGCACCTAGCGTGATGCTGGCAAGTGTACAGTCGGCATTGAATGGCTGCGGGGTGGGCTGTGCGTAATTTGAAAGATGGCTTTGTCGAGCGCTAGCGCTTCGGCATCTGCCGGTGAAGTGTGGTATTGCAGCCTAGTTTTGTCGCCCTTGAATTGGGCTGGCTAGGAGGTGAGTGTGGTCCCAGGAGCCTGATGGGCAGTTGGGGTTGCCTAAAGACAAGTGTGGAAGTCAGAGTGACGAGAAAAAAAAAAAAAAAAAGTGGAAGACTGCGGAGGAACTAAAACTTCGGACCTGTGTGTTTTTCTTGTGCACCAGAAATTCAGTAATTCTTTAATTGATGCCTTAATTGTCCATATTGTAAAATCGGTTAGAAAATGGGTATAAATTATATCCACACCCATCTTTATTTAGAAGGCCCCTGTTCTGTAAAGTAAGGGATGTCTGTGAGGCCAGAACTTTTTTACGTTGACCTAATTCTTTTGGGAAAAGGAGGAAGGGATCTTTATAAAGTTTTTTATTTGATAAGCATAATCTTTTACCATCATACATACATTGGACAAAAGTTTTCTGACAGTCCGTGGTGAGACATTTCCCATCGTGGTGAGAGAATTTGACTGGGAATGTTGACAAATCCCTAGGCCACAGCCAAGTCAGGAATTTGTTTTAGGGTCAGTTAGCTGCTGTGTGTTGGTTCATGATCATTGATGTTCATTCACTGGCTGGAGACTGACCGCACCTCACGTTCACAAGAAGCTGACTCACAGCCTGTTCCTTGGTTATGTAAACTGAATGGTGCCCAGGTTACAGGGTGGGAAGGCTTCAAAGAGCTGAATGACCTGGACAAGTTCTTTTCTTTTATTTTTTTTTAATGTTGTTTTTTGTTTGTTTGTTTTTAGAGAGAGAGGAAGGGGGGGGGGCATCTTTCAGCTGCCTCCTGCATGCCCCCTATCAGAGGCCAAAACCCCAGACCAGGAATTTCCTGGTGTGCAGGACAATGCTCAACTAGCTGGGCCACACCGACCAGGGTGACAAGTTACTTCTTAAAAATCACTTAATCCCTAAATTCAGAATAAGAACATTTTCCCTATATGACTTTAGAATTTTGAGGTTGAAGATGATGCTGTAAAAGTGTTCCTCATCTTCTGCCCTGTTCTACCACTACTTTAATAAGAATTCTTCCCCCTAAGTCTTTGAGTTGGGACATATGCTTCAGGGAACAAACACATAGGTTATATTCTAACGACTAAGTGGTGGCCTTCTGTCCCCTTTCCCCGAACACCCATTGGCTTTCACTCCGTCTAAGATTTAACCCTTTGTTTTTAAATTTTTTTCTTTTATTTCTGCATAAAGTATAATTTCTCTGCTTTATACATTGCTTCCTAAACAGAAGCAGTATTTTAATTATGATCTTCATTGTGATAAAATTTTCACCTCTTTGAGAAATGCTGGTTTAGCAGTGTAAGCTAATGGCATCTCTATGTTATCTGATAGGAGCTTAAATTATTTGTACAAGTTGAGGGAGAGGGGAATGGCTATTTGTTAATGTGTCCCTGTATTTGATTTTTGTTATGAGCATATATTATTTTCATAATATAAATTATTTTTTCTTTTTTACTGTGTTAAAATACACATAAAATGTATCATCATAGCTATTTTTAAGTGTACAGTTCATTGGTGTTAAATACATTCACACTGCCCGGCTGGTGTGACTCAATGGATTGAGAGTTGTCCCCTGGACTGAGAGGTCCTGGTTGGATTCCTGGTCAGGGCACATGCCTGGGTTTCAGGCTCAATCCCCAGTAGGGGGCGAGCAAGAGGCAGCTGATTGTTGATTGTCTCTCACATCGTTGTTTCTCTCTCTCTCTCTAAAAAAAAATCAATAAAAACATATTAAAATAAATAAAGACATTCACACCGTTGTGCTGTCCTCACCACCATCCATCCCCATAACTGTTTCATCTTATAAACCGGAAAATTTGTACCTATTAAACAATAACTCCCATTCTCCCCTTTCCCAGCCCTAGCAACCCCGCATTCTTTCTGTCTCTGATTCTGACTACTCTAATACCTTATGTAAGTGGAATTATGCAGTATATGTATTTATCTTTTTGTGACTGACTTATTTAATTTAGCCTAATGTCCTCAAGATTCACCCATGTTGTAGCATATTGCAGAATTTTCCCACTTTTTAAAGCTAAATACTATTCTATCGTATGTATATATCACATTTTGTTTGTCCATTCATCTGACAATGAACACTTGAGTTGCTTCCATGTTTTAGCTATTTTGAATAATGTTGCAATGATCATGGGTGTACAATACCTATTCAAGAGTCTGCTTTCAATTCTTTTGGGTATTATGGGATTGCTGGATCATACGGTAATTCTTTTTTTTTTTTTTTAATTTTTGAGAAAACTCCACACTGTTTTCAATAGTGCTTATATCATAGTTTTACCTTTCCACCAACAGTTCTCAAAGGTTCCAATAATCCACATTCTTGCCAACACTTGTTTTCCAGTTTTTGTGTTGTTTTTTTAAACTTATCTTTATTGTTGAATGTATTACAGATGTTCCTCCTTTTTCCCTTATTGACCCCCTCCTGCCTTTCCCCACACTGTTGTCTGTGTCCATTGGTTATGCATATATATGCATATAAGTTCTTTGGTTCATTTCTTCCCTCCCTCTCCTCCCTTCCCTTTGAGGTTTGTCAGTCTAACAACCAATTTATACTTCTTAACCCCTTCACCTTTTTCACCCATTCCCCCAATGCCCCTCCCATCTGGCAACCAACAAAATGTTCTCTGTATCTATGAGTCTGTTTCTGTTCTGCTTGTTCATTTTGTTTGTAGATTCAATTGGCAATAGATATGCATTTATTGCCATTATATTGTTCATATTTTTTATCTTCTTTTTCTTCAAGAAGACCCTTCAACATTTCATATAATACTGGTTTGGTGGTGATAAATTCCTTCAGCTTTTTCTTATATGGGAAACTATATGTCCATTGATTCTTTCTTTCTATCTATCTATCTATCTATCTATCATCTATCTATCTATCTATCTATCTATCTATCTATCTATCATCTATTTTTAAATTCTCACCCAAGGATATTTTTCCATCTATTTCCAAACAGAGTGGGAGGGAGAGAGAGAGAGAGAGAATCGTCGATGTGAGAGAAATATCAATTGGTTGCCTCCCATATGACCCCAACGAGGGCCGGGGATGATTTGCAACTGAGGTACGTACCCTTGATTGGAATCGAACCCATGACTCTGACCACTGAGCCAAACCAGCCAGGGCTGTCCATCAATTCTAAATGATAGCTTTGCAGAATAGACTAATCTTATTTGTAGGTTCTTGCTTTTCATCACTCTGAGTATTTCTTGCTACTCCCTTCTGGCCTGCAAAGTTTCTTTTGAGAAATCAGCTGACAGTCTTATGGGAGTTGCCCTGTAGATAACTAACTGCTTTTCTCTTGTTGCTTTTAAGATTCTCTTTGTCTTTAACCTTTAGCATTTTGATTATTCTGTATCTTGGTGTGGATCCCTTTGGGTTCATCTTGTTTGGGACTATCTGTGCTTCCTGGACTTGTATGTCTGTTTCCTTCACCAAGTTAGGAAAGTTTTCTGTCATTATTGTTTCAAATAGGTTTTCAATTTCTTGCTGTCTCTTTTCTCCTGGCAACCCCATGATGCGAATGTTGGTACGCTTGAAGTTGTCCCAGAGGCTCCTTACACTATCCTCCTTCTTATGGATTCTCTTTTCTTTTTGCTGTTCTAATTGGGTGTTTTTTGCTTCCTTCCATTCCAAATCAATGGTTTGCTTCTTGGCTTTACCTACTCTACTATTGAATCTGTGTAAATTATTCTTTATTTCAGTTAGTGCCTCCATTTTTTTTTTAATTTTAATTTTTTTAATAATTTATTTTTGTTACAGATTTTTCTCCCTTTTCCCTCATTGACACCCTCCTTTCATCCCTCCCCCACCCCCCTGCTACTTTCTTCATTTCTTTTTTTTTTTTTTTTTTATGAATTTTTATTTATTTTTTTGTTACAGATATTTTACCTTACTTTCTTCATTTCTGACTGGTCTTTTTTTTTATGCGCTTAAGGCCCTCACCAAGTTCACTGAGCGTCTTATAAGCAGTGTTTTGAACTCTGCATCTGTTAGATTGCTTATCTCCATTTCGTTTAGTTCTTTTCCTGGAGTTTTGTTCTCTTCTTGCACTTGGGACACGTTTCTTTGTCTCCTCATTTTGGCTGCCTCCCTGTGTGTGTTTCTATGTATTAGGTAGAGTTGCTATTCCTCCTGGGCTTCCTAGGGTGGCTTATTGTAGGTGTTCTGTAGGGTTCAGTGGCACAGCCTCCCTGGTCACCCAGCTGGGCCCTCAAAGGGGCACCCCTCCTGAGGACTGTACACCCTTCTGTTGTAATTGAGTCTAGATTGCTGTTGGCATGTCAATGGGAGGGATTTACTCAGGCTGATCAGCTGCAAGGACTGGCTGTGCCCACTAGCCGCTGGCCTCTGACTACCTTGGAGGATCAGCTGTGCAGGGGCCCAACACCCAGAGCAGGACTTACTTCATCAGGGCTCTGGTACCCACTGAGTCCACTCATTGAGTGTGTCACTTGCGGAGGTGGTTGGGTGGTGGTGCTTTGACGTGGTCTGACACTGTCTACTGGGTGTCCTAGCTCTGGGACAAGGTCAGCCACTGCCTGTGTTCTACCTGGGGCCACACTGCATAACCCACAAAGCGGTCTGCAGATGGCTGCAGATGGTCTGTGCTGGGCTTGGAGGTGCCTAGGCAAAGCCAAGTTGTGAACCAAGGCTGGCTGCTCCTAGTGCTGGGCCTGGGGCAACTTAGTGAAAGATATGGGGTTCACTAAGTCCATATGCTTCTTTTTGGAGAGCACTTAGGAAAATCTGAAACAGGAGCTAATACAGGCCATTCCTATGGTAAAACCACTGGAAACAGTTTGGTGGGCCTGAAAGTTGGGTGGGTCAGGGCCTCAGGGAATCACCAGGGTGGGGCAAACAGTATGAGCCAGGTTGCTGGAGTCCCAGATATGGTGCCCATCTGCCTGGCCCCATGGGGTAAGGGCTCACCAAAGGAACAATGGCCTCCGCCAGCACGGCTGTCCAGGACAAAGCTGCCTCTCCAGCCCTTGCCCGATGCCAAACAACTCAGTTCTTTTCCATATGTCTCTGGTGTTTTTCAAGCTGCCTCCCCAACAGTGGAGCCTGGAGGGAGTAGGTCTGAGCAAGTCTGTGTGCAGGACCTTTAAGAGGAGCTGCCTGGGGCTCCAGAAGCTTCAGCCTCCCTCAGCCTAAGTTGCACTGGTTTTTACAGCCAGAAGTGATGGGGATTCTCTTCTTGGCAGTGGAACCCTGAGTTGGGGGCCTGGTGTGGGAGGGGGACCCCTCACTCCTCAGGGAGGACCTTCCCAGCTGAGGTCTCCCTCCTAATTTTTATCCACCACAAGTGGTTGTGGGGCCAGCCCGTCCATGCCTACGTCCCTCCTACCAGTCTCAGTGTGGCTTCTACTTTAATTTCATAGTTGTAGGACTTCCATTCAGCTGGATGTCAGGCGGCTCTGAGTGATGGTTGTTCTGTAGTTGTAATTTTGATGTGGTTGTGGGAGGAGGCAATACCGCATTTACCTACACCCCCATCATGACCAGAAGTCAGTTGTTTTTTTTCTCTTGGTTTTGTTTTGATAGTAGCCATCCTAATGGGTTTATGGTGGTATCTTATTGTAGTTCTGATTTGTATTTTCCTAATGATTAATGATGTTCAGTCTTCTTTCTTGTGTTTATTAACAATTCATATATCTTTTTTGGAGAAATGTCTATTTCAGGCCTTTGCCCTTTTTTGAATGGGGTTTTTCATTAAATTGTAGTTGTTTTATATATATTCTTGATATTAATCCTGTATCAAATTCGCAAATATTTTCTCCAATTCTGTGGGTTAGCTTTTACTTTGTGGATAGTGTCTCCTGACGAACAAAATTTTAAAATTTTCATGAAGTCCAATTTGTCTACTTTTTCTTTTATTGGATTTGCTTTTGGTGTCATGTCCAAGAAATCATTGCCAAATTCAATGTCATGAAGCTTTTGTTTTACGTTTTTTTCTAAGAGTTTTGTTATTTTAGGTCTTGTTTTTAGGTCCTTGATCTATTTTGAGTTAAGGTTCCAATTTCATTCTTTTGCATTTGAATATCCTGTTTTCCCAGTACCATTTGTTGAAAAGACAAGACTTTTCCCCATTAAAGGTCTTGGTACCCTTGTTAAAAATAATTTGTTCATATATGACAGGGTTTATTTCTGGACTCTATTTATTCTATTGGTCTATATGTCTGTCTTTATACCAGCACTACACTGTTTTGATGACTGTAGCTTTGTATCAGGTATAAAAAGTTTTTTTCCAGTTTTATTGAGATATAATTAACATACAGCAAAATAATTTTTTTTCCTTTATTGATTTTAGAGAGAGGAAGTTGAGAGGGAGATATAGAAACATCAATGAGAGAGAACATCAACTGGCCGCCTCCTGCATGCCTCACACTGGGGATTGAGCCAAAACCTGGGCATGTATCCTGACTGGGAATCGAACTGGCTATCTCTTGACGCATGGGTCAACGCTCAACCACTGAGCCACACCAGCTGGACATAATGATTTATTTTATTAAAAGAATTTTTTTCTTTATTGATTTTTTTAGAGAGGAAAGGAGCGGGAGAGATAGAAACATCAATGAGAGAGAACATCAACTGGTCACCCTCGGCATGCCCCCACTGGGGATTGCCCACAACCTGGGCACGTGCCCTGACTGGGAATTGAACCAGTGACCTCTTATTGAATGGGCTGATGCTCAACCACTGAGCCACACTGGCCAGGCAATTTTTAAAAATTGATTTTAAAAAGAGAGATTGAGAGAAACCATCAATGGGTTGCTTCTGATGTTTCAGCCCTGGTCAAGGACCAAACCCGAAACCTTCTTGGGGTACAGAACAATTTTCCAACCAACTGAGCCACACAGGCCAGGGCACAGCATGATTTAACTTGAACAACATGGGGGTTAGAGGTATCTAACTTTGAAATCTACAGTTCAACCAACCAACCATTGATTGAAAATGGCATTTGCAAACGGCAGTTAGAAAAAATGAGGTTGGGAATGTGAAAATACTGTTTTTGATCCTTGGTTGGTTGAATCCAGATATGACTGGGCAAAGCCTCAAATATGAAGGGCCAGCTGTATTTATTGAAAAAAAAAATACACGTGTAAGTGGACCCACACAGTTCAAACCTGTGGTGTTCAAGTGTCCACTGTACTGTAAAATGATGAAATGATTACCATTAAGTTAACATCTGTCATCTCATAGATACCAAAAAATATTTTTCGTTATGAGAACTATTAGGATCTACTCTCTTACCACCTTTCATATATACTATACAGCAATGTTAACTATAGTCATCATGTTGCACAGTACATCCCTAGTACTTATTTATCTTACAACTGGAAGTTCGTACTTTGACCCTTCCTCCAATTTCCCTTCCCCCACCTCCTGTCTTTTGGTAACCATACATCTCTTTTATGAGTTTTATTTTTTTAGATTCCACATATAAGTGAGATCACACAGTATTTGTCATTCTCTCTGACTTACTTCACTTAGCACGGCAGGATTTCCTCCTTTTTATGGCTAATATTCCCTCGTATATATCAGGGCATCCCAAAAAATGTATACACAGCTCAACAGCTGATAATTCACTTAATTCTCATTCCTTTTCAGGTTTAACTGACTTGAAATAATGAGTGATGCCAGACTAAGCTGTGAACAAAGAAAATTTATCTACTAGACTTTTTTTTAAGGAGATACATAAAGTTTGCAGTACAAAACTGGCAAGTCAAAGAATTGAGGGCAGCTATTGAAAGAGAATGGGCACAAATACTGAAGGAAATTATTCCCGATGCTTGTTATTCCATTGCTTCTTGTTATCAGCACTGCCTGTATGTTAATAAACACTTTATAATCATTCAAATTGTGTATACATTTTTGGGGACAACACACACACACACACACACACACACACACACACACTCTTCATATATCAACTTTTTTCCCATTCATCCTCCAGATTACTGTAAGTAATGCTGCTATGAACCTGGGAGTGCAGATATCTCAACATAGTGTTTTCATTTTCTATAAATATATACCCAGAAGTTTAATTGCTGGATATGGTAGTTCTAGTTTAATTTTTTGAGGACTCTCCTGTTTTCCATAGTAGCTGCACCGGTTTACAATTCTACCAACAGTATACAAGGATTCTCTTTTCTCCACATCCTCACCAGCATTTTTTGTCTTATCTAATACCAGCCGTTCAAACAGGTGTGAAGTTTTATCTCATTGTTTATTTGCATTTCCTTAATGATTAGTGATGTTGAGAATCTTTTCACGTAACTGTTGGTCATTCATATATCTTCTTTGGAAAAATGTCTTCAGGTCCTTTGCTCATTTAAAAAAAAAATTCACTTTAGTTTTTATTTTTTTTGTAAAACATAAGATGGGATGATAGGACATCTCAGAATCAGGTTCATATTCCAACTTAGTGAAAATTTATAATTTTCTCAAATACTTGTCAAATTTATCCCTAAATGTCAACCAAAATTAATTTTATCATCCTTTTGAGTTAAACAAGCAAACAACTGGGCCCACGATTTATATTACCTGTCCATTTTTCCTATATTAAACATCTACCATTGTTTAAACCCGCTAGAGTTCTTAATCCTCCATTATAGGTAGTCCTCTCTGGTTTTTCCTCCTTTGACTAAATAAGCCTAATGCTTAAGATTTTCCACTTTGGTTTCTAGCAGTACTTAGTAAAATTGTATTTCAGACTTCTTAAGTCATAGGAAAAGGAATGTACAGTTTTTGTCTCCTTTCAGAGCATGGTTGAGAGGCCACACGACCTACCATATTAGGTCCTTTCTTGCATGCATGAACTACTCTACTACCATGTATATCAAGTCCATTTTTTATAAAATCACTAACTCATTGCCGATGTATGTTCCATGAGAATAGTATTTCTTAATCAGGAGTAACCAGAGGCATTTCAGGGCAGTGGGCAGTGAAGGCCCCCATGTTGTCAGTTGAGGATTTTTCTGAAGAGAAAACCATAGTTTTATCAGATGCTCAAACAGGTCTATGATCATTCATACCTCCAAATTTTTAAGAATCACCTCACTGGATTCTCTTATTTTATAAAATTTTAATATGTGGGATTGTTCAGTACAATTTGACATCATTCAGTATCTAGTCCTGTTCCCCAAACTTCTACCACCTCTAGCAAGTTGTAATTTTATAAACAGCCAGACACTTTTATATTCTTAGGATACAATTAGACATACTACATTTCCAGCATTTAAAAGACTTTAAGTACTGTCAAATATAACTGGATTATATTTTAACACATAGTACTTCACAGAGTTCATGATTTTAAATAAAGACAAATTAAATCATATCTGAATAAATCTTCTAAGTATATTAAGGTGGTAGTGACACTTGTAATTGTTTCAAAATTGCCAAAAAGTATGTCATTTTCTTGAAATGAACTTGGCACAGAAGGCAGCAGAGGACCTTAGGAGTGTCTGAATCCCCCTTGGTCAATGGTATTTGACAACACTGGCGAAACCTAGAGCACAGCAAGTTCAGTGAAAGGCCGGTGAAGCTACAGCATAGCCAGTAGAGACCATCACACTGTCGCAGCAACTGAAATCATCAATATGGATACTGCCCAAACTATGTAACATGTCTAAAAATGATACATTCCAATTTTTTGCAGAGCAAACATCTCTACTATTAATAAATTGATGATACCAACAGAGACAGGCAGAATCCAAATGGACTCCAGTGCAGCGAGGTCAGGAAACCACAGAACCCTACCAGTAGCTAACTGCTCCTGCGCTAAAATTCCAGAGCAACAGACATGAAGATCCACATTGGAAGCTGAATCCAGACCAACACTGTGGCTTTGAATGGGTGGCAGTTATCCCAAACATACAGCTCAGAAACAAGCCTCCAGATATTCTTTAGATAAGTGAGCCTGGCAGCTCTTTTGGACCATCCCAGCTGATTTGCAAGAACTGCAACTTCTTGGTTAAGGTGCCATGCAATGTTTTTTTTTTTTTTTTTTACTTGATTTCTGGTTGCCTATTTTCTACCTACCTTGGCCAGAATGTAGTGCTGGTAGGCTGTAGAGGCAGTGTGACGGTGCTGTGCAGGGCCTCGGTGTTGAGAAGGATGCTGCCCCATCAGGGCAGGCCCATGGTGCTGTGCACGCCAAGCATCATCTCATCCGTGCCTGCACAGGTGCCGAAGTGACCAGGGCCTCGTACCAGCAGCCTGTGCCACCACCAGTTAGGACCAGCGTAAACTGCAAGTCCTGGCCCCAGCTGTGGGCCAGCACAGAATGTGTGCTCCAGGGCCGAGCCCAATATGCCCCTTTGCCCATTAAAATTTTTTTTTTCTTTATTGATGTTAGAGAGGAGATAGAAACACTGATGTTGAACATCAATTGGCTGCCTCCTGCATGGTCCACACTGGGGATCAAGCCTACAACCTAAGCATGTGCCCTGATCGGAATTAAACCGGCAACCTCTTGGTGCATGCGTCAATGCTTAACCACTGAGCAACACGGGCTGGGCCTCTGCCCATTTTTAAATTGAATTTTGCTTTTTGGGGTTTTTTTTGCTATTGAGTTCTACTAAGTTCTTTATATATTTTGGATAATGACCTCTTATTAAATGATTAGTAAATATTCTCTCCCATTCATTAGGCTTTTTCATTGTTGATTACCTCCTTTGTAATGTAGAAATTTTTACTTGTAGTCCCATTTAAAAATTTTTGCTTTTGGTGTCAGATCCAAAAAAGTCACCAACACTGATGTCAAGGACCTTACCACCTGTTTTGTTCTGGTGAATTCTACCTATGTACCTAACCACCATCTATGTTGCTGTACTAAAAGCTATACAGAGAATCACATAATTCTGGGCCTGCCATCTAGTAACTGCATCCCAGGAAATATACCAAGATGTTAATGTTTAAGAGCATAAGATTTGTAAACATCAACCAACAGATGAGTGTTCTGTGAAATCCATAGGTCATGGCTAGGTCCAGTGATAAAAGTCAAGGGTCTGTACTTAGACATGTGAAGACCTATGACCAATAAGGGAAAGAGTTAGAGGTGCTAGAGCCAGGAATGAACAGACTAGAAAAGTTTAAATAAAATAAAAACTAAGGTAATTTTCTGAACCTAAAATACCCTGTTTCTGCTAACCTAAGGCTCAGAAGTACAAGTCTTGAGTTCTGCCTTTATATCCACAAGAGGGAATTTTATGGTCAAGAATGATTAACACACAATACAGTGGACAGATGGCATGTTGTAAAATTGTGTACCTGAAACCTGTAACTTTGTTAACCAGTTTCCACTTCAATAAATCCAATTTAAAGAAGAAATCAAACTTTCTCATAATTGTTTTTTAATCTTCACCCAAGGGTTATGTACATTTGTTTTCAGAGACAAATGTCAATGTCAAAGAGAAAGATACATCGGTTGCCTCACATACACACCCCAACCTGGGATCCGGCCCACAACCTGGGTATGTGCCCTGACAGGGAATCAAACTTTTTTTTAATCCTCACTCGAGGACATTTTTGCATTTATCTCCAGATACAGGAGAGAAGGAGGGAAGAGAAAGTCACATTGAGTGGTTGTCACCCACACAACCCCAAATGTGGCTGGGATCAAACTGCAACCGAGGTAACGTGCCCTTAGTGGGAACTGAACTTGGGACTCTCTGGTCCGCAGGCCGACGCTCTAATCGCTAAGCCAAAGTGGCCAGGGCTGAAATTTTGACTGTTCAAGGGCATCAGCTAACTTTCCCAGTCTGTATATTCTGTGTGTGTATAACCATCTTTCCATCATTCATCCAGTAAACATTTGGAGATCTACCTGTGGGCTTGTGTCATGCTAGGCACTGGGAATACAAGGTTGAAAAAAGCAAGAACATACCCTTCAAGGACGGAGTGCCAGGGAATACTTCTGAACTTTGAAAGGTGAGTATGACTTCATCAGCAGGCAAGGCAGGAAGGGCACTGAGAGAGGCACACAACACGTTATAGGAGTCTTTTAGGGCACAGTATGATTGGGTCAGGGACATACAAGTGATGTGGCTGGGCTGGAGATTGGGAAGATGCATACTCAAGGTGAAACCTAGTGAATCCCAGCATTTAATGGGTAAAGAATAGAGCTATGAAAACAGAAAACGGCCATTAATGTTAAAGCACATGGTGCACTAGAAGCCAAGAGAAAAAGATCAAGGAGACAGTGGATAGTAAGTAGTAAATGCTGCTGAAGTGTCAAGTAATATAAGAATGGAAAGGGGTCCCCTGAATTGGCAGGCAGTATGTGACCTACACCAGGCAGTTTTTGCAATGGTGGGAATAGAGAAGTAAAACAAAAACCCATTTAGCATCATGGTGAAGAAATCACTATTCGCTATGAGTCCATGGAATAACTTATCTAGGAGAGTGAAAAGGTCAAGGAAAGCTGTCTCCAACCACAGCTATTTTAAGGAACAAGACATATGACTCCAGTAGTTAAGACATTTATCTATCTGAAGAGAGGCTAAACAGTTTCATTCTAAAGAGCCATGAAGCATTATGGTCAAGAAGAGAAAAATCAAATCGACTTAACATTGGGTATCACAACATACAGATGATTGCCCCATTGCCTCACGTTGCCTCAATGTCCCAGTATAATGGTAGACAGTAATTCATCCCTTAAAATTTTTATAATCCTCTTGCTTGAAATGTGTAACACAAAGTTATATAACCTTGTTTGTAAGAACTTTGAAGATCATTAGTTTTCCTTGAAATTAAAAAAAATGTTTATGGTAAATACTAGAAATTGTAGATAATCTTAAGTTTTTCACTTCAAGAATTCTTTCAGTTTAAGTTTGTTGTTTTAATAGAGGTTTTTGCTGCCCTGGTCAGTTTGGATCAGTGGTTGGAGTATCAGATTGCAGACCAGCGAGTCATGGGTTCGATTCCAGTCAAGGGCACGTACCTCGGTTGTGGTTTGTCCCTAGCCCTGGTCGGGGCTGTGCGGACAACCAGTCAATGTGTCCCTCTCACATCAATGCTTCTCTCTCCCTCCCTCCCTCACACTCTATCTGAAGATAAATAGGAAAATATCCTCGGGTGAGGATTTAAAAAACAAAACAAAAGAGGTTACTTAAATCAAGTTAAGAACAAAACCAGAGCCCTGGCCAGTGTTGCTCTGTGGTTAGAGTCAGCCCTCGCACTGAAGGGTCTCAGGTTCAATTCCTGGTCAAGGGCATGTACCTGGGGTTGCAGGTTCAATCCCAGGCTGGGGTGCCTGTGGGAGGCAACCAATTGATGTGTCTCTCTCTCCCTTCCTTTCCACTCTCTCTAAAAAAAAAATCAATGGAAAAAATATCCTTAGGTGAGGATTAACAACAACAAAAAAGAACAAAACCAGAAGGAGTGCCCCCCCCCACCTCCCCATTTCCAAATTCACAAAAACTGACTTACAATTTGGAGTTACTGGGGACAAAGTGTAGAATCTAAATACAATCAGGCAAGGAAAAGCCATCAGACTTTTATCTGTCCAAAAAAAAAAAAAGCCAGATAGTGGAATCTATAAACAAACTAAAACAAAAAGCCAGGGTAGCATTTCTGGACAAGTCAGGAAGTCAAGGTGTTTCCTGCAGCAATTACAATCTGTCTTTTCAGAAATCATCTAGTAATCACTGAGAAGTATTTTTCCCCCATTTTAAACATTACAAATGAGCAAAAGAATCAGTATCATTAAAATAGAAAATAATCTATTCACATCATTGTATCAATTATCAAGACAATATCTATGCTTAAGAGCATGGACTTCTGAGTCAGATGGAACTGTGTCAATTCAAGTCATATTTCTAGCTAATAGTCTTTTTGCTAATTTATTGTTAACAGTCCCCTCAATGAAATGACAAGCTATTTTAGACCTCATTTATCCTATTATAGCAACTTGTGCCAAGTTTCTGCTTTAGTAATTATAATCACTAAGGAAACACAACAGTCCATCAATGAAAGAGCATCTCTTAAATGTCCAAGGCCAACAGTATCTTAAAAAAAAAAATACACACACACACACATATACATATGTATGTGTGTGTGTGTATATATATATATATATATATATCCTCACCCGAGGACATTTTTGCATTTATTTTTAAATAGAGCAGGAGAGAGAGGGAGGAAGAGAGAAACAACATGAGAGAGACACATTGAGTGCTTGCCAACCACACGACCCCAACTGGGGCTGGGGACAAACCGCAACCGAGGTACATGCCCTTAGCGGGAACCGAACCCAGGACTCTCCAGTCTGCGGGCCGATGCTGTAACTGCTGAGCTAAACCAGCCAGGGCATTCATATGGTACTTTCTAGGTAACGAAGACATAATATAATTAATTAAAATCCTATTAAGTTTTTCTTCTTTATTTGCAAGACTCGATGATCAACTTCAATTATTAATAGACTCAGCAGTAGCCCTATACTATAGTGAAATACATTTAAACCCTTCAAGTTAATTATGCAAAGTTTAAAAAAAACTGTTTTTTGTTAATCCTCACCCAAGGATATTTTTCCATTAATTTTTAGATAGAGAGGGAGGGAGGTGGGGGAAAAAAGAGAGACAGAGAAAGAGAGAGAGAGAGAGAGAACCACCAATGTGAAAGGCACACATTGGTTGCGAACCCAACCCAAGACTCTTTGGTCGGAGGGCCAATGCTCTAACTGCTAAGTGAAACCAGCCAGGGCATACACTCAAAGTTTCTATGAAAAAGTAATTAGCTAACAACAAAACTCTTTTTATGACTAGAGCAAATGTTGCTTTCTTGTTTTCTATTATCGAACTATTCAATATAACCTTGTTTTTGATACCATAAATTAGAATTTACTGAAGACTAAAGCAAAGGAAATGCTTAGATGCACACAGTGCTTAACAGCTACTCAAAGTATATAATACTTAAAACAATATCCTTTCCTGGATATGAATTTTTATACACATTTGCAAATATATTCTTCAATAAGTTCTAAAATCTTCACTTAAAGTGAGAATATGTGAAATTGAGACACTTATTTTCATTTCCTCAAAAGAATTTTAGCACACCTAAGACAACAAAAAGAACCTACTTAAAAATACTGCTTTAATAAGGTAATATCTGATGGTCCTCTGGCCAGGTATTTATTTAGGAACCACCACCTTCAACTCCAACTGGTATTCCAAAGGAAGTTAAAAAAAAAAGAAACATACAACTAATACAATTTCTCTTACTCTTCACTTTTTTTTATTATTCAAAAGTCAGATGTTATTTTTAAATCATCCATCCTCAATTTTGATTTAATGTACCGTCATTTTCCCAAGATATGAAGTTTCAGATTCTCTTTGGAATACTAATTTCACGGTTCTAGGTTTAACAAAACTGTTGAAATTTTAAATTCCACTCTACTTCCCTGAATTCTCAAGACAACTGCTGATGTAAATTTTAATATAAAATATTTTAGTCACAAAATAGTATTGCTTTTGTATGCACATAGTTGTAAGATTACTTTGCTTTTGTCAATAAAAACTATACCATCTTTCATAAAACTCTAAACAAATTAAGAACTGTGATGTAGAACAAAAATTACACAGGGTAAAACAGGTACCAGCACAACGTTAGGTTATATTACATCAAAAAAAGTTTTAATGGTCCCAAATATATATACTCAACTAAGCATACACTCAGGGGAGCAAAACAAAAACAAAATGAAACAAAAATTATGACACGAATGACCACACCTAGAATTCCACTCAATCTTTAATCAAGTAGGGACAAATCCCCACTTAAAAAAAAAATCTGCAGTTCAAAGGGCAAAGGGAACAGATAAAAAAGAGGAAACTTTATATTCGCCCCTCCCCCATAGGTTTTCCAAACCTGTTGTAGCTTGACTAAAATGTTCAGAATGTACGATTTTAAAGGCAGGTCTCTTTATACAAAGAAACTGCTGGCATTCTTAACTAATGAAGAATTAAGGCCGAAAAGCCTATTCTTCTGAGTCCCAAACATGGTCCGAGAAAGCATATTCTGATTGTAGCAACTGACCAGTCAATCCAGAGTTCCACTTACAAAACCCCTGCCCTGTTGGCTTTATGTTTCCATTTCCTTCCCTGAGAAAAGGGCAATGTGTGGTCCAAGCTGGAGAGCTCAAAGGCTTACGTCCTTCCCCTAATGTGTAATATCCCCTCCTCCTGCTCCATTGAATTGGCACTTGATGAGCAGAAGTCAAGTGTGTGAGGCTGATCTGTATCAGTCATTCACAAGAGACCACTGCTTTGTTGTGGATTCTGTAGGGGTAGGGGTAGAGAACCAGTTTTTCAACAGGTACTGATTGTAGGCAGTTGCCATTATTATGACTCAAACTTTGCTTTCTTTGACAATGGTAGCATGTCTTCCTTGTCTTCATCCTCATCATCATCTTCATCATCATCAGGATAATCTACCAAACCCACCAGGCCTCCCTGTTTAGAAACAAGGATTATTTAAAGAAAACATATTTTCAACAAGTTCTAAGTCTGGATAAAGGATACAGACTTCCACCCCCCCCCCCCCTCAATATATAACTGTGGTTGTTTCTGGGTGGTGAAATTACATATAATGGCAATTTATTATTTTTATATAGTTCCTAAATTTTCCAGAGTAAAACATAAAATTTTCAGTAGTTTATAATCCTAGTAAATCACCCAGGATATAAAAACATTAATGATTAAATTAAAAAAAATTTTTTTTTAAATCCTCACCTGAGGACATTTTTGCATTTATCTTCAGATAGAGCAGGAGGGAGAGAGTGGAGAAAAGAGAGAGAGAGAGAGACACATCGAATGGTTGCCACCCACACAACCCCAGCCGGGGCCAGGGACAACGAGGTATGTGCCCTTAGCAGGAACCGAACCCAGGACTCTGGTCCATGGGCTGACATTGTAACTGCTAAGCCAAACTGGCCAGGGCAAATTTTAAACGTTTTTAAGATTAACAATGCATTAAAAAGTTTTAAACAAAGTCTATATAGTATCAAAATAAACTACAGAAGATAGACCACTAGAAATGAGGGCAGGCAGACTATCAGACATTAGGAAAGTGATTCAGTTCTGTCCCCTCCCCATCATTTCATCTGCACTTCCTTGACCCTGCTCACCAGAAACCACTGTAGCTCACTTTGTTTAGATGACTGGTGAAAAATTCACACTGTTCTTGCCCTCAGCCTGCCCCTTCATCTCAGCATTTCTCACATTCACTTTTAGCTCTTAAGGGCCTCCTGCTCACACCAGAGGAATGATCGTGTGTGGAAGGGCATTCTATTCCTGATTTAGATCAATGAATCCCAAATGCCAGTCTGTTAGGCTAGTCCCAGGAAGCATAAGGCAACCAAAAGGAAACCAATTTAATTCTGAGATTATGTCATTCCTACATTTTTGGTGTTAAAATTTAGATTTTTTTAAAAAAATATGAAATGTTACTACTATTAAATGGTTAATTCTTTTTTTATAAACCTTGCTTGGCAAAATAAAGTTAGGAGTGTCTAGATATTTAAATTATCTTTTTCCACCAGTTTTAATTTTGGTATTAATTGGGAAAATTGATAAAAAGTAACTTAAACTTTTAAATTCCTATACATGTTTTGACACATACAAATCTGAACCTGAGGTTCTAAATTGCAAATAACCAAAACTAGAAAATATTCAGACTTCTGTATCGATTACAAAAACTTTCAGAAAATTCTCAACTTTAGGTAAGTTCAGATGATGTGGGAGAATGATTCTCTAGTTCACAAATGTTGTGTCAGTTCTAAAAGACAGTAACCAAAGAGTTTCTCAGTCACAATTATTGTTGAGAAAGCTTAAATTAGATAGGCCTGATGGTAAAAAAATGTACCTTGGTAGTAATAGCTGCCGTCTGAGACGTATTTTTAGGGACTGATCCAGGAGAGCCTGGAGATCCTGGGGATCCAGGCGATCCTGGGGATCCAGGCAGGTTTGTTGCAGGTGACTGGCTGGTGAGGTTAGTCTTTGTCCCACTAGAGAGGGAAAGCTTGAAACTTGGGCTCTGCCGGCCGGAAAGATTTGTTTTCAGAAGCACCTCCTTTTCCTCACTTTCTTTTACTAAAAATAAGAATGTTGTCAATAGTTGTCAACCATACTCATTTTTTAAAAATCTCCCAAATGAGGTGACACTAAAACACAAATGGTTTACTCCTCCTGCTAGGGAGAAATGCCGAAGATCAATTTCTGAACAAAGTCTATTTAGCAAAATACTAAACACCATAACCCACTGGATTTTACCAGTGAGAAGGAATGAAACCTGCAATATTATATACAGTGTTCCTACCCTTCCTGAAATATTTCTCCTTACTTAAAATAATTTAGTTTATATCTTCAGCTATTAATTCACACTCTATAAAACAACAAAGTCTTCAAAAATCTATGCTGTCAAACATACAAATTAGATACTAATCATTGTGTCCAGAAATAACAATAAACCTAGAGTGAGAAAGACTTCACTTCCTTGCCCATCTTTTCAACCTACATTTCTTCCTTTCCATGAATTTACTTATTGGATCCATAATATCATCATCATTTTTAGCTTTGTCAGATGGAGACACCACAGCTTCTCCATCTTCCATGTCATCTTCATCTGTGTTGAACCACATCTCTTCTTCATCTTCAAGTGTTCTGGCATCTCTTCGATATCTATGATTCCTCAAAATGGAACGCATACTGTGAGTAAAAGAAGAAGGCAGAGTAAACGAACTCATAAAAACTTCATTAGATAGTCTTTGAGGACTGTTCTGAACTAGACGTAATATTAATAGATGAATGGAATAAAACAGATTTATACAGCAAGACTGAAAAAACAGATTTTACCCAACATATAATAATTTATAAACACATTCTGCCATATCTAGTATTAACTAATAGTACAACTGTCCAAATTGTACTATTATAGGTAAGTTATTAAACTTAATATTAGAAATTAACAAGTCATAATTTATGGATTTAAAAATATACTATAAGTATGTGACTTCAGCTACTCAAGAAAATGTACAAGATTTTAAAAAATAATTTTTAACCTTAAAGTAATTCAAACCAAGACTTAGTTGTTTGAACATGTGAAGCCTCAGTGCCACCTAAGTGGCATTCTTTGCTTTTTCATTATCTGGCTTGACATATGCCTGAGAAAGAGCCCACAGATCATATTCACCTACACCTTCAGGAAAACACACTGACCATTATCTAGAACACTACAACCACTGCTCACTACCTACTGTTTCCTCCTCCCACACCAAACCAAAAGGCACAACACAAGCAAAAAAGCCACTGCCACACAACTTGTCACTGAGTGAACAGGTTCAAATACGTGGTAATTTACCTGTCAAGTTTGGGATTATCTTGCCTTTCTCTTTGTTGTTCAAATCTCAATTTTAACCCTTTAAATGTCTGTACATAATCTACATCTTCCAGTGCTTTCCAGTAATTTTCAATGACATGAGCAGTCAATGATTTTATATCTTCCTATAGAAAATTGTAATAAAAAATGAGATGAAATGTTATTTTAGAAAGATATGACTTCACTGTAGTGAATTGACAAACCCACCCAAAATAGTTTAACTTCATAAAATTATAATACTACCTTAGAGATCATCAAACAATGAAAATGGGCATACTATATTGGGTACTTCAGTAGTCTCCAGCATTATCTGTGGGTCTTTCCAAAGTAAATGCCCAGGTACAGATCTGTACTCAGTATGTCTGTGGTGGGATCTGGGCACATGTATTTTAAATCACACTAAAGTGCTGGAGATGGACAGTGGTAATGGTTGTACAACAATGTGAATGCACTTAATGCCACTGAATTTATATACTTAAAAATGGTTAAAACAGAAAATTTTATATTATGTGTATTTTACCATAATTTTTTTAAAAGCATGCCACAGATCATTCTCACACACCAATATTTGAGAGCAACTAGCCTAATGTGTTATTAAAGAATCAAAAACAGTTGGTTATGAAATTGCTTTAGAAATACATGCGGGAACGTAAAAAAAGTTACACAATACCACAACCAAATACTTATCTATCAACTGTAATTTTACTTTCTTAAAATGATTACCATGACAGTATTAAAGCTATCCTATAAAAAGAAGTCATAGCTGCTGAGATATTATTTTGGTTTTTATTAGTTTGAATTGAATCTCTCATAAGCTTTTAATTTTTCTTTTAAAAATTCTCTTCAAATATAATAATCTCAAATAAGACATAGTACCAATAATGCATATTCAAATTTCTCAAACAATTAAAACCAAAATCTAACTTAAAAAGTACAGAACCTACCACTCTAATAAATTCAAACATCTCTATTATGGCAGAATTCATCAGATTGTAGCGGGATCCATTGTTGAGAAATGCTTTGACTACTGGTTCAAACAAAAAACTTTTCATTATGTAGCGGTTGTAAAACTCATCTTTTAATCCAATAATCTTTCTCTTAAAACGAAGAGCACCTGAAACAAAGAGGCATTATTCAAATTATATACCACACTTTCATGTTTTAGACTTACAAACACACACACACACACACACAAACTGTTTAATAAATATAATTCTTCGTGTAGTGATGCTACTGATTCCAGAAGTGTGAACCTAAAGGATTACAAAAGGGTTATCAGAAAAATTACTACTACTTACTAAAAGTAGTGAATGTTATCATAGAACACAAGTCTTAAAGAGCCAGAAAAATTCTGGAAGTTACTAACGACCAAAATGTAGTTTACAGCTGAAATAGGAGCTAAGATAGGGCTAATAAATAAATTAACCTATCATACTACTTGAGAATTCTAAGCATATTCTTTTATGTATACCACCTTCACTTCAGTAAAAAAAAGACTTTTATTTAGGGCAATGCACTGGTATAATTTATAATTTGATCATTATTTTTGGACACCTATTATTTTGCATCAGAATTCTTCATGGGTTGCATTGGTTTATTTGTGGGTGTGTTTGTAGAAATGCTATAAACCACAAAAATCTGCATGACCCAAATTTGCCTTCCCAGTTTAGAAATAAATTGAGGATGTAGTTTTTAAAATGTGGTTCTCTGTACTTATTATAGCGAGTATGCTTTTTAATTTTTTTATAGCTTTCCTTTTTACAATTAATTAGGCTTTAACTTACAGATTAAAAAGTATATTTACATCTTGAGGTATGGGGAGTAAGTCACCATTCATCAAGATCCAAATATACACAAACAGCTAGACTTCAACAAAGCCCTCTTTACCTAAATGGAATTATCAGTAAGTTAATGCCCCAGTTATTGTAAACAGTTCAAAAAAGCATACTCACTTCATGCAGTCACATCGTCTTCGGTTGGCAAGATTAAATATTGTGTTTGTATTTTGGTTTCTTTGGAGATCATGGAAGTGGCTCGTTAAATTGCCAATTTGTTATTAATCAAGTCCTTCATGAGCAGGTAGCCAGGCAACCATGCTGACACGGTTTCTGGGTGGGAAGGCAGAGGAGTAAAGCAGCTCAATTTTTCTTTAGTTGGCAAAAAAGAGGTGCACAAGTGAATGCCCAGTCAGGTACAGTTGATTATAAACTGCCTTAACAATCCAACTTTAAGAGTGTTTCTTTCTAAAGAGACACTCTGGGCAGGGAATTTCAAAAGTTTATAGAATAGTAATTGCATTTTATTTTGTAAGCTACTGAATATTTTCAAATACATAAGCATGGTGAAATAAGACATTTTAAACAATAAGAGGCATCTTTCTGTGTCTTAAGTCAAACCAGAACATGGGTTTATTTTCCCAAAAGAATGATTTTAGATTTTGGCTTTTCTTTTAATGTTATTAGACAAATGAATTTAGTGAGGTCGTTCCATTTGTTAAAATAAAAATCAGTACTTTAGAGCTCATACTACTAAGGCCAAATTTTAAACTTTTGGTAACTGAGGCAAGAGCTATTAAGAATTGGTACTCCAACTCTGCAGGCTTTGTGGAGACTTGTGTCCTACCATAACACACACTAACTGAACCCTGAGGTCTGCATGCAGTTCCTAGGTTAGTGAAAAGAAGCTCCCTTCCTAGAATTCACTAAGACTAAGGGTATGAAGATGGCACCACCATCTCCACAAGAGTAGTTCTGTTCAGAAACTGCTCATGTAGAGAGGAAGTAGTTCTAAAGGTCTTTTTGTTTGGCTGCTCATTTCCATTTGCCCTCGTTTATTTTTTATCAAGAAATGTGTTGTTTCCACTCAAACCCGTCCCCAAAAAGAAACCTGCATCAAAAATATCCAACCACTATTCTTTGCTGCTGAATAAAAAACTGCTTTCAAACATTTACCAGTGCGTTCTGTGAAGTCAAGGTGGGTTTTAGAGAAAGGTATTGGGATAGGTCAAATTGGTATAACAATAAAATTTTCAATATAAAGTGCACTCTGCTTCCACTCGCATCTCTAACCGTCATTAACATGCCAGCATCCTTTTGTGCTTAGTTTCAATCATCTCTAAAACAAGTAATCAGTCTTTACAACATAAGATTTCATGTAATAACTTTGAGACTTTATGCCTCCCTCCTATGTAACTAACTAAAGGTTAAGTAACAGCATCTCTAACAAAATTTTTATCTCATTCCTTATAGATTTCCATATTTTTTAACAAAAATACAAACATAAAAGTATGAGCTAAAAGGCTTACAATGTCTGATCCAAGAACCCTGAAAAGGCCAAGAAACAAGACTGATATTACGTACGCGCGCGCGTGTGTGTGTATCTAACCTATAAAGACTGTTTTGAAAGTATTGCTGGTCTCACCTATAGTATTTAAATATGACAAAAGTATACTAATCAAGAAGTAGCAGATATAAAAAATGAAGTTCCCCCAAGTCCCCAAACTGTTTACATTTAACCACTCATTTAACTTTTGTCCTTACAAGTATGCATCTAAATTTACTTATAAAACCCTTCCTTAAAAAAGTATCCCAAATATTTTAATGTACTCCTTTCTCAGAAGACTAAAAAAATCTTAAATCTTCTCAAATTTATACTTAGTTCTTTTAGAAATCCTTGATAAAAACTCCTGCATACTGCAAAGCCAGTCCTAAAGAGCTCATTCCAAATGACTGGCATCTTCTTTCGGAAGCTACTTATATTCTCAATCCTGGGGAGACAGCCACACTGAGAATAAGGTGAGAAAGAGTTAGGTTTAATTATAACTTAGTTTGGAAAATATTAACAAAGTAAAACATAACTAAGATATCTGGTATGCTAAAACTTCCTACAATATAAACTCTCATTAACTTGTAATGATTCTCTTCACAGTTCTCATTAAATTATGAAAAATTTTCTTTGCAATACTGCAAACCAAATGAGATGAGGAACTAAGGAGACCTTTCCTGCCACTCTCCCCTGGGACTCATGGTTCTCTCTATACCAAACCACTAACATACACCACACTTTTTCATATCTGTATATTTTAACTGTGTGTTCAAACAAGAATGTCACACTCTCCCATGACTAAGAGAAACTCAACTGACCTCTTCCAAAAATTTTCCTGATTTGCCTTATTTATATAGAAAATATTTTTGCCCAGCCGGTGTGGCTCAAATCCAGTGGTGGGTGTGCAGGAGGCAGCCGATTGATGTGTCTCTGTCACATAGATGTTTCTCTCCCTCTTTGTCCCTCTCTCCCTCCCATGCTATCTCTAGATGAATGCAAAAATGTCCTCGGGTGAGGATAAAAAAAGAAAAAAAAATTAAAAAGAGTAAAATATTTCGATTGTACAACTAAACACATCACAATATAGTGCTTATGATGTTGTGTTTTAATTTTTATAGACCATCTCCTCCTAATAAACTCTGATCCCCTTGGCAGCTGAGTCCAGGTCTTAATCATCTTCATTTTTCTAGTACCAGGTATATATATTACTTCTTCAAATCGAAGATGCCACTGATTGCAAAAAACTTTACCTTTTCTACTACTAAGAAAACAAAATGAAAAAGAGCTACAGATCATGACATGCCATTGTTAAGACTCACCTTGATTTGAGAAATGATAAATACAAATTTACCTTGGAATCAATGAAATATGATAGTAGGTATTTATTAAATGTATTGAAATAAAACTGATTAACATTATTCAGTTGTCCTATCCTGTCCCATCTACTCACAAACTCCCTTTCCCACATTCAAACAAAACCTTCTATAATGACATAATTCAAAGAAGCATTCATTATAAACTCCCTCTCAACTTGATCTCGGGGCTCTCACTTTTGATGTAATAAATGTATTAGGAAAATGCACATTAGCTTAAAAGCCCTTTGTTTCACATGTGCTAATAAGCTCATAGACATATGCAAACCAAAATAATGAATTTATATGTTTGGTGCCCCCAGAAAACTAGGTTAATACCATGGATACTACCTACTACTTCTGGCTGAAAAAAAGATTACTAAAGTACTACAAAAGGTTCTGGATAAATAGCAGAAAGTTGTACTAAATAGCAGAAAGTTTAGTAGTTGTACTAAATATCTGAAAATTGAAAAATATACTCTGACCAGATGTATTCTCAGTACATACCACAATGTGTACACTTGCCTGAAAAACAGTCAACTATAACAACTGTTACCCTGATAGAAAGTTTAATGAATTGTTTTAGAAGCAAACCTATTTCTAACAGATAAAAGATAAAATGTTGATAAATCAATATCAGAAACCATATATAAAAATTTTCATAATTTAAGGATATTTTTTAAAAATCAAGCAAAAAAGGTAGCAAGAATGTGTGTATGTGTGTGTATATTCAGGACTCTAATTAGTGTATGATATGATGGCTTCAAACAACAACCAAACTTACCTATAAAACCCAAAAAGCTTAAGTTAGTTACCAGCAGGTATCTCTTAATGAGCCTCTAGGGTACCCCTAAAATTGGTCTACCAACTTAACCAAAGGAGGCTGGCTGTTACATGATCAAGAATACTCTGGATTAACCTATTTCCAATTCAGAAAAATGTTTTCTTCAATAAAGTAGGGTCTTAAGAACATAATGCAAGTCAATTTTTGAAAAATGCGTAATTAAAAACAACTTTATTAAAAGACTATCTGTTGCTCTAGAAGAGTTGACAAACCATTCCCATAAAGGTCTTTACAGTACATATTCTAGGCTTTGTGGGCCACATATGGTTGCTTGCTTTTTTTTAAAAAAAACCAATCCTTTAAAAACATAACCATTTCTGTTTGCAGGTTTACAAAAATAGATGACAGGCCAGATTTTACCACAACTGTAGTGTGCCACCCTGCTCTAAAATATCTGAGGTAACACAATGTAATATGTCAAATACATTGCAATAAAACTGTGGAAAATTACTTGTGGAATTAACAAATGGACCCATCTGTAGACATTTGTGCTAGGCATTCTGTAACTTACAAAGAATGTGTTTTGGGAACTCAGTTCTATTAAGTATAAATTTTCCAAATGACAACAATGTTCTCATGATTTCATATGAGACTCGAGTCTCACAAGAAGAATTCGTAATTAGTAATCTGTACTAAGTTTAAAAAATAATAACTGAGGTAAAATGATCTCATGATGAAATATAATACTCTAAGATATATATATATATTTTTGTATGTGCCCCTAGCGGGAACCAAACCTGGGACTCTGGTCTGCAGGCCAACGCTCCAACTGCTGAGCCAAACTGGCCAGGGCTAAGGTAATATATTTTATATATACACTCTAAACCCTTTGCTGTATAATAATGAGAAAGAAGAGAGTCAGGACAATCACCTACTCAAAATATGGCACAAATACATAATCAGTGTAGTTTAGTATTAGCTCTCCTGACCTGAAATGAATGTTCTTCTCAGACAGTGAGACCTAAAGATACCAACAACATGGTAATATATTGATAAATAATTCTACCAGAAGCAGCACTTACATAATGCCAAGAAAGCATGCTTTGAGGCCATAAGCACTAGCACTCTCCGGAGGATGTCCTTATTAATAATGTAGTTCTTTATGTGGTAGGTGTGGTGCTCCACACAAAATGTTAACAATTCCAATACAAGTGCCAACAACTGGGCCGTCTGAAAATCATCTAAAACAAAACACAATATATATTTAATGGCTAATATTCTTTTCCTCCCCAAATGTAAGAATCCAAATTCCAATAAAATAAAACACCTTCTATTAACTGAAATATTTTAAAGAAAAAGGAAACTAATATTCATTCAATGTCTACCGTGTGCTAAGAATGACACTTTACATTTGTCTTTCTTTCTCTGAACATGTATGAGGAATTAGTTTTACAAGATCGAAGTCTGAAAAGTTAGTAAAGCAGAGATGGGATACACATCTACTAGATCTGCTTTATTCCAAAGTAAAAGAATGCTCTATCATGTCTTAGCACATCCCCAGACAGATGTACACATGGCAATGGGAGGTCCTGCAAGACACATCTGGTTTTTGATGGAATTACTCTCTCTATTCCTATGAATCAAGTGTGTTCTGTACCTCCTTTATTACACACAATGAACCCACACTGAATTATAACGATTGGCTTATCTTCCTCGCCAGGCAGCAAATGTTTGAAAATGTTTTACTAACTTTTTTCAATTTCCCTATTAAGCCCCTAAAGATTATACCACACGCCTTCCATACAAAGGGTTTTCAATAAACATTTGATGAATAGAACATGTGGGTCTGGAAAGAAGCCTCAAACCTTACCTAACATGATGATTTCAAAAAAAAGAGAAAATTTAACATTTATTTTCTTAGTGTTGTAAGTTAAAATATACTATACTGGTAATTCATATGACAAAATAATGTATATATTCTCAAAGCTTCAATATTTCCCAATGAAGACCCCCACAACTACTTTCTAAATTAAATGGACACAGACAATCTAAAAGTTAAAGGAATAAAATCCAGAAATAATAAATAATCAAAACATAAGAATAATCCTCAATGCAAATAAAAACAGCTTAATATTGAGTACAAGCTTCACTCTACTACACATCTGGAATACTATTAACTTAAAATGAATTTTTTCATAGCTACTTCACTCTATTTACTGCACCTATGTAAATGCAAACTAAAAACAAATATTGCTTTAATGAAAAATCATTTTCTGAAAGCACCCTTGCAGGGTAGCTCAGTTGGCTAGAGCATTGTCCCAATATGCCAATGTTGCAGATTTGATCCAGGGTTGCGGTCAGGGCACAAGAATCAATCTATGAATGCACAAATAAGTGGAACAACAAATTGGTGTTTCTCTCTCCCTAAAATAAAAAAAAATCTGAAAAGCCCGGCCAGTGTGGCTCAGTGGTTGAGCATCGACCCATGTACCAAAAGGCCGCCGGTTCGATTCCCGGTCAGAGCACATGCCTAGGTTGTGGGCCCGATCCCCAGTGAGGGGGCATGCAGGAGATGTCTGATCGATGTTCTCTGTTATCAATGTTTCTATCTCTGTCCCTCTTCCTTCCTTTCTCTCTAAAGTCAATAAAGAAAAAAATCTGAAAGCAATTGATTTTCTTGTATTTCCTTTTTCACCTTTCTATTATCTCTGATTATAACACTTTAAAGAAATTTTACTTTGAACACCTTTTCTGAAAATACATTAGACCTCTATATTAACACCAACTATGAGTTTCAGAATTCAAGAACAAAGAACTACCAACCTGCATCATCTTACCTTTGCTAGGTTTGTCTTCTGTTGTATTTGCCAGTAAAGGAGCAGTGAGGACATGCATACAGTGTTTGTAGAAGAAACCAAGAAATTCAGTCTTTTCTGTTTTCTAAGGAATCAAAAACACTTCCATGAACTTTAACTGCATTGGTTCCTACCAGCAATAAACAATATACTAGCATGACAAACAGAAAAAATGCACGTGGCTTACATTGGCAGTAGCTAACATGTTCTCTGGATCAACTAAAGTTCGAAGCAGGCCCATAAGCTGGACTGCTCCTCCTAGTTCAGGGTCTGTATCACAAATCATATGTTCTATAATGAGGTTGATGAGCAAAATATCCTGGTGAGAAAAATACAGTAAGGATCACTTATTATAGGGAAATGAAAAAAGCACATACTATGACATACTATAAAGCATTATACCTACAAACAAAAATAAATGATTGACTGACTTCTTTAATAGGCTATATGGCAATGTTTCCCTAAAATGTAGCATAGGCACATTAGACTAAACACCACCAAAGAAAAAGTTTCTTTTTCTAGTACCTTTAAATCCCTCTGATTAAAGCCAAAATAAAGTTTCAGTTTGGTGCTAATAATCTTTACATCTCTTGTTAACAAAATATCCCTCCTGAAGAAAGCTAACAGGCCTTAGGTTCATAGCTCTAACTGTAAGAATACTTAGCTAGAATTTATAACACTGTTCTACTTTCACTGCATTTTTACCAATTTCTTCTATTCATGGCAAATGATATCTGTATCTGTTCTCCATTTATGGAAACGATATACAGTTTCCATTTTAAGAAAAAATTAGTTGGTACCTGAATATCTGAAATTGGGGAAAACGAGATTACAGTGTTTTAGAGGAAAACAGGAAAATAAATGTGTTATAAGGATTCCAAATGTCATTATGACTGGTGTTCCTGGTACAAAGGGTAAAAAAAAATTGAGGATTCAGTAAGAAAAATCCCAGCTCTTGCCTATATATGTAATGGTAGGACAGACAAAAAGAAAATGCAGACAGTATATGGAAATGATGATTAAGACTAGGAATCAAGAGGACCTACTGCATGTGAGTCAAGTACACCAACGTATGTTCAACTAACGGGTTACAGGATCAACAAGAACAGCCTTTATTTTAATACAGATATTTTGGTTTCCAAGATAGGACTACTTTATAAAAGAAAAATGTGATAATATTCAGCACTTTAAACTTGTACTTTTCTGCACCTACCCTGATGTTACAACAAAAAACAATAACATTAAATATAAAAGTTACTACACATTCTGCTTTGTTTTGATGTCACAATACATTAGGATCTTTTAAGCAAATTAAGTTTGTTTTCTCAACTTGTATAAATATGAGAAAAAAACAAATGTATAGCCCTGGCCGGTTTGGCTCAGCGGTTAGAGCGTCGGCCTGCGGTTCAGAGAGACCTGGGTTCGGTTCCTGCTAAGGGCACGTATCTCGGTTGCAGCTTGTCCCCTGCCCTGGTTGGGTCGTGTCAGTGGCAGCCATTCGATGTGTCCCTTTCACATCGATGTTTCTCTCTCTCTTCCTCTCTCTCCCTCCCACTCTATCTGAACAAAAAATGGAAAAAATGTCCTCGGGTTGAGGATAAAAACAAACAACCAACCAAATGTATACACAATTCTAGCCTAAGAGGATGCCCCCCACCATGCCCTTAAAAAGGAGTTGAGGGCAAAAAAACAAAAACAAAAAAAGGGAGGTGTTGAAGGGAGGATATTTTAGTTTATTATTAAGTAAAAAAATTACTTTCAAGATTTTATGGGGAAGAAGGGGGTGTGGATAAGAATCATTGCTTTAATTATCTGAAAACAGAACAGAGCACACACATTTAAGGCTGTACCGTTTATATCATATACCATTTACTCTGGGAGTGCCCTTCCCATCACCAGGATATATGCTCTCACTTACTTTAAAATCGATATGTATGTGTATGAACAAAACAACAGCTTGTTCCCTAAAATTAGGTAGTAAAGGCACCCTAATAACTTTCCAAGGGACTGTGCTTCATTTCTTCATTCTTGATGATTTTGAGACTCAATCCCTAGCAAAGTCAATGTTTTCCTAGGAAAATTATTCATAATTCCACATACAGAACAACTATTGATTAAATGATTTAAACTTCATGAAAATGAAAGTAAATGAAAATTAACTTCAGAATTAAGAAACAATCTCAAAAATTTTTTAAAGAAATTTAAGTTGAGCATTAGCAAATAACTGCTGTACACAATTTAAAACAGACGACAGCCAATTTAGGGGAAGAATAGGCCATTTGATATTATGGCTACACTGTTCCCAAATATCAACTATTTAAATCTTAAACAAATACATTTATAGCTCCCCATGTATACTTACTGTTAGTGCAAATAATATTTACCTTGTTGGTTATTTTTTGCTCTGTTAACTTCTTACTTACATCATCATTCTGTTGTGCCTCCTGCATGACAAACTCTCGTACCATGGATGGATTATATTCAACCAAGTATGAGAATATATCAGTAGCAGCACTTCGCACCTGTGTATCATCCATGCCCTGCAGATAAAAAGCACTTATTTCTCCTATAATTATAAAGATATAGAACTTATGGCTATATAATTCAAAACCTAACAAATTATAACAGTGTAATAAAAAAAGAGGACAAGGAAATTTTGCTGCATGTAAAAATCCTTGTTCTATGAATCAAGCTATATGTTATTTTATTTGTTTACTTTCTACTTCAACATGTCAACTAATAGGCTAATGTTAACAAGTTATTAAAAATATGGAAAATTCCTTTGAGTATTATTTCAGTACTGTGTAACAACTCTAACACTGGAATTTTATAGCTTATTTTTTGTTAAATTCTCACCCAAGGACATTTTTCGATATTTTGTTCAGATAGAGTGGGAGGGGGAGAGAGAGAGAGAGAGAGAAACATCAACATGAAAGGGACACATCAAGTGGTTGTCACCAGCACGACACAACCAGGGCCGGGACAAACTGCAACCAAGGTACAAGCCCTTAGCAGTATTCGAACCCGGGTCTCTCTGGACCACAAACCGCTGAGCCAAACTGGTCAGGGCTATAGCTATTTATTATTTATTTATTTATTTATTTATTTATTTATTTATTTATTATCCTCACCCGAGGACATTTTTCCATTTTTTGTTCAGACAAAGTGGGAGGGAGAGCGCAACATGGACGTGAAAGGGACACATCGAGTGGCTGCCACCCACACGACCCAACCAGGGACAGGGACAAACTGCAACCGAGGTACGTGCCCTTAGCGGAAACTGAACCCGGGTCTCTCTGGACTGCAGGCCAACGCTCTAACCGCTGAGCCAAACCAGCCAGGGCTAGCTTTTTAGATTTTTAATTTTTTTGCATTTATCTTCAGATAGAGCGGGAGGGAGAGAGAGAGAAACATCAATGTGAGAGAGACACACTGACTGGTTGCTACCCACATGACCCCAACTGGGGCTTGGGACAAGCTCCAACTGAGGTATGTGCCGTTAGCGGGAATCGAACCTGGGCCTCTCTTGTCCACAGGCCGATGCTCTAACCACTGTGCCAAACCGGCCAGGGCTTGAATTTTATAGCTTTTTAACACTGTCTAATACACAGCTATTAGTAAATATTGGCTATGATCAAATATTTACATGTTACATATAAATATATTACTTTTGTGGAGTAAAAATATAAACATATAAGGGTGGACCTGGTCAGTTTATCTCAATGGTTAGAGCATCAAACTAATAACTGAAGGGTTGAGGGTTCGATTCCTGGTAAAGGGCACATACCTGGGTTGCAAGTTTGATCCCTGGCCCCAGTTGGGGTCATGCAGCAGGTAACCAATCTATGTGTCTCTTTCACATCAAAGTTTCTCTCTCTTTGTCCCCTTTTCCACTCTATCTAAAAAAATCAATGAAAAAATATCCTCTGGTGAGGATTCTCTCTCTCTACACACACACACACACACACACACACACACACACACACACACACATATGTGATTAAATATAAGGATTAACAGACTTACAAGGATGACTTCTAAAGCTGGTAATATGCCCATGTTTGACAGAGTCTTGAAAAACGCATCTCTGTTTTGAGGTTGTAGCGTTTGGGAAAACGCACAAAATTCTTTTAAAAAGTTAACCTGAAATTACGAAAAAGATTAAGCGAATATAAAGGCTCTGTTGTTTTACCTTACATCGTTTATAATATGAAATTTCTTACCAATTCCTGTCTTTTTTCCTCATCTGTTGCTTCATCTGTTAGTTGTGCAAACAAATCTGTCAAAAATTTTTCATCTTCCTGTGAAATCAAAGGATAAATTATGCTGATTAATGATGAGTATAATAAAGTAATTTAAAGATTCTATAATAGAAGATATAAATTGTAATAGCTGCAAGAAGGAAAGAATATATTTGTGATGCTGTTTTTAAAAGAGAAAAGGAAAAACCAAAGTATTAAAGGATAAGTTGGAAATTTCTACAGAAAGATTGTTCTATTTTGGCAATGCTCTTATTTACCAAGACTATTTTTAAGAGTCACATTTTGAGTATTTTAGGCTTTAGAGGCCATATGGTCTCTGCCACAGCTTCTCAACTCTGTTGTTATAGTAGGAAGCAGCCAGACATTATGTAAATAAATGAGTGAGCTGTGTTCAAATAAAACTTTATTTACAAAACCAGTTATGGGCCATAGTTTACAGACCTCTGGTTTTCATAATCTTAACTTTAGAAGGTTCTATAACCTCTCAAATGAAGATAAAGCATCCTTGATGTTTTAAAGACAGAAAACTATTCAATTTTTAAAAGGCTAAATTCAGAGCCTTGAAAGAAGCATCTATTTTATTTAAAGATAGCCATATATATATATATTAATATGCATTAAATTATTTTGATAAGGATTCAAAAGAGTCTTATAGGGTAAGAACTTGGAAAGAACTTCAGATATTATTTTACCTCCTTATTCTTTAACTGAGATAGATTAAAAAATTTACCCAGAGCTCAATCACAGTAGGTAGCAGAGCCTTCTTGATTGCCTGTTCAATTTTTCCATCACTATTTTTAAGATGTTTGTTTTATTTTAATTCCATACTACCTCAGCTAGAAATAAATTCAATACTACTTAAGCCATACAAACATGCCTGTCTCTATATATGCATATTTACATATGTGTATATAATATGTGTCTGTACACATAATCTCCCACTAGATTATAAACTCCACATTCCTTGTTCTAGGTGCTCAAGCAACATATTCTATGTACTAAAGTAGTTTGGTTATTCCCACCTTTACTTTTCCTAAAATGTACAAATAGGCCATACCTCAAATGGCATCACATTTCAAGAGGTATCCCAGATATAATATATTCCACCAAATGGAAATCAAATGATTAAAAAAGATTCTCTCAACTGTTGCATTAGGGGTACAGAAATAGAGAGCATAAGAATGTTTAATAGTGTTACATAGAGGGTAGTCAATGGTAATGAATAGGATTATGGACTTAAGGTAGGTAAAAACCTGCTTTGAATTATACCTCTATGGCCCTGGCCGATTTTGCTCAGTGGTTAGAACATTGGCCCACAGACCAAAGGGTCCTGGGTTAGAATCCGGAGGCCAAGGGCACGTACCTTGGTTGAGGTTCGTACTCGGCCCTGGTTGGGGTAGTGTGGGAGGCAACCAACTGATGTCTCTCTCTCTCTCCCTCTTTTTCCCTCCCTCCCTCTAGCTCTATCTGAAGATAAATAGAAAAATATCCTCAGGTGAGGACTAAAAAATAAACAAAGTATACCTCTATCATTCCTTGTCAAAAAATTTGTAAAATTCTTTTTTCACAGAAGCAGTTAACAACTTGAAATTATTCATACTTTACGAGTAAAACTGGAATTTTACAGGTATAAAGACTAAGAAAACACAGAAGTGACAAATCACCAGAGAGCAAGATGAGAACCACGTGGAGCTAAAGAAAAGGACCTGTAGCACTTAGGACTATCCAAGGAAATCAGGAAGCAAAACTGGACCAGAATACAGGCTCTACTAGGTAGCTAGCAAAAACTAGTTCCTCATCAAAGAATAATAGAAATTGGTACCAAAACCCTTCTTCCTCCTCCTCTGTAATTATATTATATGCATAGAGCATTACTAGTATACTTACCAGACTGTATTGCCCATATTATTTGTTTACTTGTCTATGTTAAATGAATGGAAAACATGTCAAGTTAGTCAACATGAACTGGAATTATTACTAGTTCCAGGAAAGTAGTTTGATAAAACTGATTTCTATTTGAAGTCAGTTTTTTAAAAGGGTGACAAAAGTCAAGGATACTGAAAATACAGCAGTTTTGTAAAAAGAAACAGGCATAGCCCTGGCTGGTTTGGCTCAGCGATTAGAGCGTTGGCCTGTGGTCCAGAGAGACCCGGGTTCGGTTCCCGCTAAGGGCACGCACCTCGGTTGCAGTTTGTCCCCGGCCCTGGTTGGGTTGTGTTGTGTGGGTGGCAGCCACTTGATGTGTCCCTTTCACATCGATGCCCCGCCCCCCCGACTCTATCTGAACAAAAAATGGAAAATGTCCTTGGGTGAGGATTAAAAAAAAAAACAAGGACATGAAAATTAAATGTACTGCCTTATTTGTAACATGTGCTATCAAGCAGCTTTTATTGGTATTTATTTGCCTCCTTTTTTTTAATTTAACAAGTCCAGGTTTCAAATTATTTTGTTTGTAGATCTCAGGTAAGGCTTTATAATATCTTTCAAGTCATATCACATATGTTAATCTTATGAGACCCAAAGAAACAAAAAACAGAAGTATACAACTCCAACCACTGCATTATGTAAACTTCTATTTCAGTTAGAATAGACTAATTCACACACTATGGGACAATATACTGAGAGGTTCTTTGACTTTGGGGGGCTGTGTATGTTATAAATGCAGACTACTGGCCAGCTCACAGAGATTTTGACTGTTTTGTGCAGAACCCAGAAAACTGCAGCCTAGGCAATTTTGATGCAAGCACCGTAAAACATCCGACCTGAGACTGGACATACTGTAAAAAGAAAACTTAGTTATTTAAAGGGAACACAAAATTATTCCTGCTAAAGACAATTAACAGTTTAAATGGTATGGATTCAGGAGTATTTTTTTCAAGTAGGAAAAATAAAACGATCAAACTCACCTGTAACATACCAACAATTTCTACCTTATTGAAAAAGATGAAGGAGTGAAGTGTTGATAACATATTTTCTTCAAAGACTGAAGGGGTAGGTAGAACCATATCTTGTATATACTGGACTCTGTATGTCTGATGAATTTTTTGTTTCAGCTCAGGATCTGATATGGGAATCACTTCTTTAAACTTGGCTGTTTTTGTTAGAAATTCCCTGTGTTTTCGTGGTTGTGATAAAGCAGGATCGTATTCTAAGCATCCAATAACATCCATTATACATTCCTCAGAGAACATAACTTCAAAAAGAGCAGTTCGATTCAAGAGGAAGATGCCTTTGATAATTTCATACAAGTGGTGCAGTCCTTCAATATTTTCCAAATCCTCACACACATGAAAAAGCTCTAAGAGCTTCTTAATATAACCCTCATTTTCCAGTGCTAGTGCAAGTTTTTCACGACGCAGGGGGGAAGGTAAAGATGATGCCACAAGTTCTGCAATTTCCTCAAGGCGACTTAATTCACAAGATGGCAATTCTAAACCTGGCGATGACATATCGTCAAAACGCTCCTCTTCAGATTCATCTACAAGGTCCTGAGTGATGTCCACTGAAGGGTCCTTTCCTTGAACCTGTTAAATCAGATTTATGATAGCAAGTCTAAATGATATTCTTACATAAATACAAGAGATGTTATAAGAAAACTATAATGGTAATTTTCAAGTTTAAGACTCCTTCAAACCTGACCCTCTGCCTATTTTTCTAAGTTACATTTTTACAAATAATATATACTTTACATTCTAAGGAAGTTCATAGTTAAGCTATGGAATGAGCTTCTTCATAAATGCAAGGTTTACCAGCAACAAAAACATTCTAGGGCATGCTAAATTAACTGTGGGCAAAGAGTACCCTGCAGACCCCCAATTTACAGGCCTGATGCTGAAACATCCACTCACATCTTATATCCACGGCCCTCTTTTCCAATAGACCAGGGCACATATCAGAAACATTCATAGTACTGTGCTCCAGGATAGTAATCAAACTCCTCAAAGTTAAACTTTAAGCAACATGGAAAATACTTAATGTCAATTTTAGAAATCAAGGGCCAAAGGGCATATACAAACTGACTTTGGACCAAAGTGGGCCTCTGATTTGTTGTAAATGCTGGATGATGGCCCAAAAATAAGATTAGGAAAACTGAGTGGGGAAACAAATGTACCCATACAAAAATGAAACCACACAACCTCTATGTAGTAGAGTGAGCTGATCCCCAAGAGTATCTGCTAGAAGTTAAGTAATTAAACCACAGAAAGTTTTCCTGTGTACATACCCAAACCTGTAGATTTCATGATCCCCTAGAAGTCCTGAAGTTTGTCATAAAACCCCAACTTTATGTCAGTGTAGAGGCTCTAATTATAAAAAGATAACTTAAAAGTCTTAACAGCTAAATGCATTTTAAGGTAAAAGAACATTTTTACAAATAGTCAAAGACATATATTGAAATAAAACCAGCTTTGCTCTCTTGGCCCTATCATTTGAGACACTGCCACTAATGCAGCTCAATAGGCCAAATTCAATGGTGAAAGTATGGAAAAATTAGGCCTTATATGAAATAGCCAAGAAACTTAGATATTGCCCTGGCCAGGTAAGTTGATTAGAGCGTCATCCTGATATGCCAAGATTGCAGGTTCGATCCCACAAGCAGCAATGAATGCACAAATAAGTGGAACAACAAGTCAATGTCATGTCTGTCTCCCTCCCTTTCTCTTTCTAAAAACTGATACATGAAAATGTTTTTTTAAAAAAAGAAAGAGAGATTCTTGATGAATACTGGAAGGGAAGAAGGTCTGGAATATGTCTTGAAATATGCCGTAAGGTGATACCATCTTGACCTTAACCCAGTGGGCAGCACCAATGAAAGGAGGCTAGGCACATTTACAGCTTGTACCTGGCATGATCTCAAGTTTGGCTCTGGATTTGTTCATTATATAAACTCTCATTATAGCTTTAGATTCCTAACACTCAAGCCATGGTTTTACCTATAGAAAAATGGTAGCATTTGATTTAAAAAAAACCAACAACAACAAATGTAAGGGGACGAGACTTTACTGTAATGAAAATGCTGTCTTCTTCAGCTAATTTGCAAATATAAAGGTTAAGGAGGTAATCAAAAGGGTCTGTATTTAAGATACTCTTGGAATCTGATCTGCTCAGGGAACCAAGGTGAAATTGTACAATTTGACAAATACGTTTCTGTCTTACTTTCAGAACAGAAACAACGGAAAAATAAAAACAAATGATAGAAAGGTATAAGCTAGCAAAGAGCTTTCAATAACAGAAAGCATAGCCTAGCTGGCATGGCTCAGTGGTTGAGCGCTGACCCATGCATGCATCAAGAGGTCACCAGTTTGATTCCCAGTCAGGACACATGCCCAGGTTGTGGGCCAAATCCCTAGGGTGGGGCATGCAGGAGGCGGCCAATCGATGTTTCTCTCTCTCTCTCCCTCTCCCTTATTCTCTCTTTAAAATTAATAAACAGCCTGGCCAGTTTGGCTCAGTGGTTAGAGTGTCAGCCTGTGGTCCAGAGAGATCCAGGTTCAGTTCCTGCTAAGGGTGCCTACCTCTGTTGCAGTTTGTCCCCGACCTTGGTTGATCGTGTGGGTGGCAGCCACTTGATGTGCCTCTTTCACGTTGATGTGTGTGTGTGTCTCTCTCTCTCTCTCTCTCTTCCTCCCACTCTATCTGAACAAAAAATGGAAAAATGTCCTTGGGTGAGGATTAAAAATAAATAAATAAAATAAAATCAATAAAAAAAAAATTTTTTTTTTTTTAAAAACAAGAAACCAGAAAGCATACAGCTCAGAAGTCAGCCTGGACAAATACGAAGATAATGAGAATGTGAAGGCCATGGAGAAATATAAAAAGGGGGGGAAAAAAGAAGCACCCAGAGATAACACTATCAAAAAGTACACTAGAAAATGGTTTCTAGCCTGGCTGGTGTGGCTCAGTGGTTAAACACTGACCCATGCACCAAGAGGTTGCCAATTCGATTCCCAGTGGGGGCACATGCCCAAATTAATGGGCCAAATCCCCAGTGGGGAGCATGCAGGAGGCAAGTAATCAATGCTCTCTCTCATCGATGTTTCTCTTCTCTCTCTCTCTCTGTCTCCTTTCCTCTCTCTAAAAATCAATCAATCAAAAAAAAGAAAAGAAAAAAAAAATCGTTTCTAGATATAAAAAAAAATGGTGAGGAGGGTTCAAGAAATTTAGCAACATGTAAGATCTCAGGACAGCAAAATACAATGAATACCATAGAATAAGCCAGGATCCAGAAATAATGGTTGGAAAGTATAGACAGAATCACAAAACTGACTGAGAAACAAAATACTGAACATACACTATGTAAAAGTTGGAGATCAGAAAAGAACATAAAATAACCAGTGATTCCTAGAAAAGCACACAATTACTATAACCTAAAGTGAAGATGTGCCTAAAGTGAAGATGACTAAAAATTATGGTATTATACACTAAGGAAAAGTAAAGATCAGACAATTATATTAAAGGAGAGCCAGGCATGATAATAAGGGATTGAGTGCAGGTCTGAGTTAAATATTGGCCTAATAGAAGACTATTCAGAGTGCAACTGTTCAACTCAAAGAGGTGAAAGAAAATAACACTTATCTGAATGGGTGATAATATTTTTGCATACCCGAGGTTCATTAATTTCACCTCTGTTAATGGGAGAACTCCACAGAACAAAATCTAGGGCAGTGTTCTCAACCTTCCTAATGCCGTGACCCTTTAATACAGTTCCTCATGTTGTGGTGACCCACAACCATAAAATTAGTTTTGTTGCTACTTCATAACTGTAATTTTGCTACTGTTATGTCTTAGGCAACCCCTGTGAAAGGGTCGCTTGACCCCCAAAGGGGTAGTGACCCACAGGTTGAGAACCACTGATCTAGAGGAATATGCTATAAAAATAATAGTATGGAACAGAAAGCAAAGATGATGTTCAGATATGTTACTCTCTTACATGTTAAGAGAAGGGACAGCTTAACTGACAGGTTAATACATGAAAAACACAGCTGAACAGAATATATATCAGAAATAAATTCTACAAGTTAAGGAAAAACTGTGTCTCAAGGACACTAACTTGTATTAAGGCAGTGGCTCTCAAACTTCAAGGTGCATCAAAATTGTCCAAAGCAAAGGTTGACAAACTACAGACAAACCTGGCCCACCACCTGTTTTTTTCTTTTTCTATTTATTTTTTTATCCTCACCCGAGGATATTTTTGCATTTATCTTCAGACAGAGCAGGAGGGAGAGGGAGGAAGAGAGAGAGAGAAATATCAATGCAAGAGAGAGAGAGACATCGAGTTGTTTCCACCCACACGACCCCAACCGGGGTGGGGAACAAACTGCAACCGAGGTACGCGCCACTAGCAGGAACCGAACACAGGACTCTTTGGTCTGCGTGCTGATGCTCTAACCGCTGAGTCAAACGGGCCAGAGCTCACCACTTTTTTTTTGTAAATGAAATTTTACATGAAGAGGACCACTCCCATTTATTTATGTGTTGTCTATGGCTATTTTTACACTAAAACAGCAGAGTTGAATAGCTGTTAAACTGTGTGGCCCACAAAGTCTAAAATACTTAGTTCTTGCCATTTACAGAGAAAATCTGACCTAGAGATCTTATTAAAGCCATGATTGTGCTGCTGTTCTGAGGATTAAACCTTGACAACCACCAAGTTAAAGAATCTGCTGAGCCCTGGAAGGTTTTGCTCAGTGGTTAAGAGCATTGGCCCATGGACAAAAGGGTCTCGAATTCAATTCCCAGTCAAGGGTGCGTAACTGGGTTGCAGGTTTGATCCCTGGTCCCAATCAAGGTGTGTGCGGAAGGCAACCAATTGATGCTATACCTCTCGATGTCTCTCTCTCCCCCTTTCCCTTCCACTCTCTCTAAAAATCATGGGGGGAAAATATCCTTGGGCAAGGATTATAAAAAAAAATCTGATGAAGATTATTCTCCAGCTGAAACAAATGTGGAGATAGAGAAATTGTCCTTAAGATGCAATTGTCATGAGACCATAACAAGAGCCAATGGCTTAGGCCTATTGGAGCACATAAAATGCATTCACAAAAGATTATGGAGATTACAGACTGAGGTACTAGAGTCACTATGAAAGTCCAGAATCAACTAGAACATGCAAGATGAGGTTGAAGAAATAGTCAAGAGCCACAGAAGTTACTGAACAGAGTAATATGATCAGACTACTCTAGCTATGGCATGGATTTGAAAAGACCAGTCAGGATGAAAGCAATAAACCAGGCAAAATGTTGGTGATTTAGTAAACTGTGATAGTGAAAATGAAGATACGTGAAAAATTGGATTTAAGATTTATAATTGAGAGACTGAATGAATATAAGAGGTGAAGGAAGGATAAACATAACGCTTAAGTTTCTGGTTTTAGCAAATGGACAGCATTTATTGAGATGAGGGAGATAGGAGAATGAACAGATCTAAAAGTGAGGTTATGTTTGGTTTTGGACTATTAAACCTGAGAGGCAAGTAAGCATTAATGGAGGAGCTCCCAAAGGCAGATGGGATAGAAAACTCTGGCACACAGCCTTGGCCAGGTAGCTCAGTTGGTTAGTGTCATCCCGATACACCAGGGTTGTGGGTTTGATCCCTGGTCAGGGTACATACAAGAATCAATCAATGAGTGAATAAGTGAAACAACAAATCAATATTTCTACCCCCCCCCCTCAAATAAGTAAAATAATTAAAAAGAAAACTCTGGCATACAGCAAAGGTCTGGGCTGGATAGTTTGGTGCCAAGAAATAGAACATTTCTATAAATCAAGCTTTTCACAGAAATCAGTGAATATAAAAGGTCTACATGAAACACTTGTGTACAGGGGTAGGCAAAAGCAGGTTTACAGCTGTAACACAAACACATTAATTAAATAACAATACAAGAATAAACTGTGTTTTGCATATTCACAACTATAAGCCTACTTTTGTCAACGCCTATATTTATTTTAAATCTTGGGCATTAGCTGAAAGCAGAGCAAAAAACAAACAAAAAACCCCCACAAAATACTTAGAATATGTTGGCTTTTTAAAATTACCTGACATATTTTCTCCCAAATTTCATCACATCCAGCTTTTTCTTGAAAGCTAAGGGCCAAATCATAATTTTCAGCTTCCGACCAGACAATCAAAGTATCCTTAGAAAAAAAAAGAAGTCTGAATTATTAACATACATTACCACAAACTACTTCAAAATATAAGGCAAATGAATAAAAGCAAGAAATAATTGAGAACAGTACTCATTTTTACTTTTTGCAACATTGGATATTGGTAATTACCTATGCCTTTTTACACTTCACTTTAATCTATAAAATGAAAATTGTTTTCCTTAAGAAGTTTAATCAATATATGAAAAGCACAACAAAATGAACATACAATATAAATGTACTAAAACATACAAAGTAAACGTATCAATCCTAAGCCTGCACATTAAGTTACGTTTCATGCCCAAAGAGAAAAGTCTGAGCATTTAATAACCAGGGCATATTAGAAGGATGGGATTGATAAATCTAGCTCCTCCTATTGTCAACATCAAGCGTTCTTTACCAGGGGCTCATGAAGCCCTTGAAAATATTGGCTAAATGTGTAGTGTATGTATTTAACTAGATAGAAATTTTTTTTTTAACTTTCACCAGTGCTGTGGTTCAAGAGCCAAGCTCCTACCACCACTTTACTCCTATTCACTTTTATTTTTTTAATGATATTAAGTTTAATAAACAGTTCAACAATTTTTATTAAAATATAATCTCAGCAAGACACTACATGTACAATACTAAGACCATTTTATATTCCCTATAGTATAAAATGTATTCTACAATATGCATGGTATAATAAAAATATTTATAGGGTCTATCTTTTCAAACTTACCAACTGTAAATAAACATATACACTGTAAATAAACATATACACTGTTTCATAGCAACCGTTTCAAAAAAAGGGCCCACGCTCATTAAGACGTCTATGAAATGCACTAGGGAGAGTTATGTTTAAAAAAAAGAAGCCTAATGCAATAGTTATCACGTAGCACTTTTTCAAGCTGGTCTAAAGAAAGGCAGCAGCAGAAGTTAGATAGAGTTAGATGGATTTGAGTACAATATAAAGAAAAAAAATAGCCCTGGCCAGTGAGCCTCAGTTGGGCACTGTCCTGTGCACCAAAAGCTTGCTGGTTCGATTCCTAGTCAGGGCACATGCCCAGGTTGTGGGCTCAATCCCTGGTAGGAGTCATGCAGAAGGCAAGTGATCGATCTTCCGCTCTCACATCAATGTTTCTGTCTTTCCCTTCCCCCTCCCCCAAATCAGTAAGAATATTTAAAAGGAAGAAAAAAACAATCCAACTGATAAGGAACTGAAAGGATCCAAGCAAAGGCTGGGTAATCATCTATCAGGGCGGTAAAAGTTCCTGTATTGAGAAAGAAACATGATTAAATAATCTTTAAAGTGCCTTAATGAATCTATATTAATACTGTGGCAGTTTCTAATACTTTTCATTATCAAAGACCTTTGATTGTACACAAATGGATCCCATGTTTAAAAATTTGCTAAACTTGCATATGAACTCTGTTCAGTCAAGTATATAACTGTTCATCATAAGACCAATATATTCTCTCACTGAACTAAAGTAATGCCAGCCAGAAGTGCATAAATAAGCATTTGATCAGGCTGTGCAGCATTACTAATACAGTGGAACCTTGGTTCTTGAACTTAATTCGTTCCGAAAGGCAGTTTAAGAAGCAATTTGTTTGAAAACTGAATCTGTTTTCCCATTAGAAATAATGTATATTGAAGTATTCAATTATTCAAATTGAATCCGTTCAAGACCCCCAAATTATTCCATTTTAACCCTTCTTATGGGTTAAATGTCTAAGCTCTATTGTTGTTCTTACAACTTTCCTTTTCACTTTGCTCTATTACTTTCTAAGGATGCACAGTGAATTACTGTACATATTTAATAATGAGCTGCAAAAAACCCACAAAAACATTCACAGCACAATTTCCTGAGCAATGCAAGGTTTAGCAGTAAACTCATACTTGTGCATTCTCTCTTTTGTCTCCTGAGTGATGTGTGACTGATCATACAGGTATCAGCATGAATGGGAATTTTTGAGTTGAGAAATGAAGTTCTATTTGACAACTGAGACATTTTTCTGTGAACAAGTGGGTCAAGAACCAAATTGCTCGAAAGACATTTGAGAACCGAGGTTTGACAGTAGTATAAATCCATAACCTTATTCAGAATTTAAAAAAAGAGCTCAAAGCCCCCTTTTCACTATCTTCAAGGTCTTCTAGAGATCACAGATTCCAGGCAGGCAATCTGTTCCACAGTGATGAGTAGCTGTGTAGGCTCAAAATAATTAACATGAACATTGTAAGATCAACATGTCAGAAGTTAGATGGGTAATCTCCCTAAGCCTCAGTTTCTTTGTCTTTAAAATGAGTATTAATATATACTATTATGAAAGACAGCAACTATTATGAAAGCACATTTGGAACAAACCTAAAACCAGTACCACCTTAGTAATAAGAGAGATTTACTATAACTGTAAGCAACTGCTCTGCTGCAATGTTTATTCTGCATCACTTGGAGGCTTAAATTAGGACACAGCTAGACATATGCTTTTAATTACCCATCTGGCAAATTTGGAAGTTATAAAAATTTTACAATTTACTATTTTGTTTTCCTTGAGGAGCCTAATTTCTTTCATCAAATCACCTTGTCTATTAATCACCCAACAACCTATAGGTTAAGACATGGATTTGCTCATTCATCCTCAAAACAAGCTCAATCTTTCCTTTTTCTTAGGATATACTATTAGGCTTCAGCTGACTGAAACCTCAAAACATGAATTTTATATATTTGAGTATAAAACATCAAAGTCAAATACTCTAGTCTCCAACCATTCTAATCAAACCTAAAAGTTTTCTTAAGAACACTAAATGCAACAAAAACCATTAAACTATCAGGAAAATATTTCATATTGTACCGATGTTTTTAGACAAATAAATCACCATTAAGTAAATTTAGGAGTTAATATCAGCTTTCCAACGTACTCTCTGCGTGTCTTTAAGCAAGTCACAATCTTGAGGCATTACCTAATGTGCAAATGAAGGCAATACTGATTTCCTTCTAGCAGTATTTTAGTGTTGATGATGAAACAAAGCACTTTATAATTTATAAAAATGAGATATGCATGTATTTATAAAGCAATATATACATAAGTGTTGGTAACATTCTTTTTCTTTTTTTTTTATCCTCACCCGAGGCCATTTTTCCATTTTTTGTACAGATAGAGTGGGAGGGAGAGAGAGGAAGAGAGGAAGAGAGGAAGAGAGAGAGAGAGGAAGAGAGAGAGAGAGAGAGAGAGAGAGAGAGAGAGAGAGAGAAACATCGATATGAAAGGGACACATCGAGTGGCTGCCACCCGCACGACCAACCAGGGCCGGGGACAAACTGCAACCGAGGTACATGCCCTTAGCGGGAACCGAACCCGGGTCTCTCCGGACCGCAGGCCAACGCTCTAACCGCTGAGCCCAACTGGCCAGGGCGGTAACATTCTTTAAATTATTTTATCTCTGTACCTTCAGGGCAATGAGGAAACTGATACTTTCACTGGCTTTGTAGAATAATGTGTGTGTTTTGAAAAGATACTATTTGATGATAGTGTTAGTAGGTACTAAGTCAGGGAAAGATTTACTTTCAGATTTCTCTTATGTATCAGAAAGATACAAAAAATGTACTCAAATTGAAAGCTGCCTTAAAACCTATAACTTCATTATATAAGGTCCTCTTCAGGTTATATAAGAAACCCGATTCTTGCCCTGGTTGGATAGCTCAGTTGGTTAGAGCATTTTCCCAATATGCCAAAGTTTCAGGTTCAGTCCCTGGTCAGGGTACATACAAGAATCAACCAATGAACGCATTAACTAAGTGGAACAACAAATTGCTCGCTCTCTCTCAAAACAATAAATAAAAATTAAAAAAAAAAAAAAAAAGCAGATCATTTTCTACACTGAGTTGCTGTAGAGAGAGACAAATATTCCTTTTGCACTGGCATCTATAACAGCAAAAGAAGGAGCTTCTACTATTTACTTACGTTACTGGTTAATAATTACATCAGTCACCACTTTTTAAAAAAAAACTTTAGGTAGTAACAAGAAAGCAATTCTTTTAGTTTGAACTTTTAAGAATTAAGGCTCGTCCTGGCCGGTCTGGCTCAGTGGTTACAGCGTCGGCCTGCGAACCAATGAGTCGCGGGTTCAATTCCAGTCAAGGGCTCATACCTTGGTTGCGGTTCATCCCTGGCCCTGGCTGGGGTCATGCAGGAGGCAACCAGTCGATGTGTCCCGCTCACATTGATGTTTCTCTCTCTCTCTCCCTCCCTCCCACTCTATCTGAAGATAAACAGAAAAATATCCTCGGGTGAGAATTTAAAAAATAGTAATAAAATAAGAAGGCTCAGCTGCTGGACTATCTGGAACATAAACATAGCTTAACACAAATGAAGTTTTCCTTATTATTATTTAAAATGATTGCTTTATATACTGGCAAGATTGGTAGAAATTGTATTTTAGAATTGAACTAGCAAACTATGTTGGAATCTTTTTAATTTTTCATTTTAAGGAATCAGAGGATAAATTTTCATTTAATCACCAAAATGAAAGGATAATAGGCGAAATAAAATACATCTTCAAATTTTTACCTGTTGTTTCTGGTATGCAGTGTTAGGATTTATTTTGGATTCTAAAAGTAGAGAGCCTAGGAAACAAGAAGAAAAAGATATTTCATTACATAACTAGAAAATAGCAAAGCTATATATTCCTTACATGCACACACATTTTCTTTTTTTCTGAACATTTGATGTACATTCAGTTTCAGCTAAGGACATTTCTTAATACAGAAATTACCACACTTAACCACTTACAAATAATCAATATATTTCTTATTATAAGCTAATTTGCACATTTCTGGTCTCCCTACCCCCACTGACAGTATCATAAGACTCATAATATTTAGAAAATAACTACTGCTTTGTGAACAAAGAGCAAATTTTAAGACTAAATTTACAACTCTTTCCTCATCAACCAGTTCTAGTTTAATCCCCAATGCACTAATCCAAAGACAGGTTCTGGCCCAAAATGCTTGAGAAGCAGCAGGTTTCTCTGCACCTGTCTTGCACTCAAAGCTTTCATTTCTTTTCATATAATACTTAACAGCTGCTTTACTCACTCCAAATAATGGCTAAGACAGTTGAGAAAATGGTGTTCTTAACATTTCCAGGTTTAATTAGCTTGCTTTTTATGTTAAAATTTGTTTACTAATTTTATGACACTGTCCCATATTAGTGATTTACTAAGTGCTAATAACAGTGCTAAGTGTTATATAGTAAAACACCAGCATTTACCAATTTGTGATGACTTAATTGGCAAACATACACATGAACAGCTTTTCACTTCACTTAAATCCTCCTCATGTCTAGCATAGTAAACCACTTAACCCAAAATCTGTCTCTTTTCCTTTCTGTACTTAAGGTAACTAAACAGTCTCCATAATTTTCCTACCTGTATCCCCTATACCCCATTTCTTTAGGCTTTTTCCTTTTTACTAATTTTAGCTGAGGTTCAGATAAATATTCTCATATTCTAGAGGAATTCTGTTTAATCTTCTTCCTCTTATTCTTATTTTTACCAGAAAAATAAACATACATTTTCCAGTGCCCCTTCAATTTTACTTATGCACAATTGTTGGATTTTTATTTTGGTAATTTTAAAGAAATGTCATAGTGATACATTTATAACAAGAAAAAGCAGCAAGTGAATGAACTCCATGTCTCTTAAAAGTATTAAAAGTCTCCAACTGTCTTTGTAAATATTCTTTCATTGTTTTAACTACTAGAACAAAAATTTTACTCTATTATTTCCTAATGAAATCACAGAGTATGTTAGGTACATTATGAATCAAACTTACTTTTTAAAGATGAATTGTGGCATAGAATTACTCAAAACATGATTTTTATGAGAAAATACACCCTCCCAAAAAACTACTTTAAAATATAGTGAACAAAACAACTGGATTACTTTATAAAATTTCAGAAGATGGAAGAGGTCTAGTTGTCATAGCACCAACTGAGAAAGTAATGCCTCTTTACTTAGAAATCATATATCCGATAAGGGACTGGTATCCAGAACTTTTTTTTTTAACTTATTCTTTTAATTTTTTTTCCTTATTGATTTTAGAGAGAGAGGAAAGGAGAGGGGGAGAGAGAGAGAGAAACATTGATGAGAGAGAACATCGACTGGCTGCCTCCTGCATGCCCCTCACTGGGGATCGGGCCCACATACTGGGCATGTGTCCTGAATGGGAATCGAACCGGTGACCTCCTGGTGCATGGGTCGACGCTCAACCACTGAGGCACACTGGCTGGACTGGTATCCAGAAAGAACTCTTATAACTCAGTAATAAAAAGATGATCCAATTTAAAATGGGCGATGGATCTGGACATCTCTCCAAAGAAGATATACAAATACACAATAAACATGAAAAGATGCTTAACCTTATTAGTGATTAGGGAAATGCATTTTAAAATCACACACCAGCCCTGGCCGGTTTTGCTCAGCAGTTAGAGTGTCAGCCTGCGGTCCAGAGACCCAGTTTGGTTCCCGCTAAGGGCGCCTACCTTGGTTGCAGTTTGTCCCGGGCCCTGGTTGGGTCGTATGGGAGGCAGCCACTCGATGGGTCCCTTTCATGTTGATGCCTGCCTGTCTGTCTATCTGTCCCTCCCTCCCTCCCTCCCTCCCTCCCTCCCTCCCTCCCTCCCTCCCTCCCACTCTGTCTGAACAAAAAATAGAAAAATGTCCTCAGTTGAGGATAAAAAAATAATTTAAAAAATTAAAAATAAATAAATAAAATCACACACCAGCTAGGATGCCTGTACTCAAAGACAGACAATTACAAGTGTTGACAACCATGTGGAGAAATTGGAACCCTCACACATTTTCCTTATGGGTACAAAAAAGGCATCCACTTTGGAAAAGTTTGTCAGTTCCTCAAAAGTTAGTTACCAACAATTCTACTCCAAAAGAAATGAAAACCTATGTCCACACAAATACAGTAGTGAGCAAAAGTAGGTTTACAGTTGTGAGTAGGCAAAACAAAGTTTATTTTTTATTTTTTAAAAATAATTTTTCTTGCCCTGGCTGGTTTGGTTCAGCAGTTAGAGCGTCAGCCTGCGGTCCAGAGAGACTCGGGTTCGGTTCCCGCTAAGGGCGTGTATCCTGGTTGCAGTTTGTCCCCAGCCCTGGTTGGGTTGTGCGGGTGGCAGCCACTCAATGTGTACTTTTCACATTGATGTTTCTCTCTCTCTCTCCCTCCCACTCTATCTGAACAAAAAATGGAAAAATGTCCTCAGTGAGGATAAAAAAAAATTTTTTTTCTTTATTGATTTTAGAGAGGAAGGGAGAGAAAGAGAGCTAGAAACATTGATGAGAGAGAACATCGATTAGCCACCTCCTGCATGCCCCCCACCGAGAATCAAGCCCACAACCTGGGCATGTGCCCTGAGTGGGAATCGAACTGGCAACCTCTCGGTGCATGAGTCAATGCTCAACCACTGAGCCACACCAGCCAAGCAAAACAAAGTTTCTTCTTGCATTATTTATTAATCACTGTATTTCACAAACAACATGTAAACCTACCTTTGCCCACCCTTGTACATGTACACATATGTTCATGGCAGTATTATTCATAATAGCCAAAAATGGAAACAATCCAAATGCCCGAAGACTGATGGACTAGTCAGCTATACAAAGAAATGCAGTTCTGATACATGTTATAATATCAATGAACCTTGAAAACATTATGAAAGAAGCCAGTCACAAAAGACCACATATTATATGCTGCATTTATATGAAATGTTCAGAATATGCAAATATAAGAATATGTAGATTAGGTGTTGTTTAGGGCTGGCAGGAAGAGGGAGCGAATGAGTAGTGATTGCTAATAAATACATGATTTCTTTCACAGAGGACAAAAGTAGATTGTGATGATGGTTGCATAACCCTAAGAATATACTAAAAAACACTGAATTACACGCTTTGAATAGGTAGAATTATATGGCATGTGAATGTTTTGAAAAAATAAGTGTAAATACTCATATAATGGAATATCTTCATATAGCAACATTAAAGAATGAACCAAACATGTGAATGCAACAATACATATGAATCTTACAAACATGAGTGCCAGAAGCCTCTGATGAAAAGATATACCATATAATTCCATTTATATAAAGTTCAAAAAGAGGCAAAAATTAACATATGGCATTAGAAGTAAGGTTGTGGTTTTATGGTGTTAGTAAGTGGGGGGTAGGGGAGGAGGAGGAAAGATAATGACTGAGAAGGGCCATGAACAGGCTTCCAGAGTGCTAGTTATGTTTCTTCATCTGTGTGCTGGTTATTCTGTAAAAATTAGTGTACCTTTTTTTTTTTAATTCTCACCCGAGGACATTTTTTTTCCATTTTTTTGTTCAGATAGTGTGTGTGTGTGAGAAAGAGAGAGAGAGAGAGAGAGAGAGAGAGAGAGAGAGAGAGAGAAACATTGACATGAAATGGACACATCGAGTGGTTGCCATCCGCATGACCCATCCAGGGCCAGGGACAAACTGCAACCGAGGTCCACGCCCTTAGCGGGAACCGAACCCAGACTCTCTGGACCGCAGGCTGACGCTCTTAACTGCTGAGCCAAACTGGCCAGGGCTTGTGTACCTTTTTGATATGTATATCAAAAACACACATATATATATGTTTCAAAAAGATTTTTCCCCCCTTAAGTTTAAGAGAAGGGGTAAACAACACATGGCACAGGGGGTTGGAGTTATCATTTCAAGTTGTGCTTTCTAGAAAAATCCTCACCTGAATTGGAGCTGCTAAAAAACAAAACAAAAAAATGACAATTATTTTTTAAGTATCAGTCCCTTTTCCATTTGCTTCAAAAGTCTCTCTCAGCAGTGTTATAGGGTCAGGGTAATTACAAAGGAAAAATCACAAGCTGAAAGTTTGAAGTGTTCCCTCCCAAAGCTCAGGCTAAAACAAGAATAAGCATATACTAGAAGCTTCTGGTGTTGGCAAGTTTATTCTTTTTGGGGGCCATTCAAGGTGTTAGAGGGAAGTATCTTTCCTGAAACCCATTTCAGCCATATCCCATGCTTTGGAGTCTAAGATACCACCTTAGGAAGTCCAGCTCTGGTCTCCAAATTCCCTAAGAGATCAGTAGAAGCTGTAGAGAACAGAAAATGGCAAACAGCTTTTTAGTTTGGAGGCTAAGTAAGATAATGAAAAGATACATTTCTAGTCCATCTACTAGGTTCCTCACCTCTATCTTCTAATTTCTATTAGATCAAGTTATGGGCACCTCTCCAATCAAATGAAAAAGATCCAGCTGATTGTTAATAGGCATCAACACAATCCTTCCCCCTAACAAGTTTATTTGTATCAGTTGCTGCAGCTGCAGTACTGGGAACAATAATTTCATTCTAATAATATATGAGTATGGATGCAGATGTACAGTTCAGCTATAGGTGGGAGGCACTTATTAGAGCAGAGACAAATGGGAGAACTGTGGAAGGGATCCCTAGTAGACCTTAAGCAACAATGAGGTAGAAAAGGGTATCATTGAGAGGTACACATGCTTTTGATAACGAGTAGGTCCCATATAACTTTTTTTATCCTCACCCGAGGACATTTTTCCAGTTTTGTTCATAGAGTGGGAGAAAGCAACATCGACGTAAAAGGGACACATTGAGTGGCTGCCTCCCGCACAACCCCAACTGGGGCGAGGACAAACTGCAACCAAGGTACACGCCCATAGCGGAAACTGAACCCAGCTCTCTCTAGACCGCGGCCGACACACTAGCCGCTGAGCCAAACCAGCCAGGGCAGGTTCCGTATATCTTAATAATAACTGAAGCATATACATGAAACAGCTCTCCACCCCAACTTATTTGAGAAAAATATTCATCCTCTCCAATGAAACAGATGCCTTCATCCCCCAAGAGGAATTCACTCTCACCTTCCCAGTGCAACCTCCTCCTCACATCATCTGAGAAAGACATGGTCACACAGACCAGAGAAAAACAAACCTACACAGCAAACTCCAATGTCAAGACTTGAGAAAGGCCTTCCCAATTCCAACCTGAATACTTGGGAAAGAAATATGGAGACACAAAGTCCCTGGCCAGTTGCTCAGTGGTTAGAGCATCGGCCCACAGACCAGAGTCCTGGGTTTGGTTCCCCCTAAGGGCACGTGCATCGGTTGTGGTTTGTCCTCGACCCCGGTTGGGGTCGAGTGGGTGACAACCAGTCGATGTTTCTCTCTCTCTCATTTCCTCCCTCTCCCTCAAGATAAATGCAAAAATGTCCTTAGGTGAGGAGTAAAAAAAAAAAAAAAAAGAAGAAATATGGAGACAAAGAAAAATCAAAAGAGTGCTCAAGCTAAAGGGAATGTAACAATACATATAATTAAACTTGTCACTGAAGACTATCATTCAGACCACTAGCAAAATCAACCGTCCTCAGGTGAACTCAAGAATGCTCCTGCAAAGCAAATGCTTGTCAGAGTCCATTCCAAAAAGTTCAGATAGGTCTCCAAGTCACTATTTGCACACGTACTTCTCCAAAAAGTAAAAAGAGGGTCCTTAATTCTTATTTACTACTGCCAAGACGGAAAACCAACAGAAACTTTTTGAAAGGTAATTTATCTTCATCTACAAAGTTTTTCAAATTGTACTACTCTTTAGTCCTTTCTTCTAGGAAATTATCTTAAATCCTCACACAGATGCCAAGTATATTAATAAAGATGCCATTGGCAGTGTTTGTAATGGTAAAAAGCTAGAAACAATCTCCATGCCAGCTGTTCTCAAAGTGTGGGGAATTCCTGGGGGCTGGAAAATCAAAACTGTATTTATATTACTAAAAGGTGATTTGCATTTTTCACGCTTAGTTTTCTCAGTATCTATACTGTGGTATTGTAATAGGCTGAATACACATGAGAATCCTCCTTTTAAACAATTAAACCAAACATTAAAAGAGATTTGTAAAAATGTAAAATAATGACACACTTCTCATTGAATTTCTTGTTTTAGAAAAGATTTTAAAGTCTTAGTTTTAATTTCTAATATGGTAACTATCAATAGATACAACCCACATAAACAAAAGCTTTTGCGAATCCTCAATTTTAAGAGTATAAAGGTATCCTGAGGAAAAAAGTTTGAGAAATGCCACCAGTGTACTGTGTGAATTAAACACACAGTGGAATACTATTCTACTTTTAGATGAGCTAGATCTGTGTATCCTGACACAAACATGCCTCAAACATGCTGACAAAAAGGAGGTCTGTACACTTAGGAAATGGGGGAACAATGGTAGAGGAGGGGAAATGTCACTCAGAATATCACCAAGACAACAGGAGGTAGGAGCAGTCATACACTGATAACAGGAACAAGGGAAAATAAAACAAATAGTACAATTTGAGAATAATTAGGTCATTAAAAATGTTCCCTCCCTGCTTCATGATACCCTGGTTCCTCCTGTAAAATGAAATGTGAGAGCTTTTCTTTTTTCTGGTATCCTGTTGCCAACCTCCAACACACCCCGTCAAAACAAACACCTCCCAGGAGTGGGATGAATGTAGTTGGTAGCACACACTAAATTATCATTCCAGCCCTATTCAGTTTGGCTCAGGGGTTAGAGCGTTGCCTGTGGACCAAAGAGTCTCTCTCAGGTTTGATTCCCAGTCAAGGGCATGCACCTGGGTTGAAGGTTTGATCCCTGGCCCCAGTGGAGTCGTATGGGAGGCAACCGATCAATGTGTTTCTCTCTCATCAATGTTTCTCCCTCTCACTCTATCTAAAAAAAAGCAACAGAAAAATATCCTTGGGTTGAGGATTAACCAAAAAGAAAAAACAAAAAACCCAGAAAAACAAAAACAAAATAAATGATCATTTCAAAGAGTTTAAATCAGCCTAGATCAAGTCAACAGACAGCTTGTTTCATTCGTAGTCTAACAAACATATTCATACACTTACACAAATATTTTTAAATAAAAAGATTTTACATTACACAAAAAAATCTAGATTTCTGGCTGGGTGCAAGAAAAGACCACAAAACTATCCAATCAAATAAGCAATATACCCTGGCAGTGTGGTTCCATTGGTTGGACCATCACCCTGTATACCAAGAGGCTGTGGGCTCATACAGGAGGCATCCAATGGGTGTTTCTCTCTTTCTCTCTCTTTAAAATCAATAAAAACATAACCTTGGGTGAGGATTTTTTAAAAATTCAATACACCAAGATTTATAGTTAGAAAAAATACCTCATAGGATTGCCGTATTAACTGTATATTTATATTAAAGTGACTATCCCAGTATCTAGTATACAATTAGCACTCAATGCATGTTTTTTAGGGCATGAACAGAATATCATTTCACTGTCATCACTGCACTGTTGAATAATGGAAAAATTAGTATTGATAATGATAATCCAGAAACACATTACAAACAAAAGGTTAACCAACACAGGTTTATTATACTGTGTAAGAAAAACATTCTAGAATATATTTAGGAAACACATGAAAATTGTTGAGTTTTAATCTTTAGTACACAATTTTATTTAGCTGAAAAATTTATTTATTTAGAAGATATTATTTCCTTTCACTGGAGAACTGAGATATTATAGTCTCTATAACTTCTGGGTTCTATTTTCCCTATCAACCAACAACCAACCAACCAGTCAGATTATATATGGAAATATTTGGTTTAGGTTTGGATAAACACCTAAGGATTTCAGAATGAACAGCTCCAGCCTGGTCACTCCTGAGTAAACAGTTTAAACTCTAGGCTTCTCCAGTATATTTTTCTTATGAATGAATGCTCAAAGCTAAGGTCAGGGGCTTAGGTACTATCCTTCATTAGTAGAAAAAAAATGCCATCAAAAATGAGTTAATGGAAGTCTAAAATCTCATCTGGATAGAAGATTAGTGTATGCTTTATACCTATGGCAGGTCTGTGTTCCAAGTCCCTCTCTCCTGATTTTGTGGTCCACAGATTACACTTGGCATTTAAAAACTGAAATGAACCCTGGCTGGTATGGCTCAGCAGTCGTCGTCCGCGGACCAGAGTCCCGGGTTCAATTCCGACCAAGGGCACGTACCTCGGTTGCAGCTTGTCCCTGGCCCCGGTTGGGTTTGTGCTGAAGGCAACCAATAGATGTGTCTCCTCACATTGATGTTTCTCTCTCTCCCCCTCCCTCTCTCCCTCCAGCTCTATCTGAAGATTAATGTAAAAAAAAAAAAAATCCTCAGATGAGGATTAAAAATAAATTTAAAAAATAAAAAGAACTGAAATGAAAGTTTAGAGGAAAAACATGGTAGCATTACATTAAAAGGTCCCACACCTTTGTCAAGTCTTCACTACAATCTGGCCTCATCAACTATATCCAATGTAATTGATGGCCCTCAAATAGATGACAAATAAGAGTTTGGTTACCCTAAGCCAATCAATTTTCTACAAAGTAGGTCTACGCAAGAAAAAAATGTTTAAACCAACTTTTCAAATGAAGTATCTCTCCCAGTACTGACTGACATTAAGCTCTTCTTGGCAGCTAAATCTGGAATGCTTCCTGTATGCAAGATTCTATACTACTCACTGATTTATAATAGAAAAAAATGTTGATGCTTTCTTTCTCTGTTGATTTCTCTCACCACAGCAGCCAAAACAAAACAGACTTTCCCACCCCAAAGTGTTCTGGCCTTCTTTTCTAACTGTAGTAGAGGTAGAGGCAACCAAGTTTTTTCTACCAAGAGGCAGAAAGGACTCCAGTTTTTACCATTAGCTAGCTAGCAGTGCTATCTTGGCCAAAACATTTCCCCATGTCTCATTTTCTTCATGCCTCATTATAACAGTAAGAATTTAACCTTTTTAACTCTGAAATAATCAAGTCAGATAATAGATAAAACTATTCTGAAATACAAAAAATGCTTTATAAAACTTAAGGTAAAGGATTCCGAAGATTTTGTCATAGGGATGTTCAGAATCAGACACCGGTAGGCTAATAAACGGCTCTTATTTGAACTTTAAAAAAACAAAAAACTTAAGATAAAACCAAATATAAGAACATTAGCATTGATACTTGACAAGTAATCCAGAATAAAGAGCATGGATATGATTTCACATTCAAAGACATCAGTGTGTAGAGAAATTCCAATTTCTTTACTTTATCAATTCTAAAAATTGGCAGGTGGAGGTGATAAAGAACATAATGGAGAAAAGTAGAATAATTTGAACATAAAGTGAGAGACAAGGGATGACATTATCCTCAAGTTAGCCAAGTTAACAGGTTGAAAAAAGAAAAACAATACTAAGTAATCTTTGTTGGAAGATAGAACTCTGTAGGTACATAACTACGATAAAACCCAAGAAATGAGGTAACCTATCTCATTAAAGAAAAATACATGTTCCTACAACACGTCTTGCCAATATTAACCTACTGAATAAGGATGCAATCCAGAAAATGGGCTCAATGGATTCTTGGGACATCTATCCTCTCCAAGGCAAAATGGACTACATTTCAGCCAAGCCACTCAGCTTCAGGAGAAACGAACATAATACTTACCCAGACAAATGTCACCTGTAACAGGGAGGTCATAGTACTTCCATTTAGAAACTGCATTCCTGATTTTCAGATAAGTGTTTAAGCTCCTCTAACAAGATAAATGACTCATTTTACAGAATATCAAAAATACTTTCCATTTTGCTCATCACAATAAAAAAAAATCTCAATTAGACTAAAATGGAGAATGAAGAAAGCACACTATAATGGATAAGCCAAAGTAGCAGTTAACACAAAAACTCCCATGTGTGGCTTGGAGATAAACTACAATTTTAAGTATCTTTAGGCTAAAAATTGTTTTTATTTTCTTTGCAATAAGCCTTGAGTCTAAGTATAAAGCAGCGAATGCAAGTAAACAATACAGATATTTCAGACACACTGTGAACAATTAATGATAGTAAAATAACTGGTAGGTACTAGTTTCAAGCCATAGATTAGATATCTTGCTCAAACTCGATGTGAACACTGACCTTGCTTCCTAACAAAATTGTGTTATTTAGCGTCTGTGAGCCTGTTTTCCCATCTGTAAAATGCTGCTGATAATAGGTCCTATACCAGAGGATACAAATAAAGAGTCCATGCCCTGGCTGCTGTGGCTCAGTGGCTAAAGCCTTGGCCTGTGCATGGAAAAGTCGCAGGTTCGATTCCTAGTCAAGGGCACGTACGTGGGTTGAAGGTTCAATCCACAGCTCCAAAAGGGGAGAGGTAACCAATTGATGTGTGCATTCGTGCACATGCGTGTGTGTCTCTCTCTAAAAATCAATGGAGCCAGCCAGTGTGGCTCAGGGGTTGAATACCAACCCATGCACCAAGAGGTCGCCAGTTTGATTCCGTCAGGGCACATGCCCCGGTTGTGGGCCCAATCCCCACTAGGGGGCGTGCAGGAGGCGGTCCATCTTTGTTCTCTCTCATTGCCGTTTCTGTCTCCTATCACTCTCCCTTCCTCTCTCTAAAATCAACAAAACAAACAAAAAAAGATTTTTTTTTTAAATCAATGAAAAAAAATATCCTCGGGTGAGGATTAAAAAAAAACAACAAAAAGAATAGAGTCTTTTTGGCACGTAGTAGGCACCCCCAAATTTTTTATTATTCTCATTCGCAGTTTTCCTGTTAGAAGAAACATTATTCATCAAACTAAAGATTATTTACAACAATATTTCACAACTATTTTAGAATTTTCTAAGCCCACGCTTTGGATTTAGTTTTCCTTACAATGTAAACTTAACAAGGACACATCAGTTATCATCTCTCTTTCCCTACTAGAGACAAATCAAATTTATTTTGTTTCAGCCATTCAACCTGCCTTACTGTAGGGCCCAACCCTTACAAAGGAAGGGAGGGAAGTTAGGAGCTATTTCTAAAGTGATACCAAACAAACAAGAAAAAACAGATTCCTGTATTATTACGGTAAAAGAGTATGATTCCCCATGACAGTATGACACTGAGATTTAATGCTGAAAAATACCTGAAACAGATTTGGCTGGTTTGGGTTAGTGGTTAGAGCATCGGCCCACAGACCGAAGGGTCTCAGGTTTGATTCCGGTCAAGGGCACATACTTGGGTTGCAGATTCGATTCCCTGTGGTTGGGTAGTGCAGGAGGCAGCCAATCGATGTGTCTCTCTCACACTGATGCTCTCTCCCCCTCCCTCCTTTCCACTCTAAGAAAATCAATGGAAATAATATCCTCAGTGAGGATTACCAACAACAACAACAACAAAACTTTAAACAAAAGACTTTGTATAATAAGTCCAATTAAACACATAATGTGAAGTAAGGTTTTGCCTTAAATGATGAGACCGCAGCCTGGCCAGTGTGGCTCAGTGCACTGGGTTGTCCTATGGACTGAGAGTTCCCGGTTCAATTCCCACTCAGGGCACATGCCTGGATCTCCATTAGGGGGGTGCAAGAGGCAGCGGATGGATATTTCTATTCCACATAGATATCTCTCTCTCTCTCTCACCTTGTAAAAAAACAATTATGAGACTACAGAGACTTTGATGGCAAAAGTTAATTGAACCTACAAAGTCCATGGCTTCCAACTTACTATGTAAAAAGTTTTCCAAACATCCCAAGATGTAGAGGTCAATAGTATATAAAAGTACACTAACACTTGACAGTCAAACTTGTATTTTAATAGGCCCCAGGAAAAAAAAACATACCCAATGCACTCAAAACCCTTTAAATGTCTCCAAAAGAAAAAAATTTCCCTCCAGTTTTATTTTGGGTAGCCATATTAGGCTAACCTGTGGGCAATATACTCCAAATTACTATTTTTCAATTAAAACTGAAAATCAGCCCTGGCCAGTTTGGCTCAGCAGTTAGAGCGTTGGCCTGCGGTCCGGAGAGACCCGGGTTCGGTTCCCGCTGAGGGCATGTACCTCGGTTGCAGTTTGTCCCCGGCCCTGGTTGGTCGTGCGGGTGGCAGCCACTCGATGTGTCCCTTCATGTCGATGTTTCTCTCTCTCTCTCCCTCCCACTCTATCTGTACAAAAAATGGAAAAATATCCTCGGGTGAGGATTAAAAAAATAAAAAAACCTGAAAATCAATGTTCCTATAATCTTCAATTACACAAGGAGGAGTCTTTGTTTTTCATGGAATTGAAATTCTGGGTAAGAGTCCAATAAAAATTTTTGCACTTGGAACCTATATAATTTTAACTAGCGTCACCTCGATAAATTCAGTATAAAGAAAAAAAAAGTATCTGAAGGGAATTTGTAATAATTCAGATACAGAGCCATTACAATCACAATAAACCGAAATAGTTAGCTACTGTAAAATTATAGACCAATTAATAAGACAGGTTTTCAGATTCAGGAAAAACAATTTGAAAATAGTTTTACCTGATTTGAACATTTTCTTTAAGTTAAATTCACCGTATGCCAGGGATGGAAATGGCAATCATAAGAAAGTTAAGTCTTTAAAAATGTGAAATGTTTATTTTAAAAACTTGGTCTTTGAACCATGAGGACTGTTTCCAAATATTTGAAGCATAGGCACCAGGGCAGATTCGAACGGTGTTCAAGATTATCTGCCAACTTTTCCCCACCTGTTAACTAAACCAAATAATGAATATACCGTTAAGCAATCCAAGAAGCTGGCACAGAATGATTCCAAACTTGCAAGACGTTTACGCGGTGAAACTGCACACAAAATTCTGCATTACTAATGAAAAAGAAAACTAACACTGAGGAACACAGATCTATCTCCTCACAGCTAAGAAGCACTTTTTTCTCTACCGAGTGCAGAGTTGCCAGAACCAAGAACCAGTGTTGCCCATGTGCAACAGGATCAGAAAGATGTGGCAGAAATGTTTAAAAAAAAGAAAAAGAGCGCAATGTTCCCCAAAGAGGGAAACAGCTAAGAACTTTCTTAGCTCCGAAAAAAGTTGCATGCCTGCTTTACAGATGGGTGAACTAAGGAGGCAGATCGGATTAATCAGTGCCTTTCTCAAGGTCACTGCCGCGCCAAACAACACAGTCGGGACTCGGGATCCCACGTCTCCGACCTCTGCACACTCGCCGGCGGCACAGCCCGGACGGGCCCGGCTCCCCTCGTGCCCGCCGGTGCCACCAGGCATTCGGGGAAAGAAAACCGGTCGAGCGCTGGCCCGCCCTCCCCCGAGGCGGCAGTCGCCCCTCGGCCTCCTAGTAGCAGGACCAGTGGCCCAAAGGAACGGGGGAGGTGGCCCGGGGCCGTGGGAGGCGAGGGTCCCGCCACGAAGCGCTCACTCACCGTCGCTCTCGGCCCTGACAAGCAGGGACATGCCCTTCAGCCGCTCCACGTAGCCGGACGACACATGCCCGGTGCCCCGGTCGTCCCACTGCCGGTCCTCGTTGAGCGTGTAAACCTTCACCCGCCGCCGAGTGTCGGTCATCGTGCCGCCGGGGGCCGGGGAGAGGCCCCGCCGGAGTCGTCCAGGAAGGGGCACGGGGAGAGGCGGGAGCCGAGGCGGAAGGGCGCCCGCAAGCGGAGGGCTCCCGGCTTCACTGCCGCCTCTGGGCGCCGCGGGGCCGCGCTGCCGCCCGCATGGCCCGCTCCCGGGCAGAGCTCTGGGCCCCCGCCTTTCCTCGCCTCCGGTGCCTCGGCGCTATTGTCCAGGCCCGGCCGCCCCGAGCGGGGCGCGCAGCGCTTCGCAGCCTCCCGCCCCGCCGCGGTAGGAACTCGGGGCGCCGGTCACTGCCCCACTCCCGCCGCCACCATGATGTCCGCGAAGCCGCTTCCCGCGCCGCCGCCGCCGCTGCCTCCGCCTCCTCAGGCCGCCGCCGCCATGTTTTCCTTCCTTATACCTGGCCCTGCCACCGCAGCCGGTGGCTCCGCTCCGCTCTCCTGCTTCAAACGTCCCACGCCCACCGGCGCCTGCTCCTGCTGCAGCTGCTTCCACTACGCGGGAGACTCCCAGAGCCCCCCGGAACCGAGCGCTCCCGGCTATTGGAAGTCTCTTTCCTCCGCCGCTGCCTCCGCCTCTTCCGTCTTCCTCACGGAGCCAAAGCCGCCGCCATCTTGGTTCGCCCCTCAATAGCGGCGCGCGGGGCCACCCAGGCAGCAGCTGCAGGGGCGGCCCGCTGACCCCACCATTTAAAGAGACAGGAACGAGGCCGGGAGCCTCGTTGCGTCGAAGGCCCCGGACGCGGGCGGGAGGCGGGCGCCGAGGTGGCGAGAGCACAGGGTGCGGAGGAGGGGGAACGCTGGTCGCGCCGGTGACGGCCGGGGCTCCCTCGCGCTCCCAGCACGCTCCGTCGTGCGAGCGCGGGGCGGCGTGTGCGTGCGTCGCGCCCTGTGTTCGTCATCAGCCCGCTGGGGATTCGGCAGGGGCGTGGAGCCCGCCTGCGCTCGGCATGTTTTCTCGGCCCTCGGCTCGCCTGTGTGGACTCGAGGTCGGCTCGCCGCTTTCCCGGTGGCTCGCTGGCCTGTTCGGAGCCACTTCGGCCTGGGGCTGCCCTGCGGCGCGCCGCCTGTGGGGCTGGGCTGGGAGCCTGGGTCGCGGAGTGCTGGGGGCACCGGAGCCTCTCGGACTTGAAGCGGATCTCCTTCGGGAAGAAATGGAAAACCTTCCGGGAAAGGCCACAGGTCTTGGCCCAGCGGCCAGCCGCTTGCTTTGGGAGCTGCGGTGGGGTGCTCACTGATGTGGGCGAGTCTAAAAACGGGACAATTTGCCATTTCTGGTCCTGGGGCCAAGTCCAGAAAGTGACTGGTCTGAAACCTCACCTTGCAATTCAGCTGCTACCTCCGTTTCTTTATCCTTTATCAGGAAAATCATTTCCTAGCCCTCCATGTTGCAAAGGAACTCGAGGGGCTCATGAAAACAAAATGTGATACTGTATGATGAGGACGGGTAATGCTCAAAGTACATGTTAAGCACGGCGAGTCTTCACAAGAAATAATGTTCTCAGTCTTTTCCTGCAAATAATAGACACCATTTGAGGGGCTTTTCCATTTGCAAGGCTGTCTAGATTATTGCTGTCCACCAGAAGTAAAATGCGAGACATATATGTCATTTTAGATTTTCTAGTAGACACTTTTTTAAAAAGTATGAAGAAACTGCTGACATTTATTTAAATAGTGTATTTTAGTGAATGCAGTATCTTCAAAATGTTAATTAGATATTTTACATTCCTTTTTTTTTTTTTGGTCCTAAGTTTAAAATGCAGTGTGTATTTTACCTTTAGTGTACGTTTCTATTCGGATGCTAAATTTTTACTGGAAATACCCAATTTGTATTTAGATTTCATTAAATTTACCATTGAAAAAGGTTCATATACTCAGGTTACTTAAACATACTTAAAATGTTTCCAAAATGAATCAACTATCAGTTTTTTCATTTAAAACTTAACTAAAATTAAGTAAAGTTTAAAATTCAGTTCCTCTAGCCACATTTCAAGTGTTCAGTGGCCACATGTGGCTGTGTCTATCTTTCTGGCAGATTCAGGTGTTTAATACTACCAGTAATTTCATGTCAAACTTACACGTAGTTTGAGTTTTAACCATCTGTTCAGAAGGAGGCCCTGATGACATTGCCCTGGCCGAGGGGTTTCCCAGGACATAGGAATGTCAGTTTTAAAATCAGAAGTTGGGCCCTTCCTCCCCCACCATGTCAAATACAAAGAAGTGCTTAAAAGGGCAGCCTGAGTGTTCCATCATTTACAAACAAAACTGGAAATTTATAAATTTATAAAAGACAGTAATTGTTTTTTATAAAAAAGTAAAATACAATAATTTCAAGTATGAGGACATGGCAATAATTGTGTCCACTTCCACGCAGTATGACATTGTTAAATTTACTCACTTTATTACTTATTTGATCCCCCAACCAAACCTGAAATAATTTGTGGAAAAAAAATCATACATTTTCTTATACTTCTAATGTAAATTAAATAGCATACATTATATATTAAATAAAAAGGATTTAAAATTATATGTGTGTTACAAGGAATATTAATTATGTTTAAATAAACTGTTTAATATAATCTTAAGTAACAGTTGAGTTGTATCAGTCAGGGTCCTGCCAGAGAAACAAACAGTAGGATACATTTGTATAGAGGAAGATTTTGAGGAATTGCTCACATATATTGGGGTATGGCTACGCAAGTCTGTAATACATAGGGCAGGTCAGCAGCAGGCTGGAAACTTGGGCAGGAGCTGATACCCACAGACAGAATTTCTTCCTCCCCAGAGAAACCTCAGTTTTAGTCTTCAAGCTTTACCACTGAATGGATGAGGACCACCCAGATTACTAAAGATAATCTACTTAATATCACATTTATAAAATATCCTCACAGTAACACCTAGATTACTGTTTGATTCAACAACTGGATACTATAGCCTAGCCAAATTGACACAAAATTATCACAGTAGTAAATAAAAACTTAATCACTTAATTATATGCTATGCTCAAATGGTGAAACAATTTAAGAAAATTCCTAATTGAGTTGCATAATGTGGGTTGCAAATCACAAAAGGTTGCGACACATTGTCAGCGTCAAAGGTGTGGGTGTTGTGAATCCAGGTCCTGCCACTTGGTAGCTGTTTGATATTTGCAAGTTTCTTAACCTCTCCTGCTTCAGTTTCCTCACCCATAAGATAGGAACAGTAATAACTTCTAAGGTTGTAAAGATTAAAAAAGATACTGATTCCTCCTCTGTTCTAAACATAAAGCTTGACCCCTGAACCCTTGTAGCATCACTTCCATACATAACATAAACTTATAAATATGCATTGGAGCCAATTCATTATGCAATGTTATGCAGAGTATACTTACTCTGTTACTTACCTTTATCCATTTGCATTTATCCTTTTATAGTTTTGCCTGCTTTAATCTAAAAACCCTGGAAAGAACAAGGACAAGGCTGCTGGACTGTGCACTGCCCAACTCCAGAATGCACCATCTACATAGATGACCTCCATGTTTGACTGTGAAGATGATGGTATCTGTTTGAGGGGAAGGGCATGGCACCAAAAGAGTTGAGCCCTACTTGTGGTTCAGTCACTAAATTCGGTGGCCTAGAATCAGACACTTAACCTCTTTGGGCGTCAGTTTTCTAATCCTGCTGAGATGACCTTTAAGGACCCTTCTAGCTTTCAAATTCCATAGCTATGCAGCAATGATGGTAAGGATAACACAAATCATTACATTATCTCTATAAAGGCAAGATGTCAATATGACCATACATTAGCATTTCCATGACATTAATAAACATTTTATTACATAGCACCATGTAATAAAATAGGTGGGGAAAAAAATACTCAGCAGAAAAATGTTCCAGCAACCATCCACTTTTGTTCTAAACTATTTTTATAAGTTATGTAAATATTTAATTTGGTATGTCATACCTGGGAAAAAGTTACATTTTCTCTTATCTTATCCTTAATATAATGTTATCATAAACAAACCAGAAAATGAAGGTAATTTTAGATAAAAGCTGGAGCAACAACAAACTTTTATGAGCTTAGAACTCACTACCATCCACAATTCATTTCTTTAAATATAAAAATGACCTCACAAAATACCGACTAGCACTCTTCTGTGGCAAAAACATTTACAAAGAACAAATTGAATTGAAAGGAAATTCTGTAAGTCTGTCATTCAGTTAGCATACTTGAGGATTATTTAAGATACTTGCAGGGAATGAAAATCACAGTTGGAATTACAGTGATTGGTTCTCTGTTCTTTTCTTTTTTTAATCCTCACCCGAGGACATTTTTCCATTTTTTGTTCAGGTAGAGTGGGAGGGAGAGAGAGGAACAGAGGGAGAGAGAGAGAAACATCGATGTGAAAGGAACACATCGAGTGGCTGCCACCCGCACAACCATCCAGGGCCGGGGACAAACTGCAACCGAGGTACATGCCCTTAGCGGAAACCGAATCCGGGTCTCTCAGGACCGCAGGCCGAAGCTCTACCGCTGAGCCAAACCGGCCAGGGCGGTTCTCTGTTCTTTTCATTGTGCAGATTGCTATTCAAATTTTTTTATTTAAAGAAAGAGGAAGGTACTTTGATCTTTCTCTCGGATAGCTTTTTACATGGATTCCATATGTGTTTGTCATTCCTTTCTATAAAAATTTGATAAATACAAGCTCTCCTAAAAGTACAGTTACGGTAGTGATGAGCATTCCTGCTGGAAGCCCAGTTTGTACCTCATTGATATGGATCTGTAATAAAAGGAGCAAAAGTCTGTGATGTTGATTATTTTTTATTAACTAACCAAGACCTTTATTCATGTTGAACTGTCGTAATAAATCTATAGCCTTGGCCTGGTAGTTCAGTTGGTTAGAGCATTATCCCGAAATGCCAAGTGTTGCGGGTTTGATACCCAGTCAGGGACAGATTGATCTCTCTCTCTCAAGTCAATCAATAAATAAAAATTTTTAAAAGAAATATATAACCCTAACCTTAGTCTTAAAAATATTATGTGTGTGGCCCAGTGAATAATAGTATAAGCAGGTTAAATAGCAGTCATTATTTTACTTAAATATTTGGGTAATTACTTATTTAAGTGCTTCTCCTTCACTCCAAACCAGGTAATGCCTTGCTGTTAGAATTAAGTATTTTTATTTTTTATTTTATTTATTTATTTTTTATCCTCATCCGAGGACATTTTTTCCCTTTATTTGTTCAGATAGAGTGGGAGGGAGAAAGAGAGAGACAAACATCAATGTGAAAGGGACACATCGAGTGGCTGCCACCCGCACAACCAACCAGGGCTGGGGACAAACTGCAACCCTTAGTGGGAACCGAACCCGGGTCTCTCTGGACCGCAGGCTGACGCGCTAACCGCTGAGCCAAACCAGCCAGGGCTTAAGTATTTTTAAATATGTATCTATATACAGTGATATACAGAATATCCTAGAAACTCTTCAACAAATCCCCATTTTACCTGAAGGTTATAGGCCAAAACAGCCAGCGCTTACCTTCATGATTTATTACTTGCCCCTTGAATTTTACACTCCAGGAATATTGACTGCTTCTAGTTCCCCAAACATCAGTTTTTGTTTTGTTTCTCCAAGCCTTGTGCCTCTGTCTAGGATGTCCTTTTCATCTTGTTTCCTTTAAAATCCAATGCAGGGCCCTGGCCGGTTTGGCTCAGTGGTTGGAGTGTCGGCCTGTGGACCGGAGAGTCCCGGGTTTGGTTCCCACTAAGGGCATGTACCTTGGTTACAGTCTGTCCCCTGGCCACATTGGGGTTGTGTGGGTGGGAACCAGTAGATGTGTCTCTCGAATCAATGTTCCTCTCTCTCTCTTCCTCCCTCTCTCCCTCCCATTCTATCTGGAGATAGATGCAAAAATGTCCTCAGGTGAGGATAAAAAATAAAATAAAATCCTGTGTAGGCATCACCTACTATGTTAGAACTTCTCTGAAAGCTCCCATCGCAGACAATTGTAGTCACCCCCCCCCTTTTTTTTATAACACTTCTGTGTCCTTTCATCACTTATACTATCACCTGTACACTATGATTTATTTACATGCCTAAGTCCTCTACTAGCTTGTGAAGCTCCTTGAAGGCAGAACTTTCTCTTATTCTTCAGTATAGTCAATGTCAAGTACATTGTCTGGAAGTTGGTTAGTGTTTAATAAACACTAACTGATAGTGGAACCCCAAAATGTCATTCTAAAGTGTTCGGATATTATTCTGAAGATGAGAGATGACCAGGTTACTCCCAAAACCTGAATTGTATTCACCTTAATATCTCTGGTGTCCAGATGACAAGGGAGTGCTTTGTGGTAGATAATTTTTTCAGATTATAAGCAAAGAGGAAATAATATAAGTATATTCTGCATGTGAAAATGCACTCATGCATTCATTATTCTGAATTTCTTTTTCCACCTGTTAACACAAAAAAGAGTAGCATAGGTGATCAAGTGATGATGTCAACGTGAAAGTATCAAATCTATTTATTTAGCTATATTTAAACCAGACCTAAAATTTTTGGTCGTGACTTAGTTTTTGTCATTCCAAATATTCTAATTTTGTATTTGAGAATTATATGGTTATACTTAAATGATGCAAAAGTTCTGTATGTTATCCCCTGACCACAATGGTTATGTTAGTACTGGACAGAAGTCAAGACAATCCAAATATTGCCTAGATTTTTCAGATTATCACTGGGTGAGAAATGTTCTTACCTCTTGAACAACAGAAGAGTGTGGTATAGGGCTGCCTATAGTGTAGGGATGCCATGAGAACCTGCTCTATGTCCATGAATGCATAACCCAGAAATGCAGGGGAATTAACACTCCATGGGGTAAACTTGACTAAGGGACATGGAAACCAATGGACGAATGCCTCTCTTTTATACCCCCAGACTAATGGTTGGGTGGATCAAGCTATCATCCACCCATGGCAGTGGCCATGTTTGCTAACACCTCCCTGTACTAGCTTCTCCTTCTCTGCCTTGTACCCCTTCTTCCTTTATTTTCTTCATGGGATCACACTCCTCAACAAAATACTCTCTCAAATCTCTGCTTCGGGTTTTGCTTTCTTTGATACCTTAGCTGAGATACCTCAACTTCAACTATATTTAAATGCTCTCCTTTCCTACACTTATCTTGCAAGTCCAGGCTCAGTTTTAATCAACCCTGCTTAGAGCCTGGGAGAGTAACACTGACCCTTAATTGCCTCTCAGAGAAAACAGTGTTCCCATTTAGTCACTGATAGAAAGAAGGTCCTATTCTCATTCTTTTTTTTCTTTTCCCTTTATTGATTATAGAGAGAGAGAGGAAGTGAGAGGGAGAGAGAGATAGAAACATTGATAAGAGAGAGCATCAATTGACTGCCTCCTGCATACTCCCCACTGGGGATCAGGCCCACAACCTGGGCATGTGTCCTGACCAGGAATCGAACCGGTGACCTCTTGGTTCATGGGTCGATGCTCAACCACTGAGCCACACCAGCTGGACCCTATTCTCATTCTTAATCATCATTTCTCCATTGATCCAACTTCAGATCAAAATAATTTCATAAATAAAAGTTAAGTTCAAGCAAAAATTTCAAGGCTACCTATGTAACACACACACACGCACACACACCCATACACACACTTAGAAGTCTCATACTTGCCCGCCTGGTGTGGCTCAGTGGTTGAGTGTTGGCCCATGCACCAAGAGGTTGCCGGCTTGATTCCCGGTCAGAGCACATGCCCAGGTTGTGGGCCAAATCCCTGTGGGGGACATGCAGGAGGAGGCCAATTGATGTTTCTATCTCTCTCTCTCTCCCTTCCTCTCTCTCTAAAATCAATGAAGAAGAAAAAATATTTTTAAAAAGAAGTCTAATACTATAAAATATCTATACAGTCCCTGTAAAGTTAGCTTAATAGATCTGATCTATATCTCCCTAATTAAATCTTGGAAACTGAGTCAGACATTTGAGATCAAGATTGTACTAAAAAATTCATTTCATACAGTCATTGTATCTACTTAAGTAAATAGTTTTATAAAACATAAGGAGTACCCTGGCCAGTTTGGCTTAGCGATTGGAGCTTGAGCCTGAGGACCAGAGAGTCCTGGGTTCGGTTCCCGCTAGGGGCACATACCAAAACAACAACAACAAAAACATAAGGAGCATATCAGAAGAAAGTTATTTTTTAAATGCAAAACTATTTAAAGTACATCTATTTTATTCTCGAAAATGCACTATATTGTACGTTCTAAGAAATGGCTCTTGCGTCCTGGCTGGTTTGGCTCAGCGGTTAGAGGGTCAGCCCGCAGACCAGAGAGGTCCAGGTTCGGTTCCCACTAAGGGCACATACCTAGGTTGCACTTTGTCCCTGGCGGTTGTGTGGGTGGCAGCCAATCAATGTGTCTCTCTCACGTTGATGGTTCTCTCTCCTGCTCTATCTGAAGATGAATGCAAAAATGTCCTTGGGTGAGGATTAAAAATAAATAAATAAATAAAAACAGAGACACATTTTATATATATAAAAAAAGAAATGGCTCTTGCAAACGGGATGAAAAGATATTTTGGTCAGTGAAAATAGTTATGCATGTATTTAACCACCTGTATTATACCAACCAGATGCTGATTAAGAGTATAATTATCCAGTTCCTTTTTTTTTTTTTAGAATCTTGTGATTTTATTTTATTTATTTATTTATTTATTTATTTATTTATTTATATTGTTGAAAGTATTACAGATGTCCCTTTCCATTTATCCCTAATTCCATTTTGAACTATGAAGAATTTTAAAACCACAGAGAGCAAAATAATGGTACTATCCATAAAATGAAAGTGGAATTTTGTACAACACACTTAATATTTTTTGAATTGAGACTTAGGGTACTGGAATTCATACATTGATGAATTTTGTTGGGAAAATGTCATGATCCGGGGGGACAAGAATGGCATTTGGCGAGATAATACTTTTGGTCCGTAGCTGCAACATGCTGGTTATTCTCCATTTGGCTGCCCCTCCCCAGCCACATCCAGTTTGTGCACTTCCCTGCCCTGCTGTGCCCTGGGGACTGATTCCCAGGCAGTGTTTCACCCAGGCTCTGTTGCCCTGTGGTTTCTGCTTCTGGGTGGACTTAGTAGGAAGGACACAAGAGATTGTTGAGGGGGAGGAAAAGTTATTTCAGTCTTTTTTCTCTTGTTCTCTTTTTGCCTCAGGGCCGGAGCTCTGAAGGGCGAGTTCCTGGGTAAGCAGTTTGCTGTGGCTGCAGTGCAGGGGTCTAGAGTGGAGTGAGCTGGTGCTGGAATTTGGTATGAACAAATCCTGCAGGCCTTTCATTGTTTTGGGTTTTATTCTGGAGGTAAAGGGATTCATGAAAAGATTTTAAGTAGGGGAATGTGATAACTGGATTTGCCTTTAAAAGATAACTCTGGAAGCATTGTGGGGAAGGATTGCAGAGAGGTGATACTGAAGTAGGGGAGCCCAGTTATTTATTTATTTTTTATCCTCACCCGAGGACATTTTTTGTTCAGATAGAGTGGGAGAGAGAGAGAGCGAGAAACATCGACGTGAAAGGAACACATCAAGTGGTGCCACCCACACGACCCAACCAAGGCCGGGGACAAACTGCAACCGAGGTTCGTGCCCTTAGCGGGAACCCAACCCAGGTCTCTCTGGACTTCAGGCCGACGCTCTAACCGCTGAGCCAAACCAGCCAGGGCAAGGGGAGCCCAGTTATATATGAAGTGTCCCAGACCATACAAGAAATGGAAAATTCTTGAATTAAAGTAGTTTCAGTGAGTATGGAGAAGGAGGGATGGATTCTAAGTACTCCTACCTTCCTGCCCCTCGCAGACAGAAAGGTATCTGTGGATGCCTCCTGGGCTGCTGGAACTCCCCCCGCTACCAGCAGTAATGGGGAGCATCCCAGCTTGGATGTCAGAGAAGGCTGAGTGGGAACCTGGACTTTCACTTCTCCCTGGCAGTAAGGAGGCAGTGCTCCCTTCCCCTGTTGGAAGGGTATCAGAAAAATCCAGACAAAACGAGGGTTTAATTAAGATCTAGAATCTTTTCCCTTGGCAAGATGGAGTATGACTTCACTACTCACATCGCATGCTTTTTGAATCGGCATCTAGTCTTTCTGTTGTTTGAGTTTCTCTCCCTAAAGGAGCTATATAGTGGAAAATAATTACAAGAAAAATTCAGTTTTCTTAGTGATATCAACATGGTAGACTTGGCTATGGACATATGCAAAAAACCTTTATTCTGATGATATCCTTCATGCTTTTTATTATTATTATTTTTTATCCTCACCTGAGGACATTTTCCATTTTTGTTCAGATAGAGTGGGAGGGAGGGAGAGATAGAAACATCGACGTGGAAGGGACACACTGAGTGGCTGTCTCCCACATCACCCCAACCAGGGCTGGGGATGAATTGCAACCAAGATATGTGTCCTTGACTGGAATCAAACTCACGACTCATTGGTCCACAGGCTGACACTTTAACTGCTGAGCCAAACCAGCCAGGGCTATCCTTCATACTTTGAGAGAAAAAAGAACCACAACTGAAACAGCTACAGGCAGAAACAGAACCAATTGTGAAGATGTTTGAAGATCCAGAAACTACAAGACAAATGCAGTCAACCAGGGTTGTTGGATGCTATTTGACTACTTGGTGGACAAGCATGATTTTCAGCAAGACTATTTAGATACTACAGGTATGCAAAATTCCAGTATGAATGTGGGCATTACTCTGGAGCAGCAGAATAGCTTTACTTTTTTTAAGTGTTTCTCCCAGCAATGGATAGAAATGCTTGGAGTTCACTCTGGGGAAAACTGGTCTCTGAAACTTAATACAGAATTGGGATGCAGCCACAGAAGGCCTTTTATGGTTAAAAGAGACTATAGGTAATAATTCTGTGAATTCTTTACTCCAGTCTCTCCAGTCTCTTCAGCAGCAAACATAACTCATTCACTGGTCTCTCTTTGTTTTCTTCAACCACCCTACAGGTGCAATAACATTATTGATCTCTTCCTTTATTGGCCACAATATCCTAATGCAAATTGGACGATGTGTCCACATATTCCTTGATATTTGACTACAGTAGTCATAACAAACAAAGAAGTTTGAAAACATCAGCTGGTGCTAAAAGATCTAATCTAAGTTATTCAACAGAGAGTCTTACACATATAAAGACCCAGTTAAAGAGTTTGTTGAATGCTTATATGTTAACGTGGACTTTGATGGGGCTCAGCAGAAGCTGAGGGAATGAGAAACTGTGCTGGTGAATGACTTTTTCTTGATGGCTTGTCTTGAGGATTTCATTAGAAATACCTGTCTCTTCATATCTGAGACTTTCTGTCACATCCAACAGTGTATCATCATTAACATGTTTGCAGATGAACTGAACATGGCTCCAGAAGAAGCTGAAAGGTTGATTGTACATTTGATTAGAAGTGTAACACTGGTCTGGCCGGTGTGGCTCAGTGGATTGTCTCATGGATTGAGAGGTCCCTGTTTGATTCCCAGTTGAGCACATGCCCACGTTGTGGGCTTGACCCCCAGAAGGGGGCATGCAGGAGGCAGCTGATTGATGTCTCTCTCACATTGATGTTTCTATTTGTCTCTAAAAAAATAAAATAAAAACTTTTTTTTTTTTTAACTTAAAAACATAAAAATGCAAGACTGGATGCAAAGATTGTTTCTAAATTAGGTCATGTGGTTATGGGTGACAGTGCACTCTCACCCTATCAGCAAGTGATTGAAAAGACCAAAAACCTTCCATTTAGAAGACAGATGTTACCATAAATATTGAGAAGAAACTTAATCAGAATACTAGGTAAGAGGCTCCCAACTGGGCAACTCAAGACCTGGTGTCTAATGAAAAACTGTAAAGAAAAGAAAAAAAAATCTATAAAGATAAAATAATAAAACCATTGTATGAAGGGTGACATACATTTTAGAAACAAGATGTGGAGTATGAATTTTGGAGAACTTGAATAAAATTGGCTGTTTCAAAAAAACAAAAAAGATCCAGAGTCGCATAACATATTACCTAAAATGTCCCAGATTCAATGGAAAAATCATTATCATTTCAAGAACCAGGTGCAATTCAACTTTAAAGAAAAATACAATAAATAGATGCCAACACTGAGATGACAGAGATGTTAGAATTTTCAGACAAACTTTATTAAATAATTATCATAAAAATGCTTCAACTAGCCCTGGCTGGTTTGGCTCAGCGGTTAGAGCGTCGGCCTGCGGTACAGAGAGACCCGGGTTCGGTTCCCGCTAAGGGCACGTACCTCGGTTGCAGTTTGTCCCCGGCCCTGGTTGGTCGTGCGGGTGGCAGCCACTCGATGTGTCCCTTCACATCGATGTTTCTCTCTCTCTCTCTTCCTCTCTCTCCCTCCCGCTCTGTCTGAACAAAAAATGGAAAAATGTCCTCGGGTGAGGATTAAAAAAAAAAAAAAATGCTTCAACTAACAATTACAAATACATTGGAAACAAATGAAAAGAATAGAAAGTTTCAGCAAAGAAAGGGAAAGTATAAAGTATCAAGTAGAAATTTTTAGAAGTGAAAAATACAGTAACTGAAATAAAAAACTTAATGGAGGAATTTGAAAGCAGACTCTAGGAGACAGAGGAAAGGATCAGTGAACTTGAAGATAAAACAAGATTTAACCAATCTGAACCACAGAGAAAAATAGGCTGGAAAAAAAAAAAATGAACAGAGCCCAGAGACCTGTGGGGTTATAACAAAAGATCTGACATCCATGTTATTGGAGAATCAAAAGGAGGGTAGAAAGAAGGCAAGCCTGAAAAAATGCTCAAAGCTGAAAGCTCCTCTAATATGGCAAAATACATAAACCCTGAGATTTATTTATTTTTTATTTTTTATTATCCTCACCCAAGGACATTTTTGCATTTATCTTCAGATAGAGTGGGGAGGGGAGAGAGAGAGAGAGAGAGAGAGAGAGAGAGAGAGAGAGAGAGAGAGAAACATCAATGTGACAGAGCTACATCGACTGGCTGCCACCCGCACAACCCCAACTGGGGCTGGGGACGAACTGCAACCAAGGTATGTGCCCTTAGCAGGAACCGAACCCAGGACCTCGGGCCGACAATCTAACTGCTGAGCCAAACCGGCCAGGGCAAATCCTGAGATTTAAGAAGTTGAGTGTACTCCAAACAGAATAAGCCTAAAGAAATTCACACCATTTACATTATAGTGAAACTTATGAAAACTAAAACAAGGGAAAAGTCTTGAAATCAGGGGAGAGAAATACCACCTTAACTATAGGGAGAAAAACAATTTCCATAATAGCAAATTACTTATCATAAGCCACAGAGGCCAGAAGGAAGTGGCAAAATAAATTGCCCGCAAAACAAATACCAAGATAGACCATATCCTGGACCATAAAACAGACCTCAACAAATTTAAAATAATTGAAATCATACAGAGTGTGTTCTCAAAGCACAAGGAAATCAAACTAAAATCAATAACAGAAAGATTTAACAGGGAAGTCTCCAACACTTGGAAACTAGACAACATGTTTATAAATAACCCATGTGTTAAAGAGGAAGGTCCAAGAGAAATTTTTAAAAAATGAACTGAATGAAAATAAGAACACATTATTTTAACAACACATTAAAAATGAACTGAATGAGCCCTGGCCGGTTTGGCTCAGCGGTTAGAGTGTTGGCCCAAGGACCAAAAGAGTCATGGGTTCAATTCCGGTCAAGGGCACATACCTCGGTTGTGGTTCGGTCCCTGGCCCTGGTCGGGATCGTGCAGGAGGCAGCCAGTCAATGTGTCTCACATCTGTGTTTCTCTGTCTCTCTCCCTCCCACTCTGTCTGAAGATAAATGGAAAAATATCCTCAGGTGAGGATTAAAAAAATAAGTAAATAAAAATGAACTGAATGAAACTTAAAAGGTAAATTTTAATATCAAATGAAAATTTGTAGAACACAGCCAAAGCAGTACTGAGGGAAAATCAACAGAATTTAATGTCTATATCAGAAAAAAGGAAAAGTCTCAAATCAATCATCTAGCCTGTAATCCCAAGACCTAGAAAAAGAACAAAATAAACTCACAGCATGTAAGAAAGAGGGAATAATAAACATTAGAGAATAAATTAAAAACAAAAATAATAGAGAAAAATCAATGAAAAACCTGCTGATTTTTTAAAAAGATAAATAAAAATGACAAATCTCTAAAAAGATTTCAAGTATTGCCCTGTGCTCTCTTATTCTTCCCTTAGGAAGACTCAATTTCATTGTATTTCAGATTTCTATTTTTATTATTATTATTATTATTATTTTTATCCTTACCCGAGGACATTTTTTCATTTTTTGTTCAGATAGAGTGGGAGGGAGAGAGAGAGAAACATCGACATGAAAGGGACACATCAAGTGGTTGCCACCCGCAGGACCCAACCAGGATGGGGGACAAACTGCAACTGAGGTACGTGCCCTTAGTAGGAACCGAACCTGGGTCTCTCTGGACCAGAGGCCGATGCTCTAACTGCTGAGCTAAACTGGCCAGGGTGTATTTCAGATTTTCTTACTACTTCTTCTAAGTCTACCGTATCGTCTGTATTCTCCATCTTTTTTGTCTGTCCAATCTAGTTTTCATTCTTTGTTTTTTAACTGGATTACTTAGTTATAACAACCTATGATCCAGTCAACTAACCCTCTCTTTCCTGAAGGAGATCTTCAAATTTATTTCTTAGTTTGCTCTTTTATAGCTTGTACCTGATAAATACAACGCTTGACGACTTCGGTTTCAGTTGGTCATTTCTGCTTCCTTTTGCTCATACAGTCTGATTTTGGGGGGTTCCTGATATTCTTTGGCTGCAGTTCATACATTGAATATGAAAGTTTATTTGTAGAAATAAATCGAGACCAAGAATAGAGGTACTTTATTTCAGAGAAGAGTTACATTTGCCTCCATACAGTTCCTGGGTTACTTCCAATTCAATCACCTGAAAGCAAGTTTAAGGCCTGAGTTACCTTGTCAGCCCTTCTTATTTGAAAATTGGCTGTAATTCTGTGAGGGCTGTTGTACCTCTAGGCCACCTGTCCTATTAGACTGCCTCCTAATGTCCTGGGCTTTGATTCTGTCCTTCTCTCCTATTGGATAATTGGTTTCTCTTTACTTTTGGTTTTATATTTTTCTTATTGTATTGCCATTTTTATGCTAAGATTTTAAACAGTTAGTTGTTTTCACCATATAAATTAGCATTCTGTGATGGAATGACTCATGGTATCTTCTTTCAAAAGTAGCTACAAAGTTCTGCATAGTTAATGTCATCTGAAGAAACAATCCACAATAAAAACTTCATTTGATAATATCTGGAAATATTATAACTTGTCATCAGAGAGTAAAACATATTTGAATCGAAAATATAATAGTTATTTCTTATGTGTTTTTTTATTAGGAAAAATAAATATAAACAACTATGGAAGACTAGAAAATTTAAAAGCAGGTAATATCCTAGAAACTCATCATGAAGCAGTGTAACTAAGGTATGTATGAGTTTTCTAGAGCTACAGTAATAAATGACCACACACTGGGTGGTCTGGAGCAACAGAAATTCATCTCACAGTTCTGGAGGCCGGAAGTCCGAAATGGAGCTGTTAGCAGAGTCATACTCCTTCCAGAGGCTCCAGGGGGGGAAATATGTTCCTGGCCTTTGTAGCTTCTGGTGGCTGCAGGTGTCCCTTGGCTTGTGGCTGCATCATGCCTTTCTCTGCCACCATGGTCACATTGCTTCCTCTTCTTCTGTGTCTTCTGTTTGTCTGTCAAATCTCTCCCTCCGTCCCTCCCTCGCTCCCTCTGTCCTTCCCTCCCTCCCTTCCTTCCTTTGTAAATTCTCACCTGGGGATATTTTTCCATTGCTTTTTCTTTTCTTTTAGATAGAGTGGAAGGGAGGGAGGGAGGGAGAGAGAGAGAAACATCAGTCTGAGAGAGGCACATCTATTGGTTGCCTCCTGCACGACCCTACTGGGGTCGGGGATTGCACCTGCAACTGAGGTATGTGCCCTTGACTGGGAATGGAACCTGCAACCCTTTGATCCATGTGCCAGCACTCACTGGCAACTGAGTGGGTTGTCTTTCTTTTATAAGAATACTTGTGATGACATTTAAAGCTCATTCAGATAACCCAGAACAACCTCCCCATCTCAAAATCCCTAACTTAATTACATCTGCAAAGGCCTTTCTCTCCAAATAAGGTAACATTCACAAGTCCCAGGAAGTAGGACATGGATCTATATTTTAAATATGTGTGTGTGTGTGTGTATACACACACATACATACATATTTTTTTTTAATAGAGAGATGAAAGGAGAGGGAGAGAGAAAGAGAAACATCAATGTGGGAGCAGAACATCAATCAGCTCTCTCCTGAATGCCCCTCTACTGGGGATCTAGCCCACAACACCAGCATGTGCCCCAACCTGGAATGGCACCAACAACCTTTTGGTGCATGGTCCAATGCTCAACCAACTGATCCACACCACCCAGGGCGTGGATCTATGTTTTTAAGGGCCACCATTGACCCCACTACTGGTGATATGTAAAATAAATATAGTTATTCTTATGATAATATCTTAAGAGCAATAGTAGTCATTAAAAATCATTTTGAATATTATCATTATTTTCTGTCTAGTTAACTTGAAAGTTTTAAAAAGTCTTTCTCTAGGCCCTGGCTGGGCAGCTCAGTTAGTTAAAGCGTCATCCCAGATATGCCAAGGTTGTGGGTTGGATCCTTGGTCAGGGCACATATAAGAAGCAACCAATGAATGCATAAATAAGTGGAACAACAAATGATGTTTCTCTCTCTCTCCACCACCTTTTCTCTCTCTCTAAGATCAATAAATAAAATTCAAAAAGTCTTTCTCTACATTAATAGTCCTGAAGGGTTTTACATATCAAAAAAAAAAAAAAATAACCTGATATTTACATTACTAATTTATTTGGACTGAGTTTACTTACATTTCTTTTTTTTTTACTCCTCACCTGGGGACATTTTTCCATTTTTTGCACAGATAGAATGGGAAGGAGAGAGAGGAAGAGAGAGAGAGAGGGAAACATCGATGTGAAAGGGACACATCAAGTGGCTGCCACCTGCACGACCAACCAGGGCCGGGGACAAACTGCAACCGAGGTACATGCCCTTAGCGGGAACTGAACCCGGGTCTCTCCGGACCGCAGGTGGATGCTCTAACCGCTGAGCCAAACCGGCCAGGGCTACTTACATTTCTTACCAGCAGTGTTTTGACCATGTTGGAACCACTAGTCTCAGTGTATTCTCCTATTCCAATCACTTACAGGAATAGAATATCTGGAAACAAAATGCAGGTTTTAATATAACGCCAGATGCTTTTCAAATTCAAGACAATTGTTTATATGAATCATTCAGGTGATAACATTTTGTAACCAAGACAAGTGATGCTGAATTCTGGGGAACTATCATAACTGAACTACATTTAATGTCAACTAAGGAAGAGAAAGTTCAATATATAAAAAGTTTTGACTGTAAGGATATCTTTAGGACTATTTAAATGAATAAATAAAGGTTATTATTCTTTTTTTTTAGGAAACAGTATATTGAGTGCTAAACATTAGCAAATTTTAAGGTCAAATAGAATGTTGATTAGCTAGAAATTGAATGCTAAACATGAATTAACTGCTAAGATTAAATAGAATCCTGCTTATAAATACCAATTTATAAATGATTTCTTAAGCAATATTAACATGTCATTTAGCAGTCTAAATTATATAGTCATAGTAATATATAATCACTAATTCACTGATGATCCTAAATGAAAAACCCAATAAATGCATAGTGAGCAAATGTGTTCAGAAGTTGCCATCTTTTTTAGTAGCTTATGAGAGATAAAAATGTATGTTCAGCAACTATTTGAATACTTGAAAATTTTGATATTTAACTTAACATTTTACAGTTAATTTACTTAAAAAGAAAAAACTCCCGGAAAGATTCTCTGGAAATATTGTAACTTCTGAAGAGGAATTTAATTTATATGTAAAGTTCATGGGATTCTTTCTAAGGTGATCACACTTCACATTCTCTGGGGGTATGATGCTTCCAAGGATAAAGGGGTTTTCACAATTTCATACCTTGTAAGTCTTCTGTGAAAAAGTGACTAGTACTTTATTATTTTACAGTTTTCATCAATTGGCCTAACAAAATTGAGGAAGCACTTTTAAGAATAAAAATATACGCAGACAAGAAAAAGCTAGAGTTGCTCAGCATGACTAAACCAGTATTACAAGAAATGTTAAAGGGCCCTGGCCGGTGTGGCTCAGTTGGTCCTGTACACTGAAAGGTCTCGGGTTCAATTTCCGGTGTGGGCACATACCTAGGTTGTGGGTTTGGTCCTGGTTGGGACACCTACAGGAGGCAACTAATCAGTGTTTCTCTCTCATATTGATGTTTATTTTTCTCTCTCTCCCTACCCCCTCTCTAAAAATCAATGAAATTGTCCTCAAGTGAGGATGATGGTAATAACTACATTCCTATCAATAAAAACTTTAAGTGTAAATGGATTAGTTTCAATCAAAAGACATAGAGTGACTAGATGGATAAGAAAACAAGACTCATACATATTCTGTCTACAGGATACCCACTTCAGATCAAGACACACAGACTGAAAGTAAAGGGATAGAAAAAGATATTTCATGCAAATGGAAATGAAAAAAAAAAAAAAAAAGCTGCAGTAGCAATACTTATATCAGACAAAATTTACTCTAAAACAAAGGTTATAGCCCTGGCTGGTAGCTCAGTTGGTTAGAACATTGTCCCGATACACCAAGGTTGAGAGTTAGATCCCCAGTCAGGCAAATACAAGAATCAACCAGGGAATGCATGAATATGTGGAACAATAAATCAATATTTTTCTCTTCCCCTTCCTCTCTCTCTCTCGCTCTAAAATCAGTGAATAATTATTTTATTTTATTATTTTTAAAATTCTCACCTGAGGATATTTTTCCATTTATTTTCAGATAGAGTGTGATGGGAAGAGGAGGGGAAAGAGAGAGTGAGAGAAAGAGAAACAGTGATGTGAGCGAGAGACATGGATTGGTTGCCTCCTGCATGACCCCGACCAGGGGAATGAACCGCAGACGAGGTATGTGCCCTTGACCAGAATCAAACCCACAACTCTTTTGGTCAAAAGGCTGACGCTCTAACCACTGAGCAAAACAAGCCAGGGCAATGAATAATAATTTTTTTAAAAAAGGTAGAGCAAGAGACAAAGAAGGACTCATTAATTCCACTTCTGGGTATTTATCCTAAGAAACCCAAAACACTAATTTGAAAAGACACATGCATGTCTATGTTTATTGCAGCATTATTTACAATAGCCAAGATAGGGAAGCAACCTAAGTGTCTATTGAAAGACAAATGGTACATATACAGAATGGAATATTACTCAGACATAAAAAAAGAATGCAATCTTGCCATTTGCAACAACACGGATGGACCTAGAGGGTATCAAGCTAAGTGAAATAAATCAGAGAAAGACAAATAGCATATGATTTCACTTTTATGTTAAATCTAAAACAAAACAAAACAAATGAATAAATAAAACAGAAACAAACTCATAGATACAGAAAACATTTTGATGTTTGCCAGATGGGAGGGGTGAAGGGGGGTTGGGTGAAAAGGGAGAAGGAATTAAGATGTGCAGATTGCCAGTCATAAAAACAGTCATGGGGATGTAAAAAAATATAGCATAGAGGATATAGAATAAAAGACTAAAAATAAATACAATCATAGGTGGTTACAATGGGCTTGAAACCCAGAAGTTATGAAATCCAAGTGTCTCATTTTACTGATGAAGAAAATGAGATGGAGAGAAGCTTAGTACTCACCCAAGGTTCTCATAGCTGGGAAGAGAGAAGTTGAAGCTTGAAGGTGGGGCTCTGAACCCTAAATTCAGTGTTCTTTCTACTATGAAAAGCTGCCTCATAGCCCTGGCTTGTTTGGCTCAGCGGTTAGAGCGTCGGCCTGTGGTCCAGAGAGACCCAGGTTCGGTTCCCGCTAAGGGCACGTACCTCCGTTGCAGTTTGTCCCCGGCTCTGGTTGGTCGTGCGGGAGGCAGCCAGTTGATGTGTCCCTTTCACGTTGATGTTTCTCTCTCTCTCTCTCCCTCCCACTCTATCTGAACAAAAAATGGAAAAATATCCTCTGGTGAGGATAACAAAAAAGCTGCCTCATAGAAAAGATTTATAGCTTTTACCCTTCAAATAACAAAATAATGATAAACAAGCTATATTGTTAAGAGCATATTATAATACATACATGAATGTTAAGAATATTCTGTTTGTTAATTTTTTAAAAGTCATAGTTTCTTATTGCTTCTTAATAGGATATATAAATGGAGGGAATGTCAAATCTTTTTTAAAAGTAAAAAAAAAAAAAAAGATTTTATCATCCTACCATAGTTTAGAACAGATTTACATTTTAACAGAATGTGGATTCAATATGACAGTTTTGCTATCCACCAAGTGTTTAATATTGGGATTCTACTCATACTAGATCATTAAAAGCTAAAACCTCATAAATAGTCCTAAATAATACAATATAATATTTTTTTTCAAAAATCATAGGGTTACAAGCATGGGTATCTTTCACTTTATCTTCTGTCTTTATAATAGAGATTCACAACTAATGGATCATATGCTTAAAGGATTCACAAGATAATTTGCATGACATGATCAGGACTGCTCTAGGTCAAATTGTAAAGTGTCCAAATTACTCTTTTTTGAGAAAAAATATGTCTTTATTGATTTTTTAGAGAGAGAGGAAAGGAGAAGGAGAGAGAAACATCGATGTGAGAGAGAAACATCAATCTGCCTTCCACATGCCCCCTACCAGGGATAGAGCCGGCAACCCAGGCATGCGCATCGAACCAGGACCTCTCAGTCCATGGGGCGGTGCTTAATCTACTAAGCCACACTGGCCAGGCCCAAATTTTTTATACGTTTTCATTCTTCCATCTTCCCTTAGTGTCTCTCTTTTTAATGTAATTTTTTTTTTTTAATCCTCACCCGAGGACATTTTTCCACTTTTTGTTTAGATAGAGTGAGAGGAAGAGGGAGAGAGAGAGGAACATCGACGTGAAAGGGACACGTCAAGTGGCTGCCACCCGCACGACCCAACCAGGGCCGAGGACAAACTGCAACCGAGGTATGTGCCCTAAGCAGGAACCGAACCCGGGTCTCTCTGGATCGCAGGCCGACGCTCTATAACTGCTGAGCCAAACCGGCCAGGGCAGTGTCTCTCTTTTTAAAAAAATTTATTTTATTTTTTAGAGAGAGAGAAAGGGGGAGAGAGAGAGATAGAAACATTGATGAGAGAGAACATCGAGTGGCCGCCTCCTGCATGCACCCCACTGGGGACTGGGCCCACAATCTGGGCATGTGCCCTGACCCAGAATCGAACCGAACTGGCGACCTCTTGGTGCGTGGGTTGACGCTCAACCACTGAGGCACACCGGCTGGGCTCCCTTAGTGTCTCTCTCTCTCTTTTTTTTAAATTTTTTTCTCCTTTATTGATTTTTAGAGAGAGACTAAAGGAGGAGAGAGATAGAAACATTGATGAGAGAGAACACTGATTGGCCACCTCTTTCATGCCCCCCACTGGGGATCAGACCCACAACCTGGGCATGTGCCCTGACCAGGAATCGAACCAGTGACCTCTTGGTGCATGGGTCGATGCTCAACCACTGAGCCACACCAGCCGGGCTCCCTTAGTGTCTCTTAAACCATGACTGTCACATCCTCCTTTCACAGTTACCAAAATGAGTGATTACATGTGCACAATGTCTTCCACACAAAAATAAATAAGGCTACATGGAAATTGGGCATATTATCTCTGAAATGTGAGCAACAACTACTTGGGAGAACTGGATACTCATTCAAAATACATTGAGGGCTGTCCAGTGATTCAAATGTCAGTGTCCATCCTCAGAACTTTTTATGTAAACAGTCAGAATGTAAAATTTACTAATTTTCTACAATTTTCTGTTGCACTTCCTATCTGTGCCAGAAGGTGGAGATGTTCCTCACTAGAGTGGTCATTCCCTAATACTCCGCCAGCTCCTGACCCTGTAAGTTCAACAATCTCTTTTTGTTTTTTAATATTTTAAAAATTGATTTTAGAGAGAGAGGGAGAAGGGGGAAGAGAGAGAGAGAAAGAGAGAGAATGAGTGAGTTTTGTTGTTCCACTTACTTATACATTCATTGGGTAATTCCTGTATGTGCCTGACTGAGGATCGGAACTGCAACCTTGGAATATTGAGAAAATGCTCGAATGAACTGAGCTACCCGGCCAGGGCAACATAGTCTCTTTAAATTTGGAGTCAGTTTTTTGAAGAGTCATAATAGCATTCACTTCTTGAGTTTTAAAACATTTAAATAATAGAAAAATCATTGGGTGTGGGCACAATGCAATATATAGATCATAGAATTATAACTCGAAACCTATATAATTTTAATAACCAATGTCACACCAATGAACTTAATTAAAAAGAAAAAGAGCCTGGGTGGAGGAGCTCAGTGATTGAGCGTCGACCCATGTACCAAGAGGTCACCGGTTTGATTCCTGGTCAGGGCACATGCCCAGGTTGTGGGCCCGATCCCCAGTGGGGGCAGGAGGAGGCAGCCAATCGATGTTTCTATTTCTCTTTCCTTTTCCCTTCCTCTCTCTCTAAAAATCAGTAAAGAAAAAAATGCTAAAGAGTGTTGGCTCATTTGATAAACCCTATATAAAAATGCCTGTCAGAGAGCTGTATTTTTTAAAGTTTTGGCCCTGGCCAGTGTGGCTCAGTTGCTTGGAGCATCGTGTTGTAGACCTGAAAGATCACGAGTTCGATTCCCAGCCAGGGCACATATTTAGGTTTTGGGTTGGATCCCTGGTCGGGGCACATACATGAGGCATCTGATTGATGTTTATTTCTCACATTGATGTTTCTCTCTCTCTCCCTTCTTTTCACTCTATCTAAAAATCAATGGAAAAATATCCTCGGGTGAGGATTAATATAATAATAAGAATAAGAATAAGTAAAATTGAAAAATAAAAAAATGAAGTTGAGACTATCTTTATGTTTCTAAATGAGGAGAAGGGGATAAAGAACAGAGTTTAAGGCCTAGTGAACCATCAGGCCACTACTGTCACTTATAATTTAACAACCAACATGCTTCTGATATCTGGATACCTAAACTCTTAAGTGCCTTTACTTAAAAAGAATGAAATTTTTTTGGGTTGTGTGATTTATATCACTTTTGAAGTTCCTTATTTTTTGTTAGTTTATTCATCTATCTGTATTTCTTTTGCTAAGAACAATAGAAAACTAAGAATTAGACCAAAGTAATCCAAAATCTTTACCAAGGCCATTTTTTCTTTCTAAAATGATTAATAATCTTCAAAAATAGCCCTGGCTGGTTTGGCTCAGCGGTTAGAGCGTTGGCCTGCGGTCCGGAGAGACCCGGGTTTGGTTCCTGCTAAGGGCACGTACCTCGGTTGCAGTTTGTCCCTGGCCCTGGTTGGGTCGTGTGGGTGGCAACCACTCGATGTGTCCCTTTCATGTCGATGTTTTTCTCTCTCTGTCTCTTCCTCTCTCTTCCTCCTACTTTATCTGAACAAAAAATGAAAAAATGTCCTCAGGTGAGGATTAAAAATATATATATAACTGTGGAACTGTGGTGTACCAGGAAGGCACGTTGCCGGATGGTGGAGTTTACCAGAAGATATTTTTTCCATTGTGTAGCTGTTCATATCATCCAAATAATTTTTTACTTTTATTTTAAGCACATTTGGATTTTCAACTAACACTTGAATAAATGGTATATACAACACAGCAGCAGCTGTTGTGGAACTAAGAACAACTATTAACATTTACCTGGTAAGATAATGAAAAACCAAAAACAATGTTTTAAAACAGTTAATATTATTCTCAGTGGCAAGATTCTAGAGCAGGGGCCAGAAACTGGCAGCCCTACTACTATATCTGGCCCACACATTAGATTAAAAATTCTGAATTAGTTGTAAATGCTGAAAATTGCAATTTCTCTGGATGCAGGATGCTTACATTCTAGAAGAGCTGCCATGGAGGGGACTTCAGTACCTCTATTCCACAAATGGTCACTGATTTTCACTGATGTGGCAACAGTGTTTTTTACCATTTAATTTTTAGATGTAACTTTTCCATAACTATCCCTATGTTTAAGGAAGAATTGCCAAGTTTTATCAGATGCTTTTTAAGGATTAAATATGATCACTTAATTTTTATCTTTTAACTTGTTGATGCAATTGTAATGAAATAGCTCCTGAGTATGGCTAGTGTGGCTCAGTGGTTGAGCGTTGACCCATGAACCAAGAGGTCGCCCGTTTGATTCCCGGTCAGGGCACACGCCCAGGTTGTGGGCCCAATCCCCAATTGGGAGCATGCAGGAGGTGGCCAATTAATGTTCTCTTTCATCGATGTTTCCATTTGTCTCTCTGGCTCCCTTTCTCTCTCTAAAACATCAATAAAGAAATAAATAAGAAATAGCTTCCTGATACTGAATTATCCATGCATTTCTGGAATCTACTATTTGAATGTGTATTATTTTTAGATTGAATATACTAATATTTTATTTGGAATTATTGCATCGATTTTCAAAAGTGAATTTGCTCATTTTTATTAAGTTATATAAGCTTTATAAAAGAACAGGGCAGTTTCCACTCTTCCACTCTTCTTTTTTTTCTGTGCAAATGTTCAAATAACATTGGAATTATCTTTCATAAAATATTTAAAATTTTTTAATTTATTGATTTTAGAGAGAAACACTGATTTGTTGTTCCACTTATTTATGCATTTATTAGTTGATTCTTCTATGTGCCTTGACCAGGGATTGAACCCACATTCTGGGCATATCAGGATGATGCTCTAACCAACTGAGCTACCCGGCCAAGGCTCCACAATAGCCTCTAAAAGCAGAAGCCCCCCAAGCTTTCCAATCTATAATTTCAGGCCTCCTTGAGAAGAGGATCTTAGTTCCTTCATCCTCCCAGTCAAGAAGCTACTGCCGAGGCATACTGGTCAGTGCTAGGCTTGTGAACAAGAAACAGAACATCAAGCCCAGGTCTCTCTAGTTCCTAGCCCTGTGCCATTTTGGCTTCTGTTCCACACACCACTCACTTGATAGTCATCGACTCATGTTCTGCTTTTATCACTCCAACTCACAATATCTTTTTGCCTTCACATGTATTAATCAACAATATGCATAGACTGTCATGCCTCAGGGGTTTACTGAGGCTCTGACTCATTTCTCTAGGACCCTAAATTAAAACCCATTACCCTTTTCCCTTTATAAACATGAAAGGGAAGGACATGCTTTAGGCATCCTTACTCAAGAACACAACAAGCCATTGGCCTTTTGGTACTTTATTCTCATTTTCTACCCAGTGTCTCAGGCGCTTCCCCCCTATTTATAGGGAGAAGTTGCCAAAATGGTCCACTGCCTCCTTAAGATTACACATTACCATAGAGAAAAACTTAAAGGTTTCCTCCACAAGTATTGGCGGGGACACTTAGGCGCTCCCATTGAACAGGTAACCTCAATATGTCCAATCTGCCAGAAACATCATTCTGGTAAAAATGTAAAAGTGGGGCAAAAGTGACAGCTCCTTCAGGTCCTTTCTCCACTGGCAAACAGATTTGATTAAACTCCCAAAGTCTCACGCATACAAATATGTTCTAACCACAGTCTGCATTCTAAAATGAATGCTTGGAAGCTTTTCCCTGCAAATAGGCTACTGCCACAACTCTAGCTAAGCCGCAGCTAGAAGGAACTTTCTCCACTTCTTCCTCTCCAGTGATGGAGGAACTCACTGTCTTGGCGAGGTTATTCAAGATCGTCAGTGAGCACTTGCACTCTCATAAAAACTGCACTGTCCTCACTAGCTCAATGCTCAACAACAGAATGGGCCAATGGTACTCTTACACTCAGAGTAGACAGACTCTGCTGAACTCACCTGACTTGGCCCAAAGTCTTGCCATTGGCCCTGATGGTCCTTCAGTCTTCACTCTCTTCTCAGTGTTGATCATCTCTTTATAAAATAATTGCTGTCAGGCCAATGAGGATGCCTTATTCTTGCTGGAGTACGGGAGAGTAAAATCTGGTCTAGTCCATATTTTTAAGATCTGCCAAGGTCTTATTCAATACATTCATACTTATTACCGTTTGTTCAAATCTGCCTTTCCCAGACCTCCCACCACAGCCCTCATCTTCAGGTTGAAGACTTAGTCTTCTGTAAAAGATACCACTGAAAGACCAACCTTGATCCCAGCTGGGAGGAACTTTATACTGTCTTCCTAACCATTCATACTGTTGCAAAAGGAGCAGGAATCAACATTGTGTTCATGTTTCACAATTTAAAAAATACAAGTGTTATTTTGAATTTGGGAAATTCACCCCAAAAGAATACTTTAAACTTTTTTATTTTTTAAATAGATTTTTAGAGAGGAAGGGAGAGGGAGAGAGACAGAGAAACATCAGTGAGATAGGACATCAACTGGCCGCCTCCTGCATGCTCCCCACTGGGGATTTGACCCACAATCTGAGCATGTGCCCTGACCAGGAATTGAACTGGTAACCTCTTGGTGCATGGGTTGACACAATCACTGAGCCACACCAGCGGGGCCCAACAGGAGACTTTAAACTGAGGCTCTTTTGAGAACTCCCAGAAGCAGATAATGACGAGTCAGACTTCTTTCTCACGAATTTTGGAACATATAGGTGACATCACAAGGGAGTCAGCTTCTACCCATGACGCTGGAACATAATTACCTAGATTTCTCCTATCCAGTGCCCTCCAGGTTCCTTCTCTATATTCTTCTCATCCTCATTTTATTTTCTATTGTTTGTTAGTTTCAGGACTTTCTTGAGCCATGTCTTCCCTTTTTTAAATTTCTGCCCTTCTTATCATGTTCTTCTCTATTCTTCATTTACCTACAAATACTCAGGGCCCCCAGTTTTTGCATATTTGCTTCCCTAAACCTCTCTGACTCTGCATCATAAGCAAGGACACCTGAACTGCTAACTGAGAAATTCACTGTCTTGTCACCACAGCTCTAAACCTGCCACGGAAGGATTTCTCCACACCAGTTTCCTTTAATCCATTAGACTGGTTTCTGTTGGTTTAGTCTTTTTTTAAATCCCTTAATACATTCTCTAATAATCAAATTTCTGCTTTCTCTTATAAGTATCCCCCTAATTAAAGGCCTTGTCTCCAGAACAGTTTCTCAGCCACAGACCACCATCAGAGCTCACCAAGGGCTCAACTGTTGCTCCAAGGAGAAAGCCAACAAGAAACTGCTGACTCCGTGGGCAGTCCCGCCGAGTCTTGACCAAAGCCCCACCGAAATTACTCTAATCCCTAAGACTGCTCTAAGACGGATGGTGTTTGTCTTGAACAGGAGGGGCACCGACAGGGCCAAGCACACATCTTTCTCCCTTTGCCTGAACCTACTGGCAAGGCCAGACACTGACCCTGCGACTTCCCAATCTTTGTTGATTTGCTAAGATTCAAACTGTGTCCCTTGATACTAGCTAACCACAGAGAAAAACATTTCCTGTTCACATAACTGATGGAGACTTCTGCTTGAAAAATAACCCCAACTACAAATCAGCCCCTCTGAACCTGTTTACTCCTCCCTATAAAGATCTAAGGCAAAGCCACTCTCCAGACACACTCTGATCTTTGGATCTTGGATGTTTCCCCAAGTGCCTGAAAAAAATGCAATCTCTGTACTTGTCTGATTTTTATCTTTGATATACATCACATGAAAAAGTGATCAAACAAGAGAGTACTAGTGCAAAACCAATAAATGAACCAAGAAACAGAAAACAAATCCATCTTTTGTGGGAATCTGATATAAAATACCATAAAGGAATAGAAAAAATAATAATAACAATTGATGGTACTGGGCCAATTTGCTCACTCTATGGACAAAAATAAAGAAAATAAAGTTGAATCCCCACCTTGAAATCAATTAAAAAGTTGGGTCTCAGACTGAATTTACCTAAATTCAAAAGGTAACATTTTAAATTGAACTGAAGAAAATATAGAATATGTATGTGAACTAGAAGTGGAGGGAAATTTTCTAACCAAGTTTCAAATAGTGGATAGGGATTTCAGTACATGAAAATTAAAGATTTCTGATAAAAAATATACCCACTGGCAAAGTTAACAGTGACATGACAGACTGGGAGATGTTTGTAAATTTCTAAGTGATCAGGACTTACATCAAGGACGGTTGATTTTAGACTATGATTATAAAACTTTGGGTCATAAGTTTAATTTAGTAGATTGCAATCAGCTTTCAAAAAAAGAGGATAAAAAGAAAGTAGAATAGAATAGTGCATAAAAAGTATTAGGAGAATATACTCATCAACCTTTTGTTTATATTATGTAAATAAAAAAATGTAAATTAAAAAAATACACATGTCTACATCTAGTGTATACTGGTTGGGAATATGTATTTACATATGCATATATAGTATATTAATACATATTATCAGCTTGTCCCATGTGGCTTAGTGTATTGAGCATTGTCCCATGGACTGAGAGGTTCCAGTTTGATTCCTGGTCAGGGCACATGCTGGGGTTGTGGGCTCGATCCCCATTAGGGGGCATGCAGGAGGCAGCCAATTGACGTTTCTCACATTAATGTTTCTATCCCTCTCTCTCTAAAAAAATTAATGAAAACGTATAAAAATATATTAACATAATTAATTACATATTTAATATATAATGCTATATTATTGGTATCAATATATTATAATTATATAATTATAATAATAAAATATTATTGGAAGTAGGGAACTACTTCCTCAGAGAGAAGGGAGTTGGGGAGACAGGAAGAGATGAACCAAAGAACTTGTATGCAGGTACGCATAGCCAGCGGACTCCGACAATGGTGCAGTGAAGGGGGCAGGGAGCGGGAGGAGGGTGTCGATGGTGAAAAAGGAGGGACATTTGTAATAAAAAATAATTAATTAAAATTTAAAAATAGAAAAAAATAAAGTGTATGTGTTGGTTGTGACATAAAATATACTTCCTATTGTCAATTATGATCAAAACAGTGAAAACCTATTGAAGGGACTTTATAAAGCAAATTACTGAGGAAACAAATAATGACACTCAACAGAGAATTTGGCAGTAGACAATAAACAGAGAGGGAAGCCTGAATAGCTAACAAGTACATGAAGAAGGCTCAAACTTACTAGTCATCAGAGAGATACATTTTATTTATTTATTTATTATTTATTTTTTTTTTTTGGTACGTGCCCCTAGCGGGAACTGAACCCGGGACTCTCTGGTCCTCAGGCCGATGCCCCACTGAGCCAAACCGGCCAGGGCAAGGGAAATACATTTTAAAACAATAGACACCATGTTATCATACGCACCAGAAGACAAAAATAAAAAAGAGCGGGAGGGAGGGGGTGAGAGAGAGAGAGAGAAACATCGAAACATTGACCAGTTGCCTCCCCCATGACCCCAACCAGGGCCAGGGATAGAACCTGCAACCCAGGTAAGTCTCGAAATCAAACCCGTGACTCTTTGGTCTATGGGCCAACGCTCTAACTGCTGAGCCAAACCAGTCAGGGCAAAAAAAGTTTACAATTTTTATAATGGAGACATATAATAAATTTACTATTAAAAAATCAACTGTGAAAGAACAGTCTTTTCAACAAATAGACACGTTCCCAAAGAAAATTATTAAAGTGGTTAAAAAGCACACAAAAAAACTCAACATCATAGTCATTAGGCAGATGCAAATGAAGATCACACTCAGCCACCACTTCACACCCATAGGGTGTCTATAAGCCCACAGACAGACAGACAAAGTATCAGCAAGGATGTGGGGAAACGGGAACCCTTTGCATTGCCAGTGAGAATGTACCAACATTATAACCATTTTGAAAAACAGTTTGGCAAGTCCTCAAAATATTAAATCTAGAGATACTATATGACTCAGCAATTCTACTCCTAGGTATTTACTCAAGAGAAATAAAAGCATATATTCACACAAAGACTTGGATGTGCATGTTTATAGCAGCATTATTCATAATAGCATAAAGGTGGAAACAACCCACATGTCCATCAGCTGATGAATGGATAAACAAAATGTATATCCATAATAATAGAATACGACTGAACAATAAAAAGAAATGAAATTTGAAAGCATCATGCTAAGTGAAAGAAGTGTTTCAAAAGATCACATCCTATGTAATTCAATGTATCTGAAATGTCCAGAAAAAGCAACTCTGTAGACAGAAAGTAGATTAGTGGTTGCCTAAGGCTTGAAGTACAGAATGGGGATTCAATGCTATTGGGTATGAGGTTTCTTTTTGAGGTGGTGATATATTCTAAACTTAGATCATGGTGATGGTTGCCTAACTCTCTAAATATGCTAAAAGTAATTGAACCATATGCTTTAAACAGGTCAATTTTATGGTATGTAAATTATATTTCAATAAAGCTGTTTTTAAAAAGTCACTTATGTATGAAAATAGTACTAGCATTTTTATATGAAAGAATTTTGAAAATTAAAGAGAATAAGAAAAAATGTCCTCTCAGAAGGAAGTATAACTGCTAAAATGAATCTAAAATCAACCAAATTTCATTGTGCATCTCTAGGTAGTAAATATAATCTTTGAATAAAGTTGGGGTAGGTTGAAAGATAAAGTACGTGTATCAAGCTCAATTTACCAGCAGGGATGGTTTTAAAGATAAAATCCTGAAATCACCCAGATCAATATATTTGAGACCACCTCATTCTGTAGAAGAGTCTTTTTTTTTTTAAGAGTCTTGAATCCAGTGATGACATTTGCTGGAATGAACCTACCCATTTAATGCCATTTTGATGTGTAAAGTTGCACAAGAATCCAGTCTTTGGTGGAAAGATCTTTGCAACTGGCACCCTTTTGGGCACTGTGGCAAGTACCAGAGCTTTCGGCTTATCCCGAATTTCAGTAATAAGGAAACTCTATAACCAGGAATCACTGTACCCGGGAATCACCACAATTTTTCATCATCAGTGTCTCCAAAAAAAGTCTGGTTCCCTAGAGAAAACCCAAAATATGAAAACTATCCCTTCTCATAATATTGTTAAATACATTTGTCTTTTCTAAAATTTGTACAAGTTTGTTGCAAAAATTGACAAAACTTAAAAAATTGGAGACAGTTCTTATTCTCTTACCCAACACATAACCATTGGTGATTTTGTGGTCTATTTTCTCAGTTTGTATGTTTTAAATAAAAGTTGTATTGTATTGTATATTTGGATCATACAGTGCATACATAGTATTTTATAATTATTTTATTCTTTAACTTTGTATTCAGACAAGTTATTATGAGATCATTTCCTTAAAAATCTGACTTCATTGTATTCTACCATATGGATGTATCAAAACTAATTTAACCAATTTCCTATTGTTGTACATTTAAGTGATTTCTAATTACTATTATAAACAGTCCTTCTGGGAACACCCTCATATACAAGCAGACATTTGGCTCATACGTGTGCATCAGTATAAGAAAAGTGGTTGTTTACAAATAGCAACTCTTCAGCCCTGGCCGGTTTGGCTCAGCAGTTAGAGCATTGGCCCTCGAACCAAAGAGTCTCAGGTTTGATTTCTGGTCAAGGGCACTTACCTGGGTTGCAGGTTCCATCCCTGGTCCTCCTGACCAGGGTCTTCCAGGAGGCAACTATTTGATGTGTCTCTCTCATCGATATGTCTATCTCTCTCTTTCCCTCTCACTTCCTCTCTCTCTAAAATCAATAAAAGAAAAAAAATTAGTAAATCCACCCTGGCTGTTGTGGCTCTATGGTTAAAGCGTTGGCCTGCACACCAAAGGGTCATAGGTTTTATTCCTGGTCAAGGTCATGTACCTCAGTTATGGTTTGGTCCTGGGCCCAGCCGCAGTTGTGTGGGAAGCAACCAATCGATGTCTCCCCCCCCCCCTTTCTCCACTTCCCTCCCTCCCTTCCACTCTAAAAATCAATGGAAAAATTATTCTCGAGTGAGGATTAACAAAAAAATAAAATAAATTATAAATCTAGGAGACTGGATAAAGTAGAAGGAAGAGTGAAGCCCAGTGAGGCCTGCTATCAACATACCAGTGAGTTTATTAAATCTTTCTGGATCAGGCGGCCCATGCCCTAAGTGAACACTTCCATGAAAGAGAAGAGGGACAGCTGCCAAACTCATTTTATGATTGAACTACTTTTATGCCAGAACCAGATACAGACAGTACCAAAAAAGAAAATTATAGGCTCATTTCAGTTACATTCTCAGTCATAAAGTCCAGAATAAATTATTAGTTTGCCAGACTCAACAGTGTATTAGAAAAATAAAACATCATGATCAAGTCGAGTTTATTCTAGGAATGCGAGAATGTTCAAGGAAGGTCAAATTACAAGTCCGAAAGGCAGAAAGACTATGGTTATAACTTTTCTCTGCCAGAAAAGTTATTTTCCATCAGAAAAAGAAACCTTTACATCAACATGTCCAGAAGCCTCCACTCAGCACAACTAACTAGCAACCTCTCCAGGGTCGGAAAGCAGGCCCTCCCTGGGGATCACTAGCTGCTGCTCGGACCCTCCTGAATATGTGAGTGTATTTGCTGCGTCTTGATGAAGAGGGGAAAATGTTTGCCATTCCAGAAAAGAGAGTCCTGGTTGCCACAAACAGAACAAGGTTAGCTGTCATCAAAATGAAGGGCCTTGCCCTGGCCGGTTTGGCTCAGCGGTTAGAACATCAGCCCACGGACCAGACAGTCCCGGGTTCGGTTCCCGCTAAGGGCATGTTATCATGGTTGTGCTTCGTCCCCGGCCCTGGTTGGGGTTGTGTGGGTGGCAACCACTCGATGTGTCTCTTCTCACATCGATGTTTCTCTCTTTCTTCCTCTGTCTCTCCCTCCCGCTCTACCTGAAGATAAATGCGAAAAAGTGTCCTCAGGTGAGGATGAAGGAAAAAAAAAAAAAAAAGAAGGGCTGTGATAGTATTACTGTTTTTACCCTAAAGTTTCATTATCCTAAACTTTTAAATGACTCTAAATACCAGGTATTTGTCTGTGTTTCCTATGGTTTTAAAGGTGCTCCTACAATGCTAATATCTTTTAAGTAGAACATGTGTAATGAATTTTAAAAGTATGCATGAGAGTAGCCCTGTTTTGAATATGGAACTAACTAAATTTATTCATAAAACTTGACTAAGCAGCTCTTCACGGGCAATGACTGTTGTCTGAATTCTTTGGTTTTTCTTACAAAACAGAAACAGCATGGATACCAAGTGCTGACAAGGAGTACCTGTTAAAACTGATCTGAAGCCCTGGCTGGTGGCTCAGTGGTTAGAGCATTGGTCTGCAGACTGGGTTACGGTTCATCCCCAGCCCAGGTTGGGGTCGTGTGGGTGGCAACCAGTCGATGTGTCTCTCACATCGATGTTTCTCTCTCTCTCTTCCTCCCTCTCTCACTCCCACTCTATCTGAAAATAAATAAATAATAAAAAACAAAACAAAAAACAAAAAATTGATCTGAAGGGACCAGGAGGCTAGGGTTGGGGGGAAGGGTAGGACACTGGCAATAATGTCAACATTCAAATTTTGTTTTGTTTTGTTTTGTTTTTGTTCATCCTCACCCAAGGATATTTTTTCTCTTTAAAAAAAACTTTTTAAAATTGATTTTACAGAGAGAGGGAATGAGAGGGAGAGAGAGATAGAAACATCGATGAGAGAGAACATCGATTGGCCGACTCCTGCATGCCCCACACTGGGAATCAGGCCCACAACCTGGGCATGTGTGAATCGAACTGGTGACCTCTTGGTGTATGGGTCGATGCTCAACCACTGAGCCACACCGGCCGGGCCTGAGGATATTTTTTCCATTGAATTTTAGAGAGTGGAGGGTAGGGGGGGGAGAGAGAGAGAGAAACATCAAACATCAATGTGAGAGAGACACACTGATTGGTTGGATCCCACACCTGCCCCCACCAGGGCTGGGGTTGAACCTGCAACCCAGGTATATGCCCCTGACTAGCAATTGAACCTGTGACTCTTTGGCGCACAGACTGATGCTCTATCCACTGAGCCACAGTGGCCAGGGCAACACTAAAAATTTTTAATTAAAAAAAACTGACCTAAGGTTGAGGGTAAATTTTAATGTTTCTATGGGTAGAACAGCGACCACTTTATCAGCAGATTTAAATGCATATGTCTTACTAAAATGGTTGAAGTCAAGGTCTTTGACCCTAAGTGAATATTTGAAGATTTAGGGTCAGTCTAACAGATGTTGTAGTATAATTTTTTTTATTTACATGGAAAACATACCAGATAATTGGGAATAGAGCCTGTAATCATTAATTTCATCACTTCCAGAATCACTCTTTCCGTGGACATTCAACTAATTTATATCGGTTGGCAGGGAGGACTATGTATGAACTGCAAGAAAGGTATAGAAGGATCATGAAGAGGATGTTTACATATATTATTGGGGCAGGGGAAAGAATGAAGAAAAAGATTAAGAGGTGGAGGCTGGCAAGGGAGCACCAGGCTGACAGGGGAGGATGAGGTTGATGGGGAGGGGGAGCAGGTTGAGAGGGGAGGAGCTGGCTGAGAGGGGAGGAGCAGCCTGAGAGGGGAGGAGCTGGCTGAGAGGGGAGGAGCAGACTGAGAGGGGAGGAGCTGGCTGAGAGGGGAGGAGCAGCCTGAGAGGGGAGGAGCTGGCTGAGAGGGGAGGAGCAGACTGAGAGGGGAGAAGCTGGCTGAGGGGGGAGGAGCAGACTGACAGGAAGGGCAGGATGACAGGGGAAGGGCAGGATGACAGGGGTAAGGCAGGATGACAGGGGAGAAGGATTCCTGGGCAGCACTGTGGTGAACTGTGAGCTGTGGGCCTGGCTCAGAAATCTAAGACAGCCATATATTCTGATAACTCTGGCCGGCATCTACCACCAGCCACCTCTGCGCTCAGGACATCAGTATTGCTCCTCACCCCAGCGCAGGTAGGGGAGAGGTGGACAAACCAAGGTGCTGAGCTGAGATGACTGGCACCTCCCTCTCCCCACCCCTCCTGGCTACAGCTCTAGATGGAGTACAGAAGAAGAGGCCTGATGCATTGCTGGGCCGATACGGTGAGCACGCTACCTTGTGGAAGAAGGAATATTTGTTTGCCCCCTCTCCAGCCCTGTCCACCAGTCACGACTCTTCCCTGGGCCCCCCATTGCTACAGCACTGCAGTTGGCCCAGGGCTTCCATTTCCGGTCACTGATACTCACCCTCAGTCCTCCTGTCTGTTCTCTGTAGGTGCATCCTACCTTTCCTGCTCCTACTAACGGGAGGCCTTGCCATGGTGAAAATGATTGTTTTCTTCTCCGAGAATGGTCCCCATGAACAGAAGGGTTAGGTCTGAGAGGTGTGACCCTGTCCCTTGACCACAGCTAGTCCGTGGGGATAACCATCTACTTTAGACTCCTTCATCCAGTTCTTGTTGAGGATTTGTAACTTGCATCAGAGCCCCAGAGATGGAAGTTGTGATGGAGTGGACCCTAGACATACCAGGGCAGTGGTGAAAATGTCTGGCCAGGAACGCCTGCTGCTGCAGCCTGGACCTCCTGGGTGGTGCAGGGTCCTGCGCCCACGGTGACAAGACATGGGGGTGTGCTGGGAGGAGGGGGTGGATACTGAAAGAGGAATGTTGGTTCTTCAGGTTTGAATGGTTGCTTCTGATGGTGCTGAGAAACTTGAATTTCAAAATTATTGTCTAGACAAAATAGTCTTGGTCAGAGCTATTTTGTGAAGCTTCTGAATGAAGCTTTCATTGCCTATGGGCAAAAGATGAGATGATGAAAAGCTGGTACAAAACTGAGCTGGTGTGGCTCAGTGGATTGAGCATTGTCCCATGGACTGAGAGGTCCTGATTCCATTCCCAGTCAGGGCGCATGCCTAGGTTGTAGGCTGGGTCCCCCATAGGGGGCATGCAGGAGCGGCCGATTGATGTTTCTCACATCGATGTTTCTCTCTCTCTCCCTCTAAAAAATCAATAAAAACAGCCCACCCGGTGTGGCTCAGTGGTTGAGCATTGACCCATGCACCAAGAGGTCGCTGGTTCGATTCCTGGTCAGGGCACATGCCCAAAGTGTGGGCCAAATCCCCAGTACGGGTCATGCAGGAGGCGGCCAATTGATATTCTCTCTCATCAGTGTTTCTTTCTATCATTCTCTCCCTCTCCCTCTCCCTTCCTCTCTCTCTAAAATCAATAAAGAAAAAAACACTTTAAAAAATCAATAAAAACATATTTAACAAAAAACCCAAAAATCTGGTATTGTGGATTTCCAAAGGAGATCGTAAGTTGGCGTTCCAGCCCCAGTAGATTTCTTTGATGAAGATCAAAGTGGCAGCTCTGGTCAGTTTGGCTCAGCGGTTAGAGCATCGGCCTGTGGACCAGAGAGTCCCAGGTTCAGTTCCCAGTAGGGGCACGTACCAAAAAAAAAAAAAAAAAAATCAAAGTGGCAGATTACATTTCCAAAGATGGCTGCAATGATTCCTTCTGATCCATAGGCTCCTTTGCAATGTCACCTTGCCACTCAAAAGAGGTGGTGTGTATCTCTCCTCCCTTTGAATCGGGGCTGCCTCTGGGACCATTTCGACCAATAGAATGAAGCAGAAGTGACATTCTGAGACTTCGTAGTCCGGGTATTAAAGTACATCTGGCATCTCCCATTTTTGTGTTTTGGAAGCCAACCTCCATGTAAGAAGTGCAGTTACTATGATTCCACCGTCTGTGACTTAACCGAAGCTACCTCCGTGGAGAGGTCAGGTGGGAGACGGGCGCCTGGCCAGCCCCCCGCTGTTCCGGCAAACCAGCCGAGGAGCTGGATCTGGGAGTTAGCACGTCATCCTGGACATTCCAGCCCCAGCAGACAAAGGAGCCTGGACTTGCTGAGGAGCGTGGTTTCGGGTACTCTGTTGCCCTGGTGGCCTTCAATGAACCTCACCCCCCAACATTCGTGATCATGCATAGTCCTCTTCCCTTGAATCTGGGCTAGACATCCTTTGCCAATAGGATATGGAAGGCATTGTGCCAGCACTGGGCCTAAGTGTGGCAGCTTCCCCTTTGCATTTTTAGGAGATTTGAGCTGCCATATAAGGGCTCAGCGACCTTGGTAGAGAAGCCACAAAAAGAGGCCAGGAAGGGAGGTCTTTTGAAAAGGTAGATGCCCTGAGACTGCAGAAAGAGAGAAAGAAGCTCAGACACCAGGTGCTCAGCTGAGCCCAGCCCCAGGTAACCTGCCCACTTAAGGCTGTGCACAAATGACCACTGGCAAGACCACAGAACCACCCAGCTGAGCTCAGCCCAGACTACACCATCTTGAGCGAATCAAATTGTTGTTGTTTTAAGCCACTAAATTGTAGAGGTTGGTCACACAGTGATAGATAACAAAGCAACCAGGTAAGAGTGGGACCCTAGCCCTGGCTGGTTTGGCTCAGTGGTTAGATCATCGGCCTGCAGTCCAGAGACCCGGGTTCGGTTCCCGCTAAGGGCACGTACCTCGGTTGCAGTTTGTCCCCGGCCGTGGTTGGTCGTGCGGGTGGCAGCCACTCGATGTGTCCCTTCACGTCGATGTTTCTCTCTCTCTCTCCCTTCCTCTCTCTCCTTCCCACTCTATCTGTACAAAAAATGGAAAAATATCCTCGGGTGAGGATAAAAAAACAAAAAACAAAAAAAAACAGGTCTCATGGTTTGGCTGGGTCTCTAGTGTCTGGTCCCATGCCCTGAGAAGGGCTGCCAGGTGACTCCTGCTCTGCAGCCTGTTCCAGAGGACCAACGTGGTGCCAACCTGCCTGGAGCAGGACCACCCCGGCCAATCCACAGACCAGTGAGCAGGAAACACATTTATTGTCAGAGCCACTGCGAACTGAGATTTGAGAGTTGCTGTTACTGTAAAAGCTGACTTTACTGTAAAAAGCCAACCAAATATCATCTAAATTCTTCCTTCACTGAAAACTGCCACTTCCTCATGTACCCTCCTTGCAGGCTAAATCTCCAAATCCTTCCTATAACCCACTCTCAGTGGAACGGTGGATTCTGACTCAAAATAAATGGGGGAGTGTTAAACATAATCAGAAAAGAGTTACACCATTGAATTGCAAGTTATGGAAATGTGTTCATTTTACTATCACATCTCTGGGGAAATGTTTTATGGGCTGGGAGTTTCGAGATGCTTGATCAAAGACTGAAGAACGCAACCTGTTCTCAGTTCATGGTCACAGTGATAGTGTATTCGGTATGCTAGCTAGGGGTTCTCAGGGACTGGACTGACAAATGTAAATCCTACCCAAGGCTAGGAGACAATTCAGTGGCACATTGGAGATGTCTGGCTCCTGAGTCTGATTCTTTTGTTGTTAATCCTCACTCGAGGATATTTTTCCATTGATTTTTAGATAGAGTGGAAGGGAGAGAGAGAGAGAAAAACATCGATGTGAGAGAGACACATTGATTGGTTGCCTCCCCCATAACCCCAACCAGGGATAGGGATTGAACCTGCAACCCAGGTACATGTCCTGGACCGAAAATCAAACCTGAGACCCTTTGGTTTTGGGGTTGACACTCTAACTGCTGAGCCAAACCAGCCAGGGCCTGAGTTTGATTCTTGTATCCACCTTGCTCCCAGGCCTCTCAAAAGAACTTGCATGATATACGGCACGGCCACGATTTCCAGCTCTGAGAACTCACTCTCCTGAACCAGATGCCTGGCCTCTCCCTATGTGGCCAAAGCAGTGTGCTGCTGCTCCGAGCTTCTCCAGGAGAGTAGCTGCTCTCTGGATGGATGGCCATCTTTGCACGACTTGGGAGCAGGCGCTCAGGCAGAGCGCACGGGGCAACCCTTTGGAACTCTACATGCCGCATGGGGGCTTGTAAAGTGGCACTCGCCCAGATGCCCATGATGGGGGCCACAGTTCCCTCTGCTTAGTACTACAATCTGCTAATGAAATTGCTTTGAGAAAACCGATGGCTCCACCTTGAATTCTCAGAAAGCTCCGAAAGCCCCCCTGTGGGTTGGCCTCCTCCTCCACCTGTCTGACCCCTGCAGGACTCCCAGGGCAGAGAGCAAGGCTTAGGTGCTCGGACCCCAGCATGGGCGCCAATCAATTGAAACTGAAAAATACAGAAAACCCAATTCACACAGAGATGGTTATCATTTTATATTTTTCTAAGAACCCCAGGGGAAAATCTTGTATATAAGGCTTGACATAAGAATTGAAAATAAAATAAGAGAAGGAACAGTAAACATACTGACAAATAGCAATTTTGAGTTATAATGGTAATTCTGTAGAATTTTATCTAGTTTTTTTTTATTTTTTTTTTATCCTCACCCGAGGACATTTTTCCATTTTTTGTTCAGATAGAGTGGGAGGGAGAGAGAGGAAGGGAGAGAGAGAGAGAAACATCGACATGAAGGGACACATCGAGTGGCTGCCACCCGCACGACCAACCAGGGCCGGGGACAAACTGCAACCAAAGTACGTGCCCTTAGCGGGAACCGAACCCGGGTCTCTCCGGACCGCAGGCCGACGCTCTAACCGCTGAGCCAAACTGGCCAGGGCGAATTTTATCTAGTTTTTATATTAACATTTAAATACGTTGTTCTAGGAATTGTCTAATAAAACTAGGGAAAACAGAGAAAATTAGGATAATCCTAAATTCACTATTCAGAGTTTCATTGATAAGTTGTCTGACTGGCACTGACGTTTGATAAGTGCTTTGTTCCTTCTAGTGAAATTTGGGTACTATATCCGATAGGTGGATATTACGTATTTGAAACATAAATGCTATAAAAATTAACCCCCCTAGCACCACGGCGGTTGCAACGGCAATAAGTGCATGTCCTGGAAATGGCAACGGTACTTCGTCGATGTAGATCTGCAACAGAAAATGCAAAGTCTTTAAGCTTTCTGAGTCCAATAACTCAAAACACTAAACTTTGTGTGATTCCCACATGGTGGGGACACTGTTAATCGTTTAGCAAAATTCTACCCAGACTTATTCAGCACCCGTAAAGCTTGGCAACAGTCTCTTGATAATTTGGTTAAGCAACAACTTGCTCACGATGGACAGGAAATGAGACTTCTCCTTGTTATACTACACCATTAGCCTCTCTCTCTGGTGGCAGAGGTAGGCAGGTGGGCACTCAGGTGGCAGGACAGCAGCCTGCATGCGGTTCCGAGGAAGGGCCCAGTGCTGCGGGAACACAGTTAGGGCAAGCTTAACTGCCTTGGGTAGTTGGGGAAGGCGATTCCTGAGCAGGAACTCGAATAATAAGGGTTCACAGAGGAGGAGGAGAAGGGGCAACCCTGGTAGAGGGAATAAGCATATGTTGTCAAGTTATCATCTCTTTACTAAGCCCCGATGTAAGTGCGGACATGGGAAAATGTCTCTGTTCCCAGCATCCAGCGGTCCTGACACCTGTCATGAGCCCTAACGGCCTCATTCCTGACAATGTCACCACCATTTTTCAGGATCCCGTTCCCAAGCCTATTCATCACACAGATTCTGCCGTTTTTCATCTCCAGTGTCTTTTGGACTGAGGCTTGTCATGTCATCTCCTCAGCCATCACCCCATTTGATACCTGTGTATTCACTGTACCTGAAATTCTTCAACTAAGTTACAAAAACTGACCCCCGGAACAACGGTCACTCTGAAGTGAAAAAGCTCAGAGCCCTGTGGAAAAAACATACCGGCTCATTAGCACCATTGACTTGTATGTTTCTTAAAAAAAAAAAAAAAAAGTTTTTATTGATTTTTTTAGAGACAGAGGATGGGAGAGAGAGAGAAAAATTGATGAGAGAGAGAAACATTGATCGGCTACCTCCTGCACGCCCCCTACTGGGGACCGAGCCCACAATCTGGGCACGTGCCCTGACCAGGAATCGAGCCAGGACCTCTCAGTCCATGGGACGATGCTCAAGCCTCTGAACCACACCAGCTGGGCAACTTGTATGTTCCTTTAAGTAAAAATATACACTGGGGCCTCTTTCCCCAGGGATGTTGCATTAAAAATGCCAATCCCCTGAAAGCTCTGGGCATATACTGTATTTTTCAAAATAAAAATGAAGGGAGGAGGACAAGAGTTTGAAACAGAGATTCGATAGCTGCTACTGTACTTGATATTTACAACGAAGAAACAGAAATATAAAACCCAACATGGCCTTGATGCATACGTCAGGCTAATCCACATGGTCTTGGTTTTGATGCCCGCTAACTTTTATCGGCTTTCTCAACAATTCCCTAGATTGTATCAGCTTCACGTGTTCTGACGGGCAGCTGGAACCAGAAGACGTGTCTGTATATACGCAGGTGAAGGATACTGAACTCATTTCCCCCTAACTTTTGGAAACCCTTTCTGCTCCACCTTAATAGATAATATATTGGTCTTGCCTATCAGCTCAAAAATCATTAAGTTGACGCTAAATTCAACTTTCAGATGCCTTTAGAACTAATAACACCGAAGGAAATGGAGGAAAAACAAACACTCTGCATATACTTTAAGGATTCTATTTCTACCATTCATGGATACCTGTACTTTAAACGAAAACGAATCTTAGTTTAGATATATACATTTAAGAAAAATTTTGTTGTAAATTTTTTAATTTGTTGATTTTTTTTTTTGAGAGAGAGAGAGAGAGAGAGAGAGAGAGAGAGAGAGATTGATTTGTTGTGCCACTTATTTATATGTCTATTGGCTGATCTTTGTATGTGCTCTAACCAGGGATCAAACCTACAACCTCGGCGTATTGGGATGACGCTCTAACCAACTGAGTCACCCCTCCAGTGCTAGACTTACACATTTTATCTCAACTTAGGACAGGAAAAACAAAAATGCTGCCAACTCACCATTATGCTTAAGTTGAGGCCTGAAGGATTATATACTGGAACATGAAGAATAGATTCTAAGTAATATTTCAGTTTTTTTACATTTTCTGGTACAGTGTGTTCTAAAAGTAAATGAAGTATATTTTAAGCACATGTATGCTATTTTCTCATTTTGCATAAAACTCGTTACATATGTTAAGGTACAACGAAAGATTCCACTCAATGACATGACTAAGCTATCCTATACTTTTAATTCTGCTTGATTTTGTGGAAGATCAATTTAGGGGAGATTAGGCCTTCTAGCTCACATTGCATCGTCTCAAGGACATCATTTAAAGGGACAAGAGCTCTGGCCACCATAATTCAGGTTGACTTTTCCTTCTAGCTCCATGCCCATGACCAGTCCTGACCTGCACGTACTTCATGTCTTTGACAATGAGACAATTTCGGGACCACCTTAGTGGTTGGTAAGTGACTTTAAATAAGGTGGCTGATGCCCGACTGGTGTGGCTCAGTGACTGACCGTCGACCCATGCACCAAGAGGTTGCTGGTTCAATTTCCAGTCAGGGCACATGCCCAGATTGTGGGCCCAGTCCCCAGTGTGGGGCATGCAGGAGGAGGCTACTCGATGTTCTCTCTCATCGACATTTCTCTCTCTCCCCCCCCCCTCTAAAATCTAAAGAAAAAAAAAATAAGGTGGCTGAAACGTTTCACAATAGGATCATTGAAACCTTTTCCCAAAAAAGTTATCAGTTACTCCTGCCTTTCTTATACTTCTTTCTAAAACCAGATGTGTAGTGTGGAGGGTAGGAATTGCAGGGGTATAATGGTACACAGGATCTAAAGAGAAAAAAAACCCTGATTGTAGCATTTGCCAATTCCCATGGTGTAAATAATCTCACCATGGCTAATTTCAAGCTACCAATGGTTTAACGACCGGTGTGCAAAATGCTCGAAGGTTTAAGAATCAGTACTCAAAAGCTGGCAACAGTGAGCTCCAGCATATCACAGAAAATGGGATGTTAGTTAAAGCAAAATATTTAGTAGTTTTCTGTACTAATTTTTTATTCCAAAAATTCATATGGTGGGTATGTTTGTAAGACTTACTGAATACCAGAAGTCTAGATAGTTGGTAACATTAATGACTGATCAAAATTTCATTTAATTCTATTTATTGATCTATCTATCTATTGATAATCTTAAAGTATTCACACATAAACAAACACAAAACATGCAATAAAAGACTTTATATTTGAGGTAAAATTGAATTGTGGAAAATTTTACTATTCTAATTTTTAAATATTCCTGCATCTTTTCAATTATTTTATCATAAATGTTTTTTTCTTTTAATCTTCACCAGAGGGTGTTTTTCTATTTATCTTCAGATAGAGTGGGAGGGAGAGAGAGGAAGAGGAAGGGAGAGAGAGAGAGAAATATCGATGTGAGAGGGACACATTGACTGGTTGCCTCCCGCAACCAGGACTTGGGAAGAACCGCAACCGAGGCACCTGCCCTTGGCCAGAATCAAACCCGCAACTCATTGATCTGCAGGCTGACGCTCTACTGCTGAGCCAAACCGGCCAGGGCTATCATAAATCTTTAAGAAATCTCCTCATGATTAGAAGATAAATCCAATAAATGATCTGGCAACAACTTTTGTAGCCTCCTGTGGAACAGTGCATAAGCAGTGAAGGGGACACTTAGGCCAACACGTAGCACAAATTCAATCAATCATTTTTGCTACTAATCTACAAATGAGCTTTCAATTTACAGTTCAAAATCCAGGTCACTGGTAGTGATGGTGAAATAAGTGGGAGATAATAGAAGTATAATGAACAGCACTGTGTCAACTGATTCAAAATCTTTTCTGAAGGACCTGTAGTTGTCTCTCATGCAGTTGTTATAAACCATGTATCTAGGTAATAACAACATCACTTATAAGATAAAATAATTATAGAATAAAAGCAAACCCTACTGAGTTCCCAGTTTTTCCTCCTATTCACTTCTATCACAGTAACCAGATATGGAGTTTCCACTGGCATGTGTCCGTCCTCGCTGCGAATTTCCAAAGAAATTGGATAGTGTGTAATTGGAAACTTAAAACGAGGAACCTAAAATACAAATTCCAAGAATGAATGTAAATTTGAAAAATTCAATACTAATTTGATTTCCTGGTAAAGAAAACATAGCTACATTCCCAAGGGTTTGGCTACTCTAAATGAAATGGGGTTCTTAGGATTTCTGACAACAAAAATCGGTCTTACAGCAGAATCAGTGTGAACTCCAAAAGTAATATACAAACATTGTGGTAACAAAATCCGTAACTTCCTATGGGCCTTTTTCACAGGGCTTGATTATAAGAACATGCACCCTTTTTTAGCCAACCCATATCCCACAAGGCACTGCGTGAGCTGGATCCTGCCCTGCTCCCTCGCACCTCTGTCCCTGCTGGTTATGCTCTTGCAGCCACACCCTTTAAACTCGGGCTCTAGAGTCAGAGTCCACATTACCTCCGTCACATGTGAACAATGTGATCTCTGGCACATTGCCTGGCTTTTCTGTGCCTCAAGTGAAATCATGGAGAAGGCTACAGCCGTGTTTAGAAAATAATAAGTGCTCAGGAGATATTATTGTAATCCAGCAAGGGGGTAGTTGCAGAGGAATGTAATAACAGCCCTCATAATTTATTGACTGTGACCTGCCCAATATTATCTTTCATGTAAAGATAAAATCACTTAATATGATGCCATGTTATATTACATGTAAAGATAAAATCACTTAAGATAATGCTATATATTATATTATAGGTAAAGAGAAAATCACTTAATCTAATGCTACATATAGTCCTATAAGGCATCCGAAGTAGATCTACTTGAAAGTTATACCAAGTGCGTACCTAACTTGGCTAATGTAAACACCAACATGAACTTGATACACCTTTGAATGCTTTGAGACTAACAGAAGGAAATATTTAACACAACTTGTCCTCTTCACCAACATATAAAACTGTCTTTTTTGTCACTACTGCCAGACTGAGCTTCTTGATAATAAGGATTTCAACTTCTATTATCCCAGAACCTGATAAACATTAGATACTAAATATATTTGAATGAATCAATATTCACCAGAGTGTAGTGGAGTGTTTGACAACTTACAAATTGTTTTCATATAGATGTGAGTAGGCATCTTTATAAGAAACAGCAAAATGGACAGGGCAGTGCAAGTATTATTCTATTTTGCAGATGATGTTAATTAACTTGTCTGGGAATATTTAAATCCGGACCTTTTTATCTCTGTATCATATTTAGTTCTATGTCATAATAAGACATTATTTCCATGTCTTGGTTTTCATATTTAACCAAAATGCACATTTCAAACTCTAGTTGACATGAAAGCATTCTGTCTTCAGGTAATTAAAATCATCTTACCTTTTCTCTGCAATCTGAGAAAGCAACAGCATACGAAAACTTCTGATCACTTGTGCAATTACAGTCCGCCCGAGTAGACGCATTAGCACACTGTTTGTATTTACCAGATTTCTGCAAATAGAATGAATAAAGGTTGATTTTTTGTTCCCTGTGGAAGGATTTCTGCAAACTAAATCTTCAATAAATATTTGTTTCCTGAATAAATAAAATCCCTGAGAAAGAAGGAAAAGGCCATTAATAACAAAGAAAAGTACAGTATTTCTGAATTTTGTCTGTTTGGTCATTTGAACCCAAGTATCACTCAGCTGCTTGCCAGTTAATAAACTGCGACAGCTATCCTAGTGGGTGTGAAGAGGTATCTCATGGCAGTTTTGATTTGTATGTCCCTAATAACTAATAATGTTGAGCAAAGTCACTGAGCCCTTCCCCATCTCTGCCCTGAGTGCCTGGTATTCCCTCATCCTCAATGCTCTTTGTCTCCCCTTTCCCCTGGTCTGTACTCCTCCCCTGTCTTCCCTTATTTGGTTAACCCCTACTCATCTTTTGGTCTGAATCCCTCCGACGAGGTTAGGCACCCCTGATCCACAGTCATGTTGTGCGTTCTGTGTCTGCCTCTATGACATGTCTATCTTAAACTTTAGGGTAAGGATCAACTGAGAGATTTAAAAATTCAGATTTCAGGACTATACCCATAATTTCTGATTCAGTGGCTATGAGGCGAGAAAGAGAAAGCTGCGTTGTAGAATGTCCCCAGGTAATTCTGGTTCAGGTTATGCAGGGCCATGCACTGGGTAACGCTATTTAGTTTGTATACGTTTCTGTTTCATGCCTATTCTCCCCCATCAGAATGAAGACCCATTAAGGTATCATGTTTATCATGTTCATTGCTGTGTCCTCAGAGAATGTCTGCACAGCGCCAGATAACACTGGAAATGCTGAAATGAACATTTGTTGAATTTCAAAAGATGCATTAAAAAAATCTTATCTACTTAGGTCTATATTAGATACATTTCCTATTCAACTCCCCAAAAAACCCTGAAAAAAAAAACCCCTATACATTTCCATGTAGATATAATAAAGTCATATTTCAATAGAGAAGGCTTGGCTCTAGTGACACGCCCAGGTTTATCTTTGTGAGAGACTGGAGCTGAAGAACTGAGTATTATAGCTGCTCATTTCCTGGAGCAGAGCTTCTTATCTTGAAATCCAAGATTCAACAAGAAGTCAGCCTCCTCATGTAGTGTGTATGTGTGTGTAACAAGACGCGTACAAATGTGTATTATTAGTTCAACATTTTTAAAGCATTCCCCATGCCTGGTACTGTACTTGGTGCTAAAGATACAGTAGAGAGCAAAATAGATTAAAAACAACAACAACACAGCAACAACACTGCCTTATGTAGCTAACCTTTTAATGAACTACAATAAATAAAATAAATGAGTACAATATGTAAAATTGAAATAAGTGCAACAAGGAAAAATAAGGCAGGGGAGGGGGTTTAGGGGTGGGGAAAAGTGAAGGTGGGAATTACAATTCTAAATACAGTGGGTAAGGAAGGTCTCACAATGAATGTGACATTTAAGCAAAAACTTAAGGACAGTGACAGAGTGTGCCATGTCATATTTGGCAGAAGAGCATTTTAAACAGACACATTTTTTTTTGAAACGGCCAAGGCCTAAGTTAGAAACATGACTGGCGCATCTGAAGAACAGTAAGGAGGCCATGTGGCTAGAGCAGACCGAGGACAATCAGGTCAGATGTAAGGCCAAGGCCACATCATGGAGGGCCTTGCAAACCATTGTAAGAACTGGGCTTTTACTCTGAATGAGATGAGAAGACAATGGAGAGTTTAACAGAAGAAACAATTTTATGTCACTGTGGGTGTCTGTGTGCATGTTCATGAGTGGATATGAGTGTCTGTTTGCACATGGGTATAGGCAGGTAGGAGCATTTTTCTGGAGGGAGAGTTCACAGGCATCTGTGAAGTTTCCTCAGGAAGCTACCCCATGATGTACTTTTGCTCTGTCTCTGCCTGGTTCACCCAGGGCTGCTGGCTCACTTTCTTTTTTTTTTTTTTATCCTCACCCGAGGACATTTTTCCATTTTTTTACTCAGATAGAGCGGGAAGGAGAGAGAGGAAGAGAGAGAAACATCGATGTGAAAGGGACACATCGAGTGGCTGCCACCCACACGACCCAACCAGGGCCGGGGACAAACTCCAGCCAAGGTACATGCCCTTAGCGGGAACCGAACCCGGGTCTCTGTGGACCGCAGGCCGATGCTCCAACCGCTGAGCCAAACCGGCCAGGGCTGCCGGCTCCTTTCTAGGCAGAACCTTGCTAGGAGTTTAAGTGTGCCTCGTTGGAGCGAATGCTCTTCTTTCTTTTTGGACACTAGTCTTTTCTCAGGGTGGAGATGTGAGATGGGTCTGGGGGCTCTTTTCATTTGAGAAAAGATGCTTTCACCCCATTTATCCCATTTGAAATCTAAATGAGAGCCAGGGAGAGGCCAAGGGTAAAGGGTCCATTTAGACTCCTTGATTTCAAAACCATATCTAGGAGTAGCACTAAAATGAGAGGGACTAAAGTAGTAGTAGGAGAAACGGGTGGCAGTAGTGGAAGTAATCACCATCATCATCATCATCACCACCACCTTTACCACCACTGTCATCACTACCATCATCACCATCATCTTCATCACTGACAAGGGCAGATGGAACACTGTACTAACTGCACCTTCTCATTTAATCCCTGTAGCTACATTCAACTGTAATTTTCCTCAATGATGTCTTTCTTTCTTTTTTTTTTAAAGAATATGTTTTTTTTTAAAGAATATGTTTTTTATAAAAGTGCCCTGCTGGTGTGGCTCACTGGTTGAGTGTCGACCCATGCACAAGAGCTTGCTGGTTTGATTCCCAGTCAGGGCACATGCCCAGGTTGTGGGCCTGATCCCCAGTGGGGGGCATGCGGGAGGTGACCAATCAACGTTCTCTCTCATCAATGTTTCTAGCTCTCCCTCTCGCTTCCTCTCTCTCTCAAATCAATAAAGAAAAAATATTTTTAAAAAATTAAAATAAAAAAAAAAACATATATTAAAAAAACAAAAGAACATGTTATTGCTTTGGCCAGTTTGGCTCAGCGGTTAGAGCATCGGCCTGCAGACCAGAGAGTCCCAGGTTTGGTTCCCACTAGGGACATGTACCAAAAAAAAGAACATGTTATCTATTTTAGAGAGAGAGGAAGGGAGAGGGAGAGAGAGAGAAACATCGATGATTGGCCGCCTCTTGCACACTCCCTACTGAGGATCCAGCCCACAACCCAGGCATGTACCTGACCGGGAATCAAACCGGTGACCTCTTGATGCATGAGCCACACCGGACAGGGATACTCAATGAATTCAAATAAATATTAGTTTAGTTGTAGAAAAATTATTTACCTTTGACTTGTGAAATAGATTTCTTGGTTTGGGTTTGCTGGGATCTGCATGATAAAAATTATCTGTAAGTGGAATGGCAAGTCCCATATTAGATGGAGGCCTGTAGTTTACCTTCAGGTGATTAAACAAAGAAAATGTATAATTAATTATTTACTATGTTTTCAATGTAAGTACCTTGACTTTCCAGAAAAGCATTCAAAGCAAATATTTTATTTTTAGCTCCAGGTATTAAAGTAAATTTCTATTCACCCTGCACTTCCAACGCAGTATTTTCTGGACTTTCAACAAGCTCAGTCCATGTTAATATAATTTGAACCTTGTAAATAAGTGAAAAACTTTTTAGTTCCTAAAATAGTGGCCATAGAGTCCATGTACAATAGTTTAAACACTTTATAAAAAGTCCTAGTGACATGTTTAGTAAATAATTCTTCAAGTTTGGTTATTTTCTTTTTTAGTCACAAAAATATAAGCAATAAGTTAGTTAGCAGAGTAATAATTTATATTTTAAAAAGAGTCACACGTTCTGACAAGGCAAAAATTAAAATTGTTACTATTTTGAAATGGGGACAGTAATACATATATTGGCTCAGGACAGGTCAGCAAAAAGGCAAATAACTTCATATATTGCGAAAGCCTAAGATTATGCCACCATTAACATACATACATGACAGTAATAATGATGAAACTAAATTACAAAAATTCATTATTTCAGAAAGTTTTTAGATTTTAGAAATAAATCATCACATCCTTGAAATGACATGAGGACTGAAAAATAACTGTAGTGTTTTGAGCATCTTAGGAAGGAAATGCTAAGACTGAATGGCTAGCCAATCACACAAAAGTAATATATCACTGGTACCCTTAAAACAATCTGCTTAGGTTTCTTTATTTTGTTTACCGGCAAAGTTTTGATCATATTAAAACCCTGACTGTCTTCGTGAACTCCACTGATCCAATCTTCCAAAGGGATAAATTCACTAGGAATGTGATGTATAGACTTGAGATAACTACAGCTGCTTTTCAATGTTGGCACAAATGTTGTAACAGAGCAGTCAGTCGATGCTCCCCAGACAATAAATGCCAGTGAAGTTGAACCCTGGAAATATCCAAGTAATGAAAGTTGTTTAAAAATTGTTACAGGATGCACTGTGTCCACTCAAAATTCATACACTGATGTCTTAACCCCTAGTATCTCAGAATGGGACTGTGTTTGGAGATAGGACCTTTAAAGAGGTAATTGAGTTAAAATGAGGTTAGTAGGGTAGGATGAGTGTCCTTATAACAAGAGGACATTTGAACACAGACACACAGAGAGTGAAGATGATGTGAAGACAGGGAAAAGGTGAGGAATAGGGCCTTAGAAAAACCAACCCTTAATCTTGGACTTCTAGCCTCTAGAGCTATGAGGAAATAAATTTCTCTTGTCTAAGCCACTCAGTCTCTGGTATTTTGTTATGGCAGCTCTAGCAAAATAACACAGTGACTAACCAACTAAAGAATATAGAAAAAGAAAAGGAACAGAAAGAGAAGGATCATAGAGAACAGAAATAGAGTGTTAAGTTTGACATAAAGATCTGTTTGAGAATAAATCATAACAGAAAACACATTCTTTTCCAGGAAGAAATACATTCCAATCTAATTAGATATGGACAACATTTGGCAATGAGCAAGAATCAGGAAGGACTTACTAAATAAATACCATAGTCACATCCAATTCACACTGATGGGGCTTTCCCTATTCACGGATGAGGACCTAGATATTTGCTTTGATTTTATGAATAAAATAACTTTGGTATCCATTTTGAAAAAATAGTTATTCACTTAGCAATCACTGTATTTCATAAAGATCATTTTTTAGTAGGAATTTATGCACAATACATGTATTTGAACCTGGAACAGTATTAAACATTCAACAAAATTTGATAAATTCTGTTTGAAATTTTAAACTATTTTTGGAATTGTAAGAATGTAGAAATACTAATAACTCTAGTGGTATAGTAAACTCCAGTAATGGTATTTTACTCCTATTCATATATTCCATAGCCATTAAAAATGTATGTATTTTTAGTGACTTTTTACCAAAACACATGGAACCAGAATCTAAGCAGGATTATGCTAGTAACAGAAAGTTGGGGGGCAGGGAGCACAAATTAAATAAGAGACTAGGAAGTGAACAGAAAAAGCCAGAATGTTGGATATTCTGTAACACAACTGACCCAGTTTCTAGAATTCAGTGGCAGGGGAAGAAAATGGAATCGTACTAAGAAAGGCATGTATCACAGGATCTCACTTATATGTGGAATCAAATGAACAAAATAAATTGACGAACAAAATTGATCTAGAGACATGGAAGCAGAGAACAGTTTGATGAATCTTAGAGGGAAGGGGGGTGAGGATGGGAAGAGATTGACCAAAGAACGTAGATGCTTATATGCATAACCAGTGGACCCAGACAATAGTGTGGGGAAGGCAAGAGAGGTGGGGAGACTGGTAGGGGGTCAATGAGGGAAGAAAGGGGGCATCTGTGATATTTTCAACAATAAAGATAAATAAAAATAAAAGAGATTTCAGAGATAAAATAATTACATACTAGGTGAATCTAGCTTGGATGCCAACTCAAACAAACCAACTATAAATTTTTATTTTAGAAAATTGGGGAAACTTAATTATAGACTGAGTTTTATAGGACTTACAGGTTTTTTTGTTTTAATCCTCACCTGAGGACATTTTTGCATTTTATCCTGAGATATAGAGTGGGAGGAAAGAGGGAGGAAGAGAGAGAGAGAGAAACATCGATGTGAAAGGGACACATCGAGTGGTTGCCACCCACACGACCCCAACCGGGGCCGGGGACAAACTGCAACCAAGCTACGTGTCCTTAGCGGGAACTGAACCCGGGCCTCTCTGGTCCCCGGGCCGACACTCTAACCACTGAGCCAAACCGGCCAGGCCTGGGACTTATAGGTTTTAAACAAAAAATTTAGTTTAAAAAGTTTAGGGCTAATAATGGCATTGTGATTATGTGAGAGATAATACACACACTTTTAGAGATGTATATTGAAGCACAGGGGAGTAAAATGACATGATGTTTACTATTTGTTTTAAAATGTCAGAATATAAACAAAAAATTAAGCAGGAATGATAAAACAAAAGTAACAAAATCTTGACTATTGTTTAATTTGAATGTAATAGAAACATGGAAATTCTACTTTTGTCTACATCTTAAAAGTTTTCATGATAAAAAAGCTTTAGAATATGTAGAAATAAATTTATTGACTCAAAAGGATTAAAACATAGTTAAGTGGAAGGAGCAATTAAAAAAATGTATATAAAATGCTCTCCTCGTTTTAGGGGAAAAAAAGGAAAATACTGTAAGTTCATAGTGATTGAGCATTTTCTATGTTTTAGCTGTTTTACTTGAATTATTCTCAAAACAACCTTACGAGGTAGGCATTATCATTATCATGTTCATTTTATACATAAGGAAACTTAACCACAGTAAAGTACCTTTCCCAAGTTCACACAGAAAGTACCAGGAATGAGATCTAACTCAAGTAGTCTTTTCCAGTGCTCACTCTTTTAACCCCAACCCTAACCCTTCTTTTTCTTAGCTTACATTCTAAATTTTCTATAATTAGATTTTTTTTTGTAATTAAAGGAAAATCTTACTTGAAGTACAGCATTGCTAGCTACAGAAATTTCCATTAGGTAACTATCAATATTATCAAAAGAGCCTTCAGCTTTAACGTCCAACAAAGCTGGGTTTCCGACAATCACTTTCAATAGTGGTTTCTCAAGTGTTCGAAAACCTGCAGAAACAAGGCTAATGGTTAATATGAAATCATAAAAATTTTAAACAATTTAATAATGATCGACTAGTCAGGATCCTAGAACATTTACAGACATTTGTTATAATGCCTGAGAATACAGGTAGGAATTTATATAGAGTTAACTTTAATAGTTATTAGAAAAATTTAACTCCGCAAATATTTTCTCCGAATTTCTCACAGAACGATAGCTCTCCTCCAGCCCTTATTCCAGCAGCCAGGTTCTCAAGTGCACACAAGGGTCATTTGGTGAGTACTGGTCACACTGAGTTCGATAGCTCATAGAGAAACTGAAGGACAGGCTCAATTTAAAGGGCTGTCAGTCAGTTGTTACCAAGAGAAACTTCTAGGCAATTAATACAATTGTCACTAGGGTAATTTCTGCCTGCAGGCCACCTGAACTATCTGAAAGAGAAATTAAGAAAGCAATCCCATTTCTAATAACATCAAAAAGAATAATATACCTAGGAATAAATTTAAAACAAGGAGGTGAAGACTGTTCATTAAAAACGAAAACATCAGTGAAAGACATTGAGGCAGACGCAGTAAGTGGAGAGATATCCCGCTGTGATAGTGTGATTTACAATAGGAAATGTATAGTCTTCTGTCCCATTTCTGGCACAGAGCTCCTAAAACCCTCGGAATTTTCTAAGTGATGAGAACGACAAAACTGCCTTTTGTTATGTTAATAAAGTGACTTTTGACTCACACCTAAAGATGGGAGCCACTTGCCTGGAGAACCAACCACCGAGATCAGAGGTTTGGAGGATTGTCACCCCCCACCCCAATCCCACTCCGTTCCCCATGCCTCACCCAGGATAGATCAATCTAATGGCCAAAGATTTAATCAATTATGCTTATGTAATCAAGCCTCCATGAAAATCCAAAAGGACAGGATTCCGAGAGTTTCCAGGTTGGTGACCACATGGAGGTGCTGAGAGAGTAGTGGGCCCGAGGAGGGCATGGAAACCACCCTTTCCCCATACTTTGACCCATGCGTCTATTCCATCTGGATGTTCACCTCATCCTTTATCATATCCTTTTACAATAAACGGGTAATCCAGTAAGTAAAATGTTTCTTTGAGTTCTGTGAGTTGCTCTAGCAGATTAATCAAATCCAAGGAGGAGGTCATGAGAACCTTTAACCTGAAGCCAGCCAGTCTGAAGCTCAGGTAACACTGCGGGCACGCAGTTGGTATCTTCAGTTGGGTGGGCAGTTTTGTGGGACTGAACCCTGGGGGGATCTAATGCTCTCTGGAACGATAGTGTCAGAACTGAGGTAAATTGTAGGAAAGCCAGCTGGTGTCTGGAGCATTGTTGGTGTGGGGAATACTTTCCTCACTGAAATTGGGTCTAAGAACACCTTTATGTATGTTTAAGGATTGCAAGAATTAATATGCTAAAAACGTCCATACTACTTAATGCAGTCTACAGATTCAATGCAATTCATATTAAAATTCCAATAGAGATTTTCACAGAATTTGGGAAAACAACCTTAAAATTCACTTGGAAGCACAAAAGACTCTGAATTTCTAGTAAGTACCCAGGGGAGGCTGATGTGACTGGTCCAGGGACCACACCTTGAGTGACATGGACTAGGTTTTTCTTCACAAGAAGGCAACTGAGTTAATTTGCTGATTACTGTTTGCTTCCATCAAACTCAATGAGTAAAACTGATTGCACCATTTAACAACAATTTGGTATATTTAAAGCTAAAATAATTAGAACGTGTCCAGCTGGTGTGGCTCAGTAGTTGAGCATCGACCCATGCAGCAAGAGGTCATCGGTTCGACTCCCAGTCAGAGCACATGCCCAGGTTGTGGGCCCAGTCCCCAGTGAGGAGCATGCAGGAGGTGGCCAATTGATGTTCTCCCTCATCGATGTTTCTATCTCTCTCTCCCTCTCACTAAAATCAATAAAGGAAAAAAAAAATAATTAGAACATTGTGAAATTTGGGTTGGAATATAAAGAGATAATAAGGAACAGAGTTTAAAAATCTAGAAATGGTAAAAACAATAGGTGAACTGTATAGTGAGATAAAGCTGTATTTTGAAGTCAGTGAAGAAGGAACACACTATTCAACAAGTGATGCTGGCACAATTAGCTAATCGCCTACAATTCACCGAAAGAAATCTAGATAAATTAAAGAAATGGAGAGTTAAAACCATAAAATTAAAACTCTAAAGTTACTTGAAGGAAATAATATGGATGATTATATTATAATCAATGAGAAAGAATTCTAAGGGTCTCAGAAGTTTTTCAGGATATTTAGTTCACAGTAAGATGGAAATTGAAATAGATGTCTTCCTTTTCCCCCCAAAGCCTATAGTTTGCATTTATATAAATTGTATTTGGTTCTGTTTTTCAATTAAGCCTCTTTTAAAAGTAGTGTGTTTTCCCTTTCATTATGGTTCATATATCTCCAAAATTCTATGTATGCTTATTTTTTAGCATCTTTCTGATTTTTCTATTATCTCAAGTTCTTAGAGATTAAAATTTTCTATTTTCTTTGCCTGTTGATTTCCCTTCTGCTGGCTCATTTCCTTGCATAGTTTTAAAATTCCTTTCCTCAATTCATGTTTAATGAAGATTGATTTTTTTCCATGGAACTCCATGTTACCTAGATTATAAAAATATTCCTACAAAGGGTTTTGTGCTAGCTTATGCTGCTTCTCTGTGATTATAATTATTTCTCAGCTTAAGATCCCTGCATCTGGTGGGTACTCTCTGGTGTTGCTCATTCTTGGAGTTTGGGATTTTTTACAGAATATTCTTTCGCCCCTCTTCGAGCCTCATAGAAATAATAATCTCCCTAGCTCCTTTTTTGGGTTGGTGGTCTGTAGAGATTTCCCAATCCCCTCTTTATGGTTTAATGGTCTCAGTTCCAATTTCCTAACAAAAAGTAGGAAGGACCAAATCCACATCTTCTGCCAAGGCCTGGGCGTTAAAATCCACCCCTCCGCCTAGATAGCCTCTACCTGAGCCTCATGTGTATCCTGCAGGAAACCACACGTCAGCTCATTTTTGGGCTTTGAGTTCCCTCTTCATTTCTGGTGACGGGCTTTTCTTCTCTTTCCCTCCCTTCCTCCCATCCTTCCCTCCTCTCTTTTTAGCTCAGTTAACACTAAATTTTTTATTTTTTTTCCCAGTATGCCAGTTCTCCATCATCGTTAATGTTTCCCTATTACTTTTGTAATACATAAATGCCTGGAAAAATGGGGAAAAGTATAGAATTTTATTTAAAAGCTGTTGTTTCACTTGAAATAATTGTAATACTCCAAGGTAATTAAAAGGTATTCTTTTCAGAGGAAAGCAAAAATCTAGACTAAAATCCCATGTAAGCTTGGGCTGCTAACAACCTCATTTATAAAATGAGGATTATAGTCTAGCCCTTTAGGGTTGTTATAAATATTAAAGTTAAAAAGTATATAAAAATAATTTAGTACAGAGCCTTGAACATAGTAAGTGCTCAATAATTAGAAGCTAATACTGTTTTGAGTAGGATGCCAGCCACTATGGACACTAAAGATAAAGGAAAATATCAAAGTGTATATTCCACATTCAAGGTAAACAAAAACATCTCCTTTTGATGTTTCCCAATAAAAATAAACTTACCTTTTGAACTAGGTATGACCTTAACTTTTAAAGCCTGAGATTTCCCCAGATCAATGTATTTCAGGACACTGAGGGATAGTGAATCATCATGCTGCTGAAACAAATAATCACATGGTTTTGCATATATCTCCCATGTTCGTCCATTCCTTTGTCCAAAGTTGTATAAGAACCAGGAACCTTTTACAAAAGTCTTATGCTTGGGTACTAGTCGAGGCATGGTAGCAATAGCTAAAGCATTCTTAGCATCTATAATGCTCGTGATCAGGAAGCTGCTGTAACCAGGAATCACCACAGTCTTCTCTACATCCGAATCTTGGAATGAGGAAACTACACCTGGAGCTAGAACGGGAATGATTTGATATAAAACAAAACAGCAAATGCTCTCTAAGCATATTGGTGGACATTACTGATGAAAACACTATTTGAGGTGTTTTTTTCCCCCCTTGGTATGTGCCCCTAGTGGGAACCAAACCCAGGACTCTCTTGTCCGCAGGCCGACGCTCCAACCGCTGAGCCAAACCAGCCAGGGCCACTGTTTGAGTTTTTAAACTATGGTCTTGACCTGAGTGGTTTGGCTCAGCAGTTAGAGTGTCAGCCTGTGAACCAAAGGGTCAAGGGTTTGATTTCTGGTCAAGGGCACGAACCTGGGTTGCAGGTTCATCTCCACCCCAGTGGGGTCATGCGGGAGGCAACCAATCTATGTGTCTCTTTTACATCGATGTTTCTCTCTCCCCCTCCCCCTCCCACTCTGTCTAGAACATCAATGGAAAAATATCTTCCCGTGAGGATTAACAAAACAAACAAACAAACAAACTATGATCTTAACCATAAAACACATTGACCAGATTTCAGGTTATAAATCAAATTATTTTATACATAGAGTATCACAAATATGTCAAGCACAAACCTGTACTTTACCCTTTACTATGAAATGGAGTTTATAAAACTTAACAACTGAAAATAAATAAACAAACATGTAGGCCTAAGTAATTATAAGCTGACTTCTTTATTATGAAACTGCCAGGAGCCTTAACCTAGAATCTTTATTGTGATTTTATAAGAGAAGGATGATGTAGCCAGTGTTTACCCAGTACCTAAAGGTCTTCCTGTTACATAGAAAGTGCTCAATAAATATTTGTTGAATGGATGAATACTTGATTGTTAAGAAGAACATGGAGATTTGGAAGACATGAGGCTCTAGGGTAGAAACATTAGGAATGGAAAGATTCCACAAAGCAGACAAAGAAGAAATGATTGAAGAAAAGCCATCAGAAAGAATATGAGAGAAGCCAAAAGAAGGCCATTTCAAGGAGAGGGAGGGCATCGTTATCAAATGTTTCTTCTTTTTGATTATCAAGGGTTTTTGATAGGTCATAAAACATCAACAATACTTGCTTTATTCTGAAAAAATTAGCAGAAGTAGTCAGACGAGAACCTCATAATTCCTTTCATTATGCACACATGCTCTAATTTCTCCCATTTTAGACATGCCAACCAAATCCTTTCCTACATTCTCCCAACTGCCACTAAGTCCTCTCCTCTCCTTTGTAATGAAATTCCCTGAGTTGCCTTTACTCATGGTCTTCAATGCCTCTTCTTTCATAAGTTCTAAAATTTAATCTAATTTGACTTTCTATATTATTCCACCCAACAATAGCTTTTGTCAGAGTTACCAATGACTTTCCCACAAGTCCACTAGCCGGTTTCTGTCCTCATCTTACCTGACCTATTGGTAGCATCTAAACGTCTTCACTCAGTTCTCCTCTGAGCAGACTTTCCAATCTCCTTCCCAATTCTTCCCCACCTCCTGGACCACTAATTGTTGGAACACTAGGGATTGGACCTCAGACCTTTTTCTTTCTGTATCAACAATCATTTTCCAGGTGATCTCACCTGGTCTGATAGCATTAACTAGCATATGTATGCTGACTGCTTAAATGTCTCTCTCCAGTCCAGATGTTTTTACTGAACACCAGACTTGTCTTTCCAAATATCCACCTTATTCCTCCACTTGGATGAGTAACAAGTATCTTAAATTCAATATGATCTCTCACCTGATTATTATAATAGCCTCCCGATTTCTCTGGTTTCCTTCTCTCCCTTTCTCTCTCACCTGCCCAGTCTATTCTCAACACAGCAGCCAAAGTGATCTTGTTAAAACATGAGTCCAAACATGTTCCTTCCTGCTCAAAACCCTCCAATGGCTTCCCATTTACTCAGAGTAAACTCCAAATTCTTTCAATAAATTGTACTAAATTTTGCTATGTATCTATCATATAATGCTTTGAAATAGAAATAGCCTACATAATAGTGATTCAAAATTATTTTATTAGGGAGGTCAAAATCTGCATGGACATTCTATTTTTTTTCATTTCTCCTGAATACTGTTGAATATAAAAATAGCATCACAGGAATAAAAGATAGATACTACTTTTTTTTTTTTTTTGGTACATGCCCCTAGCCGCTAGGGCCTAGCAGGAACCGAACCCGGGACTCTCTGGTCAACAGGCCGACACTCCAACCACTGAGCCAATCTGGCAGGGCGATAGGTACTACTTTTGATGTAAAATCAATGAAGTTATAGCTAGATCTTATTATATGAGAAATAAAAAAATTTCTCCAGAAACCTATATACATGTATACTTCTGTAGATTGTTAATTGGACTAAATTTTGAAATCTACTGGTTTGTAAGTGAGCATGAACAGTCTTTTTTTTTTTTTTTTAATCCTCATCTGAGGAAATTTTTCCATTTTTTGTTCAGATAGAGTGAGAGGAAGAGAGAGAGAGAGCGAGAGAAACATCGATGTGAAAGGGACACATCGAGTGGCTGCCACCCGCACGACCAACCAGGGCCAGGGACAAACTGCAACCGAGGTACATGCCCTTAGTGGGAAACGAACCCGGGTCTCTCTGGACCGCAGGCTGACGCTCCAACCGCTGAGCCAAATCAGCCAGGGCCGAACAGTTTTTTCAAAAGATAATTTTTCATTTTTACTTGCCATAAGAGCTTTATATTATTACACTTACTTGGCGTTTGAAGAGTAAGCATATAGAAATTTCCATCTGGATTAATGGAAAGGGCACTCGACAAACAAGGGCTCCCACTCTCATCTTCTATTCCAAAAAGTTCCATTATTTCTGTAATAGCTGCAGACAAAAATCCTTCAGGAGTGTTGTGTTGCAGTATCTTTTTTATGTGAGCTTTTCCCGTTTTCCTAGACAAACCAACACACATTAAGGACTTTCGATAAAACTGTGGCTTAAATGAGCAAGATTCTGAACATATAATTTAAAAACAAAATATACCACACAATGGCTAACAAATGAACACTTGATCAGTATTTCTTCAACTTCATTAGTTAATTAATAAAATGCCAGCTTCAGCAATGGGATACAATTTTCCTCTTAGCAATTAGCAATAATTTTAAATGACGGTTCAGGAGTGGTGAGAACTGAGTAGAGAAAGGCATTCACCTACTGCTGATGGGTTATAAATTGGTGCAAACTTCCCAGAAAGCAATTCTACATCATTCATTCAGAGTTATAGCCTTGTTTGTTTCCCCTCTGTTTCCATAAGCCTACTGATAAGGCTCCATCCTAAGGAAATAATTTGAAACACAACAGCGTGGGAAGCGGGGAATTTTTCTACATAGAGATGTATGTCCATCACAGAATTATGTTAAAAGTTAGAAATAAGAATTGCCAATAGAAAAATTAAGCAGATGTTAATATATGATCTACTTAGACATAATGCAACTATTAAAATGGCATTTGCAGAGTTGTTTTTTTTTTCTTATCCTCACCTGAGAACATTTTTGCATTTATCTTCAGATAGAGCAGGAGGGAGAGAGGGAGGAAGAGAGAGAGAAACACTGATGTGAGAGAGACACATCGACTGGTTGCCACCCACACGACCACAACCGAGGCTGGGGACAAACTGCAACCGAGGTACGTGCCCTTAGTGGGAACTGAACCCGGGACTTTCTGGTCCGCAGGCCGACGCTCTAACCACTGAGCCAAACCGGCCAGAGCTACTGAGTTTTTAATTACTTAGGGAAAATGGTCATATTACAATGTCTAAATAAAAGAAGGTGAAAACTGTTAAAATGCATATTAAAAGAACCAATCAGTAATTCAGCAAAGTGATTTCAATTTTCTTCTTCAAATTTATCTGTATTTTAAGAAATTTCTACAATAGGTATGTACTTTATAATCAAGAAAATCAATTTATTTTAAAAATGTTAACCTAGGACATCCACAAGCAAAAAATAATCTAGATACAGACTTTGCAGCCTTTACAAAAAATTAACTCAAAATGGATCATAAAATGCAAACTTATGAAACTCCCAGAAGATAACATAGGAGAAAATCTAGATGACCATGGGTATGGCGATGACTTTTTAGATATAACACCAAAGGCACACTCCATGAAAGAAAAAATTGATAAACTGTATTTTATAAAAATTAAAAACTTTTGCTCTGTGGAAGACACTGTTAAGAGAATTAGAAGGCAAGCCACAGACCATGAAAAAAATGTTTACAAGAGACATATGTTAGCCAAAATAAACTGTAGGGGAGGGAAAAAAGAAATCTCTTTTCCTGTACCCTCCTAGGTTCTATGCCTGGGACTCTGGAAATTAAATTGACAAAAGAAAACAGTTTCTTAACATGTGTGTTACATTTATACCCAGGAGAAACTTAATGATGAGTAACTCAAAGGAGTGATGAGAACTTGCAGCTTATCTAGTACCTTAATAAAGATGGTTGGACACCCACTGTCTTCCTTTCTATTTAACAAGGTCCTAGACACTGGAAAAGGAAAAAGGTACAATATGCTAAGAAATGTTAAGAAAGAAACAAAACAAATTATTTACAAGTGATGTGGTTATCTGCTTAGAAAAATGTCTACTCAGAAAACCCAAAGGAAAATAAAGAAAAAGTACTGGAGTTATTAAAAGAATTTAGCAAATTTGAAAAATTTAATATACAAAAGTCAATTACAAGACTTTTGCTTTTGCTTTAAATGCAGAAAGAAGCAACCCGACAAGAAAAAACGGACAAAGCACAAAGTCATCACTTTCCTTAAGCCCATAGAGAACTAAAGTCACAACATAACCGACTAACTTGAACTCCAGGGGAACGAGCCATTCCAAGGAGGGTCGGAACACTGGAAGAGTCTTACCTCCGTAAACACCTGGGAGGCAGCAACAGGGCTGGCCACAACACTAAAGGTAAAAATTGCTAAAAGTGTAAAGAACTGCCAAAGGCCAAGCATGTGCTGGCGCATGAGTCTGGAAATACCGAGGTACCTTTACGTGACATAAGTCAGAGAAACACAAATACTATATGATTTCACTTATATGTTAAATCTAAAGAGCAATATAAATGAACAAACAAAACAGAAACAGGCTCATAGATACAGAGAACAGACCGATGGTTGCTAGAGGGAGTCTGGGTGAAAAAGGTGAAGGGACTAAGAAGTGCAAAGTGGTAGTTAGAAAACAGTCACAGGGATATAAAGTACAGGCTAGGGAATATAGTCAGTAATATTAATAACTATGTATGGTGCTTACTAGACTTATGGGATGGATCACTTTATAAATTATATAAATATCTAACCACTATGTTGTACACATGAAACTAATATAAGATAATATTTAATGTCAACTGTAACTGAGACAAAAAAGGCACATTTATTTTATTTAAAAAATATTTTTATAGCTTTTTATAAAGATAGGAAGGAAGAGGGAGAGAGAGAGAGAGAAACATCAGTGTGAGAGCAGAACATCAATCGGCTGCCTCCTTAAACATGCCCTACCAGGGACGGAGCTGGCAACCTAGGCATGCACCCTGACTAGGAATCCAACAGGCGACCTTTTGGAGGTCACCCAACCAACTAAGCCACATCGGGCAGGGCAAGAGACACTTTTAAAAGGGGAGTCTGGCCTGGCCGGTGTGGCTCAGTGGTTGACCATCAACCCGTGCACCAAGAGGTCACTAGTTTATTTCTGGTCAGGGCACATGCCCAGGTTGTCGGCCCAATCCCCAATGGGGGGCATGCAGGAGGCAGCCAATCGATGTTCTCTCTCATCGATATCTCTCTCTCTCTCTTCTTCTCCCTTCCTCTCTTTCTGAAATCAATAAAGAATATATATATATATATATATATATATTAAAAGGAGAGTCTGTAGCCCTGGCCGATTTGGCTCAGCAGTGATTAGAGCATCAGCCCTCAGACCAAAGGGTTGTGGGTTTGATTCCAGTCAAGGGCATATAGCTGGGTTGCTGGTTCAATCCCTGGCCCCAGTTGGGGTCATGCAGGAGGCAACCAATCGATGTATATCTCTCTCACATTGATGGTTCTCTGTCTGTCTGCCCCCCCTTCCCCTTCCACTTTCTCTAAAAAAAAAATTAATTAATTTTAAAAAGGGAGGGAGTCTGTACTCACTTGCAAGCTCCTTCCTCTGGGCTCCCTGGAGGTTCTCAGAAAGATCAGTGCCAACTAAATGCCAGAGGGAGCTCCTGCTGTGGTGCAGGCGGCACTGGAATCCGAGGGCAGGGAGGAAACGGGGAGGAAGCATCACCCACTCTCTAAACCTTCTTTCATAGAAAGCAAAGGCCTCAAGGCACAGGAGCTTGAGCATTAAACACTGTAGCACAGAGGCCTCAAAAGAGGTGATCGATGGCTGGGATAGAGTGCCTAGAGGTGCTGGCACTGAAACCTGGTCCCTCTCGCTCCCTCGCCTCCTCCCCGAGCAAGCAAAAGCTGAAGCTATGCGAGAGTGGAAGCAAAGCCACTCAACCATGGGCAGAGGCAAAGAAGCATTACAGATGCGGGAAGGGTAGAATGATAACTTTCTACACCCGAAGGAGGGTCAGGACGCTGCCTTGGGCATAACGTTCTAAGAGAACGAAGCCGAGTCACCTTACTGCTAGGAGAAGTGCCCACCCAAGACCTAACCGCAGACGTAAGGCAGAATTTGGCTACAAGAGGTCATCACCCCCCACCCCCAATTCTTTATTCAGAGGCACATCGGCACCAAATTCCGTTTCAGAAGTTTCCGTATCATTTTCATAGAAAACAAAGTTGAAAACAAATAACACTGAAACTCAGCATGATACTCTATTTAACTGTAACTTTTTTCTTCTTTTTTAGAGGACTCAACAATATGTAAAAATGAACTTTGTTGTAGATTTACCTCATGCAAAGATCTTTATGTTATTTCTGCAAAGGAAAAAAATGGCTTTAAAAAACACATTTTCTGTTTTATACTATTATGGCAACCTGTGTACTGCAACACAGTCTATTTTGAGGGAAATTTATAATATTTTCTATACAAAAATCTTTACAAATTAGTCATTTCTATTAATAGTTGTGGTTTTTTCTTAATGAACTTGACACGCTGAATCTCACATTTAAATGCAAGAACAAAGGCCAAGAAAAACCAGGCGGGGTTGCTATTAGCGTGTCATATAGTTAAAGAAATGAAGTGTGATGTAGAGAAGACAAATGTGGCAATGAGTCCTGGCCAGTGTGGCTCCGTTGGTTGAGTGTCGTCCATGCACCAAAAGGTGGCCAGTTGCATTCCCAGTCAGGGCACATGCCCAGGTTGAGGGCTTGAACCCAGTGGGGGCATGCAGGAGGCAGCAGATTGATGTATCTCTCTCATATTGATGTCTCTTTCTCTCTCTCAAATCAATAAAAACATACTAAAAAGTATAGCAATGAAGTAGAAAGAGAGACCAGAAGCAGACCAATGCACATATGGAACTATGATATGTCACAGGGTGACACTGCAGATCAGTGGGGATCCACAGGACAATTGATTATATTGAGAAAGAAAGAGAGAGAGGAAGAGAGAAGGAAATCAAATTCCCACTTCACACAACACACATCAGTTCTAGATAAAAAATTTAAAAATAGCCCTGGCCAGTTGGGCTCACCGGTTAGAGCATCGGCCCGCGGACCAAAGAGTTCTGGGTTTGGTTCCCGCTAAGGGCACGTACCTTGGTTACAGTTTGTCCCAGCCCTGGTTGGGGTCATGTGGGTGGCAACTAGTTGATGTGTCTCTTGTACATCGATGTTTCTCTCTCTCTTCCTCTCTCTCCCTCCCGCTCTATCTGAAGATAAATGCAAAAATAATAAAAATAAATAGCAAAAGTTAAAAACTATTACCAGACAACATAGGAGAATAGTTAAATAAATTATGGTATGCATATATTAAAATTGAGTAATTTATGAAGCATATGAAAATTCTAAAAGCATAGTGAGGTATGAAAGAGGCAAATCACAGGAGAAAGTATACCTAGCTAAATAGTACATTTAGTAAAACTAGACAATACGTTTTGATACCTATGCATGTGTTAAAGCTGTAAAGTTAAAGCTGTTTGGCCTTGTGAAGTGTCAAGAAAAGACTCACTCTATTTGATCCAGAAAATGACTCAAAAAAGTAGGCTCAGAATTGAGACTCTAGAAACCAGTGTGCAATCTAAAGAAATGGGAGGCACACCAGTAACTACCTGGAATGGAGCACTTTTCCCAAATGAATGTTGCTGAATTTCTTGGTGTATGTACTTTCCTTAGGTTCGTTTGCGGGCACGTATGCATAAAAGATCATTTCATTTATGGTGATATACTGGGGGGCAAGTGCAGTCTCAAAGCCCATATCAGCAGCCTGGAGTTGGAAAAAAAAATTAAACTATTTTATACTTCAATTATGACAAAATGTAGATAACAGATTTGTTTTCACTCTACACCCAAACGATACTGTTTTGCTTAACCCCTAGGAGTAACATCGCAGCGTGTTCTGTTTGAATATCCACGTGTGCGCAGGAAGATGTATTTTTGTGTGGAGGAGAAGTACGTTTGCCTTTAAGAGTCCTGTGCCCTCTGTATAAGGCTGGAGCTGAAGGGTGTGTGGAGACCGGAGGAGGGATCGGAGGTGCAGATTGGAAACTCAGTTCTCATTCAGAGTTTGGTTTGGGAAAGGGCTGTGAAGCACCTCTCCTCCCGTGGATGCTGCTGCTCCCAGTCCCACGCACAGCTACCATCTGAGTCCCCAGCTCGGGTGGCACATGCCATTGTCACTTCCTCTGGCTCACAAGGCTTTCCCTGCAGTCAGCACCGGCACCTTTGGCCCAGATTTCTGACCTGTAGGGGCTCCTTTTTAACACCTCCCTCCCCCATCCTGATCCTGTGGCTTTGGGAACTTTTAGGGGGTGGGAGGAGAGGTGGAGACCAGCCCCCAAGGGGGTGCTGGAACCGACCTTGGTGCTGAGATGGAGGGAGTGGTGAACAGCGCAGGCTGGTGGAGCACAGCCGTCACGGAACGCCTCCCCAACCCTTCTGTTCTGTCTTTCCTGTCTCTTGAATTTGGGAACCCGTGGAGCAGGGGAGAGAGTGGGACCCAGATGCAAGGGGAATGGATGTGGGACTGAACAGATGGCGTGTAAGGACGCTGAAAAGGCTTTAGAATTCTGTGTGACATCCAGGCCTGGGGGTGCCAGGAATATGCCACGGAACGTGTGTGCGATCCAGTGGAAGGCAACATGGTGAGGACAAAAAGCACAGGCCCTGGCACCAGTGGCCTGGACAGATGCCTGGTTCCAGTCACTCACCAGTGGCAGATGTCATTTGGGGTGAATTAGTTAGTCTTGCTGTGCCCCACTTCCTCATCAGCAGAATGAGGATAAATAGTTGTTATTAACATGAAGAGCTCACAACAGTGCCCGGCACGCCACAGGGCCAAATCAAGGCCAGGGCTCGGTTTCATCCAGACAGGATGCAGGCACAGTTTGTTTGGGGGGAAGGAGGTGACGGTATTGAGTATGAGTTCTTTGAATTCAACGTGACTATAAAAACCTCTATTAGTGTTTGATTTTTATAATTTAAACTTTCATGTAAGAGAACTAAGACATTTTCTACAAATTGTGAACGTAGTAAAAAATTGAGGTAACTGCTTTTTTGGTTAGTTCTACCCTCCTGTTCAAATCAATGGATTTGTGTTTATGCACAGCCCACAGACACAGGGAGTCACTTGGTGGCATCTTATTGTCACAAGGAAGTGCCCACCTCACACTCTACCAATATCTCAGATAGGGAAATAAAACACTAACTTTTTTTTCCCTAATTTTAGCTATAATTTTTTATTTTTCAATCACAGTTGACATACAATATGAAGGTGTATTAGGTCCAGTGATTAGACATTATACAGCCTACGAAGTGATCACCCTGATAAATCTAGTACCCGCCTGCCACCATATATAATTATTACAATATTATTGACCATGTTTCCTGTGCTGTACTTTATATCCCATGACTGTAACTACCAATTTGTCCTTCTTAATCCCTTTACCTCTTTCACCCACCCCCCAGCCCCTCTCCCATCTGGCAACTGTCAGAATGTTCTCTGTATCTACGAGTCTGTTTCAGTTCTGCTTGTTCATTTATTTTGTCTTTTATCCACATTTAAGTGAAATCATATGGCACTTGCCTTCCTCTGTCTGACTTCTTTCACTTAGCACGATATCCTCTAGGTCCATTCACGTTGTTGCAGATTAAAACATAATCTTTTCAACTGCTTTTTGGGCCTGGTGGTTTGGAATGCTTTATTACATCCTTTATTCTGTTTCTTTTAGACAGATTTTATTAAGCCCCAGTCAAAAGGTCTGTTTGATTCTTTGCCAGTGTGTTGATGAGAGCTCATTTTCATGACTGTGTGCCCATGATGAGTTCGTAGGCGTATGTACCTTCACAAGGGGCACACTATACACTAAAATTATTAGAAAAATCTGTATGTAGTATCATCTGTGAAAAAGACAATACCCCCTTCCTATGTTAGCATTAGGAAAGGAAGAGGTGAGGGGCAGAGTTAATACAAAGAAGGGCAAGTCAGTGGGAAAAACAGCACTGTGTCTGTTCAAGGTCAATCTTAGGAGGTAGAGAATCCAACCCGCCATGAGCCTGGTTTGGCAGTAATGGATCTAGCTTAGACTCTATGGTGGTGTTTTGCTGTGAAGCTACCCAGGGTGGAGTTAAATCTATATAACCCTGAATGGAACTTGCAAGGTCTGGAAGATATTCTCTGGTATATGGAGGTTTTTCCTTTAGTTAAACACAGCAAAGTGCATTAATAAGAGTTTGTCCCAAAGAATATACTTCCCATTTCCCCATTCTGTACATGGAATGGGGCATTTATTCTTAAAACACGGGAAACCGCTTCAATACACTGTATCACTGACCTGTCCAAAAATACCTTTAGAATTTCCAAAGGCCGCAAGTGACCCACCAGCTTCAAAACGGTCTGGAGTCAGTTTATGTATGAATCCCATGTGGTCAAAGTATAACGTGAAAATTTTATCAGTGATAGATCCAATCTTACTATATATTTCTAATCCTGTTAGGAAGGAAACAGAAGTCTCTTGATACTAATCTAATACAACTAGAGAACTTTGAACAGTGTACTTTGTAAAAACTCCTTCATTTAAACTAAGGGGTGGGAATAGGGCTCTAGGGCCCTGGAATTAATAAAACACATGCTAGTCTTTGTTAAGTCCCTAGGAAGTCTTCTCCAGGCTCCATTTCATTACAGAACCTGTTCGCTGAAGTAGGTAAACAGAGTGAGCAGAGGTTGAAGATGTTTAGAAGAGAAGAGGTAGCTCCCCCTGTAGTGGTGTCTCTTCCTAACACCAGGATGTCAGATTCCTGAGTGGGTAGAAGGCAATGAGGAAACATCCCTCAGGAAGGCAAGGGGAGTTATAATAGAGGCCACTGGATCATACACTCTATTAGGGCGACACGCTGAGAGGTACTGGGAGTGGTCTGGTAGGACAGCAGCGTGCACTTAACCAAACACACACAGATCCAGAGAGAGACCCCCTGGGAGGAAGATGGAGCCAAAGTGAAAGCTCAGGTCTCTGGGTGAACAAGGCCGATTTCCACACATACCACCCAACCCTCTGGAGCTGGGCCTGGCTGTCCTGAGATCCACCTGCCTGTCCCTGATTCTTAACTGCTGGAGTTACCAACTCAGTCTTCTATCTCTTCTCTCACTATCTGGAGATCTCATCCAGTTCAGGATTTAAAATCCATCTTTATGAGGATGACTCCCTAATTTAAACCTCCCGTCTCGTTCTCTTCCCTGAACTCCAGACTTATGTCTGTCTACTGACAGTCCCAGATCCACGTCAGTCAGGTATCTCCAACTGGACTCACCCCAGACTGAACCCCCAGTCCTGCGCAAACCTCCTTCATCCTTAGGCTTCCTCATCCCCATTAATGGCAACCGCGTTATTCTTGTTGTTCAGTCTGAAAGCCTTGGTGTGGTTCTTAATTCCTCTCTTTCTCTCACACCCTTTATCTACTCCATCAGCAAATCCTATTGACTTTAGCCTCAAAATATATATAGAACCCAACCACTTCTCATCACTCCCACGCTGTGCAAGTCAATATGATATAAGAAGGAAGGAAGCAGTTTATTATGAGGAGTTCGTTCCTGGTTATGGAGGCTGAGAAGTCCTATGATCTGCCATCTGCAAGCCAGAGAGCCACAGACCTGAGCCCCAGGGGAGCCAATGTTGAATATCCGAATCGGAGGCCGAAAGCCTGAGGACCGGGGGCTACTGATACCAGTGCCCGTCCAAGGGCCGGGGACCCGTCCCAGGTCTAGCAGACAGTCAGGAAGCAAAAGGGGTGAATTCCTTTACTCCACCTTTTGTTTCTACTCTGGTCCTTAAGGGACTGGATGACGCCTACCCCCTTTGGATGCTTATCGCATCCAAAAACAACTTCACAGACACACCCAGAAATAATCTGGGAACTTCTTGGCCTTTCAGGTTGACATATAAAATTAACCAGTACAATTGCTAAGGTTCGATTTGCCATATTTCACCTATAAATATAAGCTACATATTTTTTTCACATTTTAACATCTTGTAAATGGATATACATTTTATAATCGATGTGTTTTATAATCATTGTCCAGCAGATGGCACTCACGCCACAGTGGTTAATTGGTTACACACGCGTATACTTTATATTGTCTTTCTTTCTTTCTTTTTTTTTTTTTTGGTTAATCCTCACCCAAGGATATTTTTCCATTGATTTTTTAGAGAGACTGGAAGGAAGGGAGAGAGGGAGGGAGGGAGGGAGGGAGAGAAACATCGATGTGAGACACATCGATTGGTAACCTCCCGCATGACTCAGACCAGGGCTAGGGATTGAACCTGCAACCAGGTCCGTGCCCTTGATCGGAATTGAACCCATGACCCTTCTGTCCTCAGGCCAATGCTCTCTAACTGCTGAGCCAAACTGGCCAGGCCTATATTGTCTGCCTTTATATTGTCATCACTTTGAGTTTCCTAAATCACTGGTGTACTGTATGTTGAGTTATATTGCTTCTTAAAATACTTTCACAAATATTACATTGTAATTTGACATTGAAATGGTTATTGTGGGTGCAGCACAACAGGAAAACAAAGCAGGGCATATATTCATCAACAAAGCAAAATGTGACCGGAACAATTACCATAATTCCACATTTTCTTGTAGAACCACCACCAGTACTTTACAGGATCTAAGAAAGGTGGAAACTCACAAGTAGATGAAATTGCATTGTGTTTTATCACTTAGATGACGTGAAAAATTTGCCTGACTATACACCAGTCAATGCAGTTATAGGCAGGGAAATCATGCCGCAGTAATAATCTAGGCATTACCCAGGATCACTGTTAAAACATTGTGTCCAAGTTTAATTGGAAGTGTTTTTTGTTCTCTGTTTTAACAAGGTGCATCTTGCAGTCAAAAAACCTTATATTTGATGAACTATAATGTTTATAATATTCTTCTATTGGATTTGAATATGAATAACTAGTGGAGGTGGCTCCAAAGTCTTAGGTGATATTATTTTTCTCTAAAGGTTCTTTATTTTACTTTATTTTTTATCCTCACCTGAGGACATTTCTGCATTTATCTTCAGATAGAGCAGGAAGGAGAGAGGGAGGAAGAGAGAGAGAGAAACATCGATGTGAGAGAGCCACATCGACTGGCTGCCACCCACACAACCCCAACCAGGGCCGGGGACAAACTGCAACCGAGGTATGTGCCCTTAGTGGGAACTGAACCGGGGTCTCTCTGGTCTGCGGGCCGACGCTCTAACTGCTGAGCCAAACTGGCCAGGGCCTGATTGACATTTTCTATTTCAAATAATTCCAAAGTGTTATTGTTTTTATTATTGGTTTTGCTTTTAGTTTTAAAAAAGTAATGTGCTATGATTAACTTTGGTTTTTTTAATTCTTATTTTCAGTATGTATTCATTTATCCATGTAGATAAAATAGAGAAACACCCAGCCAGCACCTCTGTGCATCACGGGAAATTCCTACAACTCGCCATTTCTCAATTTTTAGCATCTATATTTGTCATTTCAGATTGTTCCCATTTATTGCTTTTTCATTCTGCATGTGAACATGTCTCTGTAGTTTATATCTATAACTGCTAAGCATTTAGGATTTATATTGGCAATTTAGTTTAGTTTTCTTAGGTGTTAATTATTTTTACTATTCCCGAAGTCATCTTGCTTAGTCTATTTTGATTTTTGTTTCACAATATGTGCTATTTATTCTCTATTTTCCCATCCCTTCAGCTCCATTCTCAGGCTTTCTCTTTCTTGCCCAGGGCACTGGAAGGCTGCCCGCTATGAATCGCAATGCTGCGCTGTTTCTAGCTGGCTTCTGGCTGGGGTTGGCTGATGAGAGGCACTAGCAGGAGATTCGAACAAGGGAAGGAGAGAGAAGTCTGTCTGTCTATCTATCTGTCTACCTACCTACCTACCTACCTACTTATCTCCTATGTGTTTAATAGCATTACCCCTTTATTTATTTATTTATTTTATCCTCACCCGAGGACATTTTTCCATTTTTTGTTCAGATAGAGCGGGAGGGAGAGAGAGAGAGAGAAACATCGATGTGAAGGGACACATCGAGTGGCTGCCACCCGCACGACCAACCAGGGCCGGGGACAAACTGCAACCGAGGTACGTGCCCTTAGCGGGAACTGAACCCGGGTCTCTCTGTAGTATTACCCCTTTAATCAAAGAGACTGTAATGACTTTCTTCCATTGCTAATCTTCAGATATTTCATTATCATTGTTGGTTCTTTTGACTGTGTCTACTGCTCTTCAAGTGAAACACTTGAGTGGAATTATGTTTCTAGCAGGACCACAGCTGGTAGAGTCTTTTTTTTTTTTTTTAAATCAGAAATGTCCCTAGAAAACAGAATATCAAGGTGGGATCCTGGGGCTGAGTAGCTCACACATTTAAGGAATGCACAGATGACCTCTTGTGCCTGGTAGATATTGTGACACTTGCCATCCCTAGCAAGCAAGGGCATCACAATTGCTCAGATTATTACTGGTGATGGCATGGGATGGAGTGCCTGTGGGGGCGAGACTTCAGGGGAAAGTGGGGTGGTGTACTTGATTACAACGATGATCATGGTTTTTATGAAGATTGTGAGGGTGGTATAAATTTTATGGATATATTGGAAGGTTTACAAAAAGAAAAAGAAAAAAAGAAGAAGAAGAAGGAAAGAAACACTTATGATCTTGAATATCCAACTCAAGGCCAGAGTAGGAACCTGACAGCTTTATGGGGCAAAAATAAATCTTACCTCATACCACACACACAAAGTTAGAAATTTTACAAAGACGTATATAAAAAAATAAAAAACAGTCTGTCAGAAGAGAAGAGGAGAATCTTAACTTTGGAACAGGCAAAGATTTCTTAACAGGATATAAGAAGCAAGAAGCACTAATTATAAGAGAAAAGATTCATAAATTTAACTTTTAAAAATCAATAATTTTGCTCATCAAAAGATACCATGAAGAGAATATAAAAGACAAGAAAGTGGTTGGAAAGAGATGTTTGCAAGACATATTTCTGAAAAAGGACTTATACCCATATTACATTAAAACTCATAGAAGTCAATAAGAAAAAGTCAATTCAATCAAAAATTGATTTAAAAGACCTGAGGACATAATATACCAAAAGTATATATAAAAATTGGCCAATGAACATATGAAAATGTGCTTAATATGATCACTTATGCAAACTAAATCTTCAATGAGATACCATTACATACTCACAGCAATGGCTCAGCTTTGAGAAGACTAACAACAATACTAAGTGTTGGTGAGAAGGAGGAGCGACTGGGATTCCTTCCCATTGTGGGTAGGACAGTAAATTGATACACTTACTATGGAAAAGTGTTAACAGCACTTAATTTTTTTCCACCAAAAACTAAACAAACATATACTGGATGATGTGGCAATTATATTTCTAGGTATATACCAAACAAATGAAAGCTTTGTCCAGCAAAAATCTTATGCAGAAATGTTCACAGCACCTTGGTGGGGGTGGTTCAGTTGGTTGAGTGTGGTCCTGTGCACTGAAATGTTCGATTCCCAGCCTGGTTTTCGAGCTCAGCCCCCCATGAGGGGTGTGCAGGAGCCAGCCGATTGATGTTTCACTCTCACATTGATGTTTCACTCTCACATTGATGTTTCTCTCTTTCTCTTCCTCTCCCTTCCTCTCTAAAAATCAATTTAAAAAACTTTAAAAAATTGTTTTAATGATCATAGCTACTTTTATAAAATAATAGGTCTCAAATAGAAATGATTCAAATACCCATCAGCACTGGAATGGATAAATACATGATAGTATATTAAACAATGGAAGACTATACAGCAGTGAAAAAGAGCAAAGTATTAATAATTGCAACAATCTGAAGGAATCGCAGAGTTATAATGCTGACTGAGAAAAATCAGACACAAAAGAATATATACCGCATAATTCTATTTATATGAAGTTCAAAACCAGGTGAAACATTGGGATTAGTAGTCAGAACACTGGCTAGCCTTAGAGGTTCACAAACAGGAAAGTGGCTTGAGAGAGCTTTCTGGAGTACTGTAAATGGTCCATGTCTCGCTCTACTTCCCAATCCCTCCTAAGGATGTTCAGAGTCATTTCTGTTTATTTCACAATCATTTGATGGCTGATCATCAGACACTTACAGGCTATTGCTCGAATGCCATCTCAACAAATGATTCAGACAGATAAACGACAAAGGTAACCTTTATACCAGCATAAACCGAGCAACAGTTTTATTGACATAACCGAGAATAAGGAAACGCAGTGGTGAAGATGTCAGGAAACGGAATCAGACTTAAATGACCTTTCCTTATCCTTGAATCAGACAAACCAACAGAGATTTTATGGTGATACAACCGATTCTGCCGGTGAGCACCAAGGACACAACACGGAGGTCCAGGAAACCAGACTTTCTGAAGTCAGATCAGAAACCTTAAGAAAGCGTGTTGTTTAACATTGTATCAGAGACTTACAAGACCAGAAAAGAAAAACTGGTTTTAAGCCAGACAGTCAAGAATGCTGACAATGTTAAAAACAAACCAAAAGAAAACCGGTCTCACACGCTTGACTTGGAGATAATCAGTGTTTCCCCACTCTGGTTAGACCTTATCAGATAGCTCCAAGTTCACTCCAATCTCCAAACTTACTCAATATTCTATAAAAGTGCTACTTGAGCCCTGGCCGGTTTGGCTCAGCTCATGGACCAAAGAGTCTCGGGTTTGATTCTGGTCAAGGGCATGTGCCTCAGTTGTGGTTCATTCCCCGGCCCTGGTGGGGTTGTGCAGAAGGCAATTGGTCGGTATGTCTCTCTCACATCGATGTTTCTCTCGCGCTCTCTCTCCCCCTCCCACTCTATCTGAAGATAAATGGAAAAATATCCTCAGGTGAGGATTTTTTAAAAAAGTGCTACTTGAGCATTGTTGGGAGACTATATTTCTGAAGTTACTTTCCATTGCCTATTAAGTTATTGAATTTCAGCATTACTTTTGCACATTTGGTAGCTCCATCATCTTGTGAACACCTAACAAAATGAACCCTCTTTGAAGAAAATATGACTTTGTATTAGACAATGGTCTCTTAGATAATAGAAAAATTAAGCCATCAAAATTAAAAATGTTTGTACCTCCAAAAGCACCATCACAAAAGTAAAAAAATTACCCTCAGAATGAGAGAAAATGCATGCAAATCATATATTTAATAAGAGATATATCCAGAGTATATAAAGTACTTTCACAACTCAACAATAAAGACAATTAACCCAATTTTTAAATGGGCAAAGAACTGAAGACATTTCTCTAAAAAAGATATACAAATGGCCAATAAACACATGGAAAGAAAGATGCTTAACACCATTAGTCATTCAGTAAATGCAAATAAAAAACATAAGATACAATTTCTCACCCACTAGTTACCATGCTACGAACAACAGACAAAAACACCTATTGGTGAGGGTGTGAAGAAACAAACACATGTTGCTGGTAGGAATGTGAACTGGTACAGCTACAGTTTTGCAATTCCTCAAAATGTTAAACACAGAATTAACATAATACCTAGCAATTAGACGCCGATGCATGTACTTGTGGGAACCAAAAGCATATTGCTACACAAAAACTTGTACACAAGTGTTCTTAATGGCATTATTTTGATAAGACCCAGAAGTGGATAAAACATTCAATGTCCATCAACCCAAATATCCTGACAAAGGGATTAACAAAATGTGCTCTGTTCATACAATGACATATTATTCAGCCATAAAAAGGAATGAAGTGCTGATATGTGCTATAACATGGATAAAACTTGAAGACAATATGTTAAATGAAAGAAGCCAGTAACAAAAGGACAAATACTGTGTGATTCCACTTGTATGACGTACACAAGAGTAGTCAAGTTAATAAGGACAGAAAGTAGTTGCCAGGGGCTGGGAGGAAGGAAGAATGGGGAAGTTACTGGTTGATGGGTATGAAATTTTAGTTTGGGCAGATGGAAACGTTCTGGAGGGAGATGGATGGTGATGGTATTTGTAAAGCAATATGAAGGTGCTTAATGTCACTGAGCTGGACACTTACAAATAGTTAAAATGTGCCCTGGCCAGTTTGGCTCAGCGGTTAGAGCGTCGGCCTGCGGTCCAGAGAGACCCGGGTTGGGTTCCCGCTAAGGGCACGTACCTCGGTTGCAGTTTGTCCCCGGCCCTGGTTGGGTTGTGCGGGTGGCAACCAGTCGATGTGTCCCTTTCATGTCGATGTTTCTCTCTCTCTCTCTCTTCCTCTCTCTCCTTCCCACTCTATCTGAACAAAATATGGAAAAATGTCCTCGGGTGAGGATTAAAAAAAAAAAAGTTATAATGCTAACCTTTGTTAAGTATATTTTACCATGAAAACAAATAGATAAATGAACAGCAAAAAAAACAAAAACAAAACTACCAGCAGAAATAAATAAAGAAAAGGAACAACATGCCAAAATGTAAAAAACATGTAAGAGCTAAGGAAAGAAAGAGAAAAGTGTGATGTAACAGATCATGCTACTCCGCGTCCAGCCCTCTGAGCAATATTGAGAGAAGGAAAGTAAAATAAAAATTCCTGAGGACTCCCAGCAACACCCTCCTAACATGGGAGAAGTTGACAGCGAATGAGATGGGATCCAAAGTAAAAGCAAAGGGAAAAGTCAAGCCCTCGAGTGAAGTCAGATTTACCACCTTCCAAGGCACTGCATTGAGTTGAGAAGATGAATCCAGGTTCTACTTGATGAGGGGAAGCAAACAGGTCTTGAGAATAATTCACCTATACTATATACGAGCAAATAGCATCAATAAAAAAAAAAACTACTCAGGAGTTAACCAAGGTAGTTAAAGGTAACCCTAACTCACCAAATGGGAAAGAATATTTGTAAATCATATATCTGATAAGGGATTAACATCCAGAAAATATAGAGAACTCTTAAAACTCAAAGTAAGAAGAACACCAGCAATCTAATTAACAAATGGGCGAAGGACTTGAATAGACATTCCTCCAAAGAAGATTTACAAATAGACAGAAAGCACAAGATTCTCAACATCACTAATCACTAGGGAAATGCAAAGCAAAACTATAATGAGATACGACCTCACACTCACAGCGGTTCTCAACCTGTGGGTCGCGATCCCTTTGGGGGTTGAACGACCCTTTCACAGGGGTCACCTAAGACATAACAGTAGCAAAATTACAGTTATGAAGTAGCAACAAAAATAATTTTATAGCTGGGGGTCACCACAACATGAGGAACCGTATTAAAGGGTCGTAGCATTAGGAAGGTTGGGAATCACTGCTTAGGATGACTATTATGAAAAAAAAAACAGAAAATAAGAAGTGTTGACAAGGATGTGGAAAAATTGGAAACTTTTACACTGGTGAAGTAGCCGTTGTGGGAAAAGTAAGGCGGTTTCTCAAAAGAAAGAAAGAAAGATTTACTATATGGCCCAGCAACTCCATTTCTGGGTATACACCCAAAAGAATTCAAAGAAGAGTCTCAAAGAGATACTTATATACCCATGTTCATAACAATGCTATTCACAATAACTAAACCATGGAAGAAACCCAAGTGTCCATCAATGAGATGAATGAATAAGCAAAATATGGTATATAAAGAATGTTATTCGGCCTTTAAAATGAAGAAAATTCTGCAGTATGATACAACACAGATGAACCTTGAGGACATTATGCTAAGTGAAATAACCCAGTCACAAAAGAACAAATATTACATGATTCCACTTATTGGAGAGACCTCCAGTAGTCAAAATCATAGAGACAGAAAGTAGAATGGTAGTTGCCAGGGACTGTGGCGAGGTGGGATTGGGGAGAAGGGTATAGCTTCAGTTTTACAAGATAGAAAGAATTCTGGATATGGACGGTAATGATGGTTATTGAACATTTTGAATGTATTTAACATGACTGGCTAAGACAGTAAATTTTATGTTATGTGCATTTTACCACAATTAAACTTTAAAAATCACTCTTAATAGGTTCTAGACTTTACGATAAATTGGTTAATATGGCTGATTTTTTTCATGTATCTTCCTATCCCTGGCCACATATATAGAGCTTACACTAATAAAAATGAATTCCTTACCTGCCTTCGTCAAGTAAACCTTTCCACTTTGGGAAACCAAAGTAATATCGGAAGTATAGAAACTATGATAAGTATTCCTTATGATATCATCATGAAAGTCAGCTAATAATTCAAAAGTGTTGCCACCATCGATTGAAAGCCATACCTAAAGGAATAAAGGGACACCTCATTAAAGAGCTGTCATGGAACAGGCAACAATTACCTATGAGCCTACTCCTCCTCCATGAGAAAAGTCATGCAGCATGGTCTTTTCCACATGCCCACATCCATCCATCCACCGGACCCCCAACACATACTGACTGTTTACTTGGTCGACTCTGTATTTCCTTCCTGGAGTTTGGGTGACAGTCTATGTGGCAGGCACAGGTCTACACAGTATGCATGGTGAATGTACAAAAGAACGAAGTTATCCCCATCATCTCCCAAATGGGATCCCCTTGTTCATAAAAGGATGAAGTGCTGGGTGTATTTGCATATGGGAGAGAGTTTACTGCACATTGACATGAGACTTCACTTTCCGGACATCTGGCAAATATGTGTGCAAACAAACATGTGGTGTGTGGAAGAGTCCCTGACACGTGCAAGAGCGTGTCCTCAAATGCTCCGCCATACACAGCATGTATGTTTCTCTGTGTCCTCATCTTTTTTCTTAAAAATTAACTTTAGTGGCAAGTTGTACCTGAAAATAGGCTTTTCTTAAATTTAAAACATTATAATGTGGCTGAAGTCTCTTTGACCACCATCCAAATAATTCTCCTTTTATACCTCATCCGATATAATCGTGGTCTCCTGTATCCCTTCCCAGAGGTAACTACTGTTCCCAATTTGAAAATTCTACACCTTTACATATACCCAGAGGATATGTCCAGTACAGTTCATCATATGGTGAGGAGGAGGAGAGGAGGCATATATCTGGGAAGCACTACCTTTAGACTTGGGCAAGAGGGACCCTTGTTCTGGACTGCATACTTAGTGTATCTGCATATTACAAACACACAGAGAAAGTTTATTAATTAAGCGATGCTTCCATCTCTCAGGAATATAGCACTCATTGCTGGCATAGCACAATCCATGTCCTAAACATATGATATGGGACCTCCATCTTCACTCTTGCTTTGGACCCTGCAAACGTTCCTGGTGAGCATGGTGATGGGTGGGGACATGGGGCTGGAAGGGGAGGGAGCTTTGAACAGTATGTTCAAAATGGCATCATACTGCACTGTTGTTCTGTAAGTTACATTTGCCATTCAGTGGATCTCAGGTCATTTTGCTAGCTCATGTGATCTTCACGTTCTTCTGTACCGAAGCATCCTTCAACTTTATGGCGGTATCACACCTGAGATTCTCTATTTTCCAGCTAACGAACATGTAAAGGTCATATCAAAAGGCTCACTGCTATACACAATACTACAGTGAACATTCTGCCTGCCTCTTTTGAAAACTATCTTATTTTTCCCACCATTCATCCCCTCAAGGTCTGCCTGCCTCCTTGGACTGCTGGGGAAGCGCCCCTCTGGAGCAGGCACTGAACACTAAGTTGCTGAGTCAGGCTATGCACATGCCTATAACGTTAACAGACACTGCCGACGTGTTCTTGAATTTCGCTAAACCAGTTTATATTCTTATAGGTAATGTATGAGAGTATCAATTTCTCCAAACCTCACCAATTCTTGATATTTTCAAAAGTTAATTTTTACTGATTACTTGAATAAAAACAATGGCATCTCATGGCATTGTCTAAATAGTTTTAATTATTAATCTATTGATGGCTCACTTTTATTTTTCTTATGTTAATTAATATAATGAACATGTGTGCACTGACAGCTAAGCCCAAGAATGAGCATATAGCTAGTCCTTTACCTTTTCCTATGTCTCTCCCCAATCCTGCCTCCCTGTCTGTTTCCTCAGAGATATCCAATGTCTAGAAATTTGTGTTTTTCATTCCCTTGCTTTATTAAAGTTTTAGCACATAAGTATGTTTAATTTATTGCTTGATTTTACTTCTTTTTCTCTTTATGCTTTTTTTTTATTCAAAGGTGTCATATCATATGGTCTTCTAGAACTTATTTCCTCCCAGTATCATTTCCTTATATGCATATATTTTGCATATGGTTCAGTTAATTTGCTTTTCTATTGCTGTGTAATAGTTCACTATGTGAATAACATGTACTGTATTCTTCTATTCATGGGCATCTGGATTATTTCCAGTCCTTCAGTGCTGTGGTGAACACTGCTGTGATGAAAATGTTCAAATGTTTTCTCATATATATGTTCCCCTTGACAAGAAAGTGACATCAGCGGGTCATGGAATATGCAAACATTAAAATTTACAGGACAACAATAATGCCAAATTGCTTTCCTAAAGAGTTGCTGTGATTTACCCTCCCATCAGCATGTCTAAGAGATACACATCCTCTTCAACATGTGTGTTGTCAGAATTAATCTTGCCAATTAAATTGCTTAAAATGATATTCCATTGCTTTCTTGATTTGTAGTTCCCTGATGACTTGTGATTATATCATCTCCTCACATGTTTGTTTCATTTGTATTTCTTTCCCTGTGAAATGCTCATTCATATTTAAAAAATTAATTTAGCCATTTTTAAATCAATTTAGCTTTTTTTTATTGCTTTGTAGGAATTTCTTATTTATTCTTACATATAATTCTTTCTCAGTTAAATGTATTGCAAATATTATTTCCCAGTTTGTTTTCACTTCTCATGATGTCTTTAATGAACATAGTTCTTCTCTTCCTCCATCTCCTTTTTTGTTTGTTTTAGTAATTTGTAAGTATCTTTTAGATTTTCTACTTAGATAATCATACCTTTTGATCATATCTTTTAGAGGTTTTTTTCTAATTTTTAATATTCATTCCTTAATTATTTTCTTTGTCTTGCTGCATTCCCTTCTGTGCATTCTTTTACTTCTTGATAATTTCTTTCTAGAACTCAAACTGCTGTTAAATACAACTCTGTCTTCTATATGAGGTATGTACCCCCACAACTGAACATGGAGAAGAACATGCAGTTATGTGGACTGGTCACACTTACATCATGAGCACAGCCCGGCCGGTGTGGCTCAGTGGTTGAGCGTTGACTCATGCACCAAGAGGTCGCCTGTTCGATTCCCGGTCAGGGCACATGCCCAGGTTGTGGGCCAGATCCCCAGTGGGGGGCATGCAGGAGGTGGCCAATCGATGTTCTTTCTCATTGATGTTTCTATCTCATTGATGTTTCTATCTCTCTCTCCCTCTCCCTTCCTCTCTAAGTCAATACAGAAAAAATAATTAAAAAAAAAAAGATAGACATTAAAAAAAAAAATCATGAGCCCAAAGCTCAGGCAGTCACACTGCACTCCTTAGTTCATCCTCCCAGCCTCCGAGGCAACGATTTACTCTGTTCTCTTCCTCAAACCCCTAACCCTCTTCCTCCATCCTCACCCTCAAATAATGACTTTGATTTGTTATTGAGAAAACAGAAGATAAATCCCCACTTGCTTCCTGACCACAGCTACCACTTACCAGCTTTGGGCCCCTGAGCTCTCCCTTCCCTCCTGTGGCTGTAGGATCAGTCTCCTCCCAGGCCAGTCTCTCCTCTAGCGCAGGGCTCTCCTCTCCTCTCACCATTTAGAAATGTCCATCAGTCCAGACGTTGCTCTGTTCTCTCTCCTTCCTACCTCACAAGTTCCCCCCGCCTACTGAGCAACTGCCATTAGCACACGCATAACTTCTCCAATCTTAAAAAACAAAAATAAAACCTCTTCTCTTGAACACCCTTCCTCCTTCAAATATTGCCTCAGTTCAATGCTCCACTTCTGTTTTTGGGGGGGAGGGGCTGATCTTCACCTGAGGATATATTTTCATTGATTTCTAGATAGAGGGGAATGGAGGGAGAAAGGAAGAGATGGAGAAGGTGGCATGGGGCAGGGGGAGAGAGAAACATTAATGTGAGAGACACACATATTAATTGGTTGCCTCCTGCACGACCCCAACCAGGGCCGGGGATCGAACCTGTAACCCGGGTATGTGCCTTTGACTTTGAACCTGCGATCCTTCTGGGCTGACACTCTAATCACTGAGCCAAACCAGCCAGGGCCACTGCTCCACTTTTCAACAAAACTTTGCAAAAGATTTGTTTGTATTCATTGTGTCTAATTCCCCTCCTCTCAGTCTCTCTCTTTTTTTTTCCCATTTTTTGTTCAGGTAGAGTGGAAGGGAGAGAGAGAGAGAGAGAAAGAGAGAGAGAGAAAGAAAGAGAGAGAGAGAGAGAGAGAGAGAGAGAGAGAGAGAGAGAGAGAGAGAAACATTGATGTGAAAGGAACACATCAAGTGGCTGCCACCCGCACAACCGACCAGGGCCGGGGACAAACTGCAACCGAGGTACGCGCCCTTAGCGGGAACCGAACCCGGGTCTCTCAGGACCGCAGGCCGACGCTCTAACCACTGAGCCAAACCGGCCAGGGCTCTCAGTCTCTTTTCATCGGGCTTTCCACCTCCCCAGTCATCAGTGAGATTTTACTCCAAACACAACACTCGGCTGAGAGGACGTGAATGGCTCACACCCACTGGAAGCTCATGTGCACACACCTGATTGCCATAGGCGTACAGAAAATGGCTTCGTGGATGGAACACCATTCCAACAGGAGAAGAGAATGATGAAGGAAACGTAAAGACTGGAAATTTTTGTTTTATTCTTGGTTTGTTCATTTCTAGGATGTGTACAGAGGCAGTGGTCTCCTTCTAGAAATAAAGCATGAGCAATCATAAGAATTTTTCCATTAATAATACTAGCCTATGTTACAATTTTTAGAGTTTCCTGTTACTCGAAGTTTCAGACAGGGACCCATTAACACAGCATAAAACTGGAAGGATTAGCAACCATCGATATCTCTTTACTGGGCTCCCCCCCCCAATCTACATCCATTTAATAGCTGTTGAACATGAAGTTTAGAAGATGAAATAACTTCTCCAAGGTTCTATAATAAATGACAGAATGACTGAACTCAGCAGAAAGACTCGAATGCTCACGCTAATAACTATTACTTCAAAGTACTTTTTAAAAGTGTTGACCCCTGGGCCACATTCACAATCTACTGGATCACGATCGTGAAGGGAATTAGAATATGTACCCCAAGATAGGCACTTTGGTATGAAGATTATTTTAAGCTGAAGACATTTGATACTCAACAGATGCAGGGGGGGAAAAAAAAAGCCTTTCCTTATCTGACTAAAAGCAGCAATGTTGAGAAATAAGACTGCCACCAATTCCTCTTCAGGGTGGATAAACTCCCATGAGGAAGAATATGAATAAAACCTACCCCAAAACCTTCCTTCATGAAAGATTTATCAACCTGAAGGAGACAGAAAGACCATACAGACCTGTATAAACAAACTCTATCTCCTGCTTGTTCTCCTGTGAAGCCATTGTCTTTCATTTGTTTTCCTTAAGTGCCTTTCTCACCCCCCTTATTAGGGTGTCTAACCACCTTGTTGAGTTACTCATCACTGATTTTCACCTGCCTGTACATGTACTGCACACATCAATACATTGTTTTCTTTTCTCCTGTTACTCTGTCTTTTGTCAGTTTAATTTACAGGACCCTGGCTACTGAACCTAAGAGGGTAGAGAAACATTGTTTTTTCTCCCCTAAAATGAAAGGGTAGGGCTGAACTTATATATATTTTTAATGGCTCTAAGAAAAAATCTAATTCACAGTTGGGGTTAAGACCCATTGAAATAGAAAACATAGATCTGTGGCAATTTGGTTCCATTATTTGTTAACCTAAACTGACTACTTTTATGAAACCTTAAATTTACATAGAACTAACTCAGCTTATATTCTTGGGAGAATAAGAAAAAAAGAATTATTAAGCAAATAGCATCATATTTTCTACTTTCATCAAACTGAATGACAGTCAGAGGCAAGAACTCTCTAAAGTATCTGAATCTGTATTACTAGCCGTAAATCATTTTGCTGTAGTTAATTTTATCAACTTCCACTGCCAAAGATGACAAGCACTCGGATGGTTTTGCTTAGTTACATTTTCATTGTTGTAGCGTCAGGAGCAATCCCCTCCGGGCTGCAGGGCCTACCTGGTTGTTTAAGAGGTAGACTCCGGAACCACACTCTTGGTCAATAAGAAATGTTATTATACTTGAAGAGATAGTCTTCATTCCTTTTGGAAGCTGAGGTAAGCAAGGTAACCATTCAAAAAATGGCTCTCTGCTATAAAAACAAGAGCTTGCCTGCAAAAAGGGAGAGGAAATGTTAATGCTGTTTTTGACATATAAGCTCTAATTAGCACTCTTCAGAAAATAAACTAATGACTGGCTACAGATAAAAGTGTTAAACCTTGCCCAGCCGATGTGGCTCAGTGGTTGAGCGTTGACCCATGCACCAAAAGGTCGCCTGTTCGATTCCCGGTCAGGACACATGCCCAGGGTGTGGCTACGATCCCTTGTGGGGGGCATGTGGGAGGTGGCCAATCGATGTTCTCTCTCATCCATGTTTCTATCTCCCTCTCCCTCTCCCTTCCTCTCTCTCTAAAATTCAATAAAGAAAAAAGATATGAAAGTGTTAAATCTGGGGGAAAAAAGGTGTAAAATCTTTAATGCCTATACTTCTCATCTGAGGGATGTAAGTTCAGAGAGCTCCCTTCTGGCATGGACTGTCTGCCTAGATTTCGTGTAGTTAGGCAATCACCATTAAACCCACGTAGAGGAGCCACTGAGAGAAAGTAATGGTTAAGTCTTTCAGTCTGCAGAACCGCTATTGTTTTAGATTAATAACCATCCATCAAATCATACACAGTACAGTTTCTTACCTTTTAAAATATTAAATGCCATACCTCACTTAAAGTCTTGTTTCTCTCAAAGGTGATAGTAATATAGTCAACTATAAAACATGAAGGTACAGAAATTACATGCAGCATCGATATTTCTAAACGTATCACTAACTATGCTCAAATCAAATTTCTTGCAATTCTATCAGCACGTGCCTATTGTTTCAGATTCAAATTAATTTTTCCCCTTAGTTTTAAGCCATGAACTTATACAGAACAAACCTATCTACATTTTACTCTATTTTTATTTTGTCATTTTATTTCATCTATATGTGCTATTCATGTTGAATAAAAGTCCATAAATATCTCTTTACCTAAAATTTACCTTCAAAGTGTTCTCTGTTAGCAAAACATCTTTCGTTATACCACAATTTTCCTTTGACATAGTCAACCTACATAAATAAATAAAAATATCAGTTAGGCAATATGTAGATTTAAGATATAAAATAGGAAACACATTTTTAAAAATTTTAAGGTTCAATAGTTCAGGAATATGGAGCAAATAAAGACAGAAAAATTATATGCAAATAAAAGGGTGTAGAGTGAGGATAAGAAACAAGAATAATGCTTTTTGAACAATACACTCACAAAAGGAATGAAAAGAGATTTCTCCCGAATTAGCAGGTGTCAATGACAGACGCCTAGCCCATGAACTCGTTATCGGAAGCTACAGAAACTGTGAACCTTTCATCAGTCACAATGGGTCACGCGTTTATCTTTTATTCTTCATTAGATGCACCAGGCTTCAGGACTCTTCACAGAAGCCCAACAGTGGCAAGAAGCAAGAAGCAAGAAGCCACAAAAACATAGGTTTTGAAAAACTGGTCATAAGAGTGAAGCTTTCAAGAAAGTGAGATTATGTATGTTGAATATGAATTATATGCAAGAGTTTGAGAGGGACTTTTTTGTTATAGGAAAATTCTGACTTTCAAATTATTGTTGAAACAAAAGGGAGACCTTACATTTTTATAGGTCAGTAATAAAATCTGTATAAACTGCATTAAAACCTTTTTACATATTCTAAAACAGATAGTGGTAATGGTTGTACAACTCTCTGAGTCTACTAAAAGCCCATTGAATTGTCTACTTCAAATGGGAGAATTTCATGCTATTTGCATTATATTCTCAATAAAACTGCTAAACAAAGAAGCAAAAAAACATTTTGAAACAGAATGTGCAACAATTTATTTAAATGGTGTGGTATCTTAAAGCTAAGGTGTTATAGCGAATGAATCTTTGAGCTCTTATATAAATCTTCAGGTTTGTAGGACACCATAATTATCATTACAATATCTGAATAATTAATATAGAATCTTTTTTATTTATCCTCATCCGAGGACGTTTTTCCATTTTTTGTACACATAGAGTGGGAGGGAGAGAGAGGAAGAGAAAGAGAGGGAAACATCGATGTGAAAGGGACACATAGAGTGGCTGCCACCCGCACGACCAACCAGGGCCGGGGACAAACTGCAACCGAGGTACATGCCCTTAGCGGGAACCGAACCCGGGTCTCTCCGGACCGCAGGCGGACGCTCTAACCGCTGAGCCAAACCGGCCAGGGCAATATAGAATCTTTATTGGACCCTGACTTATTCCTTTTCTTCCTCTTTATTTAGATTTCTTCTTGTTTATTTCCTACCTGCAATCAAACTGGTAAGAGCCCAGTCAATATCTTAGGGAATAATTTCATCTGATCAGTTGACTTCATTGCAAAGGATGATCTGATGACCCAAGTCTGACTTAGAGTCACAAGGATTGGTCAGGAATGAACACATAATCCAATTCAGGGTAATGAGTCAGCCCTGAAACTTGCTGGAACTGCTGGGAAAGAGAAACTCTATTCCTGTTGGGATTGCTAAAGCAATCACTTATGGACCTGGTGGCTCTTCTCACTCACAATTGTAGAAAACATGCTGAGAATGAAGCCGATAGCTGGCAAGGGTGGCGGGGGCGAGGGGTAGGCACGACGAGCCTGAGGACTGTAGGAAAGGCCCTGATCGTGAAGGATCTTGCATGTCTCACACAAGTTAGAATTATATCCTTGAAGAAGCGCCCCAAAGTCCCTGCTCTTTCTTCTCAACAGATTTCGGTGGCTAACGGATTTTCCTCACGCCAACTTCCCAATTTAGCATCTTTGTACTTACTACGACACCTGTCTGAATGTGCTTCTTCAAGTGGTTCAAGTTTCCACTTAGATTTCACCTCCTTGGAGAGGTCTGCTACAATCACCCTATTTAAAGTAGAATATTATCTTCCCTTCACTCTCCTGCTTTAATTTAATTTAATTTTATTTCCCTCGTCTGTTTTAATTTTGCTAAGCCCTGGTCTATAATCATCTCACGCATTTGTTTGTGTGCTTGTTTATGACCTATCTCCCTCGGCAGAATGGTAAGCTATGTGAAAGTAGGGACTGTGTCTTATTCTGGAATTCTTCTTATCTAAACAAGCATGGGTTATGGAAAGTACTCAAATATTTGCAGAATGGATGAATAAATAAATGAATAAATCATCAAGTAGTAACTCCTTCAGACCTGCCTAAACAGCCACATATATCCCTTTCTTACCACCCTGCTTTTGGTCATTATAAAAAAGGTCTCATTTACAGGTAAATCCTTATACTTTTTAGGAATAATTTCACTTTTTGCCCTGACCGGTTTGGCTCAGCGGTTAGAGCGTTGGCCTGAGGACCAGAGAGTCCTGGGTTCGGTTCCCGCTAAGGGCATGTTCTTCGGTTGCAGTTTGTCTCCGGCTCTGGTTGGGGTCATGTGAGTGGCAACCAGTTGACGTGTTTCTCTTACATCGATGTTTCTCTCTCTCTCTCCCCCCACCCCTCTCCCTTCGCTCTATCTGAAGATAAATGCAAAAATGTCCTCGAGTGAGGATAAAAAAAAAAGAGAAGAATTTCACTTTTGAGTGTGTGTGCATCTGTGAGGAAAAATGGAGGAGGGGACTTGACAAAAGGCTAGGAATACTCGAAATTTTTGTTGTGGTTTCCAAACTAAAGCATGCTTATATGTTGATGGAAATGACCTATTGAATCATGAAACTTGACCTTGTATCAGAGAGGGGAGATAATCGATGGACTAAAGTCTCCCCAAAAAGCCAGACGCAGAGGTGTGACAAGCTTATTTGGCACGTTTGCACAAATTAGAAAGTGACTTTCTCCAGGGAGGCACAGGTCTGCACAGGCGTAGGTGGACTGGGGGGAAAGTGTCAGCCAGATTTCGGCCCCTCCTCTCTTTCCCACTGGGCGCCCCATGCAGAAAATACCTACGCACCCCTGCAATCCTGGTCAGCACGTGAAACAAGGCAGCCTCTGAAACAAGGAGGGGCACTTGTCTTTGGAACAGAAGAGGAGATCATTGCTTGAGAGCTAGTAGAAATACAAGTTTTTAGCTCAAATGGTAAACAATATTACAGTAGCAGGAATAATCTATATTGTGAATTCTTGTCTTGCACCTCATCTCTTAGGGCAACCAAGGAAACATCTCTTTTAACCAACCCTTGGAGATTTAAAGCATCTTACCCTTTCGAAACCACAAAAGTCTGCCCTTGAAAACTAGAAGAAAAAAAAGAAGAAGAAACTTTGATTTTTGCTTGATATGAGAAGGCATAACACAATGTAGTGATTTAAAGGCGATGTTTCTTTTATATCCCGGCAGTTGGGAGCATCACCCTGAAACCAGCCACTTAAGTAGTTTGCACAATACCCTGGAGATTTCCTCTTCAGTCTTTGCCTTGTTTCGCCATTTGATTAATTTGCTTATACAACTTAATTCCAGAAAGGATTTGGGATCAAAACCCCATCTGTTGATGACTTAAGTGGAGAAGTTAAGAAGTGTGCAGAAATACACTAAGTCTGCCACCCACTTGGGATGAGGAAGGCACAGCCTTGACCGGTCATGCTCCCCACGGCCTCCTCCTGCCCAGCTCAGTGCAGCTCCTAGGTCAGACCCTCTGTCCTTTGAATGTGAGTCACTGTACTTGGCATCTACCACTCTCTGCTTTAGCAATCACACGATAAGGCCAGATAAACACATCGAAGGCCAGATTAGTTGTCTGAGCAACAAATGGTACTTTCTCAGAGATAGGGAGGAGGGAGGCTATGAATATTTGTATACCTCAAGAAAGGAATCATTATTACGCATAAGAAATACCTGCTTCTCAACCAGTACAATTGCCCCTTTCATACTTACCCTTATCTTTTCTTCTACAATTCCTAAGTCTTTATTACTTCTCTTATTTCTGTTGTGGTAATTTTTGAGAGGTATTTATTAACATGTTTAAGAATTTCATTCCACCCATGTTGTGTATGTTAACCAACATGTATATTCCCTGTCTCTCAATCCCAAATGTTACTTTAATTTGTTACTTTGTAATACTATATTTAGATTTATACCTTACCCTAAAGCATTTTGGGAACATATATAAAGATAGATAGATAGATAGATGATAGCTAGATGGATAAAGTATTTTCTACTTGTATATATATAAAACTTATTATAAATTTGTATAGCAATAAAACTAGCAAGATTTCCAAATATTCAACACTGTAAGGCAAGGGAAAAAGTTACTGTATTATGCTTGTATGTCCTTTAAAAGGAAGAAGCATTTCAATTCTAAGATACACCACACGTAACTGAGATATTCAATGTTTCTACTTTATATCACGGAAGATATTTTAGGCGAACTATTCATTACAAAGCTGTTCACATACCTTTAGGACAGGGGTTGATGGCTGACGAAGATCTCCACTTATAAAAAGTCCCAAAGAGGTGAGGATGACTAAGAAATGGTTTGTTAAAACCAAATCCACCACTGTGAGCTCCGTGTGTTCTACGGGAAGAGATCACACCATGGGTTGTGAAGTAAGGACAAGGTGAATGTGGATCCATTGTGGACAGATGAAATGCTGACGATGAAGGGCTGTCAGAGGAGTTACCTTCTCCCACGTGGGAATAGATCGTGCCCGTCAGGTTATACCACAGAGTATTGTCATAATCCCCAAATCCAGAAAAGCTGAGGCCTAGGTAAACACCTGCCACGAGAGGAAAGGAAAATTAAGGCTGGACAACCCTGCCGAGCGGGTGACTCACTTCTACGGGGCCAGGTCTTCAGGGGCCGGAGCCGGCCTCTCCTCCTGGCAGCCCGTTCTATGCCCACACCTCTCTCCTCCCCTCCCTCGGAACCTCCCTTCCCCACACTGGGAAGGTGGAGTACCTTCAGGTTACACCACAAGATTTTAGCCAACCATCTCACTTAATTATTAAGTATTTTGTTTTATATGGAAGGGGGTCAGACTTGGGCGCCCCAAAACGGGTCACTTTGCCATAAGGATTATTTGGAGCTGAAGACAATTGAGAATTAACAGATGGAGAAGAGTTCTCTGTCTTCTCCGTGTCTGCCTACAAGCAGGGCATACATTTTCCTTTGAGAAAGGCACCCCATTACACCAGAAAGAAAACACCCCTACACCAGACATGAGACAAGTTTTCATAAACACATCTTACAAAATAAGTGTTATCTTCCATTAGTCCCCCCAACTTATTTCCTAGTCACTTCCCCAGAATTTATTGTTCTGTGAAGCCCAGATCCCTTTCCTTTGTTACATGGTATATAAACTCACGAGTTAACTACTACTTTGACTTTCACTTCTTTTCTGTAAACTTCCTTGAATATAAATATAATAAAAACGACATGCCTTTTCTCCTAGTAGTCTGTGATCATTTAATTTACAGACCCCTGGGACTGAACCTAAGAAAGCAGATGAAGAGTTTGTTGTTCCTCAAACCCTTCTGAGCATAAATATGTTCCTATAGCATTGGTACAATTTTAGTAAACAATAAAAAACCCCAAAGACAAAAATTAAAATGTAAACTCTAAGAGAAAAGAAACTATGTGTGATTTATTTTAATATGTGCGATTTTAAAAATAGAAAAAATATTTGCTGATGCTTCATGAGCACTTAGTAAAAAATGACCAAACATATTGCAAATACTGAAAAGAACTTTTTTCCCTGATCCCACCTTTCCTTGGCCACAGCTCAGAGTGTTGTGTGTGTGTGTGTGTGCGTGCGCGCGTGTTTTAAACATAGAGTGGAAGGGAGGGAGAAGGAGAGGGGAAGAGAGAGAGAGAGAGAGACATGGATGTGAGAAACACATCGATTGGTTGCCTCCCGCATGACTCCAACCAGGGAAAGAGATTGAACCTGCTACACAGGTACATGCCCTTGACCAGAAATCAAACCCGGGACCCTTTGGTCTGTGGTCCGATGCTTTAACCATTGAGCCAAACTGGCCAGGGCAGGAGTCTTTTGTGTTTTAAATGTGGAATGTTAATTTGAAGTCTAGTCAAAAGTCATAATGTCTGGGGGTTTAGGAGTGTGGGGTGTGGGGGGCCTGAAGACAGTTGATAATCTAATGTATATACTTTGTTTCCAAAAGATGAATGCAGGACCAGTCATCTTGCAAAGGATATATTTTATTTCCTGGCTCTTTTCTGTGTAGATGAAGATGTAGACAAAAGTGTTATTATCATCTACTTTTTTCAGGAAGAGGAAAGCTAAAGATAAGCTTTGCCTTTCTAAGCACTAAGCCTAGCTCTACAGGTGACAGTATACGTACTATATTCTAAGTGGCGATGATGAGAGGTGTCTAGCTTGACATGATATTACATGACCAGACTCCAGCAAAGTTCAGAAATCGTTCATGCTTCATTCTGGTTAATATTTTAGACTGAAATTAAGTTACAGGTCACTCTCTATGACAAACTGGCCACAACTGTATCCCAGGGTTACAGAAGCAGAGGTAGACTATTGTGAAGAGTTTGGATGTTATTCTGGTGGACAAGGGAAGTTTGTAAGTGATGTGATTTGATTTGCACTTGAGAAGATCACTGTGGTGGCTGTATGAAGGGTGAGTATACTGGGACAAGACTAGAAACAGGGAGGCCACTTAAGAAGCTGTCAATTGGTGTCATGGAAAAACAATGTAGACTTGACATAAGATTTTAGCAGGGGTGAGAAGTGGTCACCATGGGGATAGCCACTGGGTACAGCACCATCCTGGAATGTCATGAGAGTAAGAGCAGTCAGGACTGTGTGCTAGCCTTGCCCAATGTGGCTCAGTGGTTAAAGCGTCAGCCTGCACATTGAAGGGCTGTGGGTTCGATTCTTGGTCAAGGGCACATACCTGGGCTGCAGGTTTGATCCCTGCCCCAGTGAGGGCGTGGGGGGAGGCAACCAACTGATGTGTCTTTCTGGTGTCAATGTTTCTCTCTCTCTCTCTCTCTCTCTCTCTCTCTCTCTCTCTCTCTCTCCCTCCCTCCCTCCCTCCCTCCCTCCCTCCCACACTCTCTAAAAATCAATGGAAAAATATCTTTGAGTGAGGATTCACAACAACAACAAAAAGAATGTGTGCTAGATTTCGGCTGCAAGTGATTGGATATTAGTTAGGAAGAGAAATACTGGAGGGGAACAGCTTTTAGAGGGAGATAAGCCAAGAGATCTGGATTAGACTTGTGATACTTGAGGTGCTCATTAGACATCAAGAAGAAATGTAAAATTGACAACTGAGTATAAAAGTTTGGTCTCAAAGGAGTGATCAGCACCAGAAATGTAGATGCGGGAATCAGGCTGAAAATGGCATTAACACCATGGCACTAGATTAGGTTTCCCAGGGCGAGAAAGTGGATACTTGAGGAAGGAGAATCAAGGACAAAGCCCTGGGTTCATCAACATTTTAGGGTCACACTAAAAGCTGCCAGCCTAGAAAACTAAGAGGCAAGATAAAAGCAATCGGAGGTGGTGTCCAGAAAGCCAAGAGACTAAAAGGTTTTGAGGAGAGAGAGGTCAGTTGGGTCAAATGCTGCTGAAAGAAAACTGGCGGTATGGAGCCCAGGGGCGGTCTTGGGAAGCACCGTTCAGCAGAGTGGTGGGAAGGAGTCTGATGTGCAGTGGAACGAAGACACAATGGGAGGTGGAAAATGTAGCACCGTCTACAATACATTCTTTCCAGAAATGTTGCTTTGAAGGAAAACAGAAAAATGGGAGATGGAAGTAAAGTGAGATCGATGGAGATTTTGCTTAAGATATGGGCTATTCGAGTAGCTTGCGTGCTGATGACCTGATCTGGTAAGAAGGAAGAACGTACATGAAAGGTGAGATGTGCAGGTGAGATGCAAGAACAAGATTCTTCAGATGGCTGGGAGTGGGGTGGGGTGGATAGGATCCAGAACACAAGGGGTGAGGGGGGACCTTTGATAGCAGCAGAGATACTCCCATAATGCAACAGGCAAAAAGGCAAAGCACCGTGCACATACCAGTAGAATGGCAGCCATGCTGGTGCCATGATGGGGTTCCTTGTGATCATTCTTGATTTTCTACATGAAGTATTCGAAGCGCAGCTGAGAGTGAATAGAAAATGAAGGTGATATAGAGGTTTGAGGGAAGAGGTGTGATAAGCTCATTTAGCAGAGTGGAAAATAAACATACCAGGGAGGAGAGAGAGGATTTCTGGGCAGTGCTGAGTACCCACTTGAGACTTGTGATCATGAATTTACAGTCAGGCCAGTCAGTGGAATTTTAAAGTGAGACCAGTGTACGCTATTTTTTTCCTAATAATATTCTGTTATTCTGGTGCAGAGCTAGAGACGTGTTTAAAAAAATTTTTTTTCTTTGATTTAGAGAAAGGGGAAGGGAGAAGGAGAGAGAGAGAGAAACATCGATGAGAGAACATTGATTGGCCGCCTCCTGCATACCCCACACTGGGGATTTGGCCCATAATCTGGGCATGTGTCCTAACTGGAAATTGAACCGGTGACCTCTTGGTGCATCGGTCAGTGCTCAGCCACTGAGTCACACCGGCCAGGCTAGAGATGGTTTCAACCAGAGCGGGGATTGTGCAGGTAAGGAAGACAGAGAAGCGCAAGGAAGTTACAGATGTATTGATAAGAACGGGCCATGCAAATGATGGTGAAAAAAGAAGAAAGTAAACATCCTGGGAGGTGAAAAAAGTGGTAGGGACACCACAGTGAAGCCTCATTAAATCAAAAAAGTGTTGGAAATCAAAAGACCCAGAAGGAGTGGACCGAGCGTGAGATGCTTGCAGTGGAGGTTTGGGAGTAGTAACATTATTAGAGACACCGAGGTCAAGAATATGACCACAAAAGGTGGGGGAAAGACCACTGACGGAGAGGAGGCATTAGACCTGAGTATTGCATGGGTCATTCATACGGATGGGGAAGTCCCTGAAAATAGTGACAAAAAAGAGGGTGGAGAGGAAATCAGGGGGTCTAAGTGAATGAGTGTGAGTGATCACCACACGCTGGCCATCAGAGGAGATCAGGGTCTAAGTGAAGGAGTGTGAGTGAGCACCACACGCTGACCATCAGAGGAGATCAGGGTCTAAGTGAAGGAGTGTGAGTGATCACCACACGCTGGCCATCAGAGGAGATCAGGGTCTAAGTGAACGAGTGTGAGTGATCACCACACGCTGGCCGTCAGAGGAGATCAGGGGTCTAGTGAATGAGTGTGAGTGATCACCACACGCTGGCCATCAGAGGAGATCAGGGTCTGAGTGAATGAGTGTGAGTGATCACCACACGCTGGCCATCAGAGGAGATCAGGGTCTAAGTGAAGGAGTGTGAGTGAGCACCACACGCTGGCCATCAGAGGAGATCAGGGTCTAGTGAAGGAGTGTGAGTGAGCACCACACGCTGGCCATCAGAGATCAGGGTCTAAGTGAAGGAGTGTGAGTGAGCACCACACGCTGGCCATCGGAGGAGATCAGGGTCTAAGTGAACGAGTGTGAGTGATCACCACACGCTGGCCATCAGGAAGTGTTAGAGGAGGTAAAGCCCGAGTCCAAAGGACCTGGGCATTTTAAAGGAGAAGACAAGAGTAATTATCACTAAGTAGCCCTACGGAGCAAGGATGACAGCCCTGCCCCGGGCTCTGTGACACATGACATGTGGAAGGGGGCTACAGGGGAAGAGTGCCAACTGGGACAGGCCAGCTTCCTCTCTGAGGTATGAAGGCGAAGGGGCCATTAGAGAAAAGACTGGTCATGTGGGAGTTTCTCATGACAGCACACAATTTGCACTGAGTGGATGGGGGTGGATGGAGAGGGACAGAAGTTTGGGTAAAATTAAAGAAAGTCAGAACAGTTTGTGGGTGAGGGTGACCATAGGTGACCTGGGAGGCATAGGTTTCCGGGTGACTGATAAACTAGGATGAGAGCGATGTGTTAGGAGTGTCCCAGAGGAGGAGGACGGGTAGTAAGTGCACAGGGGCTCCTGGGAGCCTGTCCCCACCATTAATTCCCAGCGGAAGGAAGGCCGCGGGACGACAAGCGCCTGGCATAGGAACCTAGGCAGCGGCAGCTCCACACTGCGGAGCCTCCTTCTGCTGAGTACAGGGGCAGCCAGCTGGGGACACGGTGGTTTCACCTGCAGAACAGGTCGCTGAAGCAATTTCTTTTCTCGAGACGTTGCGGTGGACTGGAGAGTGAGACCCCAACAAGCAGAAACTGTCCCTTCTCTCTGTGACTCTCACGGAGCAGGACTGAGCGGAGGAGTTAAGAGCAGCCTCTGTCTGGTGGCTCACAGAAGGGAGGCAGGTATAGATGTTCGGAGGCAGGTACAGATGTTCGGATACAGAGAAAGTGGAGGGGCCCTAGTCTGGCATCCTTAGAACAAACCAGAAAAGCAGGGAAGGAGCGGAGCGTCCATGAGCTGATACAGAGGGGAAAGAGCTACATTTCTAACTAAACCAATGCAGCACAAGCTGGCGCTCAGAGCCGACATCACTAAAAACCTGGAGGCCATTAGAAATGCCAAGAAATTTGGGCCAAGTCCGTTTGTCTTTCCCTATACCACGGCATAGTTTGAATCTATTACTTCACAGCAAGTCACGGTAGGGCAAGTTTTTGTTCTTTTTATTCTTCTTTAAACTTATGTTTGTCATTCACGTTGCTTCACTCTCCCATATGAATTCGGGGATTGGCTTGTCAATTTCCACAAACACACAAGATACTGCTTTAATTTTTCTTGGGATTGTCTTGAACTGATGGATGAATGTAGAGAGAACGAACATCTTTACAATAGTAGAAGTTCGTATTCATGAACATAAGTATTTTATTTATTTTAGTCATTTGTATGGCCTTTGTTAAACTGTCATAATTTCTGCATGACAGGCCTTGTAGCTCTTTAGGGTTTGTAGTTTGTTTGTTTTGTTTTGTTTCTTTCTAGATACCTTTTGGGGTTTGCTACTTTCTGAATAAACATTTTCTTAAATTAGAACTTCTTGTCTGTCTTTGGTGGGGTGGTTTTCACGAATTGTAATTATACCCTTCAGTTCTGTCAGACTCGGTGTTTGTTCTGATAGCTTTTCTGTTGATTCTATGGGAATTGTACGTGGATACACTATTATCCATGAGTAATAAAATTCTGTTCTTATTTTGAAAGTTTGTTTGTTTATTTATTTATTTATTTATTTATTTATTTATTTATTCTTCTACATTCATTGGTTTTGGGGAACGAGGAGGTCATCAAGGAGCTGGGAAAAACAACTAGAATAATACCCTTAGTGGCTGAAATGTGCAGGGATCCTATTCATACCATAGTAGTAATGGAAAAACACATACCTAATAACTAAACTAATGTTGTGATCCCTTAGAACTACAGTAGCTATTGATACGCGGCAGGAATACCCATGCACAGACAGCCAGATTAGAATCCCAGAGGATCATCTCCGGCAGGAAGCTGCGTTAGTGGAGGGCAGAGGATAAAGGAAATTAGGAAAGGCACTAAAGTCGCTATTAATATGGTGAAAGTCACAGAGGGAAAAAAGTAAATCACACTTTCAAGTAGCCAAAGTGCAGTGACAAAAGGTATATCCATTGGTATTTTTAGGAAATGTTTTTACGCTGTTATGACTATATATTTACCATGAACTGCCACTTAAACATCACTATTACAAAATTCAAAACACCACTTCCAACATTCAATAAAGCCGTTCACTTACCATCCAGCTTGGAATTCAAAAGTAAGCCAAGCAACGCTACATCGTTGGCACACGGGCATTTTGTTATTTTCATGCCCACCACATGTGGATACAATTTTCTGAGGTCCTTTTTTGTTATTAGAGTCCCGAGATTCCACTGAAGAATAGGTTCTGTGAAAATCAAGTTTAGGTGTTTACATTGAGGTAGCACTGTTGAAAATGGAACATTACTGCTCTCCTTTAAGGGTTTGAGGAACAATGTAAAGGAACTATTCCATTGCTCCAAAAATGGGAGTATTACCTCGCTCTCCATTCATTAAAAATAGGTCAATTCTTAATTTCCAGAGTGGGAAGAATGGAGTCTAATTGCCCTTGATGGGGACCTGGCAAGGTCACCCTACAGAAGAGCATGTGGGATGGAATACAGTGCCTTGGCCATCTGCGGAAAATATAACTGGCCACAGGATCTATCCCTACAAACTGAATTTCTGGATCACAGGATACGCATATTTATAACTTAGAGCACAACGCACAACTTCTGCTTCAAGAGCCCATACATTTATTTTTTTATCCTCTTCCCCTAGCCTCATCTAAATAGCAATAGACATATAAAGATGAGAATATCGCCCTGACCGGTTTGGCTCAGAGGTTAGAGCGTCAGTCCATGGACCAATGAGTCATGGGTTCAATTTCGGTCAAGGGCATGTACCTTGGTTGCGGTTTGTCCCCAGCCCTGGTCAGGTTGTGCAGGAGGCAGCCACTCAATGTGTCCCTTTCACATTGATGTTTCTTTCTCTCTTTCTCCCTCCCACTCTACCTGAACAACAACAAAACAAAACAAAAGAAAAAAATGTCCTCAGGTGAGGATTAAAAAAAAGAGAGAGAGAATAAATTCAGAATAGCAGTAGAGAACAGGAAAAGTTATCACTAATGGCCAAGACACTCAGAGGAATTTCTGAAAGATATAAAGAAGTTGGGGGTAGAACCAACACGAAAAGCGAGACAGAGGTAAGACATCTTCAACCCAGCAATCTATTCTTGGATATGCAAAGAGTTGGAGCTGGATAAAATCAAAACTTTTAAAAAATTTATCTTTATTGTTGAATGTATTACAGATGTTCCTCATTTTACCCCTATTGACCCCTCCTCCCTACTCCTGCCCCCCTCCTGCCTTTCCCCACACTGTTGTCTGTGTCCTTTGGTTATGCATATATACATATAAGTTCTTTGGTTTATCTCTTCCCACCCCCAACTCTCCCATTCCCTTTGAGATTTGTCAGTCTAACAACCAATTTGTACATCTTAGTCCCTTCACCTTTTTCACCCATTCCCCCAACGCCCCTCCTATCTGGCAACCAACAAAATGTTCTCTGTATCTATGAGAATGTTTCTGTTCTGCCTATTCATTTTGTTTGTAGTTTCAATTGTCGATAGATATGTATTCATTGCCATATTGTTTGTTCATATTTTTTATCTTTTTCTTCAAGAAGACCCTTCCACATTTCATATAATCATGGTTTAGTGGTGATGAACTCCTTTAGCTTTTCCTTGTCCGGAAAACTATGTGGCCATCGATTCTAAAGGACAGCTTTGCAGGATAGAGTAATCTTGATCGTAGGTTCTTGCTTTTCACTACTCTGAATATTTCTTTCCACTCCCTTCTGGCCTGCAAAGTTTCTTTTGAGAAATCAGCTGACAGCCTAATGGGAACTCCCTTGTAGGTAACTAACTGCTTTTCTCTTGCTGCTTTTAAGATTCTCTCTTTGTCTTGAACCTTTTGCATTTTGATGATGATGATGTGTCTTGGTGTGGGCCTCTTCGGGGTTCATCTTGTTTGGGACTCTCTGTGCTTCCTGGACTTGTATGTCTGTTTCCTTCACCAAGTTAGGGAAGTTTTCTGTCATTATTGTTTCAAATAGGTTTTTGATTTCTTGTTCTCGCTCTTCTCCTTCTGGCACCCCCAAGATGTGAACGCTTGAAGTTGTCCCAGAGGCTCCTTACACTATCCTCATTTTTTTGGATTCTTTTTTCTGTTTGCTGTTCTGATGGGGTGTTTTTTGCTTCCTTAGATTCCAAATGGATGGTTTGCTTCTTGGCTTTATTTACTCTACTACTGAATCTGTGTAAATTATTCTTTATTTCAGGTAGTGCCTCCTTCATGTCTGACTGTGCATCCTTCATTTCTGACTGCTCCTTTTTTATGCTCTTGAGGCCCTCACTAAGTTCACTGAGATCCTCACTAAGTTCATTGAGCATCCTTATAAGCAGTGTTTTGAACTCAGCATCTGTTAGGGTGCTTATCTCCATTTCACTTAGTTCTTTTCCTGGAGTTTTGTGCTGTTTTTTCATTTGGAACCTGTTACTTTGTCTCCTCACTTTGGCTGCCTCCCTGTGTTTGTTTCTGTGTATTACTTAACGAGAGGTATGGGGCTAGCTGAGACCAGATGCTGCTTGTTTGAAAGAATTTAGGAAAACCTGAAGCAGGATCCAAGACAGGCCAATCCTATGGTTAGGCAATTGGCAACGGCTTGGGTGGGCTTGAAAGTTGTGTGGGGCGGGGCCTCAGGGAGTCAGCAGGGCGGGGCTACCAGTGTGAGCCAGGTTGCTGGAATCCCAGACATGGCTGCTGTCTGCCACCCCAGGGAAGGGCTCACCAAAGGAACAAAGGCCTCTGACAGCACGTCTGTCCAGGAGAAAGCTGCCTCTCCAGTCCTCACCCCAATGCCAACATCTCAGTTCTTCCCCATATGTCTCTGGTGCCTTTCCAGCTCTCTCCCCAGTGTGGGAGCCTGGAGGGAGCAAGTCCAAAAGTCCATGCGCGGGCCCTTTAAGGAGCTGCCTGGGGCTCCAGCCGCCTCAGCCTTCCTGAGCCTCAGTTCCCGCTGGTTTTCCAGCCAGAAGTGATGGGGATTCTCTTCCTGGCACTGGAACCCTGAGCTGGGAGCCTGGTGTGGGACGGGGACCCCTCAGTCCTCAGGGAGGACCTTCCCAGCCGAGGTGTCCTCCTGATTTTTATCCTCTACACGTGGGTGTGGGACCAGCCCGTCCCCTCCGCCCTCCTACCAGTCTCGGTGTGGCTGCTGCTTTAATCCCGTAGTTGCAAGACTGCCATTCAGCTCGATGTCAGGCGGTTCTGAATGATGGTTGTTCTGTAGTTTAGTTGTAACTTTGATGTGGTTGTGGGAGGACGGATACCGTGTTTACCTCCCCGCCATCTTGACCGGAAGTGGATAAAATCAAATTTTAATGCATAAGAAAATGGGAAGATTTCTTTTCTTTTGTAAAAATGAGAAAAGAGGTACAAAAAGTAAGCCAGGGAAATTTGACAGAATACTGCTGTCTGAATTTCAAAAAAAAGTCAAAGGACTTTAAAGATGAGAGATATCAGGTCATCAATTCTCGAACTGTTTACATTTCTACAAAAAATCTCTCTATCCCCCCAAACTTCTCATAAAATCTCCTACAAAACCAAAGATGTATGTCATATATTTTTCACCATGTGTAAAGCCAGGAAAGAAGCTAGATTTCCATCTGGGTTGACATAGTGTAGGACGGCCAAGAAGGGAAAGAGACACGATTTATAACCAAACTAATCTACTCCAAAGTTAAAGAAATTTGGGACAAGGCAGCTGACTTTCCAGGGCGTTGCATGTGTGTTCAGGCAATTAATAACCAGATCTTAGAGGTCAGGGAGATTTAAGCTTGCGTCTGGGACATGATTGCTTTGAACTGAAAAATGCCTTTTGTGTACAAACACCTTAAAGTCAGGTACTATATTTTAGGCGTTTCAGGATGAGGGAGTGATTAAAAGTCTTGACTGCTACGGAGAAGCTAAATGAAGACAGAAAAGCAAGCAATATGAAGTGACTGGTGATTGTGATTTAAGAATAGTTTTAGTGGATCGGTCTGGGATGTGGATGGAAGATTAAGAAATGGAGATAACATATTTATTTTTATTAAAAAAATTTTTTTCTTTATTGATTTTAGAGAGAGAGGAAGGGAAAAGAAGAGAGTAATAGAAACATCAATGAGAGAGAACATCGACTGGCCACCTCCTACATGCTCCCCACTGGGGATCAGGCCCACAACCTGGGCACGTGCCCTGACCGGGAATCAAACCAACAACCTCTTGGTGCATGGGTCAATGCTCAACCACTGAACCACACCGGCCGGGCAGGAGACAACATTTTTATTTTTATTTTTTTCCACTTAGATACAAATTTTATTCTCTCCAAAAAGTAGTGGAGGCTTTGACCTGTGGGGCTTCCTTTGGGCAGAGGGCCTGCTGGGGCTGGGCCACCACCTAGGGCTGGATGTAGCAACGTGTGTGTCTGCCTGGCGTTGCATAGCAACGAGGCCAGGGCTGCAGCAATGTGCTGGCCGTCTGGCCTTCCCAGGAGGAAGGATGATGAGGGTGGGCTGGGGGTCTCCTGTGAGCACGAGGTGGCTGGGGGCATGGGGAGCTCAGGGGAACTCCTCACTCCCTCTGAGGGGCACCAGGGCGACAGCTGGTAGTATTGGGCTTTGAGGCAGGAGACAACATTTTTAAATGAGTTAGCAGTGAATAAATATTTCCAAATGTTACTGACCTGAACTTTGATTGCCATTTCCCAGTTTTCTCCCCATGTCTTCAGCGTATCAGTAAGTAATACCATCATCCGCTTGATTGCTCCAGTAAGAAGTCTAGGATCCATCATTCATACCTCTGTCTCCCTCACCCCCAAATTCATCAGGAAGTCGTATCAGCTCTCCAAAACACATTCTGACGATCCCTCCTTCTCACCACCTCCACTGCTAATCCCACAGCCCAGGGACTTGCAGACCGTCTCTGGAGTGGACTAGGCCAACAGCTGCCAGCCTTCCCCCAAGAGTCCGTTCTCTACACAGCAGCCAAAGTGATCTTTTGATAAAGCATAAGTCAGAATTTATCACTCCCTGGCTGAAAACACTCCAACAGCTTTTCCCCATAACTAGAATAAAATCCACACTTTTTACCATGATCTCTGCCAGCCTCTCCAAATTTATTACACACTACTCTGTCTGTCATTTACTGTGCGTCCACAACACTGGTCACCGCTCAGTCCCTCTGACAGACGAATCTTATTTCTGCATCTGGAACCTTTAAGACCTACGAATTTGTGAAGTTCTGTGCATTCTAAATAGGTGTGCATTGAAATTTTAACGCAGTGTGTGATATTCTGGGTACATTTCAATATGTAAATGATTCAGATTATAGATTATTTCAAAATGGAAATAACTTTATATTGTTATTTTAGTATTTAAAAGTAGCATTGGGCTCCAAAATATCTGAGTCTCGCAAACTTGCAATGACTATCAAGTAACTGACTATTTTTAAAAATTTCAGACACTACGAAAACATATGAGAGCACATTTTGTCATTCTTGTTTCAGATATGTTATTTTTGGTTAAAGAAATAAGACAATACAGATATGACTGAAGACACCTCCACCTTCAAATGCAACCACTATCATAAAATTGCTGTATATATTTCCAGCTCAGGCTGTTCTAGTTTTACTACAATGTACATGAACAACAGACAGTATTGCTTTATGCATTTTCTGAATTTTAGATAAATGCGTTCCTTCTCTATTCTTGGTTTTTCACTCATTGTTTTTGAGTTCTGTTCTTGATGATATTATATGGGTCTATTTGCTTCATTTTTAACAGAACACATATGTATTTGTCCTTTCCCCTACTGCTGTACATTTATGTTGTTTTCCATTTTTTCTCAATCCAAACAATGCTGCATTAAGTAGATTGGTATGTGTCTCTTGGTACCTAAGCAACTTTTTCTCTAGAGCAGTCCTGCACATCATAATCACCTGGGAAAATTTTTATTCTTGCCTGGCCCCACTTACTTTACTTAAAGCTACCCAGGTGGTCCTTTTGATAAAATATAATATTTATTTTTACTCTGCATAGTACCATATTACAGTGAGAGTGAGAGAACAAAAGTAAAAAGGAAGGTGAGGAAAGTGAAGATAAATACAATATCTAGGACTGAGGACTGAAAAAAATTTTATGTTGTAGTGCTATAGGAGATCCAAAAATTTAGCTAAGAATCAGACGACTGCAAAAAAGAAACCTAGTCTGTTGTTCATAACCCTAGACTAAAACAACCAATTTTTCATGAAAAAATAGAAATGTTCTTACTAAGATTGAACAAGAAATTTTGATGATGGTCTTCAGAAGGAAGACTGTGATGCAAGGAACAGTATCGTCTTGACATCCTTCTTTTTTTGTTTGTTTTGTTTACTGTTGACACTATTACAGATGTCCTCCATTTTCCTCCTCCTTGCCCCCTTCTTCCAAACTCTTCACCCCTGGCCTTCACCACATTGTTGTCTGTGTCCAAGGTGTAAAAATTACCTTTAGAAAGCCATTGTTTATTATAACCTGCAATGTGGCTAGAGAGAAAATATATTTCCATATTTCTATAGCACTCTGTAGACCCCTATTAACAATTACCCATGTGTATTTAATTCTTTGTCTACTTCATTAGGATTGTGAACCCCTCAAAGGTCATAATTAATCTCTTAATTACTTATCTCTAGTGCTTAGCACAGAGTTAGCCATATAGTAGGTTACAAGGTTTGTTGAAAGAATATTACAAATTCCATTTTACTTATAACTGCGGGCATTTACCTCGGACTCTATCCAATAGCGTTCCTTCAGTAGTATAAGTATTTAATCCATGTTGTAAAGTAATTCTTACTAGCCATTCTTCTACAGCTGCAACATCTGTTCGAAAACAAAAGGCAAATAATTAACTATTCTTTAGTATGTCATGTTGGTAAAATTTAAGACTGTATGAACATGACCAACAATGATTACCTTTCATTTTCCATTCTGATTGCATTTTTATGTTTTCCTACAAACGTTTTGATGATACAATAAAGAAAAATCATTTGGCCCGACTGGTATGGCTAAGTGGTTGAGCGTCAACCCACGCACCAAGAGGTCGCCAGTTCGATTCCCAGTCGGGGCACATGCCCAGGGTGTGGGCCGATCCCCAGTGGGGGGCATGCAGGAGGCGGCCAATCGATCTTCTCTTTCATCGATGTTTCTCTCTCTCTCTCCTTCTCCCTTCCCCTCTCTCTAAAATCAATTAAAAAATTGTTAAAAAAAAATTATTGTGGCCCTGGCCAGTTTTCTCAGTGGTTAGAGCTCTGGCCTGCGGTCCAGAGAGACCTGGGTTCGGTTCCCGCCAAGGGCACATACCTCAGCTGCAGTTTGTCCCTGGCCCTGGTTGGGTCGTGCGGGAGGCAGCCACTCAGTGTGTCCTTTTCATGTCGATGTCTCTCTCTCTCTCTCTCTCTCTCTCTCTCTCTCTCTTCCTCTCTCTCCCTCCCACTCTATATGATCAAAAAATGGGAAGGTGTCCTCGGATGAGGATTAAAAATAATAATAATTGTGAAGTGATCTACCACTAGAGGAATAAATCCAGATACTATTTTAGGTCACAATTTTTCCTCTGAGAGCTGTTGTAGCTTGGTAAAAAAGCAAATTATGCATGTTAGGTGAAGCGGTATAATATTATTTGAAAATAGACTGTGATTTATTAAAATATATAGTGTAAACTCTAGGGCTGACAATAAGAACATTTTAAAGCATCATATGCAAATAGTGGAGATAAAGTGGAATCAGAAAAAGTAAGTAGTATGAATGAAGACAGAAAAGGAAGAGAAAAGTAAAACAGAAAAGGGGACAAATAGAAAACAACCCAATGGTAGATTTTAGTACAACCATACCAACAATTACATTGAATGGAAATGGTCTGAAATACCAATTAAGAGTCAGATTTCCAGATTAGATGTAGAAATCAAGACTAAACAATATGCTCACTCTAAGAAACCCACTTTTAATATGAAAGATGAGCTAAAAGTATGGGTGGGATCTGGGGAAGCTACGGGTGGTGAGCTCAGCCTGGGAGTTGCTGCAGCAGTTGCGCCCACGGGTCAAGACAGGCCGAGGCTGAAACCAGGGAGCACCTGTGAAGAACATGCCTGACTCAAACAGCTCAGCTGCACAGGCTCTCATATCCCAGGCCTCTCGGTGGATCTATATCCCAGCAAGGACGCGGCTCTTCCAGGGACTGCGGAAGCACCTGGAACCCATGTTCATCAAGTGCTGTTTTTTTTTTTTATCCTCACCCGAGGACATTTTTCCATTTTTTGTACAGATAGAGTGGGAGGGAGAGAGAGGAAGAGAGAGAGAGAAACATCGACGTGTAAGGGACACATCGAGTGGCTGCCACCCTCACGACCAACCAGGGCCGGGGACAAACTGCAACCGAGGCACATGCCCTTAGCGGGAACCGAACCCCGGTCTCTCCGGACCGCAGGCCGATGCTCTAACCACTGAGCAAAACTGACCAGGGCGATCAAGTGCTATTTGTGCTCACTACTCTCTAGCAAGCAGTTACTGGACTTTGGGAGAGATAATAGTGTGAGAAACATCATATATGTTTCTACAAAAGGAGCTTCCTGCACAATTGGCTAATACAATGAGAGAAGTCAATCTTCTGACGGAGAACTAAACTGGCCTTCAATGGGACTGGATCAAAGTTGACATATGCATAATTGTCACAAACTTTTAAAACATAAAAATAATGGCCCTGAGTATCCACAGATCTTGGATAACTTTTTACAAGTCTTGATTAAAGTCAGAAATAGAAATAATAATGTGTTTCCTATAATGGTACATGGTATGACTGAATATAAGGAAAAGTATGGGTTTGATACTTTCATTGGGAGTAACATCCAACATGTTCTGGATTGGTTTTATACCCATGGCATCTGTTTCTACATGCTAAGTAACCAGCACACATATGTTTGGTGGTGACTCTTCCTAAACATATAGGAAGTATTAATATCACCGTTAAGGTGGCTAAAGTAGTAAAAAAAATGCATATGGAATTGCAAAGAGGCTGTGTGAACAGTGTTAGGTGGTAGATCCAGAGCTGAAAGTTGAAGAGTTCAATGCCAAAACTCCAGACAAATGTATATAGGTAGTTCATGTTCCCTCACATGTTCAAGAACTCAGAACACCAGAACTATATGACGAGTTATGAAAAATAGGGCTAGTTGGCTGTTAAAGCCCATGTTACTTTGGGGAAAGAAGACTTATCCATTAGATAAGTGACCAAGGTGATGGTGTCCCACTCTGAACAATAGTGCCATATTTATTCCAGTGCTTGAATGTTTAGTTTCTCTATACTAGTTGAACATTTTATGAAACTAAAGTAATCAAGACAGTGTGGTATTGGTAAAAAAAAAAAATATATATATATATATATATAGCTCAGAAATAGCAATTTAACAAAAACAAAAATGTTTGTAAAACAATGGTGCTGGAATAATTACATATCCATATTTCCCCCAAATTAATTTCAACCCATATAATGTACAAACATTAACTCAAATTGAGGCATCAACCTAAATACAAAACCAAGAACCACACATTTGGGTTAGGCAAAGATTTCTTAGCTCTGGTGCCAAAAGTACAATCCGTGACATTAAAACTGTTAAATTAGAATTCATCAAAATTAAAAACCCTGATATTCAAGAGACATTCTTAAGAGATGAAAAATACAATCCATAGACTGGCAGAAAATATTTGCAAATCATATACCTGACAAGGGACTTGTATCTAGAATATATAATAAACTTGAAAAAAATTTGAATAGGTAATTCACCAAATGGCAAATAAGTACAAAAGCTAGGCTGCCACATAACATTAACAGCAGATTCCACAGTAAAATAACAGATTACATATTACAGCTTATAACATTTTAAGGTTAATGTTTCAGTTTCAGTAAAATTATTTGGTACACAAGTTCCTCAATACTCTAATTTTCAAGTTCTAAAAAGTAGCCCTGGCCAGTTTGGCTCAGCGGTTAGAGCGTCAGCCTGCGGTCCGGAGAGACCCGGGTTCGGTTCCCGCTAAGGGCACGTACTTTGGTTGCAGTTTGTCCCCGGCCCTGGTTGGTCGTGTGGGTGGCAGCCACTCGATGTGTCCCTTTCACATCGATGTTTCTCTCTCTCTCTCTCCCTTCCTCTCTCTCCCTCCCACCCTATCTGTACAAAAAATGGAGAAATATCCTCGGGTGAGGATAAAAAAATAAAAATAAAAAATAAAAAAATAAAAAGTAAGTTTACTTTAAATAAAGAATAATATAAATGTTATATATGTCAGAACAACTGTAAAATATTTGTCAGATAAAATACAGAAACCTCAATTAAATTTAAAGTTTAGATTAACTGCAAATAATTTTTAGTATGACCCAAATACTGCATGAGACATTTACATGGGATAGCAAATAATTTTATAATATAATAAATATTTATATTTGTTAAACTTGGCAATCCAGACCCATGACTAAAATAATTACTTCAGATCACTCTTACCTGTGTTTTTTGTAATGTTTTCTCTGGGAATAACAATCAACCAGTAAACTCGATCACTGAACTTAAATAAAAAAGACATCAGAAAACAGTGTTTTACAATGTTAATAGCAACACTTACTTTGGCATATTAGACCCTATCATTTAAAAACAAAAATAAAACAAAAACATCCAATGCATATACCCTTTACCCAGTAATTTTATTCTTAGGAATTAATACTACATTACACTCATATATGTGTGTGAAATAAAATGTGTTTAAGAATATTCTTCATCATTATTTGTAATAATAGAAGAATGGAAATAGCTAAATTTTTCATAAGTTATGTATAATATTATAACCACAAAGTGGAATATCATACAGCCAAGCTCAGGTAGCACAAAGCTAAGGCATTGCGACCTTGATGTGTCAGAGGACAGAGCTTGGTGTTGACAGAGAATTTGGGAATTTAAGAGGAAAATTCCAGGAGCAAAAGAATTGCATGTGTGATCTAAAAGTTGAATATAAACTCTTCTCAAATCCTTGGGCAACACACGTGCAGATAAGACTCATAGAAGGCTATGTTAAAAAAAAAAAAAAATAGACCAGTGGAAGCTAAAGGAACTCACAGAGATATTAGCAGCTGAAACCATAGGAAAAATAGTTTGCAGTTTGTACCAAGGCAAATGATAGCCTTTTAGAGCACCACCAACAAAAACAACAGCAAATTCTCATAAGAACAACAGAATCCAGAGTTGCTATAGCTCATTACTTACAATGTCCAGTTTCCAACCAACAATGACAAGACATGAAAAGAAACAGGAATGCACAACTGATATTCAAAGGAAAAGGGAGACAATCAACTGATTCAGAGGGAGTCCAGGAAGCAAATGAAGACTTCAAAGCAGCTATGACAAGTATGTACATATATTTAAGAAAAATGTCCTACTGAAGGAATGGATAGGGAATCCTAGGACATAAATAAAAAATGTAGTAATAAAACCAAATGGAAAAAAAATAGGCTGAAAATTAAAATAACTGGAAAATATATTTACTAGATAAGTTCAATAACAGATTAGAGAGATGGCAAAAGAAAGAATATGTGAATTTAGAAATATAGCAATAGAAATAATCCAATCTGGAAAAAGAAGAAATGATAAAATTGAAATGAACAGAGACTTAGAAATCTGTGGGACAATATCACAAGTTCTAAAATGTGTATAATTAGAGTCCAAGGAGGAAAAGAGACAGAGAAAGAGGAAGACCATTTGTGGGGAGAAATAGTGAATGAAGACTTTATAAATTTGGTAAATTTATAATCCAACAAGCCCAGAGAAACCCAATTAGGATAATCTAAACAGATAATCTTTTTAAAAAAAATCTTTATTGTTGAAAGTATTTATCACAGATGTCCCTTCTTCCCCCCCCTCCCCAATTGACACCCTCCTTCCTGCTCCTGCATCCCCCTCCTGCCTTCACCACACTGTTGTCTGTGTCCATTGGTTATACATATATGCGTGTAAATTCTTTGATTTAGCTTTTCCTGCACAACACCCCCCTCCCCCTGAGGTTTGTCAGTCTGTTCCCTACTTCTGTGGAAAGAGACAATCTTAAAAACATCCAGAGAAAAATGACACATTATATATAGGGAAAAATAATAAAATTAACAGCTGGCTTCTCATTTAGAAACAATAGTGTCAGGTGACATACTTAAAATTCAGTGTGACATATTCAAAATGCTGAAAGGAAACAAGGTAAACCAGAAATTCTATATCTGACAAAATTATTATTCTAGAATTAAGCCGACCACTAAAAAACTATTAGAATTTATAAATGAGTACAGCAAGGTTGCAGTATACAAGATCAACATACAAGAATTAATTGTATTTAATATACATTTGCAAAAAACAATCTGGAACTGAGATTAAGAAACCAATTCCCTTTACAATAACATCAAAAACAATAAAATATTAGGGGTATATTTAACAAAAGAAGTACACCACTTAGACTCTGAAAATTACAAAACACTGTTGCAAGAAATTAAAGAAAATCTAAATAAATAGAAAGTATTCTATAGTCATGGTTTGGAAGACTTAATAATATTAAAATGGCAATATTCCCAAATTGATGTACACATACAACACAATCTTTATCAGAATTTCCGCTGGTTTCTATGTAAAAATTGACAAGCGTATCCTAAAATTCATATGAAGACTAGCGAAATTCATATGAAGACCAGTGAAATTCATATGAAGACTAGTGAAATTCATATGAAGACTAGTGAAATTCATATGAAGACTAGCAAAATTCATATGAAGACCAGTGAAAACAATCTTGCAAAAGAACAAGCTGTAGGACTCATTCTTCTGATTTCAAAACTCACCACAGAGCAACAGTATCAAGGTAACATAGTCCTGGCTTAAATACAGATGTATAGAGCAATGCAGTATAATTGAGAATCCAGAAATAAACCCTTATATTTACAGTCAATTGATTTTCAGCAAAGGTGCCAAAACAATTCAGTAGAAAAAGAATAATAGTATTTTCAAAAATGGTGCTAGGTCTGTTGGCTATACACATGCAAAAGGATGATGGGGACCCTGACCTCACACTACACACACAAAAAATGAGCTCAAAATGAATCAATAACCTAAATGTAAAAGGTGAAACTAGGAACTTTTCAGAAGAAAACACAGGGGTTGCACACTCCATGAATATACTAAAAATAATTTAATTGTACACTTTAAGTGGTGAATATTTATATATGTCTTAATAAAGTCGTTATCAAGAAAAAAAATGAAGGTGAAATAAAGACATTTTCAAGGGGAAAAAAAATCCCAGAGAATGGTTGCCCTCAGACCTGCACAGTAAGAAATGCTAAAAGAACTTCTTCAAGCTAAAAGGATGTGACACTGGATGGCAATATATAGCTACAGAAAAGAATGAAGAGCAGTGGAAATAGTAAACATGTAGGCAAATAGTAAACAACCATATGTATTTTTTCTTTTCTTCTCTTAATTTCTTTTAAAAAAATACACGACTATTTAAAGCAAAAAGTATAACACTGTATTGTTGAGTTTAAAACATATATATGTAATATTACTGGACTAGCTATTTTTAAAAAACACATCATACAAAGAAGAGCATGCTTCCTGTTAATAACCTATTACAGAATAAAATGAAATGTAATTACCAAAGTTAAATTGAAGTGGAAGATGCCGGTATATGTACTGTTTATGATTCCCAAGCTGGGAGCAAGTCCTCTGGAGGTGAACACATTTAGAAATTCCTTTGAAGTAAACTCGCTGTCAGATTGAAAAAAACACCGGATTTTCTTTGGGAAGGAGGGAAAACAAACAAACAAGTAATGGCAATTCAATGGAGAAAGGTAAATTACATTAATTTAAAAGTGAGAAGAAATCTATGAAAAGTAGATGCTGCTAAAGACTGATATTTTTAGCAATTCTTGTGTCTAAGAAAAGAGTCTGTTTTGAAAAATATACTTTCAGAACTCGGTAACCTATTATGCTAGTGTCACAAGAGGTTTTATTAATCCTTATGCTAATCCACTCTGTCAGAGAAATGATCATAAAATTATTACCCCTAATAAACATAGAATCAAAGCCATATGCTATCACATGTAGAAACCCCTATTTTACTAAAATCATTATATTGTGTCTAAATAAAAAAGAAGCAAACATATAAAGCAAAACTCAATTTACTGCATTTTATGGGATATTTTCCAGTTGTAAGAAGGCATAAGAAACTGTAGCAATCACAAATGGTGATGGATACTAAGACGAGGATCAGAGAGTTTAAGTACACTGCCCCAGGGCACACGAACATTCCGGAAAGACCCAGGCTCACCCAGCTCTGCAGGTCTCTCTTCCTCTAAAGCCTTCTTTCCCCATCATACATAATCACAAATAGGAAAGGCATTTTTTTTATTCAAAGGGCATGCGCTTCACAATAATTGTAAAAACGAACAAACAAACAAATAAATGATTGGTGTATCAATAAGGGACTGGGAACTAAGTCAAAGCAGACTTTGGGCTAAATGTATCTGTCTTTGTGGGGCGTTTTTCTTTGTCTTATAATTATCATAGATTTTTAAACAAAATGTGCATTATTTATTAACTTATGCTTTTGTTAGCATCTGTTGTATGGATATTTTGTTGTTGTTGATAATCCTCACCCGAGGACATTTTCCCATTGATTTTTAGAGAGAGTGGAAGGGAGGGAAGGAGGCAGACAGAAACATTGGTGTGAGAGAGACATGGATTGGTTGCCTGCCTCCATGTGACCCCAACTGGGGCCACCACCGCGACTGGGGCTGAGGATCAAACCTGCTACCCAGGTACGTGCCCTTGACTGGGAATTGAACCCCTGACCCTTCAGTCCATGGGCCCATGCTAACCACTGAGCCAAACCAGCCAGGGCTGCATGGCTATCTTAATTGTATGTTTTATTTTACTTTGGTTGTGTGTATTAAATCTTCTATTATTTGAGTCAAAGGGATTAAATCATCCTTTATCCAAAACGACAATTGCAATATAGTACTTGTTATGAAAAGGGGAGGTTATTTCTCAACGTCAGTGAGATACCTATCTTTGTTTACCAGGCTAAATCTGTCAAGCTTCAAAAGTACAAATCACATCCATAAAAAAATGAACATCATTACTGCTGATCTTTTAAGAAAGGGAAGAAGGAGGCATTAAAAAAAAAGCAAACCACCCAGGGAATTCAATGGCTAAATGAAATATTTTACATAATCCAAGTGGAATAGATTAGAAAGAATTACTATTTAGCCCTGGCAGGTTTGGCTCAGCGGTTAGAGCGTCGGCCTGCAGTCCTGAGAGACCCGGGTTCGGTTCCCGCTAAGGGCATGTACCTCGGTTGCAGTTTGTCCCCGGCCCTGGTCGGTTGTGTGGGTGGCAGCCACTCGATGTGTTCCTTTCACATCGATGTTTCTCTCTCTCTCTCTGTTCCTCTCTCTCCCTCCCACTCTACCTGAACAAAAAATGGAAAAATGTCCTCGGGTGAGGATAAAAAAAAAAAAAAAGAAAAAAAGAATTACTATTTATATGGAATTTTACCTCCCCAAGTCTGAAACAGTAGAAGGTATTAGAAGAATTCAGTGCTGCTGGTTTGAGACATGGAGTTAAAAGGAACGTGAAAGGTTGCAACATGCAGTTGTGTGGACCTTACCAAGTCATCTGAGAAAAGATACAACTTGATTATTTCATTCTTTTTGGGGAAACCTTGGCTAGCACAAGCAAAGTGTCTCTCCATATCCCCTATACAATATAAAAAAATATATCGTAGGTTACTGATAGAAAAACTTCCATTAAAAATCATATTCGCAAACTGACAAAATATTTAAAAATTAATAATTATTATAATTGTATGCTTTAAATTCATATACCTCTAGATAAAATTCAAATGTTCTACCATTTTTCATTTTAAAGATACAAAATTAGGACAGTAAAAAGGAAGCTTTGACTGAACACTAAAATGAAATCTACCACATAGTAGGCCACAGTGCAAATTGTTCAGAGATGATAAAAAAACAGTCCTTGACTCTTATACTTTTCAACCTTGGTAAGCCTATAGAAGGGACTTCTATAGAAGGGACAGGAGTTAGAGATTGAAAGACAACTTATGTTTCAATAGAGAGCTATTAGTATGAAGGTGACTCGTCTCCCACAAAGGGGAGTGAGTGGGAGAAAGAGCCGTTTCTCCTTATCTGGATCAAAAGTAAATTTCTTGATCACAGCATAGAGTTGAATCAGGTGGGTTTTTATCCATAGTGCCAATTTCTGTCTTTTGATTGAAGAATTTAATTCACTTACATTTGAAATAATTACTGACAGAGAGACTTTAGTCATTTTGCTATTAGTTTTCCAGATGCCTTATAACATTTTACCCTCATTTCCTGCATTACTGTCTTCTTTTATAGTGAGTTGATTTTCTTCTAGTGAACCATTTAAATTCCTTTCTAATTTCCTTTGTATATGTTCTATAGCTATTTTCTTTGTGGTTTCCATGGGGATTACATTTAATATCCTGAAGGTAAACACTCTAATTTGAAGACATAGCAGCTTAGCGCCAATACCATACAACTACTCCTTTCTAGTTCCATCCACTTCTTTCAGTTGCTGATGTCACAAAATTACATCTTTATACATTGTGTGCCCCAAAACATAAACCAATAGTTTTTTTAATGCATTTATCTCTTAAATTATGTAGAAAACAAGATCTAGAGTTACAAACCAAACTTACAATAATACTAGATTTACACTAATAATTTAAAAAACAACATATTTCTTTCTTTTTTTTTTTAATCCTCACCTGAGGACATTTTTGCATTCATCCTCAGATAGAGCGGGAGGGAGGGAGGAAGAGAGAGAGAGAAACATCGATGTGAGAGAGACACATCGAGTGGCTGCCACCCACACAACCCCAACGAGGGCCGGGGACAAACTGCAATCGAGGTATGTGTTCTTAGTGGGAACTGAACCCGGGTCTCTCTAGTCTGCGGGCCAAGGCTCTAACCACTGAGCAACCGGCTAGGGCAACAACATATTTCTCAAATCATGTAAAAAATGGAGCTATAATGCATTGTTATAATAACGCTAGCTTTTATGATTTCCCATGTATTTACCTTTATTGAGATCTTTATTTTTCTATATGCCTTCAAGTTACTGTCTAGTGTCCTAACATTTCACTCTGTAGGATGCCCTTGAGAATTTCTTGCAGGGCAAATCCCTTAGCTTTTGTTTATCTGAGAATGTCTTTATTTCTCCCTTATTTGTGAAGAGCAGTTATCCCAGATATAAAACTCTTGGTTGACAAGTTTTCTTTTTTAGCATTCTGAATATATTGGTCCACTGCCTTCTGGTTTCCAAAGTTTCTGATGAGAAATTTACTACTATCTTATTGAGAAGCCTTTGTATTTAATTATTGGTTCTCTCTTGCTTCTTTCAAGAGTCTCTATCTTTGGTGAATATCTGTGAGTTCATCTTCCTTGGAGTTTGTTGAGTTCCTGAATATTTACAGTCACTCCTTTTGTCAAATTTGGGAAGTTTACAGCAATTTTATCTTTAAATATTCTCTCTGCCCCTTTCTCTCTCTCCTATCCTTCTGCTGTTCCCACAATGTGTATGTTGGTCCCTTTGATGGTGTTCTACATGTCCCTTACTCTTTTGGCTTTCCTTCAATCCTTTTTCATTCTGTTTCTCAACCTCAGTAATTTCCTTTGTCCTATCTTCAAATTCACTGATTCCTTATTCTACACGATCAAATCTGTCTTTGAATCTCTTTAGTGATTTTTTATTTCAGTTATTGTACTTTTTAGCTCCTGTGTTTCTTTATAGGTTTTATATATCATTATTAATATTTGTATTTTGTTCATACGTTGCTTTGTTAACTTTCTCCACATCTTTCATTAGTTTCTTTGAACATCTTTAAGGTGGTTACTTTAAAGTCATTGTCTAGTAGATCTGCTATCCGATCTTTTTCAGGGAAAGTTTCAGTTGACTTTTTTTCCCCTTTTGAATGAGCCATGTGTTCCTGTTTCTTTGTATACCTTGTGATTTTTGTTGTTGTTTTTGTTGAAAACTAAACATTTGAATCTAATAATGTGGTTATTCTAGAAATCAGATTCTCCCCATTCCCCAGGGTTTGCTTTTTTAATGATCTATTTATTGATAGCGTTTATATTGTTTTTGTAGGCTGTCTCTGAATATAGGATCAGCCTGAGGTGTAAACTTAAGGTCTTCTCAGGTCTTTTCTCATCCAGCATGTTTCCCTGGGCATGTGCAGTGACCTTCTAATTTGCCTCCATATATCCAGTTGTTTTTAATGTTCTCGTCCTTAATGTCTGACTCCCAGAACGGGGAAAAAGTGAAAAATAGAGGAGGGTGGGAAAAGGATGCTGGCCCTTTAAGTTCCCTGAAAATCATTTCAGCAGAGTGAGAGGTTCTGGCAACGACAGGGGCAGGGTGGTGGTGGCGGCAGTCGTAGCAGCTGACAACATAGCTGCCTACCTCTTTGTCTGCACCTCTCTGATCAGAAGCAGCAATCAGAGCACATAATCCCAATGTTTGAAAGACAATTGTTTTTGCCCACCCTGGCTTCTGCAAGCTGTATGCAACTGCTCCAGAAACATGGGCACAGCTGCCTACCATGGGCGTAAGGGTGGAGGTTGGGTAGCTGCTACTGTGATGAGTTAATAATGACTAAAATTAACTACAATTTACTGTCCAAGCCTTCCCCTGGAAGTAACAAGCCTTCAGTAGATTTCAGGGTTCCAAAACAGTTACATCACACAGAATCTGCTTGTGCAATTATTATCTAGGTGGGGCGATAGATTCCTGGTGCTTCCTACTCTGCTATCTTTCCAGAATCCTCTATTCCCTCTCCTTATCTTGAGTCTGAGAAAAGAGATTTTGATGGGATCACACAACAACATAACATGTATTCCTTTAATTATGGGTATAAATTCAGACTCCTGCTCGGAAAAAGACATGAGATTATTTAGTGGAGAAGATGGGATATGGTTTTATGGGAAGGAGGTGGCTATGTTGGGAGCCCATAACCCACATTTTCTGGGGCAAAAGATACCTGAATGCTTCCCGTGGGCCACTTGTGAGAAATAACTAGCACTGGGTCATCTAGGGTCCTGTCTTCCAAGGTCTCTCTAAGTGGCAACTGGGTCTTAATAGGAAGAACTTGAAGGTGCAGCTGGATTTTTAGGAGCAGGCAAAGGAGTCAATGACCAGTCCAAATAGAAAAGCCTTAGCCCTCGTCAGAACTGTAGATAAAACATTCCCAGTAGTTTAATGAAAGGACAGGAACTCTGAGCGACTTGGGAAAGTGCCCAGAGGTTGAGGGTCAACGTTATGTATCTGCTGGATCCAGAGAAGGCTAATGTCAGAGGGTCACCTTAGAATCTGTTAGGTAAAAACTGCCACTCTACCTTCTCCCTCGCTGCCTACACCCCTGCAGCAGCAAGGGTCAAAACTCCAAGTTAGCAAGTTGGTGGGAAGGAACCTAAACTCCAGGTGGAGGAAAGGGAAAGAGACATTCACTCTTCTCCCCTAATTACAGGCTTCTACCTAAACAAATCCAATCAGGAGAAAGGGAAGAAGCTTCCATTATAAAACAAGGGTCCAGTTATGATTGTTACAAGAGCATAGGTATTTTAATTATAATGCAAAGCTGTGTTTTATAGTTTGAAATCTATGGGAAACTGTTCAAATCACCTCATCGTAACAAAAACAAAACAAAACAAAACAAAACAAAAAATCAAGGGGCCTGTACAAGTATTAATCCAAGGACAGAGGAGGAAGTGAAAGTAAGTTTCCTTTATGATTGCTCGTTACTCATTGTACAATGTAACAGTTTCATTGCTACTCTGCAAATCCTAGAAGAAAACATATCAATGCGAGCATCACAGATATGGCTGAAAGTACATTTCGAGGCTACAATGTTAAACAGTGTTCAAAGTCACCCCATATGTTTACTTTGCCCACACGGGACAATGCTGCCAGGTCTGTTTTTAAAGCTTTAACGTGACTCTAAAGTCCAATCACTTCTCTGCTTATAAAATCTTTACTGAGCCCTGGCCAGTGTGGCTCACCGTTTACAGCATCAGCCGGCAACCCTAAGGGTCATGGGTTTGATTCCCAGTCAAGCGCATGTACCTGGGTTGCAGGTTCAGTCCTCAGCCCCAGTAGGGGCACATGTGAGAGGCAACCAATCTATGTGTCTCTGTCTCTCTCTCTCTCCTTCCCTTCCACTCTCTTTAAAAAAAAAATCAATGGAAAAATATCCTCAGGTGAGGATTAGCAACAACAGTAAAGTGTTTACGGACACTTCATTGTCTAATGAATAAACTCCTTAAAGGAAGAGTAACATACTTCGAGCCAGACCCTGGGTTTACATGTCATCTTCTGCCATATGTATTATTGTCTCCTCTTTAAAGAATATCAAACCGACATGGGAAGATTAAGCTATAGCTCAAAGGTTGCCCAACTCACAACAGTAGGTCAGAGTGGAACCAAGATGTTGCTTTGTCAAGGGCCATTCTCTCTTTATCCTGTTAGACAATGTTAAATGACCAATTCCCTCTTTCAAACCCTGCTGCTCACGACCTACATTCTAGCACTCCAGAAGTGGGGCTCTCTCTATTTCCATTCTCTCCCTCAGATTTTACCACATTTTAAGATCTTGTTCAAATAGTATTTTTTATTTGATTCTTTTTTTTTTAGAGAGAAAGAGGAAGGGAGAGATAGAAACACTGATGCAAGAGAAACATCGATCGGCTGCCTCCTGCACGCCCCCTACTGGGGATCGAGCCCACAACCTGGGCATGTGCCCTGACTGGGAATTGAACTGGGACCTCTCAGTCCATGGGATGATGCTCAATCCACTGAGCCACACTGGCCGGGCTCAAATGGTAGTTTTGATTCACCTTTGGGAATCTGTAGATGCAGGGTGTGGGGCCAACTGCATGCATTCTTCTAAACCATTTCATAGAAGGGACTTGAGCATCTGCAAATTTTGGTATCCATGAACCAATTCCCTGCAAATATCGAGGGATCTTGTAGTTAAATTTGGCGGGGAGTCAAAAGTTATGCACAGATTTTCAACTGCACATGGGGTCAGCGCCCCTAATGGCCACATTGTTCAAAGTTCACTGTATTTCAGAAATTTTTTTCAATCTTAACCTACTACCCTTATAATTCAGTTTTTAATTTATGCTACAAGCAACTATTCATGGAGGGAAAATATAAAAGATCTATTCAAGTAAAGCTTTGCAAATATAAATTCCTTAAATTTTAAAGAGTATGACTTCTAAGTAATGAGATACTATAACAAAATAAAAGTCTTTATGTACACAACATAACAATAGATGTAGTGATACTGGAAAGCTCTGAACCAGAGTATAATGGATAATACCTCAGAACCCTGGAAGATATGCTAATGAAGAAGTACTGAAAGAAAAACATTTTAACTGTTAGCGAGGAAGGGAAATAAAGGAGAACTCCTGATAAGAAAACAGAGAGTATGAGAGTCTAAAACTTACCTTTATTATTATATATGATTCCCAATGAAAAATCAAACATGTTCAAAAGTAAAACTATAACATAGAAAAGTAGCAATGCCATCTGTTGGAAGAAATAAAAATGATCTCCATTTGGTAACTTTGAACATATTTTTGAGTTCCTTTGCTATAAACAACCATAGTTAAGAAACATCTCTTCCCTTAAGTTAGAAATATTTCTCATTAAGTGACAAAAGTAGATAACGTAATAGTTGACTAAGCTCTACATTTACTTCCTAACAGGTATTAAAGATATTTTACAAATATAATGATTGCAGACTGAAGAGGTATGGCACCGGTTTGTCTTCAATGCAGACAACTTCTGGAGAGGGGTGATCAAGTCTATAGCTGTGTAAAAACAGAACCCAACTTAATCAGGACTGAGGACAGTATAGCTATACCTTAATCCGAGATTCTGACTGCAGTGTGTGTAGGACAGACTATCCACGGGGATCCCGAACACCCCTGCACCTTCTGGCTGTGTGCCAAAATGCAAGGCCTTGACTGCTCTTTACCCAGCCTTTTCTGAGTTGTGTTTGTAGTGAGAAGTCTTGAGGGATGAGGTTGTCTTGCCTAGATAAGAGCAGGTTGGTTTCCATGGCGAATCTCCCAAGTCCAGTGTTCCTCTCCTGTAATGCACCCACTGTGTGTGTAAGCACCTGTTACGGGCTGAATTGTGCCCCTTCAAAAATTCATACTGCAGTCCTAAACCCCAGTCCCTGAGAATGTGGTTGTACTGGGTGAAAAGGTCGTTCTAGACATGATTCAGTTAAAATGAGGTCATTAGGGTGGTCCCTAATCCAACAGGACTGGTGTTTTTATAAGGGGAAATTTGGAAACGTACTCAGACACCGGGAAGACAATGTGAAGACACAGAGGGAGAGGGGAGCATTTACAAGCCAAGGAGAGCAGCCCAGACAGCCCGGCCCCCAGGGCCCCCAGAAGGAACCAACCCTGCCAACACCTCGATCTCAGGCTGGGAGCCTGCCGGACTGTGAGATCATAGATTTCTGGTGTTGAAGCCCACCTAGTCTGTGGTATTCTTCTCAGGAGCCCTGGTAAATTAATGCAGCATCCATAATATATATCTACTCCACGGGCCTCAGGGTGTGGGGAACGGGAGTGAGCATCATGCCGGTCCCTGGCCACTGCTTTTGCTGTGAGTGATGAAGACCTTGTCTCTGATGGAGGCGTCTTCCTGGGCCAGCATCCGAGAAACAGTAACAAACTGACTTCACCAGCCACAGGGAGAGTGAAATCCAGATTGCGTGCGGCTCCTGACCGCGCTGAGCAAATTCAGTTCGACTGATGTTTTCTCCTCCCTCCAAAGTGACGTGCTTGATTCATTTAACTGACAAAGCTCAAACATTTGTTGGATTTTTAAATTCACCACCCTTATCACATAGGGGAGAATTCTTTTAAAGTGCATTTGTTTAGACATCTGAGAAAATTTATTTTCACGAGGTAAGAGGAAATAAATGGTTCGTCAGAATTGTATCAGCATGGCGCTATGCTTAATTATATTTTGAGTGTAAGAATTAATTTAACATTAAATGAAGAGGTTACTACAGTCAAACTTTGAAAGTAATGCCCTTACCAGGAAAATCTCGTATTATTGTGCTAAGCATTCAGTTCAGTGATACCATACCATCAAAACCTGCCAGGACTCTGCCCACCGGGAAAACGGACTGAAATGTATTATGTTCCAGGGCCCCGGTGTGGATGACCTGTGACCTGTCATTAAGTTGTCTTCAAAGCTGTTCCACTTCAGTGCTCTGAAACCAGAGATCTCTGAAACACAGCTTTGCATGAATTTGGTGGTACCTATCTTTGCCCAAAGAACAAAAAACTTACTTTGAAAAGTTTTTTAATGCTTTCATTAAAGAAAGGAACCCCGAGAGGATGTAACTTAAGGGAGAGACGACTGAGGAGCAATTTTTGGGCTCCTTATGGCTTTTTTACCAGCTTCATGTCCCCTTATTCTAGCAATTCATCATATACATACTTACATACATATATATAATTTAGAGATGGAATGTACTTTAGAATTGATATATGAGGCATAAAATAACATGTTCAAAATATGTTATAGCTAGCGACAAAGTTGGCTTAGAACCAATGTCTCCAGTTCAGTAGATCTAGTCAGCATACAAAGATGCCACAAAATTAAAAAAAATTTTAAGTGAAGATATAAAGTACATGATTAGATTTGAACTCTCACCCAAACCACTAAATTCATCCCCCATAATTTTGCTCAATACATACACTAATCTCATTCTTTGATATTACAGATTTTCTCAGTTTGGTACTATCTTCTTTCTTTTTCTTTTTAAATATAATCCTCACCCGGGGACATTTTTGCATTTATCTTCAGATAGAGTGGGAGGGAGAGAGGGAAGAAAGGAGAGAGAGAAATATCAACATGAGAGAGACACATCGAGTGGTTGCCACCCACACGACCCTAACAGGGGCTGGTAACCAACTGCAGCCGAGGTACGTGCCCTTAGAGGGAACCGAACCCGGGTCTCTCCGGTCTGTGGGCCGATGCTCTAACCGCTCAGCCAAACCAGCCAGGGTGGTACCATCTCCTTTCAATAATCATCTCATGGTAGAGAAAAGGCACAGAGGTTGGTCTCAACGAGCTCTGCCCAGTGAGATGCTTGGTCTTTGGAAGGTCACTTAACTTCTACAAGCTCATTTCCTTCCTTCCTTCCTTCCTTCCTTCCTTCCTTCCTTCCTTCCTTCCTTCCTTCCTTCCTTCCTTCCTTCCTTCCTTCCTTTTTTACAAGCTCATTTTCTATTCAGTAAAATAGGGTAACACTTCACAGGCTTATTGGGAGAATTAAATGAATAATATATTTAAAACATCTAATAGCTACTTTATACTGAATAAGCACTTAATAAATACTAGTTTGGAATCTCTTTTTCCCATCACACGCCCCTCCTCCCCTCTTAGCAGTTAAATTATGCCTCCATTATCATTCCCATTTTATTATTATGAGTTTTACATAATTGTCAGATATGAGTCACATATCTGGGCATTTTTTCTTCTCTGGCAACAAGTAAATATTGGGAAAGGCCCCCAAAGAAGAAACCTACTCCTCCACCACCTGGTTCATTTGCAGTTACTCCATTATCGCGGAATAGTTATACTCTGTAAATTAGCACTGCAGTGGGTCCTTATTTCTTACTGTAATTCCCTCCTCATGGGATGCCCGACTGGTTGCGCTTTTATATTTTGTCCCAAGCTTTCCTCAACATAGGCTGAGAAAGAATACCCGAAATCAGGAGCTGAGCTTTCGGTTTACCGGTTTAGTAGTTCACTTAACTTTGGTAACAGCCAATCAGCTGCTACCCAGTACAGAAGCTGCTCAGAAAATCTAAAGGACAGGCAGTTGGAATTTCCAACTAACTGCCTCTTTCAGAGGCCCAAAGGTCATTTTCTTGAAAAAATGTACAAGAAGTGGAGTTGCTCAGAACCTACCGTCTTTAATACAACATCCAGTTCAAAAGTCTGAGACATCGTCACGGGAGTATTGAATGCCTAAAGAAACAGAACCGTTTCAAGATCATGCCAACTACGTACAATGAGATTTAAGAGAAGACACTCTGTCAGGGAGAGCTTCATAACTGGGCCTTGTAGGACGAGTGGGGCTTAAATAGAGAAGACCTTAATGATAGAGTAAACGAGATAAACAAACACACCAAGCACGAAGATAGGAATGAGCTGGGTATGCATAGGAATCAGTAAGGCCAATGAAATGCTCATCTGTTCCCCAGATTCATCATGTGGACATCCACTGTGGGGCTGATTATGTCCACTCAGGCTGCCTATGCCTAGTGAGCCAAGACTAAACCTTTGTAACTCACGCAGTTCCCAGACCAGTCATGAATGGTCACAGAGGCTAACAGATAATTGTTTAGATGATGATAATAAAACCTGTTTCACCCTCATGTTCTCCTTCAGAAGTCCCTTCACGCGGCCACGTAGAACCTGCTTTACACTCATGTCGTGAAAGATTGCTGGGTCTGGGTTTCACCTATTCCTGGAAGAGCCTGTGGAAGAAGTACCTTCCGCTCACCTTTCCTGGTGACCTTGACCTAAAGAAGAAAGTTATTCCTCAATCTGAACTAACGTGACGAACTCAACAAAATCTCTCTCCTACTAAAGGCTCATTTCCCAGAAACCTGGGCTCTCTCTTTCGATGCCGGCTTCCCACTAGGGAAGGTGACCAAGCTGTAGTCGTCAGCCTCTGCAGCAACACTGTGATAAGCGGTTTCCCCACACAGCGCCAACACAGAGGTGTCTGCACAGCGGTGAAGGTACACACTGACGGCCTACGCAGTGTCTGGCCCATACAACTGGGGATCGCGAATTAATGTCCCATGCTCATTCGTAGGAAGTTACTTGAGGGTGTACTCAGGCACAAGGAAAGACACGGGTCCAGAAAGACTGGAGTCCATTGGGAGAAGAGTGCACGGGGAGTGTGGGAAGACACGTGGGCAGCAAGCCTGGAGGGCACGCAGGCCACACTGCAAAGGGGGACACAGGGCTCCTGCTGGGGGACAAAGGAAAGACAGAAACCCCATGCCATGTGCAGTATGACTGAGAAGACAGGGAAACCTGAAGAGGCACATGATTCTCGTGTCAACAAGAGAAAATGAAAGGGGGTAAGAAACTCTGGGAAAAACAGAATGCTCTCTAATGACAGATGGCACTTCTGAAGAAGAGGGTGCTTTACTTTTCTATCGAAGTTATGTATGTGCAGTTAAAAGAGCCGTGTTGCACAAGACAGCAATTCTGTGCGTGTTTCGCCTCTTTTTCCCTCCCCAGAGACAATCACTTTCAGTCTTTTGCTGTTGCTTCGTCTCAGTTTTCGGCACTGTCTGTTGCTGTCCCCTACGCAGGAGAGGGCTTAGGTCCCTTTGCCTCCACTCTCTCCCACTCACTCCTCCCGTTCCTCTGCCACGCACTGTCTTTCAGGCCGTTTTTGGTCTAATTTCCTTTCAGTTCCCATTTTCCATCCCTTTGTTGCTTGGTTTAATTTCCTAAGAGTTTTCTGAATTTTGTTTCCCAAGCCCCCTATATTAATTTTTATAATTTCTATACTTTTACTTTCTAATAGTTCTGTTTTATTCTCAGAACTTCTTATAGATTCTATTCTTGTTTCATTTATGTAACAGTCTTCCTTTTCTGAGACTACTAATGATAGGGTGGGTTTAAAAAAAAGATCTCCTTGCTTAGTGTTTGATTCATCCAAGTAAGTTTCCCTTTTCATTTTTTTCGGGTCTCAGTCGTGCCCCAGTTGAGCCTCCAGGAGAAAACCAGCCCAGCCAAGACCTTGATTGCAGCCCTGTGAGATTCTGAACAAAGAATCAGGAGCCTGGACTCCTGTCCCATAGAAACAGCAAGACAACAAATGTGTAATGTTGTAGGCCACAGAGTCTGTGGTATTTGTTACACGGCACTGGAGAACGAGTACAGATCACAACAATGATTTCACTGAACTGCAAACAGAGACTACTGCCCGCCCACTCTGGGCTCTGTGGTGCTGAATCAACAGGTGAAGAAGGGGCCTGCTCTACGGGCTGGGGCTCCGATCCTGCCTGCCGAGCGGAAACTGCGCTGCTATTACACACGGGGGCAGGCAAGGGCCATCCGGCTTACAGGAGACCCCCGGGCGTCTTTTAGTGCTCCTATGTCCGGTGATTCAAGCCAATGGAAAACAACCCAAGTCAGGCAGGATTGCTAATAGGCCAGACCTTCAAGAATGAAGGTAAGGGTCACCCCCACTAATAAAAACAAAACAAAAAACAGTCAGCTGAGGTTCTTGCTGAGGGTAAAGGAAATAAGGAATGGGTAGAAGAAGGTGGTTATAAATAATGACTATATGACCAGTGGTAGAAATGAGGAGTTTAATAGGAGTATTTCCTCTGTATTTTAATATGAATGTTTGTATATACATTTACCAAATATTTTTGTGGCTTTCTCCCTGTCATCTTCTTATTTTCTAACATGTGTTAATCATAGTCAGTTTTACATCTCAGTGTTGAGTTATAGGGTATCAAAGGAGAAGACTGCATGTCGCCCAAGGACTTTGTGTTCTTTGGGGAAAGGGTTAGCCTGTTCAGTTGTGCACAGGACAGTTGTATCACATGAGGCAGAAGCATGACTTGGTAACTGCCCCTTTTTGGACGTTAAGAATAATTTAAGCACATGTTTATGGCTACCGAGTTGACAAGGGGTGGACTGGGATAGTTCTGTGATGTGTCAGCTTTGCTACCTTCCCCAGAATTCCCTTTCTAGAATGTTTCTTATTATGCTAGGCTTACAAGAGATACTCTCTCGAGTTGGAGGACAAACAGGGGACAGATGTCTTTGTGTAGAACCCATATACCTTCTCCCAGTTATTGAAGCACTAACCCAGGTGCTGCTGTGAAGGGATTTTGCAGGTCCAGTCAAAGACCCAAAGCAGTTGACCTTGAATTAATGAAATGAGAGGCTATCCTGGATGGACATAACTTCATCAGTCCAGGGGCTTCAAGCTTCAGCTCGTGCTCATGGGGTCCAGCCTGCTGTGATCTTCCCTTGACTGTCTGCCCTACAGACCCCAGGCTTGCATAGCCAGCCCCACAACCGTGTGAGCCACTCCTTATAATAAACAAACTCGTGAGTGTATGTATGTGCGCATGTATATATATGCCTATATATACACGTAGGTAGATAGACGGCTGAGATAGATGATAGAGATGTAGCTATAGATATAATGTCCTACTGGTTCGGCTTCTCTTGGACTCTGATAAAGTCATAATAATGTAAATGCTCTTTATTGGTTTCCAATATTGAAATTGAACTTATTGACAAAGCATAGGTGGGCAAATCAAGAAATAGAAGAATCACCTTATTTACAAAGTTATGGGGATAATCTCTGGAAGAACGCAGAATCCCGACTCTGGATGGAACTGAGGTGAGAACGGATTAAAGCCTGGAACAATAGCTTTTCATTAGGTTTCTGGTACTACTACTTTATTTGTTACATATTTTTATGTTGCTAAATAAAGAAAAGCAACCATTTGGGCAGCTTTCTTTAAAAAAACAAAAACATTCTCCTCCCCACTGGAGACAATATAAATTAACAAATAGTAGGGACTTTGTAGTTAGGTTTCCTGGATTCTTATTCTTGTGGTTGTTGTTAACTTTGACAAAGTTATTTGGCCACTCTAATCTTGTTTCCTTATCTGAAAAGTTGGGGTAGTTATCCTACACAGTATATGAATGTGTGTGTATACATATATATATGTTTGCTTTCCCTTATTTAAAGTAGCTCGCTATACACCCTGTTATCTCTGTATTTTTTAATCTAACAATACATCTTAGAGCTGTTTCCTAAGAGCCGTCACATCCCTTTTTAGTGGCTTCTTTTTTTAAAATATTTTTTTATTGATTTTTAGAGTGGGGAAGGGAGAGGGAGAGATAGAAGCATCATGAGAGACACATCAATCAGCTGCCTCTTGCACGCCCCCTACTGGGGATCGAGCCTGAAACCTGGGCATTTGCCCTGATCAGGAATCGAACCAGGACCTCTCAGTCCATGGGTCAAAGCTCAACCACTGAGCCACACGGGCTGGGCTAGTAGCTGCTTCTTATTCTACTTTGTGGATATACCATAATTTATATAACCAGCCACCTATGTTGATAACTTTAGTCGTTTTCAATATTTTTCTATCACAAATAATATTCTCATCTATATGTCATTTCACATGTGACTAAATACAGCTATAAGGTAAATTTCTGGGAATAAAATTTTTAGGTTAAAAGGAAAGTGCTTTTATTTTTTTAAATTAATTTTTTAATCCTCACCCAAGGATATGTTTATTGATGAGGACAGAGAGATCAGTTGCCTCCCAAACACACCCCGCCAGAGATCGAACACACAACCTTTTTGATGTATGGCACGACATTCCAACCAACTGAACCACATAGCTGGGCAAGGAAAAGTGCTTTTAAAATTCTGCTTGTCAGCCCTGGCTGGTTTGGCTCAGCAGTTAGAGCGTTGGTCTGGGGACCAAAGAGTCGTGGGTTCAATTTTTGACAAGAGCACATACCTTGGTTGTGGTTTGATCCCCAGCCCTGGTTTGGGTCATGTGAGAGGCAACCAATCCATGTGTCTCTCTCACATTGATGTTTCTCTCTCTCTCCCTTCCTCTCACTCTAGCTGAAGATAAATGGAAAAATATCCTCAGGTGAGGGTTAAAATAAATAAATAAAGAAAATTTTGCTCGTCAGTGCTGTTGAGAAACCAGTGTCTCTGCACCCTCGCCAAAGTATTATATTGTCATTTCATTTGCATCTCTTTATATATTTCCTTTTTCCTGACGTGTGTATTCATAGGTATTGCCCATTTTATCTGGATTGTTGATGTTTCCTTATTGTTTTGTAAGTATTTTTATGTGTTAAGGAAAGTAGAAAGTAGCCCTTTGTCTGTGAGGTGAATTACAAAAAATTTCTTCCATCTGTCCTCTGTCATTTGACATTTTTATGGTGATGTGATTTTTTTATAGTTAAATAAATGGATTTTCTCTTTTATCTTAGGTAATTTATGGTTTCACTTTTAATGCGATTTCTTTGCTCCATCTGGAAATAATTTCATTATAATCTGTGAAGTAGAGATCCAACTTTTTTTTTTTTTAAGGTGGCTACTCAGTTGTCCCAACACTATTTACTAAGTTCTTTCTCACTGTTTTGAAATAAGACATTTATTTCATTGCTGTGTATATTTGCGTCTGTTTCTGGGTTTACTAGTCTGTTCCTTTGAATTCTTGATCCATTCATGTGCCAGTGTCTCATTATTACAGAATAAGTTTTTATATTGAGTAGTTAGTACCCTTTCATTTAGTTCAGTTAATATAGTCAGTACCCTCTTTTCAGACTTTTCTTGGTACTTATTATTTTTTCTTTGTCCACATGATTTTTAGAAGCAGCTTGTCCAATTCCAAACAAAAGCCACAAATGCCCTGTTGGGTCAGTCAGATTAACTTAAAGAGAATTGATATTATGACGCTGAATTCTCCTGTCCCATGTGGCAATGTCTTTCCATTTCCTTGAGTCTTCTTTTTTGTTCTCTCCATGGTGTTTTACAATTTTCTTCATATAGATTCTGCCTGTTTCATGCTAAGTCAATTCCTTTCTTTTCATCTTTTCAAACCTATGTAATGGGGTTTCTTCCATCTCTACTTCTAACTGGTTGTTGTTTGAACACATGAAGTTCTATTTCTGTGACTTCTGTCTCAATGATCTTACTGAATTATCCCGCCACTTAGCCTTCCCGTTGATTCCAGGGGTCTGCCAATATTGGTTTAATCTTCTTCATTTTAAAGTTTTGTCTACTGTTCATTTTTACTTCAGCCTACCTGCAATGGCCAATACCTCCAGAACAAAGATAATTGTGATGAATTCATCCTTATTCCTGACTTTAAGGGGACATTAAACATGATGCATCACTTGTCTTCTGCAGCTTATGGTCTGATTTCATAGTTGCTGATTTGTTAACATCATTCCATTTGAATGGGCTCAATTCATCTGGGTTCACTCCACTCCAGTCTCCTGATTTTGAATCTAGACTCTCAGAGAGGGAGAGGCTTGATGGAGAGTCAGCAGCTCTATGGAATGGTGGTGGTAAAATAAGACATTTGAGAGTTAACACAAATGTAGAAGATGGTAAACTTTGAAAAAATGGAATACAAAAATAGTATCAGGGTGAAGCAGTGAAAGAATCATAGTAAAACAAAAGTGAACCAGTTTTACATGTGAAGTAAGATTCCTTGGCTCCTGGGGTTGACATTTGGACTAAAACAAGATGGCTACTAAGAAAATTACTGAGCAATATATTTCCAGTAATTTCTAGAGCTTAAAGACAGATCACCTAAAAAGAAATAATTAGAAAGACAACTAACTTTTCTTTAGTGATAATTAAGGTCAAGGAAGCAAAGGGGAAAGACCTTCAAAGTGTAGAGAAAAGGAACTATCAGATTATAATTGTGTACCCAGCAAAACTATCTTTTAAGAAAGAGAGTGAAATAGTCTTTAGCAGATAAAAATAGAGAATGTTTACTATTAAGAGTTTCATACTAATGGAACTTCTAAACTATGCACTTTAAGGAAAAAAGGACCCCACAAAGATGACTATAAGTACAAGAAAAGTGATAAAGTAAGGAGAAATAGGAGAAAAGGAGTCAATAGAAAGCATATTGTTTGACTCACAGAATTGCTGGAAAGGCTAACAGGTGCCAAGGTCACTGCTAAATATCATGCCACAGATGACACCATAAGTATATTGTTGCTGCTGCAACTGAAACCACCCAATAACCACTAATCACACGATCTCCACTGGAACTGAACACTGGATATGGTCTCTGGAAACCAGATGTTATCATCACAAGCTCCAGATTCAATATTCACAGGGATGTACCTGACTGATCAAACCTAGGTCATATGCCTGGGCCCAAGCTTCAAAGAAGGTTGACACACTAACCATGTGGCATTTAGGGTTCCATTTCACACCAAGACCCCTATGTAAGGACACCCCAAACAGGAGTAGAAGTTGCTGAACAACACAACACACCGGAAAAATCTACTACCAGCAGAAATTTAAAAATTCAAATCAGACCATTATGATAAAAAATAAAACCCAAGAGGATAAAGCATAACTAATACAGAATGTTTTACTTAAGTTTTCTTTTCTTTAAAATAATTAAGATTGTAGTGAGTAAAAACAGAGATATAATTCAAGCCAAATACCTTCTTGGAAAAATCATAGCCGAAGGCCTCCTGAAAGTGGAAAACAACAACAAAAAAAACCCAAAAAACCAAAAAACCCCAGGCATACACCCGTAAAGTGGAGAAGTTCCAGGGAAGACTTTTCTGTATGCATCAAAGTACTTTGCCTATCCAGGCTCTTAGCTTTAAATATCGCATATATGCATTTCCCCCATCTCATCACCTACCCAGTAGCAAAAGTCAAAATCTTGGGAGTCATCCTTGCTTCTCATCCCCTCCCACCCCTCCCTCCTGTTGGCTGACTTGCCCAGTGTACTGTGCCTCCAAGTTAGTCTGAGTTCTCTGCACCCCTTTCCACTCACCACGCGTCACCCTACCAGAAGTACGTCTCACACGGACTACTGTATTGGCTTCCTGACTTCGCGGCTCCCATTCTAAACCATTCCCCATATAAGAACGATGATCTTGCCCTGGCCAATTTGGCTCAACGGTTTAAGCGTCGGCCTGCGGTCCGGAGAGACCCGGGTTCGGTTCCCGCTAAGGGCACGTACCTCGGTTGCAGTTTGTCCCCGGCCCTGGTTGGTCGTGAGGGTGGCAGCCACTCGATGTGTCCCTTCACGTTGATGTTTCTCTCTCTCTCTCTCCCTTCCTCTCTCTCCCTCCCACTCTATCTGTACAAAAAATGGAAAAATATCCTCGGGTGAGGATAAAAAAAAAAAAGAACGATGATCTTTTACAAACCCAAATCGATAGCTTCCCATTGTACTTCAGATAACATAATTCTTAACCACGGCCAGTGAGGCCCTTTATTAGGATCTAGTCCCTACTGTCTTTCATACTTCTCCAACTTTGTTTCCTGCCATGTTCATTCTCCCTCCCTCAACCCTCTGCTCTGGCCACCCACATTGGGTGTACAAACACATGAAGCTCTTCTCCACCTCGGGTATTTTTCATACTCAGCCTCTGCCTAGAGGGCTCTTCCCCTAGGTCTTCACAGGATTTACTTTCTCAGTGTTCAGACATGAGCTTAAATATCACTTTCTCACACAGGATTTTTTTTTATTATTATTACTCTAATAATCCAAACTACACAGCAGCTCTCTCAAATCTGCTTTGTTCTTTGTAGTACTCATTTCGTAGGTTTTAAGACAAATCCCACATTACACAGCATGGACTTTACTGGGGAAGGAGAAACTTACAAGTAAAAGGCCAAGACTACCGAGGGAAGAAGAGATACGGGTTCCCGTCTTCTTCCCACAGACCCACCGTCCTCCTGAGCTTTGCTCCTGGTAGAGAGACAGTGAGGCCCTCTGCTCTCCCTGTCACAGAGCCTCGAGCTTGGAGTAATGCACAAACTACTTGATGCCAGGCAGGCTGCTCACTGGTGCTGTCTAAGAACACCAGCTTCCCTGTGAAGCTGCAGTCACCTCTACTGGGAGGACAGAGTCACCGGTTAGATAAGAATTGGCCACAGGCTCCTTACTGGGGAAAGAGGAGCCCCCGTTCCCACCGGAAACCCAGAGTGAGAACTCACGGCATTTCCAGACAACCTTGCTCCTTGAACTATAACGTATTTCTTATCTTTCTTTCCTACGAGACTGAAAGTTCCATGAACACAGAGACCACATCTCTTCGGCCTCCTCTTGCGATCCTAGCACAGAGCAAAGTGCTGGACATACACTAAGCACTCAATAAACCCTTGTTGAATAAATGAATGGATGGGTAGGAGGAAGGACCGAGAGAAAATAGGTCCACGATTAGAAAAATACAGCTAACACACAGTGATGTTCTGTGATACAGCAAAACAAAAATTGGAAACTCCAGTCTTACAGGGATGGTTCCACCTTATTAAACTATCAAAGCACTTTCACAGACATTGAAATGAACCCTAGTGAAGAAGTAGTTAGGGTGTGTGGTGGCAATGGTAGGGTGATTCAAGTACTGCAGTGGAGCTGACTATAAGACAGGACGCACTCGGTTGTCACTCCAGCACAAGCCCTTCATACCTGGACACTTTCTACTCACATAGCTGAAGAGCAGAACTTTAACAGGTTCACATACACATAGCAGATGAGATCAGTGCTGTACGCAGACCCGCTGAGATTCATGACTTCCCTGCACACGGGCTCTGGGTTGGCACACTCCCCCCAGCCAGCGCCCGTCTCTGCCTGTTGACTGCTCGCTCTGCCTCATAGCCTCAAGTTCCTGGGAATTTGTACCTCCCCAGGGGCAACCCTTAAACCTGGGGCTCTCAACTGGGGGCAGTGCTGACCTCCAGGGGTCAAAATGTCTTGAGGCATTGTTGGCCGTCCCCACTGGGAGGGGTTGGGAGGCCAGCATCTAGCAGGTTGAAGCCGGGGATGTACAGATCACCGCAGTACAGGACAAAGAACCATTCCCAAAATGTCACTAGTGTCCAGGCTAAGAAACTTCACCTTACGCAATGACTGATGGGCAGGAAAGTGTAAATACACCAGTTCTCTTGTGCCTGATCTGGGTCATTCCGGGGTACGCTCCACACGGTCTCCAGAGTGCTCCTGTGGGACGGAGCTAAAATGACCTCCTTGGAAGTCTGCGCGCTCTGTATCCTGGTTTAGTTTCCCTCTCTTCCCCATCCACCTCTCCACTGCCCTACCAACGCCTCCTGAGCACACTTCCTAGTAACCCACTTCACACGAACCCTCGTCTCAGGGTCCACCTCTCCACTGCCCTACCAACGCCTCCTGAGAACACTTCCTAGTAACCCACTTCACACCAATCCTCGTCTCAGGGTCCACCTCTCCACTGCCCTACCAACGCCTCCTGAGCACACTTCCTAGTAACCCACTTCACACGAACCCTCGTCTCAGGGTCCACCTCTCCACTGCCCTACCAACGCCTCCTGAGCACACTTCCTAGTAACCCACTTCACACCAATCCTCGTCTCAGGGTCCACCTCTCCACTGCCCTACCAACGCCTCCTGAGAACACTTCCTAGTAACCCACTTCACACGAACCCTCGTCTCAGGGTCCACCTCTCCACTGCCCTACCAACGCCTCCTGAGCACACTTCCTGATAACCCACTTCACACGAATCCTCCTCTCAGGGTCCACCTCTCCACTGCCCTACCAACGCCTCCTGAGCACACTTCCTAGTAACCCACTTCACACGAATCCTCCTCTCAGGGTCCACCTCTCCACTGCCCTACCAACGCCTCCTGAGCACACTTCCTAGTAACCCACTTCACACGAACCCTCGTCTCAGGGTCCACCTCTCCACTGCCCTACCAACGCTTCCTGAGAACACTTCCTAAGAAACCACTTTCACACGAATCCTCGTCTCAGGGTTGCGTTCCAGGAAACAACCCAAAACAATGTGTACAGAGGATATTTAAGGAGAACTGCAGATTTTATGTACACAGTATGGAGTAGGTGACTAGATGGTTGGCCGTGCTCTAGCAGAACCCATGTAGTTGGACAAGCCTCCTAAGCAGGGGGCCAGAGTATAGCAAACCCATCAGGAAAGCATGTTCTGGTAGGAAGGTAAGCTAGCTGAAAAGTTAGAGACCCTTGTCATCTCTGTGACTAAGGAGTCATGAGCTCTTAAGTAAATCACAGCCGCAGGAAAATATAATAAAAATTAGATAGTTGCTAAGGTCTTTTATCTAACATTCTACTTAGTCTCAGAGCAGTGGTTCTCAACCAGGGAATTTGGCAATATGTGAGGCATTTTGGGCTGTCATACCGGGACAGTGTGGTACTGGCTTCTTGAGAGTAGAAGTCAAGGATGTTGCTAAACATCCTACAACGATCAGGCAAGTCCCTCAGTCCCACCACCCCAAAGAATTATCCAGCCGAAAATGTCAACAGCGCTGAGACTGGGAAATCCTGTCTTACCAGATAGATTGGACATTAACTAAAGGAATTCCTGATGGTTAGAATTTATTAAACAAGGCAATGTGCTATTGAAGGGGACTGTAGCTAGGACTCTAAATGCATCCCTAAAAGCAGCACAGACTAGAAATACTTTCCAGTATAAGATTTGAAGGGCTTATTCGAAACAGATCTTGAAGTGTTATGTGGCAGAACCTATTCAAGTAGCTAGAGACAGAGGAGAGCAGGGCCTGAACCTTAGCAAGTTGGCCATTATTCTGAAGAATCAACTTTCAGCTATGCATTGGGATTTGAATACACTATGAGTACCCATCTCTGTCCCCTGCAATCATCGAAGAAACTTCCCTCACATGTCTGTTAACCTGTGCCTACCGCTTTGGGGGCCAAGTGTTCTCCTCTAAACATTTTCCTGAAGCAAAAAGGAAAAGTTTCCCCAAATCATATGTAGGTACAAGTTAGAGAAAACTATTTATAGCTGGCTTATCTGAGTTGATAAATTTAAATGTACAACATATTTGCTCATGAATCCGGGTTTATTCATGTGACAGGTGGTAGGATGACGCCATGTTCTTGTTTGTCCTAAACCTCTCACACCCTTATTAAACAAAGAGCTGGCAGTACAGTCCAACATGTTACATAACTGGCCAATGTTATATATTGCTCAGAAAACCCTACATTCCCAACAGGAAATTCCAGGAACGAAAGAATTTTCAATTTCATTATTAGAAAGGTAGCCTGTTCCAGTAACCATAACAGGTAGGCTAAAATGAAAACATCCATTCCTGAATTGTTGATTTCTTTCAAAGTGATTTAAGAACAAACGCACAATTTTTGAAGAAGGTCTAACACAATGAATTCTCTCTCATCTTTGATAATGATATATTGAAGTGTGCTTCCGAAAATCTTCTAAGGTGCTTAAAATGTTGAAAGACTAGCTGCTATCAGTAACACTAGGGTATTTGGAGCCAGAAGTTCTCATTTGGTTCCTGAGACGCACGGCCTGCACCCTGCACCTGACCCTTGCCCATCAGGAATCAGGCCAGGAGGCATATTCTCCCCTCTCTGGTATCTCTGGTAGACCCCTCTGAGAAAAGGGCCTAGATACCACCTCCCACAAATAACATCACAAGGCATTTTGACTACCTATTATCAACTGACAAACCAATACCTGTTTTTTTTTTCCTCACCTGAGGACACCTTTCCATTTTTGTTCAGATAGAATGGCAGGGAGAGAGAGGAAGTGAGAGAGAGAAACATCAACATGAAAAGGACACATTGAGTGGCTGCCTCCCACACAACCCCAAGTGGGGCCAGGGACAAACTGCAACTGAGGTACGTGCCCTTAGCAGGAATCGAACCTGGGTCTCTCTGGACTGCGGGCTGATGCTCTAACCACTAAGCCAAACCGGCCATGGACAAACCAATACATGTTTAACCGAAACATGGAGATTTGAAATTTCAGATCCAAGATCTCAAAGTTGAGTATTTGCTCTCAATAATACAACTGCCCATATTTTAATCAGTCATAAAGCAAACATTTTAAGTCATGACTTATACTGCCTATAGTGCCTAAATGCTTAAATTTAAAACTAAATAGCCATGACTTTTTAAAACCTAAGTTATTATGCCTTTTGTCTTATGGGAACACTATGCCATCAAAAAGAATAGAATTGACATTCACTGAGATTCAACTCCAATTTTCCAATATATTTAAGAAAAATACACTTATTCTTGAAGGGGCAGGGCAACTGATCATACAGATTCAAATGAAGGCTATTTTACTGCCACTTATGGCATTTAAAAAATAATAATAGTCAGAGTGGCTCAGTTGGTTGAGCATGGCCCGAGAAGGTGCCGGTTCAATTCCCAGTCAGGGCATGTGCCCTGGTTGAGGCTCCATCCCAAGTAGGGGGTCTGTAGGAGGCAGCAGATAGATGTCTCGCTCCCTCTCCCTCTCCTTTTCCCTCTCTCTCAAATCAATAAAATCGTATTTGAAAATAATAATAATAAATGTAAAAACGAGATTTCCTTTATTTCTTCATAGTCGGACGTGGTAATCTTTACTTGGAATTAGAAATAACAAAAAGGCAAGACAAGGCACACCCTCATAGCAAGATGTTTCCTTTCCAGTCATATCAAAATAGCCTCATTACATTACTCAAAAAGAAGAGACAGGAAAGGGAATAAAAATAATCTAACTAGGAAGATCTCTTATTGGTTAACTAATGGTTAAATAAACAATATCTAAAACATCCTTATTAAAGGAACAAGTTCTAGTATCGGACAGTAGAGCAACATCCCTACCTTGGCTGCTGTAAGAGTTTTATCAGTAATTAAGGCAAAGATGTAACAAAATGGCTATTGAATTTTGAATTATAGAAAGACATAGGCCTACTGCCTGGATAATATCTGATATCTCAATATTTCCTCTTCTACAACTGCAATGGGCAGTGACTTAGGTTATAAAGCTTTTATACATTCTAACGTGATTTTAACCAAAATATAGCATTTAATGCATTACCTAGAGATATAACAGGTACCAGGAAACACGAATCCTTGATTCAGCTGTTACTAATTAGCTGATAAAACTATGTAGCATTTACTTTGGACCCCAGTTTTTGCTATAGAATGTTCATTTTACTCTCAGATTCAATGATTCTAAGTTCAATCAGATAGGCTAAATAACTATTAATATTTTAAAATAGAAATTATAATGTGAAAAGCTACACTTACGTCATATGACAGCAATTACTGAAAACCAGGACTGGAAGAGGACACAGAAAATTGGCCTAAGAATACAGTGATACCTCGGTTCTCGAACGCCTCGGTTTTCGACCAAATCGGTATTCGACCAGGAGATTCGAGAAACTTTTGTCTCGGAATCCGAACAAATATTTGGAACTCGAACTTCCGAGATGAGCCGAGTTGAGCCGAATGGCGTTCATTCGGCCCAGCGCGCCTTGCTTGCGTCATCAGTGTGAGTGCAGAGAGAGTCACGCTTTGTGGAGTCACGCTTTCCTATTGGGTTTCATTGCTTCGGTTCTCGAACAATTCGGTTCTCGACCGTCCTCCTGGAACGAATTATGTTCGAGAACCGAGGTATCACTGTAGTTCATGTAGTGTTAAAGACTCAGTGGTCTAATTGCAAATTCGAAGAGTGATGGCATGGGGCAAGGTGCATGCGGCCTGGGTCACATGAACAGAAGCAGCAGCTAGACCACAGAAGAGGAGGATCGTGTTGCAGTGCTATGAGCTGGTCAGGCCACATGCAGAACATTCAGTATAACTGCAAACCAGAAGTCTCTTAATTTTATAAAATTAGTTATTTCTATTATTTCTTCAAAAGCAAAAGTGGCATAACACTGACAAGATTAACTGAGGCTCCAGGGCCCTAGACCCAAACTTGGGTTAGGGTGAGAAGAGGGATGATGTGATGGGGACTTTACATGCCGACTTGGAAGGTGTGTTTGGGTAACAGTAACATTTAAATTGGTGGGTTTCGTCCCGGCTGGTGTGACTCAGTGGACTGAGCATCATCCCATGGACTGAGGTCCCAGTTCGATTCCTGGTGAGGGCACAGGTCCGGGTGGCAGGCCTGATCCTCAGTAGGGGGCGTGCAGGAGGCAGCCATGCATGCTTCTCCCTCACATCCATGTTTTCATCTCTCTCTTCCTTCCTCTCTCTCTAAAAAACCATAACAACATATTTAAAAATAAATGAATGAATCGGTGGATTTTGGGTGAAGCAAACTGCCCTCCATAATGGGGTGGACGTCACCCAATCTGTGAAAGGCCTGAACAGAGAAAAAGGCCAGCCTCCGTGAGCAAACAGGAATTCTCCGCCTTCGGGCTTCGTCGGCAGCACCGTCTCTCCTGCGTCTTTGCTCGCGGGCCTTTGGACCCGAACTGCACCGTCTGCGTTCAGGAGTCTCGAGCCTGCCAGCCCACACTGCAGCTGCTGGGCTTCCAGGCTCCGCAGTGGGGGGAGCCAAGTCCTTATCATTTAGACACAGAATACACTATTTTAACTATAAATTAAAATAATTAATTTTAATTTAATAAATATATTAATGAAATACATTAATTATATTACATATATAATGATATATTTTATTATACACACACACACACTTCCTGTTGGCTCTGTTCTCTAGAGAACTCTACAGCAGAGGCTTCCTGGGGAAAAGGATTCTACGCCGAGACTCTCACAATATACAGAAATCAGGCAGGTAAAGTGCGGGAGAAAAGGCAGGCACTGACCAAAGTGTTTTAGGCAACGGAAAACAATGTAAGCACAGCCCAAAAGACAAGAATGTATATGAGGCACCCACATATAAAACCCAAGGCCTAAGCTAATGATGCCAGGTATTGAGATTTTAGCATAGTCTGTGTCTCATTCTGGATCCTTAGAAAAGCAGAAATAAGCATCCCCAAGGAATACAGATTTACATATCATCAAATTACTGCTTCTCTGCAGGGCAGGCTATTTCAAGAGACTTCCAGCATGTAATTAATCTCTCTTAGTTAATATTGACTATTGCTATTTAACTGAGTCAGATCAAACTGGAAGATATCCTACCACTAATGGTCATTCTGTTACACCCAATCGGCACCTTTCCCACCACCTCTCATAGACGTGCATGAAAGGCAGGACATAAAGGGAAAATGAAACATTTTAAATGACTGGTACACAGACTTAATTATCAAACAGAAAAAAACAATACAGAAATACAGTCTTCTTTGGACCCCACATACAATACATACCCAGTATACATTAGTTGATTTGAAAGCTACATTTGCCTGGATTAATTTGAAGTCATTTACTTAAGTGAGATACACCATTTCTCATGTGCTTATTAATTTTTGTTGGGTATGGACATTAATTAACCTCTTCAAATGGACATGATTACGCTTATGACCAAATTGGCTTGGTGATGTTTTATTTCTGTTTTATGTCCATGCTTAGAACTTTGTATGTATTTGTTTCCTCGTTATTATTACTCCATCTCCATGATGAAATTATTTGAAATCTTAACAGATACAGCCTTTTCCATTAATGTAAGCTTCCTGCTGTTTTTTATAGGTACATTATAGTAACCCTATCCCCCTTCCTAAAATCACCGATGGTTTCTGTCATTGTGACCATATCCTAAAGACCGTAAGCAAAAGACTAACCTCAAGTTAAGTCAATTCCTCAGTAGCTTTAGCTCTAAGAACTTGTAACTTCTCTAGCAAACACAGCTCTAATATGCCAAACTGATGAGGATCAGCCTGTCCTGTTGTTAATAATATGGATGACAGATTGCTTTCAAGTAATTTAGCACCCCCACCCCCACAAAAGGGGTAAAGACAGCACTGAGTGAAGGAATCTCTTTTCTTAATATTTAGTTACATTATGAACGAATGTTCTCATAATGAAAAAAACTCTACTTCTGAAACTTGCAGAAAATATTGTGGCAGTACAGGGACTATCAGTAAATCTTTAAACATGATACCAATATAAGACCACATTTCTTTCAAAACAGCTGTACACCATACTTGGAACGAAAAAGCTGTTTCCCATTATTTTCTTCCTAAGGCAGAAAAGCAGAACACTCACTTTCAGAGAAGTAGACTAAGTGCCAGACAGTATCAATAGCATGCTTCTAATGCTTTCAAATGGCCCCCAGATAAAAATGGGAATCTTGCCAGAGCGCCGAGGAGCACACAAAGACAGACAGGTGTTTTACAACAATTTGCCTGTGTCCTTGGAAAGCAGGTCACTGTTTGGAACCTCTGAGCTCCAGTCATCCAGATCCCAAACCGACATATTCTTGGGTTACAGATGCACATGAGGATGACAATAACCTGAGATGTTCCTTGACAAGCCAGAGAGGAGTTCTGCACTGATAAATTTCTCTTACCCTCGTAGTACTATGAAGCCTCCCAACCAAGCACATTATAAACCCTGTCCAGTTTCCTTACCCTTTGAATGACAGAGCCATATTCTCCTGTATGTCTCCTACAGTGCTTAAAGCTATCCCAGCTAATATGGTAATAAATGAATCAAAATGTTCTCAAAAATGAAGAAGTGGTTTGTAAAAGGAGGGCGTAATCGACTGTGTCAAATACTTCAAATGCTATTGATAGAACAAAAACCACAAACTTAGAGACTTCATTTCTATATTACCAAACGTGCATCTATACGTTACCAATGAGCACAGGGAACGCCTAAAATTGTACTTTAGATGACCTGGGTATGCCTGGGGGATATAAAATGTGATTATACTTTAGCAAGCGGAGACTTCATTGATTAAATGATAACCTGCCTGGCCAAAGAGTCTGTAAATAGGTGGAGATGATTAGAATGAAATATAGCAAAAGTGAAAGTCAAAGACGCAGAATAAACTGTGTGAGTCCTGACTCTCCAGGAGAAAGACACTAAATATGGGCATCAGACAGTAAGGATCGTCAGCCACATCCTGGTTGGGGCAGGATGTTAAACAGTCCGTACCAGAGCCTGGATAACTCTGTCTACAATCCAATTCCCTTTGCTTTGATTTAATACTCCAAACAACTATCTGGCTTCTAAAATTCAATTTTGTAGGTGCCTTGACACAAAACAGAGATTGATTGTGAAGGCACACATAAATACTGCTGTCATGGGAAGGGACGATCCTCCCTTTATAAATGAGGAAACCAGTATTGTAGTTCATCATCAGCCTTTGGAAAGTTTTCATAGGTGAGCCAATTCCCTAATTTGTTCGTGTTCTGACAGAACGAAGCCAAGCCTTGCAAAGCCGCGGGTCCAGGTGCCGCACTCGCGGACTTCACGCAGGTGAAGCTGTCCCGAGCGGTCTGGTCTCCCCGCGCGATTCCCACCTCTCTTCCCAAGCAACAGCCAAGCGTGTCTCCTATCTAACGGCAAGCAACAACCACCATGCACGGTCCCGAAAAGTTATTTCAACTTTCCAAAGGAATAATTTGATTGAACCAATGTTTTACAAATGTGGCCCAGAGACCAAAAGATGAACACCTTCCAACATCCTGTTTTAAAAACAAAATATATGGGGTACAATGAAAGAGTCCTAATAAAATACGCTAGTAAATACGGTGCCCATCGCAGAACCTGCTCCAGCGCGGGCAGAGGTGTTGGCACCGATAGGGCATGCTTGGAGAGTTGCTGGAAGACACCTTCTAGCCTTGAGTATTCAAAAAAGACATTCATCAGGGGCGCTGACATATTTAGAGAGCTTTCAGAGGGAGGACACATGAAGAAGGTGTACTTTAAACATTTAGGCTATTACTAGGGCTTATCATAAAGCTACAAGCAGAGCTGAGGGAGGGATACTCACAGAGGTCTTTGAGAAAAGTGCCACACCGATCTGGTCTATAACTAAGTCCGCTGAGCGTCTGTGCTATTTAGTAACAATAACAGGAGCTACTATGCGTCAAGGTGAAGTTTAGGCTCTGAAGTTAGACTTCATGGGTTTCATTTTTGGACCTGCCGTTTTCCTATAGCTGTGCGACCGGCGGAGTCATTCAAGATCACGGCAGGTCATTACCTCATGTGTAAGAGGGGACTAATGACAGACCAGCTTCAGAGGGTGAAGTTTTATTTATTGTTAACAGTATATAGAGTGGAAATCTAAAAGAGCATATTTGTACCACATATTTCCTCCCAACTAGACTGTGAGCTTATTTCAGATAGGCATGGCATTTTACATAGTTATTCCACATGCCTGGCATGGTGTCAGGCACTTGCTGGTAATGCCTGACTTTGCAATAGCCCTTAAGTTTCCTTTATGGCATATTATGATATGTGCAGTTTTAAAACTTGTTTATCTTCCTCACGAACTTTGAGATAGACAAGGAGGTATTTTTATCTCTAATGTACTATTGAGAAAACAGAAGACCCAAGAATTAAATAAATTGTCTCAGCTCATCCAGCTAAAAATTTCCAGAGCCAAACTTTGAATTACGGTTGTTATTTCAAACTCAGTGGCTGCCCTGTCTGCGCCCCCAGGACAGTTCGTGGAAGGCTTCGCCTTAATGTCTGGGGCCTGTTTGGTTGACTGATGGGAATATAAGGCATGGCGGATGCTGGGTGCCAGGGGAGGGTCCCTGGGAGGATTTGGGAAGCACTGAGGACACAGTGCTCTTCTGGGGTGCTAGACTCAGCCCCGCCCACCTGACACTCAGCTTCAGGCACAATGCCTCTGGCATCCCGGTGCAGCCGAGGACCGAGGACCGAGGACAGCCACAGAGGAGACTGACAGCGAGAGCTGAGGCAGGTCCCACCTGGTCTGTTTATCCCTGCACACCTGTGTGGCCGAGGTCAGTGCACAAGGACAGGAAGGGAACGAACGATGGCTGAAAAAAAAAATGTACGTAGTTTACTTTTCTTGGTCCTAGGACATGAAAAATATCTGTGCAATAATATTTATAAGGAACAAGCACCCCAGAAACCCAAAAGGGCAAATTGCATTTTAATGTGTGAACTGTCTGAATATTAAATGACATGGCTGAGGACTGACAATGTTTCTTGGATATGACACCAAAGGCACAGGCAATAAAAGTGAAAATAGTCAAATTGGACTTCATAAAAATTGAAAAATCTGTGCGCCAAAAGAGAGTATCGGCAGAGTACAAAGGCAGCCCAAGAATGAGGACAAGTTTTCGAATTATACATATGATAGATGAATATCCAGAACATAGAATATCCAGAACTCCCAAAACTTAGTAACAACACAAACAATTCAAAAAAGAACAAAGAACTTGAATAGACATTTCTCCAAAGACATACAGATGGCCAGCAAGCACTTGAAAAGATGTTCAGCATCACCCTTCCTTAGGGAAATGTACAGCAGAACCATAAGGATGCATCACCGCACACCCATTAGGAGAGTGATTATAAAAGTGAATAAAATAGCAAGTGTTGGAGGGGATGTGGAGAAGCTGGAACCCTTGTTGATCCCCCCTGTTGGTGGGAATGTAAAATGGTATGATAACTATAAAAAATAGTATGGTAGTTCCTCAAAATATTAAAAATGAAATGACCACAGGATCCAGAAATTCCACCCCTGTGTATATACACAAGAGAACTGAGAGCAGAGTCTTGAAGAGATATTTGTGCACGCATGCTCGTAGCAGCATTGTTCACAATCTGAAATATGGAAGCAACCCAAGTACCCACGGTCGGATGAATGGAGAAGCAAAATGTGGTATACGCATACAATGGAACATCATTCAGCCTTAAAAAGACAAAAAACTCTGACACATACTATAACATGGATGAACCCTGAGGTCATTGTGCTGAGTGAAATAAACCAGTCGCACAAAGACAAATACTGTGTGATTCCATTTAAACATGAGACCTGCCGTAGTCCAAATCACAGAGACAGCAAGCAGAATGGTGGTTGCCAGGGGCTGGGGGCAGGAAGGAATAGGAATTATTTTTACTGGGTATTACAAGGTGGAAAAGTTATGGAGATGGATGATGGTCTCTGCAGCACTTTATGAACATGTTTAATACCACTGACCTTTACCCTTAAAAATGGTTAAGATGGTACATTTTATGTTATGTGTATTTTACCACAGAAAAATTGAAAAAAAAAAAAACTCCACAAAACTACATAGCTTATATATGTGTATGAATTTCACTATGGGCCGCCTACTTCATTAAATCTATAAGGAGTACAACAAATCACCTAGGGTTGTTTTCCCCAAGATTCACAACCTGGGTACAAATTATTACCACCGTGACTCACTGTGATTAAAGTGTATCATAACCTTCGGGTATATTAGGGAAGAAAAATGTCAAAAACTATTATCTTGTTTCATATACCCAGGTAATATCATTAAGAAAATAAGTTTTTGTTTCTGTTTTCATTCCTCACCTGAGGATATGTTTCCATTTATCATCGGACAGAGAGGGAGGGAGAGAGAGAGAAAGAGAAACATCCACATCGACCTGGTCATGCACAACCTGACCAGGGCCGGGGATGAACCACAACAGTGGTACGTGCCCTTGACTGGAATCAAACCTATGATTCCATGGTCCGCGGGCTGACACTCTAACTGCTGAGCCAAACCGGCCAGGGTGGAAATAAGTTTTTTGAAAACTCTCTCGGCTTTTAGGAACCAGGAAGAAGAAGGCCCAGAGCACTTATTATCAGCTACACGCAGAGAAAGAATAAATGCTAGACACAATGAGCAATCCCCGCCCATGAGAAAACCGTACATTCGGCCAAAAGAACAAGGCCATCATTCCAAACATTTGCATGTTGTTTTGTTATTTTTTTCTGCAACTTACTTTCTTTTGGACTTGAAAAGGGAAAACTCCTCCCCTTTGTTATTTCTCCAGGTTAGTTTCTTTCTAGACTGGGAAAACAAACTTGACTGTGATCAAATCTGTCATGTCTCCATCACTCTTCCAACCCTGTTGGAATCATTTCTTCCCCTCACTTTCAAGAAAACAGATGTTACTTTTCTAATTCTACAAGATAAAAGACATGTGTGCTGCGTGCATGGATGGGCACATGTGCATGCGTGCACATGCCCACACACGCGAACACACACACATCGTAAACCAAATCCTGCCACTGAGTGTGACTTTCTTGACCCCTAATGTCACCATTTCCCTGCAAAAGCCCACTATCTTTAGTCCGCCTCCCTTCTGCCTTGCCCACATGCTTCAAAAAATAAAAGCATCACGCTGGCCGGTTTGGCTCAGCGGTTAGAGCATCGGCCTGCGGTCCAGAGAGACCTGGGTTCGGTTCCCGCTAAGGGCATGTACCTTGGTTGCAGTTTGTCCCCGGCCCTGGTTGGGTCGTGTGGGTGGCAGCCACTCGATGTGTCCCTTTCACGTCGATGTCTCTCTCTCTTCCTCCCCACTCTATCTGAACAAAAAATGGAAAAATATCCTCAGGTGAGAATAAAAAAAAATAAAATAAAAAATAAAAGTATCTTTAAGGAAAAACATAAATGAAATGTTTTAGAAAAGACTCAGGTACTTTTTTTCAGTATTCCAACTTGACTTAGTTAATAGGCAATTTGGTTTTAACATTTTAAGAAAATGTCTCTTTGCCCTTTGTCTTTCCTGTTTCTTGCAGCCTTAAAAGATAGAGAAGGACTGACAACTGTGACTACACTGAGGAGTATAGATATGAATACACACACGAAGAAAGTAAATGCAGCAAACGGGACACATTTCCTCTTTGGCCTTCCCAAATACTCTAAAAATAACTCACTACAGTACGAAGATGTTCATTGTCTTTTTTTTTGGTCTAAAGTCAATAAAAATAAAGCACATTTAGAAAATCAATTTTATCTCTACTCTCTTTTCAGGTTTTTTTTTTCTTTTATCGTCACCCGAGGACACTTTTTTTGCATTTATCTTCAGACAGAGTGGGAAGGAGAGAGGGAGGAAGAGAGAGAGAGAAACATCAGTGTGAGAGAGACACATGGAGTGGCTGCCACCCACATGACCTGGGGACAAACTGCAACCAAGGTACATGCCCTTAGCGGGAACCGAACCCGGGTCTCTCAGGACTGCAGGCCGACGCTCTAACCGCTGAGCCAAACCAGCCAGGGCTCTACTATCTTTTAAAGCCAGATAAACATTGATTTACAAGTGAGTTATACTTAAAATTGTTTTAGCTCAGAGTAGGTCAAGGAAAATAATATATTTAAATGTACTTTAAAAAAAAACCCTAGATAACTCATCAATATATTATGAACATGAGTATTTGAAGTAAACTAAGACAGAAAGAAATTAAATGATGGTGATTAGTATACAGAACAGTCACACAGAAGATCAGGAACAGATTTTTTGATCTTCTATTTGCTCATTCATTGTATGAAATCCATCAAGTTGTATTTGACAATATTGTGCGTTCTGATGTATTCACTATAATATAAGCTTTATGAGGGCAGAGTTTTTCTTATTGGGGGTATTCCCAGCACCCAAAATGAGTGGCACACAGCAGCTACCAAATAAATATTTGCTGAATAAATCTTCGCCTGGCCGGTGTGGCTCATGGATTAAACATCGTGCCATGGACTAGGAGGTCCTGGTTCAATTCCCGCTCAGGGCACATGCCCAGGTTACAGGCTCCATCCCCAGTAGGGGGCGTGCAGGAGGCAGCCAATAGATGTTTCTCCATATGGATGTTTCTATCTCTCCCTCTAAAAATTCAATAAAACCATATTTAAAAAAAGAATCTTCTTATGTTCTGGGCAGATGGGCATTTACACTAGAGGAATCTTCTGGACTTTTCTAGACACAAGAGTCAAAGATTTTATTACAATAGACAAAACTAGTTTTCAGACTTTTTAAATGAAGAAAGCAAAAATTGAGCCTGCATTTTGATAAACAGGGAGGGGAGGGCAAGGGGGGAGGAAGGATGGAGGCAAGAAGAGGGAATAGAGTAAGAATTCTGTATACATTCCTCTGAAGGAAAGCTGAATCATGACAAGGTGATGTACATAAAAATAAAACGTGCACGGAATTAGGAAGCATACAGGTAACACCCCGGGAGCTCCCTGTACAGCTGCACCCTTGCCTTGCTGATGTCCCATCCTTAGTGTCCTCCACGCACCTTTCTCCCTCTCATGGCCTCTCTTCCCAGCTGCCAGCCTGCTCTTCCTCCCAGGTTCCTTCTCATGATGAGTGAGGAAACGTGGCTCAGCAAGCTCCCCACCTTGCTTACCTCCAGACTTATCTCCGAGGACATGGCCTTCGTACAGGTGTACTGATGGCCTCGTCTCTGAATCCCTGTCTTAAATTCTATCACGAAAAGTCTCCAAAATCCTCACTCTGTCCTCCCAGACAGAACGGTCTCCTAAACAATCTTCAACTTGTCTTCTTTTCCACAGAAGTCTTCTGAATCCCGTCTAGGCTGCTAAATCACTTAAATATAAGGTTATTTACATCTTACAGGAAAAATTCAAAGCTGGACACAATTTAAGTATCTTTCCAATTTTATGCAGGAATCAAACTTACCTGGATCCCTACAGAAAACAAATGTTTTAAATAAATGAATACATTTTTTGTGCTTGGTTATGATACATATTAAGCTGTTAACATGCAACAATAAGGTAAGATCAGTTGAATTATCTCAATCTACAAAATGTAGCATTAATTATGTTATAGACACTGCCCAGAATTTCAGGAAAAAATTTTTTCTAGGTCTATTTTCCCTAGGCCATTCTCATAGGGTGAGGCTATCGTATTTCTCTTTTCTATAATTAAGAAATATGTCAATGAGTTTTGCAAGTAGATATACTAATAATATATAATCCAGCATTCTCTCTCTCATCAACATACTGGCCTTTACCACTTTACTGAGCAATAAAACATGATTTAATGTGTCCACTCATTTCTTTGTTCACTGCTATATCCCTAACACCCCAAGCACTGCCTTTCAGTTAAATGAATGAATAATCAAATCATTACTATGTGCCTCTTTTGTGTCAGGTACTGTGCTACCCTCAGGAATCCAGCTTTTATGAAAACTGTAGTGCAGGAGAGACATTAGACAGAAATCATGTAATGATTTAACCACAATTATGATTGTAAAGGAAAATCAAGTATGAAAATAGAATTTAACATGGGTAAGATATAAAGAAAAGACTTCTCTGAGGAACAGACATTTAAGCTAGGATTTAAAACACAAGACCAGAATTTAGCAACAGGAAGACTAGAGGGAAAAATATTCCATGCAGACAAAACATGTGGGAAGAGCCCGAGGAAGCCAGGTGGGTACTGTCTTCCAAAGACTGAAAACAGACCAGGATAGTTCAAGACGAGGCTGGGATGGAAAGCAGAGCTCAGACCACGCTGGGCCTCGCAGACTGGGTTAAGGATTCTGGACTTCACACCAATTGCAGTCGGAACGAAGGAATGATAATCATACTTGCAGTTTCGAAATCCCACTCTGGCCTTGGGCGGAGAACGGACTGGAGGGAAACAAGAGGCAGGAAGGCCCGTTATGGGGCGAGTACAGCACGTAGGTGGGAGACGCCGCCTCTGCCCAGGGAAGCTGTACTCAGGATGCACATCTCTGAGCAGGGTAACTGGCCGAGTGTGGGGAACGAGAGAAAGAGGGCTTCCAAGGTGACTCCTAGGATTCTGGGATGAACCACCAGGTGGGTGAGAGTCCCCTTTACTTAGATGGGGAACAGTGAAGGGCAGGTTTGTGGGGGGAATGGGAAATCAAAGGTTTGGTTTGAGATATAGTCGAGAAATGATGTCCACCTTAGCCAGGAGATTGCACTTGAAGCCATGGGAATAGACGAGAGGGCCCAGACAGTAATGTAGAGTAAGAACACAAGAAACGTGTATCTTTGAAATATCCATAACTTCCATAATATAAAAAAGTTGAAATTGCAAATTTCTGAAATCCTTTATAAGCAAGCAATTATTTGATTAAACAAACAATGGAATTTTTGCTGGGTAGTTCCAGCACGTTAGTATCAGAGAAATCCACATACCTGAATTCAAACAAAAAGCTCAATTTAGGTACTTTCAGACCACAATCACATAACACATGTTTAAAATCCCACCGGTTCCTTCCTAACAGTTTGATAAGAGCTGGACCTGATATACTTCAGTGGTAATTTCTCTAGGAGTTATGCTAAAAAAAAAACATGCAAAACCAAATGAAAGCCAAATAGTGATGTTATGTTTCCACATGGGCTGCAGATATTTAATTGCGTTCATCTGAAAGTGTGTAAGTGAACACACTGTTAGGGAACAGCACTGTGCACACTGTCGGCTAGCAAGGTGAACCTTCCCTTGGCTTCCCCTGTCACTCAGCATCATTTCGGTTCCCTCTCCTCATTATAAGTGAGCAAAGGTAAAGAAATGCCAAAGCAAATATAAAGAAAAGAGATTTTTCTATAGTATCTTATTTTTCGTTTCCAGGTTCTAATGTTTTTCTCATTATATGAGTGACTATTAACAGAAAAGTGTGTTTCTTTGTGTATTTCCATTTAATGCTTCAAAGAAACAACCAGAATCTCTCTATTCAGTACCTCTTCACCTGAAAAAGGTTTAAGTAAACACTAATTAAACCATTTCAGAAAAAGAACCCACTTCTGGTCAAGACAGCGAGTACGTAAACGCGGTATCCGTCCTCCCACAACCACATCAAAGTTACAACTAAACTACAGAACAACCATGTCAGAACCTCCTGACATCGAGCTGAATGGCAGTCCTACAACTATGGTAGGAGGGCGGAGGGGACGGGCTGGTCCCACACCCACATGGGGCGGATAAAAATCAGGAGGACACCTCGGCTGGGAAGGTCCTTCCTGAGGACGGAGGGGTCCCTGTCCCACACCAGGCTCCCAGCTCAGAGTTCCAGTGCCAGGAAGAGAATCCCCATCACTTCTGGCTGGAAAAACCAGTGGGAACTGAGGCTCAGGGAGTCTGAGGCAGCTGGAGTCCCAGGCAGCTCCTTGAAGGGCCCGCGCACGGACTTACTCGGACTCATTCCCTCAGAGAAGAGGCAGCTTGAGGGGCACCAGAGACATACAGGGAAGAATTGAGCTCTGTGGCCTCAGGACAAGGGCTGGAGAGGAGGCTTTCTCCTGGACAGACATACTGGTGGAGGCTGATGGTCCTTTGGTGAGCCCTTCCCTGGGGCGGCAGGCAGTCGCCATATCTGGGACCCCAGCAACCTGGCTCACACTGTTTGCCCCGCCCTGGTGATTCCCTGAGGCCCCGCCCCACCCAACTTTCAGGCCCACCCAAGCTGTTGCCAAAGGCTTTACCATAGGATTGGCCTGTCTTGGATCCTGCTTCAGGGTTTCCTAAGCTCTCTCAAACAAACTGCATCTGGTCTCAGCGAGCCCCATAACTCTTGTAAAGTGGCCCCAAGCCTGGCAATAGAATCAGCCAGACTTGGTTCACAACTTGGCTTTTCCTGGGCACCTCCAGGCCCAGCACAAGAAGCAGTCCTCTGCAGATCACTTTGTAGCTTATGCCAGGTGGCCCTGGATAGAACATAGGCAGTGGCTGACTTTGCCCCACAGCCAGCACACCCAGTGGACAGCTTCAGACCACATCGAAACACCACCACCCAACTACCTTCACAAGTGACACACTCAATGAGTGGACTCAGTGGGTACCAGAGCCCTGCTGAAGTAAGTCTTGCTCTGGGTGTTGGGCCCCTGCACAGCTGATCCTCCAAGGTAGTCAGAGGTCAGTGTCCTTGCAGCTGATCAGCCTGAGTAAATCCTTCCCTTTGACATGCCAATAGCAATCAAGGCTCAATTACAACAGAGGGGTGTACAGTCCACATTAGGGGTGCACCTTGAGGGCCCAGTTGGGATGATCAGGGAAACTGTGCCACTGGATCCTACAAGACACCTACAACAATAAGCTACCCTTTGAAACCTAGGAGACATAGCAACTCTACCTAATACATAGAAACAATTACAGGGAAGCAGAAAAAATAAGGAGACAAAGAAACATGTCCCAAATGAAAGAAAAGAATAAAACTCCAGAAAAAGAACTAAACAAAATGGAGATAAGCTATCAATCAGACTCAGAGTTCAAAACACTGGTTATAAGGTTGCTCAAGGAACTTGGTGAGACATTCAAGGAACTTAGTGAGACCTTCAAGGAACTTAAGGAGACCTCTAAGGAACTTAGTGAGAACATCGACAACATAAAAAAAGTCCAGTTAGAAATGAAGGAGGCACTAACTAAAATAAATAATTTATAGGGAATCAGCAGTAAAGTAGGTAAAACCAAGAAGCAAACCATTGATTTGGAATATAAGGAAGCAAAAAACACCCAATCAGAACAAAAAGAATCCAAAAAAAATGAGGATAGTGTAAGGAGCCTCTGGGACAACTTCAAGCGTGCCAACATATACATCATAAGGGTGCCAGAAGAAGACAGAGAGCAAGAAATTGAAAACCTATTTGAAACAATAATGACAGAAAACTTCCTTAACTTGGTGAAGGAAACAGACGTACAAGTCCAGGAAGCACAGAGAGCCCCAAACAAGATGAACCCACAGAGGTCCACGCCAAGACACATCATCAACAAAATGCCAAAGATTCAAGACAAAGACAGAATCTTAAAAGCAGCAAGAGAAAAGCAGTTCATTACCTTCAAAGGAGCTCCCATAAGACTGTCAGCTGATTTTTCAAAAGAAACTTTGCAGGCCAGAAAGGAGTGGCAAGAGATATTCAAAATGATGAAAAGCAATGACCTACAACGATTACTCTATCCTGCAAAGCTATCATTTAGAATTGATGGACATATCAAGAGTTTCCCAGACAAGAAAAAGCTAAAGGAGTTCATCACCATCAAACCAGTATTATATGAAATGTTGAAGGGGTATTCTTGAAGGAGAAGAACAAATATATGAATAAAATGACAATTAATACATATCTATCAACAACTGAATCTACAAACAAAATGAGCAAGCAGAACAGAAACAGACTCATACATACAGAGAACTTTTTGTTGCTTGCCAGATGGGTGGGGGCTGGGGGGCTGGGTGAAAAAGATGAAGGAATTAAGAAGTACAAATTGGTTGTTAGACTGATGAACCTCAAAGGGAAGGGAGGAGGGAGGGCGGGATGAGATAAACCAAAGAACTTCTATGCATATATGCATAACCAATGGACACCGGCAATAGTGTGGGGAAGGCAGGAGGGGGACAGGATTGGGGAGGAGGGGGTCAATGGGGAAAAAAGGGGGGACATCTGTCATACATTCAACAAAGATGAGTTAAAAAATATTTGCGATCTTAGTTGTGCTGATACTTCTCTAACTGAAAAGACTCTTAAATTAAAAGGTTTTCTTTTTATTGTTTTATTTACCTGGGATTCCAAGACATGCAAGAAACCAAGAAATCATAGCTTTCCCCAAAATTATACATTATACACATATTGTAAAAATATTGAAAATAAAATAGTTAAAAATTAAGTTAAATACATAACTACATATAATAAATTTAGGAATTGAAAGCAATACTAGAACACATACAAAAAGCCACTCAAATAAAATGCTAGATTTCTTAAAACAATATAGTTTGTTGTTTATTGTCTAAAAGTCAACACATTTCTTTCCTTGGGGCTATTAAAATAGTTGCATTTGCAGAGGATGTTTAGGGTAGTGAAACTACTCTATGTGATACTACAGTGGTACATGTCATCATGCATTTGTCAAAACTCACAGAACGTACAACAAGAGTGAACCCTAATGTAAACTATGGACTTCGGGTGATAATGATGTGTCAGTGTAGGTTCACAGATTTTAACGAATGTACCACTCTGGTGCGAGATGCTGGTGGTGGGGGAAGCTGTGCATATGTGGGAGCAGGAATTATAAGGGAATTCTCTGTACTCTCAATTTTGGTGTGAACCTAAACCTGCTTTTAAAAAATAAAGTCTATTTTTTTAAAAATGTTTTTTCCTTGGCTGGTATGGCTCAGTTGGTTGGAGAGTCGTCCTGTGCACCAAAGGGTCGTGGGTTTGATTCCCAGCCAGGGCACATATCTGGGTTGCATGTTTGATCCCCAGTCAGTGCATATGGGAGGCAACCAATTGATGTCTCTATCGAATCAATGTTTCTCTCTCACTTTTGTGCTCCCTTCCTCTCTAAAATCAATTTAAAAACATGTCCTCGGGTGAGGATTAAAAAAAAAAAAGTTATATAAAAATTGTTTTAAATAGTTGCCATTTGTCTCAAAGATTCAAAAGACTACCACACAGGGTGATTTATCTTAAAAAGTCCACGTGAGTACTGATCAATATGTCATTTTTCACAAATCTACCAAAAAATATTTCAAAATGCATAGTCTTTTCAACACCACTGGTGTACCATAAACTCTAGGCAGTAGGAGCAAAGGGCATGTAAAGTATGTACATTTTATAGTTTGAGGGAGGTAATATGTAGAATATGGGGAATTAAGTCCATGGGAAAATCTTAATAAGATACATAGAACATAAGAACTGGATGAAGAGGGCATGCATAAGCTACAGCCAAGTATACTTCTGGCCAACAATACCAACATCTATTTCTTGGCATGTGTGGGAAGAGATAAGAGAGAAAGAAAAATGGAAGACCATGAACACAGAGCACTCATTAGCAAAAATAAAGTCACATTTTCCAAGACCAAGGATGGCCTTATTTGTTTCTCCTAATAGCTATTGTTTTTGGCCAACTAAACTGAAATTATCCACACACTGAGTTCTAAGAGAGAATCTGAGAAACTACAACAGAAAATATTCATTTGTGCCCTGGCTAGTTGGCTAAGCGGTTAGAGTGTCGGCCTGCAGACCAAAGAGTCGCAGGTTTGATTCCGGTCAAGGGCACGTGCCTCGGTTGCAGTTCATCCCCGGCCCTGGTCGGGTTGCACAGGAGACAACCAGTTGATGTGTCTCTATCACATCGATGTTTCTCTCTCTCTCTCCCCTCCTTTCTCTCTCTCCCTCCCACTCTGTCTGATGATAAACAGAAAAATATCCTAGGGTGAGGATTAAAAAAGAAAAAGAAAATATTCATTTGCAACATGGTTATTTTTAAAAAAATAGGAAAATACTTCAACATCTTGAATTATAGAACAAGTAATTTATATTTAAAAAACTAAAAACAAGGTTGTGAATATAAAATACTGAATTTTCTATTTGAGACCATTTAATTCTAATTAGGATGGGGCATATGGGTAATAATCTTATTTCAACTCCAAACAAAACAAAGAGTAAAATATTTAAGGGAGGGAGAAAAACATAGGAAGATGTGTGTACACTGGGTTTCCAATTAAACTTCAACCTCTGGTGTCTTCATTATTCTTACCAAACTGTAGTTTTCTATATATGAAGTTTCTTGGAGATAAACTGGTAATGTGATACCTTATGGGTAAGAAATGATAAACACAGGGCACAACAACTTGCCCCAGAAATTGAACTAGTGCAATTCATTTTTGTTTTCTGAGAGAAAATAGGTAGCAAGAAATAAACAGTGAAGCCAAGATATTATCAACAATGATTAGCACTGGAATAGTCAGTAGTAAAGTCTTCCAAATGTCTCATAGGACTAACAGAGACTTGATATACTAGATTTTAAATACCTAGGTAAAGCTTCAAAAAACACACCTATAAACATAAAATGGCAGTAACTACCTATGGCTGATATTCTTACTGGTTTTATAATTTATTTAGTTGCCCTAGTAATACAACCCTTTCATTTTATTGTCTATTTTGGCACAGTTTTTAAACATTTCTTTTACTCTGGATGTCTGATATAATTCATACCATTTTTTATCAGGTTTAATTTTCTAACAGATCCAGTATATATTATAATTATGACCTCCATAAAAGACTTGAGAAATATATTGATTTGTCTCTTCTCATTGGTAGCAAATTTAAATCTTAAGTCTTCTTAAGAAAAGTCAAATTCTTCACCAAATAATGCATGAGGTCTTCAAGATGGATTTAATTTGTGCCACTGGATAACAACCTTTTCTGGATTTGTAATCGTCTCTTTCCACTGGTTTGCTGCTTCAACGTTATTACTTTCTTCACTTATCCAAATCTGTAAAGGAAGAGAACAACCATTTAACTTAACACAGTGATGGCGAGTTCAGTTAATGACTCTTATTGATGAAAGACAACTGGAAATTTGGTTTACATATTTTCTTTTTTTTTTTTTTTATCCCCACCCGAGGACATTTTTCAATATTTTGTTCAGATATAGTGAGAGGGAGAGAGAGAGAGAGAAACATCGACGTGAAAGCGACACATCGAGTGGTTGCCACCCACACGACCCAACCAGGGCTGGGGACAAACTGCAACCAAGGTACGTGCCCTTAGCGGGAACCGAACCCGGGTCTCTCCGGACCGCAGGCTGACGCTCTAACCACTGAGCCAAACCGGCCAGGGCTGTTTTCATATTTTCAACTACACATCTTTCCACTTTTCCAATACTTTGATTTCTCTATTTGAAACTTAAATGTGAAAATATTTAACCTATTTAGTCACTCTGAGGACTGTTCTGTATGATCCAATTCAATTTAAAAATTCAATGTGAGATATATAATCATGTTTCCCAAAATAATTAGTATTCTTTCTCAGTCAATAAATCTAGGAGCTCAACTTAAAACTGATCCCAATCACTCAAAAAACTTTTTGTAGAGATTAACTCAAGCTAATCTTGATTTAAATTAGATTGTAAGGAATGTGCATTTTTAAGTACCTGGTACATTATATAAAACTGTAATTTTAATAGCAAATTTATAAGTAGTCATTTTAAATCCACAGTAAATAATTTCATAGCAATCCACAGTAAAAAGTACTCATCACTTATGTAACTTTAGATAATAGATGCAAATGAACTTGGGAAAACGGAAGTGTTATGCAAAGGTAAGACAGCACAGTGGGTGCTCACATATCATAGAGGTAAGGTGGACAAGGAATCAAAGAACCTGAATGCTCACCTCAGCTCTAGCACTAACAGATGCTTCTCTGAGACTCAGTTTCTAATTCTTTTTTTTTTTAAATCCTCATTCAAGGATATTTTTCCATTTATCTTCTAATAGAGTGGGGAGGGAGGAGAGAAACATCAATGTGAAAGAGACACATCGATTGGCCGCCTCTCGCACAACCGCAACCAGGGCCAGGGACCAAACTACAACCAAGGTACATGCCCTTGACCGGAATCGAACCCACGACTCTTTGGTCCAGGGGTCAATACTTCTAACCACCGAGCAAAACTGGCCAGGGCTCTAATTCTATTAAATAAGGAAATTAGAGTAGGGCTCTCAATGGTCTTTTAAACTTTCCCCCATAATTTCATGGTCTGAAGAAACTTCCCTTCACAGAAAATCTTACAAACAACCCGACATAGAAACAGATAACATGAGAGTGCTCTGGCTGGTACAGGAATGGGTGATCTTGATCCCACGTGGCTACTCCATCCCGGTGGCTCCCAAAGCTACCAGAGAAGCTGTAGGGAACAGAGGACCAGCGAGAACCTTCCCAGAATTCTTCTTCTTCACTAGAGTCTCAACCAAGAAAGTAGAATTACCAAAAAAGTTATCTTGAAAATCACCTGTCAAGGAAATCACCTATTCCATTCACACATGATAGCTGAGGCTTAATGACACAGGAAAACTTTAACTGAATTCACTTCATGGGCCTTGTGGCTTTGAAAAGTATGCTAGTTATTTGAATTGTTCAGTTTAAACTTTCTGAATAAGGTACAATGAAGAACAAAACTATATTTTTCACAAATATATAAGATATGTTTGTAAAATATATTAAATAAAATCAAACAGTTAATAGCAATCTTTGGAAACTCACATATAATTTGAGGATTTCATATTGACTGCTAATCACATCTTGTCAAGTAGAAGCTTTTAAACTAATATAAACTTAGAAATTTAAATGTGAGTTGAACAATTATAATGAAATGCAACAGACAGCTCCCACTAATCCACTCAGAGTAAAGAACGAATGGACAAAAGAAAACAAGTTCCTACAGAACTGGCAAGTAAGCAAGTATTATGTTGTCTTATACAAATTACTAAGAAATTTTAAATAGATTAATCTGGACACTCATATTGACTATCTAAATATCATAACCACTATTAAAATTGATGTTTTCTACCTGTTCAAATCTAACATAATTCAGTTAATAGCAGAGTTAAACATTAAATTGAACATTAAAATGAGACAGAATAAAGTTGGATATCTGAAGTCTTAAGAAATTTAATTTAGTCCTGGCTGGTGTGAGTCAAATGGTTGAGCATCGTCCGTGCACCAAAAGTCACTGGTTTGATTCCTGGTCAGGGCACATGCCCAGATTGCAGGCTTGGTCCCTAGTAGGGGGCATGCAAGAGGCAGCCAACTGATGTTTCTCTCCATCCCTCCCTCTCTCTAAAATCAATAAAAATATATTTTGGGAAAACAAAATAAATTTAATTTAAATACTTAATGTTCCCTCTTCATAAGGAATGAGTCAGTAGTACTGAAAAAAAAATGACTCTTCTCATACTTTTCAAAGTTGAAAAGCTCAGAAAAAGACTGATTTTTCCCCCATTAAAAATGTAAAGTTCATTTGGGAAAAAAAAGTCTTATTTTAAGATACCCCTGATCGCTCATAAATTCCAACTATTTGTATTAATGCAAAAGTCTGACAGGACTTCATTTTTGTGGCAACAATGAATTTTAACTTACGATTCTGAAGAATTGTGCGCTATAAAACTTAACTGTATTCTATTTCTTTTGTTCACCAACCATTTGAATGTACAGAAAAGGGCAAGGGAAGAATTCAAGATAAGAACTCCCACTGACCTGCCCCACAAAGTGCCGTCTTCTCACAGAACTTCGACTGTACAGCTTAATGAGAAAAACAATTTCTGTTTCATTCTGTACAAGTGGAAAAATCATAGTCTCTCCCCACTTTACTCTTCCATTGGAGGCCTTCAGTAAGCGTGTCTTCTTCTTATAAATCAGCTCTCCTGAGCTAAACATTGCCACCTTCACAAAAAAACCTTAAAAAATAAGAAATTTTGATATGCAAAATTTTACTTAAAACACCATATATGTACCTATATGTTTGTTGTAATAATATAAAGACGCCACTTTTCAAGATGTGATGAGCTATTGCCACAACAGATAACATCTCTAATAAGCTTTCTCATTTTTATCACACTTTATGTTAACTACTGTAACCACAAATGAATTTAATTGTCCTCCAAATCGAATGCCATTAGAGACAGGAAATGCAGGCATAAATAGCAATTATCAGCAAGCGAGCGCACACTGGAAAGGATTGTACAAAACAGACACGCTGACTATTTGGACAGCTGGAGGAATTTACTTCACAATTTCATGTGAGTTTGCTTGCGACTCCAGAAGTTAAACATATGCCCACTAGAGAAAATCTGTTCTTAAATAAATTTGAGATATAATAGAACAGCTTATACAAAGTAACCTTCCCAAAGATAGCAATTATAAACTCTGGGGAAAATATAAAAAGCAATTACTTAAGACACTAAAGATTGACAAAAAGCAGGCAGAAATTGGAGAAGAGTCAGCTCTTAGAAGACAGGAACTGTACGGGGTAAAACTCTGGTTTATGTAGCGTTTCACCTAAGCACGTTCCCAAGTCTGACTCACCCACGGTGTCCACAGCTCAAGCAGAAACTGCAGTCTGATTAACGGGAACTGGGATAGAGCTGAGGCTGCCATGGGGGCAACAGTGTGATGTGGGAACTTCCACAAGTCCACAAAGTGAGGACTGAGACTGACCTTAGATTTATAAAATAGCGATCACTGGTAACCCTGATGAGCAGTTTTTATTAAAGAAGGACACCTGTTAATGTAATAAACTGCACCTGTAGATTTTCCTGTTGTCCCTGTTCCTTAGAATTATCACTCTGTAGTCCTGGTAATTTATTCTTTTAATGCCAAATTAGACTCTGCTTATTTTTTATTTTATGATTTTCCCATCTGTCTACATAAGTGATGGTGGTCTGTAATTATTTTTGTGTGTACTGTCCTTTCTGTTTTGACATAAGGAATATGCTAACCTCATAAAGTTACTTTTTCCATGCTTTGGAATAGCGTATGTAAAATAAGGATTATACATTCCTTAAAAGTAGAATCTGCCAGTAAAATCATCTTGATCTTATGCTTTTATAAGAGGAGGTTCTTTAACTACCTTTACTTAGTTATTGTTTTATTCAGATTTTCACTCTTCTCTAGTGAACTTGAACAACTTTCCTTAGAAAACCATTTATTTCACATAGATGTTCAAATGAATTGGTACTTACAAGTCGTATGTCTTATTATCGAATCTCTTCTGAATTTGACATTAATTTCTCATTCTTGTTTATGTTCTCTTTCATTTTAGCTTGATCCAACCTACCACAGGTTTGTCTATTTTCATGGTGTTTTCAAATAAAAAGCTTTTGATTTTATTAATCATGTCTTTGTTGTTGCCTCAATACTTATCAACTTCAACTTTGGCTTTAATTCCTTACTTCTTTCCTTTGAATTGGCTGTTTTTCTAGCTTTGTGAACTGAACACTCAGCTGTCTTTATTTTCAGTCTCCGTAGTTACAGTGGACACCCATTCCTTTTGCCTGCTCCAGACAGCTTCTCTTCTTCTAGTAGGGAAAAGGAGCACTTTTCCCCCACTCTTAGCTCTTGAGGTAGGGCTGACCTCAACCTACAGTCTAGGGTCACCATGCGAACAGGCCTATCCAACCAACTATCAGAACCCCTGGCTGTGCCCAAAGGGCAGGGAGGAAAAACTGTTTCAAGGGTTACATTTGATATTTTTGGGTTTTTAAAATTAAATTTCTCATGAGAGTATCCAACGAAGGTCACATAGGAAACATGACCTAGGCTGGTGAAGCATTTCTGACAGTCCCCGGGACATTCAGTCTGTAGTAACTAACGAGCCAGACCAGGAAGGGCTTCAAATGCAGAGAGGTCACAAACAGATAAGAATCAAGAGAGCAGTGGATTCAGGTAGGCACAGTGGCTAAAATTTGAAATCCAACAAAGTGATTGTAAGTTAAAAGTATTTAAGTTAAATTATAAAGGTTACTAAAACTTTAATCTCCATCGTGAGAAATGTAGGAAAAAACTATCTTTTACTAATATTTTCTTTAGATTCCACTTTGCAGCACTGATACACTTACTGAGAGTCAGAGGTGTTGAGGAGCTTGGAAGGCATTGTGCCTCAAGAATCTGTAACTGAACCCTGCTGTTCACGGCTTGAAAACAAGTCCCCAGTTCAAGTTCTGCGTGGTAAACCTGCATATCAAAAAAGTGTCACTTGGTAATTAAGAATAAAGTTCTGGGATGTTTAAAAAATTCGAAAATAAAGAGCTAAGATTAGAAATTTTGAAATCACTGCCTTTTACTGACACACAACGCTACATGTCATAAAACAAGGTTTAGAAGATGAACATCTTGGATTCTGTACATAGGAAGTGTTCACCTTCAGGGATTCAGAAACTGCAAGTTATAGCTACATACCGATTCTTCAAAATCAGGGAGGCCAAAAGACAACTCAAATTAGAAACAAATAAATTCCTAAGCGGTTTTACCAGAGAAGAATATCAGTGAAATAAACACCTAAAAGAGCAGACATACTTTCAAAAGACTTAAATGCAGTCATCTGAATTATTTTTTGAGAACATGAAATACGATTTGAAAATGTAATACCTGAGGATCATCATTATTATTTCTGACTGTGGAAATCTGAGCAGGTGCTACCCAAATCCCAAGACAAAGGATAACTACAGTGAAACGGCTGTGGGCCGGCGCCCAACGACCGCTGCATGGGAGCAAGCCAAGGACGAGGGCTGGCACGAAGGAAGCTACTGAGCGTTATGAGGCAGTAAATAATGAGGAAAAGGTCAAAGAAAACCTGAGGCAAACAATAAAATGAAGGAGACTCGGAGGGGGAAAGTAAAAATGGGCTCCTCAGAACTGCTGACTAACGGCGGCATAAAGCTGGTAACTTCTCTGTGAACAGCACCAGCCGGCCTACTTATCTGGATTCCAAGGTCCTTGGAGTGAAAAATAAAAGAAACATAAGGTCGTCCAAACACAAAAACATTACTCTCCACATGTTGAAAAGTATGTAAATAAAGCAAGAACATAATGTTAAGAGATCTCTATAGGGTTCAGCATAGACAGACACAAAAGTCTTTGCTCATATTGATTCCGACCAAAGCTCTAGCACAGCTGAATGCACTGGATGAAGGGGTCACACTTGATGAAGGGGTCACACTCGACGAAGGGGTCACACTCGATGAAGGGGTCACACTCGATGAAGGGGTCACACTCGATGAAGGGGTCACACTCAACGAAGGGGTCACATTTGATGATCGCCCAACAGCCCAATAACTGGCTCTTGGCTCCCTAAAAAGGACCTTTGCACATACATTCCATTGACTGCATCTTTGGCATTTTCTTAAAACATGATCCTATGTTTTAAAATTGGCCATGCCATAAGAAATCAAGAGATAGACAGTGAAATGTGAATCACTTAAAAGCATAAACTTAGCTGTTGAGGTTAAACTCCACCATGAAACATCTAAAATTATAGTGAAACTTGTCTATTTTGGCCCCCAAAAAGTGCTACATTTGAACAAATAAGTGAATGTACTGCTTTTCCTTTCAAGCAGAATAAGAATGGATTAATAAACCTTTTCACATGAACAAATTCAATAGCCATACACAAAATAAAACCTTCGCTGAAATAAGACTGCTGCTATATAATTTAGTAGAAACTGAACCATAATCGTTCATTCAGATTCTCCAAGGCAGATAAGATTATAATGTCTCAATTCCCCAGAAAATACCTTTGCTGAGTCTGATGTGTTCTACTTGTCTCACTGATTTAAATGTGAATATACGAATTAGCCATCTGAACATCTGTGCCGTCTATAAACTATGGTTACAGTACTGTCTACCAAGCTAGTTTCAAAGATGCACGTGACACACTCCTATCACAGCTACAAAACACATTTGCTTACACATATTTTTTTTTATCCTCACCCGAGGACATTTTTCCATTTTTTGTTCAGATAGAGTGGGAGGGAGAGAGAGGAAGAGAGAGAGAGAGAAACATCAACGTGAAAGGGACACATCGAGTGGCTGCCACCCGCACAACCGACCAGGGCCAGGGACAAACTGCAACCGAGGTACGTGCCCTTAGCGGGAACCGAACCCGGGTCTCTCCGGACCGCAGGCCGACGCTCCAACCGCTGAGCCAAACCAGCCAGGGCTGCTTACACATATTTTAACAAAATAATCTAATCTGGCATGTTTTCATTCATCATGTATTCTCTCACATCCATCTACATACAAATATTCAATGCCAGGAACATGACGGGCCATTACTGAGCGCACACTCAATTCCGGAGAAAGATGAAAGCTCAAGCCTTGTTTTGTTTAGAACAAGTAACTGAAATAATTCTTAGTTGTAATAAATGCGACAAAAGAACACTTTGGGGATGGAAACAGAAAATAATAGGCAAGGAATAAAGAAATTAAGAAATTTCAGCTATTCTTGATTATAACAAGTCTTTGTTTTTTATCTTTTGATACTTAATTTCCCTGCGAATTTAATGCTTCTCGAGCCAGGCTACATATTAGAATCACCTGGGGAGCTTTTGCCAAACCGGCCAGGGCAACCTGGGGAGCTTTTGAAATTACAGCTGCCTCTGGCCCGACCCGCAACGTTCTGATTTAATTAGGTAGGTGTGGGCATCTTTTTAAAAGCTCCTGAGGTGATTCAATGTGTACCCAGGGTTAAGAATTACTTCAAGTCATCGTAAATATTTTTGAAAAGTAGGTAAAATATAAATCCTATATAAATTTAAAGTCACTTAAGGTTTGACCTTATAAAACGTTATGGCTGATTTCTATAAATGTTATCCTGACATAGAAACGATATAATTAAATTATTAAGGATTTCTAAACAATTTAAGTGTTCAGCTGGCTTAGCTGAGAGAAGGAAATATCCAGTCTCAAAAATGAAACAGCACTATAGAAAATCTAGTTCTTTAAAAAAAAATACCAGCTCTAAAAACCTCCTTTCTACTCAATTTATGGACAGATATATAGCTTACTCATGATTAAAAACAACTTTCCTAATCCACTGAAGGCAATCTCTGATTGGGTTTACAGTTTATGACTCTTTCCTGCTCTTCCTAAGTTATCAGCTACTAAAAAAAACTTTAAAAAAATTAATGAATAATTTAAAATTATTCTTACTTCAGGGTTATTTACATATCATTATCACTTACAGAAATTTTTGAAGGTGGTACTATTTCCAAAGAGTAATCCATTTCCTGCGTGCTAAGAGTTCTGAGTGACAGTGAGCATTCTCCAATGGTCTTCTTCCTGGGAGTCTGGATTTGAATCTTAAATACAAGCCTTACAGTTTGTAGAGTTTGGAGTTTAATAGCAAATACAAACGTTTCCATAAATTCAATACTCTAAAAAAAAAAAAAAAGAAAATATAAAGACTGAAATAAGGGTGACATGCCAATACAAAATAAATATAACATTTTATAGTCTAGGAAAGGTAGATTGATCTTTTACAAACAATAACAAATATTTTTTAATGTAAATGAAAAGGAGAATGGCCATGGGTTATTTTCCAGAATTTATCCTGGATACTGTCTTACTTCATTCCACAAATCATCCTTTTAATTACTTATTCAGGAACTCAGGTCAATATCATCACCAAGTGTACCAGAATATATATAGTTTTCCCCCTTTTTGAAAATTAGGTTGCTTTCCATCTTTGGTTCTGGGTCATGCTTTCTGCTATTTACAGTTCTTCAACAGTAAAAAGAGTGGTTTAAGAATCTCAGGCGAGCTCTCTGAGCACTCAAAATCTAACTTGTTCACAATACAAGACTTGAATTATTTCTTTAAAGGAGTGATTCTTTGTCTAATGGTCTTCCCACCTATTGGGCTTCAATTTCTCTTTTGGTGATGTCTGTTCCACTCTTTCCAATCTGAAAATAATTCTTAGTAGAGAAGACAAAGGAAAGAATAAGTATAAAGTGCTACCTTCTTGCATAAGCATCCACCCCATGCAGCAGGTTCATGTTTTCCATGCTTGAATTATTTTCAAGTGTCCTTTTTGTTACTTTTAATATTTTTAAACCTTGGTTTACCAAGGGCTAACATCTTCTTGATCCTACTCTTTGCTGCACCCTCTCTTCTTTCCATCTTGAATGCATCCTTTTGAAAAGCAGCTTTTTTTTGCTTTTTGTAAAGGCAAGATATCTGGGCAACCAACATCAATATTTGAGATATTGTGCACACATTTTCTCTTTTATTGTAACTGTTTGTGTTGTGCGGTCGGAACTGTGTTTCTGAGAGCTTCCTAATCACTTAAGCTCCTTTCCCCCCAACTTTCCTAAGTTAACTTTGTTTTATTTGAAAACCAAAAAGTGAAATTGTTAAATAAGTATTAGGATCACAACCAGAGATAAGACTTACTTCCATTTAGACTTTCTAGAATGCATATTTTCTAAGATGATATCATACTCTATACAGATTTTGATTTCTGCCTTTTCACTTATTAAGAACATTTTCCCATGTCCTTAAAAAACTCCTCCTAGCCTGGCCAGTGTGGCTCGGTGGTTGAGCATCGACCCATGCATCAGGGGGTCGCCTGTTCAATTCCCGGTCAGGGCACATGCCCATGTTGTGGGCCAAATCCCCAGTGAGGGGCATGCAGGAGGCAGCCAATCAATGTTCTCTCTCATCGATGTTTCTCTATCTCTCTCCCTCTCTCTCTTCTTCCCTCTCTCTCTAAAATCAATAAAATAAATAAATAAATAAATAAAATGAAACAATAAAACTCCTAAACATTATTTTTCATAGATATTTAGTATTCTATTACATGGTGCTATGGTTTGAATGGTGTCCTCCCCAAAGAACATGTTGAAGTCCTAACCTTCAGTAACTAAGATGTGACCTTATTTGGAAATAGGGTCACTGATGATACAACTAGTGAAGTTAAGAGGAGAGCATGTTGGAGTAGAGAGACTGATATAAGAAAACGGCCACGTGAAGACACAGAGAGCCAGGGAGAACGCCATGTGACGATGGAAGCTGAGATCAGAGTGAAGCCAAGGAATGTCAGGGATGCCTGGCCAGCACCACAAGCCAGGAGACAGGCGTGGAACAGATTCTCCCTCAGAGAACGAACCAATACTGCTGAAATCTTGATTCCAGACTTCCTCCAAAACTGAGAGATACATTTCTGTTGTTCAAAATTACAAAACCGTAGGAAACTAATAGACATGGTATTCCATGAGTTTTCTCAGTCATTCCCCTATAAGAGACATTTATATTGTTTCCAACTTATGTACTATGGACAATTTGCCAAGAATACTTTATGTATACATAAATACAGACAGGAGTTGGCAAAAGTAGGTTTATAGTTGTGAGTACATAAAACAGAACTTATTCTTACATTGTTACTTATTACTTATTATATTATTTATTTTCCTATTATTCTTGTTATTATTTTGTATCCTTACTTATGATTTATCTTTTAGGCAATGACGGAGACGCATGTCAACAAATAGATGACAACAGAGACTCTATGCCAAAGAGTGCTTGAGTAGAGCAAGCAGACTACAAGAACATGTAAACAATGAAGGTCGGCAATTTGAGCCCTTACATGAGGTTGTACCTAAGCGTACGATGCCACTGTGACATTCTTTTGAATTAATAAAGCCACTGTAAAAATCATAACCTGCAAGTCTTTTTCATATGAACTGTAAACCTACTTTTGCCTATCCTGTATGTGTATTTTATACACATATATTAGATTATTTCCATGGAACATAGTCCAAGTAGAATAACTATGTTAAAAAGTATAAGTAGTTAAAGGTTTTGAAGTGTACTGTCATTAAAATAATTTTCAGAAAGTTTTATGTTCTAGAGTACTTGTAAAAATTTTCCTAATTTTAATAAATGAAAAAAGATAGAAAATAAAGAAAGCAATATGCAATTTCATGTTTACTAGTCATTTGAATTACTTTTATTTTTTAAAGATTTTTAGAGAGAGGGAGAGAGAGAGAGAGAGAGAAACATAATGTGAGAGTGATACATCGATCAGCTATCTCAGGACACGTGCCCTGATCAGGAATTGAACCAGTAACCCCTCGGTGCATGGGAGGATGCTCAACCAACTGAGCCACACTGGCCAGGGCATGAGTTACCTTATTTTTAAGTGATATGTTTTTGAAGAAGATACCTTTAATTTGCATGGAAAAACACAAACCGTTCAACCCATATCAAAAGACAAAAATGAAGATATATTTAAGTTAATGTGAAATCTAGAATCTATAAAACCAAATTTAGGATCATAAATCTTCCAGTTATAATAATGGAAAGTATTTCTCAAAGCCATATGGGGTAGGAGGAGAGAAGAGGAAAATACAGACATTTGTTTTCCTTTCATAAGAGAAAAGTAAAGAGTTTTCTTATATATTGTTCATCTTCTATATATTTTAGTGATGACAATTTTATTTTTAAATGTACCTTAATATTGGACAATGAAATATCAAGTACTTTTTAAGGCTCAAAATAGTCATTAAAAAGCAAGGTGGGGGGAGGGAAGAGCTAAACCACAGAACTTATATGCATGTACGCATAACTGATGGACACAAACAACAAAGCTGGGGACAGGGTGGGGGGGGGGGAGAATGGTGTTAATGGGGAAAAAAGGAGAAACATCTGTAACAGAAATAAATTTAAAAAAAAAAAAGCAAGGGGTACATAATTTGCAGTTTCCCAAAAGAAAACACTTCTTTATTCCAATTCTTTACATGGGTTAAAGTGACAGATATGAGAAAAACATAAAAAGAAATTCAGACACAAATAACTACTTACACTGGAGCCTTCCTTGGCTGAAGATTTGAAATTGACTGGTTTGGGCAATGTTAGGATTCCTTTTATAGAAATAGTAGGCATGTCACCATAACTAGAGGGCCAACTTAAATCCTTGCACTGAAAAATTAAATATATAGTTTGAATTTTACAAAGGATACTGACAATACACATATTTTATGTATTTCTTGACTTATTGACTTTAGATTCAAACTTTAAAAGTAAACTTTAGTCTACTGAGACCTCCTATTTCATTTGCTTTAAAATAATTTGACATTTAGCCCTGGCCAGTTTGGCTCAGCGGTTAGAGCGTCGGCCTGCGGTCCGGAGAGACCCGGGTTCGGTTCCTGCTAAGGGCACGTACCTCGGTTGCAGTTTGTTCCCGGCCCTGGTTGGTCGTGCGGGTGGCAGCCACTCGATGTGTCCCTTCACATCGATGTTTCTCTCTCTCTCTCCCTTCCTCTCTCTCCCTCCCACTCTATCTGTACAAAAAATGGAAAAATATCCTCGGGTGAGGATAAAAAAAAATAAAAAATAAAATAATTTGACATTTAATGTTCTAATATCATATCAAACTCCTTCTTGAGGGTAAAAGTCAAATACTTCCATCACACCTACTGATTTATTTTCTCCAGAATACTATAGAACCTTAAATTCCAAAGAAGGTAATGACCAATCCCCAGGAGAGAGCAACAGTATGTGTTTAAAATGTCTAACTATGCAATTTGGTAAGAAAAGCTGGTATTTGCTAGAGTACGTACCCGTAGCACTGTGATCCAGATCTGCTCCACTGCAGAGTTATAAACCACTTTCACATGCAGTCTCCCCAAGTCTCTCTCATCTCCTGAGAGCGTAATAGTATCTGAATTGTAAAAAGACAAAGATGTTTGAAATACTATACAATCCTTCTAACCCAATTAAGCTTTGATATAATCCGATTTTAAGGGCAAAACTGAAAAACGCTACAATGATTTTTTTTTAAGTTGACAATAAGACAAACATCACATTTCAGTGTTTTACTGAAGTGCTAGGGGAAGATACTCTATAAAAATACATGGCTTAAAAAATGAACCCAATTATAACCTGAGAAATTTAAGTTAAAACAAAGAAAAACCTTCCCAAATAAATGATATGGCCTTAATACTGCATGCTTCAGAAAGTTCCTTCACTAATATACTTTAAAAAGAACAAAAGATATTTAACTGCTTCACTTTTTAAAAAAGACATATTCATGCCTGAACACTAAAAAACGGACCATCTGATACGTGTATTCATATGCATGTAACACTGCCAACGTAGATACAATCATCTAGAGTTTTTTTTTTTTTTACCTTTTCATATATACTTTCAAATTACTATTGGGTAGAAATAATTCCCTTAAGAGTATAAAAGTTGGATACTTTATTCCTTACCCAAGCTTCTGTTACTCCCCTGAGAATTTTTCCTTGACGAAGAGCTACTGGGCACACTGGACAGGGAATCATGTCTCTACAAATAAAACTCTTCTTTAGTGAGAAATTGCATATCAAACTTAAAGGAGTCTGAAATTATACCTACCCTACTAACAAAATGCTAACCATTTTGACAGTTACTGATCAGAATTCCCTACTTTTAGACAGAAAATAGGAAGAAAGACTTCTGTGTGTGTTATCAGGAAAATCTTACATACCTTACTAGATAATATATGAAAAAGCCTTTGCTGTTTGGTCTGGTTTTATAATAAGGATAAAGAGATTATGGCTTATGTTTCATTTTTAAAGGTACTAATAAAAATCAGAATATATTTGGAAGTGCCCTGCTACCCAAAAACCTGTAAAGCAATAGTGATCAAAGCATGGTCTCTCTGGACCAGGAGTATCAGCTTCACCTGGGAAACTACTAGAAATACAAACTCATGCCCCACTGTAGAGCTCCTAAATCAAAACCTGTGGGGGTGAGGCCTGACATTCTGTATTTTAACAAGCTCTCCACACAATTCTAATGCATGTTAAAGAACTGGTGCTATAAAGAATTAAGACTGCCAAAAATGAACTCAACTGAGATTATTAAGGATTACTTAGAATACATGCCCTTTTAATGAAATATATGTATATACATTCACATTAAAAAAATACACAAGTATACATAAACAATATCTGAATAGTGCTTTTACTCACAGTTATAGAAATATAGGTGATTTGTCTTACTTTGCTTAAGTCTACTTTCTAATTCTTTAATAATAATCACAGTTCACTTGTATATAAAATATAATTTTTAAATATCAAAAAATTCTCAATTTTATTTGAAAATAGGACAGTTTTAATATTAATGAATAAAGTTTACATCTCAATAGAAATATTAATTTTTATTAATTAGTTATGTTCATTAAAGAAATTTAAATCAATAAGCGCTTTTAACTATGTACCATTTTAAATTGCAACTGTCTGAGTGCATACCAAATGGGAGATGTAAGACTCATAAAAACACAAACAAAATAAAAACTACTGCCTTTCTGTATTCAGTTGAAATCTTCCTAAAATAATGCACATGGGAAATGACAAATGTTTATATAGATACATCTATCAAAGATGTAAAACACGTTGTTCCTAATGCAATTTACATATTTCTGGATTTTTAGCTTGAAAATTAATGATCAGATATAATTAAATTTATATAAATAATTTACCTGGATGAACTTCTGAGATGAACTTGAAAGGTCAAACATAGACTTGCTTAGCCCAGGGGAACCAGGGAGTTTGTTGGTTCTTAAATCACAAACTACAAAGGGACGTAAGTAAATTACTTATTTTTATAGTAAAGAAGAAGAAACATTTAGAATTGTACTTAATTACAATCAACTAAATATTTTTAGTAATATATCATGAATATTGCAAATCTAAAGAGAAAATACCTTCTAATGAAGTTTTAAAAACTTTTAAATTATTTTACCTTGTTTGAAACAGAAACCAACAAAAATCAACATATTTTCATATCCACATCAAATATCAAGCAGGGGAAATTCATTCTTCTCACTACATTCCTCAATTCTTCATCCCATAAAAATAACCTAAGAGAAGGTAAGCCCTCTGTGCCAAATGCAATGCAACTATTCAATGAATGCTTCTTTTTATTTAAAAAAAAAATCAATACCAAATCCTATGTGATCCTATATTTTTAGTTTCCCTCCCAAACTGTAAGATCCATGGAGAATGTTCCTCTGCATGCTAATTGTGTATTCTAGCACAGAGCTGAAATAAAGAAATATTTAAATAAATACTTCTGCTTTATTTTTAGTACCTCATCCTGAATTCAGGGTTGAGACAGCTACATACACAAAAGACCTGAAGAACAGTGAGAATTTTGTGAATTAGATATGTACAAGATAGACTATAACTGATGCAGCCTCAAATATGAAACTAAAAAAGTTCTAAAATCATTTAGGCATTTTCTATTTTCTTTGTTTACATTTCTAATCATATGATTTTCTAAATTTATCATTTTCACTGAATAGAGCACAAAAGAAAAAAGCTAGTAAATAGTTGTAAAATTTATGAATGGATAAATGATAAAATATATACAAAATAATCTGTAAACAAAACTTTTTTCAAAAAAGGACAAATAAAGTGGAATTTAGAACTCACTAACACACATAACTTACTAGTTTTTCAATTTATGTAATACCACAAAGAAGTCATGATTGTTTATCACATCACTTGTTTTCCGTAAGAATCATCTGTTCCAGGGTCTAAGATTCAATCTGACTTGCACATTTGCTAAAAGAGAAACAGAGGCCTCTCCTGCTGCCCCAGCTGAGGAGAAAGCGGAAACGCAGAAAGAAGAATCTGAGCAGTCTGATGGGCTTTGGTCTTTTCGACTAAACCTCTATTGTAACACATTCAATAAAAAGCTGGACTTTGAAAAAGAAAGAAACACAAAGAGGAAAAACAAACAAGGAAAAACGTCAAACCTGATCCATACAGTCGCATCGCTTCTGAACCAGGAGGAAAGCGCCGGCTCAGATCTGGTGAGATGTGCCGATACATATAGAACGGGTTATATATGTCATAGCTGGAGCCGGGATGGGATGAACTGGAAAGTTCTGCCTTTCGATCTCCAAAAGATGCTCTGGCAGATCCTGAAAGCAAATGTTTCTAAAGTTTTATGACATCCTTTTCTTGGAGTTATTAGCCAACAGCTGGAGCATTTAAGGCAAAAGAAAAAAAGTTTTGTTTCAAGTAATATTAATTCACATGCATTTGATATCTAAAAAAAAAGCACAAATTTACTGAGCTCTGCGTGGAGTATTCTGCCAGCGATCAGCCATGAACCCTGCTCCTAAGTACATATTCCAAAATATTGTAGACAATTCTATATTTTGTGATCAGAGTTTCCTTTTATTTTTCTACCTACACAAAGAACATCGTTTAAGTAAAAAAAGATTATCTTTTTTTGGAGATGTGCTCTTTTCACGAACATTTATAAAACCTGACCACGTGCTCCTTTTGGCCCAGCATCCTGTCCTGTCTGACAAAGCAACGTGTGACAGGCGGTAAGGGAGTCCCCACCACAAGCCCACAGCCCCGCACCGTCTGAGACGGAAGGCCACGGTCCTTGGGACGCAGAGGGGCCACACGGTCCCTCAGGAGCTCCTTGGTAAAGGACTCACTAAACTAGCTTCAAAGCACAGAGCTCAAGAAATTTACACCAGAGACACCAGAAGTGGGGTGCCTGGCTATTGGTGAAGATGCCTGAATGAGAGATTCCACCAGCTGCACATTTTGAAAAATAAAATTTTATTAAATTAAAAGACCACATGCTGAGATACACAGAGCAAGTCTCAATAAATGTTTAAAGATTGAAATCATACAGAATATGTCCTCTAATACCAGAGCAATAAAGTTAGAAATCAAACAGCAAAATGAATAAAAAATATTTATATCGAAACATAAAGGACCAAAAATAATAAAAAAGGTAATCTTTAAGAAAAACAAGATTAAAAATTTGCTCTATTGGGCCCTGGCCAGTTTGGCTCAGCAGTTAAAGCATCAGCCTGTGGTCTAGAGAGACCCGGGTTCGGTTCCTGCTAAGGGCATGTACCTCGGTTGCAGTTTGTCCCCGGCCCTGGTTGGTCGTGCGGGTGGCAGCCACTCGATGTGTCCCTTTCACGTCGATGTTTCTCTCTCTCTCTCTCTCTCTGTCTCTCTCTCTCTCTGTCTCTCTCTCCCCCTCCCACTCTATCTGAACAAAAAAAATGGAAAAATGTCCTCGGGTGAGGATAAAAAAAAAAATTTGCTCTACTGGGTATTAAGAATACAATTATAAGATCAATGGAACAGAATAGAAGGCCCAGAAGAAGACACCTATCTTATGGATACTTGATTTATAATCACTGCAGTACTACATATCAGTAGGGAAAAAATGGTCTTTTCACTAAAAGGGAGTAAGACAACTGAATATTGATATAGAAAAAATAACAACAACCCTCATCCCAACTAAATATATTCACAAAAAATTAATTCCATGTGAATTGTAGCTGTAAATTAAATGTTAAAGGCAAATCAAAAAAAATCTATATTAAGTAAATTCATGAGACTTCATGCTCTTAGGGCAAAGAAGCACTTCTTAAGTGGAACACAGCATTAATCATAAAACAGTTTTAATAAACTCAACTACATTAAAATTGAAATTTTCCATGTCAAATGACTACTTAAGAGAGTAAAGAGGTAACCCACAGAGTGGGGGTATGATATGGGCAACAAATATAACAAAGGGCTCATATCCAGAATTTATGAGGAACTCCCACAAATAAATAAGAAAAAGACAAGCAAGCCTATATATAAATTAGCTTAAGACTTAAGCAGACACTTTAGACGAGAGTCTATCCAAATAGCCAATAAACATGACCCGGTGCTCAATCTCATTGGTCGTGAGGGAAATGTAAATTAAAACTCTAGTAAGATACTACTACATGCTCACCAGAATGGTTAAAATTAAAAAGCCTGATAATAGCAAGAGTTGACAAGAAAGTAGACCAATGTGAACTATCATTCTCTGCTGATGAAAATGTAAATTGATATAATCATTGTGGAAAAGAGTTTGCTAATTTCTACTAAAGCTATCAATATTTATACCCTATGACCCAAAAACACCATTCTAGGACATATACACAATTGAAATGCTTGCATATGTGCACCAAGAGACAAGTACAAGAATGTGCACAAGCATCCTGGCCGGTGTGACTCAGTGGTTAGAATGTCAGCCTGTGGACTGAAGGGTGGCGGGTTGGATTCCAGATCAAGGGCATGTAGCTGGGTTGCAGGTTTGATCCCTGGTTCTAGTCAGGGTGTGTGTAGGAGGTAACCAATCAATGTGTCTTTCACATCAATGTCTGTCTGTCTGTCTCCCCCCCCCCCCCCACTCTCTCTCTAAAAATCAATGGAAAAAATATCCTCAGGTGAGGATTAACAACAACAACAACAAAAATGTTCATAAGTGTCATTATCCATAACAGCCAAACTCTGGGAAAAACTCAAATGCCCATTATCAGTAAAATAGATGAACTGTAGTATATACTTACTACATAAAAATACCTTATAGTATACTATATAGGAAACTACTGTATATCATCCATTTTAATACAATAGATACAAAAACAAACTGTACAGATATAAAAAAAACTGACGTTAAGAACAATTTGAATAAATTTCACAAACATAATGTTGACTGAAAGAACCCACAAACAAAAGAATATATACTAAGTATGTAATTTCATTTATATAAAGGTCATAAAACAGAAGAAAACTAGACCATAACATTTAAGAATACGTACTTACGTGGTAAAAAGTAAGAAAAGCAAGAAAGTGATGATTACAGCAACTGGAATACTGATTACTGTGAATTGACCGAAAAGGGGAAAGATGGAAACTCTGGGGTTGCTGGTAATACTCTCTTTACTTCAGTGGTGACTATACACATGTTTTGCTTTGTAATAAATCACTGAGCTGTATATTTCTTTGTTCCTTTATTCTACATGTGTTTTATATTTAGGTCAAATTTCTTTCAAAGCTTATAATCACATTGGAAATAATATATACACACAAAGTTTATTAAATGTTTAAATGATCACCATGTTTTAATTATTTTTGTCCCATTTAAAACAGAACCCACAGTATAAACTAGTATTTTCTGAATTAAGCTAAACAATAAAACAGGTAGCTTTACATTGAGTTCAGAAAAGAAAAATAAAATATGGGGTTATGAGGCGCGATTCTATCCTCATCATGGTTCAAAAAACTGTGTGTACAATCTAAGCACAGTCCACAGTCAGAGGGGTGCCAACAGGGAGCTATGATGCCACAGAGCCTTATAAAGAGTCGACATCCCTATAAGCTAACACTTGATCAGCACACAAACACTGCTACCAAGTCTATTTATGGTAATAAGAATAGCACTGTTAAGAGTAGCAGCATCATAAATGACTCACTACCTTTACAGGCTATACCTAAAAAAAAGAATATTCTGATTTCATTTTTCCTTTATAAGTAAGCCACTACAGAATTCCAATTTTCCCCTCAAACAGTATATAGTGATATCATTGTTTAAGTTCAAGAGGAATTTCTATTTACAGAACCACAGTGCTATAAAATTAAACGTAAAGGTGCATAATTGCCAACACCTTTCAAAAGCCCTATTAAAATTTCAATATTAATTCAAAATGCATCCTCTAGATGGATAGGTAGATAGGTGATAAAGAAAGCATAGTAAAATGTTAGTGATAGAATCTGTCTGTTATCAAAGCAGAAAGTTACAGTTGTAGTCAGACGCATCAGCAAGTAAGCAATGCAACATAACAAAGTTCAAATATCTGAAACATAATTTTAGACATTATTGATATCGGTCTGCTCTATCATCTTCTCAAAATCTCCATATCAGCCCATCACTCACACATGCAAATGCACATACAGCTTACACACATTTTACTTCTATAATTACGTACCAAGAATACTTTCTTTTTATTTGTTTGTTAATCCTCACCCTAGGATATTTTTCCATTGATTTTTTTTAGATAGAGTGGAAAGAGGGAGGGAGGAAAAGAGAGGGAGGGAGAGGGAGAGAATGAGAGAGAGAGAGAAACATGGATGTGAGAGAGACACATTGATTAGCTGCCTCCCGCATGACCCGACTGGGGATGGGGATCAAACCTGTAACCCAGGTACATGCCTTTGACCAGGAATTGAACCCACAACCCTTCAGTCCGCTGGCCGATGTTCTAAACACTGACCCAAACTGGCCAGGGCCCAAGAATACTTTCTTGACTTTAGTTATATAAAGTAATTCTCTCTCCAATATGCTAAAAATCAGATGGCTTCACCACATCCTCAGTGAGCCTATAATTTAAGTATAAACCAACTTCTTATTCAACTCAAAGAGTAATGTTTTCTAGTGATACAATGAAAAAAAAAAAAAGGAAAAATGATCACATATTGCCAGGTAGGTATTTGTAACTTACTTTCTAATTATGAAACACATACACACACACACAATACCTTCCATGTCTAAGAATAGAGAATTTATTAAATAAATTGTGGTACATCCATATAATTTAATCCTATGGAGCCATTAAAAAGCAATGAGTATGGTCCGGCCAGTGTGGCTCAGTGGTTGAGCGTCGACCCATGCACTAAGAGGTTGCTGGTCCAATTCCCAGTCAGGGCACATGCCCAGGTTGTGGGACCGATCCCCAGTGGGGGGCATGCAGGAGATAGCCAGTCGATGTTGTCTCTTATCGATGTTTCTATCTCTCTCTCCCTCTCCCTTTCTCTCTCTCTCAAATCAATAAGGGAGAAAGAAAAAGGCAATGAGTATGAAAATATGTTCTTAATATAAGAAGTGAATAAAACAAATCATAAGACTGTTTATATGGTTTAATCCCAATGTTATTAAACAAGTATGAGAGAAAGAGAAAAATCAATTAATCATGGTATCCTGTGAGCCAGAGCTTTTAAAATCTGTTTTTACAGACATTTCTGATTTATGAAAACAAGGCACAGGGTTATCTTTACTTGTTTCTTTAAGAAAATAAAAAAATCACTGCTACCGGACCCTACTCTCTTGTAGATAACACTAAGCTCTAGACTAAAACCAAAACCAAGACAACATATAACCCAAAGGCACTGGAGAGTGAATAAAAGCAAAGCAGATTTTGGACAGGATTTGAGTCTTGGTAAAAAGGGCATTGTACAAAGTTAGCTACCTGTTTTCAATAATGTTTAGCCTACGGGCAGACCAAAGCTGGCGCAGAGCAGGGCGGGTAAAACTCCAATAGAAAATACAGTTTTTCTGGCCTGAAGAACCAGAGGCAAAGTTCAGAGCAATCACAGCGGCTACAAAGTAAGGTGGGAATCTTGGAAAGGAGAAAACCCAAAATTATGTGAATAAAGTCTGCTCAAATACCTGGCTGATCCCTGAACCACACATGTGTGGGACAGACTCCAGCTATGGATAATAAAACTAAGCTGAGGTAAGAGCTGCCACTACCAAGCTGCAGAATCCAACCAAATTAATTGCCTGCTGAAAAAAAAGAAGAAACACTCTGAGTAATATAACAGATTCTATGGTCTCTACATCATAACATCCAACATCCAGAATATAATCCAAAGTTACCCCCAAACACAAAGAAACAGGAGAATGAGACCCATTCTTAAAAAACAAGACAATGGCCCTGGCCGGTTTGGCTCAGCGGTTAGAGCGTCAGTTTGTGGTCCAGAGAGACCCGGGTTCGGTTCCCGCTAAGGGCACGTACCTCGGTTGCAGTTTGTCCCCAGCCCTGGTTGGTCGTGTGGATGGCAGCCACTCGATGTGTCCCTTTCATGTCAATGTTTCTCTCTCTCTCTTTCCCTCCCACCCTATCTGAACAAAAAATGGAAAAATGTCCTTGGGTGAGAATAAAAAAAAACAAGACAATGCCCAGAATCCAAACCTAGATGACCTACACATTAGCATTTGTAGACAAAGATGTTAATGCTCAAAAATATAAAAAAAAAAAATAGGCTCATAATAACGAAAGAAAAGAAAAAAACCAACAAACAATAAATCACAGCAAAGACAGACACTACAGAAAATAACCAAATGCAAATTCTGCAATTAAAAAATACAATGTCTAAGATATAAAATTCACTGGATGAGCTTAACAGCTGAATGGAGACAAAGAGACAATGAACTTGAAAATAGGTTAACAGCATCCAATCTTAAGAACAGAAAGAAAAAAAAACAACTGGGGGAAAAAAAGAAGTTTCAGATACACATAAAACAATACCAACAGGTCCTACACATGTATAATTGTAACCCCAGGAGAAGAGAAATAGGAAGGGGCAGAAAAAGTATTTGAAGAAATACTGTAGATCTTGATAGGAGTTTGACTACACTGATGTATGCATTTGTCAAAACTTAAAAACTACACACTTAAAACTTGGGCAGCTCATTGTGTGTAAAGTTTATGTTGAAAGAAGACTAAACAGATAATGAACTCTAGTAAATTATATATATATACTTAAGTATTAGAGGGAAGTCTACTAATGTCCACAATTTACTCTGACATGCACCCTCCCCCCCAAATAGGATTAGTAGATAGATATGTGATAAGAAGTTTAGTAAAATGTAAATGTAAAAATATATGTGGCAGCCCTGGCCGGTTTGGTTCAGCGGTTGGAGCGTTGGCCTGCAGACCAGAGAGTCCCGGGTTTGGTTCCCACTAGGGGCACATACCAAAAAAAAAAAAAAAAAAAAAAAAAATATATATATATATATATATATATATATATATATATATATGGTAGATATACACAGGTATTCACCATTAAGTTCTTTCAATTTTTCTGTGTGTTTGAAATTTTTTATAATATAATTTTGAGAAAAAATAATCATTGTGACTGACTGTTACAATCCACTAGAACAAATTATTTTTAAAATACAAGAGTTACATGTTGTTTCCTCTTCACTAGTCCACTGGCCTCTACAACATCAGTCAAAATTCAAGCCAGTGATTCGACCTCATTCAAGCAGCTGTTCAGACTGGCAAGTGTATTACAGACGGAAGTGCAGTGGTGAGGAAAGATGAGAAGGAAGAAAGACTACTTCATCGCTTCCTTAGTTATCTTTACACCAAACTTCAGAAAACAGGAGACAGAATGTTTCCTATATTTTCTGATCAAATCCAGAATAATCCTCTATTTTTTCTTTCTTGATGTGTGAAGGATAACTGCTTATAATCATATTATTCCTTAAAAGGTGGGGGGAGCAAATCAACATATAAATAGGTTGTATTATGGTCAGATTTCATAATGAGAGCTTTCAGAAATACTATACATTAAGTTCCTCTGTAGAAAAAGCAAGACATAAAGAGCAAAATGTACAATTTGTGTGTAATTCTTTATGTTAAAGAATGCAATAACAGCATTTAAAAGCTGCACGTTGATTTTTAAACCCTGGCGTTTCTTGTTTACCTTCCAGTTCCTCCAGATGTGAAGGAGTTCCTTGTGTCCTGGGCTGAATATAAGATAACTTAAACTTGGGCACCACAAATGGTACTTGCTTGCCATCTGATGGTAATTTGGAAAGTAAATAATCCTCAGTGCAGCCAACCTGAGGCTTTACAGGAACAGAAGTCAGTGGAGGTGTACAGATAGTAGTATTTCGACTATTTGAGACTGCTGTTTTAAAGTCTCTTTCCACGGAAACTGCATGTAAAAGAAGGGAAAAGAAAAGAAAAAAGAAAAAAATCACAAATATGCATGTAGATTTATAAATAATAATCTAAACCTAACATGCTTTGTTAAAAGAAACTGCTGATCCATAAATTACTCTTAGGTCTTATCAAGCACTTCTGGACTCTACATTAATTCTGTCCAGCCAATATTTGAGCAATTAATATACTACTGCCAAAGTATATTAACTTATCATAATGAGAAAAGTAGGTTTTAAAGAGACTAATTCCCAGAAGAGTTCATAGATGAAAAAACAAGTTTATTTTGAAGTTAATTGTACAATACTTTGAAGTAAAATCTAGTTATTTAAAAATAATCTCAACAAAGCAATTCTTGTTGTCAATACTAATGGTTAACATCAGTCTTAAATACATAAAGCAATTCTATAAAGAAGCTAAATTTAGCTCTCCAAGTCTACAAAGGTCTTCACCAAATCACAAAATAAAATATACACTGACCCTAACACAATAGCAACTCTCCCTGTGCTAGCATCTCTGACCTATTTGGTCCGTTTGACAGAACAACACGTGATTCCTACAATGAGTCTGTTAGGATGAGGAAGTAAAAGACACCCTGAGCTAATCTATGTAAAATTAGTATTGTCTGTAGAATGAATAAAAGTACAACTACCACTGCTATTAATTTATAAAATGTTTTAATGCAAAAAAGGAGCCTTTATACTCAAATATATTAGGAAACTACACTCTAGACTAAGAAATACAAGAAAGAGCCAATAAAAATAAAGTTCCACACATAACCCTGAACAGATGGGGAAACTATGAAGTAGAAAGGGAAATCTCCAGGACTCCTTGATAAATAAGGGTCTGGATAAATTTAAGGGTCTCTTCTCCCCACTGGTTCTTCTTCCCTATTGGTCATTAATTCACAAAACACATTTTTTAATGCACTGTTCATAAATTGGACATTAAAACATTTGCCAGAGTATGTTGTTCCCCAAACATTTCTCTCACTACCTTTGCCTATACTATTTCACCGACCTGTAACACTATGTCCAATCCTCATCTTGCCTGACTTCCTTCTTCCCACTCAGCTTGCTACAACCCTCTTCATACTTCATACCAAGTGCCACCTTCTTTGTGGGATTGTCCCAGGGTGCTTCCTGGGTTGAATTAATCTCTCTCCCTGATGCTCCAGAGTATTTTACTACTTTCCTAGTGTGTCTTATATTTATGTTTCTGCCTTCCCCATAAAGTTAGGGAATCTGTCTCATTTACTTTTATATTACAAAATGCCACAAATAAAAAGGACATTAAATAAATGTTTTTTGAAATTGTAAAATGAAACTCACAGTTGTGCTTTTCTGTTTCACCATAGAAACATCCTCTACAGCAACTCTTTATAAATTCTGTTGCCATTACATTCAGTTTCTAATATTGAGCAAAAGATACAAACTTCCGATTTTAATATTAACCTGTTGATAGAATAGAAAACAAGTTAAAATAATCATGCTTCTTACACCATATACAAGAATAAACTCAAAATGGATAAACGACTTAAATGTGACTCATGAATCCATAAAAATCCTAGAAGAAAATGCAGGGAACAAAATTTCAGACATCATACGCAGCAGAATTTTCACTGATACATCACCTAAGGCAACAGAAACAAAGGAGGAAATGAACACATGGGACTACATCAAACTCAAAAGCATCTGCACAGCAAAAGAAACAACCACCAAAATGGAAAGGCAACCCACTTTATGGGAGAACATAATTGCCAATGATATATCAGGTAAGGGGTTAATTTCCAAAATATATAGAGTGCTCATACAGCTCAACAAAAGAAAGACAAAGAACCCAATTAAAAAATGGGCAGAGGAACTAAATAGACACCTCTCCAAAAAGGACATACAAATAGCTAAGAGACATATGAAGAAATGCTCAACATTACTAATCATCAGAGAGATATCCTAAGAAGCCTGAAACACCAATCAGAAAGAATATATGTACCCCCATGTTCATAGCAGCACTATTTACAATAGCTAAGATCTGGAAACAGCCCGAATGTCCATCAGTAGACGAACAGATGAAAAAGCAGTGGTACATATACACAATGGAGTACTATGCAGGTTTAAGAAAGAAAGATCTCTTATCCTTTGAAATGACATGGAGGGACCTGGAAAGTATTATCCTAAGCAAAACAAGCCAAACCGAGAAAGACAAGTATCATATGATCTCACTTACTCGGGGAATATAATGAACATAACAGACTGAAGAACGGGGTAGCCCCAGAGACGTGGAAGTGGGGTACAGACTGACAATCCTCAGAAGAGGGGGTGGTGGGGGAGAGATAAACCACAGAACTTCTATGCATGTATGCATGAACAATGGACATGGACAACAAAGCTGGGGACAGGGAGGGGAGGGGAGAGGAGAGGGGAAATCAGTGGGGGAAAAGGAGAAACATCTGTAACAAAAATAAATTAATCAATAAAAAATAAATAAATAAATAAGCCCCCCCCCCCAATCATGCTTAATGCCATTAGGTATCACCAAATAAATCAAATTATCTGTCCTTCTACGATGTTGAAATGTTTAGAGGAAGGTAGATTTTTGTCCCTAGATGTAATTTTTATAACCTGAGCTCCTTATAAATAAAATGGTATGCTTAAAATTACTAAATGAACAATCTCAATGTTAAATATAGAAAAAAGAAAATTTCCACTCTCAATTTTCTCTTTACCTTGGTATATCTAAATTGACATCCCAGCAAGATTTAAAACAAAATGGCACTCATAAAAGTGTGAGAAAAATTTCCGCTTGCTCCAAATCAATTCTTTTGGTAACCCAAAGACCCTAATGGGGGCCAATAAACAAATAACTTCTTACTTTATGACTTAGTTTAATGCTTAGAATTATACTAACAGGCCCTGGCCAGTATGGCTCAGTGGTTGGAGTGTTGGCCCTCAGGCCAAAAAGTCTCAGGTTCAATTCCAGTCAAGGGTACATGCCTCTGTTGCAGTTCAGTCCCTGGCTCTGGTCGGGGTTGTTTGGGGAGAGGGGTCAGTTAGTCAATGTGTGTGTGTGTGTCTCTCTCTCTCCCCTCCCATTCTATCTGAACATAAATGGAAAAATATCCTCAGGTGAGGATATAAAAAAAAAAAATTACACTAATAGAAAAACGTATCTTAAACACTGCAACATCACCTAAGTCACACATAAACTATACTGAAAATAAAGGGAGTCTGTTTTAAATTGGCCAGAAATATAAAACTATATAAGAATTTCATGTCCAAGAGTCACGTTAGTTGCAGGGACGGTGCACCAATTACAAGAAACATTTCAAAAACAAGCTAAACTGCATTCAAGAGCGAGACTCCTGCTTTCGGGTTCGAGATGGCGGAATAGAAGATCCTGAGCTCACTTCCTCTCATTGACACCAAAATTACTACTACATACAGAACAGCTAGCTCTGAGAACAACCTGAAGACTAGCAGAACAGATTTTCTACAACAACAGATATTTTTAAAAAGCCACAGTGAGATGGATAAGAGGAGCAGAGACTCAGTATACTCAGGACCCACCTAATTCCCATTCCCCGGGGGGTGACCCACAAGTGGGAGGGATATCACAACCACGGAGTCCTCCACCAAGAGCAAGGGGTCCAAGCCCCAGCCTGGGGGACCTGCACCAGGAACAGGAGCCTCCTTAACATCTGGCCATGAAAATCATCAGGGTATGTCTGGGAAAGCCAAAGGGCTGTTGGAAACCCAGACTTGCTCTCTCTAAGCCAGTGCAGAGGCAGCAGTCTGAAAAGCACCTGGGTCATACATGAAGATGATATATTGATTAATTTTAGGGCATGTGCTGGAGGGGCAGGGATCTTTCTCCAGAGTCAGAAGTGTTGGAGGGTACCCCCCTCCCCTTTAGCTGGTCTGATGCAGTCACCATTTCTGATGCTCTCCATTAACCTTGCTAACGTTGGTCGTCCCACCCTGGCATTTATTTCCCTAAGGAACCCCAGAGGCTGGCACCCCTCCACAGCAGCTCCTGCCTGGTGGGTGGCCTCAGTCAGCACCAGTGCACAGCAGTGTGTCAGCAACAGTCTGCAAGGTTAGAGATTGTACTGTAAACCCTAAAGTAACCACTATAATAGGAAAACAGGGGTTTGGCTAGTAGGCCAAAAAGCTGATCAAATGGAATTACAGAAAAAAATTCTTAATATAAAAGAGAAAGCAGAAAAAAAAATGGAGAGACAGTTGAGATGAACAGTAAACAAAGAGCAAGGTTATATGATAGATGGAACAAAAAAAACAGGTGGGTGAAGAGGAAATAGCAAAATGATACATTTAAACCTAACCACATCAAGTGTAAATGCTTTAAATATGCAATTAAAAGGCAGAGGTTGTTAGACTGGACAAAAAAGCATGACCCAAGTATATGCTGGCTACAAGAAATGTACTTTAAATTATAAGACACAAAATTTTTTTATTTTTTTATCCTCACCCAAGGATATTTTTGCATTCATCTTCAGACAGAGCAGGAGGGAGAGAGGGAGGACGACAGAGAGAAACATCGACTGGTCACCACCCACATGATCCCAACTGGGCCAGGGACAAACTGCAATCGAGATACGTGGCCTTGGCAAGAACTGGACCCAGGACTCTCTGGTCCGCAGGCCGACGCTCTAACCGCTGAGCCAAACCGGCCAGGGCTAAGACACACAAAATTTTAAAAGTAAAAGCATGGTTATCCCTCATGAATATAGACACAAAAATCCTCAACAAAATAGTTGCAAACTGAATCCAGAAATATGTAAAGAGAATTACACATCATAGCCAAGTGAGATTTATCCTAGGATTGCAAGATTGGTTTAACATCTGAATATCAATTCATGTAATACATTATAACAGAATATACAACAAATACTACATGATCATCTCGACAGATATACGTGCGCGCGCGTGCGCACACACACACACACACACACACACAAAAGATTTGAAAATTCCAATACTCTTTCATGATAAAAAAAAAAAAAAAAAGCTGCTTTTTGGCACCACACCACTGTAGCTAACATACTAAAACCTGAATCACAGTCAGCGGTACTATTAACACGACAATATGACTACTAGTCAAATGAGACCTAATACAAATACAATCTAGAGAAGAGTGGCATACCCTTATACTTTTAAATTAGAAATTTCACTTCTGAGAATTTATCACAAAAAATATATATATAGGAAGATCGGAAAAAATGGCGGTGGAGTGAACAGAAGCTACACAGACTGTCTCCCAGAACCAAACTGGAATTACAACTATAACACAGACAAATCGACGGGAAAAAGCAACAGAGAAGCAGCTTGGAGGACCATACAACGAGGGACACTGACTGCATCCCGGTAGGCTTGCGAAGGCGCGAGACGGGGCTGGGAGCCCACGGTCGGCAGCTCGGCAGCGGCCTCAGCTGTGAGCAGCGCCCTCGGGTTACACTCCCAGGCGGCTCCACAGCGCAGCCGGGACAGAGGCTGAAACAGCCACAGCCACTCACCTTGGGCTCCGGCAGAGGGAGGGCAGACTGGACTGGAACTGTGTGGGGACACTCGGGTTTTGGAGGGCGCTCAGAGCTTTGGCTGAGTGCAGCCACTCAGGACGGTGGCCACATTGCTCCTTCCCAGGGCTCTGAGGAGAGGCAGCAGCCCCTCCCTCGGAGATCCAACCCCACCCTGTGGGCCATTGAAGCGCTAATTGAGGCTCAATAACAACCAGCATCTGCCCCACCCTCAGGAAATACCCTTTTGCTGAGCACCTGAGGGAGTTTTTCAATCAACTGACAACCCAAAACTCATCAAGTAACCTGGACTGCTAGCCTCAGGCAAAAAGCTAGAGGATAACAGTACCTTTCCTGGGCTGGCAACTTTAACCAGGAAAGTAAGACTTGACAGTGGTGTTTAACGTGGGTCCTCCCTCGCTCATCTAAACACAGGAGAGGGAGCCACAAACAGCAGAACACCAACACCCACAGGGAAAACTTGACAGGCTCCAAAGCCCACAGTGATAGCCAAAATGGTGAAACACAGAAACAGAAGCCAAATGAAAGAGCAAGACACCTCCACCGAAGATGAGATCAATGTGGAGCAATTAGGCATGTTAACAGAGCTAGAATTCAGAGCCATGATCTTGAGGAAGCTGAACAGCATGAGTAAGGACATAGAGACACTGAAAATAAGCCAACTGGAAATTAAAAACCATCAAGAAGAGATAAAAAATGACATATCAGAAATGAAAAACACATTGGAAGGTTTAAAAAGCAGAGTAAAGGAAGCTGAGGACCGAATCAGTGAATTAGAAGGCAGGGTAGAAAAAAATCAACCAATCAGAAAAACAAAAGGAAAAAACTATTAAAAAACAGGAAGACAGCTTAAGAGAACTGTGGGACAACTGGAAACGTAATAATATTCGCATCATAGGAGTCCCCGAAGAAGAAGAAAATGAGCAAGGGATAGAGAATATATTCAAAAAAATAGTGAGAGAAAACTTCCCTAATTTGGTGAAGGAAGAAGGCATTCAAGTTCAAGAAGCACAGAGAGTCCCAAGTAAGAAGAACCCAAACAGGCCCACACCAAGACACATAGTAATTAAAATGCCACAAATTAAAGACAAAAGCAGCAAGAGATAAGCAACAGGTTACCTACAAAGGAAACCCCATAAGGCTCTCAGCTGACTTCTCACAAGAAACACTACAGGCCAGAAGGGAATGGCATGAAGTAATCAAAGTCATGAAAAACAAGAATCTGAATCCAAGACTACTCTACCCAGCAAGGCTACCATTCAAAATAGAAGGTCAAATAAAGAGCTTCCCAGACAAAAAAAGGCTAAGGGAATACATTAGCACCAAACTAGCACTGCAAGAAATGTTAAAAGGACTGCTGAAATTAGCAGTAGAAATGGGAAGAAAAATAGAACCACACTAAACAAAAATGGCAATAAATAAGTACATATCAATAATCACCTTAAATATAAATGGATTGAATGCTCCCATAAAAAGACACAGAGTAGCTGATTGGATAAGAAAGCATGACTCATCTATATGTTGTTTACAAGAGACCCACCTCACAACAAAAGACTCACATAGGTTGAAAGTGAAGGGATGGAAAAAAATTTTACAAGCAAATGGAAAGCAAAAAAAAGCTGGGGTAGCAATTCTCATATCTGATAAAATAGATTTCAAAATGAAGACTATAACTAGAGACAAAGAAGGCCACTACATAATATTGAAAGGATCTATCCAACAGGAAGATATAACCTTGATAAACATATATGCACCCAATATAGGAGCACCAAAATATATTGAAAATCTTCTGGAGGACTTCCAAGGAAAAATCGACAACAATACAATCATAGCAGGGGACTTCAACACCCCACTGACATCACTGGATAGATCCTCTAGGCAAAAAATTAGCAAGGAAACAGAGACTCTAAATGAAGCACTAGACCAAATGGATTTAATAGATATCTACAGAGAATTACACCCCAAAACTACAGAATGTCCTACACATTCTTCTCAAGTGCACATGGGACATTCTCAAAGACAGACCACATGATAGGACACAAACTAAATCTCTACAAGTTCAAGAAGATTGAAATCATATCAAGCATCTTCTCAGATCACAATGGCATGAAACTAGAAATCAATTGCAACAACAACATGCAAAGACATTTCAACACATGGAGGCTAAATAGCATGTTATTAAACAATGAATGGGTCACCGAGGAGATCAAGGAAGAAATTAAAAACTTCCTGGAAACCAATGAAAATGAACACACAACAACACAAAATCTATGGGATGCAGCGAAAGCAGTTCTGAGAGGGAAGTTCATAGCACTACAGGCCTACCTCAAAAAACAAGAAAAATTTCTAATTGACTGTCTAACCTCACAACTTAAAGAATTAGAAAGCAAACAAAAGGAAAACCCCAGAGCAAGTAGAAGGAAGGAAATACAAGTAAAGATCAGAGCAGAAATAAATGACATAGAGACCAAAAAAACAATTCAAAAGATCAATGAAACAAAGAGCTGGTTTTTTGAAAAGATAAACAAGATTGATGGACCCTTAGCTAGACTCACTAAGAAACAAAGAGAGAGAACCCAAATACACAAAATCAGAAATGAAAGAGCAGAAGTAACAACCAACACCACGGAAATACAAAAGATCGTTAACAACTACAATGAACAACTATATGGCAACAACTTCGACAATCTAAGCGAAATGGACAAATTTCTAGAAATACACAGACTCCCAAAACCGGACCCTGGAAGAGATAGAAAACTTGAACAGACCAATAACAACTAAGGAAATTGAAGAGGTAATCAAGACCCTTCCAGCAAACAAAAGCCCAGGCCCAGATGGCTTCATGGAGGAGGTTTACTGAACATTCAAAAAAGAACTAACACCCATTCTCCTCAAACTATTTCAAAAAATTCAAGAAGAAGGAAGACTTCCAAACACGTTCTATGAGGCCAGCATAATTCTAATTCCAAAACCAGAAAAAGACACTACAAAGAAAGAAAACTACGGGCCAATATCCCTGATGAACATAGACGCCAAAATCCTGAACAAAGTATTAGCAAATCGGATCCAGAAATACATAAAAAAAATTATTCACCATGACCAAGTGGGATTCATTCCAGGGATGCAAGGCTGGTACAATATTCACAAATCAATAAATGTGATACACCACATACACAAAATGAAGAATAAAAACCACATGATCATATCAATAGATGCTGAAAAAGCATTCGACAAAATCCAGCATCCATTTCTGATAAAAACGCTCAGCAATGTGGGAATAGAGGGATCATATCTCGACATAATAAAGGCCATATATGAAAGACCTACAGCCAACATCATACTCAATGGACAGAAACTAAAAACATTTCCATTAAGAACAGGGACAAGACAGGGATGTCCACTTTCGCCACTCTTATTTAACATTGTACTGGAAGTCTTAGCAACAGCAATCAGACATGAAGAAAAAATAAAAGGGATCCAAATTGGAAAGGAGGAAGTGAAACTGTCATTATTTACAGATGACATGATATTATACATAGAAAACCCTAGAGACTCCATCAAAAATCTACTAGACTTAATAAACGAATTTGGCAAAGTAGCAGGATACAAAATTAACATCAAGAAATCGACGACATTCTTGTACACCAATGATGAACTCACAGAAAGAGAAACTGAAAAAACAATCCCATTTACCATTGCGCCAAAAAAATTAAGATGCCTAGGAATAAACTTAACCAAAGAAGTAAAGGACCTATTTGCAGAAAACTACAGGTCATTTAAAAAAGAAATAGAGGAAGATATAAAAAAGTGCAAGCACATACCCTGTTCATGGAATGGAAGAATTAACATCATTAAAATGTCCATAATACCCAAAGCAATCTATAGATTCAATGCAATCCCCATCAAAATACCAATGACATATTTCATAGAACTAGAACAAATACTTCAAAAGTTCATACGGAACCAAAAAAGACCCCGAATAGCCACAGCAATCTTGAAAAAGAAAAACAAAGTAGGTGGGATCACAAAACCAGATATCAGGTTATACTACAAAGTGACTGTAACCAATACAGCCTGGTACTGGCACAAGAACAGGCATATAGACCAGTGGAACAGAACTGAAAACCCAGAAATGGACCCAAGGCAATACGCTCAATTAATATTTGACAAAGGTGGCAAGAGCATACAGTGGAGTAAAGACAGCCTCTTTAATAAATGGTGTTGGGAAAATTGGACAGCTACATGTAAAAAAATGAAACTAGACCATCAACTTACACCATACACAAAAATAAACTCAAAATAGATAAAAGACTTAAATGTGACCCGTGAATCCATAAAAATTCTAGAAGAAAATGTAGGCAACAAAATTTCGGACATCATACGGAGCAGAATTTTCACTGATACATCACCTAAGGCAACAGAAACAAAGGAAAAAATGAACACATGGGACTACATCAAACTCAAAAGCTTCTGCACAGCAAAAGAAACAATCATCAAAATGGAAAGGCAACCCACTGTATGTGAGAAAATCATTGCCAATGATGTATCAGATAAGGGGTTAATTTCCAATATATATAGAGTGCTCATACAACTCAACAAAAGGAAGACAAAGAACCCAATTAAAAAATGGGCAGAGGAGCTGAATAGACACCTCTCCAAACAGGACATACAAATGGCCAAGAGACATATGAAGAAATGCTCAACATCACTAATCATCAGAGAGATGCAAATTAAAACAACCATGAGGTATCACTTCACACCTGTCAGAATGGCCGCCATCAACAATTCGTCAAACAACAAGTGTTGGCGAGGGTGTAGAGAAAAGGAGACTCTAGTACATTGCTGGTAGGAATGCAGACTGGTGCAGCCACTATGGAAAACGATATGGTGTTACCTCAGAAAGTTAAAAATTGAACTGCCATTTGACCCAGTGATTCCACTTCTAGGAATATACCCTAAGAAGCCTGAAACACCAATCAGGAAGAATATATGTACCCCCATGTTCATAGTAGCACTATTTACAATAGCTAAGATCTGGAAACAGCCCAAGTGTCTATCAGTAGACGAATGGATAAAAAAGCTGTGGTACATATACACAATGGAGTACTATGCAGCAGTAAGAAAGAAAGATCTCTTATCCTTTGGGACGACATGGAGGGACCTGGAAAGTATTATCCTAAGTGAAATAAGCCAAGCAGAAAAAGACAAATACCACATGATCTCACTTATACATGGAATATAATGAACATAACAGTCTGAGGAATACAGTAGACCCAGAAACATGGAAGTAGGGCACAGACTGACATCCCTCAGAAGAGGGGGTGGGGTGGTGGGAAGAGATAAACCACAGAACTTATATGCATGTATGCATGACCAATGGACATGGACAACTAAGCCGGGGACGGGGCAGGGGTGGGGTGGGGAGGGGGATGCCAATGGGGTAAAAAAGGTAAAATATCTGTAACAAAAAAATAAATAAATAATTAAAAAATATATATATATAAAAAAAAACTGCTCAAACAAGGAACAGAAGAGAATTTTCTCAACAAAACAAAGAACATCTATGCAAAATCTACAGTTCACATCATAGTAGCTGCTAACAGGCCGGAAGCTTTCCTTTTAAGCCTGGGCAAAAGACAAGGATGTCCACACACACCACTTCCGTTCAACACTGTACTGGGGATTCCAGGCAGCACAGTTAGACTAGAAAACCATACCAGAAATAAAAAAGTAAAACTCTATTTACAGACAACTTGGTCTTGTAAATAAAAAGAGCAAAGGAGCCCTGGCCGGTTTGGTTCAGCGGTTAGAACGTCGGCCTGCGGTCCTGAGAGACCCGGATTCAGTTCCCGCTAACGGCACGTACCTCGGTTGCAGTTTGTCCCCGGCCCTGGTTGGTTGTGTGGGTGGCAGCCACTCATTGTGTCCCTTCACATCGATGTTTCTCTCTCTCTCTCTTCCTCTCTCTCCCTCCGGCTCTATCTGAACAAAAAAATGGAAAAATGTCCTGGGTGAGGCAAAAAAAAAAAAAAAAAAATCAAAGGAATCCACTAAAACTATTGAAGTGCCCTGGCCGGGTGTGGTTCAGTGGTTAGAGCGTCGGTCCTTGCAGTGAAAGGTCACGGGCTCAATTCCCAGTCAAGGGCATGTGCTTGGGTTGCAGGTTCAATCTCGTGTGTGGGAGGCAACCAATCAATGTGCCTCTCTCACACTGATGTTTCTCTCTCTCTCTCCCTTCCTCCAAATAATCAATAAAAAATATATATTTTTTAAAATGTCTAAAACAGACCTACTAGAAGTAATAAACAAATGTGCAGTTGCAAGACAAAAGATTGATGTACAAAAATCAGTCGTACAGGATGGTACAAAAAGAGGTTTACAGTTGTGAGTATGGGAAATACAGAGTTTATTCTTATATTATTATTTATTAATTGTATTATTCGCCATACAAACAATTGTAAACCTACTTTTGCCCTACCCTGTATTTCTATACACTAAAAATGAACAATCTCCATTCATAATAACTTCTTTAAAAAACCCTAAAATACTTAGGAATACTTTAACAAAAGAAGTGCAAGACTTGTACACTGAAAACTACAAAACATTATTGAAAGATATTAAAGAAGACTTCAATAAATGAAAAGATATCCCATATCCATGGATTGGAAGATATAATATTATTAAGATGGCGATATTCCCCAAATTTACTACAGATTGAACACAATCCCTTCCAGCTTCTTTATAGAAACAAAGTGATCCTAAAATTCATATAAAAATGCAAAAGACAGAACAGCCAAGACAATCTTGAAAAAGAGCAAAGTTGGAAGATATGCTTCTTAACTTCAAAATTTACTACAAAGCTACAATAATTAAGGCTGTGATATTGGCATAAGGACAAGCATATGAATCACTGGAATAAACGTGAGAGCCTAGAAATAAATCCTTACATTTATGGTCAATCAATTTTTAACAAGATGCCAAGAAATTTTAAAGAGAAAAGAATTCAGCCTGCGGACCAATGAGTCATGGGTTTGATTCCAGACAAGGGCATGTACCTTGGTTGCAGTTCGTCCCCAGCCCTGGTTGGGGTGGTGCAGGTGGCAACCAGAGGATGTGTCTCTCTCATGTCAATGTCTCTCTCTCCCTCCCACTGTATCTGATGATACATAGAAAAATATCCTCGGGTGAGGATTAAAATAAAATAAAAAAGAATAGTGTTTTCAACAGATGGTGCTGGGACAACTGGATATGCACATGCAAAGAAAAACAAGACAGACAGAAAGAAAGAAATTGGATGACTACCACACATTGTACACATAAATTAACTCCAAACTGATCACCTATATGTAAGAGCTAAAATTACAAAACTCTTAGAATAAAACATAGAAGTAATGAATTCTTTGTAAACATGGGTTAGGCATGATTTCTTAGATATGACATCAAAAGCACAGCAATAAAAGAAAATTTTGATATATTGAATGTAATCAAAATTTAAAACTTTGTGCTTCAAAAGACACCATCAAAAAGTGAAAAGACAGCTCAGAGACTGGAAGAAAATATTTGTAAATCCTAAGTCCAATAACAAGCTTATATGCAGAAAATATAAAAGACTATTACAAGTCAATAATAAGAGAAAAATATCACAATTTAAAACTAGGCAAAGGATTTGAACAGACATTTCTCCAAAGAAATATACAAGTGGACAAACTAGCACATGAAAGTATGTTCAAAACCATTAGGCACAAGGAAAATGCAAATTTAAAATACAATGAGATAATACAACACACTTATTAAAAAGAATAAAATTGCAAAGACTGTCCATTCAAGTGTCTGCAAGATGCAGAACAAGCAGAACTCTCCTATTCAACTGGTAGCATTATAAAATGGTGTGGCAGTTTCTTAAGTTAAACATACACTTACCATATGATCTAGACATTCAATTCCTTGAGTAAATATACTCAAGAAAAAATAAATCATCTATCACACAAAGACTTATGCACTACTGTTTATAGCAGCTCTATTTGAAATCATCAAAAACTATCAAATGTCCATCAACAGGTAAACAAATTGTATTTTATCTATACAATGAAATACTTACTGCTCGGCAATCGAGGAATAACCCATGCATGGATTATCTTTCCACCAGTACTAGTAGATTTTCCAGTACTGAAAAATCCTCATTCATAATCTCTTTAAATATTGTTTGCCTATTTTCTATTTATTTCAGAAACTCCAATTTATCAGACTTCCTCACTATAACTTCTCATTCTGATCATTCTAATTTCTACATCTCTTAACCTTTTATATTTTCTACTTCTGTCTCTTTGAGCTGTATTCTGAATGATTTATTCTGATCTACATTCCAATTCATTCATCCTTGGGGTATGCCTAACTGCCTAGTCAGTGGTTAAACTCAACAAATGAGTTTTGAGTTTTTATTACTGCATTTTTCATTAATAGAAATTCTTAACCAGCTCTGTACCTCTGTTACTTTTAAGCCTCCTGCTCCCTGCATCTATTTTTAAACTTGTCTTTTAAATATATAAAATAGCTCACCACAGTTATTTTAATAATCAATGCCTGGTAATTATACATAAAGCTTTTGTAAGTTTACTTCTAATTATCTATTGCTCCTGCTGATTCTTGCTCCGGTTGTCTTATTTCCTTGTGTACTTGGGTTATCTTTGCCAATACATTATTCATTCACTTCAAAACTTTAAGTCAAGCCCTGGCCGGTTTGGCTCAGCGGTTGGAGCGTCGGCCTGCGGTCCAGAGAGACCCGGGTTCGGTTCCCGCTAAGGGCATGTACCTCGGTTGCAGTTTGTTCCCGGCCCTGGTTGGTCGTGCGGGTGGCAGCCACTCAATGTGTCCCTTTCACATCGATGTTTCCCTCTCTCTCTCTTCCTCTCTCTCCCTCCCACTCTATCTGTACAAAAAATGGAAAAATGTCCTCAGGTGAGGATTAAAAAAAAACAAAAAAACTTTAAGTCAAAGATGAAAGTACACTCCTATAGAGAATATTTTCATTTGCTTACCAGGTGATTTTAAAGTCAAATTTTCACAAATAACCCCATTTTAAAATGGGCAAAGGATTAAAATAGACACTTATTTCTTCAAAGAAGATTGACAAATGGCCAATAAACACAAGAAAAAGTCTCAATGTCATTAGTCATTAGGCAAGCCAAAACCACAGTGAGATACCACTTCACACACATGAGAATGGCTATTGTCAAAAAGGCAGACAAAAAAAGTATTGGTGAGGATGTGGGGAAACCGGAACTATCACACATTGTTGGTGGAAAAGAAAAATGGTGCAGCTGCTCTGCAAAAACAGTTTGGTAGTTGGTGATGGACAGAGACTTGACTTGTGCTGAACACACAGTACAGTGCACAGATGATGTGTTGTAGAACTGCGCATCTGAAATTTGCATAATTTTATTAACCAAAAAATTCAATAAAAAGGGAAAAAAGTAATTCTGAGGAACTGAAAGAGATTCTAGATTTGAAAATAGAATTAAGTGGAAAATAAAATAAAATAAATAAATAAAAGAACAACAGTTTAGTAGTTCCTCGAAAACTTAAACACAGAGTTACCACATGACCCAGGAATTCTACTCTGAAATTTATGAGACTGAAAATCTATTTCCACACACAAATGTCCACAGCAGATTACTCACCATAGCCAAAAAGTAGGTACAACCCAAATGTCCATTACTAATGAATAGAAAAAAAAGTAGTATAGTTATGGAATATTATTCAGGTATAAAAAAGAATAAAGTACTGATTCATGCTACAACATAAATAAACCTTGATACATTATGCTAAGCGAACAAAGCAAGACATAAAAGACTACGTATTGTATGATTTCATTTAAATGAAATGTCCAGAATAAGCAAATCCAGACACAGAATATAGATGAGTGATTGCTTGGGGTTTGGGGGAAGGGAAGAAATTAGTGACAGCTAAAGGATATATAGTTTCTTTTGGGGGTGATAAAAATGTTGTGGAATTAGATAGTGATAATGGTTTCATAACTTTGTGAATATATGAAAAAACACAAAATTGTACATTTTATTAAATTTATTTTATCCTCACCCAAGGATATTTTTTCACTGATTTTTAGATAGAGTGGAAGGGAGGGGGGGAGAGAGAAACATCGATGTGAGACACACACATTGACTGGTTGCCTCCCGCATAACCCCGACCAGAGCCAGGGATCAAACCTGCAACCAGGTACATGCCCTTGACTGAGAATCGAACCCGAGACCGTTTAGTCTGAGGGCCGACACTGTAACTGCTAAGCCAAGCAGTCCAGGGCTAATTGTACACTTTAAAAGGATAAGTTTATGGTATGTGAATTATGTCTCAAAAAAAAAAAGAATTTCAAAATTCACATTTTGAAACTTTTTATGACCACCGCCATGGCTGCAACTTCCCAAGGACAGGCTTTTTGATCCCCCGTTTTACTTGGCATCAAGGCAGCATTCACTGCAGGTCCCTGAAGGAGGCAGACTGAGTTTTCATCCTTTACCTGACATCACAGACCCTTGGGATCCCAGAATTGTGGGCAGAAAGTCTCTGGTAGCTAACCTTGACTGAGCCCTGTGCTGACTTCTAACTATGCCTCCCATCCTGCAAATCCACCAAGTGCTTACTCAAATCCAGTTGAGCAAATACCTGGAGCAAACAAGATTTAGGGCTCCTTTAGTCTCGATTTTCAGCTTTCTCTTAGATTTTGACGTATCAGTTCCTAACTACCATTTAATTTTTTAAATACAGCATTCCTGGCTTTTTTCAGTGTGAAAGTTTCCCCAAATATCTTAACTATATCCCCCATATGAAAATCCTGTATTTGCTTTTCAAGTTAAAATTAACTCTAGTGAATTAGGACAGGATTTGCAAAAAAAGACAGTTTGATAAAGTCTACATTAAAGTAGCTTCAGTATTACTTGTGACCTCAGGTGATTATGTAGAGATATTTAGACCTAAGTAACACATTATACTACAATAAAAAGTTTATTTTAGAAGAAATTAAACGTTAATTTGAGGGGAAGTCTAGTTTTAAAAGAAGCATGGGTGGGTGACTTGTTCTCTTAGGTACTGAGGCTCGTTATACAATGAAAGTAAATAAGATGGCAGCAAAGACACACAAAGAAACCTAAGAAAAAACAGCAGAAACATGTAAAGTTAACATATGATACTTACAGATCAATAAAAGGAAAAACAAAATATTCAATAAATAATGCTGGAAAAAAGACCACCCATATGGCAAAACACACACACACACACACACAAACTAGATGCCCCCATTTCACACTATACAAAAATCATTTTCACACGGATTCAAGGCAGAAATATGAAAGGCAATGTTTTAAAGCTTTAAGAAAAAAATATCAGGCTATATCTTTATGACCTCATAGAAGGGACAGATTTGTTAAAGAAGATGTCAAAAGCACCAACCATTAGGAGAAGGATGACATATTTCAACTACATTAATCTATAGAATATGTCCATCAAAACCACTATAAAGAAAGCAGGAAGACCAGCTACTTACTAAGAAAAAAATATTTGCCACATGTATAACTGACAAGGGATTAGTACCCAGAATAAATAAATTAATATATATTTTTGAAAGACTTCTAGAAATCAATTTAAAAGGATATTTTGAAACAATAAAAAACTAGGCAAAAGACATATACAGACATCTCATTGAAGAAGAATTGTAAAAGGTTCAACATCATTAGTAATTAAGAAAATGTAAATTAAACTACCAATGGGGTACAATTTCTCACCCACTAAATTGTTGAAAAGAAAAAGTTCAGATAAATACAAATGCTGTTGCATAAATGTCTCAATGCTTCCAAGAAAAAGAACAAAGCAAACACTTAACACATTGCTTGTGAGAGTATAAACTGGTACAACCACTTTATAAAACACTTCAGTATCATATAGCAAAACTAAAGATCCACTCCCAGGCAAAAAACCTAGGGACAGTCTTGCAGATGGACACAGAGATATGGTTTAGAATGGTAATAACAAGGCAGCTTTTAATGACAAAAAGTAAAAATTAAATTTAAGAAAGAAGACTGGCCTGGCTGGTGTGGCTCATGAACTGAGAGGTCGGGGTTCCATTCCCAGTCAGGGCACATGCCCCGGTTGGGGGCTGCGGGCTCAGTCCCCAGTAGGGAACATGCAAGAGGCAGCCGATCAATATATCTCTCTCACATCGATGTTTCTCTCTCTCCCTTCCTCTCACTCTAAAAAAAAAAATCAATAAAAACATATTTTTTTTAAAAAAGAAGACCGTAGCCCTGGCCAGTCTGGCTCAGCAGTTAGAGTGTCGGCCCATGGGCTAGAGAGTCCTGGGTTTGGTTCCCACTAAGGGCACGTACCTCGGTTGCAGTTTGTCCCCGGCCCTGGTTGGGGTTGTGTGGGTGGCAACCACTTGGTGTGTCTCTCTTACATAGATGTTTCTCTCTCTCTCTTTCTCCCTCCTGCTCTATTTGAAGATAAATGCAAAAATGTCCTTGGGTGAGGATAAAAAAAGAAAGAAAGAAAGAAAGAAAGAAAGAAAGAAAGAAAGAAAGAAAGAAGACTGTAAACTCCCCCAAATATCCATTAACGGGAGGATGGGTAACCAGTGATAAAGTCATACAATGAATGATATACAGCAGTAAAAAGTAAACAAACTATAACATATCAACATAGCTGAATCTCACAAATGTGTGCCACAAAAAAGTGATAGACAACTAAATAATACATTATTTAGGAATATATACATATGTAGTAAAACTACAGAAAATCAAGCATGAATGAGAAAGGTAATCAAGGAAAAAGATAAGTCAATTCTTTAAAAATATTGACTATATATTATTTCTAAAGTATGATATGGGTACAGAGGCTTTTATTTTATTAGTATTCTCTAAATCTGTGGATGTGTCAAAAGTACTACTTTGCACATATGAAAAAATTTCTCATTTAAAAATTAAGTTAATGCATGGTTGTGGTAGAAAATGCAAAAAATACAGAAAACTATATGAAGAAAATGAAAAATATCAATCATCCCATCATTCTGAGATAACTACAATATTTAAAAGAAATGACTATTGCCCTGGCCGGTTTGACTCAGTGGTTAGAGTTTCGGCCAGCAGACCAAAAAGTCAAAAGTTCGATTCCGGTCAAGGGCATGTACCTGGATTGCAGGTTCCATCCCAGCCCTGGTCGGGTCATGAGAGGCAACCAATCAATGTGTCTCTCTCACACTGATGTTTCTCTCTCTGCCTTTCCCTCTCTCCCTTCCACTCTATCTAAAAATTAATGAAAAAATATCCTCTGATGAGGATTAACAACAACAAAAACTTACTTGTTTGAATAACAAAAGAATTTAAACTTTCAATGGAAACTGAAGTGGAACTCATTACAAAAAAATTTTAATCTAAGAGCATTTTCCCTTGAATGCATAATAATGATTGAAGCAAAGGCCCTAATTGATGTATGTATGCCTCATGGATTCTGATTCAGTCAGAACATATGTCTTCTAGTAAGAGTTTAAGAAGAGTCACTGAAATATACATGAAAGAATCACCAGTTAAAAGTATAAGTTGGGCAAAGGAGGGGAAAATAGGGGACCATCTGTACAATAAATAAATTTTTTTTAAAAAGTAAGTTGGGAGTATCAATGTACTGGAACTCAGGTTAAATACAGTCCAGTAGTTTGTTACAATGTGACTTTAACACTGATAACACCTGAACCCAACAGAACAAAATACCACTAAAATAACGCTCATCATTTGAATGGGAGGAGATGAAACACTTTTGTATAATACTGTAGTTTTATCAATATGCTCAGCTACTTGTTCTCAGCTTTTGCTGAGAGAGGAATAATGCTGTTGAGATGCACTTTAACATAAAGGTATTTTCCTTATTTTCTTTCTAATCTGACTATAAACTGCCCTCTGCCGCCCCATCACTTCTAATCTTTGTTCCTCAAAATAAGGATTCAACACTATATTTCATCTTCTATTTATTCCTCAAATTCATTCAAAGTTGGCTTCCATCCCTATCATTTTACTTAAATTATGACTGCTGAGAGCGATGACCCCCTCTTCTTAGCAAAGCCAATAGGCACTCTATCGGCTCCCATCTTCCGGATTCTTCTGACTCATTTGACTCTGAGATTTCTCTCATTAACCTCTTTCCTCTCCTGGCTTCTATATGACACCACTGTCTGCTAGTTTTCCTCCTCCTTCCCTGACTGCTCCTCAGTTTCCTTAACTGTGTCTACCTATCACTTAAATATTGGCATTTCCCATCCTTGATCCTCCTCTCTTCTCTACTTACTGGAATGATTTCTTCCACTCACAGAATTAACCGCCACGATCCAGATGCTTCCAACATCTACAACTCTGACCCCAACCTCAGAAAATCCCCACACCAACCTATTAAACTGCCAACTGGACACCAGCTCTGCCAGACGTCTTGCAAGAATCTCAAACTCATTTTCTCTCAACCTGAAACTGGTCTCTCAATTTGTTAGTTCTAATTATAAATTAAATTTATAAACTGAATTGTTTATTATAATTCCAGAGGAACCCCAAAATACAAGAGATATTTAAATTGTTTTTCTTAAAGGTTAAAAAAAAAAGCAAACTTTTACAATATCTTTTCTTCCAGTTATGAAGGTAACTCCTTAGCAAAAAACTACAAGCACAAAGGATGATAAAAAGCAAATCTCAAATTCCAGCTCTCAAAAGCAAGCAATAGCAACATTTCCTTCTGAAAAAGCAATGTTTAACCATGATAATGCTACATAACAAAACATTAAACTGGTAAATAGGGGTGCTGTTATTAACTCTCAATATTTCCTGGCCTTTAAAAAAAACACAAAACAGAACTCTATTAACTGCCTACCTGGAGTTAGAGTCAGTAAAATATTTTAAATACAAAAACAATCCTTTCACATGCTGTATTTTAAATATTCGAAAGGAATTAATGTTTTTTTTGGCTTGGCACCTGTCTTGCCTACACCTGGACGGACGTCTGTGTGTGCAATATACCCCACAATTCGCCCACAATATTTTCCTTTATTTACAGGAAACTATAACAAAGAAAACAAAAACAAAAACAACACCTGGAAGAAACAGATGCCAAGTCTAAAATCTAACTGGGTAGATAATCCGTGTTTTGCAAAACCCACAGGAAAGTGACATTTTAACACCTCTTCGCCGCTTCAAAAAAGTTTCAGAAACATCTCAAACACTGGCTCACCGTTCCCATCACACCCTGCAGGCGAAGGAAGTCCGCTTCCCCTTCCCCGGAGCGCGCGCCCGGCCGGGGCTGGGGTCGCCCCCTCCGGCCCCGGGTCCCACGGGGGGACCGGCGGACCCCACAACCCACGCCGCTCCAAGGGCTCGTCACTGCCCTGCAGGCCACGGCGATCGCGGCGGTCCAGGGGCCCTACGCCTCCCTCCGGCCTCCGGGGAGCAGGAGTCGCGACGGAGACTCGGGAACAGTCACCGGGCCCCCATCGAAGGCGACAGGGAAAGAGAAAAAGTTCAAGCAGACGCAAAGAGCTGCGGGACAGTCGTGGCACACTCTGCCCCGCGGGGCCCCGGGCGAGGGGTCTACTCGCTGGGCCCAGGGCCGCTCTCACCCCCCAACCCGAACCCCGCCAGCCGGACCCCGGGGCAGGGCAGCGGCCGCCCGAGGCCCGGGGGAGCGCCGCCGACAGCGCACCTAAGCCCGCGGCTCCCTCCCCCGCCGGGGCCCGGCGTCCGCGCGCGGCTCTCGGGGCGCCCCTGCTCCACACCGCGCGGCCCCGGCGGGTTACCTGCTCCAGGCAGTGGGCGCTCTGCCGTCGCCTCCCGCGGGAATCGTGACTCGGATTACCTCGCGCGACAGCGCCCCGAGGTCCCGCCCCCGTTCCCAGGTCCGCGGGGCCGGCGGGGGTCTGCGCGCCGAGGGGCGGGGCGGGGCGGGGCGGGGCGGGGCAGGCGCCTGTACCTGAGCGCACTGCGCGTGCGCCTTCGACTCCTTTCCCCACTCTTCGCCTGCCTCTGTAAGCCCCAACTCTCAGCTTCTCCCTGGGAAAGGGCTAAGGTGAAGCCAGGCGGAGTTTGGAGTGTTTTGAGGGATCAGAAGAGAGATAAAAGATAGAAGGGGAATAGAAGGAAAGCCGTTGGCCTCATGAACCTCTTTGAACAGTGAAGAAAGGAGCAGTCTCTCTCTTGGCAGAGATATTTCTGCAGCCTTTTCTTGGAAGCTCAGAACCTTTTCTTAGTTGTAGTGTTACTGGACTTTAGCCTTTATACCCTAATTATAATGTCTTTGAGAATCAGCCCACATCGCTTCACTTTTGTGGTTTTGCATCTCCGACTACCTTGCCAACAGTAGGTATGTTCAAAGGAATCCTAGAGGTACCCACTACAATGGCCTGTCCCCATTCTAGGCTGAAATCCGGCACCCTGGCAGGGAGTTGGCTGGCTCTTGTTCTTTTTGCCTTCCATGGTGGGAAACTTAACTCTGTCCTTGTAAAGTTGTTGAATGAATTCCTAGATTATCTGTTGGCAAATAGCTCAGTTCTTTTGAGAGACCAATGGATTATAAATTGAAATAAAGGTAATACTTTTCTTCCTGGAGAGCAGTCTTTCCCAAAGTGTGTTCTATTAATCTCTAGGTCCTAGAGATGCTGGAGAGGGGTCGCAGGTGGGGTGGGGTGGGTGTAGAATCCAAGATCAAATTAATGTACAGAAAGAAACACGATATAGTTGCTCTCCTTGAAATTTACAGACCTGAAAACTGTGCTTTAGTTAGTATCATCTTGCGTTTCCCAAATTTATTTGACCCGAAAGGTGCTAGACTATGCCACCCCAAAACATGCCACTTTGGCATAAGAATGACCTCGAGTTAAAGGCACTTGAAAAATGTCAGGTGCAAGAAGGGAACCTTCCTTTTTCTTCCTGAAAGCAAATGAAACTCCAGTGTGAAAGATTCCTCTGTATACCAAAGAAAAGAAACATTCTGATCACCGGAGGTGGAAGTGAAGGCTGAGGGAAATCTATAGAAACCTTGTTAAACTGACCCTTGTCTTCCTAGTCACCTCACAATTAACTACCATGCTCAAACCTCTTTGTCTTGTCACCTTTTCACTACTTACTACTCTTTGTCCAGCTTAGTATATAAATTTCCAGCTCTAACTGCTTCTTGGGGTCTTCAGTTTCCTATGGGTGCCCCCCTGTACATGTAAAAATCTGTATGCTTTTCTCCTATTAAACCTGTGCCAATTTAATTCCCATTTCTAGTCAGAAACCCTAAAAGAGTTAAGTTTCACCTCCCCTAGAGACCACACAACTCTCTTCTTGAGTGAGAAATGCCTGTTACAATCCCAGGGCATTAGTGTTTCAACCAACACACTTTGATAAAGACTGCTTTAAAATCCAAGGACATTCACCCTAAATAATTTTTCACTCTATTACAAATGTTTGCAAAGTTCTATACTGTTTATACAAAGCTTTCACATGAGTCATCCCATTTAATCCTCACAATTATGATGTACTGTAACTGTAATGATTCTCATTTTATAGTTGTAGGTATTGAGAATAAGACAAACAATGGTTGCCCAAGTATAGAGTCAAGATCAACTCTGGACTTCAGACTCAGAGGCCTTTTAAAGGTGTATGATGTGTTCTACTGAAGGGTCAAATGGGAGAGAGAGAGAGAGAGAGAGAAAAGGACAAAAACCTTTACCTATCTTTTACTCCCTGTGGCACCTGACATCATAGTTCACTCAAAAGTGTCATAAAGACGGCCTGAATGAATAAAGAATGAATGAATCCATGAATGCTTATTGAACTGGACTGAGTCCTTGGTGCCCTAACTGAACAACCTTAACAGCCTCTTCAATGATGCAAAAGTTCCAAGGGCAAGAGCTCCCCACATTGTTCTTAGTTTTCTTCCATCTTCCATGTAAAAAGGATTCCTTAGAAGTCACTCTGTTAACAGAAACAGTTCTTTGAAAACAGTGAAACCACTTCCTTTATTTTCCTTGAAATGGGCCTTCTTCCTGTTCCACTTTCAGGGGCGAGGCTATAGTGATATAAATGGTAGATACTGTAGTATATACGCCTTTTTTTGTGCCCAGTGTTTAACCTCTTCCTCCAAAATGACCGTTGTGCAACATTCTGAGTGGGTTTTTGTTTGTTTGCTTTTTACTGTTATACATTAATGTTTCTATTATTAATGTCATATTATTTAAGGCAGAGCTGAGGCAAAAAAATAGATTTGGGTTGACGTGGGTAACAGTGCTGCTCAGATTTTGCTGTGTATATTGATTCTTTCATTTGAGAAGACAAATAAATCACTTAATCCCTGTCCTAATCCCATTTCATTCTTCCTTCATTCAGTGCAGTTTGTAAGTGATTTGTGACTCAGTCCATCCCTGTTGCTCCAGGCTCAGCCCCCATTACGACCCCCACCCACCACCACACATTTTTTACCTGAATCAACTATAGTTCCCTAAATTGCCAGATTTGCACTACAGTTTCCTTTAACTCTATTTGATGGGTACCAACTGGCAAATTCATGTTCATTCATCTTCTGGAAGATGAAACTCCACAACCCTCACCCCAGAGTAAATTAAGTACCCTTCCTCAAAGTTCCTGCCACAATCCATCCATATGTCCAGCATGGAGTACACAGTACGGTTACTGTGATCACTGGCTTCCTTCTCCCCTTCCTACTAAACTCATTCCATGTGAATTACCAGTAGACAGGAATCGTGACTTCCACCTGTTTCCTGAACACATAGCAAAATACCTGACATACAGAAAGAACTAAAAGATTTGTGGAATGAAGGAAAAACAAATCTTTAAAAGAATATGAATTCCTAGAGTGCTTGTAAACTGGGGATAATTTTCTGTTTTCCCTTAAATTATTCCCTTCCTGTTTTCTGCCTTAGAAAAACAACAGCAGAAGCTTATATATAGGTATTCATCCATTCATTCATTCATTTGTTCAACAAACATTTGTTTAGTGTCTATAGTATACCAGGTACAGTCCTAAGCACTTGCTTCAGAGAGAAAGTGACATTTCAGCAGAGTCACAAATGCTCACCAAATCTTGATTCCCCTTTCTGTGCACAAAACTAAAATACTTTGTCCATTCCCCTTACAGCTAGTTAAGGCCATGTGACCTATCCTCACCAATAGAATTTGAGCAGAAGTAGAGTTTCACTTCTGAATCTAGGCAATGAAGAATTGGTGAGCCTTCTCCACATCCTCTCCCTCTTCCCATTCCTTGACTACCTCGGACCATTGCTAAACCACTGCTAAAGCTGATAATAAGACCAGATGGAAGGAGTTCTGGTCGCTAAGTGACTTCATGGAACAAAGCTTCCCATACCATTCACCAACCTAAATTGGATTGTGATGTACGTGAAAAATAACTCCTGCTCTAGACATTGCATGGGAAACATCGAACATGAAAATTTCTCAAAGAAGGTACTAAAGCGGTAAAGACTTTAAGTTTGTCCCAAATAGATAAAGAAAAATCTTTATGGATACACACCCCTTGTTCTCTCTCCAGATGGCCACCCGATCAGAATGCTGGCATTCTTTGTTTGTTTGTTTGTTAATCCTCACCACAGATGTTTTCCACTGATTTTTACATAGAGTGGAAGGGAGGAAGGGGAAGAGAGAGAAAGAGAAACATCGATGTGAGAGAGACACATGGATTGGTTGTCTCCTGCATGGTTAGGCCCTTGAATGGGAATCAAACCTGCAACCCTTCGGTACATGCACTGATGCTCTAACCACTGAGAAAACTGGCCAGGGTGGAATGCTGACATTCTTGACCTGAAAACAAGCATAGAGTCACCATCACATCATCTTCAACACCTTTATTAGCCATTGTCAGTCTCTTTCTTGCACTTTGAAGAATTTCCCTTAGTGGTCTTCAGGGGAGCCAGTGTCATTCAAAATAGAGGAGTGGTAGAAGACAGGAGTGAGAAGAGAGGTCCTGTACGTTCTTGAATATCTTACTAAGGAGTTCCTATATTAATACACAGGACACGTAAATGGAATAAACTAGGGACTCTTCGTGATGGGATGAGATTTTTCTTGTTTTCCCCCTTCTCCCATCACATTCTTTCCTGGGTGACTGGTATCCACTAAAGCTAAGATAACAAAGGGAAAATGGTGGTCATAGATGCTTCACCAAGAGATCTAATCATAAAGGTCTCTTGCATCAATTCCCTCACCCCATAGCCCTTCCGTCCTCCAAACCCCATTAATCAATGAAACTTCATAGCACCAAAGGCTGATAGTTTCGTGGAGGTCTAAATAAAAAATATTCAGTCCCTAGAGCAGGAGACAATAGCATCAGTGGGATCAAAGGAAGATTGTAAAGGAGGAAAAGGAGAGAGAATTCAGAAAAATTATAGAGGGTTTTCTACCAACTTCAAGATCAACTCACCCATGCTGGGAAGCTGTTCCAAAGAGGATGACAGACACATGGAGCACAGGGTGTAAAACTGTCCCAGGATTTTAGAACAAAGGCCCCCAGACTCATTGAATAAAGCAGAGAAACATCCAAATCCCTGAATTAGAAGAAATTATTCAAATCTGAAGTAAATGACTACATTTCACTGGACTCCATGTGCTAGGGTTTAAGCTGTGTCAACTTGCTCAAGCCAGAACTACCGTTCCCACAATTTATTTCTCTATATGGTTCTATGTTGGATTGACCAAAAAGAGGAATTTGGACAAGATTTGGAAAATAGAAGTGAACTGACCTATTACTCTCTAAAAATCCTCATAATTACACACAGCGGCACACAAACACAGAGACACGGGCAGGTTCTATCTTGTCCGTGGTCCCTGTGTCTAGCTCTTCTTCCCAATCACTGGCCCTGCAGAACACCAGTGTGCCAGACCCACATCCTGAGCTTGACTGAAGACCTACAGAGATGACAGCTATCCATAGACTTTCCACGACTCTCCTGGATGCCACTCTAGCAGCTAGAGGTGCGTGGCTTCCTGGGTTCATCACAAGTTCTGATCCTGTAGATCCATCTGCCAGGGCTTGATGGGGGCAGGTTGGTGACTTTTCTCTGATCCTTCAATCATACTTCCAGGACTTCACAACTCTTATATTCTTATATCAGCAGTACTCCAGTGGTTCACCTTCCCTGATCGGAGCCCTCCAATTCTCCCTGCATGTGCCTGGCTGCCCAAAAGGAAGATTAGGTGGATTGCACTTCTCTTCTACTATTAAAGAAAAAGTGTATATGGAAGAACTACATAAATCTGAGCTAAAATTACCCCTTGGTAGAGCTCACCCCAAGAGAGGGTGGTTAGCTAGTTGCCCATTGATTTCCTACTGTGAATTTACTGTAAAATGGAAACTGACTAGCTTGTCAAGCTGAGGAACTTGCTTTGTTTCTCCGTTAGCATACTATGTTAAACCCTGTTGAAGAAGACTCAGTCGGGCTCACCAGACACTGAAGTAGACAATAAGGTCTATTAATATTAATAGGGCCTATTCATACAGCACGACAGAGAATTATCGCAGTCCCCAGACATTTGTATCTGATGGTCAAAGCACTATACTTGCTGAAATAGCCATACAGGAAGCTAAATGGTAATCAGAAGGTTGCTGGGGAGGAATATGTTACCAAAATTAGAAGAGTTAAAAGAAATATTAAGTGATGAGTAGCATCAAGTTATGATCGCCGTATCAACACCACAGAACAGACTGGCCTGTCACAGTTGCAGACAAGCTATGTGGTTCCATTCACCAAGGGTACAGTCATAGCTATAGGCCTTCTCTGTAGTACATTAGAGTACAGGCCCAGTGTTTCATCTCTCACTGTATCCATACCCTTTGCCATGACTTTGAAGATTCTTTCACTCAAGGAGTGGAGTCTATTTCTCTAGCCCTTGATTATGACTTCAGCCATGTGACTTGCTTTGGCCAATAGAATGAGTAGAAAGTAACAGTGTTCAAGGTCTGAGCTGGGGCCTGAAGAGGCCTCACACGTTTCTTCTTACCTTCTTGTGCTTCTGCCAACAACATGAGAAGATTTTGCCTGGACCAGTCAGCTGGTCCAAGGAGGATGAGGGATATGGAGCAGGGTCATCCCAGATAAGCCCAGACTAGATCAGCACACTCCTAGCTGACCAGCAGACAGGTAAGAAATAACAGATGATTGTTGTTTTATGCCATGGCATTTTGGGACTGTTTGTTACACAGCAGTAGTTACCTGACCTAGCCTCCAACCATGATTTTCTGGGATGTTGGGAGAGGTGATCTTACCCCATTGTGGCCCCAGAGTTCCAGACCAGCATGCCCAGGATTCTCCCACCCTGTCACTAAGGCACCAGTTGGGTAATGGTAAGTTGAGGGATCATCCTTGAACCCTCAGTAAAATTCTGTTTGACATTTTCTATCCTTTTGGTTAGATGTAAAGTCTAAATATTTGTCACAGCAGAGGGGAGATTTAAAAACTCTTCAGAAGGATACTTCTGAATATGAATAGTTGTTTGCATATACAACTTTAAATCACTATCTGAAAAAAAACACTGAAGCCTATCATTTGTGATTTTTGCTTTTATCAGAGTTTTAGGAGAATTCATACACCCAACAAAATCCCCGGGCAGCTTCGGATGCCAAGACTTTCTTCCCCTCTCTTTAAATCTGCTCCAAGCCCATAGGAAGAATTCATGAATAAATGTGGTTGGCAGATGAACCAAATACCCAAAGACATACTCTTATGACAATTGTATCTTAATCTTTTAGTTTGACGTACGCATTGGTCTTTATATGAATGAGAAGCATAGGTGGTGGTGGTGGTGGGGTCCTCAAAACATTTTCTAACCCTATGTTTTCAGACCTCCCTTCTTTCCCCACCCCTCCCTGCCTCTCACTGGCTTCCCCCACGCTTCCAGCTTGTGAGGGGCTGATGGAGTTGGGATATTTTTTGAGGAAATGTGGGAGGTCTGCAGTCCATTTCCTACTTGACGTGCGCTTCCTTTGCCAGAAGAGAAAACCCAACAGCAACAATGCAGCCACACTCCAGCACGGCTCCACAGCACCCCATGCCTGGCTTCCACAGAGCAGCGCATCACCCCACGAGGTGACAGCACTCAAGGGACAGGGCAGGGTCTGCGGGGCCAGTGGAGCACACCCTCCCTTTCTGAAAAACATCCCCTCAGGAAACAATTTGGCTTTTCCTGCAAAACATGAATTTGCTTGGCAGGCTGACCAACTCATCACCCCTGTTCATGTCATACCGCCTGCCTGATTAATAACAACAACTAGTCCAAGAACATAGTGAATAAGGCTTCAATAGGAGAGGGGCAAAGGGAGACAAACAATACCCTTGCCAAACAAACATGCATGCCCACACGCCCACATCCCTCCACCCCCAAACACATAAAGCCACTTGAAAAGTGTTGAGAAATAAGAATGCCTCAATCAAAAGCACTTCGCATTACTGGGAATAGTGTTGAAAATTTCTTTCTCCCATCCAAGTATGTTTGGTGTGATAATAGCATCATTCTTCATTGGCTATCACAAGGCCAAGTTTTGTGTTAATGGTCTATATATGTATGTGTATGTGTAGGTACACACACACACACACACACTTATTTTAATTCTTGTAACAATCCTGCAGAGTAGGCATCATTATATAAACTTTACAGATAGGTAACTTTTCCAAGATCACAAAGAAGGGATCGAGGAGCCAGGATTTGAACCCAAGGCTGTGTGTGACTCTAAAGGTCAAGCTCCTTCATTGAATCACAGCAAAACCCGATTCATTTAGTCAAGGCTGATTGAAATCACCCTCTCTTCTATTAATTGTCTCGCTCTTTTTTTTTTTTAATTGTTGACACTATTACAGATATCTCACATTTCCCCCTTTTTTTTTTTTTAATCCTCACCCGAGGACATTTTTTTTTTTTTTTTTTGCATTCATCTTCAGATAGAGCAGGAGGCAGAGAGGGGAAGAGAGAGAGAGAAACATAGATGTGAGAGAGACACGTTGACTGGTTGCCATCCACACAACCCCAACCAGGGCCAGGGACAAACCGCAACCAAGTTACGTGCCCTTAGCGGGAACCAAACCCGGGTCTCTCTGGTCAGTGAGCCGACGCTCTATCTGCTGAGCCCAACCGCCCAGGGCACCATTTCCCCTCCTTTGCCCACCTTCACCCAACACCGCCTCCCCTTGGCCATTACCACTCTATTGCCTGTGTCCGTGGGCTATACATATATGTTCTTTGGCTAATCTCTTCACCTTCTTTTATTCAGCACCCCCCTCCCCTGTGAGATCTGTCAGTCTGTTCCATGTATCCATGCATGCTTGGTCATTTTTGTCGTTGTTGAAAGTGTTACAGATGTCCCTCTCTTTTCCCCCATCGACCCGGCTTCCCACTCCCACCCTTCTGCTTTCCCCAACCTAAGTCTATGATTGTTCCGAACAGAACTCTGATGGTTACAAGTAACAGAAACCCACTGGAACTATTTCAAGTAAAAGGCACAGCACGGTATTCTCGCCCCAGCCCTAACACGGCCAGGAAAACAGTGGGAACAAACGGGAAGCCAGGAATCTGAACAGGAGGCCTTTGGAAAGGGCAGCACCTGAGGCAGCCCAGGCCCCTTCCCGCCTCGCATCTCAGGGAGGCACTTCCTCTGCACACCTGCACACAGCTACCAGCTTCTGAGTCTCCAGTCCCTCAGAGCAGCCGCCTGCCCCCAGTTCGGCAGGGACTTCCTGTATGGCAAAGCCACTAGACGTTTGAGCTCAGGGCCCACCACCCGAGAGTAACAACTGCTTGTCACTTTCCAGCTTGCTAGGAAAGGAATCTGATGGGCTCAGCATATATATATATATAATATATAAAATATATCCATATTATATATATAATATAGATATGTTTATTTTTTTAAAATATATTTTAATTGATTTTTTAGAGAGAGAGAAACATTAATGTGAGAGAGAAACATCAATGGCGGCCTGCCACCTGCACACCCCCTACTGGGGATTGAGCCCGAAACCCAGGCATGTGCCCTGACCAGGAATCGAACCAGGATTTCTCAGTCCATGGGACAATGCTCAAGCCACTGAGCCACACGGCCCAGGCTCAGCTTATATTTTTTAGCTGGACCACACAAGTCACAGGTTGCTGGCTGGTCTCTGGTTGGGCACCCTTCAGTCAGATGTTCACCCTGGGCCAGTCAGAGGTCGCTGGGGAGGGGGGATCACGTGATCTGCTGCTGCTCCTGCTGGGGGGGAAGCACCTTGAAACCCAGTGGAGCTCAGCTCTCATTCACTCCCCTTTCTTTTATAAGGCTGATTTATACACCTGGTTTAGCCTTTAATTTTAAGCAACCCACCCCCACCCCACCCCCATTGCTCTTCAAGTGCATTTTATTTATTTTCTAGGTTCCTAGAGAACCACACGTTACGGTCATTCTATCTGCAATGCCTGGCAGAGTGCTGGGAACACAGTGGACATTTACAAACGCTTTGTTTTAGGCAGAGTTCGTCATCGGGCAGGACAACGTAGGGGAGCAAGAATTTCTTTATTCCTTCCCTTGCCCACACAAAGACCACCAGAGCTATACGGAGACTATCACATGTGACCACAAGTCTTTAGCCTCACTGGCTTCACTGGAGCACATGTGGAGAAGGAAAATAATTTGACCCTGAGCACACGAACCCTGAAGCACCTTCCAATTCCTACTACAAGAGGCATCCAGCCAAAAGCTCTTTACCTGGAGTAATGCTCCCAGGTACCATATTCTTGCTCTGATCCCGTCCCTTTGTCACCCATTTAGAGAAGTCTACTAGAATTAAGATAAATGACTCTTAGGCTATTAGAGTGGTAAGCTTGATTCTGTTCTAATTTGCAAAAGAAAAAAGTAAATAGTTTCCAAACCTTGGTATTAAATTACTAGTAAATTACTGGTAACCATGTTACCATTGGCATTGTTGTTGAAAACTGTTAATTTATGACATTCTGCTGCCCACAGCTGAGATGACACTAACTACATCAATAAGGATGTTTTCAGCCACAAGTAAAAAGCCCAACTCAAATTGTCATAAAAATAAGGAAATGTATTAGCTAGTGTGGTGGTTTAAATCATGTTCATAATTCTTGGAATTTCCTCTCTTCAAAGATTGAGATGTCCTCTCTCCTATATCGAGGCTCATCATAGTGACTGGTTGACCAGGAGAGTACTTGGAAAATGACAGAATGTGGAAATAATGGAACATGACATCCAAGGCCAGGTCATAAAATGCAAGACGATTTCTACTTGGTTCTCTTTGGCTGCTCGCCCCTGGAATCCAGCCACCATGCTCGTAGGAAGCCTAAGCAGTTTGCGGAGAGGCCCACATGAAAAGGAACCAAGGGCTCGGACTCTCAGATCTGACAGAGCCCGTCCAGGCCAACTTTCCAGTTATGTGGGGTGAGCCATCTGGGAAGTGGATCCTCCAGCCCCCAGATGACACCGTGAGGAACAGAGACAAGCCTTGCCCACTGAGCCCTGCCCACACTGCACATTTATGAACTCGCTAACGATAACATGTTGTTTTAAGCCACTAAGTTTTGGGAAGGTTTGTTATACAGCAATAGATAATTGACATGGCGAGCCTAAAAGGAAGTCCAACGTAGATCAGACTTCAGAGTCATCGGTCCAGCAAGCCAACCACTTTATCATGGAATGTTTTTCTTCCTTGCTCTGTTCCAGACTCTGTAAGCTTCACTCTAAATCTAGTTGCCTTGTGTTTGTAGAATGATGGCCAGGGGTGATCAGAACTTCTTCCTTCAATTCCGGTGAGAGGGTAGAACGAGTTCTCCTGGACCACTCTTGAGATAGAAACTTTTCCAGAAGCAAGCAAACCTCTCCTCATATCTCTTTGGTCAGAATTGTGTCACATGCTCATTCTTGAACAAATAACTAGCAAAGAGGATAAGATAATGTTTTGACTAGCCAGGCCTAACGCTTAAGTTGAGATCGATTTACCAAACCACACTGCTACTACTTATGGGAAAGAATGCATATTGGAGAAGACACTTCATTGGTGTAAGACATTTGAAAAGAAAGTCAAGTGAATGGGAAAACCCTTCGGTTGTGACCAGCCCTGGCATATGACCGCCAGGAGGAGACTCACAGGCTTGGGCTGTCCTGAGTAAGCCATACAGGGTCCAGCTGTGCATAGAGCATGAAGGAGGTAAAGTCTACTTTCAAATTCCATTGACTCAGGACCTTTCCTTTATCCCATTTTTATCATCTGTCTCATCTTCATCAACCATCTGCATATTTATACCTGCTCTCTAGCAAAGGTCAGCCTAGTGGTAAAAAATAAAATAAAATAAAATAAAAAAATGTACTGTTCAGCCCTGGCCGGTTTGGCTCAGCGGTTAGAGCGTTGGCCTGCGGTCCTGAGAGACCCGGGTTCGGTTCCCGCTAAGGGCACGTACCTCGGTTGCAGTTTGTCCCCGGCCCTGGTCGGTCGTGCGGGTGGCAGTCACTCAATGTGATCCTTTCACATCGATGTTTCTCTCTCTCTCTCTGTTCCTCTCTCTCCTTCCCACTCTACCTGAACAAAAAATGGAAAAATGTCCTCGGGTGAGGATAAAAAAAAAAAAAATGCACTGTTCAGCCGGGCTGGTGTGGCTCAGTGGTTGAGCATCAGAGTAGACATCTCTTTATATCATGAGATGATCATGAGAGCTACTTCTTCCTCCACTCCAGATGTGCACTTCTAGCTGTGGCTACATATTTTCCACAATTTTATTCCCCTAGACAGAGTGGACTGGTTCATGAAAAGGCATCTGACTCAAGAAGGGCCAACCAGAATCTTTATCTAGGCAAGTACGGTCAGTCCTCTTTCTAGTGGTAGAAGACACTTTGGTGGCCATGTCTCCTAGGCAGAAGTCAATATATAACAAAGGAGAATGAAATTGATCATCTGAGAGAAGTAAAGATAAAAGATGGTCTAAGAGGTTCCAAAGGCATAGATTTCTGACTCCATTCAGTTCTGTGGGAAGCTGTGCCCTGATTTCCCATTGCACTGAGTTACATCCCATAAATAACATCTTTTGTCTAAGTCAGTCCATGTTTAGTTTCCATCACTAAACACAAGAGACTTGATATGAGTACTAAAAAAACCAGGCCCCTACAAGATTCTTTGGAACTGAGTCTGGCATTTTTAATTGATTGTGATTTGCATACATTTATACTTGCTTTAAGTGCTAACCTCTTAGTATTTGTTTATGACATGGAATACTAGAAAAACATGGGATTTACAGGCAGAAAACCTGAGTTTAAATTCTGGCTTTAATATATATGTTTGTGACAGCGCAAAAGCCTCCCAGAGCCTCAATCTCTCTTTCTCTAAAGTGGGGATAATAATAATCTTTGCTCTAACAACCTCTTTTGGCCATTACGATAATCACAAAAAGAAAATGAAAAAGGACAAGGCCCTATACATCTGTGCATGCTTAATGTCTACCACAAAGCCTGGGACAGCAGTGTAGATAATGAACAAATGTTTGATGAATAAAATAAAATTATACAAATGCATTTTATACACTTTAAAGAACTATTTAAATATTAATTAGGCCTGGCTGGTGTGGCTCAGTGGTTGAACATCGACTCATGCACCAAGAGGTCACCAGTTTGATTCCTGGTCAGGGCACACACCCAGCTTATGGGCCAAATCCCCAGAGGGGGGCATGCAGGAGGCGGCTAATTGATGTTCTCTCTCATCGATGTTTCTATCTCTCTCTCTCTTTCCCTCTTTCTCTCTAAAAATTCAGTAAAGAAAAAAAACTAATTAAAAAAATAAATAAATATGAATTAATGTGATTAAGTCCACTTCACAATAGTGGAGTATATGTAAAATGGTTTACATTAGCAGGTTAAGCTGATATTGAACTGAATGACAATTTCAGTGTCGTGAACAAAACATCCCATTGGCAAGATGTGAAGTAAATGGAACTGGTGACCAGTAACCCTCCATTCTCTCTTTGGTTATTCTCCCTCTGTTTGACCCAAATGATGTCGAAGTGTCTCTGGTTCCAAATTCTAAAAGTGGTCAGTGGTTGGGAGCTGCTGGATGCTGTCCATAGAAGCATCTGGATGGAGATGATGGACTGCGGACTGTGGGCCGCTGGGGTCGGTGAAGGATCTCACGATGGCTGGGCGAAAACTTGCTCTAAAAGCCATTGACAGGGTAGCTTTTGGTGAAATCATACCCCAGAACCAGAAGGCCATTGCTAACACCCTGAAATCCTGGAATGAGACCCTCACCTCCAGGTTGGCTACCCCACCTGAGAAACCACCTGCTATTGACTGGGCTTACTACAAGGCCCATGTAGCGAAGGCCGGCTTGGTAGATGACTTTGAAAAGAAGTTTAATGCCCTGAAGGTTCCTGTGCCAGAGGATAAATATAGTGCCCTGGTGGATGCTGAAGAGAAAGAAGATGTGAAAAGTTGTGCTGAGTTTTTGTCTCTCTCGAAGACCAGGATTGAGCAATATGAGAAAGAGCTGGAGAAGATGAGGAACATAATTCCGTTCGATCAGATGACCATTGAGGATTTGAATGAAGTCTTCCCAGAAACCAAATTAGACATGAAGAAGTATCCCTACTGGCCTCACAAGCCAATTGAGAATTTGTAAACTTGAGTCTGGGAGGAAGCTCTGGCCCTCACATTATACACTCTGGACATTAAAAATAATTATATGGTGAAAAAAAAAGAATGGAGACGATGGTGAAGAAAGAGATTAGTAAAATGATCTAAGGTCCTTTCACTTATAATTAGCACATATATTTATTTCTCCCTGTGAGCCATCAATATAGCTAAGTTACCCACAAAACCCTCAGGATGCAAATTGCCCATTTATGAGTCCTTTTTCTCTTCCCAAATTCCCATGTAAAATTATACAAAGAAGACTTGAGGACTCAAGAAACACGGTTGCTTGGGACCGTTTGGTGGAGGGGCAAACAGATCTATATACTGTATACGACACAGCAGAGCGGGGCCACAGAAGTCTATAATGATCATCCTAAATCAAGCAAAACTTTACACATCATATACTATAGTCTGACTACCAAGGCAGGAAAGTGGTTAATAGTTTATTTCTTTTTTAAAAACATTTTTTCTTTATTGATGTTAGTGAGAGAGGAAGGGAGAGGGAGAGAGAGAGAGAAACATCGGTGAGAGAGAACATCGAGTGGCCGCCTCCTACGTGCCTCCCCGCTGGGGCTCGGGCCCACAACCTGGGCATGTGCCCTGACCGGGAATAGAACTGTTGACCTCTTGGTGCACCAGTCGATGCTCAACCACTGAGCCACACCAGCTGGGAAATACTTTATTTCTAATATCCATCAAAATGACTAAAATTATTGTAAATGTTTAGTGCTTCAAAAAGAACATTCCTAATGAACTGAAACACATTTCCCAAAATGATGCATTTTTCAACTATTCAAGAGAGCCTTAATTTGGGGGTATCGTTGCTCATTCAATGGTTCAGTAAGTCAATCGCAGGTACTAGATCCCCAACCCTTAACATTGTACAGTCAGTGAAAATGAACAATCTCCCGACAATACGTATATTTTGTCAGCTAGAAATGCTTTGCCTCACTAACCTTGACTTTTTCAGTTTATAAGGGGAAACTTGTTTTGGGCCAAATTTCCTACACGAAGGATTGCTGAAAAAATGAATCTGTGGACTTTGGATTTTTTTATACCTCGCCAATAGATCCCTAACTTGTCAGTTGTTTGAGACAAATTATCTCCCACCTTCCTGTCTTCATATACATAAGGTAACGCGTGCTGTTACCTATGCTGGGCCAGTGCACCATACAGAAGAAACCTGCCTGGCCTATGGGAGGAATGAGGAGAGGGCCAGAGGCCTGGAGCAAAAGAAAGAGAGGGAGGGGTAGAACTGAGGACAGAGGAGCATGGGTGGGGCCGGGAGGAAGAGATAACACAGGCCATTACTAATTGCTTTTACTCCACATAGGCTGAGAAGCCATTAGAGGGTTTGGAACAGAAGAATGACGTGAGCTGATTTAGCATTTGTGCTCCAGCTGTTGCGATGAGAATAAACTGCAGGGAGCAGGGGCAGACGTGGGAGCAGAGAGGCAGGCTAGCCCACTGAGCACAGCGGAGGCAGAGAGGAGGGTGCTGGGCCCACGGTGGTGGCAGTGAAGGGGATGGGTTCAGTGATGCCACATGTGCGAAGAATCGGTCATCCCCAGTAGATGCTGGCTAGTATTAGGGTTACGGCATTCGGAACCCCAAGACCCATCAATAAACGGTTGGTTGATGGAATGGCAGACCCAGGTGAGTGGTTACAAGTTGAAGAATCAATGTCAGGATTAGAAAAGAAACTTTTTGAACAGTTTGCATAGATCAATCAAAATGAACTGGAATTGAGGCAAAACTAAAGAGTTCACACTCCCCTCATTGAACTCTCTGCTTGGGTTGTTTTTAAAAATCAATCTCTCTCTCTCTCTCTCTCTCTCTCTCTCTCTCTCTCTCTCTCACGCACACACACACACACACACACACACACACACACACGAAAAACCTGTGATCAAAAAGCTTGTTGCAATGCCACCATTGCTCGGATCCAGCCTGACCTTGCCTCCCTCCTAAATATTAAAAATTATTTCTATGGTCTTACATTTTTTGGCTTAACAAACACAAGAGGCCATGAACTCCAATATCTGCAGCAAACGTGTTAAACATCTGGGATCTGGCATAAGTTTCTCCTGTGGGATGCATTGTTTGCGCAAACTTTTATTGAATAAAAAAAAGTAAGGACTGAGTTTCAAAATATTCGTGTAACCTAGTAAGAACATTTCTCTGAGGCCAGAGTCAAAAACCCAGGGTTCTTCAAACCAGTTAATAAACAATTTAAAACTAGGCTAGAAATCAGTTCTTAAAACACAGAGTGGCATCTAAACGGAATCAGCTTAAGTATCCAGAGCCTCACTCCAGCAGGAGGGCAGTCTAACCTCGGTGGATTTTTCCAGCGTGAAGAAAGGCCCTGGCATCTGCAGGAAGGGCACTGGCCTGCAGCTTAGGGCACGCTCTGCCACTTCACTGCAGATGGTCTTGAGCAACTTCATTTACCTCTGGGTTTGATTTTGCTTTTTTCCTGTAAAATATGGAAAGAACAATACTACACTACAGGTCTTAGGAATTTACAAGCATAAAACAGAACAGTAAGGGTGACAGAATGCTTTTTTTTTTTAATCCTCACCCAAGGATATTTTTACATCTATCTTCAGATAGAGCGGGAGGGAGAGAGGAAAGAAGAGAGAGAGAGGAACATCGATGTGAGAGAGACACATCGATTGGTTGCCACCCACACGACCCCAACTGGGGCCAGGGACAAACCACAACCAAACTGCAACTGAAGTACATGCCCTTGGCAGGAATTGAACCTGGGACTCTATGGTCCGCGGGCTGACGCTCTAACTGCTGAGCCAAACCGGCCATAGACACACAGAAGAAGAGGAAATACAGGAAGGGTGGAGGAGGATTAGAATGTAAGAGATTGTTATTAGAAGATTGGAAAGAGTGCCCAGCCGGTGTGGCTCAGTGGTTGAGCATTGACCCATGCACCAAGAGGTCACCGGTTCAATTTCTGGTCAGGACACATGCCCAGGTTGTGGGCCTGATCCCCAGTGAGGGGCATGCAGGAGGCGGCCAGTCGATGTTCTCTCTCATCAATGTTTTCATCTCCCTCTCCCTCTCCCTTCCTCTGTCTCTCTAATATATCAGTAAAGAAAAAAAATTTTTTTAAGTGCATCCTCTATTTAAAAAAAGACAGGATCAAACAAGCTGAATAAAGCTTTTAAAGTTTTTAAAATTATTTTTATATATTGATTTGAGAGAGAGAGAAACATCAATTTGTCGTTCCACTTATTTATGCATTCATTAGTTGCCTGAACAAAGCTTTTAAAGAAGAAAAGCTAAGGTCTTCTGGAATGTTCCTCCAGGGCAGGATGACCTCTTGTACTCCTTTAGTATTTCCCCAAAATGTCCAGGGCAGCGTCCGCTGGCCGACAGGTTGACAGGTTCCTCTTCATCTGCACAATTCGTACCCTGAGCATTCGAGGGGTGGGGTGTGTGTAAGGCCAACAGTGTCTACCCCATTGTCTCTGGTGGGCTGAAGGCAAGGCGGCAGAAAAGGAATATGTCTTCTTCAAATGGGGACAGGAATAGCTTTTAAAATGCACATCTCCCTTCTGAGAGGGGTCTGCTGCTTCCTGCAAAGTATCTTTGTACCGCTGAGCACCTGGAGGGCTCTGGCCTGAATGGTGGGCTGGCAGCTGAGTCTGAGAGTAGGATTTCTGCATAATAGCGTAAGATGGGTTTGGAGTTTGGGGTGTGATTGGGAAAAGGGATGAGGAGGCAGGTTGAGCATGGAAGAGGGAACCAGTGGAGGAGGGGGATGGAGAGCTGAAATGGAAATTCCTCTCTGTTCCACTCTCCACTCAAATCCTCAGTGAAGCTGACTATACGCCCAAATGAAATGGGATTGTTTCCGTTTCCTAAGATTGCTGTTACAACGTACCCCGAACTTGGCTGGAAAGAACAGAAATGTATTATCTCACAGTTCTGGTGTCTAGAAGTCTAAAATCAAGATGTCAACAGGACCACGCTCCCTCCGAAGGCTCTGGGGGGAAATGCTCCCTTGTCTCTCTTGGTGGCTCCTGGGAATCCCTGGTGTTCCTTGGCTTGTAGCTACTTCATTCCAACTCTGCCTGCATCTTCACGTGGCCTTTTGTTGGTCTGGTATCTTGTGTTCTCTCCTCTTCCTGGATTTAGGGCTATTTAGTATGACCTCATCTTAACTTGAATAATTACATGTGCAAAGGTCACATTCTGATATTCTGGGCAGACATGGATTTTGGGGGGACACTATTCAATGCACTACAGTGTTGTTTTGTCTTGTTTTCAGGGAAATTAAGAGGCAGTTTCATGTTAGAGTCAACTGGAAAGGAACTGGGGAAGGGGTTTGTATGGTGAAACGGCCTATGAACCAAGTCAATTCAAGAGAAGTTCAGAGTTTGGAGTTGGAGATGAAAACAAAAGCTCCTCCCCCTCCCGTGGGGATATTCAGAAATCTGGAAAGGCCCTGGGATTCCGCAGGGCGTGGGATGAAGGCTTCAGAGCAGTATTACCTGGGTCTCACAGGCCAGGAGACACAGCTGACTCGTGGGTTACCGATGAAAGCAAGACACCTGGAAGAGAGGAAAATAGAAAAAAGATGGGGAGATGGGTTGTTGAAGGGACACCAAGGAGAAAGAAAGCACAGAAAGTGAGAGGTAAGGACCAGGGCTTGAGATAAGTCTGGGGAAGAAAGACAGGAAGGGGGTGGTGCCCAGCATAATGGCTCTCCCAAGAAGGGTGGCAGGAGGGAGGGCCGTTCTGCCATCAACGTGGTAGTGACCAGAGGACACACCATCAGCACTCACAAGGGCACCCATGGAGGGGTTCCAAGACGCATGCCCCTCGGGCACCAAGGCGGTCAGGAAATGGGCCATGAAGGAGCTGGGAACTGCAGATGTGCACATGGACACCAGGCTCAAAGGAGTAAGGAACGTCCCACACCACATCCGGTGCCGCTGCCCAGAAAGCGTTGGTTACCTACGTACCTGTCACAATATCTACAAGCAGTTCATGTGGTGAGAACTATCTGCTGATTGTCAAATAAAGTTATAAAACTGCAAAGAGAGAGAGAGAGAGAGAGAGAGAGAAGGAGGGAAAGAGGTGGGTATGATAGACCTCATGCAGTGTCACCAAAAATCGCCTCCACTGTCGGTCGTCCAGACCTGTCTATACCATGGCTGCTTGCTCATGACCCTGATGGACCAGGGCAGCAAGGGAAACCCTCTCTGCCTCTCCAGCTCTTTACTGAAGGAGGCAGCAGTTCATGTTCCACCCAAGGCCTCTGACCCTTTCCTTTCGCCACATGCACATTCTGTCTCAACCCTGCTTTGAGTTGCTGCATACTTCTGGCCTCCTGGTGCCCTCCGCGGTCCGTCGTGGTGTCGAGTGGACCTTAACGAACTCCTGCGGAAGGACATGAAAGTGGTCTAAATGAGTGAATGTCCTTACACACAGCGGGGCAAGGACAGCCCTGTGGATTAAGCAGACAGCTCTCAGATCACCGCAGACACAAGCAGGTAACAGGGTTCAGGACTGGGGAGCTTCTGGGGTTTAGGGGAAAGTGAGCTAGACCAGGAATCAAGAGACCTATGTGCCAGGCCACTGCCGGGGCACCTGGAGCTGGTCAGCCCCCTGCTCCAGCCTCCGATTCCTTGTCGTCAACAGGTGATTGGACTTTGTGACACAATTTCTAGGTCCTTTGTGCGGTCATGATCTGTATGGAGGCATTGTCAATAAAATTCCATCACAACGACCTGGTACATTCACGGTGCACGAGAGTGAAAATGTTGCTAGGAACCACATTCCCAGCTCGTAGAGAGTGGAGACGAAATGGACCTCATTTCAGTCTCAGTGCAACACAACACGAGGAAATGGAGAGAGAAGGAAACTGCTGAGAGTGTGCTGGGGAGGGGACCGTGTGGGGCCTGCAGGTTCCAGGGAGTTTATCGACAGCCGACAGCCGTGACTCTGGTGAATGGCTTTGTTATTTGGAACAGCTGAGGTGAAGAAAGGCCCGGGGCCATTGCTACCTGCCAGGGTAACAGGGAAGAAAAGCTTATCCACACACATCTTATTGCTCAAAACAACAAGGAGGGATCTTTATCCCCATTTAACAGAGGAGAAAAACGAGGCTCAGAGAACCTAACAACTTCAGGTCACGAGCTAGGAAATGGCAGAACAGGGGCCCAAATCCAGGCCTGTTCAACTCGGATCCCAGTGTTCCCTGTGCCTCATCAGATTGGCCCTGACACCCCGGCTGTCTGAGCCAGATCAGATTTCCGTGAAGAGCCTGATGGTGCAGAGCCCGTTCCCTGCCCCGGGGCACGGGGGACAGTGCACAGCCCACTCCCTGCCCGCGGCACAGGGAACGCAGGCTTGAACTGAGGCTGCCTGGCCAGGGCCCAGAGCGGAGAATTTTTAGAGCAGGGATTCTTAACCAGGCCAGAGCCAGGAACAGAGTGGAAAATGAAAAATACTTTTCAGGAGTTGAGTCAGTACCAGACTTGGGATTAACATTTTCTACAGGTTACAAAGAAAGGACCTGAGGTTCAGAGAGGCCAGGTGACTTGCCCTAGGTCAAGAGAGACCTAGTAAAGGTCTCTTTTTCCGGAGAGATGGGAAAAGAACCAGAGAGGTCCAGACTTCCAGACTAGAGACCTTCCCACAGCATCACCTTACCTCCTAAGGCCAAAGGGAATTTCCTGTACATTTAATTAAACGCAGTATACTTTGGAGGGAAATGGATGCTAACCTCCAACCAAGAACATTTATTCACCGAATAGGTTAATTAGAAAATGACTTTGCTGTTTCAGGAAGCTAATAGATAGCATGGTTAATGCGATTTTCAGTTTTGATATTAGGCTATGAGTCATTGTTGTTTGTGGGAGCATTCTTTCCTTGTGTGTGGTGTTTGCTGATCACAATCACTGGGGATAGGCGCCCTGCCACTCAGGAGGCAGCTTGCTGACTCACTGAGAGGGGATGACTGCTTTCATGAGTGTATTTGGTCATTCAGATCAAAGTGTGTGCTCAGGTTTCTTGGCCCCAAGTAGCCACCTGATCTGCACGCAGGACCACTTCTCACAAAGACGCCCAGGGCTCAGTCTCTGGCACCAAATTCTCGCATTGAACACACACTTCTGACCACCGTCAGAATACCTCCACCCAGATGTCCTAGTCACCTCCAGCTCAGAGCATTCTGCTTGTCCAGGGACATCTAACTGTGTCATTAAGATCTACGCATTTCACTGTATGTAAATGATACCTGAACACAACGATGTTTTAAGAGATGCAAGTTTAAAATGGGATGCATCTTCCCCCACCACCAACCACAGCCACAGAAGCGCAGGGACCGCAGGAGCAATTCACGCCACACAGGAGCGGGAAACAGTGTGGGCAGGGCAGGTGGAGGGTGTCAGGGATGGTTCTGGAAAGCTCCTAGAGGTGCCGACCTCTGAGGGGGACGTTGACCGATGAACAGGCATTTGCCAAGGTGGCACAGAGAAGAGCGGGCGATGAAGAGAGCTCTAGCAGGGATTCTGCTGAAAAGAACACATAAACCTCTCAGGTTTGAGGGAGCCGTTTGTTTGAGAATTTGTTACAAAGGGGGGGAATTGGTTGGGGCTGGAGCTGATATAGTAGGCAGGAACTGATACCGTTATAATAATCTGGTTATTAGTTAATAGTCAAGGAGTGAAGGGGAGACTAGGTCATGTAGTCATGCCACTAACGCAGCTTGGCCGGAGGGCTGCAAATGAACGTTCTCCACATCTCTTCCCCACTAATCGAGGGGCAGAGGGCCTGGACAAAGGCAGTTTAGATGCATACCAAGTAAGGTCTGGGTGATGTAGGAAGGTGTTTACCTGTCTGTCACACCTGGGGACAGGTCATCGACCAGAGCAGGCGTGGCCACTGCGAGGGTTTGAACTCTAAGTGTCTAAGCCCCTGAACAAAGGAAGTTTGCTCTCTTGGCCTTTGGCCTTCTGCCCTCTTGGGACCCTTGTTGCAGGGGGAGCGTTCCCCTGCATTCACCCACGTGGCTCACGGCCATGTGGACTTCACACAATGGACTAATGCTGTACTAGACCCAGCGTCACCGTGGAAAGGAAACTCTGGACACTTCCCCTTCTTCTAGCTCTGCTGGATCCACAGCTGCCCCTTTTCCAGAACTGGACTAAGGGGCCTGGGACTTTGCAACCCAGGGAATGTAACTCCAAGAAAATGAATAACATTGTCCCAGGTGAGTCTTAGAACATTCCTTTTTTGAAGCTATCACAGGAGCCAGCCCACTCCCACTAGCAGTGGGGAAATCTGGCCCCGTGATTTCTCTTGGGGCCTTTGGACAATGGGAGCCTTTATCAATCGTGTTCAGGAGTTTGAACCTTAACCAGTAGGCAGAGGGGATGTTAGTAGAGTTTTAAGCATGGAACTAGTCAGCCTTAGTTTAGAAAGACAGTCTAGAGTTAATGATCTCCCATGTGAACAACTGCAATATTTTTCTTGACTCCCATCCCTTCCATTTTTATATACCACTTTCAAAGTGATCTTCCTGAAAATAAGACCATATTTCTTCCTTAACTAAAAAAAAAAAAAACAGCCCTGGCTGGTTTGGCTCAGCGGTTAAAGCGTCGGCCTGCGGTACAGAGAGACCCGGGTTCGGTTCCCGCTAAGGGCGCGTACCTTGGTTGCAGTGTGTCCCCAGCTCTGGTCAGTCGTGCGGGTGGCAGCCACTCGATGTGTTCCTTTCACATAGATGTTTCTCTCTCTCTCTCTGTTCCTCTCTCTCCCTCCCACTCTACCTGAACAAAAAATGGAAAAATGTCCTCGGGTTAGGATAAAAAAACAACAAAAACAAACGAGATAAAATATAAACTCTACCATAACTCCTCTGAGCAGACAGCAGCAATTCCCCAGAAACCTAAAGAAAACTGTTCTGGAGATGTTGACTGTCCGGGTAGAAAAGTTTTTCCCTTGCAAATAAGTTTGCTTAACCTTTATGCAAAGTTAAACAGGTTTCATTTTCATAGCAGGAATTCTCAGAGGCTTTAATTTTCTAAGGTCAATTGTGAATCTTGAAAAGGGGGAATTCAGAATTCAGATTCCCCGATCTATAATGCGAGTGAACCCTTCGGTCTTGGAAGCCTGGTTAGCATCTCCACGGACCGGTGTTCTGTGAAACCGTGGTCTCTGCAGTACAGGCTCAGTCAGAGGACCCTCCCCTACCATCGGGCCCCGACTTCTGCTACTCCCTGCCATACCCATGGCCCTGCACCCTCTGTCCCAACCACATTGGCCTTCTCAGTGTCCTTCCCTTCCTATGCTTGAAGAATCTTAGTCATCCTTGAAATCACAGCCAGATATCAACTGTGCTGTGAAACAGTAGTGGGTGGGTGAAGGCTGCGACGTTGTAGGTTCCGCTGAATGAAGGCTACAGTCCGCGCCATGTGCTATTCGAGAATCGTTTGGATGAGTAATTCTGTAATCTGTGAAGAGTGCGAGAGCACATTTTACGAAGAAATTTAAGAGTTGTTTATTACCGGCAAAGAGAACCTGGTCTCTGGACACTGTCCAGTATTGAAAGGGACTCCAGTTTTTCCAGCCTGGCTACTCCAGCCATCCTCCAGCGAGGATGCAGGCACCGTGTCAAGCCATTAGACACCACAATGGACAAGGGGCAAAGAGAGCGCTGGAAAGGTTTGTAAAAGTTCATTTGTGGGAGTGAGTGGGGGTAACCTGGCTCCTGGACAAGGAGGGTTGGAATGAAGGAAGACAAGCTGGATGGGGGAGACCAGATCAGAAGGAACCCCGAGAGTGAGCCCTCGTCAACAGCCGTGAGGAAGACCCCGTGTCAGGTCACTGAATAGAGACCCTTCCTTGTTTGAGCAGGGACGACAGGAAACGAATGAGGGAAGCCATGCCTTTGCTCAGGAAGGGGTGTTCCGGAGAGTGGGGGACATGCTGTGTGCTGGGGAGAGCAGACGGGCTGGAGGGAGAAGGGGTCAAAACATGTAAATAGCGTGCGCTTTGCCTCATGGACCCAGCTCTGCCTTCACTAGACGGGACCTATCCCTGGCCACCGGCTTCCAACCTCGGAGTGGAGGTCGGTGGGGGTGGGGAGACAGTGCAGAGAAGGAAGGAAGAGAGAGGAGAGAAGAAAGGGAAGACAGAAGAGGAAGAGGAAGGGCGAGGACTCTCTGAAGCCCAGCTCCTTATCCAGACGTAAAGCCAGGAAGCAGAGTTCAGTCTCCGAGGGAGGACCGAGAGCTCCCAGCCCATCCTCCTCCTCCTCTCTCCCACCTGAGCCTCCAGTAGGTCGTTGAAGAACCAACGAGAGTGGCGTGGGGCTGAGGGAAAGCTGGTGAAAATTAAGAACAAGAGCAGCTTTGAGGCGATTCCCCTGAGACGGAAGCCTGCAGCTGAAGGGAATGAGCGTGAAGAGCAAAGTATTTATTAGCTGAGTATTAGCAGATACCGGCTGAGTATCAACTGGAAGGAGCAACTCCGCTCCTCCCAGGGGCTGCCCTTGCTACAGTTGCCCTAATAAATTCCAGTTTCAACAGGAAAAAAAGCAGGAAGGAGGGAGTCTAGCTCTCCCTAAATGTGCATAAATTCTCAGCTGAAAGGATCCTTGTGACTCACCCTGGTTTTACTGAAAGAAGTAGATTGCGATCCCAATAGCACCTCTGCACGGAAAACTGCACCAGTGTTACCGGCCATCGGTCTGCTTTTCAGAAAGACTGGTGAGATGCTGTGTGGGAACGCCAGGCTTAGGGGAACCTCTGGGGTCTGGGGGACTTTTTTCTTTCCTTTTTTCGCGTTTATCTTCAAATAGAGAGGGAGAGAGAGAAACATCGATGTGATAAAGCCACATTGGCTGGTTGCCACTCACACCACCCCAAACGGGGCCAGGGACAAACTGCAACCAAGGTACGTGCCCTTAGCGGGAACCGAACCCAGGTTTCTCTGGTCCGTGGGCCGACGCTCTAACCGCTGAGCCAAACCGGCCAGGTCTGGGGGCCATTTTTCAATGTGGAAGCAGAAGAAAAGCAAACAAAATCAGACAAAACAAAACATAAGACTACAGAATCACTGTGAAGAGCGAAGTTTTTTGCAAATACCACAGGTTGGTTTCCACAATAGCTTTTTGGAAAACTTGTTAAGATCAGGGGGATGTGATATTTCAAAAATGTAACAATAATCCATGCTCCTCTTTAAGGATAAGTTATAAATGGTTTGTACATTAAAACTCAGAAGAGGTGGGGGATAGGAAAGGGTAAAGGGAGTCAAACACATGGCAACAGAAGACTTGACTTTGGGTGGTGGGCACACAATGCAATATACAGATGATGTATCACAGAATTGCACACTCAAAACCTATATAATCTTATTAACCAATGTCACCCCAATAAATTAAAATAATTTTATTGATCTTGGAGAGAGGAAGAGAGATGAGAGAGAAACATTGATCGGCTGCCTCCCGCACGCACCCAACAGATGATTGAACGCGCCATCTTTTGGTGCATTAGATGACACTCCAACCAACTGAGCCACACCACCCAGGATGTCACCTCAGTAACTTTAATTTAAAAATAAAGGAAAAAAACCTCAGAAGCTCTCAACGCACCTGTTTTAAGGTATAGCCACTACAGTGAGATACAAACCAGTTCTGCAACATCAAATGCCTTCCAAGTAGAAGGCGGATAGTAAGAATTAGAGAAAGGCTAGGCTGAAACCGAGACAACCCTCCCCCAACAAAACCTGCTTTTAGTGGCATCAAGTTATCCAACGACTCTTTGGTCCTAAATCAATATTAATGAATAAATAATTTATCAGTGATAAAGAATCATAATGACCTTGGCGTTTGTATAGATGTACAACTTAACCCTGCCTTTATTTTATATTATTGTTCAAGAATATTCCAAATTCCTGGAAAAAGGTTTTCACTGCCTGTAACCACTAAGTAATATACAGGTAATCACCCCTGGGAGAGAACACCATCAATGACAAATTAATAGATCATTCCTGTGTTGACACCTATTTTCTCTCCCTACGGGCTTATTTCACTTATACCTGCTGGGGAAGATTCGTTATGAGAAATCATGAGCAAGTCACAGATGCCAACTGGAGGCTGTTATCACAATAGAAGCTTCCCAAGAGATGAATCGTGCTTCTGCGCATTCCCTTTGTCCTGAAGCTTCTCGGTTATTTTCTTTCCGTTTTCAGGAATGCTAATGGAGATAGCCACCTGCTCAGTAAAGGCACAAGTATCTGAGAACAAAATAATCAACAAGAAGGAATGATCTGTATATTTGTTTGTAGTTGGGGAGCACTGGCCCATTCCAAAATAATGAAGAGCTTTACTAAATGTTGGCTTTTTTTTTTTCCCTAGAAAAGAATGCATTACAGTACGTATAAATTGTATCAAAAAGAACAAACATTTTCACCCAATGTTGATTTTCTGTTTCCTTCGCGTGTATTTACTACCTAGTTCTAAGCAAGAGGCATCCTATCCTAAGTTTCAAGTACGTGTCTGTGGATGTTTCTAAGCACGTCTGTAGTGTAAAATCAGCGTAAGGTCTCACAGGCGGTTAATTGTCTCCTCAATGGACTGGGCGTCTCTTGTTTATTTCCCTGAACCCAGAAACTGGTTCAACCAAAGTGGTGTGGGTGGGAGGGCGTCCAACCACGGTGTGTCCTCCCCTTTGCCAACAGGATTTCACCGGCCGGAGGGGAGTGAAGGACAGTTCATTGCTCCTTTGTCGTGTTGTCCGTCGTTGGTGACCCTCTTGGTTCAGGTGTTTATTGTAATGTGCACACGCCAGGCCATAAAAATACATTTAAACCACTAAAAACGAAGTGATCAGACCCATTGAACTGTTTTCACCACCTGGGAAAAGAACATCCCAAGGGCCAAGACCGTTACCTAAGGAAACTCCTAAGTACCTTGCCCAGGCCGGACAGGAAACAGGTAGGCGGATTCCATACCAGTCAGCAAGGGTCGTGATTGGCAAACCACTGTGAAAACTGAAATGGCAGTTTAGTGGAAACGCTGGCTGTCACTCCCAGAGCACGTATCAAGGGATCACAGCACTGGAGAATGAGGGGCAGCTAAGTGGGCGTTTTCATCCAGGTTGAACCCAGATGAGGTGGTAAAATAGGGATTTTTGCAGGTGTCCCCACTCTTAACCCGGCAGCCCTTCCAACGCAGAACCTTTCATTCTGCAGGACCTGATGGAGCGACACGGGGCAGGCTTCTATGACAAGCGAACACTCAGGTACCTCAGGCTTCTGTGGACGGCCAGCCCCATAGACTCCAGCCGAGGGAGCACACGCTGTGTGACGCAAAGAGCAGGTTTGTCCCCAGTCATATGAAAATAACAACACCTGCCTATTCCCAACGGGTGGGTAAGCAAACAGCCTTTCAGGTTCTGGGATCTTCTCGAACTGTTTCCCAAATGTGTGGGGTTTGGCCTTCTGTTACACATTTTGCCCCTGACTGTATTTCCCTTAATTTTTAGGCTCAAGAGTATTTGAAGGTAAATTGATCCCACATGCTTTTGATTCATTTACAGTGAATTCATCAGACCGTTTGGCAAGAGCAACCCGAGGCCCAAGGAGTTCTCCGAGACGGCTTTTTTTGAGTCTCTGGGCCTTTTTCTTAGGCGCTGGAAGCCCGGTTTTAACATGGACAAATAAAGTGCAAGCCCTAGAGACTCGGTCTGGTTCCAAATGTGGCACCTCTGAAGCCAAGGAAGGGGTCTTCAAGTCACCCAGACTAAGCTTCCCTTCCCTCTCTTCCAGAAGTTCAAGGACACCTTACCCGTGTGCTGTGCGGAGCCCGAGTCAGTAACTCAGAGCTGTGTGGTGCCGAGCTCACATAAACCTTCAGCATCCCTCACGCCCGTTCCTGCAGCCTCAGCCTCCCCAGCAAGGGGAGCCCAGGCTCAGGGCCACCTCCTGGTCTTTGCTCAGCGGAGGCCTAAGCTGGGCCCCTGTGCTGGCAAGTCTGTAGGAAATGGTCCTTTCTCTTCCAAGCTGTGGAACGAGGTGTTCTGAGCTATTTGTTGTTAATGTTATTAACATCACTTGAACCTGCTGAAGGAGCACAATGGGAAATGGCTTGGATGGGAGTCGTGTTAGAAAAAGAACCACAGCCCACAGCAAAGCTAGGTGTGCAATGCGGGTAGGAGAAATGCTCTCTGGGTAAGAAGACAAACATGCTCTTCCTTCCACTGAAGAACCAGCTCTTAGGGATCTATGAAACCCCTCAACCCTAAGAATCCAGGGCACGGTTCCTCACACATAGTAGGTTTTTAATAAATATATCCCATCAGGTAGAATGGGAGCATCCACAGATCTATCCTGTAGACACAACTTTGGCCATCAGGGAGTGCACCTCCTCCTTGTGAAGCCTCAGGTCAACTCCTGGGATGGGACACAAGGGCAGCTGTCCCCACCTGGTTCAACTCTGTTACTTGCACTGCTGCCTGGGGTTCTAACACTGGAAGGAAATCCAGAGTTCTTGATCAGAAAAAGGATGATGAACCCTACAAATAACTGAAAAAGGTGTTGAGGGCAAGGTGGCCAGGACTTGGGCCCGGTTTGTCTCCCTCTCTTTGTAGGGTTTATAACCTGGTGTTCTCAACTCACTGTTTATTCGAGTTTTAAAAATTCCCAGTGCCTGGGCTCTACCTAAGACCAACCAATCAGAATCTCTGGGAATGATGCCCAGGAAATCAGTTTTTTCTTTTCTTTTCTTTTTTTTTTTATCCTCACCCGAAGACATTTTTCAATATTTTGTTCAGATAGAGTGAGAAGGAGAGAGAGAGAGAGAAACATCGATATGAAAGCGACACATCGAGTGGTTGCCACCCACACGACCCCACCAGGGCTGGGGACAAACTGCAACCAAGGTACGTGCCCTTAGCGGGAACCGAACCCGGGTCTCTCCAGACCGCAGGCCGACGCCCTAACCGCTGAGCCAAACCGGCCAGGGCCAGTTTTTTCTTAAAAAGCTCCACTAGTCATCCTACTGTGCAGTCAAGGTTGAGGGCCACTGGTTTAAGGTGACTTGAGCAGGCGTTCTGGAGGAGTCCTTGGAAATAAGGACTAGTTTTGCTAGTTTTCGAACTGAGTGAATAAGATTCAGGATTGATGCTCCCCCTGATTTCTCCACCCTCGTTTCTGCCTGCCCCCCTGCTCCCCGCCCCCAAGTGCAGAATTACCTACGATGTCAAAATGAACCAAACACAAAATCTCTTCAAATATTTAATCAGTTTGGAGACCTCTGCCTTCCGACCCAGTTGGGTAAAAATTCTAAAGAAAGCATGATGAAGGGTCCTCGGAGGAAACATTGGGCTAAAATAGAGAGGAGACTGGGTTTGAAGACAGAACATAACACGTGCCTGAAGGCCTTTGAAAGGAATTCTACCACTTATTACTTTAAAAAACAAAAACAAAATAAAAATTCTCAAAATGAACAAAAAAGGATGAAACTGTTATACAAATTTCAGGGCAGGTCAAACTTCGTTTATGGCTGAAAATTCCAAACAGGGTTTTTAATAGACTCTTTAAAAACTCTTAGATCCCACAGTGGTTTCTTTCCGTAGCCTTCTCTGTACATACGAAAGGCACGCTAGCTACACACAGCATCCCCATGAGCTCTTTGGGCCTTTGCAAAGCAGCAATCAGCAAGAGGGAGGGAGGGAGGGAGGAAAGAGGGGGAAGGGAGGGGGAGAGAGAGAGAGAGAGAGAGAGAGAGAGAGAAGGCATGGAGGAGGTGACCGGACTCTGTTCACAGTCTCTGAACATGGACTCAGACCCCAGCAAACCTAATCTATTTTCTTTGAAAAATATGAAGAGAAACTGAAGGCCTGAAAAAAAGTCACCGTCAATCTCGGGTCAGGGTGCCAACGATAATACTTTTCGATAACTGCACTGTGGAAACTGGGAAGCATGTCCTTCAGAACGGCGGGTCTATGAGAATACAGGCGGGGCCAGGACAATGGGGCTGACTCCTGGGGAAGCGTTCAGCAGGAAAGACGCGACGTCTGTCTCGCTCTCATTCTCCCTCTCGTCTCGTCCCGTCTCCTGTCCCTTGGTGCTGTTGAGAGGCAGTGTTAGAGGCTCCAGCCCCGGGCTCAGAACGGGTATTGTGACACGTATATCCGCAGCCGGATCACGGAACTGCCTCTGAAGTTGATGACAGTGTTGACAGTGATCATTTCCAAGTCCAGCTGTATGTCCCGGGGACCTTTGATGGGGCGTGTCATCACCAGAGTGGCACTGATGGGGCCTGTTTGCTGTGGACAGAACCAGGGACATTGGTTAGAGAAGGTCTGACCGACCTAAGGGGGACGGGTAAGCTGGACCCCAGAAGCTGTCAAGCAAAGCAGCGAAGGTGAGGACAGCAGAGCTGTCGCGGGGACACGTGACCTCTCCCATGAGCCCACAGTAAAAGGCCCGGGTGGTCTGGCCACCGCCCCCCCCTGCAACCTCACTCAGGACGCTCCCCCTTGCCTACTGCGGGCACACTGGCATTCCCTTGGTGCCATGCTCTTCCTGGCTTTGCCCACGCTCCTCCTGGCTCCTTCCTGCTAACTCTTCGGGTCTCACCTGGAAACGTCACTTCCTCAGAGGAGCCTTCCCTGTTTTCCTCCATCAAAGTCTCCCCTCCACACCCCCATCCCCGACCCTCTACCCCTGCACCTGCTATTCTGCATAGAATGGAAAGTATTCGTTACCATGTATCATCGTCCACACTATTTACTTGGTCCAATGTCTAGGTCCCCACTAGACCATGAGCTCCGGAGAGCTAGGATTGGGGTTAGGTTTGTCACCACTGAGTCCCCTAAACACCACTGTGGTGCCTGGAGTACCGTCGGTGCTCGGTAACTGTGCCCAGCGCCGTGGGTGCTCGGTAACCAGGCCTGGCGCCGTGGGTGCTCGGTAACTGTGCCGGGCCTGGCGCCGTGGGTGCTCGGTAACTGTGCCGGGCCCGGCGCTGTGGGTGCTCGGTAACCGTGCTGCCCTGGCGCCGTGGGTGCTCGGTAACTGTGCCTGGCGCCGTGGGTGCTCGGTAACCGTGCCGGGCCTGGCGCCGTGGGTGCTCGGTAACTGTGCCGGGCCCGGCGCTGTGGGTGCTCGGTAACCGTGCCGGGCCTGGCGCCGTGGGTGCTCGGTAACTGTGCCGGGCCCGGCGCCGTGGGTGCTCGGTAACCGTGCCGGGCCTGGCGCCGTGGGTGCTCGGTAACCGTGCCGGGCCCGGCGCTGTGGGTGCTCGGTAACTGCCGGCCCCGGCGCCGTGGGTGCTCGGTAACTGCCGGCCCTGGCGCCGTGGGTGCTCGGTAACCGTGCCGGGCCTGGCGCCGTGGGTGCTCGGTAACTGCCGGCCCTGGCGCCGTGGGTGCTCGGTAACCGTGCCGGGCCTGGCGCCGTGGGTGCTCGGTAACCGTGCCGGGCCTGGCGCCGTGGGTGCTCGGTAACTGCCGGCCCTGGCGCCGTGGGTGCTCGGTAACTGTGCCGGGCCTGGCGCCGTGGGTGCTCGGTAACCGTGCCTGGCGCCGTGGGTGCTCGGTAACCGTGCCTGGCGCCGTGGGTGCTCGGTAACCGTGCCTGGCGCCGTGGGTGCTCGGTAACCGTGCCTGGCGCCGTGGGTGCTCGGTAACTGTGCCTGGCGCCGTGGGTGCTCGGTAACCGTGCCTGGCGCCGTGGGTGCTCGGTAACTGCCGGCCCTGGCGAACTGTGCCGGGCCCGGCGCCGTGGGTGCTCGGTAACCGTGCCTGGCGCCGTGGGTGCTCGGTAACTGTGCCTGGCGCCGTGGGTGCTCGGTAACTGCCGGGCCCGGCGCCGTGGGTGCTCGGTAACTGTGTCTTGAATGAAAAAACAAATAATTGATGAAACTAACCGAGTGACCTAAAGCTGTCACTTCACCTCTTGGGGCCCCATCTCTACAACGAGGGTTTGGGCCAGTCCAGTGGTTCCCAAGTAAACAGCCTCCCTAGCACTTGGGACACTTTTTTGAAACTAACAATTCCAGGGGCCGAGTCCAAGATTGTTTGCCTCAGTGCATTTTCCCATGGTGCCTGGGGCACCTGTAATTTCTTTATGAGCCTCCAGGCGGTTGCAATGTGCAGGCCTCTCTGTGGCTCCTGTCTAGATACTGTCGTCACCCGCGGCTTTGCCATTCTGTGACCCTATCGCTGCTGTCCGAATAATGTCATGTGAACTTCTCTCCTCCACTGAATCGTTTCCGAAGCTCTGAGAAGAGAGGGACAGCAGACTGATGTCAGCCGAGCACCCACCCCGTGGGAGACACTCTTCCGGCCACTTGGATGTGCATGTGCCTGTTTAACCCTCATGAAAACCCCAGCAGGCCTTACTCAAAGTGTGGTCCCTGGACCGGCAGCAGCAGCATCACCGGGAGATGCAGGCTCTCATGCCCCACCTGCGACCTAGTGATCTACAGCTGAACACAACCCCCAGGTGACTCACGGGCACGTTAACAACTGGGAGATGCTCATCTAAAAGCACAGACCCTGGCTGCCATGTGAAAGGAGTCTCATTAGGTCCCTGTTTTATAAATAAGCAAACTAAGGCCCAGTGAGATGAAATCATTGCTTCGGGTCACCAAGCAGGTGGGCAGAGCTGAGGGATTTCATTCAGGTGCTCTGGCTGACCCCAAGCCCCAGGTCTATTTCAATGCACAATCATCAGAAGAGACTGATGGGTTTCACTTGTTCTCCCTAGCATTGCCCTTGAGGACGGATGCTTGGGGGTCGGTGCAATGGCCACACAGCGGGCCCTTGGAGAGGGAACAGCATGAGGGAACAGGGTATGCTGGACAGCCGTTCCTGCAAGCTGCAGAGCCCAGCCCTGTGCCCAGAAACTGAAACAGGCCCTGCAAAATCAAGAACCCTGGCCACGCCAGGTGTTTTATCCGTCTCCATAAACAGAGGGCTTCCTATAAAGTTCTGGGCATCCCTGAGAGCTCCACGGTGTCCAGGGTGGAGCTGGCAGACAGGTGCCAGCCAGGTACTGGGACCTCCACTGTCCACTGATCCAATTTCCTCTTGGCAGCAGCTCCCTCTGCTCACGTCAGCATCAGCGCAACTGGCACCTGCTCACGCAGAGGATCGCTCGGACTTCCTTGTCAATGCTTGCAAAACCTGGGTGCCCTGGGACGGGACTTCAGAGGACACAGCCACACAGGGAAATACGGCATTTACATACATATATATCTCGCCAGCTTTCACTGTTTGCATGAACAAAGGCCAAGGGTTGAGAACCCTGGGCTGTGGATAGCCCTCCGGAGGGAGAGCCACAGAGCCTGGGAGGGGGAACTGGAAACTTCCAAGTTGTTTCTTTGCGCTTTCCCAGTAAAGCTTTCCAGAGTATGAGAAGATCGTTGCCTCTCCAATTTGGAAGCAATGTTAGAGGTCAGCAAGTTCAATCTCCACCAGGCTCAGGCCTGCAGCAGCCTGAGAAAAGCCTGCCCACAAGCACAGGAGGAACTCAAGTGTCTGCCAGGAGAGCCGAGGACACCCACCTGCACTGCTCACCAGGCTTTTAGGGCAGAGTTAGGGCATTAACGAAACAGGCCCCCTGAGCCCCTGGTCATTGGTGGACTTGGTGGTCATTGGTAAAAATGATGATGATGGTGGAGATGGTGGGTAGAGGTGGAGGTGGTGATGATGATGATGGTGGAGGTGGTGGGTAGAGGTGGAGGTGGTGATGGTGGGGGTAGAGGTGGAGGTGGTGATAATGATGATGGTGGAGGTGGTGGGGGTGATGATAATGAAGATGATGGTGGAGGTGGTGGTGGGTAGAGGAGGAAGTGGTGGTGGTGATATGATGATGGTGGTGGAGATGGTGGGGGTAGAGGTGGAGGTGGTGATGATGATGGTGGTGGAGGTGGTGGGTAGAGGAGGAGGTGGTGATGATGATGGTGGAGGTGGTGGGGGTAGAGGTGGAGGTGGTGATGATGATGATGATTGGAGGTGGTGGGTAGAGGTGGAGGTAGTGATGATGATGATGGTGGAGGTGGTGGGTAGAGGTGGAGGTGGTGATGATGATGATGGTGGAGGTGGTGGGTAGAGGTGGAGGTGGTGGGTAGAGGTGGAGGGGGTGATGATGATGATGATGATGGTGGAGGTGGTGGGGGTAGAGGTGGAGGTGGTGATGATGATGATTGGAGGTGGTGGGTAGAGGTGGAGGTAGTGATGATGATGATGGTGGAGGTGGTGGGTAGAGGTGGAGGTGGTGATGATGATGATGGTGGAGGTGGTGGGTAGAGGTGGAGGTGGTGGGTAGAGGTGGAGGGGGTGATGATGATGATGATGGTGGAGGTGGTGGGGGTAGAGGTGGAGGTGGTGATGATGATGATTGGAGGTGGTGGGTAGAGGTGGAGGTGGTGATGATGATGATGATTGGAGGTGGTGGGTAGAGGTGGAGGTAGTGATGATGATGATGGTGGAGGTGGTGGGTAGAGGTGGAGGTGGGGATGATAATGATGATGATGGTGGAGGTGGTGGTGGGTAGAGGTGGAGGTGGGGATGATAATGATGATGATGGTGGAGGTGGTGGTGGGTAGAGGTGGAGGTGGGGATGATAATGATGATGATGGTGGAGGTGGTGGGGGTAGAGGTGGAGGTGGGGATGATAATGATGATGATGGTGGAGGTGATGGTGGAGGTGGTGGTGGGTAGAGGTGGAGGTGGGGATGATAATGATGATGATGGTGGAGGTGGTGGGGGTAGAGGTGGTAGCGGTTGATACTAGAACTTTCATACATCTCTTATTTGATTCTCATAACCCTGCAGTGTAGGTGGGGTAAGTACACTAATCAAGGTTATGAAACTTGCACATGGTACTAGAGTGTGTGACTCCAAAAGTCCTTCTCTGACCACTCATCTCAGTGATGAGGTCTCAGGACCTCTCCATTTCCTGACCCCCCACAGCACTTAGCCCTACTTGAGAATCACCACTTTGCATTGTAAATGTTTGCCTGGCTGCTTGTCCAGCCCCCACAGCGTGGGTTCCTCCAGGCAAAGGCTCCCCCTGTTTGTTCCTGAGCTCTCCTGCCTGGCTCAAAGCCGGATGCATAGTGGTGCTGAATTACTGTCGGCGATGGAGGAAGGAAGGAGTTACTGAGTGCCGGCGGAGTTGACCCTTTCCACTGAGCGAGCGACTGAGAGGTTGAAGGTTCCGCTGAAACCAGCTCGGACTTTTGATGTGGGAGAAGGAGACAATGCCACAGTCACTGAGAGCGCCTCTGAGTCCTACGGGATTAACCTGAGATGTGCGCAGAGTTGCCTGGGTGCAAGACAGCAGGGTGAGGAAAGGGAGCTGTGGGAGGTTTCACTCCTGCCAAATCCCAGTGGTCTGATACAAAGTCTCCTGTGTCCTGGGCACTGCCCTAAGTTCATGATCTCATCTAATCCTAGAGTAAATACTGGCATCATTGTCCTGCCTTTCCAGACGAGGAAGCTGAGGCTCAGGGAGGTTAGGTAACATGCCCAAGGTTATGTGGTTGGTAAATTGCAGAACGCAAATGAGGCGTGTCGGCCAGGCTCCAGAGCCCACATGAGAATGATTATGCTATAACTTTTTGGTTTTTCTGTATATTCTCACTTTCCTACCAGAAATATATAAAAATAAAAGCATGTAAAAAAAAATTTTTTTTAAGAGAACCGCAGTGTGTGTGGCCTCCTGTGGGTGCTGCCACCCTGGACAGCTTGGACGTTTGGAAGCCTGGCTCTGTCTTCCTCGTCCCATGCCCCCCGGCCTCATCATGGGCTCCCCAAACTGAGCCCATTTTCTTTTCCCAGGTGCAGCCCTTGGGTCCTTCCCAGCCAGGAGCCCCTCTCCATCCCGAAGTTCCTTCAGCCATTCTCAGCAGGCCTGTGTGCCCTCACCCCTCGGCATCCTGACATCCTCCTCTGAATAAGTACTAGAGAACCCGGACCCTTCTTGATGTTCTCAGAGAGGCCGCACGTTGTGCTGGCTCAGCTTTGTGAGTTTCCAGGGTCCCCTTGCTGCTGTGACAATCAGGCAGTAGAGGAAGCTTCCAGGAAGGAGCCCTCCCACCTGTCCACCCACATGTAGGATGACCTTCCCACCAACTCTGGGTACCTCTTACAAGTCAGCCACACAGGGAACATTTGGGTCTAACGGGACTTTGGTGGGTGGTATCTTGGTGAGCAAAGTATTACCTAGACAAGACCACCTTCTGCAGATCTGCTCTTCTGTTGGGAGGGAAAGAAGCAGAGGCAGGTGTCTCAGTGAAGATAGTTTAACTCCCCAACAGAGGCGTTGTTGTGCCCTCTGATGGGCCCCCGTGTCTGCACGGATGAGAGAGGCCAGGTTGGTGAATGCCCGTGGGCTAGGTTTCTGCTCCTAAGGGCAGCAAGCCCACAGAAGCCACAGATGTAGGTTTCTGGTGGACAGATGTTGCTTATGGTTTGGGAAAAGGACAGACATGAACACAGCTCCATCTTTTCATCTCGCAGGAGGTCTTCTCTCCACAGCTCATTCCGTCTCTTTCCGAAGTCCTTGAGCCTGCTACACTGGTCTATGGATGCTGGCTCCACAGGCCATGTTATCACATGTGACCTGGCCCTGTTAGGGTTTTGCCAACAACATACTGGTGAGGATACAGGCATGATGCCAGCACCTGGGACCTTTTCTAGTCTGTCCCAAAGTCTGTTTCTGAGACCTCGCTGTTTTCAGACAGTCGCATCCTCAGAGGCAAGGATGGGAAGACCCTGCCAGGAGATTGGGAGAGGAGGGTAGAGGGCTCAGATATGTGGTCCCTTTGCGGGCCCTTGGGCCACCTGCCATAAAAGCAGATAAACTTTCACGGCCTGTCTTTCTATCCTGCCCATTAGCGATGCTGAGGACTAACTGCTGTATTTGTTAGAGACGCAGGTCCTAAGCCCTGGAACCTGTAAGTGTTACTGTAAAAGGAAAGGGAAACTTTGCAGGTGTGATTAAGTTAAGGATATTGACCCGGAGAGACTACCCTGGGTAAGCCAGGTAGGCCATAAATCCACTCACAGGTGTCCTCATAAGAGACAGAGGGACACCGATGCCCAGAGGGGAGGTGGCAGTGTGCCCACGAGGCAGAGACTGCAGTGACGTGGCCACAGGTTAAGGAACGCTAGCAGCCAGCAGAAGCTAGGGCGGGAAGGAACGGATTCTCACCTGGAGCCTCCAGAGGGAACGTCCCTCCGCCCACACAAGGTGTCAGCTCAGCGGAAGTGAATTCAGCCCTTTGGCTGCCAGACTCGTGTGAGAATAGATTTCTGTTGACTTAGGCCACCAAATTCTTGGTAAATTTTTACAGCAGCCATAGGTAACTAACATACTAGGCCTCCGCTACCCTATTATGAATGATTCTGGATGATTCAGATAATTCCAGATTTTCTGAAATCCACTTTTGGACCGGTGCCCAAATTCACACTGAAATATAAAATACATCTCAGCCAGGGGTCTTTAAAGCCCCTGCTCTATAATTTTACTGATACCGCCCTGGCCAGTGTGGCCAAGTGGTTAGAGCATTGACCTGCGCACTGTAGGTTCGATTCCCAGTCAAAGGCAGGTACCTGGGTTGCAGGTTCAATCCTCAGAGTTTGTGCAGGAGACAGCCAATCAATGTGTCTCTCCCACATCAATGTCTCTCTCCCTCTCTCTCTCTCTCTGTCCCTGCCTCCCTTCCACTTTCTCTAAAAAAAAAAAAAAAAATCAGCGGAAAAATATCCTTGGGTGAGGATTAAATAAATAAATGAATGAATGAATGAGTAAAATCTTTACTGATGCGGGTGAGCCAGTGCTCTGCACTCACACTTCCTCAGATGCCAGACACGCTCAGTATCTGAGCCAGCACAGCAGCCGCGTGCGGCTATGAGCCCCTGAAATACGGCCAGTGCCCCGGCAGAACCTAGCGAGTAACTGTACTGGGTTCTGGTTCGTCTCAGGGAAGAGGCGCAGGCAGAGCCCGCTTCCGCGAGGCCCTGTCACTGCGGGCGGCACAGGGCAGGGTCTGGGATGTCGTACAGACAGCCGTCTAGTTTCCACTTGTGCGTAGTAGGTACTTGAGAGACATTTGTCCCATGAGTGGACGGTAAGAGGGTATGTAAATGTCTCTCCCCGAGAACTGTAGGAAGAAAGAGACGGAAGGTCTTGGCCTACCGCCTCATGGCACAGATGAGGACCCGAGGCTCCCAGGGGATCACACGGCCACACAGGAAGCGCCGGGAACAGCACCTGGAAGGCCTAACTCCCCTCCACTCTCTTCTCCTTGGCCCCGCCCTCCTCGCTGCACCCTGACCTGTTTCTAGAAGCACATGCCAGGCCAGACGACACAGTGCATCGTCGCGGACAGTGCCCACCGCTCGCCACCCCCTCTTACCCGCATGTAGAATTCTCTGCCCTCGTTCCCAGACTTGATCTGGAAAATGTAATAAGCCCCCGGGTAGCGGGTCGTTGCTTGCATCTGGAAGATGTCGGCAGGAACGGAGCGCCCTGACACCACGTCCATGTCCCTGTACAAGATGGTGAAGGGCTGGTCTCTGCAGCCAGGATTCTCGGCGGGGCACATGCAGCGGCTGTGGAGAAGGGGGAGCGTGTGAGAACGGGGCGAGTCCCCCCAGATGCTGGCTGGACCCACTTCCTCATTTAAAACTCCGAAAGGAGGCCACCGTCGGTATCTTCCCGATGCTGTAACTGCAGACTCTGCTCCTGGGTCTCCTTAGAAACGCCCCGCACGGAGCGAGCTCTGTTTCCCAGACAATGGCCCGTTCCGGCCCAGCAGATGGTCTTGGTCCTGGAGAACAGACCTGAGCTGTCGGCTCTCGGGTGCGGGAGCCTCTCCAACAGACCTCCCGCCTCCAGGTGCCTACGCAACGAAAGGTGCCGCCGCTGCACAGCCCGTCTCTTCCCGGCCACGTACACTCATTAAGAAACTTTATTTCTTGTTTTTATAAAGAAAAAAAATGAAATTTTAATAGTGAAAAATTACATTAGGCAGACAGGTCCTGGGCGGTGCCTTACATTCTCTGTCACCCTGAGCCCGGTCTGGGTAGAACATAATGTAACATTTTCATTCGATAAACAAGAGCTCCGAATTCACCATGGATGAGACACAACCTTAACTGCTCTGATAAATAAGATCCTCACCTCAGACAGTTCCCCTTCTATAGGAAAAATAAATCACAGACACAAATCTCCCTCACAACGCAGCTAAGTTGAAACACTAGTAACGTGAAATCATTGATGTCTATTACCAAGGAATGCATCTTATGGACACCCCTTAATTTAGCCCTAACCTCCCCCCATTTCTCACATCTTCCTTGAGACTCCCCCAGGGGTCAGAGTTCACAAGATGAGGACATCTGTTGATATATGCCTTGGTGGCCAGAATGGAAGTCAGCTCTGTCGCGTTTCTGCCGCTGCCCTAACTGCCAGTCTACCTTCCAAACCCGCCTGTTCTACTTCCAGACGCAACCACTTCTGACCCTCCCCGTCGCCCCTGCACTGCTGTCGCCCGGCCCTCTGTGCTGGCCGCCGAAGGGGTTGCCCCCTCCAATCCGCGACATGGCGCCAGAGTGCCCTTTGTCAAACATAAGTCAGATTACGTCTCCACCCTGCGCAAAGATTCCACAGTCGCCACACATGGCAATGTGAATAAAAAGTGAACACCCACTTTAGCCTCTGAGACCCCATGGCGTCTGGCCTCTGTCCATTTCTCCAACCTCCCCTCGGGACACTGTCCACTTCACTCACCAGGTTGCGGCCACTCGGGCTTCTCCCATTCCCCGAAGACCTCGGGGTCTCTCCTGCCTGTAGCCTTCGCGTGTATGGTTCCCTCCACCCTTCCACTCTGTTACGTGAACATCTACTCAGCTTCCCGTTCCAGCCCAAGGGTCCTTTCCTCGGAGGGCTTACAAACTCCCAATCTAGCCCAAGTCCAACCTAGTCCTTTGTTGTGGAGTTTCTGTTCTCCCTTCCTCACAACCATGACTGTGTGTTGGTGTGTGACGGCACGTCTGAGGTCTTTCTCCTCCACTACCATGCGAGCACCCAGCACAGTGTTCGCCACGTCACAGGAACCTGGCTGACACTTAAAGGAACGTCTAAAAGAATTTTTAAAGTTTTGTTCTTTAAGGCTGCATCAAAATTGCCAAGTTAAATGTCCCTAGTGCCAAATGGTCCCATTAAAATGTCACATGCCACATTAAGAAACGACGACGTTGGGAGGAGGGGCGATGGCTCCCAGCTGGAGAGGACGGCAGGCAGCTGGGAGAGGTGGCCTGGAGCTGAGGCCTCAGAGATGGGGCCGACCTGTCTGTGCGGCAATGGGACAAAACCCTCCACGTGGCAGAACGTGTGTGCGCAAAAGCTGGGAGGCTGGACACTCCGGGGTGAGGGCAAAGGTGAGAGAATGTCCTTCAGGTTGGCAGGAGCACAGGACACCCGAACACGGAAGTGACCTGGAAGAGGCGGTTGGCGTCAGACCGCAATGGGGCCTGGAGGCAGGAGTCACGGAGCATTTTCGGGGGCCTGCTGGGGACCTCACCAGTGACTCCAGCTCAGTGCTACGAGTGAACCGGGTCCGTTTCCCAGCCACAAACAAGGGCAGCCTGGAGAGGACCAGGGAGGGAAGCCGGTAAGAGCACCCCAAAGGGCCCAGGACCAGAAATCAAAGAACCCTGCCGCCAAGGGGTACTTAGGAGCCAAGAGAAGACGGCTCCAAAGGTCCTGCCTGTCCCTGCTGTGTCTGTTCGTTTCTGATCAGAGAGGGAGGCAAACTAGTGAGCCACGAATCCCTCTGGGATGCTGCATTCCTCCAGGGTACCGTGGACGTGTCCAATTCACCCCAGTCTCGGGCTGGGCGTTGCGCAGGGTGGTTAATGTGCCACTAGCAGAGGGAGGGCAGAGGGGTGTGTGTGTGTGTGTGTGTGTGTGTGTGTGTGTGTGTGCTGAGGACGAACCGAGATGGTTAAATGGGGACTAAAAGAAAGAAAAGGAACTAGCAGGCCATGCACAGAAAAACACTGTCCTAGCACTTTTACTTGGCAGAGGTTGTCTTCACCTTAATTCCAGCCTCAATTCTAATATTTGCCATCTGGTGATTGAGTAAAACATTGACCATTACGACACTGGAAACTTGATTAAAGGAAGCTAAGCACCTTCGGGTGCTGAGAACTTTCTAGAGACATCTCCTGCTCCTTGCCACTCAGCAGGGTCTGGAAGGATTGGCAGCATCCACTTCACCCGGGAGCTTGCCAGAAAACCACGCTCGTGTGCCACCCGAGCCCACTGAATCGGGACCACCAGGTGGCTCCCAAGCAGAAGGCATCTGAGAAGCCCAGCTCTAGAAAGACCCTGTGACCCAGAACCAAGTTATCAAAGGGAAAAGAAAGTGTGAAGTCTGCCTCCCTTGGTTAGCTCTGGAGACTTCACGCAGCTCTGGCATGAGTAGGGGAGTGACTGAGAACTCGGGGGGTGTGTGTGCGTGGCATAGGCCAGGTCACCCGATCCCGGCAGGTGACTCTCCTTCCCACCTTACTGGCAGCCTCCCGAGCCAGGCCTCCCACCCGTCTTCCCATTTCCCCAGGGGAAGCCATGACTTACTTATCATTGATCTGAATGTAAGGCTCCTCACATCGGACGGGGTCAATGCACTTGAAGCCCCCTTGCAGATTGTAGCAGGTCTGCTGCAGGGTGCACGTGTGGTTTCTGTGCTCACACTCATTGATGTCTGAAAAGCAGGGTGGACAAGAGGGTGAAGCAGGGCAGTGTGTCCCGGGGGCTGGCCCCGGGGGCTGCTGTGTCTTCCTGCAGAGCTGCACTTTCCAATATGGCAGCCACTGGCCACATGTGGCCACTGAGCACTTAAAATGTGGCCAGTCCAAGTTGAGATGTGGGCCCAGCCGGTGTGGCTCAGTGGATTGACCGTCATCCCATGGACTGAGAGATCCCAGTTCGATTCCCGGTCAGGGCACATGCCCAGGTTTCGGGCTTGAGCCCCAGGAAGGGGCGTGCAGGAGGCGGCGGATTGATGTTTCTATCTCTCTCTCTCTACCCCTCTCTCTACAAAATCAATACACTCATTTTAAAAAAAGAGAGCTGGGTGGTCAGTGGAAAATACACACCAAGTTTCGACAACTTAGTACAAAAGAATGTAAAATATCTATTAATTACTTTTACATTGAGTACATGTTGGAATATTTTGGATACATTGCATTAAGTAAAATATAGTCCCAAAATTAATTTTACCTATTTCTTTTTACTCTTTTAATGTGACTACTAGAAAAAATATAAATGATGTATATGGCTCATATTTGTAGCTTATTCTGTTTCTACTGCTCGGCGCTGTTATGGAGAATTCTCGCTCTGTGTTGGGTAAGGCAGGCTCAGGGTTGAAGGTGGGTCAGTCCCTCAGCTACCAGCCTCTCCAACTGGCCCCAGTGGGTGGAGCCTGGGGCTGGAAATCGGGCCAAGCAGCTGATCTGAACAAGACCCACCCCTAACACAGCATGGGGTCCTGACCCTCTGAGGGACGTAGCAGTCAGATGTGTGAGGGCACCCTGGCATCCACTTTCTAGAAAGTCAGTAGAAAAAGTTGACTAAGGGGCCTTCCAGGGGCCATGAGAAAGCCTGGGCTCTGGTTGCTCAGGACACACAAAGTCCCCGTTAGGTCAGAGGCGGTCCTCAGTGGGGCCGCAGAGATCTGCCCGGGGGCAGGACCAGCCCTCAGGATGCCACCTCTGGCTGTAGAGTTCATGTGCAGAAGTGAGAGTAATCGTGTCCTTTCTGGGGCTAGAGGATGAATCAGAGGGAAGGAAGGCAGCAGCCCAGGCATCCTGCCCAGAAACTGCCACCTTGGGAGCCACCACCACCCACTCATGTTTCACCCCTGTCCCCTTCCCAAAGCTGCACAGGATCCCCAGGTGAAGACCTCCTGAGCCAGCCCCACCTTACAGCTCCCTCAGCCAGACCCCGCTGGACACCTTACCCTGGCAGCTTCGGTTGTCATCCAGCAGGATGTAGCCAGGGGGGCAGGAGCAGAAGTACGTGCCAGGCTGGTTCACACACTCGTGTTGGCAGAGGAACTCGGAGAAGCTGCACTCATCCATATCTGGGGGTGACAAGTCACACCTGCTGTTTATAATCACAGACTACCTGGAGATGGGAGCTTCGTGGCCATCTACTCCAGCTTCCACACTGCTGACACATGACAGCTTTACTGTTAAGAAGTTGCCAATTCATTTCTTGAATACTTCTGATGGCGGGGAGCTCACTACCTACTGAGGCAGCCCATTGATATCTGAACAGCTCTAATTGTTAGGAAGTTATTTCCTACAGGGAGTTGAAAGCCCTCCCCATCAAGCTTCCCACACCCTCTGCCTCTGGCCCTGCTACATTACCTAGTCATTGCTGACTATTTTAAATCTACTCTTCATCTCTCAAGGTGAGATTTATTTGCGGGCTAGTTTTCTGGGTACAGAGCTCTTCCCCAGGACTCCGAAATCATTCACTGGCCCTGGTCTCCTGAAAGAGGCAACTTTACTAATCGTCCCAAGTTGAAAAACAATATTATTCCTAAAATCACAACTAAAAGGAACATATCCAGGAGGCCAGGCGGTGTCCATGATATTAAAACTTTATGTCCAAAAACCTCCTTGAGAAAGAAAACTCGAGGTTGGCACAAGGTGGATGGGCATACCATTCCTCAGTGGCCTGCCTGCCTCAGGAGGTCCCTGGACACGGGGACCTGGAGCCGGGCCACCCTCTGGCTGCAGAGGTGGGCACATGATGGGGCAGCCTCTGAGCTGTAGGCTGCGGCAGCTGACATGTTGCAGAAAAACTCTTTATCACACACAGGGTTTGGCAACAAAGTCCCCATTGGAGCCTCATTCAATAAACACTCCAAAGAAAACATGTTTTTATTTCACTTGTTGTTTCCCGAAAACTTGCTTTCACCAGTTTCCCCATGTGACATGTCCTCGGATTGCTCTCTCACGCACAGACCACTGGTGGCTGGAAGCACCCCGAGTGGGTGTCAGGAAATGAGGAGGCCTCTCCACCGTCGGACAATTCCGGGCGTTCCATGCCTAACGCCTCTCACACCCAGGAAGGAAAAGCCTTCCAGCCTCTCCGGGATCTGCAGCGTTATGGGCCAGCAGAGCTGGGATGCTGATGTGACAGTTGAGGCATGCTCAGTGAGATCCCCTTCTGCCATGGCCCCTCCCGCTCCCCCGGGAGCCTCGCAGAGTCCATGTCTCTGGCCCCAGCCCATCATAACAGAGTGTCCTCATTCTCTGTAGACGACCAGATTACATACACGCCTCCCATTTGCAGCTCACATCCCACTTCTATTGCCTGGCAGTGCTATGGAGGATTCTTGCTCGGAGTGGGCTAAGGCAGGCTCAAGGAGGCTGAAAACGGGTCAGTTTGCAGACTCCGTTGTACCTTCAGTAGCAGCAGTAGTCAAACCTGGCCGTTCCTGAGAGCTGCTATGCTCCGAGCGCTGGGTTAAAAGCTTTACCTGCCTCATCTGATTTAATCCTCACCTCAGCCCTGTGAAGGATGGGCTATTAGTAACCATATTTTCCAGAGGAAAAACATGAGGCTTACAGAGAGGTTCAGTAACTTGGTAAATGCACAATGAGTGACTAGTAAAGCTGAAATTTGAATTCAGCCAGCCTCTAGATCGTACATTTGTCTACACAATTCTGTAACGTCTCCCTGGTCAGTCATACTCAGGACTTAAAACGGGTGGATTCGGGGAGTCCTGAGGTGGGGGGAAATCCTGAGCAGGGCTAGCTCCTGTGCAGATGGAGATGGTAGCACCCGTCCCCACCTCCCATGGGGCTGGAAGGAGCCCTAACAGACACGCTGAGTTTATCTCTGGTCTGCACTCCCCAGACTGAAAAGCTGAAACACACACCCAGTTTCTGGCAGGGGGCACACGAGGCCATTTTCATTTATCCACAGAGAATCCACTATGGTCTGGGACCAGCTCGGATTCACATATCCCTGAGGGACAAGGGGACATGGCTAGGAAGGGTCTGGTGCCACAGGGAGGCGCCATACTAACTGTGATAACAGTGAGGGTAACATTTCCTGGGGGGTGTGATTAGTAGAGAAAGGGGGTAAACAGAAAGGGACAGGCCACAAACTCTCTGTCATGCTGCTATTCGAGGCCAGCCCTAAGCTTTCAGTGTCCAGGGGTCGAGGTCACTCTAGCTCTGAGGGACGTGGGCTTGATGGTGAACATGGAAAAGCTGGCCATTTTAGGTAAGGCGGGTCAGCTGAAAATCCTTGCCAGACCACCCAGGCGTAAACTGCACGAAAAACCAAAAGTCTCTTCCATTTTCGCTTGGAGAAGTAAGCGAACCTGTGATGACGCTTAGCTACACCAGCTGATTTCATCTTCGTGACCAGCCCATGAGAGCATTCGTTCTGTTGTTGTTGTTGTTTTAATTTTTTTTCTTTATTGATTTTAGAGAAAGAGGAAGGGAGAGGGAGAGAGAGATAGAAACATCGATGAGAGAGAACATCGACTGGCCGCCTCCTGCACGCCCCCCACTGGGGATCGGGCCCACAACCTGGGCATGTGCCCTGACCGGGGATCGAACCGGCAATATCTTGGTGCCTGGGTTGACACTCAACCACTGAGCCACACAGGCCGGGCAAGCATTTGTTTTCTAATGAAAGAGGCTAGGAAGTGATCTGGCCAGGGAAAACACTAGCCAGTGGAGCCCGAATTTGAACTCAGCTCTTGCCTGGCTCCAGAGTCACAACACCACACTGCCTCTGTGGGCGGTGACGCGTCTCTGTGGATGCGCAGGGACTTCTGGAGAAGCAAATGCTCCCGTGTCCTGATGCTGAACTTCCCACCAATTAGTTCCTCGGTCCTGAATCCCCAAGGAGTGCCATGCGGGAAAGTGAAATTCAGGAAGAAAGTAGCTTTTCATGCCTGAGGGTATCTTATTACCCTTTCTGGGACTGACATCTAATCGGTGCGAGGCTGTCTAACTGCTCACTCGCCGCTCTGGCTTCCTGGCCCTTGGGAGAGGCGCCCATTTGTCTCAGAGAATTCTGTCCCTAGAACACTGCAGTCCTGAGTGGAGCCATCACACGGTCCCTTTCATGACCCGGGTCAGTTCCTGTTACAATGACACCCAGGATTAGGAAATTTTCCATTTTGCAAGACAAAAAGATTTTCACACCCTACAGTATGGCTCATTTATTTTGAAAAATACAACGAAGCATCATTAATTTAGCCTGTGCTCATTGACAGCTGCTGATGACGCCAAAAGTGGACCAGTTGGAGCTTAATTCAACATAAAACAACACCAATAAAAGGGGGGGAGGGTTGAAAAGAAGGAAGAACAACAACAAGAAAGAGCTGTACATGGCTCTGGGCAGATGCTAATAAGTATGAGTAAGATGCTGTCCTTATTTTCAAGGAGTTGACAAGACTTTACAAGTTTCCTATTGCACAGGTTAGTAAGAAAATTAGAACAGAATCCACAAGCCAACATGGGCCGAGAATCAGCTCCTTGGGATCGGAAGAAAGTTATAAACAGTCACCTAAGCTGTCCCATCTATGTTCTCACAGTAACAGTTCATTCATTCAGCATTCGATCATTCACTCCCTGATTTGAAAACTACGTATTGCATGCTCACCATGTATCTGTAGAGACTTTAGAACTGCACGGCGTGTTTGCACTTACAAACATGATCTCATTCATTCCACACACACCCCTCCCGAGCAGATGCACTGTTATTCCTGTCAGCACTTGTGCTCCCCCCAGGACTTGAGTCGGTGCTGGGTGCGGACAAACAACAAACCAATGCGTGAAATTGGTGACTCCTTACCCTCTGCACCCCCACCTCAGACTCTAAAAGTCAGCCCCACTGGTTTTTGCATTGGGGCTGGAATGATGAGGGGGGCAGGGCTCCCCTCCACCTTTCAAGAAGTGACGCATCTTTGTGTTGTGTGGTTGGGACCCTATTGCCCTGGGACATGTCCAAACTGGAGATGTTTCTGGGAAACGAGAGGAAACACCTGTGAAGGAAGCCCGGCCCCCACTGCCCGGCCCTGTGCCCTCGCACAGGTGGGAAGCTCCAGGGCTAAATAAAACCCGTTACCACTGCAACGAACTCCGTCATCCTCGAGTTCGTATCCTGGGTCACAGCGGCAGATGAAAGAGCCGTAGGTGTTGACGCAGGTCTGCACGCAGGGGTTCTCGGTGGCACACTCATTCACATCTGCGGAAAGCCAGAGAGCATCACTGACCATTCCCACGACAAAACATCTGCACTAACTGGGCAGACAAAAGGGCACAGCACCCAAATCTACTCTGACTGGGAGGCCGGGTCACAGGTCCCGAGGGTCTCCACCTGGGACCTAGCAGACTGAGAAGTCAGCCCCCAAAAGTGTTCACTGAGGAAACAGGGGCTCCATCCATATGTCCTTCTGGAGTCACAAAGTGGGAAGGGTGGAATCGACACAGGTACATGTCCTATACATGTATGCACACGTGTGTACATATACCTCCTAGAAGTCCACTCTCCAAGTTCACCAACAGGAACTTCTAGGCAATGTCTGCTCTTTCCCATCACCTACCACATTCCCTTCCCAATGACCTCTCCCCTCACCCCCACTGACTGACATTGCAGGTAAACAAATAATCGTGACAATTCTAATAATAAGTCTATGTATTACGGCTATGGATTGAATTGCGTGTGTCCCCCACCCCCTGCCAAATTCATGCTGGAGCCCTAACTCCCAATGCGACAGTATTTGGAGACGGGGCCTTTGGGAAGTGATTAAGCTTAAGTGAGGTCCTGAGGGTGGGGACCTCCCGATGGGATTAGTGCCCTTATGAAAAACAGACACCAGAGGGCTTGCCTGGCCTTCTCCATGGGAGCGTTCAGACAGAGGCTGGCCCCCTGCAAGCCAGGAAGAGGGCCCTGGCAAGCCCCCAACCATGCTGTCGCCCTGCTCTTGGAATTCCAGCCTCTAGACCTGTGAGGAAGTAAATTTCTGTTGTGTAAGCCCCCCAGTCCATGATAGTTTGTCATGGCAGCCCGATCTAACTAAGACAATTAAGCATAAATAGCATCACTGATAATAATAGGATCTCACATTCACTGAATCTTTGCAACAACCCTGCGTTAGGACCTCTGCCCCATGTGTCAAGTTCAGTAGGTTAAGGAGGGGACCACAAAGGGGCATAAGGCAACCAACAGTTAGGGACGGTGGAATATTCATTGTCTTGAGTGTGGTGATGCGTTCATGGGGGTATACCTATGTCAGAGTTCCTAAAATCATGTACCTTTCACAGTGCAGTTCATTGTATATCAATTATACATCAACGAGATTGTTTTAAGGTTGAGAGATGTACCCAGATCCCCAAGCTAACAAGGGCACGGTTGGAGCTGGAACATGAGTTAAGGGTCTTTCCCTAAAACCCAGGATTCATTCTGCACAGCTCATTCGGGTGGGGGAGGGAGGAGGGCGGGAGCCCCTTCCACACTGGTGCTGGCTGGGCAGCTTTAAGCACACTCTGCCCCTTGCTCCTTATGCCAACGACCAAAGTTCCAGCCGAGATCATTTCCATCCTCTTCAAAAGTCCCTGAAAACCTCTTAAGACTCTGAATAGGGATTTGAGTGTTTTCAGAGTTAAAAGCCTTCCCAGTGAGCAGCTTGAGAAGCTTTTCTTAAAGAGGAGGGCTAGTCCCATGCCCACTTACTTCCTGCTTCCTGGCACCCTTGGAGCATTTTGGAGAAAGAAAAATAATGGACAGCCACGCAGGCGGGTCCAGTGAGATACCAGTGTCCCCTGGTGGCCACGGGAGTTTGGAGGCGCTCTGCCTGGGAGGCCAGGAGAATGTCGTGGCAGCAGGCTGTGGAGGGCAGGTGTGGGCAGGATGGCACGGTGGGTACTAGGGCTGGCATCCTCGGCGTCCAGCCAGACGCTGGCCACATGGAGCTTGAGTCCCTCTCTCTCTTAGCTCTCAGCTGCTTCTGCAGAGCAGAGGACCCGAAGGAATCTGCCCCCTGCACCCTGGCTGCCTTTCCTGCCAGCCCTGGGGTCCACGCCTGCCCAAATGCCCACCCGCATCCTGTGGGAGCAGACTGCACCCAGTCCCTCTTGCTGGACAGGAGGCTGGGCCTTTGCTTCTACTCTGACTCTGCCCCCCCACTGGCTGTGTGGCTCTGGCCAAACGGCTTGACCTTTTGGCTCCTTGGTTTCCTCATCCGTGAAGCAGAGCCACAGACACCTGCCCCGCCCACCCCGTAAGGCCATTGTGGGATTCGGTGAAGTGAACAGATGAGACAATGCTTGGAAGAGTGCAAAGCACACTTCCTCACACAAGGTGTCAGCATTACCAAAGCGCCATGGAGTTCAGGACATCCTGTGTCACCCATGGGCTCTGCTGATGCAACATCCCAGTGGCCAAGGGCCATGTCCAGCCTGTGTGCTGTGCCTGCTGTTGGGCTTGGCAGTGCCAGGAGTTTTATCTGCTCCTTGTCACAGGCCTGTCCCTGAGAGGCCTCAAGGACACATGGGACGGACTTCTGGCTCTACTGCACCTGGCTGTCCCTTAGGTGTCGGGTGCACCGAGCCAGCCTCGGGGAAACGTGGGCTGGCGTGTCCAACCCCAGCCTTGGCACGGGGAAGCCTGCCTCTGCCCTAAGCTGCTTATCACCGCAGCCAGGGAGCCAGGCGCCCGCGCCCGCCCAGTGACAAGGGAGGGCCCTGCTCTATCAGCCCCTCAACCTCCCAGCCCGGTCTCCACTCCCAGAAGAAAATGACCTCTCTTGGCGAGAGGAACACAGTCGAGACTTCTTGGAACAATCAGCAGAACCAGCTTTGGAGGGGAGACTTCCAAAGAATCCAGGATCAAACTCTTTAAGGCTGATGCCTTCCTGTTTACCCAGTGATTTAGATACGATTAAACTAACGGAGACATAATACCCTCCAACTAGCTGGCCAGAGCCTGCCAACCAGACCGCGGCGGTGTGACAAGGAAATAGGTCCCGCAGAACCTGGTGGCAGGCTCCAGACAAAGACCTCATTCTGAGTCCCCTGCACTGCCCCACCCTGGACGGAGCAACTGCCAGGGACGGAGGCCCGGCCGGGGCTGGGGGCAGGGAGCCAGCGGCCAGGAGGGCCTTGCCCTGATTCCTTGAGTCTGGAGTCCCCCATTCATTTCCTGGGCAGAAACCCGCACATGGAAATCACAGCAGGCTTGTTTTTCTCACTTATCAGCGCTCGAAGTGATCATGTGAAAACCAGAAATGCCTTTGTTTCATTCTGCTTTTGTGGGGAATGCTGAGTAGCAGGGAAGCTGCTGCCACCACCGGACTCTGGGAAGGAACAGGCCGGCCTGGCACCGCGGAGGGAACGTGTAGAGAGACATCACAATCGCCCGGGAAACCCCACGCCGAGTGTACGTGTTTATTTCGCGATTCAGCAGGGCTAGGCGTTCTTTCCAGCCACCCCACTTTGGCCCCGGGAATTGGATTTAGGCTACAGGAGAGGCAGGGACATTCCTGATTAGCCCAGAAAGTCGGCAAGGCCGCTGCTGGACAGCAGACAGAGGAGTCAGGCCATGAAACCGTAGCTCCGGGCGGATGGACGACTGCGGTTCTCGTCTCAGCAATACCCAGGGCACATTTTTTGACATGTTTCGTGAAACCTCAGTTGGGGTCTCGGGTTTCTGGCAGCGGAGGGGGTGAGCGGGCCGGGGCGGGGAGCGGGAAGCACTTTAACAGCAGCGTTTCCCACCAGAACTGTCAGGCTCTGAACAAGACAGAGCTCGTGTTTCCCGGCGTGTTCGGGTTACCGTGCGCGTCGCATACCTTGGCAAGACCGTCCATCCTCGTTGAGGGTAAAACCAGGGTTGCACGTACAGGAATAGGATCCAGGAACATTCGCGCACAGCTGCTGGCAATAGCCGTAGCGACATTCATCAATGTCTGGAAACAGAAGCACACGCAGCGTGAGACCTTTCTTCTCAGTCACCCCTGCCACCCCAGCATCACGGTCTCTCTGCAGAGAGATCACGGAGGGAAGCCGAGGGGAGCTGGTGTGAAGACAGGACCTACTAAGTGTCAGCGAGGGTGACAGTCTCTGGTTCCAAAGCTCAATCTCCCTACAATTCTCCCCAACCCATCTCGGTCCTGTGAGCACCTGAACCTATCTTGAAAGCGGTAGAAGAAATGTTTGCTTAGAGTGGGCACCATGGCCTCTGGAATTTCATCCACAGGAAGTCAACTCAGAGACTCTATATAAATGTTTCATTGCCCTGGGGAGGGACAAGTTAGCTCAAAGTGTAAGAGAAATCTACAGCCTCGCTCCGGTCAGCTCCTCACCAGCACCATCAACTATGACTACTCAGGTGTCAGGAATAAGAACTAGTGCAGGTGAGGACGAGCCGGGAGCACTCCAGTCTGGAGACCCACGAATCCGGGAACACAAGGACTCACCTGGGATCTCCTTGCACTAGAGCAGACATAAAACTCTGGATAAACACACCTTCCAAACCATGGCTGGCGGCTCGGCTCCCGAGCAAGCAGCTCTGCGGATGAATGGGTCCCAGCAGAGCCGGCAATGTAGCCCTCCCTGCTGCTGTGTAGCGGTCAGTGGGGAGCCTCATGTCACGGGAAAAGCCCTTCCCAAGCCCTCAAGTCGATGCTCTGGGAAATTCACTCCTGTGGGATAGGACCTCTCGAATGAAGCCCACAGGTAGAGACAAGTCCTCACCCGCACAATCACCTGCTGTAACCAACTGATCGGACTATAGCCGAAACTGGTTCTTACCTCATCCCCACCTCCCTCTAACCTGGACACATTCCCTCCCTGCTACCCTAGTTCCTTTGGAACCGTGGCCCGTCCAGGGCTCTGGAGGCCAGCTCAGAACCTCAGTCTCTGTGTCCAGCTCCTACAACCTGCTGCCAGAAAGGACCCGCCCCACCTTACCTGTGGTTCCACCTTCCTGGGAGACTGTGCCCTGCCTTTGTGATTCTGTTTTACCTCCGAGTCCCAGCTACCTCTAACCTGGCCCACCCCACAGCCCACGGAGCACTTTGCAGCCCCTGCTTAGAAAGCACGTTGGCTTATGCAGTTGCCGGCCGACCTCTGTCCAGGACAGATCACCAAGGACGGAGGCAGAAGGGAAAAGAGAGGACATCCTAGGGAGACCTTGGAGGAAAGGCAGCCCTAGCCCCTCACTTGTCTCCGAAAGCAATGCTTCCAACAGTGCGCAGAGGGGTGGTGGACAGCTACGAAACTTGTGTTTTAAAAGAGATGCCCTGGCTGGTTTGGCTCAGTGGTTAGAGCGTCGCCGGACCAAAGAGTCACGGGTTTGATTCCGGTCAAGGGCACATACCTCGGTTTCGGTTTGGTCCCTGGCCCTGGTCCGCTAAGGAGGCAACCAACTGATGTGTCTCTCTCACGTCCATGTCTCTCTCTCTCTCCTACTCTGTCTGAAAATAAATGGAAAAATATCCTTGGCTGAGGATTTAAGAAAAAAAGAGAGAAAGAAAAGTTTGGCCAAAGGATGGCATGAGTTCAGCCACAATTAGTGAAGGTCTTCACTTCGGACGTGACGTGTGAGCAGGCTGTACATGTTGGGTCTCCAGAAACATCCCTCCCACAGCTTCATGCTCTGGGGTGGGAACCACTCTCCCAGGTAGAGGAATATCCCAGTGCCTGGCCCCCTCAGATCCGAGGGGTTTCCTCTGTATGATCAGTCCAGCCTGTGTGTCCCTGTCACCTGATCCTCTCTTGCGCCCCCTTGTGGTGGAAAAACTATACTGAAAAACAGGAGCGAGATTTTCGACCCACTTCACTTGGTCCAAAATGTCCCTCCTCTTTGAGTCTCAGTCTCCAACGCTATAAAAGTTGAATGACATAATATCTAACATCCCTTCCAGCTCTGAAATTCTACATATTAAGTTCCCGCACAAATAACTCACAATGATCTGCTTATGTTCAAAGCAGTGGCATCAAATTTTCCATAATAGCTGAGGTTGGTTAAAATGCACAGTGACCCTCATATTCACAAATGCCCATGTGCAGCCAGCCCTTTGGTGCATGCCTGGGAAGGAGAACCACGCCAAGTCTAGGCTGGCTTATCAGGCCCCAGGAGGCTGCAGACAGGGCTCTAGAGCCGACCAAAACTCAGTCTCAATTGAGAGAGAGACTTGGAAAAAAAGCCTTCCTTTCTGTTTCCATGATGTTGTTTGGACTGTGTCTCAGCTCCTCCATGACTGACTTTCAGGCAACAGAACAGTGTCTTAGAGAATTTAAACTGGCAGGGCTTCTCCAAGAAAACAGCATAGAAGTCACGGCCCAGAATAGAAATGGAACTGACAGCTAGAGATTGCTCTGAATTCATGCACTTGGCTAGACCAAAAACTACAGGGAAAGAAAGCAAAATAACCCTCCAGTGAAAATAAACAGAGAGATCATATAGCAGATGCCAACTGCGAGAAACAAAATTCTCAATTGGACGACTGACTCCTCAACGGCAAAAAGAAAGACCAGCCGGTAGGGTGGGCGTGATGTGCCTAGGGTGGGGCACTGGGAGGAGCCGGTGTCAGCACAGAACCTACTGATCCACGCTTGAGACGGGGAACCTTTCTGTGACTAAGCAAAGTGTTCCCGCCTCTTAGTATGATTTCTAACTAGGACCGAATAACCCTCACCTCCATCCTTTCCTGCCCTGGATATAAACTTTCTGAAGGCAGGAGAAAAGTATAGGTAAAAATCAAACAGGAGCCTTCAAAATACACCCAGAAATTCAAACGATGACATGACAGTGATGGTGACAACTGACTTTAACAGGTGGTGGTGACACATGTAAGCTCAATAGCCTTGCACCTGCCCCTCCCCCTGCAAAGAAAAGCCCACCGCCCCTAGGCCACCCAGCTATGCCCACATGTCACCATACCCCTGGCACCATGAACTTCCTCGAGTCCCTGTGAGCCCCAGAGAGTTACCTAAGCACTGGCCTTCCAGAAGCCAATAGCCATCGGTGCAGGAACAGGTGTATCCTCCTTCGGTGTTGATGCAGATCTGGGTAGGGTTGCACTGATGAGAATCTGTTGCACACTCGTCCACATCTGTAACACAGACATAGCCCGAAGACTGTTATCTACGTCTGCTCAGAGCCCTGGAGCCACAGAGCGGCCAGCTGCTTGCTCGTCTGGCTGGGTTACATCCAGAAAGGTGGAGGCACCTCCCTGAGGGGTGCCACCAGGAGATACTGGCTTTTTATGGGGGGACAGAGCTAGTCGCTGCCCAGAAATCCACAAAGGGAGAAGGCCAAGAAGAGAACATCCGTAAGCTCTTCTCTGCCATCCTAGCCCATCCTTTTGTGAAAGCAGGTCTCCTTGATAACAACCATTGCTTGACTTAGAAATGCATTTTGTTCAGGCTTATTCATCCACGTGTTAAATAGGGGTCCTTTGTGGTGCCTACGAGGCACAGAGCTGTGATACCTCTGAGAACATAACAGAAGAAAAGGAAAAGTCCCCTGTCGAAGGAAGCTGGTAGGCTGCTGGACTGGATCCATTCATAAAAACATTTCGGCCTGGGGTTCCTGCCCCTTCTCGAAGCTTCACAGAGCCCTCCAGTGTCTCCTCCACTCCTGCGGCTGACCTCCGTGCCTCTGCCCACACTGCTTCATGCCATCGCCGCCTGTCTGGAGGTGTGCAGGTACTTTTGTCCAAGTCAGTCCCGTCTTAACTGAGAGCTTCAAAGCGTAAAGACCAAGCTGTAGTCAGAGTCACATTTCTCAAGACATCTGGTGTTCACATTCAGCACTCAAAACTGTTTGTGTCAACTGAAACAAATTCTTCTTCCCTGTCCCCCGCGCTGTGTTTTAGGGAGAGCACTCAGAACCGTGCAGCGGGACCCCCGAGACCACACTCTCTCTTCCACCTGAAGCCTGACTCCAGCGTCTGCCCTCCTGCCCCCCTGCCCTCCCCTGCCTGCACCTCCTGCCCCTCATCACTGCGGTCAGGGTGGCTCATCTGCACGCCCCCTGCCTCCCCCAGGGGACTATTGTGCAGTTGGAAATCACATTAGAAGCTGCTGTTCACTGAGCCCGTCTCACGGATGTCACTATTTATTTGCACAACTCCTGAGCGGTGGGTTCACAGTCCCCAACTCACCGGTTGGAAACGGCCCTGCAGGAGCTGGTAAGCGAGAGCTCAGCCAGGCTCCCTGCCGGCCTGACTCCAGGCCCACCTCGGGCAGGAATAACCGTCCGTCATGCCGGGACCCAGCGGGCTCAGGAGGGAGTGGGCAGGCCCGGCGGAGAAGATAGGCCTCCTGGAAAATTGTCTGCCTCCTGACATTGTCTGTTGCAGACTGTGGTGGGGCATGGGGGCACCTAGGGCCCCAAAGTGGAAGCTCCCTGAGGACAAGGGCCTTTTGCCACAGGCCTTTTTGGCTATGTGCTCAGGAAGCAAGCATAACGGAGTCAAGGAAACATCCGGCCAGGCAAGCGACGGTCTTGTGGGTTCAAGTGACACCAGCACGATCCACCACCCACCTGCGACAAGTGGACACCCATGACACTGGTAAATTCCCACCCGAAATAACCGTGTGTCTGGGCACCGCGTGGAGCCAGCGTCCGTCCTCCAAACAGGACAGACTCCAGGAACCTGTTCCAAGGTGGCGGCGGCCGCCACTCCGGCCCGACACGTTGACTGTGTGCAGCCCCATGGCCAAGACCCAGCCCTGTTCTCAGCTGCACAGCTCCTGCCCCGCCCTCGCCCCCCAGCTCTGCCCCCCCCCCCCGAGCCTCCCAGGGGAACCGTGAATAAGACTTGGCCAGCAGCCGCCTGCTCAAATCCATGTTGAAGCCTAGGATAATAAATAATGCCACTATCGGCCAGAGCATATTTACATTTTTCCAGAGGGGAGTGATGGATGACAATTGTACCCTGGGAACGACATCGCCTTAGGAATTTGCGCTCTTTTTCCTGCCCCGGGGGGGGGGGGGGAGGGGGGAGATGCTGGGTGAGGGAGACCCAAGGCAGGAAGAGCTATCAGGGAACCTTGGTGACAGCGAGTTCCCAAGGCTCTGCCCGTGCAACTCACACGCACGCGCCCGCAGAGCCCCATGGAGAAGGCCAAACGCCGCGAGCGCGCCAGGCGGGGCTCAGAGGCCGGACCTCTGTGTACACGTGTGTGTATGCATGTGTACACACACAGGCACAGGCAAAACAGTCAAACCTAGACACAAAATCTTTAAAGTTCATTTTTTTAAAAAAACTCCATTAACTCATTTCTGTTGACGTACGTTCATAAAACGAAATCTGTACCTTGCACTACCTGATTGAATGGATTGCCAATATAAATGCATTCTGAGAACTGAAGTCCCTGGAGTTTGGGTGGGAAGGGGTGTCCCATCTTTGTATCCTCAAAACACACCTGGTGTAAAGCTGCGTCCGTAGTAAAGGTTCAGTAACTATTTGGTGAGTGAATGAATGAACACATGAACAGCAAACACTAAGGATGCCTCTGGAGCCCAAACAAATTTTCCCCTGCCAACTTGCTAACAAGACCGTTCTGGTGTGTGGACTTTAAAAACAATCAGCCCCACTGAAGAACCACCGTCAGCCAACACACCTAGGGGAGCCCACCCTGGGCGTGTTCACACCGAGGGCTCCGCGCGGGGCTAGAAGGCCCATCACACATTCCAGCTCACTGCCGAACTCTTACATTAAATACATTTGACTTAAATAACAGAAGGGAAAACTACGTCGACTCACTCCAAGGACATTCTTTGGCAAAGCATGCTTTCTGCGGCAGTGGAAAAGTACACGTTACGGCAGCCCGAGTGTCATTACCCTGGACGCAAACCGCGTCTGTTCTTTCTTTCCTTTCTGTGTGATGTTCAGGAAGAGTCTCCTAAGAGAAAAGAACGCTGGGCTCATTCAGTCATTTGTTCCCTCCTCCTCGCATTCATTCTTCATGCTCCACTGCGGCTGTGTGTGTGCGTGTGTGTGTGTGTGTGTGTGTGTGTGTGTCCTCCCAAACCTCAGACTGCAGGTCATTTGGGAGAGCTGGCATTGGGCACAGTCCCTCCATCTGTACCAGTTCCCAAAGCAGACTTGACGGAGTCCTTCTGCCAGCTCCCTGCCTCCCTCCTGAGAGCTGCAGCCCTGGGCAGCTGCCTGGGCCCTCGCAGGATTGCACCCAGCAACCATGGCCTGTCTCCCCCAGAAGGCAGTGTCCGCCCACTGTCCCGCGACTGGAGGAAAGGTCTGCTGACTTCTCCAGAACCTGGCAGCTGACGGCAGCCCGCACTGCGCCTGCGCAGGAGCAAATGTGTGCTGAGCAGCACAGCTCTGCTGGCCGACACGGTGTGTCTGAGCTGTCACCCCTTCCCGTCGACGCCCCTTTGATGACAACCACTGCTGACCTAGGAAAGTCATCCTAACCAGTCAACTTAATCCTCGACGCCCCCGGGGAGGCCGCAGGCAGAGGGGGGCTCCAGGGCCTCAGCACAGCAGGCCACCCATGAGGGATACTGGTGTAGGGTTCGCACCACGAGTGGGGCGTCACGGCCCCAGCAGACAGGAGCTTCCTGTGGGCAGGTGCACGAAGGCAGGGTGAATAAAGGTCACGGAAGCACCAGGGGGAGGACATGGCCTTCAGTCATCAGAAGACACTACCCAACAGCTGGGACTCCAGGGACAGTGCATGGAGGGCCGCAGGCCACAGAGACACCTTGGAGCCCGCGTCTGCGGTGCTGCCAGGCAGCCGGCTCTCTGCTGGGTGAGCTCCCAGGGCTGCAGGGACCACGCTGGTGGTTTATGCCGGTTACACGTCCTTCCCGGAGGGAGCACAGCACACAACCCACTTTTCTGTCCCATGTAAACGACTGGTTCCAAGTATAATCCTAGTGCTAACTCGCAGGTTATCATGACAAATCTCTACAGGAAGGTATAGCAGAATCAATGTGCGGACACAAATATGTTTCACTATAAATACTATGTGTACGTACGCCAGCTGTTATATTTGAATGCGCATATTATACATATATATGTATATATACATATATATACACACACATGACTTTATAGTTCATCATTTATTCCTATAAGTTAAAGGGAAAATACTTAAACTGCTTTCCTAACACAAATTCTAATGGAAAGAAAGCGTCCTTCAAAAACTGTAAAACAAAGCACAACCAAGCAAAACGAATGGTTTCCCCAGGCCCATAAGGAGAACATTTCCTAGACCATTCTCCCAGCACCACACCAGGAGGAAAAAAGACCAAAGGGCTGAACCTCCTCAGAAAGGGCTGGTGGGTAAAAAAATAAGAACTCCGGGGACAGGCAGCGCTGGGTGTGCAGCCGGCTCCCGCGCCTACTGAGGATCACCGAGTAAGTTCATTGCCCTCTTGGGTCCTGTGTCTGCAAAAGGGCCGCGGCAGCCACCTCCCAGGCCGCTACGGAGAGGCCATAAATCCATGTGTTTGCAGGTCCCATCACCACTGCCTGGCCCAGAGTAGATGCCCAGGGAACTGTGTTCCCTCCCCTGGCGCGGTGCTGTTTCTAGCATCTGAGAAAGATTGGGGCGGCTTGGCTTCTGCCTCCTGCAGACCCTGTTCTGGAATTTACCAGAGACACCAAGATGACAGCCCTGGGCCTGGCAGGCATGGTTAGTTCTGTGGTTTCAGCCAGAGCCAGAGGCTTCTCCCCGCTGGAGCCCCAGACACATGCCAGGGATTGGGACAGGAGGTACACAACGGCAGGGAGCATGCCTCCCCGGGGTCTCGGGGTCCCCTGCCCTTCGGCACCTCTGGGTCCGTCTATGACCCTATAGTGGTGGCCGTCTGAAAGCCTACGCACGCGTGTGTCCTGCTGAATTCCACAGCCAAACATGATCGCCCTTCACACGGCCTGTGCTTCTTCCCCCGTCCTGCGTCTTTTCTCCCCCGGATTGTGAACAGCGACGGGCGGACGCTGTGAGCCGGTGTCCACCCCCTCGGCGCAGTGTCTCTGCTCTGTGTGAGAACAGCCATCAGCCCAAAGGAAGCAGTTCTCACTGGGTGACACTGGGAGAAACTGTCCCAAAGTGTTCGGTGGACTACACCTTCCCAAAGGCCTTTGTCGGACACGGCAAAATCATTTCCTTCGTAGTAAATTTCTACCCAGTGAAACATGTTTTCCCAGCCTGTTTTTGTTCCTTCCTCGCTCAAGCTAACGGGGCTTGATAAGGAAGAAGAACAAAACAATGGCACATTCCTCCGTCTCCGATGGAAGCCAGCTTCGGGCCTGCTGCTGAGCTGGGGCAGTGCCATTTTTCAGCGGGACAAGCCCGGCCAAGGCTGGAAGCTACACAGGGCCTACTTCCCAAACACCTGCTTAATTAAAGACCTCAGCGTTTGAGAACTCGCTTGTCGAATTCCCAGGACATCTGCACTCCATGTGACTGTGTCCCGGGCCTTCATTAGGAACCAGATCTTTCTCTCTCCAGCACTTTTCCTAATGCTTCCTATTAAGCATAGGATACAAAGCTTGCTCATTTTGTACCTCCACTTAGGCAACAAATATGCACTCCATTTTCCAACCAAAAAAAAAATCCTCTCGTCTTAGAAGAAGCCAGCTGGAATGCAGGTCCCAACCTCTCCATACATTTTTCTCTTTTTCTATCCATAAAGTGAGCTGGGAGGAGAGTCCGCAAGGCCCCTCTAGCCCTGACCCACGGAAACTAACTGTGCCGCGGATGGGAACTTCAGCGCCTGGTTCTTGAGTAATGACTTTCGTCCAGAGTGCTCGGTAAACATCAGCTGACTCCGGTCGCTCTCAAACGGGGCAGTGAATTAGCCCACTCAGCTTCGCCCGTGGCTGAATGGCCACTGCAGCTGCGGCGGGTGTGGCAAGAGGGAGATGACAGATATATTCCTTCTTGTGCATCCTGCAGCAACACGCCCTGAGAGCCAGAGGACGGGCTGCTCGGAGCCAATCCGAACCTGGCACTTTTTAGTTAATGGGCATGAGGCTTTGGTCCTAAGTGTGACTGTGAAGCAAACACGCCAACCCTTTTTAAGGGTGTACTCGCGAGCACGTCTATAAAGGCTACACCTCTGGAGTCCTAGCCTCTCCCTACAGCTTCCTCCTCCTCCTTCCCTTAGAGCCCTTTCCTCCCCACAGCCTGACCTCCACGTTCCTCATTCTCACCTCCTGGCCTGCGATGTCCCTGTCCCCCTCCCCACACCCTCCTCTCTGATGCTGTGACAATTAATGGCATCGCTGCTTTTCAGTATCTGGGGCTAGAAACCCCAGTGGTCCTCAAATCCTCCCCACCCCCCGCTCCCTACTCAAATTCCCCTCCTTCTTCACATGCCCCAGCCCAGACTCTAAGGCCTGACTTGTCTCTAAATCAGCGGTTCTCAACCTGTGGGTCGCGACCCCTTTGGGGGTTGAACGACCCTTTAACAGGGGTCGCCTAAGACCACAGGAAAACACATATTTCCGATGGCGATTCGTAACAGTAGCAAAATTGCTGTTATGAAGTAGCAACGAAAATAATTTTATGGTTGGGGGTCACCACCACATGAGGAACTGTATGAAAGGGTCGCGGCACTAGGAAGGTGGAAAACCACTGCTCTAAATGATCGCAATGATTTTGTTGGTCTCTAGTGTCTCCCGCTGAAAGTACACTAAACACAGCTCCCCGAGCCACGCAGGACACAGAAAAGAGCAGGTGGCTCCACTACGCACAGCTGTGGTCCCCTAGAAAGCTCGGAGCGTGGGTACCCCGGGGCAGCACGTCAAGGCCGCTCTCACACCCACGCACGTGCTAAAACCTGCAGCCCTCACGCACTGCGTACTGCAGGACACGGTCGTCGTGCGTGGCTTCGTCTCCTCCACTGAAGCGTGAGCTTCCTGAAAGCAGGGACTGGACTTCCTCACGTTTGTATCCTAAGCAGCTAACAGTGCCCGGCGTGACACAGAACAGAAGTGAATTACGTTGGAAATGAAGGCACTTGGTTCTTGGGCTTTTCAGAAGGCCAGAGGGGAAGGCACGGACGTGGGAGGAAACAGCTCGGCCACCCACGCTTTGTGGCCCGTATCTCACTCCCGTGGGATGAGGGTTATCTGACTATTTGCTGCCCTCCCCGCCCAGCAGAGCCGCAGGCCCAGCCCCTGGTGTCTGGGGCCTTACCCCCGTCCCAGGGCTGATTTCAGGGTCCCCACCCTGCAGAGGCCGTGACGCACCACACGCTTGGCCTGATGGAGCCGCTTCCTCTTTCTTCCCAGACAGCTGGACGTCCAGACAAGGAAGAAGTTTATTCTCAGCAATCTGGGGGGAGGGGTGCATCCAAGGAGGGGAAAGGGACACCTCCTGCCTGGCCTGAGAACCAGCATCCACAGGGCCCCTTCGAGCACAAGCAGGAAGTCCGATCCATTTCTGAGGCTCAGGACCAAACCGCAGTCCGGTGCTGGCCGTGAGAACACCCAGGTGTGCAAATTCACCGCCAGGAATCCGTCGGCCCACGGTCAGCAGCAAGCACCCCCTGGCAGCCTCTCTCGGAGCGTTGGTGAAACCTGCAGGGGGTCTCTGCCCCACCCCTGTGATCGATCATGAAACCTGCAGGTGGTCTCTGCCCCACCCCTGTGATCGATCATGAAACCTGCAGGTGGTCTCTGCCCCACCCCTGTGATCGATCATGAAACCTGCAGGGGATCTCTGCCCCCCCTGTGATCGATCATGAAACCTGCAGGGGATCTCTGCCCCACCCCTGTGATCGATCATGAAAACTGCAGGGGGTCTCTGCCCCACCCCTGTGATCGGGAAGCCCCATCACTACGGACTCCATCCCTAACTAACCAGGGTCCCTGGTGAGCGGTGTGGCCTTTCTGCATCTGCTTCCCTGTTGCTGAGATGAGGCTACCGTCACCTGCCACCTGCCCTCCAGGGGCTCGGGGAAGACAGCTGCTGAACACACGGGTGTGGGGAGGGCACTGCAGTGAGAACACGGAACTGGGAGTGGCCCACCTCTGGGGGGTGTGGGCAGGTTGTGACAGCGGACAATGACGTAGGAACAGTCCCTTCACACACACCCATTCTGGAACCCGAAGCCTCCGAGGAGAAAGAAGCGAAGCGAGGGATGGATGGATGGATGGTTCAATATCGCAAGTTACAAGCAATGGGCCAGCAGGTAAAGACGGTGCGTATTTCATCCTGAGACCTACCACTCTGTTGGCCTCACTTCGCCGTTCTGCTCCCCATCTCCAGCGGACAACCCCAGCCTGTCACAGGATAACTGCTGAGGCTACAACTCAAGAGGAGATGACGCCTCAGGAGATGGCAAGAAGAGGTGACAGACATTTGGGACCATGGGGTTAGGGAGAGGAAGCCAGGGAGAGGGAGTCCCAGGGATACTGTCTCCTGGCCGAGGGGCCACATGTCCTGAAAGTCTGGAAGCCAGGGCTCCACCCCAAATGGCCCAGGGCTGCAACAGCCACACCCTGCTCCCTACCACACGTTGGACTTGGTAAGAGTTGGATTATATCACTTGAACCTAAAATAAATATTTGAACTGATTGAACACTTTTCAGGATTGCATGTTTACACAGGTGCAGGAATAGGGGCTGTCCCTCCCATCCACCTGTCTGTGGGCCCTAGCAGGCCCCTGCATTTCTTTTCTTTTTTTTTTTTATCCTCACCCGAGGACATTTTTCCATTTTTTGTTCAGGTAGAGTGGGAGGGAGAGAGAGGAACAGAGAGAGAGAGAGAAACATCGATGTGAAAGGAACACATCGAGTGGCTGCCACCCACACAACCGACCAGGGCCGGGACAAACTGCAACCGAGGTACGCGCCCTTAGCGGGAACCGAACCCGGGTCTCTCAGGACCACAGGCCGACGCTCTAACCACTGAGCCAAACCGGCCAGGGCTAGGCCCCTGCATTTCTTCCAGGCGGAAGGCAGGGGGAGAAGCAGCTGTGTGTGGCGCCAACCGACGAACTCACCGGCTAGGCCCCTTCCGTCCCCCCACCACGCGGAGCCCAGTGCCCGGGTTCCAGTGCCAGTGGCCCAGTTATTCAGGATCCAGGGATGCCGCACACATTCACCATGAGCCAACACTGCTCTAGGCATTAGGGTTCAAAGATAAACAACACATGAGCCACGTCTGTTAAAGGGAACAGAACAGGGACCAGATACTCCCAAGTGCTGTGCTGGAGAGAAGAAGGCTACTTCCAGGAGGAGCAGGCTTCCTGGAATAGACCATATTTGGGTAAATCTAGATGGACGATGTGGCAAAAGCTGCCACAATTGGATACTGTCCTCTAATAGCCATTCTCCCACGCAAAGACTGCCTTTCAGCTTCCCTTACAGTGAAATGTGGCTATAATGTGGCTGTGTGACTACGTGGCCAGTAGGATGTAAGTAAAAGTAACGTGTAACAATCTCTGGGGCAAAAGTATGTGGCCCCGTTGTCACTTCTCTCCTCCCACTGGCTGGGATGCAGCCGTGATGGTGAGAGCTGCCGCAGCCATCTTTGATCCAGAGGTGAAAGGCGCACATTGAGTTTGGCCAAGCCACCCTACCCGTCCTGAACCACCTGCCTCTGGACTATGCCACAAGAGAGAAATAAAGTTCTCTCGTACCTAAAGCAGTGTGTTGAAGGTCTCTTTGTTATAGCAGCTTAGCTTGTACCCTAATGCCAATGAACAGGACTCAGACAAAAGAGGTGGACGGAGTGGGGCACGTCCAAAGGCATGAGGGGCACAGCACATTCAGGGAGTGAAGAGCTGTTAACACGAGCAGATGTGTGGGTGCACAGGGAGCACATGGGAGGGAAGACCATTTGGGAAAGCGTCAGATGCCGAGCTAAGGAGGAAGAGATGGAGAATGGGGTCACAAAGACCTGGAAAGGGAGAAAGAAAAGAAAGAAAGTGAAGAGATGAAACTCATTTAGGCAAAAACTGAAATTAAATTTTATGTTTTAATGTGCTCTCTAGGTTAGCTTCAATCAGAACCATTTGACTTCTTTTTTTAAAAGCCACAATAAGGTGAACCCCCCAAAAATGTAGTCCCTGATTCTAAACAGCTGGGTCAAGAGTCTGCTCATTTGGGTTCCTAGTAAATGCATTTTGGATAAGTATTAGTAGGAGGCCCTGACTGGTTTGGCTCAGCAGTTAGAGTGTAGGCCTGTGGACCAAAGAGTCGCAGGTTCGATTCCAGTCAAGGGCATGTACCTCAGTTGTGGTTCGTCTCCAGCCCAGGTCGGGGTCTTGCAAGAGGCAACCAGTCGATGTGTCTCTTTCACATCAATGATTTTTTTTCTCTCTCTCTTTCTCTCTTTCCCCTCACTCTGTCTGAAGATAAATGGAAAAATATCCTTGGGTGAGGATTTAAAAAAAAAAAAAGTATTAGCAGCAGTAGGGGAGGAAATTCTAAAGAAGCACATGGCCAGTGTACCTCCCCGAGGTACGTGTCTCTGTGCGCCTGTGCCGCAGACATCCTGCAGTTGTTATTCACAGCACCGCTCTGCCTCCGGCCTCCGGCCCCTCCCTCACCCGCCCACTCAGTCTTCCCTCTCCTTCCTTCTACTGCAGCCTCCCGGCCAGATCTCCAGTGACCTCCGCAGTGTCCAGTCCAGTGGTTCCGTCTTCCTCCTCGTGGCATGTGGCACAGTCAACCTCCCCTTCTTCTTTAAAGACTTTGTTCAGTAGACTCCCATGATCCCACCCTCGGTCATACCCATCAGCAAATGAGTGGACAAGCAAAATGTGATATATCACATACATACACAATGGAATATTATTCAGCCTTCAAAAGGAAGGAAATCCTGCCCGGCCGGTGTGGCTCAGTGGATTGGGTGTCATCCCATAGACTGAGGGGTCTGGGTTCGATTCACAGTCAGGGCACATGCCCGGGTTGCAGGCTGGATCCCCAGTAGGGGGTGTGCAAGAGGCAACTGATTGATGTTTCTCTCTCACATCAATGTTTCTTTCTCTCTCTCTCTCCTTCTTCTTGTCTTTCTAAAAAAAAAATCAATAAAAACATATTTTTAAAAAGGAAAAAAATTCTGACACATGCTGTGACATGGATACATTTTGGAAGAGATTCTACTCAGTGAAATAAGCTGGTCACAAAAAGACAACTGTGTATGATTTCACTTATAGGAAGTATCTGTTGTGAAATTCCCAGGAGAGCAGGACGGTGGTTGCCAGAGGCTCGGAGGAGAGGGGAGTGGACAGTTAGGGTTTAATGGGGATACAGTCTCAGTTTCACAAGAAGATAAAGTTTTGGAGGGTGGGTCCACAAAAATATGAAGGTACTTAACACTACTGGACTGTATACTTAAACATGGTTACGATGGTAATTTCATGTTATGTGTTTTAACATCTGTAAATCTAAGAATATTTCTCCATTGACTTCCATTCCAAATATAAATTGTTTCTATCCAGAAATAGAATCGGCCTGTGATCTCAAACAAAATCCTAGAGAAGACACACACAGCAGCATCCTGGGCTCCCAAGGAGCTCACCCCTTGGCCCCAACAGCCGGACCCTCTCCCGAACAGCCCACCCTCGGCCCCAACAGCCCACCCTTGGCCCCAACAGCCGGACCCTCGCCCGAACAGCCCACCCTCGGCCCCAACAGCCAGACCCTCGCCCGAACAGCCCACCCTCGGCCCCAACAGCCGGACCCTCGCCCGAACAGCCCACCCTCGGCCCCAACAGCCCACCCTCAGCCTGAACACTCCTCCGCGGCCCCTTCCCCACCGAGGAACTGAGGCTGGAGTGTCCCCTGATGGGAGCAGAGGATCGGGGAGGAAAGGAACGGATGGTAGAACGATGAAGGCAGGAAAGAAGGGACGTAGGAATGACGGTCTGGACTATGGGCATCTTGTGCTTCTAGAAACGGTCCAAAGGCCACGCGGTGGGCGGGAACACAAGCTTTGGAGTCAGACCTGTTTCGAATCCTGCCGCCCCCCCTTGTTTGTAGCTGTGTGATTTTAAACAAGCTGTTTGTTTTTAGCCACTAAAAGCCTTGGTTTCCTTATTTGTAAAAGGAGGTAGTGATGCTACAACCCACGGGGTTGTATGAGGACCCGGTGCAAATTAAGCCCTGAAATCATGCCTGGCCCAGAAATGGCCTCAGCCAAGTCTGTTACAGCTTCATGTCAAGAAGCAAGGGGATGGAGAGGAGGACGAGAAGGAAGGAGGGGGGTGGGAAACTCGCCCCCTAAAAGAAGAGAACATCAAAGAGGCTGAAAGCCCAGTTCTAGTCCAGAACCTTTGTTAGTTCGGTGGCCTCAGGCAAGCTCTTCTCAGCCTGTCTCCTCTGAAAAACGAGCTCTGAGTCTCTTCTACCTGGAGATCTGATTTCCTTGAATCCTCTGTGCTCCAGAGTTCCCTCCCCTCATCACTCACGGCTGCCCCTCGACCGAGGCAGGGCTAGGACGCCCTCTGGAGGACGCAGGAGGGAAAGACCTACGTGGCTGGGCGACGCCCACAGTTTGCCTCTGCGCTCAAAATGCCAACGTGACCTTGCAGACCTGGCAAAGCAGGGAGAAAACTTAAGGTACGAGTGTGACCTGAATGGGAAGTGCCCCTTACCTAATGCCTCTTTAAAAGTATTGGGGAGCACAATTAATGTATCTCCTACTGTCTGGTCAGCCCCTTGTGAAGTATCTATTACAATATACAAACTTTGTACCCTGGCTGGTTTGGCTCAACAGTTAGAGTGTCCGCCCACAGACCAAAAGGTTTCAGGTTCAATTACCGGTCAAGGGCATGTACCTGGGTTGCAGGTTTGATCCCCAGCACTGGTCGGGGTTATGAGGGGGGCAACCAACTGATGTGTCTCTCTCACATGGATGTTTCTCTCTCTCTCTCTCTCTCTCTCTCTCTCTCTCTCTCTCTCTCTCTCTCTCTCCAGGTGAGGATTAACAACAACAACAAAAAAAACACACACACAAAAGAAAAATATATACAAACATTGTAATGCATGACCATTGCTACAATCTATGAACATCTTTATACTATATGAATGTTGTCGCAATATATAAATGGTGCTATAATGTATAACATTCCTACCTCTCCTGAGACTTACTCTGAAATAAGGGTGATCTGGACCTCTGTCAAGTCCTACGTAGTAGGCATCTTCTCCGGGCGTTTCTCGGGGCATTAGGAAAAGACAGACAAGCTAACGATTCACTCTTTTCTCCTTCACAGGCCCAGGTGGTATTGATTTAAAAAGGAGGAAATGGCCCTGGCCAGTTTGGCTCAGCGGTTGGAGCGTCAGCCTGCGGTACAGAGAGACCCGGGTTCGGTTCCCGCTAAGGGCATGTACCTCAGTGGCAGTTTGTCCCCGGCCCTGGTTGGTCGTGCGGGTGGCAGCCACTCGATGTGTCCCTTTCACATCGATGTTTTTCTCTCTCTCTCTCCCTCCCACTCTATCTGAACAAAAAATGGATAAATGGCCCTGGCCAGTTTGGCTCAGCGGTTAGAGCGTCGGCCTGCGGTCCGGAGAGACCCGGGTTCGGTTCCCGCTAAGGGCACGTACCTCGGTTGCAGTTTGTCCCCGGCCCTGGTTGGTCGTGCGGGTGGCAGCCACTCGATGTGTCCCTTCACGTCGATGTTTCTCTCTCTCTCTCTCCCCCTTCCTCTCTCTCCCTCCCACTCTATCTGTACAAAACATGGAAAAATATCCTCGGGTGAGGATAAAAAAAAAAAAAGGATAAATGTCCTCGGGTGAGGATAAAAAAAAAAAAAAGGAGAAAATGTACTCATCAAAATAAGGACCAGTCACTCATTCACTCACTCATTTAACCAAAATGTACTGACTAGTACAGAATGGATGCATTTTCATTCTTTGTCTTCAAATGCCCTTTACAAGCAGAATTCAATCAAATGTTTTTACCTACCTTTGTATTTCCTTAGACAAGTCTGAGGTGTTATCACCCTGCTATTATAAGTGACAAAAATGAGGTGGGGATGGTTAGTGTGTAGAACCAAAAGTACAGATCAGGAACTCAACCAACTAATTAAATTTATGTCAATTTTCCCATTTTTCAGAAGAGGGGGATCGTGTCTGATTACTTTCTGGGATTCAGTGAGATAAGAGTGTCCTTTGGAAAAATGTATGGAGTTTCCTTTAAAAACTAAAAACTAAACTGCCATTTGACCCAGTGATCCCACTTCTAGAAATATATCCTAAGAATCCAGAAACACCAACCAGAAAGAATATATGCACCCCTCTGTTCATAGCAGCACTATTTACAATTGCTAAGATCTGGAAACAGCCCAAGTGTCCATCAGTAGATAAAAAAGCTGTGGTACATTTACACAATGGAATACTATGCAGCTATAAAAAAGAAGGATCATGCTGTGGCTGATTTGGCTCAGCATTTAGAGCATTGACCCAAGGACCAAAGGGTAGCGGGTTTGATGTTGGTCAAGGGCTTGTACCTCGGTTGTGGTTGTCCCTGGCCCTGGTTAGGGTCATGCGGGAGGCAACCAATATATGTGTCTCTCTCACGTCAATGGTTTTTAGGAAAACATTTTTGTTAATTTATTTTCTTTATTGATTTTAGAAAGAGAAGAAGGGAGAGGAAGATAGAAACACTGATGAGAGAGAACATTGATTGGTCACCTCCTGCATGTCCCCCCACTGGGGATTGGGCCCACAACCTGGGCAAGTGCCCTGACTGGGAATCGAACCAGTGACCTCTTGGTGCATGGGTCGACACTCAACCATTGAGCCACACTGGCTGGGTGCATTGATTCCCCCCGCCCTCTCCCTCCCTCTCTTATCTGAAGATAAGTGAAAAAATATCCTTGAACGAGGATTAAACAAAAAAGAAGAAGAAGAAGAAGGATCTCTTACCCCTTGAGACAGCATGGATGGACCTGAAGAAAATTATGCTAAGCGAAATAAGCCAGTCAGAGAAAGACAAGTATCACTTATATGTGCAATCTAATGAGCAAAATAAACTGATGAACAAAACAGGACTAGACATGGAAGCATGGAACAGATGGACAGATCTCAGAGGGAGAGTAAGAGGGAGGGCGGGAAGAGGTTAATCAATGAAGTTATATGCATATATGCATAACTCATGGACACAGACAATAGACAGGTGAAGGCCGGGATAGGGCGGGAGGCAGGTGGAGGAGGGCAAAGAGGGGACAATGGGGGACATGTACAATACTCTCAACAATAAAATACATTTTTTTAAAAAGTTTCCTTTGGAAGAAATGACACCTTACATGTGTTTTTAGAGACTATTAGCATTAGAGAAGACATACTTTTCTCCAGGTCATAGAAGAAATAAATGGAAAGCAATGAGCTAATTCTATTACATTTAAGACTGGCCTGGTGTCTCATTACCAGTTTTGTAAGCAGCCTCTTACCCACCTACTCGGTGTCTGCTTCCCAGGCCAAAAAGAGGAAGGGGGTGAGCAGGCTGGACGACAATTTTGGAAGACTACTTTATTACTGGTGCTCATTTGCAAGGCAGTGTTGGAATATGATGTAGCTGGCAGGACTGGACGCCTTGGCTGAGCAGAAAGAGACAATTCCTCTAATGCCTGGTCACTAGACATTCATTCATCTGTCATTCATTAGACCGGCAAACATTGACCAAACAACTTCTACATTCTTGGCTTTATTCTGGGCAGTGTGGATACCAAAGTGAACAAATCATGTTCCAAACAAATTTCACAGAATCAGTATCACGCAGATCTTATTCCCTGGTGATAATGCAATGAAACAGAAATCAATAACAAAAAGATAAACCTCTGTAAATGTGTAAAATTTTAAACTCACCACTAAATAAATCATGGGCCACAGAAGTAATCACAATAAATCAGACAATTCTTAGAATTTAATGACAATGAATATACAACATATCCAAACTTGTAGGACACAGAGAGAAATACATAGTCTTAAATGCTAATGTTACGAAAGAAGAAAACTTTGCAAGTAATGAGCTAAGCATTCTGCTTAAGATATTAGGAAAGAGACAAAGAAATAAAAAACATTAGAAAAGGTAATAAAGATAAGAGAACAAAGAAAATAAAAGGCAAGAAGTATAACAAAAATAGAGATAAACAAAACCAAAAATTTATTCTTTAAAATGCCTGATAAAATGGATTTGATTTTAGCATTTAAACAGAATTAGGAATAAGAATAGCAACAGAACTAGATTCAGCAGAGATTTTTAAAGATAATACAAAGAATGCTATGAAAATATTCATGCAAGTTAATCTGAAAAGTTAAATGGACAAATTCTCAGAAAAACATAACTTCAAAACTGACTTAAGAAGGGGTAAAAAGTCCAAATAGTCCCATAGTTTTTAAATAAATTATATCAGTAGCTGAAAATCTTCCCACAAAACAAACACCAGACCTCAATTTCTTATAGATATATTCCAGAAAACTTTCCATAAATAAGTCATTCTAGCCTTCCAGAGAATAGGGGAAAAAAAGAATATCTCACTCTATCAAGCTAATATGTTGATACCAAACCCAGCAAGAGTAATTTTTATATAAGGGCCCTAACAGGGTAGCTTAGTTGGTTAGAGCATTGTCCCAACACACCAAGGTTGTAGGTTCGATCCCTAGTCAGGGCACATACAAGACTCAACTAATGAATGCACAAATAAGTAGAACAAATTGATGATTCTCTCTCTCTCTCTCTCTCTCTTCCTCTCTCTCTCTCTCTCTCTCTTTCTCTCTCTCTCTCTCTGTGTGTGTCTCTCTCTCTGTCTCTCTGTCTCTCTCTCTCCCATAAATATAAAGATAGGTAGGTAGGTAGGTAGATATAATTTATTTTTTTTATAAAAAGGAATGTGACAAGCCATTTTAATATATATACATAATGGAAAAAAATTCCAAACGAAATATTAGCTGAACAAATCCAGAAGTATATTTTAAATAAATTATACTATATCATGACCAAGATAGTCATCCTAGGAATGAATGAAAGATGGTTTAATAAGAAAATCTATCACCCAGCCGGTGTGGCTCGGCGGATTGAGCATCGCCCCATGGGCTGAGAGGTCCCGTTCAATACCTGGTCACGGCTGATGCCCAGGTTGCAGGCTTGATGCCTGGTAGGGGGTGTGCAGGGGGCAGCTGGTCAACGTTTTTCTCTCTCTCCCCTTTCCTCTCTCTCTAAAAAAATCAATAAAAACATATTTAAAAAGAAAAGAAAATCTATCAATGTATTTCCCCGCATGATTAATTTTTAGAGAGAGAGGAAGGGAGAGGGAGAAAGAGAGAGAGAAACATCGATGTGAGAGCAGAACATTGACTGGCTTTCTCCTGCACACCCCCTACTGGGGGACTGAGCCTGCAACCTGGGCATGTGCCCTGACCGGGAATCGAACCGGCAACCTTTCTTTTTTTTTTTTATCCTCACCCGAGGATATTTTTCCATCTTTTGCACAGATAGAGTGGGAGGGAGAGAGAGAGAGAAACATCGACGTGAAGGGACACATCGAGTGGCTGCCACCAGCACAACCCAACCAGGGCCGGGGACAAACTGCAACCGAAATACGCGCCCTTAGCGGGAACCGAACCTGGGTCTCTCCGGACCGCAGGCCGACGCTCTAACCGCTGAGCCAAACTGGCCAGGGCGGAACCGGCAACCTTTCAATGCACGGGATGACACGCAGCCAACTGAGCCACTCCAGCCAAGGCCATAAGCAGATTTTTTAAAATAAAGCATATGCTTATCTCAATAGTTGTAGAAAAACACTTGATAAGATTCAATACCAGTTAATAGGGTTTTTTTTTTTTTTTTTTTTTTAAAGAAATATAACTTAGCGAAACTCACTGTTAATAAGGTAACATGGCACGCAGCTCTTTTCTCTCTCTCACACACACACCGTATGTGTTGTCAGTGGCCATTAGATTCAAACATTGCTGGGTTGTGAGTAGAACTATTTAAAAGGTGACGTTAGGACATTGACCTGGTTGCTTATCCTGCTGCATTTCATACTCTCTGGACACCTAGCAGGCATGCATGAAATGTACTGTCGGAAGCACTTAAAGAGCCAGCCTAATGTAGCACACAGTTATTTTACCATCAAGAAAAAAGACGAGGATGCCCACTGTCACCACTTATATTCAGTATTATTCTAAAGGTACCAGCCAGTGCAGCAAAACAAGAAAAATAATGAGGTATAAAAATGAGAGAACAAAACTCTCACTAATCACAGGTAGTGTGATTGTCAGAATAACCCTAAAGATTCTGCAGACTAAGTACTGGAAATAAGATAATTTCACCAGCTATCAAGATATAAGATCAATATTCAAAAATAAACTGCATTTCTACATACCAGCAACAAAAGGAACACTGAATTTTTAAAAGATGCTATTAATATAGCAACAAAAAACTATAAATTTTCTATGAATGAATCTAGACAAAGACTGCAAGACTTGCTTGGAGAAAATTATAAAACCTTATTGAAAGATATTTAAAGAAGACCTTAAGAGAGAAAGAGATCTAATGTTCAAGGATGTAAGAAACGAATAAAATGAAGATGTCAGTTCTCTTCAATTTATGTAAAGACTCAATGAATTACAACTGAAATCTCAACAGGGTCTTTTTTAAGGGCACTTGGCCCAAGAGTAGCCAAGACACTCCTGAAGAAGGAAACAAGGAAACCTGGCTTATTTGATAAGACTTATTATAAAGCTCTAATAATGACCACTGAGTGACATGGTGCACACACTGACCATGAAAGACAACAGAGAACAGAAGGACACAACACAGGTGCGGACACTTGACAGGAAGCGAGGGCACTGCAGAGCAAGGCACTAAAAGGCGAGGAGTGGCAGGCATTGCTGGAGAGAACAGTGTGATGGGATTCGTGCTCGCCAGACACACAAATAAAGTCCAAACAGACTCAAGATGTGTACAGGAAAGCCGAAGCCTTAAAACTTTTTAAAGACGATATAAGAAACCATATTTATGATCTTAGCATAGGGTAGGATTTCCCAAGTAAGTCCCCACAAAAACACTAACTACAAAAGAGTAATATCATAAAAATAAAGAATAATTAAATAAAGAGTAATAAAATAAAAAACTACATTAATTGGGACCGTCTATTGTTCAGAAACACCACGAAGATCTGAAAAGGTAAGCCACAAATTGAGAGAAGATATTTGCAACTTATACAACTGAACAAGAATTAGTATCCAGATAGTAAAATAATTCATACACAAGCACACAAAAAATATAATAGAAAAATGGGCAAAAATTACGATCGGACTATTTCACAATAAAGGAAACACAAGTGACCAATAAATACATTAAAATGATTAATCTCATTAGTAACCTGGGAAGTGCGCTTAATCATATGAGGGAAAAAACATTTTATAATAACTAGATTGGCAAAAATTAAGAAGTCTGTGGAGACCAAGTGCTGGAGAGACTGTAGATCAATAGAAACTCTTTTTTTTTTTTTTTTTATCCTCATCCGAGGACATTTTTCCACTTTTTGTACAGACAGAGTGGGAGGGAGAGAGAGGAAGAGAGAGAGAGGGAAACATCGATGTGAAAGGGACACATCAAGTGGCTGCCACCCACACGACCAACCAGGGCCGGGGACAAACTGCAACCGAGGTACATGCCCTTAGCGGGAACCGAACCCGGGTCTCTCCAGACCGCAGGCCGACGCTCTAACCGCTGAGCCAAACCGGCCAGGGCTCAATAGAAACTCTTAATCATGGCTGATTAGAGCGCGAATTGGGATTCTGGAGAATTATAAAACGTTATCTTGTGAAGTTGAAATTTCCATACCCCTAGCACAGCTGTACGGCACCCAGGAGAACAGTCCATCATAGCATCATTCTTTCTAACAGCAAACACCTAAAATGATCCAAATGTCTTTTGACAAAATCATGAATCAATAAATTGTGCTACAGTGTAGTCTCAGAGTAGAAAAGTAAACAAAAGCGAAAACTAAAATAAACTACAGCTACATACAAAAACATGGATGGGGATCTTAGAAACATGATGTTGAATGAAATAAGCAAGTCTCAGCAGACCTTGGCAGAAGAGGGTGCCATGAGGGAGAAGCCCACAGGTTCTTAGGGGGGGGTGCTGGGTGCGCATAGTGAACAAGCTTCTGGCTGACATATGTTACACATAACTTTGTGTATATACCAAGCATTGCACGAGTCCTTTCCACAGTTCAGTTCATGGTTTACTGAGACAGACTGACAATAGCTACAACACACTCATAAATATTACAATGGAGCAAAAGTTTTATTTTTTTAAATTTTAATTTAAAAAAATTTTATATTTATTAATTTGTTTTTGTTACAGATGATTCTCATTTTTCCCTCATTGACACTCTCCTCCCCTCCCCCCCACCCCATCCCCAGCTTTGTTGTCTATGTTCATTGGTCATACATACATGCATGTAAGAGCAAAAGTTTTAAATGCTCTGGAAACAATTACTCCTGCAGTTTTTATAGGCACCAAAGGTTCTATTGCATCACCAATAATTCTGTGAAGTAGGCAGGGCAGGAACTGTTACCCCATTTCACAGAAGAGAAAACTGAGATTCGGAGTTTAAGACACCTGTCCAAGGTCACACAGCTAGTGAAAGGCTAAGCTGGTGTCCAATCCAGATATCCTGGCCCTGGCCCGGAGGATTTTCTATAGATGTTTCTCTATTAAACACTTGCAGGAAAGATTCTAGTCTGTTTCTGATACCTCAGCACTAAGCTCCGAGAATGACTCTGGTCAATTTCAGAAGCGTGTTATCCAATTGCTTAAGATGTTCTATCTTGGGTATAGGGCAGTGGTGCACCCCTGGACCTTCGTTCCAGTTCAAAAGCTCTTAGAACTAGCTCTTGTGCACTTTGTAAGTGACCAGTGAGACTTTTTCTTTAAGGGAAGAAGTTAATTACTCTCATAAAACATGTCCTAGGGCTATACATATAGTTATGCATCTTACTGAGCACCTTCTAACGTCACATGCTTTGCATACATTCCTTTAATCCTCACCGAATAAATGATGAGATAGGCATAGCTCATAAATCTCATAGTACAGATAAGGAAAGCAAGGCCATTCCCAAGATTCACTATGCTAAGGGGCCAGGAGATAAAGAAGGACCAACAGCTCTGCATCTGTATGAGTGGAGGCGGTCAGAGTACACAAGGAGGGGACTCTATTAGAATAAAGTGGCATCGGAGACACACAGGTACTCTGGTGTGGGATGATGATGATGGTGATGATGGCGGTCATACATGGTAACAGTCTACCATGTTTTGTTTTTCCTAAGGGCAGGACGAGAAAGACAGCAGCACAAGAGATTCAAGCAAGGCGCTACTTGACTCGGGCCATTGTAACAGCCTGACATTTGTAGAAAGAGAATTCCTGGTATTTTTGCCCTGACAATTTATAATGAAGAAAAAAAAGTAGCAGTTGTCTTGGAGGTGCAGTGTGGGTGCATGCACAGCTGAGGACAGACGGGTAGCACAGGTGAAGGCTTCCTTCTTTCCTGTGAGCATCCTCCAAGGTCGGGAGGGCACGTGCACCAGGCGCACCAATCAGCCAGTGAGCACATCCTTAGCTGTCTGGCACTGTTGGCCCAGACAAACTTAGGGTCCTTCTGTTTCTTCCCGTTCCGTGAAAGCTGGGATCCCAGGTATAGTTCTTGCGCACTCAACACCTACACTCCCTCCATCTGGACATAGCACCCAATCTCCCTTCGAGGATCCACCCCTCCCCACTTTGAGTACACGTGTCCCAGGTGGCTTGAGACCCGCTACTGGCTCCAGGTTTGGGCTTGTGATAGAAGCTTGCTAACCAAGCCCCACATGTTGCTAGTCCAGTCATGAGCCCAGCGGTGGGCCTGTGGCCCAAGCTGGCTACCAGAACCCGAACATATCCTGTTGCGGGAGCTCTAGTGATTGGGGCATTCTCTCTGGGTTGCTAAACTGGGAAGAGAAAAGCCTGTCCCTGACCCAGTGTGGTTCGGGGGTTAGAGTGTCGGCCCACAGACCGAAGGGTCTCGGGTTCGATTCCCAGTCAAGGGCACATACCTGGGTTGCAAGTTCAATCACCAGCCCTGGTCTCTCTCACATTGATGTTTCTTTCTCTCTCTCTCCCTCCTTCCCTTCTACTCTCTCTACAAATCAATGGAAAAAATATCCTCAAGTGAGGATTCACACACACAAAACAAGAAAGTCTGGAGCTGCCAGGGGCCGCCGCCTGAGAGCCTGCCTTGAGCATGAAGAAGCCTGGGTGTTGGACGCACGAGATAAACAGGGAAAAATCCAAATCCAAAGGATACCCCTTGAGCCCTTAGATCCAGCCACGTCTAAAGCTAATCTACTCATGGACTTTCCAGTTATAAAAGTAAATAAATAAATTGTGTGGGCATGTAGTTTTTCTTAACTCTTGTCTTCTTTTTTCATTTTTATTTTTTGCTTAGGCCACTTTGAGCTGGTTCTCTGTTACTTGCAACCAAGAGCCCTGATGATTAACACACTGAGTGCAAGCAAAGCGCCCTACGTTCATTGAAGCACAGAGCTCAGAAGTGGGCCTTCACTCTGTCCAAGGCCAGAGCACCGGGAGTAGTAAGTGAATGTGTTTCATTTTAAAAGGTAAATATTGAGAAACCTGCTCTATGTTCCTAGAAATCTGCGCAGTACACGTCAGTCTAAAGTAGCCCTTCCTGACCTTTCCCACATTGAGGCACACACAGAAAATTCCGGAAGTGTGCAAGGCATAATGGAGAGAACAAAGGTGACTGGTTCAAGGACGCTGGCCTCCCGCACCCCTCCCACCGTCCCCAGAGCCCACCAGTCCCCACGCACACCTCCCTCCCGGTGCCGTGCCGGGTGAGCAGCTTGACTAGAGGGAGTGAAAGTGAAGGTGAGGGGACGTGTCCCAGGGCAAACCCTCAGGTGAGCCTTCGCTAGGCGAGCCGGGAGCCTGCGTACCCACGGGACCTTCTGCACCCTCCACACACCATGCTGGAGCGAAGTGCTGTGAAATCAGCATCGTCCGTCTGTCTGTCAGTCTGCCAGGAGCCAGCTGTTTCTGCACAGTCAGCCTTTCCGGGCACGCGGCTCTGGATTCGTGGGAAGGGCCCCTCGCCCTGCTGAAACTGCTTTTGCTCCCTGCAGCAGACCCAGACTTCCAGCCAAGAAACAAAGGGACAGAAGGTCACCGGACTGGGGGCGGGGGGAGGAGTAGCCACAGAGCCGAGTCCAAAGAATGCCATTATTCAAGACATGATTGAAGAGTTTCTTTAAGACTGGCCAAAGGAGTCATTCTCTTTGAACTCTGGGTGGGGGTTAAGAATGCTGAGCACCCAGTCTGCAGATTCTTCCATTGACCCGCTGTGGTCAAACAAGGACAAAAGGGTGGAAAGAGCTTTTCTACTTTATAAATCTGGGAACTGGGCTTTGTGGATGACGGGTGCAAAGACTCTCGGGAAGGCACGATGCTGCTGCTGTCTTGGGAGCAGCCGTAGCTTCCTGTTCACCTGGCACTTAGTAACCGCCTTTCTTCGACAGCTGACCCATCACCACGCCAACAAACACCCACCCTGGGCTGTGTGCCAGACCGGAGGCTAGGGATGTGAGAGACACAGACATGTACGACGTGGGGCTTCCGTGGGTCAGGAGCACAGACACGCCTGATCCGGTGAAAGGTGGACAATGGTCAGTGCCCCGGCAGAGGGACAAGCTGAGTGTGTGGGGAACTCCCTGGCGGTGGGGAGGGCACTCCAGTGGGCGCGGGGTGGGGTAATACAGATCTAAGAAGGCTCCAAGAAGAAACCACACGTGGCCTGCGTCAGGAAGGACAAGAAGAAGGAATGCCATTGCCCATGTCCCAGATCTCAGAAGGGTCCCTGCTGCAGGAACAGGACTGTGTCCCATGTGATGGGCTGAATTGCGTCTCCCCCCAAATTCACACCTTGAAGTCAAATCATGTCCCTTAAAACTCACATGTTGAAGTCCAAATCCCTAGTACCTAAGAATGTCACGATTTGGAGAGTTAGATACTTTTCAAAAGGTCAATAGGTTAAAATGAGGTGATTAGGCGAATCTTAATCTACTGTGACTCGAATCCTCATTAGATGAAGGCATTTGGACCCAGAGATGCCCAGAGGGAAGACGGTGTGAGGACAGCCTTCCGTAAGCCGAGGACAGAAGCCTGGCGCAGACTGCTGAGGACACCACTTCGCCGACACCCTGATCTCGGTCGGACTTCCCGCCTCCAGAACCGTGAGAAAATAAACGTCTGTTGTCTAAGCCCCCAGTTTGGTGCTCGGTCTGACAGCCCAGGGAACAGACTTTCTGTGTGCTCCCCCAGCACCTCCCGCCCTGGAGACGGCCACCCAGCCTTCCAGAGGGATGTGCACAGCTCACCTGGCTCCGTCCCTTGTCCAGTCTCCGTCCCCTGTCCAGTCTCCGTCCCCTGTCCAGTCTCCGTCCCCTGTCCCGTCTCCGTCCCCTGTCCCGTCTCCGTCCCCTGTCCAGTCTCCGTCCCCTGTCCAGTCTCCGTCCCCTGTCCAGTCTCCGTCCCCTGTCCCGTCTCCGTCCCCTGTCCAGTCTCCATCCCCTGTCCCGTCTCCGTCCCCTGTCCAGCCTCCATCCCCTGTCCAGTCTCCATCCCCTGTCCCGTCTCCGTGCTGCTGACGAGGCTCTAGGAGTGTGTGCGAGGCTCACTGAGCCACACGCTCTCCTGGGGTCAGTGGGGTCAGCAGCCGAACTGGCCCGGACCCTGGCAGGCCTTCCCTCCTCCCCAGAGCTGAAGGCCAAGCTGCACGATCTCCTGCAGTCTATCCCGTTCTATTTTATTAACCCTTTTTGGCCTGTCTGCCTGCTGAAGTACCAGGCTCGTCTGTCTCGTATTTTGTTTGTTTGGTTGTTTTTCATCTTCAGAACGTGATCATGCTGGCAGCCAAATGTGTTCCGTTTACAACTGTTCGTGGAGCTTGGATGTGGAGAGAATGCCCTACAGTTGAGGAGAAGGCTCAGTGTGGCATTCCCACGCAGCTGGGTCAGGGGACAACACCTGTGAAACCAGAGTCTGATTCAACGCCGTGAGCCCGCTTTAAAAAGACAGATCCGGTTCATGCCCTGACTCTCCTCATCCGACAGACACGAGCCTGACCAAGCCGCTTAGAATATGTAAAAATGAACGTGGGCAACAGAATCAGAGACCTCAAAAGTGTCCATCTGAGATCGTGTGTTGTTCACTTGTATCCTCAGGACCTCATAATGAATGAGTATCTTATGAATCGCCCTCCTCTGTGAAGCCTGCAGGGGAGCACTGAGTTGCCCAAGGTCATTCAGCTTCCAAATCCAGTCTCTTTTCTTGGGATTAAGCATCCAGAGACTCTTGTCCTGGTCGATGTGGCTCAGGTGGCTGGGTATTGTCCCATGCACTGAAAGGCTGCTGGTTGATTGCAGGTCAGAGCACATGCCTGGGTTGCTGGCTTGATCCCCGGCAGGGGGCGTGCAGGAGGCAGCCGATCCATGTTTCTCTCTCACATCAATGTCTCTTTCTCTCTCTCTCTCTCTCTCTCTCTCTCTCTCTCTCTCTCTCTCCCTCCCTCCCTCCCTCCCTCCCTCCCTTCCTCTCTCAAAATCAATAAAAATAAAAAATAAAAAAGAACCCAGAGACTCTGTGCTTTATCCCAGCTTTGCAAATGACCTTTGCAGTGATCTTGGGTAAATGACCTCTCATCCCTGGTCTCCAGGTTTCCCAACTGAACTGTGGATGCCCCTTCTCTGCGCGGGCTTCCTTAACTCTCCTGGACAGAATTAGCTGCTCCCATGATAGTGAGTCCATGGTAGCCATGAGGTGGTCTCCACAAGAGCTGGCACCTTGCCCCTATGCACACACACACGCACACTCCATTTCCTGTGAGTCCTCGAGGGAGCTGTACCCCCAACTGGAGAAGGAAGTGTCAGCCGGCTTGGTCTAAGCCCACCCTCAGCACTCCTTGGCCACAGTAATAGCTTTGGGGGATCTATAATCACCCCAGATTTTATCTTCAACTCACCCTTGCCAGAGAAGATAAAATTTTACAGTTAAAACCCAATTCCAGTCTGGCAAAATCTCAACTCTGTTCTTTTGAAACTGAAGAGTAGGATTAGGCTTCAGACACTCGAGAGTTCTACAAGTACCACTCTGGGAATTATGAGAAGCGTCCTGTGCAAGCCAGTCATAAAATTTAAATTCACTCACCCAGAAAGTCCCTAAGACGTTTACAGCGGTGGTGGCCAGGCCGGGCCACACAGTCCGTTAGAACGTGGTGCTGACAAGCCCAAGATCAGGGTTTCTTGCCTTTGAGCCAATCACTCATCACAGAGGCAAACCCGAGCCACAGGCTCGGCCTGCCCCAACCATCCTGCTTCCGCCAGACCTTCTGTAATCCTTCCCAAGGGACAGAGTTAGGATGTGGGCTTCTCCCACTCTGCTGACACCAAGGTGAGTGGCAGGTTTGAGCACAGCTCAGGATGTGGTGGGCTCAGGGATCCACACCTGGCTAGACGTCCTGACCTTGGCTGGATTTCTTCTGACAACGCTCCCTGAACCCAGACAGTCTAACTCACTCACCTGGGATTTTATATAAGTCATCCGTGCAATCTATACACAAAATTAATAACGACCCTTAGAAAAAGCGCCAGTGTGAAAAAAAAGAAAAAGGTAATGGGGGAGAAGAGATCAGACCAAGTAACTCCCAGGGTTTTTGTCAACACTTGGGTCTTCTTCCCCTTCTTATAGGTGGGATGATTCTATTATTATTATTATTATTATTATCCTCACCCGAGAACATTTTTCCATCTTTTGCACAGATAGAGTGGGAGGAAGAGAGAGAGAGAGAGAAACATCGATGTGAAAGGGACACATCGAGTGGCTGCCACCTGCACGACCAACCAGGGCCGGGGACAAACTGCAACCGAGGTACATGCCCTTAGCGGGAACCGAACCCGGGTCTCTCCGGACCGCAGGCCGATGCTCTAACCACTGAGCCAAACCGGCCAGGGCGGTGGGATGATTCTAAAGCAAGGAGTCCGAACTGAGTCTTCAGTCAAACCTCAGTAACAAATACCTGCCAAACACAGTGATGGCCAGACTCCAGACATATAGCAGAACATGAGAGACGGTAAACAAATAAATACAGCGAAGATATGGAAACAATTTAAGTGTCCACTGAAGGATGAACAAATAAAGAAAAGGTAGTATATATGTACGGTGGAATATTATACAGCCATAAAAAGAAGGAAATCTCACTTTGGCCAGGTAGCTCAGTTGGTTAGTGCATCATCTGGATACACCAAAGTCACGGGTTCAATCCGCGATCAGGGCAAGTACAAGAATAAACCAATGAATATAATATACATAAGTGAAACAACAAATCGATGTTTCTCTCCCTCTCTCTCTCCCCTTCTCTGTTTCCCTTCTTTTCATCCTAAAAATCAATAAATAAAAAGGAAACTTTTAAAAAATGTTTTTATTGATTTATTTTTTTTAAGAGAGAGAGAGAAATATCTATGTGAGACAGAAGCATCAATCAGCTGCCTCTTGGATGTCCCCTACTGGGGATCAAGCCCACAACCTGGGCATGTGCCCTGACCAGGAATCGAACTGGGACCTCTCAGTCCATGGGATGATGATCATTCCACTGAGCCACACTGGCCGAGCATAAAAAGGAAACTTTAAAAATACATTTTTCTTTATTGATTTTTTTTTTTAAGAGAGAGAGGAAGGGAGAGGGGGAGAGAGACAGAAACATCAATCAGCTGCCTCCTGCATGCCCCCCACCAGGGATCAGCCTGCAACCTGGGTACATGCCCTGACTGGGAATCGAACCAGCGACCTCCTGGTGCATAGATCAATGCTTAACCACTGAGCCACACTGTCCAGGCTAGAAAGGAAACTTTTTAAATAAAAGAAGGAAATCTTGCCATTTGCACCAAAATGAATAGAACTTGAGGGCACTATGCCAAGTGAAATAAGTTAAATATCATATACTTTAATTTACGTGTGGAATCTTAAAAAAAAAACTCATAGATACAGAGAATAGCACGGTGGTTGCCAGCTGCAGGGGGCAGGGTTGGCAAAATGGGTAAAGGGAGTCAAAGGGCACAAACTTCAGTTATAACACCAATAAGTCACAGGGATGTAACGTACAGCCTGGTGACTATAGTTAATAATACTGTATTGTTTACAGGTTCTCATCACAAGAAAAATATTTTTCTGTGTGTGGTGGTAGATGTTAACTAGGGTTGTGGTGATACAATGTATACAAATATCAAATCATTATGCCGGGTACCAGATATATGTCATATAACTCAATATGAGTTAATTAATTGGTTGAAAGATAATTATCACTTAGTGGTTCTCAAAGTGTGGTCCCAGACCAGAAACATTAGCATCCCTTGGAAATCCAGGCCCCACCCCAATCTACTGAATCAAAAACTCTGGGGGTGGAAACTCTGGGGTATTGAATTCTTCCAGGTGGTTTTACACACTCAAGCTTGTGACAGATAATAGCAAAGGCTCTGATGAAGAGTGACTGACTGTGGGCTTACTTGGGACAGCTTGGTCAGGGATGGACTCTTTAGGAAGGTGACATGTAAACTAAACCGAAGCCTGCAAGAGGAGAATGAACCAGCAACGTGAAGAGCCAGAAGAGAGTTCTACTGGGAACAGTAAATGCAAAGGCCCTGAGGTAGGAAAGAACCGATATGTTTGAGGAAGAGAAAGGAGGCCATGTAGGCTGTGAACTACAAAGAGCATTGGGACACCTCGTGGGAGGGGCAGAGTCTGAAAGTCAGCAAGCCTACACTCTGGAGGGTCCCTCCCACGAACAAACTGTGGATGCTGGGACAGTCACAGAGCCCTTCCAAGTATTCTCTAAAATGGGGAAAACAATATTGGGCCTGCCTACTGGGCCATTTGAGAATTCAGTGAGTCAGTAGATGTGAAATCACTGGGAAAAGCAAGAAGCAGTGTTCAAGTGGGAAGTATTACAATTAAGGGAGTCGATTAAGGATGTAACAGAATCCAGCCTCGCACAGTGAGAAGCCAACAGACCAATGCCTGTTCTCTGGAGCTACATGAGGTTGAGATGATCTTTCAAATAGGGTCTATCAGGAGTTCTGAGGGGGGATTTTCCAGAAAGGCCTGATAGTGGAACTCTTTTTTGTTTTTCTTTTTCTTTTGAGAGAGAGAGAGAGAGAGATCAATTTGCTATTTCGCTCATTCATTGGTTGATTCCTGTATGTGCCCTGACCAAGATCGATCTAACACCTTGGTGTATTGGGACAATGTTCTAACACAAATAAGTTACATCTCCATGACTGAGCCACCTGGCCAGGGCGCATAGTGGAACTCATGTTTCCATCCTACTGGTCGCTCTAAGAGGATTCTTAGCTTCATAAGGAGTTTGTTTTACTCCAGCTCCTTGCAAATTCTCCCAGGTATTGTAAAGGCAATGTCAGATTTCTCACGGAACCAGGCCATTTACGTCATCACAGACAGAGCCAATTCCACCACCAGCCACTGGTGCCCCTTTCATAAAGGGTCTCAGAAAAGGGCTCATCTCTGCTTCAAGCTTAAAGGAAGGCTCCCACCAGGACTCTGAGAACCTGGAGGTATCATCACAGGTGGCCCAATAATTAGCCCCCAGAGCTTAGACTAAATGCAAAATCGCTGCCTCCAATGAAGATACTGTGTGCAGAGCCTACTGCCTCCAGAGGCTCCTCTTCACCTGGTTATAAGATTTGCACATCCCGAGTGGTCAGGGTGGAGGGAGCCTCGGAGACGGGGTCCAGCCCTGTTGGACGGATGAGAAAATGGAGCCAGAGGGAAGGGACGGGCGCCACAGCCACTCACTGAGCTTGCGGCTGCGCTAAGATTAGATGGAGACCCCAGTTCACTGGCCCCTAAACCAGGAGTCTTCTCCAAACAGATGTCAGCACACCCCTCTCCCACTGCAAAACCGGTGTTCACAGAATAGAGCCCAAGCCATTGGCACACCATACAAGGCCCCAGAGTCTAGCTCCTGCCCAGTTTCTTAGCCTCATCTCTCATTCTCTCCCGCCCCGCCCCCCATCCGAGGCCATTCCACAGCCACAGACTGGGTGTCATGAACAGGCAGGTGACCAATGGGCTCATGACCAAGGCTGTCCCTCAACAGTATTCCTCAACGCGCTGTGAAATTCCTTGCCTCCGTCTCCTTGTCCACACTATTCCCTTGACCCAGAAAGTCCTTCCCCACCTCCCACATAAAAATCCTAGTCAAGCCTCCAAAGTCCACATCAAGGCCATCGCACCCGTTCCCAGAGCAGAATCCCTTTCTTACGGGCCTCCTGCAGCACCTGGTGATACCGCCCTAGCCACCTCGCGACTCCGGCTCACGTCGGATCTGATGAGTTACATGCGAACTCCCCTCCCCGAGCCCCATCATATCCGCTCAGCTGCGAGGTCCCGGAGCCAGCAACCGAGTCTTATTCATCTTTAGATCCCCTTCCAGCCCTTGGCAGTATCCAACACAGAGATGTGCTCAGTGGATATCTGTTTAATCAAACGCACAGATGTGTAACACCTGTCTCTGTGGAAGGTTTCTGTGACCCCTCCAGCCAGCGCCTGCAGAGAGCGCCGTACCTGCTTTTGCTGCTGTCCTGTTCCACTGGGCTATTCCCATGTGTGTGCCGGGTTCCCTGTTTTGTGCCATCCCACCCCAGCTCTTGGCAGGAGAATGTAAACTCCCCAGGGCAGTAATGACGCCTCATTTATCTGTGCGCACAACTTAGACCCCAGCATACAAATGATAAATGAAGCAATCAAGTCCATTAATAACAATAAGTTAACCTATTTGGACATCTAAGACATCTCAATTGCTCTTGCTCATCTGAATCCTATTCATACGATTCACCACGTGGAGCTTTTACAACAGTGAGCAAGACAGAAAGTTCCTGCTGGATACAGATGTTAAACAAATAATCACAAATGTCTATTTATCACAGTTACAGAGCGTGCTCCAGAGGACACAGTACGGGATGCTCTGGTCACTGCTGAGTTCACTGCTTGTCCCAGCAGCCCAGTCCCATCATGCTTCATTCGGTCCCAGCGGCCCCGGCAGAGATGGCCGCCACTCACCAGCTCAGATGCAGAAAACAGATGACTTATCTTTCTCCCCAGCAGGAATGAAGCAGAGGCGGGTTTTCTTTGTGTGGGTCTTTCCATTGTTTCAGATACTCTCCCTCCTATTAGTATCCCCTGATTCCGCTGGGAGCTATTGAAAATGCCAAGTTCATAGTGGGTACGGATGCAAAGTCTGTGCTGCCTGACCTCATCGATTCCTGGGGGACGTGTTAAGACCCGCGAACTATGTGGGGCTCATAAATCAACGCTGGCTGGGTTTCCGCAAACGTTTTAGCTCGACGGTACTGACAAGTCCCCAAGCCTCCCCGCTTCCCCAGCCCCGACCCGCCTGCCGCCTGCCGTCCCTGGAGTCTGCGCATGCTGGCTGCTGGGGCAGGGCCCAGTGCTGGCTGTCCCCATCTCCCCTCTGGCCCCGCTCCGACAGCTGGAGGGGAATGGGAAGTCAGTCCTTGACATCCAGTCTGATGTCTGAGGCCCTCTGGAGAGAAGGAATCCTGTGAATGTCCTTTCCCTGCCAGCCCCCAAGGAGATGGCCCGGGGACCCTTCCCCAAGCACATTCCTGTTTCCAAGACAAACAGGAGCCTCAAGCCGGCTGCTGGGCTCCAGGGGGTGCCAAGGGCATATCATACATTTGAATGGCACCCCCTGGAGTTGTGCAAGGAGCTGGCCCTGGCTGGAGGTACATCGTTGGGAGCTACGATGGCAGGGAAACAAAGTCCTGGCTTCAAGGTGGATCCCCCTGGGATACCCCAAAGGGGAAGGGGACTGAGGTGGATCTGTGTGAGGTGGGTCTGACCCGAAGGTTCCTCACAGGCATCTTTTCCAATCATCCGCTCAGCCACAGCGTAAACTCCATCTGGTTCAACACTCACTGCGTGCCAGGAGTGTGAGGACCCCTGCCGGGTATGGCCACACACCGTGGCCATGGCTCTGAGCCACAGGATGCTCCAGGAACAAGGAGACTCTTGGTCATCTTGGTCTCTTGGCTCCTGGCACAGTGGGGGCTGGTAGGGGGGCTTTCAGTGGACAATGAGAGATGAGTATGGGAATAACTGAAGACTCCCCTCTCACGTGCCTGGGTTTAACAGCGCCCACACTCTCCTTCCGTTATTCATTCATTCATTCACTCATTCATTCACTCATTCATTCACCATCAATCACTCATTGAAAGCTCATGCTGCCCGATGCTGGGGATAAACAGTGGGTGCTGGTGCTGCATCCAAGGAAACCCCTGTCCACTGCCCCAGCCCCCGACACCTGCACCCTAAGGAGAGCACATGGGCGCCTGCCTGCCATCTGTTACACACCTGGGGACCGCCGAGAAGCTGTCCTTTCTGCCTCCAAGCAGGAGACCAGCTGGGGGCTGGTCTTCGGGGGGAGGTCATCTGACTCGCGTTCTCTCTGATGAGGGGTCAGCCCCAGCCCACCAGCACTTCCCCATCATAACCTGCTGGGCCAGTGTGGTCTGGAGTCTGTCATTCTGTCTATCTGCAGGTCCATGTGTCCAGAGAGGCTGGCAGCCGAGGAGGGAAGAGGACGAATGTACTTGTGTCGCTCCCTGGCCTTCTCAGAGCTCAGAGGGCCCCACAGAGAGGCTCCAGTGTGCGGTCTGAGTGGGGTCCGAGTGGAGGAGGGGCAAGTTGCAGCACGTGGTCACAACTGAAAGGCAGCTCCTCCCTGTCTCCCTCCCCAAACCTCCCCACCAGCAATAGCAGCCAAGAGCCCCCCACTCTGACCTGTGACTGGGCAGGGATCACTGCCCCCATGTGGAGGGGATGGGGTAACAGCAGCCAGCAGACCTGACCAGCAGACACTCAGATCCTCTGCTAAACCCCAGAACAACCCCACTGGGTAAATACTAGTGCCCTGTCGTATAGATGGGTCACTCTCAGGGTTTGAAGCCCCAAGCCAGGCAACTGTGCAGGGATAGGATTCGAACCCCAGTACATCTGAACCTAAACCCCATGCTCCTTCCACAGCATCAGACTACCTCCCACTACATCCTGGCCTAAGAACGCACTCCCTCCAAGGCCTTTGAGAAAACAAAGATCCTCCTTTCTTTCCCTAGAAGCAGAAATGATAACTTGGCCTATCAGATGCTATTTACATGTGGCTGTTGTTGGCAACATTAGATATGACTCCTAATTTATCGTTTTCATCGGTGTTATTGTTCACATGCACACACTCTCCAAACGCTAATGATCTGTGCTCATGTGATATTGTTACTTCTTCATTTCATTGAATCCATTCCTGACAAAGAGCTCCCAAATCACTGTTTCCTGCGTCACACGGGAGTGGGGGTGGGAGCTGCAGATGCCCTGTGGACTCACAGCAGGTAAGACCTCAGGGACACCTACAGCAGCCACCAGTGTACGTGGCCCCTATGCGAGCCATTCTGTTTGAGAGTTCACTAGCGGTGTGCTAGTCTGCTTCCATCAGAAGGGTGCTTGAAAAGAAATCTACCAGCCTCGATGAGAAAAGAGAAGGTACAATCACCTTCCTCTGTTTCCACACATTTGGAACCACTGTGCCTCTTTGAGAAGCACCAGGACAGGCACCTTTCACTGACCAGTCTGCTAACGGTCTGCCGCTCTGGCCCTGACCTTCGAGGTTATCTGTGACCTGGCAGGTAACTGCGACCTCCTGTCCTCCAGCAGGCACTCTCTGGACACCTGCTCCTGCACCCACTTGAGCCAGAACTACCCAAAGCAGAGCTGAATGGCCTCACTACTGGAAGTCCACACTTGTAGCCTCTTGCAACACCTCTTGCTTTTCACAACAACTGGCTAATTCTAGAGTGGAACATAATTAAAAGAAACACACCCAGACCAAGGAACATAAGGTGAGAGCCAAGAAAAATTTGTAGGTCATTGAGAAAATGGTAATGCTAGGCACCGGAGAAGTGCCTACCACACAAAGGCACCAGGCTGGGCGTGCCCGCCGTGGTTCCCACCTCACTGGGCCAGGGCCAGTTCCCAAAGCGGCTCCAGCTGTGGGTGGGAGGGGCTACCTTGCCAACGAAGAACTGACTCAGTCTTGGCAGAGGGTGCCGCTGAGCACGTGGGCTGGTTGAAACTCAAGTAGAGAAAGAACACATCACTGAACAACCCAGATGACAATGCGTTCACAGAAAATCCAGACTGTCTGGACACAAGTGTTGACCTCCCTAGAGATTGGGGAGGTGTAGACTAGGAGAACATTCTTGAGTTGGAGGCGACCTGAGACAGCGTCTGGTCCAGGGAATGTAAGCCTTCTGTGTGCACGCTATGAGCCCGTTTTCAGACTGATGAAGCCGGGGACCCTTCTCAGAAAATGCTTCTAACTACATAACTTTACATCCATAGGATTACAAAAGAAAACAATTCTATTAAAAGACAGTTATCAAAATATTTAAGAAACAAATCTATGATACAGGAATATATATGCTTCTTCATCGGTGCATTAAACAACATTTGGCGGCAGGTCTAATATCTGCTACAATTTTGAAGTGATAAGTGAGAAGTATATTTCAAAATAATATTTCAAAACATCAAATCTTCAAAATATTTCAGAAGAACCGCTACAGCCGTAATGTGATGTACAGACACCTGTGTTTCTCTTGTTAATACTGTCCCGGGTACTGCTAAGAGTCCTATAGCTTACTGCCCGTACCACTGAAGGTAACACTAAATTTCATTAGAAGATAGTGGGGAGCAAAACATGAAAATAAATCCTCTACATTCTATCCTCAGACCCTAGATTAAGACCCCGAATTTCCTACTATCCCTTCTTTCTGCAAATAATAAAATATAGACCAGACAGGCCAAGTGACTTTTTTTAATGTCACACAGCTAATAAATAGCAGATCTGGGATCAAAGCCCTGTTCCTACTGATGTCCTCCCAGTCCCTTTACCACTCCGGCATGCTGCTTCAACTTAGGCTTTACATTTTTTTCTCTTAGATTTTTTTTTTTTAAACAAAATACATTTTTTAACCAAGTCAAACAATATGGGAATTACATTTAAAAAATAAAGTTTCCAGCCCTGGCCGGTTTGGCTCAGTGGTTAGAGAGTCGGCCTGCGGTGCAGAGAGACCCGGGTTCGGTTCCCGCTAAGGGCATGTGCCTTGGTTGTGGTTTGTCCCCGGCCCTGGTTGGGTCGTGTGGGTGGCAGCCACTCGATGTGTCCCTTTCACGTCGATGTTTCTCTCTCTCTCTCTCTTCCTCTCTCTCCTTCCCACTCTATCTGAACAAAAAATGGGAAAATGTCTTCAGGTGAGGATAAAAAAATAAAAAAATAAAGTTTCCGACCTGGCCGGTTTGGCTCAGCAGTTAGAGCGTCAGCCCTCAGACCAGTGAGTCTCAGGTTCAATTCTGGTCAAGGGCACGTACGTCAGTTTGCAGTTCATCCTCGACCCTGGTCGGGTCATGCGACAAGGAGTCAGCCAGTCAATGTGGCTCTGTCACATCGATGCTTCTCTCTGTCTCTCTCTCTCCCCCTCCCTCCCACTCTATCTGATGATAAATAGATAGAGTGGTGAGGAATAAAAATAATTAATTTAAAAATAAATAAAAATAAAGTTTCCACCTTCCTTTAATATAGTCCTATCTAAGAACGGACAGCTTAAAGTGGACCAGCAGCATAACCTCACCAGGGAGCATGTGAGAACGGGGAAGTCAGGCCCTGCCCCAGATCTGCTGAGTCAGAATCTGCGTCTCCCAGGTGACTCATGGGCACATGAACGGCCCAGAAGAGCCGCCTTGGATGATCCCTAGAGTCCCCTCTCTGCTGAGATCTCCTTGGAAGTATAAATCCTCCCAACCCCTAATGCTGAAAAGTGACAAGAATTTCACCCTCAACTTTCTGAGGCATGTGCTATTAAATCTAATCCCCCGAGGGAAAAAAAACAACAATAACAGAATAACAAGACTGAGAGCTTGCAACAGAACTCATAATGGGATGATGAGATCTGAAATGATGAAAACAAAATTGTAATAACTATTATTAACCCTAACCACACGCGAGCCAACCTCCATGCTGGACAATTTATTTTATTTATTTATTTTAATTTATTTAACTTACTTTTTTCCATCACCATTTATCCCCTCTATGCCCTCCTCCACCTCCACTCCCCCCCCCCAATCACCACACTGTCCATGGCCATGAGTTCTCTCTCTTTCTTTATTTTTGCTCAATCCCTCCACCCTCCTCAACACCCCCCTCCCCCACTAGAGCTGCCTTTCTGCTCTCTATGAGTCTGTCTCTATTTCACATGCTCATCCTGGACAGTTTCATGCGTTATCTCATTTAATTCTCACAAATATTCTGTGGAAGTCGCTACTGTGAGCCCTATTTACAGATGGAAAAAACGAGATTCAGAGAGACTGCTCTGCTTGCTCTCCATCCCAGCCAAGGACTAGGAAAGACCTGAAGCAACGGGACCACCTGAGTAGTGAGGCTGCACTTGAATAAGCTCGGTCAGGCCCAGTTCAAAGGACACCCGAGAAGACCCAACTGCGGAGCCCCCACCTCAGTCCTGGGTCCCACGTCCTCCCCAGACCTGCCTGGTCCCACACCCTCAGCAGCTAAAGTTCCCAGCAGCCACCGCTTCCTGCATGTTCCTTCTGGTCTCACCCGAGGACTTGGTTTCAAGTTACAGCCCAAGCCTGTAAAAAATCGGAAGAGAAGCCTCCAGGAGTCTGTGGCGGCGGCTGAGGGAGGCTTCTAAGTGTTCCTAAGTCTTACCTGCTGAGAACTACTTCCCATGATTTTATCTCACAACTTCAATTTGCTGGTATTTCGAAGCAGAAGCTGACTGATGTCTCTGTCAAGGGCTGAACTGGGCAAAGCCCTGCAAGCTGGGTGTATACCAAGCTCAGTTTTAGGTCATTTTAAAGGTTTTAAACAACGAGGCCTCCAGTACATTTTCAGACTCTATGAGTCTTTCATCTCCATGGGTTACCATTTCCAGACGCTCGCTGCCTCCTCCCCGAATCTTTCCCCCACAGTATTTACTGCGTGATACTCCGTGCAGACCATGGACAAGGCATTTTTACACGTAGGCATTGTTGTACCCATTGTCCAGATGAGAAAACTGAGACTGAGGTCTCACAGCTTGGAAGTGGCCTAACCAAGGTGAAAAGCAAGGCCTGTCTGACTCCTAAGTTCCAGCCCTCTCTACTCTAGGGCACCCCACCTGCTCAAGAACCGATCCGAGGTCACCTAGTATTTCCACTGCTTGCTTTATGTCTAATCCCCCCCTTCCTTGGTGGTAAGCTCTAGAGAGAGCCCTGTGGCTGTGCCCCTCAGTGCCTAGGCCAGAGCCAGGCACCAACGAGGTTCTCTGTATATGCTGGTTGAATAAATACTGGCTGCTTTCAGGAAAAATAACTCAAGAGAAAGGCTCAGACCATCCATCTTCCGAAAGGATCCACATGTGTTCCTCTCCAACCACATGGGCACTTTGATCAATGAGAAAACCCCAGGCCAGGAGATAAAGATAGTGCTTTATCCCAAAGGCCGGAATCCCCACCCTCCCCAGTGTAGCAAAGCTCTAGTAAATGGCTGCTTTCTAAGCTGCAAAACACGTCATGCACCTGAGTTACTGGTCGAGTCCCTAAATGTGCCACTGCCGAGTTGATTGGCAAAGGCAGAACTAAGAATGTCCACCCAGAGAGGGGACAGATGGAGCCCCAAAGGAGATGAACACTCAGAAACAAGTGGCGTCCGCAATCAGGGACCCACATCAAAGCCCACAGGGTTAGCGAGCTGTGACAGAAAGGTTCTTGAGTGGAGGTTCAAATCCAGGGTGCCCCCAGCCCCGCCCACCTCAGCCTCTCCCTGAGCCTTCAGCACCAGCGCTGTTCACCCCACCCCGCCCTGGTCCCAGATGTCTGTTGGCCAGCTCGGAACCCTCTGTCTGTGTGTGATGCTGCCTTTTGTCTGGGTCTCGGTTGTATTCTAGGTGGGTAGGGCTTCCTCCCAGCAGCCCTTCCTCTGCCGGTTAATTAACCACATCATTTTGGCTCTATCCCGAGAAGCTGGTCTCCAGAACCCAGGGAGACACTCTAACTAGCCAGGAATTGCACCACCTTTGTGGGGGCGGCCCTGGAGCTGAGCAACCCCAAGTCAAGATGTCAGTTTTCTAAATGACACAAAACTCTCCTGGCTCCTATCCCTCTGTCTACAAGTGCCCCGAGTGGTCCAGACTTACATCTTAGGGATTATGGACTCAAACAAACTTCGTTCCGAAGGAGCAGGGTCTAGTCACCTTCAAAGGAGAACCCAAAACAGAGAAGTGGAGAATGAAACTCAGAGACTCTTAGACCCAGGGTGCGAATCTGGTCCCACCCAGCGGGCACAAACAGGGCACAGTCTAATGTGGGCACGGGGAGGAAACTGTCCTTGAAAGTGGGTCCAAACTCAGGAAAAGTTAGCCACAGTCAAAGGGGATATCCATTTGCTTCTCTATTTATTTATTTATTTTTATCATCACCCGAGGACATTTTTCCATTTTTTATACGGATAGAGTGGGAGGGAGAGAGAGGAACAGAGAGAGAAACATCGACGTGAAGGGACACATCGAGTGGCTGCCACCCGCACGACCAACCAGGGCCGGGGACAAACTGCAACCGAAGTACGTGCCCTTAGCGGGAACCGAACCCGGGTCTCTCCGGACCGCAGGCCGATGCTCTAACCGCTGAGCCAAACTGGCCAGGGCCATTTGCTTCTCTGAACTCTTGTCTAGACTTCCACAGACTTAGGAGAAGAAACTGGAGCATGGAAGCAACCAAAGAACAAGGGCACTTACCTGGGAAGCAGTTTGCCAAAAAAACTAAACCCGAATTGGATCAAGTCTCTGGATCTAAAAGAATGCGATCCGCTAACCCCAAATTTGGGAAATTCTACAGGACGAACAGCTCAGCCTCCTCAACAGACAGGTGGCCAAGGCAACACAAAAGATTAAGGAGGAGTTAAGAGAGTTGTCAACCAAATGTCATCTGTAGACCTTGTTTGGCTGTGACTCAAACCAACCAACAGAAAAAAGACATTTGAACACTAGCTAGATACTTAATAAGGAAACGGAATTATTGTTGATTTTGATGACAGTATTGTGGCTATTTTTTAAAATATTTTTTCTTCATTGATTTGAGAGAGAGAGGAAGAGAGATGGAGAGATTGAAACATCGATGAGAGAGAACATCGACTGGCCTCCTACATACCCCCCACTGGGGATCGGGCCCACAACCTGGGCATGTGCCCTGACCGGGAATCGAACCGGTGACCCCGTGGTGCATGGGTCAACGCTCAACCACTGAGCCACACGGCCGAGCGTGGCTATTTTTTTAAAAAGAAACCGTATCTCTGAGAGATACATTTTGAAGTATTTAAGGCTGAAATTGCATGATGCCTGGAATTCGCTTTAAACGAACCCACGCGAGGAGGGTAAAAAGAAATGAGACGGGGCCTATACTGACAATCGCTGAAGCTGGGTGATAAGTAGGCAAGTGTTCACTGTGTTCTCTCGCTTCTGTCTAGATTCACAATTTTACAGAACACAAATGTTAATTACAAAAAAAAAAAAAAAGGAAGAGAAGGCCCCAGTTTTTCATTTTGGCCCCAGTACCGACTCCCTGGGAGGCTCTGAACAAACCTGTACCTCGATGAACCTCCGCCTCCTCATTTAGAGCCCGAACGGGTTCAAACGCCTGCTTGGCCCCTTATCCTGTGTGACCTTCCATGGTTTCTTAACCTCTCTGTGCTTTGGGTCGTCATCACACACCAGGAGTAAGAATAGTCCCACCCCCTGGGATTGTGGTAGGATGAAATGTGTTCATTCCCAGGAGGATGCTGGGGTGCCGCCCTCTGCGGGGGTTTGCTATTATTTCCACTGCTGCTGTGGTTTGTGATTTTATCTGAGTTGGAGGAGGAGACCCCTGTGGAGATGCAGTCCTCCTCTTTGAGGTCACCGAAGCTTCCGGAATCTTCCCCAGTTCGCCCCGATTATGCGCGGCTCAGTCCTTCCTTCCTCCATAGGCTCAGACCTGTGTTCTGGGAAACATGACATTCTTTCTCTGGCCAGTGACAGCCATGTCCCCTCTCAGGTTCTCCCCTCTCCTGCTGCCTTTGTGCCTTGCTCCTCAGTTGCTTGTTCCCAGGCCCACCTCGCTCATCCCATTTCCTGAAGGGGACAGTGTTGGAAAGAGAGACTCCCCTCCCTGGCCCCTCCCCGGCCCCCACCCCAGGAGGCCACTTCTTTCAAAGCCCAGAGGACCCTCTGTAAATCAGGAAACGGTGGGGTGGAGTGAAGGGAAGTTAGACAGAACTCCAGACTTATGAATGCATAATGCTGAACTTTCTGGAAACGGACGGGCCCAGTGCCAGTCCTCACTAGGGTTCCTAGATTGTATTTTTCTTACAAAAGGGCCATTATGAAGGCTCCACATCTCCCGTGTGACAGGTTTAGAGCCGTAAAACCGCCTGCCATCCTAGGGACCAGGAAATGATTAGGTTTCCCAGCCATGTCCTCAAGGGCACTGGGGTCCTGGAAGAGGTCTGTGGGAGACAGGGCGACGCTTCGGAGAGCCCTGGGGTGCTTCCCAGCTGCTCCACAGAAGGGGCCTGGGAGACTGCCCAAGACCTCAGGTGGAGCAGCCCCCTGAAACCTGGGGTGCCCCAACTGTCATTAGACTCCCGTCCCCACTTCAAGAGGTGCACGGGACATCCTGGAAGAGCTGCGCCCCCACTCCAACCTCGCTTTCTCTGCATTCACTTTGAGGTCACGTCTCCCTACAGATGCAAGCGGCCGTGTGATGGAGACAAGAGACTGCAGACTGGCTGTCAGGGCAGCGGACACCCGTCCTACCTCTGCAGTTCCCCATCCGTGCTCTGGAAGATGAAGACGCCAAAATAAATGCTGTCAAGTCCCTTCCAGTTACAACAGCTATTGTTCAGCTGCTTGTTATAAGGAAGTGTGTTCCTATCTTCTCCACCAAAACGTCAGGCTATGGCTTGACTGGTCCCACACTCTTCCCTTTGCACAGTCATCGACATTCAAAGTGGCCATCAACCAAGTCCCCATTCTTCCCCCTTTTCCCTCCATACCCCCTTCCTGAGATCAGAGAAGTTTGGGTTCAGGTGTATCCAAATTTCCCTTGTGGCTCTGAAGTACACTTGTTTGCATGTTATTTGCTTGTATTAAAATATAAATGCACTCGCCTGCCTGGTGTGGCTCAGTGGATTGAATCTCCTCCCATGGACTGACCGGTCCCGGTTTGATTCCCAGTAGGGCACATGCCTGGGTTTCCGGGCTCGATCCCCAGTAGGGGGCGTGCAGGAGGCAGCTGATCGATGTTTCTCACATGGATGTTTCTCTCTCTCTCTCCCTTCCTCTCTCTCTAAAAATCAATTAAAATATTAAAATATAAATGCACTCATTTGCATGAATATATAAAAGACATAACAAGGTAACTGCACAGCCTCTAACAGTTGGTTACAGTGCAACTCGCCAGAGCCCTCAAATGGGACCAACAAAAATCTCACTAAGTAGACAGATGTTCTCCTAAACTTTGGGGGTAAAGGAAGCAAATATTAGAACTTTAATTCACATCTATCTTTATCACATGCTTTAAACTTTTCTATTTCTTACATATGCTTTATACTCCACAAACCGTATTAGTATAACAGGATATGTAAGTAATTTGTAAATATACATATAATGGGGGTCTAGGTACAAAAAATTTTGTAGATGAGGTACACGATCAAAGAACTTTGGGGTCACCATCACTCCAGACCATCTCCCAAAGCTGGAGATAGTTATAAAGGTTTTGGTCTGACCACAGCCAAGGGACCCGGGAGGATTCCAGGTAGCCCTCCACCAAGGTCACACTGGCCCACAGAACACCATCACGAGGGCACACATCACACCACTCGCCAGCGCCTCAGGGACCCCATGGCCTTCGTCCCGGAGACCTAGTTGTGCTATGCGCTCCCATCAGTGAGATTCCTTTTGGCCAGAGGGCATTGGTCCCCACTCAAGGAACCGACTTCCTTCCCAGAGCAGTTGGTCTTGGCTTCTTTCGTTTCAGGAGGATACATTTCATCCAGGGGGAGGGATGATGAAAAGAAAGCACTGGTCCTTTCTAGATCTCATTCTGGGATTCACTTACTAAGTTTGAGCAGCTCCATTTGTTACTGAATAGAGAAAATATGAGCTTGGTCTTTAAATAGATAGAGGATACATAGATAAGATCGAAAGATGGATGGATGGAGGGACAGATGATGGATGGATGGATAGATAGATAGATAGATAGATAGATGATACATAGATCGATGAAAATAAAGAAAAAACAAACCGGCTTTCTGGAGAACTGTCAGTGACAGCAAACTACAATATTCCTTAGGTGGGAGGGTACCAGAGACACAGGCTGCTAAGAGTGAAAATGCTATGTAGAAAGGAAGTCATTGTTTCACCGGTGCACGGAAGGGCCGCTCACAACCCATCGGGGTGGTCCTGTGGACCAGGACGTGCCTTCAGCAGGCACAATGGACAGGAAGTTCAGGATGCTGGGCTACTCACCCACACACTGGTTGCCTTCATCCATCTGGAATCCAAAGCGGCAGATGAGGGGCCTCGAAATCGAGGGGTACATTGCAGCTGGTTGTAGTGGGGGTGAGGCCGCTGCTGGGTGTGGACCTGAGTAGGAGTTCGGGAAGGGGTTCAAGTAGGGCCCTCGATACACTGGGTTTGTTCGGGGGATGCAGAGATACCCGCCGTTTTGGTTAACACACATCATGTCTCCTCGGCAGGCCTCAGGGATGGTCCGGCATTCGTCGACATCTGGAAGGCCACAGGAAGAACGAGCGTCAGTGGCCTCCCGGCCACACTGTGCGTGGGGCTTATTTAAGCAGAGCTCCGTACTGAGAGAGCCACGAAGGACCCCAAACACTACCAGCATCTGCTCCCGACAGTGCCTGGTAATTGCCAGCAGGTGCTCCCAAAGGTCAGTCGTGTTGAGACAAACTGACCTGTGTCACTAACATTGGCCATCAAATACCACCACCACCACCACCACCACCACAGTCTTGGCCTTATCCACAAAAACCTGTATTATCGTGTGTTTAATACTTTTTAAAAAAAATGAACCCACATTTGAAACTCAAGTAAATGCATTTTTAAAAATTTTACATGACTACAACAAATGAAAAACAGCATCAATTAGCATAAATGAGATAGTAAAAATAAACATATAACTGTTAAAATAGTGTGCACTGGGGTGTAACACCTCAGATACTCTTGTGTGCCCACAGGACACGCGGGAACACTGGGGTAGACCTCAGCATCGTTCCCATGTCTACTCCAAATACCGGCTGGACAGGGGAGAAAGAGTCCCTTGCTTTGAGCAAGACAAGGCATGGCTGAGAGCTAGTTATTTGTTAAGAAAGTGGAGCCTTACTTGCAAGTCAGCTCACACTGTGCCAGCAAACAGGCCCATTTTCGGCCAGGCTGGTGCTCTGCTTGTTAAGCTGGGAAGGGGAGGTAGGTGCTCTAGAAACCCTGCCTTGCTGGGCGGGGCCGTGGAAGCCTGACCTGGGGCTTCAGCATGAGCAGCCGACCTGCTCCCACACACTGGGCCCCTCGCCAGCCTCGGGGGCTGCTCCGTGTGGGACAGGAGGCTGGGGGAGAGATGTCTGAGTCCTGCCAGCTTGCCCAGCCACCTCACCTGAGAAACTCAGACTAACTCCCACCTTGGGAAAGAGAGACGTTGAGGCTCTGAATGACCCGTTCAGCAGCTGTAAGCCTGAAATTGTCCATCAAGCTGGTGGGCCAGGAAGGATAGCTGCCGCCCCTCTCTGTGTCCACAGGGTCATCCTCATCCCCCTCACGTCAAGTCAAAGTGAAGCCTGGGACCCACAGCAGGGCTTTACTCCTCACCACTACCTCTGGTCCTCTGAGCTGATGTGAGCTCAGGGAAGATGCATGATTTGGCCGAAATCACGTATAATTTAAAAGCTAAGTATATACCTGAGATGGGGACAAGCGGGGCTGCCTCATTTTCTTCATTTACCCTGTGCTCCAGCCACGGCAGCTATCCTACAGTCTGAATGTCCCTTCCACCCCGGTCTTCGCTTATGCTGTTCCTTCCGTCTGCAATGCCATTTCTCAGGATCCCACTCATTCTTCTCACATATAATCTCATAATATAATTGGATATATATAGTGAATTGGATACCTCTAGATGATAGATAGATAGATAGATAGATAGATAGATAGATAGATAGATAGATAGATAGATAGATAGATGATAGATAGACAGATCCAATCCAAATGTACCCTCCATGATGGCGTTTTTTATTGAGCCCAGACATAAATAAGGCATCACACTCTCCTCCTTTTGCAGGGTCCACCTCAACTTGGTGATGACTTTATTCCATCCAGGTGTACCTGTCCCACTAGCTCATGTGCTAGGAGCACAGCCCCAACAGGTCTGTCCTAATCCTGTGGTTACATTAGGCTACCTGACAAAGGGGAGGGAGGTAGCAGATGGCGATGACGTTGCTGATCAGCTGGCCTGGAGACGGGTGCTTGCCTGGGGCAGGCACTGTAATCATGGGAGTCCTTACAAGTGGAGGAAGAGGCAGAAAGGTTGATTGGAGATGTGACAATGGGAAAAGAGGAGACTCGGAGCTTGGCAGCACTCAGCACAGGGCTGGCTTTGCAGACGGAGGAGGGGCCATGAGCCAGGCATGAGGGAGGCCTCCTTCTCAAAACCGAAGAGGTCCTCAGCTAACAGGCAGAAAAAGAAGGTGCCTCAGTCCTATCGCTGAAAGAAACTAAATCTGTTGGGGTGCAGTTTGGTGCAGCCACTACAGAAAGCAGCACGGAAGTTCCTCAAAAATTAAAAATAGAGCCCTGGCCGGTTTGGCTCAGAGGTTGGAGCGTCGGCCTGCGGTACAGAGAGACCCGGGTTCGGTTCCCGCTAAGGGCATGTATCTCGGTTGCAGTTTGTCCCCGGCCCTGGTCGGTCGTGCGGGTGGCAGCCACTCGATGTGTCCCTTCACATCGATGTTTCTCTCTCTCTCTTCCTCTCTCTCCCTCCCGCTCTATCTGAACAAAAAATGGAAAAATGTCCTCGGGTGAGGATAAAAAAAAATAAAATAAATAAAAATTAAAAATAGAACTACCATATGACCCAGCAATTCCACTCCTGGGTACATATCCAAAGGAAATGAAAACAGGACCCCCAAGAGATACCTACACTCCCATGTTCATGGCAGCACTATTCACAACAGCCAAGATATGGAAACAACCTAAGTGTCCCTCTGTAGATGAATGGATAAAGAAGATATAACACATGCACATGTGTGCGCATGCACACACGCACATGCACATGTGCACATGCACACATGCACATGCATATGCACGCACGTGCATGCACATGCACACACACAAGCACGCGCATGCACATGCACGCACATGCACATATGCACCTGCACGTACACATACGCACACGCACACATGTGCGCATGCACACACGCAATGCACACACATGCACACGCACACATGCATGTGCATGTACATATGCACATGAGCATGCACACACAAGCACATGCACACACATGCACGCGCACACATGCACATGCGCACACATACTGGAATATTATAATTCAGTTACAAGAAAAAAGGAAATCCTGCCATTTGAACACCATGGGTAGATCTTGGAGACGTCATGCTGAGATAAGTCAGACAGAGAAAGACAAATACTGTATAATCTTACTTGTATGTGAAATCTAAAAAGGCCAAACTTATAAAAATAGTGCGTAGAACAGTGGCTGCCAGGGGCTGGAGGAAACAGGGAGGCTGGTCGAAGAGCACGAGCTCCCAGTTACCAGGTGACCAAGCTCTGGGACCCAGGGCACAGCACTGCGATCCGAGTTAACCGTGCTGTCTCACACACTTGAAAAGTGCTGAGAGTCGATCTTAAATGTTCACCGCAAAAAAACAAGTGGAAATTATGTTCTGTGAGGCAGGTGTTAGCAAATGCTAGGGTGGCAGTCATATTGCAATATATATCAAATCAATAAATTGGACACTTTACACTTACAAAATGTAATAAGTCAATTATGTCGCAATTTAAAAAAAAGAAACAACCCTACCCACAATACGCATGAGCAAGGACAGGATTCTCCCCTACGGTCTCTGCAAAGGAACAAAGCCTTGTTGGTACTTCGACAATAGCCTGGGAGACCTCTGACGAACTCCTGACCTCCAGACCAGTGAGATAATAAATTCCTGTTATTTAAGCCACAAAGTCGGTGGTAATTTGTTATGGCAGCCCTGGGAAACTCAGACAGACGGACAGCCCTGGGAAACTCAGACAGACGGACAGCTCCTTGGGAGCAGGGATCTAGTCTTACTCATGCTGGCACCCCACCCCAGGGCTAACAGTGACAGGCACACAGAAGGTGTTGGATGACAGGGTGGCACCGACTTCAACCATTCTGTGGCACTGTTTCTTCCATGGGCGAGACTCAGACAGATATGACAATATGGAACAACGGCTGAGAAAGAAACAGCCCCGCCATCGGGCTGTCACTGAGCGCCGCCCCCGGGGGATCTTCGCGCCTCTTACCTATGCACTGTCCGGACTGGCGGTCCAGGTCAAAGCCGTTCGTGCACTGCTGCTGCTGGAAGGGGGAAGGGCAAGGTCATTGACTCGCTTCTGTGTGTTCAGCTCTAAAAGCACTACACCGGCATTCCAGGAATCGGGAAATCGAGGAAAGAAGAGCATCCATATATCCAGAACACCAACACCTGTGTTCTAACTCCTATTGCCCCACCCCCACTTTTGTGGATTTGCATACAATTATTTTTTTTTAATCCTCACCTGAGGATATTTTCCCATTTATCTTCAGATAGAGCGGGGGAGAGAGAGAAACATCGATGTGAGAGAGACACACAGATTGGTTGCCTCCCACATGATCCCGACCAGGGCTGGGGACCGAACCAAAACTGAGGTACGAGCCCTTGACTGGAATAGAACCTGCGACTCTTCGGGGCCGATGCTCTAACAGCTGAGCCAAACTGGCCAGGGCCATACAATCATTTTACGCTTAGCATTACTTTTCTTAAAATGTCTTCTTTTTTTTTGTTTGTTTGAGAGAGAGAGAGGAAGGGGGCGGGGGAGGACATCATTCTGTTACCTCCTGTATGCACCTTGACCGGGGATCAAATCCACAACCTGGGCATGTGCCCTGACTGGGAATCAAACTGGCAACCTTTTGGTGCACAGGATGACGCTCAACCACTGAGCCACACCAGCCAGGGCCTTAGCATTACTTTTTAAGCTCTTGCTCTGTTGCTGCAAAACCCCCATTTTTAGCAGCTGGTTCCTGGGGGTTGCATGCTAGTCATGAAACTCACTCATCCTCACAGCCGGTCCCCCGATGAGGTGCGCCGTGTTCGTTCCTTTCTGGGACAACCACTCACTCCCTTTGGGTGTTGCTAACCTCCCCTCTCAGCACCCAGTATGAATTCTCTGTACCCTGTGAAATCCTCCGCCTGATCCTGAGGTCTGTGCATGAAATCAGAGCTACACAGTGATGCAGTCAGTTCTCCAAGGAAAGGAGAATTGGGGAAACTCCTCCATTTCAACCTCGCAAGACGATTCCAAAGACACTTTCAGAAATCGATCTCCAACAGTCCCCGAGGGTTGTAGGCTTCACATACAGCTTGAGACACAACTTTATGCATTTAGAAAATCATCAGGGAGGTCAACAGTCAGTGGGCCTTCTGGGAAGACCCGGGCCCGCCATGCAATAGCAACCCCAGGAGTTTGGCTTCCCTGAGCTGTGGGCTGGCTTGGGAGACGATGGATTTAGCCTGCATTCCTGGGAATAGGTTCAGGTGTCTTAGAGCCTTGGGGCCAAAGAAACTGAGCAGATGGGCCAGGAGGCTGTGCCATAAGGCTCAGGAAACCAGAAGAGCTGGGTTCCAGCCCCGGCTCACCGACTAATGCCAAGCGCGGGCACACAGGGGCACTCCTGCCCAGAAGCACTCGAGCATATTTGACTTAACATTTAAGATCAGTCAAGACACCCCCCTCCCCAAGAAGGTCACAAATGAGGGCGTATGATCCGATTATAAGAACATTGGGTTAGGAGTCAGGGCACGGAGGTCCAAGCCCTGCCGCATGTGAACTACATCACCTGGGTCAAGTCTCAACTTTTTGGAACCCCAGCTTTAGTCTCTGTGGGAGGAAGAACTCACTTTCGGTGAACCGTAAAGCCCCCCCAGGCCCAAATCCTAGGATTCTAAAATACATGGCCGGATGACCTGATTTTTACCACATGCCTAGATAATGAAAGAAATAAAAACCTTACCTGTGCATTCCCAGGACTTGGAAGACAGAAAGCCAGAATGGTGACAGTGAGTATCCTGTAAGGGCAAAAAGCCAGTGTAAATGCCCAAGACACTTCCAGGATCCAGGTCTAAGGGTAAACACGGGCCTCGTGTTGCTGGGCACTTACAATGGTGACATCGCCTTGTGCTTATATGAGGGACCCCAGATACCCCAACCGTCCCATACAGCACCAGCCTCTTCTACTGGTTTCATGTGTTGGAATAATGCATTAGACAGCATTCTTTAAATAAAGGGTTTTGCTACTTCAGAGAACAAATCTACAGCTCACTGCTGTGATATTAACAACGCATGGGCCATTGCCCTCATCTCACTCCTTACACAGGAAGACTGGCCTGAGCTCCCAACGTCTTCACTCTGAACTGGTAACGGAGCAAGGAAAACGGGGAGAAAGGGGGGTACAGATGCGAAGCTCCTGGGTTCCACAGAAGAAAGGTGTCACAGGAAAGTCACCCAGTCCCAGAGTGTGCTTCACGCTGGCCCCGAGGGAGGACCAGAGGACCTGGGCAACAGGAGAAGCAGCCAGAAAATTTAGGGGGAGCCAAGAAACAGAGGGTCAGGCCAGCTCTGCCATTCACAAGCCACCAAACCTCTCCAAGCCTCACATTCCTACCCTTCAGCAACACAAGCTTCTTTCCAGTAAAACCGTAGTTGCCAATATGCTTTAAAAATATGATATCTATACCACCTCACACCCACCAGGAGAGCTATAATTAAAAAAAAAGCAGACAAGGGTTGGTGAGGATGTGGAGAAATTGGAACCCTTGAGCACTGTTGGTGGGAATATAAAATGGGGCAGCCACTGTGGAAAACAGATTGGCAGTTTCTTTAAAAATTAAAAATAGAATTACCATATGATCCAGCAATTCCACTTCTGGGAATGTACCCAAAAGAATGGAAAACAGGGTCTCAAAGAGACACTTGTATGCCCTTATTCATAACAGCGTTATTCACCATAGCCAGAAGGTGGGAGAACCTTTCATTCATCGATGGATGAATGGATAGACAAATGTGGTATCTACAGACAATGAAATATTACTCAGCCTCAAAAAGGAATGAAATTCTGATGTACGTTACAAACTGGATGAACCTTAGAGACATCATGCTAAGTGAAATAAGCCAGTCACAAAAAGACAAATGCTATACGATTCCACTTATATGAGGTGCCAATAGCATTCAAAATCAGAGACAGAATTAGAACGGTGGTTGCCAGGGGCTGGAGGAAAGGGAAAGGGGTGTTGTTTAACACTCATAGTTTCAGTTTTGCAAGATGAATGAAAAGAGTTCTGGAGGTCGGTTGCATAATAATGTGAATGTACTTACCACCACTGAAATGCATGCTTAAGAATATATGCACCCTATGTTCATAGCAGCACTGTTTACAATTGCTAAGATCTGGAAACAACCCAAGTGTCCATCAGTAGATGAGTGGATAAAAAAGCTGTGGTACATTTACACAATGGAACACTATGCTGCTGTAAGAAAGAAAGATCTCTTATCCTTTGAGGCGACAGGGAGGGACCTGGAGAGTATTATGCTAAGCGAAATAAGCCAATCAGAGAAAGACAAATACCACATGATCTCACTTATTTGTGGAATATAATGAATAAGGTGGGCTGATGAACGAAATAGACCCAGAGACATAGAAAGGAGTATGGTTCAGACTGACAAACCTCAGAGGAGGGGGGCGGGGGAGATGGATGAGATGAACCAAAGAACTTATACACATGTATGCGTAACCAATGGACATAGACAACAATGTTGTGGGGGTGGGAGGGGACGGAATGAGGAGGAGGGTGTCTAGGGGGCAAAAAGGAGAAACAGCTGTAACAAAAATAAATTAATAAAAATTGGGGGGTAAGGGGGCTAAGATGGAAAAACAAATCTATGCAAATGTGGAGCTTTCTTTGGTGCTATTATTATTCAGTTCAACAGGGATTTGTTTGAGCGACTACTGACTACTGTTTGCAGGTGTAAACCCTAGACAGGAGAGCTACAAAACCAGGACCCAATCGCTGCCCTGGAGAGCAAGCTGGGGAGCCTCATGAGTCAATAATGTCTACACACTTTGGTTAGGATAAGCGGAAATACCCATTGAGTGCCATGAGAGCCAGGCTGGGAGTTAGGTAAAGGAAGGTCAGGGAAGGCTTCCTGGAGGAGGTGATCTTGAAAGCTTCTTCAGTAGAGTAGTGAGAGCTGGGACCTGGATGGATTCAGTGGCCCATTCCTGTCAAATACACCTCAACTTTACAATCCCACCCTTCATGAAAAGAGAGTTCAATAGATTACAAAACTCACTCAATCCATGACACAAGGCTCATCAGAATCAACAGCTTTGGGTACCTGGAGGGCCCCAGAATTTGGGTGGCATCCAGAGGGAACAGAAACCTGGTGTGGTGCTAGAAGATGCAAGCCCAAATTCTTCACCTAGTCTCCAATCCAAAGAATAAAGACCCTGAGCATCCACAAGTTTTCCTTTCATCTAAGTGCCTGCATGAGCCAGGTTCTAGAATGCTGGAGACAGCTCCGACCTTATAAAGTGCAAAGCCAAATCCCAGGGCTTTTTGATATTTGCGACAGCCAGATTTATATCTGGAAGGAATGAAAGAACAATAACAAATTTATTTTCCAGGCTGTATATTATGAATTTCAATGTTTTCCTGTTTCTTCACATGAAGTTTCCTTTTGGTTGGTTATAAAACCCTGTCTCGTTTATGTTGGAGACAGAACAGGTTGCCTGACTGCAGTGAACTTCAAGAGCTAGTGGAAAAGGCATGCTAACCTCATTTCTCCCCCTACTCCCGACTCCCCCATTCCCTTTGGCTGAGCGCGGTCCGGGAGACAGGTCCCCTCGGAGAGGTCCAGCCCCAAGCCCAGCCTCCAGAAAGAGCCACAGCTGGGTCCTGGGGGCCAGGTAAGCTCCAGGCTAACTGAGGAGGTTTTCCCAAAAATGAAATAATACCCAAGCTTGCAGCTCTCACAGGTCACAAACAGTTGCACCTTGTCACGAAAAACTCTAGAAAACTACAAAAATAAACTAACTATAGGAATACCAGGGAAAACTCTCATGCTCATAACTGGTCCCTGGAACTTTGGAAAACAGGTGGGTCCACCCACTTTGTGCACCATCCTAAACTGTGACAAGAGGCCAATGCAATCCCAGGGCCTGTGGGATTCATTTTCAGCACGCACACACACACACACACACACACACTCTGTCTAAAGCAGCTACATTTTCAAGAGTTTGTTCAGTAAAGACTGTGCAGATATAATCTAGATAAAGGTCTTCCGAGTTGAAGGATTCCTTGATTGGTATTGCAATTTTCTTAAAGAAAAGCAAAACTTCTGCTTACATGTAGTTCTGTCTGCAGTCCCCACTTTTCATTGGCTTGAGCCTTCTGGGTCGCATGCCCTTCCAGAATCCCACATACAGGGCAGATCAACCCCGGGGATGTGCAGCCTGCCCGTTTGCTTGTCCAACAGCCAATGCAGCAAAATAATTGCTAGTGAACCAGTAATTGGTCTCCCGGATTTAAAATATACATAAATGTTTGGAAAAACGGCACACTGATTTGCTGCCCTTTCGGATAAGAGGAATGAAGCGCTGAGGTTTGTGCAGACCTCTGCCGGATGCTGACTCTGAAACTGTGTGATAAAATACCCACTCCCAAAAGAAGGCTTCAAGATGAAAATTACAGAGGCACAGCTTTTTATAATTAACAATATCATTGCATCACTAGCTAATGCCTTTTCCAATATCCTGACACCGCCTGAATCAGTCCATAGCCATTTTCCACCCATCAGGTTTTCAGGACGGTTTCCAGACCCTGGAGGAAAAAGTCCAGAGGGGAGAACCTACCTTTTAAATCCTGGCATGTCCAAGATGCGGGGGCCGGAGGAGCAACGGGGGGAAGAAAAGGAGGTCGCAGTGCGGGACCCTCGGCGCAGTTCCTGACTTCGGCCTCTTCCGGGCCCGTGGGACTCGCTGATATTTTATTCCGGGGGGACAGCGAGTCGTGGAGAGGACGAGGGGAGAGCCTGGGTCCTCCGAGCCGCTGGAGAGCCCACAGTGAAAGCACCTGGTTTTGCTTAGCCCTCTTCAGTAATTCAGCATTAAACCAATTGGAGGAGGAATGTTAAAAATGAACACTTCATTTTCTAAGTATGTTAAACAATGCAAATGGGGCCTCAGTCTGGACACAGCTGGTTCAGATTACAGCGCTCACAACAATCTTGGGGCGTCTGCCAGGACCCAGTGCTCAGCGCTGGGAGGAGAGCCCTTTCCCGGGGCGAGCAGCCGCACTCGGGCTCCCCCATCTCCGCTGGAGGCGATTGGCGGGCAAGTGCGGAGAGTGGGGGGCGGGGGGCGGGGAGGGCCCCTTTGACCCTTTACTTCCCACCCAGGGAGGACATCCCCGGGCTGGGCGGTCCCGGCAGAGGCGGGGGAGGGGATCGAGCACCCTAGCACCCCCTGGCTTTGGGACACCCATGAAAAGTTAGTCGCCTTTCCAATAACTTGAGTTCATGACAAACACCGCCGACAGGGACTAGAATCTTATGATTTATTGGGAAACCAGAACCAATGAAGCAGAGGCTCGGGGTAAGCGACAGGAACTCACGGTTTTCCAGAAGGGTGGAGGAAGACGGATCTGGCTGACGCTAACTCAAGACAGCGGCTTGTGCAACGCAAACCTTCCCTGGGACCCGCGCCCCGCCCGCTGTCACCCGATTCTCGCCGGCGCGTTCTTGCTCTAATTAAACAGCGTCCGTGTATCACATCAACACGTTGCCCAGCTTAAACTTACACAATGTTATATTTCAATTATATCCCACGAAAGCTCGGGAAAAAAAATTTTTTTTTTCCATTTAAAAAAAAAAAAAGTGTCCTTGGCTGGAAAGTGATTTTAACAACCGAAAAGGTGATTTGAAAAGACCAAAAGGACCTCCGGGCAAAGCAGCGTGATAATCATAGCCTGCAAGCACTTTGCTAAGTCTTTTATATTTATTTTATGGGTGGTTTCAAACTGTTGTCCTTACTTTTTTTTTTTTTTCTTTTAAAGCATTGTAACCCTTTTCGTCCAATGAAATCTTTCCCAAGACACTATTCTGTGAAAGACCAGAGAGGGCTGGCAGTCGTCCAAGCGCCTCCCCCCACCTGCGTCTTCCCAGGGGCCCCTCAGCAAAGCCGCACCTACGGCCGGGGAAGCGCTGTGAGGTCCCTTCTCCCCGCAACTCTGCGGTAGGAGTTATTAGCCCCATTAAGCGAGGTTAGGTAACCCTCGTGGTCCCACAGCTGAGATTACACGGTCTGCAGGGTTAGCCTTCTCAAAAGGTATGTTTTTGGAAAGTACCGAAGGGGACCAGGTTTGCCTCCCTGAAGCTGCCCTTTGGAATATTGATGTTTAGGCTGGTAATTAAGAAAAGACTCAGAAACTTTGATCCTCCCCCCTTTTCTGCCTAACAGATCCAGGGGGAAAGACCTACTCTGGGAAGGGAAGCTTAGGATGTTGCCTTAGAAGCCTAATGTGAATTGAGTATGGTGCTGAGAAGGGGTCAAGGGGTACTTACCAGATTGCCCCTGTCTCGCTGCTTCTGGGTGGGCCGGCAGAGATTTACCAGCCCTGTGCTCCGCTCTTCCTCAAGTACCTATAAACCGCCCACCCTCACTTCTGACAGCTCCGACTCCATTCCCATTTTCTCCTTCGTCTGAAAATGTCATTTACACCCAACGTTGCCTCGCATGAAACAATGTCATTTCATGAGTATGTGAATTCCCCCTGCGCGTGTATTAAAATTCTTATTTTCCACTGTTAATCTGTCTCCGTTTATTCAATTATTAGCCCAGCTAAAAGAGTTGAGAAGGTGGGAGGGAAAGTCTTGATTTTTTCAGCCCTACAGTTAGTTCTCTAAAACTACACTTAACAAGAATGGCAGAATGTTGATGGTTTTCTACACGGAATGTCCATTTATTCCATTTCCTTTATATGTATTAGAAATTTCCCATCATAAAACATTGAAAAAATACATTATATTTATAAGGTTGTTCATTGCTCCCAAAGCTTGTAATAACAAAAGACTTAACGTCCATGAGGTGGGCTCCACCAATTGAGCTAAGTAAGGGACTTTCAAAAATGGACTATTGTTCAACCAATAAAAAAAAAATGTTGCACACGTAAGAGTGTAAAAATTGGATGACTCCATTTATACAGAAATCAGAATGGGGTAGTGAGTGGGAGGGGCCCCAGAAACCCTCTCTGGGTGCTGGTAATATTCTAATTATTGATCTGGGTGCTGATCCTACAGGGAAGGGTACGGTTAGGATTTGTGAAGCCCTCTGTATGTTACACTTTATTAAGAACAAAACAAAACACTGAAGCAGGTCCTTATGTGCTAATATTGAAGGATTTCCCATATATTTTGTAGGTCAAAATGGTAATTTCACATAATTCAACCTATTGTAGTAACAAGTGTAAAAGTAAGTGGTAGACCGGTGTGTAAAACATGCTATTATTGTTCATCTGGTGTGGCTCAGTGGTTGAGCATCGACCCATGCACCAAGAGGTTACCAGTTCGATTCCCAGTCAGGACACATGCGCAGATTGTGGGCCAGGTCCCCAGTGGGGGGCATGCAGGAGGCAGCCAATCGATGTTCTCTCTCATTGATGTTTCTGTCTCTCTCTCCCTCTCACTTCCTCTTTCTCTAAAATCAATAAAGGGAAAAAAAAATTTATTTTTTTTTTAATCCTCATCCGAGGACATTTTTCCATTTTTTGTACAGACAGAGTGGGAGGGAGAGAGAGAAAGAGAGAGAGAGGGAAACATCGATGTGAAAGGGACACATCGAGTGGCTGCCACCCACATGACCAACCAGGGCCGGGGACAAACTGCAACCGAGGTACATGCCCTTAGCGGGAACCGAACCCCGGTCTCTCCAGACCGCAGGCTGATGCTCTAACCGCTGAGCCAAACCGGCGAGGGCAAGGGAAAAAAAAATTTTAATAAATTAAAAAAAAAATGCTACTATTTGAGGCAATACACACACACACACACACACACACACAAGCTCTTGCTTGTATATGTATACAAACACAAGGAACTGTTAGCATTGTTTCTCTCCTAGGAAGGAAACTGGGTAGGCGGCTGGGGAAGAGATGGGAGAGGAAAGTTGGCTCTTCACTGTTCATTGTTTGGTATAATTTGAACTCTTTACCATGAGCATATATTACCTATTCAAAATATGAGGTTAATTCATGGAAAAATATACTCTATATATGTAAGGTTGTTTGGTGGAGTAGGGAGAGTTTTAAATAACTTAGTGCATCACGCCCTGGCTGGTTTGGCTCAGCGGTTAGAGCGTCAGCCTGCGGTCCAGAGAGATCCAGGTTCGGTTCCCCCTAAGGGTGTGTACCTTGGTTGCGGTTTGTCCCCAGCCCTGGTTGGTCATGTGGGTGGCAGCCACTCGATGTGTCCCTTTCACATCGATGTTTCTCTCTCTCTCTCTCTCTCTTCCTCTCTTTCCCTCCCACTCTATCTGAACAAAAAATGGAAAGATGTCCTTAGGCGAGGATAAAAAATAAATAAATAAATAAATAACTTAGTGCATCACCTCCCTTATGCTATCAACCTTCCTAAAGGATAAGGACAGAGAGGAAATCAATGTGCCCGTTTCCATGTGAGCAAATTGAGGAGCCTGAAAACAAACTGTCTAGGGCCCCAGAGATTGTTTCCATCTTAAAACTTTAGGGTTGGAATAAAAGGGAGAGAATAATATGGGTTGCAAGGGAAGACTTAGGATGTACCTTCCAGGTGACCTTGGGCAAATCACTTAACCTCTCAGTTTCTTCATCAGCAAAATGGAAATACTATTTACCTGTCAGGGTTGTTGTGAGAATAAAATAAGTTCATTATCCTTATGACTATTACTCTGTCCAGATTCCCACCTTTACACAATCCTTTCCAAAATATCTTTAATATCTAGTATATCATCTACTTTCACGAACAAGGAAATCATAGCCTCGAAGAAACAAACAGCCCCACTCACTGTTGAACAGTTCAAATTGTTAGAAATTGTCTGGAGTTGAATCCAAATCTACTTCCCTGTACATAACTACCTTCCCTGGGTCCTAATTCTCTCCTCTACAGCCATGTGCTGCAAAACCAGCTTCCTTTTTGTGAAAACTGTTCCACCTCTTGCCAGAGCTGGTATCCTCTTCCCCAGGTTGAACACCCCAGTTCTATCGACTGGTCCTGCTGCTGTGCGCCAAGAGAAGAGTCCATAGCACACAGGCTGCTTGACACCATCTCCTCCCTCCCATACTTGATTGCTTTTTTTTATTTCTCACCTGAGGATACTTTTTATTTATCATCAGATAGAGTGGGAGGGAGGGAGGGAGAGAGAGACAGAGAGAAACATCGATGTGATAGAGCCACATCAACTGGTTTCCTCCCACACAATCTGACCAGGGCCAGGGACGAACAGCAACCAAGGTCTGTGCCCTTGTCCAGAATCGAGCCCGTGACTCATTGGTCAGCGGGCCGACGCTCTAACCACTGAGACAAACCGGCCAGGGTGCTATTTTTTTTTTTTTTTAACAGAGAACCAAGTTTTGCTTGTTTGCCTATTATATTTGTGTCCATTGTTTCACCTCCTTTTCAACATGAATTTTACTATCTACAGTAGTATCATTCCCAGCATTGACAACTACACATCTGATGACCGTGACGTCTTTAACTTTATCACAGTTATCAGTAAAAAATGTACTAGGACAGGTGCTAGAGTGAAGCCCTCTGTCCGCTTCTCTTCCTTCAACATTCCAGGGCCACTGCTGATTGTCTAACTTGGGGTGCCACCAACTTCTCTCACTCAACTTACATTTCCCCATCTTGTCCACAAAGACTTGATGGGAGACTTTATCAGATGTCCTGCTAACATCGAAATGAACCTTACTGACAGCACTTCCTGATCTAGCAATTCTATTTTTAAAAAGAAAATGAGGTTTGTTGAGCATGAACTGTTAAGTGACCCTTCTGGCTTCTGGAGATCATCCCTTCTTTTTCTAAATGTTTTTAAATTTTTCAGTTGCAAAATAAAGATCCTAACATCTACCTCACCTCACATCATCAGACTCAAATACAATCACAACTATAGAACAACTTCACAAAATGTAAAGTGTAAGTAAGTGTAAGAGGTTATCATCTGCTGATGGTACCTTCCTGGCTCCAATGAAACTCATTTCCTCACTGTGCCATGGCTTGGAAAACAGATGGGCTATTTTAATTTTTTTTAAAGATGATGCTTCACCTGGCCAGTGTGGCTCAGTGGTTGAGCGTGGACCCACACAACAAAAGGTTGTAGGTTTGATTCCTGGTCGGGGGTACATGCCCAGTTGTGGGCCCGATCCCCAGTGGGGAGCCAATCGGTGTTCTCTCTCACTGAAGTTTCTCTCTCTCTCCCTCTCCCTTCCTCTCTCTAAAATCAATAAAGAAGGGCAAAAAATTTTAAAGATGATGCTTCAAATTGGGGAGAAATTTCACAAAATGTATGTAATGATATATTTTGACTATCAATATTAAATTGTTTATTTTTTCACTATCCAGAAATAATTACATCACAATGCCTTTCTAGGAGAGAATGCAAAACAGGGAAGGTGCCATTACTGAATGTTAAGATGGTGCTCGACTCCACACACACCCTCTCCTTTGACCCCCACGAGGTGCTGTAAAATAGGAAATCCTTCATTTTGCACATGAAAAACAGACCCAGAGACATCAAGGTCACACAGATAATAGACAATCCAAACTCTAGCCTAAACCAAGCCCTTGTGACTCTGAAGCCCTCATTCTTCCAGTTTACTAAGATTTGTTTCAACAAAAGTTCACTGCCACCAATGTAATACCACCACCAGAAACCCCCCAATATGCAGTGCAGTCAAGGAGAGCCTATGCAGGTAATCAATTCGCAAACCTGGGAGACGCAGACTCCAGGGAAACCAAAAGCGGCTGTTTTTCCTGGACCGGGAGACTGCTATTTATAAAGTCCCGCCCTAGTCTCTGATTGGTCCATCTTTATGCAAATGAGAATCCCAAATTTGCACAGTTTGATTGGTCCAAATATCACTGTTCTGATTGGTCAGAATTACGCATCCTGATTGGTCATTATGGGTCTGCTCTGATTGGTTACTAAAGATGCAAATGAAATGTAGCTCAGCAGTTCCAATTAGACAAGGCAGGCCTCAGTCCTATTGGTGGAAAGATGGTCTCCGGAGCTTATCCTTAGGGGCGGGCTCAGTAGGCAGGAGCCTGGTGCAGGAGGCTGGCATCTCAGTCTGCGGCTTTTCTCTGAAATGCACAATGTGGAAGAGGCCTCTGCCAGCAACGGTTAATTGAGCCCAATTTACCGCGAGTTCTTGGAAGATATATTCCTTCTCAGGGTCAACCCTTGCTTTCTCTAACTTACTGCTTACGTAGCTAGTACCCATGACACATGGGTACATGTGTCGGTCACCTTTTCGCCACCTAGTCCCACCTGAATCCTCTGAAATCTGGCCATGTTTTCACCTCCCAAAATTTGGTCATGCCCTCATGGCCAAATGCCATGCCCTTCATTTTTAATTCTTGTCTCTTTGAAGGATTTGACCACTGACAATCCATCTTCTCCTCTCGTGGCCTTAACTGTAAGTTACCCTGTTTTTCTCCCTATGACTGCATTTTCTCCAGCCTCTTTTCTTTCTCCTCCTCCCTAGCCAAAAGGTCTCCCAAAGTTAAGTCCGGCCTCTCTACTCTTTCTCAGTACCCTCTTACTGTGGAAATAGTCACTGGTCTTACCGCTGTTATGGAACATAGGTCCCGTATACTGTCAGCACTGTGCAGATGACTCTCAATCCCTCTCACTGTCTCCAACATCTCTGTTTGTAGACCCAAATGTTCAACTCCTTATGAGAAATCTCCCTAAATCCATTTTCTCTCCTGATTTATCAGGCACCGAGTCAGGGTAATTCATTCACTCCCTGAGAACTAATAAAAAAGTCCAAAGGGTTCCACCCTTGTGGTGGTTTGGGTTTGGGGTTTGGGGTGGTGGTGGTGTGTGTTTTAATAGAAATAGCTTGATGGATATGTGTCACAATAAATGATACACATTCTCACATTCTGTAGGTTGGTGGTCCAGGGCTATTATGGCAGCTTCGTTCCTTTACGGTACTAGAGGTTCAGGCTCCTTCTATCTTGTTGCCTAGGGCCACTGGGAAATACAGTCTGTGTTCTGAGATCAGGAACCCAATTAGCTAAAAATCTGGAATTCTCTTACTGGGAAAGCAAAAAATGGTCATCAGAGGACAAGCGCCAGCTCAGCCAGAAACCCTAAAGAACGTCATTTATCTTCACTTTGCCCATCTTTATTTATCGAGTGAGGAGAAGTCTCCATTGTCATCTATGCAACTATTTTCCTGTTTGTTTTTCTTACCTTTTAGTCTATGGTATTTTTGGAAATGCATACATTTTACATTTCTACATATTTAAATGTCTTAATCCCATTCTTCATGGTTTCAGTCCTGTGTCATGTTTATGTTAAACATATGCAATGTTTCAAAATAGTGGTTCTGGCCAGGCGGTTTTGCTCAGCGGTTAGAGCACCGGCCAGTGGACCAAAGAGTCGCAGGTTCAATTCCAGTCAAGAGCATGTACTTTAGTTGCGGTTCAGTCCCCAGCCCTGGTGTGGGTCGTGCGGGAGGCAACCAGTTGATGTTTCTCTCTCTCTCCCTTTCTCTCCCTCTCACTCTGTCTGAAAATAAAATGGAAAAATATCCTTGGGTGAGGATTAAAAAAAAAATAGTGGTTCTTTTCTCTGGAGAACCCTAACAAATACAGCACCCTAAGCAAGCTTTTAGCTTTGCTGAGTTTCAGGTTTCCAGCTTTAAAACAGGGGCAAAATAACAGCATGGTGTTGTAAAGGGAATCGTGTTCATAAAGCACCTAGCAGGTGCCAGTGCACAGTAGGTTCTCAATAAAGGTTAGAAAACTTCCTCTTTTATTTTTACCTACTTGCCTATAGTGCAAGTACTTACCTACTTACCTACAGGCCAGGGGGCGGGGGGGTGCCTTCATGTCTTGGGAATGTTAAAAAGGACATTGCCTGGAGGAGGTGACTGCGTCCTGAACTTTATACATCGTTTACTGTACCCCATTTTACAAATGTGAAAACTAAGGCCCAGAGGGACTCGTTGACCCAAGATCATATCATCAGAGGCAGAACAGGGATTGGAATCCAGCTTTTGAACTTCTGCTCCAGGAGACCTTCTCCTATTGCATTCAGCCCTAACTGTACTCTCCCGCAACCAGCTTGCTCAGGGATGCCAGGATTTTCTGCACATACTTGGAATTCTCAGGAAAGGCAGCGAGTCATGGAAACACCTGGGCTTTTTGTATGGCTCATCTTAACTGACTGTGGTTTTAACATGTAATCATGGGTAAAATAAGAGAGCTCTACTATCAAAACGACTTTAGGCCAACACACTCTGCCCTGGAGCCCCAGAGCGGCACCCAGGAACAGAGCTAATGCACTCTTCTGTTTGCCATCTCTGTTTCGTTTTTTGTCTTCGTTTTCCGACACTTAATATGTTTTGAGGTTTGGGGCAAAGTTAATATTGTTAATATAACTTTATAATAGTATGATGTTTAACTTACCTCCAGTTTCTATTTACAATCCACATATGATAGTGGTTCCCAGATTCTTGAATTTATCAGACCAGTAAAATCAACACCCTCAAAAATTAGAGGAAACAATATTATGCTGTCAATTTTTTTTTTTTTTAATCTTCATCGGAGGACATTTTTGCATTTATCTTCAGATAGAGAGGGAGGAAGAAAGTGAGAGAAACATTGATGTGAGAGAGACACATCGACTGGTTGCCACCCACACGACCCCAATCGGGGCCCTTAGCGGAAACTGAACCTGGGACTCTCTGGTCCACAGGCCAACGCTCTAACTGCTAAGCCAAACCAGCCAGGGCTGTCAATTTTTTTATTAGAATATTTTTAATTGAATTTTTAGAGAGAGAGGGAGAGAAAGAAATATCGATGTGATAGCAAAACATTGATTGGCTGCCTCCTACACGCCCCCTACCAGGAATGGAGCCTGAAACCAAGGCATATACCCTGACCAGGAATTGAACTGGTGACCTTTCAGTGCATGATGATGCCCAACTGAGCCACACCAGCCAGGGCGGGCTATGCTGTCAACTTTTAATTTTGCCAAATAAAAATTAAAACTATTGCAACTATCACATAGCATGTCGCCATATTGCATAAAAGAAAGAACTTTTACCACCACATGTAGGAGAGACCATGTAAGCTTCTCTGTGTATCCAGATGGAATATCAAATTTCAACAATGTTCCTGGACAGTTCAGGAACAGGAGAGGCACACATTATTTTATTATCTCTACTATCCTACAAAAAAGTAACATGATTGGCTCCTGGTTACAGTTTTAAGACACGTTATGTGAAAATGTTTCCAAAATAAAAAGAGGAAGTGGGTGGGGGTGCAGGATAAAATGAGAGTTAATCCTGAGCTATTAATCGTTGAAGTGTGTAATGGGCACATGGGTTTATTGTTACTCTCTCTACTTTTGTGTCTATGTTCAAAATTTTCTCTAATAAATTAAAGTTTAAAAAAATTTTTTAAAGGAAATACAGCATAATGTTAAGATTTGCTAAAGTTGGGTACTGAGTATACAAGCGTTTATTCTGTATCCTTTGAGCAGACTCTCCTAGACTTTTGTATTTACGATCACTGCTTTGAAGGTTTTGTGGGCTAAATCCAACCTTTAGGCCCGCACAGTTTCTCAATTGCTTTTTTTCCTGAGTATGGGTCACACTTTCTTCTTTGCATTACTCATAGTGGTAGTTGAAATCTGGACACTTTGGGTTATACATGGCAACTATTGATTCTGATGTATTTCTCTGATTTTTTAAAATTTAGATTTAAAGAGAAATCTGTCTCCGCCACAGGAGAGTGCGGCTGCTGATGCCTCTGTTGTTTTTATATTCTTGTTATAATCTTTTACTGTGGCTTCCCAGAGGTTGCTGCTGCATGTCATGGTGAGCAGGAGGCTGTCATTAAACACCTAGAAGAGCCCACGTGGCTTCCATCCACTGCCGGTGGACGTGTGTGGAGAGGGAGAAACACAGGCCAGGCTCACCGGGCTGAGGCTTGCTTCCCTCTGGCCCTCCTGGTTGTCCCCTGCGCATGACAGTTCTTCCCATCAGCTAGGACCCTGCGTGGCTTTCTCATTACAGCGCAGGGGCTCCTCAGTACATGTCCACTGGCCGCCACTTGCTCTACCTGGAGTCGGAACCTCAGGCTAGCGGAGCTGAGTTTTCTCCAGCTTTCCTTCCAAGTTCATTACTTTCAACTGGCAAAGTCGTGGTGTTTGCACAGCCTCCACCCCTCCACGGAGTACACCCCCTCAGGCAACAAAGCTGCGGGTTTTCTGGTTGGCAGACGCTAGCAAAACCAGGATGCTGGGGGGTGGGGGGACCCAGGCAGGAAGGCTACAGACTCCAGTGGCTCTTACCTGAAGCTCTAGAAGTTTTTCAAAAATCAGCAATTTTCCATTTCTTGTCTGCAAAGGCAATTACCAGAGCCCACAAGTGGTCGTTTTTTAACCATTTTGGTTATATTTGTTTTTTGCAGGGAGGACTGGCTGACCCCCTCACACTGCCACGCCGGGTGTCAGTCCTTCCTAATGTCCCTGGGGTCTGTCCCTGAGTGACTGAAATATTTGACACACACAAATGAGAGGATGACAGCAGAGAAGCAAAATTACTTTCACTGGGCAAAACTAACGTTTAAAACAGCAGTTCTCAACCTGTGGGCCGCAACCCCATGGGGGTCCAACGACCCTTTCACAGGGGGAAACACATACTTCTGTGGTCTTAGGAGCCGGGACACCTCCTGCACCCGTCCCCAGGGGTCCGCCCACGAGCAGCTTCGCCCCACACGACACGAAGGACTGCGTTAAAGGGTCCCCGCATCAGGAAGGTTAGACCCACTGGAAAGGGAACCCATGAAGAGCGCAAACACTGAAAAGGGGGTCAATTTCTCAAGCAGCTGTTCAGTGGAGAATTGATTTTTACCATCAGTATTTTTCAACCCAGGAGCCGCAGTTGGTGGGTGCAATCCCAGACGGCACCCGGGCTGCCTACGGACCCAGCCAGCACCCGGGCTGCGTGCGGACCCAGCCAGCACCCCGGCCCTCTGCGGACCCAGACGGCACCCGGGCGGCCTGCGGACCCAGCCGGCACCCCGCCCTCTGCGGACCCAGCCGGCACCCGGGCGGCCTGCGGACCCAGACGGCACCCGGGCCCTCTGCGGACCCAGCCGGCACCCGGCCCTCTGCGGACCCAGCCGGCACCCGGGCCCTCTGCGGACCCAGCCGGCGCCCGGGCCCTCTGCGGACCCAGACGGCACCCGGGCGGCCTGCGGACCCAGCCGGCACCCGGGCGGCCTGCGGACCCAGCCGGCACCCGGCCCTCTGCGGACCCAGCCGGCACCCGGGCGGCCTGCGGACCCAGCCGGCACCCGGGCGGCCTGCGGACCCAGCCGGCACCCGGACCCTCTGCGGACCCAGCCGGCACCCTGGCGGCCTGCGGACCCAGACGGCACCCGGGCCCTCTGCGGACCCAGACGGCACCCGGGCCCTCTGCGGACCCAGCCGGCACCCGGCCCTCTGCGGACCCAGCCGGCACCCTGGCGGCCTGCGGACCCAGACGGCACCCGGGCCCTCTGCGGACCCAGCCGGCACCCGGCCCTCTGCGGACCCAGCCGGCACCCGGGCGGCCTGCGGACCCAGCCCGGTCCAGCAGCGCGCTCGCAGGAGGGCCAGACGCTTCAGGGAGATGACTTTGAAGCGATTCCAAACATTTTCAAAGACCACACATTCCATATATGTTTTCAAAAATAAAAAATTACCTCATTAGTCTAGAATTTGTAACTTTATCACCACCACCCCATTTTTATTCGGGAGAGTGCCTGAAAATCCCTTTCAGAGAGGGATTAATGTGTTAACTCACGGATCACACCATGGTTCTTTAAATAAACCGAAATGGAAGGAGCTGCTAGGAAACCTGAAGTACATTTATGTTACTTTGCTTCCAATTCTTTTCTTTGAAAGAAACCATGCTTCCCTTCACCATGGGGAATGGACCTTGCCCTTTGGGAAATGTGTTCATTCAAGAATATACACTGATTCACCATTGTTAGAGGGAAACTCCTCATGGTGGACCGTCCTTCCACATTTAAATGCCTTCTGTTTAGCCCTGGCCAGTCTGGCTCAGCGGTTAGAGCGTCAGCTGGCAGACCGGAGAGTCCTGGGTTCGGTTTCGCTAAGGGCATGTACCTTGGTTGCAGTTTGTCCCCAGCCCTGGTTGGGGTCATGTGGGCGGCAGCCACTCGATGTGTCTCTTTTTTTTTTCATCCTCACCTGAGGACATTTTTCCATTTTTTGTACAGATAGAGTGGGAGGGAGAGAGAGGAAGAGAGAGAGAGAGAGAGAGAGAGAGAGAAACATCGATGTGAAACGGACACATCGAGTGGCTGCCACCCGCACGACCAACCAGGGCCGGGGACAAACTGCAACCGAGGTACGTGCCCTTAGCGGGAACCGAACCCGGGTCTCTCCGGACCGCAGGCCGACGCTCTAACCGCTGAGCAAAACCGGCCTGGGCCGATGTGTCTCTTTCTTCCTCCCTCTCTCCTACCGACTCTATCTGAAGATAAATGCAAAAAATGTCCTCGGGTGAGGATAAAAAGTAATAAATAAATAAATGAATAAATGCCTTATATTTTTACAAAAAAGAATAATGCATTTTACATTTTTAACAGTCCAAAGATATCTAACTAGGAAATAACTTTACCAAACCCTGATATTAGGTTCACAGATATTTTCAGTCATTGAGATTTGATTTTTGAGGGTCAGAAATAGTTCATTGAAGTCGGAGTGTTAGAGCTGAAAAGGAGAGTACTCATGTAAAAACAGTCACAGCTGAAAATGATCACAGTTAAAATGCCATCATAGTGCAAAGTATTAATTTCTTGGCCCTAGAAGGGCTAACATTTTGATGCACGGGAGTAGCCAAGGCAGAAAATAAAGGGGTCAAACATTTGCCGTAAGTGATCCATTTATTAACATTCTTAAATTTTTCTTTATCTCCAAAACAAATATTGGTGTATTTATAAAAGGTTCTTAATTTACTGGATGTATTAAATGATGACAATAACATGCTTCTCAACCTTCTGCCGTGTAGCATATTCACATGACCTAAGCCCCAAGAACAGGAAAACAAGCTCAGGTTACTGACATCTTGTACTGCATTAGAATTGGTTCGGGCAAGGCCCAGCTGACAGATCTGCTCGCCTGCTTCCTGCTTCAGTGCTCAAATGTTACTTCCTTTAACAGCCACACCCCTCATCCCATCTGCCCGCCAGGGCCAAGTCAGGGCTCCCAGGACTTCTCACACTTCTCTAGTCTAGTCTCTCCCACTTGACTGTGAATTTCTCAAGCCTCGGACCCTCATTTTTAGCCCATAGAGTTCCCCACCAATCTCACAGAAGAAAATGCCCACAACTTTCCCCCACCCAAATCCACTGGCCATCTGCATCTCCCTCTTCCATCACTCCTGTGCCAATAAAGAAGTCTTTCTATCGAGGGCCAGTGGCGCCATCTGTGTTCGGATCCCATCAGTTCCCCCTTTTAGGAACCCCTCTCCACGCGCTCCATCCTGTAAGCATTTATACACATGCTCAAGCCTCCAACTTAAACCAGTTCTCCCTCCAACCCACTTTCTCTCCGAATGCCCTTTCCCATTCACAATAGAATTTCTCAGCGGGTTGCCTACACTCTCTCCAATTGCTCATCACCTACTAAATCACGTAAGATACGGCTTTTCCTCCCGCCATTCCACCAACACTGCTCGAAGTCACAGCCCGAACTGCCGGGCCCCGGAACCCAGTCGCGTCTTCTCAAAGCTCCTGTCGCCAGGGCAGCAAGCGCTGCGCATGACTGACCCTCCCTGCCTTCTTGAAACGATTCTTAGCTTTGGTAACACCCCACACCTGACATTCTTATCCACTTTTTGGGAGTAATAATCTCAACTGCTGACATCTGAATAGAACGAGATTTTATAAAGCATTTCCAGGTACATTTATCACTTAATACATACTATGAATGAATGTGCCATTTGACCCTTACAACCCCAAAAGTTTACTACGTAGGTTGTTTCAGAGATGAGGAACATCAGTCCCATAGTCGAAGTAATCTGTTAAGGGTCACACAGAAAGGGTCAAACTAATCCACTAGTCAACTTCAAAACCCATGTTCCGATACTGCCACATACACAGTTAAAAATATTCAAGTTGCACTTAGAAAAAATGAAGACACAATTGATAACCTTGCAGAAATACCAAGAGCCCAATGATGCATAGTATCATCTCTGAATTTAAAAAAAAAGCAGCAGCCCTGGCTGGTTTGGCTCAGCGGTTCGAGTCAGCCTGCAGACCAGAGTCCCGGGTTCGGTTCCCACGAAGGGCACGTACCTCGGTTGCAGTTTGTCCCCGCCCCAGTTGGGGTTGTGTGGGTGGCGACCTGGTGTTTCTCTCACTTCGATGTTTCTCTCTCTCTCTTCCCCCCTCTCTCCCTCCCGCTCTATCTGAAGATAAATGCAAAAATGTCCTTGGGTGAGGATAAAAAATAAAAAAAAAAGACGAACTAAAACCTCTCAGGTCCTCTTTTCAAACATTATCTTATGTTAAGCATCTATGAAATTGTTCCTACTTAACATTTCCAAGTCTCCAACACCACCCTCACAGCAGACATCCGGTGAACACTTGAAGACATTAGCTTCAGTAGTTGATCAACTGCTGCTATAAACAACATGTGTAAGTCATTTTCCCCTTCTAAAGAAAAAGTCAGCAGCTGTTTGCTAAAAAATCTTTTTATTGTGGATGAAGACATCGCCAACTCACATATATCATTTTTATTTGGAGTATTTTTTGCCTTGCAGTGCTCCTGAGAAATTCAGAAATGCATTGACTTTTGCTCTGTAAAGCAACCCAATATTACGGATGGGTTGTAAATTTCCCACATTTAGTTATTTCCCTAAAAATCAAGACAACTTATCAATTTTAAGTACAGAAACCTTAATAAGTTAAAAGGTAAACACTGGCAAATTATCACAAATGTCAGAACATTAAAAGTGCCATTACTTTTTCCATAGGAATATATAAGACAAATGTCAAGTATAACCAACTTGATACTTACAAAATTAAATGTTTTGATGGGAGATGTTTTAAATACTTCGATATATAAAAAGCTTCATTAGCTTTAGAAATCAAATACAAATGCTGTAAGTTTCATGCCTAGTGGCACATTCCAAACAATTCTCATTATTCCCATCCCTGAGAACAGTTTTATATTTCCCACCTAAAATAAGTATTTTCTTTATCTCTCCTTTGATTAACCATTAAAAGGTTAAAATAAACTGGAGGCTTTATTTAGGGGGATAGTTAATATTTTAATTGGCTGGATTTAAGAAGTAAATTTTTCCCCCCGTTTTTTTCCTTTTAAATCAATAATGGCAGGAACTAAAACTTAAACAACCATATGATACAGAATTGTACTAAAATAAAATTCAATGTCTTGCTGGATGTTCGATTATAGTATTGGTGGTTGAAAACCATTAGGAATGCTGTGAAAATCTGTGGCAGCTAAAGCAAAATTCAACCACAAATTCTAGTAAGTTTGCAGAGAAGTAAACAGTAAAATTACTATAGTGAAAATATTGCAGTACATTTCTGTTAGTAATGTCCTATTGCTGACATTAGAATTATACGCTTCCTCACTATATGGTTGGTTACTAAGAAGATTCCTTGAGCAGATGGTTCATCTCTGACACAACTTAGTTTCAGAAAAGTAGATGAGTTATGTCTGCTTTAGATCAACAAGCACTTAGTATGCATACCAGTGGGCTATAGTTTCAATGATGATACAGCTGAAGCATTAGGTACGACAGCTTGAGTTCAAAGTCACATACTTAATTAAATAGCAGCCATGTAAGGTCAAGCTGCCCGCCCATAACAGCTTTCAAACTTACGTTAAACTATGGGGTGAAGGGGGACAGGCTGTTTTGAGAAGGGAAGAAAATACTTAAAATGTCATAAAAGGCATTTAAAATATGACAACATGCTACTTAAATACTCACTACTTAATTTTCAAATTAAAAAGAAAAAGATTTTTGGCATTTTCTATTTCTCCAAAATGAAGGATCATGTGTCTTTTTTATTTTTTAACTTAGAAACTTTTATTTCAGATGCTCCACACTGAAATGAAACTTCAATGGCAAGCAGCAAATAATTTCGGATGGTCAGTGAGTATCTTTGAAAGCATCACATAAAACCCAAAGGTAATAATGTCGCAAGAGAAACAATGGGCAGGACGCAGACAGGAGGCAGGGCAGTTCTAATGTAGAACTCAGGCCCACTTCCTCCACGGCGCTCGGCACGGCGACATGAACAGGTAGCGAGGGAGACGAGGTGTTGTGAAGCAGCTATGTCTCCGTTACTACATTCTTCAGAAAAAACAGATTTACACATTTCCAATCTTCTAAATACAGTAGAAAGTATACAGTTAATCACAGCAAAATTTACAAATAATCAAATTTAGCCCCAGTCAGGGTCAGGACTATTTACATATTTGAATTGGTGTCCTTTTCACCGTTATACAGATGTTTCTACTTTAAAGGCATATTGAAATTTACAAAATTTGCAAGAAATGTCTTTAAATATACAACTTCCACAACTAATACAAACATGAACACAATGATTAAGGTCCAAGTCAGGATATTTTATGATAAGTTAATAAAAAATTAAATAGTCCCTTATTCTTCAGTTCCAGACGCCTGGCGCTGGTGTTGCTGAAGTGACCATGAGGATGAGAATGGACAAGTCGTGGACTGACGTTTCTCTCAGATCAACATCTCAGACAGAGGCAGGAGGTGCCACGGTTAGTGATATTGCTAATCATCGTTCTGTAAATGCAGCTGTACGACTTAACACTTACATGAAAGTTGTGCGTATGTGTATGTGTGCCAAAAAAACAGTTTTAAGATGATACCTTTAAAAAGATACCTTAGCTCTTAAAACCAAATCATGTAACAACAGTATGTCCTTGACAACAGAGAGAGAACTGCTGATACATACAACAATCCGGACAGACCTCAAGGGCACTGTACTGAGTGAAAAAAGTCAATCTCCAAAAAAGTTCCATCTGTACGATGTCATTTATATAGCACTCTTGAAATGACAAATAGAAATGGGGGAGCAGTCAGTGGTTGCCAGAGGTTATAAGGGACGAGCTAGCAAGGAGGTGGTTACAGTTACAGAAGGGTAGCACGAGGGGTCCTTGATGTATCTGTACTGCAGTGGTGGTCACATGAATCCACACATGTGATAAAATTGCATAGAAACAAATACACACACATGCCACCTCAGGACACCTGTCCTCCCAGGGACAACCTTGTTCTTGGCCTGTCTACACAAAGTCCTCTAAGATGATTAATATACACTTCAGTCAACTTGCTGCACTATGCAGATAAGCCACTACTATTATCTTTTTCTTCCTTTTCTTTTTCTGGTAAATCTCTTAATTCTCTTTCAAAGACAAACCACAAGTCTCTACTAGGTTAAATGAGCTTGAAAATCAGAGAAGGAAATAAAAAGCTGATATATAGCTACAAGTATTTTTGTCTTCCTTTTTATTTTACTTATTTTTATAAGTTAAGATAAAAAAATCAAATGTTTCTAGCCTAAATTAGATCAAATCAGAGAAGGGAAAATAGCAGTAATATAGCAAACACTTACTCCTGTGACACCTGTGATTTCTAAAAGCATTAAGAATATTTTTATTAAATTGAGAGAAAGTGTAACTGCATACAAATACATGACTTTTTCCAAAAGGCCACTTCGTGATAAAATACACACACTTAGTGTTCGTGGTTCCTCTAAAGTGCTCTGTGTGTCGTCTCTGGCTTGAGAGTCACCTATTGCTTCAAAAGGTCCTTTAACACAACCCCCGCACTGTTGTCAGGCGACACTGGCAAAGGAGTAAATGTGGGCAACACATCTGAAACAGGTTTCAGAAGAAGGTGCCCAGGCCCGCCAGGTCCACGTCCACCTAGGTTAATCAGAGGCACAGCCGCGGAGCGGGGAGCCAAGAATGGATTCACATCCGTTCTTCTGCCAGACCTGGACTCTGTTGTATCTAAATGACAAAATGCAAATGGTTCAGTCTCCTATATGTTATTAATCAACACTATACATGTGTCTTAGGTTACCAGATTTGGCCCCTAAATAAATTTAATTCGTACACCGCTGGGTTCTGGATCTGATACACAGGTCTATGAAATGCAGAAGGTGAAAGGACAAGACAAGAGAAAAAAAAGGGAGAAAGAAAAGAGGAGAGCCTAGCCCATGTGGCTCAGTGGATTGAGCGCTGTCCCACGGACTGAGAGGTCCTGGTTCAATTCCTGGTCAGGACATATGCCCGGGTTGCAGGCTCGATCCCCAGTAGGGGGCGTGCAGGAGGCAGCAGAGCAATGTTTCTCTCTCACATAGATGTTTCTATCTCCCTCCCTTCCTCTCTAAAAAAATTAAAAAATATATATATATTTTAAACAAAAAAGAAAGAAAAGGCGAGAGAAGATTTAAATGTATAATTAATACTTCATTAAACACATTAATGTTGTTTTATATTTAAATACAAGTTATATAAGTGATAAACTTAATTACTATTGAAGAGGAACAAAAGTCTTAATTTTTAAGCTGGTAGTTAAGAAAAGATCAGAAACTTTGAGCCTCCCCCGTTTCCTGCCTAAGAGATTCAGAGGGAAAGACCTACGCAGTGGGACATCTGAGGAGGCGGGCCTCCGCAGCTGATTTGAGCTGAGCATGGTAAACAGGAGGATTTGTGCCGGGGCCTGCAAGCTGATCCACAGTGGCCAGTGCATCTGAGCTGCTGAGCAAGGGTCTTCCTGTCGTGTGGGCTCCGCCCTTCCTCAACCACCTATAAATCGCCCGTTCCCACTTTTGAACTCTCAGACACCTAGCCATCCCCCCTTTTCTGTTGTCCAAAAGTTCATTTATACCCAATGTTGCCTCTCTTTGGAATTTTCATGCTTATGTGAATTTCCCACCCATATATATTAAAATTTTGATTTTTCTCTTGTTATTCTGTCTGTTAATTTGATTATTAGCGTAGATGGAAGAACTTAGGAGGTGGGAAGAAAAGTATTTTTTAACTCCCACACTACAACAAATCCAGGATTAAGGACTAAACCTTAATCCTGCAAACCCCGAACAACTCAGAACATCAGTGGCTTTTGTCTCTGATCAATACCAATCGGGCTGGGCACAGGACTTGGTAACTGAATGGAGGAGAGCTGGAGGGAGGAGGAGGAGAAGGGAAAGGGACTGAGAGGGGAGAAGGGAGGAAAAAGAGAGACCTTGCCATAATGAATTTTGGAATCCTCTTTAAGATGCTATGACCTAGTATAGTAACAAAAAGTATTTTTAGTATAGTCTATACCTATTAAAGACTTTTCACTAAATTTAGCAGCCAAAACTTTTATCTAAACAACAAATAAATTTTACTACTTTCTCTTTCTATAAAAGTTGAGAAAAACATAACTATTTGTCTAAATGACTAAACACACTTTTAAATGTTCTGAAATAAATTATTTAATATTCTATCCAGATTTAAGCATCTGGCCCTGGCCAGTGTTGCTCCATGGTTAGAGCGTCGGCTGGTGCACCAACGAGTCTTGGGTTTGATTCCCAGCCCAGGGCACATACCTGGGCTGCAGGTTAGATCCCCAGCCCCGGTTGGGGTGTGCAGGAGGCAGCCAGTTGATGTGTCTCTCTCACACTGATGTTCTCTCTCTCTCCTCTTCCTCCTCCCTCCCTCCCTTCCACACTAAAAATCAATGGAAAAAATATCCTCAAGTGAGGATTAACCACAACAACTACAAAACAAACTGAAGTATCTGACATGTGATATTAACTTAGGAGTTTATTGTAACATATATGTAACTTTACAGTTCCACCAGCAAACATGTTAGTCTAAATTAAAATGTAAAGATTTCAGAAAAAAAAGGACCTTAAAATAAAGAATCTGTTTGTAGTTTAAAGGATATACTTAAATTTTAACTCAAGAAATTTTACTGCATGCTAATATAGGGGATACAAATATAAATAAGACCCTTATAAACTAGTGGAATAAAAAATTATGTATAGCCCAGCCAGTGTGGCTCAGTGGTTGAGCATCAACCCATGGACCAAGAGGTTGCTGGTTCGATTCCTAGTCAGGGCACATGACCAGGTTGCCGGCTCGATACCCAATGAGAGGCATGCAGGAGGCAGCTGATAGATGTGTCTCTCTAATCAATGTTTCTTTTTTTTTTTTTTTTTTAATCCTCACCCGAGGACACTTTTCCATTTTTTTTTGTTGTTGTTGTTCAGATAGAGTGGGAGGGAGAGAAAGAAAGGGGGGGGGGGAGAGAGAGAGAGAGAGAGAGAAACATTGACATGAAAGGGACACATCGAGTGGCTGCCACCAGCACGACCAACCAGGGCCGGGGACGAACTGCAATTGCGGTACACACTCTTAGCGGGAACTGAACCTGGGTCTCTCTGGACCACAGGCTGATGCTCTAACTGCTGAGCCAAACCAGCCAGGGCTCTAATCAATATTTCTCTCCCTCTCTCTTTCTAAAAATCAATAAAAATATATTTTAAAAAATTATGTACACAAACTGTAGTGCCATCAAACCATTTGCTTCTAGGCAGATCTTTCAACATATAAGAATGCTTCCTAACGTTCTTGGATATCTAAGCCAGATTAAACCACTTATAAATGTCATTAATATACCAAGGTTTGGTATTGAACATGATACTTTGATTTTTCACAGGGGAAAAACATCTTTCCCTAATTGTAAGCTACCTTTATCTGATCAGAAATAAGCACCACTAATGAGAAAGGGAAACAGGCGACCAAACAAAGGCTTACCATTTAACTGTCTCTTCCGTGAAGAGTAATTCAGAGTGGCTTATACAGAGAACAACTGAACTGACATACAAGGGGAAAATATTTCGTATTGTTTAAATTAATCTAAACCAATTAAATATCAGGTTATCACAAGACTATATGAAACCAAAATATTATGTCTCATTAGAATTTTGAAAGAAGTCATTGCATATTTCCAAGAACACTAAAAATGTAGTTAATAGCCCTGGCTGGTTTTGCTCAGTGGTTAGAGTGTCGGCCCGCGGACTAGAGTCCAGGGTTCAGTTCCTGCTAAGGGCACATACCTCGTTTGCAGTTTGTTCCTGGCCAGGTTGTGGTTATGTGGGTGGCAACCAGTCGATGTGTCTCTCTCACATCGATGTTTCTCTCCCCGCCCCCCTCCTGCTCTATCTGGAGATAAATGCAAAAATGTCCTTGGGTGAGGATTAAAAAAAAAATTTTTTTTAAATGTAGTTAATATCACTGTAAAACATAATCATGTTAAATATTTAATTTTTTTAAATGTAAAAAAAATAAATATGTGGTTCTACCTTGAAAACTTTCCAGTACATTTGTATCTAGCTTCCTCCTTGGTGAATCCAGAGGTCTCATATCATGAACTGAAAGCTTTGGCGGCGGAATAGATGGGTGAGATTCTGTTTCTAGAAATTTAACAAAAAGTTCTGAAAAAGACTAAGAAAATAATATTTGGGTTATATTAGGCAGATATTAAAATTGTGTTCACTATAACTTAGAAAATATACTAGCTATTCTAATATTAAATACTAATCATGCCATCTGAATCATTTCTTTATATGCTTTATGAATAATTAAAAGTGGAAGCACTTTAATTATATAGGTATCAAGTAAAATCTTTAACTTAATAATCTTTGATGACAACACTTTACAAACTGATAGAATTAGCCACCTGCTAACACTTAGATTTCTTAAATCATTTTAATAACTGTTTACATACACATGAAAACTTATAGTGATAGAAAACAAATATTAAACTCATATTTTTCAAAAGTAACATACACTCAATAAATATAGCAAAAGCTCACCAATAATTTTATCAGATTAAAATAATGTAGTGTAGACCTTTCCTTTAAATTTGATGCCATCCACCTGGCCGGTGTGGCTCAGTGGATGAGCGTCGACACATGCACCAAGAGGTCGCCGGTTGGATTTCTGTCAGGCACATGTCCAGGCTGTGGGCCTGGTCCCCAGTTTAGGGCATGCAGGAGGCAGCTAATTGATGTTCTCCCTCATCAATGTTTCTATCTCTCTCTCTCCCCCTCTAAAATTGATAGAGAAATAAATTATATTTTATGCCATCCAATTTAAAATAGGGTTTTATCTTTAGCAAGCTGTGGGTAGGTCGCCTATCTTCAGTTTCCTCTGCATTAAAAAAATAAAATAAAGAAATAACCTCCACATTTTAACTCACAGTGTTACTCAATTCAATTAATATTCATCTTTAGCCTACTACATAACAGGCACTATTTTTCATGCTTATTAACTGCCTCCTTCTACCAGAGGAATTTTGTTGAGGGCAGGCACTGCATCTGGTTTGCTGCTGCATCCCCAGTGTTTAGCATTCCCAATGCTTAGAACAGCTGAGTACCCAATAACCAGGTAGATTCATACATACATAAAATAAAGCCTCTATCTTTAAGAATTTCATAATTTAGTAGTAAGACAAATGATTGTATGCCTATAGTATCATGAGTAAATACAAATAAAGGAATAGTTAATACTTTGAAAAATAAAAGTGCTATATAAATAAAAAGCTAAAATAAAACCTATATGCAATAAAGTTTTTAAACCTTGCTTATTGCCCTTAAGCCAGGATCTCAGTTTCCACAACTTCAAAATAAAAGGGCTGTATAAAATAACCTAAAAAAGAAATCTGATTCTTTTCAAATGAATGTGATGTACAACCATTTTACTATTCATATTCAGCAAAAATAAAATCAGCTCTTACACTATTAAATACAGATTGCTGACTTGGTCTCAGAGGTGTGTTGGGGACACTTTTTGATCCTCCTCCAAGCCACCCAGTCATCCATCTGGTAACTCCACCTTGATCTTCATTCAACAACTGAAAAATTATTTTAAAACATAAAAGTAGTATCAGTACAAGAAAAAAATTAAAAACCATTTTTACATAATTTCAGATGGTAGCGAAACATAGTTTTCAAGTCTTAGTAAATGTTTCCTACTGAGAGAGGCTACAAATATAATGAAATGTCCGCCCAAACACTATCTTGAACAAAAGTTGAAGACAATCACATCTCAAAATTTCAGCATTATGATAAGGGAGGTGGCAAGTAAGTTAAAAAATATTTAAGTTAATATTATACAAATTGCACAAGTCCATCCTTCACTGTAATATGAAATAATTCCATTTTCAAATTACTGAGAAAACTGTGTTCAGGAAAAGTTATATAATATATAGTGAAAGAAAATTTTATATGATGCCACTATTTTAGTTATAAATATATTCAGACTGCCTTTCATCATTCAGTTACCTGCTCCATTTCCTCCCTTTTGATACCCAGGATGCTTCCCATTAATCGTAACACTTCATGTCGCTGATTTTTTGGTGTGTGGAAATGTCCAATGAAGAGGTTTCTCATTAGGATTCTATGAAAATAAAGGTAGAAACAGCTCAAGCTTACTCAACAAGCTATCGCAATATTTAGTGTACCGAAATAATAAATATGTACTAATCATATAGATATTTAATTAAACTTAAACAATACTTAATTTTAAGAAACAATAAACAGTAATATATTTTTAAGTAACACCTAAAAAAATCTTGACCTGTCTAATTAAGACTATTTCAAACCCAAAACTTATATCCAAAAAACATCATTTATTAGCAACCCATTTTTTTCAACCAAATAATTAAATGAGATAGTGATCATTTGTAATACTCAGTACCTGTCTGCACTGACATCAACTTTAAAGAGACACTTTAGATTTTTTCCCTCCCCACCTCAAGTGACAATGATAGTTAGTGCACTTAATGGTTATGCTTACATTTCCCCACTCTTATTAAAAATCTACTAATATGGCCCTGGTTTGCTCAGTGGTTAGAGCGTTGGCCCGTGGATCATGAGTTGCAGGTTCAATTCCAGTCAAGGGCACGTACCTCAGTTCCAGTTCGTCCCTGGCCCTGGTTAGATCATGCGGAGGCAACCAGTCGATGTGGCTCTATTACATCGAAGTTTCGCTCTATCTCTCTCTCTCTCCCTCCCTCCCACTCAATCTGATGAGAAATAGAAAAATATCCTCGGGTGAGGAATAAAAAAAAAAAAGTACTAATATGGAAATCTGTAAAATACTAAAGATATAAGATATATGCTATACACACACACACACACACACACACACACACACACCCCTAGATTTCAGATCTAACACATCTGAGCAAAATAAACAGTAAAAAGAGCAAGCAAACCCTGACCGGTGTGGCTTAGTTGGTCAGATGCACCCAAAGGTTGCTGGTTCGATTCCCAGTTAGGGCACACTCCTGGGAGTTCAGGCTTGATCCCCAGTAGGGATCGTGCAGGAGGCTCCCAATTGATGTTCTGCTCTCATATCAATGTGTTTTTTTGGGTGTGGTACGTCCCCCTAGCAGGAACCGAACCCGGAACTCTCTGGTCCACAGGCCGATGCTCAACCACTGAGCCAAACTGGCCAGGGCTCATATCAATGTTTTTCCTTCTCTCTCTTTCTCCCTTCCTCTTTCTAAAAATCTATTTAAAGTCTTTTTAAATAAAAAAAGAGCAAAAAAAGAAAGAAAAACCTTTTCTATTTTCTAAGTGTGGTGACGTTTTAACTTTTCCATATAGTTAAAAAAAAAAATAATTTGAGCTGGAAAAATCTATTTAAAAGCCAAGAGAAGAGGCCCTGGCCAGTTTGGCTCAGCAGTTAGAGTGTCGGCCCACGGACCAGAAAGAGTCCTGGGTTCGGTTCCCACTAAGGGCATGTACCTCAGTTGCGATTTGTCCCTGGCCCCAGTTGGGGTCATGTGGGTGGCAACCAGTCGATGTGTCTCTCTCACATTGATGTTTCTCTCTCTCTCTTCCTCCCTCTCTCCTTCCTGCTGTATCTGAAGATAAATGAAAAAAAAAAAAAAGGCTAAGAGAAGAGAAATTATTCTGACCCTTCATTAAAACTACCTACATTATATCACTATATAAGAAAAAGAAAAGGTTTTTTAAAAAACCTAACCACATATAAACATCTACATGTAGCAGTCTTTACCATCAAAGTAATCTTCATAAAATATATAAAAGTTAAAAGGCAGAGAGAACATACTTGTCTACTTTTCCTTCTGCACTGTTCACTACATTCATCAATTTCTTTTGTACATCATCCAGCATTTCTTGTCGGAGCTCATCTGTTTTAAAACATGTGAATAAAGATAGTCATTAACTGATTAAAATCATCTGGATGAATATCAGATTTAAGGCATCTTTACTGTGAATTCTGAATATATGCACTTACTCTAATTAGGCATATTCGATCACTTCCATCTCATCTCTTTTGGTTTAGTGAACTACATTTGCTGGTATGGAATTTACCTGGAAGCTAGAGTATGTATTAATTCATATGGTTTACGCCTAATAAAGCAATAGATTCTTTAGCAGAAAATGTAAAAGAAAGAAAAAGGTTGTCTTTCTCTTCAGAAACAACAGCAAAGAAGAGACTTTCACCACTGCTTCCTTGCATGAAATATTTCCAGCTTTCTCTAATGGGAGGAAATGGAAAGGACAACTTTAGATTTCCCTTTTTCCGTTTTCCTGGCTGGATTCTGCTTTTTGATGAGCTAAAGTATCTAACACAACTAAGACCACAGCTCAAGATGTAGCTGATAGGGCAAATTCTGGGGTAAATAAATTGCAATACAATTCATATCACTCATTCTAACATACTAATCAAGATACTATAACTTATGATTGATTCAGGAGGATGTTTGGACTATTTTATTTTAAAATTCTTATTTTAAAAAAAAGTGAAATTTGTAACATCTTGGTGGAATAATTCGAATTTAAACAGTATTAAAAGCAAAGTCTAGAATTTCAACAGGAAATACCCTGTTCATAAATTCAACCATGCCACAGGGCCAAGGATTCCTAGACTAAGGAAATCTCAGCCAAACCCACAGAGTTTACACCTATTACCTCAAAAATGAACAGTTTGAGCTGAAGGAGAGGCTTATTAACGCCAAGCTAGATTACAAACTTCATTCCGAAGGAAATGGAGAGAAGACCGCTCTGCAGCGGAGCTCCACTTTTCAATCAAGGAACACTCATCCCCACACACTACAGTCTGAGCTCTTTCCAAAAGCCTCTTCTTTGAGTTAGGCTGCCTTTTCCCAGTAGTAGCCAGAGACAAGTTCCCTATCAGAGATATGACTTGCAAATATGTTCTCCCATTCTGTGGGCTGTCACTTCACTTTCTGGATGGTATCCTTTTAAGTACAAACATTTTTAATTTTGTTGAAGTCTTAACCTGTTTTTTGTTGTTGTTGTTGTTGTTTGTTTGTTTTCAGTGTCATAGTGAAGAAACTGTGGCTTAACTCAACATCACAAATTTACCGTTATGTTCTAAGAGTTTGACAGTTTTAACTCTAAAATGTAGGTCTATGACCCATTTAGTTTTTGTGATTGGTGTGAGGTAGGGGTCCGACTCTGTTCTTGTGCACGTGGAAATCCGGTTGTTCTAGCACCGTATGTTGAAAACTATTCTTTTGGCATTCTTGTTGAAAAGCTATTGACTACAAAAGTACAGTTTATTCTAGACTTTCAATTCCCACTGCAAGACTGTGTACATGGTTTTTCTTCTGCCTGGAAAGCTCTTTCCCATCGGCACTACCTATTAACCCCTAGTCATGCTCGTCTTAGTTCTCAGGTCACTCCCTCAAAGAAGTTTCCTCTGAACCTTACAGACTGAGCCAGTCCATCTGCTTTATGTTTTCATTCTGTTGGGACAATGCCTAAAATTCTGACTTATATATAGTACTAAACGTATATAGAAAATATCCAAAACTGTTTGCAGTGGCTTATGGGTTTTCTAAATTGCAAAAATCTAAATTGCAAAATGTAATTCACATAATAGGCTAACTTTACCAAAATAGAGATGGTTGCCATAACCATATTATAAAAGTGAGGTTTGTGTTCGGAAAATCTACTAGTTTCCTTTCCTGTGTTCCCAGTAAGAAATTTAAGCTTGGGGTGGGGTGGGGGGGCAGGGGGGGAGAACGAACAAGACTATTATTAAAGTTGGAGTCAGTAAAAGACATTTTAAATTCTTAATGTGCACATATATACTATGAACACATGGTACTCTTTGGGCCTTTTCTAGTACTACATTTTGAATATAAATAGAACTCAACTATTCAGAGGAAAAGCAGTAAATAAATTAACCACTGTGAATTAACCCTCGCACTCACAGCTAAAGGCAGAGCCAGAGTAAAGATGGCCTAGTCTTCCCTTTCTCTCCTCCTCAAGGCTAGAGATAGGGGGCAGAGAGAGCTCAAACTTCTCTTACCCTACCTGTCCTTCCTCTGGGATTTCCCTTCTCCTAACTACTTTCTTCTAAAATCAATTATTTTTTATATTGATTACATGTCAAAATGATAATATTCCTGACATACTGGGTTATATAAAACATATTATTAAAATTAATTTCACCTGTATCTTTTAATTTTTTAATATGGTTACCAAGAAATTTAAAATTATATATGTGCCTTGCATTATTTTTGGATAGCACTACTTTAGAGCATAATCAGGATATAACCTCTACACATATTGTCTCTTATTAAAAAAGAAAAGACAAAACTGAATAGTAGACATATTCAGAGTAAAATTCACAAAGCAAAGAGCTGATTCTGATAAAATGATTTAGTAAAATAAATTAGAAAAATAAAACTTTGCTCTATGTAAAGATGATCAAGAAATCTGTCTTAAGTTTGTCAAAAATATTTTCTTAAAGAAAATTCATTAATATGGATATAAATTTATTAAAATCTTTGTGGTCTGTAAGGTGGGGTTAAAACATCATTAAGGCAAAATATCAGGGTCAACATTTCTTAAACTCACAATCAGAATACAAGTTAGTATTGAGCTCATGTGAAAGAAATGGTAACTGTATGTCCTTGCAGGCATGCACAGGGTTGTTTCAAATCCAAGCAGTAGTTCAGATGTATTCTGATAACTGAGTCTAGAAAAACCCTCAGAATTTGGGGGATGAGGTTGGAAGGCTTGTATGAACTAGGAAAGGTTTAAAAAAGTAAAAGTCAAGTACTTCAAAGGTCCCCACAGACGTTTTCTCTCCAGGCACCCTTACTCTCTTCCCATCAGAGATTCTAAATATTTCTCCACAAAAACTGAACACTAATTCAAACCACAACTTGAAATCAGAACAGTATTTATATGGGCAAGCAAAAATACAGTCATTCAGAAATGGGTTTTTAGCCAAATACAATATCCCCGTGAAATAATCTAACATGCCAAAAATATACTTGAAGTTAAAAAAAGAGAGACAGAAGGCACGGGGTACACTTTAAAGTTGAGCAATAAGGCAACTGAGATTTAGTTAGTTTGGGGAAGAGTTACTCTGAAGAGATGAGATCCTAACACCTGCTTTCTCAAACCCTCTTCTCTGTAATGCCTAGAGATGGCACCATGATCTTCACCACTTGATTTAAAATGAAAACTGAACATAAAATGTAATTGACTACAACAGATTAGCACATCATAGTTTTACATTTTATTTGTGATGAATAACATTGCACTATAATACCGGCTTCAGAGAACATCGTAAAATTAAGTCACACCCCTTACAAAGTCATTCGGCTATTTCATGACTAAGCTTTCTTGGACTAGACTCAAGTCAGTTTTAACAGTCACCTGACTAAGAATGGTGGTTGGAGCAGGAGAGGCAGACCTGCATATGATTTATGGTCCTGTCACAAGACTTGGATAAGAATTACTGTTCTGCCACTAGGGCCAGACTTTGTTGCCTATTTTATAAAATGAACATGCTTATCTCAAAGAATTTTTAGAGAGTCTGAGTGATTAAATGTGACTTTTCTAAACAAGAAAGTGCTATATAAAGCATTAGTATTAATTCATCTGATTTCTTAAAATATCACCTTTCAACCTAGCCCTAACCAATATCAATAATATATATCACTTTGGTTAACATTAACGCCGATCATTTTTCCTCCATTTTTCTTTGTCATCTTTGTGAACAAGGCAAAGGAATCAAAAGAAGGAAGAAAAATGTTACAAAGATTATTCCATTTATAGATATTTCAGTAAATAAACTGGGTCTTGTGTTTTACTTACACTGGCTACCTAAAAAATTTAAATCTAATACATTAAATCTGATATATAAAAATTTAGCCTTTTAATTTAATTAAACATAATCAAAGCAAAAGCTAGAAATTTGATGTTTATTACAAAATTTCAACTTATGCAAGATCACTTTCATTGTCACACCAAATAATATTTTTAAAAGGCATCTTAGCGCCTGGCTGGAGTGGCTCACAGTTGGTTGAAGCGTCGTCCAGTGCACTGAAAGGTTGCTGGTTTGATTCCCAATCAGGACACATACTTGGGGGTTTGGTCTCTGTTACTGGGCAACCAACTGATGTCTCTCTCTCTCCCCCACAACCCTTCCTCTCTCTAAAGCATGTCCTCAAGTGAGGATTAAAAAGGAAAAAAATTAAAAGGCATCTTATATTTATTTACATTTGAAGACATATTTGCTTATTTTTTAACTAAATTCTTTCAACCATATCAGACACAGAATTTTAAAGTGTAGAGTACATGCTGGATACTTTCTTCTTCCATAATTATAATTATTACTAGATCAGAATCAGTGATTTAACAGAAATAGCAATGCTGAGGTCTACTGGATTATTTATAGTTAAATTTTAGTTACGATGTGCATTTGAAAGAGATTTTACATACATTTTTAATGTAACCAGATCAAATGTACTCTCTCCACCCTCTTCCCTCAATCCTTTAGTATGAATTCTGATATTTTGTACTGCATTTTCCATTTTAGAACAATTTTTTAATGTGAGTCATTATATATTTAATTTGTAAAGGTTCACATAGCTCAGCCATATCCCCCCAAACAGGAAGGCAATTTTGTCAGTGAAAAGTAAAGTAATTATAATAATTTTGCCACTTACTGAATAACATCATCACTACAGACAATACACTAATGACAAAAGGCTTTCTAGGCTGAAGACTGGACCTTACCTCATTCCTCAAAGCTCCCTGTTGCAAATCAGTATGGAGAAATTTGGCCCCCAAAAGGTTATGTTTAGCCCACATAGGGTTTTCAGAACAAGCTCACTTAGGTGTCACAATAAAGAAATGGAGTATTTCACATAAAAGTCTATATTCCCAGTGCCTCTTGAAAGAGCTGAAGATCTGACAACGCTGGGCGCACATTCCGCAGGGCAATAGTTGAGTGGAGCTGAGAATTTGCTGCCCCATAAGACACTCTCAAATGCACCAGTCTCTACTCAGTCCTACTTGCTCTTTTATATAATTTAGGCCTCAGGCCTCAGTTTACAATTTGTGTTTATGATCCACACTTACAAATATTTCTTCACACAGCAACCCACTTCCACCTCTGCCCACTAGCAAGCCCTCCACACAACACACACGCACGCACCACTCCTTTGGTCATTACTGATTCACCAGATCTTCAGCCAGTTTCCAGATTATGTCACATAGTTTCACATGAGTTCCTTCCTCTGTCTAGAATGTTCTTTCCCAACTCCCGGCCTGCTTAGCTATACCTATTCATCATTCAAGTGAGATCAAGTATACCCTTCACCAGCCCTTTCTACCCATCCACACCACCATCACCAAGTAGAATGCATTGCTCCTTCCTTTCGAAACAATGTGTTGCATGTATGTGGTTACAAGTAGTCTTCCTCTCTGCCTGGCTGTAAACCTTCTGAAGGTAGGACACTTGCCCCTATCTCTGTATCTCTAGTGCCTATTTTAGTGTTTGGTACACAACAGCAAACAATGAATTTTTTATAAATAATGAAAGATTGATTTTTCCCTGAGAGGGAAGACCATCAGGGAGGAAAAGAACACTGGACAAAAGGAATGATGATTTATGTTCTGAATTACTCATCCATATGAGGAAAAATACACAAAACATATTAATTCAAAACATTCTTATCTCTACATAACTTACTTTTTCCTTTATACTTACAAGAATTAATAAAACACACATGTAAAAATATAACCATTAAGTTGAAAAGGGCTTAATTATTTATCTAACTGATATAAACTATTTTCTCAACTAAAATTTTGGCATTGTGTAGTATACCCAGATGTTTATATCATCACAAATAACTTTTTTAACCATTTATGGCAATTCAGAAAACTGCATCTGGTATTTCTTATATGTTTCCTCTAAAATCACCACTTCTGCCAAAAATATCTATAAAGAAATCCCTCAAAAGGTTTGGGTAACAAAGCGTCTGGGAATGTATTTGGCCTATGTTCAACACGACATTATATGTGTTCTTGTATAAATCATGTCCTGGAAAACGGAATGTCTTTATTTAAAATAAAAACTCTACCACCCAGCACCCAAAAGGTGGTTCCATAAAAAATATTTTAAACTTCTCTTATATCTGTAGCTTTAACTCATATTTTTATACTTCACATTACAGCAGGTTTACTGGGTCTCATTTTTACATTCTTCTAGATTTTCTTTAAAAAAAAACAAAAACACTCTAAAAAATTTTCCATTCTCAACTCATAGAAGACTTTTTAAAATGCAGTCACCAAACATTCCCTAAAAATATATATATCAGTTATGGGGCCCTTTAAGATGTGGGTATAAACTAGCAGACAGGCCAAAAGATTTTCCCAGTGCTAGAACATACACTTGTATTGTTTATGAAAACTTGTTTTTCTTTGTGTACCACACAGTTCACCACCCTTTTGAATAATAGTTATCAAAACAAAAGCTTTTTTGTACTTTCTATTTCAATTTTATCCCATCATCTTCATTTAAGCAGGAATTTATTTTAAGAATAATGGTAAAGAAAAAGAAGTGAAAGAAGGAAAATGTCCTGTCTGGCCATAAATACAGCAAGATAACATATCTTTCAATGGTTCAGCTGTAGTCTAGGTTTCCACAGGTGTGTATTTTCCCATGAATGACAACTCTGCAGATATTATGAACTCTGATCAACCCAGAATAGTTTATGAAAGACACTGTTCTGTTTCATTTTTAAAAATCAATAAAAAAATAGGATGACATGAAGTAAGTCTTTGAAACTAATTGAAAAAGAGTACTTCCAGGTAAAATGTTGCAAGAATAATTTCTAAAAGGAAGGAAAGCACTAATTCTTCTACCAGCCAACATTATTAAAATATAGCACCTGTATCACCTTAGGGTTTTCTTTCATTGTTACTTTCCCTTGGGGGCTAGGGGACGAGAGAGAGCAAGAAGTTCTCACATTGTCAGGGGAAAGCCCTGAAATTACTGGCTTAGGGCTCTGCTCAGGTTCCTTCCACCCATGGAATGCGCCTGGCCCCTTAATGGGATTCTTGAGGAAGTGAACATGCCTTGTCTCACGATAACAGTTGTGCACCACTGTCTTAAATTATGAACCTATGGCGTGTCTATGCTCTGTTACTTTCTTGAAAAAAGGAATCCTATCTAGTATCTCACACAGCATTGAAAGTGAAGCCAAGTAGTTGGTTCTCATTAAATATTTAATGCTTGATAAGCATCTTCATACTTTTCACCCAGAGCCTGTAAATACCCGAACTCACAAGCACAGTTGCACGTACATGGCACTAACAATTACGTATTCTAAGAAGGACTGAAATCATCAACAATTTATTGTTTTAATACTGGTATTATATGCAATAGCTCCCTTTTCATGTTTGACCAGATTGAATCATCTCATTTCTGGTAGCAATGACATAATCAGCATTTCAAATAAAATATCACTTCTAAAAATGAGTTTCCTAATATTGTTTAAATGTTGAAACTGCATATCAACTAATCATCAGTCTACAGATGCTTAGAAATAAAACAATACTTTGCCTCTATGATTCAAGTCTCTATGTACTTTCTTGCAACAAAAGCCAATCTGTCCTTTTCAAAATTGTTTCTCCTGGCAAATATTTTTGCTGTCTGGCCAAGTTTTGTGTTAAAAATAAAGTACAGTATTACAACATCAATCAACATTTAAAGTACTTAATGATCTATGAAAGAAAATATACAATGATTCTTTTGAAACAACCAAGCCAATCAAAGTTTTATTTATATTATCAAATCCAGAGTGTAGCTTTGAGAAAATAAAATCACATTTGTGTTTAGAGATATAAAAGTAGTATCAAGCACTTAGATAATAAAAGAAAACAAACTGTTAAGAAGAGCTGTAAATGGCAAGAATAGCTTAAAAACATAACAGAACTCTCTCTACTCCCCCCTTCCAGTCTGTGCAACACTGGCCCTTTGCCTGCCCTTTCAAATACCAGTTGTACAGCATAATTAGGGCTTTTTCTGTTGCTAATATTGACTCCACAACATACACCCAAAACTACTATACATTTACAATGAATATTAACTGTAACTTTTTACATAAATAGGGAGCTAGGCCATCTAAGCCTTGTCATTTATAATCAAAATATGAAAATATTCTACCACCACTGGGAGTTTAAATGGGTGCCTGAACAAGTACTAAGTAGTGCAGGGACTCTGATAAATATTTATCAACTACAGTAAGTCATAGGACTTTTTTGTCTTACCATTGTCTACTGGGAATGCCTCAGATAGATGTCTAAAGGGGGATGTGGCCTCAGATATTCTAACAGCATGACATGCAACACCGAGATGTCACAGACATAGGACCTGGGTCAGAATACTGCCTTTTCACCTCCATTAGTTAACCCTACCCTAAGATAGCAATTCTCTGGCTAATCCCGTGGGTGCCCTTGTGTCCCCTCAGAGTTGCTCATGTCCTAGAGAACGATGTAGTTGCATTGGCCTTCAACCTAACTAGACTGTTTTCCCAATAAATACTGCCTCTGGATTAGGGCAACCATTTCAACAGAGGGGATATTGTCCTTCTTCAAAGGAAATGGAGATATACAGAATAAATATAAGTCAAACTATAAAGAGCTATTGTCCTGACAGGAAAAAAGACAGTAACATGGAAAGAACAGGAACTTTGGTCAAGAGAAAAAGATCAGAGTTCAAATTTCAACTTCTTTAGCTTATAAAAAAAAGTGGAACAAATACCACCTACTTTAAAGTTGCTATGAAGAGTAAATTAAGTAAGACCAAATATATAGTAAATGTCACATACAATGTCCACGGTACTCAATATATAATTGCTTGCTTGCTGCCACCCAGGCCCTCTAAGAGATTCAGAGTTCCCAGGCCAGCCAAGTCTTACAAAGTGAACAGAGGGCTTTAAGTTGGCCAGTAATTTGCTTCAGAATCAAGTTATTTTGAGAAAACTACCTCACATGATCTACCTTACTATTTTTGTATTCCTAAAAATCTCTTATCCCGTCTCCTACTGAATTTAGGCCCACTTAACTTGGCCTGATCTCTGGCATCCACGCTTCCGAGGTCTTGTCTGCTTGCCTACTTAGTGTCCAAGTCAGTTTCTGTTGTCTGACAGTATTTCTGCTGGGCCATTTCTTTCTATTTTTGCCTATTTCTATTTTATTTTAGGTGATACTTTTTAATTCCTTAATTATGTGCCTTGGTACTACTGTGACAACTCAGACACCTAAAGTTGGTTCATTTCTAGGTTCCCTTATCACCTTCTGATAACCTTCAATTGTTACCTACTAAATGTAGCCCTAGGACAGCTTCAACTTCCTGGGGACCCTTAAATCAGAGATTAAGTGAGGATATGCCATCTTTGTCAGAGGTTAGATTCAGCAAAGCACTTAGGAACCACTGATTATCTGAGGCCCAACTGATAATCCTAAGCATAGGACTCAACTCAGGAAACTGACAAGGCTTATGAAAAACCTTACAAGCATAAAAAAATACACGATGAGTGGTCTTCATGTAAAGCATGATCTATAATAAAAAGCTAGTTGTGCCCAGACATTCACTGCACAAAAAGTTACTTTTACTTGACAATATGCACTCTCTAACACATGAGATGGCTTTAGGTAGGTTGATTAGGGAGAAGTCATACACATCAAAAGTCAGGTCAATCAAATCAATCCTCTTCAAGGTCAACAGATCACAGCCAGCACAAGCGGATTGCTTCAATACCAAGGAAAACTAACTGGTCAGCCAGGGCCAACTTATGAGTCTGTTTTCACTAGGGCCATATTCGAATGGAAGCACACTGGCTAATGGGAGATGGAGATGGAAGTCACCCACCAATGGAAGTTGGTCTCATTCAGCTGTACCAATGCATGGGGAAAACTACATTTGATTCAACACTAGTGTTGTAGGAAAAGAAAAAAAACCTACTTTGTTTTTTAAGTTGTTCAATTTGTTCTTCTTTTAAATCTAACTGCTCTGTGAGTCTCGATGCTGAATCCAACGCAGCATTTGCTTCATCCAAACGCTCCTGAGGAAGGAAAGTTCATTAAAAAGCAGCAGGTAGCCCTGGCCAGTTTTCACAGTGGTTAGAGCATTGGCCCGTGGTCCAGAGAGACCCGGGTTCGGTTCCCGCTAAGGACATGTACCTCGGTTGCAGTTTGTCCCCGGACCTAGTTGGGGTTATGTGGGAGGCAGCCACTCGATGTGTCCCTTTCACATCGATGTTTTTCTCTCTCTCTCTCTCCCTCCCACTCTATCTGAACAAAAATGGGAAAATGTCCTCAGGTGAGGATTTAAAAAAAAGCAGCATGTAAGCCCTGGACAGATACACCAGGGTTACAGGCTCAATCCAGTCAGGGCATATACAAAAATAAATAAATAAATAAATAATAAAAATAAGTAAAAAGCAGCATGTAAAAACTATTTCACAAACTATAGGGCTAGAAGACATCTTAGAGTTAATCAACACTTTTCATTTTATTTTATTTTTTTTATCCTCACCTGAGGACATTTTTGTGTTCATCTTCAGACAGAGCAGGAGGGAGAGAGGGAGGAAGAGAGAGAAACATCAATGTGAGAGAGACACATCGAATGGCTGCCACCCACATGACCCCAACCAAGGCTGGGGACAAACCACAACGAAGGTACATGCCCTTAGTGGGAACTGAACCCAAGACTCTCTGGTCCGCTGGCCACTGAGCCAAACCAGCAAGGGCAACACTTCATTTTACCTGATGACCTTGGGCAAGATCAGGCAACCAAGCGTCAAAGACAGAACCCACACTTGACAACACAATATTGTCTCTTTTAGAGGAACTAATCAGAAAAAGAGGCTACTACAAATAGACAACTTGGTGACAAAAGTTTTTTAAAAAAAGGCAAAGAAAATAAAAGCTACAAAAAGCAGATACAGAAGTCAAGAAAGCCCTGGTAGTTTTGGCTCAGCAGTTAAAGCATCGGTCCATGAACTGAAGGGTTCAATTAGTGGTCAAGGGCATGTACTTGGGTTGCAGGTTCGATCTCCAGCCCACTGGTGGTCATACGGGAGGCAACCAATCGGTATGTATCTCTAACATCGATGTTTCTCTTTCTCTTCCTCGCTCCCTTCCACCCTGTCTAAAAATCAATGGAAAAATATCCTTGAGGATTAACAACAACAGAAGTCAAGAAAGATAGCAACAAATGTTCTTTTTAATTTTTGTAAGCCTGATGGGTATAAAGTGATGTTTCATTATTACTTTTTATTTCCCTACTAGTAAATTTAAGCATTTTCTTCATGATTACAGGACAGCTAGATCTGCTCTTCTGTGAAAATCTCTCTGCATACCTTCCCCTTTTTCTACAGAGCTGTCTTTCTCTTGTCAGTTTGTAAGAACACCTTGTATAGTAGAAATAAACCCTTTGCCATCAGTGCTACAAATAATTTGCCAGCTCTGTCTATTGCCATGTAAAAGTGCTTAAATTGTATATAGTCAAACCTGTTCTACTTTGCTTTCACAACTGTTTGCGTTTTAGTCTTGGTCAGACTTCTCCTTGCCCCTAGACTATATATATGGTCTTCTAAATTATCTTATAAAAAATTAATTTTTTAAATTATTTACATCTTTAAAATAATGTTTCTCAATGGGAGTGCTTTTAACATTCTTGGCCCTTGATCGCTAAGTGCCAGAAGACCCATGCAGTAACTGTAACAACCAAAGATACCCCAGACTCCCAGTACCGCTCCTAGTTGAGCAGCCTTACTTTAATACAATTGGAAGTTAATTTTGTATATGGTGTGAGATAGGTGTCCAATTTAATTTTGTTCCATATAGAAAGCCAATTGTGCCAACATCATTCATTAATCTATCCATTCCCTATTAAATTGAAATTAGTTTAGTTTAGGGTTTAGTTCTAATTTTTCAAATATATCCTGAGCTCTGCTTCTGAATTTTCCATCTGTTCCTCTCATCTAGTCAATATGATACTGATTTATGGCCCTATTTTGATATTTAGTAAGAAAGTCCTTCCTTATTGTTCCTTCACACAATTTTCTTAGCTATTCTAGAGTATTCACTCATGTAAATTTCAGGTCAAGTTTTACCATCTTGAATCAGAAGGTGATAACTTTTTTTTTAAATCCTCACCCAAGGATATTTTCCTATTTATCTTCAGATAGAGTGTGATGGAGAGGGAGGGAGATAAAGGGAGAGAGAAAAACATCGATGTGAGAGGGACACATCGACTGGCTGCCTCCCGCACAACATCGACCAGGACCGGGGGCGAACCACAACCGATGTACATGCCCTTGGCCGGAATCAAACCCACTACTCATTGGTCCGTGAGCTGATGCTCTACTGCTGAGCCAAACCGACCAGGGCTTTTTTTTTTTTTAAAGAATGTGATACCTTGCCCTGGCCAGTTTGGCTCAGCGGTTGGAGCGTCGGCCTGCGGTCCGGAGAGACCCGGGTTCAGTTCCCGCTAAGGGCACGTACTTCGGTTGCAGTTTGTCCCCGGCCCTGGTTGGTTGTGCAGGTGGCAACCACTCGATGTGTCCCTTCACGTCGATGTTTCTCTCTCTCTCTCTCTCTCTCCCACTCTATCTGTACAAAAAATGGAAAAATATCCTCGGGTGAGGATTAAAAAAAAAAAAAAAAAGAATGTGATACCTTTTTTGATGTGTCACCTTGGATAGGCTATAGTCCCCAGTTATTCAACCAAACATAATCTAGTTGTTGCTGTGAAGGTATTTTACATACATAATCAAAGCCTCCAATCAGTATAATTTAAGGAAGGCCCATTATCCTGGATAATTAGGGTGGGCCTGATTGAACCAGTTGAAAGTCCTTGAAAGCAGGACTGAAACTTCCCTCAAGAAAGAGAAGAAATTTCTTCGGTGGACGACTCTGGGCCCTGCCCATGGAATTCCATCCTGCTGATGATGTTCCTTTCCTGACCACCAGTGGACAACAGCTTTGGCCCATGCCTGTGAGCTCCAGCCTGCCTATTCAGTGATCTTCCTATTCTGACTGCTAGGCCTGCATAGTTTGTCCTTGCTTCGTCAGTCTCTACAATCACATTGCCAATAAATCTCATAGGTGTGTATATCATATATATCATATATATCAATGTGTGTATGTGTCCATCCATTAAAAATTTAATATTCAAAATCCACAAATCTGTATTTAGTGTAAAGAAAGTTTAAATAAGTTTTCAAATTATATTTTTAAATCTCATTTTATTTATATTTAAGACATTATTAAAGCTTAAAACTACACTAAGACTTTTTCTTAAATTAACATTTAGATTGTTACTCTTTCTACTACAGTTTTTTAATTAATTTCAGCTTTTATCTTTACTAATTCCATCTTTAGTTTCTTTTATTATTTTTTTTAAATGTTACATTTTTAATTAAAAACAAAAGAAAAAAACCTAGTTTAAAAAGGTCAGACTTCTATTCCAACAGTATGACAGACTAGATAGTTCAGGCCCAATGGAAACAACTAAAAGTGTTAGATAAAATACATTTTAAATGTATTAATGAGCTGACCAGAAAGTAACCATAACTGGTTAATAAACATTAAAAGATGCTTAACCTTGCCCTGGCCGGTATGGCTCAGTTAGTTGGGCATTGTCCCAAGCACTGAAAAGTTGCCAGTTCAATTCTGGGTCAGGGTACCTGCCTGGGTTGCAGGCTTGATCCCCAGTAAGGGGGCATGCAGGAGGCAGCCACTTGATGTTCTGCTGTCACATTGATGTTTCTCTCTCCCTCCCTCTCTCTTCTGCTCTTTCTAAAAAGTCAATTGAATGAATGAATGAATGAATGAATAAATAAATAAATACAATTTTTAAAATGCTTGACCTTATTAGTGTTAGAGAAATGCAAACTAAAATCAAAAGAAGATAGCCCTTCCCCTCTACCACACTGGTAAAAAGTTAAAATATTCTTATAATGCCAAGTACTGCCACAGATGTAGAACAAGAATTCTTATTCTTAGTAATAAATTAGCACAACTGCTTTAGAAAACAATTTACCATCATCTAATAAAGGTGAAATTGCTCATATATATCTCATGGCTCAGCAATTCCAATCAAGGTACACACCTGAAAGAAACTCTTGTACATGTACCAGATGATACAAGCAAGGATGTTCATACCCATATTGTTTGTACAGCAGATAATGAAAATGTCTTTATCAATAAAATGGGTAAATAAGTTATATATTCGTGCAATGAATAGACCAATAAAAATAATGAACCATCTAAATACAGTAACATACCATAACATGGCTGAAACTCATGAACATAATACTAAGCAAAAAAGCAAGTCTCAGAAAAATTATCTATTTTATATACAGTTCAAAATTCCATTTATACAGAGTTCAAAAATATGCAAAACTAAACAATGTATTATATGGAGATACAAATCTATGTGCTAAAACCATAAAAAATAACAAGGGGGTGATAAACATAAAATTTTGGAAAGGAGCCCTGGCCGGTTTGGCTCAGCGGTTAGAGCGTGGGCCCGTGGACCAGAGAGACCCGGGTTCGGTTGCCGCTAAGGGCACGTACCTCAGTTGCAGTTTGTCCCTGGCCCCATTGGGGTCATGTGGGTGGCAACCACTCAATGTTTCTCTCTCTTCCTCCTTCTCTCCCTCTTGATCTACTTGAAGACAAATGCAAAAAAAAAAAAAAAAAATTTGGAAAGGAGGTGATAAGAAGGGGTGGGATAAAGAGAGGTGCTTAGGGAACTTCAAAGGACTTCCTTCTATTTCTTATACTGGATGGTGAGTATATGGGTATTTGCTGTTTTGTTATTCTTATATTTTATACATAATATTTAATTACTGTTTGGCAGTCACTCAATATTTAATAATTTCAAAACTCTACAGGAAATATGGCTTCACTTATTTGAAATATTAACGTGCCTGTTTTCCACCAGCTATCACCAGAGTCTACTTATGACTTAGCAAAGTTTATCCTAAATCTAAAAACAAGTCACTTTGGTGTCATCTGTTCATGTTATTATCTTATATATAATTTCTGTATGTACTAAATATAGTATAATAATAAAGAGAAAATGTTTTAAAGGATTATGCTGCAAAAAAACCTAATGAGATAAATATACATTATTTTAATCCATGTGAAATAAAGTACCCAATATATTTTCTTGAAAAGAAAAAATTATAAAGTTAAAATTATAGACAAATTTGGTTTTTTTCTTCAATGATGTCTAAAATACTCATCTGTGCCCAAAAAATTAAAATGTCCTATCTCACATTTGCTGTTTGCTCACATCAGTCACAAAAGGGAAATCCTGAGTATCTTGTTCACCCTTATTCCACAGCATGGGATACAGATGAGTCACTCAAACAATATTTACTATATTAATTGTTTAGGAGATTATTTCTAAGATGAAGATTCTACAAGAAATTGCTTCATAAGTAATATTTATAAGGGAAATTATTTCAACCAACCTGTAAGGACATCAGTTTTCCTTCTAGATTTTCTGCCTTTTTCTTCCATTCAGTTCCAAGTTGTTTGTGCTTTTCTAGTTCAGCAGAATACATAGCTTTTTCCTCTAAAAAGAAAAAAAAGGTACATAGTATATTTTGCAATTGTGCAATAAAATTAGAATTTTAAACCACTTGAAATGTTAATTCAACAAAGACGGTTCATTATGTCTCAACAGTTACACATGCTTTAGTGACAGTGTTAACTGGAATTAAGGGTAATGAGATAAGTTTCCTCTGCCTAAATCCTTCTTCATCTTGTCCACTTGCAAACTCTTCCCTCCCTCCAGAACTCCACTCAAGTATCTCCTCTTTGGCAAAGCTTTCCCTACAACCTCAGTACCATACTACTTTGTACACGTGTTCACTTTAGTATTATATAGAGTAGGTCTAGAGAAATTTTATATTTAAAATTCAAGATTTCAACCATATGAGTAACCCTGAAGGTATACATTTGTACAAATTTAAAGTTTAATTTAGGCACAAAACTGTAACTCCTGTTGCTTCATTAGCCTCATATTCCCTAATCACCCACCTACCCCCCACTAGCAGTAAACTCACAGCCAATAAATACTGAATTTTAGGTAAACAAATGGGCAGGTGAGTGATCTAAGGGGAGTAAATCTGAGAATGGGAAGTAGATGTGAGAAAGCATATTCAGTTATCAGGGTAAAACTGCTCTGGTCACTGTTACTGTGTCTCCAAAAAATTATTTTCCACTTGGACTAGAAAACATAGTTACCTCAAATTATATAGATGAAGAGCTAAGAACAGGTGCATCAATATTTCAAAGGACAGCAGTTACTGATGATTAACTCTTTGAAATGGGTTCAACCTCCAACCAATATCTCCAAACCTAACCATCTTTTCTATGTGTGGCTCTCTATTCCTTTGTAGTCCCCTCTTTATTGCATGATTATCCTTCTATGTTACCCTATAGTTCCCCAATGCATACCTTAATTGGTCATGATATGATACTAAAGTACATTTTTAATTATTACTATATATAGTTTATGTTCTCTAGTCTTAATTATAAATGCAGTCTAAATTAGCCAAGCCGGCATGGCTTAGTGGATTGGGCATCTCGTCCCACGGACTGAGAGGTCCTGGTTCAATTCCTGGTCAGGGCACATGCTCGGCTTGTGGGCTTGATCCCCAAGTGGGGATATGCAGAAGGCAGCTGATCAATGTTCTCTCTCACATCAATGTTTCTATCTCTCTTTCCTTTCCTCTCTAAAAAAATCAATAAAGACATATTTTTAGAAAAGCAGTCTAAATTACCTTATTGATGGCTACTTATCTTCCCCCCACAAGTGGGTAACCTTTCAAAGATAGCCATACCCTCATGCCTAATCTAAAATGGCACTGAGATAAGCCAAGATTCCCAATACTACAATGATTTTTCTTCACTGAAAGACTGACCATACAACTTACCTTGCTGGAAATGCTCTAGCACCATCTGCAGGTTGGACAGTGATAGCGCATACTGCTTTACTTGTTCCCGACACGCAGACAGCTGCAGGGCAGTTTCGTCCCTTTGCTTGGAGATTATATTCAGTTGTTCCTGCAATGACTCTACCTGCAAACTGGCTTGATGGCTTCAAACAAAAAGAATAAAGTCAAACTGGTTCTATTTAGGTGCTTTACAAGATGAAACATCTTCCCTACATTTTATTGGATTAAATGCAAATTAGAGTTCACAGTATTTAGATAATTTGAACACCATGAAATTTCTTCCAACTTTTGTTTACTGTGGTAAAATACATACTTACCATTTTAAGAATTTTTAGTGTAGAGTTCGGTGGTACTGAGCATTCACATGATTGTACAACTATCACTGCCATCCATCTCCAGAACTTTTTCCATCTTCTCAAGCCAAAACACCACACTCATTAACCAAAACTCCTCTTTCCCCCAGCAACCATAATTCTACTTTCTGTCTCTGAATTTGAACTTCCCTACATTTAATTGCATTACATTCAAGTTAGATTTTAAAGAAACTTGAACAGTGCCTCTGCCCTTTGTCCCCTGGTTTTTATAATCCAATCATCCATCCTGTGAAGGTGACTCTGAATAAATGGCAGCCATTTTAAAGACAGCACTAGGCAAAATAAAAAATGTCACCGTAAGAAAAATTTACAAATAGCCTGCAACTTTCAATTTTCCGGCTAAAACTCTAAGATGTAATTTATCATAAAGTTGTAAGTGACCTGGAAGTCATTTTGTCCAGATTCCAACCGAGTGAGCAATGAATTCTATGACATCCCCTTGCTTTTAACATGTGAAATCATAGTGAAGTCACAGCTTTCCTATGGTGAGCCCACTGATTAGCTGCCCTGATTACTAGTTAATTATCTTTTACCATTATCATCTTTCTGCGTACATTAAATAACCTCTACAACGGCCTCAAATGACAAATCAGAGTTCCCTAGGAGATTTATGTAGCACCTACCCACGTTTATGTCATTGATGTACTTCCTTAATGTATAATAATTATTACATACAAAATATTACAATAGTCTTTCCTGGGTTTTTAATGTCCAGTTAAATTCTTACTCAAGAGCAGCCCATTAAAGCCCATTTAGAGCAGCTACTTTGAAGAAACTTTGCCCAATAGCACCCTCTTGTGGAAAGAGCAGTAAATTGATAAACAAGAGACAACTGTCCTCAACTGTCCCGGAGTTTTATTCAACTTTGCTGGTAGAAAATCACTCAAAGAGCCTGGCCAGTGTGGCTCAGAGGATTGAGTGCTGTCCCATGCGCCAAGAAGTCATAGGTTCAACTCCCGGTCAGGGCACATGCCCTGGTTTCGAGCTCAATCTCCAGCAGGGGATGTGCAGGAGGCGGCCGATCATACCGATGTTTCCATCTCTCCCTCTCTCACATCGATAAAATCAATAAAAATATTAAAACAAATTTTTTTTAATGAAAATTACTCAAAGGGTGATTGTAAAGATGAAATGAGTTGTAATGTCACTCAATAAATTAATAGATTACCAAATGTTACTGTTGTTAGGTAAGAACTCAAACACCATAATCTGGTTTGTAGATTTGAATTACTTACATAATGAATATTTACTGAAGATCTAGTAAACTATGTGTAATAATATATGCTTGTGGGAAGGGTACAATGTCAATGGCATCACTCCTACCCTCAGTAATCTTACATTCCATTGGGTGGGAGAAAGTAATATGGGTCAACAATTACTTATACCCTGAAGTAAAATACAAGTGCCCCATCAGAGACTCAAAATATTATGCAGGTTCAAAGGAAAAAATATCACACCAGGGTTTGGCTTTGGATTTGAGGAGTGAGGTGCTAAATAAAGCATTCTTTATGAAGAAAAAGCTATTTGAAGAACAGGTGGGATTAAAAGAACAACTATTAGGGATCAGGTCCACTTTCAGGTAGAAGAAGGAATATGAAATAAAAAAACAGAAAAAGAAATAGAAAAATAGTAGCTGTGTCTGAAAAACTGAATGATACAGCTTGATCAGATATAGATGATAGCAGAAATAAGGCTAAGGTGGTAAATAGCCTGGAATCAAATCATGAGTCTACCCTGGTTTTGAAAAAAGGAGCAACAAGGTCACAGCTCTACTTTAACAAAGGTTATTCTGGGAATTATTATGAAGGGTAAGTGAAAGGGAGCAGAGAAGACAGAGGCCTGTAAATTGAAAGGAAAGTATCAATATCATAGCCGGAGGATGTTTTGGCATTTCTGCCCATGTGAAACACATACACTCATCCATTATTCTCACTCTAGTTTTAAACAAGTTTTCCTTCTGAGTCTGAAGACATCATAATATACCCTACAATGTGAGGGAGGAGTTCACCCTCAGAAGTATTGTCTCTACCAGCCCATAATTTCTATGCAAACAAATATATCTAGTATTTCCTTGTATCTCCTGCAGTGTAATACATGGTAAATAATAATAATAATAAAATAAATAAAAGATGTGCATATCACTAACGGAAATAGATATAGAAATAATTTGTCTGTAAAATTATTTGGCAGTACATTTCAAAAGTCTAAAATATACCCTTTGACCTCTGGCCAGTGTGGCTCACTGGATAGAGTGTCACCCATGCAACAGAGGGTCTTGGGTTTGATTCCCAGTCAAGGGCATGTACCTGGGTTGCAGGTTCGATCCCAGGTCCCAGTCAGGATGTGTATGAGAGGCAACCAATTGATGTGTCTCTTTCACATAGATGTTATGCGCGCGCATGCTCTCTCTCTCTCTCTCTCTCCCCCTCTCCCTCTCTTCCACTCTCTAGAAATCAATGGAAAAAATAACCTCAGGTAAGGATTAACCAAAATTAAAAAAAAAACAAAAAACAAAAAAACAATCCTTTGAACCAAACTTCTATTTCTAAAAATGTATACCAAGGAAATAATCTGTCATCAACACAAAAATATCTATCTTGAGATTATAACAGCATTCTTAGTAATTATGAAAAGTTGGAACACTCTATATGTCCAGTGTCCAATAATAATTGACAATTAAAGAAATTATAACAATTCAAATAATGGTAGCCATAAAATGATACTGCAGAAACACATGGCATATCGTGTACTGATATTCACCTTAAGTAACAGAGTCAGGTTACAAAACAGATGAATATATGATCTCTAGAGTTTGCTTTAAAAAATAGATAACATACATGCAAATATATAGAAGCATATAAAGGCATACAAAAAAACTATTTCTGGGTGGGTAGGACTGTGGCTTTATGTTCTTTTGGTTTATGTGGTTTTCCTGAAGTGAAAAATAAAATGTTTTGTGATAAGACAAAAAAAGACATTTTACTGAGAGAAATAAAATTTAAAAATATATAAGGCAGGGACATAATAAACCAAGGGTTAATTCATACTGACCTAGGTCTTCATCTCACTACTCCTTCCTTTACTCTCTCCCTTCTTAGAGCCAAACCTATTAAACCTTAGATCATTTGATTAAAAATAAAATCACACAAATTTTATTAAATCAGTTCTTTGGGAGTCTGAAAAGCTAATTGAATTAGTTGCGATTTAAGTCTAAACTCCTACAATGACAAGAAGCGATTATCGAGGATACTGGTTAAGATCCGGAGAAACCTCGCTTTGAATGCCAGGTCTGGTTGAGAGTTAGTCCTGAGCATGAAGCCCCACACACTGTGTGCCCAACCTCAGGAAGGTTACTAAACCTCTTTACTCTAAGTTTCTTCATCTGTAAAACAGAGATAAATTTTGTGAGAATAAAATGAGGTAAAATATGAAAAATGCTTATTGAGTCTTATATTCAAGAAGTGTTCAGTTAATATTAAGGCTAAAAAAAGGAGAAAGTTACCTTGCATTTGAGGATGAAACTAGCTTTTCCTCCAGTGCTGTGACTTTCTTTCTTAGTTTAGCCTCTCTATCTTCTGCAGCCAAAGCTTCCCGGGTGTAAGAATCTTCTGTTTCTAAAAGATGGTTTCGCAATCTCTCCAGCTCCTGGTTTAAGCGTAACTCTTTGTCACGTAAATGTTGAACCTAGATAGAGGACACTTCTTTATTTTTCTTCTATAAAATGCTCCCTCCCTCTCCCACAAGCCACCAACTGTTATCAAAACTTTTCCCAACTACTGAAGTGTATTGATTGAATACTAATTTCTCATACTGCAAGATGTACTTATGCCAGGAAAAAGTCTCCTGAAATCATCCTGAATGTTCATCTAGAAGGTTTATTTTGTAAGACCCCATTCCTGAGGCTATAATGGAAAATGAAATTATATAAAGTACTAGGCTTTTTGTCACAGTCTATTTTCTTCAGTAAATCTCATTTTTTCCATACTTTATGAATGGAAAATTTTTCTTATATGCTTTGATTTCCACTTTTTTTAATTAAAAAAAATCAAGGTATAATTTAGTTTCAGGTGTACAACATAATGATTAGCTCATGATTTTCACTTTTGAAAACTGAAATAAAATGCTTTCTGGGATATCAAAATTCTACCACAGTACATTAGAGGAAGACTAAAAAAATATCACCTATGAGAGAAATTCATTTTAAATGCTAATCTTTACAGTTTTCTTACTTAATAATTAAATTTAGTGTTTGAATCACTGTTTCTTTAAAGTGAAAGCATACCTCATTCTGTATAGCTGTGTTTTCCATTTGTTTCTGTTTCAGGGCCAACATGACTTGATCTCTCTCCTGTTGAAACGTAACTGTCTTCTCCTGCATTGACTTAACTGCATTTAAAAGCTGATTTAACTCCCCAGTCTGGCCCTTTAGGAAAAAAATAACTTTAGCTTTAAATAAAAGTACATTTAAAAGAGAGAGTTCTTCATTAGTTAACTTTAAAATATAGTTAACCAAGTCAAAGTAATCAAAAAAGGAAAGTCTGAGAAACTGTCAGAGTCTAAAGGAGCCCAAGGACTCACTGGTGTCCCAGACGGCATCCTGAAACAGGAGCTTCAATCAAGTACAAACTTTACCTAACAGTATGTATCAATACTGGTTCATTAGTTGTTACAAGTGTACCATAGTAGTGCAAGATGTTAAAAAAAAAGGAAATGGTGTGAGCTTTTTGGGAACTCTATATTGTCTTTGCAACTTTTCTAATCTAAAATGATTCTTAAAGAAAAAGTTTATTAGAAATATTTTTAAAAGAACTCAAAAGATACAATCTCTTCAAATTTACCCTAAACAACAGTGTTCACAAAACCCAAATCACTCAAAAAATGTGTGTGTGTGTGTCCCCCTATTCATCAGGCATTTACAACTGTTGGAGAAAGTAAGAGTTAAGATGCTAGCAGGGGAGAAATAGGAAAGTCATTTCATATGCACAGACTATTTTATTGGACTACAATCGAATGAATAAAAGCAACTCCAGAATGATATCTTGCCAAATGGTTGGGAAAATTTATTCTTGACTGCAGTTCACACAAGTACAATATATTAAGGACAGCAGAAAAAAGATAACCATTGCAAAAATAGGGCCATAAAATTAAGACATTAGCTGGAATTCTAAAAAGCATAAAAAAGTGACAGGCTATTGACAGCCTGTTTTAAATATGCACATCTTATGAATCTATTTATAGTTAGGTATTATTTTAAAATTTCATATAAACTTTCCATTTCTTTAATATATAATGTGTCCCCCAAGATAAATTATTAAAACCAAAACATTAAACTATCTGTTCCCTTTATCTCAACATCCCCTCCTAGATAGTGAGGCCACTAGTTTCCAAGTACTGTAATTTTTCAGTTAAAAATGTTTTCATATTACAGACAAAGAACCAATGGTTAAAAATTAAAAGTAGCTCTGGCTGGTTTGGCTTAGCAGTTAGAGTGTTGACCTGAGGACCAAAGGGTCACAGATTCAATTCTCGGTCAAGGGCACAAACCTGGGTTGCAGGTCCTATCCCTGGCTGCAGTCAGGGTTGTGTGGGAGGCAACCAATCGATATGTCTCTCTCACATTACTGTTTCTCTCTCCCCCACCTCTTCCATTATATCTAAAAATCAGTGGAAAAAATATCCTCAGGTGAGGATTAACAACAAAAAAAAAATTAAAGAGTTGAAGATCTCTTTAGAGAACATCCCTTTCTCTCTAAAACAAGAGATGTTATTTATTATATTAAAAATATAATAATGGTACTCATTTTATAGAGTATTGGGAAACATTAATTAGTTTATGCTAATTACCTTCAAGTAATTCAGTACTTAAGAATGACTTAGCATGGAGCTTCCTGAAAGGTAGGTGAGTCTTAATTAAATCTGCACACTTTAGATCTATAAATGTCAATGAACTAGAATTACATTGTACATGATGCTAAAACTACAAAAGGAAAACAAATGTATTGGGAAAAAATACTTCATTGTTCTACATTCCTCTATTTTAATCTGACAGCCCTAAGACACTAAACCCAATTTTGGTTAGTGAGCAATAGAAAGCTTCTGCCCTCTGAGAGTCTTTTCATACCAATTCCAGAACAGCACCACAAGAAGCTGACGTTATAGCTAAGGGAGAACACCTCAACACTATCAGTGTACCTACTTAATCAGACAGCAAAGGGGAAATGAGATAGACTTTTTTTACCAAAGTGAAAACTACATGAAGCATTTCTCAAATTGTAATCCAAGATTCTAAGAGAGAACTCAATTGGCAAAACAAGTTAAATCATTTTGTATTTTGTGCCTGGCAGCATATAAACACTCAAGAAGCACTTGTTGAATATTTTTATTTCTTTTCGAAACTTCTACTACTGAAAGTATAGAAAGCAGAGTAATAAGCACTACCAAAAAGTCCTACACAGCATCTATGTTCTGGGTCTTCAATACATTTCTTATTAAAATAAAAGTCAACTGCATATAAAAATTTAAATATGTAAAAAACTATCGATACTTTATATATATAACTGCTACAATGCTCCATTTTATAATTGAATAAGCAAATCAATAAGGTCAAAACACACCCAAAGTCATACCAGTCACTGAGCTGGGATTAGAATATTTACTGAGCCTACTATGTAAAAAGCACTATTCATTGCTAACATTTTTCAAATGCCAGGTTGTGACTGATCCATAAAAATCAATTTAATGGATCATCCAGCAATTTCTTTTTTTAATAGAGCATCACACATAGTGAGGGTAATTACTGATTCCTGAAACTTCAGTTTTACACACAAGTGCTTATTATGTCACAAGGTAAAATGTATTTCTTACTGCAGATCGTCAAAGACAGAGAAAGTACTTCACAGAGGTTCTCATTACATATAAAAGCCTCTGAAATGTTAACCATTACTAGCAGCTACTGAAATATGCCTAAAATTTGGTTAAATTGTACTGACTTCAAATTTTCCTCTTGTAACACATTTCTACTTTCTGAAGAAAAATATTAATTACTAGTAAATGTTTTCTACTTAACAGACTCTAAAAGATTAACCCAATGGCCCTGGCCGGTTTGGCTCAGGGAATAAAGCGACGGCCTGCGGACCAGAGTCCCAGATTCAGTTTCCCACTAAGGGCACGTACCTCACTGCAGTTTGTCCCTGGCCCCAGTTGGGATCATGTGGGTGGCAGCCACTCGATATGTCTCTCATAAATGTTCCCCTCTCTCTCTTCCTCCCTCTCTCCCTCTGGCTCTATCTGAAGATAAATGCAAAAAAGAAAAAAAAAAAAATACTCCAATGAGGATTTAAAAAAAAAAAAGATTAACCCAAATGTTAAAATATGTGGAAATACCTAGTAATTTGGGGAATAAACTTCCAGGTGCCTTTGAAGAATATTTATTTAGAATGAAACACAATACGTTGACATAAGTATTACTAACTGAACAAATTCATATTTCCGTTCAAAGATAATATCAACAGAGTAACATCAGTAATTTCCTCCACCCTGACTTCCCATTGTACATAATACCATCCAGGACATACCTCTTTTTCTTTCAGTAGTTGCTCAAACGCAAGCGCCTTCTCCTTCATTGAATGGCACTCAAACTCCTTTTCTTGCAGCATCATAGAAAACTTGATATTAGTTTCTTGTAATGCTTGCTGTTCCGTCTCCTTTTCCCTGGTGGTTTCTATGATTTTTTCATTTTCCTCTTTTAGTTTACAAATGTCCATTTCTAAGTGTAATACTCTCTCCTTCAGGTTCGTTACCGCCTGTCTGAGTAGGTCGTTTTCATTCACCTTGTTTTTGAAATTTTCATTTAAAGACACTAATTGGTCGCTTTGGGCTTTAATTAATAGGTCTTTTTCCTTAAGTGACTTTTGTAAATTATCTTGTTTTTCTTTCAGATGCCCAATTTCTGAATCTGATTGTTCGTGTTCTTTTTTTTCTAGCTCAGAGGTGGCAGCAATTGAATTAGACAATCTGTGATTATTTTCCTGGAGAGTTCTGATGGTTTTATCTTTCTCCTGCAGCAACTTTCTTAGCTCGTCTATCTCTTGCTGAGAAGACTCACTTAATGATTCAGATTTAACGGTTCTAAGAGACTCTGCAGACTGGGAAGCAGGCATTGATCCAGAAGAGAACTGAGGTGAAATAATATCAAGTTTTCCTAAAAGAAGATCTTTTGTGTTGCAAAGCTGCCCTATGCTGTGCTGAACCTGTGCTAATTCCTGCCCAAAATTTTTGAGTTTGGTTTCATTCTGCTCGTAACTTTGGATCAGGCCAGTATAGTCCACTTGTAACTTAGAATTATTATCACTGTCAACCAAAACCTGTGCCTGAAGCTGATGAAGCTCTTCCTGAAGCTGGGCTGATTCATGTTGCATGTTTTGTACTGTGGTCATCACCTGCTGTTTCCACTCTTCCATTTTCTTAACCTGTTGTTTTAACTTATCGCGTTCCTGTAGAAGCTCCTCAAACTGATTACTATTCACACCTCCAACTGCATCACTAGTGCTGGACGTTTGTAAAACTGTCAACAAGGTCTGACATTTCTGGCTTAATGCATCTATTTCAATGTCTTTTTCTCGAATGATACGTGATAAATTCTGAATAGTTTCTCGAAACATATCTTGGCCAGTACCTTCACATTTAGTGGACAATTTCTTATTTTCATCTTGCAGCTTGTTGAGGGCTGCTTCTTTGGCAGCAACTATATCCATCATTTTGTGATATTCTGTTTTTAGATGGCTATTTTCCCTAGTCTTCTCACTAAAAACAGCTAATACTTGTTCTCTTTCTATAGCGAAGGCCTGCAGCTGCTGTTGAAGGTAAACAATATCCTGGGTGTAGGAAGCTGAAGAAATTCGAGCGTGAAGAGCCTGTATCTCCAAATCTTTCTGCTGGATAATCTGAGTTAGTTTTCCAACCTCATCTTTGGATAGCTGATCAATTTGTTTGGTTAAAGATATATTTTTTTCATTTAGAAGTTTAATCTCTAATTCTCGTTCTTTTATTCCTTTTACTAATCTTTCTGTTTCAGCTTTAGATAAATCATGCTTTTCACTTCCGTTTTCTATGTTAAGGCTCTGAACTTTTGTTTCTTGAAAAATATCAGAATTCTCTGTTTGAATGCCCTGCCTTTCTTCATGCAACTGGGATTTGATTTCTTCAATTGTTTTTTGCAAAGTTTTAATTTCCTCATCTTTCTCCAAAAAGAGCTGGGTGTGCGTAACGCTCATTTGCTCGTGTTGGTATTTAAACTCATCCATTTCCTTCTTTTGCTCCTGTAAAGACTGAAGTAGTTGCATTTTACTCTGGTTTTGATCTTCAATTACCTTTCGGTGATGTTTTATTTCCTCTTCAAGATTATCCTTGATCCTATTCAGCTGAGATACCTCAGATTCTAATTCTGTAATACAGTCAAGGGTTCTAGGGTCAGCAACAGGTGCAGCTCGACTCTGCTGCTCCCTGAGTCGTTCCAGTTCTTCTTTGAGGTGATTGTTTTCTTCTTTCATGGATCCAAGAAGTTTGTCTTTTTCCTCTATGGTTTGCTTCAAATTTTCATTTTTTCTTAAGGCCTCAATATATTTCTCTAACTCCTCCTGGAGCTCTGAACTTCTCTCTTTAAGTTTTTCAATAAAAATTTCTTTCTCGTTTATAAGTTGTGTCAATTGCTTCCGCTCTTCTAAACTAGATGACAAAATGTTCTTAGTCTCTTTGTGATCAGTATCTATCTGCTCAATATTCTTTTTGAGTTCTGCTATTTCAACGTCCTTCTCTTGACTGAGCTTGATTAAACGCTTATGCTCCAGCTGTGAAGCAGAGGCACTCAGGTTCTGCGCATTTGACAGTTCTTCAATGGTTTGTTCATACTTGTTTGCTTCTTCCAACAGCCTCTTTTCAGCCCGACACAATTCTGCTTCTAACTGCCCCCTTTCCATTTTTAGAGTCTCCAAAATAGTGTTTTTCTCTAGAGTTATCTGACTGTTACCAGCGATAGATTCTTCCAATTGATGTCTTAAATCTTCACATGCTAAAACCAACTTTTCATTTTCCATTTTGAGATCAAATGCAACTTTCTTTAAATTTTCATTGAGCTGTTGTACTTCTGAAAGATTGTGCTTTAAGTTTCGGATGTCAGCTTCCTTTTCTTTAAGTAAGTCATCCTTAAAAATACTGTTTGAGTCTTGATTAAGAGGCTGAGTTAACTCACACCTGACTCTAGAAAGTTCCTCCTCCTTTTGTTTAATATGTTCCTTAAGTTCAATGTTCTCCTTTTGGATATTTAAATTATTGTTTTGTGATTTATTTAGTTGATCTACTAAATCTTCTATTTTATCCTCTAGTTCCTGCTTGGTTAACTGCAAGTCATTTAGGACCAGTTCACGTTGAATTAACTTTTCTTTCTGCACATCTAACTCTTTAGCAATGTTCATTTTATCATCTTCGAGTTGATGAACTCTTTTTTTTTCATCATTTAGATCTTTATTCAATTTATTGATGATGCTATCTCCCTCATTTTGCTGTTTTGATAGCTGATCTTTTATCAAAATCATGTGCTGAAAGAAAAATTTTCATGTTAACATTGTTAGTACCTAAAGGAAATTTTATAAAGTGTCATACACAATAGAATGATAATCCTCAGATATTTCTAATTCTTTTTTTCTTTTTTAAAAAAGCCCAACAAAATAACTAATATTTTACAGCAAATCTACTTTATCATTTTAGAGATTAGAATTTAAAACTAAAGAAGGTAAAAGATACATGCTGGCCCGGCCGGTGTGGCTCAGTGGTTGAGCATCGACCCATACACCAAAAGGTCATCAGTTCGATTCCCAGTCAGGGCACATGCCCTGGTTGTAGGCCCGATCCCCAGTGTGGGGCATGCAGGAGGCAGCCAATCAATGTTTCTGTCTCTTTCCCTCTCCCTTCTTCTGTCTCTAAAAATCAATAAAGAAAAAAATGATACATGCTGTTTATTTTCAACTGTTAAACACTGGGCAGGAATCAACAAACCAGCAGCCAAAGGGACAAATCAGGCCTGGCACCTGTTTTTGTAAATAAAGTTTTATTGGAACAGAGCCACGCTCATTTGTTTACATATTATAACAACAGGGTTGAGCAGCTGCAACTGAGACTATATGGCCTGCAAAGTCAAAAATATTTACTAACACTTCAGAGAAAAAGTCTGCCAACCTCTATGACTAGAACATTGATGAACTAAAATGTTAATTAAAACACAAAATTAAATCACACCAATCACCTTTGCTTGTTAATCTAGTGTCAGTCTACTGGGTAAAATGTGCTGCCACCTGACTTTCATATGGTGTTTATTACCTCTGTAGCTTCTTGGTTCTGCTTATCCAATTCTTCTAACTCAGCTATCAGTATTTCCTTTTCAGTAATACTCTGACTGAGTTCTTGTTCCTTTGCTTCCAAATTAAGTCTTAAATCATTTAATTCTGAATCCAAATCCATGTCTCTTATAGTTGTATTTTTAATTTCTTCATATTCATTGTTTAATTTTAAAAATGATACTTGAAGTTGTTCCTTAAATGATAAAAGGAGAAAAACACAATACATACTATCAATTGGAAGAAGAGACATTAAAAGATTAAAAATATAAACAAAACTTGGAAATCTATTTTAAATGCTCTGTGTCAGAAACATTACTGAATAATACCTCAGCGATGATATATAAAATTCAACAAATCACAGCCTTCATACATATGGAAAATATTTCTATAACCCTAGACAAGACTCAGTGACCATCAATTCACCTTCTAGTTCCAGCTTCTTCACAGAGAAACCGTCCCATCTGAGAGCCTTCCCAACCGCACTCCTGCTGGTGCTTCTCCTGCTCCCTCCCCCCCCACCACACACAGACGTGCCATGGTGTCCAAGTCTTCTTCACTTCCATTCCCAGCATCCGTCACCAACAACCACAGACAAATGTAAAACATCAGCACTCATTGACTCTAAAGTTTGTCCTCTATATTTAGACTATGAAAGGCCTCTTTTCCCTCACTAAAGGGATCTTCTGTATTACTGGCTTCTGTCACAACATGAAAACTTTTCTTCATCCAAGGAAGTTCCCTCCTTCCTTTCTTTACCTTCTAACCTGAGCACGCACTAGCTCTCCTTTCTCAAATTTAACGTTCATAAAGATGTATCTATATGTGATTTTTAAAGTGCATTTATGTTCTCTTCTATTGGTATTTAATGCTTTTGCTCCAACATCCCAGAGTGGGCTAGTTCTCTATGCTTCAACATTATTTCAACCTCTGATTATGATGTTTGTGCTGACGCTGTAAAGCCTTTCACTGCTAGATTTTTTTAAAATAAAATTTCTATGAAAATTTTAAAGTGAATAAGAATCTCATATTTTTATAGTCTAACAGATACCTTAAAAAGAGAAAAATGAAAACTGTTAAAACATCTGCCTCACAATTCTCATTCTTCTTCCAATTCAAAAGTTTATTCTGAACTACAATTGAAAGATGGAAAAAGCATTCTCTTATGTCTTTCAAGAGTTATTTGTACAATTAGGAGAATGACCAAAAAAAAAAAAAATTTCAGGTGGATCTTAAGAACACACACAGCCTTGCAGGTACTTTTTTCGGCTTTTTAACCAGTGAGCAGACATAATTCAAGGAAGAGTTACTATAGATTACTTAACATCAGAAGAAAGGAGAAACAGCTATCAGAAATAACCACAGAATCCAAATATATCACGAGAAAGTTACAGGCCTTGTCAGATATGTGTAGAGATCTACAAACTATAAATACTCCTAGGCCAGTTACAGAAATAAATAACTGAAAAGAGCAGAATGCATGGGAACAGAGGAAATATATAAAATAAAAGATGACTTGGAAACAGTACTGGCATTTAGTGAGTATAGAATGTGGGGGAGATGCCCAGCTGCTGTGGCTCAGTGGATTAAGTATTGCCCCATGGACTGAGAGGTCCTGGTTTGATTCTGTCAGGGCAAATGCCTGGGTTCTGGGCTCAATCCCCAGTAGGGGGCGTGCAGGAGGCAGCTCTCAATGTTTCTCTCTCACATCCATGTTTCTCTCTTTTCCTTCCTTTCTCTCTAAAAAAAAAAAATCAATAAAACGTATTTTTTTAAAAGTGGGGGCAAGGGTCCTACAATGCACAGGACAGTGCACACAACTTAGAATTTTCCCAAACTGAATACCAACTGCACCGCTTGGAGAAACATTGCCTATATGCTAATATGAAAGAATGTCAAAAATGTTAAGGTATAAGCCCTGGCCAGTTTGGCTCAGCGGTCAGAGCGTCGGCCTGTGGTACAGAGAGACCCGGGTTCGGTTCCCACTAAGGGCATGTACCTCGGTTGCAGTTTGTCCCCAGCCCTGGTTGGGTAGTACGGGAGGCAGCCACTCGATGTGTCCCTTTCACATTGATGTTTCTCTCCCTCCCACTCTAGCTGAACAAAAAATGGAAAAATGTCCTCAGGTGAGGATAAAAAAATGTTAAGGTATGTATGAACAGTATGCACAGCATGCTAGTATTTGTGTTTTGTAAAGCTATATATATATGCACAGATATGATCTGGAAGGATATATGAGAACAGGTAAGAAAGAATGCCTCTGGAAGAGGCCAACTAATAGAGGTATGAAGGATATTCCTAAAGTTCTGTACTGTCTGAAGTTTTTCAGCATATATTATTGAATACGTACATGAGTAAATATGTCACTTTTTGAAAATTAAGAATTTTCAAAATTGGGTTGAGACACTTGCCTGTAATAATAAATACCACTGTCCTACATTTAAACACCTGCTTTAGCCAAAGAATTACCTCCTCAAGTGGTACACATATAAAATCATCTTTCCTCACACTGCATTACAGAATCTTACCCTATCCTTGCTACCAATATACACAAGAGACCCTATTTCTACCACTGACAATGCCCCTCTTTACTCCTCACCACTAAGAAATTCCTGCTAGACACATTCTAGGGCATACAGGCAGTATGTATGCCACTAGTTACCAGCATGCCACCCAGACTCCCGACCCACCTGTGTATGCTGCTGCTGTCAGGACTCCATCTGAAACCAAAACAGAACCTTTACCTAGTTTTTCTGCTCCTATCTGTACCTACCGGTTTATCTCTAAACATAAACTCTGGCCAGCCTCTCATACTCTGAACCTTGCCCAAGTACTTCAACCTGGCCTGACAAGCATCAGTGAAATCAGCTTTATCCTCAGGACTCTCAAGAACTAAACACTCATTTTGATATAAACGGGCTCTTAGCTGTGATCGATATATAATACACCATTTTAAATCTGCCCCCATTTTTATTGCACCCACCTTTTCTTGACTCAATAATGAATTCTCTTTTTCTAAAACTTGGACACGCATTTCAAGTTTCAGATTGTCTTCAGCGAGACTATCCTATAAACATGTTAAAAACTGTTTTCAGATAACATGAAATTTTTAGTTTACCATTTCGAAAGCAGGCAAGCTATACAACTGTACATTTCCACTCAGCATTTAATAACATATAAAAATTATAAGCATGCAACAACTGGATCATCTAAAGCCGGTCGCTCATTTTACAGACATTTGCAGAGAAGATTTATTATATTTGAAAAAATATATAAATACATTTACAAAATAACCTGTAATCATCAGAAAAAGAAACAACCCCTTGAATAACATAAAGGGAAGCCAAAATGCATCCCTCACTTTGGTAGAGGATCTGCTTCCACTGTCTCTACAAAATATAACATTTGTTAAATTAATCTTCAAAGAGATAGACTCCCATTTTTCAATTATGTAACTTTTAAAATCATCAATTTATGATGCAAAAATTTTGCTATTAATCAGCAAGCATAAAATTGCTAAGACAAAAGTTCCTAGGATAAATTCACATAAATTTGTAAAACACACACACACAATAAACAATTATAATAATCAAAATACTTTTTCTTGGTAAACCAATGCCAAAAGCTTTCTCTCTTAAAATGAGTTTACCTGATTTAAATGGCTCAGCCTGGTTATTTCACTTTTAGCATCTGTAAAAACAATAGACCTGACATTAAAATTCTTTAAAATAACTTAATAATTACCTCCTAAAATTAAACTCAGAAATGAAATACTATTAAAACAAAGTATATTCATAAGCACAATTAGCAAGCCCCCAGAGTTCTTAGGTAAAATGTATGTTATTTTGTTTTTTTGTTTTTCCTTTTTTGATTTTGCAGAGAGAGGAAGTGAGAGGGAGAGAGAAATGAAAACATGAGAGAGAACATCGACTGGCTGCCCCCTACATGTCCCACATTGGGGATCAGGCCCACAACCTGGGCATGTGTCCTGGCCAGGAAATGAACCAGGAACCTTTTGGTGCATGGGTCGACGCTCAACCACTGAGCCACACTGGCCATACTTATTTTGTATTTCTATTTTGACTATTCCAAAGAAGTCATAATATAAATGCCAGTTATAAACTATGTTAAAATCCAATGCTATGAAACAATATAAGAAAGAATTATAATTGTATTCTGAGTGAGTCATAAGTTATTTATTACCTTGATATAAACAGTAACAACTGTTTCAAAGTGAGTTGATCAGTTTGTGTAGCAGGAAATAGTATAAGGACTAAGAGAGGGGGAAAAAACTTAAAACACAAATTGTCTATTTCTATAACAACAATACAATCATCTACCAATTCTCTAAAGTGATGCAGCCATGATTACTAATAAAAATACAAATCTGGTATTTCAGATAGACCCATAAATAGAAGGGATTCTAGAAGAACACAAAGGCAGAATACCATGAGTTCAGGGGAATGAAATCAAGGCTCATACAAGAAGTACTGAACATTTACTAGGAGGTCAACTGCTAGACAATAAAGTGGAAAATTTTAGTTCTTGTTTGCTCTCAAGGAGCATACAGTTCAGAGTGGAAGACAAGTAAGCACGATTACAGTGCTGTGTGATACAGGGAGCATAAGGTGCTATGAGAACAAAGAGGGCAAACTCCTAATCCAGACTGGTGGAGAGTGGGCCAGGGATGGGGCAGGGTGGCACGTAGGGCCAGGGAAGCAGCTGCTAGGTGCCGCACAGTGAATACAACATCTGTGTTTAATCTTAAACTGCACAGAAGAGTGAACAAAGAGAGACACTCCACACAGAGAAAGCAATAAATACAAAGGCAACAGAGCTAGGAGGCTACATTGCCAACTGAAGGAGCTATATAGAAAGTCAAAATGGCTAAAGCTTAGAATATTAGAATAAGAAGAGTTGAAACTGAAGGGGTAGATAGAGAACAGATCATTAAGACATTATATGTCTGATCAAGAAGTTGAGACTTTATCCTAAAGTTCACAGGAAGCCACAAAGTACTGAAGTCAGGAAAGAAACTGGCTTTGTGTTTTTGAAAAATCATTCTGGCTACAAAAAGAAAAGAATTGTTGAGGCAGGCTCTGAATTGAGCACGAGGTTCTTCAGTGCAGTCTGGGTTGCAGTGTGGTGGGTGACATGTCTGCTGTGGGTGGGAAAAGGCATGGGGATGGGGTTAGTGGTGGTGGTGTTTGTGGATGGTTGGGGGGGTAACACTGATGCTGCCAGGCCCTTCAGCTTCAGCCTGGAGCCCATGCTTGAGGACATCCACCACCTCCACGCAGAGTTTGCTGCTGAAAGAGACTTGGACCAGTTCCACCAGCCTTGAACCTCTTCCTGGCCTTGGTAGGGAAGCTGCCAGAACTCTTTCAGTGGTAGCCCAATGAGGAGCCTGGCCCCCAAGGAATGGGCAACCCTTCGAGAGGAGCTTAGTGATGTCCTAATCTATCTGGTAGCATTAGCAGCCCCAAACAGTGCTCTCCAAGATGGACACCAACAGGCAATGTTACCCAGCACATTTGTCCCATGGCTCTTCCAGCAAGTATACAGACCTGTCCCATGGGGCCACCTCTGAAGACCAGACTTCAGGGACTGCAGACCTGGCCTGTGAGTCCATGGGTCAGGCCTCAATCTAGAAACACGGGCCCAGGATCTGCAGCTCAGCATGGTATCTCTGCACAGATGGTAGCCTGGCCATGGAACCTCATTCTAGTCTTTTTCTAACAGAGCACTGGCCTGGGGCCCCACTTCCTGAGGTCTGAGGCTCAAGAACCTCTGGAAGACAGCCTCTTGGTACTCTTCTCTCAATAAAAGTTTTGTTTAGCAAAAGAAAAGAAAAGAAAAATTGAAGAAGGGATCATGGAGACCAGAGAATAATAACTAACACTTGTATAACGCTTACTGTGGGCTAGACACTATTCTAAAGAGAACTGCGCAGCTAGTAACTCATAAAATCCTCATTACTACTACTACAACTATGAAGATAACATTATTGCAACCATATAGATGAAAAAAAACAAAACATAAAGATGTTAATTAGCCCTGGCCAGTTTGGCTCAGCAGTTGGAGCATCAGCCTACGGACCAGAGAGTCCCGGGTTTGGTTCCCACTAGGAGCATGTACCTCGGTTGCGGTTTGTCCCTAGCCCCGGTTGGGGTTGTGTGGGTGGCAACCACTTGATGTGTCTCTCTTGCATCGATGTTTCTCTCTCTCTTCCTCCCCTTTCCCTACCACTATATCTGAAGATGAATGCAAAAATGTCCTCCGGTGAGAATAAAAAAAAGATGCTAATTAACTTGCCCAAGGTCAGCTAGTTAGTGACAAAGCTGGATTCCAACTCTGTCATGTTCTTAACCATTGTGCTAATCTGCTTCATTCAGAAACTATGCAAGGTAACAAGCTGCACCCCCCTCCCCCCCATTATGATTGGCTACAGTTATTCAGTGGTGTGGAAATGGAAAAAAGGGGAAGGCCTAGGGCAACAAACTTATTTTTAAAGCAACAAATCTCATATGTATCACCCAGTACATTCAATAGATACATTTATTTTTGAAAGGAGCAGAGCTACTCTGAATCCAAATGAGAAAGAAGTCCCGAATCCTACTGCACAGCCTTCCCTTTGCCTTCGTTGCAGCTCCCAGGACTAAAGTACCTATGAGAAACCCTAGAGCTCCTCTAGGAAACAATATAAGAACCTACAGAACTTTCTAATGGATAACTTCAAATTTTCTGTTTTGGGAGACTGGTAAATGCTATCAATTACCAAGGTGAAAAAAAAGAGAAAGTGGAGGACATGAAGAATTTACTTTGAACCTAACTTAAATTTAAATTTATAGACTTGGCCATCCAGGTCATGAATTCATGATAAACAGCTAGATGAGGAATACAGATGGGCGTGGGAGATCACAAACACACAAGGGCTAGAAACCTCCAACGCAGACATGAATGATAGCTCATGTCTTACAGTGATAGCTTATATTGTGAGATGACAAAGTGAAAAATAAGATGCATCTTTTCAGCTGAGGAGCTCCCATTATGTTTTCCTGGCATGAATGAATACTACTGCTTGGCCTATTTTTTTTAATAGTTATTTTTTGTAACACAGAACACTGGTATGGTAACTAAATATTACCTAGACTCTAGGTAATAGTGGAAGACCTATGGCTCTTACCATTCTCATGTTTGCTTAGATTCTGGAGATTTCTAAAGGATATTTAATTTTTGAAGAAGGTATGTTGAATTCCCTAACTGGAGGGTCTGGGCCCTAATGAATTATAGGAAATATTTGGTTCTATATAGATGAACAGAAATAGACCCATTTCTCTCCTCCCAACAAATGTCTATACAAACATTTCTCAGAAATCTACATAGCCTCCTAAATGAATGTGTTCCATGTAAATCATTAAAAGATGAGGAAGAGAGGTTAAGAGACACCTAGCCGATACTTAACCCTTTTTAGTAGAAAATTCCTATTTGTGCTCTAATATGGCACTGAATCTAAACCAAACAATTCTATTCAAATTCCACAGTCATTTCCATGACTATTCCATTTCCACAAATTACCCAGTTATACAAAGTGCTAGTTATCTCTAAAAAACAATTAATATGTGATGAAACACCAATCAGAAATAAATTCCAAACATTTTATACCAGACAATGCTTGCTGTAGTCTGGACACTTCTTCCAGTGACGGACTCTGTGGAAGAATTCCTTCCTCTTCCTTCACAGTATCACTGTGCTTCGTAGCGTAAGTCTGTAATTTACTACATTCCAGTTTCAAGCTTTCACATTCTTTAATTATTTCCCTGTTTTCCACATGTAGTTGTTCTTGTTCCTTCCTCAAAACTTCTCTCTCATTTTCTGAAGAAGATAATTTTTCACTTATATCTTTTATTTTATCCTCAAGTTCTTGCATTTTTTTTGCAGACTCTACTTTTTCAGTTTGTAGAACTTGAACAGTTGTTTGCATCTCGTGTATTTTAGAGTGATCAGTTACCAAAATTCCTGAGCCACCTGGAACATAAACATAAAAATCAAGGACAACAAATGTACCAAAAGGTAAGTAGCTTGCTGTATACAACTAAGATTTCAAGACTTCAGAATTTGGAAGGCTTGAAAAGTTAAAACAATGATATAACACTACACTCTTACTAGGTCAAAACCCAGAATACCACCAACAAATGCGGGTGAGGATGTGGAGCAATAGGAACCCTCATTCATTGCTGTGAGAATGCAAAAATGGTACTGCCACTTTGAAAGACCGTCTAGTGATTTCTTACAAAACAAACCTACTCTTATCATATGATCCAGCAATCATATTCCTTGGTATTTACCCGAAGAAGCTGAAAACTTATATCCACACAAAAACCCCAACAAAGATGTTTATAGCAGTTTATTCATAATTGCCAAAACTTGGAAGCAATCAAAATGTCCTTCAATAGGTGAATGGATTAATAAACTACACTACATCCAGACAATGGAATATTTTTAGTACTAAAAAGAAATAAGTTATTAAACCATGAAAAAACATGGAGGGAACTTAAAAGCATGTTACTAAGTCAAAAAAAGCCAATCTAAAAAGGCTATATGATTCCAACTATAACAACAATTCTAAAATAGGCAAAACTATGGCGGCAATAAAAAGATCAGTTGCAGGGGATAAAGAGGGAGATGAAAAGGCAGAACACAGAGAATTTTTAGGGCAGTAAAAATACTCTCTATGACATTATAATGATGGATACATGTCATTATACATTTGTCCAAATCCATAGAATGTACACCACCAAGAATGAGCCCTAAAGTAAACTATGGGTGTGTCAACATAGATTCATCTTTGGTTAAAAAAAAAAGTACCGCCCTGGCCGGTTTTGCTCAGCGGTTAGAACATCGGCCTGCGGTCCAGAGAGACCCGGGTTCGGTTCCCGTTAAGGGCATGTACCTCGGTTGCAGTTTGTCCCCGGTCCTGGTTGGGTCGTGTGGGTGGCAACCACTCAATGTGTCCCTTTCACGTCGATGTTTCTCTCTCTCCCTTCCACTCTATCGGAACAAAAAATTAAAAAAAAGATGTCCTTAGGTGAGGATTAAAAAAAAAAAGTACCATCCTGTTGAGTGATGTTGATGGTAGAAGAGAATATGCATTGGGGGGTGCAGGGGTGCAGGATATAAGGGAAATCGCTGTTCCCTAATTTTGTTATATATCTAAAAATGCTCTAAAAATATTAAGTCTAAATAAAGTTAAATAAATACAATAAGCAAAACATTTAAAAACAGTTGAGGAAAGATATTATTTGAATCACATACTAAAAAGCTTATATATCTGAGTTTGAAAGAAAATAAAAATATACCAAATAATGCAAACAAGTCTCTGTATTATAACTGTTTACCACAAAGGCCAAAAGGACTTATCCATTTTTGCAGAACCATGACAATAGTGGTGCCAGTACAAAGTTCTGGCAGATCAGCAGAACTAGTCATTACACATTCTTTGGAACTTTGTCCAACTTTACATCAGTATCCAGTGCTAGGTTTGTCATTTAATTATATAACCTAATATGTTAAATTAATGACATTAATAACCTTGTTGTAACAGATTTTCCAGTTTTTCAATTTGTTGTTCATATTCATTTAATTCTCCTCGATGCCGACGAGTTATTTCTGCCAATTTCTGTTGATGTGCATTCTGTAATACTGACATTTCATGTTGATGATTATCAATTTCCTGAATTCGGTCCTGTTTAAGTTCCTTAAAAAATAAAAACAAAGTTAACTATATTAATAATCAATAAACTTACCTAAGCTATTTCATTTTTGTCAAAAAGGCTGTGTTATTAAAAATAATTCTCCTAGCCCTGGCTCAGTGGTTAGAGTGTTGGCCCTCGGAACAAAGAGTTCGTCCTTGGCCCTGGTTGGGGTCATGCTGGAGGCAACCAGCTGAAGTGTCTCTCTCACATCGATGTTTCTCTCTCTCTCTCTCTTTCTCTCTCTTCCTCTCCCTCCCACTCTATCTGAAGATAAATGGAAAAATATCCTTGGGTGAGAATTAAAAAAAAAAAAAAAATAATAATAATAATAATAAATAAATAATTATCCTAAGGTGCTGAGGCTGAAAAGAATTTAAACATAGGCCCAAAATTTAGATAATTCTGAGACTCTACCCTTTCCCTTCTTGGGCCTTAAAAACAGTTTTTCTTTTTTTGTTGTTAATCCTCACCCAAGGATACTTTTCCCATTGATTTTTTTTTAGATAGAGTGAAAGGGAGGGAGGGAGAAACATCAATGCGAGAGAGACAAATTGATTGGCTGCCTCCCACTATGACCCCAACCAGGGCTGGGGATCAAACCTGCAAACCATGTATGTGCCCTTGACTGGCCAGGGCCAGTTTTTCTACTTTTAATGAGGGAATATCAGCAAGAAAAAACTGAAACAAAAAGTGAGCAAAAATATCTTTTTTCCTTAACATCTGTGACCATGAACTTCTCCTGTTAATGACATTCCACTAATATCAGTGTCAACGTTCTGGCCAATGTGCAAATGCTGTTCTATTACCCCATCCTCCTGCTAGCTTTTCCTTCCACCAGTCTTGCTAGGACTCCCAAACTGTCAACCAAGGTACCTTGCTACCCAAGTTGAGACCACCAGTCTCTCTCCTAGGAAGCTAGATCTTGGCTGAATTCCCCAGAGGGAAATTGCTTAAACCAGAAGCATTTTGATAGCTGCACCCTGAAGAGTCTGTCCACTGTGTCCCACTACCTAAATCCTTGGTGCTGTTCCCATTCCTGTCCTTTCTGAAGCCAAAATGCTCAACTCTTCTTTCAATCCTGTGAACAAACCACCATGGGTCCTTCCAATCCATCAATCAATCAATCTTCTTTTGCTTTACTTAGCTAGAGATGTTTTGTTGCTTATAATGAAAAATCCTAATTTATAAAGTAGCTTCTATTTCTTGAGGAGACCAATGAAGTTATTCTTTATTCCTATGCACGTATGTGACAGCACTTGGCAAAGAGCTTTACATTTACACTTCAAAACAATTCTACAAAGGCGGTATTATGACAAAATCTACTTTACTGATAAGAAAATGGAAGTTGCCCAAAGAAGCACAGCTTGTAAATAGTAGAGCCTGGATTCAAACACAGGTCTGACTCAGGAACCCACCCATACTAGTACTGTAGTAATACTAAAATCAAAAACTAAAAAATCTACACAAAATAAAAACAATTAATTGCCATGTTAAGTATATGTAATTAAGACTTTTCTTGATGGAAATAATTAATTCAAACTAGCAAAATTCCACCATTATAAGAGAAAATAATTATTTGTAATGAGTAACATTAGCATTTTGTCATATCCTTTAACCCTAAACCTTGAAACATTAGCAACCTTGTAATTCTGTTTTAATAAAGATCGTTTTGTGAGATACAATAGAAAACAGCAACACAGGATATACACTACCTGATAAATAAAAGTTCAAAAAAAATTAAAGAGACATATTTATATACCTTACTTGTCATAAAGAATAAAGAAGATACAAAACAGTAAAAAGAAATGAATATCATAATCTATATAGTTACTTTTATAACTGTTATTAATTCAGGCTTATAATTTTCATAAGCAAAGTTTAAATGAATAATGGTCATTATTCCAACAATCTGCCTTACCTTAATGATATTTTGCAGTTTACAGATTTCATTTTGATCAGAGCTGTTTGATCCTTGGGTTTTAGAAATCTATAGAATAACAGAATTAGAAAATTACGTTGATTTTCTTTTTTTTATCCTCATTCAAGGACATTTTTTTTGCATTTATCTTCAGATAGACCGGGAAGAAGAGGGGGGGAGAGAGAGAGAGAAACATCGATGTGAGCGAGACACTTCGAGTGGTTGCCACCCACACAATCCTAAGCCGGGCAGGGGACAAACTGCAAACAAGGCACATGCCCTTAGCGGGAACTGAACCCAGGACTCACAGGTCTGCGGGCCAATGTTCTAACCGCTGAGCGAAACCAGCCAGGGCTACATTGATTTTCTTATAAAGAAAGTCACAGACTGATATTAAGAGATACTTTTCAAAAATGGGGCATTTCCAAGACAAATTCTGATTAAAGAATGACAAGTAATACACAATAAATAAAAGATAGCATTCAAGAGTATGTTAACTAATTGGGGAGATAATATTTTACAAAACAGGAAGAAAAACACCATAGAATATTTTACTTACTTAACAAAATGTATATTTGATGATAATCAGCTTCCTAAAAGGTAATTTCTAAAATGAAAAGTTATCCAATATAAATGCTAACAATAATAAAAATCTTTTAAAAATGATTTTGCCCAGAAGATCTCTACCCCAATATAAAATAACCTTTGGTTTGACAAATAAATAAAATATAACTTTTGGATTCTTCTCTTCTCATTCAAAGCTGTTATGTTGTTCATTTACCTCTGTTAACATTTATATATAGTGTGTTAAGGAACTAAAAGCTGCTCTGTGGATGAAAAAAGGAACACAGTAGCCATGACCAGTGTGGCTCAGTCAGTTGGGCATTGCTCTGTGTACCAAAAGGTGGTTTCTTCCATTCCCAATCAGGGCACATGCCCAGGTTGTGGGCTCAATTCCCAATACAAGGTGTGTAGGAGGCAACCAACATATATTTCTCTCTCTCCCTGTCCTTTCCTTACGCTCTAAAAATCAATTTAGGAAATAGCTTCAGGAGACTTCCGGTCAAGATGGCAGCATAAGTAAACGTGGTATCCGTCCTCCCACAACCACATCAAAGTTACAACTAAATTACAAAACAACCAACATTCAAAACCTCCTGAAATCAAGCTGAATGGCAGTCCTACAACTACGGGATAAAAGCAGCAGCCACACTGAGACTGGTAGGAGGGGCGGAGGCAGATGGGCTGGTCCCACACCCACATGTGGCGGATAAAAATCAGGAGGACACCTCAGCTGGGAAGGTCCTCCCCGAGGACTGAGGGTCCCCGTCCCACACCAGGAGCCCCGCTCAGGGTCCCAGTGCCAGGAAGAGAATCCCCATAACTTCTGGCTGGAAAAACCAGCGGGAACTGAGGCTCAGGGAAGCTGAGGCAGCTGGAGACCCAGGCAGCTCCTCTTAAAGGGCCCGCGCACGGACTTATCAGACTCTCTCCCTCTAAGCTTGGAGGGGAGGCAGCTTGAGGGGCACCAGAGACATACAGGGAAGAACCGAGCTGTTTGGCATTGCAGTGAGGGCTGAAGAGGAGGCTTTCAAAAGTGCTGTCAGAGGCCTTTGTTCCTTTGGTGAGCCCTTCCCTGGGGCGGCAGACAGTCTCCATATCTGGGACTCCAGCAACCTGGCTCACACTGGTAGCCCCGCCCTGGTGATTCCCTGAGGCCCCGCCCCACCCAACTTTCAGGCCCACCCAAGCTGTTGCCAGTTGCTTAACCATAGGATTGGCCTGTCTTGGATCCTGCTTCAGGTTTTCCTAAATCCTTTCAAACAAGCAGCATCTGGTCTCAGATAGCCCCATACCTCTCGTTAATACACAAAAACAAACACAGAGAAGCAGCCAAAATGAGGAGACAAAGAAACAGGTCCCAAATGAAAGAACAGAACAAAACCCCAAGAAAAGAACTAAGCGATGGAGATAAGCAACCTAACAGATGCTGAGTTCAAAATACTGCTTATAAGGATGCTCAATGAACTTAGTGAGGGCCTCAGGAGCATAAAAAAGGACCAGTCAGAAATGATGGATCCACAGTCAGAAACGAAGGAGGCATTAACTGAAATAAAGAATAATTTACACAGATTCAATAGTAGAGTATGTAAATCCAAGAAGCAAGCCATTGATTTGAAATATAAGGAAGCAAAAAACGCCCAACCAGAACAGCAAAAAGAAAAAAGAATCCAAAAAAATTAGGATAGGGTAAGGAGCCTCTGGGACAACTTCAAGCGTGCCAACATTCGCATCTTGGGGGTGCCTGAAGGAGAAGAGAGAGAACAAGAAATTGAAAACCTATTTGAAACAATAATGGCAGAAAACTTCCCCAACCTGGTGAAGGAAACTGACATACAAGTCCTGGAAGCACAGAGAGTCCCAAACAAGATGAACCACAAGAGGCCCACACCAAGACACATCATCATCAAAATGCAAAAGGTTCAAGACAAAGAGAATCTTCAAAGCAGCAAGAGAAAAGCAGTTAGTTACCTACAAGGGGGTTCCCATAAGGCTGTCAGCTGATTTCTCAAAAGAAACTTTGCAGGCCAGAAGGGAGTGGCAAGAAATATTCAGAGTGATGAAAAGCAAGAACCTACAACCAAGATTACTCTAGCCTGCAAAGCTGTCATTTAGAATAGATGGCCATATAAAGAGTTTCCCAGACAAGAAAAAGTTAAAGGAGTTCATCACCTCCAAACCGTTATTATATGAAATGTTGAAGGGTCTTTTTGAAGAAAAAGATAAAATATATGAACAAACAAAATGGCAATGAATACATATCTATCGACAATGTAATCTACAAACAAAATGAACAGGCAGAACAGAAACATTCTCATAGATACAGAGAACATTTTGTTGGTTGCCAGATGGGAGGGGGGTTGGGGGAATGGGAGAAAAAGGTGAAGGAATTAAAAAGTACAAATTCGACCTGGCCGGTTTGGCACAGCAGTTAGAGCGTTGGCCTGCGGAGAGACCTGGGTTCAGTTCCCGCTAAGGGCACGTACCTCAGTTGCAGTTTGTCCCCGGCCCTGGTTGGGTAGTATGGGTGGCAACCATTCAATGTGTCCCTTTCACGTTGATGTTTCTCTCTCTCTCTCTCTCCCTCCCACTCTATCTGAACAAAATATCAAAAATGTCCTCAGGTGAGGATAAAAAAATAAATAAATAAAATAAGAAGTACAAATTCATTGCTAGACTGACGAACCTCAAAGGGAAAGGGGTTGGAGGGTGGGAAGAAATAAACCAAAGAACTTATATGCATAACCAATGGACACAGAAAATAGTGTGGGAAAAGGTGGGAGGGGGGCGGGAGTGGGCAGGAGGGAAAAATGAGGAACATCTTTAATACATTCAACAATAAAGATTTAAAAAAATAAAATAAATAAAAATCAATTTAAAAATCTTAAAAAAAAAGAACACAGTATAATGGAAATACAATAGGATTTAGAGTAGAAAGACATGCATTTGAATAACAGCTTAATCACTGTGACTGTGGGTGTTTTACTTAAACTTCTACTCTGTTCATCTACAAAATAGAAGTAATAAATACCTCAATACCTATTAAGGATAATATAACATATATTGGGATAGTATATATGGAAACATCTTGTAAAGTATAATACAAATATTAATTTTTATTATGCCTTACTAGAAAATTAAGTTCCCTGAAAGGTCCCAATTATGCCTTTTTCACCTTTATATCCCAATACAGGTTTGTCATAGGCATTCAAAGTACACTTAAGTAAACATATGAATAATCCATCTCTTCCTTATGAAGTTGTACCCTAATCAATGCATTATTCAGCCCTGGCCGGTTTGGCTCAGCAGTCAGAGTGTTAGCCCTTGGACTGAAGTCTGGGGTTTGATTTCCCGTCAAGGGCACGTATTTTGGTTGCAGGTTCAATCCATGGCCCCAGTCAGGGATATGTGGTAGGGAGTCAATCAATGTGTCTCTCTCACATCAATGTTTCTCTCTCTCTCTCCCTTCCTCCCATTCTATCTAAAAATCAATGGTATCCTCAGTAAGGATTAAAAAAACATGTATTACTCATATTCTCAGAATCACCTATGGCATTTACTTGTTTGCATGAAGTTTTCAACACCCCAAATAGGCTACAAAATTCTAATCTCTGAAGGGAGGACAGAGAATCTACAATATTATCAAGTTCCCCAAGTTATTCTAACATGTACAATCTTTAAGAACTACTACTTTTTAGAGATAATATGGAAAGACAGATCATTCTCTCTGGATTTATTTTGGGTATTAGACATGTTTAGCAACTTGTGAAGCAAGAAAATCATTTTAATTGGGAGGATTTCTCCTTTACACAATCAGATTACACTCACAAAGAGAAAATGCTTTATTTTCCTCTACACTGATAAAATTAAACCCATATGAACAATGTCACAGTTTATTTTGAATCTCACGTCTATCAGCAACTTTAGTAGTTTACATAAAATCTGATATGTAAGACAAAAAGTGTTCCCTGGAAGAAAGTTTACAGCCCAAAATAGCAAATATTTCATTTCTAATGCATAAGAAACAACACAAAATAGTTTAACAAATTTATAATATCAATTATCAGATTTTCATTTTACATATAATTAATGCAAAGGCACCTCAGACAGTATCTAAGCAAGCAGCTGCAAATCTTGTGCCTTGGAGCCCTGATTTCCAGCAGTGAAGTCTTAGGAACTCTGGGAAAAGGTGCTGGGTTCAACCACAGCAACTCCATTTTTATTTTGAAAGTTTCTTCCAAATATCATGCAGAAGGGGAAACTGAGGTTGAGAGAGAAAGATGACCTGATTAAAATCACTTAGAAAGTTACTGGCAGAATTAGAATACAGGTGTCGGTTTCCTAGGCCAGAGTTCTGATACCAAAAGCTCTACACATTGCACCAGTATTTTCATTCGCTGTTTCCAAAACTTCATGAAAAGTTTACCCACCTGAGCAATACGCCTCCAATGTCCAACTTCAGATTCAAGTCTTAAAATTTCATTTGACAATCTGTTTATTTCCTGTTGTGATGAAATTACATCACTAAAATCCATGTCATCGTCATGGAAAGCTGAAGCTTGATGACTGACACCATAGCTGAATGAAGATGATGCTGTGGTTGTTGGTATACTGCCAGCTTCTGAATTTACTCCCTGAGCTGACTGTAGCCTCAGCAACTGATCTTGTAGCGCCATATGTCTTGCTTTAAGATGGCTGATTTCTACCTATATATTTATAATCCATATTTTAGAAAAGGTACTTTAACCATATTATAGATTCATAATATTAAGTCATAATAATTTGTTTTACATTATCCAGTGATGGCATGCTAGCAACTGAATCCAAGTCATCATTTTTTTTTAAAAATATGTTTTTATTGAATTTTTAGAGAAAAGAAGGGAGAGAGAGAGAGAAGCACTGATGTGGGAAAGAAACATCCCTACTGGGGATCAAACCCAAAACCTGGGCATTGAATCGGGACCTCTCAGTCTATGGGACGACACAATCTACTGCGCCACACCGGCTGAGCTGAATCCAAGTCTTCTATAACATCCCAACCATAACATTGTTATTTAAAAAGCAAACATAGCCCAGTAGGTGTGGCTCAGTTGGTTGAGCATCATCCCAGATACCAAGCGGTCACTGGTTCAATTCCCAATCAGGGGTATGTGCCTGGGTTACAGGCTTCATCATTGCTGGGGGTTGTGCAAATGGCAGCTGATCAACATTTTTCTCTCTCTCCCTCACCACCCCTCTCTCAAAACCAACAAAAACATATTTAAAAATTAAATAGGCCCTGGTTGGTTTGGCTCAGCGGGTGGAGCGTCGGCCTACAGACCAGAGAATCCTGGGTTCGGTTCCAGCTAGGGGCACGTACAAAAAAAAAATTAAGTAAGTAAAGAAAATAAAAAGAAAATATAATTAACATAATTAAAGCATAGATAATGTTTTGGATAGTGTGAAGATCAGAATTTCACTCATATGATAACTAAAGCAATGAATCTCTTAGTTAAACATGGGTTTACTAGCTTCTATGTACCAGGTAGGATAGACAATTTCTCAATGTTCTGTTTGTGATTATTGAACCTCAAATGATGAGAAAGTGAAAGCTGGGTCAGGCTATGCGCTGGACAGTTTCTTGAGACCATCTGCTGGAAAAGTCTTATGTATCTGATTATGGCTGGATTTAGGCTTAAAATGCACCATGAATCAGGAGTAACTTTGTAGTGGTTTATACAACACAGCTGGAAGAATGCTTTGATCATTAATCCAGTCTTCTCAGATAACAAACACAGTGAGCCTGTGGTTATTGGCTCATGAATCTTAGGAGGAAATCGTACATTGAAAGAAGCCTTGGCTTTAGCCATGGCAAAGAGGGGCCAGTGAAAATTTGACTCTACTCAGGGAGAGAACAGTATAAACATCATAAAACCCTGAGCAGAGTTTTGATAAGTCATCGTCCAAAAGAAGTTGTGCACACAGGACTTAACCATAATGCCACATCCATTCTGAGACAAAACACAGAAGCTAGAGAGAACTAAAATAAGCTTTCTAAAATAGTCCACCTAGTCCAGAAGGAATCCTGCCACAAGTGAGGAAAACTGGATACTTGAAGAGACAAACCAATAAGTAATATAATATTTCTACATGTGTAATGTTAAGCAACTAGACAAAGAAAAACCAAACACAACTGTATCAAATGTCATAACAAACAGGTTTTTCACATTAGAGTTACTTCTCTAATGGAGATTCTAACAGTTGTACACAAATTTCATTCATTTTTCCATAAATAATATTAAGCAAATTGCATCTTTTTTCCTTTATTGATATTAGAGAGAGAGAGAGAGGAAGGGAGATGGAGAAAGAGAAACATTGATGAGAGAACATTGATTGGTCGCCTCCTGCATGCCCCCCATTAGGGATTAGGCCCACAACCTGGGCATGTGCCCTGACCAGGAATCAAACCGGTGACCTCTTGGTGCATGGGTCGATGCTCAAACACTGAGCCACACCGGCTAGGCAAGGCAAATTGTATCTTTGGGGAATATGAGCATCACAGTGAGGATAGCAAATAGATTCTGCTATAAAGTATATTGATGTATTATCTTTCAGTCTGGTAAAAAGTACTAAAATCCACAATTTTTTAAAAAATGTAGCTATAACTCAAAGAAAGTTCTCATTATACAACAGCCATTTATATCAAGTTGTAGAGTTTAAAAGTGTAAGCTCTAACAACAAAGAAGCATTTCTAAAGTTGAATGCTTAATTTGCCCTCCAATATCAATAGGTATAATATAATATAAAATGCCAGTTTTCCACAACAGTGTTTTCAACCAGGATGTAAGCATTTTCAAAAAATACCAGGGCTCTTCCCAGTATGCGAAACCAGAATGTTCTGGAATACATGAGCCTGTGTATTATTATTTTTTTTTAATCCTCACCTGAGGATATTTTTCCATTTATTTTTAGACAGAGTGGAAGGGAGGGTGGTAGGGAGGGAGAGAGAAAGAGAGAAACATCGATGCAAAAGAGACACAGCATCTGACTGCCTCCCGCATGACCCTGGCCAGGGCCAGGGCCAGAACTGCCCTTGACCAGAATCAAACCTGCGACTCTTTGGTCCGAGGGCCAGACGTTCTAACCACTGAGCCAAACTAACCAGGGCGAGCCTGTGTATTTATTAAGTGTCACTTATGATTCAGCTGTAAACCCCTGGGTGGGAACTACTGCTCTACTGTAATACCTATAAGTCAGTCCTACTCAAAGTGTGGTGTGTAGACTGATGCCATGAATGTTTGCTACCTGCCCATGAAAAGTACAGAAATTCAAAGAGTAAAGCGTAAAGACTTTTACAGCAATTTAACAGAGTAATTTTATATATGTTGAGCCTTCTTAAAAATGGTGGGCTTTTAACTTTAATTTGAACTTGCAGTTATGCTTTTTTTATATTCATTTTTTGTTGTAATTCATTTTATTCTATTTTATGAAATAAATTCCTAACAGACTGGAAATTAAGCTCTTTTTAAAATGTTTATATTTATCTTTAACATGATTTGCTTTAATTTTATCTTAATATGTCACTAAAGGAACTAGAAATCAGTGCATCTAAATTTTAAAAACCCAAATATGAATTTATGGTAGAAATGAACATTTAATCAACAAAATGAAGAACAGCCAAATGATCTTAATGAAACAAGAAATGGTTCTATTCAATAGAAGTGTTTACTGAATTCTAGTTACATACTGAACACTAAAGAGAATTCAACAGAATGAAACATAGAGAGACAGTCTATATTTTAAGGATTCATGATAAGATTGGTTATATATACTATCTATTAACAATTAACAGCACTGCAAAGAAAAGATAAGCCAATTCCGAAATAATTACTTCTATCAAACTAAAGGGGGAAAAAAAAAGTATGGAACAGCATAAGTCAACTATAAAATACTTAATATTTTGTTTTTCTATGGAAAATCAAGTAAATACCAAAATAGCATATATTAACACTTGCAGTTAAAATTAGCAATGGTTGTACTGATTTCAAATAATTTTAAGGAAATAGATAAGAAATTAGGTTTCATAAAATGAGAATTTATAAGCAACAGATGCCTAAAGATATTTTATACAAGGACTTTTCTTCTTTTGGAAAGCAGAAATTAAACTCCACAAAGGTTAGTTTATGTAACATAAACATAATAAAAGAGCTTACAGAGATCTTGTTAAATTAATGATATCAAACTGAATTGGTGTTAACTTCAATACCCTTTCAATATTTTTATGGATCTACATATAGCTTGATTTATAACTCTTAAAAACTTCCTAAATATAGTACAGTAAAACAGAATGAAGTACTGTAATAACCTTTACCTCTTTCTGTTGTAGTTGGTTTCGATAACTTGTAGATTGATGCTTTATTTGAAGTTCTGAAGCTTCATGCTTCTCTTCCAGATCAGAGCAAAGTTTCTTAAGTCTTTCATTCTAGAAGCAAAGAAAAAAGTATTTCAACAAAAAGAGTAAAACATGTTAGTAACAGTTATATGTATGGCATTATGAAAAACATTGCTTCTAGGTCTGACCAAATTATGGCCTTTAAAATACACATTTCATTAAAGTTACTAGTGCAATAAGCATGTTATAGAAATTATGCATAATTCTTAACCAAAGTAAAAAAATAAATCTTCCTCAGTTTGATTTTCTACTAAGAAAAAGTCATTAATCAATGTTTCCCCTATCTTGTATACCCAATTTCTAGCATATAATAGGCAGTAAATGTCTGCTAAATGAATGAGCTAGATTACATGTTTAAACTTTTGTTTTCTCTCCAAACAGTAAAACTTTTTATAATAAATCTTTTTCAAAAGACTTCTAGCCTGGCTGGTGTGGCTCAGTGGTTGAGGGTCGACCCATACACCAAGAGGTCACCAGTTCAATTCCCAGTCAGGGTACATGCCCAGGTTGTGGGCCAAATCCCCAGTGGGGGGCATGCAGGAGGAGGCCAATCATGTCCTCTCTCATCGATGTTTCTATCTCTCTCTCCCTTTCCCTTCCTCTCTCTCTAAAAATCAATATAGAAAAAATAAAATAAATAAATAAAAAGACTTCTGGCTGAAGTACAGATAGGAGGCCAAAGCCTCACACCATGTGTCTGCCTGAACCCCAGAGGCTCCTGAGGCACCTCTGAAAAATCCAATGTGAAAACTCCTTGGTTTTAAAAGCTATAGTTAGAAGTACACAAAAATATTCTAAGTTTAATTCAATGAATCTAGATATCACAGTCCTCTAAGAGGTTGACATGTATAAAAAAAGTTACTTAAAATTTTATGTACCTATATATTAAATTATCTTAACCTAGTATCATTCTCTGAAATTTGAATGAATAAGTACATAATGGAGCAAGAGAAATGAACACTAAGACTTTCTGCAAAAAGGAATTTACAAATTATTACAGATAATAATTTACTAAGGATTCTACTAATATAACTACAAACACAGTTTAACAATAATAACTGAGAATAAGGAGACTGATGGTGGAAAAGAAAGCTGCTGTTAGAAGGTGAAGACTTTTTCATTTTGAGGATATGCTTTCTTCTTAAATTAAAGGAATTCCTTATATTGACAGGTGTGAAATTATATGAATTCCCAGAGAAAAATCAGTGGAGTAAATTAATGGAAAAATTACAACATAAACAAATCCTACTTTGGCAGACTATCTCCAGAAATCTAACACAGACCTTGGTTACACTGAAGAAATAATAATAAATAGGACCAATGGTCAAACAACCAATTACTTTCTATTCTATTGGCTGCTTTTACATGATATTTTGTTAACACAAAAAACACCATACATAATTAAAGCAATACAATATAGTGAAGTCAAAACCTAGTCATAAAAGTCCACTCTAGGCTTTTCTACATACAATACTTAAAGCTATTGGTTTAACTCTGATGAATGACGAGAACTCCAAAATGTTCAATTTGGCCAATACCTAACTGGGTTGTCTCCCTCATTTCTCTAGCCATGTGAGTCAGAAAGCACATAAAGGACAGACTCTTTTCATGTGCTGACCCATAACAGAACAGAAGCTGTCATGGGCCATTTTTATTATGTGGAATATGAAGCAGAGAGGGCTGGTTTGAGGGAGAAAAGAATATGCATACATAAAGAAGAAGAGAGAAGCAAGAATGAGACAGATTCCCGAGGGCCTCCAGTTCTGGTTGCAGATCCTTCTTAAAGACTGGCTACAATTTCTGCTCTTAGAATCCATAAGAAACTCTCATCCTTAAATTATTCCCTTTTTGCCCAGCTGGTGTGGCTCAGTGGTTGAGCGTTGACCCATGCACCAAGAGGTCCCTGGTTCAATTTCCAGTCAGGGCACGAGCCCAGCTTGTGGGCCTGATCCCCAGTGGGGGGCATGTAGGAGGCAGCCAATCGATGTTCTCTCTCATCGATGTTTCTCTCTCTCTCCATCTCCCTTCCTCTCTCTCTCAAATCAATAAAGAAAAAATGTGCTTTTTTTAAAAATTATTCCCTTCTTAACCCTTGTTATACCATCAAGGTCTACTGGAACCAATTTTCGCTTGTGAATCTCTTTTTTGAGTAGTCCTAACTATCTAAAGGATAGTCATGCCCCGGCTGGTGGGCTCATTGGTTAGACTGCTGGCCCTTGAACCAAAGAGTCTCGGGTTTGATTCCTGGTCAAAGGCATGGACCTGGGTTTCAGGTCCAATCCCCAGCCCCTGTTGGGGCATGTGAGGGAGGCAACCAATCAATGTGTCTCTCTCACATCAGACACATCAATGTTTCTCTCTCTCTCTCCCTTCCTCTTTCCACTTTCTCTAAAAATCAATGGAAAAAATATACTCAGTGCCCTGGCCGGTTTGGCTCAGCAGTTAGAGCATCAGCCCCAGACCAATGAGTCATGGGTTCGATTCCAGTCAAGGGCACCTACCTTGGTTGTGGTTTGTCCCCGGTCCTGGTTGGGTGGTACAGGATACAATCAGTTGATGTGGCTCTATTACATCGATGTTTCTCTCTGTCTCCCTTTCTCTCCCTCCCTCCCTCCCTCCCTCCCACTCTATCTGATGATAAACAGAAAAGCATCCTCAGGTGAGGAATAAAAAAATATGTATATATATCCTCCAGTGAGGATTAACAAAAACGAAAAAAAAATTTAGATGATTAATCATTTAAATTGGTATTTATAAATCAAAGAATAAAAATGCTTTGTAATTATGCAACAAAGATGATAAGCCATTATCTCTTCAACATAATCATGAACCATCAAAGTTTTCCAAAGTACTGGGTTTAATAATACAAGTAAACAAAAAGAACCAGAAGTAATAATAAGATAAAATCTATTAGAAATGTAAGTGAATCTAGAATCAGTATTTACAAGATAAGATACATTCCAGTTCATGCATAAGAGTTAATACAGAATAACAATTTGGGTTTGTTATATATAAATTCTTATTAAAATGTATAATAAAGGTTTTCACTATGACTTTATTCTTACTTCCCGTAAATTACTTTTAAAATGATTTAATATTAAAAAAATTAAAAGAGCCCATTGGATCCAGGTGGTAAACGTGATTAACTATTTTTCTTGGCATAGAAGGCTAAATTTGCTTAGGTTGGTTGCTGTTATTTGCAACTAAAGAAACCCAATTAATTCAGTCACCTTTATATATTAACATCTGTATGCAAATCTAATCTCCTCTGGAAAACACGCTGCCCTCTGTCTAAACTAACTTTCTAAATAGAAATTTATATTGCAAGTTTCTTGACAGCTTCAATCATACCTTCACCTTATTCTCTCATTGCATGGTCACATAAGGGCTTAGGGTGTGAAATGCTTATGTGTTGATATAAGGCAAGAATCATGTATAGTTAAAATCACCTTAGCCCTGGCCGGTGTGGCTCAGCTGTAGGAGCATTGGCCCATGGACCAAAGAGTCCCAGATTCGATTCCAGTCAAGGGCACATACCTTGGTTGCAGCTTGGTCCCAAGCCCTGTTCGGGGTTGTGCAGGAGGCAACCAGTCGATGTATCTCTCTCACATCAACGTTGCTTTCTCTCTCTTTCCGCCCCCATTCTATCTGAAGATAAGTGGAAAAATATCCTTGGGTGAGGATTAAAAAAAAAAAAAGAAAACCACATTAGAAAATAAAGCCCTTGAGCCCTGGCTGGTGTGACTCTGTTGGTTGAGCACTGTCCCATGCACCCACAGGTGACAGGTTTGATTCCCAGTTGGGGCACATACCTGGGTAGCAGGCTTGAGCCCCACTGGGGGTGTGCAGAAGGCAGACGATTAATGTTTCTCTCTCATTGATGTTTCCATCTCTCTCTCCCTTTCTCTCTCTCTCTAAAATCAATAAAAAATATATAAAATAAAAAAATGAAGCCCTTGAGAAGTCCAATAGTCTGTTTTCCCCTAGTACTAGAATAGTTCACATTACTTTGAATAAGCACGAAATGAGGAAGTTGGCTTTCATTTGCAGATGTGTTATACTAAACATACATATATTTCTAAACACTAATATCATATTTACCATGCAGCCCAAGATAACAGTACAGTCAGTACTTGTTTATTGCAGTTAAGCAGTTCCAGACTACCGCGATAAATGAATTTCCGCGAAGCAGTATTCTTTATTTATATACAGTCGTCCCTCACCACTTCACACTTCGACTTTCGTAGCTTCGCTCTACAGTGGTTAAGTTAAAAAACCACGATAGAGTGAAGCCGGGAAAGTCGAAGCGCAAAGTGGCAAGGGACAACTGTATGAGAAATTAGACTTGAGATCAAAGAGGGACAGAAGATTTCTATCTCCAGTCTCAAACGCTCTCTCTCTCTTTTGTTGGGACATGCCCCTAGTGGGAACTGACCCCGGGACTCTCTGGTCCGCAGGCCGACGTTCCAACCACTGAGCCAAACCGGCCAGGGCTCCAGTCTCAAACTCAATACAGAGCAGACACTCCTTTAGCAGGTTAACCCTATTTACTTTTTTTTGTTTAAATCCTCACCAGAGGACATTTTTGCATTCATCTTCAGATAGAGCGGGAGGGAGAAAGGGAGGAAGAGAGAGAAACATTAAAGCAAGAGAGACACATAGAGTGGTCGCCACCCACACGACCCCAACTGAGGCAGGGGACAACCTACAACCAAGGTACGTGCCCCCAGCGAGAACCAAACCCAGGACTCTCTGGTCTGCGGGCCAATGTTCTATTTGCTAAGCCAAACTGGCCAGGGCAACCCTATTTACCTTTCCCCCCCCAAAATGTACACTGGCAAATTTACCTAAATTAATGCCACTACACACATCTGTGCCATATAATTTTTCTTGGTGGGCCTGTACTAAAGATTTCTCTAGGGACTACAGGAACAATTTCCTATCTCAGCCTTACTAAGAAAGAAGCTATTAAGTTCACCTAAATAGTTCACCTAAAGCGGCTACTTATTAGGTAATCACAGCTATCATCTCTTAAGTGACACCAAACTGCCATCTTCTGTTGAGGCAGAATACTACTATATTTCCTCTTGAGAGGTCCCTCTACTTTCAAATTCCATAATCTCACCTTGCAATCTCGACCAGAACTCAAAAATCTTTGTTGCAAGTAAATATTTTCTTATTATTTAAATTCAGTTTTCTTTTTATGGGCTTGACACATAGAAAAACATGCTTACCACAGTCCTCTAAGAATACCTGTTGCTGAAATACTATTAAGTGTTCCCTTATTCCTCTTATCCAAAGACTAAATCACTGAACATCTCGTATTTATAATAGATCCCACTTTAAATCCTCTCATGTCTTTGTGGCTTTCCTCTGAACCTTTCCAAGTTTTCCTCATCCCTATTAAGTACAATGCCCTGGGCTAGTTGCCACAAGACACTAATAATGAAAAAGGTGATAAAACCAATTTGCTATTCTTATATTATTAACTTCTTTGCATACAAATATCACACTTTTTTTTACTGTTAGGGAATTTAACAGTTCCAGATTAAAAAGAACTGCATTCTTCACATTAACTTAAATAAATGTGGTTCTGCAATTCAGCACTGTTAGAACACAGTAAATCCTTGACAATGATAAGTTGTTGCCACTATTATTTCTACATTTGGCAGTTTTCCTACTTCCATCATATAGAAGCAGAGGTGGGAATATTAAATAGCAAAGTGCAGCAACTTATAAATATATTCTTTATCTAAAAGAAGATGATAATGCTTTAAAAAAAAATATAAAGAGCAAGAGATAAAAAGTGGTAAGCAGTGCATTAAAAAGAGAAGATTGAAATAAAGCATGAATAACTTTCATGGTTTTGAAAAAGAAAAATCCAAGTTCAACAGTAGTCTTTAATTTTCCTTACCTCCAATCTTAAGAATGCATGAGTGGCTTCAATTTCCTTTGTCCTAGAATTAGGTAATTCTGCTACAAAAGAAACAGCACAAACTGAATATATGATCAACACCATATAAACTAATAGAAAGGCACTGTAAGGGAAATATACTTCACTGAGCTTTAAACAGAGTGGTATGCTGATTGAGAACATATCCAGAAGATAAATATAACTTGATTTTATCACTACTTCCTACTGCCGCAAGTGTTCATTACTGTCAGAGAAGTCCTTTTTGCCTATCTATACACCCTAGGGTGTCTTCCTTTATCCCTTGGAAGTGTTCACTAAAATGTGGAAAATTAAGTTCTGCAAATTAAATCTCTCTGTGTTTAAATGATATTTATGGAACTGGGGTTAAGGCCTTATTTCTAACTACTTCTGCTTCCAGGACTATCAAATAATTAATGACCTATTAACACAGAATGAAAATATACTAAAAGAATACTTATTTCAAATAACATAGACACAATTTATTTAAAAGAGGACTAGCTCAGTCTGGTTTGGTACATTTTCATTTACGAGAAGATTCAGAGGCCAGAAGTGGTAAATAGCACCACTGATGTTGCCAGGAAATTATCATCCACAGTTAGGTTTCTTCCTAAGTGCTAGTATTTTTCATTATCACAGTATTTAAATACGACAAAAATAAATACTGTGAATTATAGTTTAAATTAAAAGAACATATAAGTGGTGTCCAATAAAAGTGACAAACCCACTCTTCTTGTTTTGAAAATCACCAGGTGTGGTTGTTTCTGTGGTTGTTTACATATCTTGCTTAAAACTCTGACAGGACTGTCTGTAATTGCTACTCAGAAGAAAACAAATTATAATCTAATCTGTTTAGGAAGGTAATTATAGAAACAGCAATTGTTTCAAAAATGGATTGAAAAAAAAAATTAATGCAGACCTCCCTCTTCACCTCCCCCACAAAAATCTGGCCTTTTTAAGAATAAAGGGAAGATAGATGTTATACAGACCAAAAAATTATTCCTCAATAAGGGAAAACAAAAACAATAGCTACTGTTTATTAATGCTTACTATTCTCTAGGCACAGTGTTAGGTGTTTTACACTCATGATTTCATTTAATCCTCCCAAACCTCATGATAGGTATGATTATCTCTATTTTACAGATAAGGAAACTCTACCTTTTACAGGTTAAGTATTGAATAATTTGCCAAAGATCCCACAATTCTTAATGCATGGAAGTAGAATTTCAACCCATGCCTGAAGTAAAAGCTCAAGCTCCTAACCTTGAATAAATCAGTACATTGTTTGTTTGGAAAAATAACAACTTTCTGATATTGTAAATATAAATGATTTCCAAGTTGTACTAACAGGACTATTTTGACACTATTATCTTGTTCACTGTTGACATATGATACACACTCAATAAATACTTGTTGCATGAATAAATGAACTGTACTCTGACCCTATTTTTAAATGATTTACAAAACCAGTAATTAGGTGTTAAGCAAGTCCTATTTTAACACAAAGGAAAACAAAAGCACTAAGCAACTTTGAAGATTTTTAATCACTGAGCAAAATTTTTACTGAGCTTCTACTATTACTATGTAGAAGATGCCACATACTGGTAACATAAGGATAAAGTAGAGCCCCTACCCTGGGCATCAAGGAAAGAGATCAATTATAACTCGACATGGTAATTGCTGTCGGAGAGAGATCCAAAAGTTCTGTTAGAACACAGATTTTTAATGCATCAATTCTATCTGCCATGGAATGAGAATGGTTTCACCAAGTACCAGACACGTGAGAAGGGTCATACAGGAAAAATTATTTTCTAGGCAAAGGAGGACAGAGGAGGAAGCAGAAAAGGAAAGGCTTCCATGCAGAGGCTTGAGGTTGTGTAGGTATACAAGGTTCCATGTGGCATAAGCTCTGGGTGCAAACATGCACGTGTATGTGAATGTGCATATGTTTGGCAAATGGAAGAGAAAGAGGGGACAAGAGATAAGACTTGAAAAGGTAGGTTGAACCCAGATAGGGTAGTTTTCCGGTATCACAAAACTAAGAGGTTTGGACTTTACTGCGTAAGTAATAGGGTCAAGAGGTTTTAAAACACATTTGTTTTTAGAAGAGGTTTTAAAGCACATTTTGTTTTTATTTTTTATTTATTTTTTTAATCCTCACCTGAGGACATTTTTGCATTCATCTTCAGAGAGGGAGGGAGAGAGGAAGAAAGAAAGAGAAACATCAACGTGAGAGAGACACATCAAGTGGTTGCCACCCACATGACCCCAAACGGAGCCAGGGACAAACTGCAAGGTACATGCTCTTAGTGGGAACAGAACCCACGGCTCTTTCGTCCGCGGGCTGATGCTCTAACTGCTGAGCCAAACCGGCCAGGGCAGCACATTTGTTTTTAGAAGAGTAACTGGCAACACAACTGAAAATGGAGTGGAGTAGGGAGAAATGGATGACAGGATGTGAAAAAGAAATAGTGTGTGGTAAAGATAATGGGGATATGAACTAAAGAAATAGGCATAATAAAAGAAAGGACAGATATAAGAAGCAATTCTGGCACAGGATGAACAAGATTTGGTGACCAAATGGAAGTAGGAGATGAAAAAGAGGCAAAGCAAAGATGACAAAGATTTCTACTTTAGGAGACTGGGTAGATGGTGAAACCATTAAGACAGAATATAGGAACATATTTGGTGGGAAGAACAAAATGAATTCCACCTTAGGCCTGCAGGACATCCAGGTTGGGGGTATGCATATTTTCTGATTTAGGGTCAAAGAAATTGCCAACTGTTTTTCCCTACCTGGGACACAAGGAAAGATTAGTCACTTCCTATGTTATCCAGCCCTTCTCTGCTTGTGCCTGCCCTCAAGGTCACGTGACCCCTTCTTTGGCAAACACGGGAAGAATCCATTCCACTCTCTTTCCCAACCTGCCCCACCTGATGTACCTCCCACCCAAGGGGTATACCAAGCAGTGAAAAGGATTTAAGCAGCTCACCAACTGTCCTCCCCTCTAAATAGACCCACATAAATTCTCTCTCTCTCTAATTTTTTTCATCAAACTAACTTTACTTCAGCCAAATAAACACGAAGGCTCAGTTCAATCAGGATTTTAAAAATTAAACCAGAATGCTAATTTATTAATGTATAAAACTGTCTAAGGAACTGCTTTCATCCAAAAGACCAGCCCATTACTTCCCTGGAGGCAGACCTAGAGTAAGATTAAAGAACTCTTTTGATCTAAATACTACTTGCTAAAAGAAATCTTAAAAAATCAAAAGAGTAATTAACCAGTGATTACCATGCAACTCTGAGTCACAACTCATTAGTAACACAAAATGAGGGCTTCAAAAATGAGTGAAGGTTGCTAAGGATACCCAAAGAATCGAGCATGTCCCTTGTTCTACTAGGGCAATGGGCAATTAGGCAGAAAAATACTTTTTGAGTTGGAACGCTGTCACCAGAATAAGCTAAAATGTAAAATAACAAATAGGACAAACATACTTGTTTACTTGTTTCACTAATAATATATTCAAGTCAGGCAGGATTAGCGACACTAAATACTTAATGAGTTACTGCAATTGTTACATCAATCTAACAAAAAAAGTGACTTTGTGTCATACATTGATGTTTGGTTTTTAACTGTCAGTATAAAGGCAGAGTATCAAAATCAGTTCCGCCTCCAAGTTAAGGCCAAAGCAAGCAGTGGGCGTAGATGAACCAAACAAAAATAAACTCTACTCAAGGTAGGAGCAGTTCCACTCCACTCGGAGATATCCCGAGTATTTAAGGGGAGGTGAACCAGAACTCTGCCCCCGGACGCCAGGGGTTTTACATCAGAGAAAAGTCGGTTAAGCGGCAAAGATGAAGTATAAAGAAAAAAGGGGCGGAGTGACACTCCTCGGCGACCCGTCCACGTCTCCTGACGGATGGAAGTGGGGACCAAACGGACGCTCTCTGGGTCCCAGAAAAGCCCTCCCCATCGCTCCAGCTGTTACCTTCCACTTCCTCCGTGCCCTCCATCAGCATATCCTTCGTAAAGTTTGAAATTTGGCCAGTGAGGGAGGCCAGGCTGCCCCCGACTTGACCCAGAGACTGGCCCAAGCCGGAGCCGAAGCCCCCAAGCCAGGACGACATCGCTGTGGGTTAGAGAACGACCTGGTCCGCTCCGAAAAAAGCGTCCAGCACCGTCGGACGATCCCACCAAATGTCCTCGAACCGCTGCCTTCGCTCCAAAATCTAAACGCTCAGGATTCGAGCACACAGTGAGGGGTTCCTAGGCAACGCCGGCTTCGGGGGGCTCCCACCAACGTCCCGTTCTGCACAGAAACACAGAGGCCTGGCCTGGGACTTTACCAGGGGCCTGCCTCCTGTGACACAGTCACCCCCGCGGGGTCTCTGCTCATTCCCACGACTTCCCACCGTCCAGTTGGGCCACTTCTTCCTCTGCTTTAGTGACTTCCCCCAGTTCTGTGGGCAACTCCTGCCAACTCCCCGCCGGCCGCCATGACACCCACTCGCTACGCGGCAATGGGTCATAGAGAGGCGCCGCGGCGGCGTAGAAGGGTCCTGCGGAGCCGACGGACGTGTCCTTGGCGCAAAGGAGCGTGGGATCGCGGAAGACCGAACGTGGTCCTCGGGCCGCTACCTCCGGCAAAGAGCGCGGTCGACCTCCAGGTCCCGGCCGGGTTTGGACGCGGGTCTCTACAGGAACCCGGGGCGACGCGGCGCTGTCTGCGGGCAAAAGTTGTGTTTCAGGCCGAGCCCACCCTCGCTGGGTGCGCCCGCGAAGCCGACGTGGCCCGGAAACCCCGTGGGCTCACTGTGTGGGTGAAACCAGTGTTTTAACTCTGCCACCCGCGAAGGCAGTGGTGCGCGGAGACTTGGCGGGGTCGCTCCACGGTGCAGGGAGCGGCTTTACACAATTTAGCGCAGGTTACTGTATCGATTGTTCCATAACCTCTCGAGGGCTGCTCTGCTCTGTGCCGGCGCTCCGGGAGGAGCTGGGGACACACGGGAAGGATGGGTTGCAAATGCAAACGTCCAGGCAGGAAACACATATGGATTACCTTTTATAGTAGAAATGCTCTGGTGGCTTCCAGCTCAATGTTGAGACCTTGCCTTCCTTAATATATGAAGAGCATTATTCAAGAAGCCGGCTTAAAGGATGAATTTAAAAACACAGGCCACCTTTTCCCCAAATAACTCATTAGAGGACAGACTTAATATGGAAGGATAGCTGTTCTAATGTAAACTCTCCTATTGTCACCCCATAGGGACCGGACCGAGGGTGGTCTGCCCTCCGTGGTCTGAAAAGTGTGGGTTCATTTGGTGTAGGAAGGATTTCACAACACCGTCCAGATGGTTTTGAGAGTACGGTTATTAAAGCTAGGGACAGTGAAACAAAGGAAAGGCTAAAGATAGAAGTGTCATGGTCACAACAACAGAAGTGAGCCACGCTGGGCTGTGTGGACTCAGGAAACAAGTTACAGAGGTAAAAGAAGGACCTGTGGAGACAGGTGCAGGGGGTTACTGCCACTGCCCTCTGCTCCCCTGGTTGCAAGTCTCATGGGGACCCCGAGAGCTTAGGGGAAAGAAAAGAAAGTATACACCTGAGGAAAGGGTCGGGGAGGCACAACCATACTCAATAGAGCGAGCACCAACTGGGTTCCTTATCTTGAGGGTTCTTATCTGTTTTCTAAAGGTTGGAGTTTTGGGAGATGTCTCAGGGAGGGTCTCAGCAGAATGTTCAGCTCTTCAGGTGTGCTGTTTAATGTGCTGATGCGTCAAGATAGAGTTTGGGATCATTCTCTGGTCAGATTCACTGCTTTGCCTTTACCTTGGATTTGTCTGACCCCAGTTGGGCTTTTTTGTTATTTATTCCCCTGCTTCCTCCGTTCTGATTTGGCTGGCATTAATGGCACCAGCTGGGCCTCTGTTGTCTGTCTCCCTGACCAGGGTGATTTAAGTACTCACTCTCTGGTTGGGGAGGGGAGGTATAAACTATTTGCTCCTAAGTGTCCTTGGTAAGGGAAGATAAGACCTTGCGATTTATTAGCAGGTTGTTAATTGTTTGACCTTTTCTCAATTTCCGTCATTCCACTTGCCAAGGAATTTTCCTAGCTTCTTACTATCCTGCCTATGGTATTGGTGGCACTTGCTGTTACTCAGATTGCACATGCCTTGCTTGCTTTCCTCCCTAAAGGAAGAAGGGTCACCTGACTTAAAAGCAAGCTATTGCTGCAGTGGTACCAGGACACACATTAACGCAGCCAGAGAGACTCCCGAACTTTTTGCTTTGATAAGAATAGGATAGCCCTAGCCGGTTTGGCTCAGCTGTAGAGCATGGGCCTGCGGACCAATGAGTCCTGGGTTCTATTCCAGCCAAGGGCATGTACCTAGGTTGCAGTTCGTCCCCAGCCCTAGTCAGGGTCATGCGTGAGGCAACCAGTTGATGTGTCCCTCTCACGGCAATGTTTCTCTTTCTCTTTCCCTTCCATTCTTTCTGAAGATAAATAGAAAAATATCCTCAGGTGAGGATTAAAAAAAAAGGATAGGACAGGTATGCAGTTCTTTTATGTATAGCACTAACTATACTGACGTCTTTCTCTTTGATTTTATTCACAGAGAAACACATTGCACTATTTGTGAATGGGACATGGCAATGCCCTCACTAGTTGGAATATGATGGCATCAGGCAATAAAAGCTCTCCCTGAAATCAGAATGATTTTAAAAGAACACATCTCATTCTGGACGTATTTATTAAACATTTGCCCATGGGTTAGATGTGCAGAGCCTCAGGCTGACTGCCTGGATCTTTCACTTATTAGCTTGTATGACCTTGCGTAGGCTACTTAACCTCTCTGTGTGCATCAGTTTCCCATTTGTAAAATGACCTCCCTTATTAGTTCAGTAGCATTTCAGTTGATTTCCTTGGGTTGTCCAGGCATACAGTTATTTCAACAAACAATTTGGCATCATCCTTTCCAATGTTTACATATATTATTCCTTGCAATAACATGTTGACAGTAATGAAGATTCACTTAAAGGTAATTGGGATGATGGGGCTAAGCAGCTTTGGGAAGGCTGGACTTAAAAATAGGCTGAAAGCCAATTGAATAGCTATGATGTTATTGTACATGTTTCTATGTGATATGATGTCCTGGACTAGAAGTGGCTGAGAAAGACAAAAGGGGTGTAACTGGGAGAGATCCAGATGATGTGGATTAACAACCAAAATATACCAAGGTGTGAAAACTGAGCTGTAGTCATGTGATGGTGATGAAAATAATTGCATAGAATTAACGGGGAGATAAACAAAATGCACAAGTGGGTAATGGGAGTCTTGACTAAAATTCTGATCTGAGATAGGTTAAACAATACCTACAGTGTTAAACATTCAGCCAGTTTGGGGGGGGGGGGGGAGTGTTACTTAAGGTAGAAACTGGCATGCTTTTTGGTAGATGTAGTTAATGGGCCTTTTAAAATATTTTTTTAAAGGCTTGGGAATAAACCACAGAACTTATATGCATGTATGCATAACCGATGGACATAGACAAAAAGTGGGGAATGGGGAGGAGGGTGTCAATGGGGGAAAAAGGAAAAACATCTGTAACAAAAAATAAATTAGTAAAATAAATAAAGGCTTGGGAATAGTCTAGAAAGTGGGGCCAGGCCCTGGCCGGTTTGGCTCAGCGGTTGGAGCGTCAGCCTGTGGTCCTGAGAGACGCGGGTTCGGTTCCCGCTAAGGGCATGTACCTCGGTTGCAGTTTGTCCCCGGCCCTGGTTGGGTCGTGCGGGTGGCAGCCACTCGATGTGTCCCTTCACGTCGATGTTTCTCTCTCTCTCTCTGTTCCTCTCTCTCCCGCTCTACCTGAACAAAAAATGGAAAAATGTCCTCGGGTGAGGATAAAAAAAAAAAAAAAAAAAAGAAAGTGGGGCCAGAATGCTTGGTGTAATAAAATAGAAATACAATCCATACTTAACTTTACTTATGAAACCTTACATGGGAAGATTTTGCCTACACCCAATTTCTTGTTCACTACCTAGTAGCTTCTTCAGCCTTCTCTCTGTTCACCAGAAAAAAGGAACCACCCCCTCACCTCAGAGCCAGCATGCAAAACTTAATTTCAAATAAAAACGTGGGATTCTTAGCTTCTTAAAAAAGATCAGAGGCTCAAGTGATAATTGCGCCCTTGGGCAGCAGCTAGCTGGCCTGCTTTATTCATCGCCGAGACCCATGAAACAATGCTTCTCCAACTGCACTCTGCAAGGGGTCCTGTTAAAAACAGGTCCTCCGGAAGTTGGGAGTGTGGCCTGAAACTCTGCACTTTGAAATTCTCAGGTGGTGCGGACGCTGCTGGTCCTCCAACCAAACTGAATGGCAAGGTTAGGAATTAACAATAAACACAAAAACAAAAATAAAAAAGCAAACATTACCTTTATTTAATAATCTTTGATATTTAAAATACAACTTATAGAACATCCACATTAACAATAGAATCCTCAGTGTTCAACAGTGATTTGGAAGCCCAGCTTTTCTAAGGACCAGACAGGAAGGCCTGTGTGTGTAATAACAGAAACACTCAGAGAGGGGTGCACACAGAAGCACTGCAGAGTTGAGTCCTGAGCAAATGGCACCGTCACAGTGCACTTGTGTCATGGCCAAATGATAATGCCTTTATTTCAGATTTTTTTTTGTACTTGAATTTCAAATAGTTTATTTATACATAAGAATTATTTTTAAAAAGTTATTCCTAGTAATCCAGTGTTACTGTAGAAATTAGATAACCACATTCAAATGTACATTTTCCTCTTTAAAAACAAACATTAAAACATTCCCAGAAACATTCACCTGTGAACTATGCAAGAGAAAACTGAAGTGCTTCCTCAATAAATCTGGCATTTCCACATATATTTTACTATTGCTCCCCACTCCTCGTCTGAGTCCACAGTTGTCAAGTATTGATACATTATTTAGCATGCCAATTACTGTGAATTTAGAAGTGATGTTACTAGCATTAATTCTTAAAATGCCAGATCATTTTGGAAAAAATAAAAACAGCAAAGATTTTCTTCAAATTAAAAAAATCAAAATTCAAGCATTAACAAATCATGTAAATAATCTTTTCATTCATGAAAGCAGAATGTAACGAAATATTTTTGTTATGCCAGTTCACTTCTTTAGCAAAAAGTGCTGGTTATAAAGGGACCAGGAATGAAGAAAAGTTATTTGAAAATTATGAGCTCAGCCGGTGTGGCTCAGTTGAGCATCATCTTGTATACCTAAAGGTTGCTGGTTTGATTCCATCAGGGCACGTTCCTAGGTTATGGGTTTGATGTCCATTCAGGGAGCATAGAGAGGGCAACCAATTGATGTTTCTCTCTCTCCCCCTAATTCTCTACCTCTCTTTAACCATGTCCTCGGGTGAGGATTAAAAAATAATACAAACTGGCCAGTTTGGTTCGGCGGTTAGAGCATCAGCCTGTGGTCCAGAGAGACCTGGGTTCGGTTCCCACTAAGGGCATGTGCCTTGGTTGCAGTTTGTCGCGGGCCCTGGTTGGGTCATGTGGGTGGCAACCACTCGATGTTTCCCTTTCATGTCAATGTTTCTCTCTCTCTCTCTCTTCCTCTCTCTCCCTCCCACTCTATCTGAACAAAAAACAAAAAAATGTCCCCGGCTGACTCTGAGGATTAAAAAAAAAAAAAAAAAAGAGCACACCATTAAATGTGGAATACCTTTTAAAAAAAAAATACAATAATCTGTACTACCGAGATGATTAGTTGATCCAATCTGGGTTTTCTTAATGAAGATCACATAACATCTCCATACTTGTTAGGGCCCGGAGATAACAATTTAAGTAAGTGGTGATCACAGGCCTCTCTAATTGCAGGTCAAGTTTTTAATAAGTCATCAATATTAATTATTGAATCTTAAGAATTTAAAACATGAAGATATTTCAACTGAAAATATTTAAATTATATTTTGCTTATGTACTGAATCAATTCTTTTTTTAACATGCACAGGTCCAATGGGCCAATTTTAAGACATTTAGTAAATTTTGGCACTAGCATGATACTATTAAATATAGTATCAAACATGCAGACATTAAAAATGTGATTTAGGCTCCGACTGGAATAAAATTTACTTTATTGAACTTAATATTAAATGAAACAATGTTGACTATTGGTAGTTTTGCCTATGAGTCTCATCTGGTTTTGAGTTTTTTTCCTCATTAATTTTGGCATAAATAAAGTCTTAATTAAGAAAAATCAAGTTTTAAAGAAAAAAAAGCACCTCCTTAAATAGTCTGTGAATTGTAAATTATTTGGCCAAGATCTTAGAATTGAAATATAGTTTACCTACAGCAACCGCTTCAAATAATTTACAGTACTGAAATATTTGTTCCTGTAAAAATGTATATTGATGGTTTTAGATCAGAGGTTAACTATTCTGAATGTTAAAACATAAATAACTATTTATTAAATCCATGACATCTCAAAATATGAAAGTGGCATTTCCAAAGCTTGTTTAAACTTTACTTATAACACTAGCATTGCCACTGTATTTATACTGGTAATACAAATTATACATTAGAAAATGATACCAGTAGTTTAAATATTAAACATTAATGTGTTCCCAATTGATAAAACAGAATGGAAATCTCAATATAAAGTGTTAGCAGGACAGCTGTGAATTCCATTGTTCCCGACTTTCTTCCAGGTAGTATAAAGTAAACAGCAGTTCCTGATGTGTGATTTATAGCTATTTGTAACTTTTACATTTTCTGATACTGTGGTTATAAGCATTGACATCTTTTGATACTAGTCATCAATGGAATTTAAGTGTTCAATTAAACTTAAGCCAATCCAAACAAGATGAGAGTTTACTAGTGATTCTGAATCTGCCTGCCAAATATAACAATGTCACAACAAACTAAATAAACACATTCGAATGTATCCAGTGTGTGCTCAGCTTTGCTTTTAAAAAATGCCTAACAAATGAAGGTCAAACATGCCATATTTCCTTAAAGGCTTTAACAAGGGTGTGTAATATAAGAACTTCATAAACTCTAGGTAAAACTTGTTCATGTTTTCTCATTTTTATGTTAGGTAACTCATCAATTCAAGTGTATGTAGAGTTTTATGTAAATTTTCAATGGGAAAAGATAAAGACCAAATATATATATTGATTTGTGAGTCTTGAAAGAGTAGTACTAAAGTCTAACATCCCTTGCAGTTCTCAAGTTCTATAATTCTTCTGAAACATTTTCAATTATCAAAAGAAAACTAGATTTTAAAGTAAAAGTGTCCAATTTTATGTAAGGGAAACTTCAGAAGATTTCACTTGGCACAAAATGACGACTAAAAAAAATCTGTCTCTTTCCAAGGAAAAGCTGTATCATAATCATAAATAAAAAGCATTTTCTCATCTCTTTTTACTTAGCAATAAATCCTAGATCAAAAATATTTCCCTGATAAAATGTGTGCAACCACATACCAGTATGGCAACATACCATACTTTAATTTTGTAAGCTGTCAGCTGAAATGTCTTCTTAAATTTTAGCTTATGAACAACAACTCAACATTCAAAAGGGCTGCAAAAGGGGATAAAGAATGAGGGATGCAGAGCAGATGACAGAATCTAAAGCGCCCATTTCAGAGAGACATGGTTTATTTCACCTAAACCATACCCTTGTACTGACATAGCAAGAAACTCTCTAGCCATCTCAATTAAAGATCGTTTATCAAAACTAAATACTTTCTTATTTACAGACTCATTCAGTACTGTGTGACTTCTATATAAGCTATTTTAAACATGATGCAAATGTTAAATCACAGTATAAATTTAAATATATTTTGTTAGTAAATTATTTTCTTGTTCCAGATCATAATCTCTGGCAAGCTACACCTATTAGATGTACAGTAGAAACTGACATCTATATTCCGTGACCCAGCTGTAAACAGAACAGATAGCTCCAGTCACAAGAGGAAAAATAAAATGAAGCTGCTACTAAAATTGAAGGCCAAATTTTGTCTATCATACATTCATGGTGGGTATTAGATATTGTCTTACAACAGAAGGAAACTTGCTTGCATACTTTGCTTCTGTTTTTCTCAACTTGAAAAGAGGAAATAAAAAGGTGCTGGATAGAGGGTTACAACAAAGCTGCAAAGTTCTGACACAACTAAGAAGACATCAATGAAGCATCTGGGAAAGGATGTGCTCACACATTTTAGAAATGCTCATTTATTCTTCAGTACTTGTGCAAGCTGACTTCAGAGTTTAGGAATGCACCAGAATCATGAAATAATGATCCCATCTTGGAGGGCTTAAAAAGAAAAATCCCAAGAAAGATTACCATCTTTTAAGAGTTGTAGAAAAATAATAAAAGCCATGTAGCAGATAAATTGTGATCTGAGACAATAACATGAGAAAATACCCAAGTGCACAATACACAGGTGGAGGGAGAACACTTATCCTTCTGGAACCATTACTATTATCAACATAGAAAAGAGATACTGTCCTAAAAGATTTAGTTAATGAGACATAGAAGCAACTATTAGGTGATGAAAGTGAGCCAAATTATATACACCAAAGGGAAGAAAACAAAAATATATGGAAAAAGTTCTGTGGCAAGAGCTTTTTAGTTGGTCTGCAAAAAGATTCAAGAAAAATGCCCTAGTTTAGACATGTTAGATATTGCACACAAAAATTAAAAAGGAACATCGAGAAAACTATTCTAAATTTCTTTAACTGCTAGAAGCCTCTTTGGCTAGTATTTGAAGGATCATTCTTTAGTCCTACCATTGATGCATTTTTTTCTTTCTCAGCTTTTTATTTGCAAACCACCTAAAAGTCTTATTTCCTCTGTTGAACATTGTTCTCTTTGACACATTACCAAAATGGACCCTATGCTTTAATCACACAGGACAATGTTGGAAAGTATGAATATTTTAGAGATTTGTAAAAGGTATTATTTTTTTTCTTCTGTTATGAAATTATTTCTAACAGTTTCTAAAGACATGGTCACAGCTGCCTGAAGCATGTCTTCTTCACTCATGCCACCTGTTGGGAAAGAAAATACATATATTTCTTAGAAATTTTTGGAAAATTATCAGTCATCAAAAGGTAAACTCTTAGAAAATATATTTTCGTTTGACTACTATAGTTTCCTTTTTGATTTTTAAAATTTATATATAGTAAAATTCACTCTTTTACAGTTTTATAAGTTTTGACAAATGCATAGAATTGAATGACCATCATCACCAGACACAGAACTGTTCCACTGTCCCCCAAAATTCCCTTGTACTGCCCCTTTACAGCCAATCTCCAACCCCTAATCCTAGGCAACCACTGATGCATTCTCTGCCCTATAGTTTGCCTTGCCCTGCATGTCAACATAAATGGAATAATACAGTGTGTATGGAGCCTTTTGCGTATGGCTTCCTTCACTTAGCAAAATACAGCCCTGGCCGGTTTGGCTCAGCGGTTAGAGCATCAGCCTGCGGTCCAGAGAGACCCGGGTTCAGTTCCCACTAAAGGCACATATTTTAGTTGCAGATTGTCCCTGGCCCTGGCTGGGTTGTGCAGGTGGCAACCACTCAATGTGTCCCTTTCACATCGATGTTTCTCTCTCTCTCTCTCTCTCTTCCTCTCTTTCCCTCCACTCTATCTGAACAAAAAATGGAAAAAGTGTCCTCGGGTGAGGATAAAAAAAACAAGAAAGAAAAAAAAATACACTATGCTAAGTGAAAAAAGATTTTACTTTTTGAAAAAAGATTTTACCTTGTTGTGTATATCAATAAATCACCTTTTTAAAAAAATCTGTTTTGAAATATTTATTCACAGAAGTTGCAAAGATAGTCCAGACAGGACCTGGGTACACTCTGGCTCAGTTTCACCCAATCTAAGTATATGTAGCAAAACCTAGATATTGACACTGGTACAATGTTGTGTATAGTTCTGTAGTATTTTATCACATGTGCAGATCTGTAAAACCATCACCAAAACAGAAAACTGTTCTAATACCACAAAGATCTGCCTCTTGTTATCCTTTTATATTCATACCTACTTCTCTCCCAGTTACCTTCGCTAACTGCAGGTAATGACTAAGCTATTCTACATCTCTATGAATGTCATTTTTACAATGTTATGCAAATAGAATCATCCCGTTTAAGCCCCTATGAGGCCTTTTTTTTTTTCCCTCTTGCATTCAGCATAATGCTCTCGAGAATCATCCAAGTTGTTGCATGTTTCAATAGCTGGTTTCTTTTCAATCCTGAGCAGTATTCCATAGCATGGATGTACTAGTTTATTTAACCATTCATCTCCTGTAGGACATTTTGGTTGTTTCTAGTTTTGGGTTATGACAAATAAAGCTGCTATGAATATTCGTGTACAAGTTTTTACTTGGACAGTTGTTTTCATTTCTCTGGAATAAATGCTCATGAGTGTAATGACTGGGTCGTATGATCAGTGTACATTCAATTTTTAAAGAAACTGACGAAGTGCCCTGGCCGGTTTGGCTCAGCGGTTAGAGCGTCGGCCTGCGGTCCGGAGAGACCCGGGTTCGGTTCCCGCTAAGGGCACGTACTTCGGTTGCAGTTTGTCCCCGGCCTTGGTTGGTCGTGCGGGTGGCAGCCACTTGATGTGTCCCTTCACGTCGATGTTTCTCTCTCTCTCTCTCTTCCTCTCTCTCCCTCCCACTCTATCTGAACAAAAAATGGAAAAAATGTCCTCGGGTGAGGATTAAAAAAAACAAAACAAAAAAAAGAAACTGACGAAGTATTTTCCATTGTATCTGTACCAGTTCAAGTGAAATGTAGAAACCTCACCTCCCTTTACTCTCCCCCATTTATAACTGCCTTAAATAGTTTCTATATACACACTAAAAACTAAATCAATGTTATAATTCTTGCTTTAATCATGAAACATAATTTAGAAAGCGCAAAAGGAAAGTCTATTGTGTTTACACATAGTTTTATTCTTTCTACTGTACTTTTTTCCTTCCTGATATTCCAAGATTACTTCTTTTATCATATCTGTTTAGAGAAGTTCCTTTAGCCATTAATTTAGGGTAGGTCTGCTGTGCCAAATTCTCTAATTTCCCCCCTGCAATCCCGAAGGAAATGTTCACTGGATATAGTAAATGAGAGTTCTTTTCGTTCAGCACTTGAAAAATGTGCCACTTCCTTCTGACCCCCAAGATTTCAGATGAGAAATCTGCTGTCATGCAAATTGCTATAGGTTAAGGTATTTCTAGCTGATTTCAAGATTTTCTTTTCTTTTTTTACCCAATTTCAGAAATTGGACTATGTGTCTTAGTATGGATTTCTCTGGGTTTATCCTGTTTGAGGTCCACCAATCTTGAATCTGTAGGTTTATATATCTTTTGTCAAATTTGGAGAATTTTCAGCCATATTTCTTCAAATACTTTTTCAGCCCAAACCCCTTTTTCATCTTCTTCCTGGATTCCCATGGCACAAATATTAGAGCTTTTATTCTAGTCCCACAGGTCTCAAAGGCTGTTAATTTTTTCCAGTCTAATTCTCTCTATTGCTCAGAATGGATAATGTCTATCGTTCTGTTTTTAAAGTTCACTGATTCTTTCCTGTCCCATTCACCTGTTGGGCCCATCCACTGAATTTTAAAATTTCAGTTGTTATTTTTCAGTTCTGCAGTTCCACTTGGTTCCTCTTTATAGATTCTATTTCTTCCCTCTTTTTATTTTTTCATTTGTTTCAAGCACGTTCATAATTGCTCATTATAGCATTTTTCTGATGGCTGCTTTAAAAATCCTTGTCAGACAATTCTAACATCGGTGTCATCTTTGTTATTCAAGTTGAACTTTTCCTGGCTTCTAGTATGATAAGTGATTTTGGATTGACTCCTCGCCATCCAGATATTATAAGACTGTGACTCTTGTTTAAATCTTCTCTTTTAGCAGGCCTGCTCTGACAGCACTGGTGGGAGGAAAGGTGCTACCTTGCTGCTGCCAGATAGGAGAGGTGTGTATGATTATGACTGTTGAACACATGGAAGTTCTGACTTCGCACTGTCCTCCACTGATATCTACATGACTGGGAGGGTAGGAACGCCTTGTTACTGTTTCTCACTGACACTGTGGGGGTGGCCTCATTACTGCCTCAATGACAGCCTTAAATCTCCACTAAGCCCCTTCTGATACCACCCAGACAGGAAGCCAGAGAGACGACTCTTTAATGCTGGTGCAACTCTAGGCTCCCTATGACCACTGACACCATGGCAAAGGGGGCCCTGCTGTCTCTTGAAGAAAGTAAAAATCCCAGCTCTGCACTTGGCTTTCTCTGACATCAGCTTGGCCAGGGGACGTGGGAGGTGGGCCTCATTACTGCCAGGTTGGGATATAAGACTAGGCTCCTACTTAGCCTTTGCAGACAGGGTAAGCTGGCAGTAGGGCCAGTTTATTTACCTCGTCCAGTTCGGCTGGACTAGTGTGTTTATCATCTAAAAGTTTCTGTCTTGCTAGGTGGTCCCTTCTGGCTACACAGAGTAGGCTTTCCTTGGCCTCTCTTTCTTGGATGGCACCTGTGGCTTCTCCAGCATGATGTCCATGACAGATGAGGCAAAAAGAATACCCAGGCCACTCACCACTGTCACTACTCTGCTCCTGAGCTTCCTAGCCCACAGTCCTCTCTCTACCTTTCATATTCTTACATTTAGCACAAAGGCTCAGGATTGTGAGTTGTACAGAGCAGGAGAGGAGAAAGTATCAGTTCACTGCTTCTCATCACTGATACAGTCCGTTGGAGGCAACGCAGGTGGCACATCCACTTCCCAGCTGGACTGACTACATTTAGGCAGTTTCCACTTTGAGGCAGTTATGAATAAAGCTGCTGTGGGGATTTACACTCAAGTTTTCTTGTGAACCTCCGTTTTCTTTTTCTTGGTTTTGCACCTAGGAGTGGGACTACCAGATCATGTGGTTCAGTTCACTTTACGTTTGTAAGGAAATACTGAACTGTTTTCCAAAGGTGCTGTGTCATTTTACGTTTCTATTTACAGTGTATGAGTGTCCCAGTTGCATTGATCCTTGTCAGCCCTTTGGTATTGTCAATTTTATTTTTTTTATTAGACTGTTCTCATAGGTGTGTAATGGTATCTCATTTTGGTTTTAATTTGCATTTCCCTAATGATGCCTGATGTTGGGTATATTTTCATGTGCTTATTAGTCCCCCACATATTTTATTTGGTGAAGTGTCTGTTCAAATCCTTTGCCCATTTTTTAAGTTGTTTTCTTATCTCAGCTTTGAGAGTTCTTTACACATTCCACTTAGAAATCCTGTTATATACAGTTTTTCACTCAACTTCTACCAATAACTGGCCAAAGTTTAATACTTAATAACCAAGGTCTGATACGTAACTCTAGACTTCCTATTGTTATTTAGACTACATTCAGATGGTTTGAGTTTTCCAGGGGGTAGGATGTACTTATTTTCTACCTAGTAATATTCATTACCTCTGAGGAACTTGTGTAGAATATACTAATTACTGTGAAGTTGCAGGTAGCATTTATCATTTTAAAGCAAAACATCCCTTGAGTGCTCTAGTCTGCCAGCTTTATCCAGGGAAACTTACAAATACCTTAAAATTTTGATACAATTAGAGAGAAAAAACAGCCTGTAAAGCCAAAACCACATAGAGCCTGTGTGGCAAACAGAGCGTGAGGTAATGACCGTGATGTACGTTCGGAGGTGTACCTAGATCACTGCCAAGTGCTTCTGGACTTGTAGTCGGCGTTTCACATGGGTGCGAAAGCTGTCCTGGTGGGTCCTGCTGCTGCTGCTGCTGCCTGAAACATGCACAAGAGAATGCACATTAAAAAAACAAAACCTAAGAATAAATATGCCATGAGAAACACTGTTAATGTGGAAAATAAATGGTTGCACAAAACCAAAGTCACTGGCATGCACAAAACAATGTAAGAGCAATCAGTCTGATACATGTTAGTAAAAGTATCACAGTGCAATCCTAGGAAACTGAGATGTAAAATTTGAATTTATCAGAGAAATTAATAGGTAGGTATATTTACCACAAAATAACATATCGTACAAAAGGATTCACTGGTAGCTAGTTTTATGAAAATATATTGGTTTGTAGATCCTTAACATTGTGGGAGGTCACAGAAAATAAGCACCTTCAAGAAAAATAAAGCATCTTAAATTACCATGTACGTTGAAATGATCTCTCCATGGCTGGCTCCTTCCTGTCATTGAGATCCGAGCTTAAATAGCCCCTCAGAGATACCTTTCCTGCCCACTTTCCTAAGGTAGCCAACTGGCATTCTCACGATTTCATCACTTCATTTTAATTTTTAGCATAAACTTATCACCATCTGGTATCTTCTGTCTTCCTCTTTGAAGTGTAAGCTAACAAGAGTACACACCTTCTCTTGTTTATTGCCCAATGCATAAAACTATGCCAATCATGTGGTAGGCATTCACCAAATACTTGATGAATGCAAGAAATGAAAACTATCTGACATACATTATCAAGTTTCAGTAATATCTATTGTGTTAAAATAAGCTCTCCCTGTAATTTTTTAAGCAGAAAAAACAGTATCACAAAACATTTAAACATGATGGTTATGATGTAATAGGTCCTTACAGTTAGAAAATATACACTGAAGTGCCAAGATGCAATGACAGATCGTGTCTGCAAGTCATTCTCAAATGGCTCAGAAATGTCAAAAACTGGGGAACCTGAGCGACATGTATAAGGAGCTCTGTGAATTACTTTTGCTTTTATGTATAGTTAAAATGATTTCATATATACATATATATGCTAAAATTTTAAAAAGCTATAAAACAGCAACAATCTGAGAAACCACAGCTTTCAAAAAATGCATAAAAGGCCCTGATGGGTGTGGCTCATTTGGTTGAGCTTCATCCCATGCACCAAGAGGTCATAGCTTCAATTCCTGGCCTGGTTTCGGGGTAGATCCCCAGTAGGGGGTCTGCAGGGGGCAGCCAATGGATGTTTCTCTCCCTTTCTCTCCCTCTCTCTCTAAAATCAATAAAAAATATATTTTTAAAAAATGTATAAAAGGACTTTTAAAAGAACTAGAATTTTAAAATTACTACTAACACTACTAATAAAAGAGCACACTTTTCTCCTAGGGTCCCCCTTAGTCTTGTGTTTTAAATATGAGCAACAAAGAAAATTCAACCAGTGGGGAATCGCACTTTCTCCCTGTTGGTCTTTGAGCCAGCATACTGATATCTGCATCTGTTTATGACTCTCTGGTGTGCATGGCCAATGATGTACACATGGGCAGTGTACTCCCACTAGCATACTCTGATTCTGGAACGTGGCACGAGAAAGACAGGCTGTGAGTTATGTAGATTTCCTGGCACATCAGCTGTCTCTCCGTGCCCTCTTCCTCCTCCACACAAGAAAACATGTCAGAATGCAGGGGAGTGATAGGTGAGACAGTGACTTTATTTTTTTTTTTTTTTTTTTTTTTTTTTTTTTTTTTTTTTAGTGGTACGTGCCCCTAGCGGGAACCGAACCCGGGACTCTCTAGTCCACAGGTCGACGCTCAACCACTGAGCCAAACTGGCCAGGGCGAGACAGTGACTTTAGAGGGGTAACTTTTATTCTTCTTTAAATTCATGAAAAGTGAAAAGTAAATGTATTGCCAACCTTTACACAACTCTGACACCTTTAATATGTGATGACACTGCAAGACAAAATGTGTTCGGATGGCACTCATCATCCAGCCCCACTGTGCCTTCTAACGTGCCTTCTGTATCATAGAGTCTGGAAAGCTAAAAACCACATCTTAAGTTGCTTTATACCTAGGATTCTGGAAACCAATTAAGCACTCACACGGGCTTTAAAAGGCAGGAAGGAGGCACAGCCACCTTCCTGCTGCTTTGTTTGTTCTCTGCTGGCAAGTACAGTCACGGGGATGCCAGTTCCGGAATTCTGCTTCATGGCAATTACAGTGGGGGCCACATTTCATGTTCCCAGGCCCTCATGTCTAGGCAACTGTGGTGGCAGTTTCCTGATCCTGGGATCACAGCTCTGGCAGTGTGTTCTTAAATTCAATATCCTGATTCCCCATCATCTCAACTTGGGCAGTGGTCGCAGCTCTTCAAACAAGTTCGAATTCTGGAGGCCTGGTCTACAGCCTTCATTTCAGCTATTCCTAAGATTGTTTAAGGCCTTAATTTCTGTATTAAATATTTTTCTGCTTAAAATACCTCTAGTAGTTTATAATTCTTAGACTGAACCCTGACTAAGCCATGCCACTGAAGTGGTGGCTCAAGTAGTAGGCAACCAGAATATCACAGCAATCCAAGACCATGAAAACACTTGTACCTTCCTTGTTGAGAAACACTTCTTAAGTGACAGAAAGAAAGGATCTACAGCATTTCAGAGTTACACCCATGAGAAGACATCAATAATGCTAATGTATACCTGTGGAACACTTTATAGCTTACGAAACAGTTTTACACACCCTGCCTAACTTGATGCTCATAACGTGAGTGAAGGCAGGTTTTGCAATGACAAAGCTGATATAATAGTTTGCTTGGGGTTTTATGATAGGGAAAATGGAAAAAAATTTGGCTATGTGCTGGGGGGCAAAATGAGGAGGAGGGTGTCTGGGGGGAAAAAGAGAAACATCTGTAACAAAAATAAATTAATAAAAATTGAAAAAAATGGCTATGAAAATATTTAAAACTCTTATTCGTAACACATGAGTTTGTAACAGGTAATTTTTTAACAGTACTTTTATGCTTCGTGCATGAATACTGTGTTTACTACATTAAGTATGAAGCTTCCAATGCTCTACAGAAAAGCAAAACACCAATTCCCTATAAATTTTAATGGATAACAAGTTAGCACCAGGGTGAGTTTGGAGAGGGTCAAAAAGAAGAAAGAGTTAGCTCGATGACCTTCAACCCACGTTCCCAAAGATGGAAGCTAGAGACAAGAACCCATCTAGACTTCATTCTAGTGAAACGCAACTATTAGTTTCTCGGTTCCTTTATTAATGAGTCCTACACGATTTCAAATTCTAGCCAACATTAAAAGAAATACCAAGAAATCAGCTCTTAACTCTTCTCAGTGTGTGACTCTAAATCTTCTCTAGTTCTCCTAAAGCTCCCACCAGTATTTTTCAAGTCAAACCAGGAAGCAGAGGATGAAAAGCTGAAGCTGGAAACCTTCATTGCACACCTTCCTCCCCATCAACTACTCTCCAGCCAGGAAGGAGCCATACCAACGCTCAGCCAACATAAAAGGGTGCAAAGTTGATAAAACATCTGCATCAGTTATCACCATTGTGCTTGTTAGAATTTCTTAGTTATTATGGAATGTTACTGCATTATTCTTTCCACTCTAAAAAGTTTCATGTATTGGAAGTTCCACATTTCTAAACCAAAAAAAAATTTTTAATTTTAAATATAAGAGGGATATGTTTTTATATTTAAAGATGTTTTCCTTTTCTTAGATATATTTGTGAACTTTGTAGATTCTCTATAAAGTATGTCTGATTGGACAATTTTATTCTGGCAAAAAACAAAGTCTGAAAAACATGGTAGAAGAATCACTTAGAAATTGTTCTGGAAAGCAGTTTAGAAATCTGTACCAAAGCCTTAAAATGTTCATGTCCTTTAATCCAAAAATCTGACATCCTCAGAATAATTAGAAAAAATGATGAGAGATTTGAGACATCGAGTCTGTAAAAGGATAATTCGTTGCACTGTTAATTATAATAGCAAAAATCAAAATGTGCATATGTAAGTTATGATACATACACTCATTTTATGAAATATTGCCTATTTACAAAGAATACTTAATATCATGGGAAAATGGGTAAACTAATGTATATGTGTGTCTGTGGGACTAGAAGAAAATATGTCAAAATACTAACATTAGTTATTAAAGGATAGTAGAATTATGTTATCTTTTAATTTTGATATGCATTACAATAAATTTTCTAGGATATTAGTTTTTTACCTAATTAAGTAGTTTAAAGTTATTTTTAACACTAACCAGGTATTTGATATTATAAAATTACCATTAATAATTATCATATGATAACTGACATTACTGTGTGACAACAGCATTTGGGTATGTTAAAAAAAAAAGCCCACATATTTCAGAGACATGTACTGAAATAAGTATGGGTGAAATGATATGATGATTTAGAGTTGTTACAAAATAAGCCCAGCTTGGGGTGGAAGAGTGTGGAGCCTGGGAGATAGGGCATAAAAACACATGACTGGTCATGTACTGATATTTGTTAAATCTGGGCAATAGGGTTTATTATGCTGGTTTCTCTACTTTCATATTAATTTTAAGTTTATATTTTAAAACTAAGTTAATTTTAAAATTTAAAAATAAAAAGTACTAAAAAGCACTATTTTGAAATTTTACATATAATTAAATCCATTAATCTATAACTGAATAAACACTAGAAATATCTCACATTAAGAGGAAGTCAGTTGATCAAAACTTTCCTTCATATACTTCTGAGTTGTGACTTTAAAAACAAAACAAAACAGAAAACAAGGTAAATATTATCTTCATTACACCACAAAATGTAAAATGCCCCAATATCTTAGGTACTGCTCAAATATTGCCAATTATGACTGTGAGATGCTTCTCAGGTGCAGAGATGTTGAGATGTGAGAATATGTGCATCTTAGAACTAATGAAATACAGTAAATTAACAGATTCAGCCACTAGCCTTTTGGTTTTTGAACTGGGATCAGAGGATCTAAATATCTATTATAGATCTTATAATCGTTAAGATGGATTTTTATCATTAAAAAAAGAAAAAGGGAAGAAAACTTGTGCATGATACTTTCTGGAAAGAATGGTATTTTTCTGGAGTACAATTTCTATTTTAAGAGCACTTTTTATAAAGCTGAGTACCAAGCTAGGTTTCAGGAGCTGATGATTCAGATGTATGGTCTCCCCTCATATCCTGGATGCTGACAGATTTGCGATACCCCTGCTAGTGTGGCAATGAGCAGACTATTAGCCTGGTCTCTGTTTGGGATGGTGCTCCCCTACCACAAACGCTGTTTCCTATGAACTAACAGAAGAACTTCGCAGGGTTAGGTAACCGAGAAGCAGATTCAAAGATCATTAGGCACTGTTCTTGCCTTGACCCAATTCCATTTTCCTTTTGATGATTGAAATTTTACAGGGTGGCTTCACCCCATTTCATGTACATTTAATTAGCATTGGGGAAAAGTTTTTCCCTAAAACATCCCTTTTCACAGTTTATCTGTTGTAAATTTAAAACAAACACACACACATTCAAATGTTCACCAGGTCAGGCAGTAACCAGTCTTTTTAAAAAAGAGAATCCTAAATAAAATAAATAGTTTAAGCCAAACCTATACGTTCACAGATAGAAAAAAAATCCAAAGTAAATACTGAATATGCAATTTTAATATTGTACCAACTACTTTACTTTTCAAAGTAGGCTTCTCTTCTTTTCCGTAGCTCTTCTGAAGTAAGTTGTGTACTTGATGTCTGTGGAATATCTTGAGATGTATTTCTAGAACTACCTGAAAACAAACAAAAACAAAACAAAAATCTTTATTTTTAAACCAGGTAAAGTACCAATATGTTTATACTTATGTGAATAAGCTTTTAAAATTTTTTTTCTTAAAAATATTCTGCTACTTTTGGCTCAGCAGTTAGAGCATCAGCCCGCAGACAAATGAGTCCTGGGTTCAGTTCCGGTCAAGGGCACATACCTCAGTTTCAGTTTGCCCCTGGCCCTGGTTGGGTCATGAGGGAGGCAGCGTCGATGTGTCCCTCTCATGTGGATGTTTCTCTCTCTCCCTCCCTCCCACTCTATGTGAAAATCAATACAAGAATACCCTTGGCGACGATTAAAAAGGTGGGCCCATAGACGTGGACTGAAGCTGTAAGTTGCACAGACACCAATGTTAGATTTTTGTGAAATCAATTTATGTTCTCTGTACAGGCCTTCCTGTGTGTCCACAGAATATACATTTATGGAACAGCTGTTCTGGGTAAGAGTTTCCTCACTTTTACCCACAAAGATTAACCTCAGTTTATTGCTGTGTTAGTACAGTATTATAACCAAATGGAATAACCAGAAATAAAAGTACAGCTAGTGTCCTGACCAGTGTGGCTCAGTTGGTGGGAGTATTGTCCTGTGCACTGAAGGGTTGCAGGTTTGATTCCTGGTTGGGGCATGTGCCTTGTTGTGGGTTTGATCCCTGGCCTCAGTCAGGGTACATGCAGGATGTTTCTCTCTCTCTCTCCTCCACTCCCCAACTCCCCGCTAAAAACCAATGAAAATGTCCTCAGGTGAGGATTAAAATCACACACACACACACACACACACACACACACACACTTCTATTATAACATAGGTTGTAAAAGTTATTTACATTACAAGAAAACTAAAAGAATAGCGGACTATACATAGCTACTGCCTCTGCAATAACTGTCAAAGAACTTCCAACAGTCCATTAACTTCCAGGAAACCAAGAATTATGTGAATCAATTCTTCAACAATGAAAAAAAGCCCTGTCAGAATGTCTGTACCTTGCATACTGAGCTGAATAGCCCTACGGAGATCTGCTTCTTCATCTTCCATGTCGATCTGTTGGCGACTTAGAGCCAGAGCCCGCTGCAAATCCTCCTCATCTTCATCTAACACTCCTGACCCATCATTTATTTCCACAGCTTGTTCCAGATCTGTTTTCTGGACTCTAATGAAGGAAAACACTGATAATAACTGCAGACCAGTCTTGCATTTTAGATATAAAGACATTTATAAACTAAAGATTTTATGTAAGTCAAAACTTATACATTTTCAGTCAACTGAAAAATAAAATTTAAAAAACACACATTTTCTTGCAGATAAGGTCTAATAATATAAAGTTTGTGTTGCAATGTGACTCTGAGTTAATATATTTCAAAGAGTTGTTTCGAGTTTGAACCAATAAACTTCACTAAAATATACGAATCTAAAAAAATCACCAACAATAAAAGGACCACCCATTCAATATTAGCATGAAAATTGAATTATTATAAATACTATCAGATATTCCATACTGCAGAATTCATTTTACCTCTGTTCTTTTAGTTGTGCTAATTCTTCTCCAATAAGTTTTGGTCGATGCATTTGTTGGACCCTGATCATCTGCAGGAGTTGGTCAGCTTCACAATCTGGCAGATCACCCTTAACAACAAATATAGAATAACCTAAAAAAAGGCAAAGATAAACTAAAACAGCTAGTAAGAGATTCAAAATCAATGAAAAATGATAGCAGGTATGATAGAGTTTAGATGACTCGCACACATTCTGGCAGGGTGCTAGGACAAATTATGTTAAGTCTTTGAGCCTGACATTCTTCAACTGTGAAATGGGAAGAGCCATCTCACAAGATGTACCAGGAATAAATGAAATAGTATCTGTCAAGGGCCCTCCTAAAAACAGTGCTTGACCAAGTAGGCTACTCTCTATATGGTAAAAGAGGCAGTAGAGGAGTGGGTAAGGGCAAGGCATCTGGAAGCAGACAGCCTGGGTTTTAATCCAAGCTCTTCTTCCACTTCCTAGCTGCATGGTTTCTGGCAAATCACTTTGCCCATCTTAGTCTTGGGTTCTTCAACTGTTAAACAAATGATACTGGCCCCAGCTGGGAAGCTCAGTTGGTTAGAGTGTCATCCCAATACTCCAAGGTTTCGGGTTTGATCCCCAGTTAGGGCACACATGAGAATCAACTAATGAATGCATAAGTAAGTGGAACAACAAATCGATGCTTCTCTCTCTGTCTCTCTTTCTTGGTCTCTCTCACCCCCTTCCCCTCTCTCTTTCCAAAATTAATAAATAAAAATTAAAACAAAACAAAAACAGATGATACTGGTACCTTCCTCAGCAGGCTTCTGTGAGGACACAATTAGGTAATATATATAGTGTGTAATATGTGTAAAATAAGTCATCTGTGGAAAGAGCTCACCCCTAACTGAAAACAAGATCTGAGAAGCAATACCTACACTCTAGTCAGATGAAAGATGTAGACTGTCTTTTGAAATAATTACACTGATCCTGTATAATTTTTTATAAATACATATCTAGAAAGACAGGGTTTCCCCAGCTGGATACTCCATATAAAAACTGAAAAAGGGTGGGCTATACCTAAGTCATTCTAATCAATTCACATTTTTCTACCATAAAATTTTCTTAAATTTTGGTGATTACCAGAAATCCTTTGTGAGCATTAATCGGTAATGAATAACAAAAATTAAAAACAGATAATGAAACAAATAAACAAGGATCAAAAAGAGCGTTAACAGAAAAACTCAAAGCAGAAATAAGTTAATATGTTCAACATTTTGTGTTCGTTTTACATGAACAAAAGTGCTCAGAGTTCAGATGTTTTATCATGTTTTAGGCCAGTAGTTGTTTCTAGATCCTAGAGGGACTATGTCAGCTCTGCAGGAATTGCAGATAGCTTGTTCATTCTGGTGGCACACTATACAGATTCCAGGTTTCATTCAAGACTAGATTTCATTCTACATGTGCCAAAAAGCCATTGCATTATGTTTTTTAAAAAATATCACTCTGGACTGCTTTATCAATATAATATATGGGAACCAGCGTGCAAGAAAGTGATCCTTACTGAAATGGAAAACCTGAGGGATAGAATGTACAGGAGGGAAAAAAATCAGTCTTTTGTCAACATGTTCAGTTTGAAACATTTTCTGGACTTCCAAGCGGAGAAGACAAAGTTAGGAGTTCTGTGCTCAGAGTAGCTATCTAGACAGCAGGTAAACGTTTGGGAATTACTGGCATGTAGATCTTATTTAGAGACCATATTTAAAACAATGGGACAGCACATAGTCAATAAGTTGTCCAAGGATTGAACCCTCAATAGTTAGAGACTAGAAAGAGTAATCCACAAAAGGAATCTAAAGGAAGCAGCCAATAAAATTCAAGAAAAATCAGAGCATGGTGGCCTGGAAGCCAAGTGTAGACAGCATTTCAAGAAGGGAAGAATAGTTAAAAACTAAGGTTTTAGGCATAATAGAAAAGAGATAAGAGTAAATGAAATCAGAGAAGTCACAATACTGTAATCTTACATGTGAAATGGAGAGCACTACATGAGGACCAACCCAGAAGCAATAAGCATGCCAGTTCTCAGACTGTGGTCTCCAAACACAACTAAAAGGGCAGGAAATATATACAGTAAGCCTGAAAATTCTCATGATATGAGAAAGAAAGGCTTCGATCGGCTACAGTGGTCATTTCAGAGATCTGGAAGTCAAGTTCAAAACATTCCCACTGGTCCAAGATGGAAAAATTTGAGTATTAATATAATAATGAACTAAAACATATGAACTATGTTTTAATGGATTATTTTACAATAACACCTCAGAAAAAAACCACCAACCAGTTGGTTACCTTTGGAGGAAAGATACTATAAAATAAACTTATTCATTCATTTATTTTTAATCCTCACTTGAGGATATTTTTTCATTTCTCTTCACTTGAGGGAGAGAGGGGAAGAGAGGGGGTGAGGGGGAAGAGAGAGAGAGAGAGAGAGAGAAACATCGATGTGAGAGGGACACACTGACTGGTTGCCTCCCACACGCCCCTGACCAGGGCTGAAGACAAACCACAACCGATGTACGTGCCCTTGACCAGAAATCGAACCTGTGATTCTTTGGTCCACGCGCCAATAGTCTACCACTGAGCCAAATCAGCCAGGGCAAAATAAATTTACTTTAAAAACTGATAAAAGGGAAGAAAGCTGTATCCTGCTTTTACTACATGACTATACTTCAGGATAACCAAATACCGGATGAGAGAAAGCTTATCTGCATAGAAGTCTTCCAGCTAATAAATGAAGGAAGGGAAATGGGAGTGGTCAGAGGTTTGAAGAGATAAGCTGTGAAATAATCATCATGGAGAGTAAGTGAACTTACTAAGAAAACATAGTCGGAATGGCACTTGGTACTAAAGACTCATTTGAAATTTGTAATCATAAATTTAAAGCAAAATCAATCATCATATTTTATGTTATTCTTTAGCCATGTTCAGCTGCTCTAGTGCAGAATGGACAAGACCAAGATTTGGTTTTAACCAGGTTTGAGATTTTGTTATGAAAGTATGATGGAGGGAGAGAAGGAGAAAGGAGTTGAGGAATGTAGTAGAGTGATAATAAAAATGGATTACAGAAAATAAGCAGGGTAAAAAAAGAATATAAAGGGAATGTTTGGACCTTGTGGTAGGGTTTAAAGAATTGTTGCAATGGAAACAGAGAAAATATGATACAAAGACAGAAGGCAATAGTCAAAGAATAGAATGCTTGCAATTAAGGTTTGAAGATGGTAGTTATTGGTAATGGCAAGACAAGACTGAAAAAAATGAAAGGAATTCAGGCAGAAAGAAGACAGTGATCAGACCCTAAAAATCTTCAATGGAAAAAGTAGATCCCAGTGAATACAAAACAATCAGGGGTAACGTTTAATCTAGTGAGACATATGCAATCAAAGGAACTGGAGATTTTAGGGAAGAACAGTGGCCTAGAAGGGGCAAGGAGGAGCACAAGAAATACTTTGCCCTCCCATTGGCCCTGTGGTATGTGAGGTATGGAAGAAAAAAGAGGGACTGCAAAGGAAGCATCACCCACAGGGGAGGACCAGGTGTCAGTGAGAACTCTACCTTAACAGTATCAATCAAATCACAACCTCAAGTTCACCACATAAAACAAAGATTATTTCACTGCCACTGTCATAAAAATAGTATTCTTACAGTCACATCTAATGAGTTAATTTTATTTAGCTTCTTTGAAAGATAACATTATAAAATTTTCCATTTTTATTTACCTTCCTGTTGTAATTGAGCCAAGAAAAGTGCAAGGTATGTGTCTGATATTAATTCTGGACCCGTCAAGAGAGAATTCAAGTTGAACCACTGGAAAAAAAATTGCCATCACTTAAGTTAGTGTACACTATTATTAATAAGAAAGTTTCACGTTAAGAATAGATGTAACTGCCCTAGCTAATGTGGCTCGGTGGGTTGGGTGTTGTCCTGTGCATGGAAAGATTGCCAGTTTGATTTGTGGTCATGGCACATTCCCAGGTTTTGGGCTTGATTCCTGGTAGAGGAGGGGGTGGGGTGTCCAGGGGCAGCCGATTGATGTTTCGATTTTTTATTGATGTTTTTCTCTCTCTCCCTCTCCCTTCCTGTCTCTAAAAACTAAAAAAAAAGTCCTTAAAAAGAAAACAAAGAAAAATAGGTATAACCCACCTAAACTTAGTATGACTGTCTAAACAGTGAAAACACATCAAACTGAGATTTTAAAAAATGAATGTGAATTTTAAAAACCTGAAATAGAATGTTGAAGATTTATCACTATCAAATGCTTTTGTAAAAATAAAAGTTTGCGCCTGGGCTTGTTTGGCTCAGCAGTTAAAGCATCAGCCCTTGGACCAAAGGGTCTCGGGTTCAATTCCAGTCAAAGGCACATATCTAGGTTGCAAGTTCAATCCTTAGCTCCAGTTGGGGTCGTGCAGGAGGCAACCCAATCAATGTGTCTCTCTCACATCAATGTCTCTCTCTCTCTTTCTCTCTCTCTCTCTCTCCCTTACCCTTCTTCCCTTCCATTCTATCTAAATATCAATGAAAAAATGTCCTCAGGTAAGGATTAACAAAAAATAAAAGTTTTCTTTAAGCCATAAACTTTAAATCCTCCTGAAAGAATAGAAACTGATAGTACTTTAAAATATCTTTATTGATAGCTATAATTAAATCTTTTGTCAAAGTATGCCTAATAAAACCCTAATCTAATCACATTATATTGATGTGGAGGAAAAATGACAACTACACAAAGTTTTCCTACTACTGATAATTTTGGTCAAAGACTTCAACTGTGAGAAAGCCAAATTATTCCAGGAGGAGAATTAGTAATCACCAACTCATTTTAATATATTTTTATTTTTATTTTGTCCTTTATTGATTTTAAAGAGAGAGGAAGGGAGAGGGAGAGATAGAAACATTGATGAGAGAGAACATCAACTGGCCGCCTCCTGCATGCCCACCACTGGGTATCAAGGCCCACAACTTAGGCATGTGCCCTGACCAGGAATCCAACCGGCGACCTCTTGGTGCATGTGTCGATGCTCAACCACTGAGCCACACCAGCCTGGCCTATGTTCTTTTTTTTTTTAACAGAAATTATTTTATGTGAATATATGTACTATGTGGCATTATGGAATGTGAATAATCTTGTTATGCTGAAGCAAACATGGTTGAAAACTTTTACTCCTACTGGACACTATATCAGGCATTGTGACACTACTATGCTAAACAAATCTATTAATGGAATAGTTAACTGACAAAATATTAATCACATAAAACCCACTAAAAGTAACCATGTGTGCCACTATCTTAAAGAATTTTTCTTATGATACAGCTAAATTATTCATGGTTGTCACAAATAAATCTATGAGGGAAACCAATATTATCTTTTAAAACAGCAAATTTCTGTTTATCAAGATTGAAACTATGCCACAAACATACACATTACTGGTGAATTTCTTCATATAATCCTTTACAGTTTAGTAGCAAATAGAGTGCAGAATGAAAAAAATACAAGGAAGAAAAACATTACCTGTTTTCCTAATTTTCTAACTGTAAACCAGTGTTCCTTATAATTGCATATAAACGATCTTTCATTTCTAGAAAAGGAAAAATAAAATACAGTGCCAATATTAAGTTGAAATATTAGAATTCATATTCATTTAGTTTGTCTACTGGCAAGTGTTATACAAAACTTACGATAATTTAAGATTACTTTTACAGTTAAGTATCACTGATTTTTAAAAAAATTACAAATAGAAGAATCTTTCTACAGATTTGGGATGCTGTACAAAATGATGGCATCACACACCACTCAAGGATCAGCTCTGTGCTGCCAGAAACTGAGCTGCCAGGAAGGCTTAGAGGGCACGTGTTCATGGACATACCCCAAAAGTGAAATAGGGGATGAAACAGGGCACATCAAGACAAAGGCATTCCAAATATACTTTTCTTAAATTATAACTTTAAAAATAAAATTAAGGAAAAGAAATGTAGAAAAAGCAAAATAAAATCTTACATGGGATCGATCCTCAGCCTCTGATACTCTGGACTATTGAACAGGATTAGTTCTAAACCCCAAACTTTCAAGGCATTGCTTATAACCTGTTAAAAAAATAGCAACTTCTCTTTAGCTAAACCATTCAATTCCAAATTTAAGTAGGAAAAGCCATATTCATTGTGCAAACACTTGTTCTTCATATATCAGTTTCCCCAGAAGGCTATGGTTTTTAAAAAGTGTGTGTGTGTGTGTGTATATAAGACATGTCATTGAATCTATAAATAACATACAAACATAGCATTTAAAAAGTGCTTTTTAACACTAGGTTTCTGGGATATTCTAGGGAACCACACAATTCCTAGATAAAACTGCCTCAAAAATTCAAAGGTATCTTCTACCTATAAAGTGCTCTTCTTAAAACAAGTCCTCTATATACACATGATGTTTGGCTGCTATAGTCCTGCTGCAGAAAAGTTGTATTTCAACTCACTACCTGATATGTCAGTAATAGTGATAATTATATGTCTATTAAAATGAGTTCTTTCTAGGGATTTATACTGAAGTTTTCATAGATTTTAAACTTCTATTATCATAGGTTTCAAATTTTAGGAAAATACAAAAGGTAAACCTGATTATTTCAAACTGTCTGGAAAAAAATGGATTTCTGAAAGTTCACAAAGGTAGCCAACAAAGAAGCAAGTGAACTTGATACTAGCAAACAGAAAGCAAAGGCAATATAGTGGGCAAACGGGAATCAGCACCAAGGGCAGCGCCACACAAACAGAAAATGGCAAGTGCTGGGTCCCCTCAGACCTCCATCCTAGCCCTGCAGGAGCTGTTACCTGTAACAGTCCACAGGGAAGCACTGAATGGAAATGCTGGTGAATGAGAAATCCAGGACAGTAAACAAAGATATTTCAGAAATAGGTGCCTCAAGAACTCTGGATGTACCCCACTAGGTGTTTAGAAACAGAATGAAAGACCCACAGATAAAGAACCTCACAAGTAATATAGCTTCCTTTTAATTCTATGGATAAATATATGTTTAAAAAAGCAAAAGCCACAGACCATAATAAAAGAATCCAGTCCTAATACGCTGATTTAAAGGAAAGGTGGCAAGGCTCTGCATTTACTCAAATGCACACAAGAGATACTATCTTCAAAGGACAATGTTATAAGTATCCAGATGCAAATTAAATAATCTTTCAAAAAAGCCCTACTTTAAAATGAAGATTCTACAATCCTAATTTTCATGTTTATTTATATAAAAATTTAGCACCCTAAAGTACAATTTTACATTCTTGGACACAATCTATTGGAGAAACTTCTGAAGGTCACGTCATTATAGTGACTATGAAGCGCTGTGAAGAGATACTCATATCAACCATACCCTGAGCTTAAACAGAGCCTGGGACAAAAACAACACTTAGTACTTGCTTATAACTACTTACTTGAATAGAGAAAAAACCACTATCATCCATATTCCCAGAAGGCTGCTGTTTAATTTGGATAGGCAGTTGAGGCAGGGGTAGAGGGTGGAGAAAGAAGGAAAAACTGCCATTAGTGTGCATATTTAAATTAACATCTTGTGCATTCCCATTTACAAAGTCAAGAGCTGAGTTATAATTAACAAGTCAGATCCCGGAAAGAATGGTTTGTTCTTTTCTAAATAATACCCATGTTTTCTTCTGTTTTTAAAAATACCACATTTTTAAAAATTTATTTTTATTGTTGAGAGTATTACAGATGTCCCCCATTTTCTGCTCTTTGCTCCCCTCCACCAGGCCCCTGCCCCACCCCAGGACTTCACTGCACTATTGTCTGTGTCCATGGGCTATAAAAACACAATTTGGTGAGTTTAAAATCAGTACCTGTAAAAACGTGCGATAGTCTTCACTAGTAACTCCTCCTTCTGCCATTCTCATCCTCTCCTCTTCATCTAGCTGATGTGCAATAGAAGATAATTCCACGGGGCTAAAATATTCTCCTTGCAATAGATTATTCAAGCAATGTTGAGCACAAAGTGAGCCTTCTTGCTAATATTTCCAAAAGAAAAAAATTCAAATGTGACTTGTTAAACAGATTTTATGTGTCTTTCCTTAAAGAGGAATTTAATCATTAACTTCTTAACACTGTCAAAACTGAACCTTTCTAGCTTTAGACAAACAGGACTAACATAAGGTACATGCTTTTTCATTTAACATTTATTTTACAATTCCACCATTAATGAAACTACAATAATTTAGCTATATGATGAAAAATTTAAGAATGATTTATATTAACCATCTATGAATTACACCAAATCTCGTATTTTATTAAAAATTACTCTGTAAGCATTTACCCTCTTTCATTTTCAGTGCCTAAAATAAATTCATTATCGATTCCACAGCAAATTACTAATGCTGAAAGGGAATTTTAATCCCTAGAACATTTGTTCTTTTAATGAGATAATCTCTACTTGATCTAAATGCTTGTTCATGTAATTTCATATCTCAAGAATTGATACAGGTAAGAAAATTCTATTTGATGTTAATGAAGACTTATAGCTACAGAGTTTAGGTTTTCTTTAGAGAACTCTGAAGATAATATATACACAGTGTGGTGCAATGCGCAGGACTGTCCAAAAAGCATCCCTGGAGCTCACTTCTGGATAAGCCAACAAGCGGGGCTGCATCCAAGCACAGTTCCCCATGGGACTGTTAACTTCCTGTTATGGGGGTAGGGGAGTACTACTTCCCATGGGCCTTCAGGTGCTGGGCAGTTGGCTTTCTTACACATAAGACAACCCAAATCTCTATCTAGACAGCCTGGCACTGAGAAGCCTACTTAACCCCTCTCCCTGAAATAATGTTGCTTTCCCAAGCTTGCCTTTTTCTCCATCCTCATGCAGGATACTCTTTCCATTGATTTTGAGAGAGAGAGAGAGAGAGAGAGAGAGAAGAGAGAGAGTGGGGAGGAGGGTTGGGGGAGAGAGACAGAGAACCATCGATGTGAGAGACACAATGACTGGTTGCCTCCTACACAACCCCGACCAGGGCCGGAGATTGAACCTGCAACCCAAGTATGTGCCCTTGACTGGAATCGAACCTTCGACCCTTGGGTCCACAGGATGACGATCTAACCACTGAGCAAAACCAGCCAGGGCCCAAGCTTGCCTTTTAAGAGTCTCATGCTCTACCGACTGAGCTAGCCGGGCACTCCAAGCTTGCCTTTTAAGAAAAGACATTCATGGCCCTGGCTGGTTTCACTCAGCAGTTAGAGGATCGGTCAGTGCTCCAGAGAGACCCGGGTTCGGTTCCCGCTAAGGGCATGGACCTCGGTTGCAGTTTGGCCCTGGCCCTGGCTGGGATCGTGCGGGTGGCAGCCAGTTGATGTGTCTCTCTCACGTAGATGTTTCTCTCTCTTCTTCCCTCTCTCCCTCGGCTCTATCTGAAGATGAATGTAAAATGTCTTCGAGCGAGGATAAAAAAAGAAAAGACTTTCATGAATGAATGAAATCCCTCCTGTGAACAAATACCCAGGGTTTGCCTCTCTGTGGGATGATGGCAGATGGGAGAATACTTCTTCTGCTAACCCTGGCCTTCTAAGTTCTCCCTTTCCCTAGTACAGTCTATTCTGTAAATCAGCCTGTCTGACGTCCTGCAATTTGTTCTGAGCTATATTATATAATAGATAGTGACTCCAAAGAACAACACGTTGCAAGACACACATTCTTCCTGATCAATTAATGTTCTGGAAGCAAAATTCAGCTACTGAAAAAAAAAATAGGGAGCCCTAGCCGGATAGTTCATTTGGTTGGAACGTTGTCCACCTCCTTTTCCTTCTACTGTATTCCTACCACTGGAGAGCAACTACCACTGAGTACTACAATGCAAACTGAAGGATATACAAATGTCTTACTTATATTCTATCGAAAAGTGACAAAAAACAAGCATTCACAAGAGGAGAGCCAAATGGCTAAAAATCACAAAAAGGTGCTCAACTCCATTACCTTTAGGGAAATGTATATTAAAACCACAAAATGTTACTACTACACACTCTCCAAAATGGCTAAAATGTTGGAGAGGACTGGAAACAGCAAAACTATTACTTGCACCCTGGCCAGTTTGGCTCAGCGGTTAGAGCATCGGCCTGCGGACCAGAGAGTCCTGGGTTCAGTTCCCGCTAGGGGCACATACCAAAAAAAAAAAAGTAAAACTGCTGTCCTTACTCCCACCCCGACCTCTCCTTGCTCCTTCGAAGGAAAACTAAGCAAGCATGTGCTGTCAGAGCCTCTTCTCCGTTTGTGGTGACTGGGAAGGGGAAAGGAATCACTGACTTTGCTGTAGGAGTTGTCCCCTAGAAGAATATCATATCATCTGTAAATTATAAAAAGAAAAGAAAACTACTACTTGCTACTAGTGTAAATTAGTATAACACTTTGGAAAACTATTTACAGTACCTACTAAAGCTAAACATACATATACCCTATGATCTAGCAATTTCACTACTAGGTACATAGTGCAAACAAAAGAAATGCAAACATTATGTACATTGAAAAACATGTATAAGAATGTTTAAAAAACACACTACTTATTCATAATGGCCCCCAAACTGGAAACTAGCAAAATGCTCATAAGAGTAGAATGGAAGCATTATATTGTATTCACAAAGGGATAGTACACAACAATGAGAATGAATTAACTGCAAGTACCTGCAACGATATAAATTTCTCAATGTTAAACAAAAGAAGGCAGACTCGAAAGAGTATACACTATATGACTGCACTTACAAAGTTCAAAAGCAGGCAAAACTAGTCTATATTAGAATTAAGGATAGTGGTTACCCCTACAAGGGGTAGAGGTAGCAGTGGAAGAGGGCATAAGGGGGGCTTAGAGAATGCAGGGAGCCCTGGCCGGTTTGGCTCAGCGGTTAGAGCATTGGCCTGCGGTCCGGAGAATGCAGGGAAATACATGTTTGTTATTTCATCTCAGTATTATTTACACCCGCTTACCCTGTGAGAATTCACTGAGCTGCACTCTTATGATTTATGTGCCCTACATGTGTTATATTTAATTTAAAAATTCAAACAAAAAGCCTCTGCTAAGATACAGCTATTGTATATACCAAGAGCTACCTAATATGGTGACCAGGCAATGAATTTTCTGTCCTGCTGTTGAGCTACTGTACATGCCTCAGTTTGGGGTACTCAAACTATGGTTACCATATTTAATACTATATATAGAAATAGTGACATCCAAATATTTGATGTAAAATGAAAAATAAGCACTTGAAATCAAACCTTGTCTAAGTAAAACTGTATTGCTACAGGAAATACTACTGTTCTGTACTTCTACTATGATTTAATAGGAGGAAAGAACACAACAGTCCAAAATTAAAATCACTTTTTAAAAGTCACAAGAGGAACTAAATTCTACATGGACCAAAAACAAAACAAAACTGTACAATGGCCCCTCTTAAGATTATGCATCCCCCTCTCCCCATAAACTCTCCAACCACTTCTTCTTTATCAAGCTTTAACTAAAGCTGAATAGAAGTTGTTCATATTGCCATATCAAAGTTCAGAGGTATTGAAATTCCACGATATTAGGCCCATGCTTTGTCTTGGGATCAGAGGATAAGCAAACTGCATCTCCAGTTTTGCCAAGATATTTTACAAAAACACAACAGGGAACAGCACCAAATCATTCCCCTACTGCCCTCAAGGTCTTCAGGGCCAACCTGAAACTAGCTCAAATTCCCTGACACTGCTGACTTGGGGTGTGCTCTGAAATGGACCAACTGGTGCCATCCAATCAACCAAGCACCACTTCATTTTATTGAGTGATAATAAGGTCCTACCACTTATGGAGTTTAGCAAACACAAGCATCCAAATAACAATGGCCAGCACCTCTACAGCACAATGTGCCAGGTAGCATGATAAGCACTCATAACTCTGAGGTAGATACTTTATTATCCTCACACCACAGAGGAAGAAACTGGAATAAAGAGATAATAAGTAACTTACTCAGATCATACAAGTAGTAAATGGCAAAGCTGGGCTCCAGACCTAGGCAGAGGCTTCAAATCTGTGTTATTACCACTTTCCCAAGCCACTTATATGGAATTTGGTTACTACTAAATCTCAAATATCCTGAAGATGGCTAAGAATCAGCAATCACAAAAGGGTATAATAGATGTCATAAAGTCAATGTTCAGCATCTTTTCAGTATTTCCACTAATTTTAAGTATAATCCCAAATTTGGTTACCATTCTCAGTTTACATTACATAAAAATACCAATTCAGATGGCACGGTGACCTCACCAAGAGCAGTCAGATATTGAAGTGGTAACAAAAATGACAGAAAACATGCAACAGAGTTAAAAACAAAACAAAACAAAAGGCAGTTAGTGGCCATTTAATATTAGGATTTAAGTTAGGCAGTTAGTGGCCATTTAATATTAGGATTTAAGTTAGGGACTTGCAAACTCCTGCTCTTGAGCCAACTTCAACCTGCACCAGTAGCTAAGAATGGTTTTTATATTTTCAGATGGTTGGGAAAACACAAATAAACAAGAATATGTGAGACCATATATGACTTGCAAAGCTTAAAATATTTACAGAAAAAATGTTTAGATAAATAGTCCCATACATCTTAGATGCTCAAAGACCTCAATTTATTCAAATATTTATTGAGCACCTACTATATATATCAGGCACTAACTTAGGTACTGGGGATATATCAGTAAACAATCTCGTTGAGTTTACATTTTTACTTAATAAAAGGACACTCAAAGTGACAACTCTAAATACGAAGAAACCAACATTCCAAGAAGTGGTTGCAGGTCCCTTTGTAGACAGGTATCCCTACATGAACAGATTCCTTACAGCCGAGTTGGTTCTCTGGCCCTCCAAACCCAGGACCTAGCAAGGGTTAAATATATGTGGTGAAGGGGAAGGGAGTATGCTGGAAAATGGCATAGTAAGCTCAAGCATCCCCAGAAGAGACTGTGATGAGATTAACAATGGGCCCTATGATTACTCTTGAAATATGCCCAAAGAACTTTAATTCAAGAGCTTTTTTTGCTAAGTACATATAAGTTTAAGGGTAAAAATATTCCTGAAGGCCCTGGCCAGTTTGGCTCAGCGGTTAGAGCGTGGGCCTGTAGTCCAGAGAGACCTGGGTTCAGTTCCCGCTAAGGGCACGTAACTCAGTTGCAGTTTGTCCCCAGCCCTGGTTGGGTCGTGCGGGAGGCAGCCACTCGATGTGTCCCTTTCACTTCGATGTTTCTCTCTCTCTCTCTCTCTCTCTCTCTCTCTCTCTTCCTCTCTCCCCCTCCCACTCTATCCAAACAAAAAAAATAGAAAAATTTCCTTGGGTGCCCTGGCCGGTTTGGCTCAGCGGTTAGAGCGTCGGCCTGCGGTCCTGAGAGACCGGGGTTCGGTTCCCGCTAAGGGCATGTACCTCGGATGCAGTTTGTCTCCGGCCCTGGTCGGTTGTGCCCTGGTCGGTTGTGCGGGTGGCAGCCACTCGATGGGTTCCTTTCACATCGATGTTTCTCTCTCTCTCTGTTCCTCTCTCTCCTTCCCACTCTACCTGAACAAAAAATGGAAAAATGTCCTCTGGTGAGGATAAAAAAAAAAAAAAAGAAAAGAAAAGAAAAATTTCCTTGGGTGAGAATAAAAAAAGAAAGATATTCCTGAAGTATCTTTTAGCTTACAAACATGCTGATAATTGAGAGCGATTTCTTTCATGTAAATAGATTTTCATTAGGCTCTCACCCAGCTTCTTTTGATCCCATGGTTTAATTGTTACCTTCACTGAAATCTATCTATAACGGCAATCACCAAGGCTGGTGATGCTCAGTGGTTCAAGTGTCAGCCAAGCACCGAAGGATTGAGGGTCCCACTCGGGTTTGATTCCCAGTCAAAGGCAGGTAACTGGGTTGCAGGTTCAATCCCCGGCCCCACTTGGGGCACCTGTAGGAGGCAACCAATTGATGTGTCTTTCTCACATTTATGTTTCTCTATCTCTCTCCCCGGCTCCTTCCTCCCTTACACTGTCTCTAAAAAAAAAAAAATCAACGGAAAAAATATCCTTGGATGAGAATTAACAAAAATAATAATAAAATAAAAATAAAAACAAATAGATAATCTATATTGTTAAAATATACATTGTACAATTCTCAAGAAATGGTGTGGAAAATGTTTAATCTTCCATGTTGAAACACTTGGTCTTATACCAAAGCTTCTGAAAATTAGTAATAAAAAAATGTATACACGCGGTTCTCTTCATGCAATCTCCTTAGCCAATCAACTACATTTCTCTTGTCCAAGTTTCATAAATCATGTCAGTCAAGATTAGTGATAACCATACAGAGTCCTTCCTCCCCACACATAAAAATCGTTCTAGTGACAAACTTTCTGAAATGTGTTTTATAGAGAAAAGCATTCCATTTAACAATTTGTTTAGATTTAATACTGTGCATCTTTCATCTTGATTGCTTTATTTGATGATCGTTTGTGAATCTTTATAAACAGATAAATGATCATTTACAAGTATTTAACAAAACAAAATCTGTTTTCTCCTTCCTACTAAATAAAAGCCTCACCAACAACCCTTTCAAAACAAGAAACTCTCATGAAACCAAAATTGTCCTGAGGAAGGTTCCACTCAAACTCAAAATGGCTTTATAATTGCATGTGGGAAAAGACGAGTTCCTCCACGTGCCACAAACATTATCTTTTCAAGTTCCCGGTCATTGAAGAATCAAAACAAAACAGGGTAGGCGGTCCACAACACTTGCGATTCCTGTCCATCCCCAATACCTAGGAAGAAAGCTGGTTTCCTAATCCGGAAAGATGGGACTACCGAAAGAAACGAAACCTAAACATTTCGTAACAAAAACTCCCATGACGACTTCCCTGTTAAGGTCTTCCCACTTTAACGTCCCTAAATGTCAGGCCCTCCGTGGGGTGGAGCCAGGCCCCCTGCACTGGAGAGACGCAGAGACCTGGTGCAGGAGAAGGGCATGAACACAACCCCGGGGAGCTAAGTGTATGGGAGATTCCAATGCAAAATTGAGGAGTCCAGAGAAGGAAAAGTTCATTCTGCCAGGGGTAGGGCTGGGAGAGTTGGGAGGGATCGAGGGAGGTGCCCGAGAGGTGACTAGCTAGAACCTACGGATAGTGGGGGAGAAAGGACCGGAGAAGGGATCCCACGGAAAGTGAAGGGGAAGCGCAGAAGCGAACCCATTAGGTGCCACCCCCTCTCCGGTGCCCGCGGCGTCCCCGGCCCTGCTCTCACTGCCTCCGGGCTCCCGGGACGTCCCAGGCCCCAAACTCCCCGGGCATGGGCCTCTGGGGCGAAGGGTGCGGTGGGGGCTTTGGTGAGGCTCCCCTCCCGGTGAAGCGCCCCTCCGAGTGAAGCTCTTCCCGCCCGGCGATACCGGGACTGAGGCGCTACGGGCCCCACCCAGCTCTTTGGTAGGTGGCGATACCGCGCCCCACGTCCGCCCCGGCGCCGCACACAGGTGCCCCCCGAACGTGGACACTCACTTTCTCGTGGAAGATGGACTCCATGTTTATTTGTCTGGAGCCAACGGCCCCCGCGATAGACCACCCCTACTGCTCCGCCCCCGCCCCGGCCCCACCCCTCCGCCCACCCGGGCCCCGCCCCACCTCGGCCCGCCCCTGACCACGTGTCTCACCTGGACCAATCATTCCCCAGGATGAGAGTCATGCGCAGCGAAGAGGGCGTGAACGCCAGGGCGGTAAACGCGGGGACACGTGACCTCTGGAGCGCGTCCTCCTATTCAGTCAGCTGTTCGGCTGGGAGGATGCTACAGCGCCGCTTGCCGTCTGGAGGATCTTCTCCACTTTCCACCCATTGCTACGGATTCCTAATGACCTCCTAAATTCTATGTTCTTTTCATTTCCCATTTTACTTTGTACTTTCTACTTATATTTGATTATAATTATTTAATATCTTTCCCCTATGACCCCCACTGAAAGACTCATTAAAATACAAGCATCAGCCCTGGCCAGTTTGGCTCAGCGGTTGAGTGTCAGCCTGTGGACCAGAGAGTCCTGGGTTCGTTTCCCGCTAGGGGCACGTACCAACAAACAAACAAACAAATAAATAAATAAATAATTAAAAAATAAAAATAAATAAATAAATAAATAAATAAATAACGAGCATCAGCCCTGGATGCCCTGGATGCCCTGGATGGTTCGGCTTAGCAGTTAGAGCATCAGCCTGTGGTGCATCAGCCTGCAGTGCATCAGCCTGCAGTCCTGAGAGACCTGGGTTTGGTTCCCACTAGGGGCATGTACCACCAAAAAAATAAATAAAAAACAAGCATCAGCCCTGGATGGTTTGGTTCAGCGGTTAGAGCATCAGCCTGTGGTCCTGAGAGACCTGGGTTTAGTTCCCGCTAAGGGCACGTACCTCCGTTGCAGTTTGGCCCTGGTTGGGTCATGTGGGAAGCAGCCACTGAATGTGTCTCTCTCACATGGATGTTTCTCTCTCTTCCTTCCTCCCTCCCTCCTGCTTTATCTGAAGATGACTGCAAAAATGTCCTTTGGTGAGGATTAAAAAAAGAAAAGAAAGAAACAAGCATCAGCCAGGCCGGTGTGGCTCAGTGGTTGAATGACAACCCATGCACCAAGAGGTCACCAGTTCGATTCCTGGTCTGGACACACGCCTAACTTGTGGGCCCAATCCCCAGTGGGGGGCATGTAGGAGGCGGCCAATCTCTCTCATGCCTCTCCCTTCCTTTCTCGCTAAAATCAATAAAAAAAAAAAAAGAGAGAAGAAACAAGAGTCAGCCCTGGACAGTTTTGCCCAGCAGTTAGGGTGTCATGCCTTAGACGGAAGGGTCATTGGTTTGAGGACCTGGCAAGGGCATGCAGCTTGGTTGCAGGTTTACTCTCACCCCTGGTAGAGTCATGTGGGTGGCAACCAATTAATGTCTCTCTCTCTCTCTCTCTCTCACTCTCTCTCTCTACCTCTCCTTCCCTTACACTTTATTTAAAATTTTAAAAAAATTAATGGAAAAATATCCTCAGGTGAGGATTAACAAAAACAAATAACAAACAAACAAAAGAAAGGAACAAGCATCATTGCATCCCCCAATACCTAGCACTTGTGTAAAAATGATAGTTAATATTTACACAGGTATAGGGTTTACTGTAGGGTAGGCACTCTTAAGAACTTTGGATATAAGGAATTTAATACAGCAACATTTGATGCAGGTGTTGTTATTTTCCCTATTTCACATATGAGTAAACTGAGGCACAGAGAAGATGTGAACAGCACAGCATCCAAGGTTCTGGGCTGGGGCCCCAATCCAGACACCGTGTTATTGATCTTATGTGTTTGGGTCCGGAAGATCAAGTGTCAGTTGAGGGACGAGAAAGGTCCAGTCAAGTTGGGGGCAGAGGGTGGAAGAGTTTGATGAAGCTGACCGCATAGACTAGGAGCAGATCTTGCATCTGGAAACCACGTTAAGTAATTATGTTGAGTAACGGTTGGATGTGTGTATGACCTGGAGTGCAGGAGGCTGGTTTGGCTGTGGAACAGTGTATTGTTGACATAGAAAGGGCAACTGATACCGCAAGTGTGAATAAAATCATAAAGGGGAAAAAGGGAGATTGAGAAGAGGATCTAGAGCAGAGCCTTGAGGGCAGAGAAGTACAAGCCCAGGAGAAGAGAGGAAAAACAGGAGCGTGTAATATTATGAAAGCTCTGAAAAGGGCTTTCACGGAGCAGCCATCCAGCAACATAAGGACAAAGGCCCACTAAATTTTGTTGCTGTAGAGGCCACTGGTGACTTCGGTGAGTGCAGGTTCAGAGGAACAGGAGGGGCAGCGGGCAGTAAGGCGACTGAGACTGCTAGTGAAGACCAGGTGCTCAGTGGAGGGTTCGGTTACCACTTATCCACCATCTCTGCATGCACAGTTCACAGCCCTGTGGTGTTGGGTAAACAGTCTGAGTTATTATTTTATTTATTTATTTATTTATTTATTTATTTATTTATTTATCTATCTATTTATTTATTTATCTATTTATTTATTTATATCCTCACCCGGGGACATTTTTCCATTTTTTGTTCAGATAGAATGGGAGGGAGAGAGAGGAAGAGAGAGCGCGAAACATCCATGTGAAAGGGACACATCCAGTGGCTGCCACCCACACGACCCAACCAGGGCCCGGGACAAACTGCAGCCGAGGTGCATGCCCTTAGCGGGAACAGAACCTGGGTCTCTGGACCGCAGGTCGACGCTCTAACAGCTGAGCCAAACCGGCCAGGGCAACAGTCCAAGTTCTTAAGGAATTTTGGCCTAATTGGGGAAACAAACCACAGTCTCACGGAATGAAAAATATACAAAACATTTTTTTTCTGACTTTTTTAAAAAGAAAGTGTGTGTCTGTGTTGAGAAACATTTGTGTGTATTTGTGTATTATAAATCTCTGGAAGAATCTACAGGAAACCCAGAGGTTACCTGTTAGAGATGGGAAAGGAGCTAGGTAAATAGGAGACAGGGGTGGGAGGGAGACTTCACTGTACACATTTTTTTTCTTGATTTTTTAACTCTATATTAGTGTATTATTCAGAAAAATGTGTGATTGTATTCATGTCCTAGGGCTGCTGTAGTAAATTGCCACCAACTTGGTGACTTAAAATACAGAAATTCTCTATTTTTTTTTAAAAAAAATTATCTTTATTGTTGAAAGTATCACAGATGTCCCACCTTTATTTGCCCGTTGACCACCCCCACCCCCAAACCTGCACCTTCGTGGCACTCTTGTCTGTGTCAATTGGTTATGCATATATGCATAAAAGTTCTTTGTTTTAGCATTTCCTGTCCCAGCCCCCTTCTCTCACTATTCCTTTTTTTTTTTTTCATTTCTTTTTCTTTATTGATATTAGTGAGAGAGAGGGAGAGGGCGAGATCGATACATCGATGAGAGAGAACATCAATTGGCCGCTTCCTGCATGCCCCCCACTGGGGATCGGGCCCACAACCTGGGCATGTGCCATGACCGGGAATCGAACCAGTGACCTCTTGGTGCATGGGTCCATGCTCAACCACTGAGCCACACCAGCTAGGCATCTCTCACTATTCTTAAGGCCAGAGGTCTGAACCCAAAGTATCAGCCTGGCCATGCTCTGAAGTCTCTAAGGGACAATTCTTCCTTCCCAGCTTCTGGTGGCTCCTGGCATTAGTTGGCTTATAGCCACACAACTCCAATCTCTACCAGTGTCTTCATATGGCCTTCCTTCTGTGTCTTCTCCTCTTATAAGATACCAGTGATTGGATTTAGGTTCCACCTTAATCCAAGGTGATTTCATATTGAGATCATTAACTAATTACATTGGCAAAGACCCTATTTCCAAATAAGGTCTTTGATTCTGGGTGGACTTGAATTTTGGTGGGTCATGATTCGACTTTCTACAGTGATTAATTGCTTACTAGGATATATGCTACCCACAGGACCTCTCGTTTTGCTCACTGTCAAATTTGTATCATCTAGAACACTGCCTGACAATATTTAGTAATGTTGAATTAATACCAGTCATTTTACTAGGCCTTCCTGACGTATTGAAAATGTGATTAATAGCAAGCATCAATGCCTGGGAGTCAGAATGCAGGTTCTGGTTTCGGTCTTGCCTCTGAAGCCATGCATAATTTGGCTATTAGATTTGTTGCATTTCCTATTCTGAAACTAAATTTGATATTTGACATGTCCTAAACTTTGTAAGATAATGCATATTGTCCTTCAAAACCCAATGACCGTACTCTCCAGGAAGCCTTCCCTGCTGTCCAACAAATTTAGAAGTCCCTGTCCCTCCTCTGAGCCCCAATGTGTGCCTCTCTCATATGATGCCTCTTACACAGTATCACAGTAGTTGATTTAGTCACGCATCTTCACCAATACCCTATAAATGTCTTATTTGACTTCGTGTATCTAACAGTTGATGTCTTTCAAATGAATTGATGAAGCCAGGTGTCTGGAAATCATTTCTTGATTCTTTTTCCCAAACTCTCCCACCTAACCCCTTGTTCCAATCAGTCCTCAAATGCGTACTGTGTATTCACTCCTCATTCCCCTCTTCATTGCTACTACTCAGTCCAAGTCCTCTGATTCCTTGTGCAGTCCAGGCGGAGGATATCTGGTCTTCTGCTTCCAATGTCAATGTTTCATTCACAGTGCTGTGTTCTCTTAAAAATGCAAATTTCACCAGCTCTTCTTTCATTTAACAAATGAAGGGCTACTATGCGCCAAGCACTGGGATGACAACCATGAGAGACAAAAGTCCTGCCCTCTTAGAGCTCATGTTGGGAGGGATCTGTAAATAATTACACAAATCTCACTCTATTTAAAATCCTTCAGTGGCTTCCCAATGCCGACTTAAAAAGCCCTTTGTGATCTGGACCAATCACCAATCTAGCTTTATCTCCCTGAATTCCCTCCGCTCCAGTCACACCAGCTGTTCCCCTAGACCTCCAGGAAGTTCTCTGATGAGAAGTCCTTTGTGCCACCACCATACCTTGCACATGCCTGAATTAAAGCATTTATTACAGCATACTGAAATTACTACTTTATATGCTACTAGACTCAGCTTTTGAGGGTCAGAGGAGTTTTACTCCTTATGTACTGTATATATCAAGGGTTGGTACAGAAGAGTGAATTAATGCATGAATTTTTTTTGACTGATTGGAACAAAAAAAGTATTATAATTAAGTAGGGGAGAGAGGTTACTGAGCTAATGGGAGAGTTCCTGGAGACAGGGTAGATGGAACACATGCACTTCTAGTACTTCCTATTTACCTTGGACAACTCAGCTTTTCTCTAATCCACTTCATTGAAACTGTTAACAAGGGAGATTGCAACAATATTTTTCTGCCTCCTTGAACATTGTACCTTTTAAACTGGCATTTTGTTACTAAAAACCAAATAGCTTCAGGATTTTATTATTATTTATTTAAAAAAAATTTTTTTTTCTTCCATGTATTTTTAGAAAGAGAGGAAGGGAGAGGGAGAGATGGAAACATCAATGAGAGAACATCGACTAGCCGCCGCCTGAGGATTTGGCCCACAACCTGGGCATGTGCCCTGACTGTGAATCAAACCAGCAACCTCTTGGTGCATGGGTAGATGCTCAACCACTAAGCCACACTGGCCAGGCAACATTTAAAAATTTATAATGTGTCAATTTGTGTCCTGAGTTCTGACAAGAATCAGTTCTAAGGAGGGAGTATTAGTTCATTGTAAATTTACTTCTACACTCAATCTTACCTACAAGATAATTTCCCAATAAGTAGTAGTTGAAAATAACAGATGACATATATATCCACTCATGAAACCATCACCACAGTCAAGAAAACTAACATACTATACCCATTTCCATGTGTCCCTCTGTCCTTCTTCCTTCCAACCCCTTTCTGCACCCTGGTACCCCAGGCAACCACTGATCTTTATTAAAGATTTGTTTGCAGCTTCTAAAGTGTTATATAAATGAAATCATATAGTGTGTGTGCGTATGCTCTTTTTGTTTGGCTTCTTTCATTCAGATTAATTAACCTGAAATTCATCTCTGTTGTATCAATAGATCATTTCTTTTTATTACAAGTAAAATCTTAGCATCATCCTTTTAAAGCTCCTTTGAAGCACATGGTTTGAAAAAAATTTTTTCTGAAAAATATATGAAGAAAAAATTGGAGACACGAGTGATTACTGTGGTCTAAAATAAGTACCAGCAAATTAAATGCTCATTGCAAAGTTAATGTCAAGGTACACAATCAGGCACTCAGGAATTATTTTTAAAGCTAGTGTGCCTATTACTTGAAATGTGAAAGATTACTTCAGCATTAAAAGGACCACAGTCCAAATTGTTCAAATTAAATGTGTTTTTATTTTTCTCAATTTAAAAAACTGTGAACATTCTGTAATTCAGCCACAGCCTTTACTCCTTTACTTCCAGGTGACTTCTTCATTGGGTCTCAATTCCCTGTGTGGGAAGAAAAAAGGAAGGAAAGGAAAAAGTATAAACACAACTTTTATGAGGGGATAAATAGAAAAATCAGCATAATATAAACTCAATATTTTATATTCTATTAAATTAACCCATTTAAAAGATCTTCTGTTGATTCAACATAGTCATTCTATTCTCTCAGGATTTTCAACTTTTACTACCTTTTCAATTGTTTCCAGATGAAACTGCAATTTCTTAGTCTATCTTCCTAGGAAAGCTCACTGAGTTCATTTGATGTTTCTAGCTCTTTCCCAGCTCATGCTATCTTTCCTGAAATCCTTGACTATATCTTCCTCTATAATGCCTGTGAGTGCTGCTCAGTTCTCTTGTCCCTTGAGTGTCCCCCTACCCACTGCACATCCAGGGGCAGACACCATCTTGCTAACTCTCTCTGCTGCCAGAGGAGCCATCTTCAGAGACACAACAGTCAGGCAGCTACCTATTGCCATCTGGTCACTCAACCACGTCTAAAGCTCTCAGGCTGTATTGCTGAGAACAGAGCACCAAGCCACTATTAGCACCATTTATTTCAGCTACCCCATGACTTAAGTAGGACAGTACATAATAATATATGTGAAAGCTGTATATGAAGTAGCCTGTTCATAAACTGAAGATTTGTTTACATTCCAAATGTAATCATACAGTTGTATGCAAGTATTAAACAACAAACAAGACTACAAAATAATATCACTTAAATCTAAGTCCTTGGTGTAAGGGCAGTTACCCCTTCTGTTTATTTTTGGCGTATATGATGTTAAGAAAACTTCCAAAATCTGGCTAATTGTTGGTTTAAAAATATGCCCAAACTAACCTTTTAAATAACATACTCTTGTTCCGGAAGGCAGTTAGCTTTTCATCATTCTTTCTGTCTAGATAACATCCAAGGACAAATCCCATAGGGACAAGTACATGTACCCAGTGGTCACGCACAATCTGAATCAAATTCATCCTGACTGCTAGGAAAAAAAAAAAAAAAATTGTCAGAAATATAACTGTCTTTGAAATATCTTTTAAATTGCATCTGAAACAGGATGATAGCCCTGAACATAGAAATAGATATTAAAAGCATCAGGTTCTTTAAATTTGCTTGGCATAGGAATGTCGTGTACTACTTAAAATCTACTTGATAAAGATGTAGATGACAATGATTAATATAAAAATTATGATGCACTAAAGACAGTTTATTAACTTTTTTCCTAGCTTTATCAGTGACCTGATGAGATAGTGCAGAGAAATGGAGAATATAAATTCTACCTGGAAAACCTGAGTATTTGTACCCACCTAGTATTGACTTAAAACATTTATATGTGTAAAATAATTTTAGAACCTCTCACAATGCTAAAACAAATACAGAATGATACTATTCTGCCAGAAGCAGGATTCTTTAGATAAAGCTATAATTACTGAACGCTATATTTTCAATTAGCAACAATCTTGTCTAGAATAAACCTCACTGGTTATATATACCACCATTGTGCAAAGCCAAAAACTAATTTTTAAAAGGAAATGAAAAAATATGAGAGAAATAAAGAAACAAAAATAGCCCTGGCCAGTTTGGCTCAACAGTTAAAAAAGCATCGGCTTGTGGACCAAAGAGTCGTGGGTTTGATTCCAGCCAAGGGCATGTACCTCAGTTGTGGTTCATCCCCGGCCCTGGTTGGGGTTGAGTGGGTGGCAACCAGTCGATGTGTCCCTCTCACACCGATGTTTCTCTCTCTCTCTCTCTTCCTCTCTCCCTCCCTCCTGCTCTATCTGAAGATAAATAGAAAAATATCCTCAGGTGAGGATTTAAAAAACAAACAAAAATTCAGTAATATCACAGTAGATTTGAATGACAATTAAATGACTCTACAAAAGACATGGCGAGAAGGGAACTTACTTTTATAAAATGACTAATAGGTACCAGAGACATCACAGTATAATCTATATAATATGAAACAACTATATCTATCCTCATTATACATAAGAAAGAAGCTTAACTCAAATAGATATTAAGTACAGAGCTGGAATTCAAACTCAGGTTTGCTCCAAAGCTCTGGATGCCTTACATTAGATCACAGTGCCTCTCAGACTGCTCCCAAACTGATCTTTATGGTACTTAAGAGCTTTTTCTTTTGCATTATTTATTATCCTAACCCGAGGACATCTTTGCATTTATCTTTAAATAGAGCAGGAGGGAGAGAGGGAGGAAGAGAGAGAGAAACATCGACATGAGAGAGACACATCAAGTGGTTGCCACCCACACAACTGGGGACTAGAGACAAACTTGCAAGCGAGGTATGTGCCCTTAGCGGGAACCGAACCTGGTACTCTCTGGTCCGCGGGCTGACACTCTAACCGCTGAGCCAAAGCGGCCAAGGCCTTAAGAGCTTTTAAGTTCTAAGAGTTTCCAAAGGCAGAGGAGGAGGAGGAATATGAGAACTAAAAGTCATCATATGGAAAATAAATTTGACTAATTCAATAACATCATAGTTGAATTGTCAATTTTCTGTAAAAATTTGAACATAAACATTAAATCAAAATACATCCTTGTGTGCATGAATCTAAAATGAATAACTCATAGAGAATGGCTGAGAAGACACTGATGACACCCTAGAAAGAGAATTCAGTCATATGACAGGGATACATTCTGAGAAATGCATCCTTAGGGAATTTCGTTGTGCAAACATCATGGAGTACACTTGCACAAACCTAGATGGTCTAGCCTACTGCTCCTAGGCCACAAACCTGTACAGCATGTTACTCTACTGAACAGCAGGCAATTGTAAAACAATGGTGAGATAAGAAATGGTGCACCTGTGCAGGGCACTGACCATGCATGGAGCTTGCAGGCCTGGAGGCTGCTCTGGGTGAGGCAGTGAGCGAGTGAATGTCAAGGCCTAGGACACTACTGGACACTACTGTAGACTTTATAAACACTGTCCCATAAGCCCTTCCCCTGCTTCCTTCTGACAGGGTCAGAAACAGAACCTGGAAGCTGTCCGTGCTGCTCCATGAACAGGGAGGTGGGCTGGACTGATGAGAAATGCCGAGGAGAAACTGGCCGGGGAAAGTGAAGCTCACCCTAATAGTGACTGTCAAGAGTGAGAGGCGGCTGGAGGGTCCGCAGGAACAAGAAATCAAGATGGGAGGATAAAGGAACACAGGGGACTGTCATGGCAATGAGGTTTCGGCTACTGCATGTTGGAGCAGTGGTCAGATTAAGGAACTTTCTGGAATTCATAAAAAAGGCATTTAAGCCCTGGCTGATTTGGCTCAGTGGTTAGAGCGTCCGCCTGCAGACCAAAGAGTACCAGGTTCGACTCTGGCCAAGGGCTTGTACCATGGTTGCGGTTCGTCCCTGGCCCAGGTTGGGGTCATGCGGGTGGCAACCAATCGATGAGTCTCTCTTACATCGATGTTTCTCTCTCTCTCTTCCTCCCTCCCTCCCTCCTGCTCTATCTGAAGATAAAATGGAAAAAATCCTCAAATGAGGATTTAAAAAATAACAAAATTTTTAAAAAGGCATTTAACATGGACAGAATATAGACCTGAGGACGTAACAGTTTGACTTTGGAGATTTGTTTTCGGTTCCACTGACCCTATCTGGCACAAAGGGCTCTCTCTGGCGTTGAACTGATGGAAGAAATAAAACGTACCTACACGTTACCTCACTCAACCTGGGAGTGATTCCAGACTGCACAGGAAGCTTTACTAACTGGCAGAGGCACTTAATCCTTGTTCAGGCAGCTCCTGTGCACCCGTGTCCTTGTCCAGGGTCTCAGGTGCTGAACAAAGACTTCGCAGCAATGCTGTCTGAAGACCTTGGCGCTCCATCCGGGAGGGTGCAGCGCCCTCTGAGTGCAGTGCTGGGGCTGGGGTGTCATCCCTGCACTCCAAACCGAGCTGCTGTGAGTGACTGGGAACCTCCTGACAAGTCCCAGGTATTACTCCAGCAGAGAGAAAACATTCCTCCTGAACCACACATCCCTCCATTTCTTACAGGAAATTCAGCTCCATCATTATCTTTGGGGCTACCATCCTCCACACTGTCTGCTGTTGACTGAAACGTCCTTATACGGTACATGACTATACATTACTGCTAACAGAAGTGTTTAGCACTAAATTGTGTTAGGATTGTGTAGACTGAATTCCTGCCTCTCCTTCTAAGGCACCGATTCTCACACTTACACATTCTAATTCTTCATTTCTCAGATTTGAATCACTCACTCCCATTTAAAGGCACTGGGTTAGGAAATGGACATTAAGCTAAAAATTGCACTACAGGCATTCCTTGGCGATACTACGAGTTTGGTTCCAGACCACAAAATAAAGCAAGTATCCCAATAAACACACACACACACACACACACACACACACACACACATTGTTTTTGGTTAATCCTCACCCAAGGATATCTTTCCATTTATTTTTAGATAGAGTAGAAGGGAGGGAGGGAGGGGAAGAGAGAGAAAGAAACTTCGATGTGAGAGAGACACATCCATTGGTTGCCTCCCTACAGAACCCCGACCACCCTGATCTGGGCCAGGAATCAAACCTGCAACCCAGGTATACGCTCTTGACCAGGAATCATTCTAGCTCAGTTTTTATGTCCATAAATCTTTGTCTTCCTTGGTCATCCACTACAGTGAAATAAGCAGGAAAAGTGATGTTCAGTGCTGCTCTCCCAAAGTCCATTAAATTATAGATTCTACAATGGTAATGTAAACCCTAGGCCCTGCAGTTCTGGGCCGATGCTCTAACTGCTGAGCCAAACCAGCCAGGGCAAGTCATAGTCCTTTTGCTGGTAGAGTGTCTAACCTTCAATTTGTAAAAAATACAATACCATGAAGCACACTAATGTGATGTGAGGTGTGACTATACTAATATACTGTCTTTTATAGAATGTAATATTACAGAAGGTTCCTGTCTGCATGTCACTGATCTAGAAAATTATGGTGTAATATTTTACAGTTTAGTCACCAACTAATTTTATATATTTCTTTAAAAAAAATTTTTTTTATTGATTTTTTTTAGAGAGCGAGAGGAAGGGAGAGAAAAACATCAATGTGAGAGAAACATTGATTGGCTGCCTCCTGCACGCCCCCTGGTTGGACTCCTGGTTAGACTGCAGGCTGGAGCTAGGTAGGGGGGCGTGCAGGAGCAGCCAATAGATATTTCTCTCCCATCGATGTTTCTATCTCTCTCCATTCCTCTCTCTTAAGAAAAAAATAATCAATAATAATAACATATATATTAAAAAAATTTAAAAATAAGTAAAATAAAATCTAGAGTTGGACTCACCCGCCATGAAGGAAGCCTGATTTCATCTCTAAGAAGTAAATGGCAAATCTTAGTCCCAGAGGTATTTCACATTACCATTGTAAAACCTATAATTTAATGGACTTTGGGAGAGCAGCACTGAACATCATTTTTCCTGCTTATTTCACTGTAGTGGATGACCAAGGAAGACAAAGATTTATGGACATAAAAACCGAGCTAGCATGATTCCTTGGAGAATGGACAGGAGCGGGAGCACAGACAGGCTTTCAGGCTCTTGGTCAACAGCCCAAGACTATAAAGGGTGGGAAAAGGTAGACGTCCTGGGACAGGCTCCAATGAGACAAGCCTAGCTTTGGATGAAGAGTGACATTCACATGGGTGCCCACGAGGGCACTGTACACACATGGGTGGGCAAAAGTAAGTTTACAGTTGAGTATGCAAAACACAGTTTATTCTTGTATTATTATTTTTTATTTACTGTATATTTTCTATACAAACAACTGTAATCCTACCTTTGCCCACCCTGTATTAATGTCTTCTTCATATAAAGACTCAAGAAAAATTTTGCTCTTACTTCAGAATTGGGAGTAGCTATGGTATTCCTGGGGGGGCAAGGGAGGGAAGCTAGTTGATTTTTCTTATGGATTTAAGGAATCATACAACTGATCAAATGTCCCCAATGCAGTAGATATATTTTTTTCAGATGAGGCAATCCAGGGACAATCAACTTGCCAAAAGTCACAGATGCAGTACGTGGCAGAGCTGGGATTAATAGGCAGTCTGGCTCGCTCTTTATTTGTGCCTTACTGTCTCTTCCAATAAACTATCTGGTGCGTATTTTTGTCAGTCACTCCGAGTTCACGTTGGAAAAATAAAGGTACTTAAAATTTTAAATATATGTCTATTTCTATTTTTTAATTGGTCCCTACAGCACTTTATATGTATTGATCAAAAAGTGTCGATTTAACTGATGGAAAAAGAGTGCTGGATGCACAGAGAAATGGAATTCCTTGAAGTCACCTGTCCTCACGACACATATACCCCAGGAACCAAGCACAAAGTAAATAATACTATTAAAAGTGCACATTTTGTGGAATGGTCGGCACAAGAGGGTTTGAGGTGTACAAGTGAGAGCGAGACTGGCTTCCAATTGTGAGCAACGAGAAAGACAGACGCTGGAACGTGCAAGAATAACAGGCTCCCTCCCTGCAGCAGCCCAGCATCGGGGTCCAGCCGGGGGCGGCCCCCGCGAAGTCTCGAATACGTTTCCCAGTTACGACAGCCTCAGGGCACCCTTTCGAACAGCCCCGAGACGGCAAACGTGAGCCCAGCCGTCCATCAAGAGAAACCCCACCTCCCTTTCCTTTTCCCGTCTCCTTCGCTCTGAAGCTCGGAAAGGCCGGGCCCGGCGAGACCCAGACACCCCACACTCCATCGTCCAGGGCTTTCCTAGGGGTGCACCCTCCCCACCTGCACAACGGTGGCCCGCAGAGCCTCGGCCGCCCTCGAGCCCGGACCCACCTGCGGTCTCGGTGGCAGCAACGACCCCACGACCAAGGGCAGCGGCAAGTCCAACCTCCTGCGCCTGCGGAAGCCGAGGCCTAGGAACACTCCATTCGCCGTGCCCGCTCCAAGGCAGGGGTGGCACTGCGAAACCATAACTCTTTTTTCTTTTCACATTCGACTCTTCTCACATTTACGTTAGCTTTAATATATTACAAATTACTTTAAACTAAAACTTAGGTCCCAGGTGATTAGACTTGGTGTAAGGGCCATCGCCTTCCTACATTTCGCCTGTACCCCAACCCGAAGATGGTATCGCCCTGGGTGTCCCCGCCCCAGCGGTTCGACTCCAGTTTCAAAATGGCGGCCGCCACTGAGGAGCTGCTGCTGCTGGCTGGTCATTACGGCTGCTGCTGAGCGAGCGTCAGCTTTCCTTGCTCTTGAACCTGGATTCGACTAGGGGTTGGGAAGGGCAGTGGACGGCGTTGGGGGAGGACTGACGAGGCAAGTGAGGGCGGGAGAGAGGGAGCCTTTGGATGGGGGAGGGGGCGTCCTGGCGCTCCGGAGAGCCCGCTCCAACTCCCACCCAGGCTCTGCTGGGACGTGCTCCCGGGTTTCGGTTGCAACTGTCCTGGTCGTTCTTGGCAGAAGTGCTCAGCGAAGTTAAGAGAAGTGACTTCTCCGAGGGGGTAGAGGTCTCGGCTTTCTGTGGCAGTCCGGACGACTCACTCCTTCGCCCTCCTCCCCTCCCTGTTCTGCTTCCCTCTGCCCTTGCAGGCTCCGCGCAGGCGGCGTGCGTCCGCCGCCAGCTTTGGCTCCTTCGCCTCGTGGCTCCCGCTTCTCAGTCTCCTCCCTCTGGGTTTTCCCGTCCTCTGGGGTTGAGAGACCAGTAGGCTGAGCATTGGGAACAAAGTAGGCGTCCTTTTTAATTAAAAATTTCTCGGCCCTCCGTGTCTCCTGCTCCCCAGCCACAGTCAACCTATTTTACAGGGTTTTCAGGAGACAGGAAGTCAGACTAGCCATAACCCTGGCAAATCTGGTGTCCTGTGACCTGGCGAACCTGAGTTATCAACTGCCCATCTCCTAATTTTTGTTTTTTTAATCCCAACCGGAGGACATTTTTGCATTTATCTTCAGATAGAGTGGGAGGAAGAGAGAGAGAGAAGCATCATGTGCGAGTGGCTGCCACCCACACCCCAACCCTGGCGGGGACAAACCGCAACCGAGGTACGCGCCCTTAGTGGGAACCTAACCTGTGACTCTCTGGTCCTACCGCTGAGCCAAACCGGCCAGGGCCCATCTCTTAATTTTTAAAACTTACAAACCCTTTGATCCTGGTAGGAAACCACTGTTCTTCTCTGGAGCTGACCTGGAAGAGACTCCGCACTGAGATCCCCTTTTCCCTTGCATTTTGCAGAGTTTTTCTTAGTTGTCATCAACATGCAGATTATTATTGAGAGAGCAAGTAACTGTGATAGATAATTGCAGTGAAGTAGTATGATCAGAATCGCTCGCTGCCCAGAAGAAATGTATGATGTAGTTAGCGTTCATTCTTAACCTCAGTACACCTTTATGTTGCTTTAAGTGCTGTGCGTGGTATTGGCCACACAAAGGTGATCACTTTTACTCTTCACCTATGCATTCAGTATGTATTCAACAAATATTCTGTGTGTCCATTTTGTGCTAGGTGAAAAGAAAGAACTGCCTGAGGACACCAAAAAGCTTTATTAAGGAGTAAATATTTGAGCTGGGTCATGAAGGGTCAAAAGCAATTTACTAGACTCAAGAGGAGGTCATTCCTGGATGGAGCACAGGAATGCAAAGATTTGACAAGTTTTGAAATTTTATTTAGTAGTTCGTAGGAAGCCAGTGAATACTTTGCACAAGGAGGGGGCATGAGTATATGTGTTTTTTAAAAGGATGACAGCTATATGGAAGATCAAGTTGGAACAGGAAAAATAGATGAGGAAATTGCAATCATTCAGGTAAGGTAATAAGTGCCTCAACTGAGGTAGAATAGTAAAGGATGTCAGACGTTTCTAAAATGTCAAAATAGGACTCAACTGGCAGCCAATTTGGTGGTAAGAGGATGACTCCAGGGTTTTTTGTCTGGGAGACTAAATGGTTGGTGATACCATTAAAATCAAGCCTAAGACATGTTCATAAAAATAGAGTGGTGCCAACCTGCACTTTAGGAGTGGCAGAACACAGTGCTCTGCATTGGGAAGCATTGATTTTAGAGTCTAGACCTGTGCTATTACAGTAGCCAGGAGCTACGTGTAGCTGTTGAGTACTTGAAATTGTGGTTAGATCAAATGGAGATGTGCTCTAAATATGAAATACACACTGGGTTTCAAAGACTTAATCCAAAAAAAAAAAAGTAAAATATCTCAATAACTTAATAATGATTCCATGTTGAAATATTTTAGGTATATCAGGTTAAATAAAAATATATTAAAACTTACTTCGCCTGTAAAATTTTCAATATGGCTGTGAAAACATTTAAAATTACATTTGTGGCTTGCCTCATATTTTTGTTGGACTAGACTGTCGTAGTCTAGACTAGTGATAGAATTTGAGTTGGGTCTTTTTTTTTTTTAATCTTTATTGTTGAAAGTATTTCAGATGTCCCCATTTTGTCCCCCATTGACCCCCTCCTCCCCGCTGAGTTGGGTCTTGAGATGATGGTGAACAATCAGGGCAGCTTGCTGGTACTCTCCATTGCCAGTGAAGGCTTTTAGGTTTCGGTTGTTTTTTCAAGCAGTAGGGAGCCTTCCTAGATTTCTGAGCAGGGGATAATGTGTGCAGGGGTGTTTCTGAAGATTAACCTGGCAGGAATGTTGAAGTTGAGATAAGGGCGGAAAGACTGGAGGGGAGGACACAGAAACCCTGTGTTAAGGTACTGGCAGTAGGACTAGAAAGGGAAGGATATGTGTGCAAGGCATTCTGAGGGAAAAATAACCAGGAGTTGGTAACAGACTGTTGAGAAAGAAGTAAAAAAAAGGAATCAAACACATCTTAGAGTTATAACAGTACATTTGGGGCTAAAGAAATTTAGCCTCAAAAGAATAAATAAGCCCAGCTGGCGGGAGTGGCTCAGTTGGTTGAGCATCGTCCTGTGTTCAGAAAGGTTGCCGGATTGATTCCTGGTCAGGGCACATGTCCAGTTTCAGGTTCTGTCTCCAGTCGGTTAGGGCACATACAGAAGGCAACTAATTGATGTTTCTCTCATCCCCCTCCCCGCCCCCACCCTTCCTGTTTCTAAGCATGTCCTCGGGTGATCTGACTTTCTGTGCTTTCCATCAATCATAACACTAGCCAGTTTTCCTAAAATACAGTTACCTGTATCATGTCATCTTCCTACTTGGTAATGGATCTTAAAATATTTCTCTCTTGCCCGTAGAACTAGGTCCAAAGTTTCCAAGGCCTTTCACTATCTGGCCCTTTTTAAAAACAACAACAACAACAAAACATGTTTTGCCCTGGCTGATTTGGCTCAGCGGTTAGAATGTAGTCCTGCTGTTACAGTTTGACCCCAGCCCCCGGTTGGGGTTGTGTGGGCGGCAGCCAGTCGATGTGTCTCTCTCACATCGATGTTTCGCTTTCTCTCTTCCTCCTGCTCTTTCTGAAGATGAATGCACCCCCCCCCCAAAAAAAAAACATGTTTTATTGACATTTAAAGAGTTAGGGAGAGGGGGAGAGAGAGATAGAAGCATCCATGAGAGAAAAACATCAATTGGCTGCCTCCTGCACGCTCCCTGTTGGGAATTGAGCCCACAACCTGGGCAGGTGTCCTGACTGGGACGTGAACTGGTGACCATTTGGTGCGTGGGTCAGCGCTCAACAACTGAGCCACACGGGCCAGGAAGGCCCTTTCCTATTAATATGCCAAGCTAGTTTTTTCACTTGCAGCTGTAATTTTTTGTTTTGTGCCTTTGATCATGTTATTGTTTTGAATACTTTTTCTCTGGTCTCTTTCTGCCCAGGTCCTACCAATCCTTAATGAATAATTTAAGATTCCACCTTTTTTATGATTTTCAATAACATCAGCTAATGTCAATTTAAAAAAACAAAAAAATTCCTTAAATTGCATATTTCAGCGCCTAATTATAACCAATTTGGTATATTAGTACTTTTGTCTTTATATCTTTTATTACCTTTTTAAAAATGTTTTATTGATTTTTTTAGTGAGAGAGGAAGGGGGAGAGAGAGAAACGCCAATGTGAGAAACATCAGTCCTCTGCCTCCTGCACGCCCCCTACCGGGGATTGAGCCCGCAATCTGGGCGTGTGCCCTGACGAGGAATCAAACTGGGACCTCTCAGTATATGGGACTATGTTCAATCCACTGAGCCACACTGGCCGGATTATCTTTTATTATCTTCACCCTGTGTGTTTTATGTAGGCTTAAGCTTTCTAAAATTATGACAAGTTTCTTTCTTTTTTTTAAATTGATTTTAGAGAGGGAGGTGGGAGAGAGAGAAAGAGAGCTATTGATGTGAAAGAGACACATCAATCAGTTGCCTCCTATACGAGCCCCGAACAGGGATGGAACCAGCAACCTAGGTATGTGCCCTGACCTGGAATCAAACCAGCAACCTTCTGGCGCACAAGATTACGCTCCAACCAACTGAGCCACACCGGCCAGGGCTGACAAGTTTTTTTTTTAAAAAAGGATCCATATATTATACTATTTGTTGCTGCTCATGGTGTTCATCGTAGAGCAAGACAGAAATTAAATAGCATGATTAAAACTGAAGTAAATCACTATGCCGCATTCATTAGACTCTTATTTCTTTATTTTTTAGATATACAAAGAACTCTTCCTTTGAATTCATAGTGTTTCATCCTATATACGACTGAGATATCAGTAAGTAATGAACATCTAATAAAGATATAGCTTTATCATATTCTGAGCAGTTGTTATAAAAATACTTTTCATGTGTTGAATCAGAGTGTCTGCAAAAATGTCCTAACATGAACTCATTCAATTCTGTCTGAAAGGTACTCTGTTTTCACTTCATGATTTAAATAAAGTGGGACGTAAGGTAGATTTGAGAAGAAAAGAGTTTCTATCAGTCTATTAATATAATTGTGGTGCGTGTGTTACCTGCCATTGCATGGGCTCTGACTCCTGGCAACTCTGTGAATGAGTTATTCCACAATTTCCTGTCCTAAACAGCCCACTCAGCTCCTGTAGGTGCAAGCCTATGGCTTCTTTTTTTTAAATATATATTTTTTTCTTTATTGATTTTAGAGAGAGGAAGGAAGAGGGAGAGAGAGAGAGATAGAAATATCGATGAGAGAGAATATTGATTGGCCGCCTCCTGCGTGCCCCCTGCTGGAGATCAGGCCCACAACCAGGGCATGTGCCCTGACCAGGAATTGAACTGGCAACCTCCTGGTGCATGGGTCAGTGCTTAACCACTGAGCCACACTGGCTGGGCAGCCCATGGCTTCTTTTATGGAGTCAATCCATCTCATATTTGGTCTTCCTCTTTTCCTGCTGCTTTCTTTTTTCCCAGCATTATTGCCATTTACAAAGAGCCCTGCCTTCTCATGATGAGCGCAAAGATGAGCTTCAGTTTTGTTATTTTTTGTCTCTAATGATGTTTCAGGCTTAATTTGTTCTGGGACCCACTTGTTCATCTTCTAGCCATCCAAGGTTTTAGTCGAGTTCTATTCCAACACCATCTTTCAAATGAATTAATTTTTTTCTATCAGCTTCTTCACTGTCCAGCTTTCACATCTGTACATAGTAATTGGGAATGTGAAGGTGGAGATGATCTTAGCTTGGTCTCTAATAATACATCTTTACTCTTGCTGATTTTTCTTTTTTTTAAATCCTCACCCTAGGATATTTTTCTATTTATCTTGAGGGGGAGAGAAAGGGAAAGAGAGAGAAATATCAACATGAGAGGGACTCATTGACTGGTTGCCATCCACACGACCCCAACCGGGGCCGGGGACAAACGGCAACTGAGGTACGTGCCCTTAGCGGGAACCGAACCTGGAATCTCCGGTCCGCGGGCCAATGCTCTAACCGCTGAGCAAAACTGGCCAGCGCTTGAACAGTTTTTTTAATGTGGCCTTTAAATCCATCAGGAGGTTATTTACCTTATATTTTGGTACTTTGGTTCTTGTAATGCTCTTCTTCAGCTTTAATGTTTGATGTTAACAGTTTGTGGTCAGGACCACAATCTGCTCCTGGTCTTATTTTGGCAGAGAGAAATACAGCTTTCCCATCTGCTGCTTGCAGTCGCGTCAGCTGTTTGATTTCTGTATTGGCCGTATGTGATGTCCTCATGTATGGTCACCAGTTGTTTGAAGCATGTTTGTGATGGACAAGTTGTTGGCTGCACAGGAATCCATGAGCCAATCTCCGGCTTCATCTCTAATCCCAAGCCCAAATATTTCGCCGACATTGGATTCTGCTTTTGCGTTCCCATCACCTGTAGTTATCAACGTGTTGTTTGGGTGTGATTAATTTATTCTTGGGTGCTTGTGTAAAAGCTTTCAGTTTCATCTTCTTCAGCCTCTGTAGTTGGAGTCTAGAATTGAATGATGGCTATGTTAACAGGTTTCCTGGAAGTCTGACTGATAGAATGGGTCAGTGCAGGCCCTAACTGCCTGTGCCATGTCTTGCCTCAGTGTTAAAGCCGCTCCATTTCTTCTGAGTTTGCCATTTCCAGAGTAGAACACTAGTAGTTGCCTGACTGGAAGTGTCCCATGCTAGTGCATTTTAGTTTGCTAACACCAAGCACTCCGATGGTTAGACGTTCCATTTCTTCCCTCACGATTTCTAGTTGACCTTGGTTCGTGCTCCTTATATTCCGTTCTGAGGATGTGTGCTCTGCAGCTTTGTACTTGCCTTGGTGCGCTCAGCCGGTGATGTCCTTTTGGCTTTGGTCTAGTTGCGTCATTAGCAAGAGGGCTATTTGTGCTTGTTCTCTGCTTTTCCCCAGTAACGACCTGGGAGTCTCATCTTTCAGCACTTTCTCATGTTTCACTTTGGACTGTCTCATCAAAGGTTTTTTAGATAAAATGAAAGATATAAAAAGAAAAGAAAGTACAGCAGTAGTTCACTATTGCCTTCTGCTGTGCAGTGTGTGGGTCCAAACCACAGGTGCTCGGGTCCATGGTGTCTCAGCCACCAGACGCCTGTGAAATGTGGCGCCCCTCCGGGAAGCATTGTGACACAAGAAGCCTTTTGGCAGGGAGAATTCCTTAGCTCCTTTCCAAAGCTGTGTTTATGCACATTTTTCACCAAATAGGGAATGAGTATCTTGTACTTCTCTTACCTTACAAATAGGAACACTAAGTCAATATATTTTTAATTTTAACTTGTTTCAACAGCTATCTATCTATTGAAAAATCACTAAAAGCAAGACATGTGCTAATATAGTAAGGATGTAAAATTAGATCAAGCCTAGCCCTGCACTCAGAGACATCTCCCAAGCAAGAGGAAATGCACATAAATAGGTAACTGTTAATGGTGTGGTAAGGGCACTAAAGCTCATTTAATACTAGCCATGCTTCATTCGTTTATTTAAGAAGCATTTATTGACCACTGTTTTATGTTAGGCACTGTGAAGATATTGGACTATAACTGGGATCAAAATAGACACAGTCTCTTCTTTCATGGAGTGCATATTCTAATGTCGGGATTAGGAAGAGAGAAGGGAATGGACACAGCGAAGAAATCAGTAAATAGCAAGTTTATAATAGAGAGTGCTAAGTCTTTTGAGGGAAATAGAATGAAATCATAAGGTATAACTGAAGTGGAGACAATGTCTCTGAGATAATAAATGTGAGGCAGGGAAAATATACAAACTAATTAGCGATCTTGGTGACTGGAGAGAAGAGGAAAATGTGGGAAATGTAACGGAAGTAAAAATGCAGGACTTACTGATGGATTAGGTGTGGGAAACAAAGTAAACGAAGGAATCAAGGGCGATTCTGTCAGAGACCAGATGGTATTTACAGCCATGGGACTGGGGAGCATACCACAGAGAAAACAAGTCCTGCTGAAAAGCACTGCCACATTTAGAGGCTGAGGAGAGCAAGAGGAATTAGCCAAGGAGATTGAAGACTGGCTAGTTAGATACAAGGAAAACCAGGAGAGGGTTGACAGAAGGGGAGAGGAGGGTGTTTCAAGGAGGAAGTGGTAGTTAATTTTGTTGAATGCTGCAATTTCCAGTAAATTGAGGCCAGAGAAATTTCCATTGGCTTAAGTTGAAGAGAGGTTGGTCAGTGACCTTGATGGAAGCATTTCTAGTGATCTGCTGGAGAAAGATGCCAGATTTGGTGGTGTGAATGGAAAATGGAGACACATTTATGGACAGATATTCTGAGAAATTTGCTGTGAAAGGGGAGCATAGAAATGATGATGTGGCTGTAGGGGATTGTGGGATGCAGAGAAGCTTCTTTTAAGTCGGGAGAGTCTGGACTGGTGCATCAGTGATACACTGATGACGCAGGGCAGAAAGGGGAATGCCATCCCTGGGAGAGGGATCCAGAGCACAGGGAAGGACTCGGATGAGAGCAGGGCTAATTATTCCGTATAATAGGAAACACAGCAGTGTACATGCAGGTATTTTCTAATTGAAGAATGAGGTGAGATTGTCAGCTGAGAGCAGGTAGAGGGAGGGGAGATGTGAAATAATCTCAGATGGAAAGGCAAACAGCCTACTAAGAAAAAAAATAGGACTGATAGGTAGTGCCTAGTGCCTTCCTAAGGTCTTTGGCCAGCAACTTAAAGAGCAAACAGCACAACTGTGCAGTTGTTTTTCCCATTCTGGTAACATTCAGCTGCTGGAATAGACAAGACAAAGTGAATGATCAGAGTCAATCAGAGTTGAGGTTTTGCTAGGCTACCCACTTTAATCAAAGACTAGATCAGCAAGATGTTTGGAACTGTTTACCAAATAATCATGTTGGGTCATAGATCCACAGTAAGGACATGAATGGAGACCAGAGTGAGCAAGGGAACATCCAAAAAGGAGTCACACACATTGTGTCTTTCCACAATGCCAGGTTTATTAGGGAGACTCCCCAATAAGCCAGTAGAGTCACACACAGGTTACACAGAGAGGGAGCTTATGAGATAGAATCGAGCAGAGCAGCATCCAGTGTAAAGTCTTGGTCCCTGGTGGCATCTGCAGGTGGAGAGACGGACATTGGTCTCAAGCCAGGTGGCTACAGTGGCTGCAGTGTCCTGTGGAGTGGAAGTCCGGCAGGGCTCCGAGTGTGACCTGTGGTACAGCCCAGCTTGAGCGTTGGGTGGTCAGAGCTCTGAGTTCTTATAGCCCACCAGGAGTGGAGGTCCCACTCAGATTGGTGTCCAGGTGGAGTCCTTATTCCAGTGTCCAGACATGTGGTTTTGGGCTTTCTGGGCCCCTCCTAAGGGTGTCCCCATTGTACCCCATTACCTCAGTCTTGACATAGCCCTTGACATAACTGTCATGGCCGACAGTGACTCCATATTGGATTTCCGAGGTGTCCACAGAGTCCCCTCTGCTCTTGCTCTGTACACAGAGGGCAGTGAAAAAGTGGTCAGTGGATGAGAGAACCAGTGAGGCCAAAGGATTTTGCAGTGGGAATACCGGAGTGAGTGAGCGGTGGAGAGGCTTGAGGGTGAAGCTTACTGGTAGTGAATAAGGTCCACGGAAAGTATCACTGGGGTGGTGGGTAGCTGAAGTGAAATGAAGATTTTTGGAGTTGAGAGTCAAGGAACTAACAGGTCAGTACTGAAGTTGTGAGAGGAAGACTGAGTTAGAACTGAAGCTCTCAGGGATTGAGGTCAGTTTACTAGAGGCCAGCAGTGAGGAGGGAATCAAGCTGGCAGTGAACCAACTGGGTGGCATGAGCTTTACTGGGACCGGAGTGTTCGAAAGAGGAAGGAGAAGACACAGTTTGGAAGCTGCAGCAGGAGCAAGGAGCCCATACCTCTTGCTTTTGAGGTACAGGAATACAGAGAGAGGAAAAAAAGCCTCTTGAGACTGTGGAAAGATCAGTATCATTTGAGAACAGCCAGACCTCTGAAGATAAGCAGGTGAAGAGAACCTTCTGAGAAGAGGTTGAAGTGACAGGTGAATATAATCATAGTTCCAGAGGACATACTGGGAGGACTTGGGAGGGAGGAGAGGTAGGGGATCGGGTCCGCCGGGACAAGTACACATTGGTGATAATGGAGTCATGATTTTTGGCTGTAGCTGAGGAGAACAGGATGGGGGCTGTGGTGGGATTAGCCCCCTGAGAGCCTGTTAAGGAAGTTGGGCTGTCAGTTTACCTTAGTTTGTTGATAGGACCTCGGGCGGATAGATGGTGATGTTATCAGTTACGCAGTAACTTCTCCTACTTGCATAAGAAGCCAGGAAAGGCTAATTTATTTTATTTTTTAATTGATTTTTTTTTTTAAAGCAAGAGAGATACAGAAAGAGTCAGAGACAGAGACATTTATTTGTTGTTCCACGTATTTCTGCATTTATTGGTTGCTTCTTGTATGTACCCTGACCAGAAATCAAACTTGTAACCTTGGTGTATTAGAAAGACACCCTAACCAACTGAATTACCTGGCCAGGGCTAAGGCTAATTTATTTTAAGGAGCTAAGATCTGGAGTGTTTCTGTAGAGCTGTATTTTGCTAAGAAATATTTTTATAACATCTTTTTAATAGCACATAATTCTAGTTTTAGGTCCTAAATGCCAATAGATGTGTTCATGTTATGTTTCCTTGAAATATGTCTAGTAGGCATCCCAACATAAATTCTAACATCCTTTTTCTGTATATATTAATATTCTTGTTATATAGACTGGGATACATGGGGAGGAAAGAGGTTAATTAACTTACCCAGAACCACATAGGAGTAGATTCAGATCTGAGTCTGTCTGATTCCAGAGTTCAGTACTTTTCATCAAATTGCTCTGGGAAGCCAGTTAAGGACTCATTAGTGTAAACAATAGTGTGTAAGGTGTTTGTACTTTTATTATCATTTTTTAAAATCCTCACTCTAGGATATTTTTTCATTGATTTTTAAAATAAAATTTTTTTCTGTATTGATTTTAGAGAGAGTGAGAGGGAGAGAGATGGGAATATCGATGAGAGAGATCATCAATTGGCCGCCTCCTGCATGTCCCCCCCTGGGGATTTGGCCCACAACCTATGCATGTGTCCTGACTGGGAATCAAACTGGCAACCTCTTGGTGCATGGGTCTCAATGCTTAACCATTAAGCCACACCGATTGTACTTCACTGATTTTTTAGATAGAGTGGGAGGGAGGGAAGGAGAGAGAGAGAAACTTTGATGTGAGAGAGACACATCAAGCTCTGGCTGGTTTGGCTTAGCGGGTAGAGCATTGGCTCACGGACCAATGAGTTGCAGGTTCAATGCTGGTCAAGGGCACCAACCTCTGTTGTGGTTCATCCCTGGCCCTGGCTGGGGTTGTGCAGGAGGTAACCAGTTGATGTGTCCCTCTCACATTGATGTTTTTCTGTCTCTCTCCCTCTCTCCCACTCTATCTGAAGATAAATGGAAAAACATCCTCAGGTGAGGATTAAAAAAAAGGAAAGAAAAAAGAGATACATCAATTTGTTGCCTTCCACACTGGGGCCTATGATCAAATCCGCAGCTCTGGTCTACAGGCTGACGCTCCAACTGCTGATCCAAACTGCCAGGGCAGGTGTTTGTACTTTTAAACTTAGCAATGATGGAAATGGGTCTTTAAAATGTTTGCTTTCTATGTTTATGGAATTTATGCCCACTTAGAAATCAGATGTAATTTTAATTTGTTATGTATGTTAGATAATCCTTTTATACTTAATTATATATATTTTTCTTTTGAAAGAACCTTTTAGACTATTGTTATTGGACCAAAAAATGACATCTATTATCAAATTAACTACCCTCTCTGGGGTTCAAGAAGAATCTGCTCTTTGTTATCTTCTCCAAGTTGATGAGTATAGATTTTTATTAGACTGTGGCTGGGATGAGCACTTTTCTATGGATATCATCGATTCCCTGAGGAAGTAAGTTACTTTTAATATTTCTAGACTTCTAGTAGATCAACTTTTCTCTTCTGCACTATAATATCATTTTCATGTTACACTGTGTTTGCTTTTTTGCTCTAATTGAGTATAAAAAGACTTAGTTTTACTTACGCCAAAGAGCCAAAGAATGACTGTTTTCACTTGTTAAGTTTGATTGACTTACAAGCTGTATTATTTGAAATTTGGCATACTCTTAAGTTAATCATTACTTGGCTAATGGATATTAGTAGAAATTTTTGTACCCAAATTTTAGAAAAGAACAAGATTAAGTTTATAAGAATTTGAAGAGGGGAAAACCTTCCATGTGAAAGTTCTGCAGTCAGATTACATTAGCTTACTTTTTGAGCTTTTGATGCTAGACAGGATTGATGCTCAGAATAGTGACCATGAGCTATAAAAGGATACTAACCCATCGGAGAAAAATTCAGTTATGTTTGCAGTATTGTACTAATTATAGAAGGAAAGAGGACGTAAACATTTACAAAACTTAGAACTTGTAGCAAAAAAAAAATACCTTTTTTTGTCAATGAAAACATACGCTTCATTGATTAATTGAAATTTTACTATAATGAATATGCTGCCAGTTACCATGATAAAAGCTGGGCCAAAAATTCATAATAAATATGTGGCCATTTAAATATCCTCTCCTTAATTTCCGAAATTCCAAGCTGACTTCTTAAACTTAAGTTAATAGTATATAAGATTTCTTTTTTAAATGTCTAGACACTATATACTTATGTGTGACTTATACCTTAATTTTGATATCTCTGTAGGACAGGCATAGTAAGAATTGAAATTTGTAGGCATCACACTTTTAGCTCTTTACTCCAGCATAGTCTTCAACTCAGAATATTGAGAGGACTCATAATTGGTGAATTAGTTTTGAATGTCCTGCCTTCCTCTTAAAACATGACTTGGGAGTGGTCACTGTGCTGTGTTCTCCAGGCACGTTCACCAGATCGATGCGGTGCTGTTGTCCCACCCCGACCCTCTCCACCTTGGAGCCCTCCCGTATGCGGTCGGAAAGTTGGGTCTGAACTGCGCCATCTATGCGACCATTCCTGTTTATAAAATGGGACAGATGTTCATGTATGATCTTTATCAGGTAATTGAAGCAATTAAAAAGGTTTTTTAACACTCCTGCAGTGATCATTTTTAACTTTTTATTTGTGTTACTCTTTTAGTCCCGACACAATACAGAAGATTTTACGCTCTTCACGTTAGATGACGTGGATGCAGCCTTTGATAAAATACAGCAGTTGAAATTCTCTCAGATTGTGAATTTAAAAGGTAAAAAAATGTCTCCAGTAGTACATAATTGGACCAATAGGGTTTAACTTACTGAAAAATACAAGGGGAATTTGTAGTGAGAATTATAAGCATTATGGTCTGAGGAATAAAAAATGTGCGTTTTTTAGTAAGAGCTCTGAACCTGCCCCGAGTCATTTAGATTGGAAACTGTTCCAGATGAAATTCTAACAACATGTGTACAACTCAGGCCTTTTCACATGTAACTTGGGAAAGACTGGTTTAGAGCCTACTGCGTGTAGTGCACAGAGGGGAGGGAGCTCACGTTAGGTCGGCGATAAAGCAGCTCAGGTGACTGGGCACAGGGCTAAAGGAAGTGGAGTGCAGTGGCAGTCAAGGGGACCAAACGACTGTATTTGAGGATCAGGCACGAAAAAGTTTATTCTTTCATTAGGTCAGTTTGTTACATATTAAGTATATATGTCATCGACGTAGAGAATTGTATAAAAGATGTTCAGATATGAAATCTGGCATTGAAAAAATGGTACAAAACAATGGAATTTGTATATTTAGCCAGGAAGCCACAGTGGTCTCAACAGTTGTGCACGTACTAAATTTTTCTGTAGCATAAACTCTTTACTGTAATGAGGTTTGGATGGTCAGTTTAGAGGTTAGCAAAAATGTAAATACTTAATAATTGTGTGTACAATAGAAATATTAAAATTTATTAGTTCGTATTAAGTAATGTACAGATAATAGTAACTTTAAGTCCAATCTCTAGCCATTTATTCATAAGCACAAATATGTCTGCAAGAGTACTTAATAAAGTAACAAGAGCATTGGCCTCCATGAGGGAGTGGAGTAGCTGGGGAACAGGAGAGTGAGACTTGCATTTCACTGTATGCCGTTTTGCTTTTGAATTTTGTGTCATTGTATATCTTAACTATTAAAAAACAGTTTACAAGTAAATAGCCTTTCTTTAGGGATTAAAATAAATCAGTATTGTCATTGTCTCATTGATATAGGTAAAGGACATGGCTTGTCTATCACACCTCTGCCAGCTGGTCATATGATAGGTGGAACAATATGGAAAATAGTCAAAGATGGAGAAGAAGAAATTGTTTATGCAGTTGATTTCAACCACAAGAGGGAGATGTAGGTATATCAAGAGAAAAGCTAATAGAAATATAATTGGTATTATTTTATACTTTGGAGGAAAAATTAGAAACAAAGTTATTTTTTAACCAGAAATCTAAAGCAATTTAAAAGTTCCAACTAGCCTGGCTGGTGTGGCTCAGTGGTTGAGCATTGTCCCATGTACCGAGAGGACATCTTGGTCGGGTTGAAGGCTTAATCCCCAGTGGGGGATGTGCAGGAGGCAGCCCTTGATGTTCTCTCTCATCATTGTTTCTCTCTCTCTCTCTCCCTCTCCTTTCCTCTCTCTCTAAAAATCAATTTGAAAAAATACTTTAAAAAATAATAAAAATAAATAAAAGTACAAACTAGTGAATATTTTCAAAATTAATTATTTGCATTGTAAGGGAAAATAATGACTTAAGAGATAAAAGATATATTTGGAAATTACATGATTGTATCCACTCTATAAAACAGATTTCTTTCTGGAGATATTACAAAGGAGATTAATTTTTGTACATCAAACTATATTTTATATGCTCTTGACCTATTTAAAGGAACTTTGTGATTTTTTTTTGATAGAGTCAGTAATTACCATCTAATATAGTTATATTTAAAGTCACACTGCATTTAAAAGGAGACACAGGAGTTTAATTTTAAATACTTAATTTTGTATTTACAGCATATTATATCAATTATATCTGAATGATGGTACCCTGGAAGATCTTGGTTTTCTTTTTTTTGGAATTTGCCAGATTTTCTTGTCAGTGAGCATGTATGTATACTTTTATAGTTAGAGGAAGGAAAAAACCTTATAAAAGAAGTTGCATATTTTTAGGTAAGATAAGCTGTTGTTTATTTGAAGTGATATAAAATATTTCTCTTCTTCAAATTTAGCCACTTAAATGGGTGTTCCCTGGAAATGCTAAGCAGACCCTCCCTACTTATCACAGATTCATTTAATGCTACGTATGTGCAACCGAGGAGAAAACAGAGGGACGAGCAACTTCTGAGTATGTATTGCATAAGGTCCTTTATGAAGAACTATACAAGAGCATGGTAGTATGCAGTGCTGCTTATTCTGTTCTGGTTAACACTTTTCTTCTCATAAGAGATTGGCTAACTCTAATATTTTTAAAAAAATATGTATGACCACATCAATGTTTTGTACGGAAAGATGCTTACATTGATTTGACTTTAACTTCTGTGGGATAAATGTAAAGATTGACTTCTCCCTACCATTCAGCACATAGCTAGCTCTCCTTGGCTCTCATTGGCATATGTCTAGGGAATACCAAAATACAAAGATCTTATATATATAGAAAAACATACTCTAAAAGAAAAATGAACAAAGGAGATGAATGAGGGTGCAAATAGCTTGCTGATTTTGGTGTTGGGTGTTTTACACTCTAATCTAGTCGTCTTGGTTCCAAAGGGTACCTCTGGGCTGTCCATGGTTGCTTCTGCCTTGTCTCGAGTTGCTTTACCTTCTACTCTGTTTTTGCAAGCTACATGGATTTCAACAGAGAAAGTTGGATTCCACTTTTAAACGTGTTTGAAAGCACTGCCTTTGTCTATCTACTTAAAAAGTAGAACTTGAATACTGTGTTACACTAACTTTAAGAAGGTTTTCAAGTCTTGTTTTTGCTAGAGTTTGGTTTTACTAAATATTTTCAAGCATGCTTATAAAGAAACTTGTTGGGCCCTGGCCGGTTTGGTTCAGTGATTAGAGCATCGGCCTGTGGACCAATGAGTCGTGGGATAGATTCCGGCCAAGGGCAGGTACCTGGGTTGCCTTTCATCCCCAGCCCCAGTTGGGGTCATGAGAGAGGCAACCAGTCGATGTGTCTTTCTCACGTTGATGTTTCTCTCTCCACGCCCCCCCCCACCTCCCACTCTGTTTTATTCTACAGGCATACATACATATAAAACATGTACATATTAATATAAAGTACACATGTGTATGTGTGTGTATAAATTTGGGAATTGTTTATAACAAAGTTCTTTGGGGTAGACAGGAAATGCTGGAGTGACCTGGAAACCCCAGGCTGGTTGCACTTGACCTACTCATTCAGTTTTCCCAGTGTACTGTAAAAATAACATTTTCTTTGTGAACTATGGTGATAAAGGTAGGAAACCAGTGATTTATAATTTTTCAGTGAAAAAAATTGCGAGTTAATGGCATTGTTTTTCACTCCCAGCAAGATGTATTCACAGAATAAAAAGTATTTTGTACCTGGCTTAGTAATGGCTTATTTATAAATTACACTTTTTATAATAAAAATAAGGGAATAAAGTTATCTTTAATTTTGTAGCCAAGTATTGTGTTCTATAGGGATTTTGCATTCTTGTTTTCTAGCTAATGTCCTGGAGACACTTCGAGGTGATGGCAATGTATTAATAGCAGTGGACACTGCAGGCAGAGTTTTGGAACTTGCTCAGCTCCTTGATCAGATTTGGAGAACTAAAGATGCAGGATTGGGTGTTTACTCATTGGCACTCCTAAATAATGTCAGTTACAATGTGGTGGAGTTTTCTAAGTCCCAGGTTTGTTTTTACATTATCATTTATAATAAAGTTTGCCACAGAGATTGGGCTTATGGAAAACAGTGTTTAATTGCCCTTTAGATTTTATTTTTCTGTTAAAGAGGTTGATGATGGTGAATATGACAATAATAGTGAAAGCTGAAAATTAAACACTTACTGTTCTTTCTGCTTTATATGTATTATTTCATTTAATCCTTATATACCCTATGAAGTAGGTTATGTTTTTCCCCCATTTTACAGATTGGGGAAGTTGCTTCTCCTCTAACACTTAGTATTGCAAATGGGGACAAAAATTAAACCAACCTCATTGGCTATAAATGTTAGATTTCATTTTTATCTTTCTTTTGAATAAGCTCTTGTCCTTGAAATGGCAGTCTCTGGGGTAAGATACTAATTGAGAACTAATACATAGCCTTCTCAATAGATTTAAAGTAATTTTTAAATGAAACAATGCAGAATTGGATTTTTAGGGATGAACGTTAGGGTGGCGGGATCTGACGGGGCATAGGAGCTTGTCAAAAAGGTACAAATGTAAGCAACCAGTGGTGGTGCAGATTTGAGATAGAGCTTGAACTCCTTGGTTTTTGTAAAATACATTGAAGTTATAATATAGCACTTTCTCATTATTGTCACCCTCCCCCCCCCATATTAGGTAGAATGGATGAGTGACAAGTTGATGAGATGTTTTGAAGACAAAAGAAATAATCCATTTCAGTTCCGCCATCTCTCTTTATGTCATGGTCTTTCTGACTTGGCTCGAGTACCTAGCCCTAAAGTGGTACTTGCCAGCCAACCCGACCTGGAATGTGGATTTTCAAGGGATCTCTTTATTCAGTGGTGTGAGGACCCTAAAAACTCAATCATTCTAACTTACAGAACTACTCCTGGGACCTTAGCACGTTTCTTAATTGATAATCCTTCTGAAAAAATTACAGAAATAGAGGTAAGTGCTTGTATGTGAACTTGATCTTAACACTGCTTTGAATACATTATAAAACTCAAAATTGTTTCAAGATTTTTATCAGAACAATAGAGAGCCTTTAATAGCATGGGTTTCAGAGGTATTTAATTGGAAATTTTCATTCTTGAACCCTTCCGTGGTGCCCTGTGGAACCACACCCAGACAGTATACGTACACACTGGATTCTCAATTTCTCTTTGAAAAGTTGCTCCACATCCTTTTCTTAATTGGAATCCGGCTCTTTCCTAATGATACTCTTTAGCCCTCTCAAGGAGACACTCTTTTCTCCCTCTTTCACGTTTTGTGCACTTTGGGTGGGGTAGGTATTCTTGTTCTGTATTGCAGCTTTGAAACCATTTCTCTTCTCTCTGTAGTTCAAGCATCAGACTTGACAATACGTGCACCCCTCCTTGTTCCTGACACTTACCGATCTCTTGGTCCTTCTCTGTCATTTGTTGGTGACTTTACCCTGTTTCATAGCCTTCTTGTCCACTCGTATTCAGGACTTTATTCTTGATGACTTTAGCATTCCTGTCTATCAAGTTCCTTGACTCTCCGTTTCTTGACCTCTTATTTCTTAGTGGCCTTTTCCTCTGCTCCACCTCAGCCATCTTTCCCCCCATCATGCTGTCTATGCGTATGATCATGCCCTTAACCTTCATTATGATTGAACAACCTCTACATCTCTGCTACCTTAAGCATCCCACTCTGATCTTACAGATGACTTTCTCTGTTACTGCCATGCCAACAGTTCTTTGGTCGCATTGAGACTTTAAGTTCATGAACCTCACCATTTTTACTACCTATCATCCCTCCAGCTTTGAGTCAGTGGTCCATCATTATTTTGTAAATACCTTTAAGTCTCTTACCCTTCTTTGTGCTATTATACTCACCTGACAGAGCCTTGACTCTAGTCAGACCATTTGCTTAGTTTGTGCCTTATACCCAAGCAACTTTACGTTGTCGGGATTAAACTCGGTAATGTGCATGTTTTCCTGCGCATTCATGACCTCACATCTCAGGGGAACCCAACACTAGCACTCAACATTCTGTGGGCTATTCCTTTCTGCACTCTCCAGTAGCACAACTCCATGCCTTCTTTCTTCTCAAAACTCCTACAACTCCATCTCAGTTCTCACCGATAGCACATGACCTTGTTTCAAACGTAACTGAGAAGTGGAAGTCAGACAGGAATTCCCTTATCTTCTCACCACTAAATAGCCTCACCTGTTTCTGCATCTGCATCTGCTGCCTTGTCTCCTGTTATAGGAGAAAGACAATTAGTCAAATGACTATTATGCCAAAAGATCATTTTGTACATGGCCAGTGTGGCTTAGTGGGTTGAGTGCCGTCCCATGCACTGAGAGGTTGCCCGTTCGATTCCTGGTCAGGGCACATGCCTGGGTTGCGGGCTCTTTCTCTGGTAGAGGGTATGCAGGAGGCAGCTGAAAGATGTTTCTCTCTCTCTCTCTCTCCCTCCCTCTCTCTTTTTCTAAAATCAATAAAGGCATAGTTACAAAAAAAGATCATTTTTTAATAACCAACCTATCAAATCTATCAATCTTCCAAAACTAGTATTGTTAACTTAAATTTTATAGCAATTGATACTGAATGGGTTAATAACTGCCAGTGTTATGCAAAGTTTTAGATGCCTGCTTTTCATTTTGTCTTCATAGCAGCCATTTTAAGGAATGTTTAGCTTGTTAAAAGCTGAGTAGGAAGGGTGTCTTATTAACTCTACTTAAGAAAAGCGTAATAATAATAACTAAAATCTGATATACATTTACGATAAGTACAGAATTATTAAGTAAGGTTTCAAAACAAGCATACCAAAGTAAAATGCTGTCTCTTGGGTTATCTTTTTATTTTATTTTTTATCCTCATCCGAGGACATTTTTCCTTTGTTGTTGTTGTTGTTCAGATAGAGTGGGAGGGGGAGAGAGAGAGAGAGAAAGAGAGAGAGAGAGAGAGAGAGAAACAACTATGTGAAGGGACATATCGAGTGGCTGCCACCCGCACAACCCAACCAGGGCCAGGGACAAACTGCAACCGAGGTACATGCCCTTAGCGGGAACCGAACCCGGGTCTCTCCGGACTGCAGGCCAACGCTCTAACTACTGAGCCAAACTGGCCAGGGCATCTCTTGGGTTATTTAATAACTTGGGTTATTTAAGTACAAAGTTAAAATAACTCAGAAATACTTGAAACAGTTTTATCAGATATGAAATGCTGTATTAGAAAATATTAATTACTAGAGATTCAATTGAGGCAGATATGCCATTTGAGGAATTCATAAAAGAATATTAAAAGTGGTTTAAATTTGAAAAAAATAGAAAATGACATTCAGAGCTGAAACTTGAAATGTTAGGTTTTTAAAAATTTTTTTCTAAGTAGAACTTCCGCTCAGGATTCTTTCCTCTGTCACCTTGTCAGGGACATGTCTTATAGTTATTCCTTTTTTGTGTCTATCACTTTTTCCTATACTTGGTCACATCCAAAACAATCTTTGCTGTGTTTCCTCCTCTACTGCCAAACTTGCTCTTCTTTGAGCTTTCCTAATCTCAGGGAATAGCAGCATTTTCCACATGTTTCCACAAGTCAAAAATCCAGAAGTTACAAAAAATGTTCATTGAAGCAGGATAAATACTGACCAGTATGCATATTGTAAGCGTACAGTGTGATAAATTTTCACAAATTGAACACACTTTTTTAGTCTGTGTCTAGATCAAGACATAGACTATTACCAGTACCCCAACGCCCCTTTCTGATCTTCCCTACCTCTTCCTGACTTTTAATGCACAGATTATTAAAACTTATTTTCTTTGAACACCCGTAATCAGTCTGTTGGCTCGACCTGCAGATATATCCTGTAGCTATTTGTTTTTTCAGCTCCACTACCGTCCTGCTGGACTGTGCAATAGTTTAACTGGTTTCTCTGTTTTTACTTTTATTTTTTTGTTTTTTTTTGAAATCCTCACCCAAGGATATTTTTCCATGTATCTTCAGATAGAGTGAGAGGGAGTGGGGGGAGAGAGAGACAGAGACAGAGACATTGATGTGAGAGAGACACATCGATTGGTTACCTCCTGCACAACCCCAACCAGGGCTGGGGAATGAACTGCAGCCAAGGTACATGCCCTTGACTGGAATCAAACCTGTGACTCTGGTCTGTGGGCCGATGCTCTAACTGCTGAGCAAAACGGGCCAAGGCTGCTTTTACTTTTTTTTTTTTTTTTGGTGGTATGTGCCCCTAGAGGGAACTGAACTCAGGACTCTCTGGTCCACAGGCTGATGCTCAACTGCTGAGCCGAACTGGCCAGGGCTGCTTTTACTTTTATAATCTCTCTTTTTTTTTTTTCCTCACCCAAGGACATTTTTGCATTTATCTTCAGATAGAGCAGGAGGGAGAGAGAGAAAAACATCAACGTGAGAGAGACACATCGATTGGTTACCTCCTGCATAACCCCAACCAGGGCCGGGGACAAACTGCAACCGAGGTATGTGCCCTTAGCAGGAACTCAACCCGGGACTCTGGTCCATGGGCCAACACTCTAACCGCTGAGCAAAACCGGACAGGGCTATACTCTCTCTTTTTTTTTAATCCTTCTTGAAGCATCGAAAGAGATCTCTGTCTTTCTCTGTCTCGTTTTATTGTGCCCAAACCACATAACATTGATGTCTTAACCATTTAAAAAAAAATTTTTTTTTTCCTTTACTGATTTTAGAGAGAGAGGAAGGGAGAGGGAGAAAGAGATAGAAACATCATTGAGAGAGAACATCGATTGGCCGCCTCCTGCGTGCCCCCCACTGGGGATCGGGCCTACAACCCGGGCATGTGCCCTGATCAGGAATCGAACCATCGACCTCTTGGTGTATGGGTTGACACTCAACCACTGAGCCACACCAGCTAGGTGATGTCTTAACCATTTTTAAGAACTTAGCACAGTAGTGTTAACTATATGAACATCGATTTAAAGCAGATCTCCAGAACTTTTTGTCTTGCAAAACTGAGACGCTGTACCCATGGAAAACAATTCCCAAAGGCATTTCATGTCACTCCCTTGCTGAAACTCTCAACAGCTTCCTTCTGCTATTTGCATAAAATCCCAACTCCGTGACCCTACTTTCAAGATCCCACATGACCTGATCTGTGCCCACTTCTCTGACCTTACCTCATTCCACTTGCTTGGTGCCCTGCATGGCTTGCTCTGCATCAGGATCTTTGACTAGATGTTCCTTCTGCCTGTAATGTTTTCTCAGCGTTGTACTTGGCTGGCTCCTTGTCATTCAAGTCTCAGTTCCAAGGTCACCTCCTCAGATAGGTCTTCTCTGACTACCAATTGAAAATCACTACTCAGCTCAGTTGGTTAGGGTGTTATCCTGATACACCAGTTGTGGGTTCGATCCCCAGTCAGGGCACATACAACAATCAACCAATTAATGCATAAATAGTAGAACAACAAATCGATGTTTCTTTCTCTTTCATGAATAAAAAATAATTAAAAAATAAGACAAAGTGCAAGATTAATTAGTACATTTTCATGTAACAGTACAAAAAGTTATTGGTATGGTTTCAGATTCCATATTATAACTAACCTTTAAGAAACTACTACTTTTTTAGTTTGAATGTAATATCAAGAATACTTAGCCCTGGCCAGTTTGGCTCAGCAGTTGAGCATCAGCCTGCGGACCAGAGTCCCGGGTTCGGTTCCCACTAGGGGCATGTACCACCAAATTAAAAAAAAAAAGAATACTTAGCACTGGCCGGGTGGCTCAGTTGGAGTATTGTCCTGTACACCAAAAGGTTGTGGGTTTGATTCCCAGTCAAGGCACATACCTAGGTTCTGGGTTCGGTCCCAGATCAGGGTGCACATCAATATTTCTCTTTCTCTAAAATCAACTTTAAAATTATCTTTAGGTGTGGATTAAAAAAAGTATTCAAAACAAGAGCTCTTTGATAATTCTCAGTAATTTTTAGAGTCTGAGATCAAAAAATTAGAGAACTACTGATTAAATCACCTTGTGTTGATGAATTTTAAATTGTGTCAAGTTTTTTACTATCACAAATATTGCTCCAGTAAACTTTTTTTTTCACATTTGTGTGATTATTTTAGTAGGATAATTTCTATAAGTAGAAATGCTATGTGAAATGACAAGCACATTTTTATTTTTAGATGTTGGCAAATTGCCTTCTAACATAGTTGAACTAATTTTCCCATAGATAGTAGATGAAGGTACCTTTTTCCCATATAGTAGTTAGTGTTGCCAATTTCATTGGTTAAGAAGTGGTATTACGCCCTGGCCAGTTTGGCTCAGCAGTTGAGTGTCGGCCTATGGACCAGAGAGTCCCGGGTTCAGTTCCTGCTAGGGGCACGTACCACAAAAAAAAAAAAAGAAAGAAAGAAATGGTATTACATTAAAAAGATTATACATTTAAAAAATAATAATGAAATTAGACATGTCTTTATGGCTGTTAGTTATTTGTTTTTCTTATTTAGAAATTGCCTATGTAGAGTTTATTATTTTCTGATGTTTGATCATATTTTTCTTAGGAAAACAGTAGCTTCTGCTAGCGCTGCAAATAGTTTTAGTTCCTTTAAATTTTTTATGAGATTTAAAATGCTAAAGCGATTTTATTTTTCATGTTGCCATATTTATTCATGTTTCCTTTATAACTTTTGGGTTTTATGTCATAGGCCTCACCTGCACTAAATTATAAAAATACTTAGCTATATTTTTCTCTTCCTGATTGGTGATTTGAAACCATTTTGATTTAAATTAAACCCATCCTAGAAATGCGAAAGCTCAATTTCCGTACCAATCTAATAGGCTCTCTAAGTGCACGAAATGGACACTTGAATAATTTCAGAGGAAAATTTAGTTTAAAGGTGATGAATCAATTTAGAGATGTGATGTATCTCCCACCCACTGCCTTAACCCCCTAATACTGATCTTTCCTTTCTCCTGCTATTTTTCTTTAGTTGAGGAAACGTGTAAAGCTGGAAGGGAAAGAACTTGAAGAATACTTGGAAAAGGAGAAGCTAAAGAAAGAAGCTGCTAAAAAACTTGAGCAGTCAAAAGAGTGAGTTATTTTCAGACATACAAGTTCATGTAATTTGAGAAAAACTTATTTCTAAGGCAAAAAAGTTTAATTGAAAATATTTAACTTTTTCAACCTCATTACTTCCATTACAGCTTTCAGATGGCACTAGAATACCAAATTCTTTCATTGCTGATATTAGTATGTATTTATTAACTGGCAGTTAATGCTGTGTTTCACAAAATACCAACCCAGTAATATTGATTGTTATTGTATTAGCATCTTGTTAATATTCATTATTCAATAATAATTTTATGGGCATTAATTCAACATCTTTTTCAACTTTATGACCTTTATCTATTCCAAAATCTTCCTAGGGCAGATATAGATTCCAGTGATGAAAGTGATGTTGAGGAAGACATTGACCAGCCGTCGGCTCATAAGACTAAGCACGACCTGATGATGAAAGGTGAAGGCAGTCGTAAAGGAAGTTTCTTCAAACAGGCTAAAAAGTCTTATCCTATGTTTCCTGCCCCAGAAGAAAGAATTAAATGGGATGAATATGGAGAAATTATCAAGTATGTGAGCAAAACTAGCTTTTCTTTCTTATAGATTAGAAGTATCAAGTGTGTTACCATTTGAGCTCAGTGAATTTGGTCTTTCTGGTCGTCATGTACCTTGTCACTTTCTGAATACCTCAGCTTGGAAAAGTAATAGACTTATAGTTTGAAATGAACAAATGGAAAGGTGGAGGATCATCTAGAGAATTAAAATTAAAGGAAAGCTGATAGTTTTATTACTTAAGATCAAGACTTTTATTTCCCACTTAAAAAGAGAGGTAAAGGACACATATTGGAGAGAGATACAGGATAGGAATAACTTGATGGATGGGATTATGTTAAATTTGGGAAATGGGTTATGTCTCAGATAGTGTTGCACATGTTTTACTTACAAGGGAAACATGAGATAGCATGAATGGAACCATGGAAAATCTGTAAAATCTATACCCACTATTAGAAAAAGAGCTGAAATGACATGTTCTAATCTGCAGTCTGAAAAAACTATCCTGTGTGAAGATCCTTTGGGGTTCTTGTCACTTTCAGGTAAATGTCAGTGCCTTAGCACAGTGCAGGAGGTCTTTCATGATCTGGTTTCTCCCTTTTTTCCTACATACTTCTGGTATGTTCTCCACCCTGGTGGCACCAGCCTTGTCAGATTCCTTCTCAGCTGGTTCATGTTACACCTTTGCGCATGTTTTCCCTGATGACTTATTCCATCTTCCCATCCCAGGTTTCTGGGCTGGTTATTCTGGCCCCACAAACTACTGGGAACGTTCCTTATTTCTTCCTTGCTACCCCAACACGGTTTGGGCCCTCTCTTGTACTCTCTTTGTACTTTGATCGTGCTGTCTTAAGCCTATCATGGACGTCGGTCACTCCTGGGTTTAATTAGGAAAATTTCTCTGTGTACTTGGCCCTCTAAAATAGAAGAGAAGAAGAAGAACAATCTAAATAGCATTGGTGAATTTGCTTATCATTCCACTAATTAGAGGCCAATCTGTTTAACATATGGACAGTATTCTTTTTTTTTTAATCCTCACCCGAGGGTATTTTTTTATTGATTTTTTTTCAGAGCGAGTTGGGGGTGGGGGGAGAGAAACATCAACATGAAAGAGACACATCAGTTAGTTGCATTCTGCAAGATCCGGACCAGGGCTGGGGATTGAACCTGTAACCCAGGTATAGGCCTTTGACCGGGAATTGAATCCATGACTCCTTGGTCCTCTGACCAACGCTCTAACCATTGAACACACCGGTTAGGGCTGGATGGTGCTCGTTAGCTTCGATTTCCTTATCTGAAAAGGGGTAAGAATTAAACAAGGTTGTGTTTTTAAGGCACTTAGCATAGGACCTGACTTACAGTAAATCACTTTAAGTGGTTGCTCCTGCTGCTGTCATTATGTGGATCACAATGGGAGAAACTGGACTGCAGGGGAAAGAAGCTGCTGCAGCTGTCTGGGTGCCAGGCGACAGGCTGGGATTCCCAGGAGTGTGAGTGCATTTGGGAGTTGGGCACAGGCAATTACAGGAGTTAGAGAAAATGTTTGTACAAGTTTGTTTTTAAATTTTAACATACAACTCTCTGATACTGGAAGCAAATATGGGAAGATAGATGTGTTAACAGTTTGTTGAAATGAAGATGAATGAAGGCTTTTGAGGGAGGTAATGATTTTGTATCTCAGTCTTGTTAATGTACAGATAGAGAATTACCTGCTTTCTCTGAGCAGCAGTGGGAGCACTGGAGGTCTTTTTTGTTTGTTTACTTTTTTATTAATCCTCACCTGAGGATATTTTTTTCCTTGATTTTTAGAGCGAGTGGAAGGGAGGGAGGGAGAAAGAGAGAAACATTGATGTGAGAGAGACACATCGATTGGTTGCCTCCCGCATGCACCCTGACTGAATCTGGGGATGGAACCTGCAACCCAGGTACATGCTTTTGACTGAGAATCGAACCTGCGACCCTTGCATCTGCAGGCTGACACTCTAACCACTGAGACAAAATGGCCAGGGCAGGATTGGGGATCTTAAAGGAGGTCTGAAATTTATAAGAATTGGGAATTGGCAAGGGAAACCACAGAAATTGAGAAGCAAATGCAGGTCCAGGTTATAATAGTACTTATACTAACCACTAACATCTAATGATCTGTTAGGAGCTCTCACTAGCTCACAGGGTGTTTTTATTTTTTTATAATTTTTTATGTTTTTATTTATTTTTTTAGAGAGAGAGGAAGAGAGAGAGAGAAACATCAATGCGAGAGAGAAACATCAATTGGCTGCCTCCCATATGATCCCTACTGGGGACCAAGTCTGCAACCTGGGCATGTGCCCTGACCAGGAATCTAACTGGGACCTCTCAGTCCATGGAATGATGCTCAAACCACTGAGCCACAGTGGCTGGGCATAACAGTATATTTTAAATAGTACTCCTTAGCTCTGGCCAGTTGCCCAGTGGTTAGAGTGTCAGACCAAAGAGTCGCAGGTTCAGTTCCCAATTAAGGGCACGTACCTGGGTTGCAGGTTTGATCCCTGGCCCTCGTGAGGATCATGCAGAGGCAACCAATCCTTCTCACATTGATGTTTCTCTCTCTCTCCCCCTTTTTCCTTCTACTTTATCTAAAGTGAAGTGGAGCCCTGGCCTGTTTGGCTCAGAGGCTAAATTGATGGCCCTCGGATCAAAGAGTTGCAGGTTTGAGTCTGGTCAAGGGCATGTGCCTCGTTGCAGTCGTGCAGGAGGCAGCCAATCAATGTGTCTTTCTCACATCGATGTTTCTCTCTCTCCCCCCATCCTCTATCTAAAGATAATGGAAAAATATCCTCAGGTGAGGATTAAAAAAAAAAGAGTACTCCTTAATGGTCATGAAGAACATAATATATGCAGTCATCTGATAATTGATATTATGAAGTTGCATTGGCTTTGGATCAAATGTATATTTAAATCTTGAGATACATGAAGAGTAAAAATTATGCCATCTACTAGTTAGTTATATGTAACATAATACTAGCTTGCTTGTTACTACTTCTAGTTAGAGACTTATTATTTATTTAGACCAGAGGATTTCTTGGTGCCAGAACTTCAAGCTACTGAAGAAGAAAAAAGCAAATTAGAATCTGGTTTGACGAATGGAGACGAGCCCATGGATCAGGATTTATCTGATGTTCCTACAAAGTGTATTTCTATGACAGAATCTATTGAAATAAAGTAAGTGCTTTCATTGTGTTTTGGAAATAAGAATTTCAAACACTTGAATTATATAATTTACATTGTTTCCAAAGTGAAATTTCTGAATATCTCTTGGTATGTTTGCATTTTTAAATTTAAATTTCTTTTTTATTGTAAAAACTTGTGAAGTATGGAGGTATTTTTCTTCATTAATTATATCTGAATACCAAAATAATTAAATTGGTGGAGAGGAGGGGATTAAACATGAAATTGTACATTTATATAAAGAAACATTCTTTTTGGCATTTTTAGTGTCTAGTAGCAGGTGAATACAATTCATAGGTTTAATTTTCCTAAGTGCTTGTTTTATAAAATATACCCCTTGACTTAAACCATTCATCTCTTGTGCCCTGACGTCTTTAAAGTACTGTAGTGATCTAAAGTAGTTAAGAAAACTTTTTTCCTTTTCTACTTGGTACAGTTAATAACACCAATAAATCATCATTTTGGAATTTCAAACTCATTAGAGAGCAAATTGGTATATATGTGTCCAGTGATATCATTTAGTATATATTCCTGGGTATAGGTAAGGTCTAAATAATGCATATAAACAGTCTCACAAACTCTCTCCAGAATGGCTGTACCAGTTTATATTTGCACGAGCAGAGCAGGAGGCTTCCTTTATCCCTGCTTCACCAACATTTGGCACTAGCTAACTCTTCAGTGTTTTCCTGTCTGATGGGTGTAAAGTAATATATCAGTACTGTTCAGATTTGTTTTACTGTGATTATTACTGAGTTTAGTTATCTCTTCAACTGCTTGTTCCCGTTTTTGTTTTCTCTTCAGTAAAGTCCATGTTTGTCCTTCATGCATTTTTCTCTAGAGGTTGCTGCCTTTTTGTTATTGATTTGAGGAGTTCATTGTATTTTCTGGATGTTATTACTGATTGGTTTAGATGCCAATAAATATCATCTCCCATTCTGTTACTTGGTTATAAGAGTTGTTTATGGTCTACTTTGTTTAAAAACATCTTTAATTTTGATGTAAGGAAATAATAAAATGTTTTCCATTATGTTTTCTGGGTTTCATATTTAAAAAGTCTTTCCCTGTCCTTGATCACAATGATAATTTTTACATTTTATTCTATAATCTAAAGCTTCACTGTTTGCTTTTATGTTTTGTGTGTGTGTGTGTGTGTGTGTGTGTGTGTGTGTGTGGTACATGCCCCTAGCGGAAACCGAACCCAGGACTCTCTGGTCCGCAGGCCGACACTCAACCTCTGAGCCAAACTGGCCAGGGCTGTTTTTTAATATGTTTTAATTGATTTTTAATTTTTACTTTTATCCTCACCTGAGGACACTTTTTCATTTTTTGTTCAGATAGAGTGAGAAAGAGAGAGAGGAAGAGAGAGAGAGAGAAACATCGACGTGAAAGGGACATATCGAGTGGTTGCCTCCCGGATGCACACAAGATCCCAAACAGGGCCAGGGACAAACTGCAACCGAGGTACGTACCCTTAGTGGGAACCGAACCCTCGAGTCTCTGGACCACAGGCTGATGCTCCAACCGCTGAGCCAAACCGGCCAGGGCTGTTTTTATTGATATTTTAGAGAGAGAATGGGAGAGGGAGAGCGAGATAGAAACATCGATGATAGAGAAACATTGATCGGCTGCCTCCTGCACGCCCTCTACTGGGGATCGAGCCCGCAACCCCGGCATGTCCCCTGACCTGGAATCAAACCAGGACCTTTTAGTACATGGGATGAGGCTCAATCCACTGAGCCACACCAGCTGTGCTGTTTTTGTTTTTGTTTTTTTATGGTTTCAATTCACCTGCTATTTTATGTTGCATTAGGTCAAGATCCAGTTTTATTTTTCTTTATATAGTGAACCATTTTTTCTAATAAGTAGAGAATCCATAATTTCCTCCCCAAATACATATTAATAATATAATACATGCCTTCCTCAAATCCTCATTTTATATACTGTATATGTTTCTTTCCTGATAATAAAAGCCATTAAAAACCTAGTTTTCGAATGAACTTATCAGAAAAGTAAGATTGAATAATCATGTTCTAATTACAGAGCCAGGGTTACTTACATAGACTATGAAGGACGCTCTGATGGGGATTCTATTAAAAAGATTATTAATCAGATGAAACCACGACAGTTGATCATTGTCCATGGCCCTCCAGAGGCCAGTCAAGACCTTGCGGAGTGCTGCCGAGCGTTCGGTGGCAAAGATATTAAAGTGTACATGCCGAAGCTGCACGAAACCGTGGACGCCACCAGTGAGACTCACATCTACCAGGTAAACGTGCTGCTGTTTGAGCCACATCATAGTGAATACTTTCTGCTGCAGATGAGGACGGAAGCTATGTTAGGAATACAGTGGTAAAACAGACATGGCCCCCTGCCCTAGCAGATCTTAGTCTATGGGGCTTATAACAAGGAAATCGTATTTATCACACGGTTATACCTTTGATAGAGAAAGTAGAGGATGTTATGAGAGTATATAGAGAGAGACCCTAGCCCATATTTAGAGGTTACAGAAGATTTCCCAAAGGAAGGGATAACTAAGCCAAATCCTAATGGATGGGTTCTCTGGGTTGTATATAGAAAGAGAGAGCAGGAAGAAAGTATTCCATGCAGAGGGAACAACATTTGCAAAAATTACAGCTGAGGGGAATGGCGAGTGTTCAAGAATTCAAAAGTTTTATAAAAATTCACACATGTCAGGGTTCTACTAACAGAAAAACAATAAAATAAAAAGTAGAGCCAGGCCCAGAAGAGAGGAATAGAGGAGAGATTGATGAACTCTTATTTGGTAGTGGGAGATGGTGTCAGTTAAGGCAGAAGTGATGTCTATATATTTGTTTGGAAAAAATGGATTAGAATTCACCGGGCCAAAGAGTCATTCTCGACAAAGCTAGAGGAAGCAGCGTTCCGAGAACATGGAGCTGTGCATGGAAGCTCGTGGTGTATTTGGAACACCGAGCACTCAGCACTGCTCTAGTACCATCACGTATTAGAGAGTGACACTTACTACTGGTTTCAGCCTCGGCCATACATGAAAATCATTTGGGGAGCTTTGAGGGAGTTGGGGTCTCAGTGCCCCGGTGTTAGTCTCACTAGTTAAATTAGAATCACTTCAGGTGGGGCTCTGGTGCTGATACAGTAAAGAAAAAATTGCTGTGTCCCCAGTGTGTGGTCAGGTTTAACAGCCATTATTTTGGAAAGTAGTCGGGCCCAGTGATCTTTCAGGTCATTGATCATTACCAGTCATGGTGAAGATCAGATGAGTGAGTTTGAAATTTTAATACACATTACCAGACTTAGAAAGTGGTAATAATAGGTTATCTTGCATTGTTAATTTATACTCTGTGGGTTTTTATTTCTCTTCCCTTTCCATATCTAGGTGAGATTGAAAGACTCACTTGTTAGTTCCCTTCAGTTTTGTAAGGCAAAAGATGCTGAACTAGCTTGGATAGATGGTGTCTTAGACATGAGAGTTTCCAAAGTGGACACGGGAGTCATTCTAGAAGAAGGAGAACTAAAGGATGATGTAGAAGACTCAGAAATGCAAGTGGACGCACCTTCAGATTCCAGTGTTATCGCCCAACAGAAGGCCATGAAAAGTCTATTTGGAGATGATGAGAAAGAAATAGGTGAAGAAAGTGAGATCATTCCTACTTTGGAACCCTTGCCACCTAATGAGGTAAGAAAGCATGTGCTGCTTCTGTCTTCTTTTTATTTGTCATCCTTTGAATTTTTCTAGTATGTTTTTAACCATTTAAAATAATGTAGACTGGCCCTGACCAGTTTGGTTCAGCGGTTAGAGATCGACCTGCAGTCCGGAGAGACCTAGGTTTGGTTCCCACTAAGGGCGCGTACCTCGGTTGCAGTTTGTCCTTGGCCTTGGTAGGTCATGCGGGTGGCAGCCACTCGATGTGTCCCTTTCACGTCGATGTTTCTCTCTCTCTCTCTCTCTCTCTCTCTCTCTCTCTCTCTCTCTCCCCCTCCCTCCCACTCTATCTGAACAAAAAAATGGAAAAATGTCCTCAGGTGAGGATAAAAAAATAAGATATACAATTGTTTCATGTTTTCTTTTTTTTTTTCAGAGTGGATTTTTAAGTGTTAAGTTTGGTGATTGTGAGAATTCTCTAGCTGCTTCTAGTCAGAGGGTTGATAGTTTCTAAGAATGTCATACTCCTGCACTCCAGTTTGGGCTGTTGCCAGTTCAGTCCAAATCACTTGGTTTTGATATAGTTAGAAATCTTTTATTTAGTCTAGATATAATTCTGTTCTAGTATTGACATGTTCTCAAGAGATATCTACTTAATTAGCAAAGGTTTCAGGGAATTAACTTAATGACAACATTAAAACTATATTAATAGAGTCCTACATGCATGTCAAGTGGCCTTGAGCCCTTCTAAGCAACAAGAAACAGAGAGACGGCCCTGCCACCGGATTCCCTGCCAGTGCTACTCTGGAGGTTGGGAGGAGCTGGAATGGTTTTTCTTTCCGTGCTAAAGCTAGCACTCTTCAAAGCAATTTCCGAGTAGCAGCATTAGGTTGAACCACTTGCCTTTCTGATTCTAAAACGCATGGTATCCACTGCATTCGCTCTGAGGGAGGAGGAAAGTGGAACGGGGATCAGGAGAAAATCACCCTGTGAACTAAGCAAAGGACTAGAACCTGAAACAAAAATCCTTTTGATTTTTGGTTCATCTCTGCCTGCTGACACTTTAGTTGACCCCTTCAGGCAAGTGGGTGAGTGAAGAGCATAACATTACCAGATGTCTCTCTGTTGTTAAGAGGCATGACTAATAAAATTGATTGTGAAACATTCAGAAAATGTGAAGGGCTTTGTAATGTCAGATAATGAGGTAAAATTCAGAATAACAACTTGGAATGTGATTTACAGTCTTGAAATAATGTGTCAAAGGACATCAGGGAATAATAGAAAATTTCTTAAAGACCATGGACTATTTTACTTTATTTAGCACAACTGTGTACTGATAGTCGATTTGAAGTTATTCTTCCCTCTTTAACCTTATCCAAGGTTCCTGGACATCAATCCGTTTTTATGAACGAACCAAGACTATCAGACTTCAAGCAAGTTCTTTTACGAGAGGGGATTCAAGCTGAATTTGTAGGAGGTGTCCTTGTTTGCAACAATCAAGTAGCAGTCCGCAGAGTAAGTGTGTCAAATAAGGGTTGGATTGAACAAATGCTTCTGATGTTTTGTCATTTTGAATTCTGTAATTCTTGACTGGTAATTTCACAAAACTGGAAATCAGTAATTTATATTCATAATGATGACCTTGAAAGCTTTTAAAAATGACTTGCAAAGACTTGATAATTTTATTGTAAATTTGAATTTGAATTCTCTGACATTTATATGTATGTAAAATTCATGACTTGAATAATATATCCATATTCTGTGAACAGTTCGTTTCCTGACCAATCATAAAGTAATCTAGTTAATATATTTTGATTATTATGTCTGCATTATTAATGGTGAGAGAATGTACTAAATAACTTTTTTTTTTACTTGGTTTCTAGACGGAAACTGGACGCATTGGATTAGAAGGCTGCCTTTGCCAAGATTTTTACAGGATAAGAGACCTTTTATATGAACAGTATGCCATTGTGTGAAGGACAGCATGTCAAGAAGTATCTGTTTGGCCTTTATAAGAAAAAAAAGATTCTTATTCTAAGCTTCCGCGCCTTTTTTTTTTTTTTTTTTGGTAATATACAAAAAGAATCTACCAGAAAAACTTAACATGCATTAGATATTTAAAAATGTAAATCGAGACCATTTTGCTAATGCTCAAATAAGCATTCTACCTTTTGGCTTTGAGGGGTAGAGACCTAACACTTGTGCAGCCTGAGAGGTGAAGGTGATTGCTTTCCTTTACAGAATCCTTATTCTAGAACAGCTTCTTACTTGAATAAAATGATGCAATTAGCAAACCAGTTCATGGCCTTAGAGAAACATATTTACATGAATTCTTGCAAACCGTTTCTTATATTTTCTGGAATGCAGAGTGAGAATTATTTAGAAAAGATGTGTTATTAGAGAAAAAAAAAACTGATAAAAGTTTTTTGAGGCCTACCTAGTTACAAAACAAAAAATAGAGTATGGGCTATCCCTCTTCCTTTGAATTAATATATGCAGTTGTCTTCACATGCAGCATATCAGCTCCATGCCTGGACTTCCCAGAGTCACTCTCTCTCGTGGGAGGCTGTACACATGTGGTTCAGAAATCAATTTTTATTTCTTCCATTTCTTGTGTTGTTGAGATTTTTGTTGTTGTTCAATTTGAATTATAACACTATCATCTGAATACATATAATTCAAAAGAACTCTTCAATGTGTTATCATCTTAGGGGTTCTACATACACATTAGACATAGCTTAACTACCAGATAGATGTCTATATTAGAAACTGTTTAGTGCTGTGTTTTCAAGGAAGTAAATTTGAGCCTCACTTTTCTATAAGGTAACAGTATAATTGATTTACAAGGTGTAAAGGTTTTTATCTTTTAGGCTTGGTTTTCCGAAGTTTGCACAAGCAGTGGTTGGATTTTATACACATTACTACAAAAATAATGTTGAAGCTGGCTCAGGTCATTTCTGTATTCACATCTTTCTTGGGGTTGGCAGCCCTGATATAGTATACACCATTTGTGTTTAAGAATAAAAACTGAATATATGCAATTTTCATTGAACTTAGAAATGGAAATCATGTTGCCCTATTGTAATCTGTTGGTGCTTTTTTAGCATGTAGCTTAATTATGGCAGATCTTGATGCTTATTTTGCAAGTATTTAAGCTCTCCTCTTACTCTTAGCAGTTTTAGAACGATCAGTCTTATTTAACTTATGTGGAGCTGTGTATAGTACAACCCAGTGATATCAGACTAGAATGACTCTCATTCTATTTCAAATGCTTACAAAGTTTTCTCGTGGGTTGTAGTGCTAATGCAAAGTTTGCAGCCTTCTGATACTGAAAACCAGATACACAAACCAATGTTATAGAAGATGAAGAGTATGTTTTCTTTGCAGAGCTTTGAAAAAAATTTACTTAAACTCTTTATACTGAATAGAGGAAGCCTAAAATTCTGTTTATTTTCCAGGGCAAAAAAAGTCTACACTTGTTTCATGGCTTAAAGAATTTGGTTATACATTTTACATTGTAATACTGATATTGAATTGTTTTTCGTCTAAACTTTAAAAACATTTTTAAATTAATTTTTTTTAATTGACTTTAGAGAGAAAGGAAGGGAGAGAAGGAGAGAGAGAAACATTGACCCGTTGTCTCCCATACACACCCTGACTGGGGATCGAACCCGCAACCTGGGTTGTGCCCTGACTGGGAATCGAACTGGCAACCTTTCAGTGCACAGAATGAGGCTCAGCCAACTGAACCACACTGTCAGGGCTTGCCTAACCTTTTTATTGTCCTGTGAACAGGAATTAAACTTTAAAGTACTGCTTGAAGATGTCTGTGCTAACCAATATCATTGCAGGAGCAATGTTTGTTCTAGATGACAGTGTTACTCTAATTTCTAAAATAAAGACTTTGTTTAGCCTCAGTTACTTTAGAAAAATACAAATTTTTAAAAGGACTATGAGATAAATCATGAGCTCGGAGGATTTTTGTAGTATTTTGTTACAGTGGGATCATAAATGTCAAATATAATTGCAAACTTTTAAATATTTATATGAACCAGTAGGTGATGTCAAACAGAAGTGAGGAAATCAATATTCTAAGGGCCATTTGCCTTTTATAAAAAAATTGAGCCTTGGTTTAGCTCAGTGGTTAGGGCATCAGCTTGCAGACTCAAGGGTCTCAGGTTTGATTCTCAGTGAAGGGCATGTGCATGGGTTGCAGATTTGATACCTGGCCCCAGGGTTGTATGGGAGGCAACCAATCACTGTGGACACATCAATATTTCTCTGTCTCCCTCCCTCCATTTTATTCTATCTAAACATCAATGGAAAAATATCCTCGGGTGAGAATTAACAACAACAAAAATTGAGATATGATTCACATACCATAAAATTCACTCTTTTATTTATTTATTTGAAAAGAGAGAGGAAGAAGGGTAAAATTCACTCTTTTAAAAGTGTATAGTTCATTGGTTTTTAGTATATTTACAGCGTTGTGCAGCCATTACCACTATTTAATTCCAGAACATATTCATCACCCCTCCAAAAAACTTCATACCCATTAGCAGTCAGTTCTCATTCTCCCTTTTCCCCAGCCCCAGGCAACCATTAATTTATTCTACCTCTGAATTTGCATGTTTTGGATATTTCAGAAAAATGGAATCATAAAATACATGGCCTTTTGTATCTGATTTCTTTCACTTAGCATAATATTTTCAAGATTCATCAATGTGGTAGCATGCATCAGTATCCTTTTTATGGCTGAGTAATCTTCTGTTGTATGGACATACCATAGTTTGTTTATCCATTCATCAGCTGATAGACATTTGGATTGTTTCCACTTTTTGGCTATTATAATAATGCTGCTCTGAACATTCGTATGCAAGTTTTTTGTATGGACATATGTTTTAAGTTTTCTTGGGTACATACAGGGTGGGGCAAAAGGTTTACAATCCGTATGGAAAATAATACAATAATTAATAAAAATTTGAGAATAAACTGTTTTACATACTCACAATTGTAAACCTGCTTTTGCCCAATCATGCACCTAAGAGTAGAATTGCTGGGTCATATGATAACTCTATGTAGACGTTGGTAACTGTAAGACTGTTTTCCAAAGTGACTGCACCATTTTACATTCCCACCAGCAATGTGTGAGAATTCTCATTTTTCCACATCCTTAGCAACACTTGCTACTCACCATGTATTTTATTTCAGCAATCCTCGTGTGCGTGAACAGGTATCTCATTATGGTCTGGATTTGCATTTCCCTAATTCCCAGTAATGTTGATCATCTTTTCTGGACTTATTAGCCATTTGTATATCTTTTTTGGAGAAATATCAGTTCAGGTCCTTTGCCTATTTTTTAATTGGGTTTTATAAGTTTTTTAATACAGTCTGGATACTAAATCTATTTAATTTTTTTTTATCCTCACCCGAGGACATTGTTGCATTTATCTTCAGGTGGAGCGGGAGGGGGAGAGGGAGGAAGAGAAGAGAGAAACATCGACATGAGAGGTACATCGAGTGGTTGCCACCCACACAACCCCAACCAGGGCCAGGAACAAACTGCAACCAAGGTACATGCCCTTAGTGGGAACTGAACCCGGGACTCTGTTCTGCTGGCTGATGCTGTAACTGCTGAGCCAAACCGGCCAGGGCTGGATACTAAATCTTTATCTGATACATGATTTGCAAATATATTCTCCCATTCTGTGTGTTTGTCCACTTTCTTGATAATGTCATTCGAAGCACAAAAGTTTATTTTGTTTAAGTCTACTTTATCTTTTTCCCCTCTTTGGTTCTCTATGTTGTTGGTGTCATATCTTAGAAGCCATTGCTTCATCCAAGTCAGAATGATTTGTGACCTTTACTCCTAAGAGTTTTGTGGTTTTAGCTCTTATATTTCAGTCTTTGATCCTGAGTTTATATGTGGCATGAAGTAGGGTCCATTTTATCCTCTTGCATGTGGATATCCAGTTGTCCCAGTGTCATATGTTGAAAAGACTATTTCTTCATCAAATTTTCTTGCCACCTTTGTTGAAAATCAGTTGCTCATAAATGTGTGCGTTTGTTCTTGGACTCTAAATTCTATTTTATATATCTATTCTTATATCATTACCACATTATCTCTTGATTATTATATTTTTATTTTTTCTTTTACTGAAGAGTATAAAATTACAGTAAAAATGTAAATAGATGTAAGAGAGAGGGATTTAAAACCGCAGTGAGTGGGGAGGGGAGCCCTCGGCCGGGGAGCTGGTGCACAGGCCCCGCAGGAGCTCGGGCGAGCAGCTCACCAGTGCCGCTGCTGCCTCTGGAAGTTCAGGGGAAGCGGTGCCTGGAGCCGGCTCTGGCTCCGAGAGGGCACGGAGCGAACTTCTCCTCTTGATCTTGCTCTGCAGCTGGTTCCTGTGTTCCTGCCTCAGTGGGCCCAAGGTGCACCACCTGTGAATGGAGACGCTGGGCCTGGTGTTCCAGGTCTGAGCCTGCAAAGTTGAGCTCTAGGTAGGCCAAAAACATCATCAGGCAGGAAAATTCTGGGGGCCGGGAAAGTCCTCAGGGTACTGGTCCAGCCAGAAGCCCAGGAGGGAGGAAATGGCCTTTTTCTGCTGGTCCAGAGGTCACAGTATAGGAAGATGCAGCCATACCTGGAAAATAGTTTGTCCAACACCTGTTGGGTAGTAGCAAATGTTCTGTAATAACACAAAAAGGTGGGGTCCCTGCCCAGGAAGGCGGGTACCAGGTATTGGATCAGTTTGTCCAGCCAGTGTGCCTGGGAGGTCTGCACCATACAGGTCATATTTCTTTTTTCTTTTTTTTATCCTCATCCGAGGACATTTTTCCACTTTTTGTTCAGATAGAGTGGGAGGGAGAGAGAGAAACATAGATATGAAAGGGACACATCCAGTGGTTGCCACCCGCACGACCAACCAGGGCCGGGGACAAACTGCAACCGAGGTACGCGCCCTTAGCGGGAACCGAACCCGGGTCTCTCTGGACTGCAGGCCAATGCTCTAACCGCTGAGCCAAACCGGCCAGGGCGTACAGGTCATATTTCTGTTCAGGGTTGATGATCTCTCTCTCTCGGGCCCGTGCAGAGGAAGGGAGGGAGGTCTGGACTAGAGCTGAATGAAAAGGGCTCCTGACTCCAGAGGGGTGGACGCAGGGAGTTCTGTGCTCAATCACTCCCTCTCCGGATGGTACCCATCTTACTCAAAGAGCCCCTCCCCAGAGCCCTGGGGAGAAGCAACAGCCCCTCCCACAGGAATTCAACACTTGATTACTATAGTTTTATATTAAACTTTGAAATCAGCAACCTGTGAGTCCTCCAACTTTGTTCTCTTTCAAGATTGTTTTGGCTATTCTGGTTTTGCTGTATTTCCATGAGTTTTAGATGAGCTTATGAATTTCTGGGGGACAAAAAGCCATGGGGAGGGGGAGAAGTGATTGAAATTTACAGCTTAAAATCTTAGATTGTTATGGCTGAGAGGAACTGTAGAATTGATGTAGTTCAACACATTTATTTTAGTGTTGAATGAATGGGCCTATGGAAGGGAAAGGATTTGCTTGAGAGCCAAATAGCCAGTTAGAGACAGAGTTGAATTAGAAACTAGCCTTATAGAGTCCATTTATTCAATACTAAATGAATGAGTCTAGAATCCTTAGAGAATCCAGTCATTCAATTCTAAAATAAATGTGTTGAACTAGATGAGTTCCACAATCCCTCTCAGCCATAACATTCCGAGATTTTAAGCTATAAATTTCAACTACTTTTTTTTTTCTGCACTGCTTTTTTCTTCAGTTTCTCAGTTTATGTTCACTTTGCTTAGGAATAATATGTTCAGTTCATCTCGTCTAAGAACGGCACCTGGCAAACCATTACCTAGACAATAGCATGCTGAGAGATTGGTGTCCATTCTGTATGGTGGGCGGAGAAAGGGTAAATGTTACCCTCTACTTTCTTTTTTTTTTTTTTTTTGGTTTTAAGGTTCTGAAGTTTTATCACAAAGATTATTCTTTATTTTTTTTAATTTTTATTCTCACCAGAGGATATTTTTCTATTTATTTTCAGATAGAGTGGGAGGGAGGGGAAGAGAGAGAGAGGGAGAGAGAGACATCGACGTGAGAGGGGCACGTCGACTGGTTGCCTCCCGCACGACCCTGGACTGGGGACGAACTGCAGCCGAGGTACCTGCCCTTGACCGGAATCGAACCATGACTCTTTGGTCTGCCGGCCAACGCTCTAACTGCTGAGCCAAACTGGCTAGGGTGGTTATTGTTCTTTAAACATTTATAAACTGATTACCACTTGACTCAAAGGATGGAAATGGTGGTTAATAATTCAGTGATTGAGAGGTTGATTATTTGTTGGTGTGTTTGGTGGTAGTTGTTCCCTTTTCCCCACAACCCCCTTTTTTATTCAGCCATTCAGTAACTATAGAATGAGTGGGAATGAGAGAAGGAACATTCAGATCTGCCTACCTGTGCAGGGATCCAGGAAAGGTTTCCCCCCACTTAACCACCTCAATTGTGTTTATGAGAAAATACCAAAAATTACTAAAATAAATTAAAAACCTGGACTCTGCTGGAAGTGAGGGTATCTTTGCATCTCTCCTCTCCTCTCCTCCCCATCACCACACACATGCACACACAGCTCCACTTGTTTAGTCTTTTCATTTCATTACTCAGGCCTATTACATTTTAGTTCTTGAAATCAAAATGGGATTTCATGGCATAAAAAAGAAGTTTGGAGAGTTTTACATCTCTCTTCACCGTAGTTGAAGACAACTGAAAGTCAGTGTGCTGCTTCTGTGAAATTGTTCATGGATTCCATGGATTCTACTCAGACTTGGAGTGATCATCTCAAGTGGAGAATACATGAAGGATTCATAGACATCCTACATCATTTCCTGAGGTTTTGTCAATTTTCATGTTCAATATCCAATTTATCGTAGGTATTTCCTTTTTTCCCTGACACAACTGTTACACTTTTTTAAAGGGTACTACCAAATTATACATTCAAAACTAGTGAAGTCTTTCAAACTGAGCTCGGGGGGAGCTGTTCATGCCAAGGGTGCTGCTGTCCTCGTTCCCTCCGACAGTTCTTTTACCGCGTGCGTGAGAAATGCCAGTGATTTCAAAGACACTGTGGAACGGGTCAGCATGACATGACCACTGACTCTAAATGACACACAAAGATTAAAAACTCTTTTCCTACAGACAGACATTTGCTACCATAAGAGGTTTATAGTATTAAGAATTATTTAATATCAAACTATAATTAAAAGTAGTTGAATATACCAGAAATCATAAAGATACTCTAGTTTCCAGCATCACCCATAGGCCATTGTTCAGGTTAAAATTTCATATTTAAATGTTGAAGGATATAGGCATCTCTAATGAAATGCTTTAAATTATCAGTTATAAGAAAAAAATGTTCCTAAGTGGACAGGATTCAAAATGTAAAAGTTTTTCACTCATATATATGTGCTTTTTTTCAAGGAGACAAATTATTGGAGGAAGAAGTACATTTAATGAAGATTCAAAACATTGTGCATTTTTAGCTTTTAAGCAGGATTTTGTATCTACATTATTACCCATTAAGAAAAGTTTTCATATTTTATTTCAAACTATTCTTTTGAATAGTGTTGCCTGAGATGATGAAACCATTAAGCAGAGATTCTTCTAGTAGTATAAAAACTAGTGTAATAACCTGGTCCGTGTAACTCAGTGGATTGAGTGTCATACCATGGACAGAGGTCCTGGTTTGATTCCTGGTCAGGGCACTGCCTGGTTGCAGGCTTTATCCCCAGTAGGGGGCGTGCAGGAGGCAGCTGATCAATGTTTCTATCTCTCCCTCTCTAAAAAGTCAATAAAAACATTTTTATTTTTTATTTTTTTAATTTTATTTTTGTTACAGATGTTTCTCCTTTTTTACCCCATTGACACCCTCCTTCCCATCCTCCCCGCCTCATCCCTGGCTTTGTTGTCCATGTCCATTGGTTGTGCATACATGCATATAAGTTCTGTGGTTTATTTCTTCCCTCCCCCTACCACTCCCTCTTCTGAGAGTTGTCAGTCTGTACCCTACTTCCATGTTTCTGGGTCTACCCTATTCCTCAGACTGTTATGTTCATTATATTCCACAAATAAGTGAGATCATGTGGTATTTGTCTTACTCTGCTTGGCTTGTTTCACTTAGGATAATACTTTCCAGGTCCCTCCATGTCATCTCAAAGGATAAGAGATCTTTCTTTCTTACAGCTACATAGTACTCCATTGTGTACATGTATCACAACTTTTTTATCCATTCGTCTACTGATGGACACTTGGGCTGTTTCCAGATCTTAGCTATTGTAAATAGCGCCGCTATGAACATGGGGGTACATATATTCTTTCTGATTGGTGTTTCAGGCTTCTTAGGGTATATTCCTACAAGTGGGATCACTGGGTCAAATGGAAGTTCAATTTTTAATTTTTTGAGGTAACACCATAGTGTTTTCCATAGTGGCTGCACCAGTCTGCATTCCCCCAGCAGTGTACTTGAGTCCCCTTTTTTCCACACCCTCGCCAACACTTGTTTGATGATTTGTTGATGGCGGCCATTCTGACAGGTGTGAGGTGATACCTCACTGTTGTTTTAATTTGCATCTTCTGATGATTAGTGATGTTGAGCATTTCTTCATATGTCTCTTAGCTATTTGTATGTCCTGTTTGGAGAGGTATCTACTTAGTTCCTCTGCCCATTTTTTAAATTGGGTTCTTTGTTTTCCTTTTGTTGAGTTGTATGAGCACTCTATATATATTGGAAATTAACTCCTTATCTGATATATCATTGGCAATTATGCTCTCCCATCCAGTGGGTTGTCTTTCCTGGGTTCTCTATTCTGTTCAGTTGATCTATATACCTGTTCTTGTGCCAGTTCCAGGCTGTTTTGATTACAGTCGCTTTGTAGTATAACCTGATATCAGGTAATATGATTCCTCCTACTTTGTTCTTCTTTTTCAAGATTGCTGTGGCTATTTGGGGTCTTTTTGGTTCCATATAAACTTTTGGAATATTTGTTCTAATTGTGTGAAATATGTTGTTGGTATTTTGATGGGGATTGCATTGAATCTATAGATTGCTTTGGGTAATATGGACATTTTAATGATGTTAAATCTTCCAATCCATGAACAAGGTATATACTTCTACCTTTTTATATCTTCCTCTATTTCTTTTTTCAATGACCTGTAGTTTTCTGTGAATAGGTCCTTTACTTCTTTGGTTAAGTTTATTGCTAGGTATCGTAATTTTTTTGCTGCAATGTTAAATGGGATTGTTTTTTTAGTTTCTTTTTCTGTGAGTTCATTGTTGGTGTATAAGAATGCCGTTGGTTTCTTGACATTAATTTTGTATCCTGCTACTTTGCTATTTATTTATTTATTTATTTATTTATTTATTTATTTTTATCCTCACCCGAGGACATTTTTTCCATTTTTGTACAGATAGAGTGGGAGGGAGAGAGAGGAAAGGAGAGAGAGAGAGAAACATCGACGTGAAGGGACACATCGAGTGGCTGCCACCCGCACGACCAACCAGGGCCGGGGACAAACTGCAACCGAAGTACGTGCCCTTAGCGGGAACTGAACCCGGGTCTCTCCGGACCGCAGGCCGACACTCTAACCGCTGAACCAAACCGGCCAGGGCTACTTTGCCATTTATTAAATCTAGTGTATTTTTGATGGAGTCTTTAGGGTATTTTACGTACAATATTATGTCATCTGCAAATAATGACAGTTTTACTTCGTCCTTTCCAATTTGGATCCCCCCCTTTTTTTCCCATGTCTAATTGCTGTGGCTGAGACATCCAGTACTATGTTAAATAAGAGTGGTGTCTTGTTCCCGTTCTTAAAGGAAATGCTTGTACTTTTTGCCAACTGAGTATGATGTTGGCTGTAAGTTTTTCATATATGGCCTTTATTATGTTGAGATATGGTCCTTCTATTCCCACATTGCTGAGCATTTTTATCAGAAATGGGTGCTGGATTTTGTTGAATCTTTTTCAGCATCTATTGATATGATCATATGGTTTTTATTTTTCATTTTGTTTATGTGGTGTATCACATTTGTTGATTTGCGAATGTTGTACCAGCCTTGCATTCCTGGGATGATTCCCACTTGGTCATGATGAATAATTTTTAAATGTATTGCTGGATTCAATTTGCTGATATTTTGTTAAGGATTTTGGCCTCTATGTTCATTAGGGATATTGGCCTATAGTTTCCTTTCTTTGTAGTGTCTTTACCTGGTTTTTAATTAGAATTATGCTGTCTTCATAAAATGAGTTTGGAAGGCTTCCTTCTTGAATTTTTTGGAATAGTTTGAGGAGAATAGGTGTTAGTTCTTCTTTGTATGTTTAGTAAAACTCCTCCATGAAGCCATCTGAGCCCAGGCTTTTGTTTGCTGGGAGTTTCTTGATTACATCTTCAATTTCCTTAGTTGTTATTGGTCTGTTCAAGTTTTCTATCTCTTCCTGGTTCAGTTTTGGAAGACCGTGTGATTCTAGAAATGTGTCATTTTGCCTAGATTGTTCAATTTGTTGGCATATAATTGTTCATAGTATTTTTTAACAATCCTTTGTATTTCTGTGGTGTCAGTTGTTATGTCTCCTTTTTCATTTCTGATTTTGTTTGTTTATTTTTTGTACGTGCCCCTAGTGGGAACCGTACCTGGGATTCTCTGGTCTACAGGCCAATGCTCCAACTGCTGAGCCAAACCAGCCAGGGCCAATTTTGTTTATTAGGTTCCTCTCTTTTTGTTTCTTGGTGAGTCTGGCTAAGGGTCCATCAATATTGTTTATCTTTTCAAAGAACCAGCTCTTTGTTTCATTGATCTTTTAAATTTTTTTTTCATTTCTATGTCATTTACTTTTTCTCTGACCTTTACTATTTCTTTCCTCCTACTTGCTCTGAGTTTTCCTTTTTGTTACTTTCTAGTTCTTTAAGTTGTAGGGTTAGAAAGTCAATTAAAAATTATTCTTGTTTATTGAGGTAGGTTTGTAGTGCTATGAACTTCCCTCTCAGTACTGTTTTTGCTGCATCCCACAGATTTTGTGTTGTGTGTTCATTTTAATTGGTTTCCAGGAATTTTTAAATTTCTTCCTTGATCTTGATAACCCATTCATTGTTTAATAACATGCTATTAAGCCTCCGTGTGCTGGAATGTTTTTGTTGTAATTGATTTCTAGTTTTATGCCATTGTGATCTGAGGAGATGCTTGATATGATTTCAGTCTTCTTGAACTTGTAGAGACTTAGTTTATGTCCTAACATGTGGTCTATTTGTGAGAATTTCCCATGTGCACTTGAGAAGAATGTGAATTCTGCCGTTTTGGGGTGTAATTTTCTGTAGATATCCATTTGATCTAGTGTGTCATTTGGAGTCTCTGTTTCCTTGTTAATTTTTTGTCTAGAGGTTCTATCCAGAGATGTCAGGGTGTTGAAGTCCCCTACTATGATTGTATGGTTGTTGATTTCTCCTTTGAAGTTCGCCAGAAGTTTTTTAATGTGTTTTGGTGCTCTTATGTTGAGTGCATATATATTTACAAAGGTTATATCCTCCTGTTGGATAGATCTTTTTAATATTATGTAGTGGCTTTCTTTGTCTCTAGTTATGGCCTTCATTTAGAAGTCTATTTTTTTAGATATGAATTTTGCCACCCCAGCATTTTTTCCTTTATTTTCTTGGAAAAATTGTATCCGTCCCTTCACTTTCAACTTATGTGAGTCCTTTGTTGTGATGTGGGTCTCTTGTAAACAACATATATATGAGGCATGCTTTCTTATCCATTCAGCTACTCTGTGTCTTTTGATCTGAACATTTCTGTTTCTGTTTCTATTTCTTCTGCTTATTACAGCAGTCCTTTTAACATTTCTTGGAGTGCTGGTTTGGTGCTAATATATTCCCTTAGCCTTTTTTTTTTTTTTGTCTGGGAAGCTCCTTATTTCACCTTCTGTTTTGAATGATGGCCTCGTTGGATAGAGTAGTCTTAGATTCAGATCCTTGTTTTTCATGACCTTGATTACTTCATGCCATTCCCTTTTGTCCTGTAGTGTTTCTGTTGAGAATTCAGCTGATAGCCTTATGGGGGTGTTCCTTTGTGGGTAACCTGTTGCTTATCTCTTGCTGCCTTTAGATTCTCTCTTTGTCTTTAATTTTTGGCATTTTAATTATTATGTGTCTTGGTGTGGGCCTGTTTGGGTTCTTCTTACTTGGGGCTCTCTGTGCTTCTTGAACTTGTCTGCCTTTTCCCATCACCAAGTTAAAGACATTTCTTGTCACTATTTCTTCAAATATATTCTCTAATCTTTGCTCATGTCCTTCTTCTTCTTGCATTCCTACAATGCAAATATTATTACATTTCATGTTGTTCCACAGTTCCCTTAGGCTGTCTTCCTGTTTTGTAATTGTTTTTTCTTTTTGGTTCTCTGATTGGGTATTTTTTCTACCCTGTCTTCTAATTCATTGATCCAATCCTCGGCTTCCTCTACTTTGCTGGTTATTCCTTTCAACGAGTTCTTTATTTCTGCTATGTCATTCTTCATTTCCAATTGGTTGATGTTCAATGTTTCTATATCTTTATTCATATTGTTGAGCTCTTTACTCATGCTGTTGAACTTCCTCATAATTATTACTCTGAAATCTACCTCTCATATCTTGCTTAATTCCATTTCATTTATTTATTTCCCCCATAGAATTCTCTTGTTATTTCATTTGGGATTTGTTTCTGTTTCACCATTTTGGCTATCTCAGTGGGTTTTGGAGCCTGCTAAATTTTTCCTGTGGGTGTCGGTGTCCTGCTGGTTGTGGCTCCTTCTACTGGGTTTGGATGAGTATGGGAGGACTCACGTTAAATGCCACTGTCAAATCTTACTTTCCTGGATAGATTTTCAGGCCAAGGAAAGGTTTAGTTATCCTCTAGCTTTTGCCTGGAGGTTATTAGTCTCAGTTACTTGATGAGCTTCAATTTGTAGCCTTCAGCTGAATGAAAAGCCCTCGGGTGTAAGAGGATTTCCAGCGGGTGGGGCACTTGCTTGCTGTCAGACTCTATAGAATCTATGTGTTAATGAGCCTCAGTTTGCATTTCTCTGGCTTGGTGGTGCTGAATTTCTGAGGGAGATGCCATTGCTTCTCCCTGGGGCTCTGGGAAGGGGCTCTTTGAGTAAAATGGCTACTGTCCTATGAGGGAGTGATTCAGCACAAAACTCCTAGAGTCCTTCCCTGCAGCTCTCTCCTGAGCTAGGGACCCCAGACTCTCTCCACACAGTTCCAGTTCAGTCCACCCTCCCTCTGCAGGTGCCCTAGGTGAGTGGCTGTGGCTGATTTGGTGCTTTTTAAAACCTCTACTTTCTCAGTGGGAACTACTTACAACTAAAACAACCCTCACCCTGGCCGGTTTGGCTCAGTGGTTGGAGCATTAGCCTGCGGACCAGAGAATCCCAGGTTCGGTTCCCGCTAGGGGCACACACCAAAAATAAACAAACAAATAAATAAATAAAACAACCCTCAGCCGCTGTCTGTGGATTCCCAGCCCGCCCCCTTGCACCTCCACAGTTCTGCCAGGTTCAATTTGGTGTCCTCTTTTTGTCCCTCGTTATATGGGTTCTCTCCAGATGCTTTTCAGTTGATTTTCCCCAATGATTTGTCTTTAATTGTAATTCTAGTTTGGTCCTGGGAGACGGTCTGTGTAGCTTTCATTCACTCTGCTGCCATTTTTCCTCTGGTGATTTTTTTTTAATCCTCACCCAATGATATGTTTTCATTGATTTTAGAGAGAGAGAAAGGGGAAGGGAAAGGGAGACAGAAACATTGATGTGAGAGAGAAATATCAAGTGGTTGCCTACCCTACATTCTGTGATGGGATCAAACCTGCAACCTGGGCATGTTCCCTGACCAGGAATCGAACCCAAAACCCCTTGGTGCATGGGAGGATGTTCCAACCAAGTGAGCCATACCAGCCAGGGCACCATCGTATCTTATTTGAAGTATACAGTTCAGTAGTTTTAAGTATATTGTCATTGTGCAACAAATCTCAAACTTTTTCATCTTCTAAAACTGAAACTCTATACCCACAAAATATAAATTCCCCTTCCTGTCTCTCCCCAGCCCTTGGTAATCACCTTTTTACTTTTTCTTTCTGTGGTTTTGACAGCTTTAGATACTTCATGAGTGAAATTATACAGTATTGGTCCTTTTGTGACTGGCTCGTTTCACTCAGTGTAATGTATGCCCTTGAGGTTCATCCATTTTGTAGCATGTGACAGGAGTTTTCTTTTTTAAGGATGCATAATATTCTTTTGTATGAATATACCACATTTTCTTTATCCATTCATTATTGATGTACACTACTTGATTATTGTGAATCATGCTGCAATGTGCATTGGTGCTCAAAATACCTCTTTGAGTTCTTTTAAGTTCTTTTGTATATATATTTAGTGGGATGGCTGGGTCATATGGTAATTCTCTTTTTAATTTTTCAAGAAACACCCAACTGTTTTCCATAATGGCTCCACATCCCCATGGTTCTTTGAGCACTTCCTTACTTTTAGGTACCACAAGATATTCCAGGCTCCACCTTGTATTTCCCCTACCAGTCCTGGGATCAGCCACTTGCCAAAGATCCTGGTTCACTTTAGTGGAGAACAGTATTTAGAACCACGCTCTGGGCGCTAGGCTAGGCTCATTGCTGCTGTGCAATCATTGCTGCTAGGTCCTGTCCATGGACAGTCAGGAAATATATACACCTGAGCTTGTTCCCACATCCATCCATCTATATATGTGAACAGTCCGTGGACAGTCAGGAAATATATACACCTGAGCTTGTTCCCACATCCATCCATCTATATATGTGAAAAGCCACAAGTTCACACTGATCTCCAATCCCACCTCTACTCCACAAGGCTTATTTATTCTAGTCTCCCCCTTTCCATATTTGTACTCCTTTACAATAAAAACCAGGACTCCCATAATCCTCAATATATTCATTTATTTGTTCCCCCCTGGTGGTTAACTGATCTCCTGACTATAGGGCTGGCTACAAGGACTGAGTTTCCTCCCATTCCATCCGTGGCAGCACCTGCCAACTGAACCCCAAAGCAGGTATTTTAAAGAAGGCACCTTTGGCTCAGGCAGCAGTGTCACAGTAGATGTTTTGTTCCAGGTTGCATGTGGGCTAGCAATAGTGAATAGCCACAGACTCCGAGGTTTCTACTTCGATTGGGACTGGATAGTCTTTGGGTATTTGTCTTGGTTATTTTGTTACCACGTTTTCTTCTGTGTTGTAGTTAAGCCAGACAAAGTAATGATCTCAGTGGAGTGGGGTTAGTGGAAGAGAGTATAAAAGGGAAGGAGGGGGAAACCCAGTCTTGAGGGGAGTAATGGGTATGACGAGAAGGCACCACACCGTGGCGACCACCTCTAAGCTAAAACAGGCTTAGTTAAAAATCTTAAGTTCTGTGTTAATATTGTTTTATAACTGTCCTTGCAAAAAACTTGGCCTGTGAGTTCATCTACCCCATCAAGTCTTAAGTTTTAGGAGCGTTAGGACCAAGTTCACCAGACTGAGTGCTGAGGTCTTTTATTCAACAGTCAGTTTTTCTTCAATCTTAACTACTTGGAGTGGGAGGAATCAAATCATTTGCCCCTGGAGAAAGGATTCCTTAGTAATGGAGTCCAGTTATGTAACAAATGTGAAAACCCCTATAATTATTAGAGCTTATTCCTACCTGTGGGAACATGGAGTCTTTGGCCATTATCTGCGTTTTAACAGTTTGGTTCACCTAATGGAATAATTGCTCAAGTGCTTTTTGGTTTTTACTAAAAAAATATCTGAGCTCTTAGCAGTAGGGGCCGACACTGAGTATTTTCTGCATCAGATACTATGCCAAGTACTTCACGTGCGTTTTCTCCATCATAATGGTCGTGGGCAGAGCGGGCCCTGCTGTCCCTCCCTTTTCCTGGTGACACGGAAGCTTCTGTCTGTTGTTAGTCCTCTTGTTCCCACATAGCAGGCGCTGCAATGTATACTGGTTTGGGTATATTATCAGAGTCCTTTAGTTTTAAGCAAAGGAAACGGTCTCTGGCTAACTTAGGGGCAAAGAGAGTTTGCTGGGACACTAACCCCAGGTAGCGCTGGGGTCCAGGCAGCCACCAAGGACATGAGTCAGCTCCAGTTCGGGTCCCTCAACATACCATGACAGAGGGGACTCCACCCTTGGCCTGCTTTTGTTACCTGCTGGCTGGCTAGGGAGGTGTCCGTCTTACAGAATTCACCACAGGGATTTGAGGGGCTTTTACCATAAGGTGGGAGAATGGATCCTGGGAGGCAGAGACCGCAGTGAGGGCCCCTCTAGAAGGTGTAGCACAGAGCATGGGCTCCGGAGGCAAGAGCTTCAAACGCCAAGGCCGCCACTCGGTGTGGATCGGACCTCTCCCATCAGCGCTTGAGGTGCACGGGGATGCTAACGGCGCCTCCCCTGGGTCACATGAGGATGAAAGGGTATGGACCATGCAGAGTGCTTGGTGTGTCTGGCACGTCGTAAGCACCTCGAAACACGCACACAGTTCTGGTGCTCCTTTACACTTAAAAAAAAAAATCCTCACCCAAGTATCAATTTCTCCTTACAGTCCTAAAGGCTAGGGATCACCTCGGGGCTCACAGATGGAGAAACTGGCTCTGGGAGGTCTGAGCAGCTCAGTCAAAGCCACACAGCTGGTCAGTAGTGACCTGGTGCTTTCACCACGGGATCCGCAAATCGGGGCTTGAGTCCTCTTGGCTTCTAGATGAGGGCCCTCTGAAGAAATTTCTGATGTATTACTCATAATTCTAACGGTGGGGTTTGCACCGTGACCTAATGTAGACCTAAGACATTTTTCTCTTAAGACATTCTCCAGGACAGTTTAAATGCAGCAACCGCCCTGGTTTGGTCAAAGGGATAGCGTTAATCTGGAGATCCCGAATCTTTTCTTGTCATTACTGCTGATTTTATGCTTTTCTCATAGAGTCACAGAGAACAGGCATCCCAGGGTTGAACGTGAGAAAATCCACAGGCTGCATGGGAATCTTGGACCATACTTATCTAGGAATGCTTATCTATTAACTCCAAAAAGCCACCCAGCACTTCCCCATAAAATCTTGATGGCTAAGAGGTAGAGGTGGGGTTGGGTTAGGGTTTAGTCGAGTGGGTTTTAACCCTTTAACGCGACTTCCAGAGGTTGCTCAGTGATGAACATGTGTTATCCACATTAGCCGGCTCTGACCTCATCCCACCCTACTTGACATTGGTGGCAGGCTAAGAAAATATGCAAATGATCTGCCACGAGAAGAAGTAGCTCTGGAACAAGAAGACAGAATAGGAACCTACAGGGATCCTGACAAGTTTGGACAATGGGCACATGGAAGACAATGAAATTTCACCCACCTTTCTAAAGCAATGACACAAATATATAATGGGGAGAAAAAGCCTAGCATTCTAGGTTTAAAATAAAAGCATTTTACTGGACTATAAAGATGACCGCCAAAAGGAATGACTTCGGGCCACATTACTATAGATGAATGGGCTCTAATTACTAATATACTTTATAATTAAGATGGGGACGGTCCTGTGTCATTCTTCCGGGATAAGCCTGCTTGACCCCTTCATTCAGTCGACACTCCCCCACTACCATGTTTTGTTTCACTTTTCCCTCTAACAAGTAATACACATAGAAATTTAGAAATATAAACAGGACAGAGCCCTATACTAAATGTAATACTTTTTATCATTTGGACTTGTTTTCATCTTTTTTCAGTGAAATGTTTATGTAATTGATAGGTATACAGTTTTTCACTGTGTCTAGAGAAAAATTCCCCATGTTTATAAGCATCTCTCTCTTATTTTTTGGTTAATCCTCACCCAAGGATATTTTTCCATTGATTTTTAGATAGAGTGGAAGTAAGGGAGGGGCAGAGAAAGAGAGAGAGGAGCATTAATGTGAAAGAGACACACTGACCAGGGCCAGGGATCGAATCTGCAACCCAAGTATGGGCCCTTGACCAGGAATCAAACCCACAATCCCGCAGTTTGTGGGCCAACCCTCTAACCACTGAGCAAAACTGGCCAGGGCTATAAACATATCTTTTATTTATTTATTTATTTTTATCCTCACCGGAGGACATTTTTCCATTCTTTGTTCAGATAGAGCAGGAGGGAGAGAGAGGAAGAGAGAGAGAGAGAGAGAGAGAGAGAGAGAGAGAGAGAGAGAGAAAGAGAGAGAGAGAGAGAAACATCGACGTGAAAGGGACACATCGAGTGGTTGCCACCTGCACAACCCAGCTAGGGCCAGGGACAAACTGCAACCGAGGTACATGCCCTTAGCAGGAACTGAACCCAGGTCTCTGTGGACCAAAGGCCGATGCTCTAACCACCGAGAATAATTGCCCAGGGCCATAAACATATCTTAATGGCTGCAAATAGCCCATCATATGGGTGTATCACAAGTTATTTAGCTCTTTCCTGTTGTTGATGGGGTTTTTTTTTCTGTAATCTGAAACACAGACAGATTTATTCATAAAGTCATGCACCATGGTTATATTAATGCTAGCACATAACAAAACAGCTGAAATACCACTTTTTAAGGACATTAGTATCTGAGTTAGGTCCCAGAGGAGAGGAAGCAGCTTATTGGATGACCTGGAAACCACAGCAGCTAGGACTAAGGACATAGGTCGTTGTAGCAATAAGGCTTATTTTTGGAAAAGAGGGTACCTATCAAATCACTAAAATTAGCCAAGAAGCTGACTATCAGGTAAGTCACAGGGCTCTTCAAGCTCCCAACAGTGTCCTGGCTGTATATATTCGATGTGCAGGAAACCTTCTTTCTTTGGAGAAGAGGAGTAAAATCTTCAACATTCAACAACTAAATGGGGAGCATCAATAATGTACCAATCCACCCCCCAAACATAAACTGTTCCAAGAATTTGTTTCCAGAGCCAGCATCTAATATGTGAATTATCTACATTTATATTTCCTTCTTTTGCTGTTATTTTTTTCAAGGTTTCTCTCTCAAAACTTGTGAGACCACATTTGACCCTGACCATCCCAGTGGAGCCTGAACAAATTTTTTAAAAGATTTGTTAGAACTGTCCCTCTTCTCATTACCTCGTTGCTAGTCATTATTAAAAATCTGTTTCAAAGATGGCGGTGGGCAGGATGGGAGGGAGGGTGAGTGTGTGAGAGAGTGAATTAGTGAGGGAGAGAGTGTGAGTGGACGTGAAGGTGGATGACCAAACCCGAGCAGTGCAGAGCCGCGGAGCAGAAGGTCCCTGTGCTGTGGGCGGAGCAGCCGGCTACCTCGGTGAGCGGCCCTTCAGGGCACTTCTCCCTGAGCCATGGGGAGGTCCCACCGTTTTGGAAGATCCCGGGTCTTCCCTGGGAGGAGGCGGTGGGAGCAGCTAGGGCCCAGCAACCTGAGCCCACCAGCGCACCTGGCACCATCAGGCTAGTGCACATCCTGTGTCAACAGATCAGTGCACAGGAATGGAGCAGTCAAGGTGCTGGTTGTGGAAACCACGAACTGCCGGGACCCCAGCACCATCTCGTGCAGTAGCAGCCAGATCAGAGTAGAGATATACCCCCAGCAACAGAGGCTGGGGAGCAGACGTCTATCCCCAGACAACAGAAGCACAGATCAGTAGCTGAGACCCATCCTCAAAAAACTACAGCAAAGGCTGAGCAGGAGCTAAGCCCACTGGGCAGCAGCACTCCCCAGCCACAGTGGTGGGACCTGGGGCTCCACTGGGGCCTGTGAAACACTGAAGCCCACAAGAGTGGTGTGGAACCAGGGATCCAGAGGATCTGTGTGACCTAGCCGCCCAAGGTAGGGGCAGGAAGTGAGGCTCCAGCAGGGCCTGAGCAATGCAGCTACAGGTGGCACCAGCGACAAGCTGGGGACACAGCTTCAGAGGGGCCCATGTAATATAGCAGCAGCACCTACCAGGACACACCAATACCAGCTCCCAGTAGTCAATCCTCCAGGATCCACAGCAGGCAAGAGGTGACATGCAACAGAAAAGTCTGGGAGGCACAGAAACCTTATTTGATATACATCCAAACATCCCTCACCAGGTATAGAGCTACCAGACAGCTAAAATGGGGAGACAAAGAAACAACACCCAAAGGAAAGACAAAGAGGAATCACTGGAAAAGGAACTACAAGAAATGGAAGAAAGCAACTTGTCAGATAAAGAATTCAAAGCAATGATTTTAAAGGTGCTCAAACAATTTGGTGAGAAGTACAAGCAACTTAATAAGAATTATGAAGAGCTCACAGGGAACTACTTCAGCTTAAAAAAAGAGGTAGAAGCTATGCATAAAAATTAAGAGGAAATAAAGAATGACATAGCTGTTATGAAAAATACCTTAGAAGGGTTCAATAGTAGATTAGAAGAAGCTGAAGACCAAATCAGCAATTTAGAAGACAACATAGAGAAAAACACCCAAGTAGAGCAGCAAATTAAAAAAGTTTAAAAAGCAGGAGGAGAGTTTAAGGGAGCTATGGGACAATACAAAACGTAACAACATTTGCATTATAGGGGTACCAGAAGGAGAAGAATCAGAGAAAGGAATAGAGAACTTGTTTGAAGAAATAATGACAGAAAACTTCCCTAAACTGGTAAAGGAAAAAGTCACACAAGTCCAGGAAACACAGAGAATCCCAAGCAAGATAAACCCCAGAAGACCCACAGCTAGACACATCATAATAAAAATGGCAAACATTAAAGACAAAGAAAGAATCTTAAAGGAAGCAAGAGAGAGACAGAAAGGTACCTACAAGGAAGCTCCCATTAGACTGTCAGCTGATTTCTCGTAATGCAAGGCAAGGGTCTGAATCTAAGACTACTCTATCCAGCAAGGCTATCATTCAAAACTGAAGGAGAAATAAAGAGCTTCACAGATAAAAAAAAAAAAAAAAAAAGCTAAAGGAATTTACCACCACCAAACCAGCACTGCAAGAAATGCCGAAGAACAAGAAGAAGAAACAGAGAGAGAGAGAGAAAGAGAGAGAGAGAGAGAAACGCAGGCATAAAATTAAAATAACAACTAATAACTATCTAGCAATAATTACCTTAAATATAAATGGCTTAAATGCTCCAATCAAAAGACCTAGGGTAGCCCTGGCAGTTTGGCTCAGCAGTTAGAGCATTGGCCTGTGGTCCAGAGAGCCCTGGGTTTGGTTCCCGCTAGGGGCATGTGCCTCGGTTGCAGTTTGTCCTTGGCCCTGGTTGGGTCATGCGGGTGGCAACCACTCAATGTGTCTCTTTTATGTCAATGTTTCTCTCTCTCTCTCTCTCTCTCTCTCTCTCTCTCTCTCTCTTTCTCTCTCCCTCCCTCCCTCCCTTCCTCCTCCACTCTAGCTAAACAAAATATGGAAAAATGTCCTCGGGTGAGGATAAAAAAAAAAAAGACATAGGGTAGCTGATTGGATAAGAAAACATGACCCATATATATGCTGTCTACAAGAGACCCACCTCACAACAAAAGACTCACACAGGATGAAAGTGAAGGGATGGAAAAAATTTTCCAAGCAAATAGAAATGAAAAAAAAAAAAAAAAAAAAAAAGCTGGTGTAGCAATACTCATATCTGACAAGATAGACTTCAAAACGAGGTCCATAGAGAGACAGAAGAGGTCACTACATAATATTAAAAGGATCAATCCAACAAGAGGATATAACCCTGGTAAACATATACACACCAAATATGGGAGCACCAAAATATATTTAAAAAACTCCTGGAGGACCTCAAGGGAGAGATCAATAGCAATACGATCACAGTGGGTGACTTTAACATGCCACTGACACCACTGGATAGGTCTAGACAAAAAATTAACAAGGATATAGAGTCCTTACAAGACAAACTAGATCAGTTGGATTTCATTGATATTTACAGAACATTTTACCCCAAAGCTGCAGAATATACATTCTTCTCAAGTACACATGGGACATTCTCAAACATAGACCACATGTTAGGACACAAAGCAAGTCTCTATAAATTCAAGAAGATTGAAATCATATCAAGCATCTTCTCAGATCACAATGGCATGAAACTAGAACTTAATTACAATAAAAACACACAAAAACATTCAAACACTTAGAGGCTAAATAACATGTTATTAAACAACGAATGGGTTACTAATGAGATCAAGGAAGAAATTAAAAGCTTCCTGGAAAGCAATCTTGAAAAAGAAAACAAAGTAGGAGGGATCACATTACCAGGTATCAGGTTATACTACAAAGCCACTGTAATCAAAACAGCCTGGAACTGGCACAAGAACAGGCAGATAGATCAATGGAACAGAACAGAGAACCCAGAAATTGACCCCAGACAACATGCCCAATTAATATTTGACAAAGGTGGCAAGAGCATACAGTGAGTCAAGACAGTCTCTTCAATAAATGCTGTTGGGAAAATCGGACAGCTACTTGCAAAAAAAATGAAGGTAGACCACCAACTTGCACCATACACAAGAATAAACTCAAAATGGATAAAAGACTTAAATGTAACTTGTGAATCCATAAAAATTCTAGAAGAAAATATAGGCAACAAAATTTCAGACATCATACGCAGCAGAATTTTTACTGATACCACACCTAAGGCAAGAGAAACAAAAGAAAAAATAAATACATGAAACTACATCAAACTAAAAAGCTTCTGCACAGCAAAAGAAACAATCATCAAAATGGAAAGAAACCCACCATATGGGAAACCATAATTGCCAATGATGTATCAGATAAGGGATTAATTTCCAAAATATATAGAATACTCATACAACTCAACAAAAGGAAGACAAAGAACCCAATTAAAAAACGGGCAGAGGAGTTGAATAGACACCTCTTCAAACAGGACATACAAATGGCCAAGAGACATATGAAGAAATGCTCAACATCACTAATCATCAGAGAGATACAAATTAAAACAACAATGAAGTATCATTTCACACCTGTCAGAATGGCCATCATCAACAAATCATCAAACAACAAATGTTGGCGAGGGTGTGGAGAAAAGGGGACTCTAGTATATTGCTGGTGGGAATGCAGACTGGTGCAGCCACTATGGAAAACACTATGGTGTTACCTCAAAAAGTTAAAAATTGAACTGCCATTTGACCCAGTGATCCCACTTCTATGAATATACCCTAAGAAGCCTGAAACACCAATCAGAAAGAATATTTGTACCCCCATGATCATAGCAGCACTATTTACAATAGCTAAGATCTAGAAACAATCCAAGTGTCCATCAGTAGACGAATGGATAAAAAAGCAGTGGTATATATACACAATGGAGTACTACGCAGCTGTAAGAAAGAAAGATCTCTTATCCTTTGAGACGACATGGAGAGACCTGGAAAGTATTATCCTGAGCAAAACAAGCCAAGCAGAGTAAGACAAATATCACATGATCTCACTTATTTGTGACATATAATGAACATAACAGTCTGAGGAATGGGGTAGTCCCAAAGACGTAAAAGTGGGGTACAGACTGACAATCCCTTGAAGAGGGGGTGGGGGGGAGATAAACCACAGAACTTATATGCATGAACAATGGACATGGACAACAAAGCTGGGGACAGGGTGGGGAGGGAGAGGGAGGGGGGTATCAGTGGGGGAAAAAGGAGAAACATCTGTAACAAAAACAAATAAATTCATTTAACAAAAAAAGCTGTGGTACATGTACACAGTGGAGTACTATGCAGCTGTAAGAAAGAAAGATCTCTTATCATTTGAGATGACATGGAGGGACCTGGAGAGTATTATGCTAAGTGAAACAAGCCATTCAGAGAAAGACAAATATCACATGATCTCACTTATTTGTGGACTATAATGAACTAAACAAACTAATGAACAAAATTGACCCAGAAACATAGAGGTAGGATACAGACTGACAAACCCCAGAAGGGGGGGGGGGGTGAGGAGGAAGAGATAAACCACAGAACTTACATGCATGTATGTATGACTAATGGACATGGACAACAAAGATGGGGAAGGGGTGGGAGGGATGGGGAGGGTGTCAATGGGGGAAAAAGGAGAACAATTTGTAACAAAAACCAATTAATAAAAATAATTTTTAAAAAATCTGTTTCACAGGTTGGGGGAAAGCAAGGCTATTGTGGCAACTGTACAAAATAGCCACAGACATCGGCCCCCAGCAGCCATCCCAAGAAGCACCAAATGCTTACATCTTAGGTGAGTTCTTCATTCCATGACTTCAGTTTCCCAGAAAGAAAGCATATTTTGCTCCCAAGTGCTCAGAAAGGGTTACTTTCCATTGGCAATCCATGAAAATCAATGAAGGACACAGAAATAAATTATAAACCACAACAATAGAGTAAGTAACGCACTAAATACACTGGGGAGGGAAAGGATCAGTGTTTCCATCTAGTTGCTGAACGAAGAGGACTCGTATTGAACACTGTGGGTCACACACTGGCAGTGTGTCCTGCAGTCCTCACAGCAGCCCATGCCAGATCTGTGAAGGTGGTCCCCCTGCATAGATGAAGTGAACACAGAGAGGGCAAGGATTTCTCTGTCAATCACCAGCAAATAGGAGCTGTAGCCAGATACGAATCCAGCTCTCTGAGTATTCCAAAGTCCACACTCGGATTACAGACTTTAAAAGAGCGATTTTGTTGCCCTGGCCACTTTTGCTCAGTGGTTAGACCGTCGGCCTGCGGACCAGAGAGTACCTGGTTCGGTTCCTGCTAAGGGCACATGCCTTGGTTGCAGTTTGTCCCCAGCCCCAGTTGGGATCATGTGGATGGCAGCTACTCGATGTGTCACTCTCACATCGATGTTTCTCTCTCTCTCTCTCTCTCTTCTTCCCCCTCTCTCTTCTGCTCTATCTCAAGATAAATGCAGAAATGTCCTTGAGTGAGGATTAAAAAATAAACAAATAAATGAATAAACAAACAAACAAACAAATAAATAAGTGACTATGTTTGTAGACCTGTCCCAATGTGACAACCACAGCTATTTCAGGAAGGAGGAGGGAATCTGTTGTATGGATTGAAAGGACGTGAAGACATTTATAAAACAAGACCAGTATTTTTTTCCTGTCCTTCAGAGATGGAAACCTCCGCATTTCTCTGCCCATTGCATGGAAACATCAGGGCTTCAGTTTGCTTCCCTCATCACCATTTCAGAATATAAAGCGTGGTCCTCTTAGTTAAAGTGGGGTTTCCCCCTGTTCCAAATGCTTTCCTAGTGAATCTGGCCCACCTAAGGAGCATTTTTCTGCTGCTGGTATTGCCGCTTTAGACAGACGGAACATTTTGAGACCCCACCTTTGAAGCAGAACAGGGAAAGGACTAGTGTCACCTGCAGATTCAGAAACCAGGGGAAACCTACGAACCCAGCCAGGAGAGATGCGCAAAATGATCCGCGGGCCGTTGGAATTGCTGACCTCCTCTTCTAGTTCCCCTTTGGCCGAGTAGCTGTGGAGGCACCAACTTCCAAGGAAGACAGGGAACCCGGCCTTTGGTTTTACTATACCTCGGACCCTGGGCGAGGCACTTTATCCCGGCACCTTCTGCAGCAGCAAATCTGACCAACAGCATCCATGAGTAGGGAGTAGTTGGTAGTCTATTAGGTGTCCAGCCTGGAATATTTGCATCTCTTTCAAAAAATAATTTTGATTGCCAGATTGATGCTATATACTGACCTGGAAAGATGTTTATGTTTATTTATATATATGTAAATTTAATTTAATTCTTTTTTTTCTATCACCATTTATACCCCATATACCCTCTTCCACCTCCCTCCACCCTGCCCACCTCCCAAAGTCACCACACTGTTGTCCTTGTTCATGATGTTTATATATTTTTTCCCCATTTATCTTCAGACAGAGTGGGAGGGAGAAGGAGGGAGAGAGGGAGAGAGGGGGAGAGGGAGAGGGAGAGAAACATCGATGTGAGAGAGACACGTCAACTGATTGCCTCCCACACAACCCCGACCAGGACCGGGGGCGAACCACAACCAAGGTGCGTGCCCCTTGGCCGGAATCAAACCTGTGACTCTTTGGTCTGTAGGTCAATGCTCTAACTGCTGAGCCAAACCGGCCAGGGCATTTCTGTTACATTAAAATGACAAAACCTAAGTTGCAGAGGAATCTGTAAGGTATGATTATGATTTTGTAAAATCCTACATGCAAATGGCCGAGGGAAGAGTTTCACCCAGGTCTGCATTAAAGAAGAAAAACGTCCCAGCTTTCAGTTACGCATGTTGCTAGTTCTTTTTGCCTCAGTGAGTACTTGGTCTGAAAGGACACTGTTATGGATGTCACCTGAAAATTTCCACCTCCCCTATCCTCAGTCATCCTTGGTGCCTGTGCTTAATGGAGCTACAGAGAAGCAGCAGGGAGGCGGTGGGGGGCGGGGGCAGCCGGTGTAGAGCAGGCTGTGTGGAAGCATGTCCCCCAGACCCACCCTTCACTCTCCCTGGCCTCCCGTTGCAAGGAGTAGACCCCTGCCTTTGAAGACATCACAGTGTAATCCAATCTATGCCCATCTCACTTCCGAGATATGATTGGTTGCCCTTTAAAAGCTGTGAAGTCCGGACAAGTTCTGCTATTAAAATGGCTTCAGGTGAGATGTTTAAGAACTTGCACGCTTGGTTTAGCAACTAGCATTCTGGATCTTGTCTCCGCTTAGCCACCCAGAATGGATGGAAAACAGTGAGTGAGAACAAAGGAGCATCTCGGGGTAGGGAGAGCACAGACTGCAGATTCAGAAAGCTCGAGACTGCTGCTTCTTATGGGACCTTGGCCAAGTCTCTGCTCTGCTCTGGTCCTCAGTTTATCTATCTGTAAAATGGACCTGGGGTGGGGTTAGTCTGGATAATTTGCAAGACCCTTTTCTACATGATGATCCTGCCATCAAGTCAAATATATTGTGGTTCAGGGCCGGGAATGTGCCTGAACCAGGCCAGAGGCCCAGGCCAGACCTACTGAAACATGGCGGGAAAGGGCCTGTTTCTCCGCTGGGCTGCTGACCTGGAAGGATCTACTCCAGGCTGTGGTGGCATCTTTGCCTCTTTGCTACTTCTTGGGGACAGCCTACCTGAGAATGACGCCAACAAGAAGAAAGCCAACGATGGAAAGAGTGTGTGTGTGTGAGTGTGAGAGAGAGAGAGAGCAAGTGTGCGAGCTGATGTTGTTTGAGGTCCTCTCCACGCACCCCTTGACTTCTCACGTGAACCGATGGTTCCCCTTTTGGTTCATTGGTTCAGGCCAGTTCGAGCTGACTTTTCTGAGACCTGCAATGCAGAGGGCGGCCGCGCGCGGGACCAGACCGTGACAGCCACGTAACGTCGGTTCCATGTTTCTCTCAACCTTCGCTTCTCTGACCTGCAGACGGGACCCCGGCCCTGCTTACCCCGCAGGTTGGGGTGTCAAATAGGACAGGCAAGGCCTTTGAAAACCAAAACACCGCACGACTGCATCGCTACACGACTGTCAGCCACCTGTTCTCTCAAATCCAGATTCGTTCGGAAATTCTGAGTGGAAATGTTACCAAATCAGAGTTTGCTTTTTTTTTTTTTTTTTTTTTACTTTTTCAAAATGTGACACCAAATTCCTTTCTAAGTGTTTTTCTTTTTCTTTTCTTGTCACCAAGAGAAGCACTGGCCAGGCGGCCGTCTCTAAGGAGCGCACCCAGGCCTTCGCCATTCCCTCCCCCGGTGCGCGTTCCTCTTTCTCCTGAGCTCCAAGGGCCCCTCTTTCGCCTCTGCACCTTCTTTCCCGAGCCCATCCTTCCATGGCCCACTTCTTCCCCCTCTGTGACCTTCTAAGTAAATAAAAGAGAGAGAGAAAAAGACAGGCTAACCGGGCCCTGTGAAGAGCAGAGCAAGTCGAGTTTGGATTTCTAAAGGTTTCCCAATGATAGGGAAAATAATGAAAATTTTGGAAAGAGGTAGGGTTGAGGCTGGATTAAATTTGCTGATGCTTGATCTGGAAAATTCTTTCAACAGTGAATTCAGAGATAGACTGTCTGTCATTGGTTACATACATGAAGGCAGGGGACTGGCAGGCGACAGGACGTGGGAACTTGGTGAGACCCCCACTGGGGCTTCTTGGCTGCTGCCCCCCCATCCCCTCCACCTCCCCTCCCCATCCCCCCCATCCCCTCCCCCTTCCCCTCTGCTCTTGTGCCTCCAGCTCTGAAGGGCCCTGGGGAAAGCCAGGGATTTGATGTCACAGCCGGGACATTTTCTCTGTAGAGTAAATCTCTGAAGAGAAAGGACAATGTTATTGAACTTACCCTCCCTCTCTCCCACTCGGCCTTCTATAGATCTGGCAAAGAGAAGGTATTCTCAACCTCATGCTTCCAGTGACAGTGTTAGGGGCTTACCTGGCCTTTGCCCATCTTGAATGTTTCAACTACTGCTCCTCTAGTCACGGCCCAGGAAGCAAATGTGCGCCCACCCAAATACGAAGCCACCATCCTGATGTTGCAAGGAGATGCAGGTTCTATTTCCCTTCAGACTGAACACACTCAAGGCTCATTGATTCTGTTCCTACGATGCCCATATATGCCCCGTTCATATATGCAAATCTAAGTATAAAGCAATTTCCTATTTTTCCAATGAAAAGATTTAAAACATCCCCAAAGAAAACCACCCAGCCAAACAACCATGCAACCAAGCAACCAATCAACCAACCAAACAAAAACCAATGTTTTGGGCCAACTTGAATATATACACTTATAGGGAAATAAAATAGTCCAGTGTTTATAATATTTAATTTTTACATGTATGCTAACATTTCTAAAAGTCACATATTATACAGCAGAACATGTTAATTTAGAAATTTGCTTTCTTCCACTTTCATGTTCCAGGGAGCTATTTTCTCCAAGCTCTGCTGTTGATGTGCGACCTCTGTGTCTGTATCCTCGCTCTTTAGACAGTTCACCACCTCGGTCTACGTTGCTGCCAGAGATGCAACATTTTCCGAAACTGTGCATGATGCTGTCACTGGAAACAGACAACAATTCCTCCTGTGGACACACATGCATGCCCGCTACATCATGTGTGTTGCTTTATGGTGGGGGACCTAGGGCTTCAAACAGCTTCATTACCTGAGAGTTCTGGAGGTCACAAGTCTGACACAGTCTCCCGGGTTCAAATCAAGATGTTGGCAAGGCTGTGTTCCTTCTGGAGGCTCAGGGGCAAATCCTTTTTGTTGCCTCTTCCTGTTCCAGAAGGTGCTGCTGCTGCATTCCTGGGCCCGTGGTCCCCAGTCGCATGGCCAATCTCTGGGTGTCACAACTTGTCTGACCTCCTTCCTCTCTCTCAGAGGGACCCTTGTGATGACATTGGGCCCGCCTGGGTAGTGCAGGACACTCTCCCGAGCTCGAGATCCGTACTCACACCTGCCAGGGCCCTTTGCCATGTAAGGCACCGTCTTCACAGGTGCTGGGGATTAGGACCCCAGAGAGGCAGGTGGGGGCTCCACGCCCGCAGTGGGGACTCTCTGGGTTGGGTTGAGTTGGATCTGAAAGCCCAAGAGGAGTGGGGAGAGGCCCGAGGTTGTGGGACCCAGGATTGCCTTTTAGTGGTCCTTAAAAAAAAAATTGTTTTTTCCAAAAGAACAACATCTCTTTGGTAAGAGCATCATCCTGATATGCCGAGGTTCTAGGTTTGCTCCCTGGTCAGGACACATATAAGAATCAACCAATGAGTACATAAATGAGTGGAACAATAAATCGATGTCTCTCTCTCTCTCTCAAATAAATAAATAACAAAATAAAAAAATTAAAATCAAAACAAACAAAAAATCCTTTAAGAAAAAACAGCAGCATCTGACACAGTGGTAAGGCCTGTCCCCTTAAGGGCTAAATCTGTTAAGTTTGTGTCACATGTCTTCAGCCCCTTTATTGTGTCTGTCAGGTGACTGGGATCTTTGTCAGCATTCCGAATTAGCACTGGCTGATTTTGTTTTTCAGACTGATGTATCTCAAAACAGTATTTTAATGTTCAAACTAGCAAGGCAGCTTCCTATAACATGCTAGATTTTGTGAGGACCTGGATATAAGGCAGCCCCTGAAGGGTATTTTGGGGGACAGGGGATCTGGACCTATGCCTGTGTGTCTATGGTAATAGTTTGGTTGCCTGGAGAACTTATACTTTGCATTATATTTACCTGCCGATCATAAATCCAACAGCTGCTACGTGACAGGTCAAGAGATCCCTGATGATTATTTATGTGCCAGAAACAAAAGGTGTTAACACGTTCCCACGCCCCACCCACACAAGAAGGATCCTTTACTGTGTGGGCACTTCCGGGCCTGGGAGGTTGGTGTGCGAATTATGATGGGGGGCAGAACGGCAGAATTTTAACAACAAAGAAAACATAGATTGAATTATTTCCAAAATGGTAGAGATCTGTGTGCAAGAGAAAAAGGGTAGATCCTGAAATGGGAGGAATTGAGAGAAAGGGCAAAGGTCATTGTGGGCCAGCCTTCATCATGTCCCCCACCCTCACCTCCTCTCCCCCCCCCCCCCCCCCCGCCTGCTCCCCTCTCAAGTTTTGGGAATTCACAGGAGAGAAAAAAGGAGGGAGAGATAGAACTTGTATTACACAAGACAAGCAAGAGAGAAGTTTAATCTCTTTTTGGACTTTTCCAGGGCACCAATTAAAGATCAAATTGCTTTTCAGTTTGTTCAGGGGTTTCTAGTGAGCTGAGATGGGCCTCACACAGTGGCCCAGGTCTGTGTACTTTCCTTGTAATATTAGCAAACTTACATTCGTAGAGTGCTTCCCCGTGTTCAAAGTGTCATTCGGCATCTCAGAGATGGCTCCTTCTTCTGTTAAAAGGGCTCAGGGCAGGGAGCACCTGGTTGATCAGTAGGAGGGTTGAGATTTGGGGGTCTTCACCCACCTTCTCTCCCTCACTGGGGCTCCATCCTGCCTTTATCCCTGACTTTCCAGCATCCCTTCCTAACCACACCTGCTACAGCCATGCCCTCTCTCTGAGTTTGTTCACTGCAATCAGAGCATCCTGAAGGGGCGCAGGCAGCTTCTGGCCCACTGCAAACAGAGGCTGATCGCTGTGCGTCTGGCCCACTGCAAACAAGCTGATCGCTGTGCATCTGGCCCACTGCAAACAAGCTGATCGCTGTGCATCTGGCCCACTGCAAACAAGCTGATCGCTGTGCATCTGGCCCACTGCAAACAAGCTGATCGCTGTGCATCTTGGCCCACTGCAAACAAGCTGATCACTGTGCATCTGGCCCACTGCAAACAAGCTGATCGCTGTGCATCTGGCCCACTGCAAACAGGCTGATCGCTGTACATCTGGCCCACTGCAAACAAGCTGATCGCTATGCATCTGGCCCACTGCAAACAGGCTGATCGCTGTGCATCTGGCCCACTGCAAACAGGCTGATCGCTATGCATCTGGCCCACTGCAAACAGGCTGATCGCTGTGCATCTGGCCCACTGCAAACAAGCTGATCGCTATGCATCTGGCCCACTGCAAACAGGCTGATCGCTGTGCATCTGGCCCACTGCAAACAGGCTGATCACTGTGCATCTGGCCCACTGCAAACAAGCTGATCGCTGTGCATCTTGGCCCACTGCAAACAAGCTGATCGCTGTGCATCTGGCCCACTGCAAACAGGCTGATCACTGTGCATCTGCATCTGGCCCACTGCAAACAAGCTGATCGCTGTGCATCTGGCCCACTGCAAACAGGCTGATCGCTGTGCATCTGGCCCACTGCAAACAAGCTGATCGCTATGCATCTGGTCCACTGCAAACAGGCTGATCGCTGTGCATCTGGCCCACTGCAAACAAGCTGATCGCTGTGCATCCGGCCCACTGCAAACAAGCTGATTGCTGTGCATCTGGCCCACTGCAAACAGGCTGATCACCGTGCATCTGGCCCACTGCAAACAGAGGCTGATCGCCGTGCGTCTGTCCCACTGCAGACAAGCCAATCACTGTGCATCTGGCCCACTGCAAACAGAGGCTGATCGCTGTGTGTCTGGCCCACTGTAAACAGAAGCTGATTGCTGTGCATCTATCTGCGAGGCTGGCCCTCCCTCTCCCTCTCTTTACACAACCCTTAGGGGCTGGGTCTCCAGCACAAAACTGTTGATGAAAAAGGATAACATTTACCTCTGTGGGCTATGGCGTGGGCTAGAAATCACGTGTTTGCGACAGAAAAATAATTCGTCTGTTATTTCAGCCCTGGGCTGTCAACCAGGGGGGTCGTGGTAATTAGGCAAAGACTGTGAACTACTTGATGTCAATTTTAAGATTCAGTACCACCAGGGGACCAGAGCTCACCAAAAACTCTTCCTCCAACTGCTGAGCCCTGTGCCACTGAGCAGGACTTGGGGGCTTCCTGCCAATGCATCATCCCGTAGGGCCCAGCCCCTAGCCCCTGAGTTAATCCATCTGGAGGAAGCGTACCACTGGAGGTGGGTAAGGATCCTGAAGGGATACCAGGCCTGTGTGTGGCACGGGGGCATGAGGGTTTGGGGGGGTGCTCCTGTCTCACAGCCCCGACTCAGCTGGAGCACGGGAAGGGCACACTGTGGCCGGTTCCCGCAGCCAGCAGCTGGATTGTGACGTCGTGAGCCCGGCAGCGCTGCTACAGGACATGGGGAACCCAGGGTTTCTAACCGGGCAAGGCAGAGGGGCTGAGCTCAGAGCTCTTCCTGCCCCTCGAATAGGGTGACCAGCACCACCTCTGTGACACTGTGGCCAAGGCTTTCTTGGCCCACAACATTCGGGCTACCACAGGGAATGTTAGTCCACGGGCTCTGGAGCAAGACTACAAGGTTAGCCTGGGCCTTTCTGGGCCTCAGTCCCCATCCATCGATCTGGGTTTGTAACGTTGTCTACTTCATGTTATTGTAAAGATCACATGAGGTTATAGTTGTAACACACAAAGAACAATGCCTGGTGACTAAGTGCTCCGTAAATGCTAAAGTTCATATTGTTTAAATTACCTGAATAATTGATTTTATGTGATTATATAATTTACCCTCAGAAGTATGTTCAATTGTATTGTCTCCACATCCTTGGGAGGGGACTCTTGCCCTTTAACAGCCCTGAATACACCCACCCCCACCGTTTCTTTCATTTGTTCATTCCTCATTCACCACTTATTCATCCATTAAATTCTGTCTTCCATAGGTGACAAGCCGGTCTCTTTCTCTGCTGTTGTTGCCTTCAAACCCAGGAGGAATCCCAAATCTATCTTTCCTTCCCAACCTCCTCCCTTCCGATGTGAATGGTCTGTTGAGTACCTTACAGCTGGGTGGGTCTAACAGGCCATGTGGCCTAGCACCGTCATCTTACAGGTGAGGAAACAGGCCCAGAAAGGGAGGGGGCTCACCCAGGTCACAGTGAGTGACAGGGCAGGCAGCCACTCAGACCCCTCATTCCTAGCTGCCACCTGTCCATCCTCGGCAAAACTGGTGCAGCTGCTCAGATCCTGGGAGGGGGAGGCGGGGACCCGCCCTCAGGTCCTGAGGTGCCTCCTCATGGGGTTCCTCCAGCTCTTCCGCATCAGTGCTTACCCTCAGCTAAAGGTGGCACCTGTCCCTTGCAGATGACAGCTGCAGACAGGCCACCGGTTGGAAGGTTGCCCTAATCCTGCTCTAATTCCCTGCAAATAATCTTCCCAGGCTGGCCTTAGCCTACTTACCCGGGGCTGGAAGGCACATGAGGTAAGCCACTCGGCTTAACGACAGAGTGGCCAGGCTCTGAACCCACAGCATGTCCCTGGCACGAAGCACCTGCACAGGTGGCTGCCGGTACTCCGATTCCACAGGCCAGAAGTCGTGGGCCACAGAGCCACCGTTTGAATTCTGGCACCCCACCTGAAGCCCCACTGCGGAAGGTCAGGCCTCCCTGCCGGGTGGTAATCATTTAGGAGGCCAGCTCCTCGCCTTTCTGGGGCTGTGCTAATGAGTGAGTGACTGCCGCCTGGCCACAGTCCCTGAGCGGGAGGCCTGGCTGCTCTTCCTGAAATGACAGTTGGAGCGGGCCTGTGACCAAGCACGATGGGGCCCCGTCCGCGTGGCTCCCGTGCACACACGGGAAGGCCAGACTGTGGGTAGGTGGGTGGCTGGACCACGCGCAGCAGAAGAACTGACTCAATGGCCAGAGGTTTGAGGAGATGTCCTTCATTCAACAAACACAGACAAAGCACCTACTATGTGCCAGGCACCGTTGCAAGAGGTTCGTCAGCGTCGGTTGTCTCGGCAGCCAGCGCTGTCTGGTGCCAAGCTCTCGTGCCATACGGTGGCTGTTGAATGTCGCTCCACATGCAGCCCTTAGAGATGGACCTGGCCCCCCCCCCCCGCCCCCCCGAGTGTAAGGCACAGAGGCATGGGGTCAGAAGCAAAGTCCTGATAAAGCTCCCAGGACCCCAGGAAGAGGGCTGTCCGTGAATGTATTGATTCAGTTAATTCCGTTTTGTTGCTGTTTAGCTTTATTTGCTTGTCTGTTGTCTGTGTACTCACGCTAGAAACTAAGTTTCATAAGAAGCAGAACTTGGTCTGGTCACCTCTGTATCCAGCACTTACAGTAGCCCCGGGCACAGAGCAGGTGCTCAATATGTTCATAGTTTAATAAGTGTGGTGAGTGAAAGATGGCCATGCATTCTTTGCTAACTCTCCTCACTCTGAACCCAGGTTTGCCTGAATGACTCGCCGGATCAGCACAGTCCGGCAGAAGGATGCTCTGGGCTCAGCCATGAGGAACTTGACAGGTGCCACTGGGGGTTTGGGAACCCCTGCTCCTGGATCGCTCCTCCTCGGAGCCTGGCCTCCTTGCTTTGAGCAGCCCAGGCACATGGAGAGGCCCTGCGTAGGTGCGCTAGTCAACAGCCCCAGCTGGGCTCACAGGTGACAGGCAGCATCAACTGCTGGTCCCAACAGTGAGCCAGTGTGGACAGTCAGTCCAGAGGAGCATGCAGATGACTGGCTCCCGCCGACATGTGATCGCAAACACACGAGCCTGCAGCTGAGCCCGTCAGTCCCAAGAGTCCTGAGGGAGGTGTGTGGGGAGTCGTTCTGACACAGAACGAAAGGGGTGGTGGCAGCATGCTCGTGACAAAGCAGCACTGTGTCCGGTCTCATTTGTGTAAAATCATGCACATCCATAAGAACACGCATAAAGACGGGCTTGAAGGATGATTACCAAATTGTTCGTGATAGTTATCTCAGGACAGTGACATCCAGGGGACCTTTACTCCCTTCGTTACATTTTAATGGATTGTTCAGGTTCTTTACGATGAATACTATATAATTACATATAATAAACAAGGTTATTTGAGGGCGGAGTGGGAAAAACATAATAAATTAAGCATAAGGTTTTTCCACAACACAATATATAGCCTTGATTATCGTGGCAATTTTCTTTAGGTGGTAAAATGAGAAGGACCTAAGTTTTATCACCGGGCTTCCATTCAGGCTCATAATACTCTATTCTATTAAGGAACTTGCCCAATGTTGTAAGCCGGGGCTCTTATTTGCAACAGAAACCAACTCTGGCTGATTTAAGCAGAAAAGAGATTTATTTATTTTTAAAATATGTTTTTAGTGATTTTTTTTTTTTGAAGAGAGATAGAAAGAGTGATGTGAGCGAGAAGTATTAATCGGCCGCCTCCTGCATGCGCCCCACTGGGGATTGAGCCCGAAACTGGGGCATGTGCTCTGACGGGGAATTGAACTGGGATCTCTCAGTTCATGGGACGATGCTCAGTCCACTGAGCCACACTGGCCAGATGAAAAGAGATTTATTAAAAGGTCATTGGGTATTGTCCTAGCCAGTTTGGCTCAGCAGTCAGAGCATCTGCCTGCAGACAAAAGAGGTGCGGGTTCAATTCTGGTCAAGGGCACGTACCTGGGTTGCAGTTTGGTCCCCGGCCATGGTTGTGGTCATGTGGGAGGCAGCCAATCAATGTGTCTCTCTTGCATCCATGCTTCTTTCTCTCTCTCTCTCTCTCTCTCTCTCTCTCTCTTTCACTTCCCCCCTCCCACTCTATCTGAAGATAAATGATAAAGTGTCCTCTGGTGAGGATAAAAAAATAAAATAAAATAAATCATTGGGTATCTATTCATGATAAAAACTCCCAGCGAACTAGGAATAAGTTCGAACTCCTTCACCTTGACAAACAGCGTCTACAAAAACCTACAGTAAACATTATAAGTAATGATGAGAGCCTCTCCACTTCCCCCAGAGACTGGGGAAAAGACAGGATGTCTGTTCTCACCGCTCCTCGTCAACAACCTCGCCGGTTCAATAAAGCCAGAAAGAGAAATACAGGCATAAGGATACAAGGCAATTGCGATCGCCTACGTAGAAAAGTCTAAATTTACAAGGACACTATTGGATCTAGCAAATGAATTAGGTAGAATGTAGTGCCCTGGCCAGTTTGGCTCAGCGGTTAGAGCGTCGGCCTGCGGTCCTAAGAATGTAGTTAATAGAAGAGGTTAATATACTACAATTTATTTATTTATTAAGTTGAACCTTTATGTACTAACGATGCAGAAATGGAAAAAATTTTAAAAGTACCATTTACAGTAGCACCAAAGCATGAAATACTTAGGGCTAAATGATATGTAAGTTTTATAAGCTGAAAACTACAAAATATTGATGAGAGAAATAAAAAAAAGACTTAAATAAATGAGATATGCTGTGTTTCTGGATCAAAAGGCTCAATATTGTCAAGATACCAACTGTCCCTAAATTGATCTCCGGATTCAACACAATCTCAATCAAAATCCCAGCAGACTTCTTTGAAGAAACTGACAAGCTGATTCTATTTATATGGGAAAATGAAGGTCTCAAATTGGTCAAAACAATTTTAGAAAAGAACAATATTATAGGACTCCTACTACCTGATTCCAAGGCCTATTGCAATAATCAACACAGTGTGGTATTGGTTAAAGGATAGATACATAGATTAATAGAACAGAAAACAGAACCCAGATATAGACCCACATATAAATCGATTTTTTAACATAGGTCCCATAGCAATTCAATAGAGAAGGGAAGTCTTTTCAACAAATAGCACTATTGGACATCAAGATGCAAAAGTCCTCAATCCATACCATATACAAAAATTAATTTGATATATATTATAAACCTAAATGTAAAACCTACAATTACAAATCTTCTAGAAGAAAACAGAAGAAAGTCTTTGATGTTTTGGGCTAGGCAATTTCTTTTTAGGACATAAAAAGCATAAATCACTAAAAATAAACTTCATCCAAATTAAAAACTTTTGCTCTTGAGACTTCCGGTCAGGATGGCGGGTAGGTAAACGCGGTATTGCGTCCTCCCATAACCACATCAAAGTTACGACTAAATACATAACAACCATCCTTCAGAACCGCCTGACACCGAGCTAAATGGAAGTCCTACAACTACGGGATTAAAGCAGCAGCCACACCAAGACTGGTAGGAGGGGCGGAGGGGACGGGTTGGTCCCATACCCACGTGTGGCGGATAAACATCAGGAGGACACCTCGGCTGGGAAGGTCCTCCCTGAGGACTGAGGGGTCCCTGTCCCAAAACAGGCCCCAGCTCAAGGTTCCAGAGTCAGGAAGAGAATCCCCATCACTTCTGGCTGGAAAACCAGCGGGAACTGAGGCTCAGGGAGGCTGAGGCAGCTGGAGCCCCAGGCAGCATCTCTTAAAGGGCCCGCACACGAACTTACTTGGACGCCCCCTCCAGGCTCTAGCATGGGGGAGGCAGCTTGAAAGGCTCCAGAGACATGCAGCGAAGACTGAGTTGTTTAGCATCGGAGCAAGAGCTGGAGGGGCAGCTTTCTCCTGGACGGAGGTGCTGGTGGAGGCCATATTCCTTTGGCGAGCCCTTCCCTTGGGCAGCAGATGGCTGCCATATCTGGGACTCCAGCAACCTGGCTCACACTGTTTGCCCTGCCCTGGTGATTCTCTGAGGTCCCACCCCACCCAACTTTCAGGCCCACCCAAGCTGTTTCCAATGACTTTACCTAGGATTGGCCTGTCTTGGATCCTGCTTCAGAGTTTCCTAAAATCTCTCAAACAAGCAGCATCTGGTCTCAGCGAGCCCCATACCTCTTGTTAAGTGGCCCCAGGCCTGGCACTAGAAGCAGCCAGCCTTGGTCCACAGCTTGGCTTTGCCTGGGCACCTCCAAGCCCAGCAGACATCTGCAGATCACATTGTAGCTGATGCCAGGTGGCCTGGATAGAACACAGGCAGTGGCTGACCTTGCCCCAGAGCCAACACACCCAGTGGACAGCTTCATAGCACATCGAAGCACCACCACCCAACCACCTCCACAAGTGACACACTCAATGAGTAAACTCCGTGGGTACCAGAACCCTGCTGAAGTAAGTTTTGCTCTGGGTTTTGGGCCCCTACACAGCTGATCCTCCAAGGTAGTCAGAGGCCAGTGGTCAGTGGGCACAGCCAGTCCTTGCAGCTGATCAGCCTGAGTAAATCCCTCCCATTAACATGCCAACAGCAATCAAGACTCAATTACAACAGAAGGGTGTACAGTCCTCAGGAGGGGTGCCCCTTTGAGGGCCCAGCTGGGGTGATCAGGGAGGCTGTGCCACTGGATCCTACAGGACACCTACAATAATAGGCCACCCTACGAAGCCTAGGAGATATAGCAACTCTACCTAATACATAGAAACACACACAGGAAAGCAGCCAAAATGAGGAGACAATGAAACATGTCCCAAATGAAAGAAAAGTACAAAACTCCAGGAAAAGAATGAAACAAAATGGAGATAAGCAATCAATCATATGCTGAGTTCAAAACACTGGTTATAAAGATGCTCAAGGAACTTAGTAAGAATAGCAACAACATAAAAAAGGACCAGTCAGAAATGAAGGATGCACTAACTGAAATAAAGAATAATTTACAGAGAATCAATAGTAGAATAGGTAAAGCCAAGAAGCAAACCATCGATTTGAAATATAAGGAAGCAAAAAACACCCAATCAGAATAGCAAAAAGCAAAAAAGAATCCAAAAAAAATGAGGACAGTATAATGAGCCTCTGGGACAACGTCAAGTCTACTAACATTTACGTCATGGGGGTGCCAGAAGGAGAAGAGAGAGAGCAAGAAATTGAAAAGGTATTTGAAAAAGCAATGACAGAATAATTCCCTAACTTGGTGAAGGAAACAGACATACAAGTCCAGGAAGCACAGAGAGTCCCAAACAAGAGGAACCCAAAGAAGTTCATACCAAGACACATCATCATCAAAATGCCAAAGGTTAAATACAAAGAGAGAATCTTAAAAGCAGCAGGAGAAAGACAGTTAGTTACCTACAAAGGAGTTCTCATAAGGCTGTCAGCTGATTTCTCAAAAGAAACTTTGCAGGCCAGAAGGGAGTGGCAAGAGATATTCAAGGTGGTGAAAAGCAACCACCTACACCCAAGATTACTCTATCCTGCAAAGCTGTCATTTAGAATCGATGGCCATATAAAGAGTTTCCCGGACAAGAAAAAGCTAAAGGAGTTCATCACCACCAAACCAATATTATATGAAATGTTGAAGGATTTTCTTGAAGGAGAAGAACAAAAAATTATGAAAAATAAAATGGCAATTAATACATATTTATCAACAATCAAATCTACAACAAAATGAGCAAGCAGAACAGAAACAGACTCATAGATATGGAGAACTTTTTGTTGCTTGCCAGATGGGAGGGGGTTGGGGAATGAGTGAAAAAAATGAAGGAATTAAGAAGTACAAAATAGTCGTTAGACTGTTGAACCTTAAAAGGCAGCGGGGGAGGGAGGACAGGATGAGATAAATCAAAGAACTTCTATGCATATATGCATAACCAATGGACACAGACAGTAGTATTGGAATAGTGCAGGTCAGGGGCGGGATTGGGGAGGAGGGAGTCAATGAGGGGAGAAAAAGGGATGACTTCTGTAATACATTCAACAATAAGTTAAAAAAAAACAAACATCCACTCTTGAAAAGACACATGAAAATAAGATAAGCCACAGACTGGGAGAAAACATTTGGAAAACACAAATCTGATAAAGGACTGGTAACTAGAATATATAAATAACTCTCAAAATTCAGTAAGAAAATAAAAAACCCAGTAAAAAAATTAGCAAAATATTTGAACAGATTCTTCACCAAAGAAGATACATGAGTGGCAAATAATCACATGAAAATATGCTCAACGGGATTCATAATTAGGCAAATGGAAACTGAAACCATAATGAGATATCAATACACCTACTGAAATGGCACAAAAAACCTGACAACATCAAATGCTGGTAAGGATATGGAGCAACTGGAACTCTTACGCATTGATGGTGGAAATGCCAATTGTTACAGCCACTTTGGAAAACAGTTTGGTAGTCTCTTATAGTCATCTATTTACCATTGGACTCCGAAATTTAGCTCCTTCATATTTACTGAAAGGAAATGAAGACATATGTCCGCACAGAAACCTATATGTGAAAGTTGATAGCAGCTTTATTCAAACAGGGAATAACTCAATGTCCATCAGTTGGTGAACTAACAAATTCTAGTGCATTCATAAAATAGAATATGACTCAGCGGTAAAAAGGAACAAACCATTTTTACATGCAGCAATGTGGATGACTCTCAAAAGAATTATGCTAAGTATGAGAAGCCAGACTCAAAAGACAGCATACTGTAGATTCCATTTATAGGACATTCTAGAAAAGGCCAAACTACAGGGGAAAAAATCACATCAGTCATTGCCATCTGGAGGGGACTGGCCACAAAGGGGCACACGGGGACTTTTTGGCATAAGGAAATATTTTATATCTTGATTGTCAGACTTGTTATGCAACTGTATGATTTTGCCAACATTCATAGATCTGTACACTTTAAAAGGGTGAATATCACTGCATGTAAAATATACCCAATATAAATGGCCAACGGGTACATGAAAAGGTGATCAGCATCACTAATCATTACAGAAATGCAAATCAAAACCACAATGACAGATCACCTCACACCTGTTAGAATGACTGTTCTGGAAAAGATAAGAAATAACATATGCTGGGGACAATGTGGAGAAAAGGGAACACTTGTGTACTGTCGGTGGGAGTGTAAATTGGTATAGCCGCTATGGAAAACAACATGGGAGTTCCTGAAAAAATTAAAAATAGAACTACTATGTGATCCAGCAGTTCCACTCTAGGCATCCGAAGGAAATAGCAGCACTCACCTGGAAAGATGTCTGCACACCCCTCCCCATTCACTGCAGCATTATTTTAACAACGGCCCAAACGTGGAAACAACCTACATGTCCATCAGCGAGTGAATGGATAAAGAAAATCACATACACAAACACGCACACACTGGTATATTATTCAGCCTCAACAAAGGAGGAAATCCTGCCACTTGTGAAAACATGAATGGATCTTGAGAGCATTATGCTAAGTGAAATAAGTCCGACAGAGAAAAACAAATACCATATGATCTCACTTATATGTAGAATCGGAAAGTATCGAACTCATGGAAACAGGTAATAGGAGGACGGTTGCCAGGAGCTGAGGGGTGGGGGAAATGGGGAGATGTTGTCCAAGGGTACAGACTTTCAGTGGTAAGATGGACAGGTCCGGGGACCTAATGTACAGCATGGTGACAATAGTTACCATGGTGTACTTGAGAGCTGCTATCAGACTACATACAGCTTTAGTGTTGTCACCATAACAACATCATTGACAAAATGGTTATAATGTGAAGTGAAGGACGTGTTAACTAACCCTATTGTGGTAAACATTTCCCCAAATATATATGTATCGCATCGTCACATTGTATCCCTTAAATGTACACAAGGATATGTGTCAATGATATCTTAATAAAGCTGGAAAAAATACCCCAATAAAGCTGAAAAAAAGTGGAGTCATTGGGAGGGCCAGGGGGACACATGGCTTTGGGACACATGGCCACGGAAAATGGTCAGAGTCATACTGGACGCTGGACTTAGCCAGTGTTAGTAGTGTCCAGTCAGGAAAACAGGAAGCACCCAGATTCCCAAGCAGAGAGGAGCCTAATCCACAGGCTGAATCGGTGGCCTTAGTCAGCAGCCAGGGAGGCAGGAACTGGGCGCACCTGGCAATTTCCACGTCCTAGTCGGAGGCAGGCTCCACCTTTACGGGTAGAAGACTCACCACAAAATAAAGGGGTCCAGTGCTAGAGGCCAAAAAAACAAAAAAACAAAAAACAAGATAGATGTCCACTCTAACAGGAAGTATGAAAACTGGGTTTCCAACCCTTATAAACCAGGACCAAGATCTTAATGTCTACATGGGAGTTTAATAATTTTTTTTTTCCTTTATTGATTTCAGAGAGAGAGGAAGGGAGAGGGAGAGATAGAAACATCAATGAGAGAGAACATCGATTGGCCGCCTCCTGTATGCCCTCCACTGGGGATCGGGCCCACAACCTAGGCTTGTGCCCTGGCTGGGAATCGAACCGGCGACCTCTTGGTTCAGGGTCGACGCTCAACCACTGAGCCACACTGGCTGGACACTACATGGCAGTTCTTGAGTGGTGCCCAAATGCTGTTCCCAAGACCCTGACTACTTAGTCTGGAATGGGTTAAAAACTAGATCACAACCACACCCACACCCACACCCACGAGCCAAACACACACATTCTCCCCACAGGGGAGCCGAGAGCTCTGGGCTCAGCCCCGCCCACTCTGAGCTCCCATCTGGGCCCTTCCCCATCCTGTGCCTCTCTAGCTGGGAATGTCTCCTTCTGGCTTGGGATCCGACTGGTCCTCAGAGAACAGGAGGAGGAGGAGGGGCACCCCCGCCCAGGCCCTCAGGAGGCTGGAGTTTTGAGCAGCATCAGTGTCTAGATGGGACAGGAAGGAGGAGAGGGAGGTGATGGTGGTCTGAAGAGGAAGAGCAGAGGTCAAGTTGAGGTTTTGAAATGAAAGCTCTTTCCTGCTCTCTGTCCATTTCTCCGGCTCCCAGAGGTCCAGCTCCAGGCCACCAGGCACTCACCTGCTCTGTCTCAGCCTCCGCTCACCCTCCGCTCACCCTCCCAGGCTGCTCAGTGCGTCTTCCACCCACCCGCCCCCAGGGACATCCGCATGCTTGCTATGCAGTTCTTACTCCCTGCAATCCAGCCTCCACCCACACACCGGCCAAACAACCCCTGCAGGCCCTCTCGAACAGGGAACAGCACAGCTGAAAGGTATGGACGCCTTGATTCAAACCCACAGAGCCTGGGAGGTCACCTGAGGGAGAGGAAACACACAAGGGAAGGCAGGTGCAGGGAACCTCCTGGATCCACCACTCACCATGCCACGTCCTCTCCTCCCTCAGAGGCCAAAATGGCCAGACACACACCTCGCCCTCCTCCTGTGCCCCTGCAGTGGGGGCACATGCCCCAGTTCTGGCCATGGGACCAGTGCGACAAGCTGTTTTCTGGGTAAGAAATTCTTCCCTAATAACAGGAGATGTGTTTTCCTTTCCAGTAGATGTTGCCACATGTGCTTGTGATGTTGGACTTGTAGCAGCCGTCTTGTGGCCACAGGGACCAGCCTGGGACTGAGCTAGTGGGCTGAAGGAGATGGAGCAGAAAGATGAGGAAGAGCTGGGCCCCGATGGTATCGCGGAGAACCAGCCTGCGCAGGTGTTCTGATCGTGTGAGATAATGAAGCCCCTTATTGCTTGATCTGCGTGTAGCTGGGTGCTTCGGTCTGCACAGCTGAAAGTATTCAGGGGACCCAGACATAAGCCAGCATGTGCCAAATCCCCCAGCGTGCAGGGCTGTGCTAGGAGCTTTATAAGGTAATTACTACGTTATCCCCATTTCACATTTGAGGAAACTGAGGCTTGTGTGCACAGGGTCACATGTTAAGTGTCAGAGGCAAGACTCTAAGCTAGTGTGACTTAAAAGAAGTTACTGGGCACTTACTACCTGTGAGGCACTCTCCGGGGGTGGGGATGCTGTGCGAAGGGACAGACAAACCCAGCCTTCATGGAGGTGCCATCTCACTAGAGGGCACTGGCGGTCAACAGGTAGACACACAGCAAGGTAACTGTGGGTTAGTGATAACTGCTAACAAGGCACTAATAGGGTGATGTGGTGAGAAGTGCTGGAGGATTTCTGGTGTGTGTTGGAGGGAGGGAACATTTTAGATGGGGTGATTGGGGAAGGCTTTGTTGAGTCACATCTGAACTAAGCCTAGATGGACAGGAAGGAGCTGCCGTCACCATGTGAAGACCCCGGGAAGGGCTTCCAGAGGGAGACACACGTGCAAGGTCCTGACCACCGCAGCAGTGGTGATCCCACAACTTCAAGAAAACAAAAAGGGGGGAGATGTGGGGTTGGGGGGTCCCCGAGGCAGCAAAGAGCAGGAGGCTGCTGGGACCAGACCCCAGTCAGAGGTGGGGGAGGTGGGGTTGTAGAGATGGCTGAGGTTGGAGAAAGGCAGGGGCTACATCCTAGGGCCTGGTGGGTCATGGTTTCCGTCCCTCAGCCTGCTGGGATCGGTGCAATGCAATGAAACTACAAGCACACGCTGCTTGGAGTGAGAGGGAGCTTTGCAAGGGAGCAAATGCCCCAGATCTTTGGACGCAGTCCCATTTATTTGCAGATTGGTTCCCCCAGGTTACAAGCAGATTTATGTAGATTATTTCCTTGAGATCGAGTTTCTGCAAACCATACACCCTAGCTTTGTCTCTTGCTTTTTATGGGAAGAGGCTTTGAAGCCAAAAAATAACAAACCCTTATTCACATGCAATTGAAGCACTCAATGCAGACGGGCGGGCCAGGTTTTTGACAATGCATTAACACAAGGTTACAAAATGTCCATTTTCCAACCCCCCAACCCCACAATGGTGAAGGGTCTGGATCTTATTCTGAGAGGAGGAGTCACTGAAAGGTTTTAAGCAGTGGAGAGACACCTGATTTATGTTTTTGTTGTTGTTAATCCTCACTGGAGGATATTTCTACATTGATTTTTTTTTTTGATAGAGTGGAAGGGAGGGAGGGAGGGAGGGAGGGGAAGAGAGAGAGAGAAAGAAATATCCATGTGAGAGAGACACTTCAATTGGTTGCTTCCTCCATGACCCTGTCCTGGGCTGCAGATAGACCTATAATCTAGGTACATGCCCTTGACTGGGAATTGAACCCACGACCCTTCAGTCTGGGGGCCAATACTCTAACTGCTGAGCCAAACCGGCCAGGAGCTGATTTAAGGTTGTTTTTTAAAAAATATGTTTTATTGATTTTTTTAGAGAAAGAGGAAGGGAAAGAGAGATAGAGACATCAATGTGAGAGAGAAACATGGATCAGCTGCCTCCTGCACGCCCCCTACTGGGGATTGATCCTGAAACCCGGGCATGTGCCCTGACTGAGAATCGAACCGGGACCTCTCAGTCCATGGGAGGACACGCAATCCCCTGAGCCACACCGGCTGGGCCTGATTTATGTTTTTGTTGGGTGTCTCTGGATGCTGCGTAGAAACTGGATCGTAAGGGGTAGGAGTGGAGGCAGCAAGACCAGGTGGGAGGCGGTGGGTGTGGCCCTAGGAAAGAGGTCATGGGGTTGGAATTGGGGGCTGTCTTGGAGAGGTGAACTGATTCCACACAGGTTCCCAAGGCACCCGTGACAGGACTCGCCAGTGGGTTGGGTGTGTAGAAAATGGAAAAGGGAGGAATACCGGTTGACCCCTAGGGTTTGGGCTTGGGCACCTGGGTGGATGGTGACGCCTTACGAAAGAGGAATTTAGGGAAAATCAGGGTTCTGTTCTGGAGTCCAGAGCTGGTGTCCTCTTTCCACTCTACTCTGTCGCCTCCCTAAAGTTAATAAAATCCCCTCATTTGTGGAACATCCTGAACAAAATAAGCTGACGATCAAAAGAGATCCAGAGACGTGGAAGTAGGGAACAGACTAACAAACCTCAGAGGGAGGGGGTGGAAGGGCGGGAAGAGATAAACCAGAGGACTTATGTGCATATATGCACAACTGATCCACAGGGTCGCTGGGCTGGGAAGACACGAGGCAGGGAGGGGGCGGAGGGAGGGTGTCAATGGGGAAAAGAGGGGAACATCTGTAATACTTTCAGTAACAAAAAAAGTTAATAAAATTCAAACCTGCCACTTAGAGCTATTTCTGCCCTTGGGCGAATCGAGCGGTGAGTGATGAGGTGGGAAGGGGAGCATGCAAGGCCTCCAGGGAAAGACAGCTCTGAGAGAATGTTTCCTTCTCGCCTCCAAAGTGCTTACGAAGCGCAAGTTCGGTGAATTGATCTCCGGGTTGGTAAATTAGCACCTGTCTTGGACAGGGCTTCCCCAGAAGCAGAGCCTGAGACGAGGATGTGAATGCACGAAGCTTTATCGGGAGGCGATCTCAGGAGGCGCTGGGAGGCATCGTGGGGATGTGAGAGAAGAAAGGGAAGGAGACAAGGCAGAGTTTGCTGATGGGCAAGTTGCCGCTGTGGGTGGAGCCTTGCTGGGACCTCTGGGACAGAGCACAGAGCATCCATCAGAACTGTCTGGGCAAAAGGCCAGCTGTTATCCTCACTGACCCAACGGTGCTCCCAGGGGGTCAACTCCAACTGTCTTCCCTGAAGGCTGGCCCTCTGAAAGCACAAGGTGGAACACGGCAGGTGCTGGCAGGAGGAAGCTCGGTGTGCACTAGACCGTGAGGGCCCAGGCATATGGAGAGGGCAGCTTCTGCCATTGCTGCATCAGCAAAGTTTTCACGTCTACTAATACTTTCTTTTATTTTTAATGAATTTATTGGGGTGACATTGGTTAATACAAGTATATAGGTTTCAGGTGTACGATTTTATAGTACGTCGTTTGTATATTGTATTGTGTGTCCACCACCCCAAGTCAAGTCACCTTCGATCACCATTTATCCCTTTTTACCTTCTCCTACCTCCCCTACCCCTCTGTCCGTCTGGTAATCACCATACTGTTGTCTTGTCTATGAGGTTTTATTTTATTTTTTTGCTTCATTGCTTCACCTTTTTCACCCAGTCCCCATAAACCCCCTCCTCTCTGACAGCTGTTAATCTGTCCTCCATATCTATGAGTCTGTTTCTATGTTGTTTGTTAGTTTCTTTTGTTCATTAGATTCCACATATAAGTGAAATCATATGGTACTTGTTTTTCTCTGATTTTACTTAGCATAATGCTTTCCAGATCCATTCTTGCTGTCACAAAGGTAAGATTTCCTCCTTTTTTACAGCTGAGTAGTATTCCACTGTGTAAATGTACCACATCATATTTATCTACTCATCTACTGACGGGCACTTAGGCTGCTTCCAAATCTTGGCTACTGTAAATAATGCTGCAATGAACATAGGGGTGCATATATTCTTTTGAATTAGTATTTTGGGTTTCTTTGGGTATATTCCCTGAAATGGAATTACTGGCTCATAAAGTAGTTCCATTTTTAATTTTTTGAGGGAACTTTGTACTGCTTTCCACCGTGGCTGCACCAATCTGCATTCCCACCAACAGTACATGAGGGCTCCCTTTTCTCTGCGTCCTTGCCAGCACTTGTTTGTTGATTTATTGAAGATGGCCATTCTGACAGGTGTGAGGTAATATCTCATTGTGGTTTTAATTTGAATTTCTTTGATTAGTGATGTTAAGCATCTTTTCATATGCCTATTAGCCATCTGTATGTCCTCTTTGGAGAATTGTCTATTCAGGTTCTTTGCCCGTTTTTTAATTGGATTGTTTGTTTTCGTGTTGAATTTTATAAGTTCTTTATAAATTTTGGATATTAACCCCTTATCAGATGTATCATTGGTGAATTTGTTCTCCCATTCAGTGGGTTGTCTTTTTGTTTTGTTGATGGTTTCCTTTGCTGTGCAATTTTTCTTTTTTAGTTTGATGTGTTCCCATTTGTTTAGTTTTTCTTTTGTTTCCCTATGCCTGAGGAGACATATCAGAAAAAATATTGCTACATGAAATGTCCGGAATTTACTGCTTCTGTTTTCTTTTTTTTTTTTTTTTTATCCTCACCCGAGGACATTTTCCCATTTTTTTGTTCAGGTAGAGTGGGAGGGAGAGAGAGGAACAGAGAGAGAGAGAGAAACATCGATGTGAAAGGAACACATCGAGTGGCTGCCACCCACACAACCTACCAGGGCCGGGGACAAACTGCAACTGAGGTACGCGCCCTTAGCAGGAACCGAACCCGGGTCTCTCAGGACCGCAGGTCGACGCTCTAACTGCTGAGCCAAACCGGCCAGGGCTGCTTCTGTTTTCTTTTAGGATTTTTATGGTTTTGAGTCTAACATTTAAGTCTTTAATCCACTTCGAGTTTATTCTTGTGTATAGTGTAAGAAGGTGGTCTAGTTTCATTTTCTTTTTTTCCATGTTTCTGTCCAGTTTTCCTAACACCATTTATTTAATAAACTATCTCTACCCCATTGTATATTCTTGCCTCCTTTGTCAAATATTAATTGAACATAAAGGCATGGATTTATTTCTGCTCTTTCTATTCTGTTTCATTAGGTCTATGTGTCTGTTTTTATGCCAGTACCTTGCTATTTTGATTATGATGGCCTTGTAGTATAGTTTGATATCAGGTAGCATGACTCCTCCAACTTTGTTCTTCTTTCTCAAGATTGCTGTGGCTATTCGGGGTCTTTCATGGTTCCATATAATTTTTTGGAATATTTGTTCTAATTCTGTGAAATGCACCATTGGTATCTTGATAAGGATTGTGTTGAATTTATAGATTGCTTTGGGTAGTATGGACATTTTAATGATGTTAATTCTTCTTATTCATGAACATGGTACATGCTTCCACTTATTTGTATCTTCTTCAAAATTACCAGACAATACTATTCAAAAGGCAGTCAATAGATCAGTGTCACAAATGGTTACCATGCCCAATAAAGAATTTGTAAATAAACTCTCTGTTTTCTTCACTGGGAAAGTCTTGCTGTAGAGCCTGGTCAGTGTGGCTCAGTGGCTGAGTGTTGACTCATGCACCAAGAGGTCGCTGGTTCGATTCCCGGTCAGAGCACATGCTCAGGTTGTGGGCCAAATCCCCAGTGGGGGGCATGCAGGAGGCAACCAGTTGATGTACTTTCTCATTGATGTTTCTATCTCTCGCTCCCTCTCCCTTCCTCTCTCTCTCAAATCAAGAAAGAATAAAAAAGTTTTTAAAAAAGAAAGCCTTAAAAAAAAGAAAGAAGAAAGAAAGAAAGAAAGAAAGAAAGAAAGAAAGAAAGAAAGCAAGCCTTGCTGTAGAAAAGTCAGCTGATAGAGAGAGTGTGCCTAGTGGTGAAAACTGATTGACCTTCTGTCCCAAGGTCCTTGTCTTATTGCAGACTATTAGCAAACAGACCAGCACTTTCTGTAGCTAGACTGTGCGCTCCTATGGACAGAAGCTGTGCCATATTTGCCTCTGTCCCCCCAGCCCTGGCACAGAGTCTAGTACAGAGGAGGCACTTGGCAGATCTGCATTGTGCCATTTTACAGATGAGAAAACAGGGACACCGAGAGATGGCCTGTCGGTTCTGCTGCCTGATCCTTCTGAACCTCAGAGCTGCCTCCTGGACTGACTTCCACGTGGGATGAGCTCTCTCCCAGGAGAGGGGTTCCAACCGCAATCAAGCCCAGTGGCATTCTCTCCCTTTAAGAGTTGTGTACTGGGCTGTGTCTGTCTCTAGCTGTTTCGAGCTGAGAACCTGGGCGCCTGTGGCTGGGATTTAGCTGCTTCTCAGCAAGTACAATGAACCAATGGGCAGAGCCAAGGTGACTGATGGGAGGCTTTTCTGGTGGAGGAGTTCTGCACAGGGCTTCTGGGAGGAAAGGACCCCTTGACCTGGCTGTACACAGCTGAGAGCTGTGGAGGGAGGATGGGCAGAGCAGAAGGGCATCCGCGGTGCTGTTTGGTCCCATGTGAGCCTAGGTGAGGGACAGACGCCTGCGGGTAGTTCAGAAGGGTTTGGCTCAGTGGGGATACCCAGAGGGCAATAAGCTCTTTGCTCCCTTTGACTAGATGTCAGGGGGCGGGACACTGTGTGAGGCACCCTGGCACACCCATCCACATCCTCCTTGAGTGTGCCAGCAAGAATGGCTTCATGGGCAGCAGGTCCCAGAGGGATCCAGGAGTAGAAGAAGCCAAGAGGACCACTCATGAGTGTGTAGGAGATGCCTGTGCTGGTGCGGGGTGGGGGCTGAGCAAGGCAAAGGTGTAATGTGGGTGGTGGTAGGGAGCGAGGGGTGCAGGGTGGGTGGGAGTGGAGAGGCCCCTCACATGGGGCTGTGTTCCAATTGACTAAGGAAATTACAGGTACCATTGGTGTCAAACCTGGAGTCGGCAACTTCCCTAAGGAAATGCGGACCCCTGACATGCAACCTTCTGCCTTTCAAGGGTGCTCTGCATCATTTTTGTGATCTTTGGGGTGGAGGGACGTAGAGATTTCTTTCGAAGGGATCAGAATGATTGTCTTGTACTCCTTGGCGGCTCCCAGATCCCCAGCCTGCCAGGAACTCCCTAGGGCTCTGTCTGGTGCTCCCCGAGGTCTTCTGGGTACCTCGTCAGCACTGCGTGCCTCCTGCCCTCTGTACCCTGAGGGCTGTGGGCTGTACACCAAACCCTCTGCTTTGAGAGGAGGGATGGGTGGAGGTACTTCCGTTCCACCCCATGGGCAGTCATTTCTCCTCAGTTCCTTCCAGCAACACTTTTCTCTTCCTCTAGTCTTCTTATCACAACCAAAGAGGACACACACACTCCATGTGCGAGATGAAGCAATGTCGTAGCGGTAGACTCAATGAAAACCCCCAGAATACTCTGCACTCCTTCTTCCTCTGTCTCTCGGGACTAGAGCAGCATGGGGAAGTCATATCTTGGAGGTCCTGTCCCAGCCGTGGAAGGCACCAGAAACACCCACCTCCCACCCCATCAGACACCTGTGCTGTGCTGACCCACTGGGTTTCCAACTCCCTCAGTGAAGCTGCAGACAAGTCTGAGAACCCATCGCCCCAGTCCCCTCTGGGAGCGCTCGCTGCCTCCAGGGCTTCAGCAAGTACAAACCCGCCCTCCCTCCGCAGGCCCCTTGCTTTTACCCACGGCAGGCGCAACACCTGCTAGCGAGGTTCTCTCGGAGCACAGATTTTCTTTTTGGCTGACAGATATCTCGCTGCACTTCCAGAACTCCTAGCGGGAGCGACGAGAGAATGTCTGGTCAGCTCCATAATCATTAAAGCGGAGAGTAAGGCAGGGACTCCCTCGCACCTGTGCAGAGTGGCCTTGTCACGTTCCGCTGAAGTGACGTCCGCGGGAGGCTCTGCCAAGCTTGCACTGAGCTGAAAGGCTGGCTCAGAAGCCACTTCTCAGCGGGAGGAAGCCGGCTCCCGCGGTTGTCAAGGGCCCGGGCAGAAGTGCTGACTGTACGAACTGTAGCAGTGTTTAAAAATGAGCCGACCCAGAAACTCCGGCTTCAAACAGCTCAGCTCCAGCAGCAGCGGGGAGCAGTCGGGGAGCCTGGCCTGGGATCATGCCCCACACAGGGGGCTCTCTTGCTTTCTCGGCCAGTCCAGCCACAGGCGGCAGATCACAGGCTCGGCTCCTGCTGGGGCCTGGAAGGATGGCACTCTGGGATGGCAATGCAGGGCACACGGAGGGTTTGGGCAGCAGTGAGCCAGAGGCCAGGGAAGGGAAAGAGCATAAAGATAGGAATGAGGGTGAAGACTGCATTTGTGTGCCTCGAGTACCTGACACATTGCAGAAACACTAACTTTTCTTGAGTGAATGAATGAATGAATGCCTAATACATGTCAGGAATTGTTCGAGGTACTGGGGATATATCCATGAACAAGCAAAACAGTCTCACATTCCCTGTGAAATCTCTGTTCTAGAGGCAGGGGAAATAGACAAGAAACGTACCAAATACAGGCATTGTTCGTAGCATGTGTTTGTGTGCTACACTTTGCTTACCGTCAATGGATGTGTCCCCTCAAAATATATGCTGAAGTTCCAACTCCTAGTACCAGAAAGTAACCTTATTTGGAATAGAATTGTAGATATATAATTAAGTTAAGGTGGAGTAGGGTGGCCCTTCATTCACTATGGCCGTCATCCTCTTAAGAAGAAGGAAGATGATGTGACGACAGTCACATAGGGAGTCCGTGTGACAACAGAGGCAGAGACTGATGTGACGCTTCTGCAAGTCAAGGAACACCCAGGATCAACAGCCACCACCAGAAACCAGGAAGAGACAAGGAAGGATTCTACCCAGAATCTCAGAGAGAGCATGGCCCTGCTAACGCCTTGAATTTCAGACTTCTAGCCTCCAGAACTGTGAGAGAATTAATTTCTAAGTTGTCCAGTGCGTGGTACTCTGTTATGGCGGCCCTAGCAAATGAATGCCCTGACCCTCCCAGCTGCAATGTCTGAGTTGGTATTTTCAGGCTACTGTGCTGTGCAAGCTACATCATGTTGGCTTCCTGATGGGGGTTCTTTTCCTGGGTACCTGTAATAATTTCACAGCCAGACTGACCAGGAAAAAAGTGAGCCCTTGTCCGGCTGGTGTGTCTCAGTGATTGAGCGTCCACCCATGCACCAAGAGGTCGTCGGTTCGATTCCCAGTCGGGACACATGCCCAGGTGTGGGCCCAATCCCCAGTGGGGGGGTGGGGGAGCATGCAGGAGGCAGCCAATCGATGTTCTCTCTCATCAATCTCTCTCTCTCTCTCTCTCCCTCCCTCCCTCCACTTCCCCTCTCTCTCAAATCAATAAAGGAAAACATTAAAAAAAAAAAAAAAAAAGAGAGAGCCCTTGCTTGGCAAGTCCTGGCCCTCCCTGGCCTGCTGAGAACGACAACTGTCACTAGCTGGCTACCAGGTGCTAAATGAGATGAATGTAGAGTAGCAATTCCCTGAAACCCCACCAAGCCTCAGGGGAGGGGTGCTGCAAAGGAGACCCCGCCCCATACAAGCTTGGCACAGAAGTGGCGTCCAATAAATACTTCCTGAGCGATCTTTTCAATTAGTTGGTATAGTGGGTTGAATGGTGGCCTCCAAATAGATATGTGTACGTATGAATCTGGGTGTCTGTGACTGTGACGTCCTTTGGGAAGAGGGTCTTTGCAGCTGTAATTAAGTTAAGGCTCTTGACATCTGGATTCAGCGGGTGGGCTCTACATTTAGTGACACGTGTCCTGATGGGAGACAGGAGAGGAGAAGAAATGAACACAAAGAAGAGAAGGTGGAGGCAGAGACTGGAGGGATGTGGCCCTGAGCCAAGGAATGTTGACAGCCACCAAAGCGAGAAGAGCACCGAACAGACGCTGCCCTGGAGCCGCCGGGAGGCACGCGGCTCTGGCCTTCAGGGCTGGGAGGGAACGAATCCCCGTGTTCTAAGACACCCCGTTTGTGGTCGTTTGCTACTGCAGTCTCGGTGAACCGACAGAGTCGGTAACCTCAACTAAAGGAAAAGCCGATTCTGATGGTGGCAGAAGCCAGGGTTCAATTCCAAGAAGGGCCAGGGTGTGTTAGAGCTATTGAACCCAGAAATAAACCCCAGACAGAGACTATTATTAGCCAAGCCTGGGTGTTTGTGTTCCTTTGGTCTGTTTACCCTTTTTTGCTATTTGTCCAATACTAGTTAGCATCCCTGATGAAAACTTTCTCTCATTAATAAAGAGGTCTCTATTGAGAGAAATGGCCTATTTATAGGTCCATCTCTGAAGACAGTTCCTTTGCCTTCCGGTCCCGCTGGCAGAGACGCAGTCCTCCCAGCCACCAGCAGGCGGAGCTACTTCAGGGTCCGGGACAGCTGGTTGGGCAGGGGAGGCCTAGCGCGGCTCCTGCCCAGCGGCTCCTCCTGGACACAGAAGGGAGCAGCGCCATCTGGCTTCTGAGACATTGGGAACAAGATGGCTCAGACCAAGGCCAAGCCTTCTGCCCCCGGTTCCTTACCAGCTGGCCTTGCCAGGCATCCCACACACTCACAGCCCGAGTCCAGGCGTGGGCGTCCAGCTTCCCGCCTCTGCCTCCCTCCCTCACATCTGCTCTTTGGACTGAGGGTTCTTCTGATCGGGTGAAAGACACGCGTGCTATAAAGAAGAGAGGAAGAGCCTGGCCGGTGTGGCTCAGTGGTTGAGCGTCCACCCAGGCCCCAGGAGGTCGCTGGTTCGATTCCCGGTCAGGGCACATGCCCAGGTTGTGGGCCCGATCCCCAGTGGGGGGCATGCAGGAGGCGGCCAATCCATGTTCTCTCTCATCTATGTTTCTATCTCTCTCTCCCTTTCTCTCTAAAAATCAATAAAGAAAAAAAAAATTAAAAAAAAAAGAGAGAGAGAGAGAAGAAACTGGGGATGTTGATTTAGCCAAGAAAGGAGAAGACACAAGGGCCCGTGAATGCAGCCTCAGGTATGGAAAAGGAACCCCACAGACTGACCAGGCCTGCTCTGGGAGGTTCCTGACCCAGAGGTGCACAAAGACAGAGTTTAGCTTGGTACTTAAACACAAACGTGATTCACGCTCGGAATGGGGTGGGCGTGTGTGGAGCGCTCCCCCCACTTCTGTGGCGACTACCCCGCCCAGTGCCTCTGCTGAGTGCTGGGGGCAAGGTCATGATACTGTCCCAGACTCTGACCACCCAGCCCGGGGTGCCTGACCTAGGGCCAACCCACCCACTGGCAGGTACCCTCGGGTGCTCTCCTTTGGGAATTTGTATTAAGAGACAGATCCGTCCGCTGGGGTGGGTGCTTGCGGGAGATGTCAGTGCCCCACGCATCACGTGTCCACCCTCATGTCCACGTACGGGCAGCAACTGGGCACACCGCACTCTCCGTCGGAGGATTTTTGCTCGTGCACGACGCAAGCCAGAGTGTCTGAGAGTTAGTGATCCCAGCAGTAGCCTTCAACGCGACGAGCCGATCTAGTGGGATAAGTACCCGGGCTCCGTATTCTCTGTTGGGGAACTGTTCCAGAGTTGCGCAGCAGAACTGAGGTTTCCTGGACAGCTGGCCGGGCGTGGGTGGACCAGAGCGCCTCCTGGTGGTTGCTCGCGGTGGTAACTTGCTTGATAATGGCCCCTTTATTGACTTCTATCTTTTCTGTTTCACTTTCTCACCTCCACAGTGTTGGCAGGGTACACCCCAAATCAACTACTTACCCAGAATCCTTTTGTCGGGGTTTGCTCCTGGAACAATCCAAACTGGATGTCCTCGGTGGTGGAGACTTGAAGCGGGAGGCCATGTCAGGGCAGACATCAGCCCAAAGCTAATAGATGAGTCCAACCAAAGCAGACTGGGAGGGTCCACGTGGCCTCTGAGAGACAGGGAATAGAAGTCACAAAGCACCCGAGGAATACAGGAGAAAGCTCTTTCCCCACACACCACAGTCCCCTTTCCTATGCTGTAAATTTTCTCTTCCTTTTAGCCGAAAGCTTAACAATCACAACAGTTAACTCTGTATAACTTAACAATATGCTGAGCACTGTCCTAACAGCTACACCAATCTGAGTGGCCAGATCTGGCAATAAAAAAAAACAGGATGCCCCGTTAAATTGGGGACATACTTTTACTAAAAATTCCTGTTATTCGAAGTTCAGTTTAACTGAGCGCCCAGCATTTTGTTTTTTTATTAAAAAAATTTTGTTTTCCTTTATTGATTTTAGAGAGAGAGGAAGTGAGGGACAGAGAGATAGAAACATTGATGAGAGAGAACATTAACTGGCCGCCTCCTGCATGCCCCCCACTGGGGATCAGGCCCACAACCCAGGCATGTGCCCTGACCAGGAATTGAACCAGTGACCTCCTGGTGCCTGGGCCGACACTCAGCCACTGAGCCACACCAGCTGGACAAGCACCCTGCATTTTATCTGGCAGCCCGCTATGCTATGGACAAGGCAAGTCTTACTGCCGTTTTGCAGGTGAGGAACCAGAGCCAAAGGTAACGTATCCAGGCACACACAGCTGCTAAGTAGTAAGGCTGGTGCGCACCCAGATAGTCTAACTACAGACCTCCCCTCTCGGCTGCCTTGGTAGAGCCTCGACTGGTGCACTGTATCTCAAAGGAGTGGGGTCCCTAGCATGTTTGTGTGTGGGGGGACATAGCAGATTGGCATTGGAATTTCCCTGCCTGGGCTGTCTTGGTGGAGGAGCAAAGGGGAGTCGCTGCTGTGTGGGGACCAGAGCTGGTCCGGGCAAGGATGTGGAGGTTCTCCCAGAGACCTGTTGTGTGGGTCACTGGTAAATGACCGCCTGCCCTGGTTTGTCCGGACAGTTCCAGTTGAAGCCTGTTGTCTTGGAGTCTCACCCTGTTTAGCATTTCATTTTTTACCCAAGTGTATCATTAGTTTCAAACAGACCGGATGGGTTTGGGAGACCTCTACTTGGTACTTATAGATTCCATAGGGTCTCATCTAGTCGTGCGTTTCACGTGTGAACACTTTAACATGGGGTTAAAACCAGAAGTTTCCCAGCAACATCTCTCCTTCACTGTTGCACGATTTCACCTTTATTTCATGGACAGCATGCGGGACACTCGCAAATGAATAATGTACACTGTGACATTGGTGACGAGGGAAAGCTACCCGCTGCCAGTCTTGTCTGGTGGTGGGAGAAAGTATTTGATGCTGCCGACCCAGTGGCCCCTTGGTATACCAGCCAGTTGTGCCAGTGGCCTGTACCAACAGGCGGGGCCGTGGCACACAAAATGCTCGAAGCCCCCAGGCTGCCAATTGATGGTGTAGCCAGAAATACGGCCTATGGTAGGTTAGGGGTGCGGAAAATATGAGTGGGAGACAGAAGCTGAGCAGTCCTATCATGGAGCACAGAGAGTGACGCCCGAGTGCCCTTTCTAGTGTGGTGGTGTCACTGACCTTGTGGTGGAACTCTACTTATTCCCCGTATTGCTCACTGATGCTTTCGTGCACTTTTGAGTGAGCCCTTCCAGCCATAATGAGCTCAAAGGCATGGGCATGCATATTTAATGAACACGGAGCGCCGAGTTTCTGTTCCTCTAAAAAGTTTATGGTGAACGTGGACCTAGCACAAAATGTTGATGTTTACCAAGATGCCCCGGGGCCATCGTCACCTGACCACAAGAAAGCAGAGGACACTAATCTGCTGAAAAAGCATCAACATCCATTCAAAAGGTTCTGGTTAGTTTTAGGAGACGATGCCCAAAGAGGAAGACTTAGCAGGCGCTGCTCCGGAAAAGGACATTTACACGATGCTCTGTGCACCAGGACATTTTGTTCCTATCAAATGATTGTTCTTTAGAATTCATGTTGCCCATCTTGGGGGCAAAGGACTTAGATAGACATTTCTTCAAAGAAGATATACAAGTGGCTAAAAGGCACATGAAATGGTGCTCGGTGCCACTCTGATACAAATCAAAACCACAATGAGGTGCCACCTCGTACCCATTAGGATGGCTGTTATCAAAACCCAGAAAATTGCAGTGTTGGCGAGGATGTGGAGAAACAGAAACCCCTGTGCATTGCTGATAGGAATGGGAAATGCTGTAACCTCTGTGGAAATGGTGTGACGGTTCCTCAAAAAGTTAAACATAGAATTACCATATAATCCAGCAATTCCACATCTAGGTATAAACCCCAAAGGGTTGAAATCAGGGACTCAAACAGATATTTGTGTATATATGTATATATGTGTATAGCCATGTTCACAATAGCATTATTCACTCCAGCCAAAAGGCGGAAACAAACTAAATGTCCATCAACAGATGCATGGGTGAACAAAATGTTACAATGGAGTATTATTGAGCTTAAAGGGGAATGAAATTCAGACACAAGCTACAACATGGATGAACCTTGAGGATGAAATTAGCCAGACACTCAAAAGACTAAATATTGTCTGAGTCTACCTTCATGAATGTCTAGAATAGTGAAGTTCATAGAGAAAGAACAGAATAGTGTTGAGGAGAATAAAATACTGGTTACCAGACGCTGGAGGGAGAGAAAAATGGGGAGGTAGCGGTTAATGGGTTCAGAGTTTTAGTTTGAGATGATGAGGAATTCTGGAGATTGATGGTGGTGATGGTTGCATAACAATGGGAATGCCCTTAATGTCATTAAACTGCACCCTTAAAAAATGGTTAATTTTATGTTATGTATATTTTATCGCAATAAAAAATTAACCTTGCTCATTTTTTTATTTCAACTCTTCTTTTTTTTTTTTATCCTCACCTGAGGATATTTTTCCATTTTTTGCACAGATAGAGAGAGGAAGGGAGAGAGAGTGAGAAACATCGACGTGAAGGGACACATCGAGTGGCTGCCACCCGCACGACCAACCAGGGCTGGGGACAAACTGCAACCGAAGTACGTGTCCCTAGCGGGAACCGAACCCGGGTCTCTCCAGACTGCAGGCCGACGCTCTAACCGCTGAGCAAAACTGGCCAGGGCTATTTCAACTCTTCTTGTACATGAACAAAGAGAAGTGGTAACCTACTGCGTGGGCTCCATGGACAGAGCAATTCTGCAAACAGTTCGATGATGCCAATTTGATCTGATGTTACACAGATCAGTTAACTCTAATGAGGATTTGTGTGTTTTCTTTCAACCAATTCACGGAACCAAAATAAAGCTTTAGGAAGTTTATTCTGGCATAGGTAAAACATCCAAAATTCATGTGACCACTACTGTAAATTTAGTTAAAATAGCTGGCATTGCAAATAAAATTCTTGTTGTCTCAATACAAATCTATAGTGAAACACAGCTTCATGATAGACACAATGTATTTACTACTTTAAACTATCAATTAACAGTGACCTTGGAATTGGCCGAGATGCACGTGTAATTTCTAATTCATTCAGCCAGCTGTGATACTCCGCCGACTGAAATAGCTGCGATTGTGAAACATTTGGAATATTTTTATGCTCAGAGTAACTGATGAAGCCGATGTAGTATTAAAAAAAATACTCCAGCAAAGCAGTTCATGCTTTCCTTCTCTGCTGCAAGTCATCAGTGAGATGTTAGAAACACTTGGACTTTTGTGGAACTACTTCCATTGGGAAAATCAGCTCAAGAGTCTGGGTGATGGAGCCAGACAAAAATTAAGTTTTTGTAAGGATCCTACTCCAGACATTCTGCATGTAACACGTTACTAAATAGGGCTTTACGCATAAACCACATCAACTGTACTCTGGGGGGGAATTAAAAAATATTTTCAAGGGCAAATCTTGACTCCACTGTATTTCAGCAGTAAAGCATTATGCAAGCAGAGGCAAGATAGAAAGCAACACCCTGAACTGTCTCGCTGAGAGTGGAGGCTCATGAATAGCAGAGTTCTTGGCTGAGGACTTCTGCAAACTTCTACTGTTGCAGACTAGGGCCACTTTGGACCCAGGACCAGCCATCATTCCCCGTGATCCCTGAGGTCCAGCTCTTTGGCATGTTCTGAGCTACCCTGCCTCTGAATTCTGACCATAAATTCCCCGTTCCTGAAACGGCTTCTGTGCCTAGCAACCAAAGACCCAGCCAGACAGTGTGGAGCCTAGGACGCCCGCTAAGTCAGAAAAAGGCTCTTGCCCCAGAAAAGAGGTGACTGGCAGCCGGCAGGATTCTGGGTGTCTGCACTGGCTGGGGTGTGCCCGAGGGAAGTTGGGCGGATTATTTAAAACGCTGGCAAGGCCATACTAAGTTTTAAGCTTATAAACGTGCACTAAAAGCAGAGATGATTAAACCGGAGAGGTGGGGAAGTCGTTAGGATCCAAACAATGCTATGAATCCTAGCCAGCAGACCCCGTGGCCTCTCCGGGCCTCGATCTTCTCCTCTGCAAAATGGGGACCCTTTTCATTTAGCTGGGTGGTTGTGAGAATACGGTGGTATAGATACACATAGATATGCTTTGAAAATAGACCCAGAGACATAGAAAGGAGTACGGTCAGACTGACAGACCTCAGGAAGGGAGTGGGGGGAGGGAGGAGATAAACTGAAGAATTTGTACGCATGTATATGTAACCAATGGACATAGACAACAATGCTGGGGGGCGGAGGCAGGAGAGGGAGGAGGGTGTCTGGGGGGGTGTGGAGAAATATCTGTAACAAAAATAAATAAATTAAAAAAAAAAAAAAGAAATGCTTTGAAAAGCACAAAATGCAAGCGTTTTACCCAAGTTGATTTACAAAGGAGCTTACCTAGACACACACCCAGTGGCAAGACATAGAGCTTTCAACATTTAGGGGTACAGGGAGGGGGCGGTCCTTACTGTCTCAGGCATGGTTGGCAGCTCTGTGTGGGCTGCATACAGACCCCCTGTTCTGAGCTTGTCATTTAATAGAAAGAGGAAACTAGCTACATGGGGTAAACTCAAATGAGAAAAATTAATTATGAACCTCTCATTATAATTGCCTTTGTTTCTCAGGATTAATAAATCCTAAGTCATGAAAATAATACAGTGATTTCTGAGTTTTAAAATTCGCCCATTAGTGCAAAGAATCAATCTTGAGTGTTCCTTCACTGTTTATCTAGCTGGGAAGATGAAGGATTCATATTTTAAGTTGGCTTTATTTGGGGTTGAAAAAGTTTGATCTGTTTGCTCCACTCTCTACCTCCCAAGAGGACTTTCAATTCAGCTCAGTAGATATTGACTGAGCTTCTATTTTGCTCCCAAGCTGGAGATACACAGGTGAATGAGATGCGTGTCCTCATCCTCAGGTGGCACACATGCTCTGGGAGCCCAGCCCCTGGAGTCTGAAGGAGACGGGTAGCCCCGCAGACATACACACTCATCATGCTGCAGAATGTGTTCTGGCCTGGGACTTCCATGGAATTAGCACCAGCAGAGGTGGATATTCCTCCAAATAGCCACAGAACCCTCTGGTCCCTTAAGGATATCCTGAATCTAGAGTCTGATATTTAAAGTGATGGCCACACACCACGTTTGAAGGGCAGACATCTGAAATTAGAATACCCAAAGATCAGGGAAGCAGAAGATGATATTTGGTGTGTTTTCACAAGGTGGCGTGTTTTAATATATCATGCTCGTCTGCATGGTGGTTGAAGGATACTTTTTTTTTTTAGACAACCACCCAAATCCCAAACCAATGTCAGCCTGAGCACTCGCCATGATTTTTCTCCAAATACTAACAGATGGGCTCTGGGTTGAGTTTTCCTGACACCGAGCACCAGAAACCTCGCCCAGTTCAGAAATACAATAAGCAGGACTCACCCTAAAGTGTAAGAACACCAATTTTTAAAGAATTTTATCCCTCTTATGATCACAAAAGACTTGCCCTGAGCTGCCTCCAAGTGCAAGTTTCTTTAGGGGCTTCCAACTTCTAAACCCAGGCCAGCCACACCCACCAATCCTCACTCGGTTTTGTTTCCCAAGCAGGTCTTGGAAGTGCAGGCTGGAAAGGCTGAGGATTTGATTTTTCCCTCTGATGAAGGAAAGGAAGAATGTTTTTTTATTTTTTTAGGAATTGTTTACTTTCATAGATCTTTTGGAGAGCAAGGCTTGTGTCTTCCACATACTTTTATTTTATTTATTTATTTATTTATTTATTTATCTTTATTATTAAAAGTATTACAGCTATCCCCACCAATTGATCCCCCCTCCTCCCCACTTCCACCCCCTCCTGCCTTCCCCACACTATTGTCTGGGTCCATTGGTTATGCACATATGCATATCTGTCCTTTGGTTTATCTCTTCCCACCCCCGCCCCCATCCCCCTTCCCTCTGAGGTTTGTCAGTCTGTTCCCTACTTCCATGTCTCTGGATTCTGATTATCGGCTTATTTTGTTCATTATATTCCATAAATAAGTGAGATCATGTGGTACTTATCTTTCTCTGACTGGCTTATTTCACTCAGCATTATACTCTCCAGGTCCCTCCATGCCGTCTCAAAGGATAAGAGATCTTTCTTTCTTACAGCTGCATAGTACTCCATTGTGTACATGTACCACAGCTTTTTTTATCCATTCATCTACTGATGGACGCTTGGGCTGTTTCCCTATCTTAGCTATTGTAAATAGTGCTGCTATGAACATAAGGGTACATGTATTCTTTCTGATTGGTGTTTTGGGCTTCTTAGGATATATTCTGAAAATTGGGATCACTGGGTCAAATGGCAGTTCCATTTTTAATTTTTTGAGGAAATGCCATAGTGTTTTCCACAGTGGCTGCACTAGTCTGCATTCCCACCAGCAGTGTACTAGAGTCCCCTTTTCTCCACACCCTCGCCAACACTTGTTGTTTGATGATTTGTTGATGGCAGCCATTCTACGAGGTGATACCTCGTAGTCATTTTAATTTGCATCTCTCTGATGGTTAGTGACGTTGAACATTTTTTCATGTTTCTCAGCCATTTGTATGTTCTGTTTGGAGAGGTGTCTATTCAGGTCCTCTGTCCATTTTTTAATTGGATTGTTTGTTTTCCTTTTGTTGAACTGTGTGAGTACTTTATATATTTTGGATACTAACCCCTTATCTGATATATCACTGGCAAATATATTCTCCCAAAGAGTGGGTTTCCTTTTCACTTTGGTGCTGGTTTCTTTTGCCATACAGAAGCTTTTTAGTTTGATGTAGTCCCGGTTATTAATTTTTTCCTTTCTTTCTCTTGCCCTAGACAGTGTATTGGTGAAAATTCTGCTATGCATGATGTCTGAGATTTTGCTGACTACATTTTCTTCTAGAATTTTAATGGTTTCATGACTTACATTTAAGTCTTTTATCCATTTTGAGGTTATTCTCATGTATGGTGTAAGTTGGTGGTCTAGTTTCATTTTTTTGCATGTACCTGTCCAATTTTCCCAACACCATTTATTAAAGAGACTCTTTTCTCCATTGTATGCGTTTGCCTCCTTTGTTGAATACTAATTGTGCATAATGTCTTGGGTCAATTTCTGAGTTCTCTGTTCTGTTCTGTTGACCTATATGCCTGTTCTTGTGCCAATACCAGGCTGTTTTGATTACGAAGGCTTTGTAGTAGAACTTGATATTCGGTATTGTGATCCCTCCAACTTTGTTTTTCTTTTTCAAGATTGCTGTGGCTATTCATGGTCTTTTTTGGTTTCATATAAACTTTTGGAGTGTTTGTTCTGGATCTGTGAAATATGCTGTTGGTACATTAATAGGGATTGCATTCAATCTGTAGATTGCTTTGGGTAGTATGGACATTTTAATGATGTTGATGCTTCTAATCAATGAACATGGTATATGCTTCCTCTTTTTTCAAATACCTTCCTCTATTTTTTTTTTTTTTTTTTATGTCCTGTAGTTTTCTGAGAACAGGCCTTTTACCTCCTTGGTTAAGTTCATTCCTAGGTATCTTAATTTTTTTGTTGCAATGGGAAGTGGGATTGTTTTTGTTTTTTTAGTTTCCCTTTCTGAGTGTTCATTGTCGGTGTAAGAAATCTCCTTTTTATGATGTTAGCATCAAGAGGCACAGAATCTCAGAGCTGGATGACACTTAAACTTGGTCTAATGACCCCTCTTTATTTTCCATTTTCAGAACTTTTTTATCTCTCCCAAACTGAAATTCTGTCCCAATTAAAATTCTGTCCATTCTCCCCTGCCCCAGCTCCTGGAAACCACCATTCTACTTTCCGTCTCTAGGAATTTGATTACTCTAGGTCCTTCATATAAGTGGAATCATACAAGATTTTTCCTTTTGTGACTGGCTTAATTCACTTAGCATGATGTCCTCAAGGTTCATCCATGTTATAGCATGTGACAAGATTTCCTCCCTTTTAAAGACTGTATAATATTCCACTATATATATAGTGATATATATATATATATATATATATATATATATATCACAGTTTGTTTATCCATTCATCTATCAATGAACAAACATTTGGATTGTTTTCCCCTTTTTTTAGAAAATTCTGCTACGAACATCAGTGTACAAATACCTGTTCGAATCCCTGCTTTTCATTCTTTTGGTTATAGACCCAGAAGTGGAATTACTAGATCACACGGTAATTCTATGTTTATTATTTTTTATTGAGGAGCTGCTGCTATAATGTTTTTCACACTAGCCACACCATTTTAGATTCCACCAGGAGAGTGCAAGGGTTTTAATTTTTTCACATTCTCACCACCACTTGTTATATGCAGTTTTTTCACTTTCCCTATGTGTACAAGATAGCATCTCACTGTAGTTTTTAACACTTTTAATTATTTTATTTTTTAATTTAAGTATAGTTGGTATACAATATTATATTAGTTATGTTAGCTTCAGGTGTCCGATATAGTGATTTGACATTTTTTATTTCACTATAGCTTTAATTTGCATTTCCTTAATGATCAGCGATGTTGTGCCTTTGCACGTGCTTCTTGGCCATCTGTACGTCCTCTGTGGTGTACTTTCAAGTACTTTTCCCATTAAAAAATGTTTTTTCCTGGATGAATTGACACCTCTTTTTATATATATTACAAAGTGGACCATAGAAAGACTGAACTTATCCAACGACATTCAGGTGGTTGGTGGCAGAGCGTAGGGGTCCCAGTACCACAACAGGGCTTTGTCTCACTTTACTCCTTACAGAGGAGGAAACCGAGGGGTGGAGGTGAGGAGAGTCACCTCTACTACTGAGGGCTACAGCCTTCAGGGCACAATCTACAGTGACAGGTCCCATCGGCAGCTTCTTGCTGGGCGACTGGAGCCTCATTTCTCAACCCTGGTGTTATGGACTGAACTGTGTCTTCATTCCCGAAATCCACGTGTTGAAGTCCTGACCCCCCATGTGACTGCATTTGGAGGTAGGGCCTTTAAGGAGGTAATTAAAGTAAAGTGAGGTCACGTGGGTGGGACCAGTTTAATGGGACTGATGTCCTTATTAGAAGCTGAGACGCCAGAGCTCCGCTTGCCTCTCTGTGTGCACACGGAGGAAACTGCGTGAGGACATAGTGAGAGAACGGCTGTCCTCCAGCCAGGAAGCCAGCTTGACGTTGGACTTTCCCCTCCAGGACTGAGAAAGTGAACCTCTGTTGTTGAAGACACACTGGCTGTGGGATACTGTTACGGTAGCCAAGCTGACGAGCACTCCTGGGTCCAGAGACTTACCAGAGGGAGAAGAACCCAGGGAGAAGCGCCGGGGTGGGTGTGGGTGGTCAAGCTGGCCAGCTGGGTCTCACAGTGGGCGTGGCCATGTTAACTTTTTCTAGAATCTTATAGGCTTCAAGCTGATGTCCAATGAACACAATGCCCGGTGTTGAAAATAAGCAGCCTCATAAAGTCTACTCAAATAACCCAAAGGCTTCCTGGATACCAAATGGTTCTCCCCAAAAGTATTCTGATGACTTAAAAGTCCTGACACGCCTGGCCAGTGTGGCTCAGTGGACTGAGCATTGCTCCATGAACTGAGAGGTCCTGGTTTGATTCCCGGTCAGGGCACGTGCCCAGGTTGGCACTTGATCTTCAGTAGGGGCGTGCATGAGGCAGCCGATAGATGCTCTCTCTCACATTGATATTTCTATCTCTGTCTCCCTTCCTCTTTCTCTAAATCAATAAAAACAGCCCTGCCAGGTTTGGTGCAGCAGTTGGGGCATCGGCCCACAGACCAAAGAGTCGCGGATTTGATTCCAGTCAAGGGCACCCTGGTCGGGGTCGTGCAGGAGGTAACCAATTAGTATGTCTCTCTCTCATTGATATTTCTCTCTCTCGCTCTCTCTCCCTCCCACTCTACCTGAAGATAAATGGAAAAATACCCTCAGATGAGGATGAAAAAAAAATCAATAAAAACATATTTTAAAAAATGTCTCAGACATGTGCTTTTAGATTTCCCTCAAAGTGCATATGGTTTTACCACCCCTATTGAATTTCCCTTCTGCCATTCTCTTTTCTGTGATGCCTGGTTTGGGTGTTTTATTTCTCAGCTATTTATTTTCTTTTCTTTATTCATTTTTAGAGAGAGAGAAAGGGAGAGAGAGAGAGAAACATCGATGAGAGAGAAAATCGGTAAGAGAGAAAATCGGTAAGAGAGAACATCGATTGGCCACCTCCTGGACTCCCCCCACTGGGGATCAGGCCCACAACCTGATCGGGAATCGAACTGGCGACCTCCTGGTGCATGAGTCAACGCTCCATCACTGAGCCATACCGGCCGGGCTTTTCTCAGCTATTTCTGATGTCAGTGTCAGCCTTTCTGTTTTCTGTGCCTCAAGTTATCTGCCAGATCCTTCTCAAGCTGCCTTATTTCTGTAAGATCTAGGTATACTTCAGATGGTCTTGACCTTAAGACTAAGGGGCTCTAGCAAACAAGGGCCAAAGGGAAGAGGACAAAGCTAAGAGCAGAGTGGATGGAGCGTTCATTGGTGGGGAGCAGGCTGGTCGTCGGACTGGCTCTTAAGGACAGACCCAGGGCAGGCAGCTGGAATCCAAGTGGAAAAGAGAGGCAAACCCGCTCCAAGCAGTTCGAAAGGATTCAACACCAGATTAGTTGCCCAGCATGGTGGACCAGACTGGTGTTTGCCGATGATTAATCTTCAAAGTTACTGACTTCCTCCTTTCTGCCCCTCATTCTTTGCTCTGTTTTCCCCATTTTTCTTCCAGAGTTCACCTCACCATCCAGTCTCTCTGGTTTATGCTAAGTAATCTTTCATCGCTGTCTGGGCTTCATCCGCTCACTGGGTACTCTCAAGGTAACGCGAGTCCTGGGGCCTCTCTCGGGGTCGAGGGCAGGATCCCAGCAGAAGTTAGAGGTCAGTTGAGACTCACCTGTCTCAGTTTCACAGTGTGAACTCTGGTGCCCCGACCCCCAGAGGCTCTCCCTGCTGTCAGGAAGTGGGCGGGTTGGGATTTCCAGATGGAAGGTCTAAGAAAGTGGTGCAGTTGGAATTGTGCTCAGAAACTAAGACTCCAAACCTAGTGCTCACTCGACTTCAGAACGTCTCAAACTCGAATGTGTATCTGAATCTTCTCAACATGCAGATTCTAATGGGGTGTGGCCCCAGGGTCCACATTTATAACAAGTTCTCAGGGATGCTGTTGTTCATGCCCTTTGTGTTTTGTTAATCCTCACCCGAGGATATTTTTCATTGATTTCTAGACAGAGTGGAAGGGAGGGAGAAAGAGAGAGAGAGAGAGAGAGAGAGAGAGAGAGAGAGAGAGAGAGAAACATCAGTATGAGAGAGATACATCAATTGGTTGCCTCCTGCACAACCCCAACCAGGGCTGGGGATCGAACTTGCAACCCAGGTACATGCCTTTGGCTGGGAATAGAACCTGGGACCCTTCGGTCCACGGGCTGATGCTCTAACCGCTGAGCCAAACCGGCCAGGGCTATGCCCTTTGAATAGCAAGGCCCCCCTCCCCCCATCATATTAAGGGAGGGAATTGCAGCTGCATGGAAGGCTGGAATGTTTTTGAGGACCATGGGCGTCTGCTGACACCTCTCTTCCTCCCCCGCATCTCACTGGGCTTACTTCCACAGCACAGAGGTTCTCAAGCTTGAGCGCACAGTGCAATCACCGAGAGCTTGTAAGCCACAGCTAGCTGGGCCCCATTCCCAGACTTTCTGATTCAGTAGGTCTGGGGTGGGGCCCAAGAATCTGCATATCTAATATGTTTCCAAGTGATGCTGATGCTGCAGGCCTGAGGACCAGACTTGGAAACCACTGTTGCAGTTACTGAAACCAGGGTACCACGTAGGCTCTATAGTAGAGGGTCAGGCGTCCTTGGGCTTACACCTGATTCAGACCCTTCTGAACAGTGTGACATTGGGTGAGTCGCTCCCATTCTCTGAGATCTGCTTCCCACTTGCAGAACAGTGATAATGCACCTCACTGAGCAGGTGGCTGAGCGGATGAGAGAGGACGGCAGCAAGCACCTTCGCGTGCATTTGTCCCCAACGAAGTTCCTAGTCTGAGTCCCAGAGTCTGTCAGCTGCTGTCGCCGCAATTAAAAAGTAGTAGCAGTCAATTGGTCAGTTGTTTTAGTTGCTTGATATACCCTTTTCATGAAATTGAGTACATTAACCAAATACATTAGTGTCATTTTTTCCAGGACACTGTTTGGGGAAGCGGGACCTAGACCTGCCTCTGAGACATCCAGGCAGGGCTGCTTGGACTTGAACATGCAGCTGGCTTGGGGATCTTGTTCCAATGCCCATTTCTAAACAGTCATCTGGGATGAGGCTTGTTCTCAACTTTGCATTTCTAACTAGCCCTCAGGTCATGCTGGGCAGAACCCTAACCAAGTAGTAGGAGTAGGTTCAGCACCGTGGGAGCTGTGGTCCTGACCACATTTGGAACAGCAAGAATTCTAGATATAACTATGCTGATTCCTTGGCCCTGCCCAGATCAGTCCTATAATTTCCTCAGGGGACCCTTTGGCAAATGGAAAGCTATTGTGCCAGGGATCTACCTCAATCTTTGGTCTTTTAAATTTCAGCTACAGCCCAGAGGAGAGGCCAGCATCACAGGGCAACCCTACCCCTTGTCATGGGGATGTCATGGGGATGTCCAGGGAAGCAGAGGGGCCTCCAAGTCCCACCGCCACCACAGACTGTCTGGGCGGTGCTGGGAAAATCATTTCACTTCCAGTCCATCCTTTTGAAATAGCTGCTCGTCTATAAAACAGGAAAAATAATATCTGTCCATTGTGAGTCTGGATGACCCATTGGGTCCAGAAGCAAGTTGGAAATTTGCAAATGCAAGAGATTATCTTAATAAACAGAAAAGCTTAGGGCAAAACTTTCTGTGCCAACTTATGAAAAACTTTATGAAAAACTAATTTTACGTGGGCCATGGCCATAGGCACAGTGGGATAAATGCAGAGAACAATGAAAACAGTGAAATATATTGGTGTTGGTGCTAACTTAATCCAACCATAAATTTACAAAACCTTTGCATTTCCCACCTCCAAAGAAGGCCAGCTGGGTAAACAACTTCCAAATTGTTTAAATTGTTAAACGTACATTAGCACATGCCACAGCCGGGGAGTCATATGTGACAGCACAGGCCTCCTCCGATTTGAGAACTGGTAGGATTTTAAAAATAATTGAGTTGTTTGCAATTTAGCTCATGTCCCAGCACAGTCAATGCAACCAACGTTGCGAACGTTGTCCAAGTCCCTGAGCTAGCTGGCTCGCAGGCCCCTTCACCTCTTACCATAGCTCAAGTTCAACAAGAACAAGTAATAGCAACAGTGTGTGGAGAGCATGATGTTTTACAGAGCATTTCTACATTTGCTAGTTTTTACTTCCTCCCATGTTAAAGATGAGGCTAAGAGAGGTGAAGAGCGTCAAGGTTATAGAAGCAGTAACAGGCCAAGAGCATGAATCTGGTCTGCTGATTTCCAGACGATGGATATTTACTGTCTTCTAGAACCAGCGAGCAGGACTCCAAGGCTTCTTGGATCACCGCATACACACCCGTTTCTGCATCCATCTGGGATTCTCCTTCACCTTCCAGTGGGAGGTTCATCGAGATGGGCTGAGGGCAGTAGTATTTATTATTCAAGAAAGAGAAACTACCTTAGACGGTTTTGAGGGATACCATTTGCCTCATTGGTCCGAGGGCCGACACTCTGACCGCTGAGCCAAACCAGCCATGGTTCCTAGTAACACTTGAATTCCAAGGGTCTGTCTCGTCTCTACCGGGAAGCAAAGTTACTGTCTCTAATTTAAGCAAGAAAGGGGTGTATTGCTTAGGATTCGTTCTGGCTGCTGCTGACTACGACTTGCAGTAATATTGGCCCACGTAGGAAGGAGGATTGCTTTTCTCTCACCTAAACTCTGAAGGTAGGTAATAAAGGGTTGATAGCGTAGTTTCACCAGCTCCAATGCAAAGTGCTTGGCACATAGACTATATTTATCATATTGTATCTATTCTTATAATACATGGTCTGGCACAGTTCTGAACACAAGGAGTTTAATAAAAATTGGTCAGCACTCTGTTTCCTTTATATGTGTGGGTGGTCAGCTCCTTCCACCTGTCAGGTCTGGGCTGCAACGTGGGGGCCTGAGCTGGGGCGGGGAACATTCTTCCTAGTCAGCTATGAGCTGATGTGCCCCTTGGAGGTCCCTTCCCACCTTTCCCCCTTGCTTCCCCTTTAGGACCCTGCCCGCAAGATGCCAAGCTCAGGGTAGCCGCCCACCATCAAGGACTTCGGTTGAGACTAGGACTGGGAACACCGTGTCAGCTAGAACCATCTGCTCCAAGAGTGCATTCCAGCCCTCAGAGCTCTGGTCCGAACAGCCCCAGGGTTTCCTGGGTGACCTCCTCCCCTCCCCCACCCCCTGCTGATTGGAATCCAGGCAACTGGGTCATTACAATGACTTTTGTTTTCATGTTTTTTAAAGCCGCAGATCAACTCTCGGCCAATTCTAGAAATTCATCTTGTTAAATGAATTGAACTAAGGAAAAGGAGAATAGAAAACATTCCCAAACAAATGAAATGAATGGGCCAAGTCAAGAGATGGCTTCCTTCCATGTCCGTAAAATGCGGGAAGTGGGCTTCTCCTGGCCCAGGATTATGGGGCCTGGGAGTCATCATGCCCCTGCTCCCTACCCCCACTCCCTCCTTGACCCAGGCCCCCTGGCCAGAAGGGGAGTCTGGGCTTTATTTCCCGCCAAGGACACCCGAGGAATCAGGGGATCGGACTCAGTGAGATGACTCAGGCAAGGGTCATGCTGTCCTTGCCGGAGTCTGAAGTCTCAGAGGGTCTTTGCTCTTGGCGGGCCTGCGGCAGCAGGGGAGGAGGGCTGTGGTGTGGACAGGGAGGCCCAGCGCAGGCGCAGGAAACTGCATTCCTGAGGAAACCTCCTGCCACCTCGCGAGGCCCTTGCTTAGCCGCGGAGCCCCTGCTCAGCTCTGCAGAGGCAAACGCAGTTCCCTGCACCCCGACTTTTCTCTGAGTGTGTGGGAGGGCGGCTGAAGCCCAGGGGAGCGAGATTTTCTGCCAGTAACCCAAATGCAAAAACTTCTTGAATTAAATCCACCCCTCTCGGAAAATTCTGGTAAACTCTAATATTCTGTGCTATGCACACACTTTCTATAAAAGTAAAAATTAAATGATACTTTGGGAGACAGGCTTGGGGTGTCTTGCACCACAGCCCAGGAGAGCTTTTATTATACATAGTCCTCATCAAGCAAGAATTTATTTGTCCTGCACCAAGATCTCCATTCAAATGTTCAGTGCAGATCCAGTTACAAATGACAGTATCTTTTAAAAAATTTACAAATGTATGTAGTGATTTTAGAGAGAGAGGAAGGGAGAGAGAGAAACATTGATTTGCTGTTCCACTTATTGATGCATTCATTCATTGGTTCTTGTAGGTGCCCTGACTGGGTATCAAACCCACACCTTGGCATATTGGAACGACACTATGACGACAACTGAGCTACCCGGCCAGGCCTGACAGTATCTTTTTGAAACTGATAGTGAGAGGCTCTTGAGAGTCTTTAATCTGTAAGGGATGGAAAATGGAATATAATGGTCAGATACTCTTTATTACCAGCTTATAATGTGTAACCCGTCAATCTGTTTAATTTATGTATTAGTTATCTATTGCTGCGTAACACATTCCCCCCAAAGCAGCAGCTTAAAACATCTCTTATCTCACAGTTTCTGTGGGTCAGAAATGAGGAGTGGCTTAGCTCAGGGCTACGGCTCCAGGCTTCTCAAGAGGTTTGGGTCAAGCTGCCGGCCAGGCTGCAGCCATCTGAAGGCCCCACCGAGGAGGGACCTGCGTCCAAGCTCACGCCGACGGTTGCTGCCATCCTTGGCCCCTCGCCATGTGGGCCTCTGCACAGTCCTGCCTCGTGACATGACACTGGCCTCCCCAGAGTGAGGGATCTGAGAGAGACTGAGGCCCATGGCAGGAAGCAGCCTTTCTAGAACCTGGTCTGCTACCTGTTCGTAGCAAGTCCCTCCATCCAGCTCGCGCTCCAGGGAGGGGCGGCAGCCAGCAGCCGTGGCCGCGGGGGCCACGTCAGGTCCGCCTTCCACAGTTCCTGCCTTTTGCTTTCTTCACGGCATCACACATACCTCGGGGATTACTTTGGCTTAATCGTCTCCCTGGTGTTCCTACTATTTATCCCTTTAAGGCTAGAAGTTCCTCAATCAGACTGTCCCCCGCAAGGGCGTTCTCAGGGGTCTAAGTCTTGGCATTGGAGGGGGAATGCCATCCAGTGGTGACAGATAGGGTCTTTATTTTCCATGATTTTGAAATAAATATTCCACAGATTTTTCAGACTACCGAGGGCCCAGTTCTTTCCATATCGTACGGAAGCCCCGTGTCATTCTGACATGAATTCCTGAGAGATTGGGAACGCCTAGGTTACAGAAGGCAAGGTGTGTACAAATGACTGGATTGCTCAGCGGTCAGGATTTCATGTCATCCGCTTCTTGTAAAGGTCCCCACACGTTTGCTAAAATCTCTCTTACTTGGTTAACAGTTTTTGTAGTGGTTGGAGCAATTGCTGAGTTAGATTCAAAGAACAAGTTCTCTTGTTTCTGAAGGACTTCACTGTGTCCTACTGAAGAGCCACCAATGAATTAAACCTTTTAGTCATTTTTTAAAAAGTAAGTATGGCCTGGCTGGTGTGGCTCAGTGGTTGAGTCGACCCATGCACCAAGAGGTCGCCAGTTCGATTCCCAGTTGGGACACATGCCCAGGTTGTGGGCCCGATCCCTAGTGGGGGACATGTGAGGGGCAGCCAATTGATGTTCTCTCTCATTGATGTTTTTCTCTCTCATTGATGTTTTTCTCTCTCCCTCTCCCTTCCTCTCTCTAAAGTCAACAAAGAAAAAAAATTTTTTTTAAGTAAGTATGATCCTGCTCTAGATAGTGTTGCTCAGTAGTTAGAGCTTTGGCCCTTGGACCGAAGGGTTGCAGGTTCATTCCGGCCCCGTGGTGGTGGTGGGGGGGGGGGAGCACATTCGGGTGGCAACCAATGTGTCTCTCTCACATTGATGTTTCTCACTCTCTCTCACCCGTCCCTTCCTCCCTTCTACTCTCTCTAAAACTCAATGGAAAAAATATCCTTGGGTGAGGATTAAAAACAAAACAAAAAAGTAAGTATGATCTTATACCCCAGGCTGCACTGTCAGTCGAGTGCACGGGCCACAGAGAGTTCCCGTGCGTTGGAACGGCGCCATCTATTTGAGGACACACCTAGACCCACCAAGAGATGCCTGGGAAAGAGAGCCTTGGACTGTCATCCCCGTGGACCAGGACAAAACAGCAGCAGTGACCACGATGGGAGAATAAGATCCAAAATGGTCTAAAAAGGATACAACGGTCAACATTCAGATGCGGAGGGGGAACAGAGCGAGGCTAAGGCAGGAACATGCTGTGCTATGAATGAAACACATCTCTCTGCAGTTACTCCGAACTGTTTCCTGCGAAGGAGCGTGGTTTCGTCGTCGTCCTCTCTCTAGGTCTGTCGCAGCTCTGAGCACCGGCTTCCTCGTGCTCTGGCTCCCCGAGTGGTGCGCACAGTGGGCGCGAGCCGGAGTGGTGGGCACAGCAGCCTTGGCTCCGCCTCTTACTGGACGTGTGTCTCTGGCCCTCTCTGGCTTCAGTTTCCTCACCTGTAAAACGGGGCTTCTTATGGTTCTCCTTACGGGGCTGCTGTGAAGATGAGGTGGCACGATCCACAGAACGCTGTTCAGGAAGCGCCTGGAACCTGGCAGGTGCTCGGTGAGCGTTAGAGGTGGTCTCACGCCCTGGCCGGTTTGGCTCAGCGGTTGGAGCATAGGCCTGAGGTACAGAGGTGGTCTCACTGGTCACCGGGATAACGGCCAACAACAAGGCCACAATGAGGGCGGACTCTGGCCACTGACAGGTGGACTCATGGGCATCCCTGTGTCCAAACCCTTGTCCCAACTAAGAAAATCCCTGTAGGTCCAACCTGCAGGGCTGCTCATGAGTAGAGTAGACACGAAGGGTGTAGACACCAAGGGTCTACTCTCCTGGGTTCCTGCCGCATCAAAGAGAGCCAGGTGCCTGCAGTGACCTTTCTGTTGGACGCGCGTTCCTCGTCGGGAGCCGGGACCGCCACGCAGGTGAGTCCTCACACGTCTCGGAGGCGTGTGTTTGGGGCTGTTAGCCCTCGAACAAAATGGCCTGGACACTAGCGTTGTGACGGCGAGTGTTCGCATGGCATAGTTTTCTGCCTTCCCCTCCCCTGCCAGCTGCTGGTGCTGTTCTTGCCAGGGAGCCTGCTTGCAGCCGCTCCTGCCTTCTAATTGCCTGCGTCCGGGCTGGGGAACCTGAGGGCGAAACGTACTAGAATTTCCTGTAAAAGGCAGGGCTTTCGGTGAGAGCCCGAGGGCTGTGCCGGGAGCAAAGCCTCGGGCTGGTGTGGGCTGTGTGCTGTGGTAGAGACAGCAGTGGGCAAGGAGTCGACCTGGTCTCAAACCACCAATTTTTATTTAAAAATCATCATGTGGTAAATTTGGCTCTTTTTCCTTTTAGTGTACAGTTCTCTAAATTTTAACATGTGTGTAAGTCTGGGTAACCACCACCACAGTCAGGGTGCAGGACAGGGCCATGGCCCCAGAAGGCTCCCTGGGTAGCCGTGCCCTCCCTCGGCCAGGAGTCCTGGAGACACTGCCCCGTTCTCCATCACTACAGTTTTGTTTGTTTTTTGAGAATGCCGTGCAGATGAATCATGCAGCTTGCAACTCTTTAAGACGGGCTTCCATCCTTCAACATAATGTCTTTGAGATTGATCCACGCTGTTGAGTCTATCAAGTGTTCATTCCTTTTTATTGCTGAGTAGAATTCCATGATATTGTTTAAGTATTCACCTCGTGAGGAATATTGTTGTTGTTTTTTCTAGGTTTGGGCTATCACAAAGCCACTATCATGTGCCCAGGTTTTTGTGTGAACATTCGTTTTCATTTCTCTAAGGTAGATATCCAGGAGTGAGAATGCTGGGTCGTATGGAAAGAATATGTTTAATTTGGTAAGAAACTGCTACATCATTTTCCAGAGTGGCTGTGCTATTTTGCGTTATCAGCAGAAATGTTCTAGTTGCCCCGCATCCTTGTAGCATTTGGTATCGTCTGTCGTTTACTTATTTATTTATTAAAGGAGTTGGACTTTAAAGAAAAATGTTTAATTTTATTTTTTAGAGAGAGAAGAAGGGAGAGAGAGATATAAACATCTATGTGAGAGAGAAACATCAATCAGCTGCCTCCTGCACGCCCCCAACTGGGGATCGAGGCCAAAACCCAGCATACGCCCTGACCGGAATCGAACCAGGAGCTCTCAGTCCATGGGATGCCACTCAATCCACCGAGCCACACCTGCCAGGCTATTTTATAAATCATAGTCATCCTAGTGACTGAACTGGAATTTCAATGTGCTTTTGATTTGCATTTTCCTAATGAATAAGGACATTGCACATCTTTTCATGTGCTTATTTGCCATTCTTTTTTTTTTTATCCTCACCCGAGGACATTTTTCCATTTTTTGTTCAGACAGAGTGGGAGAGAGAGAGAGGCAGAGAGAGAGAGAAACATCGATGTGAAAGAGACACATAGAGTGGCTGCCACCCGCATGACCAACCAGGGCCGGGGACAAACTGCAACCGAGGTACATGCCCTTAGTGGGAACTGAACCCGGGTCTCTCAGGACCGCAGGCCAACGCTCTAACCGCTGAGCCAAACCGGCCAGGGCTTATTTGCCATTCTCATATCCTCTTTGCTATAGTGTCTATTCAAGTCCTTTGTCATTTTTTAAAGGTTGATTTTCTTATTGTTGAATTTTAAGAGTTCTTTATTTCTTTCACATGCAAGTCTTTTGCTGGATCTGAGATCCATGAATGCTTAAGCAAATTATTTAAGCATCTGAGCCTTCCTTCTTATTAAATGTGGGTAATGTGGATTTTTCTACCTGCTTCCCAATGCTGCGCTGAGGGTCAAACGACAAAGGCAAGTGAAACATCGAAACTGGGAAGTGACCACCATTGCTCTTTGGATGACCCAGGTTCTTCTGTGAATGGTCCTTGGCTAATGTGCATTTCTTTATTTGCATAATGCTATGCTCCTTCCTAGCTTGTACTTGACAGATTAAAAAGGTTCACGTGAAAGGGGGAATGTGTGGAGAAATGGTTTTTGCTGACAAACTACTCTTTGGTCTCAGCTACAACCTGGAGCACAATTTCTTCTCCAAGCCCTTGCAGACTCAGCCGGGAGGGCGCGCAGCTCGGGTGGTGGGGGAGCAGCCAGCGTCAGAAGCTCCCCTGTGCACAATATGCCCCTGGTGACCGTGGCCAGAGCCCAGTGCTCCTGGGGACATGTCACACCTGAGGATGAACGAGAGATAAGCTAGGAAGGACATGCCTCTTTCCCGGGGGAAAGGTGGATTACTGGACCCCGCACTCCAGTTCCCATTGCTTTTCAGGGTCTCTTGTGAATGAGCCCAAGCTTGAGGGTGGCTAAGAGCAGGCAGTGGTGGCAGAATGTCTAGTGCCACATCCTAGGAGTGCTTACCGTGTCCTAGTACGACTACTTGTGTCCAGTAGTGCTTCCCGGATTATAACAGTGAGCAGTGACGGTCTCCCCACTGTCCCTCCGCTCTCCCAACATACGAGAACTTCAGCTGGAAGTATTAACTTCGGCTCACAGGGTCATCCTTGAAAGTAGTTCCGTCCATCCCACTCCTGATTCTAGAATGAGGATGACCCGATTGCACCAATGAGACAATGCTGACAGTCTCTGGAAGAACGTTCTGTCTTTTGTGGGGGGATGAGAAGCTGATCTGTTCTTTCTGTCTGTCTGTTGGTCTCTCTGTCTCTTCCTCCCTCACCTTCGCTGGGGTGCTAGTGGGCATGACCACAGGGGCCCAGACTTGGAATGAGTCCAGTACTAAGGATGGATGAACAGAGCTCTGGAAAGAACTCAAGTCCTTCTGTCCCTGAGCCACAACATCGACCAGCCTTGAAGCCACCCTGTCTGGCTGTCTTCTCATGAAGTTGACAATCTTCTCTTCAGTATAATTCAGTTTGAGTTGAATCCCCGATTATTTGTCGCCCTAAACATGGTAACTGTTATAAGCTGTCCCCCTCACCAATCTGAGGAGCCCTCCCGACTAGATTTCAAGGGGGTGGAGCGGTTCTGGGGTGGAGAAGAAAAGGTGGAAAAGATAGTGCCCTCTTTCCAGTTCCCAGAATCAGGGCTGTGTTATGCACCAAGTCTCAGTTTTCTCTGGTTTAACATGGACGCATTAAAAACCCCCTCAATCCTATTAACTTGGGTGAAGGAGGGGAGCGCCTGAAACCCGGCCTGTATTCGGAGGAATGCAGTTTTATTGTTTGAAGTGCACAATAACTCAACACCAGGCGGAGGTCCTGCTGGACTGCTTTGGGGAAGACAATTAACATATTGTTGCTATGCCAACACTAATAATTTCTTTGGGGATTTTTCTTCACATATATCGCATTGTGGCTGAGTCAATAGTGTAAATGAGGTAACAGGCGGTGGGGGGTTAGCCTATTTCAGGGAACAGAGTGTTTTCAAGGACTCAGCAGTGGCCTTTGGCAGAACAAGCCGCTGCTCATTATGCATTCAGGAAGCAGGCTCAGCCCCGCCAGCCTGGCACTGCCCAAGGGTTCATGGATTTTCAGTCTGCGGAGTCCTGACGCTGGGTGCTGCGTGGCACGTGCACAGGAAGGCCGTGCGCACCAGGGCTCGCGGTCACGGCGCCTCCAAAGCAACGCGCATGAGACACGTCACAGGAAACTTGCCCAGGCCCTGGGCATTGTCACGGGGTTTCTCATTGTAGGGAATGTGGTTGCACTGGGCTCTTTAGTAACCACTGGTTACCAAGGCAGCCTGTGCGTGCGCGCGCACTTGGAAAGGGGGAGAGGGAGAATGGAGGGAGAGAAGAGATATTGAGCGCCAGCTGGCAGGGTCACCACTTACTTTGTGGTGATGTCTCGCAAGCCCTGAGCCGGACAGGCCTGTGCATCCTTAGTCCCGCCCCCGGCCAGTTTTCCTCCTTGACCTCTCCAACTGTTAACTAAAATCTGAAGTCAGGAGCACATTAGGCGATTTTCCTTAGCAGAGAAAGACTCGTTCGTTTTAACAAAAGCGGCCATCTAATGCTGGTGCATATTTGAGACGCAGGTGGAGGAGGGCCCTTTAATAAATAGATGACCGTGGAGGAGGGGACCTAGCGGGCGTGAGGTGCTGGAGCTCTTCCCCTAGCTACCTGAGAGTCAGGGTCCCCCTTTCTGACTTCACCTAGTGTGACTTGAGCACCCTACGTGTCAGGCACTGTGCAGTGTGGATACGAGGGGGAATGCAATGCGGAGCCTGCCCTGGAGGGGCTCACGGTGGAATGGGAGACGCACACACATGCACGTGCACACACGCACAGCTCTGATGTGTGTTGAGATGAGCTGGCATTTGAAGGTCAAAGAGGCGTCCCAAGCACCGGAGGGAGAGCAGACTGCACCACAGAGGCATGGCAGTGGGTCGCAGGAGGATTGTGTGGGGGCCAGGGACCACCCCAGCCTGGCCGTATGGTGCAGGTTGTTGTTCTTCGCTAACGGAATCAGGGCTCCTTGGAAGGTCGCTGCGCTGGGGCCGCAGATAATCAGTATGGGAAGTTCTGGACCCTCTGCTTGTTGCCAGAAAGGAAGAATGCTTTCCGGGCTGCAGGAGCCTCCGATGCCCATGGACAAGTGTGACAATTTGACCATCTCAGGACATGGTTATTTGGAGCAAACTCATGGAAGGCCAATGCAAATGAGAAAAATTAGTCCAACGTTGAACAAAAAGGTAGTTAGTGATTTGAGGTGAACAACTATATCTTTGTTCTAAATAGCACGGGAGCATTAGTATACATGAGTGTGTTTCTCCTAGAAGGCGTGTGCCCAATTATCCTGACTGTGGGTGTGTGCACCTCCCATCCCCTCCTGGCCCTTGTCTGCCCGCCGGCCCCACAGGCTGTGTTTCCCGGGCTCCTGGTGTGGCCTGGAGGGAGGGAGAAGCCAGGTTGTGTCTCCCAGCAGCAGCAGCAGCCCCGCCCTGCACCTTCTCCTTCTCTGTCCACCAGTGTCCTCTCGTTGCCTATCTCTGGTCACCTCACCATCCCCCATTTGGCTTCTCAGCTATATAACCCACGTCCTTCAGTAAGTTCCCTCTGTGTAAATTACTGAGATGACCTCTGTCTTCCTGGTTAGTATCTGCTAGAATATGTCGTCGTCTTAGCTGCATAAGCAGGGAAGAATAAACACCAGGAACTGCGAGTAAACCAAATAATCCCAAAATAAACAGGCACAGTAGCAAGGGCAGGAAGGGTCGATGAGCAACGTGTCACACAGAATCCAGCAGAAGGGACCCAAAGCTGACAGGCACAGGTGGGCACACACAAGGAGAAAGAGGGTTCCCCAGCGTGTTCCCCAGCGACAAATTCGTCACCTGTCCTGAGCAGAGGAGCTCACTTTGCACATTCGATCCTTCAAGTCGGAGACAACGTTTTCAGATATTCTTACATGAACTGTAATCAGATTCTAATAAGAATGATCTAAGTTTCGAATAATGTCAGACCAGGTCAATGCATCCTAATAGGACAGTGGGTTAGATGCTATCAGCCCCGAGATATTTAAACATAGACTCAGTCTGGGAAAGATACCAGGAGTGGCGGGGCGTGGTCAGTTTCCTGTCCCTTTCCCTTCGGCACACATCATCCTCTCCCCTGTCACTGGACAGCTCCAGACCCTGAGCCCTGCCGCTGTGCTTGGCCCCCGTGGGGCAGCCTGGACGGGTCCACCTCAGGTGACCCTCAATCAGTATCTGACGAGAATGGTGGGTAAATATCCTAGCACCCTGCCTCCCTCTTGGGGTAAATCTGAGGTGTGACCGACCCCGTCTCCTGGATTTCTAGTCCGGACGGCTCCGGGTCGCCCACAGCGGTGACCTGCTGGTGTCTCTGATTCCTCTCTTCCCTGTCTCAGGTTCCCAGAGCCTGCCTGGAATCACCTAGAATCCCTTCCCAAAGAAACGACTTCCAGTCACATTCCTGTCTCAGTGTCTGCTTCTGGGGAGCCCAAACCCAGGCACCATTTAAAAAAATAAATTCATTTGGAATAACTTCAGATTGAGAGAAAAGTTGCAAAGATAATACAGAGACTTCTCATACACCCCTCACCCAGTTTTTTTTCAGTGTTGACTTTTTACAGCTTTACTGAAGTATGATTGATAGACAAAGACCTGCACATATTTGTTTTTAAATAGCTTTTAAAAACTATGTTTTTATTGATATTTTAGGGAGAGAGAGATGGAAACATCGATGTGAGAGAGAAACATCGTCTGGCTGCCTCCTGCACACCCCCTACTGGGGATCAAGCCCTCAACCCGGGCATGTGCCCTGACCGGGAACCGAACCTCTCAGCCCATGGGACGGTGCTCAGTCCACTGAGCCACACTGGCCAGGCAAACTGCACATATTCACTGTGTACAATTCGAGGACATATGCAAACAGCTGATATACCGTCACCACAATTAACATGATGCACATATCCAACACCTCCCAAAGTGTCTTTGTAGTACCCCCTTTTTATAAGAACACTTACTATGAGATATACCTTCTTCACAAATTTTGACGTGCACAGTTCATGTTGCCAGCTCTAAGCACTATCTTACACAGCAGGTCATCGTAGCCGAAACTTTCTACCCACACCTACCTGGTCCTTTGTCGTTTGTCAACACTAGGAGATTAGTCTGGTACATGACTAGTCAGTGAGCTCCAGATTTTACTCAGGTGCCATCAGTTTCCCTAGGAATGTCCTCTCCTGTTGCAGGGTCCCATCCGACTCGGGTTGCACTTCATCGGCATGTCTCCTTAGTCTCTGCCTGTGACAGCTCCTCCGTCTTTATTCTGGGTGACTTTGCGGGTTTTGAGGAGCACTGGTCAGGTATTTTGCAGGACGTCAGTTTGGGTTTGTTTGATATTTCTCTCATGGGTTGACGAGAGTGATGGGTTTGAGGAAAGAATACCTCACAGATGAAGAGCCCTTCTCGTTACATCATCTCAGCGAAGACATCAAATTTTAGAACGTTTTAAAAAAATCCATCAGAAAGACAGATGCTTAGCCCTGGCCGGTTTGCCTCAGCAGTTGGAGCGTCAGCCTGTAGACTAGAGAGTCCCGGGTTCGGTTCCCATTAGGGGCACGTACGAAAAAAAAAAAAAGACAGATGCTTAAAACTCCCAAGTCATCACAAGTAAAAGTCTCCCCCCCCAACCAGAAGGAACCAAGCCTGGAGACCTGGGACTCATGTTTGTTTGTTTGTTTGTTTATTTATTTATTTATTTATTTATTTATTTATTTATTTATTTATTATTTAATTTATTGGAGGTGACATTGGTTAATAAAATTACATAGGTTTCAGGTGTACAATTCGATAGTACATTATCTGTATACTGTACTGTGTGTTCATCACCCCAAGTCACTCTCCTTTCATCACCATTTATCCCCCCATACCCTCTATTAGCTCTCCCAACCTCCTTCCCTTCTGGTAATCACCATATCACTGTCTGTGTCTATGAGGTTTTGTTTTGTTTTTTGCTTAATCCTTTTACCTTTTTCACCCAGCCCCCCATCCCCTCCCTTTTGACAGCTGTCAGTTTATTCTCCATCTATGAGTCTGCCTTTATGCCATGTGTTTGGGACTCATGTTTGAGTTCCCTTACATTATACATCCCGGTCCCATGTCTCAGCCAAGACTCAATTAGCCAATAGCCCAATTCTATGTCCTCAGCTTGTCTGAGAAAGTATCCTTTGTCTTTGGCTCTGGCAAGACTAATGACTCCCCAGGAGGAAGTAAAATATTACTGAAACTCTAGAATGATATAAAAATGCAATAAAGAATAAATAAATGTAGCAATAATCCCGGGAAGGCAATATATCAAGTGCAGAATAAAGAATTAAGGCCACGGTGTGTCTGTTTTATAATAGGCATAACAGAGTGTGGTCATAGTTGTGTGACCGTTGTGTTTCTGTGTGTTTGGACCACATCTGAGGTATTGGAAGTATCCAAAAGAATCAAATGCATTGTTTGTAACTGCATTTCAAGTTGTTTAAGAACATTTCATTCATCATCATATATATAGTTGAGAAAAATTGGTTTTCTGAGTTCTGTTAACTTGATGTAAATGTAATAAATTAAGCATTAAGGAAAGTCTGCACAATTGTGGGGGTTTCTTCCCCCATAGACAAGTCCCTTGGGCGTTAAACCATCTATCAGTAGGTTACAATGGACTAACAGTCCTCCCACCCCAGTGTTTCAAGCTGTCAGAGTTCAGGCCACTCACACTAAGGCCCTTTCATACTTTGGGGCATTTCACATCTTTCATCTTGTTTTATCCTCACAAGAACCTGGTGGTATTATCTCCATGTGACAAATGAGGAAACTAATTGTGTAATTTAGAATGTATTGGCTGCAAGAAAGAGAATACTGGACCCAAAATGATGTAAACAACAATAGGTTTCTTATCTCCTTGAAAATAATCCTGTTAGCTGCAGGGCTGGTAAATTCAGGGGCTCCGTAGTACCAGGTCCCAGCCTCTCTGTGAGTCTCTTGGCTATTCCTCATGGTCACAAGGTGGCTGCGGTAGCCTCAGGCATCAGTAGCCTCCTCATTGGAGGCAGTCTCTCCTGGGAGGCTTAGGGTGTCAGCCAGAAAATCCTCCCTCAGCAGCGCCTTGGTGACTTCTCCTCATTGGTCAGGGTTGAGTCCTGTTTTCAGGTCTAAGCCAATCAGCACGAGAGAGGCAGAGTTACATGACTGACCTGGACCAGTCAACCTTCAGTCCTGGGGCTGGGAAGGCTAACCCTCTGCCAAACCAGCAGAGGATGGACACGGGCAGCAGCGTCTGTGAGAAGGTGCAGGGAGAGGCGCGGCTTACCTAAGCTCACCCTGCCAACCCCGGGCTGGGATCATAGGTTCCACCTTGCACTCCTGGCCTTTCCCACGAGACCCTGAGTCCTTGGAATGAGGTCACACCTTTAAATGGTCTTCAACTTGCAAGGAGCCTCCAGGGACTTCCAGGCATGTCTGCTTCTGACTGGCCAGTGGAGGTGTATTTAAATTTTGCAGAATGAAGCACCGTCTCACTTCTTCCCAAACGCTGCCCCAGCCCCCGAGGCTCTGAGGTCCAATGAGTCCACACCTTTCATGGCACAGATGGGACCGCTGGCACGGGGCAGGAAAAGGGGCTCACGGTCACAAAGTGAGGCGCCTGGAATTGGGGCTTTCAACCCCTGATCCTTGATATGCTGCCCTTTCTAACTACACCTGGCTGTTTTGTAGGTGGATAGTCACACAAGTGAGCTTGTATAGAAGGCCATTTAGGGGAGCATATGAAAGTGTGGACTGGGGCGCTTAACTGCTGGCTCTGTGTCCTGGCTTAGCCACCCCCCAGGTAGGTGACCTTGAGCAAGTCACATAATCTTTCTGACCCTCGGTTTCCAGGACATGGGTGGAATAACAGGACTGCTTCCCTGGGCTGTGGGAGGAGTGAATGAGTGTGCATGTGAAGGCGCTGGAGCACTCAGGAAGCTTTCAACCGATCTGCACTCCTGCTACGTGCCCAGCGCCTTGCTCCATGCTTTGCATCCATCTGGTCTTTATGACACCTCTATTATCAGCAGACTTACTCTACAGGTGAAGAAATTAAAGCAAGAAATATCAAGCACCTTACACAGGGTCCCGAAGGCGCAGCCACGCCGAGTGTCAGACCCCCATCTGGCTGGCTCCCTCCCCCTCCCCTCGGTGTTCTGCTCTTGGGTCTATTGCAGATGAAGGAACCAAGGCCAGAGAGGCCAAGCCTCTAGTACATGGTTACCCAGCTAGTCAATGAGACGGGAGCTAGGGTGCAGGGACTCTTTTAGTACCCCACACTTCTTCCCCTGCAGGGACAGAGGCTCCTCTGCATCCCACAGCACCGTGACTGTAAGGTCTTCCTTGTGTCAGACCAAAATGTGTCTTCGTGGAATTTGTGCTAAGTTTCTTTCGCGGAATCTCCCAAAAGGCCTTTTTCTGGGCTGTTTGAATGGTTAGCTTATGAGTCAATGAGCCCTCCCACCTGCCACCCAGCTCTGCCCTGTTTGTCCTTACATGTCCACGTTGGTGCCTCCCCTTGAAGTTGTGGCCAAGGCTTTCCTGTGCCACCTTCAGGGACAAATGGACCAGGGGTCTCCAGGAAATGTCCACTCCTGCCACAAGCTCAGGTGAGCTTCTGCAGGGTGGCTGCTCCCGGGCCTGGCAATGAAAGGTCACCTTGCTGACATCTTCCTTGTACTTCCCAGACGCCCCACCTTCACCAGGCTGGGGAGTCCTGTGACTTCCTGATATGTGAACTGGGGCTGAGGACACTGTCCTCCAGAGCTCCGTCCACTAACACAGTCACCAACCTGTAGCTGTTTCTCTTTCTTTCTTTCTTTCTTTCTTTCTTTCTTTCTTTCTTTCTTTCTTTCTTTCTTTCTTTCTTTCTTTCTTTCTTCTTTTTTATTAATTAATTTTTGTTACAGATGTTTCTCCTTTTCCCCCCATTGATTCCCCCCTTCCCCTCCCTCCCTGCTCTTTCCCCAGTTTGTTGTCCATGTCCATTGTTCATGCATACATGCATATAAGTTCTGTGGTTTATCTCCCCCACCATCCCCCTCTTTAGGGGATTGTCAGTCTGTACCCCACTTCCGCGTCTCTGGGACTACCCCATTCCTCAGACTGTTATGTTCATTACATTCCACAAATAAGTGAGATCATATGAAACTTGTCTTTCTCTGTTTGGCTTGTTTCACTTAGGATGATACTTTCCAGGTCCCTCCATGTCGTCTCAAAGGATAAGAGATCTTTCTTTCTTACAGCTGCATAGTACTCCATTGTGTATATGTACCACTGCTTTTTTATCCATTCGTCTACTGATGGACACTTGGGCTGTTTCCAGATCTTAGCTATTGTAAATAGTGCTGCTACAAACATGGGGGTACATATATTCTTTCTGATTGGTGTTTCAGGCTTCTTAGGGTATTTTCCTAGAAGTGGGATCACTGGGTCAAATGGAAGTTCAATTTTTAATTTTTTGAGGTAACACCATAGTGTTTTCCATAGTGGCTGCACCAGTCTGCATTCCCACCAGCAGTGTACTAGAGTCCCCTTTTCTCCACACCCTCGCCAACACTCGTTGTTTGATGATTTGTTGATGGCGGCCATTCTGACAGGTGTGAGGTGATACCTCATTGTTGTTTTAATTTGCATCTCTCTGATGATTAGTGATGATGAGCATTTCTTCATATGTTTTGCCTGTAGCTGTTTTGATTGATTAAAAGTAACTGGCATTTAAAACCCAGTTCCCCAGGTGCACTAAACACCTTTCAAGGGCTTGATAGCTTGAAGCCACTTGGCTGATGGCTTCTCTACTGGACAGTGTGAAGACCGGCCATTCCCACTGCCACAAGAAGTTCTGCTGGACAGCCCTCCCTGTGGCTCTCAAATTGAGTCACCCGAGGGGCTTGTCAAAACACCCAATGCCATCATGAGTTTGATTCCAGTCAAGAGCACGTACCTTGGTTGCAGTTCGTCCCTGGCCTGGTCAGGTTGTGCAGGAGGCAGCCAGTCAATGTGTCTCTCTCACATCGATGTTTCTCTCCCTCTCTCCTTCTCTCTTTCTCTCTCTCTCTCCCCCCCTCCCTTTCACCCTATCTGATGATAAATAGAAAAATATTCTCAGGTGAGGATTTAAAAAAAATTATAAAAACACCCAATGCCAGGTCTCACCCCCACAGCCTCTGCCTCAGTAGGACTGGGGAGGGTTGGGAGATTTTTTTTTCTATTTATCTGTAGATAGAGTGGGAGGGAGAGACAGAGAGAGAGAGAGAGAGAGAGAGACAGAGAGACAGAGAGACACGACCAGGACCAGGGCCAGGGACAAACCGCAACCGAGGTGCATGCCCTTGAACAGAATTGAACCCTTGGCTCTTTGGTCCGAGGGCTGACGCCCTAACCGCTGAGCCAAACTGGCCAGGGTGGGAGATTTCTATTTTTAACAATTTCCCAGGTGTTGCTCCAGTGGCAGGTCCGGGCCCACCTGGAGAACGTGGCTGTTCGCTCCCTGCTGGGAGAGCCTGCTTCAGGGACCCCAGGCGCTGACCCTGAACGGACCGCGGGCAGGAGAGTCCAGTGGACACAGCTCCCTCAGCCGAGCTTCTGGAACTTCAGACAGTGGTGGGACAGTGGGGTGCCTTTCTGGATTTGCCAAAAAACACAAAAAAACCAACCCACCAGAATAATCCTCACCCTGTGGGCTGCGTTTCCACCTTTCTGTCAGGCCTGAGCAGGAGCGACTTCAGTTCCCCACCGATCACTGTCCTCTAAGGATGAATACAGAACGAGCGGCCACTCCAAGGTCCCTTAAGTGTTAGTCCTTGGTCGTGGTTTTCTCTCCACCTTCAGCTTTTAACGCACTGGTACCTGGTCCCTTCCCTCTGGAGAGGCCGTGGGGGCGGGTGAGTGGTGGACAGAAAAGCGCTGGATTTGGAGTGAAAAGACTGGAATTCAAGTCCCTTTGTGATGCTGGGCATTATCCCTCTGAGCTCAATAACGGGATAATAATGGTCATATTACTTACTTTAGGAAGCTGCTTTATGCACCAGTGGGGTAATATGTGAATTTTGTTTATAAATCACAGAGTACTGTCCAGACCTGCAGTCCTTGGTGTGAAACAGCAAGAACACAGGCTGTGTTCAGCCAGAGCGATTTGCTTCCATGCCCCTCTCTCGACGCCTTAGAGATCCTTGTGGCAGGCGCTGTCTTATTCTTCTATTAATTTTTGGGCCCCCTAGTGCTTGCCTTGAAATCCAGGAAATAGTTATCCTAATGATGATGATTATATTAAAGCATTTATTATGTGTTGGGCGCTGTTCTAATGTATTACTGTATTCATTTAATTCTTACTGCATTCCCACGAGGTATGTATTGCTGTTATGAAATTAAACATAACGGGTGCCCAATAAATACCTATTGACGTGTCTAGGGCAGCACATGTCCAACTTGAACACGCACAGGAGTCATCTGGGGATTTTGATCTTGTTAAAAGACACGTCCTGAGTCAGCAGGGCTGGGTGGGGCCTGGGATGCTGCGTTTCCCACAGGCTCCCATGTGATGCCGCTGGACAACAGATCGCACTGTGAGTCCGAGATCTGGATCATTTAACATATCATCAAACAGAAAACATCTATCCCTCATGGAGTGGGGGCAGGGGTGGGAAACACTCTGGACAAAAGTAATTCAGTCTTCCTCGGTAGGGAGAGGATTACAGATGCTCAGGATAGACATTCTTTCAGGAGATGATGAGGTGAGGCAACCAAAGGCAGCTTTTAAAGTCTCAGTGGGAGAGCCTGCTCTCAGTTTCCAGGAAAGGGGCAGGGCAGACACTTTTCAATATTAGGAACAGAGCTTCAGGGGCTAGGACCACACACTTGACCTTAAAAGGGAGCCCAGCAGCTGATGCCAAATAGCCTGGAGTCTGCCACCCAGGGAAGGCTGTGAGACCTTTCCAAGCAGCCACAGCTGCAGGTAGAACTGAGGCCAGTGTCCCTCGGGGGTGGGGGTAGTCAAGGGTGATGTGAGGAAGTGTGTGCATGACACATGGGCTCAGAGTCAGACAGAGCTGGGTTCAAATCCAGCGTCACTACTTGCTAACTGTTCCACCCGGGGTGACTTATACTTGCAGCTCTGTTTTCTCATGTAGCGTAGAGATAACACTGGGTTCGACGAGGAAATGGAAGCTCCTGGAGGATTTAAAGCAGTAATTTCAATGCAGGGAATCAGCTGCACAGATGGCAGAGCTGGGAAGCCACTGGGGGAAGGTGAGGCAATCCAGAGATTAGCAGGAAGACCACCTGGGCTGGAGGGGCCCAGGGAGGAGGTGGTGTTACTGAAGCCCAGAGGTTGGTGGCCACGTTGGGGCTGAAACCGTAGAGGACACAGCCCTTGCCAGGATGCTACCTGAGCAAAGAGGGAGGAGGAGAGATACCCCTGCTTTTTCTCCCTTCCCCCACTGTCCAATCTTTGTCGATGGCTCCTTGGCTGAACCTAGTGCTGGGCCTCACCAACTAGGGTGCCATCATGTAATGTCTAGTGATCATCTGCAACTGTGCAAACTCATCACAACATGACTCTAGATTCCCCTTCGACTTTGAAGCTCTGTTGTTAGGCTCATTCACATTAAGGATCATTGGGTCTTCTTAGAGACGAATCCCTTCATCATTAGGTAATGCTCCTCTTTTAACCCTGATAACTTCTTTTGCTCTGAAGTCTGCTCCATCTAAAATTAACATAGCTACTCCTGCTTTATTTTGATTTATTTTAGCAATGTATATCTTTGTCCATTTACTTTTTTTTTTTTATCCTTACCTGAGGACATTTTTGCATTTATCTTGAGATACAGCAGGAGGGAGAGAGAGAGAGACATTGATATGAGAGAGACGCATTAAGGGTTGCCAACCACACAACCCCAGCCAGGGCCAGGGACAAACTGCAACTGAGGTACGTGCCTTTAGTGGGAACCGAACCCGGGCCTCTCTGGTCTGCGGGCTGACGCTCTAACCGCTGCACCAAACTGGCCAGCGCTATCTATTTACTTTTAATCTATATGTGTCTTTCTATTTGTTGGCTCTGAGCAGGAATATACTAATCAAAAAGAACTCCTTGGCCCTGGCCAGTTTGGCGCAGCAGTTAGAGCGTTGGTCTGTGGTCCAATGTGTTGCAAGTTCCATTCCGATCAAAGGCACCTACCCTGGTTGTGGTTTGTCCCTGGCCCTGGTGAGGTCATGCGGGAGGCAACCAGTCGATGTGGCTCTATCACATTGATGTTTCTCTCTGTCTCTCTCTCTCTACCTCCCTCCCACTCTATCTGATAATAAATTGAAAAATATCCTTGGGAGAGGAATAAAAAATAAAAAAAGAACTCCTTGGTGGTTAACTGGGCCCAAATTTATAATCATTCTAGTAGCTGTTGTTTGGTGGGGGAAAGGGAGGCTCCCATGCACTGCATTTCTACCAGCTGAGCGGAACCTTATAAAGGAGTTCCTGGAATCATATTTTGACCAATGGGATAGACCTGCCCATTCAATTGGAGCTACATAGCTATATCTTCATTGACATCTTTACCAGCCAATTAGGATGTGAGATTCTGACCAATCAGAACAGTTCTATGTGGACCAATCAAACGGCACAAATCTGGATTCCTCATTTGCATAAAAATGGACCAATCAAGGTCCAGGGAGGGCACTTTCTCTATGTAATCCTGTCCTTCCTTAGTCTTGACTAAGCTCATTTCTGTTTCCACTGGAGGCTGCCTTTCCCCAGTTTACAAACTATTCACCTGAATAAAATCTCTCCTTTTACTGCACCCCAGATTGGGGACTCATGTTGGCATTGGATTGGTGGCAGTGGACTTTTGTTGACATATTTAAAGTGAGTTTCTTGTAGACAATGTCTATTTGGGTTTTATTTATTTTTTGATCCACTCTGACAATCTCTGTCTTTTAATCAGAGAATTTAGACCATTAATGTTCAAAGTGATTACTGATATAGTTAGATTAATATCTACTATATTTGTTACTGTTTTCTATTTGTGGTCCTTGTTCTTTGTTCATATTTTTGTCTTTCATTCTATTTGCTTTTTGTGGTTTTAATTGAGCATTTCATATGATTCTATTTTCTCTCTTTTCTTAGCATACCAATTGTAACTTTTTAAAAAATGTTTTTTAGTTGATTGCTCTAGAGTTTGTATGTGATATGCATTTACAACTAATTTAAGTCCACTTTCAAATAACACTATACTGCTTCACAGGTAGTGCAAGTACATTGTAATAACAAAATAATCCTACTTTCCTCCTCTAGTCCCTTGTATCATTGCTGTTATTCATTTCACTTATACATAAGCACATATAAGTATATATAAGCATACATAATTGGATACATTGTTGTTATTATTTTAAACAAATTGTTATTTGTTAGATCAGTTAATAATAAGAAAAATAAAGGTTTTTACCTTAAATTATTTCTTCTCCAATGCTCTTCCTCTCTTTGTGTAGATCCATGTTTCTGACCTATATACTTTTCCTTCTCTCTAGAGAACATTTATGCTGTCAATTCTACTGGCTACAGATTTCTTCCATTTTTGTTTGTCAGAGTTTTTATTTCTCCTTAATTTCTGAAGAACAGAACTCTAGGTTGGTGGTTTTTTTCTCTCAACACTTAAGTGTGTCACTCCATTCTCTTCTTGCTGTGTGGTTTCTGCCAGGGTGTATGTAATTCTTATCTTTGTTCCTTTGCAGGTAAATATTTTTCCCTTCAGGATTTTTCAGGATTTTTTCTTTTTAAAAAAATCTTTATTGTTGAAAGTATTACTGGTGTTCCCCACTTTCTCCCACCATTAACCACCCCCCTTGCCTTCCCCATATTTATCTTTGATTTTCTATAGTTTAAAAATAATATGCCTAGGTTTAGGTGTTTTATTTTTTCTGATTTTGCTTTCACATCGATCCTGCTTGGTGTTCTCTGAGCTTCCTGTATCTGTGCTTTGGTTTCTGACGTTAGTTTAGCAAAACCCTCAGTCATTATTATCTCAAATATTTCTCCTGTTTCTTTCCCTCCTTCTTCTCCTTCTGGCTTTCCCATTAGAACCCCCTGCAGTTGTCTCACAGTCATGGGTATTTTGTTCTTTCCCTGCGGTCTTTGTGGCTTTGCTCCTTAGTCTGAGAGTAGCCACTGCTGTGTCCTCGAGCTCCGCTCTCTCCTCAGCCGGGTCCTGCTTGTCGCTGAGAGCGTCAGGGCCTTCTCCGTTTCCCTTACAGAGCCTTTTAGTTCTGGCATTTCTTCTTGGTTCTTCCTTAGCATTTCCGCCTCTCTGCCTACACTGCACAGCTGTTCTTTCAGCCTGTTTACTTATCAGTTAGAGGCCTTAGCATATTAATACTTTTTTTTTTTTTTTATCCTCACTCGAGGACATTTTTCCATTTTTTGTTCAGATAGAGTGGGAGGGGGAGAGAGAGAGAGAGAGAAACATCGACGTGAAAGGGACACATCCAGTGATTGCCACCCACATGACCCCACCAGGGCCGGGGACAAGCTGCAACCGAGGTACGTGCCCTTAGCGGGAACTGAACCCGGGTCTCTCCAGACCGCAGGCTGACGCTCTAACCGCTGAGTCAAACCGGCCAGGGTTTAATACTTTTTGTTTTACATTCCTGGTCTGATCATTCCAACATCACTGCCATCTCTGAATCTGCTTTTGATGTTTGCTGTCTCTTCAAATTGTGTTTTTAGCATGTCTTGTCATTGTTTCTGGACAGCCGGCCACAGTCCTGGTGACGGGACCTGCTCTGAGTAGCCTTTAGTGGGGCAGTGGTGGGCAGTGGTCTGCAGCCCTGTGAGTAGGTCCCAGTCTTCAGTGAGCCTGGACCTCGGGACTGTGAACTTCACACATGCTGCTCAATTTGTTCCTCCCCCTGAGGTGGGATAGGAAGGGGCTGGAGTTGAGTATTTCCTTTCTCCCGTGTGGAAGGCGAGAGCTACACAAAAGTGTGGGGGACTCCCTGTGACTAGCTTGTCCTGGATTTTTTCACTCCCAGTCTTGTCCACACTGAGCTTTCAACAATTTGTTAATTATAGTGTAGGTTTCCCCACCCCGCCCGGTTCCCTCAGAGGTTGCAGCTTGTGGGTTTCTGCTCTGCTAAGGTGTGATTCTCTGTATTTATCTGTCGGCCTCTCCAGTTTGGGGGGAGGTGGTTTGTCCTGTGACCTCACTTTTTTTATGGCTGTAAGGAGAGTTGTTAATTTTTCAGTTTGTTCAGCTTTTTACGTGTTGATAGGATGGAGTGGCGACTTCAAGCTTCTTACACACCAGACGGGAAACTGGAAGTCTCCTTCCTCCAGTTTTTGTTTATTTGTTTGTTTTGACAAAAGCAGTGGTTTAAAACACCACGCATCAGTTATCTCACAGTTCTGTAGATCAGAAGTCTGGAAGGAGCTGGCTGGGTTCTCCGCCCAGTGTCTCGTGAAATGGAAACCCGGTGTCAGCGGGCTGTGTCCATCCCACGACAGCTCGCGGAAGGGTGCATTTGCTGTAGTTGTAGGACTGAGGTCCCTGTTGCTTGTGCTTCTGTCACCAGAGGCCACTGGGCTTCTAGGGGCCTCCTGCCTGCTTTCTCGCGTGGCCTTCTCCACCATTAGACCCGTACTGGCAACTGACCCTCCTCATGCTTGACTCTGTGATTTTGTCTTCTCCTTCCCTCCCCTAGCTAAAAAAAATTTTTTTTCTTTATTGATATTAGAGAGAGAGAGGAAGGGAGGGAGAGAGAGAAACATCGATTGGCCGCCTCCTGCATGCCCCCCACTGGGGATCGGGCCCACAACCTGGGCATGTACCCTGACTGGGAATCGAACTGGTGACCTCTTGGTGCATGGGTCGATGCTCAGCCACTGGGCTACACCAGCTGGGCGTTCCCCTAGTTTTAATTGAGCATTTTTTATTATTCTATTTTATCTCTCCTCTTAGCATATCAATTATAACTCTTAGTTCGTTTTACTGTTTGTCCTAGAGTTCAAAAATTACATTTTTAATTAACATAGGTCCACTTTTAAATAATACTATACCATTTAAAAATAATGTTATACCTTTCTCCCAATTTTTCCCTTCTATCCCTTGTGACATTGCTGTCATTCATTCCACTTATCCAATATGCTATAATCATACAATACATTGTTTCTACTGTTGCTTTAAACAAAGTTATATTTTAGATCAATTAAGAATAAGAAAAGTAAAATATTTTATTTTACCTTTATTTATTCCTTCTCTGACTTTATTTCTTTCTTTATGTAAATACATTTCTGACCTATATCATTTTCTCTCTGCCTGCAGAACTTCTTTTATTATTTTTCACTGGGCAAGTCTGCTGGTGATAAATTCCCTCTGTTTTTGTTTGTTGGAGAAACTCCTTATATCTCTTTCACTTTTGAAGAATAATTTCACAGGATATAGAATTCTAGGTTGGTGGGATTTTTCTTTCAACATTTCAAAATTCACTCTATTCTCTTGTTGCTTGCACTGTTAATGTTGAGAAGTCCCCTGTGGCTCTTATTGTTTGTTTGGGTATTTATTCTACTTAATGTTCTCTGAGCTTCTTAGATCTTTGGTTTGGAAAGCTTTGGGCTATTATTACTTCAAATGCTTCTTCTGCTCCCATTTTCCCTTTCTAGTTCTTCTGGTATTCTAAGTATACATATGGTACACCTTTTGATGTTGTCCCACAGTTCTTAGATGTTTGGTTCTGTTTTTGTCATGCTGTTTTCTCTTTGCATTTCAGTTTGGAAAATTTCTGTTGACCTGTCTCCAGGCTCACTGATTCTTTCCTCGACCATGCTTAGTATCCTGGGGAGCTCATTAAAGGCATTTTTCATTTCTATTATAGTGTTTTTGTTTTCTAGCATTTCCTTTTGAGTCTTAGTTTCCATTTCTCTGCTTACACTACCCATATGTTCTTACATGTTGTTCTTTTTCTTTCTTTCTTTAATCTTCACCTGAGAGAGATGAAAGGTTTTAGAGAGAGAGAAGGGGGGAGAAAGAGAGAGAAAAATATCAACAGGTTACCTCCCATAGGTGCCCCAACCAAGGATCAAACCCACAGCCTGGGTATGTGCCCTGACCGGGAATCGACCTTGTGACCCTTTGGTGCCTGGGATGACACTTCAGGCAATGAGCCACACCAACCAGGGCCAACATATTTTTCCATTACAGCCATCAATATATCAGTCTTATTTATTTTTATGTGCTGATATCCAGCATATATATCACATCCGAGTCTGGTTCTGATTATTGTTTTGTCTCTTCAGACAGTTTTCTCTTGCCTTCTGCCATGCTTTGTAATTTCTTGTCAGACATGTTTCAACTGAACGGGTGTGGCTCAGTTGGCTGCGGTGTGATCCCATACACCAAAAGGTGGTGGGTTCGATTCCCGGTCAGGGCACATACCCAAGATGCTGGTTTTGGTCCCTGGTCAGGGTGTGTGTGGGAGACAACCAATTGATGGTTCTCTCCCACATTGATGTTTCTCTCTCTCTCTTTTCCCTTTCCTCACTCTTAAATCAATTTAAAACTTAAAAAAAAAAAGTCAGACATGTTTTGGGTAATAGGAATTGAGGTACATAGGCCTTTAGTGTGAGAATTTATGCTAATCTTTTTTTTAATCCTCACCCGAGGATATTTTTCCAGAGTGGGAGGGAGAGAGAGAGAGGGAGAGAGAAACATCGATGTGAGAGAGACACATCGACTGGTTGCCTCCCGCACGACCCAGCCCAGGGCCGGGGACCGAACTGCAACCAAGGTACATACCCCTGACCGGAATCGAACCCGCAACTCTTTGGTCTGCGGGCCGACGCTCCAACCGCTGAGCCACACTGGCCAGGGCTGTGCTAATCTTTCTGGGAGCTGTATTCCGTGATTGCTGCAGCTGTGCATCGCAGGGGCTTCGATTCCTCTGGCGGCTTTGTTTCTGTCTCTTGCACTGGTTTCCCCGGGCACTGCTTCTCACAGGGAGTCTGTCTGGAGCTCTTTCCCCCGTAATCCAGTTATCATATCGGAGCTCTCTCGGCGTGGTGGCTTTGCTATTCATTAGCTTTGTGACATGTCTCTTCACCGAGCCCAATTCATAACCAATACAATAATAATCGTCATAATATAATATCCCCTGTAGGACAGTGCTAAGGATCAGATGAAATCCTAAATGAAAACACTGAGCCCTGTGCTGGTGTAGACTAGTTTCTTGGTTGCACTGATGGGCCTGTTTGGCTCTAAATTATTAATTGCTGCTGGTTTAGTTGGACGGTTACCCAGGGTAGGGCTGTGCCTCCCTCAGCCACATAGTTCGAACCAGTCTCATCGGCTCCCACCCCAGGGCTGCTGCAGTAGGCAGGTTCCTGGGTACCCCAGATGCTTCGGCAGCACCTAATGACATATTTAAGTACAGGACCTGCCGGAGCCATCTTCCTCTCTTGAGAAAATAATAACTTTCCTGATTGCACATTGACCCGAGATACATTATCCCGAGTAAATAATACTTTGTTCAGAAGCATCCTAATTAGGTATTTACCTCAGAGATTGCAACGGCTTCGCCCTGCTCCTCGGGGAGGTATTAAGCATCATATCTGGGCCGACAGGACTGAAAAACAAACCAGCGTCAAGAAAGTAAACCCTGCCAAGGACTTTTCCACGAGAAAGCAGAGGGCTCGGGCTCTGGGGAGGAGGCGGCGGCGCCAGCTGTGGGGTCAGCCAGGCTCCCTGCTTGGATGCAGGCAGCCCCCCCAGAGCCAGCCACAGGTTGGGCGAGAGGCAGTGCCTCGGCTCTGCTGGCCCGGAATGAGGACAAGGGCTACGTCCAGCCGCAAACTGCTGACACAACGGCGGACCTGCGGCCAGGGCTCGCCATTAGGAATTGAGTGTTTGGTGTGAGGGGACGGGTCTCTCCCTGTCCTTGTCCCCGTTCTCATTGTCCACTGCAGTCCCTGGAGAGACCTTGCCTAAGGATGGAGAGAACTGCTCCCAGCCGCTCTTTTCTTCTCTCTTCCCGTTTCTCTCTTCCGTCTTCCACTTGCCCTTCCTCTCCTCGGCCTCTGTCTTCTCTTCTTCCTCTGCCCTCAGGAGCCCCGTCTCCTTTGTCTTCCTTTTCTTCCCTCCCTCGGCCCTTCTTCCCCCTGCACGCCCACGCCCGGCTCCTCTGGGACTGCAGGAGGTTTCCCACCTGTCTCACCCCCCACGTGGCATCTGCCCCTGCTGGGCAGTGGTGCCCTGGGCGGGCCCTCTGGTGCAGGCAAGACTGAGCGTTTGGGAAGAGCGTCCCGGCCTCTCCTTAGGAATCGACAGGAGATGCTCCTTGAACCTCATTCTTTTCTTTGCAGGCCCATCCACTGAGCCTCAGGGTCAAGGTCAGAAAGCCCTCCAGGCCACAGACTTCTTCAGACCCACGATGAAGTCACAGGGGCTGTGTTGAGAGCTGACCCATTGCACACTCAGAGGTTCAGGGTGGGGAGATGTCAGCGCACCGGGGGCAGCCAGTGCTCACGGGCACCGAGGGGTCTGGGGAGATCTCTGCACTGGGGACAGCCAGCGCTCACGGACACTGAGGGGTCTGGGGAGATCTCTGCACTGGGGACAGCCAGTGCTCACGGACACTGAGGGGTCTGGGGAGATCTCTGCACTGGGGACAGCCAGCGCTCACGGACACTGAGGGGTCTGGGGAGATCTCTGCACTGGGGACAGCCAGCGCTCACGGACACTGAGGGGTCTGGGGAGATGTCAGTGCACTGGGGACAGCCAGCGCTCACGGCGAAGGGTCTGGAGATCTCTGCACTGGGGACAGCCAGCGCTCACGGACACTGAGGGGTCTGGGGAGATGTCAGTGCACTGGGGACAGCCAGCGCTCACGGACACTGAGGGGTCTGGGGAGATCTCTGCACTGGGGACAGCCAGCGCTCACGGGCACCGAAGGGTCTGGGGAGATCTCTGCACTGGGGACAGCCAGCGCTCATGGGCACTGAGGGATCTGGGGAGATCTCAGCGCACCGGGGACAGCCAGTGCTCACGGGCACTGGGGGGCCTGGGCTCAATGAGGGGTCTCCTCTCCATCTGGGCTTGTTCTGCGGTGGCCCACAGAATATGCGCGTTTATCCACATTCTGAGCCCGTTTCCCAGCACGGTTTCAGCGGAACTGTGGAGATGTCCGGTCTGCAGTGCCGCCCCGGGGTCTAGGGACTGGAGGTCTGTGCGAGTCAGCGCAGACTCCATCACAGGACCACGGTCTGGGCGGCTTACACAACGGATATTCATTTTCTCACCGTTCTGGAGGCTGGGAGTCTAAAATCAAGGTGTCAGCAGGGTTGATCTTTTTCTGAGGTTTCTCTCCTTGGCTTGTAGATGGCTGTCTTCTCCCTGTGTGTTCCCTCTGTGTGTGTCTGTGTCCAAATCTCTTCTTAGAAGGACTCCAGTCATATTGGATTAGGGTCCCCCCAATAACTTCAGCTTAACATAATCACCTCTTTAAAGACCCTATTTCCAAATGCAGTCACATTCTGAGGTGCTGGGGTTAGGGCTTGAACATATGAATTTGAGGGAACACAATTCAGTCCACAACAGGGTTTGTGGGTAAAAGTGAGGGGAAATGGCCCTGGCTGGTTTGGCTCAGCAGTTAGAGCGTCGGCCCACAGACCAGTGTCCCGGGTTTGGTTCCCGCTAAGGGCACGAACCTCGGTTGCAGTTTGTCCCCGGCCTGGCTGGGGTCATGTGGGTAGCAGCTAGTCGATGTGTCCCTTTCACGTCGATGTTTCTCTCTCTTCCCCCCCTCCCTCCTTCCTGCTCTATCTGAAGATAAATGCAAAAAAATGTCCTCAGGTGAGGATAAAAAAGTAATAATAAAAACAAAAAAAAAGTGAGGGGAAACGGAAGGGAAAATGACATTTTAGTTCCGCCTCTAACTCAAATGCAGCATCTCCCTTCTACAGGACAAGTATGGGCAACAAACCACGGCTGCACAGCAGCCCCTGTGCCTGTCTCCCTGAAAACCACGCACACTTTACCTCAAACCCTGCTTGCCACAGACATCCTGAATGTTGTTTATGCTCCCAACTACTTTAAAGTCACAGTTGTCAGACCCACTGCAGGGTCCTGTTCTTTATTGCATTTATTAAGAAGTACATATGTTACTATACAACAAAGTTGTTTTTTCAGTGTGTTGAAAATTTTATCTATGCACTTCAAAATATTATTCCGAGAAGGGGTCCATACGCCTCATCAAACTGCCAAAGGGACCCAACATACATAAAAGGACCCTGGACCTAGTTCAAACTTTTGTTTTTACAAGGGAGAAAAATGAGACCCAGAGAGACTAATTCACTTGTCCCTGGTCACACAGCTGGTTAGCGGAAGGGCTAGCACTCAGGTTGTCTGCTTTCTAGTCCCCCGCTCGGTCCAGTCTGTCCCATTCACTGGTGGTTCTCCTCTAATGGAGACTGGTGTGAAATCATTAGCCATGCTATGATTTCATAATGCCCTCAGGTTACTAGTATACCCTGTATGTCCCCCAGGCATGTAGCCTTTAGGGCCGCCCTTCCCTTTAATAGCCAACTAGCCTCGTCCCCTTCCTGAGAGATGGAAGAGAGGCCAGCTCGTAACTGCTCCTCCTCCTGGCGTATTAGGGAACCTTGGAGGAGACCTGTCACAAATGGGTTTTCTCTGATCACCCCGCCTAGTAGGGCAACCAACTCGTCCTGGTGAGTCTGGGACTCTCCCAGCGAGCCCCGGAAGCCCCGCCACCTGGAGGCCCCTCCTTCCTGGACCAGCGAGTGGCGGGCCACCCTTCAGTCAGCTCCTCCTCTTAGGTCGTCTCTTACCTTCTCATTATTGGCCTGTCCAGGCTGCTTTCTATTTGCTCACCCTGCGTGGTCCTCCAAGGCCCAGCTAAAACCAGGATGTCTTTTGCTTGGCAATGTCTCTGGAGACTTGGGAACTGTACTGTGGGAAAGAGAACAGCTTGTTATCTGAGTGGATCGCAAGGGACCCTCCCCCACGGCTGGTCTGCTCTCCTGGGCCCCTAGCCTACGGCTGCGTGGTGTGGGTCGGCGTGTGGCCCATGCTGAGGGTGCTCGCCCACTTTTTCTACCAGAGGACCCCGACCACGGGCCTCTGCCCTTGGAGTCCAGACGACTCACATCCTTCCCTCTTCCCACTCGATAGCCTGATGTTTTCAAAGTGCGGCCCTGCAGTGAGGACTGGCTGCCACATGATCACACACTCGAATTCTTACGCTCCCCACCTTGGCTTCACCTCTGCACAGTGAGAAGTTTCACTGACCCGGTTTTCTCAGAACAATCAGAGCTTCCTTCCCTCCGGTGGTGACTTCAGCCATTCCTGCAGCAGGGCAGCATTACAAGAGCAGTTTATCCTGCTCCTGACCCCCACGGCAGTAGAAAATGTATTTGCATCATTGTTGCAGGCATTCACTCGTTCACTCAAGATTCACTTACGGAGACCTGCCACGTGCTGGGCACTGCGCTGGGACGTGTAGACGCCAAGATGAACAGGAGCAACACCGGCTCCCTGACCGTCCTCTGCCAGCAGGGAAGGTACACCAGCAGCAGCAACCATCCATGACCCGGCCAGGGTGCTGTAGGGTGCAGCCCACCAGCTGCGGGGTGAACCGCCCGAGGACGGGCTCATTTCTGCCCTGGTGATGGGCTGGGGTAGGAAGAGAAGGGGTGGCCCCGCGACTCTCAAAGGGTGGTGTCTGGACCATCACATCAGTGCCAACTAGGGACTTGTTGGAAATGCACATTGTCAGCCCACCCAGATGTCCCGGATCAGAATCAGTGGGGCTGGGGCACAGGAGTCCGTGTGCTAGGAAGCTGTGCAGAGGATTTTAGAAACGCTCACGTTGGAGAGCCATCGGCGGCCGCGGCTGGTGCTGGTGCTGTCCCCAGGGCCCCGTACAGGTTAGTGCGAGCACCCCCCCACCCCCCGCAAGGATTGGCTGCTAACCCCTCGCAGATGCCCCCTTTTCTGGAGACCCGCCCTCTGCCCGGAAGCAGCCTCACCTGGAGGCTATCTCCATTCCCCACCCCCGCAGACACTGGCCACAAGGGGCTGCTGCCTGTGCCTCAGTTCTGGGTCAGCGGCTGGCTCTGGGGTGCAGTCGTGGCCCAGGGCTCCACGTAGGCTCCCACCAGCGTCTGTCCCCGCTGAGTCCATGCTCTTGTTCTGCTTCTTTCCTCCCCAGTACTGCTTCCTCACACCCTTCTCACGAGACCACCCCAGTGAATCACTTGAACAAGAAACCCTGTCTGAGTTCCGCTTCCAGGGACCCAAGTCAGAGGCTTCACTGAGGAAGGGAAGCTGGAACAGGGCTGGAGGGGTAAATAAAAACCTGTCAACCAAGAACGCGGAGAACCTCAGGCAGAAGGCGCCGAGTGTGCGAAGGCATGGAGGTGGGGGCCGGCATGGTAAGCAGTCTGCCCGCTGGTCGTCTTGTAGGGTTGGAGTGCGGGGTGCCTGGGGAGCAGACTCTGGAAGCTTCCTAGGTCCTACAGGGCAGTGTCCCATGGGCAGTGGACGCTGCTGAGAGATGAAGTAGGGTGGAGCGTGGATCCGTTTGCATTTTGCACAAACTACTCTGACAACAGTGTGGTGATAGATGAGAGCAGAGGGGCCGTTCAGGAGGACATTTCAGTAGTCTGGTCATAAATGATGAGGGCCAGACCTGAGGTGTTGATGGGGGAGGGTGGAGAGGAGAAGACTGTTGTCGAGAGATGCGGCAGGGGGACCCCAGCGGACAGTCCTGAGGGGAGGGACACGGGAGAAGCACAGGTCATGTGAGGAGTCATGAGTCACGCACAGGACGTGCTGAGTGCTGGCGCCGTGGGACGTGTGGGAGGCGGAGACGTCTGCTCAGCATAGAGCCGATGCTGGAGGCTTAGGTCGAAACCCCAGGAGAACCAAGACGGGGCACCAAGTGGGGGACAAGGAGCTGGGAGCACAGCAGCCCGACCTTGAGGAGAACGTGCTGTCGGAGGCAGGACCCAGAGTGGGAAGTAGAGGGAGAGTGGTCATTGGAGTCATGTGCCCTGGGACGTGGACACTGTCCACTGGATGTGGTCACCAGCCACGTTAGTTGTTTTTCAGTGGCACGTGAGTGAGGCGCAGGGGACACCGGGTGGCTGGGGAGCTAGCGAGGCCGAGGACAGGTGGGAGTGGAGAAGCAGTTCCAGGAAGCGTGGCTGTGATGAGCAGGAGACAGCAGGCGCCCGGCCCCTGCGCCGCCCGCCCCAGGCCCTCCCCGGGACAGTAGCACACCGAGGCCATGCAGGCGAGCGGGCCACGCCGGCTTCAGGCTGTGCTTCCATCCGAAGCAGAACCACCTGGACACAGGGGACTCTGACAGTGACCTCCACTTCACGCCCCAGCCTAACCACCTGAGCTACCTGCTTGTGCAAAGGTGACGGCACAGAGGCTTGCACACAGATGTGAGTATATGACACATTCCAAAACTCCACTCCACAGCTGGGCGGGTTGCAGCAGGTGGAGTGCACACACCCGGACAGAGGGCTATGCTCCAGCCGGCCGACGTGCTCTGAACACGCACTTCCCACTGGGCGGCCAGGTGCGCTCCGAGGCAGTTTTTGGCAGTCCTTCGAGATGGCCTGATCAATCACTCCTGGAGCCATCGATCACGAGGAACTCTCCTGGCCTGGGAGCGTCAGCAATCGGCTGCTCCCTGCACCTTCACTTTAAATAGCAGGGTTATTATTTCTGACATCATTATTCACACCGGGATTTTTTTTTTTTTAACCTCCTGTTACTGCATGTCTGGGAGACCCTTATCTTTTTTTTTTATTATTTAGTATTTTTTCTTTATTGATTTTAGAGACAGGGAAAGAGAGAGAGAAACATTGATGACAGACAACATCGATTGGCTGCCTCCTGCATGCCCCCCACTGGGGATCGGGCCCACAACCTGGGCGTGTGTCCTGACTGGGAATCGAATCGGTGACCTCTTAGTGCCTAGGTCAATGCTCAACCACTGAGCCACGCTGGGAGATTTTCATCTTGAAAGCCCTTCTCCTTCTGGTCCACCCAAAGAGACTCAGTTTGCCTCAGGTTTGGGCAATGAAGCTAATTAGGGCTTGGGCTTAATTATAGGTGCTCTAAAGTTTTTGCAAAGGTTGCAGCTCGCCTCTCCTGATGCTGAATATTTATCTTCTTCCTGAGGCTAGGACTGCGGTGCACTTGGCGTCCTGGGATCCGACAAGCTGATGGGGCTCCCGGGAACTTTCTGTGGGTGTAGTGCTGGTGACCTTGGTGATCTGTGCAGTGGGCCTTCTCAAACCACAGGATAGAAAAACACCTGCAGTGATTATTCTCTTTAAACAAGAAGATCTGTGGCTCAGAAGAGCAAATGCATGTGCCCCAACAGTCCCCTGAAATGAGCGTTCCCTGAGGACCAGTGAGATTAGGGGTTCCACGGAGAGGTGAGGGGCGAATGGGTGAGCAAATGAGTGAGGGGCTTTGGGAGTCAGCTGCGGGGGGAGGGGAGAGCAGGCGAGCATGTGGGGCCCCAGGTTAGGCTGCAGAGCAGAGCCCCCCGGCCTGGTGGAGTCCAGTTTCAGTCTCCAGCACCACAGCTTTGTCCTGTCAGCCTTAACTGTGACCTTGAGTTCCAAGACCCCCCCCAGCGCACGGTCAGTCCCCCGCTACGCTAGCCTGCCTGGCCAGTTTGAGGATTACTGGGCCCCGTTACATTTCTGGTTTGGGCTCCATCCCCCAGGAGCAACCAGGTGAAGCGGGCTGTGCAGGGGGAATGGGGCCCAGGGTTTACACGGACCCATCGCACAGTCTTGTCTACGAGATCAGGAGAAGCCGGAAGCCGTGGCGTCCATGACAGGGTCTGGGATGACAGTCCTTTTTGAGTGCTTTTCCCTCATTTGCACCATCCCCGTCCCCACAGCCACGTCCAGGGACGAGAGTGCAGGTGGCGCGAGTGAATGAATGGATGAAGGAAGGAAGGAAGGCAGGCCAGCGGCACCCCTCTTGTTTCGACACACAGCTCCCACTTCCTCAGCAGGTCACAAGAAGCTAGAAGCATCGGGTTCAGCAGTTTACACCAACACAAATGGAAGTCCCACGGGGCCCGCCCATGATGCTGGTTGAGGGGTGAGTAAGGCCTGATCAAGTGACCCCAGGAAGGGAAGGTTGTCCTGGGTCTGCTGAAGACAGGCACCCGGGCCAGGGGCCACCTCCCCGACCCTCCAGCCTCCGTCTTCCCTTTTACTCCCAGCAGAGGTAGTTGATGGCCCATGGAGAAATCTGTTCTTAGTGCTAGATGCCAGGAGGTCTGGGTTCCAGTCCTACCCCTGCCCCAGTGACCTCAGGGAAACCTCTCTGTGCGCCCCAGTTTCTCCATCCCTGCGATGACAGGAGTGTTAGATGACCTCTGGGGCCCCTTCAGCTCCGAGTGGGACCAGGCATCTTCTTCCCTGGCGTGCGGCGGGTCACTGTTCTTCGGCAGCTCCCTCAGGGACAGTCTGTGCTGAACAGTAGTTTGTGACTTGACAAATATTGGCGGGGGTGGGGGCACTCCTCCACGAAGACTTTCTGATGATCTGTTGCACCTTGCAAGCCCGGCACTCTCAACTCACTCTCTGCTGCTGCTGATAATCAAGGGAAGGGTGGAGCCCTGGCTGGTTCGGCTCAGCGGTTAGAGCGTCGGCCTGTGGACTGGAGAGACCCGGGTTTGGTTCCCGCTAAGGGCACGTACCTTGGTTGCGGTTTGTCCCCGGCCCTGGTTGGGGTCATGTGGGTGGCAACCAGTCAGTGTGTCTCTCTCACATCGATGTTTCTCTCTCTCTCTCTCCCTCCCACTAAAAAAAGAGGAGGTGGAATTCCAAATAAGAAAAGCAAGGGCAGAACAAAGGTCAGGTCTCTACGAGCTCGGCATTGTGCCAACGCTGCGTCCAGCTCTCTGCCTCACAGGTAAGTGGTGGGATTGCACCTCCCGGCCCCATGTGGCTGGGTGGGGCCACGTGATTAGTTATGGCCAGTAAGATGTACACCACTTCCAGGCCAGAGCATTTAGGTAACGATGGAAACCCTTCAGAGCTTTTGACAATGTTTGAGAAGGAATTCTGTCTGTCAGTCTGTGTCTCTGAATGACCATGTTAACTAAGCAAAGCCTCCAGCTGACTCTAAATTGATGCGTAACATGAGAGAAAAATACCCTTTGTTAGCTTAGGTCACTGAGATTTGGGAGTCGTTTGTTCCTGCAGCATAACCCGGCACATCCTGACTATTACACAATCCTAGATTCTGTCAAGAGGAGTGGAGAAGGAGCTTACTTTTCCCTGAGAACTTTCATTGGCAAGAGTGATAAACACAAAATGCCCACCTGGAAGCTTAGCTGGGTCCTTTCTTCCCGTCTCCAGTGGGCAAGGTTCCGGATCAAGAGGCCCTGGACATTGACTGTGACTGTGAGGGTCTGCACAGGTCCGTGCTGCACCAGCTTAGAGGCCGTGGGCTGCAGGGCCTGTGTGTCCTCTGCCTCCCCTCCCCAGCCGGACTCATACCCAGCACAGGAGCTTCCTGTCCCCGTCGGCCCTTTCTGAGTCAGAGGGACAGGGAAAGAGTCGAGGCGGGAGAAACAAGACAGCTTGATCTTTCAGGGATGAGTCCGAAAGACTTTCCCCAACTTCCTAATTTGCCTGCCAGGAAAAAAAGAAACTATTCATTAGGGAATTACCGTTAGGAAGCCTGTAGGAGGCAGGAGAAGAACTTTCCCTACTGTTTGCAGTGATGGAGGTAGATGACGTGCTTTGCCATTGCATTGGCTCATTATCCCTACAGTAGAGTTTGGGGTGTGTCCAGTGTAGGACTGACTGGTACTTCGCTTGGCCAAAGGTGTCTGCTCAGTCAAAAGTATCAATACTAGAATCTATGTAAACCCCGGGCACGCCCCCTGGTCCTAGTGTCCCTGGCTGGCTCTCAGGTTTGGTGTCAGGAGCCTCAGAACTAAGACCTACCTCAGTTATTTACCGGCTCTGAAACCTTAAAGGAGTCAGTTTGTCGTCTGCAACTTGACTTCCTCATCAACACAATGGATACAAACTTACCCGCTTCTGTAAGTAGCTACGAGGCCCACAGCTTCTAAGGCACAGTTCTTGCCATGTCCTCCCACTTAAACTTTTCCATCGGCTTTTCATTGCCTTGGTGCATTGACGATATGGTAGCCACTGGCCACCATGAGAGGCACTGGAGTGGCCTCTTCCTGAGGCCAGATCTGGGAAAGACCACCTTTCCCAGTGGGGCCCCCCACCCCCACCCCTCAACTCGGTAGGGACCGAGCTCGGGGAACACGGACCCTGAACTTGCCCGTGGCCTCCGCCCCAAGGGGGCAGCGTTGGAAGAGGGGCCGGCGAAGCCGCTGCCGAGGAGCCTGCTGGAGGCCAGCCCCTGAAAGGCTGTGTGCTGGAAAAAGCGTCTGTGGCGGTGGGGATGACGGAGGGGGGCATCTCGGGGCTCGGGTCACTTTGCTGTGGGACCCTTTGTCTAACCATAAAACAAGAAGTGTCTGCACTTAGAAAGGCAAGTCAGAGCTGTCCCAGCACAGTGAGGGCAACATGACTAGGCCAGATTCCTACACGGCCAGCAACGGGATGCCCGACACGGGAGGGATTTCATCGGGGGCATCGGGCCATCACAGGGCCCTGGTGTTCTGCCCCACCCTGGGACAGGTGAGATGTGAGGACACTGGTTTCCAGACATGAGTCAGCACACCTAGTGATTCTAACCCCCAGACAATGACTAAGCTTCCCTGCAGACGGAGCCTTAACTCAGAAATTTGGGTAATTAATGTAATTTGGGTAATTAATTGGCCTGATTTGGTCTCATTTGGACTATTCAGGTCTTGCTAACATTTCAGATACAATTAGAGGTGGTTATATGTTTCCCGATTGACCCATTTGCGGGAGACTCCTTCTGATTTACCTGGCGGGGTAGGAATGACTTCATCTGGTTTACAGAGTAAAATGCAGGGTCTCTATTGTCAGCCCTGCGCTGCGTGGAGACGGGCAGACGGGAGACAGGAAGCCACGAGACGGGCTTGGGTAATCACACGGCAGTTTATACAGGGCCCGGCCGCCAGGCTGATGATCTCCCAAACCCATCTGGATTAGTCTGGTAGGGCTGCCGTAACGAAGAACCACAGGCTTGGGCTGAAACGTCACAAATGCGTTGTCTCGCGGTCCCAGAGGCTAGACACCCAAGATCAAGGTGTCATCAGGGTTGGTTTCTGCCGAGGCCTCTCTCCCTGTGCCCTCACATGGATTACCTCTGGGTGCGTCTGTGTCTTAGTCTCCTCTCTTGTAAGGACACCAGTCATTTTGGATTGGGGCCCACCCAAATAAGGTCATTTTCACTTAATTACCTCTTTAAAGATCCTATCTCCAAATATAGCCACAATCTGAGATACCGGGGGTTAGCACTTCCGTAAGAATTCAGCCCATAACTCCATCCAATCCCAAGATCCAGGGATTCTGAGTCCCTTCTCTGCTGCTAACTCCCCATGAACCTAAACATAACATTGTCTCTCCGGGTCTCAGTTTCCCCATCTGCTCTGCCTCCCACAATTGGGAGACACAATCAATTACTGCACAAAAAAGTGCTATGTCAGCTGCCCAGCAGAGTGGTCCTAGGAGGGACGGCCCCATCCCTAGAGGGTGTTTTGGAAATCCGTGGTTCACGCTTTGGGGTGTCACAAGAGTTGGAAGACCCCATGGTATCTAGAGGGCAGGAGCCAGGGAGAAGCCCTGCTTCATGAGAGACAGTCCCCCACTACCAACTGCCCTCTGACACCCACAACTTTCCAAGGTCCTCTGCTTTCATGTAGGTGAAAAAAACAACACCCATAATCATCCAACTGTAGCACCTAATTCTGCTTCACACATAAACTCACAGTACTTCTTTTTGCAAAGTTTCAATGTATGCTTTTTACGAAGGTACTACTGCCAGGCAAATCAAGGGGAGATTGTACCTTGTTTTGTTTGGAACTTTATAAAACTATTCACCACGTTAGCAAACCTACGTTTTCTACAACAGACACTTAGAAATCGGCCTCCTTGGCAGCACTGTTCATGGTGGCACTTTGGTCATCCACACCACGAGCGCCGGTCCGCACGTGTCTCCCTGCCCAGTCGGAGGTGCAGGAGCTCCTCGTGTCTCCTGGCATAGCTGAGAAACAGAGCACCTGTCCTGGTGCACACGACTTCCTTGTACCATTGCTGTCACAGCAAGGGCACTACCCGTGTTCTAGAAACGACGAGCCGGGGAGCTAGAGTACCTACACATTTCATGTAAAGATCTGAAGGGGCACAATGACTACGTTTAAGTGGGGCTTAACATAGGGGCTGAGACCTTCTCTAAGGCACCACCCGAGTGCCAACTTTGGCTGGGCTGGTCAACAGTGGCAGGTGAGGGATTTCGCATCCTCAGCCTCCTGGCATGGTGGCCCCTGACGCAGCCCAGGGTGGTCTGATGGCAGTGGCGCGCCCTCGGAAGGAAGGAAACTTCTCTGCCTTTGTCTTATCTCCTGCCGCTAACATCAGCCTTGGGCCACTACTCATTACTTTAGACAACAGGGGTGGTCACTGCTGAGGCCACTGGACTTCTGTCACCCTGTTGCCTGGCACAGGGAGCCTGTAGGTGTGGGGGGCATGGCTGAGCCGGGCTACCTGTGCCAAGCAGATGGCGACAGTCTGAGAAGCTGGTCACCTGGAGGCCTAGGCTGGGACTGAACCGAGGGTACTGGTTTGTCACCTGTGACCCCACAGGGCAAGGCAGGGCATCCGTGCTGTGTGCACCCGGGACAGGCCCACTTCCTGCCCTTGACATTTGTTTGCCACTTGTTTGTGTTCAACTTCACTCCAGGCCTGGGTACCAGCCCCTCCGCAGCCCTGGGGCCTCGGGCTTAATTAGTGGCACAACACATAAATGAGGTCTGGCTCCCCTGGGCTGGCCACCCTCCCCAGGCGCTGCCGGAGCAGGCGGATCTTCCCCACCTCCCTTCCCGGCCCAGGCTACCGTTCCCCGGCCTTGCGCTCCAGGTGACATGGAGCGCCCCCCGGAGAGAGACCTCCTGGGCGGCAGGCCGGAAGTGGTCCCGAGGACATCCCTCCGAGGCCACTCTGGTCTCCCGTTCCTCTCCCTCCTCCAGCTCAGAATCCCCAAGCACAAGGCCATGCTGTTCCTTGGCACCCCCCACCCCCACCCCCCAGCAGTCCCTCGGCTTCTGCAGAGAGATTCCTCAACACGTGGACCGCCTGCCCAGTGCTCGCCAAATGCAGGTCCCCAGGTCCCATGCCACCTACAGAGTCACCTGCTCGAGGGATGGCCCTGGACTCGGTGCCTTAACATGAGCGCCCTCCGTGGTTCCTTCAAATTTGGGAACCTCCTGACCTACAGAATAAAGGCCAAAGGTCTTTCTGGCACCTTGTAGCCTCCACAGCTGGGCTCTGGTCTACCTCTCCAGCCTCATTTTCACAACCAGACTCACAGTGAACTTGCCTCTGTTCACATGCGTTGTGCGCCCTCCCCTCCCCACTTCCTCTACACTGTTCTTCCTTCTGCCGGGGAGAACCTCCCTCCTGTCTCCCTTGCGAACTCCTCCACATCTTTTAAGACAAGACCAAACAGCAACCCCTCTGGAAGCTGTTTCTGACTCCCTCCTGATTAAGTATTTGTTTCCAATGCAATGTCATACCATGATTATGGTACTTCTGTGGTAGCCCAGTTCTGGCCTTTTCCCCTGAACCCCACTGGCAACCCTACCCCCACCCCATACTGTCAGCCCCTGGAGGCAGAGGGAGTATCTTATGTACCTTTAAAACCCCAGCAACTAACGCCATCCCTGGTCCATCGTGGGTGCTCAGTAAATACGTATGTAACTTTAAGTGGTCTCTTGGACTAATTTCCCATCTCTTCTTAATTGGGGTTCTGCCTCGGGCTGCTGGGCTTCATTTAAACCTTGGTCATTAAAAAGCAGCTCCTTTGTTTCCTCTGCATGGTTCATATTTAGCCAAAGAGATTTATTTCTCCAATAAACCCTGTTCTCCGGCCAGCCGCGTGCATCTGCTGCTCTTGCCGAGAGACGAAGGGAAGTCACAGGCTGTACCCAGACGCCTGTGCTGGTGGATGCAGAAGAAAGGGTCAGGGAACCTTCTTGAAATGTCACCGCCAGCCGTTGACCAAGGTTGCTTCCCCGGCATTGGTCTCCTGATTTGCAGAGGTCAATGAGATTCTCTAGTGGAAAGAAAACCTCAGAATTCTTTTCTTTGATTTACTACTGCTTTAATTTTTAACATGAAATAGTCAACCTCAGGTTTGTCTTCTGAACAGGTGGCTAATGCATCTGGGAATGGAGAGATGACTAGTGTGGTTGTTAGCAAACCCAGTAGACTCCAAACTCCAGAGATGCAGACCGAGGACATTTCTGGTGATCCAAGATCGCTGGAGAATTTCTGCCTGACATTGTGAATTTGGGTCCAAATTCCGTCTTACGAGGTGGGGTTGAAACCCATCTGGTATTTCCAGCATAGATCTCCTCCTTTCTGTTTTTCCTGGTTGAGGATTTTGTATCTCTGAGGATTCCTGTTGCTAAACTGTTTTCATAGAGGAACGCCAACTGATCTGGTGGGGGGCTGTTGTATTCTCTGCCAACTTATCTTCAGTAGAATGAAGAGTCTTCGAAGGAGGGAAGGAAGGCCAAAGCTAAATGGATGGGCCAGGTGCTGAGTTGGACACAAACAATATGCTCTTGCTCCTTGAATTCTGAAACTTCAGGGAAGAAGGAACTTTGGAGGTCAGCTTGTCCAGCCCCCTCTCCAGGCTTGAGTCTCTTCTGTGCCATTCCCAGCAGACGATGCTCGTCCAGCCCTTGTACATCGCTTCCAGGGCCGGGGAACTAACTCATTTCCTTTTCAGGGAGCCTGCTCCATTTTCGGATTGCTCTGCCAGCCAGCTTTCTCATTCATCAGCTGACATCCCGTCTCTGTAACTTCTAGGGGATGGATGGCCTTGTTGTGCCTGCCTGTGTCATGTAAAGAGAGCCTTCAGTCTGGCCGGTGTGGCTCAGTGGTTGAGCATCGGCCCATGCACTAAGAGGTCGCAGGTTCGATTCCTGGTCAGGGCACGTGCCCAGGTTGTGGACCTGATCGCCAGTGAGGGGCATGCAGGAGGCGGCCAATCAATGTTTCTACTCTCCCTCCCTCTCCCTTCCTCTCTCTCTCAAATCAATAAAGAAAAAAAATTTTTTTAAAAAAAGAGAGTCTTCAAAGACGTGAGACTTTTCCTCCTTCAGGCTAACCATTCCTGGCTCCCGTACACTACCTCTGTGGGTGACGGGAACCCACTTTGCTTTTGCCCTTTTCCCACATAGCAGAGGTATTCTGATAATGAACCATCTGGGGAGAGCTTCCTGGTGGCATAGTTCACTTCTCCCAGGATGGGCACGTGACTGCCATCTACATCAAAGTGAGGCCTGTCTACTTCACTGCTTGGCATAATGCTGGGCACATAGATGGACTCAATAAATATTTATTGGGTGGATTCAAGGATGGGTGGATAAATGAATGGATTAACAGGTGGTTGGGTAAATAAACAGATAAATGGATGGGTGAAATTATGACTCAGTAAAGTAGAAGAAGCCAACGTGGAAATATTTAGACCAATCAGTCCACATTATGGAACCTCTTCTGTACCAATATTGTGCTGGGTAGAGGGGAAAAGTTCTGGGACAAAAACGAGGTGTTTACAAAAAAAGTGTAGATATAATCTTTGTGCTAATAGAAACAAGCTGGACCCAAATCCATGAAAGGAGTCTCCTTCCTCTCGAATCTGATGTTTATTAGCATCTGTTATGCAGCAAGTCACCAGTAGCATAAACTTGGCTCTTAGAAGTTTCATCCCGTGATGCAGGATTAAAAGAAGTTAGAGCTCGAAGAGATATTAGTGATCAGTTAGTCAAACCCTCTCTTTTACGGTAAGGACCTCGAGATGGAGTATCTTATCCAAAGTCACACAGGGAGATAGTGCTGGAGCCCATCCTGAAATCCCTGTCTCTTCACTCCCAGTCTAGCATCTCTCTCCGGTGTGTTTTCCTTGCTCAGAGATCAATTGTTTTAATTTACATTTCTTATGGATTTGCCATAAAATGCCTGCTTTGTTTTGACCTTGAGAACTTGGATGGCTTTGGATTTCATAGCCATCATTCACTCACTCACTCCACATCCAGCCACAATCGGGGAATATCTGTTATACATCAAGCCCTGCGCTAGGTTTGGGAATCGATGAATGAGACATGGCCCCTACCATGGGAGGATCTAGCAGGCCAGAAAGACTCATGAACAAACAAAAGGCAATGTACTCAAGCTATAAAGTAGGTGTGAGGGTCTAGAGGAAGGACTGGGTCTGGAAGGATCAGTAAAAGTTTGCTGGTGGGTAAGTAGGGGAAGGCGTTTGAAATGGAGAAAAGCCATTCAGGTAAGAAGCTTGGGAAGACCCAGCCTCCGCTACAGCTCAGGGTGGGAGAAGCAGCGTGAAACGCAACACACCTGTGGCCCAGCCCTCCAGGGTCCCCCAAGGCCCAAGGGCAGTACAGGATGACTTTAGCACTCCACGACGATCTGTTCTTGTGTCCCGATAAAATGCTGGTCGGCGAGAGCCTAAACATGAGTTCATCTGAGGGAGAGTTCTTTGAAATCTCATAACATTATAGTCAGGGAATGAAACCACAAGTCTTCTAACTAGTTGTGGGATACACAGTGTTTTGCAGAGATTATATAGATTCTTTGGCTTTGACTTCGACCATCAGTATTAAGGATAAACAGTGCTCAGTGTGTACACTGTAAATAACTTTGAAGTCAGTCCCCTTGGTTTTTCCGTAAGGTTCACAACAATCTCCGGGAAGCCTGAACTGAGTTGAAAAGTACGTATAATTTAAATTTAAAAGATGGGCCAGATATAACCTGTGATCAATTTCCAGTGGCTGTTGTGTGCTTGGATTGCAGAGACATTAAGGAAAACTTGTAAACACCTAACAGAGCACTTAAAAATATAATACATAAGAAATATAATACCACTGTCAGAAGCCTTGATGGAGATGGGAGGGAGCCAGGGAAGTAATTTTTGTAATAAATCCTGTGAATTCCCATTACTTTTTTTTTTTTTCAGACAGGCTAAAAATAGAAACCCCAAATAAATATTATAGTGGAAGTAGAAAAGAGAAAATGATAATTTGGAATGAATGGCTTGATGGCCTAAATGGACAATATAGAAATAGAATCAGAGGTTACAGGCATGGGGGGGGGGGGTACTACTATGTTTCCTGGGAAGCCATATTTAATTTGACAAACTTCAAAGGGTAGTTGGAGAAAAAGATGTTGCCATATCCCCTAGAAACACGGTAAAGGCCCAGCAAAGTATGAATTTAGTCCCTACTTGGATAATGTCTCTGGGAGAGTCATAGTCTGACCTCTTTATGATCATCGATGACCATGACTGGAAGTGTCTCAGTTTTGATGTCTCAAACCACCTGTGTTCCCTCCCATCATGCATGTACTCTTCTGACGACCACCAAGGACCTCCTTGGTGGTTCTGCCAATGGACACCCATCCTATTGTATTTCCTGCTGCATGTGGCATTGTTATTGACCCCTCCTTCCTTGAAATGTGCCTCTCTCACCTTTCAAGGTACCTGCACCTTATGCTTTTCTCCACTTCTTATCCCCATGTTCTCAGCATCCTTTGCTGGCTCCCTCTCTCCACCTGTACTTGAATGTGGATATCCCTCCAGGGCTGACCTGCCCTCTCTTATCTTCTCAATCTACACACTCTGAGCAACTTGGAGAGTCCCAGATTTCTGTCTTCACCCAATCTATGTCTTAGCTCCATATTTTCAAGTTTTTTCTAGATCTGTACTGTTCAACATAGTCGTCGCTAGCCACACATGGCTACTTAAAAATCTTCAAATGAAATGCAACATTTGGTTCTTCATTTCCATAAGCCACATTTGAAGGGCTTGGTAGCTGGGGGTGGCTCCTGCGCTGGACAGTGCAGCAGGGCACACTGCCGGGCACTGCAGAGGGCTGCTGGGCAGCGCCCTCCAGCCACGGGCCTGCGTGTCCACTGGCACCTCAGACTCATCACGGCTCACACAGGTTATCAGAAGAATATTGGTGTGCGTGGAAAGGGGGACAGAGAAATAAGGGAGGAAAAAAAGAAAACTTTCAGTTGTAAGTAATATAAAAACCATCTCAACAGGCTTAACTAAGAAAAGGAGTTTATTGAGCCATGTAAGTAAATGGTCCAAAAGAATGGTGAGCTTTGTATGAGGCTTTTATAGCAACTCAGCAAGTTAACAAGGACACCATCTCTTTACTGCGTCCGTAGTGTTGCCTTCATCCAAGGGCTAGTACCACATGTGGAAGCGAGGTGGCTGCCAGCAGCTCCCAAGGCAACAACCTTCCCCTCTCCTGTCCAAAGCGGGGACCAAGGACCTCTGTCTTAGCATTTTCAATGAGATCTACTTGGCTTGGACCAGTCCAGGCTACATGCCTGTGTCTGAACCAGTCATGGTGGCCAGGGGCACAGAAAATATTGACTGGCTTAGTCCTGTGGTTCATTCCTGGAGCTAGAATCATTTGGAATATGCTCTTTCTGATCCCCAGGGGTCCTCGGGCAGAAACTGGGAATTGCAGGGGAGAGAGAAAGGGAACGTGGATGCTGAAGAGGCACCTGCAGATGTCTGACGGAGGGGGGATGGCAGGATTCTACAGGGAGATAGAAAGTGGAGTTTACATGGAATTTCCTTTTATGGGGGGGGGGGGAGGTCACGTTTTGGAATCAGGACTTAGATGCTTTGGGCTGACTGGAAGAAAGCCAAGCGGCAGCAGCATCTGGACCATGCTTCTTCCATGTAACCCACTAGCGACGAGGAGGACAGGGCTCCCTCCATTCTGTGTGTTTCCTATGGAAAGCTTTTGCTTCTCCACCGAGAAATGATGGCATTTTCTGGGAGTCCAGATGACCAGCAAATGGGGTTGTTTTTTCAAAGCCCAAAATAGAGTGGGAAGAATGTGCATTGTCCATTTACTGTGATCTGTGTTTTTTTCCCCTCAAACTGGGGGAAGAAATCCAGGAATCCAGGGAGGGGATGGAAGCAGGCAGAGATAACAGAGAAGAACACGGTACGTGCACCCCCAGGGTAGACTGGCAGAAGGTAAAACTGCTTGTACGACAGCACAAGAAATTACGGTAGGTGGCCAGACTGGAAGGGGCAGCTTTTCTTTAATTTTTACCTTGCTTTGTTTTATGTGTTTGCCGATTTTCCACGTCACCTGTAAGGAAAGCACGATCTTTTTGAAGGTTCTGGCAAAAATGCAGTTCATGTCATGGGTCAAGTTGATAAAGCCATGTCTTCTTAGCAAGTATGAATGAAGACAAGTATGTACATGAATGAGACCAAAGCTGCTTTCTTTCCTAATTACATGCAATGAACATCTTAAGTGCAGAGCGACAGCAGCCTCACTAATTCCATTAACAAATAGTTACTCTTCTCAGAAAGCCTTATAAAGCCCACTGAGCTCTCAGTAGTGTCGCACCTGGAGGGTCCCCATGGCGTGGCTCTGGTTCTCTTTGTCACGTGGTGCTGGGGAAATTGATGAACGTGTGTTGCGACGCCCTCTGCACAAATGCAGAAAAACAGTTTTCTCTGACGTTGCTTGAGATTTTTTCCAGAACATTTGAAATGTGTCCCTTGTGGGAAGCCCTCCTGACAATTATTTAGGAAACTCTGAGAAGTGGTGGAATATGGGGACAGCTACAGTTATGGGTTAAATTGTATTCCCCAAAAAGATATGTTTAAGTCCAAACCCCTAGAACTTGTGAATGAGACCTGATTTGCAAATTAGGTGTTGGCAGATGTCATCAAGTTCAGACAAGGTCATGTCTACTTGGGGTGGGCTCTAATCCCACTGGTGTCTTTATACGGAGAGATCCTTTGGACACAGAGACGGACCAGAGAGGAGAATGTGGGGCGACAGAGGCAGAGATTCGAGTGGTGTGGTGACAAGCCAAAAAACACCAGGGATTGCCGGCAATTACCTAGAAGCTAGAAGGGGGCAGGAAGGACTCTTCCCCAGACCCTTCCGACGGCACATGTTTCTGCTAACACCTTGACCTTTGACTTCTGACCTCCGAAACCATGAAGGAATCAGTTAGTGTCGTTTTGAGCCACCCAGTTTGTGATACTTTGTTTTTAAAAACATTTCTTTTTCCTTATTGATTTTAGAGAGAGAGATAGAAACATCGATGAGAGAGAACATTGATTTTCCGCCTCCTGCGTGCCCCCCACTGGGGATCAGGCCCACAGCCTGGGCATGTGCCCTGACCGGGAATCAAACCGGCGACCTCCTGGTGCCTGGGCCGACGCACAGCCACTGAGCCACACCGGCTGGGCCGTGGTACTTTGTTAGGGCAGCCCGAGCAAACGCATAGCCACACGGGCCCTGCGGCCTCTCAGGCAGATCAAGAGCCCTCCCTGGCTCTGCAGAGAGACACAGGCCCTAAACTGCCAGACTGACTCGCAGTGACCTCCCACGTGTCCAACTCTGCCTCTAAGGCCACCAGCAGAGTCGCTGTGTTCCTCTTCTGACCCCTGACGTCGAGGGGCCTCCAACCTTCTGAGTTAAGTCTCACCAGTCAGACAACACAATTTAGAAAAAGGGGTATTTGGAGAGAGAAGCCATATAGGAGCTGGTTTTCTGGGCACAGATTCACTGCCGAGCCCAGGGAGATCCACATGTTCTGACACACGGGCATTGCCTCCAAGACCTGCTTCTGAAACGTGTAACTGCCAGGCCCTGGGGCACGACATTAAGCTCTGTGACCCTGGGGGTCCTCATCTGTCAGATGCGCTTCTAATTCCCTCCCTGCCAACGTCTTAGGGTTGTTGGGGGATCCTGTGAGAGAGAATGCGAGCGAATCGGTCTGCAGCAGCAATCGTGTACAGATCTAAGGCACTGATTTGACCAGGGTGGCCGCGAAGTCCCGCTGCTTAGTGAAGGAGGGAGCGGCTGCCGGGATTTAATTCCGGAATGAGGATTTCACCCCCAATGAAGGGATCTGCGCCAGCTTGACCGGCACAGCCACAGCCAGAAGTTGTGTCTGAAACCGAGCGCTCCACCCTGTTCACCTTCTCGCTGGAACACCTGCCCCACCCCAACCGGCCTACACGGTCCTTCTCTAAATTGCTTTTATAATTTAGGAAAGTTCTGCCTCCTCTCCTGCTCCCTCTCCATTCCTGCCCCTCCCTCTGCCCTGCCCTTCCCCCATCCGCTCTCTCTCCTGCTCTCACCCCATCTTTCCTTTGAAAGTCTCAAGTAGAATGAATTCAGTGTTCTGGGACAAGCTTTGCACAAAGAGCTCACCATGCGCTTCCACGGAAATGCTCTCCTTTGAAGGATCTCCACTTCACTCTCCTCCGAGGCAGGTTTTGGTGGCGTAAGAACAAAATGACACGCTGCTCTTCAAACTAAAAGCCTTATTAAGTGGCATTGAGAAAATCTTGCAAGTTCCTCTTTTTACCTTCCTCAGGATTGGAGGCTTAATTAATTGGGTGAGTTTAAATAATTTTTAATACCTTTTGGTTATTAGGACTAATCCAATATTCCAGAATAATGGTCTCAACTTTGGAGGGGATAATTATCATCTCTAATATTGTTGTGATTAAAAAATAAAACAAAACAAAACAAAAAAAACCCATCTTGGCTGAGTTAAAACATTTTCCTATATAATGCATGTCTCAGTGGGTTTGGAGCAAACGTACACTTGAACCAACGGCCTTTCGTGGCAGATATGATCACAGCGGGTGACCCCAGCCTAGGAGAGCGTCTCTTTCATCTGAGGTCTCTCATTATGCAATGAAAAGCTTGATTGTTTCTGGGGGACCTGCTTCAAGACCTGATTATAGGTATGGGGGGGAGACAATTGGATCAGATCATGTCTTGTCATCGCCATGGAGATAATAGCCACCACCGCAGGCTGGAAACCATCCCTTACTAACCGTGGGACTTCAGAAAAGTGTCAGGGTCACTGGGTTCTCAACAGGGGAAGAGAGAATAGTAATTCCTGCCCTTGCCTGTGTCACCCACATGAGAAAATTAATGTGAACAGCCTTGAAATGAAATTGCAAAGCTCTGCACAGATAGGAGGGGCCGTTCTCAGTGCAGTAATGATCTTAGAACGAGTGGAGTGAGGGACATCCTCTGCAATATTGCTTTTTTTAAAAAAAAAAAACTTCAAATGAGCCCCAGCTCAAACCTGTCAGGAGCTGGCCTTGACATTCTGACCCAATGGGACCCTTCCATCCTTCTGACATGCCCTCCCCATTGATTTGCACCACCCCTAATGAGAGGGTTTCCCTCAGCGAACATCGCCCTTCAGCCTCCCCAGGGGTCTGCTTCTGTGGTATCCCTGGTCTTGCTCTCTGAAGGCAAAGCCTTAAGGATCAGGTAGGGGTAGCCTGCCCTCACCCCTGGCACCTTTGGCACCTGCTGCCACTCCAGCTGTGAGTGGACACTCCTCTGCATCTCCCTCCTAGGGCACTGTGATGTCTCAGGGGCGGCAAGGACAGTTCTTCTCCATTTCCACCTTCCATCAGGGAGGTCAGAACCAAACAAAGCTTGACCCAGGACACATACCTCACTCTTTTCAAATTGATCCTTTTGATAAGGGCCAAGGAGACAAGGGGGCTATGCCTGGCTCTGGGAGGGAGGATGCTGTGGGAGGGAGGGTGCTGTGGGAGGGAGGGTGCTGTGGGAGGGAGGGTGCTCTGGGAGGGAGGGTGCTCTGGAAGGGAGGATGCTCTGGGAGGGAGGGTGCTGTGGGAGGGAGGGTGCTGTGGGAGGGAGGGTGCTCTGGGAGGGAGGGTGCTGTGGGAGGGAGGGTGCTGTGGGAGGGAGGATGCTCTGGGAGGGAGGGTGCTGTGGGAGGGAGGGTGCTGTGGGAGGGAGGGTGCTGTGGGAGGGAGGGTGCTGTGGGAGGGAGGGTGCTGTGGGAGGGAGGGTGCTCTGGGAGGGAGGGTGCTGTGGGAGGGAGGGTGCTCTGGGAGGGAGGGTGCTGTGGGAGGGAGGATGCTCTGGGAGGGAGGGTGCTGTGGGAGGGAGGATCCTCTGGGAGGGAGGGTGCTGTGGGAGGGAGGGTGCTGTGGGAGGGAGGGTGCTCTGGGAGGGATGGTGCTGTGGGAGGGAGGGTGCTCTGGGAGGGAGGGTGCTCTGCGAGGGAGGGTGCTTTGGCAGGGGGGATGCTCTGGGGCTTGGACGTGACCTTTTCTGGAGGGATGGATGGAAAGAGAATCCTCATGGTGCTCTGCCCACTAACTGAAGCTCTCCCTCTCCTCATTGGCACCCTGTTTCATGGAGCTGGTGGGGAGGGAGTGATGGGGACACAGCAACCCTAGGAAGATTTGGGGTGACTATTTTGCAGGCAATCCTTCAGAGAGAGAGCCAGGCGTCTTCACTCCTGGGTCCACCTGTACCCCTGGTGCAACCTTCCCGCAGAAGGGAGAACCCCTTCCCCTCTACAGGCAGCAGCCCCCCACCCCTACCCCATGCAGGTCTAGACTGTGATTCTATTACTAAATCCATCAAATCAAAACAAGGCATATGGTCACACTGGAACCTGTTCAAGAGGGCAGGAATGAAACCCGCGCTGAAGGATCCGGGAAGGAAAAGGTTCCCATGGGCTCCTCAGCGAGCGCATGTACCCCATCCTTCAGATTCCCAAGACAGGGCCTGGGGTCATCCGACCCTCCCACTGCCCTCGGCCTCTTCAGCCAGCAACCCCGAGTCCCGCCCTGGTACCTGGCCCCCGGCAGCCCGAGGCCACACCCGGCTGCCTTCCCCACTCGTCCATCCATCTGTCCACGCGGGCTGCACAGTGGTCCCTTTAAAAGCAGATCTGACCAGTCACTCCCCTCCTGCAGACCCCCGCGGAGCCTGTGACCGTCGCCTGGAAGTGCCCGAGCGGCCGGCCTCTCCACCCTCACACCTCTTCGGCCACGGCACTGTCCTCGGTCCAGGGTCGCCTCACTGTTCCTCCGCGCACCGTTTCTGAAAGTCCACGTGCCCAAGACTGACATGTGATCGGCGCGTCGGTTTCCTCCCCGGGAACGTTGATGAGCCATCAGCCAGCGCATCACTGACGGGGGATCGGAGCAGAGGGGCCAAGCGGCCGGCGGCCAAGGCGACAATCGTCTGGCGAGTCCGGCAGGAAGTGGAGAGAGAGGTGCTCTGGGCTTCAGACTCAGTGGAGCCCCCCGAAGGCGGATGGGAAGGGTCAAATCGGTGTTTTGGCAGGATCTTTCTGGAAGTCCTGTGAAGAATGGGTTGGAAAACGATGAGAATGGAAAGGGAACGGGAGGGAGAAATCTCTAGAAGCTGCTTTGCAGATGGATGTTAAAATAATGACCAATTAATGAACAGTTAGTGCAGGATGAGGGTGGACAATCCTTTTCCATAAAAGGCCAGATAGGAAATATTCCAGACTCTTCTGGAATATTCCACGCCATTCTGTCTGCCATGACTACCCACCTCGGCCAGTGCAACTGAGTGAAAGCAGCCAGAGACCATTTGTAAATGAAAAGGTGTGGCTCTGTTCTAATAAAACTGCACATATCAAAATAGATGGTGTCCCAATAAATCACAAATGTGTGCCAATAAAACTTTATTTATACTCAATATGGCCTATGGGCCATAGTTTGCTGGCCCCTGGTTATGGTGGAGTGATACCCAGCCTCTTCTTTCCCAGAAGTCTGTAGCAGCTTGTATCCAGGATTTGTGGGTGGCTGTCAGTCAGGGTCCTCAGCTGACATTTTGAAGGTAAAGGGCCTATTAATAAAGCCGTGAGTGGCATAAGGGAACTGCCAAGGGATGTTGAGCCACAAGGACCTGCAACAGCAGGAAGCCATCATCACCCCAAGGCCTGAAGGGAGGAGAGGAGGAAGTGGTGTTTCTGGAGCTCAGGCAGGAGCCTGGCCTTGGGACAGGAGCCAAGGCAGAAGCTGTGGCCATGGTGAGACACAAGCACCACACACCTAGGCAGAAAGGGAGGGAGGAGGGGAACAGATTCTCTGACCTCTCTCTCTGCAGTTTATTTTTTTCCAGAGTTGACACGTGCCCCATCGCCCATCCTCACGCCCATTTTGGCACATCCTCTTGCCTCCAGACACTTAGGGACCTCAAACTAATGCATGTCTCTAAGGCATTCCCAAAAGGCTGCTCCAGAGTTCCGTCTGAGTCATCCAGAGCAATGTCTAGTCCTTTCTATCCAGCAAGCGTTTCCCCAACCTCAACCTCACTTTTCATCAGTGTTTAGATCCCCTTGCTGTAACGTTCATGAATGCCTGGCACAACTTTAGATACCACAGATAATTTGGTAATTAAGGTAATGCAGGCTCCAGGAACTCAAAATCTAGTAGAAGCACTCGACCTGCTACCTTGTCATACAGGGACTCAAACATGCTACGGGAGAGGGAGGGACCAAGGGCCAGAAGAACACAGAGGAAGGAGGGCCCCATGCTGACTGGTCCAAAGGCAGGCTTTGCAGAGGGGGTGACATTCAAATACGACCTTGAAGGGTGGAGTAGGACTTTTCCAGGAAGAGGACACAGTTTGAGCAGAGACACAAGGGTGAAAGTCGTGTGTTCTGGAAGAGCAGGGGGCTGGGGGAGAGCTGGAGCTGCCTGAGGGAGGGCCTGGTGGGCAGTAGCTGAGATGAGATTAGAAAGGCAAGTTGGGCTAGACCGTGGAGGGCTTTGATAGCCTGCCAAGACAACTGAGTCTGATTCTCAACGCTCAGAGGCTTGAACAGAGACAAATATCAATTGACCCCCTAGACCTTGAATACTAAACTCTCATTTTAAAACAAAATAAATAGCTCTAAAACTCGGTCCTCTTGACTTCTCTGCTCTACCATTTACCTTGGCTTCAGGTGTGTCTCAGAAACAGACCCTACCCTCACCAGCCCCCTGTTCCATTCTGCTGCTTTTTCAACTAAAACTGTTCCTCCAAACAGTTAAAGGTGAATTCTGGATCGCATTGATCAATTTCCACTTATTACCAACTGCAGCTGGAAGATTTGCATGATGGAAAGTGGGAAGACGAAATTGTCTTCTCCTTGGAGAAATAATTTGTGCACCTGCCATTTAGAAATTATTCCAAGTTCATGCTTCATGAGAAATGGTACAAATTGCTCCCTGGAACAGAGCTAATGTACCCATCCGCAAGTGGCCTCGCTTGCGTCTGGGTGTGCTGTTAGCTGGAACACGCCCTCAGTGTGGCCTTGGGAAAGCGAATGAAGGACCATGGACCAAGGTCACTGTTAGGGCATTTGTTCATTCACTTATTAACTGTTTATTAACAATGGATTAAGTGCTCAGCACCAGGCAACATGTATGTGGAAATATACACATGTGTATTGAAGAGCACAACTTTCTTATATGGAACCAAAAAAGACCCTGAATAACCGCAGCAATCTTGAAAAAGAAGAACAAAGTAGGAGGGTTCACATTACCAGATATCAGGTTATACTACAAAGCCACTGTAATCAAAACAGCCTGGTACTGGCACAATACAGGCACATAGACCAGTGGAACATAACAGAGAACCCAGAAATTGACCCAAGACAATACACTCAATTAATATTTGACAAAGGTGGCAAGAGCATACAGTAGAGTCAAGACAGTCTCTTCAATAAATAGTATTGGGAAAATTGGATAGCTACTTGCAAAAAAATGAAGCTAGACCACCAACTTGCACCATACATGTGAATAAACTCAAAATGGATAAAAGACTTAAATGTAATTCGTGAATCCATGAAAATTCTAGAAAGAAATGTAGGCAACAAAATTTCAGACATCATATGCAGCAGAATTTTCACTGATACAACACCTAAGGCAACAGAAACAAAGGAAAAAATGAACACACGGGACTACATCAAACTCAAAAGCTTCTGCACAGCAAAAGAAACAACCATCAAAATGGAAAGGGAACCTACTATATGGGAGAGCATCATTGGCAATGATACATCAGATAAGGGGTTAATTTCCAAAATATGTAGAGTACTCATACAACTCAACAAAAGAAAGACAAAGAACCCAATTAAAAAATGGGCAGAGGACCTAAATAGACACCTCTCCAAACAGGACATACAAATGGCTAAGAGACATATGAAGAAATGCTCAACGTCACTAATCATCAGAGAGACGCAAATTAAAACAACTATGAGGTATCACCTCACACCTGTCAGAATGGCCGCCATCGACAAGTCATCAAACAACGAGTGTTGGTGAGGGTGTGAAGAAAAGGGGACTCTAGTACATTGCTGGTGGGAATGCAGACTGGTGCAGCCACTATGGAAAACAATATGGTGTTACCTCAGAAAGTTAAAAATTGAACTGCCATTTGACCCAGTGATTCCACTTCTAGGAATATACCCTAAGAAGCCTGAAACACCAATCAGAAAGAATATATGTACCCCCCATGTTTGTAGCAGCACTATTTACAATAGCTAAGATCTGGAAACAGCCCAAATGTCCATCAGTAGACGAATGGATCAAAAAGCTGTGGTACATATATACAATGGAGTACTATGCAGCTGTAAGAAAGAAAGATCTCTTACCCTCTGAGACGACATGGAGGGACCTGGAAAGTGTCATCCTTAGCGAAACAAGCCAAACAGAAAGACAAGTATCATATGATCTCACTTGTTTGTAGAATATAATGAACATAACAATCTGAGGAATGGGGTAGTCCCAGAGACGTGAAAGTGGGGTACGGACTGACAATCCCCAAAAGAGGGGGTGGGAGGAGAGATAAACCACAGAACTTATATGCATGTATGCATGAACAACAGACATGGACAAAAAAGCTGGGGAGAAGGTGGGAAGGGATGGGGAGGGGGGAATCAGTGGGGGGGGGAAGGAGAAACATCTGTAACAAAAATAAATAAATAAAATTAAAAAAAAAGAATATATGTACCCCCATGTTCATAGTAGCACTATTTACAATAGCTAAGATCTGGAAACAACCCAAATGCCCATCAGTAGATGAGTGGATAAAAAAGCTGAGGTACATATATACAATGGAGTACTATGCAGCTGTAAGAAAGAAAGATCTCTTATCCTTTGAGATGACATGGAGGGACCTGCAGAGTATTATGCTAAGTGAAACAAGCCAATCAGAGAAAGATAAATATCACATGATCTCACTTATTTGTGAAATATAATGAACTAAACAAACTGATGAACAAAATTGACCCAGGGACACAGAAGTAGGGTACAGACTGACAAACCTCAGAAGAGGGGGACGGGGCAGGAGGGAAGAGATAAACCACAGAACTTATATGCATGTATGCGTAACCATGGACATGGACAACAAAGCTGGGAATGGGGCCGGGGGGAAGGGGAGGAGGGTGTCAATGGGGGAAAAAGGAGAAACATCTGTAACAAAAACAAATCAATTAAAATAATTTTTAAAAGAAGAAAGAAAAGCACAACTTCCCCCGCAAGAATGCAGGCTCCATGGGCAAGGACTTCGCCTATCTGATCCATGTTCTCTAGCCAGTTCCTACAACAGCACCCAGCACGAGGGGGAGGGGAAGCCAATGTTCACCAAATGAATGAACAGAGGAATGAAAGCATTTATGTTGTAATGGAAAGAATACTGGAAACCTGGGCTTGAACCCTGGCATCTGATCGTGAGCAAGCCAATTCTTTATCTGTCAAAAGGACTTGCTTAACCTATTAAAAGCTAAGGGTTTGACCCTAATAATATTGAGCGTATGCACGTCCGTGCCATGTCCTCATGTATCTTTATCCTTCTGAATGGGAGAAACGAATCTAACAAAATATTATAAGCATCATGCTTTCTAAATGTCGCCATCCACTCTACGGGCCCCAGATAATACTAATTGATACTAGAAACGGGAAATTGGGAATCCAATAGAATAGACACTAACATGTAGAATGAGTAATTGCCTTTTTGTTTTCATTGTTGGCATGGTTTTCAAGAGCCAGAGAAAGAACAGAAGTCCTACCAACTCTCACTCTGCCACAGACGTCCAGTGCCAGCCGATGGAACTTTCTCTAGCCTTCTCCTGACACAATCAGCAAAGTGAAGTGGTCAGCAGAGAGCCCGGCTGACCACCCCCTCTCCCCTTTGCTTTTTGGTCAAGTGGGTCCTGACAATGGTCAGCAAGCCTGCTTTTTCCGGGCAGTAAAAACAGCTCAGATAATAGGCCCACAGACACCAGCCCTGCTGTTATCCCTGGACAATGGCTCAGATCTGCAAAGCAGCATCATTCCAAGCCCACTCTGAAAGAGACGCGCCTTGAAACACATACAAATGTGTCCTCCCACCCCCAGCCCCGCTGGGAACTTGCAAAGATAAGTGGAAACAAGCTGGGCTATAATGAGAAGGGGGTTTTCCTGAGCACGAGCTACAGGCCACAGGATGTTAATCCATCAGCCCAAATGCCAGGTGAGTGTTAGATTCAGGGGCAGAGCCTGGACACCACATCCTGCTGGCCTTGCTGAGTTCCAGCTGATGTGGTTCCTCCCAGGCTTGGACACAAAGGTAGGCGGGGGGTTGATGCGACCTGAGATGTTTCACAATGTCCTGTTTAGATGAAAATACCAGCTTCCTTCTTTCTGGCGATCTTCTTTCTTGCCTGGAGGGTCCAACTTAGGCCACTCTGTAAGATTCGCAGAGGCACTGGGTCCCTCAAACTTTTCTGTAAATTATAGAAACAGTAGACATGCAGTCATCGTCATTGTCATCGTCGTCATCATAGGTGGGCCTTTGACTACCATTTACAATTACAAAGGGCTTTTGCTATTTTGACCCTTGCAATACCTCCATTGAGGTACATGAGATGGAGACTCCCACATTTATACAGAAGGAAGTGGAGACTCAGGTGGGTGAAGTGACCAGCTCAGGGTCATTAGCAAACACCTTTGGGAACCAAAGACTCTTATGGTTAAGACGGACTCAAAGCTCACCTAGTCCCAGGCATCTCTTCTACAGGATCCCAGAGACACACTTGCTTATCTGTCTAGCTGGTTACTTCCTCACAAGACAATGGCTCCATCCCACTGTCGGTCACCCCAATGTTTGTTCTTTATGTTACGGAGCCCGCATTTTCTCTGTATCTTACATGCAGCACTCCAGTCCTCTTTGGCTACATGGAATAAATGGAGTTCTGTTGTATGACCATCTTATGGTTGAGGGTACTTTCTATGCCTTTTTCTTCCAGGTCTTCTTCTTCAAGCCAAAGAATTCCCTAAAGTTTTGAGATGCCAATACTATCATTGCTACCCTCCTTTGAATGTGTTTTAAAGTGTTAGCATTCTTTTAAAATGGGACCATCAGAACTTAATGTGACATTCTACCTGCGGTCTGAGAAACAGAGTAGACCTGGTCCTATTGTGTCCTTGGATTAGGACCCTGTGCTCGTGTTGATACCACCAGAGTCTGCATACATTCTTTCATCTATCTTTCACCTAGAATTATGGGGTACCGGGAAGGGAAGCCTTGATAAAAAGGATCCTGGAATAATGAGACACAGGACAGGTGAGATTTGATAGGAGGAAATCAAGCAAGCGTGGAATGCCGCAGGGAAGAGGTGGCACTGGGGACAGTGTGGTGGGGACCTCGGGGTGCTGGGGCTGCTAAGGGCATCAGAGCTAGACTAAGGAGGCCCTAGATCAGCCATACAGCCTCTTTCTCTGCCCCCCCCACAAGGCCCCAAGTTCAGAAACCGCATGTGCTGACAGAGCTGCTTCAACCCCCATCTTGTGGTTGCCAAGGTGACTGAGGACCTGTATAGCAGAAATTGCTAGTGGTCCACCCAGATCAGCTCTCCCCTGCCATTAGCTACAGACTTACAGCTGGCCAGGTGGCCACACACTGCAGATGACATTTCCCAGCCCTCCTGGCAGAGAGGTGTGACTGTGTGATGTTTTCACCAGCGGGTTGTAAGCCACTTGCTGGTCTAGGCCTCAGCAAATTGGGCAGGGCTCCTCCACATTCTCCTCTCCTTCTTCCCTCTTCCACCAGCTGGGATCCAGGATGTGGCAGGGCCGACTTCCACCATACCAAAGAGGATAGAACTTCCACCATACCGACTTCCACCATACCGAAGAGGACAGGACTTCCACCATACCAAAGAGGATGGGACTTCCACCATACCAAACACGACAGGACTTCAACCATACCAAAGAGGACAGAACTTCAACCATACCGAAGAGGACGGGACTTCCACCATACCGAAGACGACAAGACTTCCACCATACCGAAGATGATAGAACGAGGGCAGTGGTTCTCACACTTGAGCTTGACAGAATCACCCAGAGGGCTTGTCAAAATGCAGATCATTGGGCCCACCCCCGGGGCTTCTGGGTGGACACAAGACTTGCATTTTTAACAGGTGATGCTGCTGCTATTGATTGTCTGTGAACCACACCTTATGAATTTCTGTCTTGAGGGTGTGCCCAAGTGGAGACAGCCAGGACCGGACCTCAGACCTGGGTACATAGGAGCACCTCTGGGAAATTCCTGAACCTAGCAGAGTGGGGCTCCCAGGGCCACAGCCTGGGCCTCCTGTCAAGGGGGCGTGCGCAGTGTGAGGGGCGCTGTGGCCCCTGCTGTGGGGGATGCTGGTGCATCCCTGAGCCATAGAGCACAATCTGCCAATGACTCAAGATTTTGTTTCTTTTAGCTCTTTGAAGCAGGGCTCTGCTCATGTGATGGCACCAGGGGGAATCCATCTTGGACTTGGGGTGCTGGCCACCCCTGACCTGGGGTGGGGATCTGCTGTTCTTCTGTCCACCCAGCAGAACCTCAGCTGTCAGCCCCTATTCTGTCCACCTGGGTGTCTGACACTCATCCGGCAGCAAGTCCCCACGCTGGCCGGCTGAGGAGACCTGCAGGACACAGGATCGGGGCCTAATGAACGCCTGCTCTGTCCCCAGGCATTGCGCCCACTGTCCTTTGCACTTCCTCCCATTTTGATCCAGTCATTGTGTTATTCATATCTGGATTCACCTCAAAAGGATTTTAAGGTAGATTTGTTATTCAACCCTCACGCAAACCCTGTGAGTAAGGATTCGTATCTCCATGTTAAAGACCTTGTACCGCTGCTTAGAGGGGGGACCAGCACAGCCAGTGGGCACGGCTGGTGGCAGCCCTGGGCCTGGAAACGGGTCCTCGTGACTCCACTTCGTGGTCTCTTTCCCCCCAGAAAACGCGGAAGCATGTGATACGTACGAAAGAGGATATGCAATGCATATATATGGAGGGCCATGAATGTCCCTGGGAACCCACCCTCTTGGGCTCTCCATGGGCCACACTTGCCAGGGACCCGCCAGGAGCCAGGAACCAAGCCGAGCTGATGCTTTTGTCCTGATTCTCACATCCCCTGGGAGATGGGCTTCTCCTCCTCAGCACCCAGATGGGAAAACTGAGGCTGGGGCTCGCCCAGCAGCGCCGACAATGTGGTGACAAATCCACAGAGCCCAGGGCTTCCACATCTGCCACCTGTCACGCTCTCTGGGGACATTCTTGAAAACGTGGATCCCTGAACTCTATCCCTGACCTTGTAGATCAGAATTTCAAGGCTGTGGTCCAGGAAAAAATATTTTCAGAACTGCCCAGGTGGCTCCGATGCTGCTGGCCACACCCTGGGTGGGGGCAGCTGGAGCTTCCCAGCACCACGCCGCCCCGCCGCCCAGTGATGGGGGTGGGGGAGGGGGACGAAGCTGCAGGACTGCAGGTGAACCTCCCTGCTTGACTTGACCCACTCATGATTCTCAGTGACCTGCAGCCCATGGGAGGACCTCAGGGACCCTCCCCAGGCAGTGGCCACACCCTCTCAAAGCCGGTCCCTGTCACATGTGGCCAAGGTTAGTTAATAAATGAGCACTGAGGGTTTCTAGCATTTGGTGTCTATGATGTAAAACGAGCCTGTCACTAGAGTGTGCTGAGGACTCTGCTTGGGCATTCTACTAAGACGTCTGGCTGCCACCCGCTCTTGGCAACAGGGCGGGCTGGGAACCTGCGACTTGGAGGAGGAATCGCATTGCCTCCATCGGTGCTGCCTTGAGTTGGCCACACTTTTCGGCTTCACCAGTATCCATGGAGTTGGTGGCCGCCTTTGGCCAACCTGCAGTGTGCAGTGATGCCTATTTACATCGACCGCTTGGGGCGCCTGTAATTTTCCAGTAGCTCGATGGTGGCGTCGTAGATGTTAGGATTCCCCTGCAAACTGTCCACGTCCCTGTTGCAAGGCAGATGTGAACATGCACCTCCGCCCTCCTCACCGGTGCTCGGATGGTGGCCTTACATGTGATCACACCGGAAAGTGGGGGTGGGGCGGGGCAGGTGGGCCCTGGGATCTTTCATTTAGTGGGTCACCAGCCAGCAAAGTTGGAGAACCACTGGCTCAAAGGCATCAGCTCTTAGCGCTTGGAGGGATCTCAGCCCCAAAGTCAGGGAGCCTCAGAATCTGCGATGGTTTCGCTAACAAACGGGACCCAAGAGACAGCTCCTCTAGTTTCTAAAACGAAGGGTAGGCGCGTGGACAGTGGCCGCCTGCCCAGTAACGTGATCTTTCCTTTACAGCAGCCCAGGCGCGTGGCGTGTGCGTGTTAATGTTGGATTATTTCTCTTCGTAGTTAGCTGCCTCCTCGCTTCACTGTTTCCATGGCAACGCTCCTCAAACACCACTTCATACTCTGAATACACAATGTAAACAATCTGCAGTTGAACATTTCCCAATTTAGGGGTTTGGAGCCAGAGCCAGCAGGCCTGCCATTAGGGATAAAAGCGAGACTCCAATCCCAGGAAGCTGCCAAGAAGGGGGTGCTGGGGGGACTCACCGCAAGGGCTGCCGGAGCCAGGTCTTCGGTGAACTGGGGGTCAAAAGGTCACTCACTAAGTACTCTGTCCCTCCTTTAGTGGGCATTTAGCATATGAGGGGCTCAGGGTGACTTATGGGACCGGCAGGGACTCCTCCATCACTTAGGGATGAGGGAACTAAGGCTCCGGGAGGTAAAGTGACTTTCCTATTGTCACAGTTTGTGACAGACTCAAGGCAGGACTGCAATGCTGGCCCAGCATGCGGTCCCTCAGCACCTGTGCCCGTGGCAGGCCCTGTCGGGCCACCCTGGTATTCTTTCCCACGGAGCTCAGACTCACGTTTCTCCATTTCAGCACGAGCTTCCGAGAGGTCACGGCCAGCTGAGCGGAGAGGCATGTGAGGTGAGATGAGGTTGTCATTCTGGCATGACCAGTGCCAGATCCGGTCCTGCAAGGGGAAGGGCATCAGTGCGGGTCCTGCGGAGGCGCCAGGATCCTGGAGATCGAAGAAACGGGGAGGCGAAGCAGGAGGAGCGTGGCTCGCTTGAGCATCTCGGTGCCAGACAGCGACCGAGGCTGGCACTCTCATATGCCCGTGTCGCCTTTGAAACGCAGCAAGTCCCTGCTCGATGGGAATCAAGGGTGGGCTCAGCCTGCACGACAGCTGAACCGGGGACAGAGCCCAGTGCAGGGTGTTAGACACTCAGCGTGGACGTAGCCAGAGGCATAAGACAAAGCGCGTTCAGGAGGAGCTCCGAGGAATGAATGGGGAACCCAGGCCAATAGACAAACCCAAAGGGCAGCCGTGAGGCCAAAATGGGAGACCACGCCCCGTGCTGGGTGCTGAGCAGGACGAGAGAGGGAAGCCAAGGCTGAGAACAGCGCACGCACCCTGGGATTGCATCCCGAGTGGTTAGTGTCCATGCGCTCTGGGGCACGTGAGGCAGGAGAGAGGCTCCCGTGGGCGCTCAGGTCGCGGGCGACAGCGACAAACCTTTAAGCAGAGATTGTCCTTGTGTTCACACCCAGGAAACTGAGGCACAGATAGATTAAATGACACTCTCAGAGCCACCGCACCTGGGAGGCCCACGTGAGATGGAAGTTCAAGTCTGCAGACTCCAGCCCTGCTCTGTCTTCTGCCTCCTGGCAGGTCACCCTCTCCTGGTTCAGTTACAGGAAAACAGAGGAGAGGAGGCAGCATGGAGGCGTGGGGTCTGAGGAGAAGGACAGCTGATGGACAGAGTGGGGAGAAGTGGCTGGAGCGGAGAGACCCTAGGGAGGCAGGCACCCCGGGTTCTGGTGCTGGGGTGGTTCTCCTTGTCCAGAGCCACCTGATACGGGGCTTCTTGCGGTGACACTCTTTGTGCCTCTTGTCTCGAGAATTGCCACTTGTAGGCTTGTTGGCTGCAGGAGTATCCCCTGGGGCAGCCCGTACTGGTACCCGGCCGCCTCCTTGGGCAAAGGCACTGATGCGCCCAGGCAGGGGTGCCCAGAGGAAGGAGACACCGCTGGTGCGCACTGTGAGGGCCTCAGTGGTCCCCTGCAGCTGTTCTCTCTGCTCAAGAAAACAGGAGGACCTGAACAGACCCTTCTCCAGAGAGGACATGCGGATGGCCAACAGACCTGTGGAAAGATGCTCAGCATCACGGGTCACCTCATAGTGTCAGAACGGCTGTCATCAATAAGTCTACAAACAGCAGGTGCTGGGGGAGGTGTGAGAAAAGGGAGCCCTCATGCACTGTTGGTGGGAATGCAGACGGGCGCAGCTACTGTGGGAAAGTGTGGAGATGCCTCATACAATTAAAAGTAGAGCTGCCTTAAGACCCGCAGCAATTTCACTTCCGAGTTTTTATCTATAGAATGCAAAAACACGAATTCAAAAAGATACATGCACCCCTGTGTTCATGGCAGCATTATTTATAATAGCCAACATGTGGAAGCAACCTAGGTGTCCATCGATAGATGAGTGGATAAAGAACCTGTCACACACACACACACACACACACACACACACACACTGGAATATTACTGAGCAATAAAAAGGAACAAAATCTTGCCATTTGTGACAATATGAATGGACCTAATAGGTATTAGGCTAAGTGAAATAAGTCAGACAGAGAAAGACAAATCCCATGATTTTGCTTATATGTGGAATCTGAAAAAACAATAAACAAACGAACAAGACAAAACAGAAACAGACCCATAGATAAAAGAACAAGCCCATGGTTGCCAAAGGGATGGGGTGGTGGGGAGTTTGTAAAATGAAACAAAGTATTACTCTTGACTACTTGAAAAGCAAAACAAAAAGCAAAGCACCATAGACTGGGCGGCTTATAAAGAACAGAAAGTTATTCCTTGTAGCTCTGGAGGCTCAAGTCTGAGATCAGGGTGCCAGGGTGGCCGTCCGGTGGCAGGCTGTGGGCAACCTCACGTGGCAGACCGCAGAGAGGAAGCCCGCTCTCTCATGACTCTTAAAGGGCGCCAGTCCCATTCAGAAGGGCTCTACCCTCATGACCTCATTTAATCCTTCCCGGAGGCCTTACCTCCTAATACAGTAGTGAGCAAAATTTCAACATATAAGCTTGGGGGTGTATTCACAAACTTTCCAAAAAGTTTTTTTTTTTTTAAAAAGAGGAAGAAAGAAAAAGTGTTAAAAGCAGGGACTCTGCCCGCTGCCTGGGGAATGGCTCAGGACCCGACTAAAGGCATCGTTGTCTTCTTCTTCTTCTTCGTCTTCTTCTTCTTCTTCTTCTTCTTCTTCTTCTTCTTTATCAAAGGAGCTCTTTTTATTTCCAGTCTTTACCCACACGTAGTCATGCACACATTTTCCACATAGTTAATGCATGACAAGGAGGACTGTTGTTGTTTTAAATAGAAAAACCTCAGACCTTTCCTTTCCACTTCTTAGCAACCCTGGCATCCTTTGATTTCTGAGCGAGTGATCATGACTGCTGTGTCTTCAGCAATGAGCCAATTGTCTTGGGCAGTTGGAGAGAGGCTCAGAGAGCTGGTCTGGGAAAATGCCGTCCGTGGGGGTCCTTCGGGGTGGGCGGCCAATCCTAAGGGTCAAGGCTTTGGGAAGTGGGAAGGCGGGTTCCCCATTTAGCTGCCAACCAGGCTTTGGAGCCGTGCGGGATGAAGTCCATTGTTCGCCGGTTTTAAACAAGAAGCCAGGAGCAGGTTTACCCCTCTGCCGTTGGTACAGGTGCTGCCTCTCGGCCCGTGTCCCAGGCGACCTGAGCCGGCTCCATCAGTTACAAGGGTACAGGCTGGCGGTGGGAGGGGTGCCAGCTGTCTGCACTGCTGGGAATGGCCCATCAGGTTTCCTGGTGATGGCAGTAGGGTCACCTGACCCGTAAGTGTCCCTGAGAGCCAGGTCTTGGCCCCAATTCCCCCTTCTGTAACCTGTGCTGGGCTGGTGTGCCTGGGACCCTCGTAACAAGCACAAAATTCACGCGCATGGCTGGGCTTTGGGCGGCGATGACCCAACGAGGCTGCTGAGCATTAAACCTGGGCACTGACAATGTCCTCCGTGGCCAGGGTCTCAGACACTGTCGTTTCTGTTTTCTCTCAGAGGAAAGGGGGGGCTGGGGACAGGGCTACCCCTTCCGTCCTCAGAGAAGACCTCCTTACGGTGGCCCTTCGCCAAATGCAAAGAGCCACGAACCAGGAGACCGAGGCCTGGCTCCACCCAGATTCCCTGTGACCCTGGGAAAGTCACGTCCCTTTTCTAGGCCTCAGTTTCCCCGTCTGTAAGATGCAGGGATTAGGCTACATCGGTGTTCCTCTAAACTCCTGGGACCGCTCAAGGGGTTCTGGGACCAAATCAGGTTGGGGAATGTTGAATTGGAGCAAAATAAAACAGCTCCCTTGTTGCAGATCTTCTCAGAGCCTTGAACATACCTTGCAGATCTCCGCAAGGGGATTATGGCATAAGGTGTTTCCAAAACGTATTTACACGCAGAACCTCTAAACACACTCAGTGTCACCATGAGAATTATTTTCCTCTCCTTGGAGAGGCAGCAAGGGATTGATCTCCACTCCTCTGAGTGTTTGGTCTTTTCATTTATTTCTAAAATATAAGTAGTCCTTGGCGAGGTCTTGGGGGTGGGGTGAAGATCCACCCTACACCAGAGGTTCTTGACAGTCCTTAGAAGGTGGCTTTTGGGAGAAGAGTCCTAATCGTCTAGAATTTGTATTCAATACCTGATGTGTATAGTTTGTACACTTTCCTGGGGGACAGGGTCTATACGTTTATTGAAATTTTAAAGGCATCTATACCCCAAAGGTAGTGAACCACTGCATTTCAACTCTTACCCTGGCTGAAATTAAGTGTGGTTTTGTAGTCTGGATGTGAGAACATACTAGGTGAGACTGATATCCTTTGCGGGGGGGCGGGGGCGGGGGGAGGGAGTTAATCCTCACCCAAGATATTTTCCCGTTGATTTTAGATAGAGTGGAAGGGAGGGAGTGGAAGAGGGAGAGAGAGAGAAGCATCGATGGGAGAGGGACACATCGACTGGTTGCCTCCTGCACGACCCCGACTAGGGCTGGGGTCAAATTTGCAACCCAGGTACATGCCCTTGACTGGGAATTGAACCCATGACCCTTTAAGGGTCCTCAGGCCAATGAGCCAAACCAGCCAGAGCAGACTTTGTATCTTGATGGGATTGAGGACAGTAGGGAACAGGGGACAGAAATGACAGGAGAGTGGACAGGAGAAGGAGAAAACGAGAGAGGTCAGCAGCAACTCCATCCCAGGCAGGCCATTGGCACCCCCGATTTCTTCCCTGGGTCTGCTGGGAACGCCTCTATGCCTCTAAAAATCCTCACGTGGTTCTTAGTGACAGGCTTGGCTGCCGAATATGAACGTTTTGTGGCAGGGAGAACATTACTGCTGTCTCAGAAATGCTCCCTCTCTACAGGTCCCGGGCTCCATCGACGAACTTGTTGCTCAAGGGCACAAGTATCCTGAAAGCATGTGCCTCTAGCCAGACACCGTCTCTCTCCCTCGGAGACCCCAGGGCTCCACTTCGGACTCCCTCCCTGCAAACCTGAGAGCCATGTTGAGAAGCTGAGAAATGGTTGCAGGACGCAGCCCCCGACCCATGGACAAGGTGACCAAGAGAAGCTTCTGGTGGACCGGAAAGGCAACAAGTCTGGATCCTGAGAAGTGTGGATTCAGAAGCAGGTTCTAAAGTTGACCATTCTGCTAGCTGTCTTTTGATCACTGGCATTTAAAACAGCTTCCTGATCACAAGTGTGGACGTTGTTGTATACAGCAGCCGAGGGATTCGAATTTTCTCGGCTTGAACTGTTCACAGGCTCGGCCCTGCGCAGGGCCTTGCAGCAGCTGGCGGAGGGGCAGCGTCGCTGTGTTGGTCACAAAAGCTCTTTTCTTTCTTCCTTTCCTTGGTCACCTGGTGAAGTATCTGCATTTTTCTGCCTGAAATATCTCCACCCTGCAGGTCAGAATTCGCTGGAGAGTTTGCTTTCAGAACCTGGTTAACAAGGGGGAGAGAGAAAGGAGAGGCCCCAAAGCTAACCAACGACATTCGCCAGAAATCCTTGAAATTAATGTCAAACACTGAGTCATGCAGACCCATCAACATTGCATAACAGCCATTAAAGTATTAGTATTACTTTGGGGGACACTTTATTATGTAACCCAATAGCAAATCTCCTCTGGGGACTTTTTTTTTTTTTAATTCCCAAAAGAGTTGCGGTTCGCTAATTTATTTTCAAATGGGCTGAATCTGTGTCGATCCCGGCCTCCTATTCAGCTTTTCGCCTCAGTGCAAGGATGGCGGGGCACGTGGAATTTGTGTCTTGCATGAAAACCAGGCTTGGTACTTTAAAAGCACTCTCAATTGTACACAAAGGCAGAGCCGTCCGCCCGTTCAGTTGGCAAGTGTTTACTCGCACGCGCAGGAGCTGAGTTCTGCGCCTGCAACCCGAGCGCTGAGTCCGGTCTTGCTTGGTCTCTGCTGGGTCTCAGGCTCCCCATCTGTGAAAGGAAGGCTCATTCTTGAAGCAGGATGGCTAAGAGATCCTGGACCCAGACTGCCTGCCTTTGAAGCCCAGCTTTATCGCTTACTAGCTGTGTGGCTTTACTTACCCACTCAGAGCCTTGGGTTCTTCACCTGGAAACTGATGATTATCTTGGTACTTATCACATAGAATTGTTGGGAGGGTTAAATGGGTCAATCAATATTTTTTTTTCTTTACTGATTTTATTTTATTTTTTATCCTCACCCGAGGACATTTTTCCAATTTTTGTACAGATAGAGTGGGAGGGAGAGAGAGGAAGAGAGAGAGAGAGAGAAACATCGACGTGAAAGGGACACATCAAGTGGCTGCCACCCGCACAACCAACCAGGGCCGGGGACAAACTGCAACCGAAGTATGTGCCCTTAGCGGGAACCGAACCCGGGTCTCTCCGGACCGCAGGCCAACGCTCTAACCGCTGAGCCAAACTGGCCAGGGCTCTTTACTGATTTTAGAGAGAGAGGAAGGGAGAGGGAGAGAGAGAGAGAGAAACATCAATGAGAGAGAACATCGACTGACCGCCTCCTGCATGCGCCCCACTGGGGATTGGGCCCACAACCTGGGCGTGTGCCCTGACCGGGAATCGAACCTGCGACCTCTTGGCACATGGGTCGAAGCTCAGCTACTGAGCCACACTGGGTCAACAGATATAAAGTGCTTTGAACACTGCCTGGCCCAGATGGAGGATAGATAAACATGATACATTGTTGTGATTGTTCTTGTTGAGTCCTGGCAAGATGCCCACACATGCATGGCAGAGACTGTGCAGCCACAGTCACATGGCTGAGCTCTAGCCCATGGAATGTGGGTGGAAGTGAAGTGACCAGGTCCAAGTCTGAGCCATAAAAAACCTTCCACTTAAGGCTTTTTACGTCTTTCCCCGTCCACAGATCCAGCGCAGATGAGCTTGGCACCCTGGGAAGCCACATGCTGGAGACGGTACAGCCACAAGATAGAAGGGACCAGGATCAAGGACCAACCACTTAAAGAAGCGCCGCCTGCTATTACACGTGATTTGGAATTTATTCAAGTGAAAAATAATCTGTGCGAAGCCAGTGAGATCTGGAGGCAGCTAGAGTCACTCTAGCAAGGCCCTGGGCTAGGTACAGAGTTTAACAGGGACTAAGACTCTTTCCAGAGGGGCTGAATCTGGCTGTGACTGTTCACTTGCTTGACTCGGAGTTTCTGGCATTATCTGGATAACTGAACCCAAGGACACCCAGGTCTCTGGTTGGGGACAAGAGCTTGTATGTCCAGCAAGTGCTGGCCTGGTGTCTGGTGAGCTCCCGCACACAGCTGCCCGAGCTGGCCATCCTTGCTTTCTGGACAAGGGGGCCACATTTCTGCCCAGATGCCACGGGGAGCTACTCGGGTTCCCCAGGCAGTAGCCACGTTCAAAGTACATTTCAGCCCTCAGCCCTTGGTCCTCTGCGGTCTTCCCAGCCATGCTGCCCCTGGGGTGGGAATTAGCAGGGATGTTTGTATAGGGGCCAAAGTGGGCAAAGGGAAACTTTCCCTCATTAAAACTCAAAACACAACGCATGCCCTGATGTAGCCCAGGGCTGGCAGGAGGCTCACTCTGTGGAACTGGCTCCTGGTGCGGAGTGATTTGCAGAGCGTGCACCTGAGTGGGAGACACATCTGTCCCAGCAGCCTCAGCGGCGCTTACTAATTCCCCTTGTGGCAGATGCACTGCCCCTCTGATAAAAATCTCTCTCCCCCAACACTCGCTCTGCCCTCTCTCCCAGCGCTTGTCATTTCTCTCCTGGTATGATGGTCATTTCTACCCATGCATCCAGACCCTTCTGGAGATGCACAGAGGCTGGGGCTTTTGAGGGCTGAGCCATTAGAAAGAAATAAAAAAATGTGAAAACAAAATAGGACACTTTCACAGGTAGACAAAGACACAAGCAGCTGTAGCCTTTGGCTGTGCGGTACACCGATCATAAAGGACAATCTGGCTTCTGTGCAATGTCATGGCTCACACTGAGCAGGGACCGGCCAATTCAACAGCAGAACATTAGCAAGGGTGTGAATTGGAGCACCTTTGAGCCATGTCCCTTGCCAAATAACCCTTCATACTGTCCCTTGTGGTCAGCTCGACCTGCCTGCACTCTTGAAAGACATGAGCTGAGTGAGTACAGGGGCAGTGGGTGGAGGGTACTCGGGGGTCTGCGCCTTGGGGTGGAGGCTTGGATTTGTGACTTACTACCTGGGGGATCTTGGACAGGTCACTTAGTCTCCTTGAGTCACAATTCCACATCGGTGATGGAGATTGATAGTTTCTCACCTAAGTCCCTCCTCCTCTGCTTCCACAGTAAGAGAATTCTCCTGGGCACATGCTGCTCAGCTAGGCATTTCCCAGCCTTCCTTGGTTAGGTGTGGTCACGTGACAAGTGGAGTGCTATGGGATGGACTATGAGGCATGCTATGGGATGGGTCTGGGACTTACCCCTCCAGGCACTCCTTTCAGTTGACTGCAACCCAGCTGATAATGATAGTGCCCTAGGGAATGGCAGAGCCACAAGGTGGCAGGAGCCCGGGTCCCTGAGTGAAGGTAAGGAACAGAGCTACCTTACAAACCTGCACGGCACTATGGAGACTCCTGCATAAAAGAAAGAATCTGCTTGTTCCTGAAATTACTATAGTGCTGGATTTCTGTGACACAGTAGATTAGTCTTCACTCTGATGCATTCTGCATAGGCTTATGGTGTGGTAAAGTGCTGTGTACGTAGGTGCTCAGAATATGTTTTCTGAATGAATGGTGAGCGAAAGGGTTAGCCACGTCCATGTTTAAATCCAAGGAATCTGAGAAACGCGCTTACCAAGTATATGGCAGCTACAGAGCTTGACTTCAGGGAAACCCAGTCTCAGTCTGTTTGAACATCTTTGTTGTGCTATGTGGCCTTGGCCGGGCATTCCCACCATTCATCTGTGACCAGGAGATGACCTGAGCAGGAAACAGTACCATGACATATAGTCTTCTGTCTCCACCAGGAGCTGACTATCCAAGGAGCTAGTCAGCCCGCCTGTCAGGATGAGGAGCTGTGACATGGTGAGTGGGTGAAGAGTATAGCTTAACAGGCAGAAGATTGGGTTCAAATCCTGGCTGTACCTCTAACTCCTTGTGCAAACTGGAGCTTGCCAGTTAGCTGTGAAGGACTTCATAAAATCGGGATGCTAATTCTGCCTCTGCCTACTCCGCAGGGCTCGTACGGGGATCGAGAGATACAACAATGATGACAACACTGCTATGGCAGATGCCAACGGGGAAAACATAAAACATGGTGGGTTAAGTCACATTTGCTAAAGGGCCAGGTATGCTTGTCTCTTTCCTCCACCAGAATGGATGGAACACCTACCGAGTCCAGGTAGTTAGTGTGGTAGACACGGTTCTTGTTCCCACAGAGCTTAAAGTCTGGTGGAAACCACACACAAGCAGATGATAATTACAATACAGTGTGATGAATCATGACAAGTACAGGCACCATGAAGACACAATGAACTCAGACTGCAGTGGTCCTGGAAGGCTTCCTGGAGCAAATGACATCTCCTCTAAGACTGGAAGTAAAAGGCAGACTTAGGTGTCTTAGTCCATTCTGGCTGCTATAACAAAAATCCCATGCACTAGGTGGCTTATAAAAAACAAATTTATTTCTCACAGTTCTGGAGGCTGGGAAGTCTAGATGATGGTGCTGAAAGATTTGGTGTCCGGTGAGATCCATCTTCTCACAGTGCTCTCACATGACAGTTCTCTGGGGCCTCTTTTAGGGGGGCGCCAATCCCATTCATGAGGCCCCACCCTCATGACCTAATCACCTTGCAAATGTCTCACCTCCGAACACCGTCACCTGGGCAATAGGTTTCAGCACATGGATGGGTGGAGGAGGGACACAAACATTTAGTTCTTACCTCCAGGCACACAGGGCTCTGGGCGTGGGAAGGCAAGTTCCAGGGCAATGAAACAGGGTTACATCTGAAGAACAAGAAAGCTGGAGTGAAGGGAAAGTCGTGACGAAAGACTGGGCAGGAAAGGCCAGGAGGGTCCGGAGCAGCGGTTCGCCAACCCGGCTGCAGCCGGAGGAAACACGAATGCCTAGTTCCCACCCCGGGTGGTTAGCTCCGCAGGTGGCTCGAATATGCAGCCACCTGCAGGATCTTGTACACCAAGCTGAAGAGCTGGGAGTCCAGCTGGGGCAGCAGGGGGCCTCAGAGGGTTTTCTGGAAGGAACGGACATGACCGGTGTTAGCTTTCTTCAGGAAGATTACTCCAGCTGCTGGGTGGACCAAAGAATGGGAAGGAAAGACTTGAGTTAGAGAGACTGGTTAAGAAGGCTGCTGCGGGGTCCAGGTGAGGAACAGAGCCTGAGGTGTCAGTGGGATGGCAGGCAGTGGACCCATCTGGGGTCCGGGTGACGATGGGCTGGCGGGGCGGGAAGACGAGGCTAAGGCCCTGGTTCCTGACTTGTGCAGTCCCCTGAACATGCAGGTCAGAATTCCCAGAAAGGCTCCAGCCCAGACTTGACTCGATACCAGTACAATTTCAAACCAACTGCAAGTAATTTCAGCCAGAGAACTGATGAGCTCTCCTGGGAAAAGGGGTGAAGAGTGAGAAGAAAAGGTCATCTAGAACAGTGGCCCAGGGGTCCAGGGAAGAGCTGGCCAGAGAAGGAAGAGAAATGCCATAAGCGTGCACTGTTAAGAAAGTTAAGGGTGTGGCTTTTGTAAGAAGGGTGCACTCAAGAGCGCAAGATTCTGCTTCGTTGTACCCACAGGTCACCGGCGACCTTGCCAATGAAGGTGCGTGGACACTTGGGGTGGTGCTGAAGTGATGGTGAGAGCTTGCACCACCTAACAGGGGCCACTGTTCTTTATCTTTTTTCACACTGTAGCCAAAATGTGTTTACATATTCATTCCCTAAGTACTTTCTTTATTAAGCACCTAATGTGCTGGGCACTATGTTCAGAGCTGTGGCTAAGAGGAGTCCTTGACGCAGGAGACAGGCAAGGAGACAGACACTCTCATTCATATCGGAAGGCCACGTGAAGTGAGTGCTATGACGGAGATGCACGCCAGGGGCTCTGCAGAAGCAGGATCAGCTTGACTAGGCAGTGGGGAGGAGCGGGCCGGAAAGGTCTTGGAAAGCAAGGAAGGGGAACGAGGTTGCACTGGTATGGTTGTCACTGGGTGTCTACTGCAGAGTTCAGGTCTCAGCCAGCAGGGGAGGAACAGCATTTCTGGACCTCCTAGTGGTCTGATGGGACCCCGGGACTGAATCTGGCCAAGGAGTGGTGAGGAGGGGTGAGCACATCACTTCCAGGCCAGAGTACTCAATTGCCAGTGCCAGATCCTCCGGGGTCTCTCTGCCCTCTGGCAGGGTGAGCGGCAACGTTTGTGGCTGCTGCCAGGTACCCGAGTAACTGCCCTCAAGACACGCTCTTCTTGACAGACAAGTGTAAGGGAGGAAATACTATTTTCCCTCCATCCATCTTAGGTTCATTGTCTGGGGCCCTGGAAATTAGACCAACAAGACAGGCTAACGAGAGAAAAACAGTTTATTAACACGGGCATGGTGCATGCACATAGGAGCTCCCAGTGGTGAGTAACTCAAAGAGGTGGTTAGAATTTGGGCTGATATAGCAACTTAACAGGGAACTGACAACAAAGGAAAAAGACTTTGAATTTCTGCGGGGGCACTTATGGTAAATGAGGGCTCCTTTTAACAAGTTTGTTAGGTTCCGCTGGTGCTGTCTCTGGGCTGATAAAGATAAAGTTGTCACCAGTGATTGATTTCTCTCCTTCCTGGTGGAGAGAAGGGAGGACATCCTACAAATTCATGTCCTGCTTTTAGGCAGATAGGGGAGAGCATTTCTTTTTTTTTTTTTTTTTTCCTTTTCGTTTTTGTTGTTGTTGTTCAGGTAGAGTGGGGGGGGGGGAGAGAGGAACAGAGAGAGAGAGAGGAAAACATCGATGTGAAAGGGACACATGGAGTGGTTGCCACCCGCACGACCAACCAGGGCCGGGGACAAACTGCAACCGAGGTACGTGCCCTTAGCAGGAACCGAACCCGGGTCTCTCTGGACCGTAGGCCGACGCTCTAACCACTGAGCAAACCGTCCAGGGCCAGAGAGCTTTTCTTAAAGCTGTTTCTTCTCATTTGCCTTCAGCTCAAAATAATCCTTATATCAAAGTGGCATATTTTGAGGTCGCATACATTCAGCTACCCTGAAGCAAACTTTTGTTGGTTTACTGTCACCATAGCATAACGTGGTCGGTCCCTGGACCACGAGGCTTAGCTTCACCTGGGACCTTGTTAGATATGCAGATTCTCAGGCCCTGCCCTGGACTTACTGAAGCTGAAACCCTGGGATGGGGCTCAGCCTCCTGAGTTTAAAGGAGACCCCCCCCTCTCCTACCCCCAGGGGATTCTGATGCCTGTTCAAGTCTGAGAACTGTCCTGGCTGCGGCTGACTGATCCTGTCACCCGAAAGGCAAAGCAGGAGGAATTAGAATTCAGAGAGAAGGTCAATCTAGTAAATGTGAAAACATGGAGTAAGAAGACTAATTAAACGGTGAAGCTCTTCGTGTCATAGAAAATTTTTTTTTTTTAATTTTTTTTTTTTTTTAATCCTCACCTGAGGACATTTTTTGATATTTTGTTCAGATAGAGTGGGAGAGAGAGAGAGAGAGAGAGAGAGAAACATTGACGTGAAAGGGACACATCGAGTGATTGCCACCCACACGACCCAACCAGGGCCAGGGACAAACTGCAACCGAGGTACGTGCCCTTAGTGGGAACCGAACCCGGGTCTCTCCAGGCCGCAGGCCGACGCTCTAACCTCTGAGCCAAACCGGCCAGGGCTAGAAAATATTTTTTTAAGAAAAAAATTATTGTACTCATCCCTGAGATGGTGAAAAGTTGCTGTGTGAAGAGTCTCCTCTATTCCATCAGAAGAAATCACTCTCACAGAAGGCCCACGGCAACCCAGCATCACTGGAGCTAGACCCGGGGCCTCAGAGAAACCCAGAACTACACTTTCCATTTGTCCTGATGGCCTGGCCGACTTAGAAAATGCTCCTGAATGCTCTGAGTCTGAAAAGTACATAAAATCCAATTCTTTTCCTCTGCAGGGTGAGTCATTAGCGCTTCAGCAGAGGCTATTTGGTAATGGGCACTGTTTAAATGAAGCAAAAAGTACAATTTCAAACCAATTGCTTTTTAAACTGTCAAATAAAAGGAATCCATTTGTGCATGTGAAATTATTCTAAGGGTTCTAACTATTAGCTGAAAGCAGGTGAAAGATGTCAAAGAAAAATAGTGTTCTATGAAAGAGCTAGCTCATGTTCAAAGGCAGACACTTGATGACTGCTTTGACCTGCTTTGGATTCAAAAATTTCTGTTTTCATCAGCCCTGGGTGAGCTCCACAGAAAAAGTTTTAAGAACAATTTCAATCCTAATAACAAGATGCCATTCTGTTCATTAGAGTTGCTTTAACCAGTGTGACCCTAATGCTGTCTTATCGGCAGGCTAACAGTGTATTATCACTCGAACATTTTCCTTTGCCTTAAACTGGATGCCAAGAGCCCTTGGCTAGCTTTCCCAGTGACATATTTAACACTGTTCTATGGCTTTCTATTTGCTATTGATGAATGCATCCTTGTACAGCCTAGTCAATGAGAAGAAAATTCTGCAAAAGTATGCAAAGTGTTTTTTCTGTTATTGGCAGGCATGCTTGGTACAGGTCACCAGTGTGGCTGGTGAGCCTCAGTGGTAAGGCATCTCTACAGACAAAACAGTGCTGGGATGTTCTATACCAGGCCAACTCCAGCCTTTTCCATTTCATTTTCTCTAGGGGCTTCCACTGCAATTAGTCTTGTGTTCATGCCTTTAGTATCTTTGTGGGCACGGAAACAGGGCTGCTGAATATAAATAACTAGTGAACCTTCTCTCTCCCCTGGCCCTTCAGGTACCTCTTACCCATGCCACTATGCAGGGCTAACGCAAGCAAAATTTTCCCTGCTTACTCTATCTAAGAGGACCCATGCAGATGGTGAAGGGCTAGAGGCATTGGGACAGACTGCAAAGGGCCATGCTTCTGGAACTTGAATATGCATACAAATCTCGGGGGGGGGGGGGGGGGGTGCTGCTAAAAATGCACATTCTGACTCAGGTGGCTGGAACCTTAGACCCTGAATATTTTACAAGCTCCCAGGCAATGCTCATGCCGCCATGTCCACATTTTGTATAGTGAGGGGATAAGGCACATTCTGCAAAACCATGACTTTTAGAACAGATGCTACTCAACAGGCATTTATCTAAGGGACTGGTTCCACTTTGATTTAGGGTTCCTTGAAAGTAGGGACTGGATCTTACACATTTTTTTTTTTCTTTGGGTTGTTTTGTTCTGTTCTCTGGCTGGCACTTGGCACAGGTCCCGCACACGGTGGGTGTGTATTTATTTAATTAAACAGAGCTGGCCTTGTTCCAAACAGGATTTTAAGTGGGCTTAATCCCTAGCAGGCCCTAACCAGGTGCGTGATGAACCGGCCAGGGAAGGAAGCCAGTCCCAGGGTTTGTCTCAGTCCCTGGGTTTGTCTCAAACGCTCTGGGCTGAGGCCCTTACCTCCGAAGGTCCCCACCACCTGCTAGTACCTGGATTACACCTCAGCTGCTGCTCTTCTGAAATTCTTCCTCTTGCCCTATTTTTAAAACAGTTTACACTAGAGAGCCGATCAGAGAGGAGGAAAACAAAACAAAAACCAGAAAGCCCTGCGAAGCGGCACGGCTCCAGAACATCAAAAGCCCAACTCTCAGCGGCGGGGCCGCAGAACTCTCAGATTTCTCCCTGCCTGGTCTCGGGCGATCTGCAGGTCGGCGCGGCGCCCCCGCCGCCGGCTCCCCCGCCCGCCCTGAGAGCCCTTCAGGAGTCGGTCCCGGCGGGCGCCGGAGCTGTAGGCTTGCTGCAAGCTTGTTTGTTAGCTCTGCTCGAGCAATTAATCTTCTCGCACATCTCCTGCACCCCCTTCCCCCGGTGGGTGTCAGGGCGCCCCAGGGGTCGTGGGGAGCTCGACAAGAGCTCCCGCTCTACGGAAACCCAGTTCGGAGAGCCGTACCCTGTTCCTCCCTGCAGCAGCCCCCTCGGAGGGCTCTAGAGGGGGGGCTCGGTTCAGCACCACAGGGAAGGGCGAGGAAAGGGGAGGAGGACGACGATTATGTTGGTCAGTAGTTGAGCCTCACCGGGGAAGGGAGGAGCGCACGGGCGAGTGCGCCTTAGAGGCGGAGTACACGTGCTGCCGGGGGGTGAGAGGCGGGCGGGAGGGGAGGAGAAGAGAGGCGTGAGCTGCAGGCGGGAGGCGCCACGGCCTCGAGACGCAGGCGCCGGCAGCCGGAGAGAAAGTTCCCGTGGAGAGCTCGCCCCCGGGAGGGCCGACGTGGAGACGGCTCGCGGCGAGGGTCGCCGGTCCCGCGGGTCCGGCCTGCCTTCCTGCCGCACGCGTTGGGCCACCCGGGCTTGGCTCATCTGGAAGCAAGGGAACGTCGCTGGCTGCCGCGGCCGCCAAACTTGGAGGAGGATGCTGCGAGTGGGAGCGGCGGCGCGGGGCGCGGGGGCGCACTGAGTGCTCCCCGCGGGCGGCCCGGGGCAAGATAGCCAGGGCTGCGGCCAGGTAGCGGCTCCAGCACCCGGACTGCGCCAGCCCTGCAAGCCAGGGCCGCCAGCGCCACCGTGCCGGCGTTGCCTCCTCGCCACGGAGCCATGGTGCACGGTGCGCACACGCTGCGAGCGGGACCCTGAGCTCCGGCCACGCCGCGCGCCCCCGCCTTCGCTCCCTGCGCTTCCCCGCCGACCTTCCCCGCGGGCCATGAAGCTTTGCTCCGGAGATTCTAGCCTCTGAGCGGCGCGTCGCCCGCCCCAGCCCCAGCGCCGCTGGACCACAGATAGTAATCCGGCCGCTGAAGCTCCCCATCCTCTCCCAGGGACGGCACCCAGGCGCTCCGGGATGGCGCTCCCAGGTCCCCTCCGGCCGCGCAAAGTTCGCAGGAGGCGAGAGATGCTGCTGCAGCAAATTGGCTTCGTGTGCGCGGTGCTGGCTTTGGTGTGCTGTGCGTCCGGCCTCTTCGGCAGCTCGGGTAGGTGCGGGTGCGGGTGCGGGTGCGGGCCGACCCAGGGGTTGAGGGGCTTGGGCTGGGAAGCCGCGGGGCTGCTAGGAGATGTCTCCTCTTCCTTCCCCGTCAGGTTGGTCCCACGGGTTCATTCAGTCCCCTTCCCGCGGGGCAGGTAGAGCACACCCGGGAGGGCTGATGTCGACGCTCTGAGCTGTGGCGCCGGTTCCCCAGAGCTGCGTGCGGCCCCTGGGGGCTCAGGACGGGGCTGCGGGGCCGTGTTACTAAGACGAAAGCCAGAACCGCTGGCCCCTGGATGCCAGAGTTCTGTCTCTGGAGTGTGCGGGGGATGGGCAGCGCAGCAGGGGGTCCAGATGTGGATTCTCTTGACCTGAGTGGTCCGCTTTCCTGGGCTGCGGAGCGCAGAGTGTTGTGCTCCGCGTCCCTGAAAGACTCATATTCAGAGGCTGTGAACTTTGTCTCAGCCTTCCCCTCATCCCTGCCCATGCCTACAGGGGCGCCCTGGGTGTCCTGACGCCTCCTCTTCAAACCCTAAAAACACTGGGGCAGTCTGTCCCCTCCGGGAGGTTGCTGCCTCGTTTCAGCAGCGTTCTCTCAACTCCTGGTGTCTGGGGTTGCGATCCACACTCCTTCACCCAAGTAGAGACCCAGGGATTTGGGAGTCGCTTAGGATATGCAAATCTGAGGTGGAGAGAAGGCGAAACTCACAAAAAATATCTGATTGGAGTGGTGGTGAGGGCATGGGAGCCATGTGGAATCTTCAGAAGACGCTCACTTGGCTAACATTGCCAGTTTTAGTTGGATGCTGTGGACCTTTGGTTTTTTTAAATCACATTTTTAAAAAATGAAAGAAATGCAAATGATTTAGCGATGTAGACGTGAAATAAAGCAGCGGTGCCTTCTCCAGCAGTTAGAAAGGGACCATGTAGGGAGGTGTAGAGTGAGTGATAGGTAAAATTTAGATGGAACTTGATTAAACTTAAAAACAAAACCAAAAAAACTGCCTTTCAAAACCCATACTTTGTGATTGTGGATATGAGGTTAAGCAGTGGCTGTTTCCAACAGAAAACCAAAATGGTTATTTGAACATCTTAATACCTGGTGCCTTGCAATTGCGCAAGTCGATGTATGCTTTTCCCCCTCAGTCACACACCAGAGATAACAAACACCTAGAGGCTTTTAGATGTCGGCAATGTAGAAGTGTTATTACCTCGCTGAAGCAGCGTACACATTAGGAGAGGTAAATGGATGCTTTAAAGGTCTCAGAGTGAGAATCGCCTCTTTTTGCTGGATCAGGAATTGCCTCTAGGAGTTTAACTGCGTTTGGTTCCTGCCATCCACGCCTGTGATCTCACCTGTTCCACAGTTTGGCCTTTGGTCTGGCAGAATCAGCATCGCCTAGGAGCTTGTTAGTGCCCAGACCCACTGAATCAGAATCTGCATTTTAACATGGTCCTCAGGTCACTTGTGTGCACATTCAAGGGCGAGAAGCCCTGGCCCAGACCCCATCAATCTTTCCCACCTGCTTGCTGGCTTACGATCTGATTGCAGGTCCTCCAGAGCTGGGACACCTGAGCATCTTTACTGGCAGAGAACTTAATGGTCACTTACTTAAACCCTTTGTTGTATCTGTGAGGGACCGGGAACTGAGGGATCTTGGTCAAGGTCAGATTGCATGCTGACCCACCTGAGACTAGAAACAATGAACTACATCTAGGAAGCAGATTACTCTAAGGGATATTTATTGTGCTTCCAATCATTGTACCACTTCCCACGGGTAGCTGTAAGTAGTCAAACGGCTGCTGCTGACATAGCTAGATACAGATATGTAAGGTCATTGTGAGAATGCAGGCGCCACCTTGACCTAATGATGTCTGTGACTGAATTTCCAACCCAGGGCACACAACAGCGTCTGCAAGCAAGTATGTCCTACCAGACACATGGAGAAACAGAAAGCTGATGGCATCACTGAATGGGTCTCAGACAGCTAAGAATTGCACAGATCCTGGTAAGAAATAGATTCTTCACCCTCCTCTGCTCCCCTCCCCCTTTCCCCCCAGCATTTGGCTGGGCCTGGAGATGGGGCTTATGGGGACAGTTATAGCCGGGGCTGAGTGGTTTTATGAACCTGGGTGGGAGGGTAGCCGTAAGACATTTAAAAGTAATGTACACATGGTAATCAAAAGTGCTGCTAAGCAACTCAAATACTTTCTTTATCCAACAACTGAAAAGGTCACATTCAAGAGTTTCAAAATTTCATTTTTCTCACAACGCTCCTAAGGCTCAGTGTTTCCCGCTTTCTTGATTTTGTTGGCCTGGGTGTCTTTTTCTTTCCCTTTGGCTCATTGTGCCCCTTTGCTGGAGCTCTGGGGGCAGCAGACCCAGCTGCTCTGGCAGATGGCACTTGGGGATGCCCTGTTGGCAGGTCAGATGCCAGGGCAGCGGCAGGGCCAGGACTCTGCGGTGCTGGGGCCCCTTCTCTGGGACGGGAGTTCCTGGGGTGTCCTTCCAGCCCGGGAGAAGGATGCTGCTTACCCTGGGAGGCAGTTTTGGTTTTCCTTCTAAGACTTCTCTAGGGGCTTAGAGGAAGTAGGGACCCAGAGATGACAACTTGTCTGTCGTCCTGCCACAGGCAGTCTTCGCTGGGAAGAGTAAAGATTCTCCGGAGACGAGAGGGCTACTGGCAGGCAGCCAGGCGGGTGGGACCTCCCCGGCCTGGACGGGGCAGTCCTGTGCCTTCTCTCTGGCGCCAACACGTGGTGGTCTTCGATAGAAGGACCAGTGGGGTGATGTATTCGGAAGCCCTTTGAGAATTATATAGGTGGATACCACTTGGCTTTTCCACTGATCTTCTAGGTCTCTGCTTCCTCGCCTGTGAAATGGGCAGAAGAGTGCTCGCTCACTCTGGGGTCGTTGGGGATATCTGGGAAGGCTCCGTGTGGGGCTGTGTGTGAGAGGAAACGGGTCCCCACGGCAAAGGGGCAGGTTCGAATGGCATCACCATGTGGCTTATTTCCGTAGGTCTTACTGCATTCTCCAGGTCAGGGAGCACTGAGGGAGAACACAGAGTTGCTCAGAGTCACAGGACGTGTAAATGGTGACGCGGCACCGGAGCCTAGGCCTGTGTGATGACACGTTTGGTGGGTTCCACATGCGTAGGGAGGCCAGGCCTTCCCTCCTAGCCCGTTTCTACACCACCTGCTCCCCTTCTCTCGGGACTTTCTGAGAAGTACAGTTGGGCACGGAGGGTCGATGAGCGCAGGCTTGCAGAGAAGCAACTCAGATTCCCTTTGCACTTTGAACTCTCACCTATCCTGGTGACTTAGCAGCAGCAGCAGCGTCCCCATCCTGTCATTTAACCTTCCCCAGAACACCTTTCATCAGCCTCAAGTAGGGGACGCATGTGCCGGACTGATGCTAAATCAGCACCGTCCACGTGGGGAGCACAGCGCTCTGGGTGAAGAACCGGGGTGAGTGCGTTTGTGACTGGCTTCTAGCTCCGGGGCACCCTGGTTCGGGCTGGCTATGCCCTCCTCTGGTGACTTCTGTCACATGGAGTCTGGGCACGCTGGCTTGGACAGGGCCTCAGTCTCGTGTGCCCTGTTGTTGCCTGTGTCTTCTGTGGACTCTGATCAAAATGGATTCCACGGACTGGAGCAGGCTGTGCTGCTCGGCTTGTCCCTCACGCAGAGGGACGTTCAGGGACGTCGCAACCTCTTCAGCATGAACTGACATTTGCGTTGTGCTTTGGGTCGACTGTTTCCAGAGTTGGGCCCTGCACATGGAAAGGACTCAGTAAATGTTGGTGGCAGAATGGAATGAAAGTACATTTTTAATATTAAGCACTTTAATCCTTAGAGTGTTTCTGCAAAGATGAGAAACACGAGGCTCAGAAGTTTAGTGACCTCCCTCGATCTCTTGGCCGGCAGGAGCATCCCTGGTGTTCTGGGTCCAGCTCCCATGCACCTCCCCCTCTGTACTGCACCTGCTCCCCACCCCACCCCAGCGCACCTGCCCAGCTCTCCTCCCGGCCCAGGAGGCTAAGGCTCGACTTCCCTTCCAGCCCCCTGGTCTCTGGGCCGGGAGAAGACCGAGCCTCCTTCCTGTTCCAGGAGCAGGTAGCACACACCTGCTGTTGTGTGTCCAGCCCTGTGGGGCACTTGGTGGGGAGTCTAAGCGAGGATGACAGGCAGCCCTTGTCATCAAGTGGCTCACACCGTGGTGGGAGGCCATGAGCTCTGGTGTCCCTTCCTCTTCTTAGAAGGGCACAGATAGCATTATGGGGACCCCCCCTACCCTCATGACCTCATCTAAACCTAATTACCTCCCAAAGGTCCCACCTCCAGCTGCCATCACATTAGGGAGGTTAGGGCTTCAACACAGGAATTGGGGGGAGGCACAAACCTTCAGTCCCGATCAGGAACCAAAGAATTCTCCTACAGCTCTGGAGGTGGCCCCTGGAGGGTTTGAAGACAGCTGAGGGTGGAACCTGGGGCTTCCCAAGCCTGGCCTGCAGGTGAGAAACACAGGCACCTGGCCCTGGCCCCAGCTCGTGAAATCAGAACCACTGACGGGTGCATTTTGTGGCGAGTTGTCAGAGGTTCTAGGAAGCGTGCTTATCCCCCCCGGTCCTCCAGGTGGTCTCCCTGTGATTGCAGTGTCCCCAGGCCTTTCCTGGTCATCCAGCCCCAGTAGCCTCTGAGCCACTGGCTCTAGTTTTAGCTCTTCGCAGGCAAGAATTCTGTCCATTGTTTTGTTGCTTTGCCTCCCCAAGTAGAGTATGAAAGGTGAGAGCCTTGTTTGCTTTTAAAAACCTCAGTAGCCCTGGCCAGTTTGGCTCAGCGGTTGAGCGTCGGCCTGTGGACCAGAGAGTCCCGGGTTCGGTTCCTGTTTGGGGCACGTACCACAAATATAAATAAATAATAAAAACCACAGTATATGCTTCAGTTTTTACTTCTGTAAAAGCAAGTGATAATTGAATCCACCTCCTAGGGTTGTTAGAATTAAATAAGTTAATCTCCACCAGGCAATACACACATCCATGGTCAGACGTTAGCTTACGTTTTTGTTATTTCTTACCCTCTTACCCCAGAGATGATACAGTGCCTGAGTATGGTAGGTACTGGAAAAACTACTTGGCAATCAGATTTCATGAGGACAAGTTAACAGGTAAACATCTTGCCAAACATGGTTTCCTCTCTTCTGGAAACAAATGTCTTGGTTTGATTTTTTTTTTTTTTTTTAATCTTTTGAGGATTTGGGGTCCTGGAGGATGGCATACCATGTAGAACTTGCCTCTAAAAGGAATTTATCCCTTGGCTGGTGTTACTTACATTCTGGCATTTAGCTGGGGTGGGCCTGCCCCCCCCCATTCCTACACGGCCTTTACCCCCACCTCTGAGATCGAATCAGTGATCCATCCTCCACCACGTCCCCTCGGTTCATCTGGGTTTCCATCCTCTGCCCCGTGTTTCAAAGGAATAAGCAAGGAGACAGGGTAGCTTGGTTCCTCCCTGTTGTCCTTGTTGGGGGTGGGGGGGTTATCTTGTTTGGTTTTCCACTTTGGAAACGCGTCTTTTGGAATGCCTGGGGGCTCTGCTGTCGGCCCAGGCTGCCATGGCAAACACCGTGGCTGGGCTGTAAGCAACAGAGGGAAGGTGGTTCTCACAGTTCTGGAGGCTGGAGGTCCGAGGTCAGGGCTCCAGCTCACTCGGGTTCTGGTGAGAACTGTCTGCTGTGCCCTCTTGGAGGGAGGGCGAGGGCAAGGCTTCCGGTGTCTCTTTTTATAAGGCTGCTGATCGCATCAGACCAGAGCCAGAGCCTCACCCTCCTGACCCGTGCCCGCATTACCTTCCACAGGCCCCATCTTCAAATGCCATTGCTCTGGGATTAGGGCTTCGACAGGAGAATTGGGGGGGGGGGGCATACCCATTTGGGTCACCACTGTGTCCATAGACAGAAGGCTGGGAAAGAGGGCTGAGGGAGGGCTTGGGAGAGCACTGGAGATGAGGGTACTTCCGAGAATTTCAGGGGCCAGCGGAGCTGGAGGCAGGCGCTCGACGGAGGATCTTTTGTGGTCAGCCTGGTGCTGATCCATCCTTACTTCTGCAGGACGCACGGAAAGGCCATGTGGGGGGTCCCGTGGGAGCGGGCCCGTGTGCAGGAGTTGGCGTTGACGCTGGTTAGGAGGAGATGAGATCACTGAGCAGGATCCTGCTGCAGCAGCAGATCTCTGTGGGCGCCCGTGTGGGGAGCAGAGGTGCAGAAAGCGGGAGGAGGAGGGGACCTGGAGCAGCAAAAAGTACATCAGGACCTGTGGGTGTGGAGGTGAGGCAGTGCTGGCGGCAAGACTGAGCAAGCTGTGCGAGGCTCCTTCAGCAGGCCTGGGAGACGCGCCACGCGGCCCAAGTGGCAAAGTTATGTAAAGGCAAATCCTGGGCTGGAAAAGCAAGAACTGAACATATTGCCGTTTCCTGGGTGCAGGGAGATCACAGTTCAGTTACTATCCAGACAGTAGAGGCAGGACTGCCAGCCTGGGGAGGGGGTATCTGGGGCAGGACAACCTCCAGAGAGCCAGGTGGCTTCTTGGGGAAAGTGTCACCAACCACTTTGTGATGGTGAGAGACTGGCAAAGCCACCCACCTGATCACACATGGAGGCAGATGAATAGCAGCCTGTGTGACCACTCTGCTTTGGGGGTTGGGAGTGGGGACGTTGTGCGTTGGGTCAAGTGGCTTGACCAGAGATCTGGCTTCTAGTACTGGCTATGCCAAGATCCTGCCTGGCATTTGGGGAGTCCCTCCCTCTCGTCCTCTCTCCTTCTCCCAACAAAACAAGATTGCATGGGGTAAGTACAGAATTTCCAGTAGCCAGAAAATCTCTTGTCCCAACAAGTACCAGCTCTTCTTGGAGGTGGCAGCTTGATGTACGGGTTTGAGTCCTGGTTCACCTTTCCTAGCGGCTGTGTGACCTTGAGCAAGTTCATGATCCCTCTAAGCTTCCGGTTTTCTCTTTTATAAAGTGAGCATAACAGCAGTTCCTCCCTGCGCATAGGGCCGTTGCGAGACTCCGCCCAGTGGGGCAATGAAGTATCTAAGGCGTGCTGAGCACTTGGTAGGTGCCATCATCGTGACCAGGGCTAATGCCAATGCACTATGTACGGGGGCTATTCTAAGTGCTTTCCACGAATTCACTACTCATTAGTAAGCCTTTAGGTGGGTGCTGTCCGTGTCCTCATTTTGCAGGTGAGGAAAAGAAGACCAAAGAGATTAAGTAACTAGTCCAAGGTCACCCAGCCAGCCAGAAGCAGAGCCAGATGTGGGTGTGTATTTTTTTTTTTTTTTAATTAATAGACTATTTTTTTAAGAGCAATGTTAGGTTTACAGAAAAATTGAGCAGAAAATTCAGTTCCTATATTAGTCCCCCATCCCCCTCTACCATTAACATCTTGTGAGTGTGGTATAACTGTTGCAACAGATGACCCAATATCGGTACATTATTAGTAACTAAAGCCCATAGTTTGCATCAGGGTTCACTCTTTGTGTCGAACATTCTGTGAGTTTGGATAGATGTTTGATGACCTGTATCCGCCAGGACAGTGTCATACAGAATAGTTTCACTGCCCTAAAGACCCCCTGGGGAGCCTTTATTTGAAAGCGAGCCTAAATCCTTACCCATAATTATTAAGAAACGGGGTGGAAAAGACAAATTGGGGATGACCCCACTGCATCTTCCAGCCTCCATCGCTGTCTGGGCGCCCCCCGAGGAGTGGGGACTGTCTGTCCATCGCAGCAGCAAACCTCCGTGTGGGCCTGCGTCTCGGGATGTTTCTAATACTGATTTGTTTGCAATCAAAGTTATTTTTTCCCCTTATCCAAACTATCGGGGCCATCTGCCAGCAATCCCCCCCCCCCTTCCCAGACCATCTGCTGCCCCGACTTCCAGATTCTCCCTCTTGCCGGGATGCGGGCCTCGCGCACCCGGAAAGCGTTGCACTCGGCTCCCCGCGTTAAAAATGGAAATTATTAAGCATTGCCATGTGTTGCCTTGGGTTGCAGAGATCCAGCCGTTCAACTCAACAGAAACGTCAGATGCTTGAAAAGGTTTTTATTTTATTGAAAATTATTGGAGAGGCCAAGGGAGCATAGCATTTTACTAAAATAAGAAGAAAAAAAGTGTCAGAAGAATTTATAGCTTCCCCGGAAAGGGCAGTGGCTGTCCCCCTTGGGGAAAGAACAGGTCCTGTGCGTGGCCCAGAAGGGAGGGCCGGGCCGTCGGCTGCAGACAGAGCTGCCTGTGGTCGGTGCCTGTGGTCGGTGCCTGTGGTCGGTGCCTGTGGTCGGTGCCTCCGGGCCGGCGATTTGCAGCCGGGGTGCCCGAGGATGTTTAAAACTCACAACACCTGACTATTTAGTCAGGGCACTGGCCTGTTTTTCCTTAGATTGTCAAATAAAAAAATGGCAGCGGCCAACTCAACAGTAGCCGTCTGGTGTGAATGAATCAAAATTACACATGTTTTTGGTGTGCTGCAGAATTTTAGTAATGAGTTTTTGTGCCATGAGATGAAAAAGGTTGAAAATCGCTGCTCCGGAGGAAAAAGCTTGGGGTTCAGGGCAAGGGTGCCCTCCCTGGAGGAGATGAGAGCTGAGCCAGGCCTCGGAGGGTAGGAGGTGGCAGAGGCAGGACCGTTTTAACAGCCACACGGTGCGTTGAAAGTTCTCCCTGATAAGTCCTAGCAGCCTCCCTACCTGGAGCAGTGCTTACTGTACTAGCAACCGCTGCGTCTTGCCCATTGGCTGTCCAAGAGGAGAGAAAACAAACACCTCCTAGGATCACCAGGCACACTAGTAAGTAATTAGGCTTTGGGGATTTAGCGCAGAGTTAGTGCTGAGCTAGGGGTATGGCCGAATCAGATTACTTTGTTGTTTGTTTGTGCTGTGTGTGTGTTTAAATATGGTTTTATTGATTTTTTTTTTTTTCTAGAGGAAGGGAGAGAGAGAAACATCAATCGGCTGCCTCCTGCACGCCCCCTACTGGGGATCGAACCTCAAACCCCGGGCATGTGCTCTGACCAGGAACCGAACCAGGATCTCTCAGTCCATGGGACGACGCTCAATCCACTGAGCCACAGTTTGTTTGTTTTTAAAGCAGAAGGAAGGAATCTGGGAAATGGGGGGGGCAGTGCTGACCCAGGATGAAGTTGGCAAACTGGTTCACAGTGGCCCCACTAAGCCATAGTGAGGGCCATCACCCCAATTCACAGGTGATGCTGGGCCCAGTGATTGCTCAGGGCAGATGGTGGCTATTCTGATGGAGGTATCTGCCGGTCTTTCCCCACTAGCCTGTCAGCTCCTGGAGGGCTGGGCTGTGTCCCCGGCATATACTCAGCTTGCAGCAAATGGTGACTGGGTGGACAGGGTCTCCCATTCCACCCATCAGGGAGCTGTACCCCACAAAAGCAGGTACTGTGTCCCTGGCAGTCCATTCTAGCCTGTTGATGCCTTGGGGACAGATCAGGACACCCAACCAGGAAGAATTAAGGGTTAAGAGCTTCAAGAGTTAAGAATACGGACTCTGGAGTCCAACTGCTTGGGTTCCAGTCCTGCCTCTGCCCTTCTTAGTAACTTGACCTTGAACTAGTTACTCTACCTTCTAACCTCAGGGAATGGGCCAGGTTTGTTTTGTTCATGGTGTATCCCAGGCTCCAGAACAGTGTCTGTGTGTGTGTGTGTGTACGTGTGTGTGTGTGTGTGTGTGTGTGTGTACGCGCCGCGCGCGCCAGCAGGAGCCCATCCAGTACCTTCCTCATGGGGTTGTGAGCTAAATGAGCTCACGTGTGTAAAGTGCTACAAGAGGTCCTGGCACGGAGCAAGTGTGCCACAAATCTTTGCTGCTGAAATGATCTCCGACAGAGAACTTGAACTGATGTTACAGGATAAATTTTGGGAACTGGCCTGTGATGAAGGATTGAGGGTGAATTTTGTTAAATGCAATACTTGTTTTATTTTGAGTTAAAGTTAAAAAGGAATATCTGGACCTGGCTAGTTTGGCTCAGCGGTTAGAGCGTCAGCCTTCAGACCAATGAGTCCCGGGTTCATTTCCAGCTAAGGGCAGGTGCCTAGGTTGCGGTTTATCCCCGGCCCTGGTCAGGTCGTGCAGGAGGCAACCAGTCGATGTGTCTCTCATGTCGATGTTGGGTGAGGATAAAAAATTAAAAAAAGGAATATCTGGACTTACGTTTGCTTGTTAACAACTCTTTGAGGACAAGAAGCTGTTGACTTTTTGCATGACTGATACCTGAGACTGCCCAGACCATGCAGGTTGGTGTGTGTGTGGATGTGTGTGTGGGGGGGAGTGTGTGTGTGTGTGTGTCTGTATTTTCTAAATCTGGTGTTTCTGTTGGTGATGTGGGACCTGGTGAATGAGAGCTGCAGTTTGTATTCTGGCCCTGACAGGCTGCAGTTTTGCATATGTCACCTGGGCTGTCAGAGTCTTAGTTTCCTGCCTGTGAAATGGGCATAATGACGCTGTTTATCTTATAGGCTTTTAAGGATCAAGTACAAAGTGCTGTGCAAAAATCATTATTGTTATTTGCATAACTGTAGTAACTGCTTAACCCTTTAAAGAATACTCCTTCCTTGTGAAATGGAGAAAATCAGTTATTTGAGGCTTTTCAGAATTGATCATAAAACCACAAATATGATTTGGTGAATACATTGTGTTTGGCTCATGTGCAGCAAAGGGCCTGTTTATGGTGTCTCTGGTTAGAATAGAAAGATGAAGATTATTAGACCATCTTTCCAAATACCAACTCCTAGGACCTCACCGTCAGTTTATCTCATTTCACGCTATAAATGTCTGGCCTTTGATTCCGTTATACATGCCAGGTTCAGAGACCAACCTTTTAGCTGGGTTGATTCCATACCAGCTGGTTCAGCCCTGTACCTAAGTTTTTTGTTTATTAAAATAACCACATGTATGAACAAATGACCCTAATTGGAGGCCTCCTGGGAGCCATTTCTCTGAGCACAGGTAGGAAGCCATTCTTGGGTTCACTCTTTGGTTTCTGGATGAATGGGGGATGGAGCCCTGTCTGCTGGGCCTGTGGGGAAGTTCAGACCGACCTAGATGTGGAACCTGCCTCCAAGGAGCTTCCGTTGTGCCCAGAGGATCAAATCCCCAGAACGAGCCTGTAATACAGGCAGGAGTGGGATGTGCTGTCACCCTGGTGGTAAGAACAGAAGGGGACAGAGAAGTCCTCGGTGTCAGCATCACATCAGAGGGGCGCTGAGGGGGCATGTGCGACTTTGAAGGGTAATGATGGAGGAGACACTGAGGAGCACTTCCATCCCTTGCTGAGCCTGTGACAGTCCTGTGGGGGCAGGTGGTGGGAACTGTTACTGTGATTCTGTCCATCGACAGGATGTCAGACACACAGAGGTCACAGAACTCGGCCCAGTTCTCCTAGCTGGGAATTGGCAGAATAGGGATTGGAACTTGGGCCGCCCGGCCCCGGACCCTGTGCTCTTTGGGGAAAGAAGATGAAGGGTCCCCCGGCTGCTGGGTAAGCTTGGGGTACAAGGTGTGTGGGGTGTGGTAGGCGAGTCATCCTGGAGTGGGGAACACCCACGAAATCAATCCCAGCTAACATCACACTCCTGACCGAAGAGAGCAGGCTAATTTTTAAGATGACAATTTTGTATGGCCATCGAATGATGTTACAAATATCCAGATGGCCCTTGGCGGGAAAAAGGTCCCACCCCTGCTAGTGAGCACGTGTTGGTCCAAGAGCCTTGAACACCCAGAGGCTGTTGGACTCTGCCTGTAGGCGGGGGAGGCCGTGGAAGGTCCCTGAGCAGCTCTGCTGTAGGACGGTGGCTGCTGGCTGCGGGGGGCGGGGGCACCTTCAGTTAAGATATGTACACATTTTTAATATAAACTTTATAAGGCCAAAAAAAAGCGATGACAGAGGGCAACTGGGAACTATCGATTTCGGCAAGAGCGATAGTCACGTGCGAGGGGTCGAGGCACGGATTGAGAGGCAGCCTGCAGATCTCGGCGGATGTCGGATGTGTGAGCCGAGAGGCGGGACTCCGGCTCTGCTCACAGATGCAGGTAAATCATTCATGATGCCACGGTGGTCCAGGATGGGGCAAATTCGTTAGATTTGGGCCCCTCTCTGGGGACCTTTGTCCAAGAAAAGCCCTGCACCAAGCAAGTGGTTGGTTTCTGTCCAATATTTTGTGCTCCCAAGGACACATCCAGCAGATCCTGAGGGGCATCCGTGGTGGAACCCTGGCGGAACGCTGGGACTGGGGAGAGTCCTCAGGGAGCCGGCTGGTGGGAGGAGAAGGTAGATCGTGATCCCCATGTGTAACCCGGGATGACACATTGTGGCCCAGCGTGGCAGGAAGGTGTCACAAAGCATGAAGCCTTTGAGCTGGGCTTCGACTCAAGTGGGTATTTGCTGGACAGATGGGGAGAAGCATGTGACGTTCCTGGCAGGGGACCTGCAGATCGCAGAAGCCGGATGGACAGACAGCCGGCTGGATCAGGGATGAGGGTGGTGTTTCCAGCTGGCCGGAGGCTGGGGTCCTCAGGCAGGCGTGGTGGGCCCTCCAGCTGCGCCGTGCCAGGCGCCAGAGGCTGGGCCTCCATCTGGCTCATGTTTCAGGAGGAGGAAAGATTGCTCTCATCTGCAGGAGCTGCTCACCTTTCCACCCACACAGGAAGCCTGTGGGCACCTGCTGGGCAGGGAGCTGGAGGGATGACAAAGGTGCTGTTTTTGTCCTAGGAGAGGAGGGGCATGGATCACGATATTCCTCAGGCTGCTCCTGCACATGCCTGGCATGTGGAGATGCCCCATTTACTACACTTTCAGAGCAGCAGGGCCTCATCCCAGCAGGATTGTGCAGAGGCCCCAGTGCAGAGGCTTCTGCTGTAAGCAACACGCAGGCATTTAAACAGCCATCGGGAAGAGCTTTGAGGTGTAGAGCCTTGTACCTCATCCAAAAGGAAGACTCTGTGGCCCTTTCTGTGGGGACAGAAGGCCCCCAGAGCCTCATCCTGGTTTTCTTTCTGTCTCTTCACCCCGCTGATAAGTATGCAAGGGGGTAGCTGAGTCCTCATCCCGAGAGAGGTTTTTGTCATCACATGGGCACCGGGCAAGGTGGCAGCAAGCAGCCCAGCCTCCCTGTGTGACCTGGTGGCCTTGTGTCTTATTTGGAGATGAACACCTGAGACAAGTGGCCACTGTCACGCTGTGTGAAATGCCCTCTGCTGAATGAGCTTCCTTGAGACAGCTGATGACCTCGCCTGGCCCCGGGGTGTGGCCAGAGCGCCCGGTGGGCACTTGAGTAACGCAGGACACAATTCACAAGAGGTGGATGGCAGCCAGAAGTGGACCCTGTGCGGCCAGGCCCGTCTGCAGCCGGGAGAAACCCAGTACAGAGAGAGGCGGAAACTCCCAGGAGCCCCGCAGGAGTGTCGATAAAGGCGATTAATGGAGTAGATAGAATGACTTCTAGGCACAGATTAGAGAAGCTAAGTCTCTCCGGCTTATTAGCGAAGACTCTGTGGAAGGGCTGTGTCTGGGAGGGGCGCTGAGCCGGCTGTGCACCTGGTTCGAGAGGCTTCACCTGGGGAGCCCTCAGACGGGAGAGGAAGAGCCGGGGGGGCGGGTCCCCTCCTCTACAGCCTCAGAGGAAACCTGGCCCCTCCAACAGCCTTCCCCTGGGAAATGGAGGGACTTCCCATCACCTGGGAGAGTCCACGAGCCCGGGCCTCGCTGGAAGGTTTACAAGAGGGAGGCCCTGTGCTGGCGGCAGAGCAGACTGGCTGGGCTGTTGCGTCTTTTCTCTAATTTCTAGGTAATTCTTCTGTGGGCCTCGGAGGCGGCAAGCCCTTGAAAAAATTGCTTTCAGGTCACTTTAAGCATTTAAACCGTGTTTGTTTTTCCTTAGCTGGCGAAAATCCCCGTGTAGTGAGTGACAAGGAGCATTAGGAGGGAGAATGAAGAAGAGGAGGGGGCAGGCAGGGCGGGTGTTCACAGGGAGTACTCAGCTTCCCGCAGCGAAGCCAGCAGGGACGGGTCAGGGGAAGGGGCGCGGTGCAGCGCCGAGCTGTGCGGCTCCGTCCTCCGTGCGCCCGGGATCACGCGCACTGGCAGAGGCTGCAGGAGGAGGCCGGGGTGGGGCCTGAGGCTCTGCATTCCTAGCCAGCTCCTGGGGATACTAGTGCTGCCTCTCTGGAGACCACACGTTGGGAAGTGAGAGTATAGAGTCTGCCTGACCTGGGTTTGGGTCCAGCCGTCAGCGAGCTGTGTGGCCTTGGGCAGATTACTCGGCCTCGTTGAGTCTCAGTTTTCCCCATCAGTGAAGCGGAGGGGGGGGGGGGGTCATAGTACTTAACCTGGCAGGTGCCTCAGCAGAATGAAATGAGAGCATGCCTGTCAGCTTTGGCTTAGTGCTGTGACCGCGACGAAACCGGAGCGTGGGTGCTCACGGCCAGAGCCAGCATCCCTGGCAGCTGCTTCGAGGGTGCTGGTCCGCAGGTGGCCCGTCCCTCATCTGCTCAGAAAGCCTCCATGGGCAGCCCTGGCCGGTTTGGCTCAGCGGTTAGAGCGTCGGCCTGCGGTCCTGAGAAACCCGGGTTCGGTTCCCGCTAAGGGCATGTACCTCGGTTGCAGTTTGTCCCCGGCCCTGGTTGGGTCATGTGGGTGGCAACCACTCGATGTGTCCCTTCACATTGATGTTTCTCTCTCTCTCTCTCTCTCTTCCTCCCACTCTATCTGAACAAAATATCGAAAAATGTCCTCAGGTGAGGATGAAAAAAAAGAAAGCCTCCTTGGGCAAACGAGTTTGGGAAACACTGAAGTCTGCCTCTAGTGGACACAGGTTGGGCTGCAGTAGCATGGTCTAGGTTGTGAGGTCATTTACACTTAAAACCCATTTTATTGTAAAATTCACAAATTAAAATGTCCCATTTTAACCATTTAAAAGTTAAATGCTACTGCAGTTCGGTGGCATTAAGTATATTCACATTGTTGTGTAACCGCCGCCACCATCCATCTGCAGATGAAAGTTGTTAAAGTGAAACTCCAACCCCATTCAACAATAATGCCCCATCCCCTGCTCCCCCAGCCCCTAGCAGCCACCATCTACTTTCTGTCTTTATGACTGACTGCTCTGGGTCCCTCATATTAGTGGAATCATACGATAGTTGTCCTTTCGTGACTGGCTTATTTCACTTAGCATGATGTCCTCCAGGTCCATCCATGGTGTAGCCTGTGCCAGAATTTCATTCCTTTTTAAGGCTGAGTAATATTCCACATTCTTTGTTAGACCACGTATTCTTTGTTCATCCATCGAGGGACTTGTTTCCACCTTTTAACTATGGTGGTGATGTTGCTATGAACATGTGTGTGCAAGTATCTGAGCTTGAAGCATTTTTCAACCTAGTACGTATTTCCCAAATATTTGGGGTGGATGTGTGGATGGAGAGATGCTCAACAGGCCAGTGTACTGTCCACAACACTGTATGGTACAGTGCAGATGAGAACTCGGGTCTGAGGTGAGGCTTCAACCCTGGCTAGAGTTTAGACATGCCCAGGGAGCTCCCCCCCTGGACTGATGAAATCAGAATCTCCAAGGTCAGGACCTGGACGCAGGTGTTCAGAAAGCTCCCAGGTGATGTTAGTGAGCCAGGGTCGGGAGACTTGCAGACGTTCACTCAGCCTCCGTGCAGAGCCAGGACAGAAACTGAGGCAGTCACGGGCTATGGCCCCTCTCTGAGCCTCCCTCACCCCATCAGGCTCCTACCCTGGAGTTCCTGCCGCGGCCCGCAGGGCAGAATGGTGTACCCAAAAGCAAGCGGGCGAACTTGTGGGTGGCAGCCCCTTGGCCTTGAGTTTCCATAAATCCAGCCCATGTTGGCAGGTGTGGCTATTTCCACCTCTGCTCTGGAGGCCGGCGACGATCCTGTCCTCAAGGCAGAACCTGGCCAGGAGGCAGGCCACACCTGCACGAAGTCACCAAGGAGGCCGCTCGGTGCCCACATGCAGACCTGCCTTACCACGTGTGCAGGGCTAAATGCAGATGAGATGCAGCATCCTGATTGTAAGGACAGCTTCTGTGTGCAGAGAGCAGTAGAGCACCGGTTCAACTACTTCTCATGCAGGATGAACAGCGTCGATCCTCCTTGTCCCTTGGTTGAGAGGCGGACTTTCTGGCCTTCATGCTGTCAGCCAGGGGGCTGCGCTGGGAACCGCTGCCCCTCCCTGAACCGGGGAGTTGCCTGGGCAGGCCGGGACTGCGGGGGCCACTGGTGAGTGGTCTGCTGTCCTGTTTAATTTCCACGACCTGGCAATCCTGACCGCCCAGTCTCACTGCGGTTTGATGTGTCATTGTGTGGAGGAAAAACTTAAAGGCATTTATTTAAGTGATTATTTTGTAAATCATATCGTGGGCCCAAAAAAAACAAGCCCAGAGTCTGTTTTTCCTCCAAGGTAAGTCTTCTGAGTTTGCAGGAGCATCTGATCCTGGGCCTGGTGTGCTTGGTAGGGTCTGTTCATTCACCTTTTCTCTCCTCTGTAATCTTAGGAGTTGTCTTTTGGACACAATCCGTGTCTTAAATCATGGTACCGTCGTCTCTTTCCAGGAGTAGTTGGCAGGCAAAGTGAGAAGCAGTCTGCAGGCTCTTCAAATTCACCGTCACTCTCCCTTTGATTGAATAATCATTACTTCGCGTTGAGCTCATCCTTGAGGCCAGATTTTTCCAGCCAGCTTCTCAGGGCCTCGTAGACTGATTGGGTTCTCCACGCATCCCTCCTCTGCCTCGGGGCAAAGTCTGCTCAGCCTCTCTGCTCTCTTATTTGTTTACTCATTTGTTCATCTATCCAAGCAATTCAAGAGCCTCTTTGCCAAGTGCAGACGAATGGAACCGTGGGTCCCCCGCACACACAGTGCAGGGTGGGGGATATGAATTCAGATGTTAGCAGGGCATGAGGAGTAGGCTGTTTCTGCCCTTCTTCACCTCAAAAATCTCGAAAACCAAATGCAGATCTAGCTCCCCGCTCCGTAAACTCCCCCACTCCATTAACTCATCCACTCCATAATCATCGCCCACAGTGTGCAGAATTCCCCAGGCAGGAGGACTGACTCCGCTTTTAAAGATCCTAATTTATAATCTGACAGAAAAGTGAACCAATAATGAAAATACTCTGTGGGGATAAAGGGCCATTTAGAGCCACATACCTTCAAAGCAGATGAGGCCAAGGGCTCAGGGAAGCAAGAGGGTCTTCGTGGAGGAACTGGTGAGGGTATGGATAGCTTTGACCCTATAGATGGAGGGAACCATATGGACCTGGGCCCCGAGGCAGGACTTCCTGTGAGGGCTTGTGTTAATGCTTGCATTCACCTACCTCCAGACTTCCTGTCGAGGTGGGAGGTGACTTGCATTTCAGAGTATTCTATCCATTGACCTTGGACATGGACTTGTGACTCGCTTTGGCCAATGGCATGCAAACAGACAGGACTTCGACTGTGGGCAGAAGCATTAAAAGCTAACGTGTTCATGCCCTTTCCCACGAGGATGGCTTATCTTCCTGCCTGGCTTCCAGAATGAAGACAGGAGAAGCAACCGTGACTGCCAGTATGTGATGAGAATAAGAAATGAATGTGATGTACGCCACTGATGTTGTGGGGTTGTGTATACTGCACCTTGACAAAGGTTAGCTGGTGGGAGCTGACGGGTACTGTCTCAGTAGCGGAACAGTGTGGTTTGCTCATGTGTAGTGTGTGTGTGTGTGGGGGGGGTGGCTTGAGGAAGACAGGTCACCCCGGCGCCAGCAGGCCTCTGTTGGCCAGCTAGGGTGCACATCTGTCACTGGGAGCTGGGGAAGGCTTTTGAGACCAGGATTGGTGTGAAGAGGGCTGTGCTTTGGGAAGGTGACTCCGACCTCAGGGCAGAGGATGGAACTGGTTCTGAGCTGTGGAGGGGACCACGCCCAGGGACGGGGCAGCAGTGGGGTGGAGAGAGGGTCTGACCTCAGAGACTGGGTTGTGTTCATATCACAGGACGTGGCAGCTGCCTGAAGGTGAGTGAGGGAAAGAGGCACAAGGGCCAGGTTTCTGCCAGGGAGGAACCTTTGTCTCGCCGGACCCTGGGAGAACCAGGCTGACCTCGTGGGCGCCGTCTGGCCAGCTCGCCAAGTGTCCGAGCGCGTCCTGTTTCCAAAGTGCTGCGTGTTGCTGTGTGAAGACAAGGTGTCTGGGGAGACGTGCCAGGCATTGGGTGCACTTCAAGTTCCTTCCCGGCTTTGACGCTTCCTAGAATTCTGCTGCGGCACAGACAGGGTGAATTGAAGGTGTGACAGAGACAGACGGCATGCCTGGGATGGGGTCCCGTCGGGGTACACTGTGCTCCAGAGCAAAATTCAGGGCAACCCCATTCGTTGACCAGTGTCATAGCATTACTCATTCAGCCAAGTGGTTGAGCGTGCAGACTCCGGGGCTGGTCTGCTTGGGTTTGAGTCCTGGCTCTGCCACTCACCAGCGGGGAGTTTTTACTTCTTACCCCTCCCATGCCTCAGAATGGCGATGACAACCCCGAGGCCATTTGTCCTAATGAGCATTCAGTGCGTTAACATAAATCCGGCACTTAGAACAGGATTTGCTACATAATCAGGGCTGCTGTGGGGGTACGTACTGAACACCTGCTGGGTGCCAGGCTCTGGGGTGCAGCAGGGAGCAGGGTGTCCCTGCCCGGGTGCTTTAGTGGAGGAGGCAAAAAATATATGTCCAAATAAGTAGATGCTCAATGTCAGGTGATAAATATCATGAAGGAAAGTTAATTGGATAGTGACCAGGATGGGTTTGGGGACTTAAATAGGATGTTTGGGAAGGCCTCTTTGTGGCCGGGACCTGCCCCGGTGAGGAGGCTGCACAACCATCTGCCAGAGGACAGGGGTGTGCAGGGAGCTGTGTTTCTGGCCGAGGAAACGGGAAGGAAGGGCCCCAAGGAGGCTGTTTCTGGACCAGCAAGGGGACTGGTGTGGTTGGAACAGAGGGAGCTCATTGAAATAGTTCCATTTCTTTTCAAGGAAATTGAAGCTTTCTGCTTCTATTACAAGTTCGGTTTTAGAGCAAATGGGATAGAAGATCGTGCTGGAATCTGAAGGTCTGATGTTCTCAAACTTTACAGGGTTCTTGGAGCCTCCATTTCCCCATCTGTAAAATGGGAATGGTCTTTCCTACCTCTCAGGATGGTTGTGGGGAATTCGTGAGGTCATGTGTCCTCTGTCTCTGCACGCAGGTGGTGTTCCGTGAACGTTAATTATTAGGAGCCTTGCGGGAGAGTGACAGAGGGCAAGATGGAAGCGTCTCTCCAACATGATGTGTTGGGCTGCAGTCTGAGGTCATAGGCAGTGAGGAATCCTTGTTGTAACCAACTATTTACAAAAATTAGATAGGCCTTATAGTCAAGGCATTATTTATATTGCAGTAATAGCTGCTTGCAGTGGTGATTTTACTTGTGAAAGGGGGAAGTGATCATGCCATCTGTGGGTTGGCGTTCGAACTAAGGCTGTGGTTCTCCACTGTGGCCGTGCGTTCGAGTCACCTGGGGAGATTTAAGCAATCCTGTGCTGAGGTCGTACCCCAGACAAATGAAGCAGGACCTCTGGGTGTGGGCCCAGTCTGCAGTGAGGTTTCAAGCTCTCCCCATGATTCCAATATGCAGCCGCAGTTCAAACCACTGAGCTGGGTTGGGAGACTTTGGAGCATGGCCTGGGGAAAGGTGGGGTGTGGGGAGAGGGTTCTGGGGTAAGAATGACCTCCAGAGTCAGGGTCCCACTAAGCTACTTCCTTTGCTGTTCCCACTGCCAGTGTGGTTCATCGACGCAGCTGGGCATAACTTCTTTTAAAAAGTCATAAAAATGTGAATGTTTTACAGTTGGCTAGATTATACAGGCTCTTCAGTGGGTTCTGATATCAACCTCCCATTTCTTCCTTCTGGGAGTTAGGCATACCCTTGGCCGTGGTGATGGGCCTTGGGATGCATTCTTTGTCCCATTCAGTGTCCCATACTGGGCTCATTCTACCTGGTTTGTGCCGGGATGTATCTGCTTTTTCAAGGAGCCAGAGGCCCCGAGATCCCGGTGTGTCTCTCTGGACCACACTGATGGCAGGAGGCAGAGCCAGGAACACCGAAGCTTCAAGGTGAAATAGGGATGATGCATCACCTTAGGTGGTGAGATTCTCATTGTTTACATTTCCCCCTATTGCTTTGGCTGCCAGGAAGCTCAAAAATATTTATGCTAATTGAAAATAAAGTCATTACCCATTTCCTCTTTACTGTACTTCTCCACAGGTTACTTGGCTTTCAGCTTTTCACTCTGATGTCAAACCTTTTTGAAGGAATTTGGGTTATAAAACTACTGTTAAAGAAAATAATTTTAGCCCTGGCCAGTTTGGCTCAGCGGTTAGAGCGTCGGCCTGCGGTTCTGAGAGACCCGGGTTCGGTTCCCGCTAAGGGCGCGTACCTCGGTTGTAGTTTGTCCCCGGCCCTGGTCGGTCGTGCGGGTGGCAGCCACTCGATGTGTCCCTTTCATGTCCATGTTTCAATCTTTCTCTCTCTCTCTCTCTCTCTCTCTCTCTCTCTCTGTTCCTCTCTCTCCCTCCCACTCTACCTGAACAATAAATGGAAAAATGTCCTCGGGTGAGGATAAAAAAAAAAAAAAAAAAGAAAATAATTTTAAGTGCTGAGTATCACCCTGTGCCTTGATATCTGGGAAAGAGTTCTCACTGTTTTCAAAGGAGTCGTTGGGACGTTAGAGCGTCTCTTACGACCGTGACCTCTCACAGATGAGGCCCCAGGCCCGGGGAGAGGAAGGCCTGCTCAGGTTAGACGGCACGTTGGAAGGAGCCGGGCGCTCGGATCAGACGCACTCGAGTTTGAGGCCTGGCTTCTCCATTCACTAGCTGTGGGAACTCGGGCAGGTTTTAACCTCCCTGAGCCTCCGTTTCCTGATTTATGAGATGGAGGGCATCCTAGCGTTTCGGGGGTGTTGTGCGGGCTGTGTGAGCTAAGGTGTGAAATGCACTGGGCACGATGCCTGGCACTTAAACACGGCCAGTAGCATTTTTATCCTGATTATTGCTCTAGGTCAGAGGGCAGCAAACTCCTGTAAAGGGCCAGGCGGTGTCTGTGGCGGCCGCTGCACCTCCTGCTGTCAGGCCCCGTCTGTGAAGGGACGTGTGTGGCTGTGTTGCAGGGAACTTGATTAACTCTTTCACTGGCCAACTCCTGCTCTGGGTGGCAAAGCCCGCTGGCAGGTCCCTGACTCCCGGCCCATGGGCCCTTCCTCTGACCCGTTGCTGCACACCGTCCCCAGTGGAGACTGCTCATCGTCCGTGTCCTGTGGGCCAGCTCAGTTTCGGGTTTGGGTTTTTTCCCTAAGGTTCACACTAAGGAGCGTTTCATCTCGAGATCATGGGGAAAATCCTTTTGAGGTGGGGTGCTTCTCGGGGCTTCCGTTGGTAAAGGAACCCAGGGCCGTCCAGGGGTGGAACCAGGCTCCTGTGACTGTGGGGCGCATCCTTACTGAGAATGTCCCAGGAGGGAGGCCAGGCTGAAGACGGAGCTGCTGCCCTGGCTGAGGGTCTGGAGTCCCCAGCACTCAGGGACTCAGCGAATCCCGCTGTGGCTCCGGAGGCATTAAAAGGAAGCATCGCAAAACACATGGGAAAGAACGGGGACACCCCCAGTTCCAGGACACCCCCAGTTCCAGGGGAGAGGGCTGGTGTGAGGCTTGCTGTGAGTTCCAGCCCCCAGCTCCCAGATTTTCAATGTCCTAAGTAAAGAAAGCCACTGGAAGATGCTTCTGGACTGTAGAAGGCATGTTCAGTTTTCGTTTCTTATTTAACCTTTTATTTTGAGATAATTGTGGAGTTTCACTCGTTGTGAGAAACAGTGCAGGGAGAGTCCAGGGACCCTTTATCTTGTTTCTCCCCCAGTGGAGATATTTGGGAAAACTGGAGTGCAATATCAGGACTAGGATATTGATATTGATAGAGTCAAGACGCAGAATGTTTCCATCAAGGGCGTCTTCAAATGCAAACTGTTATTGCATCGCGGGGCCTTCAAACGGGGTGGCACGCCAGCACGGTGGTTCTGTCGTTTTAATGATCGTTTTTCCAAATACTCTCTGTGGCCCAGTCTCGTTTCCCATAGCAGAATGTCTCCTCTCTGAATTATGGATAAAGGAGCTCCGTAATTGATTGTCTTCCTGAGAGGCAGTTCTTGTGGGTTTGAGGACGTGCCACTGCCCTGATGCCACAGGGCAGACATTCACCGCTCAGCCTGGCAGACATCTGGCCGAAAGGAATCATTTAGGGCTGATCATGGAGGGGAAGTGTGCCCAAGCCCAGAATAACGCATTTGGAAACAACAGTTGCAGGCTTCTGAATGTCCTGGACCCTATAAAAGACTGTATCTAGGGCGTTTGGATACAGTGTAACTGCACTGACCTGCATCTGTTTGATCTGTGCAGTTATGCTTTTGGGAGCTGCTAACTGTGGTGGGCGAGAGCCAGCTGCTTCTCAGCACCCTTGCTACCAGGTTCTGAAAAAAGCAAGCTGCCAATCAAATTCTGTCACACCAGAGAAGCAGCCTTAAGTAAGATAAATGGAGTCCCCAAACGCGATCCTTTTGGGTATTCTGAGCACAACTTGCAGGAAAGACGGACTCAAGGTAGAATCGATAATACTCAAGTGTCAGGATTCGGCTAACCGTGGAGTCAGGACCAGGCACCAGAACCCACCTGAGCCACTGGCCAGACTCGGGACCTTTTGGAAATGGGTCTTGGCCCCATGCCTAAGGATGCAGGATACAGGCTTCTGTCCCTAGTACCCCCAGGTGGGAGGGCCCCTATGATGTCTCAGCCTATCCACACATCTCAATGTCATTGTTTGCATCAATGAGAGTCCATGTCTAACACCCAGTATGCTAATTACCAAGTCACTAGGTTACCAATAAACTCAACTCAGCACGCAGATAGCAGAGTCCCAGATGTTGATGGGACATGGAGGCAACCGAAAACGTTGGAGTTTGGCCAATCATGGTGCTTATTTATCACCCCTGAAGTGGGAATTCCTGATTAAAGCAACTGCCCCCTACCCCCGCCCCGCCCCAGAGTTTAGCTAAACACATACACCCACACCCACACCCCCACCCACACTGTCTGAGCTGAGCTCAGAGTAAATTATAGTCATCCTAAAAGTGGTTGGGGCAGGCTGGGCTTCATAGTGCCATCTCTAACACACACTGGGATTTTTGTTGTTGTTAATCCTCACCCAAGGATATTTTTTTGTTAATTTTGAGAGAGAGTGGAGAGGACTGGGCGAGCAGGAGAGAAGCATCCATGTAAGAGACACATTGACTGGCTGCCTCCCACACAACCCTGACTGGGGCCAGCGACTGAACTCTGCAACCCAGGCACGTGCCCTTGACCTGAGACCCTCCACTGTGTGTGCTGACACTGTAACCGTTGAACCATGCTGGCCGGGGTGGATTTTTATTTTTTTTAACTGCTCTGTTTCCCCATTCATGAAATTGGGATAATAAGATCTACCTGGAGGGTAGCCATGAGAGGTCAATAAATGTTTGCTGCTATTGTTATCTGGAAAAAAAAAAAAAAATGCTTCTCAGCTTTCTTCTGCTTCTGGTATGAGCCAGACATGTGCCCATCAGAATCATTCTTAAGTGCTGCTTCTCTTGCTGGGAGGTTACCACTTGGTTTTAGATGGAGTGATGAGGGTGAGAATGGAGAGTGTTGGGATTAACAGAAAGGAGGAAGGGGACTCACATTTGCATTCCTCCTATTTGATCAGCACTGTTGTGGGTGACAATGGACAAAAGTCCTGACCCCCAGGGAGAAGTGGAGGGTCTGCTAGGGACAACAGACCTTGAACAGGAGCCAAGATTGAAATATGAACCAGTTCAGGAGGCAACAGAGCATATCCTGGGGGTTGGCCTAGCAAGAGAAAGCTCCCCCAAAGCAGGGATGTTTAACCTGAGACTCACTAGGCGATAGAAGTTGCTTAGGTGGAGAGAGAGGGAAGAGGTGAATGGCAGGTACAAAGGCCCTGAGGCAGGGAGGAGTGGTGTCTTAGAGCAACACAGATGCTTCTGGAGTGTTTGGGGGGGGGGGGGATGACACAGGGGTCAGGACGTAGGAAATGAGGCCATAGGTTGCAGGGACTGTGTCGAGCAGGAACTTACAGGCCAGGGATGACACTGGGACCTAGACAGAGGGCTCCCCCCCACACTTCTAGGGCTTTGCATTGCCATTAGCATAGATTCTGGTTTTAGAAGGTTGTCATATGTGTGACATTCTCATTTTGCTGATGAGGAGTTGAGGCTGTCGACATAAGAAACGTCTAAACCTGCATAGAATTTTTATGAGTTTATTTCAGCCAAACTGACGACAATTGCCTGGAAGCAAAATCTCAACAGATTGAGAAAGTGCTCGGAAAATGGCAGTTTTGCAGTTTAGTTTATACATTAGAATAAAAGGAGGAGACATAAAGGGGGTTACATGAAATCTACATTGGTGGTAGATTAAGGGGTGGGAGACAGCAAAGCGGGAAAATCTCTGAGATTTGATGAAAAGTAAAGTGGAGAGACACATACTTCTTCCATTGGTGGGTATAGGTAGTTACCAAGGAACAGTTACCACACATACAGGTGGTCTGTGGGGCCACCAGAGAACAGTGGGTTCTGCGGTCTCCTGCCCTGGCACAGGCACTGTGGCCTGGGGGGTCTGGGAAAGATGTTTACTCTGACATTGGAAAGGTATGTTATCTTAGATGCTCACAAAGATAGTAGACGGGCTCCTTAAGGTGAAGATTGACCTTTGTCAGGGAAGCTATAGGCCTGGGAGGTGACTGCCTGCTCTGACTAGCTTTTGGTTAGGAAGTTTTCATTTGAGAACACCCTGTGTGCTTCCTTTCAGCCCCTGGGTTTGTAAGGCCCACCACGCAGGCTTCCCTGAGCTCGTCAGATGGAGGAGGTGGCCCGTTTTTTGTCCACAGGCCCAGGGAGGTTAAGCACTTTGGAAGCCTAGGCGTGGTCCCAAGACTCATTCATTCCCTGGGCCTTGTTTCTCCATCTACCCACAGGGGAGGGTGCAGCGGGGGTCTGAGGGCCATTCCAGCCCAATTAGAGTGAGTTCCAGTTGCAAGGGGACTTGCTTGGGCTTGAGAACAAGTTGCCTCCTTAAGAACATTCGAGGAAGGATTTGAGGTGGCCTGCTAAGTTAAAAAGGAAATCTACACTTAGGAAACGCAGAATGTCAGAGACTGGGCAGCTTCAGACAGCAGCAATTTAGTTCTCACGGTCCTCGGGCTGGGGGTCTGAGGTCAGGTGCCAGCGTGGTGGGGTTCTGCTGAGGGTCCTCCTTGTGTCCTCACGTGGCAGAAGGAGGGCAAGAGAGCTCTCTGGGGTCCCTTTTATAAAGACAGCAATCCCATCTGTGAGGAGTTCATCCTTATGACCTAATCACCCCCCAAAGGCCCTGCTTCCTAAGACCGTCACATTAGATTTTATCCTCTGAATTATGGGGGGACACAAACATTGAGCCCATAATGTCTGAGAATGTGATTCTGGAGAGTTTGGGGAAGTCCATCTTCTGATGAGGATTTCCTGGGGGTGCTTTGAAGATGACCCTGAAGCCCGGCCGGTGTGGCTCAGTGGTTGAGCATCAACCCATGCACCAAGAGGTTGCCAGTTCCATTCCCGGTCAGCGCACATGCCCGTGTTTCATGCTCGATCCCCAAAACGGAGTGTGCAGGAGGCAGCCAACTGATGTCAATGTTTCTCTCTCATTGATGTTTCTATCTCCCTCTTGCTCTCCCTTCCTATCTCTCTAAAAATCAATTGAAAACATTTTCAAAAACTGACCCTGAATAATAACTATGGCTCAGTTGATTTTTAAAAATGTACTCTCTGGCTCAGCCAGTGTGGCTCAGTGGATTGAGCACCGTCCCGTGGACTGAGAGGTCCCGGTTTGATTCCTGGTCAGGGCACGTGCTGGGCTGTGGGCTCGATCCCCAGTAGGGGGCGTGCAGGAGGCAGCAGATGGATGTTTCTATCTCTCCCTTCCTCTCTCTCTATAAAAATCAATAAGAACATTGTGTAAAATGGACTCTCTGAGCAATATATTCATGTGATTCAAAATTTAAAAATGACAGAAGGTGATACAGTAAAACTCTCTCTCCCCCCTCTGTCCCTCCCACCCAAATCCCTTCCCCAAAGGCACCCCTTTTCCTGGTTTGCTTGTCTATACAGAGAGCATGGGCCTGTGTGGTGACGTCCAGTTCAGAGTTAGAAGCGTAGCGTCCACATTGTTCTGTGCCTTTCCTCGCTATCGACGGCCAACCCAGATCATTAGTAAATATATGTGTTTCTGTCATCCTTAAGCCCTCGTGGATTTCCGTTGTCCAGAGGGGCTATGTGTAACCGGCTCCCTGCCGAGCAGGTGTGCAGACGATTGGTTGAAACAAAAGAGAGCAGAAAACGGTGTTGTGATAAATAGCCCAGAAGTGGAATTGCTGGGCATGTGAACTGATGATTTTGACAAATGGTGCTAATGGCCTTCCACGAAGTTTGTACCAATCGACAGCCTGTCCTAAGGGCCAGGAGTGAGGCACCCCCTAGTGTTCACAGACTTGTGGAGTTTGCCGGTCTGAAGGGGGGTTAGAGGAGCTCAGTGGAGCTTGATTTCCATGTCACTCATGCTGAGCTTGAGCATCTTGTCCTGTTCGACCCCTCTGTGGGCTCGTGTCCTTTTCTGTCTAGTCACTTACCAGGTGTCCCTTCTCGGGCCGCAGGGTCAGAAAGGGAACTGCCACCTTCAGGCTTCCTGAAGGTAAGCCTAGAGAACCCCAAGATAGCAGGTCCCGGCCCAGCACAGCCCAGGGAGGGGCTGGAGTGTCTGAGTGCTCAGTCCCTGGGCAGCTGTGCCCTTAGAGGGCATCCCAGCTTCAACTCCACTCGTTCTGCCTCACGCCGCAGCCTCTCGCCAGCTCCCACGCGGATGCGCTGGCACAGGCACCAGCCACCCACGGTCGCTTTCCATGAGGAACTGAACCACATCGCCTCCTGGTTTCCTGCCCTCTGCCGGTGAACGTGGCCACAAGGATCTGCCGCCAGGTCTCGCACCTGGGTGAGCTCACCTGCCCCCAGGTGAATTGTGGTCAGCCCCCAGGCAAGTGCCACCAGAGCCCTACTCTGCTTTGACCTGACCTTGACTGCTCTCACCTGTCCATGATCTGTTAGCCGGCCTGCAATGTGGGAAATACCTTTGTAGTTTGGGGACCACAGCAGAGGAGCTCACGGCCCAGTGGGGAGGAAACGGACACAATAAAAAAGCCAAGTTTGTAAGGCTGCAGTAGAGTTCCTCTCACCGAGTGTTCATAAATCCCTCGGGGCACATTGTGAAGGAAAAGGAAGATTCTGACTCAGCAGGTCTGGGTGGGGCCCGAGCTTCTGCATCTGTCACAGCCCAGGGGATGCTGCAGACATTGGTCCTGAGACTGCACTCTGAGAAGCCAGGCCCGGAAGGCGTGAGAGGCAATGGGGAGAAATGCAGTGCTGTGGGGGCGGGGCAGCTGGACTACCGCTAGGCTGCCTTGAGAAAGGGTGTGTGAGCACCCTGCGGAGGGACTGGGGGGCTTGCAGACACACTGCAGGACAGCCAGCTCGGGCCCCAAGGCCACAGGAGAGGGCCTGCTCGGGCTGGAGTCTGGTGTGAGACTAGGAGCACAGGTTGTAGGGGACGGGGGGAGGGGTAGGAGACAGATGGGGCGTAGGGTCTCGTAGGCCGTGGAAACATGAATAGACACTCATTTGGGCACTGACAACAGCCCGTGAGGGTCTCGCTGCCAGGCGGAAGTTGAGGCTGGAGCGAGGCAATGATTTGTGGAAGGCTGGCTAACGGGCGTGTGTGCGAACTTGGTCAGTCTGTGCAGAAATTGGTCTGGTGTTTTGAAATATCTCTTTGTCCAAACACTAGAAAACAGGACTGCATGGGGGAGGGGCAGAGGACAGAGGGGCCAGCTCAGGCTTGCTGGGCCCGGGAGTGCCACCCACCAGGTTCAGGGGTGTCTGGCCCCACTGGGTTCCCACACTTTTCAGTCTCTGCCTCCATTCTCTAGCCGGAGGTCATGCGGAGCAGTTCTGAGTGACGTTGGCCCTGCGAGCGGGGTGGTGGGGGCCCCCCGGGGAGGCGTCCTGAGCGTGGTGGCTTGGCCTTCTCGTTGCTGGTTCCTATTGGGGCTCACCCTTCCTCATTGTCCCCTGTCTGGCTGGCGTCATGTGTTTATTTCATTGTGGGGGTACCTAGGCTACTGGGAGGTGTGAGGGCTGAATCACACCTTGCACACCCCACTGCAGACAGGAAGCGTGGAGCTCTGATGAAATGAATCCGACCTCTTCCATGCTTGTCTCTTGAAAGGCAGAATGAGCGTCCCGCCAGGCGGACTGTTGCAAGCTAGGAGAGCTTCGTTGCAAGGACACAGGCTCCGAGGCCGGAACACTTGAATTTGAACCCCAGATCCCACTTACAAGCTCTGTAACCATGAGCGAGTCATGTGACCTTTCCATGCCTTAGTTTCTCTAAGTGTAAAGAGGGGACAGCGATGACACCACCAGGTTGTGGTGAGGATCAAAGGGATTCGTAGATGTACGTCACACAGCACAGTGCCAGGAACGCAGACGAGCTCGGGTCATGGTTGCTGTGTCCTCCTCCTTGACGGAGCGTCAGTGGGTCCCATGGATACGGGAGGAAGTCTGTACTCGAGATCTGGCTCCCGTTCTCGCTGGCTCCTCTCCTACCCTTCACCTACCTGATACCCGGCTGTGCTGGTCCCGTCACACGTACATATTGGCTGCGTGTCCCCAGGGATCTAGCACTCAGCTGAAACCCTCATGCCTCGCACTGAATGGAAAAAGCACTTTCAGTGCTGAATGAATTGGAGATGGTCTGATGGGGAGTATCATTTCATGGAGAGGATCTGATGTTATTTCAGGTTTCCAAGGTAACTAACTAGAGGTGGGACATTTGCGTGTGTTGGGGCTGAGTGGAGTTGTTTCCTTTGTATTTTACTTGTATTTCTAGCTTTGAAGAGTATTAGTTGGATACGTATATTCTTCCTTTAGTATTAGAACAACATTTCCCAGTTTCTTGAGACTTACTTAGGCTATTTCTACAATGAAAGTCAAGTCAACATTACACCCTTTCTTCAAGGATACAATTGGGATCATCTCCGGCAGGTCTTGGCACAATTAAAATCTAGAAAGAAGATCTAAATTCAGTAAAGACCCAGGCAGAAAGCTTGGTTGCAAGAAGGAATCAGATAACCTGGTGTAAAATCAGAAATTGGTCAGCTTGATTAAATTTTATTTAGGAAATTTAACTGTGAAGAACACGTTGCATTTCAGGACTCGAAAGAGGTACACCAACGTTCATGCAGCATTATTCACAGTAGCCAAAAGGTGGAGGCAACCTAAGTGTGCATTGATGGATGCAGCGATAAAATGTGTCTGTCCACACGATGGAACATTATCCAGCTTTAAAAAGGAAGGAAATTCAGGCCCAGGCAACAATGTGGATGAGCTTTGGGGACATTAGGCTGAGTGAAATAAACCAGTCACGAAAGGGAAAATACTATGTGATTCTACGTCTGTGAGACCTAGAGCCGCATTTATGAAGACAAAGTAGAACCATGTTACCAGGGGCTGAGGGAGGAGGGGATGGGCACAGAGTTTCACTTTAACAACATGGAGAGTTCTGTGGCTGGGTGGTGGTGCAGCACAGTGATGTGAGTGTGTGAACACCACTGAACTGTGCGCTGAGAAATGGTTACAGTAACAGATTTTATGTTGTGTCCTTTACCATAATGTAAAAAAAATGTAAAGCATGTGTGTTGCATTTCAAACTATGACAAAGGAAGGACGTTTGTCTCCCCTGCCTTAGTCTGCTTTCGGGGCAGTGGCGTAAAGGGAGGCGGATCTCACAGTAGAACTTAAAACGCAGAACCACGTGCGAGCCAATGGCTCAGCGAGTTCGCTTCTGAGGAAACGCTCCCGAGGGGCCTGCCTTTTGAGGCTGCTTTGACAAAACGCGTGGCGTGGAGAGACAGAGTCAAAGTCTTTCTACTCAAAAATCCTCCTTTCCCTAAAACCACTTGTTTCTGTTCCTCCGCGAGGAGACATCCGGCGGAGACCGTCCAGGGGGCTGGAAGAGAAGGAGATGGTATGTCCAGGTAGGCCAGGGAATTGTATTCAGCCGGGATAAGTCTTTTTTCCTCCGTCTAAAGAGCAAAGGATGGTGCCCCATTTTGAAACATGTTTACTTCTAATTAAGTTGACCCTTGGCAATGATAGAATGCTTGTGGATTTCACTGAGGACACGTGCTGAAATCCCACTGTGCAGAACAATATACGATTTGCCAATCCACGTTGTTCAGTGGGTGCAGGAGGGGTGAATGACCCGGCCGGGCTCCCTGGTGACCACCATTTGGCTTTATTCATCTCAGCGTGATGAGCTCCAGGCTCGCGTACTCACTGGCCTCCCAGACCCCTCCCCTAGGACGTCCAGGCACCTCCAGCTTAATGTGATCAGTGCGGATTCTTGTGTCCTGTGTACCCCTCCCCGTGCCTGCCCCGGCTCTTCACCATCTCAGCGACATCGCCTCTTGTCCAGGTGCACAAGCCAGAGGCTGTCAGTGTCCTCCTTTCCTGCATCCCACCCATCGGACCCTTCTACCTCCAAAACATATCCCGAATCTGTCTACTTTTCTCCGGCTCCTTATCACTTCTCTCGTCCCAGCCACCATCCTTTCAAATTAGTGTAGGGTGATAAGCTAGCCTGGGGAGCTAGTCTAGCCTTAGCCTAGCCTAGAGAGATAGCTTATCTAGCCTAGTGGACTTTTCTCTAGACTAGTGGAAGGGCATCTTTTTGAGCTCCCTGCTTTCCCTGTCCCCCACAATCCACTCTCAACACAGCCAGGAGGATTTGTTAAAACCTTTTAAAAATGATCAACTATTGCCCTGGCTAGTTTGGCTCAGCGGTTAGAGCGTCAGCCCATGGACCAAAGGGTCGCAGGTTCAATTCCAGTCAAGGGCATGTACCTCGGTTGTGGTTCAATCCCCAGCCCTGGTTGGGGTTGTGCAGGAGGCAACCAATTGATGTGTCTCTCTCACGTCGATGTTTCTCTCTCTCTCCTCCTCCCTCTCACTCTGTCTGAAAAATCAATGGAAAAATGTCCTCAGGTGAGGATTTAAAATAAATAAATAAAAATAAAAATGATCAAATATTACCACATATGGACACACTCATAAAACAAACGTTAAGTAAAACCAATCTTCATAAAGTGAACACTCGTGTAAAGATCTCTCAGGTCAAGAAACAAACCTCAGAAGTTCGTAGCATTGCTGCCAACCACACCCCTTTTTCTCCAGCAACCACCATCCCGACCTGTGTAACCACTGCTTTGCATTTGTTTTTATCTTTATTGTTGAAGGTATTATAGGTATTCCCCTTTTCTCCCCCAATGGACCCCCTCTTCCCTGCTCTCACCAAACTATTGTCTCTGTCCATTGGTTTTCATAAACCAGTTTAATTACAGCTTTGAAAAATCTTTATGTTAATGGAGTTATACTAAAATACACACACACACGTGCGCATGTCTGTTCTTTCTTTCTCGGCAGTAGTTTTGTCCACGTGCTCCTGTAGCTGTAGTTCATTGTCATTGTTGTGATTATTTTCTATAATGGAATACTATACAATTTATTTATCCATGTGCAGTTATTAGGTATATGGGTGGTTTCCTCACAGGGCTAACACCAGTAATGTCCCTAATATACATCGTTGCTCATGTCACCTGGTACACGAGTTTACCCTATTTCCAGGGTAATACCTAAAAATAGAATTGCAGGACCACACTGCCAAGCAGTTTCCCAAGGCCTTTGTGTCCATTTACATCCCCTCCAGTGATGTTGGGAGTTCGAGTTGCTCCACATCCTCAGCAGCACTTAGTGTTGGTGGCTTTTTAACTGTAGCCTTCCTGGGGTGTGTAGTGGGATCCCACTGGGGTTATGCCTCCCTGCTTTCTAATGAGATCGAGGACCTTTCCATTCGTCCGATGGCTACCTGACACCTTCTGTATGAAGTTTATATCTTTTACTCATTTTCTGTCTTACGGAGTTATGGAAGTTGTTTATATATTCTAGATAGGAGTTATTTGTTTTTTGCTATAATGTCTCCCAGTCTGTAGCTCACCTTTTTTCTCTTAAGAGCATCTTCGTAGAGGAATCACTTTAATATAGTCAGACGCATCCATCTCTATAGTTAGTATTCCCTGTATTCTCTTAACGCTTGATTTTCCTCTCTCCTGGTCACAAAGATATTCTCCTGCTTTATCTTCTGAAAACTCTGGTGTTTCATTTCACATAAAATTCTGTAACTCAGCTGGTATTGGTTTCTCAGGATGTTCTAAGAGAGGGCTGCAATGGTATTTTCTTCTGGTAGATAAACCCAATGTCCCATTAATGTTGGGTGACCACCCTGGCCAGTTTGGCTCAGCGGTTGGAGCATTGTCCTGTGGACCAGAGAGTCCCGGGTTCGGTTCCCACTAAGGGCATGTACCCAAAAAATAAATAAATAAACATGTAAATTGTGTCATGTTACCCCTGCCTTGAAGCAGTCCTAGTAAATCCTCAGATGGCTTCCAGGCCCCTGACCTCGTTCTTACCCGCTGGACGGCCATCCTGGCTTCAGTTCTAGCTCGCAGACAGGCCGAGCTCATTTCGGCCTCAACCCCTTGGCACCTGCGGGTCTCCTCCCCGGGAACCTTCTTCCCCCAGAGTTTTGCCTGAATCGTTTCTGTGTCTTTAATATCAATGTCAGTCCCTCAAGAGCCTCCTTTGTTTACCTAAGAGATCCCTCCCCCCATTACTCTTTCTACTGTGCTAAAAGCATTGGTCACGATCTTAATTCTCTAATTTATCTCTCCTCATTAGAATATCAGTTCTCTGGAAGTGGAAGTTCTTTGGCTTGTCCTTCCCAGTGTTCCTGGTCCCAGAGCAGAGCCTAGCTAACAATAGATGCTCACTCATTGTTGAATGATTGAACAAATCTAGCAGAACTGTGAAATGAGAAGCTGCGCAAAACAACCACACAGTGACACCAAGGACTTTGGAGAAACTTGAAAAAGTGGTTGACATGCGCTGTGAGGGTCTTCCTTATTTAACAAGCCCTTATGTGTACCAGACACTTTTTGTTTTGTGTTTTTTGTTAATCCTCCCCTGAGGATATTGTCCCACTGATTGTTAGATAGAGTGAGAGGGAGGGAGGAAGAGAGAGAGAAACATCGATGTGAGAGAGACACATTGACTGGTTGTCTCTTGCATGGCCCCACCAGGGCTGGGGATCGAACCTGCAAACCAGGTACGTGCCCTTAACTGGAATCGAACCTGCGACCCTTCGATCCGCGGACCAAAGCTCTAACCTCTGAGCCAAACCATCCAGGGCAAGACACATTTAAATTGCCGACAAAAAAGGAACTCATTTAATTTTTCTGAAAATCCTTTGACGTGGATTGTCTCCTTTTGCATATGAGGAAAAAGAAGAAGAGACACATTAAATAGCCAAGGTCACCCCACCGGGGATGCTGACGAGCTGGGATCCAAACCCAGGCAGGGTTCACGTGAAAGGTGGACTCCAGTGAAAACGTGGTTGGGATCATGGAAGACTGGCAGGTGTCCTAGTGAGCAGCAGGGTTCACTGTAGCGTCCTCCAGGGTCTTTCACGGAATTATAAACCCTGAAATGGTCCCTTGGTGAAGGACATTGGGAAATGTTATATCTCGTGTCTTTGGGAGAGCCACGGCCCACGCCCACGCGGTAAGGAGAAACCCTGTGGCAGGAAGGCTCTCCTGTGAATGAACCCAGTATTCCCACTCTCCACGCGCAGCCCCGCCTTCGGTGTGGCTATTAGCGCCCATTCACTAGTGTTCTAGGCAACACATTTTAGGAAATAACACTCTAGTGGAATAAGTACAACTGTTTCTGTAGATTTTAAAAGTGAGGGGAAAAGATACAAGCACACCAATGGTTAAAGTTTGGGTGTATTTCCTTCCAGTAATTCTGTTGTACCTGGGTTTGTTTTTAACGTGGCTGATTAGGTGGCAGTTTTCTATCCTGCTCCTTTTTTTCTGCTTAGCGTTGGGTTCACAGATCAGGTTTGCTTCATCATCTTTGGAAAGTTTACCTTTTATAACCGCATGATATTGTGAAAAGGGACAAGTAAACGAAACTGTTGAGTTGTTAGATTTCTGAGTGGCTTCTAACTGTTGTTATCATAAATAGTTGAATATCTTTTGTGAAAAAGTTGTTTTTGGTGGGCTCTTTTTTTTTTTTTTGTTATCCTCACCTGAGGACATTTTTCCATTTTTTGTTCAGATAGAGTGGGAGGGAGAGAGAGGAACAGAGAGAGAGAGAGAAACATCGATGTGAAAGGGACACATCGAGTGGCTGCCACCCGCACAACCGACCAGGGCTGGGGACAAACTGCAACCGAGGTATGTGCTCTTAGCAGGAACCGAACCCGGGTCTCTCTGGACCGCAGGCCGACACTGTAACCACTGAGAAAACCGGCCAGGGCTGGTGGCTCTTTTGATAGCTGTTTTCTTAAGATACTTCCTAAAAATGGAATTACTCAGGCATAGTACACCCATTTCTAAGGCTTTAATCTATCAAACTGCTTTCCAAAGGACTCTTTGTGCTGGTTTGCCATCCGCAGGATATAAAATTATTTCTTGTTTTTAAACAAACTTTGGTGACCTTTCATTTTGTTTTGTTAATCTTCACCAGAGGATATTTTTTCCATCGATTTTTAGAGAGAGAAGGGAGGGAGGGAAGGAGAGAGAGAGAGAGAAATGTCGATGTGAGAGAGACACATCAGTTGGTTGCTTCCTGCACACACCCCAACCAGGGCTGGGGATTGAACCTGCAACCCAGGTATGTGCCCTTGACTGGGAATCAAAGCCTCGACCCTTTGTTGTGCGGGCTGATGCTCTAACCACTGAGCCACACTGGCCAGGGCTGGTGACCATTTCGAATTGGGAAGTTCTCTTCCGAGGTGGATAGTGGGTGCCGTGGATCTTTTTGCATCCTAACCCTGTTTCCCAGGTGCTGAAGCAAGACCGCGGTTCAAGAGCCATCCTCCCTCATCACAAGTTCTCGAACTTCTCTTTTCTGTGAAATAAACAGCGGATATCTGTCGACTGGGGATCGCGTGGTTATACAACACAGGGGGATGGTGTTATTAAACAGGCTAAGGAAGGCCTGGCTAGAGGTGAGAGGTTCAGCACGGCTGCCCGTGGTGGGGTACATGAGAGCTGGGCCCTGGTGTGGGGGAGCCTCGTTCCTGGCCGAGCCCAGGCCAGCCTTTGAGACCCCTCCCGCCCCCCGCAAAGGGTCTGTACACAGTTCCTTCCCCTGCTCACACTCAAGCTGATAGAGAGAATGAGTTTATTTGTTGAGGTCATCTACCTTTTAATCACATCTTAAAGACCCCCCACCCCAAACCCCCAAAGTCCAAACAGAAGAATCTTAAGGGATTTCAGGCCCTTTACCTGGTTGGTGGAGATGTGCGGACAGCGATGCTACCCAGAGCGTACACTGCGCAGGCTTTGCGTTCACTGCCCTCGTGGGCAGGTGAGGAAGCGGCTTCTGGAACCGGGAGCGCTGGCGTCCCTCGCGACTAGAGCTGCAAACCTTAGAGGAGGACTGTCCTTTCCCCATGTTTGCGGGACAGCCCACTGCCCCGGTGACCCAGCTAGTAAGTGGCCACCGGGCCCCTGGATCCTGCTCCTTCCCACGGTGCCCCAGGCTCCCAGGCCACAGGGAGCCCTCGGGAGCACAAGCCACTGGGGCGTGAGCGTAATTAGAATAAAGCAGCCGAGCCTTTTAAGTACACGTTGGAAGTGAAAGGGAACACGTTAATCTCACAGAGAGAGGGGGCGTTGCCAGGCTCCGGCCTCGGCTCTCAGGTCGGAGGGGCAGGATGGAAAAAGCCACAAGTGTTCAAGGCCAAAACGTGCCCCTGGCTGCGCTGCATTCCGGAAGGTTCTCCTGGAGCTGGCACCGGCCCTGCAGGGCCCTCCGCTCGGGGACGCGGACTGATTATGTAATAGAGCATTTTTTGCTGAAGATAGCATTTGAAACTGCAAAAGCGTTCCCTGCACTGGCTAAAAAATATTTAAAAAACACAAAACTTTGGCTTCAGGTACCCTTCTTGAAAAATGTCACAGGGTTAGAGAGCAGAGTGGGGGAGGGAGGGGGGGGCTTGGGAAGGTGTGAAGGGGGGACCGCTTCATTCATTTTCTTCAAACTGTTAGGTCTCAACCACAGAGATTTCTGGCTGCTAAGTTGCTCGAAAACGAAGGTTGGAGTGGACAGGAGACGAATGGAGAGATCTCGCACAGGCAAGGCAGCCCGGCTGGATTTGCTCAGTCCACAAATTCAACAGTTTCGGTCTTTGCCAGGTGCTGGGACAGTGATAAAATCAAAGTCTTTGCCCTCACGATGCCATAGCCCAGTATGTCGGGGGAAGAGAAATAGTAAATATTGTGTTTGGTGGAAAAACCAAGCAGGTGATAATTATGGAAGTGGGTCCCCTTGGAGGTGGGGTGTCTGGGGTGTGGTCAGAGGATGCGCTTGGCTCTAACGGTGTTGAGTCTGAGGTCTCCATGGTCCTCGAGGGAAGAGCAAGTGCCCGGCTGGTGGCTGGAACTGCAGCCTCGAGAGGTGGGGGCTGGATATGGGATCTTAGTGGGGTGGGAATGCGGATGTCCGGGCAGGTGTCGTTCCTCCACCAGGTAGCTTGGGCATGAGGCCTGGGACTTCCCTGTCTTTGGCTTTTTGGACTAAAATCCAAACCCCAGGCCTCGGCTCCCTGCGCATGATGCAGGTGGCTCCGGGATCCTGCGAAGAGAGCTTCCAAGTTCCCTTTCTAAATGCCTGCGTGGCCGCGCTGGGGCACCTCCCCTCTCCAGGCCCCTTCCTGGGCTCCCAGTGCCTGTGCCGCTTTACTTCATCCCTCCCCTCCTCTGGGCCCTCTGCTCTCACCCCCCCCCCCCCCCCCCCCGCCTTGCTTCTCAGAGCAGACTGGGGCACGGTAGATGAGCCAGTCAGACAGCTGTAGGTTGAGCTGACCCCACTGAAATCTATTTCTTCATTTAATTAATTTTTTTAATTGTCGGAAGTGATACAGATGTCTCACTGAAACGCCTATCAGCTCATCAAGCCAGTCAGCACATTCACACGGCCACTAAGATGGGCATCTGTAAAAGGGATTGTGGGGGTCACTGCAGAGGTGGCTTCTAGCTTAAGAGCGTCCGTGGAATTGGAGAGCTTGGCTTAACAGAAAGGGAGCTGTTCCGAAGTCCTTGAGCCCTGTCCCTGGTAACCACCCTGCAGTCTGTGCTGGGTCAGCACGTTTTGCTCAGAAAGTGTTGCAAAGGAACTTGTAAAGGGAGGAAGCAGCTCCAGGGAGAACCTATGATGCTGCTGCTGTTTGGTCGGCACCCACTGGACACGGGCTGGATGCCCGATGCTGTGCCAGGGTGGTCTGCAAAGGTTGGAGTGTGTGGGTGGGTTTTGAAAATGAGGAGCGAGGAAAACCGAGGAGGGGAAATTCCTTCCATTTGTCCAGTTGACTTACTGTCTTCCTCTTTCTCGGGAGCTGCACCGTGATGTGTGCACCGTGACAGGCTGCTCAGCCCGGTCTGTGTCTGGAGGACAAGCCTGTTCCATCCGGGTCACGGAGGAGGTAACTTACAGGGCCGGGGCAGAGCAGGCCGGCTCAGGGCTGAGCGCGGACTCGGGGCGCAGGGGTTACATCTGGTGTGGAGGTGAAGCTGCTCCCGCACTGCATCCGAACGCTGGTCACTTGGCCACCGGCTCGTGGCCCGTGGCTGCTGCTTGACCAGCGTCTCAGAACGCGAAGGCTCACGACGACAGCGCTGTGTTAAGGGTACGGATCCAGGGCCTGCGGGTTTGCCCTCCCTGTGGCCACGAGCACCCTGCCGAAAGCGCTCCCTGTCCACAGCCTCCTTGAGGCAAGTCGCCAGGCTTCCTCCTCACCGGCGGGATGGAGAGGAACTTCTCACGGTGTCTGGGACCCTGACTGTGGTCTCTGCTGCCCTGGCTCCATCGCTGTGCCGGTGTGGGCTTGCGGCCACCTGAAGCACGCGGTGTCCCCTGGCGGCGTCACCCAGGCCACTGCCTCGCTTCCCTGCGCTGGCCGCCGCCTCCGTGGGTCACTCAGCCTCGTTCTCCAACACCCAACTTCAACAGCGCCTCCCGACAGCGACGCTCGCGACTCCCCCAGGCAGTTATTCTTTCTGTTTCTCCATCACTGCTTCTGTAACATAATTAGATTACGATGATCAGGGTCATATGATTAGCTCATCACGATGAGCGGTCTCTCCAGACAGGCTGTGAGCTCCTCGGCGCCCCGCCCAGCACCCAGCCAGCGGCTGGTCCCGAGGCCTCACAGAATGGCCGAAGCCATGGTGGCCATCCTTACCTCCCGCTGACTTCCGTCTTCCCTGGGCAGAGGGGGGTGGGAGGACAAGAGCAAGTGGTGGGGAGAGCACAAGGAAAGAGGGGGTATCACTGCCCTTGCAGAGGATCAAAGGAAGAGGCATAGAAAGCACAGATAGTTAACCCTAAACACACAGGACGCATGGGTCTAGGTCGCCACACCTGTGTGTTTGTAGGGAGGAGACAGGGCGGCAGGGCCATGGGCAACAGGGCCGTGGGCACCAGGAGGTGACATTGGAGCACACAGCCCAAGGGCAAACAGCTTTGGCTCACTTCCAGAGCCCCACCCTTGTCTCAGGGGGCCGGGAGCGGGAAGGAAGGAAGAACTTGAAAGCACGCCGTCCCCTGGCCCTGCGTGTTCCTCCCTGGTCCCTGCACAGCAGGCCCCTCCTCCAGATCTCGACCCTGAACCCCCGGAGGAGCTCAGCGCTTCTCCATCTACCCCTCTGCACCGGCAGCCGAAATGGTGTGGCTCCTGCTTACCTGCGTCCCACAGAGTGGCCAACGACCCAGCACGAACCAGGTGCTTACCAACTGTTTGCGGAATGAAGCCGGCTCCTGCCCTCCTCCCCTCAGCCCTGTCTTAGAGGCCCAGCATCCTCGTTATGAAACGCAGCCCGTGGGTCCCTTTTCCGCACCTTGCTCCTGCCCTTCACTCTGCCTGGCGCCTGCCTCCCAGTTCCTCCCGTTTAGTTTGTGGCATCTCCCTCGTGCAGCCCCCTGGGTACCCCGCAGTCTAAACCCGGCCTGCTCCCTTGGCACCGCCAGGCCACTGGGTACGGACCGACCTGCCGTCTGTGCACCGCCCATCTCGGGAGCTCCCTGAGGGCAGTGACCACTGGCTTGTCATTTGGCTGCTGGTGCTCACCGGGGACATGTTTGAGTTCATCTAGATTAATCTCCTGGGCCCTTTGAGCCTTGATGAGATCGGGTTATGATGAGATTGGGTCAGCAGATCAGCTGGCTCTTAATATATTTGGAGGCTTGCAATTGTCTTAATGACCCTCATTTTGGAGCGAGCTTCTGAATAGGCTTGTAAGCTGAAGCTCAAGGCCTTTGTGTCTGGACGGGCCGGCCCAGGAGGGCTTAGGTTAGCAGCCGACTCCCCGGCCCGGCATGTCTGAGGAGGACGAGCTGGAGCCTCTGGTACTGGTCTGTGCTGCTCCCTCCCAGACCCTGCCCCATGATCTCTCCATCTGGCACATCCTAGCCAGGACCGGGAGGTGGCAGCCTTCTTCCCAGGGTTAGGGTGGGACCACAGTTATGTCCTCCTCCGTCCCCAGGGCCTGAAGCTCAGTGGAGCTCAGTGAAGGACTGACCCAGCCCCACCTTCTCAGGGTCCTTAACCCCTGGGGTGGGGTGTGCTGTGATACAGGCCCCCCAGGCAGGTCAGGACGACTGTGAGAGCAGCTCGTATTCACTGATTGCTTACTTCACTGATTACTTACCATGTGTCGGCCACTGTTCTTGGAGTTTCATGTATATTACTCATTAATTCTTCTAATTTTTTTTAGCTTTATTATAGTACAATTGACATACATTAAAATCTGCCCATTTTATTATTTGTTTTAAATCCTCACCCAAGGATATTTTCCCATTGATTTTTCAGACAGAATGGCAAGAAGAGAGAGAGAAACATCGATGTGAGAGAGACACGTGGATTGTTTGCCTTCCGCATGACTTGACCAGGGCCGGGGACAAACCGCAACTGAGGTACGTGTCCTTGGCCAGAATCGAACCAGCAAGTCTTTGGTCCACAGGCCAACGCTCTAACCTCTGAGCCAAACCAGCCAGGGTAAATCTGCCCATTTTAAATGTACAGTTTGAGAGTTTTGGTAATTGTGTACATTTGTGTAATTTGTTACAATCAAGATGTAGAAATTTTCTTCACCCCCAAATTTCTGTTTTTTGGGTTTTTTTTCATTGATTTTTAGAGAAAGAGGAAGGGAGAGAGGGATAGAAACATCAATGAGAGAGAACATCGATTAGCTGCCTCCTGCATGCCCCCCAACTGGGGATCAGGTTAACAACCTGGGCATGTGCCCTGCCTGGGAATCGAACTGGCGACCTTTTGGTGCAGGGGCCGACGCTCAACCACTGAGCCACACCAGCCAGGCCACTCACAAATTCTTCATTCTCAGCTGTATTCTCTCCCTTCCTGACCCCTGGTCAGGTATCTTCTCTTTCTTATGATTTTCTTAATAACATTTCTTTTTTCTAGCTTACCTTATTATAAGAATATTGTATATAACGCACATAACATATAAAATCTGTGTTAATGAGCAGTTCATGTTATCAGTAGGGCTTCTGGTCACAGTAGGCTATTAATAGCTAAGTTTGGGGGGAATCAAAAGTCCTACAGGTTTTCGACGGCATGGGTCGGGGGCAGTGAGCGCCCCGAACGCCTGTGTTCTCAGGGGCAGCTGGCCGTAGGTCTGTGTCAGTGTTCACTTGAGCGTTGCGCTCCGGGCTGCCTGTGACTTCAGCGCTCAGGGTGGACTCTCCTTGCCCCAAACGGATACCCTCTTCTCTGAGTGTCCTGGCTGGGGCATGGCACAGCAGGGATGTCTTCAGGACGACAAAATCCATGCTGGTGGGCACTTTCTACAAGCTTGTTGTACGGTCCTTGCCCCCCACTCCCCAAGCGAGCCCAGGTTAAAATGCAGGGCGTCCCCTCCACATGCACACCTGCGTGCCCTTTCCTGCGTACCTCATTGCCACCCCTGTGAGAAACGAATAAAGCCAAAAGGGAAGAGGCACCGTTTTCTTTTAAAAGTGCTGACTGGCTTGCCCGGCGGGTGTGGCTCAGTGACTGAGTGTCCACCCAAGAGGTTGCTGGTTCGATTCCCGGTCAGGGCACGTGCCCAGGTTGTGGGCCCGATCCCCAGTGGGGGGCATGCAGGAGGCAGCCAATCGATGTTCTCTCTCATCGATGTTTCTATCTCTCTCTCCCTCTCTCTTCCTCTCTCTCTCAAAATAAATTTAAAAAAATAATTAAAAAAAAAAAAAAGTGCTGCCTGGTCTAAGATGTGTCCTTAGGTAACAAAGTTGAGTTTTGGGGTAGGTCACGGGTGTAGGTCCCCAAAACCAGAGCTTCTCCTTCTGTTCCTTCTCTCTCTCTCTCTTTAGTCTTTGTCTAAATATCAAAACGTTTAAAAAACAACGTTAAACATAAACCAGTAAAACCCTCTGTTGGCTGGATCATTGGATGGTGGTGATTATAATTCTCACTTTATATTTTCCTGCAGAGTTTCACGAGCATTGTCTTTTTAGATTTTAAAACAATCCTGGAGGAGGCAGGGAAGAGGTGATTACTTCCATTAGTTTTCCAACTCAAGGCTCAGAGAGACTGAGTCACTTGCCCAGCGTCGCACAGCTGGTGTCGGGACCCGAGTCTCTCTTTGTGGGTCCAGTGCCTTCTCGGCCGCTCTTCAAAGCCCCTACCCTGCCTTTGGTTGAGGAGTGAGCTTTCCACCCACCGGCTCTGATGCCTCCCCAGGAGTGGGGAGGAAGCAGGGGGATGCCCTGGGTACCATCCAGGGATTGTTGAGTCCTCTCTGCCACTTTGACGCCCGTGGTGCTGCAGGGAGGAAGGCCTTGTTCAGTGAGAGGCTGGGAGCTCTGTCCTTGGACTCTGGTCATGAGAGAGCAGGAGGGAAGCCAGTCTCGAGCTGTCACAGCTGGAGGGGGACCTCCCACCCGCAGGAGCCACTGAGTGCTGTGTGCTGGGGCTGCTCCGACAGCGTGTGTATGAACTCACCAAATCCCCCCAGCACGCCAGAACACCAAGCAGAGTGAGGTCACTGTCCTTCAGCTACAAGCAGAGCTGGGATCTACCCCCCCATCCAGATGTGCTCTTAACCCCACACCTTTCACAGAGTAGCAGAACCTAGCTTACTCCATGGTCGGCCCCAGCCTGGTTTGGAAGAGGATGAGATTTGAACTGAAATGCTCCACCCGAGAAGTGAACAAGAATGAAGGGGTAGCCCAGCTGGTGTGACTCAGTGGATTGAGCGTGGTCCCGTGGACTGAGAGGTCTAGGTTGGATTCCCATTTGGGGCACATCCCTGGGCTGCAGGCTTGATCCCCAGTAGGGGGTGTGCAGGAGGCAGCCAATCGATGTATCTCTTTCTCATCCCCTCTCTAAAAAATCCATAAAAACATAAAATGAAAAGAATGAAGGGGCACCCGCAGGGAGAAGGTAGCGCTCTGTAGGAGCACCAGTGGAGAAGAGGGCAGCAGCTGCTCAGGAGAGAGGCAGCCCATCCCGCAGGGAGGGTTCGGGGCAGTTCAGAGCAGCTGCACCATTTCAGGTGTGTTTATAAACTGTTCCACGTCGTAGTCTTTCCCTGCGACGGGCTTCGTGGGCTGGGGTGCTCTGGGGACAGTAAGACAGGAGGTGCCATCACAGGTGGCGAAGCCAAGAGGCCATGGCGCTGCCCGTGCACTGCAGGGTGCAGAAGGAGCGTTTGCAAGCAGCAGAAACTCACTTGGAGAGCTGTCAAAGTACGTCTTTGAACGTTAAACACAGAGTCTCCTACACACAGACAGCGAGCGTGTGTCAAAGATGCTTTAACTCATTAGTGAGGGAAGCAGAGGAGGGCAGAGCCGGTTCCAGGAAAGATGCAAGAGACAGACACCTCTGGTCAGGAAGGATGCTGGATCGATTCCTTTGTGAGACACGAAACCGCGGACGTCCCTCCGGGCAGTGAAACCACCACCTTTGGGGTCATCCTTTGTCCCTCCAGGCACACACGAGTGGCAATTTACCGATTTCCAACCAGTTAACTCTAACATGACGAAGTCTGAGCCACAAGGAGGAGATCATCAAAGTGACATTCCCAGGTGTCAGATGACCTTGTGCATGGCTTGTCACACATTGCCCTGGTGTTGGTGTTGTAAGGATGGCAGACATCACCTGCCTTAATTTGGAGTTTGGGATAATTTTCCCAACACAGCTGGGGAGAGGTTCCTATGAAGTTCCCACAGTCCAGCTTTGGGGCTAGAGCTGTTATTTAAATGTTAAAGGCAGGCTCCCCACCAAAGGTGGTGGATTCAAGATGCGTATCACCTTCCCTCCTCCCAGAATTCCATTGCAAGACCAGTAAAAGGGGTTTTTCGAAAAACCGAAACCCGGGAAGACGAGAAAGAGAAAATACTAAGAATTTGGGAGCTGGAAAGCAGAAGTGTGAGCAGAAGTCATCCTGAAAGTGGGGGATGGTGGGACTGGAAAGAGGGGGCGGTGGGAGGTCAAGGAAGCCCCTCTGCAGACAGCACAACCAGACTACCCTCCCCCTCACCCTCCCCCTCCCCCAGTGTGGCACAAAAGGAATGTTTACCTTTTGGAGACAGTGAAATGGAGGTTCCTGGAAAAGCGAGATTAAGAGGAGATTTATATGCTGAATGGAGACCATAGCTGCCTTCCTCCGCTCAGTTTCCAAGTTGTCAGCCAGTTGCCGGTCCGCTTGAAAGATCCTGGGAAGTTCTTCTCTGGAGACGGTGGTCAGTTTGAGAGAAGGAGTCTGGACCCTGGACCTCAGAGGTCCCCACGAACACAGCGTGATTCCTCTACAGTGAGACCTTCAGCCGCCAGCCTCTCCTACGTGCCTCTCACATCCAGGGAGCCCCACTGGCCAAGAATCACCCTGTGCCCTACGAGGGCCTTGGCTTTGCAAGACAAACAGAAGAGAAGCGACTTGGGGACAGCTGACTGTGGAGGGAGGGTGGGCATGCATGTCCAGTCTAAACGTAGATTTTGCATAATCTATGTAGTGTTCTTACCAAGACGTTCAGTATAGATGTAATCACAGGGAACAGATGACTCTGTGTGGAATAGTCTATAAGAAGTTGACGTGGAGACTTCACAGATGTGAAGGAGAAGCAGAAAAAGGGCGGCCTGCTCTGGAACAAGACGGCCGCCCAATGCAGTGGTTGGGTCCGGAAGTAGAAAAATATTCCTATATCATGGGGTATCCTTCATAAATGATTCAGTATGGCCCTGGCCGGTTTGGCTCAGCGGTTAGAGCATCGGCCCACAGACCAAAGAGTCACAGGTTCGATTCTGGTCAAGGGCACGTACCTCGGTTGCGGTTCGGTCCCTGGCTCAGGTTGGGGTTGTATAGGAAGCAGCCAATTGATGTGTGTCTCTCACAGTGATGTTTTTCTCCTCCTTTCTCTCCCTCTTTCTGAAGATAAATGGAAAAAAAATCTGTGGGTGAGCATTACAAATAAATAAATAATAAAACAATGCAGTATGTATCTCCCATCCAAGTACTAACCAGGCCCGACCCTGCTTAGCTTCCGAGATCAGATGAGATCGGGCGCGTTCAGGGTGGTATGGCCATAGACTGCAGTATGTATCTCTAAAAAGCTTGTTAGAAAATGACAGCCACCATTATTGCATACCGTTGGTGCCTCTGAGAAATGATCTGTTTTTATTCTTTATTCAAATGACCTAGGTCCTACTGCCACCTTGGGAAAGGAGGCCCTGGCCAAAATGCAGAGAGAACCCCGGAAAGTTCTTTGCCTTTGTTCTTGCCCAGGTCCCGGAGACGGAGGAGGGGTTTCAAGGAAAGGCGTTGGCCCTGCATGTTTTCACCCCGGCTTCTCTGAGCCGGGTAGGGCCGCCATGCCATCTTCAGTCCTGTGCTGATGACCAGAAGGTGAGGGTCTCTCCTAAGGGAGGAGCACCCCAGCCCTGTCTCCTTCTAGTGGAGGAGGTGGCGTGTTCCCGCTGAACGGAGAACACAGAGGCTCCGAGGGCCCTCAGGCAGTGAGGGAAAGGCAGAGATCAAACCCCAGACAGTATTAAAGGACCCAATTCTATCTGGCCATGGATATATCAACTGCCTATCCCTTGGAAGGTGACATCAAATCACAAAGTTGACCTCCATAAACTGGAGCTTTTCCGTCGGGTCTCCCACACCCAAGGCTGCTCATGGGCAGGTGCCTGTCGGCGGGCTCAGAGCACCGTTTGCAGACAGCCCAGCATTCCAGAAGGTGCCCTTTACCCCAGTCCCAGCTCCACCTTCTCTTCCTCAACTCTCAGCAACACCGGCTCTTGTCACATTTTCTCATTATGCTCAGCATTTGAGAGCCAAGTCGGAATTTTAATTCATGCTCTGAATATACTGAGCCTTAAAAAATAGGACATTTCAGCATCCTGTTACACCAAATTAGGGACCTTTAAACCTTGGGTGCAGTGTTTTGCAATTGGCTTGCCTGCCCTATTTTTGTTAATAGATCTTTAATTCTCTTTAAACATTTGTTCCTATCTTTTGGTTTTATTAAATTTTGAAATGCACATGTGTTTTGGAGTCCTCTGGGTAATGAAATGTCAACAGATTATAGAATTCATTTTTTTCATTGCCCGCTGGCCTACAGAGCTACAACAATAACCTAAATCTGATTAGAAATGAGGTTATGACCCCCCCCACCCTTACCCCAGAGCTTTTCATAATAAGACCAGGAAAACGTGAGAAATTAAACCAGTGATTAGGTTCCCCTCAAACAGCTGTAACATTTTCACCAACTTCTTTTCTGGGGATTGTGCTTGGTAGGATGAAGTCTAATTCAGCCCTTTACTTGAATCAGGTTTCTGAGCACCTTGAGAATAAGGTTCACTGAGGGTGTGATCTAGAGAGAGTTGGGGAGATGCTGCTTCACAGCCATCGGGGTGGACAGGATTGAAAACAAAAGGAAATGGGTTTGGGGAAGAATGTGGAGAAATTGGAACCTTAGCATATTGCCGGTGGGGATGTAAAATGGTGCCGCTGCCGTGGAGAACAGTTTGGAGGTTCCTAAATAAATTAAACAGAATTTCCATATGACTCAGCAGTTCTCTTCCTAGGTACCTACCCAAAATAATTGAAAACTGGTGCTCACACAAAACCGTGTGCATGAATATTTATAACAGTATTTTCAGAAGAGCCGAAAGGTGGAAACAACCCAAATGCCCATGAACTGGTGTTGACAAAGCCAGTCGTGGTGTGTTCACACGCTGGGTTACTCTTTAGCCCTAAAGAGGACCGCCAGGCTGACGCACGCGACAGCCGAGGGACCTGGAGAACGGGCCACGTGGAGGCAGACACGAGAGGCCACTGATTGCGTGACTCCGTGTGTATGGAATGTCCCGAGTGGGCAAATCCGTGGAGACAGAAGGTGCATTGCTGATGTTAAGGCAGAGGGGGTGGGGGGAGAGGGGAGTAACTGGTTAGTGGTAGAGGGTTTTATTGGAGAGTGAAGGAAATGTTTTGCAGTTAGAATGGGGCCGTTGTACAACATTGTGAATGTACTAAATGCCACTGAGTTGTATACATTTTGTTAATACTCACCCAAGGATATTTTTCCATTGATTTTTTTTTTTTTTTTTTTTTTTAGATAGAGTGGGAGGGAGGGGGAAGAGAGAGACACATCCATTGGTTGCCTCCCCCATGACCCTGACTGGGGCCAAGGAATGAACCTGCAACCCAGGTACATGCCCTTGACCGGAAATCGAACCCAAGACCCTTTAGTCTGTGGGCTGACACTCTAACCACTGAGCCAAACCAGCCAAGGCTGAGTTGTATTCTTTAAAATGGTTATGTGACCCAGTGGTTAGAGGGTTGGCCGTCAGTCACAGGTTTGATTCCCAGTCAAGGGCATGTACCTGACTTGCAGGTTCAATCCCCAGCCCTGGTCATGAGGGAGGCAACCAGTCGATGTGTCTCTCCCACATTGATGTTTCTCTCCCCCACCCCCACCTCTCCCTCCCTCCCTCCCTCCCTCTCTTAAGAAGCAATGGAAAAATATTCTCAGTTGAAGAAAATAAAATTTTTAATAGTTATGTTATGTGACTTCCACCTCCAATGTAGAAAAAGAGAGAGACATTTTGGGTTCTTGTAACACACTATTTTTCTACCTACCATGAGGTCACGTAGTGAGTTGGGTGATCTGGGTAGTATGGCACAGTGGGTAAGCAAATGGGTTCTGGAGAGAGATGGATGTGAGTTCAAATCTTGCCTTGTTCAAGCTGTGTGATGTTGGGTAAGTTAGTTAACCTCTCTGAGGCTCATTCCCCTCATCTGTAAAATGGAATTGCAATAGTGCTGACCTCCCAGGGTTGCAGAGGAGACCAGGTTCTGCAGGTCAGCCATGCACGGGTTTAGGCTGGTAGCCCAGGGCATGCCACTTCCCCAGACTCTAGTTTCTTCTGCAAAACTAAGAATGAGAACCCTGGTTGGCACACCCTTGTCACACGGGAGATGCCTGGACAACTCCCAAGTCTCTCTGCATTTCTCAGGCCACAGAGGCTGGGGGGGACACTGAGAAGGTGTCTGTTTTTTCCCCTGGGATCTGTCACATTCTGCATATGGAGGCTGGGCTGGAGCTGACCAGGGCCCCGGCAGCCTTCGCCAGGTGGCAGGTGGGTCCTGACCCAGCTGGGACATGCATGTTTCTCCAGGCGTGGATTATCCTCCCTGCACCGGGATCAGCTTGTTAAAGCAGCTTTAGCTCAGGAGCTGGGAGTTTGGCAGTTCCTGGGATCAGAATCAAAGTCAGTGGTTCTCACCAGCCTCCCAGAGGACATGGAACAGTGTCTGGAGACATTTTTGGTTTTTACAACCCCGGGGGAGGGTTTTTAACTGGCCTCTGGTGATTAGAGTCCAAGGATGCTGCTAAGCATCCTGCATGCACAGGACAGCCCTGTGGACAGAGACCAGTCTGGCCCAGGAGGTCCAGTGCTGCGGCTGAGGTCCCTCCGCCAAGGGAAGCTGTGGGGAGGGCGGGGTAGCACTCCTGCCTGCCCTGTGCACCTCATTCGTTGTCGCGACAGCCAAGTAGGCATCTCCCCACTTCATGGATGAGACAAGTAAGCCCCAGGAGGGATGCGTGACTGGTCCAGGGACCCACAGCTGCCACGTGGCCGAGCTGGGTTTCGAACATGGGCCTGTCCCACTCCAGAACCTATTTTCTCAACTGCCCATTAGTAAAACAGGGAGTAGCACGTCTCGGCCACCTTACAAAGACCCCGTGGGGTAAGGTATGTTTTTAGACGAACTGAAAGCCCCGAGTACCTCTTCTTGGCTGGGAGCCAGGTGGCACGTGTGCGCCTTGTGGGGCAGACCTGGAAACGGAGTCCGGTGTGCTAAGGGCTGAGAGCCCGAAGGAGAGCTGTGGGCCCAAGCGGGGGTGCTGTGTGAGCCGAGCGTGGAAAAGCTGCAGTCAGCCTGGCGAAGGGAGGCGGGAAGGGTGTTCCGGGTGGGTGGAACAGCATGAACAAAGGGTTATCAGCCGGCACGGAGCTGCGGTGGAAGCTGAACGCTGAACCGACGAGCAGAAGTGTGGACGGGTGCCGGGCCGAAGGGCTCGGATCTTATCCTGGGGGAGATGGGGAGCAGGCACCTGGCTGCTGTGTGGGAGGTGGGTCTGGGGGGCAGCGGGCCAGGTTGTCAGACAGGAGGCTCAGGCAGTGAAGTTGGGCCGAAGCAGGGGTTCGGAGAGGGAGGAGGGGTTAGAGGCAGGAGGGGAAAGGTGCCTTCTGGGAGACGGGAAGCGGGCCTGGGGTCACGGACGGGCTTCTAGCTTGGTCTGTGGGAGTGCCGGGATCCTAACCGAAAGGGGGTGCAGGAGATGGGGGGTTGCATTGGAGCCCTGTGGGAAGAGCAGGGAACCGCTCCCCGCAGGGGGCTTTGTCCCACACAGGGTGGGGTGTGACCCGGGGCTGCTGTCGCTCCCGGTACCGGGGACGTTGGAACGAGCTGCAGTGGCAGCCGCTCCCTTCTCCGCTGCTCTGACGTCGGGGTCTGTCTGCTCAGCGCCGAGGAGCATGTGGGTTGTGTGGGCTTTGGGAATAGTGCTGCTGGGAACTTGCTTATATCTTACTAAGCCTCTGGGGACACGTGTTCTCATTTTTGTGGGATATGGGGAAGGATGCTGGGTTCGGGGAATGCGCTGGGACAGCTTTCAGAGGCGCGGCCACGGGGCTCCCCAGTGCTTCCCTGGGTGCTCCCCGCAGAGGACGTTCTCCTGCTCTCTCGAGACCTTCACGTGCATCTCCCTGAGGACGGACGGTTCTGGGCACCTCTCCGTGCGTGTTCAGAGGTGCTCCCCCACGATGGGCTGGGTCGTTGTGCCGTCTCCCTTTCGACCCTTCTTCGGGTTGGTACCCGGTCCTCTGTCAGCTAGGTGCCTGCGCGGGCCTTCGGACCCCTGTGCGTTTCATTTTCACTCTCACTGGTATCTTCTCGATGGATGTTTTCATTTTAATAAATTGAAGTTAATAAAGACAGCAGCGATGTAAACGTCTTTATTAAACGTGGAGCCAAGTGGTTCCTTAGAGGAAGCCCGCTCTGTGGCCAGTGTGATGTTTAAGGGAATTAAGATCCCTCTATATCTGTGTGTGTGTGTGTATGTGTGTGTGTGTTTTAATGTATAAAAATTACTTAGACAAGCATCCCCGCCCACAGGAACATGGACTCTCAGGGAGAAGGCATGAAGCCGCCCTGAGGGCTCAGAGAAGCCCTGGGTAATGCGGTGGGTGAATGGGGTAAAGCTTCGCGGGGGAGACGCACTTGAACTCAGCCTTGAAGGAAGGACATGCTTTACGTTTAAAGGCCAAGAGAATTCCAAGCCAGCATTCTTTTTTTTTTTTTTTATCCTCATTCAAGGACATTTTTTCCATTTTTTGTTCAGGTAGAGTGGGAGGGAGAGAGGAAGAGAGAGAAAGAGAGAAACATCGACGTGAAAGGGACACATCGAGTGGCTGCCACTTGCACGACCAACCAGGGCCGGGGACAAACTGCAACCGAGGCACGTGCCCTTAGCGGGAACCGAACCCGGGTCTCTCTGGACCACAGGCCGACACTCTAACCGCTGAGCCAAACCGGCCAGGGCCCAAGCCAGCATTCTGAGGAGAGCGCAGTGTAAAGGTACATGATGTGTTAGGGGCTTTACAAAAGTGGGGAGGAGGTGCCTGGGGTGTGGCTGAGTGGTTGAGCGTCGACCCAGGCACCAAGAGGTCTCTGGTTCGATCCCGGTCAGGGCACATGCCCAGGTTGTGGGCCCGATCCCCAGTGGGGGCATGCAGGAGGCGGCCAATCAATGTTCTCTCTCATCCATGTTTCCATCTCTCTCTCCCTCTCCCTTCACCTCTCTTTAAAAATCAATAAAGAAAACATCAACAAAAACACAATAGTGGGGAGGAGGGGTCGGTGCTGTTCTCAGAGGTTCCTCTGCTCAGAACCCACAGGCAGAGGGGAGGCCCAGACCTCCACCCACCCCCTCCTGGGGAAAGGGCCATGTAAGCCTCACCTGCCCCTTGTGTGGAAGGGGAAGGGCTCCTTCCTGGGAGCCTGGTGTGAGGGTTCATTTGAAAACAGCCCTGGGAGGGTGTGCGTGAAGTTAAGGGGTGGGTGGTCTCGAAAGTGGGGTGGCTCAGATGCAAAATGCAGCCTGATGATCACTCAGAGAATTTTCAGTTGCATTTGCATAGATAGTATTTTTAAATTCTTCAATTATTTAATGTTTTGCTTTTAAAAAAATCCTTTTAGACTAGTGATTCTCAACCATGCCTGCACTTTGGAATCATCTGGGGAGCTTTAAAAATGTTTTAATAACAACCCAGACCCCCTTCCTTTCCCGGAATTATGATGTATTACTTGGGGTATGGCCTGGGCACCAGGATTTTAAGCTCCCCAAGTGATTCCAAGGCTGAGAGCCCCTGTTTTAGGTAGTCACATGTATTTGTTAATTTACCACCTTTCAGAAATCATAGGAAACCCGACATAGGTAATAAAAAAAAATGCATGGAAGTTCTTAAAAGAAAATCTGCCTTAGTGTGTCAGTTCAATAGTGTCTTTTATTTGAAGCATATTGGTTAATCTCCTAGCTGAAAATCTGCACTGGTTTTCATATGAGTCCTCTCACCCTTCCTCCTTCCTGCCTCAGGGCCTTTGCATTTGCTGCTCCCTTTCTCTAGAACACTTTTCCCGGGTTTTGATATGATGGGATCCTTGGAATCACTCAGGGCCCAGCTTAAATGTCACCTCCTCAGAGAAGCCTTCCTCAACTTATATAATTAGGCATCTAAACTAAAATGACCCGTCTGTTTTAGGATTTGCTCTAGGTTATCACCGAAGGAGAGGGAAATGAACTAGTTTACAAAACAGCAATGCACAGTTCTACTTTGGGGTCATATAAATCAAACAGTCTGTAAAGAGATAGGCCAGAAGTTGAGTGGCCACCTATGGGTTGAAGGATTGCTAGGAATTTCATTTTCTTCTTTATGATTGTTTTATATTTTGAAAATGCTTCTATAGTGAACATAAATTCTACAACCAGAAATCCTAAATTTTAAGGAGAGGGGGAGTTACATTTTGCACTGTCACTCGTACAGCGGTTTAAATACTCTGGCTGTCACCTCCCACCTGCCAGAGTGGCCATCATCAACAAGTCAGCAAACCGCAGACGGACGAGGATGTGGAGAGGCAGCAGCCCTCGTGCCCCGCTGGTGGGAATCAGATCGGTGCAGACATTGTGGAAAGCAGTATGGAGTTACCTCAAAACATTAAAATGGAACTGCCTTATGACCCAGCGATTCCACTTCTGGGATTTATCCAAAGAAAACCAAAACACTAGTTCGAAAGAGTATATGCACCCCTGTGTTCATTGCAGCGTTACTTCCAATAGCCAAGATTTGAAAGCAGCCCAAGTGCCCATCTGTAGATGAGTGGATAAAAAGCCGTGGTACGTTTACACAATGGGATACTACTCGGTGGTAAAAAAGGAAGGAAATCTTGCCCTTTGTGACAGCATGGATGGACCTGGAGAGCATTATGCTAACTGAAAGGAGCCAGCCAGAGAAAGACAAGTACCACATGATTTCACTCTTCTATGGAATCTAATGAACAAAATAAACTAACAAACAACATAGAAACAGACTGGTAGACAGAGAACAGGCTGACAGCTATCAGAGGGGAGGGGGTTTCAGGCTGGGTGAAAAGGTGAAGGTTTTAAGCAAAGAAACAACCCAAAACTCAGAGACACAGACAGCATGGTAATTACCAGTGGGAGAGGGAGGGGCAGGTCGAAGCAGGTGTAGGGGGCACGTGGTAAATGGGCACATGGGCCCCTTCCACTGCTCTGGCTCCCCCCTCCCACCCCTTGGGAGGTACGCTGGGGCCATCTGTAAGCAGACTGGGAGACCTTGGGAACCCGGCCAGCAACTGGGTCTAAAGTCACAGAGAAACTGCTTCTAGATGTGAGCAGGATTGTAAACGGCTAGTGTTCTGATCTTACACAGCTTCTGCCTGACCCCTCCCCCCTGCATGCCCTGTTTTTCTCTGTTTTCTGTATTTGATAAAACCTTGTGCTGGGAAAGTCTGGGTGGCGGTGAACAGTAGCACTGGCTAGCTACCCCCGTGTGGCCCGTCCTCAGGCCGGAGGGGACATAGCAGTTCAACTTCCCTGGTGACAGCCAGTGCGGTGGCCAACATCACAGGTCCACCGCCACCTTGGGCACATAAATCCTAATAAACCCTTGTCTTGCACAGCTGGTCCTCTGGGTTATGTCTTTGGAATCCACAAACAACACACTGAGATTTTCTAGGACCTCAGCACTTTGCATAACAAGGGGGATGAAGGGTAGCAGAAGGAGACTTGACTTTGTGGGGTGAACAACAACACAACATACAGGTGATGTATTATACAATTGTACATCTGAAACCTATATCATTTTATTCATCAATGTCACCCCAATAAATTCAGTAAGGAATATCAATAAAAAATACTCTAGCTTGCAAAAAAATCATAAAAGAAAATAAGACCTCTGTCTCTAAAGTCAGAGTGGCTCTATGACTTACTAGTTCTAATTTAGGCAAAGTAGTTAACCTCTCTGAGCCTCAGTTTCCCCATCTGTTAAATGGGGATAGCCCAGTCCCTGCCTCATTGTTCTGGGGAGGGTTAAATGAATTAATATATGTAAAGTACTTCGAACTTTGCCTGGCACATAAGGGGCACTCAACGTGTTAGCTGGTACGTTTGCTACTGCTAAGGTACCAGGTTAGACTCGTAGGTGCAGTATCTCACTTAATCCTTGCATCTGCCCAACCTGTGAGGTAGGTGGAAGCAGACACTGAATGGAGTGAAACACACCCCGCCATTGATGTCAGAGCAGGAATGGGGATGCAGGTTCAAGCTACCACCTCAGGAGGTCATGTGTTGACCACCTAACCCTACAGGAAACAAAGAAATAGGCCATTTCTGGCCCTGGCCAGTTTGGCTCAGCCGTTAGAGCATCGGCCTGTGGTCCAGAGAGACCCGGGTTCGGTTCCCGCTAAGGGCGTGTACCTCAGTTGCAGTTTATCCCCGGCCCTGGTTGGGTTGTACAGGTGGCAGCCACTTGATGTGTCCCTTTCAAGTCGATGTTTCTCTCTCTCTCTCTGAACAAAAAATGGGAAAATATCCTTGGGTGAGGATAAAAAATAAAAATAAAAAACCTAGAGAAATAGGCCAGTTCTGTACATTAGTCCTGGAGCAATTCTTGCAGAATCCTGGGCTCCAAAATGAGGGGTCGGGGGCTGGACTGTTGCTTGATGCTGACACAGAGGGTCCTGCCTTGGGCGCCCTGCCCTCCAGTGGCAGATACAGGAAGTGCATCTCTTCTAGGCCACGGGGCCTTTTGGTGTGGTACCTAGAGCTATGGATTCAATCAGAAAACCTGTATTGCAGGCCAAGTGTCTTCCCTCAGTAGCACTGAAGCTATTGGCTAATCTCAGCTGTTGTTTCGTCGTCTTCCCCACCTCAGATCGCCCCCCCCCCCCAGCCTTGCCTGGACTGCTGCAGTAGTCTGTCTGTCTGTCTGTCTCTTTCCCCAAGCCATCATCTCTATCACCTCCCAGTCACCTAGCAGACATGTTCTTGTCGTTTTCACAGGTAAAGACCCAGGGGGTCCTCGGGGCAGGGGGACAGACCTACCGTTTATTAAAGGCCTGGTCCGAGCTGAAAGCTTGATGTAAGACCCTCTGTCCGGTCCCCACCCTGCTCGCAGCCTCACTTCGTACCCCCTTTCTCCTGCACACCTCTGGCGCAGACCCTGGAGGGCACCAAGAGAAAGGGGACATGGTTGTGGAATTGACAAGCTGGAGAAGGCAGCCACACAGGTGCCCAGATGTAAGACAAACCAGCCCGAGTGTGGGAGCCTTTGTACCGTCCAGCCCCTCCTGGAACGCCCTTCCTTCCTGTCTCCAGACGCACACCCTCGTAGCTGCAGGTGGGCTTGATCATCCCTCTCCTGGAACACCACCTGGCAGCACCCGGGCAGCGCCAACTGCTTCCTCTGCTCTGTTCCCATGTGCGAGCCCCACCCCGCTGCACAGACCGTGCCCATGACTGCGCGTGTGTGGGTGTCTCCGAGTCTCCGACCCCCACTTGTCCTCCCTGCTGGGCTGGGAGCTTCCTGGGGCAGAGGCTGCATCAACCAAGGGAGTCGCTCCCCCTGCCCCAGCGAGGGGCTCGTGATGGAAGGAATGATCATGCCAGAGATGAAGGCCACATTGCAGACACTCAGACGTCCAGTCCCTGTCTCTGCAGACGTACCTTCTTTATGCACCCCCTTGGGAAGATCTTCAGTGTGGCCCAGCGCTGTGCCTGGTGGACCCCGCACAGCTGCAGAGGTCAGGCGTCCACGGACAGCAGAGGACTCTGAAAGCAGAAGTAGTCTGGAGCAAAGCCTTTAATGACTCCGGCTTGTCTCAAATGAGATAAGAACCGAGTAAACACCGAGCAGATAAAGTTTTGATTACTGCTTGGCACCGTGAATGTTGCTTTCTGCCTCGCCCATGCCCCCCCCCCCCCCCACACACACACACTCAAGCATAAAATACATTCTGCTGTGCCCCAGAAGAGCCAGTGGGCAGGGCCTTTGGGGTAATGTTGGAAATTATCAGCATAAAAAGGAGAATGACAGGCCTCTTTGGGCAGAGGTGTTAGCCTCTTTTTTGGTACTTAAAATTTATCTTAGCCCTGGCCAGTTTGGCTCAGTGGTTGGAGCGTCGGTCTGCAGTCCAGAGAGACCCAGGTTCAGTTCCCACTAAGGGAACATATCTCGGTTGCAGTTTGTCCTCGGCCCTGGATGGGTCGTGCGGGTGGCAGCCATTTGATGTGTCTCTTTCACGTAGATGTTTCTCTCTCTCTCTTCCTCTCTTTTCCTCCCACTCTATCTGAACAAAAAATGGAAAAATGTCCTCGGGTGAGGATAAAAAAAAAATTTACCTTAAATTTCAGGGTGTGTTTCTCAAGACTGAAGGGGTCGTGTATAGTATAGCCTAATAACATTTTAGAGCTAGTGCTTTTGTAGGGACATTTAATGGAGAGGGACTTTCAAGGTCAGTTTTCATTCCTAGAAACATTGAGCATGTGCACTGGGAGCCTGCTGTGTGCCTGTGCTGGGAAGGGGGTGATGTCAAGTTAGACTGCATGAGAAGTCCACCTTCAATCAGAAGCTGTGAATTGGGTATAAGCACAAGTACAAAGGTCTCGGGCTATTGGAAAGGGCTATAGTTCAGAGCCCCAGCAGGTGCATCCTGGGTGGCTTCCTGGAGAAGGTGGCATTCTAGGCAGTCCTTTGGGGCTTTAATTTTATTTATTTTATAATTGCAATTAACATGCGATATATTAGCTTCAAGTATACAACATAGTGGTTAGGGGTTTTTTTTGTTTTTTTTTTTAAATATGTTTATTGATTTTAGAGAGGAAGGGAGAGGGAAAGAGAGAAACATCCATGTGACATTGATTGGCCGCCTCCTGCACACCCCCTACTGGGGATCGAGCCTACAACCCAGGCATGTGTACTGACCAGTAATTGAATCTGCAACCTTTTGGTGCATGGGACAACGCTCAACCAACTGAGCCACACCCACCAGAGCTCGTGGTTAGAGTTTTCCATAGTTTATGAAGTGATTCCCTGATAAGTCTAGTACCAATCTGACACCATATATAGTGACGACAATGTTATCAACTATATTCCCTATGCTGAACTTCACATCCCTGGGACTATTTTTATAACTGGCAATTTGTACTTCTTGATCCCTTCACCTTTTTCATCCATCTCTCTTCCCCCACCCCCATCTGGCAACCATCATTTTGTCACTGCGGCTTTAAATATTCGTTAACAGGCTGGGGAAGGGCAGCCCAGGTGAGGGGAGGGACATAATAAACACAGCACAGAAAAGCAGCTCACTGAAGCTTAGCTGGGCCAGAGTGGGACCTAAGAAGGGGGTGGGGACAAGCTTGGGAAGGGAGGTGGGGGCCACGTGGTGGGGCATGTGTGCGTTCAGTCTTATGGGGATGACTGACCTTGGTGTGGGAGAGCTGTCATCACTGGGGGCATTATTCTGTCACTGGGGCAATGGGGACAGCAGCAAGCGTGAACCTTGCCGGCTGCTGTGTGGTGGGTGAGCTCAGAAGACAGTTTATAGGGGGGTGGTTACTAAATGACCCATTGGCAGGATGCAAAGAAGGGATCTGGCTCCTCTCTGCCTCCACCCCCACTCCCATCTGCTACGAGGAGCTTGGTGAGACACGCTGCGGGCTCTCAATCCTGGCTCTTGCTCATGCTAGCTGTGTGATTTCAGGTGAGTCACTTAACCTCTCTGTGCCTCCATTTCCCCATCTGCAATGTACTGGCATAATATAATTAGGATAGCACCTAAGGCATATGGTTGTTCTGAGCAATAAAGGAAGCAACATGTGAGACTTAGAACCGTGCCTAACAAATAGCAAGTGCTTAAGAGGTGTGGGCTGCTGCTCCTTTGCTGGAGGTACCGGCTGATTGGTCCTGCCCAGCTTGGGTCATGCCTCAACTCGTAGCCTCTCTGCTAAGACATTGCACCTCCCAGCTCCCAGGAGCAGTCTTATCAAGTACCTGGAGGGGCCTGCTAGGTAGTTCCCATCCCCAGAGGGGAAGCAGCTCAGCGGGAGGGCAGGGTCACACAGCCCCATTTAGATGCACACCCAGGGCTTCTGAAGGACAGCCTGGCTCCCACGGCTGTCTGGGAACAGCATGAGTCCTTGTCCCAGGTTCCAGGCAAGCTGGTACACGTGCCCTGGGTGCGGCTCTGTCTCCCAGTGAGGCTGCCCTGCAATGTCTCAAGGACAGTGTTTGCCCATCCCCTGTCCCTTCCTCCCAGCCCTCTATGCTTTTCTTGAAATTGATGCCCCACCACCTGGGATGTGTGAAGAGACGGGGGGGGGGGGGGGGGGGGGAGGAGCTGCCCCTGCGACAGGTGAGCAGTTATGGAGGAGGGGGGAGGGGCTTCCAGGAGACCAGGTTCTGGGTGCTCAGATCCCGTGTGCCCTGGGCTGCAAGGCAGCCACCCATCTGGTGAGGGTGCTGGGCCCTGCACCAATTTTGAGGCATGGGGGAACCATCTAAAAGCCCTTTGAGATCCTTTAGAAGGGGAATTTTCAGACTCCAAATCTCCATTCTTAGGAGCCCCAGAACAGGTGTTTGTCCATGATGGCTTCATCTTTCCCCGGTAGTAGGTGTTTCTGCTTCAGTGGGAGAGGACACTGGGGCGGCGAGGCGGCCTTCTGGGTAGCATGTGGCCTGGAGAGATGTGACAGCACTGAGGGGGTTGGGAGCAGAGGGGCCTGGGCTCCTGTCCCCTTAGGCACGTCAGCTGAACCGTTCATGCCTCAGTCTCTCGGCTGCAAAATGGGATCAAACCTACCTCCCCAAATGCACAAAAAGTGCTAACCTCTCTTTCTGCTACGATTTCCCGGAGGGTGATCCAGCTGTGAGCAAGACAGACCCTGCCTCGTGGGGTCTCCTTTCTTGGGGGGCGGGGTAGTTTTTAGCGTAGTGTCTGGCACACGATAAGCTCTCAGATGACACGTGGTGCCTGCTGTTAATCAGAATGAGTGTTACTTACAGCCAACCTCATTCTCCCCTCAGCCCGCCCCCTCCCACCCCCTAAAGCATTTATATGCACACCCAGGCAGCTAAATGAGCAAAAGTCGGGAAGAATGTGGTCCACAGCATGAGCCCACGCCACTGAAGGGTTTGTTTGATGTTCCCATTAGTCTGTGTGTGATGTGTAAGCAGATTATCTGCACAGAATGGGGACTCCTGTGCAGGGTGGCGTGCCTGACCCTGGCCTGGGCTGCTGGCCTGTGACGCTGTCCTTGTGGCTCAGTTCATTCCTCGTATTGAAACTTCAGGTGGTCCAGGCGGGGAGATTTGGGGCAGGGCGGTTCTGTAGCTGTAAGATGTGTTCTGGAAGCATCTGGGAGCACAAATGCACTTCAGCCTTGACATTCGAGAGGCTCCTCCAGTGGCCCTGCTGTCGCCCTGGCCCCTGTGGGAATCTGTCTGCAGTCCTGGAGACTGTGTCCACTGTCCTGCAGGGTCTGAGGAGGACATGGGACAGTGGGGGCTGTGGGGTCCTGGGGCCGGCAGGCAGGGGCGCGGTGGCAGTGGTCTGATGTTGCTTAAAATTGCTGGTCAATGGTGACCATAAGTAAATCGATTTTATAATTTTTTTATTGTGGAAGATATGCATAACATAAATTCGCCATGTACTATGTTTAGGTGCATTCCATTGCCATGTAGCCATCGCCACGACCATCTCCAGAGCTTGCTCGTCTTCCCCAGTGGAAACTCTGTCCCCATTAAACACTCTCCTCACAGCCCCTGCCAGCCCGTTCTACTTGGTGTCTAGGAACTTGACCACTCTAGGGACCTCCTATAAGTGGATTCAAATAGTATTTGTCTTTGTGTGACTGGCTTATTTCACTTAGTGCAGTGTCCTTAAGGTTCATCCACGTCGCAGCCTTTGTCAACACTTCATTCCTTTTTAAGGCAGAGTAATATTCCATTGCATAGATATACCGCATTGTTTTTGTCCATGCATTGACATCTGTTCAAGTCCATGCTTTTGGTTCTTTTGGGTACATTCCCAGAAGTGGAATTTCTGTATCAAATGGTAATTCTATGTTTAATTTTTGAGGAATCGCCGCACTATTTTTAAACTCTTGGTACACAGTGTGCCCCTTTATTGCCTGCACCTGGGGTCAACACTCCAGCCACCCCTCCCCCGGGACCCCCTTTTTGTACTATTTTTCTCTCTTGTTACCTTGATAACCCTGGAAGGACCTGTGTGTGTAAGATGTAGGTCTGGAGTGTAAAGGTGACGCTGAGGTGGTGTGTCCATCACGCTGGACCCGGGACCCAGTAGTGAGGTCTGTGGTTCTGTGGCTGCTGGTGGGCAGGCTGGGTTCCATGCCCTCTTTGGTTCTATGAAGCTTCTAACCTTTTCATTCAAAGAAGGCCCACGGGCATTGCCTGGGGACACCAGCCTTCAGGTAGACTTTAGCCAATGGCCTGGGTTGCCCCTCCCTCTTGGCTCCCAAGTGACTCAATGTCTACAGTTGTGTAGTTGTGGGGTGAGTATGACACGCTTCCCGTCCCCCTCTTGGTACCATCTGTGTCCCCATCTTGGTACCGAGGGGGAGGACATCACAGTGCCCTTGCTCATCTGCTCATCTGGGGTGTCGGTACCAGTTCTAGGTGATGGTTCTGGAGCTCACATGTCGACCCTGGGCCACGTTGCTCAGCTCCTGGGTGGCAAAGCCAGTACCCATGCCCAGCTGGTGCCCCTGCCCCAGGGCCACACTGCCTCCTTAGCACGCTCCCATTTCCTGTGTCTCCCTGGGCCCCTAAAGTTTGCTGCTCACCACCCCGCCCCCCCCTTGGGCTGCTGGATTCCCTGCATCCTCTTAAACCAATTTCTCCGGGTCTGGTCTGGTTTCTGAACTCGCCTCTTCTGCTCGGTTGGCCTGCTGCCAGCTGGTCCCTCTGCAGAGGTACTTCGGTGCTTCCTCTTCTCCCGCCCTGGCAGACTCCTCCTGTGGCCTCCCTCCCTGCCTCTCCCTCCGCCTCCTCCCAGATCACCCTGCTCCTCTTGAGCCTGTGACTCTCTAGCCTGAGGTGTCCCCACTGCTGTCCCTGGGGTCTCACAGCCCAGGTTGACAGTTCCCTCCCTCCCAGGGGAGCACACATCTCCGCTCACACCAAGGTGTGCCCTCCCTCCCCCGAGCAGAGAGGGCACAGTGACGCCACACAGGACCTGTTCCCGGCCTCCCACGCGGTTTCATCAGCCTGTCAGCCTTTATTACATTTAAGATATTTTTAAACACTCAACACTTTTGCCTTAATTTTAGCCCCCCCCCCCCCAGTTAACATAGCTCTCCCTCCAGTTAATTTTTACCCTAAGATCTGACAAAATATTTCCTTAAAATGTTCTCTGAAACTTTATTCCTTCACCACCGTGAATCTGAAATGCGAGCAGTCATGAGAGTGATAGCGCGTCCTCTGTGGCCACACTCTGTCCTCGGCCCAGACCCATCTGTGTCCGCGCTGTCACCAGACAAGCCTGCGGTGCCCTTTTACAAAAGGGGCATAGGCACCCGGGAGAACTACGCGATGTTAGGAACCCCGAGCTGACCGTGACCAGAAGCTGTAGTGTCAGGGTGCAGGCTAGCAGAGCAGGTCCTCGTCTCTCAGCACCCCAGCACCATAAAGGTTTGCTTTTCACTGTGGGGCACTCCAGGTGTGTTCCCGGCTGGTGGAGCTGCTTCCACGTGGTCACTCGGGGACCCAGGCTCCTTCTGTCTGTGGCTTTGTCTTTCCAGGGCTCTGAGTGTTGCACATGCATCCGGGGGTGGGGGTGGGGCATAAACACACCTCATGCTGGACAAACTTGGTCTGGAAGGGCACCTATCACTGCCCCCAGAGAGCGCTGGTCTCACGCCCCACCTAAACGCAAGGGGGCCTGGGAAGTGTCCCTGGCTGGACAGTTCCTTCTCAGCAGCAAATCTTCGCTGGAAGAGAGAGCCACAGCTCTCTCTAGAGGACAGCTACCATACATGGGAATGGAGTGGAGAGAGAAGTGGAATGGAAGGGACACTTGCCATTCCCATCATGCTCTGAGTTTCACCAGATAAAGCACCAAATCTTCCATTAGGTTTGATCTGCAGGCTTTGTGCGTGTCCCAGTCCAACCCTCGTGCCCTGGGATCAGGACCCGAGGCCGGTGTGGATCATTACCACTTGAACTATGGTTTCCCAAAGTCTGTCTGACCCTTCAGCACACGCTACTGGAAGTATGCTGCACGTAGCAAGTCTGTCTGTCTGATTTCCCGCTATCCACACCCCTTCGACCCAGTTGCCTAGAATAGTCCGTGGTACCTGGCAGGTGTAGGTGATTGTGTGGCGATCTTTGGAAAACACAGTATCTCCTGTTCCAATGCTCTTCTGCAGTGTGACCTTGCCACTAAATCCCCTCCCCTTCCCATCAATCAAATCCCCTTCCCATCAATCTCCTCCCACATCAAATCCCCTCCCCTATGAATATCCTCCCATATCAAATTCCCTTTCACATCAAGTCCCTACCCCCATCAAATCCCCACCCCCATCAAATCCCCTCCCCCATCAAATCCCCTCTCCATCAATCTCCTCCCCCATCAAATCCCCTTCCCATCAATCTCCTCCCACATCAAATCCCCTCCCCCATCAATCTCCTCCCACATCAGATCCCCTCCCCCATCAATCTACTCCCATATCAAATTCTCTCCCCCATCAAGTCCCCACCCCCATCAAATCCCCTTCCCATCAATCTCCTCCCACATCAGATCCCCTCCCCCATCAATCTACTCCCATATCAAATTCTCTCCCCCTCAAGTCCCCACCCCCGTCAAATCCCCTCCTCATCAATCTCCTCCCACATCAAGCCCGCACCCCTGGAAACTAGGCTTTCTCCACCAGTAGAATGCGGCAGAAGAGACCTTCTGGACTTTCGAGGCTAGATCATAAGACGCCTCGCAGCTTCCCTCTGCATCTCGTGGGACTCTCCCTCTCAGAACCCAGCTGTCATGTTCTGAGAAGCCCAAGTGACGCTGGAGACGAGGCACTTGGCAGCCCCAGCTGGCTCCCAGCCAGCGGCCAGCACTGACTGCCAGGCAGGTGACTGCACCGTGGGGGGTGTCCGTCCTGGTGCAGCCTTCAGATGACAGCAACTTCAGCCCACGTCTGACGGCAGCCGCATGAGCGACCCCTCGTGAGAACAACTCCTGTGACCCCAGATCCACCTTCTGTCTGCTGCCCACTCGGCTCCTGGAGCCCCCAGCCCAGGCTGACCCACCACCAGCAGCCCTGGCCGCGTATGGGACCCGGGAAGGCACCTTTCTCAACCGGCTTCCCTCCCCTCAGAGCCCTATGGACTCTAGGGACCCTTCTCTTTCAACACTGTCAAAATTATAGTGTAATTTTTAGAGGTAAGGCAGGATTCCTAGATTTAGAGCATAGTGTGTAGAAAACTAGCATGTCTTGATCTGAAAAATACGCTGAGAGGTTATCTTATTGATAATTTTAGGGTCATTGAAAGAAGACACAGACGTAGATTCTCGCCCTTTCCTCCCGAGTTCCTGGATGTTGTCAGCCTTGCTCAATTTCATCCCGATGTCCCCTCTGGCTGCCACTTGCCTTCGAGATGTCCATGCCCGCAGGGCTCGGTCTGTCCGCATCACAGCACCTTAATCTATATGTCGGGGTAACAGCCCTCCTCTCCAGCGGAGGCTGGAGCAGCCTCGTTTCTGATGAGTGCGCTAACAGTGGGGACTTCGGGGTTTAGTGGTTGCTTTGTGTGCCCTGCTGTTTAGCCAGAGTTCACGTTCAGAACCACCCGCTGAAGAGGGATGGGAGGTGGGCACCCAGACGCCTCGGCGACAGAATGCAGAGCCCTCTGAGTTGGTGCGGAGTCGTGCAGAGAGTAGGAGGGAGACACGACCCGTTAGGACTGACTTTCTTTTCTGTCCTTCATGGAATCTGACTGTTGGTGAGCAGCACCGCTCTGGAGGTCTCTAGGGAACAGAGGTGCTTGGCGGTCCCAGGGGTTTCTGACGTCGTCCTTTGCCTGATCCCCAAGCGGCTCCTGTAGCACTCGGGGTGCAGAGAGCCCGCCCGTGTGCATGCTCGCCCTCTGAAATCGGCTGGGCCAGGCGCCAAGGACATGCGCGTGGTTTCTGTCCAGTTCATAGGAACTACGCTGTGATCCCCAGTGTCCTCCGTCTTTAATCCTCACAGTGTGGTGCTTGCCATTCTCTGTAAATCGGAATGTTTTCCTTCGTTTGGGGAAATCACATCCATTTGAATGTTTTGAAATGTAGAATGCAGGCCTCTGCAAGCAGTTAAAAATGGTAATCCAGGTGGGAAATTATTGCAATTGTAATATTATTATTTTGACTGTACTCCTACATAAGATTTTGTTCCAAATGGTCATTAAGGACACTCGGTTCAGGTGATGTTATCTCAGTAGAAATTCAGATTATTCTTCATGTAACTTTCAAACGACTCTGAACCATAAATGGCCACTTAATACACACGTCATGTGGGTTATCAGCAGTACCATTTCCACATTCTCTGTGGATGCTGTTAAATTAAGTGGGCAGAGTGGGAAAGAAAGCAAGTTATACTCCATCATTCCAGGCTCTTCTACTTCAGGACAAATTTCCCGGCCTCTCCCACCCCAAGAAAGCAAGTACCAATTCAGAGATGCTGTGGGGTACCTCCCCACTTAAATCCCCGCCGGCGTGAGTGACAAGCAGGCGGGGCGGGAAACACAAAGGGGTGCAGGGAGGAGGGGAAGAATCTGAGTGGCCTCCAGGATGGGTGAGGTGGCAGGTTCTGACCTGGACCCCAGAGAGGGCTATAAGTTGTCATCCTGTTCTCTTTGTCAGGGGTGAGAAAATGTGGGCCCCTCTTTTTGTATCACTCTTAGAGCCAGCTGTGCCTGCCTGACTGGGGGGTGGGGGCCTGGGTGTCTGGGTGAAAGGTTAACCTTGCCTGTGCCACGTTGGCAGGAGTGGAAGCCACTCTGCCCACCCACTGCCCAAACAGTGCTGTGATGCAAAGGTCTCCCCAGGTCAGCAATTCTCGGCAGGGTCTGTGGCTCAGCTGGAAGACACAGTGGGTCTCCTGACAGGCTAGGGCCAATTCAACACACACACCTACCCACCCGGTTCTTGTGGGCAAATGCTATACCTACAGCTAGCTCTAAAAACTGTATTTGCAGAAAGGGTTACTATTACCTGAGCTAGCTATTCAAGGTTGCTTTGCCAAGACCCTTTATTTGTAAACTAAAATCAGTGAGTTTCTAGAATGTGAGGGCTAATTCAGGACTCTAAGAAACGGTTCCGCCTGCACACCTGGATGTGCAGAGGGCTGGACTTTCCTTGACTTGGAGGAAGCGTGCCTAAGGGGTGCACCTTCCGGTTACTGCCCTGGGATGGCCCCGGGTGTTCGTGGCTGCGAGTGCTGTTTTCCATCCACGAGCCCATTGCCAGCAGCGTGGGCTGTTGGCATCACAGGTCAGCGTTAGCCGCATCTGCAGCTCTGGGTTTCCACTGGCCAGACTGAGACTTGTGTATATTTTCATTCGAACAAGTGACATTCCTTTCATCCTCACCTCCCTTGCTGTGGAACAATGCTTCCTTTTCACCATGGCGTCCTGTGTCCCCTGGGGGGTGGGGACTGGTGAGGTTGGCTGAGCCCCAGGTGCTCTTGTCTATTTACCTGTAAAAAGATAAATAGAAAAATGAAAGGTGTGGGAGCCTGTGCTCCTGAGCAATGACGAGGGCGCAGAAATCACACAGAAAGGAATGGGGACCGAATCGAGGAAGGGATTTCTGTGGCATCCTGCAACTCAATGCCACGTAGCTGTTCGTTGTGACAGTCAGCTTACCTCTGGGCATCTGTGGCCCTAGACCTGTGATGGGGCAGCTGTGTCCAGAGTGTGCAGCTCAAAGTCTGCATTTTCCTTGCTCCTGTCTTGGGTAGTCAGGACTTCCCTGTCTGTGCAGCGGTCTGTCATGATGCCATGATGCTGATATATCTCACGGGGGCATGCGCATGGCTTCCTGAATCTGCTGTCCCCTCTGCTCGGCGCCCTCCCCCCCGCAAACACACCCCCCCTCTTTTGACCAGTGTAGAGAGGAGGGTCAGATGCGCCCTAACGCATGGGGCCACAGGGCTCCATCTCCAGTTCCAATACAGACGAGCCTCCGGTTCCTGTCTTGAAGGCACAAACAGCATTTTCTCTTAGTCTGGTAAGAAACTGGAGGAAGAACATATACATGTTCCTGATCTCTGAGTTTTGACTGCTTATCAAGTCTTATATACAAAGTATCATGAGAGGGGGAACTACCCCGCCCCGTTTGCTGCGGCAGTTCACCCCTGCTGTCGGGGTGTTCTGAGGCTGGAGGGTGATGTGAAGTGTGTCCCAGCGGGGAACCCGGAATTTGCATTTGGAATGCAGAGGTTCTGTTCTCAGAATCCCAGGGAAAATTCGCCTCCCTCTGCCCAGCTCCTCCTGCTCCTGCCTGGCTTCCCCTGGCTGGGCCGCCCCGGGAGGGGTCCCTGAGTCGCCATGTGGGGCGCCATCTGTGTGGCTGCCTGAGCAAGCGATCTCGGCCTGGAACTATTTGGGTGTCTGTCTGTGTCTTGAAAACAAGCCTGCAATGAGCCAAATGCAGCTTCCTGGCTGCCCAGCCCAGGGCTCTTTCTCCTGCTGCGGGAGGAGGGAGAGATTCGCATGAGAGCAGTTGCCCAAGTGTCCCGGAGGAGGGGACAGTCTGCCCTGCAGGGGGATGTAAACTGGCTGAAGGAGTGGCCGAGACTGTGCAGGACAGTGAGCAGGCTGGGGCGCGGGGTCCTCGAGGCCAGTCGCCGAGCTGGTGGAAGCGTCCGGGCAGGGCCCTGTTTTAGGAGTGAAGATGCCTCTGCAAGTTCTGCAAGTTGGGATTTAATAAAAGTACGAGCCCAGCTGGTGGCGAGGCTTTTCCTACCTATATTATGTTTCTCACCCTAAAAATAGAAGCGAATGACAGGGTGATATGTAGAATTCGTAGAATAAGTAGGATTCGACTCCAAATGGTCCTGAGTCAGAAAACATTACGCAGGTCAGCAGGAGCCCAGCCTGGCCCCTCACGGCTCCTCTTTGAGAACCAGCCACGCGACCGAAATAGGAGACACAGAGTAAAACCCTGAGGAGGACCCGCAGTCACCCCTCCTCCGTCACAGCCCCTGCACCCTGGGCCCGGGCTCAGGGCTGGGCCAGGAGGAGGCCAGGCCACTGCTATTGCCCCCGTTGGATGCACAATCCAGTCTCGGCCTCGTTTCTGTTTTTCAAACATCCCAGGCGTTGGTGTACCTCAGCTGGTGGAAACGGCACATGGTTGGTAAATTGGTAGCTGCAACCGGTTGGCAGCAGAGGAGGTCCAGTGCCACACTGAGCATGGCCTCAGCCCCAGGACTGCAGGGGCCACCAGGAACGGCTGGCCTGGCACAACCGCAGCAGGGCACAGAGGTGGCAGCAGGCCTCGTGCCGAGTGTGGGATGAGTGGGCCTGCAGGAACGGTTTTGGAAGAAAAACTGGTAGGACTGTTGGAGATGGGAGAAGGGAGGGGAAAGAAGACAGACTGGGCCAGCCTCCAAGGCCCAATCTTACTAGCATCTCCCCTTCCTTCCTGAAGCTTTCTGTGTCCTGAGAAAAAGCCAATAAGCCTCAGTCCTTTGAACAGCCCGGGGCTGCTGGGATAGGCTCCCTTCATCTGTCCCACCTGGTGGGCTCAAACACAGCCCTGCGGTGCTCGCCAAGGTGGGAAGGGGGCGTTGCTGCAGTTGCTGGGCCACGCTGGGCCGAGCCAGGTGCCGAGAATCACATCGAGGGAGACGGCGACGCCAGAGGGGGTTGCCGCAGGAAGGACACTTGTCTTCCACAGGGTGACCCTTTCTTACTCAGTGACTACTTTCCCATGATGAGATCCTCCCGGGCAGGGACTGCTTGGTGTGACATGCTTGGTGACTGTACAGTGCTTATGGATGATCAAGTGGCCTTCTTCAAGGGGCTTCCAGCGAGATTTAGGATGTTAATTAACAATCTTAACAACCTAATCTTGTTGAGCATTGTTAGATGACATTTAAATGCCAGCACACTCATGAACTACCTGGGGAGAACCCTGTTAATTTATTCAGGCTCAATTGATCTTCAAACGCATTTTCAGTAGGATACAGTTATCTAGACCCGGGTTCTCAGAAAATAACATGTTGTTAATTTCATGCACACTGAGTTAAAAATGTCCCTCTGTGGGGTCTAAGTTGCCATAAACTTGCTTATGCAGCTGGATCTCACCGTGATGTTGACACCTACCAGGTGGGGATAAAGAGTTCCCATTTGGTACCCTGAGCACGAACCGTTCCGATCAGCAGGGACCTGCTCTGATGTTTCTTTTCTCCAAGAAGAAGGGGGAAGACAAATGCATCTCAAAGAAACTTGGGAAAGGCAGTTGGGTTTTCACAAAATTTGGGTAGACAATAACTTGAGGTTACTGTTAGTTTTCATGTGCAAGGTGTGGACTTTTAAGTTAGATGTTGCCCTGGGTCCCGATAGAGAACCATTGCATTGCCTCAGGGAGCGGCGGTGAACCTATGGAGCGCAGGGCCCTTAGTCACTTCCGACGCCTTTACACTGGGGAGCTGGGCGGCACCACCGGCACGTCTCCCAGGGAGAATGGTTGTTGTTCTGTTGTTAATCCTCACTTGGGGATATTTTGCCATTGATTTTTAGAGAGATTGGGTGGGAGGGATGGAGGGAGGGAGAGAGAAACATCGATGTGAGAAAGACTCATCGATTGGTTGCCTTCCGCATGACCCTGGGGATCGAACCTATGACCAACGTACATGCCTTTGACTAGAATCGAACCTGTGACCCTTCTGTCCTCAGGCCAACACTCTAAACATTAAGCCAAACCAGCCAGGGCCCAGGAGGAATCTTTTTTAACCTTTGAATGGAACTTTTTTTTTTCTTTATTGATTTTAGAGAGAGAGGAAGGGAGAGGGAGAGAGATAGAAACATCAATGAGAGAGAACATCGACTGGCCGCCCCCTGCATGCCCCCCACTGGAGATCGGGCCCACAACCTGGGCATGTGCCCTGACCGGGAATCAAACTGGAGACCTCTTAATGCATGGGTGGATGCTCAACCATCGAGCCACACCGGCCGGGCCCAGGGAGAATTTTTATCGCATTCATTAATTAAACAATTGCAGCAAAATTTATTAATTGCAAAGGTAGTTAGAGAAGAGAGTTGAATGAGGCCTGCAGAAAGCTCCCCGGAGAAGGAGACCTTGCCTTGCTTGAGCGGTGGAAGCTGGGGGTCAGGGAGGGGCGGAGAGTGGGTGGGGCACAATTTTAAGTAAAGAAGTTACCAACATGTTGCAACAGGTGGCATGCTGTCAGTGATCTGTCATTATGGTGCCTCAATAAATGGAAAAAATCAGATGTTGGCTGAGAGTCGGGGGACACACACCCACCCCCCCACCCCCCCAGAGGACAGGTGAACCAGGCCGAGGAGACTCGGTGCAGCTCGACTGGGAAGCTCTGGCCAGTCGTCCTTTGGGCCACACAAAGTTGTGGCACTTTTTACTCATGGTTTTGAACCCCAGTTCATTAGCACCATCGCTGCCTCCCTGGGGAACATTGACCTGAACATAATGGATCACATGGTCACCTGTAACGCGAGAGACCACGTCATCATTCGCTGCAAGGACGGAGCTATTCAGCCGGTCTCCTCTGAAGGCCCGAAAGCAACCCGAGCACGTGGGTTCGCTGTTTTCTTTCCTTCCCTGGTTTATTCCTGTGGGCGCGGATGTTTAGCGGGGGACACAGGCTTTGTAAACGCTTGTCAGGAAGAGCGTTTGTCAATACTTCTGATGCCTGGTGTAAACAGTGTGTCTGAGGAGTCACTGGCTACAGGAAGGAGACACATCCCACGGTACTTCGGCCGGTCCCCACTGGAGAGCAGACTAGGAAATGGAGAGTGAAAACCTGAGCGGAAAGGATCGTCCTGAAAGTATCTCGCTTCACAGAGAGGGAGGCGCCCGCACACGATGCCGGGAACCGGGTCCGCGCTTCCCCAGGGGCAGGAGGAACAGTGGAAAGACCCTGACCTCATCTCACATCGCACGGGGAAGTCGGAAATCACCTGCCTCCCCGAGTTATTAGCCAGCGGCACTTGCAAATGTGTCAGCAAGAATGCATCGCACCCTACTGTGTGCCTGGCCCCGTGCTAGGAGCGGTTGGCACCAAATGGAAAAATAAAACCCTGTCCTTGAGGAACGTGTGTTCCAGGTCTGCTAACAGATCACTGTAGACAGCTGTGCCGGCACATACCCTAGAGGGTGCCATCCAAATCATAGACCTTGTTGATTTGATTCTTTTTGTGGTTGTTTTATCCTCACCCAAGGACATTTTTGCATTTATCTTGAGATGGAGCGGGAGGGAGACAAGGAGGAAGAGAGAGAGAAACATGGATGTGAGAGGGACACAGCGAGTGGCTGCCACCCACACGACCCCAACCAGGGCTGGGGACAAACTGCAACCAAGGTACGTGCCCCTAGCGGGAACCGAACCTGGGTCTCTCTGGTCCATGGGCCGACGCTCCAAACTGCTGAGCCAAACTGGCCAGGGCGATTTGATTCTTTATTATGACAGTGTTCCAATAGATGGGAGCAAAATGAGGAAGGGCCACCTTTCTCTAATTCTAGGCCCCCTATGGGCCAGAATGGCCGGAAAGCAGAGTTAGAAAGGGAAATGATTTCAGTGCAATGTGACAGTGGCCGGCGTGGATCTGTGTACAAGGGCAAAAGATAGGAGGATTTAGTAGAAGGAGACCTCTGGGTGTCTAAGAGAGTCATGGAAAGACTCACAAAAGCACTTCGTTGGAAGACCATCGCCCTGAGCAGTGTTACATATTTATATAGTTACAGAGTCACATAGTGATAGTCACATAGTGGCAAAGAGATTGTGTTCAACACTTCGGCTGCCTGGGTTCAAATCCCAAATGTGCCCTGTACTGTGTGACCTTGGGCAAGTTACCTAACCTCTCTGTGCCCAAGGTGAGTTGCTGCTAACTCTGCAATTCCCCAGGATTTGTGGCCCGGCAGGTGGTTCAGTAGGTATGAAGCATGGGGAGCAGAGAGGCATCTTGCTCCTGTCCATGTGGACTGATATACTCACCCCCCCCCCCCAAACACTCCTGCCCTTCCTAGGGTGCAAACCAGACAAAGGTCACATACACCTGCTAACAACAAAACTCATTCTGTTTTCCTCTAAACGCAAAGCCCTGTACAAACATGCCAATTCATCTAATGCCTGATTTCCTTGACGACGGATGGGATGATAAAAGCCACGGGATGGGTCGGTTCCATCCAGTTAAGCACTTTATAGTTTGCTGATTGTGGTCCTCATATAACATTTATCAACTTGACTCGTTTCAAGGTACAAGGGCAAAGCTATTGAACGAGATTAAGTTTTGCTGGAATAGGCAAGACGTAAGATTGGTTACCCTGGCTTCTGAAACACCTGTGTGAGCAGGCAGGTTTGTTGAGAGCTAAGTGTGGTCACAACTTAGAGTGGCCACCCACTTCCTGATTGTGATGGTCCTGAAAATATAGTGAGTTACATGGAGAGAGCCTAAACCTTTTCCCTTTCCTGAGGGTACATCCTCGGGGATGGCCATGAAGAACATCCTCACCTTCACACCACCTGGAGGGGCGCGCACGGTGATACCCTCCAGGTGGGTGCTTGGAGCCTGTGAGAGGCAGGTGCTCACAAGATCAGAAAGCGTTGTTTCTTGGAGGGTTCATTAGGATGGTGATCACAGTGGTGAGAGAGGAGCCCCCACACCTCTGGCTTCCCCAGTGGGAGGTTCTGTTCACTCCCAGATAATCCACGCGAGTGTTGGGCAGGCAGTTGACGCAGGGACCCTGGCTCCGTCCACCTCGGCTCTGCCATCTTCAGCAGGTGGCCTGCGGGCCCCTGTGGAAGGTGAGAGCATTACCAAGGCACCGCTTCTGAAGCACTTAGGGACAGGAGAGACACGGTGCTCGTGGCTGACAGTCCTGTGGGGCAGTTTTCCAGCGGCAACTCCACACTGTGGGAGGGGAGCGTCGGTCTTTGGAAAGTGCCCTCTGTCCCCATGCAGTCATGAGCAGTTCGCCCCCTCCCCACCCCACACCCAGCCTCAGTTCAAGACTGCAGACTCTCTGGGGCTCGAAGAGTTCTGGCTGGAGTCGGAGACCCTCCTAAATCAGGGAGAATTGCCCCCAACTCTTCTAGCTGGAGTTCGGGCCACCTTCCCTCATCTGTTTCTTCTGCATCCTGCTCTGCAGACTCTGCTGAAAGTCTCCATTTGGGCACTTGTACCCCACTCCTCCACATGTGCTCTGCTCCCTGTTACCCTCCTCCCTTCCCTGCGCCAGACCACTGTCTCCCACACTGCTGCTGCCTGGCATTGGAGGGAAAGCGATGGACTAATTTATACTAGCATGGAGTCGACTGATGGCTCTTTTTCTCTGGGTAATCATTGTATTTCTAACAGATGTTTGCACAGGCTTTGCTCTGGGTTTGCCTAGCCTCAGTTCAGTGACTTTGTTAGAAAAGAGTGAGTCACGTGCATTTAAACATAAAAAAAGAAACAAAGTCCCAATACTGTCCTTGGTGTGTGGGTCCCATGCATGTCTGTCTCCTGAGCAGACAGGAATACAGTGTAGAACCCTGGCCGGTTTGGCTCAGCGGTTAGAGCATCGGCCTGCGGTCCAGAGAGACCCGGGTTCCTTCCCGCTAAGGGCACGTACCTCGGTTGCAGTTTGTCCCTGGCCCTGGTTGGTCGTGCGGGTGGCAACCACTCAATGTGTCCTTTTCATGTCCTTGTTTCTCTCTCTCTCCCCCTCCCACTCTACCAGAACAAAATATGGAAAAATGTCCTTGGGTGAGGATAAAAAAAAAAAAAAAAAGAAAAAGAATACAGTGTAGCAATGACATGCTGAATGCCTGTGTACAAACCCCACCTTTGCCACTTGCTGTGTGACTGTGGGTAAGTTACCTAACCTCTCTGTGCTTTAAACACAGCTATTGCAGAAATGTCTGCACTACCTCAGGAGTGGTGTAGCCCAGCCAGGCAGACCACATGGACCAGTTAACCCTTCAGTTCGTTTAATGACAGAATTTAAGAACGGGGCTTAGAAGCTGTGTTTTCAATAAAGGAGCAAATATGAGCTCAAGTGGAAGCTTTTCTATCCATCCCTGAGTGGTCAAGATGATGAGTCAGGAGCTGTTTAGCACAGGCCTCCCCTCGTGGTGTCCGGCATTAGGCTGATTACAGCGTTAGAACCGGTTTGCTGGGTGATTGGATACAGCAGAGGCAGCAGGATTTATTTATATATTTGGGGGTGGGGGTGGGCTTGTTCCTAGTGTGGATGGAAATGATTTCCAATGAACCAGTGTTGAATTGTGTCAAAGGGTGCTCATATGGTGTATGTGTGCCTGTTGCTGCTACGGGGGGCGGGGGGTTGGAGGGAGGAGAGATTTGTTTCACGTTCACAAGGGGGTATGAGTCAGGAGGATGGGAGGAAAAAAAGGGGTGGCTAAATGACCTGGGATTCGGATCTATTATTGCATGTGGTGTGGTTAAATTGAGTCTTCTGGGTTTATTTGTTGAAGGAAGTAGCTTACTTCATTATTTACTTGATTATCCCAGAATAGCAAGCAATTAGTGCCTGTGTGTTGGAAACTGCAGCTGGCTCGCGTGTGAGTTTCTGTCACCTTGGAAGCTTCTAGGTGGGCTCATTGTTTTCAGATGATGGCCGTGGGGAGCGAGCCAAGACGGAGAAACGCCAAGCTTGGGAGCCGGGCCCCGCTGGCTTGAGATGAGTTCTGGCTGCCTGCTTCCAGGCTGGATGGCCTCAGGCAAGTCACTCCGCCCTTCTGAGCCTCAGTTTACTCATCTGCCAAATGGGGATGATGAGCCCTCCCTTCGGGTGGTAATTAGAATCAAGTAAGATAGTGGCTGACAAATGTTGGTTCCTTTATTTTTCTACAGTGTTAACTGCTCTGTCTCACCCTTTCCCTTGTCCTGAAGGAGGTTAATCGTTACCTGTTCTCACAACAGGAAGTCTCGGATGTATTTATGGAAGCATTTTCCTCGTGGTGAGACCTCGGGGAACTTTGATTCCCGCCTGTGTGAATGACAAGGACTGAGCAGAGTATCCTCGGGACTGGAGTGTTCTGAGATAAGAAGCTGCAGGAAAGGAAATCTAGCCTGAGGACATCGGGCTGCCGCTGGGGGTGAAGGTGGGAGCCCAGTGTGCATGGCTGGGGCTGGGCTTCTGCATGCCGGGCGGAGCTGGGGCAGAGCGGCTGATGGAAAGTAGCCCCTGGGCCGGTGCTGAGTGAAGGTCGGTCTCCTCAGCCCTTTCCAGTCTCGGTCCTTGGAGCTGCGCTGGGTCACTGATGCCAGCCGTCCAGTAAGCTGATGGCAGCAACTCCAGGTCCTAAGAGGAGGCGCTGTTTTGCTTTATAAGGGCAGCTTTTTAAGGTCAGAGTCCACAGATACCCACAGGTGGTCCTTTTGGTAGCACTGGTTGCTGGGAATAGCAGACGTGTACTGAGCCCTCACTGCGCCGGGCCTTCTTCCACACAGTGTTACTGACCATCTGGCTCCAGCCTCTGAAGGTTTTGAAAAGGTAGGGGCTAACATCAGGCCGGTTTTACAAACAGGAAATCTCGGCATCGCCAGTTACGAACCTTGCCCAATGCCTGGCCTGTGTGGCTCAGTGGTTGAGCACCCACCCCTGCACCAAGTGGTCGCCGGTTTGATTCCCAGTCAGGGCACATGCCCAGGTTGTGGGCTTGATCCCCAGTGGGGGACATGCAGGAGGTGGCCAGTCGATGTTCTCTCTCATCGATGTTTCTATCTCTCTCTCCCTCTCTGTTCCTCTCTCTCTAAAATCAATAAAGAGCCCTGGCCGGTTTGGCTCAGCGGTTAGAGCATCGGCCTGCGGTCCCGAGAGACCAGGGTTCGGTTCCCGCTAAGGGCATGTACCTCGGTTGCAGTTTGTCCCCGGCCCTGGTTGGGTTGTGTGGGTGGCAGCCACTCGATGTGTCCCTTTCACATCGATGTTTCTCTCTCTCTCTCTCCCTCCCACTCTATCTGAACAAAATATCAAAAAAAAAAAAAAATGTCCTCGGGTGAGGATAAAAAAATAAAATCAATAAAGAAAAAATAAAAAGGAACCTTGGCCAAGGCCATACCCGCTCAGTAAGTGGTGGGGCTGGAATTTAAGGCTGCGAGGGCCCACCTTACCCACGTGGCTTCTGCATGGAGGTAGGGGCAACTGTCATCTGGAGGTACTGTATTGTCTACTGAGAAAGCAGAATGACAAAGGCGACTGTGAGTTCAGGAACTTGAATATTGAAATATAAATGCATCCTGAAACAAGGGTTTGCACTCTCCTGCTGCTTACACACGAGAGGCATGTTGATTTCATGTTCCCTCAATGCACATGGGTTTGAGCACCCCTTAGGCAAACTGAGTTCTACCCTCAGGTCGAGGTCATCTCTGCTCTGGCCCTTTCATGTACAGAAAAGTAGGTCGGGTCCCAGGCAGTGGAAGTGACTCATCCAAGGTCACCCGTTCAGTGAGTATCAGGGCTGGGACTCAGACCCCAGAACGTGGACTCGCTGCCCAGTGCGCTTTCCATTCTGCCCTGTACCCCATTAATCAGCTGCTCCATGCACACATTTCATGGAAACTCACAGTGGAGTTGAATAATCTAGAGCAGCGGTTCTTAACCTGTGGCTCGCGACCCCTTTGGGGGACTAACGACCCTTTCACGGGTCACCTAAGACGCAACAGTAGCAAAATTACAGTTATGAAGTAGCAACAAAAATAATTTTATGGCTGGGGGTCACCACAACATGAGGCACTGCATTCAAGGGCGCGGCAGTAGGAAGGTGGAGGACCTCTGGTCTAGGGCCTCTGTTGGGTCTCAGGCCTGGGATTCCAAGCTGCCCACCCACATCCACTGCAGCCGGGGAATCAGGGTTGAGACACTTGGCAGTGCTCCGGGGCCTGTTCCTCCCTGTCCTGGGAGCTGCTGCCAACAGCCAGCATTTTCCATGCCCAGCATGAGGCCTGCCCCTTCCCAGCCATCTCTGGGGCCAGGTAATTCCCTTCTTTCATTTAGGCTCTTACCCAAACACATTTATAGCTGGCGTCCCATGAGCCCGCGGAGCGGTCTCGGTTGTTTGTATGAGGCAGAACCAGGTCCCTGAAGCTTGTGGGTTGTCAGAGCACAGTCGGTGGAGGAGGAAGAGAAACCCATACTGCTTGCTGTTTCGTCTCAGAGTCGCCTCTAGCTCAGACTGTTTGGTGCCCTAGGATTATTGCCTCCATTCCGGCACCAGCAGTTATTGAGCACCTATCGTGGATAAGGGGCACTGTCTAGAGATAAATGAGGTCGATGCAAATGCTTTTGGACGAGGCCGTTTGTCAAACAATCCTCTAGGATGGGGACCTTGTCACCCGCAATTCTAAGAGCAAGGCCTCTGCCCTCCAGGGCTTCGTTCTGACAGCAGGTAGATATCTTAGGACTTTGCACGTAACAAGAGCCCAGCCTGGATGGGCAAGAGCAAGTGATGGGAGATGATTGGTTCCTGAGCCAGGAGGTCCAGGGTTGGCTTTAGGTACGGCTGGATCCAGGGGTCACTGGTAGCATCAGGATTCACTCAGCCCTCTTCTGTGCTGGCTTCCATCCCAGACAGTCTGTGTTTACACAGAGGCCCTGGAAAGTCATGGCCTGCAGGTTACCACGTTGGACTTAGCAGAAAGAAGCCTCTCCTTCCCCCAAATTCCTGGGGTTGACTCTTTGGACCATGTACTATCTCCGAACCAGCTCTGTAGCCCTGGGGAGGAACCAGCCCCACTCGAGCCATAGAGGCCAGAAGAGGGGAAGGGGTGCTGCCCTGAGGAGGACCGGGTTCTAGGATGCTGGGCAGGAAAACCATAGGTGTCACCTCTGTGGACTGTCCAGCATCCAAGGAGCCGGCTCTGGTACAATCCGGCTCTCTCTGGGACAGGCTGTTCCGCATCCCTGTCCTCTTGGGCACAGAGTGTATGGCCACAGCTCATGTCTCCCTGACCCCTGCCATCTCTGTGTCATCACCTGTCCAGGTTCATGGCATCACAGTGTCCTCGTGTCACCCTAGCCGGAGATCCCCCAGTCTTCCATCCTGGTGCTCAGGTGGCCACAGCCCTCCCTCTCCGTCACACATTAGTGCAGCAGCTTCTGCCCGAGGTCCCTGTTCCCTCCACCTCCCCACTCGCCTGAGTGACATTTATGAAACACACATCGGCAAACGACAGCCCGCACACCAAATCCTGCTTGCCCCTGTGAGTAGATGGCCTTCGAGCTAAAAGTAGTTTCTAGATTTTTAAATGGTCGGGGAAAACTTAAAAAGAATAATAGTTTGTGACACATGAAAATTATATGGAATTGATATTTCAGTGGCTATAAATAAAGTTTTATTGGCACACCGCCACGCCCATTTGTTTATGTTATATATGGCTGCTTTCTCAGCAGAGTCGAGGAGTTGCGACACAGACCATATGGCCTGCAAAACCTAAAATACTCTTTACAGAAATAAGTTTGCCAATTGCTGGTTTAAAATACTCGAACCCTGTCATTCCCGTGCTCATAAATCTTTCCGTGCTCCCTGGTGTCACTGGGACCTAGCTAGATTCCTACCCTGGCACCTAAGGTCCTCTGATCTGGTTCAACCGGTATCTCTTCCCATTGTGCCCTCCCCTGGCTCCTCCCCTCGCCTTGTCTCCTGATGCCACAGAATTAATTCCCAGGCCCCTGGGCTCCCTCCCACCTTCCTGCCCAGCAGCCAGTTCCTTGCCTAGAAAGCTGCTCTCCTCCTTCCTGGGGAGAATCCAGGAAACCCTTCAGAGCCCAGCTGCCTCATCTGCTCTTCCCTGAGTCATCCTTTCTGGGCTAGACTTAACTGTTCCCTCTCCTGCATTCCACCAGAGCTCTGCTGAAACCTCTCTCGGTGGCACTTGTCTTGTTTGGTCACCATCAGCTACACGTCTGATGTCCCCTGCCCAGTCGCTTGCAAACACTGCCTGACTTGTCCCGATTCCTTCACAGCATAAATCCTCCCAGTGGGTGGCACTCGTCTGAAGGAACGCACGTCAGAACCTGGCCTGGGAACCGCTTCTGTTCCAGGGGTGTCCCTGCCAGCTTCACAGGGACGCACGCTGGGGAACGCAGGCCCCTGGCAGAGCGGAAATATTCCACTGAGCCAGCATGGCCGGAGAGGTGTTGTCTCTCTGCACTGCTCGTGGCTGAGGTAGGCAAGAGATGTCTCCTTACGGAAGGATGTGGATTGGAGCTGAGTTCATGAGACTTGAAGGAGACGGGAAGGGGTGAGAATCGGAGAGTTTTCTGGCATGTTCCTAGCCGCCCACGTTGGGTAGCGAGCTCTGTGAGCGAGGAGGGCCTGTGCTGAACAGTGTGTGGGCCCGGCGAGACACCGGGGCTGACAGGCAGAGTGGGCAGGACTGACTACCAGCAGAGGGCGGCAGGCGTGGGTGTTCAGTGGACAGAGACGCAGCCACCGTGTCAGCTGCTCACTGCCTCCGTCAGCATTGCTCAACCCGCTGGCATTCGGGGCTGTGTGATTCTTTGTGAAGGAGGCTGTCCTGGGCACTGTGGCATGTGTAGCTGCCTCCCTGGGCTCTGCCCACCAGATGCCAGTCACACCCCTGGGGCTGGTTGTGGCAACCGAACATGTCTCCAGAGGTCACCAGGGCAGGACGGGACACAGGTGCCCCCAGCAGAGATCCACTTCCCCACGTGGCTGCTTCCCACTCTTTCTGTGGTGAAAGACTGGTTTCTGTCTTTGACCAGTACTCCTGTAACACACCAGGAAAATGACCGCGGACTGGATTGTCACAATGTCCCAAAGTGTTTAAATGCTCAGGCTCACTCTCTTCTATCAGCAAGGGGGGCAGACTGTTCCCAGACCGCACCTGGGCACAGCTCTCAACCCCGACAAACCAGAGAACACTCTCTGCTCGTGCAGAGGTCGCTGTGCACACCGAGGTTTTTGTCACTTGGAGGCCCTAGACACAATGTCTATCGATCCGCTTGTGCAGTGGCCCCCTCTGAGTGTGCATGCGCGTGTAGCACGGGAATCGACCCGCCGGGGAAAGGTGACCATCGGCCCCTCGTTGGAAGGAGCTGGGTGGCTGCTTTGGAGATGGCACAGCCCTGTGGCGCCGGCGCTGCTCAGAGTTCTCCTGGGGAAGGGCTGGGGCAGGCTTTTCCACTGACCTTCTTAGGAGTTGTTTCTGTCCCTGATCCTTCTCCAAAGCTGCCGGCTCCGGAGCCAGAGGTCAGCCCTCATGCCGACACCTCCCTGTGCCAGGCTGTCCCTCGACACGGGCCAGAGCCCAGGATGGCGTCTCTCCACGTTGGGAAGTGTGAGGCCCTTCCTTCCGTCCTGTGGCCCAGAATAGGCTCATAGACAGTGGCGCATACAGGAGTTGAAATCCTAAGCCTTATACTTTGTGGAGACAGAGAGGAATCCCCACTTCCCTTTCTGGGAATCAACGGTGCTTGGGGTCTGTGGGGGGCAGGGGCATGGCGGGATGAGAAGGCTCAGTGACTTTGGTAGTGTCGAGTTTCTAACTAAATACAAGGTCTGGTGTACTTGGTAAAGAATTCGGAGTATTGGGCAGGTATGTGGAGGGAGAGCGAGGCCGCCCGGATAGGAAGGAATGAAATTGAGCTGAGAAACCACGTGGTCAGGCGTGTCACTGACGACATCGTGGTCCCCTTTACTGAGGAGGAAGGAGTCTGGCTGGCAGACGTGCAGTCAGTGGCTGAACGGAGGCCCGGGGAACTGAACTCACTGCATTGCCCGGTTCTTGACTGCCTCGTGCATCTTAATTTGGTGGATGTTTTTTGAAGAGGGAGGATGGTCCTGAGGGGAGAAAAGGCCACGGGGTGAAGTTTCAACGAACTAATGTGGTTCATCTTCCATTTTATTCTGTGATTTGATGAATCTCCTGTTTATAACAAGCTAATAACCTCCTCAAACCTCACAATGCTTTGTGGAAACGAAGGAGCTGAGTAATTTTCCACGAACTCACAAAGGAAAGCCAAGAATAAAATCCAGGCCCTAGTGGCTCTTTGCCGGAACTGTTTTTAACAGAGGCCAGGAATGAGAACAAGCACGGAACGGAGACGGAGTGCGGCAGACTTCTGTCCTGCGGGCTCGGGAAGGAGGGACCGTGTGCCCCAATCACAGGGGTCAGCCACTCCGTGCCTATTAGTTAAGCACCTACTTTGAACAACACACCTGGACACGCAGCAAGCCTGGCCGTTTCTTCCTTCCTCCCTATGTTCTTGCCCGCCCCCCGCCCCCCCCTCCCCGTGGTTGAATTAGAGTGGGGGGAGGGCCCACTAGAAGTGCGGACCACGGGTTTGCTCAGCCAGCGCTCATCCGGGGACTGCGAGGTGTGGGGGCAGCTCTGGGACAGGAGAAGCTATTCTGTCCTTTCTAGGAAGCTGTCACTGGGCCGGCCCAACTAGAATGCGTTCAGCCCCGATTTGTGCTACGTCCTGGCCTGAGACTTCTGGCCTTGAGGCTACTCAGGGGACCAGCAGGGGATGAGGTCTGGGAAGAGAGGCAGGACTGTGCCAAGGAGGACCACCGAGCACGCGGGGAACCCGGGGGACCTGCCCGTGCTGAGGAGCTGGCCCGCCCCCCAGCGTGGGTTACCCAGCAGTGACAGCAGCAGCTTGTCAGGCCAACGTGTGCCATTTCCATGGCTGTGGATCCGGTGCTTGTCACTTGTCCAGCCATGAAAGCTGGAATGAGGGAACCGGAAGGAAGCTCCTGCCGGTCAGTGGTGATCAACATGTGCCCCTTTTCCTGCACTGGGGGAGCTCGATGGGTCTCTGCTCGTCGACGTATAATGCAAATATAACAAATAGATCTTTAGGTGTATGGTTTGAGTTCTGACAAATGCATGCAACCATGTAACTAGCACCCAATTAAGATCTAGACCATTTCCGACACCCCGGGAAGTCCCCTGTGGTCCTTTCTAATCAGCCCCAGCGGTTCTGATTTCTGTCGCCCAGCTCAGCCTTGACAGAGCTTGGGCCTCGTAAATGCCATCATGCTATTTCTATTCTTGTGCCAGCTCCTCTCATGGGCCAGGTTTTTCAGCTTCGGTCTTTAGTGATAAATCATGGTAAGTAGACGTCCACAGTTTTCCTATAAAAACGTAGCCACGTTCTAAAGCACGTGGAAGGGAGCCACGGAGCGGAGGCGGTTCAGGTCTGCCGCCCGCCGCAACCCCTGGATGCTCTCCGTCTGTGTCTTTCCTGTTCTTTCCATTTGCTTGTTTGCTCGCGGCCGCAAACCAACCATAAGGGATTTTGTGTGTTGCTTTTTTCTCGTGGGATAAACACTTTTTCCGCATCCAGTGTTTTTAATTACCACTTTCAGTCATTATCTCAAATGTGCCAGGGGGCAGGGGCGCTGCCTGCCTGGCCGCCGAAGTTGCCCAGTGTGTGGAATAGTGCCCGGGGAGGCGCCAGTGAGTGCCTGGAGGGACCGGATGGGTGTGCGACAACTGTTGAGCCCTTTGCTCTCTTACTGGACTATTAGGCTTCAGTGTTTTACCATTAGCAGTAATGAGTGTCTTCAGACATGTGGTTCTCCCTTCCCCTGTAATTTGAATGACACTCTGAGAACAAGTATCAGTGATGAATTGTGTCAACGAGAAGAAACGTTTTCTGGCTCTCGATGTAAGAGCTCTGTAGAGCTGAATTGCCCAGGTTTGAGTCTTGGGTCTGCCACTCGCCTGCTGGCTGACTTTGGGCAAATGACTTAACCTTTCTGTGTCCTCGTTTTTGTTTTTTATCCTCGCCCGAAGACGTTTTTTCATTTTTTGTTCAGACAGAGTGGAAGAGAGAGAGAGGAAAAGAGAGAGAGAGAGAGAGAGAAACATCGACTTGAAAGGGATACATTGAGTTGTTGCCACCGTACAACCCAACCGGGGCCGGGGACAAACTACAACCGAGGTACATGCCCTTAGCAGGAACCGAACCCGGTCTCTCTGGACTGCAGACCGACGCTCTAACCGTTGAGCCAAACCGGCCAGGGCTGTCCTCGTCTGCCCACCTGTAAAGTTTCACAGGCTGATTGTGACAATTAAAAGAAATACAGTGTGTAAAGTACTTGGCCCATAGCACACCCTGTGTATGTATTGCTGTTTATGTTTTATATATAAAAGGTCATGCTGAGAGAAGTTGCGCCTTCTTTTCTAAATAGAAATAGTTTATCTTAATAAGCACTGTGCTTTGCATAACAGCAGCACTGTGTGGTGCCCACTGGCCCAGAGTGTGGTTGTTGTGGGGTGACAGGAGCCTTGGTTACCAGGTCCCTTCAGATACAGGATGTGCATCTTGATGGGACCTCCTAGCTGGATGTGGTCTCCTAGAGGCGAGACGACGGATGAGCGAACTGTCTGCACACCACTGAGCGCCCGCCACCTGCTGCCGGCAGAGAGACAGAGACGAAAGTAAAGTTGTTGCTAATTGCGGAAATAAACAGACCACCCTAATGAGAGCGAATCCCCAATACTCAGTTCGAGTTTACCACAGCACGGGGGTCGCCCACCGTCATCTGTGTTTGGCAGAGACTCAGAGGCAGGCAGGGGAGTGGGGCAACTTGGTAGTGGGGAAAGGGCCTCAGGTGTGGCTGATGGGAGGCTGCTGAGCTGGGGAAGCTGGGGGCTGGCTAACTAGAGGGGGGCGTCTTCTGTCCTTGGTTTGAGGAGTGTGTTCGTTTCCTGGGGCGGCTGTAACGAATTACTACACATTGGGTGGTTTGGAGCAACAGAAGTGTATTCTTCCGTAGTTCTGGAAGTCAGAAGTCTGAGATCAAGGTGTTGGCAGGGTCGGATCTTCCTGGAGGTCCCGAGGAGTATCTGTTCCTACTCTCTCTCCTAGCTTCTGGTGGCTGCCTGCGATCCTGGGCTTGCAGACAGGTCACTCCGATCCCTGCATCTGTCATCACAGGGCCGTCCCTGTGAGTCCTCTCCTCATACGGACACCAGTCATAGGGTTTAGAAACCACCCTAATACAGCACGACCTCATTTTAACTTAACTAATTACATCTGCAAAGACCTTATGGTATGGACTGAACGGTGGCCCCTCAAAATCCATGTTTGGAGCACTCACCCCCAGAGTGAGGGTATTTGGAGATAACACTTTTAGGGAGATAATTAAGGTTAGGTAAAGTCATAGGGTGGGCCCTAGTCTGATAGGACAGGTGTCTTTATAAGAAGAGACCCCAGAAGTGTGTACGCACGAGTAAAGGCCGTGAAGGTGGCCATCTGCAGCCCCAAGAGCATCCGCACCAGAGACTAAGCCTGCTGGCATCTTTTATTTATTTATTTTGTTGGTACGTGTCCCTAGCGGGAACCAAACCCAGGACTCTCTGGTCCGCAAGCCGATGCTCCAACCACTGAGCCAAACTGGCCAGGCTGGCATCTTGATTTCGGACGTCCAGCTTCCAGAACTACGAGAAAAGCAGTTTCTGTTGTTTGAATCCCTCTCCCCCGGTCTGTACTATTTTGCTGTGGCAGCCCTAACAGACTAATATGCCTTGTTTCCGAGTAAGGTCATATTCTAAGGTTCCTGGTGGGCATGAATTTGGGGGGGACACTATTCAACCCATTATAGGGGCATATTTCACTCTCTCTGGCTGGTCTTGAGTTGGAAGCAGGGGCAAACAGCAGGGAGGCTGCACCTCATTGACCACATCCTGACCTTCTGGGCCAGGCGTAGTTGGGCTCTCTGGACCAGCTGATGCAGAGGTCGTGGGGCAGAGTTCTGTTGTCCCTACAGTGCGGCCATTGCCCGTTTGTCTGTTCAGGCGCTTGTTCTGTTGCTAACTAGCTGTGATGTTGACTAAAGCACCTGAGTTCTCCCGGCTTCAGTGTTCTTTCTCCCTCTTAAAGTGAGAGGTTAAGTGGTTCTTAGCGGGTGGGACAGGATGCTCTGCACTAGGGCAGGGGCGAGGTGCACATGGCAAGGATGGTCAGAGCACGTTGGCCCAGTGGTGTTGATAAGCCCATGTTCCCTCCTCTGTCGAGAACCACTGGACCACGCGGCAGCTGGGGCCTCTTCCAGCCCTAAAATCCCATAGTGGTTGCTCCTGGAGAGAGCAGTCCTTCCGCTGGATCTTCCGGTCATATTTTTATTTTCCATGCTGCTTCATCTCTTTTGGAATATACTAAAAGAGAGCTCAAATTTTAAACTCCTTTTTATGCCGATTAAGCCAATTACTTAATCGAATTGTTTTTACTCTTGTTTGGGACACGAGAGGGATGGCATGAAACCTAGACGTTCCAGCTGTTACCATGAAAGGTACACAATTCCTAGTGAAGTTATTTTAAACCGTAGAATTGTGGAAAATCACGATTTTTTTTTTTTTTGCTTTGGGTTTCTGGTCCTTGGGTGGCTTCTAAAACACGTAAGTGAAACTGATAGAAATGTGAAGTTATTTAAATTACTTCCCTGCCTTCCAGTCTCTCTCTCATTGTTTCAGAATAAATGTCAGGGCTTCAAGTGGGGGTTATTTTTAACCGGGGTAGAAAGCAGAGAGAATGGCATGTTTTGAGGCAATTTTTTCCTTTTTGGAGAATTCGAATCACAGTTTACATCCCCTGAGGAGCCTCAGCTAACTGAAAGGTTTGAGAAAGATTCGCGTCTAGGGGGAGGGCGTCTCCACCGAGCACTCCCTCCGGGAGGGTGGCGGCTCGGCGTGGAGCAGCCCACAGACTTGACCAGCGCCGCCCGAGCAGAGCCAGCGCGGCAGGGAAGGTGGTGCGACCCGACTGGACACATTGTCAGGGCCAGCCCTGCGGGGGCTTTGAAGGCCTTGACCTCTCTGGATTTCGGTGTTCATTCTCTCCTTTAAAGCTGGAGGTTAAGTGGTTCTCAGCAGGTGGGACAGGATGCTCAGCACTAGGGCAGGGGCGAGGTGGGGACGGCAACCATGGCTCAGGGCACGCTGCCCCAGTGGTGTTGATAAGCCCATGTGCCCTCCTCGCTCGAGAACCATTGGACCACGTGGCAGCTGGGGCCTCTTCCAGCCACAAAATTCTCCAGTGGCTGCTCCTGGGGAGAGCAGTCCTGCTTGCTCAGGACATTGTCCCTAAGGGTAATCGAAAGCCATTGGAGCATTTTCGTGTGAGTGTAGGTAGGAACGCTTGTCTGGTTGCCATGTGAAGATTAAAAAGGTGCAGATTGCGAACGGGCGTGGGGGACTGGGGAGGAGGCCGGGGCAGGTCTGGGGAGAGAATGGAGAGGTGGAAGGACTCGAAAGCTCTTTAGGAGGTGGGATTGCCGGACCCTCTGGAGGGTTGGCTAAAAGGGGACAGTGTCAGCGTTTAGAGCAGGAAACCGAAGCCGTTCTCAGTATTTTAAACAGAAAGGAGTTAAATTCAGGAACGTGGGTGCTTCCAAAGCTGCAGGAAGGGCTAACGGAGCAGGAGTGGGAAACGGGAAGAGCAGACTCGAGAACGTCCTGTGTGGGAACGAGGAAGTGGACGCTGTCGCCAGGAGAGCTGTCAACACTTACGTCTCCATCACCTTGGTTGCTCCGAGAACACCAGCCTTTGGGGTCCCACAGAAGAGGGGGGCTCAGGAAAAGACTGGGTAGGTGAGAGTGTGGGGGCCAAAGACACTGAGACCATTGCAAGAAGGCGGGATCACACAGCAAGGTGGATGAGTCCGAACGCATTTTCTAAGTGCAAGAAGCCAGACCACGTATTCCGTGATTCCACTGATGCGACATTCCGGAAAAGGCAATCTGTAGGGAAAGGAAACATCAGTGGTTGCCAGGGCTTAGGGTGCTGGGGACGCTTTGACTACAAAAAGGCAGATAAGGGAATTGGGGGGGTTATGGAACTAGACGGTCTTGGGTGTGGTAGTGGAAACACAACTCTGCATTTCTCAAAACCCATAGACGTGCACACCACAAAGAATGAGTTTTACTGTGTGGAAGATAGATGGGTGGATGAATGGATAGATGATCGCTCATTCATTCATGCATACACACGTTCATCCATGCACAAATAGAAAGTGGTCAGTTTTATTAAATGTTTCAAGAAAGCCAAGGAAGATGAGTGACAGGTTTCCCTGGGTCCATGGAAGGGGGACCCAGATCTTTGTATGGGAGGGTCCTGGGCTATTAGCAGAATTGACCTACACATGCAGTGTGCATTCCTCCTTTCAAGAGCATGACTTCTTGTCATGCCCTTTGAGCTTTTAGAAATACAGAGCCTGCTCCTTGGATAAAGAAGTCCTTAGCACCGAGATGTGCACTTGGGGTGGGTAAAATACTCAGATGAGAAAGACCTGGTATTGGGTGGGCTCCCACCCTGGGTTCTTCTCTCTCTTGTACCAAACTGTGAATCCTTTCCCCTCTCGGAGCCTCTGTTTACCCATCAATAAAATGGGAATAATCTTCTCGGGATTGCCAAGGCACATTGAAGGGCTTGAAAAGTTAGTGACGCAACCTTCAAGCCTTGGCGGGGGATTCTCCACGGGCTCGCTGCCTGCCCCACCTCCCCAGGTCGGTGACCCCTGGCTGGCTCACTCCTCGGCAGCACAGCAAGCTGCTCCCTGTGTCTTGATTATTTGTTTATTTGTCCATCTCTCCCCCACCAACCCCTCAAGGGCACATCTGCAAGCCCAGTGCCTGGTGCCTAGTAAATAAATGCTCCAGAAACATATTGACTTGTACTGTTTCAAAATCAGGGTATTTGCCATCCTGATAACCTATCGCTTTCGGAATACTTTGGCTTCTCTGAAAGTCAAGTCCCCGCCCACGATGAGGAGCTGCCAGGCCTGGGGATGTTCCCGGACGCACCAGGATCTCACCCGCCTGTTCCCAGAGGGAGTCCAACACCTACCGCGTGGGTGCTCAGCAAATATTTGTTGAACAAATTAATACATTTGGAGAACTAGCGGCAACATTGGCAAAAGCAGAGCCCCTCAAAAGGGCAACACTGATTCAGGGTTTCTGAAATATAACTGTCACCAATGCAACTGTGTGTGTGTGCCCTAGGGATCTCGTTCATAGAGTGTTAGAGGACTCGGTGCTGGTGGTGGGGAGGGGGATTGCAGATGCTTTTGCCCAGGGATCTGTGGTTTCCCCTCCCTTCCACCCCTACTCCTTGGCCCTGCACACACTGGGGGGCAGGTGGACAGGAGGGAGAAAGACCTTGGTGAGAGGAGAGGGGTGTGTTCAGAACCAAAGGTGATGGAGAAGCCCGGCCAGTGTGGCTCAGTGGATTGAGCGTTGTCCCGTGGACTGAGAGGTCCTGGTTCAGTTCCCGCTCAGGGCACATGCCCAGGTTGCAGGCTCGATCCCCAGTAGGGGGCGTGCAGGAAGCAGCCGATCGATGTCTCTCTCTCACATCAATGCTTCTCTCTCTCTCCCTTCTCTCAAAAAAGAGGTCAATAAAAAACATTTAAAAATCAAGAGTGATGGAGAAGCCAGTTCTGGGCACTGAGGTCCAAAGGACAGAACCCTAAGGGGCGTGGGGAGTCGCTGCTGCGCTCTTTGTCCCTTTTCCTCCCCGCCTCCTCCCCTGGCTCCCCCTTCACCCCGTCACATGAACAGTACTGGGATCATCCCTGGTCTCTGAGCCGGGCTCCACCTGCAGACACATCTCTTCTCCACACGCCCCGCCCCCCAGGCACCTCCTCCCGGATTTCTGCAGCTTATAGGCTTAGGTGTGACCTGGAAAGCCTCCTGTGAGTGCCCTGTTGATTCCTCCTTGTCCTGGTGGGGATGGAGCAGCCAGGCAGGCTCAGCCCCTCCCAGACACGCAAGCATCTCACCCTGGAATGTGGATCGGAGCTCTGGATCCCAGCAAGCCCAGGAGAAAAGGAAAAAGGTTTCTCAGGAAGCTGGGATTCACCCCCATCAGCACTGAGATCGTACCGAGGCCCATCTCATCTCGGCCGCTCCTTTCCCCACCACGCAGGCTGTCTTCCCCTTCGCCTGCGGAAGCCAAGGTCGTCCTCAGCGGGGTTAGAACTCGTACTGCGAGGCAGGAGCTGCGAGTTAAGACTCTTACAGTGACGGCAGCCTACCTGCCTAAGTGCCCTGCACACATTCTCTCTCGTGTAACCCTGGCAGCAGCCTGGCCGGCAGGTGCTGTAAGACCCCGCGTGGAGGTGAGCTGACAGCCCTGAGGTTAAGTAACTTGCCCAGGCCGTGCGGGTAATCAGGAGCAGAGGCGCTTCCTGAAACCTGTCACCTGCTCTGGAGACAGTGCCCTGAGCAGCCTCCCAGGCTGTGTGCAGTTCAGAGTTGTTGCTCTTGGTGACAAGGATGGGAGAGACAGGGTTCCTGCTGTGCACACCCCATGGTCTGTACCCCTACACCAATGTCTAGAGGATTTGACCCCTGAACTGGGAGTGGACTGGTCCCAGTTACCAGCTGCCGATTGAGGAGGGCAGGATGGCCACCTGCCTGCTTGCAGCCATTGGCAGCCATGCACGGTAATGGGGACTGTTTCATTGCCTCACGTGGCCACAGGTCATAGCTGAAGAGATAGAGGGACAGGGAGATGAAATGACTCAGCCAGGGTCCTCCAAGCTCGTAGGTAGCGGAGCCAGGACTCTGTCCAGGTCTGTCTTCCAGAGCAGGGTACTTTCCATTCCTGTTAGAGGCAGCCCCTAACCGTGGAGAGGAGCACAGGGTCCCCCTGTGAGTCCTGGCTTATGTGCCTGGGGGTCACTGCCACTCTGCGCCTCATCTGGGGAGCAGGGACATTTGTGGCTGCATGCCTACCTCATGGGGTCAGTGTGCCTGGAACGCTTGGGCGGGTACACAGGGCAATGGGTCATTGGCAGCAGGCAGCTCTGCTGGTTACCCACTGTCTTTGCTGGCAAAATTGGGGCCGTGGAGGACACCAGTCTTCTCTGTAGCCTCCAGCATACGCCTGGGGTTGCAGGGAAGGCGCTGTGGCTGGAGCAGACTTCTGTTCCTAGCAAGGACAAAGCCATTTCTAATCCATATTCCCTCCCTGCTGGAGGCCAGAGAGAATGTCCTCGAAGCAAAAAGACAGCATTACTTAATTCTCCTTTTCAAAGAATGCCCAGGAATGGCTACATCACCAGCTTTCAAAACACGGATTTGGAGAATCAGGAGCGATCTCAAATGTTCATGGCAGAAATGTCTATTGATCCACACTGAAGTATCCCAGACACTTACATTTCTCCGGGCAACGACGTCCTGGCTACAGGAATGCCATCCCCCTCTCCTGTTCCATCCCTGAGCCGACAGACCTTGAAGCAGATCTGTGCCCTTGAGCTGACAGAGCAGTTCTGTTACATAAGTTTGATTACAGGGGAAAATCGACAGCCCTGAAGTGAAAGAATCTATAGTTCATTAAATAGCTGCTTGTTTTAAAGTGGGAACATTTTCTGGGTGTCTGGGGAGCGGATGTTTTCTATGTCTTGTTGGGAGAATTTAATCTTAAAAGACAGAAAAGTTTCCATATAAGGGAGAAACCATCACTTTCAGAGCTTGCGGCCAAATTACATTTACAGAGAAGGAATTTTTATCCTGGGAGTTTATTTAACAAGCATTTATCAATGCCCACCAAGAACCGGGTCATTCTAGTTGCTCCTGGGATTTCCAAAGGTAATGAAAGCATTCTAATAGGATGAGATGATGTGTATTGTCATTTCTGTGAGTATTTTACCATTGTTAAGTCGATGGACTTTTAAGGTCTCTCGAGAACCTACGGTGTGCCGGCCTGGGCCAGGCACTGAGGATGTGGTGCAGGGCAGTGTGGGTCCCTGTTTTCCAGAAGCTTCTGGTCTAGCTGGTGTGATGAGGACCAGTGAAAAGGACGTGGTGGTTTGGGAGTATCTGATGGGGACCTGCAGAAATGACATTCACAAAGTTCTTACCCGTTGGTCATCTCGAACGGGGGGATGAGAAGAAATGATTCCTTCATTACCCAGGAACATTCTGGGCCTGCAAGGCAGACACATTCCTCAGACCTTGTGAAGGGTCACAGGGGAGTGGCAGGGATGGTACCTGGACCCCGAGTGTTTGATGTCCGGTGCAGAGAGCTCTGCATCTCACAGGCTACCCACCACTCAGGATGATGAGAGCCCGTAACAGGAGTGGCAGTGTCCACCCTGGCAGGGACATCCTTGGGGCCAAAGGAGGGCCTGTGACATGGTGCACAGTGACCCAAGATGCTAGAGGAAGCACACCTGGCACCTGAGTGGACCCGAGGGGCCAGCGGATAAGGACCAATGCTCCAGCCCTCCTCCTCGGCCTCGGGTCCTGCTCCCACACCTACCCTGAGCCTCACCTCGCAGTGATAACTAACTCTCCGCCGGCCCTCTTGTCTTCCAGCGATTCACGAGTTCCCCACAGACCTGTTCTCCAACACGGAGCGACAGCACGGAGCCGTCCTGCTGCACATCCTCGGTGTAAGTGGCCCTCGCAGGGTGGGGGTTCCACGTCAGGCGGGTGCCGCCTGTCCACAGAGCCCAGCAGAGCCAGAGCGTGACAGTGGTCTCGTCCAGTCCCTGTGGGAGCCTGTGGGGAGGGCAGATACCGGGCCCGTTTCACCCACAAAGAAATGGAGTCTTAAGGGTGTCAGGGGACTTGCTCAGAGTCACACAGTGAGTGGCCCCAGAGCCAAGACAAGAACTCGAGCCTTCTGATGTCTTATTTTCTGCTTGTATGAAACGCGGGTGACGGTGTCTTTCCAAACGGCGTCAGTGTGCGTGAATGTGGGCCGAGCGCAGCAGCCCTCACCCGGAGCGTGGGCACTCTGCCTGCTTGCTGTCGCGACTCCAAGTTTACCTCCGCGCACGACTGTCGCTTAAAGCCCGGGTGCACTTCTCACACTCCCCTCTGTGTTCAGATGGGCCTCGATGCCCAGTGGTGGCGTTTCCGCAGCAATTCAGGAAGGACTAGTGGGTTCGAACCTAAGCGATAGGTAAAAGTCGCTCTTCTCTGACGGGGGCGACAAACCACAGCCCGGGCCACTGCCCGTGTTTGTAAACACAGTTTTATTGGAACACGGCCGTCCCCACTCAGTTCTGTGTTATCGGTGGCCGTGTTTGCTTCAGTGGCAGAGCCGAGTCGTCGTGACAGACACTCCGCGGTCCACAAAGCCAGAAATAGTTAATTACGTGCCCCTCGGCAGGAAAAGACTGCCAGCCCTGTTGTATGAAGGTGGCCGCTTTGGATCAGACACAGCACGTTTTCCTCCTGATTAGGCTCCCGACCACCCAGCGCCATCTGCTTACATATTCAAACCCGACCAGATATGAGTCTCTGCAAGAGACAATTAAGAAAGCAAAGGCTGGGATCCTCACGCTGCTCGTAGCCACCCGTGGGCAGCGCGTGAGTGGCGCGTTCGTGAGCAGGAGGCCCCGCTCATGAAGGTGAAGGTCAGAATGAAGACTGCAGGCAAATTCGGAATGACAGGCCTGCATATTATTTCTGTGATAGAGCTGTTACCTTCCTAGTCGCTCTGGCTTTTTCCTGCATCCTCCCCCCTTCACTAAGAGAGTGGGAATGTGGTGAATTAGGGGCAGAGTTCTGTTGCTCTGCCTCTCGGGCATCTTGGCATTGCCAAGACAAAACCTGGACCCTCAGAGCCCCGCAGGAGTTTTGCAAGAACCCTTTAGAGCGGGGCTTACCAGGCCATGGCTGGAGGGCCCAATCCAGCCCTCGGCCTGTTTTTATAAATAAAGTTTTATTAGAAATAGCCCCACCCATTCCGTGGCTGCTCTTCCACAGCAGCAGAGTCTGTGACAGAGACTGCAAAGCCTGAAGTACTTGCCCTCTGACCTTTTAAGAAAAGGCTTGCTGACCCCTTCTTTGGAGCTAGACAAGGCTCTAGCTTTGGAGCCAACTTTGTGAACTTCCCAGTTCACACGATGGGAATAGCAGCTCCTCCTGGCCCCCTTTTCTCTCCAGATTCAGAGATGTCTGGAGAGCCAGAGGCTCCTGCCTCATGGAAAACCCTTGGCCTGGGAGATAAAGTTGGGAGGAATTTCTGGGGTGTCCGTTCGAGTTGGAATCCTGAGATTTGTAGTGGGGTCTCTCCCACCTTGCTCTCTTCCCTTTACCTGCACCCCCAGTATTTGTTTCTTTTTGCTCCTCCCCAAAAGATAATCCAGTCCAGGGATGGCCCCACCTGGACTCCAGCAGACACCTACCTGGACGCCTTGGCCACAGCCGATGTGCCTTCCATTTATGCCATCTGGCCGTAGTTAAATAACCGTGAAGTCGGAGTGGCACGCTGGTTTGGGTGAAGTGGCCCAGGCTGTCCACCGTTGGTGCCACAGGACATTGACATCACTGTTTCTGTGAGGAAAGAAGTGGCTTCCCCCAGTGCTTAGTGTAAAATCTTATCTCTTTCCTGTGGTCTCCATCTTTGCCTCTCCCTCCAACCTCACATTCTCCATTTTCCACCTCATTCTCACTCTGTTCTACCTACACCAGTGACCTTGCTCTTCTCAAATGCATCCAGCACACTCCTGCCTCAGGACCTTTGCACTTCCTGTTTCCTGGTAGCAATAGATACTTTCTTTGTCTATTTGTTTGCCCCTCCCCCCACTAAGGTAAGTTGCAAGAGGGAGAGGCTTTTCCTGGGGTCCTCACCATGTATCCCTGATGCCTAGAACAGTGCCTGGCACAGAGGTGAGCTCCATAAAGCTGTGTTGGGTGGACGGGGTAAGTGAGGGGTTCTGTATTTGAAACTGCTGATTTGTTCTTACTCTGTCATTGAGCAGATGAATAAACTGAGACCCAGAGACATACCTTATCCAAAATCACAGGGCAAATAAGTCCCAGAATCAGCATTCGCACCTAGATTCTTTGTTCCATGAACCTCCCGACGTCAGTGGCTTGTGTATTTTAATCTGCGCCAACATCAAGTGGTGCCCCAGGAAATGCCAGGTCTCAAGTTGCCCTTTGTTTTGGCAGCGGGTGGCAGTGGTAACAAGGAAACGGTGCCTTTTCTGAAACTAAGGGGAAATCTGGCTGGTTCTTATTTAAATTCTTAAAGCGGTGATTTTAAATGCGTTTCTTCAAAGGTTAGGTCTTGCCCCTCAAGGCTGTAGTCTGGAGCTGGGTGAGAGCTGCTGCTTAAGACCAGAGGATGGGCGTAAGGACCACGTGGCCTGGGTTTCAGTCCCCTCTGCTGCTCAGCACGTCTCTCTGGGCCTCAGTTTCCCATTTCGTCAGTGAGGGAATTGAGGGAACACGTCTCCGTGGTGCTGAAATGCTCCTCCAGGCCTGCCTGTATCCCCTCCCTGCAGGCTGGTTTGGGTGTGCTGGGCGCCCGGCCTTGCCTCGTGGGTGGCAGGTGCCCTCACTGACACCCTCTGTCCCATTCGCAGGCTCTGTACATGTTCTATGCGCTGGCCATCGTGTGCGATGACTTCTTTGTCCCATCTCTGGAGAAGATCTGTGAGGTGCATGGGGGGGATTGGGGCCTGGGACGGGGCTGGGGGTGATCGAGGACACGAGGACTGGGAGCACTCTGGCAGTGAAGACTGTCAGGCCAATCACTCCGTGTCGCCATGGCGAAGCCTCACCATGAACCCCCGGGTTAGAGTTGGCGGGTAGTGTCCTCTCCCAGACCTGGCAGAAGAAATCACTCCCGACGCGAAACTGTTACCAGAACCTCTGGCTCGGCGGCAGGCCGGCCGGCCGCCTGCAGTTAAGACAAACCTGGTTAGTTAGGGAGCATTTGCCATAACCAGGTGTAGGAGGCAGGTACCAGGTGGGGATCTGTGTCCCTAGAGAGGAGGCTGAGCTGCCACGGCAGGAACACCCTCTGTCCCAACCTTTGCAGGTTAACATTTTCTCCCTCCAATTGTTTTGTGGCGTTTTCACTTTCTCCTTTCTCCCCATACACAAGACCCCAACGTGTCTCTACTCTGCCTTACCCTTGGCTTCTAGCCAAGGAAGAAGTGCCTACTGTGTGCACACTGCTCATGGCTTTGCTACCCTTTCCCCGCATGACATCTTTCAGCTCTTTGAGGCCACATTGTTGGGACATTTACAGCTGGGGGTGTGATGGTGAGGGGCAGGCACTTCATTGCTGTACCCCGTTGCTGAGCACAGAGCAAGGACTGGCTGCTTGGCCTGGGTCCCCTAAGCAGTGAGTGACCCAGCAAAAGTACGCACAGCCGTGTGCTCTCCTCCAGATGGGATCCTTGATTGAGGGCCTGGCACACAGGCCGAGAGCGTGTGCTCAGGGCACAGGAAGGAGAGACCTCAGGCGAGGAGTGGACTCCCACGCCCTCCCTGGCTGCCGACGTGTCCAGTGAGTGTGTCCGCTGCGCCCACGTCACAGCCCGAGGGTCTGCGGTCATTTCTCTTTCAGAAACTCCACCTGAGTGAAGATGTAGCCGGAGCCACCTTCATGGCTGCAGGAAGCTCCACGCCCGAGCTGTTTGCTTCTGTTATTGGTAAGAAATCCCGCCAGCCGGAGACACAGGATCCAGAGAGAGCCCAGGTTTGGTGCCCTGACAAGTGACCGCATCTGTCGCTCTGAGCGTCAGTTTTCTCCTCTGTAAAATGCGAGAGTTGGAGAGACACGAAGTCCATTAGTGGTTCCCTGGGGCGGAAGCATACGTGGGTGGAGTAGGGTGCTGACGGGTACAGGGTTTCTGTTTGGGGTGATGAAAGTGTTCCAAAACGAGATCGTGGCGATGATTGCTCAATTCTGCGACTGGAATGCAAAACGCTGAATTGATACGTTAAACGGGTGCGTTTTATGGCATGTGAATTCTATCTTATTAAAGCTGCTCCAAAAAATGGAAGAATTAGGGTAACTGGTCTTTGAGGGCACCCCCCTTCTCACAGCATGGTGGGTGTTCTGTCTGCTAGTGAGAACAACTTCCCCTGGTTTGTGGGGTGGGTCAGGGGGCCACAGTCCTCACAGACCTCACGGCCAGCCTGGGTGTGTGCATGGGGTGTGTGCATGGGGCAGGCCTGGGCCTTGGGGACGAGGGTTTGTGCCTTTCCCTTGCCAGGTGTGTTCATCACCCACGGAGACGTCGGGGTTGGGACCATCGTGGGCTCTGCCGTGTTCAACATCCTGTGCATAATTGGAGTCTGTGGCTTATTTGCTGGGCAGGTCAGTGGTTTCTCTCCCCTTAGAAGCGACATAAGGGACAGCAGTGGGCCATGCCCCTAACCCCTGAGGCTTGAGTGACCCTGTGTCCGCGTGTGTCATGGTGGTGTCTGATGCCCCCGCAGGCTGAGGGCTGAGGGCAGGAGGAGCACCCTCTCCCGTGTCCGGTGTGAGGGTGAGGGTTCATTCCGCAGCGGTGAATGTTCAAGGGGCGCCTCCTGTAACCCTGACCTCGGCTGGATTCTGGAAGTGTCCGGGCCTGCCTTTGGCCTCCCAGCAGGGAGCACCTAACTGGCCTGTCCTTGAACCCCATCAGCACCTTCCTGGAGCGCAGGGCCACAGGGGCTGTTAGACTTGACAGAGCACTGAGCTCATGGGCGGGCCTTGCTTGGCCCTGGGAGGTAGGGGAGGGAGCCAGTTGCCACCAGCAGGTCCCTGCAGCAGGGAAGAGCTGTACCTCTGGCCCCGCCTTGGCAGAGGGCTTTGCTGGGGAACGTGCTGCGTTGCTACTTTGGAGGAGCGGGGGCAGCTTCCCTGTCACTTACCCACGTGCCGTGGCTTCGCTCTGTTCCCAGAATCTAATGAAGAGCACAGAGTGGCCTTGAGCAGCCATGAACATGTGTTTTTGGTGGCACAGTTAGGGGCTCCATGGGCATGTGCCTGTGGGGTCTGGGGTGGTGGGGAAGCCCCCCAGTGCTGTGCGGGCCCCCCTCTCCGCACCCGATGTCCCAGCCAGTGCCAGCTGACAGCCCTTTGCTCGCAGGTGGTCCCGCTGACGTGGTGGGCTGTGTGCCGAGACTCCGTGTACTACACGCTCTCTGTCATCGTGCTCATCGCCGTGAGTTCCGTCCCCGCCCCTGAAGTCGCAGGACCCTGCCCACCTTGTCCCTGGCCCTAGAACCCACGAACCCAGAGCACCCCAGCCAAGCGGCGGGCTGAGCGCTCACTGCAGCCGCTTTGACCAACCCCCTCACCACGGTGCCTCCCTTTCCCCAAACCCTATACCTGACACCTTGGTATGGGGCAGATCCAGGCACCACCGGGAGGGCAAAAAGGTCTCAAAAGAGCCAGAGCACGTATCACATGGTCCACGCAGTTGCCCTCAAGCCTGTTGCTCCCAGGGACCCCGCAGACCCTCATGCGGAGCCCTTTGCTGAGGAGCAGAGCTGGCTCCCAGGCCCCTGCAGAGCGGAGGGGAGAGGCCGCTGGGAGCTGGCAGAGTTGGCAGCGGGGGCGGGGGGAGCGGAGAGAAAAGGCAGAGGGGGTGAAGCAGGGATGCTGGGGCTGGCTCGGTGTGTGAGGGTGTCCCTGTGCCCCCAAGGGTTGGGGTGGCATCATGGCACATGACAGTGAAGCAGTGACACCCAGGCTACGGCCGAGGAGCGTGCCAGCCACAGGGACACGGTTTCAGTCCAAAAGGAGCCTTAAAGGGCCGATCCTATTCAAGAGGGCGGATGCGCGTGGTTCGCCAGGGCTTGGGGCGCATGCTCTAGAGTGACAGTTCTCAGCCGTACAACTGTGCCAACTGCGTATGCCAGTCCCTTCTCTCAGTTACCTCTCAGGGGCACGGAGTTTCCCCAAAACGCAGGGGCCTCAGACAAAGCAGTCATTGCTCCCCTTCCTCCAGCTCGGGCCTGTGACAGGTGTCGTCCGGGGTATCGTCGCCTCCAGGCTCCCCCAGGCGAAAATCCACTTTGGGGGTCGCATTGTTCTGGCAGCCTCAGGTCTTTCTTCCCTGGCCCCTCAGCGCGAGGGACAGAGGAGCCGAGGTGGGAGCCACAGTCTGTTCGTGACCTAATCTCGGAAGCGACCACCCATCTGCTGTATCCTGTTTGTGAGGAGCAAGTCGCTAGGTCCAGGCCGTGCACACGGAAGCATGAGCGTCAGGTGGTGGGATCCCTGGGGCCATCTGAGAGGCTGCCTCTCGCACCCCTGAAAGTGAACCTTACAGATGAAATAATTTATCTGTACATAATTAAAAAAAACAAAAACAAAAACCACCCCTGCCCAGTATGGTTCAAATGAGCGTCGTCTCATGCACTGAAAGGTCGCTGGTTCAATTTCTGGTCAGGGCACATGCTCAGGTTGAAGGTTCGATCCCCGGTCAGGGTGCATGCGGGCGGCAACTGATCGGTATTTCTCTCTCCTGTCAATGTTTCTCTCTCTTTCTCCCGAAATCAATAGAAATATATATTTTAAAAGAACATAACCACTAAAGTATACTGTAAAGGACAAGTGAAAGTAATTTACAGCAAAAGCATGCATGTTGGTGGAAAGGTTTGGGCTTGAAGATGCTAGAACGCCCTTGCTTTTGCGTGGGACGTCCCCGAGCCTGTCAGCTGTCCACCCAGACCCAGGCCAGCTGCTGGGCTGGCACCTTAAACCCGAGCCCTGCCCACACCGATGGCCTGATTTCCTAAGGTTGTGACTGACTCCTGATACCTCCCTGAGAGCCAAGTACGGTTACCCCCGTTTCCGTGACAGTTACCTCAGCAGAAAATTAAGTATTTACTAAAACGTGTAAAAAGACTTTGATTCGTGAAACAGAGTTAAGTTCCAGGCTCAGGTTATGTATTTTTTGTTGTTGTTGTTTATCTGTCTATCTGAATATTTAGCAGGACACTTACCACTTGTACGACATGGACAAACGTCCCCGTAGAACCGTTTCACGTGTTCTAGGTTGGCTGGCAGCCCGGGCGTCCAGTGCCTCTCAGTGCCAGTGGCCCTCCATGGGGTTGTGAAAACGAAAAATGTCTCCATAAATGTCTCACAAGTTCCCCAGGTTGAATGCCACTTCCCCAGAGCCTTGGGGAGCCGCCCAGCGACGCCCGGCCAGGACGACTCTCTCGGAAGCGGCATCCCAGAGCAGTCCTGTGTGTGCTGCCCGCGTGAGGGCCAGGAGTGGGGTGCGGGGGCCCAGGTTCAGACAGAGCCCCCGGCCTCTGCTGGCATCCCCTGTGGGGACCTCCATGCGTCCAAGATGAGATTGGTGGGCACAGCCCCTCCACCTCCCAGTCCACATTGGGCTTCGCTGGGGTGCTCATCGGGTTCTCCCCTGGACAACATGTATCCATGTCATATGATCAGGGGGGTTGTTGGGCAATGTCAGTGCCGAGTTAGGAAACCAGGAAGTCCCTGTCATTGCCCCCGGCCTCCCTTCAACTGGTACAAATGAGTCTTTTGCCCTCAGAAGTTTCAAAGATGTTACTCTTTGTTGAAAGAAAATAGCACCCCCTTTCTCCTATACCCACAGGCACCATAGATAGATAGGGAGGTAAGTAAGTAAATAAGCAGGCAGATAGGTAGGTAGGTGGGTGGGTGGATGGATGGATGTCTTTTGAGTTTTTAAGATTCTTGAGTGTTGCAACTCTGTTCCATTAGTAAGGGCAGGCCCCTGCCAGGTTGGCCCTAGAAGCTACTTGGACTATAAGCTCGCCACAGGCTATTGGTCTGAGAGGCCCATGCTATGTTGGGCGACAGGTTTCCACACCTGCTGACCTATATTTCAACTAAGGCAAGGTCACCTTCTAGAGAAACCCAGACTGGAGAGAGGAGCCCAGTTTTCTGTAGAATAATATAGCAAGCCCAGATGTGTCGGCTCTGTGTCTGCATGTGTGTGTGTGTGATTTGAATAAATGTCCCCCCCAACCCTTTGTTTCTTTTGCCTTCCAGTTCATATATGATGAAGAAATTGTGTGGTAAGTTTTCAAAGTTTGTTTCTTGTTTGTTTTTGTTTGTGTCCTTGCTTTCTGGGTTCGTTGACTCTTCTTTAAAAAAAGTTTTAAAAACATAAGCTTATGACCTTGTAAAAGTAAAAAGGGTATCATTCTGAGCCCTCATGTCTTCATTTGTCCTTTCAAAGTGACAAAAATTGTTTCCCTTAATATTCCCACCCTGCCAGATAGCACGATATATTATAAAGCTAAAAGGATGAAAACAGTATGGTATGTTGCATGGGCCAGTGTGGAATATGGAACCGAGAACCCAGGAATGGGCCCATTTCTGGGCTGGGGGATATGGCAGGTGTCACGACAAGGCAGGGAGTTAGGGAGCGGGGTCTCAGATTCTGCTGGGACCACTAGAAATCCATCCGAACAAGATGCCATCAGGTGTGTCCCTCACACATTATACAAGAATAAATTCCAGGTGAGTGGAAGATCTCACTGTAAAAAGCAAAACTAAAATAACATCAAATAAAATGTAGGGTCTCATCGTCATGACACCGAGGTCAGAAATGATTCCTTAATTAAGATAAGGTGGATGTCTTCACTCTATAGAGCATGACTCTCGCACATTCATCTAAGCCATGGGAAGGTCCTCTGCCCGCGAGTGAGTCTGAACCTGCACCTGTATGTGATGATTGGCGGGAAGCTACTCGGGAGGCCCGATGTGAGCGGCTGCATGCTGTGGGCCCAGGGAAGCCTGGTTCTGGCCCTGGCCCGGCCACTAACCCGCCACATGAGCTGGGAAGTCTCCCCACTTCCAGGTCTCCTTTTCCTCACCTGTAGATGGAGTTGGGGTGGGGTCAGAGCACCTACAAGTCCCTTTGCGGCTCTGTTGGTCCTTGGGCTCTTGTCAGCCAAGGAAGAGCTCCCAAAACCACAATAGCCCATGCCGGGCACGTAGTAGGCCTTCAGTACACATTTGTCAGACGAATGAACGAACAGAAGCCGGGTGGCTCCCCAAAGGCCTGTGGTCAGAGCTGCAGAAACCCTCCATGCGTGCAGTTGGGCGCTGTATCCGCAAGACAGCCACAGCAGTAATCGTGTGTCTCAGGGACACCTGCCCGCCCCGGCCCAGGGGGTCCTGTCCCCTCTTCAGGCAGCTCTTAGGGCCCCTTCCCCCTGCACCCACAGCTTCTCTGCTCCTTGGCCAGAATCTCGGCTGATCATGGGGCCTCTTACTGTCAAGTCTGGGTGACTCGAGGCTGTGACTCCAGGCCACTCCTCACTGAGTCCTGAGATGTAGTGGCCCTGGCCCCTCCTTTCTCTAGGTAGCTAAGGGACTCCCCCTGAACCCTGCAGACCCCCTGAAGTTGTGAAGACCCCACTCTCAGCCTTCTCTCTCTGTCACCGAGACAGTGTGTAGGACAGCCCCGGGCTGGGGCTGCTCACCTGCCTGCTGGGTACTGGGTGCTGGGCCAGGCCCAGGGACGTGAAGGTCACCGGCTTCACCCTCTACACGGGTCACTTCAGCGTGGGCCCTCCTCGCTCTAACCACAGCCTCCTTTCTGTCTTTGAGGTGGGAAGGCCTGGTGCTCATCATCTTGTACGTGTTTTACATTCTGATCATGAAGTAAGTGCCCTTTCTCTTCTTCCGGGCTGTCTGACGCCTCGATTCAGCCCCTGCTCTGGCCTCTGGTTAGAGCAGGGAGCAGACCTCCGTCAGAACTTTCCTTCCCTTCCAGCCAGCCCCAGTTCTCCAGGGGACACCTCACTGGGGGGCGGGAGTGGGCGAGAGATGCTCAGGCACTGCTCTGCTGTGCTGTGCACACCTGGCCATGGGGGTCAGGGCTGGTCGGGGAGGGTGAGGTCACTCCCAAAGCAAGTAGCAATCGGGACCTCTCTCCACCCTGCTTCACGCCTCATGCCCCAGGGTGGCCACTTTTTTTTGCTATCTGATAATTTACTACCACTCTTTTCAAAAGAGCCCGGCAGCCTCACTTCTGTGCCAAGCTTTGTAAAATGCCACCTCTCAGGGCTGCTGCCTGGTGCAACTATTGTGGGGGGCACTTATAGTGTTGAAGATGCAGACACAGGGTCTGGGGCTGTAAACCCTTGCGGCCCTCTGGAATCTGCGCAGGTCAGAATCATCTCAAAACTACCCACAGGGAATATTATTCAGCCGTGAAAAAGGGAGGAAATTCTGACACAGACTATATCATGAATGAACCTTGTGGACTTTATGCTGAGTGAAAGGAGCCAGTCACAAAAGGATAAATATGGTCTGATTCCATTTACATGAGGTACCTAGGAGAGTCAAATTCATAGAGACAGGAAGCAAATTGGAGATTACTTTGGAGGAGGGAGTAACTAGTAATTGATCAGTGGGTGTAGAGTTCTGTTTGGGGTGCTGAAAAAGTCCAGAAAGAGGTAGTGGTGATGGTTGCCCACTGTACATGCAATTAATGCCACTGGATGTGCATCTCAAAATGGAAAATAATTAAAATAGCAAATTTTATGTTGTATATATTTTTCCACATAAAAAACGGAAAAGGAAACACTACCCATGAGGTGAGCCATCTTCAGGGTTTCTCTTATATCTACGTCCACAGGTGATTAAAAAGAAAATCAACACTGAGTTTTATGAGGCTGTGAATCATACTGTTTTATAAAAGTGGATGATAAACGGTCGAACTGCAGGGGAATTGCCCCTCACGGATGTCCTCTCTGGGTGCCTGGCAGGGAGCTGGCAGCTGGGCTCTGAGACGGAGAAGTCTCCTCTGTGGGCAGGTGCCGGCTGTCAGTGACACGGGGAGACCCAGAGACTCAGCGGCAGGAGGGAGGACAAGCCTGGTCATGCCTCCTTCGAGTGTGTCCCCGAGGCTCAGCTGGGCCCCTTTTACCAGGACAGGCCTTGTGACCTGCAGTCAGTAGGCATCAGTCACCTTCTTGGGCTGAAGGTTTTTGTGCCCCCAGGAAGCCCACGGACGTGTCAGTAGGAGCAGATCCATCAGACTGCACGTTGTTCTTTAGTCCTGTTAGGATTCTGTCAACTCAGATGAGAAGCTTTGGCCCCCCAGCTCCCTCGCTGTGGGAGCTCCCAGGGCCACCTGACTGTGGGTTATAAGGGGAGGGGGAGGCTGCAACACACCCCCCTGCCAGGTCTCCCACAGCTCTGACCTCCTCCCTTAACTTCCAGGTACAATGTGAAGATACAGGCCTTTTTCACAATCAAACAAAAGACCATTGCAAATGGCAACACGGTCAGCAGTGAGCTGGAGGACGGTAATGATTACTGTGGTAGCAGCTCTGATGACCCGTCCATGCCATTGCTGGGGCCAGGTAAGGCTGAGCAGACAGGAGCAGCCGAACCATGTCATTGAAACCACTGTCCCTTCTCTTTCCTGCACACATGCACTCCCTCTAAATTGTCACTCTCTTACCTTTGGTCACAGGACCCTAAGTGAGGAGGGAGTCATTGTGGGGGATGTTGCTCAGATTGGCGTTCGCTTAAATGAAAATGTCAACAGGCACATCCCTGGGGATCCCCCCCCCACCCCACCGATTGAGGATGATTCAAGGCCTGTTTGGCTTCCTGAGATGCAGTGAATTACATCTCTATCCCATGCAGAAGGCCAATAGCAGGAAGCTGAGGACTTGGGGTGACAAAGCAGGCCCAGGTCCCCTGAGGTTTCTCAAATGCCAGGCCCAGTTCTGGAGAACTCTGTTCTGGAGAGACCTCTGGCTCCGGCCCAGAGCAACAGCCAGCAAGGAAAGGTGGGCACAGAGCTGAGCAGGAATTCCTGGCCCCATCCCAGAGAGGCCTGCCCAGGAACCCGGAGCCCAGAGGGCTGCAGCCTGGTCTCAGCTTCTCTTTGGCCCCTTGTCCGGGGCTTCTGGGCCTCTGGAGCCAGCCCTGTCATCTCTTGTCAAGTTCTCCTAGTCTTCTAGGCCTGACCACTTGCTGCCTTCAAAACCTTGTCTTCCCCGGCCAGTTTGGCTCAGTGCTTAGAGCATTGGCTCGTGGACCAAAGGGTCTTGGGTTCGATTCCCAGTCAAGGGCATGTACCTGGGTTGCAGGTTCCATCCCCGGCCCCAGTTGGGGTCACGTGGGAGACAGCCAGTCCATGTGTCTCACATGGATGTTTCTCCCCACCCCCCCTCCGCTCTATCTAAAGATCAATGGAAAAATATCCTTGGATGAGGATTAAAACAAACAAACAAAAACCTTGTCTTAATCCAGCCAGACACCTGGTGATTCCCTCTGTGGACAGCAGCCAGGAAGGTGAGAGAATTCTCTCTGTTCCTCACCCAAGTCCAGTGCTAAGGCCGGAACGGGCCCTGGGAATTAGGAGGCGGAGAAGCAGGGCTTCAGCCACATCCCTGGGTTCCACCCGTGGTGTCGGTAAAGCTGAGAGGCTGGGGCTGGCCACCTGAGGGGTCTTTTCCCTTGTTCCCCATGGCCCTGGGCAAGTCAGTCCTCCTTCAGGCGACTCTAATTCCTTTATGGTGTCCGTGGTGGGACCAAGTGGTCTCAGAGGAGCCTGTTTGCCTGTGCCTGGGACTCGGGGCCCAAACCTATGCTCCTTGGCCCCTCCCCAGTCTTCCCTTTGGGGCAGATCAGGCGGGGGGCTGCCTCCCATGTACACTTTAGGCTAGTGCCTTCTGTCCCGTCTCAGGTCCTCAGGGGCGACTCTCTCCAGATGGAAGGAGGAAGCCTGCTGGGCTGGGGGTACAGGTGTGACCAAGGCCACAGCCTGGCCGCCAGAGACTCACCAGTGAGACAGAAAGGCGGCCTGCAGAGCCTGGGGCTGTGCCCAGTCCTGGTTCCTACATGCCCTGCCCAGGAGAGAGCTGTTTCCAGGACAACCTGCTCAGAAGGGGAGGAGGCTGCTGTTTGGATTTTAGCTCCACAGACAGTGGCTGCGAGGTCCCCACACAGTCTCTCGGGACAGGCTGATTCCTGCCCTGGACATAGTGTCCCTGGGGCCTCTGACCTTCCTGGCAAAGGAGAGAGATTTCAGGTGGTGAGTCAAATCAGGCTGGCAGAGAATGCCCGCGTCCTCGGGTGCCAGCCCTGAGAGCCACCCACTGCCCATGTGGCCGATGGAGGAGGCCCATCCCCGGGGCCCCGAGTTTTCTAAAACTTGTACAAATTTTTCACATCACATTTCATTCTGCTCAAGAAAGAGCACAGTACGGCGAGTAAAGGGCCCAGGACAGAGGCAGGGAAGCCCCCGTTTGCCATCCCCGGTGGGAGTCCAGCTTCTCTCTGCTGGTTTCTGGTGGCCTTGCACACGGCCTGACAGCTAGGGCACCCTGACCACTGGCTGGGCTCACTGTGGGACCCCCTGGGCTGCCCTGGCCCTGGCCTCAGCGCTGTCGGAGCAGGAAGGAGGGGGCAATAGCTGGCCTTGGGCTGAACTGCCAGGAACCACGCTATCGTCGGGGTACCTTCTGGGCAGCCACCCTTGGCCGAGAAGCACCAGGACAAGGTATCGGTGCCAGGTGCCATGTATTTTGCCTTGAAGGCTGACACTGTTCTGAGCCCAGCTGTTCCCCCAGGGGGTGCTGTTCTGTGGTCTGGACGAGCCCGCAGTGGTCCTGCTGGTTTCCACCTCCCTCTGAGATACATGAGGGTCCAGAGCGAGGAGGGATCCGGGCTTTCCTGCAGCCTGGGGGCGGTGGGCCCGGGGTCCCGCTCCTCAGAGTGGGGCCAAGCCGTGGAGTTCAGCCGGGAGAGGAGCCGTCCCGAGGGCCGGACTCGGAGCACTGAAGTCCCCTAGCAGCCGCCCCTACTAACACTCCCTTCAATAACCCCGGCCCCTTGGCGCCGACCAGAACGCGGCCCCAGGCTCTCGGCATCCACCGCACGCTAATCATCTCTGGCAACCCCTGTCGGCCTTTGTCTCCTTAACTCTTCTCCTCTTCTAAATTGTAAGTAATCTGCTTTCATCCAAGTGATAACACATGCATTGAACACAAACAGCCCCACGAGCCCAGCGCACGCCTCGTCGGAGGTCAGTGTCCGTCTCCCACAAATGCATGGTCCCCCGGCTGTTCTAACCCACACGCCTCCTGTCTGCTGAGCCTTGCTGCCTGGGGGTGGGGTGCGCGTCTGTTCCTGTCCGTGCCATTAGCTCTCCTGTGATTTCGCCCTGGCTACTCCTGGTGACCCTAGCACCCAGGAAGGACACGTACCGGGAGCCGGTGACCCGTGCAGAGGGGCGGGCTTGTCCGCTTTGACAGCCCCCCGGAGGGAAGCCGCTGCTTCTGTGCACTTTGTTCACGAGTGGTCCTGTCACGAGGGCCTGGAGTTAGGTGTCAGATCCCCCAGGACTCCAGCCCTGAGCGTGTTCCGGAAGGTGGTCGGGGAGAGGTCTAAGGCCTGAGAGATTTGTTCTACCTCATGACGGGGAAGCATAGGGTCAGAGACACTGGTGTCCCTGCTGGAGGATGACAGGTTTCCCAGAGACGCTGGGCTTAGCCAGCAGACTGCCCTCCTGGGTCTCCGCTCCGTCCAGGGCCTGTGAGCCCATCTTTGCCCTCGACGCCTGCGTCAGGAGAACACAGTTAGAAGCATCCTTCTGTGCCAGGTGGAGATGGTCCCTCAAAGACAGAGCCGGTGCTCTCTGGTGCTTCCTAGAATATTCCATTCCAGGGGGCCCTTGGAGCCTCTGTAATCAGGAGAAAAGCAAGGTCCCTTCACAGTCACAGGTGGGCTGCCCAGTGAGGCTTAGATGAGGAACTGAGACCCTCGGTTAGCCAAGACTGGGCCCCGAAGAGAGGGGCCGTCGATCGGCAGGGGGGCTGGGTGTGGAGGGGCTTGCCTCGGAGTGGGCCTATAATGGGGGGATCACGGGGCTGTGTCTGATTCTTCAAGTTGGCAGGTGGTTCAGAGCCTGTGGCCACTTGACTAGTGGGAGGAGCTGAGCGGGCTCCCAGGTGGCCTCCGAGACCGCAGCCTGAGAAGTCTGCACCGGAGAGGAGCAGTCAGCTGCCCCCGCACGTGAGTGTTGTCCCGGGGACCTCGGCAGTAACCCTGGTGTTGTGCTCACTACAGTGAAGGAGGAGCCCCAGTATGGCAAAAACCCAGTGGTGATGGTGGACGAGGTCATGAGCTCCAGCCCTCCCAAGTTCAGCTTCCCGGAGGCAGGCTTACGTATAATGATCACCAACAAGTTCGGGCCCAGGACCCGACTGCGGATGGCCAGCAGGATCATCATTAACGAGGTAGGTTTGCTTCGAGGACCGTGGGCGCCGGTGGCCTTGGTTGGGTTCTGGTTCTTTGAGGAGGCCCTGGCTTGTTGGAGTGCTTTCTGGTGCTTGGCCACCAGAGCGTCCTCTGCCAGGCTGGCATTAGCTGCCCCTGTGTTAGAAGGAAGCCCAGACATCACCGCAAATAGCAAATGATCCCATCGGGAGCGATCTGACGGCAGGAGCCATCAAACACCAAACCGAGATGCTCCGCTAAGTGTTTGTCAGGCACTAGAGTAAAACGAACTGCAGAAAGACCGGTCTGAAGTCTGGACTGTTTCCCGAAGGTGTTATCTAGAGCAAGGAAATGTGAGTACACACCTGTTCTCGATGGATAGAACAGCTCTAGAGGGAAACTGAGTCACTGGTGGATGGCAGTTACTCCTGAGGGCTTCTTTTCACTCTGGACCCTGTGGTCTTGCTTGGATTTTGTTTGAAAACAGTTTTAAGATTGATATTATTTAATGTATAAACAGTATGGCAAAGCTCACAGGCTATTGCTGACCAGCTTATCCAACCTCTGCTGCATAGTAGAAGTCTAAGTCCTTATCCTCAGCTTGAAACTTGGATAGCTAATAATCGGTAGTTAGCACATTGATTATATACAAGAATGGGATTGCACAGTGCTTAAAGTTTCTTATTTTGAACATGTTCACTTAAGTCTATATGTAATGTGCCCTCTCTGTGGGAGGTGTATGAAGAAAGGGAAACATTGCAAGCTTGGGATCATTCTGAATAATTTTGTTTGGTCCAAATCGGTAAAATTTTAAATCAATAAAATTGAATCCTGGCCACTTTTTAAAAGCATGGTAATTGTATCCACTGTTGTTGGGGGTGGGACAGGCATTGGACAACTCTTAAGGATTTGGGAGTTTGGGTTTATAGTATATTTTCATGGCACACGCAGCCAGGGGATGAAATAAAGGGGTTTGAGGAGCTGGTAAACTGCTGATTGTCATGCCTCCGAATGTGGTAAGCTGCTGGGAAAACCTTGTTTTCCACCATGTTGGGATTGGAGAGGAAATTCTGAGTTTTCATTTCTCTTTAGTCATTAACTCAGTCTGCCTTGGACACATTTACTGACTGTTGGTCTTCTGCTGAAGCACTTGGGAGGCACATACATGTCCATTGTATAACAGTCATTACTCACAAGACCTAAAGCCAATCCATAAATATTTTTATGAGAACCAGATAAAGGTGCGCTGTGCAAAGGCAAGCAGATTCTTGGGGACGTGGGAACTCGTTGCTTTCTGGAAATGTGGCCCCTGCCTTTCCCTGGTTTAGTAAAAACCCACAGACGTGGAGATGAAGATCAGCTTGGGTGGAAAGGGCCAGCCTTCATCAGTCGCTAGAATGAGCTGGGGGCGGGAAGGGATGGGTTGGTTCAGTGCACACTCATTGGACATGGCAATGGACTTGAACAGCAGAGGCTGTCCACATGGCCAGTGACCCATATGATGCTCAACATCATTAGTTGTCAGAGAAATGCAAACTAAAACCAGATCAGATACCACCACATACCCATCGAATGGCTAAAATAAAAGGATTGACAATATCAAGTGTTGACAAAGATGGGAAGCAACTGAAATTCTAATCCCTTACTGGTGCAAGTGTAAAATGGTTCAACATGCACCTACCTTATTACCTAGCAATTCCACTCCTAAATAAAGAGAAATGAGTGTCTCTGTCTACAAAAACACATATACACAAATGTTTATAGCAGCATACTTCATAATAACCAAAAAGAGGAAACAACACAAATGCCCATCAGCAGGCACAGGGCACACTGCCGATTATTCACACAAGGGATTACTATACAGTCGTGAAAAATAACAGGCAACCACATGGATGATGCTCATAGATTTTAGGTTTAATTTAAAAAGCCAGACTTAAAATAGTACATATGATTTGAATTCATTTATATAAAGTTCAAGTTTAAGAAAAATTGATTGATTTTTGTAAAAATCAAAAGAGTTGCCTTGGTTACCTCTGGAGAAAGGGGCACATAGGCTAAGGAGTACCTGAGAGAGTCTTATGAGGGTCTGAAAATGGTCTACCTCTTGATGTAAAACATCACTGAGCTGCACTCTTAATGTAAGTACACTTTTTACATGGTATACTTAAAAAAATTTTTAATTAAAAAAATATGCAAGGTCTCTCCTGTGACTGTCTTCAGGTGGCCGATGAGCATCTACTGGGGGAGCCGGCATAATCACTGTCAGCCAGTGTCATGGGTTGGCACTAGGAAGAGGGGGTCAGGCCTCTGACCATTCCCGAAAAGCTTGCTCGTATTGTTCCAAAGGAAATGGGAAAACTTAGGTGGACTCCAAGGTCCTTGGGTCATTCACAGGCAAACCGATCTCCAGGGTGTGTTCTAGAAACCTTTGAGGGCTGTGTCATGTCAAGGAACAGTGTAACATTGTCACGTGTCTCGTTGTCTTGCCCCCTTCCGCACAGAGGCAGAGACTGATCAACTCAGCGAACGGAGTGAGCAGAAAACCACTTCAGAACGGGAGGCAAGAAAACATCAAAAACGGCAATGTTCCCATGGAAAACCCAGAAGACCCTCAGCGGGAGCAGGAACAGCAGCCCCCGCCCCCGCCGCCACCCCCAGAGCCAGAGCCGGTCGAGGCTGTCTTCCTGTCCCCCTTCTCCGTGCCCGGTGAGTTCTGAGGGTGCTGTGCTGTCCAGGGCTCCTCCGGACAGTCCTGCCCAGCTCTGCCACCACTTCATCTGCGAAAACAGAGGCTCTGTTTGGGATCACAGGGCGTCCTCCGAGTTTCTGGGTTAGAGCCTCCAGGGCATCCAAGCTACCCAGGAGGTCTTCCCGATATTCAGGACCTGATTTCAAAACCAAGACCAATAGCCTTGAATGGGGCCTGGGATCGGCATTTTCAAGCCTTCTCTGTGCGTCCGGGGACCTGGCCAGGTTAGGGATGCTGCTCCGGTCAGCACCTCCCAGCCTTCTCACGTGAGGGCAGACCCAGAAAAGGACACTCGTCTCCTCACTAAGGTTCCAGAGGGGCCCAGCACAGGGGCCCCCAAGATACCCCTCTGCGGACCAGAGGCTGAGGGGATCTGAGTCCCGCCCTCATCTAACATCCCTGGCACATCAGCACACCTGCTGGACCACTCTGGGGGCAAAGGCCGTGCTCAGCCAGCTTGTCTGGTGGGCTCAAGGTCACACTGTAGCTGGGTGGGAGTGTGGTCCCTGGGTCTGGGACACTGAGAAAAAGGGGTAATCCCTAGATCCCGGGAACCTATATGAGATTACCTGTTTGGACACACTGAGAGAGAGGTCTCAGCAGAGCAGGATCCTGTGGGGGTGCTGCCCCACCTCATGTGTTTTTGTTTAATCTTCACACGAGGATATTTTTCCATTTATCTTCAGATAGAGTGGAAGAAATATAGCGAGAGAGAGAGAGAGAGAGAGAGAAACATTGATGTGAGAGAGACACACCGACTGGTTGCCTCCCGCACGACCCCAGCAAGGGCTGGGGACCGAACCACAACCAATGTAGGTGCCCTTGACCAGAATCGATCCTGTGACTCTTTGGTCCACAGCCTGACGCTCAAACCACTGAGCCAAACCGGCCAGGGCCCCACCTCACGTGTTTGACATCTCTGTTCATAAGGACCCCAGTCCCGGTCCCCACACTGCCCCGAGTCATCACCTCATCAGCCCAGTTGCCCTCCTGAGTCCACCAGCGGCCTGCACGGGGACTCTGGGCTGTGGTCAGGAGAGGGCTTCCGGCTCCGGGGGCCGGGACACCGGATGCGAAGGAGGGCCGTGTGTGGCTACAGCCACGGTCCAGGAACCAGCCAGGCTTCCCTGGCGTGGGGCCGAGGAGCGACCATGAGTTCTGTGCTGCAGCCCCAGGAGCTGGGTGCAGAGTGCCCATTACACAGACACGCAGCCTGAGGGGGCGTCAGCCACCACCCTCCACTGGCCGCTTCATCTGAATTCTGGCCCTGAGGCCACTCCCTGGGCAGGCTCTATAGGAAACCAGCGAAGGCTGTGCCCTTGGCAGCTTGTATTCTGTCAGGTGGGTGCCATGTGTGAGGACAGGAATTTGGTGGGATTCAGCGGGGGGTGGATCCCAGGGTCGGCCAGCCCCTCCCCTTGCCCTGGGATCTGGTGCTTCGTAGAGAAACTGCTGTGAGAAATCAGGTCTAGCTCCCTGAGGGGACCCTGGGTGGGTCACCTCCCGGGGTGCTTAGAATGCTGCTATCGTGCAAGGGCTAGGACCAGATAGCTCAGGTTCTCTGCACCCACGAGGCCTTCTGCAGGGAGCTCTGCCCTTCCTGGCAGGCCAGGCTTCCTGTTGCAGTTGGTCCACCTTCCTCCTCTAGCCAGAGGCTGCAGGACGTTCCCCGGGCTCAGCTCTGTGGCAGCCAAGAGCTCCGAGCTTCTGCCCAGTGTTTGGCCCCGAGGAAAGCTCCCTTTGTGTCCCTGCGGATATGTTTCCAGGTGTTGCCCTTGGAAACCACAAGTCACTTCCTCCTCTTCCCCTCCTGGACATAAGAAGCAGGGGTGGACACAGACAGTTGGGTGGTTGCTGCTTTTAGGTGCACTTGTATTTAATTCTCACAGCTGCCTTGTGAGGGGGGCATTATCATTACCCCCATTTTGCAGAGGGAAACTGAGGCTCTGGGAGGCTGTGAGACGTCCCACAGACATTATGTGGGGAGCCTCTCTTCCACCGTGAGCCTCCCGAGCTGTGCACCCTGTCATGGACTGGTCATTTGGGAGCAGAGTCCCAGACCGCAAGTCCACGGTGGTCACCTGGGGGGTGAATGGCCTTAGCTAGATAAGTACCCTGGACCTACAGTGCAGTGCAGGCCACTTCCGTGGAGAATCTGGGGTGAACGTGTGCCTTACAAAGGTTCAGGCCCTTGGAGGTTCTTAAACAGTAACAGGAGGTAAAACTAACTGAGAACTTGCCGTGGGCCAGGCTGGGTGCTTCACAGGTATTAACTCATTCGGTTCCCATGTGATGTAGAAGGTGGTACTGTCGTCATTATCCCCATGTCTCAGGTGAAGAAACAGGCACAGAGAGGTTTAGTTGCCCAGGATCACACAGGAGGAGGGGGCAGAGCTGGGGTTTGCACACTGACATCTTGACCCCAGACGGGGTTAGGGGACATTGTCACGAACCAGCGGATGCTTTCGGCTCCTTTCCCTTGGAAGCGCTTGCACACAGCTGGGACCTAATGTGCTCTCATCAGGCCTTGGATGGCTGCCCTAAATCTTCTCTCCCTTTATTAAACTCAGCAGGGGCAACCTGAGAATTTCCGGGGCTGCAGGACTTACGCTCCTCCCCACCCCGTCTTCCTCAGCTCTCCAGAGCACCTGGCGGGGAGGAGAGCGGTTCCTGTCTCTAAACCCAGTGAGGGGGTATTGCGTAAACGGGACTCTAGAAGACTCCATCCGCCAGCTCTGTCCTCGAAGCCTCTCAGCTCGTCAGGGGGAGCAGGGGAGAAACGGCAGGTGCTGTGGGCTCAGAGGCACATGAAATTCCAGCCCCAGTTCCTGTCTGTTTCAGGCCCCCCGGGACACACAGCACTTACGGTGGAAATGATCTTGCTCTTGCCTCGGTCTCGGGAGCCATCCGAGAAATTGCACGTTTGGTAGATTGTCTCGTAAGTCAAGGTCAGGGTTTCAAGGACGCGCCCTTGTGAATCAGTCACTGCGGCGCTCTGAAGCGCCCGTCCGCGCCCCAACTAGGACAAACGCTGGCTGAGCATTTTTATTGTTTAATATAACAGCTTTACTGAGATGTAATTCGCTGACCATCATAGTCACACCTTGCAGGTATGCAGCTGAGGGGTTCTCACCAAGTTGGATATTCACAAAGGTGTGCAGCCATCGCCACAATCAATTTTAGGATGTTTTCCCGCTCCCCAAAGAAACCCTCTACACATTAGCAATTATTCCCAACCCTCCAACCCCATCTCCTGGCAACCACTAATCTACTTTCTGTCTCTTCGGATTGATCTGTTCTGGACATTTCATTTAAATGGACTCACCAGCAGGAGGCCTTTGGCGACTGGCGGCTGCTTGGCGAGCTGTTTGCGAGGTTTGTTCCTGTTGCAGTGGCTCTAGGTGCTGGCTGAACAGTATTATATTTATCTGTTCATCAGTTGATGGAAATTTGAATTATTCCCACTCTCTGGCTATGAGTGGTTTATAAAAACAGCGAATAGAGCATAGTGGAGAAAGAGTCTCAATATATATTTTTTATTTTTATTTTACTTTTTTATTTTTATTTTATTTTTTTGGTACATGCCCCTAGTGGGAACCGAACCTGGGACTCTCTGGTCCGCAGGCCGGCGCTCCAACCGCTCAGCCAAACTGGCCAGGGCTCAGTATATATTTTTTAAATCTAAATTAATTTTCCTCTGAGTTCTTTGTGGTTAGCAACAACCTGTCTCTGAAGACTAGGATTAAAAGGGATCTTGGAAATTTTTAAACCAGCCTTTTGATATTCCAAAGTGGGAAACTGAGGCCCAAAGACGGGCAGGGGCTTGCCCAAGGGGCAGACTCGAGACAGAACCAGGTCCCTGGGCCACCTGCTCTGGAAGCCACTCTGCGATGCCCCCACAGTCAGGCCTGCGCAGTGCAGGCTGGGAGGTAGGAGGTGGAAGGGCCGGGACCCACCGCAGTGGGCATGAGCTGGGTCCTGAAGCCTCTTCACTGCCAACAACAGAAGCCCACCCAAGCTCCCTTGAGCTAAAGGGGAACCTTTTTAAAAGTAAGGACATAGAGTATGTTAGGGATCCCAGGAGCAGAGAAGCAGCTGGACTTGCCCGGGGCCGACTCGGGGCCTCAGTGGGTGTTGAGACTCTTCCTGGCCCTTCATTTCTCCATACAGGCCTGTTCCTCTGTTTCTTAACTGCAGACCGTCTTTCTCAAATTCACAGTTGGTCCATGTGGCAGACTGTGGCTTCCACTGGCCCCAGACTGACGCGTGGCAGTTCCAGCCTCTCTAACTTAGTTCCTGGTGGTGCATCTGAATACCAGAGTCCCAGGTGTTCACCCCGGTCACTCGGCTGTGCTGGCCAACATGGCTTTGGTGGCCCCTAGGAATGTAAGGTCTCTGAGGTAAGGGGCCGAGCACACACACACCTGCACCCCTTGTAGGTGTTGGTGACAAACGCCACTGGCGTTATTGGAAGATGAAGGATGCAGCCCATCTGAGATGCAGGGAAAACAGAGATACAGAGGTACAGGTGCCTCACATAGTCGTGGGAAGGACACTTTAATCCAGCCACCAGAGGCGACTCCAGACCCTCTAACCCCCACCCCACTGATCTGGTCGGCACTGCCACCATGCTAGAACCAGGGAAGTGGGGAGCCAGGATGCATCCGGGCTGTTGAGTTCAAGAACTCAGCACTAGCGCTGTGAGCCGGGACCAGGAGGCCACTGCCACAGCTGTGTCTTGACTCCCACTGGGACACTGGGATGCTGGTCGGGCCTCTGGATTGTCTCTGATGCCCACTCACCTAGGGCCTGGGCATAGATGCCCTGCTTTGACAGGAATGCATCTAAAGCAGCAGAAAGGTGGCCTGGCCCTACTTGAATTCGCCTCTTCAAATCAGGAAACCTATGATGAGTCCTGAACTTCCCAGCTGCAAGGGATTCTGGGAGATGTCTCTGCAGACTCTGGAAGGAAGCTGGACTATGGCTGCGGAAGGCCAGCTCAGCATGTTCACTCCCGTGTTGTCATGCAGCTTGGGGAAAAGCAATAAAACCAGTCTTAACCGATGACTTAACTTAGACCAGACCCAGTAAGGCATCCATGTGGCATTCAGTCTCATAGTAGGCAGAGGACGGTCAGGGCCCCAACATTTCGCTTGGCAGGCGCATCCTTCATCAAGCACCTGCCCCAGCCCCAGCCTTGCTCTTAGCACCATACGTTCAGTACTTAGAGTCTGCACAGAGCCCTGCTGGAGGGCTGGTGTGGTCCCCATTTCAGAGGTGAGGAAACAGAGAGCCACACACTGGTGAGTAGATGCCCCAGGCTAGTACCCAGGTCTACCTGATGCCAAAGTGCTGTCCTCTGCCTGGTTGCAATGTTGACTTTGGCAAGAGGGCCCTCTGCTGAGTTGGACGGTCTGCTCTGGGGCTCAGGGGGCGGCAGGAAGGAAGGTGGGGAGGAGGAGGCCAGCTGCTGGGTCTGTGTGGTTTGCAAACACCTGGAGCCCAATGGCAGAGAACCCCCCAGTGGGGTGGAGGACCAGCAAGTGTTCTGGACTCAAGTGTTTCTGCGACCGGCATCCTCTATTTCACGTCCCCCAGACCCTCCAAACCAAGGGTGCGGCCTTCAGAGGCAGGCAGTGAGCTCCTTGCCTTTGCTTTTCTTCAGTCCTCCCACCGTTCCTTGGGGTGGGTGAGGTAGGCAGTTGTGCCATCTTACAGATGGGGACATGGAGGCTCAGAGAGGTAGAGGGGCCACCCACTGCCACACCATCGCGACGGACAGAGGACAGGACATCCCTCTCTGCCGGAATTCTTCAGATCCTGAGATGGGTGCACAGCTGGCCATAACTTGGGGTCATCTTTAGAATGAGGGAGTTGGCACACCGACCCTGGGGTGAGGGTCCCTGAGATCGACACCAGCTGAGAGATAATCTGGACCTGGCTTCTCTGTTGACTGGTAGATCCTGGTCTGCAGGTCTCATCTGCAGCCCCCTCCCCAGCCCCCGCCCTTGTCTCCGAGGGCAGCTACCTCCATGCGGAAGCGTGAACAGGGTCGCAGAGGCTAAACCAGGATACCCTGCTGTGTCGTGGTGAAGCAGGCCAAGGCCACATCCTCGGGGAAGGCCTCTCAGCCCCAGGAGCTCTGCAGGCCTCACGTTGGGCTTCCAGCTGCTGTCTCTGGGCCTTTGGCTCTCGTGCACCCAGCCCTGACAGCCCACGGCCTTACGTCAGCCCTCCGCAGGGCCTGCCTCTGATTGCTGAGGCCTGATGTTTCTCTCACTTCTTCCCTTCCATCCTGTCCTTTCCTCCCAAACCTCAGCCTAGCTGCTCAGCTTGATTATGGCCCTGATCTCATCGGCTTCCCATAGGGCCCCTCCTTGACCCTCTTGTGCTTTCAAGATTAAAACTCACCCACCAGGAGTCAGGGTGGCATCACTTAGAAGCTTTATGTTGGACTCGTGGGTCTGCCACATCCTAGCTGTGTGACCTTGGGCAAGTTGGCTTACCTCTCTGAACCTGTTGGAGTCTTTGTAAAACCACCAAACCCAGGGCTTGACAATAGTAGGTACTCAGTAAGTGGAAGTTAATGTGGTTGTTAATATCAACAATAGCTTAAATTTCGTGCTTTCTCTGTACCAGGCGTTATTCTCAACACATCACGTGTGCTGGCCCTGTGAGGCAGGAACTGATATCCCTGCTTTACCGATGGGAAACTGAGGTTCAGCGAACCTTTCCCACTCACACAGGTAGCATAGGCCAGAGCTGGGGTTAACAGCAACCTCGCTAGCTGTTAACCGTGACGCTTCTGTGCCCCTCAGAAGGCATTCAATTTAATGGTAAGTCTAAATTTAGGGATAAAACAAAAATGTATTTAAAAGAACTAAAAATTGTTGATTATGAAGTTTATTCACCCCAAGGAATAAGAAAACTTGCATGGTTCCCCTTCTCAGGAGGATTTTTCTGCTCAGATCACAGCCCTGAGCTAAAAGTAGGAGGCTCTAATCTGGCAGTCAACATTCTGTCAGCTGGTGGGGAGCAGACAGACTCCCATGGGTCTTGGCATCATGGGACCGAGAGGGCATGCAAGGAATATAGTGCAAAGGACCCAGGGTTTATATTCTAAAGACCTGCATTCAAGTCTTGGTACTACCTCTCGGTTTCTGAAATGTTTCACTGAATTTGACTAAACCTCAGTTCACTTACCTGTGAAATAGAGAGGATATTCCTCCAAATTGATATGAGTATTTGTGAACGCTACCTCCAAGATCTGAGGCACACAGCAGAATTGATGGATGATAGTGAGGTGATGGTTCACTAATCAGCCTGACAGTGCTCCCCCTTCGCCTGCACACCCCGTCCCTCCCCACGAGGGCCAACACAGAGGCCGCTGGGGAAGCAGGTTTGTCTGCGGGCCTGCCACTTTTTGTGTGAGACTTTGGGCAGTTCATTAACCTTAATGGGACTTGGTTTTTCTCTTTAGAAATAGAGTTAACTAAGTGAAATACATCCCTGGAATGCAAGGTTAGTTCAACGTATGAAAAACAATCAGTATAACATACCACATTATTAGAACAATGGACAAAACCACATGATAAAACAGACACAGAAAAATTAAAATTCTATAAAATCCTCACCCTTTATTGATGAAAAAGCGCTCAACAAACCAGGAATAGGAGTGAATTTTCTTACCCTCATAAAGGGCATCAACAACAACAAAACCCATAGCTGTAACATTATACTTAATGGTGAAACACTGAAAGCTGTACCCCTAAGACCAGGAAAAGGGGTCATGCCCACCACTTCTACTCAACATTATTCAGGAGAGTATAGCCAGGGCAAGAAATAAAAGACATCCACATTGGAAAGGAAGAAGTGATAGTATCTGTATTCACAGATGACATGATCTTATACATAGGAAATCTAAGGAATACACACACACACACACACACACACACACACACACCCTATTAATAAACTTGTAGGATACAAGATCAATATACAAAATTCAATTGTATTTCTATACATTAGCAATTAGCAATCTTAAAATGAAATTAGGGAAATTCCATTTATAATAGCATTAAAAATAAAGTACAAAGGTAGTGCAAGACTTGTACACTGAAAACTATAACATCTTGTTGAAGAAGATCCTAAAGAAGATCTAAATATTCATGGAAGACTTAAAATGTTTAGGATGGCAGGAGTCCCCAAATTGATCTACAGCTTCCAGGCAACCTCTATAAAAATCCCAGCTAGATTTCTTTACAGAAATCGACAAGCTAATTTTAAAACTCATATGGAAATTCAGAGGGCCCAGAATAACTGGAACAATCTTGAAAAGAACAAAGTTGAAGGACTCAGACTTTGTGGTTTCAAAACTTAGAAGATGCAGTAATCAAGACTGTTTAGTACGGGCATACGGACAGAAATATAGATCAATGGGGTAAGACTGTGAGTCTTGAAATTACCCATATATTTAAGGTCCATTCGTTTTTGGCAGGAGTTGCAAGACAGTTCAGGGGGAAATCGTCTTTCCAGCAAGTGGTGTTAGGACAATTAGATACCCACATTTTTAAAGGAGTAATTTTGAACCCTTAATTTATATCATATACAAAAAAAGTTAACTCAATATGAAACAGACCTAAATATGAAATGCTTAATAGAAGACATAGGTGTAAATATTTGTAACTTTGGATTAGACCATGGTTTCTTTTCTTTTTTTGATCCTCACCCAAGGATATTTTTCTGTTTATCTTCAGATAGAGTGTGAGAGAGAAAGAGAGAGATATTCATGTGAGAGAGACACATCAATTGGTTGCCTCCCGCATGACCCCAACCAGGGCCAGAGACCAAACCACAACCAAAGTATGTGCCCTTGACTGAAATCGAACCCGTGACTCTTTGGTTCATGGGCCAATGCTCTAACTGTTGAGCCAAACCAGCCAGGGCTAGACCAGGGTTTCTTAAAGCAATCTAAAGCATGAGTATCCAAATAAAAACATAAATTGTTGCATCAAAATTAAAAACTTTTGTGGTATATAGGTCACTATGAAGAAAGTGAAAAGACAACTCATAGAATAGAGGAAACATTTGCAAATTTTATTTCTAATAAGGATCTAGTGTCCAGAGCAGATACAGAATGCTAAAAGCTCAACAATAAAAAGACAATCCAATTTTTAAATGAGCTAAAGATTTGAGTAAATAGTTCTCCAAAGGAAATATACACATGGACAATAAGTTCATAAAAAGGGCCTCAGTGTTATTAGTCATCATGGAAAGGCATATCAAAACCACAAGGAGATACCACATCACACTCAGTAGAATGACCACAATCAAAAGAGATGACAATAATGTGTTGGCGAGGATGTTGGATACATTGGCCCCCTATACGCTGCTGGTGGGAATGTAAAAGGGTGCAGCCACTTGGGAAACAGTCTGGCGAAAGTTAAGCATAGTTACTGTATGACACAGCAGTTCTACTCCTAGTTATATATCCAAGAGAAAGGAAAACATGCCCACGCAAAAACTTATACATGAATGCTCATAGCAGCGAAAAGGTAAAAACAATCCAAATATCCATCAAGTGATGAATGGATAAACAAAATAGGATATATCCATAAAGTGAAGTATTGTGCAGTACTGATAGTATGTTCCCGCATGGATGCACTTCGAAGACATATGCTACATCCGAGAAGCCAGACACAATGGAACGTCCAAAATAGGCAAGTCTATAGACACAGGTGGATCAGTGGCTGCCAGTTTGAGGAGAAGAAATGTGAAATGATAGCTTTATGGGTACAGGATTTTTTTTGGAGGGTGATGAAAATCTTCTGGAATTACATAGTGGTGATCATTACACAGCTTTCTAATATGCTAGAAAACACCTAATTGTACATTTAAGCTGCTGAATGCAATGATATGTTAATCCTATCTCTCTTGTTTTTAAATGGAGTTAACCTAGGAGGGTGGTTCTCAAAATGTGGTCCCAGGACAGTAGCATCACCAGCCCCTGGGGATTTGTTAGAAACGCAAATTCTTGGACCCCCATTTCAGCTGCCAGATCATTAGCTCTGGGGCTCTAACAAGCTCTCCAGGGGATCCGTTGTATATTCAAGTTTGAGAACCCCTGGTCTGGAGCTATGCTCTCTAGACCATGAAAATGCTCCTAGTTCCAGGGTTTGTGAGTATGTCCTTGGCATCATCCAGGGACACACGTGTCCCCATATGCCTCAAGTTTACCACTCCCTCCATTGGACTGTCTGGTTAGTCAACTGTCCAAGTTAATTTGTTTGAAGTTTTCATCAGCAAACTGCATCTGTTCTTAATTCTTTCCTTCACTATGATTAGCCATCTGTTTTGTTACAGTTCATTTTAAAGATATTTTTCACATAATTGTCATTTTCTACTTCAAAAGAGAAATCTGAGAGCTTAGTGAAAGAAACAATAGCAGACTGTTTCTTTTGCTTATGTTTGCACGTTTATCAGAGTCCATGATATGAGCATTTTTTCAGATGTCTTGAAGGAATGTGGGGACGGGCAGGAGGGGCTCCTAGTGGTATTGGGGGAGATGTCCTTTGGTATAGACCTTATCTCATCACCCCAGCAGCCCCTCCCCAGATTCTGTTATCATTGAAACCATGAATTAGTTCAGACTCTCTTCATGTTAGAGAAACTCGATTCAGGCAGATTTAGGCCAGAGAGCTTCCAGCTTTGTTCTTTCTTTTTTCAAGACTGGTCTTTCTAATCCAGGTCCTTTGCATTTTCATAAGAATATTAGAATCAGCTTGTCAATTTCTGCAAAACAAACAAACCTCGAATTTAAATAAGAATTACATTGAATCTATACATGAGTTTGGGGAATATTTTCATCTTACCATTAAATCTTTTGATCCATGTACAGGACATCTTTCCATTTATTTAGGTTGTCTTGAATTTCCTTCATTGACGTTTGGCAGTTTTCAGCATATAAATCATGTACTTCTCATTACATTTATTCATAAACCTTTTTTTTTCTTTTTGATGCTATGGTAAATTATTTTCTGAATTTCATTTTTGGATCATTCATTGTCATCATATAGAAGTGCACCTGAATTTTGTATATTGATCATGTATCTTGCAACTTGCTGAACTTTTTTTTTTTTTCAATTCTAATCATTTTGTGTGTGTGCATTCAAATTTTTTCTATATAAGATCATGCCATCTACAATAGGGATACTTTTACTTCTTCCTTTCCAATCTGAATGACTTTTACTTCCTTTTTTCTTGCCTAGTTTTACTGGCTAACTCTTCCACACAATGTTAACTAGAAGGGTAAGAGCAGACATCCACACCTTGTTGAAAGTTTACCGTCTTTCACCATTACGTATAACGTCACCTGTGGTTTTCTGTAGATGCCCTTTACCAGGTTGAGAAAATTCTCTTCTATTCCTAGATCACTGAGTGTTTTGTCATGAAAAGGCATTAGATTTTGTCAAATGCCTTTTCTGCCTCAATGGACATGATTGCAGTTTTGTCCTTTATTCTGTTACCATGGTATATTGGATTGATTGAATTTCATATGTTAAACCAAGCTTGCATTCCTGTGATAAGTCCCACGTGGTCCAAGTGTATAAACATTTTGATACGTTGTTTGATCCAGTTTGCCAGAAATGAGTTAAGGATTTTTGCATCTATATCCATAAGGGATATTGATCTGTAGTTTTCTGTTCTCTTGGTGTCTGGCTTTGATATCAGTGTAACAGTGGCTTCATAGAGAGCACTTAGAAATGTTCCCTCTTCGTCTGTCTTTTGAAGGAGTTTGCGAAAGACTCATGCTGATTCTTCTTTAAACATTTGGTAGAAATTACCATGAGGCCATCTGGTCCTGGCTTTACTTTAAAGGAAGATTTTTTTATGACTATGTCAATCTCTTGTTATAAATCAACTCTGCTTTTCTATCATTTTTAGTCAGTTTTGGTAGTTTCTGTCTTCATAGAATTTTGTGTTTTATCTATGTAATCTAATTTGTTGGGGCACAGTTGTTTATTATATTCTTTAATAATTCTTTTTATTCCTGTGAGGTTCATGGTGATAACCCTCTTTCATTCCTGATTTTAGTAATTTGAGTCTTTCTTCTTTGTTGCTTGGTCATTCTAGCTAATGGTTTGTCAATTGTGTTAATCTCTTTTTTTTTTTTAATCCTTACCCGAGGACTTTTTTTTTTTTTTTTTTTTTTTTTGCACTTTATCTTCAGATAGAGCGGAAGGGAGAGAGGGAGGAAGAGAGAGAGAAACATCGATGTGAGAGACACATTGACTGGTTGCCACCCACATGACCCTAACAAGGGTGGGGGACAAACTGCAACCAAGGTATATGCCCTTAACGGAAACTGAACTCAGGTCTCTGTGGTCCTCGGGCCAATGCTCTAACCTCTGATCCAAACTGGCCAGGACGTGTTGATCTTTTTAAACAATCAAATTTTAGTTTCAGTGATTTCTTTCTATTTTAATTTTTTTCTATTTCACTTATTTTTACTTTAATTATTTCCTTCTTTCTGCGTTCTTAGGATTTAATTTGCTCTACTGTTTTTGTTTCTTATGGAAGAAATTTAGGTCACTGACTTAAGATCTTTAATATAGTTATTTATAGCTATAAAGGTCTAAGCACTGCTTTTGCTGCATCCTATATGTTTTGGTATGTTGTGTTTTTATTTTCATTTACCTCAAAGTATTTTCTGATTTCCCTTATGATTTTCCTTGATGCATTATTTATTTAAGAGTGTGTTATTTAACTTCCATATATTTATGAATCTTTCAGTTTTCCTTTTGTTGTTGACTTCTGATTTTTTTCCATTGTGAAATGATTGTAGAAGATATTCGGCATGATTTAAATCCTTTCAAATTCCTTGATGCTTGTTTTTGATGGAACATGTGGTTTATCCTGGAGAGTGCTCCATATGAATTTGAGATGAATGTGTATTCTTTCTCAAATGTATGTGTTCATATTTTTCATCAGATTTAGAAAGTTTTCCAATATGAGTTCTTCAAATACTCTTCCTTGTTCTCTCTACTTCTGTCTGGCGCTCTCCTTGTGCCTATGTTGGCACGTTGGGTGGCGTGCCGCAGGTCCCTGAGACACAGTTCATTTTCCTTCATTCTTTCTCCTTTCTGTTCCTGAGACTAGTCAGTCTCATGGACCTATTTCAAGGCCATTGACGTTTTCCTTCTTCCTGCTCAAGTCTGCTGTTGAGCCTCTCCAGTGAATTTTTTGTTTTAGCTGTTGTACTTCTGAATTCCAGAATTTATTTTGGCTCTTTTTTATAATTTGTACTTCTTTATTCTCATATTCTATGGTGAGAAATTTTTCTCATGCTTTTGTTTAGTTTTTTAGACATTTAAAAGACTTCTGTGTGTATAGTTTAAAATAGCTGATTTAAAGTCTTTGGTAAATCCAGTGTCTAAAATTCCTCAGAGATAGTTTCTACTGACTGTTTTTTCCACTGCATGTAGACCATATTTTCTTGTTTGTCTCCTAATTTGTTGTTGTTATTGTTATTGAAAACTGGGCATTTAAAATGATATAATTTGACGATTCTAGAAAATGTGTTCTTCTCCCTGACCAGGTCTGCTTGTTGTTACTATTTATTGTTGTTTTTGTTTGTTTGGTGACTTTTCTCAAATAATTTGGTAAAGTCTGTATTTTGTGTTGTGTGTGGCAACTGAAACATCTGCTAGGTTAGCCCAAGGTCGTCTAATGATTGCACAGAGATTTCCTTGGAGACCTGGACCCAGTGAGTCTCCCAGTCGTCTCTGATGGGTCCTGTGTGTTTGGGGCACATCTTCAGCCCTCAAGCCGGCAGTTTACAGCCCACCTCAGCCTTTACCTCTTGCTTGCTCAGGTCCTCAGCGTTAGGGAGAGGAAAAAACGTAGAAAATTCTAAGTCATTGCTGAGCATGCAAATAACCCTCAGCACAGCCCCATGCATGCTTGTGGTTTTCAGATTCCCAGAAATATGTAGGAGCTTTACAAAGCCCTATAGATACTACATTCCCTAGTTTTTCCTTGTAAGCTTTTTGGTTCACTTATTGTTTGTCCTGTTACCCCCCACCTTGGGGAGTGTGATGCTCCACAGTTGCCTCTGATTGTTTTCAACAAACGCCCTCAAGGAAAAGGCTATTTGCGTTGGCTGAGCTCTGGTTCAGGTTAAAGAAGGACACTCTTGGAAGTGGGATCTTCCAAGAATGTACCAAATAGGTCAGATAATGCGCTTTCTCTGGGAAAGGACATAGAAGGAGCTCCATCCTGCTGCTGCACCCCTGGTGGGGTGCCAGGCTGCTGGCTTTCCAGGCTTCTCCAGAGCTGGTGAGAGGGGATGGAAAGTAGGGCAAGTTAAAACCTCATAAAGCTCCCTGTTCTCTCTGAGATCCAGTCAATTTTCATAAGTAAACACTCCCTGGGTTGCTACAAACCTTTGGTCAGTTTCTGAAGTTCTGAAAAACGTTTATTCTGACCATTTGCCAGTGTTCTCACTGCCTCCAAGGAGCAGAGAATTTTCATAGCCCCAACCCCTCCCCCATTTCCGTGGCATCACCCACCAGCTGGGTTTCGAGCCCACATGTACACACAGTGCTCAGAGGCTTCTTCAGGGCGCTGTGCTTGTACTTGATGGTTTATGGAGGCGTCTTTCCCATGGCTGAGTTGTTTGTGGATTCCTTTGGGGGGAGCCAGTGAGGTCATACCCGCCAGCCAGGACACCCACATTTTAGTCTTGCATCTACCACAGGAGCAAAGAAGCTGAGAACAGAGGACTTACTGGGTGTCAAGCTGGGCTCTCCCTTTCCATGGAATATTTTATGTACATTGTATCACGTCATTCTTGCAACAGCAAAAAAAAAAAAAGGTAATGTTCCCATTTAACAGATAAAGAAACTACTAAATGCAGAGCACCTAGCACTGTGCCTGCGACACAGAGCAAACACTTCATAGGTTGATTACGGTGGTGTTGTTAGTACAACTGTTATGATCAGAGAAGGAAGTGGAGCTCTTGGGATTTCTCCAGGCCGTTCGAATACCAGCTCGGTCTGTCTGATTCCAAAGCCCATCCAGATCCCACATCCCCATCCCAGCTCCCCTGGACAAGTCTATCCCTCCCTGGGTCTCCTTTCCTTGCTCTGAAGGATTTGAATGGACTGAGTTATTCCATCAACAAACAATGAGGTGTGCTGCTAAGGTCACTTTCAGGGTGACATGATGGAGGTATGTGATTCTGTGACATCAGTTGCTCAGAGTCATATTGGTAGCATTTTCCTGTTGGGCTTGAAAAAATAAACCGACAGGAAGACTGACAGGTGTGTGACCCAACGCGTGTTTTTCTCCCCCTCCCTCTGGCTCTGTCCCATCCCCCTGCAGAGACAGCAGGGGACAAAGCCAAGTGGGTGTTCACCTGGCCACTCATCTTCCTCCTGTGCATCACCATCCCCAACTGCAGCAAGCCCCGCTGGGAGAAGTTCTTCATGGTCACCTTCATCACCGCCACGCTGTGGATCGCCGTCTTCTCCTACCTAATGGTGTGGCTGGTGAGTGGAGGGAGCGGGGTGGACCGGACAGACAGCCCCTGCCCAGCACCTGCCACAGGTGGGAGCGTGACCTCAAAACTGCTGTGCCACCTTTGGCAAGTTACCTACCTCTGACATTACCTGCCCCCCGACCTTGACCTGTCTTCCAGTAAGAAGGGGTATTGGCAGTGGTGCACGCTGCTGCGCTCTGCACCAGGGATGCCCAGACAGGTACAGTGTGGCACATGCTTGCGAGGCAGGCATGGGGGATGGAGGTAAACCTTCTCCCCTGGCAGCATGGGCAGAGCACCATGGCGGGGTGGCAGGGGCTGGGGGTCGAGGACCGGGCCTGATACCTTGAAGATGTTTCTGTAAAGAACTCCAGAGGGCTGCTCACTAGGCCCCATCCTTTCAAGGGTCCTGGGGGAAGGTGACGGAGACTGGAGTCAGTGGGAAATGAACGCAAGTAGCCCTTCTATGCCCCCTGCCAAGGAATGTTCCTCTCCCCTTTCTATGTTCAGGCACATGTATAAACTGTATGTAAACTCTTTCAATCCTCATAACAACCATTTTATTACGCTCATGTTACAGATGAGGGAACTGGGGCCTAGAGATGGAGTAATTTGCCCAGTTAGTTACACAATTAGCATCTGCTACACAGTTGGTTACATCATTAGTGAGTTCTAGGTTGGGACTAGAACCCTGGTCTATTGTTCTCCGGAGCCACGGCCTCAGCCGCTATCCCGAGCTGCCTCTGTTTGTTGCTGGGATTTCCGTGCCATCTGGACTGCGGTTTTGCAGGTGGAGAGGCGCTGGCACGGCTCCTTGGCAGCTCCTCTGGCCACGCATCGCAGTTCTCGCTACAGACCTTCAGAGGCTGGGCTGGGCCAAGCAGGGGCACCTGCCCCCTTGCTCTGTGTGCCACCCTGTGGGGTCCTTCCAGTCCTCTCCCTCCTCCTCCTCCTCCGCCTCCTCCCCTTCCTCTTCTCCCTTCTCCCCGATCCTCCCCTCCTTCCCCCCTCCTCATTCTGACCGGAGCGTCCAGGAGCAAATTGAGATGCAGCTCGAGGATGGCTGCGTTCCTACTGTGAAGCTCACCTGTCAGCTGTGCACAGCCATGGCCTCCGTGTACCATTGCCCTCTCCTCGCACCTGGGGCCAGCTGTGGAAAGGGCGAGTGAGTCTTGGTCTCAGCGTCACAGGGGCCACCATTCCCTTAACCCTCGAGGAGCCGCTTGGTGGGCAAAGATGGGCCGTGGGGGTCACACGGCAGTGGATTTGAGTCTTAGTTTTCCCACTTAGGTTCCATAAAACTTAGGCAGGTGACTCAACTTCTCTGAACCGCAGCCACCCCCTCCAAAACAGGGAAGATCATCCCTGTCTAACAGGGTTATTGGGAGAAGGAGAAGTCTCTGTGCAGACATCGTGATCCGGGCTGGCGGTACAGAAAATTGCTCATAACTGTAAATATCCGCTATTTTCACCATGTGATGGAGCCAGCACTGACCGCCCCATGCTCTGTCAGGTGAAGGTCAAAGTCCCCGTAACCAGTGTGTGTGTGTGTGTGTGTGTGTGTGTGTGTGTGTGTGTGTGTGTTGGGGTGGGGAGGAGTTGGAAATAGCGACTACCCTAACTTCCCAGAACAGACACCAGTCCAAGATCATGAAAACTATGCCTTAAATGAGTTGAATTTGCAAACTTAAAACTTTCTGAGTACGGTTCAAGGCCAGCCCATCTTTACATTTGATTTTTTAAAATCCAGTGACTTCTGTTACTAAAATGCATTCCCAAAATAACATTGCAGTTTAAAAAAAAAGAAGAAGAAGAAGTATTTCATGATATTTGAGTGGGTGTGAGAATTAGGGAAGATGAAATTAACAAATGTGTGAAACTTTTTCTCTAATTACTGAAAATAACAGTATTCTTATATCAGTTCTACTAATTAGCAGTGAGGTTGGATGTTTAACAACTCTCCCACCCCCACTCGTTAAAGCAGAGTCTGTGAAGGGTTGGCCCTACATCCGTCCCTGCTGGGCAGTCTTTCATGGTTTTGAACTTCAGCTGACCTTTCTTTAGGGGAATTTCTACTCCTATAGAAAGCAGTGGAGTGCCACGTTAGCCCGATTTTTTTTATCTTTTTTATCCTCACCCAAGGATATTATTTTTTTATTCATTTACTTATTTTTGAGAGAGAGGGGGGAAGGAGAAGGGAGAGAGAGAAAGAAGAACATCGATGTGAGAGAGAAACATCGATCCGTTGCCTCTCGCATGCACCCAAGGGAATTGAACCTGCAACCTGGGTAGGTGCCCTGATCAGGAATCGAATGAGCCACCTTTTGGTATACAGGACAATGATCCAACCAACTGAACTACACTGGCCAGGACTGCAGGCATTCTTACTTAGCTTCTCTGACTCTCAGTTTTTCTAGACAGAAAATGGGCATAATAATAGTGCCTCCCTCACTATATAGTGCCTCCCTCACTAATAGTGGGTGGCACGTAATGGAGAACATGAGATTGTGAAAACAAAACACCTGCTTGCATACCTGGTATACAGTAAATGCTCGGTAAATGTTACTTATAAGTAGAGATAGAGATATTGTCAGAGCCAAAAAAAGAAACCTCCTCAATATCCAGCAGCAAGGGATTAGCTAAAACTTTATAGCCATCCAGTGAAATCTGTGCATCAGTTTAAAATAATGTAATTGGATATTTGAGATGGAAAGGTATTCACAATGTATTATTACATGAAACACATGTTGCAAAATATATGTTGATAGTACAGTCTGATTTCATTCTTTCTAATATACCAGAAAGGTCAAGGGTATATTCTAAAACAGTGGTGGTTTTTTAAAATATGTTTTTATTGATATTTTGGAGAGAAAGGAAGGGGGAGGGAGGGAGAGAGACAGACAGACAGACAGACAGACAGACGTTGATATGAGACAGAAACATGGATCGGCTGCCTCCTGCACGCCCTCCACTGGGGATCGAGCCCACAACCCAGGCCCACACCCTGAGCAGGAATTGAACCGGGACTTCTCGGTCCATGAGATGACGCTCAATCCACTCAGCCACACCGGCTGGGCAAAAGCAGTGGTTTTTAAATGCGGTTCCTAGACCAGCAGTCTCAGGAATGTGCCAGGAATGCAGTTTCTTGGGCTTCACCCCAAACTTCCTGAATCAAAAACTCTGGAGGTGGGGCCCGGCAGTCTGCATGTTCACAAGCCTGCCAGAGGGCTTTCTGCATGTTCGCGCGTGAGAACCACTGGCTGATGGGATGTGTGACTAGTGTTTGTCTGTGGGTCTTGAGAAACGGTAGATGATTTTCAATTTTCATTTTACTTTATTTCCTCGACTTTTTAAAACAGTGAATGCATATTACTTATGTCATCAGGGAACAAGAACACGCGAGAGATATTTTTAAAACCAAACCATATTGCAGATTTTTTCGATGGTTGCAGCAGTAGTGTGCTCGAGTGAAAGGCACTGAGGGTAAGCGATGTTCCCCCTTCTTCTGCAGGTGACTATTATCGGGTACACATTCGGGATCCCTGACGTCATCATGGGTATTACTTTCCTGGCAGCAGGCACGAGCGTTCCAGACTGCATGGCCAGCTTAATTGTGGCAAGACAAGGTACACATCCTGTGTCAGTCCCCACCGCCATCAGCGTCACCATGCAGGCCCCTCACCCCTGCCCGAGCTACAGTTCCTGGCTCTTATGACTTGTAGTTAAGTTCTGCTGTGGAGGGAGCTGTGATTTTTGGAAATCACACGTATCAGGTTCCACCCGTGGGGAGAATGCCACCCAGATGAACCCCCCCCCCCACTCCAGACCTCAAGAAGCATTTGTACGCGTGCAGTTGTATAAAAATGAACTTGTCCTGAAATCACCAATGTGAGACTGACCAGAGCTGAAGCCCAGCCTTCTTATCGCTAATGAGGTGGTAACAAGAAGTGTTCTGGTCCCGTGAGGGCAGAGTGGGGATGTCCTAGACCTCCAACGATTTCCCTATGCTTCTTCGGAGTTCCAGAATTTGTGTAATGTTTTGGTGTGTTGGGTCATTTTTCTTTGTGGCCTGCAAAGCGACATGGGTTAAGCAAGGTGAGGGGGCCCTGTGAGCTCTCTGACAGCAGAATAGAAGAGCTGACAGAGCCAGCCTTTCTGTACTGCTGTTTCCCGGCGTGGCCTTCCACAGATCTTCCCCCGCAGATGGAGGTTTGGAAGTATGGCGGGTGGGGGTGCAGGGGGGGTGAATAATGGAGCGAAATCTCAGAGGACTCAGGAGAGGAGAGAAGTAAGTACCCAGAGAGAAAGTTGGCTTTGGCGATAGGGAAAGGACATTTTATTCTTTGAAACAGAAGAAAGGTTTGATTGGTTGGCAGGTGCTGAGAAAATATGAGTTAAGGAGAAGGCAAGGGTGCGTGTATGTTTGGGAGTCACCTGGAGCCTTGTGAAAATAGGGACCCTTGGGGCTGGCAACCCAGGGGAATGGAATTTAATAGAGTGACCTTTGAGGTGAGTGTATTCATTTTGGCTAATCTAATAGTCAAATGGACACGAGACAGATTAGCCAGAGAGGATAACCACATTTAATCATTCATGCACGTACGGGGTGCGTAAGAGCGTGGGGCCCAGGACACAGGGCAGTGGAGGCTTATATGCCATCTTGAGCTAAGGAGAAGGGGTAGTGGTTTGTGATGTCAGAGGGCAGGAAGGAAATTCACAGGGAGATAAAGAAGCACACGTGTGGAAAGCAGGCTTGCTGGGCCTTCTGCAGCAGGGGACACGGAGGGGCCTGGGATCACGCAGGCTTTGCTGGGCTCCTCCCCGCCTCTCCCATTAGTTCACACTGCAGAGGTCTGTCGAATTCTTTTAGGCAGTTAGGGGTAAGGCCAAAGGTTTTTCCTGAGCCTTTTGTTTCTTGACAATAACCAGCTTAGAAGAATATCCCCCAAAAAGGCATATTTGGGGGCGGCAAACTCTGCCACCCGTCCATTCCCAAATGCTGACATAAAAATAAAGACCCCAACTGGGTGGCTTAAAACAACAGAAACGGCTTTTCTCACAGTTCTGGAGGCTGGCGGGTCACCGTCAAGGTGTCAGCTTGTGGCTGCATTACTCCGGTCTCTGCCTGCAGCTTTGCACGGCCTTTTCTCTGTGCGTGTCTGTGTCCACACAACCCTCCCCTTTTATTTTTTAATCCTTGCCCGAGGACATTCTTCCATTTATCTTAGGGAGAGAGAGAGAGAAAAAACATCGACGTGAGAGAGATGATTAGTTATCTTCCACACGACCCCGACCAGGGCCACGAACGAACTGGAACTGAGGTATGTGCCCTGCGACTGTTTGGTCCACAGACCAACGCTCTAACCACCGAGCCAGACCAGCCAGGGCACACGACCCTCTTATCAGGATACCAATAACTGTATTTGGCTCACCGGATTCAGTATGGCCTCATTTTAATGTGATTACACTTACAAAGACCCTATTTGCAAACGAGGTCACAGTCAGGTTCTGGGTGGACATGACAGGGGCTACTCTTCAGCCCAGCTGAGCGAACAGAAGGAAAGCCCACGAGCACAGAGGGCCTGCCTGATGTCCTCGTGGCGTGAGCGTGGGTGGGATTCAGTCACACAGGTGAGATGACAGGTCCATCCAGAGCTTTGGTTGGCTGGTGGACACGACAGAAGGTCGGGGTAAGAGAACATGAAGTTTAAGCAGCTAGCCCTGGAGTCCAGGCTAGTAGCGGGGTGGGGGGTGACATTAGAAGGTGAAGGACTAAGACGGGGAGGGGATGTCCCAGTGAGGTCAGAGTACGGGCTGTGCAGGAACAAGGGACAGGCAGGTTCTGAGGGAGGACACCCCCTCAGTGGCTGCTAAACCTGAGGGAGGGTGAGGTAGGGAGGGCATGGACGGTTGTCGTACGGTGGCCCTGATGTGATTGACAGAGGACCCAGCGGACACGGTTGAAGCACAGAGAGTGTATTTGTGGCAGGGGGTCCAGAACCTGTTGGCACCACTGCATAGAGCAGCAGCCACGCTGCGTGCCTGCCCGGGGCACCGCTGCCCTGCCTGCGGTGTAGCTGCCCTACCCAAGGTGCCACTGCCCTACCCGGGGCGCCGCTGCCCTGCCCGGGGTGCCGCCCGCAGCCTCCCTGCACTGGGCCGCAGCCTTCCGTGTGGTCCAGGCTGGCGGCATCGGCTGGACAGGGAGTGTGAGAAATTCAGACTCTCAGGCCCCACCCCAAACCCCCTGAATCAGAATCTGCCTTTTAGCAAGACCCCCAAGTGCGGCGTGTGCGCCTCACAGTTGGACGCGGCGGAGAGAGGGCGGCGCGTGTGCAGAGCCCCCGGCCCAGCCCCAGGCGCCGGTCCTCTCCTCCCAAGCTCGTCTTTTCACTCCTCCCCAGGATGATTTTCTGCCACCTTCAGGTAGAGAGAAAGGGAAAGGACAGGAGAGAGAAACATCCACGTGAGAGGGACACATCGACTGGCTGCCTCCCGCACGACCCCGACCACGGCCGGGATGAACCGCAACCGAGGTACGTGCCCTTGACCGGAATCGAACCCGAGACACTTCGGTCCACGGGCCGATGCTCTAACCACTGAGCAAAACCGGCTAGGGCTCCTCCCAAACTCTTCACACCTCCCGACAGACCGGTCCACGGGTGCCTGCCTCCTCACCAGGGGCAAGTAGCTGGGCCAGGTACTGCCATCCCTGCCATCCTGCGTGTTAGAGACGGGGGACCAGAAGGCGTCTCCTGGAGATGCCGCCACCGAAGGGCTGCGCTGCCCAGACACTGGCAATGCTGGCGGGGAGGCCCTTGAGGAAGGCGTGTGCCCGAGCTCAGCAGATGACGGGAGCAGGGCGGGAGGAGGAGGTGACCTGGCTTACACCAGCGGGTGGCCGTCACAGGCAGGCGAACCCGTCGTCCAGACGCTCGGAGTCACTGCCCGCTTCTCCGTGACCAGAGCAGTTTACAGTTAGGCCGTTAGGCCTGTTCCTCCCACACACCCGTGTGCGTGCCAGGTGGTTTCGGGTCAAATCGGGGCCCGGCGGCCAGGTTGGAACAGGTTTCAGCCAGTATGAGTCTTATTGGTAAAAGTTGTTTTCTAACTTCTAACACCCCTCAAGGTATTAAGTCCCTCCGATGGAATGGCTAGCACGATTCAGGACAGTGGGGCAGGAAGGGGAAGATGACGACATGGTCCCCACTCTCTAAGACGCTTGTCGCCTGGCTGGCAGAAAAGAGCTCACCCTTTGGAGGCCACCAGGGCATAAGACCAGATGCCCTGGCGTCCCAGCCAAGGTCATGGTTCCATCACCTGGGCCCCAAGTACGCATCCTGTCTGGGTGTGAAGGACGCGAGACTGTTGGCGAACTGTGTGACCTTGGGCACATCTCCAGCCTTAGGGTCATCGTGTGCCATGAGGACAGTGCCCCCGCCTCTCAGAGCGGCTGGGGTTACATGAGGTGAAGCGCAGTGGGTCCTCGGGAACATCACTAACACCCCTGGCGAACTGTGCAGGCCCTGTGTCAGGTTCCACACTGGGAGGGCAGACAGCAGAAACGTACCTCAGTCTGGAGGCTGGGAGGCCCAGGTCGGGGTGTCAGCAAGGCTGAGTCCTCCGGGGGCTGTGAGGAGCATCTGTTCCCGGCCTCTGGCCTTGGCTCTAGATGACCACGTCCACGTGACTTTGTCCCTGCGCTGTCTGTCCACGTTTTTCTAGGACACCAGTCATACTGGATTAGGGCCCACCCTCACGACCTCCTTTGGGTGATCTCTAAAGACCCTCTCTGTAAACAAGGTCACATTCTGAGGGGGTAAAGGTTAGGGCCCCCAACATATGAACCTTGGGGCTCACCATTCAGTCCGTACCAGGCCCCCTGTAGACTTCGCGACCGGTGAGTCTGAGGCCTCGGAGAAGGTTTAGAAATGCGGGGTCTGTGAAGAAGGAATTCTTATCTCAGGAACAGCACTACTAGAGCAGTGAAGGGACAGAACAGGGACTTCCCGTGACCTGCTCCTAATGAGTGACACGTGTCGATTGTCCCTCTAGGCCTTGGCGACATGGCAGTTTCTAACACCATAGGGAGCAACGTGTTCGACATCCTCGTGGGACTCGGCATCCCGTGGGGTCTGCAGACCATGGTGATCAATTACGGATCCACAGTAAGTTCCTCTCGCCTCCTTAGTAAGTGAGGTAGACGCCAGGCGTGTGCATTTCACGGGAATGAGGGTGCTGTTGGCCCGTCCCTGCCAGGGCTCTGGGTGACACGCCCCCACTTCTCCGTGGCACTCCGGCACCCACTTTCTGTGAAGGCTCCCAGAGCAGTCTGAGGGGTGCCTACAGGGGAAGCCCCTGTTTGCCCGGCACTCGTTGGTGCTTCTGCCCTGTATCTAGCCCACTGGAATGCCTGTCCCCGCCCGGTCCTTTTCCTCAGACCAGCGGAGCCGAGATTTGAATCCACAGTTAGCTGATCGTCCATGGCCATGTGCTCACCTTGAACACCCACCTGTGCTTCCCAGATGGGGGAGGGAATACACCGGAGCAGCTGGGCTCTCGGAACAGATGGGCCAGAGCAGCCCAGAGAGTCAGGGCGCGTGTTTGTTTCTGCAGGTGAAGATCAACAGCCGGGGCCTGGTCTATTCCGTGGTGTTGCTGCTGGGCTCCGTGGCGCTCACGGTGAGTTTTTATATTTGCAAAATAGAAGCCTTGTGCACACTTCATTTCATCGAGTCCGCCCGGTCACTTGCATGCCTGTGAAACCCCTCTCTCTTCCCCCGGCAGTGAGGGGCAAAGCTAAGGGAACATGCATTCGGATACCCCGAGACACAATTTGTGCCAAGAATGTTGGCACCCACCTTTGCACTGTTCCCTGAACAACTAAGAAGTCATCGGAGGAAGGAAATGACTTTCTTCTTGCTGCCCAGTCTGTCTCCCCTCACTAGAGGAGAAATCTTCCCCAGCCCGTCCGAGCTGGCAGAGGGGGCATTGCTCAGGCATCCGGACTCGCACATAGTAGAACTCGGGTCTCCACACTCCATGTGCCCAGGACTGAGCTAAACGCTTTACCTTTGCTGAATGATTCAATCCTTACAAATACCTGATGGTACCATTCCCATTTTTCAGAAGAAATCAAGGCTCGGGGGTTAACGTGCCCAAGGTCACCCAGTTAGGACGTGGCAAAGCTGGGACTGGAGCCCAGCTGGTCTGTCTCTGTGGGGCCTGTGACGTTGCTCTGATGAGGGGACTGTGATCCACCTTTAGCAAGCCTCGATTCAGGGGTGAGAGAGAAGGCAGTAAAGGGACGTGTGGGAGAGTCTGGGAAGAATTGAGAAGGAGGGTACGTTCCAACCTCTCTCTCCAAACACATACATAAGTAGAAAAAGTTGGTGCGAGCTGAAGTTTGCCCGATGGTGGGCCCGCAGGAGTTCTGGAGAAGAGGGCTGAGGATACCAGGTTCTGAGGCAGAAGACCCTCCTTGTGGCTGGAGAAGGTCTGGGCTGGGGAGGGCCCGTTCCCTGAGGGCAGCTGGTGTGTCCCTTGAGTCCGAAGGCTGGGCCAGGGCCTCGCCCTGCCATCAGACAAGGCTAAAGCCTGCAGGGCTCATGCCATCTCAGCAAGGCCATGCCTGGCAGCACCCTCTGCTCTAGCCCACATTTGGAGGAAGTGATGGGATTCGTGGTTTATGTGCAGTTTTCCACAAACGTATTTCTCCGCCCCACGCCTGACCCTTGCACTGTCTCCTGCCAGGTCCTTGGCATCCATCTAAACAAATGGAGATTGGACTGGAAGCTGGGCGTCTACGTGCTGGTTCTCTACGCCATCTTCTTGTGCTTCTCCATCATGATAGAGTTTAACGTCTTCACCTTTGTCAACTTGCCGATGTGCCGAGAAGAAGATTAAAGCTGAGCCGCGGCCGGCTGGGAGCTGTTCTGGACACTGGCGCTAGCGTCCTCCCTTCTGTCCCCTCCCACCCTGAGTCTCCTGCACCGGCAGCCGCCATCTGTTCTTTCTTACACTGGAAGGAAGAGCCATCGTGGTCCTGGGTCACGGGCCAGGCTGCTGGGCGTCCTCCTCCTCCTTGGAGTTCTGTCCCCCAAAAGGCAAGATTTGGGGGCCGCTATTAAAGCAGCTCTGCAGACCGGAGCTGCCAGTCACAGGGATGTGGCATGTGTCTGATCTCTCTTGGACACTTCAGTCAGAAAGACTTCTGTGTGCAGTTGGTCTTTCTGTTCCACAGCATCCTCAGAGGGTGAATGAGGTGGTCGGTGAATGGGACATCTCCCAGGGCAAGTGCAAAACAGGAGTGTCCCCTGGGCCTGAGGGGTGAGGTCCGTGGGCAGCCTACGCTGTGAAGAGCTGCAGGAACACTCGTGGTTTGGAGGGGCAGGGCCTCCACCTGCTGGGGGGGTGGGGCCATGAAGGCAGACACCCCTTTTTCTGGACAAATTGGAAGAATGGAAACAGTTTTTCAGATTTGTTCTGTTTTTGTTTTACAGCAGAAGAGAAAACAAGAATACACTATTTTTCTCATGTTTATTGATGCATTCAGAGAATGAGTAATGAAATATTAAAAATAAAATGTCCTATAGCTCATCATACTTGAAAACTATCATTCCATACAAAAGGACCATTATGGGGACCGAAAAGGTGACGCGGAAAACGAACCCTGTGCGTACCGTGTGGCGTGGACACGGAGACGTTTGGCTTGGAACTTGGGAAAGAGTACGCGACTGACCTCTAACTGGGTGCTAATTCACAGACACGGCAGAGATCGTAGTGCCCAGCCATACCTTCCAGACCTGTGTGATGCGGCGTCACTTTGGGCTTGTTTCTTTGTTAATGCTCTACTCTCAAAACCATCCTGTTGAAAGACCCAGTTGTTCTATGCCCAACAAATTCCATAGCCTGCTGAACCAGAATAAGTGTGCCAGCAGTTACTCACAAGGAGAGAGGTTCCCGGAAGGCAGCACACTGCTCCCTGGGTGGCTGGGACCGAAACTGGGAATTTTTAGAGCTGAGTTTCTTGAACCTTACGGTTGGCTACCCATGAAAGGCCAGGGATGGGAGGCTGGTTCAAAAATAGAGAAATATTAAACAGCTTTTGACCACTTCCTAGCTCTCCAATATATATTAAAAAGAGTTACGAACACAAACCATTTGTGGTTTCTAAAAAGAAAGCACAATTAATTTTATATAGAGGTATTTTTATTTTTTTAATGTTTCTATTGCAAAAGTCTATCAGCGTCGATGCACTTTTAACACTGAGCTATTTTGCACGGAAGACAGTGGGAATTACCCATGATGCTAAGAGGAAAGCAGGTGTTTCGTGATTCACGAGTGAGCAGTCATTGGGGATGAGCTGAAATCCAATAGCTAATTCCTTCCTGAGACACAGAGGTTGTGACCCAAGGTGGGGTTTGTGGCTGTGCTCCTTAGGGCCTCCTGAATGCTGACAGAGGAAGTGTTCGCGTGTGTGTCCTTTTCGTTAGCGGGGGCCTGCGGTGGGCCAGACTCCGCCACCAGGTTCTGTCTTGGACCGCCATCAGGGTGAGCGGCTCCACCACACGAAGGCTTCCCTTTTTGGTATGCTACCTAGATATGGACTCAGTGATCTTCAAGTTGAGGACAAGGGTGATTTTCCTAAGAAATTAGCTGAGTGTGAGGCCAGGGAGGCCATCGGTCATCATTATAAACTTAAGTAGAAGAAGGTTTCGGAGCCCTGGGGGCACTGTCCTCTTCGCAAAGCTGGCCTGGTTCTGTCTGTCTTACACTCACCGGCTCTCTAACCCGAGTCTCAAAGCTCCCTGCAACGTAAGTAGGGATTAGTCTCCCTTTTAGCAGAAAATTTAGTCTTGGAGAAGTCAGGTGACTCGAGGTCAATGGCCAGTTAGCAGCAAAGTGGAGGCTGAGCTCCAGATGGTCGCCCGTCTTGGCTCAGCTAGTCCAGGGGGTTGGCCATCCTTGCTGGGGGAGGGGCTGGGCCAGGTGTGGTACGTTTTTGTCCTTGTGGTTGGATTTCATCATTTGAGTCGGAACTTCATCAGATACTTACTTGACTCCTGGGTGCCCCAGCTCATATCCTAATATCTACCCCTATCCAATACCCCTACATTTTTCCCGGTAAAGACCAAAGCATATTTTTAGCGGCAAGGCACAGGCCACATGGCCCCAGATGACGTCCCTGCTGGTGTCACTTGTCTGAACACTTGTATAGTTTTCAGAGAACACGTCCTAATTACTGGCCTTTTCCTCAGCAGAATCCTTCTGAGATTGTAAAGGACACGGCAGTTACAGTGTGAGACTAAACAATGATGTTCTTCATATGTAGAGCGCTCCTGGCTAATTCTCTCTTGACTTTAATGTGCCAAGGTAACTTGCGTAAAGGATTTATGCATTTAGTATACTTAGGAAGCTATAGATACACTGTAGGTGAAAATTTCTCGTTTTAAAATACTTTTCCATCACAAGTTGTAAGAATTGCTTGATTAATTAGGCCTTCATTTTAAAATAATGCTTTATCACTATGCAGGAATATTTCCTTTATTTTATCCCCAAAGCTAATTAGCATGGGGTAATTACACGGCTACAAAAATAGGCAGTTGAAAAAATTAATTTAACTCTTGTCACTGGGGACAGAAAGGAGAAACAAACTGTTGCACTCAGATGGAGAATGTCTACAGAATCAGGAGCAGGGGTTTCCTTTTGATTTCTGGTTGGGAATTTGCCCTGACCAGCCCAAGCATGGTCCAGGTGAAAGGTGAAGCTGGCCCTGAAGGAACGTTCTGGGTCAGCTGCAGTGAGAGACTGGTGGTTAAGGGCACCGGCGGCAGATCAGACCCATCCCACCCTTCCTGTAAGCCACCCTCAGCCAGCCTCTGTGCTTCCTGTCTGTCCTGTGCATGGGCCTTGCTGCCCTGTGAGTTTTCATCTGCTCCTTACCCTGCCCCCCAATCTGTTAGGGCTATATCTTTATTAATTTTAGAGAGGAAGAGAGAGGGAGAGAGAAACATCGACGATAGAAACATCTATTGGCTGCCTCCTGCATGCCTTCCACTGGGGATCCAGCCCACAACCTGGGCATGTGCCCTGACCAGGAATCGAACCGGCAACCCCTTGGTGCATGGGTCAGTGCTAAATCCACTGAGCCACATTGGCCGGGCTGTTAGGGCTCTTTCTGCTTCTGCCTGTCAATCCCCTGCCTTTACAGACCTAGGCAGCTGCAGCTAATAAAGCACTAACCCTCCCGGAGTTCACCATGTGGGCGTGCACATCACTCCAGAGCAGTCGTGTGGACGCGGACCCGCGAACCCTCCTGGGCAGCCCAGGGCCCAGGTCCTCTTCCTTTGGTGAGGATTCGTAAGCCTTAGGGCATCAGCGGAAGCCAGCCCTCAGGAACACCGGAATCAGACACAGGCTGGGTACCAGGAAGGTGTGGGCCCTCCTTGTCTCCTAGTGTTTCTCTTCCCTGAGCCCTAGGGCCCCTCCCTGTCCTGAGGTGGGTGGACAGAGTGAGATGGACTGGGAGAAGGGGCGTTCCTCCCCCAGGTATGAAATGGACTCGTGGGGTTCAGGTGCTGGGACAGTGTCGGGTCCGCTGCATGTCTGGGGACTTCCCTGCCCTTCAGCTGGTGCTGGTGCCCCTCAGTGAGCCATGGCCCCCCGCAGCCCTGACAGGGAGCAGCACCCAGGGCTGGAGTTGGTCTCTTCCCTTCCACCCTCGCCTCGCCCCTGTCGCCGCGATCCTCCTCGGCTGGGCTGTGTGTGACAGGCTCCAGCAAATGCCTAGTGCTCGAGTACACAAAGAACTTGCCCGTCGGGGTGAAAATCGTCAGGAGACTGTTCCCATGCGCTATGATTTAAATATCCCCAGGTCCCTCTGATGCCCTCTGAACATGACCTCCATGCGCATCTTCCTCCCCTCGAAGCGGTTAGCAGATGCGCCCAGGGCACCCGAGACGGTCCACATCTTAGCTTCATTGCCACACGGCGCCCATAGAAACTCCCAGAAGTTTCTGACAGTGCTCTCTGGGTAGTTCTCGCATGGCAGAAAGTCATCATCCCTCACCCCAATTCCCAACCCTGCCTCCCTGGCCCCTCCACCTCTGGATCCGCCCGAGTGGGCGCCCCCACCGCATGTGAGCACTTAGTCTCTGGCTTTTCACTGTGCAGCTGAGCACGTGAGCCCCTCAAGGCTCCCTGGGCTTCTCAAAACATGGAGCAGGGGCCCCTCCAGCCCTGGGCAAATCTTCTTCGTTCGGTCTTGTGGGTGTTTCCATGGGCTCAGCAAAGGACGTGGGTGGGACGCAGATGCTGTTCTCACGTGGAGCCCGGCCTTTCGCCAGCCTGGCTGGGCTCTGGTCATCTTTTGTCCAAGAGTTTCTAAGGCTTCGCGTCGCCTCTCGTGTCCGTGTCCAGCTGCCAAGGTCGTGGATGCTTGACACCCTTCGCGGCAGGAGCTGAGCAACCCTCTGTTCTGGTCGAGGGACATGTCCGTTGCCTGAACACCCTGGTACAGAACCGGTGACGAGAGTTGAAAACACCTCTGTACTAGGGGTAGGTCCAGCCTCGGCTGCGTGGCTTCTCCAGCCCTTAGATGGACACGTCTGGGTGGCTGCTCCTTGGTTAAACACTGGATGACCAATCCAGGCCTAACCCACACCTCTCCCCAGTGTGGCCAGAATGCAAACAGTTGCTTCTTATGCAACATGTTGGTTGGGACTTTTCCAATGTCGAGGTCAATGAAACCCTTAATCCCGGAGAAAGTACGTCCCTACCCTGCCCGCCCCCTATTGGAAAACAATTTGCTTGACGCTATCGAGAGAGTATGTGCAGCGTTCAGCTTCCAGTTGCACGGTGTGTGTGATCCGCCTTGGTGCCTGAAGGAGGGCTCCCGACCACAGCGACCTCCCTGCTCCCGCTCCGGGATTCCCAAGTGTCCAGGCGCTCGCGCTGTCCCCTTCGGCAGGAGGAGCGAGGCCTTTTCCCCCACCGTAAAGGGGTGTAAGCAAGGCAGCTCTGTTTGTCCACATCAGATATTCTAGCGGGGTTTTTCTGGCCACTGCGGCACCCCTGCCCTCACCTCCAAAGGTGCCCTTCTGAGCTGCAGACGACTTCCTGGAGCCTCCTCCACATGGCTTGGACTAAGCATTGTGGGGGACCCGGTGGAGAGAGCTATGGCTAGGCCGCTGTGGCCAGGCTTGGGAAATTTCCCCGGGGAATGCTAGTCTGGACGGCCGGGTGTCCAGAGCACATGCTCCCTGGCAGAGTGCCCTCTGCCTGTGTCTCCCGTCCAGCAGCTACCAGCGGGAGCCCTTGCTGGGTGTCTGAACACAAAGGGAGCCTTGATTACCCAGAGAGGAAAGAGGGCTGCCAGCCAGATGGGGCCAGGCCCAGGAGCAGGGGCGGGAGCTGCCAAAGAACGGGCCGGGTGAGGAGAGGCCTGGTGCATCCCAGATGCCCAAGAGACAGGCTGGGCACAGTTTCTGCAGAGTCATGCAATCTCGCTGGGGCCCAGCCATGACCTACCAGATAGCAGGCAGATAGAATCAGAGGGCTCTGTGTCTGGAAAGGACTCTTAGAAAACAATTCAAACCAAGAACTTTCGGGGCTGTCACACATCACTTGCGTCCCCCGCAAGACGTTTCTGTCATGCCGGGCTGACCGCCACCAGCCTTGTTCATGCTCCCCAACAGGCGGAGCAGGAGCAATGGGTTGAAAAGTTGTAAATAATCAATATATTTATCCCGCTATTTATTTTTTTTCAATAACTGTGACCTCCTGCACTGTGAATGCTCTGTGACATGAGATTCTTAGTTTAATAAAACTGTCATTACATTTGAATGAATTGAAATTCCGGTTACTAAACACTGGCATGAGTTTATTTTTATTGTGAAGAAAAAATGTAGAGTAAATATGAACTAAATCTTTATAAGGAATCTAGCAGTATTGTCATGCAATATATCAAAACCTGCACACTGTCAATAAAATGAATGAGCACAAGTTGTCTTTCCCTATGTAGAGCTTCCTTCCATCTGTGTATCAGTAGACACACACATCTTTGTATTTTTTGAAAGAACTATTGACACTGGACTAATAGCCATTTGAAACCATTTATATTTGCATCCTGAGAAAAAAAATAAACTTCAAAAGGATGAGGGTCGGAGCTTTTTAATTCTAATAATCGGCAATGAATGAAACAAAGCAGAAATCTCATAACTTAGCTGGTGCAAATCAGTCCAGAATGACCCAGCTCGTTCCTACCTCATCAGAAGGGCCAGCTTTATGGACATGTGGCCCCTGTCGTCACCCAGGCCCCACACCCAGAAGGGCCCGGGCCCAGTTGTCACCATCTTGAAATTCTTAATGATTTTTTTGGAAAAAAGAGGCTCTCTGTTTCCATTCTCACACTGAGCCCGTCACGGAGCTGGCCCTGCTCATTGGGAATACGGTGATGCCATCAGCTCCTGGGACATGAGAAACTGAGATTAGGGGGAGAGGTTCCAGTTATTTCCTTTCTTGACAAGTTTCCTGAGCCCCGGCTGCCTTGGGTGTCATTCCAAACTTGGACGTACACATCAATCACCTGGGCATTATGGGAAAAGGGCCGATTCTGGCTCAGCGTGAATGGGCTGGAGCCAGAGATGCTCCATGTCCAGCACGTCCCCAGGTAATGCTAATGCTCCCGGTTCGCTCTGAGTGGTGAGGAGCTCGGTCCCACTCAAAGTGTGACCGGGGACCCTACGCCGACTCACAAACGTATCCATCGGCAATAAGATGAGTATGAAAACTGAGAGAATATCAATGTGTACGGCAATAGGAAGAGAGTAATTTTATGCCTGAACATTTTTATTGCATTCTTCTAGTCATTTTTATTATACTTATAAAAATATCAGTCCACAATGAATCAGAATTTTTTAAATATTTGGAAAACATCAAACCGGTGACCTCTTGGTACATAGGACGGCGTTTCATCCGCTGAACCACACCGGCTGGGCCCACAGGTTCTACTTTAGAGGAGAGTTAGTCAGAAACCCCTTTCATTTAAGTCTTTCCTGTTTAAGCTCAATCCACAGTGTGTGAAGGACTCTGCCTTGGCAATTCCAGTCCAATAAGCTTTGTGGGTCCTGCAGTCAAGAGGTCTTGGTTGTGAGCATCTCAATCCATCGGGCGCTTCCTGGCCTACCAAGCCAGGGAAACACAGGATGGGTATTGTCCTCAATACAACAGGTGGGGAAAATGAGGCACAGAGCATATGTGCTGTGTGCAGGGTCTCTCGGCTGCTCACTGTGAGAGCCAGCCTTAGAAGCTCGTCTCCTTCCGTTTCCTGGGGCTGCCCAGACCAGACAGGTAGCAGGTGTGGGGCACCCCAGGTCAGGGCCGGGTCCATGGGCATGAGACCTATGTAGTCACAGAGCCCATGCTTAGAGGGTCCCACATTTAGAAGGGCGCTGTGCTTGGTTTAATGCTCTGCAGAAGCTGGCTTGAAATTTGCAGCCTTTTGAGCGAGGGGTCACACATTTTCATTTTGCATTGAGCCCTGCAATGTAGGCAGCTGACCCTGCCCTAGGCCAAGGGCCCTGTGAGGACCACCCTCTGCAGCGTCAGCATCTGAGGTTTCTGGGGACGAGACCCTGGGGAGGCAGGGAGACCACACCTTCCTTTCTGGTCCTCAACATCACCTTGTCCAAGACAGTATTAATTAATGGCTGCTGAATTGGACCCAAACTTCCTAAAACACATCTCTGTGCACCCGTCAGGGGTAGGGCACAGGAGGAAGGCACTGAAGATCCCAGGGAGCTGGGCATCTGTTCTGCTCTTAGAAAAACCAATACAGGAACAAAAACAAGTTGATGAAAGGAAACTGACATTTGTCACCTGCCTTCTATTCAACAGACACGGTTAGCCACCTTCTCGAGAACCTTCCCAAGCAGCTGTGAGGCAGGTATGCCTCCACCCATCTTTCAGAAGAGGAAACTTGGGCTCAGACAGACTGAGAAACTTGCCCAAGGTCACACAGTGGGCACGAGTTGGGCTAGATGGGAACAGTGCTTTTCGGTTCTGAAGCAACCAGAGTGTCCCCGCCCCAGGCACCCAGCCACCCTCACAGCAGCTCTTTAAGGAAGTGAGCCCACATTTGGGAATGTTCCTACCTCAGGTCCCAGGAGCCTCCTGCTGAGGGCGCACCTGTCTGCAGACACCTCACTGAGACGACAGCAGAGCCCGGTCTGGGACTGTGGCTAAGACCAGTGTGGGGTCAGACTTCCTCTCCCAGTGACCTGTCCCCGCCGGGCTTTCTTATGCAGAAGGCTTGAGGACACCACGCTTGATTTTCAGAGGAAGTAAATGTTCCCAAAAGGGAGAAGTGAGAGAAATAAATCACAGCCTCAGCCCCAAGTAGTTATGGATGACTTGTCTGCCAAGCACACTCTACAAAGAGGTGTAAGATACAGCCTTTGTCCTCGAGGCAAGAGACAAATGAAGAGGATTAGTACCTCTCGATGGAGGGCACTGGTGACCCAGTTTCCTTATCGTTGCTCTGTCTTCCTCGGCATACAGCTTCTGCCTCAGAGCCCAAAAAGGCTGCCTGCCTTCATCTTGACTGCAGCCTCATGAGCTATCTTAAGTCAGATCCAACCTGTTAAGCTGCTCTCGATGTCTGACTCATGGAAACTGAGTCAGAGAGAGACTGAGAAAGAGAGGGAAAAAGCTTATTATTGTTTAAAGCTATTACATTTGGGGGTAACTTGTTATGCATTGATAGATAACCAATACATTGTGTTTACAGGTTTAGTCCATTATTCCATTTATCCAACTGTCCTGAGCCCCCATCTTGGACACACAGGATGAATCAGACATGATGAAAGATTGCCTGCCAGAACATGAGGAGCTCCTGGGCCATGGGTCAAAACCATGTGGTATGTGTCCTTGCCCTTAGACCCCTCTCCCCACCTTCACGCACAGTAGGGGCACAGTGCTTGGCACATAGTGGGAACTCTGCTTCCCAGAGAACAGCTTCAACCTCCTGGCTTGCCTTCTGGTAGATGAGCCAACTTGGAGATGATGAGCTGCTAATGCTCAGTTATCTGGCCTCTGGTCAAAAATGTGGATTTGTTTCCCAGAGGTCACTGTTTCAAAGTCTCTTTCCATTCCCTCACTCCAAGGGCTGCCAGAGAATGGATGTGCTAACCAGGCAGTGAGTCCTCCTGGGCCAGCTGCTTCCCCCTGCCTGCAGCCAGTGTGAAGGGCTGAGTCCCCACCCACCCACCAAGGGCCGCTGCCTCCTCTAGACCTCCCTTCATTGGAAGGAGGGAACAAAGAAAATGGTCTTCTTGAAAAATGACTCCCTCATGCCAAATCTTTATGAACCATATCGTCAGAGCATCTTGAATTATACCTAGAACTCATGGCCTTGTTTTTCTAAATTACAAAATATGCAATACTCTATTATATCCCACATAGCCAACTCTCACCGAATGCTTTCACTGACTTTTGCAAAACACTTGTATCAGTAACCAACCTGTGGTTACAGTGGATGAACAACAGGAATGTTGTAAATTAACACTAATGGGTACAACTAAAGCGAAACTATAAAGATGAAAGTCAAACCTTGGCTCAATCATTGATAACATGAATGTCTTCCCTGCAGAATCAGACAATAGCTTTTGAAAACTGGAAGAATATTTGGTTTATTTTTTTGTGTTTTTTATAGTATAGTGACTAGAGATATGACATGCTTTTAAAAACAGTTCATTTTTGGAGTATAATTGATATACAATAATTGTACATGTTTAAAGTTTAAAATTTGATTAATCATGATATATATATATAAATATCTATGCAAACACCACCACAATCATGATAATGAATATATCAATCAAGCTCAGATGTTTTTACACATGTGGCCTTGTTTTTCTGGTCATTTCTATATTGTTTTAGTGGACACTCTTGGTTATCTACCTAAAATCCATTCTCTTCTTCCTTCCCAACAGAACCTTAATTTTGATCAGGTTTCGACCTCTCCCCAACATGATCAGGAAAGGGCACCTCCAAGCCCAGGACCAAGGGGTGAATGCTAATTAACCTAAGCCAGTTGGTGCATGACCTTCTCCTGGTGACTGGTCCAGGCATCTGACCTAAATAGGCCAATGACACTACATGGACTTCTGTCCCCTGCGTAGGAGAGAGGCTTTTCCCCTGTCTTGCAGGATGGGCCCAGAGAACATGAGTCCAGTTGCCTCTAGAAGTTGTCTTGGAATCATAGAAGAACCCTCCTGAGGATGGAGTCAATGCTGAGGAGGCCACAGCAGAGAGAGGGCCCAAACGGACTGATTTTTTGTTTTTAAATCCTCACCCAAGGATATGTTTTTCATTCTCTTCAGATAGAGTGGGAGGGGGTGAGGAGAGAGAGAGAGAGAGAGAGAGAGAGAGATATCTATGTGAGAGACGCATCAACTGGTTGCCTTCCACATGACCCCGACCAGGGCCAGAGACCGAACCGCAACCAAGGTACATGCCCTTGTGCCCTTGACCGAAACTTAACCGAGACTCTTTGGTCCAAGACACCATGCTCTAACCGCTGAGCCAGGGCCCAACCTACTGACTGATGGCAGTTGAGTCCCTGATTGCTTTGACCTGGGCCTGCCATGGTATGCAGCTTCTAAGATGGCTCCCAATGATCCCTGCCTCCTAGTTTTCACACCTTTGTTTAATCCCTTCCCCTTGAGTGTAGGAGGATCTGTGCCTAGCATCTGACAGAATAGGGCAAGGGTGATGGGATGTCACTTCTATGATTCATTATATAAGGCTGTGACTTCCATCTAGCTAGCAGACTCTCTCTATTGCCGAAGCGGTGGCCACTGTGGAGATTTCCACGTGACCCGGCATTGAAGATGACCTGCGGCCAGCAGCCAGCAAGGAACTGAGGCTCCTCAAGAAACTGAGTCCTACCGACCACCACATGAATCTGGAAGCAGATCCTTCCCTACCTAAGTTTTCAGACACAACCCCAGCCCTGGCCAACAACTTGACTGCAGCCTGTGAGAGACTCCAAAGCAGAGGCAAGCATCAAAATTGTGCCAAGACTCCCAACTCCCAGGGACTGTGAAATAAACGTATTGTTTTAAGACACTATGTTTTGGGGTCATTTGTTACACGGCAATAGCTACGTAACCTAACTGACGCGCTCAGTGTCGAGTTATACAAGACAGGCCAGTTCCTTTGCACTCAGTCCACTCAGAGCCAGGGTTTTCTGTCCCTTAAACCCAAGAGCATCTTTCTATGGCATGTCTCATCCCACCATGACCTCCCAGGGCCTCACTAGTGTCATAACGATGAATTCAGGGCATTCTTGACCTTAATTTTAGCTCATCTTCTGACAGCACAAAGCAAGGCAATGGAACAGAACTCAGAAATGGAAAAGCCGTTCTTATTGGTTCCCAGTTGTTTTTATTCAGCCAACAAGTCTTATTAAGTGCCTCTGTTTGCAAAGCCCTCCACTGGATATTGGCAGGGAGGTGGGGGTTTAAAGGAGGATGTATTCCTGTTCCCAAAGAGCCTGCACTGCTGCTGGGGGAATTGAAGCGTGAGAACATTATCGTGTCTGGAAATATGAACAAGTGCAGGTTAAGAGGGCACTTCAGTTGGGAGCAGGCAGGCTGCAGGGACAGAACTTTGAGTCAGATGAACAAATGCAGCTGGTTGTCTGGGCAGGAAAGGTTCCCTGAGAGAGATCTTGGAAGCCTCCAGTTTCTGCCGCAGGGGTGGGTGGGGCTGATTGAGGGGAGGTGGGGCACCAGACAAGAAGCTGATTGATAATCCAGATTGGGGGTGCTTTAAAAGCCTTTGGGGGTGTTTCCTCAGTTCATGAGTACTCTCTCTGAGATTGCCTACTGCTGAAAGCCAAGATAATCCCTCTGAGGATGGGGAACTGGACGGTGGGCTGCTGGTCCGCCTCTACGCAGCCATGACTGAGACATGCAAACGTGGGTGTTCGTGGGTGATCTGTCTGTAGAGAGGGGGGAAGAAAGATGCAGAGACAGGACGATGAGGCAGAATCCCAGAGCGTGGTGCCGAAGACCGCCTGTGTGGTCCCGAGGGGAGCTCCAGGGCATGTCTGTTGGGTCACACTCCTTCCAGAACCTGGGGAGTCTCTTAGCGGCCCTGGTTCCACAGGCACAGCTACACCTGTGTCAGAGTCACCTTCCTGCCACGTGGAGTCTCCGAGCAGGTGGAGGTAAGGGGGCCCCAGTCAGATCCCAAGCCAGCCCCTAGGGTGACCGGGCCCCCAGAAGTGCTTCTTCAGTTGACAGTGTTTTAGAAATCTGAACCTGCCCTATAAAAATCCACATTTCTAGTTTTATGTTTGTTTGTTTGTTGTTTTATTGTAAGGCCTTTTATGCCCAGTGTTGGGGGTCAGAGAAGATGAAAAACGTCACAGAAAGAGCTGTTTTCTGTACCTACTCTTGCAGGACAAAAATATCGCATACAGCAACCATTTTTCTCTAGTTCACGATTTTTACCAGGCAGGCCCTGTCCTGTTCCCTGTAGCACTGACAGATGTCACTGCGTGGTCCAGAGGGCCAAGATGGCTCCACTCAGTTGAATTGCCCAAGGTCCCCAGCCAGGGGCTGAGTAGGATTTGAGCCCAATTTGTCTGATTCCACAGCTTTGCCCTCTTGCCACACCCCTCCGCCCTTCCCCCCATCCAAGGAGGCTGACGCATAGGGACCCACGCCCACAGGGACCCACGGCCACAGGGACTGACCAGTGCATTCCAGCCCGCTTTGTGATCGGGCCACTGTGAGAGGCTGGAGGGAGGGGGGAGAGCCGGAGGATGTACCTTCCTGGCTGTCTCCCTCAGGGTCACCGTGACTTGGCTGTGTCCCTTGATGCAGGGCCCAGGCCCCGTTCTTCTCCCCTGATAGTCTTCCTACAGGGCAGGACTCTGTTTCTGGGTCTGGTAACCTCCCTCTTCTCATCTTTGGGCTGAGGGCTGTAACAGAGCTGAGGTTAATGGCACCCTCCCTTGTACTTCCCTACCTACACGTTTCTTAAACCTGCCTCAGATGATCCCAGTCAGAAGTTACACTTGTTTCCTGTGAGATCTGAGCAGAACATTAGGGGCCTTAGGCATAGTACAAATAATAGCTAATACTTATTGAGCACTTACTATATGCCAGGCTCTGTTCTGAACCCCTTACTTACGCCAGCTCATGCAGCACAGACAGCAACCCTACCAGGGAGGCACGATGACTCTCCCATCTCACAGATGAGGAAACTGAGGACAGAGGGAAGCAGCTTGTCTAAGGTTACACAGCCACGAAGTGGCAGAGCTGGGATTTGAACCCTGGCAGCCTGCCTCAAGCCCCTGCTCTTATCGTCTACTCTGTGTAGCAGGAAAATTTCTGTCGAAAGAATGCGCTGTTTCCTCAAAGGTTCCTATCCAACTCAGAGCAGGTTTCGGGAGGTTTAGAAAAGGAAACTGTGCTGTAAGACTTGTTTTCACTAATTGTCCCCAGAAATTCCTGTGAGACTGGGAGTTGATGTCCTAAACATGACCTTCCCCTGAAAAGTCCACACTCCTCCAGACGGAGTCTCTTGGCCCTCACCTGCGTGGAGGGAGGAGGAAGCTGAGGAGCATAGGAGGTGAGAACTGCCCCACAAGGGCCCCAGAGATGCAGACCAGTTTTGAGGCAATAAGTTGAAGGGTTTATCTCTTCTTTCTTTCTATTTATTTATTTATTTTTTCATTTATCTTCAGATAGCGCGAGAGGAAGAAAGTGGGGAAGAGAGAGAGAGAAACATGGATGTGAGAGACACATCAACTGGTTGCCACCCACACAACCCCAACCGGAGTGGGGACAAACTGCAACCGAGGTGCGTGCCCTTAGCAGGAACCGAACCTGGGACTCTCCGGTCCGTGGGCTGGTGCTCTAACCACTGCTCAGGGCTACCTCTTCTTTTTTACGGTCCCGCCACAATTAGACATGCTCTGGACCCACAAGGAATGGGGCATGGAGGGAGGGGCTGCAGGCATGGAACCAGGAGCCTTTGGGTGACAACTGACAGAAACCTGCCTCTGACTGTGTTTGAGTTTTAAAAAATCGCAAAGAAGAAAAAGGATTGTATTGGTTCTGGTAACTAAGATGTCTAATGGTGCAGCTGGCTTGAAGTATATCAGAATCTCGGCCCCAAAGACTGTCACTAGGGCACAGTCTCTCTCTGCATTGCTTTCCTCCACCTTGGCTTTCTTCCTGAGTACAATTTCACCACCTTGTGGCCCAGCCAGCTGGTGGGCTGCCCCAAGTTTATACTCTCCCAGCAGAAGGCCAGCTTGGAGCAGGGGGAAGACTGCTGGCCTCCTCTGATATGGCCAACAGAAGTCCAGGGAAGGATCTCATTGGCCCAACTTGGGTCATGTGCTTGCTCATGAACCAATCACTGCCCAGTAAATGTAAGAGTTCTGATTGGCTAGACTAGAATCATATGTTCCCTTTAAAATGGGAGTAGTGGGTTATCATCTCCACCTGAACCAGAATGGGAAGAAGTAGCTCTTTAAAGGGAAACCAGGTACAGTACTAGGGTACTATTAACCAAAAAAAGAAAAAGAAAAAATGTGAGGATGGGGGAAGGAGCTTGCTGGCCCAAACGGCAGCAAATGTTCACTTCCCAGGAGGAGTCCTGAGATCCATGTGCAGGGAGAGAAGGGGGTGGGTGGGTATGAGGACTTGGGAGTGAAAAGGGGACCGAGGAATGGGGCCGAGGGCAAGCTTGGCAGAGGCCACAACTAAAAGGGGCTGCTCAGATTTCTGGGATCTTGGCAACCTCCTCTTCAGTCAGTTACTAGCGTGGGGGAAGAGGAAACTTGATTCTCCTAGGTTCTTTAGACAGGTCTAATAATTAAACCTACTTACGACAGATTAACAAGAGAAAACAATCAATTGTAATTACATACGTATGCATGGGAACCCCACATGCATGAGAGTCGGAGACCACACCTACATGAGCAGTTGAAAGTCAGGAAAGTAAAATGAGGCAGATATAACATTCTGAGCCAAGGAGCATCTTGAGGCTTCGGAAGGGAAGGTCATTGCAGGATGACAAGAAGAGCAGATGTTCAGTAATTAGATGTTTGCCTTGCCCTGTAGATCAGTCAAAACAGTTATTTCTGATCATCTCTTATTACGGGCAAGGTCTCTAATTTAAATTCTCCTAGGTAGTTTTGGGGAGCAGAAGTTTCTCTCGAGCCCACAGGGTCTTGATTGCCTTTACCTCAAAATGATCTGCCTACTACAGAGGCACCTCTTGGGGCGACACATTCTGAACCCCTGCACTAGCAACAGGGTCCGGGTGGGACTTCGTCTGGTGTCCTCACCTGAGGAATTTCGTCCTCCCAGAGCAGGTGAGCAGTGGGCTTTGTGGAGTTCTGTGTGGGGGCAAGGGGAGAACACTGGGGCTGGTCCCATGGAACCTGGGCTTTGAGGGGCTTGTCCTGAGTTCCTCAGCAGTGGCCCAGGGAGCTAAAGGAAATCTCTATTTGGGGAGGATTGGATAAATGGGGTTACTGACAGCTCACATCAGCCTGGAAGGGCCTGAGGACTGTTCTAGGTGCTATAGTTGGATAGATCTTGTCCCTGGGACCCAGGGAGGCCTGGGCATGGTCTATGAGCTTGTTTTAGCCACAGCAAAGGACTAATAGTGTCACCTTGGAGTGGGGGCCTTCTTGCCACCCCACTTTTGACTTTTGACTTTTACAGATGAGCAAGCTGAGGCACTAAGAAGTGACTTGTCCGAGGCTACCCCGCTGGAAGGCCCTGGGGTCAGATTTAAATACAACTTTGTTGTCAAAGCCTGTTTTCAATCAGGGGGGAGCTATAGTCCTGTCCAGGGAGACGTGGAGATGATTCCCACCCAGTGGAGGAACAGTCAGTGGGCCGTGGCTGGGGGTGTCTCCAGCCACTGGAGGAACTGGAGTGGCTGGAGCAGTCAGGGTGGCCTCCTGGAAGCTGTATTTTTTTTTTTAAATAATAGTTTCAGATATAATTCACATAACATACAATTCACCCACTTAAAGTACACAATTCAATGTTTTTAGTATAGCCACAAAGTTATGCAACCATCACCACAACCAGCATTAGAACATTTTCTTCTCCCGAAAAAGAAACTCTGTAACGATTAGCAGCCATTCCTTGTTCTCCCCTCTCCCCCCAGCCTCTGGCAACCACCAATGGGCTTTGCCTATTCTGAACATTTCATGTAAATAGAATCCTACAATATGTGGTCTATGACTGGCTTCTTTCCCTTAGTGTAATGTTTTCCAGGTTCATCCATGTTGTAGCATGTATCAATATGTCATCCCTTTTTATGGCCTAATAATATTTCACTGTATGGATATGCTAACAGCGGATAAACAGCACCAGGTGTTAGACCGCTGGCGTCAGACTGGACCTGGGTTCAGCAACCTGGGTACTTGAGTTTTGGCTAAAAAAGAACTCAGAGCCAAGACTCAAACTATAAGAGGAACTTTATTTAGAAAAATCACAGAGTGAGCCATAGAAGAAATGGGCTCAGGAAACAAGTTACAGAGGCAAAAGAAGGGCCCTTGGAGCCTAGGAGAAAGAGAGAGGCAAGGAAAACGCATCTGGGGGGAGCGGGTGGGGCAAGGCGCTGGCACGCTCCACAGAGAACCTCTCAGGGTCCTTGTCCTGAGGTCTCAGGGGGAGAATCTCAGTAGAATATTCATCCGTTTTCCGGGTGCGTCCTTTCAGGGTCCTGGTCTCTACTGACTGGCCAGCGCCAGGAGGTCATTAGTCATTGCAGCTGGTCCTGATGTCAGCCACAGCATCACTGCTTTTCTGGACCTGGAGCTGTAACACAGCTGGGGCCTCGATATCATCTCCAGAGGTTAATGCTTAAGGGAGTGGTCGGGCAAGGGTTTGTAGTCTTGCCCGTTGCTGGGCACCCAGGGCTATCTGCCCTGGTGACCCTCTGCACCTGGCCTATTGGTCCTACTCTGCTCATGCCGATCCAACTGCCTACTGCAGATATGTCACATTTTGTTTATCAGCTCATTAACTGGTAGACATTTGGTTTGTTTCCACTCTTGGGCTATTATGCATAATGCTGCTTTGGACACACACACACACGTTTTTGTGTGAACATATATTTTCATTTCTTCTGGGTAGATACCTAGGAGTGGAATTGCTGGGTCATATGTTTTGCCTTTTGAGGAACTGCAGCCAAAGCGGCTGCACCATTACATTCCTACTAGGAGCCTGCACTTTTAATGTATTTCTCTCTAACTCTTGCCAGGCTGATTTGGTGGCAAAGACAAGGAAGAGCGTGTGAGGGGAGAACAGCAGGGCAGAGGCATGGAGCCCTCATGAGGCTTTTACCAGAGCCCCTGACTTCAGTCCTGTCTGTACCCCAACTTACTGTGTGTCTCAGGCAAGTCACCTCCCCTCTTTAAGCCTCAGTTTCCTTAGCTAGAAACTGAAGGTGTTGGCCAATGGGTCTCAACTAGGGCAGTTTTAACCCCCAGGAACATCTAACATGTCTGGAGAAATTTTTATTACGAGGAGAGAGTGATGCTACTGGTGAGTAGAGGCCATGAATGCTGCTATATATCCTACAATGCACAGGACAGCTCCAAAACTAGGCATTATCTGGCCTCCAACAGTGACAAGGCTGAGAAACCTTGCATTAGACTGAGGTGTCTTCTAGTATCCAGTACTGCCCACTGTGAAATGCTGGGAGGGCAGCTCGTAGTAGGAGGGATTTTGGAGTGTCCAGGCACTTACAATAGAAGCCTCACCATCCCTCCGGAGTTGCTGTATATCTTGTATATTTCCAAGTTGACTGGCTTTCTCCCTCTGCTCCCATCTAGGTGTAGTACCCAGGACCTGAATTAGGTCCCTGGCTTGACAGGTGAACAGACAGCCTTGTAAGATAGTGAGCTCGGCGTCGGTGGAGGCATCCAAGAGAAGGCAGCACGGCCACCTGTGAGGGATGTGGAGGAGGCACTCTGCTTCTGGTCTGGGGCGGCCGTGTGCGATCTGGGGGCTCCTTGTCCCAGGAGTGCCCTGCGCAGAGCTCTCGGCCTCTCCACCTGCCAGTCCAGTCCGCGGCCCGGGCGGCGGGAGCAGGGAGCGCCTTCCTTCCCACGCGACTCTTCGCCAAGTTGGAGAAGTTTCTGAGTTTCCCTCCCGGCTCTCGGGGAGCCGCCCGGGCCACAGCCACAGCCCAGCCCGCCGAGGCAGCACCGCGGTTGGGCGCCCGCGCCGGGAGCCTCCGCCGGGCACCGCCCGCTGCCAGGCCCGCCCCGGGGGGCGCGGCCCCGTTTCCGTGTGCTCCCGGCCTCGAGCCCCGAGCCCCGCCGAGAGGCTTTTGACAAAAAACAACAAACCCACCCTTGACCACCAGGGCCAGCCTCTTCCTGAAAGCCCCGCTCGCTCGGATACAGGAAGTGGAAGGAGCGGGCGCGCCAGCGCGAGGCGCGGCTTCCACTGGGCGCGCGGCTGCGGCGGCGCCCGCCGGCCCTTCCCGAGGCCAGCGCGAGGGCCATGCGGGCGCCCGGGCCACCGCGGCCCGCGTCGCCGGGCGCCTGACCCCTCCGTCCCCGTCCGCGAGCTGCCGGCGGCATGATCCGACGGGCCGGGGCGCCCGCGCGCGAGGACCTCGCCGGGTAAGTCCGAGCCGGAGCCCCCTCCTCCCTGTGTCCCGGCTCCGCTCGCCCGTCCGGGCCGCCCGCTCCACATCCCCGTCCCGTCCCGGGAGAGCTGGGAGCTCCCGCAGGAGCCTCGGCCGCGGAACCTCCGAGTGTCCGGCGGAGACCGAACCCGCGGCCAAGACCCCCGGTTCCGCGGAAGGGGGTGGCCCTGGTGACTCTGCAAGACCCCGAGACTTGGCACAACTTTCAAGCCCAGACGGCGCTCTCTGGCAAACCGGCCGGCACGGTGGGCCGCTGGGCGCGCGGGTGCGAGAAGGGCGGCTCTACCTGTCAGAGCCCAGGCGGAGGGGCTGTAGACGTGGCCGGTCCCCGGGTCCGGTCCCGGGCTCCTGTCCCGCCTGAACTTTGGATGCAAACACCCGTGGCCCCGGCCCTGCCAGCTTCCCGCCCCCGCCGCTCCTCCTGCCTCCCTGGGAGTCCACGGGCGCTAGCGCCGGGCAGGACGTGGGGTGGGGTGCCAGGGTCCCCGTAACTTCGGGTGCTTGAGGCCCAACAATGACCAGCCCGCCTAGACTAAGGACCCCCCGGGATCCCCTCCCCCGCTCCTCTGGCGTGTCTGGGGACGGTGACCTTCGGACCGTCTTTGCCAAGCCTGGTGCTTGGGGAGGCACCAGGGTGCGCGGGGGTCAAGTATGTCCTGCGGCATTTCGGAGAAGGTGCAGCTTGGAGTGCGTGAAGCCGAACCGGTATGGGAACCGGGTCTCCAGTGACTGGTTTCACCACCTCGAAACCTCAGGCTTTGGGACGTTGCCCTGGGCGTGCTCCGCGCAGGATCCCACGCCCCACTCCCCGGCGCCATCCCAGGAAAGCTTCAGGGGGCTGTGGAGGCTCCCGTTGGCAGGCAGATTCCTGGGAAAGACTCAGAGCCTTGCTGGGTGCCAAAGCTGATGGCGCCTCTAGGAGCGCCATTCCCAGCTTTTCATTTGAAAAGTCCTGGGCCTACTTCTGTGCTGGACACCCAGCCACGGCCTGGCCCAGCTACCTGACCTCGTGCCCAGGGCCTCAGTTGTCCGCTTGTAAAACAGGAGAGTTGAGTTGATCTTATGCAGTCCCGAACTGGGGTGGGGTGGGGGGGCTGCTGGAGGTGACTGGCTCCAGCTCTAGTGAGTGGGGTGGCTTGGAGGGGCCCTTAAATTCATCTAGATCTGAAAGCCTCCCTCCTCCCGGCCTCACTTCTCCGTCCATTGCCACCCCAACAGTAAAATTCTGCCTGCATGCTTCCCTTGGAAGTGACTTCTAGAAAGACAAATGCCATCCAGTGGGAGGAACTGGGAATTCCTTTGGGGAAGCTCCCGCCCCCCTCCCCTCCCCCAAGCATCTGATACACCCAATATTTCGGGGTGGAGCTGGCAAGGAGGAGTTTCCCTAGGAGGGAAGGGTGGTAGAGGTGAGAGGTCGGAGACCTGACCTGTCCAACTTCCCACTTTCCTCCCAGGGATGACTTAGCCTGATCCACTTCCTCTTGCCTTTCTTTGTTCATTACTGGGCCAGTAATGTGACCTCTGTGTGCCTCAGTTTACTGATCATAAAATGAGGGTGAGTAATAATAACTACCCTTAATAGCTATTTTGAGGATTAAGTGAGATAATGCATAGAAGGAGTTTTGCACCTTGGCCTTCAGGTAAACGCTTGATAGTTATTACTACTACTACTATTATTATTTGTTGAGTGCAACCCCTCTGTTTGCCAGCTGTTTAACCCTGGACAAGAGACCTGACCTTCGCCTCATCTGTAAATTGGGGATGATAATAACACCTATTCATAGGATTGTTATGAGGATTGGATGAGCTAAGGGTTAACACATGAGCCCAGGCCTTAGAACAGTGTCTGGCGCATCCTACGTGTTAGATGAATATTGGTTTGCTGCTGAAAATGTTGTTTTATTTAAGAGGACCTTTTGGGCCCTGGCCATTTTGGCTCAGCGGTTAGAGCGTCAGCCCTCGGACAGAAAGGTCACAGATCTGATTACCGGTCAAGGGCCAAGGACATGTGCCTGGATTGCAGATTTGATCCCCAGCCCCAGTCAGGGTCATGCAAGAGGCAGCCAACTTATGTATCTTTCTCCCATCGACATCAATGTTTCTCTATCTCTCCCCCCGCTTCTCCCTCTCTCCCTCCCTTCCTCCTTCCTTTCTACTCTAAAAAATCAATGGAAAAATATCCTCAGGTGAGGATTAATAACAACAACAAAAATAAATAAACAAATAAGAGGACCTTTTGCCTTGGAAGGGTTCCTAGATCACATCTCCTTTAACATTGCACCAGGTACAGGCATCCCTTTGACAACATTCCTGAAAGGTCCTTGCATACCTCCAGTGACAGAGGGCTTGCCACCACTTGACAGGCAGCTAACCAAAGAAAGGAATTTCTGAACTTGAATTGCAGTCTGCCTCCTGACTTCTACCATTTGAGACCCTGTTCTCCCCTGTGGAGCCCAACACTTCTTGACTTTCTTCTCAGTGCAGCCCCTGTGTCCCCTGTTCCATTGCACACACCCACCTGTGTTACATGCCCAAAGATGCTGAGGAGCAGTCATCTTTGACCCCTTACCCCCACACCCTGCCAGTCCCAGGTCCTCAGCTGAGCTCAGCTTTCCACCTGGCTTCCCAGAGCCCCTTCTTGATGGTGGGAAATGGATGTTCAGACAGCTGGGGGAATGCCTCCCTCACCCCCCAGGGACCAGGGTGGTGTCACTTGGATGCTGACCCCCTGGAATAGGAGTATGAGGATCTTGGCAAGCAAGCTCTGCCTACTTCGTATTGAAAACATCGACTGGGGACAAAGAAAATGCAGACAGGCTGCCCAGTACCCTGGGTGCAGACACTTTTTCTCCCTCCATTCAGGGTTCTGCTGACTCATTCAAGGTTCATTCAACAAATAGTGTCTGCATTAGGTGGGGGCAGGGACCCAGCTTTTAATGAAGACCCTGCCCACTTGCAGCTGATATTCCCAAGAGAAGAGACAGAAAGTCAAGATAAGGGGTGTGGGGACCTGGAGGGGCTGCTCCGAAGCAGGTGGTCAGGGAACGCCACTCCAGGGAGGTGGCATTTATCAGAGGCCTAAAGGAAGTAGAGGGAGTGAGGCAAGACCTGGGGGGATGTGGTTGGCCTGTTGGGAACACTGAAGTAGGGGAGGCTGGAGTGGAGTGTGGGCGATGAGGACAGAGCAAGGCTGGTCAAGTGGGGGAAAGGCTTTGGGGACTGCTCTGAGTGAGCCGGGGCCATAGGTGGGGTTTGCACAGAGGGGTGACATGATGTGGTTTGGGGCTGTACTGAGGACAGACTGTCGGAGAAGCAGAAGCAGGAGCGGGGACACCTGCAGGAGGCCCCTGTGGAGGCCCGGTGGCCAGGACAGAGGGCTGGGGTGGGGATGGAGTGGGAGTGGAGATGTGGAAGCTGGAGCTCAGGCTGTGCTGATGGATGGGGACGAGACAGGCGTCCAGGATGACTCTGAAGTGGTGACAGCCTGAGGGTCGGATGCCAGACTTTGTGAAGGGTCACTGAGGGTGTGAACGCTTAGAGCCCACGCTCTCCTGTGTGATACATTGTGGGCCTGCTTAAGAGTTCTTTAGAAAAAGGATTCCACGCTTGGAAAAACGTGGCCATCACAGTCCCCTAATGCAGCAACAAGGAAACAGAGACCCCAAAAGAGGAAGTGCCTCACCAAGGTCTTGGGAGGCGGAGATGGAGCTGGGCCTAGAACTCTGGGCTTCTGAGCCTGGGCCTGCAAGGGCTGCCTGAGCAAGGCCTGGCTTTCTGCCTCATGCCTGACATAATGTGGGGTCCTGCTGAACCCCTTGAGAGGAGCCGCTCAACAACTCCAGCCACTAAGACAGGGGACTCTCTGGGGTGGGGCCCACCCAGAACGGGGACCAGTGATGGATTCAGGGACTGATCTGGGCCTCTTTGCTTTCAGGGGCTAATGCTCCCAGGTGGGCCTGGCTGACACTCAGCTGGGAGTCCCACCCTCTTCCAAGCCCTAGAAGCTCACAAGCTCAGGCCTGCACTGCTGGCCCTGAGAAGCCCCCCGGGAGGCAAGTAGGAGTGCAGGGGGTGGGGGCACAGGGTCTGTTTGGGCTGTGGGAATCAGCACATTTGACCCGGAGGCCCTCCCTCCCAACCCCCCTCCTCCACCAGGCCCTCTGGGCCTGGGGCCCTGTTCAGTGATCTTTTCTGAAGCAGAAGTGTTAAAGCTTAAAGTGTTATGGGGACACCTGCAATTTAATCCAGGAGATCAGGAAATTAAAAACAGAAACCAACCAGGAATAGGTGTGACATCTGAAGGGGGACTCGTCCCCAGGCCCCCCACAGCTGTCTCAGGCCTCCCTGGGGCTTCCTTTTTCAGACAGGAGCCTGAGCTGTCCTGTGAGGGGCACCTCCCAGCCAGGGGACCAGAGCAGAGGGAAGACAGGACAGACCATGTGCTAACCACAAGCTCCATCCTGCCCACCCCTCAAAGATCCACTGTCACAGATTCTCCCGTGAGTGAGAGTCCTGCCCCCAGTGCCCACATCCAGGCAGTGACAACGGAGCCAGAGCCGGAGCCGACCTGGGTGGCAGCAGGGGGGGGGCAGGTCGGAGGAGAGAAGTGCCTGAGCAAAGGAGTGGTACCCGTAGGGGTGAGCGCAGCGGGGAGGGAGGCTGGTTTTGGCCTGGGAGAGATCAATGGAAACGGGCAGGAGTAGGAAGGGGGCACCCACGGGACCCTGTCCTCAGGGCCTGAGTTACTCCAGGGGCTTGGGGCACCTTTGTGTCCAGAAAGAGCCCCAACATGGGGGAAGTGACTCAGAAAGGACCCCAACTTCCTGCTGCTCCCCTCTCCCATCTGTCCCCCATTAGGGAGTCACCTTTAGAAGGGAGTAAGGGGCCAGGAGTCATCCGGTTCTAGGCAAGTCAGCTTAGAGACGGTTAGCGCTACTCTGATGGCCAGTAACTGTTCCCCTGAATCTACTGTTCATCCTACAGCCCAGAGGTGTCCACAACATGATGTTTTCTTTAAGATTGGAGCCAAAGGGGAAAATCACAATTTTAATGACCTTTCTAAACTGTCAATCTCCCTTCCATTCATCACCTCCCCACCTCCCACCACCACCAGCACATGACCCCTTCTGGTGGTGTGGTTTTTGCTGATAGAGACAGATAACAGCTACTCCAGACCAGATAAGGAAAGAAGCATGTCCCCCCATGGCCACTTAATCACTCTTAGGTGATTAAAAGGTCCCTGGAGGACTCCCGGCCCTTCATACCCCACTCCAGCCCTCACAAAGCCAGGGCACAGCTTCGCCTTTCTCTCCTCCGACATGCAGAACTGCCCATAGCCTCCCTGCCTTTGCCCACAGTGCTGCCACCTCCTCCATGAAGCCTTCCGTCCACCAGTTCACAGAGAGTTCTCCTTTTTGAATACTCATAACACTTTTTATATGAACTACTTATTTGTCTAGCAATTTTAGAGAAGCCAAACCCCTTTGATGTCATGTCTTCCTACTTAGATTATAAACTTCCAAATAAAAGAGATCAGATCTTTTAGTTCCATATCTTTCTGTCCTGCATACAGTTGGCACTCAGTAAGTGCTTGAGGATGATGGTACACTGAATGGCATGTTTAAAAATGCCTCAGCCTTCTCCTGGTACTACTGGTAGAACTGTGGTAAGGCAGCCCAGGTGGGACCCGGGAGGTTGGGGCCCAGGACTGGGAGGTGAGGAGCCCCATCCCCCAGTCTGGACCAGGAGGGTAGCTGACCTCCCAGGGGATTGAGAGGAGACCATGTGTAGCCCCTACTCTGATAGCCCCCATGTATAGCCCCCACTTCCTCGAACGGAAGGATGGAGTTAGCTGAGTGTACGGGTTCTGGGGGAGCCCTTGCTGGGTCAGCAGGTCCCAAATGCAGGTCTGTGGTCCTCTGAGAACTTGGGAAGATAAGGGTATTGTTATTGTTGTATGTGCGGTGTGCATGTCAGCTAAGGTTGCCAAATGATCTCTTGTTGGGCAGAACTGTTCTGTATTCTGAGCTTAGGTCTTTTTGCTGTATTAGGCCTCTTTTATGAAATGATTGGGCAAGTTGATGAGGGTTGTTAGTTTTTAATGTCTTTTTAGCAAAATAAACAGTTGCTGAAGGAGAGTCTGGGAAACATGACTCCGGTTGCTTCAGTGGAATTGATCCCCCGTGCGCCCCTTCCCTGCATGTCCTCGTCCCCGCCGCCCGCTGGGCCGTTGGAGTCGGCCTCACTGTACTGTGTGCTGATGGGGAAGGTGCTTCAGGACTTAACGCTGCAGGACATCGGGGGGGGGGGGGCTGGAGGACATCTGTGGGGTCCCTCCGGTGACTTGGGAGTGTACTCTAAGAAGCAAATCCTTTACTCTCTGGGCCTCAGTTTCCCTGTTGAAATGAACTCAGTAATGTCTGAGGTCGCTGGTCGGTCTGACATCAGCGATTCCCTGAATTACTGGCTGACGGGCAGTGGGAGCTGGCGTCCCAGAGTAGAGCTGGGGTTCAGGGGATGGGAGTGCTGTTCGGAGGGGAGGCCGCTGTCTTCCTTCAGCCTGGGGAACAGTCTAGAACGTATGGGTACACGTTCATAAGAAACCAGGACCCAGACAGGAGACTTCTGGCTCATCACCCTGACCCGTGCCTGGAAGGAAATGGTTTTCTTCGCTGCTGAGGGTTTATTTTTGAAAAACTAGCTTTGAAAACAGTGCGTCCGTTTTGGGAGCCCGCTCAGGGGACAGGCCTCTGTCTTCCTGGTAGACGTGGCTGACTGGACAGCGAGTCTGGACGGTCATGTTGGAGAGGCCCTTGGAATGTGACCCATCCGGCCATTTCGTGTGGGAGCTGTGGAGACGAGGAGGTGTCCGGCAGCCTGGTGTGGGGGTCTGGCTGGGAGGCTGTCCCTGTCAGAGCTGGAGGGACAGTTCTGAGGGAGGCTCAGGCTGAGGACGGGGCTCCCTGCCAGGCAGGCCGGGCCCGCAGTACAGCCAGTGCCGCCCCAGGACAGCAGCCCGCCCTGTGCAGGCGGGGACAGTGATGACAGATGACACCGCGTGCCTTCGCTGCCCCCACACACCTGATAGGGCAGCACCAGCCCCTTCTCTCCTTGGAGGAGAAAGAGGTGGGTGGGCACAGAGGAGCCCTTCCCTCCGCCTGAGTGACAGCAGGGAGTGAGGGGGACCTTACTGACTCCATACCTGTGGGCTGTCAGCTTCAGGCCTTTGCTAGAAGAATCTGGAAGCTGCCGCCATGGCCTCTGCTTCTGGCTCTCCCCGCCTGCCGGGGAGGCCCCGGTGCAGCTCAGGCCCGTTCCCCTCCCCAGGCGGCTCCCAGTGGCTGAAACGACTCTGAAGGTCAGAGCCCTTCACCCCCATCTTGCCCATAATTCCTGGGGGTGCCCTGAATCGGCATACATTTGAGAACAAACCCGGCCAGCTATGAAATGGCAGTTCCTCTTGAGAAGAAAGGGCCCAGGGAGTGGCTGTGGTCAAGGCTTGTTGTCGCTGTGTGCACAGTGGCAGCAGCCACTCAGGCCACATCCTCTGGGGTAATGGCACCAGCCTGAGGGCAAGGCCCCTGCGTCCTCGGCCTTGGGCCAAGCAGAGTGAGAGCCCCCCAGAAGCTGCTCCACCCACTCCCAGGAGTTCAGGACAGGGAGGTCAGGGTGGGCGCCTTTGAGCCAGGGCGTGAGGGGCTGCCCCGCTGGGCTTCCTGTGAGACGCTTCCGCCCGTGGAGGTGACCCCACTTCCTCACTGACTCTGGGGCCTCTATCAAAGCCAAGGCTTTTTATTCCTTAGGTAAGAGATGGGACTTCCAATGCCAAACACCAGCCTGACTCTTTGACTAACATTTAATACCAGGTGTCAGGGCTGAACAGAGAGCCTGTTTCTGAAGACAGAAAGGGGGAGGGTGGAGAGGGACAACCCAGAAGAAGAGCGGACCATAGTAGTAGCAGAGAGCAGGTTTTCCCAGGGTCAGCCACCTCCAGGGACCAAAGAAATAAAGGACTTCACATCTGAAGTTTACAATCTGACCATCTCTGGCAAGGGAGCAAGCTATCGGGGAGGAATTTACTGGGGACCTCTTTTCCCAACCTTCATATCCTTAATCTCAAGCAATATCAGAGATTGACACTGCGAATGTCTCTGGGGATAGTGCAATTCAACGCAGGGGCTTAGCTCGCTACCTGTGGCAACATCTATTATGCTTGTTTTGTTCTGTTTGACAGATCATTCATCTGAAATATTTCCAGAGATTCTTTTCTCAACTAATGTCTTTCTCATCCATCCACCCATCCACCCATCCACCCATCCACCCATCCATCCATCCATCCATCCATCCACTGAACATTTGTTGAACACACAGGGGTTTTCAGTTTGCCTGGGAAAATAAGAGAAACATGCACATAATTAAAGTACAGGGCACTATATATATAAAAACCTGCGGAGGCTCACCCAGCCAGTGTGGCTCAGTTTGTCCCACGCACCAGGAGGTCACCGGTTCAATTCCCAATCAGGGCACATGTCTGGGTTGCGGGCTAGATCCCCAGTAGGAGGCATGCAGGAGGCAGCCTATTGATGTTTCTTCCTCACCAGTGTTTCTCTCTCTCTCTCCCTCTCCCTTCCTCTCTCTGAAATCAATACAAACATATTTTTAAAAAGCATGTTGAGGCTCCATTACACATAGCTGTGGTCAGCAGGAAAGACTCCCGGCAGAGGGAGCATCTGGATTGGCTCTTGAAGGATGAGTAGGATTTTAACCGTTGAAATCGGGCATCTGCAGAGGAAGGTGTCCCAGATAGGAGCACAGGCGGGAAGTGGAGAAGCACAGCTTTGTGGGAGCCCTGAAGAGCCTGCTTTGGGGGTAGGGAGGAAGGGCCTTCTGTGTGTGACGGGTCCAGAAACGGTCCCTATTTATATTTCACCACCATGAACTTAACCCATGGCCACACCTAGCTGCAGGGAAATTGGGAAGTGTACAGCTAAAATTTACGCCCAGCTGAAACTCAGGACCAATCAACAGTCTCTGTTTCACCCTTGAACTCAAATTCTCCGGAACGGTGACAGACCTCAAGGAAATAGTCCCAAACCCTAGACCCACATACGTGTTCAGGAACTTCTTTTAAAACTGAGGGGACTTGGAAAGAAGGCCCCTTGACTAGGTGGAAGAGTTTGAATTTCTCCATGGTGAAGACCAAGGGTCTGCTCTCACACTTAGAGCTGGGCAACCCGGGCAAGTCACAGCACCTGTACCTGCCAGGTCACCTTCCTCCTCCTCCTCCTTTGCCAAGTGGTTGTTGCCATGGTTATATGAGAGAAGTTCTTAGCTATTTGGGGTGTGAGACCGGTTGGAGGCTATTACCTATATGTATATGGGCTGTGGGTGTGTGTGCCCGTGCATGTGTTGTTAATTTTCCAAAAAAAATGATATTACATGCCTGATGAAGTTCACATACTGACCCACAACTGAAATGTAAAGCATCGAACACGCTCATCTCTTTGAGGCTACGCCTAGTCCACACACGTTTCCTTAATTTCGGTCTTCATGTGCCCAGTTTTGATCTGTGTGTATGTGAATTTCTGTTCCCCTTTTTTCACTGAGTGATTTCTACATGCCATGCTTCAGAATATGTGTCACCTACCTCCTGGCTTTGGTGGCCTTGTCATATTATGACCATTTAATGGTTGCGGTTGGCATAGATATATGTCAGCTTCTTTCCAAGTCCCCTCAGTTTTAAAAGAAGTTCCTGAACACGTATGTGGGTCTAGGGTTTGGGACTATTTCCTTGAGGTCTGTCACCGTTCCGGAGAATTTGAGTTCAAGGGTGAAACAGAGCCTGTTGATTGGTCCTGAGTTTCAGCTGGGCGTAAATTTTAGCTGTACACTTCCCAATTTCCCTGCAGCTAGGTGTGGCCATGGGTTAAGTTCATGGTGGTGAAATATAAATAGGGAGTGCAGTTTTCTTGGAGATGTCCTTAAAGAGAAGGGGCATACTTTTCTTTCCACTTTCCTGTTGGGTGGAATGCAGACGTGATGACTGGAGCTGAAACAGCCATGTTGGACTCTGAAGTGAAATTGAGAATGGAAGCTATGCAGGGTGGAGCAATAATATAGTAAGGGTTCAAGACATGCTGGAGTATCATCCCAGTCCTGGACTACTTATTCAGGCTTTTATATGAGAGAATACATACCTATCTCATTTATCACTGTTATTTTGGATTTTCTGTAACTTACAAACTTAACCCTAACAGAAAGTTTTATCTCTTGTCACATAGCACCGGATTATATGACAGAGATTCTCAAGCTGCTTTTCTGGGTGACCTGCAAGTCTGTTTCCTAGTGGCGTAGAAGAATAGGAGAGAAGATGTTTTATATTAGGTGTTTGAGAGTTTTAGATTTCACTAGAAGCTTCAAATTAGTTATTTTGGTTTGAGTTCTGACTCCCAGATTCTGTGCTTTGACAGGGCTCAGTGTTGCTGAGCACAGCTACTTGTCTCTTCCCTAAGCCTCAGTTTCCCCATCTATGCCTTAGACGGAGAGCTCTCCTGGGTTAACTCTCCCTGTGCTCCTGAGACTGGGTCTCCCACCACACCAGCAGAAGAAGGCCAGGACCCAGTCTGAACAGTGCCTCTGTCCTTGCCAGCTGCCACCATTCATTCATTTATTCATTCATTCATTGCCTCTTTATCGAGCACATGCTAGGTGCCAGGCTGGGTTTGAGCTGACCACTGGCCACTGAGGTGGGGGTCTTGACTGGTCACCTCACCTCTCTGCCCAGCCTTGGGAAAGGTTTGTCCTGAAATGGCCAGAGCTTGACTTCCCCTTCCCAGGGACAGCACAGGCTCATTTGGAACCTGTAAGAGCTTCCTCTGAGTTGCCCTCCCTCAGCCCAGGATCAGCCCTGGGGATGGGGCAGCCCTTGGGGCTGTGTCTGAGAGGCCCCGTGTGTGGCCAGGGATTGAGCAGAGAGGCCTCTCTTGAGAGGCTGCCCTTGAAGTGGTTTGAAGGGCAGTCAGGGGTCTTCTTCCCATCAGCCGGAGCAGCCCCCAGCCCTGGCTCTAGCATTGTCAGGCATCGGAACTCAGTGATGCTCTGGAGACCCCCTAATCCAGGCCCCGCTCACAGGTGAGTCTGTGGCTCAGAGAAGGGAAGTGATGGCCCCAGAGTCTCAAGGCTGGACCCAGGCTCGTACCAGGCTCAGTGCAGACACCCAGGCTCGCTCCTCGGCGTGGGACGCCCGAGATGGGTGCACGGGCACATCCGCCCGCACCGTACCGGGGCCTCTCCCTCCAGCCCGTGGAGAGCACGGAGCTCTTTCCTCCAGGGGACTAAGCACGTTGCTCCACTTCCACCTGGAGTGCAGAGCCGTCCAGACCGCAGCCTCCGGGCCGCTGCAGCAGCCGAGCAGGTGGATCGGTGCTCGCAGGCACCTGGCTGCAGAGGAACGCGTGGGGGCTGACACTCCACTCTCTTGCCCAGCCCAGTGTGATGTCAGGTGTGTGTGTGCAGTGGGGGGGAGCAAGCAGCACCCTGTTCTAAGTCCCACAGAGGCTGACCACATGGGCTATCAGGGACCCAGCCCACAGAAGACCGGTCAGCACCCTCGGAGCCCCCCTCACGCCTGTGGCGGCATACCAGCATGCTCTTTCTGTGGCCTGCGAGGCTGGACACTCCCGGGGGCAGAGAGAGGGACACCTCAGGGAGAGGGCTCTCCTTGCCAGATCTGCACGGCGGTGGGACAGTGACCCACTCCTAGGACACTTGTTCCAGACACGAGTTGTAGGGGCTGGGGGGATTGTCTAACCGAGCTTGGAAGGTGTGTGTGAAATGAATAGGTGGCAGGTTGATGCCAAGGAGAGAGGTGAGGAGGGATTGGCGGGGGTAGCAGTCTCTGGGGGAAGGGGGAGGCCCCCTGGGAGGACTGTGGCTCATGGAGGGGGCTGTGGGCTGTGAAAGCCTGAGCAGTAGAGTGGGGGGGGGAGGGGCAAGCTGTCAAGGTCGACTCTGGGCGGGAGACTCTAAGAGCAGAGGCTGTGGTCAAAGAAACCAGAGGCGCGCCGGGCTGAGCTGGGCACAGCGTGGAGTAGTTGCCGGAGCCCCCAGAGCCCTCCCCAGCCTATAGACCCCCCAGCACAGTGTCCTGGAGCTCTGCTTCACGTACGTTGCTGGTCCAGCAATGGCCTGGCGGCTCATCTTTGTTCCAAGGACCCCCAGTCTTATGGGGACACAGGAGTGACATGCAATGCTGTGCCTACAGGGTACGGGGTGGTCACCCACAGTGCTTAGACTAGGGCAGCACCTGGTGAGAGCTGTGCTGAGCAGTGTCTGGGAGTCTCCCAGGTGCACATGGGGCGTGGGGGTGAGCCAGCCTGGCCGTGCTGGGGTGCTGCAGGCTCGTGCGCCTGACGTTCACACTCTGCGTGGATGGAGGGTGGGGTGTGCAGGAGAGGGGCCCAGACAGCAGAGGCTCTCAGGCTGTTTCCTGAAGGCCGTGAACACTGAGACAGGTTTGTTCCCCCATTTTAAACACTGAGTTATGCACTAGTTCGCTAGGGCCGCTGTAACAAAGCCACACACACGGGACGCCTAAACAGCAGAGGTTCGTTCTCACGTGGCTCTGGAGGCCGGAAGGCCCGTCAAGGTGGCTGCAGGCCCATGTGCCTCTGAGACTCCGGGTAGAACCCTTCCTTGCCTCTTCCCAGCTTCCGGTGGCTCCGGCAATCCTTGGGGTCCCTTGTCTTGCAGCTGTATCACTCCAGTCTCTACCCCCTGACACATGGCCATCTTCTCCCTGTGCGTCTGTCTTTGTTTCTTCTTATCTTCTAAGGACACCAGTCATATTGGATTAGGGCTGCTTCAGCGTGACCTTATCTTAACTAACTACATCTGCAGTGACCGAATTTCCAAATAAGGTCAGCTTCTGAGGTCTGAGGGCTAAGACTTCAGCGTATCTTTTTAGGAGACACAGTACAACTCACAAGCTAAATTTTACATGAAGTAAAATTCACCCTCTTGAGTGTAAATGTTCGCAAGCATAGACAGTCATGTAACCACCACCACAATCAAGACATGGAACAGTTCCGTCTCCCTCCAAAATCCCCCTGTGCCCTTCTGTAGTCAGCTCTCCCTGCCCCCCAAACCCTGCAGTCACTCATGTCTTCTTCATCCTCAAGTTCTGCCTTTGTGAGCAAGCACATGAACGCTGCCTTGTGAGCCTGGCCCCTTTCACTTCGCTGAATGCCCTGGGGATCCAGTGCTTGTGCGTCTGGGTGTGCCGTCATTGTCGGGGGATGGCACTGTGGGGATGTATCACAGTTTGTTATCATTCAGCCACTGCAGCGCCTTCGGGCTATTTCCAGTTTGGGGCAAACAAATAAAGCCGCTGCGAACATTTGCGTTGAGGGTACTGACTTTTGCGTGGGGAACCACATGGGCTGGCTTGCATTCAGGTTGCTGTGTGAGGAAGGACGTGGGGTAGGGGGAGCACGTGGGGAGACCGGAAGGAGGCTGTTGCAGGGGTCCGAGTGAGCAGTGATGGTGTCCTGGACTGGGGTCTCAGCAGAGGGGTGGCGAGAAGCAGTCCCACTAGGAGGTGTGTGAACAGAACCTGGAGCTGCATTGTGTGTGCACCAAGGTGCCAAGGAGGGCACCTGTCTTGTCTCCAGCTTGCCCGTCCTCCGTCTCCCCAGGGGAGGATGGTCCCTGTGGCTCGGCATGGCTGTCTGGACATGTGGACGCTGAGAGGTGGAACAGAATAGTGTAGCGGTCAGGGGTGTGGGCGCCCGATCAAACTGTCAGGGTTCACATTCTGCTCTGTGCCTCAGACTGCTCATCTGTAAGATGAGGATGCTAACTGTTCCTAAGTCATAGAGCTGTGGTTGAATTACCCGAGTTAATCCAGGTAAGGAGCTTGAACAGAGTCTGACACACACTAGACGTTTAGCAGTGTGGACCGTGGTGTCCCGAAGGGCCTCCCCCCACACCCCTCGTCCTCTCCCTTCGCCCCTGTGGGGTGAGCTGCTCTGCAGGGCTGAGGACGGCCCCCTCGTGGGCGACCCCGTCCTTCCCCGGGTCTGCCCTGACTTGCTGCGGGACCTTGAGCTGCCTCCTTGCCTGGGCCTTGCTTCCTCGCTCACGAAGAGCGGAGGCACGGAGCCCCCCATGGCACAGCAGCGCCCCCACGGCAGGCTCTCCCCAAAGTCCTAAGACTGTGTGACCCGCTCGTGACACAGTGAGGGGAGGGCCAGGTGAGCGGCTCTTGGGACACCCCCAGATTTCAGGGCTGGCAGAGGCTCCCCCGAAGCTGCCACAAACATCGTCTCCCGTTTTCCTCACCAGACATATCCTCTGCCTCCGCCAAGAACTGACCGAGGTGGCAGCCGGGCAACCTCAGCAGCTAGACAGTCACAGGGGAGCTGATACCTGGCCGGGACCACGGAGAGAGGTGTGATGGGTCCAAATCCAAATGCCAGCGCCGCTCCCAGTGTCTGATGGGGAGCCCCACTCTGAGACCAGGGTGCACGCCCGAGGTGGCCATGATCGGTCCAGCCTCGTGAAGGAACGTTTGCAGTCGGTCCTCACGACACACAGATTCAGTATTAGCAAAGGTGCCCACTTGCCAACATTGTTTGTACCCCAAAACTGTAGGGCCTTGGGAGTCATTTGCAGACACGGCAGAGGGATGAAACACCCGAATCTTCCGACATGCACATTCCCCATTGAGGCTGCTAAGGCGACACTGCCTTCTGGTCCCAGTTCTCATACTTCAAACAAGTGGCCTTGTCGTGGTCTAGCTAGTGCCGTGTTCTGCACACTTTTATGCTCTTCGCTGATGGCTGCACTGTTTAAAATGTCCCCCACACTTAGTGCTGAAGAGCAAGGAGGCTGCAACAGGCCTCCCCTGCGCTGGATAAGCCTCGTTCAGGCGTGAGTTGTATGTGCTGTTGGTGGCGTTTAATATTAATGAATCAACGATGTGGGTAAACGAGGTGCTTAAACAGAAACACACATCAAACAAGGTTATGTATTGATCCGTTGACAAAAGTGTACCAGAGGTTCGCAGGAACCTCCTCGCGCTTCCGCACAGCAGCTCGGAACTCGCTAATTCGGTGTGCACGGCGACTGTGGATCAGAACCCCGCACACGCTGAGGGTGGCCATGCCCCGTCGTGCCGATGGGTCGACCCCCGCCTCTCCCCTGCGCTGTCTGCACCTCTGTCGTCAGCAGTCCACTCGTCTGGGGTAAGAAGGGCCCATCTCACGTATGATCTTTCTTTAAAATGCCCATGTCCTTGGGATATGCTCTCCCTCTGCTCTCTCGGCCTGGCCTCCTCTCCCCTTGAGTGAATTCAGGGCTTGGAAGGACGATTCCCACGGAGAGGAGCAGGCAGTGCTAATATTTCATATCCTGGGATTCTAATAGAAGAACCAATCAAGGCAAATGGAAAATGGGGATTCTCGGCATACATAGATTGGACACTTACAATGACAGCAATTAGGTCTCGAGGGCTTACTTCGGGCCCCTTTGCTAAGAGCGTTGTCTGTTCATTTTCTCAGCCTGTGAGGCTGGGGTGACAGGGCCCACTTCACAGCAAGAAACCGAGGCCATAAGAGAGCCCCTCAAAGCTCCCCGTGGTCCGCGGCAGAGCCAGGCCCTGAATCCAGGTTGTGTGACTCCGGCACCTCTGTCCTAAGCCCCAGAACTCCCTGCAGCCCTGTGTTGTACCCCAAGGTTGTAGGGCCCAGCTGCTCCCCTATATCCCGGTGTGCCTGCATGCTGGGGGGGTGCCTCTGGAAAGTCCCCCAGGCTCTGAGTGCCACCGAGGGGGTGACCTCCCAGCCTCTGCCCTGAGTCAGCTGGTTGGACCCGGTGAATAACCCGAGAGGTGCAGAAGGGTGTGTCCAGCCCACCCACCGGTCTCGCCAAGCCCTGCCCTCCAGCCCCTGTCCCTGGGTCACTGGGTGGGAGGACAGGCTTGCCATGCCTCACGCTGCTCCTTCAGCTCCTCTTGTCCCCCCACCAGTGCCCCTGAGGACCCCCAGAGTTCATAAGCCAGACTCCTGTCTTCCTCCAGCTTCCTGCTCTTGAAAACCCCCCTGCAGTGGCCTCCCTTCTGCTGGGGCCCGCGGGGCTGTGCACCCTGTAGAGTCTGATGGGGCAGGGGACACACATGGTAACGGGACAAAAACCTGAAAGGGATGCGCCCCGCGGGTGGGAGTTCAGGTGGGGCTGGGCGCCCAGCTGGTTTCTCAAGGGGGCCCCGGCCCAGGAGGCGGCCCCTGCCAAGCAGCATCAGACCGCTTGTACGCATGTCGGCTCACCCCCGTAGAGGAAATGTGGGCAGCACAACTGCGGGGTGGGTTGCAGAGTGACTCAGTGTCACCAGGAGTGGAAGGAGTGTGACGCTGCAGTAGTTTCCTGCAAGGTGCAAACGGGACCAGGGTCCACAGCCTGCTCCTGTGGGAGGGCTGCGCTCAGGAAGCATTGCCTTCGGCCCTAGGCCCTGGGCTAGCCCTGGGCCAGACCCCCACCTCTGGTTTAGAAATGGGGGTTCACTTTGTGAAAGCACATCCCCCATGTACTAGGTGTCGCCCTCCCAGCAAAACTCTGAACTAATGGGGTGTGAGTACCCTTTCATTCATTTCCTTACTGGCAGAACTGCGGCTCAGAGAGGGAGGGAGACTTGCCCGAGGACGCACAGCAAGACTGTGGCAGAGATTAGAATAGATCCCGGCCCCCCTTCCAGGGCCCAGCATCTTCTGCCCACCCCGAGCTGCGCAGGATGAACACCATCCGCAGCGACCAGGTATCGAGCCGTTGTTAAGCTCTTCCAGGCGCAGTGGTTCACGCTGTCCTCACGCAGCCCTCGGGGGTCCCTCCTGTCCTCAGGCTCATTCACATGTCCTGAGAGGCCAGGATCAGAGCGGAATTCAGTCAGGCCCAGACACCAAGGGTGAGGAAAAGAGAAATCCCAACAGAGACCTAACAGGAGGGGCTGGAGAGGGCACAGAGGCTCTTTGTGTCCTCTGCTGGGGTGAGTCATGTCCACTGTGGGGCTGCCCCTTCTCAGCCCACTGTCAGGTGGGGAGGAGAGAGCTGTGACCGCCTTCCTTTCCCCCCAGATGATAGGGAACCACTGAGTCAGCAGCAGGCAGGGCCAGAGGCCGGGGTCACAGTGGGACGTGAGGGCGGCACCTCCCCAGAGCTGTCTTTCTGGGCCTGGCCCATCCCTGGGGAGGAGAAGGCAGCAGAAGGAAGGTGGGCTGGGACTCCGGCAGCCCTGAAGGGACGAGCCTGGGGAGGGCCGGGTGGACCCATGTACAAAAGCCAGACCTGAGGAGGGCGGTGACCTGCAGCCAGCCACGTGGGGCAGCCCCGAGGGAAGGGGCCCTAAGCCCTGGAATGGATGAGCCAGCAGAATCTCCTTTCCTGAAGAACTATGTGCACGTAACACTTGGCATGCATGCAGTTTTCTTTATTATCTCTTCCCTTCTTCCTAATTAAAAACAAATCCCACATGTTGTACACGCATTCACACACTGAAAGATTTAAGCCATAGAAAAGGCTAGAGCCTGCGTTGTCCAGTACATTAGCCACTAGCCATATGGAGCTGTTTTATAAATTAAATTAATTAAAACGAAGTCAGTCACACTAGCCATCTTTCCAGTGGCCACCGGTGGCCACGGGACAGCGCAGACAGAGAGCACTTCCACCACCGCACACAGTGATCGTAAGCTGGGGAAACCCAACCAGCCGAAAAATCGTTTTTTGGAATCGGTTGGGTTCCTTTGTTTTATGTATTTACATATGTCTGGTTTCCACCTCTCCTTATACACAATGTCATCTGATCTGCACAGCTACTTGGCCCTCTGGGGATGAGGATGATATTTTCCATTTTTTTCCAGATGAGGAAACTGAGGTTCAGAGCAGGTTAGTGGGCCACAGGTACGGGAGCGTTGGAACAGGTTTATTCCTTAGGGACAGAGGTCCGTCTTCTTGGTCTGTGCAGGGTGGCTAAGGGGCGGCCAGGCGGGGCCTGCCACGATCTTGTCAAATTCCAGCACTTTCCACGTTGTCATATGTGAGGGAGAAACACAGACAAGCAAATTGACCTTTGGGAAGACTTACTCTTAGGCATCTGTTCTTCCATTTTTACTGTTTCCCCTGAAACGTTCACCCATTACTTTCTGGTCTTCAGAATAGTGCACACTCAGTGTAAAAATTTGGAATGTACAGAAAAGTACGAAGAAGGAGAGAAAAGTCACCTAATCTCAGGATTAACGACTCCCACTGGCAAAGCAGGGCATTCGGGTGCCTCAACCTCCCCCGGTCCTTGGTGGTGTGGGTGGGGCTTCATGGTAGCCGTGGGCTCTTGCAGTGCCCCTTTTTCTGTTTGTTTTCCCTTTTCCTTACCGGTGTGTGGAAGTTCTGTGTAGAAGACGGCTCTGAGCCCTTTGCTGGTTGGGTATGTTACAGATACCTCCTCCCATGCAGGGCTGGACTGTCACCCCTTCGTGGTGTCTTAATGAACAGAAAATCTTCCTTTTAATGCAGTCCGATTTACCGTCTTCTTTTAAGGAGTGTGTGTACTGTACGCACGCACACACTCTTTAAGAAGACGCCCTCTTCCATCGGATTGTGAAGATATTCCTTATTTTCTTCCAAAAATTTTTCTGTTTTGTTTCCCACATTTAGGTCAGGACACAGTCTTCCTGGAACTGGGTTTTGTGTACACTATTGAGGAGTCAGGTTTCTTCTTTTCCCCCATGTGGACACCCAGTTGTCTCAGCACATTTTATTGCAAAGACTGTCCATTCCCCAGTGTTCTGCTGTGGCCATACTTAAATCAAGCGGCTGTGTCTGTGTGGGTCTATTTCTGCACTAGTCTGGTCTGCTGACCCACATCTCTGTCCCAGCACCAATACCACACCAGGTTCTTCATCGCTGTAGCTTTAGAATAAGATTCGATATTCAGCAGAGCAAACCCTATCCCCTTCTTCACATGTATCTTGGGTGTTCTTGGCCCTTGGCATCTCTCTGTGCCTTTCACAGAGCACCTTTGGATTCCAGTCGGGATGTAGGTCAGTCTGTGGCAAGTTCCTACCTCCACGGTCTTACGTCTTGTGCTCCATGGGCAAGGGCTGTCCCCCGCCCCCCTTGCTGTCCTCATGTCGTGTGTGGTCATGGTTACTCTTCCATCACAAGCAGGCATCTGGAGGGATTTGGCAGAGTGGTTAAGCACATTGGATGGTAGCCTCGCAGACTGCCAGGGTTCAGATCCCAGCTCTGCCCCTTACTGATTCCACAGCCTTAGTGAGTTGCTTAGTTTCTTTGTGTCTCAGCTTCCCCCTCTGTAAAAGGGAGTGACAACCAGAGTTACAAGGTTGTTTTAAAGGAATAACTCGACGTTACTATATGGAAAACAGAGCAATGCCTGGCACTCAGACATCTCTGGAAACATTATTAATCTATTGTTCAGTAGGTAATACAGGACTTACAGTAAAAATATCGTTTAAAAAAAGACATGCAGTGAAAATGTCTTTTCACCTTCGTGCCCCGTGTGCCTGTCCCCATGCCTGGCCTGCTAGTTGCTAGTTTCTTGTGTCTTCTTTAGGAAAATACCAATCCTGTTTCTTTTTTCCAACAAGGGAGCACAGTATACCCACCGCTCTGTGCTTTTTGTCTTATAACCATGTACCCTGGAGACCTGTCCGTGTCCATGCACAGAGATCTTCCTCATTCTTTATTTTAGATAGTTGTCTAGTATCCATTCATTTACCTGGTCCCTTAATGATGGACATTTAGATTGTTCCCAGGCTTTTCCCCATTTCAGACAAGGCTCCAGTGAGTGAATCCAGGGAATATCTTCATCTGAGCATCACTTTGACAGGCACAACTCTGTCTTCACAGATCCACTATCCCAAGTTCATATTAGAGTAAATACCTAAAAGTGCTCTGTCTGTAGCCCAAAAAATGGTCGAATGTTTCCAATTTTATATAGTACTAATATTTCCTGACGCACTCAAGCACTCACAAAAACGTATTGAACACCTGTTCTGCACTGAGCCTGGGCACAGAGCGGTGTCGTCCAGCCTCGGGCCGTCGAGCCAGGGTGGGAGACGGCGTGGGACAAGCAGCATTGTTCACCATACGATCGTTTCCAAAAAGGGACGACTGCAAGTCACATGCCGTGCACGTCCTCGTCCGCTAAACTTGGTCTGCGTTTTAAAAATATCTCCCTGAGACAGATTCTAGAAGGGAAACGGAACATGCATCTTACCAGAACAAGCACGCGGAGTCTTCCGCCTGTACAGAGCCCAGCTCCGTTCCTCACCTGGAGGCCCCTTCACTGGGCCCTTTCTTTATCCAGCTTCCCAACTGTCCTCATTCGGGTTTGAAGAGATGATACAGTCATGGGGCTCAAATTCAAAAGGTACAAAAGGGTGTACGGCGATGTGCCACCCTCCCACCCCTGCCCCTCAGCCTCTCGGTCCCCTGCTCCCCAGAGGCACCACTGGTCACTCTCCCTGTCCCCCTGCGGCGGTGGCTCAGCTCAGCTCAGCACACGTCACATAAATGCACCAGGCTACCCATGCTGACCTGGTTTCTTGTGTCCCCGCTGACGACTCCGGCTTCACTCCCAGTCAGGAAGCTGGTCCCCCAAATCCTGTCTTCTCCAGTAACCATCTCCACGTTTAGTGACATTTCTAAGGAATTTGGGGAGTGGAGGTGGAAGGGAGGGAAATGTCAGCTGCTCTTTCACTATGTACAACTGTTACTGTAATGATTATTATCACAGTCTAGAGCAGTGTCTGGTCCATAGTACATGCTCAGTAAATACCTATGGGATGACTGGATGGTGATAACATGAGTGAATGTTTGCTACGTGCCGGGCACTATCCTCAACTCTTGACAGCAATCCTAGGGGTGGTAATACCTACAGTTCCCATTTCAAATGTAAGGAAATCGAGGCAAAGAGAGGTTGAGTCACTTGCCAAGGCAACCAAGCTGGGATTCTAGCCGGGTTGTTTAGGTCCTGGGTGCTTAAACCACTAGCCAGCGCAGCCCTCCCCGTCATGCCAGGCCTAATCACACATGGCAGTGGGGACAGAGTCCCAGCCAGGACCCGTGTTGGGTGGGAGGGTCAGCAGCAGGGCCAGGCCGAGGCAGGTTAGGCTGGGTTCAGGGGGCTGGCTGGGGTAGGGAAAGGGGCTGGGACCTGTGAGCCAGAGGAGGTTGCAGAGGGAGGGTGGAGGAACTCAGCCCAGGTTCCCAGGAGGCTGTGGGTGTCTGGGGCTCTCAGAAGCACAGAGCAGCCGGAGCCAGAGGGCAGGCAGAGGGAAGTCGTGAGGCAGCCATTGGAGCGGCTGAGAAACGGGGCCTGGGGGGGCAGGCCTGGCAGAGTGGGAGCAGCCACCAGCAGGGCCCAGGAAGCTGGTACCTCCTGCAGGCTCAGCCTGGGCAGGCAGAACCCCTCGGGGACAGGGGAGCACCCAGCAGCCAACCTGGGAGGCAGGGCCTGACACGGCGCAACAGGCCTGCAGCTCGCACAGGTGTGGAAAGTTTGACGGCCTTGGACTTGCTTGATGTGGGCTGTGACGTGCAGACGGAGACAGCCTGACCTGCTGCCGGCGCTTCCGGGGTCCGGAAGACCTGCTGAAGCTGACTTCCCCTCCCAAGGCTGTGGGCAGAGGCCCACAGCGCCGAGTCCCAGGTTCCTCCAGGCCAGCCCACCGAGGGCCAGAGCCCCGCAGCTGTCCTCTGTGCCCTCCCTCGTCACAGAAGGCCTTTTGGTTTCTGGGTGAGGAGAAAGCCGGAGAACTTTGTCACAACAGGGTTTTATAAACGCCGTCCTTGGAGCTGCATGAGTCTGTGGGGATCCACCAGGGCCTGGTGGAGGTCTTCGGCCTGTGGAGCGGGGCTGGGCTGGTTGCCACGTGTTTGCCCCTGTGAGAGAGTCTGATGCTGAAACCAGCCGTTCCTCTTCCCTCCCCGCGGGTCAGCCCGGAGCTGGGGTTTGGTCCTGAGGCCACCGAAGGCTGGGCCAGAGGTGGAAGCAGGCAACAGCTGTAGCTCAGTGTCCTCACGTCAGGGAAAAGCGTCTGGCAGAGAGGAAGCCACAGGGAGGCTGGCTTGGCCGCCCGCCCTCCCAGGCTGTCCACTGGGGCAGGGCCAGCCTGGCTTAGAAGAGCAGGCTTCGGTGGCATCCAGCCAAGGGTCAGCTGAGTCACGGAATCACGGAGCCCGTTGTGCTGGGAAGAGCCGCGGTCTGACCCCCGCCCCGTGAAGGCAGGCGCAGCTGCTGAGCTCCCCGCTACCGAGCCGCGGCAGACGCCACGGGCCGACCTGGCTTCTCCCCCTGACCAGCTGTCAGCATCACGGTCTGCACAGCTGCTGCCCACCCCTGGGTTCACCTGGAAGTCAACCTGCATGCCATTTCCCATCTCGTCCAACCTTCACGTTTGGCTGAAGAGGCCACTGAACCTAGAGAGGGGAAGTGAGTTGCCTGAGGTCACACTGTGAACAACCAAACCAGACCGTGGTCTCCTGAGCCTGAGCTCAGTGCCGTTTCCTTTATGTCGCACCTGTTCTCCCGCTGAAGACGGCATTTGTCACGTCGCCACTCATCTCTTAAACGCTCGGGTCCCTTCCTTTCCACAGTGTGATCCCCTCGAGCCCGAGCACTGTGCCCTGGGATGGTAACAAGGACTCCAGGGAGGGCAACGTTTGAGGCAGGGGGAGCCTTAAAGTCCCAACAGCGAGGCTCACGTAGACCTCGTGTGTACATTCAAACATTTTGCAAGCTGCTTGTTAAACCTTCGACAGCTCTACATCGGCAATGGTAGAGTATTGACCCCATGGAAACTGGTGATCACGACACATCAGGACTTTATTTTTTTGGGTCCTATTTTTTTGGTTCACCACTGATCCAAACCAAATGTTCCAAGTGGTCTCTGGGTGTGCTTGCCCTCCAGACGTTCTCAGATCCCCCTCCCTCGCCAACCGGAACGCCTTCCCTGGCCTCTGGAGCCTTGGCTTCCTCCACGAACTGTCCCCGAGCCCCCATCTCATCCGGTAGTTAACACGTCTTAGGTGTCGGCTGCGGCTGGGTTCTTTTCTTACACGGTTCCATTTGACCCTCACGTGACCTTTGAGGTGGCGGGCATGGTCTCTGTGTTTAGAGAGCAGGACACTGAGGCCCGGAGGGGTGGAGTGGCCGGCCTTTGTTCATCCCCCCAGGGCCTCCGGACGTCTCCGCAGTGCCTGGGCTGGTGTGGCCCCTGCTGGCACCTTCGTCTGCCGTCTGACGTTCCAGAGTGTCTTTCCCTCTGGCCTGAGCTGCACTCCCGGCCCTAGTCCTGTGGCAGCCACAGGGCAGAGAAACAGCCCCAGTGGCTCTCCCTGGCTTCTGCTCTGCTGACCTTTGGGGCAGCTATCAGAGGATTTCTCAAAAAGCCCCTGGGGTGATTCTTCAGATGGACTCATCCTGATTACCTTCCAACACGGGTCCTGGGCTCCAGGCTGAGTTTAAAACACCAAGAAAAAAACAGCTGGAGTCATCCCTGGGAAACTGATAAGCTCGGGGGCCCGGACAACCCCCACTCTGTCTCCTTGGCTTGGGACACGCTCTGGGACCTGGGCACAAGGTATGTGCGTGTGGGTGCTGCGTTTGCGATTTACTTAAATATTCCTAGCTTAGCAAAATCTAGGGGAACACATAACAGCCCCCCTGAGGACCCATAATTCAGCTCTGTTACATCCTATCTTTTGCCAATATTGCCTCAGATCTCTTAAACGTAAATAAATCACTACAGAATTGGCTGAAGCCTCCTCCTCAGCCCTCCCCGACCCCACTGTCTTCCCCCCGCCGCAGCGGTGACGTCATCCTGATGGTGTGCATACGCACCCCCAGTCAAGACAGAACTCGTGTGTGTTTTACACCTCATATAAATGTGTTTATTCCTTCTGTCATTTGCTCCTTGCATTTAATATTAGGTTTGGGGCTGGCGAGCTGGTATTTGATTTTAAAACTTTTTCTTTTGACATAACTTCAGACTTCCAGAAAAGTTACAAGAATAGGCCAATGAATTCTTGTATGTACAGCTTTACCCGAATTTTCACATCTGCTTGATTTTTCTCTCTCTCTCTGTTTCCCTGAACCTCGGGAAAGTGCAAACAGACATTGTGCCCATCTGCTCCCGTTTATTACAGTGGGTTTCACAAACTCCAGAACATTCTCTCACTAACCTCAGCGCAAGGGTCAGGGTCAGGGAATCAACCCTTGTGCCATGAACAGGATTTCGAGACGTAATCGTGCAGCGGTGGTTTCTGCGTTTCGGCAGCTGTGTGCCAGTCCGGGTGGGTGTCCCAGCTGGTTCCCCTTCTCTCGGGATGGACACTGGTCATTCCGATTTCTCCTCAGCCTAGATGCTGCTGCCATGGCCATCGTCCCCGCAACCTTATGCCCACGTGCGTCCTGGGAGGGGGGCTGCTGGGGTCTGGGCTCCAGCACCCCCATCTCTTAGATGATTTGTTTGTTAATCTTCACCAAGGATATTTTCGCCTTTGATTTTTAGATACAGAGTGGAAGGGAGGGAGAAAGAGAGAGAGAGAGAGAGAGAGAAACATCCATGTGCGAGAGACACATCCATTGGCTGCCTCCCTCAGACACCCCAACCGGGGCTGGGGATCCAACCTGCAACCCAGGTACATACCCTTGACCAGGAATCACGCCCATGACCCCCAGAGCATGGGCCTACGCTCTAACCACTGAGCAGCACCAGCCAGGGCACCACCTCTTAGATTTTGACAGAGTGTCTTCAGAATAGGTGCAACTGTTTTCATTCTTGGGAGTGCTTTACCCACTTGGTGCTCTAATGGCTTTCAGGGGGCTGAGTAATGGGTTCTCACCTATCTCAGGCCATTTCTCGTGCTGTTGCCATAGCATCGGGTGTTTCTGGGAGAAATAGGGCCACACACATGATTACTCCAGCTAGCATAACCACCACTCTGAGGTGTTCTCGTGTGCCAGACGCTGCTTGATGCACATTACGTGTGGCAGGCATTAGCAGCCCCACTGTACAGAGGAGAAACTGAGGCCCGTAGAGGTTAAATACTTCGCCAAAGTCTTTACATTGGCCGGGAGGTGGCTGGGGTGGTTCCGGGGCTGTGTAGAGCTATTTCTTTATCTTCGGGCCGTGCAGATTCTGTGAAATAAGCACCGAGTCTCTGATCGTGAGTCTGTAGTGAGAGGATGTGAGCTGAGACGCCTCTTCCTGTGGCATCCCACCCACCCTCCCTCTGCCCCGACTGCTTGGTCCCTTCCTCTGTGCAGAGGGAGTCACGGAGGAGCCGTCAGCTCGGAGGAGCAGGGGAAGGATGAGGTGTGGGGGCGGCAGTGAGCGACTGTCCCCCTTACTGTGAGTGCTGAGGCGTGGCCTCCGCCTGGGGGGTCAGTCAGGGAACACGCCTCTCCAGGCCCCTGGGCAGTCCTGCCCCGGCTTCAGAAAGGTGCCACTTCACACGGAAGGAAGGGGCTTTGCCTGGTACTCACGCCCCTCGTGCAGAGTGACCGGGCCACCCCTAACACGGACCACTGGGCCCACGCCTGGTCCTGCTGGCCTAGAACCCTGAGAGCAGGGCCCAGGCCTCCCTTGGCCGGGTTGCAGCTGGGGGGCCGGCCTGCCTGCGGTCCGGATGGTGGGTGGGAGCAGATGGCCCTTTCTCGGTCCTTCCCTCCGTCCCACACTCCCCCGGAGTTCCGGCCGAGCCTGCACAGGGAGCCTCCGTCCTCTTCACAGCGGGGCATCGCTGGAACTTCCTGAGCTGCTCCGTGGGCCGACGAGGTGGCCCCAAGCCAGTGTCCTTGTAGCTGGGAAGCTTCCCGCCTTCCTCAGACAGGCCGCTGCACTGGCCCTGGCTCCACACTCCAGCGCGGCCGCCCGGGGCGCCCCTCCCCCTGCACCAGACCGTTCCTCTCCGCACCCCGTCCACAGGCCCCAGACGGACGCAGGTACCAGGGGCCGTGGACGCACCATGCCAGTTTACGCCTTCCTTCGGGGAGCTGGTGAGAAAATCTCCCACGTGAAGCACATGCTGAGTCCCGCCTGGTCCCCGCAGCCCTGGGCCAGGGGCTCCCTGAGAGTCTGACCGCAGGGCAGCGGGGCAGCTGGGCTGCTGCCTGGGTGTCAGAGGCTATTAGATCTACTGATGAGCGCTAGGAGCTCGGTCCCCAGGGGCAGAAGGAGAACCAGTCATGGAACGATTTCTCTTTCCAGTAGAGTTGCTCTAAAGTTTCTGAGGCTCATTATTTTGCACCAGCAGTGCCATAAATCACCAAGGTCCCTGGGGCTGCCTTTGCAGGGCCCTGAGCGGAGTTTGGCTGCTACGAGGGGAGGGCGTGGGTGTCGGGGTCACCAGCCCTGTCTGCCGATGACATATCCAGGGTTGTGTGGGCTGAGCGACGGCCCCTGGCAGTTAGAGCCCATGTGGCCCGGCTCTACTGTTTGCTAACAGTAACCATGGCACTGAAATAGAGCCGGACACAGTGCCAGCTCCAGGAATCCCCAGCTTCGCCATCCTGCTTGAGCCTCACAGCCCCGTTACTGCCGTGGGCATTGTGCAGCCACGAGTGGGCACCCAGAGAACTCAAGTCACCCACAGCCCAAAGTCAGCAGGTGCAGGGATTAGAGGGCAGCTGCCCGACCCATTACCCCTCTTTGGCGCGGTCAGAGCAGGTGCCCATGTCTCTCTCTTCAGGACTTTACTGCTCCTGTGACCTGGATCGAGGCCCAAACCTTCCCCCACGCCCAGCTGCCCCTTCTCTAAGTTCTGGACCTCGCTGCAGCCTTTGGCACTTAGAAACCCTCTCCAGCCCTCAGGTCCTTGTCACTGCCAGGTCACCACTGAGGGGCCTGGGACGATTCCTGGAAAGCAGGACCTGAAGAGCCTTGGGCCCTCGAGTGGTTTAGTCAGAGCAGCCAAGGCTCTGACTCGTCATCCGTCCTCCATGGCACCCGCCATCCATCGCAAGGTTTCTGGGACAAGCCCAGCTCCCGTGTGCCTTTCCCCAGCGCTGGCCCGGCTCGCGGTGCCACAGGGGTCCTCCAAGGGGTGTGCACTGTGCCAGGCAAATGGACGTCTGGGTTCAGTGCCATATGCTTCCCAGGCACTACTTGTGGGTTATCTCAGGGGCCAGATGTTGGCTGGGGTCTAAGCTGAGCGCAGCACACAGATGTTCCTCGATCACTCTGTCAAATGTGCTGGGTCCTGAAGTCAGAGCTACCACGTGTGAGGATTGTAGCGAGACGAGGAAAAGAATTTCAACTAGAAAAACAGAAGTTGACACTTACTGATTGTGTGTGCCGTGCTAAGTACACGATTGACTTATCGAATCTGCAGGGACTATTATTATTATTATTATTATTATTATTATTTACAAATGTTTAAACTGAAGCCCAGAGAGGTAGAGTAACTGGCCAGAATCACACAGCTTGGATTTAAATGTAGGGTTTCTATTAATAGCAGGCGGGCCTCTTCTGAATGGGCCTCCAAGAATGGGGTGAACTTTACTATAAAAAAAATGTAAACATACAGAAGAGTTGAAAGAATTTTGCAGGAAATACTTACATACTCACCACTTACCCTTAATATCTTTGTATATATCTTTATTGCATGTCCATCTTTCTATCCATCTCCGAACCTACCTTTTTCTTTCTGTTCATTTCAAAAAAAGTTGCAGGCACCCCCTGAATATGTTAGCATGCGTATCACTAACTAGAATTCGGTATTTATTGTGGTTCTTTTTCTGTTGTTTTGGTGTAAATTTTACATATGATAAAATGTAAATACACATGCTAAGTGTACCATTTGAACTTTATATAAATGGATTCATACAGATGTATTTTTTTGCAGCTGACTTCTTTCACTCGGCATGTTTTCGAGGGTCATCCATGTGTTGTGTGTATCCGTAGTCTCTATTTATTGCTGCTATGCCATTCTGTCGTGTACCCACATCTGTTTGTCCACTCTTCCATCGATGGACCCCCAGACCAGTTTGGGGCTCTTATGAGTAAAGCTGCAAGAACATTCATGTACGGGTCTTTCTGTGGACATACACTTTCAATTTTTCTTGTGCGTACTTAGGCATGAAGTGGCTGGGCCATAGTAGGTGTATGTTTAGGTTTATAAATACTGCCTTTCCCCACAGTGGCTGCACCAGTTCACATTCTCACCAGTAACGTACAAGAGTTCTGATTACTTCCATCCTCTGCCATGTGACGTTGACAGGCCTTTTAATTTTAGCCCTGCTAGTGGTTGGGCCGTGGTATCTCATTGTGGTTTGAATTTGCATTTCCCTGATGACTACTGATGTGAGCACTTTTTCACTTGCTTTTTTGGCTATTTGCATGTCTTCTTCTTTGAGGAATCTTCAAACCTTTTGCCTATTTTAAAAATAAATGTGGCCCTGGCCAATTACGCTCAGGGGTTACAGCGTCGGCCCATGGACCAATGAGTCGCAGGTTCAATTCCGGTCAAGGGCACGTACCTCAATTGCCAGGTCATGTGGGAGGCAACCAGTCAATGTGGCTCTATCACATCGATGTTTCTCTCTCTCCCTCCCTCCCACTCTGTCTGATGATAAATGGAAAAATATCCTCAGGTTAGGAATTAAAAAAAGAAATAATAAATAAATTAACAAACAAACAAGCAAACATGAATGTGCTTGTTCTCTGTTCGATGTATGCTTTGCAAATATTTTCTCCCCACCTGAAGTCTGAGTAGTCATTTTCTGAATGAGGTGTTTTGATGCACACAAGTTTAAAGTGTGGAATGTCTGGTTTATTCCCCTTCTCTTGTATGGTCCTTGCTTTCTGGGTCTGATCTCGTTGGATTTCGCCCCCCATTGGAGAGAACGCTGGGAGGGGGAAACCCAGAACCCGAAGGAACAGGTGGAGTGGACAGTGGCCCAAGGGGGCACCAGGCGCGGAGCACGGGTTTTGTTGGTGTGACGAAGAACAGCCCTTCGTAAGGGAGTCTGCAGGGTGGTGTGGTCAGAAAAAGAATACCCTCAATATTAGGAGGTCGGACGGGATTCTTTGGGCAGTGGGAGCCACTGAAGGCTTCAGAGTAGGGAAGGATGTGATCACAAGACAGAGATGGCACATCCCAGTGATGCTGTGCCTGGGACAGTTTCTACTTGGTCATCCCGAAAGCAGTGTGTGCCTCCCCTGCCAGGGGGTGGGGTGCAGGTTCATCTCTGTGGGTCCTCCAAGACTCTCCTTGAGCCCAGAAGCCATCCAGTCTCCACTAGGACCTAATGGGCCCATTTCTTGCCAAAGAAGCTGTGGGTTGGTGTGAGCCGGTTGTTAGGCAGAAGCCCAGGGATGGTGTCCACATACCTGAGTTTAGAGCCAACACTCCCAGAATCCTTACAAGGACCCCTGCCCTGCCTCAGGATGACCTCACCCTCCTAGCTCCTGCCACCTCCCAGACTTCCCTGCAGTTTTTCTAGCCCAGATAACTGGAGGCCTTTGCTGATCCCTGTGTCTGGAATTTTTCTCTCCATGGCCCCTGACCATCATCGAACATACTCTAGGTCACTCATTGTCCTCGTCTATCAGCTGGCCCCTCCCCTAGTCCCCTAGATGAGGTTTGGGGTCTATTTTGTTGTGTTTTTGTTTTTGTTTCTTTCAATCATTTTGTTCTCTGCTGTAACCTAGTGCCTAGAACAACACCTGGTACTTGCAGGCCCTCAGAAAATACTCATAGCATGAACGAATGTGAGGCAGACCCCTCATTTCTCCCGGAGCCTGTTTGTTTGATCATAGCTTTGGTTCTACAGGAGAAAACGGGGACCCTTGTCCCAAAAGCCTGGGTCCCACCTAGGGCCACTTAGCAAATGGAGGAATCTTCCAGGCCACCCCCTGCCAATCGCACAGATGAGGACACTGAGACCCTGAGAGGGAACCGAGGTCTAATGCAGAAATGGGGGCCCACAGCTCCCCCCTCAGCTGCCATTAGAGCCCTAATTGGCCCCCAGGGGAGGCCCTGGGACAGGGAGGAGAGTTGAGGATGATCATAAAGCCTTTTGGTGCCAGATGATGTTTTTGGTTTTCAAGGGGGCATCAGAGAAACCAAATGGGCCCCAAAATGCTTGTTTTCTGGGTAATTCTGGCCTCCGCGGCTATTTTGGCCTTTTCCCCGTAGGAGATGCTGCAACCACACTTTAGGGCTTGGGAAGAGGTTGCATTAACATCAGCTGGGTTGCCCCCAACCTTGAGCTCCAAATGACACCCACCGGGCCTCAATTTCACAGCCTGTGGACTCCCATGGGGCTGCCCTACTGCCCCCGCCGGGCCCCATGGTGCCCACAACTGCCTGGGACTCTCCTGTTGTCTTGGTAACCAGGCACTGTCTTCTGTGTGGACCCAGAAGGCAGTTCATAAACACCCATGTGCATATACAGCATCCATGAGAGGGAGGGCTTCTCGGAGGATTTGGGGGTGGAGACATCAGGGGAGGGATTTTAGCCAAATGACGCTGACATGTCCCTTATCACACATCTCCCTGCTCAGGTCTGTGCAAAACCCGCCTGCTTAACACCACAGAGCTCTGCTGGACAGGTTTAATCCAGCACTTCCCAGCCTGCCTCCCCCACCCCAAACCACGCCAGGACCCCACCCTCGTCTCTAGGAAATGCTGTTCCCTCATCAGGACTTCTGGGTCCTGCTGCCCTCTGACCCCTCCCCCCCAGGAAGTAAGCCGGTCCACTCTTTTGTACCTTCCACAGGGTTCGTCCTGGCTCATCCCTCCCCCAGGCCTCTCCCCACAGCAAATGCCAACCCGATCACTGGTGCCCCTGGGCAACATCGCAGGGACCAGGGCAAAAGAGCCACACCTTCCTGGCTTTATCACCACCCTGTTTGTCTGATGAAGGTTTCAGCCCTGCAGACAGATTTCATTTTCAGGTAGGATGCAAACAGACCACCCAGCCTGCCTGACTCTGGATTTGAGACCCTGGAATCCGTGTGTGTAGGGGTGCAGGGTCCGAGATCTCTTCAGCTGGACCTCTGCTTTGGTGTTGCTGTTTCTTGAGCCTGTGACTCTCCTGCTTCCCCGACACTGACCTGTTACATCCTCATGGTGGGGGGCAGAGATGTTGACAGGGAAGAAATACAAGGGAGACTTCTGGAAATGTCTGTATCAGCTCATCTAATAGAAAAAATGCAAGCCTCATATGTAGTTTTACATGTTCTAGGAGGCACATTTGAAAAGTAAAAAGAAATAGCCCGGTTGGTGTGGCTCAGTGGTTGAGTGTTGACCCACGCACCAAGAGGTCACCGGTTCAATTCCCAGTCAGGGCACATGTCCAGGTTGTGGGCCTGATCCCCAGTGGGGGGCATGCAGGAGGCAGCCAATCAATGTTCTCTCTCATCGATGTTTCTCTCTCTCTCTCCCTCTCCCTTCCTCTCTCTCTAAATATCAATAAAGAAAAAAAAAATGTTTTAAAGAAAAGTAAAAGAAGTGAAATTTGTTTTAATAATGTCTTATTTAACCCAGTATATCTAAACTATTATTTCAAAACGTAACCAATGTAAACTATGATTAATAAGCAATTTTAGTCTTTTTTTTTTATATCAAGTGTTTGAAATCCTGTGCGTACGTCTCAATTGAAACCACCCACTTTAATTTTGTTGTATTTTTTTCAATTCTTGTTTACATTCATTATCATTTTGTCTTAGTTTCAGGTGTACAGCATCGTGGTTAGACAGTCATATACTTTACAAAGTGTCCCCCGATATTTCCAGCACCCACCTGGCACCATGCATGGTTATTACAATATCAGTGACTATATTCCCTAGGCTGTACTTCACATCCCCATGACTGTTCTGTAGTCAGCAATCTTCCTTCTCGTCCCTTCACCTTTGATCCAGCCCCCCACACTCCCCTTGCAAGACCACCTTTGTAAGACTCAGTTCCCACATGTAGCTACTGTGTTGGACAGGTCAGTTTCAATCCTGATCTGGGTGGTGGTCAACAGGTGTGGACAATGTGAAAATTTGTCTAACAGTCTAACTGTATACTAGAGGTGTGTGTATTTCACTGTGTGTAAGTTACACTTTCATGAAAAAGTTTTCAAAAGTCCTGCTCAGAGTTCTGTTCAAATGCCCCCCCCCCCCATCCCTGTGTCCCTGAACCCACCCTGGGTTGGGATTATCTACTTCCATCAGATTGTGTTCCTGACGCTTGCTCAGTGTTGTGCTACAGGGATTTGCGTCATGGATGTCTAACCAGTTTTATTATAAGCATCATAAAGGGAAGAGTTCATTCATTTTTTTAACTCCCCCAGGGCCACTGGCTTCTAGATGCTAAATAAGTGATCACAGTTGAATTGGACCCCCATTGGTTCACTGGGCTGCAGGAAGGGCTAATCATTTGATTCTGTTCTCAGTCCTATTCCAGACGTTGACGAAGGAGAGGAAGAGGAGGAGGAAGAGGGCATGGGGCCCTGTCTGCCAGTCACTCCAAAGAACTGCCTTTCTCCCCGGGGCATCAGCGTCCTGGAGAAGCTGGTCAAAACATGCCCTGTGTGGCTGCAGCTGGGTCTGGACCGGGTGGAGGCCGCCAGGATCCTGAACCGGGAGGTGACCGGGGTGAGTCGGGGTCGCTCCGTCTTGTGGCCAGTGGGACAAGCACAGCTCCAAGGAGCTGCTCATAGCTTTTCTTGCTTACGTTTATTAGCTTTTCAAGCAGGGGGATGTGTGGCTGGGGTGGGCCCTCTGGGCGTTTGGGCGCCTGAGCCATGACTGACGTTTGGAGAACTCAGCCAAGCCCGGTGGGTGTGGCTCAGTGGTTGAGCAACGACCCAGTTTGATTCCCGGTCATCGCACATGCCCAGGTTGTGGGCCAGATCCCCAGTGGGGGGCGTGCAGGAGGGAGTCAATCGATGCTCTCTCTCATTGATGTGTCTCTCTCTCCCTCCCTCTCCTTTCCTCTCTCTCTAAAATCAATAAAGAAAAAAAATATATATATTTTTTAAAAGAGAACTCAGCCAGATGTCTGGGGACTAGAGTATCAGAACCACATGGACCTGAGATATCATTTTACATCCCCTTATTTACAGAGGAAGATAAGGGGGCTGTGTGATGGGGCCAAAAGATTTCTTTGGGATCAGGCTCTGTGAGTTGGGCAAGTGGCTTAAATGTTCTGAGTCTCACCCTGGCTGGTTTGGCTCAGCGGTTAGAGCGTCGGCCCGCGGACCAGAGAGTCCCGGGTTCGGTTCCCGCTAAGGGCACGTACCTTGGTGGCAGTTTCTCCCCAGCCCCGGTTGGGGTTGTGTGGGTGGCGACCAGTTGATGTGTCTCTCTCATGTCGCTGTTTCTCTCTCTCTTCCTCCCTCTCTCCCTCCCACTCTATCTGAAGATAAGTGCAAAAATGTCCTCGGGTAAGGATTAAACTAAATTAATTAAATAAATGTTCTGAGTCTCCCTTTTCCCACTTTGAAATGGGGCCTTTAATAGTACTGTCCTCCCCGCAGTGTGGGCTTACACGGGGGAGACGCACAGGTGGACAGGAAAGAGAAGTCAGGGCTCACCAAGTGCGACCCCCACCCGCCCCCCACATTTTCTCTCACATGCCCATTCCCTTTAAAAAAATCAACAGTTAGCCCTGGCCGGTTTGGCTCAGCGGTTAGAGCGTCGGCCTGTGGTCCTGAGAGACCCGGGTTCGGTTCCCGCTAGGGGCACGTACCTCGGTTGCAGTTTGTCCCTGGCCCTGGTCGGTCATGCAAGTGGCAGCCACTCAATGTGTCCCTTTCACATCGATGTTTCTCTCTCTTTCTCTGTTCCTCTCTCTCCCTCCCTCTCTACCTGAACAAAAAATGGAAAAATGTCCTCGGGTGAGGATAAAAAAAAAAAAAAAAAAAATCAACAGTTATTTTGTTTAATTATAAAAGTGATAAACATATGTGTTCACTGTAGAAAATCAAGCTGATCAGAACTGATAAAGTAAAAAGAAGTATAAAGCTCTTTGCCACCAGTTTTGTTTTGTTTTTTTTTCAACTAACCCACTTCCCGCAAGTCTTTTTGGTTTTGTTTTTCTTTTTTTAATGAGGTGAAATTCACTTCACATAAAATTAGCCATTTTCAAGTGCACAGCTTAGTACTTCACAATGTTGTGCGGCCACCGTCGCTGTCTGTGTCCAGAACATTACCCCACCGCAGCATGACAGCCCTTGGCCCTTAAGCAGTCACCCCCACTCCCCTCCCAGGCCCCGGTGGCCACAGCTGCCTCCAGAAGTCACTTCTGCTAGAAGTGCATGTGTAAGTGTCCAGCCCTTTTCCATGGAGGGTCCCTCATCCATGCAGCCCGTGATCACTGAGTACTTACTGTTCCAGGCATCGTCAAGTCCTCCCCTTGAGTTAGCACAGTTTACCCTCACAGCGGCCCTCTGGGGTAGGAATTACTATTCGCCCATTTTCCAGATGAGGTAACTAATACAAAGTTGCATGATCTCCCCGGGTGACAACGGGAGTGCGTGCCCCGGCTGGACTGTGAACCGGGCCATCCGGGTGCCCCTGCACCGTACGGCACACACGCCTTCCCATAGCGCAGCACTGTGTCGGGGGGACAGTCCGGGCTCGTGGATTCATGGGGCTGAGCTGGTCCGTGGACTCATTCTGGACTAGAGAATCCATGGAGTTGGCAGTGCCTTTTGGACTTACTGAAACGTAGGGGGCCTCCAGCTCAGTCCAACCTGCCCTTGCGGCAGAACGGAGCAGTGGCGCCCCCTTCCTGCTCTTCCCTCGCACCCCCTCCCCGTGAGCTGCTGTGTTTTCCAGCAGAAGCACAGCCTAAGCTCGTGCTCTGATTAAAGGATTGGCCAACTTGTACGCACAGTTGCTCTTGGCGTGATCTTATTCATCCTCACAGCGATTTCTCTCTGGGAGGTGTCATAAGTGTCCCCGTTTCCAGATAAGGAAATGAAGGCACAGAGAATTCAACTCACTTGCCTGGGGTCACACAGCAGGAAGAGCAGAGCATACATGGTGTGGTCTTCCGGGATGCTGGGAAGACCCTTTGCTGCATGATGTCACCCCCACAGGACTGTCTGAAATCCCGCCAATGCAATGGCTTCCGTGTTTTTAAAGATACAGACACTGTGGGTGGTCCTCAGGCTGTGAGAGCTCATAGGGTCTTCCAGGATCCCCTCTACCCACCCCTCCTGGCACCAATGAGAGACAGTGCTTCCTGGAGTCTGGGACCAGTGGTCAGGAGACTGGGGATCCAGCCCCTTTGTCCCAAATATCTGTGTGACCGTCACCACTCACTGTCTCCTCTCCCTGCTTCTCTGATAAGGTGGGAACATACTGGCCCCCTTTTGATTGTTTTGTGTATCCAGAAACGAGGCAATCAAAAGCCACCTTTATTCATTCTACACCCGAACAGTGTTTTGTTTGTTTTCTTTTAGAAGTTTTAGATTTACAGAAAAGTTGCAAAGATAGTACAGAGAGTTCCCTTATACATTCCTCACCCAGTCTCTCCTATTGTTAACATCTAACATTAGTAGGGCACATTTGTGACCATTAAGAAACCAGTACTGCCCTGGTCAGTTTGGCCCAGCAGTTAGAGTGTCGGCCTGTGAACCAAAGAGTCCCAGGTTCGATTCTGCCCGAGGGCACATACCTCGGTTGCAGTTTGTCCCCAGACCTGGTTGGGGTCGTGCAGGTGGCAACCAATCGATGGGTCTCTCTCACATCGATGTTTCTCTGTTTCTCTCTCCCTCCCACTCTGAAGATAAATGTAAAAATATCCTCGGGTAGCCCTGGTCGGTTTGGCTCAGCGGTTAGAGCGTCGGCCTGCGGTCCAGAGACACCCGGGTTCAGTTCCCGCTAAGGGCACGGACCTCTGTTGCAGTTTGTCCCCGGCCCTGGTTGGGTCGTGTGGGTGGCAGCCACTCGATGTGTCCCTTTCACGTCGATGTTTCTCTCTCTCTTCCAATTTCTCCCTCCTACTCTATCTGAACAAAAAATGGAAAAATGTCCTCAGGTGAGGATAAAAAAAATTTAAAAAAATATCCTCAGGTGAAGATTAAAAAAAAACAGGACTGATACCTCAGTATTGACTAAAGCCCACCGTTTATTCACATTTCCTTGGTTTTTACCTGATGTCCTATTCTGTCCGGGGCTCCTATCCGGGGCCCATCTTACATCTCCTCATCAGATCTCCTTGTCATCATGTCACAAGGCTCTAACAGTTTCTCAGGCTTTCTTTGTTTTTGACAACCTTGACAGTTTTGAGTAGTACTAGTCAGAAATTATGTAGAATGTCCCTCAATTGGGAGTTGTCAGACGGTTAGATGTCAGATGGGGTTATTCTCATCACATCATGTCCAAGGTACATACTATCAGCTGACTTACCGCTATTGATACTGACCTTGGTCACCTGGCTCAGGTCATGTTTGTCAGTTCCTCCACTGCAAAGGTAGTCCTCTCTCCCTTTCATACTGTCGCCTTCAGAAGGAAGTCACTGTGCACAGCCCACTCTTAGGAGGAAGTCATGCTCCGCCTCTTCGATCATCTACATACATTATTTGGAATCCTTCTGCATAAGACATTTGTTTCTTCTCATTTATTCAATCATTTACTTATATCAATATGGACTCGTGGATATTTATTTTATGATTTGGGTTCCAATCCAATACTACTTTAATTATTTTGTTGCTCAAATTATTTCAGTGTTGGCCACAGGGAGTCTGTAAGTTGACTCCTGCGTCCCATTGGCGAACCCCCACTGGGTGTGGGTTTTGTTTGTTTGTTAGTTCATTTGGGGAGCCTTTCCTCGTGTTCTGTCACTACAAGGTGCTCCAGGCTTATCTTTATTTTCTTGTCCCGGTCCTAGAACCAGCCATTTCTCCAAGGAGCCCTCATTCCATTTACTGGAGAATAGTATCCGAAACCGAGATCACGATGCTTCGTGTCTTCATTGCTTCTAGGTCCAGATATGGTGTTTAATGACAGAGACTTATACGATTTCACTTTGCGCTGGGAGGGTAGCTCAAGAGTTGCGTGAACCTGAGCTGTGATGCGGGCCAGCCGTGTGGGAGGTTCAAGGCACCTTCCCCAGGTGTGAGTCCCAGGAATACCAATCCCGTTGCATATCAGGTAGTGGAAACGTCCGTGAAGCCCTTGTTGCCCTTCAGGGTGCTGGGCCGGGGAAGAGTTCCCCGCTAGCAGTTATTGCAGGTCTGCTCTGCGCCAAGCACCGTCTCTTGTCTTTCCAGCAGCCCCGCAGAACAGGGGCAGCTCTCTAGCTCATAAGAAGGACACTCAACTCTGATGGCAAGGAGCCTGGCCCTGAGGAATAGAGCCAGCTACTAAGTGACTGCCTTCAAAGCTTTTTTTATTCTTTTTTAAATCCTCACCCAAGGATTTTTTTTTTTTTAATTTATCAGTAGGGAGAAGGAGAGAGAGAGAGAGAAACATTAATATGAGAAGGACACATTGATTGGTTGCTTCCCGCACAACCCCAACCAGGGCCAAGGACCAAATCATAACCAAGGTAGTACGTGCCCTTGACTGGAATCGAACCTGCAATTCTTTGGTCTGCAGGCCAACGCTGTAACTACTGAGCCAAAGCAGCCAGGGCCTTCAAAAGCTTTTTTTTTATCCTCACCCGAGGACATTTTTCCATTTTTTGTTCAGATAGAGTGGGAGGGAGAGAGAGGAAGAGAGAGAGAGAGAGAAACATCGACGTGAAGGGACACATCGAGTCGCTGCCACCCGCACAACCAACCAGTGCCGGAGACAAACTGCAACCGAGGTACGTGCCCTTAGCGGGAACCGAACCCGGGTCTCTCTGGACCGCAGGCCAACGCTCCAACCGCTGAGCCAAAGCGGCCAGGGCTCAAAAGCTTTTTTAAAAAGCTCTGGCTGGTTTGGCTCAGCAGTTAGAGCATTGGCCTGTGGTCCAGAGAGACCCGGGTTCGGTTCCCACTAAGGGCATGTACCTTGGTTGCAGTTTGTCCCCAGCCCCATTTGGGGTTGTGTGGGAGGCGGCCCTTTCACGTCGATGTTTCTCTCTTTCTCTCTCTTCCTCTCTCTCTCTCTCCCTCCCACTCTATCTGAACAAAAATGTCCTCGGGTGAGGATAAAAAAAAAAAGCTTAAAAAAAAAACCCACCAAGTCTCAGCCTAGTCCCAGAGTGCTGATTTCTTTGGTTCGGAGTGGGGCTCAGGCATCAGTATGCTTTAAAAGCTCACTAGGAGGTTCTGCTGTGCAGCCAGGACGGAGAAACCACTCCGTGCCTCCGTACAACTTGGACATAAGTCATGGGGAGGTGGGCCGTGTGCGTCCTGAGTGGGCACAGCCAGGGGCCACCAGCCTCTGCAGGCAGCCCTGCACCTGTGGCCTCTGGGAAGAACCAGCCACTCTGTTCCTGCCCTAATGGGCATGATTGGAAATTTTCCCCAAGCAACTAGAAAATAGTCCTAAAATAACAAAACTGAAAAAGAGACAGCTCTGGGTTGGCCAGGCCAAAAAGGAAGAGTAAAAACAAAACCATTTACAGTGCATTTGGTGTTGGGTTTTCGTACGTTTATTTGGAGAGGAGGAGGGGTGTGCAGAGGCTGTGTGCTTCTCTCCCTGAGTCTTCTGCGCCAGCCGTCGGTGAAATCAGAGGGTCTTTCCAACCCCGGCTGCTGGAAGGTAGACAGGGAGGGGCTTCCAGGACCCCTGTCCCAGCCTCCTGCATGGCCGTAATTTCCCCGAGAAACTAAGCTTTGTGCAAGCCTCTGGGGATCTGGGAATGAGCCCGGGTCTTTGTGCTGGGACTGATCTTCTAGAAGGAAGGAGTCCTGGGCCTGTTTGCCCCCCTCCCTCACTAGACTGGAAAAGCCAGCTCAGAGAAGGGAAGCGACTTGCCAAAGGACACAGCGAGCCAGGGTCGGAGAAGGGACACCAAGTGTCTCCTCACAGTGAGTGCTCCGACCGCTACCCCACTGCTGTGTTGCGGGTGGGGGTGGACCCTCAGAGTGGGTGTGCCCCCCGTCAGTTTGCACAGTGGGGGGGGACTCCTGCTGTCTGAGAGTTCTGGGTGCAGTGCACTGGAGAGCCGACAAAGGGGAAGGAGGGAACAGGGAACCAGCCGACTGACTCAGATGTCGGCTCAACAGGGCACCAGACGCTGCTTGTTCCCATAGCGGAGAGAGGTGGAGTGAGGGCACGGGGCACAGCAAGGGTTTTGGTGGCCTGGTTCATCGGGAAGACTTTCAGGAGCAGTGGCAGGTGGAGGGTCCCACTCTGCGTGTGAGTGTGAACTGCTGCATTTGTGATCATCCTGGGCCGCCCACAGGCGAGTGTCCTAGAAGTGGCAAAGCAGGCCGCGGTGCCCGGACTTGTCGCTCACGCTCCCCCACTGCTCCCCTTGAGCTCATCCTTTTGCTCAGGGCTGAGGCCTGAAGTCTGCAGCTGCTAATGAGGATGCCATTCCCTGTCCGGGGCACCTGCTGCCCACCATGTGGCCTGTCCGACTTATGGAGTCATCCGTGAACAGTTGAGGGTAGGAAGGCCACCTCTGTACAGTAGGGGGTTCTGTGTCCCCCTACTGTACATTTGTCCTCAGGGCTCTGAGGCAGGTAGGGGCGCTCTGGGGAAGGGAGGCACCATACACTGAGTGCTTGTTATATGGCAGGCACGCTACTGAAGTCACCTGTGCAGCTCTTTCAATAACCCTTTGAGATACTGGGTCAGCCAGGAATGCTGTTTTGCTTCAAGTAACAATGAACCCAGCCTAGGGTAGCTTCCCGTAAGGCTCCTATTGTTTACCTAATGAGAAATCTGGAGCTAGTTTAGCAGCTCAGTGATGTCTTCAGGAGCCAGGTTCTTAGTCCTATCTTCAAGGTGTTACCTTTTTGTTCTTAGATTTGTTACCTCATGGTGACAAAATGGCAGCTGCAGCTCCAGCCAACTCACCCATTCAAAGGCAGGAGGTCACAGGCAGAAGGCTTTCTTCTCCTAGACTCAGTCTTTTTGTCCGGGAACAAGTGTTTTTCTAGGTACCTTATTGGCCACCCCTAACTATGAGGGAGGCTAGGAAAGAGGTGAATGGCAAAGGGGAACAGAATAGCTGTGATGACTTTGACCAGACATGATTCATCTCCTGAGGCTGGATACAATGCACTCAGGTCAGAATTGGGGTCAGTTAGCAAGGAAAAGGAAGGGACTGTTTCTCAGGGAGTCATGCATAGTGACTGTCACAGGCAGGAACTATGATCCCATTTTGCAGAGGAAGAAGCAGCCCCCGAGAGGCTCCACAGCTAAGCCCTGAACTCAGTCAGGCTCCAGAGCCTGCCGGCTGAAATCTTACACAGAAGGGCCCAAGACCCAGTGCTCTGGACCGTCCTCTGTCCCTGTCTTTGCCAGTCCCCTTTCCACACTATTTTCTACAGTGGTTAAAATAGTTCACACCCCAGGGAGGGAGCTGCTGAAAGGTATCTACCTGTTTTCTGGCATAAGCATGCCCAGTGGACACTTGGTGGGTTGGTTGGATTGAAAGACAGGTACTGTAGCAGTCACAACCCTGGCCTGAAGGTCACAGGCCTTGTCCTGGCTCTGCCACTAACAAGTGATGTGACCTTAGGAAGTCTTTTTGCATCTCTGAGTCTCAGTTTCTTTGACTGGAGTGAGGAGCTGGGCACATTACCGGTTTCCAAACCCCCACCTCCAAGCTCTGGAGGCTCCTCAGCAGAGCCTCATAGGAGGAAGAGAGGAGGAGGTACCCAGAGGATGAGGCTCCATGTTTATCTACCCTGTGGCTATGTCATTACTACTGTTGTTTAACAAACTGCCCCAAAATTCAGTGGCTTAAAACAGTCACCATGCTCTGGCCAGTTTGCTCAGCAGTTAGGGCACGTACCTCGGTTGTAGTTTATCTCTGGCCCTGGTTGGTCATGCGGGTAGCAGTCACTCGCTGTGTCCCTTTCACGTCAGTGTTTCTCTCTCTCTCTCTCTCTCTCTCTCTCTCTCTCTCTCTTCCTCTCCCTCCCTCTCACTGTATCTGAACAAAAAATGGAAAAATGTTCTCAGGTGAGGATAAAAAAAAAAAAAGTCACCATTTGATTTGTTCACGAGTCTGGAGGTCAGCCATTTGGGCTGAGTTCTGCTGAGCGGTTCTTCTGCTGCTCTCTCCTGGGGTCAGCATGCAGCCACAGTCGTCTGGCCGTGTGACTGGAGCTGGCTGGCCTGAGATGACATCACTCAGATGTCTGGTGGCTGTTGGCTGGGCCCCCGACTGCAGCAGGCTCACTCAGGCGTCTTGGCGTGACAGCTGGGGTTCAGAGGGTGTGCATGGAAACTGACATGCCTCTTCAGGCCTAGCTCAGAGCTCCCCGTGCTGCTTCTGCTGCCTTCTTCCAGTCAAACCAAGTCCAAGGCCACCCTGCCAGGTGCAGGGAAATAGTCTTCACCTCTGGGTGGGAGAAGCTGCAAAGAATTTGTGGCCATTTTATTTATTTATTTATTTATTTTTTTTCCTCACCCAAGGATTTTTTTCATTTATTTTCAAACAGAGTGGGAGAGAGAGAGCAAGAGAGAAACATCGGCCTAGCTGGTGTGGCTCAGTGGTTGAGTGTCGGCCCATGCACCAAGAGGTCACCGGTTCAATTCCCAGTCAGGGCACATGCCCAGGTTGTGGGCCCAATCCCCAATGGGAGGCATGCAGGAGGTGGCCAGTCGATGTTCTCTCTCATCAATGTTTCTATCTCTCTCTCCCTCTACCTGCCTCTCTCTAAAATCAATAAAGAAAAAATATATTAAAAAATTAAAAAAAGAGAAACATCAGTGTGAGTGAGACACATTGACCAGCTGTTTCCCCCACAACCCTGGCCATGGCCAGGGACCAAACCACAACCGAGGCACATGCCCTTGATCAAAATTGAATCCAAGACTCGTTGGTCCACGAGCCGATGTTCTAAATGCTGAGCCAAACCGGCCAGGGCTGTGGCCATTTTTAACCTACCACATAGTGAATGGTCTTTGAGTCCTTTTTCTACCTCTTTGTTTGGATAAAGATACATAATCATCATCATCATCTTAGAAATAGTTGTCATTTATTTATCAAATGAGATTATGCATATAAAAATCCTAGCACGTGGTTTAGTGCTCAGTAAATGCTAGAAGCCTTTTATTATTGTTGTTTAAATGTACACTCTGTGCCAGGAATTTGATATACGTGATCAGCAATTCTCACAGCATCCCTGAAAAATGGGTATGATTTACTTTCATGGTCAGAAGAGGAAACTAAGGCCCCGAGAAGTGAAAGTAACTCGCCCGTGGACCACAGCTACTAAGTAGCAGAGCTGGGATTCTAGTCCCACTGCATTTCCGAAAAGCTGGCTGCAGGGGGTAAAAAGAGAAGCCAGGGGGCTTGGAGGATTTGCACATGGAACCCCCAAGGTGTTGGAGAAAGAGCTCTCCTCTGCTGTGCGGGAGCATCTCCTCAGAGGACAACCAGTGGACACTGGTGGGGGTGGGGCCAGGGGAATGCAGACAGCTCACGCAGGTGGTCTCCTGCAGTGACCTCGGCTGCACTCTGCCGCATCGGAGCCCAGGAGATTCACTATAACCCAGAACGCTTTGCAGGAGTCACTACCCTGCCTTTGTTCCCACAGTTGGCTGCACAGGGACACTGTGGATACTTCCTAGAAGGGACCCTGTGACTAGCTGAGCAGCCAGACCTCCCCAAAGGGGAATGAGGAACAGACCCTCTTATTCCGAAGGACAGTGGCCAAGGCAGACTAGTGACTTGCCCTAACTCACAGCCTCCTATGCCTCCCGGTTTCCTCCCCCAGCGCCTGCCTTGGCTGTTCAGGTAGGAACCCCAGGACTTGGCCGTGGCAGAGGAGGTGCTGTGTGAGGCTGTAGCCATGCTGAAAGGGTGGGGGTTGGTGTTCAGAACTGGGGACTTGTCAGACACCAGCCTGGGTGGCTTTCCACCCTCCACCCTATGCACACCCTGCCCCATTTACACCCTGCCCCGTGAGTAGATAACGCAGACATGGCGAGATAAGCGAGATGCTCATGGTGACACCTGGGTCTGCATCCTGCTTCTGCACTTCCTGTCCACATGGCCTTAGGTTTCTCTGATCTCTGGGCCCTGCCTTCCTCCGTCAGAGGGAGTAGTGATAGTACCAACTTCACAGGCTGTCGTGAGAACGGGTGACGCCCTATGTAAGGGGCCTGGGCCGGAGCATAGGCCTTAGCCTTTTTTTTTTTTTTATCCTCACCCGAGGACATTTTTTCGTTCTTTGTTCAGATAGAATGGGAGGGAGAGAGAGGAAAAGAGAGAAAGAGAAACATCGACGTGAAAGGGACACATCGAGTGGCTGCCACCCTCACGACCCAACCAGGGCCGGGGACAAACTGCAACTGAGGTACGTGCCCTTAGCGGGAACCGAACCCGGGTCTCTTTGGACCGCAGGCCGATGCTCTAACCGCTGAGCCAAACCGGCCAGGGCCTTCGCCTCTCTTTTAACTTGTGTGTCCATACCATCGACTGGACCACTCTCCCAAGGAAATCCCTCCTTTTCTGTTCACAGTAAACACCTGTGGTAGACAGGTCCCTAGTTCTAGATGGAGCCTGACGGGGAGACTGGAGGGCAAAGCCCCGCTGTGCGGGCGGGTGGGGGGGATGAGTGGAAACTGCATCCTTAGTGAGCATCCGTGGAGACCCGTTTGTCCCGTCGGGGTGTCCCTGGACACTGCCTCAGTTACTTCCAAGACAGAGGGCTTTGACTTCGTTCCTTGTTTCTGCTGGGTGCTCTTAGGTGTTACTCTCCCCATTTACAGACCAGAACACTGAGGCTCAGGGAAGCCAAGGAGTTTCCCAGGGCCACAGAACTCATAACTGGCTGCTCAGGGCACTTTGAAAACCTGAGAAGAAATGCAGATGGTGATGGTCCCCCAGCTGGGAGTTCCTGTCTGAGGGTGTCTGTCTCCTCCTTTCTCTCCATGGAACACAAGAGCAGAGAACAGGGCTGATGTCTCCGCAAAGTGAAGACATACAGAAAGTTATGTGCTGAGTGCGAAAGAGCCAAGTAGCCGTGACTCTTCATTGAAGTCACCCTAGGGAGAGAGCAGGGGGCTGTCCAAATGGTCAAGGAAGGAGAAGAGCAAGGAATGTATGCTGGCCTATGCCCTGGCCTGCGGAGGTCTCTCTCTCTCTCTCTCTCTCTCTCTCTCTGTCTCTCTCTGTCTCTCTGTCTCTCTCTCTGTCTCTCTCTCTGTCTCTCTCTCTCTCTCTCTCACACACACACACACACACACACAGAAGGTCCATCCTTATTATAAACGGTCTTACTATCTTCTACTTTATAGTCTTGTATTTTATTTTGGAAAAACAAAATGGTTGGCGGCATTTGTACTAATAGGTCGTGATCCACAGTTTGAGAAACACTGCCTCCCTCCCTCCCTGCGCCATTCCCGACCCCCGAGGGTGCAGGGGCCGCTCTGCCGTGTGCATGTGCTTCTGAACAAGTGCCCTGGGCACGTGTCACCCCACCACCTGTGCCACGTGTGTATAGGTGTCATCTGTGGAAGTAGGGTTCTTGGGGTGCCGTGAGGAAAATAATTTCCTGAGGCCCCCATGGGAGGATGAGGTTCTGTCAAAAGTTTTATTGACGACGTAAAATGAAGGGGGTTCCCCTCCAAGGTCCCATCTCTGCCTGTCCCACCACAGGAGAAATCCAGTCTTCAGCAGGGCCAGAGTGGCACTGCCCAGAATGTCCGCTCCACATTAAAGTCCAGTCCAGTCCAGCATCTGGCTAGCTCAGCTGTGTTCCCAGCTTAGTCCATTGTGTGCAGGGTCTGCACAGCCGTGGCCATGTGGCTGCTGAAGGCCACGTGGCTCTGGAGAGAGAACAGGCTAGCACAGGGGCGAGAGCAGGTCACGGAGCCAGAGAGCGAAGGGGAACAAGGCAGAGAGGGAGCTCTGTGTGTGGACTTTAACCTTCCAAGATTTTGTGCGTTTCTGACGGGGTCGACCCCCTCGCTAATTCATTGTGCCCAGGCTAGACTGACAGGCACGCACCTCCCTGCATCACCCCTACTTCACTGAGCATGTACTCATCTCCCCCTTTGTCCCATCCCTTCCCCCAGTGATCTGCAGCCAGTGGGCTGGTGGTTCCCTGGGGAGCGTGAAGCTGTTGTTCGTGGTGAAGCCGCCCAGAGGACCCGGCTCATATGTCCGGCCTCCTCTTTGCTCTCTAACTAATTACGACGATGACAAAGGGAGCACTTTTCCCTACCAAGACAGAAACCCCCAGTTTGGATTCAGTCAGGAGGGTGCCATCCTCAGCTCCTGCCCCGGCTCAGCGTCAAGGGTCCAAGTGTGCTGTCAGCCTTCCCAGGGGCACCATTGGCTCTGGCCCAGGCCTCCCTCTTCATGCCTGCTCCCCAGAGTTCACGCAGCTACACGCACACCCACTCGCGCACGCTCACTCAGGATTCTGCCAGCTTCCCAGACACCACCCGGTGTCCTACACGCACACCCACTCAGCCTTCTGCCAGCACTCCCAGACGCCACCCGGTGTCCTACAGCTCAGCTCCGACACCGACTGCCCAGAGTGAGCATGGACCCCACAAGCTGAAGGACAAGGCCCCCAGTAAGACTGCCCTTGCCGCAGATGCCGGACCCCAGCGGGTCCCCAGGCTACCACACTGCTGTCTGACTTGGCTACAAACAGGACCCCTCTCCAGGTCTGATAATTCACTAGAATGACTCAGAGAACTCACTGAAAACACTCTCCGTGTGATGATTATTTTGTTATAAAGGCTACAACATAAGAGCAGCTGAAGGAAAGAGAGGAGAGGAGGGGTGCGGTGGGGTTAGGGAGGGGTCCGCCAGCTCCCGTGCCCTCTCCTGGTGGAGCCTGGGCACATCACCCTCCCTACACGTCAGGGTGTCACCAGCCAGGGCTCCACTTAGCTTCGGCATCCAGAGGGCTTATTTCCTGAGGGATTAAATCATTGCCTACATGCTTGAGCCCACTTTTCCATCCCATCTCCTCTTTTGGGAGGTCCAGGTAGGGCTGCAAGTTCCAACCCCCTTTGAAACTGAGGCCCCCCAGGAGTCACCTGTGTGGTCACCAGGGGCTCTTTGTGAATAACAAAAGACGCTCTTTTCCCTCAGGAAATTTCAGGGATTTTTGAAGCTCTGCCAAGAAAGAGGGACAAAGGCCAGATGTGTTTTCTTTCTTTCTTTTCTTTTTTTTAAATCCTCACCCAAGGACATTTTTCCATTTATCTTCAGATAGAGAGGGAGGGAGGGAGGGAGGGAGGGAGGGAGGGAGGGAGGGAGGGCAGGAGGGAGGGAGGGAGGGAGGGAGGGAGGGAGACACGGATGTGAGAGAGCCATTGATTGGTTGCCTCCTGAACAACCCTGACCAGGGCCAGGGGACTGAACTGCAACCAACCAAGGTACATGCCCTTGACTGGAATTGAACCCTTGACTCTGGTCCGAGGGCCAACGCTGTAACCGCTGAGCCAAGCTGGCCAGGGCCAGATGTATTTCCTGAAATCACCCACACCTGTCTCACTTGCCCTGGCACACCCCTGGTGCTACCCCTGGTGGGCAGGAGGCAGCTCGCATCTTGGACCTCTGCAGACGAGGCACAGTGACCTCTTTTCCTTGAAAGACAGCAGCTCCTGGAGTTGGCTGAGGCTCGGGAGGCTGCCTCAGCTCAGTGATGCTGCAGCTCAGAGCAGGGCCAGGCTGCGGGAGCCCAGGCGCTGTCAGCTCAGCGGACACAGGCCTCTGCAGGTGAGCGGTCCTCCTGCTGGGTCCCCTGAGAAGGCTGCCTTCCAGGTGGGCACCTTTGCAGGCAGTATCCCACCTGCCTCGTTTCTGCACCCCCCAACCCCCGCCCCCCGGAAGCCTCCCTCCCGTCCGCCCCGTTCCCTCGGAGTTCTCACGCTCTCTCCATGCTCCAGGACAGGGGCTGGTAAACTCATTTCCGACCTCTGTTCCATGACTAATGGATTCATTGTGTCACTGCTCCCGAGGGGACAGGCACCGTCACAGGAGAGCACGCCCTGAGGTAGAGGGAGCCACGCTCTGGCCTAGCAGAGGGTAGCAGAGAGCTCGGGACCTGGAGTCTAAGGCCGGGCTCAGATCCCAGCGCCAGCACCAGCACCAGCACCTACTCACCTTGTGGCCTCGGGCACTGCTTACCTCTCTGTTTCCTCCTCTATAAAATGGGGGTGATAATAGCACCCCCCCCCATAGCATTAATAGGAGAATAAGTAAGATCATGGATTCTAAGGAAGTGGAGTCAGGGCTTGGGGCAGGCTAGGAAGGCAATACGTGTTAGCTGTTACTATCAACACTAACTATGTTACTGTAATGTTTCACTAACAATGATAATAACAGTGTATTAATAACAAAGAAATGTGCTCATAGTAATAGTAACAACAATGGCAGACTTTGGAGCATCCCCAGAGGCTGGTAGGACAGTGTGCCTCGGTGGGGAAAAGGGAGGGTCATCCCGGTGGTCCTCCAGAGCCCTTCTGTCTGGGGCCACGTCCGCGGAGATGTCCCAGTGGTCTCCCAGCCTCCCTCAGCAACTTGGGCCTGACTCCTGGTCTTCAACTCCAGCCCAGGTGCAGGGGGCCGGAGTGGGAGAAGCTCAGACCCCCAGGTGGGGATGCAGGGGGAGCGGAGGGGGACACGGTGACCGAGTCCTTTCTCAGGAAAAGAAGGAATGTCCCTTCCTTGGCTGAGGGACACCCCGCCCCCCCTCCCCAGGGGAATTTGTGCCCCCAGAGGCTGTGGAGATTCCAGAAGGTGTCTGTCATCCCCTGGAAGGAGGGCTGAGCTTGGGTAGGGCCAGCAGAGGCTCAGAAGGACATTTTAAAACGCAGAGTTGTGAATGAATCAGGGACCCCCTCCCTGAGATGGCCCTTCATTGAGCAGAACCACAGGAGAAGCAGAAGTGAGGGGTCTGGGTTAGACTCCGTGATGCTTGGCTACTGGAGCAGAGATGTGTCGTCAAGGCCCAGAGGCGTTGTCCTCTTAGCCTCGAGTGAACACCCAGGAGAAGAGAGGACGGGTCTCGCCCACCCCATGAGCCAAGCCCAGCCGGATATTCACTGGCATCTCAGCAGCTGGAGGAGAGGTGTCCTGTGGGGATCGGAGAGTGCCTCAGTTTCCTCATCTGTAAAGTGGGGATAACAACAAAGCTCACGTCAGTGGGTTCTTGGTAGGAAGGAGTTAGTGAATCTATGCAGAGTATTCGTAACGGTTCCTGGCACAGAGAAAGCTCTGTGTTCATTATTAGCGACTTTTATTTCTGTGGGGAAAATGGTGTGAATTGGCTAATACCTGGGACCATTTCCATCAGCCGCCCCCAGAGTGTACGTGCTGTGTGAGTGTGTGGGGATGAATTGAAATGCCCCCTGACTCTGAACATGAGAACTTTCCTAACTGTGGACCCTGGACCACCACCCATATCAGAATCAGCTGATTCCGGACCCCCTGACCCTCCTCCCCCACAACCAGCATCTCTGAGGTGGGACCCAGGAATCTCCATTTTAAATGCCCCTTGCCTGACTCTGTCTACAGCACAGAATTCTTTGGGAAACATCGGTGTAGTCGAACCCCCTCTGTGGGCAAATGAGAAATTGAGACTCAGGAGCCAGGGGCATGGGCCTGATGGCACGTGGCTTGTGGGGCAGAATCCCCCGTTCTCCCGAGGGATGCTTGACTGTCCACCCTGCCTCCTTGTTTCTGGAACATTCCGATGACTTCCATCTCTCTGTTGTCCTTCTAACCTCCACCCGAGTCTTTGATTCATGGCGCCCCCTTGTCTGTTGCAGACATTCCTGGTGCGCCAGGACAGCTGCTCGAAGCACCTGGTGCTCTGCGTCCACTTCCCCGCCCTGGTCGGGAGCTCGTCCAAGGTGCTCGAATACACCATTAAAGAAGAAAAGTCGAGTAAGTACCCGCCCTTCCATTCTGGCCTCCGGCCACACAGCAGCAGCAGATGCCACACTGCCTAACCACAGACACTCCCATCAGGCAGAGGGGTGTAGAATTAGAAGAGGGGAAGCTGTCAGGGCACTGAGCTGCTGGGCAGGGCAGGGCAGGGCAGGGCTGCATCGGCGCTTCCCAGTCCCTGCTTGCGGGTCGCTTCCTCCTAGCTTCGCCTCAGCTCAGGCTGGTGGGAGGGAAGCAACGGAGCGGAACGTCTGGGCCCCTGGGTGCTAGTGACAGCCCAGCACACACTCAGACCTGCTCTCAGACAAGTCACTTAACCCCTCTGAGCCTCTGTTTTCTCATCTGTCAAATGGACACAGCAGTCACTTCCTGCCTGGCCACAGACCTTTGTGAGGATCCAATGGGCAAGCGCTTCAAAGACAAAACCGTGTGCGCACAGGGCAGCCAGGAGCAAGCTCGCACCCGGAAACGCGTTCGGGAGCCCCTCCAGGGTGGGTTTGCACCGACGCAGGAGTGTTCGGGCTCCCCTTCCTCTAATGGGCCATGCCACATATTAAGGGCTCAAAAGCCTGTTAGAAGAACCTGAAGAATATTCTGCCCTGGCCAGTTTGGCTCAGCGGTTAGAGCGTCGGCCTGCGGTCTGGAGAGACCCGGGTTCGGTTCCCGCTAAGGGCATGTACCTTGGTTGCAGTTTGTCCCCGGCCCTGGTTGGTCGTGCGGGTGGCAGCCACTCGATGTGTCCCTTTCACATCGATGTTTCCCTCTCTCTCTCTTCCTCTCTCTCCCTCCCACTCTGTCTGTACAAAAAATGGAAAAATGTCCTCGGGTGAGGATAAAAAAAAAAAAAAAAAAGAACCTGAAGAATATTCCAAGTGCCAGCTTGGCTCCTCTTAGAAGGAGGTCTAGGGCATGTGGGAAGCTTTTTACTCTTGGTTAGCAACAGAGGGACAACAGTTAAAGAAAAGAAAATATGTGATAAGTATTATTTTAGTATTCTAAGTATATAATAAAAATAGATGGATGTCATTATATATTATATACTTAAATAATTTATATTTACATAATTACATATTACTTAAATCTTTTGGAACATAGAGATGAATAAGACAGAGTCACGGCCTCAAGGGTCTCTCAGTCTGACTGGAGGTGGGGGACATGGTGAGTGGGAAAAAGAGACATGGGCCCTTGCTGTGTAATGTGACTGCTGAGGGACCTGGGCTGTGGGGCACAGAGGCTACAGGTGTCAAATGAACTCAGAGAGTCTAGAGACTTTCAGGAGAAGCATGACAGAAGAGTCTGGGGCTAGGCAAAACCCCAGTGTTGGAGAGAAGGAAGTAGAATTCTTGTGACGTAACGTGCATTCTTGAACGTTATCAGTCCTGCATTCTTGGCCCTAGGGTTGCTCCAGGACCACTACCAGATGTCAGGTGATCTGGAGGACAGGTGCCAGGACAGCTGGTTGTGTCCAGTGGTCAGGATAACGGATTCCGTGGAGGTCAGATGGTCTGGGTACGTGAGTCCCTCAGGAAATAATCAGAAGGGACGTGAGTCGCTCAGGAAACATCTGGCGGTCTGGTGTATGTCCAGATAGGTGGTCAGGCATTGACGCCAGCCTGGAAAGTTCAAGACGTTTAGGATCTCAGGCTAGTCAGAACAAGAACAGACTCGCTTCCTCGTGCCTCGGCCTACCTGGTTTGAGTAATTTAGCAGGTTGACTGCAGGGACTGCGTTTATTTCCTCTGTTCCTCGCAGACCATGGCAGGGGGCATTCGGGAGGGTGTCACATCGGAGGGAACACGGCTGGGTCCTGAAGGCGGGTGCGTTAGTTAAAGGCTCAGGACTCGGAGGCTGGTCTCTGCTCCTGCCATAGGGGTCCTTTCTCTGGAGATCTGGACTCACAAAGAATGGGTAAAACATGACTCACTCACTCATGTGTCCAACCGGTGGTTATTCTCTGCTCTGTGGCAGGCACTGTCCTACCAGTGGGGACACAGCAGGGAACAAGACCCAGTCCCTGCCTCTCGGAGACAGTAAGTCAGATGGAGAGTCAGGCTGGGAGAACACGGAAGTGGGAAGATTAACCAACTGCTGCAATAACAACAAAAAGTGTAATGGCTTAAACACTAAAGAGGCTAGTTTCCTACTCAGGTGTGGTGTTCCTGGTCAGTGGATACGGCTCCGGGACCCTGGCTCCAGGAGGCTCTGCACCTTGAGCACACAGCTCCCGGTTCCTACTGTTGACTCCACACCAATAGGCTGGAAGAGGAAACAGCGTGGAGGGGGCTTGTGGGCGGATCCCACCAAGTCCTAGAAGTGGGTGTGGCACCTGTGCTTATATTCCACTGGCTAGAACTCAGTCATATGACCCCACCCAACTGCAAGGGAGACCGGGAAATGTGGTCCAGATGTGTGTCCAGACAGAAGCAGAATGCCTGATTTTGGTGGACTGCCAGGAGTCTAAGGTTATAGAATGTGTGGGGTTAATTTATAGCAAACCTTAATGACCCCTGTCCTTCAGTGTCCAGCAGGAAGGAAAGTGTAGGGATCTCAGCGAGGAAAGAAACAGCATTATAGTTTTCCCAGATCAAATATCTAGCACCCTCTACCAACTGCAGGAGGGGTGAAGCCGTTCGGGGCGCCTGCTGCTCTCCAGAAACCCTTGCTCAGCAGGTGCCTCTGAAGTTGCAAAGACCCGGTGCTGTCTGAGGTCCTGGGAGAAGGACAGACATCAGCCTATCTGCTTACGGACTTGTGTGGTCCTGCCTCGAGGCTCCGGGGACTTGCCTGCCCAGACACTAGTTAGCTGCGATCCCTTAGAAACCCAGGAGCCAGATGTGCTTTACGTGTTAACACACCGACATCAGGAAAGCAGCTGGAAGTGGGGAGTAGTGATGTGTGGTCTGTTACATGTCACCATGTGCTCAAGAAGTGCCATCGGGGAGCACTGTTCAAGGTCAGGCTGGTTGGGAGGCTTCTTGGAGGAAGAGGGCATGAGGCCGGACTGACAGAAAGTCTGGAAGTGCTACTTCAGCCCCTTCGCTTCTTTCCCACCTCTCTGCACAAGGCCCCCCAGTGGAACCAGCTGCCATGTCCGGTTGCATGTCTTATTTCTGATTGGGAGACCAAGGGACAAACCAGGACACGAGGATGGAGGCAGCTTACTCCCCTGGGTTTGTGACTTCCTCCCAGCACCATATGGTGGAGTCATATTTTCCATTTTTAAACTTTGAAAAATTCAGTACCCAGCTTTGCTAAAAAGACCATCAAAATCCAAACCAAAATCCTGTACAGAACATAACTTTTCCAATCATGATTTGTGTCCATTCACTGTAACCACACAGATATTATCTATAAGTTTGTATGTGTTTTATTTTGCTCTTTTTTTTTGAATCCTCACCGGAGGACATTTTTCCATTTTTGTTCAGCTAGAGTAGGAGGGAGAGAGAGGAAGAAAGAGAGAGAGAGAGAGAGAGAGAGAGAGAGAGAGAGAGAGAGAGATCCACCTGAAAGGGACACATCGAGTGGCTGCCTCCTGCACGCCCCCGACCATGGCTGGGAACGAATCGCAACTGCAGTACGTGCCCTGGACTGGAATTGAAGCCGCGACTCATTGGTCCGCGGGCCAATGCTCTAACGACTGAGAAAACCGGCCAGGGCTTTGCTCTTTCTTTATATTATTTCACTGCTCCCTGTACCTCTAACCCTGAGGTCTGCCCCCGGGAACACCCGAGAGAGCAGCAGGTAACGTCTCTTTGCCACGTTGATTCGCCGGGCCTCCCTTTTCCCTTGTCTTCCCGTCAGGACTTTCCTCCTTAGCATCGCGGGGTGCAGACCACAGAAGCCACGCAGCCTGTGTTGGAACCCCAGTGCTGCCTTTTGCTACCTGTGTGACCTTGGGCACCAGGGTCCTGCAATGAGGGTGATAGCGGCGCCTCCCTCATAGAGTCCTGGAAGGAGTTAGTGTGTCTAAAGTGCTGAGGACAGCCTGGCCAGTGTCGGATGGACAGCCCCATGGACTGAGAGGTCTCCGTTCAATTCCTGGTCAGGACACATGCCGGATTATGGGCTCGATCCCCAGCAGGGGGCGTGCGGGAGGCAGCCGATCAATGTTTCTCACATCGATGTTTCCATCTCTCCCTCCCTTGCTCTCTCTCTAAAAAATCAATAGAAACATATTTTTAAAAATAGTAATAAAGTGCTTAGGACAGGAAGCATCTTGCCACTTGCTAGATGGGAGGCTGCCCCATTCATTCAGTAAAGCCAGTTAGATCTTTAAAAAAGACAAAGTGCTCGGGATGGTACCCAGGGAACAGGAGGATGTTAGAATAGCTTTGCTGTTTTGTTGTTAATCCTCCTGCAGGATTAAGCCAACAGGAGGAGTGAAATGAGCCTACACAGTCGTCCCAAGGCTCTGGGTAAATCGCAGCCGAGGACCTGGGGGACTGCCTTGTAGTCCCCCTTGAGGAGGGAGCCATCAGCCTCTCAGTGGCCTCCTGTGGCTGTGGTGGCTGCAGTGGGGGCAGCCCGAGGAGGAAGTGGGCAAGGGAAAGGCCCAGGGCCTGGAACTGGGGCCTTGTGTTGGGATTTTCCAATCAGAGCCGACGCCAAGGAAGGAGACGGGGTAATCTCCCAAAAGTGGGTGGTCCGCCTCATCGGTGGCCCCACTCTGTTTGCTTTGAACAAGAAAGACTCCCCTGGACCACCTCTCTGCAACCGTGCGCTCGGACTGTCCTCTGCTCCATGTTCAGAGCTTCTTTGTAAAACCCTGAACCCGTCAGCTCAGACGAGTGCCACAGTGACACAACCCTAAACACATGGCTTGCACAGAGGGTGTGTGTGCACACAAAGTAACGTGAGTGTGTTTTTCACTCATGTTACATGTCAGCTGAGGCTCTTCATAAAAACGTCTTCATTCTGCAGTCGGGGCTGAAAGAGCAGCATCGTCTGGGGGCGGAGGGGAAGGAGACAGATGGCAGAATTCCTCGATGGCTCTCACAGGGCTTACTCAGAGGTGGCAGGTGTCATCTCCCCTCATATCTCATGGGCCAAAACAGGTCAGATGACCAGGCCAGACACCGATGGGATGGGAAGTACTGTCCTCCTGCCAGCATGTGGCCAGCAGGGAGGGGATGCGATTATTATGAACAAGCGTCCCCATCTGCTACCTCCCCAGTCCTCCTCTGTGCACTAAGGCCCATGAGGCTTTGTGGTGTCTGAGTCACCACTTAGCTTCATGGGGGACCCTCAGAGGCTAGGTGTTGGCGGGGGATGGGTGGAGAACCAGCAGAAGTGACATAACTCTTCTAGTCGTGACTCGTGTCCCCTCGTGAATTGGGTCAGGGACGTTGTGGATGAAGGAGCAGGGAACAGGATGGACGGAGGCTAGGCCGGCTTCTGGACTGCAGCCCTGGCCTGTTATGGCTGCAATTAACCACCTGGCCAGAGGACACTAGCCACACTGTCATGAATCTGCATGGTTGAAGATGGTGACAATGATATGTTCCTGTGATGGCATTTTTCTGCTGCTGCTAAAAAAGATCAAAGCAGTTAGCAGTGGCGGATGGTGTGGTCTGGCACCTGTGGGAACTGACTTCTGGGCACTTGCCCCTGTTTCTCAGGAAGCCCACTTCACCACCCTGGCCTGCCCAGCTCAGCCGGGGTTCCTTCTTGCCCCCAGCACATCTCCCACTCTCATGCCTGTGGTTTTAGGCCCAGCGGTTGGAGCTGAGAGATACACCTGTGCTTGGGAACAGAAGCCCTCACGGGCACACTGGGGACCGCTGTGCAGATGGACGCTGACAGTGATCACCACCGGAATGGGGGACCTTTGAAACCGAAGAGGCGGGGAATTCTAAAGGAGTCCTCATGGGAGTAGAGATCTGTGTGTTTGGGCCAGTCCAACTGTCACCCAGAATGACTTTGAAGTCCACACAGGAGACCTGCATCGGGGCTCTTGGGTTCGACCCTTTCACCGACTGACCCATTATCCCAGAGTGATATTTACACCTGTTTTTGCACCAAAATGTGTTAAGTCCCAAGAAAGGTAAGGAAGGAGTATTAACTCAGGGCTGGGATGGAGAAGGCAGGCTCCTGCTGTTTCATCGGGGGCAGGGCAGTCTTGTGCGGCGGTGAGTTGGTGCTCTTGTCAATGCAAACCTCTTCTGGGAGCAGGAGCTTTGGAGAGGCAGACGGCTCCAGGTCATTCTGTCTCTGTCGCCTTGTGACATCAGACACATTACTTCTCTGTGCTTCAGTCTCCTCATGTGCAACATGACTGTTGGAGGATTGATGAGGAAGTGCATGTGGGGACACGAGACAGTGTTGCCTGGCACGAGGGAAGCATTCAGCAGCACCGTGCCTGTGATCTTGGGATTTGTAGTAAGAAATAACCGATGTGGTTTCTCCGTTCCTGGCACAGAGCTCCCCAAGCCCTTGGAATTTCCTAAGTGATAGGAGTGATAAAGGTATGTTGATGCTCATGACAAGCTCCTTTCAACCACACTTGAGTTTATGTTAATGGTACCTAAGGATGGGCACCAGTAGCCAGGGAAGCCAATCGTGGGATCAGAGGTTGGAACTTTCAGTCGGGGGGCTGAATCGAATGGCCAGTGTATCATACCTGTGAATTGATGCCTCCATGAAATCCCAAAGGACAGCGTTAGGAGGCTCCAGGGTGATGAGCGTGTGGAGGCTCAGGGGGAGGAGGCACTCGGAGACCACCTGCCCCGGGCAAGCTCCACACCCCTCCCCACATACCGTGTCCTATGATCACTTCCGTCTGGCTGTTCCTGAGTTATGTCATTTTCTAATAAACTGGTGATCCAGTAAGTAAGATGTTTCTCTGAATTCTGTGAGTCGCTCTAGCAAATTACAAGAAGGGGGGCTGTTGAAACCTCCAATCTGTAGCTGCTTGATTCCAAGCCCAGCTGGGCCAGAGTCATTCTTGCAGGACTGAGACCCGACTTGCAGGGTTGGCCACTGTTCCCCCGTAAAGAATGTCAGAATTGAGTTGAATTGTAGGAACCCCAGCAGGTGTCAGGGAATTGCTTTGGGTGCAGGGCGGAGGCACACATTGGAACTGATGTCAGAATTGGACTGCTCTAACATCAGAGTGCTGTCTCCTGGGTGAAATGGAGACATTTCTGGGGAGAAGCAGTAACAGCGCCAGCGTGTGGTGAACCCTCAGTAAGCCAGCAGCTTCAGTTAGCTCTGGGGATCGAGTGCGTGCAGCTTCCACCTCTAAACCCTCATTTCCTGCAACGCCTTGCTCCGAGAACTCCTGTGAGAAGGTGACTTCTTTTCTCACATTGGTTATTGCCCGTGGAGGTTTGGGCTAAACACTTACCAGAGTTGGTTTCATTCTGTTTCCTGCAATTCCCTTTTTGACCTCCAAAACAGGGGCTGGCCCAGGGAAAAAAGTACATCCTTGCATCATGCAACTCCAAGAATTTATCACTATAAAACTTGGATGAATTTTTTTCTGTTTTTTTAAATAGATTTTGAATGATAGTGGCCCATATAGTTTTCAGCCTTCCTTTGGTCACTTAAACATTTTACCGTGAGCTTTCTCTGTGTCATTAAACGTGTTAAAGCCTTCACACCCAGTGAAATCCGGCACACCTCAACGTATTGAGGTGCACTTTATTGCACTGTGTCGATGCGTATTTTACAAATTGACGGTTTGTGGCAACGTTGCATTGAGCAAGTCTGTGGTGCCCTCTTTCCACCAGGCTCAGGTGATCACAGTTAGCATTTTTTATCAATGAAGTATTTTTTTATTTTATTCTTTTTTATCCTCATTCGAAGGACATTTTAGCATTTATCTTCAGATAGACCGGGAGGGAGAAAGGGGAAAAGAGAGAGAGAGAAACATTAATGTGAGAGAGACACATCAACTGGTTGCCACCCACATGACCCCAACCGGGGCGGGGACAAACTACAACCGAGGTACGTGCCATTAGTGGGAACCGAACCCGGGACTCTCTGGTCCACAGGCCGATGCTCTAACCACTGAGCCAAACTGGCTATGGCTATCAATGAAGTATTTTTTAATTAAGGTTATGTACATTTTTAAAATATTTTTTTCTTTATTGATTTTAGAGAGAGATGAAGGGAGAGGGAGAGAGATAGAAACATCGATGAGAGAGAACATCGATTGGCTGCCTCCTGCATGCCCCCCACTGGGGATCGGGCCCACAATCTGGCCATGTGTCTTGACCGGGAATTGAACCGGCAACCTCTTTGTGTGTCGGTCAACGCTCAACCACTGAGCCACACCGGCCAGGCAAGGTTATGTCCTTTTTTTAGACATAATGCTATTGCACACTTAATAAACTACAGTATAGTGTAGGCATAACATTTGTATGCACTGGAAAACCAAAAACTGCGTGGGACTCACTTTATTATACACTATTTGCTTACTGCGGTGGTCTGGAACCGAACCCACAATATTTCTGAGGTATGCCTGTATGTCCTGAATGGTTTCTGAAGGAAAACATGTATGATGGGTTCTGTGAGACGTGGCCCCTGGCATGGATCGGTGGAGCAAACAGACACAGACACACACGCACACATACTTAACCAAAAGTGCAAGCCAGATTGTCCTAAGTCCTAGACTGTGTGTACTTTGGGGCATTAAAATTGATTACTTTTAGCTGTGGGAGATCAACCCAGGCCTCCTTGGGCCTTGTGGAGGGTGGGGGGAGTCACTGTGAGCAAGAAAACACGGACACACGGCATGTTCAGCTTGAGCCCCCACCCTACATCTCGCTCAGAAACAGGAAGGCATCAGGAAGGGGTGGGCTGATCCTGTGGCGGGCTGTGCTCCCCATCAGGTGGTTCCCTGGGCCACCTCCCTTTCCTGAGAGCAGTGTTTCTGGGACGGTGCCGTCAAAGACACGCCTCCTCGCCCACAGCCAGCAGAGGAGCAGGTAAGTGCTTCCCCAGACCAGCAGCCCGTGGGAGGTAATTCAGTGCCCCCAGGAGGAGGGCATGGCGGGTGGGGATGCTCAGCATCTCCTCCTCCACCCCTCCCCAGTTTCTTCCTCCCGAGGCATCCCTGACTCCTTACCCTTTGTTTAGTCTTTCCTGACACTTGGCAATTCACACATCTGTCTAATGTCCCCCCTTCTGTTTTGGCATCTGAACCTATAAATAGTCGCCAGGCAGAGTCCTGTCTGCGCCGTGACGGCCTGTTCTGTCTTCCTGTTCCCAGTCCTCATCTACACACTGCTAAATATGGAAGCACGCCATCCCAGAAAGGGGATCTTTGTGACAGCTCGGCCGGCGTGGTGGCAGCTGCTGCAGGCTGCCCGTGGGGTTCCGGCGCGATGCTCGGCACCATCACCGTAGTGAACTCCGCTGAGCACATTGTGTGATCAGGCGAGGTCCAGGCTCGGGACGTGGGAAGGGGGCGGGCCTGGCCCTGCTCTCTGGGAGCGTCGTTCGGGGCCTGTGAACACAGCGGGATGAGGGGTAATCATGCTGTCCTGTGGGGTGTGCCCAGTGCCCGGGCCAGGAGGGGGCCACGGGGCCTTCCCCGGGCGGGGAGAGGTGTGGCTCCTGGGAGGGAGGCATCTCTGTGAGCTGACCGTGAAGAGCACCCCTGTGTGAAGCGCTGGGACTCCCTCCCCCCACCCTGTACCTCCTTCTGAACACTAGGGTGTTGCTCAACCTCTCTGAGCCTCAGTTTCCTTGCCTACAAATGAGGATAATGGAGTTGTCATGGTGATTCAAAATACAGAGGCTGGGACACTGTAGACACTTGATAAATGGTGGATGATATTATCACTGTTAATATTATTCTGAAAACAGTAACCCACCACTAGCAATCAAGAGGCTCACCGCCCATGCTGGGAAGTAGGGAGAAGGGGGCAGAACAATAGCAGTCAGACTCTAGACCCCAGAATCAAACTCGGGGAGCACCCAGGCCAATCCCCTCTCAGCACGATGATACACCCCTCTGGACCTGTTTTCCCCTCTGTGCAGTGGGGCAGGCTGGACCAGAGCTGTGTCTAAGGACCTCTGTTCTGGCTTGCAGTGCTTCCCGGCGGCTGAGGGCATCTGGGCACGGCTGGGTCTCCAGGCTGAGCAAACTTGGATGTGGTACAGAGCTCAGTGCAAAGGCATCGCTGTGCCTTTTTCGTCCTAAATGTTTAAGATATAATCACGAGGCGAGTGCGCCTTAGGCCATCCACAACCAGCAGAGAAGGCCGTGGCTCGTGCCCAGGGCTGCCGTGGGCGGCGGCACAGCCCGAGCACGGCCCAGAGTGCCCGGTAGGTGAGTTGAGTGGGGGATGAAGTCCAGCTGGTGTCCCTTTCAGGTTGTGCCTCTCAGTGCAGGGCTGTGGCCTCCTGGAGGAGGAGGCACTTCTCTGCTCCTTGGCCAACCCTGCCCCTGCTTGGACCCCTGACCGTGGTGGCCAGGTCCTCCCTGTTCCTTACCCCTGGGCCTCCAGCCAAAGGTGCACTGGGAAAGGCGTGCTGCACAGGAGGACCTGCAGCTCGTCCCACCCCTGGGGCTGGTGGAGGAGACGGGAACGGTGGGCAGCACCCCTGGGGCTGGAGGGGTGTGGGCAGGCCGGTAAACAGACAGTGCAGGGTCCCCAGAGCCAGTCAGGGACCCAGGTGCCCACTCTGGACTGTCAGTAACAGCCCAGAAGAGAGGGATGTGATTCCAGCACATTTTCAAATCAGCCGTCTCTCCCAGCTTCCCGAAACGTAATTCGCCACCCCCCGCCCTTTAGTCCCCACCCTCTAAGACCTTCCAGACCTCTGTTATCTTTTTTTTCTTTATTGATTTTTAGAGAGAGAAGAAGGGAGAGGAAGAGAGAAATAGAAAGATCGATGAGAGAGAACATCGTCTGGCCACCTCCTGCATGCCCCCCACTGGGGATCCGGCCCACAACCTGGGCACGTGCCCTGACTGGGAATCGAACCGGCGACCTCTTGGTGCATGGGTCGACGCTCAACCACGAGCCACACCAGCCAGGCAGACCTCTTCACGAGGGGCTGGAGGGCCCCAGAGGGCCTCGCTGACTCTCGTCCTCACTTGGCAGGGAGAGGAAGCGAGTGTCCGAGTGGAGGTCTGATTTCAGGGCCTGTGGGCGGAGACGCAGCCCGCACCTGCAGTCCTGTCCAGGTTTGAGCTTCGCCCGGAGCAGGAACAAGAGCCAGTGCATGCGCCAGGCCGTGTGTGTCTGGGCGGCACGTCTGCCCGGGGAACACAGGGGCCCCGCGGCCCAGCGTGGGGTCCGTGGACGTCTCCCTTCTCCAGGCAGCCTCTGCCGGGCGGGCTGCCAAAGCCCGAGTCCAGCAACACCCTTCCTGCAGGCGGGGAGAGCGGGTCTCCCACCCCACGGGGGGCAGCTGCACTGCAGCGTCCTCCCAAGCAGGTGGGAGCCACAGGTGGCCTGCAGCCACGGGGTCCCGGGCCCCAGAGACATGGCTCCTCTCCTCACTTTTACTCCTGGGAACAGGGAAGTGTTTTTCAGCTGTTAAGAAAGTTGGGCCTGCCCTGGCTGGTTTGCCGCAGTGGTTAGAGCATCGGCCCGCGGACCAGTGAGTTGCTGGTTCGATTCCGGTCAAGGGCACGTATTTCACTTGCAGTTCATCCCCGGCCCTGGTCGGGGTCGTGCGGGAGGCAACCAGTCGATGTGTCCCTCTCAATCAATATTTCTCTCTCTCTCCCTCTCACTCTGGCTGAACAAAAATGGAAAAATATCCTCAGGTGAGGATTAAAAAATATATAAAATAAAAAGTATCCCTCAAGTGAGGATTTTAAAAAAAGAAAGAAAGAAAGAAAGTTGGGCCTTTGGATGGGCCTGGTGGTAGTAGAAACAGTCCTTTTTCCATCTCAGCCACAAACTGTCCAGGTGGTGGTTCCCATGGCAACTGCGGTGTTGCTGGGCACCACGGGTCCTGCCAAAGAAAAGGCAACTGTGACCTTCCAAGTGGGCAGGAGCCGAGGGGGCGGGAGAGCACGGGGATGGAGGTCTGGCTGGTGCTGCGGGGGCCTGTCTGCGGGCGCCCCTCCCTCCTGCTCCCTGGCCTCTTGTCCTGCTGGCCTTTTATCCTAGGTTCTGGGGACACTTCCCTCCTCGGCAGCTCTCGTCCACCCAGCGCTCATTCCATAAATGGGCGCGTTGAGGCCTGGTGCTTGCGAGGTTTTCTCTCAGACGAACTCAATTACCGCCTCCCCGCCCCCACCCCAGCAAGTTTCCAGTCATCAAAAGAGAACGAGCCAGTTGTTTGCATCTCTGGCCCTCGGGAAGGTGTTCTACATAGTCCCGTGGCTAGACCTTTGGCAGGTTCCGTCACCCTTCACACTACGTGGCTTCCTCTAAATCTGTGTCCATTTCCCCTTTATGTCTGCAGACCGTGGAGACGACAGATATCTGTCGACAGGTGACTACATAATGAAAGTGTCCTAGCTAAAGAGTAACTCTGACCCCGGCCCTTCAAAGGAGGGTCATGACGGGAAGTTTAGGAACAACTCCTGCTGTCCACCAAAATGTGTTTGAACAGCTCTCTCTGGGGTTGACAAGGCCATCTGCTGCCAGGCATGACGGCTGTGTGTCTCCAGGAGGGTTCACGCTGCAGACGCAGGAACCCTTGGTGAGGTGTAGCCTCTCTGCGTGTTTTCACAGTCTGGTCTGCGCCTCATCCAAGCTGAAGGTCAGGCTTAGGGGGACAGATCTTCATCCTTCATTTGAGCTAAGACCAGTACAGCCCCCACGATGGCGCGTGTCAGTAGCCATGCTCAGCTCAGCATGAACACGACATACAGAGGACTTTGTGTGTCAGACTAGTTCACCAGCCAGTGGGAACTTCCAGCCGTTAAAACCAGGCATCGCTGAAGTTCACCTTTGCACCATCCATGGAGAAAGCGTCTGTTAGGGGAATGAAACAGTGTCAATAAGATTGCAGAGGTGACTTTGGCCTCGATTACAGTAATAACTAGGTAAAGGCCAATTGTGCATTAATTATAACAGTAGATACCGCCAAACACAAATAAGAGTTGACTATTGATTATAACACGTTGGAGATATCCCCGTTGAACCATTTATACAGCACCGGCTGAGTGCTTACTATTGTGCAAACAAACTTGGACCGGGTTCATCTTTTTCATTTTTTTTTTTTTTTTTTTCAAATCCTCACCTGAGGATATGTTTTTATTGATTTCAGAGAGAGAGGAAAGGGGGGAGAAAGAGAGAGGGAAACATCGATGTGAGAGAGAAACATTGATTGGTTGCCTCCTGTGTGTACCCTGACCAGGGATTGAACCCGCAACCTAGGTATGTGCCCTGACTGGGAGTCAAACCTGCAACTTTTTGTTGTACAGAACAACGCTCCAACCAACCGAGCCACATGGCCAGGGTCATATTTTTTACTCTTAAAATAAATGTTTGAGCTCTGGCCAGTTTGGCTCAGCAGTAGGAGCATCGACCCACGGACCAGTGAGTCTCAGGTTCAGTTCTGGTCAAGGGCACGTGCCTCGGTTGTGATTTGTCCCCGGCCCTGGTTGGGTTGTGCAGGAGGCGACCAGTTGATGTGTCCTTCTCGCGTCAGTGTTTCCCTCTCTCTCTCTCAGCAACCCCCCCCCCCCTCGCCTTTCTCCCTCCCACTCTATCTAAACAAAAATGGAAAAATATCCTCGGGTGAGGATAAAAAAATAAATAAATGTTTGAAATATAATATAAAAAATAAATAAATGTTCATCTTCTTAAGAGGATGAACAGACAAATTACAGACTGGGAGAAAATATTTGCAAATTACACAACTGACAAAGGCCTTTAACTATAGCAAGAGCTCTAAAAACTCAACATTAAAGACAGGTAACCCAGTGGAAAAGGGGGAAGGATCTGCATCCCCATCTGTCCAGAGAACATACACAAATGGCCAGTCAGCACACGCCAAGATGCTCGACATCACTACTCACCAGGGAAATGCAAATCAAAACCACAGTGAGAGATCACCTCCCGCCCACTAGGACTGCGGAAATCAAGAGACGTGTTGACAAGGATGTGAGAAATTGGAACCCTCGTAGTGGCTAATGGGGACATAAACTGAAGTAGTCACTTTGCAAACCAGTTTGGTAGTTTCTTTTTTTTTTTTAATCCTCACCCGAGGGTATTTTTACATTTATCTTCAGACAGAGTGGGAGGGACGGAGAGAAAGAAACATCGATGTGAGAGAGACACATCAATTGGTCGTGCCACCCGCACGACCCCAACTGGGGCCAGGAACAAACCGCAACCCAGGTACGTGCCCTTGGTCGGAATCGAACCTGGGACTCTTTGGTCTGCAGGCTGACTCTCTAACCACGGAACTAAACTGGCCAGGGCTGGTAGTTTCTTAAACACGTAGTTACCACATGACCCAGCAGTTCCACTACTAGGTATAAAGCCGAGAGAAATGAAAACACATGTCCCCATGTAAACTTGTATACAGATTTCATCATTGCTTGTACTAGTCAAACAGTGGAAGCAACCCAAATATGTGAGGAGTGGATGAACAAGAGGTGGTCTGTCCACGCAGTCGGAGATGACTCAGCTTTGAGGAGGAATGACGCCCTGGCCCGTGCTACCATGTGGACAGACACTGAAAATGTTGTGCTGAGTGAAGGAAGCCGACACACACATTGTGATTCCATTTACAGGAAATGTCCAGAATAGGCAAATCCATAGACACAGAAGGTAAATCGGTGGTTGCCAGAAGCGGGGAGGAGAGAGGAATGGGAAGTGGCTGCTGATGGGCCCAGGGTTTCTTTTGGGGGTGATGAAAATGTTCTAAAATTGATATGGTGATAGCTGTACGACTCTGGACATAGTGAGACCATTGAGCACTTTAGGTCGGTGAATTGTATGGTACGTGAATAACTTAATAAAGTGGTTTTGTTGTTGTTGTTGGTAATACTCACCCGAGGATATTTTTCCATTAATGTTTAGATAGAGTAGGAGAGGGAGAGAGACATAGATGTGAGAGAGACACATCAATTTGTTGCCTCCCGCACAACCCCGACCAGAGCCGGGAATCGAACCTGTAACCCAAGGTACATGCCCTTGACTGGGAAGCAAACCCTCGAAACTTCGGCCCACAGGCCGATGTTCTAACCGCTGAGACAAACCAGCCAGGGCTTAATAAAGTGGTTTTTTAAAAACCTCAACATAAAGAAAGTATCCAATTCGAAAACTGGCAAAAGATATAAATAGACATTTCACCAGAGAGGATAGACATACAGATAACAAGTAACCACATGAAAAGATGTTCAACCTCTCTTCAAAATCCCAGCTAGAGAAATGCAAGTCAAAACCGTAATGAGACGTCACCCTGCACCTCCTGAAATGGCTGAAACGGAGAAGAGCGGCGTGGACCTGGCAGGCGAGGGGACAGCGGCCACGCCTGCGCCGCGGAGGCCGGGAGAACGCCGTGGCCGCCCTAGGAAGGGGTCTGGCCGTCCCGCGGATGAGCTTACCGAAAACCCAGCAGCAGCACGGGCATAGACCCCAGAGAGGGGAAAGCATATTTTCATGCAGAAATGTGGTTGCACGTTTCAACTCAAAACTGGAAACTCCCCAGACGGCCTTCCGTGGCGAAGAGGCGAGCAAACAGTGCTCCATCCGAACCGCGGACTGCGAAGGAGCAGGCGACTGGTTCAGTCGGCACCCTGGGTGAGCCTCAGGGAAAGGATGCTGAGCGAAAGAAACCAGTGTCAAGGCCAGACACTGTGTGATTTCACTTATGAGACCTTTGTGCAATGACATAACCATAGAGTTGGAGAGCAGATTAGTGGTTGCCAGGGTAGGGGTGGGGGCAGGGTGGCTGTGGCTCTAAAGGGGAGCACAGAGAGTCTTGCGGTGATATCTTGATTGTGGTGGTGATTACAGATGGCTACACACGGGATACAGTTCATAGTATGGTACACACACACACACACACACACACACACGTCCATGGAAAACTGGGTGAAGGGTGCCCAGGACCTCCCTGTATATCTCTGCAACTTCTTGTGAATCTCTATTCTAAAATAAAATGTTTTTTATGCCCTGGCCAGTTTGGCTCAGCGGTTAGAGCATCGGCCCGCAGACCAGAGAGTCCCGGGTTCGGTTCCCGCTAAGGGCACCTACCTCAGCTGCGGTTCATCCCCGGCCCCAGGTGGGGTCGTGTGGGTGGCAACCAGTTGATGTGTCTCTCTCACATCGATGTTTCCCCTCTCGCTTCCTCCCTCTCTCCCTCCCGTTCTATCTGAAGATAAATGCGAAAATGTCGGCCGAGGATTAAAAAATAAATAAATGCTTAAATAAATATTTGAGAGCTGGCAACATGCTCAGCCCTATGCCTGGTGCTGGGTAATCATGAAGAACACACAGCCCCTGTCGTTGGCAGTTGACTTTGACTATTGAGTGATAAAATGGAGTTTCTTTTTGTTTCTATTTTTTGAAGTCTACTAGCGTCCAGTTCTCTGCACACTTCACTTAGACCTTGGGACTGCTGTGCTGGAAGCCATCCTGGCGCGTGCGGACCTGGCATCTCTGCCCCGTCCCCACTCTGCCCGGGTGTGCAGTCGGAAGGTGAACGTCTCCTTTTCTCTAAGTGGAGGCAGAGTTCTATCGTTGTCACCATTGTCACCTCGGGATGTGACAGATGCTGCTGGCTGGTACCTGTTCTCCCTCCTCACCCCTTGAGAGAGAAATGGTGGGGGGGGTCTGGCGTGTCCCCACCAAGGCGTCCGCTGGGGGACCCTGGAGAGTGTGCACAGTAGAGGAGTCGCTGCTCGTACTTTTCAGACGTGACCTGCCGGCACTGCCGTCTTTCCTGGGAGGAGCTGGCTGGCCGGGTTCCTGCCGTGAGCCACTACCAAGGGCAGAGTGGGCACTGGACGTTCCCAGGGTTCCTTCTGAAGCTGGCTTGGGGGCGGGTGTGTGAGGTGTGACGGTGGGTGGCGTGGGGGCTCATCTGCTGTGTCCTGCAGGGCTGTGAGCGGGTTCCAAAGCAGCTCGGGCTGAGAGGACGCTGGAAATCGGTCAGCTTTAGAGAAATGTTTTCAGAGAACTTTAGAAAATTAGAGGGAAATGTAGAGAATCTTTACAGTTTCTCTGCTTACAGAACTCATAGATGCTCGTTATAGAAGTCCCAGAAAAACGTAACACAGGCAGTGAACTCGGCTACTTCATGGCATTTTCCTTTTTTTAATGATGGCTATATTGGAATGTATTCATATCATGTATCCTGTATTAGAAATTCACCCTTTGGAGGTGTAGGATCCAATGGCTCCACTGGGTGCGGAGGGAGACACACTGGGGCCCCGCCCTGGGCCTCATGCGGGAGCTCCCCGGAGGCCTTGGTGTGAAGGGAAGGAGTCCCACCATCAGGACTTGGCAGATATGGGCAGCTGGCTGGGGCTGGGGCAGAAGAGGTCTAAAGAAACAAACATGAGCCTTGACCCTTGCCTGGGATTTTAAAAATCTACAGATTTGCTAGTAAAACGGTGATTGGCCATTACATCCAGAACTGTGCTGCCCGTCCTCCGTTACAAAATGAATGAACCCTGGTCCCACACTCGAGAACCGGACCAGCACGGAGTCGGTGGGGTAAACTTAAGTCTAAACAGTGCCAGGGGGCACAGAAGACGGGGTGACTGACTTCATCTGAAAGGTTTCATCTGTGTTGTACAAAGGTCAGACCACCTCTCTGTGGCGAAGGAAAGCTGCTAATTGTTGAGCACATCCAGCGGTCGTCCCTCGTTTATCACAGTTAAGCCGGTCCAGACTCTAGCGGTGGCACCTGGCGTTGAAGGAGTCCTGGGGTGCTCGAATACATGGACCTACAGTCCACACGTACAGTAATTTTAATTGTAATTGTAATACAGGGGTGTGTCATTGACTCAGACAACCAAGCGTGCGCTGTTTCATTTTCACTGTCTTGATCAACTTTTTAATGAATATATTTGAAAAAACCGTGAGAGTGAAGCCGCGCAAGTTGAAGCACGAAGTGGCGAGGGACGACTGGACAGGAGGGTAGGCTTTCTCCGTGCATCACCCCGTTGAGGGATTTCTGCGAAAGGGCTCCCTGTTCCCATTTTACAGATGGAATGGTCTCTACCTCTTGCAGGCTGCAGGTCTTTTGACCCCAGGCTCCCTTGGACCCTGCTAAGCAGAGTCGGTGATGTACCAAATGCCCACACCAGATGGCGCTGTGGGCTGCCCCACTGCTACAAATTCACAGAGGGTGCTGACTTCAGTCATTTGTAGGCATCTTTGGAGCAGCCCCCCTACTATGATATACTTAATAGTCTTCCTTAAACTCCTTTTAAATTTTTTATATCTATCCCAATGGGAAACCATGATCTCTTTGCCATAAATAGATGATGAATGTAAACTTCCTTTTAAAATCAGGTCAACTCTTCAGAACAATGTCTGGTCCATGGGAAGAAGGCAAATATAAAAATAAAGCTATTAGAACAATACCTGTTGGTTCATGTATCACCTATACCTACCTCGCAGACCACCGATGCAGTGGAATGCTGTCCTAGGCTTTGAAAATGGGACAGCAGACTGATGTCACGTGGATGCCCTCGTGTTCAGGTTGGAAGGGCTCCTTCCCTTTGCGGGTGGAGGAGCTGAGGCGCTGGGAGGGAAGGGATGTACCCAGAGTCACACTGTTGATCCGAGGGTCAGAGCCAGGCCTGGGTCTGGGTCCTGCCTCCCCTTCATCACCGGGGTGCTAGAAGACCCTCAGGAAACCGGAACTGAAGTGTGGTGCACACGTGTCTTGGCCCTCCTGATGCCTGAGACGTTCACGGCGGGGGCCCCAGTGCAGGGAGCATCCCTGTGGGGCGAATGAAGCCCTGAGATGAGAGTCAGGAGTCGCGAGGGTGGATGGCACCCAGACCACTGGTGAGCAGCTCGCGTAGCTGTCCTGGGCCCCTTGCCCTGAGGGTCCAAGGCAGGGCACGGCGTTGTGCCACCTTCTCTGGTCACTGCACCCCAACTTCGGGCACTGATGTCACATCCTGGCACCTTGTCCCTCCAAGGAGCCCAACCCACCCCGGGGTGGGATCTCGGGCAAATGCTTTGATCCCTCTTCCTTGTCACAGCTAGAAAACATCATGGGTTCCCATGCAGGCAAGTCAAGTGAGGTCCTGATAGCCTCTTGGGCGAAAGGCCAGTGGCCCGGTTCAGCGCCCCTGGGCCAGCGAACCTCCCGGAGGCCAAGGCAGAACTGGGCGACTTTCTTCCTGCTGTGCCTTCAGTCCTCAGAATTGCCAAGTTGGGAGGACCCCGAACAATTAAGTATTTCATTCTGCTTTTACAATCTAGAGCCTTCTGTGTTATATTGTCCAAAATATGTATTAGTTAAAATAACACCAGCTGCTGTCCATCACCACCCCGGGCCCCGGTGGATTACCACCACAGAGCAGCCCCTGACTCTTTAGTCAGGGCACTGACCTCTTTTCCCTTAGATTGTCAAACTAAAAAATGACGACAGCTGCCCTGGCCGATTCGGCTCAGCGGTTTGAGCATTGGCCCACGGACCAAAGAGTCGCAGGTTTGATTCTGGTCAAGGGCACGTACCTCGGTTGCGGTTCGGTCCCCGGCCCTGGTTGGGGCTATGCAGGTCGGGGCTCTCATGTCAATGTTTCTCTCTCTTTCTCTTTCTCTCTCTCTCCCTCCCTCCTTTACTCCCATTTTATCTGCAGATAAATGGGAAAATATCCTTGGGTAAGGATTTAAAAAAAAAAAAGATAACAGCCAACACAACAATAGCTGTCCAGTGGGAATGAATCAACATTATACCTTTCTTTTTTGTCAGATTGGCGAAAAGTATACTTTTTGGTGTGCCGCAGAATTTCAGTCATTAGTTTGTGTGCCGCGAGATGGGAAAGGTCGGACATCAATTCCCTAGCTCAATGCCCTGTGGTCTAGTTGGCCACCACGGGAGTGAGCTCAGCGACACAGCCCCCACCTCGGGGACCCTCCTGCCCTCTGACAGGGACACTCATGCAGGCCTTTGTTGTCTCTCCTCAGTACTGTACCTGGAAGGCTCGGTTCTTGTGTTTGAGGACATCTTCAGACTGATCGCGTTCTACTGTGTCAGTAGGTGAGTACACCTGGCCCCACAGGAGGGCGTCTGGCTGCAACAGATGTCCTTGCAAGGCTGGGTGGGGGTGGGGAGTCCCAGGGAAGCCCCCAGAAGAACGGGTGCAGCCCACAAGATGCAGAAAGAGGGGACAGCGTCTGGCTTTGCCCTGGTAACCGTGGAGGGTGGTGTTAGTCCTGCTCCTTCCTTGGACCTGCGGCAAGGACCCCTTCCTCACCTCCACCTGCTCCGCCGGCTGCCCACCCCCTTAGCTTCCCTGCGCCCGCACAGCTTGGAGTCCTGTGTGGACCCGGCGCACCCCGCTGGGGGTTATAAAAGGAACTTCCTGTGGAGGCGGCAGGAAGGGCTGATACCCTCCGTGGGAGAGCGTGTGATTTCGAGCAGCTGCTGGGTGGAGTGGGTATCTGGTAACCACCCTTGGAGCTGTTCTGTTTACTCAGACTGGTTGCAGGTCGACAGCAATTTAAAAACACATTTTGGTGTCAGAGCTGATGGCTTAAGCCTGACAGAAACTGGCTGGAGGCTCCAGGCCCACTTCTCCCTCCTTGCTGCCCCTGATGAAGTCCACACTCAGCCCCGGCACCACTCCCACCTGCCAGGGCCCTCCTGGGCCCGATGGGCAGAAAAGGTGGTGCTGATTATACGGGTTGGTGACAGCTGCTGCCTGTTGAGGGCTTTCCCAGCACTAAGGGTTCTTATAACCATTGTCCTTGTAAGTCTTGCAAACATGGACACGAGGTAAGTGCTCTTGTTATTCCCATTTTATAGATGAGGAAACTAAGACTGAGAGAAGTAACTTGCTCAAGGTCACATAGCTGGTAAATGGCTGAGTGAAGATTCAAAATAGATTAAGCTCCAAGGTCCACTCTGCACATCTGCAGTGACTCTGACAACCTAGCACGCCCTCCAGGCCCACAAGGCAAAGCATCGGAGACCCCTGCCCTTCGTAGATTATGACATGTCAGCTTGTCCGGGAGACAGGCCTTCCCTGTGCTGAGTTCTTACCTTAGTAGAGGGTTTGGCACATTCCAGGTGCTTTGAATGAATGAATGAATAAATGAATAAATGAATGATGACATAATTGCAGAGCACAGAACTTGAGGTAGTTACTTAATCTCTCTGAGTCTCAACTCCTTTTTATACAAAATGGGAATAATAGCCATTAGAGAGATGCTGGAGGAGGAAATAAGATACAGAGACATTGCCCAGCTAATATGGCTCAGTGGATGAGTGTCAAACTATGCACCAAGAGGTCGCCGGTTCATTTCCTGTTCAGGGCACATGCCCAGGTTGTGGACCAAATCCCCAGTGGGAGGCATGCAGGAGGCGACCAGTTGATGTTCTCACTCATCGATGTTTCTGTCTCTCTCTCTCTCCCTTCCTCTCTCTCTAAAATCAATAAAGAAAAAAAATTTTTTCAAAGATACAAAGACAGCACACTGCCCAATGCCCTGTAGGTGCTCTGGTTCTGTTTCCGCAGATTGAGCTGTTGGAGGGTGTACTGATGAGCTTTTGGAGGGTGTACCAGATGAGCTGTTGGAGGGTGTGCTGGATGAGCTGTTGGAGGGTGTGGTAGAGTAGATGAGCTGTTGGAGGGTGCAGTAGATGGGCTGTTGGAGGGTGTAGTAGATGAGCTATTGGAGGGTGTGCCTGATGAGCTGTTGGAGGGTGTGCCTGATGAGCTGTTGGAGGGTGTGCCTGATGAGCTGTTGGAGGGTGTGCCTGATGAGCTGTTGGAGGGTGTGCCGGATGAGCTGCTGGAGGGTGTAGTAGATGAGCTGTTGGAGGGTGTGCTGGATGAGCTGTTGGAGGGTGTGCTGGATGAGCTGTTGGAGGGTGTGCTGGATAAGCTGCTGGAGGGTGTAGTATATGAGCTGTTGGAGGGTGTGCTGGATGAGCTGCTGGAGGGTGTAGTACATGAGCTGTTGGAGGGTGTGCCGGATGAGCTGCTGGAGGGTGTAGTATATGAGCTGTTGGAGGGTGTGCTGGATAAGCTGCTGGAGGGTGTAGTATATGAGCTGTTGGAGGGTGTGCTGGATGAGCTGCTGGAGGGTGTAGTACATGAGCTGTTGGAGGGTGTGCCGGATGAGCTGCTGGAGGGTGTAGTATATGAGCTGTTGGAGGGTGTGCTGGAAGAGCTGCTGGAGGGTGTGCTGGATGAGCTGTTGGAGGGTGTGCTGGATGAGCTGTTGGAGGGTGTGCCTGATGAGTTGTTGGAGGGTGTGCCGGATGAGCTGTTGGAGGGTGTGCTGGATGAGCTGTTGGAGGGTGTAGTAGAGTAGATGAGCTGTTGGAGGGTGTGCTGGATGAGCTGCTGGAGGGTGTAGTAGATGAGCTGTTGGAGGGTGAGCTAGATGAGCTGCTGGAGGGTGTGCCGGATGAGCTGTTGGAGGGTGTGCTGGATGAGCTGTTGAAGGGTGTAGTAGATGAACTGTTGGAGGGTGTGCCGGATGAGCTGTTGGAGGGTGTGCTGGATGAGCTGTTGGAGGGTGTGCCGGATGAGCTGCTGGAGGGTGTAGTATATGAGCTGTTGGAGGGTGTGCTGGATGAGCTGCTGGAGGGTGTGCCGGATGAGCTGTTGGAGGGTGTGCTGGATGAGCTGTTGGAGGGTGTAGTAGATGAACTGTTGGAGGGTGTGCCGGATGAGCTGTTGGAGGGTGTGCTGGATGAGCTGTTGGAGGGTGTAGTATATGAGCTGTTGGAGGGTGTGCTGGATGAGCTGCTGGAGGGTGTAGTACATGAGCTGTTGGAGGGTGTGCAGGATGAGCTGCTGGAGGGTGTAGTATATGAGCTGTTGGAGGGTGTGCTGGATGAACTGCTGGAGGGTGTGCTGGATGAGCTGTTGGAGGGTGTGCTGGATGAGCTGTTGGAGGGTGTAGTAAATGAGCTGTTGGAGGGTGTGCCTGATGAGCTGTTGGAGGGTGTGCCGGATGAGCTGTTGGAGGGTGTGCTGGATGAGCTGTTGGAGGGTGTAGTAGATGAACTGTTGGAGGGTGTAGTAGATGAGCTGTTGGAGGGTGTGCTGGATGAGCTGTTGGAGGGTGTGCTGGATGAGCTGTTGGAGGGTGTGCTGGATGAGCTGTTGGAGGGTGTGCTGGATGAGCTGTTGGAGGGTGTAGTAAATGAACTGCTGGAGGGTGTAGTAGATGAGCTGTTGGAGGGTGTGCCTGATGAGCTGTTGGAGGGTGTGCCGGATGAGCTGTTGGAGGCTGTGCCGGATGAGCTGTTGGAGGGTGTGCCGGATGAGCTGTTGGAGGGTGTGCTGGATGAGCTGTTGGAGGGTGTGCTGGATGAGCTTTGGAGGGTGTAGCAAATGAACTGTTGGAGGGTGTAGTAGATGAGCTGTTGGAGGGTGTGCCTGATGAGTTGTTGGAGGGTGTGCCTGATGAGCTGTTGGAGGGTGTGCCTGATGAGCTGTTGGAGGGTGTGCTGGATGAGCTGTTGGAGGGTGTAGTAAATGAACTGCTGGAGGGTGTAGTAGATGAGCTGTTGGAGGGTGTGCTGGATGAGCTGTTGGAGGGTGTAGTAGATGAACTGCTGGAGGGTGTGCCGGATGAGCTGTTGGAGGGTGTGCTGGATGAGCTGTTGGAGGGTGTAGTAGATGAACTGTTAGAGGGTGTGCCAGATGAGCTGTTGGAGGGTGTGCTGGATGAGCTGTTGGAGGGTGTGCCGGATGAGCTGCTGGAGGGTGTAGTATATGAGCTGTTGGAGGGTGTGCTGGATGAGCTGCTGGAGGGTGTGCCGGATGAGCTGTTGGAGGGTGTGCTGGATGAGCTGTTGGAGGGTGTAGTAGATGAACTGTTGGAGGGTGTGCCGGATGAGCTGTTGGAGGGTGTGCTGGATGAGCTGTTGGAGGGTGTGCTGGATGAGCTGTTGGAGGGTGTAGTAGATGAACTGTTGGAGGGTGTAGTAGATGAGCTGTTGGAGGGTGTAGTAGATGAGCTGTTGGAGGGTGTAGATGAGCTGTTGGAGGGTGTGCTGGATGAGCTGTTGGAGGGTGTGCCGGATGAGCTGTTGGAGGGTGTGCTGGATGAGCTGCTGGAGGGTGTGCCGGATGAGCTGTTGGAGGGTGTGCTGGATGAGCTGTTGGAGGGTGTAGTAGATGAACTGTTGGAGGGTGTGCCGGATGAGCTGTTGGAGGGTGTGCTGGATGAGCTGTTGGAGGGTGTAGTATATGAGCTGTTGGAGGGTGTGCTGGATGAGCTGCTGGAGGGTGTAGTACATGAGCTGTTGGAGGGTGTGCAGGATGAGCTGCTGGAGGGTGTAGTATATGAGCTGTTGGAGGGTGTAGTAAATGAGCTGTTGGAGGGTGTGCCTGATGAGCTGTTGGAGGGTGTGCCGGATGAGCTGTTGGAGGGTGTGCTGGATGAGCTGTTGGAGGGTGTAGTAGATGAACTGTTGGAGGGTGTAGTATATGAGCTGTTGGAGGGTGTAGTAAATGAGCTGTTGGAGGGTGTAGATGAGCTGTTGGAGGGTGTGCTGGATGAGCTGCTGGAGGGTGTAGTACATGAGCTGTTGGAGGGTGTAGTAGATGAACTGTTGGAGGGTGTAGTATATGAGCTGTTGGAGGGTGTAGTAAATGAGCTGTTGGAGGGTGTAGATGAGCTGTTGGAGGGTGTGCTGGATGAGCTGCTGGAGGGTGTAGTACATGAGCTGTTGGAGGGTGTAGTAAATGAGCTGTTGGAGGGTGTAGAAGCTGTTGGAGGGTGTGCTGGATGAGCGGCTGGAGGGTGTAGTACATGAGCTGTTGGAGGGTGTGCCGGATGAGCTGCTGGAGGGTGTAGTATATGAGCTGTTGGAGGGTGTGCTGGATGAGCTGCTGGAGGGTGTGCTGGATGAGCTGTTGGAGGGTGTGCTGGATGAGCTGTTGGAGGGTGTGCCTGATGAGTTGTTGGAGGGTGTGCCGGATGAGCTGTTGGAGGGTGTGCTGGATGAGCTGTTGGAGGGTGTAGTAGAGTAGATGAGCTGTTGGAGGGTGTGCTGGATGAGCTGCTGGAGGGTGTAGTAGATGAGCTGTTGGAGGGTGTGCCGGATGAGCTGCTGGAGGGTGTGCCTGATGAGCTATTGGAGGGTGTGCCGGATGAGCTGTTGGAGGGTGTGCTGGATGAGCTGTTGGAGGGTGTCCCTGATGAGCTGTTGGAGGGTGTGCTGGATGAGCTGTTGGAGGGTGTGCTGGATGAGCTGTTGGAGGGTGTAGTAGATGAACTGTTGGAGGGTGTGCCGGATGAACTGTTGGAGGGTGTGCTGGATGAGCTGTTGGAGGGTGTGCCGGATGAGCTGTTGGAGGGTGTGCTGGATGAGCTGTTGGAGGGTGTGCCGGATGAGCTGTTGGAGGGTGTAGTAGATGAGCTGTTGGAGGGTGTAGTAGATGAGCTGTTGGAGGGTGTAGTAGATGAGCTGTTGGAGGGTGTGCCGGGTGAGCTGTTGGAGGGGTTGGAATGACGACTGTGTTCATGGATATCTAGGTCTGTGATCACCAGGCTCAGCACTGTCATCCCCCAACCTTTCCTGCTGCTACTGCTATTTCTCCTCATTTCAGAAAGCAGATGCCTGTCCCCTGCCCTCAAACACTCATGGAACCAACAAGGAGGTCACAGGGCACAGAGCCTGGCATTTCTATATTTGGGAGTACGAGGTTTCGGCTCCAAAGCCACCTCTGAGGAGTAAGATGTTGTGGGAGGAAGAACCTCAGGCTGGGAGTTGGAGACTCATTACCCAGCTGGGTGACCTTGGGCCAGTCGCTGACCTTTCCTGGTCCCCGTTGCCTCATCTATCAGAGCGGTGGCCCAGATGGATCAGAGTGTGAGAGCTCTGTGGGTCGACAGTTCTGAAACCCTGCCCCACAGACGCCTTCAGCACCCAACAGCGGAGGCAGCAGGAAGTGAACCAGAGTTGCTGTCTCAAGGGCCGCGTGTGGGCTCCTGCAAGGCCTGGCACAGAGGGGTGTGATCAGGGCTAAACACAGTCCTGGCTCTGAGACTGTGTCCGCAACACCAGGCTGAGCTGCCGGCCCAGCCCCGCCCTTCACGGAGCCTGCCGCCCGTGGGCACTGGGGCCCTGTGCTGTGCACGGAGCACCTTCCCCACCATAGCACGGACCAGCCTGGCTCGGTCAAGCAGTGTGACGAGGACTTCGTCAGAGCAGGAGACATTAGGGAGCACGCCCGCCGGGTGCAGGAAGGCACAGGGTCTGCTTCTGGTATGGACCCCACACCCGACGAAAACCCCGTGCTGCAGGCTGCTGGGGACTGGAGGGCTCTGGGCCTGGTAAACAGTGCAGGCTGCTGGGCTGCCCGGAGGTTCTGGCCCCTGCCTGGGCTGGGAAACAGGATTCTGCGTCCATGACGTGCACATATTGACGCGGCCTGCAGCCAGCACTGGGAACTGCTTCTAGGCAGGGCAGTGCTCGCTCAGCTGGGCCCCCAGGGGCAGGTTGGAGAGGAGGGCTCCTGTGCAGGGGACGCCGAAGAACTTGCCCCCAAGGAGAAAGCAGCGAGGAGTGGGGGACAGGAAAGAAGCCCAGCAAGGACATGACTGCAGGGGCCGCCCCAGGCTCAGCCGGATCCCACCGGCAGCTCTGGAGCATAAAGAGGACCCAGGGCCTGGGCTGTCGGACCCCCACGCCAGCCAGCCAGCCCCTGGCACATGCAGGCATCACGGGGCCAGCAGGGCAGGTGGTGAGGCTGCAGTGTACAGGACAAGCCTCTGAGGGTCCGGGTGCCAGCCCTCAGGAGCAGACCCAGAGGCTGGGCGCCGGGGGCGTGGAGCTGGTGAAGACGTCCGAGGGGTCTGGATGGGGCGGCGGCAGTGACGGTGGTTTCTGTGTGAGTCAGGCTTTGTGGGCTGAGCTGCCAGAGTTCTTTCCAGCCCTACGTAGTCCTTACTCTCATCTCAGACCCACTTATGGGGTGGCCCCGCCCCAGGATGTGCTCAGGCTCAGGCGGAGGGCCCTGTGGGGCCTTAGCAGAGCACCGGCAGAGAGCCAGCCTCCAGGCACCATCACGCGTCTCCTCATTGCTGCTGTGGATGAGGAAACGGAGGTGTGACCGGCCTCGGCTCGTGCCGCCGACTGTTGAGCCCGCGCTGAACTAAAGTGTGTCTACTCCTGACGCTGCTTCTGCCCAGCAGGTGCAAGGCCTGAGGCCGGAGGGTGAGGGGTGAGCTGCTCCCCCTAAGCCCTGCCCTTCCAAACACGGGAGAGTCCAGGCCCTTGGTGGAAGAGGTGACATTGAAGGCCAGGCAGAGGAGGACGGGAAGAGATGGGCAGAGGCCTGGCGGTGGGAACGCAGTGGGCAGCTCAGGGAGGGTTTCCTGGGGAGAACTGGGCACATGGGTGGGAGGAAAATGCTTGGAAGGCCTTGCATACCGTGCCCAGAGGCTACAGGGACTTCCTTCTGCACGTGCCCTGAGCCACGGCCCTCACAGTCAGACACAGGCTACAGAGGGTGGGGCAAGGGGAGGGTGGAGACCAGCCAGGGCTGCTGCAGCCCTCATGTGGGGGGAGGCCTCTGCCCCAGGCAGTGAATGGGGGAGCCGGAGGGGTGGGCCAGCCACTGTAGGGAGGCGTGGGGGGAACGGGCTGCCCGGGGAGATGCCAGGGCTCCTGTCCTGGGCAGCGGGCAACAGGAGGGTGAACACACTTGACCGTGTCTGGAGCCCTCACTACACCGCTGGTCTCTGCGGAGCCGCTTGCTTACAAGGTTCGAGAGGTCTGGTCTGCAGCCCACTCTGGGGTCAGGAGTCGGTGGCCTTGTGAAGGGGGTGCAGTTAACGGAAATAAGGAAGGAGGGGCGGAGCCCCTTCGGCCTGCCCACTCTTGGAGGTGTCCAGGCACCAAGTATGGTGACCACGCTGCCACCTCCCTCCTGGTGGGGGAGGGGGGTTGGGGGAGGCTGGTCCTCTTTGCCTTTGAAGAAAGCTGTTGTTACTGTCGGGCTGCCACCCCTGCCACTGGCTTGCCCTTGGATGGTCCTGGTGAGCAGGGCAGAGGGAAGGGGCCCACCCACGCTCAGAGGCCTTGAGCAATGCCCTTGACCTGGCTCCTGGGAGGAGGAGGAGCACTTGCTGCCCTGCGCACAGGTCGGTGCTGAGCGGTTCTTGTACCCGGCTCATTTGCTTCTCAAGACAACGTCACGAGAGGGCATCGTGTCCCCACGGTCACACGGGAAATGGACATGACACGGTGCCAGGACGGGCAGAGCTGGGTTTTAGCTGGGTCTGCGGATTCTAAAGTGCAGGCTGGTTTCTACCTTCCTCTCTCTTTCTCCCTTAAAAAAAATCATTGCCACAGTGAACTCAGGCTCTTCCCTCCGCCGCGGTTGACTTTCAAAACCACAAGTCACCTGGACCTGTGAGAGGGAGCGGGGGGGTTGGGGGGGTGCCATGGCATCAGGGCATCTGATTTTGCTCTCCTAGGCCTCGTCTTACACCTTAGAAGTGCTCCCCAAATCACCCCCAAAATTTCCAGAACCCAGGGAGGGGCCAAGTCCCTCGGGAGGAGGAGAAAGCTAGCCTGTGCCGAAGAATGAACGAGACGATACAATGTATGTGGCATGTGGTGTTTTCCGTCTGCGGGCCACAGCCCCTGAGGCCTGGCGTACAACTACGATCCGTGGTCTTGTCCGGCGTCCCGGCACAGGGCTCCTAGAGCCTTGGCATTTCCTGCATGATGGGGTGTCTTTCATTATTCAGGATGCGCCCCTTTCAGTCACACATGAGTTTATTCTAAGAGGCGACCCAGGTGAGGCCCCTGGACAACCTCAAGATGGGGCTGGTCACCAGGTGACTGCAGGGCTGGGACTTTCAGGGGCACCCACTCACTTCCCCAGTGAACACAGAGGTGTCACATCTGGGGAGGCCTGGTGCTTCCCACCCCTCCCCCATACCTTCCTGTGCACCTCTTCCATGGGGCGCTTCCGAGTTATAGCCTTTATAATGAGCCAGCAAACATAAGTAAAATGTTCCCCCCAAGTTCTGAGGGTCAAACCTGAGGGCGGGGTCATGGGAACCCCTGGTTTACAGTCAGTCGGAAGTACAGGGGGCAGTGTGGTGGGACTGTCCTTAGCCTGCGGGGTCTGCCTTAACCCCAGGCAGGTGGTGTCAGAACTGAACTAGCCGTGGGACATCTCACTAGTGTCCAGTGGGTGGGGTATTGACGGCAGAAAACACCCAGAGGGGCGTCATCAAATCACTGAGTGGATCGCAACTGACTCTTTAAAAAAAAATTATTGATTTTACAAAGAAAAAGATAGTGGGGAGAGAGAGAGAGAAATAGCCATCGGCTGCCTCCCCCACATACGCTGACCGGGTTCCAGCCGCAGCCTGGGCGTGTGCCCTGACCAGGAATGGAGCTGGGACCTTGCAGTGCACGGACAACACTCGCCAACCGGGCCACACCAGGCAGGGCACAACGGCTCTTTTCCATGAAAAATTAAACTAAACTAGAAAATATCAGTGTGTGTCTCTTGTAGCTGGAATAAGTCTTGTGTTAAACTTGTTCTAGTTGTGTGTGTGTGTGTGTGTGTGTGTGTGTGTGTGTGTGCACTCACAGCATCATGATGCCAGATGTGTTTCTTACTGACAGTCATGGTCCAAAAAGTTTGAAAAACACCCATCAGAACAGAGGCCTCTAGGGGCTTTCGCAGAGGGGTGTTTGCACCTGGGAGATGTGAAAACTGACCCAGCATATGTGTGGGAATGTTAGAAGTTGTTCTGAAAATCTCACTTGAGCCTGGCCGGTGTGGTTCAGTGGTTGAGCATCGGTCCATGCACCAAGAGGTCGCCAGTTCAATTCCTGGTCAGGGCACATGCCCCGGTTGTGGGTCCGATCCCTAGTTGGGGGCATGCAGGAGGCGGCTGATCGATGTTCTCTCTCACCTATGTTTCTCTCTCTCCCTCTCCCTTCCTCTCTCTCTAAAATCAATAAAGAAAAAAAATTAAAAAACAAACAAACAAGAAAATCTCACTTGGAAATCTTCTCTTTGTGAATGCTTTTAAATGAACTTAATAGTTTATAAGGAAATACAGACATGCATACATAATCTGAAGAGCTACTTCATTATTATTTTTATTGATAGCCCTTGCTTTGGGGGCTATGATTCCCACCCAAGGCTGTGTCCTTCAGGATCCCCTTGAGAGCTGTTAAAAAATGTGGATTCCTGCCCTTGCCGGTTTTGCTCAGTGGTTAGAGCGTCGGCCTGCAGTCCAGAGAGACCCGGGTTCAGTTCCCGCTAAGGGCACGTACCTCGGGCAGTTTGTCCCCGGCCCTGGTTGGGTCGTGCAGGTGGAAACCACTCGATGTGTCCCTTTCTCGTCGGTGTTTCTTTCTCTTTCTCTGTTCCTCTCTCTCCCTCCCACTCTATCTGAACAAAAAATGGAAAAATGTCCTCGGGTGAGGATAAAAAAAAAAGTGGCTTCCTGGCCCTGGCCGGTTTGGCTTAGTGGTTAGAGCATCGGCCCGCAGACCAGAGAAAACATGTGGATTCCTGGCCACCCCCAGACCTGACACTGGGCACCCCTGGATGTGGATCTGGAAAATGCATTTTTAGCAGCTCCCTTAGGGGATTCTGATCTCGAATCAAGTAGTTAATACAAAGATATTAATGCCTACCCATAGGGTTAGAATTGGGGTTTGGGGTGAAGGTGGATAGAGCGGTAGATATGGCTAGAAAGGGGGTGGGCGTCAAGGTCAGACTGTCGTGGGCCTTGAATGCAGGGCGAGGCGTAGAATTGGGACCATCTATCCTGGGGCTCCTGCAGTGCCACCTCCCCTTCCTGGCCCCTTGGGACAGCCCTGGGCTGGAAGTCAAGAGGCCTGGGGCACAGCACACTCTGCCCTCAGCCCACCGTGTGGCCTGGACACCTTCCTTTTTCTCTCTGGGCCACCGTTTCCCTGTCCGCACAATAAAGGGGAGGGTGTCTGAGCCCCTGCCGGAGACCTGGAGATCCCCGAACACTTCCCCTGCAGACTGAGCCGGCCGCCGTGCACTGACTGCTCGCTGACATCTCCAGGTGGAGCAGCGAGGGTAAGAGGGCAGGAAGGCCTGGTCACTCTCCTTACCCAGAGCAGAGCCGCCATTAATGGAAGCTTCCTGGGCTTCCCAGGCCAGGAAAACTAGGGGAAAGCTGTGCCCCGCCCCCACGGAGAGCTCCCACATCTCTGGATTCACAGTGCTGGCCCGGGACCTGGATCTGACCATGCTCCCTCGGCCTCAGGGCTGTGCCCCGCCACCCAAGGAAGTCAGTCTGCGTGGAGACCCCAGCAGCCAGCGGGGTTCCTGGAATTCTTCCTCTGTGGGCTCTGGGGGCGGTGGGGGCTGGAGAATGGACACACACATCCCTCCCCAGACATGACCTCCAACCCCTCTGTTTCCACAGAGACTTACTGCCCTTCACGCTGAGGCTGCCGCAGGCCATCCTGGAGGCCAGCAGCTTCACAGACCTCAAGACCATCTCCAGCCTGGGCCTGGGTAAGTCCGCGTGAGGGTCAGGGGAGCTGGTGGGGCTTGAGGAAATGGGGCCCTGGAACTGCCCCTGCTGACCACCTGTGCAGAGGGGTCCCCTCAGACTGAGACCAAGCTGGATCCTGAGCCCCAGCTCCCACGTGGACTCCCGCCCCAGGCTGCTAAGCCCCTGGAGCAGGGAGATTCTCCCAGTCTTCAAAATCGTGCCTTTTAACAGCTGCCCAAGAGATCTGAAGGAGCCGGGGCTGGTCAGGGCGACCTGTTGTCAGGGTATGGCTGGGACAGGCTGAACCAAAGGCCAGTGTCCTTCTCTGTGGTGGCCGGGGAACTGGGCGTGACCACTGCCCTGGTCCCCAGCCCCCTCCTAGTCAGAAGGAAAAGCCAGGTGAACGTGATCGTGAATTGAAGTGCAGTCCCCATTCCCCTGGCCTGCCCGCTGCCCACCCAACTGACCCTAAGCACACCTCACCCTGCCCCCTACCCTCTGACCTTTTGAGGAAGGGGGAGGACAAGAAACGAGAAAAGACAAGAACGTTTCTGTTTTTTTCTGATCGGTGTTTCAGGCTTCTTAGGGTATATTCCTAGAAGTGGGATCACTGGGTCAAATGGAAGTTCAATTTTTAATTTTTTGAGGTAACACCATATTGTTTTCCATAGTGGCTGCACCAGTCTGCACTCCCACCAGCAGTGCACTAGGGTCCCCTTTTCTCCACACCCTCGCCAACACTTGTTGTTGGATGATTTGTTGATGGCGGCCATTCTGACAGGTGTGAGGTGATACCTCATTGTTGTTTTAATTTGCATCTCTCTGATGATTAGTGATGTTGAGCATTTCTTCATATGTCTCTTAGCCATTTGTATGCACTAAGAAGCCTGAAACACCAATCAGAAAGAATATATGTATCCCCATGTTCATAGAAGCACTATTTACAATAGCTAAGATCTGGAAACAGCCTAAGTGTCCATCAGTAGATGAACGGATAACAAAGCTGTGGTACATATATGCAATGGAGTACTATGCAGCTGTAAGAAAGAAAGATCTCTTATCCTTTGAGATGACATGGAGGGACCTGGAAAGTATTATCCTAAGCGAAACAAGCCAGAGAAAGACAAGTATCATGTGATCTCACTTATTTGTGGACTATAATGAACATAACAGTCTGAGGAATGGGGTAGTCCCACAGACGTGGAAGTGGGGTACAGACTGACAATCCCCAGAAGAGGGAGTAGTGGGGGAGATAAACCACAGAACTTACATGCATGTGTGCATGAACAACAAAGCTGGGGACGGGGCGGGAAGGGGAGAAGGGGGAATCAGTGGGAGGAAAAGGAGAAACATCTGTAACAAAAATAAATTAATTAATTTAAAAAAAAAATGTTTCTGATCCTAGCCCTTCCACATAACAGTGAGATGCCCCTGGGCCCTTCCCTGGTGTCAGGCCCTTCTGGGCGTTCCGACCAGGGCCTCACCATGCTGGCTCTTGGGAAGCCAGGCCAGCCACCTCTGCCGCTCCAACTCCTGAGCAGATGCCTGGCCACATTTATGGACACAGCAGTTAATCAATAGATCTTTAAAGACTAAACCACGCCCGGGACCCGGCACTGCACACAGCCGGGCACGATGCCTGTTCACCAGTGCTGGGCGCATGGAAGAAGCCATGACTGAGCGGGCGGGACCAGGTCGTAGACGTTAGGGACATACCTGGATTGGAAGATACTCGCAGGCCCCAGGCCAGGCTGCTGTCCACCACCCAGAGGGGCCTCTGCACAGCCGAGGCGCCACTGAGAAGCTCATGGTCAGAAAGGAAGTAGGAGCCATCCAGGTCCTGGGTGTCAACATCTAATGAGCACTGACTGTGTTCTAACTCCTCAAGCAACCCTAGAAAATAGGTTCTGTTATTGTAACCCCCATTTTATGGCAGAGGAAACTGAACTCGAGAGCTTAAGTAACATGCCCAGTGCCACACAGTTGGTGGCAGAGCTGGGACCTGCACCAGGGGGTTGACTGCAGCACCCTCCACCCCCAAGCTGCCCCTGAAGTCTCTGCCCAGACTCTCCTAGGTCTGATGTACCCAGCTTATCAACGTGAGGACCCTCGTCCAGTTAATATCGGGAATAAACGCTGCGTTTCACCCCGAGATGTTTTAGCTGTTGGGCTCTTACCCTCCCAGAAGTTGGGATGTGGAATGGGTGACCGTTTGCGATCCACACAGTCCAAATGACAACCCCCCCGAGGTCTGAAGTGGCATGAATGACTCTCATTGCAACATGCTTAGCACTGTCTTGTGTAAGCCTCGTGTCCCCATTTTAAAGATAGACGATCAGGTGTTAGGACATCTCAGAAACATGTCAGGGTGCCCGGGTGGGAGGAGCACCAAGGGCTTTCTGACCCCCGGCACAACCTCTGCATTGCCCCTCGGCTGCCCTCATGCCCGCCTCGGCATCTTTGCACAACAGTCAGTGTTCAGCTGGAGGCTAGGTTGACGGCAAGGGAGATGGATGGGCCCGCCTGGGGAGGATGGCCTCCGAGGGTCGGGTTGCTACAGCGCTTGGCCCCGCTGTGGGCTTCAGGCGGGTGTCCCTGGGACATTCCTTTCTGGAGTGGACAAGCCCTCCTGTCATGGAGAACTTGACCTCGGGCACGGTGAAGTGGGGGAGGGAGGTTGCCATCTGGGAAGCTAGTGGCAGTTTGGATCGGTCCATCAGCCCTTCCTTCCTTAAGAAGGGGATTTACATGACACCGCTTAGGGACTCGGCAGCTTAGGAACTAAGGGTGCCAGTCGGACCTGGTGTCCCCACTGGTTGGAGGATGTAAAGCAAGCTCCTCAGAATAGCTTTCCCCTGGTCCCGTCCGTCCCCTGCGGGGATGATGACTGAAGCTGACAGGGCACATCTGGTCAGGCGCCGAGGCCTGAGCCTCCACACTCTCCCCCGTGTGTGATAATAAATATGCAAAGAGCGTTTGCCAGGGGACAGGACACACAGGCACTGTGCCCAGAGTGCCACGTACTGTTCTAGGCGAGGCACTCGGGGTGGAGAACTGAAACCCAACCACACTGGCGTAGATCAAAGAGGACTTAGTGAGAGGACACTGGGGACTCTCCCAGCAATGGCGCAGAAGGTCAGCCGGGCTTTGCGGGCACAGCTGCGCCCCACACACAGGCTGGCTGGGGCAGCCGGACCCAGCATCCTGTCCCGTTAACTCCCCTGCCTGCTCCCCTGCCCCTCCCTCAGCCAGGCTCCGATCCAGCCCCGTCCCCACCTGACGACCTTGTCATTGGAATAAGATGTTTCTATTTTTCAATGACACTTTACATTCAATATTATTTTATATGAGTTTCAGGGGTACAGCATCCTGGTTAGACAATCATATACTTTACAATGTGCCCCCTGATACTTCCAGTCCCCATCTGGCCCCATACACAATTAATACAATATTATTGACTATATGCCCTGTGCTCTACTTTACATTTCATGACTATCTTGTAACTACTTTTTTTGTTTGTTTATTAACCCCCACCCAAGGAGACTTCTCCATTGATTTTCCAGGTAAAGTGGGAGGGAGGAAGGGAGAGAGAGAGAAACAACAGTGTGAGAGAGACACATGGATTGGTTGCCTCCTGTATGACCCTGACTAGGGCCAGGGATCGAACCTGCAACCCAGGTTCGTGCCCTTGACCAGGGATCAAACTTGTGACCCTTGGGTCCAAAGGCCAATGCTCTAACCACTGAGCAACCGGCCAGGGCCCAATTTGTACTTTTTAATTCCTTCATCTTTTTCACCCAGTCTCCCAACACTCCTCCCATCTGGCAAACATTAGTCTGATGTCTGTATCCATGAATCTCATTCTGTTTTGTTTGTTTGTTTGTTGTTTTGCTCTTTAGATTCCACATATAAGTGAAATCATATGATCTTTGTCTTTCTCTGACTGGCTTATTCCACCTAGCGTAATACCCTGTAGGTCCATCCATGCTGTCGCAAATGGTAAGAGTTCATTCTTTTTTCTTTTTCACCTCATGTTTTAATCAATTTTTTTACAGAGAGAGATAGAAACATCAATGTGAGAGAGAAACATGGATCAGCTGCCTCCTGCACGCCCCCTACTGAGGATGGAGCCCACAACCCGGGCATGTGCCCTGACCGGGAATAGAACAAGGACCTCTCAGTCCATGGGGCGATGCTCAATCCACTGAGCCACACCGGCCGGGCAGATTTCATTCTTTTTTATGGATGAGTAAAATTCCACTGTGTACATGTACCACAACTTTTTGATTCACTCACCTACTGATGGGCACTTGGGCTGTTTCCAGATCTTAGCTATTGTAAGTAGCGCTGCCAAGAACATAGGGGTGCATATATTCTTTCGAATTAGTGTCTTGGGTTTCTTCAGATATATTCCCAGAAGTGGATTCTCTGGGTTATAAGGCAGTTAGTTCCATTTTTAATTTTGGGGGGACCCTCCTTACTGTTCTCCATACTGGCCGTATCCCTGGTATTAGCAGTGTTATTTCTCCGGCCTTCTATTCACTTTTCACAAAGTGGGCACAAGGTAATAAATATCTGAACAGTTACACAAGCCCTGCTGCTCAGACACGGACGATGTTGCTGAAAGGGAACCGTTGAACTGCAGGCTCAGCACCCCATGGTAGCCAGACCGCTCGCTCGTGAGCTGACATGAGAAATCTGAGGCTGGCCTTGGAAAACCCACATTTGAAAGGGCAGGGTACACAGGGACACTCATGGGGCTTCAAAACCGACATAGGGAGCAATTCAGCACTAAACTGCACGCACTGATCCTCAGTGCAGGAGTCTGGAGAAAGCGGGGTAACTGGGTTAGATTTGCCGACGTTCTCTGACTTATTCGCAGTGTGTCTAATGGGTTTAAAATATGTTTAGAAAAGGCATATGTTCTATCGCTCTTCCAAGTTGGCATGTAACTTGCTTTTTCCTTTATATTATATAGTGAGAATTTTCCTAGTTATTGAAAATTCAAGTTTGAATGAGCCCATCTTTGGGACGTGAGAAATACTGATTTGCTGAACTCATTGGATTTCTGGGCTGTTTCCCTGGCATCTGGAATACTTTGCTGCATTTATTCATGCCCTTTCTGTCCTGCCACTAGCCCGAGCTCCCCAAGAATGAAACCTTCATCACCTTTGTCCCCAGGATACCACCCAGCACCTGGCCTGGCCCAAGCCCCCTGAGGATTGTAGGAGTGGGCACCTGGCAGGAGCATCTCCATATAAGGCACAGAGGCCAAGGCCAGCAGACATTCCTCGTCTGGGGCAGCACAGGCAGTGAAGGCAGGGACCCTGAGCCAAGGCCTGGCATGGTGCCATTGGACACAGACACCCACAGCTCTGCCAGCTACTAGGGTTGCATGACAGTGTTCCGCTTTCTCCTGGCCTCAACAGTCTGCAGGCTGCAGAGAAAGTGACCTACTTCCTGTTTTTTCTGTTTTTTTAGCTTAAAACGCTGCATTCCCACTGCGATTTCCTAAAGTACAGCCCCTCAGGTCTCAGCCTCCCACCCCTCAGAGTGGCATTGGCTTTGAGGCCTCTGCCCTGCCGGGGTGCAACCACCAGGCCTGTCTGAGGGGCAGGGGAGCAGTTCCTAGTCAGCCAGGCCCTGGGCCCGTTTCCCTGCTCCGTGCCAAGTCTGAGCTGTAGGAAGTGTATTTTGTTTTGTTTTTTAATCTGTGCATGATGGACCCACCTTGCTAACCCGAGACACCTGTCCGGCTGGTGGTCTGCCCACTCACGAGCTCCATGGCCCTTTGTGCTTCCCTCCTCTCCTTTTCTGTCTCTTCTGTCTCTTGCCTTTGAACATCCTTCCATGTTTCAGGCCCTCCCCACCTCACCATAAAAACTAACCTTGCCGCCCTGGCTGGTTTGGCTCAGCGGTGAGAGCATCAGCCCACGGACCAATGAGTCTCGCTTTCGATTCCAGTCAAGGGCATACGCCTCAGCTGCGGTTCGTCCCCAGCGCCGGTCGGGTCGTGCAGGAGGCAACCAGTCGATGTGTCTCTCTCACATCGATGTTTCTCTCTCTCTCTCTCTCTCTCTCTCTCTCCTTCCCTCCCACTCTATCTGATGATAAGTGGGAAAAGTATCCTCGGGTGAAGAATAAAAAAAAAAACTAACCCCCACTCCTCAGACCCGCTCCACCCTCTGGCTGAGCGGATCCACCCGTGCAGGCTGAAGGGCTGAGCTCCCGTCTATCCAAGCACCGCCTCAGGTGCTGGAGATACTCCGAGTCAGACAGAACCAGAGAACTTCAGGCCCGGTGGCGGCCCCTTCGCTCAGGGTGTGTGCCAGAGCCGGGAGCACTGCACACGGGTCTTGAAGGATGAGTGCCAGTGTGCTGGGTGGAGAGGGCGGGAAAAGCATCCCAAGCAGAGTGAACAGCATCAGCCAAGCCTGAAGGGGGCAGCCCAGAGCGTGCTCAGGACGAAGCGAGCGGAGAATGGGGCGGAGACTCAGGTGACGCTGGAAAAGATGTACAGGTTCCCATCCCACAGGCCTTGAGTTCCAGGCCACAGGGCTGGCAGTGATTCCGAACAAGCAGCAGTCAAGGGCCTCCTGTGTGCCTGGCACAGTGCCACACAGAGGAGAATGGATGGAGGGCAGGCTATGGCCATGACCTAGGTGAGCAATAACGGAAGTGCCCAGGCATGGGTGGGCAGTTATTTATTGTCTACCCCATGACGTCCACCTCCACCCAGAGGAAGGGCTTATGGGAACTTGGAGGTGAGCATCGGGAGCTCCGCTCACATAGGGGCTGCTCCAGTTCTCTGGGTCGGACTGGCTGCCGGGCTGGGAGAGCTTCCAAGGAGACAGCTCTATCCGTGCTGTGTGGACAGGGCACAGCGCCTCCTCTGCTCCTCCCCGAGGCCACAGGAGCTGGGTGCTCGTCACAGAGCACCCGGGAGAGTGGATGAGTCGTGGAGGGTCCGTAGCTGCCCATGAAAGTTAAGTGCAAGATCCAGGCAGCCGTGAAGAACATCGTGCCTAACCTCACCACTTTGGCTCAGTTAGAGCGTTGGCCTGCGGACCGAAGGGTCACAAGTTCAATTCCTGGTCAAGGGCACATACCTGGGTTGCAGGTTTGATCCCCAGCCCCAGGGTCGTGCAGGAGGCAACCAATCCATGTGTCTCTCCTTCCCTCCCTCCCTTCTACTCCCTCTAAAAATCAATAAAAAAAATCTCCTCAGGTGAGGATTAATAATGTGGGACATGGGGGAGCCCGGAGACTCCCCCTCCCTCCTGGCACTGTGTCCTCAGGTAGTGGCTATGATGTGCACAGAGCTTTGCAGACTGGACAGAGTCACAGGAAAGCGTCATCTGTGTTACTGTGGAGAGAGCTGGCTGTGACACGCGGGCTGCCCGCCACAGGGCCCCTGCCCAGGACAGCGCCGAACCATGAGCCCCGCTGCCCTCCCGTAACGGCCACGTCTCAGAGGGGATGCACAGGCTCACATGTCACTTTCTCGGGTGCCCCCTTGTCCTGGGATGGCGCCCTGCTCACCTCGACTGGGTTTGCTCCCCTGGCCAGCAAGGGGGTAAACACCTGTGTCCCTGGGAGTGCCCAGCTCTTAGGCAGGCACACACGCTGCCCTCGGCCATCTCGTGATGTCGGCTTTCTTCCAGTGTCAAGAGCCTCTTGTGTTCTTACCACAGCCCCAGTTCTGGGGTGCACGCCACCCCCTCACTCCGACGCTGGCCCAGCAGCTGCGGTGGGAAGTGTCGCAAGTTCCTATGAAGGGAGGCTGCGTAGCGCAGCAGCTGAGCTCCCGGGCTTGACTCTGACCTGCTCCAGCCCAGCTCCTCCGCTCACCAGCCGGGCCGTGGGCCAGCTCCTTGCTGTCTCGGGGTCTGTTTTCTCCATGTGCAGGATGGGATGCTGTCAGGACTGGCACCACAGGCCTGGGGTCAGGGGTCAGGGGTCAGGGAGATGATCCAGGTAAAGCCAGGAGCCCACACAGCCAGGACTCAGTGCATGTTTGCTCCTGTTATTGGCCCAGGTGTTGTTTTTGGTCATTTTCTTTGTGAGGAATTGTTCCCAGAAGGAAGGGCTGCAGGTGAGAGTCTGGAGACCCGGCCCGTCACGGACAGGGGAGTCCGCACTGAACCTCTAGTTAGGTTGAAGGAGATCCGGGCCCCTGTTCCAGGACGAGCTGCCCGAATGAGCTCGGAGCAGCTGCAGGCTCACTGAAATCATTCTCACGATTGTGCCCTGTGCCCTTGTCGGAGGGTCCTGAGCTTCCGTCAGATCCTCACAGAACTCCCGAGGGGGGCTGGTTGGCCCCCCGTGTCCTTGCAGCTTGGACGTTGCATGCCCCACACACCTGGCGCTGACCAGCAATGCCTGGAAAGGGACAGATGTGCTGTGGTGGCCACAGCCACGGGCTGTCGTCAGGCTGGGTCAGGAGAAAGGCGGGAGCTGGAACTTGGCTCAGCGGTGCTGGAGCCATGGATTAACCGAGACTGACCAGTCAGTCGCTCTGCAGGGGGCAGCTGTCCCCACCCGGACGGGCAGGTCTGAGCTCACTGGCCACAATCCGTAGGTGTGTTCTTCCTGGAGAGAATGACTGGTGGCCAGCACAGGCCCAAAGCATCTTCCCTGTTGGGACCCCCATGCTAGAGATGTCTAGATGGAGCCCTAGGAAGGTCAAGCAGCCTGCCCCCGAGCGCCCAGCTGGTCAGCTGCAGGAACTCTGTGCTTTCTGCCCCTCCAGCCCCCACGGCCTGCGCCCTGGGTCACTGCTGCCCTCCATGCCGGGCCTCACGCCAAGGGGCAGAACTGAAGTGAGCCTTCACTGCCACCTGGCCCCACCCACACTGCAGGGGAGGATCTCGCGGGGCTTCCCCTCTCGAGGCAGGAAGTGGTGGGAGAGGTTAAAACAGTCCAAGAGAGGAAAACAACCCAGGGAACAGTGAAGTAAATGCTGCGATGGCCCTCCCAGCCCTCCCCCGGCCGTCCCCACTCCGCCCACAATGCCACCCCTGACTAAGCAGGGGCCCCGCACCAGAACTGACCCCCTCTTCCTCTCTTGTCTCCACAGGCTTCTGGGACTCCTCGCTGAACTCCCGCCGAGCAGGTGGCGGCCCAGCAGGACACTGCAGAGACCCAGCCCCCAGGGCACCCCCCGCCTCCCGCCCCGGGTCTGCCTCCCACGATGAGCACTGCTCCTGTGAAATCGAACTCTCCGCGGGAAATGACCGCCTGTGGTTCGTGAATCCCATCTTCATCGAGGACTGCGGCAGCGCCCTGCCTGCAGACCGGCCACCCCTTCCAAGCTGCCCCTCTGGCCCTTCGCCTGCCACCTCTGACTCTACCTCACCCACCTCCAAGTGGGCCCCTCGCCGCCCAGCACCCCCGCCCCCAGCAGCCCCCCCCCCCTCTCCTCAGTCCCCCCAGGCCTCCTCCGCCCCCTGCTCCAGCTCCGGCCTGTCCTTTGTCGAGTTCTCCCCCAGTGGCTTCTCCTCCACCTCCAGAAGCCCTTCCTCCTGCATCCCCAGCATCTGACCCCGACCTGGCACCCCAGGCCCTAGGCCCCCCAGACCATCCACGCCAGCTACCTATGACAGCCTGTGAGAGGCTCCCATGCCCCCCCACAGGCCTGGGCCCCCTCAGGGAAGAAGAGATGAAACCAGGGGCAGCCCCCAGCCCCTCGCAGCAGGCCCCCGCCCCTCCAGGGCCAGTGAAGAAGGGCATCCCCGCTGCTCCTCCCAGACGCCGGGTCTCCGAGAAGGTTTCCCTGGAGGACCAGCATTCAGAGAAGGTGGACAGGGGCACAGCGGCACAGCTGGGTTTTTCCAGGGCATCCCCACTCTGCCTGCCTCCCCAGGGGACCTCAGACAGTCCTGGGGACAGGCCTCAGAGGACCACAGAGCATGGACAGGAAGCAGTGGCCAAAGCCAGTGATCCGGGCAGCCTGCCAGAGTTGTCAAGGAAGACCCGGCAACCACCAGTCCCGCCTCCGAGGAAGAAACGGATCTCCCGGCAACTGGCCTCCTTTCTCCCGAGCCCCTTGGAGAGCGCCGAGCTCTCCACCGAGCGCATAGCCCCTGAGAAGCCCACCCCCGGCCTACCCAGAGAAGGCCAAAGCCCGGCCTCCCAAGCCGGGACTCCAAGCCCACAGGCCCAGGCCAGCAGCCGGCCCCAGAGCACTCCAGAGTTCAAGGGCTCCCTGGCCTCCCTCTCGGACAGTGTGGGCATACCCGCCTCGGCCACAGACCAAGACTCCTACTCAACCAGCAGCACAGAGGAGGAGCTGGAGCAGTTCAGCAGCCCCAATGTGAAGAAGAAGCCCTCCATGATCCTGGGCAGGGCGCGGCACCGCCTGAGCCTCGTGAGCTTCACCAGCGTCTTCCAGGCCTTTCTCTCCAACGACCGCAAGCTGTACAAGAAGGTGGTGGAGCTGGCTCAGGACAAGGCCTCCTACTTCGGCAACCTGGTGCAGGACTACAAAGTGTACAGCCTGGAGATGATGGCGCGCCAGGCCTCCAGCACGGAGATGCTGCAGGAGATCCGCACCATGATGACGCAGCTCAAGAGCTACCTGCTGCAGAGCACGGAGCTCAAGGCGCTGGTGGACCCCGCCCTGCACTCTGAGGAGGAGCTGGGTCAGTGCGGGGCAGGGGCTGGGTGTGGGCGGGAGGGAGGGATCATCCCAGATAACTCCCCCTTCCCCTCACCCCCAAACTAACCACTTTGCTGTCTGCCTCGTGCTTCTGAGCTCTGCTCAGGCGCCCAGTGAGATGCGGAAGAACCTCAACCCACATGAGAGGCTGGGCAGGACCCCACCCTCAGGATGCTCCTGGTTTTATGAGGGAAACAAGTCACAAGGAGCAATTAGCGGAGAAAGGAGTAGAAGGTGTGGCCCTGAGGGCCAGAGCCGGTCTGGGCAGATGTGGCAGCTCTCAGCATGAGGGACACTGGAGGGCTGGGCCAACGCCTCTCATTTTGCAGATGAGGAAATAGTAGCTGAGGCCCTTCCTCTGGGGACAGGGTAGAGCCCAAAAAAACTTCCCAAGAATATTTATCTACTGTCACCCAAGGCAGCTGAACATCGACCTGGTATCAAGTAGATATGGGTTCAAATCTTTGTTCAGCCCCCGACTAGCTGTGTGACCCACATCATCGGAGCCTGAGTCGGTCCATCAGGAGAGTGGGGATAATGGCATGTATGTTGCAGAGCTGCTGTGACATCAAACCTGGACAGTTCCCATTCTGCTAGATGATCAGGTGCCTCTCGGATAAGATGACATTTGGACAAGTGAAGGAATCAGCTGTGTGGATAGCTGTGAAGTGACTTCTTTAGGCAAAAGGAATAGCAGGTGCAAAGGCCCTGAGGCAGGAGCAGGCGTGGCAGGTGGTAGAGCAGCAAGGAGACCAGTGTGGCTGGAACAGCATGAGCATAGGGGAGTGAGCAAGGTGCTAAGTGAGAGAGGTCACAGGGACAGATCACCAAGGGGCCTTGAAGGGCACAGGGAAGACTTTGGCTTCTATTATCCATGAGATGGGAGCCATTGGAGGGTTCTCATGACAGCAGTATCATGGTCGAACACCACAACAGGATTATGCTGGCTTCTGGGTTGAGAATGTACTGTAAGGGGCCAGAGCAAGAGGCTACCAGCATAACTCAGGCAAGAGATGACGGTAGCTCAGGCCAAGACGGCAGCCTTGGAAGCGGTGAGAAGTGCGATTCTGGATAGACTGTATTCTTGAGACTGGAGTCAAGTGGATTTGGGGGTTGAAAGAAAGACTTCAAGAATAATTCCACACAATATTTACTGAGTACCCAGGACCTCAAAATATAACTATACAGGTTGTGCACTGTGTAACTCCCATGTATAGTGCCCTCCAAAGCTGTGTACCAATAGGCAGCCCTGTGAGAGTTTAATCTGTGCCAGGCCCTGTGGAAAGCATTAGGATACAATGTATCAGTCTGAGGACTCCCTGTGGGGCTTTCTGGAGAATGTACTACACTGCCTTCTGTGTCAGGACCGCAGGCTGTAACTGCTGGGGCTGTGAGTATGTTTTTCCAGGGATCAGAGATGGGGATAGCCACACTGGGGGGCAACAGGCGACCTCACCCTACTCCTCTCGCCCACCTCCAGAAGCAATTGTGGAGTCTGCCTTGTACAAGTGTGTCCTGAAGCCCCTGAAAGAAGCCATCAACGCATGCCTACGTGAGATCCACAGCAAGGACGGCTCGCTGCAGCAGCTCAAGGAGAACCAGCTGGTGGTCCTGGCCACCACCACCACTGACCTGGGCGTGACCACCAGTGTGCCGGAGATGCCCGTCATGGAGAAGATCCTGCAGAAGTTTGCCAGCATGCACAAGGCCTACTCACCAGAGAAAAAGATCTCCATCCTTCTCAAGACCTGTAAGCTCATCTACGACTCCATGGCGCTCGGCAACCCAGGTAGGTGGGCAGCTGGAGGGGACTGGGCTGAGGGCTCTCTCCAGGCTGCAGTATTGTGTGGGTCTGTGACTCCTCGCCTACCAAGGCCTCCAGAGCCTCCAGAAGGCACTACAGAAGCCTTTGCAGAGTCAGAGGCCTGCTGGGGCAGAACTGGGCATGGTGAGGATACACTTCCTGGGCACCTTGCAGGGTTCCCTGGGCATCAGGAGGAGGCTGTGGTCAGCTGGAGGCAGGCAGGGAAGCCAGCCCGCACTGTGCCTCTGTGTGGATTACAAAAGGGCTCTGCTCTCTAGGGCTGTCGTAACAAAGTACTGCGAACTGGATGGCTTCAGCGGCAGGTGTCTTCCCCCACAGTCCTGGGGGTGGGAAGTTTGAGGTCAGGGTGTCAGCTGGGCCATGCTCCCCGGGAAGGCTCTAGGGAAGGATGTGCTCCAGCCTCGCTCCAGCTTCTGGTAGTTCCTGGCGGTGGCAGCATCCCTCCTGTCCTCTGTGGCGTTTCTTACGTGTGCATGTCTGTGTCCAAATGTCCCCTTTTTATAAGGGCACCAATCACTGGATTAGGGGCCCACCCTAGAATGTGACCTCATCGTAACTAACTATATCTGCACCAATCCTATTGCCAGTTACAAGGTCACATTCCAAGGTACTGAGGGTTAAGACTTCAACATAGGAATTTTGGAGGGACACAGGTCACCCCATAACAGCCACTTAAGTCAGTTAGCATGTATGATTGCTCACAGGTCAGTTGAGAGGTTACGCTGATCTGGTCTGGTGGGCGGGGCGGGGCGGGGCTGGCTCCTGGGTTTGTGGTCGGAGGGTTTGTTTGGAGGCTGGTCTAGGACGGCCTTGCTCAGAGGTTGGGTGTTTGATTGGCTGTTGATGGTCCGGATTGGGAGTGACTGGGCCATGATTTCTTGTGCGCCAGCAGGTTAGCCCGGGCTTGCGCCCATGGCAGTAGTGGGTGGACGGGGAGAACATGCAAAGCTGGGAGGCCTCTGAGGGCCTGGGCTTGAACTGGCATGATGCCACTCCGCAATATTTCACTGACGTGTTTAGTCACAAGGCCAGCTCAGCGTCAAGAAGTGAGGAACTAGACATCCCTTCTTGATGGGAAGAGCTGCAAAGTCAAGAGCCTCCCAGCCGAGGGGAGCAGGCGTCGCGGCCCCACCCCTTCGGGCACAGAGCGCTGGCTGGGCCTTGCCCGCTCTCCCCTCCCCCGGAGGCTTGTGCAGTTAGCAAGTGGGTAATGGCGACAGCCAGGGCAGTGGAGAGTGCCCTGTAGCCACACAGACCTGGGGCAAATTCCTGATCTGTCACTTACCAGCTGTGTGACCTTGAATGAATCAACCCCTTAAGGCCCAGTTTCCTCTCCTGAGGAAGCTGTTTTACAAAGAGGGAAACTCAGACTAAGACTCCCGAGGCTTCAGAAGCTGTGTCATTCGCGTGTGACTGTTAGAAACAGCAGATGTGCAATGTCGACCTCAATGCACAGCACCTACCGGTCCCCACCAGTGGTGGCGGTTTCCGGAGGACGATTCTCTCCATCCCCCTTGGACAAGGGCAGGCCAGTCTGGCCGAAGGCCCGCAGCAAACATTGTTAACATGTGCGTGGGGACGGTGCTGGGTCCGCTCACTCTAGAAAAGCTCCCTTCAGAGAACAGTCTGGGGAATCGCCTCCCCCTGGGCCGTGCGGTGAGGTCGGGCCGAGGACTGCAGGCCCTGAGACGTTACTAGAGAGACAGCTGTGGGCCTAAGAAGGGCGGTTCCGTTCGCAGCGAGCCCCAGTTTATTCCGAAAGCTTGGGCATCCTGGAATTCCTTTAAACACACAATCTCTTGACAGTAACTTAAAACACAGGGATTTTACTGACAGCGAATTCTCTTAGTGAAAACCAGAGAGCGGGCGGCGGGGAGGGGGGGGCAGCACGTGAGAGGGGAGCAGCAGCGCGCTCAGCCCCACCGAGGGAGGCTGCAAGCTCCCGGGTGGGAGTCCCTGAGCCTAGAAATCCAGGCCGCGGCCTGGCTCTATGCAGATTCCTCCCAGGCACAGGCACAGAGGGGTTTCCCCTGGAGGCACAGGCAGCGTGTCCTCTGCTGGCGGCCTCACCTCTGCCCCCAGCAGGCCGCCTGCCCTACTCCCAGTCTCCGCTGCTTCACTGGGAGGAAGCACGTTCTGCCGAGAAGAGCCGTGGCTTTGGGGTTCATTCACGGGCCTGGGTTTGAACCCCAGCTTTGGTGCAGGGGGCAAGAAAGCACACAGAAAACACCTGGACGGTATAGGCCCCAAGGGGGTACTTGCCTTCCAGAACCTCGATCTTCTCACTTACAGAATAGGGCTGGGGACTCCCTTCTCGGTGCTGTCCTGGTATCAGGTGCAACCCAGCTCGCGTCCGGTGGACACGGGGATGCAGGATTGGCTCCCCCTCCCCACGTTCCTAAGAACGTGGAGGCTGAACCCACACAGTGCTTTCCAAGCTGGGTTCCAGGAGGCACCCCAGGGGACACCAAAGGGACATGGGCAGGCAGGGTCCACCCAGGCTTCACCCGGATAATCCTGCTCGCCCTGTTTTTCACATGGGGTTCCACATGAGATCTGAAATAACCAGTTCCGCTGGGAAATGTTTTGGCTTTATGAAAATCTTTCACTTGGAAATCATTTCAGACTTCAAATACTTCAACAATAGAAATAGTACATTAAAATGGAAACATCCATTTGTGGATTGTCAATATCTCACCCCATTTGTGGTATCATCTATGCTATCTCTGTGCATACTTAGTTTTTTTCTGACTCACATGCGAGTCCGTTGCGTACGTCTGGACTCTTGACCCCGAAGCACTTTGCACTCTTCGAAGAAGAGGGAAGCTCTCCTACGCAAGCACAGTCAAGTTGTCCGCTTTATAAGTTCGCACTGACACAGTATTTCTACCTAAACCGCCGCCTGTACGCAGGTTGTCATTCGCCCTAACGAGGGCCACCTTTGCATGTCCTCCTCCAGCTCAGCGTCCAGGGCAGGTATTACGTTAAGGTGCCGTGTGTCTTTGACCTCCTTTAATTTGGGACACAGCCTTTCTTCATCTTTCATGACACTGGCGTTTTTAAGGAATATAGGTTCCCTGCCCATCCGCCATCATTTTTCCTTTTCCTTTTATTAGCATTTATTTTACGCTGGATTTACTCCTGGGCCACACGTTTCCGTTTCTTCCGGGGTATCTTTCTCCTGGGCACCCCCTCTGGTCGGGAGCAGCCTGCGCTGTCCCGGTGGGACCAGCGCGGGTGGCGGGGGAGCCGCGTGGGGGTGAGTCTGCCCCGCGCTCGGACGTCCTGCCGGCACCTCGGGCGGGTGCTCACCTGGACGGCTCAGTGAGCAGGGAACCGACCGTGGGACCCTGACGGCCGGCGTCACTCTCTGCATCTTACAGCAGGTGCCGCGAAAACTCCGCACCTTCTGGGCGACCGGCCCTGTGTCCAGCCCCGCTGTTCGGCCTGGGCCACTTACCAACTGCACCACTGTAATGACGGAGCGGCACACATTGCTTCTGTCAAGTGACGTCCTCGGATCCTCGGTGGCTTTCGGGTGTGCGTACCCTTGATGGCCTGGGCAGCCTCACGAGTCTTCTTAAAGTGAACACAGGGATTTGAACCTCTTGATTTTGTGGGGTTTTCTGGGTCAAGTGACTGGCAAACCATTTTCAGAGGTCACCTCAGGCTGCTTTTGGGAAGAGGAGACCCATTTTATCCTTTTTAATGAAAGTTCCTCATTCTGTGTTTGTCAGACATTTCCTCGTGATGGGGTAGAGGTTATGCATTTTGAGCCAGATCCCGACTGACTCTTGCATTCTCCTGACTTTGACGTTCTGCCTCTTAGAACCAGGCCCTTCACCCCAGCTGTCCAGCTCACACCTCCCTCCTGCCAGGCGCTTCCAGTGGCTTGCTACCCAAAGCGGTCCGTACGCCAGCAGCCCTGCCTAGGAGCCCTGGGAGCTGTCGCTGACCCCATGGAGGGCAGGCTCCAGCCTGGGTCCCGCCTACCTCCACACTGACCCACTCTAAGCAGAAATCAGCCCTTCCTCCTGCCCCTCCCGCCCTGCCGCAGTCCCCCTCATCTGAGGAAGCAGCTGTCCCATTACACCTTGCTGGCAATAGCACCCAGTGGTCCACCCAGCGCCCACTTGAGACCAGGATAAACACAGGGCCTGGCTGCTGGCGAGACGCATTGGAACAAAGGGTAAAGGGCTAAGCTTGCAAACCCGAGGCCGGAGGTCACTGGCCAGGCTGTCTTTTCCAGAAAGGTAGTTGCTATTTATGCCCATGATATGGACGGGCCAGGTCTCAAACCCAGACTCTTCTCACTGCAGAACTCGTGAGCCTTTGTCACTGCACCGAGCCGCCAGCCTTGGGACAGACCCCAAGGCTCCTGGTTCCGGACCAAGGGCTTCCTCCGCTGCAGTAGTAAGTACAGGGCCTGAGGCAGGCGCAGCGGGGAGTTCCCGGACACGGTGGCTCTGGGTGACATGGCCCTCCATCCTGCAGCCAGGAGCAGCCCCCGTTTCTCATGGATGTCGCGAGGCTTGGTGAGACCAGGGTAGGACTTCAGGAACCATGTCTCCCATTACTTTGACAAACAAGTTATTCCCACCTCTTCAGTGTCTAAGACCACATAGCTGACCTGCTATGGGGAGAAGAGATTCAAGCCAAGAACTCCTCCCTGAGATGGGAGGGGGAGCGAGGGAGGAGGAATGCAGTGTCTGCAAACGTGCGGTTCTTTCAAAAAGAATATAAAGAACCTTCTAGCCCTGGCTGGTGTTGCTCAGTGGTTAGAGCGTTGGCCCACACAACAAAAGGTCGAGAGTGCGATTCCCTGGTCAAGGGTACATACCTAGGTTGCAGGTCCAATCCTGGGACCCATCAGGGCACATGTAGTAGGCAACCAATTGATGTGTTTCCCTCACATCAATATTTCTCTCTCTCCCTCCCTCCTTTCCACTCTATCTAAAAAGCAATTGAAAAAATATCGACAGGTGAGGATTAACAAGAAAAAAACAAGAACCTTCTTCTAACGCAGGCAACATTCCAGAGAGCAGCCAAAGCAACAGGCCGCCTTCTGTTCCTTCATAGTCTGTCTCAACACCCTAGATTTCAGGAAATGGAACCTGGCTCCTGACCCTGGGGGACAGGGCACCCAGCAGCAAGGGGGTTGAATGTGGGGCCCAAAGGAGTCTTGGAGTCCCAAAATCCCTCAGGCCCGCTGCCACGTACCTCCCCGGCAGGGCCCACACGGGGAGCTCAGGCTCTGCAGCTGTTCAGGCTGGGACAGGGGCTGGCGGTCGGATGGGGGAAGGAAACTCGACAGAGACCCCAGAGCATGAAACAACAGGCCTGTAACACTGACTGGGGGTGGAGAGGACAGAGGAAGTTCAGGCTGGTGGTTTTTTAAAATCTTTGTTGAAAAAAATCTAAACTTATTTCTCATGACAAAAGTCACTAATGTTTATTGTGGAAAAATAGGATTAGTATCTTGATGGATTTCTTTCTGGTGTTTTTGAAATAGCTATAGATAGGTAGCTAGATAGATGGGTAGTTAAGGAAACACTTGCAGCTATAACAGATAAACCCTGCAATCTCTAACTTGATAGAAGTGGATTTCTCAGTCCTTATGCCCAATCAAAAGGAGGAGGGCGGGGGAGGCGTGGGCTCTGCTCCATAGAGTCATTCGGGGATCCAGGCTGACGGATGTGCCCTGGACATTGACGTCCAGGAGAGAGAGTCGCACATATGAGCCAAGCCTAGTAGGGAAGCACAAGCTTGTTTTTATACCCCACAACAGAAATGGGGTTCAGGCTCTCTAAGATGTCACGTTCTGAGGATTATAAGACATGTTACCCTCCTGTTTTACATAATAACCATGTCTAACATTTTTCGCATGCCAGTAACCCTGTAGGCACCATGCTAATCACTTTCCATTTGTCTTATTGAACCCTTACAACCACCCACAAAGTGTGGAGACTTTTATTATCCCCACTTTATAGCCAAGGAAACTGAGGCTCAGCCAGCTTGAGCAGCATGCTCAGGGTCATCCCTGGAGAGGTGAGTGGTGGACCTGGGACTTGGATCCAGGTCCTCTGCTGAACTGCTGCATTCCCCTGCCTGCCAGGGTGCCTGGGACCAGAGGTGATCTCAGACGAGGCAGGCCCACGTCATGGTGGCCTCATGTCTTCCCAGCCAGGCTGGGACTTTTGGCTTCAGGTCTGTGAGCCCACAACTACGCAGGCTGGCTTGCGGGCTGCGTTCTGAAGAGGAACCCAGGGAGCTGGAGTGATTTCCACGGGGATGTGGTGTTGCTCAAAGCAGAACTGAGACTGAAGCCGCACCTGCCCCGAGGGCAAACAGCCAGACAGCGCAGCTTCAGGGCTCAGTGAGAAAGAGGGGCAGCGTCCACGTCAGGGAACCAGCCAGAGGAGCCAGCTTCTGTATGAAACACCCCTGAACAGCAGGCTTCCACTGCCAAAGTACGTCTAACGCCTCCTGTTCTAGGTGCTCTCTGCTTCCTGCCAGCCTTTGTTTTTATCAAATAGGTCCATTCATCCAACAGTCTAACAGACACTCATTGACAATATGGATATTGACAGAGAAACCCAGCCCCTGTTTGTACAGTGGTCACAATTCAAGCGGATAAACAGCGTCAAACAAGCAGCAACGGCGCTGTGAGATCAACGCTGTCCATTCACTGAGCGAATATATTTATTCAGCACCTACTACAGGCCGTGCCCTGTGGAAGCGCTGGATATAAACAGTAAGCACCAGAAAGTCCTGCCCACGTCAAGCTTCCATTCTAGTGGGGAGAGACAGGTAACAAACAAGGAAACAGGCACCAAATACACCATCGGATGCTGAAACATGCTACTAGGATATATGAACAGGTCGGGGTCCAGGAGTGTCGTAGGAGTCTGCTGCCCAGGTTGGGGGCTAGGGGTGGGGGATAAGGGCCTCTCTTATTCATTAATACAAACATGAATGTCTAATGTTGGTTTTTTCATTCTGCAATGACGGGGCCAGGGAAGCCCATTATAGACGCTGAACCCAGTTGGGGAGTGAGGTCATTGGTAAGACTTCTGGAGAGAGAAGGTGGCTTTAAGTGGGCATCGTGGAGGGGTTAAGGGCCAAGCGGATCACAGCCGTGAGCCTTGTGCGGCCCCGGGATTGGTGCCTCACGAGGGGCCCAGCCAGCAAATCAGGGCGGGCAGTTCCGATGAGATGACAGATGCTTCCTGTAGATCAGGGGTCTGCAAACTACGTCCTGCAGCCCACTCTGGCCCGCCACCTGATGCTGTACGTAAATTCTTACTGAAACGGCCACGTCCACTCATTTCCACAGTGTCCGTGGCTGCTTTTGTTAAAACGGCTGAGTTGAATAGTTAGGATAGAAACCATGTGGCCCGTGGAACTAAAAATATTTACTCTCTGGCCCTTTACAGAAAAAAAAAATTGCCAACTCTTATTTTTTTTATTTATTTCTTTTTAATCCTCACCTGAGGATATTTTTTCCATTTATCTTCAGATAGAGTGAGAGGGAGGGAGGGAGGGAGGGAGAGAGAGAGGGAGAGAGAGAGAGAGAGAAACATCAATGTGGGAGAGACACATTGGTTGGTTGCCTCCCACACAACCCCAACCTGGGCCGGGGACCAATCTGCAACCGAGGTACGTGCCCTTGACTAGAATCGAACCCTCGATTCTTTGGTCCTCAGGCCGACGCTCTAACTGCTGAGCCAACCCGGCCAGGGCGCCAACTCCTCTTTTAGATAATGCTTCCTAGAAGACAAAACTCCCTGTTTAACCCAGCCTCTCATTTGATGCTCACGAGGGCCCTACCTAACAGACTAGGTGAGTTTTATTATTATTATCCCCAGTTTTCAGATGAGTGGCCCCAAATCAGCTAGTTCAAGTGGCAGAGTCGGGGGCCTTGTAATCCAGTGTCCCTCAGTCTGCGTGACCCAGGTGAGCAGGCTTCAGCTCATTTTCATCGGGCCCCCCTCCGAACTCTCCCAGCCAGTAAAACAGCGCAAGGCCCCAGGCTCTTTCCAATGGGATCAGCTCCTCCCACACCTGCAGGCGGGAAGCAGAACTCCCTAGGAAATGCAGTTAGGTGTACGTGATCTCTGATTCACGAAAGACAGACATTCTGATCACAGGAGAATTCTTTTGCGACTGCCGGGGGCCCCGCCGTGCACAGGGTGAGACGGGGCCTGGGCCCTGGCTGCGCAGGAAGAGGGATGCAGCCCTGACTCCCCCGGAATATCGCCGGGAGCCGGTGCACGTAAGCGTTGCCCGAAGCTCGTGTTTGTCTGCAAACAGCTCTCAGATCAGGGAGCTTGTGTGGGCATTTCTGACCCACGCAGGGCAGAGAGGCCCAGATGCTAGTCCGAGCTCCACTCGTGACCAGCTGTGGGACTTGGAGCAATTTCTCCCATCTCTGAGCCTGTTTCCTCAGTGAGGTTGGACTTGGTGGACCCAAGGCCACTGATGTGTTCAGTCAGCTCATCAGAGCTAACTGTGTACGTCTCTTCCCTACTCCACAGCCATGTTGGTAGAAGCCGAAATGGACCATTGTGGAAATGGTTATGTCGTGGAAATTGGCAAACACTAAAAATCAGAACTGTTTTTTTCTCTAGAGAATCAGTTGTTAAGCATTTCCCAGCACACCATGTCTACGACCCACAGTGGTCCTAGGATCCTTGGCCGTGGCCCAGTACTGGGCAGGACAGAGTAGTGCCCAGTGGGAACATGCATTGGCCTCAATGCGGTCCACTGTCCGTGTCCTATGTCCCGAGCTCTGTGGCAGGGCTGGAAAGGGACTGGGATGGGGGCAGAGGCTCAAGGTGATTAAGCAGCTTGCCCAAGCTCATATAGCTTCCATCCCTGCCCTCAGGGAGCTCACAGTCTGAGAAGAGCAGACTCTGAAACAGTCAAAGAGAATGGTAGTGGGAGCAGGAGCCATCCAACTGCACTTGAGGATGTAGGAGAGGATGAGAGGTAGTAAGGGGAGGGCGAGAGGGTGCCCGGGCAGAGGGGTGGTGCATGCGAAGGCGCAGAGCGAGCATGCCTGTGGAGTGCAGGAACGGCCCAGCAGTCAGCACAGTGGATGTTATGTGGGGGTGATGGAGGCACCGTGTCGTTCTGAGTTGGAAGTTGCATAGTGGAGAGTAAGCACCCGTACTGAGGCAACCCAGGAGAGCTTCATGGCAGAGGTGGAACTTGAAGGAAGAGTGTTGAAGAAGCAGGAACATGGGATTGTGAGTGTAAAAAAACTAGATTCGAGCCTTCGGCAAGAAGCTTAACTTCTCTGGGACTCACTTTCCTCATCTGTAAAGTAGGCATAATGACTAACACAGCCCACAGAGTTGTTACAGGAATCTATCGGTACAATGTTCATAAAACACGCATTGCGTCTTCGAAAGGTCACACCGATGTTGGTGCTGTGTGGGAGATGGCCGGCACAGGCCTTTGGAGGGGAGTGTGGCAGAAACCAAGGGGCAGGCGTGCAGGCGACAGTGCTGAGGCCATCGACTAGACACGTGGCTGGAGCAGAGTAGGGCCAGCCATGTGGGACAGGTGTGGAAGGCCTTGAACATCAGGACTTGATTCCCTAGGCAATGGGGAGCCATCGATGGTTCTTGTGAAGAGACATAGCACGATCAGAGCTGTATGTGCGGGAGATGAGTTAGTAGACAGAGTAGATCAAAGGACAGAGAGCCTGCTGGGAGGCAGGCTTCGGGGAGTAGGGCTGGGAAAGCCAAGGGGGAGTGCAGGAAGCAGGAAGACTCTGGTCTGAGTGGCCACAGGGGACAGAGAGCCCCAGAAGAAACGGGGGACCCCCAGGCCTTGCATCTCAGGACTTGGGGGGAAAGTGGGCTCCTTGATAGGAAAGGGAAGGTCCCAGCAAGGGCTGGTTTCCAGGAAAAGATGATACACACTTTGGCTTGGCCCCTGATGGGGACGATCTCCTGGAGTCGCTGTAGAGGCTCATCAGAGTTGGTGCTGAGTCAGCGACTCTGAGACCTTGCTGGGAGCTCAGCAGTCATCCATCTACCCATTCACTCACCTGGCCCCCTGCCATGCTCTGTGTTCCGGGGAGACAGAGAAGGTGCTCATGGGTAGGTGGAGGGACAGATGCAGGAGTCCCCTGCAATGGGTGGCTGAACATGACATAGTGGGAGTCCTGAGGGTCAGCCAAGATTCTCAAGAGGAGAAGAAACAGGAAATGGCAAATGTCCCCACAGAGCCACCGTCTGGGGCTCCCTTCCCCCGTCTCAAACCTCGAGCCCGAGCTGGACCATCCCTGTGGCTGCAGGTCACTGTCCCTCAGCAGTGCTCACCTCGGCACTCTGCACTGTGGAGGGCTGTGTACTGCCGGGTGTGCGGCAGCATCCCCGGTCTCCACGCCAGTAGCATCACTGAGTGTGACCACCAAAAAGCCATCTAGCCACTGTCATATGGCCCCTCAAGGGCGACATCGCCCTGGTTGAGAAGCACTGCTCGAAAGCAGAAGAGCGGCCTGATTGTACGCCTTGCTGAGTTATGAAAGTAACACCCCCAAAAGATGATGTTCTCAGAGGCAGAGTGAAAATCCGATCAGCCCTAAACCCACGTGGGAGCTGCGGTGAATTCCAGAAGGCACAGCCAAGGTTTTGTTTCTCATTCCTGCTGCCTGACTCCCCGTGTTCCCTAAGTCATAAATCGAACATGAAGAGAATCTCCTGGATGCCAGGGTTCTAATAATTCCGTTATCAACATGAGAACTTCAGGCACAAAATAATCTTCCCCGGGAAACTGTGTAGTCATGTCTCGGGCTCATAAAGGTTTATGGGAAGGCTTTCTCCCAAACGGACTGATTCAGTGCCGGGAGGGCGTGGGAACCCTGAAACAAACCATCAGAGAGCCTCTCAGCACCGAGCTGCGATGTGATGAGTGGTCTTTCATGGGTGTTGCCATGGGAGCATCGTGGGAGCACTCCACGTAAAGCATCCCATAGAGTTCTCACCCAAACCCCAGAGGACGCCGTGTGCTCTGTGTCCGTTCACACAGGACTAGAAATGCAGGCTCAGAGAGGTAAAGCAGTTAGCCCAAGGTCACACAGCTAGTGGGCAGTATGCTGAGACTCCATACCACAGGTCTGTCTGACTCTGGTTTTCAGTGCTGTGTGTTACAACCCCGTCAGCCTATTTATTTTACAGGTAGAGAAACTGGGGCCACCCGAGAAAACAAAACATAGACGCTGGTAATAGCTCACTTCTCCCTAGCCCTTTATGGGTTCCAAATCACTTGTATGTTCTTATTCTCATTTTATGCTCTCGAAACTCTGAAAGACCATCAGGGACTGTGTTGCTGGCCCCATTTTGCAGATGTAGAAACTGAGTGTGGCCAGGAAGGCAGGCCACAGGCACACCTTGCTCCGGAAAACCAAAAGCGGACGCGTGGAAACGTGGAGACACGCATGTCCACTCAGCCCATCGAGGCAGTGCTGGCTCGGCTTCTCGGGGTGGGATCCCGGGCGGTGGGAACAGAATGCCTCCATTCAGCATTGAGCTCCTGCCTTTCTCAAAGCTCTTTTATTTGCATCTTCCTGGTCCCTGCTCGAATTCAGAAGAATTGGATCTGAGGTACGGGGTGGTTATAAGAGGATTTTAGTGAGTGAGTGAATGAATGAATGAATGAATGAATGAATGAATGAGCAAACGAGCAGGTGTGCCATGGCCTAGCTGTTCTGACCACCAACTGGGAGCACTTTTTACTGGTATTTGCAGCTCACATTCTGTAGAAGTTAGGATATAGCTTAGACTGCTGTTAACACACACACACACACACACACACTAGTGATTTACACAAACTAAATCTGTTTCACTGTCATGTACCAGCATAGGCTGGTGTGAAACCTCTCTTCCACGAGGTCCTCAGAGACCCAGGCTCCTCTCTCGTCACTCCACCGTCCCCAGCGGTTTCTCCAGCCACATGCTCCTCCCCTCGAAGGGCATGACCTGAAAGCTGAACACCGCATTTCCTCCTGGAATACCGTGAGTCAGAACTTGATCTATGGCTGCACCTAGCTGCAAGGGAAGCTGGGAAATGCAGTCTTTCTTTTTCGTGGCCAGGTCCCAGCTGAAAGTCAGTTCTGTCACTGTGAAAATGAGACTGGACAGTGGGGGAGGAGGAGGAAAGTAGTCTCTGGCACTCATTCCAGGCTAGAATGAAGCTGAGCAGCCAAAGATCAGTGACAATTGTCAGTGACCCCAGAACCACAGTCCCTGGCGTGGCCACTGGCCTTCGACTGGCAGAGTCCTGAGGGCTGGGACCGGCTCTGACTCACTTCGCCCTGCACCAGCGCCTGCTTGTCACAGCTGCTGCTCACTGAGCACTAGCTGCCAGCCACTGCCCTGAGCACCACCTCAGTGAGGGCACTTGCCTCGGATGCAAAATTTAAGGAGCTGCCAAAAAACTCACTAATCAAGACATATTTTCTATATGTATGTGTGTGTGTGTGTGTGACATATGCATATATATGTATTACGTTATATATGCACTTTTTTTTTTTTAATCCTCACCCGAGGACATTTTTTCCATTTTTTGTTCAGATAGAGTGGGAGGGAGAGAGAGGAAGAGAGAGAGCGAGAGAGAGAGAAACATCGACATGAAAGGGACACATCGAGTGGCTGCCACCCGCACGACCAACCAGGGCCGGGGACAAACTGCAACCGAGGTACGTGCCCTTAGCGGGAACCGAACCCGGGTCTCTCTGGACCGCAGGCCAACGCTCTAACCACTGAACAACCCGGCCAGGACATGCACATATTTTTCAAATACAATGGCTTTCACTGTATTCACAAAATTGCATGACCAAAACTACTTTAATTCCAGAATATTTTTATCACCCTCAAAAGAAACTCCATACCCCCAGTGCCTGGCAACTACTAGTCTGCTTCTCTCTCTGTGGATTTGCTTATTTGGGACATTTTGTGTAAATGAAATCATACAATATGTACACTGGGGGAGGAGGTCTTTGGGGATTTGCTCCTTTCACGTAGCATAATGATTTCAAGGTTCATCGGTGTCACCGAATGTGGTTTGTTCCTTTCTGCTACCAAACAGTGTGCCAATGTATGGACAGACCACATTCTGTCTGTTCACTCGCCGGCTGATGAACATCTTGGCTGGTCCGCCTTTGGGCTTTTATGAATAATGTTGCTATGAATGTGTGTACGAGTGTGTGTGTGTGAACATGTCTTCATCTTTCTTGGCTACGTAACTAGGAGTGGAATTGCTGGGTCTGATGTTAAGATAAGTCATTTTAATGCAATATTTAAAAAAATAAAAATTAGTGCACAAAAATCTATGATGAACAAGATAGCAGCCTTTTAAGCAAAGACAGGGTATTGTCTGTTTCGTGAGCCTGCACTGGACAATGGGAACCATCATTCCAACCAGCTGTGATTCCTGGGCTCGTGTGAGTTGTGACGGCTGAGCACGGCATGCGGACAGATTGTTAACCCAGGGTTTGGTCTGCAGTCATGTGTTTTGATTGTGAGCATTCAAAATATGAGGGGATATTTTGCTAAGTAGCTATAAGAGCACACATTTTTCCTTTTGCCACAGGCCCCACTACAGCTCAGCAAAGCACTGACCACTGACATCATTTCATTTCATTCCCAAGCCTCCTCTCGCTCTCCAACCTCTCTGCCAAGGTTAGAGAAGGAAAGGAACATCCAGGGGTCACAGCTAGTGCATGGGACGGCTGGGATTCGAACCTGGGCCGGAGGCCAGACGCCTAGCTCTCCACCACTCACCTCTCATCACTTCAGAATATGAGGGCCAAGGGAGAGTCACTTAAGCTCCCTGAACCTCAGTCTTCTTCCGTAAGATGGGCAAACAGCTCCTTTGTGTAACTGTGATAAGGAACTGATGTGAACAGGCACAGTCAGCTACGAAATCTGCTTTCTCCACTGGGGGTGCTCGTCGTGAGCTGCACCCTGTGGCCGTGCAGTGCATCACTAGTGAAACTGCCCTCATGTGCTGTGGGAACCCACCAATCCTGTCCCCCAAATGGAGCCACACACAGACATTTTATCTTTGCCCTAGGGTTAGACAAATCATTGGTTTCCTCCAAGAAACAGGTGTATTTTCTCAGGGACCATGAGAAGAACGTAGCTGATTGTGTTTTCCGTTTCACTTTGGCCACCAGGAGACTCAAAGCCAAATTTGTGGCTGCAAAGGAGCCGTTGTGTGAGTTCTTGCTTATGTGTGTTTATTTCTTCTGTGTTATACCTCCCTCTGGTAACTTATGTTTGTCCTGATGTTTACATTTTTATTTCGATTTTACTGGTTTATCATGTATTTCCTGATGGTCACCTAAATCCTCTGTGAAACATGGCTTGGCAGGTATCGGACTGATGGCTCATCCTACCCAAGGCTTGATGATTCTTCCGGGGCCATGCCCAGGCCTGGTAACTCCAGCTGAGTCTGGAGACTTTGACTGAGCCCTGGCCTCCCTTAGGTAGGAGGAGGTGAGGAGGGAGTTGGGGACCCCAGTGGCCACCCCTCACTGTGCAAAGCTGCTCAGTCAAGCTGTCCTGGTCCTCAGTGCGCCTGTATGGCAGGCCAAGAGACCACCGGAGGGACTCCAGGAGGATTCTGTCCCTGCAGGAATCCTCGCCCTCCTTGGATTTTGTGTTGCCGCGTGGTCATTCTTCAGAGTCAAACTGGGGAGGCCCACCTTCCACCCTCTCCTCTTCCCCAAGGCGTCCATTCCGGTCCGAAGGCTCCGAGCCCTGTGACCATCCCCCACGAGAGCAGAGGGAGGGGTTCTTCCTCTCAGAGGCTTCACATGGTTTTTCTTTTACTGATTGTAGAGAGAGGAAGGGAGAGGGAGGGAGAGAAACATCGATGAGAGAGAACACCGACTGGCCGCCTCCTGCACGTTCCTCACTGGGGATCAGGCCCACAACCTGGGCATGCGCCCTGACCGGGAATCGAACCGGCAGCCTGTTGGTGCATGGGCCAACACTCAACCACTGAGCCACACCAGCCACATGGCATGTACATTTTAAAAGAAATGCTCATGAAGGGCTCTGCCTAAACCAAAAGAATGCAGGTGGAATTGGGGAGTTTCTGACCTGACAGCATCGACGGGGGAGGGGGGGGCTTTCCGTTGGGCAGGTGGAGAGGGAGATGTGTGCTTAAAGGGACAGGGAGCCTTCCCAGAAGACATCAGCATGAGACAGACAGTGCTCCTGGGTGGGTCCCTGAATAAGTGTGATGTGACCTTGACTGTCAAGCAAGCGGATTGAGGGGGAGGATCCAGGAAAGGGGAAGAGACCGGGTCCTGCCCACCCCGCAGAGGACCCCTTTCTCAGTTCCTCCTTCTCAACCCGGACTCTGCAAGATCTCACTTATCTGTGGAATATAATGAACAAAAAAAAGCCGATGAACAAAATAGACGCAAAGACATAGAAAGGAGTATGGTTCAGACTGGGGGCAGGGGGCAGAGCGGAGGGGTGCGATAAACCGAAGAACTTATACACATGTATGCGTGACCAGTGGACATAGACGACAATGCTTACAGAGTGGGGGTGGGGGTGGGGTAGGGAGGAGAGTGTCTGGGGGGGGGAGGAGAAACATCTGTAACAAAATTAATTAATTAATTAATTAGTTAATTAATTAAAAAGAAAAAACCCGGACTGTGTCACAGGCCACCCCAAGAAGTCTGATTCCGGGGTCACCCCTGTCCCGAGAGTCATAAGAAAGCAGGAAGGTTCCTCTTCTAGGGGTGACCACCCCCTACCCAGAAAATCGTTGTTTTTAGCCCCCTGGGAACCACTCCCAAGAGCCTCGCACTCACCTCCTCCTGCCTCCTCCCTCCTCCCAGGGAAGCCCTACGGGGCAGACGACTTCCTGCCCGTGCTCATGTATGTGCTGGCCCGCAGCAACCTCACGGAGATGCTCCTCAACGTGGAGTACATGATGGAGCTCATGGACCCTGCCCTGCAGCTGGGGGAAGGTGAGTCACTGCCCCGGGCCCATCGCTGGGTCCCAGGGGCCTGTTGCACACCCCCAACCAGCCATGCCAGGGGTATACTGGGCAACCCAATAAGCACCTCCTGAATGCCAGATTCCACTGAGCTTTGGGGACACAACGCAGGGCCTGACACAGACCCTATCCTGGTGGAGCGCACAGATCAGCAGGGGAGCTAGACCGGTGAAGAGACCATGTCACTGCTGCTTGGCATATGCTGTAAAGGTGGGAAGCCTAGAGGGTATGGGAGCATGTTACCCAGGCTGTGCAGTCAAAGAAGACTTCCTAGAGGGGGTGACCCCTGAGCTGAGCATGGAAGATTGACTGGGAGCCAGTCAGATAAAGAAGGGGGAAAGGCCCTGACCAGTTTGGCTTAGTGGTTAGAGTGTTGGCCTGCGGTCCGGAGAGACCCGGGTTCGGTTCCCGCTAAGGGCACGTACCACGGTTGCAGTTTGTCCCCGGCCCTGGTTGGGTCGTGTGGGTGGCAGCCACTCGATGTGTCCCTTTCATGTCGATGTTTCTCTCTCTCTCTCTCTTCCTCTCCCTCCCTCCCACTCTATCTGAACAAAAAATGGAAAAATGTCCTCAGGTGAGGATAAAAAAAAAAAAAGGGGGGGGGGGAAGGCATTCCCCGCAGAGAGAACAGCAGTTGTTAGCGTAGAAGATAAGGCTGAAGCAGCGGGCAGTGTCCACGGGGAGTCTGAGCAGGGACGATGGTCAGTTCTCAGGCTGGGGTGCCCTGTGGTCTCTGAGCCCCCCTGTTCATCCAGCCCTGGGACAGGCCCTCTGTCAGTGGGTGGAGGTCAGGCTATGAGTAAAATGCCTGGCATGTGGCCTACTCCACCCACCTTCAGTTTTCCTTCCCATTTCTTCCTTCCCCCCACTTCCCCCCACCGACTTAGCCTCGGTCACCCTCCGCCAAGAATCCCAGAGGTGCAGCCAACCCGGGTATCAGCTCTGAGGGACCCCAAATGACCCTCTAAGACGTCAGCCTCAAAGGGTGAAACAAGACTCCCTGGCCCCAGGTGGCCCCTCTGGGCTCTGTGGGTTTTAGCTAAACCCACCTTCTTTGCATGTTGGCACTTTTAGCCTGTGGTGGTCTCGGCAACAACTCTGCTATTTCCTGGACAGTCAGAGGAGCATGTAAAGCCATGAAGTTTACTGTCACATGTAACTTTGGCTTCTGCCCTGGACCTCTAGATCCAGTTTTTTCTTCTCTATAATAAAATTCCTGGCCTGGCCGGTGTGGCTCAGTGGTTAAGCGTTGACCCATGCACCAAGAGGTCGCCAGTTCGATTCTTGGTCAGGGCACATGCCCAGGTTGTGGGCCCGATCCCCAGTGAGGGGCATGTAGGAGGCGGCTGATCGATGTTCTCTCTCATCAATGTTGCTATCTCTCTCTCTCCCTTCCTCTCTCTCTAAAATCAATAAAGAAAAAATATTTTTTAATTAAATAATAAAATTTTCCTGCAGTTGGAACAACCTGTCTTCCAGATGGTGTAGGAATTCAGTAGAAGCCAGACTTTCTTTAGTAGTAATTATCATCCACTCAGTAAGTACATCCATCCACCCATGCATCTGTCCATCCACCCACCCATCCATTCATCTACCCAGATATCTACCCACCCGTCCATCCATCCACTCACCCATTCATCTACCCAGATACCTACCCACCCGTCCATCCATCCACTCACCCATTCATCTACCCAGATACCTACCCACCCGTCCATCCATCCACTCACCCATTCATCTATTCATCTGGCAGCTACTCGGTGAGCCCCTGCTATGTGCTAGGCCCTATGTCAGGCACTTGGGTTGTAGTGCAGGACAAGACAGGTGAGGCTGATAGTCTCGTGAAAGTGAGTGATGCCTTGTTCTGTGTCCACACTCTGGGGACTCCACCTCAGGCCCTCACAGGCTGTCCTCCTTGGTGTCCTCAGCCTTGGACATGCACCACAAGGCTAAGGGGTTGGAAAGAGGCCCCAAACAGCATTGCCCTGCCTCCTACAGGCCATAAGCCTGGGGGGGGGGGGGGGGAATGGAGTGGGAGGCAAGGAAGCTCCATGTAGGGGCTGTGAGCAGATCGGCTTCCTGTCTCGAACACTGAGCGCTCCGTTCCCTAGGACTAGCCCCCTGAAAAGTACAGCAGCCAACCCAGCACTCCAGCAGGAATGTGAACTGTGGTCTTGTAGCTGCCACACATGTAACCTCTAAAGATCAGAACATGTCAGAAACTACCATAAGTAGAATAAGATACTAACAGTAAACCAGGGAAAAGTGCTCCCACAAATCAGCAAGCCAAGAATTAAGAGCCTTAATATATAAAACGTTTTTATAAACCAACAAAAAAAGGACTAAGACTTAATAGGTACCTGGGCAAATGCCATGTACTCATTCATTCAACAGATACTCGCTGAGCTTCTCCTTCGTGGCAGGTGCAACAGGTCCCTTTTCTCATGGACTCTCATTCTAGTGGGAAGGTGGGGCGGTCAGACCTTAAACAGACAATCAAACAAGCCAGTTTCACATGTGGTCACATCTAGTGGATGTTGAGACGACAGGAAGTAGACTGGTGAGACAGGTGATGGGGCAGGACAGGGCTCAGCTGACCAAGGGAGTTGCTAAGCACAGAGTCTTCTTGTTGCTTTTTTTTTTTTGTTTTCCAAGTTTTCCATAGTGGGCATATGATCTCCCTGGGAAGAAATCATTTACAAATCCCATTAAAGGATTGGCCCCAAACCCGCGGGGCTGGTACAGAGTCTTAGAGACAAAGGACGGAGTGAGACCAGGAGGCTCTGCGTCCGGATGGTCTGAGCACAGTGGTCAGCCACGCCCTGGCCACCAGGATCTGAAATGGGGCACCAAGCCAGGCACAGGGCTGAGCAGGGACAGGACGGGGACATCCTTGGCCCAACTACTCTCTCCTTGTGGAGCTGCACCGCTCACCCCAATCGTGCCGTGGCCTCCTGGGACCCTTCTTCCTGTTCCTGAAGCCTGCGGGCTCCGGGGGGGGGGGGGGGGCGGGGGGAAGGGAGGTCCTGTGGGCAGAGCACTGCTCTATTCTGGGCCACAGTGTGTCTGAGACAAGCGAAGGTACAAATAAATACGTAAAGGTCTAAAACAGTGTACAGTTTCCGACCCAAGGCTGCCTCAGTGCCCTGCAGTCGGTCCCATTCCAGACTTCAGTAGTCAGAGACCCCACCCCACCTCTGGCCCTGTGAGATTTCACAGGAATCCGTGGGGTGTTTGCTGGAAGTACATCACCGGGCTGCTGTACACCACTCCCCCCAGCAGCATCAGACCCTGCCCAGGGGGCCAGGGGGAAAACTTCATGCTGCTCACACGAGGAGGTGGCATGTTTGGCACAGATGCCTCCCTGCATCTCTGTTCCTAGTCCAATAGCCAGGGCGGGAGGTCACAGCACCCAGGACAGGCCTGGCCTCACAGCTGTTGGCCTCCTGTTGTGAGATGACTTGGGGTCTTCAAGATGGGCAGGGGCTCCCATCCTTCAAGTCTGCTGGCTGTCAGACCTCTATCTGGAGGTATCTGGGCCCAAGAACAGAGGGGCAGATACTGTATCCCCCACTTCACCCTCGTGTCCTAGCTGGGTGGTGGTACACGGGGAGCTCCATCGCCAAAGCAGGAAAGAGGGTCCTGACTTGGGGGAGGCAGAGCCCCTGCTGACCGGTCCCTGCCCTTGGTCCTCTGCAGAGCTCAGAGATGCCTGGGACACAGGTGGGCCCTCAGGGAGTCCCCAGTCTTGAGAACTTCAGTTGCTCAAACCAAAGAGAAGTAACACAGGATGTAGGAATAAGCGGTGTGGCCCTGGCCGGTCTGGCTCAGTGGTAGAGCGTGGGCCCGCGAACCAATGAGTCATGTGTTTGATTCGGCCAAGGACACGTACCTCCGTTGCAGTTTGTCCCCTGCCTTGGGCGGGTCTTGCAGGAGGTAACCAGTTGATGTGGCTCTAGCACATCTATATTTCTCTCTCTCTCTCTCTCCCTCCCTCCCTCCCACTCTATCTGATGACAAATGGAAAAAGTATCCTCGGGTGAGGAATTAAAAAAAACAACGATGTGGAGACTGGATTTCGGTCTCAGTTCTGCCTCTGATTGGCTAGAGACCTTGGGCAAGTCGCCTAACCTCTCTGGCTCAGGAAAGTGAAGGTGTTGGGCTGGATTTGGGGTTTCAAACGGTCTGGGCACTCTTGCGCTCTGCAGAGGTGGCTGGGGGCAGGAGGAGCGGTGGAGCTGGGCTCTGCCTTCTTGTGTTTCTCAGTTCACATTAGCAAACAGTTCTGTGTCCAGCCAGAAGCCCGCACCTGGACTCTGGAGTCTGTGCTCTTTGGGACCTTCACGGTCTCCCCGCTGGTTCCACTGCTGTCGTTTGGCAAAGGACGGTGATGGGCTCCCACTTTCTTTGCAGCAGCATATCTGTGTGATGCAAGAGATCGGGGGAGATCAGAAACAGAGCCTACGCTTAGGCTGATGGCACCTCAGCCCCCTTCTAGCCTCTCCTTGCTGCTCCCACCACTGTGCAACTATGGGACAGATGGGAGAGCCGGGCAGCTGCAGGGCACCTGGCTGGGGCCAGCTCAATCCAGACCTCTCCCGGAAGCACTCCATGGGCTCATTCACCCGCACCCACTCTCCACGCTGGCTGACAGCTGGCCATGCTGGGCTAAATCTTAACAGGGACAGTGAGTTTTTCCCATCAACAGTCAACACACTTTCCCCAAAGAGGACATCCAGCTCCAAACCTCAGTGTGAGAGGAGTGTCTGCCACCTAGTGGTCCTTGGTGGCACTGCATGGCCCAAGTCTGGGAAGTGGCTGAGAGGGCCACTGGCTGTGAAAAAGCAGGAGAGGAGCATGAACAGGGGGCTGCAGGGCTGGAGCTCCTCCCCCTTTTCCTGTGAGGGTGAGAATCCCCAGAGCACTTCCCTTAGGTCACCTAACCCGTGTTACTCATGACTAAGCACCGCGCTTTGACGTGTATCCCTCTCCTTTACTTTTCACGTGGATATTCTGGGATTTGCGGCTGAGGAAACAGGCGTATGGAGGAAACGAGCCCAGCTGAGATCACAGGGCTGAAGGGCGGACACCTAGACCCCGCTCTGACTCCGAAACTGCCTGTTCTCCATCGGCCCACCGCACTCAGATCCTAGCCAGGGGGACATGATCACAGATGGCAGATGGGACCACCGGGACATGCCCGATAGAGGACAGGGATTCTCGGGCAGCGGGGGCTGGAGGCACCAAGAAAGGCTTCCTGGCACACGCTGAGAAATGAGACACACGAGTGGTACTGGCCCTGCTCTGATAAGGGACACCAAGCCCAGTTCTGTGCTGGCCTTGACACACTTATTTCAAAACAGAGAGTCTCTTTCCTACACTACTATGAAAGGGTGAGTGACCCTGTGGCCATAAACCCCTTTATCATAACCCCACCAACCCCAGCCAGGGCGTTACCTTTTTCCGTGTTGCTGTAGAATGTGTAGGTACACGTAGGCAGCTTCATCCAACGTAAGTTAGGAATGCTTTAAGCTGCAAATCACTCACGATGCACCGGATGGTTTTAATCAGAGTGGAGGGCTGTTTTGTCGCTTGCGCTAAGAAGTCACGGGGTACGCAGTTGATGACGATGGCAGCTTTTAGCCCTGCCATCAGGGAATCATGGAGCCACCTCTTCCTCTTGTTCTTTAGGATATGAGCCTTTTCTTTGTGCCTGTCACCTCTGGTCACAAAACAGCTGCTGTGCCTCTGGGCTTACTTCTGTGTTCCAGGCAGAAGGGAGGGAATGGGCAAAACCCAGAGGGACATATCAACTGAATCTGCCCTTTTTCTTTCTTTTTTCCCTTGATAAATGAATAGAAGCCACAATCTATTTAATTTAGTTGGATATATTAGGGTGACACTAGTTAATAAAAGTATATAGGTTGCAGGTGTACAGTCCTGTAACACATCACCTTCGTATTGTGCTGTGTGTTCACCAGCCCAGAGTCTGCCCCTGTCAAAAGTTTTCCTGGAAGCCCCACCCAGGGACTTCCACTTACATCTAAATAGCCAGAACAGGGTCTCCTGCCCCCTACCCCGAGCTGCAAGGGAGTCTGGGCGGTAAGCATGTTCAATTCATTGCTACTTCCCCCCCAAAAAAGTATAATTCAGTTAATTAGGAAGAAAGAGAAGATGGGATTTGGGTAGGTCACGAGAAGAATAAGCCTCATGTCAAAAACCTTTGTCCTGGTACCTAAAGTGCTGGGGGAGAGGCCTGGTGAATGCGAGTGAGCCCCATGAAAGCCAGCCCCCCTAAAGTGAGGGGCTCAATGAGGCCAGTGCCCTCAAACATTTTAACCAAAGTCGTAACAAACTAAGGAGAATGAACTTGTCGGCATCTGTGCAAACCACTCTTTCATCTTAAAACTTCATGTAAATTTTGCAATCTGAAGTATGTCAAAGCTTACATTACTTTAGGAAATATTCGATAGAACAGATGTGAATTCATTTCAGAAGGTAAAAAGATAAATGAATGGTTCCAATTTTTTACTTACTTTAAATCTTTAAAATCTTATAACTGTAGTTAAAATTTTCTCTGCACCGTTTAAAATTATTTTTTTAGAATAAGATATATAATCACTATATATGCCTGTGTGTACAGTGAGAAGTCTGCCGCCCCTCCTCCACCATGTCTCTTAGCCACCCCTTTCCCACCCTAAAGACATCCGTGGTGATCAGTTTTTTCTGTATCCTTTAAAATGTAAAACAGCATTTTAAAAATAAGAATTCTATCTCAGAGGCGAGCCAGTGAGCAGGGCCTGACAGCTCGGGCTGGACTTCAGGAAACTCGGGAGGCTGTGGGGTGTGGGGTGGGCAAGCGGCTGAAGCTCCACCTGATGGTCCTGCAGCAGCGGTGGGCGGGGCTTGGAACGGTGGGCGGGGCTTGGAACGGTGGGCCGGGCTGGCCGAGCTGGAACAGGCTCCTTTCCTTTGTGGGTGGGCCGAGGCGGGCCTAGTAAGCCTGCACACCCTTGTCCCCTCAGGTTCCTACTACCTGACCACCACCTACGGGGCCCTGGAGCACATCAAGAACTACGACAAGATCACCGTGACCCGGCAGCTGAGCGTGGAGGTGCAGGACTCCATCCACCGCTGGGAGCGCCGGCGCACGCTCAACAAGGCCCGGGCCTCTCGCTCCTCCGTGCAGGTGACTCCTGGGACAGAGGATAGGAGACCATGCCCCAGACATCATCCCCACTGCCTGTGAGCTCAGGAGCGTGACACCGACTGGCTGTTCCGGTCGGCAGGCTCCTGCCTGCCAGTGTGCCAGCTCTGTGCCCGCTTCCAGGGGAAGGGGGCCTAGGGAAGTATCACCAGGCATCGGTGTTCTAGTTGCGCAGACAAGACCAGGATGGGAGGAACGAGATGTTTATCCAACATTCCTTAGCGCTACGATGTCCTGGCACCCTGCTAGGGCTGGAGATGTGGACATAAGTCCTGCCAGTCCCTCTTTTAGGGAGCCCACGAGCTGATCCACAGCCTTGCCCGTAGGTCCCTGGACAAAAGCAGCGGCCGCCAAGGTCCGCCTGCCCCCTCCAATCCAGCTTCCCAGCTCTCTCTATGCAAACCCAGTAGTCAAGCTATTGGTGGCCAGACTCCTGGTTCCTCCTCTACCCCATCAGCAAATCATGCTGAGCTCAACTCCCTCTGCCCATGCTGCTCCCTCTCTCCTCTTCCCTGGCTGCCATGCCACTTGCCCATCTTCAGTTTCTTCCCTGCCCCCCACCTGCCCCCATCCCTACAGCACAGGTTAGGTGCCCTCCTCTGTGCCTCCTGCTGCTACTCTCCCCCACGAGAGCACATTTCACACCAAATTGTAACCATCTATGTATTAAGAAACTGTCCTGGGAAGGAGGGCCCATGGCTCACATGTCTCAGAGTCCCCAAGCCCAGGGTCGGGGACAGAGTGGGACTGGGGTGTGTGCAGAATGGAGGGAGTTAGAACAGTGAACCAAGCAGCAATCAGAGATGCAAATAGCCATGCAGACTACTCACTTCCCTGGCACCCAGAGCACACTGGACCTGAACCCCAACCCTGGCTTTCAAGATGGCCCATCTGTAGTAAGAAGAGCTAAGGCCTGGAAGGCAAAAGTCTCGTGGTCTGGACTCAGCGTGTACTAGCTGCTGTGTGACCCTGAGTAGTCCCTGCCCCTCTCTGGGGCTCAGTGTCCCTGACAGGTGGACTGTGAACCAGATGAGCTCTGCCAGTACATGTTCTAGGCTGTCAAGCCGACGTCCTCCCTCCTCTCATCAGTGGTGTCTTGATGATGCTTGGTAACTGGCTCTCTGGGTTGAAAAACAAAAGCTCTGATTTAGCTCCTGTTGATTTCCATGGTGTAAATATTCCCATCATGGCCGATTTCAAGCCACTAACTTGGTAGCACTGAACTTGGAATTGGGAAGAGATGTACACCATTGGCTTTCTCAAGCTGGTATGAGCCAGCATGAGTTGGCAAGAGCTAGCTCCAGCGCAGCACTGCTCCCCACCCCCTCCTGGGACACTTGTCCCTCCCCCAACTCTTGGATATGGGCACTCTTTGTTCAAGCCTGACCCACGCATTCCTTAATTCTTGCTCCCACCCTGTGGGTTCCTAGTGCTAAGCTAGACAGAGCACCAGTGCCTCCCGCTGGGGAGGCGACGCTTAGGAGAGAGACCTGGGGTCAGGGATGAGGAGCCCCTCAGCACTGTTTCTGGGGTCGAGGGAGGTCAGCACCCTCCGCCCCCTCCCAGTGCCTCCTCTGCACCCCATACCCTAAATCCCTTCCTTCCCTGGGAGTGAAAGCCCAGAGCCTGACAACCATCAACAAGTATAAAGGGCCCTTGAGAGGCCTAGTAGGGGGCAAGAAGTCACTAAAACCCAAGGCAGTGAGCTGGGCTCCCCCTGCTGGAAGAAAGGGGAGATCCCAGTGAAGCTCTCCACCCGGAGCCTGGAGCCTTGCATGCACTTGCCTCTCTGTAGCCATAATTATCATACACATCCTGAGAAGGCTGTGCTGTTACCATCCTTCCACCAGGGGGCAGCCCCGCGCATACCCCGTCCTACCTGCCCTCTGGGCACTTGGGGATAGAGGACTGTCCCCGGCTCAGAGCTAGTTTTCTGTGCTTCCTCACAGCCCTGGTGTGAAGGGCTGGTGTCATCCCGGTTTACAGGTGAGGAAATGGAGGCTCAGAGCGGTCAAGGTCACACAGTGAGTGGCAGCCGATTCAAAGCCAGTCAGGGACTAGAAGGCCCATCTTTCCACCATATGGCCCTCCCAGGCTGTAGAGGAAGGTGTAAGTGCCATTGGCGTGTGTGTGTGTACGCACGCGTGCGCGCTCTCATTCCCTCCCGTGCCCCCTGTCCACCTGGCCAAAATCCTCCACCTTCCAGGCCCAGCTCCCTCCCTCTTCCACCAAGCCTGTTCCTTCTCTCCAGTTCCTCCCACCCCAGCCTCCCCCCTCTCCAGCTTGTTGCCACCTCCAGGTTCTTCCAGCCCTAAGGGCTGAACTGTTCCTCCTGCCTTAGCAGTCCCAGCTGAAACCTGGGATGCGGGGGCTGGGAGCTGCCTCCAGTGTTATTCCTGCTGCTGTCCCTGCCCTGCGTTGTCCCTGGGGTGCAGTAGGACTGCAGAGATGATGAGCAAGTGACAGATGAATCAATGATGGCGAGCCCGTGCACTGGCCAGGACTCAAAGTCACTGACCCAGAATGGTCGGCCCCATTGAGAGTTGAGGCTCGGAGAAGGGAGGGCCTTGCCTTAGGTCACACAGCAGGGTCAGCCACTGGCACCCTGACTTCAGCTTCACGACGCTCCTACCTACAATCCCTTTTCTCTACAGAGAGGAGTCTGGGGCCCAGAGAGGGAAAAGGTCTTGTCCAAGGCCACTCAGCTCCTCATCCGTGTCCCAGTGTTGGGGTGGGGGTGAGACAGGATGCCCGCTTGGCCCATAGTGACCCAAGCCCTCTCCATCTCACCCTGCAGGACTTCATCTGCGTGTCGTACCTAGAGCCGGAGCAGCAGTCGCGGACACTGGCGTCGCGGGCGGACACGCTGGCCTCGGCGCTGTGCGCACAGTGCGCAGAGAAGTTCGAGGTGCTGCAGCCGCAGGACTACCGGCTCTTCGTGCTGGTCGAGGGGCGCTGCTTCCAGCTGGCGGACGAGGCGCTGCCGCATCACATCAAGGGCTACCTGCTGCGGAGCGAGCCCAAGCGCGACTTCCACTTCGTGTACCGGCCGCTGGACTGCGGGGGCAGCGGGGACCCGCCCTGCCTCGTGGTGCGGGAGCCCAACTTCCTGTGAGCCAGGCTACCGCAGCCCCCTCCATGGCAGTGTTGACTGAGACTGGCTGGGCGGAGAAGCGGGCAGACTGGGGTCACACTTGCTCACCCCCATGCTCACACTCCGCGGAACCCCCTCATACATGCAGGAGCCCATCTGAGCACACACACTCCCCACGTGGATGCCCATATGTCACACATGCTTGCAACCCACTGAGCATGCCCAGGTTTGTGAAAATGACAGGAAGCAGTGGTCACAGCACTGGGCGGCCAAGTTACTTGTTAGACAGAAAAGGACAGGCTCGGAGAGAAGGGACTCTCCAGCCAGATGCAGCAAACAGAGCTCCAGACTGGGCCCTGGGCCACATAGCCTCTGCCTCCCCCTGCCATCTGCCCAACCCGAAGTATTTCTCCTGCACCCCAGGATGGCGCTGGGATGTGTTGGATGCATCCAAGATCTCAGGAGTTTCACTCAGGGTGTGTGTTGAAGAGACACACACACCCCCATCTCTGCATCAGAGCCTGCCCTCAGCTACCTGCACCCACAGTCTCTCCTGCAGCTCCTGAACGCCTCCAGAAGCAGCCAGACATGCACGGGGACATCAGTGAGGCCAGCTCCACAGCTCCATGGATGAGGCCAGCCGTGGCTACACAGGATCAGTGACAGGGCCCTTCCCCCAGTGGGCACCAGGGCAATCGTGGCAAGAGGCACTGTGTGGGGAGAGTTTAATAAAAGCCCTTTTGAAAATTGTATCTCCTTTTCTCAAGGGGCTGGAGCTCTGCTCAGCCAGGCAGGCAGCCCATTAACAGCCTAACCCCCTTCCCAGGTGGGGTTCAGAAGACCCCCCTCCTTTCCACTGATGGCCCTGTCTTTTGAGAATTTACAGTGTACCCTCAGCCCTCAGGGCCCTGGCCTCTGTGTACCCCTCAGCCCAGTATGTCCTGCCTCTTCTTTATCCTTGGTTCCTCCCATCATTCCCACCTCTGGATTGTTTTCCAAACAGTCTCTCACCTTCGTGCCTCTGCTACCTATCCCAGAAATATCATTCCCTAAAGTCTTTGCCTAGTGAAACTCTTATTCACCCTTCAAAGCCCATCTCCTCCAGGAAGGCTTCTCTGATTTTTTGTACTGGCCAGATAGACCTTACATCCTACATCCCCCTGGGCTCGTCTCTCTCACAAGAGACATCCCATCAGATCGCAGCTGCCTGTTGCTCCTGCTTTCTCCACCAGGTTTGAACCATTCATGTCTGCGTCCTCCGCATTGATTAACAGTGTGTATTTGTGGAGTGCCTGCTAACTGTCAGCACTCTTCTAGGCCCTGGGAAACAGCAGAGAGCAAAACCAAGCCCGTGCAGATAGCAACGAGCAGGGCGCACAGGAGCGCAGCTGGACCCACCTGAATTAAACTCCTGGGCATAGCCAGTCGACAGACACCTGTAGTGAAATGCGAGGCTCACTCCAAAGCAGCCATCCCTGGAGGACTTTCCAGGCTGGGGGTCGGTGTAGCAGGCATGAGAAAACACCCCCCGAAGCTGAGAGCAGCCAGCCAGGATCCCAGGTTGCCCCCCTCCCCCGTGCAGGCCCTGTCCCCACCTGAGCTTCAGTGTCCCTGCACCCCTGAGCTGAGCTGTTAGAAGCCTTGTGCCCCCAGCTGTAAGGCACTGCCCACTGCCTCCAACAAGGCCTGAGACTGGTGGAGAAGGTCACCCCAGCAGCCTCTGGGCCCAGGTGGGGCCGTAGCTTGGGGTGGACAGAATTCAGAGGGTGGGTTGCGTACCAGCCCAGCCCTGGGGGATTATGTTAAGCTCCCAGGAAGGGAGCAGAGCCAGCCAGTGAGCTAGACTGAGGGGGCCACTGTCAGGTGTGTGTGTGTGTGTACATACATGTGTATGCAAGGGTATATACCAGGCCCACCATCCTGAGGTCAATGCTGGGGTGCACCCATCATCAGGAGAGGCCAGAGAAGAGGAGCCCCTGTCATCTGGATTCTCTGTCCCAAGGTAGGTGTGACGGGGTGGGGTGGGGCCTGATCCCGGGCCAGGAGACAGGACCGGCACAGGTGCGGAGCCCCTGGGGCTACTAGCAGTTCCTCCGCATTCTTGAACCTGGGCTGCACAGCGGCCCCCGAGGGAGGTATTTCTGGATGTCATTTCTGAGGACATGTCGGCTCAGAGAAAGGGAGTGTGGCAGTCTGCTCAGGCTCCATGACGAAGCGCCACAGATGGGGGCGTCCACGCAGAATGGACGGTCTCCGTTCTGGAGGCTGGAAGTCTGCCATCAAGCTGTCGGCAGTCGCGCCTCCTTGTCTCACAGATGGCGGCCTTCTCGTGTCACGTGGCCTTTCTGTGCACGGGCCCTGGTGGCTTCTCCTCTTCGAACAGGGACACCAGTCCTACTGGGTTAGGGCCCCACCCACATGACCTCATTTAACCTGAGTTAACTCTTTTTTTTTTTAAATGTGTTTTTATTGTTTTTTAGAGAGAGAGGAAGGGAGAAAGAAACAGCGATGTGAGAGAGAAACATGGACAGGCTGCCTCCTGCACACCCCCAGCCAGGGATCGAGCCTGCAGCCTGGGCATGTGCCCTGACCGGGAATCGAACCGGGACCTCTCAGTCCACGGGACTGACCCACACTGGCTGGACCTGAGTTAATTCTTTAAAGTCCCGTCTCCAAATACAGCCACATCCTAAGGTACTGCTGGTTGGGCTTCAGCATGTGAACTTAAAGAGACACAATTCAGCTCATCACAGGGGTGGCTGCCCAGCCCAAGATCAAGCAGCCAATAAAAAGACCAAGTGAGCAATGGGGGGGAAACATCTGTAACAAAAATAAATTCATTTTTTTTAAAAAGAAGCCCAAGTGAGGCTTGAACTCAGGGCTGACTGACCTCTAACTCTAGGTTTCTCTTCCCTGCCCTGTGCAGCATCCCAACATCAGACAATCCTGTCGCAAGACCCAGCTCGGGGGGAACTTTCCTGAGGCAACCAGCCCTGGTGAGTGTCACAGGCTGACCTGACCAAGGGGACCCAGCAGCAGCTGAACTAGCCTACCTTTTCCACAGGCCCGAGCAAGGGGTCAGGAGTCCAAAATCGTGTGTGTGCGTGCACATGCGTGTGTGTGTGTGTGTCCAAGCGTGATGGGACCACAGGCTGTGACAAAAAACAAGGACTTGTCTGTCTGTCCTCCCTGGCATTTGTCCCCTCTCCCCTTGGTGGGCTCTCTCCTTCCCTCTGCCTTTCCTGGCTCTGCAGCCTGGGGCTGAGACTGGCCCACAGTGCTGGGAGAAGCCACCCAGGGTTCTGCAGAGAGAGGGCCACGCCCTCACCCTGCTGCTCTTCCATCCCCAGGCCTAGCTGTGGCCCCTGCCTCTCTCTGACACCTGGGTGCAAAGTCCTGCTGGTCACAAAATGTCTTAAACTGGCCCTGAAGATGCCTGGCCCATGACAGCCTCATCTTAATGCGGTGTATCCAATTCTCCCTCGTTATGATCGAGTCCCTGCTGAAGGGACAGGGGACAGGCCAGCAGGTGAGGCAGGCAGGGAACAGAGACCCTGAGAGATAGGAGAGATGGGGGGGTCCTCTGTGTGCAGTGTAGATGCCCTCCCCCATTCACAGACAGCCTTCTGTCCCCACTTGGTGGGCCTGAGGCCATGTCTGGAAGGCCTGGCACACGTGTGCGGATGAGGTCACTGTGTGTGCTCTCCCTGGGCCAGAATCTGGCTTGGAGCCGCTCCTGCTCTGCAGGGTCATCTGAGGTTGTGGAAGTGGGGAGCATCTGTGGCAGGAACCAGGCCCTTCCTTCGCTGGAAGGTCACATGGAGCAGGGCTTTGGGGCTGTGGACTCACAGCAGCTCGTCTGTGTCCCCTCCCTGGCATTGGCCCCCTCTCCACTTGGAGGGCAAGGAGAGTTGCAGCAGACACGGAGCTCGCGCCACCTTGTGCCAGGAGTATAGTCTTTTGTCTCGGTCCCAGGAGTCTCACATCTTCTGCCAGCACCTAGGAAACTGTGGCAGGTGACCTGGTTGGCTTGCAAGCAGGGGAATCTTAGACTCTCAACAGAGCTTGACAAGGAAGGTGGAAGAAAGTGAAAAATCACAGAAAAATGAAATCGAAATGTGCTCTATGTAGGGTAACTGATCATTTCAAGGGGGCTTGAACAGAAACCTGAGCCAGAACTGCTGGGAGATGAGGCTGAAGGGTGGGCCAGGGCCTGAGTGGTCCTGGTTGGCAGCACAAGGAGTCGAAGTTCCCCACCCACGTAGGACAGAATTGGAGGGGCCAGATGAGAGAGAGGGGAGACAGGGGTGAGAGGGGAGAGAGAGGAGAGAGGGAAGAGCTACAACTTGATCTGCGGTTGGTAGTCGCCTCTGCTGAGCCCGGAGGTGCATGGGAGAGGCCATGCTGAGAACCAGGGCCGGCTGCCACCAGTACCAGGCCTGGGGTCACTCAGCAAAAGGCACAGGGTACCCCAAGGCCTGCCACCACTTGCCAGCTGGCCTGGCTCAGCCACTGAAATGACCTGCTGTACACCAGTTAGGTGCAGTGGGTCTCAGGGAGTCAGCAGGGTGGAACGAGGTCACCAGGTCAGTGAAGACTCAGATCTGGCGTTGTGGGAAAGGGTCCAACACAGGGACCGTGGCGGCTGTCCCTCCAGACCTTGCCCCAAAGCCTCACCACTTAGTTTCTCCCTGTACCTCTCTGGCAACCCCCAAACCGCTGTCCCTCCCGGAGCCCAGGGTGAGTGCCTGTGAGCAAGTGAGTTTTTGTGCTGGGCCCTTTAAGAGGACGCCCAGGTTTCCTGTGGCCTTCTGTGGAGCCCCATGTGGGGCTGGGACCCCTCTCTCCTTAGGCGGGACCTCTGCAGCTGAGACATCCCCCGATTCTCCACCACCACACATGGGTATGGGGCCTGCCCACCTCACGTCTCGCCTCCTACCAGTCTCACGTGCCTTCTTCCGTCTCCTTAGTTGTAGGACTTCTGCGCAGCTACACTTCAGCTGGTCCCCCAGGTTGGTTGTTGATGTGGTGCTGGGAGGAGGCGGGCACAGCATTCACCTGCTCTGCCATCTTGACCAGATCTTGCAAACTAGTAATTGAAGGGAAATTTCTTATTTTGAAAAAGAACCTCTTAAAAAAAACAACAACCCCAAGCTACCATTCTACTTAACAGCACAAGTCTAAATGCTGTCCCCGTGAGATCAGGAACAAGGTAAGCTTGTCTATTCTTTTGACTCCTAGTCCACGTCCTTCCAGATGCCAATGCAGTGACACAAAAAAAGAAAGTAATGGTGTCCAGGTGGAAAAGGAAGAACTAAAACTAGTCCTGCTCACAGATGACATCATCGTCTGCACAGAAAGTCCCCCACAAAGCTCATAGAATCAGAAAGTGAGTTTAGAAAGGTTATGAAATACGAGGCTAATAACAAAACAAACATTATATTTCTATACATTAGCCATGAACAATTAAAAACTGAAACGTCAGTCTGGCTGGTGTGGCTCAGTGGTTGAGCATTGACCCAAGCACCAAGAGGTCACCGGTTTGATTCCCGGTCAGGACACATGCCCAGGTTGTGGGCCCAATCCCCAGTGGGGGACATGCAGGAGGCAGCCAATCGATGTTCTCTCTCATCTATGTTTCTATCTCTCTCTCCTTACTTCCTCTCTCTCTCAAATCAATAAAGGGAAAAAATTTTTTTAAAAAACTGAAACTTTAAACAGCATTTAGCCCTGGCCAGTTTGGCTCAGTGGTAGAGCACTAGCCTGTGGACCAATGAGTCTCGGGTTCAATTCCGGCCAAGGGCACATACCTCTGTTGTGGTTCGTCCCCAGCCCTGGTTGGGGGTCGTGTGGGAGGCAACACTCGATGTGTTCCTCTCATGTTGATGTTTTTCTCTCTCTCTCTTTCTCCCTCTATCTCCCTCCCACTCTATCTGAAGATGAATAGAAAAATATCCTCAGGTGAGGATTAAAAAATAAATAGATAGCATTTACAATAACTCCCTGCAAAAGATGAACTAGTTAAATAGTTCAGTCAAAAGTTGGTTGAGAATTTGGTATTGATCTTTCTTATGCATTATTAATATTATATATTATTACATATGTATGTATCTACAGACACTATGTTTATCATGTTTTTAAACAATATGTTAATCAACAATAGAACCCAATTCAAAAATGGGTAGAGGACCTAATAGATACCTCTCCAAAAAAAATATACAAATGGCCAAGAGACATATGAAGAAATGCTCAACATCACTAATCATCAGAGAGATGCAAATTAAAACAACAATGAGGTATCACCTCACACCTACCTGTCAGAATGGCTGCCATCAATAAATCATCAAACCACAAGTGCTGGCAAGGATGTGGAGAAAAGGGGACTCTAGTACACTGCTGGTGGGAATGCAGACTGGTGCAGCCACTATGGAAAACAATATGGTGTTACCTCAAAAAGTTAAAAATTGAACTGCCATTTGACCTAGTGATCCCACTTCTAGGAATATACCCTAAGAAGCCTGAAACACCAATCAGAAAGAATATATGTATCCCTTTATTCATAGCAGCATTATTTACAATAGCTAAGATCTGGAAACAATCCAAGTGTCCATCAGTAGATGAGTGGATAAAAAAGCTGTGGTACATGTACACAATGGAGTACTATGCAGCTGTAAGAAAGAAAGATCCCTTATCCTTTGAGATGGCATGGAGGGACCTCGAGAGTATTATGCTAAGCGAAACAAGCCAATCAGAGAAAGACAAATACCACATGATCTCACTTATTTGTGGAATGTAATGAACAAAATTAACCCAGAGACATAGAGGTGGGGTACAGACTGAAAAGCCTCAGAGGAGGGGAGGTTGGGGAGGGAGAGATAAACCACAGAACTTACATGCATGTTTGCATGACCAATGAACATAGACAACAAAGCTGGGGATGGGGCAGGGGAGGAGGGGAGGAGGGTGTCAATGGGGGAACAATGCAAAACATCTGTAACAAAAACAAATTAATAAATAAAAAGTAAATTAATTAAAAAATAAATAAAATAAACAATATGTTAATGTCCTATGTATATGTCATTTTGTAATAATATAAATGTTATAAAATATTATTTAAATATTTAGCCATATTGACTTCCACTGTATAATATCCCATTGCATGGATATGCCACAATTTATTTACCCATTCCTCCATTCAAGGAATTTAGGTGATTTCCATTTTTCCAAACAATGCCATAAACCAGTATCATATATGTTGCTTTGTCCACATGTGGGAAGTTTCTCCAGGGCAGTGGTCCTTAAATCTGTTATTACATTTAATAAAAATATTCTGAGAATGCACCCACCATGTATGAATATGGTATCCTTTATAAATTATATATGTATGTTACTGTACCAAATTAATATGTGCATCATAAGAAAAGAGAATGAGCTAAAAATACCAATATTTTACAAATATTTTTATTCATTATGGGTACAAAAATCATTAGCATAGATAATGTGATTGTGTGCTTCCTTCATTTCTAAAAATCCTCAAGTTGAGATTTGAAAAAAGAAAAGCTATGCAGAGGCCTGGATGTAAGCTGAGTTTAGTTCAACCCCGTCATACTGGTCAGATACTGTCAAGAGGAAGAGAGGGTGAGGCACGGTGGGCCTTCAGTGGACTCGAAAGCAACCATCGTTTAAAAAACTGTGACGGTTTAACCAGTGGTGCGGGAACAACTGGAAATCCACGTGCTCAAGACTGAAGGGACCTTCCCTACCCCACACTACACAAAACTTAACTCAGTGGATCATAGACCTCATGTAATGAAAATAATAAAATTAGTAGAATAACTGGAGTAAATGTTGGTGACCTTGGGTTAGGTAATGATTTCTTAGCTATGAAACAAAAAGCACAAACAACAGCGAACCACCTGACATCGAGCTGAATGGCAGTCCTACAACCACGGGATTAAAGCAGCAGCCACATCCAGACTGGTAGGAGGGCGGAGGGGACGGACCACACCCACGTGTGGCGGATAAAAATCAGGAGGACACCTCGGCTGGGAAGGTCCTCCCTGAGGACTGAGGCGTCCCCGTCCCACACCAGGCTCCCAGCTCAGGGTTCCAGTGCCAGGAAGAGAAACCCCATCACTTCTGGCTGGAAAACCAGCGGGAACTGAGGCTCAAGGAGGCTGAGGTGGCTGGAGCCCCAGGCAGCTCCTCTTAAAGGGCCCGCACACGGACTTATCAGACTTGCACCCTCCAGGCTCCAGCGCTGAGGAGGCAGCTTTAAAGGCACCAGAGACATACAGGGAAGAACTGAGATGTTTGGCATTGGGGCGAGGGCTAGAGAGGCAGCTTTCTCCGGGACAGATGTGCTGGCAGAGGTCGTTGCTCCTTGGTGAGCCCTTACCCCACGAGGCCAGCAGATGGGGCCCCATATCTGGGACTCCAGCAACCTGGCTCACACTGTTTGACACGCCCGGGTGAGGATAAAAAACAAACAAGCAAAAACAACCTTATGCTGCCCTGGCTGGTTTGGCTCAGTGATTAGAGCGTCAGCTCTCGGAATGAAGGGTCTCGAGCTTGATTCCCGGTCAAGGGCACGTACCTGTGTTGCAAGTTTGATTCCTGGCCCTAGTTAGGGTCATGTGGGAGCCAACCAATCGATATGTCTCTCCCACATCTCTCTCTCACATCTCTCCCTCCCTCCCTCCCTCCCTCCCTCCCTCTCTCCCTCCCTCCTTTGCACTCTATCTAAAAATCAATGGAAAAATATCCTTGGGTGAGAATTAACAAAAATTTTTGCTTTAACACCTTATGCTAAGTGAAAGAAGCCAGACACAAAAGACCCCATAATGTATGACTCCATTTACACAGACTGGCAGGCAAATCCATAGACCGCGAGCAGGTGAGAGGTGCCAGGGACCGCGGGCAGGGGCGTGGAGCATCACTGCTAGTGGGTCCGCATTCCTCTTGGGAATGATGAGAACAGGTTGTGGTGGTGGTTGCACAACCCTGTGGACACACTAAAGGCAACGAATTGTACCCTATAAATGGGTGAATTTTGTGGTATGTGAATTTATCTCACAGAGCTATTTAAAAGATGAGAAGGAGCCCTGGCCGGATAGCACAGTTGTTAGAGTGTTGTCTGATAAGCCAAGGATGCCAGTTCGATCCCTGGTCAGGGCACATACAAGCATCAGCCAATGAATGCATCAATAAGTGGAACAACAAACCAATCTCTCTCTCTCTCCCTCCCTCATTCCTCTCTCTCTCTAAAATCAATACTTTTTTGTTTTTAATCTTAAATTCCTCTGATAGGGAGCATAGCCCAACTTCAGGTACACATACTGTGACCTACAGCAAGTCATCCATAGTCCGGTCACAAGATCAGCGGTTTTCTGTTTCAGATGTGTAGATGTTTGTGATGGGAGCTTGAATCACATGGGGCGGGGGGGGGGGGGGTCATACGAATGTCCCCAGGCCCATGCCAGTGGACATCAGTTGTTGCCCTCTGGCCTGTACGTACCACACTAGACACCGTTCCAAAGTCCAAGACTTCAAGTCTTTTTCTTTACACAATACATTGAAGCTTTTTATGCCAAGAATGATAACCCGTCTTATTCTTTCTTTTCACAGAAAAAGCTTCATGCTAAGCTTAGCAGAGATTCCAGCACAGTAAGAAAATTATTTTGAATCGTCCCACCTTGAATTCGGTAGTGCATATACCTGCGTAATCAGAAGGAAGTTCATAACTCATTCCATCATACCTGTTCCACTCAGACTTTCTTGATCTGAGTTCTCACAAACACTTAGGACATAGTCATGATTTAACTAGAGTAAAAGTAGGATCTGTTTTGTTTTTGTTTTTTTAATTCTCACCCAAGGATACTTTTTCATTTATCTTTAGACAGAGTGGGAGGGAGAGAGACAGAGAGAAACATCGATGTGGGAGAGACACATCAACTGGTTGCCTCCCGCACAAACCTGACCAGGGCCAAGAATGAACTACAACTGAGGTATGTGCCCTTGGCTGGAATTGAACCTGAGACTCATTGGTCCACAGGCCAACGCTCTAACCACTGATCCAAACTGGCCAGGACAGGATCTGTATTTTAAATGGGCTTAGAATTAATTCAGTTCATCACCAGTGCTTTAACTTTTCAGTGAGTTGGGTTCACCGTTAGAATAAAACTGAACAGACTGACTTACTCTGATTAAAAGTTCACGTTGACCAGTGTCTGACAGTTTAGGTCACAGTGATGGCAATGTTTTAAATAAATCTGACTTCCAATCTACTCTCTTATTTTACAGGAAAACACAAGTGAACAGATTTTCAAATCCCACCAAAACCATCCTATCACAAGTATAAAATACAACGTTGTATATTTATATTTCAAATGTGTACTTACCTAATGAATCATATGACATAACCCTAGGAGTCCAGACTCAATTAGCCTGCTGAGCAATTTTTATTTTAAAAGCAATCTCGATTTTCATTTATTTCACTTTTGCCTATTGGTTCAGGGTAATGGCTGCCCTGAACTTAAGACATTTGGAGATATTTCACCCAACAGAGTCAACATGGTCCTACCTACACCCCTGCCTTCAAAAAATACTGCTAGGACTTCATGGAAATCTGGGGTAGCCATATAGTTACAGTTTATGATTGTTCTAGAAGGCATTATGGCATATTCCTCCAAACAAGGTTTTCGAGATCACCAAGTCTTAGCTTTACTGACAGCACATTATTGTGTAGCTTCATGAGTGTGTATACACGTGCGCCTGTATTCACACACACACAGGTTTAGTCCCAAGTAGGAAACACTGTATTAACGACTGTTACCAGGGTCATGACAGTCAGGTGACTCAGTTTTCCGAAGCAACCAGACGTTATCGACGATTCATAACAGTGTTCATTTCCAGGCCTGTGTCATCTTTAAGGGTCAGTGGAGGTCTCCCTGTAGCTCCCAGAACACACTGATTAAGGCCTAGCAGTTAAAAGTTAGAAAAACAATATTGCTTTTATGTGTATAACACTAATGAAGTAAAATTTGCTGATCCGTGACTTACAACTTAATTTCTGAATGATTTTCTCCAAACTACAGTTATGTTTTTTGTATCCTCACAATATCTAGTACCTTCCATCTTGTCCAGTAAAGACTGTAAACGTGAGCTGACTGATTCCTTCCTGTGGTGACCTCACAGCCTAATAAAGGAGATGACTAGAGCACGGCGGCGAGTTTGCAGAGGGTTTTGGTGATGTGCCAGGGAAGGTCACGAGACCTAGCTCACAGCCAAGAGAGCAGCCTCCACGGGAGGGGGAGGGGGAGAAGTCCTGCCGGACGGCTTTGTTTGGAGACTCCTTGGTAGGAATAGACTCTGTCACCTGTAGACCTGTGTGTTTAACTAGGATGGCGACTTTGCAGGTACACGGAGAGGGGAAAACAAGAGATCCTTGTATGTTTGTGCAACGTGAGCATTTGGGGTGTCTTGCTATCCAAGTGATGATTCCTTTCACATTGAAACCAGCATGACTTTTTTTTTAATCCTCGCCGAGGACAATTTTGCATTTATCTTCAGATAGAGCAGGGGGGCGGGGGGCGGAGAGACACACACATTGACTGGTTGCCACCCACACGACCCCAGCCAGGGCGGAGACAGACCACAACTGAGGTACGTGCCCTTAGCGGGAACCGAACCCGGGCCTCTCTGGTCCATGGGCTGACTCTCTAACCACTGAGCCAAACTGGCCAGGGCTAAACCAGCATGACTTCTAATGTGCATTTTGGGGTGGATGGCTTAAACAGATGAATGGGCGAGTTGAGTTCTCCTGCTGCGGCTGAGATTGGGATTCTCCTGGCTTTGCTTCCTCGGGCTCCTTCGGACATGAAGTGGATGACTCCACGGGATGGCCGTTGACATCGTGGTGCTTACTGTGGCCGGAGCAGGCCAGGTCAGTGACAGGTGTGGGTGGAAAAGGAGGCTGGATGTACCTGTCCTGTGTGCTCATGGTCATCATTATCTCTACACATACATATGATATACATATATATCTACATAAACATGGTCACCTCAGCTACTGACTGCATGAAACTGCCGACTGGCCAGATGGGGCGGTTCCAAACGGTCTCGTGGCCAGCCATGGCACAAACCCAGGTGGCGATGCCAATGTTTAATGGACAGAATGGATGAACTCAATTTCATCCATTTAGTAATACTAAGGAAGGCCTATTGCCCCTGTTGTCAAGATGAGAAAACTGAAGAATAAACAGCTGAAGTACCTTGCCCAAGACCAGACGCTGAGCCAGGATTTGAACCCAAGCATGTCAGAGCAGAAAGACCTGTCTCGTAACCACCCAGGTTATACCGCCCCCCTTCACACAGTGAAATGCAAACGTGATGATGGAAGTGATGTAAAAGGGCCAAGGGCAAAGTGGGTGCCAGGGGGACCTTGAAGCCCAGCAGGGACACCCCAGGGCTGGCCTAGACGGGCAACAGGGCGGCATGTAGGGAGGAGAGGCTGCTCAGCCCTGCTGTCAGAGGATTAACAGAAAAGAGTAAACACACTTAGCGCCTTGGAAGGAGCCGGGGCCTCCTGTAAGGACTCTGTGGTGTTCTGCGCTCCCCCGTGGGGTGTTTCGTGCCCCCTTGCCTGGGAGTCCAGCGTGGGCGCCTCCGGGAGCGTGGTGATTAGCTGTGGAGTTTGCATGCAGAAGCCAGAATCTCATCTTAGGGGCAGCTGGCTCGGGGGCAGAGGTGGCCTGAGGGGGAAGGGCCGGAGGCAGCGCTGGACCGGAGGGGAGGCGGCGAAGCCAGGGCACCGGCGGGCAGGAAATGGACAGGCCGTTTTGCTTCGTTTTTAATTGCGGTAAAATATACATAACAAAATCGACCATTCGGCCATTTTTAAGTGCAAGCCCAGTAGCATTAAGAGCATTCCCATTGCCACCAGCACCCCCCTCCATTTCCAGAACTTTTCCATCTTACAAAACGGAAACTTCACTCTCACTGAACACTAACCCTCAAGCCCCTCCTCCAGAGAAACAAAACGCATTTCCCTCCCCTTGCCTCCATCCAGCGAGGTCGGAGGGCTGCAGGCTTTCTAGGGCCAGCCCTGCGTGCCAGGGGCTGTCTCCTACCTGATCCAAGGCCACACGGCACAGAGAGCCTGGCCTCCAGAGCTCCAGGGTGTTTCAGCAAGGACCGGTCCACCTCCATCCCCTGCCGTGCCTCAGCATTCTTATTAGATGTGAAATTGTGTAAGATATGAAATTATTCTAATGAGATTTGTCGGCTCCACTGATGTGTTTATTTATTTTTTATTTTTTTATCCTCACCCAAGGACATTTTTTCATTGTTTGTTCAGATAGAGTGGGGGGGGAGAGAGAGAGAGAGAGAGAGAGAAACATCGATGTGAAAGGGACACATCGAGTGGCTGCCTCCCGCACAACCCAACCAGAGCTGGGGACAAACTGCAACCAAGGTACATGCCCTTAGCGGGAACCGAACCCGGGTCTCTCTGGACTGCAGGCCGACGCTCTAACCGCTGAGCCAAACTGGCCAGGGCTCCACTGATGTGTTTAAAGATGCAAAGGGAACAGGAGTCAAATTGTCCAGGTCACTCTTCTGGTGACCCTGGAGCAAAGCCTTACCTTCCGAAGACCGAATGTGCTGGAGGCCAGGGTGAGGCCCCAAGAGCTTTCTACGTGTGTGGGAGTCAGAGGCTGGCCCCGTGGCAGGCCTTTGTGCCTGGGCACTGCCCTGTCCTAAGTGCCGAGTCAAGAAAATATTTCCCTTCGGTTCCCATTCATAGGGCGCCCCTGGAACATCTCCGTCCCCCATCGCCACAGGAAAGAGAGAGGAGGGAGGTCCAGACCATGTGTCAAAGAACCCTGGGTAACAGGTTTCCCCAGCTTTGCCCAGAGCCCTTTCGGAAACCTGACCTTTGGGCAGAGAGGACATTCTCTGCTGCCCCCTGCTGTTCAGCCCAGAGTGTAGTCTTCGGTGAGACCAGCCTTCAGTGAGACGACCGACTTCAGTCAGTCATGAGCCTTCACTGGGCCCTAGCTTTGGTGTGCAGACCTGGAAAGAATTCTTAGTACAGATGCACCTCGGAGGAGTTGCGGGTTCAGTTCCAGGCCACCACAATAAGTGAGTATCTCAGCAAAGGGACCCACAATCTTATTGCTGGTGGCGGGTCTTGCCTTTAACTTGTCGAATCCGCAACATCTGTGAAGCCTAGTAAAACGAGGTGCCTGTATGCCCCTCCCGCTACTCAGGTACAACCCATGTGTGCCCAGTAAGTATTACGACCGACAGCCGGCGTCCCAGGGGTGAGTGAGCCCGCGGTGGGACTGTGCCCTGCCACAGGGACTTCCCCTCGCCACAGGGAGGGACAGCAGGCTAGACGCCAGGAAGAGGCCTCAGCAGAGACCAGCCCTGAGAGCATCTTGCTGTTGGACTTCCAGGCCCCCAAACTGTGAGAACACTCATTTCGGTTGTGTTGTAGTGTTACGGCAGCCTGCGCGGACCAATGCTGCACCGACTGTCCCCATTTACAGGGCTGAGGGAGTCCCAGAGAGCCCTGGGCACACGGGGACGAGGTGTTCGCCTCGTGTGGGAGCTGACGTGTGCACAGTGTGTGGGCTTCCCACAGTGCAGGTGGTGCTAGTGCGCGGCAGCAAGTGTCGCCGCAGTCCTTCAGCAACTACTTGGCTGTGCTTTCACATACGGGGTGCAAAATAGATCAAGCCTGCCCTCATGGGGTTCACAAGCGTTTCCCGATTGCTCCGACCAGATCTCAGGGTGTCGCTGTGGTTACAATAGGGGCTGTGTCAGAACGGAGGACAAAGTTCGGACGGGGCTGGGCCCTGGAGAGGTGGCCCGTAGGCACTTCTCAGCTGTGCCTCCACAGAAGCCACCAACAAAGGCAGTCACCTCGGCTCCAGGTTTCTGAGAAATGGAGGCCCGAGAACCTGGATATCCCCGAGCCAGGTCAAAGCCACAGGCTGTCGTCAAATGGCTCTAGGAAAGCCCAGCTGCCCCGCCCTGTCCTTTTGCCTGGGCGAGGCCACCGCAGACTGTCTGGAAGACCCCGCTCTTGACCACGAGACAGCAGAGGGAACATGCTTGGGGAAAGCTGGTGCCAGCCAAAGGCTTTTGTAAATGTCAGCGATACCTCCTTGGGGATTTTTCATGAACGCCCATCAGAAGGCCTCATAGATACCGAGTATTTAGAGATCTAGAAGTTTCTTTCTTGGGACTGGCATCAGTGGGCTTCTGTGCTCTCTGGGACTCGGATGCCAATTCCGGCGAGGGTCGCTGTTTTCCAGTGTGTCACAAGGCAGCACGTGGAAGCAACCGGCTTTATGTGACTCGGGAAAGAAGCACATTTATCAAGCCCTTCCTAATGCGAGAGTTTGCGTGAATTTACATCTATACTCGCCCACTCGTTATTCGTTCAAAAGTATTTATTAAGCTTCTACTGTTTTCCAGGCATTGATATAGGCCAGATAAACTGAGAAATATATAACATGTCAAGTCCTGATAAGTGCCGTGGAGCAAAAATAAACAGAGTAAGGGGACAGAGTGTGGCGGAGGCTGGTACTTTAGATGGGGTGGCCAAGGAGGGCTGCTCGGAGGAGGTGGCATTTGAGCAGAGGCCTGAATGGAGTCAAGGAGTGTGGCAGGCAAATGCCCAGGGGAGGGACAACCTGGAAAGGGGCCCTAACAGGGCGCATGCCCGGACATGGGAATTCGGCAGGTGTGTTTGAGACCAGCACAGAGGCTCCCGTGTCTGCAATGCGGTGAGCAAGGGAGGGGAGAGGAGACTCAGGCTGGTCAGGGAGGCCTGGTGGGCCATGACAGGGACCTTGGGTTGTCCCAGCGCCTGTCGGGCAGCTGTCGGAGCGGTGATTCTCGGTGCTGGCTGTTCATTAGAATCACCTGAGGAGCTCTAATTCCTGTGCCTCGTGCTAGGCCCCTGGACTCAACCCTGGGGTTGCAGCGTGGCATGCTCGTTTTTTCTAAATGCTCCCAGGGACTCTAATAGCAACCACCGCTCAAAACCACCACATTGGATATCATATGTGAAGCCACAGTAAAAGCTGCAAAAACATGAGGCGAGCTCCGTGATTATTGATCACATATGTGCCTTTCTGGACAGACAACTTTAGATCTAGGAAGGGCATGGAAAGCCTGGCATGGGTCACTGAAGACAGCTCTCCAAAACGAGGAACTTTAAGTGGGAACACCTGCCTCCCATCAACCCAGATGAATCTTTGCTGGGGACAATGCAGTCTCTAAAGCATCCCGAGTCACTGGATGCTATGATGACTGACATAGTAAACATCAAGAGGGAGCTAAAATATAGGCATATTTTTGTTCCTGTGTATTTTTCGGAATGTGAGGTTTAGCCATAGACCTCTCCAAGGCAAGGCCTGGATTTCCCCGGTGCTGCTGTTAATGACAAGCATAATGAGATGCTGGTGGTCCCGTCTCTAAACTGTAAAATGCCTCTCCATCCTGCCTCTTGTTCTGTCCACACCGTCATGCAATCTGCTGAAAGAATCTATGGGAATAAGAGTGTTTATTTAATTGAGCAAAACAGTTGACTTCGATCTGAGGGGGGGTGGTGTATTGGGGGGAGGGTGTCTCTTAAGAAAACTTCAGCAGTGCCCAGGACCCTGGCATAGACATGTGACTTGTGATTTTAGATCATTTTCTCAAGCAAGTTATGCCAGCCAGGGCCTCTGTGCCTCTACTCCGACACCAGCACCTCTGCACAGAGGAATATCATATACACATGCCCTGCTCGGACCCCATTTTGTTGCGAAATAAAGTGTGATCAGATTCCCTCAAGGCCCCCGCCTCTGCCCCGGGAAGATTACCGAGAGGTTGCAACGTTGACTCCATTCACAGGAACTCTCCCTGGTTCCGCCGGACCCTGCCAGCCCTTCCTGACCCTCTCTCTTCTCACCCACCCCTCCGCTCACGGCACCAGCAACACCAGCCCGGGGCCCAGGACGCCTGGAGCTACCGATGTTGACATTTGTTGTCCACATCCACCTGAAGGTTGAAATTCACGTGGATAAAATCAAATATCAGTTGGGTGGGGCATACAGGAGAGATTAAAGTGCATATGAAGCTTTTTGACTGGTCTCTGAGATTTCTATCTCCTTGCAATTCAAAAAAATATTCAAGAACGGCGTCCCCTAAACAATGTGGGGGGCAGCAGAGATGGACAGCGCTGGGCTGCCCGTCTTTGTTCTCCAGAGCTCCCAGTGAGATGCAGAACTCACAGTAAATGGTGGCACCACAGGCTTGCAGATCAATATTCCCTTAATCAATAGCTTAACAAGATCGTATGCAGCGTGGCCGGCCACCTGCTACCTCAAGTTGACGTACAGGATGGAGACAAGGCACCCAGTCAGCTTCTTGCTAGAGCGCTGGGTGCTTGAAATCTCTCTGCACCCACCTGAATCCAAATGTCCAGACTCAGTCCATCGTTTTTGAAGACTCTGTGCTAATGTTGTTGTTTTTAATTTGTGTTTGTTTTTTTTTTTTAATTTATTCATCAAGTCAGTATGTGCAAAGATCTCTACAAGACTTGTTTTGGAAAAGAGCGACCCTCAATTCCGCGCCCTACCCCTGCATTGTTTCATCCAACAGTTCATCTCTAGATAGCATGCTTGTAGAACTGCTGGCTGGGACTCTGTTTAAAACTTCATGTATTAACTTCCTACTATAGAGGAGGAGAATGTCATTCTTTACACCCGCCCTGCCTTTCACACCAGCTGCAGTGCACACTTGTCTGTGTGGGGGGCGGAGGTCCCCCAATACCGCCGTGTAGTGATTTTTGTTAGAATACTATCCAGTTACATTATTAGACTCCTGTCGTTGCTGTTTTTACATAAGCCACATACTGTGCAATGATTAGTTTTTCCTTTTCTGCACAATCCCATAGTTTGGTTTCCCTGGAGTAATTGTTCTTTTTAAATATTAGTTTCTACATGTTTTTACTAATTCCACCTCCAAATCTCCCTTGGTTTTAGGAAATCTCCTCTCAAAATGATTACATGCACCAAATGTTCTATCGGTTTCACCAGTTTAAAGTGGTTTCTTCTGGCCCTGGCCGGTTTGGCTCAGCGGTTAGAGCGTCATCCCGTGGACCAGAGAGTCCTGAGTTCGGTTCCCGCTAAGGGCACGTACCTCGGTTGCAATTTGTCCCTGGCCCAGTTGGGGTCATGCAGGTGGCAAACACTCGATGTCTTAATGTGTCTCTCTCATGTCAATGTTTCTCCCTCTCTTCCTTCACTCTCCCTCCCGCTCTATCTGAAGATAAATGCAAAAATGTCCTTGGGTGAGGATAAAAATAAAATAAAATAAAGTGGTTTCTTCTGGACCCTCCTGCAGGACTCCAATCTGGAGGACAGAAATCCTTTAAAACTATCTTGGGGTTCCCTTTACCTCTCTACTCCGTCCCCTCCTATACTACTGTGTGTCCTGTCATCTTCTTTCTTGATTTATTCCTTTTTCTTTTTTTTGGTTGGGCACTTTTCTGTAGTAGCTTCCTAAGAAACAGAACATAGGAGGGTGGGAGGTAACTTTTTCTAAGATCTTGCACATCTGGAAATTTTTTTTATTCTACCTTCCATTTGATTGCCATGTGGCTGGGTGTGGAATTCCGGCTGAAAGCCATTTTCCCGGGACTTTTGAAAGCCATGTTGGTCTTGTAGCTTTCCAGGCACTACTGAGAGGCCCAAGCCATTCTGATGATCAGTCTTTTGCATGAGAACATTTTTTTTCTCTCTCTAGAAGCCTGTACGATCATTTCTTGGCTTTTAGTAATTTGAAATTTCCTGGTGATGTACGTTGGTGTGGGACCATTTTGTCCACTGTGGGCACTTCCGATCTGGGAACTCACATCCTTTGATTCTGGAGCCATTTTCATGAATTTTTAACAATTCTCTCCCCTCCATTTCCTGTGCTCGCTCTAGAACTTCCGTTATTTAGATGTTATTCCTTCTTGACCAGCCCTCTAACTTTATCCTTTCGCTCCTACTTTTACTTTTCAAGATTTCTTCAGCTCATTTTCCAAACTTTCTAATTTATTTTTTAAATTTCTGCCACCATATTGTTAATCCAAAGAGTCTCTTTAATTGTCTGAATTGCTATTTAGGATAGTATCTAGCTTATATGTCATGATGACAGCGTCCTCTAACTTTTGGGCTATTCCTAGGGTATTTTGAGGGTTATTCCCTGGTATAGTCTCTACTTCCTCCAAGTTGCTGTTTTTCTGATTTACTTGGTTCTCAGTCTGTTTCTCAAACGGCACATCTCCTCGGATGCCCTACAGCTCTTAGCTGCTGCGCACATTTAAGGGGACGTGTCTGCACAGCCGACTGGAAGCTCTGTGCACAGGTCCCCGGTCCTTAATCCCGAGAACTCTGGACGAGCCATTCCATCGCAGAAACCCCGAAGGTGACATTTTTTTCCCCTTCAGCTGATTCAGACCCGAGGATGGAAGGGTGACTGTCCTGAGCTCCAAGCGGGGCTGCAGAAGGAGCTTAGCATTTAGTGCATAAAACTTCATGCACATGTTTGCCATCTAGTACCCTACCCTCAACTGTGCCAGCTGTCTCCTGAGCCCCACACGGGAAGCAACCAAGATGTCCTTCATTATAAAGTATGGTACATCCATATAATGGAGTTCAGTGATAAAATAAATGAGCTGTCAAGCCACAGAAATACAGGAATGTATTAAATACATCGTGCTAAGAGAAAGAAGTCACTCTGAGCAGATTATACATTCATGACATTCTGGAAAAGGCAAAACTCCGGACACCGTAAAATAATCCGGGTTGCCAGAGGGAAGGGCAGGTGGCAGGCTGGCGGGCGAACGGGATTTCTAAGGCGGTGGAACTAGTCTGCGCGCAAGTGGAGCACTGGGCGCGTCAAAACACACAGAACCTCACAGCCTGGAAACGAGAGGGGCTGCAAAGGAAAGGCAAAGGGAACTGCAGATAAGAACTGTACTCTAGCCCTGGCCAGTTTGGCTCAGCGGTTAGAGCGTCGGCCTGCGGTCCGGAGAGACCCGGGTTCGGTTCCCGCTAAGGGCACGTACCTCGGTTGCAGTTTGTCCCCGGCCCTGGTTGGTCGTGCGGGTTGCAGCCACTCGATGTGTCCCTTCACGTCGATGTCTCTCTCTCTCTCTCCCTCCCACTCTATCTGTACAAAAAATGGAAAAATATCCTCGGGTGAGGATTAAAAAAAAAAAAAAAGAACTGTACTCTAGCCCTGGCCAGTGTGCTCAGCGGTTAGAGCCTTGGCCTGTGGACCAAAGAGTTGCGAGTTCGATTCCGGTCAAGGGCACATACCTCGGTTGCAATTCGGTCCCTGGCCCTGGTTGGGGTCGTGCGGGAGGCAACCAGTCAATGTGACTCCCACATTGATGTCTGTCTGTCTGTCTGTCTGTCTCTCTCTCTCTCCCTCTCCCTCCTCCCCCCCTCCTATTCTCTCCCTCCCTCCTCCACTCCCACGTGATCTGAAAGTAAATAAATGGAAAAATATCCTCGGGTGAGGATTTAAAAAAAAAAAAAGAGTTGTACTGTGGTTGGTAAAGTTGTTCCCCATGGGGAACGATTCTGACACTGCTGTACATGTTCACCAGAACGAAACCCTTCGTGGAATGGGTGGTGGGAGCCACGCTTTCCCCTTATAGAGAGTTTACAGATAGGAAAGGGGGGAGGCCAGCATGATCCATGTGGCAGTGAACTGGAATTGGGGACATCAATATGAACTCATGTTTAGCTTAATATAGACACAGAAGGCTACCCACAGAAATAGTTAGAGGTATGTGTATACACATGGGTTAGTATACACACATATATTTTCTTGCTCTCCCGACTGAGAGGGCCTAGATGAAGCAACTAGCACATCTAACTGCCCAGACCTGGGTTTCTAGTACAATTCTCCAGTTAAAGGAACCAGGGCTCCTTGGAGAGATGGCTGGTTCTAGGACTGGGGTTGGAAACATACATGATAAGCCTGGAGCATCTTGCGGTGACAGAATGTAAGGAAGTGCTGAGAAAAAAAAAACATATTAATGGGGAGTATGTCAAATGGACACAGGCATCAACTAAAAGAGCTCCTAATGGCCAAAGCTGGAATAATTTGAGCAATAAAATAAAGTGTTGGATTATAAGCCATGCAGAGAAAGACAAATCCCCCATGCCAAAAAATTCTAAATATTTGCTGTAGATCCTCCTCTTTCAAAGAGGGGTAGCTGGACCCCCATTCCTTAGGTGTGGGCTGTGCATAGTGACTTCCTTCCAACATGCATGGAAAGGGGAGGGAAATAGTGACTTCACAGTGGAGAAATCTGACAAACTACCTCAGCCAGGTGATCAAGGTCAACGTGGCCAGTGAGAAGTCATTTTGAAAGTATGTACCCTTGATGGTGTATGAAAATGGCACTTTATCTCTGTGGTCTTTCTAACAGAACCCTTAACATCAGTCTAACCATGAGAAAAACATCAGACAAATCTCAATTTAAAGACATTCTACAAAATACCAGACCCATACGCCTCAAAACTGTCAAGGCCATGAAAAACAAGAAAACTCAAATTATCACAGCCAAGAGGAGCTGAAAGAGACTGGGAAAACAATGTAACATAGACTCCTGGAACAGAAAAGGGGAATTAGGTAAAAACTAAGGCAAGCTGAATGAAGTATGAACTTTAGTTACTAATAATGTATCACTGCTGTTCCATCAATTGTAACTAATGTATCACACAATTTTAAGATGTTAATAGGGGAAACTGGATTGGGGCACATGAGAACTCTCTGTACTAGCTTTACAATGTTTCTATAAATCTAAAAAGTGTTCTAAAAAATAAAGTCTATTAAAAAAGAAATGAAGGGATAAAAAGGATTTGAGTGATGAATAGTAAAAAAAAAAAAAAAAAAAAAAAAGGCAAAGAAGATAGAATGTGTAGCTAATGAGTCCCTGAAAAAAAAAAAAAAACAAAGCGAGAGAAAGGGACAAATGCAGAATGATAATGTAAGAAAATCTTTCTAATATTAAACATTTTTTAAATCTTTCTAATATTAAATGTTTTTCACACTCAAGGAAAGTGTGAATCAAGTATGTATTTTATACCCAGCAAAATTGCCATTCAAATATGAAAGACACAAGGAAACTGACATCAATATGCAAGAGCACAAGATTGTTCCCATGAACTCTTCCTGAAAAAGTCTTCTAGAGAACAAACTTCAGAACCCATAACAGACTAAAGAAACATCAGCATAAGAACTAGTGGTATTAAATATATAGTGACTAATATAACTAAATTTAAATGAATGTTAAAAAAGAGAGAGTGTAGTTTGCAATGGCTATGTGATCTAACAGTATAGATATAGGTCCAACCACTTAAAAAATGTAGAATATGGATGGCATATATAGAAACTTTATTCAGCAATTATAATCATTGATTATGGCATCCATGTTACTATTTGGAGATATTCTAATTGTATCATACCCTGTGTCCTTGAGAACCAGTATTTCTGATGTGGAAGAAAGGAGATACAATATAGATGAGGTTAATTAAAAATCTAGAAGTCCTGCCGTGGCCAGTTTGGCTCAGCAGTTAGAGCATCGGCCTGCAGTATGAAGAGACCTGGGTTCGTTTCCCACTGAGGGTGTGTGCCTCAGTTGCAATTTGTCCCTGACCCTGGTTGGTCATGCAGGTGGCAGCCACTCCATATATCCCTTTCATGTCAATGTTTCTCTCTCTCTCTCTTCCTCTCTCTCCCTCCCACTCTATCTGAACAAAAAATGGAAAAATGTCCTCAGGTGAGAATTTAAAAAAAAATCTAGAAGTCCAGCCCTGGCTGGTTTTGCTCAGTGGTTAGAGTGTCGGCCCATGGACCAAAGGGTCTTGGGTTCGATTCCCAGTAAGGGCACATACCTGGGTTGCAAGTTTGATCCCTGGCCCTGGTTGGGGTCATGCAGGAGGCAACCAATTGATGTGCCTTTCTCACATCGATGTCTCTCTCTCTCTCTCTTTTTTTCCCTTCCCCTCCTCCCTCTCTCCCTCCCTCCCTTCCATTCTATCTAAAAAAATCAATGGAAAAATATCCTTGGGTAAGGATCAATAAATAAAACAAAATCTAGTAGTCCTGAATTTGAACTGGAAATAGCCATATGAACTGATGAGATCTTTTATCACATGCATAATTTACGTACACGCATATATATGTATATAGTATTTCCCCTGCCTGTTCACAGAAAAGACCTAGAAACAATGTCCGAACAAGTAGCAGTGAGCTATTCTAGCACTCATACTGTTGTCTTGAAATACCATTTCTCATGAAAAGAAACCAGGACTTCTTGGGAAAATAGCTGATTCCAGCTTTGGGACAGGAAATGTACAAGATAAGAATGGCTCATCTTGATATTCCAGACAGGAAGGAAAATATCGACGTTTACTAGGGTCATGTCACAAGGCTTTGGGAATCAACCTGGAAGATTCTACTGGCCATAAAAGGGACACTTTGGGCTTCAATAAAGTGCAATGAATTGAAACCCATTAGATATGTTTAAACCATACGTTTAAAATATTTAGAAAACTTATTGGATCACCTTTTGGGGGGGAAAATGAACCAATTTAAAAAAACCAACAACCACCTGGTAAATAGGACAAAACTGAGTGGTTTTCCTGACTTTCCTACATGAGCTATACCAGTGGATACAGCAGAGAAGGGGAGTGACTCCTTATAAAGTTATTCCAGCTAATACATGAAAATGACAGAATTAGAATTTCACTTGTTTAATTCCTCAATGAATGGATCTGTGCACTGAACATCAGCCACTACCAACATCCCAAAGGAGCAAAGCCAGCCACAGCACCAGAAAGGCCAGACCGAGGTCTGCCCAGGCTGATGCTCCAGCTGCTGGCTGGTAAGGCACACGGGGGCAGGAACACATACTGGAAGGCACGATGAGTGTGCAGTCAGCACAGTCCACACTGGAAAACTCCACAGACTGACAGCCTGGGCTCTTCAACCGAAGGTGGAAGGCAAAGAAAGAGGGCACCTGTGCATTGAAGTGAGCAAGACTAGCCTAGACTTGTGTCTAGGGATGCATACTTGCAATAAAACCATAGCCCAGCCAGTGTGGATTTAGTGTCATCCCATGGACTGAGGTCCCAGTTTCAGGCTCGATCCCCAATGGGGGGCGTGCTGGAGGCAACCGATCGATGTTTCTCTCACATCCATGTTTCAGCTCTCTATCCCTTCCTCTCTCTCTAAAAAATCAATAAAAACATATTTTTAAAAAACACAAAGAACACAGAGAGAGTGGTTACTTCTGGGGGGAGGGATGCTGTGACAGGGATGGAGCATAAAGGGGCTTCTGAGGGGGCTGGTGCTGATGGTGCATTTTGTGTGTCAATTGGGCTGGGGCAGTGCCCAGATATTTAGTCAAATATTTACTCTGGATGTTGTTGTGAGGATGTGTTTGGATATTAACATTTACATCAGTGGACTTTGAGTAAAGCAGATTGCCCTCCATAATGAGGGTGGGCCCCATCCCATCAGTGAAGGTCTTAAGGGAATACAGACTGTCCTCCCTGACCAAGACGGAAGTCTACCAGCAGGTGGCCTTTGGACTTGAACTGTGACTCCTCCCTGGGTCTCCAGCCTGCAGTTTGGACTTACCAAGTCTCCACAATCACGTGAGCCCGTTCCTTAAGATAAATCTCTGTACATGGATAGATATCCTTTTGGTTGTTTCTCTGGAGAATCTTGACGAAGACAGCTGGTCAAGCTCTATTTCTTTGTTGTTGTTGTTGTTGTTGCTTTTGGTTTGTTTGTTTGTTTTAGGGGGAAGAGAGAGAAACATCGATGTGGGAGAGACACATCGAGTGGTTGCCACCCACACAACCCCAACTGGGGTCGGGGACAAACTGCAACCAAGGTACGTGCCCTTAGCGGGAATCAAACCCAGGACTCTCTGGTCCCCGGACCGACGCTCTAACCACTGAGAAAAATAGGCCAGGGCCAAGCTCTATTTCTTTTTTTTTTTTATCCTCACCCGAGGATATTTTTCCATTTTTTGCGCAGATAGAGTGAGAGGGAGAGAGAGGAAGGGAGAGAGAAACATCGACGTGAAGGGACACATCGAGTGGCTGCCACCCGCACGACCATCCAGGGCCGGGGACAAACTGCAACCTAAGTACGCGCCCTTAGCGGGAACCGAACCCGGGTCTCTCCGGACCGCTGGCCGACGCTCTAACCGCTGAGCCAAACTGGCCAGGGCCAAGCTCTATTTCTTGACCTGCGTGGTAGTTGCAATGTTCATCTTATAACACACTCGTTTCATATGGTTTCTGATGTTTTATTTTATAATGAAAAGGTAAAAAATAGTACAATTTGTATACAAGTATGTAAACATGTAAAAAGGGGACTTGACTGATGCACACCAGGCTGTACTTGCAGTTGCCGGGAAGGAAAGGGATGGCCACGCTTTGCTCTGAATGTCTGCGCTACGCACCTCACGTGCCAGCGTGTGTCCATTTTGGATATGAGGAGAAAAAGGCGGCTGGTCCTCGTCATGACACATGAAAGGTCACCGATTAGAAATCTCATCGGAAACGGCTGAATACAAGGGATGGAGCGTACGTTTCTACGGGGGGCCTACGAGCCATAGGAGAAAAGTCAAGGCATGCGGCTTAGGGAATTGTCATTTATTTGAGAAATCAAACACAGCTGCTTTACCCTTTATTATTTTTTAAAATTTGTTTTCCTTTATTGATTTTAGAGAGGAAGAGAGAAACATACATGAGAGAGAACATCGATTGGCTGCCTCCTGCATGCCCCCCACTGGGGATCGGGCCCACAACCTGGGCGTGTGTCCTGACCGGGAATCGAACCGTTGACTTCTTGGTGCCTGGGTCGACGCTCAACCACAGCCACACCAGCCGGACTGCTTTACCCCTTAGAACCATGAACGTTCACGTTTCTGTATTTGTTAAACTGGTAAGTATACTTTTTTTCTACAGGCAGGACAACTGGAGAAGCAGGATCAAGAGGGTAGTTAACAGTTCAAAAAACAGACCTTCTACCACCTGGATCTTGAGGCCTTTTAAGATACTCCCTTTAAAGAGTCTACTTTCCAGTCTTTGCATTTCTTTGGAGATCAGCCAGCACTGAGGGTTGCCCATGTTGAACATTAGTGATACACACACGCCATGGTCCTGCATTTGTTACACAGAACCCAGAACATCCCAAACCCGAGGACAGTAAGAGTTCTTTATCCCGAAGCCACTGATTAGCCCTATGAGGACCTTACTGAGAAAGGATGTTTGTGCTGATTAAAAAAAATTGGCCCATTAGAAACAAAGTATCGCCCTCGAATTTGCAGCCATTACCCTATTTGCCAGGATCCCATCTTCCGTGCCTAACTCCAAACTTCAAAGGCATCAGTCACTGTCAAGTAAGACAGGTTTCACAATATGAAGCCAGGTGGTCATGAGTGACAAGTTCAGTAGGCATTACCTTTGCTCTTTGTTTTCTCTCCAGCTAGCTATCCAAACAGCCATCTCGCTATGTGGCTTATTTTTTAAAACTGCTTTATTGAAGTATAATTAACAAATCACATAATTTCCACTTAATGTGTACAATTCAATTTCCGCCTATTCAAGAGTTGTACAATCATCACCACAATCAATTCTAGAACATTTTCATTACCTCAGAAGGAATCCCCCTCCCCAACAGCAGTCACTGTTTTCTCATTTCCTCTCTTCCCAGGCCCGGGCACCCCTCATCCACTTTCTGGTTCTATAAATATCAACGGCATCATGCAATATGTGGTGTTTTGTGACAGGCTTCTTCCACTTGCCCTAATGTGTGGCATGTTATCAGTACTCTGTTCCTTTTCGCTGCTGCATAATAGTCCACCGTACGGCTGTAGTGTTGCTCTTAGACGTCTTTAACTCACTGTGAGTACCTCCCTGTGTGGGGCACCGGGCAAAGGAAAATGAAGTCAGGCACCCTTTGCCCGGGAGGAGCTGAGATAACCCCCAGACCCGACACCTGCTGGAAGAGAGGCAAAGAAGTTGCAGATAGAGGAGAGAGGACTTTTGATGGACGGGGGGAGGAAGAAGGTTCGAGGGAGAAGCAGCACTTGCAGATACACCCTGAGGACTGTCAGTGGAGGGCAAGGCATTCCCGGGCAAGAGGAAGAGCAAGGAGCAAAGGCACAGGAGCTGAAGAGTCCGAGCGGGCGGAGGACAGACGCAGAGTGGCTGGAGGGGGGGATGAAGCCAGGGGTATAAACTGCAAGGCCAAGGGCCTGAAATTCATACTCAGCTTCAGTTTCACTCTTTATTTGTTAAGGGCTTGTCCATTATTGAGGAATAAAATATAAAAACAATCAAAACTTATATTATTTTCTAAAAACGGTTTTCCACTTGGGGCTGCTGTTGCCCTTCAACATAATCATTCTGAAGACTAGAGAGGCCCCAGCTTCCAACAGGTTCTTTCACGGGCGACAGAGCCCTGGAGAACTTCTCACTTCCTAACACCAAGGGCAAGACGGCCTCTTGCAAATAGTCCTTTCTCAACGCGGAGCTGCACCAACCACACGTGGAGTTTTCAGAGCATCACCGGGGCCTGCAGACCAGGGAGGCGGGGGAGGCGAGAAGCCCCGGGAAAGGCCCTGGTGCAGCCCAGGCCTGCCCCTCTCCATCCACCTCTGATCAGCGCACAATCTCTGGGACGGGGCTCACACTTGGAAAAGCAGCAAGAAGGCAAAATTTCAGTAGTAACCAAGGCACACTTTGTCCATGGACGATTTTATTCTGCAAGAAACAGAAGAAGTTGGTGAACCATGTCAACTCTGCAGAAACCGAGACAAACATAACGCCACGTGGAGCAAGCAGTCATCTCCACAGACCCACTGAGAATGCTGCTATTTCTGGTGCTCCCCCAGGCGGAGCAGCAGCCAGGCTGCCCTGTGGCAGGCAAGGAGAGCAATGCTTGGCCTTCTGCTTCCGGTGGCCCTGCCCGTCCAATGCCATGTGCTGACTCACCTGTCAAGTGGATAGGGTTTTTCACAAAGGTTGACCAGCACATACAGATGTCTCAGAGCATACTCGTACTGGAGGGAAATGGACCAAAAGACACAATCAGAACCATCACTGCATCATACAGTCAACTCTTAACTTGGGAATATCCCACTTCTGTGGTCACAGAGACGAAGCATCTTGAACAGTGATTCTTGACCTCTTTTGGGTCATGGACCTCCTCCCCGCCTTTAGATAATCTGGCAAGATTTATGACCCCTCCCCAAGTACACCCAGGGGGCGGGCAGGCCCAAGAGCACCCTCCCACGGCCCTGCGCCTCTGGTGCGGGGCACCTCCCCGGCCATCTGCCTTTGTTCCTTGGACTCTCATTCCGGGAGGGACACACTGATGAGGGAGACGGATGGTAAGTGACCCCAAACTGGACCCTAACAGGTTAAGACCAAAATAATTGGGGATGCTCACCTTATCTTGACAAAAAAACTTCAGCAGAATGAGAACTCTCATGAGGAAAAGGAAGAAAGTCCAAAGGCACAAAAGTATTCCCAAAACAATACAGTACCCATTCAATAAGTGGGAAATTTTACTCTTATTAAGTAAGTAAGGAAAACACTTTGTTAAATAAATGAGAAGCTAAAAGCTTCCTAATAACGGAGAGCTAGGCCCACAGTGGCCAGGACGCCAGCCTTGGGAGTCCACGTGACCACGGCGCACGTCACAGCCCGTGGACCCTTCTGCAACGACAGAAACGTCTACGAGGCCCTCCAGTCAGGAGCTACTGGCCGGCTCTGGCTACGGACCACGTGAAATGCCGCCAGTGCATTTAATTTATTTAATTAAATTTCATTAATAAAATTAACTTCATGTGAATGAATTTAAATTTGAATTGAAGTAGCCGCACGAGGCCAGTGCTGCCACGCTGAAGAGCACAGCCCTAAAGCAGGTGCGGGCAGCCGTTCGCTGTCAAGAGCCAGATAAGCAAATATTTAGTCTACAGGCTGGATGAAACACTCAACTGTGAAAGCAGCCAGACACGATGGGACCACGTAAATGTGGCTGCGTTCCAATAAAACTTCATTTAGAAAAGGCTTGGACAGACAGGCCCTGACCTGTGGGCCAGTTTGCTGACCCTTTCCAGGAAGGATCCAAGCATCACACAGCACTGACCAAAGAGGAAACCTGTCAGGGACCTTCCACCCTGACACGCCACCATCTACAGAAACCGGACACCTCCTCCTCCAAAGGCCAGGGCCTGCCTTCACCAACCGTGGGGAGGAGCCAGAAGAAATCCAAAAGGGAGAAAAACCTGTGTGGCTGGTGTGACGGGGAGGGGCGAGGGGCGGGGTGTGGCAGGGACACAAGTATAAGAGGATGGGAGTGGAGTCACCTACGATTGGTAAGCTCCTATCCACGGGGACAGCTGAGAGTGACCAGGGCGGCATTTATGGTCCCGAGTTTGGACAACCTCCTTCCTCCCATGCCTGTCGAAGGCCCAGTTTCCTCCTTAGCCTGGTGGAACCTTCCCCAAGGTTCCAGTGGACAGTGTGGGTTTGGCGTCCGGTCAAGGCAGCAGGGAACAGTGCCCGGCCGGCTTACCGTGGGGGAGTGCCAGTTGAAGCAGTGTGCGCGGAGTGGGACACGCGGCCGGCTTACCGTGGGGGAGTGGGACACGCGGCTGGCTTACCATGGGGGAGTGCCAGATGAAGCAGTGTGCGCAGAGTGGGACACGCGGCCGGCTTACCGTGGGGGAGTGCCAGATGAAGCAGTGTGCGCAGAGTGGGACACGCGGCCGGCTTACCGTGGGGGAGTGCCAGATGAAGCAGTGTGCGCTGAGTGGGACACGCGTGCCGGCTTACCGTGGGCGAGTGCCAGATGAAGCAGTGTGCGCAGAGTGGGACACGCGTGAACCGGCTTACCGTGGGGGAGTGCAGTTGAAGCAGTGTGCGCAGAGTGGGACACGCGGGCCGGCTTCCGTGGGGGATGCCAGATGAAGCAGTGTGCGCAGAGTGGGACACGCGGCCGGCTTACCGTGGGGGAAGTGCCAGTTGAAGCAGTGTAGCGCAGAGTGGGACACGCGGCCGGCGTACCGTGGGGGAGTGCCAGATGAAGCAGTGTCGCAGAGTGGGACACGCGGCCAGGCTTACCGTGGGGAGTGCCAGATGAAGCAGTGTGCGCAGAGTGGGACACGCGACCGGCTTACCGTGGGCGAGTGCCAGTTGAAGCAGTGTGCGCGGAGTGGGACACGCGGCCGGCTTACCGTGGGCGAGTGCCAGATGAAGCAGTGTGCGTGGAGTGGGACACGCGGCCGGCTTACCGTGGGCGAGTGCCAGTTGAAGCAGTGTGCGCGGAGTGGGACACGCGGCCGGCTTACCGTGGGCGAGTGCCAGATGAAGCAGTGTGCGCAGAGTGGGACACGCGGCCGGCTTACCGTGGGGGAGTGCCAGTTGAAGCAGTGTGCGCAGAGTGGGACACGCGGCCGGCTTACCGTGGGGGAGTGCCAGATGAAGCAGTGTGCGCAGAGTGGGACACGCGGCCGGCTTACCGTGGGGGAGTGCCAGTTGAAGCAGTGTGCGCAGAGTGGGACACGCGGCCGGCTTACCGTGGGGGAGTGCCAGATGAAGCAGTGTGCGCAGAGTGGGACACGCGGCCGGCTTACCGTGGGGGAGTGCCAGATGAAGCAGTGTGCGCAGAGTGGGACACGCGACCGGCTTACCGTGGGCGAGTGCCAGATGAAGCAGTGTGCGTGGAGTGGGACACGCGGCCGGCTTACCGTGGGCGAGTGCCAGTTGAAGCAGTGTGCGCGGAGTGGGACACGCGGCCGGCTTACCGTGGGCGAGTGCCAGATGAAGCAGTGTGCGCAGAGTGGGACACGCGGCCGGCTTACCGTGGGGGAGTGCCAGTTGAAGCAGTGTGCGCGGAGTGGGACACGCGGCCGGCTTACCGTGGGGGAGTGCCAGTTGAAGCAGTGTGCGCGGAGTGGGACACGCGGCCGGCTTACCGTGGGGGAGTGCCAGTTGAAGCAGTGTGCGCGGAGTGGGACACGCGGCCGGCTTACCGTGGGGGAGTGCCAGTTGAAGCAGTGTGCGCAGAGTGGGACACGCGGCCGGCTTACCGTGGGGGAGTGCCAGATGAAGCAGTGTGCGCAGAGTGGGACACGCGGCCGGCTTACCGTGGGGGAGTGCCAGATGAAGCAGTGTGCGCAGAGTGGGACACGCGGCCGGCTTACCGTGGGGGAGTGCCAGTTGAAGCAGTGTGCGTGGAGTGGGACACGCGGCCGGCTTACCGTGGGGGAGTGGGACACGCGGCCGGCTTACCGTGGGGGAGTGCCAGATGAAGCAGTGTGCGCAGAGTGGGACACGCGGCCGGCTTACCGTGGGCGAGTGCCAGTTGAAGCAGTGTGCGCAGAGTGGGACACGCGGCCGGCTTACCGTGGGCGAGTGCCAGTTGAAGCAGTGTGCGCAGAGTGGGACACGCGGCCGGCTTACTGTGGGCGAGTGCCAGTTGAAGCAGTGTGCGCAGAGTGGGACACGCGGCCGGCTTACCGTGGGCGAGTGCCAGTTGAAGCAGTGTGCGCGGAGTGGGACACGCGGCCGGCTTACCGTGGGGGAGTGGGACACGCGGCCGGCTTACCGTGGGGGAGTGGGACACGCGGCCGGCTTACCGTGGGGGAGTGCCAGTTGAAGCAGTGTGCGCGGAGTGGGACACGCGGCCGGTTTACCGTGGGGGAGTGGGACACGCGGCTGGCTTACCGTGGGGGAGTGGGACACGCGGCCGGCTTACCGTGGGGGAGTGCCAGATGAAGCAGTGTGCGTGGAGTGGGACACGCGGCCGGCTTACCGTGGGCGAGTGCCAGTTGAAGCAGTGTGCACGGAGTGGGACACGCGGCCGGCTTACCGTGGGCAAGTGCCAGTTGAAGCAGTGTGTGCGGAAGTGGGACACGGCGGCCTGGTAGCAGGTGTGCTCCGTGAGCAGGGCTCTCTCAGTCAGGATCCTCTCCGTCTCGTCATCCGACCCCGTGATCCAGGACACGATCTTATGCACTGACTTCTCCATAATGTTCCTGCTCTGGGAAGAAACACACCTTTTCAAATGTCTCTTACTTAACGAGGCCTCGCTTGGGACCCTGGATGGACTGGAAGCTGCTCCGCACAGCCCCAGCCCTGTGCGTTTAAATGGACGCCGACGGGTATGTCCTGCAGAAGACAAGTGACCGGCAGAGGCTCCGTGACCCTGGAAACCCTGAGCAGTGCCGGGCCTTGGCGGGCTCTCCTGGCACGACGCACACACTGAACCCACATACCTGAGGAGCAGGCGTGCGTGGCCCACTCCGAGGAAAGGGGGATAGAAAGTGCACCCCAAGTCGGTAGTGTCCCATAATGGTGCGGTGTTCACAGGCATCTTTGCTCATCCTAGAAACCACCAACGGTCCCACAGAGGGACACAAGAGGACACTATCCTCCCAGATGAAGAAAACCAACATCATTCGGAGGACTCTGCTTCACTAGCCAAAATGTGTAACCACCGCCCCCGGGCCCGAAGGCCAGGAAGGCTCGCGGCCACCGTGTCGACTGCTGCTTCTCGATGCATGGGGTCCCGAAGTACGGGGTCCCCGAGACCTCTCCGGGCTCCTACGTCAGTGTGTGAGGCTGGGCCTTCCTGTCCCCCTCGGCCGGAGCACAGCCCCGCACGGGTGCAGAGCGGCACGAGGGCCCGGCTGACTTTCATGACTGGGCAGGAGAGACTGGCCAAAACGTCACGTGACGCCACTCTTCCCACCAAGGCTGGCTCAGAGAAAATGGTTAGTTTTCGTAAAAAGTACATTAGCCCTGGCTGGTTTGGCTCAGCAGTTAGAGCATCAGCCCAGGAACGAAAGAGTCGCGGGTTCGATTCTGCTCAAGGGCATGTACCTTGGTTTCAGTTTGTCCCCGGCTCTGGTTGGGGTTCTGTGGGAGGCAGCCAGTCGATGTCTCTCTCGCATTGATGTTTCTCTCTCTCTCCCCGCCCCTCCCCCTCCATCTGAAGATAAATGGAAAAATATCCTCAGGTAAGAATAAAAGAAAACGTATTAAAAAATACATTAATACAAAATGGGTTTATTATTGTCATTTCTAAATGAGTTAATACTTTTTAAATCTCAGTGTTCATTTCTAAAGCAGGAAATACTGACACAACCCACATAAACATTAGCTCTCTGGTGTGAGTAATTTTAAGAGTAGGAACAGGTCTCAGGCTCAGAGCGTGGGAGAACTGCTCCATCACACTGCGCACCAACAGCAACACGGCCTGGCGGGTACCCCACTGCAGACAGCCCAGCTCACTGTCAGGACTATTAGCTACTGGGTGCGGGAAAGTGGGTTAATCAATAATAATGTAAGAATGAACTCTGTTTTGTGTACTCACAACTGTAAGGCTACTTTGCCCCACCTTGTATATGAATTTCAAACAGATCACTCAGATTTTTATCTTCCCCGGAAATCTCGGGCCATCTCCTCGGCACAGCAGCCCCTGTGCTGTGCTGACACGGGGACAGTTCACAGGGGCTCCGCCGGCAGGGACAGTAGCTCGCCAGCACCTGGTGCGCCTGCTGGTGCTCACCGCCCAGCTGTAACTGGACAAGTAACCCTGCCAGTTCTGAACAAACGGCTGCACTACTGAAAACAAGCCCGGTCGTCGTGAAGGACAACCCAAGCATTTTCAGAAGAACTTTAGGCTCTGACTATGACTTCCTGAGATAGCAGACATTTTTTGTAGATTGGATTTTGAATATATATATGGTTAGCTAATAACTAGGTATAAAAGAAAAGAAAGCGCCCATATGCGTGGTCTGTTGGCAGGATACAGGAAATGGCCCGACTGCAATGCGCAAAGACCACCTCTGCCCTGCTCGCTGGCATCCACGCACACAGAAACAAAGGCCAGAGTCCTTTCCCGCACTCTCCTGTGGCAGGCGGAGGGGTGACCCCAGTCCTGTGTCCTGGCTCTGAGCGGCGCTGGATAACGTCCAGGAGACCAAGGACGAGCTCCCGGGGCGGGAGCAGCACCTGACCAGGACCTACCTCCAGGTGCCTTTGGATCTGGTCGACAAGGCGCCTGGACTCCTGCAGATCATTGGTCTGCATCAGCTTCCTCTTCATGATCATGAGGGGCACCTCAGGACTTGGAGTGAGGTCAAGGTGCTGGACAGGAGGCAGGGAGATAGGAGAACTGGCTTTGTGTTTCACACCCTGAAACTGCATCAGCTTCATGGTAGAGATGGTCTGGAGGGAGAAAGACAAAGAAAGCTGGTTGGAGTGGGAAGAGCAGATGTGCCAACCGTATGTGCCCTGGGTCCTGGAGGCTCCCAGCTCACTCCACATGGCTTCAGGGCCACTGCAGGGCCACACCTGCAGCCTGAAAACACCTGCCAACAGTGGGTGAGGCAATACGTTCGAGCACCTGAAATCCAGCACTGACGCGCGTCAGCAACACCTGGCGTCTCTGCAGCAGAACTGCTAGTCTTTCACGACAGGCAACCGCTGCTCACAGTCACGCGGAGGGGGGACACCTGGGTTGTGCTCACCCTCCATGCTCACCACCTGTCCCTCGTGGCCAGCAGTAGGAAGGTGCAGAGCATCTGTTCAGGACAGAGCTGAGGTCTGGGTCCACTGAGATGGGCAGAGCTAAACCACAGGGGAGCCACCTACGGCCCAAGTCTCCAGCCACCTGCTGCAACTTCGTCTAGACAGCCCTGATCAACGTACCTATTTAACTACCTAGGTCCCTTCTGGGCAGAGCTGGGCAGAGCTGGAAGGGGGAAAAGCCTCTCATTTACAGCCAAAGGGTAAAGGTAACACCCTGCAACTTGCAGAGGGAGGCAGGACCTGGATAATCCAAGGCGTGGGTTCTATGGGGCCATTTCACAGAGGTTCCAAATGAGGAACCTCTCTCACTGTGTGCCTGGCCTACGGCTAGTGGTTTTGATATGCAGCCTTCTTTAATCCTCACCCAAGGATATTTTTCCATTAATTTATTTTATTTTATTTTTTTAGATAGAGTGGGAGGAAGGGAAAGAGAGAGAGAAACATCAATGTGTGATTGGTTGCCTCCTGCACAACCCCAACCAGGGCCAGGGATTGAACCCATGTACGTGCCCTTCACCGGGAATCAAACCTGTGACCCTTCAGTCTGCAGGCCGGTGCTCTAACCACTAAGCCAAACCACCCAGGGCATGCAACCTTCTTTAATGCCCCTAATTACCTTGTGCACAAGGGCTCTGACCATGGAGAAAACGGAGATTCAGGGGGTTAAGTAGTTTGCCCAAAGTCTCACGACTTCACCAATTTGAACCTAGCAAGGTCTGATTCCAAAACCCAAACAGGGTCCCCAGGACGGAGTGGCCGAGAGAGGCAGAACCATCCCTGCCCCCGCCATTTCTCACCCGGATCCTGCTTCTCTTCACCAAGACGTAGTGCTCCAGGCGCGTCGCAGGGACTAGAACTGAACGGCGCGCAAGGCTGCTGACTCACCTTGTTCCCATACTGCATGACGTGGCTGGTGTTGGTGTGGGACTTCACCAGCTGATACTGCTTGTGGAGAGTCTCTCTGGTCAAGTCCTCCTGCAAGAACAAGTCAAGTCCTTCAGCCATCCGAGCCTGAAGGTTAAGCCCCACCTGGACAGCCGGCCCCTGAAGGCCTCACCACATCTGAGTCCTCCATCCAGTTGACGCTGTACCAGTCCCCCAGGTACGTGGACCTCTGCTCATCGTAGTAACAGGCGTAGGATGACTCCTTGGGATTGGCGGCAGTAGTTGCATAAACTACGAGGAATTAAAGACACCTTTTAGCCACATTTTATTCTCTGCTGTGGATTCCACTTGAAGCTTGAGTCTTCCCTTCCTTCCTGGTGCAAAGTTCCAACTACAGGCAGCACAGGGAGGGTGGGAGATGTCGCTGTGCCCAGCACTATTCGCTGTTACGATAACGCAACTAAAACAGCACAAGGAAGAAAGAGAAGCCAGGTGACAGACACTTCGTACAGCAATAAGCAAGCACACATGCTCAGTAGAACCTGAATAATGCTGCAAGATTTCAACAGCTCTGGCAACTGGCAGAACAGGTACCTCATTCAGTTTCTGGAGAAAGTTAACATTTGCAGAAGAAACAGACTGAACCTACACAATAGCGACCATTTCCGATCTAGCTTCCATGGGCTCAGAACTGTGCTTGACAAATGTTATCACTCAAAGTGATAAACAGGGCCCTGGCCAGTTTAGCCCAGTGGTTAGAGCATCGGCCCTCGGATGAGTCACGGGTTTGATTCCGGTCAAGGACATGTACTTCGGCTGCAGTTTGTCCCCGGCCCTGGTCAGGTCATGCGGAAGGCAACCAGTTGATGTATCTCTCTTGATGTTTCTTCCCCCCTCCCCCCCCCCACGTCTATCTGATGATAAATAGAAAAAATACCCTCAGGTGAGGATTAAAAAAAAAAAGATAAACAGGTACTATCGTTATACTCATTTTATAGGTGGGAATACCTGAGGGTCCAAGGGGGTAAGTCACCTGCCCAAGGTCAGAGCCAGCAAGCACAGGCCACAGAGGACTGAGGCCAGTGCAAAGACTGTGATTTGGGGCCCAAGGAGCTTTACAAGAACCTGGACGAGCTGTGACACTCACATGCAGATTCCTTCTCTGGCCACTAGCCCTCGAGGAGTGGAGGGGGCCCGAAGCTCCCTACACCTAGCTCCCTACTTCTCTGTACCAGGCTGCACTAGACCCCCACTTAGGTAGAGTGCTTGGTTCTTTGCGTTGGCAGAGTCGGAGAATGACCAACTGCACCCCAGCATGGCTCAGAGGCCGGGCTCCCACACCTACCATTGATGTCGGTGGGCAGCAGTCTCATCATGGACCCAGACTCGCAGGCTTCGATGTAGAACACCATCTGCGAGGTGAACGAGACAGTGGGCTCACACCTCGGCCAAGCCAATGCTACTTTGGCTTTTGCTTTGGGAGACATCTCTGCCGTCAGAGGCTGTTGCCAGAGGCTACAGAAGCTGTTCTCACACAAACCAGAAGAACTCGAATTTATTCATCCCTAATAGAATAAATGATCTATTAGCCGAAATAATGCAGAGAAAATGGAGCGCCAGGCGAGGCGGACGCAAACTGGCCCTGTCCGGCCCGGGAGACTGCGTCAGGCCATCCGTCCACACACCGTCATGGACCTGCCTGAGCTCCGCACGTTCTGTGAAGGGTGCTCCGGGGTGAGCGAGGGCCAAGGTGAAAGTATAAGAGGGTGATGTTTTCTTCCACAACCGCCTGACATTGGTGACAGTCCTCGGAACAGTAGTCCTCAAAATACGGTCCCTAGCCCAGCAGCATCGGGGTCAACTCAGAAAGGCAAATGTTCAGGCCTCTCCCCAGACCTCTGCATCAAACTCTGGGGGTGGAACCCACACTCTTTGTCGTAACAAGATTCCCAGTGACTCTGATCAACTAGCTCAAGCCCGAGGATCAGAAAAGGTTAATCCTGGGAAACCAGACTGACGGAAGGACACCCTTTCCAGACAACACAGCCACCCAGATGGCCAGTGGCCGAACGGCGGGCCCTGCTCCCGCTGCCTTCCGCATACTCCTCCCCCAAGGCCACTCCAAATGCTGACGTTACCTTTTGGTACTTTTTGTGTTTGTACATGTACTGGATGGTCTCATTCAGGTCCTTTACATGAAGCTAGAAGGTAAGAATATTGGCATTCAGATCAAGACCTCAAGAGAAACCATTTGTCGAATAACCCACAATAAATTCCTAATGATGCTTTAAAATTCTTATTTACCAATCCCCGGAAATAACAGTAGTGAACTGCACTATCCCAGCATGTCATCCCAAGGGTTTTACACACAGATCTGAAGCAGAACACTTGTCCTCACTTCTTACGCGTCCAGAGCATCAGGGACAGAATTCTATCACTGTGCCTCGTGCAAGGCCCCCAGTCCTGACTCACTGATGCTCTGATATGAGGAGAATGTAGGGAAAATGGCCGGAAGAGATGCCTCTGCACAGATTTAAAGCTGCTAAATGTGTATCATCCCCCACACACCACCCTGGTGGGACATCAGAAGCCCACATCACAGATCTAATGTCACCACCGAGGTTTTGTTTCCATTCTGGTTTGTCCTTCGAATGTCCACTCACATCATCGTCAGGGAAGGCCAGCAGGCCGGGAGCTCCGTGGTCAGTGAAGTAAACGAACACGTGATCCTGCGGGCCGCTGCCAAGCGAGAACGACAGACGAGTCAGAGCCGACCGTTCCCTATCTCTATCTCTACTTGCATTTCTCTGAAAAGTTGCCCTTGCCAAAAAACACTAAGAAATTTGAGGATTAGTCTCCCAACCAGGCACAAAGTCATTCTGAGCCACGAGGCATATTCTAGAGCCTCAAGACTGAGTCATGGCCGGGAGCTGCCATGGCTGGGCAGGTCAGCAGACAGACCAGGGTGACATGGAGGGGGTTTCTCTGGCAATTGGGCCTCATCCCAGGCAGCCATACTCTCCAACCGGATGTCCCCCAAATGAGTAAGGGCACCAGGACTCATACCCAAACCTGTCCTGCAGCGCCAGCTTCCTCTCTGGGCCCTTCGGCCTGCACAGAGGACACCCACCTGCCCACCCTCGCCGGGGCTTCCACTCAGGGCGCTGCTCCAAGGTTGCAGAGATGCAATAACTCACATGGAACCAATTTGGTTCATCCCACAGAGATGTCCGCCTCTGCTCTAACTCACACGAGCTCACCTGTGCCCAGGTCTCCCCTCTAGTGTGAGAGAAACAGCACCATTTGCCAAGTACCTGACTCTCTGAAGGCATGCTACTAAAGACCCTGCCGTCATATAAAAATACTACACAAAGAGAAGCTAAACAACACATCTCTAACCCAGCCAGCAGGGCACGCACTGCTGTCAGTTTTCCCAGTACCAAGGTTAGCTCCGTGCCCCTCCCCACCGCGCTGACCTGTGATCAGAGCACGAGGCTGGCGGCAGGCCTGGGCCCCGTGGCCTGACCAGCGGCAGGGCTTCACACCTGTCGGGATGCCCCACGGGCCGTAGGATGCTCAGCACCAGGGTCCAAGGACAACAAAAGCAGCAGGTGCAGGTGATGGGGAGCCCTGTGTCACAGGGTCAACGTGGCGTGGAAGTGGGCTGCCGAGAGGAGCCACCCACCGGTGCAGCCTGCCTTAAGCTGGGACAGAGGTCCCCACTCTGCTGGTTCCCACGGGTGAACGAGCTGAGAGCCAGGTCATTCAGAAAAGTGTGATGGCCGTAAAGCAAGTCAACATTACCTCTTCAAGACCTTTCCAGATCCTTTGCCCTTCACTGCTTCTGCATCACCTCTCAACACAGCAAGGAAATTCTGCGGTGTCACATCCTACAAAGAACTGGGAGTTAAAATCAGATGTGTCATTCCAAATCAGAGCGTCTGCAGCAGACCAGGGCCACCAGCTCACACATCTCCAAGGCCCGAGGTTTAAAAGCAAACACTTTGGAACCAAGAAAGACCCAAATCAAGGTTATTGTTTCTGGGGGCGTGTGCACAACCTCTTCTCAAATTACATCTTGTCTCTGGCTGATGGCACTCAGCAGGCTGCCATTCCTCCCTGCCCACCAGCATGTCCATGAGGAGAAACCGGAAGACTCTGGCCGGTCAGGACAAGCAGCAGGGGAAGAGCTGCAAGCACCGCGGGTGCAGCGGAAGGTCTGCAGGAACCCCAGCGCCAGGACGCCCTTGCACCCAGCTGCTGCCTGCAGGCTGCTCCCGAGGACATACGATGTCCTTAAAGGAGGTTTTCTAAATCAATACTCGCTCATTAAAATAAAATAAAAAAGCAATATAGGAAGAGACAAAAGGGGAAGAACGTGCCCTGGCCGGTTTGGCTCAGCGGTTGGAGCGTCGGCCTGCGGTCCTGAGAGACCCGGGTTCGGTTCCCGCTAAGGGCACGTACCTCAGTTGCAGTTTGTCCCCGGCCCTGGTCGGTTGTGCGGATGGCAGCCACTCGATGTGTCCCTTTCACATCGATGTTTCTCTCTCTCTCTCTGTTCCCCCCTCCCCACTCTACCTGAACAAAAAATGGAAAAATGTCCTCAGGTGAGGATAAAAAAAAAAAGGGAAGAACGCACCAAAAATCTCACCACTTAGATTCGACATTTCCTACACAGGGTGGGGGAAAAGTAGGTATATAGTCGTAAGAATACGAAACAGTTTATTCTTGTATTATTTATTAATTATTGTACTATTTCCCATACAAACCACTATAAACCCACTTTTGCCCCACCCTGTAGACTGCACAGAAACAGTTCCATAAAAAATGGCCCATCTACATTACACGTATGATGTGTCCGATCTAACTGCACTGAAAGAACTGCTGAGCTGCAGAGGAACGTTCATCACCAGGAACATTAGATCCTAAAAGATCCCTCTGAAACTAGGAAAAAGAGACTGAAAACGACGAGGCTGACGTCATCATGGTGTTGTTAAAAATGTGTCAATTTATACAGCCTCAGTCTACTGGGAGGGATGTAATTAATTCGGAAGTGATATATGACAATAATAATAAGTGAAAAACCATCTCAGCAAGATCTGAAGATGCTCTGCACAGGGCTGGTGCCGAGAAAAGAAGACTGGGAACTAAAGATTGGTAAACTACAAACTTATTCCTACTTTATTTTTTTCCCCCTGCTTTCTATCAAAACTCTCAAAAATTACTTCTCAAGCACAAATCCTAATATAAACATGAGACACTAATCAGAAATCAGTCTAGTTAGGGTTCTGGTGTTAGAAATGCATAAAAGAGGGACAAATCATCACAAAAACGGGATTAAATGCCGCCGGCACGGACGCTGCGGGCCGCTCACCTCCCCGGTGTAGTCCTTCAGGACTCCACTGTACACATCCGAGCCGTTGGGCCTGTTGATCACAACTCCTGGAGTGGGGTTGCTGAAATCAAAGGACACAACTGAAGCCCAAACTCTGACATGTCTCTGAAATCTCCCTCTTCAAAACTATGTCCTTGTTAAGCATACAAATAGTAATTGACCATGTTTGTCTGAGACAATGCTCATCACCCACGCGGTCACCAAGGATTAGTGATTTTAGCAGCTTGGAGGTCTGTCATACCACAAGTCAAGATCTTGGCAGGAGCAGTTCAAACACTCAGGACAGGGACCAAACCCCAGGTGTGCCTGGCCTCTGCTGGAAACCGCACAACATCTCGGGGGCTAGATCTCACAAAAAGATCTCTCAGAGCAAAACTACTTGTCGAAGCCCAGCAGGTGCGGCTTAGTGGTTGAGCATCGACCCATGCACCAAGAGGTCACTGGTTCGATTCCTGGTCAGGGCACATGCCCAGGTTGTGGGCCCGATCCCCAGTGGGGGGCGTGCAGGAGGCAGCCAGTCAATGTTCTCACTCATAGATGTTTCTATCTCTCTCTCCCTCTCCCTTACTATCTAAAAAAAAAAAATCAATAAAGAAAAAAAAGAAAAGACAGGACGGCAGATAAGACTTGAATATGAGAGCGTAGGCGTTAGAGCTCAGAATGGAGTACGAGCTGTCTTGTGAGCTCAGGAAAGGTCAGCAGCCTTCACAGGGGCCACAGCAGGGTGAGGAGGAGCTGGGGAGGCTCCCACTGGTTAAGTTTGCCCATCTTGCTGTTCCTGATCTCCTCCAAAAATCAGATAAGCAGGCATGAGAGAACTATTTGCCAAATTAAATTCAACAAATAATAAAAGTAAACAGGTATATAAAGGATGGTGGGATCCAACCTATTAACGAGTCTTCTACATACAGGTTGCAGAGGGGGGGTCCCCTCTGTGCTGCCCACCTGCTCAGAGGTTAGGAACAGCACTGCAGAACCCAATGAGGAGTTCTCCAGGCTGAGGAGCTTATTAGGCTTTCAACACTTCCAAAGCACCAGCCCCAAACCCCTGCAGCACCCACTGCCCGTGTCCCTGCCACTGCCAGGGTGCCCCGAGTTATGCTCAAGGCTCTATGTGAAGCAGCCCTGTGACATTTCATCTGCAAATCTGTTTACATCCTAATGTTAGGACTCTGATCTAAGGAGTCCACCAATGAAAGCACTCGGTACTTACTCTTCAGAGTTGGCAATGTCGTCGTACATCATCACGATGATCTGCTCGTCGGGAACCCCATTGCGGTGCACGATCTGGTAGGCGTGGCACACATCTGCCTGGGAGAAAGGATTTCGGGAAGCATTAGATTCTATCCTGAAGGAGGCCAGTTTGGGAGTTCTAATGAGCAACATGTTCTTTCTCATGGATGGCATGCTGTGAATTGTTCCCTACTGGTCAGGTCTTTTAACTTATTTTAAAATATATACATTTATATTTTTGCACTCAATTTTTTAAAATCTCCCTCCCATTATCTAAGCTCTTATTCACCAGGCAGTTAACATATTTGTGGAACACACACACACACACACACACGAACACGAACCACCACCTCCGCATCTACAGGTAACAAGGGCCTTTGAAAGAAAATCAATTTAGCCCATCCCTATGACAGTAGAAGTAAGCAGACACACCCATCAACTCACTTCAATGACAAATCATCCTATTATTTATTACTTCTGTCAGAAAGTATGTTAGTAAATAAAACAAAATTATAAAATATTGCTGAGGGAAATTAAAGATGATCTAGATAAACAGAGATACATCTCATATTCATGGATCAGAAGGCTTAATACTATTGAAATTTTTTAAAAGATCTGCAGGGCCCTGGCTGGTTTGGCTCAGCGGTTAGAGCAACAGTTTACAAGCTCAAGGGTCTCGGGTTTGATTCCCAGCCAAGGGCACATACCTGGGTTGCAGGTTCCTTTCCATTGGCCCCAGGAAGAGGTTGTGAGGGAGGCAACCAATTAATGTCTCTCTCTCGCGTCATTGTTTCTCCATGTTTCTCTCTCTCCCACTCCCTCCCCCTCTCCCTTCCACTCTATTTTTTTAAACTTATTTTTATTGTTGAATGTATTACAAATATTCCTCCTTTTTCCCCTATTGACCCCCTCCATTCTGCTCCCCACCCCCCCCGTCTTTTCCCACACTGTTGTCTGTGTCCATTGGTTATGCATATATACATATAAGTTCTTTGGTTTATTTCTTCCCACCTCCCACCCCCCTTCCCTTTGAGGTTTGTCAATCTAACAACCAATTTGTACTTCTTAATCCCTTTACCTTTTTCACCTATTCCCCCATCCCCCCTTCATCTGGCAACCAACAAAATGTTCTCTGTATCTATGAGAATGTTTCTGTTCTGCTTGTTCATTTTGTTTGTAGATTCCATTGTTGACAGACACGTATTTATTGCCATTTTGTTTGTTCATGTTTTTTATCTTCTTTTTCTTCAAGAAGACCCTTCAACATTTCATATAATACTGGTTTGGTGGTTATGAACTCCTTTAGCTTTTTCTTGTCTGAGAAACTCTTTATATGGCCATCGATTCTAAATGACAGCTTTGCAGGATAGAGTAATCTTGGTTGTAGGTTCTTGCTTTTCATTTCTCTGAATATTTCTTGCCACTCCCTTCTGGCCTGCAAAGTTTCCTTTGAGAAATCAGATGACAGTCTTATGGGAGCTCCCTTGTAGCTGCTTTTCTCTTGCTGCTTTTAAGATTCTTTCTTTGTCTTGAACCTTTTGTATTTTGATGATGATGTGTCTTCGTGTGGGCCTCTTGGGGTTCATCTTGTTTGGGACTCTCTGTGCTTCCTGGACTTGTATGTCTGTTTCCTTCACCAAATTAGGGAAGTTTTCTGCCATTACTATTTCAAATAGGTTTTCAATTTCTTGCTCTCTCTCTTCTCCTTCTGGCATCCCTATGATGCAAACGTTGGTACACTTGAAGTTGTCCCACAGGCTCCTTACACTACCCTCATTTTTTAAAATTATTTTTCTTTTTGCTGTTCTGATTGGGTGTTTTTTGCTTCCTTATATTCCAAATCGATGGTTTGTTTCTTGGATTCACCTATTCTACTACTGAATCTCTGTAAATTTTTCTTTATTTCACTAGTGCATCGTTCATTTCTGACTGGTCCTCTTTTATGCTCTTGAGGCCCTCACTGAGTTCCCTGAAGTTCTCACTAAGTTCATTGAGTATCCTTATAAACAGTGTTTTGAACTCTGCATCTGTTAGATTGCTTATCTCCATTTCATTTAGTTCTTTTCCTGAAGTTTTGTTCTTTTCTTTCATTTGAGACATGTTTCTTTGTCTCCTCATTTTGGCTGCCTCCATGTTTGTTTCTATGTACTAGGTTGAGTTGCTATGTCTCCTGGGATTCCGAGGGTGGCCTATCATAGTAGGTGTGCTGTAGGGTCCAGTGGCACAGCCTCCCAGGTCTCCCAGCTGGGCCTTTGAGGTGCACCCCTTGTGTGGACATTACACTTTTCTGTTGTAATTGAGTCCTGATTGCAGTCTTGATGGGGCTTCTTTAATTTTGTGGTTGTAGAACTTCCATTCAGCTAGATTTCAGGTGTTTTTTAATGATGGTTGTTTTGTAATTTAGTTGTAATGTTGATGTGGTTGTGGGAGGAGGCGATACCGTGTTTACCTACGCTGCCATCATCAGGAAAAAAAAAATCCTTTCCACTTTATCCTAAAAAAAAAAAAAATCAGCCCTGGCCAGTTTGGTTTAGTGGTTAGAGCGTCAGCCCACAGACTAGAGTCCCAGGTTTGGTTCCCACTAAGGGCATGTACCTTGGCTGCAGTTTGTCCCCGGCCCCGATTGGGGTCATGTGGGTGGCAACCAGTTGATGTGTCTCTCTCACATCGATGTTTCTCTCTCTTCCTCCCTCCCTCCCTTCCGCTCTATCTGAAGATAAATGCAAAAATATCCTCAGGTGAGGATTAAAAAAAAAAAATCAATGAAAAAATATCCTCAGGTGAGGATTAATAACAACAAAAAGATCAGCAGGCTTTTGTAGAAATTGACAGAATAATCCTAAAATTTATATAAAATTACAAAAGACCTAGAAAAGCAAACAAATTTTGAAAAAGAAGAACAAACTTGAAGGACTTTCACTTCCTGATTTCAAAACGACTCGGGGAAAGAACAGTTTTTCAGTAAATGGTGCTGACAGTCTGGATATCCACGTGCAAAAAGATGAGCTTAGGCTTCGTTTCACACCATACACAAAAGTTATCACAGACTGGACCACAGATCTAAATGTAAGGGCTAAAACAAAACTTTTGTAAGATAACAGAAAATCTTTGGAACTTCAAGTTGTAACTGCAAAGGTATTATAGATATGACACCAAAAACATGGTCTATAAAAGAAAAAAAAAAGATAAATTGGACGTCTCCAAAAGTAAAAACTTTAGCACTTTAAAAGACACCATTAAGAAAATGAAAAGATAAGCAACACAGTATGAGAAAATATTTGCAAAACACATTATCTAACAGGACTTGTTTCCAGAATATGCAGAGAACTCTTGTACTGCAATAAGATAATCAACACAGGCAAAAATAGATAAAAGATTTAAAGTAAAGATCACTTAAGAAGATATACAACCCACACACACCCAGGCCCAGTAGAGGCAGCCACAAGCAACGAATTATGTGGTAGCTCCAGACAGGTGGCCCAAGGCTAGTTACAGGCAGTGTCTGACAGCAACCTACACCAAAACTCCGCCCAAGTGGACTCAAAATCAACACAACCAGTGGTGGGCTTCAGACCACACCAGAGCTTGGCCCAACTAACCACATAAGGGGCACACCCAAAGGGAGATCCTAGCAGGCTCCAGACCCTGCCAGAAACAACTCCACCTCAGGCGGCAGCCCCCATACAGCGACTCCCACACTGTGATCAAGGTCTATCCTTATAGGCAGCCAGCCTAAAGGTTAACCTCACGCATGAATAAGCCAACAGCATTCAAACTCAACTACAGCAGGAGGGCGCACATCACCTGGAGCACCTAGCTCAGGTGATCTGGAAGATTGCGCCATGAAGCCCCACAGGACACCTAAAACATAAAACCACCATAACAAGTTTGGGAGTTGTAGAAGATCAACCTAATACACAGAGAAAAACACAAAAAGGCAGACAGAATAGGGACCCAAAGAAACACATCTCAAATGAAAGAACAGGAGAAATCCCCAGAAAAAGAGTTAAATGCAAATGGAAGCAACCAAGATACCAGATGCAGAGTTTAAATGGTTATAAATGATGCTCAAGGACCTTAGGGGAATAATGAATGATTTCAGTGAGAACTTCAAGAAAGAGAGAGTAAACATGAAAAAGGACATAGAAATCATTTAAAAAGTCAGAAATAAAGAACACAATATCTGAAAGGAAGAATACACCAGAAGGAATCAACAGCAGGTTAGGTGAAATAGAGAATCAAATCAGCGATTTAGAGGACAAGGTAATAGAAAACACCTAAGCAGCAAAAAAGGAAACATTTCAAAAATTGAGGAAAGTCTAAGGTACCTCTGGGATAATATCAAGCATAGCAACATCCACATCATAGAAGTGCCAAAGAGAGAGAGCAAGGGATCAAAAAACTGTTTGAAGAAATAATGCCTGAAAACTTCCCTAATCTGGTGAAGGAAAACGACACACAAGTCCAGGAAGCACAGTCTCAAACAAGATGAACCCAAAGAAGCCCATATCAAGGTACATCATAATTAAAATGGCAAAGGTTAAAAATAAAGAGAGAATCTTAAGAGCAGCAAGAGAAAGACAGTTACCTAAAGGGGATTTCCATAAGGCTGTCAGCTGATTACTCAACAGAAACACTTCAGGACAGAAGAGACTGGCATGAAATATTCAAAATAATTGTATTAACCAATGTAACCCCAATAAATTCAATTTTAAAAAAAGATACACAAATGGCTAATAAGCATATAAAAATATCTCAATATCATTAGTTATTAGGGAAATGCAAATTAAAACCACAATGAGCCCTGGCTAGTGTGGCACACTTGATTGGAGTGTCATCTGTGTACCAGAAGGTCAAGAGTTCAATTCTCATTCAAGCATATGCCTAGGTTGTGGGTTCAATCCCTGGTCAGGGCTCCATGCAGGAGGCAACTAATCAATGTCTCTATCTCTGTCTCTCTCTCTGTTTCCCTCCCTCCCTCCCTCTCTTTCCTTTCCTCCCTCTCTAATATCAACTACAAAACAAGCCTGGCTGGTGTGTCTCAGTGGTTGAGCGTCAACCCATGCACCAAGAGGTCACCAGTTTGATTCCTGGTCAGGGCACATGCCCAGGTTGTGGGCCAAATCCCCAGTAGGGGGCATGCAGGAGGCGACCAATCAATGCTCTCTCATTGATGTTTCTCTCTCTCTCTCTCCTTCTCCCTTCCACTCTCTCTCAAATCAATAAAGGAAAAAAAAGTTAAAAGAACAATAACCACAGTGAAATAGCAGTTCACAGCCAGCCAGACAATAACAAGTGTTGGAGAGTATGTTGGGACACTGGAACTTCCATTCACTGTTGACAGAATGTAAAATGATGCAGCCACTTTGGAAAACAGTTTAACAGTTTCTTAAAAAGTTAAATGTATATTTGCCATATGACCCCATAAATCTACTCTAACATATCTGCCCAAAAGAAACAAAAACATTTATCCACACAAATGTTCTTGGCAGCATTGTTCTCATAACAGGCGAAAAATGAAAACAACCCAACTGGTAAATGGACTGACAAAATTAATCTAGCCACATGATTTCATTCTCTCTGGCAATAAACATGAAGTACTGACACGTGCTGTGACACAGATAAACCTCAAAAACATATGCTAACAGAAAAAAAAAGCCCTGGCCAGTTTGGCTCAGCGGCTGGAGCGTCGGCCTGCGGACCAGGGAGTCCTGGGTTTGGTTCCCGCTAGGGGCACATACCAAAAAAATATATATATATATATGCTAACAGAAGCCAGATACAAAAGACCACATGTTGTGTAGCTCCATTTACATGAAATGTTCAGAAATGGCAAACGTGTAGAGACAGAAAGTATGTTAGTGGTTGCCAGGGCTGGGGGTTGGGACTGCAAGTGGGCATGAAGGAGCTTACTGGGAGATGGAATTGTTCTAAATGTAATTTATAGTGATGTTTGCACAACTTGGTAAATTTACTAAAAAAATCATTGAGTGGTACACTTGAAATGGATGAATTACATGTGACATGTGAAATACGTTTCGATAAAGCTATATCTTTTAGGAAGAGCAAGTTCAGCATGTCCCGTGTCAGCTCTCTCCAACACTGCTTGGACGCCTCACCACCGCCTCCACAGGCGGCTGTTTTTCTGCCCCGTGCCTTGTGCCCTTGTCCCCACACAGCGGTCTCAGTCACGTCCCGATTCCCTCCTGGCTCCTTGGAGGTACTCGGCTGCCTCTGACTTTAACTCACAGGGATTCTTTGTATGAGTCAAGTATCTACTGGCACGCAAAGGAAATAAAAGTAGGGTTAAACCAAGTCAAATCATTTGGAAATGGTGTCAAAGCTACCTGACTCACTTCCCTTGAGCAATCTGAGCTATATGAATCTGTCCCCTTACAAACAGAAGGGCCACATGAGGTAACACTCGAGAGGCATTGAGCAAGACTGCCCTCGGGACCACGGAGCAGACTGCCTCGGCTCAGCATGTTCCGGCGCCGGCAGGAGTTGCTCTGATGGGCTTAGCATCCCGTGATTTCCTGCTGCAGGCCAACTGCCCTGACGCCCTGCGCTCCTGCTGCCTCCGTCTCAGGCCAGCTGCCAGCCAAATAAGGACAACCTGGTTGGAACAAACGCCAAATACAACCGGCATGCTCTGGTCTGTCACTGTGAAGAGGTCCACCTTCGAGCCAGGAAGGAGCCGAGTAGGGGTTTCACGGTCTGCTCATCCCACAGGCGTACGCATAGCACCTCCTGACATGCTCTGAGCGCTGGCAAGGCGAGGCCCAGGGTCAGAGGCTTTACAGGGCTGCCTCACTGAGACCACCCCAGCCTGACATCTTCCAGAGGCAATCAGAGGCTCCCAGTGAGATTATGTAATATGCTCAAACTAATCCGGCAGGTAGGTGGAAGCAGGAATGACACCTGTGGTCTGCGCACGTCCAAAGCCCACGTTCTTCCATGGTCCTGCGCTGCCTCTGGACGGCCCTCCCGTACCGCTTCCTCTAGCTCAGTCCTGCTCCGCCCTCTGTCCTGATCCCCTCCCACTGTGCCCTCTTTAAAAGAGTGGTTCTTTTTTTCTTTAAAGATAAAACTACTCTGCAACAACATGGATTATCCTCAGACACATTATGCTGCCCTGGCCAATGTGGCTCAGTTGGTTGGGCGTCATCCTGTGCACTCAAAAGCTGCTGGTTCGATTCCTAGTTGGGACACGTGCCCAGGTTGCAGGCTCGATTCCCAGTGTTGGGTGTGCGGGGGCACCTAGTCAATGTTTCACTATCACATCGATGTTTCTCTCTCTCCCTCTCCCTTCCTCTCTCTCACTCTCTCCCCTCCTCTCTCTCTTTCTTCCTTCCTCTCTCTCCCTTTCCCTTCCTCTCTCTCTAAAAGTCAATAAAAATCTTTAAAAATAAATAAATAAATTTAAGAAAAAACAAACATTATGCTAAGTAAAAAGCCAGACACAAAAGACTACATATTGTCTGATTCCATTTATATGATGTTTCCAGAGTAGGCAAAACAACAGAGACAGAGAGCAGGCCCCTAGTTACAGATGGATCTGTAATGAAGAAACAGGAACTGACTGCAAACGGGCACAAGGGAACTTTCTAGAATGATGGGAGTATCCTAAAACTAGACTGTGATGATGCTGGCAGCACTAAGTTTACTAAAAATCACCTAACTGTACAATTATCCTAAGTGAATGGTCTGACTAACCTTATGCTTCAGTGAAGCTGTTTTTCAGAAGCAGTAAGGGTGCCCATTTTATTTATTTATTCATTTTGTGGTACGTGCTCCTAGCGGGAACCAAACCCGGGACTCTCTGGTCCGCAGGCCGACGCTCAACCGCTGAGCCACACTGGCCAGGGCTGGTGCCCATTTTAAAACATGGAAACTGAAAGGTGGTCTTTCAGAAACACGACTCTGCCACTTGACGCGCCATCGGCACATCTTTTCCGTCCACGGCCCACGGGAATAGTTCCAGACTTCTCTCCCTCTCTGCCTCAGCTGAAAGCCACCCACCCGCCGCCTCCTCGGGCTCGGGACACAGATGCTCTCAGGGCCCCCTGGGAGCAGGTGGTGGCCCCGTCCCTCCACTGCCACCACAGACTCCAGAGCAGCAGACGGGGGTGGGGGCTGCATTCTCATGGCTCAGCTGTCCTCTGGCCAACCCCACACCAAACAGCTTTCTCCTTCAGAGCCCCACTGCCCAGCAGTGACCTCAAACCCCTTCCTGAACCCCCTTTCTTCTGGACACACCTGGCTCTCCTCCCAACTCCCAATATCCTCAACGTCCTCCTGATAACAAAAAACTTCACCTTCAACCTCCTTCAACAACCGCCCCCACGGCCCCCCCAGGCCTTAGACCTTCCCTCACGCGCTCAAGTCTCTCTGCCCTGAAAGAAACCCAGCTCCAGCCCCTGCTCCCCCGTGACCTACTTCCTTCTCCCTGCACGAGCCTGCTGGAGGACAGGCTGCACAGCTGTCACCATGTGCTGCCTGCACTCAGGACCTACCTCTCCCCTCCACTCACGGAGTCTGGCTTCCACCTGCCACTGTGGGAATCCCCATCCCCAGGCCTCTGCCCCCCACACTCAGGGCTGGTGCCCATTTTAAAACATGGAAACTGAAAGGCGGTTTTTCAGAGACACGACTCTGCCACTTGACAGAATATCCTCCAGCATCACTTCAGACCAAGCTCCTCTCTGTCATCCATGAATCCCAGCCAAAAAGGGAAAACTGAGAAATCCAATTCAGTCAAGACTAAACAGGGTTTAAATAACCATCATTAAGCACAGAAAAGCACACAGCAGTGATTTCACTGTGCCTGGTGTACTGGCCTTACCTTAACAAAAGAAATGTATGGCCCTGGCCGGTTTGGCTCAGCGGTTAGAGCATCAGTCCTCGGACCAATGAGTTGTGGGTTTGATTCCAGTCAAGGGCTCATACCTCCATTGTGGTTCGAACCCAGCCCTGGTTGCATCGTGCGGGGGAGGCAACCAGTCAATGTGGCTCTATCACATCGATGTTCTCTCTGTCTCTCTCTCTCTCCTTCCCTCCCGCTCTATCTGATAATAAATGGAAAAGTGTCCTTGAGTGAGGAATAAAAAAATTTTAAAAATGTGTGATGAGGCTTTCTTAATGCAAGGAAAACATACACCTTTATAAAGATGTAAGTATAAAAGTCTGTGTAGGTTCTACGGGAAAAGCTCTTTCAAATGCTTGTCATGCTGAGCCTCCCAGGTCAAGAAAGCAAATGTTGGCAACTGGCTGGGAACAGAGTCGGGCCATCAGGGATGTGGGCAGAGGTCAGCGATGATTCAGCACGCATTTCCTTCACGCGGCCTCAGCACTGTCATCCTCTCTTATTTAGGGACTAATACTTCAGTCTGTGGCCACTTCTTTTGCCTTCCTTTCCTTTATTCTGTTTCAGTATTGAGGTTTTTACCCAGAAAAACTAGCAACACTTAGGAGGAAAAAAAATAAAAGGTTTTCAGGGGGCAAAGGTTAATTGGATACCTATACTTAATAATGTTTAACCAGTATTTTTAAAGTTGGTTGTATAAAAACCCGATGGCTGATGAATCAGCCTGTTGACTGTCAGTGATCCGTACTGAAAACCTCATCCTTCTAACTCGTGGTTGGAGGGGAGGAGAAGCCTGGGAGCCCAGCTGCTGTGCACTTGCTGGGGCTGCTCCTCTGGAAATGAGTCAGGCCTGCTGTTCAGTATTAAAAGGAAAAGGGGTCATTTTGCTATGACAGCAAGTTTTTCTTTTTTTTTTTTTTGATGCTGGAGAGAGAGGAGAGGGAGAGAGAAACAGAAACATCAATAAGAGAGAACATCAATTGGCCGCCTAATGCGTGCCCCCACTAGGGTTCTGGCCCACAACCTGAGCATGCGCCCTGACTGGGAATCGAACCTGCAACCTGAGCATGGGTCGACGTTCAAGCACTGAGCCACAGCAGCCAGGCTGACAGCAAGTTTTTAATCAAGCCAAATTTCCTATTCAACTAACATACGGAAACCATTCAAGAAATGTCATTTGCCCTGGCCAGTTTGGCTCAGCGGTTAGAGCATCGGCCTGCGGTCCGGAGAGACCCGGGTTCGGTTCCCGCTAAGGGCACGTACTTCGGTTGCAGTTTGTCCCCGGCCCTGGTTGGTCGTGCGGGTGGCAGCCACTCGATGTGTCCCTTCACGTCGATGTTTCTCTCTCTCTCTCCCTTCCTCTCTCTCCCTCCCACTCTATCTGTACAAAAAATGGAAAAATATCCTCGGGTGAGGATAAAAAAAAAAAAAGAAATGTCATTCAATGATCATTAATTGTAAAGCTCATAGAAGTGTATCTAAACAACCCCCTACCTCACAGATACGAAAACCGACACCCTGGGAGGGAAACACACGTGCGGAGAAACTGCCCAGCCATCGGGAACACAGACTCCAGGCCTGCACCAGCCGATACAGCAGCCACTGGCCACACACAGTGATGAGCACTTTAAATGTGGCCAGTCTGCCCGGCCAGTGTGGCTCAGTGGTTTCAGCGTCGACCCACGTACCAAGAGGTCGCCAGTTTGATTCCCAGTCAGGGCACATGCCAGGTTGTGGGCCAAATCCCCAGTGGGGGGCATGCAGGAGTTGACTGATGGATATTCTCTCTCATTGATGCTTCTATCTCTCTCTCTCTCTCTCTCTCCCTTCCCCTCTCTAAAATCAATAAAGAAAAAAATCATTTTTAATAAATAAATGTGGCTGGTCTGAACCAAACGCACTGTGAATGTCAGTGCACACTGGATTTCAAATTCACCATGACATGTGTAGCTGTCCTACTGGACAGTGCTGCTCCAAAGCTATCGGCCTGGGTTTGAATCTAGGCTCACCACTTGCCATCTGACCCACGCGGGGTGAAGTGCTGACCCTTTCTATGCCTCAGTCCACCACTCGCCAAGAGGAAATAACCGGAACTACTGCATATAACCCTCTGCAGGGATTACATGAGTTCTGTGTAAAAGGAGACTGTCAGCACACACTGATGGTCTATGCATCCTGTTTCTAACAATTAAAAAAGGAAATGACTTCTTAAATTATACCTTAATTGAGATATAATTCACATACCATAAAAGTCAGCCTTTTAGAATATACAATCCTGTGGTTTCTAGTAAATTCACAAAGTCATGCAGCCATTACCACTATCTAATTCCGGAATATTTTCACCATCCCAAAAAGAAACCCCACACCCATCAGCAGTCGTTCCCCACTGTCCCCTCCACCAGACCTTGGCAACTACTAACCCACATTCTGTCCACACAGATTTCCCTATTCTGGACATTTCACATAAATGGAATCCTATAGTATGTGGTCCTTTGCAACTGGCTTCTTTTGTTTAGCATTATGTTTTTAAAGTTCATCCATGATGAAGTATCTGTACTTGATTCTTTTCCATGACCAAATAACATCCCCTTGTGTGGGCAGATGACATTCTGTTTATCCATTCATCAGTTGATGGACATTTGGATCGTTTCTACTTTTTGGCTATTATGATTACTGCTGCTATGATGAGTCCTGTACAAGTTTTTCTGAGCACACTGTTCACTTTCTTGGGTGTATACCTAGAAGTGGAATTGCTAAGTCATTTGGTAACTCTATGTTTAACCTTTTGAGGAACTGCCAGACTGTTTCCCAAAGCAGCTACACCCTTGTACATTCCCACCAGGAGGTTGCACTTTCAATGTATTTACAGATGTGGCTTCTTTCTCAGTCATTTCTGCCAGGCTGATCTGGTGGAAATGCCAGGAAAGATGGGGAGGAGGGTGTGAGGGGAGGGCAGCAGGGCAGAGGCTTGGAGGGCACAGGCTTCTTGAGGCTTTGACCACATCATTCAGTCCTGTCCGTATCTCAATTTCTGTGTGGCCTCGGGCAAGACACTTCCTCTATTTTAGTCTCAGTTTCCTTATCTATAAAACAAACGTGCTGACCAGTAGGCCTCAACAAGGGGTCTGTGGTAAAGGCAGGGTGGGTGATGCTCCTGGCATCTAGTGAGTAGAGGTCAAGGATGCTGCTAAACACCCTACAATGTGCAGGACAGTCCCCCAGAGAATTACCTGGTCCCACGTGGCAATGGCTCCAAGGTTGAAAACCCTGGGCTAGCCTGAGGTGACTCCATAGGGGCCGTTTTGAGGAACTGCCAAACCGCTTTCCAAAATAGTTGTACTGCCCTGGCCGGTTTGGCTCAGCGGTTAGAGCGTCGGCCTGCGGTCCAGAGACTCCCGGGTTCGGTTCCCACTAAGGGCATGTACCTCGGTTGCAGTTTGCCTCCGGCCCTGGTTGGGTCATGCGGGTGGCAATCACTTGATGTGTCCCTTTCACATCGATGTTTCTCTCTCTCTCTCTCTCTCCCTCCCACTCTATCTGAACAAAAAATGGAAAAATGTCCTCGGGTGAGGATTAAAAAAAAAAAAAAAAAAATAGTTGTACCATTTTATAATCCCCACAGCAACACACGAGTTCCCATTTCTCCACATTTCTCCGCAGCCTGGCCAACACATACTCCCGCCAGCCTAAAAGGAGTGTGGACGGCTTTTTCAATGTCTGTTCTGTTAGTGAGGTCCAGGACTGTTACAGAATGCCCCTGCCATAAAGAAAGAGACGCAGCATTGTCTCACCTGGTGCCTGTAGTTATACCAGCCATTTGAGCCTGCGACAATGACCACCCAGTGCTTGCCTCCATCCTCAGGATCGTCCTCGAGAACAGCACCGGTTCCCAGGGCCACGCTGAGCAGCACGGCTACTTCCCACATCATTCTGAACCTTGGCATGCAACTGCAGAAAGCTGGGGAGAAAAAGCAGAGTCAAGCAGAAAGGGAAGACAGGAACCGAAGAACACTGTTGGCCCCTTAGGACAGTATCGCAGTAAGTGGGTCAAATGTAAGACCATTTAGTCAGCAGACAGAACATGCTGAGGATAAAACTGCTGGCAGAGCAGAACTTTGTTTTTAGCTCTGCTGCCTCTTTCCCCAGGTGAGAAGGGGCTGCCCACAGCTCCCAACCTTCACCACAAGCTGAAGGTATGACTATAAACCAAAGAATATCAAGCAAGCTCTCTGAGCAACCTTTAAAGTTGTTGTCACAACTGGGTATACAGCAGGCAAAATTCACTGCATTAGAAAGATGTCTACCGCCCTGGCCGGTTTGGCTCAGCGGTTAGAGCGTCGGCCTGTGGTCCTGAGAGACCCGGGTTCGGTTCCCGCTAAGGGCGCGTACCTAGGTTGCAGTTTGTCCCCGGCCCTGGTCGGTTGTGCGGGTGGCAGCCACTCGATGTGTCCCTTTCACATCGATGTTTCTCTCTCTCTCTCTGTTCCTCTCTCTCCCTCCCACTCTACCTGAACAAAGAATGGAAAAATGTCCTCGGGTGAGGATAAAAAAAAAAAAAAAAAAAAAAAAAAAGAAAGATGTCTACCACGTACTATGAACTGTTTGCCAGAAAAGAACACACACGTAACGTATGCATAGAAAAATGTGGAAGGCAGACATAAAAATGTAACAGTAGTTATTACTGGGTGGTAGGTGGAATTAAGGATGATTTTCATATTTGTCTTTTATTACTATAGTTAATATATATTATAAAGATTGTCAAAACTCAATATATGTTTAATATAAACACTGAGTGACAATTCGTTGGTGAGCAAGCGAACTGGATAAGGAACAGTCAAACACTGGCAGCCCAAATTAATGTCCGTATAATCCGTGTTTTACAAAAAAGGGAGGCTGCACAGTAAGACTGAAGTAACTTGCCCAGATCCCATCCAGTCAGTTCGGCCAGAGACCAGGGCCACTGCCTTTCTGCCAAGTGGGTCTTCATCGCAAGACTATTATGCCAAGTGAAGCACAAGCCTGACTTTATACTCTGTTGCCAAAACTTGAAATAATGTTTTAAAGCATCAAAGGCAGGACTGTCTGAGTCCTGGCCACCATGCATTACTCAGATTAGACCTTGTCCTGTGTCCTGAATGTGCTATTCTTATAAAAACCAACCTTCCTATGACAAAAGCCAGGCCTGTCATTCTGAGATAAGAGGAAAAACAGTCCTGGAGCTGTAGGGACCCACAGCAGAGAGTCTGTGAAGCTGACCTCTGCCTTCGATGTCATTTGGCAAAATAGTGCTCCTTCACTCATTCATTCGCCCGCTTGGCCAGTCTCCTGATTACCCACCCGCCAGACAATGTGCTGGGTACTGGGAACACAGTAGGGACAGGACAAGGCCTCTGTCCTCACAGAGCATGCAGCCAGCTAAGACATGAACCACCTCTATGCCTAAGACACCATCCTTAGTACTGTGCCTAACCCTGGGCTAAAACTCAGAACGATGGGTTTTCCCCTGTAAGTGAAGAAACAGGAAGCTGAGTCTGGTGAAAGTTTAAAAACCTAAGAGTGTCACAGGCCTGTGCTTCAACGGGGCTGTTCACCCAGATCATCTGGGGGTCTTATCAGAATGCAGATTCTGATTCGGTAGGCCGGGGGCAGGGTCTGAGGCTCTGCATTTCTGACAAGCTCTGGGTGACACCTAAGACTGATGTAGCACACCTCTTTACCAACCCTGGCTGGCGCCAGTCCACACCTGCCCCGAAGGCCCGCATCCCAACACTGTCCTATCCCTCAGTGTCTCCTCCCCAGAACTAATTACTAATCTGTACCCTGAGCTGGTGCCAGATCTGGGGTGTTTCAGCTCCACTGCAGGTCCATGAATGCATAGTAACTACAGTAAGATGTCCCAGATTTGTTTTAAAGATTACCTTTAAATGGCCACGTGTTCTGGTCTGGTTGGTTGTCGTGTTTTAGTATGGTGGGTAACAGACATGAGAGAACAGACAGCTAGATGAGGGCAGTGGCCGTTCGCCACGCAGAACCCTGGCCTGTTGAAGTGTTTATGTGCACCTGCGGAAGCTCTCCCAAGCCCGCCAGACCTGACCAGGGCTCAGAGGTAACAATAAAAAGTGCAATTATACAAGCAAAAAAGGAAGCAATGGTGAGGTCAGGCAAGAGAGGGCCAAGGAGCAAAAGCACCCCTGTCCCCAGAGCTACCCTGTAGCCAGCCCCCCCCCCTCCTTGGGAGATAGTGACTACTAAGGTGACCACCCAGCAGCTCTTCGATTCTGAACTCACCCTTAGTTGCTGGCTGCAATTAAGCCTCCTGGGAACGCTGCCCCAGGGTACCAGTCGGCAAACATTTTCTATAAAAGGCTAGACAGTCAGTATTTCCAGCCTGGCAAGTCATGTCATCTCTTCTCACCACTATTCCACTCTCCCTCTGTATCACAAAAGCCGTCAGAGACGATACGTAAACCAATGGACGTGGCTATGTTGCAACAGAACCAGCGTTCCTTCGGTCCGCCCCAGGGAGCGAGCACGAGTCCTCTGCCCATGTGACAGGTACAGCCTGGCTGGTTTTATCAGCTTCCGGCTCCCAGTTCACACACCAGTCTCTTCTGAGTCTGGTTCGTGTGACTTAATCCCGAAGAGGCTCATTCCTCGGGAGGCACTGGTGTGTGACTTCTTCCCTTCATATTTAGGGATAAAAAGGATAAATAAAATACCAGACTCAAATGGCTGGCCTGACTGTGAACAACAGAATGAACACCGGCAGCTGCACCGCCGAAATCAGCAAACAGCACGACAGCTACTGAGAAAGCACCGCCAGGCTGTTTTTAGAAATTCAAGTTTGTCTTTCATTCTTCTACTAATATACTAGCAAGTTACTCCTCAGTGAGGAAAGTGCCTTATAAATACACAGTGATATTTTTATAGTTAACATCCAGTGATGGTTCTCCTCTATCATTTTCTTATTTACAGAGTGTGGTTCCTTCAGCATGATGGCAAGTTAAAAGCCTCACAGTATGACACTAATTGGCAAATGCCACTTTAAAAACACATATGCTAATACTATTTGGGGAAACATACAGATGACTGGGGTGAAGATGCGATGTGGAAGTACTGTAATCATCCCATTACCCTCAGCAAGAACCCTCTCAAAGCACCAGCCTCGGGCAGCATTTCCCCCTCATCAGCAACATTCTCCACAAAGGCCGTCTGGCGGCATGCCTATTATTTTTGTTTTCGCAAAGTGAACAATTCATGAAGAAAAAGCAATGATCCCTGGTAAACTAGCTCTTTGTGACTGCTGTCTTCAGTCTACCCAAGCCCCCTTTTCCATTCAACAAACAAGGCCTGAGCACCCAGCAGGTGCTCACAGGCACCAAAGAGGGAACCACACGAACAAAACCCTTCCCCGAGCTGACGTTCTAGTGGGAAGAGATGGACGGAAATGCACAGGTTGTGGGGTGGTGCCGAGCGCCCGCCCAGGAGAAAGCTAAGGCAGGAGAGGGTGTCCCGGTAGGAGAGGGAGGTGTCATTTTTCAACGGGAAGATTTGAAGGAGCTGAAGGAGCACACCCCTACTGCAAAACACTGGAAACAACAAAAATGGTCATCTACAGGGACTGTCTAGTTAAATCATTATGGTACATCCTTATAAGGGGGTACTGTGAAGCCTTTAAAAAGATTAAGGCTGCCCTGGCCAGTGTGGCTCAGCGGTTAGAGCGTCGGCCTGCAGTCCGGAGAGACCCGGGTTCGGTTCCCGCTAAGGGCACGTACTTCGGTTGCAGTTTGTCCCCGGCCCTGGTTGGTTGTGCGGGTAGCAGCCACTCGATGTGACCCTTCACGTCGATGTTTCTCTCTCTCTCTCCCCTCCTCTCTCTCCCTCCCACTCTATCTGTACAAAAAATGGAAAAATATCCTCGGGTGAGGATAAAAAAACAAAAGATTAAGGCTGATCTCAATGTGCCAAGAGTGGAAAACGCTCCAAGGTGTACTGTTAGGGAGTAAGTGTTTAGTCTGCTAAACATTTTCAGGGAGAAAATGACACAGACAGTTGACACTCGAACCAGGGAAGAGAAGTCTCCCCTGGGAGAGCGGGCTATCTGTGGATGTCTGCTACGAGCATGGAGCGTGCAACGTGCAAGGCACCTCACACACGCCTCACAGCAGCGGTGGGCCTGTCCCACTGCGCCCTTCAGACATTTGACAAAACTGAGGCTCAGAGGTAGAGAAACTTACTGGTAAGTTAAGTTTGTCATTTACTGCTGGTAAATGATATAGATCTGACTGCAAAGACAGCTTTTTCCACATCACTTAGGTTGTCATAAAAGAATTATTCATGTGAACGTCTGGGAGGCCCTGTAACCACAGATCGGGACACTACACCCCACACCTGGGGCCCGAGCACAGCGTGGGCCTCAGCATTTCCTCCAGCAAGAGGACACCCACAGTGCTCTGCACCACCCTACTATTCTAAGGCACTCGTAGGCAATTCAAGAGAACCTGATTCACACAAAGTCACGGTCAATGCACAAGACTTTACAAAAGAATTTCACAGCATCCAGTGACGAATCCGCTGCTGTTCCCACTTGGTCCTGTGAACCTCTCAGACCACCAGGCTACACTAGGGCAGTGATTCAACTGAAGAATTCTGCTTGACTTCAAGAAGCATTCAGTACCATCGGGTGGGGTTCGATCCATTTGGGAGGTTTGGGGCAGAGTGCCCATTTGAGGTAAATTATCACCAACAATAATAAGTAATAAGGCCATGGTCACATGACCATCTAGATAGCAGAGTTAAGTTCAAACCCAGGTCTGACACCTAAACCCACATCTTAACCACCATCGGCTGTGACCGCTCCCTGCCAGATCTGATTTGCTACAGGCTCTGGGTTTGAAACAGCGAACCATCAAAGCCAAGCTAGACAACGACATCTGAAAGAGCCTTCCAAACCTGAGGATGTTTGATCCTTCTCTCTGCTCTTCAGAAGTTTACAATTAAATCAATAAAGTGGAGCCTGGCTGACAACCCGCAGGAGAAACAAGAACATGTGACAAGGACCTCCTCCTTGACCAAACTTGAGGCAAGCTCCTCTGGGCCCCCTTCCCAACTAAGCCTTGGCCCAGTTTTAGCAAAAATCCTGTGCAACTCTCCCACCTTTGATATCTAATCAAGTTCTTCTTAGTAACTTTCCAGCCACTGACCCTCTCACCCTGCGCCCCTGAGTCCCAGAGGTCCTTGCTGTAGTCAGAGTTAAGCTCCATTCTATGCCAGTCAAATACAGTACAAACCCGTCTTGCTGTTTTTAACGTGTCCAGTGCAATCTCTTTTTCACACGGGACTCATAACTACTAACTCAGGGGAGATCTGAGAGCCTCTCTGGGGCTTAATTATCCATCTATGAAATGAGATGGCAGAACTAAATAACGAGACTATTCCGTTCTCAAATCCTTTGTTTTCCTGTTTAAAGAGTGGGCTAAAATCCAACTAGATCTTATCTCAAATGAAAAATGTATTTTGTTCAAGTTAATAATTTTTTTCCTATAGGGAAAATTTCTGATTCAGTGGCAAATTAGATTCTAGATTAGAGCATGTCCTTCTAGGGTATCTAATATCTAAAATTTCTATGGGGATTTTTTTACAACTCTGTAAACTGTGAATAACAACAATGCAAATAATTCTTGCCCAAAGACATTGGAATTAATTCTATCACGTGGAGGATCGAGCGACTTCCCTCACTGTAGAAATCAGCCAGTTTTGCCTCCATTTGCACATTCATTTCACTATTTCAGACCAACAGAAGTGTCTGTACTTTGGAATGTCCTTTGAACTGGTTGTAACACCTCACTAAGTTTCCTCATTAATGAGTTAAATACAACCTTTAACACTTGCTCACTTTTATATCTGTATAGAGTGATGACTTTACCTTTAAAAAAAATTGCCTTTTAACATAAACGGTATAAGCAAATAGACACAGTCAAAAATTCATTTTTTAAAAAAATCCTCATCTGAGGATGTTTTCATTGATTTTAGAGAGAAAGAAAAGAGAGAGAAACATTGATCCATTGCCCCTCCCCACCCCTGCAAACCCCGACCTGAACCTGAAACCTAGGCATGTGCCCTGAACAAGAATCGAACCCAAAACCTTTTGTTGTATGGGACAATGCTCCAACCAACTGAGCCACTTGACCAGGGCAAAAATTCATTTTTAAATCTACTAATGGTTAGAAGAATTTAGAAATCTAGCCAAGTAAGATTGGCCAATGGTTAATGGTGTTTCTATATTTTTATTTTCTCTTCTTATTTAACACTTGAATTTCTTTTACCCAAATTACTATTTTTGAAACCTGGTATCAATGTAGTTTATAGTCTTTTCCCCAAATGACTTTTATAGCTACATGTTAATAAAGTTAAATTTTGTTCCAAGAAAGTGAAGGGTAGATACAGAACTACAGAAATGTACAAAATATAACATAAAACACCTGTTACCTATCACGCAAGCCATCCCCGGTTACTATTTTGTAAATCTGTCAAGTCTGTCTGCGCTGGCCTGCTTGTCCCACCTCGCCCCGACTGACGAATACAAAAGGCCAACTGTGGACCTTTCAGGGACAAATTGAGGAAATGCCAGCTGGCCTGGCTGTCCTCTACATGAACTTCTTGTGTTTTAGAACTTAGAACACAGAGTGAACAGCAGGACAACCCTGACCATAGATGTGTGCTGACGCCGCTCCCTCCCGCTGCCTCTGCTTCCTACTTGCTTGCTCTCCCCCAGGGCCATCAGGAAATGCCAGATGCAGAAGTGTGAAACAAGCCCCCTGTAAAATAGAAATGTAACTGAAAGTCGGGGCTGATCTCTGGAAAAACTCTCCCCTGGAGAACTCGGGATCAGTGGCCGGCCGGCTATGCTCTCTATTTGGCTTTGATTCGGCTCTGGTGGTTTCTAGGTTCTCTCATGCCACAACATCTCTTCCCATAAAACAAACAAAACATTACAGATGGAATTTTCCCCCGTCCTGTCCCATTCTCCCCAAACCACAAGGTAACCTCTATAGTAAGTTAGCATTTCTTTCCAATCAATTTATTATACTTCTAAAAAACATATATATCCACTTTATAAAAAATCCCCTACTAATAGGCATTAGGCTGTTTCAATCTTTTTAACCATTACAAATGATGTTGCGATAAACATCCTAATACTCCTCTCCTTGTATATAAATGTCTGTTTCTCTAGGCTACTTTCTAGAAGAAGAACCACTAAGTCTTAAGATATACCCATTTTGCTAGTAGCAATAGTGTTCTAAGTTACACTACCTTCCACTAGTAGTAGTGAATCCTTTTCTCAAATACCTATCATCTTTTTTTTTTTAATATTTTTTTCTTTATTAATTTTAGAGAGGAAGGGAGAGGGAGATTGATATAAACATCGATGAGAAAGAACATCTACTGGCCACCTTCTGCATACCGCCCCCCCCAGGGATTGGGCCCACAACCTGGGCATATGCCCTGACTGGGAGTCGAACCGGCAACCTCTTTGTGCATGGGCCGACGCTCAACCACTAAGACACACCAGCCAGGCATTATCATCTCTTGATAGTATCTTTACCTTTTTCTTTTTTAACTGTTTTTAGTTTATACTAACTGCTGGTAAACACTCAGTTTGTTTCTAGATCTCTTCTGGTCTACCCATCTTGCGCCATCCCTGTCCCAGGGCTGCATGGCAAGAGCAGGACGGAACAATGACCTCCCCACCTTCACAAAGCTGGGCTTTTCACACTGCAGAACTGGTAACTGCCTGGGGAACGGAGTGGGCCCATTGGTCAGACTTCATCTGAGTGGCAGGGGCCCACGTACTCGCAGATAGCATCATGGTGAAGCTCCACCGGCCAATTCTCTCTCTGCAGGTGAACGACAGCCTGGCTCTGCACTGTCCCGGCCCAGCAGATGGCCCACCCTTCCAGCCTGTAAGCCCAGTACCACCATCACCACATTGCCCTGGACTTTGGGGACAAGGGTCTCCAGCATGTCTTCCCTGATGCCGTCCAGGACCTGGCCTTCATCAGTCCAACATACACAAGTATCTGGCCTGAGGACATCTTCGATTGTCATCTTGGTATTGTAATGCTGGCCACCCCTGTGCAGTCTGTCCACAAACTGCACATGCAGGTCCTTGTACAACCACTGCTGACTCCTGAAGGCTGCTATTTCACTCCTGTAGGCTCATCTTGTTGGTCTCCTCTTATTCTTCCCACCAAGTGGGGCACGACAAAACTGTTCAGTTCTATTGACCTGGAGAAGTTTTGCTCACCTGGCTGAGATCCAAGGAGTTCTTGTTAAATTCCTGCTGGGAGACAGGCCATAAGCAGTATTAACAGTCACCATGCAGCTCCCCGTGGCCAAACAAACCATGGCCCAAACACTGTCAGGATCGAGGCCTTCCACCTTCCCATAGAGGCCTCAGTAAGGGCCGGGAAGAATCGCCACAGCTCCTCCAGGTACCAGTCCTTGAAGCTTGCCTTCCTTATCCTTCTCTTGCTCATCTGGCCTCAGCAGGCAGAGAGGACCAGTAGGGGCCACGGCCCGGATCTCAGTCAGGTTGGCGCCCTTTAGGCCTCAATGAGTTGACATGGGGCTTCACCACTTGATTAAAGTGAGGCCAATGCCCTGGCCAGGTTTCCAGCTCCCCCCCCCCCCCCCCCACCAAGATGGCCAGCCTAGAGGCCTCCACGGAGACTGACTTGTAATTGGCATCCTTGGGTACTGTCTCAGCCCCAGGTTAAGTCTGTCCCTTCCCCATTGGGTATGCATCTGTTCTGGATCATGGGGATAGCGAGCATGGGGTCAACACCCTCATTCTCTTTCTCCTCCAGAGACTTCTTGGAGTCCTCAATGATCTTCACAGCCTGCAACAGCACCCCATCCACCACGGCCTCAGTACCTGTGGCCTGGGTTGGTAGCAGCCTTCCAGGTCCATTCTGGATCTAAGGGATGATGAGTTCCTTGGGGGCTTCGGAGGGATTAACACTCCGCAATTTCCTTCCTTCCACAATCTTCAAGAAATCCTTCTCTTGCCCTGGCCAGTGTGGCTCAGTTGGTTGAGCACTGTACCATGTACCCAAAGGTTACCAGTTCAATTCCCAGTCAGGGCACATGTCCAGTTTGGGGGTTCAATCCCTAGTCAGGGTGTGTACAGAAGGCAACCAGTCAAAATTTCTCTCACATGGATGTTTCTCACTTTCCTTCTCCCTATCTCTATCTGTAAATCCTTTTTTTAAATCCTCACCTGAGGATATTCTTTTTTGCATTTATCTTCAGAAAGAGTGAGAGAGAGAGAAGGAGGAAGAGAGAGAGAAACATCGATGTGAGAGAGACACATCGAGTGGTCACCACCCACACCACACCAACCCGGGCGGGGACAAACTGCAACTGAGGTACGTGCCCTTTGTGGGAATCATACCCGGGCCTCTCTGGTCTGCAGGCCGACGCTCTAACCGCTGAACCAAACCGTCCAGGACTATAAATCAATTTTGAAAAAAGAAAAAAAATCCTTCTCTTCTGAAGCCACACCCAGGCTGTCTCCCGGGTCTGCCAGCTGTCTTCCAGCAGCTATGAGAATGCAGCTGAACGAAACTGGGGCAGTGGAGGGTCCTGCTGGCCACAAAACACCCTCTGCAGCATCTGCCACCTTGCCCCTCTTCAAACTATTATTTCTAATCTGATGGATATAAAGTTATCTAATTATGGGTCTAATGTGCATTTACTGGGTTATAAGAGTCTTATATGTTTAATCATTCTGATTTCAACACCTTTGATACATGTGACAATTTTCCCATCATAAACTGGTATTCAATTACCATCTACAAAGCAACTTCTGCAGTTTAAAAAAAAAAAAAAAGCTGAGCTTTTCCTTAACAGTCATAAGTTGGAAATTTAAGGAACAGAGTTCTCTTCGATATATTTTTACTGAACAATACTGGGTATGGTGTATTCCACGTCCCTACCAATTCACAACTCTTCTCTCCTCTCCCTTCCCACTGCGACTCTTTAAAACCCTCACAATTCTCCTGGGAATTAGTGCAATGAGCTCCCTAGAGTGGCTGCTAGCTGTCCAATGCTTTTCTACACTACAGCGTATCTAAGACACACATATGTTGAATTCAGCCTGCAGAACAAAATCCAAATCTCTTAACAGCAGCAGCACAGGAGGCCCTGCAAGATACACCCCTCTATTCTCATGGCTCATGAAATTCACTACCCACATGAAACCCCTTGCTCCATCAGGCTCCAGGACTCCACCTCCCAAATCGGTACTCTTTCCATGCCTTCACCATGCCGTTTTCCAGCTGAAACATTCTTCTTCATCTCACTAGCTCCTGCCCGTCCCTCAAACTCCATTCAAGCATCCCCTTCCCAGCAAAGTTCTACTGCTTCCCATAGGGTTAATGCTGCCCCTCCGCAAACCTGTACCCTTGCCCTTGTCACACCGGAATGGTTCCCTGTAGACTACCTCCCCTCTTTACAAAATAATCCCAGCTCGAAAAGCTTAGTAAAGTTCAATAAATGTTTGCTAACTAAAGAAAGCTGGGCTACTCCATTCACTACACACTGCAAGGCAGGTCTCAAACCTTGGACATTTGTCTTCATCCATAAAAATAAATACCTGATACAAAGTTCCTTCTTTCAGCCCTCAGATTCCCATCATGGAATAACCCATGTAGGCCCCCAACTCTGTGAGGGGCCGGGGACCACAACCAGCTAACTTTCACTTCCATGGTTGATGTGAGTCATCCTGAATTCCCACCAGTTTCGCTGCCTTCTGAGAAGGAATGTTTCTACAAGCTCTGGGCACATTTGTTGTTGTCCTTAACAGCTCTTCCCCTTAAGCTACGGAGAACTAAGGGTGCAATGCTCACATGAAAAGCACCAACAGCCTGAATTGTTCCTAGACTGGGAAGGTCGGAACCAAGCCCCAGACCACGCCGGCCTTCGCTGGCTGCAGAACCTCAGCAAATGCCCTCTCGCGCCGGTCACTCTCGGCTCCTGGAGGAGGAGCCCGGGCTTCCAGCCAGAGCACGCGCAGGAGCGAGCCCACCACGCCCACCCCTCCCCCACAGGATGGCGGACTGAGAAGTCGCAGAGTTTTTCCTAGAGATTGGTCGTTTTCAGAAATTCTCCTTCGAAGGGTGGGAAACGATCACTCAGAAAGGGCCGGGGTATCTTAAACCCCGGCCGTGAGGCCAAAAGCCTCGGCAGGCACGCGGCTCGGGCCCCGGACGTTACCTGCGGCGGTTCACCGCGGCGGCGACAGCGATGTCGGCGGCACGACCGTGGGAACCCCTGGCGGCGCGCAGCCTCAGACCAGCCACCTCCTGGCGTTCGCCCTGCAGTGATTGCGGTGCTGTGCCCTCCGTCTCCCTTTTGAGAGCCAATTGCGCCGCGCCGATTGGTGAAGCTTCGGGCAGGGCGTCCGCGAAAGCCAATGGGAGGTGGGTACCCGGCCGGTGAGCCAACGCGACTACAAGTCCCAGCGTACACTGGCCTAGGCTTAGGTGCCCAGCGGTCCCTGGATCTAGGGGAGGCCGGTGCCCAGTAAACTAGGGTCTGACGACCAGGGATTTGGGGGAACCAGAGGCTTAGTAATTCCAGAAGTGTCCACCGAAGGCTCAAAACCAGCAGGCAGATTATTTTAACCTACTGCTTTCTAAACTTGTCTGCACATTGGAACCTTCCAAAATATACTGCTGCCCACAACCCAATCAGTGGCATGTGTGTGGCCTGGGTTTTGGAACCACAGTGTTTTGGGTGTGCAGGCCCATTTAATCCTTGTAACCACCCTATGAGAGATAGGCACTGTTATTGTCAGGTAGGCGCTGTTATTGTCATCTGGTTTTACAGATAGAGCAACTGAGGGAGATTATGTCAGGGAGGTTATTTTTTTTTTCTGAAGATCACATACCTCTGAAGTGACAGAGCCAGAACTCTGACTCAGGCAGTTTAGATCCAGAATTCTGAGCTCTTAATCCCTATGCAATGCTGTTTCTCAAATGTGTGGTATTGTTTCACAGGGAACTGAAGAGAAAAACAAAATACTATACACGAAGTGCCATGTGGTAGAGCACAGTAAGTTGAATTGAAAGGAATTAATGTGAGGGCATAAGTGCAGTTTTGCTCAAGAACATAAAGGGCAGGATCTAGAACTACATTCATCAGTTGTCTCATGATCTTTTATCATTTTTGTTGTTGTTAATCCTCACCCGAGGATATTTTTCCATTTATTTTTAGATAGAGTAGAAGGGAGAGAGAGAGAGGGAGAGAGAAACATCAATGTGAGAGAGACACATCAGTTGGTTGCCTCCCATACAGCCGGGGCCAGGGATCAAACCTGCAACCCAGGAACGTGCCCTTGACCCTTTGGTCCTCGGGCGATGCCCTAACAGCTGAGCCAAACTGGTCAGGGATAATCTTTTTTATATATATAGCTGTTGAGAAAAGAACATCCGGCCTGAGAAAAAGTCTTATAAAAATTTATTTCACCCAAACTGACCACAATTGCCAGGAAGCAAAATCTCAACTGATTGAGAAAATGGCAGTTTTACAACGTATTTTTTACCTTAGAATCAAAGCAGGAAACATAAGGCAGGCTAGGTGAAATTCATTGGTGGTCGATTAGGGAGTTGGGAGAAAGCAAAGGGGAGGGACGGGATGGAGCAGTGTGAGTCTCTGAGTGGATAAAGAGTAAAACAGAGATACATACTTCTTTTACATTGGTGGCTATAGAATAGTTAACATTTACAGCACGTAGAGATGTAGAGATGATAATTGGGCAACAAGATAAGAATGAGGTGTTCTGTGGTCTCCTGCTCTGATGGAAAGTTGTGCTCTGAGGGAGTCTGAAAAAAGGAAACTACTGGACATTCCAAAGATATGTTGTCTTAAATGCAAAAAGACAATAGACAAGCTCACTTAAGGTAAAGATTGATTTTTGTCAAGGAAGCTACAGGCCTAGGACTTGACTAACTGCTATGACTTGCTTTTTTTTCTCCTATTGATCTTCAGATAGAGTGGGAGCGAGGGAGAGAGAGAGAGAAAGAGAAACATTGATGTGAGAGAGACACATCGATTGGTTGTCTCTCACACAACCAGACCAGGGCTGGGGATGAACCGCAACTGAGGTATATGCCCCTGACCGGAATCAAACCCAAGACTCATTGATCCGTGGGCTAACACTCTTAAATGCTGAGCCAAACCAGCCAGGGCATGACTCACTTTTAGTTAGGAATTTTTATAATCAAACCATTCTATGTGGGTACTTTTGGTCTCTGAGTTTGTAAGGCCTGACATGCAGGCCTCCCCTGAGCTTGTCAGGTTGAGTATGTGGTCCCATTTTTGTCCAAACAAGCAAGTCAAGGGTCAGCATACTGCCTCAGGCCTGCTCTCTAGCTTTGTAAATAAAGGTCTTTGAGAACACAACCATGCCCATTAGTTTAGGTATTATCCCTGATTGGGTTTGCAAACTGGGCTGAGTTGAATAGTTATATGAGAGACCATATGGCCCATAAAGTCAAAAGTATTTACTGTCTGACAGGTTACAGAAAAGGTTTGCCAACCCTGGAAAGCACTTGGCCCAGGATCACAGCTTGGAAGTGACCATGGGCTTTAAGCCCAGTCTGCCCAAGTCCAAAGTCAATTCTCATGACCACGATGTTTTCACAATCTTCCTCAATGGGGGGGTATTAGGAGTTCATTCAGCCATTTATTTAACAACACACTTAGTGGATGTCTCTTATGTGCCAGGTACAGCTGAGCAATGAGAGAAATAGGATTCTCTTCCTTCCTCTTGGGAAATCACTGACCAGTAAGAGAGGCAGAGTGTGCCCTTAACCACTCTCTAATTCACCCAGAATAAACAGTGGTGTTTGGCTGGTTAGGCTTTAAGCTTTGAAACTGAATAAAAGTGGTGGCCTGATGCCAGGCATGATTAGGCCAACAAAGGACTGGGAACAGACCCCTTACTCTCCCTCGGCAACAGTGTGGGTTAGGAGCTCAGAGTGTGAGACAGGAGAAGGTGGCTGAAAGTTGAGTGCAGTGGAAGGTTTCCATGGTGATATAGTCAACTGAGCCTCAGAAGAAGCTGCAAAGTGGCTGACCTAGGCCAGTCCCGAGAAGGCTGATATGAGAGAGCGCTGGAGTGGGAAAACTGCGTGCACGTGGTGGGTTCTGCCATCAAGCTACTGGATTTGAATCCCAGCTCTGCCACTTTCAAGCTGTGTTGCCGCGACCTGCACGCTAGTCGAGCCAGACCTGAGGAGGGGCGATGGGAGACTGAGAAAAACACCGAGACTAAGGAAAACACAGAGACATTCTAGAGAGAAAAGCTGGGGCCAGGTAGGACACTGCTCTCTGATGGAGAAACAGTGACTCCGAACTAGCTCAGCAAGTTTATGATATAGCCAATGGGGGGGCGGCGGGTTCAAAAGCTTCTTTGTTCTCAATCACCAAATGTGTCCATCAGCCTCTGGGCTCAAGGTCCAAACTGTCAATACATTCTTGCCCGCGGCTCAGGAGGCTCCTGTGTGGGCCTTGCCAGCACACAGGAACAACAAGAGACCTTGGGCAGAATGTTCCCGCGTGGGCCTTGCCTGCACGCAGGATCAACAAGTGGTTTTAGGACTAAAGGCTCCTGGGCGAGACGGTACAAACACCACAGGAACAGGAGACCTTGGCTCAGCCGCCCTCCACACTGTGTGACCTGAGCAATTTACTTAGTTCCTTAGTGCCTGGGTTTCCTCAACTGTAATACGGAAAAAACAGCCCTGGCCAGTTTGGCTCAGCGGTTAGAGCGTCGACCTGTGGTCCAGAGAGACCCGGGTTCGGTTTCCGCTCAGGGCACGTACCTCGGTTACAGTTTGTCCTTGACCCCGGGTTGGGGTTGTGTAGGTGACAACCAATCGATGTGTCTCTCTCACATCAATGTTTCTCTCTCTCTCTTCCTCCCTCCCTGTCTATCTGAAGGTAAATGCAAAAACGTCCTTGGGTGAGGATTAAAAAAAAAAAAAAAGAAAGAAAAAACAGCACCTACTCCATAAGGTCTCTTCGAGAATTAAATTTAACACAGTGTTTAGCACTAAGTACGTGCCCCTTAATACTCTCTCCCCACTGGGTTAAGAGGATGCCTTTGGCTGCTGGACTATAAATTAAGAATCCTGATGAGGAAAAGAAAGTGGGAATTCTGTGACCTTGGGCACTGTCTGTGCTCCTGGTACCAGCTTATGGGATGGCAGCATGGTGTGGGATGTCTGCACCTATGGTAAGCACCAGGAAAAGATAGGTAGACACTAAAACAGCTCCAGAGTGGCGGATGGCATAGGGAAAAGAAGAATGTCAGTCTCCCTCTAGACACATAGGCTTGAGGACCTCCCCATCAAATGCCCCCAGCAGAATTATCACAAGAAAAAGTCATAGTCTGGAACTCTTACTGTCAGACAATGCAATCAGAAATTAGTGAGGCTCATGCCAGACATGAATAAGTGATGTCAAAAGAATGTGGCAGATAACTGTGGTCACCAGAGAGATAAGAGCATGGAGGAACCATTTCAGATTCAAATTCTAATATTGGGAAATTATGTGACAGATTAAGATGACAGAGGTGAGGGAGGGAGGGAGCACGAGTCCTGTGCTAGGTGTGCATGTTTGGGAGGTGGAACTGTAACCAAACCCAGGTGTGGCTGCCTGCCACAATGAAAGCCAAACCCGTAAGACAGTTGACAAGGAAACAGGTTTATTCAAGCGTGAGCATCTTAAGGAGATGGGGGAACTCCTGTCCTCAAAAACCCATCTTAATATCTCAGTGCAGGGAGAGGCATTTAAAAAAATTTTTTTTAAATCTCCACCCGAGTATATTTTTATTTTTACATTTATCTTCAGACAGAATGGGAGGAAAAGAGAGAGAGAGAGAGAGAGAGAGATGTGAGAAAGACACATCAACTGGTTGCCACCCACACGACCTCAGCCGGGACCAGGGACAAACCAGGGCCAGGGACAAACCGCAACCGAGGTACATGCCCTTGGCTGGAATCGAACCTGGGACTCTCTGGTCTGCAGGTTGATGCTCTAACCACTGAGCAACCAGCCAGGGCTATTCCAAGGCATTTTTTAATGCAATCGTAAATGAGATTGTTTTCTTCGTTTTCCTTTCTAAAAGCTTGTCACTAGTGTATAGAAATATAACTGATTTTTGCATATTTATTTTGTATCCTGCTACTTTACTGAATTCATTTATCAAGTTTGGTAGTGTATTGGTGGACTCTCTAGAGTTCTCTGTATAGTATCATGTCATCTACAAATAATGACAGTTTTACTTCTTTCCAATTTGGATGTCTTTTATTTCTTCTTCTTTGTTTTTTTTTTTTTTTTATCCTCACCTGAGGGCATTTTTCGATATTTTGTTCAGATAGAGTGGGAGGGAGAAAGAGAGAGAGAAACATCGACGTGAAAGGAAAGGGACACATCGAGTGGTTGCCAACCACACGACCCAACCAACCAGGGCCGGGGACAAACTGCAACCGAGGTACATGCCCTTAGTGGGAACTGAACCCAGGTCTCTCCAGACCTCAGGTCGACCCTCTAACCACTGAGCAAAACCGGCCAGGGCTATTTCTTCTTCTTGTCTGATTGCTGTGGCTAGGACTTCCAGTACTATGTTGAATAAAAGTGGTGAAAGTAGACATCCCTGTCTTGTTCCCCAGTCTTAAGGGAAACACTTTAAGTTTTTGTCCATTGAGTATGATATTTGGCTGTGGGTTTGTCACATATGGCCTTTATTGTGTTGAGGTATATTCCTTCTATTCCCACTTTGCTGAGAGTTTTTATCATAAATAGGGGCTAGATTTTATCAACTGATTTTTCTGCATCTATTGATATGATCATGTGATTTTAATCCTTCATTTCGTTTATGTGGTGTATCACGTTTATTGATTTGAGGATATTGTACCAACCTTGCATTCCCAGAATAAATCCCACCTGATCATGGTGTATGAGCTTTCTAATGTATTGCTGGATCTGGTTTGTTAATATTTTGCTGAGAATTTTAGCATTTATGATCATCAAAGATAGTGGTCTGTAATTTTATTTCTTTGTGGTGTCTTTATCTGGTTTTGGAATTAGAATAATGCTGGCCCCGTAAAATGAGCTTGGGAGTCTCCCCTCCTCTTGAATTTTTTGGAATAGTTTGAAAAGGATAGGTGCTAGTTCCTCTTTGAATGTTTCGTGAAATTCTGCTGTGAAGCCAACCAGTCCAGGACGAAACTCGTTTGTTAGAAGTTTTTTAAATTTCTGCTTCAATTTCACTAGTTGTAATCTGTCCATTCATATTATCTGCTTCTTCCTGATTCTGTTTTGGAAGATTGTATGTTTCTAGAAATATATCCATTTTGTCCAGATTTTCCAGTTTGTTGGCATATAGTTGTTCATAATATTTTCTTACAATTCCTTGTATTTCTATGGAGTCAGTTGTTATGTCTCCTCTTTCATTTCTGATTTTTAAAATTTATTTAGGTCCTCTCTCTTTTTTTCTTGATGAGTCTAGTTAAAGGTTTGCCAATCTTGTTTATCTTTTCAAAGAACCAGCTCTTGGTTTCACTGATCTTTTGTATTTTTTTTTTTTTTAATGTTTTTATTGAATTTTTTTTTAGAGAGAGAGGAAGGGAGAAGGAGTGTGAGAGAAACATCAGTCAGCTGCCTCCCACATGCCCTCTACTTGGGATTGAGCCCACAACCTGAGCATGTGCCCTGACCGGGAGTCAAACTGGCAATTCCTCAGTGCAGGGGACAGTGCCCAATCAACTGAGCCATACCAGCCAGGTCTGTTGTAGTGGTTCTTTTTTTTAGACTCGATTTCATTTATTTCTCCTCTGATCTTTATTATTTCCTTCCTTCTACTCACTTTGGGTTTTGTTAGTTGTTCTTTTCCTAGTTCCTTTATGTATAAAGTTAGATTATTTATTTGAGATTTTTCTTTTTTCTTGAGGTAGGCTTGTGATGCTATGAACTTTTCTCTTAGGACTGCTTTCGCTGTCTCCCATAGATTTTTGGTTGTTGTGTTGTCATTTTCATTTATTTCAAGGTACGTTTTGACTTCTTCCTTGATCTCATTGTTGACCCATTCATTGTTTAGTAACATGTTATTTAGCCTGTATGGCTTTGTGTGTTTTTCAGTTTTTTTATTGTGATTGATATCTAGTTTCATAACATTATGGCCAGAGAAGATGCTTGATATTATTTAAATCTTATTAAATTTACTGAGACTTGATTTGTGTCCTAACATGTGATCTATTCTGGTAAATGTTCTATGTGCACTTGAAAAAAATGTATATTCTGCTGCTTTGGCATGAAATGCTCTGAAGATATCAATTAAATCCATCTGATCTAGGGTGTCATTTAAGGCTGCTGTTTCCTTGTTGATTTTCTGTCTGAAATGTCTATGCATTTATGTCAATGGAGTGTAAAAGTCCCCTACTATGCCCAAAGTCACTGTTTTAAGAATTTTTTTTTTTTTATCCTCAGCCAAGGACATTTTTAGATTTATCTTCAGATAGAGCAGGAGGGAGAGAGGGAGGAAGACAGAGAGAGAAAACCATCAATGTGAGAGAGACACATCAACTGGTTCCCATCCACACACACCAACCGGGCCCGAACCTGGGGACAAACTGCAACTGCAGTATGTGCCCTTAGCAGGAACTGAACCCAGGACTCTCTGGTCTGCGGGCCAATGCTCCAACCACTGAGCCAAACTGGCCAGGGCCAAAGTCACTGTTTTACTGTAAAAACTTATGCTTGCGAGGAAAAAATTTGGTTTTTGTGGAGTCAGTCTCAGCAATACTAAGACTTCTACCATCAATGGTGAAAAAAATGTTAAGGTCTTTTGTTATTTGTATCAAGTACACTGAAGACAATAAATTACATGACTTTTTCTTTTATCCTCACTTGGGGATTTTTTTTTTTTGCACTTACCTTCAGATAGAGTGGGAGGGAGAGAAGGATGAAGAGGGAGAGAGAGAGAGAAACATTGATGTGAGAGAGACACATCAAGTGGCTGCCACCCACACGACCCCAACTGAGGCCGGGAACAAACTGCAACCGAAGTACGTGCCCTTAGTGGGAACCAAACCCCGGACTCTCTGGTCCACGGGCCGACACTCTAACCAGTGAGCCAAACTGGCCAGGCAATTACATGACTTTTTCAAGATGACCTTCCATGTACTATTTGCAAAACAAATCAGGATATACTAGGAAGACAGAAACTGTCATAGCTCAATTCCCTAGCAGCAAAGCCAGAGAGGCAATTCTTGTGCCAGTGAGTTGTTTAGGGAGTGTTCTCAAGATAAATCTAGAAGGGGATTCGGGGAATAGACAAAGGAAGAAGCTCTGCAAAGATGTGTATTCAGGAAGAGGAGGTCCTCAACCTGATCCATATAGGTTGTTCCACCCAGAGGCAAAAGGGCTGAGCTGTTACATACCTACATCCACCAACCAATGGCCATTAAGGAGAGCATAAGCTCCCAGGCATTTCCTCTCCGGGAACAGCTTCTCATAGCCAAGAGCAGGGTGGGAACCAACCTGAGAAGGGTGCAGAGTGAGCAATTAGCAGGCAACACCATTGCAGGCCCAAAGAAGGGAACCTGGGCAGGGCACCAAGACCATCCACAACATTGGAATCATGACAACTTATGCATGATATTCAAGTCAGGTATATATGATAGTTTTTGGTTGTACTACGCTGTTTATTTACTTTATTTATTTTTTAATTTTTTTTCATTGATTGATTTTAGGAAGAAGAAGGAGAAGAAGAAGAAGAAAGAGAGAGAGAGAGAGAGAGATTTGTTATTCCACTTATTTATGCATTCATTGGTTAATTCTTATGTGCCCTGAACAGGCATCAAACCTGCAACTTTGGCATATGGGGAAGATGCTCTAATGAACTGAGTTACCAGGCCAGGGCTATTTACTGTTTTAAATAGACTATAATTTCTAGAGCACTTTCAAGTTCACAGCTAAATTGAGCAGAAAGTACAGAGACTTCGCATATACCAACCCCTCAAACTGCAACCCACATGCACACAGCCTCAACATCTTGCACCAGAGTGGTGTATTTATTATAATCAATGAACCTACATTGACACATCATCATCACCCATAGTCCATAGTTTACATTAGGGTTCATTCTTGGTTTGTATATCATATGGGTTTGGACAAATGTATAATGACATGTATCCATCATTAAGTATCATACAGAGTAGTTTCACTACCCAAAAAACCATCCATACTCCACCTATTCATCCCTTCTTCCCCCACCCCCACCCCCCAGCCTCTGGCAACCACTGATCTTTTCACTGTCATCATAGTTTTGCCTTTTCAAGGAAGTCATATAACTGTAGTTGGAACCCTACAATATGTAGCCTTTTTAGATTGGCTTCTTTCATTTAGTAATATGCATTTAAGTTTCTCCCATGTCTTTCCATGTCTTGATAGTTCATGTCTTTTTTGCCCTGAATACTATTCCATTGTCTGGATATACTGCAGTTTATTTATCCAACCATCTACTGAAGAACATCTTGGTTGTTTCCAAGTTGTGGCAATTATAGATAAAATGGCTATGAACAACCATGTACAGATTTTGTATAGACATACTTTTCAGTTCACTTGGGTAAATACCAAGGAGCACAATTGCTGCATTGTGTGGTAAGAGTATGTTTAGTTTTGTAAGAAAATGCTAAACTATTTTCCAAAGTGGTTATACCTATATCATGTTGCATTCTCTCCAGCAATGAATGAGTTTTTATTCTACATCTTTACCAGCATTTGGTGTCACAGTGTTTGGGATTTTGGCCACTCTAATAAGTATGTAGTGGTATCTCATTGTGGTTTTAATTTGCAATTGCCTAATGACATATGATAGTGGACATCTTTTCATATGCTTATTTGCCATCTCTATGTTTTCTTTGATAAGGTGTCTGTTCAGGTCTTTTGCCCATTTTTTAATTGGGTTGTTCACTTTATTATTTTTGAGTTTTAAGAGTTCTTTCTATGTTTTGGATAATTGTTTGTTTGTTTGTTTTTATGAGATCTGTCTTTTGCAAATATTTTTTCCCCAGTATGTAGTTTGTCTTACCATTCTCTTGATTTGTTTATATCTTTTAAGTGTTTTACTAGCCCTGGGTCGGTATGTTTAGCGGTTAGAGCATCAGCTCAAAGACCAAATAGTCATGGGTTTGATTCTAGTCAAGGGCACATACCTCGGTTGCTGTTCAATCCCTGGCCCTGGTTGGGTCGTGCAGGAGGCAATCAATCCATGTGTCTCTCTCATACGATGTTCTCTCTCTCTCTCTCTCCCTTCCTCCCTCCCACTCTACCTGGAAAAAAAAAAATCAGTGGAAAAGTATCCTCAGGTGAGGATTAAAATGAAAAAAAAAAGTGTTTTACTCAACATAGATGAATCTTGAAAACATGATGACCAGTGAAAGGAGTTATTACAAAAGTCATATTTGTATCATTCTGTTTATATGAAATGTCCATTAGGCAAATCCACAAGAACGTGTGTTAGTGGTTGCCAGGGGCTGAGACAGAATAGAAAATGACTGCTGACAGGTACAGAGTTTCCTTGTGGGGGGGTGATGAAAATATCCTAAAATTAGATAGTGGTGATGGGTGCACAACTGTGAATATACTAGAAACCACTCAATTGTACACTTTAAAAGAGTGACTTTTATGTTATATGGATTCTATCTCAATAAAGTTGTTTTTTAGAACTTTGTACTATAGAGCTGAGAAGTATTAAAATTTTAGTTCAATAGTTTCTATAGACATTTTAAATAAAAAATTGGGTTTAGGGTCAGAACATGACTTCCATATTTATATAACTTCAGTAACATTCTCCCTTTTAACACAAAAGCTGCCTTCAATCGTTTCTGGAACAAACCTGGGTTTAAATAAACAGATAAAGGACAGGAATGCCTAATTAATCTTTGCATTCCCCAAGTTCCTTGACCCTCGAGGGTCTAGGCATTTTAATATGGTATATATTCAGCAGCAAGAGTGAAACCGAGAATATGATGTTGGAGTCCAGCCCCAGGATTACAAGTCACATGTTCCATTGCTGAGTCTTGGGGAAGAAGTCTTCGTTACCAACACAGTCAACACCTCCTTTAGGGCAGTAAGCACTTCTTAGTTACCAGACAGATGCACCTCATAGCCTCTGACTGTCATGTGAAAGTGTGGGCTGGTCAAGGTCAGGTGACTTACCCAGATTAGCTCGGCCCAGTGGAACCAGGCATTTCCCCTAGCACTGTGTCCTGAGAGAAGCCTCTTAACATTTGTTTTAAATCTTCACCCCAGGATATTTTCCCATTGATTTTCAGATAGAGTGAGAGGGAGGGAGGGAGGGAAAGGGAGAGAGAACATCACATGTGAGAGAGACACACTGATTGGTTGCCTCCCACAGGATCCTGACCAGGGCCAGGGATTGAATTGCAACCAAGGTACATGCCCTTGACCAAATAAAACGCACGACTCTTCGGTGCTTGGGCCGATGCTCTAAACACTGAGCCAAACCGGTCAGAGCTAGCCTCTTAACATTTTGACTTGCCCAGAATGTCATACCTTAGTGTGCACTGATAGGTTGATTGATAAAGAGTTCTTAGATTCCTGGGATCAAACGGTACCTTTGAGGCGGCAGTGACAATGGAAACAGAATGAAGTACCCAGAACCTCCACTTCTTCTTATCTTGAAAATGAGAGGGTTGAATTCATTGACCCCTAAGACCTCTTCCTAGTTGAACAGATCAGCAGTCTACAGGTTCCTGAACTCTTGGACAACACAGAACAATACAGTTTTCACAAACTTTCAAGAACTGACACAGGATATTTACTTTTTACTCTCCAGAGAAGAATAATAAAAAATAAAATAAAAAACTACAATTACTTCCATTTTCTATCTTTTGATTTCCAGAAGAAAAGGACATATTAACTGGAAAAAGAAAAACAGTAGGAAGTAAATAATCTCAGAATACAAGCAGTCCTTGTTAAAGAAAGGAGTTCAAAACTTTACTTCAACAGCCCTGACCAGTTTTCTCAGTGGTTAGAGCGTCAGCCTGGGGACCAGAGAGCCCTGGATTCGGTTCCTGCTAAGGGCACATACCTCAGTTGTTTGTCCCCAGCCCTGGTTAGGGTCATGTGGGTGACAACCACTTGATGTGTCTCTCACATCGATGTTTCTCTCTCTCTCTTCCTCCCTCCCTCCCTCCTGCTCTATCTCAAGGTAAATGCAAAAATGTCCTTGGGTGGGGATAAAAAAAAACCATAAAACTTTACTTCAACATAAGCACTGTACAATGGTTCTGTCTTTCTCATTTTTAAAAACAGCTTTATGAGATATAATATATAGAACATACAATTCATTCATTTTAAGTATATGATTCAATAATTTATAGTAAATGTACAGATTTGAACAACCATCTTACAATCTAATTTTAGAATATTTCCACCAACCCCCAAAAATGTCTCATACTCATTTGCAATAACTACCGGTTCCCACCCATCAGGTGCAGGCAACCACAAATCTACTTTCCGTCTCTATAGATTTGCCTTTCCTAGACATTTCATATAATGTAATCATGCATTATAGGCCTTTTGTGTCTGTCTTCTTTCTTTTAGCATAGCATTTTAAAGGTTATCCATGTTGTAGCATGCATCAGTATTTCAATACTTCATTCTTTTTTATGACCCAGTAATATTTCATTGTAAGGATATACCACATTTTATTTATCCATTGTTGAAGTGGGTAGTCAAGAGGACATGACCACCATTTCACCCTTGAGCTGGACCTGGGCAATCGAAGGTTCCTCACCCCCTCCCTATCCTTAAGACCAGGTTTTCCGTAGAGCTCAATCTAAAGGTTTCAAGAAAGTCCCCTGCCTGGAGAATTAGCTTCAAGAAGAGGGTTTTGCCCAAGTGCCCAGCTGAGGAAGACACTGAAGCTCCATCAAAATGCTCTTGACAAATCTGGTTCTCTCCATCACAACTTGCTCAGTAATCAGTGCTTAGTCCATTAACAATGATCCACTACGTGGTTTTACCCAGTCCCTCAAAACATTGTAAGCACTTAGCGAATGTTGGCTGGATACCAAATGAATACATGAGAGTTGACCAGAGAACCCTGGTTTCAACTTCTGGTAACCGTCTTTCTAGATTTAATGAAGTCCCTTTCTGACTTTTGGAAGTAGAATTTTAAAACTGGAATAACCTTGCCCTGGATGGTTTGGCTCAGCAGTTAGAGCATTGGCCTGCGGTCCAGAGAGGCCTGCTAAAGGCATGTACCTCGGTTGCAGTTTGTCCCAGGCCCTGGTTGGGTTGTGCGGGTGGCAACCACTCAATGTGTCCCTTTCACATCGATGTTTCTCTCTCTCTCTCCCTCCCACTCTACCAGAACAAAATACAGAAAGATTTCCTTGGGTGAGGATAAAAATAAATATATAAATAAATAAATAAAATAAAACTGGAATAACTTTGCAGATAAAGAAAGCAAGATACTGAAGGAAACATGACTTCTGAATCATACAGCAAGTTAAGCACAAAGCGGGACTTGAACACAGCTCATCTGATTTTCAGCCCAGATGTGTCTCTAGATGTTGCTACAGGTGAAAGAGTCTAAGACTTTGGGCTGAGTCTGGGCTGATCTCAGGTCATGCCCTGAAAATCACTTGTTGAATCAAGTTTCTGGTATCACCTTGTTTCATTTTCTTATACTTCCTCCAATAAAACTTCTTTTTCAATTTTGGTTCAGTAAATCAAAGAAATACTATCAGTATTATCTCTTGTCATGTATCTTCATCCCTCAAGGAGCATGAAAAGATGTTGCAAAAGCCACTGTTATCTTTGGCTGGTATCCCAGAACCCATGACTTCCCCAAACCAGGGTGGAATTGCATAGTGAGGCTGGCTTGTGACGTACAGGAAGACATATGGGCAGTAAATAATGTACTTTTAAAAGGAAAAATAGTTAACATGAGAAAGAGTTCCTCTTTTTCATTCTTTCTCTACAACAAAGCATTTGCTTAAAAATAAGATTGCTGACTGAGGAAATAAAAAATATCAAAACAGGAAGCAGTGAATGGCTAACAAAGCATTGCATTCAATAAAAGGTTCCCAAATAACTTGATGCTTTCATAAATGAGTGAAAAGCCCCTGAATCAATGAAAAGTTATGCAGAGTGTATGAATAAATCTAATATTCATCCTCTGAAGAATGTTTTATGCTATTAAGCTTTTAGGGCCACTTACCTTCCCTTATATCATTCAGGGAAGGAGCTCTGGTGTCTCCTTCATACTATTACTACCCTTAAACAAATGCTCTTATGTTATTCTTATTTTTTTTTTTTTTAAAGATTCTTTACCCAAGTCCCCAAAGAGATCTCTTATTCAGGCACTGTGACAGTGCTCAGATCATTTGCCAAAATTTTAAAAGTTTTATTTATTTTTCTTATTTTATTACATTGGCTGAGACTTTTAGTACAATGTTGAATAGCAGTGGGCATTCTGGCTTTTTTTTTTTTTTAAGCTTTTCTAAAAATATGTCTTTATTTATTTTTTAGAGAAAGAGGGAGAGAGAGATAGAAACATTGATGTGAGAGAGAAATATCAATTGGCTGCCACCTGTATGCTCCCCACTGGGGATCAAGTCTACAACCTGGGCATGTGCCTTGATATCTTGCCGATGTCCATGGGATGACATTCAATCCACCGAGCCACACCAGCCGGGCAGTATTCTGGCTTTTTTAGATGTAATTTACTTTGATATTGTGAAATATTTAAAATGCAAGACTATAGAATAACTAATGCCCATATGCCCACCATCCAGCTTGACCATATTAAAAAATGTATAATGTCCTGGCCAGTTTGGCTCAGCAGTTAGAGTGATGGCCCACAGACCAAAGAGTTGTGGGCTTAGTTTCAGTCAAGGGCATGTACCTCAGTTGCAGTTCAATCCCTGGTGCTGGATGGAGTCATGCTGGAGGCAACCAATCAGTGTGTCTTTCTCACATAGATGTTTCTCTCTCTCCCTCCCTCCCTCCCTCCCACTCTATCTGAAAATCAATGGAAAAATATTCTCAGGTGAAGATTTTTTAAAAATTAAAGAGTATATATGAAGGCCCCTCTGTCCCTTCATCCTCCACCCAGAAATAACTGCTGTTATAAATTAATGTTTATTATTACTGTAAAATTTTATACTCTCAAAAATGCAATTATACATCTATAAAAATAACAGTACAATGAAAAGAATGGAGGGCATTTTTACATATTACTAAGTGAAAGAAGCCAATTTGAAAAGGATTCCAACTATATAACATTCTGAAAAACGCAAAGCTATGGAAACAATAAAAAGATCAGTGGTTGCCAAGGGTGGGATGTGAGGATGAATAATCAGAGTATAGAGGATTTTAGGGCAGTAGAAATACGCTGTAGGACACTGTAATGATGGGTATGTGTCATTATACTTTTGCCTAAACTCATAGAATGCACAACCCCAGGAATGAGCCCTAGGTGAACTTTGGACTTTGGGTGATTATGATGTGGCAATGTAGGTTCATTCTTGGTTAAAAAAAAAAGAAAAGAAAAAGGAAAAAAAGATTCCAGATGACTGCAATTCATCAGTTCATCAGAGGCCCTCATGAAAGAAACTGAGCCAGAACTGCCCAGGCAAACTGCTCCTAAATCCCTGTGGGAGATAATGTGTGAACATAACATTGTGTAAGCCACTAAGTTTGGGGATAATTTATTATGTAGCAATAGCTAACTAATACAGAACCTGGTACCTGGAAGTAGGTGCTGCCTTCACAAAGACCTAAAAATGTGGGATCAAGCAGAGGTGGAAGCTGAAAGGACTTTTTTTTTCCAAATTACAAGAGAAAATTTATTAAGAAAGTTGTTGAGGTAATAGAAATTGTAACCACAAATTAACATTCCAATTAGAGCCATAGCCCGGGCTGGTTTGGCTCAGTAGTTAGAGCATCAGCCCGTGGACCAGAGAGTCCCGCGTTCGGGTCCTGCTGGGGGCATGTGCCTTGGTTTTGGTTTGCCCCCAGTCCCGGTTGGGGTCGGATGGGTGGCAAACACTCAGTGTGTCTCTGTCACATCGATGTTTCTCTCTCTCTCCTCCTCCCTCTCTCCCTTCCGCTCTATCTGAAGATAAATGGAAAAAAAAAAAAAAAAAAGGCTATGCATTTCATTTGTTTTTAAGGCTGCAGCCAAGTATGTAAATAAAACTCTGTTATTCTTTCTTATCTAGCCTCTTTTTTACAGTTTAAAAAGAAGGTCCAGCCGGTGTGGCTCAGTGGTTGGGCATTGACCCATGCACAGAGAGAGAGGTCACCGGTTTGATTCCCGGTCGGGGTGCATGCCCAGGTTGTGGGCCAAGTCCCCAGTGTGGGGCCTGCAGGAGGCGACCAATCGATGTTCTCTCTCATCGATGTTTTCATCTCTCTCTCCCTCTCACTTCCTCTTTCTCTAAAATCAATAAAGAAAAAAAAATTGTAAGTCTGTACTTTGGAATACATTTAAAAAAAAAAAAAAAGGTTGTGACTTCCGGTCAAGATGGCAGGTAGGTAAATGCGGCATCGCATCCTTCCACCACCACATCAAAGTTACAACTAAACTACAGAACAAACGTCATTCAAAACCGCCTGAAATCAAGCTGAATGGAAGTCCTACAACTATGGAATTAAAGAAGAAGCCACATTGATCTGTTTTCACTCTCCTTCTTGATAAAAACCCCCAGCCTGCACTGAGAAGGGGAAATGGGTCTTTGAGGACTGGGAAAAGTGCCCCATCTTCTCAAGATGCCAGCACTAGAATAAACCTCTTTTCTTTTACCAGCACCTGTCTCACAAGTTTGGCTTTCGTTAAGGCAGGCAGCAGAATCCGGGTTCAATTACAAAGTGAGCCACCTAGGCTGCGTAGGCTGAGGAAACAAGTTACAGAAACAAAAGAAGGGCCCTTGGAGCTTAGGAGAAAGAAAGGCAAAAGTAACGTGCCTAGTGGTAACGAGAGGCGGAAGGGGTAGGTGCCAGTGTGCTGCCAAGAGGGAGAGCATTCAGAAACTGGAAGGACTTTGAGGAGTGTATTAATGAAAGCCTAAAAGGCCTCCAGGAGGTAAAAGAAGCTTAGAGGCGGCTGACCATGATAGTTTAAAGAAAAATGAAAATACCATTAGAAATAGGAAGATTGAGCATCGTCCCATGGACTGAGAGGTTCCGCTTTGATTCCTGGTCAGGGCACATGCTGGGTTGTGGGCTCGATCCCCAGTGGGGGTCATGCAGGAGGCAGCTGATCAATGATTTTCTCTTACACTGATGTTTCTATTTCTCTCTCCCTTCCTCTCTCTCTAAAAAAATCAATGAAAACATATTTTTAAAAAAAATAGGAAGAAAGGAGATCCTTAATATTTAATGGCAGAAAGTTTTACCATACTGTCATCCATAGTAACCTGGAAAGTAGAAAATCTACCTAGCTAACTGGGTGTCCTAAGGAGTTTTCTTTTAGGCAGAGGGTTGAATGTGTCACCTGGTTGCTTTTTGCAGCCTATGGTAAAATGCAAGAGGAAAGAGATGAGTTAAAACTATAACTCTGAAACTAAGTTGTCAGAACTTGCCAGATGTGCAAATTCCTACCCTCTAGATAGCAATCAATGCTAAATTTAGAAATGTCTTTGGGGCAAAAATCAGAGCACAAGTTAGGAAAACATGATTTTACTGTGCTGCTGAAGTGAGATTAAACCAAGTGTGGACAGTAAAGTTCTTTATTTTTTATCCTCACCCGAGGACATTTTTCAATATTTTGTTCAGATAAAGTGGGAGGGAGAAAGAGAGTGAGAAACATTGACGTGAAAGGGACCGGGGACAAACTGCAACCGAGGTACGTGCTCTTAGCGGGAACCAAACCCCCGTCTCTCCAGACCACAGGCCAACGCTCTAACCTCTGAGCCAAACCAGCCAGGGCTGAACTGTAAAATTCTTTGTTAACACATTAGAAAGATGGAAGGCAATGCCTCAGATAACTACTCAAACAATAGGGCTTCTGAGAATTCTAAGAGCATTGTTCTTAGGCACTCTCAGATAAAATCTAAGTAAAGAAGAGCTTATCTCAAAGAGATTTGGAGGGTGTTAATATTGTCTAATAAAGTAAACTCCAGTGAGATTTGTTAAAGACCCATAAAGTTCTGTGGGGTTTTTTTTAGAAAGACCCACAAAGTTTTATTTATTTTTTAATCCTCACCCAAGGATATTTTTCTCTTTATCTTCAGATAGAGTGGGAGGGAGGGAGAGAGAGGGAGAGGAAGAGAAAGAGAAACATTGATGTGAGAGGGACACATCGACTGGTTGCCTCCCGCACGACCCCAACCAGGGCCGGGGAGGAACAGCAACTGAGATACGTGCCCTTGGCTGGAATCGAACCCAAGACTCATTGGTCCGCAGGCCAACACTCTACCTCTGAGCCATCCGGCCAGGGCAAGACCCACAAAGTTTTAAAGAGAATTATATTAGCAGAAACACCACTGGTTTGGACTGATAGTACAAATTAAGAGACCTTAGGATTCCCTAAGTTTTATAGACAAAAAAGCAGTCTAAGAAAACTACCCAGTAGTCAAGAAAGGCTATCTTACATGGGAAATGAAAGGTGACTCAGAAGATGGAACCAAAAACCACAGTGAATCTTCTCAGGCCTTGAGCCCTAATCTAGAAACTAATATCATGTGCCCTGCTGGATTTCAGAACCCACTGCTGCGGACCAGTGTGTGCCTCCCATTCTCCCATCTTTGAACAAGATCTATCCTATGCCTTCACCACTGTATGTTGGCAAGGGATAGATAATTTGTCTTTTTAGTTTGTAGGTCTTCAAATAAAGAATAACTGTACTTGTGTTGTCAGCGGTGAGAAACAGCACCAGGTGTTAGACCAGTAGGGTCTCACCAGACCTGGGTTCAGCAACCTCAGTACTTGAATTTTGGCTAGGAAAGAATTCGCCCATTGAAAAGATGGGGAAACTGAGGCCCTGAGAGAGAAAGGGAACTGTTCATAAAGCCCAAGCAAGGCACAGCGTGTTGTTTGCTGATACCTAGCATGTGCTGTTTCCAGGACAACACATAGCCTTTTCTCCACCCAGCCCAGCTGGCAACATGGATCATATGGCAGCTGGAGGCTCTTAGCAAAAGCAAAGACAGCCCGAGGATGTGGGGTGGATAGGGCCTAGGAAGTTTCATCAGGGGCTCGGTGGCATAGGAACTAATATCTGGGAGCAATGTAGCATGCCAGACGGCATGGAAAAAAACAGAATTGGCCTGATGCATTAGAAGAAACGTCCACACAGGCGTGGGAATACGATGTTCCATGTGCTCTGTACGCAAAAGGATACAGCAATACTGGTTTCACCTGTCAATCCGGTTACACATATTTTTAAGTACTAAGTGCCTCCTGCTGTTGGAAGATAAAAATGCACAAAGAGGCTCAAATTTAATTCTTCAGATCTGTTCAGTGAGGAAGTAGAACCACAGAGTCAGGAGCTGAAGAAACACAGGAATCTTCTAATGAGAATCTCCAAATCCCTAGGGGCTGCCTGCAGGGTCTGGGCAGGTGACTTGATAAAGGCTCGCAGGCAATTGAGAGGCAGGCTGTGAAAACATTGGGAGTGCATTCAGCCTCCTAGAGTGTTCAGAGTTTTTAAAAAAATTGTGTCACTTATTTTTTAAAAATAATAGATTCTCATGGTACAGCATTCAAAGGACACATAAAAAATAGATTCATTAAAGATTCATTAAAGAATGAATCTCCCTCTCACTTTGCTGCCCAACTTCTACAAAGAAAATGTCCCTTGAGAGATAGACTCTGCCCATAAAATATGTGTATACAAATGATAGCATACTATAAATACCACTTTTTTCTTTGTTTTTTATCCCCCAGCTTAACATATATTGTTAAGATAATGGAGCTGTTTTCATATCCCTACATAAGAGCTTCTGTTGTTGTTGTTTTTTTTAAAGCAGTTCATAGTATTCTGTTGGATGAATACACCAAGATTTCAAAATCAGTGAACATTTAACTTGTTTCCAATATAGGCTATTATAAGCAACTCTGTGATTAATAACTTTGCATATGTCATTTTGCATACGTATGAGTCTCTCTATAGGATAATTTTCCCAAAAGTGGAATTGCCTTTTTATTTTTATTTAATTAATTAATTTATTTTTACATTTATCTTCAGACAGAGTGGGAGGGAGAGAGAGAGAGAGAGAGAGAGAGAGAGAGAGAGAGAGAAACATTGATGTGAGAGACACACATCAATAGGTTGCCACCTGCACAACCCCAACCGGGGCCGGGGATGAACCACAACTGAGGTACATGCTCTTGGCCGGAATCAAACCCGAGACTCTTTGGTCTGCAGGCCAATGCTCTAACCGCTGAGCAAAACTGGCCAGGGCAGAATTGCCTTTTTAAAGGCAAATTTTTTAGGAATTGTTTTAATTGCACTGGCTGGTTTGGCTCAGCAGTTAGAGCATTGGCCCTCAGACCCAGGGGTCATGGGTTTGATTCCAGTCAAGGGCACATACATACCTCAGTTGCAGTCTGTCCCCGACCCCAGTCAGGGCTGTGAAGGAGGCAACCAGTCGATATGTCCCTCGCATGTTGATGTTTCTCTCCCTCTTCCTCTCTTCTTCTCTCTCCATTGCTGACGGTCAGTACAACCCAATGAACTACATGCACCACGCTGGTTGGAATGAGGAGGAGCATCACAAGAGAGCAAATGCTCCAGATCTCTGGATGCAGCCCAATTTATTTGCAAAGTGGTTCCCCAGGTTACATGTTGATTTAGGTAACTATTTCTTTGAGATGGCATCTCTGCTGACCATACAGCCAAGCCCTATCTCACACTTTTTACAGCAAAGAAACATCAAAGGAGATAAAAAATAATAAACCCATCCATGCCTGGGCTTCTTTGCCCATTACCCTCTCGGGGTGCGAGGGACACATCGACTGGTTGCCTCCTTCACAGCCCTGACTGGGGTCGGGGACAGACTGCAACTGAGGTATGTATGTGCCCTTGACTGGAATCAAACCCATGACCCCTGGGTCTGAGGGCCAATGCTCTAACTGCTGAGCCAAACCAGCCAGTGCAATTAAAACAATTCCTAAAAAATTTGCCTTTAAAAAGAGCAAACCTTGTCTATTTACCTGCAAACAAAACATTCAGTTCCCAACCGGGCAGTCTTCCTCCCCTTCAGGCAAACCTATGTGTCTACACACACACTTTGATCCTAGGCTGGCCAGGTCATGAGAATGCATATCACAAGTTTACATTTTGTTCATCTACCAAACCCCCATCCTTACACTCCCTCCCTCCCACTCTATCTGAAGATAAATAGAAAAATATCCTCAGGTGAGGATTTTAAAAAAATTGTTTTAATTGAGGTATAACATCCATGCAATAAAGTTAACAAATGTTAAGCATAAAGTTTAATGAACTTTTACATATGTACTCATACCTACAATCAACACCAAAGTCCAGACATAGGATATTATCAGCAACCTAGAAGCCTTCATTTTCACCATTCCTAGTCAATATCTGCACCCAACCCCAAAGTAGTTACTACTGTTATAACTTCTATAAACATAGATTCACTTTGCCTGGTCTTGGCCTTTGTATAAATAACATTACACAGTACATAGTCTTGGGGACTGGCTTCTTTTAACTCACCATGTCTTTAACTCAACTATATCTGATTCATCCATGCTGTTGCATATAGTTACCGTTTCTTGTTTTTTATTATGCATGTCTTTGGATGGACACTTGCATCCATTTCTCCTGAGTGGCACTGCTGACTCATAGGATAGACCTATGCCAGGTCCTAGAGCTGGGCTATACTATTTAGCTTTAACGGACATAGTCCGAGTTGTCTACCGTAGTTCTATAGTTTACACTCCTGTCAGAAGTGCACGAGCATTCTAGTTGGCTCCACGATCTCATCAGCACTTGGTATTTTCCATTTAGCCATTCTGGTGGATATGCTAATATTTTTCATTGTGATTTTAATTTGCATTTCTATAATGACTAACAGTATTGAACACTTTTTCATGTGCTATTGGCCAATTGGATATTTTCTCTTGTGAAGTGCTTGAGTTCCTAGTCCATATTTATTAGGTTGTCTGCCCTTTTAAAAAATTGATCTGTAGGAAAGCTTTATATATTCTGGATACAATTCTCTTCAGGTATATGCATTGTAAGTACCTTCTCCCAATCTTTGGCTTGCCCTTTCACTATTAATTTTTTTAATTAAAAAAATTCTTAATTTTAGCAAAGTCCAAATTATCAATCTCTTCTTTTGTACTTAGTAATTTTTGTTTGTATCTTGTTCCAGGTTTTTTTTCTATTCAAGGTCATGAAGATGTTCTATGTTTTCTTTTTCTTCTTCTATTTTTATTTATTTTAGAGAGGGGGTGGATCGACAGATAGATCAGGAAACACTGATTTGTTGTTCCACTTATTTATGCATTCATTGGTTGCTTCTCGTATGTGCCCTGACCAAGGACTGAAACTGCAACCTTGGCGTATCGGGACAGTGCTCTAACCAACTGAGTTATCCAGCCAGGGCTCTCCTATGTCTTCTTGTAGAACCTTTATTATTTTACATTTCACACTTTGATCTATAATCTTTTTGAAATTAATTTTATGTATGATATAAAGTAAGAGTGTCTTAGTCCACTTGGGCTATTTTAACAAAAATACCAGAAATTTATTTCTCATAGTTCTGGAGGCTGGGAAGTCCACAATTCAGGACCTTCTGACGAAGGTCTGCTGCTGGTTCATAGATGGTTATCTTCTCAGTATAACTTCACATGGCAGAAAGAGGGAGGGAGCTTTCTGGGGCCTCTTTAATAAGGGTGCTAATCCCATTTATGAAGGTTCCCACTCTCATGACCTAATTACCGCAAAGTCCCCAACTCTAAATACCATCACATTGGTGATTAGGATTTCAACATATGAATTTGGGGGGGATACAAACATCCTGTCTATAGCAAGTAGTTAAGATTTATTTATTTATTCCCATATGGATATCAAACTCAGCTAGGGGTTTGTACATTTTAAATTATGATATACATTTATATATTGCCCCATAGAGGTCGTATCAATTTACATTTCTACCAGTAATATGTAGGAATGTCTATTTCTCCACAGTTTTGTCAACATACCGTGAGTAGATTTTTATGTGTTTTTTAAAAATTAAGCATTGTGCTGTGGCTAAACTGAGGCTGAAAACTTATGATTCCTAATTCTAGTTTAATATCTTTAGTTCATAAACGAATCCTGGGAAGTGGAGTGTTTTGCTCAAGTTCACACAGCTAGAAAATTAGAGAACCATGATCAGAATCAAACTATATTCTAGTTAATTACAGTCTTTTTTTCCTGATAAAATTGAGGGTCAGAGAGATTAACTCATTGGAAACTAATTGACAGACAAATAAGAGCCAGGTCATCTGATCTCTGCCTCTTTACCATGCTATCTCAACTCACTGGGCATTCTTATTTATTCATTACTTTAACGTCTTTCATTCTCACCCCTTCAGTGGTTAAGAACATTGTTTTGTTTTGTTTTGTTTTTTATCCTCACCCGAAGACATTCTTTGATATTTTGTTCAGATAGAGTGGGAGGGGGAGAGAGAGAGAGAAACACCGATGTGAAAGGGACACATCCAGTAGTTGCCACCCACACAACCCAACCAGGGCCGGGGACAAACTGCAACAGAAGTACATGCCCTCAGCGAAAAACCGAACCCAGGTCTCCCAGGACCGCAGGCTGACGCTCTAACAGCTGAGCCAAAACAGCCAGGGCAAGAACATTGTTTTTGAAGTCACACTGACCTAGGTTTGAATCCCAGATGTACAACTTACTCCTTGAGTGACTTTGGGCAAGTAACTAAAGCTCTCTGAAGCTCATTGCCTTCATCTGTAAAATGGGGGTGCATATTAGTCAGATTTTATTAGGTAAGGCTGTGTAATAAATAATCCTAAATCTAAGTAGCAAAGGTTTATTTTTCACTCATATGACATGTTTGATGTGGGCTGCTTCACATCGCTTTTTCCTTCCAGGACGCAGAGGGAGGGAGGGAGAAGTCCCATCTGGAACAGGCTATTCTCATGAGAGTGAAAAAAGATCAAGAGAGCTGGCAGAGCCACATAATGGCTCTTAAAACGTCTGCTCAGATGTGTTGCAAGGCATTCTGTTCACAATCCATTGGCCAAAGGAATTCACATGATCCATCCTGACAGCACTAAGGCTGCAGTCATCTGGCAACAGGTGGTGATATATTATCCTTAACAAGAAGGGCTACTTAATAATTGGGAACAATACCACCTATCACAGGATAATAACAGTACCTTCCTTACAGCTGTTGTGAGAATCAAATGAGGTGAAGCACATCCAATGCTTAACACTGAAAAATATTAAGTATTCTACACTTAATAAGGGCACAATAACTGTTAGATGCAATTATTATTATTTTTACCTCCCCATGATGCTGAAACTTTTTCTGTCCACTAGACTGAGCTAACTCTGACTTGAGAGGAAGAAAAGGAACTGATAGTTAATCTGCAGACAAATAAATCATTGCGTCTAAGGGCACAGGCTTTGGAGTAATATGGACTCCTTATCAGAGCAAATGATCTTAGACAAGTTATTTAACCTCCCTGATCCTTAGTTTCCTCAACATGAAAATGGGGATTCTTAGAACTCTTGTAGACTTGTCATTAGGGCTAAATTAGCCCAATCTGCCCTAGCCAGTGTGGCTCAGTTGTTTGGAGCGTCCTCTGGTACACCAAAATGTGGCGAGTTCCATTTCGATCAGGGCACTTAGCCAGGTGGCAGTTCGATTCCCCTCAGTCCAGGGCGTGCAGGAGGCAACCAATCGATGTTTCTCTCTCTCTCCGAAAAAAAAAAAAATCAAATAAATTAGCCCAATCTGCCTGGTTGGTGTGGCTCAGTGGTTGAACGTCGACACACGCACCAAGAGGTTGCTGATTTGATTTCCGGTCAGGGCACATGCCCAGGTTGTGGACCAAATCCCTGGTGGGAGGCATGCAGGAGGTGGCCAGTAGATGTTCTCTCTCATTGATGTTTCTCTCTCTCTCTCCCTCTCCCTTCCTCTCTCTCTAAAATTAATAAAGGAAAAAAAATTAGCCCAATGCTGTGCAGTAGTATGTGCTGAATACCTGGTGAATTACTAAATATGGATTTTAGACTAATTTCAAACATTTAATGGACTGGAATAACATAACTACAGTACTGCTGTATGGAAAGCCCTTTACTGGCCTTTTCCATATTTTGGGTCTCAGCTCAAATGTCACTTCCTCAGAGACCCTCCCTGACCACACCATTTAAAGTGCTTCCTCCACTTCCAGTCCCTTCTCATCCTTTTCTTGTCTTTCCAGTTCTGGTAATGCAGAAACAGTCTTGTTCATTCATTGATTTATTTAATATCTGTCTCTGTTACTACAAAGGAAGCTCCATGAAATACGGGATCTTGTTTTCTGCATTTTCATCTCCTGCCCTGGGCCTTAGCACCCTCACCCATAACCTAAAGGGCGAAGGAGGAAGACAGAAAGGTGAATGCTGGCTGGTCCACCCGGGCCTCACGCCTCCACTCCCCCTCCCCCCAAGTCAGGCCTCAAACTTGTTCCAGGCTGTGGCACCCACTCGGGCTGCAATGGGCCCTGCCCCCTGGTGGGGTGGGCGTGGCCCCTAATGTTGTGCTCGCCGCGTGCAGACCGACGTAGGCGGGAGGCGAGTCTGGTCTCCGGCACGCATGCGCTGTCCCTGCCCAGTCACGCCGCAGGCGGAAAAGGGCGTGGCCAAGAGCGAGGTCCCCGCAGCCGCCGGCGCCGCCGCCTGAGTCGTCTCCAGGTAGCTGCAATCGGCTTCCAGCCGCTCAGGCAGCTCAGAAGCCACTCTGTTTTGGGGTCCTCGCTGCCCTTCCACGTCTCCCGGAAGAGTAGCAGGGCCGTGGCAGGTACGGACGAGGTTTGCTCAGCCTGGGCTCTCCGCCGACCTGCTGCTGAGGGGGGCGGCCCAGGAGGGCGTCGAGGCCGCGGTGCAGCCGCTCAGAGTCCTCAGGTGAGGCGGCGGCGAGGGCCCAGTGGGTAGGACGGGCCCACTTGGGGTGTTATTGGCCTGAGACGCGGGGGCAGCGTCCCCTTCGTGGAGTCTTTGGTCTCTGCCGGGTGAGAGGCTGAGGACAGGGGCGTGAGAGCCCCCTTGGGTCTCAGCCGACTTGGTTTAGTGCCCTCCCCTTTCCTCCCACCCCGGTCTGGTTTGACCGCTCTTCCCCCTCCGGAGGCTCGACGACGTGGTGGGGAGCGAAGTGGGATCTGCACTCGCCTACGTAGGATCCACTGACTGTCACTCCCTGGGACCCCCGCCTCCCTCCCTCTGTGTTGACACCTGGCCGCCATCCCCATCCTGGTACTCTCACTGTCTCCACCTCGCGTGGGCCGTTTCCTGGGACAGTGCCAGAGGAATTATTTGAGGGGTGTGCACCTCTGAAGTCCGTTGTGGTTGTTTGTCAACGGGGCCAGTGCCCAGGGCCCATCTCAGTATTTGCTTAATTGGGTAATTAACATTAAGCCGCAGGAGTTTGTTTTAAAGCCTTATTAACTGTAAAATGGGAGGTGCCATGTAAGGCATTAAACAAGTGTTTTTGCTTTTCTTAAAAAATTATTTTTATTAATTTATTTTTGTTACAGATGTTTCTCCTTTTCCCCCCATTAACACCCTCCTCCCCATCCTCAACCCCGCCCCGCCCCCAGTTTTGTTGTTTATGTTCATTGGTTATGTATACATGCTTATACGTTCTGTCGTTTATCTCTACTTTCCCAGTGTTTTGCTTTTTTAAGAAGAGAAAATTTGCCCCCGATACCACCAGTGTTTGAGAAAAATACATTACATCTGCATGGAGTTTTATATGTTACAAAGCATTTCAGCTCCATTTTCATTTGATTTCACATGAACTCTGTGAAATACCCAGGCAGTTAGTGGTCCCACTTCTTTCATAAGGAACAGATTTAGAGAGGTCCTGAGGTTATTCAGATACTGAGAGGCTTGATGGGAAATGCAGGGATTAAAAAATGGGTTTGGCTGACTTAGATTTGAGTGTCTGAGCTGCCATTTAAACTCTGGGATCTTTCTAAACCTTTTCCCCACTTGTGAAATAAAAATACACGTATTGCTGCTTATCGCATAATGTGGTTGTGAAAATTATGTGGTGAATGTTAGCGTGGCATCTGACATAGAAATTCCATTCAGCAGTATTTATGAGTGCTGACTGTGTACTAACACTGGGAATTTATTGGTAAGCAAAATAGGGCCTTTAACCACCTACTCCCCTTCCCTGATAGGGAGAGACAGAAAAATTAAACACAACCATAATTATAAAACAATAAAGTGACTGTGAGGGAACAGAATAGTGTGTGAACACAGAATGATAAGAGCTGATTTAGATGGAAAGAAAGGTTTTGGGAGTAGATGTCATTCAAGTGGAGATTAAGAACCAGAGTTAACAGTGAAAGAGTGTCCCAGCAAAAGGAGCAGTGTGCACATTCAAGATATGTTTGTTAACTTAAATATTTTTTATTGATTTTTTATTGATTTTTTTTAGAGAGAGAGAAACATTGATGCGAGAGAAATATAAATTTGGCTGCCTCCTGCAGCCTCCCACCTGGGATCGACCCTGCAACCCGGGCACGTGCCCAGACCTGGAATGGAACCAGGACCTCTCAGTCCATGGGATGACCCTCAATCCACTGGGCTGTTTGTTAACTTTTTAATACAGTACTCTTTCTTCCATGGCTGTCATGAGGGTAAATTACTTCATCATTATTCTGATTCATTGTGTCAGGCCATGAGTACTCAAACATGTATCAAATGAATGGCTATATAGTCTTTTTTTTTTTCTTTTCTAAATTTAGCTTAATGTGCACATAGTAAGTACTGAGTATTTAACTTATTGAAGATGTACTTTAGAAAGATTATATATATACCCAAATTATCCACAGTAGTCCTGAATTTAAAGGAGATAGAGTTTATATTAATCAGAAGTTTCTTCAAGTTTTAGCACCATAAAACAAACTTCAGGGAAATGTTTTTATTTAGTTGTACTGAAATGTTGCTATATTATTTGTGATTTGGATGCTTTTGCTACATTAACATTTACCTTTTGTTGAAATAAGAGTAATAACAATAGTGGTAGTTGTGATTATGGTAATAGTAACTACTAAAATGAGTGCCTGTTGTATGCCGGGCATTCTTCAAAGTGTTTTTATATATTACTTCACCTTAAAAGTGTTCCCCAATGCCCTGGCTGGTTTAGCTCAGTGGTTAGAGCGTCGGCCTGCAGACCAATGAGTCACAGGTTTGATTCCGGTCAGGGGCACCAACCTTGGTTTTGGTTTGTCCTCGGCCATGGTTAGGGTCGTGCAGGAGGCAGCCAGTCAATGTTTCTCTCTCCTCTCCCTCCCTCCCTTCCACTCTATCTGAAGATAAATGGAAAAATATCCTCGGGTGAGAATAAAAACAAAAAAAAGTGTCCCATAATGTAAGTACACTTATTTTACTCATTTTCTAGATGAAGTTTCTCAGTTTCAGTGAAGTAGTTAGCTCAAGGTTATATAGCTAGGAAGAAGCAGGGTTAGGCATTCAACCCAGACTGACTCCAGAGCCTGATCTTAACTGTTCTGCTCTGTTGTTATGACACACTGATCATCTTATTTCCTTTTTACAGGGTCACCAGTAGGATTATTCTGCTACCATCATGTCTTGGCTTGCTGATCTTGCTGGAAAAGCAGAAGATCTTTTAAACAGAGTCGATCAAGGGGCTGCAACAGCTCTCAGTAGAAAAGAGAACACCAGCAGCACCATATATAGCAAAAATATTGACTATCCTGAACACCACCAGCAAAATACAGATTTGACTTACCAGACTGGACCTAAAGCTAATTATATTTCATCAGCAGCTGATAACATTAAAAATCAAAAAGCCACCATTTTAGCTGGCACCACAAATGTGAAAGCAGGACCTAGGACATCAGTGGAGACCTCCCATCCTGTTGAAAACTCGTCTGTTCCTAGACCTTCATCCCAGTTTGTTCGGAGAAAAAAGTCAGAACCTGATGATGAACTTCTGTTTGATTTTCTTAATAGTTCACAGAAGGAACCTACTGGGAGGGTGGAAATCAAAAAAGAAAGGGGCAAGACACCTGTCCTTCAGAGTTCTCAGACAAGTGTCAGTACTATGAACACCAGCATAACTGCCATCAAAACCACTGAAGAAAACCCTGGGAGCCAAAGCCATGGTAGCTAACCAGTCCTCTGTTTCTTTTAGAGTTAAGCAAATTGGATGTGTCATCATAGCCTAATACTTCTGGTAGTGTTTCTCATCCAGTGTTTTGTTACCTGTCCCCACTGGTGTAGGGGCAGGCTCTCTGAAATGTGGGTATAAAGAAGGGAGACAGCATGGGATACTATCAGTCAATATATGGTTATAGCAGGGACCTTTGCATGTTGTCTGTAGGGTAACTACCCACCCCACCGTCTGAGAAATTAGATCCAAAATGATTCTCTAACATATTTTAAGATACAAAAAAGACAACGTAATTTTGGACTTGGGACTCGGTTCACTTTTTTTTTTTTTGTCATTAGGATTATAAAAACGACAGGAGGCTGTACCTCTCATGCATTCTTGATTATGTTTTGTGGGTTTGTTTGTTTGTTTTCCTGCATTCTCCCCAGAAAGACTGATCTGTGATTAAAGTTGAAGGATTGAAGATACTGACCTAGTAGTAAAGTAAATGCTTAGAATTCTGGTTTTCAGTTGTTTAATTTGCTGTGAAATTACCTCTACATGTATATCTTCTTATCTGCAGAAACGAGGTTAACACGGTAATGTGACTAATTCAAGTACCTACTAACCACTTTTTTTTTCTACTAACCATTTGTAAATAGCAATAAACATGATGGGGTTCTACAAGGTTCCTTAAAAAGCTGATGATTAATGGAAGCCTGTTATGTTCTTAAATGTCATACCTTCTCTCACAGTCTTGGCTGCCAGTCAATAAAATCTGTTTTGTATCTTTAAGATAAAAAAAGTGGTAGAGCCCTGGCTGGTTTTGCTCAGCGGTTAGAGCGTCGGCCTGCGGTCCTGAGACACCCGGGTTCGGTTCCCGCTAAGGGCACGTACCTCGGTTGCAGTTTGTCCCCGGCCCTGGTTGGTCGTGCGGGTGGCAGCCACTCGATGTGTCCCTTCACATCGATGTTTCTCTCCTCTCTCTCTGTTCCTCTCTCTCCCTCCCACTCTACCTGAACAAAAAATGGAAAAATGTCCTCTGGTGAGGATAAAAAAAAAAAAAAATGGTAGAGATAAGGGTTTGGGGCTTTCAAGACAGGAGCATGTAGCAGTTGATTAATTATATACACAAACTCCTAAATTTCTTCTCAGCTGTTTTTTCATTGGTTATACAAACATTTATTGAGAACCTACTGGGTGGCAGGATACAGAAGTGAATTAAATGGCCCTGGCCGGTTTGGCTCAGCGGTTAGAGTGTCCGCCTGCGGTCCCGAGAGACCCGGGTTCCGTTCCCGCTGAGGGCGCGTACTTCGGTTGTGGTTTGTCCCGGGCCCTGGTTGGGTTGTGCGGGTGGTCTACTCGATGTGTCCCTTTCACATCGATGTTTCTCTCTCTCTCTCTCTCCCTCCCACTCTATCTGAACAAAATATCCAAAAATGTCCTCGGGTGAGGATTAAAAAAAAAATGTCCTTGGGTGAGGATTAAAAAAAAAAAAAGTGAATGAAATGGGTCAAGGTCTAATGGATGAGATAGACATGTAAACAGATACTTTACATATAGTGTCATAAATGCAGTAATTGAGGTATGATCAGAGAAATGTGAAAACATAAAGGAGAAAGTAACTAATTGCCTAAGTTTTCAGGTCAGGATTCAGAGGGTCTGTAATTTGAGCTGGGTCTTAAAGAATAGGTTGGAGACATTAATCCATGCAGAGATCCTTTCAGTTTGTTAGGGTGTTGTTCTGGGAACAGTGAGTGTGAGGTGGAGAGCAATGAAGAAAATGGTACTAGCAAAGAAAATTGGGATCTGTTTGTGAAAGCCCTTGTATGCCACTGTTTAAACCCATTTTTCCTATAAATCATTCTTTGTTAAAAAGTCCCTGTACATCTTGCATTAGAATCACTTGTGTGTTTAAAAAAAAATGAGTTATTGGGTGCCTCCCCAGACTTCCTCATTCAGAATTTCTGGAAATGGAGCCGGGGCATCTGAGTTTTGTTTGTTTCTGGATGGTTGCTAGGCCAGTAAAAGTTGAAAGTGGCATAGCAATATGATGCTAATAGAGGTCTTTTAAGCCCAAAGTTGACTTGAATTATTTTTTGACTTTTAAGGAAAACAGCTTATATTTTCATTGTAAAGGAGGGATCAACCTGGTTGACAGGGAAATTAGTTAAAACAAGTTACTACATGGGAGTTATAAAAATTAAGTTTTGTTTCTGTAGGGCACACTCTCTTAATCTTGGGACTGTTGACATTTGGGCTGAATAATTCTTCGTTGTGAGGGACTGTCCTGTCTTTTGTAGGATGTTCAGCAGCATCCCTGGCATCTTTTTTGTTTTGTTTTATATCATATGATGTTTTTATTTTTTTTACTGATTTTTAGAGAGAGAGAGAGAGAAACATTGAAGAGAGAGAACATCGATTGGTCCCCTCCTGCATGCCCGCACTGGGGATTGGGCCCACAATTTGGGTATGTGCTCTGACTGGGAATCGAACTGGCAATTTTTTGGTGCGTGGGTTGACACTCAACCACTGAGCCACACTGGCCGGGCCTGACCTCTTAACAGTTGGATGCCAGTAGCACCCCCAATTGTGACAATCAAATGTCTTACATTACCAAATATCCCTTGGGGGGCAAAATCACCCCACGTTGAGAAGCCCACCCTAAGATCCCTAGAAATGGAATTGCTGAGTATTAGGGTGTCACGATGTCCAAGTACACTAGTAACAAACACCAAAGTTGTTTTCTCAAGAGGTTGTACCAGTTTATACTTCACCAGCTAAGAATTCCTTTTGCTCTGCATGCTCACCAAAATTTGATTATTTTTAACGTGACCTTTTATGTTTTTCTAATCGGGTGTGAAAAATGTCATTATTTTTTACTTCTCTAGTTACAATATGAGGTTGAGCATCTTTTCAAATATTGGACCATTTGGGTTTTATCTTCTGGGAAGTACCTGTTCAAGTCTTTTGATCAGATTTTCCCCAAGAGATTATTGATTATTGAATTATCTTCTTTTGTAAAGTGTCGAGTCGTTTGTTCATACAGTCATTATTTTAGTCCATTTTAATCATTAAATATAGTTCATTTTTTAGCATGTAATTTTTTTCTTAGAGTAAGTAAAAAGTATTTGCATTTTATTTAGTAGCAAATTAAAAACATGATGAATGTTAGTTCCTGAGCTCTATTTCTTTGGGTAAGGCATTTTAGATTCCAGTTTGGTATATAACTGATTGCTCTGACCTATTATTAACTCTCCCTGCCTTGAAATGCACAGCTGTTCTTTTGTGCCTTTCTAATATTTTCAGTGTTGAGACTTCTGCCCTTTTTTTTCCCAAAAACAATTTGGAGGCAAAATGAGACCAAGTTTAACCACTTAAATGATCCCTCAGTTTATCCTTTCCAGACTGTCTTCTTATATCTGTTCTTATCACCTTATAGTTCTATAGGCTCCATGTATGAAAATGAAATTTCATCAGAGGGAAGTCTGTTGAGAATTTGTTTACTTTTCGCGGTATTTTAGCTATAGCAGCCCACTTGAGCCAAACGGCATTCTAAAGTAGGCTACTAATGTAACAAAAATGTACTCCTCTTTTACAGAATCCTCTAATAATTCAGATTCTGGCCATGAAATCCAAGAGGACTCTTCAAAGGAAAATGTATCATCAAATGCTTCCTGTGCTGATCACAACCCAAAACCTACTGATGATGGCAAATCACATGAACTATCTAACCTTCGACTGGAGAATCAGCTGCTGAGGAATGAAGTTCAGTCTTTAAATCAAGAAATGGCCTCATTACTTCAAAGAGCCAGGGAAACTCAAGAAGGTAGAGCCTTATGCAGATTGTCCAGGATTAGAAATTTAACATTTAAAAAGTAAACTAAATCCTTGATCATAGCTGAGCTATTAGAAATATGTCAGATGAGCCTGGCTGGTGTGGCTCAGTGGTAGAGCATCAGCATACAGACCAAAGAGTCTTGGATTTGGTTCCAGTCAAGGTCATGTACCTCAGTTGCACTTCAGTCCCCGGCCCCTGGTTGGGGTTGTGTGGAAGGCAACAAATCGATGTGTCTCTCTCACATTGATGGTTCTCCCCCTCCCCCCAGTCTATCTGAAGATAAAAAATGGAAAAAGGTATCCTCGGGTAAGGATTTAAAAAAAATAAAAATAAAAATATGTTAGATGAACCCTGGTCAGGTAGCTCAGTTGGTTAGAACATCATCCCAATATGCCAAGGTTGTGGGTTGGATCTCCGTTCAGGGCACATACAAGAAATATGTTAGATGAGACTTGTAAAATTGTGTCGTTATAGAAATACAGGGCCCAGGTTTGTAAATGGGACCAATCATCCTCTCACTAACCCAAAACAGAAAACATGGGCTTGTTTGGTCAGTCTTTTAGGAACTATGAAATTTGGAACTCAGAAGAACAGAACATTAGGAATCATCTGGTTCATTTGGATGATTTATTCTGAACCTTCCAAGGGTACTGTTCATGAACCAAGGATAGTATTAAACAAAGTAGTGGACCCTGGCAGGTGAGGTCACTGTATTGCTCTGCTCTCGGGGACATAAAATGTGGATTTCATTGGAATAGTACCCTCTGGAATTGTGCAGATTTCTCAGAAATGGGTAATTAAAAAGTAATCCCATGGCTGAGGTAGTAATGGAGATTATGTTAGTGTTATTATAAGTGTGGCTATGGAGAGAACAATCCTCTGCCTTGGTTCCTGGGGGTGTTAGGAAGTGTGGGGACAGCTGGAGAAGTTTTGCCACATGGATGAAGGCCTGGTATAGTGCAACAGGAAATAGTTGAAGTCTTGTTATACTGACTTTAGAAAAAGCTTCATTTTACCCATATTAATGTAGACATAGAAGTAGAGCTTTCCCTGAGACCCTGTAGAGTATGTGTCAATATTAATAACAAAATAATTTTTTTTAAATCCTCAACAGAGGACATTATTCCATTGACTTTTTTTTAGATAGAGTGGGAGGGAGAGAGAGAGAGAAAGAGAAAAGAAACATTGATGTGAGAGAGATATATCTATTGGTTGCCTCCCCACAACCCGACCAGGACCAGGAATTGAGGGATTGAACCCATATGCACCCTTGACTAGGAATTGAATCTGCAGTTCTTTGAGCTGATGCTCTAACTGCTACGCCAGACCAGCCAGGGCAAAACAAATTTCTTTTGCTGGCAAACTGCAATTACAGGTGGCTCATGAGGGTGTGGGAAGCTGCACGGCTCTGCTCTTTCAGCACCAGTTTCTTAGGTTAAAGAGTACAATCTTTTTGCCACAGTAATTGAAAAAATTACTTTTTGCCACAGTAATTGAAAGATTCTTTCCTGTGTTGCTTTTGTTTTTGTTTGGTCGTGCTGGGGTATACCTTAGCTATCCTTGATTGGGATCTGCATTCTTTCTTGCCTCCAGCAGAACTCTACAAATCCACTGACTGTTTCAGTGTTGTCAACTTTCTGCTGTCTACTAGTTTTGTCCTCCAAATGCTTTATGATATATCTCCAGAAAAAACATTTGCAGATGGACATTTAGACATCATGCCCCTTTCCAACCTAGTAACTGTATCATAGATGTTAATGTTGGCCTTGAAAAATGGGTGTCCTGTTTGGAGGAAAAAAAAAAATTGATACTTCTAAGCACCTAACTTTGGCAAGAAGTGAAGTTGTAATAAAGGGACTCGAAGGAGAATCTGTGTGTGCTCTGAAAAAGATGTTTGTTGAATAGAAACATTTTTTTCTTTTATTTAGAATTAAACAAAGCAAGAGCAAGAGTTGAAAAGTGGAATGTTGACCATTCAAAGAGTGATCGAGTAACTCGGGAACTTCGAGCCCAAGTGGATGACCTGACTGAAGCAGTGGCCGCCAAGGATTCCCAGCTGGCTGTGCTGAAAGTGAGACTCCAGGAAGCTGACCAGCTACTGAAGACGCGCACAGAAGCTTTAGAAGCCCTGCAGAGTGAAAAATCACGGTAGCTAATTCTATGAACAAGGAAAAACGGAGCTAGAATGGTTCTCTCTTTCCAACAAGTAGTGTATTGGGTAGTGTATACTACCCAATGAAAATTTAGCTTTTGGTCATGTTGGAAATATGTGTGATTAAAAATGGATTTTTTATTTGAATCTTGAGATGCATTGTTAGCAAATCCTGAATTTAAAAATATTTGAAGAGCATAGTGTCATTAATCTTTTCGAAATATGATAAGTGGTGGGTACTTATAGTTGGATGCCTAAAAATATAGATGACATTCCATTAGAGGGAAAAAAATTTAAGAGTGTTTTAGACCATCTTTTTTGTGCTGACAAACCAGTACTCTAAAATTAATTTACCTTGTTACTTGTACACTGTGGAAATGAGTTATTTCAAGTGCTGTATTTTCGTTTAGAATAACGCAGGATCACAGCGAAGGTAGTATCCTGCAGAATCAAGCTCTGCAAACCCTTCAGGAGAGACTGCATGAAGCCGATGCCACTCTGAAGAGAGAGCAGGAGAGCTATAAACAAATGCAGGTTAGAATGGGAGACAACAGAGTTCTTTTGTTATTGGACGAGGAGGAGTGACCATGTGCTGTTTCATGGCATATTTACTCTTTAATACGGTTCTGCAGTGCACTTCAGAAAATTCTGTTTCTGTGACAGAAACCAAGTATTTGAAAATTTAGCTTGATCCTTGCTAAATGTATTTAGTTTTTTTTAAAAATATGCTTTTATTGACTTTATTTTTTAAGAGAGATAAGAAAGGAGAGAGAGATAGAAATATCAATGTGAGAGAGAAACTTTGATCAGCTGCCTCCTGCATGTCTCCTACTGGGGATCAAGTCCACAACCCAGACATGTGCCCTGACCAGGAATCGAACTGAGACCTCTCAGTCCACAGGACGACACTCAATCCAGTGAACCACACTGGCTGGACATATTTAATATTATATATTGAAATACAATTAAAATAGTGGGTGTTTTTTTTTCTTTCAAATTATAAGAGAACATTTACTTAGAAAGCTACAGAAGTAGTAGAAGTGAGCCAGTTGGGCCACTTAGGCTTAGGAAACAAGTTACAAAGGCAGCAGAAGGGCCCCTGGAGCTTAGGAGAAAGAGGCTAAGCTAATGCGCCTGGGGGAAAAGGAGGGGATGGGAAAGGGCTGGCTTGCTCCATGGTGGAGAGTGCCCAAATAGTTAATATTCATTAGAGATAGACATCTTTTCATTTAATTTGGTGTGCAACCAACATTACCATTATTTGATTAAAAACTGATTTGGAGCATCTTGTTTATTCTTTTTATTTACGCTTTTAGTGATTGCAGTTTAATCTGATTCATTTATTTTAAGACAAAATTGTACATGATATTTAGAGTTTTACTCTTAAATGGATTATCAGTGATTATCAACCCTATCTACACATCAGAGTTACCTGTGTAGCTCTTACTACTTTCTCATGCCAGTGTCCACTCCCAGAAAGTCTGGTCCCATTTTATGGGGTAGGACATAGGTGTTGGTGTTTCGGTCTTCACAGATATATATATAGTGGGTAACCAGGGCTCTCTGGTCTAGGCTGTTTTTCAAACAGGTAAAAATAGTTTATCCCTGAAGTAAATATCAGCTAATGTGGATTTTAAGAAAAATAGAGTGTCAGCTTGTGGACCAGAGAGTCACGGGTTTAATTCTGGTCAAGGGCATGTACCTCGATTACAGTTTGGTCCCAGTCCCCGGCCCTGGTCGGGGTCATGCAGGAGGCAACCAATCGTTGTGTCTCTCTGACATCGATGTTTCTGTCTCTCTCCTTTCCTCCTTCCCTCCCACTCTATCTGAAGATAAATGGAAAAATATCCTCAGGTGAGGATTTAAAAAAAAAAATGTTCTGAAATTAGATAATGGTAATGGTTGCACAATTCTGTGAGTACACTAAAAACCACTGAATTATATACCTTAAAAGGATGAATTTTATGGTATGCAAATTATATCTGAATAAATCTATTGTTAATTGAATTGACTATTAGTTTTTATGTTTAGATTTAAATTAGTTAAAGTGAATAAATGTAAAAATTTTATTCTCAGTTGAATTATACACATGCACATGCTCGGTAGACATCAGCAGTAGTTCTCTTGTTCAAAAGAGGAGTTAGTATTGGATCAAAGCTTTGTGGGCTTTAGTTATTGGCATGAAATGATAAATGCTTTCTGACTTCTGCCTCACTTCTTAAGTCATTTTAGTGATAGGAGCTTTTGAGAATAAAGGTAAAATATAAATCTCAGAACTACATAAGCTAGTAAGTGACAGGCCATATGTTTTCTAGAGTGTGCTTTAAAAGTTCCTTATGCTAAAAAATTACATTGACTAACTTATTAGAACATTTTAAATAAAGGGAAAACATTAGCCATGCTATTTTAAAAATATATAGCTGTTTACTTGTGTCTTCCATTTGTTTTCTAATAGACTTTCTGGTTCTCTATAGATAGACCCATTCTCTATTGATCAACTAGTATCAGATCAGATCTAGTATCCAAATGACCAGATTCACCTGGGACATTCTTTAAAAACAGAAATCCAAGCCTTGGAAATTCCAATTTAGTAAGCCTGGCAAAGGCCTTTAAAGGCTATATTTTTAACAAGCTCCCTAACTGATTTTGATGTATTGTCATGTTTGGAGCAACTACTTTAAAGTACCTGTTCTTCAGTTGCTAACAAATAAAGAATGTTTTTTACCTGCCTGTTATGTTGTCAGAATGAGCTACTAAATCTCATCAGCTATCTGAATGGAGGGTTGTAAAATATATCTCAAAGCAGAATGTTATAAGGATGATATAAAAATTTGCCACAGAGTGAGTTTGCGGCACGCCTGAATAAGATGGAAGTGGAACGTCAGAATTTGGCAGAAGCAGTTACTCTAGCAGAAAGAAAATACTCAGAGGAGAAGAAGAAAGTCGATGAGCTACAGCAGCAAGTCAAGATGCATAAGTCCAACTTGGAGTCCTCTAAGCAGGAATTAATCGACTACAAGCAAAAAGCTACTCGAATACTTCAAGTAAGCACGAAATGTACATGTTTGAATGTTAACTTATGCCTGTTAACTGGGAGACACTCTGAGACTCTAGATTTGTGAGATGATTTGTTCATGTTTAGCTGGGTTAAACACTAAAGGTGCCATACCCTACTTAGAAATATTATAAAAAGGATGAAATGTTTGTTGTTCCTACCACTTTTTTATTTAAAATTTGTTCTGCCACTACCTAGTTCAGGTCTTCAACCTATCACCTTAATCACTGTGAGAATATTAGTGTTTGTTGTTAAACAGCTATTTTATTCTTCCTCGTTGATCCTCTTGAACTGTTCAGAGTAGCTGGTCTAGGCCTCATCCAGCTCTCACAATTGCCTCATCCACCTACCTTTGTCCTTCTTCCTTAGATCTAAGGTGACCTTACCTTCGTTACTAAAAAAGACTGTAGTCAACTAATGTAGTTTTCAGCTTCTCTTTCTTTTCCCTCTAATATCAGAGGAAAAAATGTGTCCTTTTATTTTTTCTAGGATAATTTTTCTGCTTTGGCATTGATTTCATCACCTCCCACCTCATTTAAGCCCTTTTTCTACAAATCTGTCCTCTCACTCTGTGTCTGTCTGCTGCCTTTCTGGCTCAGCTTTCTCAAGGGCACATGCTTTCTTAGTGGAAGAATGAAGAAAAAAACAATCCTTTTGGCTGTTTTGACCACTTTGATCCATTCTTCTTTTTTTCAATGTTGGAGTTACCAGAATTATTGTGTAGATGCTGTCTTTATGTTAGAATTATTAACTGTAACTCCCCATGTAATTTCTGTCCTTACTACATTTCTAAAATTGTTTTCTCAAAAGTCTTTAATGACCTAAGTGTATATTTTCTGTGTTTTTCTTAATTACCGCCCATTTTGGTTTTGGGCAGATCATTTGACACTGTTAACCCTTCTACCTTCTTGAAACTCTTGCCTTCTAATGCTACTCGCATGGCTTACCTCTCTTTTTTCTCTCCTGTTGATGTTTCCCTCTCTGCTGGGCCCTCTTCCCAGTCTCCAAAGAGGAAGAGTTCTCTCAAATTCTTAAACCCCCTTTTGTTATTCTTTCTTACTTTGCATTATCATATATTCACTCTGCTTCTTCCTCATTGTGACTTCAGCATGTGTCCATTCCTAACTTTTTGACCCCAGTTTCCAAATGCCTGCCGTTTATTTCGGTAAATATTATTGTCATCTTCCTAAGCAGTAGAGCTTGAAACTGTAGTGCCATTTTGACTCCACCTTTTCCTTTAGCCCCACCTCCTATTGGTTATAAACACCTTTTTTATTCTACCATTATAAAATGTCATGTCCATCTCCTCTTAACTCTTTTTTCTGATTATTTTTGTTTTATCACTCTAATCTGTTAATTCATTTAAAAGATACTTATTGAGCTCCTAACTTTTCCCTAAGCACTATGATAGGTGCTGAGAATACAAAGCTTAAAAGATGTGTCCTCTTTCTTAAAAGAGTGTTCAGTTTAGTGGAAAGACACTGCAGTAATTGATATGATAGAGTTATTGATTCAATAAGCCCTTTAAATTTGCCTGGGAATGTCAGGGATCATTGGTGGTGCTGTATGAAGAGGAACTTGAAGGATGAGTGGCAAGACTTGTGGTAAAGAAGAGATTTCAGATAGAGCAGTTTGTACCAAAGCCAAGAGGCCTAAGAGAGAACATGGTGTATTTAATGGACCACAGCTAGTTCCCTATTGCTGGTGCATAAAGTATTAGAGATTAAGAGACAGAAGATAAAACTCAATGACATTCAGAAGCCAAATCATGGAAGGCGTTGCATACCATGGAAAGGAGTTTGGATTTTATCATATAGATGATGGTAGGGGAGTGGAGCAGATGTTAGAGATTTTGAGCAGCATGATCAGATTTGAGTATAAAAACTATGGTATTGATGAGGTCAGGGAAGAGTTGGATCTCTGTCTTGTTTAATGTTGTATCCCCAGTGCAGTGCCTGGCCTTAGAAAGTTCTCAGTAATCTGTTGAATATATTGAAGGGATGAAGACTGGGATGGTGAGATGTAGATGGTAAAGAGGCAAGTATCAAAAAGAATGGTAAGAGCCTGGCCGGTGTGGCTCAGTGGTTGAGCATCCACCCATCCACCAAGAGGTTGCCAGTTTGATTCCCAGGCAGGGCACATGCCCAGGTTGTGGGCCAAATCCCCAGTGGGGGGACATGCAGGAGGCGGCCAGTCGATATTCTCTCTCATCGATGTTTTTATCGCTCTCTCTCTCCCTTCCTCTCTCTCTAAAATAAATAAAGATTTAAAATAATAATAATAATGGTAAGAAATAATGAGGACCTGATCTAATTTGTGGCAGTGAGGATACCAAATGGGGAACTGTTAAGGGAAATGTAGGAGGTAGAATATATAAGACTTGAAGATTTAATTGGAGGAAGAGGGAAATGGCAAATGGAATCTAGGATGACTCCTGGTTTCAGGTTTGAGTTTATGAATGATGATCCTTGTACTACAAAGGGAAACCAGGAAAGGCAGCAGGCTAGGTTTGAGGGAGATTATGACAAGTTAGGGTGAGTTTTCAAAACTGCTGTGAAATTGAGGCGAAAATTTCAGGAAGGCGATCAGAAATGCAGGCCTGAAACTCATCAGAGGCTCTGTGCATTAACCCTGTGGGGAGATATGTATGATATGTTTATTATAGAAAATTTGAAAACTACAGAAACATGTGAAGAAGTCACCCATAATTCTACCACATGAAAGAGTTTTTGATGGAGAGTGACTTTCAAATATTTATATTGAAGGTGAAAGAGCTGATGGTCCTTATTTCTGGCAAACAATTACAGCACTTTTAAATTTTTATTTTAAATATTTTTATTGATTTTTTTTTTTTTTTTTTTTTTTTTTAGAGAGAAAGGAAGGGGCAGAGAGAGAGCTGGAAACATCAGTGTGAGAGAGACACATCAGTTGGCTGCCTCCTGCATGCCCCCTACTGGGGCTTAAGCCTGAAAGCCAGGCATGTGCCCTAACCGGGAATCAAACCAGGACCTCTCAATCCAGACTGACGCTGAATCCACTGAGCAACACTAGCTGGGCTATAGCACTTTTTAAAAAAATACGTTTTTATTGATTTTAGAGGGAGAGGAAGGGAAGGGAGAGAGAGAAACATCAATGTGGTATTGATTGACACACCTCCCACTGGGGATTGAGCCCGAAACCAGACTTATGTCCTGACTAGGAATTGAATTGGTGACCTTTTGGTGCAGGAGACTACACTTAACCAGCTGAGCCACACCAACCAGGGCTACAGTTATAGCACTTCTTGAACTGGTCGTTCCGCAACAAATCTCTTTTCTAGTGCATCCTTTTACCAGGAGTCCACAAACTTTTTCTCTAAGGGACCAAATAGTACATATTGTGGGCTTTGTGGGCTCTGTGTGGTATCCATCACATATTCTTTGCTTTTACCTTTTATAATCTTTTAAAATGTATAGGCTGTACAGAAACAGGGCACAGGCCAGATGTGGCCCATTGACCAGAGTTTGTGAACACCTGCTTTATGCCACTGCCAGATTAAGCCTCCTAAAATTCATCTGGTTATAACACTTCCCTTTCTATTTTTTGGTCATTTGTTTTAGCCTACCAAATAAAATTGAAACATTTTAGTCTGTCATCTGAAACCCTCACAAATTGGTTCTAACATACTATCTGAGTGCATCTCAATGATACGTTCTTTTAGGCCTGTATACTTTTGCATTGTTATGCTTTGCACTGTTTTCTCTCCACCTGTTAAAATCCTAGCCATTTTTCAGGACTAGCATAACTGCTGTCTTTCAAGTAAAGCCTCCTCTTCCCAGAAATGGTTTCTTCTCTGAACTCTACTAGTGATCTTAACCGTATCCTTCCTCAACTTGCATTTATTGCCCTCTGCTGGATACTTGTAACTTCTGTTTTAGTTTGGAAGGCAGAGGGTACTATCCTATCTGGAGTGAGAGACATTGTTTTCATTACACAGGACACACCCATCGTGGGTGCTCCATAAGTATTTGTTGAGTGGATTGTGATGGGGAAAATAAGCATGAGAAAGAGTGGGAAGAAAATATGAGAAAAATTTTGTTAATGGTAAGTTTTCGATAATAACGTGGTCCTGGACATTGTACAGCAAGGCTCTGTGGCATTTTTATCCCAAAGGATTTAACAATCTGTGGGCTTTTCTTTGATGAAGAATATAATTGGAGTATTTCCATAGAGGTTTAGTTGGTATATGGTAGATAATATTCAATATACAAGCTAATCTCTGTTTTGCTTAAAAATATTTCCTTTTTTTTAAAATATAATAGTCTAAAGAAAAATTGATTAACAGCTTAAAGGAAGGATCTAGTTTTGAAGGCCTGGACAGCAATACTGCTGATAGCATGGAGCTAGAAGAACTTCGGCATGAAAAGGAAATGCAGAGGGAAGAAATACAGAAGCTGATGGGTCAGATACACCAGCTGAGATCTGAATTACAGGTAAGATTCATTACAGTTCACTTCAGAGACAACCATTTACCCCCAGCTGTTAGCAGTTTAGGAAGTGCTGGATTCTGTATTTGGGGGAAAGGGTATTAGTGAAATAACATGTGGAACTTTTGGAATAATAGTCACCATATAGAAGGGAATCTAAAGCAATAGGTTTCTTGTCTATTGATTGACTGTCAAGTTATGAGAATAACAAACATAGGTAACCAGATTCATTCATTCAACAAATGCTTACCAAATGCCTGCCATGTGCCAGGAATCTTCTAGGCTTGGAGTTATAACAGGGAACCAGACAGAATCTTCATACTTCTGAATCTTACATTCTAGTGGTTAAGTACAAATTAGATTTGGGTTTGCTTTATATCAGGGATATTTCCTGATATTAGAATGGGCTCAGGGATGGTCTTTTAATTATAGTTTCATACGTAATCTTATATAGTTTACTTGTAATTACTACATTTAATCTAAGAGTAAATTGAGCCATTAATTTAGATTAAACATAGGGTCTTTGACATAAATATAAGAGGAGTCTCTGAGGGTGAGAGAAGATAAAGTAAACAACAGGGTAACAAGCCTTCTTTTTAAAAAAATCACAAAGTATTCATCGACTCGTTAACTCAGATTTATTGATTTGTAAGATGTCTGTAAACTGCAAAGGAAAGTGAGAATAGGCCAGCTTGTCTTGAGCGTAGGCTTGAATGTCAGATCTGGATACAGATTCCATCTTTGGAACTTAATTGATGTGTTACCTTGCACAAGGCAGATGATCTCCCTGAGCCTTAGTTTTCTCATTTGTAAAATGCAGATAAACAGATTCTGTATTTGTGTGCAAAAGGCCCTCAGTAAATAGTAGCTGCTGTTATTTCTGGATTTTTTTTTTATTGGCCAGCTAAAAGAGCTGGTAAAGGCTGTTGTCCCTGTCGTCTTTAAAGTAGGATTTTTTTTTTCCTATAAATAATTTTGAATTCCAAAGAATTTAGCCCCATGAACTTAGAAATTGAGTGGATGCTAATCTTATTCATACCTTGCCTCATTCATACATGGCTTTTGGGTAAGATTATGAAAAATATAATTTGTTTATTTAATATCTCATCCTTATTCAAGCTTCTTTAATGACATTGACTCATTTTTCTACTCTTTCTCAAGAAGTTTATGAAGTCTATAATAAAGATTATAGTATTAGGTCTAGTAAAATGGGAGAACTGTTAATAATGATAATAGCTGTCATTTACTCCGCACTTCCATGCTCAGTATATATCCTTCCATTTATTCCTTGCCATAACCCTGTAAGGGAGGTGATACAGTCTTACTTTATAGTTTGAAGAAATGTAGGTATGGAGAAGGAGAGTAACTTCTCATGCCGAGTATAGTGGCAGAGCCAGGATGCGATCCCTTGTCTGTCTGATTCCAGAACATGAGTTCTTAACCATTGCACATACTTTCTGCCTCTCAGGAATTCATCTTAGTCAAATTGATGACAAAGATTAATCTACTTTCTACTAATCCTGAAAACTCAGTGGTAGGAGAAAATAATTGTACTTATTGCTGTTTTCCTCTATATCCCCAAAGTTGTGTGAATATAAAGTAGTATACTGATTATCTGGGAGTATCATTAATTTGTCTCTTCTTTCAAACAGTATGTGAATGGAGATGAGTATAAAACAGAATGTACCAAAAAATAAAAAGCAAAATAAAATGCCATTTTTAATCTCATGAAATACTATATAAATCATTTATGCTTAACTCGAAACCTAGAAAACATAGAAACCTAGAGCTATTTTCTTTACCACTAGTAGATTTCACAGGAAATTCAGAAATCCAGAGGGTGTTTTTTTTCTTTTTGTTAATCCTCACCTGAGGGTTTTTTTGTTTTTTTCTTTTTTTGGTACGTGCCCTTAGCGGAACCAAACCCGGGACTCTCTGCTCCGCAGGCCGTCGCTCCAATCGCTGAGCCAAACCGGCAGGGCCTGAGGATATTTTTCTATTGATTTTCAGAGAGAGTAGAAGGGAGGAGGGTACAGAGAAAGAGAGAGAGAGAGAGAGAGAGAGAGAGAGAGACATCAATGTAAGAGAGAGCGATTGGTTGCCTCCCACATGACCTCGAGCCGGGCCAGGGATTGAACCTGCAACCCAGGCATGTGCCCTTAATGGGTATCGAACCTGAGACACCTTGGTCTGCGGATTGACACTATAACTGCTAAGCCAAACCAGCCAGGACCAGAGGGTGGTTTTTGAGAGTTTGAAGAATTGAGAATATGACACCAAGTGAAGAAGTTTGAGTAAGAAATATGGGAAGATATAAAAATGTAATAGTAATGAAGCTAAAAAAAGTAATATGCTAACCTCAGGTGAAATGAAAGAAAAGTTATCTTTTTACTCTTTGTCAGTTACTTACACACACAGACACATAAACTAATTATAACCTGCATTTGCATAGGATTAATGCAGTGAAGTCCTTATTTATTTATTTATTTATTTATTTATTTATTTATTTTTTATCCTCACCTGAGGCCATTTTTCCATTTTTTGTTCAGGTAGAGTGGGAGGGAGAGAGAGGAACAGAGAGAGAGAGAGAGAGAAACATGGATGTGAAAGGAACACATCGAGTGGCTGCCACCCGCACAAACTGCCAACCGAAGTACGTGCCCTTAGCGGGAACCAAACCCGGGTGTCTCAGGACCGCAGGCCGACGCTCTAACCGCTGAGCCAAACCGGCCAGGGCAGTGAAGTCCTTTTTGATGATATGTTTCAGTTCTTTATGAAACTGTTAGCTTTGGAATATAGATATAAATCTCCCCAAGGGCCACTGTCTACTTGTACTTCTTAAAGCAGATGGTTTATATGCTGTGGCAGCTATGGTATCCTGTCTATTGCTCTCACCATGTGCCATATTATATATGAAGTGTCAGTATATATGCCCCTTTTAGGCTGAGACTGTGTCTCATTCCTCTTTGTCCCTCCAGTGCCTGATGACCCCAGTTCATGGTGCATAATGACTGCTCAGTACATGTTAAACTGAACAGTTAATGATTGCTTTCACATGCAAGATTCATCATTTTAGGATATGGAGGCTCAGCAGGTTAGTGAAGCAGAATCAGCAAGAGAACAGTTACAAGATCTGCAAGATCAAATAGCTGGACATAAAGCATCTAAACAAGAACTTGAGGCAGAATTGGACCGACAGAAGCAGGTAAGGGTTTTCAATTGATGATTACTGGAGAAGACTGTCTCCTAGCTATCGCACGAGGAGACTTCCCAGTAAAACAGCTTACTGACATTCTTACAGGATGGGCTTAATGAATCGATGATAGACAGGATACAGGTCCCTCCTGCCTTATTACTATCTCACACTCCTCGTTTATTTGTTTTAACAGCTGAAAACAGGTTACAAAATGGGACTTGCCTAATTTCACACAACTAATTATAGAATAGAATAGAACCCAAGATTCCTGTCCTAGAGTTATTTTTTATTCTATCTATATTTTATTATTATATCTTCTTGTCAGAGAATATAGGTATAGAAGGCTTGAAAACATCAGTTGATTTTCATATTGTATTACATTGTACCTTCAGGGAACACAATAAATATTAGTTAGTAGAAATAGAAATACAACGTTATTGCCATATTATACTGCTCTTTCTGTTTGAGAAAAAGTGCTTATACAGATAGTGCTTACAAATCATGGTTAAGATTATATTTCAGGGTGGAAGAGGGCATAGAGGGGATAAATGGTGATGAAAAAATAAAATAAAAATGTTTTAAAAGATTATATTTCATTGTTCAATTAGCAGTTGTCTGCTTCCCAAGCCAAATTATTTTACTTCAGTATACTTACATAATAGTTTTAATATTAACACAGTTAAACATGTTTACAGCCACAGTTTCAGAGTAAGAGTCTATATCTAATACTAATAACATTTATAATTTACTGAGTAACATTGTTGTAGGCACTTAATTCACATTATCTTACTTCATTCTCACAATAAAATCACTATCCTCTTTATTTTACAGAAGAGAGAGCTATTCCAGCTTTGCATATTTATGTTCTTTAAGGATTTTTTAAAAAATCCTCACTGAGAATATGCTTAGAGAGAGAAAGAGAGTGAGTGAGAGAGAAGCATCAATATAAGAAGGAAACATTGATTGGTTGCTCTCCGTACGTTCCCTGTCTGGGGATCAAACCCGCAATCCAGGTATGTGCCCTGACCTGGAATTGAACTGGCAACTTTTTGGTGCACAGGCTGATGCTCAACCAACTGAGCCACTCCAGCTGGGATTTTTCATTAGGATTTATTATTTCTGAAACTGGTTCAATTCTCAGAGAAATGATTTTTATTATGAAAGTAGCCCTTAAATTTGTTTTCTGCATATTAACAGAAAAACTCACTGAGTAGCAACCTGTAGGGTACGTGATAGGCTATCTTAATTTAATTATATGATTAGCTGTCCTTTCAGAAATTGCATTTTAATTTATTCAAGGGACTATTATATATTAAAAAGCAAAAATTTGATGTCCTTGATAGTGAGATAATTTTCATTTTATTTTGACAGATGGTTTTAACCACATTTATTTCCAGTGCCCTTTTTTAAATGAGGGGGTTAATAGACGCAAGTGGAGCTGAATGTAGCAATAGGCTATTTACTTAATCAGATGTTCTAGATGTAAAGTACTTAATCTTAGGGTTAAATGTCCTGTAGTGCTCTTTATCAGTTTAGGTAATTTTAACCTTAAATTTTGTGCTAGCCTAGAGCTTCAGAAATTAGCCAAACCTGTAAATTATTATTCTCCTATCTTATCTTCCTCATTTTCTCTTTTTTCACTTATCTCAATTTTTATAGTCTGTGAAATGAGCAGGTTGAACTAAATATCTAAAGTAGTCTCTAGCAGTTGAATTCCATCTCACATTTATGTCTTTATACAGCTCCCTTTACTGATTTGTCAGCACAGTTAAGCATAATGCTTTTTTAAATTGACATATAATTGACATACAATATTCTATTAGTTTTAGGTGTACATTATAGTGATTCAGTAGACACATACATTACAAAATGATCCCCAGGATAAGTCTAGTTACCTTCTGTCACCATACAAAGTTATTAACAATATAATTGACAATATTCCCTATGCTGTGTAATGCTTTTGAAGGTACCTAGCTAAATAATTACTCTTTCTTCCCTGGAATGTGCTTTGTTCTTAAATTCTGACTTGACTTTGAATGATCATATCCATTGTACAGATTAACAGTGCATTAGTGCTGTTGTTAGTGAATCCGGGGGTATTTCTTTGTTTCTCTCTCATTCTCTTTTATTAATGACAGTGCAATAGAGGTACAAGGTATTGCCTGATACAAATAAGTACATGAAGAGCTGCTCAACATCATTAATCATTAGGGAAATGCAAATTGAAACCTCAGTGAGATACAAAGCATTACACACCCAACTAGATTAGCTACACTTAAAAGAGACTGACACCAAATGCTAGAAAGGATGTGGAAGAACTGGAATGCTTGCATATTGCTGTTGGAATGCAAAGTGGTACAGGTATTTTGAAAACAATTCAGAAAACAATTTGCAGGTTTTCTCCCTTTAAGTTAGACATGCACTTACATATCCAACAACAGTTCTAAAAAAATGAAAACATATGACCACATAAAGACTTGTGCTTAGATATTCATATACAAAGTGATATATCTTGCTGAACTACTAACTTTCCTCAGACCCATCCAAATCTGTTCATTTATTCACTCATTATATAGACACATATTGAGTGTCTCCTATGTGTTAGACACTGATTTGGGTACTGGGGATGGACTAGGGAATGCTATTTTAACTTTTATTTTGTGCCTTACTTTGTAGGAATTCCATTACATAGAAGAAGATCTGTATAGAACAAAGAACACATTGCAAAGCAGAATTAAAGATAGAGAAGAAGAAATTCAAAAACTTAGGAATCAGGTATGCATCAGCATTCACAAATTGGGCAAAGATACCATTGTGAAGCTACATTTTTCCCCTAAAGAATACAGTAAGACCTTCTTTTTTCATATTTTCACCTGAGTTTTTCTGTTGCAGTAATAAGATGATGTTATTTTTTTTTATCCTCACCTGAGGACATTTTTGCATTTATCTTCAGATAGAGTAGGAGGGAGAGAGGGAGGAAGAGAGATAGAGAAACATCATGTGAGAGAGACACACTGACTGATTGCCCCCCACACAATCCCGACCAAGGCCGTGGACAAACTTCAACTGAGGTATGTACCCTTAGTGGGAACCTAACCTAGGTCTCTCTGGTCCGCGGGCCAACGCTCTAACCGCAGCGCCAAACCAGCCAGGGCTAAGATGTTATTTTTAAGCTGATACAGAATTTTCATCTAATGCCATTTGAGTGCAATAGCTGTTTTCTGTGGCTTGATTCTTATAGAAGTATCTTATAGCAAGAGTCACTCAAGGAGATGCGAATTATTCCAACACTTTGTACCTTATAACTTCAGTGATGGCTGTGCTGATGGCCAGTTTCATAACTGGTTTCTCTTTCCTAAGAAAAATCCATCGATAAATCTTCCTAATAACAATGTGTAGATCTTTGATAAAGTCAGCAAGACTTCTTTTTAACTGAGAATGTGAAACATACAGAAAACATGTGCCTAGCACCCAGATTTACCAGTCTTGATCATTAGTGACACATCATGCATTCACTTACCCTGTAGTTGTAGATTGTCCTTTCTGCCCTTCTCTCTTCAGATGATTGACTTAGTAAACAATGGACTCATTGATCTTTTAAATAATTTAACTAAAGATTGACTAATTCTTAATTTTTTTAGTTAGCTAATGACTTAGTTGGAGCATGAAAACTCAAATAATTTTAGTTTTTTAAAGTTCTCAGACTTCACAATAGTCCATAATTTAAAATGTCTTAATATATTTGAAATTTTAGAGTGGGGAACTGACTTGAGTATTCCCTTCCTCCTTGCCAATATTTGTGAAATGCTTATAAGTGGTTGCATCACTTGCTAGCAGAAAGTCAAAGAAAAGAAAGGAGCATAACCAACCAGTTGGTTTAATCCTTAGGTAAACATTCCAATATTTATTAAATATTTATTGGATACCTACTCTGTGTAAGAAATTGTGCTGTTTTTGTTAATCAAGAATTAACCATACAAGGATTTCTTTTAAAGGTTTTTTTATCTAAGTAGAGCAGAGAAAAACCTTTGTCTCATAGAAGAAAGTTGACTTGTACAATTTAAAAAGAGATCAGCATCTTAATACATTGCAAGAAAAAAATACCCCAAAGTCAGAGTGAGTTAAAATTTATACTGAGTGAGCAATAAAAAAATGCTGCTTCTGCTTATCTTACTACCTTTAGAGTCTTAGGAGAAAAATACCTTGGTTGAAAAAAAGTATGTTGCTAGTTTGACTCTTTTTTTTTTTTTTTTCTTTAAACACTTTTGTTTGGGACTAGATAAAAACATGGGAAAAAATGAACCTTGACCCTTAATCTCTAATTAGACTTATAAAGTTATCAGAAATTAATTTGGGATGGAGCTAACCCTAAGCTTTAAAGCTTCTAGAAGAAAATAGATTCTAGGGGAATCTTTTGCAATTTGGGGGAAGATAGACTTTTTTTTTTAAGAGAAGACACATTCATCATAGAAGAAAAATAACAAAATAGGATTTCATCAAAATTAAAAATTTCGGCTCATCAAAAGACTCCATTACAAAAATATAGAGGTTAGCCATAGACTGGGAGACAGTTTTTACAATATGTGTATCTGAGGGAGGATTCGTTACCAGGATTAGAACTCTTACTAATAAAGTGAGGCACAACTAATTTTTTTTTTAATTCGCAAAAGACTTGGATAGACACTTCGCAAAAGAAGATATATGAGTGGCCAAATAAGCACATAAAGAGGTGCTTAGAACCATCAGTCATTGGGAAATACAAATTAAAACGTAGTGAGATATACAGCTGCACATGCGCTAAAATAAAAAAACTTAGTGATCCAAGTGCTGTAAGGGTGTGATGCGGTTGGAACTCTCCTACACAGTAGCACAGCCACTTTGGAAAACTTGCTGATAAGACTAACATACATCTGACTTTCAGATAGTCATTATAAATGAAGCTGTATGTCCACAAAAAGACTTGTACAAGAATGTTTATAATTGCTTTGTTCACAAATAGCCAAACCTAGATAGAACTGAAATGTCTATCAATAAGTAAACGGGCTCTTCCTCAGCGCTGCCTACAGAGTTGGCAGCAATCTTCTACTTGGCACCATGGCTGCCCTCAGACACCCCGTGAAACCCAAGATTGTCAAAAAGAGGACCAAGAAGTTCATCCAGCACCAGTCAGACCAATATGTCAAAATTACGCGGAACGGCGAAAACCTAGAGGTATCGACAATAGGGTGCGCAGAAGATTCAAGGGCCAGATCTTGATGCCCAACAGGGGTTATGGGAGCAACAAGAAAACAAAACACATGCTTCCCAGTGGCTGTCATAAATTCTGGTCCACAGCATCAAGGAGCTTGAAGTGCTGCTGATGTGCAACAAATCTCACTGTGTTGAGATTGCTCACAATGTCTCCTCAAAGAACCGCAAAGCCACTGTGGAAAGAGCAGCCTAGCTGGCCATCAGAGTCACCAAGCCCAATGCCAGGCTGCGCAGCGAAGAAAATGAATAGACAGATTGTGTTCACGTATTTGTGTTAATAAAACCATAAAATTCTGCCAAAAGAACGTAAACGGTAAACAGATTGCAAACTACTCAGCAATAAAAAGAAACAAACTCCTGATGCAACAATTTGGATAAATCTTTTTTTAAAAAGCCACACACAAAAGTGTTCATATTGTAGGTTTCCATTAATAGGAAATTCAAGAATAAGCAAAACAAAATTCTGGTGATAGGGTGATAGAAATTAGAGCAGTGGTTGTCTAGGAGTAATAGGAATATTCTCTGTTTTGATCTGGGTGTTGATTACACAGTTACACATTTGTCAAAAATTGTGTGCTTAATATATGGGTATTTCACTTGTATGAAAATTTTACCTGAACTAAAAAATGCTGAGGTATTGAGTAAGTTGGTTAGGGGAATCACAGTATAATCTTATAATTGAACATTCCTATTTAATAGTAGGTTTTAGTTTATACTCAGTATAATTCCATTCAGTAGTTACTTGTGGACCTAGCCATGCACTTAAATTGTGGGTGTGCTGCAAGGGATTCAGAAGGAAGGAAGCTAATTTTTTTTTTTTTTATCCTCACCCGAGGACATTTTTCAATATTTTGTTCAGATAGAGTGAGAGGGAGAGAGAGAGAGAGAAACATCGACGTGAAAGCGACACATCGAGTGGTTGCCACCCACACGACCCAACCAGGGCTGGGGACAAACTGCAACCGAGGTACGTGCCCTTAACGGGAACCGAACCCGGGTCTCTCCAGACCGCAGGCCAACGCTCTAACCGCTGAGCCAAACCGGCCAGGGCGGAAGCTAATTTTTCTTAACTCCCTACCATATGGCAGATACTGTGTTAGATATTTTATGTATTACTTCATTTAGTCATCACATCCAATGAGCAGGGAAGCTGAGGCTCCAACTTGTAGTTTGCCCCAGGTTGTGGCTAGGAAATGGCAGAGCTCGGGTTTTAAACATAGATCAGTGTAGTAGCCCCTTTTCAAAACTGTATTGATGCAGAGAGCGATGCTTGCCCTCACAGAGCTGACTTACAGTTTCATTGAAGTGTCAAATTTGACTCCTTTAAACAGTGTTATGCAGGTGACTGATAAATGCCAAGACAGTCAGCGGGAGTCTGAAGAAGGCTGAGGTCAGCGTGTGCTAGAGTAGTGGGAAGAGCTTCAAGGAAGAGACTTTGAAGGCAGGTAGAGCCCTAGATAGGAGAAGTGGACTAAATGTCCCAAACAGGAAAAGTGTGGACAGCAGAGTGGAGGCTGAGTAGGAATAGGGGAAATGGTGACAGATTAGAAGAAAAAGAAAATGGAATGAAGGAAGTTACTAGGAACAAACTGTCAGCCAGACCCTGCTAGGAAAATTCTCACTTAATACCGAGTATCATGTGCCATAGGCACTGTTGTCCTCACTTAACACATGAGGAAATTGATTCAGAGAGGTATTTGTCCAAAGTCAAAAAGCTAGGAAACTGCTGAGCAGGGATGAAAACCCCAAGTGTAACGTGGTCTTTGCACTGGACCACAGCTCTTGAGTTATCTAGCTCAAAATGTTTGAAGTGTGTCCCATGAATCCAAGCTTTCAGATGTTTTTGACCATGATGTTACAAGGTCTGTATCATGTCTCAGTACTCACACGCTCCTATACCATACAAAACTAAAACAGCAGTTTCACAAAATAACACACACTCACGTACTATGTGCTGTGCACTCTGTCCCATTCTATTCTGTTTTCTAAAGTGCAGATTGTGAACGACCAAGTTGATTTTGTGACCCACTAATACAGTTTGAAAATTGCGTCTGTAGACAATAAAAGAATCAGTACAGAGTTTTGAGAAACCAGTGAATTCTAAAGTGTACCTGTGGGGATGTAATAATGTGGTTTCTATGTTATATGACTTGGGTGTTATGTAATTATTTTACGAACACTTTGCCTTCCAGCTTACCAATAAAACCCTAAGCAATAGCAGTCAGTCCGAGTTAGAGAGTCGACTCCATCAGCTCACAGAGACTCTCATCCAGAAGCAGACCATGCTGGAGAGTCTCAGCACAGAAAAGAACTCTCTGGTTTTCCAGCTGGAGCGCCTGGAGCAGCAGATGAAATCTGCCACGGGGGCTGGCAGCAATGGGTCTTCCATTAATATGTCTGGAGTTGACAGTGGCGAAGGTAAAGAAAGAATCTCAAAAGAATGTTTTGTTGCCTTAATTTTTAATCCTGCTGATTCAAACACAACTTTGAGAAGTTAAAGAAAGACCATTTCTGCCCTGGCCAGTTTGGCTCAGCGGTTAGAGCGTCGGCCTGTGGATGATAGAGTTGTGGATTTGATTCCTGGTCAAAGACACATACCTTGGTTGTAGGTTTGATCCCCGGCCCCGGTCGGGGTTGTGTGGGAGGCAGCCAATCGATGTGTCTCTCTCACATAGATATTTCTCTTTCTCTCTCTTTTTCTTTCTCTCCCCCCCCCCCCTTCCTCCCACTCTATCTAAAAATCTATGGGAAAATAGCCTTAGGTGAGGGAAAAAAAAAAAGGAAGACCAGGTTCATTGAAGAGGTTTCATCTGACAAAGCACCCAATTTTCTCCTCATGTGTGAGGACTGGGTGCTGTTTGCTATGATTGTTAGTGAATTGGACTGTGGGCTGAGTAATATCTCTCACTAAATGTGGGACTTAGATGCCCTGGCCGGTTTGGCTCAGTGGTTAGAGCGTTGGCCTGCGGTCCGGAGAGACCTGGGTTCGGTTCCTGCTAAGGGCACGTACCTCGGTTGCAGTTTGTCCCCGGCCCTGGTTGGTCGTGCGGGTGGCAGCCACTCGATGTGTCCCTTTCATGTCGATGTTTCTCTCTCTCTCCCCCTCCCTTCCTCCCTCCCTCCCACTCTATGTGAACAAAATATCGAAAAATGTCCTCGGGTGAGGATAAAAACAAGCAAACAAACAAACAAAAAGTAAATGTGGGACTTAGAGAAAAAAAGCCTGAGCCCTGGCTGATGTGGCTCCGTTGGTTGGAGTATTGTCTCCTACACCAAAACGTGGCGGCTTTGATTCTCCGTCAGGGCACATACACAGGCTGTGGGTTTGATCCTGGTTGGGGCACATACAACCGGCAACCAATTGATGTTTCTCTCTCTCTCTTCCCCCCTTTCTCTTAAAATCACTCCCCCCCTTTCTCTTAAGAAAAAGGGGGGGGGACATTAAAGATTTTAGTATAAGCTTCAACAAATTTAATCTTAGCCCTTTCAGACTTTCTCCTATATATGTTTATAGTATGTGTTTTATTGACGTTTAACTTTTTCCATATAAATACAATTTCATAATATAGTTTATACAATAATTTATATATTGCTTCACTGGACTCTGTCATGTGGAAATACCGTAATTTCTTTAATCAATCATTATGATTGGAAATTTAGATTGTTGCCAATTTTGTAACTAATATAAGCAGCTCTGAGGAAAACATTTTCTGTACATGTCTTTCATTTTCTTAGGATTAAAGATTAGAAATGAAATTGCTAGGTCAATAGGTACACACATGTGAAGGCTTTTGCTTTTTGGTGCCAAAATCAGCAAATAATTATTAAGTGCCTGGTTTGTGCCAGGTATTGTCCTAGGCATTAGAGATACAGTGGGCAGCAAAAGAGAGCACACTCTGCCCTGTGGATGTTACATTCTGATGTTGTGGGAGGAATCCAGTGGAGGACACAGGCAACAAACGAGTTGTGTGAGATGGTGATATGTGCTGCAGAGGAAGGGAGACAGGGTGCCAAGTGTAGAGACGGGACTGTAATCTAGGGTGGTCAAGGAAGACCTCATTGAAAAGGCAGCACTTTCATTAAGTCCTGTAGGAGGTAAGATAGTAGACAGTGGAGAGATCTACAGGAAAAGTGTTCCAGGTAGAGAGAAGAGTGGGTGCAAAGGCCCTGAGGCGGGAGTGTTGTAGCATGTTTCAGGAACAGGGAAGCCAGTGCAGCTGGAGTAGACTGAGTGAGGGGACAGTAGTGGAAGGCGAATTCAGAGAACTCAAGGGGGCTGTTTGGGCCTGTATAAGGACTTGTCCTCTGAATGAAGGGGGAAGCCACTGAAGGGTCTTAAGGGGGTGGCTGATGTGACCTGCATTTTAACAAGATAGGTCTGGCTGCTGTGCCCAGAATAGACTGCAGAGGGAGCTAAGAGTGGAGGCAGGGGCCAGGAAGGAGCCATTGTATTAAACCCCATGAGAGAGGGTGGTGGTTCAGACCAGAGTGGGAATTGTGAGGGTTGGTTTGTTTGTTTATTTAAATCCTCACCTGAGGATATTTTTCCATTTATCTTCAGATAGAGTGGGGAGGGGGGGCGGAGAGAAACATTGATGTAAAAGAGATACATTGACTGGTTGCCTCCCAACCAGGGCCGGGACGAACTGCAACTGAGGCATGTGCCCTTGGCCAGAATCGAACCCGTGACTCATTGGTCTGCGGCCCTATGCACCAACTGCTAAGCCAAACTGGCCAGGGTGTGAGGATTTGTTTTAAAAGTGAGATGACAGCATCTGCAGGCAGACTGTGAAGTTTGACAGAAAGGAGTCAAGGTTTTGGCCTGAGCAGATGCAAGGGTGAAGTTGTCATGTTCTGAGATGGGAAAACTGCAGAACGAGGGAGCTGGCAGGAGGGCAGTAAATCAGTACCATGGTCTTGGGCCTGCTGAGTTTGAGATGTCTGTTAGACATCCAGATGGGCACAGAACAGGCATTGGACGAGTCGAGTGGGAGTGGTCTGGGTTGGAGATGAAATAGGGAAGTCATCGCTTCGTAGGAAGGGTGTCAGCCTCACTCTTACCAGCACAGGAGTTAAGTACCCATTAATATTGACTGTTGGCGACACTTGGTATTTATAAACTTTCATTTTTGCTGATTTCATAGATAATTTTTCTAGTTTTTACATTTTGATTTTTGGTCATATAATCAAATTCATCTGTTTTTTCTTTATGATTTCATCTTTGGTAGTAATACTTAGAATGTTGGCCTTGAGAATTTCTTCTATATGTAATATAATGTATATTCAACTATAATTTTGTTGGAAAGTTTGTTTTGGTGTCTGTGCATCCATTCATAATTTTCTTGTTTAAACAGGCAAACGTCTGCGAAACGTTCCTGTTCTTTTTAATGACACAGAAGCTAATCTGGCAGGAATGTATGGAAGAGTCCGTAAAGCTGCTAGTTCAATTGACCAGTTCAGGTAAGTCATGCCAGTAACGATGAATGATGGACCATCAGCAACTTTGATAACCTTTTCCAGTGGTTTCATTCATTGTGAGTCCCATCAGGCAGAGCTGATATTTAAAGTGACATTTACCTTCTTCCTTTCATGATATTTCAATGTCATGAATTTGCTTTAAAAGGTCTGCAGTGCCTATACTTTATTGAAGATGATTAACTGTGACCATTTCCCTTCTTTCTATAATAAACTCTATTTAAGAACTCATTAATTTTATTAAGAAAGTCTCTATCTCATGTAAATGCATCTGTTTGAATGTTCTGTGTCATTACTTTGTCATGTGATTAGAATAAAAGGTACTGCTAATGATCAGAACTCATTGTAATATGTTTTACATATATATTACATAAATAACACATAATTTATGTGGTATGTGTATTTATAAATAAACTTTTTATACTAGCAGACATCATCTCATATAGGAAATGTTTTAGTTGATGAGGAGTGGAGAGCGGACCCCAGAGAGCCCTGGGCCGTCCTCCCACTGCTGCTGGCCTAGTTCCCGTCACAGCCCGGGAGGAGCTGCAGCCGCCGTGGCTGGCCTGTCACCAGTACCACAACCACGAGGCTGAGACCAGCAGCTGCCTGCTGCCCCCCTCAGCGCTGCCGGCACAAGCCCAGCCCCAAGCCCGGCCCCACGGGTAGCAGCACAGGGAGCAGAGGCCCGAGCTTTCACATCGGGGCCACCTGCCTGCAGGGACGAGATCATCACAACGAAGGTTTTGGAAACAGTGAAATGGTTTAGTGTACAAGAAGGATGTGGTTTAATGAACAGCAGTGACACGAAGGAAGATGTATCTGTGCACCAGACTGCCATAAAGAAGAATAACCCCAGGAAGTACCTTCGAAGTGTAGGAGAAGGAGAGACGGTGGAGTCTGATATTGTTGAGAAAAGGATGTGGAGACAGCAAATGTTACAGGCCCTGGTGGCGTTCCAGTGCTAGGCAGTAAATGTGCAGCAGACCGTAACCATTATGGGCGCTGTCCATGTCACGGGGCTCCTCCATGCAATTACCAGCAGAATTATCAGAACAGTGAGAGTGGAGAAAGGATGAGGGATTGGAGATAGCTCCTGAAGGCCAGGCCCCACAGTGCCGATCCTGTCACAGGCTGCAGTACTCATCACTGGGAGACCTGTGGGTGTCAGCCGCAGTGTTCCAACCCTCCTGTGCAGGGAGAAGTGATGGAGGGTGCTGACGACCAGGGTGCAGGAGAACAGGGTACCAGTGAGACAATGTATCAGGCTCTCCTTGCCAAAGACAGCCTGGAGGACAGCAATGAAGAAGACAGGAAAATCAAGATGAGGCCCAAGGTCAGCAGCCACCTCAATGTTGGTACTGCTGCAACTTGGAATTACCAATGCAGACACCCAGAAAACCCTAAACCACAAGATGGCACTGAGACAAAAGCAGCAGATCCACCCCCTGAGAATTCGTCTGCCCCCCCCCAAGACCGAGCAGGGTGGGGCTGAGTAAACACTGGCTTACCATGTCCACAAGCCCCTGGCTTAGTCATCCAACAAGAAGAAATGAGTGTCTAATTCCAGCAATAAGAAATGAACAGAAGCCCGTCCGGTGTGGCTCAGTAGACTGAGCGTCATCCCATGGACCGAGAGGTCCTGGTTTGATTCCCGGTCTGGGCACATGCCTGGGTTGTGGGCTTGATCCCCAGTAGGGGGCGTGCAGGAGGAAGCCAATTGATGTTTCTCTCCCTGTCTGTAAAAAATCAATAAAAACATATAAAAATATTTTACAAAAAAGAAAAGAAATGAACAAAAGATTGGAGCTGAAGACCTTAAGTGCTTGCTTTTTGCCTGTTGACCAGCTATGCAGCATAGGGTTTTTATTATTTTTACCTAAAGATGTCTCTTTTTGGTTAATGACAAACGTGTTGTTGTTGTTTTTCAAAGGCCTGGCCAGTGTGGCTCAGTGGATTGAGCATTGTCCCGTGGACTGAGAGATCCTGGTTCCATTCCCAGTCAGGGCGCATGCCCGGGTTTCAGGTTCTGTCCTCAGTGGGGGGTGTGCAGAAGGCAGCTGATTGATGTGTCTCTCTCACATTGATGTTTCTATCTCTCTCTCCCTTCCTCTCTAAAACAGCAAAAAAAATACTTTAAAAATTGTATTGAGAAAAGGCTTTTAAAAATATGTTTTTATTGATTTTTAGAGGGGAAGAGAGAAACATATCGATGAGAGAGAACATTGATTGGCTGCCTCCTGCATGCCCCCCACTGGGGATCAGGCCCACAGCCTGGGCATGTGCCCTGACCAGGAATTGAACTGGTGCCCTCTCAGTCCATGGGTTGACGCTCAACCACTGAGCCACACTGGCTGGGCAATTTAAAGATTTTTAAATTGGCCCTGGCCAGTTTGGCTCAGCGGTTGGAGTATTGGCCTGTGGTCAAGAGAGACCCGGGTTCGGTTCCCGCTAAGGGCACCTACTTCAGTTGCAGTTTGTCCCCAGCTCCGGTTGGGGTCGTGTGGATGGCAGCCACTTGATGTGTCTCTCTCACGTCGATGTTTCTCCCTTTCTCCCGCTCTGTCTGAAGGTAGATGCAAAGAGTGTCCTCGGGTGAGGATTAAAAAAAAAAAAAGATTTTAAAATTGTTTCATATCTGGTCAAATTGAGGTTTTTTTAAGAACCTCAATTTTAATTTGTAATAAAAGTTTACAACTTGAGCCTGGCGGTGTAGCTCAGTGGAGTGAGTGTTGTCCCAGGGACTGAGAGGTCCCAGTTCAATTCAGGGCACATGCCTGGGTTGTGGACTCGATCCCCAGTAGGGGACATGCAGGAGGCAGCCAAATGATGTTTCTCTCTCACATCAGTGTTTCTATCTCTCCCTTCCTCTCTCTCAAAAAGCTCAATAAAAACATTTTTTTTTTTAAAAGTCAACAACTGTAAGCACCTGTTAATAAAGGTCTTAAATCATTTTTATGTATTTATTTATAAACCTCACCGAGGCCATTTTTTCCACCTTTTGTTCAGATAGAGTGGGAGGGAGAGAGGAAGAGAGAGAGAAACATCGATGTGAAAGGGACACATCGCGTGGCCGCCACCTGCATGACCAACCAGGGCTGGGGACAAACTGTAACCGAGGTACGTGCCCCCAGCCTGCGGGAACTGAACCCGGGTCTCTCTGGACCGCAGGCCAATGCTCCAACCGCTGAGCCAAACCGGCCAGGGCTTAAATAATTTTTTTTTAAAGTTGTAGATATCGCCCTGGCCAGTTTTGCTCAATGGTTAGAGCGTCAGCCCCCAGACCAGAGAGTCCCTGGTTTGGTTCCCACTAAGGGCACGTGCCTCGGTTGTAGTCTGTCTCCGGCTCTGTTTGGGGTCGTGTGGGTGGCAAGCAGTCCATGTGTCTTTCTCACATCTATGTTTCTCGCTCTTCCTCCCTCTCTCCCTCCTGCTCTATCTGAAGATAAATGCAAAAAGGTCTTCGGGTAAGGATAAAAGAGTAACATAAAATAAATACATAAATAAAAAGTTGTCGATCTCTCTTGGCCGCCATCACCATGGCTGCCCTTGGCAACGTCACCCCTGCTGGCAAGAGCTGGCAGTATGCTGGGTGCTCTCCTCCCTTGACCAAATGGCCAGACGTGGAGATTGACCGGGGACAGGAAGAAGCTTGATAGCTGTAGGACTGGGTATTGGAGCTTTGGCATATGCAGGTCGCTATGTATTTCAGAACTGGAAACCTTTAGAACAAGTGATCACAGAAGGTTTCAACTCCTAGCCTTTCTTCCTGCTCTAAGGAGGGTTTGAACAGAAGGTGAGTAGGCGAGAAGCTAGTCTTATTTTGGGTGTATGCCTGTCTGCTGGCAAGGCTGAGAGTAGAGCAACTCACAGGGGAATCATGATTCTGAATCACCCAGATAAAGGTGGGTCCGTACTTAGCAGCCAAAATAAATGAAGCAAAAGACTTGGTAGAAGAAACCACCAAACATTAATTGATGCTCAAGGACTACTCTGAAGAAAAGAAGGGAGGATTTAAAAAGCAAAGTTCTGTGAATTAAACTTGAACCACCTCCGTCATAATTTCCATACATGTGCTAACCATAAATAACAATACACGGTTAAACAGTGTAATAGAAGATTAATATCTGTCTTTTTATTATCTTTTGAAGGAAAAAAGAAAATGTTTTAAAAGTTTATATATAGCCTTGATGAAGTTCATTTCTAAATATCCTACTAAACTCTTTTGGCTTTTCGTGTTTATAATTAAACATAGTTTCAATGAATTATCACATAAAAGAGCAGTCTTGTCTTACCTTTATGTGTCAAAATACAGCTGTGGTGTTCAAAATTAGGATGATCTACTGAGATTCCCTAAGTCGTGGACCTAGGATGCCATAATCATAATCTCCAAATTAATATGCCTATTTCAACTATTTGTTCATTCAACCTAAATAATTTTTTTAATCCTCTCCTGAGGACATTTTTGCATTTATCTTCAGATAGAGCGGGAGGGAGAGAGAGAAACATCCATGTGAGAGAGACACATCGAGTGGTTGTCACCCACACGACCCCAACCGGGGCCGGGAACAAACTGCAACTGAGGTACATGCCCTTAGCGGGAACCGAACCCGGGCCTCTCTGGTCCGTGGGCCGATGCTCTAACTGTTGAGCCACACTGGCCAGGGCTAAATAATAATGTTTAGAGTACTATAGTCAAGGCATGTGCCTTGAAAAGTGGCAACGAAAGAAGCAGGAAGGATAGAATGATGGTATGTTTGCTCGCACCCGTGTCCATCGTGACAGGAAACGTGTGGTGAAGAGGCCTGGCCATCGTACTGCTCCTCACACTTACTTAAGTGTTTACTTGAGTTTCTGTAGTTCTGTGCCTTTTAGAAGCATGTATCCATACAAAAGCTTTCAGATTCGCGATTGGCAGAGTAATTTCAACCAGACTTTCCTGTTTGTGTTTTCACACTTGTATTATGTTTTATAACTTCTTTAGTTCCTAAAAGAAAAATAATTTAGAGAGGGACCAAGTCGTTTAACAGCTCAACCCCAAATAATGATAAAAGTATATATTTACACTATGACGTTTCTGTATGATTATTTCAAGGGATTGTTTAACAGTCTACTATAAATACATCTTTTTTATGGTGGCCACTGAACTGGTAGGAATGAGTGAAATGTTAAAAAGCAGGATCAGACATTACCACAGGTAGAGCTACTGTTAGTCTAACTCTCCTCTCTTCTCTCCACCCCCACCATCTGCACAGCATCCGTCTGGGGATTTTTCTCCGAAGATACCCCATAGCACGAGTTTTTGTAATTATATATATGGTAAGTGAACTTGTTTAAAAAAACAATGCTGCACTTGATTTTGAACTACTTTTTTTCAGCTGCTGGGTTTTTTTAATTTAATTTTATTATTTTTTTAATCATCACCCAAGGATATTTTTCCATTGACTTTTTTTAGACAGAATGGCAAGGGTTGATGGGGAGAGAGAAACATTGTTTTGAGAAAGACAAATTGACTGGTTGCCTCCCGCACAACCCCAACCAGGGCTGGGGATTGAACTTGCAACCCAGGTACGTGCCCTTTACTGGAGATTGAACCCTTAACCCTTTGGGCCAAGGGCCAACGCTCTAATCACTGAGCCAGACTGGCCAGGGCTCAGCTGCTGGTCTTTTTGACTAAATGTTTAGCAGTCAGTTTTGGAACTCATTTTGGCTAATGCAAGTGAAGTTGACAATTTATTATGTCAAAAATATAAATTGCTCAAAGATTTTTCATACAATAAAATTAACTGTAGTGCATTTTTAAGTTAATTCCATTTCTAAGCTCCTCTTATGATAACACTAAACAAAACGATTTTGTTTTTATCTTGATATAAAGTTGCTTTCACATGTTTTGCTTTATTTTCTAAAAAAGGTCTCAAGGTTGATTTCTTTTTGTTCAGATTTCTTAACTCTAATAATGGTTACCATAGTTAGGCATGCCTTTTCATGTGTCCTTTGAGCCTTAAAAAACTCACTAACTGTTCTGAGTGAGGATGCTTAATAGTAGTTGAGTTGAATTAAGACAGGCATTTTTATTCTTCAAAAGAAATTAAAAGCTTACTTAGAAATTTCTCTGTGATCCACTAGAGGGAAGAGTTATTCCTTCAAATAAAAGTTTTTAAGAAGAGGGAAATGGAGAGAATGAAAGGGAAAAGATTGAATGTCCTCAGAAAGGACTCAGACATATGCCCACCTCTGAGTCGATTTCCGAGTGGAGGTTTTGAGGAACAAGTGCGCCGTCTGCCAGCGTGAGACGGTGCTGCACGCGACGCAAGGCAGGCACTGAGTGAGGGGACCGCACCTCGCTGCCACACCGCCTCGAGGGAGTCGGTGGAACTGGAGGTCCTGTGCCTCTGGAACCTGACAGTGTTCCCGCTCTTCAAAACGCATGGCCAAACCTCTTTCAGAACACCAGCCACACCTGTTCTTAAAAAGCCTCTCCAACCATTCAGTGTGTATCTAGCAATTGTTATCTTGCCATCTACTCTGCATTGCAATCACCTGATTGGTTATGGGTACACGTGCTTATTATGAATGAATTGAGGACTTTTCTTCTCTTGACTAAGCAGTTTGTAGGTAGTGTAACTCTATTACCCCCCATTGATGTACATCCGTTTCTTCACTGGTTATCCAGTAAACACGTACCGAGCCCCTGGAATGTTGCAGGCTCGGCGGTAGCACAGGATTACATAGGCAGCTAAGACGTGGTTCCTTTCTCCATTGCACCACACTGCGGGCCTGTAGTGAAGATTGAATCATTGACTAATCCATAAATTGTCTTTTCTTTCTTTAGGCTTTGCTTCATCTCTGGGTCATGATTGTTCTATTGACTTACACGCCAGAAATGCACCATGAGCAACCCCATGGCAAATGAGCTGAACCCAATTGTTTCAATGGTTTGTTGTCTTTTTCCAGACTGGAGATCTACAAAAGGTCAATTGCCTCAAATTCCTTAGGAACGTGCACAAGATTATTTTATCACCTCAAGCTTTTAACATTTTAAGTTACTATACAAGTACTCTGCTACCTAGAACTTCCTCTAATTTCCTTCAAATGGTAAGAGTTTCTAAAACAGACGAACAATAACTTAAGCTCAACTCTGCTGTTTCTGAGGTCGGTGGTTCCATGTATATATGTACACACATGTGGGTGGCTCACCCCTGTACAGACCAGCCTGTATTTTAGTGCCACTCATTATGGGTTATAATCAGGGAAACTAATTGTATTTAGTGACAAATAAAATGTTTTCTTTTTGATAAGTCAGTCTGCTTTTGTATTTTCTTATGTTTAACTTTGCAAATATAGATTTACTTTTTTACATGTGAAAGGCCTGATTGGTATAAATTTGTTGTAAACATAATATTTACTGTGCATATAAAAAATAATACTTTACCGTGGCCAGTTTGGCTCAGCGGTTAGAGCGTCGGCCTACAGTCCAGAGAGACCCGGGTTCGGTTCCTGCTAAGGGCACGTACCTCGGTTGCAGTTTGTCCCTGGCCCTGGTTGGTCATGCAGGTGGCGGCCACTCATTGTGTCCCTTTCACTTCGATGTCTCTCTCTCTCTCTCTCTCTCCCTGCCACTCTCCGAACAAAAAAATAGAAAAAAATGTCCTTGGGTGAGGATAAAAATAATAATAGTTTTCATCCCCATCAAGCAGTACTTGTTCAGCTGGCCAGATGACAGAGCGACAGCAGCAGCTGCGTCCGCTGGTCGGCTCTCCGTGGGCCGTCCCTGTGTGTGCCTGGCCTCCCCTCCTCCCACCCCTGTGCCGTCTTCCCTCCATTCTCACTCACTCATTCATCATCTTCCTCCACCTTTCTTCTTTTTCTTCCGCCTACACCTCCATCCTATAGCTCAGGACATCTATAGCCCCTGCTTGTAGCATTTACGAATCATATCTATTTCAGCAGCCTTTGCATTTTTAAAACACTCCGATGCAGAGATGGTTACAAGAGCTGTTCTTTAAAGACAGACAACTTCTTTGCTTTAAGTCCAAAATAATGTCTGTTTTAGCTTTCATTTTAAAATATATAGAAACACCGATGCATCGATGGGCTGCCTCCTGCACACCCCCTACCAGGGATCAAGCCCCCAACCTGGTCATGAGCCCTGACCCGGGATCGAACCAGGACCTTCCAGGCCATGGGGCTGTGCCCAGTCCACTGAGCCACACCGGCCAGGCCTGCTTTAGCTATCCTTTTTTTTTTATTTTTTTTATCCTCACTCGATATTTTTCCATTTTTTGTACAGATAGAGTGGGAGGGAGAGAGAGGAAGGGAGAGAGAGAGAGAAACATCGACGTGAAGGGACACATCGAGTGGCTGCCACCCGCACGACCAACCAGGGCCGGGGACAAACTGCAACCGAAGTACGTGCCCTTAGCGGGAACCAAACCCGGGTCTCTCCGGACCGCAGGCCGATGCTCTAACCGCTGAGCCAAACTGGCCAGGGCTTAGCTATCCTTTTTATTGACACGTCTGAATTCCTGTTCTGTTCCCTAGGCTCTGGTCTCTCTTCATATGTAATTAATATACAGGCTGGGGCAAAAGTAGTTTACAGTTTGGAAAATAATACAATAATTAATAAATAACAGGAATAATTGCGTCTTGCATACTCACGACTGTCAGCCTGCTCTAGCCCCACCCTGTATGTAGCTCCCGGGCTGCGAGAGCAGAGAGCTTCCATCGTGAGTGTCTGCACAGCCTGCCGGTGCCCGGCCGAAACCCGGCCAGGGCGTCTCTCCTTTTCTTTTTTTATCCTCACCCGAGGATATTTTTACATTAATCTTCGGATAGAGCTGGAGGGAGAGAGGGAGAATGAGAGAGACACATCGATTGCCACCCGCACAACCCTAACCGGGGCCAGGGACAAACCGCAACCGAATCGAACCCAGGACTCTGGTCCACGGGTGACGCTCTTCCTGCTGAGCCAAACCGGCCAGGGCCAGAGTGGCTATTCCCAATGATACCTCTGCTAGGATGTCAGTTGACCCATGACTTTATTATAACTTGTTCAGAAGTGTTGGTACACTAGTGGATATACATGTTTCTTATTTTTCATCAGAAAATTAAGTTTCAAAGGTCATCCTAGGTGCATTTGGGCTTTTTTTTCTACTTAGCATGAAAACAAGGCAGAAAGTACCACTGAGTCATCTGAAAGTGGGTATGAGATATTACAGAAGGGGGTATATACTCAAATCTATGGGGTTTATATTGCATTTCCACTCAGGTGTGTGCCTATCAGAGTCTGTGCTGTGAAGTCAGATCTGACCGCAAACAGAATAGAGTTTACTCTTGTTAATACCTTTTGAAGGTTCCCCCTCCCTCTAATTTGGAAACATTTCTGGAAAATGATTAAAACCAGGTTACATACTTGAAATGGAAAACAGCACATGCTTCATCATCGTGTGTTCCAGACTTCCCGTCTGCATGTCCTAGCTTTTGTTGGGACGGTTCTAAATCTTTTGTTCAGTTTTTACACATTCTTGGCTTTGGAAATCGTTTGACAGAGTGTTTCCGAGATTATTCCTCAGCAGTTACTTAAATCTTTCACTGATTTCAGTTTCACTAACAAACCCTTTGGGGGGACTTGTAAAGGTGCTTTCTTATTATCCTCAGATAACATGAACCTTCGTGGCCTAATTAAAAGGACTGTGTGAAGGCAGAATTTTTCTTCTTCTTAATCCAGTGTATTCATTTAAAGACATTTTATGTATGTGCACATGTACATACATGTATTATCAGAGTGCTTGTGCTCTGTATGTCAGTTTAAGAAGACTGCTATTAAAAGAAGCCTTCGTTTTCTGGAGCCTTTGTGCTTATCCCAAACTACCATTTTTAATGCTACAGAAGAAAAACTTCTAGACGAGCAGGAGCTCTGTTAGGATGCGTGGACCCAGCTCACCCTGACGGTGCTGTCGATGGGCAGGGGACTGTCTGGGCTGGGCGGGCCAGCCTTGATCTAAGAAAGCTTACGTCCACCTCGCCTGCAGGTGAAGCACCACACTACTCAAATGTGCCTCGTTGGGCCGCAGCTCCCATGGCGAGAGGCCATCGGTCTTGGAAAGGCCAGCATGGGCATCCTGGTCTGGATGGAACAAGGGAGAACTGGAAAAGCCAAAGAGGATGGTCAGGGACCCAGAGCCTAAGGCACTGAGGCCGCAGTTGCTCACAAGAAAGAAATGATGGAAAACGGTGTGTGAGTAGCTATTCTGAGCCCGTCAGACCAGTGTTCCTATTCACTCTCCTGCGTGCGGAGGCGGAGTAAACGATTCGGAACGTCCACTGGCACACACCTCGCCGTAAGTGGGACTTTCTTTTGTGAGAACACTGAGTGTCCAGTGTGTTACACTCAGAAGCCTCGTTTATAGATGTCTCAAAAAAAAAAGTGGCAAACTAACTTTAAGTCATAACGAGACTACAGTGCCATTCAGCTTGTGAGGACCGGTGCCAGCCCCTTCCCGGACCCGGGTGGGGTGGTGAGCAGCGCCCGTGGAGCTCGCCTGCAAGCGGGAGGCAGACCGTGACTGTGCCACTTGGCGTTAAGCGCAGTGAAGAAAAGTCAAATAAGGTGAAGGCGCAGAGAGGACAAGTGTGCAGGACTGAAGAGTGGCGGGCCACACAGCCCGAGGAGTGGCTGTCCGGGCAGTGGGTTAAGCCTCTGCAGCGGGGTGTCGTCCCAGGTGCGCTCGAGGAGCCGCAGCAGGAGGCCAGCGTGGCGGGCACAGAGCAGGCGGAGAGGCCATGGGGCCCATCTGCTGGGGGCCTGGGGGCCAAGGTAAGGACTTGGAATCCGAAATCCCGTTTCTCTTCAGTATCGCTCTGCCCCTGAACCACGCACCACCTTCTTTAAATAGGGAAACCTTTTAAACACCCATGTTTCAGAATAAATCTAGAGACTACGGCTGTTCCATGTGCGAATGCTAAATAGTACATAATGCATTTTGTTGAGGTGAAGACAGGCTGAGCCTGAGAAGGTACCTTCCCTATGTAACCAATGAACATGTGCACTCCCCGTAACTTCTCGGTCTCCACGTTCACCTTGCTCTCCACCAGACCTCTCCTCTGCTTAGGGCCTTCCCTTCGTGGTTCCTGTTCCCTCTTGACGTCAGCTCGGAGGCCACTTTCTCTGTGAACTTGGAACTCCTCCCTCCCCACAAAAAAGAAAAAAAAACTATCTATAGAAGGCAGAATAATGACCCAAAGATGGCCCTGGAACCTGTGAATAATGGCACAAGGGACACTTTGCACATACAGTCAAGGATTATAAGACTAAAAGATTATCCTAAATTACCCAGCTGTGCCCAAAGGAGTCGTGAGGGTCTTTAAAAGATGGAAGAAGAAAGCTGAAGAGTCAGAGAAAGAGATGTGATGACAGACGCAGAAACCAGAGTGATTTGACCGCTGGCTGTGGAGATGGGTGAAGGAGCCACAAGCCAAGGAGCGCGGGCGGCCTCCGGGAGCTGGAAAGACTGCGCATGCGGCGCCTGCCTGGCTCCGAGCCCCGCAGCTCACCGTGCTCCTCCAGCCTTCCTGCTTGAACGGCCTCTTCCCTTCCGCCGCTCCGGCCAGACGGCTCGACGTAGCTCCCGTCACTGCTGCATCTCAAACCTAGAAGGGTGCTAGGTTCTTGTCAAGTACTCGGTGCAAGTTTCTGGAAGAAACCCTTTCAGAACGAGGACTAACGCGGACCAGTGATGTGGGACAACAAAGAAATATCTAGAAAGCTGGCTGCTACTACTTTCTGGCTTTCTTATCTAGTTGTGGTGCTGGGCAAGCCACTAAACCTCTCTGACCTCAATTTCCTCCTCTTTGAGAAGCTTGAAAGAAAGAGTTCCCACATCGATAAAAAGAGCACTTTCTAAGTTGAACGTGTATTCAAATGTTAGCTTTTTATTGGGTGGCATGTTTATTTGAAAGTTGGATGGACTGAGAAAGTGGAAACCGGCCCCTGCTGACAACCAACCATGCTCCCAGCAGAACATAAACAATACTCAGAACAAGACATTGTCAAGGCCACTCTGTGAGCACAAAAGTTACTCAACACCCTCTCTCCCGACAAGCATCACTTCTTTCTGAGCAACGGCTGCTGTGTCACCAATAACAACGCAAGCCCTATCACTCTCCTGGATGAGTCACCCAGGCACTCAGTCACCACACTGCCCCTGCTTCTTGACAGCCTCCAACCCAGAGTGGCCCCGATTCTTGAGTGCCCCTCACGATCACCCGACACAACGCAACCCTATTAGAAGGCCCTCTGGTCTCCCCTCCTGGGCTTCTCCGCAGGACACGGTCTTCCTTTACTGAGGCACGCTTGAGAAACCTAATTTGGGGGGTCTGAGTTCTGTTTGCTTGTTTTTTTGTTTTTGTTTTTGTTTTTTTATCCTCACCCGAGGCCATTTTTCCATTTTTTGTTCAGGTAGAGTGGGAGGGAGAGAGAGGAACAGAGAGAGAGAGAGAGAGAAACATCGATGTGAAAGGAACACATCGAGTGGCCACCACCCGCACAACCGACCAGGGCCGGGGACAAACTGCAACCGAGGTACGCATCCTTAGCGGGAACCGAACCCGGGTCTCTCAGGACCGCAGGCCGACGCTCTAACCGCTGAGCCAAACCGGCCAGGGCTCTGTTTGCTTGTTTTGACTACACACGTGGTCTGGTCAGTTGGTTTTGATAGAAGCTCCTCATATTCAATTCCATGATTTTACAGACAAACAAGTTTAGTGACTCATGAAGGTCCTCCCATTAGCTATAAACACGAGAGCAAATGTATCTTCTGTTTGTTTGTTTTTATATAGCCGTGGGCTTGACCTGTCTGGTTGCCGAACGTGTGGGCTTCCCAGCGCTGTCCGGGACGGAGTCGTCTATTTCCCATCTTGGCTAGAACCTTCCAGTAGCTTTTAGTCTCTGCAGAAAACCTGCCATATTTTTTTCACATAACGCTTAGTCCTGAGGCACAGCCAGAGAGGTTCTGATGAGAGTTAATTGTTCTTTATCAGTGTGAGAGGAAACAGGTGTGTGTTCCCGGCTGCCCCGATCTACTTCCCCGGCCCTGGGAGCAGACACTCCGTCAGCCACCCCAGCAGGAAATCGCCCTTCTGCAGAAGGTAAACAAGAGCGTTTGCTTCTGTTTAGCCATAAAATAAGACCTAAAAAAAAAAAAAAAAAACTACTTTAAATCACTTGGGTGTTTTTTTTTTTTCATTATGAGAGTAATATCCCTTAATTGTGAAAAATATAGTAACGTATAAAGAAGAAAGCCTCATGCACTGATAGACCGACAGTCCAAACTAGTGAGTCTTCACATTTCGGCCTGTTTCCTTCCAGTCTCTTTCCCCCCGTTGTGTACGTGTATGTATGTAGGAAGGTCCAGAAGTGGAGAAAAAGACGCTTACAGTTGAAGTCACCCTGTATATACAATTTTCTATTTTGATTGTATTTTTAAATTACATAATACATGCTCATTGTAAAAATTCCAAGCATTCCCGTCTACAGAGCAGAGTTCTGGTGCCCTTTTAGCGCCACCCCATCCATGGCCTTCTAGTGACCACTACTGTTACATTAGGAGGAAATGAGCTGTAGGGCCCTGGCCGGTGTGGCTCAGCGGTTGGAGCGTTGGCCTGCGGACCAGAGTCCCAGGTTCGGTTCCTGTTAGGGGCACGTACCAAAAAAAAGAAAAAAAGAAATGAGCTTTAGTGCTCAATCGTAACTACTCAGTGAACAGGTGTTGAGCAGTGGGTGAGGGAGGCGTGGCGGCTGTTGAATGGATTCTTCCCATCCCTTTGTGGCAGACTGACCCTAAGCTGGCTGACCATGGCCCCCAACTCCTGGAACCCACACCTTTGTGTACTTCCCTCATGAGTGCGGGTGGGACCCAGGACTTGCTTCTAACCAACAAAATATGGCAGATGTGATGGGATGTCGCTGCCTTGATTTGGTTACATTACGAGGCAAAGGCGACGGATGTCAGCCTGGTGGTTACATTACACAATACGAGCTGTCCTGGCAGACGGGACCCCCTGTTGGCTTGATGACTCGAGTGGCCGGGAGGGAGCCCAGGTGTCAAGGGACTGTGGGTAGCATGTAGCACCTTATGGCAGCCTCCAGCCGACGGCAGCAAGAAGTCGGGGCCCTCAATAACACAGCCGCAGGGGAGTGGACTCCACGGCCAAGCTTGTTCCTCCGCCCGCTTCCAGAACAGACCACAGCCCTGGCTGACATCTTGATTGCAGCCAGGTAAGACCCGGAACAGAGGATCCAGCTAAACTGTGCCCAGACTGCTTGACATTTTTAAAGAGTGGGGACCAGGTGTCTTGTAGAAGGACCCACAGTGTGGATTTGTTTTTATTGCTAATGATCAGATTCAGGTGTAATATTTGGGGGAAGAATACTGTACAGGTGGTGCTGTTCAGAAGGCACACAGCGTTGGTGTTGCTAAGTTTGGTCACTTGGTTAAAGTGATCCCTGCCAGATCTTTCCATCGTAAAGGTACATTTCCCTTCCACTGCTAACAAATTCAGGTATAAAACTGGTTTGTTGTCTATACTCATCATTTAAAAAAATGCTAAATTTTAGCTAGAGAATAAAGAAAATAGTCATGTATTTTTCCCCATTTAAGTTAATAGGCCCCCTGGATTTATCTCCAAGGTACAACAGTGAACTCAAGGTTAACAGCCCTGCACAGAGGGAAGGAGCTTGGGTCCCTGGGCCTCTGCTCATGGCTGGGCACCCGAACACCACCCACCTGCTTCAGTGAAAATACATGAACTCTTATTCTACCGGGCCACTGAGGTTTGGACGTTGTTTGTTGTAGCAGCTAGCATCACTTATTCTAACTAACACAGAAATCAAGCCTTAGTTTCAGAAGTTTAGGGAACCCCAGAAGGATGACCCAGGGCTGGAACCAGGCAGTCTGACGCCAGGGCCAGTGTGGGGCTGTGAGCACATCACACTGTCTCCAGGCTTCAGAAACCTCAGCGTTTTGTTTTTGCAATAAACAAATGTGAGACTAAAATGAAATACTGTTTAGAAATGCCTTGGGGGAAAAAACCCCAACCAGTTCAGGGTTAGAGTATTATTAAGACCATTCCTCCTCCTGCCCGGCCGGTGTGGCTCAGTGGACTGAGCGTCATCCCATGGACTGAGAGGTCCTGGTTCGATTCCCGGTCAGGGCACATGCCTGGGTTGTGAGCTCGATTCCCAGTAGGGGGCGTGCAGGAGGCAGCCTATGGATGTTTCTCTCTCACATTGATGTTTCTGTGTCTCTCTAAAAAATCAATAAAAACATATTAAAAGGTGGGGGGGACATTCCTCTGGCAAAGAGTAGTGGAAATGGATGGGCCTGCAGCTCAGACAGATCTGGTTCTGCCAACGGCCTGGCAAGTCACTGGTCCTCCCTGAGACTCTGTTTCTGCATCTGCAAAGTGGAGACCGAGCTCCTGCGATGATGGCAAGGATCAGATGAGATGATGTATGCAGCCACGTCTGCTTCTGCCCGCATCCAGCAGGCGCTGGACAAATGCAGGCTCCCTTCCCCCGTGTCCGCTGTTCACTGGGAAAACCCCGGGCGCTGGGAAGGAGGACTCGGAGCAGTTTACCAGGCCACCTGATGAGAGGAGGGCATCTCTGCAAATCTGTCCCTTCGATCATTCTCTGTCAACTGCTATTTCCTGCCAAGGCTTAATTAAATTTGGAGCAGCAAGCACAGATAATTAACGGTGAGGCTCGTAAGGCGGGGCTTTGGTTAATGTCTATCACTGTGGAAGATTCTAGTCTCAGGCAATTAGTATTTACTGTGTAATTAGGATGCTCAGTTGGCAGGAAGGGGGTGAGCAGCTTGCTTGTCTGGGTGGTGGATGGAGGGCTGGGCCTTGGCTGGGTATAGCAGGCCGGATGCGGGCCAGACCCGGGCAGGAGTCCTGGGAGGGGTTGTGGCCCCCCTGCCCTCTGTGCCTGGGGGCCACACAACTACATGGACCCCGAGCAACTCTGCCTTCAGGCCAGAGAGTCAACGTCAGAAGCCTGGAGGGGGCACATTTGAACTTTGAGTTAAATAATATGGAAAAACGAATTATTTAAGTTTTGAATAGGCAATACTTTCACATGGCTCTAACATCAAAATGTGTGAAGAGACAAACTGTGGGAGTCTTCCTTGCACCCTGACCCACATCTGCCCAGTTCCCACCACCCCCACCCAAGGTCGAAACAGGTAACTACTGGGTGTCTCTGGATCCTTTTCAGAAGTTGTGTTAACACATGTACAAGCGAATCCAAAGAGATGCCCTCTCCCTCACTTACAAACCAAACCACAAATGTTAACAGTAAACATATAGTTTTGATTCTTGCTTTTTAAAAAAAAACAAAAAACAATAAAGCTTTTCAGGGCAGTGAAACTACTTCATATGATGCGACAAAGTGGGTACATTCATTATAAATGTATCCAAACCATAGAATGGCCAACGCCAGGGGTGAACCCCAATGTAAACTATGGACTTCGGGTGATGACTTGTCCATGTGGGTTCATCGATTATAACAAAGGCAGCACTGTGTTGGGGGCGGGGGCATATGGGAAATCCCTGTACCTTCAGCTCAATTTGGCTGTGAAGCTAAAACTGCTCATAAAAATAAAGTCTATTACAGCTGTAAGAAAGAGAGATCTCTTATCCTTTGAGATGACATGGAAGGACCTGGAGAGTATTATGCTAAGTGAAATAAGCCCGTCAGAGAAAAACAAATACCACATGATCTCACTTATTTGTAGAATACAATGAACAAAATAAGCTGATGAACACAATAAAATAGACCCAGAGACATAGAAGTAGAGTTCAGACTGACAAACCTCAGAGAAGGTGGTGGTAGTGGGGGAGATAAACCAAAGAACTTATATGCATGTACACATAACCAATGGACATAGACAACAATGCCATGGGGGGTGGGGGGGATCGGGAGGAGGGTGTCCATGGGAGAAAAAGAAGAAACATCTGTAACAAAAATAAAGTGTGAAAAAAAATTAATTTCCTCGTATTTTTAAATAGCCGCATGGAATTCCACTAGACAAATGTATCTCCATTTCTTTAATCACTCAAATGCTAGTGGACATGTAGGCTGTGTCCTACCTTGGGCTGTTACAAACATATCCCAGTGAATAACACTGAAGGAACAGGTCTTCTAGGGGAGGGTGAGTCTGAAGGCTGTATGAGCTGGGAAACAGACCAAACGCTGTAACAAAGAGAGCATCCTTTAGGCCACTGTCCTGTGCTTGTTTTGCAGAGGGAGAGAGAAAGCCCAGGGCAATCCAGTCCTTACGCAGCGAGTGCAGGAGTAGCGGGAGTGGCTTCTGTCCCTATTCCGATGGTGAGAAGCGGTGCCGGGGCTGCAGCTGGGAAATGTGTCCAGCTGGAAGGGTGCCAGGAGGAAGGAGGCAGAGAACTGGGAAGACATCCAGCCGTTGGCCCCAAAGGAAATCTCCAGGCTTGGATTTGCTGGACTGAAGGGTCAAGACAGGAAAATAATGAATTCTCGGCAAAATGTGTTTGATTGGCAAATATCTCTTGGAGTATGAGCTCAATAGAAAGTCAGGAAATTTGGGGACCACTGCCCAGATGATCCCTTCCAGCTCTTAAAGGGAAATCCCAAAACAAACAAACAAACAAACAAACAAACAAACAAACAGAACACAGCAAGAGTTGGCGAGGATATGGAGAAATCGGAACCCTTGCGTACTGTTAGGGGAATTGTAAAATAGTGTAACCACTATGAGAAACAGTATTGCAGAGCCTCAAAAATGTAAAAATAGAACTACCATATGATCCAGAAATTCCCCTTTTAGGTTTACATCCAGAAGAATTGAGCGCAGGGACTCGAGCAGATACCGTTCATAGACTCCTGGCTCTGCGTTCACAGCAGCACTGCTCACGGGAACGTCGAGGGGGAGCGATGCAGATGTCCCTCAGGGACCGACCAGGTAAACGAGGAGCCGTGTGTACACACGAGGGAACGCCATTCAGTCTCACCAAGGAAGGGGATTCTGACGCACGCTCCACCACCGATGGACCTGGAGGACATCATGCTAAGTGAAATAAGCCGGTCAAGGAAAACAAATACTACACGATTCCACTTACACGAGGAACCTATCGTAATCAAATTCACAGAAACAGAAAGAAGGGTGGTTGCCAGGGGCTGGGCAGGAAGGAATGGGGAGCTGTTGGTCCATGGTACGGAGCTGCAGATCTGCAAGGTGACAAAGGTCTGCAGGTAGCTGACAGCAATGCACGTATACTGACTACTACTAAACCATGTACTTAAAATGGCTTTTTTTTTTTTTTTTTTTGCCGCAGTAAAAATGTTTTAAAAAGAAAGAAATCTCGTCCTGGCCAGTTTGGCTTAGTGGTTAGAGAGTCAGTCCGCGGACCAAGGAGTAGCAGGTTCGATTCCGGTCAAGGGCACGTACCTCGGTTGGGGTTTGGTCCCGGCCCTGGTTGGGATTGTGCAGGAGGCAGCCAATTGATGTGTCCCTCTCACGTCGATGTTTCTCTCTCCCCCACTCTATCTGAGGATAAACAAAAAGTATCCTTGGGTGAGGATTTTTAAAAAAAAGAAAGAGAAATCTCAGGGATATCTTTTAAATGTTTATGCTTTCTGACTTAGCTACTACTCTTCTTAGCAAGTGGAGGAAAAACCACACAATTATTTAGGTGCTAACATTTCAAGGTAGACTTACTTATATTAGCATAACATTGGAAACAACCGCAATGCCCAGAAACAGAGGCATGGGTAAGGAATTGTGGCATCCCCAGTCAAGGGAAAACTCCACAGATATTTAAAACAATGCCCAGAAAAAAAATGCTTATAGAGAATGTACAACATGAAGGAGCTAAGCTAAAATTAATGAAAAAATAAAAGTTTGAGGTGCCAGGCTGTCCATCCAAAACTAAGACGCCCTTGCCCTCACGCACTCACACGCACGCACACACGCGTGAACAAAATGACAGCGGCATGGTCTTTAGATTTAGGATCACAGGGTATTGTTTTTCTTCCTTTTCTCGTTTTTTTCTGTTTCCAAAAGTTAGCATATATATATTTTTTAATCGTGAGAAACCCCTCATTTGGGGATTAAACAAACTATAGTACCTCCAGACAATGGGATATGATTCAGTGCTGAAGAGATACAAGCGCTGAAGCCAGGAGATGACAGGAGGCCTCCGACATGCATATGCTAAGTGACAGAAGCCAGTCTGAAAAGGCTACACACTGCAGGGTTCCAACCATAGGACCTTCTGGAAAAGGCAAAATTACAGAGAAGGTAAAAAGACTGCGGTCTCCAGGGGTTAGGAGGGAGGGACAGTGACGAAGGAGAACACGGGGTGTTTAGGGCGGTGCACTCTGTGTGCTCCTGGACGAGGGCTACACATCATTGTCATCTGTCCAGGGCTTCCATTTGAGTCGGGTGGTGGTGATGGTTGCCCAGCAGTGTGACAGTGCTGTGTGCCACCGAGCTGTACACTTTAAAATGATTAAGCCCGGCCAGTGTGGCTCAGTGGTTGAGTGTTAACCCTGCACCAAGAGGTCGCTGGTTCGATTCCCGGTCAGGGCACATGACCAGGGTGTGGGCTCAATCCCCAGTGGGGGGCATGCAGGAGGCAGCCAATCGATGTTCTCACTCATCAATGTTTCTATCTCTCTCTCCCTCTCACTTCCTCTCTCTAAAAATCAATAAAAAATAAAACAAATTAATTAGTTAATTAAATGATTAAAATGGTCAATTCTGAGTTATATGTATTTTACCACAACTTAAAAAAAAAAGAGCATGAACCCTGTAAACTACAGACTGTAAGTAATAATAGTGGAACCACGCCGGTTCACTGATTTCAGCAGATGTGCCGCGCACCCCAAAATGTCCGTAGGGAGCCTGGGGAAGGGGCTACTTGGGAGCGCTGTACTTTCTGCTCAATTTTTCTGTAAACTTAAAATGGCTCTAAAAAAATAAGTTACATTGTTTTTTTTTTTTATATATCCCCACTTTGCTTTTTCTTAAAAATGAAGTCTGGGTTTTGTCAGCAACCATCTTGCAAGGAGCAAACCACGGGCTGCGTGTCTTCCTGACAGGTCTGGACAGGCTCTTATGCGGGGAGCGAGGGGTCAGTTATGAATCACTCCTTGGGTCAGAGAGGTGACAAGTCTGAGCCAGAACTTGAGAACAGCAGTTTATCACCCTGGTAGGACACTCTGCTCCTTCCAGGAACATCCACGGGACAGGGGACACTTGGGTTTCACCTTCCCCAAGCAGGTCAGTTCTTGGGCAGTGTCGGGGGGCTCAGGAGGGGTTCCGGAACATCAGCACAGGGTTGGAGGGACAGCTGCCATAACGTTCAGCCCCACTGGAGTTCAGGTTCCACTCTCCGCACCCCAGTCACCTCATCTTCAAATGGGATGATAACCTGCCCCCCCCCCGCCCGTTCTCCATGGCGTGCTCGGAGGGGCCGCTGACCGCCCAGCTCTGCACATGTCCTCACCCCGCTCCACAGGGAGAGCCAGGGACTAGCCTCAGGTCACAGGCCACCCCCATGCCACTGGGCTGGGGGTACTGATACACTTTGAGGATTGGCTGGAATGATTTCCAGGGGGTTTACGGTAACCTAGAACCTTTTCCCACACAGATCCTGTATCGAATGGCCCCTAGATTAAGGCTAGTTTTTCCTGCCTTGTATTTACTGTTTAAATAATCTACCATTGTTCTAAATAATTCACAGCTGCTTTAAGTACTAGCATTTATTGTTTTAAATAATTTACTGGAAAACTGGCCAACATTCTATGCAGAGCATTTAGCCCACACAGATAGACAGAAGTCAGCTCACCTGTGTTCACACCGCGAGAAGCCACGTTGTGACGTGCACCCCCTGGTCCTTTACTGCGGCTCTGTTCCCTCACTCAACAAGCCTGCTGCCACGTACCAGGGTCAGGCACGGTGCTAGGCACTGGGACCACAACGGGAAAACAGGCTTGATTCCCGACCTCAAGGAGCCTGAAATGGAGACGCACACTCACAGTCACACACTCACACACTCACATTCTCACAGTGGGGCCTGGTTTTGACTGCTGCTCAACACAGTGGTCGTCTTAACCGCGATGTCTCGGAGCCTTTTCTTTCTCTGTGTTTCATGACAACAGTCATTGCAATGGGCACATAGTGTTCCATTCCGCGGAGGACCCTCATTTATTTCATTGTTGAAGGTTCGGTGCTTCGGTGACCATCTTTGTAGCACAGTCTCTGGGCTCATCTCTGGTCCTTTCTTTAGGCCAACTAACTGCCTAGAAGTGGACTTGCTGGGTCAAAGCTGTGTGCGTTATTGCCTGACTCTCCTCCAGAACGCACAGGCCGGTTTCATCGTTGCGCCGCGCTCTGGCCGGAACAGGGTTCTCGTCCCTGCTCCCTGCCAGCCCTGACCATGGTAAGCTTTTGTTCTTACTTTTTACATAACTTCAAATCTACAGAAAGATTGCAGGACAAGCACAAAGAACTCCCCCTTCACCCAGATTTACCAAGGGCTAACATTTCTCCATTTGCTCCCCTCCCCGCCCTCTTTTCTCCTAAACAATTTGAGAGTAACTTGCAGGTATTATGACGTAAGTTGCAAATATTTCAATCTACGTTTTCCAACAACCTCTCGTGTAATCCCTGAGCAATTCCAAAGGTCAGTAATATAGCCTTGGCTCAATACTACTATTCTCTAATGCACAATCCATCTTCAAAATGTACCATTTATTCCCATCACATCCCCTGCGTCACCCCTCCCCCGATCCAAACGCAGATCACACGCTGCGTTGCCCAGTCCCTTCGGTCATCTTGACCGTGGAGCAGTAGAGTTTTTCAAAACTCGGGCCGACTCGACAGCCCCCGGGGTGCTGGTGTTGTTCCCATTTCTTCGGTGTCTGGCGAAGCTGTTCCTTTCCTGCCGTGGGAATTGTGGAGCTGTGTGCCTCCTTTTGTGACCACCAGTTCCTTGTGCCCATTGGGGTGTCCCCTCTTTGTACCAGGGATCTATACCTGCATTGTAGGGACCAGACATGACCTTTCGCCAGCTGCCCCCGACCTGGGGAAAGGAAAGACCTGGCTCCTCCAGGCGCCCTGTCCCCGCTCCGTCTCTTGGCCGGAGATTTGAAATAGCACAGTCTCCTGCATCCAGCGAGGACTCTCCATCCGTCCTCCCAAACTCCGGGGAGATGAATGTGATTCCTGTTTGGGTTTGACGTTTCCTGTGGGATCTGACCCTCCGCCAACGGGCTCTGTTTCCCAGAGGCCACCTGCGGAGTGTCAGTGGCCCCAGGGTTGCTGTTGATCAATGGTTTCTGGTGCGTGAGGCCGGCCTGTGTCCCAGGAGGGGGCGTGCACCAGGGAAAGCTCCCCAGGGCGCTGCAGGGGCTGCACCCCTCCGGCACCCGCATCCGCTCCACCTGCCCAATCGGGACGGGCCGGGCCCAGCTGAGCCCGTTCCTCTTCCGGAAAGACGGCGGTGCCGAGTCCCATGGAACACCGGCAGGGAACAGCTGTCCTGGCCGCCATCACACCACTTATGGCTTATAATTATCGTTTCATATACAGATCTTATCAAATTAGCTGTCACTCTTTCGTGCCGTCACATAAAGGAAACTAGAAAAGAGGGAGATTTCCTCAATGTTCGTGGTCTGACTCTTCTGAATCGCCTATTTTTTCCCCTTCTCTCACGGGCTAATTTTTCTCGAATGGGAAACTTTAACCACATGAAAGTTCGAAGAAATAAGACAATGGATCTCCAGGCAACTGCCTGGCGTAGAAGAAACCTCGGACCCGTACCCTTTCCTCTACAAACACTTCAGTGTGTATGCAAAAGATCAGCCTCCTTTATTTTTAAAAACATGATCCTAAAATCGTTTCACACCTAAAAATGCTGATTTCCTAATACCATGAAAATCTCGAGCCGATGTCAAACGTCCTTATTTTCGATGGTTGGTTTGGTCAGACAGGATGCGGGCCAGGCTACGCCTGCCCTGGGTGGATGACTCTGAAGTCTCTGTGCTCTCTTGGCCCCTTGCCATTCATTTGTGAAAGAAACTGAGTCATTTGTCCTGCACAGGTTTTGCATTTTGGATTTTTCTGATGGCATTTTTATAGTGTCATTCCGTGTTCCTCTGTCCCCTGTATCTCCTGTGATCTGGTGGTTAGAGGTGTTTGACACTGGAAAGAGACAGAGTATCCAAGGTGCCTCTCTTAGTCAGTGTGAGTTCCCTGTAAAGAGGCTTGTGAAAGTTAGAAATGCCCAGGGAGGTCCGGACAATAGAGTCGGGAGCTGACAGCCCCAGCCCCGTGCCCAGCTGGGTGAGCGTTTGGGGTGGGTCCCTACCTCCATCTCTGGGTCTCAGTCGGGAGCCCGTGGAGTGGTCCCATGGCTGCACGGGGCTGGTTTTTGGAATGGGTCAGGTCACCAGGCCTCCAGGGGACATCTCTGGTTGGCAGTGATGAGCTCGGCCAGCCTCTCCAGGCCAGGACTGAAGGCAGCTGGCTCACCTGGCACAGGGAAACCCAGCTCCCTCCTCACCCACTGTCAGACCCTTGAGCAGGTTCAGGCGCACAGTTCCACACACATTATCAATACATTACTGTGTGTTCACCCCGAAGTTCCTTTCTTAAAGAACTCCCGAGCAGGGCCCTTCGGGCTCAAGTCACAGCTCCCAGAAAGAGTTATAAAGGTCCCTCCCCTCCCCTCCCCTCCCCTCCCCTCCCCTCCCCTCCCCTCCCCTCCCCTCCCCTCCCCTCCCCTCCCCTCCCCTCCCCTCCCCTCCCCCTTCCCCTTCCCTCCCTCCTCTCCCCTCCCCCTTCCCCTTCCCTTTCCCCTTCCCTTTTTTCTTCCTTCTCCCCCATCCCACCCCATCCCCTTTCTTCTCACTCTCTATCCCCCTCTTTAATAGTCAATTTAGACATTTTCGGTGCACTAGGGGGCGCTGCTATTTAACCAAACCTGCAGGGAGCTTTCGTAACTGGAGAGCAGCCCTGGGACCTCAGGCCTGAGGGAGGGCCGGGCTTGAGGGCAGTGCAGAGCGGGACCCACCTCTGTGGGACTGGCCTCCTCACCCACAAAGCACAGGAGAGGGGTGGGAGGTCGGGGGTCAAGTCCCGCTGTGCCCCCCGGCTGTGGGAGAGCGGTTCCCACTGGCCCCAGCGGTTAGGCACACAGTCCTAAATGCCAACCCTGCCACAACTTATCTGCTGTGGAACCTGGGCAAGTTGCTCGGCCTCTCTGAGCGTCCCTCCTGCGTACAATAGGGCAGCTAGTCCCTATGTCATAGGGTTAAGGAGATGCCACGCTCTCCGCACAGGGCCCAGGGACTGCTCCCCGGTGATTTATACAGACCAGGGTGGCCCTGGCTGGTTTTCTCAGTGGTTAGAGCGTCAGCCTGTGGTCCAGAGAGACCCAGATTCAGTTCCCGCTAAGGGCACGTTAAAAACACCAGGGTGTCCTGGGGAGAGTTCACTCTCCCTACAGGTCTGAGAGTCAGGAGGATGCTGGTCTGTTAATGTGACAACCTGTCAGTGGTCACGCTTTGGGGACGTAGATTTTTGGGGTTTTTTGTTGTTTTTTTATCCTCACCTGAGGACATTTTTCCATTTTTTGTTCAGATACCGTGGGAGGGAGAGAGAGGAAGAGAGAGAGAGAGAAACATCGACGTGAAAGGGACACATGGAGTGGCTGCCACCCGCACGACCAACCAGGGCCGGGGACAAACTGCAACCGAGGTATGTGCCCTTAGCAGGAACCGAACCCGGGTCTCTCCAGACCCGCAGGCCGACACTTCAACCACTGAGCCAAACCGGCCAGGGCTGGGGATGTAGTTTTATTGTGTGTTGAGGGTGTATTTTCCCCAATAAAGTGATGTCTCCCATCCCCGTGTCACTGACCTAATGGACCCTGCAAGGTGGTGCTCACATTCTGCCAGAGGCCCTGCCCCACAGTCGCCATGGTGACCTCTCAGGATGACCTCCTGGTCCACACTGGAGTCCCTGCCTGGTCCTTTCATCCGTGTGAAAGGGTTAGTCACGTTTTAAAGGGTAAAGGTAAAAGTTTGCAAAAGGCGGAAACTGGAAATTGTGTTGCTCACATGATGTTGGCTCAGCCGTTTGTTAAGTACCATAAGGTCTCTCTGGATTGTCCGTGAGACAATGGGTCACCCAGCAGATGCCTGACCAGACTCCAGACCAGCCCACTGCAAGGTGGACAACGGGCCAGATAAAATATATCAGCAGAACTGCAGGAAGCTAAAAGCAGGATAAATAACCGACACCCCAACCCTAATTCGAGGCTGAACCCGTCTCGGCTCAGCCCGCCGGCACCCAGGTGTATGCAATAAAGCCATTTTGCTCTACATTGGCCTTGCGCTGTGGATGTGACCTCCCGCCGGCTCAGACCTTTTACCGTGGAGGGAGGGACATGAGCAGACGGATGTGGGCCCAACGATGGCACCCACGCCAAGGCCCCCACCCAAGTCTCTGGGGGATCGGAGTGGTTTCCGGGCAGGCTTGGAGCACCTAGATGTCGGGTCTTCGTGAGATCCTCGGGAAGGACGAGGGCCCGTGTCGGGGGACAGCAGCCATGACCACAGACAAGCCTTGTGCCCAGCCCTGCCGTGAGCAGGACAGAGGACTGTGGTCGTGGCCTGTGCTTCCCTCGGGCTCAGGCAAATGGATTCTGGACGTCTTAGTCAGTGTGGGGTGGCCTTTGTCATGACACCAGGGAAATATACCCCCACCCCAGTCTCCACTGTGGCTGGGACCTCTCAGCCACCCAGAGGCCCCGGTTTGTGGCAGCTTGTGGGAGGGTTCGATCCCTGCACCTGGAGTCTTCCTGTGAACACTGACTTTAACCCAGTGAGACCTCCTCGGACCTCTGACCTCCCGAGCGGTGAGAGGATACATTTGTGTACATTTAAGCCCCCGAGTCCGCGGCCACTTGTTCGAGCAGCCACAGGAGACGGTGCAGACAAGGATGGAAGCCAAGCCCCGGGAGACTGAAAAATACTGACGTTTCTTCCCTAAAGGCTTACCCCGGACTCCCGACCTCCAGGTCGCTTGTGCCTGGACGAAGAATTTGTCTTGAATAAGACATTATTTTTCAGGTCTTTAATTCATAAGCTTCATGCTTGATGCAGGGATAGAGACCACCTCATTTGAATCTTGACTTTACTGGGAATTCCTCTAGTGTTCCATTATAAATGTGATACGAGCATGTAAGTTGAGATACTTTTATCTTTATTGTATTAAGACACTCTCCTTGTGTTTTATATTTTAGAGTTCCTAAAATAAAGACTTGAATTTGATTGACTGCTTTTGGGGTACCTCCTGCAGGTCATTGTATGCTTTTTCTCATATAAATTTAGACTGCGCTTGATCCACGTTGTAGATATGCATTCCTGGGACAAATCCTACTTGGTTAGGTCGTGTTACTGTTTTACTATACAGCTGAATCCTAACTGCTGAGAATGCAGACATTTATTCCAGACATCGACGTGCTCAGCTTCAAGTCAGAGCCCTGTTGCTAAGAGGGAAAAGGACCGTCGTCTGTCTGTACCGTGAACGCCTGTAGTCCCTGCTCTGTCTATTCACATACCCAGGGCTGTGCTGATTTGTCAAGTACATTGGGTCGCTCTCTGTACTCTTCTCTTTCCCTACAAGACAAATATTCCTTGGGATTATTTGTCCCTTGACAGGTTGAAATAAAATCCTCTGGCATGGAGGCCTCTTCGGTTTTTAATAACTTTGCTAGTTTCCTCCTTGGCCTTTGATTCACTCACTCTTTCTGTTTCTTGGGTGGGAGGAACGGGCTTGCAGTTCGAAGTCTGGGTATAGACTTCATCACTTACTGGCTGCGCCTGCCCATTGGCTCATTCACTCGCCTGTTCATTCATTCATCCCACGCTCCCTGTTAGTGCCGCACCAAGCTCTGTGCTGAGACAGAGACAGCAGACGGGGCCCCAAGGCCCGCACATTCTCCAGGAGGACAGACCACAGACAGGCAGAGAGCCAAAAAAATGAAACACAACCAAAGCTGGGGTGCGGGGGCAGGATCGGGAGGAGGGTGTCTAGGCTGGAAAAAGGAGAAACATTTGTAACATACATACATGCATACATAGAAAACATGATAATGTTTATATTATAGATAAGAAAGAAAATAAGACATGACTTATTTGTAAGAAACAAGTAAGGGGCTGAGGGTATGAATGAGGAGGAGAGATTCTCTCTGATGAGTGGTTGGGGGTGGTCTCGGGGGCAGACATCGCGCCCCAGTGGCCTCAGAACCACCAACTGGTTTGGGGCCTGTCCCCCCCCCCCCTTGGTGCCGCTTCTCAGGTGCTGTTTTCCTCAGAGAACTGCCCGTGGGCCACGGGAGCAGGAAGCGCCTGGGGTTCAGGTCCCGCCCTTGGGGCTCGGGGCTCACAGCCATTGACTGACTGGTGCAGGAGTACCCAGCCCAGACCACTTACCCGGAGTCAGGGAAAACTCCAAGCTATAATTGACTCTACAGGGTCCTGGGGGGTCAGACCTGAGATAACACACTTCCTGCTCCCCAACTCCCTTCAGTCTCTCTTTCCCGCTCCAACATGTACTTAATCAATCACCACCCCGTGCCTCCCCATCTCAGGGTTGGCATCACATGAACCCGACTTAAGATAACCTCGGTGAGGAGATGATCCTGAAGCCAAAGCCTAACATGCAAGAAGTAGCTGGTCAGGGGAAGAGCCAGAAAGGATCAGAAGGAGGGGCGGGGTTTGAGGGAAGAGAAAATGGTGTGTGCAAAGGCCCTGAGGCAGGAAGAGTCCTTCAAAATTTGAGGCTTGAAAGTGCGTGGTTTGTTTGGGAAATGCTGTGGGAGGAAAGACAGGGCAGAGTCGAAGACTGAAGGACTTTGCATCGGTACTATAATCTTTAGATTTTAATTTGCAGTCATGGGGGTCAGAGGAGGTGCTAAGAAAGGACTCTGAGCAGAAGAAAGGCAGGTCAAGGGCTGTGTGCTGCCCTGTGAACCTAGGGGCTGAGTTCTAGAGCAAATCTGACCAAGAGACAGCCCCTGTGCCTCCCTGGTCACTGTCACTCCTCTGCCCTTTGAGACTCCTGGGAAGGGCTCCAGAGCCGCCGGGTGACAGACCATTGGGGTTTTCAGCAGGGAAGAGATCGGTCCAGATTTGCTTTTGAGAAAGATCCTTCGGGCAGTTACGCAGCAGAAAAGTAGAGGACATCAAGATTGGGGACAGAGATCATAGGGGTGGAGTGGGGGTTGGCGAGGATTCTGGCACCAAGTCATGTGGGCCTGAACTTGGTGGCCTCAGGGTGGGGAGGGGAGTACAGAGAGTGATGAGGAGATAAAATCAGAAGACTCGGGAGGCTGAGCAGTATAATGGAAAAAACATTTAATTACAAAAGTAGGATGTGAAGATATAGTTATTTAGAAATGATTCAAACAGATAGGAAGCAAAGGTCTGGGCATCAGTCAGGATTTGAACTCAGGTGAGGAAGTTCACTGCTCTGCGGCGCAGGTGTGCCTAGGCCGTGGGCTGGTTGGGAGGAATAGATGAGACACAGAATTCATCACTTCCCTCTCTCGAGGCTGCGAGATGGAAGGCTCGAACCACAAAGCCGGTCCGAGCTGCCGGTCTGCTCTGACACTAGTTTTTTCACCCTGCAGACTGCGGGGGGCGGTGGCAGCCCTGGAGGAAGGTGCTTTCCAGGTAAGCGGAAGATGATTGCGGGCAGAGGCATTAAGTGGTTTCTGAATGGCTGCAGTGTGATTAAATTCACCACTTAACCCAATTGCTTTCTATTGCCTTGATCCAACGTAATTGCAAGGAGATAAAGGGTCTTAATGTGAACAGCTTGGCTGGCCCGCACAACTAATAAATTAACTGTTCCCTCCCCCTGTGCCTCCTGCCTGCTGGCACCCAGCCTGCTCACCTGATCCCTGGGCGGAGGTCGCTGGTGTCATGAATCCCCATGAGGGTGGCCAGCATGGTGTCTTCTTTGCGTGAAGTCCTGGCCCTGGCATTTCCCCCTTCAGCATTTTCTACCCACAGCTGACAATGACCAGGCTAGTCTCTCAGGAAAGACAGAAGAATACTTACTCAAAGCTTGGGCTCTGGGGCCAGCTCCCCCACTTACTAGTGTGGAACCTCTGGAAAGCTACTTAATCACAAACAGAGTTCCAGGTCCTAAGCACTTAACACGCACCAAGAGTCTTGTGCCATGCAGGTGTGCCTATTCACTTACACAAATTTCATATGAGCTTCAAACAACATGTGAGAGTTGCACAGCAGCTGTATTATCTTCCCCATTTTACAGATGGTGACACTGAGGCTCAGAATAGTAGCACATGATATTAAGAATGCAGCCCTGGCTGGCTTGGCTCAGCGGTTAGAGCATCAGCCCGTGGACCAGAGAGACCCGGGTTCAGTTCCCGCTAAGGGCACGTACCTCGGTTGCAGTTTGTCCCCGGCCCTGGTTGGGGTTGTGTGGGCGGCAGCCAGTCAATGTGTCTCTCTCACATCGATGTTTCTCTCTCTCTCTCTCCCTTTCTTTCTCCCTCCTGCTCTATCTGAAGATAAATGCAAAAAATAAAAATAAAAATGTCCTTGGGTGAGGATAAAAATAAAAGTATGCACACACTGGAGTCAGGCTGCCTACATTCAAATCATGCTGGACTGGAGTGACCACTGATGAGCTACTAACCTCTCTGTGCTTCTTCCTCATTATTCATTCACTCACATTTATAAGGAGCCTCCCATATGCTGTGCCCTTTTAGCACCAAAGGTGCAGCAGGGAACACAAACTCCACACCTTCACTCTCACGGAACTGATATCCCAGGGAAGGGAGACGGCAGTATATCAATCAGTGACTTATAAAGTGTGACACCTGCGGTGAGTGCCGTGGGTCAACGCCTCAGGGAAGCGAAGGAGGGAGTGCTGCCGGTGGGGCCTCACTGAGAGGGGGCCATCTGAGTCTAGGCCCGAGGAGATGAAGGAGTGGACCGTGCGGATGTCTGAGAGCCCTGCATTCCTCGCAGAAGTCCCAAGTGCAAGCGTGGACTGGTGTGTTGGAGGGGCGGCAAGGAAAGACCAGCAGGGACGAAGTCGGAGAATTAATGGGGGCGGGGAGTAGGCACAGAAGGCACGGGGCCTTGACGGCCACTGTGACGACCTCAGCTGCAACGCAGTCAGATAAGAAGCCATTGGCAGGTTTTGCACAGAGAGATGACGTGATCTGAATTCAGTTTTAAATGGATCAGTCTGGCTGTCGGGTTGAGAACAGACACGAGGGGGTTAAGGACCACAGTGGGAGAAATGGTTAGAAGGTAGGAGCTGAGGGTGGCCTGAGCCAGAGGGTAGCTGAGGAGGAGGTAAGGGCTGAATTCTGAATGCGTTTTGGAGACACAAGGGACACTGACAGTTGGATGTGGGTGAGTGAGAGAGACGTCTAGGCAGAGTCAAGATTTTGGGCCCGAGCCCTTGGAAGGACAGAGTTGCGTTTTCTTCAGGCGGGGAGGGTTGTGAGAGGACCCCATTTTAGGGGGAAGTAGGGAGTTTGCCATGAAACTAATGAAATAATCAAGGGAGGACCTCCGGTCAGGATGGCGGGTAGGTAAACGTGGTATCCGTCCTCCCACAACCAATCAAAGTTACAACTAAACTTCAGAACAACCATCATTCAGAACCGCCTGACATCGAGCTGAATGGCAGTCCTACAACTACTGGATTAAAGCAGCAGCCACACCGAGACTGGTAGGAGGGCGGAGGGGGACGGGCTGGTCCCACACCCACGTGTGGCGGATAAACATCAGGAGGACACCTCGGCTGGGAAGGTCCTCCCCGAGGACTGAGGGGTCCCCGTCCCACACCAGGCCGCTAGCTCAGGGTTCCAGTGCCAGGAAGAGAATCCCCATCACTTCTGGCTGGAAAACCAGTGGGAACTGAGGCTCAGGGAGGCTGAGGCGGCTGGAGCCCCAGGCAGCTCCTTAAAGGGCCCGCGCACGGACTTACTTGGACTTGCTTCCTCTGAGTTCTGAGGGGAGGCAGCTTGAGGGGCGCCAGAGACATACAGGGAAGAACTGAGCAGTTTGGCCTCAGAACAAGGGCTGGAGAGGCGGCTTTCTCCCAGACAGACGTGCTGGTGGAGGCTGATGGTCCTTTGGTGAGCCCTTCCCTGGGGCGGCAGACAGCCGCCACATCTGGGACTCCAGCAACCTGGCTAACACTGTTTGCTCCGCCCTGGTGATTCTCTGAGGCCCCGAACCACCCAACTGTCAGACCCACCCAAGCTGTTTCCAGTGGCTTTACCATAGGATTAGCCTGTCTTGGATCCTGCTTCAGAGTTTCCTAAAATATCTCAAACAAGCAGCATCTGGTCTCAGCGAGCCCCATACCTCTTGTTAAGTGGCCCCAGGCCTGGCACTAGAAGCAACCAGCCTTGGTTCACAGCTGGGCTTTACCTGGGCACCTCCAAGCCCAGCACAAGAAGCAGCCATGGGCAGATCACCTTGTAGCTTATGGGTGACCCCAGATAGAACACAGGCAGTGGCTGACCTTGCCCCAGAGCCAGCACACCCAGTGGACAGCTTCATAGCACATCGAAACATTACCACCCAACCACCTCCACAAGTGACACACTCAATGAGTGGACTCAGTGGGTACCAGAGCCCTGCTGAAGTAAGTCTTGCTCTGGGTATTGGGCCCCTACACAGCTGATCATCCAAGGTAGTCAGAGGCCAGTGGTCAGTGGGCACAGCCAGTCCTTGCAGCTGATCAGCCTGAGTAAATCCCTCCCATTGACATGCCAACAGCAATCAAGACTCAATTACAACAGAAGGGTGTACAGTCTACACTAGGGGTGCACCTCAAGGGCCCAGCTGGGGTGATCAGGGAGGCTGTGCCACTGAACCCTACAGGACACCTACAACAATAAGCCACCCTACGAAGCCTAGGAGACATAGAAACTCTACCTAATACATAGAAACAATCACAGGGAAGCAGCCAAAATGAGGAGACAAAGAATTGTGTCCCAAATGAAAGAAAAGAAAAAAACTCTAAGAAAAGAATTAAACAAAATGGAGATAAGCAATCAATCAGATTCAGAGATCAAAACACAGGTTATAAGGTTGCTCAAGGAACTTGGTGAGACATTCAAAGAACTTAGTGAAACTTTTAAGGAACTTAAGGAGACCTCCAAGGAACTTAGTGAGAATATCAACAACATAAAAAAGGACCAGACAGAAATGAAGAATGCACTAACTGAAATAAAGAATAATTTGCCCTGGCCAGTTTTGCTCAGTGGTTAGAGCATCGGCCTGTAGACCAGAGAGACCCAGGTTCAGTTCCTACTAAGGCACATACCTCGGTTGCAGTTTGTCCCCGGCCTTGGTTGGGGTTGTGTGGGTGGTGGCCACTCGATGTGTCTCTGTCATGTTGATGTTTCTCTCTCTCTCTCTCTCTCTCTCTCTCTTCCTCCCTCTCTCCCTCCTGCTCTATCTGAAAATAAATGCAAAAATGTCCTCAGGTGAGTATTAAAAAAAAGAAGAAGAATTTACAGGGAATCAATAGTAGAGTAGGTAAAGCCAAAAAGCAAACCATCGATTTGCAATATAAGGAAGCAAAAAAACACCTAATCAGAACAGCAAAGAGAAAAAAATTCCAAAAAAATGAGGATACTGTAAGGAGCCTCTGGGACAACTTCAGGCATCCCAACATTCGCATCATGGGGGTGCCAGAAGGAGAAGAGAGAGAACAAAAAATTGAAAACCTATTTAAAACAATAATGACAGAAAACTTTCCTAACTTGGTGAAGAAAAAAGACATACAAGTCCAGGAAGCACAGAGAGTCCCAAACAAGAAGAACCCAAAGAGGTCCATACCAAGACACATCATCATCAAAATGCCACAGGTTTAATACAAAGAGAGAATCTTAAAAGCAGCAAGAGAAAAGCAGTGTGTTACCTACAAAGGAGCTGTCAGCTGATTTCTCAAAAGAAACTTTGCAGGCCAGAAAGGAATGGCAAGAGATATTCAAGGTAATGAAAAACAATGACCTACAATCAAGATTACTCTATCCTGCAAAGCTATCATTTATAATCAATGGACATACCAAGAGTTTCCCAGACAAGAAAAAGCTAAAGGAGTTCATCATCACCAAACCAGAATTATATGAAATGTTGAAGAGTATTCTTGAAGGAGAACAAAAATATGAACAATAAAATGACAATTACTACATATCTATCAACAATTGAATCTACAAACAAAATGAGCAAGCAGAACAGAAACAGACTCATACATACAGAGAACTTTTGTTGCTTGCCAGATGGGTGGGGGCTAGAGGGATGGGTCAAAAAGATGAAGGAATTAAGACTTGCAAGTTGGTTGTTAGACTAATGAACCTCAAAGGGAAGGTGGGAGGGAGGGCGGGTTGAGATAAACCAAAGAATTTCTATGCATATATGCATAACCAATGGACACCGACAATAGTGTGGGGAAAGCAGGAGGGGGCGGGATTGGCGAGGAGGGCTCAATGGGGAAAAAGTGGGAGGAAATCTGTAATACATTCAACAATAAAGATGAGTTGAAAAATAATAATCAAGCCCTGGCCAATTTGGCTCAGCAGTTAGAGTGTCGGCCTATAGTCTAGAGAGATTCAGGTTTGGTTTCCGCTAAAGGCACATACCTTGGTTGCAGTTTGTCCCCGGCCCTGGTTGGGTTGTGCGGGTGGCAGCTGCTCAATGTGTCCCTTTTGCGTTGATGTTTCTCTCTCTCTCTCTCTCTCTCTCTCTCTCTCTCTCTCTCTCTCTCCCTCCCTCCCTCCCTCCCACTTTATCTGAACAAAAAAATGGAAAAATGTCCTCAGGTGAGGATTTAAACAAATAATCATCATCAAGGGAGTATACTAGATAGAGAAGGGATCCAAGGTCAAGGTTGGGGAGATAAGTAGCTACAGTGAACACTGATAAGGATAAGTGTGGTAAGAGGAAAACCAGCAGGGTAAGGTTCCCGGAAGCCAAGAGAAGGACACATTTTAAAGAAAGGAGTGTGTCAAATGTTGTGAAAGTTTAATAAGCTAGAGAACTAAGGAGATTGATCTTTGGGCTGGGTCTTAAAAAAACAGGACTTTGTCTTGTAGCCAAAGGAAGGGTAGCACTGTGGAGAGAAAGGGGCCCTCGTGCAAAGACAAAAATGCATGGAAATGGGGAGGGCTTCGGTGGAGCCAGGCTTAGAAGAACTTCACCCTCTCTCTGTGGACACAGGAAGCCTGTGTAAGATCCTGGACAAGGGAGTGGCATGATGGAGCAAAGCTTTCAGGAAGATGGGCTCAGATGCAGAGAGGAGGGTGGTCCACGTCCAGGAGGGGGTTGAAGCCGCGAGCCTGAGGGAGACCACCCAGAAGGGTGTACAGTGTCAAGCTAAGAGGGAACCTAAGGGGACACCGGCCTGGAGAGAGGGTGAGGAAGAGGAGTGATTAAAGCAGGTGGGCTGCCCTGCTACCCCTGCCCTTGGTCAGCTGGTCTCAGCATGACGTCTACGTCCTGTGTCTTCCTCACTCTCAGTCAACTGGCTGAATCTTCCCTGCTTCCTGGAACCGAGAAGGCATCTGGCCCAGCCTCCACCACTGTGGGGACCCCCCCCCCAGCTTCCAGACCAGAGTAGGGACTCCGACCTGGGAGGGCTCTCACTGCCCAGGGGAAGTGTTTCCTTCCTCTCCTGCTCTCCTGCTCGGCCACGGCCTGGCCCTGCTGGCCATGCAGTCTCAACCCTCACTGGCTGTTCCAGGGCCCCTTGGCGCCCAGAGTTAGGACTCTCCATTTGCAAAAAGAAATGATATTATTGTTTTTACAGACTAAAGAAGGAACATGAGCTGGTTTTTTGTTTGTTTGTTTGTTTTTGTTTTTGTTTTGTTTTTTATCCTCACCCGAGGACATTTTTCCATTTTTTTGTTCAGGTAGAGTGGGAGGGAGAGAGAGGAACAGAGAGAGAGAGAGACATCGATGTGAAAGGGACACATCGAGTGGCTGCCGCCCGCACGACCAACCAGGGCCGGGGACAAACTGCAACCGAGGTACATGCCCTTAGCGGGAACCAAACCCGGGTCTCTCTGGACCGCAGGCCAACGCTCTAACCGCTGGACCAAACCGGCCAGGGCCATGAGCTGGTTTTATTTTTGAAATCAGAACATCCAGAAAGATAGAAAGAAAATTAAAATGATTTACAATCCGCCCTGGCTGGTTTCGCTCAGCGGTTAGAGTATGGGCCCGCAGACCAATGAGTCGCGGGTTCGATTCTCAGTTGCGATTCATCCCCGGCCCTGGTTGGGGTCGTGCAGGAGGCAGCCTCTCGATGTGTCCTTTTCACATGGATGTTTCTCTCTCTCTCTCTGTTCCTCTCTCCCCCTCCCACTCTGTCTAAACAAAAAATGGACAAATGTGGTCCGGGGAGGATAAAATAAATAAATAAAATAAAATTACCCGGGGAAAATCGCTGTGAACATTTTGCTGTGTATCCCTCCAGAGTGTTTTCATCGTGTGCCCACACACTCTTTTTTGGTCAATAAAAATGGCAGGGCACTCCGCACAGGGCTCAGTGACACGCCTGCAGGTTCTCACGCACCCTGCGGGCTCACCTGGCCCCCCATCATCAGTCTGTATTAGCTGAAGAACCTTCGGTGGCATGAAACAGCCTGAGTGCAATCGCATCTTCCTGGCAGACATTTAGGTTCGGCCCCTCCCCAAACTCCCTGTGATAAATAGTGCTCTGGGTGCATCCTTGTTCATAAATCTTTGAGCAATAAAATCGGACTATTTAAACGTGGGGGTTAATATGGCCTCTGGCTCACGTCATAAAGGAAATTGATTTTTATTTTCAAAGTCAATGGTGATTAAATGAACAATGGTTGCCAGGCAACCTGTGAATGGGGATTCAGACTGGAGGCCAGAGCAAACAGCAGCATCTTCCCCCACCCCGGGAGCTCAGGGCATCTCAGGCCCCCAGTCTAGGGAACAGTACCCTCTCCCCCAAACCCCCAGGCCCAGCTGTGCCCCCCTCGCCCCCATCCTGTTCCTCCAACAGAGCCGCCGAGGCCTCCTCCATTCCTGGTCACTCTGTCCCTCCCTGCTGCATAGAAATCCCACCTCCGGCCCTTCCTCTCATGGACATCAGTTGTCACTTTTAGTGCCAGGTGTGTGCTGGGACTTCACCCACATGCTGTCACTAGAGGGGGGCACTAGTATCCCCATTTTACAGATGCAGAAACAGGGTCAGAGCGTTCAGCTGTCTTGGCCAAGAGATGATGGCCAGTCTCGGAGCCAAGGTTGGAACCGTCTGCTGCACAAGTCCTGCTCTCTCCTGCACCACTTCCTTTAAATGAGATTTAGAAACTGCATGTTAGGAGGAGCTTTGTGTTAGAAAGAGTAGCTTTGACCCCTGTGCCATCAGGGGGTCCATCCAGCCCCATCCCTTTGGTCTAACCTGGCACCGCACATGACACTGTCAGAGAAGGAAACCAAAGAGACCCCCGGATACGTACATCCCAAGACAGCCATCGCCGTGTCTTCTGCGCTCAAAGGGTGTCCGGCGTGGGCCCGAGGCTTTGCTCAGGGTCCGGTGAGCCCGTGGCCCTGAGGGAGGGTTAGGGCAGCCCCCACGGGGATGGGAAGGACGGTGATGAGACTGACCCGTGCAGAGTGGTGGGGTTAGCCTCTCTCTCCAGGTGGCAGGGATGCTAGGAAGGTGCCCTGGTCACAGCTACCAGGTGGCCCAGTTCTGCAGCCCCCAGTAATCCTCCTCTCCCCGTGCAGTGCTCCCCACACTGAGCAGGGTGACCCCTGTGAACAGTAGGACGCTGCAGAGGGGACAGTGAACGGCTCTGAGGCCGGGTCAGGACTGGAGCCGTCTCTGGGGCAGCCAGCTCCGTGTCAGGAGGGCACTGGAGCGGCCTGTGGAGAGGCCCACCTTCCACGCGAGGACGGAGGCCTCCTGCCAACAGCCTTGAAGGCAGAGCCTGCAGCCCCGGGAGCCTTCTGATGAGGCTGCTGCCCTGGACCCCTCGGCCGCAGGAGCCCCGGACCCCTCGGCCGCAGGAGCCCCGGACCCCGGACCCCTCGGCCGCAGGAGCCCCGGACCCCGGACCCCTCGGCCGCAGGAGCCCTGGACAGAACCACCCGCTCAGCCCTGGGTCCCCAGCCCCCAGAAACTGTGAGCTAATAGCTGTCTATTGTTTTCAGCCACCGGCCCTCAGAGAGGACTCGTTGCCCGGTAACAGACAACGAACACACCCAGGGGAAGTGGTGTAGCCTGCGGACTTAAGTGTCTGGGTGACTCTGGATAAAGAGTCTTTAGGACAAACTAAGTTTTCACATCAGGGCTCAGAAATGACACCCAAGAGACATTAGCCTTGGGGCATGTATTAGTGAGAATTGTATGTTATTAAGGACAAACTCAACTCAGGAGCTAAGGGGACAGCACGTGAAGGAGGGCTTACAGTCCGAGCACGTGACTCGGAAGGAGCGGTGGAGTCAGCTGTAGGCACAGCGGGACTCAGGTTCACCCAACTCCAGGCTCCCTACAGTTCAAGGCCGGGGGCGCGGTGCTGAGTCAGGACCGCAGGCTCCCGCGTCCTCTGAACTCCGAACTGGAAGGAATGTTGGTGTTGGGGACACAGCTCCAGGGTCAGGAGAGCCGAGAGCCCCAACGTTCTGTGGGCTTATCCGCCACCTGCCCCTGAAACCCCAGCGCCCCCAGCTCCGCTTCTCCACCCTCCACCCACCTCACTCTGCCCCTGCCCCGTTAGCATCAACACCCCAGTGCTCACCCAGCTCCTCTGGACCCCCCCCCCCCCCGGCTCTCATGGCCCTTACCCTTCCGGGCCAACACCGCCCCCGGTTAGCCCAGGCCCTCCGATTGCAGCGATGGGCAGCGCCATCCTCCTAAGCATCTGGGCATGGGTCCTCTCCTCATCCCCACTCCTGTCCCTCCATCCCACCCTCTACCACCCGTAACAAGCCCCAGATCCATCCACGACTGTCTAATTTATTGCCTCCACCTGCTTCAAGCCATCCCCTCTACTTCCCAGGGTTACAGTAACAGTCTGGATTGGGCTCCCTGATGCCTGCAGTCCGACTTCCCCGCCTCTCCCCTCCCTGCCCCTCGACCTTCTGCCACCTCCCACTTCAACCTCTGTCACCTGGCTGGGGTTGTTCACACCCGGAAATTTAATTTCCCACTTTCATCTGCCAATTGAACTCCCCTTTATTCTTTACTGTTCAGGCGTCACCTCCTCTAAGAAGTCCTCCAGGATGCCCCAGAACTAATCACTCTCTCGCGGGTACTATTGCTGAACCTTCCACAGGTTGGTGTGTAGAGTGGTTTTAAACATAGTGTCCTGAGTCAGAAATGGGATCCCAGCCCCGTCACTCACTAGCTGCAGGATTTTGGACACAGCAGAACCTCACTCTGCATCTGTAAAAGGCAGATGAGTCCTCCCTCGGGGCCAGTGGGAGGAACAAAGAAGAGGGAGCCTGTGGCTGCCATGAGTTCCATCCTGACGCAACGGCCACCTCAGCTGGGTCCCTGGAGCCCGGTCAGTGGAGGACAGCCTGGGCAGGGACGGCGGGATGGGGTGGGTGGGGCTGGCAGTCAGGGAAGGCAACAGGAAAAGGGAGTTGCTCACTTAGGGCAACAGGGGAGATGCAGGCAGGTGAGGTGGGGAGTGAGGCTGGCACACCTGGAGGCCCTACCTGTGCCGGGCACTGGGCTCAGCTCTCTCTGTACCACACTTAGTCCTGGCAGCAAGAGGAAGCGACGCTCAGGAAGGTGTGACTTGCCCATGTCACAGCTATGAGAGATGGAGGCGGGCCTGAGCCCCATGTCCGCTGGACTCCGAGGCCTTCAGCACTGGCACCCCGAGTCTGTGCAGACCCAGGACCAGGCCTTCAGTCCCCGGGGAGCAAAGCAAGGGCTCGGTCAGCCTGGCCCATGGTGGACAACCTCCTCCCTTGTGTTGGGTGATAGACTTCTAGTTATACAGCCCGAGATGGCCCTGGCTTTGGGGTTTTCTCTCCCCAGTTGTGGAATCAGCTCATTCCCACTTACCTCGAGGTCAAAGCAGGACACGCTCCCCACTCCGAGCCCACCCTCCCTCTTGTACCTTGACATTACCTTGTAAGTGCAGTGATTCCGAGTCACCCTCCTCTCCGACGCTGCCAACCCAAGGATCGCCACAGGCCTGAGGGTGCGGAACAGGGTGCGGTGCTCTCCCTTCCGTTCCTGGGGAGAACCGCCTTCAGCTTCTCTGCTCAGAGCCACCTCCAGCCTCCCAGCTCCTCAGTCGCCCACTTCCCATGAGCCCTGACTGATCCCTCCAGGCCGCCCGAGCACAGGTCTGACCGGACGGACGCAGTGAAGAGAGGGAGTGGTCTCTCGGGTGGGGCGGGCACAGGGCAGAGGAGGGAGGGAGGTTGGGGGAGGGCAGGGAAAATCAATGGCCTCTCTGGGACTTTCATCCCTTGGAGGCCTCACAAGACAAGTTTAATCGTTTAATACACACTTAGTGAGCAGCTACTGTGTACCACCTCTGTCCTCCACGGTGAACAAGAGAGACGTGGTTCCCGCCTGTTCCCACGGGGCTGGTGTTCTAGACGAACACATAGAAAACGTTGTTTGGTGGTGACAATTACTCTGAAAAATGACGTCTAACCCACCCTGTCGGTCAGTCTCACGGAGCTTTGCAGCCGCTCTCAGGAGCCCTCTGACTTTTCTCCTGCAGCCAAGAGCCCCGTCCTTCCCTTCTCCACGCCTCCCCCTCCCGTGGCACAGTCTCTAGTTCGGCCTCACCCGTTAGCACACGCCGGCCGGGCTCTCAGCTGCCTGGTATTGTCCTTTTACAGAAAAGGTAACTGCACTCGGAGAGGGTGATGGGCTGGAGCTAGAGACCAGGGCCCCAGACCCCCGCCCCCCCTCTGCACACGACACACCGCACGTGGGAGGGGGTGACGTCCGCAGCCCAGGTGAGGCTCCGGGTTTGGCTGATCCAACAGGTGCCATGTGGGGATCCGGTGGCTCACACAGCCTGGCCATACAGGCCATGTCCACAGAAAGTGTCCTCTTGGTCTTGTTCACACTAGAGAGCTGAGCATTCATGGGATGGCTGGGAGTCAGGCTGAAGGCCTGGAACTTTGCACGGGGACAGGGTGGGTGGGAACAGACGAGTTCAGGTGTCTGCGGGTAAAATGCCCTCATCGTGAAGTCACAGGTCATTCAGCCCCACGTGTATCCAACTGCTGGATCTGTGGATCCTCTCCAACAACGCGAACGCCCCAAATGCAGAACAGGTGCAGGGGAGCTGTTCCCTTTGGAGGAGGACGACAGAGAGCTCTGCCACCACCCACCAGTCCCCACCCACGACACTGCTGAGGGACGGGGCTCTGCAGAGGACAGTTTCAGAACCACAGATCGAGCCCAACCTCTTCTGCTGTATAAATGAGTACACCGAGGCCAGGTGGTGGGTTAGGGACAGAGGCTCTAAGGAGCTCACTTGCGATTGGTCAATGGAATAGAACAGCACTGCCCTGATCCTCCCACTGGGAGATGAACAGGGGCCTCTGGCAGAGACCAGAGACCAGAGACCAGAGTTCCTGGACTGAGAGGAGATGCCCTGGTTCTAGGCCCAGCTCTGCCATCAGCTCCCTGGGGGCTTGGTTTGTGTATCAGTCAGGATGAGCTAGGTTATGCTGCAGCAACAACTAAGATCCCGAAATCTCAGTGGCTCAAAAAACCCCACAAGTTTATTTGAGAGAGAGAGAGAGAGAAAGAGAGAGAGAGAGAGAGAGAAACCACTGCCAGTCTGGGGAACTCTGGGGCCACTGTTCCCTGAGAAATGACTCAGCAATCAAGCCGCTTCCATCTCTGCTGCTCTCAACACACAGCGCCAGGGTTGGCCAGGGCAGGAGCGGCACAGGGAGTTTCTGGCTCCGAACTGCTTTCATCCAGATGTGAAACACATCACTGCCACTCGCATTTCATTGCCAAAGAACGTCAGGTGGTCACACTTAATTTAAGACAGTTTGTCTAGAAGTCGTTGGTGAGCCCTAAAAATGCCCACCACCGTTTCCAAACCTGCACAGTGGGCAAAATAGTGCCTGCCATCCTTCCTTCACCCTCATTCATTTGCACATTCGACTCACTGAGTTTTATTGTGCAAGGTGCTGGTGAAACAGTGATGTCGGGTTAGAACTCGGGTCTTCCGACGCCTAAGCCAAGGCTCTGCCCTCGTCTTATTCGCGTTCCCCACCAGCCCCACTCGCGTTTTGGGCTTACTTTTGGATTCTCCCCCAACACAGGCTGAACCAAGGACTTGAGTGCAGGGAGTTTGCTTGGGGGTGAGCCCAGGAGGCCACAGCGAGGGAGCCAGGGAGGGAGACAGGCGAGGGGCTGCCAACCACGTGTGCACGGTGAGCTGGTCACTGGCGTGGGCCACTGGGCTCCCTCCCACGAGGGGCCCTCTGAGGAACTGTGTGAAATGCAGCTCAGAACTGCCCCGCACAGAGGGAGGTCGGAGTGCGGGCCGCTGGCCGCGGTACATGCTGCAGGAAGAGCCACGCCTGTCACGAAGCCACGTGGAAACCCGGCAGAAACAGCCCTGCGTTGGCCACTCAAGGAGGCGAGCGCGCCTCGGGCAGCTGCGAGCTATTTTCTTCGAGCCTCCTTTCCCCGTTCGGAAGGAGGTAGCTGCTCAGCGTGAACACGAGAGAAAACAGCAGCACCCACCGTGGTGCCAACTGGCTCAGCTGGGGCGCAGGGTGGCAGGTGCCGGGAGGGTAGCTGCGTGCTGGCAGGAAGCCAGGGACGCACAGGGACACAGGGACAGTCCTCCTGGGTCCTCCCGTGGTCAGCTGTCCAGGATTCTGAGACAGAAGACATCTGTGTTTGAGCCTCCAGCCCCTCTGAGAGCCTTCCATGGCAAGGGGCAGTGAGGATCAGGGAAAAGTCCCAGACTTGGAAGCAGATGGCCGGGGTTCGAGTCTTATCACCACCACAAGCTGCATACCCGCCAAGGCCAACGCGTGAATACGGGGTGCGGAGTGCCCAGCTAGGGTGTCCTCACCTCGCCAGAGCAGACTCACTTCCCGCTGTCCCTGAACCAGAGCTAAGCTCCAGGTCTTGCCCCTCAAAGCCTCAGACCCCAGACTTGGAACAGGCGCCTCTGAATTCAAGCTCTGATCCTACATTTCTGGGGCAAATCCAAAGGCTGTCACCCTCAGGAAGACCTCCACACTCACAATCTGATGGGACGTGAGGGGGCAGGAGAGAGGCGGGCAGGCGGGGGCACCCCATGACCAGGCCGTGTTCCTGGAACGTGTAGAACATCTGTGGGGAATCCGAGGAGCAGGGAGTGAAGGTCGGGGCCCATGGGCATGAGGAGTCGCATGCTCAGAACTCTGTCCTGGGGCTGGTCTTGGTTTTCCCGTTGGGGTGATCTTTCGGGTCCCTTTGGAGTCCACGATCTTGGCGTTGACCTGGTCTGAGAGCTCACTGAGGGCAGGAGAGTCAGGGAAGGCTCCGTGAGAGCTGACTTCTGGAGCTGGACAGGCTGGGGAAGAAAGGTGTCCCTGTCCCCAGGGCTCTAGTGAAACTATGGCCCAGGGACATCATCCACTCGTATCTCAGCAAGGAGGACCCTCCTCCCTGTCCCCTGACTTCCACCACCTCTGGGTGAGAAGTGGGCTCTCATGCCCCCTGTCCTGCTCTCACCCATGAGATTCTCCGGCTCAGCATCTGCCTTCCATTCGATCATGTGTGAGGGAAGGGGGGTGCGGGGTGGGGGAAGAGGCCTGAGGGGAAAGGAGTCACAGGCCCGCCCCCAGTACTTCTCAAAGACCTTCTGTCCCTGAGCCAATGGGCAGGTCCCCCGCACCTCAATTCTGAGTTTAGTCCACTGAGGACAGTGTCTTGGAACCAGGCTGCGGGCCCCGGGCCCGTGGGCACGGGCGTATTTTCTCGGAGCCTTGCATTAACGTCACAGGCCTGGGCAAGACGGATGCTGGGATCAGGGACCAGGGAGAGGGAGGGCCGGCCTGCCGTGGGGGAGGGTCTTAACTCTAGATCTGATTATATTTACATCACCCAGACATCTGATGATGGTTGATATCTGCCCAATACCGCTTTTAGTGGGCAAAATCCTTATTTCTTCTCTCGATGTCTTCATCCTGTACAATAACAGTTCCTTTCTCAAATGGCTGTTGTGGGGTAAATTAATTAATATGTGTGACTTGCTTAGAACAGTGTCTGGCACAAAATACATCTTCAATACATGTTCGTTTTTGGAGGTATTTTATTTTTTTGGTGGTGGTTGTGATATTATTAACTTACTCATTCAAGTATAGAGCCTTATAGGTATTCAGTTAATGTTGAATGAACGATTGACATAATTGCAGGAGGGATAAAGGCTAGAAGAGATGACATCAAAGATTGAAATAGACATTTGGTTTGCACTTGATTTGGTCTAATTAGCTATGATGATCTGGTATCCATGGAAACTGCTGAATAGGGAGACTCAGAACAGACAGTTTTCCTCTGTACTGAGTACACCGAGGTACACGTGGGCTTCTGCAGTGTGCATCCCACGAAGAGGGGGCAGGTTTCCACCCAGCCGACTCTGTCTCGCCCCAGGCGGTGACCTCTTCAGGGCAGGACCGTGACTATGGACACTCAGAAACCAGTGTCTACGTTGTTGCTGGGACACAGCAAATGCTCATGCATTTTTGTTGAATGAATGAGTGAATGAATGAATGAATGAATGAATGAATGAATGTTGTGTGATTGTCTCAGAAAGGGGCAGTACTGAACCTTCAATAAAGAACCTCAGATCCTTCCTCTGGGAAGGGCTGGAGAAAACAGAGGTTAACTATCACCTTGCATTAGATTACATTGGATTGGATTGGATTGAATGTCAGAATGATTAACACCATTCCTTGAAATAGGATTAGATGCTGTTCAAGTTCAAGTGCAAAGTGGTGAAGAGCTTGGGCTTTGGGGACCATGCGACCTGGGAGGAAGTACGCAGGTGCGGGACTATGAGGATGGCTTGAGCAGCAGAAAGAACTGACCCTGGAGGCCTGTTGCAGCAAGCCTCCCAGCCAGGGGGGCAGGACTCAGAAAAGACAAGACCCCAGAAACCCGGTGGGGAACTTCGCAGGACCTGGACGTGGCGTCAGACCACCTGTGCTCAGGCCGGCCTCATTCTCTCCCTACTTTCAGCAAGGCCTCAGTGTCCCTCCTGGTGAAGTGGTGTGACAGTAAGCCACGGGGTTGCTGTGGGGTTAACGGGGACCCGCCTGTCCAGTGCTCAGTCCACACTCAGTAAATGTGGCTGTCCCATTTCTCCACCCCTCCCAGCCCCTCTCAAGGGACAGCGAGTCCAGTCTTTGGCTTGTATAGTGTGATGAAAAAAGCAACCAGGACAGCAAGGGGAGGGGAAGCAGGTGACCCAGCCTACGGGACAGGACATTGTTACCCCATTTCCCAGGTGGGGTGACTGAAGCCCAGCTGGCACCGGGCCTCCCATTCAGGTGTGTCCATGCACAAAGCTGCTGCCTGTTCCCCGGGCTCAGGGTCCCTCTCCAGCTCTGACTCCATCTGCCCTGTGGGTCCCCAGGGCTGGGGGAGAACACATGGACAGAAACCACCTCCTTCCTGACTCCTACCCACCCCCATCCCTCCACTCCCTACAGTGACCCCTTGCCCTGGGGCACTCTCCTGGGCGAGGTGGCCCTGACAGCCTCTTCCGGAGCTGGGATAGGGGCACAGTCAGCAATGTGGCCAGTGTCCTTCTCTGCCACAGATCACAGCGTCATTAGGTAATTGTACCTGTCCCTTATCTCACTCATTCTTGATTACTTCCCTGGGGATGCTGTAACCATGCCTCTCTCGACAAATTAAGCCAGTCTCCTGGCTACAAGCACAAGTCAAGGGACCTCTGTCACGCCGTGGCGGGGGAGTGTGGTGTGGGGGAGAGATTTCATCTTCAGGTGGCAGGGACACCCTGTCCCTCAGCTCAGGGCATGCGGACCGGCCCTGGATGACTCCTGGGAGCACAGAAACGTGCTGGATCCGGGGAGGAGGCAGGGATTGTGCCACGGGCTCTGCCTGGGGCTGGCGGTGTGACCTCAGGCCCAGCACTGAGCCTCTGAGCCCCAGGCTCTCAGAGGTCAGAGGGGGACAGTAACTCTTTACCCCACGATAATCAAGCCAGCTTGGGGCCGGCAGGCATCTACAGCTACGTGTACTCTCCATGTACTCTGGGTTCCGTGGCAGCTCTTTCTTTTAAAGGCATGTACTAGTATCTCATGGTGGGTGTGTTTTTTTTCTGTGTGTTTTTTTAAGTTTATTTATTTATTTTTGTTACAGATGTTTCTTCTTTTTCCCCCACTGATACCCCCCTTCCCTTCCCTCCCTGCCCTGTCCCCAGCTTTGTTGTCCATGTCCATTGTTCATGCACACATGCATATAAGTTCTGTGGTTTCTCTCTCCTGCCACACCCCCTCTTCTGGGGGCAGCCTGTACCCCACTTCCATGTCTCTGGGTCTACCCCATTCCTCAGACTGTTATGTTCATTATATTCCACAAATAAGTGAGATCATGTGATATTTGTCTTTCTCTGCTTGGCTTGTTTCGCTTAGGATAACTCTTCAGGTCCCTCCATGTCATCTCAAAGGATAAGAGATCTTTCTTTCTTACAACTGCATAGTACTCCATTGTGCATATGTACCACTGCTTTTTTATCTATTCGTCTACTGATGGACACTTGGGCTGTTTCCAGATCTTAGCTATTGTAAATAGTGCTGCTATGAACATGGGGGTACATATATTCTTTCTGATTGGTGTTTCAGGCTTCTTAGGGTATATTCCTAGAAGCGGGATCACTGGGTCAAATGGCAGTTCAATCTTTAATTATTTGAGGTAACACCATATTGTTTCCATAGGGGCTGCACCAGTCTGCATTCCCACCAGCAGTGTATTAGAGTCCCCTTTTCTCCACAACCTCGCCAACACTTGTTGTTTGATGATTTGTTGATGGCAGCCATTCTGACAGGTGTGAGGTGATACCTCATTGTTGTTTTGATTTGCATCTCTCTGATGAGTAGTGATGTTAAGCATTTCTTCATATGTCTCTTGGCCATTTGTATGTCATGTTTGGAGAGGTGTCTATTTAGTTCCTCTGCCCATTTTTTAATTGGGTTCTTTGTCTTCCTTTTGTTGAGCTGTATGAGCACTCTATATATATTGGAAATTAACCCCTTATCTGATGCATTATTGGCAATTATGCTTTCCCATAGAGTGGGTTGCCTTTCCATTTTGGTGGTTGTTTCTTTTGCTGTGCAGAAGCTTTTGAGTTTGATGTAGTCCCATGTGTTCATTTTCTCCTTTGTTTCTGTTGCCTTAGGTGATGTATCCGTGAAAATTCTGCTGCGTATGATGTCTGAAATTTTGTTGCCTATATTTTCTTCTAGGATTTTTATGGATTCATGAGTTACATTTAAGTCTTTTATCCATTTTGAGTTTATTCTTGTGTATAGTGTAAGTTGATAGTCTAGTTGCATTTTTTTTGCACGTAGCTAATTTTCCCAACACCATTTATTAAAGAGGCTGTCCTTACTCCACTGTATACTCTTGACCCCTTTGTCAAATATTAATTGAGCATATTGTCTTGGGTCCATTTCTGGGTTCTCTGTTCTGTTCCATTGATCTATCTGCCTGTTCTTGTGCCAGTACCAGGCTGTTTTGATTACAGTAGCTTTGTAGTATAACCTGAGATCTGATAATGTGATCCCTCCAACTTTGTTCTTCTTTTTCAAGATTGCTGTGGCTATTCGAGGTCTTTTTTGGTTCCATATGAACTTTTGAAGTATTTCTTCTAGTTCTGTGAAGTATTTCATTGGTATTTTGATGGGAATTGCATTGAATCTATAGATTGCTTTGGGTAGTATGGACATTTTAATGATGTTAATTCTTCCAATCCATGAACAAGGTATGTGCTTCCACTTTTTTATATCTTCCATTTCTTTTTTAAATGACCTGTAATTTTCAGCAAATAGGTCCTTTATTTCTTTTGTTAAGTTTATTCCTAGGTATTTTAAATTTTTTGCCATGATGATAAATGGGATTGTGTTTTTAGTTTCTCTTTCTGTGAGTTCATCATTGGCATATAAGAATGCCATCGATTTCTTGACGTTAATTTTGTATCCTGCTACTTTGCCAAATTCATTCATTAAGTCTAGTAAATTTTTGAAGAAGTCTTTGGGGTTTTCTATGTATAGTATCATGTCATCTGCAAATAGTGACAGTTTCACTTCCTCCTTTCCAATTTGGATCCCTTTTATTTTTTCTTCCTGTCTGATTGCTGTGGCTAAGACTTCCAGAACTATGTTAAATAAGAGTGGTGAAAGTGAGCATCCTTGTCCTGTTCCTGTTCTTAAGGGAAATGCTTTTAGTTTTTGCCCATTGGGTATGATGTTGGCTGTAGGTCTTTCATATATGGCCTTTATTATGTCAAGATATGATCCCTCTATTTCCAGATTGCTGAGCATTTTTATCAGAAATGGGTGCTGGATTTTGTTGAATGCTTTTTTGATGTGAGCATATGATTTTTATCTTTCATTTTGTTTATGTGGTGTATCACATTTATTGATTTGAGAATATTGTACCAGCCTTGCATCCCTGGGATGAATCCCACTTGGTCATGGTGAATAATTTTTTTGGTGTATTGCTGGATTTGATTTGCTAGTATTTTGTTCAGGATTTTGGCATCTATACTCATCAGGGATATTGGCCTGTAGTTTTCTTTCTTTGTAATGTCTTTTTCTGGTTTTGGAATTAGAATTATGCTGGCCTCATACAACGAGTTTGGAAGACTTCCTTCTTCTTGAATTTTTTGAAATGGTTTGAGGAGAATGGGTATCAGTTCTTCTTTGAATGTTCGGTAAAATTCCCCCGTGAAGCCATCTGGGCCTGGGCTTTTGTTTGCTGGGAGAGTCTTGATTACATCTTTAATTTCTTTTGTTGTTATTGGTCTGTTCAAGTTTTCTATCTCTTCCGGTTCAGTTTTGGGAGACTATGTCTTTCTAGAAATTTGTCCATTTCACTTTGATTGTTGAATTTGTTGCCGTATAATTGTTCATAATATTTGTTCACAATCCTTTGTATTTCTGTGGTGTCCGTTATTATTTCTTCTCTTTCATTTCTGATTTTGTGTACTTGGGTTCTCTCTCTTTGTTTCTTGGTGAGTATAGATAAGGGTCCATCAATTTTGTTTATCTTTTCAAAGAACCAGCTCTTTGTTTCATTGATCCTTTAAATTGTTTTTTTGGTCTCCATGTCATTTATTTCTGCTCTGATCTTTACTATTTCCTTCCTTCTACTTGCTCAAGGGTTTTCTTTTTGTTTGCTTTCTAGTCCTTTAAGTTGTGAGGTTAGATAATCTATTAGAAATTTTTCTTGTTTCTTGAGGTAGGCCTGTAGTGCTATGAACTTCCCTCTCAGAACTGCTTTTGCTGCATCCCATAGATTTTGTGTTGTTGTGTGTTCATTTTCACTGGTTTTCAGGGTGAGGTGCTGAGTAGCCCGGGGTGGTCCAGGCCTAAGCTAGAGCTTCATCTATCCACTGGCCTGAACCAGCTGTCCTGGAGCTGGGAGCCAGTAGAACTGGGAGCCAATAGGACTGAGAGCCGGGGCGGAGGGGCGTGGCTTCTTCAGAGCCATCCCATCAGGGATGCAAGAGTAGCGGAAGGCCTTCCTGAGGCCCTCCAAGCTGGAAGGTGATCGTGGGCAGGTGGACGAAGCTGAGGATGCCAAGTCAGCACTTGGACTTACCTAGTCTGTCAGGGGAGTGCCCATGATGAAACCCCACGTGGTCCAGGATGCTCTGCCAGCTCCTGCAGCGTGAGGAGGCAGGAGGAGAAACAAGGAACCCAGACTGCTGAGTGAGCTGGGGGAGCAAGGAGGGGGAGGGAACAGCCTGTTCTTTGCGGGAGAGGCTGCTCGGCTAATTGGCTCTGAAATAGCATTTGTCAGGAGATAAGAGGCTCCTGCAGGCCCCAGAAACACAGGCGCTCCACGGGCAGGGCCTGAGGGCTGGGGGATCAGCTCACCACCCGCCCCTCTGTGGAGAGCAGAATCAGCCGTCTCACCTCCAGGGCCCCCCACAACGTCACTGCCCAGGGCTCCGCGTTGCAGGGCACGGGATACAGCTGTGGGGAGCTCGATCGGCTTGACCACCAGAGATTCTCCGTCCTGGAGGAGACCACGTCCTAAAGTTACCGTGAGCAGGTAGGTGCTGACTTGACTCCTTCCGGGCCAGGCCCGTGTCAAAACACCTGACACACGGCGACTCCCCGAGTCCTCACCCAGCCCTGGAGGCAGCACTCTAACACCCCCATCCTGCAGGGGGAGCTGTAGCTCTCCCAGCCGAGGGGCCCAGCCCTGCTCAGGCTCAGTCAGTCAGTCAACCACAAATGGGACCCCAGAAACCAAACACCCCACCGCCCCACCGGAGGACAGAGCCCGAGGGAGGGAGCTGGGATGGCACCTGAGACCTGGGGGAGGCAGTCCCCTGTGGCGGGCACCCAGGGACTTTCCCTGTAGTTATCAGCACCTCTGGGCCGCCCCAGACATTGCAAGCACTGGAGTTGTTGGTGACTGAATTTTCTGTTCAGTTCACAGAAATCACACAGGGATTATTTTGGCCGGTTCATGGAGTAGGAAGCAGAGGCTCCCAGAGGTCAAGTGACTTTTGCAAGGTGCCACGACTAGGCAGAGCCAGGACGCAAACCCAGGTCTCCTGGTGCCCACGTGCAGCTCTTTCTGCCATCATAAGCTGCTTCTGCCAGCTGGTGAGGGACTCTGGGGGCCAGGATGGCCCTGAAGTCACCGAAGACTCTTCTCCGGGAGGCCCTAAAAGTCAACCTTTGGGGGCCCATAGAGTTGAGAAGTTAGGGCCTGGAAAGGGGTTGTCTCTCCCTCAGTGTCCCAGCTACCTGGCCCCATCCGAGAAGCCCCCGCATTGCTCTGACCCAGTTCTTAGGGCAGGGGTGCGTCCCTCTCCCTGCCTAGCACATGCCGGCTGCGGGCTCAGGACGGCCCCTCTGCTCCCGGCCCTGAACCTCACGCTCACGGCCGTCTCGCCCCAGACCTCTAGTTTCCAGTGTCCTGGTCTGCTTGGCGTGACGGTGAGATTTGCTCACTGCTAAGCGTCCTTCCACAGCACCCCCTACGGAGCCTCTGCAGAGCCCCCTCCCAGCTGCTCTCCCTGGATACAGATGTTTCTGATGCAGAGGGGTCCCCACAGGAGGCATCCTGGTAGGAGGGAGGCCACTGGGGGCTCCCGTGGGGATGTGGCTGCAGGGAGAAGGCGAGGCAGGGGGAAGACTACTCCAATCTCACTTTGGCCCAGACCTGGTCCTTCTTTCCGACCCGCTGTGCCTCCTGCCTCACGTGAACTAGCCCAGCCCATGGCACCCTCCCCCACGGCACCCTCCCCCACCTCTCCCACCATCCTCCTGGGCTGGGGCCCACCAAAGCCCTCGTCCACCCACTGAGGCCTGTAAACAGCTTTATTAGATTAAAACAAACATCTGCCAAAGAAGAAAAGCAAAACCTTAATTGGAGGCCCCAGAGATGTTTGCAGAGACAGGTGGGAGAGGACCTAATGCAATCGCCTCGCACTGGCCTGTGCAGATAAAACAGCATTGCCCGGCAACCAGGCTTTGCCACCGGGAGGCCTGATAAGGGGCTTGGAGGAGCCGTGTGTTTGGAAAATATGATTTTGTAAGCAGGGCTGAGGGCATGTTGATTCTGCTGTCCAGGGACCTGGACTCCCCATCAGATAAGCAGCTGCCACTTTCCCTGAGGGACAGGAAGAAAGCCATTCGCAAGGACCTCCTGGCAGGGACTCCCCGTGTGGAGATGTCCTGAGCACTCAGTCACTCTCTGGGATCTGGTACGCACCCAAAGGGACATTTCTGGCCACCTGGGACAGGCAGTGGCAATGACTTCCTCCTAATTCAGAAGTGGCTCGACAAGCCCCCAGGACGGAGAGAGGGTGCTGGGCAGCTGGGAGCTAGCTGGTCTGCAGGCACATCCATACAGTGCCTTTGAGCATCCCACCATCGCCAACCTCTGCAGCCCTCCTCTCCCAGGGACTCCTGTTTCTCAAAGTAACAGCCCGAATCCTCCCCAGAGCATGAGGCCCAGCACAGTCTGGCCCAATACTGTCTCACCCACTACTACCCTCTGCCTACTTCCTCTCTTCCAGCTGGACTTTGGTCTGCTTCAAACCCGCCAGGTGTACTGAAGCCCCAGGGCCTTTGCACTGCCTATTCATTCTGCCTGGAATGCTTGTTCTCCCAGACATCCACATGGCTCTCTCTGTCAAGTCCTTCAAGTCCTCACTTAGGTTACGGTCTCAATGAGGCCTACCCCGGCCACCTGCTTGATGAGGCCACGCCCTCCCACCCTACCATCCCCAAGCCCCTTACCCTGCTCCACTCTTTCTGTGTTCACAGCATCACCACCTTCTAACCACTATAGAATGTACTTATTTGGCATAGCTTGGTTATTGCCTTCTCCCCTGCCCACAGTATAAGCGCCAAGAAACTCTTTTCTTCACAAGCATACCCCAAGCATCCAGAACAGAGCCTAGAACACAGGAGATGCTCGATAAATGTGCGTTTTGTTTTTAAATCTTATCTTTATTGTTAAATGTATTATAGATGTCCCCTCTTTTTTCCCCCATTGACCCCCTCCTCCCCGCTCCTGCCCCCCTCCTGCCTTCCCCACACTATTGTCGGTGTCCATTGGTTATGCATTTATCCATATAAGTGCTTTGGTTTATCTCTTCCCGCCCCCCTTTCCCTTTGAGGTTCCTTCCCAGCCCCCAGCCCCCTAACAGCTCTGGTAGAGCAGGTGAAAAGAGGCAGGGTCCAGAGAGGCCAGAGGGTGACCGTCTCCAGAACGCACCTCTGCAAGGTAACTGGGCACCCTGAGAAAGGCCTGGGTCCCCGGCCCACCTGGGGGACCCCCAGAAGAAGGCAGCCTTGACCAGGAAGGAAAACCTAAGGCTGGGCACTAGGAGAGCGTGGCTCCCATCATGGTCCTGCCATTGATTCACTGTGTGACTTGGGACAAGGCACTGTTCATCCCTGAGTCTCAACTTCCTGTGTTATCAGACGATATTGTGTTTACCCTCTTTATCTAAAAGCAACAAACTTCTGGCCTGGCCAGTGTGGCTCAGTGGGTTGAGCGTCCTCCCATGGACTGAGAGGTCCGGGTTCAATTCCCAGTCAGGGCGCATGCCCAGGTTGTGGGCTCGATCCCCAGTAGGGGGCGTGCAGGAGGCAGCCGATCGATGTTTCTCTTGCATCAGTGTTTCTATCTCTCCCTTCCTCTCTCTCTAAAAAAGTCAATAAACACATTTAAAAAAATAAATAAAACCTATAAACTTCTGTACTACAACTCTCCACACTACACAGCTCGAGGTCAGATCCTGCCTCTGTCACTCGGGCTGTACGGCGACCAAGCAGCTTGGGCGGCTTCTCTAAACCTCCGCCTCCTGGCCACTGCGACGAGGGAGACCACAGCACCTCCCTGCCGGCGGGGCAGAGCGAAGCGTCCATGTGCAGAAGGTCGGCTCCTGGGGTTCGGCTTCCAGCCACACTCTCCAACACAATGTGTGCCATGTTTCAGGCACGGAGCGGGAGGGTGGCCAGCTAGGCTCCCTGGCCAGGCGATGGTAGCTCTGGGGAAGTGCTGTGTCTGGCTGCCCCTGGAGCCAGGGAAATCAATGGTGCCCGACACCGTCCCTTTCCTTCAACACAGCGACAGGGCTCGAGCCACACTGCAGCGCCCTGTCACCGGCCACCCACCCCGTGCTGCTGTTGCTGTGAGCACTGCTCACTGCCCTTACTGGCCGCTTCCCTGTTTCCATCTGGGTTCCGTTCAGGAAACGGATATCAAGTGGCTTCCAGAATCACTGGAAGAAGCTGGCTGCAGAAACAACGCGCGAAACCATGGCTCAGAACGAGTGCTGCCCCCGCCAGGAAGGGGAAAGTGGCCACTCGGGAAGCTGGCACCACGGCCGCCGTCCCAGAGCCACCGCCTGTCCCGTCCGCTGGAACACGTGGCTCTGCGTCCCGTCTCCCTGCACACGACGCCAAATCCTGTCCCTGCGACGTCCCTCCGATTGGTAGAACCTAAACCACATCCAGGTCCTCAGCTGCCAGGAGGTCTGGGAAACGTGGTTTTCCGCTTTCCTACTTCTGCCCGGCACTAGAGTGGGGATGAGCAGGCTAACCCACAGTGCCCCCCAGTACTCGCAATGCGAAGGGCTCCCGACTTTGCTTTGCCCCTTGTCTCTGCCTCTCAGTGAGCTGTGCTGCAGCACCCCCCCGCCCAGCTCCATGCTTCATTTGACGCACAAAACCAGGGCAGTGCACATATGTGGTGATAATCGAAACACATCTGGGGCATGGATCAAAATTTGGCAGCAGATCTTGGGGAAGCAGTGAGCGGGTTGAGACCTGCTGGTCCCGGCACTGACAGGAGTCTCCGGGAGGCGGCGGCCCTGCTCAGAGCAGACCACCGCCTCTCTGATTCCTCCTACTGCATAATTCATGCACCGTGAGCCGCACCTCGGCTTTCTCTCCCGGCCTCTGCGTTTCCGTAGGAGTGGTTCACAGTAAGAAAAACTGTCTGGGGGAAAAAAGCAAGGACCTGACCATGTGCAACAATAAGGGGTGCTCGTCGTAACCAGGGGCAGCTCCAGAACCTCAAGACGAGAGGAGGTCAGGGGCAGCAACCTGAAAGGAAATGGAGGCTGGAGACTTGTCGGGAGTCTTGCACAGTCCAAGCAAGGACGTGCTGTGCTGGAGACGGCACGTGTAGACTTCGAGTACTAAAGACCGCCTTTGTCCACGCTGTAGCCACCCGAGATGGGACAAATAACTGCCTTTCTCCAAAAATCAGAAGCCCCCCCAAATCCTGAAGGCAGGAGTTTTTTGTGTGGGGGGTGCTGATGGGGACCAGTTGAAACACGAGGCTGACAGAGGGCTTAGGGCCGGGAAGGGGAGTGTGGAGAGGCATGAGCTAGCCGGCTGCTCCCCACACTCCACCACTTCCCAGCTGTGTGGCCTTGGGAGAGTTACTCCATCTCTCTGAGCTTTAGCTTCTGCATATGAGAAATAGAGACGTTAATAACGTAGCCACAGGTTTACTGTAAACATGAAATGAAATAACATGTATAGAGCCAGGTAGCACATGTCCCTGTCCCATCGATGCCCCCTTGGGCCACCTTGCAGGTCACCTGTAAACAGCTCCCATACACACCAACAGCTCCCAGCGTTCTCTGCCTGAGGGTGTTCTCTGCAGTGGGAGTCCGCTTGGCCCTTCCCCAGAGCTGACCAGAGTGCTGTAAATCAGTGCCTCCAGGGGAGACCCCAACGAGGGAAAGGAATCAGAAGTAAGTCCGCAGCTTCCTCGCCCCAGTGGAACAATTCTGAGGTGTGCCCACGGAGTTTCTCAACGAGCCCCAGCTAGACGGAGTCTCTGCTGCCCTCAGCGGTGGCTCACTCATGAACACACCCTCCAGTGGCTTTCTCTTTTCCTTGTCTCGCTTCCTATTTCCTTATTGTGCTTCCTGGAATCACTTCCAAATGAATTCTTTGCACTCCCAAATCCTTGTCTGGATGTCTGCTTTTGGGGAACCCAAACAGAGACAAGAATCAAACCCAGTGCCTGGCTCCTTGAAATGTACCCATCAACAGCTCCATGCGGGATGCCTCCTCAGAACCATATAACACAGAGGTTATTTGAGAGACAATTTTATCAATTCTCCCAAGGATGGTGCATAATTAGTGCCATTCTAGATGCATGCAAGAGACATTAATTCATTACATGTGATGAATGCCTTAGGGCACCTGGACTTAATTCCCTTGCAGAACTCCACCTGTAAACAAGTATAATGACAGTAGCTCTCATAGGGCTGATCTTCACAGAACATCACAACAGGGCTGGGTTCACAGTCATCGTCCCCATGGGCGGTGTAGTAGAGAATGTTCACTGTCCTCCAGAATCCCCTCTTCCTTTAGTAATCAGAACCACCCCCTGTGGCTGTCCTGCCTCCCTTACGACTACGTGTGTCCCTGTGCCGGAGTTCTAGCCAGTGGGGGAAGTGATGCATGCAAGCTCTGCATCATCTCCTTACAAAGGGGCTGCTTGGCCTCCCTCTACCCTTTGTCCCTACGTGATGACTGATAAACTGTAACCACTCGAATAGCTGCCTTGGTTTCAAAGATGGAGATCTCATGCAGAGCCACCCCATGAGTGAGCCTTGCTGTGTGACAGAGAAATAAGACTCATGTTATCCCTCTGTGTTTTAGGGTCTTTTGTTCCAGAAGCTTAACCTTAACTAACTGGCCCATCCCAGAGCCCAAAGGTGGGATCAAGGGATGTGAGTTTCTTCCTTCTTTCATTTCCCCATTGTGCCAACCGCGTGCCCAGCGCTATGTCAGGAACCAAAGCCCCAAGAGGGGCAGGATGCAGACCAATTACCAAGGAGCTCAAAGTGTAATGAGATAAAGGCAAATATTTTATTTATTTATTTATTTATTTGAGAGAGAGAGAGAAACACTAATTTCCCCCTACTTATTTATGCATTCATTGGTTGCTTCTTATGTGTGCCCTGACCAGGGGTCGAACCCGTAACCAGGTAAGTCAAATCAACTGACTTACCTGGCCAGGGCCTAAAGGCAAATATTTTCAACTTCCTGGGAAAAATGCTCAAATAAGTGTTGTGGAGGCAGAGAAAAGGAAGCAATTAGCTCAGGTCTTAAAAGGTGTGAAAGTTTGCCAGGCCATAGGGGAGGGAGTGGATGGTAACGGGAGGCTTCCCAGGGAGAGGGAACAGCCTGTGACAAGTCAGGAGATGGCAGAAAACATGGGGCATTTGGGCAAAACAAGCCCTAGGTCCAACTTTCCCATTCACTTGCCAGGTGGCACCTTGGGTACTCACTTCCAACATTCCGGGTCTCTGCAGTTTCCAAACCCCTCTCTAATTTAGGCCCAGGGTGCTGTAAGGGGTCAGTGATGGACTGTTTTGAAGCTATGAAGCACACTGCAAATGCTAGTTAGTGGCATTGTCACTTGTAAAGCCTGGTTTGGGACATTTCTGCTAGCTAACTGTGCTCAGTTTCATGGCAAACAGGGTCAGGTCCTGGAGAGCAGGTGCTCTGGGAGGTTGCGGCGGCTCTGGGAGTGGCCGAGAAAAGCCCTCTCCCCGTGGAAAGTGGTTCGACTTCCTTCATGGCAGCCGGGCAGTGCATATCAAGCCCCTTAAAAATGACCATTTTCTTGGACCAAGGAGTTCACCTACTACTAAATGCAATCATTGCAAATGCTACAGAGGTTTGTGTCTAAGACTGTCTTTTATAAGAACAAAAAACTAGGAAATGTGTCTGTGTGTTACAAATTGAGGCACACAATAAATTGTGGTGGACCAGTAATCTCCTGACATGAATAAATCTTTCTGATAAGATGCTGGAGAGGAAGCATGATGCAACTCTGTTCAGTACATTCAAGATAACCCACATCCGAAGGGCCCCAGGTACTTAACCCTTCAGTGCTCAGCTGAAGTCTTGCATCGGGAACTACCCTTTACAAAGGCAGCCACTTCAACAAAGGCTGTAGAATATATTCTTTAAAGTTACAGATGCTTATTTCTGGATGGTGTGAGTACAAGTGCTTTTCCTGTATTTCTGTGCATTTCCAAGCTTTTGAGATGGGCTGTGTGTTACTGTTCAGCTATATATTCCAGGCCTTCCCATTTTGTCTCCTCACTATTCCTTGACCACACCAGGTATATTCCTCCCTCGGGTGCCTGCACTGGCTCTTCTCTCTACCTGGAGCCCTCTCCCCTGGACAACCCCTCTCTTCACCAACTTCAGGTCTTTGCTGAAATGTCCCCTCCTAGGTGAGGCCTCCTCACCCTCCCTTCCTCAGAACCCCCTCTTCCCTGCTTCATTTTTGTCCACAGCACTTGTCCCCACCTGACATACTGTGCATTTTACTTCTTTACTTATTCACTGTCTGTTTTCAGTAAACTCCATAAGGTCCAGGCTTTTGTCTGTTTCGTGCACTGCTGTATCCTCAGCACCTAGACAGCTGAAAGGTGCTCTAAGCACATAGTAGGTACTTAACAAACAGTTGAAGAAACGAAGAAATGCATGAACAAGATCATTTCATCTCCTCTGAGCTCTTGCCAGGTTCTTTCCTAGGGGTGGAGTGGGCACAGGTGTGCGGCAGGAGGTGGGAAACAGCAGCAGGAGATGGGGGGGGGTCCCAGAAAGGAGGGGCTCTGGACTATGCTAGCCAATGCCAAATGGTAGCTCAGATACCAGGTTCACTGTGACATTCCGGTCAGGTGGCAAAGGATTTCTGATGTGGTCCCAGGTTGAGAGTAGCAATGCGGCTGAGCATGAGATTCCCAGGGCACAGGGAAACAAGCCAGAGAACCAACCTTACACACAGAACCCTCAGGTTTTGAGTACACTCAAGAAGAGCTGAGCGCTGTTCTCAAATACATGATGGGTTACAGCGGCAAGAAGGTGGTCCTTAGGGGCTGACTAGGGCTACTGAGTAGAAGTTACAAGGACACCTATTTTGGTTTGACACCAAGAACTATCCCCCACTCCTCCTTCACCATCCCCCATGAGAACTAACAATGGCCAGAGCCCAGGATTCATTCCTGCGTGGGTTGTACTTCCACTCAGTATATTCAACAATGATCTATTAAGTGCATTTACTCTGTGCCAGCGCTGTGGAAGCAATGGAGACTAAACGTTGTTCAAATAAATAAATACATACATATCCTGTACAATTACAAATCGCGAAGGCACCAACCTGAGTTGCCCGAGAGGCCTTATTCAGACAGGGGTCGGGAAGCCTCTCTAGGGCCCCCTAGATATTTGAGGGAGCCCTGAAGGGTGAGCACACCGGAGCCAGTGAGGTCTGCCAGGGGCAAGGAAGAATGCATGCTGTGCCAGGATTGGCAGGGACCCCCGCGCATCAGAGCTCGAGGCTGAGACCCACAGTGCCTTGCCCCGGGACACGGCCAGTCGGTGGAGCCGTCGAGGGTGGAAGCAGCCGAGTCCCCGGTGCCACTTCCTGGAAGCCCGACTCAAGAGCCGTGAGCGGCGGGGACCAGAGGCAGGAGGGGTGAGGCTGGGGGTCGAGTGAACTGCAGCCGGACCCCCAGAGGGGTGGGGAAAGGGGGCAGGGGGCGGCCCGATGACGTCATTTCCTGGCTCGGGAGCTATATAAGCGGGAGCGCGCGAGGGCTGCCGCTGCTCCTGCTACTGCAGTACCCGGGCTCTGTGCAGTGAGGCTGGTGGGCGGACCGACCGACGGACACGCGGAGACGCTGGACCCCGGCCCCCGCCAGCGCCGCGGTAGCCTGCCCTGCCCCGCCTGTGCAGCCACCTCTCGCCGGGTGCCCGCCGTGCCCGGCCCCAGGTCTCCAAGCTGCTCGGCGCCCCGGGTTCGCCATGCGCCCCGCCGCGGTCCTGGCACTTCTGCTCTGCGCCGGGCAAGGTGAGCGGGGACTGCATGCTGTGCTAGGACTGGCAGGGGCCGTCTCGGGGGAGGGCCCTGGGCGCCCCTGCCTGCCCCGCACCGCGCCGCGCACCCCTTGTGCCTGCCTACCGCGCGGCGAGTTTTCAGCACCGCGGACAGCGCCGCCGCCTCCCGCCTGACCCGCCAAGGGGCCTCGGCCCGGAACCCGCAGACAGGACCCTTTGGGCACGACTCTTGGACCCCGCCAGGCAGGGCGCCCTGTTTCCCCGACCCCCTGTCTGGGCTGGGCGTCCGCGCTGCAGGGCCAGCTCCGGCTCCGTGCCGTGGCCAAGGTCACTGGGGGAGATGGGAAGGCTGCTGCTGGCTCCCCCTCTGGCCTCACCTCTCTCCCTCTTCCATCCCCCGCTCGCCTCGTCTTCCTGCCCTTGACTTTTACCTCAGTCTCACCTCTCACCACCCCCTTCTCTTTCCCCGCACCGCTGGGGTCTCCCACCTCTCCCTGCGTTCTCCTGCCACCCCAATCCCATCCAGCCCTGGCCTTGTTTTCACACTTTCCCTTCAGCTCCCACACCCCCTCCAGAGCAGAAGCTCTCCCGAAGGGAAGGGTTGAGCTTTCAGTGCAGCCTCTGGGAGACACCCCCAGAGGCAGCAGCCAGGGAAGGGAAAATCAGCCCCAGCATCTCATTTGGGTGGGGGCAGTTTTGAGGGGGAGTGCAGAGGTGAACGGGCCCCTGCTAAACCCATCAGGAAGGACTGGGCTCTCCCCTCAGAGCAGAAGAGTGACCCCAGCTCTCTCTTTTTCTTCCCAGTCTTTGCCCTCCCTGTGAACAGCCCAATGAGTAAAAGGGACACGGAGGTAAGGAGGGATGCGGGATGCCCCGGGAGGGGGAGGAGGTCCCAGTGGACACCTTACAGCCAGTTCTTGGGCAGCTGCAGAAGTGAGTCTGGCATAAAGCCAAGAGCCAGCACTGCGGCTGCTGAGCCTGGGGACAGCTTGCAGAAGAAGATATCAAAGACCGCCTGGCTGCCCTGCCATCCTGCTGGGGGACTTCCCCAGCTTCCTCGGAGCCGAGGCGCAGCCCAGTGGGGCCTGTCTTGCCTGCTGGGCTGCAGTTCCAGACCCACTGTGTTGAACATTCTGAATCTGGCAGACCCACCAGGGGCTGCTGGGGGTGGCTTCTCTGTTCTGTGGTTGTTTGTCCACAGACATGCAAAAACCAGGTCTTCACCTCTCCCTTTGCTTTCCCCCTCCCCACCTCCCAAGGCTCTGCCAGCAACACAGTTCACCCCACAGTTACTCAAGCCATGGTTCTCCCAAAGGGCCACGACAAAAACATTCTTGGTCGTGGCTTCTGCACTCAGGGTCCTGGCCAGTTAGGCTGATGGTGGATGTCACCCAGGAAAGGGACTTAGGAGACACTGGTTGGGTGGGGGCGGGGGAGGGTTTCCTGTTGCCAGCAATACACTCCATGTATAGAGTGCACAGTATACACTCCATGTGGGGTGTAAACTTGAAATCCATTCATGTCAGCTGGGGCTGGTTTTCTAATCTCTGGTGCTCACAGATACCTGCACTTGAGAGGCAGATAAATTTCTGCTCCCCACCTTTCCAGGAGCTGTTTTCTTCCATCCAGAGAGACTATGGTTAAAATCCAAAGCATCAATTTGCTTAACTGTGTTTCCTCTTCTTTAGTTGCAGACAGGCCTGTATTTAAACCTCTACCACTTGTAGCTGTGAAGTCTGGGGAAAACCCTTAACTTCTGTGAGCTTCCCCTTTTCCTATCTGTAGTATTTCCCTGAAGGGGAGTTGTGAGGAGTAAGAATCAGATGTGTGAGGTGCCTGGTACGTAGTTGGTCCTCAGTAAATGGGCCCTGTTATTTCTAGACCTTTCCTTCTCAATCTCCCCGTTGTTCTTGGGATCCGTACCCAGTTCTCTCTCAGAATCTGTCCTCGTAGACTCTTGGGTATCGTTATTCCAGCGCAAGGTGTGAGGTTGCAGGGAGATGCAAGGCGCAGGCTGAAGGACCCTCCTGGCCAGATCCCTTTTGGGAGATATTTAGGTCACCATATTGTACTCAGGAGCCTGGGATCGGGGGCTGTTTAAGACTTGAATACTCCATCCTACGACGCTGTGACAACTGTACAGCTGTTTGCCATCCTGGATCCTTGGACAGGTTGCCTTGGCATCCCGTAGACACAGCCTTCCGCCCCCTCACTCCCTACCAGTGTTGCCTGGTGCACGTCTGACACCTCACGCTCCTCCGCCTGGCTCTAGGTAGCTGAAGCAGGGTCCGGGTTGTGTATCCCGCCCTGGGTGTGTGGCACTTCACACTTTATAGTGTTTTCCCATCTGTACCTGTAACCCTGGGAGAGGAGTTGGGAGATTCTTCTCACTCTGATTTCACAAGTGAGGAAACTGAGGCTCAGAGAGGTCAAGTCACATCCCAAGACAACACAGCTAGGTTGGCACCATCTTCAAATACCCATTTCCCAGGGTCCTGGCTATCCGCAGCGCCTTGCTAGGCACTGGACAAGACTTTCAGAGATATGGCTGCTGTTGACCTGGGATGAGACCCAGATATGGCTGATGTGTGCCCACCTCCAGCCAGTGGATTCATCCCGTGGGTGACTAAGGAGCCAGACCGTGAGGCTGTCACTCCCTGCATGTGACCACTGCATGGATGTCGGGAGACAGTGATCTGAGTCCTGTTTCCAGACAGGGTAGAGCCAGGGAAGGTCTTTGCTCTCCTCTGGGTGGTCCAGAAAGGCTTCCTGGAGACAGCTGACCTTTTGGGCGTCTATAAGACCAAAGTACTTTTGCAAGACATATGTGCGATACCCAGAAGCAGCTTCCCCATCTTCTATTTTATTCTATTTTTTGTTAACCCTCACCCAGGGATATTTTTCCATTCATTTTTAGAGAGAGTTGAACAGAGAGAAGGAGGGAATGAGAGAGAGAGAGACAAAGAGAGAGAGAGCGATGTGAGAGACACACATCAATTGGTTGCTTCCTGCATGACCCTGACCAGGCTGGGGATCGAACCTGCAACCCACGTACATGCCCTTGACCAGAATTGAACCCGCGACCCTTCAGTCTGCAGGCTGATGCTCTAACTGCTGAGTGAAATGGGCCCGGATAGCTTCCCCGTCTTTAGAGAAACCCCTGAGGATGAGAAGTCACCAGGTACCCACCCCCACTTTAGAGGGGCACCTGCTGGCCAGGTCATTGGAGTTCCTGGCATAGGATAAGTACCATATAAGGGTATTCTCTTAGCGTTGCTGCTACTGTCTGGTCGAGAAAGCAGAGCTGTGCCCCTGAGCCAGGCACCCTTGGACTCCTGAAGACAAGAGCAGATGTCCTATGTCCTTGTTAGAAATTTGCCCTGGAGGCTTCAGGGGCTGAGTCCCATGCCCCAGCCACCCCCAGCCTGCCCCCCTCTCCTTCCAGGTGATGAAGTGCGTCGTTGAGGTCATCTCTGACACACTCTCCAAGCCCAGCCCCATGCCTGTGAGCCAGGAGTGTTTTGAGACACTCCGAGGAGGTACGTACGGGCCAGGCTGGGGGTGAGGGGCTGCCGCCTGCTGGGCTGGACGGCCAGACATGGGTGTGTGGCTTCTGGTGGAATTCAGTGACTTGTTTCAACTGTCATTGACCAAGTGCCTGCCTTGTCCAGGCCTGTGCTGCGGTCTGAGGGGTACAGGGAGATGAGGGAGTTACAGGCCCTGTACACCTGGAGCTTATGGCCTAGCAGAGGGGCAACTATGAACACAATTAGGATTCTGGGCAGAACGAAGCCAGGGCTGGAACAGCAAGCCGCCAGAAGGTGAGCACCCTGTGGACAAGGATTCTGTGTGCGAATCCTCAGTGCCAGGAGCTGCTGCCGCCACCTGGTAGCACCTTAGACATGTGATGGCCAAAGGAGCAAGTGGGGGGCAAGAGAAGGGGAAGGCTCCGCCAAGCAGGCAGCCAAGTGTTGACCCGCTGCTGGACAGAGCCAACGTTAGCATCGAGGAGGGGGGTTAAGAGAAAAGTTGGAAACCAATGGGTAGAAAAATGAAGAAAGGGTAGGAACTCCAGGAGGCCAGGACAGCGGAGCAAAGGCTCGGAGCTGGGGGACACGTTGTGTTGGAAGACACCCCCACCTCACCCGAGGGCTGCCATCTCTTGGCCAAAGTCTGGGTACTGGGACCGTGGTGACCTTTCTGTAGTAGAAGGAAACCGATGGACATCTTGGAAAGGCGGTCATATCAAAAGTGTTCTCTCAAGACCCAGTCTTGCTGCCGCCGCCCAGGTTGGAGTTTCCAGAGTAAAGTGCCCGCGCTCGGCTGAAACTGCTGGTGGCCATCTCTTCCTCGCTGTCCTCCGGCAGCGGCCGTAACCACTGTCCTTCATTGCAGATGAACGGATTCTCTCAATCCTGCGACATCAGAATTTGCTGAAAGAGCTCCAAGACCTTGCTCTCCAAGGTATTCGCAGCCACCACACCTGTACCTGGGTCATTCCAGTGACTGAGTCAGGACATCAGGGTGGAAGGTCCGGCAGGTCCTGCTTCTGTCTGATGTGCAGTGATTTCCTGTCAACTAGTGGGACAGCGGGGCCCCCACGCCGCCTGGCCCAGTCTGCCATTGATGTAGTTGAAGATATCGAGGCCCAGAGAGGTTGAGTGTCTTGCCCAAGGTCACGCAGTGAGTTAGGGACATGCCAAGACCAGATGCAGCTCTGCTGTCTCGAGTTCAGTGTTGCACTTTCGAGATGAGGCGGCGGAGAGGACTCTTTCCTTTGGGCATACTCCCGTGCCCACAGCCACTGTCGGGCTCCTCTGGCCATTCCAGAAACTCCCATCATGGGTGGTAAAATCATTGCCAGCTGCAGAGCTGGCCTGGGCAAGGCGCCACCATCAGGAGCCAGGTACAGGACAGGACAGCCCCAGGCGGTGGCAGCCTCAGGCTGATGCAGGGAGAGGGGTCTCTGGATTGTGGGAGCAAGGGCCAACCCTGAGCTTGGACGCAGGCTCCTGCTTGGCTTTGTCCCAAGGGTTTGGACTTCTGGGGTCCAGGCTGAGCAGGATTTGCCCGAATCAAGAGCCATGAGGGTAATAGTCACTTACCTCCTGCTGTAGGGTCCCCTAACTACCAGCCAGGTCCTGAGGGGGGCGCCTGCCTTCCCCCGGGACCCTCTGCTCCACCTGAGTCTCTGTTGCTCCGTGAAGTAGCAGGCAGGGCTTGTTCTCATTTCCGAGGTGAGGAGCTGAGTCTGGAGGTGGTATGGCCACCTGGATGGGCCCCAGCCAGGAGGGGACAGGGGCAGCCAACCCCGGCCCCATCCCCAAGCCCTCGCCCCTCCGTCTCTCACCGGGCAGGTCGGGAACAAGCTGTGCTCGGTGCACATAGGAGGAATGGAGGCCTTCACCTTCACGGACAAATGTGCCGCTCAGACCAAATGAGACTTTGTCTCCTTCTCTTCTACCAGGTGCCAAGGAGAGGGCACATCAGCAGAAGAAACACAGCAGCTTTGAGGATGAACTGTCAGAGGTTCTTGAGAAGCAGAATGACCAGGCAGAGCTGAAGGGTCAGTGCTGGCCAGTCCGGCCGGAGGCCAGGGAGGGAGAGAAAACAACGGTGGCTGTAAGATCGAGTGTCCCTAGGAGGGAAGAGCCCCTCCTCTGCGCCCTGTGAGGTAGCAGTCCTGCCCTTCACTTACAAATGAGGCCAGAGAGGTTAAGTACCTTGTCCACGTCTGGGCCTGTCCCCCTCCAAAGCCCTCCATCGCCCCATCTGCCCACCACAGGGCTGACACTCCAGAGCAGGAAGTGGCTGGCCTGGCAGGTGGGCAGCTTGGACTCTGGCTTTCCCAGTGGCCCCTGCAGCAGGCCCTGCCCGAGCACCTGCCTCCTGGCATCAGGTGGGACCTTTAGCAGAGCCGAGTTGCAGGCAGATCCCAGAGGAGTAGGTTCGAAACACTAAATGAACCGGGATCATCTCTCTCTCTTTGAAAAACATTTTTTTTTCCTCTTTATTGATTTCAGAGAGAGAGGAAGGGAGAGGGAGAGAGAGGTAGAAACATCAATGAGAGAGAACATCGACTGGCCTCCTACATGCCCCCCACTGGGGATCGGGCCCACAACCTGGGCATGTGCCCTGACCGGGAATCGAACCTGCGACCTCTTAGTGCCTGGGTCGACGCTCAGCCCCTGAGCCACACCAGCCAGTCTCTCTCTTTTTCAATCCTCATCTGAGGATAAGTTTTTCATTGATTTTTTTTTTTTAGAAAGAGGAAGGAGGTGGGGGAGAGAGAAACCAGTCATATCGACCGGTTGCCTCCCGTACACACCCTGGTGCCCTGACCGGAAATCGAACCCACAACCTGGGTATGTGCCCTGATCCGAAATTGAACCCATGACCTTTCAGTGTATGGGACAACACTCCAACCAACAGAGCCACACTGGCCAAAATCAGGTCATCTTTCTTGAAACCAGAGAGCTTTTAGAGGTCAAAGAGATCGTGGCGTAGGTCAAGGTGATTCTCTCGTGACTCGTCCTCCTACCTGCAAACATCCGCAAACCACCCCAGCAGGCCCTGCCCTTTGCAGTGGAAGGTGGGTGAACAGGCCGGTTTTCGGGAGCCGAGTTCTCAGTGGTCTTCCCTCGGGAAGCTGCTGGGTGGCCCAGGAGTCCATCGGCCAGGCTGCTTGGGGCACGGCGTGGACTCCTCGGGCTGGCTCCATGGGAACGCGTGTCTGGATGGCTGTGGGCGTCTGCCATGGGCTGCGGTAGGGGGCAGTGTAGTATAGTGTGCGTGTGTGCGCGTGTGCATGTGCGCGTGTGCGTGTCTGGAGGCTTCAACAAGGGAAGCAGCCATGCGTCAGCGCAGAGCGGGGATGGACGGCAGCACGTTCCCCTGGAGTCCTGGTCAGATGGGCTGGACCAGGTCTGCTTGTGCAACAGTAACCATTCTAGCGACGGGAGGGTCTCACTAGGTGGAAGGCTGTCTTCATGGCAGCCACAGAAGACACCTTCTCATGAGAACTACGAACATGGAGGAACTGAGCCCTCTCACGCCGTTCTCGGCCGTCGCACATCACAGCTCCCCTGACGGCCTAATTTTCGGTTCAGGACTCTATCTTCTGGGGTCATTTTCAAGCTTTTTTAAAAAAATCACCTTCTTCTTTAAGTGGCAGAATTACGAAGAAACACAGTCCATCCGTGCTCAGGTCAAACCCAGACACGGAGAGTGCACCCTGATTCTGCCGGGTGTCTCGGGCTGGGCTCGTTGGAATCAGAGAGATGCCATGACCAAGATCTGAAGTGGGGCTCTGGGGAGACCCCGAGTGCAGCCTGGTCCTCGGGGCCTGACTCTGCTCTGTTCTTCCTGCAGAGACAGAAGAGATGCCCTCCAAGGATGCCGCGGAGAAAAGGGGAGATTCTAACGAGGTGGAGAAGAAGGGTCACGACACGGATAGAACCGGGCCCCTGGCCTCCCCAGAGCCTGGGCAGGGGTCCAGGGAGGAGGAGGACAACCAGGTCCCAGGGGAGGAGGAGGCTGCCAACACCCACCCCCTAGCCAGCCTCCCTAGCCAGAAACACCCAGGCCCTCAGGCCGAGCAGGACTGTGAGGGTCCCTCCCAGGGCTTGGCGGACAGAGAGAAGGGGCAGGGTTCAGAGCAAGGGCAGCAGGCAAGGAGAGGAGAGGCGGAGGAGGAAGAGGGGGAGGAGGAGGAGAAGAAGGACGCAGAGGCTGGAGAGAAGGTCATCTCTAAAGAAGAAGGCCCGACTGCTGCATTTAAGCCCCACCCGAGCCTCGGCTACAAGGAGGTCCAGAGGGGTGAGGGTATGTATGTCTGAGGCCTCACCACATTGTAGGAGAGGGGGACGGATGGGAGGGAGACCTCGTCCACGCTCTCAGTCCACCTTCACACATGAAAGTAGATATTATCTCCATTTTCCAGATGGGAAACTAAGGCTCAGAGAGGTTAAGTAATATGCCCAAGGCCACACAGCCAATTTGTAGTAAAATCTGAGATTCCAACCCGGGTTTGTCTGACTCTAAAATCACACATCTCCACTACTGCACATAGATCCTCCCCCTGCCCCCAACCCGGAGGCCAGAGGGGCTTTGCAGGGTGGGTGGGTAGGCTCTGGGAACAGAGGGGCAGCATGACAGGTGGGAGCAGGCTTTTCTGGGGACAGTTGTCAGCTTCAGCCAGGGTTTTGGAAAGACCCTGGCTCCTGCTGTGGGCCTTGTCAAGGTCTCTCCTCCCTGTGCAGCTAGGTCAAGGGCGTCTGGGATGAGGGGGCTAAAGGAAGAGGTAGGCCCCGGCCAACCACCACTCTGGGCTTTCAGAGGGTCTGGCAAAACATGGTGTTAAGATGGCTTTTCCCTCCGAGTAGAATCTTGTGGAGACGCTGAGCTGGACACTGAGTGTGGGGTCTGCGGCTCAGTAGTGGCTACAGAGAGGCCCCAGGGAGTGGCAGGGGTCAGGGAAGGTGGTGACCCCCCCTCATCTCCTGCTCTTGTCCACCACCCGCTCCAGGTTGGTCCAAGGCTCTGGCTGTGGATGGAGCCAGGAAGACTGAGGCCGAGGAAGCTCAGTCCCCCAAGGGGAAGGGGCAACGGGAGCGGCCCCGGCAGGAGGCAGCGGCGGAGGCGGAGGCGATGGCAGGGCCCCCGATGGCAGGGCCCCCTCGAGGCGCCCTCCGGGGCGGGGAGAGCGGGGAGCAGCAGGAGGAGCGGCGCTCTGAGGAGTGGGAGGATGCCAAGCGATGGAGCAAAATGGACCAGCTGGCCAAAGAGCTGACGGCCGAGAAGCGGCTGGAGGGGGAGGATGAGGAGGATGGCCCCGACCACTCCATGAAGCGACCCTTCCCGGCCCGGGGCTACGGCTTCAGAGGTCCGGGGCTGCAGATGCGAGGCTGGCGGCCGCCCTCCCAGGAGGACTCCGTGGAGCCGGGCCTGCCCCTTCAGGCGCACAGCTACCCGGAGGAGGGCAGCGCCAACCGCAGACCGGAGGTTGGTATGGGGCGGAAGCCAGCCGTGGGCCAGGCCCTCGGGGTGTGGGCCCCACTGAGTGGTCGTGTCCCCTTGGAGCCTGGGACCGGAGAGGTGCTGACTGGGAGCTCCCGGAGACACCACAGAGGCCTGGGTTCGGGGAAGACCTGGGAAGGGGCGGGGAGAGTGTGCCAGGCAGGGAGGCAGGTGGCTCCCAGGGCACCTGGTGAAGCTAGTGGACAGGCAGACAGGAGGCGGACGTGTTCAGATCAGCACGTGGGGCTGGAGAGCGGGAGCCAGTCTCCAGAGGGGTGAGTGGCCACTGCCCTGAAGACAAAGGGCGCCACTGGCCCCAAGAGCTGGGGGGGCACGAGAGGACGGGACACTAAGGGACAGTTGGAAGACCCTGAGGTTGGTCCAGCCAGGTCCGCTCCTGGACCCCAGGCAGCCCAGCCACACCCTCGTCTCCCAGGGTCAGACACTGCCCCCCATCCCTGAAAGCAGGGGGGGGGCAGGGCCAGTTGGACCTCCTGCCTGGTGGTGAGTGGGGGAAGCAGGTGGGTGCCCGAAAACCCGGGTTCTGCCTCCTTCTAGCTGTGTGACCTTGGGCAGGTCACTCTCCTTCTCTGAGCCTCAGTGGTTACCCCATTTGTGAAATGGGGGTAAGGACTCCTTTCTGCTCACCTCACTATCATGATCAGGATACACGTGAGCTTTGAAAACCTGGCCATGCTAATTTGAGAAGCTCAGTGGGGTGCAGAGACGCAGCCCCACAGGAGGGGACGGGTGGGAGCTGGGGTCCCTGGCAGGCTGGCAACACAGCCTTGGAGCTGGAGGACGCCCTGGGGGGAGCTTCCTCGGTCTCCAGCCCTCTCTGTGTGTCTGGGACAAGGGTCTCAGCAGCTGGAGCCAGAGCAGGTCATCGGCCTTTGTATGTCCCCAGGAGACCGAAGGGACGGGCCCAGGAAACAGCAGCTCGCTCCTCACCGCAGCCTCTGGAGCGCCCTTCTGCACAGGCAGGGGGAGCCATGGGGACCACTCCACCCAGCCCGAGGGTCTTCCTAAAAATGGCTCCAGATCACAGAACTCATGCCCCAGGGGCTATTCCAAGACAGGGCTCTGGGCTCCTGTTTCCATGGCAACCAGTGCCTGTTCCCAGTGAGGCTGTCAGTGCTGTCCTGGTGCAGGGGGTGGGGACGGGTGCAGCCTGGCATGCGGCAGGGACCCCAAGACCACTCCTCCCAGGTCAGGCCAGGGGTCTCCTGAGGGCACAGTCTCATGGGCATCTGACCCAGCTCTGGGGACCTGGAAGCTTCCTGAGGTTGGGGCACCCAGTGGGCTCATGGGATGTGTCCTTGAACCACCCTGTCAACCAGAGGTCAGGCCCCCCAGATTGGGACCAAGGACTGAGGCCCAGCCCTCGACAGGTAGGTGGGGCAGCCCTCCCCCCAGCCTGTGTCCTGGGCCCACACCCGCAGCTGGGAGGCCCGCCGCCGACTGGAAACCCAGGCCCCGGACGCGCGCTGGGAGCCATTGGCACAGTCTAGGCCCGGGGTGGGGGCACTGAAGGAATTCTGAACCAGAGGGTTCCTTTTCCACACACCCACCTGGGACCGTCCAGGAGGCGGCAGGACTGGGTAAGGGGCCACTGGGGCGCTGTGGGGTCAGGGCTGGCTCCCCCACGTTCTCGTGCACAGTGCCCCTCAGAGCGGCCCTGTAGGCATCAGAGTCTCCATGGTGCAGAGGCCTGAGGCTCCGAGAGGCAGGCCGCACAGCTAGCTGGCAGCACAGTCGGGCTGGCTGCTGACCGCCATGCTGGCACCGGCCCCTGGGCCAGTCCCGGCCTGACCCTTGGTGTCCTCTCCTAGGACCAGGAGCTGGAGAGCCTGTCAGCCATCGAGGCGGAGCTGGAGAAGGTGGCCCACCAGCTGCAGGCGCTGCAGCAGGGCTGAGGCGCCGGCTGGCCCCACCCGCCGGGGCCCCAGGCACCCGGGGTCCTGTGTCGTCCCCTTCACAGGTCCTGCCCGCCGACCTGTGCGCTGCTTCCGGTAGGGAGGTGGCGGCCGCCCTGCCCGGCCACCTGCTGCCCCTTGCTCCTCTCCTGCTCTTGGCCTCACCGAGCCCCTCTGCAGGGCAGACCTGGTTTCAGACACGGTCCTCTCCGCACACAGGGAGCTTTCGAGAAGTTCTCCTTCCACATCAGGCCCACTGGGCACCCTGCAATAACGCTGACCTTTGGTGAAAGTTGAGAACTCCCGACTGTAATATATCCTGTACAAGTTTACCAAGGGACAAATAAATCTGCTCTGGGCTCCCTCCTGCTTCTGTGAACCCTTCCCCCTCGTGCCTCAGAGTGGGGTGGCATGGACTGGATCCTGGCAAAGGGACAAGGGGAGGTTCGGTCCACCCGGGTGACTCCTGTCTGGGCAGTTTCCTAGCCATGGGATCTCGGGCAAGGGACTCTACACCCCTGGGCATGTTTTCTCAACTTTTGTATAATGGGGTGCTGACATCTGCCTCCAAGTGTGTGGGGATTAAATAATACCCAAAGGGGCTCCCCGGTTCCTTCCTCACTCCCATTTCCCAGCTACACCTGAGCTGGGCCCTGCAAAGGCGGGGTCCGCTTGGGAAACAGCCCTGCTCTCCATGGTGCTGGGGAGAGGCCCCGACGGCCCGGGAGGGCGCCTGCCGCCAAGGCCATGTGCCCCCCGCATGAGTCCACCGCCCCTGACTAGTACCTGCACAGAGTCCAGGGCATCTGGAGTCCTTGAATATCTAATGATCCACGAGAGCACGGCAGGTCTCAGTCTCAGCTTTGAGAGTGGGGAACTGAGGCTCACAAGGTGAAATGACTCAGCAAGGTCACGGGCAGGGGTGATGCCCAACACATTTAGCCGTGGGGACTACAGGGTTGCACAGCGGAATGGACAGGGCGGGTGCACCGGCCTGCTCGGGCTGCTCGGGCATCCGCACACGTTTGTTGTGGCCTGTGGGCCTGCAGGCCTCAGCCCGCAGATGAACGGACGTGCCCTGACTCCCGGGGCCGCTGCCCAGAAGTGCGGGTTTTCACGGCAGACGAGCTGGAGCCGGCAGTCCTGCTGGGGAGCTTGGGCAAGTGCTCCCGGCTCTCGGGGCCTCTGTCTCCCCATCTATCAAGTGGGGTAATACTATCTCCTCACTAGCTTGTGGCAGGGATGTGGGAGGCCCAGCCAGCCTGGATCAGAAAACTATTATGACAGCACAAGTCATCTGAGGGGGCTCGGCAAGTCTGGGCCTGTCGTGTGAAGCAGGTGACGGGGTGCGGACACCTGCTCCCCGCAGCCCAGAGGGCTGCCCTCAGGGGAGCTCTGTGCTGAAAGGTGTTTATTTCTTCAGGTTTCAGGACAGGTTTGCCCTCCATCCCCAACAGTTACAGAAACAAACACGCTACTTCCCACCAGTCGGTCAAGTATCAAACATCCACTCCCAAGACTAGTCAGCAAATGGAGGGGACACGGGTCCCCTGGACCCTGAAACAACCCGGTCCAGAGACGGACCACCTGCAGGGTCACAGCGCCGCCCCATGGGCAAACACGCACCCCGCTCAGGAGAGCCGTGGGCCTCGGCTGGCTGCTGGTGCGTACAGAGCCGTGCTTTCGTGTAGTACACACGGACACGTGTGCTCACAGTAGGTGGAGCGAGCCTGGGGCTGGCAGGCGCTGCTTGGGAACAGGGCCGAAGCGAGGAGCGCCTGTCGGAGCACAGGCGTCAGCACGAAACCAGGACTGCCCAAGTGGTGTGCCGTCCCCTCGCGGGGCCTTTCGGGGGGAGCCAGCTGCAGACGGGTCTGACCCACCTCACGCTGGGACAAGGGGTCAGGCTGCGGCAGTGACAGTTCTGCAAGCCACCAGGTTACCGACAACTCGACGTCAAGAGGAAACGCGGCCATTCTGGAAGGTCAGGACAGGACGAGGGCCCAGGCCGTCTGTAAGTCAGCTCCCCTTGAACAGTGTGTGTGTTCAGGGGCGTTCCGAGACCAGGTCGACGGACCCCTCGTCAGGAGGAGCAGGGACACATCACCCCAGGCCCCGGCTCAGGCCAGGCTGACCAAGGAGGGAGAAGCCCAGAACTTTGTCAGTAATCAACGCAGTCCCCTGCTTGTGGTGAGCCCTGGTGGGGGGACCAAGCTCCCACAGGACAGCCAGCTCCCTGGAGCCATGGCCCAAGAAGCTGGGGCTCACCGAGCGAAGGATGCTTTCTAGGGGACAGAGGAGAGACAAGAGGTGAGCCCCAGGGGCACGAGTGAAGCCACGCAATGGCTCTCGTGGCCGATGTGCGTGCCCAAGCTGAGGGCCAGCCTCCCGGCTATGACAAGGACAGGCGACAGCTGCTCTTCCCAGTTGGCTTGAAAACTGCAGCTTCCTGCCAGGGCCCCAGGCCTCCCCAAAGCCCAGTCCTCTGGGTCAAGAGGACTCCTTTTCCAGGTTTTCTCCTTCAACGGTAGGATTCAAGATGCAGGCAGGCCCACTTTGAGGGTGCCCCGCCGACTCGCGGGGACACTCCAGGGTCTGCCAGCCTGGACGCCTGCATGCTGCCCACGGCGAGGCCCCTGCTCTCGGACACACCTCTGGGCTATCCCGTGGGACACACGTCCAGCACCTGCACTCGGCTGGGGCATCAAACACAATCAGACACCCACACACAGAGCCTGGCCCAGCTCACAGACCTCACACGTGACCCTCTGAACCTACCCAGGGCCTCGGGCAAAATATGGCTCTGCCAACTGCCACTAGATGCTGCAGGGCTACAGGCCCCAGTGTGCCCGCCAACTGATGAAGAGAGGCTAGTGACAACGAGGCCTAAGGGGAAGCCAACTCCGTGGCCGGTCTCCGTGTGCACCCCCAGGTGACATGGCATTGGGGGGATGATGCACATCACTGTCCAGTTCCTCTCCACACCAGGTTCCCTGACAGCTCCCACAGTCCATTCAGATGGCCACGGGTGCCGCTCGGCGGTCACAGCCCTGGGGAGAGGCCGCACACGCCTGGGTGCGCTGGGCCTCTGCCGCCACGGGAAGCACCCTGCCTCTAGGAAGCCAACCTGCCCCTCGCTCTCCTTCCTGGAGAAGGCAGCCTGTGTCCGCCACCTGCAGCGAGGCTGTGGGAAACCACGTCCCTGGAAAACAGCCACTTGATATCTGGGGCCTGGACACTCTCACGTGCCACACTGAGGGGTGACAGATCACACAGGAACACGCGACGGCCAGGGGTCCAGCCTGGCCACAGGGTCACACCACACTCGCCCCGTTCTTGAGGCACACTGGGATTGGAATTTCACTCACAAAGGTAAAGCCATTTTATTACCAGACTCGGGGAGTGACAGGCTTTGGGCAACACTGCGGACACCGGTGGAGTGTGGTTTGATTTCAGTAGTTTATTCTGGAGACAAAGCAGTGCAAGAGGCCGGTCACGCTCCCCGCGCCCCGGGCTCGGTCGGCCGAGGAAGGGTGACGTACAGACATAATCGGGGCTCCACACGCAAGTCGTGTAAACGCGGTTAGTCAGCGGGCAGTTCTGATGGCAGCCACCCCGCTCCCCGCCGAGCCAGGCCTGGGGGGACCCCCAGCTCAGCGGCCTCTTCATCCTCCTCGGACCACACAGGACAGCCCAGGGCCCTCTGCTCTGAGCCAACCGGGATCTTACGACCTGAGATCATGCTCAGCATCCTGTGCGCCTCCCGGGGCTCCCACTACCCAGGACAGAGCCCCACCCCGGCCCCCTCTCTGAGGGCTGCCAGCCTGCCTGGACCTGGGATGTGACAACCAGCTGGCAGTCAGTCTGCTGTCGCCAGGGGCCGGGGTGACTCTAAGAGGGGGGGATCGTGATCTCTCATTTCTGGGGCTGCCGCTCCCTCCCCCTTGGCTGGCTCAGTGCCATGAAGACGGGAGGGGCCTTCTGAGTGAGGGTGGGCCAAGCGGATGTGAACGGGACCGAAGCCCATGGGTGGCCTCCTCCTGCTGGGAAGAGGAGCCCCAGTCGCCTCGATGTCAGGGGGGTTCACCCAGGGTCACTTCATGGGAAAGCAGGCTGCACGGCAGGGGCTGGGGCGTCAAGCCCGCCCTTGAGTTCTGGTCTCAATGAGGTCGCAGAGGCCGGCAACTCTAGGAATGATTTGCCCAAAATCACGGCACAAATCCTTGGCACAGGCGGGATCGGCCGGGCCCCCCACCAGGCAGCCTCCCCCCCAGGAGCAGCAGTGTTTGGTCAAGGAAGGAGGGGCCCTCGCAGGGCGGCGTGGGACACGTGGGGGGGCTGGGCAGGCTCCAGGAGGCTGAACACGGAGAGGCAGCGAACCCAGGGCCTTGGCTCCGCTGGGAGCTTCCTTCCCCTTCCGTCCCGGGAGACGGAAGCCGGTGGCAGCCGCCCAGACCCCAGCCTGGAAGCCCCCAGCACACGGTAGCTGCGGCCTCTCGCCTCCTGGGCGATGCTTTCGGGAGGAAAGGGCAGCTGCGCACCTGGCAGGGTTTCAGGCCCCGCTCCTCCGAAGCCGAGGAGGTGGCCGGCAGGAGGGGTCCCAGCTGGGGCAGGCGGGGGCCAGGGGAGGAGGGAGAAGGGGAACCGTTCACGTGCTGTTCAGGGCAGCAGCCGGACCAAGGCGGCCCCTGCAGCGTCCCAAGGCCCAGTCCGCAGCAGCCATCGAGACCAAGACATGGATGTGCACACACACTCGCACACGCACGGCACCCACACGGCACACCCCTCACACTCAGACCTAGTGTTGAAAACACGCGTGTGTAAACTCAGTGGATCTGCGCAGCAGGAAGTAGGCAGGTGTCCCTTTTCCAGGAGGCCGGACCACTGGGGCTCTTTCCCGTCTTCCCCCCAATCCCACACTTAGATAATGACATCAGAAAATAAGGTTAAACATTGGAAAAAAAATCAGACCGTTGGGAATTCTTAGGATGTCACCACCAGGAGCCGCTCACCCTGTGGCTGTGCTCCGTGGCCCACGCCGCCCTCTGGGTCCTGGGCTCTGTAGCTATTGGGAGGAGGCCTTGGTGGCCAGGGAGGCCACACAGTGCTGCTGGAAGCTGGGGGACACGGCAGCGGTGCAGCCGAGTCTCTGGTGGGGCAGCTTGGCGGCCGCGCCGCCCGCACCCACGCCGCCCCCCGCGGCCTCCGCGGTCCAGGGCGGGTCCTGGCCCATCATGCTGCTGCAGCAGCCGGGGCTGGCGCTGCACGTCCGCTCGCCCGCTAGGCTGTCCGCCTGCTCCGCCAGGAGCCTGCTGTGCCGCAGTGGGGCCGCGTCCCCCGCGCTGGCTGCGCTCTGGGCCTGCAGGACGGAGGCGATGTGGTTCAGGAGGTCCGTGAAGAACTCGCTCACGCCCTCGTAGCCTGGGTGGGAGAGACAGACAGCCGGCTTAGCGAGGTGGGACTGGACAAGGTGTCACACGGGAGACTCAAAGCTGGGCATGCGTGGCTCCAAAGGGCTGCTCCTTGGGTTCGCTGCCCCCCGAATGTGAGAAGCTGTAGCACGTGGGCTGATGAGCAAACACTCTGGGACCCCGTCCCTCTCGGGCAGCTTCAGAGGCGCTGGAATCGTGTGGCACGGCGGAGGTGGCAGGACCGCAGGCCCACTCCCCACGTGCTGAGTCACAAACACCCTCCCACCACGCGGCCTGGACTCTCGGGAGGCTCTCTGGGTACAACCAAGGGGCTGTGGTGTGGGTGGTGCCTGATCCATGGCAGCTGCTCCCAGAATTGAGGCCAAAATACTGGCAGGGCATGACATGTGCCTACGCTCAGCACCGAAGCCAAGGGGCCAAGCCTGAGCACCCCCAGGCCACCGCACACTGACACTGCTTCCCTAACAGAGTGGGGCCCGGGCTCCTGAAACCACTTCAGATGCGGATGCAGATGGAATGTCAGCAAACAGTCCTTGGGAGCCACCGGCTGAGCAGAGCGAGACTCCCCCAAACTGCTTCAGAAACCTGCGACCTGGGCTGGGTCCCCACCTTCCTACACCAATCTGGCAGGACGAGAACCAGGCAGGGCAAGGTTGCAAGAACAAGGTGAGGAGAGGGGGGCGGGGACCAAGAAGGTCCAGGAAGGGGCAGGTGCGCGAGCTTTCACAGAGCCGAGGGCGGGCTGCCTCATGGGTCCGCTCGAGGGAGCCCGAGACCGAGCGGAGGACACAGTGGTGCCCACAGGCACACACTCTGCTTCCATGGACACACCCCGCTCCACCTTCACCGCTGTCCCTTCACAGACGGAGAAACAAGAGGCAAAGCACTGGCCCCAAAGACAAGAAGAACATCAACAGGTGGAGGTGCGACAGTCCGTGGGAGGGGAGGGTGGTGGTGCGTCCACGGCGGTGCTCACCCGGGGTCAGAGCTCCGGCCCCTCTTCACAGGTGAGGACACAATTCCCTGAGTGGCAGAGCCAGGCTCTGAACCAGGCCCTTTGGTCCCCCCGGGCCTTGAATACCATGTGGTGCTGGGCACCCCACCTAGGACCGGGTTTCGCTCGGGGCTGGGGCTGGGGCTGGGCTGGGGGAGGGCAGGGCGCATGGCCGGGATTCCGGTGCAGACACGCGTGCGGGAGGAGAGCTGGAGCCACAGCAACGCCGGGGAACACAAGCCATTCCCTCGCAGCCACCCCGTTGTCCCCAGATGAGGCAGGGTGTGTGCACCTCCGGTGGGGGACGGAGGCCCGAGAGCGCACAGGAGGCCGGGAAGCCCCTCAGGTCTGCGGCACCTGGCCAGAGGCCGCGCGGCCGCTCTGGGCCCACTGCTCTCCAGCTTCGAGGTGAATTGCACCGCAGGGCGCCGGCTCAAGGGCCAGGCTGCGCAAACACCATCTCCTGTCTCCGCGAAGGGGGAACGCCATTCCCACTGACTGCCCCGCTAGGTGGCGTGTCGTCAGGCTGTGAAGGCAGAGCCAGGATCTGAACCCGCTGGGGCTGAGGGCAGGAAGCCCTGTGGTCAGGAGCACAGGGCCCTATCCCGGTTCCACCACTGGGTAGCAAGTGATTTTGGACACGTTATCCCGCCCCAAGCCTCCACGTCCCCACGGCAAACGAGGTGCTGCTGGTGGAGGTCGGGGGCAGGCCTGGCATGACGGGTGCAATGACAGCCCAGCACACAGCCCCCCGAGGCGGCCAGCCCAGGGCCTGATGCCCGCAGCCCTCCCTGTGCATGGGGGCTTCCTTGCACCCTGCAAATGCTCCGGACAGTCTCCACGTGGTGGGGTCTTCTGTGGAGCCCCCGCTGGAGCGAGACCACGAGGGCCCGGCACGTGCCACCCGCCTCGGGCTCCAGCAGGCAGCAGGGAGCTGCGACCCTGGGGTGAGGAGCACGGCCCTGCCACCAGCCTAGTGCGACCTGGGGCAACTCCTCCCTGGGGGGCTCAGTGCCCTACATATAACCGGGGGGGGGGGGGTGTATCTCCTCCAGCACCCTTTCACCTTTTTTTTTTAATCCTCAGCTGAGGACATTTTCCCACCTATCTTCAGATAGAGAGGGAGGGAGGGAGGGAGGCAGGGAGGGAGACAGGGAGGGAGGGAGGGAAACATTGATGTGAGAGAGACACATCGATTGGTTGCCTCCTGCACGACCCCGACCCCGACCAGGGCCAGGAATCAAACTGCAACCGAGGTACATGCCCTTGGCCGGAATCGAGCCCGCGACTGTGGTCTGCAGGTCGACACTCTAACCGCTGAGCCAAACCAGCCAGGGCCCCCTTTCAGCTCTTTAAATCTACACAGGCCCAAGGATCAGCTGAGATTTGGCAACAAAGGCTCCTGCTGACGGCGAGGGTCAGAGCAGGGTGAGAACATGGTCTGGCGGCCCCAGTGTGCGCGCTCTGGCCAGATGTACAAACTCGACTTCCTTTGCTCCTCCCACACCGGCAACCCCATTAGCAGCGGAGCTGAGGCTTAGTGGGGGCTGCACTGACCCCCGTCCCACAGACAGTGAGGGATGGACCCTGCTCCCATCCCTGCCGCTCACCTGGGAAGGCATTGATGTCGATGACAGCATGCTGCCCGGTCTGGTTGTTGATGATGATGTCGATCCCGAACAGAGACACCCCCAGCGCCTGCCGCAGGGCCCGGGAGAGCTCCCGGATGACCTGGTCACTCGGCCGCTCGAACACGCCCTCGATCTTGTCCAGCTGTCAACACACACACACGCACACGAGTCAGGCCATAGGTGGGGACGTGCAAAGCCACACCACACAGACCCGCAGGCAAGGAGGCAGGACAGACCCGTCAGCACCAGGATGGCCATTTCTAAAACCTGCCAACGAGGCAGGTCCTGCGTGTATAGTGTCCATGACCTCTCCAGGCCTTCTAACAACTGGGAGGTGGGTGTTGTTATCAGCATTTTACACACGGGTCAGGGGCTAGGCCGGGGCTGGACTTGTACACAGGTGTGCTGGCCTCTAACACCCAACCGTCTAAGCAGGAGGGACGGAGCGGGTCTGCTGGGAGCCAGGAAGACTGTGGGCAGGAGCAGGGACTGGCCCCCGCAGGCGAGAGGGTCTGGGAGGAGAAGGCCCCAGGTGAGGGTGCACTGGAGGGAGGTGCAGGGAAGAGCCCGCAGGAGAGCTGTGAACAGCTGGGAGTCGGGCGGACAAGGGAGCAGGAAAGACTTGGTCAGCATCTCCCGACCAGCCCACCGTGGCCAGAGCTGGACTTGTACCCAGGTGTGTGTGTGGGGGACTCTGTGGACCAGCCTTCATTTACTGCCCAGTACTGGACAGTGGGGGAGACAGGGCTCCCGGGCGGACTCCCCTTTGCAGCAGCCTCATTCGAATGGGCGATGGCGTCCCCAGAGAGGCTCCTCTGCTGCTCCCCCGGCCGTGCTGAGTCCAGCGAAGCCTTGTGGGGCCAGCGGGCCGACCCTGCCCCAGCACCACGGCTCCTTCCCGGGACAGGCCCACACGTCTTCCTGGGCCTCCAAGGACGCGCCAGGCCGCACGGGAAGGATCCAGAGTCAGAGAGACCTGGAGCGGGAGCCTGACCGCGACCTCCTAGCTGTGGTCTTAGGAAGAGGATGTGGCTTCTCTGCACCTCGGTTTGCCCACCTGAGGAGCAGGACCAACGAGGCTTCCACCCCAGACTATCGGGAGGAGCAGGAGGGCCCTGACGAGCTGGGGACAGCACATGCCTGGCTGGGATGAGGTGCTCACCCCGATTCTGGGGCAGGGACAGCACCGTGTCACCCTAAGTCAGAACAGGGGTCGCAGGAGGCGCTCAGTACATGCGGGAGTCCCGAGGACTGAGGGCTGGGGCCGAGGGGAAGAGGGGCCTGATCCATCCGGAGTAAGAGTGCAGCCGGGTCACAGCGTCAAACACAGCAAGTCCACGCCCAGGTGTGCGCCCAGAACGGGCGGGGGCGTGCATGCGCTGTTCACAGCAGCCAACGGGCAGAGATCCCCAAATGTCCATTGACAGGTGACAGACAGACTCCAGCACACAGCGGAGTGCTAGTCACTGTACGAGCAACAGCGTGGACAAACCCTGAAACATCAGGCTCAGGGAAAAGCCGGACAAGAGGTCCCATTCGTGTGACTCCCTCATTACGGAAGGTCAGAAGAGGCCGCTCCAGAGACAGATTGCAGACGAGCGGCTGCCAGGGCTGGGCCTGAGGCCTGGGGCCTGGGGGCTGCAGATGAGGCCGCACCGCTGGGAGGCGGTGGCGCTGGAGTCTGACCCAGGCAGTGCAGTCAGTGCCCCCTCTTAACCATTCCCTCTGCCGGTGTTTTGGGCCTGCTAGCTGGGTGTGGGGCTGGGGCTCCAGCTGAGAGTGGAGGGCGCTTCAAGGCCAGGGCAGGGCTCCCTGCAGGAGCCGGGGCAGGACTGGAGGGCGCCCCAGCGGGCAGGAGGATGGCAGGGCATGTCTGGAAGGGCGGTCTGGGCCCAGCCAGCCTGCAGGTGAGCAGGAAGCTGCTCTCCTAACGGCGGTCAGCTGACTGCACTTCCCTTCACCCCGGGGACCCTGAACAGCAGGCAGGAGCTGGGGAGGAGGAGACAATGGCAGACCCTTCAGGTACAGAGAAGGCCCCGGAACTATCCTTAGGCTGACTCTCCCATTTTACAAATAAAGATACAGGAGACTGTCCAAGAGGTCACTTTCCAGTGGGTCACTCTGCTTGTGACCCTCACAGGGACCCTCTGGTGTCCGTTAACAGCCCCAGCAGCACTGGCCCCACACGCTGTGCAGGGTGTGCAGGGACGGCGCCCTCCCTCCGTCCTGCCCGAGCTACGCCTGGCAGCCCTGCAGGGAGGAGCCCTGTGGAACCGGACTCGTCTCGAGGGTCTGAAGCTCAGGCAGCCAAAAAATCCTTTTTTTTAACGCCCTTTCTTGCCCAATCTGTTTATATTTTCTAATGCACACAGCCAGGCACCAAGAGGTACTGTTTAAATCTGACTGTTCCCCCAAGCTTCCCTGACTGTGAACCTTGTTCCTGAGAAACGTCCATCAGTGTCCCGAAGGCGCTGGTGGTCCCTCCAGGCCCGTCCACACCGGTGCTCGGTCAAACCCTCAGCACACAGCTGGCCCCAGAGGAACAGAGACAAACAGGAAGGGCCAGGCGCCGGGTCAGGGCAGGAGGCAATCGGGCCAGCAGGAGCCCTGACCCGGAACAGTGAGTCCGAGGCGGGGTCTGCCCTGGGTCTGGTCGGTGAGGCCAGCCCGGGACAGGGAAGGGGCACGGGCAAACCGTCCCAGAATGGCCCGGATGCTGGGACTCGGGACAGGAGACCCGGCAGAGGCCTCCAGTTCGGAGGAGGTGGTGGCAGAGGCTTCTGGCTTCCTGGACTCACAGAGACCGAGGAGGGTGGCCCTGTGGCGATTTCTAACTGTCTACTTCACAGTTTCCAGAGAGATAAAAAGTCCCAAATCCTGGGAGACCCAGATTTGGAATTAGACCAATCTGGGGTCCAGTCCCGGCTCTGTCCTGGAGGGCACAGCCCTGTGAGCTTGGAGCAGCCACTCAGCCTCACTGGGCACGGTCTCCCCTCGGGAACGTAGAGCTGCCCTGCTCACCTGCCCGCCCTGTCCCTGCGGGGCTGGTTCAGGGCCTGGCGGCGATGCCACAGGCATCCGGGAGGGAGCCGGACACACAGCAACGTTCCCTGACCAGCTGCCAAGCTCACCACCCACCGAAGTACCACTGGGCTCTTAACTCTCACGGGGTTCACACTGACAAACAGTAAAAGGAGGGGGCATGGCTTCCCACCCTTTTCTTATATCAGTGAAAAGCAGGTTATCAAATTCCTCCTGACTGGGGGCATTTCCTCATGCGGGGAAAAGACTTGGAAAACCTTCCATCTGGAGTAACCTAGTGGTGAGCAGGCGCAGGCGTGGAGGTCATCAGCCGAAGCCTGAAGCAAGCCCCTGGCATGGGTGAGAGATGCCTCCTGCAGCGAGAGCTCGGCCCCGGGCCCCCCGCCGAGAGCTCACAGCAGGCGCACCCCAGGCCCCCACGGCAGGAGGACATACCTCGGTCAGCACCGACGACGACTCTGGCTTCGACACGTTGTGGCTGTTGAAGAAGATGGACTCGCGGTCTGAAAAAACAAACACAGGGAGAAGCCAATTAGAAGCTCAAAGAAGGGATGGCTACTCCACCGCCTGACACCAGGGGGCAGCACCACCCCAGCCACGAGGGACGGTGACCACAATGGCCTTCAGGCTCAGGGGCCAACAGCAGCCACCTGGGGCCCCAGTGAGCCCGGTACCCCCACCCCAAGGAGACACCACACCATGGACGGACGCATACCCATTCAGGGCTTCTGTTTCAAATTTTCTTCCCATATAAAAATGACTGGCTTAATGAGCCCACCTCGGCCTCCCTCGTACAGGATCAGGTCTGGTTTTCTCCAACACCTAAAGGCCTCATTCCCAGACTGTGCCCTATGTCTTACGGACATGGCATCTGAAAGGGGGCCAGGTGCGCGTGGCTACGGGAGCAGAAAACACTCACACCCAAACATCAGAGGCCGGGATGAGAGGCCCAGCAATGCCATGTAACCCAGCCCTCCCAGCCCTCCCGGCATCTGCCCTCGGAGCTGCTTTCCCGGGCAGCACCTTAGACACAGCCAGGCTGCCCTTGGCATGTGAATGTTTAAAATACAAAAGGGTTCTGCTGTTTCCCAACCATTTATGGAAAAACTAGGAAATTAGAACATGGGCTTCCGTAGGGAACATCCAAGAAGGCACACAGAATCATCGGGCTTTGGAAGCTGGCACAGCCCCCTGAAATGCCCTCCACCCTCTATCGCCCCATACCCCCTGATCCATGCCCACGTCCATGGCACCCCATGTCCCTCAATCCCGTGGGGGCACCCAGACAGGCAGGCCGATCCCAAGAATAACGGGAGCCATGAGGCTGGCTATGTGTTCACCCCTCGGAGAGGAAAGGAAGGTTGGTCGGCCAGGCAGACACGTCCCTGAGCACTTGGAAGAGTGGGCATACGAATGCAAGAATCGCAACTCCATGAGCCTCGGGCCAGGGCCTATCACCCACCCCGTGAGCCCCCCAAGTACAACACAGGCCATGAGCCTCCATGTGGCTCTGTGCCCCAGGACACTTTGTTTATCCCTGGGATCCAGACCCCTGAGCGCTGGACAGGAAGGCGGGGCATCATCGTGCCAGGGCCCAGGCCGAGGACACACCAGCTCCAGGACTACGGCGATGCAACCAACAATCATGCACAAGGAAGTGATCTGGGCGGAGGCCAAGCAGGCAGGCGCTGAGATGTACCTGGCGTCCTTCCTGCTAGCGGGGCACACAGGCCCCCTGCCGCCCCGGTGTGCCCGACAGTCCTCCCGCTGCTCCCACCAGAGCCGGTCCAGACCGGGGGCATGAGAGACGGTCCTGGGGAGGAGCCTGGGGAAAATAAACACCCTGCAGGACTTGTGCCAAGCAGCTCCAACCACCTCTACTCCTGAGCACTAACAGCCAAGAAGAGTGAGCCCTGGGGGTAGAAAGCCCCATGGGCCAGAGGCTGGAGCAGGGCTGGAGCTGCTGGGATGGGCACTCTGGCCTTCTGCAGGCATTGCCCACCTTTTAACCCTGTACCCCAGCCTGGCCCAGCCCGACTGAGCTCAGGCACCTCCCACCTACTTCATGGGTGTCCAAGGGCAGTAGCCGGGAAGGCAGAGCAGGCCTGGGGGAGGAGGGCCACCCAGAGCAGGGAGCCGAAGGGCCTGCAGGAGCCCGAGGAACACCATGGGGCTTAGCTGTACCCAGACAGGAAGGAGCCGGGCACACGGAGGGCCTACCTGGTGCCCATTGAACTAGACAGACCATGTCACCCAACAGCTTCTCATGGCATGAAGACCAATCCAAAGTATGGCCCACTGCAAAGGGGACACGTTTCTTCTCCTGGCCAACGCGGACCTGGGGCCCTGGCCCGAGGACTGGTCATGGCCGGGCAGGGAGAGCTGCCTTCTGCTCAGACCCTCCAGAGCGCAGCTTGACCAGGGCCCGAGGGAGTGCGATGGCTGGAAGCTGCCACCCAGGAGACTATGGGAAGCCAGGCCAGGCCAGGCGGGGTCAGAGTGACCCTTGGCGCCAGTTCCTCGGGCAGCTTCAAGACGCCTAGTGCACCCTGGCTGGTGTGGCCCAGCTGGTTGGAGCGTCATCCTGTATACCAGAAGGTCGTGGGTTCAATCCCCAGTTGGAGCAAAGGTAGGAGCAACTGACTGATGTTTCCCTCGCACATCCAGTGAGGGTTAAAAAATAAAATAGATAAATATAAAGAAGTTCAATAAAGCTCAGAGCTTACTTAAAAAACACCCAGCCCCTCTAAAGATGGACCCGGCCAGGCCCTGGCACTGTGATCGCAGGAACACCCTGGATGTGGGGGCCCCTCCACTCTGTTCCCGGGCTGTTCCCCAGACAGCGAGCCCTGGTGAGGGGCACCACCACCTCGCTGCACGGGTGCGGGGACAATGAGAGGAACATGGGTGTTTCTGTCTGCAATGCACAGCAGAGAACAACAGGTTCAAAGTTAAAAGAGAAAATGACGAGATGAACCCCGAAATACCCAGGAACTCAGTGGTGCAGCCATGAGCTCTGGCCACACTCTCTTCAGCCCCTTTTGCTTCCTTGTCGTCTCTCTGGGTGTGGAGGGGAAGTGCAGCATCTGTCAAACTGCAGAGGCTCTAGCTGAGACCAGCTGTGTGCGAACACGGTTTCATTGGGACACAGCTGTGCTCAGTCACTGGCTGTCACCGTGCTTCCAGGCTGCCGTGGCAGCGTTAGGTGACCAGGCCGCAGCTGGACAATGTACTCTCTGGCCTTTTGCAGAAAAACGCCTGCTGGCTCCCTCTATGTGTTAAGTGGCAGCATTCTTTTATGTACCCCCAAGGGGACAAGGGAGCAGACTAGAATCAAAGCTCTGTGTCCACAAAGGAAACAAGAAATAAACCCACTGCAGAGGAGGAGCAGAGGGCCGTGCCCTTTCTGATTCTGGCATGGCGTGGGGGGCTCCCCAAGACTGGGAACCACGTGCAGAGAATGGAAATGTTCCTGGTGGCTGGCACAGGCCAATGTCAACTCCCTGCGTCAGAGTGACTTCCGTTCCAGAGGACGCACCTGCTAGGTGCCACCGGCTGCGGGACACACACCTGGCTTCAGAGACCTTAAAACGTAAAAGCCAAAGTGCATCTGAGAACCCAAAGAGTACGGCAGCGGTGGAGGGAAGGACAGCGTCTCCTCCAGCCTGTGTCCTGGAGAGTCCTGATCAAGTTGTCCCCAACTCCTGACGCCACAGGGGAGACCGGGGGCTACCACACTGGGCTACGGGAACCAGAAAGTGGGTGGGCGCTGGAAAGAGCCTGGAGCCCCAAGCCCCTCTGCCATCTGGTTGACCTTCTCATTCGGACGAGAACACGCGTATAAAAGGAACAAAGCCCACACCAGCTCCCGGGCAATGCCCTGGACAGCGGACACGGCTTGAGCTTTGGGGATAGATGACAGAGATGCTGGAAGTTACTCAGCCTCAGCCCAGTAGACATTTCTCCATCAGCTCAGTGTACATTTGCTCATTCACTCGGCCCCAGTCTACATTTCATGGCCAACCGGCAACCCGGAAAGGGCCAGAGGAAGACACACAGACGGGGAGCCATGCCCTGCTCGACACTGCCCAGCACTCTGCAACCAGGACAAAAAGGGGGACACTTTCTGGGTAGAAGGGAGGGACATTGTAGTAAATTTCTTTTAGAGAGGTAGTGATTTTGTTAACAAAAAAAAAAAAAAAAAGGAAAGGAGACTACATAAGGTATAACTACTCTTAATTGAATACATTTTCCAAAGATGTAAAGGTTGAAAAATGAGGATTAAAAAAAAAACCAGCCCCTCTGGCCCATAGTATAGGACTGCTGCTTGCCAGGACAGTCACATGCCAGAGGCCCCCGGCAGACACTGTGCACCATTCCAGGGAGGGGCTGGCAGCAGCGTCAGGACAAGGATGTCCTGCACCCCGAGAACAGCCTGCAGTCTGGGGCCCAGGCCTGGGGGGAAGCCGCCTGCACCGGAAGGACACTTCCACGCGTCTGCTGTGGTTCACGGGAAGACGGTGGAGGAAGACAAGGACAGCTGAACTTCCTTCAGGACAGTGGGCTGGAGTCACGAGGAGCAACTGTGACCGGCAGCCCCAGCAGAGGGATCTCCGGAAGACCATCTGTCCACTCCGACGGAGAGCGCGGCCTGCGCGGCCCACCTTGTGGCGTTGCCCTTGTGGACACCAGTGCGCAGCGCGCCTGAGCAAACCACACCGCGACCCCCGCCCTCCCGGGCTCCTGGAAGCCAGCTCCTTCACGGTGCTGCCACTGTTCCCGGTTCTGGAACTGGCCTTGGAGATGCCTCAGAACCACTGGGACATTTCGGGGCAGCCCCAATGCCAGCAAATCCTGATCCCTGCATGGTGTTTGCAATGACCGAGGGTCAGCAGGTGCCAGGTGAGCAGCAGAAGAAAAGCTAAGCTTGCGGAGCCACCAGCCTCCCTGGGGCTCCTCAGGTGCCCCAGTGATGGCAGCATCCTGCAAATGCTATTGCCGCGTGACCTCCGGGGATGCTTAGGACCATCACTCACTGATCCAAAACGATCACGGATTCGGTCCTCACCTGGTGAGGGGGCACCCCGAGGGTGTCTGTGCCCATGGGGAGCCCTGTGACCCTGCGTGCTGACCTCTAACAGTACACATTCACCTCAGCGGCTGCAGAAGCGGCCAGTAACGTAGTGTTTCTGCATTTGGAAAAGGAGATGGGATAAGTAACCAGTGGTCTGACCCTCAAAATACGAGACCCCCACCCCCGCTTCCCGGGAGGGCCAGCCATCCGTTCCAGCGCGTTCCTCCTGCATCTCACTGCACAGGGTTCCTGCAAGCGACCTGGGTCCAGAAAGTTTTCGGGGGCTTCTTGGAGTGCACGGTGGTTCAGATGGATGGAGTCCCTACAATGACCTGGTGGAATAGGGGTTTTCACTTCTTTTCCAAGACCTCTAGTCTACAGCACACAATTCGTTCAACCTTCAGATCATCGCTCCCCCTCCAGACACACACAGGTGTCAGGGTTAGTGCTCAAGGACAGGCGGCTGATGCCGTGGCCCAGCCGGGCCCGGAACTCGGCAATCTGAGAAGGCGGTAGGTCTGGTTACCTGATGTGCCTGCGGAGAAGTTCTTGAGCGAGGGTCTCTGGACCACCGTGTAGGACTCGCCGACCACAAACACCTTGTACAGGACGGCGTTGTGGTTGATGAAATTCTGGACCACGCAGGGCGGCTGGATGGCGCTCAGGCCCTCCTGGTTGAACACGATGGCCATCTGGGGAGACAGGGTCGAGACTGTCAGTGCACCCTCCAGCCTCAGGCACAGGTGCGCCACCTGTCACTGCCACCAGCCCGTCTCTGGCCTAAGCCTCCGCAGGAAGGCTCTCAAGCCAGGGGGAGTGGAGCGGGACTCAGAAGAACACCGGTCAGTCCTCTCCTGGGGGTTTGGAAATCCAGCACCATCGGGCTCGCCAAGCAGGGTTGAGCTGGCTGCACTAACTCCACCGTTCACACTGGAGTCGGGGAATGCAGCCCCCTGGCTGTGCGCTACTCAGCCCTCCTGGCATCCTCAGAGGATCCCCCACAACAGCCCAGGCCAGGGAGGCCAGGGGCGGAAGCCTGTGTAATGACGAGGGCTGCCCCTTAGGAGCACCCACGACATGCCCTGTCCCAGCCACTATGTGGGTCACCCGGTGCTGTCCTCCCAGTGCACCTGAGGTGGGCACCGTCTCCGTGCCCATTTTACAGATGACACACTGAGGCCTTCAGGAGCTCAGTGGCCTACTGGAAAGTGACAAAGCCTGGACTGTGACTGGGTCTGTCCTCTTACACGCTGAGTGTCACGCGACCAGGAAACGGGCACAAGCTGTTCCCAGTCCGTACGGGAGGTCTGGCAGGGCACTGAGGGAGAGCAGGCAGAGGACAGCGAGAAGAAGCCGCGCGGCCCTGCTGAGGCGGGGTCTGCCCAGGGCCACAGCTAGTCCCTCAGCCCACAGGCCCCAGAGGAGCCACCAGAGGCTGCTGGGAGGGGGCTGACGGCCTGGACAGCTGGCCGCCGGCCCCACTGCTGCCCCAACCCAGCTGTCGCGGACGGCCACCCAGCGTGCCTGGTCTCAGCCCGACGGGGCCAAAGCAGAGATCCAGGCCACTTGGGAAACAAAATGTGTACGCCCCAAAGTGACTGTCCCCTCAGCCTTCCGATGACAGAGGTGGTGAGAGGGCAGACGGGGGTCCGGGGCTCCACACTCATGGCACCGCACAGGCAGGGACCTCTCCTGTTTGAGCTCCACCCCCTCACCTGTCTGGTAGCACCAACCACCATGGGACAGGCTCCGGCACGGGGCTGGGAGGTGGAGCTTTGGCTCAGTGGTTTAAAAACAAGTGAGGGGACAGTCACTGTGGGACAAACAGTGTGCTTGCCTTGGATTAGAAACCAAACACAAAACCAAGCAGTTCTGTGAACACACCAGGTGCAGAGGTGCCCTCCGGAGGCGGTGTTGTGCCAACCAGGGGTCCTCCTCGCTACAGTCAACAACCCTAGGCACGCTGACGGGCAAGGAGCCCCACCAGCCCCTGGCTCACGCTGTGGAGAGCACCCACTAGAGGGGCGCCCCTCTGATTCTAAGAACTGAGGCAGGTGGCCCAAGGCACACACGAGCCTCTGGGGGTCTCCAACACTCCAGATCCTCCACCAGAGGGGAGAGGAGCCCCCCCTGAAACAGCACACTGCGGGCTAGAGCAGGGTGTGGGGGCACATGGAGACTGGAACCAGAGGGGTGAAGAGCCGCCCCCAAAGGCCCTGGCCCCATACCTGAGGGTCTGGCCCAGAGCCACTGCCCCAACACTTCCTGGGCCGGGCAACTCCCTCACCCTTCACCACACCGTCACACCCGCTACAGGGGTGGGGCGACACTTGGAGAGGCCGGGTGACCAGCCCAAGTCACACAGCTAGCCGTGCACAGGGCCAGGCCTGGCCCCAGGTCTGTGAATGGCAGAGTGCCCCAGCCCGCAGGCTGCCTGATCACGCTGTCACCGGGCCATCCCTCCATCCTGACACCCCCAGGCCCTCACAGGAGGGCCCCCTTGGAGGTGCAAAGTGCCAGGTGAAAGGGTGGCAGGCAGGTGCTGGTGCCACGAGGGCAGCGTGGGCTCTGGGGACACAGTGACGCCTGCCTGCTCCCCCCGGGGCCTGGCACAGAGCACACCCTGGCCCGGAGCCCAGGCAGGCCCGACAAGAAGGCTCCACGAGGGCTCCCAACCTTGGGAGACAGCTGGCCTCTGCAGCAGGCCGGTTCCTGCCCCCGTGTCCCTTCCCACGAGCGGAGGTGGCCCTTGGCCGTGCGGCCTCCACGGCATGTACCAGAGCACACCAACAAGGTCTGTTTGCAGCCATGTCCCCATAAATACATGCCAGGGACCAAGGGCACTGCATAAATCTCCTCAGGGCCCTGCTGCCAGCGTCACCATGTTTAGTCATAAGGGCCTGGGGAGCATGTCCGTGGGGGGGCTCAGGGTCAGGCGCTCCCAACGGGCCTTCCTCAAGGCTCAGACCTCTACTGCCCGGTGCGCCGTCCCCTATGCTTATAGCGATGGGCCCCTGGGGGTGTCAAATGTAAGGGGCATGGAGGGCTGAAGGCATGTCCCAGGTGTAGCGCCCACGGGTGGTGAAGGCAACAAAGAGCCAATGGAGCCCCTGCCTGGCCGGGGGCTCCTCCTGCGAAGGCCTCATCGTGTCCTCCACCATCCTCCCTGCCGCAGGCCTGCTCCACACTGGCCAGGCTCACTTCCCCAGCAGCCTCCCCCGCACCCGAGTGGGGTCAGGAATGACTGCTCGGTGAATGAAGAATGGAGGAGCGGGGGCAGGAGGTTGCCCTTCCTCGTCCCCACCCTTTCCAAATTTGACAGAACCAGCCAGCCCTTGTGGGCAGCCATGAGATCTCTTCGGTCCACAGCCCTAGGTGGTGCCCAGCCTGGTGTCCGCACAGAACAGGCGGCAGGGAGCGATGACACCGACGGGCCAAACAGTGGAAGTCAGGTCAGACTGGGGGGTGGCGCGCTTGGGCGCAGAACTTGGGGACAAGGGCAGGCACAGGGCAAGGCTGGAGCCCAAAGACAAAGCCAGCAGAGGCAGACGGAGTGGGGGCAGCAGGTGCGTGCGGCACAGCCTCGGGGGGCGCAGAGCGGCCGCGCCATTGTCAGGTCTTCTTCCACTCACCTCATGGGAGTTGGTGCCGTGAGCCACTCTGGTTTTGCAAACTGTGGGTGGGAGGGGGAGAAAAGTAGAGTCAGCGAGATCACTCATCCACAAAGCTCAGGTACGCGGACAGGCTCAAAACACCTGTGGCCCTCGGGGAAGGGGCAGGTGGGACACGGGACACTTGCTGCCTCAGCAGTGGCAGAAAAGCCCCTTCTGTCCACACCACCCGAGGACCTGTTTCCACAGTGTGTGGAGAGGGGACCCTGACCATGCCCTCCCTGGCAGCCAAGGCCTCTCTCCACCCTCTGAGTTTAAGGCCGGGGGCCCACGCCTGCCCCGCCCGCCCAGGGGAGCCCCAGCAGGTACACACTGAATGGGAAGGTCAGGCCGTTCTTCTCCAGAAGCTGCATGGTGTCCTCCCCGCACAGGCTCGTGAGCTCCATGAAGGGCGGTGAGCAGATCCTGTCATCTGCAGACAGAGGGGATGCCGTCAGCACGTGCGCCTGGCCGCCCGGGCCACTTCCAGAGACAGACCTCCCTCCCCAGGGCTACCCTGGGGACCCCTGCTCTCCCGGTCGGTCGGATGCCCCAAACTCCAGTCACGTGAACACACACACACACACACACACACAGAACAGCATATTTTTAAATCACATTTTCTAATAACATCTCTATAATTATAAAACCAATATGCAACTCTACAACCTGAAGATCAGAGAAGGGTAACAACCACACCAGCCCCACCCTCGTTTAGGCACACAGACAATACTCCTCGAGCTGCACAACAGGACACGGCTGGTAACCCGAGTGCTCACTAGTAAGCTACGGGCACTCCCCTGCTCCTTGCAAGGACCTCCCCACGTGACGAGTCAGCTCAGCAATCACGTGGGACGAGGCCGTGCAGAGCTCCCCGTGCGCATCTAGCACTGTGCTAAGGCTCCATGAGCATCACCTCTGACGTCTGCAAAAGAACCCGAAGAGGAAACCAAGGCCGGGAGGTTCGCGGGCGTGCCACAGCCACCCCTCCTCGTGCAAGGACCACCTAACGAAAGGTGGACGACCAGGCGGCTCCCGACCCATCGGCCAGCCAGGCCTGCGGGCCCTACTTCCTCACTCCTCTCAAGTGTGCCCGCCCCCTTCTCCAGCCCCCGCCAGCCCTGTCCCCTTCCATGCCTGCCTTCCAATCCCAGCCTCGGAGGGGCGCCCACCTCTGGCGGGCACCCAACCCGGTGGATTCCAGGTGTGTTTGGTTCTCTGAAAAGCTCTGGGAGCTGAGTCTGCCCTGCTCATCAGGAAACCCCCAGTGCCAGTCTCCGGGTGAGGGCAAATTTGTGGCATAGCAAATGTATTCTGACTTCATCTACTGAGTGTTAAATTACATCCCTCGTTTGTTGTTACTTTTTCTTGTATAGTCCCCTTCCCCGATCAGACCACCAGCTGCTCAGGAGGTGGGACCACCCTGTACTTCTGGGCACAGAGGCCTGGAAAAGCTGATGAGCGTTAATGGGGTGGGGGTGCCCCCCCAAACTTGAAAACCAAACCAGAGTAAACAAGCAAAACGACTCGTCTCCAACAGCTGTCAGCTCCTCGGCTGGCCAGGAGGGCGTGTACTAACCCAAGGTAAGGCCCAGCCTCACTTATCTCAGAAATGAAGGCCAAGAACCACACGGGGCACGTTAAAGGTGTTTTAACGTCCCTTCCCGCCCCTGTCCCCCAAAAGTCCAAACTCCAAATAGGTAAGAGTGTGGGTGGATTTCGGGGCTTCAGAGTTTCTGGGGGACCCAAGGAGGGATGTCTAGAGCTAGTGCTGGCCAAGCGCTGGCAGGGGGCGCTGCAGGCCCCCTGCACAGAGCCCTCACTGGCTCCTCAAGGGCTGTGCCCGTCCCCACGCTGACACGGAGGCCCAAGGTCACATGACGGCCAATGTCGGAGCCAGGGTGAAGAGCCAGGGTGAAGATAAGTCAGGCCAGGAAAAGATAAGTCAGGAAAATCCGGGTGGGGAATACATCCTGGCTCTCAGCCTGAGGCCATTATCCAAACCAGGCCCATTTCTGCACCCCCAGCCCAGAGTGAGAGCCAAGGCGCAGACACGGTGAGGGGTGGGCAGGCCCTTCTGGGCTGTGGAGGGAGGGAGCTGCTGGGCACACCTGCAGCCCAGCCCTGACGTGCCTCTGGGCCTGCAGAGGAGGACGCTGCAGGGCAGGCTTCGGACAGGCCCCACCTGGCCTGGCAGGGCCCCCCTCACACCATATACAGAAATTGATTCAGAAGGGATCATGACCTAATATAAAATCTCAAACGTTAAAACTCTCCAAGGAAGATGCAGGCATAAATCTTCATGATCTTCTACTAGGCAATGGTTTCTGAGACACTAAAAGCACAAGCAACCAAAGTAAAAATAGATAAATTTGACATCATTAAAAATAAAAACTTTTGTGCTTCAAAACACTATCAAGAAAATGAAAAGACAACCAACAGAATGGCGGGAAATGTTTGCAAATCACTAATCTGATAAGGGTCTAGTATCCAAAATATATAAGAACTATTAATAAATCAGAGAGACAACCCAAATTTAAAGTGGGCAATGAATTTGAATAGACAGTTCTCAAAATAAGACACACAGGAAAGGCCAAAAAAGGCACATGAGTCCTGGCCGGTTTGGCTCAGCAGTTGGAGTGTTGGCCCGTGGACCAAAGGGTTGCATGTTCGATTTCCAATCAAGGGTACATACCTGGGTTGCAGGTTCAATCCCTGGCTCCAACTGGAGACAAGCAATCAATCTCCCTCCCTCTTTCTCTTTCCCCCTCCTTCCCTCTCTTCCACTATCTAATAAAAACAAAAAAAAGTCAGTGGAAAAATATCCTTTGGTGAGGATTAACAACAACAACAAAAGCACATGAAAAGATTCTCAGAATCATTAGCCATCAGGGAGATGCACACCAAAACCACAATGAGATATAACTTCACACCTACCAGGATGGCTATCGTCAAAAAGACGGACAATAAATAACACATGTTGATATTGCCGGTGGGAATGCAGAACGGTGCAGCTGCTTTGGAAAACAGTCTGACAGTTCCTCAAGTAAACGCAGTTACGAATGAGCCAGCAATTCCATGCTAGATATATAACTGAGAATGGGAATCGTACTAACGTTCTCACAACAGTCAAAAAGTAGCAACAACCCGAATGTCTATCGACTGATGAATGGACAAGCAGAACATGGTCTATCCGCACAGGGGTGCTATTCGGCCACACACAGGGATGAAGTCCTGACCCAGGCAACCACATAGTTGAACCTTGAAAACATGACGCTACGTGAAGGAAGCCACTCACAAAAGCCACGTATGATGTGATTCAGTGACCTGAAATGTCCAGAATAGGCCAATCATAGAGACAGAAAGGGTGCGGGCAGTTGCCAGGGACTGGGGCAGTCGGGGGACGGGGGAATGACTGCTGATGGGGACATTTCTTTTTGGAGTGATGATGTTCAAAATTAGACGGTGATGGCTGTTGCACTTTGTGAATACAGTCAAAATGAACGAACTGTATGCATACTTTCAAAAGGTGAATTTTATGGTGTAGGAATTATATCAATAAAAAAGAGGGGGCCCTCCATGGGTCACCGGACAATGTAAATGCTTCCCATGAAGTGTCTCCTTAATCCTGCAGCAAACCAGAGTCCCGCCCCGCCCCTTGCCAGATCCAGGGTGACGTTGGAGAAGGACGGGGGCGCGCTCCCCTAGAAATGCTCGGGGGTCCAGATGAAATGCAGAGACAAGACACAGCCCATAAGTGGGCCGCATCCAGCATTAGGTCGGACACCTCCACCCTTCCGAAACCTTAGGCTCTGCTGTGTGAGGCAGCAGCCTGGGTGGTGGCAGGACCCAGCATGGTGGCAAAGGACGGACTGCGCCAAGAAAGAGGGGCACGTGCAGTGTCACTGTCTTCCTCTGTCCTAAGTTGGAGCCTGCCGGCCACACCCTGAGGACCAGGCCCGCTGGCTACGCACCCTCTCCTGCCCCAGGGATGGCCTGAGACAGCCCACACCCAGCCTTGGGCGAAGGCATCCTGCGTCCAGGGCAGAGGCTGGAAGGGATCTGTGACCTCGCCGGGCCTGCCCCTCTCTGGAGTCCGTTAGAGCAGACCATGACATGTTTACTGCTTGAGCCACTTTCTGGCGGCCTGCAGCCCAAACAACCCTGACCTATCCATGAAATCACAACCAGAAATGACTACAGCTCCTGTTTTGGTTTCAACAACTGCTCAACAACAACAAAAAAGGTGTTGGGACTTCGCTACATCTTAGGAGCTAAGACACGAAGGACAAAGGGGCACAGGTGCCGCCCTCGAGGAGCTCACAGTCCCGGGAGGGACCGGACAGTGCACCAGGCTGATGGACTGACAGGTGAAGGGAGACGAGGCAGCGCTGGCAGGACACACAGCAGGGACAGCAAGTGCCAGGGGCACCAGGGGAAGTGACCGGGCCGCACCTCACTGAGCAGACACACGGGGGCAGGCGCACCCCAGCAGGCGGACAGCCTGGCGAAAGGCCCAGGGGACCGACGTGCTGCTGTCTGGAGGCACGGGCTGGGCTTGTGGTCAGTCTAGCTTGTGGCAGGGCGCCTGGCGAGTGGAGGGCTGGTGAAGGACCCAGGCCCTGCGCAGCGCAGCCAGCGACTCGGTGGCAGGAGACAAGCCGGCCCGTCCCACGTGACACACGGTGGCGTGGAGGTTCCTCCAGCTCAACCATGGGAAACTCGCAACATCGCCAGCAGCTCCTGCCCCAAACAGAGACAGGCCCGAGCTTCTACAGGCAGCCTGGGAGCCCGGGAGGCTATTTCTGGCTCCCCAGAAAGGCTGCTGTGGCTTGTTTACCTACTGTCTTTATTTTGGGATGGGAGTTGGAAAGAGGCTTTTTTTGGTGAGATGGTGGGTTGTGTTCTGTTAAGAGCTGAAACATCAGCCCCTGGGAAACTGAAACACCCCCACCTTCCCCTGCCGCCATCACCAGAGAAGGTGAAGCTGGGAGTCCTTGGAGATGGGAAAGTCCCAGCTGTGTCCGAGTCCAGAGTGGAAGACGAGAGTTCAAAGCCACAGTTACCAGCAGGCCCAGGGGAGAACCCAGGTGCCCCGAGGCACAGCCCACTGCCCTGTCCACTCTGCCAGGCGGCCACGCTCCTCCGACCGAGGCTGCTACAGAACTGGCAGGAAGACAAAAGACCAGTGCAAACAGGTGGACGCCAGAGGGCCACGGGGTGGGGGAGGGCAGACGGCTCTTGGGAGGTGCAGCGCGGACGCCTGGCCTCGAGCCCAGGCCTCGCTGCTCCGATGCAAGCTCTGGAACCCCTGGGCTCCGCGGGGCCTTGCTGCCCACGGGTCAGTCGGGAGCCACGCCTCCCTGGTACCTGACAGGCACCCAGCAGGGGCAGCTGCTATTTCGGGTACCGTGCTGGGCAAGCTCAGCTGGGGTCACCCACAGGACAGCAGGTAGATCCTGAGTTGTGGCCACTGGTCCCTGTCCAGCTCCCTGGGGTGTGCTGGCCGCCGGCCTCGCCCTCACTGGCCGTCTCCCCGAGCCCAGCGTGGTGCTGGCGGCCAGGCCCTGCGTGTGGCCGTGGTGGAAGCCTCGTGGCACTGGTGGTGGTGGGCCTGGGAACGCTGTGACAGACGGCCTCGGGTCCCTCCTACTGGCCAGGCTGAACTTCACCAGACAGCCCGATGAAAACAAGAAGGGGCAGGGGCAGCCCCCGAGGACATGCAGGGCTGGAATCTGCAGAAGCTTCTGTGCCTGGCAGGGCCCCAGAGGTGAGACCGACACCCAGATGCGGGGCTGCGCTGAGGGGAGGGGCCGGGGCCCAGGAGCCTTTGGCGAGTCCTGGGCAGCAGGGCAACACCTCAGCGGAACGTGCCTCGGGGCAGGCGGGAGCCGTCATGGGCTCTGAACGGCAGCTCCATGAGGGCCCGGGCCTGCGGGTCTGGTCACCGCGACAGGCCCAGGGCCTAGAACATGCCTGGCACCTGCGGCGGGAACTGCCCTGTTGAGCAAAGGGGCTGACGGCGCCCTAAGGCACAGGCTGGGCCTCTGGCACCTGGGCCACACCTGGCAGGTGCAGGCCCTGTGGCCGGCGTTCTCGTGCCACCTGACCACGTGCCAGGCCTGGCCTGCTGCAGGGCCCTCACACCGCCCGCATCTGCCCTGCACCCCTGAGGCCTGCCCCGCCCCGGCTCATTCCCGCTGAAAGAGACAGAGGAGTCACACCATCCCTCCGCCTCCCACTTCTCCAAAGAACTGCCCGCGCGGACTTGTCTCTCCTCTGCCATGGCTGCAACTGAACTTTCCTTCCTCACTGTTTTCGCTGGACGCTGCCATCAGTATTTCCCATGATGTTGCACGTCCTGGTCACCCAACTGGCGACATTTCCCCAAGTCAGGCATTCACACATGGGCCAGCTTTCTTCCCCACAGACAGGACGTCGATGAACATCTCTCATGCTTAGGCCGTGCTTGTGGTAAGTCACCCCCACAGACCAGGCTCCCAGAAGCGGGTTTTGCAGCCCATGGGAATCAACATTTCTATGGTTCTTGACACACAGTGTCACGTTATTTCCCAAAGGGACTGAGTATTTGCTGGGACACCTCCCAGCCCAGGGTCCCACTTTCAGCAATCTGGGCTGTAGCTTCGTGACAGAGGATGACAGGCATGTTGAGTGATCCCATCCAGCAGGCCCCAGCAGAGCGAGCCGAGGCACGAAGACACTGAGGCTGACCCGGGGGCTGGGGGCAAGGCACAGGGGTGGCACAATGAGCTAAAGCCCTGGACTTGGGCCAGAGACCAGCATGAGTCCCAGCCGCTTCCCAGGCAGTCCAGGTGGCCTTCAGGTCATGGGCTCCTGACCGGTCCAAGAGGCGTCATAATAGCCAGTCCTGTCCCCTTGCTGGAGCTGCAGTGAGAATCAGGGACGAGGCAAGTGCTGCAGAATCTGCAAAACACCAGTGCAAGCAGCCAGCCCTCCCGGGGGTGCAGGGGAGGGCCTGGTGCTCCATCTGCTCACACTCTCCTCTCGAGGGGAGGGGGCTCTGCGTCCAGGCGCCACGAGCCAGGCAAGGGGCCCAGCAGGGGCAGAAGCAGAGACGAGGGGACACCCCAGCCCTGCGTGCAGGAGGAGGGCAGGGCGAGCGTGCAGCTCAGATCTCCAGCTAGCAGCCCGGGGCTCCCGACTCCCAGGAGAACTGGGATGCCGGGTGGCAGCAGCGCCAGCCCAGGCACCAGAGTGAGCGGCTCAGGAGGGCAGACTTCTAACTGCACCCTGGAAAGACCAGGGAGGACTCCGAGGGAGGAGGCGACATCCCAGTGGGCCTTGGTGGAGGCGGGCAGTTTCCATCTATTCAAACCCTCTCCCCTGAGCCAGAGCAGCTACACCAACTGGGACCCTCCTCCCAGGCAGAGTGGGCTCCGTGAAGCAGGCGCCCGGTCTATTCTGTTCACAACCAAGACCCAACAAGCTGGTGAATGAACTAAATACTGTGGCTGCCGCCTCTCCTGGCCCAAGGCACCCAGACGCTGCCTCTCAGGGTTGGGTGGGCTTGCTCTCCTGGGCTGCTCCCTGTTCCCAAGGTCCCAGGTGGTAAGGCAGGACACAGTCTCTGCCGAAGGGTCGAGAAGATTCACAGTGTCACTGGATGGGGTGCGGGTAGCAGGGTGCAGGTTCTCATTCCATCTTCACAGAGCGGGGGGTGGGGGGTGGACAAATGCCCCGATTCGCAAGCCCTGACTTTGCACATGAGGGTCCCTCGGCCTAGCAAGACCTTTCTTCCAGCCTCCGCTGGGCCCCTCCTCCTGGGCCACCCCTCCTCTGAGCACTCCCTTCCCACACATCGAGGAGGAGGCCCCTTCTGCTGGGCTCCCCGGGGCCCTGTGCTGCTCCCCTCGGTGACTAATGACGGGCCCCCCTGTGCACAGACTGGGTACCCCTGGAGGATCTGTGCAGTCCCGGGTTGCCTAGTTTTGAACCCCAGCTATACCTCTTATCAGCTGTGTGATCCTGGCCAAGTAACTTCACCTGCCTCAGTTTTCTGGTTGAAAAATGAGGACAACAGTAGCTATTCTTAGTGTTGTCCCCTCCCCCACATTTGGAAAATGTACTTTTCAATTATGAAACAGTTCCTAAATGCAGCCTGTCCTCCTGGGGCACGGGAGGGCACGGGCAGGCCTGGCGCAGTGGCCCGGCACGGGGGCTTCTTCCCAGCTGCCTGGCTAAATATTCCCGGACTCTAAGCAAACAATCACCTTTATGGCCCCCTCACCGCGAAACCATCTTCTCCCTCACACACCATCAGATTCCTGGCGTCCTGCCCACCCCACCCCACCCACCACCTCACCCAAACCACACGCAGCTGGTGGGGCCTGGCTCCTCTTTCCACAGCTCGCAGCTGAGGAGCTGTCCACGCAGGCCTCCCTTATGGGCTGTCTCTATCCCCCCAAACCCACAAGCTGAAGTCCTAACCCCAGGACCTCACAATGTGGCTGCATCTGGAGCCGGAGCCTTTTTAAATGGGGATTAAGTTACAGTGAGGCTTTGGGGAGAACCCTAATCCAACCTGACTAGGGTCCTTATGAGCAGAGATCAGGACGCACAGAGGGACAACCATGACCAGAAACAAAGAGGCCAAGGAGAGAGGGCTCAGAAGAAACACGCCCTGCCTGACCTTGGCCTTCCAGCCTCCAGAGCTGTGAGGACATTCGCGTCTGTGATCCAAGCCTCCAGCCCCTCAGAATGCAGAGCCCAAGGTCATTCCCAGCCACACCCTGGCTCTCCATGCAGTGGCCTCCTCTCCACCCCACCCCACCCCCCGCACCCCGCTGGGACTCCCCTCATCCACCCGCTCGCCCAGCATCCTCAAGTTCTGCAAAGTTCCTGAGAAGAGCTGTCTTATAACACTGCCCCTGCGGACGGCACCCGACCAGGCCTCTCCCACCAGCCGTCTCGGTCTAGCTACCATCTTTCTCGCACACTGTGTCATGTTGGGTGGCTCAGCTCTTGTACCCCATTAAATTTCCACATTTGGGTTCTGAGTCAGCAACCAGACGGTACATTCCGTGGGGTTAGGACTGGGCCTCACCCCTGGCCCAGCACTGCTCAGAGGAGGCAGGTATCAGCAGGAACCGTCTCTAGGACAAGCGTACGTGTGTGAGATGAAGAAGAGATCAAATAAAAGGGGCCTGTAAGCTCTGGAAACAAAAGGAGAGCGGAAGCATGAAGCAGGCACAACTGACCAGTGCAGGGAAGAGAAAAGGGGCCTGCAACTCCCCAGCTTGACACCAGGAGGTGCTGTTGGCCTAGCACAGCCCTGATAACTGGACACAGACTTCAATGGACAAAGCACAGAGGGCCTGGCCCACCCACCTGCAGGCTCTAGTGTTCCTGACTCAGTGTCTGACTGTTCAAAGTCACCTTCCCCCTGCTGTTACACTGTTAGGGGGCAGGAGCCACATGCTCTTGAATTTTAAACAGGAAAATACATCCCGTGTGTTCTGGGTGAACCAAGTTTCAGCCTGACAGCAGCTTGGAAAACAACCCCGATGGCTTTTTGGCTCACAATGATGGCAGCCACCCAGTAATTCAGAATCATCAAGTACGGTGGGAAAGCAGCCACAGGCCCGGGCCAGGAGGAGGCGGCGGCCAGGAAGGACCTGGATGACAGGCCCATGGATGAGAGGAAATGCAGTTGGAACTGCTCTCCAGTCTGCAGCCAGGTGGGGACCGCAGAGAGCATCCTGTCCTCACCACGACTCTGCTTCCATCCACTGGCCTGGCCAGAAAGGACCCGGCACCCCATCATAGCAAACCACACGCACACCCCACGTGACTGCGTCTTCGTCTGGCAGCTCTCCTGGGGGGCAACCTCTGCTGGGACAGCCTTACTGCCCAGGCCCCCCTCCCCCCCTTATTCAGATATGTCAGAACATCTGCTCTGAGTTGCTGATTCCCCCCAGTCACACTTAGACACTGCCCCATGCTCCATCCCCACATGTCCCCTAATACTACTTCCAGTCACTCTGCATTCCCTTTACTGTAGGTGACTCATGTCTCCCTGCAGCCCAAGGGTCCCCGGAGGCTAGGTGGCTGAATTTAGGGGAAGAGGACTCCTTGGGCTTCAAAGGGGTGAAAACAATTGGATACTCATTCATAGCCCCAATGAGATGTTACTGAAATAACAAGTTTTGTTTTGTTTTAAGATGTGAAGAGTTCCAGCCCTTGCAGCCAGCATGCCCTGGGGATGTGAGGAGCCTGACTCATGGAAACCACTTGGAAATCTGCCAGAGCTGGGGGTCAGTCTCAGAAGCAACAGATCCCCTCCCTCTCCTCCCCCTCCTCGTCCCTCCGAGGCCACGGGAGTGCGCAGTTGTGGGCTAAGTGCCTGGATTCCGAGCCCAGGTCCACTGTCTCACCTTGGACTGGCTGCCTCTCTGTGCCTCAACTTCCATCTCTGCAAGGTGGGGATAACAGCGTCACCCACTCACTGCCTAGGGTCGCCGTGAGCACCTGTACGCTGGGGCTGTGTGCGAGGTGCCGGAATATGCTCTGAGTAGGGCTGTGCTGCCATTGGTCAGAGTCGGGTCTACTCCCTGTTACTCACTGACGTCCAACCCACAACCCAGGGGTCCATTCAGACCCTACCACGGGGTCTGGTGCTCCTCAGGAGCCAACACTGTCCCCTGAGTGTCAGGCACCCCCTGTGGGATAAGGGAGAGAAGGCTGCCTGCCCATGTCAGGCCCTGAGGAACTCAGAGCTGGGGTGAAGCGTCGTCAAGGTCAACAAAGTGGCCCACGAGGGACTGAGTCCAGAACGGCAGCCTGGGGCACGCTGGATGCACAGGCAGGACCGGGCTGCTCGTCACAGGAGGAAACTGAGGCCCTGGGAAGTTAAGTTCTTTTTCAAGGTCAAACGCCAGTGTGTGGCAGAGTGGGCATCTGCGCAGGCAGCCAGGCCCCACCGCCAGGCCCTCACCATCCCTTCGTCACTTCACCCCTCTCGCACAGTGCTCTGAGGACTCTGGGCCTGAAGGGGTCAGGAGACAAGGCCATCAAGCGGGCTGTGTGTCCCCGACACTGGTGGCCAGACACTCTGGGCTGCCTGGGTTTGTGTGACCTTGAGAAAGTACTTCACCTCTCGGTGCCTTAGTTTCCTGATCTATAAAATGGGCAGAAGACCAGTCCCGCCAGTAGGGCTTCTGTAAGGACCAAATGAGTTAAAACACAAAACACAACAAGAACCGGCACGTAGCAGGTAGCAGGTGGCAGATTTCACCGTCCCCTCCACCACCCTCCTCATTGGTATCATTCATTTTTTGAAAGTCCCCCATTTTAAAAAGTCTGGGATCATCTTAGAGAGTCCAGCTGCTCTGCGTGAAGACGAAGGAACCAAAAGTGCTTTTTTCTGCTCAGTGACAATGCTCCTGACATCAAGCAAAAAGGAGGGAGACGGAGCCTGCGCGTCCATCCATCTGCCGGACAGAACTCAGGCTTAAAGCAGATCGGCAGCGAACGTGCGAGCCACCCCGGGGGCCACCACTCACTTGCTGGCAGAGCACACGGCTTTGAGGGGCACCCCGTGCTCAGAATACAAAGTTGGGTCTGGGCTGTTGGTCCCCAGCAGGGCCAAAGAAACGGAGATGGCAGTGATGGGTGAGCAGGAACGACGGGGACAAGACGTCTGCCGGCCTGACAGTGTGTCTGGCCCTGGTCTGAGCCCCGAGGCAGCAGGGTGAGAACTTCACAGCAGTCTCCTAGAGGCTGGAGGGGAGGGGGCTCCGACCCGGTCCCAGACTCCCCAGCGTGGCAGCAGGACCCTGTGCCCAGCACCAGGGGGCTCTCCCCAGAAGGGACTGTTCTCTGTTCCCAATGGTAACCTGTTCTCTTACCTGCCCCCAGGAAAGCCTTCCTCCCGCCACACCTCTGCTGCTGAAATGGAACCCTCGTTGCTGAAGCCTGGAGTCGGGCCTGGGCTGGAGGCTTATAATGCTGGCAGAACAAGCCCCGCCACCCTGGCCTTTCTCGGCACCCGTGGGGGCATCACTCACCCGTGAACCCAGCACAGCCTCGCCCTGCCCTGCCGCTGGCTTACTGCGCCGTGGCTGTGGCTGCTACTGTGTTTCTCCTCCCTGCTCACCCCTACCCCACCCTACACAGAATGCCTCCCACCAATGGCCCCCACCCTCTGGGCTCTGTCCGCTCTGCTCCGACCCACTGCCGTCACCCTCGCCCTCCTCAGGCCCTCAGCACCTCTCCCCCAACTCCGCCGCAGCCTCCCTGCCGCATCCACAGGCTAAGTCCAAACTGGCACTGGAGGGCCTCTGGGAACTGGGCGCGACCCCTCCGCAGCACAGACACCTTCCTCCTGCTAGGTCCACAGTTTCAGACCCACTTCACACATCACCTCCTCAGCAGCCTGTTAATACAGATGACCAGGGTCACCCCCTCCTCTGGCCCAAGCCCATCACCCCACCAGCCACAGCTCAGACCCCACTGCAGGATCTTCTGCCTCAGGTTTCCCCAGTGTGTCTGCTTCTTCTGTAACTGATTATTGAAAACATACTTCCTCTGCTTGCACATTTATCAAACACTTATGCTCCAGGTCCTGCTCTGGGGCTTCAAGGTCCCCAAAGACACCCTGCCGTCCTCAAGGCCCTCCGTCGGGTGGGAAAGAGGAGTGAGCAGACCTGACAGCAGACTGCCGCGGTGACGAGGGCAGCAGGGCTCCCGGCAGCAGAGGGAGCGCGGAGGCCCACACAGGAAGGAAGTGTACAGCAAGGAGGGCTGCCTGGAGGAGGTCGCCTGAGACACACCCTAGAGATAATGAGGGTGTCCAGAAGAGGAAAGCAAGCACAAAGATCAGGGGCCAAGGGGGGGCGCCCGAGAGGTCTAGCATGGCTGCAGTGAGGGGAGTGAGGGTGATATGGCAAGGATGTCACCTGGGGAGGGGGTGGGCAGGGCCACATGCTCCAAGATGCCGCACTGGCCACAGAGATAGAGACTTCTTATTGATTACATTCAACTTAACTTAGCAGTGTGCAGGGAAAAACTCTTCTGTTTGCTCAGTGTGACAGGCAGAATCCTAAAATGGCCCAAGGCTGTCCCTGCCGTGTACGCCTGTCATAATCCGGTCTGACATTTCCTGGTCTGACGCTGCCCTGGTCAGCTGCTGAGCAGTATCCCTCCCGGCTGACTCAGCCGGTGACCTGTTTCATCTTGAAGGAGCGGAGAGCTGCTGACCCGGAATGCAGAAGCAGAGGAGCCAGACATGGGCCCAGGTGGAGACACGGATGTCCCGAGCCGTTCCAGCTGGTGGAAACGTGGATTAACTCCATGGCAGCTGTTACCAGTGATTTACGGCCCCTTCCGGACCCGGGCAGCACTGCTGCCCCCACTCAGCTCCAACTCCCACACGCAGCAGCCTGTCTGATTCTCAAGGCATCTTAAAAACACTATTTGGAGTGCTCTCTAAAAGCAGAGCAGACAATGTGAGCTTGGCTCCGACGCAAAGATGAACTTCCATCAATGAAATGGTCCATATTCTGAAACAATGATATCATGTCCTTAATCCAAAAAGGGCTCTAATCATCAATAAAGAAAAGACCAACAACACAACAGACAAACGGGCCAGTGACATGAAGAGACTCACAACGAGCAGTGTGAAAGGCTAATGAACACAGGAAGAGATGCTCAGTGTTGCCAATGATGGGAAAAACGCCAAGTGAAGATAGGCTCCATCTCCCGGGTGGGCGGGCAGGTGCGATTAGGGGTGAAATGTGTTCACTTTCCGAAGAACAACAGAGCAATACCTGCCAGCGTGGGAAATGTGTATAACAATCTAGGACCCCAAAACTCCACTTCTAGGGATCAGTTTCACAGAAGTATGTGAAGATCTATGTTTACTTTGGTTTATTATTTTTTTGAAACCAATCAAAGTGGAATGACCTAACAAGCCCAATATAACTGAGCGCATTACGGTTCTTTCATTCACATGCTGAAATATGTTGCCGTCACAGAGGACAGGGCAGACCTGATCTCCATCACCTTTATGGGCTAACATGGAAAGAAGCCAAGCTATTAAGTGAGGAAAAAAACAAATTTTATGAGAACACATGCAATATGACACTGTTTCTTTTTTTTTTTAAGCACAAATGCATGTGTGTGTGTATGAGAAGGTCTAGAAAGATGGGGATTCCACAGTTAGGAGACGCTGCCTCTGGGAAGTGCGGCTGAGGCCAAACCAGTTTGAGTCACCAGCAAACAAGGCTGCCCACGGACAGAGGGGCTTCGGACGGAATGTGCATCACTAGGGGGTGGCCCTGGGAGGCCTACAGTGTAGGCATCCTCAGGGTGCAGGGTGAAGCCGTCTCCCAGAAGCTGTGCAGAAAGCTAGAGGGGCCACAATCGATTCTGCGGAAAGAGCTACATATTGCTCTAGTCCATTGATTCTAAGCCATGTGCTTTTTCATTTTCTGTCATTGAAATACAGATGTTTCTTTTCTTTCTTTTTTTCCTTTTGGTTAATCCTCACCCGAGGATATTTTTCCATTGATTTTTAGATAAGCGGGGAAGAGAGAGAGAGAGAACCATCCATGTGAGAGAGTCACATCAATTGGTTGCCTCCCGCACAACCCCAACCACGGCCAGGGATTGAACCTGATACCCAGGCATGTGTCCTTGACTAGGAATCGAACTCACAACCCTTCTGTCTGCAGGCTAATGCTCTAACCACTGAGCGAAACCAGCCAGGGTGAGATGTTTCATTATTGATAGTGGGTCACAAGGTAAGAAGCTTCCCCCAGGGCAGGGCAGGGATTCAGACCCAGAGCCTCCCGATGCTGAGGTGGTGCCTACCTGGGCTTGTCCCATAGCCGGTGCTCACCCTGCCCAGTGAGGAGCAGAGCAGCTCAGAAAGGGCAGCGATGCCCAGGCCCCACGAGGGGCTGAGATGGGCACCCAGGCCTATTCCTTCCACTCCATATGTGTTGCTGCTCTTGAACAGACCGGGCAGATTTCTGTTTCCTCCGAAATCATACGAGGCAGAGACTTGGTGACCATTTATTTGAAGCAGAGCTGCTGGTCTCCAGTGGACAGCAGGGATCTTCTCTGGTCACTGTCGTAGCCTGGACACCAGGGGGTGCCCAGGAGCAGTGCCAGCAGCCACTGTGGAAGGCCCCCAGAGGTTCTGGGGATCACTGGCCCCCAGGCATCAGAGCCCCCAACTGTATCCACTATCTCCATCATGCCTTGGTCCCCCCCCCACACCCTGCCAAGCCCATGGAGGAGGTGGTATATGAGGACTGGGAGTCACATTCAGGAACCACTGGCTAAGAGTACAGCCAGAGGTGTGGGTTCAAATCCCAGCTCTGCCCCTAGTAGCTCTGTGCCCTCAACCAACTTAAGCTCAATGCACTTCAGTGTCCTCACCGCTCTGGGTGGCAGCAATACCTTTCTCACAAGGTCACCGTGAGAATTAAATGAGCACACACACGTGCAGTGATTCGAACGGTGCAACCCGCGTGCTGACGGACACATGCTGAGGCCGTGGCGGGTCTGCGTCCAGGCCTCGGCTCCAAGCCCCCCGCACCTCTCCCACCCACACCACCTTGCGGCTCACCAAGGGTGGGCAGGACAGCCATCCCCCACCTGAGTGAAAGGGCCCCCAACTCCACACAGGCCCAGCAGTCCTCCCCACCCCCGCAGAGACACTGTGGGGAATTATTTCTCCCGGGCCGCGAGGAATGTTGTTTTCTCTACACTTGGTGTCTAGATTACTCCATTTCAATCCAGCCTCCAAGATGAGCCCTGATTAAATTCCCATAAAACCACAGGCAGCATCACTCAGTCTGCGGTGTGCACAGCCCTCCCCAGGGAGGCCGGCGTCCAGTGGCCATCTGTCACCTCCAGCACACGTGTGGGAGGCTCCAGGAAAAGGGCCAGCCAGTCAGTCCTCACCCGCAGCTGTCGTCAGCTCGAAAGGGCCCCAAGCCCTGTGGTCTCAGACACTTCCCCAGCTGCTGCCCCCAGGACCAAGGGGACAAGTCTGTAGCATCCAATCAGAGCCGAGAACCGCTCGGCTTGGGGGGCAGAGCCAGGCCGTGGTCTCGGGCTGCCATCGCCTGGCACGATGCGCCCGGGAGAAGAGGCCGCAGGTGTGTGCAGGCCACCCCGCCGGCCACAGCGCCCTGCTCTCGCCCCATGCCCCCTGGCAGCGCTCTACTTCTGGGAGGCTCCAGGTCTGTGCCGTCTGTGCCTCTGGCCAAGGCTGTGGGTGCAGCCCCGCCCAGAAGCAGTGGTCTATCAGGGAAACCCGTGGCCCAGGCGCTCTGGGGTGTCACTCTGCCAGCCTACCGACCTCTCGCTGTTTCGTAGAAGGACTTACGGCCTCGGTCACAGGCTGGGGCCACACCCCTGGACAGCAAGAGGGAAAATGGTCATTCTAGGTCATTCACCCATGGAGTCCCCAGGCAGGACTCCAATTCTCAGAACGTGGCAGGGCAGACTGCTAGTTGTTCCCCAAAACTCATTCTCCCCTTCTTCCACGTGACAAAGCTCCCCAATCTCAGCACTTCATCCGGGCCCGCAGCTGCCCAGAGCACAGGCCACAGGCCCCCGCCGCCTTGCAGCTCATGCGGGGCAGGTCTGGCCAGCGATGTGTGAGCAGCACACCACGCTGCAGCCTCCAGACCTTTCCCGGACATACCCAGGTGCTTCCCTTCACTTCCCTCTTCCTCGCGCCCCTCCACCCCACGGTCCGGATGGTGGAGGTGCCGGCTGCGGTTCCGGCACCACCTTAGACCAGTGGGCTGGAAGAAGCCTGTCCCTGCATCCCACACAGTCCCAGGTGCCCTTCCTCTGGGCTTATACATGAGAAAGAAATGACATTCTCTCATTTAAGCACCACGACTTTTAGTCTCTATTGCTGCAGCAACTTTAGTACTAATCAAATGTGCAGGTCTGAGACGGACAGGTCTGAGGTAGAGAAAGGACCCGGCTTCCCCTCCAGACTCGGAATGAGAAGAAGAGCTCAGGGAAAGTAAAATGGAGACGGCACCGCTCACCCCGAGGCTGCGCAGGTCCTCAGCGGGTACACGGGGAGCTCTGGGCAGCAGACCTCACCTGTCGCCCACAGCTGAGGCTCTGCGTGCAGGGAGCTAACCCGCTGGGCGTGGACCATCCAGGAGCTCTGCAGCTCTCCCTGGACCAGTCTCCCCTTGTGCCTTCCCGCCCCACCGCAGAGCAGCCTCCCGCCTGCCCCATCTCCCCTGCAGGCGCCCAAGCTCCCGAGGACAGGGAGCAGCTTCAGCGTGGGGGCTGAAGTCTCCACGAAGCCCCTGCTCCCAACACAAAGCGGTGTCCCTTGGATTGCTATAGCTGACGGAGGAATGAAAAGGTAATTACAGCTGTTTACAGCACGCCTGGCAGGGCTGAGTCCCTCCAGGAGCAGCAGAGGGGCGGAGGAGCGCCAGGGGCGTGCTTCCAGAGAAGGTTCTCATCTGCAGAGGAGCCAGCCTCTGGGGGGGTGTGGGGGAGCCCGCAGTCTTCCCCATGAGCAGCCCCGTGGACAGGAAAAGGCTAGGCATCTCAGCCTCTGACAGCCCTCCGGGAAGAATACCAGCCCGGTTCGGCATGCCGATAAGGACAACTCGGGGTGCAGCGGTCACGGCGCACCCAGGCACCCACCCACCCGCCCACACAGTTCCTGCTCGCCTCGGACCAAGGCCATCTGTAGGGCTCGTCCACAAGTTCTTGCCAGTCCTGGAGGCGGTGCCCCAAGCAGGCAGCTTCTGGGCTGACGACATCCAGGTCTGAGGTTTCTTGGACCCAGCAGAGTGGAGTCTGATCCTCTCCCCTCTGGGAGCTGGTCACCAGTCCCTCAGGCCTGTGGCTGGGTGTACGACACCCTCACAACAGGACAAGGGAACGGCCCCTAGAACCTGTCATAGGCTGTGCCCACACTGGATGTCCTTAAGGCATCCTCGCCCTGGCCATTTGGAGCATCATCCTGTACACAAAGGTGGCAGATTTGGTTCCGGGTCAGGGCACATACCTAGGTTTCGTGTTCAACATCCGGTCAGGGTGTGTACGGAGGCAACTGATCGACCTCTCTCACCCCACCCCCTTCCCCACTCTCTTAAAAAAAAAAAAATCAATAAACATATCCTCAGGTGAGAGTTAAAAATTTTTTTAATTAAAAAAAGAAGTGTATTCCCATCTCCTCACTCACCAGCTTACATGCCTTCAATGGCTGCCCACAAAGTCCCCACAACTGCATGAGGTGTTCCAAGCCCCCCACTCTGACCCGATGGCCTGCAAGTCCCTCCCAAGCACCCCACACTTCACTCCCTCAGCAGCTGCCCACCAGGGATGGCCCTGTGTCCCGTGTACCCTGCAGTCCAGCCCCCGCTAGTCCCCTGCTTCCCCGGGCTCACCCCTGACCCCCAACCCTGATGTCTGCCCATAAAGTCAAGACGGATTTCAAGATCCAATCCAGATGCCTCACCCCTTTTCATCATAAGGGAATAGCAACAGCAGCTGCCATTCCGGGGTGACCCCAATGGGCTGGCACCGTGCTGAGTGCCCATCAGACACCCTCCAGTTATCCCCACCCAGGAGCCCATGGAAAAACCACTTGTTATCTACATCTTACAGAAAATGAGCTCGGACTTTGCCAAGACCACACAGCAGCAAAAGCCCAGATTTGGACACAACCTCAGCCTGTCTCCTCCGAAAGCCCGAGCTCTTTGCTCTGAGAAAACCTCCCTAGAGGTGCCCTCCCCGAGCCCATCAGGACCACACGCTTCTACCGGGCGTGTTGAGAACATGAGCCACGGCTGCAGCCTGCACCCCTCCCCCTCATCGGGACGTCTCACCTCAATTCGACCTCCTGTCCCTTCACACATAGTCGGTGTCCAACACACACACCTGGGAAGGGATGGGTTTCCTTTCCAGACCCAACATTCAGCCAAAACATCACCCTAGATCTCCCTTCTCACCAAGGACTCTGGTTGGACAGGAACATAAAGGGAAGGGAAGTGGACGTCGTCACGGACCATTCCAGATCCGAGGAGGACAGGATGCTCGGGTGCTGGAAACGCCTGCCCACTTGCCCTCCATGCCCTGGAGGTCAGGTTCATGCTCTGCCCCCCTGCCCCCAATGAATGCCAGGCACCCAGGGAAACAGGCCTCGAGACCCTTCCAGGACAGTCAGGGCACGCTCATTAGATACAAGAACTCACCACTCCCAGCCAGGGCCCGTGCGCGGCCCTATGCCGGGCGCTTGCTGGATGCAGGGCCCTCTGGCCATGGACGTGAAAGTCAAAGGTTAGGAGCCAGGGAGCCTGAGGGACACCTGGCTGAATGCTGGCTCTACGCACAGGCTGTGTGATGTCAGTCTGTGTGCTTACTCTCTGAGCCTCCGCACCTATCTGTAAAACTAGGCAGGAGACCATGCCCTTCTTTATGAGCTCAAGAGAGAGAATGTAAGGAGAGGGCTTAACCTGACCCCAGGCACCTGGCACACACGGATCAATGCTGTTGTCATTATCCCAGTACGGTCCTGTCAGCCAAACTCCCCATCACACAAAACAATGCCCGAGGCCAAGTCACCTCCAGGCCAGGGTCCGCGGCAGTGTGCGTAGGCCACGCTCACGGTCTGGATGGCAGACAGGGGCTGCCTCTCCTACCCGAGATGAATCCCCACAAAGCCCCAGGGCACAGGCAAACACATCTCCTTAAAATTAAACACGAGTGCTCGGCAGGGAATGCTTGGGCTGGCAAAGAGAACTAGGAGGTCACTGTTAACATGAATCTTTCCAAAAAGCATAAACAAACACCTTGGAAAGGCCGCCTGCCTCCCCCGGAGCTGCCCGCCCAGGGGGTGGGGAGGTGAGTCCCCAGGGACCGAGGCTGCAGCTGGAGTTCCCGTGGCAAAGAGGGTGGCTGCCGCGGGAGAACACAGCGTACCCCGAGAGGTCCAGCCGCCACAGTACATCTCCATGTGTTTGATTAAAGGCCCTTTAATTTCTCTGTTTGTCTCCTTCGCCCAGTTACGTAACTGCACTCGCCGGCCTGCCGCTGGGCTCGTCACACACACTCTGCTCTCGAACCACTGTGTCGTGGGGACACTTCCTCGCCCTCCGTGGCTTCAAGACAACAAAACAAAGCTGTGTTGAAGTGAAAAGCCAGTGCTCTGGGGCTTTTATTCCCCAACTGTGCTGGCCACAGAGGGCGAAGGAAGGGCCATCCCCAGAATGTGTGACCCCTGGACTTCAACTGCGTCCTGTCCCAAAGCTGAAAAAGCCCAGAGCCCCTCTCGCCGCCCCATGCAATGACTGCCTACGACCACAGAGACGGGCCACCTGCCGTGGGCGCAGAGCCTCGGGTCCTTACCTTTCATGTAGGCCTCAATCTTCCGGATGAGCTCGTAGGACTTGGAGCGGTCGAGCAGGGTCCTGATGGCGGGAAGGGGGTCCAGGACAATGGTCTCAGGGTGGGCGTCGATGTATTCCTGAGAGGAAAGCACACCCCTTCTGGTTAGGGAGGGGAGGCTGACGCTGAAAGGTGGGGGACAAGCAAGACTTCATCCCACACGCCCCACCTCACCCTCCCTGTCCTCTCAGTTCCGAGTGGGGCCTCCACCCACGCACCCCACAGGTCACAGGACTGGGGTTAGACCCCTCAGGGCATTCTGCCACCTGGGGCCGCTGGCTCAGCAGAGGACATGTGACCTGAGCCGGTCCAATCAGAGGCGGGCTCGGAGCTCCTGCTGAGAATTCTGGGAAAAGAGCGCTCTCCTCACTGAGAAGAGGAAGTGCAGACACTGGTCCACTGGGAGCAGATTCCATGGGATCTAGGGGAGGTCTGACGGAGCCCAAACTGAGAAAATGGGTCCAAGAAGGACAGAGCAACAGGTTCTGATCAGCTGTTTGACCCTAGACAGAGCCGTGCCCGAGGCCAGCGCTGCTCCGCGTGCGGCCACACCCACAAGTTCTTTTGTTTACTTGTTTTTTAATCCTTACCCAGCATATTTTTCCATTTATTTTCAGACAGGGTGGAAGGGAGGGAGGGAGGGAGGGGGACAGAGAGAGAGAAACACCGATGGGAGCGAGACATCGACTGGCTGCCTCCACACGACTCCGAGGCACATGCCCTTGACCGGATCAAACCGGCGACTCTGGCCTGCGGGCCAATGCTCTAACCACGAAGCCAAACCGGCCAGGGCAACACTCATAAGAGTCTAAGGCTGGGCAGCGGCGAGGGAAATGTCAGGATTTGTTAGGTCTGTGGGAAGGCCTGGCATTGAGACACTTGCCAGGGCGACCCCCTGGCCCTGGAGTGCCCCCTCCAGCAAGGGGTTTCCAGTACAGACTAGCTTCACGGAGAACACGGAAATGCAAGGGGAACGGGACCAGCTGAGGGAAGTTGCCATCTTCCCAGGGAAGAACCAGTGTACACGGGAGCCAGAAACAATGATCTATGACAGAACTCAACAAAGACAGCAACATGTTTCTAGGAAAAGGACCGGGGGGTCTTGGCCCTGCCGCCCGTCACCTCTGTGACTACAGGAGCCTCCAGCCACACGGGTGGGCTGCAGCGAGCTTGTCAGGCAGACACAGAGCCTGAGACCGTCTCTCTGGCCCCAACACCACACGTCTAATGGTAAAGTGTGGACTGCTGGAGGGACGAGGGAGGAGCTCAGAGAGCAGACTGGGTTTGGAAAGCAGGCCATTCAACAGCTGTTGATACTGTGAGCTGAACTGTGTCCCCGCCCCTGCCCCTCAACAGATCTGTTCAAGTCCGAAACCCTGGTCCCTGTGAATGTGACCTTATTTGGAAATAGAGTCTTTGGAGATTTAATCAAGTTAAGATGAGTTCATACTGGATTAGGATGGGTCCTGATCCATTGACTGGTGTCTCTAAGATGAGGAAAACGTGGACACGGAGACACAGGGAGAGCACAGCAATGGAAGTCAAGTGGCCACGAGGCAAGGTGGGCAAGGCCGACGGGCCACCACGGAAGCTAGGGGAGAGGCACGAACAGGTGCTCCGAGTGCCCCGGAGGAACCAACCCCGCAGACACCCGGATTTTAGCCTCCAGCTGCCTTCCCTGTGAGAGGATACATTTCTGTCATTTCAAGGCTCTCAGTCTGGGGTACTCTGTAATGGCCACCCCAAGGAATGAGTACATCAGCCTAATTCACCTGCCTCCCCGCCAGTCTACAAGATCAGCAAAGGCAAGGGGAAAAAGCCATAATGCTTCTTTTCTAGTAAACTTTATCAGTGAAAATAAAGCTCCGTTTAGAATTATCCTTCTTTTTGGTGAACTTGTTTTGGCTCCTAGCAATCATTTTTAGGAGCTCTCAAATGCGAACGCCAGAGATCCGTATCTATTCCTCTGAAGTCTGTCCCCACTGCGTCTCATACCAGAGGATCTGGTTATGGGCTCGTTTGTGTCCTTTTCTCTGAGTGTTTAAAATAAGTCTCCACACACGCGGCCCCTTCCCGTCGCCACCCCCTGCACCCCTGGGGCCAGCGTGCTCACCCTCAGAAGGTCCTCGCCCCGGACACACTCTGCAGGTCTACGTGCAGGACCCTTTCACGGCCTGCTCCCTCCTCCTGAGGAAGGTGACGGCCAGCAAGTCAGCTCAGCGACTGGCCACTGCCCTAGTCTGGCAGAACGAGCCAGCAGCTCATGCAGCCCACATTTGCCACCCACAGGGGACATGGGGACAAGCTGTGAGGTGTCCTTAAACCCCCCAACGGGCTCCCCATCGGCACCACCCGCGTCAGATCCTGTTCTTCTGAGCCAGGTCTGTGCTGCCATAACAGCATGTCATTCAGGGGACACCGGGACTCACTCATGGCCTCGTGTTGAAAGGTCATCCACTCAACAAACATCACATCATCGACAGTGCGCGGCATCGTGTGGCCTGCAGCAGACACGTGGACGAGCTAACGCCTTCAAGGCGTCTTCGCTCCGCTGGTCCATCATCCAGCCGACAAGTTCGTACTCGGGTTATGAACCAAGAGCACCGAACTGTCCTCCCCCTCCCCCAACACACTGGCAGCGCCGGGCGTGGAGGGGAGAGGACGGGCCCAGAAATCAAGAAAACTGGGCTCCCATTGTTGTCACCTCCCAGTGTCACCTTGGGCAAGCCACTTGGTCTATCTGGGTCTCGGTGTTCTCGTCCCTGACTCGAGTCTAAACTGGAGAAAAGCGAGGGCCGGTGTTGATGAAGGCCGACTTCAAGGCCACACGTGGGGCTGTTCTAGAACAGACAGCCACCGGCTAGAGACATCACAGCTCAGGGTAGGGACACACAGCCTCTCCTCCTTCCTTCCAAAAGGAGGTGGGACCGGAGACACTCCCATGGACGGCCTGGCCCGATTCTCCCCCAGCGACTGAGTGCCATAAAGCAGGGCCTCCTACCGCCTCCCCTCAAGTCCCCCCAGTCCCGAGAAGGGCGCAGGGTAGTCGCTGGTTCTGGCTCCACTTTGTGCCTTGGGGCAGTGACCTTTAAAGAGGGAACTCAGAGTCACTAAGACAGGAATTTGAGCCGGACTCATGAGGGGAAGAAGCTAGAAGAAAGGGAAACTATGTGACAAGCAGGCGCCGACCAGCCTTTGACCCGGGATGAAAGCATTAATAGAGGAATTATTCCTAAACTTGATCTCTTTGGGGACAAGGACAGAGAGGGCAAAGAAAGAGCTTTTCCAGTCACCCCACTATCCACAAGTGGATTTTCTTCCAAGCTTTTCAGCTTATCTATTGTATCCCAGGCCTCATGCATTTTTCACAAGTCTCTTAGAATTACCAAACGAATTCCTGGAGGGGGAGCGCCCTGGACCGTTTTATCACCACTCAGAGGGGAAAAGACCCAAACTGTCTCCGCGGCAAGTGGTAAACATGTCCCCTCAGAGGGCCTGCCGCAGAGCACCTGGGGGGGTTCTGGAAGTGAACCGGGGGAGCCTGGATCTGAGCAGACTTTAAGAGTTTGTTTGGAAAAGCAGAAACACAGCCTTGGGTCAGCGGGGCCAGGGGTGGGCTAGAGCACGCCAACTGCTTGTGGAGGGGACAAAGGGGCAGCAACCCAGCCCGCAGGATACCATACAACAGGGAGTCAAGGTTTCCCCTCTGAGAAGCAGAGCCCATGAGAAGACTCGGATGAACATCTGAGATACTACTTCCTCTGCAGTTCCATTTATGGACAGGAAATGAGCAGGGATTGAGATACAAGAATTTGCTCTCATCTAACAGAAAATGCAGGTGGAAGTCCTCAGTTCAAATCCGGACTCTGCCATTACTCTATATAGGTCTGTGGGAAAGAAACCGCAGCTCATCTCTGAGACTTTCCTTGTATATAAAGTAATAAAAACTACCTCAGGGGGGCGCTGTGGGCAACAGGGGATCATGGCTATGAGAGATTCTCCTGATTCTGCAACACATGGACTCTCAGGGCCAAGCCTGACCTGAGGTCTCTGCTCATCCTGCCCCAGCCCACCCAGCAGACAGCGAGGGGCAGGCACCAGCTGGGCACCTGGGATGAGCGGCTGGGCTGTCCCGGCCAACGCCCCTGCTCGTGCCAGCAACAGGACACAACCCCACCCCACAGCAGCACAGGCTCCAGGGAGCGCCCCTCTGCAAACAGCTCAGTCCTGACAGAGTCCCCAGTGACAGCCGCAGCCACCAAACCTCCTCACATGTAAGAAGTGCCCACTCACAGTTTCTGCCCCTCGACTCTCGGGAGGTAACGAGGGCTCTGGCCCACTCCCCCGACACACTGCAATCCCTTTTTAGAAAGTGGCAATTTGTTTTTCAAAGGTGTATACAGAAATAGTTTACAGATTAAATATGATGTCTGGTATTTGCTTCAAAATAACCGGGCTCAGGGCGGGCAGAGAAACAGGTGGGGCGGAGATGGACGTGGTGGTCACTGGTGCTGACTCTGGTGCTGGTGCTGGTGCTGGTACTCGGACGGCACAGCAGCATCCCCTCCTCTGAGTAACTCTGGACTTGCCATAGTGACGGGTTTGGGGGGACCTGGGGGAGGGGGCTCAGTAATCAGATCCTCCCTTTCTTCAACCCATGTACCCCTGGATGTGTCAGAAACAGGTTCAGATACCAACACTACCTTTTAGGAAGGAGCAAGACTCAGCTATCCAGATGGGAATCCTGATCATGGATTAATTACAGAAAATAAATAGTAAAAATAATCAATAGCTACCACAGACCCGGGATTCACGACATGCATACCATCCTATAAGGTAAGAGCTAAAACTAAGACTCTTGGATGAAAACATGGATGTAAATCTCCCTGACCTCGAAGTCTACACTGGCTTCCTCAGCGTGAAGAGTCGTCACACTGGACCAAGTCTCTGCACCAAGAACACAAACAGACCAGCAGACAGACCTCTCTCAGCTGAGTAACCAGTGACACGACTGGATGTCCGAGTGCAGTGGCCCCAGGGGAAGGACGGGCAGGATCTCAGGGCAGGCAGGTGCTGGACGCACAGGAGGGTCACAGCGGACGCCTGCGGAATGAAGGAGGCCCCCGGAGGGAGGGCTCACACTGTAGCAGCGCCGACGGCAAGTGCGCCTTCAGAGGCACAGTATGCTTCTGCGGAAAGCGAGGCCTGTCCCTGGAGGTCAGCTCCACGAGGCGATGAGGTCCTGAGCCATGCTGAGCAAAGCTTTCTGGGGAAGACGACGAATGACTCCTCTGGGCAGACCACTGAAGCTGTGAAATCAACCACTGGGCGTGCACATAAAGTCCACTGAGGCCAAGGCCAAACGGCCCAAGCAAGGCCTCCCTGGCACCACCGCCTACAGGAAACCTTACGCCACACACAGTTCTGAGAATCCACACCAGGCCCAGGTGCTTGAAGTAACAAAGTGCCAGGTGGCCAAACATGGCCCTAGCATAAACCTGGCACCCACGGCTGCTCAAGAATCCCAGGGGGTCTGAAGAGGCAGCCAGGTCTGGCCTTGGGCTGAAGCTGGAGATTTGTAGAGCTAAACCAGAGGCCAGGAGAAGGTTGTGGCAGCAGCCAGCACACACAGGGCAGGACTGACACGTCCAGCCACACAAGGGCGACTCGCAGGCCAGCCCCTGAGCCAGCAGCGTGCAGCCTGGAACACAGTCCCTGACCGTGGGCCAAGGCTTCTGCCTTCCCATCACCAGCAGTCACCTCCTTCACCCAGACACCTGGCCGGTCCCAATCCCAGCACAAGGGCCCTGGGGCAAGGCAAGGCAAAGGCAGAGACAAGACATTTGAGTTCAAGTCCTTGGAACCACCGTGAACTTTGTGTCCTGAAAGTCACTTAGGTTATTCACATCTCAGTGTCCCCATGGATACAATAAGAGAGTCGGAGTAATGCTCTTATTTATAACATCCTTTCTAATGTTTACGTCCCAGGATTCTTTGATTCTGCGATGTGATGAATGCACAGCAAAAGCTCGTAGGCCCCTGAATGGAGCCAGAGTGCCCCCTCGGGCGCAGGCTGGTGCCCTTGAGAAAACGCGCAGCGTAGTGACTACGGAGCCAGTCTTGGCAGGGCGGTGAGACGTGCCCGCCGCAGCAGAAGGAAGAGGGCACGCAGGGCAGGCACACACGTGGCAGACAGGCAGGCTCCGTGTCAGGGACCACACTCTCCGTGCAGGCACCGAGGTAACCCTGCAGGCTCAGCCCCGGCATGGAGAGGGCGTCTCCTCGCCTGCCGCACTTCTCTACCTTTTCTAAAGCTGCTCCTTGGCAGAGTAGGATCTACGTTTGCTTGTATTCCAGAGAGATGCCCAGTGTCTGAGCTCTCAGCCCGAGGCCCTGCAGACAGCGTGAGACCAGGAAGGGTGGGCAGAGCAGCCCCATTCTGCCCGCCTTCGCTGGGGGCTCCGGATGGGGAGACGTGGGGCCTGGTGATAACAGATACAGGAGCGTTGCCACATGGACATGCACAGGGGTGCGGGGGGAGTGGGGAAGACAGGGTTTCTGGAGGCCAGTAACACTGCACCACAAAGGGTCACGGGCGTCACAAGCGTGGGCCGAGGAGGAAGGGCATTCCAAGCAGGGCTACAGCAGAAGCAAAGGTGGGGGAGGGAGCCCAGCACAGCTAGGTCTCGTGGGAAGGTTACGTTAAGGCAGAGGGCAGGAGAGACAGCTGGAGACAGACCAGCCAAGGAGTTTGGATTTGATCCTAAAGCAGAGTGACGAGGCCAGCTCAGAGTTCTGCAATGACTCGTCCAGCCATGTGCAAGGCCCAGGGGCTGAGCTTGGAAGGGCCATGGCCTGAGCAGCACCTCGGACGCAGTGCCAGCCTTAGGGGCACGTACACATGACCTCCCCATTGGGAAGGACTGGGCGCTGCCAGACCTTGGGCACAGCACCGTCTCTATGATTCTGCAGAGCCGGTGGAAGGAAAATTACAGTGCGATGTGCCCATCACCCTACTTGTTCTTCGGACCCACTATTTAAAGCCATGAGCGCAGGCTGGGGTGGTCAGGGCCTTTCAGCACAGGGACTGGAGTAGACAAAGGGGAAGTGAGCACTCGGGCTCCAGACAGAAGCCGGGTGGCCCAGGTTCAAGGTCCGAACAGGCTGTGTGCACCTGGCACAGACACCGCCCTCCCAGCACCCTGAAACAACAGGAGGAGGAGGTGGTTGCTGGGATCCTGGCCCTCTCCCACCCTCTGCGACTCCCTGCCAAATGAAAAATCAGGAACACCTCCAAAAGTTGGGGAAGATGGACCAGCACTCGGCTGGTGATAGTTTAATTGGTGCTTCTCTGGAGAGAAACTGGGCACCAGCCCACACTGAAAATGCATAAACTCGGTGTCTCTCTCTAGGTATCTATGCCCCAGAATTCCCCGCATGTGGACACACACACAACAGGTGTGTTTTATCACTGTGGCAAATTCGTAACGCACGACCAGACATGTCCAAAAGGTCTATGTGTAGAGAACAGGTTATGAAAAGGATGTTAAGGTCATTTAATGGAGTCGTGCAGCCGTTCAAAAGCATGAAGCAGCCTGACCAATATGAAGTCATTTCCAAACGTATCGTGCAGAACAATGGTCCACGGGGAAGGGAAGACCACCTCAGTTTACATACACGGACCCTCCTGAAAAGGGTCAAGACCACTGAAACCAACGGCTGCCCCACGACAAAAACCTGGAGGAGACTGTTCTCGAATTTATTCTACAAGCTCGTGTTGCTTGTTGCCAAAGTGAGTCAGCTGGGACTGCTGGGAGCCACACAGACCACACAGGAAAAGCCACAGTTAAGAATCGCCCAGAATCAGTCCATGAACAGATTGGCAAAAGTCAACATGCCAAGCTGGGCTGGAGGTGGCAGAACAGTGGGGCATTCGGGGCGGGCAGAAGCTTCCTTGTGGCAGAACGCCAGCGATAACCCCCCACCCATCCCCGCTGGTGAACAGAAGGGTCATGGGTTCAGAAAGGACGAGGTGAGCTCGAAGCACCCGGGCCCCAGCCTCCAGAGTGAACTGTACGGACACCCCCGCCCCCCGACGGCGCAAAGGAAACCCCTTTCTAGATCCAGGGAAGGTGCAGAGTGCCCGCGTGGGGCAGGGCTGGGCCTGGGCACCCAGACAACAGGTTTTCCAGGGTGTCACTTTGCACACCCCCCCCAGTGTGCCTGTGGTGGCCTCTGGGTCAGAGGCTCCCCATCTAAAGGCAGACACACCTGTAACTACCCATCCACCTGGGTCCCCTTCCCAGACCGCCTGGCTCGGCCATCGCAAGCAGTGTGAGCAGGACTGGGAGAAACCCTGGTCCCAGTGGGCAAGAAACTGTTGTTCACAGAGGCGACCGGAAAGTCCAGGGGAAAAAAATGTAGCTCCTGCCAAAATATAACCCAGAATGAGGAAGAGAGGGAGGGAAGGAAACTGAACACTTTATTATTTGAGGCAGCAAATACCTTCTCCCTCCCCTGTGCCAGGCCCCCCACTGGAAACAATGCCTCCCTTTCTGTCCCCAGATTCCAGCACTAAACTCATACATGTTCTCCATCTCCCATCACCGGGAGGCTGGCAAGGTGCCCGGTCAGGTTGTTCCCCTGACAGCTGCCGCCGGCCCTGTTACAGTGACACATCACTACTCAGGTCCTTAGGCAAACAGTCACCGAGGCCACCCACAGCCTCCGGAGCTGGGGAAGGGATGTGCAGGGCTGGGTGCCGGTCCAGAGAGGGCAGCTCCTCACACGCTGATGCTAAGCCAGGACAGCCTGGCACCTCCACTCAGGGATCATGGGGGGCTGAGGGGACTCCATGGTCATCTGACCCAACCGTCACAGCTGACAGCCGAGCAGAGTGAGGACCAGAAAGGGGCTGCCTGGTCCCACCCCAGCGCAGCAGCAGCTCCCTCACTCCTAAAGCACCGGTCTTACCTCCTCCGCACCTTCTCCACACACCTGCTCAGGTGGGCCTGTGGAGCAGCCCCCCCCCGCCGCTGCCAAGTCGCTTCCCAACACCCAGGCACAGGGCCTGTTCTGCCTGCCCTCCCTGCAGCCCGAGCCCCACCCTCAGTTCCCAAAGCCAGCCCAGGCCCCCCCAAGGCCCCAGGCTCCCCGCCTGCTTCAGTGGGTGTGCAAGCATTTCAGCCAGAACTCGGGGCACCCACACGGCTGCCAGCATTGCGAGAGGGGCCATCTGGAACCACAGCTGTGTCTGCATTGAGCTACTGAGCTCTGCAACAAACAAGGGTCGCCCTGGCCAGAGGCCACCTGGGGCCCTCGCCTCTGCACTCAGCCACCCCAGCTCTGGCTGCCTGAGAACAGACAGAACTACTGCTGTCAGAGGCAGCCCTGGCAACGACCCTTGCCAATGGCCCCCGGGGCTGCCGACCTCGGTCTGACTTCCTACTGCACACCTCAGCCCTCCTCTCGCCACAGCCATCGAGCATGCTCAGTTTGCACATGCTGCCCTGGCCACTGTGCTCTGGCTGCACCAGCTCATTCCAGGTCCGCAGGCCTCTGTGCCGTCCCATCCAGCAGCCTGGACATTGCTGCCCCCTCGGCCTGCTCCACAATCTCCCCTGGCGTAATTACCAAGACTTCCAGGCCTCTGAACTCAACTGTCAACTCCTCAGAGAGGCTGTAGGATGAAGTGACAAGAACCTCCCCACCGATTCACAATCCCAAATGGTAATTTCTTCTCTCTTCGGATGAACCTGAATCACCAGCCCTCATCCCCCAGAGGTCTGTCAGCTGCCAGCAGGGTTCTAACTGAGCGAACCCAGGCATGGGAGTTAATATCCTTGGGCCTCGGTTCTTCACATAAAAAAATGGGGATATAATTCCATTTTCCCAGGCCTGGATTTTCCTTTTTCCTAGAACTTAACATAATCGGAGAATGTGTTACGTTTTCCTCCATTTTCTTGTGTTCTATTAGCATCACCCCTGCCTGTCTCTGTGGCCCCCCCCCACACACACACACAAATACAACTGGTGGGGCCGGGGCAGCATGTACATGATCTGTCTTGTTTATTGTATCTGTAATGTCTTTTATGATTCCTGGCACACAGTAAGTACTCAAGTAAGACTTGACTGGAAGACAATAGTTATTTGATGAATGATCTCACAGGTCAATGGAGAAACTGAGAGACATGGGACAGGCCAGGAGCTGGGAGCCAAGGAGTAAGTGTCGGGGGCCTGAGACAGGCAGGGGGCACAGACCCCCCAGTGCCGAATGAGCAGGGGGGGGCTCAGAGAGGTCCTCAGGCCTGGATCCGTCCGTCCCAGGAGGACCGAGGTCAGCAGAGGCCTAGCGTGGGCCCCACCTGAGCGGCTCTACTCTTGGCCGTGAGGGGCTCTGTGAGTTATCACACGAGGTCAAAGGAGACCACACTGGTTTGTCTGGGCACGCAGCCCACATGGGCAGCAGAGAAGCAAGTCAGCAAGTCATGGCCCCCAAACAGGGCAGGAGGAGAAAGGAACAGGGTAGCATCTCTGCTGCAGGTGTTACTGAAGTAAGAACCATGAGAATACAGACCTCTTGTTCAGAGATCCCAATGTCCAAACCCAGGCACTGCCCAGTGAGGACGGCTTCGCTGGCCCGTAAAGCTCCCAGGCTGCTGTGCTCTGGGAGGCACAGGTCTCAATCAGGGGAGAATTCCCCCAGGGGACATTCAGCAATGTCTGCAGAGGGTTTGGTTGTCACAGTAGGGGGAACCTACTGGCCTCTAGTGAATGGAGGTCAGGGATGCTGCTAAACACCCTGCTATGCACAGGACAGACCCCCGCAATGTAGACTGATCCAGCCCACATGTCAACAGTGCCAAGGAGAAAGAACCTTAAAATAATGTGTATACAGTTCTTTCTACAACTGTGGGCAAATGTACTGTTGATAAACATCGGTATTTCTGAAGCCCAGCGTCCCTCAAACCCTGTGCTGTGGAACACTGACTACACACACAGAGGCCGGGAGCCAGCGTGGGGCCAGAGTTCAGCTTCCGGGGAGGCTGCGCCCCCCCCCCCCCCCCCCAGTGCTGTACAAAGTCCAGCTCTGCTCTGGGCTGGTAACAAGGTCATAAAGTCGTGGGTCTGCCTGGGCGGGGGGGAGGGCTCCCTCTCCACAAAGGAAAGGCCCTGCCACTGGCTAATGGCACTAATGGCACCAACCTCCCCAGGGCAGAGAGGACTCACAGCCACCGCCTGCCTGGCCCGGGTGCACAATGAACAGCTTGTGCACCGTCTTCTCCATGGGGGAGTGGCCTTGTGACCCAGGGCAGCAGCCGGGCAGGCTGCCCCCATGGCCACCCCAGGCCAGGACCACCAGATTTGCCTACTCTGCCTCCCCTGGCATCTGCCAACCCGTGTTTCATCATGTGGCACCAGCTGTCCCAGATGGTGACCTCTTCCTCCAGTGACCCTGAATCACTGGCCCTCACCACCCCAAGGGTCCATCCGCTGCCAGCCAAAGGCCCTGTGAGGACATTTGGAAAAAGCATGAGCAGGGGTCTGAGTGAACCCGGGCAAGTGACTTAACATCCTCGGGCCTCAACTTCCTCACCCGGAAAATAGGGAAGCGATTCCATCTCCCAGGGATTGATATAGGCACCAAACGAGGGAAGGGACTGGAGTGCCCACGGCAGAGAGGGCCACCTGTGACGCGCGGGGGAAACAGGGTCCCTCCGCCCCTCCATGTGGCCGCCTGTGTCCTTCGCTGGCGCCCAGATCCTTACTCTGATCCCACCAACCAAGAGGCCCAGGCCCCCAAGAAGGACAGAAACTCACAATTTTGATAGGTTTAGATGTTATCTTCCTAATCAGATTAGAAGACCTAGAACAAGAAAAACTTTTGTTTCTGCTTCTCCCCTCCCCTCCCCTCCCCTCCCTACAGCATCCTCCCTGTCTGTGCTGGGGGCTGCTCAACAAACATCTGAGGTTGGCAGGGGCTGAGTCAGCACAGCTGTGAAATCATCTCTGCGCCCTAGAGGTCAGGAGCGAACGGAGCTGCGACCTTGAAGGTGATCACCACCGCTTCCAGCAACCACAATGCCCAATGCCAGTCTTACACTGCCCTCCGGGCATGTTCCCTGTGTGGCAGGTGGGGCAAGCAGGTGGGGTGCCCAGGAGAACTGACACTTGCCCCGTCTTGCCTCTTAAGCTAAAATCAGTCCACATTTCCGCCCCCATCACAGAGCTCAGCTCCCATTTGGAGATACTTTTGTAATCACTGCCTCATTGACTCCAATTACTACACAAGAACTCAGGTCGGCTGGGGCCAACAGCCCCAGACAAGGCGGCCAGAGCAGTACGGCATAATAATGACGACGACAACACACTGACATAACTCAGGGTCACGAGTGTGCCTGGGCTGAGTGCTCCGTGTGCCCGCGCCCACGCACTAACAGCGGCAGTGCTCACACTCGGCCCCGCCTGTTCTGCGGGCACCGCGCACGTTCACTCACTAATCTGCACACCAGCCCTACGGGCCTGTGTAATTATCTGCTTCTTTGGAAGGAAAGAGCACTGGGGGGCGGCTGCATGACTGTTCACGTCTGGCTCCCGGGGCTGCAGGGGATCCTACTCCCCTGACCCCCTTTGGTCAATCAAGGCCCGGAGGATCGGTGTGGCCACTAGAATGAGGATCGGTGTGGCCACTAGAATGTGTGCGTTCCACCACCACCACCACCACCGAAGAAATTAGGGAAAAAAATGTGCGAGTCCATGGCACGTGTCACGTTGGGGCAGCAAGAGCCAGAGCCAGCTCCATTGAGTTCTCCTCCCTTTGCCACGACGACCTGTCAGCAGCTCCCGTCAGCCCACGTCCAGACCCCTGCGGCGCTCAGGCAGCATTCCAACAAGTGTCGCGGGTAGAGGCGAGCCTGTGCGGGCTCCAGAGCCGCTTGTTCCTGCGGCACGGCCAAGCCTATCCCTACAGATGGGGCAGGAAGGGCCTCGAAAGGCATCCCTCCGCCACCCTCAAGAGGAAGTGCAGCCAGCGCTATACTTCTAGGGAGAGGCAGGCCACACGCGGCCAGGGCGGCAGATGTCTGCCTCACTGCCCCAAGCTCACAAGCCTGAGTGCCTGGGTGCTTGACGTAAGCTGACACGCTCAGTCCTCCCACAGCCCTGGCAGGGAGGGACTACTGCCACTTACATCTTACACACGAGGGACCTGAAATCCAGGCCAGCGAGACATGGAGGGAGAGCCTCGAACCCAGGCAATGGGCTCCAATCGGAGTTCTGAGCCACACTGCGTGGGGCCTGACAGTCTGAGGGAGGAAAGGGGCAACTCTGTGGGCTCTGGACATGTACACGTAAAGTATACGGAGGGTGCCCTGGCCAGTTTGGCTCAGCTGTTAAGAGTGTCGGCCTGCGGTCCAGAGAGACCCGGGTTCGGTTCCCGCTAAGGGCACATACCTCGGTTGCAGTTTGTCCCCGGTCCTGGTTGGGTTGTGTGGGTGGCAACCACACGATGTGTCCCTTTCACATCGATGTTTCTCTCTCTCTCTCCTCCTGTCTCTCCCTCCCACTCTATCTGAACAAAAAATGGAAAAATGTCCTCGGGTGAGGATAAAAAAAAAGTATACTGAGGGCGCCCTGGAGACAAACAGATGGTAATACGCACGCAAGAAGACGCTGGGCATCATCAGCCACGAGGGACATTTACAGCACCTCCACAGATACCACTTCACCTGGACCCACTAAAATTAGTCAGATGATTCGTGTTGGGAGGATGCGGAGAAACTGGAACCTTTCTACACCGCTGGTGAGGATGTACAGCGGGGCAGCCACTAAGGCAAAGTCTGGCGGCTCCTCTACCGACCACGTGACCCAGCAGGTCCACTCCTGGGTACGCACCCAAGAGAAAGAAAACACACGGCATGCATGTTTCCAGCAGGGTTATTCGTAGTCACCAAACGATGGAAACCACCAAATGTCCTTCAGGCAAAGACTGGACGAACACACGATGTCCACACAATGGAATCTTCTTCCGTCGGGAAAGGGAGGAAGCGCTGACTCATGCTACCGCCTGGATGAACCTTGAAAACACGCTGAGTACAAGAACCCACACACCAAAGATCACGGGCTGTGATTCCACTCGTGTGAAAGTCTGGACGGGGCCCTCTACAGACAGAAAGTGGTGATCGCTTAGGGCTGGGAGCGGGAGTGATCGTTCAAGGGTCCGGGCGCGGCTTTGAGGTGATGACAGCACTCTAAAGCCGCCCGCGGTGACGGTTGCAAGTGTGTGAATGTACTAACAACCCCGGACCGTACCCTGCAAACAGGAGAACTCCCCGGTTGTGGGCACTAGCTCAGCAAACCTATTTTTGAAATCAGGGGTGGAGTGGGGAACTGGGCTCCATAAAGACGCTTCAGGCTGTATCCTTGCAGGTCACACGGTGATACAGAACCAAGAGGGAAGTGTGACGCTCCACCTGCACCCACGTCAGCGAGGAATGAGCTCCGCACCCAGATCCATTCCCGCAAACAGCGGAAGGGACACGTGAGGCGAGGGGAGCCTGCTCACGCTCCAGCCAGGCCCAGGCCAGGCTGCTCCAAGGCCGGCCTGTCACGGCTGAGGGAGGGGGCACTCGGGGGCACTCGGGGGCACTGCGGAGCCTCCAATGGCACGAGTCCACTCTTCATCTCAGAAGCTGCCAGGCTCCAGTGACTTCGGTGTCCTCACTGCTCAGCGTTCATCCTGCCTTGGAAATACCCCCCTGGGCCTCTCTCACTCCACCTTAATCTGCCCCCCCCCCCCCCCAGCCTGCAGGCTAAAGTCCGAGCTCCACAGCTGGGAGGGAGCCCCCTCCAATCTTTCCCTGCCTTCCCGACACTGGAGGCATGCCACAGCACCCAACCGGCAGAGCTACGGCCCCAGGAGCCCTCCTGGCCTCCTCCCTCTGGTGCCTGCCCCCAGCTGCCCACTGGAACCGCCTACTCTTCTGCTGACCCCCAGGGCGCCCTGCACAAGGCCAGCACCCACGATGGTCTTCACTCCACAAGGCCTGTGTGCGGCAATGGGTTGCTACGTGTGCATGATGCAGACACAGTCTCCGCCCGTGAAGCTACCTGCAAGTGGAGAGACCAGCAATAGCAACCAACAAAGAATCACACCCTTCCAAAAGGGGGAAAGCCAAAGTACAGTTATGAGGGCAGGGTCTAGGAGAGGGGATGGTCCTTAGACGGATAATCACAGAGACATCCCTGAGGAAGGGGCACCTGGGCTAAGAGCTGGGTGGAAATGAATCCCAAGCAAGGAAACAGCCTATGCAAAGGCACTGAGGTGGGCAAGTGCACAGAGCTTGAGCAGCTGCCGTGGGAGGGCCAGCACTGCACAGAAGGGGCAGGTGAGACCACAAGGGACTGGGGAGGAAGGTGGGGGCCAGGATGGGCAGCCCCACAGGCCATGTTAGAGATTACAATCTTTATTAGCACCTCAATGAGCAGGCAGGGAGCAGTTTTAAGCCAGGTCAGCAGTGGTTAGGTCTGCATTTCTCCGAATGCATCTCTCTGGGGCTGTGAGGGCGGATCCCGGTGTCCCTCTCGGCCTCCCCTGCAGGCTGGAAGCTCAGCAAAGGCCGTGCCACTGCAGAGGATGTTGCCCTGGTGTTCAGACTAGGGATCCAGCGACCATTTGGGGGACACTTAATCGAGATGGGAAGAGGAGTGACAGTTCCTTCTAAGCTCCCCCAGGGAAAGTCCCACCAAGATCTACCTAGACCACTCCACACGGGATCACCAAAACCCTTCTGGGCAACAGTGAGGCTGGAAGAAAAAGGAGGACAGCCCCAGCCACACCTCCCAGGTGGCCCTGGCTGCCACAGTGAGAAGGAAGGCTGGGAGACCCCGGAGCCTGGGATGAGGATCCTCCCACTGCGCAGCCCCACCAGTCCTGTGGGCGTAACCGTGAGGGACCTCGCCCAGGTCTGTTCACTGATACTACATCTCGGGCAGAGCTTTCGGGCACCAGGCTGCTGGCTCCACACAGACTTGGCACAGAAAACAACTGAATCATCCCAATGGCTCTCTGAGCCAAGCCCTCCAGGCCAATTCTTTTTAAGCTCAGGGTGGTTTCTATGGCAATCAGCTTGAGTGATCTGCAATAAGCCCCAGGCCCACACTCTGCAACCTGTCCACAAGGGCAGCCAGGACAAAGGCACAACCTCTCAGCTCCGAGAATCCCTCTCCACCCAGGCCCTGCAGGCTTAGTGGGGACATCCCACAGCTTTAGGGCTGTCAGGGACATCTCAGCAACCTCTCTCTCACCTCACCCCAAAGCACCTCCCCAGGGACCCGAACAGCACCTCTGGAGAAGGTCCTTCAAGATGAGGCCCCTCTGGAGCAAACCCATCTGATCCTGTTTTCTCCCTCACAGCGAAACATAGAGAGGCCAGCTTTGCAAACCCAAGCCCTGGGCTCTGGTTCCTGCCTCCGAAATCAACGTCCCTCAGCCTCCATGGACCCTGCACCCCCCCCTCCCACCTAAGCCAAAACCTCCTTGCTAGTGTCTCAAAAATATTCAAACAGGAATCTGAAAACAACATGTGATCAAGGTCAAGTGTCAGTCTCTCCGGTCTGGCTCTGGACTTGACTCTGGTGTCATAAGCAGAGTGGGCTGACGGATCATCACTGACGGCACCAGGCCTGCGAGCGGCTGAGCCCGCCTCCTCGCTGGCCCTCACCGGCGCCTCTGGGTCCTTCTCCACGACAGCCTCCGCCTGTCTCCCCTCTTCCTGGGGCCTCTGGAAAGTGCAGCCTGTCACCCTTTTCCCCAAAGGATTGTTCTCTTCACAAAGGAGGAAACGTCCTGTGCTTATCAGATATCCGGCTTCATGCAGAAGAACAGACTGCCGTGAAAATTTATCCCAGAAATCTGGAGGCCGGGAGGTTATCCTGAGGTCACCTGAGTCATCTGAGGGCTGGCTGGGTGTGTGTGCCCTGGGTGGGACAGACTCCAGTGACCCGGCAGGCCCTCCCTGGGAAAATGAACCCAGTGGCTGGAACCCTGGAGCTGCACACCCTCACGTCTCCCCAGCATGCTCCCTCTGTGACCTTCTCTCCTGTCAAGACCAGGAACACAGGGAACCCTGTTCTCTTTACCGTTCAGTGGTCACCTGCCCTGGGCTGTGGGCTGCCTGGGGCGGGGAGCAAGGGATGTGAGGCCCCAGGGGGTGTTGTTCTCTAGCTCCCAGGGCATGGGGCAGGCTGGGGGTGGCAGTCCTCTATCTCGGAGGTAGTAGGAACACAAGCAACAGTGGCAGCATTCGGCAAACATCAGGCACTTTAAGGTACATGGACATCACTCCTCACAGCAACCTACCCACTTGAGAAGCAGGAAGGATCAGCATCCCCATTTCACAGAAGAGGAAACTAGGGCTCAGGGAGGTCATGGGATCCAATGGCATCGACCTGCCCTTGCTGGGGCCCGAGCATTGTGTGAAGCGCTTCGTGGGCCACATGTCACTTATTCCTCCCGACGCGGTGTGAGGTGTGTCTGGAACTAACACGCTTTCACAATACGAAAACAGACTCGGCAAGGCTGCGGAGGAGCCTGAACACGCCTTCCCCCTGGCCTCTGGCCCTCAAGACAATGTTTCAGGCCACTGCCAAGGCAAAGGTCCCGGAGGGCACCACATGGGGACAGCACACCCAGGCAGGGCCACCAGCCGGGCCACAAATAGGCCACAACCGCCTCTGGGGCCACTTGCACACAGGAAGCAGGAGCCTGTGCAGAGTTGGCAGGGAGGGGGTGAGAGCCGCAGGGAGGAGAGGGAGGCTGAGGTCACCGCCCCTGAACACAGGGGAGAAAGAAAATGCTGTCAGCAGGAGGGCTACTGTGTGGCGATGAGAGTCCCCTTTGTCCTGATAACGAACGACAGGAGGTCAGAGCCCCAATTATCACGCGCTAAAAAGTGCTAGCTCAAGCATCCCCTCCCACGAGGGAGGGCCTCTGTTTCGGTTACGTTTTCACTGATAATATGACCTTGTTTTTCATGACCCCCGAGCCACTTTCCAGTGGAATGAATCACGCTCTTGTCCATGACACAGAAAACACAGGACAAATCAGTGGGAGCAGAGGCAGCATCTCCCAAGGTGGTGGGCAGGTCACCGTGGGGTCAGGACCCAGGCTGCTGGGGACCCAGGGCAGAGAGGAGGGAACAGCCAAGAGGATGTGGTCTGTGCTCGGAGACAAGCACACGGAGTCAAGGTAATGAGCACAGAGAGGGGTTCGCCACAGCAGGCTCGGGGGCCAAGTGCAGCTGTTTCAGTTTTAAGACCTCACGGGCCTTTTTTTGTGTGTGGTTAATCCTTACCCAGGGATGTTTCTTCACTAATTTTTAAAGTGAGTGGAAAGGAGGGAGGGAGGGAGAGAGGTGGGGGGTGGAGGGAGTGAGAGACAGAGAAAGAGAGACATCGAAGTGAGAGAGACACATCCATCTCAGGTTGCCTCCCACACAACCCTGATCAGGGCTGGGGATGGAACCTGCAACCCAGGTACATGCCCCTGATCGGAATTGAACCCGCAACCCTCCAGGCCGCAGGCCAACACTCTAACCACTGAGCCACACTGGCCAGGGCAAGGGCCCCTTTCTTCAAGTGTGGCAAGAGGTTCCTCCCTCTGTGCCACCTCAGAACCACTGGCTGTGGCTGTGTGCATGCGTGTGCGCACTGAGCATGTGCAAAGCGCACCTGGACTCGGCAGTACTCCGAGCAGGAAACCGTGCCTGCGCAGACAGGGCAGAGGGGTGCCAACCATGCCCTGGTTCAATCCCACTTCACAGCCACCCAGATGGAGGCCCCGGCAGGGAAGTGCCTGACCACAGCCATGTCTCAGAGACGTGTCCGTGGCGCACACGGCCAGACAGCTGCTGTCGCTTTAGGAGTGCACGAGCCGTTCCCAGGCCTCGCTCCTCACCTGGAACCTGCGCACCAGCCCCAGGGACTGGCTGTCGTTCTGGTCGGCTTCGAGGATGACATCGGTCAGCTTGTGGATGATGACATCCAGGGGGCCCTGCTCCTCCATGGGCTGGCTGAGGTTCAGCTGCGAGGGGGACACAGAGAAAAAGAGCGTCAACACCCGAGCCCACTGCCCTGTTCCATCCCCACCGTCTGCGCTCCCTGCGGCACCGAGAGAGGACGGGAACCAGGACAGACGGGATCCTGGAACTCTGCCAGGCCAGCCCGTGTCTGCACTTCTGTCCCCGAGCCCCGCACCACCCAGGGCACAGAACACACACACGCGAAATCACAAAGAAACTAAAGGTCCAACAACCCATCACTGTGAAATCGTTTTACAGAGAAAGCATTTACTGATCCCGTCCCATCTGCCCGGCAACCTAGATTTTTTGGGAAGAGCTCAGCAAGGTGAAGTCACACAGCCAGATGTGTACTGAGATCCAAGAGGACACCCCACAAAATGACACAAAGCCTCAGCAAAGCTGTGATCTCCATAAACCTGAGAGCCGTTGCTTTCAGAAACAGCCGCTTACACGATGCCCTGGCATCGGGGCTGATCACTGCAAAGTGAAGGAGCACAGGGCTGCCTGTGATCCACGGGGCCCCGCTTGCCCTGTTACACTGGCGGCATGTTTATTGTTTCAAGAGCACAAGGTTTCGAAGCTCGGGCCCCCAGGGAGCCAGAGCCGCTGGCTGACAGACAGTCGCCATCACCTGACCCCAAGGCAGGAGCACCTGCCAACAGCCGGGGCAGTCTGGCCCGCCAGATGTCTGCCGCCCGGCACGCGGACACCACCACCTGCAAGGCCAGGTCCTTTGGAGGCAGCAGGCGCCAGCCCGGCACCTGGCTGACCCCCTGGATGGCCCCAGCAGAAGCCAGATGAGGCCAGCAACCCCACCCTGCCCTCAGCTCCACCCCCCAAGTGGGCCGCCCTCCAGGATCCAAGGCTGACTGTTTCAGAGTCGTTAGTCAAGAAATCACAACAGCTACAAATGATGGCTCTGGGAGGCATCGTGCTAAAAACTTAACGTGCACTCATTTTATTTTCCACCACATGATGAGAAGCGATTTCACAGATGGGTGGAGAGCACAGACTTCTGACACCTGCCTCGGATCTCACAGTGAGAACGTGGAGCGGGGACACACACAGATCCGAGCCTGTGCTGGTCAGCGCCCCCACCCCCCAGCCATGCCCTGGGAAGCTGTCCTCTAGGGCCACAACCACCTGGCTGCCCTGTCCATCCAGCCGGGCCGAATGAAGGTGCCAAAAGAGGAAGGAGAAGGAGAGCAGTCTGGGTGTTGGTTAACATTCTCAGGCCCCACCAGTTCTGACAGCAGCCAGTCTCCGTGGGCAGGGCAGCCCCCCAAGACCACTGCTGTTTCCAGGGTCCCGCGCCACCCTCCCTCCCTTGGTCCCCTCAGGCCTGGGGTGGTGACAGCTCACTGCTCCCAGGGCGCCTCCCTCCCTCCTGGTGGTTCCTGGGACCCTGCCCAGATTTTAACTCTTGTTCAGTTAAGCCTTCGGATCCTGCCAGCTCTTTCCTGCTGGTATCCTTGACTCCTTTCACTGTCTGCCAGGAAAGATGTGAAGGGATTTCCCCTATTAAAAAAAAAAAGCATGAAGACTCCCCTCCCCATGGTGACCAGCCCGTGTACAAACAGAACAGAAAGCAGAGCAGTGGAGAAGTGACCGCCTCTGCTGGGGCTCCCGATGGCAGAGAGGTCCCGGTCCGCACAGCAAGCCCAGGGGCCGGGAGGACATTCCTGCTTCACCCCAGGGCACCGAGAGCCCAGAAGGGACAATGACCAGGCAAGGCCACGCCGTTGGGAAGTGGCCCAGCTGAGGCCTGGACAGAGCCAAACAGCAACCACCACGGGCTCAGGCCCGGCTGCGCTGCCAGGCATCCTAGGCCGTGCAGAAGCCCAGCTCATCATCCCCCCGCCTCGGTTTCCCCTGCAATCGAAACAGGAAATGGCCCGGCCTTTTGGTCCTATGTGCAGCTTCAGCAGGACACCCCATCCAGCCCACCTCGCAGGAAAAAGGCGGAACTGGAAGGAAGACAGAGAAGTCAGTGGGAAGTGGTAACATGAGAAAAGAACAGCGGATTCTCAAAAGGTGCCCCAGACCCAAACCCACTTTTGCTGTACCCCATGGCTCCGCTGTGACAGGCGCCACAAACAAGAGGCCAGTATGTTCAGACCAACAGCTACACTCGAAAGAGAACCAGGTCACAGAGGGATGCTGGGCAGTGCGCCCCAGGGCCAGTGAGAAACTCCAGCCCCATGGGAACCTTCCAGGTCTCCTGTGCAGCGTGAGGGGCAGAAACCAGCCAAGAGGGGTCCCAGTGGGCTCGGGAAAGGAGATGGCAGAGGAGATGCCCGTCTCATCCTTGCCTGGCACCAGCCAGGGCCTGTAGGCCCGACAACCACGGGCCGTTTGGAAAATAAGCTCCGAGTTCCCGGCTGCCCCCCTGAAGGCAAACAGTTAGCTCTGGATGCCGGCCGCCTTCCTTTGTGTACCTTCCAGGCACGTTTATGCCAGTAAACCCTTTCCCGATAACAGCCACTTGGGACACACATCGGGCTGGTCTGGTCCCCGCTTGGCCCTCCCTCACTGCGCATCTTTGCGGAGGCTGCTCCCTCGGGAGGGGCCTCAGGCAGACTCTAGGCGCACACGGGGAGCAGGCCGTCCTGAGATCCCAGACCCCTCAGGAGGAGGCTCTCAGAGGACAGGATGCCCCAGGGAAGGGGACACACCTCAGAGGACCCTTTGGGGGAGGAGGAGGACACACCCCAGAGGCTCTGTTTCCCAGATGGGGAGGGGACAGGGGCTCAAGCAGAAGTGAACACATCCCCACTGGGTCACGTTGTCTTCCTGACCACACTCCGTCCCCAGAAAAGGGAACTTTCCAAGGAATGTGTTCTATTCCACAGGAAGGGTCTGATCGGGCCCCTCAGCGAGTAACAAGGTGTCTCGATGAAAGGGCTGCCACTGTGGCCAGAGGAGTCTGCAGGCACCGCGTCCAAGTCACGCCACCCTGGGAAGGCCAATGCTGGGTGCCGTCTGTGCAGCCCTCAGAACCCCGAGAAACAAGGGCCCACTGTTCCCTCCGCGACTAAGCAGCGGGGCGGACTAGAGGAGGGGGGCTGGGAGGAGAGGAAACAAAGGCCTGCAAACCCCAGCGGCTGGAAAGTCACCTCTAACTTCAAAACAGGCTGCCCAGTCATGCCCGCCGGCAGCCACCGCAGCCAGGCTCTGACTCCCCCACCTTCCCCACCGCCTGGTCGAGAGGAGGGTGGGCAGGGCAGATGCCAGGGAACCCATCGAGGCTCAGCTGCTCTGTGCCTCGGTTTCCCCATTCGTACAATGAACGTATTACTATGCTTTCCTTACACTGCACAGGGCTGTTTTGATGGCTTGAACATTCTGTGTATGGACGTGGCCCAGGGTGGCTGCAGCACACACTGGCTGTCAGCACTACTCTGAGAGCTGAGACAACACTCCTGCTCCCTCGCTCGCTCGCGCATTACTTCAGCAAGCCCTCTGGGCGCCGGCTGAGTGCAGGCCCCTGCCCGCTCCCCTCCGGGCTCTTAGGCACTCGAGTATGAGCATGCCGGGTCCATTCTGGAGGCAGACTCAGGTGAGGGAGGCAGTCCCATGCCCTTTGCCTGGAAGGTCCCCCCAACTCCCCAAGCCCCTCGTCACACAGTGAGCTCGTTTTCTAAGTCCCAGCTCAAAAGTTCGATTCTTCTTCAGACTTCTCAACTCACCCCACCCCCAGCAGGAAGAATCAATGGCTCTCCGGTGGTGTCTTCCATGTCCCCAGAGCCCTTTGCACACCCTCCCAGGATACACAGTAGCTTCCAATGATCAAGTCATGTCTTTAACACTGACTCCTCTGCCAGACTCCGAGATGCCTGATGACCGTGGCTGAGCTCTGGCATCCAGGGAACCTAGAGCTCAAGGTGAGAACTTGGTAAATGTGTGCTGAATGCAAACTACGCTTTAGAGAAGCAGCGGACATTGCTGGCCAACTGAGAGGGACAGTCCATGAAGCAGGGTGACTCGTTCCGCTCTGGGAGTTAGAAACAGCCTCCTGGAGGAGGAGGTTTCTAGGTCAAGCCATGGAGGAGGGAGAGGAGGGAAGACTGTGACCTCTAGAGCTGGGTGGGGAAGGAAGGAGTGATCTAGGGAGAAGGGTGGCTATGGGGACACAGAACTCATCTGCATTAAATGTCCCTTGTATTTGTCGGTTCCAAGCGCCCGGGGTGCCCCAGGCTACCACCCCTGCAGAAAGAGCTGGTCTTCCAGCACTGACCGCTGACGGGAGCCTGGGAAGGGAGCCATGACCACCCCTCTCAGGTCTCCTCTGCAGGCGGGAAACAGAGGAGCCACTAGAACCTGCTGAGGCCCTGGAGGGCCAGGCGCCTCCCATGAGCAGAATTCTGCTATGGCGTGAACAACTAGAAGTCTTCAGTGTGTTAAGCCAAAATTTAGGGGTTATATGCACTGGCCATTAGCCTACCCTGTCTAGTACAGTCCCCAAAGGGGAGAAGGTGTGTGGGGGGGTGTCAAGATGAGATCAAAGACCAGGCGTTCTCTAGGGAATTCCCAGCTTCCCCCCCCCCCCCCCGACTTCCCCACGTGCTTCCCTGACATGATCAATAACCAGTTAGATAGGAAAGAAACAGAAAACCATCCCTGGGGCTCATCAGGGAGGCTAGGGACTCAGGAAACCTGGCTCCAACCCCCACACCGCGGGCTGCTCACCCTCTCTGGATGCAAAACGAAATGCGTTCTATGACCTGAGAACAATCAACATGTGCCCTAGCCGGTTTGGCTCAGCAGTTAGAGCACTGGTCCGCGGCCCAGAGTCGTGGGTTTGATTCTGGAAAAGGGCATGTGCCTCCGTTGCGGTTTGGTCCCCTGGTCAGGGTCATGTGGGAGGTAACCTGTAGATATGTCTCTCTCCCATCAATGTCTGTCTGTCTGTCTCTCTCTTTCCCTCTCTCTCCCTCTCTCCCACTCTGTCTGAAGATGAATGGGAAAATATCCTCGGGTGAGGATTAAAAACAAAAAACATCTCTGAGCAGCCCAGACAGGCTCAGAAGACTGCGAGTCAGGCAGGTGTAATGCCAGGCTGTGCAGTCTCCACGCTCTCCGAACCTCGACGTCATCCTAACATGAGTGTGCAGCTCTCACGTGGGCTCCGTGCTGGGCCCCGTTCCAAACACTTTACATGTTAACTCACAGCAGCCTAAGATAGGGACCCGTGAGCGGCACGGAGGTTAAATAACCTGCCGAGGTCTCGCTGCTCACAGCCTCTCCAGCGAGACCTAGCGCCAAGGAGCAGAGTTGTGAAGTAACCACCCTTCGGAATTCCCTGGATGGCAGGAGAGGCTTTGTTCTAGTGAAACAAAGCTTGGCAGGCTCCCAGATGAGGGCTGGTCTCCAGAAAGAGCAAGCTGTGTTTGGAAGCTTCCAGCCCCATCCCACATTCTTCAGGAAAGGGAGAGGGGCTGAAGCAAGCCAATTGGTGGATCCTGCCTACGTGGTGACGCTTCCATGAAAGTCTCAAGGGAACGGGGTTCGGGAAACGTCTGGGTAGCTGGTAGGTGGCTCGCTACCCAGTGTAGTGAGGGGTACAGACAGTGTGGAGCTGTGCCCCTTTCCCTCATGCCTTGCCCAGTTCACCTCTTCCCTCTGCATGTGCAACTAACTGCACCCTTTCATGCCCTGTCACAACACAGTGCGCCTGTAAACAGTAGGTGGGCTGGTTTCCTGACTTCTGTGAGCCGCTCTAGCAAATTAATAAAACTGAGATGGGGTTGTGGGAACCTCCAATTTTTGGCCAACTGGTCAGGAGCACAGGCAACACCCTGGACTTGAGATTGGCATCTATCTGAAGGGGGCAGGGGCAGGTGAGTGGGAGGCAGTCTTGTGGGACTGGGCCTTTTAACCGGCGGGATCCGATGCTACGTCCAGATGGGTGGTGTTAGAACTGAGTTCCACTGCAGGACCCCCAGCTGGTGTCACAGGATTGGTTGGAGTGAAAGAAACTGCCCCCGCCTGGCATCAGCAGTGTTGAACGTGTAAAAGAGAATAAAGGAGAAACACAGGTGGTGTATTTTTCCTACTTAATAGTACACCCAATAAATGTCAGCAATTATATTTCCCTATTCTTGCCATTCACATTATTACTGACCAGTGGAAATTTTCCTGACTTTCTGTCAAGAGCTCGAGTACAGGCCAGAATATGAATTTTGCAAACGCTAGGTCACTCATATTGGCTCATATTAGATGCCTCAAAAGTACTTGTTGCCACAATAGAATTTGTCATTGTTAATGATGATCAACATTTTAAAACTCATTCTTAGTTTGGGCCACACACAACTCTACCAAGCACTGAGTCACAGAGAGGGTAACTTGCTCCGGTCACAGAGACTAACAGCCGCAGGGGAGCCCAGGTCTCTCTCTGGCCAAAGCCAATTAACCGCTAAACCAAAAGGTGTCCCAGGCGCCTGGGGGCCTCTTTCCATCCCCTTCTCCCTGAATTCACACCCGCAGAGGAGTGTTTTCAGCTGTGATTTAAGTGGAAGTCACTAGATTAAAAGTGTTGTCTCAACCAAGTCCAGACAAAACGGCCCAGATGAAAGGCGGGGCGTGGAACTGATTTATTCCGGGGACAGGAGTGCCACCTCCAGTGTTTAAAGGCCTCGCCAAGCAGAAGCAGGTCTCTTTTGAAAAGTCAGGTCTGGTGCCTCATGGGCAGACTTCAAAAGGGAGCATGGCCTGGGAGGGAGCAGCACCAGCCATGTTTTTCAGCGCAGCTGGCTCCAAACGACAGCTCGGGGAGAGGAGACCGGAGACTTTGCCCTGACAAGAGCAACTCTCACGCTCGAGGGACTTCAAAGTGGCCCTCAGAGAGGTCAGGAGCTGCAGGGGCACATGAGGCCGGCTACTCAGCAGCCTCTGCCGCAGGCTGGGGAGGGAAGCTGCGGCCGCTGCTCCCCACCTGGTTCCCCAGTTTCTCAGTGACGGGTGTCTAACTGCCGGGGTAATGAGAGCACACAGCAATCTGCTAAGGCGGAAGAGTGGACAACCTCTCTCCCCTAGAAGACGAAATGGTCTCGTGACGGCACGGCGCAAGCCAACTTTCTTTCAAAGGGCCAGGAAAGGACACCGCCCAGTGTGCACGGCTCCTTCCAGCAGGATTCACCCCAAGTTCTCCAGAGCGAAGAAAACCCTGGGCTGCATCCAGCGCTAGGGAGCCAGGTTCAAGAGTCGATGAGAAGGATAAATACAGCCACACCCTTTGACCCAGCGAGCCCACTCCTGGGATGCTGGCCTGCGAAGAAAATTACCAGGCAAGAACCACTGGTGGCCCTGGACAGTTTGGCTCAGCAGTTAGAGCGTCGGCACATGAACCAAAGAGTCGAGGGTTCGATTCCCAGTCAGGGGCACGTTCCTGGGTTTCCAGTTCAATCCCGGCCCCAGAAGGGGTCATGCAGGAGGAAGCCATTGATGCTTCTCTCACATTGATGTTTATTCCTCTTTCTCCCTCTCCCTCCCCCCTCCCTCCATCTGAAAAAAAATCAATGGAGAAATATCCTTGGGTGAGGATTAAATTACAGTAAATAAAATAAAATAAAATACCACTCCTGGCCAGAGATTCACTGAGGCCAACCAACAAGAGAAGAGACAGGATACACTCCCAAGCAGGGGACTGGCTGGGTGACGACAGGCACGCCCTCACCAGGGCACATCAAGAACCACTGGATGGCGATGAAGAGGCCTAGCAGACACGTGGGCCCCTGTATCACATGTGAAACCACCACTGCTGCGACAGCGCTGGGAGGACACAGCCTGAGAACGGGCGGATTCTGGGCACGGCAGTCACTATGGGTATGGTAGCGCCTTTCGGACTCCCTTGTAACTGGGTGTCATCACGTGGCTAGTTCTGGCCAATGAGCTGTGAGCAACGGTGAAACCTATCCCCTCCTGGGCAGGGCATCTAACTGCAAGGGCCAGGGCCTCCGAAACTGGCCCTCGGCCCTCGGCCCGCTGGCGTAGGGCTGGCGCATTCGCGATGGAGGCCTCTCTGTCTTGGATCTCTTATGATCTCTTGGATCTCTTGGAGCAATTATGATGAACTGAGGCCCAGCTGACCCCTCGGGGCACATGGTGTGAGTGAGACGTAACAGCACCTGGCTCTACTCTACTGTGGCTTTGGGGGCTGTTTGTTAACACAGCACCTCTCAGCCTGGCCCCCAACGCGGCCCCGCAGGTGTTCCTTTCCATGTATTCACAGGAAGGACATGAAGACGGGCGGCGTGGGGGAGAAAAGCAGATGAGAGCGAATGGGCCTCAGCCGGTAACTAACCAGGCTAAGGCTGGGCTTTTGTCGGGGTTTATTTTTTTAAGGTATAATTTAGTACTTGGGTGAAATAAGACAACAGGGATTTAGGCTGTACGGGGAAGATTACTTGTCCAATCCCTGAGGATCAGAAGGCAGAAACCTTGAACAGAGCCCACCCCGAAACCTGCGGGTGAGTCCCTCAACCCCGTGTGGCTGGGCCACGTGGGCTACTTCCAGCCTGTTACTATTCACGGTGGTGCCTGCCGCCCAGAGCTAGGGTGCTGGGAACCAAACCCTCCTGCTCTGTGCCGGCACTGCTCTGGTCCTGTCCTGAGGGGAAGCACAAACCACAGGCTCAGGAAACAGAAAAAGGAACGTGGAAAGAGCCTCCAGTTCCAGACCCACATGGAGGAGAGTCCGAGGCCACATAACGAAGCTGGCTGGGCTGTGCGTGCTGTTTATGTCCTGTCCCAGGCCAGAGGAGGAAACCCACCGAGTCCTGCCCGCAGCAGCCCGTTCCCGGGCCAATTCTCCTCTTCCTGAGCCAGCCCAGGCACAGCACCCTTCCCGGGCAGAAAGGTGCAAAGGGCCGAGCAGTCCCCAGCCCTCGGGAGGGCACTCCCTCACCTCCCTAAGCCTGTTTCCTCACCTGCACAGTGAGGGTAATGCGACATCCTTCCTCTAGTCTCACCACACGCAAGGGGGCAGGCACCAGGCCCCACGTGGACGGAGCGGTGCACACAGCACAGATGTCAGCAGTTTGGATTTCTTCCTTACGAGAGGCTGGTTTTCTCTAGTGTCACTGTAACCTCTCTTGCCCTGTTTGGCTCCCTGCCAGCACAATCCTAATAATCACCTCCACCAGGACAACCAAGAGGGGGAGGAAGTCCCCAGGCACCGTGCTGGGCACATCACATACCTTATTTCATCTAATCTATAATGTCCCTGAGAGGCAGAGGCAACGAGGGTTCTGGGAGACAAAACAATAGGGGGCCCTGGCCAGTGTGGCTCAGTTGGTGGGAGCGTCATCCCATGCACTGAAGGCTCGTGGGTTCCGTTCCAGTCAGGGCACATACCGGAGTTGTGGGCCAATCTCCAGTTGGTGTACATGGGGAGGCACCAATCCATGTTTCTCTCACATCGATGTTTCCCTCTCTTTCTGTCTCTCCAATCAGTGGAAGCATGTCCTTGGATGAAAGGTAAAGAAACAGTAGGGGGCTGGCAGAGGGGAGTTATAAACAGTAAGCCAGAGGGGCCACCAGACTCCATCAGAATGGGGCAGGAACAGAAAGTAAAGCCTTCACCATGTTAAGCCTCTGAGGTATCGGGGTTGTTTGTTATAGTGGCTTAGCCTAGCCTGTGCTCATGAACACACCCCGCCAGGACACTCTCTGCCCAGGGCATCTGTCACTGTGTGCCAGTGCCAGGCCTCCAGTACAGGACCACATGGAGGAAGACAGAGTGTGGACAGAGCCTGGGCCTTCAGTCAGTGTGAGCCTCTGAGCTCCCTTTGAGCCTCTGCTTCCTTATCTGCTAAACGGGGCCAAGGACTCCTGCTCCAGCATCTAACGAGGCAGTGTTGGTAAAGCCTTAGCTCCTGCAGCAGGCCCTCCAGCAGGTGCCATGCCAAGGAGCAGGGCATCAGCTCCCCTTCCTGGCGGCTTCTCTGCTCTTGGTCCCTCCAGATCCTCATCTGTCACTGTTCTTCTGCACCCTCCACCTCCGATGCCAATTAGTAACTGCCGTTCGGGTTCAGACTGGACTTTTCGGAACACCCTGGGTCCCCGCCATGCTGCTTACTGGTGAGCTGCAGAAGAGTTCTTGGCCTGTGCACCCTTGCTGAGCTGGTGATTCTGCCCTATTTCTCCCTGTGACCCATGCAAGGTTTGGCACAGTGCCCAAATGTGCCGGGGACCAGAAAACATGCACTGAATTCATTCTCCAAAGCTGGAGACTCATATATACCATCTACCCACCCACTCACCCATTCATTCACACAGTATTTATTGAGCATTTACACACACACACACACACACACACACACACACACACACACGTAAGTGGTCCCCCCATTCTCCATTAAGAAAATGAAGACAGATTAGGTAACTCGGCCAAGGTCACTGCCAGAAGCGGGCAGGCCCAAGGGATTCCTGACCAAACTCTTACCTGCTCCTTTCCCCACAGCCACTACCTCATTCTGTCTTCACCAAACTACCTCTACCTACCCACCCAGGGCACAGACTGAACCCCCAAGGCTCAGAGTGGGAATACATCACAGGGCCCACTGGACAGCACTCAGCCAGACTTCTGCAAAAGTTTCAAGTGGCCCCAGAGACAAGCTGCAGACACTGAGCCTGACAAGACAGCCTCTGGGCCACGGAGCAAGCAAGGACACGCAAGCCCCCGGATGGACAAGGCAATGCAGACGCCCCAGTTCCCGCCCAGGGCAGGCACCTTGCAGAGAGGCCGGGAGGCCTCACAGCAGATGTGTTCTCAGCCGAGCCAGCAGGCTGCGGCCTCTGGGGGCTAGAGAAGCTAGGGCTCCAACCCCAGCACACACGGGCAGAGGGAGGGGCCGCCACCTCTGGGCCACCAGCGTGGCTTCCTGGGCTGAGTGCTGTCCTTCCAAGCAGACCACGCGCATCTCCAGGGCCCCTGCCTCTGGGTGTCTGTCTAGAGCCAAGCATCATGACGCTCAGAGGGTCCCCGGACACTGACCCTCAGGAGGGTGAACGAGGAAAGGAGGCACAGGGTCAACAGTCCCCATGCACAGGCTTCTGCTCACCACATCTGACCGTCTCAAAGCTAAAAGCCAGCGCTGCGAGAAACTCTACGATGAGGTCTAATGCCACCAACCCCCTCCAGGCCCTGCCGCTGCTCGCTCCTTGCAGTGGCTCTCACCTTTGTCCCTGCACGTCCTAGAGGATCTCACACTAAGCACTGACTGGCCTGGATCCCAGCTTCCCTCCTCGATGGTGGACCTGAAGTTGGTGCCCAGTGCACCCTGCACCCTGCCCCCGACCCACCCCTGCCTCACAGAAGCTGCGCTGGCAGGCGTGGGGCACTGAGAGAGGAGCCGTGCGAGCGTCTGGAAGCGGGAGGAACTGATTGGGCATGTGCTCCGGCGAGGTGAGATGTGTCCCATTGGATGAGCTCTCAAAACCCCAAGGATGCAGCAACAGCAAGCCTGCTCCACTCCTCGGCATTTACATGAGACGACTCCTGCTTCACAAATCATACACACAAGACTATCCTTTCTTCTGGGGTTTTCTCTAAACCTCACTTGGTGTGGGGGGTAAATAGGAATGACAAAAGTACCTGCTTCATAGGGCTGGGTTTGCAGCCATTCATTCATTCATTCATTCATTCATTCATTCACTCCTGTAAGTGAACACTTTGTGCCTGGCACTGAAGATATGACAGTAGACAAGGTCCGTGTTTGGTGGACCTCTAGTAGGAGAAGATGGACAATAAATAAATAAAGTTTTGCCTGGCTGGTGTAGCTCAGTGGATTGAGCATTGTCCCATGGACTGAGAGGTCCTGGTTTAATTCCTGGTCAGGGCACATGCCTGGGTTTCTGGCTCAATCCCCAGTAGGGGACATGCAGGAAGCAGCAAATTGATGTTTCTATCTCTCTCTCCCTTCCTCTCTCTCAAAAAAAAAAAAAATCAATGAAAAAATCTTTAAAATAAATAAAGTTTCAAGTGGCCATCAAGCATTACATCATCAATAAAAATCAGTGCAGAGGCCCTGGCCAGTTTGGCTCAGCGGTTGGAGCATTGGCCTGTGGACCAGAAAGCCCCGGGTTCGGTTCCTGCTAGGGTCATGTACCAAAAAAAAAAAAAATCAGTGCAGAGTTATGATGGAAAGGGTGGGGGCACCAATCACAGAAGGCCTGTTATGGGGTAAGTTGTGTTCCCCAAAAACATTATACTAAAGCTCAAACCCCCATTAGCTCAGAATGTGTCCTTATTTGGGACCAGGGTCCCTGCAGTTGTAATTAATTAAGATGAGGTCATACAGCAGTAGGGTGGGCCCCTAATCCAATATGACTGATGTCCTTATAAAAAGGGGAAATTTGATGCACTCAAGGAGAATGCCAGGTGAGGATGAAGGCAGAGATCAGGGTGATGTATCCACACACCAAGGAACCCCAAAGATCACCAGCAATACGAGAAGCTTGGGGAGAGGCCACATCTTCCTCACAGCCTCAGGAACAACCCTGTCGACACCTTCACCTTGGGCTCTCAGGCCCGTAACTGAGGGGATACATTTCTGCGTCTAAGGCCCCCGGTCTGGGGAAATGGGTCCTGGCAGCCCAGGGAACTAATGTAAGGCCTTCCTAAGAGAGCATCTGGGCTGAGAGCCGAAGGAGGAGGACCCTGAACAATCTGGGGGACCCTGAACAGCTCCAGGAAGGAGGGAATTCAGTGAGGGGCTGAGCAGAGGCTGCATTTAGAGTCTCGGGGCGAGGGGGACAGTGATGAGGCAGGTTGGGCAGAGCCTCCAGGGCCAGTCCGAGTCGGGAATGTGCTCCAAGCCACGGGAGGGCGTCGGCAGGGAGTCGGACTTCCGTTCCCTTTGGAGAGACCACTCTGGAAGCTCACACACCTGAGGCGTCAACACTTCACACTGGTACGTGTGGCAAGCACTTCACACCTGGCAGCTGGCACTGCTATGGCCACAGAACAGAGGGCACAGGTAGGAACTGCAAACGACGACACTTTGAAGAGAGTGAGAGGCTGTGGGTGGGGGCCTGGCACTCGCACCCTGTGACGCTGGGCCATCCTTCTCCTTGTCTGTAACCTGGGGTCTAAGTAGTCTTTATCCTGAGGACCGCAGACCCCTGAGGCCCCGGGGTCTGGCGTCTAGAGCTCCTAGCGTGAGAAGGCACGCCCCCCACCCCAGCTGGGATGCCCATGTCAGGTCCCAGACCAGCTTCCTTCTCCCGGGCCCCGCCCCGGCTCCTGGCCCAGGTGTTGGTTTTCTGTTGACAATGGAAAACACATCTCAGTGTTCCTTTATCTCCCTGCTGCTTGCTCCCAGAAAGGCAACTGGCAGCCCGGGCGCAAGTGCGGAGAATTCTCCAGCCAAAGATACACGCCCTCTGAGCACCCTCGAAACGGAAGGGAAACTTGTGAGTCAAATGTCTCCAGAGCCCGCACGGATTATTTCTGAAGCTCCAAAACAATACTCTTTTTATGTTCATTTCTTTCCAAAGACAGCATTCCTTGGGGCAGTTTCCAAGCTGGTATTTGACACAATGTTAATGAAGGAGTTTTTTAAAATCTAACACATTCCAGGAAAAAGAAAATGTCAGGACTCAGAACCCCCGAGAAGGCGCTGGGCTGCGTCAGGTTGAACGGGCGTCTTCAGGCAGCGCTTCCCAGGTACTTTAAAGTGCTCGCTGGAGCCCGGCAGCCTTAGAAGTTGATCTCTCAACTGGGAGAGACCTAGAGTAACGCCAAGCCACAGAAATGTAGAGACAACAGAATCAGTATGGGTGACCCTAGGAAATGTGTGTGACCCACCTTCGCCTGAAGTCCCCAGGGGTCCCGCACACACCAGGAAGGGCCTGCTTGATGCCCGTGGACAGCTTCAGGTTAGCGATGTCCTGGAGGAGTGAGTGGTGACCTTGGCAAGTCGCTAGGGCTGGTGATGGGGAGACCATCTTCTGTGGACTCTGTAATACACCCTATATCTCTGAGCAGCTGCTTTTAAGCTCAGCTTTTAAGTCAGGTCAACAGGTGACCATGGCCAGCCCCTCTCTTTGGGAGGTGACAGGCGCCCTGGGCCTTCTGCAAAACCTGGTCGGTTTCATGTCACTGGGACAGCAGCTGCTTAGAAGCCTCGAAACAGAGACGCCCAGGAGCCTCAGAGCGAAAGCAGATAGGTGAAAACACCCACCGGGCCCGTGAGGGACACTGCATTTGAAAGCAGGGTGGTGGAATGGAACCAGGCATGGGTTTTTCCCAGGGTCTACAAATTACATCGGCAAATTCAAATGTGCTGTAGCAGAGATTCTGCTCAGAGCCTGTGACGAGGTGTAAACGGTGCATCACTGCAATCCCATAGGTGACAGGAAGGTTCCTGGAGTGAGGTGCCGGCCAGCTGAAACTCACTGGGGCCTTAGCGTCCTTGCACCTCAGAGGAGCTCAAAGCAGCAGCCATGCCCTGACTGTGTGGCTCAGCTGGCTGGGCATCGTCCTGTGCCCCAAGGGGTTGCCAGTTCAATTCCTAGTCGGGGCACATGCCTGGGTTATGGTGGGAGGTGTGCAGGAGGCAGCCAAATGTTGTCATCTTGCACCAGCGTTTCTCTCTCTCTCCCTCCCTCGTGTCAAGTGGCCGGGCGACCTTGCCTCGTGTAGTTACTTTGTCATCTCAGGGGAAGCCTCTACAATGTCCCATGGCAGTGCCCAGCCCCACTCTGCCCCATCGAACATCCCTGCTGGGCCCAGGTGTAGAACAGGGCTGGACAGAGAGAAACCAACCCGTGACCAGCAAACAGTGGCCACGGGGTGGCCAGGGCAGGAGCAGGGGAAGGGGTTCATGTGTAAAGAGGCTCAGGTCAGACAAGAGGTGGGAACCCTCCCAGACGGGAGAGTGGCAGGAAAAAACTGAAAAAGGGGTCACACCAATCCCCAGGGGCCCCAGTAGCCAGGGAGGTTTGTAATGGGAGAGACTGGCCCAGTGTGTGTGTAGCAGGACGGGACCAGGGTACAGAAGGGCTCCTGGGCAGCGCGGGGGTAAACAGAAAGGTCTAGAACTAGGGCAGTATCGGGGGAGGGAGAGAGGCAGACATCGTTCCTAGCGGTGGGGACCGAGGGTGGGGTGGGCTACACACACAGGACAGAACCCCATCGGGGTGGGGGCGGGGAGTATTGGCTGGCCGCCTTTCTCCAAAGCCAGGAACGGGGAGGAGAGCGTGCTCCAAAGCAGTTTAATGTTTTCCTGGGCAGGTCTCTCCTAACCCGGGGCAACACCTCCCTCCCAGGTGCCCCGCTCGGCATCCTGCCCCAGCAGTCCCCATGGGTTGGCTGATTTAGGAGGCGGCTTCCCTGCACACAGGCCCTTGCAGCAACCAGTGGTTCCTATGACAACACCCCTCCCTCTCTCTGCAGCAGGGGGAAGACTGGAAAACCCACACCAACCAAAGGCAAACCACCGGCTTCACTGGAACGCAAGGAGGCAGTGATTCTGACCCAGGAAACTCCTTCCCTCTGCAGGCCCTAAAGGTGTCCTGAGAAGGTGGCTGCAGTCCCTCTGCCCAGCTGCACCTTTCTTCATCCACTTGTGTGCTCTTCTAGGACCTCCCACAAGGAGGTGGGCTCTGCACAGCTCTGACCAGCTTGGGTTGGGATGATCTGTCCGCTGTCTTCCCCAGTCAGAGGGCAGGGACTGTCCTCATCACCTGGGTACCCAAGACCTTGAACCTGTGTGAGGTGGGGACTCCGCAAGTCAGAGACTGAGATGAGAACCTCCAGAGTGAACCCACTGAGGGCGGAGAGGAGGCTGGCATGGCTCCGGCACACGGGGGCAGCACCCACGCGCAGGAGCCAATGCCCTGCACACCTTCCCCTCGGGCCCAGGCACCAGGGGCTTCCTCCACCTCGGTGCCAGCAGCCCTCCTGAGGTCCCCCTCACCTCTCCAGCCTGGCAGCACCTGGCAGCCTTCTCCTCCCCACCCAAGTCCAGGCAGCATTGATGGTTCATAATCCGAGCACCCACAGCCTCCAAGCCAGCCCCTTGGTAAGCACAGACCCCTCTCTCGGGTCCTCCCTCTCTCCACGGGGCTTTGCTGTCTCCCAGGACAATAATACCCTGTTCTCCCCTGCTCACCATCCCCTTTCAAACCAACACTTCGACTCTGCTGCTGCTGGGCTCTGGGATCCTGGTCACCACACTCCATGGCCATTCATTTAACACACAGAAACTGAGCATCATGCGCACCTGGCCCCCACGGGCCAGAAGGAGGGCCTCCGGGGCAGACGCTGTCACCGTGGACCGGGGCAAAGGAGAACGGGCGCTCTTCCAGAACGGCCAGGGCAGGTGCATGGGGGTGCGAAGGCAGGTGCGTGACTCAGGCCGGGTCAGGAAGTTGACTGAGAGGTGGTGGCCGCTGAGCCGAGCCGTGAAGATGGTGAGTGTGGATATCTGCAAACGCACACCAGGACGCCCCAAGCAGCCCCGAAGACCACGGCGCCAGGAGACCCTGCCTCCTGAGTCCAGGGGGAGGTGGGAGGTCAGCAGATGGCCTAGGAGGCAGCGTTTCCTCGGAAACAAGGCTTGGAGAGCAGGACTCTCAAAAGGGGGGTGACTCAGGGCAGCAGAAACCTGAATGGCTGGTGCCCCCACTGGCCAGGGAAAGCAGGGGCCTTCCCGGCACTGCTGTGCCGTCAGGACGGCAGTCACCACCGCCGGCCAGTGGCTGGAGCCCGGGCAGCACCTCCCCACGTCGCAGCCCAGGGGACAGAGCCAGGATTCAGTCGATCCCGGTCGGCCTGGGACCCGAAAGTCAGGAAGGACTCTGCGTGTGGCTTGGCCAGGGGTCCATAAAGGTCTGAGGCCCGGGCTTTGGACCGTGGGCTTGGATGGTGCAGACAAGACTTAGTGGGAGGGGGGGGTGTGGTGCCAGGTGGCCCCTCTCCCCGGCCTTGATGAGCACTTTGATGACTACTGCATGGTTTCCTTCCTCCTGAGGAGCATCCTTAGAGAGGATGGGGACAGGTGGGAGGGGTGCTCATCAAGGCCACCCCTTCCCAAGAAACACAGGCAAGGTTAAACGTGTCGATTACGTGGTCAGCGAAACCTGTCCCCTCCCCAAGGAGCCCACCATCCGCAGCCTGGAGGCCCGGGGAGAGAGGGGACAACCAGATGAACACTGTCCCTGTCCTGCTGGGCGCGCTCCTAGCAGAGAGCGGCCCCAGGAGGGCCGCAGGGGTGCAGGGGGCTGACATGTCCAGAGAGCATGTGGTCGAGGCCACAGTGGTCAGCCTCTGTGTCGGGAGAAAAACTGCCAATGTCTCGTTGAGGTTCAGGATCAAACCAAAGACACTGAGAGAACACAGAACTGTGACTCCGCCCTCGATACACACAGCTGAGTTCACAGCCTGCCGGCATCGCCACAGCAAAGAAGCGCGGCTGCTTCCGGCACTGTCGCGGGCACATGGCCCGTGGTCCTGGGGAGCCCTGTCCTGCCTGCCGGTAGCCCCCCTCCCCCACCACACCCGCTCTGGGGAGAGAAGTATGACACTGGTCTCAGCCGGGCCAGGCAGAGGGCTCTCCCATCTACCTCCGCCAATTACTTTCCCGAGGTGCAGACCCAGCGCCCAGGAACACTGACCCTATTCTCTCAGCTCCGGATCACCACCAACACCACAAGCTGCCTCCTCTCCCACTCATCTCGACACCCAGGGCAGGGCAGGCAGTGGCCAAGAACGGAAACACTGAGAAAGACCTGGCAGCGGCAGAGCGGGGCGGCTGGGAGAGACTGCAGCCGCCACGGGGAAGGGAGACAGGGACCTACCTGAGGGGACACAGCCCCAGATCAGTGTCCCACAGCCGTGGGAGGGCTGGGGCCACAGAACAGAACCTCCCTGTGTTCCCCACCCACTCAACAATGCTCCTTTTTTCTCGGACGGACGCTGACCCCACTCGTCAGGGCTGTTGGGAGACGAGGCCAGCCCTGGGGGCTGTTCCCTGCTCCCTGGGTGAACTCCTGCTGGGGCATCGCCCAGCAGCGGCAACCCCACTCCCTGGTGGCCACACAGGAACCCCCTGACCTAAGCAAACCTCCCTGACATCCCCTGACCCCAGGGTAAAGCCCCCTCTGGGCCCCTCGCAGGGTCAACGGGAAGGAGGCACTTCCTCACAGAGGAGCTCAGATCCCACCTGCTGCTTGGCCAAGGGCAGGGAGGGGCGTCTGCCTGTATTTCTCACGGCCACGGGTCAAATTCGCACTAACTTCTAACAAAAATTCAAACCGTAGTAAGGATTATTAGCTATTTCGGCAAACGTGAAGGAGGGTCTCACTGTCGGGATGCCATGGGCCCATCTCCCCCCAGGTCTGCCCAGGTCGGAGCAGCCAGCCGCAGGCCCCACTTCAAAGGGAGCCAGGCCTGGGGCTGCAGAACAGCCGACCCGAGATCACAAGGCGGGGACAAACCCGGCTTCCCGAAGGGCGCCGTCTGAGGGCCAGGACAGAGCGATTCCCCTGACACCCTGGGGCCCCGAATGGACACAGCTGCCTCTGCTCACCGGGAGCTCAGAGTCTACGGTGCCCCACTGTGGAGACAGTGACAGTCAGGCAGCCTGGGAAGATACCAGAGTGCAGGTTGTTAAAAAGTCCTGATCAAATTAGGACTGTTCCTTCACCGAAAGAGATGTTTAAATTCCAAGTTACTTATGCACAGCAGACGACGGGTCCTTGATCTGAGAGAACCCATAATATTTTGCTGTGCATCCCTCTGATGTTGATAGCTTTTTCTTAAGACTGGAATCATGCTAAACAGGCTTGGATCCTACTTTTTAATCGACTTTCCTGCAACACACTGCATATTCTTCTAAATCACTGTCATTTAAAGATCAATGAAGTATAATTTATTCAACCAACTTCCTACCATTTAACATTTGGTTGTTTCTATTGTACAACAACATAAAAAAAAAAAAGAATTAAACTGCATCCCATATGCTCTTTTGTAAAAGGGAAAGAAGAGGGGGACCCACGGCGATGGAGAAGACGGGGCTCTGGGTAGGGAGCACAGCACAATGCATAGAGATGATGTACTACAGAAACATACACGTGAAACCTGTATCATATGATTGAACACACCAATAAATTCAACAAATTTTAAGAAACAAAAAAGCAAAGGAGAGTGGGATATACGTTTAAACCTGAAAAATGGTTTTTCTGAAGACAGAGAAGTTCCAAACAACTAACTAAAATCGCATGAGGGGGAACCTCATTTCCTAGTCCTAACAGAAAATAGATGTTCAATAACTATTCCGAAAACCTGTGACCTATTTCTTACTCAATTTGTCTCCGAACTGAGCCCCAAAAGAAGATGCCCCCCAAGTTCTGGGGCACGTTCCCTACGCTATCGCACTGATCTGTGTACCCCTCTGCACCAGGCTCTCGTGGGGGCACTGCCACATCAAAGCCCAACACCACTGCCCTGGTCCTACCAAATGAAACCCAGAGTTCCTGGGTGCCCACCTCTCAGGGGACCTGGCCCCGCCTGCCTTTGGCTCCCCCGCCCACTCCACTCTAGCACCTGCCAGCCAAGCAAGAGTCCTGCTCCCCAGAAATGCCCAGTGCCCCCACCTCCTCGTTTCCAACGGGCTTCCCAGGCTCGAGGGAGAATCCTCCTCCTTCACTCCAGGCCTATGTTCACAAACCTAAGACGCTGGTGCCAGGCCCACAGGCCATGCCTGGAAGGCCACTTAACCCCGCTGTGCTCTGGTCACCACTGAATGGGGGAAGAGAGGAGGCACCAACCCCCCAGGGTGGCTGTGAGTCACTCCTGACAGATGGTGGCCTCTCGGGGTCTGACCCTGCCCTCCAGCTCGGCAACCCCAGCCGGCCAGCAGTGTGACAGGCGGTGCCACTTGGCGCGCTGGCCCCAGATCTCCTGGTTGACACAGTGGCGGTCCTCAAAGTGCAGGGGCGGGAGGGGGACAAGGGGCACTTTCACTTCTCTTCCAGGACCTCCCAGCCCTCGCTGACCCCGCTTTGCGCTGCACACTCCAAACACTCTCGGGATGAGCTCAGAGCGTATACTGGTGTCCCGGTGTCCCCAGCCTCGCTGGCAGGTACCGCCCCTGCACGCAGGCTACCGAACGCACACCCAGTGTCCTCTACTGATCCAGGCAACATTTTGTTCCTTTTTAGCAAAACTGCCTCAAGTTTAAAACCTGGCAGGCTCTTCATCCTCATCATTTCCCGGGGAGGAGGGAATAATCAGGTGATTTCACACCCATTTCACAGACCAGAGGAGTGAGCCTGGGGCCCACCGCTGGGGCTTCTCGAAGCACGGCTCCATTCCTGCTACCAAAACTGGGCCTGTGCCTGAGGTCCTTGGCCATGGCCCTACGAAATGACAACAGCAGGGACAGCCTTTCCCACACCTGCCACACACAGGTACCTTCATACCCCATCTCAATCCTCATGACACGTACCACAATGGGAGCAACCGACGTCATTTTATAAGTTAAGGGCATTAACCTTCTAGGGTACAAATAACGTAGGCGCCCTGGATCTCACAGTGACAGATCCCAGACTGACACAGATGTGACAAACTTGAAACATGCCTTTCCCCACTCTGCTGCCCAGTATTATAATTAATGTTCGCTGGATGAATGATAGCCAGCTGTGGACAGCACGCTGCTAGGAGCAAACCCAGCCCCTCCCTCCTCAGCCGGGCAGCTTTCATCCCCGGCCTGGCTGGGCCTGGTGCTCGGGGTTTGGGAAATATCTGGCACTTGTGCAGGTCACTGAAACCCCGACATGTAGCCAGCTGGCGAAAGGGTCTGCTTGCGGCTGCAGTCTCACTTGTTTTGAGGGTGTTCATCAAACCCTCTTACCACGGAAGGGCTGGGGCCGGGCTGAGCTGGGCCCTCTTTTAACTTGAAAAAAAGTTCTGAAACTCGGCCTGTGCTCTGTCTGCAATTCTGGGGGAACTGGAGCCTGTGGGTGACCCATGCACTGGCTTCAGGATGCCGAGCTGGGGCTCAGGAACAGAGGGACATGCTAGTGGCCAGAGAAAGGAAGAGAAGCCTCAGACAAAACAAAAGAAAATTAAAGTTCCAAACCTATCCCTACACTGATGAAGTCCAACGCGTTTCTTGCCCAGTTACTGCCAGGATAAAGAAACCAGGCTGCCCACCAAGGCTCACACTTTGAAGAAAGTCTAGAAATTTCTTAGCAGTGGCACAAAATATTGACCCGGGTTGGCACCTGGGCCACAGGTGGGTTCACGGCACAGGTGTAAAGCTGGGGCTCAGAGAGGTCAAGCCGCTGGCCAGCGATCACACAGCTAAGGGGGGCAAGGATTCAAGTCCACCCGTGTGCTCCGAGAAGAGAGGTAAGGGTTCCCTGGGGCGGCAGTGAAGAGGGAAGCCAGGCGGGGTTCTGAAGGCAGGAATACAAGGAGAAATGAGAAGATAAGCGGGTATGGAAACTAAGCCCCGCGCACTCTCTGGGGCCGTCGCACTAACATAGTCATGGGTCAGCCCACTAACCAGTATTTCCTTCGACACTATGACCAACAGGAAATTCCATGCGACCCTGTCATGCAGGTAAATGCCATGCTGGGTCCACACTAGCAGGGCAGCCCCACCCCACCCTGCCCTACACGCCTGCAAGAACAAAGTACACCAGTCAGGAATGTGCACCGGGCCTCGGCCAGCCTGGACCTGGCTGGGAGGAGGCAAATTCTTATCTGGTCCTGATTAAGGCCAGACCCGATTACCAAGGCTGGAGGGGTTGCAACCGGGTACCTGTTACTGGAGCACATCAGGGTTCTAGAGGCCACGCCCAAACCACCACCTCTTCCTGGCATCCTGCTCAGGGCCCCACAGGTGCTGCCCCAGCCCTCCCCATACCATGCGTTCCACCCACCTGACATCACACACCTTTCTGCAGCTCTGGTTTCAACTTCGTCCCTGGGACATTCACAGCCTCAAAGTCCACTATTCGGGCACCACCCCGCCTTCCCCATTCCCCAGAATTCTCAATTCTCAGTCATTCTGGACTCCCTCCTGTGAATGACCAGCCTCTGGCCTCTCTCCTCTTCCACCAGTCACCCAGGGAGGTCAGAGCCGACCGTGGCCGCAGGAGAATTCCAATGGGGAGGGGCTAGGAACAAACAGAGAAGCACAGAAAAAAGGCACACAGAGGAAATGTAAACATCAAGGAGGCTGCTGTGGGGCAATAGGGAATGGTGGGGACTGTGGCCACTGGCTTAAATATGAGCAACTAGTCCAGTGGGTGTGGCTCAGTGGTTGAGCATCAACCCATTCACCCAGAGGTTGCCTGTTCGATTCCTGGTCAGGGCACATGCCCAGGTTGTGGGCCTGATCTCCAGTGGGGAGCATGCAGGAGACGACCAATCTATGTTCTGTCTCATCGATGTTTCCATTTCTCTCTCCCTTTCCCTTCCTCTCTCTCCAAAATCAATCAAGGAAAAAAAAATTAAATATGAGCAACTAATTCAAAGGAAAGTGTAAAAGTCTTGTGTGAGCTAAGCAAGGTTCTTACAGGCCAGACACTGCCCAAGTCACCAGTTTGTTACCTGGCCACACCCCTCTGCACAGAGCCGGCAGCTGAGGTCCAGCCAGGAGGAAGGGGAACATGATCAAAGTCCTGGTAATTACTAAGCCCAGGACAAAATTCAGCCCCAAGCTCAGGGTAGTGCTAACTAACCCCTTCGGGCACCTGCTGAGCTGAAGCCCTGGGAGTGCTGCTATCGGAGGCTCCGTGTGAAGGATCCGCGGTGCCCTCCAGGGAAAGGACTGACAGCTGTCTACGCAAGAGCCTGGGGCTGATCCACAGGCAATAACTGACCAATGCTGACCGTCCCCCAACTCCACGGGGGTCGTTCTCAGATCCTGGAGGAGTGGTCCACAGCACTATGAGGTGGACAGAGGGGTCTCTATGTACAGGCCCAGCTGGAGGGGAGACAGAAGCAGGAAAATCCAATGACAATGCAACTGACCAGAGACCACAGTAGGCTCCAGGGCCAGAGCCAGTCTGGCTCTGGAGCTGGGGAGGTAGGGGGAAAAGAGGCATTTAAGGCCCCCAACCCTGTAAGGTGTACTCTAAAGAACGAGAACCAGCCTTGGCCGGTTTTTGTTCAGTGGTTGGAGTGTCGACCAAAGAGTCTGGAGTTCGATTCCGTCAGGGGCACGTACCTTGGTTGCAGTTGGGTCCCAGCCCCAGTTGGGGTCATGCAGGAGGCAGCTGATTGATGTGTCTCTCTCACATCAATGCCTCTCTCTCTCTCTCTCTCTCTCTCTCCCCCCTCCCACTCTATCTGAAGGTAAACAGAAAAAAAAAATCCTCAGGTGAGCATTAAAAAGAAAAAAGAAAAAAGAACCAGAACTAGAACCCTGACTTCAGAGTTCAGCCTGCAATGCAAACCTGTGTCTCAAGTTCTACGTGTACGGCATTTCAAGATCAAATCAAACCCTCCAGCCTCTCCTCTCAGAAATGAGCCGCGAGGCCAGTGACCTCTCTGGGAAAACCATCAGCCTCCTATGCAACTCCTTGGCCAGCCAGGAAACTACGGGCGCCAGGTCACTGAAGCGTTTGTTTTTTTCTAAATCCTCACCAGAGGATATTTTTCCATTTATCTTCAGATAGAGGGGGAGGTGGAGGGAGAGAGAGAGAAACATTGACGTGAGAGGGACCATCGACTAGTGCCTCCCGCATGACCCTGATCAGGGCTGGGGACAAACTGCAACCGAGGTATGTGCCCTTGACCGGAATCGAACCCGTGACTCTTTGGTCCGTGGGCCAATGCTCTAACTGCTGAGCCAAACCGGCCAGGGCAGCCTTTTAAGTCAAGTCCTCTGATGACCCCAGAGAGCACTGCTGCAGACCTCAGGCCTGAAGTACGCTTGCCTCCCCCGTGACCAAGGCCCCTCGGTGGGGAGGTTGGCGGGAAGGAGATGGCGTGCCTACTTAAAAGAGATTACAGCGCTTAGAAGCCAATTAGAGACCTTGGTTTACATGTAAATCAGAGAACTAACAAGAACCAATAATGAAAATTAAACTATTTTTACTACTTTAAACTCCCTAATTCAGACATTTTACTGCTTCAGAACTAATTTCTGAGGCCAGTCTCTAGCCTGGGCGACACCTAATCCACCCTGAACCAGAACTGCCAGAGTACCTTTCCTAAAAATGCTCTCCTCACCCACTAAAAAACCCTCAATGGCTCCCCATTACTCCTGAACAAGGACGGTCACTGTGCACTGCCTGGAGATACAGCTCACTCCTCTGGTTGAGCAGGTCCACTCCTGGTCCTGGAAGCTGGCCCCAGGCCCTCGGCTGACACACAGAGCCCTGCCCTTGCTGCCCCCTCCCCACACTGCGTGGCTTGGAGCACGTCACACTCCTCTGTCTTAACTCTCGGAGCATCTCGATCTCACCTCTCAGGTCAACCTATCAGCTCAACTTAAGACATTTTTGTGGGCTGTGCCCCGGGTGGCAGACGCACGAACCCGCTTACAGGAAATCGTGTACAGGAAAGCCGCACCATTAGCAGGCCACAGGCTAGTTCCATTTTCTATTTCGTAGAGGAAACCGAGGCTCAGAAAACGAGCGCTAACCCAGGGCCCCGAGATCCGTGCTGGGTCTGGCTGGCTAAAACCTCCTCCCCCACGTGTCCCCATGTGCTCTAGATAGAAGGAAACCATGAACCATGTCCCTGCCTTAACAGAGATAAGACCACACACAGGAAATGGTGAACCGGCTGGACAGACTCGGTGCTCAGAGCCCCCAAATGCTCAGGGGCTCCACGGGGAGCAGCCAAGGAGGGAGGGACGGTACAATGGACAGGAGGCATGAGGGCAAACAGCGCAAACAAAAAAATCTCCAAAGAGTGGTCACCTGGAAAGCAAGGGGCAGAATCAGAGAATTGGTATTTTTCCATTTCTCTACAGACTGAAAACTCCAGCGAGCTTCCTGCCACCATGACAATTATGACTGCCTCCCACAAACAGCAAACAGATTGCTCACTGTCATCAAAGCTCGGTTACTAAATAACTGACCCAGGCTTCGTCCCCACATCAGTAGCCCTTGTCAATGGAACCAATGGAAGAAACGGGCAAGGCAGTATATACAACCTGGCGTCCAGTCCATCGTCAGCCTCGGCCCGGGGTGAGCAGTGAGCAGGTAAATCACAAAGGCCTAGGCGCTGTTGCTTGGCTTTCTCTCCCCATCCACCTCCCAACTGAACCAACTGCCCCTCCCCAATGCCAAAGAACGGAAGAGGGGAAGGGGGCTGAGCTGGGAGGAATCAGACGGACTTCGCGTGAACCGAAAAGTCAGGGCCTTTAAGTGAGCGAGGCTGCTGTTGACCATCACCACCAGTTTTTGCCAGCGTTGCATCCAAGGCCAGCACTTTTAAGACACGTAATTCCAGAGGGTTTACTCCCTACTCACTTTTGGGATGGGCCTGTGACTCTGGCCTGGCCAATTCGAATATCACATCATCCAGACCCAAGAGACTGGTGCAAGAATAGGTGTTATGGGCTGAAGTCCTAACGCCTGCTAGCGAATGTGGCCTTCTTTGTGATCAAGCTCAGATGTGAGGTCATCAGAGTGGGCCCTGACCCAATAGGACTGGTTTGCTTATAAAAGGAGGAGAACACCATACAGAGACAGACACAGAGGGAGAGGTGGCCACATGAAGATGAAGGCAGAGATGGGAGCGATTCTGCCAGTCAAGGGACACCTGGGGCCACCAGAAGCTAGAAGGATCAGGAGTACAGCCCTGCCAACACTGTGATTTCCAACTGCCAGCCTCCAGAACTGGGAGCAGAGTTCTGCTGTCTTACTTTGTTGTGCCAGCCTAGAAAACTAATATAATAAGCATGTAACCCAAGCCAGACCAATCAGAACCAGCAAGCACCAGCCCTGGGACTTTTGCTGGACAGAACTTGGGGCAAATCGAGTCACACTTGCTTCCTGTAGGTTGTCAGGCTGATGGATGGAGGTGCTGACAACCATTTCCACATGACTTGGCAAAGCCTGCCAACACCACCTACGCAAGGAGCCTGAAAAATTAGGAAATCATTCTGAAGACATAGAGTCGAGCCCTTGATGGCCTGACACTGTCACACCCCAGCTCTGGACTTTTTAAGACACACATGCTCACAGATTCTATTGATTCATATTTCTTTAAGTCTTTTTTTTATCCTCACCCGAGGACATTTTCCCATTTTTTGTTCAGATAGAGTGAGAAGGAGAGAGAGAAACATCGAGGTGAAAGGGACACATCGAGTAGTTGCCACCCGCACGACCCAACCAGGGCTGGAGACAAACTGCAACCGAGGTACGTGCCCTTAGCGGGACCCGAACTCGGGTCTCTCTGGACTGCAGGTCAACATTCCGACCATTGAGCCAAACCGGCCAGGGCTCCTAAGTCTTTTTTTAATGTTAAAAATCTGTTGCTTACAACCTAAAGAGCCTTTAAGGTTTTAACATACACAGGTACAATTTGTTATTTTAATATAACATATGTCCAAATGAACATCCCCCTCCCCCACGTGGGCGCTGAGACTCTCGATGCCAACAGTAACAACACCCAGCGCACTGGCACACGCCTCTTGGGCATGTCTCTCGGGCACATGCCTTCGGCCTTCAAAGTTCTGATTCAGTGATGGCCAGTCCTCATCCCAAAGGTGAACTTGATCTTTAATAAAAACAGTTCAGCCAAGCTCAGAATAACAGCAAAGATGTGTTTGATTATAAGAAATGCTGACTAAAAATGCTTAGATCACAAGGCCAGAAAGGGTGGAGAGAGGTGGGTCCCTAGTGTGTTTCAACAGCTTCAAGTCAGCAAGAACCCAGGTTCTTTTCAAGTTTTTATTCTTCTGTGCTTACTGTGACAGACTCTCGTCCTCTTGACCATCGCCTCATGGTCACAAATAGCTGCCACAGGTCCAGGTACCGTGTCCCCAGAGGGTATCTGAAGGCAGGAAACAGGACTGAAGCAAAGAGTTGCCCTTTGGTAACAGAGGAAATACTGTTTCCTTACTTGTTACTGCTCAGAACCGCACAGCATGGGTGCTGTGGCCACAGGGAGCCTTGGGGCGCAAGTCTCCCACAAAGGGTACTGTGTTTCCATGACAGGCCTGGGCCAATCACCAATGCCACTCAGAGCAAAACAGGTCTGTGTGGAAGGCGGAGTGAAGATACACTGAGAAGGCAACTTCGCAGACACGGAGTCCACGTGCCCCTGAAAAGTACTAAAAACCACTTCTGTGCTTATAAGCTGACCTTTGGGGAAGAGTCACTTCTCAAGGGCCTCGCCTGTGCCAGGTTCTTTGCTCGGTACTGAGGGCTCCAGGTCCTCAGACGTACGGAGAGAGAGAACGGTCAACCTGAGACGGCTGAGAACCGGGGGAGAGCCAGGAGCCTGGGCATAGCCTAGAGGCAGCACCGAGGACACGGGGCTTCTGCGGAGAGGAGGGGCAAAGGCAGGGTCTGGGATGCTGCCCCTAGGAAGTACCACCTGCCTGGTGTTTGAAGGATGAAAGCAGGTGGCTCACAATGGGCATGCACAGAGGCACAGAGACGGGCAGTTAAGAATTTGCTGGTGTCTGACGTGGGGAGTGGCAGGGGCAAGGTGTCCAGGCTGGCAGGACAAAACTGGGAAGAGTGTGGTAAACAGGTCCGAAGAGCTAAGACTCACCTACGTGGAAAGTTAGCTCAGGAAGCAACTCTGGTAATGCTGCTGGCAGACCACCCCGCAAGGGGGTGTGGCCCAGGGACACCAGCCAGGGGACTGGCAGTACTAGGTAAGGGAGGACAGGGGGCCTAAGGATGAGATGGGAATGGTCAGGGCGACATCCAAAGGGCGAATCAGCAGGGCCCAGAAACGGAGGAGATGTGGGTGTGGAGGGGCGGAGGCGCCCGAGCTGGCTGCTTGAGCGGAGATGGGGCAGTATCTTCATTCTGATCCAAGAAATCAGGGACCGAGCGGTTTGAAAGGGAGGGTGGTGAGTCAAGTCACAGAACATGGTGCTTCCAGAACACTGCAGACCTGCTGAGGGGGGTGGGGCAGCAAACCCCCCTGGGAGGTGCGCCTCCTGCTCATTCCACCCAGCTGCAGAAGGTGGCATGAGGAACAGCCTTTCTGGGCGGACAAGGGCAGGCGGCAGAGGCTGGAGGAGACCTTATCACTCACTGCCTTAAACAGAAGCAAACTGCTCCGGGTGGCCTGCGTGGGTTTACCTGGAGGGATGGGTTGCCCCGCCAGCGAAAGCCCAGTGGTTATGCTCATCCTCACATCTGTGCTGGCAGTCTGTAAAATCAGAACTGTGTTTCCATCTGTAATAGTCTTGTCTTCCAAGAGCTTCGAGTAGGTAGGATAAGGCCCCTCTTTTCTCAACCACCTCCATGCAAACAGGGCAGGAGGCAGGATTTCCACTCCCGCTCCCCTGTAAAACTTCAGGTGTCCCTGCCCTGGACATGGATCCCTTTGATTTTGAGCCCCATGCATTCCAGATGGCTATATGACAGCCCCAAGGAGCAGCTTTGGCCCTATTCCCGGCAAGAGAAGGAACAAAGGCTGATACCGAGGTCAGGGGTTGCAAGTGGGTATCTCCTGCAGCTAGCCTTAGAAAGCACCCACCACGCTGCCAAGTCCTACCTGGCTCCTGCGCCCCTCCTCACATGAGTAACATTTCCCCCTTTTATTCACCCACTGAGAAAGGTGGCAAATTAAAGTTCTGGAGGGTGAGAGGTTCAACAAGCATAATTCTTGAAAGATGGGGTCAGGTGGGAACAGGTTAGAGACCTAGGGAGCCACAGGGACCCTGCTGCAGAGGCCTCTGTAACAGGAAGTGTCCCATAGGCAGCATGCCCTCCAGGTCTCGGGAGGAAGTGAGTGATGCTGACCAGTCAGCAGAAATGAAACCTGCAGAAGCGCCTGTGCAAAGTAACATGCTCTGTCAGCTCTGTGACAATTGTGCCCAGAAAGTGCTGAAAGAGATTCAAATTCGATCAAAGCCTGAGAATGTCTTCCCACTGAGAACTGGGAAAATTTTGCTCTCAGCGCAGGACCCGGCGGGCCCAGCACACAGCCCAGTGACTGATGAACAAACAGTCAATGAATCAACAGAGCTGAGGGCCAGACTCCACTCCCCAGAGCCCCCCTGCTCACCCCGAGCTCACCAGCACTGCACGTACACAGCACCTCAGTGACCCAGGCCTGGGGCCCTGGTCTGCCCCACCAGCGGTTTTCAAACATTCTCTGACCTCTGATGTCTTGCTTAAAAGGACATCTAACATGAAGACCCCCAAAATCAGAAACAGAAGTTGTTGCTATCGTTGACAGGAGCCTGCTGTGTGTGAAGGTCAGCAACCCCCCAAAAAAGACATCCCCCTTAAAGGCCCCCTAGGTTCCTTATACAGCCCAGTCTGGACTCTTGTTCTAGCCCCTCTGGCCAGCACCAATCCAGTGAGCTTGGAAAAACACCCTGTGCTTAGTGAGGAGACTGGCAAACCGCATGGGGACATCTTTCCATCTGAAAGCTGAGTAACTCGCTGGTCCCTTTGGCTGAGGAATGTCAGAAGCTACCACCCATTTCCAGAACAACTCTGTTAGGAGAAATTCCAGCACATTCCACCCCTGACAGTACCAGCCAGAGCTTGCATGGCAGAAGCCACAATCTCTGCCTGGGGGCTGACATGGGGTGGAGGGTTGAGAGTAGAAAGCACCCTGGGTTCAAATCCTAGCCCTGCCAATTAGTAGCTCTGTGCCCCTAGAATGTCCACACTAAAAGGCAGAATTAATCATCCCTACAGCTCATAGCACTGTCTGGGGATTTATCTGAGGCATCTCTTCCAGTGCATTATAAACCACTCCCAATGCTAGCTGTATTTACACTGGGTTTATCACTGCATTTCCAGAAGGCCAAGCAGCATACTTAGCTTCCACTGAAGGTCTTTCATTAGATGCCAGGCATCGAGGGCAGCCTGCTCCTCCCATCAGGACCCCAGGATTCTGGGCCCTGACAGGGCTCAAGCCTTGATGCCAGACCTGGCTGACACCCCGCCCAGGGAAGTCTGACCAGTCTGTCCTGGTGGGAGTACTAAGGCACCCCCAGAGACCTCCTGAGAGGGACTCCGTGGGCTCAAAGTTCACCTGGTCTCTGGCTGGTGACCAGCCCACCCTGCATTCTACACAACACCAGCCGGTACCACCACCTGCTCCAGACCAGGGTCCCGGGAAAGTGCTGTCCCTCCCACACCGGCCCAGCCCCTCAGAGTGCGAGCAGTGCCGTCCAAGAAAAGGAGCCGGCACAATCCCGACACCAAAACCACTGGAAAGAGCTCGATGGCTTTCTGAGTGGGCACCTCCAGTCCCACATCTTTCACCATCACTGTTAAAAACCAGTCGTCCTAGGACAGGGGTCCCCAGACCAGCAGTATCAACGTCACCCGGAAACGGCAGAGTCGCCAACTCACAGCCCCTCAGACCTAACAGTTCAGACTCCGGAGAGAGGCCTCGGCTGGGGGAACACCCCTCCTGGGGATTCTGCTCTCACTCAAGTCTGAGAACCAAGGCTGTAGCCCCAGGTGCGAGTCAGAATCGCCAGGGAACATCAACACGAACCCACGCTCAGGAGCCCCCGCCCCCGCCCCCAGATCTTGATTTGATTAATGCTGCCTATGGGTGGTTGTTTTAAGTACATTAAAAAGCATACAAGGAGCACAGAGGATTTTTAGGGCAGTGAAACTGTATGGCACTGCTCGCTTTCTGAGGGGCTGGGCCTGGGTGTGGGGGTACAGCGCGTTTCCTGTGCCTGAGCCGCCAGCCCCTTGGGGGTCCCGGTTCAGGTGCGTATGGGGCCAGGATACAATACTGTAATGTGATACTAAGTGACGGGCACACATCAGTGCTGTCTGGACACCTCCACGAGTGAACCCGATGTGTCCGATGTGTCCCTGCAAGTTCACCCATTGTAGCAAGCGTACCAGTTGGTGGGGGAAGTTGATAGTGGGGGAGGCTATGCCTGTTTGGGGGCAGGGGCAGGGAGTATATGGGAACTCTACACCTTCCACTTAATTTTGCTAAGAACCTGAACCCACTCTTTTTCTTTTTTTAACTTATCTTTATTGTTGAATGTACAGCCGTCCTCTTTATTGTTGAATGTACAGCCATCCCTCGTTTATCACAGTGAATCCGGTCCAGACTCTAGTGGTGGCACCTGGTGTTGAAGGAGTCCTTGGGTGCTCGAATACATGGACCTACAGTCCATACGTACAGTAATTTTAATTGTAATTGTAATACAGGGTGTATCATTGACTCAGACAACCGAGCATGCGCTGTATTATTTTCACTGTCTTGATTAACTTTTTAATGAATATATTTGAAAAAACCATGATAAAGTGAAGCTGCGAAAGTTGAAGCACAAAGTGGCGAGGGACGACTGTATTACAGATGTCCCTCCTTATTCCCCTATTGACCCCCTCTTCCCACTCCCGCCCCCCTCCTGCCTTCTCCACACTATTGCCTGTGTCCATTGGTTATGCATTTATGCATATAAGTTCCTTGGTTTATCTCCCCCCCGCTTCCTTCGAGGTTTGTCAGTCTAACAACCAATTCGTACCTCTTAATCCCTTCACCTTTTCACCCATTCTCCCAACCCCCTCCCATCTGGCAACCAACAAAAAATTCTCTGTATCTATGAGTCTCTTTCTGTTCTGCTTGTCCATTTTGTTTGTTGATTAAATTGTTGATAGATATGCATTTATGGCCACTTTATTGCTCATATTTTTTATATTCTTTTTCTTCAAGAAGACCCTTCAACATTTCACATAACACTGGTTTGGTGGTGATGAATCCTTTAGCTTTTTCTTGTCTGGGAAACTCTTTATCTGTCCACTGATTCTAAATGACAGCTTTGCAGGTTAGAGTAATCTTAGTTGTAGGTTCTTGCTTTTCATCACCTTGAATAACTCTCGTCACTCCCTTCTGGCCTGCAAAGTTTCGTTTGAGAAATCAGCTGATAGTCTTATGGGAACTCCCTTGTAGGAAACGAACTGCTTTTTTCTTGCTGCTTTTAAGATTCTCTCTGTCTTGCCCTGGCCGATTTGGCTCAGCGGTTGGAGCGTCAGCCCACGGACCAGAGAGACAAGGGTTTCGTTCCCGCTAAGGGCATGTACCTCAGTTGCAGTTTGTCCACGACCCCAGCTGGGGTTGTGTGGGTGGTGACCAGTTGGTGTGTCTCTCTCTATCTTCCTCCCTCTCTTCCTCTTGCTCTATCTGAAGATGAATGCAAGAGTGTCCTTGGGTGAAGATAAAAAATACAAATAAAAATAAAGATTATCTGTCTTTAATCTTTTGCATTTTGATGATGATGTGTCTTGGTGTGAGCCTCTTGGGGTTCATCTTGTTTGGGACTCTCTGTGCTTCCTGGGCTTGTATGTCTGTTTCCTTTACCAAGTTAGGGAAGTTTTCTGCCATTATTGTTTCAAATAGGTTTTCAATTTCTTGTTCTCTCTCTTCTCCTTCTGGCACCCCCATGATGCAAATGTTGGCATGCCTGAAGTTGTCCCAGAGGCTCCTTACACTATCCTCATTTTTTTGGATTCTTTTTTCTTCTTGCTGTTCTGATTGAGTGTTTTTTGCTTCTTTATATTCCAAATCGACAGTTTGTTTCTTGGCTTTACCTACTCTACTACTGATTCCCTGTAAATTATTCTTTATTTCAGTTAGTGCCTCCTTAATTTCTGATCGTCCTTTTTTTATGCTCTTGAGGCCCTCACTAAGTTTACTGAGCATCCTTATAACCAGTTTTGATCTCTACATCTGTTAGATTGCTTATCTCCATTTCATTTAGTTATTTTCCTGGAGTTTTGTTCTTTTCTTTCATTTGGGACATGTTTCTTTGTCTCCTCATTTTGGCTCCCTCCCTGTGTGTGTTTCTATGTATTAGGTAGAGTTGCTATGTCTCCTGGGCTTCCTAGAGTGGCCTAGTATAGTAGATGTCCTATAGGGTCCAGTGGCACAACCTCCCTGATGACCCCATCTGGGCCCTCGAGCTGCACCCCTAGTATGGACTGTACACCCTTTTGTTGTAATTGAGTCTTGATTGCTGTTGGCATGTCAATGGGAGAGATTACTCAGGCTGATCAGCTGCAAGGACTGGCTGTGCCCACTGACCACTGGCCTCTGACTCCCTTGGAGGACCAGCTGTGTAGGGGCCCAACACACAGAGCAAGACTTACTTCAGCAGGACTCTGGTACCCCCTGAGTCCACTCCTGGAGTGTGTCACTTGCAGAGGTGGTTGGGTGGTGGTGCTTCAACATGGTCTGAAGCTGTCCACTGGGTGTGCTGGCTGTGGGACAAGGTCAGCCACTGCCTATGTTCTATCCAGGGCCACCAGGCATAAGCTACAAAGTGATCTGCAGAGGACTGCTTTTTGTGCTGGGCTTGGAGGTGTCCAGGCAAAGCCAAGTTTGAACTAAGGCTGGCTGCTTCTAGTGCCAGGCCTGGGGCCAGTTAGCGAGAGGTATGGGACTCACTGAGGCCAGATGTTGCTTTTTGGAGAGAATTTAGGAAATTCTAAAACAGGATCCAAGACAGGCCAATCCTATGGTAAGCCACTGGCAACAGCTTGGGTGGGCCTGAAAGATGGGTGGGGCAGGACCTCAGGGAATCACCAAGGTGGGGCAAACAGTGTGAGCCAGGTTGCTGGAGTCCCAGATATGGCGGCCTTCTGCCCAGCTGGGGGTAGGATTCACCAATGGAACAATGGCCTGCCCTGGCCAGTTTTGCTCAGCAGTTAGAGTGTCGGCCTGCATACCAGAGAGTCCGGGTTTGGTTCCTGCTAAGGGCATGTACCTCGGGTGCAGTTTGTCCCCACCCTGCTTGGGGTAATGTGGGTGGCAACCATTCGATGTGTCTCTCACATCGATGTTTCTCTCTCTCTCTTCCCCCTTCTCTCCTGCTCTATCTGAAAATAAATGCAAAAATGTCCTCTGGTGAGAATAAAAAAAGACAAAACAAAACAAAAAACAAAGGAACAATGGCCTCAGCGAGCACATCTGTCCGAGAGAAAGCCGCCTCTCCAGCTCTCACCCTGATGCTAAACAACTCAGTTCTTCCCCGTATGTCTCTGGTGCCTTTCAAGCTGCCTCCCCTCCAAGCTTAGAGGGAGCAAGTCCGAGTAAGTTAGTACGAGGCCCTTTAAGAGGAGTTGCCTGGGGCTCCCTCAGCCTCAGCCTCCCTGAGCCTCAGTTCCCACTGGTTTTACAGCCAGAAGTGATGGGGGTTCTCTTCCTGACACTAGAACCCTGAGCTGGGGGCCTGGGTGGGAGGGGGACTCCTCAGGAAGGACCTTCCCAGCCTAGGTGCCCTCCTCATGTTTATCCTTCACACGTGGGTGTGGGACCAGCTGGTTCCCCTCCACCCCTCCTACCAGTCTCCATGTGGCTGCTTCTTTAATTCCATAGTTGTAGGATCCATTCCGCTCGATTTCAGGCGGTTCTGAATGATGGTTGTTCTGTGGTTGTGGGAGGAGGCGAGGACCATGTTTACCTACGCCACCATCTTCACTTTAAGTCCTGAAACCACTCTAAATAATAGTCTATTAAAGGAAAAAAAAAAGCTCCCAGGTGACTGCAATTCAGGTGGTCTGTGGAGCCTGGGCTGATGGTTCAGGACTTCAGAGTCAGCAGGTAAGACCACATAGGTCGAGCAATCAGAGAAGATGCTAGAAGGAGCGAAGTCATGCCCATGACTCTTGGAAGAGGAAGAGATGAACTGGGGAAGGAAGTGGGGTAGAAAAGGCTTTCTTTAAAAGCACTTTCTTGTAGCCCATCCAAGAATTCATTCATCCAATCTTGCTTTTAACGTCCTCCTTCCCCACATCCGCCTGCACCCCGCCCACCGGTGAGTCAGCGCATCCAGTGCTGGCCCCAGAGCCACTCCACTTAGAATCAGCCGTAGTCCCACTTTCTAACAGGTGAGCTTGAGGCTGGCCACTGTGTGTACCTGCTTTGACCTCAGTCTTCCCGCCTGTAAATGGAGGGTAAGAGGCCTGAATGGGATACAAGGCCTGGCACAGGGTCCACACAGAACAAACACAGGCTGCTGCAGCCTGGGGCCAACGTCTGCCATGTGGAACACAGTGTCCAGACAATGGATGCTCGCACCTCCTGCCAGCACCAGAGTTAGAGAGCTGAATTCGAGAGGGAATCCCACACCTCCACGCCCCCACTCCCACAGACAGGCTGGAACCCCTGGACAGAAGCACCTTTCATTCCATAAATGTTAACTAAGTGCCTGTTCTGGGCCAGGGGCTGGGAATGCAGAGCTCACACACCTTGGATTACAGGGAGGCTCCAGCCCCGTGAGGGGCAAGAAGGACGTCCCTGGGGTGCTGGCTTCCTGCCAGGGTGGTCTCTCCGTGGAACCTGGATCACCCATGGCAAGGGGAGCCTTGCCCCAGAGGGGAGCCTCAGGAGAGGACACCATGTCCCGACAGGCACTGTGCTGGGCACCAACATGCTAGAGAGAACCCAAGAGTGCACATTACTGGAAACAGCACACCCTCTGCCTCCCACGGCTTTTCTTGCCTTTTGTTTAGGTCTCATAAGCCTGTTATTGGAGTGTAACATACAGGAAGAGAAAAAGCATAAGTGAGCAACGTGATGGGTATTCACAAACTGGCACCCACGGGCAAGACCGAGACGGGAGCTCTGCAGGACCCGCAGGCTCTGTCATGTGCCCACCCAGGACCCTCTCCCCAAGGTCCCCCAAGTTCTGCCTGTTCAAGAACTTCACGTAAATGGGATCATCCGCTGAGTGCTCTTCTGGGTCTGGCTCCTCTGGGACTCCGTGTTTTGCATGTGGCGGCCACGGATTCGTTCTCATCGCCGTACAGGACCCCATCATGTGAATGTAACACAACATATGGCTCCGTCTACGGCTGATGGACATCTGGGCTCATCACAGCTACTGTGAATGCTGCTGCTCTGGACATCTAGGCCTGTCTTTCGGTAAACGTGCGCATTCCTTTCTCTTGGGGATCTACCTAGGGGTACATCTGGAGGGTAAAAGGCAGCACAGGCTCAGCTTTAACCAAGAGATGTTCCGAAATCCCAGTCTTATCATTCTCCACCCTGCTTTATTTTTCACCATCTATCTCCTTTCATACATTTATCTGTTCTCTGTCTCTTGCCGTTAGAGATGTGGACACTCCCTGAGTCCCACAGCAGAGACTCAGTGAACACCTGCAGGCCGAGGGAGCCCTGCATTCTCACCTGCACACAGGAGCTCAGGACACCTCCCAGCTGTCCCTCTGGTCCCTTCCTCCACAGCTGCCTTCCCAAAGCCTGAGGCCCCGTCGTCCTCCAGCCCCTAGCCCAGCTGCCAATCAGGCCTCAACTGGAGACTGAGAGCCCCTGACAACTCCTGCCATGCCTACCAAACAGTACCCCTTCCACGGGGTGGAGGGCCCAGGCTCCTGGGGAAAGTGCAGCCTCGAGTCTGGGCCTGCGGAGACGAGCTGACGGGAGTAGCATCCCAGAGCTCTGGTGGCAGGCCGAGGCCTCGAGAGAAGGCGGGCCGTCAGAGCACCCAGTGAGCTCAGCGGGGAGACAGCCAGCGCAGAAGGTCAAGCAGCCCCACGGGCTGAGGCAGGTGAGGCCTTTGGGCCACAGGGGAGCTCTGGTGCAGCTGGACCTCACCCAGTCAGGGAAAGCAAAAAGGGCTTCAAGGAGGAGGTGTCTCAAGAGCTGCCTCTTCTGAGATGACTATAGTTCCCCAGAGAGAGAAGGTTGGGGTGGGCAGTGCAAACCGAGTCTGCCATATGCATCGAAGCAGGGGGACAGGCCGGATAAGGCAGGGTTGTGGGGTGATGCCTGTTGATGGCAAGGCAGAGGGCAATGAGGGAGATGGAGTGAGAAGATCACAGGGCAGGATGGTGGTGGGGACAAAGAATCATCTAGCCAAGGCCTCTGAGCTCTGTCCTGAGGATGCTGGAGCATCAGGGGTGTCCCACAGAGGTCAGCGGGTGGCACTGTGGCAGGTACAGGCGGGAAGGCGATGCCATCTTTCTGAACTGCAGACTCCAACCCAGCAGGCCTGGGGGAACGTGCGCATCTCCCACGGGTGTCCCCAGGTGCTCTCGCTGCTTGGTCCCAGGCCACACCAGGGGGCCAGGGATCGGGGCAGCACGGAGAGCAGAACGGAGGGCAGAGGGGCCCACTGGGCTGCAGGAAAGCTAGCATGGAATCCAGGCTTCGACAGCTCGCCAAGTCCAGACCTCAGCACAGCAGCCACAGCTCCACTTCACACCACCAGCCTGTTCCAGAACCTTCCACAGCACCTCGGAGAAGGGCCTCTCCTCCAGAGCCTCAGACCCCTGCATCGCTGTGGCAACAGCGCACAAACACGGGAGCCGGGCCTCAGTGCCATAAACAACCCTGACAGATTCAATAAATACAAGTGTACTACAGCAATTTGTGGGGAATTTATGAGAAATTAAAAATTCAACTTGGACAATAAACAAACCGATTTCAGAATCTGCCCCACTTAAAGTTAAGTAAACCGCATGGGAGCATTTTTTCAGCATGATGCTACAAGGCTACGAAACGGGGCTTGCCAGGAATGCTGCCTTGAGCCTCCAAAGCTGGGCGCCGCTGGGAGAGCTCACCCGCACACCCGCTCGCCTCGCAGGGCGCTTTCCAGTTGATAAAGCACCTGACCTGTGTTCGTCACCTGTCCTCGCAAATGCTGCCTGAGAGACGGCGGGGCGGGTATGATAATGCCGTTCTGACGACGGGCCTTGCAGTTAGACTGAAGCACAGGGACTTGCCCAAGGTCACACAGCTGATCGAGGTCAGAGACAGGATGCAAACCCAGGTCGGTCCAACTCCAAAAACACCAGGCACCACTGTGCACACACAAAAACTGCACCTGAGTGAAGTGTGATGTGGGGAGCTGGCTGAATTCCCTAGAAATCTGCCCTGTTTGAAAAGCATCAAAGGGGTCTCCTTCCAACAGATCAACAAATTCTCATGCACACGCACAGGCACAGTCACTCACCCCAAGGGCACAGGAGGGCTCAGATCCCTTACTCATCTGTGGCAACTTCGCCAAGCTGTCTTCAAGACGAAGGGCAAAGAACTAGGGAGACAGCAATGGAGAGGTTTTCCACCGCTTTCTGAAGTCAGATTCACAGGAGGGGAGAGTGAGATGGGGACCCAGGGACCCCATCAGGACCATCAGCCCATTTCAGACAAGAAACCGGAGCTGGGACCAGATGCTGGGAGCCCCTGCTGCCCAGACCTGGGGCCTCCAGTGTCAGCACCCTTGACTTATTCCCTCTCCTCCCACAAGTGTCCCACAACTCAGGAACATGTGCAGGTGCCCACCTGGCTATTCCCTCCAGGCTTGCAGGCTCCATGACCCAAGTTTCCACTTGAGCAATAACACATTAATGGTCTAGAGACAGGTGGGAGATTCCCCAGCTCCAGACAGGTGGTGCCAGCAGGAGCCCTCCCCAGCTGCCAGGTGGGTAACCCTCTCACCCCCGCTCTTCCGATACAGCCCTAGGGTTGTTGTCTCCCTGAGACATGGTGGGAGGCTTGGTCATCATGGTGTCCCCAGAGGACAGTAGAGGGCCTTCAGCAGGGGCCTAGGTGAATGTTCAGTAACGAAAGAATGAAGGGACCAGCCCCGTTGGGCCCCAGTCCTGTGAGTATACCAGCTCCCTCCAAGAATCAAGCACAACCAGAAGATGGATCCCAGGGATGCCAGTGACAGGGGCATCGGGGAGGGCCAAACAGGAAAGCGAGAGCTGGGGTGCCATGCTGGAGTGTGGGTAGGGCCAGAGAACCCTGAGCCCCTCTCCCAACTGTTCAAGGATGGCACCTCGGGGGCACAGGGCACAGTGCTGCTCTGTTCAGAGGCCCACAGAGTCACAAAGCAGAGGGGAGAAGGGTGCTGGTCACTCCCTCCTGACCCCTACCCAACCTCCACCCTGCTCAGTGTCCGAGCTCTGAGGGAGGCTGACCTCTGAGGACTGAATCACAGAATCCCAGGCTTCCAGCTCCACTGGGCCAACAGGGGCCACCGGGCTGAGGTCAGAGGGCAACAAGAGAGAGGGCTAGTGTATTTATCCCCCCCCCCACTGCTTCAGCAACATGCCTTGCACAGGGGCTTGGAGCAGCCGGGGGCGGCCCCTGCCCCACTGCCCAGTCCCACCTGGTCCCTTCCCGCTGCCCATACCTCTGCGAGCAGTCCCCACATTAAAGTCGCTTCATCCAAAGCACCTGGGGGAGCTCTACCTCCTGCCAGGTCCCTGCGGAACGAAGAGGGGCCAGTCCAGGTCAGGAAGCATTCCAGGGTCAGAGCTGCAGGAGCAACCGGAGCGGGAGACGCGAGGCGGCGCAGGCAGGGTGTGCGCCTCCTCTCCAGCAGGGACAGCGACCAAGGGGCCACAGGCTGGAACGAGGCGGCATGGGGGCAGCACACTGAGCCCGTGGGGATGGGGTGGCCCTGCTGTGCTGCAAAGGCCCATGCAAAATACTGGGACTGGGTCCGTAGCAAACTCAGAAAACTCAGGAAGGGTTAGGGTTAGGGTTAGATTTGTTTTGTTTTTAATCCTCACTTGAGGATATTCTTCCATTTATCTTCAGATGGAGAGGAAGGGGGGAGAGAAAGAGACAGAGAGAGAAACATCGATGTGAGAGAGACATATCGACTGGTTGCCTCCCACACAACCCCAACCAGGGCTCGGACCAAACCGCAACCGAAGTATGTGCCCTTGACCAGAATTGAACCCTCGACTCTTCGGTCTGCGGACCGACACTCTAAGCGCTGAGCCAAACCAGCCAGGACAGGGACTGTAGATTTTTATGGGACACCAGGAAGGTCCCGTTAGCCCCGGGCAGGAGGGAAGGGGGGGCCGGAAGAGCAAGAGCCCTCCAACCACCCTCCCATCTGGATTCAAAGACCACAGTGGTTGGTACTTGTGAGCTCTGTGACCTTAGATATGTTGCTTAAGCAAATGACATATCTGAGCCTCAGTTTCCCCATCTGCAAAATGGAAAAAATAATAAATAGACTCCACCTCACAGAGCTGTTCTGAGAACTAGCAAGATAAACATAAAAATGTCCAAGGAAGCCCTGGCCAGTTTGGCTCAGCGGTTAGAGCGTCGGCCTGCGGTCCGGAGAGACCCGGGTTCGGTTCCCGCTAAGGGCACGTGCTTCGGTTGCAGTTTGTCCCCGGCCCTGGTTGGTCGTGCGGGTGGCAGCCACTCGATGTGTCCCTTCACGTCGATGTTTCTCTCTCTCTCTCCCTTCCTCTCTCTCCCTCCCACTCTATCTGTACAAAAAATGGAAAAATATCCTCGGGTGAGGATAAAAAAAAAAAAAAAAAAATGTCCAAGGAAGATGGGAACACAGGCTCAGCAATGACCAGGAAGGGTCGCATGGTCAGGATTCACGGGGACAGTGACCATCCCCACACCAGTAATTCTCCTTACAGCCCGGGCTGGGCCCATTCCACCAGGGAAGTGTTGCAGGGATCGATGCAGGGCTGCGCCCAACTCCCCACCCGAAAAGGGTACCTGGCACGCAAGCTGGAGTCTGACATCAAAAACTAGCTTTCTGGCCCTCAGTTCCCTGAATAAAAACAGGCGACCAGAGGGCGGGGCTGACTCCTGACACGCCAGCAGCCAAGACTCCTGCACACAGGCCCTGTGACGGGCTTTGCAGTAAGTGCCTTGATGCTCTAGCTCACTGGTCTTCTTGACCTTAGAAGTTGGTGCCATGACAACCTTTTTCCAGGTGAGGAGGCTGTAACCCACAGCAAATAACTCGCCCAGCTGGTAAACGGGCCACCAACACCCGTGTGGATAAGGCTGGTCACTTGGCCACTGCGTGACGCTTGTTGCCTCTGAGGGAGATGGAGCAGTGGGTGGCAGCTCCCCCACCCCCCAGGTGGCTCATGTAGTCTGAATTTCCCCTTGGCTCACAGGCCACAAAGAGGAACAAAGCACTTGAGAGCAGGAGGGGCCCCCACAGAGGGGACACAGGACCCCTGCGCAGACGAACCAGTCCAGGAAGCAGCCTGCAGCCCGGCGGTGCTGGGAAGCAGCAGGACTGGAGAGCACCCGGGGACCAAGCAGTCCACACCCCCGTCCCTTTCCCTGGGTCAGGTGCACATGCAGGGCAAACTGCCCACAGTCAGGGCTGCAGCCAGGCCCCGCACCCGACCGCAAAGGGCAGAGAGAGGGGGTCTGGGGCCTGGGTCAGAAAGAAAGGGGAGGGGGACACAAGAAGGAGGAACAGATGCTGCTTACGTATCTGGATGCATTCAGAGTCCAGAAGGAAAAATTCCAAAGTGATGGTCCCTTTCCACAGTTCCCTAAAATGTTTGGATTTTATTCCCCAAGAAGCACATACTACTTTTCTAAACTGCAACAACAATATATATGCTTTATTATTCACATAGCTCAAATAAATAACCACGAGCTCGCCCCAAAGATAGCAGAGCCAGATACTCATCACAACACTATTTATAATAGTACAAACCAGAACCATTGCCAACATCCTCCAAGAGAATTTGTCAACTTCGGTTACAGAGGGAATATTATGCAGCCATGGAGAAAACAAGCCCAAGCAGAACGTTTAACCAGAGGGAAAATGTTACTGATATGCTAAGTGTGTTTGTGGGGAGCAGATTACAAAAGGATAACAATTTTGTTTAAAATCTATAAATACATGTTTTATTTCTATGTGCAAAGAAAAACTCAAAGTACACTGGTGAAAGGTGCCAGCTGATTATCTCTGGGCTGCGGGTATCACACTTGGTTCCCACCAGCTACACAGGAGGCTCTTCTGGACCTTCTGGAAAGGCATTTCCAAACCCCTTCGGGAGGGTGAGAGAGCCCCCCACAGGCCCGAGGTGAGCTCTGGCCCCGCAGCTCCAAGCTGACTTAGCAGCAAGTTGAGTCCATAACGGCCCAGCCAGAGGGCCCCTGGACTGGGAACAGACTGGCCGACGGTCAAGGCTGAGGCCTGGCCACATCACACTTCAGAGGTTTTCATCTTCTCCCCATCAGACAGATGAGGGCACCGAGACCTCAGACAGCCAAGTAAGGAGACAGCCTGGGGACACCCACATTTCTAATGAAGTGAGAGCCCAAAACAGTCACCCTGGAAGAGTCAGCCAGCACACAAGCTTATTAAGCCCTGGGCTGAGGGGAGGGCCGGGCCTCTCTTTCTGAAGTTCAATAAATGGGTCCTCACCCCCCACCGGGTACGTCCCCTCTCCATCCGGTGTCAGGCTCCGCTGCCCCCAGCCTAGGCCATTAGCTCAGTCCCAAAGGCATCCTTTCCCATCCAGGCTTTTGATGATCCTGTCAAAACACTGCAAATAACTTATATCCTCTTGGCAGGGCCTGCAACGAAAGTATTGCCCAGGCAAGGAGACGGGTGTGAGCCAAGGGCTGCTCCATGCCAGGAAACCCACCCCTCCTGCCCAGGGACCCAGGGGCCCCACCCACCAGGGATGGGAGAGGCTCAGAGGCCAAATTTCCGCCAAATTAGACAAAGCGATGGGCTTCACACGAGCCTTCTTCAAGTGATCTCAGGAGCAAGAAAAACAGTGAGCTGCCAAGAGGGCCTTACCGCCCCGCAACGGGCCCCAGGGAGGCCCTCTCACCTGCTCTCACCCATGTCACTCATCAATGCCATCCCTTTCTGACAGATGAGCCACTTGCCCAGGGTTGCAGAGCTACAAGGGGGCGGCTCACCAGACTCAGTCCAGGGAGGCAGCCTCCCAAGCAGGGAAGGCACCGACTTTGCCACTGCACACCCTTGACTCCAGCCCCAGCTCTGCAGCTCGCTGGCTGGGCGCACAGGGCAAAGACACCCGCCTGTCTGAACCTCAGTGCTCTCACCTGACCAGTGGGGTGCAGGTAAGGCACAGAAGCCCTGCCAACGACACCCTTGCATCTGGAGCGTCATGTGGGCACTTCGGAGCTCTAATGAAATCTTACCAGGTGAATGCTGGCCGGACAGTAATCCTGAGGACCTGGGAGCCCTAAGTGCTCCCCGGACACCTGACCAAATCCCCCATTCCCATCACACCACTGATCGCCTCCCAAGTGGCTTCTGTGGAAGCGATGACTGAGCCCTGCTCCACCGCCAAGTTCCCGGACACAGAGCGAGTGGGATCTCCTTATAGGGTATGCTCTGAGGCCATTATAGCAAGTTCAAAAAGAGTCAGACTGACGGTCGTGCTGGAAAACAAGCCTGCATGGAAGGGAGCCACGGGGTCCCTGAAAGGGCTGCCCCCGCCTGTCACTTGCACAGAACATCGGAGAACTCGGGAGAAAGATGGGAGCCACGGTGGTTCCCGGCGGGGACAGGGATTCTCAACGTGAGGGTGGCTAAATGGGGAGAAAGACGAAGCCAAGTTACATCCTGGGTTCGAAAACCTCTGAAAAAATCATGAACTCTCAGCCAATGGTGAGCTAGCACACCAGGTGTGGGGGGAGTGGGGCGCTTTCTATGGCCAGGGTCAGGGGTCAGCACCGCTCAGAGGTGACGCCTTCCCCCCATCCTGGCTGGACACAAGGAGACCCAGAAAGAAGGAAAAAGTAAATCAGCCTGTGGCCTCAAACGCACCCAGCCAGGGCAAACTGCTCCAGTCCCAGCGGGCACTGCGGCCAGCTGCACCCAGAGGAGAGCCTCGGGGTGCCAAGTTCAGGAGGGGACACCCGAGGACACCCGAGCTGGGTCCTCCCTGCACCACAGCAGGAAAAGCAGCCCTTTCAGCCCTGCTCCAAGCAAACCAGATGGAAGGAATTTGTACTGCAGACAGTTCTGGTTTCTCAGTTCTCTTTACTGTGACAACCAATCAAAGAGGAGCGATCCTTTCATTCTGGCTCACCTACCTGCCCAGTCATTCAGCTGCACAACACCCCAGAGACTCACATAACCTGTCCAATGCTAAGTCCTGAGCCTGAGCATGTTGGACATGGCTGGCTGCAGCCCAACACCCATTCCTCATCCTCTTCTTTAGTAACAGAACCCCAAGTTCATGTGAGGGGACAATGTGTCCAGCAAAAGACCACACTTGCTAGCTCGCTAGCTGCCAGAGGTTAGAAGGCTCAGTTCTGACCAAGGCGATGCAGGCAGTAGTGCAATGTGGGACTTCTAGGGCAGCCACCTAAGGAGAATAGACGTGGGGGTGCATTGTGCCTTTCTGTGACCTGGAATGTAAGTGTGATGGCTGGAGCCTCAGCAGCCATCTTCAGCAAGGAGGTTACTGGAGCCTAGAAGCCAGTGTGGAGGATGGTGTGGCAGAGCAAAGGGTTCTGCATGACTTTATGGAGCCCCCTAAGTTGCCTACACCCCGGCTTCTTTGACACAGACAGAAATCAATGTACTGTTTTTTTGAGGCCACTGTTATCCAATCAGCTACTGGCAGCAGAGTGCAAATGGACAGGGGCTGGAGAATGGGAGCTGGCCAGGCAGAGGGGCTAGGGGCTGGAGGCTGGGGTCCAGGAGAGGCCCCTGCAAAGTGCAACGTCCTTGCATGAGGCTCATGGCCACCATACTTCTGCTTCTTATAACTGTCCCTTTTCATCCAGGGCAAGACAAAGATTTCCTATTTGTGACACTGACAAGGTTCTTGAACATTTTCGGATGGAAGGTTCCGTCCTCTCCACGTTTTCACTCGCCCTCCTGGGGACGTGGAGTTCTCCTTGGAGGCCAATCTCATTCCCCACATGCACCGGGCCGGGAAGCGCACGCGTGCCTGGCGCTCCCTCAGAGCAGCAGTCGGTACCTCGACCTCCCCCTCTGCGACTCCACCTTGCTGTGCTTCTGCCTTACTAACTTTCCTGTGGGGAAAGAGAGTTTTAAAAAAGCATCCAGAACACTCAAGCTGGGAACATGCCTAGACTAAAAAGTTAATGAAAGCAACTCACTTAGCTCTTTGGAGAATAGTTAAAATGGCAAATTGTCTAATAAATTAGCACTTTAAGAATAACTCCAGTTTGTGTATACTTTCTGACCTTTTCAAAATGGTGCTACAATATAGCGACAGGTGCTACAATACCTGTCGCTGAAAAAACCCACCGAGACCTCCCCCCAGCCCAGCCTGCACACTAGAAGAGCAGGGTAAGCACTGTCCACAATAGTCAAATGTCATTGTTTTATTTCCTATGTTCCAAGGCACCACCAGTCAGAACTGCCCCATTAAATGTTCATATCTCAATTTCAAATGTATTGAAAGTTTTTAAAATAGGTGTTAGAGAACGAGGCAGGGGTGGATATGGGGATAGGAAAAAAATGGACAAATTAGCAGTTACTTAGTGGTTACTTCTGAAGAATAAGATGATGATGGGGAACTTTTCCAATTCATATATTTCTGTAATACTTCATTATTTTCCATCGATTTCCAAAGGTTTTTGATAACATACATCTATAAGCCAGAATGCACATGAGGTGGGCACAGCCACCAGATGAACGAGACGTGGTCCGTGGCCCTAAGGAGCTCAAGGGGAAGGGGGGAAAGCCCCCCAGTGTGGAACTCACCATGAACTGACAGCTTTGTGTCTACAAGGGCATGTGAGGGCCCAGACAAGGGAGGGGCTCTCTGGGGTAGGGGGTCCAGGCTTTCAGTGGCCACAAGCTTGTCCAGAATCAGGTGATGAGTGTCCAGATGGGACAGGATGAGGGGTGTGACAGCTGCCGAGACAGGCTGTGTGGAGGGGCAGGCTGGACTCTACATGAGGGGCTTTGAGGGTACACTTGGGGGTGCGGCCTGGGCTGGCTTCTCCAGAGAAGGAAATAACTGTCAAGGCTTTGTGGACCCTTCCAAGGAATGGGTCTGCACCCTGTACCCTGGGCTGCCGCCGAGCTGGGACACGATGAGGCTTGTTGAAAAAGGGCACGCGGGCAGCAGACACATCGAGACACCCGAGCACAGGCACCGCAAGGAAGCTGGCTGCACAAGTGACCCTCATTCAGCAGTGGAGGGAGGTCGAGACGGGGACCGAGAGCCAGCGTGCTGACCACTGAGGGACCAAGCTGGGTTCTCCCGGACTCGGTTTCCTCATCTGGAAGCCAAACTGCCCAAAACATCAGATGCCAGAGCAGAGACACAGTTCCAGACACTGAAACATGCGGACAGTGGAAAGTGACCGCTGCTGTCACCATCATCTCAGAGGTGAGTAAACAGCACCAGCAAACGACCACACATCCCCACAACGCAGGTCACAGAACTGTGGACACAGAATAGCCCGACTCGCATTCACACAATATGTACCAAATAGCGTTTTTGGTAAAGATATGATGGAAGTAAAATACAACAAAAGAATTGTTTTAATGATTATCTCTGGGTTTTCACTTTTAGGCTGGTCTTTATTTCTCAAGATTTCAACAACGAGCACATAATGGTCAGTGAGAAAAGAAAAAGGAAAATCACAAGTTTTTTACAAACAAACCCTCAGGGACTGCCCCGTCCTGCGTGGAACAGCTCCATGCCGAGCTGGTTCACAACCAGAGCACACAGCAGGCCCAGGGTCTGCACTCCTCGGGCACAGGGCAGCTCGGGCCAGGAGCACACGCCAGCAGGCAGCCTGAGCTGGAGGGTAGGGTCTGCTGGGGGAGCACGGAAGGGGCCGGGCAGGTGACATCTGAGTGGTCTAACAGCATTCCTAGAAACATGAGAATAAGGGGGTGCTGGAGAGGGAGACGCCAACTTCTTAGCCAACTGACAGATTCAAGGGGGCCTCGCAGTCTGCGACCCTGAGCGAAGGCCATGCCTGTCCCGATCATGCTTCCACAGCGCCAGCTGTGCGCCCAGCTGCGCCCGGAATGTGGTCCAGAGCCATCACGTCAACTCATCATCTCTCCGTCTCGGGCCCTGGACCTGAGCGGGCCCCAGGAGGTGGCCCCCAACCCAAATGAGCACCTACTGTTTGCACCAGAGCCTCTGCTATTCTTATGTGCACCAGGCTTCATTGGGGATCTGGACCCAGTGGCTGAGGGCTGGCATGCTAACCAGCACCCGGGTGAGGGCAACGGCAATGTGGACACTGGCAGACCACCCTGGACTTCAGCCCAGAACAACCTCAAAAGAGGCGGCTACTTTCTTTTTTCTTTTTTTAAAATATGTTTTTACTGATTTTTTTAGAGAGAGAGGAAGGAAGAGAGAGAGATAAAACATCAATGTGAGAGAGATACATCAATCAGCTGCCTCCTGCACACCCCCCCCACTGGGGATCAAGCCCACAACCCGGGCATGTGCCCTGACCAGGAATCGAACCAGGACCTCTCAGTCCAGGGGACGATGCTCAGTCTACTGAGCCACACTGACCGGGTGAGGCGGTTACTTTCAAAGCAGAATCTTTGCTTCTGGCCCTTTCCAACCCATCCTCTTTGCCCACGTTCCTCCTTCCATCTCTTAGCTTCTACTTGAAGTGCTTACTTGCTACACTCCAACAAGGTCGCTAAAATCAGGGAGACGCCCGGGAGCTCGGGCACCCAGCTTCCCTGACAGGGGCGCTCCTTGGTTTTAAGGACATGCTCAAGTTGACTCAGCGGGGCAAAGGCGGGGAAAGAACACCCAGAACTGAGGCTCACAGCCCGCTAAGGCACGCAGGATGTAACAGTCAGCCTACAAAGCTCAAGAATAAAAATGAAACTGACAGACTGAAACCATTCAGGAGTCGTCGACAGCACTTACCATCATCTCACAACGTGGGCATGTTCCCACCATGTTTGTCCTCCTCTAACGGCTACTGTAAACATTTGAATGAGCAGGCTCTAATTTGTATGACTCCTCCTGCCCCACGTATTATTGTTTTTAAAAATACTATGATAGCCATGCTTACACATAAATTTCTCTAATTCTATTTGTGAAATATACATCCTAAGTAAATGACTGAGAATGAAAATAGTTTTCAATTTTTTTTTTAGTTTTTAAAAACTGTGTTTCAAAGGTAAAGAATAAAATCTATCTTTAAAAAAGGAATTCAGGAAAAATCCACAATAGAAACCCAAGTGGTACTATGGGGGAATGGGGAACCCACATTCTTTACACTGGCAACTATTTTTCTAAACAGTACAGGTTCACCCACAGCTGTGCCCACCCCCACCCCGACCCCCCTGCCCATTAGCCATACTGTTCATAATAAAGAATGAGGAAAAATAAGCGTATTCCTTAAACTTCTACTGGGTGTCTCAGGTCCTGTGTGGCGAGGAGAGTGACCACGGTCAGAAGCCAGACTGGGAAACTCAAGCCCAGACTCTGGGCTCCATGGGGAAGTCAAGCACAACCAAGAACAGTCTGTAGCTCAGCAATGGCCCCAAACAACCACGTGGGGAAACTGTGTGCAGAGCCAACTTCCCCATCCTGTGGCCACCCTCCTTGGAGGTGCTGGGTCTACTGTCGGGGGTCAGTAGTCACATGTGGGTGACATTCAGGAGCCCGTGCCCATGAGAAGGTGGCCAAATGGTTGCCTTGGGCTCTTTCAGTGGCAAGGATGCCAGGCCCCCAGGAAACACCAAAGCAACTAACATTCCCAAAGCCCCTTACACCGGCTCCAGAGCACCTGGCAGAGGGAGCAGACGGAAGGAAGAAACGTTCACAGGCGCCCAACTCGCCCTGGACTTCAATAACCTGGAAGTAGAATCCAATGAGGGCACCCTGGGGAGTGTGGGTGGCAGAGGGAACCCAGCTGGGGATTAATCATTGACATCTTTAAATGAATATCTAATAAAACAATTTTGAACCACGTGAAAATAATACCTAACTAGCCTGAACCAGCTTTCTCTCACTGTCACTCCTCTTCCTGCACCCCAAGTCTGGGCACTGACCCCTCATCTCCCTCACGCCCCGCATCCACCCAAGCACCACACCCTGCCATCTGTCTCCTCTTGGTCCCCCTCTGCCTCATTAATTCCTGCCAGAACCCGCCATCCCCACACAGCTGTGGCCCCAGCCTCCTACCAGAAAGCCTTGTCCAGTCACCTCCTTTGAGCCCTCCAGTGGGACCTGCAACCAAAGCCTCTAACTGGAGCAGGCCCTCTCCCCCACAGAAGCCCCTCAATGCCCCCTGGCCCAGGTCCCCATGAACAGCTCGCCAGGCACTCTTGTGGTCCAGCACTGCCACCCACTCTTGCCTGGCTGCTTGCCAAGGCCCAGAGCCTCCAAACCACTCCAAGTCAACAGACCCCCTTGTCCGTCTCTGGGTCATTGTTCATGTGGCATTCCTTGCCTGAAATGACATTCAAATACCTCACCTCCCTACCTATACCTACACCTAGTTTATTCCCTACCAAGGGGCATTAATTTCCCTATATGGCCTGCCCCACTCTCTGTCCACTCCCCCATTTAAATGATGGCCCCCGTGTCTTAGAAGGCCCCTACCACAGCACAGACAAGTCCTCCCAACCCTCTGGGTGTGCTCATGAGCTGGGGACAGTCTTCACTGCATCTCCAACTCCAGATGCCCAGCACCAGGGCCATCGGCCCTGGGCACATGGCCTGCTCCCAGCATCTCGGTCTCTTTCTTGGTGTCTGATCATCCACCACCCAAATCCCAAGTGGCCAAAGAATGTGTCCTCCTTCCAACAAAGGCTCACTGGGTGGGGGAGCAGTGATGGCTGTGCCATGCTCCACACTGGTCATTTCAGCAACTAGCCGTTTTCAGGGCAGGAGGGGCAGAAGGGAATGGAGAGGGGAGCAAGCCCTGATCCGGGCTGTGGGCTTGGACCTGCCTCTTGGCCAGGTTCTATCAAGTGGATAAGGCTCATCGCCACTAGCCAGGCTCTCCCTGCCTTCCTCCAGGAAGCCTTCCTGACTTACCAGACTGGGTTAGGACCCGCCTCTGGACCTATGCCAATGATCCCCACCCACCTTGGCCTCTGGCTGCTGGCTACAGACTTCAAAGCTGAAGGGACCTGGCCTTGATGATGTGAATCCCTGCACCTGCGGCCCAGTACCCAGCAGGCCCAGGAAAGGATGCTGAATGTTGCTGCAAAGACAGCCCAGTCTGCCCAATCCACACCTGCTAGCTAGGAGGGGCCCTCACCCCAAAGGCAAGTGAGCCAACTGTTAACACCTGAAATGGTGGAGTCGGGGGGCCTGGGCAGCCAGCATCCTCATTACAATAGTACAGAGGAAGAAACCAAGGCAGAGTACTTGCGCACTATCACCTTCAAGACAAGTGCCTGAAGTCATCACCTTCAGGACAGGTGCCTGAGACCATCACCCTCAGGACAGGTGCCTGAAGTCATCACCTTCAGGACAGGTGCCTGAGACCATCCATCACCTTCACGACAGGTGCCTGAGACCATCACCCTCAGGACAGGTGCCTGAGACCATCACCTTCAGGACAGGTGCCTGGAGTCATCACCCTCAGGACAGGTGCCTGAGACCATCACCGTCATGGCAGGTAGCCCCTCAGCACACAGTGGGGAGGGCATCTTATCCCACAGCCCTGACTCCACTCTCCGGTGCTCTAGCCTGAGCCCCAGCACTAGCGCAGAGCAGGACTTCCCCTCCTCCTGGACCTCCTGGCCTCAGCCTCACCAGGGGCTTTCACACTAGAGAACAGAGAACAGCAAGTATTCCTGATTATCAAGCATCACTTGGCCTAACAGATCCAGATCAGGGAGGCCAACAGCCTGCAGACAACCCAGGCCCCGGGTCTGAGCAGCCCAGCTCCAGCAGGGACTTGTGTGATGGCCTGAGGGCCGGGCTCTGTCCTCTCTGCAGCAGTACCTGCCTCGGGCCTGATTTTCCTCAATTAAAAAAAAAAGTAGTGGCCTTCAAACCAAACCCCTCAAATAAATGTTTAAAAACTATGTTTCTATTTGCACATTTTCAAGTTGACATCTAAAATATCTCATCATAAGTTTAAATACTTGTGGAGGATGTAATTTCCAACATATTGTAAATATTAACATTTCAAAATAAAACTGTTACTGTTTCTCTTTTAAATGGATCTAATGGAATCTAAATATCATAGCAATTTGAGATCAACTACCATCCATCTTAAAATCACAGAATTAGACTCTTCTTAAACACCTGGAGAGTTAGCCCGTGTGTTTGGTCTACTCCCATTTCCAATCCACATCCCTCAGAGGTTTCCACTGTCAGTGTTTTATGTTGAAGGCCTTTTATTGATTACTCTATTGCACTACTAGGCAAAAAATAAAAAAATAAAATAAAATAAAATAAATAAATATATATATATATATAGTTTAATGTCTTAACTTTTTAAAATTTCACGTGACCATGAAGCTCTAAGTGTCAAAATTTTTCTTCTGGACAGACTTATTATCACAATAACTAACAGTACGTAACTGATCAATACAACAGAAATACATTACAAATTTTTATAAGTAATAAGCACAAAAAAGTCAAACCTTGTTAGAATACATCTCAGAAGAGATGAATGGAAAATTTTTAACTGCTTCCTGTATCCACAGATGGATATCACCTATTGCTAGAATAAGACTGAGTTTATTATCAATTCTATCTCCATTTTTCAATTTTTATAGCTATAAGTGCTGAGACCACACATTCAAATAAACAAGATGAAATGGAAAGAGATTTACCACAGCATTCTCTGAATTCCTTCAGAATTGTATGCCAAGAATTACAGAATTTATTATCAAAAATCATTGTTAATGTTCTATAGCTGACAATTCAATCAAGTTCTCTTTCGGTTTCACTACAAGCCATGAACTGGAAGTCCCTCACTTGCCCCAGGATTATACTGACAACCTCGTGACGCCCAGAGGTTTTATGCCCCATGTCACACACCAGACTCACATCTGATATGAGAGGGTGCGGTTCTCCTGTAGACAACCAGCTCCCCGTGCGCCAGGCACCACACCTACCGCGTTACCCGAATTAACTCCACTAGGCCTAGCAACGATCCCAGGGGACAGGTACCATTATCATGCCATTGTACAGATGGGCAGACTGAGGCACCGAGCAGTCAGACAACAGGCCCGAGGTCACACAGCCAGAACGTGAACCCAGGGATCTTGCTCCCCACCCCTTGGCACTCGGCCTCCGCAGAGAGGGGGGACCGCTGTGAAAGAGGTGGCTGAGGAGGACAGTTTCCACGCTCCTTCCCCAGCAGGTCAGCTGTGGGAACGAGCACGAAGAGGCTGAGGAGCTGCAAAACTGACTTCTTAAATGTGCTCCCACCACCACTCTGGGGAGGTTACACATAGAGCAGGAGAGAGAGAGGGAGGAAGAGAGAGAGAGAAACATTGACGTGAGAGAGACACATCAACTGGTTGCCACCCAAATGACCCCAACCGGGGCCAGGGACAAACTGCAACCGAGGTACGTGCCCTTAGCGGGAACTGAATCCTGGTCTCTCTGGTCCGCGGGCAGACGCTCTAACCGCTGAGCCAAACCAGCCAGGGCACACGTGCTTCTTTGAAGTAAATGCCATTAATGCCTGGCACTCCAAAGTACCCAGTAAATGTGAAACATGCATATTGTCACTATTGCCATTTAACAGCAGGAAGAGAAATAACTCCCATGACAGGGACAAACACCGCAGATCTAACCAGTGTTTTAGTCTTCATTCGTCATAGGCCCCCAAATCCTTTTTAAACAGCAGCCAACCCCCAGGTAATAACAGGCCTGTAAGCATTTAGTAAACGGAGTAATCAATGCAGGCTGTGGAGACAAACAGACCCGCATTCAAACCCCAACTCTAACCACGAACCAGCTGAGTTCCTCAAGAGAAATCACATCTGAGCCCCAATTTCTATATCTCTAGAACAGACCTAAAGACACCACCCACGTCACCAGATGGCCACACAGAAGGGGAGCATGCCCCTCAGGGCACCTGACACAGGAACTACTGGGTGGTGGCAGGTGGCATGAATATTTCCCCCTCTTCAACCACTGACACCTAGTGACTGGCCAGCCGCCAGCCGCCACCAGCCTGGGGATCTGGCGTACAGAAGCCTGGGCGATTTTGAAAAACCAGCAAAGTGGGTTCGCTTCCAATTTTTGCCAAGAGACTTTCTCTCTGGCTTGAAATTTCAAGTTCTCCAAACACTTGGGGATGCCAGGAGGAGGCGAACAGAGAGGTGTCGAGGTGGGTTTTATTTTTAGATGCTGGTGTAGAAAGTATCCGGTTTGGCTTCATTCTGGTCCCCAACCACCACTTCCTCCCCAAGGCATCAACAAAGTGAACGGCAGACACATCAAGAAAGATTGCGTAACTTTCTGCCTGGTACATTCTAAAACAATGGCTCCAGTATCCAGTTCCAGCCACAGACTAAGTGGATTAAAGGTTTTAGTCTAAATCTTCCTGGGGAAGCCATACAAATCGAACACACTGACCCCGGATTGTCCCTCACACCATGAAGCTCCAGGGTCTCCTCCCTCCCATGGTGGGGGTGGCATCCCACTGTGCCCTGGTCTGGGATCTGCAGGAACAGGAATCAGATACTGGGGGACAGGCACAACTCTTCCCCTTCTAAGCAGTGTGTTGGTTGGTGAGCTCCTATAAAGTCACTTCCTCTAAAAATGGGTCCCGACAGAAATTTCCTCATGGACCCTGAGGCTGGAGCTAACCTCAGGGAAGCACTTGGTCTTTCACATATAAGCACCAGCTATGGGTCCAGGCCTCAGTGATGGGTACAGAGCATCTGCAAAGGAATCAGGGCCTCTAAGGTAACTATCAGAAGGGACTACGAGACAAAAACAAGCCAAAGCATCCTGGAGCAGGAACAATTTGAGACACCTAGACCCAAATGACAAACGTACAACTGCGTCCCCTCTGCCCACTGCAGGACCCCCACCCCACCCCCCGCTGCCCTCCACCCCCCCACCCCCACCCCACAGGCATTATCAATCAATCCTTGCTCTCAGCCATTCACAGACTGAGAATCCTCCAGGCAACCACTGCCAATGGATCAGAAAGCCCTGAAAGTAAACTTCCAGCCATCCCTGAATTCCGACTTCCCCCTGTTGATGTTTGGAGAAATTAGGGCACAGAAAAGCTCAGTGCAGATCGTGCACCTTTGCAGAGACAAGATAAGCCTAGAGGGAAAAACCTAGATCTGATGAGGAGGCTTCCAGGAATTACTGCCTCCTTCAAAACAGACCTCGGCCTCTGGGTGACAAGTTCAACCCACAAGCTGCAGAAAAGGCAGACCAGAAAGAATTCAACAGCCCCTCCCCAAGGCCGCTAGACAGTCCGCTCCACTTCTCCAACCACCCCCACGGCAGGGAAATACCAGTAGGTTTATTTCAGGTTATTTCAGGGCCACAGAGCCAGCTCAGGCCCTGGGAGAGCTTCTCTCCATCCATCCTTCCTTCATCCTCCCTCCTTCCTTCCTTCTCTAGACAATGAGCTCCTGACCCAAGTCCACCCCAGGGTGAGGCCCCATGGGGGTCAGGAGCCAGGGGCCCATAAGGAAGGTCTAGTAGGACCCGACAGCAGAAAAGGGTGGCATGTGGGAGAGTACACACCCTGACTGGGGGCGGGGGACAGGAGTGGTCTTGGAGATGACAGCATTCACAAGTCGGACACAGAAGAGGGATTACCCGCTGAGGGCTGAAAACCAAGGCAGGGGTGGGGGCTCGTGCTCCCGCAGCAGAGCCTGAGGACAGGCACAGATAAACATGGGGCATTAGGACCACGGACATGTGGCTGGGTGGCTATGCCCCCTCACCCTGCCCACCCTCATCCCACTGGGAGCCCCATCTCCCCCCAGCCAGCTCCTTCCACAGACAAAGCCACAGCAACTCCACAAACCTGAGACCACCCGCCCCAACCGTGCCTGGCCGAAGGGAATCAGAGATGCCACAGGGCAGCCGGCCAGGACACCACGCCCACGGAGAGAGGCTGGCGCCCAGACCCAGGGACAGAGGACGGTGAGCGCTGATCGGCCCCAGGCCTGAAAGATGGTAAAGGTAAGGTCTGTACTCACCTGCACGACTTCTATCCCTCGCTTCCTGTGGAGGAAAACACAGAAAACAAAGGTTACTGGGCAGGTAGGAAGCGTCCTTCCAGAAAGTTCCCTACAGCAGCTGCAGGCAGGCGGGGAGGAGAGCCAGGGCTGCACCTCTCAGGCCATGCTCCCCAGAATGGCCTCACCTTCAAGGGGAGGTCTGTGAACTTCCAGCCAGTCCTCAAAGCCACCTTCTTGCAGAAAGAAAGGGTTGGTTCCCAAGGACTTAGCCAGAGCCCTACAGAGACCCCAATTTGTTTTCCCCACAGCCAGCCATCTCCCCCTTCACCCGGGGCCGGTCGCTGGTCAGCGCAGCTCCAGCCTGGACAGCCCAACACCCTCCCGCCTCCCTCCCAATGGCTGCTCACACCCTCGGCCTGGCCTGCAGGTCTGCTCCAGCCTGTCACACACACTGCAGCCCAACCACTCTGCCCCAAAACCTTCAGTCCTTCCCCGCTGCTGTCCACTCCTGGCCATCTCTGGCCCCCACTGACACCCTGTCCCCCTCTGACCCTGGTTCAACCATCTCGGCCTCACCAATACCCCCCAAGCCCGGCCCTGTCTCCCTCTCTCTCCCCCACAATCCCATGGCCTCTGGTCTCCAACACCAGTGCCCCGACTCGGCCACCCCATCACAGAGCCTGCAGTGGGGGTCTCCACAGAGCACACACAGGCTCCTTGCCGACTCGCTTACCTTGACCTCCCCCACCCCCCATTCCTACTGCAAGCAGGGCTACAGGGCCGGCTCACATCCCTAAGCCTCGGTCCCACCTTCCACCCCAGCCTTTAGGGCTCGGCTCAGACAGAAACATCCCGGCACACCCTCACCCCACCTGCACAGAGCCAGACGCTCCTGGGAAGGGAACTGGGGTACCACTATCCCGGCCACTGTTCCGGAATATTGACAGGTTGTCACTCAGGGGAGTGCTGAGAGGGCACAAGGTCTATACGAACCATAGATGGCATGCCAACCTCTGTGCCCACGTGCATTTCCTGGGAAAAGGCTGGGCCTCCCACAGACACTCAGGGCTGTGACCAGGAGCAGGAACTGTGTGTGCCCTATGCCCAGCCATGGTACCCACCTGGCATAGAGATGCTCTGTAAACCTAAGTATGTAAACTTAGTTCCTATAAAACTCAGTTCCTGTGCCCAGCCCAGCCAGGCACTCAGGGGGCACAACAAATGCAACAGCCACAGCCTGTGCCCTAGAGGAGCTCATAGACTAAGAGCGGAGGCAGCCAAACACCCTCGGGGACTCCTCCTCAGGCAACAGTGAGCAGGCGTCACCGTGTACAGCACAGCTGAGGGGTCACCTACCAGTCTGACATTTATTTGTTGGTTAGCTCCTTCAACGGTGCTTCCCAGCCTCCCAGAGCCTGGCAGGGAATGGAACCTCACAAGGAAGCCACTACACGAGACAGCAAGACAGCAAAGAGGGCGCCAGATCACACTGTGGGATGTGCCCGGCCGACTGCCCCTCCACCCCCAACTCCTCCACAGAACCCCCAGCCCAAACCCAATTTGAAAATCACAGTGGCTGATCCAGGGGTCCACACCATCACACAGCTTCTTTGCAGTTCTGGAAGGAATGGTGGCCAATACCCATCTGCTTGCATGAGTCCGCGAGGGGACAAACTGAACACAAAAGCACAGCCCTGGGCCACCAGAGCCCATAGCAGGGGTCAGACAGCAGCACCAGGACTAGGCCAAGCCCAGGCACCAGCTCACAACCCAACTGGGGGCCCTGCCCACTGCTAGGTCGCCCTGGCCCCATAGCAGCAACAGTGACAGTGAACCGGCACGGTCAGTGGGCATGCCGCTGCAGCCAGCCAGGCGGGGCTCAGTGCACCTTACCCTGCCCCTGCCCTGCCCCTGTACAGTTGAGGAAGGAGTTCCCAGGAAAGCTCCAATGAGACTGGGAGCACACAGTGGGAGAGACAAGGACAGTGAAGGAGCGGAGGACAGGTGTGCGTGACCCGCGCCAGGTGCAGAGGGCTCCCACTGTGTGGCCAGGGCCCCCCAGCTAATCCTCCAGGCATTCAGATTATCCCTTTGTGCCTGTCATTCTCCTCATGAAGCCAAAGGTCATTTCCACTCTGCATATGTGACATCATCCCAGACAGCTATCCATCCCCCCATCCTGAAAACAAACAGGTCTCTAACTTTCAAAACAGATGGAACCCATACAAAAAAGAAACAAAGTAATGCTGAGAACAGACAGGCTGAAAACCTTAAGTAGGGTTGATCTCCCAGGAGGAAGAGCACAGTTCCTCCATAGCTCAGAGCTCCAAGAACAGGGGAACTTGTAATCCTGGCAGAAAAGAGGGGGCTCTGCTCCCCTTTTGATCCAGGCCCTACCACGTGCACTAGACCCCCTCGATGGTGTAAGAGCCAAGGCCCCTGGTGCCCGCTGCACGGACACCCTCCACAGCACTGAGGGGGGGCAGTGCTGGCCCACTGTCCGGATGAGCAGGCTGAGAGGCCCTGCGAAGGGCAAGCCTGGCCTGCGCACTCCAGGGCCATGGAGTCATGAGGAGACGAGGAGGGGCAGGTGAAGAGCACCTTCCCTCCCACGGTGGGACCACACTCGGTGGGACCACACCCGCAGCACGGCAGCCCGTTCGGGGAAAATAAACCTGCCGGCTCCCTTCTGGTTAGGAACTCCTCTAGCACAAAGGTACCCACAACCTTAATTTCCCAGACAGCAGACTCCTGACATTCCAGACATGACCAGGAAGTCGGGACGCGGAATGGCATCCCAAAGGTGGGAGAGAGAGAGGTGGGGAGGGACAAGTAGGCGGGAAGGGCCCAAGGGAAGAGAAACCAGGGAGCTGGTGGTCAAGCGATTAACTGCTCCTCATGGAAACCCCAACTCCAGGATCGCACCCCAAGACATGCGAATACGTGCCAAGTGTTTCAGGCAGTGGCTGTCAACTGCCACACCGTGAGGGCAAAAAACCCGTAGTGACCTAATCGCCCCCCAAGAAGGGACACACACAGCCAAGGAATACTAGGCGGTTGTTAAAAAGAACAAGGACATGCCCTGGCCTGTTTGGCTCAGGGGTTAGAGCGCCAGCCTGAGAACCAGAGTCTCGGGTTCGATTCAGTTGGGATTCGGTCCCCAGTCCTGGTTGGTGTCATGAAGGAGGCAACCAATCGATGTGTCTCTCTCACATGGATGTCTCTCTCTTTCTCCCTCCCTCCCTCCCTCCCACTCTATCTGAAGACAAATGGAAAAGTATCCTCGGGCGAGGATTTAAAAAGGAGAGAAAGAAAGAATGGGGAAGCTCCAGGCACAGTAAGGCATCAGTTATCCGTAAGATACTGCCACGTGAAAACGCGAGGTGTCAAACCCCACGTGCACAGCCATTATCTGGCTAAAGGCAACACCAAGTTCACAGAATGAATCTGAAAGCACTGCAAGAAAATGGTCGCGGGGTAGCCTCTCGTCAAGGGCAAGTGTGGCTGGAGGGGGAGGGGACTTCCTTTTCACTGTGCACTCTTGGGCACCTTTGAATTTTGTGCCATGGGCCTCTAATATCATCTCAAAAACTAGCAAAATAACTTTTTTTGAATTATCTTTTAAGTGACAGGTAAAACTCTAGCGTAAAGCAGATGCCTGATAACGACATGAATCAATCGACTGATTGATGAAGTGAAGCAGAGAGCTTGAGATTTATCTAGGAAAGCTTCCAAATTCTCAAAGAGCAGCTGCAGTAACACCATCCTGGGGCCATCAGACCGTCACGCGGGGACATTCAGTTCGCATTCTGCGCCCGCGCACGGACGGGAACCTGGGAAGAGGCGAGGGCGCTGCGTGCATCCCCCGTGCTTCCTCACAGTTTCTAGGCTTCTACATGGACACAGGTGTTTCTCCCAAATAACAGAAAAAGTAACACAGAAAGTTAAGTTAGATAAAGAATTGTATTTAAAACCTGCACCTAGAGAGAAGTTTACAGGCTCTAAACTCTCCTTTTCTTGACAAATACTGCATTCATAAGTTAGGACAGAGGTCTACCCCACAACTCATAAATATAAACCTGTTTTTCCAAAAACTGCAAAACCACAGAAGGGAGGCTCCATTCTGCAAAAGGGCACGCCCCCTCCAAGTCCAAGAAGAGTGCAGCCATGGGGAATATAAAATACTCATTTACAAAACAAACTATCCTTCCAGGGGAGGAGGAGCAGCGGAGAAGGCTTCACAGAGGAGGCAGAGTTTGCCATTTGAACAAAAACTGAGGGGAAACTAGAGACAGGCCTTGGGAGGGAAGTGAAAGATGGATGACATAAGGAGTCCCTGCTTCCCAAAAGAAGTCCGGGGGCGTGGGAGCGTAACACTCGGGAGAAGGCAGGCAGAGCGATGAGAAGTGGGGTAGAAGACCCGGGCCGGCCGGGCCCCAGAGGCCCAGAAGGGCACGGCACAGCCTGGCCTTTACCCATGGGCCCTGGGCTCCAAATGCCACTAAGAATCACCACTGGAGCTTGTCAACATCACTAACTTGAGGTCCAGTCCTGAAGAGTGGAATTCCGGGCGGGGGATGGGGGTGGGGGTCAGGTCCTGTCGAGCACCCAGGGGCTGCTCAGAAGCACCCAGGCATGGGACCGGCTGCTAGTCGCCAGGAGCCACCCCTCGTGCTGCTGGTAGCAGGGCCAGGTTCGCTCGAGGGGAGAGGGGGAGCTGGTTTCATTCCGGGGCAGCCCTTCCAGTCTTGAGAACAGGAGTAAAGAGCGCAAAATCACCAGTAGTCGCTGTGATGCTCACACTCTGGGCACAGGTGGAGACCACACCAGCCCCAGGAGAGGACAGCAAAGTGCATCTCACGAGAAGCGGTCATGTTTCCATGTTGTCGCCACGGTGGTGCAGGCTGTGGTTAGAAGCCCGGGCTGAGCTGAGCAGGCAGTTCAGGAACTGTCTAATAGAAATGGAAGGGGTGGGGTACATCCCCAAAGGACTGTACCTTGTGCCTCAGTCTCCTCATCCGTCAAGGGAAGAGAATCCTCAGACCCAGCCCACAGGGCTGGTGGGCCTAGACTGTGGGCTTCTGTAACTTGCTCTGCCCTGCCTTCCTGCCTTTTGGAACTGCCCTCCGCTGCCCCGCGTGGTTCTGATGGGCAAACAACTGAGGGGCCGTGCCCCCAGGGGTTGGTATGTGGCCTGGCACCTCATGTAGGTGTAGGTTGGGCGTAGGACCTGAGCCAGGCCAGCCCTGACCCTTCCCAGGAACAGGTTCTGGGGGGCTGTCAGCAGCACAAAGGGCACAGTCACTGCTGACTCTCAAGGTCACACCAGAGGTCAAGGCCCTGACCCAGCCGGCCACAAGCCTTCTTGGGACGGGACGTTCAGCTATGGGGTTTTGCTGAAGCCAGCGTACACTGAGTTTCTGTCACTGGCCACTGTCTTGCTTACTACAGCAGGTCCTCAGCAAGTGACGGCGGCTACCACTTCCTGAATGGACTGAAGTGACCCTGGATGACCTGGCACGGGGGAGAGGGAATGACAAAGGAGCCCAATGAAGAGGACCCAAAGCAGGAGGAGGAGAAAAGAGCTCGCCAGAAGCCAGGGAGGCAGGGCCGTCCAGAGGGAGAAGCACCCATGAGCCCACACCACAAGGCCACGTAAGGCCTGAGGCGCAGTCCACTGGACGTGACATCAGGAAGGTTATCACTTGGGACTGTGACCCCCATCGAGCAGCAGGCCCGCTGGGCCCAGGCACAGACGTGTTGTTGAGCCACCCTCGGCCCCAGCTTTCCTATCTGTAAACGGTATGACCTTTCCTGTCCAACAGGACCTTGCTGGGCAGGCACGAGACCCAGGGCTACAGGCAAGTGAAGCACATGAAGTGGTGCCTCCGAGGGGAGAGACAGGCAGGCTGAGACCCAGAGGTGCCCTCTGACCAATGAGGAGCGGCAGTCCAGTGACAGCTGGGAGAATTCCAGGAGCTCAGAGAGGGCAGAGCAGAGACCAAGGGAGAGTGGAGTTTATAAAAATGGGGCCCCTCATCAAGAATCGCTTTCCTGTAACATGCAGGGTCACAGCCCCCTGCCGCCCACCAGGCACAGCTGAGAGCTGGCACAGCAAAGCCAGCCCACAGGATCACCCGCCGTGGAGGGAGGCCAGGCCAGACCTCCAAGGAACAATGTCACAGCAGAGGGAATCAACCCAGAAACGCAGGCTCCCTCCCACCAATGGGCACGGAGGAAGACGCTGCACCCACACCCAGAGCTAACACCCACAAGGAAATAAAGTGTGTGATCGAGCCAGTGGTAAGCCAGGCACATTCGCATGCAAGCCGTTTGTAGCACACTTTGGAAATCACCAGATTTCAGAAGCCGCAATACGAAGTCCCTTTAGCACCCACAAGGCCTGCAGGCAACCTCCTCCTGCCTCTCCCTGCCCTGCAAAGGACTCGGGGTTCCCTGAATAGGTGGCTGGGCCTCCTCTCTCACCCATGTATGCAGAGGAACATCTTGTTCCCACCGACTCGGATGGCACTCCAGCATCAATACAGGGCCCGCGTTCCTCGGCTCCCCCCGCCCTCAGAGCCCCCAGGCCACAGCACCCCAGCACTGGTCACAGACAGGGAGGAGGCCTAGGTAAAAGCTCCATGGCAGACATCAGTGGTGGCCTCTGGTCCTGGCAGCTCTCCTCCTCCTGGGCATTGCCAGGTGAGGCAGAGCTCTGTGCCTTGCTTTGGCCAACGTCACATCCAAGTAGAAGCATCCGATGGCCAGTGCCTGGCTCTCCGGCCAGTCCTCTTGGACCTCCGCTACTGTGGCAGCACGAGGACACAGATGATGCCCAAGCCGGCCCAGACCCATTCCTGGAAAGAAACCTGGCTGGGTGGTGATGAAGCCAGGCTGGAAACCAGAGAGAAACAGTCAGAGGACCTTCAGCTAGCAGGGGTTCTCACCCAGGGCAATTTCCCCTCAGGGAACATTTAGTGCCGCCTGCAGACACTTCTGATTATTATAACTCGGCCAAGTTCTACTGGCATCCAGAAGGTAAAGGCCTGCAATGCACAGGACAGCCCCTAAAACTAAGAACTGACTGGCCTAAACTGTCCACAGTGTCGAGGTGAAGAAATGCGGGTTACAGAAGACCCGCACTGGGCCTCCACAGGGAGGACACCAGCCCTGGAGAGCTGCCCAGCTCCAGAGTGAACTTCTGAATGAGCTATAAACCCTTGCAAACCTCCCAGGGTTGCTTGTTACTGCAGCCTAAGCTGGCCTATCCTGACTGATAAACGCTCCTTGAGGAAGCAAGCCCACATTCTTATAATACCTGGCACGTGGCATTTGGAGGTTCAGCATACAAGGCATCAAAGGGAAGATGGTACCAGTCTCTCCTCTCATCAAACCCTCTCAGGAGGGACCCTGCTCTCTAAACACACCCAGGCCAGACACAACTCTGTGCACTTGCACAATCTGTTCCCTCTGCTAGAATGCCCTTCCTCCCCCGCAAACTCCTGCTCGTTCATCAAATGCAGCTCAAAGGTCATACTCACAGAGAGGCTGTGGCCTGCCCCTTCCAGGGCAGCAATGATGGCTCTTCAGCCATTCAGCTTTCTGACACTGGAGACTGCTCTGTGCTGGGCTTCGACGGTGAGGCCAGACGCTGGTCTTTACGGAGCACCCTGTGCCCCCTGCAGAACCCCGCACCTGGCGGGCGCTCTGCAAGCACTTCCTGGACGAGTGTCCTGGTGCCAGGGCTCCGGGCCGGAGCCTCCTGCCTGTCTGCTTCCTGGGCATCCTGCTTCACTTGCTGATAAGTTTATCATTTGGATTTTCCTCCTATTAACAGTGCCAGAAACTGAAATGGCCCAATATAAAGGCAACATATGAACAGAATTTTAAAGCTAGCACAAACATTTGAATTGTTTGGACAGCTCCAGGAAAGAACCAGATAAACTAGAAGCTGCCATATGTCTTTTTTTTTTTTTTTTCTTTTTTGGAGGGGGATGGGGTGACACCCTTCCCCTGGTTGGGGGCTGAAGACCTGCCCCTACACTAGACGCCCCACCTGGAGAAGGCAGGAGGAGGGCGGGCTGCAGGGCACCCTCAGTGCAGACACGGCATGAGTCAGTGTGTTCCTGCAGACCCATATCAAGCCCACGGACTCGCTTCCCGACTTCTCCTTAGGAGCCCAGGGTGTGGGTGGAAAGCAGAGATAGTGACTCACCTTCCCAGCACCTCCTGGAGGAAAGTGACACCTCCAGGGCTGAGAGGCCTTTGTTGCTGGGGCACCTTTAAACACCCCTCACATTCAGGATGGGGAGACTGAGGCAGGGGTGGGCTGCAGATGACCCAAGGGTGTGTTCTGCTGCAACCATTCAGTGTCACCCTTTCAGACTGGAAATCACCCCGAGTTTTCATCTGAAAACTAATGTTGAAATTCCCTTAATGGCGCCTGACCCCTCCCTCTCTCCCCACCTTTCAATATAAAAAATTCACTACTTGGACGTCTTTTTAAGATTTTTACTACCCCCTTGCAGATGCCGTAATTTTTCTTTCTCCTAATTAGGGATGGGCCCTAAACTGCGGGGGGGGGGGGGGGGTTGTAACAGAAGCAGGAGAGGCACAGGGGCTGCAGGAAGGGCTGGCTCCAGAGCTCCCACCACTTCCAGCTGTCAGCCTCCAGCCTCGGGCCAATGACAGCCTGCCGAATCCTCACAGAAGGTTCTCACTCCCAAGAATGCAAACGTATGTGACACCAGCCTGAGAGCAAGGTAAGCTGCGGCAGGAAGGGGGACCACGGGCATTCCATTCCGGTGCTGGCTGTCCCTCCTTGGGATCCATGGGGGAGGGAGAAGCCTGCCCAAGGTCTGAATGTTTTTAGCACCTATCCTCCAGGTACAAGCTTTTAAAATAGCTGCTCGGCCCTGGCCAGTTTGGATCAGCGGTTAGAGCGTCGACCTGCGGTCCGGAGAGGCCCGGGTTCGGTTCCCGCTAAAGGGCACGTACTTCGGTTGCAGTTTGTCCCCGGCCCTGGTTGGTCGTGCGGGTGGCAGCCGCTCGATGTGTCCCTTCACGTCGATGTTTCTCTCTCTCTCTCCCTTCCTCTCTCTCCCTCCCACTCTATCTGTACAAAAAATGGAAAAATATCCTTGGGTGAGGATTTAAAAAAAAAAAAAAATCAAAAAAAATTAAAATAGCTGCTCGGCTGTGTGGCCCGGCCTGCGTGTTGGGAGGCTGACACTCTTCTAAGGGCTGTGCTCCCTCCATGGTAGACTGAACATCTCCACCCACCGTTCCTGCTGCTGCTAATACCCCCAAAGGGTCCTTTGAGCCCCTGCAGTTTGGGGTTGGGGTGTGTCTTTGCCCTGTGCAGGGTACTGAGTACAACCACGCAAGCACTGAGTTCCCTGTCCGACTGTCGTCAGATACCTGCTGGGCTTCTCTGTCGGTCTGGGCCGGCCGGGAACAGATGGACTTGGATGCCATGAGCCATGCCTAGAAAAGCACGCGGCCAAGAAAAGAAAGGCAGCGAACTGGTGAGTGAGCCACAGGGCCTGAATACAGCAAACCTCCGGGGGACGGCAGGGGGACGGAAGACTGCTCTTTGAGCTGTGTCCTGAGGGTGACCAGGAAGGCGGCTACCAGCACAAGTCATTAACAGAGGGCCCACCAAGTACCAGGCGCAGCTGGGCAGTGCCTGGGCATCTGGAGTCTCCTGGGCCCCTCTGCCATAAGCACCAGGGTCGCTGTCACCTCAAAGCAAAGGTGAAGTTCACCCAACCCCCAACCTCAGAAAACTTAAATCCTGAAGCACCTTATTCCACTATTTCCCCAAGCCCTCAGCTATCCACAGGAGAGGGGGTGGGAAGGCAGGCCCAAAGTAACAACCTTATCCACTGGTCTGTGATTAAGGCCTGGCTCTGGCCTTGACCTAGTAGCTCCCCTCTCAGGCCCATATATACACGGCATCAGAACACTGTATTCATGTCCCGCTGCTACTGTAACAAACCATCACAGACCTACTGGCTGAACAGAATGGGATGTATTCTCTTCCCGTTCTGGAGGTGAGGGGGCTGCTTCCTTCTGGGGCCTAGGGAGAAATGCTGCCTTGCCCCCCCCCACCCCCCAGCTCTGGAGACCGCCTGCACTCCCTGGCTTGTGGCCACATCACTCTGACCTCGGCTTCTCCTGTCACATCTTCTCCAACTCAGACCCTCCTGTCTACTTCTAAGGACCCTCGTGTTGACACTGGGTCCTCTCAGACTCAGATAACCCAGGACAACCTCCCATCTCAAGATCCTTAGCCTTCATCACACCGGCAACGTCCCTTTGCCATGTAAGGTACCAGTTCTGAGGACATGCTGGAAGGGGGGAAGTGACATTCTCCTATCTACCTCAAACCCAAGGCTCCTGCCACTCTGCCACACCATGAATCTTGGATGCTTCCCCGCCGTGTTCACGTGTGGGCGGCGGGCAGATGAAGATTCATCTAGAAGTTTGTGAGGGGCCTCAACAGTCACCAAGGGAAAGGCTGGAGCTCAGCCCCCCAGTGTCGGCAGTTCCCAAGGTACACTGGACATAAGCAAGGCAGACACAGGGGTCCCTGATGGAAAGAGGCACCCATGGGCAGGGAGGAGGAGAGCTGGGTGGCTGAATTCCTTCCTCAGACCCTTGACCCCCAGAACCCCTGGGAGGCCTGCGGAAGAAGCGCACAGAAGGCACTTCCTGAGGAGCTGTGACTGGCCTCGGGCACGGAGTGGGGACCGGACATGCACTTAGGCCCAGGAGCAGGAGGAGCTGGCATGCCTGCTTCTCCTCCCACGCCCCAGGTTGACAGCTCCTTCTAAGGACAATGTCGCCTCGAATCCACACTTTCCGAGCAGAAGGCACCCTTCCTATAAAGCAGAAGGACAGGAAGCAGATTTCAGCTCAACCATAGGAAGAGGACGCCAGCTCCCAAAGGAAGGCTGTCGGGCAGCTGGTGACGGCCCCGTGGTGGGAGGGACTCAAGTGAGGTAGGATGCCCACCGTCAGGGAGGGCAGGTGGTAGGCCTCACGTATCAGGAGTCCCTCCCCATCTCCACAGTTTCCTGAACCCACCAAGGAGAAAGCACAGTCGGCCGGGTCCCAGGACTCAGGTCACAGGAAAGCCAAGCAGCTGCAAAGTGTGGGCCTGCCAGGGCCCCCAAGGAGGAGAGAATGAGCCCCAGGCCTCAGAGGGCCCCAGGGCCTGCTCCAGGCAGGCACATGCCCCCACCTCCTTCCTGCCCAGCCGCACGCCCTGCCAGGCTCTGCAGCTGGAAGCCATGGCGACAGGCCCCGAACAGCTCGAGAAGTCCCTTAGAGAGCCCCACACAGGGTGTCAAAGCAGCCACCAACCCAAAGGCAAGGGCCAGGGCCCTGGGCAGAAGTGAGAAACACCGGAAGAGGAAGCCCTGATCCCAGCCAGAAGAGAATGCTGCCGCTTGGCAAAGGGCAGCCTCCCTGCCCCAAGAGACACAGACTTCTGGCCTGACGGCCACCAGGCCACCATCCTGTTGTCCCTGCCCACTATTCCCCCAGCCTGTGACCCTCTACATCCAAGACATGACTCATAACCTCACTGCCCCCGAAGTCCTCCTTCGGCTTCCCTCGTCCAGCCTGTCGTCAAGGCCTCTGGGACACCGGTCTGCCCACCTCCTTGTCCAGCAATCTTCACCCTGTCTGGTCCTAGCACACCTGGCTCCGTGTCCTCCCCCAACAGGCTGGTTCTTCCACACTTCCAAACACCTGCCCGCCCTGCTGGCACCTCGTCTGGAACACCTCACCCCTGGCCCACTGTTCACAACGTTGGAGGCCTCTTCCTTACATGATCCTGCCAGAGGGCAGCCCAAGAAGACGACCCCTGAGAAGCCCAAGGGACAGAGCAAAAGCTGGAAGGGCCAGCAAATGACACCTTCTCCTGAACACAACTCCTCCTGACTGAGGACAAGGCCCACGGCCCACTCTGTTCCACCCCTGTGTGTTGGGGCCAGGGGATTGCTAAACGTCCATGCCCACTTCCCTGACCCAGATGGTAACCTGTTGGACAACTCTCCAGGAATGACCCTAATTGCCACAGCAGAGGGGGCTTTGTTTGTTTCGCCAGGTTTCCTTTTTTTTTTTTTAATTTATCTATTGATTTTTGAGGAAGGGGAAAGAAAGAGAAAGAGAGAGAGAAACATCGATTTGCTGTTCCACTTAGTTTTTTTTTTATGCTCACCCGAGGACATTTTTCCATTTTTGTTCAGATAGAGTGGGAGGGAGAGAGAGAAACATCGACATGAAAGGGACACATTGAGTAGTTGCCACCTGCATGACCCAACCAGGGCCAGGGACAAACTGCAACCAAGGTATGTGCCCTTAGCAGGAAATGAACCCGGGTCTCTCTGGACCACAGGCCGACGCTCTAACTGCTGAGCCAAACCGGCCAGGGTTGTTGTCCCACTTATTTATACATTCACTGGTTGGTTCCTGTATATGCCCTGACCGGGGATGGAACTCACCACTTTGGCATATGAGGACGACACCCTAACCACCTGCGCTGCCCGGCCAGGGCTTGCCAGGTTTTCTTGAACTAAATTCCTCCTGATGACTTGCTTTCTCATGAACCGCCTTACTACCCAAGGCGGTGTTCTATTGATTCATTCATCTCACGCATACTTCTTGAGAACCTGCTATGTGCCCAGCACAGTTTCACTGCTGAGATACAACTGTAAAAACTACAGAAAGGGTACCTGTCCTCAAGGAGCTTACAGCAGAGAGAGGAGGGAGAACAAGCAAACAACTGACGTAAGTACATGGGATATGTTCTGAAAGGGACACTCAAGAAGCTGAGACAGAGAAGGGGGACTGTGTGCTGAGATCTAAAGTTATGAGGGGGAAAGAGCCTGCTAGGCAGCAGCAACAGCATAGCAACAGCATATGCAAAGGTCCTGAGGTAGGAAAGAGAAGCAGTTGAAGAGCTGAGAAAAGATCAGAGCCCCAGGGGGAGTTAAAAGGGGGCAGCAGGCATGTCTCTGAGCCCCAAGGGGCTGCTCTTATGCCATTTGGTAACCTGGGCCAAGAAATTCTTTCTGCTTAAGCTCATCAGATTTGGGTCTTCTCTAACTTACATCCACAAGAATCCTGGCTACTACAACTCCAAACCAAAACATCAGATCCTACCACCTTCTCCGAACAGCCTGAGCTCCCCCCCCCCATATATATATTTTTTTTTTTTCCATTGATTTTTTTTTTGCTAGAGAGAGAAGGGAAAAGGAGAGAGAGAAACATGGATTGGCTGCCTCCTGCACACCTCCTCCTGAGGATCAAGCCCAAAACCTGGACACGTGCTCTGCCCAGGAATGGAACTGGTGACCGCTCAACCAACTGAGCCACACTGGGCAGGGCTGTGCGTCAATTCTGAAAGCAACCGCTACCACCTCCCAGTCACCCAGCCAGAGCCCAGCATCACCCTCCACTTTTCTCCCTTGTCCCTGTCCCATCAGTCACCACAGAAAGGTTTCATTTGGAACTCTAGGCAGCCAGGGGTGGTGGTCCCTCTGCCAGGGAGGGGGCCTGCTGCATGCTGAACAGACGCAGGAAGAGAAAAGCAGATGGCCACTAGGCCGAGGGAAATGAGAACCCCTTAACACGGGCTGGCTGATTGCGTGTAGTTACGAAGGGGGAAACCCTTTTTAAATTAGCTTCCCAAACACAGATATAATTTCAAGTGTCCCTTGCAGTGTGATTACAGCGTCCACCCCACAAATGCTTTATTCAGGTTCCTGCAGGCATTGGGGGGACAGCACCAGCCCAGGAAACCCAGCTCAGAACCAGCCTTGCTCCCCTCCACATCTAGCTCAGGACCCTTCCCAAGAAGGCAAGGGCACATCTTTCTTCCCTCTTCTCTCCATCGTTAGCGTTTTTGATGTTCAAACTCAAATCCCAAGAGCAGCCAGTTCACAACACGGACAGCTTCACTGGTTACATGCCTCCCATGGCCAGGTCTGCACTTCGTGCCTGTTTTCCCGTCTGTAAAATGGGCATGACATTTGAGTGTGACTCACGGCATTCTGGTCAATAGCAATCACCTCTCCCCACCACCCCGGGGCAGCAATGCCTCACGGTGCAGACCCTGAACTGAAGCTCAGAGAGTAACACAAGCCATTCAGCCAGAGGGCGAGGAGCAGGGGGTGCAAAACCGGCTCTGCCCAGGTCTAACCTCCACACCCTTGTCACACTGGGTCCTTGTCGGGCTCAGGGGATGGTGGAAAAGGTGCCACTCTGAGCTTCTCAATCCGCCACTCCTGGCTAGGCCCAGACCTAGGTGCACTGGGACCTCAGCTGGCGGCCCAGCCCTCCCAGCCTTGGCACACAGCCCTCTTCAGCTCTCTGGGTTTGAAATGTCACAGGTTCTAGCTGGGTGGCTGGCCTCTACCACTTCCCTCTACCTGCAATGGGTGCCTTCTAGCTCTGGGGCCTCCACTCCCCATTTTATACACAATAGAACCAGGGCCCCGACTGAGAGGGACTTGAGGTCAACAGGAGATCAACACACTGTCACCAGGCACCTGTGACGAGGCCAGCTCTGGGGCTTGGGGAGACCCCACACACTGGCATCCCCAATCCGCACCAACCCCAAAGGAAGTACTGTTGCAGCCCCATTTTAAAGATGAGAAAATCAAGGTTCAGAGAAGTATAAAGGAACAAGCTCAGGGTCCCCAAAAAGGGATAAGGAAAGCCATGATTTCCCATGCAGGCCTCCTGACCCCCAGGCTAGAGAACAGGCCACAGTGAGTGCCCACAAGCACATTGCCACACAAGCCTCAGCCGGTGTGTGAGGACAGTGAGCCAGCCGTGGCCCAGACTCATGCCAGGTGGCTGGGTGGTAACAAAGCCAGGCTGGGAACCACACAGGAGCTATTAAGAGGACCTTTAGCTACGATGGTTCTGGCTGAGTGCCCTGGGGGACATCTGGCAACCCCTACAGACATCTTTGGTTGTCACACTGGAGAAGGAGTGGGTGGAGGCCAGGGATGCTACACAACATCCTACTATGCACAGGACAGCCCCTAACAAGGCAAAGGGATCCAGCCCAAAGGGTCAGCGCTCTGAGGCTGAGGACCCTGAGCTACGGGGACCTATAAACAGAATTTGGATCTGCCTGGACATGGGGTTGATTCCAAAACAAAACCTTTGCCCTGGCCAGTGTGGGTCAGTTGGTTGGGTGTTATCCAGTACACAAAAGGGTTGCTGGCTCAATTCCTGGTCAGGGCACACGCCCGGGTTGTGGGTTCAATCCCCAGTAGGGGGCGTGCAGGAGGCAGTCGATCAATGTTCTACTCTCACATCAATGTTTTTCTCTCTCCCTTCCTCTCTCTCTAAAAATTCAACTAAAATAAAAACTGTGGGGGGCCTGGCACAAAGGTTCCTGCAGAGAAGGGTGGCAGGAGGGAGGGCCGTTCTGCCATCAACGTGGTAGTGACCAGAGGACACACCATCAGCACTCACAAGGGCACCCATGGAGGGGTTCCAAGACACATGCCCCTCGGGCACCAAGGCGGTCAGGAAATGGGCCATGAAGGAGCTGGGAACTCCAGATGTGCACATGGACACCAGGCTCGAAGGAGTAAGGAACGTCCCACACCACATCCGGTGCCGCTGCCCAGAAAACGTAATGAGGGAGAAGATTCACCCGACAAGCTCTGTGTGTTGGTTACCTATGGACCTGTCACCACTTCCAAATATCTACAAGCAGTCCATGTGGGTGAGAACTATCTGCTGATTGTTGAATAAAGTTATAAAACTGCAAAAACAAAACAAAACTTCCAAGTAAACATGCACGTGTGTATGTACATATGCACGTGTACTGATGTAAAAGTGGTTATACATATGCACAAGGGACAGATTCCAGGGGACCTTTCCCTGTAGTTCGTTCTTATCTTTTGATTTGAGCCACGTGACTGTGCTGTCTATTTCACATTTACATTCTCTCAATAATAAACAACACCTCCCTGGTGTACAGTCTCCCTCAACCGCCAACATTCACTCTGAAAGCCTCTGGAGCAGGGTACCTGAGGTCGGCCTTCCCACACGTCTTACCGACCTCTCTGATCAGAACCTTGACTGGGATGCCCAAAGAGGCACAACCCCGAGTCCAGAAAGTGTGTGGTAATGGCTAAGCAGACTAGGGGACAAGGTAAACCATGAGCCCTGGGGCAAGCTGAGAACCCCAAAAAAGGCTGACAAGGGGTCATTTTCAAGCCTGAGGTTGTACGATAATAGAAAAGTGAAGGTATATTTACGCATGACTTCCTAGACAATGACGGTTCCAAGTCAGTATAGCTACAGAAATCATCGATAAGCTCTATTAAATGGAAAAAGGGGACGCGCAGGGGAGCGTGGATAATGGGCCGTCGCTGGTGCAGGAACAAACAAGGTGTGTGCGCCTGTGTCGGGCACTGGCTCATGCAGACATGGCACATGTCAAGGCCGAGGTAACACGGCTGCCTCCAGGGACTGGGGGTGAGTGTGAGGGAGACGAACTCCCACTGTACACTCTTGGGCACAGCTTAATTTTCGACCATGTACGTACATCATTACTTTTAAATGAAAGTTTTGTAGAGATATCACAAGTCGGATGTAAGGCTGCCCTAGAGAGACGCGGGGTCGCGTGCACACGAGTCGCCGACCTCTCAAGCTTGGTTTTTGTTTTCATTTGCTCTGTTTTCACCAGTTGATAAACTGAAATGACCCCTCCTTGTAGCCTCACATAACAGACCTAACAACCTGACAACTGGGTCCTAAAGGTAGTCCCACCAGCTAAACCAGAGCAGTGGGCCACAAATTCGCTCCCCGGGCCTCGGAGCTGGGGACTCTGATGAAAGCCACACAGCTAAACAGCAGAGAGAGGCCTGAGCTCCCTGACCCGGCTCGCACCACCTCCTACAGCCTCAAGAGGCCCCAGGACGCTACAGTACTTTGGGACTGACAAAGGTCAGGCCAGCCCTGCTGGCTGTCCATGGTGGCCACAGCCAGGAGGGCCCAAGAGAGCCCTCTCTCCCACTGCTTTCCAAAGGCCACACCACTAGAAAGGGCCACTGGCCTATGCGAATTCTGGAACACCCACGGAGAGTCACATGGCAGGGGACAAGAGCTCTGGGCAGGGCAGCCCCTGGCTTCTCAAGGGCCCTCACTTCCCCACTGGATCCGGAAAGGAGCTCCTAACTGGGCCCCAGCTCCGAGCCCTCTCCCAGACCCCAACCCACCCTGTTCGCGTGCACCCTCAAGTGTGCAGGGCCTGGGTGTGTGGCCACCAGCCCCCCACCATTCACGTCCTCCCTTCCAGGCGGAACTCCTCCCAACGTGTCATTAGGCAGCCCCGACTGGCCTGCTCAAATGGGGAGGACCAGGACAGGTATGCTGAGCGTCCTGTGAAAATACTCCCCTCCAGCCCTGGCCGGCTTGGCTCAGCAGTTAGAGCGTCGGCCTGCAGTCCAGAGACCCGGGTTCGGTTCCCACTAAGGGCATGTACCTCGGTTGCAGTTTGTCCCCGGCCCTGGTTGGGTTGTGTAGGAGGCAGCCACTCGATGTGTTCCTTTCACATCGACGTTTCTCTTTCTCTCTCTCTCTCTCTCTCTCTCTCTCTCTCTCTCTCTCTCTCTCCTTCCCACTCTATCTGAACAAAAAATAGAAAAATGTCCTCCGATGAGGATAAAAAACAAAAAATACTCCCCTCCAGCTCAATAACCCCAGTCAAATAGTTCACAGCTGCGAAATCCTCCAGGCTCCCAGATAAGACGCCTATAAGGCTCCCCACACGGGACAGGAACAGACAGCAAGAGGCAGTGGTAACACTGGACTGTTTCACCCAAAACAGTGTCAAACATCGAGGTTCTGCACCGCACCCCAGCCTTCCGCCCCATCCCCACCCCTCAAGGCAGGACTACATGAGCCCCTTCTCCCGGATACACAGGCCCAGGGCCCTCAGATCTGCCTGTGGCCAACTGGCCATGGGAATGAACCAGGCTCAGATTTGTCTGAGAAGAAAGACAGAACCAGGGGCCCAGCCTTGGGTTCCAACTTGGGGGGTGGGGGGCACTCTTCACTCCCATCTGGAGAATGGAGACCTGGCCCTGGAGACTGTGGGCAACCCTCAGGCTGGCAGAAGACACCCACCTCCCCCTGGCTGCCCAGCAGCCATCCATCCCACTGTCTTCAGGGACCAGTCCCAGCTTCCTGCACGTGTGGCTCAGGCTGATCAATCGGGGACAATCAGAGTGAATCTCAGGTCCCTGGGGACCTGCGCCTGAGGTGGAGCCAACCTGCCCAGCTCTGACTTCCAGCTCTGCCACCCACGTAAGGGTGACCCTGGGGGCAAGTTACGGACCCGCTGTGCCTCCTTCAGATAGGAAGCGGGCACTAAAGGCCCACCGGGCAGGCTGTGATGCAAATCAAATGAGACAGCACGGGAAGAGCTCCCAGCTTGTGCCTGCTCAGAGTCAAGGTCAGTGAGAGCTCGCCTCGCCCCAGCTCAGAGGCCGGGAAGGCAGGGCCTGCAGACGGCACCTGAGCCCCTGAACCCACCCATGCCTCCACTTACTGGAGCCCCTTTATTATTGAACCCAGCTGCCATGAGATTCTGTCGGCACCAACACCCCTGAGACTTGCCGGAATCAGCCATACACTGCTTTTCTGCTCAGATCATTGACTTCATCCCCACAACTCTCCACATCTGTCAGCTGACGGAGAGAGAACCAGAGGCCATGCTGCCCATGTGTCCTCCCCTCCAGCAATGGGGAAGATTTGGAGGCACACAGCCCAGTCCCCAGGTCTCACTCTCAGGGGAGTCCCAGGTCATTGCTGGTGCAGAGGCACCCAAATGGCTGCCCACACACTGCCCCCCCTTCCCGAAGGAGCATCCCAAATCCAAAGGGCTTGTCCCTTCAGCACTCCCAGCAAGGCAGGAAGAAGGACACGACACCGGGATGGGGGTCAGGGGTTCCTGACCACCTGAGCCCAGGGACCAAAACTGCTCTTCCTGGCCAGCCAAGGGCAGGGTCTGCCAACAGTGGCCCAGAAGAGAACAGACACCGGCCTTGTACGTGATCTAAGGTTCCCTGGAGGCCGAAGAAGCAGCACTTGCGGAAGGGAGCCGAGGCCCAGCCCGTCAGGCAGCGGCGCTGGGCGCACAACCCAGCAAGGCCAGCTGCCCTGAGCTGCGAAGCCCAGCTGCTGAGACCCCTTCCGCCTCGAAGTTCGTGGACGTCTGCACCTCACCCGCAGGGGAGATTTACTCTGCCATCACCTGTAGACATGACAGTGTGACTACAGGTTGGGGGAGTGAGGGATAGCCCCCTCTCCTTCCTTCAGAGCCCGTCTCTGGCCCTCACACGAACGGAGGCTGTTTGCATGCTGAGCCCCTAGGCACAGGTATGGGCCCGACTCTTACCAAGGAGGAAATCAAGGTCCAGAGAAAGGAGCCAAAACACTCATCCAGTAAGAGGATGTCAGGCTTCAGATCCCACCTCTGACCAAACCACAGGCTGTCCACAGGACAAAACATGGCACCTAGCACTATCCTGCCCAGAGGCTTCAGGAACTATAGTCCCCACTTGGCAATCTTCTTCCCAGATGTAAAGGATACTCAAACATAAGCTCCTGGTACACAGCTCCACCAGCCCTTAATGGCCAATTCCCGACATGAATTACAGTGTTACTATTTACTGAGCATTTACCGAGGGCCAGCTCTGTGCTAAGAGCTCAGGCTGCAGCTCACCCAATCTACAAAACCAACCTGCTGCAAGCTGGTCTGAAACTCCCATTTTAGGTACACACACTAAAGGCTCAGAGAGGTTCATCACTTGGCCCGAAGCCGAGGGTCAGCCCTCAGGCTTCTTGGGGTCTTTCCAAGGAGCTTCCAAGACCCTCTAGGCACCAAGTTTCAGTAGATAAAGCTTAAGGCTCCAAGGTGACCTCCAGGAAGGGACATGAACGGCAGTTAAACAGAAGAGTAGGCCACACAGCCTCATCCACACCACCTCGGAGCACTTCAAGGAAGGAGCAGGATGAGGTGAGAACGGCAGGATCTGGGAATCTGACAGGCTGTCTGCAACAGAGCGCGTCATGAATTGGGCAGCCCAAGTTCAGCATCCACGGGACGGAGGGTGACGCTGCCGCACGGGAGGCTGGGGGCTGGGCAGAGCCATGCTGGCCTCCCCAGTCTGAGTGAGTATCATCTGAGTCAGCACCTACATTTCCTGACAACAGGCAAGCAAGGCTTCCAATTAAAATTGAAAAGAAAAAGGAGAAAAGTTAATGACTAAGAAACACTGAGGGCAGGTCACTAGAGAAAAGCTCAGACAAAAGGAAAGTCATCCTCTTGTCCTTTGCCTTCAATTACACAGAAAAACCGCCCTGGCTGGTTTGGCCCAGTGGTTAGAGTGTGGGCCCTCGGACCGGGTTCAAGTCTCATTCAAGGGCACATACTTGGGTTGCAGGCACATACCTAGGTTGCAGGTATGTGCAGGAGGCAACCAACTGATATCTCTCTCACACTGATGGTTCTCTCTCTCTCTCCCTCCCTCCCTCCTTTCCATTCTTTCTAAGAAAATCAATGGAAAAATAGCCACAGGTGACAATTTACCAAAAAAAGAAAAAAACACTCTGCAATGGTCAAGGGTATAGGCTTAGGATCCACACAGACTGCTGTTCAAATCCCAGCCCCAGGAGGGCTGGGGAGGTCACTTCCGCTCTCTGAGCTCAGTTTCCCCGTATGGATGAGAGCCTTCCAGCACAGCGAGCATCAGACCTTCCGCTGGAGCTGCTGGCATTTCCAGGGCTGAACTGTCCCTGCACCACTGAAAGCAAGGCCTCACAGGGACAACTTTGCAATCTCAAGCAAAGGCTGCTCCTTGGAGGAGGATCCTGCTGCCTCCTCCACACCAGGGCAGCCACATCAGTCCTCCCCAAGGGAACAAGGCTCATTCCTTGTTCCAGCAGGGAAGCCTTGGTGAGGCCCAGAGGCTCAGAGGCTCAGGCCGGGCCCTTCCTCCCAGAGCAGCGGGGAACCGAGCGCCCAGACCTCCTTAAGCACAGGCCCCGGCATGGCTGCGCCTGGTCAAGGTGAGGGCCAGGGGCTTGGGGGCCGATTCCACAGGAAACAGAACTCCTTCCCAACTCGATCCTGAAGCTCCTGTCCAGACATGCCCACAGGGAGGTAGAAACATCTGACGGAATGGCCAGAATTCCTTTTCTTTTCAAAGATCCCATAATGAATGTCAGGACTTTAAGATAAAATCTTAAAGAAAAGAAGCTTTAGTGTCAGCCCCAAAAGTTGAAATGCAAGCTGCCCCACCTACTAGCTCTACAGCAGGGGCTAGCTCTGCGTCTTTTCTCCGGGCCTTTGTTTTCCCACCTTAACACAGACTGGGGTGTAAAACAGAAATTCCATCCAGAGAGAAACCAACAGTCCCACAGCAATGAACATTCTTCAGAGAGATGCCCACAGCCCAGGATCCTAGAGGGCAGGAGCCGCCCTTCCAGAACCAGCGTCCAGGGACTCAAACACCCCTGGGCGCCAATGTGCCCCTCTCCAAACATTCCCCCAACCCCCCTGGGAGAACAGAAGAGCACCCACACCACCTTCACCCTTGCGCACTACAGGGTGGAGCCTTCATGGCCTCGGGCTGTTCCTGGGGCCAGAGAGGACTCTGCAGTTATCACTGGGTCCCCAGAACGCAAGTGTGGCTGGCATGCAGCAGACACTCAATAATACATGTCGTGAGATTGCACAAAGGAACGACGAGGGTGCTTTTTACAAGAGAGGGCCGGGCCCACTCCAGACGTTGCAGGGAGAAGGGGAGGCCCAGGAACCTGCACCAGGACAAGTGCCCCAGGGTGGGGACCGGATGTTTCCACGCCTCCACACCCAGCTCTCCACTGCTGGATGGAAACAGGGTGAGGCAGAAATGAAAGTGAAACTCCCCCCGGGGCATCCTCCCTGTACCCACTACCTCCTCTCGGCCCTCCCAGGAAGCAGTAAGCTGGGATGCTGGGGCACATCCTGGTCACCTCCGCTGGAGGACCTCCGCACCAGGAAAGGACAGAGGAAGGAGGTAAAGACACAATCAGTCTGTGTGGACTGGGGGTTCCCACCAAAAACATGTCAAAGGTCCCAAGCCCCAGCTTGGTGGGTCGGAGGACATGGGAGGTGGCCTCCTGGGGGAAGAGGAAATCCTATCATCTATCAAGCACCTGCCCTAGAGGGAGGTGGACTTCACCCACTTCACAGACAGAGGGGCAGACTCAGGGAGGCAGAATGGCCGGCCCAGTCCTCCACAGCCAGCTAGGCAAATCCTCTGCTCCAAGTTCACTGCCACGCCACCGCCCACCACCCCTCTGGGCCCAACAACTGCATACAGAGGAGACTCAGAAAAAACAACGCCTGATTTTCTTCTGAAACTGGGTATCAAGACAATAGCGCCGGGATGTTAGGTTCAAGGTGGAGGCAATCTGGCAGGGTAGAACGGATCGACCAGCCCTGAGGGTGAGTCCCAATTCTGCCACTCACGCTGTGCGACCAGCAAGTCAACTCTCCCTCCCTGAGCCTCCGTGCTCTCATCCAGCAAATGAAGACGCACCACCTTGGATGGTGGATTTTAATCTGCAGTAGGGCCTGGCCTTCACTATGCTTTGAAATCTGGTGTGAACCACTGATTTAGGAGGGAGCAGAGGAGAACCTCAACACAGCCCTTCTGAAGCATGGAGGGCCACCTGGAGGTGCCCAAGCCCTGCTTTCATGGCTCGGGCTCTAAGACCCAAGCACACAGGCACTACGGGGGCTGATGGGTTTGCAGAGAAAAGCACCACAGGCTGTGCTACGGCCCTGCTCCCAGCCCCGGCCTGACAATCAGCATTGCACCAGGCCAGTCGCTAGGAATGTCTCCCGTGCAAAACCCAGCTCCTGTCCAGACTCAGGATCCACCTTTAAATACATTCCAGTGCAAACCAGCAGCCAGAAGCAATACATTTTTAAAGGGGAAAGAGGATTGCCCAAAAGGTAGCAAGCAAGCGGGAGCTGGGCAGAACACCTGGGGCTCCTGCCCTGCCTCCCTCCTGAGATAAGGCTCAGGGGGGCAGCAGCTGGCTCCTGCTCTAGGAAACCAGGAATCTCATCCTGCCAAAGGACTTCCCAGACCAGCCTGGGACCAGCCAGCCTGGAACCATTTACATGCCAAATGCCCTCCTGGAGAGCTCCTGTCCCCCATAGGCCCCACTAAAGAATCCACTTTAACCTGTTTAACTTGGTGTTAAACATGCCTGACAGTTTTGAGGTGTAGTAATGGCAGTTTCAGTTTCCCAGAGGGCATGAGGGCACTTATTAAAAAGAGACTCCCGCCCAGCCGGTGTGGCTCAGAGATCCCAGTTTGGTTCTGGTCAGGGCACATGCCCAGGTTGTGGGCTCAACCCCCAGTAGGGGGCGCGCAGGAGACAGCCGATCAATGTTTCTCACATGGATGTTTCTCTCTCCCTTCCTCTCTCTCTAAAAAAAAATAAAAAAAAAACACATAATTTTAAAAGTAAATAAAATTTAAAAAGACTCTCAGACCCCTGCCCTGGAGAGTTTTACAGGGAGAGGGTAGACTCAGGGATGTGTGGGTTTCACCAGTGTCCCAGGTGCTTCCTTTGTTGAGCAAGTTTGGCAAAAGCTGGCCTAGAAAAAGGTAAATGACTATTAAAGAGAACAAGCATCTGGTGTGGCTTCCATCCAGGGCCACTGGGCACCTGAGGCCTAACCTGAGCTCGGGGAAAACTCATGGCCTAGGGCCTCCAGGGACCACAGGATCCCCATTCATTCCCCTACCCCAGGCCCTCAAGACCCAGAACTGCTCATCCCTGAACACAAAGGCTGGACTGGGCCAGACCAGAGAGGAGCAACTGGCCTCCAGTCCTGGGCCCCAGAGTACAGCTGCAGCCTCAGGTGGAGGACCATGCCAAGGCCACCCACCTGGACCCCTCTTACACAGTCAGGGGACAAGGCTATCGAAGGATAGACACCCTGCTGCCTCTCCTGACCACCAGTCTAACATGGAAACCTGCCTGCCCTTCCCTAGATGGCTGCCCTAAGTCCACAGAGAACCCAGGGCCAGGGCGTGTGGCCTCTCGGCAGCTGACACCACCCGCCCTGCTGCTCTTTAGCTTCTAGAGGAAAAGGCTCTCGGACTCTCTCATTGACTGTCACCCCTCAGAGGCCTTCTCTGACCACAGAATGCTAAGGTGGCTGCAGCCACCCTGCCACAGCGCTCCCCTGTTTGCAGGCTTCCTGGCTCTAACCACACCTTGCAGCACTGTAATGCATCTGTGCGGGTTTACCTTCATCTCCTTACCACGCATCTAGGTGCCCAAGGACAGGACCAGCACAGGGCCGCGGGCTGGAAGGTCAGGGTTTGCTGAATGAATAAAAGACTAAAGGAATGAAGCCACCAAGCATAATTCCTGACCTGGGACCCACTACTTCACCCCCCTCTCCATCTCCTCTCACCCCCATCCCATCCATCTCCCTTCACCCCCATCCCATCCATCTCCCCTCACCCCCATCCCATCCATCTCCCCTCATCCCCATCCCATCCATCTCCCCTCACCCCCATCCCATCCATCTCCCCTCACCCCCATCCCATCCACCTCCCCTCACCCCCATCCCATCCATCTCCCCTCACCCCTGGGGTTTCCTTCCTGGCACAGGGCACTCCAGAATCACAAGTGGCTTTTGGCTGAGCCGCAGGGACATGGAAAAGGCTTCCAAAACCCACCAGTCAGTTCCTTCATCCACCAATATTAGGTTCTCCCTTGACCTCCTACCATGTGCACTGGGACAGGCACCGGGTCTCACCAGCGAATAAAACTGCAAGTCTCCCTCCACGAAACAACTTGTCAAAGGAGAGAGACAAGGAACACACCCTGAGCAAGTCCAGAGAGAAAGAGCCTGCCAGCAGCTGGGTCCCTGGGGCTGAAGATCCTGAGTGAAAGGGGAAAGGCATCTCTCAGAAGCCCTGTGGGAGGGACCTTTCCCTGTCTATTCCGATTCCCCCTCCAAGGGCGCTGGCACCCTAGAAAAATCTACCTGGTTGGACTCTGACCTCAGGGCTTCCTGGGCACACCAAGAGCAGTTAACAAGGTGGGATAGTTTCTGGCCACCGAGGGTAGGAACCCAGCACCCAGGGACCTGCGGAGGAGGGGAGACAAGAACCTGGGGGTCCTCCATGGGAGTGTTTCTCAAATCTCCAGAGCCCTAAAAGTGGGGTCAGAATCCTCAGCCTGGCACCATGACGGGCCTACAAAATCCATCCAGCCCAGAGGCCCAGCCAGGGAGCACAGGCCACAGTGTAGCTGCTTTCCGAGGGCTGCTGGGAGCAGGCGAGACAGAGCGCCCAGCGGAGCTCCAACAGCCCACGGGACGGCCTGGCTGCTCCAACGGCACCCTGCTCACAAGTCCTGGGGAAGTGCTGGCAAGCCCCCGCCACACCCCACTGCGTGACCTTAGACAAGCCACCCCACCCCGCGGAGCCCGGGTTTCCCTCTCGGGAATCCAACCCAACACTCTCCCCAAAGCCAGGCCACACGCACCCCGGCAGGCTTCCCGTGAGTACCAGCAGAAGGGGTAGGGGCCGGGGGGTGATTTCTACACAAAGGGGAGAGGTGTTTAAGACTGTGCCTGTGCCAGGGAGGGAGTAGATACACAGCTCCAGAATAATTTGCTTTCTAAAATGAATCTTACTTTTTAAAAGGAGGTACCAGAACATTCCTTAAAAAAAAAAAAAGCTAGTGTACCAGCTGAATTCAAAATACGAGTAGGAACAAAAACCCTATTTACATCCAACTGTCCAGGCATTACTCTCATGAGGCACTTCACTAGGCACTTACTGAATGCCCCAAACCTGCTAAATCATGTGGGAGACATAACCTCTGGAGGCAGGATGGCTCAGAGGTCAGGAATGGAGCCCAGCTCTGCCCAGTGCCTGCCTAATGCACTCAGCTCCTCAATGTGAACCAATCTCACCATCATAGAGAAATGCAGATCAAAAGTATCCCTTCTCTGCCCTGGCCAGTGTGGCTCGGTTGGTTGAACACTGTCCCATGCACCAAAAGGTCACAGGTTGGATTCCTGGTCAGGGCACAGGCCCAGTTGCAGGCTTGATCCCCAGTAAGGGGCACACAGGAGGCAGCCAATTGATGTTTCTCTCTCTCTCTTTTAAATCAATAAAAATATATTTTTAAAAAGTGAACAAGCCCAACGGGTGTGGCTCAGTGGTTGAGCGCCACCCATGCACCAAGAGGTCACCGGTTTGATTCCCGGTCAGGGCACATGCCCAGGTTGTGGGCCAAATCCCCAGTGGGGGGACATGTAGGAGGCAGCCAATCGATGTTCTCTCTCATCGATGTTTCTATCTCTCTCCCTCTCCCTTCCTCTCTAAAATCAATAGAGAAAAAATAATTTAAAAAATAAATAAACAATCAATAAAAGAACAACAAGCCCCAGTCAGTTTGGCTCAGCAGTCAGAGCGTCAGCCCGAAAACCAAAGAGTCTCGGGTTCAGTTCTGGTCAAGGGCACATACCTCAGTTGTAATTCGGTCCCCGGCCCTGGTCGGGGTCATACAGGAGGCAACCAGTCTCTCGCACATCGATGTTTGTGTGTGTGTCGCTCTCTCCCTCCCACTCTATCTGAAGATAAATGGAAAAATGTCCTTGGATGACGATTAAAAAAAAGACCACCACCTATGGACAGAGACTGCCAAAGCTGTTGTTCCTGAGTGACAGAATCAAGAACAAGAAGGACAATGACTTTTCATTGTGTACTTTGAATCCCCTGATTTTTTTAAACATGTACATGAATTAAATATTCTAAACTATAAAGAAAACAGTAACTGTTAGCTAATAATAGCAACATGATTGCTCACGGAGACTCTTGGCATTTTCAGGAAATCCAACTCAGACTCTTCTTGAGTCGTCAAAATCAAAGTAGCATTAGTATCTAATTTTCTCTGGTCCCCATCTATTAAATAGGTGAGGACAGCACCCCCATCTCCTAGGGGGCTGGAAGATTTGGATGGGTGTCGTAAGAAAGGAGAAGACACTGGGGTAGGCCCCTCCTTAGCTGTGCCTGCCAGCCCCACAAGCCCCACACCCCTCACACCCAGCAGGAGGATCAGATGGCATCCATGGTGGACTTCAGGGTCGCTCACAGACTGCCCGAACCAAGAACACTAAATTTACAAATGCCAACATCCCAGAGTAGAAACATCCATGAGCAGAAGCCCACTCACCAGCTTCCCAAGGACAGTGACAACAGAAGCTAAAATAGCGACAACCACTGTTTACAGAGGTCCAGGCACTTTACATGTCTGCTGTGACTCCTTTAATGCATACAACATCCCCGAACTAAGTACTGTTATTATCCTCACTTTACAGATGAGAAAACTGAGGCACAGAGTGGGTAAGCCACGTGCCCAGGTCACTGGTGGAACAGGCCTGGGACCCAGAAAGTCTCACCCACAGATAGCAGTGAGTCCTATTTACTTCAGGAGCTACTGGAAAGTGTTTATTTGCGAGGCTGGGTTATGACAGTCCCCGAGCACTGCTGCGAAGGAAACCTAAGTCCCCCTCCCACCCCCACACCCCAGAGTGGTGCCAGATCCAGACAGTAAGACAAACAGACCAGCATCACTTAATCCTGGAAAAGATCCTCCTTCCTCCCCTCTAAGAATCTCCTGAAAGAATTCCAGCTTAGCATGGTAAGCCATCCCAGCAGAAAGGGACCTTTCTACAACCCCTTTGGAAGGAATGTAGGCCCTGAGGGGACACAGGCACCCCAAGCTCCCTGCCATGACTCCCAGGCCAGGTCACCGTTAACACCACACTCACAGCTCCAGGAGGGCAGGGGCTGCACCCCACTGCACCCCACCCACTGCTTGACCCCAGGCCAGGACTCAAGAAGGCTCTTCGTGAACTAGAGCCACCATGGAGTGCCCGCCTCATTCCTTCTGGGGGAACTGGACAAAGGGTCCCCGAGGGAGAGCCGACATCAATAACATGGTCTGAGATTGCACCATAAACATATTATTTCCTGCAAGCTAGTCAGCCAGCCCAGCTGGCCTCCAAGTTTCTCAAGGACGAGAACCTCACAGACGTCTGCTTTTGGAGCCTCCGGGAAGCTCCAGGCTAACCTGGGCGAAGAAGAGACACGTACACAAGAAAGCCACGTTCGTAGGTGCAGAGGCCTGAGGATTGGGCTCAGGGAAGCCCAACTGGCTGAGCAAATCCTCACACTCCCTGAGCCTCAGTTTCCCCACCCCTCCATACCTGGGCTGCTAGGAGGACGAAGGGAGATAAGGGAGCTGGAAGGACCACATTCAAGTCAGCAAATATTACAGCAGAGACGGACAGAGGTTCACCCACATTTTATACCCTTTTCACCAGCCCCTGCGACAGCTTCCACCGCGGGAAAGAGAAGAGTGGGAAGGAGAGAAGGATTTGGAGGAGAGACAGAGAAAACACGAACGAAGGGAACCGGGCTCAGCCAGCATTTCCAAACAGGGCACTGTGCAAACAAAATCACCCAACATTTCCAACCAACAGCTTTCTTTGCTGTCCCTCTGAAGTCCCTTCTGGGCATGTTTAAAAAGCCACGAAGTAGGTGGGAGGAAGCTGCAAGGCCGCTCCTGTGTTAGGGGAAGGGAAGGGGTAGAAGAGCCAGGTGCCTGGGAAGAGGGGAAGAAACAGGAGAGTCACAGGAACACACAGCTTCACTAAAAACAAGCTGAGTCAAAGGCCCATCTGTTGACTAGTCAGAGGGCCCTCCTATCAACAGGCACAGAGGGTTTGAAGAATGGGCCCTTATGTCTACCTAAGGTATCCCAGCAGGACCAGGCTCCAAACACCTACTGATGCCATCCTTGTGTGAGGCCCCCTCGGAGAACAAGGCATTACACTTGCTGAGGGTACGGCTCAGCCTTGTGAGGAATAGTGTCCCCAGGACAAGATAGCAGTCACTGGACTTCTGTGAAAATAACGAGGGAATCCTCCTTACTGTCAGAGGTTCCAAAAGAGAAAGGGCTGGCTTTCTGTGTGGGTCTCAAGGTCACCAGATTGGATTCATTCTAGAAGTTAAAGAAAAGGAAGAAAGGTATGGAACCTGCCCCTCTCTCATGCCTGTCTCCCCATTTGTAAAACAAAGGGCTGGGTGAGATGCTCTCCCACATCCCTTCCTGCTCGGAGATTTGTACCAGGCCTGATATTCAACTAAACAACCCATCCGGGTCTGTACGGGTCACCCTCTCTGGCACAGACACTGCCCCAAACATTCAGGGCAGAGCCTCAAGTCATTTTCAAAGATCTCTGGACTTTTTCATTGGGAAAGTCACAGACAATTCATCACCCATCAAAACAGGAGCACTGTGCCTCCAGATCGTGAACGTAAAAAACATGACACTGTCGGCCCACCTCATCCCTTGGGCCACTAAAATCACAGCAACATTCCCACCAAACAGCAGCAGCCAAGAACTCCAGCCACCCTCTCCAGGGTGGGAGCATTTTGTACCCAGTATAGAAACCTGGCCACCAGGGGGCACTGCTCTGAAAAGAATGAAGGAGAGAAGAAACAGAAAAAAAAAACAAAAAACCATTTTCGGTGTTTTCTTTTCCTTCTTAAGCTTCAGTGACAAAATAACTAGAGTCCCTACCGAAAACACAAAGTGGGCTTCCTGAGATTCTAGAATGGCCTAGACATTTTCTTCCCAAAGCCGTTATTTTGACCAAAAGGCAATTCAACTTTGAGGACAATGACCTTTTCAGAGAAATTAACACTCCACGCTGGACTTCCCCCAGAAGAGTTGACATCATAGCTTGTCCTGAACCCCCTGTTTAAAGGCAGGGGCTCCACAGGAAGGAAAAGCCAATCGGCAAGTCTAGAAGGAGGACCTAGATGAGAGTCTTAGCTAGAACTGTTTTACAAGAGCCTCCTAATTACCAAGCAAAATATACCAACCAGATGACAACCTCCTGCTTTAGCTGTGACATGGGATGACACAAATACAGCCAGACCTCAGGGAAAAGAATGCAAGGTCTTAACTGGGATTTCCCAAGTCGTAGATGACTACAGGGGGAGCTCCGGCACCTCACACCAAAACTAGACTTGAAGAACACATCAGAGGGACTTCTCCACATTTCTTGTGTCTAGGGCACATTTTCCACAAGTGTATCTGCAGTGCAATGTTCAAGTGCCCTTTTTTAATGTTCCACAAGTGTATCTGCGGTGCAATGTTCAAGTGCCCTTTTTTAATGTTCCAAAGTCCTCAGGCTCATTTTCAAAGCTCGGTCTTCAAGTTCCTCCTGATTTCCTCATGTATTCGGCATGCCCTACAGACCAAGGAGAGATCCCGGAGAAGCCGGCCTGAGGCAAGGCAGCCAACTCCACCCCCAGACCAAGGATGCAGACCCAGGAGCTGTTTGTTCAATGTAAAGTGCGCCCCTCTGACTGCTGGGTGGAGAGTACCATCAGGGCTTGAATGGGGCAAAGGAGCACCAGCCCCTTTGGACCGGCATGAGGGGCACAGAGGTGCTTGGAGCCCCACTAGCTTACACTGGCCACTTGCTCTTCAAACCAGGAGATAAGGAATCACAATTGTTCAATTCTTCATGATGTTTGGGAATCCAGCAGGGATGAAAATGCAAGTGGGGCCCATTTTCCAGAATGAGATATACCAATGGGAGACACTGCATAACAAAAGATTTCCACCTAGAGTGTGCAGGATTGTGGAGCCGAATTATCTTAGGCTTTCACTGAGAACAGGATTCAACTCATCACTTCTCAAAAGCAAAGCTACAGTTGTGGGGCAAGGTGAGGCATACCTGCCCCAACACTGGATGTTTCTGAAATGAATTGAGAATGCCATCTTAATAAAACACCTCAGTCTCCACCATTGAACACTGCCATTGGGGGTGGGGGTTGGAGGGGCAAGTAGAGGAAGGCCATCCTATTCCACATGCATTTACCCAGCACCCCCTCTGCATCAGCCACTCCCTAGCTCTAGGACCCCTGGCGCGGTACCCCACCTCTCTGCCAATTGATCCCCCTTCTCAAACACGTGGCCCAGAATCACCACCCCGACCAATTCTCAAGGCTGGTGCGAGGCTCTAATGAGACAGCAAATCACCACATACATGCCAAGTATTGCTACTAGCTTCACATCGGCTTAATCCAGTGACATGCAATGACAGCTTAAAGGGGGGCACTCGCGGAGCACATAGTAGGTGGTCCGCAAACGAACGAACACTGGTGCCCTTCTCCACGGACAAGGGAACGGAACGACGGAAGAAAAACACTCCAGTCCAAAAGCAACCTCCAACCACAGGCAGAGAGCTCGTGTCCCCCGATTCCTCAGGTCCCCCACCTCCTTCAGCAGCGCTCCCACCGCGCCCTGGGAGCCTGGAGGCTTCCCCACCGGGGTCACAGTGCACCTGAGAGCCCTGGTCTGTGCCACGCCGCCCATACTTGGCCACCGCTTCCCTCGAACACAGCCGGCGGCCACCACAGCCACCTGGCTTCTCGGACTCAGCGTCCCTGTGCACTGCTCCTTCCCGTTTTGCTCTAACCTCCCCGAAGAGCCGCTGTGGCTGAGCCGGGCTCCTGCCGGGGATCCCCGGGCGCCGGAACCCCGTCCGTCCTTACCTGCACAGCTCGGCGAAGGCCTGGAAATTGAGCTTCTTGATTTTCTTCTCGCTCAGCCAGTAGCCAACTCTCTTCCCTTTCAGAAAGGTCTGCATCTTCCTCCTCGGGCGGGGAGCTCGGGTCCGGAGGAAATCGCCCACAGGCCGAGTCTGGCGGCCGGCGCGCGCCGCGAGAGTGCGGGCACCTCCTCCCGGCGGCGGGGACGCGGAACGGGGCTCCGGGCGCGCAGTCCTGCCGGGAGGGGCGGGCCGGGGCGGGGCGCACGGCCCGGGCGGGGGAGCGGCGCTCAGCGCGGCGTGCCACTGGCTGCCGCCGGCCGGGGCCGCCCCCGCCGCCCTCCCGCGGGGCTCGCCGGCGCGCAAGTTCGCGAGCGCCGCACCGGGGCCGGGCCCGGGGGAGAGCTGGGAGGCCCTGGCTCGTCGGCGCCGCCCAGCCCGCAGCCCTCCGGCCAACCAGGGCCGAGCCACCCGCCCTCCGGGGACGGCGACGGAGAAGCGGCCCCGCGCTCGGGCTCTTCGCCGCCCCCAAGGTCCTCCTCCCTCCCGGCCTCTCCAGCTGGGCCACTCCGAGCCCCGGGCGGCGAGACGGCCGTTCCGAGCCGGGCGCGTGCCCTTCCCGGCACTCGCGGACTCCGGCGGGCGCACGCGGCCTCCTCCCCGCCCACGGTCCTCACCCGCCGCCGCCGCCTCCTCCCCGGCCCTTTCCTCGTCTCCGCGCGCACTGGCCGCGTCCGGCCCCGCCGGCCCCGCCGCCGCCGCGCTGACCCGGCCGGCCGGCCCGCTGGACCCGCCGGGGCGAAGGAAGCGCGGCCGCGCCGGCCTCCAGGGGGCAGCACCGCCCGCCGCCTCTTAAAGGCGCCGCGCCTTCCCCGCCTAGTAATGTGCTTGTTTGTGTCGGCGCTCGGGCTGTGGAGCTGGGCGACCGAGCACGAGGGACCGGGCAGCCCTTGCCCAGAGGTTTTACTTTTTAAAGCGGCGATGGGGGCATTTTCTGCCTGCCCTTTGGGAGCGACCGAGACACTGAGTCTCATTCATCAAAAGCACGTCTGTACCCTCGGCAGTGTTCAGCCCCTCCCCCAAGGTAATTCTTGGGCACTGCAGCGGCTGTGGGAGATCCCGACGTCCAGTGAGATCTCTCTCCGGGACAGACCGACGGGTCCCGGCCCAGGACGGTGGTCCTTGCGGCGGGAACATGAACACCCAGGGCCCTTCTCAGCTTAAGAGGTTGACTCACACTCCGGGTCCCCTTCAACTGAGGGGGTAAGGGGCGGGACCAGAAGCATCAAGGATAAGGGTAGATCACTTTCAGGAGATCCTTTTGGGGTGCAGGTCAGCGACAGCCTCAGCGCCCTTGATTCACAGCCCAGCCTACCCTGCCCAAGCCCTAGGGGCCTGCCTTCTAATTACAAACCCCGCCCCCCCCAACATCCCTGGTTTTCCAAGTCACAAGTAAGTGAGGCTTTCCACTCTGGCACCTAAGGAGTAATCATACCTGTCCTCTGTCTCCACCTCTCAGCTACTGCCTACTTGCTGTGTGACCTTGCAGGCCACTTAGCCCTGGCTATGAGGTCTAAACCGTATGGTGCTGTGGGGGTGTGGTGGGGACGAGGAACGGAGAGTAGAGATGTCTCCCATTGTAAGGGGAAGAATGGTCTTCGGCTTCAGAAATACCCGTCATGGGGGTTCCCAGTTCAGCTTCTCCCAGCTTGGGCAAACACTTAAGTTCTGTCTCCAGGTGGGGAAAGTAATGCTTGCCTTAAAGGACTGTGTGGAGGATTAGAACAGGCTAGTACATGGGTTCTCAAGTAGGCCTTCAGAAATGGTGCTTATTCTGTCCCATCCCATTTTTTTTGTTGTTGTTTAATCCTCACTCAAGGATATGTTTCGTTTGTTTTTTAAAAAAAAAAAATTTTCCTGTATTGATTTCAGAGAGGGAAGAAGTGAGAGGGAGAGAGAGAAACATTGATGAGAGAGAACCTCAACTGGCCACCTACTTCATGCCCCCCACTGGGGATCGGGCCACAACCTGGGCATGTGCACTAACCGGGAATGGAACCAGCGACCTCTTGGTGCATGGGTCGACACTCAACCACTGAGACACTACGTACGGACAGGATATATTTTTATTGATTTTAGAAGGAAAGGAAGGGAGGGAGAGAGAAAACCATTGATGTGAGGAACGTTGCCTCCCATATGCACCCCGACCAGGGATCAAACCCGCAATCTGAGTATCTACCCTGACCGGGAATCAAACAAGGGAGCTTTCAGTGTACTGGACGATGCTGCCATCAACTGAGCCACACCGACCAGGACTGATCCAGGGATTCTTTTTTGTTTTTTAAATATCTTTTTATTGATTTTTTTTAGAAAGAGCTAGAAACATCCACTTGAGAGAGAAACATCAATCAGCTGCCTCCTGCATGCCCCCTACTGGAGATCGAGCCTGAAACCCAGGCATGTGCCCTGACCAGGAATTGAACCCGGACATCTCTGTCCATGGGAGGATGTTCAATCCACTGAGCCACACCGACTGGGCATATCCAAGGATTCTTAACTTGAGGCCCAGGTAAGTCACCACCCCACCCATCCCAGGGCTTTAGAAACGCTTGCAGGTGCCAGAAATTATGTGCATAATGGTCATGGCTTTCAACAAACTCTCAAAGGCTCTGTGATCTCCATACCTTAAGAGTCACTGATTACTCCAACTCCCTGTCTTGCCAGTAAGAAGTAGACCCAGAGAGGAAAGGAGATTTGCCCAAGGTCACAGAGCAAGTACATGGGAAAACTAGGACCAGCATCCCAGTGCCAAGAGGTCCCCCATGCTCACCAACCTTCTGGAGTTGCGGGAAGGATGCGAGAGGAGAGGCGTAGGTTGAGTACTCAGACTCCTGCCCAGGGTAGAGCCGGCTCCTCCCAGGCACTGCCGGGACCAGAGATCCACCCACACTTCTCTGGAGCCCTGGCAAGTCCTCACTTCAAGCTTCTCCGTTGAGAATGGGGACTCTACATTTTTATCTCTCTTTTTTTTTTTAGATTTTTTCCTTTTTTATTGATTTTTAGAGAGAGAGTAAGGGAAAGGGAGAGAGAGAAACACAGATTGAAACGTCAGTTGGAGATCAAGACCGCAACCCAAGCCTGTGCCCTAACCGGGAATCAAACCAGCAACCTTTCTTTGCGTGGGCCAACGCCCAACCAACTGAGCCACACCAGCCAGGGCCATTTTTATCTCTTTTAAGATCTAGGTCATCCCCACAGGAAGCTCCAGGGCTAAGACCACCCTTTAGAGATGTCCCACCTTGACCAATGGAGTGAGCCTTCTTGCCTACCCCGCCCTTGCCCATCAAACAGTCTTTGAACATGGACTGACCCTAGAGAGGGGCATGACCTTGGGCCCAGTATTTCTCAGATTTACTACTTCCTCCATTTCTTTCAGTGCCATCAAGCCCATCGACCCTTCCCCACTTGTGTGTCTCCATTCATCCCTGCTAGCCTGTTCTCTCCTTTTCAGCCAGGACTGTCTTCTTCAGAACGCAAATCGGATTTGATCAGGCCAATCAGGCTACCCCATCACCCTCCTCCCCAACTCACCCCCAGCTTCAACAGCTTTCCACTGTACTTGAGATAAAGCCAAAACTTTTCGACCAGGCCAAGACCTCCCAGCCTCATCTCCCACCAAGTTCCCCGCACCCTGCCCCAGCCACCCTAGCTTCTGTGGTCCCTGCTATCCCTGGGGCCTTTAGATAGGCAGTCCCTTTTTGTGCAAAGTTCTCTTCTCTATTTGCTTATTAACTCATCCACCAGCTCTGAGCCCAGAGGTCCCTTCCTGGCATGTCAGCCATCTACCTCTCTGCACCCTCAACAAATACGGTAATCACACCTCCACTCGTCAGGCTGAGTACTTGACACTGTTTGTCCCACCACCAGACAGTCAGCCCTTCAAGGGCAGGGACTGTGTTTTGTTTTCTTCTGCTCACCATTGTATCATCAGAACACAGTAGTAGATACACTGGTGGCCAGTCTGGGTTCTGTCTGGATTCCGATGAAGCCAAACTCTCTCTAATAGTGCCCCTCAATAAAAGTGACCAAAAAGGCCGGCCGGTGTGGCTTAGTGGTTGAGCGTCGACCCACGCACCAAGAGGTCACTGGTTTGATTCCTGATCAGGACACATGCCCAAGTTGTGGGCCTGATCCCCAATAGAGGGCATGCAGGAGGCGGCCAATGGATGTTCTCTCTCTATGTCTGTCTCTTTCTTCCTCTCCCTCTCTCTCTAAAAATCAATAAAGAAAAAAAAATTATTTTTAAGTGACCAAATAAATGAATGTCAGGTAAGCCCTCCCAGGTGGTCCCTGACCTCTCAGACACAAGAGGTACAAAGGTGGGAAACCCCAAAACAGGAACCTAGAGATGAGAAATCTACATTCCCTCTGGGAAGCAGGTGAACCGTTAAGGGATTAAGTGGGCTCGTGTATGTCCTTGGCCTGCGCCACCTAGGAGAAGATTCCGGAGCTGGTAGAGTAACTGGTAGAAGGAGGGCTGTGAGCAGGAAGGAAAGGACATGCGCAGGGGCAGAAGCGGGCCACTTGGAAGCTCTCCCAACCCTAGTCCTCCTGGGAGAGAAGGCAGCTTTGGCACATGAGACTATGTAAGGATTGAGAATTCAGACTTCAGATTCAGCTAATGGACTTGAATACTAGCTGGGTGACTTTGAACAAGTGCCTTAACCTCTCTGAGCCTTACTTGCCTCATCTGAGAACCACAAGATGGTGTCTATTAGTAGGATACTGATTAAGTAAATGGTGAAATCCCCATTCTGCACCAGTTTGGAACAAGTAGTTAAATGTGCCAGTTCAAGAAATGGGGTATCTACGAGTGGAAGTGGGGAATCCCTTTCCCCACTGGGTGCCGGGGGTTGGGTTCTTACAATATCTTAAGAAAAATAATTGTCTAAGACTCACACAGGAGAAGGAGTGATTTTTATTTGCGTGGAATTATATCCCTTGATTTCTAAAGTTTTATTTCCCTTAAACCAGTCCTGGAAGAGGTGCAGCTGAGGATTCAGCAGAGCTACAAGCAAAGCCAGTGTCCAGAGTTTTTGTTCCACGGTGAAGTTGGGACCAGCAGAGCGTCAGGCTAGTTCCAGTCCATCAGTCCATTGTGTGGGGTTCACACAGCCCCTGCAACAAGAGAGCCAGGAGCCAGGGCACAAGAAGGAGAGGAACTCCTTTGTTTGGGAGATTAAATATCTGAAATCCTGGGATTGCAGTGGCCCCCCTACTCTGACCAATGACTTATTCCCAGGTATGACTGACAGGCACCTTCCTTATTTCACCCAGACTTTACTGGTCATGTGTCTATTTTGCTTTTCCTTTACTCCTTTTCAGTTATTAGTAACCAGGTTATTACAATGGTATCAAAGATGCAGCCAACCCTGGCTAGTTTGGCTTAGCAGTTAGAGTGTCAGCCTGCAAACCAAAGAGTCACAGGTTCTGTTCCAGTCAAGAGCATGTACCTCGGGCCCAGCTGGTGTTGCTCAGTGGATTGAGCATTATCCCATGGACTGAGAGATCCTGGTTCGATTCCCAGTCAGTGCACATGCCCGGGTTGCAGGTTCCAGCCCCAGTAGTGGGTGTGCAGGAGGTGACCGATCGACGTTTCTCTCTCATATAGATGTTTCTATCTCTCCTTTCCTCTTTCTCTAAAAAAAATCAATAAAAACATATATATATGTTTTAAGAGCCCTGGTCAGGGTCGTATGGGAGGAAGCCAATTGATGTGTCTTTCTCACATCAATATTTCTCTCTCTCTCTCTCCCTCCCTCCCTCCCTCCCACCCACTCTATCTGAAGATAAATGGAAAAATGTCCTCGGATGAAGATAAAAAAAAAAGATGCTTCCAGATGGGTATGACCCATTATCTATGTGACTGTGGGAGAGGTAATAAATTTTTCTGAACCTTGGTTTTGTAATCTTTTAAATGAGAGTGACTATCAAACCTAGTCATAAGACTGTTGAGCAGTTTAAATGAATGTAAATTCATAAAGGACTTTAGACTTGTAAAGGACTATAAATTTGTGAAGGAACTAAACTGATAAAGGGCTAAGTCAGACATGCCTTATGAGTGTTAACCACTACTGTGCAGTCATTTTCACATGATCCACACAATGGCCCTGCCCACCTTTAAAATAGTCAAATATCTGTTCATTCATTCATTCACTAAATAGTTATCAAGCACCTACTATGTGCCAGGCACTATTCTAGGTACTAGGATACAGCAATGATGAAAACTGCAAAATCTCTGTCCTGTTGGAACTTACAGTCTCATGGAGCTGTGGGTGAAAAAAGGTATTTTATGGAAAGTAATCTCACTGGTTGATCTGATCATAAATTCCTAACTGGGCAGGTCATGGTGGGTAGTCATGTCCCGGGCATGTAACTTCATTAGTAAAAGGTTAATCGTTGCCTTAAGCAAGCCCTTTCCATTGTTTCTGTGCATCTAGGTTAACACACCTTTGAAATGACTTTTCAGACCTCTCCTTCTAAAACGACCCCTTGAAGGGAGCACACCATCTTGTTAACCATCTATCACAGCGACCCCTTCCTTGCTTTCTCCCACCTTCCTATAAAAATGTTCCTTGTGTTCTCCCCTTAATTCCAAATGCATAAAAGAAGCTGCAGACTCATTTCTCGAAAGCATTTTTTTCAGTCTGTAAGGATTTTGCTTCCAGGTGTATCTTCTATTTGACTCATAAGCTCAAAAATTCTCCGCAGGTTTGGATGTTTCTTACATCGACAAGGTAAACAAGAACATACAAAATAAATAAGTAAATTATGTAGTATATTAGTTAAGTGATACATGTTCAAAAAAATCAAGCTTACTAAGGAAAACAGAAAATGAGTTGTTTTTTTTAGCATAACTTTTTAAAAAATTGTATTAAATTTGTTGGGGTGACATTGGTTAATAAGATATGTTTCAAGTGTACTATTCTACAATACATCATCTGTATATTGCATTGTGTGTTCACCACCCGAAGTCAAGTCTCCTTCCATCACCATTTATCTGACCCCAGGGTTGCAATCTTAATCCAGTGCTCAGGGTAAATCCTACTAGAAGGTGACATTTCAGCAAAAAGGTGACAAAGATCAGCAAGCAAGTCCTGATATCTGGGGTAAGAGCTTTGAGGCAAAGGAACGATAAATGGCCCTACGGTGGACTCCAGCCTGGTCTTGACAAGGGACACTCAGGAAGCCAGACTGGCTGGATCAGGACGAGCTAAGGAGGGGAGAGTAGGAGGCAAGCCCAGAGCCAGGTAGCAGTGAAGGGGGCGAGAAGTGGTCAGATTCTGGGTACAGCTGGAAGGTAGAGTCAGTAGGCTTTGCTGGTGGGTGGGATGTGGGGTTTGGGAGCAAGAGAAAGGGCAGGGCTGTCTGAGGCTTTGGGCCTGAGCAGCTGGGAAAATGGAGCTACCAACTACTGAAATGCCGAAGACAGCAGGAGGTAAAGGTTTGGGAGCCTAAGTCAGGAGTTCTGTTTTGGATAGGTTAGAATTGAAACATCTGTCTGACATCTGGGTGGAGATGTCAAGTAGGCAATTTGATCGAAGAAGCTGGAATTGAGAGGCATGAATCTAGAGATACAAAATCAGGAGTTGTCAGCACAGAGGTGGAACTGGATGAGAGCACCCCGGGTGTGAGTGTAGACAGAGGAAGGGTCAAGGATGGGTGCCAGCGGCACAACAACATTCAGAGGTCAGGAGGAGTGCCGGAACCAGCAAGAGAGCCGGAGAGAGGGGCGAGCAGGAGAGTACTGGCCTGGGAGCCATACCCGGCGGTGCCAGGAGGAAGGAGCCATCAGCTGATTGAGTAAGAGGAGGGCTGACAGGTGACCTTGGATATGACATCCAGGAAGATCATTGGTGGCCTTTATCAGATCAAATATGGAAGAGTAGATACGTTAGGTCAGAACAATCAAGTGTAATAGAATATGGATAGTGAGCTATGCCGGCATAAGAACATCCAAACCTATAGAGAATTTTTATAAAAATGTATTTGAGCCAGACAAAGGATACGCCTAGAAGCAAGGTCTCAACAGGTTGATAAAAATGCTCCCTAGAATGACAGTTTGTATTTTCTTTTTTGCATTTGGAATTAAGGAAGAGAAGGTAAGAAAGATTAAATGAAAGAGGGCCCGGTTGGTGTCCAAGATTCCCCGTCAGGGCACATGCCTGGGTTTCGGGCTCAATCCCCAGTAGGAGGCGTGCAGGAGGCAGCCAAGAGATGTTTCTATCTCTCCATTTCCTATCTCTCTAAAGAAATCAATAAAAACATATATATTTTTTCTTTATTGATTTTAGAGGGAAAGGGAGAGAGAGAGAGAAACATCAATAAGAGAGAACATTGACTGGCCGTCTCCTGCATGCCCCTCACTGGGGATTGGGCCCACAACCTGGGCATGTGCCCTGACTGGGAATCAAACTGGTGATCTGATGCATGGGTCAGCTCTCAACAACAGCCACACCAGCCAGGCTGCATATATAATTTTTTTTAATTAAGGAGGGAGCCCTAGCCAATTTGGCTCAGTAGTTAGAGCGTCGGCTCACAGATGAAAGGGTCATGGGTTTGATTCCCAACCAAGGACACTCGTACCTGGGTTGCAGGTCAGAGGCAACCAGTAGATGTGGCTCTCTCATATGGATGTTTTTCTCTCTCTGTCCCTTCCTCCTTTCCACTCTGTCTAAAAAAATCAATGGAAAAATATCCTCAGCTAAGGATTAACAAAAATTAAAAAATTAAAATTAAGGAGGGAGAACCCAAGATGGGGATTGGATTACAGGATAGTTAACAAAATTACGTGCTCCCTTGAGGGTGGAGATGCCTCCACGGGTCTGAAAAAACGTTTATTTACCATTTCAAAGGTATGTTAACATAGATACACAAAAACCGGGCTTCCTTAAGGGAAAGATACGCCTTTTACTAAAGAAGTCATAGGCTTATTATCAGCCCTGGCCAGTGTGGCCCAGTTGGTTGAGTCATCCAGTGCACTGAGAGGTTGCTGGTTTGATTCCTCATCAGGGAACATGCCCAGGTTGTGGGCTTGGAGGCAGCTTATCTATGTTATGCTCTGACATCGATGTTTTTCTCTCTCCCTTCCTCTCTCTCTAAAAATCAATAAAACTATCTTTTTTTCATAAATTTTATTTTATTTTTTTGTACGTGCTCCTAGCGGAAACCGAACCCGGGACTCTCTGGTCTGCAGGCCAACGCTCCAACCGCTGAACCAAACCGGCCAGGGCAAAACTATTTTTTTTTTTAATTAAGAAAAAAAAAGAACTTATGATCAGATCACCCAGAGAGGTTCCTTTCCTTCAAATCCCTTTTTCATCCACGGCTGTCACTGAGCAAAAAAAGGGGGGAACCACATATCCATATATATGTCTGTGTGGACAGAGAATGTCTCGTTTCTGAAAAGATAGTAAGGAACCATTAAGAGTGGTTGCCTTTGGGTGGAGGAACTGGGACAGGAGTTTCCTGGGGTGACAGTAGTCTCATGTTTCATTGCTTATTTGTTAGGTGATTTAAGTTTTTTTCATCAAACATATAATTTTTAAATTTAAAATAGTTCTAAAAAAGCAGATGGCAGTTATGAAATGAGAAAAATATATGAAATGCAGGTGTTCAGCAGAAGTCCAGCGCCTGTCCACTTCCTGTGAAGGGTTGTTTGCAGAACGGGAAACTCCCCAGGCACGCCTGTGGGTTGACTTGTCCTTCTCAAGCTGAAAATGAGTTTGAATTTTTTCCAGTATGCATCTTTTTGTTTGTTTGTTTGTTAAGCCTCACCTGAGGATATTTTTCCATTGAATTTTTTTAGCTAGACTGGAACGGAAGGAGGAAGAGAGAGACATCGATGTGAGAGAGACACGTTGATTGGTTGCCTCCCTCATGACCCCAACTGGGGCCGGGGGTCGAAACCTGCACCCCAGGTACATGCCCTTGAGCGGGAATCAAACCCTCGGTCTGCAGGCTGACACTCCAGCTCCTGAGCCAAACCGGCCAGGGCAGTATGCACCTTTTTAAAATAGTATTTTCCAATAAAACCAAATTAGCAGTATCATACTTGAAAACGTTAAAAACAGTTCCATACTGTCATCTAAAACTCCATATTTAGCCCGGCTGGTGTGGATTAGTGGACTGAGCACAGTCCCATGGACTGAGAGGTCCCAGTTCGATTTCTGGTCAGGGCACATGCCCAGGATGTGTCCTCAATCTCCAGTAGGGGGCGTGCAGGAGGCAGCCAATCCATGTTTCTCTCTCATCAATGTTTCTGTCTCTCCCATCCTTCTTCTATCTCTAAACGAATCAATAAAAACATATTTTTAAAAATATAATAAAACTCCATATTTAAATACTCCTAATTGCCTCTTAAGACTTTACAACTGGTTTGTCCAAACCAGGGACCAAACTGAGGCCTCACCCTGCTCCGGTTGTGATGTTTCTTGGACTCTCCTGACCAGCTTCCCCTGTGAAAGGGACTGGGTGGATTGTCCTACGCGACCTTCTGGATTGGTCTGCTTGCTTCTTCATGGTGCCATTAAGCTCGTTCCTCTATCCCTACATTTCCTGGAAACTGAAATGTGATCCAAAGTCTTGATTAGATTCAAGTTAAAAGCTTTTGGCTGAAGGATGTTATAGATGGTGTTATATTTCCCAGAAAATACATAAGGTCTGGTTGTGCTAAGATTTTTCCATACGATGTGTGCCCACCCATATAATCACAGCCCAGATCAAGGCAGGGAATGTTCCTAGCTCCCCAGCTGGCTCCCTCTCAACTCCCCACACATATAGTAGCCCCCACACAAAGGAAATCGCCGTTGTGACTTTTATCACGCAGGTGAGTTTTGCCTCTTTCTGTTCTTCATATAGCTGGAATTTTATAAGAAGAACTCTTTCACTCGGTATTATCAGTGAGATGCAAACATGTTGTGTGTATCAAGGTTTTTCCCCATGATTGTCTTGTTTCATTAGATGTATATGCATAGACCTTCTTTGGCTTTAACACCAATTGAAAACCTTGCCCGAATTCATGCTTTCCCTGAGGGCTGGGAAATGGACAGATTCTAAAGTAGCTGCCGTGCCCAGAAGTGGGATAGAAGAGATTTGAATGGACATTGAAGATTTAGTGGAAGGGCGATGATTCAATGCAAGAGATGTTCATTTAGGGTATACACAGTGACCGAGCCCCTGAACCTGGTTTTCAAAGAACCCCTTAACATGCTGCGATAAGGACTTCTGCAGCCACCCCACAAAGAAGGGTATGTGCTCCCCATTGTACCGGCGGAGGACCCCTGTGGGCGAAACGCCCAGCTGAAGGTCACATGGTGGTGCCAGGGGGGGCCTGACCCCTCACACTGGGCTTTCCCACCGTTCCCTGTTTCGGTGGGAAGAGACAAAGAAGGGTTGAGGACGGGAACGCTCTTCTTGAGCCCTCGGAGGAAAGAAGGAAGGAAATGCTCAGAAGAGCGAGGCCGTGCAATCGCGTTTCGAAACGCTGTGGGCTGCAGCGCCGTGCCCTTTGCACAGGCCAGTGGACCAAGGCAGAGGGCAGCGGCCCGCGGGGGCCCACGCCAGCCAGCTCCAGCCAGCTCTGCCTGCAGCCTGGGCAAGACCGAGCTCGCGGGACTGCAAGGCCAGAGCCCCACTCACGCCATGCTATTCATGCCAAGGCAAAGCAGTGAAGAAGCGCTGGCCAGGCCCGTGCATGGGAACGTGTCTCCAGGTTAGCCCCTCCTCATCTGCTCTCCTCCCAAGGCCTGGGAAACGCCGTCTCAAAGCCATCAGTTCCCTCCATTCCAGACATTTAGTGACATTCCTTTAGTCCTCTGTGGCACTTAGAAAACATAGCTGTTGACTAACTATATTAAGAAATGCCATCCACAGCCCACCCCTGGCAGCCCCATGAGCCCCAGTGACGTCCACCCTCTGGGGTCATGGGGAAAGAGGCCCGGGTGGCCTCTCAGGTCCTAAATTGATTTTCCTGGCACAGTCCAACCCTCTGGGTTGTGCCAGACAGAGAACTGCAGAGGGACCTCCCTTTATGAGAACCCGAGATGTAAAAGGGAAAGAAAAACGGGCTCACGGCACATGTGCCCCAGCAGTTGATTCTTTATCAGTCCCCCTCCCCCACCCCTGGGTCTAAACCAAGATCCCATCAGCCGTGGTGGGGCTCAGACACCACTTCCAAGCTCAAGAGCTGTGTGCTTCTGCAGTGTACGTGAGGACACGGGTCACCTGCAAGTGTTTGTTTGATTCGGGGTGCCTGGGACCCTGCGTTTTCTAGCTGGCAGTGCAGTGCTGCTGGTCCGAGGGCCACTCTGAGCAGAAAGATACGGGAAACTCCAGTAACGCACTACATCAGAACATTAGAATCACTGAAGAGCTTTTGAAACAAATACCTCTGTCAGTGCCCCAGCCCAGACCAATGGATCAGGATTCTTGGGAGAGAGGAGGAGTGTGGAGGAAATATCACTGGACTCAAAAAATGAACAAGAGTGGCACCTTGCATGCACCCGTGATGATGCTGCACAATGGAAGGGATACACATTTTAAATTCCTCTGCCTCTAAGATCAACAGAAAGAAATGCAAGAAATGGCCCTGGCTGGTGTGGCTCAGTTGGTCGAGCATTGTCCTGTGCACCGAAAGGTCTCCAGTTTGATTCCTGGTCAGGGCACAAATCCAGGTTGCTGGTTCGGTCCCCGGTAGGGGGCCTGCAGGAGGCAGCTGATCGATGCTTCACTCTCGAATTCTATTTTTATCTCTCTCCCTCTCCCTTCCTCTCTCTCTAAAACCAATAAAAACATATTTAAAAAAAAAAAGAAATGCAAGAAATAAAAGTCTTCCCCCAAGATATAGGGTGCATGTGGAAATTCAGAGCTATTGCACTATATAATATATGGGGAGAACTGAATCACTAAATTATCATCATTTATAATCAGGTACCCAATATTTTTTACAGGCCAAATAATCATGACCATGCATGCATTTGTAAGGCTCCTACAATGTCCACACAGCATCGATCCTTGCACGCCCTAAGCTCAGGCCGCAATTATTTCATCCCATTTTACATCTGATTAAACCAAAGGGCTGAGAAGTTAAGGGAATCCCCCGAGGTCCCAGTAAGTAGCTGGTGAGGCAGGAGCTGAATTCAGGCCAGTGATCCCCACCCCTACCCATGCTGTAAATGGGGAATCAGCAAACTACAGCCAGGCCAAACTCTACATCCATTGGTTTTGTTGTTTGTTTCTTTTTAAAATGTTTTTTATTTAGTTTAGAGAGAGAGGAAGGGAGAGGGAGAAAGAGAGAGAAACATTGATGAGAGAGAGAAGCATCAATCCGCTGCCTCCTGCACACCCTCTACTGCAAATTGAGCCTGCAACCGGGGCATGTGTCCTGACCAGGAATCAAACTGGCAACCTCTCCATGCACAGGACAATGCACAACCAACTGAGCCACACCGGCCAGGACCACCCCATTTGGTTTTTGAACAGCCAGTAAGCTAAGGATGGTTCTTCCATTTTTAAATAGTTGGGGGGGGGGGGCGAAACCCAAAGAATAATAATTCATGTCATGTGAAAATGGTATGAAATTCAGATTTCAGCATCCACAAATCAAGTTGTATTGTCACACAGCCACACCCATCCTTGTCCTCCCTGCCCGCTCTCCCGCTCAAGGGCAGAGCTGAGTAATTGTGACAGAGACGACCGGCCGGCCGGCAAAGCCTAACACGTCCGCATCTGGCCTTTCCAGAGAAGTCTGCTGACCCTGCTCGAAGCAGTCACACTGTTTATAAATTCTCCGCTTCTCTCTTTCTCCACTTAAATGAGTACTGTTTTTATCCCCAGACTGAAGTCCAGCACATATAAAGTTGCTTTTACAGGGTCGTTTAACAATAAGCCAGTGGTGGCTTGTCCAGGATTTCTGGCCGGTCAGTTCCCCTCCCTGGATGCAAACGTATTGAGAGGTCAGATGTGTGAGGCCATAAAACACTCCAAGTAAAGGAAGTCTCACCTTTCTCTTGGATGTGTGAGTGGCCACTGTCAGTCTCCTGGAGGCTGGGCCAGACCTAGAAAAGGCAAGAAGAAAGAAAATTGAAATGACAAACAGAAGAGGGTGAGTGACCCTCCACGTTAGCCCCACATGTTTGCACAAAGCATTCATTTAGCAAATGTCTCTTGAGGCCAATTACATGCTCTGGGGAGTCAAAGAAAAGAGTCACAGCTTTTGGCCTTAAGAAGCTAACGATCACCCCAGCGGTTGTGGCTCAGTGGTTGAGCGTCGCCCATGCACCTAGAGATCATCAGTTCGATTCCCAGTCAGGACACATGCCCAGGTTGTGGGCTTGATCCTTGGTGGGGGGCATGCAGGAGGCAGCTAGCTGATTGATGTTTCTCTATCTTGCCCTCTCTCTTCCTAAAATCAATAAAAGCACATTTTATTTATTTTTGGTACGTGCCCCTAGCAGGAACCAAACCCGGGACTCTGGTCTGCAGGCCGACGCTCAACCGCTGAGCCAAACTGGCCAGGGCAAAACACATTTTTTTAAAAAAGAAGTTCAGCCCTGGCCAGTTTGGGTCAGCGGTTAGAGCGTCGGCCCGTGGACCAAAGAGTGTTGGGTTCGATTCTGGTCAAGGGTACGGACCTCGGTTGTGATTTGCTCACCGGCCCTGGTCAAGGTCGTGCGGGAGGCAACTAGTCGATGTGTCGCTTTCACATCCATGTTTCTCTCTCTTTCTCCCTCCCACTCTATATTAAAAAAGAAAAAGTTTACAATCTAGTGGCAAAATCAGCCAAGGAGGTATAGGACCACAGGGAGAAGGCATCCGGGAAGGCACCCTGGAGGAGGGAGTCTGGAATGGCTCATTAGCAGGTGCTCCATACAAGCGTGTCTCTCGGACCCTGGAGGGCAGGCTTTGTGTGCTTCCCGACTCCATATTCCAAATGCTGTTTTGTGGCATTTAAGAGGCACTTCTATTTTTTTTTTTTATCCTCACCCGAGGACATTTTTTAAATTTTTTTGTTCAGATAGAGTGGGAGGGAGAAAGAGGAAGAGAGAGAGAGAAACATCGACGTGAAAGGGACACATCGAGTGGCTGCCACCCACACAACCAACCAGGGCCGGGGACAAACTGCAACCGAGGTACTTGCCCTTAGCGGGAACCAAACCTGGGTCTCTCTGGACCGCAAGCTGACGCTCTAACTGCTGAGCCAAACCAGCCAGGGCAGGCACTTCTATTTTTAAATTTTTTTTTACTGATGAGAGAGAGGGGAAAAAACCATCAATTTGTTGTTCCACTTATTTATGCATCCATTTATTTATTTTTTTGTTATTGTTAATCCTCATGGGAGGATATTTTTTTTCCATTGATTTTTAGAGAGGGGGGGAGACAGAGAGAGGGAGACACATCTATCAGTTGCCTCCCACTCAAGCCCTGACTGGGGCTGGGGATCGAACCTGCAACCCAGTACATGCCCTTGACTGAGAATCAAACCCCCAACCCTTCCATGTGCTGGCGAATGCTCTAACCACTGAGCACACTAGCCAGGGCTATTGGTTCATCCTTGTATGTGCCCTGACTGCGGATGGAACCCAAAACTTGGGCATATCTGGATGACGCTCTTACCCAACTAAGCTACCTGGCCAGGTCCAAGAGGCATTTATTAAATATTATTTTAATACCTGGGAAGATTCTGGATGGTTTTTCAGTTTGTTTTGTTTTTTAAAGATAAAATTAATATGCACCCATTGAAGGATTTTGAGAATAAAGAAACGATGGAATAAAATAGTACCTAACAATCACAGCGCTTATTTCCTTCTAGTGACTGTTCTATAAATAGGTAAGATTTTATTTTAATGTTATATCCTGCTTTCCCCCATCTCATCATCATACCTTAAGTATCCTCTATGTTGTAACAGTCTTAATAATCAGTTTTAATGACATCCTCACATCTTGCACGGTGATAGGCCATCAGCTCACTGAACTAGTCCCCTGACACCGGACAGCTACTCTCCGGTTTTCAGTCTCATTGCGAGGGCTCAGCAGTTCGCTCACAGCTGCGCCCGTGCGTGCCAGCAGTTATTGCAGACAGAGCTATCTACTTCTCTAACTAGAGATGGCACTTATGACGGCAGGGGCAGTGCTGACTGAAGGTCTTTATCCCTAAAGCTTACTTAGGATTTTGTCCTTGCAAATGACTCCTGGGAGGGAAATCAGAGGGTACCAAAAAGTCAGAGGTGTTTCCCAAGGGCTGAAACTGACGTCAACCTTCTTAAACAGTGAAACCCACTCACAGCAGCCATTTCAATTTCACTTGTTTTCAGTGCAAATGGGACTGTTTTCACATGTAAATGAGCAGTACTGAAGCCCTGGATTGCAGGCACCCTCCTTCCTTGACAGGTGCTCAGGGCCTTTAAAGACACTGGTGAGCCCCCTGCTGTCTACTGTATTTACATGCATCCCCAGAAGTCACCAGATTGAGCAAATAAAAGTACAGGAGGCACCAGGCTGGTGTGGCTCCGTGGACTAGCGTGGTCCCATGGACCTAGAGGTCCTGGTTTGATTCCCGGTCAGGGCACATGCTGGGTTGCAGGCGTGCAGAAAGCAGCTGATCGATGTTTCTCTCTCTCTTCCTTACTCTCTCTCTAAAAACAAAAATCAATAAAAACATACTAAAAAAAAAAAAAAATACAGGAGGCCAGTTCAGTTTGAATCTCCAATAAACAATGAGTAAGTTTTGCCCTGGCTGGTTTGGCTCAGCGGTTAGAGCGCTGGCCCATGGACCAATGAGTCATGGGTTCAAGTCCAATCAAGGGCACATACCTCCGTTCATCCCAGGCCCTGGTCAGGGTCGTGTGGGAGGCAACCAGTTGATGTGTCCCTCTCAGGTCGATGTTTTTCTCTCTCTTCTTTTCTCTCTCTCTCCCTCCCTCCCACTCTATCTGAAGATAAATAGAAAAATATCCTCAGGTAAGGATTAAAACAAAGAAAAAATGAGTAATTTTTTTAGTATAAGTATATCCCAAATGAGCTGTAGAATTTATTTATTTATTTATTTATTTATTTATTTATTTATTTATTATCCTCACCCGAGGACATTTTTGCATTTATCTTCAGATAGAGCAGGAGGGGGAGGGAGGGAGAAACATCGATGTGAAAGGGACACATCTAGTGGCTGCCACCCACATGACCCAACCAGAGCCGGGGACAAATTGCAACCGAGGTACATGCCCTTAGCGGGAACCGAACCCAGGACTCTGGTCCACATGCTGACGCTCTAACCGCTGAACCAAACTGGCCAGGGCTGTAGAATATATTTGAACTTTAAAAATGTATACTATTTGCCCTGGCCAGTTTGGCTCAGCGGTTAGAGCGTCGGCCTGCGGACTGGAGAGACCCGGGTTCGGTTCCCGCTAAGGGCACGTACCTTGGTTGCAGTTTGTCCCCGGCCCTGGTTGGTCGTGCGGGTGGCAGCCACTCGATGTGTCCCTTTCACATCGATGTTTCCCTCTCTCTCTCTTCCTCTCTCTCCCTCCCACTCTGTCTGTACAAAAAATGGAAAAATGTCCTCGGGTGAGGATAAAAAAAAAAAAAAAAAAAATGTATACTATTTGCCCTGGCTGGTATGGTTCAGCGGTTAAAGTGTCGGCCATCGCACAGAAGGGTTAGAGGTTCAAATCCCAGTCAGGGGCATGTACCTGGGTCTCTCTCATATGGATACGTCTCTCTTTCTCAATCTCTCTCTCTCTTTCCCACCCTTTTCCCTCTCTCTCCTCCCTTCCATTCTCTCTAAAAATTTGATGAAAAAAGTATCCTTGGGAGAACACACCCCCATCCAACATTTGAAGCCACCTCCGTGTGACTGTGACCTTTATCTGCCACCTGGGTTAGTCCCCCCTCTTCTCCTGGGAGTGGAACTATTGCGTCGATTGGATGCCAAGGGTATTACCCTGAGGCCGTGTTAGGAAAGCCGGGTATGTCCTAGAGGAGCTAGGCCTGTTTGGTTTGTTGGGTAAAGATTTTGCCTGCTCACATTGCTGGGTAAAGGTTTGTTTTCTTTTGGGAGAGCCAGAAATATCCAAGCAGCCCTGGGCCCAGGAGGGTTGGTGGGATAGGTCAGAGCAGCTTCCTCCACGTCAATCCTGGTGAAAGCCCTCCGAGGATTCCCAGTGGGCAGAGGAAAGAGCATCGTCGCCTTAAGAAGCAGACGGCTAGGGGCTGTAGGGTGGGAGGGGGCCAAGCTGAAGGTGCCTCAGGGACCATCCAGCATCTGGGTGTGGAAGGACTGACTCTGGGCCTGCTGGGAGCTCTCTGGACAACGTGCCCGGCTGCTTCAAGGCAGAGCTGAATTCTCTTCTGAAGCAGACAGCAATATGTCTATTTATGTGGCCTCTGGTCAAATTAGCTTTCTGAACGTTCTAATCCTCTACTTCATAGATAAGGAGGCTGAAGCTAAGTGGCCTACTCAATGTCACTCTTTGAGTTGGTGGCAGAAGAATACTGTGAATCCAGGTCCCTGGCTGCAGAGGCTATCAGGAGGGTTGTATAGGCTGGTGGCTCTGTGTGTGGATAGTGAGTGCCCGGTCTTCAAAACCCCGGCCTTGTACTTGGTGTGTGCATGACATTGAGAATGTTTCTTAGCCTCTCTACTGAGCCTCGGTTTCCTCATCTGTAAAATGGGGATTATGGTATCACCTCACTCAAGGGATTTCCCAGAGGATCAAAAAAGATGACCCTTAAGCACTCCTGGCCCAGTGCTGGCATGCGGTAAGATTTGGTGAATGTCACTCACGGTTGTTACTGAAGAGCTGCTTGGAATGTGATTTGAGCAAGAAAACGGATGGTAGTGGTTAAGGAACCCTGGTCAAAAATCTCAATGTTGTACAAAGTTGGGTGCTGGGTGTGAGTCCACTTTGACTTCCAAATCTTGCATTCTCTTCAAGATGATTCTAAGTACACCACAATGGCCCCGGTTGGTGTGGCTCAGCGGTTAGAGCGCGGGCCGCGGACCAGATTCCTGGGTTCGGTTCCGCTAAGGGCACGTACTTCGGTTGCAGTTTGTCCCTGGCCCTGGTTGGGGCCGTGTGGGTGGCAACCACTCAATGTGTCCCTTTCACCTCGATGTTTCTCTCTCTCTCTCCCTCCCTCTCTCCCTCCCACTCTATCTGAAGATAAATGCAAAAAGTGTCCTCAGGTGAGAATAAAAACAAAAATACACCACAATGTAGGGGTGGAGGGATATAAATGAAGGCAATCCTGGGCTCACTCATTCATCCACTCCCTGAGGGCCCGCACGTCCTCGGTGCTGAGGATGCATCATGGAACTGACAAGCCCCTGTCCTCCTGTAGCTCACATTGGAGTCTGAACACAAGCAACACACAAACAAAGTTGTGGACTCCAAGGTCTGGGAGTGCTGGGTGCTGAGAGGAAAAATAAACCCAGGGCCCCGCTGAAGTTCTTGCCCTGGTCGTTAGCGCCACCTAGAGAATATTTTTGGAATTTCCGGGGGTGTTTTCTAGTCACATCGATTGGCGGCACACCATGCATTTAGCTGGCCTGTGTCAAGGACACCAGACGTCCTGCGATGCACCAGACAGATGAAGGGATGACGGGTTGAAGACTGACATCCTTCATGAAAGTCTGGAATGTCCCAGCAGACATCCATGTAGGTGAAAAGTCGGCTTGAGCCTGGAACCTAACTGGATTTTATCATCAAACACAGGTATTTTGTACACAGATTTATCACCTACTCTTGCCACATCTTCAGGAATTCAGGAACTATGTACACAGAAAAAAAGTTCTACTTGTTTGATTTGGGCCTCCACCAAGCGTTGTGTACTGTTTTAGGAAATCACACCTTAATGGAATTGGAGTCAACACATCCCATCTTCGTCACTGTCGCATTTAGTAAGTCTAGGCATACATGCAGACATCTACCAGAACATTTATGTTAAAATACGTACTAAATCGCCCTGGCCAGTTTGGCTCAGCGGTTAAAGCGTCGGCCTGTGGTCCGGAGAGACCCGGGTTCGGTTCCCGCTAAGGGCACGTGCTTCGGTTGCGGTTTGTCCCCGGCCCTGGTTGGTCGTGCGGGTGGCAGCCACTCGATGTATCCCTTCACGTCGATGTTTCTCTCTCTCCCTCCCACTCTATCTTTACAAAAGGAAAAAATATCCTCGGGTGAGGATAAAAAAAAAAAAAAATACGTACTAAATCACCGAACATGCATTTCCTTTTATATCTCTTTTAAATTTAGTAAGTATCTATTTTTTGTTTGTTTGTTTGTTTGGTTTTGGTTTTGGTTAATCCTCACCTGAGGATATTTTTTCCATTGATTTTCAGAGAGAGGAAGAGAGGGAGGGAGGGAGGGAGGGGGAGAGAGGGAGGGAGAGAGAGAGGGAGGGAGAGAGAGGGAGGGAGAGAGAGAGAGAGAGAGAGAGAGAGAGAGAGAGAGAGAGAGAAACATCAGTGGGAGAGAGACACATCGATTAGGTTGCCTCCCACATGCACCCTTGACCAGGCCAGGGACCGAACCTGCAACCCAGGTACATGTCTTTGACAGGGAATCAAACCCTCAACCCTTTGGTTTGAGGGCTGATGCGCTACCCACTTGGCACACCGGCCAGGGCAAGTACCCATTCTTTCTGCTCTGTCCTCTCCTGGAGGACAGCACGTTTGGAGCGGGCGGGCGGCGGAGCAGGAGCTCGCTCTGTCCGTTCCAAGCGTCACCTCGGTATCGCAGTGCCTCCAGGACGATGCACCCCTCCCCTGGGGGGAAATAAAGAAAAAAGAAATTTAGTACACCCTACTGATTTCTTAAAAATATGAGCTTAGCCCTGGCCGGTTTGGCTCAGCGGTTAGAGCGTCGGCCTGCGGTCCTGAGAGACCCGGGTTCGGTTCCCGCTAAGGGCGCGTACCTCAGTTGCGGTTTGTCCCCGGCCCTGGTCGGTTGTGTGGGCGGCAGCCACTCGATGTGTTCCTTTCACATCGATGTTTCTCTCTCTCTATCTGTTCCTTTCTCTCCCTCCCACTCTACCTGAACAAAATATGGAAAAATGTCCTCGGGTGAGGATAAAAAAAAAAAAAAAAGTATGAGCTTAGGTGGGTTTTTTTTATCTGTGAATTTATTTCATGCTTGTAACATGTCATAAAGGGAAGCCTGTGGGCAAAGGTGCTAAGGAGCAGAGGTCGTTCCGGAGGAAGGAAGGAGCAGGAGGAAGAGTGTTCCAGGCAGAGGAACAGGCAGTGTGAAGACATCAGAGTGGAGGGGGCCCAGGGAGAGGAGCCCAGGGCCTCGTCAGCCATGGCGAAGACCACGGATTCTGGCCCTGCCCCCCCGGTCAGCGCTGACCGGGATTGAGTCAACAGGACAAGCATGTCCCTGGGGCCAGGACCAAGCAGGGAGGAACATGTTCTGGTCCCCCTCCCCCTTTTAAAGTCACTGTGGTTTCTTGATGGGGAGTAGCTAGGAAGGTACTGCAGTAGTCCATCCATGACAGCGCCTTGGATTAGGCGAGGAGGCAAGAGGTGGACAGATGTGTGATGCATTTTGAGGGTGAAGCCCACAGGATTTGCTGACGTAAGTGTGATTAAGAAAAAAACACAGAGAGCAGTCAAGGACTCAGCCCTAGAGAAAGGGTGACAGAGGGAGACAGCTGGCTAACCCACAGGGGATATTCGGGTTTCTTGTTAGGAGATTAAATTGAGAACGCTTTTGCATTTTGAAAACACAACGAATCTCTAAAAATATAAAAGCTTACACCTAATTTAAAAAAACATGTTGGTGTTATTTTTAAATTGGGAGGTATGGGTGTTTTATTATTATACTTTGTAACTTGCGTGTGTATGTTACATATTTTATTTTGTACATGTTAAATACCACATAATAATAATTTTTTTTTTTAAGCCTGGTGCTGACATGGTCTGTGAGCCTGGGTCTCATTTCCTGGACAAAGCCAGAACAGGGGCGGCCTCAGACAGACAGGTGGAGGTCAAGGGAACACTAACTGGAGGGTCAAGGGCTCAGAGCAGGACAGTGCAGCTGGTACGCAGGGTTGAAGTTCTGGCCTTGGTGCTTGTCATGTGACTGTGGGCAGGTTTGGTCACTTCCCTAAGCCTCCATACCCTCATCTGTAAAACGGGGACCATAATACCACCTCGCTAATATAGCCGTGAGGACCGAATGAGAACATGTGTGAGCCTCCTGCACAACGCCCAGCACAGAGGCTACTTTTGTTGCTCCAGTTCGGTCGTCCTAGAGGATCACAGGATGAGAAGGGGGTGAGCTGGACACTCTTGAAGTGCAGCTGCCTGAGTGTCCAACTCCCTAGTTCAGACGGGACCTCCCATCCAGGCTAGTGCTGAACAAGCATCCAGGTTTTTTGCTTCCGGCATCCTCTTTCGAAAGTGTCCTGCAGCCCAGCCCCTCTAATCAGCACCTTCCTTCTTCAAGCAGAAGGCAAATCCATCCTTGCTTCCCTGTGGCCCAGAGATGAGGAGGAAATGTTTCCTCCAGGGGGTCAGTATGTCCTGCACCTATAGCAAGATACATGAAAAGTCAGATTGTAAGGAGGGTGCTGTTTGGAGAGCAGGGGAAAGTAGAGGGGTGGATATCATCTTAAGATGTGCATCCAGCCTGGCTGGTGTGGCTCAGTGGTTGAGTGTCGACCCATGCATCAAGAGGTCACTTGTTCGATTCCTGGTCAGGGCACATGCCCAGGTTGTGGGCCTGATCCCCAGTGTGGGGCATGCAGGAGGCGGCCAATCAATGTTCTCTCTCATCGATGTTTCCATCTCTCTCTTCCTATCCCTCCCTCTCTCTCTAAAATCAATAAAGAAAAAAATGTGCATCTAGTCTCCCCTTCCCTTGGTTGGGCTGAGGACATGGCAGGGCCACCCGGAGGAGGGACCTGAGTGTCAAGGGATTGGTTCGTACAGGGAGGCTGAACAAACATGAAGACAGTGGGATCTGGTTTCTCATCATCAAAGAAGAGTACATTCCTATGGAAAAGGGAAAAGACTGGAGTAAACCCTGTGTGTCAAACTGGAACTAGAGATGTCGGTACAAACTCTTGGTTTTCAGATATATAGAGATACAGAAGTTGATATTAGAAATATGGCTTAATTAGACACACAACCTCATACACACACACACACACGTCCTGGTTCTGTCTGCTGGGAAGCCTGGAAGCAGTGTCAGCTCAGTAGTAATAAGCACGCCTGGCACACAGGTTGTGGTTTCTAATGACCTTTCTCCACTGAAACAACTAAAACTCATTATTGAAATGGCTGATTCCAAGACTGGGCCATGGAAATGACAAGATGAGCCTGGAACATTTGTGCCAAATGATGTACGTATATCAAAGTAACGTGAGAGCCAACTGAACATGAGAGCCAACTGAACGACCTCCCAGTTATTGGAGCAAAAATAATCTAAACATTTGGCTCATTTTTGGATGCTGTGAGCTCCTTAATGGTTTACTGAGTGTCTTAGTCTGTTTGGCACTATAACAAAAATACCATAGACTGGCTGTCTTAGGAACAACAGAAATGTATTCTCACAGTCTGGAGGTTGGGAAGGACAAGAAGAAGGTGCCAGCAGATTCTGTTTCTGGCGAGAGCCCTCTTGTCACCTTCTCTCTGTTCTCACATGCGGAAGGGACAAGGGAGCTCTCTTGGGGCTCTTTATAGAGCACTAATCCCATTTGTGAATGCTCGTAACCTAATCACCTCCCAGAGGCCCCACCTCTAAACACCATCTATTGGAGTTAGGATTTAACATATGAACTTTAAGGGGACACAAACATTTAGTCTGTAGCATTGAGTGTTAGAGTATAGGTTTAGCTGCTATAAGAAAACCCAAATGTTGACAGTGACTGAACAAATATAAGTGTAAGTCTCTTGCACTTCAAAGTCTGAGCTTTTAAGCTGGTATGGTGCCTCTCCTCTGCTAAATTGTTAGGGACCTAGATTACGTCTATGTTGTTTCTCTACATCTTCAACATTCTGTACCTCATGGACCAATATGGCTGCTCCAGCTCCTGCCTGCACACCCCTGTTCCGGCCAGAAGGACAGGAGAAAAGAAGGAAGAGGTGAGTATATGCCTTCCCTTTTAGGATATGACCTAGATGTACATACCACTTCTGGTCACATCCCACCCCCCAGAACATAGTTACCAGATCATGCCAGTCTGCAAGGGAGCTAGGGAGAAAAATGCAGTATTTAGCAGAGCAACTATGTACCTAGCTAAAAATTATTTTACCATGTATGAAAAGACTGACAGAAATTGGGGGACAGTTAGCAGTCTCTGCCACTCTTACAAATAAATTCCTTGTTTTGCTTTAGTTAAACAGAGAGTTGATTTCTGTTGTGTGTGACCAACATGACATGAATACAGGAAAGGGGGACATTAACTTTTATTGACCATCACTCTTGTGTGTCCCAGGCACTTCATATAGACTGTCTCTTTTGATCTTTTTATTTTTAAATCCTCACTCGAGGATATGTTTTTATTTATTTTGAAGAGAGAGAAAGGGAGAGAGAGAGAGAGAAACATAGATGGGTTGCCTCCCATACAGTTCCTGATGAGGAATTGAACCTGCAACAATTTGATGTTTTTTTAATGGAATTTTAAAGAGAGAGGAGGGAAGTGGGAGAGAGAGATGGAAATATCAATGAGAGAGAAACATTATCAGCTGCCTCCTGCACACCCCCTACTGGGAATTGAGCCCACAACCAGGGTATGTGCCTTGACCTGGAATTGAACCGGTGACCTCATGGTGCATGGGTCAATGCTCAACCACTGAGCTACACCGGCTGGGCAAAACCTGCAACCTTTTGGTGCACGGGACGACACTCCAACCAGCTGTGTTTTAACCAACCTGGCCAGGGCTTTTCTTTTCTTTTTCATTCTCTTGTCTCTTTTTATCTTAACAGTGACTCAGTAAATAGGTTTCACAGGTGAGAAAACAGACTCAGAGAGGCAAAGTGATTTGCTCACAGTCACAAGCCATAAGCGACAGAGCTAGACTCTGAACCTAGATCTCTAGGACCCCAAAATTCAGGTTCTTTCCCTGGTACCATACTTGGGTGCTCTTCCTCCTCTGCTCAAGGCTCTCCCCACCACCCGAACCAGCCCTTGTCCCCTGATGCTGGGAACATACCGGCCGGCCGTGGGGCTCCCTGCTCTGCACGTGCCACGGCCCGTCTCCGGTTGGCATCTTCCCCCTTCAGCAGGGCTGATGCCATCCTCAGTGACGCACCTTTGTGCTTATACAGCAGGCGGTGTCTGTAGCTACACCCTGCTCTCACGATTAGACCTGGGGTGTTAGAACACGCCTCGGTCACTTCTCAGTCTCCCATGCACTCAGGAATAAGACTACACGAGGTGCTTCCCCGGAGAAGCTCCCAGTGCAGCAAAGGACTCAGAAATAGTCTACGGCCACACACCCCTGGACCTGCCGTCTTCTCTGATCTCCAAAGCGAAGCAGGGTTGGGTTTGGTTAGTACTTGAATGGGAGACCGCCTGGCAACACCAGGTGCTGTGGGTTTTAAAAAGAAAAAGACTCAAAAATAAACAAATTAAAATTTGTTGAAGGTGCTGCGATAGAATATGTTTGGGTAGAGCAGGGGGCACACGGGAAGTGGGAGTCAGGAAAGGCTTCAGAGAAAGGAAGGCATCTGGTCCATGAATCTCTTGGACCTTTATGCAAATACGTGTGGGTGTAGGTGTGTTTCCCCTGGGGAGAAAGTCCATGATCTCTATCAGAGTCTCCAGCTGATTGACAGCTCAGGAGGTCAGAGTGTGAGGATGGGATGGGGAGGGTGCGGAGGGGAGGAGCTGGCAGGGAAGAGCCTGGAGATGCAAGGAGGGCAAGGGCCACTGCTCCAGGGGCCAGCCTGCCGTGCCAAGGAATGTGGACTTCACTCTAGGGGCAATAGGCAGTTATTGTCTAGTTGGGGTGTCTGTTTTATGTCACGTAACCCTCAGAGCTCTGGATTGTCTCATGGCGTCTCCTAGGCACTGTGAGTACACAGAAAACTAGCTTCCCACAAACACCCAGGGTTCTCACAGGAGAGGTACTGGATTGTGAAGCAAGAGTAGGAGTTTGCCCAGCAGATGTTTCAGTCTTGTGTTTAATAACCAGCTCTTAGTGGGGATCCCTGGCTTGTAGCATTGACCAATTTCTGTGGTATAAATACTGTCGCTGAGGCTTGAAGAAGTTTGTACATATTGAAGAAATATGTACAATTGATTTTCACGAACAAGTGTGAGCCAGCTCCCACATACCATTTCTTTCTTGTTTTTTTTTTTAATCCTCATTCAAGGACATTTTTGCATTTATCTTCAGATAGAGCAGGAGGGAGAGAGGGAAGAAGAGAGAGAAACATTGACATGAGAGAGACACATCGACTGGTTGCCACCCACACGACTCCAACCGGAGCTGGGGACAAACTGCAACCGAGGTACGTGCCCTTAGTGGGAACTGAACCCAGGACTCTCTGGTCCAGGGGCTGACGCCCTAACCACTGAGCAAAACCGGCCAGGGCCCACATACCATTTCTTAAATCTTATTTATTATAAGAACATAAAGATACTTCATGGGAACCTAGCTGGAGATGCAGCTGGGTCTGGGATCATGCTTTTGCAACCTATCCTTCCTCTCTCTCTCTTCATTCAGTCCTCTGCATTCTTGTCTTCTGTTGTAGCAGACTGGCTTTCTCTGCTCCCCGGCCCATGGAGCAAAGAGTTGCTATATCCAACAGTTTCCAGTTGTTCATGTCTTGACAAGAAATCAGCCAGACTGAAGCTTGGCCTCTCTTAGTCCCAATTTTAGATTCTCTAGAGAAGGGGTCAGGTTGGGTCAGGTGCCCAGCCTTGGTCCAATGAGCTGTATCAGGGAAATAAGGATGTTGTTATATCAGGATGGCAACCAAGCTCTCTGATGCTGTAACCACGGGGTGTTGGGGAAGGAGAAGTAACCAGAGAAAAAAGGAAGCACGATCTGAGCAACCAGCTCCTTAGGTATCTTCACCAGCAGAAAATCAGGGAAACTAATCATATCATAGTTCGTCTTATGTCTTCTAGTCTTTGAACTATCCACTGAATTAGTCGCTAATTCATTCATGTATTTATTCATGCAATCTAATACTGATTTGACGTTTATTGAATATATAGTCTCTATTAGATACCATGTAGGGCTAAAAATGAAAGGAAAGATGAATAAGATCGAGTCACTGCCCTCAAAGAGTTTGTAATCTGGGATGGAGACAAAGTATCCATAACACAACCTGAAGAGCTTCACAAGATGTGAAGAAGTAGCGATCCCCTGAGGACCGCAATGGGGACCTGTGGCCACAGCCTCCAAGCAGCCCCAGCCACCCTCACCCCCTCGTATTCACACCTCTGTGTAGTCCCCTCCCACAATGCACCAGGGTTGGTCTATGTGGCTAATAGAATAAAGTAGGAGTTGCCCCGCTGGTGTGGCTCAGTGGACTGAGCGCTGTCCCATGGACTGAGAGGTCCCAGTTCGATTCCCGGTCAGGGCACATGCCCATGTTGCAGGCTCAATCCCCAGTTGGGGGTGTGCAGGAGGCAGCCGATCAATGTTTCTCTCTCACATCGATGTATCTATTGCTCTCTCCCTTCCTCTCTAAAAAATCAATAAAAAAAACATTAAAAAAAAGAAAGAAAAAGGGCATGGATCCTCCAGTCCTCGTCAAGCCTTCAGAGGAGACAGACTGCGGGCAGTAGCTCAAGGGCAACTTCACGAGAGACCCAGAGTCTGGACCACCCACTGAGGCCACGCTCAGATCGCTGACCCTCACAAACTGTGGGTGATCATACACATTTGTTGTTTTAAGCCGCAGAGTTTGGGGGTAATTTGTTACACAGCCAGAGATGATTAACCCAGGAGGTGATATTCAAAGTGGATTTAAAAGATGAACTCACCAAGCAGAAACAAAGAAAGGCGAATAAAGCAGGTCCTTCTAGCAAGGTCAAGTGCAAAGCCGTAGACAGGAAAGTGCAGGGCGTGAACGGGGAGCAGTACTTGGCGTGGCGGAACTCGAGCTGGCTGGCTGGAGACAGCGTGTGGCTGGAAGGGTGGGCCAGGCCGGACATGGGCTGAGGATACTCTTAGTTTAGTCAGTGTCTTCAGATCTTTCTTGACACAAGGAGCCCCTTCTTCTAATAAAATCTTGTACAGAAGGCCAAGCTGGCTGGAGGTGGCGGAGTGGGGGTTGTAGAGAAGAGGGCTGTGCCCCCCACCCTGTCTGTCCTCGTACACACGGACCCCTCTGCACGGTACACAGCAGTCTGGGTAGAGCGCTGCGCAGGGGCACCTGGTGGCTGAATGGGTGGGAGAGAGAGTCACGTTTTACTAGATTTTCTTTTGCATTTTTCTTTTTTATTTATTTATTTGTTTGTTTGTTTGTTTTTAATCCTCACCCGAGGACACTTTTGCATTTATCTTGAGATAGAGCAGGAGGGAGAGAGGGAGGGAGAGAGAGAGAGAGAAACATCAGTGTGAGAGAGACACATCAACGGGTTGCCACCCACACGACCCCAACCAGGGCCGGGGACAAACTGCAACCGAGATACGTGCCCTTAGCGGGAACTGAACCCAGGACTCTCTGGTCCGCGGGCCGACGCTCTAACCACTGAGCAAAACCGGCCAGGGCTTTCTTTTGCATTTTTGAATTGTAAATTGTATGCGTTATTATTTATTCTGGGAAGTAAATAAAATGAAACGCAATGCAACAACAAAATAACTTTGGGTGGAAACCCAGGAAGGTTTTAAACAGGCAGTTCCGGGTCAGAGGGACTGGAAATGTCCCTCGAGCTACCATGTGGGGAACCATTAGACGGGGGGTAGGGCGAGGAGCCCAGCCAATCCACAGGCCACTAGGAAGATTCTGGGGCCCAGAGTAGAGCATGCATTTCAGGGACACATCTGAGGTGGAACAGCCAAAGCCCTTTCTTTTATTTATTTATTTATTTTTTTTTTACCCTCACCCGAGGACATTTTTCCATTTTTTTGTACAGACAGAGTGGGAGGGAGAGAGAGGGAGAGAGAGAGAGAGAGAGAGAGAGAGAGAGAGAGGGAAACATCGACGTGAAAGGGACACATCGAGCGGCTGCCACCCGCATGACCAACCAGGGCCGGGGACAAACTGCAACCGAGGTCCATGCCCTTAGCGGGAACCGAACCCGGATCTCTCTGGACTGCAGGCGGACGCTCTAACCGCTGAGCCAAACTGGCCAGGGCCAGCCAAAGCCCTTTAAACCATTGTTGTTCAGTCAACATACATGTATTTACTGAGCACGGACATTCACCAGGCATGGAGGGAGGCAGGCGTGCCCGCAATGAGGCTCCATCCAGCTCTGCCACTCTGGCTCTGTGACCTTGGGGAGGCTACTGACCTCTCTCTGCCTCAGCTTTCCCATCTGTGAAATGGGATTACCCACACTACCTCCTACTGAAAATTTTTTTGCTTTTTATTATAAAATGTTCAAATGTACAAAAAAGTAGCAAAAAATGGTATAATGAACATCCATATACCACTACTTAAATTTAGCATTTTGCCATATTTGCTTCAGTTAGTTGTCATTATTGAATTATTTAAAGCATAGACAATATCAAATTTCACTTCTAACTGATTCATTATGCTAAAAAATGACATTTCCACCCTACAAGTCACCACATTGCTTTCACACCTAACAAAAGTAACAATAATTCCTTTATACCACCTAATCCCCAGTCCACAATTAGATTTGCCTAAATGTCTCCAAAATGTCTTGTACTGATCACTTTTTCCAAGTCAGGTTCCAGGCAATGTCAAACATTACTCTCAGAGGGTCTTGGCCGTAGGATGAAATGAATCAATAATATTAATAACAAAATGCTTAGACAGTTCCTGGTCTGGTAAGTTCTGTGAGAGTTGACTCTTCTTAGGCGCTAGGGACTGAGAGCTAACTGCACGAGGCGCCCAGACTCTCGGAGTCTCAGACACACCATGTCTGGAGCAGATGGGGCTGTGGGGGTCATAAGCGTCCTGCCATCTGCAAATGCATTGCTCCCCTCCCCCATACCACACCCAGTTTGGCATTTCCTGGACCTCACATGGCCCCTTCTCCCAGGTCAGCACTGCTCTCGGAACTTGAAAGGAGAGGAGACCCCGAGACCAAGCTTGGGCTCACCCTTCACAGTGATGGGTCCGAGGAAAACATGTGACCCTATTTGGTCCAGGAGGGTCAGCTCCTGGACTTAGGCTGAAACCACCCAGAAAGGGGCATTCTGGAGCTGCTGGGCACCTCGCCTCCCTTCAGGGCAAGGCTGGAGAAGAATAAAGACAAAGTGGCGGGAAGCAGAGCCTGGAGATGGGCGGAGAGGTCTCCAGCCCTCAGACACGGTGATTCCACAGAAGCCTGTGCACTTCATTTTTAATGTATGCCAGCTGGTTGGTCATTTAGCTGGAGTCCCCATAAAGCAGAGACTGGGGCCAAGGCCTATTTGCTACTAGTTTATAAGGGAGTATAATCCCCAAGAGCAGAAATGAGGCACAGGGAAGGGGAGTGTGAAGGAGCCACCATCAACCCCAGGGCGCCCCACCTTGCAGGACTCCCCTCTCAAAAGCAGCATCAATTTCATCTCAGGATGGTCGATGGGGGGGGGGGAGGGTAAGAACTGATCCACTTCTCACATCTCCCATTGGTTAAAGGTTTGCCTAAGGGGGGTATTAACTCCCCGACTGTCCTCCACCCCCAAGTTGTCCCCACGGCTTATGAGCTCTTGAAGCCTCTAGGAACACTGGAACTTACAGTCTTCAGGGAGAAGACCAGAATGAAACCAATAATGGCAGAGCGGTGAATATTTTGAAAAAAAAAAAAAAAATAGAGCAGGGCATTAGAGGGGTGGGGGGTTGGAAAAGGCCATTTGAAGGGGTGGTGAATCCAAAAGTACACCCAAAAGAGGAGCAGAAGTTAGCCAGGCCGAGGCTGTGGCGGTGGGGAAGAGTCTCCAGATAAACCAGACAGTATCTGGGAGTGTGTTTGGAGAACTAAAAAGGTCAGCATCTTGCAGCATTTAGAGCATCCATGGAGCACCAAGTATATACAGGCCCCCTATTGGCTGGGTTGCCCCTTCCCTTCTCCCTTTTCTCAGGGAACTGTGCCTTGTAGTTACCATAGGAACAACCTCCATCCTACAATTGGACCACACCGCCCTGACCACAGTTGATTGGATTAGAGGTGAGCACCTCACTGAGGCTAGACCAATCAGAGTCTCAATCTCTGGAGACTGGGCAGATTGGGACGAAGAGCATGATAAAGCTTTCAGGGCTGGACAAGTAGCACATCTGTTAGGAGACGCTGGACCAGGAAGCAGTGGAAGACACTCTGCAGAAAGGAGGTGTTGATGAGAGATGTGAGAGATGAAGAGCCAAGAGAAAGCCTGATTCCTGCTCCTCCAAAACGTGGCTGCACCCCTGCCCTGGGACTCCTTGAAACAAGGGGCCCTTTTTGCATCCAGTGGATTCTATCTTTTGTCCTAGCCAATACCTTGCTAAGTGCCAGGGTTTTATAGATGCATAAAATATGGCAGGGTCTCTTCCCTGAAGAAAGTCATAAACCAGCAGGAGAGACGGACATATACTCTAAACATTAACTACTACAGGGCATAAGTGCTAAATAAAAGTTTGTGCAAGGCAAGGAGGTTGTGCAGGGAGAAATTAAGATAACAGATGTAAAAGCATTTCGAAAAGAAAAACATGGTACGTATGTCCCCTAAATCATACATAGAAGATTGAGTTGCGTTTCTACTTTCACTTTAACCAAGAACACAGCCACCCTACTTTCAGAATGAGGCTGTTTTACAAGGCAGGTGCTGGCCTGTTATCTGGCCATGGGTAAATTACCCAGGCTCTCATGCTTTTAGATTCTCGTCTGTGTTTGGAGAGTGGGTGGATAAATAACATTACAATTTCCCAGAACATCGGGAAGCATTTGCCGTTTCTGCCCTTTCTGCCGTGCCTGCATCAACCTCTCCTTGACTCCTTGACATTAAAAGGCTGCTGACTCAAATAAAACAAAATCTCACGAGTGAATCACCGATTGAGAAGTTTACTGATTGACATACCATGGCTACATTAACCACAAATGGTGACATTATGTCTGGAGAGAAGGTGTGACTGTTTCTGCCTAAACAATCTACAAAATCATCTTGTCCCAATAGTTTATGAAAGAGCAACGATACCTCATTGAGAAACACCTTCCTTCCACCCTCATCACAGACACGTCTACTTATTCCTGCTGAATGTCTGATGGCAGAGATAACAGCACAAGCATAGCTGGGAGGCACCCTGGTACACAGGAACAAAGCCGGCTTTGGTGTCAAGCTGACCTAGGTTCAAATCCCAGCTCTACCAACTGCCAGCTGTGGGGTCTTGGGCAAATTACTTAACCTCTCTGAGCCTTGGTTTCCTCACCTGTTGAAGGAAGTAAAGACACTGACAAAAGATCAGCTGTGGGGGTGGGTGGGTAAATAACAGAACCAGGTAGAGCTGTGAGGATTAAATGAGAGAAGGTGGATAAGCATGACCTAGAATAAGCTTAAAAAACTGTTGGTTTCTTCTCTCCTATCCTGGGGTTTTCTGGGACGGCCGGAGAGCAGTTTTCCTTTCCAGCAGAGCTGATCTACTCCTGAGGAGCAGAGTCTGGTTGCTCACATTTAATGAGGAAGATGGGTTTCCAGAGACTTGCATCATTTACTTTTTTTTTTTATCCTCACCCGAGGACATTTTTGCACTTATCTTCAGACAGAGCGAGAGGGAGAGACAGAGGAAGAGAGAGAAACATTGACGTGAGAGAGACATATCGAGTGGCTGCCACCCACATGACCTCAACCAGGGCCGGGGACAAACTGCAACCGAGGTACGTGTCCTTAGCAGGAACCGAACCCAGGACTCTCTGGTCCACAGGCTGATGCTCTAACCGCTGAGCCAAACCGGCCAGGGCGAGACTTGCATTATTTAAAACTCAATAACTCAAGAATACTTTCCACATAAGAATGACTCTAGAGCTGGGGGCATGCTCCTCAGAGCGCAACATGCAACCACTGTAATATCGTCATGCTACCATGGAACTGTCGCTCTCTGCACCATCTCTGTTACTTTGCAGAGGGCTCACCCACAAATTCATATGACCACAATCACAGTGACTGGCCTTCTAGCACTTTACCTCAGCTAACCTTTCCGCAAGAGTGATTATACCACACTGCCTGATTTTCAGCCCCAGCACTTTCAAGGCCACTTGAACACAGAAGCCCCAGTTGTACATGGAAACAACATGTGGTTCCCACCCTGCCCACTCAGGATACATATTTGTTTCCCCCAGAAAGTGGCGCCACCCTGTGGTAATATCATGAACCGTGCATAATCCCCATCAGTTTTGACATTGAGGTCTTCTTGATTAATTTTTAATTGGATGGGATTCTCGGTTTCAATTATGGGGCATAGCATGAGGCCTTATTCATTTTTTACATTACTGCAAATCTCCATAATTCAAATCGACACAAAATGTAATTGCACTATACTCGATTATCTTAGATCTTTGGACTCCAGATTCAGGAGTTCCTATTATAGTTTTCCCAACCAGAACATTTTTAGGAGGGCTACTACATTTTGAAATTAAAATAGCATGTGTGGCCCAGCCAGTGTGGCTCAGTGGTTGAGTGTTGGCCCATGCACCAAGAGGTCGCCAGTTTGGTTCCCAGTCAGGGCACATGCCCAGGTTGTGGGCCCGATCCCCAGTGGGGGGCATACAGGAGGCAGTCAGTCAATGTTCTCTCTCATCGATGTTTCTTTTTCTTTTTTTTATCCTCACCCGAGGACATTTTTCGATATTTTGTTCAGATAGAGTGGGAGGGAGGGAGAGAGAGAGAGAGAAAAACATCGACGTGAAAGCGACACATCATGAAAGCGACACATCGAGTGGTTGCCACCCACATGACCCAACCAGGGCCGGGGACAAACTGCAACCAAGGTACGTGCCCTTAGCGGGAACCAAACCCGGGTCTCTCCGTACCGCAGGCCGACGCTCTAACCGCTGAGCCAAACCGGCCAGGGCTCATCGATGTTTCTATCTCTCTCTCCCTCTCCCTTCCTCTCTCTAAGGTCAATAAAGAAAAAAACAAAAAACGTGTGTGTGTGTGTGTGTGTAAAATGAACTTTTCTTTCCGTGGGCATTGTGCCTATGTTACAAACTGCCTTGGGGGAGGCGTGCGGATCATCCCCAGTTTTATGACAAGGACTCTGAAGCCATAGAAATTTAACAGTGTGCCTGACCTCTTTTTTTTTTTTTTAATCCTCACCTGAGGATATTTTTTTGCATTTATCTTCAGATAGAGCAGAGGGAAAGAGGGAGGAAGAGAGAGAGAGAAACAGCAATGTGAAAGAGAGACACATTGATTGGTTGCCACCCACACAACCGCAACCAAGGCCAGGGACAAACTGCAACTGAGGTACGTGCCCTTTAGCGAGAACCAAACCCGGGACACCCTGGTCTGCCAGCTGACGCTCTAACCGCTGAGCCAAACTGGCCAGGGCTGTGCCTGACCTCTTAAGGTTAGTGTCCGAACTAAGCCTGGATCTCCTGGTTTTAAACCAGTCCTCGGACAACGCTGACGTTTAGATTTTCAGGGTGTCCGTTGTCGTTTCTTACTTTCGGTGTCCCGCCGTCCTTTCCCCTTCAGTGAACGAGAAAAGTACGGTCAATCAGCCCGGCCTGGGTTTCTTCGCCAGCTTCACCAGGAGTGCAGCCTGGACAAAGACTCACCCAGTCTGAGCCTTGGGCTTCTCCACCTTTTCTAAGAAAGCTGCGGTCATCTCCCAGACGCGTGCATGCAAGAACTGGTGAAATAAGGTCTGTTGGTTGTGCCCACGTCAGCTTCCTGGTTGGGATACTGTACTGTAGTTACGTGCATGTCACCAGTAAGGGAAGCGGGTTAAGAGTCCACAGGACTCTCTGTACTATGTATGCAACTTCCTGTGAGACTGATTATTTAAAAATATTTTTAAAAATTGATCTTAAAGAGAGAGAGAAAGAGAGAGATGTTGGTTTGTTGTTCCTCTTATGTATGCATTTATTGGCTGATACTTGCACGTACCCTGACTAAGGATTGAACCCAAAACCTGAGTGAGTATGAAGACAATGATCTAACCAACTGAGCAACCCAGCCAGGGCGAGACTGATTTTTATTTATTTATTTATTTATTTATTTATTTATTTATTTATTATTAATCCACACCCCAGGATATTTTCCCATTGATTTTTAGATAGAGTGGAAGGGATGGAGGGAGACAGAGACAGAGAGAGGGGGAAACATGGAGTGAAAGAAACACATCCATTGGTTGCCTCCCACACGACCTAACTGGGGCCTGGGATCGAACCTGCAACCCAGGTACATGCCCTTGACTAAGAATCGAACCCGAGACCTTTTGATCCACCTGCCAATGCTCTATCTGCTGAGTCAAACCAGCCAGGGTGAGACTGATTATTTTTAAATGAAAAGATATTTTTTACAATTTAGGTAGTGAATTGATAAAGACAGAAACGCCAATTATATTTTCTTTTCTTTCCTTTTTTTTAAAGATCTACTCTCCTAATTAGATGAGGTGTTTATTCATGGAACACAACCATAAAAATAACTAGGTCATTAAAATGTGTTTGCATTTACTGTAAATTCATTACCTCTTACTTCTTAAAAGTTAATGGAATAGATCCTGGTGGGGTAGCTCAGTTGGGTAGAGCATCATCCTGGTATGTCAAGATTGTGAGTTTGATCCCTGGTCAGGCCACATATAAGAATCAACCAATATGTCCTGGCGGGTGTGGCTCAGTGGTTGAGTGTAGTCCTGTGCACCAAAAGGTCACCAGTTTGATTGCTGGTCAGGGCACATGCTCAGGTTTTGGGCTCATCCTCAGTAGGAGCCATGCAGGGGCAGCTAGGCAGTGGTTATCTCTCACATCGATGTTTCTCTCTCTCTCTTTCTCTCTCTCTCTCTCTCTCTCTCTCCCCCCCCTTCCTGTCTCTCTAAAAAAGATCAATAAAAACATATTTTTAAAAAAGAATCAACCAATGGATGCGTAAATAAGTAGAACAACAAGTCAATTTCTCTCTCTCTCTCCCTCTCAAATAAATTTTTTAAAAAAGCTTAGCCAGAGTGGCACAGTTGATTGGAGCATTGTCCTGTGCACCAAAAGGTTGCCAATTCAAGTCCTAGTCAGGGCACATACCTAGGCCATTAAATTTACTGGGGTGACATTGGTTAATAAAATTATATAGGTTTCAAGTGCACAATTCTATAATACATCATCTGTATATTGCACTACATTGTGTGTTCACCTCCCCAAGTCGAGTTTCTTTCCCTCACTATACAGTGACCCCCTTCACCCTCTTCCACCTCCCCCTAAAATACATTTGCAACGCTAGTGCTTACCTGGTCTTTACCGAGCGATGGGGAAATGCTTATGTCCCAATGTTGCTTGAAGAAAGAAAACAGCTACTGAGTTGCATTCACAGTGTGCTTACAGCTGTATTCAAGGAAAGAACATTTGTATCTCAAAGAAGTGGAGAGAAATATTTCCAAACTTTAATGGTGAAAATACATGATTTTCTAATCACTATGCTTCACATCTAAAACTAATACAGATTAATATTGAATGCCAACTATAACTGAAAAATCAAAAAGGTGATACTAAGTAGTCAAACATTTACAGAAATTAAGAATTTTGCATCATTTCACAGTACTGTGAAAAATACTTAAAGTCCTAATGCTAGTCTGTTTTATTCTTTCATTTATTGTGACAGTGAATCAACTAATTCTAAAAATTAGAATAGAATTTTTTTTAAAAAAGGTTAATGGTGATTGTCTCTGAATGGTGGGAATTTCTTTGGTTCCTACCCATTCTACTGTGTTTTTTTTTTTAACTTTTTATGATGAATCTGACACTTCTAATCAGAGGAGAAAACACTTCACCAAAAGAACAAACTTGGGTGCTGAGCCAGAAAATCCAAGATGCGTGGTTGCCATTCACTCTGCACAGCATGGCCTTAGCGACGAGAGGCGCTCTTTATTACTTAACAGAAGGAATTCAAAAATAAATTATACATGCTTATGTTAACTATCGATAAAGTGTGCTCGGGTGGAAAGGAAGTTCCCTGACTCCTTCCTTCCTACTTCCCAGAGGTAAGCATTGTTAATTGTGGGTTGTTGTTTTTTTCAGATTGCACTCATTTTTAACCATTTTTGAGAAGTTTGCTGCGCAGGTTTCAAGGAAGCACAGTGGAAAGGCAAGCTTGTGTCGTTACCGTCCAGAAGGAGCCCCCATCTGGCCAGGACTGTGCCAGGCTTGCTGGAGGCCACCTCTTCCCCAAATGTGCGGGAGGTGTCTATACTTGTCCTCTGAAACTCATCCCTGCTTCTTTCCATCAGCTGGAGTCTTCCCAAACAGTTTCTCCAGGCCCCATGCATGTGGCCACGGAGCAATCTCTTATTTCTTTGTAATCGTCTCCCCAGGTAACTCAGATTGGGGCTTTTCAGATCGGGTATGTAGGAGGATCCCTGGGGGTCTACAAGTTCTATCAGAAGTTTTAAATGTTGTGTTTTCATTTTGGGATCATCTAGACGATCGCCCCAAAACCAAGTGCCATTTCACAATGTTAAAACCTGCTTTTCAATTTGGATTAAGGTCATGGCCATGGCAATCAGTGTGCAGTGTCATCAAAAGCAAATACTTTACCAGAGTCCAAGTAAAGCGTGATGGCAACAGAATTGTGTGGTCCTGTGAGCTGAATTTCCTAGCTCCCACCAACTTGTGACAATATGGATTAGCAGGAAATGTGGTATAAATAAACAATCAAGAAGTTTCATTAAATACTATCTAAATGTTTTCTGTATTATATTTTGGACGTGCATGATTCGATTATTTGGCTCATTAACAATGGATAGGTGCTTAGAAAGGATTTTATTAGTCAAAAATTTAAAAATTAACAATGATAATGTCAGTGACTCAAATAATGGTCCACCGTTTAAAAAAAAGTTGAAATTATTGTTTTCCACATTAAACGACACACACAGTGATTGTTTCAGTACATCATCATCCATCACGTTGATTGAGGTGGTTAATTTGAAGTTCATGACTTTCTGTTTGTGGCTTTAAGTTTATTTTCGTTTAAAAGCTGAGGGAGCATAGGAGCTTTTTAAATACGGAGATTTAACAGCTTTGTGTTTCTTCCTTTTTACCCCTGCCTTGGAAGGATTCAACCCAATCCAGAAAGGGATCACATACACTTGAGCAAATATTTCCCTTCCCCTTCCCGTAGCAGATGGAGAAGGCGTCCTTCCAGCCCTCAGAGCCAGGGAAGGCAGCAGTTCATTGGGTAATGATTTAGTGTCCAGTTTTATTGGCCTATCAGGGTCCACAGGGAAAAAGAGAGAGAGAGAGAGAGTAGGGCTTTTGTGCAGAGGAATGAGTGTGGGGGTGGAACCGTGTGAGGCACTGAGAGCCCCGGGCCGTGTTGGAACCTCCCCAGCTTCCACCCTGGAGACGCTACAGACAGACGCCTCTGTCCTCTGCATACAGGATGAGTCAGGTTCTCACCAGGGACTGTCCAGCAGGGATAACGCCCAGTGATGCCACAAGACGGTTCTGTCCCGCTGTGACTACTCACTGTGTAGATGCCTCCTTGAAATGCTCCAGGATCCCTGAGAACCCAGAGGGCACGCCTGGCCACACAGCAGCCAGGATGGGAGGAGGTCTCACAGCTGGAGGTCACCAACCTGGAACAGTTGTAGGAGATGATCCAGTCACCAACCAACCCTTTGGTAAGACACTCGTGAGGAAGGTGGCCAGATGCTTCTGGTACCTGTGAGAAGGCACAACGGAGCATGATGTTTACAGGTGCTGAGAGAATCTGGAGGCCGGAACTGACCGCCGTTGCCAAGACAACATGGACAGGAGCATTAGGCAGCAGGAAAATGTCCCTTCCCTCTTCCTCCCTGTCTTTCTCTAGATGGGCTGGCCAAGGAGTCTGGAGCAGTGGGCTTGACACTGAGAGACACTAGGCTGGTGGCCACCAGGCCATGTTTAAGGCTAGAGAGCAGTTAAAATCCTGCATCTCATTCAGGACTCTCAGTTGCAAGCTACAGAAGCTGGGTCTGGCCAATTGAAGCTGAAGAGAAATTTACCAAAGGCTATTGGGCATCTCACAGAATTAGCTTGAGAAGCAAGATTAGAACTTGGGCCAGAACCACAGGCAGAATCACAGCCCAAAATCAGACCAGAAGGACACCATCCAGGACACCGCTGTCATCTAGAATTTGATATTGCTGCCATGGTGTGACAGGTTCTGTTATTTTTCAGGAAGGATTTCTTCTCGGAAATTCTCTTTCACTCCATGCCTCCCTGACCATGTAACCTTCACTGACCCATGCGGTATGGGCAAAGTAACTAAGTGCCTTTTCTATTCTTATGACATCATTTTTTAAAATCCTCATCCGAGGGCCCAGCCAGTGTTGCTCAGTGGTTGAGCGTCGACCCATGCACCAAGAGGTCACCAGTTTAATTCCCGGTCAGGGCACATGCCCAGGCTGAGAGCTCGATCCCCAGTGGGGGGCACACAGGAGGTGGCCAATCGATGTTCTCATCGATGTTTCTCTCTCTCTCTCTCTCTCTCACTAAAAGCCTTTATAATAAAGAAAAAAAAATTAAATCTTACCTGAGGATACTTTTCCATTTATCTTCAGATAGAGTGAGTGAGAGAGAGAGGAACATCAATGTGAGAGAGACACATCAATTGGTTGCCTCCCACACAACCCCTACCAGGGACCGAATTGCAATCGAACTACGTGTCTTTGACCAGAATTAAACCCGCAACTCTTTGGTTCACAGGCCGATGCCCTAACTGCTGAGCCAAACTGGCCAGGGTTCTTATGACATCATTTTATTTTTATTTTTATTTATTTATTTATTTTATTTGTTTTTGTTTTTTATCCTCACCCAAGGACATTTTCCCAATTTTTGTTCAGATAGAGTGGGAGGGAAAGAGAGAGAAAGAGAGAGAGAGAAACATCGACGTGAAGGGGACACATCGAGTGGCTGCCACCTGCACGACCCAACCAGGGCCAGGGACAAACTGCAACCGAGGTACATGCCCTTAGCGGGAACTGAACCCGGGTCTCTCTGGACCGCAGGCGAATGCTCTAACCGCTGAACCAAACCGGCCAGGGCTATTTTTATTTTTTTTAATCTTTACTGTTGAATGTATTACAGATATTCCTCATTTCCACCCCATTCACCCCCTCGTCCCCACTCCCGCCCTCCTCCTGCCTTTTCCCACACTGTTGTCTGGGTCCATTGGTTATGCATATATATAACTTCTTTGGTTTATTTCTTCCCACCCCCCAACCTCCCTTCCCTTTGAGGTTTGTCAGTCTAGCAATGAATTTGTACTCCTTAATCCCTTCACTTTTGTTTTTTCTTTTTTTTTTTATCCTCACCCGAGGATATTTTTCCATTTTTTGTACAGATAGAGTGGGAGGGAGAGAGAGGAAGGGAAAGACAGACAGAAACATCGACGTGAAGGGACACATCGAGTGGCTGCCACCCGCACGACCAACCAGGGCCGGGGACAAACTGCAACCGAAGTACGTGCCCTTAGCGGGAACCGAACCCGGGTCTCTCCAGACCGCAGGCCGACGCTCTAACCGCTGAGCCAAACTGGCCAGGGCAATCCCTTCACTTTTTTCACCCATTCCTCCAACCCCCTCCCATCTGGCAACCAACAAAATGTTCTTTATGTCTATGAGAATGCTTCTGTTCTGCTTGTTCATTTTGTTTGTAGATTCAATTGTCGATAGATATGTATTCATTGCCATTTTGTTTGTTCATATTTTCTATTTTTTTCTTCAAGAAGACCCTTCAAATTTTCATATAATAATGGTTTGGTGGTGATGAACTCCTTTAATTTTTCCTTGTCTGGGAAACTCTTTATATGGCCATCAATTCTAAATGACAGCTTTGCAGGATAGAGTAAGCTTGGTTGTAGGTTCTTGCTTTTCATCGTTCTGAATATTTCTTGCCACTCCCTTCTGGCCTGCAAAGTTTCTTTTGAGAAATCAGCTGACAGTCTTATGGGAACTCCCTTGTAGGTGACTTGCTGCTTTTAAGATTCTCTCTTTGTCTTGAACCTTTTGCATTTTGATGATGATGTATCTTTGTTGTGGGCCTCTTGGGGTTCATCTTGTTTGGGACTCTCTGTGCTTCCTGGACTTGTATGTCTGTTTCCTTCACCAAGTTAGGGAAGTTTTCTGCCATTATTATTTCAAATAGGTTTTTGATTTCTTGTTCTCTCTCTTCTCCTTCTGGCACCACCAAGATGCGAATGTTGGCACGCTTAAAGTTGTCCCAGAGGCTCCTTACATTATCCTCATTTTTTTTTTTTTTTTTTTTTAATTCTTTTTCCTTTTTGCTGTTCTGATTGGGTGTTTTTTGCTTCCTTATATTCCAAATCAATGGTTTGCTTCTTGGCTTTACCTACTCTACTATTGAATCGGTGTAAATCATTCTTTATTTCAGTTAGTGCCTCCTTTATTTCTCCTCCAGACCGCAGGCCAACGCTCTAACCACTGAGCAAAACTGGCCAGGGCCCTCCTTCATTTCTGACTGGTCCTTTTTTATGCTCTTGAGGCCCTCACTAAGTTCACTGAGGTTCTCACTAAGTTCTTTGAGCATCCTTATAAGCAGTATTTTGAACTTAGCATCTGTTAGGTTGCTTATCTCCATTTCGCTTAGTTCTTTTCCTGGCATTTTGTTCTGTTCTTTCATTTGGGACCTGTTTGTCTCCTCATTTTGGCTGTTTTTGTTTCTGTGTATTACTTAACAGAGGTATGGGGCTAGCTGAGACCAGATGCTGCTTGTTTGAAAGAACTTAGGAAAACCTGAAGCAGGATCCAAGACAGGCCAATCCTACGGTTAAGCAACTGGCAACAGCTTGGGTGGGCCTGAAAGTTGGGTGGGGCGGGGCCTCAGGGAATCACCAGGGCGGGGCAAACAGTGTGAGCCAGGTTGCTGGAGTTCCAGATGTGGCAACTGTCTGCCGCCCCAGGGAAGGGCTCACCAAAGGAACAAAGGCCTCTGACAGCATGTTTGTCCCGGAGAAAGCCCCCTCTCCAGCCCTTACTCCAATGCCAACAGCTCAGTTCTTCCCTGTATGTCTCTGGTGCCCCTTGAGCTGCCTCCCCTCCAAGCTTAGAGGGAGAGAGTCTGATAAGTCCATGCGCGGGCCCTTTAAGAGGAGCTGCCTGGGGCTCCAGCCGCCTCAGCCTCCCTGAGCCTCAGTTCCCGCTGGTTTTCCAGCCAGAAGTGATGGGGATTCTCTTCCTGGCACTGGAACTCTGAGCGGGGCACCTGGTGTGGGACAGGGACCCCTCAGACCTCAGGGAGGACCTTCCCAGCCTAGGTGTCCTCCTGATGTTTATCCGCCACACGTGGGTGTGGGACCAGCCCATCCCCTCCGCCCTCCTACCAGTCTCGGTGTGGCTGCTGCTTTAATCCCGTAGTTGTAGGACTGCCATTCAGCTCGATGTCAGGAGGTTTTGAATGACGGTTGTTCTGTAGTTTAGTTGTAACTTTAATGTGGTTGTGGGAGGACGGGTACTGCGTTTACCTACCTGCCATCTTGACCGGAAGTCTGACATCATTTTAATTTCTTATTGCAATTTTTATTTAAAATTTTTTTTCTTTCTTCTTATTATTTTTTTAATCCTCACCTGAGGACATTTTTGTATTTATCTTCAGATAGAACAGGAGGGTGAGAGGGGGAAAGAGACAGAAACATGGATGTGAGAGAGACACATCGAGTGGCTGCCACCCGCACGACTCCAACCGGGGCGGGAACAAACTGCAACCGAGGTCCGTGCCCTTAGCGGGAACTGAGCCCAGGACTCTGGTCTGCGGGCCGACGCTGTAACCGCTGAGCCAAACTGGCCAGGACTAAAATTTTTTTCAATTATAGTTTACATTCAATATTATTTTGTATTAGTTTCAGCATCGTGGTTAGACAATCATAATATACTCTACAAAGTGTACCCCCTGATTTTCCAGTACCCATCTGGCACCATACATAGATATTACAATATATTGAATATATTCCCTATGCTATACTTTATGTGTACCCTTTCTGATAGTGTTTCTGACCCACATCTCACAAGAGAAGAGCACATCCCAGGGCCTGCTGCTCCTTCTGTCTGAGCTGGAATAAAACGTGGAACACACCTGATTTCACTCCAACCTGGAGCCCAGCCCGTGGGGGCCCAACAGGAACCAGGCAAGCTGCAGTCCACCGACAACCCAGCCACAGAACTGTGAGTGGGAAACGCATGTTGCTCTTGGAAACCACTGAGATTGAGGGTATTTGTTACACAGCAGCAGCTGACAAATACCAGCTAGAAGAATCTCTTCTCCCCTGCTTCTGCTTCTTTATAAAAAAGCTCTAGCTCCACATACAAAATTTCATTTGGTGTCCCACCAGCGAAGCCCTGGTCACACACCTGTGCAGTGCCTGACAGGGAGACTAAGAAAGTGCCTATCAGGAATTTTCGTTTTCTATAGAGATAAGCGGGCTCTGTATCGTCTGTATCCCAACCAGACTCAGGGCGGGTGCCCTGGGTTGAATAGTGTCCTCTAAGAATTCATGTCCACCGGGAATTTCAGAATGGGCCTTCACAGATGTAATTGGTTAGAATAAGGTCATACCACTCAGGATGGCCCTAATCCAATGACTAGTGTCTTTATAAGAAGAGAAAACCAAGACACAGACATACACAGGGGAGAAGACCATGTGACGTTGGAGACAGAGATTGCAGTGATATGTCTACAAGCCAAGGAATGCCAAGGATTGCTGGCAACACTGGAAACTGGAACAGAGTCATGGAAATGATCCTGCCCTGGAAACTTCAGAGAGAGCAGGGCCCTGCAGACATCTCCATTTTACACTTTTAGCCTCCAGAACTGTGAGGGAATCAATTTCTGTTGTTTTAAATCGCACACGTGGGTCCTTAGTTACAGGGGCCCAGGGAACTAAAACCGCGGGCAAGTCCTCAAATACAGGAAGGAGGTTGGAAGCCACCTCCCCTGCAACAAAATAGGTATGTTTCCTTTTCTCATACATGTAATGTTCTGAAACAGTCATTCAAGGGGAGGATTCTTTGTTTTAAGTGTATTTATTTATTATTTTATTTTATAGAGAGAGAGAGGAAGGGAGTGGGGAGAGAGAAAGAGAAACATTAATTTGTTGTTCCACTTACTCATGCTCCTTGTATGTGCCCTGACTGGGAATCAAACCTGAAACTTTGGCATATCGGATGACACTCTAACCAGCTGAGCTACCTACGGCCAGGGCAAGGGGAGGATTCTTTTTTTTTTTTTTTTTATCCTCACCTGTGGACATTTTTCCATATTTTATTCAGATAGAGTAGGAGGGGGACAGAGAGAGAAGAATCGACGTGAAAGAGACACATCGAGTGGTTGTCACCCACACGACCCAACCAGGGCCGGGGACAAACTGCAACCGAGGTACGTGCCCTTAGCGGGAACCGAACCTGGGTCTCTCTGGACCGCAGGCCAATGCTCTAACCACTGAGCAAAACCGGCTAGGGCCCGAGGACATTTTTTTTGCATTTATCTTTAGATAAAGCAGGAGGCAGAGAGAGAGAAACATCGATGTGGAGAGACACATCGAGTGGTTGTCACCCACATGACCCCAGTTGGGGCCGGGGACAAACTGTAACTGAGGTACATGCCCTTAGTGGAAACTGGACCCAGGACTCTCTGGGTCCATGGGCCAATGCTCTAATCGCTGAGCCAAACCAGATTCTTTTTTTTCTTTAAATATGTTTTTATTGATATATTAGAGAGAGAGGAAGGGAGAGAGATAGAAACATCAATGTGAGAGAAAAACATTGATCGGCTGCCTCCTATATGTCCCCTACTGGGGATTGAGCCCTCAACCCAGGCATGTGCCTTGACCAGGAATCAAACCAGAACATCTCAGTCCATGAGACAACGCTCAATCCACTGAGCCACACCAGCTGGGCAAGGCAAGGATTCTTGAATGTTTCTTCTTTTTTTTTTTTAAATCCTCACTTAAGGATGTTTTTCCATTTATTTTCAGATAAAGTAGGGGTGGGGGGGGAGAAATACTGATGTGAGAGACACATGTATTGGTTGCCTCCTGAAAGACCCCAACCAGGGTCAGGGATGACCAGCAACCGAGGTACATACCGTTGACCAGAATCGAACCCTCGACTCTTTGTTCACGGGTCGATGCTCTAACCACTGAGAAAACTGGCCAGGGTGAATGTTTTTTCTTTAAAAGCAGTTTGTACATGAACTTAAGGAAATGTAGCAGGACAGTCCCTAAGGCACTGAGGTCCCTGAAGAGGAAACTGGTATTTTGGGTCTGTCTTTTCCTGGATCCCATCTGATCCAAAGATAACTTTGCCTGGTTAGAGCTACTCAAGGCCCTTGGATGAAAAGCAGATGCAAAAACTCTGAATTTCAGAGTACAGGGGCAGCTGTGGGGACAACATGTCTAGGGCTGGAGTCTGAAATCTGAGCAAGACCTAAGCCGATCCCGTTAAACTCCAAGTCCTGTCCACAAATCTTTCTATCAATGAGTAACTTGATCAGTTAGACATTCTCAAAGCTCTTTGGGAAAGGTGGGGAATATAAATATGTTTCTTATGTGTCTTTTTAAAATTGGCTATCCAACCCTGGCCAGTTTGGCTCAGCAGTTAGAGCCAACCCTTGCACCAAAGAGTATTGGGTTCAATTTCTGGTCAAGGGCACATACCTGGGTTTCAGATTTGAGAGTGCAGGAGGCAACAAATTGATGTGTCTCTCTCTCCCTCCCTTCTTTCCTACCACTCTCTCTAAAAAAATAAAAATAAAAAAAAATCAATAGAAAAATATCCTCAGGTGAGGATTAAAAATAAAATAAAATTGGAGATCCTTCCAAGAAAGCAATGGGATGGAGAAAAGGAATATAGGCCACTTTAATTGAGAAATGTCAGAGGTATATCAACCAAGGGTCGTATGTGGTCCTTGTTTGGATCCTGATTTCCATAAATCAATTGTAAAAAGGTATTTTGAGACAATCAGGGAAATCTGAATACCAACTGGGTATTAGATGATCTGACATCATTATTGACAATTTTACTAGGTGTGATAGTGGCATTATAAGAACAGGTGTTTTTGTTTTTTAAAAAAAAAACGTAATTAAAAAATACTTTATTGCTAAAAACCGCTAACCATTCCCGAAGTTCAGTGAGTCCTAATCTTTGACTGGTAGATGGTCTTGCCTCGATGTTGATTGTGAACAGGGCAATTTTTTAAGAGGTGGGTACTGAAGTATGTAGAGACAAAACGCCATAATGTTTGGGATGCGCTTTAAAGATATTATAATGGGAGGAGGGAGGAGGAAAAAATGGCGGCGGAGTGAACGGAGCTACACAGACCGTCTCCCAGAACCAAACTGGAATTACAACTATAACACAGACAAATCGATGGGAAAAAGCAGCAGAAAAGCAGCTGGCGAGGACCATACAACGAGGGACACTGACTCCATCCTGGTAGGCCTGCGAAGGCGCAAGACGGGGGCTGGGAGCCCACGGTCGGCAGCTCGGCAGCGGCCTCAGCTGGGAGCGGCGCCCTCGGGTCCCAGGCGGCTCCACAGCGCAGCCGGGACAGAGGCTGAAACAGCCACAGCCACTCACCTTGGGCTCCGGCAGAGGGAGGGCGGACTGGACTGGAGCTGTGTCGGGACACTCGGGATCTGGAGGGCGCTCAGAGCTTTGGCTGAGTGCAGCCACGCAGGACGGTGGCCACATTGCTCCTTCCCAGGGCTCTGGGGAGAGGCAACAGCCCCTGGCTCAGAGATCCAACCCCACCCTGTGGGCCATTGAAGCGCTAATTGAGGCTCACTAATGACCAGCATCTGCCCCACCCTCGGGAAATCCCCTTGTACTAAGCACCTGAGGGAGTTTTTCAATCAACTGACAACCCAAAACTCATCAAGTAACCTAGACTGCTAGCCTCCAGGCAAAAAGCTAGAGGATAACGGTACCTTTCCTGGGCTGGCGACTTTAACCAGGAAAGTAAGACTTGACAGTGGTGTTCAACGTGGGTCCTCCCTCGCTCATCTAAACACAGGAGAGGGAGCCACAAACAGCAGAACACCAACACCCACAGGGAGAACTTGACAGGCTCCAAAGCCCACAGTGATAGCCAAAATGGTGAAACACAGAAACAGAAGCCAAATGAAAGAGCAAGAGACCTCCACCGAAGATGAGATCAATGTGGAGCAATTAGGCATATTAACAGAGCTAGAATTCAGAGCCATGATCTTGAGGAACTGAACAGCATGAGTAAGGACATAGAGACACTGAAAATAAGCCAATTGGAAATTAAAAATCAATAAGAAGAGATAAAAAATGATATATCAGAAATGAAAAACACATTGGAAGGTTTAAAAATCAGAGTAGAGGAAGCTGAGGACCGGATCAGTGAATTAGAAGACAGGGTAGAAAAAATCAACCAATCAGAAAAACAAAAGGAAAAAACTATTTAAAAACAGGAAGACAGCTTAAGAGAACTGTGGGACAACTGGAAACGTAATAATATTCGCATCATAGGAGTCCCCGAAGAAGAAGAAAATGAGCAAGGGATAGAGAATATATTCAAAAAAATAGTGAGAGAAAACTTCCCTAATTTGGTGAAGGAAGAAGGCATTCAAGTTCAAGAAGCACAGAAAGTCCCAAGGAAGAACCCAAACAGGCCCACACCAAGACACATAGTAATTAAAATGCCACAAATTAAAGACAAAGAGAGAATCCTAAAAGCAGCAAGAGATAAGCAACAGGTTACATACAAAGGGAACCCCATAAGGCTCTCAGCTGACTTCTCACAAGAAACACTACAGGCCAGAAGGGAATGGCATGAAGTACTCAAAGTCATGAAAAACAAGAATCTGAATCCAAGACTACTCACCCAGCAAGGCTATCATTCAAAATAGAAGATCAAATAAAGAGCTTCCCAGACAAAAAAAGGCTAAGGGAATACATTAACACCAAACCAGCACTGCAAGAAATGTTAAAAGGACTGCTGTAATTAGCAGTAGAAATGGGAAGAAAAACAGAACCACACTAAACAAAAATGGCAATAAATAAGTACATATCAATAATCACCTTAAACGTAAATGGATTGAATGCTCCCATAAAAAGACACAGAGTAGCTGATTGGATAAGAAAGCATGACTCATCTATATGTTGTTTACAAGAGACCCACCTCTCAACAAAAGACTCACATAGGTTGAAAGTGAAGGGATGGAAAAAAATTTTCCAAGCAAATGGAAAGCAAAAAAAAGCTGGGGTAGCAATTCTCATATCTGATAAAATAGATTTCAAAATGAAGACCATAACTAGAGACAAAGACGGCCACTACATAATATTGAAAGGATCTATCCAACAGGAAGATATAACCTTGATAAACATATATGCACCCAACATAGGAGCCCCAAAATATATTAAAAATCTTCTGGAGGACTTCCAAGGAGAAATCGACAACAATACAATCATAGCAGGGGACTTCAACACCCCGTTGACAGCACTGGATAGATCCTCTAGGCAAAAAATTAGCAAGGAAACAGAGACTCTAAATGAAGCACTAGACCAAATGGATTTAATAGATATCTACAGAGAATTACATCCCAAAACTACAGAATACACATTCTTCTCAAGTGCACATGGGACATTCTCAAAGATAGACCACATGATAGGACACAAACTAAATCTCTACAAGTTCAAGAAAATTGAAATCATATCAAGCATCTTCTCAGATCACAATGGCATGAAACTAGAAATCAATTGCAACAAGAACATGCAAAGACATTTGAAAACATGGAGGCTAAATAGCATGTTATTAAACAATGAATGGGTCACCGAGGAGATCAAGGAAGAAATTAAAAACTTCCTGGAAACCAATGAAAATGAACACACAACAACACAAAATCTATGGGATGCAGCGAAAGCAGTTCTGAGAGGGAAGTTCATAGCACTACAGGCCTACCTCAAAAAACAAGAAAAATTTCTAATTGACTATCTAACCTCACAACTTAAAGAATTAGAAAGCAAACAAAAAGAAAACCCCAGAGCAAGTAGAAGGAAGGAAATAGTAAAGATCAGAGCAGAAATAAATGACATAGAGACCAAAAAAAACAATTCAAAGGATCAATGAAACAAAGAGCTGGTTTTTCGAAAAGATAAACAAGATTGATGGACCCTTAGCTAGACTCAAGAAGAAACAAAGAGAGAGAACCCAAATACACAAAATCAGAAATGAAAGAGAAGTAACAACCAACACCACGGAAATACAAAAGATCATTAACAACTACTATAAACAACTATATGGCAACAAATTCGACAATCTAAGTGAAATGGACAAATTTATAGAAACACACAGTCTCCCAAAACTATTCCCGGAAGAGATAGAAAACTTGAACAGACCAATAACAACTAAGGAAATTGAAGAGGTAATCAAGACTCTCCCAGCAAAACAAAAGCCCAGGCCCAGATGGCTTCACGGGGGAGTTTTACCGAACATTCAAAAAAGAACTAACACCCGAAGTCAAACTATTTCAAAAAATTCAAGAAGGAAGACTTCCAAACACGTTCTATGAGGCCAGCATAATTCTAATTCCAAAACCAGAAAAAGACACTACGAAGAAAGAAAACTACAGGCCAATATCCCTGATGGACATAGACGCCAAAATCCTGAACAAAATATTAGCAAATCAGATCCAGAAATACATCAAAAAAATTATTCACCATAACCAAGTGGGATTCATTCCAGGGATGCAAGGCTGGTACAATATTCGCAAATCAATAAACGTGATACACCACATAAACAAAATGAAGAATAAAAACCACATGATCATATCAATAGATGCTGAAAAAGCATTCGACAAAATCCAGCATCCATTTCTGATAAAAACGCTCAGCAATGTAGGAATAGAGGGATCATATCTCGACATTATAAAGGCCATATATGAAAGACCTACAGCCAACATCATACTCAATGGACAGAAACTAAAAACATTTCCATTAAGAACAGGAACAAGACAGGGATGTCCACTTTTGCCACTCTTATTTAACATTGTACTGGAAGTCTTAGCCACAGCAATCAGACATGAAGAAAAAATAAAAGGGATCCAAATTGGAAAGGAGGAAGTGAAACTGTCATTATTTGCAGATGACATGATATTATACATAGAAAACCCTAAAGACTCCATCAAAAATCTACTAGACTTAATAAATGAATTTGGCAAAGTAGCAGGATACAAAATTAACGTCAAGAAATCAACGGCATTCTTGTACACCAATGATGAACTCACAGAAAGAGAAACTGAAAAAACAATCCCATTTACCATCGCGCCAAAAAAATTACGATACCTAGGAATAAACTTAACCAAAGAAGTAAAGGACCTATTTGCAGAAAACTACTGGTCATTGAAAAAAGAAATAGAGGAAGATATAAAAAAGTGGAAGCACATACCCTGTTCATGGATTGGAAGAATTAACATCATTAAAATGTCCATACTACCCAAAGCAATCTATAGATTCAATGCAATCCCCATCAAAATACCAACGACATATTTCATAGAACTAGAACAAATACTTCAAAAGTTCATATGGAACCAAAAAAGACCCCGAATAGCCACAGCAATCTTGAAAAAAAAAGAACAAAGTAGGTGGAATCACAATACCAGATATCAGGTTATACTACAAAGCGACTGTAACCAAAACAGCCTGATGCTGGCACAAGAACAGGCATATAGACCAGTGGAACAGAACTGAAAACCCAGAAATGGACCCAAGGCAATACGCTCAATTAATATTTGACAAAGGTGGCAAGAGCATACAGTGGAGTAAAGACAGCCTCTTTAATAAATGGTGTTGGGAAAATTGGTCAGCTACATGCAAAAAAAAATGAAACTAGACTATCAACTTACACCATACACAAAAATAAACTCAAAATGGATAAAAGACTTAAATGTGACCCGTGAATCCATAAAAATTCTAGAAGAAAATGTAGGCAACAAAATTTCGGACATCATACGGAGCAGAATTTTCACTGATACATCACCTAAGGCAACAGAAATAAAGGAGAAAATGAACACATGGGACTACATTAAACTAAAAAGCTTCTGCACAGCAAAAGAAACAATCATCAAAATGGAAAGGCAACCCACTGTATGGGAGACCATCATTGCCAACGATGTATCAGATAAGGGGTTAATTTCCAATATATATAGAGTGCTCATACAACTCCACAAAAGGAAGACAAAGAACCCAATTAAAAAATGGGCAGAGGAGCTGAATAGACACCTCTCCAAACAGGACATACAAATGGCCAAAAGACATATGAAGAAATGCTCATCATCACTAATCATCAGAGAGATGCAAATTAAAACAACAATGAGGTATCACCTCACACCTGTCAGAATGGCCGCCATCAGCAAATCATCAAACAACAAGTGTTGGTGAGGGTGTGGAGAAAAGGGGACTCTAATACACTGCTGGTGGGAATGCAGACTGGTGCAGCCGCTATGGAAAACAATATGGTGCTACCTCAAAAAATTAAAAATTGAACTTCCATTTGACCCAGTGATCCCACTGCTGGGAATATACCCTAAGAAGCCTGAAACACCAATCAGGAAGAATATATGTACCCCCATGTTCATAGCAGCACTATTTACAATAGCTAAGATTTGGAAACAGCCCAAGTGTCCACCAGTAGACGAATGGATAAAAAAGTTGTAGGACAAATACACAATGGAGTACTATGCAGCGGTAAGAAAGAAAGATCTCTTATCCTTTGAGACGACATGGAGGGACCTGGAAAGTATTATCCTAAGTGAAAGAAGCCAAGCAGAAAAAGACAAATACCACATGATCTCACTGATATACGGAATATAATGAACATAACAGTCTGAGGAATACAGTAGACCCAGACACATGGAAGTAGGGCACAGACTGACATCCCTCAGAAGAGGGGGTGGGGGGGTGGGGGGTGGGAAGAGATAAACCACAGAACTTATATGCATGTATGCATGACCAATGGACATGGACAACTAAGCCGGGGACGGGGAGGAGGTGGGGTGGGGTGGGGGTTGCCAATGGGGTAAAAAGGTAAAATATCTGTAACAAAAAAATAAATAAAAAATTCATAAAAAATATATATATATATTATAATGGTAGACTCGAATTGTGATCATTGCTTTTAGGCAAGCAGTGTGATTTCCAGCGGCCTGCCTGCTTGCCCTTCGTATGGGACTATTTTGAAAACGTGTATATAGTCATGTAACAAATGAAGCAATAAAGCTATTTGTAAAAATATTTAAAACCAGTGGAGAGATATTTGGTTGAACAGTCTGTTAAACACACATGTTTATCTTTATTTCCACCTGAAACGCATCCAAAATGACAGTCAAGAACCACAACAAGCGGAAGCCTACCAGCACGAGAAGGGGTTGCACCGACTGTTGAAAAGAGACGCGGCTCCGTCTGTTCGGGCAGCAGAGTACCAGGGGCCTGGTGGCTTATGAACAATAGAAACTTATTTCTCACCATCTGGAGGCTGGAAGTCCAAGATCAGGGTGTCAGTGTGATTGGGTGAGGAACCTCTTCTGGGGCAAAGACTTCTTATATCCTCCCATGGCACAAGGGCTAGGGCTCTCGCTGGGGTCCCTTTCCCAAGGGACGAATCCCATTCATGAGGTTAGGATTTCAACATATATAAAATTTTGGTAGGGGGAGACAAACATTCAGACCATTGCCAGATGTCAACATATTGTTGGAATACGCAGACCTTTGAAGGAATGGTACTGACCCTGGGAGAGCAGCGGTAGCTACACTGTAAATCCCTGACGATGGGGGCAATGGAAAGCAAATGTGCACCTTTCACAGGGCTTCTGAAAGGCATGCAGGGCACAGGAGTCAGCACAGGCGTAGCCAGGACCTGGGACTGAAAAGAGAGGGTGTACTATGTTGCATAATGACCCCAAAGATACCAGGTCCTAATCCCTGGAACCTGTGAATGTTACCTTACTTGGAAAAAGGGATTTTGCAGATGTGATTAAGAATCTTGAAAAGGGACCCCTGCCAGCTTAGCTCAGCAGTTAGAGCGTTGGCCCGTGGACCAGAGAGCCCCGGGTTCAGTTCTCATTAAGCGCACGTACTTCGGTTGCAGTTTGTCCCCAGCCCCAGTTGGGGTCATGTGGGTGGCAACCACTCGATGTGTCTCTCTCACATCGATGTTTCTCTCTCTCTCTTACCCCCTCTCTCCCTCCCGCTCTATCGGTTTTAGCAAGAAGATCTTAGCTACTGACATTGGGGGTCCCCTGTCCAAAAAGCTGACCTGCTATTCTGTCATCCTGTGGAGAGGCCTCTGCCCCACCCATGCAAACTCGAGGACCATCAGCTTTAAGGTGAGAATTGATAGCTAAGGAGTCTCACGTTTGAGAACCCACAACACACTTTCTCAGACGCACTTGAGAAAAGTTTCCAACATGAAAGAGAGAACAAAACATGACGTCATAAGACACAGCCCCTGTGCCTTCCTCCAAGTGAGGGGCTCAGACAACCATCCAGCTGCCTTGCCCAAGGGCTGGATCTGACTGGAGGAAACAGCAACAGGTGGGGAGTGAACAGGAGAAAACTAAAACAATCAAGTGAAATTAAACAGACAAACTGGAATCAATACCTAAGAGTTGTAATAAAGAATAATGAGCCATTGGCCAGCCTGTGTGGATTGAGCATCGTCCCATGGACTGAGAGGTCCTGGTTGGATTCCCAATCAGGGCACACGGCTGGGTTGCAGGCTGGATCCCCAGTAGGGGCCGTGCAGGAGGCAGCTGATCAATGTTTCTCTCTGACATAGATGTTTCTATCTCTCTCTCCCTTCCTCTTTCTCTAAAAAAAAAAAATCAATAAAAATGTATTTAAAAAAAAGAATAATGAGCCACTGAGACAGACTGCCTTATCCAATGATATGTTTATCCCAGTTCACATGCTTTTCTCACAGTGGGACTCAGGGGATCCATGCGTCCTGAAGTGTGGTTGGGGAGGGGCTGCGCCTGCCCCACCAGCAGCCAGGGAGTGCTGCAGGCCTGGTGCTGTGGCCTCTGGAGCCAGGTCATAAACAGGATCAGCTTCTGATGGACTCTTGGCGTGTTGGTCCTTGGAACCAAACCACGTGTTTCGAGGAAGTCCGGGCCACATGAAAGGCCTGGCGGACAAAATCCTGGGTTCTGGCAGAGAGCATTGCACAGCCAGGCCCTGAGGGGACCCCAGCACCAATGGCACACAGGTGAGTGACCACGCTCCAGATGGATCGAGCCCCCTTGCCTCAGAGTCCTCTAGCTGAGGCCCCACGGAGCATGTCACGGAGAAGCCATCCTTGCTAAGCCCTGCCTGAGCTCCTGACCAAAGAAATCATGAGAGATAACAAATGATTATTGTTGTTTTAAAGCACTAAGTTTTGGGGTAATTGGTTAGGCAGTAGTAGTTACTAGTAATATAGACAAGAGTGAAAACTAATAAAAATGGAATAATTACACAATAGGAATGAGTGCTTGGAAAGTAAAACTAACAATTTAGTCCGGCCGGTGTGGCTCGGTGGTTGAGCGTAGGCCCATGCACCAAGAGGTCGCTGGTTCGATTCTGGGTCAGGACACATGCCCAGGATGTAGGCCTGATCCCCAGTGGGGGGCATGCAGGAGGCAGCCAATCAATGTTCTCTCTCATCAATGTTTCTATCTCTCTCTCCCTCTCCTTTCCTCTCTCTCTAAAATCAATAAAGAAAAAATTATTTTTAATTCAACAGAGAGGCTGGAAGAAGGAGCTTAGGAAATGGGGTTCACAGTTTAGCAGCTTTGAGCTGGTCTCATGCCCACCTCATGACTCACTGATTTCTTTAGGCCTGGGTCATAGACCCTCCCAGCTATGCATGGCTGTGGGAAAGAATCCCCAGTAAGAACCAGGGTATTGCTGGAAGGAGGCAGAAGGGGTGCTGGAGAGAAAACAAGGGTCCCATCAGACGTCCTGGGGAGTGTGCGCATTTCTTCAGCTGCTCAAATGGGATCGGTCTCTTGGAGAAAAAGTCTGTCCTTTGACCACGCCAGGCTGAGCCATTCTCCTGTCTAGGATGAATCCCCTCCTGCTGGCCCGGATGGGGACACTTAACTCTCTGTGGAGAAGCGGCTTAGCCCCTGCTTTGTTTGATGACATATAAATTACTAATAAAAAATAAGAGACTAGGCCCTGGCCAGTTTGGCTCAGTGGTTAGACTGTTGGCCTGCGGACCAAAGAGTCTCGGGTTTGATTCGGTCAAGAGCACGTCAGTTTGGTCCCCGGCCCTGGTCAGGTTCATGCGGGAGGCAACCAATCGATGTGTTCCTCTCATATTGATGTTTCTCTCCCTTCCTCCCTCCCACTCTACCTGAAGATAAATGGGAAAATATCCTCGGGTGAGGATTAAAAAAAAGAGAGCGCGGCTAGGGTTTGCCCCTTGAAATTTATCTCTTATGTTTGTCTTTTATTTTATTTAAGAATCTGTAAACATTATACCAATAGGAAATATTCATTGGAGAAGAGCAGAAACTTCATTTGTTTAAAAAAGATAAAAATGTTCCTAGTTCTGCCACCCAGAGATAACTGCTGCTAACATCTGGTATATGCTTCTCCAGACCTTTTTCTTTGCAAATATATTTATGGGTGTTTGTCAACACAAAAATGAGATTATTTCATACATACTGCAGTAGTCTGCTTTTTTTCACTCCATAGTAGGTCGTAAACCTATTAATATGCCAAAAGATATCCTGGTGAGGTTGAACCAAATATGAAATTACCAAAATGCACCTATAAAAACGGCAATTGCTGATTGTTTCACCCAATACAATTTTGCTGTAATGGCTACAAAGTTTATAGCCCTCTGGGCATGGCATAATTTACTCAGCCTATCAGTTATTAATTGTGGGGTGTTTATAAAGTTCTCGTTTTTCTCACAATGATAGAAAGTATTGCAAGCAAAACTTTCAGCCCATTATTCTCTGCAAACATCCTTAGTTTCTTAGAACACATGTCTATATTTTTTTTTTTATCCTCACCTGAGGACATTTTTCCACTTTTTGTTCAGGTAGAGTGGGAGGGAGAGAGAGGAAGAGAGAGAGAGAGAGAAACATCGACATGAAAGGGACACATCAAGTGGCTGCCACCCGCACGACCCAACCAGGACCGGGGACAAACTGCAACCAAGGTACGTGCCCTTAGCGGGAACCAAACCCAGGTCTCTCTGGACCGCAGGCCGACGCTCTAACCGCTGAGCCAAACTGGCCAGGGCAGAACACATGTCTATGAATGGCATATTTAGATCAAAGAAAAGCACATTTTATTTATCTATTTATTTTTAATCTTCACCCAAGGTTTTTTTTTAATTTATTTTTTATTGTTTATCTTCAGATAGAATGGGAGGGAGGGAGGGAGGAGGAGAAAGAGGGAGAGAGAGGGAAATATCGACGTGAGAGGGACACATTGACTAATTGCCTCCTGCGTGACCTCAAACAGAGCCAGGGATGAACTGCAACTGAGGTAGGTGCCTTTGACCAGAATTGAAACAGAGACTCATGGATCCGTGGGTCGTCTCTCTAACTGCTGAGCAAACACACCAGGGCAAGAAAGGCACATTTTAAAAGCTTTTGTTGCAGCCCGGCCAGTGTTACTCAGTGGATTGAGCATCAGTCTCATGGACGAGAGGTCCCAGTTCGATTCCTGCTCAGGGCACATGCCCGGGTTGTGGGCTCTATCCCCAGTGCAGGAGGCAGCAGATCAATGTTTCTCTCTCACATCAATGTTTCTATCTCTCTCCCTTCCTCTCTCTAAAAAAATCAATAAAAAAATAAAAGCTTTTGTTGCATGTTGAAGATAGTGTTTGAGAAGCCAGAAGCTGGTTGGTACAAGGTACACTTTCTCCCCACTCCCAGGAGGATGGGTGTGTGTCAGCGGCCCTCGGTTTATTGTTTCTCTGTAAAGTGCTCTCTAGTGGGAGGGAGGTGAGATCAGAGGGAATCGGAAGCAGAGAAGCAGCTGGGCATTTACGGCTTGGAGCAGAGGGAGACTGAGGAGGTAATTACGCCTGTGCTCTGAAAAGCTGAACATATGCTGGTTGTAAAACCTACGAGAGCCCCCGGCAGCCTGTGGACTGGACAAAAGAACCCTGGGTTGATTGTTCTGATACAGGAAAGAGTTAGTGACCAAGAATGTGATGGAAGATTGTTTTTCTTTTCATCTGAATCTAATAGAGGAATTTGATTACTTAAATATCAAGTAGAAGTAACAAAACTATAGACTGGTTCTCTGTATATGTGTAAAAAAAAAAAAAAAGGCTGGAATGGGCAGCCTCTCAGATGACCCCCAAAGAATCTCACCTCCTGGAATTCACACCCTGGTGTAATCTCCTTCCCTCGGCTGCATTTAGTGACTTGCTTCTAATGAATAGACTATGACAGCAGTAATGGGATGTCGCTTTGGAGATAAGATTATAAAAAAGACTGCGGCTTCCTTCCCTGTTGGGTGTTCTCTTGCTCACTGTCTCGTGGATGCTTGCTTCTGGTGGGAGTCAGCTCCCTGTCATGCGGCAGCCCCATGGACAGCCCCGTGGGTGAGCTTGGGAGATCTCTGAGAGATGGCCACAGCCCAGGCCGACACCTCTGCTGCCGTCTGTCCGAGAGCCAGAACCTCCCAGTCCAGTCGCTACTGGATTCCTGAGCCACAGAAACTGAGGAATAATGACTGTTTTCAACCACTAAGTTTTGGGGTCACGTGCTGTGCAGCAATAGAGAACACAATAGCTGTTTGCTGAGTACTTAGTAGGTAGCAGGTACAGTTCTCCACACTTGACATTATTCATTCATCGGGTCTTCACAATGACCCTACAATAGCCCTGTTTTCTGTGGAAGAAACTGAAGCCCAGGAAGGGTTCATAAACTTGCAGGAAGACAGAGTTAGAAAATGGTGAGGCTGGAATCTGAATTGAGGCCACAGAGCCTCCACTCACATAAATCAAGATAAAAAAAAAAAGCCCTGGCCGGTTTGGCTCAGCGGTTAAAGCGTCAGCCCGCGGACCAGAAAGTCCCGGGTTCGGTTCCCACTGAGGGCACATACCTCGGTTGCAGTTTGTCTCCGGACTCGGTTGGGGTCGTGTGAATGGCAACCAGTCGATGTGTCTCTCTCACATAGATGTTTCTCTCTCTCTCTCCCTCCCGCTCTATCTGAAAATAAATGCAAAAATGTCCTCGGGTGAGGACAAAAGAAAAAGAAAAAATAGCAGCTCATATTCACTGGCTTGAATTGCATACTTTGCCCATGCCTCAAACAAGTGATTTGGCAAAGGGGACAGAATCACCTTAAACTAATTAGATTTACTACCCCCACTTCTGGCAGGGCTAGGGAAAAGGCTGGGTTCCCCCTGAAATTAATGTGAGCAAATCTGGCTTTAGATACAAAGGAAGAACAGAGCGATGGTTGCTGGGTGGAGGCTAGCAGTGTGGTCTCTACGGCAGCATAATCTGGGTTGTATTACTATTTATTTCTCGAGGGAGACATCAGGGAGTGGTGACAGATAGGAATTCAGGTGATATAGCCAGAAGCCGGTGCACCAGATGGTATTCACGTACTCAGACCCACTCTTGTAATGGTTTGGTTCAGAGCCAAGATACTCTTGGAGGCTGTCTGGCACCGTGGTCAAGGTACTGGTTCTAGAACCAGACAGCTCTTCGTTACTTTTGGCTGTGTGACTCTGGCCAAGCCACTTTACCTACCCAAAGGTGTGTTTCCTTACTTGAAATTAGGAATAGTAATATACCCACAAGTACTGTAGTTAAAATTAAAGGAGGTAATATAGGTAGAGCATTTAGAACATGCCTGACACATAGGAAGAGCTTAACAAATGATAGCCACAGTGCTTATTGTATATAATAAGGCACATCAAAGCACTACTAATCAGTTAAGAAATATTTATTACCTTTACCTTGGCCAGTTTGGCTCAGCAGTTAGAGTGTCGGCCTGTGGTCTGGAGAGACCCAGGTTCGGTTCCCACTAAGGGCATGTACCTCAGTTGCAGTTTGTCCCCAGCCCTGATTGGGTTGTGTGGGTGGTAACCACTCAATGTGTCCCTTTCATGTTGCTGTCTCTCTCTCTCTCCCTCCCTCCCTCCCACTCTATCTGAACAAAATATCAAAAAATGTCCTTGGGTGAGGATTAGAAAAAAAAACAAGAAATACTTATTACTTTTCAAATGTAGAACGCCATGTTGGGCTTATATGGGGATATAATACACCTTGATATCAAGGGGAACAGAATCTAGTTAGGAAGTTAGAAAGCACACTCATTAAAAGATATCCTGATAATATTTGGGAACACATGATAAGTGACAAATATTAGGCATGATCAGAACTTAGAGTCAGTTTTTATATTAAGGATATTCAAATAAAGACAGATCTTTTGAGTCACAGTTTTTAAGCTAAAAGGGACCACAGAAGTAACCTGAAGTCCAAGAGGAATAAGTGCCTTACTTCAGGTCACAGAGCATGCCAGAGGCAGGCTCAGGTTGGGTTCGAGTTTGGCTCTGTCCCTAATTGGCTGTGTGTCCTAGGGCAAGCCACTCACCTTCTCTGAGCCTGACTTGGCTCATCTGTGATATTCTTTTAGACCACAGCCTCTGACTCCCAACTTACCTCTCACTAAATTAAATGATTTAATAAACTGGTCCAGCTTCTATGGTAATCCACGTGTACATAAAGATGAGCCCCTGTAGAAGCAGGGTTAGGCTTGCTAGGAGCAGAGGCATGTTTGGGAAACCCATGACAGCTAAGAGTACTTTTGACCCAAACGCCATTCTCTTTGAAATAGCAGACTTTCGGGAGTTGATCTCTGAAACCATCTAGTTTCCTGTGTTATGAAATGCTCTGGCTGGGAGTGAAGCGGAATCTTGAAGAATGTTCTCACTTGTATAGACAGATCAGTCCATTTGCCAAGGCCAGGCCTCTCGGACAAGCTTATTGAAGATTCTAGAAGTGTCATGGCCCTGAAGAGGAAGTCACTGTCCTACACTGAGCAGGGTACGTAAATATTTTTCCACATAAAGGCTTGAGAAATTTTCCAGACTTTGAGGGGGTATGATGCCACTTACATAATAATCCTTTGCTCTGCTCTGACCTGGCCAAGGCATAACCCGAGTGCTTACTGCCACCTAGTGGTGCTTACATGAACTACCATTTTGGGGTGTGTAGGTTGGATGAAGAACCAATTTTAGGAAGAGGTTGGCCCTCCAGTTTGCATTCCCTACTGACTTATTTCACCAGCTGGCATCCCAGGTCATTTATTTGCTTGTGTATGTATGTATATAGTATCTATGTATGTATTTCAATGACTATTTTATTTCAGAGTACTTTTAGACTTACAGAAAAGTTACAAAGATAGTAGTTATTGTATCCTCACTTAGTTTCCTCTTATTAATGTCTTACATTCCATGACATTTGCCACCTCCAAGAAACCAACATTTCCCTGGCTGGTACTGAAGGGTCTTTTGTGTGTGTGTGTGTGTGTGTGTGTGTGTGTGTGTGTTTTATCCTCACCCGAGGACATTTTTTTCGCATTTTTTGTTCAGATAGAGTGGGACGGAGAGCGAGGGAGAGAGAGAAACATCGACGTGAAAGGGACACATCGAGTGGTTGCCACCCACATGACCGGGGACAAACTGCAACCAAGGTACGCACCCTTAGCAGGAACTGAACCCAGGTCTCTCTGGGCCGCAGGCTGACACTCCAACTGTTGAGCCAAACCGGCCAGGGCGGATCTTGATTCCCAGTCAAGGGCATGTAGCTGGGTTGCAGGTTCAAAACCCAGCCCACAGCCAATAAATGCATCTCTCTCACACTGATGTTTCTCTCTCCCCCTCCCTCCATCCCTTTCGCTCTCTCTAAAGTCAATGGAAAAAATATCCTTGGGCCTGGCTGGTGTGGCTCAATAGCTGAGCTTTGACCCATGCACCAAGAGGTCACCAGTTTGAATCCCGGTCATGCCCAGGTTGTGGGCCAAATCCCCAGTGGGGGGTATGCAAGAGGTGGCAAATCAATGTTCTCTCTTATCGATGTTTCTATCTCTACCTCTTTCTCTAAAATCAATAAAGAAAATAAAATATTAAAAAAAATATCCTGTGCCCTGGCCGGTTTCTCAGTGGTTAGTGCATCAGCCCACAGACCAATGAATCATGGGTTCGGTTCCAGCCAAGGGCACGTACCTGGGTTGTGGTTTGTCCCCAGCCCTGGTCAGGGTTGTGATGGAGGCAACCAGTTGATGTGTCCTTCTTGCGTCGATGTTTCTCTCTCCCTCCCACTATATTTGAAGATAAATGGAAAAATATCCTCGGATGAAGATTAAAAAAAAAAATTCTTGGGTAAGAATTAACAACAACAACAAAAAAGAACATAGTCCGGCCGGTGTGACTCAGTGGTTGAGCATCGACCCATGCACCAAGAGGTCACCAGTTCGATTCCCGGTCAGGACACATGCCCAAGTTGTGGCCTCAGTCCCCAGTGGGGGGCGTGCAGGTGGCCAGTCAATGTTCTCTCTCATCAATGTTTCTAGCTCTCTCTCCCTTTCCCTTCCCCTCTGTCTAAAATCAATAAAGAAAAAAAGTTTTAAAAACAAAAGAACATAGATTTTTGTTACTTCATAAATATAACTGCCATTTTTGACAATGATGTATGTCTACCAGATGTACATGTCAGAACACTTTAAGAAACTCCCAGGCCTTGGCCAGTGTGGCTCAGTCGGCTGGGTGTTGTCCCATGCACTGAAAGGTTGCTGAGTTGGTTACCAGTCATGGCACATGTGCAGGTTGCCAATTGATGTTCCACTCTCATATTGATGTTTCTCTCTCTCTCCTTCTCCCTAAAAATCAATGAAAAAAAAAACCCCACATATATATAAATATATATGTATGTATATATTTTAAATAGCTTATTGATTTTTAGAGGGAGGAAACATCGACTGGCCACTTCCTGCACATCCCCTACTGGGGATCAAGCCCACAACCTGGGCATGTGCCCTGACTGGGAATTGAACCAGCGACCTTTAGGTGCACAGGATGATGCCCAACCAACTGAGCCACACAGGCCAAGGCAATAAAAATATGTTTTTAGAAAAGCTCTCAGGAGTCAGACTATGTGCCCTCGCCCGAGGCTCTGAGGCTTTCTGAGCCTCAAGCCTTTCATCTGTAAAACAGGGGCAATGATGGCGATGGTGTTTCTCACAGGTTACTGTGAGAATTTAACAAGGCAGCATACAACAGATTAAGAGCAAGGACTCTGGAAATAGATGGCCTGAGTGTAAATGCTGGCCCTGCACTTATAACCCTTCGAATCAATGCACTGATGCATCAATGTACTATCTACCACATGCACGGATTTGTGTACTGTCCCGTTTCATTCCATGTGCTTCAGGAGCTCCCTCCAGCAATCTTACTTAGGGACTAAGTGCTTTCCAGATTCACGCTTTCGGAACCCTTTGCTCAAATGAAATCTCTTTTGGAAACTTGATATAAACCAAACAGACAAGAGGTCATTTTATCAGCATTCCTTTATTTCTTTAAGTTCATACCTATAATTTTATAACACCTATTAAAATGATATTCAGAATTACTTATTTTGATGATGCACATCAGGAATCTGAGGTTAGAGATGGCAGCTGCAAAGTTAACCTCATCATTTAGCTCTGTCTCTTATTTTGATTGCACAGAATCAATATAATTCTGGTTCACACAGAAAATATCTTAACCACTGCTCACAATCTTCATAAACGGAGGGCAATACACACCTAACAACTATGATACATGATCACATTTGACATGCTACACTTCCACCAGTTACCACACAAGCTGACATCTCCTAAATTTTTTTTTTTAATCCTCACCTGACGACATTTTTTGCATTTATCTTCAGACAGAGCGGGAGGGGGTGGGAGGGAGAGAGAGAAACATCGACATGAGAGACACATCGACTGGTTGCCACCCATACAACCCCAACCAGGCCGGGAACAAACTGCAACCAAGGTATGTGCCCTTAGCAGGAACCGAACCCGGGACTCTCCGGTCCACAGGCCGACACTCTAATCACCGAGCCAAACCGGCCAGGGCCAAGCTGGCATCTCTACAAGATCAGGTTAGCAGAGGCACCTGACCCTTGCCTTCCTCTTAGAGCAGTATACATATGCAGTGATAGAATTTTTGTACAGTTTTGTATGATGAAAGATTCACAAGAGTGAATTTAAATATATAAATACCAGTGCAGAACTAGGCTTCCTAGTCTATGACACATTTAGGAGCTATTAAATAGGTACACAAATGACAATGGATTTGTACTGAGAACTGTGCAAAAATGAGTTACTTGGCATCACAAGGTAGGATTTGGTTGTCTATCACTGGAGTATATGGATTGTTCTACCTCCATGTTTTGCTCACTGTCACTGTCCTTTTCTGGTTTCCTAAGATTCAGGTGAAATGCCCCTCTCATAACTCTGCCTGGAGAAGGGCTTCATCCTCCTCCTCAGCTGCTTCTTCATCTCTTATCAGTGCTAGTAACTCCAATAAGCCTGGGGCTGAGCCATCCTCTGGAAGAGCAAGGTTCCTGCGCAGTGTTCTGTGGACTGCTCCAGCAATGATTTGGTCTAGGCGGGCCTGATTCACAACTTCTCCTCTCTCTACCAGTTTCTGTAATAAAGGCTCCAGCCTTAGTACATAAGCAGACAATTTTTCTTCGGCCTTCTGGTATATGGTCAGATATTTGACCTGTAACTCCCTAGGATTATCAATAACCCCAAACACCTGCTCAAGAGCCTGCAGGGATTCAGGGACTGTAATTAAAGGATTGTTTATCTTGAGGACCCGAATAACATCATATGCTGGGCCTCTAAGGCTCTCTAGCAATCGCCTTCTTTTCTCGGCATCTGACACCTGCCATGTCTTCAACATCTGAGAAGTATGAAACAACCAGGATTCAAATTCTTCTTCTTCAGGTTCTGGAGGATCACTGCCTGAGAATACTCTCAGCTTTTTGTAGTTCAGGTATTGCAGGGCAGGCTGAAGAGCCCCATCTAATGCCTGTGCCAACATGGGGGCCCGCATGTCTGGGATCATGTTCTGGTCTAGGTCAAAAGGGTCATTTCCATACCCAAAAGCTCTGGTCAACTCAACCAATGTCATGCCTTCTCCTTCTAAGAATTCAGTTAATCTGCGTAAAAATTCATTATCTGGGTCAGGGGGCTTAAAGATCACTCTCCACGCACCCTCTTTTCCAGGTATCTCCTTAGGGACCAGAGCAAAACTAGTCTCCTCGGTAAGCCCTATTAAGGCTACGTTCCTGTTCTCATCCCTCCGGAACATCCTCCCAAGCAGTCTGTACTCGCCCAAGGAAGCTAAACCAGCCCGCAGAGCCTCCTCTATTTCTGCCACATTACAGGTCTGGGGGAATGCCAGCAATCAACAGCGCTTTCCAAGGGTTCATATCCATACCCCTACACCAGTCTTCTAGGAGCCTCAGCGTCATGGTGCCCGAAACAATATATTTAAACTCTAATTTGTTGGTGGCAGTGATGCCACCGCTATTCACAGTATTTCTCCTAAGAATTTCGGCTAAGTCGCGTCAACGTCCCGAGTTCCAGGTCCTGTAAGGACAAAGCAGTCAGGTGAATTGATAGTGTCAAGAACTAGGGCCCGCAGAAGGTATTGGCAAGAAATATTCAGAGTGATGAAAAGCAAGAACCTACAACCAAGATTACTCTATCCTGCAAAGCTGTCATTTAGAATTGATGGCCACATAAAGAGTTTCCCAGACAAAAAAAAGTTAAAGGAGTTCATCACCACCAAACTGTTATTATATGAAATGATGAAGGGTCTTTTTGAAGAAAAAGATAAAATATATGAACAAACAAAATGGCAATAAATACATATCTATCAACAATGGAATCTACAGGTAGACTGAACAGGTAGAACAGAAATGAACAGGTAGAACAGAAACATTCTCATAGATAGAGAGAACATTTTGTTAGTTGCCAGATGGGAGGGGGGTTGGGGGAATGGGTGAAAAAGGTGAAGAGATTAAGAAGTACAAATTCATTGCTAGACTGACAAACCTCAAAGGGAAAGGGGTTGGGGGGTGGGAAGAAATAAACCAAAGAACTTACATGCATAACCAATGGACACAGACAATAGTGTGGGAAAAGGTGGGAGGGGGGCGGGAGGGAGGAGGGGGTCAATGGGGGAAAAATGAGGAACATCTGTAATACATTCCACATTCAACAATAAAGATTTAGAAAGAGAGAAAGAAAGAAAGAGAGAGAGAGAGAGAGAGAGAGAGAGAGAGAAAGAAAGAAAGAAAGAAAGAAAGAAAGAAAGAAAGAAAGAAAGAAAGAAAGAGAAGGAAGGAAGGGAGAGAGAAAGAAGAAAGAAAGAAAGAAAGAAAGAAAGAAAGAAAGAAAGAAAGAAAGAAGAAAGAAAGAGAGAGAGAGAGAGAGAGAGAGAAAGAAGAAAGAAAGAAAGAAAGAAAGAAAGAAAGAAAGAAAGAAAGAAAGAAAGAAAGAAAGAAAGAAAGAAAGAAGGAAAGAAAGAAAGAAGGAAAGGAAAGGAAAGGAAGGAAAGGAAGGAAGAAAGAAAAGAACTAGGGCCCGGAAAGCCCCGCGTCCCCTAACCGGTGGGCGACGCCAGGGCGGCCCCACAGCGGCAAGCTGCCGTCTTTCCCCCGCCTGCGCCTCCCCGCCGTTACCTAGTTGTCCCTGTCGCATCCACCGCCAGCGGACGAGGCCGGCTCCCGACGCTTCCCAGGGGGCCAGGCCTGAGGATCGGGAGGGCGGCCTCTCCTCCGCGCGGACTGGCACAGCGCAGGGCTACCAGGGGTTGTGCAGAGGCGCGCCGGCGGGGGATGGAGAGCCGCCCCGTCGCTGCGGTCCTGCCCGCGGCGATGAGCGATGGGGTGATCAGAGTCGCAAGCGAGGCACCGGGGACAAGGCCGAGGAGCGCACAAGCTGCCGGGCACAGACCGCCGCTCATCTGCACCGATGCACCAAGCCCCGAGCTTCCCAGGCTCAGCCCGCGTCCCAACTGCAGCTGTTTGGGGTGAGCTCAAGGGGGCGGCGCCGCGGGCTGGCGCGCCCTGACGTCATGAGGGGCGGGCCCTTCTGGGCGGGGCGCGCGCGCTTCCGGGATGAGCCGGAAGCCCGGACTGTGGCAGCATCCGGGACGGCGAGCGGGCGGGCCAACCCGGACAGGAAGGTGAGATCCGGGGCCTGCCCAGCTCTGCAGGCTCGGCCGGTGGCCGCTGCCCGGCACTGGGCTCCGGCGCTGCAAGGTGGAGAGGCCGGGGCCTGGCGCCGCCCGCTCAGCCCTGGTTGCGGCGGGCGCTGCAGCGTGACAGGGGGCGGGGCCGGCTGGGCAGTCTTCCCGCCCGGCCAGGTGACAGGCTGGGGGCTCCGGGAGCGGCGACGGGGGCCGGGCCGCCGCGTGACCCGCTGCAGTCACGCCGTGCTTAATCATAATTAGCTTGTGCTCCAGGCTGGTCGCGTTCCCGTTCTCCCAGCCGGCGACCCCGGGGATTTCTCTTATGGTGGCTTTCTCTGACATGCCAAAGCTACCTGATTATTCAGAACTGAGTGACTCTTTAACGCTTGCCGTGGGAACAGGAAGATTCTCGGGACCTCTGTAAGTGCTTAAGAGTTACTGTCTTGACTTGGGGGCCCTGGCGTGGGTTTGACTTGTAGAACCAAGTGTCACTCTGAAGCAGTACTATTCAGAAAGCATTTGAACTGTAAAAGTAAAACGTTCCGTAGAAAACCACTTTAATTCCAGTTTCTTAATGGAAGGGGTATTGGACCTATTGAAGCAATATATAGTGAATTATTTTGTGGGATTCACATAAAAGCAGATACAGTATATACGGAAACTTTTTGCATTTCCTCATAACTATTGCATAAAACAACAACCTGTAAGTTGTTTGCATGTCCTAATAAATGTAATTTTAATTTATTTTGTGCCGTAAATACAGTAATGGGGTATTTTAGAACTCACTGGAAACAAAGCAAGTACATTTGAAATAGTTGCTATGACAGCATTACTAGACCCTAACTACTTTCTGTATTTTTAACATTTGAAGGCACAGAGCATGGAGAATGATGAATTTCCGTCAGCGGATGGGATGGATCGGAGTGGGATTGTATCTGTTAGCAAGTGCAGCAGCATTTTACTATGTTTTTGAAATCAATGAGACTTACAACAGACTGGCCTTGGAACACATTCAACAGCACCCAGAGGAGCCACTTGAAGGAACCACATGGACACACTCCTTGAAAGCGCGCTTACTCTCCCTGCCATTTTGGTTTTGGACAATTATTTTTCTGATACCTTATTTACAGATGTTTTTGTTCCTCTATTCTTGTACAAGAGCTGACCCCAAAACGGTGGGCTACTGTATTATCCCCATATGTTTGGCAGTTATTTGCAATCGCCACCAGGCATTTGTCAAGGCTTCTAATCAGATCAGCAGACTACAACTGATTGACACATAAACACAGTCACCATTTTTTCCTTGTGATTACAAAACTGCCAGTACTATATGGAACTTGATCACAAGACTGCAGTTTTTTCACAGATCTCAGGAAGTTGTGGTGGGGCAGAGGCTTTTTAAAAAATGTGACTAGGGAGATATCTTTATCTGAATAATAATGAATTTTTAGGTGAAGCCTGAGGTACAGTGCTACAAAATCATGTTGGTGACTTCAGATTTTGGAAGTAAATTCATGTCTGTTATTTGCATTCTTTAGAAACTTGAATAAGTTCCTAAATTCATATTTTTATTCTACTGTGCAACATAGTGATGGTTCAGAAAATTTTCCTTTCGGGAAAAAATGAATACGAACATTTCCATTGTGTTTAATATGTAAAAAGGTCCAAACATGGTCATAAAATTTAAATTTTATACAATTACTTGGCTTGCTTTAAAATTCTTCAAACTAAAATACCAATTCATCCTTTCCTGAGTAAGCCAACTGTTTATGCTCAGTTGCTGTCCACTTGTGAGAAACTTGACATAAGATTATTGAGGTGATTGCTGTTCTGATAAGCAGAATTTGTTCCTCCTTTTGGTAATGCTACTGATTTTATTTTATTTTTTAAATCCACACCAGAGGATATTTTTCTGTTTATCTGCAGATAGAGTGGGAGGGAGAGAGAAGAAGAAAGGGTGAGAGAGAAAAACATCGACGTGAGAAGGACACATTGACTGGTTGCTTCTCACACAACCCTGACCAGGGCCAGGGACAAACTGCAACCGAACTATATGCCCTTGGCCAGAATAGAACCTGCAACACATTGGTCCACAGGTCGATGCTCTAGCACTGAGCCATACTGGCCAGGGCAATGCTACTGATTTTAAAAGAAACAAAAAACTTGGGAACAAACTAAATGTTTGAAAGTTGAAAAATCTAATTAACACATAGAAAATGGAAACAAGGTGTTCAATGAAAATATTTGGTCCAGTGCCTGTCAGATGTGTGATAGCTCTTTAAAAGATGCTATCAAGCCCTGGCTCAGCAGTTAGAACATCAGCATGCGGTCCAGAGAGACCTGGGTTCGGTTCCCACTAAGGGCGTGTACCTCAGTTGCAGTTTGTCCCCAGCCCTGGATGGGTAGTGTGGGTGGCAACCACTCGATGTGTCCCTTTAGCGTCGATGTTTCTCTCTCTTTCTCTTCCTCTCTCTCCCTCCCACTCTATCTGAACAAAAAATGTCCTTGGGTGAGGATAAAAAAAAAAAAAAGATGCTATCAAGTCATCGTCCTGATACTCTTTTCTAGCCAAAGGGCTGGTCTTCAGGCGATAGGATAGTTGCATGAAGATGTGATCCTTGTACTTCCTCCTGTGCATTTGTACTTACTACCTCATGTCTGTATCAATAACACAAATAACTAAAAAATGGAAATTTTAGATTTTAGGATTTTTTTTTCTTTTTCTTCTTTTTTTTTAATCCTCACCCGAGGACATTTTTCCACTTTTTGTTCAGGTAGAGTGGGAGGGAGAGAGAGGAAGAGAGAGAGAGAGAGAATCATCGATGCGAAAGGGACATATCTGTGAAAGGGACATATCGAGTGGCTGCCACCCGCATGACCAACCAGGGCCGGGGACAAACTGCAACCGAGGCATGCGCCCCCAGCGGGAACCAAACCTGGGTCTCTCCGGACTGAAGGCCAATGCTCCAACTGCTGAGCCAAACCTGCCAGGGCTAGGATTTTTTTTTTCTGGGTGAGATCAAGATATATTTTTATACAATTATGCCATAATACCAGGGAACTATTTCACACTGATAGATTTTAGTAATCAACATCTTTTGGTGCTTACTCTGTTGGGCCCTGTTCAAAGAACTTTACATGAATTAACTCACTTAATGCAACAACCCTATGAGCTAACACTTAGATTGTACAGATAAGGACACAGGTGTAGAAGTTAAGTAACTTGCGAAAGGTCACACAGCTGGTAGGTGGCACAGCCAGAGTTATAAGCAGGTGGCTGACGCCTTTGTTCCCAACCACAGCTGTAGTGCTTCTCACAAATGACAGCTGTTTCAGTAGTGCGTACTGTCTGCCTAGCCATGCTAAAGAATGGAAATGGCATTATGGAGAAAGGTTTTTCTCAGTTTGTATGAGCTACTGAAAATAAAATTTCTAGCAACCTCAACCTTCAGGTCTCATTTGACCAAACAGGAAGGCTGACCGTTCTACAGCAGTCTTTTACTTGAAAGATAAAGCAGGTACCTTTGCTATTCAAAAGCAGCAAGAGCAGATTCTTCTCTAATTCATCTCATTTCTGTCTTTTACTGCCTCCATAGGTCTAGTTTCTAAAATGATTTATCTTCTGCTGCAGTACATGGAATCTTCAAAGCAAGTGGCAGTTGAAATACCTGTTTCTGTGAGGGTCAGATAACCTAATCACTTGCATCTTTTCAGTAGTTACTGATTATAGACAGTCCCCAACTTACCATGGTTTTTTCCACTTTATGATGGTGTGAAAGCAATATGCATTCAACAGAAACTGTACTTTGAATTCTGATCGTTTCCCAGGCTAGTGATACGCAGTATGATTCTTGTGATGCAGGGCAACGGCAGTGAGATGATTTTGACCAATCGCAGGCTGATGTAAGTGTGCTGAGTATGTTTACAGTAGGCTAGGCTGAGCTCTGAGGTTCGGTGGGTTAGGTGTGTTAAATGCATTTTTTACTTATATTTTCAACTCACGTCGGGTTTGAGAGTAACCATCGTCAGTCAAGGCACATTGTAATGTACATGCTGCAGGCACTGCTTTGAGTGATTTGCATTCATTCTTCACAACAGCCATGAGGCAGGTATGTACTGGTACCAGTGCCATTTACAAAAGAAGAAAATGAGGAAACCTGAAGCACATAGGAATTAATAACTTACCCATGATCACACAGCAAGTAAATGGAAGAGTCAGGACTTGAACCTGGAATGTCTGGCTTCAGATCTCTAGCTCTAGCATTCCACTATACTGCTTTTTTTTTAAATCCTCACCTGGGGATATTTTTCTATTTATCTTTAGATAGAGTGGGAGGGACAGAGAGAGAGAGAAACATCGATGTGATACACATCAGCTGGTTGCCTCCCGCACAACCCTGACCAGGACACCAGGGACGAACCCCAACTGAGGTACGTGCCCTTGACCGGAATCAAACATGTGACTCACTGGCCCGCAGGCTGACGTTCTAACCGCTGAGCCAAACCAGCCAGGGTGGCAATCCTGTTTTTATTTATTTATTTATTTATTTATTTATTTATTTATTTATTTATTTATTTTTATCCTCACCCGAGGACATTTTTCCATTTTTTGTTCAGGTAGAGTGGGAGGGAGAGAGAGGAACAGAGAGAGAGAGAGAGAAACATCGATGTGAAAGGGACACATCGAGTGGCTGCCACCCGCACAACTGACCAGGGCCGGGGACAAACTGCAACCGAGGTACGCGCCCTTAGCGGGAACCGAACCCGGGTCTCTCAGGACCGCAGGCCTACGCTCTAACCGCTGAGCCAAACCGGCCAGGGCAGGCAATCCTGTTTTTAGAGGTAGGTCTTCAAATGATTCTTTCAGGGTTTTCTGCACCATAAAGACTTATTAGTCATGAGATCTGTGTTTATCTTTGGAACAGCTTCAACAAATATTATGTGGTAAGTTCATCCCAGATGTTCAAATTGCAAATCTTTAAGTGTCTATATTTTCTTTTTTTTTTTCAAGGTTTAAATTAACTTTATTATTACAAGGGGGAGTCCTACTGAGCAGAGCCTTATAAACATATATGTAGTTTCAGAGTGTTACCATAGAGAAATCAGAGGTCATGATTGCAGAGGAAGTCACTGTAAGTGAAGGCCATGATGCAGGGGAGGTCAGCCAGGAATGCAGCAGGCGTGATCAGGGCAGGGATGGTCAGGTGGCAAGGTGCGGGAGTGGATAGCTCCTGCTTCTTGAAACTCTCCAAGTGTCACATGACCCAGTCCCCACAGCAGGAGAAAACAGGAAGCAGGAGATGAGCCCAATGGTGACATCCATGATCCTGAGCTGCTCCTGCAGCAGCTGGGAATGGACCTGGGCGCACAGCACCAGGAGTCTGGGGCTGGGCCTGTTAGGCCCCTCAGCAATGGACCACACCGAGTAGACTGCAGACAGCTGCCATCTGGAGCCCAAGTTTAGAAATAAGGTGTCTATACTTTCTGATTCCAATTCCTCTCCTCCAGTTTATCCTGAATACAATTTTATCAGGTTTTTGCCCCTCTCTCTACCAAAACTTCTTTCTTGTCAGGTGGTTGCTGGTAACTAAATCCATTGGTCAAGTCTCAGTCCTCAGATGACTTAATAGCATTTTTGACACATTCCCTCTTTTTTAAAAAAAATTTTTCTTTATTGATTTTAGAGAGAGAAAGGGAGAGGGAGATAGAGACATCGATGAGAGAGAAGATCGATTGGCCGCCTTCTGCATTCCCCGCACTGGGCATTTGGCCCACAACCTGGGTATTTGCCTTGACTGGGAATCAAACTGGTGACCTGTTAGTATATAGATTGACGCTCAACCACTGAGCCACAGCATCCAGGCCACATTCCCTCTCTTTGAGATACTTTCTTTAGTTGGCTTCTGGATCACTACTGCCCAATAGAACATTAATGAAGATGAAGTGTTCTGTATCCGTGCTGTCCAAATCACTAGCCACTAGCCATGTGAAACGAACCCTTGAGATGTGGCTAATGTGACTGAGGAACTGGACTAAAAGTTTCCATTATGATTTAAATAGCCACAAGTGGCTGGCAGCTACTATGTAGTAGCCCGGTTCTAGATACTTTCCTGGTTTGTCTCTTCCTTACCAGCTTCTCCCGTCTCCTTTGCTGGTTTCTCCTTGGGGATCTGCCTGATTTCTAAATGTTGGCATGGCCCTGTTCCCGTTTCTGTATTTACCTCTTTGATCATCTCATCCAGGCTCATAGCTTTAAATGCCCACATTTATAATACTGCCTTGTATATCTCTCCTGAGCTCAAGAGTTGAATATCCAGCTGCCTACTTGATATTTACTAGATGTCCAAAACCAAGCTGTTGATTTTCTCTCCACCCACCACAATCTGCTCCTTAAGTCCCCCATAAGACTGTTACTAAACAACTGGTGAGGGATCTTTTTAAAATGCTGTTCCCCTCAAAAATCCTCCTCTAGCTTCTCTTCTCAGAATAAAAGCCAAAGTCCTTAACATGGCATACAGAGTCGTAAGTAAGCGGCCCTTGACCTTTACTTCACTTCCTAATACTCTCTCAGCCCCTGACTCCACTCCAGCCACACTGGTTTTCTTGTTAGTTCTAAAACACCAGAAAAACCTGTTTCATAGCCTCTGCACTCTGTACTTTCTGCCTGGGTGCTCGGCTCTGGCTTGCTCCTTCACCTTCTTCAGACCTTTGCTCAGGTGCCAGCTGGTGAAGCTGCCTCTCACCACCCATTGAAAACCCAGCACCCCCTTCCCTGTTCCTCCTCAGCCCTTACCACGTGACATGTTATGTTTTGTCTCTCTCCATGAGTGAGGGATTTTTGTCTTGTCTGTTCACTGCTGTATGCGCCATGCCTAGAACAGTAGATGCTCAGTAATTATTTATTGTATGAGTGACGCTCAGTGTCACTGAACACCTCTCTCACTAGACTGAAACAATCTAGTTTACTTTCCAGAGAGAATAAAGGTTACAATTAACATTTACTATTAATTGCAGAGCATACTTTCACATGTGCTAGGTAAGTTTGGTTATTAAACTCTTTATTTTTATTGTTGACACTATTGCAGATGGTTATTCAATTCTTTCAGGTTTCAGCATGGACTGATACATTCTTTTCAAGGCTAAAATTGAAAATGAGTCTCCCAATTTATTTTTGCCAATTCTTGTTACATTGGTTGTCTTGGGATTCTCCTTTTTAAAATGTTTTTATTGATTTTTTAGAGATAGAGGAAGGGAGAGAGATAAAAACATTGATGTGAGAGAGAAACATCGATTAGCTGCCTCCTGCACACCTACTAGGATAGAGCCCGAAACCTGGGCACGTCCATGGGACAACACTCAATCCACTGAGCCACACCAGCTGGGTGGGATTCTCCTTCTTGATGCAGAGAAAAACATACCACATTCACAAACAAGAGGTATAATTTATTTTTTTTGTTAACCCTCACCCCAGGGTATTTTTCCATTGATTTTTTCTTTTTTTGGTAGAGTGGAAGGGAGGGAAGGAGAGAGAGACATCGATGTGAGAGACACACATTGATTGGTTGCCTCCTCCATGACCCTAACCAGGGCTGGGGCTGGGGATCACACCTGCAACCCAGGTATGTGCCCTTGAATGGGAAACGAATCCGTGACCCTTTGGTCCGAGGGCCCACGCTGCAACTACTGCAACTGCTGAGCCACAACGGCCAAGGCAAGTGGTATATTTTTCTTTCTTTCTTTCTTATTTATTTTTATTCTCACCCCCGAGGATATTTTTCAATTTATTCAGATAGAGTGGGAAGGAGAGAAAGGAAGAGAGAGAGAACATCGATGTGAAAGGTACACATCAAGTGGCTGCCTCCTGCATGACCCAATCAGGGCCGGGACAAACTGCAACCGAGGTACGTGCCCTTAGCGGGAACCGAACCCGGGTCTCTCTGGACCACAGGCCGACGCTCTAACTGCTGAGCCAAACCGGCCAGGGCGCAAGTGGTATATTTTAAGTGGTGGCTAGAGCCTTGAGAAAGTCTTGTTACAGTCATGCTAATTGTTTCCTAAACCACCTAACGTGCACCAAGTATCTCGATGATCTCTTAGAGCTACAACACATATTTCAGTATTCTGGTGTTCAAGGCAATACCATGGCCCCAAAAAGTACTCATTTAAACTAGTAATGTTTTCCTAGAAGTTGCTTCTATCTTCAGCAGAATTTTTGGCACCAGAGGAAATTTGCATTTAAAACTGTACCCTATTGGTCCCAATGTGAACTGCTACTTTTTTTGTGTGTGTGGTACGTGTCCCTAGTGGGAACTGAACCTGGGACTCTCTGGTCCGCAGGCCGACACTCAACTGCTGAACCAAACCGGCCAGGGCTGAACAGCTACTTTAACTTTTCAAGATTTAAATAGAAGCTACTGTCTAGCATTCACTGTTTCCTGGGCCATGTCTTTAAATAGAGCAAGTCTGATCCCAAAGGTCACCTGAGAATGGAAAAGTTGAAGCTACACTGAAACTCGTTGAATAGTTTAAGAATAATGCATTGGCTAGAGGGCAGATTTTTCAAGGTTAAGGTTATGCACATCGGTTTTAGAAACACCTGATCTTTTATTATAGTATCCTACCTCACAGTTAGTCCAGTTTTTCTAATCTTTGTTGTTTTTTCTAACCTCTTTAGAAATCACACTGTAGTCCCTACTCTGACAAACTAGTAATCAGATGGGAAATGTGGATTTTTCTGTTTTAAGTCTGAATTGGTTCACTTTTGCTCTGAATTACTTAATGATGTTTTAAACTGTTAACATGGTTTTTCTGCCCTTACTAAATTTAAAGCATGACTTTTGGAAAGTAAAAATTGTTAGAAAGTTTCACAGTAACTTTTTCTTTTTAAAAAATTTATGTTGCTTTATTCTGTAAGGACACCCTGAAATATTAGATAGTAGCTACTGACAAAATATAGAAATGAGGCATCAGCTTCTCTAACCACTGCTACAAGAATGTTCATATGTATTACCATTACATGTTCACTTTGACATCATCTCATTATACTATGTAATATAACAATGTAGCTAGAATACAGTAAATAGGTGATGCTGCATCTGAGGTAAGCACTATATGGAAATTGCTTCTGCCTGTGAGGATGGTGGCCTCCCCACTCCCCCAGAATCAAGCTAAGCTCTTGAGGAACGGTTCTAAGAATCTCAAGAGAAGAGATGCTGGTGGGCCTCTTTAGCACAGGGACAAAGAGCAGACAACTACTATGTTACATGGGATTCAACTTGCAACCCTTTGGAGATGTCACATCCGTGTCAATGACAGTCCTGGCGCCTGCTCAGCTACCTCTCTACAGTGTTACTTCTGTAGGAAGATTTCAAAACTGTAGGAACATTTGAGGGGGCTAAAACATTTCCATGCAAATCTCCAAACCCATAAACTATGATCCTCTTAATTAAAACAAAAATATTAATTAAAAAAAGAAAAAGAACAGCTGGGTTAGTTTTGTTAGGCTTCCAGAAGTAGTCACTGTGACAATGTTCCTCTGAAACAGGCTCATTTTCCCAGATCCGCCTACCCTTTCCAAATCACCTGCATGATCCTGCTTGAAAGTAGGAATGTTCAGAAACCACAGCACATGGCGAACTTGAACATTAGTATGGGGAAAAGGTCAATTTAGAATCACAGCTAAGTTCAAATGTTAATTTTCTGGAAATTTCTATTAGTCAATGAAAAGCACAAATCAGAAGGAAGGTTTTGATGAGGAAGTTAAACCATGCATTTCTGTAAGTTCTCTTTTTACAGAACAGGCTGAGCAGTGAGTTAGAGCAGCCGCTGCAGCTTATGTGTTGTGTGATGACATTAAGTCCCACCTGAGCCAGGAAGGGCATCTCACTGGGAGCTTTATCTCTTAGGCTTCTTGCTTACATCACTAAGCAGCTAAATGGCTGGTGCTTTTCTGCTCTATGATAAACAAACAGAAGGGTCAATCTATCTTAAGTGTTGTTTTTTTTGTCTGAGGATATTTTTTCCATTGATTTTTAGAAAAAGTGGAAGGGAGGGAGGGAGGGAGGAAGAAACATTGATGTGAGAAAGACACATTGATTGGTTGCCTCTTGCACGCATTCTGGCCAGGGTCCAGAATCAAACTTGTAACCCAGTGACCAGAAATCAAACCTGTGATCCTTCGGTGCCCAGGCCGATGCTCTAACCACTGCGCACGCCGGCCAGGGCTAAGAGTTCATTTTTAACAGCAGCCATTGCAAAATTAACTTTGCTGTGGAGTTGCTTTTTGCTAAATCCTAATATGATTGATCACTGTGTGTCCTTATTTGAGTAATATTGTACAATGGGAGAAAAGACAGAAGGAATAACTTTGAAGAGGTGAAAGACTACTCTTTCCCTATGGATGGTGCAGGGCAGAGGGTGAGGACACAAAAAAACAAGATTCAATTCCATTTTACTAGACAGGAGCCCCTGTCACTTTACTAGCATTTTGGCACAGTCAGGGCAGTACACCTGCTCCTCATGGAAAACAAAGCGCTTGCTGGCCAGATTCAGGGAGCATTTTTTGCAATGGAAACAGTAGTCGTGCCAGGATTGTCCTTCATAGGTCACCACACTGGAGCCTTTACCAAACCCAGTGATGGGGTTCTTGCATCCAGCACACTTCTTGGCCACATAGCTCTTGTAGCATTCCACACAGTAATACTGGTCTTGCACAGCAGTGAAACGCTGCCCAGCCAGCTTCTTAGAGCAGGTAGCACACACAAAGCACCCAGCATGCCAGGGCTGATCCTGGTAAGTGATTCCTTCAGATGTGATGGCCTTGGCGCACTTCACACAATGCTTGGCAAATTTGGCCTCGTAGCAAGTCACGCAGTAGAAGTCCTCCCCTTTAGGGAAGAAGCTTCCGGTCCCAATGATTTGCTTGCAGTTGCTGCAGGTAAAACAGTCTTTGTGCCAGACGGTCCCCTTGTACTCCACATTCATATCTCCTGCCATAATGACCTGTCCGCAGCCCTTGCACTTGGGGGAGGCCTCCTGCATGCTACACTTGGTGCACAGGATCTGGCTCTCTTTGGCCACAAAGGTCTCATTGGCCAAAGGGTGCAGGCACTTGGTACAGCGGAAGCAGGCGTCATGCCAGTAGCGGTTCTTATAGTGCACCTCTTTGGAGTCCGCACTGATGGACTTATAGCATTCCACACAGGTGTTGGCGCAGAACTTGTCAAAGCAGTTCAGGCAGCATTGGTGGCCATCCTTCTCCATGTACTTCTTCCCCTGCAGGGAGTCCCTGCAGTAGTAGCATTGAGAGTTCTCAGCCATGGTGCCCACCTTGTATCTGGACGGATCTCACACTAGATGTGTGGAGAATGACATGTATTTGGCAAGGGCTGGATATAGCTGTCAGTAACTTCCCATGTGCTGCCTGGGGATGCTCCGCAGCACAGATGTTCCAGTGGCGGCGGCCTTGGCAGCAGCAGTGGTGGTGGCAGACTCCACAATAACTTTTTCTGTATTTGTGTATAAAAATACATAACATGATTTTTTTTTAATGCAAAGGGAATAAAATGAGTATATGATGAAAAATTTCCCTCACTCCGGACCCCTACTCTTTCTAGGAGCAGTTTGACTACCCTTTCAAAGAAATTATAAGTACATCCAGCCAATAGTCTCCAACAGTGGCATTCTACACACTGTTCTGTATTTTGCTAGTTTTCATTTAACATTATATCCTAGAGATTGATCGTTAACACAGACTAAACCTTGGTCATTTTAATGCCTGCACAAATGCTCTAATATAATAATGTCCTATTTTTATTAAACTAGGGTGTTCTGATGGACATTTAGGTTGTGTACTATCTTTTGTTACTAAGAATAATGCTGCAATGAATAGTTTTATAAACAGATCTGTGCACGTGTTGCTATTATATGTAGGATAAATTTCTAGAAGTGAAATTGCTGCATTAAAGAGCATGTACATTTAGGCCCTGGCCAGTTTGGCTCAGCAGTTAGAGCACCAGCCAGCAGACCAAAGGGTCAAGGGTTTGATTCCCAGTCAAGGGCATGTACCTGGGTTGCAGGTTCTATCCCTGGCACCAGTCAGGGTCGTGTGGGAGGCAACCAGTCAATGTGTCACTCTCATATTGATGTTTCTCTCTTTCTCCCTCCATTCCTTCCACTCTATGTAAAAATCAATGGAGCTTATACCAGTTTACACTCACCATCAGTATATAAGAGACCTCATATCCTTTCCAGCTCAATATTGCATCAAAAGTTTTGATCTTTCAATCTGAAAAGTAAAAAAATGGTATCGCAATTGTGGTTATTATAATTTTCATTTCTTGGAAGTGGCACGTTTTGGTTTTTGTTTTCCTTTAAAAGCCATGTATATTTCTGCCCTGGCCAGTTTGGCTCAGCAGTTGAAGCGTCAGCCTGCGGACCAGAGACTCCTGGGTTCGGTTCCCGCTAGGGGCACATACCAAAAAAAAAAAAAAAAATTAAACAATAAAAGCCCTTTATATTTCTTATGATCTTGCTGTTCCTTTCCTTTGCCTATTTCTATTGTCTTTCTGACTGGTACACAAGAAATCCATAAAAGGAATTCTTAGTCATTTGTGCTGAAAATATGAAACACCTTTTCCCTCTTTCTCTTTTAACCTTATTCACAGAATGTTCAGAAACTTTATTATGTAATCGTATCTACTAATCTTTTCTAGTATGGCTTCTGAATTTTTAAAAATCTTGCTTAGGAAACCTTCACTCTGAAATGATAAAAACTATTATTCAATTTTATTTTAGTACTTCTATTTTTTATTTTAATTGATTTTAGAGGGGGAGGGGAGAGAAAGAGAGAGAGAGAGAGAGCAATCAATTTGTTGTTCCACTCATTTATACATTCACTGGATGATTCTTGTATGTGCCCCTGACTGGGGACTGAACCTGAAACCATGGTGTATTAAGACAATGCTCTAACCAACTGAGCTACCTGGCCAGTGCTCTTTCAGTACTTTTATAATTTTGCTTTATAGGAAATTCTTGAATCTACCTGAAACTTTTTTTTAAATATGTTTTTATTGATTTTTTTTTTTTTAGAGAGGAAGGGAGAGAGAGATAGAAACATCAGTGTGAGAGAGAAACATAGATTGTCTGCCCCCCTGCATGACTCCTACTGGGGATCAAGCCCACAACCTGGGCATGTGCCCTGACTGGGAATTGAACCAGGACCTCTCAGTTCATGGGATGATGCTCAATCCACTGAGCCACACAGGCCGGGCCAATCTACCTGAAATTTATTACAGTCGTCCCTCGCCACTTCGTGCTTCGACTTTCACGGCTTCACTCTATTGCAGTTTTTTAAAAAATTATAGATTGAGCGAAGCCGGGAAAGTCGAAGAGTGAAGTGGTGAGGGACGACTGTATATAAATAAAGAATCCTACTTTGTGGAAATTCATTTATTGCGGTACAGTCTGGAACTGATTAACCGCAATAAACAAGGACTGTATGTTCTAAGTAGTGAGTAAAGAACCCAGCTTCATCACAAAAACTAATCAATTTGTTTCTCATTTGTTAAAATAAAACTGAGCCCTGGCCAGTTTGGCCCAGCCAAGGCCTGAGAGTTTCTTAAAGTGTTCTGGCATGTACATCTGGTAAACACTACATCATTGTCAAAAATGGCAGTTATATTTATGAAGTAATAAAAATCTATGTTCTTTTAGAGAGAGGGGAAGAGAAAGGGAGAGAGAGCTAGAAACATCAATGAGAGAGAACATTGATTGGCCACTTCCTGCATACCCCCAACTGGGGATTTGGCCCACAACCTGGGCACGACCAGGAATCGAACTGGTGACCTTTTTGGTGCATGGGTCAAAGCTCAACTGTTGAGTCACACTGGCCAGGCCCAAGGATATTTTTTCTATTAATTTATATATAGAGAGAAAGAGATGGAGAGAGGGGGAGAGAGAGAAACATCAGTGTGAGAGAGATACATTTATTGGCTGTGGGCCAGGTTTCGAACCTGCAACCCAGCTACATGCCCTTGCCTGAGAATCAAAACCCAAGACCCGCCCTGGCCGGCTTAGCTCAGCGGTTGGAGAATTAGCCCGTGGACCAGAGAGACCTGGGTTTGGTTCCTGCTAAGGGCACATACCTCGGTTGCAGTTTGTCCCCAGCCACGGTTGGGGTTGTGTGGGTGGCAACCAGTCGATGTATCTCTCTCACATTGATGTTTCTCTCTCTCTCTTCCTCCCTCTCTCCCTCCTGCTCTATCTGAAGATGAATGCAAAAATGTCCTCTGGTGAGGATAAAAATAAAATAAAATAAAAATAAAACTGAGTGTTGTTTTATAAATACAGGGGTGGGCAAAAGTAGGTTTATTATAGTTATAATACAAATAAATAACACAATAACTAATAAATAATAATACAAGGATAAACTTTGCATTTCACATACTCAAAACAATAAACCTACTTTTGCCCACCCCTGTGTTCTTCAGTTTTGATATGAATTTTACACTCTATCTACTTACTATATACTTATCTATCCAAGAAATAATTACCACATAATTAATGTATATAATTTAATTAACATGGTAATTTTCCTTAAAACTATCACTAGCTGCATTTATGGTAATGCATTTTTTGTTGTTCATCTTCACCCAAGGATATATATATATATATATAATTTTTATCTTCACCAGAGGACATTTTTGCATCTATCCTCAGATAAAGCGGGAGGGAGAGAGGGAGGAAGAGAAAGAGAGAAACATAGATGTGAGAGAGACACATCCAGTGGTTTGCTACCCACACGACCCCAACTGGAGCTGGGGACAGACCGCAACTGAGGTATGTGCCCTTAGCGGGAACCAAACCCAGGTCTCTCTGGTCCGCGGGCCAATGCTCTAACAGCTGAGCCAAACCAGCCAGGGCCCAAGGATATTTTTTCTATTGATTTTTTAGAGAGTGGAAGGGAAGGGGGGCAGAGAGAGAGAAACATCAATGTGAGAGAGGCACATTGATTGGTTGCCTCCGACACATGCCCCAACCATAGCCGGGGATCAATCCCGAGACCCTTTGGTTCTCAGGCCGACAATCCAACCACTGAGTTACACCTGCCAGGGCTATGGTAATACAGTTTTGTTTTTTTTTTATCCTCACCCGAGGATAATTTTCTATTTATCTTCAGATAGAGTGGGAGGGGGAGGGAGAGAAAGGGAGAGAGAGAGAAACATTGACGTGAGAGGGACACATTGACTGGTTGCCTCCTGCAGAACTCCACCAGGGCAGTAATACAGTTTTGAACTTTGCAGTGCTCAACCACAATCAGTTCAAACAGGAATTTCTTATATACATTTTATCATCACATCGTGGCTGACAAATGAATTAAAAAGCATAGGTTTTCAGGATGTCTTAGATATGACTCTCTAGTCATATAAGAAATGATATTCTATAGTTGTTCAGATTGAACAATTCCACTGAGATAGGTGTATTTTTTACTTTATTCCTCATCTGAGGATATTTTTCTACTTATTATCAGATAGAGTGGGAGGGAGAGAGAGAGAAAGAGAGAAATATCAATGTGATGGAGCAACACTGACTGGTTGCCTCCTGCATAATCCGAGCAGGGTTGGGTTGTCCGCAACCGAGGTACGTGCCTTGACCGGAATCGAACCCGCAACTCATTGGTTCGTGGGTTGATGCTCTAACCGCTGAACCAAACTGGCCAGGGCAAGATAGGTGTATGTTAAACAGGAACTAGATAAAAGTACTACATAACAAACTGAGGGCCACAGATGTCTCCAACTGATTTTCTCATTTGGAAGAAAACATAAACTTTATTTCCTTTAAAAGTCCAGGACTTCTTTAAAAAAATTTTTTTTTTTCTTTATTGGTTTTAGAGAGAGGGGAAGGCAGAGGGAGAGAGAGTTAGAAACATCGATGAGACAGAACATTGATTGACCGCCTCCTGCATGTCCCCCACTGGAGATCAGGCCCACAATCTGGGTTTGTGCCCTGACTGGGAATTGAACTGGGGACCTCTTGGTGCATGGGTCGATGCTCAACCACTGAGCCACACTGGCCAGGCTAGTTCAGGACTTCTTAATAAAAGTTTCTAATGGGGTAAAAAGGTAAAATATCTGTAACAAAAAAATAAATAAAAAATTCATAAAAAAAAAAAAAAAAATTCTGAGTAGCTGCCCCGGCCAGTTTGGCTTAGTGGTTAGAGTATTGGCCCATGGACCAGAGAGGCCCAGGTTCAAATCCTGCTAGGGGCGTGTACCTCGGTTGTAGTTTGTCCCTGCCCCGGTTGGGGTTATGTGGGTGGCGACCAATCAATGTGTCTCTCTCACATAGATGTTTCTCTCTCTCTTTTAATCCCTCTCTCCCTCCCGCTCTACCTGAGGATAGATGCAAAAATGTCCTCTGGTGAGGATAAAAAAAAAATTCTGAGTGCTGACGAAATAATGCTGATATAGTACATTTCATATTATGATGGGGGAAGTCCAGGGCAGTAGGTGCCACAGAACCTCACAGCACGAGGACCTAACACTGTCTGAGAAACTGGGAAAGGTCTACTGGAGGAAATGTTCACATTGGAACCTAAAGGATGAGAAGAGCTAGACAGGCAAAGGAGGTCACTTGGCCCAGGATTTGAAAAGCAACTGGATTAATTGTGTTCTGCTTGCCTGTGGCTAATGCTTGTACCCTTACAAGGCAGCAGATTTGAAAACCAGACAAGACATTTCTTCTACACTAGTCCTTCAAACTGATCTTTTTTGTCACACATATGGCTCACCTATGAAGGAGAGAGCATTAGAATTAAAATCAGTATTGAAGCTAAGGAAAAGATCAATCAAACCTATAATCCAGAACATAAAACACTGAATCACAAGCATAAGTATCTTGAAATTTCTTCTTTATAAACATATTTACTAAACAAAGAAGGAACAAAATATTTGGGAGCAAAGTTCAGCTATTAATTTAAAAATATGAACTATTTAAACTATACATTTAAGTTGGTTTTACAGATTGTATGAAGGTAAAATATTTATAAGTCACTGAGTTGAAGTCCAAATATTAGACATCACAAACTAAACAAACAAGATACTTTCTGACCATTTACAGACAGTCCCTGACTTACAATGGTCCAACTTATGATTTTTTTACTTTATGATTGTGTGAATGCAATACACTTTCCGTAGAAACCCTACTTCAAATTTTGAATTTGAATCTTTCCTGGGCTAGCAATATGTAATACATTACTCTTTCTGATGCTGGCCAGTGACAGTGAGATTCTGACCAACTATAGGCTAATGTAAGTGTTCTAAGCATGTTTAAGGTAAGCTAAGCTAAGCTCTGATGATTGGTAAGTGTATTAAATGCATTTTTAACTTAGAATGGAATAATAGGGATGTAAGTCGTAAGTCAAGTAACATCTGTATAAAACTTTTTCTACCCCTGGCCGATTTGGCTCAGCAGTTAGAGTGTTGGCCAGCGGACCAGAGAGTCCCAGATTTGGTTCCCGTTAAGGGCATGTACCTCGGTTGCAGTTTGTCCCTGGCCCTGGTTGGGTTATGCAGGAGGCAGCCACTCGATATGTCCCTTTCACATTGATGTTTCTCTCTCTCTCTCTCTCTTTGCCTCCCACTCTATCTGAACAAAAAATGGAAAAATGTCCTCGAGTGAGGATTAAAAAAAAAACAAAAAACAACTGAGCCACACCAGCCAGGGCTATGGTAATATGTTTAAGGCTATGTATATAACCTAGTTCTGCCAATAGTTCTGTAACTCAGGGCAAACACATATTATAAGATTCACTTTATCTCTGAAATAATATGAGGTTATTTCCAACTCTAAAAATCTATGACTATTTGTATTTCATTAGGTACACGCCACTTGATTTATCTGCATTTTAGCTAGGTCAATGAATCAGGAAACATGCACAGTAAATAAAAAATGCCTTAATCCCACTGATAAGCAGAAAAGGGACACACACACACACACTTAAAGGACTTAAAATAGTCCTTTGTTAAGCAAAATCAGTGTGGCTACAGGATAAGAGGAAATATCTAAGTTATAGCCAACATAAATTGTTTACTTAAAGATTACATCTCTATTTATATATAACACATCACAGCATAAAAGAACACCCCATTTGTCTCAAAGTACAAGTTAAATATACAAGGTGGGACAAAAGTAGGTTTATAGTTGTTCGTATGGAAAACACAATAATAAATAATACAAGAATAAACTTTGTTTTGTATAGTCACAACTGTAAACCTACTTTTCTTTTTAATTCTCACCCGAGGATATTCTTCCATTTATTTTCAGATAGAGTGGGAGGGAGGGAGGGAAACATTGATGTGAGAGGGACACATCAACTGGTTGCCTCCCACATGACTCCAACCAGGGCCGGGGACGAACCGAAATGGAGGTAGTACGTGCTTTTAGCCAGAATTGAACCTGAGACTCTTTGGTCCACGGGCCGATGCTCTAACCACGGGGCCGTTAAAACAGCCAGGGTTATAAACCTACTTTTGCCCCACCCTGTATATATTCCCTGAGTGGTGTCATGTCTGGATGTCTGTATATTGGTTGTGAGTATAGATTCAGGGTTTCCTTGGGTTTCTTTCGAGGGCTCTTCTTTATCTTCACTCAGTACTTCTCTCTATTCTCGTTTTCCTTCTACTTAAACAGTCTGGTATTCTTTTTTTTTTAAACTAAATTTGTTGGGGTGACATTGGTTAATAAAATCATACAGTTTCAAGTGTACAATTCTATTATACAGATTGCCATTTTTTTTTTTTTATCCTCACCTGAGGACATTTTTTTCCATTTTTTGTTCAGATAGAGAGAGAGAGAAACATTGATGTGAAAGGGACACATTGAGTGGTTGCCACCCGCACGACCCAACCAGGGCCGGGGACAAACTGCAACCGAGGTACGTGCCCTTAGCGGGAACCGAACCTGGGTCTCTCTGGACCGCAGGCCGACGCTCTAACCGCTGAGCCAAACCAGCCGGGGTGAGGATAAATTTTTTAATTGATTTTTTTTAGAGAGAGGAAGAGGGAGAGAGGGAGAAACATTGATGTGAGAAACATTGATGGGTTGCCTCCCATACACAACCCAAGAAGAGAACAAACTGGCAACCTAAGGTATGTGCCTTGACCGGGAATCGAACCTACAGCCTTTTGGTGTATGGGACAATGCTCCAACTAAGCCACCTGGCCAAGGGCCAAAGTGTCATTCTTACATTCAATACCCAATTTCATCACTTGCTCACGTCAGTTCTTTGAAATGTTTTTGCCCATGAATCATGACATGTATTTTTTTTTTTTATCCTCACACAAGGGCATTTTTTTTTTGGTATGTGCCCCTAGTGGGAACCGAACCCAGGACTTTCCAGTCCATGAGCCAACACTCTAACCACTGAGGCAAACCGGCCAGGGCCTTTTTATTTTGCATTTATTTTCAGATAGAGCAGGAGGGAGAGGGGGAAGTGAGAGAGAGAAACATCAATGTGAGAGAGACACATCGACTGGCTGCCACCCACACAACCCAACCAGGACCGGGGACAAACTGCAACCGAGGTACGTGCCCTTAGCGGGAACCGAACCTGGGTCTCTCTGGACCGCAGGCCGATGCTCTAACCACTGAGCAAACCTGCCAGGACATGACATGTACTATTTATAACAGAAGCGGAAGTTAAAAGATGCAAATATCACACAAATTAATTCAAAGATTATTTTATTTTTTAAATCCTCACCTGAGGGTATTTTTCCATTGATTTTCAGATAGAGAAGGAGGGAGGGAGGGAGAGAGAAAAAAACATCAATGTGAGAGAGGCACATTGATTGATTGGTTGCCTCTCACACGACTCCAACCAGGGCTGGGGATAGAACTGCAACCGATGCAAGTGCCCTTGACCGGACTCGAACCTGCAACTCTTTGGTCCATGGGCTGTCATTCTAACCGCTGAACCAAACCAGCTAGGGCTCAAATATTATTTTAAAATTACAGAACAAAACAAAACAAAATATGCCCGGACCAATGTGGGTCAGTTGATTGGGCGTAGTTCCGTGCACTTCTAGGTTGCCAGATTGATTCCTGGTCAGGGTACATGCCTGGGTTTTGGGCTTGATCCCTGTAGGGGGTGTGCAGGAGGCCGCTGATCGATGTTTCACTTTCACAAAAATGTTTCTACCTCTCTGTCTCCCTTCCCCTCTCTAAAAATCAATTAAAGCCCAACCAGTGTGGCTCAGTGGACTGAGCATTGTCTCATGCACCAAGAGGTTACTGGTTCGATTCCTGATCAAGGCACATGCCTGGGGTTGCAGGCTTGATCCCTGGTGTGGGGTATGCAGGAGGCAGCCAATTGATGTTTCTCTCTCATTGATGTTTCTCTCTCTCTCTCCTTCTCCCTCTAAAAAAAAATCATTAAAAACATATTTTAGCCCTGGCCGGTTTGGCTCAGCAATTAGAGCATTGGCCTGTGGTCCAGAAAGACCTGGGTTCGATCCCCGCTAAGGGCATGTACCTTGGTTGCAGTTTGTCCCCGGGCCTGGTTGGTCGTGTGGGTGGCAGCCACTCGATGTGTACTTTTCCCATTGATGTTTCTCTCTCTCTTCCTCTCTTCTCTTTTCCTCTCCCTCCCTCCCATTCTATCTGAATGAAAAAATGGAAAAATGTCCTTGGGTAAAGATAAAAAACAAAAAAAACCATATTTAAAAAAATCAATTAAAAAACAATCTTTTAAAAAAAAAAGTAGAAAGTAAAAACTCAGTCACCAACTTAAAGGGTTTAGATATCTATCTATCTATGTTTTTATTGTTTTTTTTAGAGAGAGGAAGGGAGAGAAATAGAAACATTGATGTGAGAGAGAAACATCGATCGGCTGCCTCCTGCACACCCCCTACTGGGGATCAAGTCTGCAACCCAGGTATATATCCTGACCCAGAACTGGGACCTCTCAGTCCATGGGATGATGCTCAATCCACTAAACCACACCGGCTAGGCATTAGAGGATTTTTATGAAGTGGTCTCTGTTATATCCATGGTCTAAAATTTCTCACTCAAGAAAACACATTCATTTCTAAACATTTATTATATCTTTCTTTGCTGGAAACAGAAGTTTTTTTCTTTGACAAAACTGTCCCAGGGGAACAAAACAAATGCTTTTCCAAATTAGAGCAGATCTTCCTAAAATGTCAGTGTGTGATAACTAAAATATGGTTACAGTCTTTTTCTTTGGTAATGCTTCACAAGTTTGAGTGTCATCCTTGTCAGGGGCCATGCTAATCTTCTCTGTATCATTCCAATTTTAGCATATGTGCTGTAGAAGAGAACATGATAGGACTTTTAAATTTCATAAAAGCTATTAAGATGGTGGTTTTGGCCGTTTTGCAGATGGTCCATCTGAGTTAGTTCTGTTATCAATGTTATTTTCATCTTCTGCATCATCTTCATCATCACCTTTTAAAATAAATATTTGTATGACAATATGTTCAGTGGTTGAAAGAAATATAATTAAAATAGTTGATAATGCGACTGGTTCACATTAGGATTAATAAAACCATGCATTTTCCAGATCTGATGTACCATTTAAAAGATTTCAGTAATTTTGGTGTTTAAAACATTTCCTATCTCTTTTTTTGAAGATATAATTCACATAACCATAAAGTTCACTTTATAAAGAATATAACTTATTAATTTTTGGTATATTCACAAGATTATGCAATCAACACCACTATCTAGTTCTAGAACATTTTCATCATTCTAGAAACAAATCTCATACCCATTAGCAGTGACTCCCTATTCCCCTCAGTCCTTGGCAACCGCTAATCTACTTTCTATCTCTATAGATGTCTATTCTGTACATTTTATATAAATGGAATCATATAATATGTGGCCTTTTGTGACTGTCTTCTTTCACGTAGCATAATGCTTTCAAGGTTTATTCACATTGTAGTATGTCTGTGTACTTCATTCCTTTTTATTGCTGAACAATATTCCACTATATGGATATATCACAGTTTGTTTATCCACTCATCACTTGATGAACATTTGTGTTTTTTCCACTTTTTAGCTATTATGAACCATGCTGCTATAAACATACTGTATATGTTTTTGTGTCACTATATGCTTCCAATTCTCTTGGGAGAACTAGGAGAGGAACTGATGGGTCAGATGGTAACTTTATGTTTATCTTTTTCAGGAACTGCCACACTCTTTTCCAAAGAAGGTACGCCATTTTACATTTTCATCAGCAACGTATGAGGGCTCCAATTTCTTCATATCCTAGCCAACACTTGTTACTGTTCTTTTTTTATTTTAATCCTCAACCAAGGATATTTTTCCATTGATTTTTTTTTTCCAGATAAAGTGGGAGGGAAGGAGGGAGAGAGAGAGAGAAACATCGATGTGAGAGAGACACATTGATGGGTTGCCTCCTGCACGATCCCAAACGAGGCCAGGGATCAAATCCACAATCAAGGTACATGCCCTTGACTGGGAATCAAATCCAAGCCTCTACTGTCCTGGGGCCAACGCTCTAACTGCTGAGCCAAACAAGCCAGGGCAGTTATTGTTCTTTTTGATTATAGACATCCTAGTGGGCATGTAGCGCTATCGCACTGTGGTTTTGATTTGTATTTCCCTGCTGGCCAATGATGTTGAACATCTTTTCATGTGTTTATTAGCCCCACATATATTTTTTGGAGAACTGTCTAGCCGAATCCTTTGTATCTGGGAATTGGATTATTTGTATTTTTAGTGTTAAATTCTGTCATTTTTCTTTAGTACTTACAATTTTTTATTTTGTAGACTATTTGTTAATTGAGAGATAATTAATATAACACAAAATTCACCATTTTATCTCTATCAATTATTTTTTTATCCTCATCCGAGGACATTTTTCCATTTTTTGTTCAGATAGTGGGAGGGAGGGAGAGACAGAGAGAGAAACATCGACGTGAAAGGGACACATTGAGTAGCTGCCTCCTGCATGACCAACCAGGGCCGGGGATAAACTGCAACCGAGGTACGTGCCCTTAGCGGGAACCAAACCCGGGTCTCTCTGGACTGCAGGCAGATGCTCTAACCGCTGAGCCAAACAGGCTAGGGCTATCTCTATCACTTTTAACAAAGGTAATTCAAACCTAAGGTTTATGGAGATTTCATTAAGCAAATAATACAAAAACATATCCACCTATACAAAGATATTACTAACCCGCCATTTTATTTTTGGACTATATAAGGGAAAGTTTATTTAGAAGAAATGGGCTCAGGAAACAAGTTAAAGAGGCAAAAAAAGAGCCCTTAGAGCTTAGGAGACAGAGAGAGGCAAGGAAAACGCACCTGGGGGAAGGGAGTGGGGAAAGGTACCTCAAGCTCCACAGAGAGAGCAAGGCTGGGTCCTAGGTCCTAAAGGCTTTTAAGGGTGGGGATTTTAGGGGAGGTTCCAGGGGAGGATCTCAAAAGAATATTCATCAGCTTTCCCAGTGTGTTCCTTCAGGGTCCTGGTTTCCACTGATCAATCAGTTATTAGTCAATGCAACTAGACTCACAATGAACAGAATAGGTGGCAGTTATTTTTTCAATAAGTAATGACACATTAAAAAAAAAAAGGCTATGCCCGGCCAGTGTGGCTCAGTGGTTGAATGTCAACCCACCCACCAGGAGGTCGCAGGTTCGATGGCTGGACAGGGCACATGCCCAGGTTGTGGGCCAAATCCCCAGTGGGGGGCATGCAGGAAGTGACCAATCGATGTTCTCTCTCATCCATGTTTCTATCTCTCTCCCTCTCCCTTCCTCTCTCTCTAAAAGCAATAAAGGGGAGCCCTGGCCGGTTTTGCTCAGCGGTTAGAGCGTCGGCCTGCGGTCCCTAGAGACCCGGGTTCGGTTCCCGCTAAGGGCATGTACCTCGGTTGCAGTTTGTCCCCGGCTCTGGTCAGTCGTGCGGGTGGCAGCCACTCGATGTGTCCCTTCACGTCGATGTTTCTCTCTCTCTCTGTTCCTCTCTCCCCCTCCTACTCTACCTGAACAAAAAATGGAAAAATGTCCTCCGGTGAGGATAAAAAAAAAAAAAAAAAAAAAAAGCAATAAAGGGGGAAAAAAGGCTCTAGCTATATACGCCTGTCCTCATGCCAATGATAACATTTTCAACAGATTAGAGGTATTTCTGGAGCCAAGAAACAGACAATATACGTCATATGGAAACAATCTATTATCTGAACTCAGTGTAATGTTCCAAATTGGATCCTTCACATTATCTGGAGTGTCAAGCTGGAAAAAAGAAAGTAGAGCTTAAGCTACTCTACAGAGGAGTTAAGCCCTAACTCCGGTATTTAGTTCACAGGTTCTTCCATCTAGGGCAGTCAAAATATACCCACCTTTTTGCATTCAAAATATAAAGATTTAAAAAATATTAACGCAGTTACATTTCATGTTTCTACTTTCAAACCACACCTACAAGACTGGAATATGGGAGAGTCGTGGCTGGAGTCTTAAAACTTGTTAGACTGAAATCGGTCCCAATCTTCTGAACCTTCTATTCCTAGGATAGACGGCAGTCCACACGTTTGTAATTCACACCTGGTAAACCCCTTTTCATCTCAACACCCAACTCAAGTCATGCCCTCTCTGAAGCCTCCCTGGGTCCTCTCAATTTGCAGTACACATTAGTTACAAATGGTCCTGGGGCCATACTTCCACTCTTTAATATGAGTGTTGGCCTGTTTAACCCCTCACAACTCTGAGGTCCTGTTTAACCCCTCACAAGGAAAGGAACTGTGTCAAATTCACCTTTTTTTCTTTTTCTTTCTTCTAGCGAGGAAGGGTAAGGGTGAGAGAAAGAAACATCAACTTGTTGTTCCACTTACTGATGCATTCATTGGTTGATACCTGTCAGTGCCCTGACCGCTGATGGAACCCGCAACCTGGGCCTATGGGGAAGAGCTCTAACCAACGGAACCACTCGGCCAGGGCCCACCTTATTCTTTCTCCAGAGCTCGGCCCAGTGCCTGGCACAGAGTAGGCGTTCAGCAAATGTGTGCGTGATAAATGACACAAAACACTTGGGTAGAAGCAGCCCGGATAAATCAGCCCAGATTCCGCCCAAATAGGGCGTAAGGTGTCAACAATTTTTAGGTGGAATTCTGCTTCCCCCGAGGCTCACTTTTTTCACGTCTTCTATTGTACACGGGCTCCCCGAAGAGATTTTCCCCCAGGCTCCCTTTCCCCGCCCTCCACCGTCTCAGAACTCACCGATCAAGGCCCCGTCTGGAGCTGCTTCCGGCTGTACCTGGGGGCCCAAGAGCTCGGCCACCAGCTCCCTCATCCGGGCCAAGCCGGACAATAGCCCCTGGAAAGGGTCGACGTCGTCCGGCGCCTCACAAAGTACCCGCAGTTGCTGCGGCTGCCCGTCCAGCCCAATGTACTCGCCTAAAACCTCCATGGCAACCACTGAGTTTCCAGAACGCGCCACCGGGAAGTAGCACCCGGAAGCGGAAACCAGTCCCCAGCAAGCTCAGGCGAGAGAAGGGAGAGGAGTGACTTCCGTTTGTCGGAAGTCGCTCCTCCCCCTTCCTTTGCTTTCCTTATTTTGGGATTGGTTCCTGACACTCAGGACCCGCCTCCTCCGGCCACGCCTCTCGTGGCCGCTTTTCCCGCCTCTGCCGGAGCAAAGCTGCGATCTGGTGACAGTTGAGGATGGCCGGAGCTGAGGGTCCCGCCGGGCGCCACTCGGAGCTGGAGCCCGTGGTATCGTTGGTCGACGTACTTGAGGAGGACGAGGAGTTGGAGAATGAGGCGTGCGCCGTACTGGGCGGCAGCGACTCCGAAAAGTGCTCCTACTCGCAGGTGGGCGCGCGGCGGGGGCCTCGGCTCCCTCGGCTCCCTCGGCTCCCTCGGCTCCCTGGGAACCTTCTCTTCCCCGCCGGACTTACCCTATTCCCGCCTGCCGCGGCTGTCTTCCTCGTGGTGGATCGGGACCGCCGTTCGTCGTAGGCGCCCCCAGCCCGGGCCCAGCTGCCGTTTTACCCTCAGCCTCCTGGGCCCCCTTCCACACCCTGTGTCCAGCAGGGGTCCCCTCCTCCCTCGGTTCTCCTCCGGCCGCTCAGGATTCGCCAGGCTTTGGCCCTGGAGCAGCTGCTCTTTTCTTCCTCCGCAGCCTCTTCTCGGTGCCCGGCTGCTTTTCACGAAGCCATCCCCGTGACCTCTCAAATCCAGACATCTTTGTCCCGACTTTTCCCACCCTAAGGGTATTTACTAGGAACCGAATGGGAGAGGCAAAGAGAGTTCAAGGAGAGAGCCCGGCTTCGAAAACCTCCCCTTATGGGCTGGGCTCCTTGACAGCTAGTTCTGTGCAGTTTGGTTCAGCTGGTAGTTGATTGGGGAGGCGAAACAAGTACCTTGTGGTTCTGCGGTCGCCCCCCCCCCCCCCCCATGGAGATAGGAACTAGAACAGCAGATGGCTTTGGCAAAGTCGGGGTGGGGGGCTGCTTGAAGAGGAAATTTGGCGTTTGGAAGACGTGAACAGGAATTTGAGGGGGGTGTGATGTAGTGTTGGGTGACTCATACTGTATATTTCTAGGTACAAAAATGGATCGAGGTGGGTAGAAGAAAACTCCAAAGGGATGAGAATTCGTAGGGTGAAGATGGTTGTCTTCCAGGGCAATGGAATGGAATATTAGGGAATGTAGAGAGTGTTGGGGTCTTTATGTGGTATGGACTGAGATCATAATACCAGTTGAGTTTACACTGCGAAGTGGTTAGATTTTTAAATACACCTGGTATCCAGAGATAGTCCCAGATGTTGGCTGGTAATTTAAAACCTTTGGTCACCACTAGAACAACTTTTTCTCTGCTTTTTTCTTTTTTAAAAAATGTCTGTATATAAGCTATTTTTGAATTGTGGTTAGCTTTATAAAACAGACTTACTTAAATTTTTCTTTTTATTGTAGTAAAATATATGGAAAATTGCACAAATAATATGTAGGGCTTGAAAACAAACCCATGCAGGTACCTACCGTCCAGATCTATAAATAGAACATCACTGGCATTCCAGAAGCTCCCCTGTGTCTTCTTCCTTCTTACAGGAGGGTGATCATCAAAATTTGTTAAAAGTCTTGCCGGTTTTTTCTTCAACTTTTTTTTTTCAAAACATTTCTAAACTACAAATAAGTTGAAAGAAGAATATTATGAATACTTGTGTATCTCTTACATATATTCATTTTTTAACATTTTCCATTTATCTTTCTCCTCTTCTTTATAATACACTTTTTCTTTTTCATTCTGTGATGAGGCATTTGAACATAAGTTGCAGGTATCACCACACTGCACCTCTAAGTGATTCAGCATGCATCTAAAAAAATCAAAGGGATTATTTTTTAATGCACTGATTTTGTCTTTGATGGAATCAAGCATTTACCAAAATTAAAGTGTGATATTACTTACATCAACCTGTACACATTTTCCTACTTTTTCATATGTTAAACTGAATAAGTATTCTAGCTTATTCACAGCTGATTGAAAACATTAAACTTCCTATCACTGTAAGAAAAATTGTATGAAAGCAATCACTAATATAGTACGTATATAGTGATATGAAACAGTGTTTTGGCACTCTCTCTTTTTTTTTATTTTTTTTATCCTCACCCGAGGACATTTTTTGTTCAGGTAGAGTGGGAGGGAGAGAGAGGAAGAGAGAGACATCGATGTGAAAGGGACACATCGAGTGGCCGCCACCCGCACGACCGACCAGGGCCGGGGACAAACTGCAACCAAGGTACATGCCCTTAGCGGGAACCAAACCGGGTCTCTCGGGACTGCAGGCTGATGCTCTAACCGCTGAGCCAAACCGGCCAGGGCGGCACTCTCTTATATAAGCTTTTTTATTAGTCTCAGTAGTTTTTACAGGAAAATCTTGGCCACAGATAACCTGATTTCAGTGATTTTTCAGATCACAATATGGGTGGGTATTAGGTAACTATGCCATATTTCATTAATTCTCTATTTTTCATTTTGGGGCTGTCTTTTAGGTCTCAGTAAAGAGACAAGCACTATATGCCTGTAGTACCTGCACCCCCGAGGGAGAAGAACCAGCAGGAATTTGCCTAGCTTGCAGTTATGAATGTCATGGAAGTCATAAACTATTTGAGCTGTACACAAAAAGGTAAAGACAATCAGTGGTTGGTGCTGAATGCTTTTTAAATGTTTAGATTCTTTCCTAGCTGCATTTTTTTTAAAATCTTGCTTTTCCATTTAAAGTAGCTATGTACTGGTCAATTTATTATAGTTTTATGTAATAGAATTTGAGACAATAGTTTTTCCAGATGGCCTTTTAAAATATGATTATGGTACAAACTCAAACTACTCATCCTTCTCTGCCATTAATTTACTTGTGTATCTGGTTATTATATATATATGTTTCTGCATGTTAATTTCCAGAATAGTTAAATCTTTTATTGTTATGTGCTTGGAGAAATTCTGAATTGGATACACGAGCAGCAACCAAGCAAGCCATTTTTTAGATCCTAGAAATGAATTTAAAGGGAAGGGGCTATGATAGGAACTTTAAAAAGTCATTAGATTTAAAAGAAAAATTAAAATTGGCTCTTCCTCCTTTGTTTCAGAAATTTTCGTTGTGATTGTGGAAACAGCAAGTTTAAAAATTTGGATTGCAAATTATTTCCTGTAAGTAAGCACTGTAACTATACATGCATTGAAAATAATTGAGATTGATATTTGACAGAGTGGATTAAAAAAATATTTTCCAGCCCTGGCCAGTTTGGCTCAGTGGTTAGAGCGTCGGCCTGCGGTCCGTAGAGATCCGGGTTCGGTTCCCGCTAAGGGCACGTACTTCGGTTGCAGTTTGTCCCCGGCCCTGGTTGGTTGTGCGGGTGGCAGCCACTCGATGTGTCCCTTCACGTCGATGTTTCTCTCTCTCTCTCTCCCTTCCTCTCTCTCCCTCCCACTCTATCTGTACAAAAAATGGAAAAATATCCTTGGGTGAGGATAAAAAAAATAAAAAAAAAAAAAAATATTTTCCAAAAGGGAAGTTCTTATGCTTATTCTTTGCAAATGGTAAATCAATATGAGACTCCATTTTTATTTATTAATTTTTTTAAATCCTCACCTGAGGATATTTTGTAATTCATCTTCAGATAGAGTGGGAGAGAGGGAGGGAGAGAGAGAGAGAAACATCGATGTAAGAGAGACACATTGACCAATTGCCTCCTACACGACCCTGACCAAGGCTGGGGACCAAACCACAACCAAGGTACGTGCCCTTGACCAGGATCCAACTCGCAACTCTTATGGTCCACTGGCTGACGCTCTAACCGCTGAGCTAAAGCAGCCAGGGCTAGACTCCATTTTTTATCCTGTTGGAAAACTAAGTAACCTGTTTAGAGCCTACAGTGTAGATTATAATTAATATGAAGATTTTGGGAAAATGTTCTTTGCACTTCTTTTCAGATTTAATTATGTTAATTGTGCTCATACTCCAAAGCTTTTATTTATTTTATTTATTTTTTAGAGAGAGAGGAAGGAAGAGAGAGATAGAAACATTGATGTAAGAGAGAAACATTGATCTGCTGCATCTTGCATGCCCCCCACTGGGGATGGAACCCACACCTGGGCATGTGCCCTGACCAGGAATCAGACCAGCAACCTCTTGGTGCACAGGTCAATGCTCAACCACTAAGCCATACTAGCTGGGCAAGCTCTAAGGCTTTAAAGCAAAGGATATGACTCTAAAAACTGGATAATTAAAACTTGGTAATAATGAATGTGGGCTAGATGCACGCAGGAGTTTTTCACTGCTTTTTGGCTAATAAAAACTATGCTTATACAATAACTTTTAGTGAAATAACAGAAATGAAAGAAAGTAAGGGATTTTATATTGTTCAGTCATAGTTGCTAAAACTGTTAGGCGTTTCTCTCCTTTGAAGATTATTTTTAGACAATTTTTTGTCTGCTTTTGTTATTAATCCTCACCAAGGATATATATACTTTTTTTCCCTTTATTGATTTTAGAGAGAGAGGAAAGGAGAGGGAGAGAGAGATAGAAATATTGAAGACAGAGAACATCGATTGGCTGTCTCCTGCATGCCTCACATAGGGGATTTGGCCCACAACCTGGGCATGTGCCCTGAGCAGGAATTGAATGGGCGACCTCTTGGTGCATGGGTTAACAACGCTCAACCACTGAGCCACACTGGCTGGGCGAGGATATTTTTTCTATTGATTTTTTTTTTTTTTTTATGTAAAGAGAGTGGAAGGGAGGGAGGGAGTTAGGGAGAGAAAGAGAGAAAAATAAATAAAAACACCTATGTGAGAGAGACACATTGATTGGTTGCCTCCTGCACATGCCTTGACTGGAGCTGGGGCCAAGCCTGCAACCTAGGTATGTACCCTTGATCTGGAATTGAACTTGAGACCCTTCTGTCCACAGGTCGGTGCTCTAACCATTGAGCAGCCCCAACCAGACTCTTGTCTGCTTTTTACTTTTACATCCTAATAACCTGGGGGCTTTGGCTATTACAGCTGGCTGTTAAGTACTTTGAAATTTTAGTAATGCCAGTTTACATAGGTTGCTAATTTTTTTAAAAGATTTTTTAAATTGATTTTTAGAGAGAGAGGAAAGGAGAGTGAGAGAGAAAGAGAAACATTGATGTGAGAGTGGACCATTGGTCGGTTTCTCCTGGATGTCCCCCACTGAGAATCGAACTGCAACCTGCCCATGTGCCCTGACCAGGAATTGAACCGGCAACCCCCAGTTGCACTAATGGTGCCCAACCAACTGAGCCACACCAGCCAGGGCTATAGGGTGATAATTAATACTTACGATTAACTTTTATTTCTGTGTTATCAAGTGGGTATATTCAGTTTCCTCCAGTTGCTTCAAAGAAGATAAATTATTTTTCCCTGTATCCTGGAAAAAGTATCCCTTTAATAGGAGTGAATTCTTTTTCTTTGTATATTTAATGTAGACATTTATTGAATGCAGAAATGTCATAGTGCATGAAATTATGGTTAAAATTAGTATATTGAAATTAATATCTTTCAGGACAAAGCAAAGATAAATTCTGGCAATAAGTATAATGACAACTTTTTTGGATTGTACTGCATTTGTAAGAGACCTTATCCCGATCCTGAAGATGAGGTAAGAATTGGAGGTTGTGGGACTATGTTATCTCTAGCCTTCATTCCTCAGGCTCTTGTCATATCTGGGCCTCTGCAGCTGTTCAAGGGGGAATTTGGAGATTGTAAAGGATTCTGGATTTATCCCTTTTGATGAATTTGGGCTGGATCAAAACTGGTACAGATCTCAACTATTCTTTTTTTTTTTTTTTTTTTTTTTTTTATCCTCACCCGAGGATATTTTTCCATTTTTTGTACAGATTGAGTGGGAGGGAGAGAGAGGAAGGGAGAGAGAGAGAGAAACATCGACGTGAAGGGACACATCGAGTGGCTGCCACCCGCACGACCAACCAGGGCCGGGGACAAACTGCAACCGAAGTACGTGCCCTTAGCGGGAACCGAACCCGGGTCTCTCCGGACCGCAGGCCGACGCTCTAACCGCTGAGCCAAACCGGCCAGGGCATCAACTATTCTTATTCTTACATCATAAGAATGAAATATTGAATGGACTTTCCCAAGGCCAGGACCTTACTCCTTCCTGTCCTTCTTTGCCTACCTGCCTGCTCTACTCTCCTGAATACTTTCTAAAAAAATGGCCTTCAATTTCTTGTCTTTCTGGAAGGAAAGAAATAGCATGTACAAATGATCCTCTTAAAATTTTTAATTAGAACCCTGGCCGGTTTTGCTCAGTGGTTAGAGCGTTGGCCTGCGGTCCAGAGAGACCCGGTTTCGGTTCCCGCTAAGGGCACGTACCTTGTACCTTGGTTGCAGTTTGTCCGCGGCCCTGGTTGGGGTCGTGCGGGAGGCAGCCACTTGATGTGTCCCTTTCACGTCGATGTTTCTCTCTCTCTCTTCCACTCTACCTGAACAAAAATGGAAAAATGTCCTCGGGTGAGGATAAAAAAAATATAAAAAAATTTTCAATTAGAAATACACACAAAAAGAGTTCTTCCTCACTCCTATACTGTCTTTCTCCCGGACATAATCACTATTAACAATTTTTTCAGTGTATATATTTTAGGCCTTTTTCTGTGCACATATAAGTGAGTGAATGTGTGTTTTACTTTGTAGTTTTCCTTTTCTTTTAACGAAAATAAAAATTTTATACATTCGCTTCTGCAACTTGCTTTTCTCATTTATCAATTTATCTTTGACAAGCCTTAGTTACCTAAATATTTTATAGCAGAATGGCGTGTTCTGTATTTTCATTATTATATAGAAAGTGGCAGTGAACACCATTATACAGTAATATAACTGAGTAAACTCCTGCAAGATTTATGTAGAATGGATACCTGGAGGTAGAATTGATGGATCAAAGGATATTTGTATTTAAAATTGTGATCATATCTGTGAAGAGTGTTCAGCTACCTACAGTATGTGATACTGGTTTTTCCCCAACACTGTTGTCATCCCTGCATATTATCAGTCTTTTACAATTTTGCCATCCTAATAGATAGAAGAACTATCTTTTGAAAATTTTCCTTTCCTTGATCATGAGTGAGGTTATGCATCTTTTGACGAGTTTATTGGAAATTTGTAATTAACCTTCTGTCTGAATTGTCCTTTCATATCTTTGGCCCGTATTGTCATTGGGTTAGATTTTGCTTATGTATTTACTGATTGAAAGTAGTCTTTTTGTAGTTAATGAAATTAGCTTTCTGCTGTCTTCCTTTCTCTTGTCTTGGAATTATAATTATTGAACCAAATTATTTAGAGGAAAAAATTAAATATATCTTTGAGTTAACAAAGATAAAACCTTAAAATTGGATATTTTAAGGTATGGGTTAAAGTGTTATAACACTTTTTTAAATTCAAAAGACAGAAAAAAATAAGATGATGAATAAATTGATCAAGGCAGCAGAAAGAATAAAACTGATTACATATATGGGTTCTTTTTCCTGTAAGAACCAGTAATGAAGAAAGGACATAATTACATTGGAATGTTAATCAGTAGCTATGAAAGCCTGGAAACAAAAGGAAAATTATTCTAAAAGTAGTTTATGCCCTATGATATATAACTTTCCTAGGCCAGGATTTATTCAAACTAGGGAAATTGTTTCAGTTTATATTAAAAGATTATAACATTTGCCCTGGCCAATTTGGCTCAGCAGTTAGAGCGTCTGCCCATGGACCAGAGAGACCCGGGTTTGGTTCCCACAAAGGGCATGTACCTCAGTTGCAGTTTGTCCCCTCCCCGGTTGGGGTTGTGTGGGTGACAACCAGTATTGCTGTGTCTCTCTCACATTGATGTTTCTCTCTCTCTCTTCCTCCCTCTCTCCTTCCTGCTCTATCTGAAGATGAATTCAAAAATGTCCTTGGGTGAGGATAAAAAAAAAAGAGAGAGAGATTGTAACATTTATTTTTCAGTGACTTGGCAGCATGATATGGTAAAAAGTCCCATTTGTCACATTCTGTATTGGTCAATTCATATTATTTCCCTGGGCCTGGGTTTGTGTTTATGTATAAAATGAGAATACATTACTTATAAAGGTTTGTGAGAGTCACGTATGAAGTCACTGATGTGGAAGTGCTGTGACAGTGGCTTGCGAAGTGCTCATTGCACTGTAACCCTTCTGTGCCACCAGTTTATGTACAATGAACTTCTCTCTGGCCCCTTGATCTGCAGTCTTTCACTCTCCCATTGGATATTTCTGTGGATAGTGATCTCACAGGTTTGGTAGAAAATTATTTAATATCAAATTTTACTGTGTGCCAGATTTACTTCCACGTCTCAGAATTCAGTGTAATCAAACTGCTTTCCATGTTAGATTCCCGATGAGATGATCCAGTGCGTGGTCTGTGAAGACTGGTTCCATGGAAGGGTAAGGAAATTTTTACCCTTTAAAGCCATTATCTGCACAAAAGGAGAAAAGGTCTTTTCTTTTTGAATTGTGTTATATTTTACATTATAGTTGCTCTTCTAAAAATATCCTATAAAGATATGATCACTGTAGTATTGCAGTATTTGTTTATAAAATAATGAGTATTTTGGACAACTTAGAGATCTCAAGAAAAATACTTAGTTTTCTGTATTCACAGCATCTTGGCGCCATTCCCCCCGAGAGTGGGGATTTCCAGGAGATGGTGTGCCAGGCCTGTATGAAGCGCTGCTCTTTCTTGTGGGCTTATGCTGCACAATTTGCAGGTAGGTGTCTCTGTGGAGTTGTTATGACACAAAGTTGTGCTTGTGAAATTTGTATGTTCGTTCCAGAATTTTTATCCCCCGTTTTTTTGGTTTTTTTTTTCGGTATGTGCCCCTAGCGGGAACCAAACCCGGGACTCTCTGGTCCACAGGCTGACGTTCCAACCGCTGAGCCAAACTGGCCAGGGCAGCACTTTTTTTTTTTTTTAATCCTCACCCGGGATATTCTTCCATTGACTTTCAGTTAGAGTGGGAGGGAGAAAGAGAGAAAAAAACATCAACATGAGAGGGACACATTGACTGGTTGCCTCCCACACGACCCCAACCAGGGCCAGGGATTGAATTGCAACTGAGTTGCAAGCCCTTGACCGAAATCAAACCCGAGACTCTTCAGTCCGAGAGCTGACGCTCTTAACTGCTGACCCAAACTGGCCAGGGCTTTAACACTATTACTAACTGGACTCTGAGGTATAGACAAAGAGTGTAAGATGTGTTCCTCCTTCACAAGGTACTTATTGGTTGATTAGGAGACTACCAAGAACAAATTTGTACTTAAATGGCATGATGCAGAGTATGCATGAGACTAGAATTAAAGAAACTGAAGGAAGCAGTTTTTGAATGGAACTTTGAAAGATAAAAAGAACCCAAATAAGTTGTTTTTTTTAAGTGTAAGATGTGCTGTTGATTGGGGAGGGGGTGGTAGGTATGTTATCTAGTGTTTTTATTGTACACTAAGAAATTGACCCAAAACAACTAATCAGCAATGAATAGTTTGAGGCATTGCATGTTTTATTTTATTGGTCATGCCATATGTATTATTTAGTTTTTTAAAGTGGCATGTATGGTATCTGCTGCTCTGGTCTCTTAATTTCTTGCCCATCTCACCTTAAGGGAACACTTCACTGATAAACCACAAACAGCAGCCATACCTAAGATCTTATCCTACACTTTTGATTTGTCTCAAATTTCTTAAACTTGATGCTCCCTGTTTTTGGTCATACTCTTCACAGCTCTCTCACTTTCCACTGGACCTGTATATATATTCATTGGGTTTGCTTAAGTGGTCTCCCCCCACTAGTTCATTTCCTTCCCTGTCAGCACATGCTTCATCTCCTATTACATTGAAATGCCATCATGTCCCATGAGCTCCCTCACAGTATTTCTGCCTCTATTCCTATCCTTTTTTATTCCTTCCCCATGAAGAAAAGCTGATTGTCTTTTCAAAACTGCCCTGTAACCTGTGTATGCAGTTAAATCTCTTACTATAGCCTCTTGCTTCTTGAGGTATACCATCTCTCATTAACATGTGTGGTATTTCCTTTCTCCTTTACATATAAAGTGCTTAAGTAGTGATTATATTTTTAAACAAACTGTTCAATTTTTTGAACTCTGGATTGGCACGCATAATCTAAAAAAAGTATTGATGTTTCCTTTCTCATTACTGCAGAGATTAAGACTGACTCTCCTTTTCTAGATTCTGAAATATTTTTTAAGCAGGTAAAGTGATTTTATTGTCTAATAGGTCTGTGGATCTGTGTTGTGTGTGTTTCATTGAACCAACAGTAACCAAAGTACCTGCTGAGGATGATGGGTTGGCGTTGAATGTTGATGGAATAAGTGATCAGGAAGTTATCAAACCTGAAAATGGAGATCATCAAGATAGTACCCTCAAAGAGGATGTTCCAGAACATGCAAAGGATGCTGTCAAGGAAGTTAAAGCAGAGCAGACTAATGAACCATGTACCAGCTCTAGTTCTGAATCTGATCTCCAGGTAACAGATGAAGTAGGAACCATAAAAGAAATAAAACTTAAGCCCTGGCTGGTTTGGCTCAGTGGTTAGAGCATCGGCCTGCAGTCCAGAGGGACCCAGGTTCGGTTCCCGCTAAAGGCACATACCTTGGTTGCAGTTTGGCCCCAGCCCTGGTTGGGTCGTGCAGGTGGCAACCACTTGATGTGTCCCTTTCACATCGATGTTTCTCTCTCTCTCTCTTCCTCTCTCTCCCTCCCACTCTATCTGAACAAAAAATGGAAAAATGTCCTTGGGTGAGGATTAAAAAAAAAAAGAAAGAAAGAAAACTTAAGCAAAATTAATTCTGTAAGCTTTATAGCTTTGGATCTCAATTGTGCACTTAGCCTAAAGAAATCTTCTTATAAATCTAAACAATGAAAACATGAAAGTTTAAAAAATACACTTCAAAACTTAATTTTATTTCAGACAGTATTTAAGAATCAACATCTCAACACAGAATCACAGTCTGGCTGCAAACTTCAGGAGCTTAAAGCTAAACATTTTATAAAGAAAGACTGTGCCACCTATTGGCCCCTGAACTGGCGTAGCAAGTTATGTACCTGCAAAGACTGTATGGTAAGTACCTGATCAAGTTCAGTGTCAGTATGTTTTATGGACTGATGCCTAAAATAACAATATCTGAAAACTATATTTATGAAATTAATGTTAGGAGTGTAGAGGAGTTTAAAACTTTTATTCATTTATTTGTTTGTTTTATTTATTTATTTTTCATCACCATTTATCCCCCCATACTCTCCTCCACCCAAAATTTTTATATTAAGCAAATTTATAAAATAGTATTTGTAATCTAAATGCTTGTGGAAGAAATGAAGAATTATGCATTTTTATTTGCTTCATTTTAGTGGGAAAATAGTAATTATTAGCTTTTTTTATATTGTAAAATTGCTTGGAAATACAAAGTGCTTGAGAGTCACAGTAAGTCAATCACCTTTAAGTAAAGATCTCTTAGACCATACAACGTCTACTAGGAAGTTGAGAGATTTCTAAAAGAGATGTGGGCAAAAAGAATAAATCACTCAAGCAACCCTGGGGGAAAAGGCTCAGGTTTTTCTGGCATTTGATCTAAAAAAACTAAATTTTTAGTGATCCTCATGAGGTTGACTTTCTGAGAATAATATGCTGTTCTAATGGGGAAACTGGTTTTATTTTTTAAAGAAAATGTATGGAGATCTAGATGTCCTCTTCCTGACAGATGAATATGACACAGTTCTGGCTTATGAAAACAAGGGCAAGGTTGACCAGGCAGCTGACAGGACAGACCCTTTAATGGACACCCTTAACAGCATGAACAGAGTCCAACAAGTGGAACTTATTTGTGGTAAATACTGTTTGAGTGTGAAAATTGATGAAGTTCATAAAGTTTTCTTCGCTATTGAAAAAAGAAAAAAAATACATACATATATATGGAAGATAACTAATTTAATAGAAAGGAAGTTTAAATTTGGAATTGTATAGTAGACCTCAACTATACTTGCTTAAGGGTAATGTTACTGAGCATTTAGTTGCTATTATCATTGAATCAGGGTTACATGCTAGAATAATTACATGCTGGAGAAACCACAGCATGTGCTATTTTGATGAAGGGTAGATGTGTGAGTAAAGAATATTGGAGAGTGCATTTCTTTTTTCATCCAATGAAAAATAAGTTTCATTGAGCATTACATGTCATGTTTTTTACAGTTCTTGAGGTTGCTTCAGTGGTTCACAGGAAACCACTAGAGTGGAAAATATCCCCAAACTCTTAATTGCAGGCTTTTACATTTTCCCCAGCAGGTCCCTCTTATTTTCGTGATTTCTATCCCAGCCAGTTTCTATGGAGATGCCACCACTTTTGTGCCCCTTTAATGGCATTGATATTTTCATTTTTTATTTGTAACTATTTGATTAAATTTCTTTTGACTTTATTAGACTAAAAGATTTTCAAGGATGGAGATTGCATTTAAATTATTTTTGTAGCCCTCAGGTGCTTCATTACATAATGCAAACTATTGAATGAGTGAACAAGTTTTAAAACTTAATATTTGACAAATCTGAGGTGATTTCAAATATTAGAATTCCAGAGAGATAGGAAACCCTTTTAAAAATCCGTAGCTAATCATTTTGGGAGTAAGGCTATCTCTGGTTTGGAGTTTTTTTGTGTTAATGAAAAAAGTATCACTTTTGATATCAAAATAAAGGAATTTAGGAGAAACTGGGAACATGTTTCTATGCAGATTTAAAGAAAAATAAAAACTATTAACTAAAAAATTTATTAACTAAAATTTATAGATATTCAAATAGTGGTAAAGAAATATTTTGTTTCTAAAAGCCAATGGCTTATCTATTTTGTTGTTTTGATTTAGAATATAATGACTTGAAGACTGAACTTAAAGACTATCTCAAGAGATTTGCTGATGAAGGCACGGTATGTTGAGTTAAAGAATTTTAATCATAGCCTTGTCTGTTTTGAATAAACTATTTTCTTTGATGAAAAAAATCATGCATCTTAAACTGGGCACTTGAGAGTTTAATGCAGGCAGAGCTAACAGAAATAAATAAGAGGTGGTGCGACACCCACAGACAAGCTGTACTGGGTGTCCATCATCCTGACTCTAGGCCAGAAGGAATGAGAGACGGAGCAGTCACACAGGATTTGGAGAGAGTAGTTGTAGCTTAGAAGACCATAGGATCAGACACACCGATTCTGACCTGACCTTCAAGCATGGATCCTTGAAGGAGGAAGAAAAAAGGACCAGGCAGGAAAAAATTAAAACTACTCCCTGTTTTTGGGATTCTGGGTTCTATAGTTTAGAGTAAAAACTTTATAATAATTAGGGCTAAAACATGTCTCTTGCCAGCAAGAAAATCTATATACTTGTAAGGGGGACCCCGACTCTATGTACAATGTGTAATGGTTTCAATAGCATTCCAGATGAATTTGCAAATATGTCCTAGCCCTTTACTATTCATATGTTTGTGGTGATTTTTTTTTTTTTAATCCTCACCCGAGGACATTTTTCCATTCTTTGTTCAGGTAGAGTGGGAGGGAGAGAGAGGAACAGAGAGAGAGAAACATCGACGTGAAAGGAACACATTGAGTGGCTGCCACCCGCACGACTGACCAGAGCCGGGGACAAACTGCAACCGAGGTACGCGCCCTTAGCGGGAACCGAACCCGGGTCTCTCAGGACCGCAGGTCGACGCTTTAACCGCTGAGCCAAACCAGCCAGGGCTGTTTGTGGTGATTTTTGTTTTCTAAAATACTTGTTCATCTTCTGAAGGCAGATATAAAACAAAATTTAACTTTTTTTTTTTTTTTTTTAATTTTTTTTTTTTTTTTATCCTCACCCGAGGATATTTTTCCATTTTTTTTGTTCAGATAGAGTGGGAGGGAGAGAGAGCGAGAAACATTGATGTGAAAGGGACACATCGAGTGGCTGCCACCCGCACGACCCAACCAGGGCCGGGGACAAACTGCAACCGAGGTACATGCCCTTAGCGGGAACCGAACCCGGGTCCCTGTGGACCGCAGGCCGACGCTCTAACCGCTGAGCCAAACCGGCCAGGGCCAAAATTTAACTTTTATGGCCTGAGGTTGTCCTTATGGACAGTAACTGTTCTGATAGATCCTCAGGAAGTGCCTTGAGCTTCGCTTTCTTAGAAGTCTCTGCCAGCTTACTTAGGTCGTTTTTTCTTTTCATGACCGTGAGGAGAACTTGTAGCTGCCTAGGTTTCTGGACAGAGTCATAGTGCTGCCTTGCTGCAAAGTGAATTGTAAACTCAGAAGTTAAAAGCGGCTTCACTGTTGCTATGTAGGACTTCCTGCTTCCCAACAGTTCTTAAAGTAGAGTTATTCTCCTTTTTTTTTGCTTTTTAACTTCTTTTATTCCTTTTTCAGATATTGATTTTTCAGTAACAACCTTTCAAGTTGGTTTTACAATACATAAAGTTAGGAAGAATTGGAGAACTAACTTTGCATATAGTATTAAAAATGGTATTTTGTGTCATAATTGAGTTTTACAAAGTTATTCTTATCTATGCAAAAGTTATCCTCTCGTTAATGTAGATTCGTGCTTCTCTTTACAGAACTAAGACTGTTCGTGGGTGGACTATTTTATTTATTTACTTTTTTGACAGTTTTACAGTTTATTTTATACATTAGAATAAAAGGAGAAGATGTAAGGAGGGTTACATTAGCTCCATTAGTGGTAGATTAGAGAGGCGGGAGAAAGCATAGTGGTGGGGGATCTTTGGGATTGAATGAAAAGCAAAATGGAGGGACATGTATTTCTTTTACATTGATGGGTATAGAACAGTTAACATTATAGTACACAGAGGTGGTGTGTGGGCAACTAGATAACAAGGTGGTCTCATGCTCTGGTGCCAGTGGTTGGGAAAGATTCCCCAGACATTTCAAAGGTATGCTATCGTAGATGAAAAAGACAGTAGACAGGGTTTGTTAAGGTTGATCTTTGTCAAGGAAGCTACAGGCGTAGGACATGACTACCCCCCCCCCCCCCATGACCTGCTTTTAGTTAGGAATTTTATGTGCAGACCATCCTGTGTGGTCTGAGTTTGTAAGGCACACCATGTGGCCCTCCCCTGAACTTCCTGGTTTAGTACATGGCCTCTTTTCATCCACAGCGTTCACATTGTTGTGTAAACTTCACCATCAGCCATCTCCAGAACTTCGCCATCTTCCCAAACAAATTCTGTCCCCATTAAACACTAACTTCCACCCACCTCTCTAAAGTCCTGACCCACCCTTCCACTTCCTATCTCTAGGAATTTGACAGCTCTAGAGACCTCATTCCTTTAAGTGGAATCACGCAGTATTTTTACTTTGGTGTCTGGCTTATTTTACTCAATATAATGTTCTTAAGGTTCATCCATGTTGTAGTGTGTGTAAGAGTTTCCTTTTTAAGATCAAGTATTATTTCACCATGTGGATGGATCACATTGTGTTCCTTCATGCTCCAGAGGTGTGTGGGTTGCAGTTGCATCCATCTTTTTGGCTCTTGTGACTAAAGCTGCTTTAGGCACTGGTGTGCAAATACGGGAATTCTGTTTTCAAATAATCCTTACACAGCATCTTATCTGACCCTCATCACCCCCATAGGAAAGGCAGAAATGATCAACCCTGGGGACACCTGACACAGGTGCTAATCTATGATCTCTTCACAGTGTGTGTAAGGTGCAGAGTTTAGAAACTGCTTAGTGATAGAAAATGTAAGCTTTTGTTACTGCAGCTCATGACAGGGTGACATCCCACCGCCAGGGAGTGAGAGACTAGGTCTGAAGCTAGTTTCCTCGGTTTAATTTAATGTGGGCCACCAGCTTCTCTTCTGTCTGATGCCTCTAGTTCTTTGTCCACCCTCCTGAGGGGCCTTTATCTTTCCGTGGGTTCTGTAGGAGTTATTTGTGAATTCCAAACACTAGTTTGTTGTGAGCTATGCGCCTGCAGGTATTTTCTCCCAGTTTGGTCTTGTCTCTCATTTTCTTTCTTTCCTTGGGCTCTAGCAGAGGGAGGGTGGACTGGACTGGAACTGTGTGAAGAGAGTCGGGGGTTCGTAGCCCTGGGGAGAGAGCTGGGAAGGAGGCCATCAGGAGTTTTATGGATGGAACTGTTTTAACTCTGCACCATTAGTGGACAGTTGAGGTCTTTCAGGTGTGTCCAAGCACGGGCTCTTGACTATGCTGAGGCTCTGCTCCTGTGCAGTGTGTGGTCCCAGTGCTCTTTGTCAGTGCTCTTTCACACACTCACTTAAAATCATGTAAAAGAATAAAATAGATATGTTGTCTTTTCCCATTCCCATTTGAAACAATTTTATTCAAAGTCTTCACATGTATCTGTAACATAGATCTTTATCACCAAAGTTACTCTTTATGAATCTTTCTAAGAGAGAATTTTCCAATTTGATGTGATGATTTAAAAAGACAGAAAACCCAGCTGGTGTGGCTCAGTGGCTGAGCATCAACCTATGCACCAAGAAGTCTCTGGTTCAATTCCTGGTCAGGGCACATGCCTGGGTTGTGGGCTCGATCCCCAGTGCGGGGCATGCAGGAGGCAGCTGATCAATGTTGATGCTTTTCTCTCATCAACGTTTCTATCTCTCCCTCTCTCTCTAAAAAGTCAATAAAAACATAAAAAATAAAATAAGAGGACCGAAAATACTATTTTTATATTATTTGTTTCATGACATTGCTAACTGAATCTTGACCAAACAAAATCCTTAAGTTGCTGTAAGAGTTACCTACTTTTGTTTTATTTGTCCACAGAAGATAATGCTAGAAAGTTCTAGATGTCCTCAGATGCCTCTTTTTAATGTTGTGTCTGACTATTTTAAAAACTACAAATTTTCTGATACCAACTAATCATTTGATTTATTATTGAAATCAGGTATTTTTTCTTTAACATTTCTGCTCTGCATATTGGCTGTGACTATGTAGGGATGTCCAGAAACTAAAAATTGCACACTAATGTGTGTGCTTTTAGGTCTCCGCCCACAATATCCTCGCAGGAGAAATGTTTTTCTTTTATTGCCTTTCAGTGTTAATGTTTGTGATCCAAGGTAAGGAGATATCCTTCCTACTGGAACTCCTACTTACTAACATTGTGTATGTGTAACTTTCCAGGCCATTTAGCCAGGTACTTTAGAGCTTTGAGCTGCAGTTATGTCTGAGTGTATTAGCCATCTAGATCTTGAACCTGTTTGGGGTTCCAGGTCCTCACCGATTGACCGGCAGTTTTACTCTTAGTGCTTGTGAAACTGGCGTGTCGGTACTGGTGTATGGTAGAGAGCCGGCAACAACCTTTCATTTAGAGGATTGATAAGTAGTGTTTTCCCCTAAACATACATTATTATTTTTAATTGATTTTAGAGAGAGGAAGAGAAAGAGAGAGAGAAATATCAATCGGTTGCCTCCTGTATGCACCCCGACTGGTGATCAAACCCACAACCTGCGTGTATGTGTCCTGACCTGGAATCAAACCCACCACAAAGCTTCAGGTGGCTTCAAGGCAGAGAGGACTGGACAGGTTTTCCAGTAAGATCATAAAAGACTTAAGTACCCAGGGCTCGGACCTCCTGAGCAGGTAGAAACCCCAGGCTAGATGCTGTTGTGGCTGCTGGGACAGACCAGTAAGGCAAGAGGAAGGGAAGAATGGGCACCTGTCTTAGCGCTGCTGCAGGTGTATGGGACAACGCTCTAAGCAGCTGAGCCCCGCTGGCCAGGGCATAGATCTCTCTCTTGTTTTTTTTTTTTAATTTTGTTTTTCTTTATTGATTTTAGAGAGAGAGGAAGGGAGAGGGAGAGAGAGATGGAAACATCAACAAGAGAGAACATCGACTGGACGCCTTCTGCACGCCCCCCACTGGGGATTTAGCCCACAACCTGAGCATGTGCCCTGACTAGGAATTGAACCAGCGACCTCTTGGAGCATGGATTGACGCTCAACCACTGAGCCACACCAGCCTGGCCAGGACATAGATATCTTATCTTACCCCAAGAAAGTTCTTCAAGTTAGCATTGCCATTTGTGTATGTTAGCAGCACTTACCCCTGGGGAGCAATAGAGGGATTTTCATTTTGTACACAAATGGTTGTCCTTTTTATCTTTCTCTTGCTCGCATGCATTCACTGCTTTTCCCTCCTCCATGCCCCTACCTTTGATCTTCATAAAAACAAGCATGTGTTATCTCTGTCATTAAAAAGTAATGAACAGAAAAACCCAGTAGTTAACAAATCTGTCTCTTGTGATGGCCCTTAGAAAGCTTTAGATCAGCCCTGGGCGGTTATCTCAGTGGTTAAAGCGACTCTCAGACCAAAGAGTCAAAGGTTTGATTCTGGTCAAAGGCACATACCTCAGTTGCAGTTTGTCCCCGGCCCTGGTCAGATCATGTGGGAGGTAGATGGTTGATGTGTCTCTCTCACGGTGATCTTTCTCTCTCTCCCCCCCTCTCCCTCCCACTCTATCTGATGATAAATGGAAAAATATCCTTGGGTGAGGATTGAAAAAAAAAAAAAGCTTTAGATCAGATCACTGGCAAGACTCACTCTTGGGGTGAGCAGGAACTTTATCTGGGCTGTTCTGGTTCACTTTTTATCCGTATTTTCTCCTTTGTCTTATTTTCTTTAAATATTTTATTTTTCTTACATCGTAAACATCTTTGTATCATGCTCCAATTCTTTTTCCAATCAAATGGAAGATAAAGTTCTCATTTTTATTGCATAAAATGGATATTCATTTACTAAGAGAAGTGCTTTTGTAGTGTTTGCCAATTACTTTTGTTTATATACAAGCATCTTTAATTTGGGACTCTTGAAGAGGGAAAAGTTTTTAGGTTCCTTTTTTCAGGAAAGAAGAAAGCCACAAATCTCAAAACAAAACACCTTTTTGTGGGTGCTTATGCAGAGCTGAAGGACATCCCCAGGAGACAGCTGTGGACGGGAGGGAGCAGTGGTCTAGGACCGTCTGGTTCTCAGTTTTTGTGCGGGCTCTGCCGCTCTTCTCGTTAGTATTTATTGAGAGTTGACTATGTGCTAGGAGTGTTCTACGGTCACTAGATCTCAGCTGCTCTTCAGAGACCCTGCCATGGGTGCTGCTTTGACCTCATCTTGTATGAGGAAACCGAGGGAGGCGGCGGAGCCCACGCTCGGCACCATACTCTGCCTTGCTGTGTGACTTGGAACAGGCCAGTCTCTCTGAGCCTAGATGAACTCCATAAAATGGAGATAGTATAATTTACTACCCATTAAAATAATTCTTATCAGCAACATTGTTTGACTTGCTTGTGAACGTAATGACCTGTTATTGCTGTTCTGTAATCAGTTCCCTTTCCTAATCTTGGCTTTTCATCAACAGGTTGTAAAGAGAGAGGACATCCAGCAGTTCTTTGAAGAGTTTCAGTCAAAAAAGAGAAGAAGAGTGGATGGGCTGCAGTATTACTGCAGCTAGAGTGGGGCCCGGCACCTTCCTGTCCAGGCGGTGAAAATGCCACGTACTGTCCGGGAATAAAAGGCATATTTCACATCCTCTCCTCTTCTGTCCTCTCTTTGGAGAGGCCTCCTCCTCTGACCTTGAGCTTCCTTCACTCTCCTTAACTGCAGTAGCCACAATGTTTATGCTGATTTCACAACCAACATTATTCTGACTCAGCTAAAAGCAGTTCATTCCACAGACTTCAGGCCCCACCACACCCGTCTATTCAGCGTTACTTGCTTATAAGTTTTAAGAAGTTTGATTTGGTTTTGAGAACGTAAACTAGTTTCTTTCTAATATTTTGCTCTTTAACTCCCGAATGTCTACTCTGCCACAGAGCTGTTGTCTTTCAGGACCTGCTTTGGGGGCATCTTCCTACCAGCTAGAACCTCTCGAGGTCCCCTCACCCCCTAATCGTGGTGCCTTGGGTCAAAGCTTCCTCAAGCCTAGTCTGCTCCTTCTCCCACATCCCAGCTTTCTGAGGTTAGGCCACGGCTTACAAGGGACCTCGACACTCGTTTCCTCTGCGCCCAGCCTCTGGAGTAGGCGGGACTGACGGTGGTGTGGCCTGGGTGTCTACAACCATGGAGATTGGCTGAGGGCAGGATTGAGGAAGCCAACCTTTGATAGGAATTTTACTAATAAATTTGAAGTGAAATTGCATTTACTCCTCCTGGCACTGGCGTATTAGGAGATGGGCACTGCGGTGCCCGCAGGGCGTCCTGGAGAACACCTGCCAGTACGTCGTCCCTCTTCTGCCCAGAGGCTAGACCGGCACTCCCGTGAACTCGGTTTACAGTCCTGCGTTTCCTTATATTATCAGGGATATTCATAAGCATATATTACAAACAAACCTATTTTGATATTGTTCTGTTTTGAAAATGTTATTAGAACCCAATAAATTATTCCCCCCCTAAATTGTGCTGAAGGGAAAAGATGATGGCGCAGCTTACTTGTAGGAGCAGGGCAGCGAGCCCTGTCGTGCACGAGGCAGCCTGGAAGACCCCAGGCCAGGCCCCGCGCTGCGTGAAGGATGAGCTTCATGTATATACGCATTAATGCCCATAGCCGGTTCCCTCACGACTCAGATCTTTTGAAGAACCTCATGGAATGTATGAAACCCCATATTTGAGGGGAAGCCCTTTCAGTTACTTTGAAATCTCTTTAAAGCCCCTCAGTCTATGTGGAAAACACCCTTTAATAAACGCAGAATTGCTCTCCCTCTGGAGGAACAAGGTCCTGACAGTAGATGACACACTTGGAGGCATGTGACTACGAGCACTGTGGCTTTGGGGCCGCAAGTGTTTATTGATACTCCTCTGTGTTCAGCAGCCACGTAGATGAGTGCCCACTGATCCCTGGATGAGGAACAAGAACGCAGTAAGGCAAGGCCTCAGAGAAAATGGTCCATCCCATGTGTTTCTGCATCACCTGATTACAGGTCCTCAGGAGTGATGTGTGCAGCTGGGAGGTCGAGGCCACAGGAGGTGCTCGTGCGCCCCGTGCTGGCCTTGAGGGCAAAGGGTAAACGGGCAAGACTGGAAAGCTTGGCCTGTGAGGGTTAGTCCCCAGCTTGGGACTCTGCCAGGTCAGGGTTTCTGCGCCCTGTCTGCAAGGTTGCACAAGGAGTGGGCCGTTGTGGTCTGAAGGTTTATAGCTTCTCAAATGTTTGATTTAACTCCCAGAAAGTTCCTTACTTCTCACGACAGGTCTGGACCGGGTCTCAGAGGTGAGGCATTACTGTGCAACACAACAAGACAGTTCACCTGTGCCGAAGGGCTTGTTTTCTGAAAGGTACTGTTCCTTCTTTTACATTGACCAGAAAACCTCTTTTTATACCTATTGTTCACAACGAATTTTCTTGACTGTATTGGACTGTCTCTTCTTGTAGAGACCGATTTTGGCCAACATGTTAATGCATGTTTTATGCAAAAGAAGAATATATTAGTTGCTTTGAAGGAATTCTGGCATTGTATGTCCATTTTTGTAGAATTGTTACTGGACTTATAATTACATACTAAACTTCAATCAGGTTTCTGTAAGATTAAATAAAGCCAATTCTAAATAGTGCCTTTCAGATTGATTGTAGTCATTTAAATATGCACAAACTCCCTTTGAGGTTTAAGGACATGAGTATTGAATGAGGACTCCAGCAGCCATGCCTGACCCGAGTCCCTGGCCTCACAACCCCTGGGAGGGAGCTTCCATCATCCCTGCCAGGACCTAGATGAGCAGCAGCACAAAGAAATGGGCGTGGGTGGGAGGGATGTTTGTCCAGCGGCTGCTGTGTAGGAGCTAGGAACCCCGGTCTGAGGAAAAGATGAGGTCCCCCTAATGGTAGCTATTATTTCAAAATGTGAAAACAAACCAAAAAGCCAATATAGAGGCCCTCGGGCCTTCCCCCAGCCTTGCTGTCTCGGGAACTGCGCAGCCTGTGGCCCTCGCCCCGGTGCGTCTTGCTCAGTGCCGGCCGTGCTCGCTGCAGACGCAGCTGCTCGGATCTGGAAAAGGGTTATGTAATCAGCGCCAGGAAAACTGCTCCCGGTGGCCCAAGGCTCCCTCGCGGAACAGGAAAATTAAAAGCTATCCCAGTGATTACTGGACCTCGGCAGTGCCTGGGTCAGCTCCCCACGGAAGACGAGTGTGTGCAGGGGCACGTGGGAAGTAGACACCTACCCAGCACAGCTCACAGGAGCCGATGGGAGCCAGTCAGGTCCCCTCAGAGCTGCCGCCAGACGCAAGCCTTGGTCTGAGTGGGCATCCGCACTTGGCATTGGGCCAGCCATCCTGGTACCCCGTGTCCCCGAGCCACCAGGCATTAGATAGTTGAGTGCTTCAGACGTAGATCACAGAACCCATTGGTGGAGGGGCCTGCTGATTCGCCAGCCTCGCCTCCTTCAGGAGTCCCTCCCTCAGGCTCTGGCCTCTTGGCTTCTATGCCCCCGTGCTCCTGGTGGCAGTGCCCCAATTTTCAGTTAGCTCCCTGCCTCCCCCTTCCCTCCCATGTGATCTGAGGGGCACCGGCCACATCCCTCTCCCGGCTGTGGGCACAAATCCGAGAGCCAGGCGGGAGCCAGGCTTAGGAGGAAGCCAACACCCTGGCAGGCAGAGGAGGGAGAGAAACCAGGTCTTCGGTGATTCGGGCATGGAGCCTATTCCCACCAGTGTTCGTGGAGTCCACCAGGCCCCTCGCTGGGGTCTGCTGCATCCTGAGTGTCCTGGGCCCGGGGGGAACAGTGACCTGTGCTCTACTGTTACAGCCTCTCTTGCTCCAGGTGCACTCAGGCCAGCTGAGGGACACACTGGTGGGGTGACCACGTCAGGGTCACAGCACTGCACGTATGGGGGAATGGGTGTTCGACTTTTTTGTTGCCTGGAGCAAAAATAAAATGGGATAGCTCCTGGGATAAAGAGCTGCTTTCGAATGACAGAGGCACCTTCTCCAGTGCACCTACAAAGCTGCCGTCAAGTCAGACTCATTCCCAGGTTCCCTCCTCGGTCCACTTGCCAGTCGCATGCTGCTGACCCCGGCTCCCCTGCTTTCCTGCTTGGCACCCCTCCCCTCTGACCCCTCAGTGACGGATGGAGAGACCGAAGATGTGATGTGGCTCAATCACCGTTCACTTTGTAACAGCATGTATTAATATTTGTGAGTTTGTTTGCTTAATACCTGCTCTCCCCACAATGGGTCCTGGCTGCCACGTGATGGGTGCGCCACCGCCGTGAAGTACACGCACGGGAATACTCACTCGTGCATCCAACGTGTGCTGAGCACAGCCACGAGCCGGAAGCTTTTATGTCCATGATCTCACACAATGACCCGAGAATATAATTGTCCACTCCATTTTACAAACGTGGAAACTGATGCTCCAAGAAGCTGAGATACCACAGCTAGTTGGTGACTCTGGGGTCAAATTCACACCTCCCCGATCCCAGGCCTGCCCTGCTCGTTGTACTCCACCGGTCCGGCCTCACTGAAGTGGGGCACCTATACGCAGTTAAGAATCTCAGGGCAAAAATGACGGAAGATGCTGAGTCACAAGATGCCGTATTTTGCCCTGGGATGAGAGGGCCATTGACGCTTTTCTTGGATTTTTGCTTTGATAAACTAGTTTAGACATAAACGACACAACTGATCCCTCTTCCAGCATCTTAACCACTCCAGGGAGGGTTTTTGAAATCTTCCAGGAAATAAATCCTGCCTGGCCAATGTTGCCCCAAGGACCAGAGTCGTGGGTTCAATTCCTGGTCAAGGGCACATACCTAGGTTGCCAGTTTGATCTCCGGCCTTGGTTCGGACGCGTTCAGGAGGCAACCAATCAATGTCTGCCTTGCACATTGATGTTTCTCCGCCCCCCCACCCCCCTAAACAGCCATTGAAAAAATACCCTTGGGTGAGGATTAAAGAAATGAGCCCTGACCAGTCTTGCTCAGTGGTTAGAGCGTTGGCCCGTGGACCAGAGAGTCTGGGGTTCGATTCCCGCTAAGGGCACGTACCTTGGTTGCAGTTTGTTCCCAGCCCTGGTTGGGGTCGTGTGGGTGGTGGCCAAATGATGTGTCTCTCTCATATCAATGTTTCTCCCTCTTCCTCCCTCTCTCCCTCTAGCCCTATCTAAAGATAAATGCAAGAATGTCCTCGGGTGAGGATAAAAAGAAAGCAAGCCCTATAGACAATCACCAAGCACTACAGACATCATGCACTAATTCTATTCATAGTTGAAACCATTCTCTTGGTTCTCTGAGCCACGGGCCTTCCCCGGAGAGCTGCCAGCCTCCTGCCCGATTTCCCGACCCACTCTGGCTCCTCAATTAAGCAGGAACGACCACACTAATCCAATTACACTGTGCCCGTTTAAAACCCCATAGCAGCTTCCCGCTGCTGTTAGGATCAATGTCTTCTGAGGGCTGGCAAGGTGGGCCCAAACCACCTGACCCCACGAGCTCCTTCCCCAGTGCTCGGCCCTGCCTACCCGAGGCTCAGCCTCTTCCTGGAAACCTCCCCAGAACCCCTCCTCCTCACCTATGGTCCTGACCTCCTTCACCTGCATTTTGGAGTCTTCCCAATCCTGAGATCAGCCTTACCTCTGTAATTATTCAATATCTTTTCTTCCTTGAGACCCCAAAATTGTTATGGGTGGGGCTGTCTTGCTCACTACTGTCGGCTCAGGACCTAGCTGTGGGGCAGGCAGCAGTTGCTCACTATATGATGAATGAACGTCTGCTGCACAAAGGAATGCCACGATCGTACCTACCGCCCTGCACATGGTGCTCCCCCCACCTGGGCCACCGTACTTTTCAGGGCTTGAGCCCAGGCTTGGCCAACTCATTAGCTGCAAGACCTTGGACAAGTTACTGGATATGTCTGTGCTTCAGTTTTCTCATTTGTAAAATGGCACTAAAAATAGTACCCAATTCATTGACTGAAGGGGAAAAAAGTGTGTAGCACTGAAACTAGCACATTTCTCCTCATTTATTCCTGAGCCATGTCAAGTCAGCCTTCCCCTCAGCCGTGACAATCTCCTGCTACATCCTATTCTGACTGTTTCCAGGCTGGTCATTTCCAGCTACACTGTGACGTTTCTGAGAACAGTATCTGGCCTGCTGTGTGTGCTGCTCCCCAGCCCACACTCTGGGAGAAGCAGACCCAGCATTCCCTGATGCACTGAGAAGGCAGGCCTCGGGGAGCGAGGGAGGCCGGCCTCAGCTCACTTTTCCCAGGGAAATCCACAAGACATGAGAGTTGACTTACTCAATTTTCTTTTTTAGATTTTTAACATGCTCACTCACAAAAACTTTAGATTTTATTTTATCTTGATACTCCACAGGTAAGCCTAAGACGGTTACAAAATATAAAGAACTGCCTTAGTGAGGCATGAAAGGAGAAATGCTAGGATGAAACTTACTAGTGAAATGAGGAAAAGAAACGCAAACGGCCCTGGCTGGTGTGGCTCGGCCTGCGCCGCAAGGGGGCTGATTTGGTCCGGGTCCAGGTTACATCTCCAGTCCGGGCACTTACAGGAGGCAACCGATCCCACGTTTCTCACGTCCATGTTTCTCTCCCAATCCCTTCCTCTCTCCAAAAACAATCAATAAATACATATTTAAAAAATAAAAATAAATTTAAATAGCTATTTTATAGCAATAAAAAATGGAAATTGGAGAACTTTCTATTTGCATGTGTTTTTCAGAAACCTAGACTAGATCACAACTCCATTTCACTTTCAAGCTGAAAAATATTAGTAAGCCCGAGTTTGAAAGAAAAAAAAAAAACTCAGAATCTAAGTCAGGCCTCTGACACCTGGAGGCTGAGTCCTGGGTCTGCCTGGGTCTCTGACCACAGCGCTCGGCATATTCCAGGTGCTGGTCCCACAAGGGGGGAATGTTGAGCTTTCTCTGGAGACCCCTGGTGCGGTCACTTTTTGCTCAAATTTGTCAAATAAAATCTCTCAGAAGTCCTCCAATGAAAAGCAGAAAATATAATGGCCTTGCCCAGCTGCTGTGGCTCAGTGGTGGAGCATCCTCCCGTGGACCGAGAGGTCGCCAGTTTGGTTCCCAGTCGGCACACGCTGGGTTGTGGGCTCCATCCCCAGGAAGGGGAGTACAGGAGGCAGCCAATTGATGTTTCTCTCTCACTGATGTTTCTATCTCTCCTCCCTTCCTCTCTCAAAAATCAATAAAAAACACATTAAAAAATATATCAAATGGACATGATTCAGATGAAAATGTTATTTCCAAGAAAACCACAATTTAAAAAAGCCTCTGAATAATGGCGAGCCTAGAAATAGACGTTCACGTAGAAAACCTCCTGATTCTACCCGGAGGGGTACAATCACTTCTGGAATTGAGGGGTGCAGGCCACACTGCTAAAACATACTGTATCCAACTCAGCAGGTTCTATACAAGCCATTTATTTGAAATGCCAACTATATGTAGGATAAAGTCAGTGTTACATGCTTATCAGTAACAGTAGAAAAATAGAACCAGTGAAAACCTTTGTACAACGGTAATGATACTCAAAAGAGAAATGTATCGTTTTACAATGCTTCACACAGACAAATTCAAGTTTGGAGGTACCTAAATAAAAATACTATATATTTCCTTAAAAAACACTATGTACAATTGAAGCGTAAACAAGTTTTACAAAGTACTGGTTATGCAGGTTGTAGAAAACACTTGCATAGGACATGAAATCAGTTTAAGAAAAATTTCTGAGCCTTTAGCATTGAAGGCACTTGACTTTATACCAGTAACAGCACAACCACAAGAAATGCAGTGTTGTAGAAGTACCACCTCTCCGGAGCACAGATGTGGCACACAAACAGCAAGTGAAGTTCAGGAACCTTGACCTTTCAGCCACCCCATCTAGGAGCAAGGTTCCGACACCTGCCCACGGGACAGCCACGTGCAGGTGCACAGCGAAGCTTCCAGAGCCCATCTCCTCTCTCAGAGCCCACGTGACACACAAACACAAGACACACACTTGCAAGTAAATCTTTCTATAGCAACGGCCACAGCATTAAAATATTCAGAATATGGAAGATTGACACATGGTCTGAGGATTTGCTAGAGGAAAGAAAAATTAAAAGACTTGCCAATACAACAATTACATAACAACTATTTCAATTTATCGGACAAAAAGACAACTGAACATTCATAAAATGTTGTTCATACAACAGTGTTGATGGAAAATAGTAAAATAAAATACCTTTTAGTGTGTGATGGTAACTCTCACTAAGGTTATCTGTAATGAGGTTTGAAAGTAAATTACTTAGTAGATGAAGTAAACCATGGCAGAATCGGGAATAGCACCCATCACTGCTGCTTTAACAGTAACTTTCAATATAAAGTTGAAAGTCAATCAAATAATTAAAAAAGTCAAATAAACATTTCCTTTTGAGTTCAGTCCTAAGATAAAAACATGAATGCCTTAGAATTGCAAAACAAGTATCTTACAAGTGTTTCACGAAACACATTTCCCCTAAAAGCAGATTAAACTTTACAAAAATCCATACTGTACTGAGAAGTTACTGAGAACGTCACCCCTCCTCCGGAGACCGACACGCAGGCCCTGCTGCGCAGGTGCTGCTCCCCTCACACGCCACATCATCACCTTCGTTCAGTGCACAAGTACTGTCCACTGCTAGAACTTGAAAACAAATCAAAAGAAAACCCAACAAAGGATAGCAATAATAATAAAGTGTTTTTGAGGGAGCAGAAACAAGAATTAGGTGAGGTTTCAGAGTTCTACAACAAGACTCAAATAAAAGGACTTCATTAAAAATCCTTAATATCCAACTGGTTATCAAAATTGCAGGAGAACTTAGGTCTAGGAACACGTGCCTAGAAAAAGCTGAAGGGGCCTGAGAAAGGGTATATGGATGTGGAGAATCTGAACAACCATTTTTCAGGAGTAATTTTTGCCTTTCATGCTTTTTTCCCTTAGGAGTCACAGGTGACTTTGAACTTAAATTAGTCATCAAAATCACAAAACTAAAAGAAAAATGTAAGACCAAAAGCATCTTGAAGAAACGCTGATGTTCTCTTTCTGATCCAGGATCAAATAGTAGTTCCCTACCCTCAACAAGGTGGGCACCCAAGGTGGCGATTGTCTGACGGCCTGATTGTCTGGGGCCTCGAGAAAGATCTGGTATTCTGAGATTTGGTTCTCATGAAATTTCGACACCAAATAAAATGCCAGGTCCTGTGGCCAAATTTTATATTATACATGTGGTGTTGTTTTTTTAAATTCTGAGAGCAATCCTACTCAGACTTCACATTTCTCTTACTATAGCATTAAAATATTTTAATGCTTAGTAAGCATTTGAAAAGATTGAATAGATGAGTTCACAAGCCAGAGGCACAGAGCTCTTCAACCTACCCTATTAACCATACTTCACAAGACACGCTGAAAGTCTGCTAACACCTACCCAAACACACACCCACCAAATCTGTTTATCTTCTGCAAGTAACATCAGTCCACAGTCCCATAGGTTAAAGCAAGTTTCTCTTTGTACAGGTAGTTTAGCCAGGTAAGCTACTAAATTATTAAAAGCAAACTTCATAAATTAAACAAAACTATGAACAGTGGCCACTTACTTTCATAACTATACTTTGGAGACATGAAAGAATACTTCATAAATTTTCAGAAGAACAAATGTGTGGCATCAATAGCTCTTGTCTAATTTTTTTTTTTTTTTTAAAGAGATGATCAAGTTTTTTCCACCCAAATTAATTCTACTCACTCTTATTTGCAGTACCAGCACAATACAGTCTGAATTCGGAATAGACATTTAAAATTACATCAAAATAATTCATGTCAACACAGGTATAGAAACACACATAAAGGACTACAGTGGAATTCATAATTTCGTTTTTAAGAGACAGACTGAGATTGGCTTCAGAAGACACCATCATCTATTATAGAGTTAAACCTCCTAAAAATGAGAAGTCATTCCTGTTTTTCTACCTTTACAAAAGGGAGCCTCAGAGGCGATGTGAAGCCGACTTGACAGTAGGCGAGTTAAGTCTGTCGCTCAGCACGCAACGTCAGCAACAGGCACGGACGCACCAGCAGCAGCTAACGAGTCAGGCAACAGAACGAGGCAGCATCGTGCGGTGTCCACAGACATACCGATGCTTCCCATCAGACGACCTACCATTAGGGTTTTTTAAAAATGTCAGATTATTCCTGAGTGTATATCCACAGGGTAAAGTAGGAAAAGACTGTAAGAGAATCTACAGTTTCGGGAGAAATCAGACTTGTTGACACCCAATAGAAACCTATTGATTTAAAAGTGCATGTAATTCATTTATATGGTAGCTTGTAAAGGCTCCCTAGCCCTGCATAGTTTTAGAGTGAGTGTCAGTGATTCATAGTTTCATATATATGTATATATATATATATATATATACATACACAGAAAAGAGGTTCCCAAACATCCTTCATGAGGGAATGTGCAGAAAGTCTCTTTTCTTCTAAGTGCTACGGCTGTGTATGTGTCTGTAAAAATACAAAGTGAAAGCTCAAATAATGTTGAAGTGATTTAAAACTCAAACACTAATATATTTACATTGGAGAGTAAGAAAAAGTCCTTAGCTCACACATTGCCCTTCCAAGGGAGAGGATCTTAGAAGATCCCATGTGCTCAATGGTTCAGTAAAATCCCAAACCAGCGTCCCCAGTGGAGTTCAAGTAGGACATGTAGTGTTTCACTTAAAAAAAAAAAAAAAGTTTTTCTCTTTTGGTGAAGAAGCATTATGCATTATACAACTTTTTATAGGACACCAAAATTCAGACACACTTTAAAAAACACTTAAAAGAAAGCATTTGTTTACAAACACTAAGTGACATCTGTAAGACTGAAGCCCTTTGATTTTTGTTTTCCTAGAGAGCAAGACGACTGAAGGCAGCAAGCAGTCACTCCGTGTCAGCTGGACAGCGATGACGCTCAGAACCAGAAATTCCCGTGCGCCTGTGGGTTACTTCGCTATCTCCACAGCTTTCGGATTCCAAGAACGCCGATCTCTTTAGAATCTCATTGTGATTCTCTAATCCACACTACCAGAATTTGCAGTGTTTCTGACAGTGTCCACACTGTGAACACAGCCAACAGCTTTTCAGCCTGGGCACAAAAGGCTTTTTTCCTTCCTGTTTTCCACTGACTAGAAAACTCCAGGATCCTGATTGGACTCCCACTGAAGGAACGAAGACCAGCTCCCAAGACTTATTAAAAAAGAATGACAACAGATTTATAGAGATTGAGCAGGAAGATTTCTGAACCAAAGTAATTACTGAAGAGAGGAGCATTTTGATGTGCTGTTCTTTGGAATTTCTATAATTAAAAAATAAACACAGAACTATTTCATAAGAAAATACATCTTAGTGTGCAATCCAATGCACGTGGAAATTGGTAGATGAATGGTAAAATGCAAAAAGTATGAAAATACAGTCCTTTAAATGTGGCAATAAAGTTTAACTTACTGATATAAAACCAATACAGATAAAATAAATGTACAAGTGCAAAAAATTCCATCATCTGTAAAGAGAAAAAAAAGTGCCAGCTTGCTTGCTCTGAAAAATGCTTCCCCACACAATTGCTCAAATACGAGACAGACAGATGCAGCATTCAAAACAACCCTCTTAGCATGCCATGTCTACTAAACACATGTTACAAAAACTGGAATAAAAGAACTCGAAACAGAGCTATTAGCTGGCATCAATAAACTGGTCTCTAAGTTGCTGGGTTACATAGTAAAATGGGATGTCTCACATCTCAGGCACAGACGACTTGGAGGTTGCTCTCAGAGGGCAGACTTTTTGTAGAGGAAGTCTGGTTTGCTTGGTGACCTCCTTCCTCTGCTTACTGAATCCTCCCTTTCCAAATCTGTACTCCGCTGAGCTCCGTGGCCCAGGGACTCACTGTCTGCTAGTCTTCTACTTGATCTCTCCTCTGGAGCTTCAGAACTACATGCAGAATGTGAAGGTCTGTTGGGAGTCAGCCCAAAAGTCAAGTCAGTTTCTACTGCTGTCCGTCCCCTGACATGTGCTGGACCGCTGCCAGCATTTTCTGGGCTCGCCAGAGGAAAGTCTGACCGCTGGGAAGGTTGCTCAACAACATCGAGGTGTATCGGCTCATTCTTTTGTTTGTGTAGATGCCCGTCAGGGGAAAGTGGATATTCTCTCCTAGCTTCTTCCTGCTTTTTAGGAGAGGTCTGGCCAGGTAGGTAGGCTGACTTTAAGCCACTTGGTGATGCCTTATTGTGGCTATACAAATCAGGACCAAAATATCCACCTTGTGAAGGAGAAGGGGTGCGTCTGCCAGGAGCGGGAGTGGAAGGTCTGCAAGCAGCATTTGAGAAGTCATAGAAATCCGGATACTCCTGCTGATTTTCTCGAGCGTCCGTTTTTTGCTCTAGTGTGTGTTTCTTTCGAGACGTGTGTGTAAGCCTCTGTGGGACACACGATAGATGCTGGGGAGGCCCTGGGCCTACTTCAGAAACTGACTGGCTTAATTCTGTGTCTACAGCAAGTTCTGGAAGCCTCCTGTCCTTGAGTGACAGTGTGGACACACCCATGGCGATGTCTGGCATTAGATCATTTAACACAGGTTGTGTACACTGTAAAAAGAAACAAAGGGGAGGGGTGGTTAAAAGAATATGGCCCTTCTTTGTAAAAATGACATTCACTGATTTTGTTTCCTCATTATAAAATTAATACATGCTTACTTTTAAGAATAAAAATACAGACAACTAAAGGCAGAAATCAGAAATAACCCTAACCTTCCCTGAGATAACCACCTGTTAGCATTTTGAGCTATTTCTCTCACCTTTTATTCTTTACATAGATATTATCACAAAATTTAGTGTATATATAATTCTGTCACCAAATTTTCTTTGAGATTCCTATCCAAATTACTGCGCAATATTCCATTGTGCTGATGACTTATTTAACCTTTCTGCCACTGTTGGACATTAAGGTTGTTTCCAATTTTTCATTATTATAATTAAAACTATAATGAACATACAAATAAATTACCTTTAAGGGGAGTTTTTTTAATGGAATTTATTGGGGTGACATGGGTTAAAGTATATAGGTTTCAGGTATACAATTCTAGAATATACCATCTGTATTCTAGATGTACAGTATTACGTGCTCACCACCCCAAGTCGAGTCTCCTTCCATCACCATTTATCCCTCCTTTACCCTCTTCTACCTCCTCCAACCCCCTCAAGGGGAGTTTTATTTAAAATATAAACTAGAACTTTTGTAACTATAGAACTGAGAGCCAGGCCAATAAGATGGGGATTTGGTTTACCAAACACTATCAGCTTTTGTTGCTTCTTCTTTCTGGGGGGGGTTGGGAGGGCATAGCAGGGGGAATGGTAGAAGGGTATAAGGAGAGGAAGGATCACAATTTGATCCAAGGTGTACACCAGTTCCTAGATTCCAAAAGCCTCATTTTAATGAAGATTTCCTGAATTAATATATGTGTCTTTTCTCTATTGAATGTTACTGACTGTGTGTGACAAACAAGATGACTTAAAAACCATTATTATTTTTTTATGTACTATATAAAACAAATTCAACCTCTAATGCAGTGTAAAATCAAGCAAAGCAGTCTCACTGAATTTACTAGCTACTGTGCTAACTACTGTGGCTCCAAGTGAGGGCTCTGATGAACAGCTTGCCAGAGGCAGACAGGCACAGACACTGCTTTCCTCAGTGGGAAGTTCCTGCCACAGTTCCTGGCGGACGCTTCCTGCACTGTCAAGGCGTTTGGTAGAGCAGCAGATTCTGCAGAATGGAAGTCAGGGACACACTAGACATGTGCTTGCACAGAGCACATGAAGTCGCCAAGAGCCCTTTATGGTGCCCAGCACCGCCACCTCTTCCTAAAGAAAAAGAAATATAAAGCTGGCATTCAACTAGCCCACCACATACACTTCCGGTCTCTCTTCTCTGTCCTTTCTCCCCACCTGCACTCTCTTCCTCTCTTTTCCATACCACTCAAGTCTATACTTTCAGCTTGTCAGTACTAGTTCTGGGCATTGCTGAGTTTCAGCAGGGCTCTTGGGGCCAGGGGAATTGCTTCTGCTACTCCATAAACTTTTCCTTTAGGTAAGTTCCTGGAGCACTAACTTACCATTTGTTTCTCTGACGGTACTGCTGCTGAGGTGGCAGCGGCGGCCACTGTCTGCCTCCCCGGTCCTGCAGTGTTGGTGCAGTCCGGTGCTGCAGCTTTAACACCTGGCAGATAGACTGGAGGGGGGCCGGCTTTCGGAGCCGTTCTGGAGTGAAACAGTGAATGATTACAGGGATAAGAAAATGAACGTGAAGGATGCTGACTGGGAGGTCTTTGCTTCCAGCCTGCTTTGAGTTGGTTATGGATGGGAGTAGCTGGGGGGTGGTACGGAGGTGGTGGAGGGGGCAAGGGTGGATGGAAGGCCACAAAAGAGTCTAGATCTGTAAACATGGTTTCTGCAGTGGGGGTGCTGTTAACACGACATCTCCCAGACTGTCTCATTGTCAAGAGCGGACTTTCATCCCCAAAACGTTCATCAGGAAAGAACTTGTGAGGATTCTAAGAAAGATTAAAAAGAGAGAGACTTATTAGCATATCTCATAGATGAAAATTCATAAGCTGACAGAGTTAAGTGAGGACCTATGAAAACCACATTCAGCAAGAGTAAAAGGCATAACATATTTTTCTTTCTTTTTTGTTTTGTTTTTTTAATTTTTTATTTATTTTTTTGTTACAGATATTTTACCTTTTTTACCCCATAACATATTTTTCTAAGCCACAAGCTTCCAAGAAAAAATTACCTTAACAATAGTACAAAAAGAGAGAGTGCAGCCTACCATACAGCTATCAAAAACAGCTGCTTACCTGCTTATTCCAGCAAGCAGGTCAGCAATCTCTTTCAAGATAATATGGAGAATGAAAAAACAGGAAATAAAGCCTAATTCAAACATGTCTTTGCTAAGAAAATAAAATGACCAATAAACAGCAAAGGCTTTTTGACAATGCATGAGTACTCTGTCTGATATTAAAACTACAAAATACTGTTCCTTACCTATTACATAGGAATAAGATAGATTGATATTTTAATAAACATAAGAGAAAACTTAAATTATAAAACTTTTATATAATTTAAGATATAAAATTAAGATATAATTTAGAATGGCAAAGGAAAAAGAAATGAATATAAAATAAGACTCCCTTTGCAGGGATGGAAGCCGTAACAAACAAAAAAAATCAAGAATCCATAAAAGGCCTACTGTCAAGCCTACGAACACCATATCATGTTCCCCTCTGAAGACTTAGGCTAACGGGGCTTAGAGTCTGTAGCAAGAAAATGATTCAATAACTTGATCAAATGAAATTAAATTTTATTTTAGGTTCTGATTTAATGGTCTTAAGAGTTCCCCCTTGTCAGAGGTCTCACTTGCCACAGTTTTAGTTACCTGCAGTAAACCAAGGTCCAAAATACTACGTGGAAAATACTAGAAATAAACGATTGGCAAGTTTTAAACTGTGAGCCATCCTGAGTAGAATGATGAAATCTCGAATCACCCTGCCCTGTCCTGCCTGGGATGTGAATTATCTCTTTGTCCAGTCTCCATGCTGTATATTCAGTACAGTAAGATATTTTGAGAAAAACCACCTTCACATAACTTATATTACAGTGCTGCATATTGTTATAATTGTTTTATTTTATTATTAGTTATTGTTTTAAGCTGCCTAACTTTATCTTGAACTTTACTGTTTAACCTGCCTAACTTGATCATAACCATGATCATGTACAGGAAAAAACAGAGCACATACAGGGTTTGTTCGGTACTATCTGCAGCTTCAGGCATCCACTGGGGTCTTGGAATGTATCCCCCTGAACTGTGGGGAGGCTACTGTACTTCACAAATTCTACCTTCATTGCAAAACCAATGCCATTGCCTCTGTACTAATAATGACTAGAAATGAGATTTTCCTGCTAGTTAAGAAAAACAACTCATTTCTTGATTCTAGTACCTACAGGGTTCAAACCATCATGTAAGAACGGTTCTTTGTAATAAGGAAGAGGAGAAGAAAGGGTGGGGCATCTGGAAGACCTGTAAAGTCTGATAGTGGCCAAAACCTGAAATCTAGTGACCAAATCGGGGGGGAAGAGCGGTAGAGAACCAGAATTTTCTCCTGTGTCTTTCATTTCTGCTGGGCATACACACCACGAACTTGTATATTATACCCACAGTCACCATTTATGTTTATTACATACAAGAGACATAATTCCTTTATATTAATGCACCTCTTATCTTCACAACAATCCACATAACATAAAAGGAAATTGATGCTCAGAGTGGTTAAGTAACTGCTCCAATTAACCAGCTGGTAAGGAGCAGAGCCAGGATATAAACCCAGTTTCACTCCCGAGCCTGTGCTTCGTCCACTCTTCCACAATGCCTCTCAAGGGTAGCTAGCACACTGGAGGCAGAGAAAGAGCACGGATTCAGAAAAAGACCCGTGCTGGGAGCACTCCTGCCATGTCTACAATACTGCCTGGATAATGATCCCGGCTCCCTCTCTGAAACAGTGTAATCCAGTTTCCCACCTGCAAGAGCTCTGCAGCAGCATCGGCAAGACCAAACTCTCTCAGCACACGGATCTGGATTTCATAGCTGACCGTGGCGCCTTCCCCACAGTTCAGCGCATAGGCTCTCTGCACCTGCTCAGTGTGTCGGAGCTCCTGCAGACGTCTGACCATGTCCTTCAAAATGAGGAGACGAGGAACTGGAAGATAGCAAACGGTCTGTAGGTAAATACCTGAGCTACACAAAAAAAATCCATTGAGCACAAGGGGAAAAAAGCATGTATTTTGCATTAGAATCTTCTTATAAATTGTTATAATATTGTAGTTTCCTGGCACCTTAATATTACATATACTTTTAATTTTTTTTTTTTATCCTCACTCGAGGACATTTTTCCATTTTTTGTTCAGATAGAGCGGGAGGGAGAGAGAGGAAGAGAAAGAGAGAGAAACATCGATGTGAAGGGACACATCGAGTGGCTGCCACCCGCACGACCAACCAGGGCCGGGGACAAACTGCAACCGAGGTATGTGCCCTTAGCGGGAACCAAACCCGGGTCACTCTATACCACAGGCCGATGCTCCAACCGCTGAGCCAAACCGGCCAGGGCTACTTTTAATATTTTAAAAAATTTTTAAATTCATTGATTGGTTTTAGAGAGGGACGGGAGAAGAAAAGAGAGAGAGAGAGAGAGAGAGAGAGAGAGAGAGAGAGAGAGAGAGAGAGAGAAGCACATCAATTTATGCTTTCATAGGTTAATACTTGTATGTGCCCTGACCGGGAATGAACCCACAACTTTGGTGTACGGAGACAACACTCTAACCAACTAAGCAACCCGTCCAGGGCTACTTTTAATTATTTTTTAAGGTTTTAATATTTCACTGTGCCCAAAAAACTCTTGATAATACTGAGCAGCTCCTGAGCTATATTTTTAGTTCAGAGCTTAATGAAATTTTACTTGTATAATTCTCTTCTGAATCTCAGTATATTTCCTGAATTTAAAAAATTTATTCAATTTTTTTTTTTTAATCCTCACCTGAAGACACACTTAAAGAGAGGAAAAGGGAGCCCGGCTGGTGTGGCTCAGTGGTTGAACACCACCAACCCATGCACCAAGAGGTCGCCAGTTTGATTCCCGGTCAGGGCACATGTCCAGGTGATGGGCCCGATCCCCAGTGGGGGCATGCAGATGGCCAATTGATGTTCTCTCTCATTGATGTTTCTCTCTCTCTCTCTTTCTAAAATCAATAAAGAAGCCCTAGCTGGTTTGGCTCAGCAGTTAGAGCATCAGCCTGCGGTCCAGAGAGACCCAGGTTCAGTTCCTGCTAAGGGCATGTACCTTGGTTGCAGTTTGTCCCTGGCCCTGGTTGGGTCATGTGGGTGGCAGCCACTTGATGTGTCCCTTTCACGTCAATGTTTCTCTCTCTCTCTCTCTCTCTCTCTCTCTCTCTCTCTCTCTCTCCCCTCCCACTCTATCTGAACAAAAAAAAAAGGGAAAAAGGAAAAATGTCCTCGGGTGAGGATAAAAAAAAATAAAGAAAGAAAAAAATTAGAAAGGGGAGGGAAGAAGGGGGGAAGAGAGAAACATCCATGCAAGAGAGAAACATTGACTAGTTGACTGCTATAGTAGGTGCCCTGACAAGGGGTCGAATGTATAACCCAGGTATGTGCTCTGACAGGGAATCGAACTGGCAACCCTTTGGTGCACAGGATAACTCTCAACCAAGTGAACCACTCTGGCCAGGCATCATCATCATCATCATCATCATCATCCATTCAATTTTTTGTTAATCTTCACCAGAGGATATTTTTAAAAATGTTTTTACTGATTTTTTTAGAGATAGAGAGAAACAACAGTGTGAGAAACATCGATCAGCTGCCTCCTGCACACTCCCTACTGGGGATCGAGCCTGCAACCCAGGCATGTGCCCTGACTGGAAATTGAACCAGTGACCTCTTGGTCCATGGGTCAACGCTCAACCACTGAGCCACATGGGCTGGGCATTCCAAGGATATATTTTCATTGATTTTTTTGGACAGAGTGGAATTGAGGGGGAGGGGAGAGAAACATCAATGTGAGAGAGGCACATCAATTGGTTGCCTCTTGCATGACCCCAACCAAGGCTGGGGATTGAACCTGCAATCCAGGTATATGCCCCTGATTGGGAATCGAACGCAAGACCCTTCAGTCTATGGGCTGATGCTCTAACTAACTACTGATCCATACCAGCGAGGGCAGGGCTTCACTCTTTTATTCACATAACTTTTGAGTCCTATGCACTAGGGCAGTGGTTCTCAACCTGTGGGTCATGACCCCTTTGGGGGTCGAACCACCCTTTCGCAGGGATTGCTTAAGACATAACAGTAGCAAAATTACAGTTATGAAGTAGCAACGAAAATAATTTTATGGTTGGCTGTCACCACAACATAAGGAACTATATTAAAAGGTTGTGGCATTAGGAAGGTTGAGAACCACTGCACTAGGGATTGGACTCATGTATTAGGGTGCAAGAATAAAGAGTGATCCCTGACCTCAAAGAACTCTGGTTTTAGTGAAGTAATCCAAGTAAACCAGTCCAGTACAGGGCCACAAATAGTCATGGAGAGAAATATGCAAAGGATATTGAAGGGATTTGGAGGAAGGGGCCCCAACCTGGACTGGAAGCAGACAGGATAGATTTACTAGACAAGGTGAACCCTGAGTGCAGACGTGAAGAATAAGAGAAAACTAAGCATGCAAAGAATGCGGAATGAAGGCTTTCTGAGCAAAAGGACTAGGCATGTGTAAAACATGTAAATGAGAGACAGCATGGCAAAAGGAGCTGGCGTGGCTAGAATTTGGGGTTCAAAAGTACAAGCAAGAAGAGCATTAAGAGAGAAGTCTAGAAAGATGGGTGGGGCAGATCATGAATGACACTGCATGTCACAATAAGGAATTTAAATTGTATCTCGTGTACAACAGGTAGTCACTTGCGCAGGGAGTAACAGGATCAGAGCTGTGATGTGGTAAGTGCACTCAGAGTAGTGTCAAGCAAAAGTCAGCAAACTATGGCCTGTAGGCTACATCAGACCTGTTGGCTGTTTTTTTGTTTTGTTTTTTTAATCCTTACCTGAGGACATTTTTTTTGCATTTATCTTGAGACAGAGCAGGAGAGAAAGAGATAGGAAGAGAGAGAGAGAAACATCGATGTGAGAGAGACACATCGAGTGGTCACCACCCACACAACCCCAACCGGAGCCGGGAACAAACTGCAACCAAGGTACATGCCCTTAGCGGGAACCAAACCTGGGTCTCTGGTCCACGGGCCAATGCTCCAACAGCTGAGCTAAACCAGCCAGGGCTGTTGGCTGTTTTTGTAAATAAAGTTTTACTGACACAGCCACACCCATCTGTTTAGGTACTGTCTATGGCTGCTTTTGGGCTACAACAGCAGAAATGAACAGAGCTGAATAGCTGTGACAGAAACTGCATAACTCACAAGCCTATAATATTTACTATCTAGCATGTCACAGAAAAACTTTGCTGAGACCCAGTGTATAGTTCAGAAGGAGAGTGACTGAGGTTAGGGGCAGAAACACGAGTTAGAAACCTGGAGTAAGGCTGCAGCAGAGGATGGGGAAGACGGAATGAGGTCCACAAACATTATGAGCCAAATTGACTATTATTTTGGGGGTAGGGGGAGCTATTATTTTTTTAATCCTCACCCGAGAATATTTTTCCATTTATCTTCAGACAGGGTGGGGGAGGGGGAGGGAGAGAGAAACATGTTGTGAGAGAAACACATCGATTGGTTGACTACTGCATGATCCTGACCAGGGCCGGGGACCGAACTACAACCAAGGTACATGTCCTTGACTGAAATTGAACCTAAGACTCTTTGGTCCATGGGCCGACACTCAAACTGCTGAGCCAAACCAGCCAGGGCAAGGGGAGCTATTATTGAATACTTGCTTAGGCATACTCCTAAGCATATTATTCAACCCTACAAAGGAGATATCCCCATTTTGCAGATAAGAAAATTAATGCATAGGGAAGTAGACAGCTTGTCCAAAGTCATACAAATGAAGTGGCAAAGCCAGGATATGAGCCCATGAGTCTTCTCCAATAAGCTAGATAGCCTTTCATTAGTATGGTAAGCAAGTTAGAATCAGGGTGACACCAGATTAGGGTTAAACAACAGAAAATAGTTCAACAAAAGACAAGCCTTATTTTTCTGAGCATGCTTAATTGAAAGTATGTTTGGGCTTTTGAGATTCAGTTCTAAGATTAAATTATGTTGCTATTCGAGTATTAACTCAAGCTGATAAAAACAGTGCTAATTATAAAAGCTTCCAAATCTACACAAATCAGCTACAGAAATATTTCTCTTTATACTGTAATCCAATACATACTTTAAATAAACCTGATAAAGCAACCAGAGATCAAATTCTAGTCCCAGAACAAAACGTATGTGTTCAATTAGAAGTTGCCATTATGTCTTTTATTTTTCCTTTCCTGAAACCGACATTTATAAGCAGAAAATGAATGGTGCCATTTCCAACAATGCTATAGTTTGCTCATTTTTTAATGTTGCAAGAGAAATTGGCAAGAGCTATACATTTCTGTCCCCATTTGCACTGATAGTTTCCTTACCTGAGAAAGTGTCATTAGGGCCCTCTGGTTAAACTAAACATTAACGGATGTTCAGAAGATTTTGGACATTGACAGCCTATGGCCACTTTTCTCAGAGTTGTAAGACATAAGCCTATACATTACAATAATATTCACAGACCAGATCTTTGGAAACTGGATCTTCAGGAAACTGATGATGATCATATTTTTTTGAAAAATATGTACACTCAAAGATGTAAGTTTATAATACTCTCCCCAATGGGTTTTAGGGTGAGAAACACCCTATGGTGATAAAATATCTGAATTCCTCTAAACCAGTGGTTGTCAAGAGGAGGTGGTTTTGCCCCACAGTGTGCATTTGGCAATGTCTAGAGACAAAAGTGTTTTCAAAAGGTTACAAAGGGATGTGTGTGTGTGCTACTGGCATCTAGTGAGTCCAGGCCAGGGATGCTGCTGAACATCCCACAATACACAAGACAGCCCACAACAAAGAATTATCCAGCCCTAATTGCCAAGAGGGCCAAGGCTGAGAAACCCTGGGTGGAGCTGAAAACTGCATATACCTGTTACTATAAAACAAAATTCAAAACAAAAAACTTAGCTTATAAGTATTCATTCTTTGAGGAGAACAATGCATAGTGGGTACTGGAATGGGGAGAGAATTAGCATATATAAAGGGATTACAAAAAGATCGAATTATTTAAGTATAAATGGCTAAAACAAGGTTACTGCCTTACCTGGAATTTCATTGGCTACCACGGAGGGAGGGCTCGACTGGTTACTGCTGATCTGCTGGTGGCTGATCATGTGACAGCACTGTGGTACCGCATTATTGACCATGTAAAGTGTGTCCGGAACATTGGACATTCTAACCATTCGCAAACGCACAAGATCTGTTTGTTCCACCATCATCTCATCTAGCACTGACTGAAATGACAATTCAGTATTAACAGAATCAGTCAACCTTTCATCTCTGTTAAATCACATTTGGAGAAAGATGACTACCTTCATCATATAAAAAGGGAATTACTTTATTGTTCCCAATGTATGAAGTTTACAATTAGTGGTGAAAGGAGAAAGTACCTCTACCCTTTTTAATTTTTAAAGGATCTTTTGGAGTATCTTTAAAAAAAACTATAATCAAGTTCTGAAAAGTTTCCTTTTAATTGAAATATTTGAAATTTAAAGGAAGGATATATAATTAATCAGAAGTAAATTACACATAAAGTTACTAGAAAGAAAACATGTATACATGGGCTAAATATCAGTTCAAAAAAGAAACCCCGGCCAGTGTGGCTCAGTTGGTTGGGCATCACCCCTTGCACTGAAAGATTGCTTTTTCGATTCCGGTCAGGAACATGCCAGAGCTGCAGGCGCAATCCCCAGTAGCGGACATGCAGGAGGCAGCGATCCGTGTTCCACTCTCACATCTGTTTCTCTCTTTCCCCCTCCCTTCCTCTCTTTCTAAAAACCAATTAAAAAAAAAAAAAAGAAATGCTCAAAAGACAAAATATTAAAGAATGATATAAAATTGAACAGACCTATACATAAACCGTTAAAATCAGTTTTAGATTAATCTATTTCACTGAACTGCAGAATAGTCAAAATGACATAATATATAAACATTTTCCACATGTACTGGGGCAATTATCTACTTATGTATAGGCCCAGCCACCTGAGAAACAGGGAAGCTCCAGGAGGACTAGTGATGAGCTTCCTTTTTGAGACAGCAGAATGGAGAGCAGGTCTAGTTTATTCCAGACCTTTTATCACCAGACTCAACCTTTTGTAAAGGCCTCAGCTGCTTCAGTGAGTTTAAGTATTGAGCTTATTTCAAAAAGACCAGGCACAATCATTCTGCTTTTTTCCTTTTTTATAACTTTTTAAAATGTCAAGTGGTCGAACAAAAAATGGAAAAAAATGTCCTCGGGTGAGGAAAGGAAAAGGGAAAGGGAAAGGGAAAGGAAAAGGAAAAGAAAAAGGAAAAGGAAAAGGAAAAGGAAAAGGAAAAGGAAAAGGAAAGGAAAGGAAAGGAAAGAAAAGATGTCAACTGGTCAATAAGAGGTAGATTATTATCAACCTAGTCAACAAAATAAACTCACAAATCCTTTATGTATCTTAAACTAGGAACTCTGATTAATAAAAACAAGAAAATTTTTAAGATAAATTAATTCTACACCCAAACACACATTGTTTTGCCATTAATTTATTTCATAAAGCTTAAAGGTGATTTCTGATTTTCAAAGACTGTTCCTCAAAAGGCCACCCCAAAGTTCATATGGCTGAATACCTCTAATAAAATAATATAGTATTTAATTTTTACATTACCACATTTCCAGAAGAATTATTATAATATTCATAATGCCAACTGTTTGCTTAATAGACCTAAAATATTTTCTTAATATGTGCACTTATAATAAAACTAAACACAATTTCCCACAGTATTTAGAAATATGTTACAAGAGCCCTGGCCGGTTTGCTCAGTGGTTAGAGCGTCGGCCTGTGGTCCAGAGAGACCTGGGCTTGGTTCCTGCTAAGGGCATGTACCTTGGTTGCAGTTTTCCCCCGGCCCTGGTTGGATTGCGCGAGTGGCAACCACTCGATGTGTCGCTTTCACGTTGATGTTTCTCTCTCTCTTTCCCCCTCCCTCCCTTCCTCCCTCCCACTCTATGTGACAAAAAATGAAAAATGTCCTCGGGTGAGGATTAAAAAAAACACAAAAAAAGTTACAAGAAATGATGGCATTTCTTTAATTTATGAAGGAAGACAAAATGTAAGCAATATTCTTTCAGGACATTTTCCTGTGCTGAAGATCACAAAATACTGACAACCATTTCAATAAAATAACATTTCCTTTTCAAGTTAACATTTTGCAAGACAAATAACTACAATGAGGAAAATGTAAAATATAATTTAACATGACCTAAGTTATAAAAACATGCTTGATAATTAAACATTTCAGAAAAGTATTCTGCTGAGTAGTCAAACTAGAATTTACGTTCACTTTCCCCATCACTGGACATTCAGGCCATTTCCAAACATTTATTTAATGCCACAAAAAGAATTTTTGTGCTTACAGTTTATAATAAAGTGGTCTAGTATCTGAAAATGTTTTCCATTACCTTTGCTTCCTCCACATAGGGTGAGAATAGTCGAGGGCGAACATATATTCCAGCATTTTTTTGCCGTAACCAGGCATTTGACTTCCCACCTTCTGATGTAGGAAGTATATCTGATGGAGGAGTACTAATCAAGCCTCTTTTCATCTAGGAAAAAAATTATTTTTATACAGAGATTTGTGTAGAACTACAACCCTAAAATAAAAATAATTATACCTATAAATCAAAATGTTCAAACTTTATCATTTGTATAAAAATTTAGACATATATGTGAAATTTAAAAATACTTCAAATGTTTAATAATATTTAAAGGACTCAGAAATAAAAGGTAGTATAATTTCCTATTTTTTCTCTAAATAGAGAAATGATGTTTTTAAAACAAGAGCTATATTAATTAAAAGTGTAACAAATTGGCCCTGGCCAGTTTGGCTCAGCAGTTAGAGCATTGGCCTGCGATCCGGAGAGACCCGGGTTTGGTTCCCGCTAAGGGCATGTACCTCGGTTGCAGTTTGTCCCCGGCCCTGGTTGGTCGTGCGGGTGGCGACCACTCGATGTGTCCCTTTCACGTTGATGTTTCTCTCTCTCTCTCTCTCTCTCTCTCTCTGTTCCTCTCTCTCCCTCCCGCTCTACCTGAACAAAAAATGGAAAAATGTCCTCGGGTGAGGATAAAAACAAAAACAAACAAACAAAAAAGTGTAACAAATTGGACTAACTTTCAGAGCTCTTAATGAAAACGAATTTTTATTTTTTTCCTTACTCATCTAGGAACTGATTTCATCCCAACTCAGCTTCCCGCCCCCAAGACAAAACAAGAACTAGAGGGCCTTGTATCTGCAGTACAAGGATATAGGCAGTGTACAAGGTGCTTAGGGGCAGTGACTCTAGGGCAGTGTTCTCAACCTTCCTACTGCTGCGACCGTTTAATACAGTTCCTCATGCTATGGTGACCTCCAACCATAAAATTATTTTCGTTGCTACTTCATAACTGTAATTTTGCTACTGTTATGTCTTAGGCAACCCCTGTGAAAGGGTTGTTCGACTCCCACGGGGGTCGCGACCCACAGGTTGAGAACCGCTGTTCTAGTGGAAGGCAGACTTGGCTCAAACTATAACTCCCCACTTAACAACCTCCTGACTGTGGAAATCTCCTTTCACGGGGGCCTCACTTTAAGGACTCCTAGAGGGCCCTGGAGTTGGGACACCAAACTAACTAAATGTAGTGGCCCTGCTGTTTCCTCATCTGTGCTAGGAAAATATAAAACAAGTATCCCCAGCTCATAAAGTGGTTGTGAGGAGTAAATGAGGTTTGGTACAGTGTTTAGGACTTCAGGTTAACAGCCATTATCAGCAAACCTACTGGGGACTTATTTATTATGCAGTGGCCATGGAATTAAGACTATCAATATATTTTTTCTAAGTCTACTAACCCAAAGTTCTAAAATATTTTTCTAAACCAAATTCAGGGTTCAACTTGGTTTGAGTCCCAGATTCCCAGATTTCAAACAAAACCACATAGTTTCTCCAATATTATTCTTGTTAAACATAATAAATGTCTAATTGCTACATTAGTTAAAATTACTTTTAACTAGTAACACATAGCATTAGATAGTATTTAGAGAAAAAAACTCATTAACTCTAATCTATTACAACTGTAGTAATGTTGCTATACTTCCTTTTTTCAAATGAATTTTAACATAACTGCATTCTAGAATACATAAAATACATTTTATATCCATCTTTCTAAAATTATATTCCATTATCAGCATTTTCCATGTTGCTATGTTTGTAACTATAACCACTGCTCAGAATAGCAAAATACTCTGTTAAATAGCTGCACTATAATTTACTTATTTTCCCCATTCTTAGATATTTAGGCTATTTCCAAAAATTTAAGTACAACACTACCAATGAACCAGCTATACTTCTACTATGGAACAGTAATATTATTTTAAAAATTACTGACCTAATAGGTTAAAAATTGATAACTTACTGTATTATATTGCTTTCTTTGGGGTATGTGATTACTAGTGAGACTGAACATTTTTCTAATCAGAGATTCCATAAATATTTAATTGTTTTCTTCTAGCTTCCCATGTTTCAATTTAATATTTTATTCTTCAATCAAACAGGAATTAATTTTGTGTGCAAATGAAATGAGAGTTTAAACAAATTTCCTCCCTTCCCCATTCATCAGTCTAGTACCGCACTGATTTGTGATATGTCATTTATTATGTTTAATTCTTTTATTAATTAGGATCTTTTTCTAGGCTATGTTGTCTTGCCTATTATGCTAGCATCACAAATTAAATATTAGAGTTTTAAAATATACTTTACATTCTGGAAAAGTTATCCATCCTTAATTATGTTCTTTTTAGGGAACTTTTAAAAACTACTATATTTATCCTCTCTCTCTCTCCCATTTTTTGGGGGAGGCAACCTAAGTTTTGGTGGCCTTGCTTTGACAAGGCTTAAAAAAAAACAAGAAAAAAAAACAACCATTATGTTTACAGTATTACATTAAAGTTATAAACTAATGTATGAGGAACTAATATTTATAATATTTATCTTCCCATCCATTAATTTGAACAATGCTGTTAGTTTAAAAATTCACTTAAAATTATAAAATTAGCATGATCAGCTCCATTAATTTTTAACTGAAATACCATTATAAGATTCATTCATCTTTTTTACATTGAACCATTCTCCTTTCCTCCTGTTTTTTGATTTATTGATGTTCTTGAAGAGTTTCCAAAGATAATTTCTATCTTTTCTTATTTTAATAAGGATATATTTTATTTACACTGATAAATGCTGAATTAAATCCTAAGAAACTATCCTCTTGCAAAAGTAACAGTGATATAACTATACTATTCAACTCTCATTTATCAAACATTTGTGTCTTGTGCCAGACATGGGGGATACAATATAGTACAAAACAGACATCTGGCCCTGACCAGTTTGGTTCAGTGGTTAGTGTGTCGGCCAAAGGGTCTTGGGTTTGATTTCTGGGTTTCAGATTCAATCCCTGGCCCCAGTTGAGGTTGTGTGGGAAGCAGCTGACTGATGTTTCTCTCTCTCTCTCCCTCCCTTCATTCTATCTTTAAAAAACAAACAAACAATGGCCCAGCGGGCATGGCTCAGGAGATTGAGCACTGTCTCATGGACTGAGAGGTCCAGGTTCGATTCCTGGTCAGGGCACATGCCTGGGTTGCGGGCTCAATCCCTAGTAGAGGGCATGCAGGAGGCAGCTGATCAATGTTTCTCTCACTCATGGATGTTTCTCTCTCTCCCAATTTAAAAGAATTTTTTTTTTTTTTGGAAAAAAATCAATAGAAAATATCCTTGGGTGAGGGGAAAAAAACAACAAAAAACATTCATCTGTCTCTGACTTCAATGAATTTACAGGTTCACAATACTCTTAGTAGTAGAAATTATTTGCAATGATAAAGATAAAGCTGTACATTTTATTTCTTTTTATTAATTACTTTTTGTTACAGATGTTTCTCTCCTCCCCCCACTGACACCCTACTCTTGATCCGCCCCCTCCCTCTCCCCTTCACCAAAGCTGTACATTTTAGTTCATTTTCTTTTCATGAAAGGGGTAAATGAAGACAGACACTTACTGCGTCACTTAGGACTTCACTGTTTATAGGTAAGATGTGTTCAATTCTCACAAAAGGTAAGATAGAAGAAAGGATCTCTCGAAGCTCTTCAACATCCAGGTCTCGTCTTTTTACACCCCTTTTGTTCACACTATGAGCAGTGCCACTCAGTAAGTTTGGCTCTAGGAGACAGAAAATGAAAAGTCTCCAACCAAATCCAAACTTTCAGAGCGAGGCTTTCTTTCTTCTCCAGTACACTTTCAGTACCATTCTTTATACTTACGTACATCTTTTATAAGGGTTATAAATTATGTTTTATGAAGTTTAGTTAATAAAGATGTTCTTGGACAGAGAAAAGGCATGGGTAGGGAATGTCCAGCCTGAGGGCCCTATAAGGCCCAAGAAATCAATACCAGCTAACATCACACACCTCACCAAATTAGCCTGATCAAATATAGCAGGCTAATTTTTAAGTTGGTAATTTTGTATGGCCCTCAAATGATGTTATAAATATCCAAATGGCCCTTGGCAGAAAAAGGTTTCCCACCCCAAGAATAAAGGATTCTTTTCTATATACTAGCTCAAAGGAAAAAAGATGTCAATCTATTAAAATCTAGTTTGACTCAGGGCTTTTTCTTAAGCTTTCTCACTTTTGTGACCGGTTTTTGGTACAATAAGGACATTGTAGGGCAAGTGCTATTTCTGGTCACTGTAGGTTAACGGTGCATTCATTAGGCTACCATTTATTTAAAAGCAATTTAACAAGATACTAATCTCCTGGCAGCAAAATAAGGTATACTTCAAGATTTTTATGCTGGTCTCCCAAATTTCCATATAAATGAACCCTTTGATCTCTGACATGCATAATATATTTCCATTGTTCAGAGCAGAAAATAAAGGCTTTCTTTATTGATATTAGTGAAAGAGGAAGATTTTAAGTACTTATATGCTTATGATATTGTAGTGGGGAAATTTACATACATTTTGGGAATCTTGAATCACGTCTTTAATCTAGGGAGGTGTAATTTTTTTTAAAAAAGATCTTTGTCATCCACAAATATAAATGCTAGATATTTTGCAAAGTCTCTAGGCAAACTGCTTTTTCTCTTAAATCATGTGATAGATAAAAAGATTGTTTTTGAGAAGCTAAGCTTTTACTGTAGTCATTTGAAATAAAATTGCTGCAAGCATGTGAAAAAAGGTTTTTGTCCTCACCTTGCTATGATCTGGTTTCATACTTTTTCAAAAAAAAGTTTTCTTTAGTAGTGGTGTCTTGTTTTCAAATGAAATCTTATATTACACTCTCAAATATGTAAGAGGTAGGGGCAGAACCCTTATTCTATGAGGGCGATTGAAACAAAAGTAGCCTGGTTCACTTTGCTTCCTTCTCATCCCTGTGAAAGAGCCTGACATTCTAACCCAGTCTGAAAACAACTATTTTTTTTCAATCCTCACCTGAGGATATGCTTTTTATTGATTTTAGAGAGACAGGGAAGGGGGAAGGGGTGGGGGAGAGAGGGAGAGAGAGAGAAACACTGATATGAGAGAGAAACATCAATTGGTTGCCTCCCGTATGCGCTCCGACTGAGGAATCAAACCTACAACCTAGGTATGTGTCCTGACCGGGAATCAAACCCCAAACCTTTGGTGTATGGGACAATGCTCCTACCAACTGACCCACCCAACCAGGGCTGAAAACTACGATTTTAAGGGAAATTTCTTCAAGGATGTTGTTCATTATCTGTTCCAAATAAATATGACATTACTAATCTTATGTCAATGAAAAAGCCTATGGCCTATAATGATTATGTAACATTACATACATCCAATTCTTATTACTGTACTTGATTAACGAAGTTCCATAAAGTTATTGTGAACACTAAGGAAAACATGGATAGGTTTCAGTGAGCTTCTGATGATAACTTTATCATCTGGTCAAGACATAACTTTGACTTATGTGTTTCTGTTTAAAGATACCTTATTAATATATATGTTGATTCATTAACACTGAACTCATGGCCAACAGATAACTCATACCTGAATAAAGCTTATCTCACACACATGTTCTCTGTGAGGCATATCATAGCCTTCTTGTGCTTAGGAACTTTAGACAGCCCTACGCATTACACTTGGAGGCCATTTTAAAGAGTGAGATCACCCTCCGAACCTCATAAGAAAGTGAAAAACATGGCACTAAATACACGTTGTGAAAGGACACCTTTACAATTTAAGAGTAGAAAGAAGAAGGCAGATCATCACCATGTTCCACCTTAAGCTGGGAACATGTGCATCAGTGAACTCAAATTTTTTGTCACTCTGTACGTCTGCAAATACCCATGAAAGAGTCAAGAGAACTGATTTGGGGGTGGCAAATAAATTTTAATAAGTAGGTGCATTTGCAAATACACAATATGCAGGTAAGAGGGTCAGACTGTATACTGGCATTTCACAAATGTCCCAAATAAATAGTAATGATTATTACATTAAAAAATTCAAATCTGAGAATTATTAAAGGCTTTTGTAGGCCACAGAGAACTATATTAGGAGAAATCAAATAGGAAGACTGCTTTTGTTCCTAGTACTTGGGTAGTAGTGTATTAAAGGAATATATACAAAGGTTTGAAGGCACTTTAGCTTGATATTTTTATATCTTTAAAAACATGGCAGAACGCCCTGGCCGGTTTGGCTCAGTGGTAGAGCGTTGGTCCACAGACCAAAGAGTAGCGGGTTCGATTCAGGTCAGGGGCATGTAACTCAGTTGAGGTTTGCTCCCCAGCCCTGGCTGGGGTCATGTAGGAGGCAACCAATCGATGTGTCTCTATCACGTCTATGTTTCTCTGTCTCTCCTACTTTATATGAAGATAAAAATGGAAAAAAGTATCCTTGGGTGAGGATTTAAAAAATATGTGGCAGAACAACTCTGTAAATTTATTACTAAAAACCACTGACTTGATCACTTTAAAGAGTCGAACTTTGTGGTATATAAGTTATATCTAAATAAAGCTGTTGAAAATGAAAGGGAAGGAAAATCTATATTTAATTTTTCTAATTAAAGTTTTTTGTTTTGGGTTCATTATATAGGAATTCAATATTCTATGAGAGAAGAAGTACAAGTGGGTGGACTAAACCTAGATATAAATAAAAGAATCATAAGCTTCCAAAACTGAAAGTCCCCTCCTTCAAATGATGCTTCCATCTTTTCTAAAGTATCCCCACTCAAAATTATTTCTCTTTGCCTTCCACAAAATTTAAAAATAAACAGCAAATATGCTCTTTTGGGGTGGTCATATATTTTTTTATTGAGGTAAAATTCACATAACATAAAACTCACCATTTTAATATATTAAATATATTTTTAATATATTTAAAATGTTGCACACCTATCTCCACTCTCCAATTTAGAACAATTTTCATCAACAATATGCATTGTAATACTTTATTAAATGAAAACTTTTATTCTACTACTTCTATAAATCATTCAACATTAAATATTAAGCACACAGAAAGATAACATTAAAAGTATCCTGCCCTCGCTGGGTAGCTCAGTTGTTTGGAGCATCATCTAGATATGCTAAGATTGTGTGTTTGATCCCCAGTTAAGGCACATAACAAGAATCAACCAATGAATGCATGGATGAGTAGAACGACAAATCACTGTTTTTCTCTCTAAAAATCAATAAAATTTAAAAAGTATCCTTTTAAAGTTGTAAAATATAAGTTCTTTGGTATGTTTATTTCTAATAAAGTAGACCCTCTCCACTAAAGAATTTTGCCAATTGTAAAAATTTTTATTTTCACTAGGCAACAGTGGCTATTATCAAGACTGGTATGTAGCATCATATCAGTAAGCTTTTGGGAAAAACACTGCAAGCTAATTTTCTGATCTTACCTCTGTCTGCTATTCTTTTCATCAGCTGGTGCTCGCCCCATTTAATCAGATATTTAAGGATATCTTGTTCACTAGCCTGTAAAAAAAAATGGTTCATACTTATTTTGGTGAAATTAGATAAATGGTTAATTTCATTAATGGCTTCTCCTAGGTCATAAAGTAAATATAGCATGCAACTTACCTACTACATTTCATTCTTTACACTGGCTGTCTGAAATGTTGGAGTTAAACTGTGGTCCGTCAATAGCAAATACACAAGACTGCATTACATAAGTTTTGTCCAGAAACCTCATTCTTAGCTCCACCTAAATTCTTTATTCTTATTTCCATCTTTTTTTCTCTTCACCTATTTGAAATTTATTTTATCTTATTACATGGTCTTTATACAGCTGCCTTAAATTCTTTTTGGGATAAGATGGAGATAAATAAAATTCAAAGTATACGGATGCAGAGTGGCTACTACCCCCTGCAGGAACAATCCCTACAAGACATTCTACGGATTGGTGAAAGACCCTGTAAGCACAATTTGTGATGTGGCAATGTGCTGCTCATTTCTTCGTATTTTATCTAAAATCTTAAAGCAAATATAGGCTGCTCTCCAAGGTTTTACTTTCTAAGAAGAAACACAAAGTTTCTAAAGACAATAATCTGAGAGAACTGACAAATTCTAACTCCCATAAAGCATGCAGTCTGGATCAGAACAGTAAAACAAGGTTAATGAACACAGATCCTAAATAAATCCAATCCAATATGACAACATTTGTACTGCAATCAAAGCACAGATACTAAGTGGATTATTTAACTCTTCACTGCATTTCTGACTGAGGTGAAAGCATTTTATAACTTCTCTAGTACAACTATAAAATAATAGAAAATGGCTCAATGGGTTTTTATGTCTTTATAACGTTAAAACTGCTGTATAATTTCAGCATAAATTTCATACAACCAATGTAAATGAAAATTAAGCTTAAACATACCTTACCTAAAAATATTTTTGCAGTATTTTAAATCTGTTTGTTTTAATTACCAAATTAGATGGATATATAAGAATACAGAATTTCCTAAAAACTGCTTCTGATTAAAAATAAGTAGTTGAAAACATTATTGTACTTTGGCAGTACACATACACACAAAATTTTCATGAGCATTTGAGTAGATTATAAACTTTTATTACTACTTTGTGCTGTTTAAGCTACGGTCTACAGTCTAAGTGTCTTACACTCCACCAAAAATAAGAAACTGGTATAGTGAACTTATTAGTGGAAGCCAAGAAAATCACTGTTGGGATGTGCTTCTGACCCTGCCTACTGCCTCAACCTCTTAAGATATTGTTGGTTAGGACCCAGGATGGTTCACAGTGTTGAGCCAGCAGCAGAGTGCATGAAGGGCCCGAGAGCTAGAAGGCTCTGTTGTACAAATGTGAAGAGGGCATTCCTGGGTGGGTTGGTCTCCCTAGATGGGAGAACAATAGAGTACAGATGGGTTTCTTGGTGCACAAATGAATGACAATGAATCTGAGAGGTGTATAAATGATTACCTGCAGGTAGTCAGACTGGATAGCAGTAAGCAGATGGTCTTTGCTGAGCTCATAAAAAACATCCGAAGTCATGACCTGGGAAAATTCCTCACAGAGGAAATGTAAAGCTTGTCGGTGCACCCACTTAGAGCCATATGGATGAGAGCTCCACTTGAGGATGGCAATTAAGGTATCTAATGATATGCTCTCAGCAATGATATCCTCACAGCCTAAAAGAGAAGGCAAATACTTCTTGAGATTAATCATAAATATTACTTAATGAACATTAGTGTGTTAGACGCTATACTTAAAAGTAGCAATAGTAAAAAAAAGAACAAGGAGATAAATAAAATCTCATGGAAATCACCAAGACTTGGTGGGATGGGGTAATAACAAGTAACAACAGACTATAACTTCTATAGGAAAGCTGCTGTTCTAGAAAGACAGATCCATAGAAAATGGCAGGGAATCCTCACAATTGTTTAAGAAAATAAACATCTATGTGAAAATCCCACTGTGAATAAGAACTATAGTGGAGGACACTGAACCAAAGGGAAAAGAAAAGTAGGTAGAAATGATAGAGTTGTGGGAACTGGTTAGAGGAAGAATATGGATGACACTTGATTAATAACAAGAATTTGCACTTGCGAAGAAGACAGGTGGGTTATCTTCTACGAACTATTAGGACATCTGCTCTTTGTATCATTCTAATAAAAAACAACAGCTTGTACTTTGATAGTTTAATCCCTCAGAATACAGATAAAATTTTGCAGTTTCATATTCATCTGGGATTCATTCTGGTGAATTTAAAAAAAAAGTAGTTAAAGTGAAGAGAACCAGGAACCTGGAGAAAATGACTATGGCACCTTAAGAATTCAAAGAAAAGAAAATCTGAGGTTAGTCAGCTATTTTCCTTAGGAAAGATCATTTTAAAATATAAAGATAAATTATAAGTAAAATCTGAGTGACAAAAATCGTGGAAGGGGAAACAGCAAAAGTTGGACAGAAATTCTTTATAACTAAGTTTACTAAAAAAATAAAGAAGGGCCCTGATAATACTGGGGGGAGGGGGTGTTTACACCACCAACAACAAAAATGTAGCTAAACAGGCTGCTCTCTAATGATATAGCCAAAAGACAGTACATCAGTGAATTCCAAAGACTTCCAAAGCTCAAAATTACTATGAAACAATGCAAGGTGAAAAGAGAAAGGTAATAAATCTTATTTTCAGGTGACAGATCATTAGTAACCAATACCAAGTGTGCAAAAAATAATGCTGCATTATTCCCTTTTCTAATATGGTACCAGATAAGGAGAATATCATAGAGAATTGTGTAACCCAATTTCTGCAGAACATTTAACAAAATACTTCCTGCTATCTCTAGATTGTTAGCTCCACAAAACAGGGACTGCTGTCTTCACTATCTCTAGCGTCTTCTTGTACATGGTAGGTGCTAAATAAAAATCTGTTGAATGTACAAATGAGATCTTTGCAGATATGAAGAGATGTAGATGGATAACAAAACAATGGTTAATAAAACCATTTTTTAAAAATATGTTTTTATTGATATTTTAGAGAGAGAGGGAGAAATAGAAACATAGATGATAGAGAAACATCGACCAGCTGCCTCCTGCACGCCCCCCAGTGGGGATCAAGCCTGAAACCTGGGCATGTGCCCTAACCGAGAATCAAACTGGAACCTCTCAGTCCATGGGACAATGGTCAATCCACTGAGCCACTCTGGCCGGGCTAACAGAACCATTTGTAAGTAGCAGTGATTACCTTGGAGAATGGACTGGGGAGTCGCTGTTTTTGTAATGTTTACCAAGAACTTGAAAGAAGATGTGGAAAGTATGTTTCAAAATCTCCAGATGCCCTAAAACTGGGAAACACAGTAAACAATACACTGGATAACATGATTATAATTGGCTATAATGATGGGTCAAAATGAAAATGAAATATAACTAGAAAAAGCAGTATGTTCTATATTTAGATCAAAGAAAATCAAATGCACAGATGATGGAGGAGAGTTAGCTTAACTACCACCTATGCAAAAATAATATCCGGGTATTTTTTTTTCTTTATTGATTTGAGAGAGGAAGGAAGGAGGAGAGAGAGATAGAAACATCGATGAGAGAGAACATCAATTGGCCGCCTTCTGCCCCCCCCCCCCCGGGATTTGGCCCACAACCTGGGCATGTGCTCTGACAGGGAATCAAACCAACGACCTCTCAGTACATGGGTCAACGCTCACCCATAAGCCACACTGGTCAAGTTAATATCTGGGTATTTTAAGTAAATGAATGTAAAATGCAACATGGCTGCTATAAAGCTGAAGCGATCTCAGGTTTTTAACATACAAGCATACAAGCACAGAGTCCTAATCAAAGGAATAATGTGGTACTGCTCTCCTTTGGGTTGCTGTGTGCTGTTCTGGCCCCTGTGCTTTAAGATGGGGCACTGACAAAACTCCAGAATCCTCAGAGGAGAAAGTTTAAGACTGGTCATAGGAGAAAAGGTCCAAGCAAACAAGATCATTTGGCTTACGTCTCTGAGGACAGACTAAGAGCTATCTTTACATGTCTGATGGACCTTCATGAGGCAAAGGAGAAAGGACTGACTTCTCTGTTCTTCCTAGGGCAGGTCCTGGGAAATAGATATTAAAAGGAAGATCTTGACTCAATATTAAGAAATATTTCTAATTTCAAGTTTATAACAAGCATAACTGCTCTCCTCTCTTCCCTTCATAAAAGAAAATCTTCTAGTGCAGTGGTTCTGAACCTATGGGTCGCCACCCCTTTGGGGGGTCGAACGACCCTTTCACAAGGGTCGTCTAAGACCACTGGAAAACAAAATTATAGTTATGAAGTAGCAACGAAAATAATTTTATGGTTGGGGGTCACCACAACATGAGGAACTGTATTAAAGGGTCGCAGCCATTAGGAAGGTTGAGGACAACTGTTCTAAAGAAATGTAGGAATATATCACATTAGAAACAGAGGACAAAGGACCTACAATAGATATGGAACTAAGGTCGGATGACATTTAAGCTGCTTCCATTATAAAGATAGTCATTTTTAGAAAAATGATAAGAAAGTAAACATAATAATTAAATCTAAAAATTAAAATGTAATTTAAACGTAAAAATGAAATCCTTATGAAGAACACCAAGACCACCACGATGATATCTGCATATAAACACCACCCAAAATCATGAATATGTGCTGATGACTCCTGGAAAATATGGAATAGTTCTGAACAGTTCTTGTGATTTTACGGTAAGCCTTGAATGCCACGCTTAGGACAGGCCTCTTCCAGTAACCAATGGAGGACTTCTGTCAAGTCTGTTTTAAAGTAGGCATTGGACTAGAGTTGAGTATGAAGAATCAATCTGACAGAAAAGGCAATCTGACAGATGCATTTAGGAATGAAGAAGGGGAAATTAGGGGAAAAAAAGTTATTTAAAAGGATGTATTAAAATCCTACTAAACCAGAATACTGGCAGAGGTAAAGAAATAAAACTAATGATAACATATTATTTAAACTTGAGGTTTACAGAAAAGTTAAGACACAGGAAGAAGAAAATGGGTTTTAAAATAATACAGATTGAACTAGAAATCCAACTTTGACCACTTAGAAGCCAAATCACTTAACCTCTCTGAGCCTGAAATGTGCTCATTTGTAAAACTGGGATTAAACTCCTAATTCAGGGTTGTTGTGAGGTTGAAATGAGACTTTACTCTTGACACCCTTCATTCGTTCCAACATTCTGGAGTACCCACTTGCCAAGCGCTGTGAATGCCAGCTCCTTTTACTGCACACTTTCCTGAGTGATGTCATCTGTCTCCGTGGTCCTAACTCTCACTGCATTCTTATGAATTTCAAGTCTACAGTTCCAGAGCAGGGCTCTCTCCTGACTCCCAGATGCACTCCTTCAACTTCCCAATGGAGAGTTCCACATTGAAATTCTGCAGACATCTTAAATTCAAGCCATTTATTTCCTCTGAGAAATCCATTTTAATCCCCGTTTTAAAAAAGGATATCTAACCCTGGCTAGGTAGCTCAGTTGGTTAGAGCATCATCCCAATATGCCAAGATTGCAAGTTCAATCCCCAGTCAAGGAACATACAAGCAACCCATGAAAGCATAAATAGGCCCTGGCTGGTTTTGCTCAGTGGTTTGAGTGTCGGCCTGCGGACCAATGAGTTGCAGGTTCGATTCCAGTCAAAGGCCCATACCTAGTCCCCATCCCTGGTTGGGGTTGTGCGGGAGGCAGCCAATCAATGTGTCCCTTTCATGTAGATGTTTCTCTCTCTTCCTCTCTCTCCCTCCCACTATATCTGAGCAAAAAAAGGAAAAGGAAAAATATCCTTGGGTGAGGATAAAAAAAAAAAGAAAGCATAAACAGGTGAAACAACAAAGCAATGTTTCTCTCAAATCAATGAAAGAAAAGAAAAGAAAGAAAGAAAGAAAGAAAGAAAGAAAGAAAGAAAGAAAGAAAGAAAGAAAGAATAAATATCTCATCTCCTTAGTAACCACAGCCAGAAACCTGAGTACTGGTTCTTTCTCCCAAAGCCCATATCCAAGCTACCATCAACTGTTGACCACTCTATTATTTTAAATCCATCCCCTCCATTGAAATTGGATCTCAGTGTCACTCACAAAAATTAACTCAAAATGGATTAAGAATTTAAATGCTAGACCTAAAACTATAGAACTCTTAGAAGAAAACTTCAGAAAAAAGCTTCTTGGCAATGACTTTTTGTATATGACACTAAAAGCAAAAATCAACCAGTGGGACATCAAACTAAAAAAGCTTCTGTAGAGAAAAAGAATCAGTAAAATAAATAAAACTTACAGAATGGGAGAAATATTTGCAAACCATGTATCTAATAAGGGGTTAATGTCCAAAATATATAAGAAACTGATACAACTCAATAGTAAACAATCTGATTAAAACACAGACAGAAGCCCTGGCCAGTTTGGCTCAGCGGTTAGAGCGTCGGCCTGCGGTCCAGAGAGGCCTGGGTTCAGTTCCCGCTAAGGGCACGTACCTCGGTTGCAGTTTGTCCCCGGCCCTGGTTGGGTCGTGCGGGAGGCAGCCACTCAATGTGTCCCTTTCACATCAATGTTTCTCTCTCTCTCTCTCTCCCTCCCACTCTGTCTGAACAACAACAACAAAAAAAAACCAGAAAAATGTCCTTGGGTGAGGATAAAAAAAACAAAACAAAAACACGGACAGATGACTGAAAAAGACAGTCTTCCAAAGACATACAAATTGGCCAACAAGTACATGAAAAGATGCTCCCACATCACTAATCATCAGGGAAATGTAAATCAAAACTACAATGAGATATAATCTTACCTGTTAGAATGGGCATTATCAAAGAGCCGCCAAGAGACACATTGGCGAGAAAGTGGAGAAAAGTGAACCCCGGTGCACTATTAGTAGAAGTGTGAATTGATTGAGACACTACAGAAAACAGCATAGAGGTTCCTCAAAAAATTAAAAAATAGGACTACCATATGATCTAGCAATCTCTCTTCCAGGTGTATGTATCTGAAGATGATGAAATCACTATCTCAAAGAGACATTGGCACTCCATATTCATCATAGCATTATTCACAGTACCCAAAACATGGAAACAATCCAAATGTCTATCAATAGATGAATGGATAAAGAAAATGTGTTACACAGGGGAGGGCAAAGTAAGTTTACAGTCGTGAGTACACAAAACACAGAGTTTACTTTTGTATTCATATTTATTATTTTTTTAAGTTATGTTTTTGTTTTTTTTTAGAGAGAGAGGAAGGGAGAGAGAGATAGAAACATCGATGTGAGGGAGAAACATGGATCAGCTGCCTCCTGCACGCCCCCTACTGGGGATCAAGCAAGAAACTGGGGCATGTGCCCTGATCGGGAATCGAACCAGGACCTCTCAGTACTCGGGGCGACACTCAATCCACTGAGCCACACCAGTCAGGCTAATTATTGTATAATTTTCCATGTGAACAACCATAAACCTACTTTTGCCCCACCCTGTATATATAAAATGGAGTATTATCCAGCTATAAAAAGAAAATCTTGCTGTTTGTGACAACATGGATGGAACACGAATGCATTATTTTAAGTGAAATAAGTCACTTAGAGAAAGACAAATATGGCATGATCTCATTTATATGTGAAATCTAAAAACATCAAACTCATAGCAACAGAGTAGAATGGTAGTTTACAGGAGCTAAGGGGTGGAGGAAATGGGAGACATTGTCAAAGGGTACAAACTTTTAGTCACAAGTTGAGTAAGGTCCAGGGATTTAATGTACAGCATGGTGACCACAGTTAACAATATTGTACTGTACATTTGAAAGTTGCTATAAACATACAGCTTTAATGTTCTCACGAAAACACCACCAAAATGTTAATTATATAAGTTAAAGGATGTGTTAACTAACCTTATTATAGTAAACATTTTGCAATCCATACATGTATCAAATCATTACATTGTACACTATAAACTTATACAACATTATGTTAATTAAATCTCAATAAAGCCGAAAAAAAAAGAGTGTGGTTCATACCACTGAAGACTTTAAACACAGCATTTTTATTGTCTACACTTTAAAAACTATCAATCTAGAATTTAAGATGAGGTATAACAAAGAAACTAAGTACACAATTTAGCTTAGAACATTTTATGACCCTCTTAGATATAAGCTCTGATATCAGCAGGTTCAGAAGACCCATGTGACACCCATCTATTTTTTAGAAATATTTTTGTGAATTGGTGTCAAATTTCAGCAACGGTTTTAAATGAAAACTTCAATGAGGAAAAGACACTAACAGTGGAAATGTAAATTTAAAACCAATCCACATCAAAATAGGCCTAACTCTATTTATGGTTGAAGAGGAATATGGTTAGAAATAGAGACATTTCAGGGTGCAAACTGTAATTTCCATTTTCTGACACTATTTTCAGATGTGTGGATATTTCACCTTCAAATGACATGTAAAGCATTTATCACAAGTTTTATAGACATGTCAATGCTAACATGAAGTAACGTAAAAATGTTTTAGTGGAAAGTACCAAAACAGCTCGAAATCTTTTAGTATGTCAAAGTTATTCACTTCGTAGAGACACAGCGAGGCTAGCCCTCATTAATCTATAATAGAAACTGCTATTCCTTTTCATCAAAAGATATGAAAATATAGTTGGAGGTAAGAAATTTTCTGGACAGCTTAAATTCACTGTTTTAGTGGTCCCATAAGTACACTCCAAACTAAGATTCAGTCTTTGGATTATTTATAGAAAGATACAATTTGTGCCCTGGCCGGTGGGTCGCACTCAGTTGGTTGAGCGTTGTCCCATGCCCCAAAAGGTTGCAGGTTTGATTCCCAGCCAGGGCACATGCCCAAGTTATGAGTTCAATCTTGTGTGTGTGAGAGGCAACCAATTGATGTTTCTCTCTCTTCCTCTCTGTAAAATCAATAAAAACAAATTTTAAAAAAATGTTTTAAAGATACCCTTTGTTAACACTGGAGACTGAAAGGGTCTTAAACGCCTTATGTATTATCTGAATATCTAACCATTAGTACATCTCATATTTTTAAAAACACCAAAAAATGCAGTTATTGAAATTAACTCTAAAAGTATGAAAAAAGCAACACAAAATAAAGTGTAGTGTGGTGCTCTTTATACTACAAAAGAACAAGATATGCACATGAAATACACACACACACACAGGCCTGCACATATAAAGGTTTATATAAGGAAGCTCAAACTGTTCAAAGTGTCATCAATAAGGACTACGGAAAAGGAGTGGTAGTGGGTGAAAATATACCTTGGACTGTGTTTCTGTATCATTCTCTTTTTTAAAACAATGCCCATGAACTGCTTTATTTATCAATTCTACTGAGCATACTATCTAAAGTCTTTTAAAGTGCAAAGTATATAGGAAACTTAGCTACTGAGTATAAATTCTTGTTTTGAAGTCCATCTTTTTGATCACCAAAAGTCATCCTGGGGAAGTAACAACTTAAGGATTTTGTTCCTCATCTCTATAATGGAAAAAATGACAGTAACTACCATATATGTTACTGTAAAGATTAAGTGAGGCATTCCACAAAAAAAGCACATAGCAATAGCTAAACAGTATCATTACATGTCTATATAAATTCTTAGAATAGTTGATTCTGGTTACCTCCAAAACCAAAAGTAGACAGAATGCTTTTGTCTGGTCAGAGTACTTCTACTTTGGATATTTTAAGAGATAAGTGCAATATCTGGTTTCAAGGCAGAAACTTTTATTCTCTATATATCTCAATACTGAGTTTGAAAAGCCTGGACATTTGTGCAATACAGAAGTTCTTCCCTCCTCCTGTCCTTTTCCCTCCTCAGTCATTAATGCCCTCCCCCAATCCTATTTTCCTTATACCAAATAAACTGCATCTTGGTTTACATAGTTTTTGTACTTCTTGGCAATGAAAGGTATAAGAATTCTCAAAATTTGACTATGGAAGAGTCAGAAAAATAAAAATAAGTTGGGGTTTTAGAAAAAGGCAACAATTAGGCCATTTATTTGTGTTTCTAAGAGAAAAGGGACTATGACTGAATCAAAGTGGGAGTTTAGACAAGATAGCCCACCACCATGGGAAAACTCTATGGACGCCCTCCTCCTTTTTTAAAAGATTTAAAAACTGATTTTTAAGAGAGAGAAACATCAATGTGAGAGCAATACATCAATCAGCTACTTTCTGCACACCTGCTATAGAGGATTTAAGCCCACAAGCCAGGAATGTGCCCTAATCAGGAATTGAACTGGCAACCTTTTGGTGCATGGGACAATGCCCACACCAGCCAGGACTCTATGGATCATTAAAAAAATTTTTTTTTCTTTATTGATATTTAGAGAGAGAGGAAGGGAGAGGGAAACAGAAACATCGATGAGAGAGACCATCGATTGGCTGCCTGCCCCCACTGGAGATTTGGCCCACAACCTGGGTATGTGCCCTGACTGGGAATCAAACTGGTGACCTCCTGGTGCATGGGTCAATGCTCAACCACTGAGCCACACCAGCCAAGCTCTATGGATCATTTTTTATGGTCTCATTTTGCCTTCTAAGATTGAATGTTCCCTGAAATTATAATCATATGTATCGTTGTTTTTTAAAAGTCTAAATCTGGCCCTGGCCGGTTTTGCTCAATAGTTAGAGTGTCAGCCCACAGACCAAAGAGTCTCGGGTTCCATTCCAGTCAAGGGCACATACCTCGGTTGCGGTTCAACTCCTGGCCCTGGTGGAGGTTGTGCAGGAGGCAACTAATCAATGTGTACAACATAAAAGTCTGAATCTGTAACTTTTTTTTAGACATTGGAAACTTGGAACCAGGTTTTCAAATAATGTGTAAGGAAAATAATTCAGTTTTTATATTTAAAAAAATATTTTTATTGATTTTTAGAGGAAGAGAGTGAAACACTGATGTGAAAGTGATACATCAATTGGCTGCCTTCTGCATGCCCCCTACTGGGGATCCAGCCCGCAATCCATCATGTCCCCTGATCAGGAATACAACTGGCAACCTTTGGGTGCACAGGATGACACCCAACCAACTGAGCCAGTGGCTAGGGTAGTTCTTATCTTTATAGAAATTTTTTACTGGGATAATGCAATCAAGTTTTTAAATCATTTATTAAGCGCTGCCAACTATAAGCGAGGCATAATGTATGCTGCTTACATTTCTATGAAGAAATGAGCTCAAGTTGAGGAACCCAGGCAGAATTTATATAGTTAGTATGAGCCAAGACTAGAACACAGATATAACCCCAAAGTTCATATTTATAAAAACACCATTAAATTGGGCATTATTATTTATCTCTGAACCTCTCTGCACAAATTGGAAACCCATTCTCCATGCTTCATGGGGTTATGAGGATGAAATGAAACTAGGTATGTGAAGTGCCTGCCCTGAAGTTAGGTACACAATGGCATTCAAAAACTGTTTAATTCTCTTTTTCCTGGTTCTGCATCTTACATAGCAATATAGGCTAACCTGAAATTTAAAAATTAGCTTTTAAGATCTTGAAAGAACAGTGTCTTATTTTAGGCCTACTGATATCAAAAGTTTTGATCAATTCATACAATTAACTCTTCTGTTTTACCGTGAAAGTCATATATATAAGTGGTGATGCATGCAAAGTGTAGTGAAAAACAGATATCTCAATAATTCAAGACGAAGTGGGATGCCGTAAGCTTACAAGCCTTTCTCTATTTCAGAACATGTGGCACTGGGCAGCACCACTGGAGATGTTACCTGCTTTCTTCATGGTGGCTAGAGTTCAATGTACTCTTTTATTTAGTTAAATCCTCACCAGAGAGTATGTTTTTACTGACTGGGAATTGAACTGGCAACTTTTGTTGTATGGGATGATGCTCCAACCAAATGAGCCACCTGGCCAAGGCAACATGTACTCTTTAAATAAGTAGTACTATGTTGTACAAAGTTTTGTATTCATATCCATACTGACCTGAGTATAGTATTTCATCTTTCATCTCATTATATTAATGTCTGTCATGTTCAAATTAAATCCAATTTCTCAGACCTTGACTATAATAAACACACAATTTGAGCTGGGGACAAAAAACAAAACAGAACAGAACAGGTCTTCCTCTAGTTCATCATTTCCCTCCATTGTGGCATCCTTAGAATATCAGTATCACAGAGAAAAGGTTTTGCTCATTGTTGAGAAAAGGCTTTTCTAATTAAATAAAAAGAAATAGAAAACATTCAACGGATTCTACTTTAAATGAACTGTATCTATTTTAGAAATAATACTTCTTGCTATGGCTGCAAAGTGCCTAATAAACATTTACATTTACAAAGTCATATAACAAGCCATAATATTAATTTATACTCATTGTCTTTTAAATTTTCAAATAAGGATGAATAAATACACTACCTTCGCCCTGGCCTGCTCAGTGGTTAGAGCGTTGGCCGGCGGTCCGGAGAGACCTGGGTTCGGTTCCCGCTAAGGGCATGTACCCCAGTTGCAGTTTGTCCCCAACCCTGGTTGGGTCGTGCAGGTGACAGTCACTTGATGTGTCCCTTTCACGTTGATGTTTCTCTCTCTCTCCCTCCCTCCCACTGTAATCTGAACAAAAAATGGAAAAAATGTCCTCAGGTGAGGATAAAAAAAAAAAATACACTACCTTCAATAGACAAGAACCAAACAATAGCAACTCTTTACAATTTTGTTTTTCCCTAATCAATTAAGATAAAAATGAAGTAAAAAGAATGCCTAATTTAGAATAAGAGTTTCCAAGTTATTTTAACATTCTAAATTACATTTGTATTATTACTGTAAATACATTTGTATTATTAAATATGTAATTTGTATTTTAAATACGTAATTAGTTTTTAAAAATCTAGATTATAAGAGAGTACAAAAAATTGCCCTTGGATTAAATTTTTTTGGCTTCAAAGATTAGTAGCCTTAACTGACTTCAACAAATATTTTAAATATTTGACTGACATTTTATTTCATAATAATGAACCAACAAAATAAAGAGTTGATGAGACAATTTTTTTGAAATTTAACTTAAAAGCAAGTTTAATGGTAGAGAGTTATACAGTATTTAGACCACTTCTAAACTTACTTTTATAAATAATACTTCATAGTTATCTCCTACATTGAGGTTCACTGTTTTCATTTTATTTGCAACTTCTAGGGTTAAACATTGATTACATTTCCCCTTCTTTGAAAATAGAAAAGTTACTTGTTTTTCATAGGTATTAAAGACAATTCAAAATACGTAACTGAGAGTCTACTAAGAGCAAAGCACTGTTTTAAGTTCTTAGGGTGATTCAAACATGACCAAAATTTTGATCTTGTCTTTAGGGAGTATATGATACACTAGTTGAGAGAGGAAATGAGGCAGGTACATAGGTAATTCCAAAACAAGTTAGATGTAAAAACCTAAAACAAAAATAAAATAAGTGTTTCAAAAGTTTGCAGGAAGTAGAAAATACTTTAATTTGGAATGCCTACGACAACACAAAGTAAGTCGTAATGTGAGCTTGGTTTTAAAGAGTATGGTAGAATTTGGACATTTAGTGATCAAAGAGAAAAATATTCCAAGACAAAAGAAAAGTGTAAGCGGAGAGTCAGAGGTGGAGTGTTTGTAGTCTATATGAAAAATAGTTCCTGTTTCAAAATAAAACATGCAGCCCTGGCCAGTGTGGCTCAGTGGGTGGGAGCACTGATCTCTGTGCACTGAAGGGTTACAGGTTCGATCTCCAGCCTGGTCGGGGCGTATGTTTCACATAGATGTTTCTCTGGCCCCCATCCCCTCTCTCTAAAAATAAATGAAAAATGTCTTCAGATGAGGATTTAAAACAAAAGATGCAATTAAATATTATACTTTACAACTGTAATCATAATTTTGAGTTTAAAAAAAAAAAGTGCTACATTTCATTATTTGAGATGCATAATCTGAGAGTAATTTGAACTGCCATTCCTAAAAGTGAGATTAATACTTCATCTATGTTGCACGTTTAACTGAAACCTGCATTTACTGCATTTGTTGATAATTGTCTCTATCTTTGCTCCTCTATTCTCTAGGGAGTATACAGTCAGAATAATTTGCTGAAGAGGAAACAATTATAGACAGAAGTAAAATGAACTGCCAGCTCAACAAACTGAGACAGAAGGAAGAGTGTCAACATGGGGACAATGGAGAGGATGGGAAAACAGAATGGATCAATGAGTGAGGAGTTAGTCTTTGCTATTTGTTTCGAGTCACACACACTTGGAATCTGACCAAGTTGCTAAGGGAAGAAATTAGGTCACTGCTTTCAGTGGTTACTCTGTTAGATTCTTAATTCAATAAAATATAATTACATGCATTATGACTAAAAATATGGGCAATGCATTAGAGTCTATTTTTGAATTAAAGTTAAAAATTTCTTATTCTAAAGATTGAAAAATACTTTTGATAAGGATGAAAAAATAAAATCTGCAGCTTAAAGTGTACTACTGTAAAATGCCCTGCACTGGAATATGCATGTAGATGTTGGTGCTAATTCTGGGCTATTTTGTTTTGAAGTCAATAGTATGTATGACAAGAAAACAAATTCTTACAGCAGGCCATGGGTTGTTAAAGTTATTGAGAAAACCTATAGCTTTCCTAAAAGAGTGGATTTTTCCTCAAAAAATTATAAATCCATGGTACAGTCACACATTTTCAGGACTGTTTACTCAGTGTAAGCTAAGGTCATTGTGAAAAATCAGTGATCAAACACATGATAGTTCATTTGGGGTTCTTTCAATCTAGTCATCTATTTTGGAATTTTATTCACTAGTCGTTTTAATACAGGTACTGTTATCAACCAGGCTTCTAAGTTGCAACTGCAGAAAACAACTCTAGTTGGCTTAAACAGAAAAGGAATTTATTTGAAAGGATATTGTTAGCCCAGAGCTGCTAGGAAAGCTGGAGATCAGGCTCAGAAAGCAAACAAGACCAAAGGAAGGTAGCAGAGTGAGGATTACATCACAGAAACAGCCCAGTGACCTGTGCTGCCTAGGGACACTGGCCACTGCAGCTCCTGCTCTGTGCCTGGACAGTGAATGAATGCCATCATTGGCACCACTGCTGCTGACTTCTCTTTTTCCACTAGATGCTGCTGCCCCTCCCCTTACAGAAAAAAATTCTCTATAGTCCCTGCTTTCAGCTCCAGATTCAAAAAGTCTAGGTTATGTGCTTAATCCAGAAAAGGCTGAGAAAGCAAGTATCTGACTTTTTAGATCTTTATATGGGGAGTGGGGCTCCGCCTTCTATCAAGACCTATACAGTAAGGAATTAAAACTAGGAAGAAGTCCTTATGCTGGGCAGCCAAAAGTCATATAACCAATGCAGGAACACTGGCCTATTCAGGAAAGAATGGCTTACTCAGTAAAAAGCCCTCTGTTCTCTGGCTAAGTGCTCTGAAGTGAAGTCTGAGTAGTGACCTACTCAGGCTACTGCCCCGTTTTTAAATCTCCCAGCTGGACCTACATTTCCCTCCTGGAATTGCTTTAACCCCATCCCAAGTGGTTCAGCACAAGTCAGGCTCCTGACTGAGATTCCCGAGTTGATGCTTCAATCACTAACTTGCTGTTTTGTTCCTACAACTAGGCTACAGTGCTCTCCCACCCTACCCCTGGAAGCTGGTTCTCACACTGCTCCCCTCTTTCACCTTGCCTCAATTCCTGGGCTTGGGGGTCAGAAGAGCTGGTATGAGTCACAACTTCATCTCTTACAAGCTTGGAAAAAGGCTAGGTATAATCTCTGAGTCCTGCCATACTCATAAGTTGTCAGAATGACCAAATGAGAGAAAGTGAAAGCCCTTTGTAAATTAAAATTATAAGCATGTTCTCATTAATTAACATTCCTGATAGATATGATAAATTTCCCAGTTCTTTAGGATTGTGGTCTATCTTGGTCTCTCTGGTTCTTCTGCAAGCCAATGTTCTACGTTTATTATAAAAATTAATTTTGTCATCAAAGCAGTATGATAATTTAGTCTCATACCTATTAGTAATAAAAAAAACTTACCCTAAAAACAGAACACCCTGACCTATCTCTTTTCCACTCCCAGTCCTGCTCCCTAGAGGCAACTACTCTCAATTTTAACATTTTTTTTTTCCTCTTTATTGACTTTAGAGAGAGAGGAAGAGAGAGGGAGAGAGATATATAGAAACATCGATGAGACAGAACATCGACTGGCTGCCTCCTGCATGCCCCTCACTGGGGATTTGGCCCACAACCTGGGCATGTGACCTGACCGGGAATTGAACTGGCGACCTCCTGGTGCATGGGTCGACATTCAACCACTGGGCCACACCGGCCAGGCTGACCTCTTTCTCTTGGTATTTACCTCTCTGCATTACAATTTTTATTAAATCAGTATTAAGTGTTAATATTATGATGGCTATTTAAATACTGCTTACTGCTAAGGTAAGCAGTGTACTAGAATTTTCTTCCATATGTAATTTAAAATTTTTCTTGGAGATTAACTTTCTCTTTTCCCACATTTTTTTTTCTTTTTCTTTTTTTTTTTTTTACAGATAAAGTGGGAGGAAGAGAGAGAGAAACATCGATGTGAAAGGGACACATCGAGTGGCTGCCACCTGCACGACCAATCAGGGTCGGGGACAAACTGCAACCGAGGTACATGCCCTTAGCGGGAACTGAACCAGGTCTCTCCGGCCAACGTTCTAACCGCTGAGCAAAACCGGCCAGGGCCCACGTTTTTTATTGTTGAAAATATTATAGGTTTACTCCCCTTTCCCCCATTGACTCCCTCTCTTCCTACTTTGTCTTCTATAAATCTACTACTAAATCTTCAGAAAGACATCAAAATATCCATAAGATCTTTTAATGTCACTTGTCACTTAGTATTCAAACATTCAGGTAATTGATTTCTTCCAGAGGGATATTTTCAACCTCCTAGTCCAGTGTAGACTGGATATGCACCAGAACTGCTACACAGCTAGCAACTAGGGTTTCCCTTTCTTCTCTCCTGTGTTGGACCCCATTTTCTGGATCCCATACTTCTTTGTTCTCGATTTACTTCGTTGCTTAGTGGAACACACCCTCAGTCATTTCCTGAGGGGGGTACAGGGAAGGTAAGGTTTTTGAGGCAAGACTGAAAAATGCCTTTATTTAGACTTACACTTGACAGTTTGGTTGAATACAGAATTCTGTGTTTAAAATAATTTTCCATCAACAATACAGATGTATTTTAAAAATAAATAATTTTCCACCAGCTTTTTGAAGGCACTATGCCACTGTATTATAGTATTCATTTGTTGCTGTTGACAATTTCAATACCATTCTGATTCCTATCTCTTTGTATGGAATCTGATTATTCCCTCTGCAACATTTCAGAATCTTCTTTTTCCCTGGTGTTCCTGAGCGAAAGGGAAGATACTTTTTAATATAAATATTCTTTTAGTTTTGGCAATATTTCCTGTATTACTCTTTAGAATCTGTTTTCTCTTGCATTTTTTCTGGTGTATGTTTCTAAAACCACTATCTGTTAAGATGTTATACCAGATGAATACTCTAGTCTTCTTATTTGTCTCCACTGTTGTCTATCTCTGTTATATTAATTTCCTACTTTCTTTAATTTTACCTTTCAATCTTTCTATTATATATTTCATTTCTGCTACCTTATTTCTAAGAGTTCCTGTTTTTACTTTTATGGCATTCTATTTATGTCTCAAGTCAATAACTTGCTTTTTTATATAAAGTTATTTTTATTCTATTGAAGATTTTTTCTGCTCCCTTCACTGTTTCTTAGTTCTAGTACTTTGTTCTTTTTGTTCTGATCTGTCTCAAGTGGGAAGTTTTCCTCAAACGTGCAGTGAGCCTTAGACGGGTTTTTGTATCCAAGAGTGGGGCCGTTAACAGATTATTTGGAAGCTCTCCTGCACAAGCAGGTGTACTGACTACAGTAGTCCCCCCGCACCACGAGGAAAACGTTCCAAGACCCCTAATAGATGTCTGAAACCACAGATGGTACCGACCACTATATATACTATGTTTTTTTCTCACACATACATCGCTGTGATAAAATTTAATTCAAAAATCAGGCATAGTAGAGATTAACAACAATAAATTATAATAATATAGAACTATAACAATATACTGTAATAAAAGTTATGTGAATGTGATCTCTCTTAAAATACATTATACTATACTCACCCTTTCTGTGATGTGAGATGATAAAAGGCCTATATGATGAGATGAAGTAACGTGAATGACGCAGGCACTGGGACGGAGCACTGGGCTCCTGTAAGGGTTACTGGAACGTAAGCACTGTGTACCGAGACAGTCTCAATCTGATAACTGAGGTGACTACTATGTGACTAATGGGTGAATAGCATATACAGCGTGGAGACGCTGGACAAAGGAATGATTCATGTCCTGGGTGGGATGGAACAGGATGGCACAAGATTTTATCACACTATTCTGCATGGCACTGAAATGGTGGATAAGGGGGGACTACTGTATTCTTCTTTGTAGAAAAACAGAAGGCTAACTGGCTTTCTCATTGTGTAACTCTTTTTTTTTTTTTTTTGTAATGTATAAGAAGTAATGTATTTTCTTTCTTTTTTAATCCTCACCAGAGGACATTTTTTACATTTATCTTCAGATAGAGCGGGAGAGAGAGAGGGAGGAAGAGAGAAACATCAATGTGAGAGAGACACACTGACTGGTTGCCACCCACATGACCCCAGCCAGGGCTGGGGACAAACCACCCTTAGTGGGAACTAAACCTGAGACTCTTTGGTCCACGGGCTGATGCTCTAACCGCTGAGCCTAACTGGCCAGGGGAATAATGTATTTTCTTTCTTTTTTTCTTTAATCCTCACCCAAGGACATTTTTGCATTTATCTTCAGATAGAACAGAAGGGAGGGAGGGAGGAAGAGAGAGAGAAACATCGATGTGAGAGAGACACACATCGAGTGGTTGCCACCCACACAACCCCAACTGGGCCTGGGGAAAAACTGCCACCGAGATACGTGCCCCTAGCAGGAACCAAACCCAGGACTCTCTGGTCCGTGGGCTGATGCTCCAACCGCTGAGCCAAACCGGACAGGGCTTTTTTCCCACTTTTTATTAATTTATTTTTGTTATAGATGTTTCTCCTTTTCCCCCCTATACCCTCTTCCCCCACCCCCCTCATTGTGTAACTCTTGAATATAACTTTATCAAGAAGCTCCAGAACACCAGTACCTATGGGCTGTTACCATTTCTAGAGGTCAATTTATTGTCTTTTATCTGCCTGGCTTGGTCCAGACAGGGGAAGGAGAGAGGGTGATTTCACCATTTAGTTTGTAGTCATTCATATAATTTCAGATTTCAACCTTGTGCCTTACCACACCACATCACCCCAACCCACCTCTTTGTAGCTAATTCCAGATTTGAAATCTTTCTAGTTTGATCTTTCTAGTTCGATTTCTTTAGAAAACAAATCTCAGGTCTCTTGTGTTTAGTTGCGGGGGTGGGGAGGTTGAAGGAGTGGTTCAGAATTTACCACTTGGCTGCAAGTGATATTGCTTAAGAACAAACAAATGGCCACTGAAACAAAATGAAAGTACTGACATATATATATATGCACTTAATAAAAAGGTGATACAAATTAGGGAGAGGAAATGACTTAATAGAGTACTCAGAAACCAGGTCACTATATGGAGTAAATCAAAACCTCATCCCTTTCTAACACCATATATAAAAGTGACTTAAAATTAAATCTGTTTTTAGTTCTACACCACACTTATTCTTGCTTTCCAGAGCACTTAGTACCCTCTGTGAATTGCCTCCTTTCTTCTCAGTAGACCCTTTAAAGGTTATAGAGTTATAGGCCTCTCTTCTTTGTTAATCCAGTAATCAGTCATTTGCCTTCCAGGTTCCAAAAATTTCAATACCGTTTTTTCTACTGTTATCTTCTTCTCAGGTATCTCTGTCCTTGAGGGTTTATACTTCCTTTATTCCTGTACTATAATTTTAGGGCTTTGGAGAAAAAAAAATTTATATTCCATCTGTTATGTAGGAAATCAAGGGAAATTAAATCTAGTCCTAAAATGCCTGGCCCCATTACCTGTTAATTCACCTCCCTAATAGTGACTCCCTACTTGTCTGAATAAAATGCTTTCTCAGTGTAGGTCAGGAATTCTTCCTTTTATCCACTTGCCAAACCACTCCTGCTGTCTGCCTATAATGCTTCTTTTTATGATGCTCCTGAAACTATTAAATCACCTTTCCACCTTGAAGGGCATATCTAGTTTCAAGGTCCCAGCCTCGCTTGATAGAATTTGTTTCCTTTTTAAAACTGAGTTTTAACTTTTATTTTTTACTTTATTTTTTTTAATCCTCACCCGAGGACATTTTTCCATATTTTGTTCAGATAGAGTGGGAGGGAGAGGGGGAAGGAGGGAGGGAGAGAGAAAGAGAGAGAAACATCGACGTGAAAGTGACACATCGAGTGGTTGCCACCCGCACGACCCAACCAGGGCCAGGGACAGACTGCAACTGAGGTATGTGACCTTAGTGGGAACCGAACCCGGGTCTCTCTGGACCGTAGGCCCACGCTCTAACTGCTGAGCCAAACCGGCCAGGATGGGTTTTAACTTTTAAAGTTAAATATAATTTTAAGTAAAAAGTAATAGTCATTAATTTGTTCAAACAACTTACTGAGTGCCTACTATGTGCCAGATATTGAGAATGCAAAGATGAGAACCATATGGTCCTACCCTCAAGCTGCCCAACAAGCTAGTCTCACAACCTTTCTTAACTGGGAGACTGTCTTGAATCACAGGAAATGATTTAGGTGACTATTTTCTTAATTCTCTCCAAAAGGGTACATAAGTAGTACCACATTGGATGTATTCATTACACACAATAGATGCCTCAGAGTATTATACAAGTTAAAACATGGTACTGAAGGACTGAAATCCAGTTTGTCTGGTTCCAGCACTTGAGCTCTTAACCATTATGGTATAAAATCCCTTTCTAGCCCTGGCCGGTTTGGCTCAGCAGTTAGAGCGTCAGCCTGTGGTCCAGAGAGACCTGGGTTCGGTTGCCGCTAAGGGCACGTACCTTGGTTGCAGTTTGTGCCCGCCGTGGTTGGGTCATGTGGGTGGCAACCACTCGATGTGTCCCTTTCACGTGGATGTTTCTCTCTCTCTCCCCCTCCCACTCTATCTGAACAAAAAAATGGAAAAATGTCCTTGGGTGAGGATTAAAAAATAATAATAAAAAATAAAATAAAACCCTTTTGAAGTGACCAAATGTTCTTCCCAAGGAAATGAGGTAAAAATTATGTTGAAAGTATGGTCTGTTATAAATCTTAACATGAATAGTGTCATGGGTATGGAGAAAAGATAAGGGCTACACAAAGTGCATAAAACAAAAGACCAAGTAACCCAAACTCTGTATTTTGAATAATGAAAGGAAACAAAGAGCCATATAAATCCAAATTTAAGGTTTTTTTTTTTTAAGTAACTAAAATTAAGGTAATACAAGAAATGCTGTGTTATATCTTAAATGTATAAAAAAATATAATTTCTAGCAAAATGATTTAAAAAATGATCTCAATATAAAAGAACTCTAGATCAAGTATTACCTAAGATCCAAGAGCTTGCTCATAATTTTACTTTTCATTCAAAACTTAAAACAACAAATATCTGTATGAAAGAATGCATTCCCATTTTTTAAAATAGCAAAGTATATACAATAAACTTCAGTTTCTTATTTTTTAAACATGTCAAAAATAAAACCACTTCGAGAAGATAGAGATTATTATACCTTTTTGGTAATGTTGCAACCTTCAAATTTTTCTGTACAGGCATTTTCTGACAAATTTGGTTTTATAGAATAAAAGGTCAAGCTGCTAGGTTATTTCCAATAACATATTTTCCTATAGTCTGACATATAAACAGTCTACTATTATTAGTATAATGATTAACAGGAAATATTATAATGACATTTTGACTATGTGTAAAACAAAATTTAGTACTACTATTAAAAAGATTAGTATTATGAAAAAATAAGATTTAAAAAAATTATGTAACAGAAATCTACTTTTTCACTCATGTCTTCTCAACTTTTTCTATTAAAAAGATTAAAAAGGAAAATATTTTAATGACATTTTGACTATGTGTAATAAAACAAAATTTAGTATTACTATTAAAAAGATTAGTATTACTAAAAAATAAGATTTTAAAATATTATGTAACAGAAATCTCAACTTTTTCACTCATGTCTTTTACATAGTTCCTCTCATTTTATTTTTGACATTGTTATTTTGGGCTTTCATTTTATTTTTTCTTTCTCAAAGTCCTATTAATGTTTTGATTTAGCTATACAATATACATTTTCAAGTTAGGAAAATGTGTTTAGCTTTCCTTTTAAAAAATTTTTAACTGATCTTTTAGAGAGAGAAGAAGGGAGAGAGAGAGAGAAATATTGATGTGAGAGAGAAATACGGATCGGCTGTGTCCTGCACGTCCCCCACCAGGTACCGATCCCGCAACCCAAGCATGTGCCCTGACTAGGAATCGAACCAGGACCTCTCAGTCCACAGGACAATGCTCAATCCACTGAGCCACACCGGCCGGGCTTATCTTTCCTTTTTTAGATTTATGTCTTTTACCCAAACCATTAACGTTCTCTTCTAATTGGCAACTTCTAATGTTCTTTTAGCAAATACTCATTAGCTAAACTTTTCAAATAATTTCATGTCATATAACATGTTTTCTTTTAATAAATGGCCATAGAAAGCTAAGAATGCACTCTGTCAAGATAGCAATTACCCTTTAGCTCACCCATGAAGGGTCTCTCTTCAGAGTCTCTTTGAAATGTTAAGATGTAATGTTTACCAACAAATACACATTTTTTAAAATGTAACTTCCATGTATTAATTTGGCTATAACAACAACAAAAAAAGTGCTGTCCTGCCCTGACTGGTTTGTCTCAGCAGTTAAAACTTAGAGCGTCGGCCCACGGACTGGAGAGTTGCAGGTCCGATCCCCAGTTGGGGTTGTGCAAGAGGCAACCAATTTGATTTCTCTCTCTCTCTCTCTGCCCACCCCCACTCTATTAAAAATAAAAAATCAATGGGAAAATACCATCGGATGAGGATTAACAAAAAACAAACAAACCAACAAACAAAAGTGTTGTCCTAACTTAATTTTAGTTTAAATTAAATGGAGAAGGCTCATAAGTTTAATCCTAGCTGTGCCTTACATGCTGTAGGTTGTTGCTTGATGTACAAGTTGAGTTTGAAATAATACAGAATATTTTAAAATTTAAATCAGAAACCCTGTCCAATTCTTTGATTCAAATAAATTTGTATCTAAATGTGACTATCTTGATGGTTATTATGAACTTTCATTCTTATTCTAAACATGTCAGGATCATTAAGGCACTGAGTATAAATTAGAGACTCTAACTTATCCAAAAAGTCATAGATCAAGTATAACCTTGAAATCTGGGAAAGAGGGCTACTTCAAAGCTTGTGTGCACACAGGGTGTAGGTGGGTGGTAGGTAGCTGGGTAATTACATATTCCCATACTTATCATCTTACATTAGGAAAGAAAGAGCCTTAAGTCTCATCTATTGCTTAGTCAGTAGTTTTGAATGCTTGGTTTTAATACTAAAGTAAGTGCCACATTAATATTAACCCTAAATTCGGTCTCAGATGTCTTAACTACACATTCAAAATAAATTGACCCTTTCATATCCCAAACACTGAAATCAGGGTACTGGTAGTGTTTTCAATCTGGAAGATAAATGTGTAATTTTAGAAAGCAAAATTAAAAGTCAGAATTTCATACCTTGTGCAAGCATGTTAAATTCCAAGAACAGTGCTATGTGGTAAAGTTCCATGGCTTCTTCTGCCCTGGTCATGTTTGGTTTCCCTGCGACGAGAGCCTGAACTTCACTGAGACTCCCCACAGAGGGGCTACAGTGCAAAACGGAGAGGTCCACCACGTCGGTATACATACAGTGTAATATAACTTTTGCATATTTTTTTGGTATAATGGACTCATCTAATATAATTCTTGTGGGAGTCCTCAAAGTTCGGTCTGTAATTTCTTCACCAGTCCGTATCCTCCTTTGTAATAAATTTCGAAAAAATGGGGACCGTGCTGAAATAACAGCCTTGTGAGCTTTGAGCTCTTCATCTAAACAGTTTTGATTTCCACCAAAAGCTTCAACCAGTTCAGAGTCTGAAGAAAAACTAAGGACGACATCATAATAACACATGTAATCAAAAAGTCCACGCATATCTACATCAAGGGAATTTGGTGTTCCAAATTCTTCACTAAGCTGAACCAGGATATCGACATTTTGAAACCTTGAGTCCTCCATTCCAAACTCTCCAGTATAAAGGTAGTGTAACAAAGCAGAAAACATAGGCATATCTATACCAGCTGTATTGATGTCCATTATGATCTCTGCCCCATACTCAGGTGAGGAAGAAAGCAGTGTTTTAAAAAATGGACACCTTGCTGCCAAAATGGCACGATGAACAGGAAAACAAGTTTCTTGAAATATTAAATCCACATCAGTACAATACTTATACTCATAAAGATCGGCCATATCTTTCTGCAATGTCCGGGCTTCTGGTCTAGCCAAACTGGCTTGCAGAGAAAGCTCCTTTAAGGCTGAAGTTCCCTCATATTCCTCCACTAATGCATTGACATCTCTAACATCCCACCCAGAGAGGAGTTCTCGCATCTGCTTGGCGTGATCAGCAGACCTATTAGATTTTCGACGCTTTATAAACTTCTTTTTGAGGGTGGCAAGGCCAGAGGTTCTCTTTTTTTTGTCTTGTGGTTTCTCATGGCCATGGTCAAGGCTATATAATTTTGATTCACAACCATAGCCTTGCTGAGAATAGGATGATGTCCCTAAGAAGGAAATTAAAGAAATAAAAATGTTTCTTTTTTTAACATTCATTTTCAACATTTACTTTAACACATATTTCATGCTAGAAGTTTTTTATAGACATTCCTGAACCATTAAAAAAACTTGATTTTGTTTTTATACAGATAAAAAGTTCAAATAACTTGTTTTTATATTAAATAAGAAATACGACAAACAGAACAGATTTACATTTGTCAGGGAAAAAATCCTGGACGCTGCAGAATTATGATCTATAACAACTTTTTCACAGCTCAATTATCTTTTCATAGAAAAAGACCACTGAAAACACAATTCTATTTATATTCACAAAAATAAAACAAAGTTAGGAAAAATAAAAGTTACCTATAAAAGTCTGTTGGGCTTGAGAATTTCCCCCTACCCTTGGGGAACATGAATGAGGATAGTTAGATGCATTAGCACCCATTTTCTTCAGTCACTCAGGCATTCCATCTGCTGGTTCTTCAGAGTATAATCCCAGAGGCCTTTATGAACTTTCAACCCTGGATCCAGCAGCCTCTTTTCATCCATTTCTTGATATGAAACAAAAATAATTTTATTTATATTTTCAAATATATCTCAAATTGCACAGTCAAAAAAAGTAAGCTAATGAAAACTGCTTTTATTTGCAAATAATGACATGCTGTCAAATTCACATGCAAAAATTTCTGAAAAGTAAACAATTAAACTTGAATTAGGAATCAGTGTTAGCTGCAATTCTTAGCCATAAGATATACCAATTATATACTTTATATGATAGTAAAAAGCAACACATCATACTAATGTAAATATATAGTTATAGAAAGAGTAATTTAAATCACAGGGGGGAAAATCACAGGTAAAAGTATTTAGATTAGAAAAATGATTTTGAAAAAAATTTTAATCCTTAGAAGCAGTCACTAGTTATTATAATCGAACACTCAAAACTATTTACGAACATTTAGGAAGTTGATAACAGTACACATACAAAGAACAGATAATTGCCCTGGCCAGTCTGGCTCAGCGGTTAGAGTGTCGGCCTGCGGTCCAGAGAGACCCGGGTTCGATTTCCGCTAAGGGCAGGTACCTCGCAGTTTGTCCCTGGCCCCAGATGGGGTTGTGCGGGAGGCAGCCACTCAATGTGTCCCTTTCACGTCGACGTTTCTCTCTCTCTCTCTTCCTCCCATGCTACCTGAACCAAAAAAAAAGAAAAAATGTCCTCAGGTAAGAATTAAAAAGAAAAAAAAAAAAGGCAGATAATTAAGTGATTGGTTTGTTGCTTTCTGTTTTAGCTAAAACCATTTAAACTGATCTTTAATTTGTGAAATTGGGCATTTTACTGAAAGAAGGGGAAGGAACAGTGAGCAGTTGAAACTGGTGAGCAGTTGAAACTAAGTATCTTTAGGTTACTTGTTCCATAGTAATTTTTTTTTAATTTTTTTTTTTTTTTATCCTTACCCGAGGACATTTTTTGATATTTTGTTCAGATAGAGTGAGAGGGAGAGAGAGAGAGAGAAACATCGATGTGAAAGCGACACATCGAGTGGCTGCCACCCACAAGACCCAACCAGGGCTGGGAACAAACTGCAACCAAGGTACATGCCCCTAGCGGGAACCGAACCCGGGTCTCTCCAGACCGCAGGCCGACGCTCTAACCGCTGAGCCAAACTGGCCAGGGCGTTCCATAGTAATTTTAAGAGAAATTATTATAAATACAGTTAGGCACAAGAAAAAAATAAAAACTAACTATCTTCCCCATAAAGACCTAAAATAAAAACAGTGCTTTCTACTACCTGATATTTTGACTTAATATGGACAGGACAATACTAGTAAGAGATCATTTTAACAATTGCAGAATAAATTCCACACTCTGGAACCCTAACTTTCAGAGCTGCCAGCAAGAGCTCTACATATGCACAGAGAAGAAACCCTGGGAGAACAGGGTTAATAAGAATACTTCTAAACCTTTACAGCATCTGGCTTTATAAAATTTACCTGACTAGCCCAGCTGGTATGGCTCAGTGGACTGAGCATTATCCCATGGACTAAGAGGTTCCGGTTTCATTCCCAGTCAGGGCACATGCCTGGATTGTGGGCTCAATCCCCAGAGGGGGACATGCAGGAGGCAGCCAACTGATGTGTGTCTCTTACATCAATGTTTCTCTCTCTCTCTCTAAAAAAAATCAATATATATTTAAAATTTATCTGACTAAAAGGGATAATGATTTAAGAGAAAATACAATTTATAATCTATTATTGGAATTGTTAGGAAACCAACCAGTTAATTTAGGAGGCAGTTAATTTATTTTCCTAATGAATGATAAAGAGCTTTAACAAATAGTTAAACACAAATACACAATTACAAAAATCTGCTGGAAAACAGAACTGTGTCGAGATTCTTAGAATTTATTTTCATGTCTGTTACTGACACAGCATAACCTTAGGAATTCAAGTTTAAGAAAAATCAGTTAACATTGTGTTTTCCTTCAATACTCTTCCACCATATATATGAAAATTTATTAAGGCATAGCATTATCTACCTATAGTGTCCAAGAGAAGACTGGGAAACTTTCCACTAATTATATATCATGCAAAGTAGCAGAAACTTAAATCATATACTCATACAAGCAAATTTCCTATTTGAAATTTACCTGCCCACCAAAGAAAACACAGCACATTACACTTTTTACTTTAGTATATGCTACTGAAGTCAGAAAGGCTATGGGCAGCCAGAGATGTGAGTGCGTTCTTACAGAACTACCCACCAGCAAGGAATCCAAAGAGTTTAATATACTGACTATTTTGTAAATGTTAAAATGGTCAAGAAAATTACTTCTTCCAGCAAAGTCAGTTTTCTTAAAGTTTGATGCTTAGTGTAAGTAAACTCAGTCTTCTAGTCTTAAAAATGTAGAAAAGGCTGCCTTCTTTTGTAATTCATTTTGAATGTGGTCAATTCTTGTAAAACAGAAACTAAATCTGCCTGTGTTAATTTGAGTCCAAACTTTAAAAAATGTAAGTCAAATAAATCTTTGTTTTCAAGTTGAGTTCCTTAAAAGTTTCAAAGTTCTTTCAGGTATTTTTAGTGGTTCTTTAAAAGAAATTAGGGCCCTAAGAAGCCCAGTCTGTAGCCTTATTTACAAGTAAAATACATTCTTAGTCACTGAAGATTTATATTTAAACCATAAAAATGGCAGAGATAATCCCTTGTCAAATTTGAAATATATAAGAAAGATCCAAAATATAAACATTATGCAAAATAAAAGTCTTTACCAAGACTGAGAAAAAAAGATTAAAAAAATGAGCTTTGACTCTGTAAGTAATGTGGACGGTGAAAAGTGCTGGTAAAGTGTTTCTCAAGTGTCACTCCTATGGGAGTCCTCTTCTCATTCTTCTTTCCTCACTCTTGAAGTTCCACATTGCTTCCTTTCTTCTTTGTAATTTCTAATAACTGCAGAAAAAACTCACTAACATAGCACAAAGTATGCTGTTGAAATAAAACAAGGAAGAATGGAGCCTTGCTTCCAAATGAAGAAAAATCAGTGTCCACAGAGCTCTCACTTCATCACATCACACACACACACACACAAGAATTATTTTCATCTGAGAATTTTGTAAGATTTGTAGGGACACAAAACACTTTTACACTGGTCCATTTGAAATTTAGACCTCATCAAAAATGCCTTTTAAAAAGTGCTCAATTTTATGATGAGCACAATTAGAGAATCTAAAGCAACCATATAAGGGTTATAAGATATTATCAGTCCCACTAGAGACACAAGAACAGCCAGCAAGCATTAGGGAAGTCACAGGCTGAGATAAGGATGCTTTGGCCATCTGCCACCATAATGAGCACCACAGGGGCAGCTGGAGTCTCATCATGAAGGGGTGGTTTGAAATAAAAGTGTCTTTGGGACTTAGGGACAGAGTCTCTTCCTGGTAGCTACTAGTCAATGGGAATCCTGTTCAGATGAACTGATCTGGGTAACATTCCTATCTCCTACTGGAGCTCTAATACCAATATAAAGGCCTTGGAAAGACTTGGTGGGAGAGATTTTTCTGGACCGGATATAACCATTAAGACTCTGTCCTTAGTTCCAAACCCTGGGGGTAACCTTGACTGTACAGTTCTAGTACTAAAGCCATATTTCTTAAAATTCTCAGGGAACAAATTTATTTATTTCTTAGTCAACCAAAACCCTATGCTAAATGGAGCACAGTATTATGTTATTCATTGCTTAACCTAATCCGCTGCCTTTACATGCTGGAAATGAGAGTTAGTCATAGTCTTAATCTCTCCAGGGATGTTTTCATACCAGGCAACCTTTGTCTGTCTCCAACATGAAGCAGTAAGAAATCCAATTTTTGAATGATATGACAGGCAAGGAAAGGAAAGGAAAGGAGGGCCTATGGGTCTAGGAAAGGCACACAGGATGCAATGGCCCTAGAAAGCTGGTAAATCCTTTTCCTAGTTTTACCATTCTGGGAGAGCTCCCTCTGTTAATAGCTGACATAACCAATCTCAATCAGTTGATCTAACTGGCTTAAAATAAGAGACTGTAGTAGACCTAACTGAGGGGGGAGGAATCATGTTGAATGCAACAGAGAGAACTAATATTCCTATGAGAACTGGGTAAAAAACAAAAAACAACCTCTCCCCTCAAAAACAAAACAAAACAAAAAACCCTAGACCAGCATTTCCAAAGAGTCTTCTCAAAATTTGAAAAATGCAAGATTAAATAGAGCCTAAGAGGTTTCTTTATTTCAGGACAGTTTAGCATTATCTTTCAAGTGCTAAGGTCATCATAAATCTCGAAAAAGTAGTATTCAGCATGATCTAATAAAGGCCCATCTTTGCCCCACATTTATGATTTTAAATTGTATCATGAAAAGTTTCAAAAATACACAAAAGAGCCCTGGCTGGTTTGGCTCAATGGTTTGGCCCACAGACCAAAGAGTTTCTAGTGTGGTTCAGTCTCAGGCAGGGTTGTGCGGGAGGGGCAACCAACTACGTGTCTCTTTCACATCGATATCTCTCCCCGCCCCCACACTATCTGAAGATTAATGGAAAAATGTCCTCAGGTGAAGATTTTTTAAAAAATACACAAAAGAGAATAATATACTGAACCCCTAAACCTCCATCATCCAGATTCCAGAATTATCAAAATTGTTTTGGCTTATATTTAAATGCTTGAATTTGATGTGTAAAGTTTATAGCTAGCATTTAAATGTTTGTTATCAGCTTCTCATAGAAATAAAATCTGGAGATACATGTATTCTGTGATTAAAATAATTATAACACTCATCAGTTTTTGAGTACTATGAGTCAGCCATTCTTAAGCAGTTTATTTTACATGAATTAACTCCTTTAATTTTTTCAATAATGAGAGGTGTAGGTCTATTATTATCCCCACTTTATTTTTTTTAATATGTTTTTATTTTTCAGAGAGAGAGAGGAAAAGAGAGATAGAAACATCGACTGGCTGCCTATTGCATGGCCCCCACCAGGGATGTAGCCCGCAACATGGCCATGTGCCCTGACTGGAAATCGAAATGGCACTTCTCAGTCCATGGGCGACACTCAATCCACTGAGCCACACAGGCCAGGTCCCACTTTATTTCTTTAAAGAAAGTCTTTCTAAGAAAATTGATTTTTAGAGAGAGAGTGAGAAAAAGAAAGAGAGAGAGAGAGAGAGAAACACACACACACACACACACACACACACACTCCCCATGTGTTTTCCATTTATTTAAGCATTCATTGGCTGATACTTTTATGTGCCCTGACTAGGGATCAAACCAGCAGCCTTAGCATATTTGGGACAACACTCTAAACAACTAAGCTATCCAGCCAGGCTTATCCCCACTTTACACAAGGAGAGCCTGGGAAGTTAGGAAAATGAGGTATGGAAGGCTTAGTTACTTAACCAAGGTCACAGAGCTGGTAAGCTGCAAAACCAGGCTTGGCATTCAGGCTCTGATGAACAATATTATCTTTGCAATTTTTTTCCTCCTAAATGTTTGAAGAAAAAATTTCCAGAGCAAATATAGTATCATTCCAAAAATGGGAAGTGAGTACACATTTGACAGTGTGACTTTTGTCCTTTAAAAGGATCTTTCATGTTAAGCAAAAATGACTTAACTGAAAGGATATCTCATGAAATCAAAGCAAAAGTGTCTTTCTGAATATTTACAGCTAGACTATATGCTCCTTGATGGCACAATGACACTTTTTTATGCCTGATCATCCACTCATCCACCAATCCGCCCATCCATCCAATTCTGAGCATTTACCATCTGCTAGGCACTTAGACCCTAGGATACAGCAGTGATTGCGTACTGAATAGGATCTCTTATGAAATTAAGAAAAAGACTACTGTTCTGGCTTCCTAGTTTAGAGCCAGAACTTCAAGAATAGGAGTGCACTGAGTGAAAAAGAAAAGGTCATTTAAGGTATTAGAAAAGGATAAATAGGAGTAGCTCCCATCCTAGTCAGCATCCCACTCCCACTTCTCATAACCCTATACCTCTATTATCTACTAACATTGCAGCACAATTACTTACATTTGCACCGAACTGTTAAGTTTCCCAAGGGTAGGTACTCAGTCTATTTATCTTAGAATCCTCACCATCCACCGCAGAACACAAAGGTCTGACCTGGCCTGGATGAAATACATAGTAGAGATGTTCAGGTATACTGAAAAACTCAGTTTCTAGACACCTAAACCTGAAGACCAATTACTGGAAGGTGACGGATAAAAGACCTACGCAGCTACATTGAGACATGAACGGGTCTCTTACTCTACCATTTACCTCAGAGCTCACACTCAAAATGCTTTATCCAGACTTAAAACCTAAGAATAAGATCTTCCTGCAGTAACAGGTGGAAAAAGGAAACAGAAGGCTGAAAAGATCCAGAAGCCTGACTCTAGCACCTGGGCCTTGCTTATCCCCTCTGTCTGAGCCTTTGGCAGTGCTAACTGAGACCTGAAAGGGGAAGAAGCCTGGGCCAGAGTAGTGACGAACACAGCAGCCAGAATAGGAGCTGCTTGCCCCTGCCACCTCAATACCAAAACATTTGTTGTCTTCTCCTAGCAGCTAGATCCTCCCAAACTAAGGGAGCTGTAGAAGGATCAAAAAAATGTTCTCCAACAAGCTAGGAAGATGGAAACGACTGTGAGGTTCTCCAAGAGAGACTGTAGAACCTGCTCAGTAAACTGTCTTATAAGGTAATGATGCCATTTAGTTCATGACAGAAAGACTAACTTTAAGCCAGGCACACAATATTTGAATGAATAAATGAAATCATTGTTCTAATGGGGACAACTGTTGGCTTACTGGTGTATAGGAAAACGGCTCTGGGTGTTCTAGAGAAAGTAATGAGCAATCTGTGTCTAGGTTTGCATTTACAAAGGATTTGCCAAGAGAAATAGGGCTGAAAGCAGAGAATACATTCAAAGAAACAAAATTTAAAAGAAGAAAACATGAATTTCTCATTACTTCATTCAAAAACAAAAACTTCACATTTTCTAACATGAACTTATTCAGTAAATGTTAAAAAATATGTAAGGGCGAACACCCAGAAAGAGAAACTAAAAAAAACAAACAAACAAAAAATCCCATTTACCATTGCAACAACAAAAAAATTAAGATACCTAGGAATAAACTTAACCAAGGAGGTAAAAATTTGTTCTCAGAAAACTACAGAACATTGAAAAAAAGAAATAAAGAAAGACATACAAAAGTGGAAGCATATACCATGCTCATGAAGAATCAACATCATTAAAATGTCCATAGTACCTAAGCAATCTATAGATTCAATACACATATATATATACACGCATGTGGGTGTGTATGTATATATGCATATTTCTTGTTGATGAGTTTTTGAGGGTTTCATGGGTAGAGTTGGAGAGGCAAGAAAACATGCTGAATGAACCTGAGACTATAGCTGTATGTGGAGAAAAATAAAGAACAAAACAGAAACATGAATACAAACACTCAAGAGTATCCTCATCCAAGTCAGTCTTCATAAAGGCATCCAATTCCAAAGTATTGGATCATCAAGGGAATAGTCATGTGAATGGTCCCATGAATTATTCAAGTTCTTATAAATAGAAAGATATAATCGTTTGGGAGCTAGAGATAATTCTGTACTAAAATTTTTCCTTACATCATCCAGACTAAGAGAGTTAAATAAATATGGGAGGAAAACCCACTACTTTAAATTTGCCATAAAAAGGAAGAGCAAGCTATATATATAAAATAGAGCTTTGGCTTTAATTATTTTTTCTATTAATTAGAGAGAGAGAGAGAGAGAGAGAAAGAGAGAAACAACTTGTTGTCCCACTTATTTATGCATTCATTGGTTGTTTCTTGTATGTACCCTGACCAGGGATCGAAACCTGCAACCTTGGTGTATCAAATGATGCTCTAACCAACTGAGCTACCTGGCCAGGGCAGGGCATTAGCTTTCATAAAGGCCACACATTTCATTATGATGGGCTTCTGCCCATTACAGTACCTACTAAAATCTACAGAATCTTTGTTAGCATGTCAAATGAAGATATGTTCCTAAATTTCTTCTTAAGTCTATAGTTAGAAAGAATCTTGTATACAGCAGTCCTGGTAAAATAAGCTGTGATAAACAAGTTTTGATAAACCAGTTATGAAGAACCCTCTTGCAGAGACACCAACAAGACCTCTAAGGTAAAAAAAGAAATAGAAAATCAGACAAAACTCAGTCTCATAAGAATTTTTAGAGGCCTTTCTTGGAACTATGATAAAAAAAACTGTCCTGCCTGGTCGGTTTGGCTAAGCGATTAGATCGTAGGCCCGCAGCCCAGAGAGACCCGGGTTTGGTTCCTACTAAGGGCATGTATCTCGGTTGCAGTTTGCCCCCAGCCCCGGTTGGGGTTGTGCAGGAGGCAGCCACTCGATGTGTCCCTTTCATGTTGATGTTTCTCTCCCTTCCTCCCCATTCTATCTGAACAAAAAATGGAAAAATGTCCTGGGGTGAGGATTAAAATAAAATTTCCCTATCTCCCTCCTGAAACCCACTTGTGTTACCTACTTGTTATAGTAGAAACACTTAAAGAAGGTATTACAGTAAAAAATATGACACTGAAATAGATATTCTAGGTCCTGTTTGTGCAATGTAAGTCTGCATCTCTTAAAACACCATTTTGCATTTGTTGAGGACATCTTTAATAAAAAATTAAGACAATCTATATAAAGTCCTTATCATAGAATACTTAGTAAATGTTCAACAATTTAGTGAGGGGGTGATGGAGAAGGAGAAGGGAATGATGATGAGGTCTCTATCTTGCATGACCGGGTGGCTAGCAATACTGTGAACCAAGAAAAAACATGGCATGCAATCTGGGGGTAAACTGGGAATAATAAAGATAATGGGTTTGAGGTCTCAGAAAGACATACCACAGAAGAAATAATGCAAATACAGTATACATAAGGGAAGAGGTCTACAAACAACTTTCCTAATACTAATATCTTCACTTCTGGAGAGAAATGTATTACAATACAGCATTCTCTCAATATGATAATTCATCTACTTCTGATTGAGGATTTTATTTATAAATGTCCTATCAATGTTTACAAAAGATAAATGGAGAATCTAAGAAGTGACACTGTTCATTCCTTAAGGCGCGAGGCCATTTTGGCATAACTCTACAATACTGCACAGTGCCTGGCAAAACAAAAGTGCTATCCCAGTTCTATCTTTAACATGTCTGAGTCTATGTGTTCACTCAACAGTATTTGTATTACTGTCATCTAGATACTATCAGTAAGACATCTTAGATATTAGAGTATTTTATTAACTAAGATTTTTAGGGATTACTTCTTGTTAAAAAAATTTTTTTTCTTTATTTTTTTAAAGAGAGAAGAAGGGAGAGGGGGAGAGAGAGAGAGAGAGAGAAACATCAATGAGAGAGAACACTGACTGGCCACCTCCTGCACGTCCCCTTTTAGGGATTTGGCCCACAACCTGGGCATGTGCTCTGACTGGGAATCGAAGCAGTGACCTCTTGGTGCATGGGTCGACGTTCAACCACTGAGCCACGCTGGCGGGGCTAGGGATTACTTCTTGAAACCAAGGTTCTCTTCATCACTTGTCTCATATCTGTCTTCTCTTAACAGAAGATAAATACCCTTTGGGTTTGCCCTGGCCAGTTTGGCTCAGCGGTTAGGGTGTTGGACCACGGACCAAAGAGTCATGGGTTTGATTCAGATCAAGGGCATGCATGTACCTTGGTTGCAGTTCAGTCCCTGGGGTAGTGCAGGAGGCAATCAATCGATGTGTGTCTCTCTCTTGTTGATGTTTCTCTCTCTCTCCCCCTGACTCTATCTGAAAATAAATGGAAAAAAGTATCCTTGGGAGAGAATTAAACAAACAAAAAACCCTTTGGGTTCACTGTGCCAATAAAAATAACACCTCATAGCCCTGGCTGGTTTGGCTCAGCGATTAGAGCGTCAGCCTGCGGTCCAGAGAGACCCAGGTTCGGTTCCCGCTAAGGGCATGTTCCTCGGTTGCTGTTTGTCCCCGGCTCTGGTTGGGTCGTTCAGGTGGCAACCACTCAATGTGTCCCTTTCACGTCGATGTTTCTCTCTCTTCCTCTCCCTATCTCTCCCTCCCACTCTATCTGAACAAAAAATGAAAAAATGTCCTCGGGTGAGTATAAAAAATAAAATAAAATAAATAAAATAAAATAAAATAATCCAGAGAGTTAAAATATTTTTTAAAAAATAATAAAAAATAACACCTCATAGGAAGAGGATATGATGTAAGTGGTAATTATTATTATTGGAATGTCATCTTGTCAGCAGTAATACCTTGCCAGCATCTCCCATCTCATAAATGAATAGATATACAATATTTTCTAAAATCATTAACAGAATATACAAATAAAATCCCCTAACATTTTTCTTTTTTAAATATGTTTTTATTGTTTTGTTTTGTTTTTTAGAGAGAGAGAGGAAGGGAGAGAGAGATAGAAACATCGATGTGAGAGAGAAACATCGACCGGCTGCCTTCTGCACGCCCCCTACCGGGGATCAGGCCTGCAACCCAGGTATATGCCCTGACTGAGAATCAAACCTGGATCCCTCTCAGTTCATGGGATGATGCTCAATCTACTAATCCACACAGGCAAGGCCCTAATGTTTTTCAATCTTTAGTTTTCCTTTACCTTTCTTTCTAATGAGATAAACCATCCTTATATGGGTACTAGGTGCTAGTTGAGATAGACAGCTAAGTTGTCTTCTTAAAAAGCATTTCCTGCCCTGGTTGGTTTAGCTCAACGGTTAGAGTATCAGCCCTAGGACCGAAGGGTCTCAGGTTTGATTCCCAGTCAGGGGCATGTACCTCGGTGGCAGATTCAACCCCTAGCCCTGATCCAGATCATGTGGGAGACAGTCAATAGATGTATCTCTCTCATATGGATGTTTGTTTCTCTCCTTCCCTCCCTCTCTCCCTTCTACTCTATTTAAAAATCAATGGAAAAATATCCTCCGGTGAGGATTTTTTAAAAATGCATTTCCTGTTCCTACCTTTGGGGCCTGCTATTATTCTCTTTGCCTGGAACACTTTTCCACAAAGTCTTTACATGGTTCACTCTCTCATTTTATTCAGGTCTTTGCTCAAAAGTCACACCCTCAGAGAAGCTTTTCCTAATCATCCCATTATAAAAATAACATCTTATCCTATTCCATCCTATTCACAATTTCCTACTGTTTCTTCAGCTAATTTTTCTTTACAGCACTTGAAATTATATTCCTGTTTGCTTGCTAATTGTCTCACACTATGATGTTAGCTCTATGAGAGCCAGAATTTCATTTATCCAACACTAAATACTCAGAACATAGAACAGTGCCTGGCACACAGGAGGCATTGAGTTAAAAACTGTTGAATGAAATAAGTTCACCTGAAATAAGTGTCACCTGAGGATATTTTTTCCATTGATCTTTAGAGAGTAGGAGGGAGGGACACAATGACTGGTTGCCTCCCAAACAAAACTCTCGACCCTTTGGTCCAAGGGCTGATGCTCTAACCACTGAACCACACCAGCCAGGGCTGAAATTAGTTTTTTAAAAAGAAACATTTAATAAGGAAAGACTTGTTTGTAATCATTCTTTAAATTTTTCAGTCCAAAACTTATTTCCCAGGATCCATATTCCGTGTGTGTGTGTGTATAGTCTAAGTCTCTCAGAAGAGTGCAATTTAAAATTTTCACTAATATTTGGGGGTGGGGAATTTCCTAAAAAGAAAAAGAAAAAAAAAAAAGACTCATGGATCAAAGCCTCAAATATGATTCTGAGATGTTTCAAAATACATAAGCAATAGCCCTAGCTGATGTGGCTCGGTTGGAGCATCGTCCCATATACTGAAAGGTTGTGGGTTCAATTCCTGGTCAGGGCATATACCCAGGTTGTGTGTACGGAGGCAACTGATCAATGTTTCTCTCTCTAAAAACAACAACAACAACAATAATACATAAGCAATAAAGTAATTATATTTAAAACTCACTAATTCCTCAAAATATTAAACACAGAATTATCACACAATCCAGCAATTCCACTTCTGGCTACATACCCCCAAAAATAAAAACAAAGACTTGAACAGATATTTGTACACACATGTTCATAGCAACATTATACACAATAGCTGAAAGGTGGAAACAAACTAAATACCCATCAACAGATAAATTAATGAACAAAATATGAACTATATATACGATGGATTATTTTTAGGCCTTAAAAAGGAAGGAAATTCTGACACATGCTACAACATGAATAAGTCTTGAGGCCATTATGTTAAGTGAAAAAAAGCAAGTCACAGAAAGACAAATGTCATATGAGTTTATTTATATGAGTTACCCAGAGTAGTCAGAATCGGAGATAGAAAGCAGAATGACAGTTACTAGGGGCTGGGGAATTAGTATTTAATGGGTACAGAGGTTCAGTAGGGGAAGATAAAGTTCTGGGGATAGATGGTGGTGATGATGGCATAATAATATAAATGTACTTAAAGTCATAGAACTACATACTTCAAACTGGTTAAAATGGTAAATTGTCATATATTTTTAACCGTAATTTAAAAACCCACTAATATACGTAGAAAAGCAATGACATGTTTCCCCCTTTTTACATCCTTTTAATGATTGCAGGGCAAATATCTTATAACAGGGATATATAGTTTACAAGAGATTTTTCACACATTAAGTAATTTTATTCTCACATTAAATCTTCAATGTAGACAGGACAGGCTTCATTTTCTTATCTCTGAATGACACAGTTAAGGTAGAATGTGAAGTGACTTATCCAAAATAAAATATATATGGTAAAATGGCAGCTTCAAAACTAAATTCCAGGCATTTTGACCCCTAAATTTAGTATTTTCTTTCCTAAACAAGAAAGCATCTCAAAAGTCTCCAGTCCTATATCAACTTTTCTGAAGAGAACAACCATGTCTTCCTTCCACTACTCTACACTGCTGCTTTTGTTACTTAAATCTTAAACTGCTTAAGTTTCTACTCTATTAGTGAGGTATCTTAAAAAACAGATCTTAAATTAATCTCCAAAGCTCTGCATTGTTGGTGAACAATAGAAGTTTCTGGATTGTAGGTTATATTCAACCTCCTAGCATTCAAATAGCAAAGACAATTATGCCTATGCTTCTTTATTTTCATTCCTTCCTATTTGTTCCCCCTCCCCCCTTTGCAGGAGGTAATTTTGTAATTTCTGTAATAAAGAAAAAAATACATACAAAAGTAGAGAGAACAGCAAAACAAACCTCCACCCATTACCAAATTTCAACAATTACCAATATGTGGCAGTTTTGTATCACTATATCCCAATCCATTCTCTACCTAATCCCTCTGGATTATTTTGAAGCAAGTCCCAGATGGCATATTATTCTGTCAATATTTCCTTATGCATCTCTAACAGAAAGGATGTAAAAGAACAACTACCATACTATTATCACATCTAAAATAATGAACAATTTCTTGCCCTGGCCCGTTTGGCTCAGCGGTTAGAGCATTGGCCCGCGGACCAGAGAGTCCCGGGTTCGGTTCCCACTAAGGACACATACTTCAGTTGCAGTTTGTCCCCGCCCTGGCTGGGGTTGAGTGGGTGGCAACCACTCTATGTGCCTTTCGTACATCGATGTTTCTCTCTCTCTCTCTCTCTTCCCCCATCTCTCCCTCCCACTCTATCTGAAGATAAATGCAAAAATGTCCTCGGGTGAAGATAAAAAAAAAAAAAAAAAAAAGAACAATTTCTTAAGAATTTTCCAGGCCCAGCCAGTGTGGCTCACTGGTTGTGCGTCGACCCATGCACCAAGAAGTCGCCAGTTCAATTCCTGGGCACAGGCCCAGGCTGTGGGCTAAATCCCCAGAGGTATGCAGGAAACGGCCAATCGAGGTTCTCTCTCTTATTGATGTTTCTCTCTCTCTCTCTCTCTCTCTCTCCCTCTCCCTCTCCCTTCCTCTCTCTCTAAAATCAATAAAGAAAAAAAAAAATTCTTTTCAAAGACAAAGAAATTTTCAGACAATGTTCACATTTCCCCAACCGTTTAATTTTTTCCCCTCAGTATTTTTGAATCAGAACTCAAATAAGGTTCAAACATGGTGACTGGATGACTATGTCTTTTAAATCTTCTTCTTCTTTTTTTTGGTTAATCCTCACCTGAGGATATTTTTTTCCACTGATTTTTTTTTTTAGGGAGAGTGAAAGGGAGGGAGGGAGGGAGGGAGGGACAGAGAGAAAGAGAAAGGAGAGAGAGAAACACTGATGTGGGATAGACGCATGGATTGGTTGCCTCCTGTACTCACCCGACTGCCCTGGGCCTGGGACAGAACTTGCAACCCAGGTACCAGCCCTTGACCTTTGGTGCCTGGGCCAACACTATAACAACTGGGCAACACCAGCTAGTGCTCTTAAATCTTCTTTAACGGGTTCCTCCTTTTCCCTATGGTAATTTTCTCTGATGAAGAAGTTAGGTTATCTGGTAGTTTCTCACAGTCTGTATTTTGCCAAGTGCATAACTATGATGTAGTTTAGTATGTTCCTCTGACCCCTATATTTCCTGTAAATGATAATTAGACCCAGTGCCTTTATTAGATTCAAGATGACTGTTGTATTTTTTTTTTTTTTTAATCCTCACCCGAGGATATTTTTCCATTTTTTGTACAGATAGAGTGGGAGGGAGAGAGAGGAAGGGAGAGAGAGTGAGAAACATCGACGTGAAGGGACACATCGAGTGGCTGCCACCCGCACGACCAACCAGGGCCGGGGACAAACTGCAACCGAAGTACGTGCCCTTAGCGGGAACCGAACCTGGGTCTCTCTGGACCGCAGGCCGACGCTCTAACCGCTGAGCCAAACTGGCCAGGGCGACTGTTGTATTTTTAAAGTTGATTTTGCCAAGACTGCTTCATAGGTGGTATTGTGTACTTCCAACAACAGGTACAAAATATCTACTTCTCAGTCTGTGGTAGTAATAATTATCAATGATCACCAACTACAGTCATTAATTCATTAGGGATTGTAACATGGAGATATTCTATTATTCCTTCTTTATTCATTAGTTGGAATACTTCTGTAAGAGAAACTCAACTATTTAATTGTTTGATGTAGTCTGTATGGAAAAGGCAGAATAAATCTTTATCTTTATATACTAATTTTCAAAACAATTAACTTCCAATCATCCTCTAAATATAACCAGCAAGCTTTTTAAAAACAATTTTAACCCAGCCAGTGTGGCTCAGTGGTTGAGCATCAACCCATACACTGAGAGGTCGCTGGTTTGATTCCCAGTCGGGGCACATGCCCAGGTTATAGGCCTGATCCCTGGTTGAGGCGTGCCAGGAGGCAGCCAATTAATGTTCTCTCTCTTTGATGTTTCTCTCTCTCTAATATCAATAAAGAATAAAATTTTTAAAACAATTTTATGTTGTCTGGCTGGCGTGGCTCAGTGGATTGAGCGTTTTTCCATGGACTGAGAGGTCCAAGTTCGATTCCCAGTGAGGGCACATGCCCAGGTTATGGGCTCGATCCCCACATGTAGGAGGCAGCCGATTGATGTTTTTCTCTGACACAGATGCTTCTATCCCTCTTCCCCTTCCTCTCTCTCTCTAAAATAAATAAATAAATACATAAATAAATAAAAAATAATAATTTTATGTATTTATGGATTTAACCATATCTGATGGGTTTCAATCCTTCGAATTGGGAATTTTAACTCTCCTTTGTCAGACTATTGTTGAAGCACGTGACAGAACCCTGATTTCGTAATTAACATTTAAATGAGATTTTTCTGTCATAAGCTATTACTAACATTTGCTACAAATTCATCTTGTTCTTCCACAAAGCTTTTTTGCTTACCAGAAAATTCTCATGTCTAGTCTCAAGCAAGCAAAAAATATTTTGGGAAAGTCTGAAGACAAGAATAACTAGGTCTTATGAAGCAAATTGTGAAATTTTCCTCTAAAAAACAATTCACAAATAAATTCCAGATAAAACAGGCTTAATATCATTTCAAAATATAGGGGAAAAAGACACATATTAGCCCTGGCCGGTTTGGCTCAGCGGTTAGAGTGTCGGCCTGTGGTCCTGAGAGACCCGGGTTCGGTTCCCGCTAGGGGCATGTACCTCGGTCGCAGTTTGTCCCCGGCCCTGGTCGGTTGTGCGGGTGGCAGCCACTCGATGTGTTCCTTTCACATCGATGTTTCTCTCTCTCTCTCTGTTCCTCTCTCTCCCTCCCACTCTACCTGAACAAAAAATGGAAAAATGTCCTCCAGTGAGGATAAAAAAAAAAAAAAGACACATATTATACTTGAAGTTAGTTCTGGCATTCAAGTCTCCCTCTAAAGAAAGAAAGAAGGGAGGGAGGGAGAAAGAGAGGGAATTGAACAGTAACAACACCATTTATTGTTCCTTCCAGGATTCCTCTTTAGTAGGTACGATTTTTTTCATAACATTTAAGGGACTGTCAAACTTTTTATCTAAGTGAACACTTTTAGAAAATAATTAAGGGCAAGCAAAAACCATTCTGCATGCCTGGCCTAATTGATTTTTCCATTTCATTTTAGTTTCAAGATAATACCATACCTTGTGTTTATTAAAAAATTGTTTACAAAGCACTTATTCATGTTATTATTTCATCCTAACAACTCACTCACTGAATATCTATAATGTACCAAACACTGTGTTACATACTGTAGTAGGTTTTGGCTCAAGATACACAAAGTTATGTGGACAAGTCAGACATACAAGCAAGTGATTATAGTACAGTGCAGTAAGGGCTGGAAGAGAGATCCAAAGTACTAAGGGAGTGAGTGTATAACTACTGCTAAAGGTACTGTTTGAACTGGGTCTAGAATAGCGAGGACTGTATCAATCAGGAGATTTTTTGATGGCAAATAACTCCAAGGAGTTGGCTTAAACAGTAAGGAAGTTATCTGTCATGAGGAGAAATCCCGGGGTAGGGAAAGCTCCACGGGCCTAGTACAATATAAGTCTAAAATGATGTTATCATGGACCCAAGTACATGCTACCTTGATGCTCAGCCATCTTCAGGGCATGCTTCGGCATCCCAGTGGCAATTTGGGTCACATGTTTCTTATTCATATATAAAAAGGAAAAAATCCTCTCCCCCAGAAATACAATGTCTCCTTCCCTTTAATCTGACTGGGACAAGTAACAGTTTACAGAGAAATGCCGTGAGCCAGCTGGCTTGGAGTAATCAAACTCTCCCTGGAGTGAGTGAGGCACCATCTTCTCAGTCTCCTGGATGACAAGGAATAAGAACTCCAAGTACTGGGATAAACCCACGAAACTCAGTAGCACAGAAAACAAGACACAACTTGGTATGGTTGAATGATAAATCTAAGGTTGAATACAGTCTCAAACTCTTGTGAATTTGGACTTTATCCTATAGATAATGGAAAGTTAGCAGAGGTTTAGGTAGAGAAGTAACATGCTCCAGTAGGGTTATTTATTTATTCATTTATTTATTTTTGCATTTATCTTCAGATAGAGTGGGAGAGAGGGAGGAAGAGATAGAGAGAATCATCGATGTGAGAGAGACACATCGACTGGTTGCCACCCACACGACCCCAAGCGGGGCGGGGACAAACTGCAACCAAGGTACATATCCTTAGCAGGAACCGAACCCGGGACTCTTTGGTCCGTGGGCCGATGCTCTAACTGCTGAGCCAAACCAGCCAGGGCTCCAAAAGGGTTTTTTAGAAACATAAGTATGGTAGCAATATAGAGAACAGCCAGAGAAAAAGAGGGAGAGTGGGAGAATAATTGGCGGAGACTTGGTTGGTAGGCTGTTAAATAAACAGTCCAGACTAATAAGAAAGTGGTAACAAGGGAGGGAAAGGATGGAATAAATACAAGGTGGCAAAGTGCTACATAAGACACTGCTTATACATATATACATACACACACATTATATATATACATATATATTGTATCCTCACCCAAGGACATTTTACCTTTTTTTGTTGTTCAGGTAGAGTGGGAGGGGGAGAGAGACAGAAAGAGAGAGAAAGAGAGAGAAAAAAACATCGACGTGAAAGGGACACATCGAGTGGTTGCCACCCGCACAACCCAACCAGGGCTGGGGACAAACTGCAACGGAGGTACGTGCCCTTAGCGGGAACCGAACCTGGGTCTCTCTGGATCGCAGGCCGACGCTCTAACAGCTGAGCCAAACCAGCCAGGGCTATTTTTTTTACAGATGAGAAAAATTAAGCCTCAGACAGGTTAAATGACTTGCTTAAAATCACATAGACAGTAGTCAGAATCTGAATGAAGGTTTGAATCCCAGTCTAGTGTTCTATCACAACAATATCTAAACACTCCAACAATGCTCAAAAAAGGGGACTTTTATTGAATTCTATGACTTTTTAAAAAATATATTTTTATTGATTTTAGAGAGAGGAAGAGAGATGGGGAGGGAGTGAAAAATATCAATTGGCTGCTACCCACACGAGGATCTAGCTAGTCAGTGCAGGACAACGCTCAACCACATGAGCCACAAAGGTAGGGCCTGGATTCTGTGATTCAAAGGATGTTGTGTGTTTTGGATTATGATGATTCTTATTTACTCCAACCTTTACATAATATTCACTACATGGATTTAATGTCAATGGTAAAACCTAGGACATTATACGTTTTCGAAGTTTCTGCATTATTTAAGATGGTAAGGATGTGATTCAATTTGTAATGCCAAAATTACAGATTGTCAAAATTTTAATAATTAAAAAAATTTTAAAACCACTGTGGCCCTTGCCCTGACCGGTATGGCGCAGTGGTTAGAGCGTCGGCCCACGGTCCAGTAAGTCACAGGTTCGATTCTGGTCAAGGACACATACCTTGGTTGCAGTATGTCCTGGACCTGGTCGCCGGGATCATGCGGGAGGCAACCAGTTGATGTGTCCCTCTCACATCGATGTTTCTCTCCCTCTTCCTCTCTCTCTCCCTGTCTCCCTCCCTCCCACTCTATCTGAAGATAAATAGAAAAATATCCTCAGGTGAGGATTTAAAAAACAAACAAAATACCACTGCAGCCCTGGCTGGTATGGCTTAGTTAATTGGAGTGTCTTCCTGTGAACCAAAAGGTCAGAGTTCGATACCTAGTAGGGGCTCGTTCAGGAGGCAACCGATCAATGTAGCTCTCTCACATCAATGTTTATCTTTCTTTCTCTCTCTCTCTCCCCCCCTCCGTAAAACCAGTAATAAATAAATAAATAAATTTTTTTAAAAAGGGAAAAAATTTTTTTTAAACTTTTGTGCACTCAACAGAGTGAAAAGGCAATGCACAGAATGGCAGAAAATATCTGCAAATCATATATGTGGTAAGGGACTGATGTCCAAAATACAATAACCAACAATAACAAAAAACTTGATTTAAAAATGGGCAAATAACTTAAATAGATATTTCTCCAGAGATATGCATATCAAAATCACAATTAGATGCCACTTTACACCCATTAGGATGACTGTTACCAAAATAAAATAGCAAGTACTGAAGAGGATGTAGAGAAATTGGAACCCTTATACAGCGCTGGTAGGAAGGTAAAATTTTCTGGGTATATACCAAAAAGGAATGAAAGCAAGTACTCAGATATTTGTACACCCATGCTCATAGCAACCTACAATAATCAAAAAATAGGAGCAACCAAGTATCCACTGACAGATAAATGCATGAACAAAATGTAGTATATTATACACATGCAACGCAATATTTTTCAGCCTTAAAAATGAAAGAAATTCTGACAAATGCTACAAGATAGATGAACCTTGAAGATACTGTGCTAAGTGAAGTCAGTCAGTCACATTAAGGATAAATATTGTATGATTCCATGTATATGAGGTTCCCCTAGTAGTCAAATTCAGAGACAGAAAATAGAATGGTGGCTGCCAGAGGCTGTGGGTAAAAGGAAATGGCGAGTTAGTGTTTAATAGGTAAAGAATGTCAGTAGGAAAGGATGAAGTGAGTTCTGGAGATGGATGGTGGTGATGGTTGCACAACAACCCCCCCCCCCCCTTTTTTTTTGGTAAAGAATAATTTACATATTGACTTTTTATTTGATTTATTATAATTTTTCTTTATTGATTTTAGAGAAAGAGAGGGAGAGACATCGATGACAGAGAACATCAAATGGCTGCCTACTGCATGTGGGGATGAGCCCACAACCAAGGTATGTGCCCTGAGTGGGAATTGAACCAGTGACCCTCTTAGTGCATGGGTTGACACTCAACCACTGAGCCACACCTGCTGGGCTAATTTACTGATATTCTGAGAGAGAGAGGAGGGATAGAGGGAGAGAAAGATCGATATGAGAGTGCAACATGGGCTGCCTCCCACATGCATCCTACAGGAGATCGAACCTGCAACAGGGAAATGTGCCCCTGACCAGGAATGGAACCTGGAACAGGCGACCTCTTTGTGCATAGGACAACACCCAACTAACTCTACCACAATGGCCAGGGCAGTTGCACAACACTCTTAATGCCACAGAACTAAAGACTTAAAACTGGTTAAAGTGAAATTTTTTGTTATGTGTATTTACCACAATGAAAACAAAAACAACACCTGCTATATTTCCTTCCTATCAACTCTATCCTAGTTTAAGATCTCATCTCTTCACATCCAGGTAACTGCAGCAGCTATCTTCGTCCCTGGTTCAATTTGGTCTCTTCTCCTTCTAACTCAATCTGTAGATAACTGACAGGTCCATCTTGCTGGTTTATCACATTAATGTCTGGCCTCCAAACTTTTAAAGACTCCCCATATCTTGCAAAAGAGGATACAAATCTAAATCTCCTCAATCCAGCATTCAAACTCTTATACAGACAGATATCTTCGAACTGTCTCATGTTTTCCTTTTAGTCCCCCAAAGAAATTTAATTGTCAGCTCATCCTAGTTTCTCTCCAAGCCCCTCCCCCAAAGCTAATCTCCACATTATATTCTAGCTTTTACCTCACAAAGTAACTGCTCCAATCTCTCTGTAAATCTAAACCCTCATAGGCTAGCTTAAGTCCCAAGTGTTCCAGGAAGTTCTTTCGACTCCTGACACCTCATTCATCTCCCTCAAACCAGAACACCTACAGCATTCTTTGTACTGGTAGAATTTAGTAGATTGTCTTCTAGACTCATAGAGGTACATCTTATCTTTCCTGAGGGTAAAGTCTATTTATTACAGTTTTTTTCTTTTTATCTGTAGTATAATGCAAAACAGAGCAGATCACCTGTTTAACTGAACACAAGGTACAATTTTGGATATGTGTGTTTCATTGACTAGATCATGAAGTCAGAAGCTTCTGACATTATTGTATTTCTGAAGGTTAACCTCTGACACAACAAAGAAAATTGTTGTGACTCAATAAGACACATGGAAGCTAGAAGGTATAAGACAGCAAACACAAAACAGGTGTTTTAAATCCTAAAATTATAATCTGACACAAAAACCTGTTTAATGCTGGTGTTGGGGCACAGAACAATACAATAGTTAGGTTGTGGAACAGAATATTGACCTTTGGGTTTTACTGAATGCAAGTAAGAATAAGCCATGCAAGCTATAATTGGGCAAAATGTAGTCACAGGCCTATGAAACCTCTAAATGAAATGTCGGTCAGTTTTTATTAAATCAAGGTTAGGAAAAAAAAATCAGCAGTTACTTATGGTAACTGACGGTAGTGTACCTGTCAAAATCAGAGCAAGGTTCTCTCATTTCTGCTTTCAACTTTACTGCACAAAGACCTAGGGATGGGTACTGGTGGTGAAGGATGCCATCAATGAACAAAAGGCTCAGGAGTGGAGTGAAAAGAGCTCGCTAATTGGGGCTTAGAGAGGCCTAGATCCTAGTTTTGGTCCAATCCCTGACCAGCTGTAGGACCCATAATAAGTCACTTATCTCCCTATGCCTAGTTTTCCGGCTCCAAAACAAGTCACACCAGATCTCGAAAGGTTTTTCTGACTCCAAATCCCAGGACAAGTTTAACCACAGCTGTCATTAAATGTGTGATTCTTACAATTTCAGGTCTTTCTTCCACATTTCCGGAACAAAGTAATTTATTTCAGCAATCTAAAGGAAATGGATGCTTTTCAAAGACCAAAGATTCTGTTCGTTGAAAAAACTAATTCTAAAGGGGAAAAAAAAAAAAAAAGTGCCTATGTCCTCATTCCAGTAAGATGTTTCAGCTGAGGGAACAGTGCTCTGGTAAAGATAACCAAGACTGCTTCTGTAAATCAGGCCTAATGCAGGGTACTTATTATCTGAGATGGTGTGTGAAGACGCGCTATTACATAGTTCCAAGCAGAAGCAACACTCAAAGCTTCTTAAAAATAAATAAATAACAAACCCCCAAACGGTGAGAAAGTTCTCATCCTCGGGGTAAAGACAGTAAACAGTGGTGCAAATGACTAACCCCCTGAAAAGGGCCGGCTTTTAGCCATTCAAGTACTCCAAGCGCAGAGTCCTTTATCAAACACAGTATTGTCTCCCTTCCAACCTGTCAAAGCGCAGTTCCAGTTAGATCCCCAAACAGAAACTTACCCTACAATCTAACTTCTTCCCCCTGGGAGCAGCGGTCTCCAGGCCCGCTCCCTCTTCCGTTCCGGCCGGCCGCTCTCACGTCCACCCCGGGGCGGTCGCAGCCCCGCAGCCGGGTAAACACGCGCCCGAGTCTGGGGAGCGGTTTCCCGGCGTCCTGGGAGCGGCGGGTCCCGCCCCTCGGAGCCCCAAGTCTGCCGGGCCGCCGCCGGGCCACCTAGGGCTGCTGTCCCCGCCCCGAGCGCCACACCTCGCTCCTCTGCCCCCGGGACGGCGGCGCAAAGCCAAGCCCGCCCCTCGGAGCGCACGGGGACCGGCCAGTCCGCCGACGCCGTCGTCGCCTCACCCCCGGACAGACGACTGTCCCTTCCCCGGCGGCGGTCCGGCGCCTCCTGCGGCGGCCTGGCCACAGCTCGGCCCCCTCCCCACCCAGGCAAAGCCCCTTCCTCGCTGGGACGCCCAGCGCCGCGCCGGGCACAGCCTCGGCGCACAGCCTCAGACACCGAGGGACACTCACCCTGGAGGCTCCTCCCGCCGCTGCTGCTGCTGCCGCCGCTGGGACCGCGGCCGTCGTCCCCGCCGCAGCCACCAGCACCGCCGTCCGCACCGGCACCAGCGCCCCCAGCCATCCTCCTCCTCCTGCCGCCGCCGCCGCCCTCTCCGCTCCTGTCAGTGGCTCAGGCTCCGGGACTGCTCCAGGTTCCCCTCGCCGCCATTTTGACTCCTAGAGAGAGCAGGAGGGGCTCGGCTCGGCGGGCCCTGGGACGCCTGCGCGGCGCTGCGGAGCCGGCTCGAGCCCCCGCCCTCTCCCGCCGTCGACGCGCCCGGGGTCACGTGGGCCGCGGGCGGGCGGCGCGCTCGCCGGGCCGGGGAGGCGCATTCGCGGGACCCGGGACCCGGGAGCCGGAGCCGTAGGAGCCGAGTGTGCGCGCATATTCCCGCTGCCCGCCGGGGATGGGGAGTCGGCGCTGAGTTTGAAGTTCGTTGTAGCATCTCGTTTATTCCCGGGAACGGTGACGAACCATTAAATGTATCAGAATGGAATTTTACTAACTACGGCACTGGACCGCCAGTTCTAATTTGTGTTGCCATTTGGCGGCCGGCTTCCTGATTGATCACACACAGTGCATCAGCCTCAAAGAGTGGACTGCGCTTCCGCTCAGTCCTTAGTGGACATGCCTGGTGTTTGGCAGTTTATCTTAAGCCCTGTCCGCGTGGTACTTTTACAGGCATCACCTTGTAGTTGTGTAGTAAGTAAAACAAAAAAATCTTAAAGACACTGAAAAGTTTTTCTCAACAAGACACCCATAAATGAGGGACAAGAATTATTGAAAGTCCACAGTTGCCACGTGGAAGAGCCAAACTGATCTAACCTAGATGTCCCTTGTTTAGAACTTTGCAAAAATTTCAGTGCTGCAATAACAAAAACACCTTATATTTATGGAACACCTTACAGTTCTGAAAATACCCTTAACTATAAGGCTTAGTTTGCACACCAGAACTCCCCTCCAGGTAGTCTGGACAGGTATTATTGTCGCCATTTTACAGCTGAGGCAATAGATAGTCTTTGAAATACCATTGCCCAGGGGCACACACATAGCATTAACAACTAGGCAAGTCAGAACTAGAATCCAGACATAATGACTCTGATCACGGTATCACAACTCACAGGTCTCTGATAGGCCTTAGCAATCAGTACATGATGTATTTGTCCTACGGGAATTCATTTAAAACCCTTTTTTAAGTATTTGCATTTTCAACTTTACTCACCCTTTGAGAAACAGGTTTTTTAAATCACAGAGTATTTCTGTTGTTCTCAGACCACCTTGAAACTTCAAAGGATAAGGGCAATTTCAAATTTTGTGATGTGTTTTTAACCATTTCTTGGCCTGATTTTTTTATATACTTAGTCTAATCAGAGGATTTAAGTTTTAGACATCCTTCAATGGAAGGACTTTATCTCTGAATATGATCATTGCTTCTGTCTGTACTTTTTTCAGATTTGTTATATCTTTCTCTTGCTCATTTATCACCTCTTACTTCCAAAGGAAGATACCTCTTCCCAATTTGAATTCATTTTTTGCCCTTTCACCCCATGCATTTTCCCCTACAACAATCCTTGAAAGTTTGGAGGTTATAAGCAGAGACTGTACTATTTATTCCCTGTCTTAAAAAGAATTCCCTCTAGCTGGTAAGGTTCTCTTCAACTGACTATACAAATGTGGACAATAGACAAGAAGTGTATGGAAATGTGAGAAACTACAAGGGAAATTGGCCTATATACTTGGAGCAAAGAATTGGCTCCAATTGCCTTATATTGTTATTGAATCTTATCTAAATTAAAGCCACCCATCATTATTTTCCATTATTTCGCCTTTGTCCTCTTCACCTAAATATTGAATTAACTGAAAGAGCTATTATTTGGAAACTAAAAACTCCATTGACCATACCACCTCTTAATAATTTATTAAAAGTTAAATAAGACCAGTCTCCACTAATTACACTTTCTCATTTATTTCTAACTTTCATTGCTTGACTTTGTTTCTGTTTCCTAGAAACAACTTTAAAAACAAAATTAAAACAATACTGACAATGATAGCATTCTAAGTAATTCCAGGGTAACACCATTTTTCTAAAAGCCATTGATGTAGAAATCTACCAAGGGCTTTTTGAAAAGCTGAATAAGATCTGCTGGTTCCACCTTGTCCTTTTGTCTATCTGTACATTTGAAGAACTCTACTTCACTAATTGGGTATGATTTGCCTTCACAGAAACCATGTATAAGTATTCTGTGGCTTTTCCCACCAGTTAATTCATCCACCTTGTTATTCATATTATACCACTTAGCTGCACCTTTGAGATACTGAATTAACTCATTTTACAACTCCATCAGAATTTAGATTTGTCAATTCAGTTCAGTCCAACACACATTTTTTAAAGCATCCAAAATCATGTGTGAAGCACAGTGCGAGATGCTCAGGGTAAAAAATAAATGATTTTTTGCCCTTGAGAAGCTTAGAATCTAAACAGATAGACTGAAAAATAATTTTAAATCATAATTTTAAAAGGTTACTGCTAAGATAGTACAGTTGATCCTTGAACAACACAGGAATAAGTGGCACTGACCCCTCAAACAATCTGAAATTCCATGTATAACTTTTCACTCTCCCAAAACTTAACTACCCTTGGTATCCATGGAAGGTTGGTTCTGGGGCCCCAGGGGATAACCCAAATCTGAGGATACTCAAGACCCATATATAAAATGGCATAGATCCATGGACTTCCAACTGTGGACTGAAAACAGTACAGGCATTCATTGAAAAAAATCCACATATAAGTAGACCTTTGCAGTTCAAACCTGTATTGTTCAAAGGTCAACTGTATTCAATAGTGGTGAAGACTGTGGATTCTACAGAACCTTTGCTAGAAATTTCAGAAAAGATCAATCCATCCCTTAAAAAAAATCTTAAGCTAGTTGGAAGTGAGCAAAAACAGTGAACTTTTGTCATTTGTAATCAAGACTCCTGAATTTGTGTTGTGTTCCTCTCCCTGCTGCCTCCATCAGTGAATGGCACCCCATCCACTGGTCACTGAAGCTGAAAACCTGAGTCATTTTCTACATTAACTATGTATTCCATTTTCTGTCACTCCAATCTGTTCCATCCTTTTTCTACCATATGTAACCATTCACCAAAGCCCCTAACTAGGCTCATTTTTCTGAAAATACAATATGGAAGCTGGGTCTTTAAAATCATGAAAAAAAGGAAAATTTTATTTCTTCATATGCTTTGCATTGACTGATACTATTTCCAAGTGTTTGTTTTGTTTTGCTTTGGTTTTTTTTTTTGGAATCTCCTGGAGTCTAAAAGTTGAAGAGAAATGAAAACACATATGTCAAAGTGCCCAGGGCAGTGACTGGTACCTTGAGAGATATGAAAGACGTCTGGCCATTGTGGCTCAGTGGTTGAGCATCGACCCATGTACCAAGAGGTTGCCGGTTCAATTCCTAGTCAGGGCACATGCCCAGGTTGTGAGTCAAATCCCCAGTTGGGGGCGTGCAGGAGGCAGGCAATCGATGTTCTCTCTCATTAATGTTTCTATCTCTCTCTTATTCTCACTTTCTCTCTCTAAAAAAAATCAATAAAGAAAAAAAGAAGATATGAAAGACATCCTCTGCATACCAGGAGGAAAGAAACATTCTTTTTTTTTTTTTTTTTTTTAAGAATCATGTACTTTATTTTTTATTTTATTTATTTATTTATTTTTTAATCCTCACCTGAGGATATTTTTCTGTTTATCTTCAGATAAACTGATGTGAGAGGGACACATTGACTGGCTTGCCTCCTGCATGACCCCCACCAGGGGGATAAACCACAACCCAGGTATATGCCCTTGACTGGAATCAAACCTGCGACTCACTGGTCCACAGGCTGATGCTCTAACCTCTGAGCCAAATCGGCCAGAGCAAAAGAAACATTTTTATCACCAGAGACAGGAATCAAGGACAACAAGGGGAATCTATATAAAAAAATATTGTTAAACTAACCCTAATTTTCCTAATCACTTCATGATGAACTGTTCTGGCTCAAGCCCCTTTTTCTTGATACATTTTCACAATTTACTACTCTTTGTCCAACTTAGTATATGTGGATTCAACTCTACTTCTTTGGGTCTTCACTTTCCATATAAAAGTCTGTATGGCTTTCTTTCTCTTGTTGGTCTGTTTTTGCCAATTAAATTCTCAGGCCCAGCCAAAAACCCAAGAGGGTACAGGTAAAATTTTGCCTCCCTTACACATGGATTCAACTACATTTAAAATACGAACTCCATTTCATCAAAATACACAATAAGGACAGTGAAAAGACAAGCCACACAATAGGCAAAGATATCTGCAATACATAAAATGATGAAAAGGCTTAGATCCATAGTACATGAAGAATTCCTATAATTCAAGAAGAAAAAGAAAACCCAGATAAAAAAATAGACAAAAACCCTGAACGAATGAGGAAATCCAAATAAGACAAATTAAAAGGTGCTCAACCATGTTAATATGAAGGAAGTATAAATTTGAGCTGCAATAAGATAACACTACTGACTAAGCAGATTGTTAAAAAAAAAAAAAGGACAATTCCATCTCTGAGGATATGGATTAATAGGAACTCTCTACACAGCAGGTGTGAGATAAAAATGGGAAGAACCACTTTGGGGAAGCAGTTTGGCATGACCTAGAAAAAAGGAAAAATTGTCTTGTCCTGTGGCCCAGCAAATCCACTATTGGGTATATATCTAGAGAGAAACCTATCTATGTTTGTTTGCACCAGGTGATATGAACAAGAAAAGAGCAGCATTGTTTATGAGTCAAAAACTGATAACAGCCCAAATATCCATCAATAATATCATGGACAAAAAGTGTGGTATAATCATCCATTAAATGAACTTGAGCTATGAAAAACATTGATAAATTTTACAAACATGATGTTAAACCAAAGAAGCAAGACACAAAAGTAATCGTGCAAGACAATTCCATGAATTGTATATCATCCTTTCTAAAATGTACTTTTTGTGGTTGTTAATCCTCACATGAGGACATTTTTCCATTGATTTTTTAAAAAATAGAGTTGGAGGGAATGAGGGGAGAGAGAGAGAGAGAGAGAGAGAGAGAGAGAGAGAGAGAGAGGGAAACATCAAAGCAAGAGAGACACATTGATTGGTTGCCTCCTGCACAATCCCGACCAGGACTGGGGATTGAACCTGCAACCATTCATTCTGTGGGCTGACACTCTAACCACTGAGCCAAACCAGCCAGGGCTAAGATGTACTTTTTAAAAACATTTTTTAACAATGCAAAATTTGTTATTATAACTGATGACCTTTTAGCACTGGCTCATGATTTATTTGGTTAATAGAGTTATTTTCTTAGTGAGACATCAAATAATGGCATCTAAAAGTCTATAAAACACAGGAAAACGGTGGTAGAGTGAATGGAAGCTATGCAGACCATCTCCCAGGCCCAAACTGGAATTACCACTAAAATAAATACAAGTCATCAGGAAAAACTAACTGAAGAGCAGCTGGAGGGAACCCTTATGACCAGGGATGTAAAGAGGCCCCCAAATTGAGCCTGGCAGGAGCTGCAGAGGCACGAGAGGGCTGGCTGGGTGCCCACAGGCAGCAGCTGAGGGCTGTCTTAGCTGTGAGAAAAGTTCCCTCAGAGAAGTCGGGGGTTAAAACACCAAGCCGGCTCCTCAGCAAAGAGTGTCAGAACAGGAAAAGGCATTCACATAACCTCTAGCTGAGACAATCACCAGAGCAGAGGTTTCGTCCGGCAGGGAGGGACATGGGGAACACTGGCACTTCCTTGAAGGGCCAAGGCACTAAATCAGCTATGGCCCCTCACCTTGGCCTCCAGTAGAGGGAGAATGACTGGACTCGAACTGTGTGAAGAGAATCCGGGGTTCGTAGCACTGAGAAGAGAGCTGGGAAGGAGGCCATCAAGAGTTTTATGCTGTCCCTCATAGGACAGTAGCCATCTTACTTAAAGAGCCCCTTCTCAGAGCCCCAGGGAGAAGCAACAGCCCTTATCTCAAAAATTTAATAGCACCTGGTGGGAGAAATGTAAACTTAGGCTCATTAATAGCTAGAGAATACCAGACAGCCAGTAGGCAGAAGAAAGCCTCTGAAACATGTGGACCGGGCCCTCAGTGTTGAGGGTCCTGGCTCTGAGCACTGAGTTTTGAAGTCAGAGGCCTAGACCCCTGTGCTGAGCCAATAACCCACTTTCTTATCAAAGCAACTTTAACCCAGGGGAAAGCAATTGCCCCACGCAATGGAAGTCCATTTACTATCTGCACCAGAGGGATTTTCATTCAGCTGAGAGCTACAACCTGAGGCTCATTAAGTAAATGACACTAATAACCTGCAGGCAAAAGCTCTAGGATAATTGAATCCTTGCTTGGCCTGCGACTCTACCCAGGAAAGAATAGACATTGGTGTTTAGCATGGTCCCTTCTGTACTCATCCAAACCCAGTAGAGGGAGCCACAACCAGCAGAACACAGACACCCACAGGGGAAATTTGGCAGGCTCCAAAAACTACCGAGACAGCAAAAATGGTGAAACAAAGAAACAAATCCCAAATGAAAGAACAAGAGAATTCTACAAAAGAAGGGATAAATGAGCCCTGGCCAGTTTGGCTCAGCGGTTAGAGTGTCAGCCTGCGGTCCTGAGAGACCCAGGTTCGGTTCCCGCTAAGGGCATGTACCTCGGTTGCAGTTTGTCCCCGGCCCTGGTTGGTTGTGCGGGTGGCAGCCACTCGATGTGTCCCTTTCACATCGATGTTTCTCTCTCTCTCTCTGTTCCTCTCTCTCCCCCCCACTCTACCTGAACAAAAAATGGAAAAAAAATGTCCTCGGGTGAGGATAAAAAAAAAAAAAAAGAAGGGATAAATGAAATGGAATTAGGCAAGTTATCAAAGGTAGAGTTCAAAGTATGGATTATGAGGAAGCTCAACAGCATGAATAAAGATATAGAAATAATAAAAATAACCCAATTGGGCCCGGCCGGTGTGGTTCAGTGGTTGAGCATCAACCAATGCACCAAAGAGGTCGCTGGTTTGATTTCTGGTCAGGACAAATGCCCAGGTTGTGGGCCTGATCCCCAGTGAGGGGCATGCAGGAGGCGGCCAGTTGATGTTCTCTCTCATCGATGTTTCTATCTCTCTCTCCCTCTCCCTTCCTCTCTCTCTAAAATCAATAAAGAAAAAATATTAAAATAAATAAATAAATAAAAAGACCAGGAAGAGAATCCCCATAACTTCTGGCTGGAAAAACCAGCAGGAACTGAGGCTCAGGGAAAGCTGACGCGGCTGGAGCCCCAGGCAGCTCCTTAAAGGGCCCGCACACGAACTTATGGGACTCTCTCCCTCTAAGCTTGGAGGGGAGGCAGCTCCAGGGGCATCAGAGACATACAGGGAAGAACTGAGTGTTTGGCACTGGAGCGAGGGCTGGAGAGGGGGCTTTCTCTGGGACAAACGTGCTGTAAGAGGCCTTTGTTCCTTTGGTGAGCCCTTCCCTGGGGCAGCAGACAGTCGCCATATCTGGGACCCCAGCAACCTGGCTCACACTGGTAGCCCGGCCCTGGAGACTCCCTGAGGCCCCGCCCCACCCAACTTTCAAGCCCACCCAAGCTGTTGCCACTTACTTAACCATAGGATTTGCCTGTCTTGGATCCTGCTTCAGGTTTTTCCTAAATTCTTTCAAACAAGCAGCATCTGGTCTCAGCGAGCCCCATACCTCTCATTAAGTAATACGCTGAAACAAACACAGGGAGGCAGCCAAAATGAGGAGACAAAGAAACAGGTCCCAAATGAACAGAACAGAACCCCAATAAAAAAACTAAGCGAAATGGAGATAAGAAACCTAACAGATGCTGAGTTCAAAATACTGCGTATAAGGATGCTCAGTGAACTTAGTGAGAACCTCAGTGAACTTAGGAAGGGCATCAAGAGCATAAAAAAGGACCAGTTAGAAATCATGGATGCACAGTTAGAATTGAAGGAGGCAATAACTGAAATGAATAATTTACACAGCTTCAATAATAGAGTATGTAAATCCAAGGAGCAAACCATCAATTTGGAATATAAGGAAGCAAAAAACGCCCAATCAGAACAGCAAAAAGAAAAAAGAATCCAAAAAAATGAGGATAGTGTAAGGAGCCTCTGGGACAACCTCAAGCGTGCCAACATTCGCATCTTGGGGGTGCCGGAAGGAGAAGAGAGACAACAAGAAATCGAAAACCTGTTTGAAACAATAATGGCAGAAAACTTTCCTACCTTGGTGAAGGAAACAGACATACAAGTCCAGGAAGCACAGAGAGTCCCAAACAAGATGAACCCCAAGAGGCCCACACCAAGACACATCATCATCAAAATGCAAAAGGTTCAAGACAAAGAGAGAATCTTAAAAGCAGCAAGAGAAAGGCGGCTAGTTACCTACAAGGGAGTTCCCATTAGGCTGTCAGCTGATTTCTCAAAAGAAACTTTGCAGGCCAGAAGGGAGTGGCAAGAAATATTCAGAGTGATGAAAAGGAAGAACCTACAACCAAGATTACTCTATCCTGCAAAGCTGTCATTTAGAATTGATGGCCATATAAAAACTTTCCCAGACAAGAAAAAGTTAAAGGAGTTCATCACCACCAAACTGTTATTATATGAAATGATGAAGGGTCTTTTTGAAGAAAAAGATAAACTATATGAACAAACAAAATGGCAATGAATACATATCTATCAACAATGGAATCTACAAACAAAATGAACAGGTAGAACAGAAACATTCTCATAGATACAGAGAACATTTTGTTGGTTGCCAGTTGGGAGGGGGGTGGGGGAATGGGTGAAAAAGGTGAAGAGATTAAGAAGTACAAATTCATGACTAGACTGACAAACTTCAAAGGGAAAGGGGTTGGGGGGTGGGAAGAAATAAACCAAAGAACTTATATGCATAACCAATAGACACAGACCATAGTGTGGGAAAAGGCGGGAGGGGGGCGGGAGTGGGGAGGAGGGGGTCAATGGGGGGAAAATGTGGAACATCTGTAATACATTTTACATCCAACAATGAGGATTAAAAAAAAAAAAAAAGAAACCAATTGGAAATGAAACACCACTAAGTAGAAATAAAGAACAATATAGCAGAAATAAAGAACACGTTGGAAGGAATAACCAGCAGATAGAGGAAGCTGAGGATTGGATCAACGAATTAGAAGACAGGGTAGAAAAAAAATCACCCAATCAGAGGACCAAAAGAAAAAACAATTAAAAAACAGGAAGACAGTTTAAGAGAACTGTGGGAACAATATTGAAACATAACATCCGCATCATATGAGTTCCGAAGAAGAAAATGAGCAAGGGTTAGAGAATATATTCGAAGAAATAATGACAGAAAACTTCCCTAACTTGGTAAAAAGCATACAAGTTTAAGAAGTACAGAGAGCCCCAAGCAAGAAGAACCCATAGAGGCCCACACCAAGACACATCATAATTAAAATGCCAAAAGTTAAAGACAAAAAGAGAATCCTGTAGCAAGCAACAGGTTATCTTATTGAGATAAGCAACAGGTTTCCTACAAAGGAACCCCCAGAAAGCTATCAGCTGATTTCTCAACAGAAACAATACAGGCCCAGAAGGAAATGGCATAAAGTATTCAAGGTAATGAAAAACAAAGATCTGCCCTGGCTGGATTGGCTCAACTGTTAGAGTGTCAGCCCACAGACCAATGATTTATGGGTTTGATTCTGGCCAAGAGCACGTACCTCAGTTGCGATTCATCCCCGGCCCGGGTTGGGGTCATGCAGGAGGCAGCCACTCGATGTGTCCCTTTCATGTTGATGTTTTTTTTCTCTCTCTCTCTCCCTCCCTCCCACTCTATCTGAACAAAAATGGAAAAATGTCCTCGGGTGAGGATAAGAAAAAGAACAACAAGGATCTGAATCCAAGACAACTCTATCTGGTGAGGCTATCATTCAAAATGGAAGGTGAAATAAAGAGCTTCCCATACAAAAAAAGGCTAAGGGAATATATTAACACCGAACCAGCACTGCAAGAAATTTATAAAGTTCTGCTGTAATAAGCAGAAAAAATAGGGAGATGAACATAAGCATAATAAATAGGAATCGCAATAAGTAATTACATATCAATAATAACCTTAAATGTAAATTAATTAAACACTTCAAATCAAAAGACACAGAGTAGCTGAATGGATAAGAAAGTATGACTCATATATATGTTGATTACAAGAGACCCACCTCACAACAAAAGACTCACATAGGTTGAAAGTGAAGGGATAAAAAAAAAAATTTCCAAGCAAATGGGAAGGAAAAAAATCTGAGGTAGCCATACTCACATCTGATAAAAAATAGACTTCAAAATGAAGGCCATAACTAGAGACAAAGAAGGCCAATACATAATATTGAAAAGGTCTACCCAACAGGAGGATATAACTTTGGTAAATATGTATGCACCCAATAGAGGAATACTAAAATATATTTTAAAACTTCTGGAGGATTTCAAAGGAGAAATCTACAGCAATACAATCATAGCAGGGGACTTTGACATCACGGGACAGATCCTCTAGACAAAAAATTAACAAAGAAACAGAGACTCTAAATGATGCACTAAATCAAATGGATTTAATAGATATTTGCAGAGAATTATACCCCAAAACTGCAGAATTTAAATTCTTCTCAAAGAATTAAAATTCTTTGGGACATTCTCAAAGACAGACCACATGTTAGGACACAAACTAAGTCTCTACAAGTTCAAGAAGATTGAAATCATGTCAAGCATCTTCTCAGATCACAATGGCATGAAACTAGAAATCAATTACAATAAAAACACTCAAAAACATCCAAACACATGGAGGCTAAACAGCATGTTATTAAACAATGAATGGGTTACCAAGGATATCAGGGAAGAAATAAAAATCTTCTTGGAAATCAATGAAAATGAACACACAACACCACAAAATCTATGGGAGGCAGCAAAAGCAGTCCTGAGAGGGAATTTCATAGCACTACAGGTCTATCTCAAGAAAAAAATTTTTTTTCTAATTGACTACCTAACCCTACAACTTAAAAAACTAGAAAGTAAACAAAAAGAAAAACCTAGAACAAGTAGGATGAAAGAAATAGTAAAGGTCAGAGAAGAAATAAAAGACATCAAGACTAAAAAAAACAATTCAAGAGATCAATAAAACAAAGAGCTGGTTCTTTGAAAAGATAAACAAAATTGATGAACCCTTAGCCAGACTCACTGTGAAACAAAGAGAGAGGGCCCAAATATACAAAATCAGAAACAAAACAGGAAAAATAACAGTTGACACCACAGAATACAAAGGATTGTTAACAAAATATTATGGCCCTGGCCGGTTTGGTTCAGCGGTTAGAGCGTCGACCTACTGTCTGGAGAGACCCGGGTTCGTTCCCACTAACGGCATGTACCTCAGTTGCAGTTTGTCCCCGGCCCTGGTTGGGTCGTGTGGGTGGCAGCCATTCAATGTGTCCCTTTCACATCGATGTTTCTCTTTCTCTCTCTCCCTCCCACTCTATCTGAACAAAATATAGAAGAAATGTCCTCGGGTGAGGATTAAAAAAATATATATTATGAACAAATATACACCAACAAATTGAACAATCTAGATAAAATGGACAAATTTCTAAAATCACACAGTCTCCCAAAACTGAACCGGGAAGAAACAGAAAACTTGAACAGATGAAATACAAGTAGGGAAATTGAAGATGTAATCAAGAAACTTCCAGCAAACAAAAGCCCAGGCCTAGATGGCTTCATGGGGGAGTTTTACTGAACATTCAAAGAAGAACTAACACCCATTCTCCTCAAACTATTCCAAAAATTTCAAGAAGAAGGAAGACTTCCAAACTCTTTTTATGAGGCCAGCACTATCTGATGAACATAGATGCCAAAATCCTGAACAAAATATTAGCATATAAGATCTAGCAATACATTAAAAAATTATTCACCATGACCAAGTGGGATCCATCCCAGAGATGCAAGCCTGGTACAATATTCACAAATCAATAAATGTGATACACCACATAAACAAAAGGAAATATCAAAACTATATGATCATATCAATAGATGTTGAAAAAGCATCAACAGAATCCAGCACCCATTTCCTTTTTTTCTTTTTTTTGGTACTTGCCCATAGTGGGAACCGAACCTGTGTCCGCAGGCCGACACTCCGACCACTGAGCAAAACTGGCCAGGGCTCCAGCACCCATCTCTGATAAAAACGCTCACCAATGTGGAAATGGATCATATCTCAACATAATAAAGGCCATATATGAAAAATCTACAGCCAACATCATACTCAACGAGCAGAACCTAAAAGCATTTCCCTTAAGAAAAGGAACAAGACAGGGATGCCCACTTTCACCACTCTTAGTCAATATAGTACTAGAAGTCTTAGCCACAGCAATTAGAAAAGAAGAAAAAATAAAAAGGATCCAAATTAAAAAGGAGGAAGTGAAACTGTCATTATTTGCAGATGACATGATAGTGTACATAGAAAACCCTAAAGATTTCATTAAAAATCTACTAGATTTAATAAATGAATTTGGCAAAGTAGCAGGTACAAAATTATCATTCAGAAATCAATGGCATTCTTTTTTTTTTTTTTCATCCTCACCCCAGGACATTTTTCCATTTTTTGTTCAGATAGAGTGGGAGGGAGAGAGAGAGAAACATTAACGTGAAAGGGACACATCGAGTCATTGCCATCCACACGACCCAACCAGGGCCGGGGACAAACTGCAACCGAGGTACATGCCCTTAGCGGGAACCGAACCTGGGTCCACTCTGGACCGCAAGCTGATGCTCTAACTGCTGAGCCAAACCAGCCAGGGCTCGATGGTATTCTTTTTTTATTATTATTATTATTTTTTTTTATCCTCACCCGAGGACTTTTTTTTTTTTAATTTATTTTTTATTTTGTTCAGATAGAGTGGGAGAGAGAGAGAGAGAGAGAGAGAAACATCGACGTGAAAGGGACACATCGAGTGGTTGCCACCCACACGACCAAACTGCAACTGAGGTACATGCCCTTAGCGGGAATCGAACCCGGGTCTCTCTGGACCGCAGGCTGATGCTCTAACCGCTGAGCCAAAGCGGCCAGGGCTCGATGGTATTCTTATACACCAATAATGAACACTCAGAAAGGAAAACAAACAAAAATAAAACAATCCCATTTACTATTCCAACAACAACAACAAATATACCTAGGAGTAAACTTAACCAAGAAAGTAAAAGACCTGTTCTCAGAAAACTACAACAACAACAAATATACCTAGGAATAAACTTAACCAAGAAAGTAAAAGACCTATTCTCAGAAAACTACAGAACATTGAAAAATAAAATCGAGGAAGATATAAAAAAATGGAAACATATACCATGTTCATGGATCAGAAAAATCAACATCATTAAAATGCCCATACTACCCAAAGTAATCTACAGATTCAATGCCATCCCTATTAAAGTACCAATGGCATATTTCACAGATCTAGAACAAATATTCCAAAAGTTTATATGGAACCATAAAAAACTCCAAATAGCCACAGCAATTTTGAAAAAGAACAAAGTGGGAAGGATCACAATACCAGGTATTAAGTTATACTACAAAGCCATCATAATCAAAATAGTCTGGTACTGGCACACAGACAGACATATAGATCAATGGAACAGAACAGAGAACCCAGATATCAACCCAAGACAGTATGCATAATTAATATTCGACAAAGGAGGCAAGAGCATACAATGGAGAAAAGACAGTCTTTCAATAAATACTGCTGGGAAAATTGGACAGCTATATGCAAAAAATGAAACTAGACCAGCAATTTACACCATATACAAGAATAAACTCAAAATGGATAAAAGACTTAAATGTAACCCATGCAACTATAAAAATCCTAGAAGAGCCCTGGCCAGTTTGGCTCAGCGGTTGGAGCGTCGGCCTGCGGTACAGAGAGACCTGGGTTCGGTTCCCGCTGGGGGCACGTACTTCGGTTGCAGTTTGTCCCCGGCCCTGGTTGGTCGTGTGGGTGGCGGCCACTCGATGTGTCCCTTCACATCGATGTTTCTCTCTCTCTCTCTTCCTCTCTCTCCCTCCCGCTCTATCTGAACAAAAAATGGAAGAATGTCCTCGGGTGAGGATAAAAAAAAAAAAAAATCCTAGAAGAAAATGTAGGCAGAAACATCTCAGACATCATATATATTGGAATTTCCACTGATACATCACCTAGAGCAGGAGAAACAAAGGAAAAAATTAATAAATGGGACTATATCCAATTTAAAAGCGTCTGCACGATAAAATGAAAAGGGAACTCTCTCTGTGGGAGCATATTTGCCAACAATACGTTGGACAAGGGGTTAATATCTAAAATATGTAGAGTACTCATACAACTCAACAAAAGGAAGACAAACAATCCATTTAAAAACGGGCAGAGCCCTAGCCAGTTTGGCTCAGCAGTTGGAGCGTTGGCCTGCAAATCAAAGAATCACAGGTTAGATTCTGGTCAAGGGCACATAACTCAGTTGCAGTTTGTCCCCAGCCCTGGGGTCATGTGGGAGGCAACCAGTTGATGTGTCTCTCTCACATAGCTGTTTCTCTCTCTCCCTCTCTCTCCCTCCCTTCCACTCTATCTGATGATAAATGAAAAAATATCCTCGGGTGAGGATTAAAAAAAAAAAAATGGGCAGAGGACCTGAATAGAAACATCTCCAAACAGGACATACAAATGGCCAGGAGACATGAAAAAATGCTCAACATTTCTAACCATCAGAGAGATGCAAATTAAAATGACTATGAGATATCACCTCACACCTGCCAGAATGGTGGGCATCAACAAATCCTCAAACAAGTGCTAGTGAGTATGTGGAGAAAAGAGAACTCTAGTACATTGCTGAGGGAATGCAGACTGGTGCAGCCATTGTGGAAAACAATATGATGTTTCCTCAAAAAATTAAAAATGGAACTGTCATTTGACCCCAGTGATCCCTCTGTTTGGAATATATCCTAAGAAGCCTGAAACACTAGTCAGGGAGGAATATGTGTCCCTATGTTCATAGCAGCACTGTTTACAATTGCTAAGATCTGGAAACAGCACAAGTGTCCATCAGTAGATGAGTGGATAAAAAAGCTGTGGTACATTTACACAATGGAATACCATGCAGCTGTAAGAAAGAGAGATCTCTTACCCTTTGAAATAGCATGGAGGAACCTGGAGAGTATTATGCTGAGCGAATAAGCCAGTCAGAGAAAGACAAATACCACATGATCTCACTTATTTTTGGAACATAATGAACAAAATAAAGTTTCTACCAAAAGAGATCCAGAATCATGGAAGTACGAAACAGACTGACAAACCTCAGAGGGATGGGGGTGGGAGAGGTGGGAAGAGATAAACCAAACAACTTATATGCATGTATGTACAACCAATCGACACAGACACTAAACTTGGGAAGGTGGGGGGTAGGGGGTGAGAAGGAGGGGGTGAATGGGGAAAAAAGGGGGACATCTGTAATACTTTCAACAATAAAATAAATAAATAAAATGAGATAATGGCAGTAAAAAATAAATAAATAAATAAATAAATAAAATGCTGTGAAATACAAAAACAAACAAAAAACAAAGCTAAATCATTTGATTTATAGATACATAAACCCTAAACTATATAGAAAGCAAGGATGAGTAATGGTAATATAATATCAAGTATTTAAGATGCTATAGAACATTCTGAACATCTCGTTAACAAGGGTACAAGCCAATCCTTAATCCTCTGAAACCTAGAGATGCAATTTACCTCAATTTACTTGGCAATGTACTTCAAGGCACATTCTTACACGTTGTCTTGGTCCCTCATCCATTTCTGTTATCAGTGGAAGTGGAGTTCTTGGGGAATTGAGAGAAAGAGGATTTCCAGAGGCCCCTATGGGATGATGGGGTTTTGTGAAAAACTTTACTGGTGATGTAAAATTACGAGGTTTCCCCTCCAAGATCCTATCTCTGTCTATCCCACCATGGCAAAAGTCCAATCTTGTCTTCAGCAGGGCCAGAATTAAGGCTACTGCCCATAGTTTCTGCTCCATATGAAAGTCCAGTCCAGCCCAGCATCTGGCTAACTTAGCTTGTGTTCCCAGCTATAGTCCACTGTGTGTGGGGTCTGCACAGCCATGGGCCATGTGGCTGCTTAAGGCCACGTGGCTATGGAGAGAGACTATGTGAGCACAGGCGAGTGTGGGTCACAAAGCAAGAGAGCAAGAGCACAGAGTGAACAAGAGAGAGGGAATTCTTTGTCTGGGATTTTAACCAGGCTAGACTGACAGGCAAGCACCTCCCCTGTGCCACCCAGATTTCTTCGAATGTGCCATTCTGCCTCAAGAAATGTCCACTCCTGTGGATTGGATGAGGCAGCAGTCTGGCAATCCCACGAGTAAATAAGCAGAGGCTGCTGGAGGTTGCTGGTGCCTGGCTAAAGTAATCTGTGGAAATAGCCACCTGGAAATTATCCGAAATTCCAACAGGCAAACCAGGAATGTGAGAAGTCTTTTGTTAGTTGTTCAGCATCTATTAATAGAGTAACAGATCTGTCTCTTTCTCTCTCTAGCCACTGTAATTTAACTTAGAACATTTAGAATTTTTAAAATCAATGCTTAATTAGGCTTCACCTGAAATTAGTCCTACCTCTGGTCTTTCCAATTATGTGAGCCAATCAATTTCACTTATCATTAGGTTTTCCTTGACATTTATCCAAGTAACCTTAACTGATACATATACTATCTCATGTAACCTCCACATCAGCATTTGAAAAGAAATATTATTACTTTATTTGTCTGAGCCTCTGCAGCTAGTAAATGATAGTGCTGATGTCTGACCTTTGAACATTTTTGCTTCAACATACTAGAAAATTTTTTTTTTTAATCCAGCATACTAGAAATACATTGATGAATTTTTGGATGTAGTTTAGGAGAGGAAGAGGATGTCAAGTTCAAAAACAAAAAAGTGATGTAAGAAAACTAAAACTGTTCTTAGTTTTAACAGTGGAGAGACCAAAATTCTGCTACCCTGAAACTGCTTTTTGGGATATTGATTTCAAGCTGTTTGTTAAGAAACAAGAGACTCAGAAAGAATCTTTGACCCTCCCTGCCTTTCTACCCTAGAGATTCAGATAGACACCTGCTTCCGGAAGGAGATTTTAGGATGCTGCCTTAGCCTACTTTGAATTAAGTATGGTAAACAAGAGGGTTTCAGGCAGCTTCCTGTTAGCTAGATACCTCCCGTGTTCCATTGTTTCTGGGTCACCTAGGGGGAACTTGCCTGCCACGTGTGTGCCACTCTTTCTGCCTTATCTACCCATAAATGCCCACGATCACTTCCGAAATCTAATACCCCTTTACCCACCTTTTCTCCTTTGTTCAAAATGTTTTATATACCCCAAGTTGCCTCACCGGCTTGAGAATTTTCATGGGTTTATCACGTCTTTGTGAATTCCCCATGCTTATGTATTAAACTTTGATTTTCTCCTATTAATCTGTCTGTTAGTTTGGTTATTGGCCCAGCCAGAAGAACTTAGAAGGTGGGAGGAAAAAGTATTAATATTTTTATTAGCCCTCACAATAGTGTTTTTGTTTCAAATGACATAATTTTTGATAAAATAATCAACTTAAAGAAAATTTTGCACAATAGTGAACTTGGGAACCAAGGTTTTTGAACTGCCTGAAAGAGTTCTTTCTCAGGATTCTTTGTAATCATGGCCTGCAGCTTTTGTTGGATCTTATGTTACCACTGTGCTGTCAATTCAAAAGTGTGTTACTGATGTTACCAGTTGCATAACTGAATGTTTTCCCCACCTTGGCATCCCTTCTGATCTTGCTGCTTGCTTATCTGAGTTTCTATCTTTGAGGTCCTACACTTGTAAAGACAGCCACAAATAGACTCAGGGAGAAGCACTGCTTTTCTCAAAGACCTTTGGTCCTTGAATGGCAATTAGATGTGTGTTTCTAGAGAGGAGAAAATTCAAGATATTTGAGCTGGGGGTAGTGCAGTCTTAATACATTATATAATTGTCTAGAACTCTAACACCAGTCTATTTAGAACATGAACATTTATAAAAACCACATGAAAAAACTAAGTAGGCGAGCGTACCTTTCTTTTTCATTGTATACACAGAGCTCAAAAAACTTGATCTCTAGGCTGCAGCTTACATAACTGCAGCAGGAAGGTCCTGCATTGTAGGTCACTGAGAATACATTGAATGCAGGGCCCACTAAGCCCTTTATTGAATATTGCAGAGATTTGAGTTAACAGTGCTAGTCTTTTGTGACTTGAAAAAGAAGGTTGTGCCTGTAATTCGGGAAGCTAAAAGTGCCACCTCCTGGGGTAGGGGTGCGGGGTGTGGAGCTTAATTGTGTTGTGGCTGAATCTGGAGTTAGATTTACCGACACTGTCAAAAGTAATTTAAGGGTTTTGTCATAGAGAAAGGCCTAAAATGCTAGCTTCTCACATCAGCTGCACTCCAGGCAAAACTTTTCTGAATTAGGATTAATCTAGCTGCATTTGTCTCTTACTGAGCTCTCTCTTAGCCTACTTCAGCATTTCTTGTTAACTGTTTTTTATAACTTTAAAGTTGGTGAGGGCCTTATCCTGTGTAGCTCAGTTGGTTGAACATCATCCCAAACACCGAGAGGTCACCAGTTCAATTCCAATAAAGGCACATACCTGGTTTGTGGGCTCGATCCCCAGTAGGGGGCATGTAGGAGGCAGCTGATTGATGTTTCTCATCAATGTTCCCCTCTCTCTTCCCATCTGCCTTCCAATCTCTCTAAAAAATAAAAAAAAAAATATATTAAAAAAATAAAAATAATAAAAAGCAGGGGATGCTATGGCTGGGTAGCTCAGCTGGTTAGAGCACTGCCCCCATATGCCAAAGTTTTATGTTCGATCCACTGTCAGGACACATACAAGAAGCAACCAGTGAATGCATAAATAAGTGTAACAACAAATAGCTGTCTCTCTCTCTCTCTCAAAAATAAATAAATTAATTAATTAAAAAGTGGGGGAAAACCTGAGGGGGAAAAAAGATGACTAACATAGTCTTCATTGAAATTCCTTTGGTTGCAAGAGATAGAAACATAACTCCATTAGTTTAAACCAAAAGTGAGATTTATCATAAAGAAAATAAAGAGTGAGTCCTGGTTGGTTTGGCTTAGAGGTTAGAGGTTGGCCCGTGGACCGAAGGGCCTCTGGTTCAATTCCCAGTCAAGGGCACATACCTGCGTTGCAGGTTTGATCCCTGGCCCTGGTTGGGGTTGTGCAGGAGGCAACCAATCGATGTGACTCTCTCACATCGATATTTCTTTCTCTCTCTCTTTCCCTCCCTCCCTTCCACTCTATCTAAAAATCAATGGAAAAATATCCTCTGGTGAGGATTAACAAAAATAAATAAATTAATTAAATTAAATTAAATTAAATTAAATTAAATTAAAAGTGTCTCAGAACTCAAGGACAGAGTTTCAGGCACAGTGAGAGCCAGGGGTTTGAACATGGTCAGGATGTTCCCTTTGCCGTTTGTCTCTACGTCTTTCAGTAGCTTGGCTTCATTGCTAACTCACCTGGACTAAGGAAAATGGGATTTAGGAAAGCTAGGGGTGTAATCCCACATAAAGAAATCTTTCGACTATATGTCATCTTCCTGTGGGGCCTCTAGAAATTCTTATTCCAGCAGTACTCCAACAACCCCACTTCCATGAGCAACTGGGGGAGATGAGGCCCTTCTCCTATCCTATAATAGAAACATACACTCTGTTGCCTGGGAACCTGTGACCCTCTGGGTCTAACAGCTACCAGGGCCTGAGGCAGACTGGGCAGGCTCCAAAGGACCAAGCTTTAATATGCAACAGAAACTCTGGGCACTGGCCTTTGTTTTGGCCTTGATGAGGACAAGATTGAGCTTTACTCATGGCAGGACAGATGGAGATGGGACATTGGAAAGCCAGGGAAAGCCTTCCTGAATAAATCTTGCCACACCACAATCTCCCATGCGTGGGTCCTTGAAATGCTTTCCTCACAATCCCAAGAAAGAACACAATTTCCACCAGCAACAACGGTATAGCCACTCCAGCTTTCTGTACGTGGTATATCTTTTTTTTATCTTTTTACTTTTAGTCTATCTATAATTTCATCTTTATTTTATTGTTTAAATGTGATTTTAGAGAGAGAGGAAGGGAGAGAGGAAGAGAGAGAAACATCAGTTTGTTGTTCTACTTATTTGTGCGTTCATTGGTTGATTCTTGATGTGCCCTGAGGACTGAACCTGAAACCTGGGCATATGAGGCCAACGCTCTAACCAACTGAACTACCTAGCCAGGGCTCTATACCTTCATCTTGGTTTTTTTTGAAATATGCTTTTATTGACTTAGAGAGGAAGGGAGAGAGAGACAGAAACATTGATGAAAGAGAGAAACATCAATCAGCTGCCTCCTGCATGCCCCCTATTGGGGATTGAGCTGGAAACCAGGCAGGTGCCCTTGCCCAGAAATCGAACTAGTGACCTTTTGGTATATGGGATAATGCTCAACCAACTGAGCAACATCAGCCAAGGCCATATCATCTTCTTTTTCTTTTTATTTATTTTAATTTTTTAATTTTTTTTTATAATCCTCACCCGAGGACATTTTTCCATTCTCTGTTCAGGTAGAGTGGAAAGAAGAGAGAGGAACAGAGAGAGAGAGAAACATCGATGTGAAAGGGACACATCGAGTGGTCACCACCCGCACAACCAACCAGGGCCGGGGACAAACTGCAACCGAGGTACATGCCCTTAGCGGGAACCGAACCCAGGTCTCTCCGGAACACAGGCCGACGCTCTAACCGCTGAGCCAAACCGGCCAAAGCTATTTATTTTAATTTTTAAAAAATTTTCACTAGAGGATATTTTTCAATTTATCTACAGAGTGGGAGGGAGAGAAAGGGAAAGAGAGAGAAACATTGATGTGAGAGAGACACATCGATTGGTTGCCTTCTGCACAACCCAGACCAGGGCTGGGGACGAACTGCAACCAAGGTAGGTGCCCTTGGCTGTAATTGAATCCGCGATTCATTGGTCCGAGGGCCAACGCTCTACTGCTGAGCCAAACCGGCCAGGGTTATGTCATCTTCTTTAAAGTGGGTTTCTTTTGGATAGTATATAGTTGGATTTTTTTAAAAATTATTTTTATTTATTTTAGTTTTTGTTGCTTTGAGAGAGAGAGAAAGGGAGAGTGTGAGAGAGAAACATCGATTTGTTGTTCCACTTATTTACGCACTCATTCGTTAGTTCTCTTATGTGCCCTGACCAGGGATCTAACCGAGACCTTGGCATATGGGATGACACTCTAACCAACTGAACTACTTGACCAGGGCAGTTGGATTTAAAAAAAAAAACACAACAACAACAAAAAACTCTAACATGACAACCTCTGCCTTTTATTACTTACATTTAATGTAAATGGTCCAAACAACAGTCATTCACCATCTGGTCCAGGCTCAGAGATGCCAATTGAGATATATCATTTGTCACCTAAAAGCCATTTCAAAATTACTAGTTTTTTATTTCAATTTTTCAGATATTCTAAAGGGGATACATAGACTATAGCAATCCTTAAAGTTCTCCTTTATTTTTCCTTCTACTTTCCTCATACAATGTAACTCTTAGCACTCCTTTCTTTTCAACTGTTCAGAAAATGTTCCACACAGTATCTTGAGCCTCTTGTCCTTCTCCCCCTCCTCATTTTCTCCTGATTCTGCATTATAAGAGTTCAAAAGGACATTTCTGACACCCTTCTTTACACTGTCTTGGAGGGTGAGGGGGAGAAAGAAACTGAGTAGGCAAGACTAGAGTCCTCTAGTCCTGGCCGGTTTCCCTCAGAGGTTAGAGCATTGGCCCACAGACCAATGAGTCACAGGTTTGATTCTGGTCAAGGGCACGTACCTCGGTTGCGGTTCGTCCCGGCCCTGGTGGGGTCATACGGTTGGCAACCAGTTGATGTGGCTCTATCACATTGATGTTTCTCTCTGTCTCTCTTTCTCCCTCTCTCCCTCCCTATCTGATAATAAGTGGAAAAATATCCTCGGGTGAGGAATAAAAAAACACTAAACAAACAACAACAACAACAACAACAAAAAACCTGGAGTCTTTTTTGGTCCATAAAAGGAGAGTAATGTCTAGAAACAATTATACTTGAATATCTTTGTTTAGTCATGCTCTCTCATAGCTGCAAAGAGATGACCAGTATTTAAATGTGCCATTATGCATTCGTTCTCTCTCTTCACAATCCAGTGCCTCCCTTGCTTGTTTTGTCATCTTCTTCTGTGTGGGAGAGGGTATTATTCCTCTCAGCATTTAATCCCCCACTCTCTCCACACTGTCTTTAGTAAGGAAAGGAAAAGAGAGCACAGAGGTGTGAGCATTCATTCATTCATTCAACAACTATTTATTGGGAACCTATTATGTGTGAGATGCTCTTTGGGGTGCTTAGGGGTGATCAAGTTAGGCAAGACTCCTGTTCTTGCAGTGCTCACCTCCTAGTAAAGGAGACACACAATTAGCAAACGAAATGTAAAAGGAAATGAGAGAGAGAAAGCGTGAGACAGAGACAGAGAGAGAGAGAGAAACAATGACCTGTTGTTCCACTTATTTATGCATTTATTGGTTGATTATTTTATGTGCCCTGACCAGGGATGGAACCTGCAACCATGGCTTATCCTGACATTGCTCTAACCAACTGAGCTGCCCCACCAAAACAAATAGCAGTTTCAGATTGGGAATAGAGAAGTTAGAGAGAAGGAAAAAAATAATAGAAGATCCCCCAGAGCTATAGAAAGATCCAAGTCTTCAAGTTGAAAAGTCTTTCCCACTGTTAATCCATATGAATGAAGAAAGACCCGTATCTAGCCATGTCTTGAAGAAACTTCACAAGTCCAAAAACAAAAAGAAATTCCTAAAAGATTCCAAAATAAAAAAGAATAGAGGCTACATCAAAAGTTGAGAATTATATTGACATCACACTTATTAGTTACACTAGATAGCAGAACACAAAGGAATACTGTTTATCATATTCCTTAGTGACAGTGATTATAAGCCTAGAGTTCTATAACCAGCAAAATTAACATTTAAGTGGGGAGCAAAATAAGGATTTTTTTTACTTGAAAGAATTGAGGAAATTTATCAGCCACAGACCATTCCTAAAAGAACTACTTAAGGATGTACTACATCAAAATGAAATAGGAACCTAAGAAAAAGGAAGATAACAGATTGCAGAAACAGGGCAATCAAAGGAAATCCTAGAATGCTAGTTGTACAATAGGCCTGAAAAGGAAATAGTGTGAAGAAACTGGTTTGTCTTGGAGAGTGGATAAAAGTTTATTATAGTATTACATTTAAAAATCACAATAATCCACTTTTCCTCCAAGAGCTATGAGTCTGTGACATTACCTTCTCTACTGGGTCCAAACACTTTATTTGATCCTGCCTTGAATATTTTTTGTATTATCAACAAGTACTTACTTGTTCTTGGTTTTCTTAAGAAAAAATTTTTTTTTAACTTATTGAGAGAGAGAGAGAGAGAGAAACATGAATTTGTTGTCCCATTTATCTATGCATTCATTCTTGTATGTGCCCTGACCCAAGATCTCAATGGCAACCTCGGTATATCAGGAGGGCACTCTAACCAACTGAGTTACCTGTCCAGGACAGTTTTTGGTTTTCAGTGTTGGGAACTAACTTATAGTCAATGTATGGAAGATTTAATTAACATTAGAGAACTGAGTATAAATGTAATAAACTTTTCCAGTGAGAAGTAATGTATGTTGAGAAGTCCAAGTGGAGAGGAAAGAAAGACAAAGAGAAGTGTGGGGTGCTGAGCCCTACACCTTACCATTTGTGTGGGGTTAGGGGGCTCGGCAGTTTGGGAGGGGTAGAAAGTCTAATCTAGGGGCACAGTTTCGAGGGGGCATTGGGATGAGACCCGAGGGGAGGTGCGTGAGGTCTGGGAGGGAATGCGAGTGAGCAAGGGGCTGAGCAGGAGGCTCTAGCCAGTGGGCGGGGCATAGCAAGGCCGAGCGGAAGGGGCGGGCTGTTAGGGCCTGTGGCCCAGGGCGCTTGCGCAAACCAGCTTCCCGCCCAGCTCCAGAGCTCTCCCGTCCCGCCTCGACTCACCGGCCGCGTGCTGCCCGTCGACCTTGCTTCGCTGCGCCGTGCCTCGCCTCACCTGACGCGTCATGCCCCGCCTGCTTATTCTCTGCCTGCATCGCCGCCGCCGCGTGGCCCCTCCTGGCCGCCGCCTGGTCCACCTGGAGCTTGGTCGCAGCCAGCAGCCCGCATCCGCTGTGGTGAGTTGGTGCCCAGCCCCCAGGGCGGCGCTGATGGGACCCCGGGGGGCGAGAGCGCTGGGCCGAGGTTGGGGGCGCCCCGACGGGTGGAGAGGACCCGGGCCTCCGCTCCTGTAGGCGGCTTGCGCGACCAGGCCTGTGTGGGAGGGCTTGGAGGCCGCGGGGGTCGGGCAGGGTCACGGTGAGCGCGCCCTGGTTGGGCCTGAGGGGCGGGAAGCGAGGACCCCCGAGGGCGTGGGCCTCCGAGAGGTCTGGGGCCTGACCTCGTGGGTCCCCCTCCTGGGAGCCAAGATCGAGGGCAGAGCCGTTGTTGCACCGCAGAATATCTACCACCTTCGAATGCCACGTTCATTGCCAAACCTATTATTTTCCCTAAAATGGTGAGACATCCTGATCAGGATCTGGGTTCCGGAGTTCAAAGGTTGGAAGTGGGAAACCGTTAGAAGAAAAATGAATATTTTTCAGACATTTAAGTTAGGACATTAAGGAATGGCAACACTGCTTTTTCGTTTTCATCAGCCCCCGGTTTCCAGGACAATGGCCAGATTCCTCAAAACGAAAGTTTTTTGTTAGGGAGCAGCGAAGGTCGAGGAAACCACACTCATTCACGGCCCCTTTTATTTTCCCCTCCAGGACGTGGCGGTTGGACTCGTGGTGATATTTATGACTTTCTTAACACCCTGTGGGTATGTGCTGAGCAACCTGCACCGGTTCAGAAGAGAGTAGATGGGAGAAGATGAGGAGCAGCTGTTCACGTCCAACAAGATTTCAGAAAAGCTGCGACTTGAGTAAAAGTGCCAAGTTAGGTTAATGGGTCCTGTGGCTATTCAGATGCATGACCCATATGTTTACGGTACACGTTTTGCACGTTTTTAGTGCTGTGCATTATATAAAGTTGAGCTGTGTAGTCATTTAAAAATATTAAATAAAATTGAAACACTTATTCATGCTTCGTATGTGTGATCACAGGTAGTTTCCTAAACATCACGAAAGCCGATGACAATGTACTGATGAAAAATACAATAATGAGAACTGCTATGAAAGGTCAGACTTACTGAGCAGTGCCATCGAGTATTATATTATGTGAGTGAATGCATATATTTGGTGGCATCAACATTAAAACGATTAGATATATAGTAGTATGGTAATATATGTTTAGCTAAATGATTCAACTATTTGTACATTCCATTGGTACTGCCACTTAGAGTAATGAGCAGACTTCCCTTTGCACTGTGAGAACTATAACTTTTAATTAAATTTGCCTCTGTAAATTCCTACATTTCAGGATTTAGTTAAGTACCTGTATACTTTATCTGTGCCTCTCCTAAATTGTATTTCAGGTTTGAAGAATCATATACATCTTTGTTTGAATTTTAGCTCACTGCGTATTCCAGTTATGACTGTGGACAGCATAGTTGATCTCTGAGCCTTGGTTTCCTTGTCTCTGTAATGAGAACTTAAAATTGCCATCTTGAAGAGTTGTTCTGGGGGAGTAAAAACATTGAACACAATGGTAAAACACCTCTCAGCATAGTGCCTGAAACAGACGAATCAATAAATAGAAGTTATTGTTAAGAGAATATGTTTACTAATATTCATTCAAAGGTACTGCATTCCTGTGATGTGCCAGGTATTGTCAGAGTTCAGTAAACCAGAAATAGATCCCTGCTTCTGTAGGGCTTGGTGGACCTACATTCTAATTACTTTAATATTCTGTTTTTAAAAATGTTTTTTCATTTGTTGATCTTAGAGAGGAAGGGAGAGGGAGAGAGAGACAGAACATCAATGAGAGACAACGTTGATTGGCTGCCTCCTGCATGCCCCTCACTGGGGATTTGGCCCACAACCTGGGCATGTGTTCTGACCAGGAATTGAACCAACAACCTCTTGGTGCATGGGTTGATGCACAACCACTGAGTGACACCGGCCGGGCTACTTTAATATTCTTAAATTTCCATTTTGAAATTTCTATTAGAGTTCTCCAGAGAAAGTGAACCAATATGGTGTACTTGTGTGTGTGTGCGTGCACGAGTGTGTGTTTATGTATTTATGTAGAGAGAGAGTGAGATTGATTGATTGATTTTAAGAAATTGGCTCATGCCCTGGCCAGTTTGGCTCAGCGGTTAGAGCGTCGGCCTGCGGTCCGGAGAGACCCGGGTTCGGTTCCCGCTAAGGGCACGTACTTCGGTTGCAGTTTGTCCCCGGCCCTGGTTGGTCGTGCGGGTGGCAGCCACTCGATGTGTCCCTTCACGTCGATGTTTCTCTCTCTCTCTCCCTTCCTCTCTCTCCCTCCCACTCTATCTGTACAAAAAATGGAAAAATATCCTCGGGTGAGGATAAAAACAAAACAAAACAAAACAAAAAAAAAAGAAAGAAATTCGCTCATAATTGAGGTTGGCAAGGCCAAAATCTGCAGGGTAGGCCAACAGGCTGGAGATTCAGGAAAGAATTGCAGTTCAAGTTAGAAGTCAGTCTGCTGGCAGAAATAAACTCTCAGGGCACATCAGTATTTTTCTTAGGGCCTTCACAAATAATTGGATGTGGCACACCAGCATTACAAAGTGTAATCTGCATTACTCAAAATTGATTTATTTAAATGTTAATTCTATCAAAAAATACCTTCACAGAAACATCTAGAATAGCATTTGGTCAAATATCTGACCACTGTGGCTAGTCAAGTTGACAAAATTAACTATCACAATTGGGTAAAATAAATTTTCAGGAGGAAACGATGAAAAGGATCTGTGTTACTCCTAAAATTTAAAAGTATGAGGCCCAGCCAGTGAGGCTTAGTGGCTGAGCATCGTCCCATGGACTAAGAGGTCATTGTTTTGATTCCTTGTCAGGGCACATGCCTGGGTTGTGGGCTCGATCCCCAATAGGGGGCATGCAGGAGGCAGCTGATTGATGTTTCTCCCTCACATCAATGTTTTTATCTCTCCCTCTCCCTTCCTCTCTCTCTAAAAATCAATAAAAATATATTAAAAAAAATAAAGGTATGAGCTCTGTGGCTAATTGAAATCTTACTAGTTTGTTAAGATCCATCTGTTCTGTTCACTGGTGGCAAATCTGTGAAGAACTCTGACCCATCAGGACACAGACTGTATCTTCTGATTTCATCAAGACCATGTTCCTGTTAATGATTTTGAACTTTTTTCTTCTTTGACTTTGATGATTTTGTGTTTAAACTTCTGATGCCTACCTCTGTGTTCTCCACAGAATGACAAAATACTGGTCTACCTTTGTCCTGGCTATGGAGGTGTGTTGAACTATAGAAGTCTCTTCCATAGAAGTTTAGCACTAAATTTTTGAGTCATTTATTTGATACTCTTATTTACTAAATAATGCTATGTGTTGGGAAATGGTAGCTCATTTTGGTGAATGAACTCTGTTGTCCTGTCTTGTTATTTAGTTTTCCATGTATAGAGGTGTCATATTTAAATTACAGTTGATTCTTGTTACTTGGGGCAGTTATATTCTATAAAGTCAGTGAATTAGTGAATACTAAACCATTGATCCTAGGGGAAATACAGGGTTAGGTTCCTGTGAGCTGTTGGTCACGTTTTTGTCAAATTATTAATGCATAATCTTGTTTTGTGTGTTTTCTGTTTAAAGATACCTTATTTAATATATATTATTGATTCAGGATTCGCAAGCAGTGTACTCATGGCCAACTGCACTGTAAATTGTGCCTAAACAAATCTTATCTAATAGTCACATTTTACATATTAGGACACATCATAGTCTTGTGCTTAGGAACTCTAGACAGCACTTCAGCACTATGCAAGGGGGTCATATCACCAAGAAAATGTACAAATATATAATAGACCATGGAAAAGAAGTGTGTTTACATTATGATGGCTGAAACAAGGCAGAACATCACCTTTTCAACTTCAGCATTGGGTGATTCAAATTTCACCCCACTATATGTATGTCTTTGAATGATGGGAAAGTATTATGTTGATTTTGGGATTGCAAATCAATTATAGTGAGTAGGAGATTTTGCAAATATGGGATCTATAAATAATGAGGATCAAGTATTATTCTTGGAGGAAGTCTTGCTCTTATTTCTGAAAGATTTTGGGAATTCTTAGTGTGAAATTTTAAGAATTTGCAGGATATTCTTTTGGGAAAAACTACATATGGAGAAACCTTTATCCCTTGAGATTGAATTTTTGTGGAATAGTTTTAAAAAGTAAGTTTTACTTTGGGTAATTAATGAAGTAGTGCAGCTCTTGGTTTAAAAATTAGATTGTTGAGCCCCTGACCAGGTAGCTAAGTTGGTTAGAGTGTTGTCCTGATGCACCAAGGTTGTGGGTTTGACCTCCGGTCAGGGCACATACAAGAAAACCAATGCATGCATAAATAAGTGGAATAACAAATGGATGTTACTCTCTCTTCCTCCTTCCCTCCTTCCCTCAAATCAATAAATTTAAAAAATGAGATTGATGATAAATGATTGATTTTCTTGGTAAAACTGATCGAAGGAAACTGAAAGAGGAAATAATGCAATAATTTGATAGTGATGTCATTGGTGGATGAGAGCTTTTACTATCTATTTCTCAGTTAAGTACTTTATTGGCCAACATCCAGTTGAATATAAAATTCAGGTGTCTGATAAACAGTTAATTCATTAGCTTCTAGATATACTGTCTGTCTGTGTTGTCTACACATCCAACTTAAAATTCCTGGATGAAGGGTGAGGTATGGTCATGTTTTTTTAATCCTTAGGTGTGGCATATTGGATAAATCAAAATATTTAATTGTTGATCAGAAGACTGAAATTGCTTCTTCATATAAACAAGTTATTTAGTGAACATCTATTATATATTCTGTAGATGGAAATGCATATAATTCCTTATGTTTTCCTTATCAACAGGGATGGGCAAAAGTAGGTTTACAGTTGTGAGTATGCAGAAGTTTATTCTTGCGTCAGTTATTGTATTATTTTCCATATGAACAACTGTAAACCTATATTTACCCACCTCTGTATTGCTTTTCCTTTCTCAATGCACATATTCTGAGCTGTCTCTCTTTTTAAAATATACTAATTGAGTGGTTAAACTGCTGATAAGACAAATAAGGTGGATCTCACCAATTTCCATCTTTTCTAGTAGTAGATTTAGTGCTGTTTTGGGGAATTATAAAAGAAATGGAATACTTTTAATCAGTGGTGTAAATAAAATGTAACATTTATATTGAGGCAGCATACCAATTTTTTCTCTTTATTTTTATTGTTGACACAATTATAGATGCCCCCCCACGTCCCCTCCCCTCTTTGCCCACCTCCACCCAGACCCTGCCCCACCCTCCTTCTGTCCCTCACCACACTATTGTCTGTGTCCCTCTGCTATGCATGTATGTTTTTTGGCTAACCTCTTCACCTTTCACCCAGTTCGCCCCACCAACTTCACCTCTGACATATGTCAGTCTGTTCTATATATCCATGCCTATGATTCTGTTTTGTTCATCAGTTTATTTTGTTCATTAGATTCCACATAAAAGTGAGATCATACAGTACTTATCTTTCTCTGACTGGCTTATTTCACTTAGTATAGTAATCTCCAGGTCCATCCATGCTGTCGCAAAGGTAAGAGTTTCTTTGTTTTTACAGTTGCTTAGTATTCCATTGTGTAAATGTACCACAGCTTTTTTTATCTACTCATCTACTGATGGGCACTTGCATAGCAACTTTTCCATTATAACTTTGGCAAAGAAATTTATAAAAATTACAAATTGAAGTCTTTAGGCAAGGAGTTATAAATCATATTTGTAAGCATGATGAATAAATACATTTGTGGCACATATTCTTAAATTTTTATAAGAAATGTTGATAACTGTGAAATTTTTCTCTTCAGAATGATTAGGAGTGAGTTACTTTCTCAGTACAGTAAAAACATTTTTTATAAAGTTCCATTTATTTTTAAAGTTCTGTTGCTATGGCAAGTTGCTGAATTTGGATAAATCACTTAATTTCTGGAAATTGTTTTCTTTTCTGTAAAATGAACAGGTTGACTTAGACCAGTGATTTTTAACTTTTTGCTTTATTCAAATCAATATATCACCATTGAAAGATTTTGTGGCTTACCATGCAAGTAGGACATTTTTAATTTTTTTTTTTTTTTTTAGTTAGTCCTTACTGAGGCTATTTTTTCCATTGATTTTTAGAAAAGAATGGAAGGGAGAGAGGGAGTGAAGGGGCGAGGGAGGGGGGAGAGAAACATCGATTGGTTGCCTGCTGCATGTGGGGATTGAACCTGTAACCCAGGTATGTGCCCTTGACCGGGAATTGAACCTAAGACCCTTCAGTGCTCCCACAAACTACACCGGCCAGGGCGGACATTGTGATTTTTAATAGTAATCTGAGGGTAGTAAGAATTACACTATAAATCAAGTACTGTTTAAAATTGATGCTGTTTATAATTTATGCACATAGGCATAAACATTTACATGCAATATGATACTTGGGTGGGCCTATCAATGGGAAAATCACTTCTCTAATGTCATAAACACGATGTTAGTCTTCACTCCTCTTAGCTTTATTATTCCATTGTTCCCACTGCACCTTTACTTGGCATCACTTTGACTTTCACTCCATTGTCCATCAAGACCCTCCTTGTTTTCTGTTTTTACTTATCCAGTCTTTTCACTTTATCCACTTTCAGTTAAGTGTTCTATTGCCATTACCTTTAACTTTTTGCCCTTTTATTTATCTTTTTGTTCATGTGCCCTACAAAAGACAAACCCTGGATCAGTCTTAGTCCTTTGATTTTGGGTCAGGCAAGCGTTGCCGAGGGAATCACAGAATAATAGTATTAGTATTATTAGAAATTCATCTCCAAACTCATAAACCTGCAATGTTTCTTGAAATTCCTTTTTTTTTTTCTTTTACTTTTTATGGTAGTGACTATTTTAAATCTCATCTTGACTTACTCTGTTAGCCCTTAACAGACTACCTCACCTCCTACTTCACAGAGAAAGTTGAAACTATACATTAATTATTTCTCCACTTCCTACAAATGTATCTGAATCCCACCCATCTTTCCTCCAATTGCAGTGGAAAGAGAATTACCATTCTAAGTCTAATTCCTTTGCTTGTGCTCTGGGTCCTATCCTTTGGGATACAAAGCTAGCAGTTGTCTAACTTTGATTTCTCTTTATTGATTCTATCTCATAATTTAAATATGCTCAGCGTCCATACTTTAAAAATAAATTTTAAAAAGCCCCTCCATTCTCTTGTAACATAAGCATCCAATATTTTGGTAGCCTTTTCAACACTCTCTTCTGTTTAGTTTTCAACAAACTGAACATTTATTTCTGCTTTTCTTATTCAACTGATACTGCTACCCAAGGTCATCAGTGGCTTTGTCACTAACTCTAGTAGTTTTTAGTCCTTACCTTGTTACAGTACTTGGCACTATTTACTACATAGTATATGTAGACTATTTACAATAGTCCCCTTTATCCATGGTTTTACTTTCTGTGGTTTCAATGACTGTGGTCAACTCTGTCTGAAAATATTAAATGGATAATTCCAGACATAAAATAATTCATAATTTTTAAATTGCATGCTGTTTTGACTAGAGTGATGGAATATCATGCCCCCACTCTGCCCCCCTAGGATGTGAATCATCCCTTTGTCCAGTATATCCATGCTGTATATGCTACCTGTAGTAGCTTCCTCTGTTACTAGGTCAACTGTTGTGGTATCACAGTGCTTGTGTGTAAGTAACCCTTACTCACATAGGCATTTTATCATCTTATATCATCCATAAGAAGAAGAGTGAGGACTTCTGGTCAAGATGGCGGGTAGGTAAACGCAGTATCGCGTCCTCCCACAACCACATCCAAGTTACAACAAAACTACAGAACAACCACCATTCAAAACCGCCTGAAATCAAGCTGAATGGAAGTCCTACAACTACTGAATTAAAGAAGCTGCACTGAGACTGGTAGGAGGGGCGGCGGTGTGACGGGCTGGTCCCACAACCACGTGTGGCGGATAAAAATCAGGAGGACACCTCGGCTGGGAAGGTCCTCCCCGAGGACTGAGGGGTCCCCGTCCCACACCAGGTGCCCTGCTCAGGGTTCCAGTGCCAGGAAGAGACGTCCCCATAAATTCTGGTTGGAAAAACCAGCAGGAACTGAGGCTCAGGGAGGCTGACGCGGCTGGAGCCCCAGGCAGCTCCTTAAAGGGCCCGCGCACGGACTTATGGGACTCTCTCCCTCTAAGCTTGGAGGGAAGGCAGCTCGAGGGGCACCAGAGACATACAGGGAAGAACTGAGCTGTTTGGCATTGGAGCGAGGGCTGGAGAGGGGGCTTTCTCCAGGACAAACACGTGCTGTCAGAGGCCTTTGTTCCTTTGGTGAGCCCTTCCCTGGGGCGGCAGACAGAAGCCATATCTGGGACTCCTGCAACCTGGCTCACACTGGTAGCCCCGTCCTGCTGACTCCCTGAGGCCCCGCCCCGCCCCACCCAACTTTCAGGCCCACCCAAGCTGTTGGCACTTGCTTAACCATAGGATTGGCCTGTCTTGGATCCTGCTTCAGGTTTTCCTAAATTTTTTCAAACGAGAAGCGTCTGGTCTCAGCTAGCCCCATACCGCTCGTTAAGTAATACGCAGAAAGAAACACAGGGAGGCAGCCAAAATGAGGAGACAAAGAAGCAGGTCCCGAATGAAAGAACAGAACAAAACCCCAAGAAAAGAAATAAGCGAAATGGAGATAAGCAACCTAACAGATGCTGAGTTCAAAATACTGCTTATAAGGATGCTCAATGAACTCAGTGAGGGCCTCAAGAGCATGAAAAAGGACCAGTCAGAAATGATCGATGCGCAGTTAGAAACGAAGGAGGCTTTAACTGAAATAAAGAATAATTTACACAGCTTCAATAATAGAGTACGTAAATCCAAGGAGCAAACCATCGATTTGGAATATAAGGAAGCAAAAAAAAGCCCAATCAGAACAGCAAAAAGAAAAAAGAATCCAAAAAAATGAGGATAGTGTAAGGAGCCTCTGGGACAACCTCAAGCGTGCCAACATTCGCATCTTGGGGGTGCCCGAAGGAGAAGAGAGACAACAAGAAATCGAAAACCTGTTTGAAACAATAATGGCAGAAAACTTTCCTAACTTGGTGAAGGAAACAGACATACAAGTCCAGGAAGCACAGAGAGTCCCAAACAAGATGAACCCCAAGAGGCCCACACCAAGACACATCATCATCAAAATGCAAAAGGTTCAAGACAAAGAGAGAATCTTAAAAGCAGCAAGAGAAAGGCGGCTAGTTACCTACAAGGGAGTTCCCATAAGGCTGTCAGCTGATTTCTCAAAAGAAACTTTGCAGGCCAGAAGGGAGTGGCAAGAAATATTCAGAGTGATGAAAAGGAAGAACCTACAACCAAGATTACTCTATCCTGCAAAGCTGTCATTTAGAATTGATGGCCATATAAAGAGTTTCCCAGACAAGAAAAAGTTAAAGGAGTTCATCACCACCAAACTGTTATTATATGAAATGATGAAGGGTCTTTTTGAAGAAAAAGATAAACTATATGAACAAACAAAATGGCAATGAATACATATCTATCAACAATGGAATCTACAAACAAAATGAACAGAAGAACAGAAACATTCTCATAGATACAGAGAACATTTTGTTGGTTGCCAGTTGGGAGGGGGGTTGGGGGAATGGGTGAAAAAGGTGAAGGGATTAAGAAATACAAATTGGTTGCTAAACTGACAAACCTCAAAGGGAAAGGGGCTGGGGGGGGGGTAGGAAGAAATAAACCAAAGAACTTATATGCATAACCAATGGACACAGACAATAGTGTGGGAAAAGGTGGGAGGGAGGCGGGAGTGGGGAGGAGGGAGTCAATGGGGGAAAAATGTGGAACATCTGTAATACATTCTACATTCAACAATAAAGATTTAAAAAAAATTTTTTAAAAATAATAAAAGAAGAGTGAGTGTAGTACAATAAGATATTTTGAGAGAGATCATATTCACATAACTTTTATTAAAGTATATTGTTATAATGGCTCTATTTTATTGTTGCTATTAATTTCTTACTGTGCCTAATTTATACATGAAACTTCATCATAAGTATATATGTATAGGAAAAAACATAGTATATGTAATGTTTGGTCCTTTCTGTAGTTTTAGGCGTCTACTGTGGGTCTTCAGACTTTTTTATTACTGATTTTTAGAGAGGAAGGAAGAGGGAGAGAGAGAGAGAAACATCAATGTAAGAGCAAAACATGGATCAGGTGCTTCCTGCATGCCCCCTACTGGGGATTGAGCCTGCAACCAGGGCATGTATCTTGACTAGGAATCAAACCAGCAACCTTCATTGCACGGAACGACACCCAGCCAACTGGCCAGGGCTTTGAACATTTTCCCAGTGGAGAAGGATGGGATACTATACTCTTTTTAAAAAATAATCTATTCAGCCCTGGCCAGTTTGGCTCAGCGGTTAGAGTGTCAACCTGTGGTCCAGAGAGACCTGGGTTCGGTTCCCGCTAAGGGCGCATGCCTCGGTTGCAATTTGTCCCCAGCCCTAGTAGGGTTGTGCAGGTGGCAGCCACTTGATGTGTCCCTTTCACGTTGATGTTTCTCTCTATTTCTCCCTCCCACTCTATCTGAACAGAAAATGGAGGGATGTCCTCAGGTGAGGATAAAAAAAAAAAAGAAAATAATAATAATCTACTCAGTGATATCACACATTTCTTTTTTTTTTTTACTTTTTATTTTTCTTCTTTATTGATTTTAGAGAGGGAGGAAGGGAGAGGGAGAGAGAGAGAGAAACATCAATGAGAGAGAACATTGATTGGCTCCTCCTGCATGTCCCCCACAGGGGATTTGGTCCACAACCTGGGCATGTGCCCTGACCAGGAATTGAACTGGCAACCTCTTTGGTGCATGGGTCGACGCTCATCCACTGACCCACACCAGCCAGGCTATTGCCTTTCTTATTCTTTTTTTTTCATCCTCACCCAAGGACATTTTTCATTTTTTTTTTTTTGTTCAGATAGAGTGGGAGGGAGGGAGGGAGAGAGAGAGAGAGAGAGAGAGAGAGAGAGAGAGAGAGAGAGAAACATCCACGTGAAAGGGACACATCGACTGGCTGCCACCTGCATGACCAACCAGGACCAGGGACAAACCGCAACCAAGGTATATGCCCTTAGCAGGAACCGAACCCGGGTCTCTCTGGACGGCAGGCTGACACTCTATGTGCTGAGCAAAACCGGCCAGGGCTCCTTTTTTATTCTTATCCCTACCCCTTTTGTTGAAAATTCTCTCTCTGTATTCTCATTCCTTTGGATGACTTCATTTACCATCTACTTGATTACTTCCAAATCAGTCTTTGTGATGGTTATGTCTGTTTGCCTACCATTTCTTCTTGGATATTGCATAGATACTTCAGATAACTTTGGATTAAAAATATTCCAACCTAAAATCTTTTCCTCCTCCAATTTGTTCTTCCTTTGTACATTCATTTATTCAATATTTGAGTACCTCCCTGTATACCACTGTGCTCTACTAGATACTGGATATATACTATGGAGTCAGATAAAGTCATTGTCTTAACTTAGTCTGGCGGGAGAGACAGGCAAACATGAAAACTTACATACATAATCACAAATAGGATATGAAGAATAATCGGTGGACCTATCTTAAGTTGGGGGATGGGGAGTCACTGAAGATATGTCTGCTAGAATGATATTTAAGTTGAGACCTAAAAGATAAATAGGTGAAGAGTCAGGGAAGAAATTAAAATTTTAAGACAGAAGTAACATGTATGAGACCCATAAGTGGTTAAGATATTCACATTTTATAGAACTGAAGAAAGCTACATAACCTTAAGTGTGGGTGAGAAGGAAAGTATTGTGAGACCATGATGATGGGGTAGGTGAGAGCTGGATCATAGATGGCCTTATAGACCTTGTTAGAGATTTTATTTTATTTTATTTTTTAAATCCTCACCAGAGGATATTTTTCCATTTATCTTCAGATAGAGTAGGAGGGGGAGAGAAAGAGAGAAAGAAAGAAGGAAAGAGAAACATTGGTGTGAGAGATTGGTTGCCTCCTGCACGACCCTAATTAGGGCCAGGGACTGAACTGCAACCGCGAGGCACATGCCCTTGACCGGAATCGAACTTGTGACTCTGGTCCATGAGCCGAGGCTCTAACTGCTGAGCCAATCCATCCAGGGCCGTGTTAGAGATTTTAAAAAGTTTATTGTACCAACAGGAAAGCTAGTAAAAGGTTGTTTTTTTTATCCTCATCCGAGGACTTTTTTTTGATATTTTATTCAGATAGAGTGGAAGGGAGAGAGAGAGAGAGAGAGAAACATCGACGTGAAAGGGACACATGGAGTGGTTGCCACCCACATGACCCAACCAGGGCTGGGGACAAACTGCCACCGAGGTACACGCCCCTAGCGGGAACCGAACCCGGGTCTCTCTGGACTGCAGACCAACGCTCTAACCGCTGAGCCAATCCGGCCAGGGCAGTAAAGGGTTTTGAACAGGAAAGTGATAGGATCTGATTTTGGAAAGATAAGTAATTTTAAGTGTATGAAAATAAATGTAATGAGAAATGAATCATGTTTGCCTTGAATCTCAAAAGTAAGATGCCATGGTCTCTATTTCAGCTGCCTATAACTGTCTTTTTCTTTACTATTGTTCCAATCTTAACAGTCTTACTGATTTTATATTTTTAACTTGTCTTACATTGACTACCTCATTTCATCCTACTCTAGCTTCATTTCTTAACTTTTTTTTTAAATCTTCACCTGAGGATACATTTTTAAAGATTGATTTTATTTATCTATTTAATTTATTTATTATCCTCACCCAAGGACATTTTTCCATTTTTTGTTCAGATAGAGTGGGAGGGAGAGAGAGGAAGAGAGAGAGAAAGAGAGAGAAACATTGATGTGAGAAATAAACATCGATTGGTTGCTTCCTGTATGCACTCCTACCAGGGATCAAACCTACAATTTAGGTATGTGCCCTGACAGAATTAAACCCAAAACCTTTTGGTGTATGGGACGACACTCCAACCAACTGAGCCACACCAGTCAGGGCACCTCTTAACTCTTAACTGTCCTCTAGTTATATCCAACTATTCATATTCTTATGTCCCTATCCCACCAATACACAAATCCTCAGATTGCCTCCATCCTTTACATAGATAACTACTATTGTTAGAATGCTTTCCTCATTCTACCCTTTACCTTTCCAATTTCCATTTTGGCTTAAAAAATTTTTGCTCACTTTTATTTGTCTCTCAAGTCTCAGATTTAATGTATCCTTTGGGAAATGTGTCCAGCTTCCATGTTCCTATGACATCTTCTTAAAATAGCTGTGGTCTCTTTTAAGAACCTGTATGTTTCTGGTTTACTTTTCTAGGTTGCAGCCCTTTGAGGTCCCAACCCATATCAAGGGAGATTCACCCATTCACCTGGTTTCCCTGCACCCCTTTGACTTTGGACTCCGATATCTATCCTCCTAGTCCTGAGAGGCTATCAAAAGCACTTCTTAGCCACTTGTTCCAGAATTGGCAAATGAAGGGCTTACTTCTCTTAATTACTATACTTCACCAGTTTCTGACCTGGTCAGTGAGTTTTCAATGTTTTGTAAGTTCTTTAGTACCTTCAAGCAGATGTTTTTCTAAAAATAATTTGCTCCACTTGTTTAGTTGCTCAGCAGAAATATTGGTCTGACCTACCCGTGCTGCTGTTTCCAGAAGTGAAAGTCCCAAGCGTGTATTTTGTAGTCTATGTGATAGAATTTTTCAGACTTTGACATTTTTATTAATCTGTTTTTATTTTTATTTATTTTTAATTTTTTTTATTAATCTATTTTTGTTACAGATGTTTCTCCTTTTATTTCCCATTGACACCCTCCTCTCCATCTCCCCACCCCGTACCCGGCTCTGTTGTCCGTGTCCATCGGTTATGCGTACGTGCATATAAGTTCTGTGGTTTTTCTCTTCCCTCCTGCCACCACCCCCTTTTCTGAGGGTTGTGAGTCTGTACCCTACTTCCACGTCTCTGGGTCTACTCTATTCCTCAGACTGTTATATTCATTGTATTCCACAAATAAGTGAGATCATGTGATATTTGTCTTTCTCTGCTTGGCATCTTTTGCCTAGGACAGTACTTTCCAGGTTCCTCCATGTCGTCTCAAAGGATAAGAGATCTTTCTTTCTTACAGCTGCATAGTACTCCATTGTGTATATGTACCATGGCTTTGTTATCCATTTGTCTACTGATGGACATTTGGGCTGTTTCCAAATCTTAGCTATTGTAAATAGTGCTGCTACGAACATGGGGGTACATATATTCTTTCTGATTGGTGTTTCAGGCTTCTTAGGGTATATTCCTAGAAGTGGGATCACTGGATCAAATGGCAATTCAATTAAAAAAATTTTTTTTTAATCCTCACCTGAGGACATTTTTCCATTTTTTGTTCAGATAGAGTGGGAGGGAGAGAGAGAGAAACATCGACGTGAAAGGGACACATTGAGTGGCTGCCACCTGCATGACCAACCAGGCCAGGAACAAACTGCAACCAAGGTACATGCCCTCAGTGGGAACCGAACCCAGGTCTCTCTGGACCGCAGGCTGATGCTCTAACTGCTGAGCCAAACCGGCAGGGCCAATTTTTAATTTTTTGAGGTAATACCATATTATTTTCCATAGGGGCTGCACCAGTCTGCATTCCCACCAGCAGTGTACTAGAGTCCCCTTTTCTCCACATCCTCACCAGCACTTGTTGTTTGATCATTTGTTGATGGCAGCCATTCTGGCAGGTGTGAGGTGATACCTCATTGTTGTTTTAATTTGCATCTCTCTGATGATTAGTGATGTTGAGCATTTCTTCATATGTCTCTTGGCCATTTGTACGTCCTGTTTGGAGAGGTGTCTATTTAGCTCCTCTGCCCATTTTTTAATTGGGTTCTTTGTCTTCCTTTTGTTGAGTTGTATGAGCACTCTATATATTTTTGAAATTAACCCCTTATCTGATATATCATTGGCAATTATGCTCTCCCATACAGTAGGTTCCCTTTCCATTTTGATGATTGTATCTTTTGCTGTGCAGAAGCTTTTTAGTTTGCTGTAGTCCCATGTGTTCATTTTTCCTTTTTTTTCTGTTGCCTTAGGTGATGTATCAGTGAAAATTCTGCTGCGTATGATGTTTGAAATTTTGTTGCCTACATTTTTTTCTAGGACTTTTATAGATTCATGGGTCACATTTAAGTCTTTTTTATCCATTTAGAGTTTATTCTTGTGTATGGTGTAAGTTGATGGTCTAGTTTCATTTTTTTTTTTTCATGTAGCTGTCCAGTTTTCCCAACACCATTTATTAAAGAGGCTGTCTTTACTCCATTGTATGCTCTTGACTCCTTTGTCAAATATTAATTGGGCATAATGTCTTAGGTCCATTTCTGGGTTCTCTGTACTGTTCCACTGGTCTATCTGCCTGTTCTTGTGCCAGTACCAGGCTTTGATTCCAGTGGCTTTGTAGTATAACCTGATATCCGGTATTGTGATCCCACCTACTTTGTCCTTCTTTTTCAAGATTGCTGTGGCTATTTGAGGTCTTTTTTGGTTCCATATGAACTTTTGAAGTATGTGTTCTAGTTCTGTGAAGTATGTCGTTATTTTGATAGGGATTGCATTGAATCTGTAGATTGCTTTGGGTAATGTGGACATTTTAATGATGTTAATTCTTCCAATCCATGAACAAGGTATGTGCTTCCACTTTTTTATATCTTCCTCTATTTCTTTTTTCAATGACCTGTAGTTTTCTGCAAATAGGTCCTTTACTTCTTTGGTTTTTGTGTTGTTGTGTGTTCATTTTCAATGGTTTCCAGGAAGTTTTTAATTTCTTCCTTGATATCCTTGGTAACCTATTCATTGTTCCTTCACTGGAGTCGGGGTACAGTGAAAATAACAAGTAGAAATTCTCAAGTACGAAAGTGATCAGACTACCAAGTTTCACCAAACACTTGAGGAAAATTAATACCATGAACCAAATAGGTCCAGAGGCATGGATGCATCGAATGCATGGAACAGACTGACAGATCTTAGAAGGGTTGTATGGGAGGCAGCCAGTCAAGGAGTCTCTCTCATGTCGATGTCTCTCTCTCTCTCTCTCCTCCCTCCTTCCCCCCCTCCTTTCCTCCTACTTTATCTGAAGATAAATGGAAAAATATTCTCTGGTGAGGATTATAAAAAAAAGTAAAAAAAAAGAAAAAAGAAGTGCTAAATTCAAGAAATAGAAGACCTAATACTGAGAAATAAGTTAATATAGCAAGATGAATTCTTATAAATTTGAGAATGTTGCATACTTTACTATCAAACAGATCTTGGATGTTATACATATTATTGTTAAAATGAACTTCATATCTGGGCTAAATGACAGTGATACCAAAACAGAAATTAGGTGTAGAAGCAAACTGAAATTTTTGAGAACATAGGGGAAAAGTCAAGGGATTAGAATGAGTAAGGAAAAAAAAAAGGTCATGGCTATAGATTCTGGAATTCACTATCTGTCTAATAGGAGCGCCAGACAGAATGGAAAAAATGGAAGGGGAATCCAATGGAAATAAAGGAATCCAAAATTTTAAATCTCCCCATGAGAATAATTCATCAAGTGCAAGTAGAATAAATTATAAAAGCTTACACCTGAATACATTATGGTGAAATCTGAGAAGACAAACGATGAAGAGAAATTTCTAAAAAGCTTTCAGACAAAAAAAAAAAAAGGCTACAAGAAATAATCAGATTTCTTAATGTAACACAATCTTTGAAGGCAAGGACACAGCACATGCAGAGATAGGAAGGAAAATTATTTTTTTAACTGATTAGAATACTGTACCTCGCTAAAGAAGCATTTAAATGAAGGGAAAAGATAAAGATTTTTGGATGTGCAAAGCCTCAACCAATTTTCCTTAAAGTCAGCACCTTGTATAACCATGGGGCACTCATCAAAATGAACAAATGAAAATTGGTACATTATTATTAACTGAACTTCAGACTTCATTCAAATTTGATCAGCGTTTTTTACTAGAGTCTTTTTTGGGCTAAGATCCAATCCAGGGTACCATATTGCATTTAGTTATATTAATGTTTGATTCTTTAGGATAAACCTTAGATGTAGTAGCTCTAATAGTGGAGACAGTGTGAACTCAAGATGTCTCTCGTTCTTACTCACTATTACTTTGTTCTCTCTCTTTCTTTAGTTTTTTTTTTCATGCATTCCCATAAACACACAAGCATACAAATGATGAGAGTTTTCTCTTTCTGTTTGTGGAATCCCTAGAGGACTGATTAGACAGACTTCATTCGGTTGTAGCTGAGGCAGTGGAGTTTGCAAGATTCAGGAAAGGAGTGGGTGAGCATAGTTGTTTGCCGGGGATTGGTAGGTATACTGAGGAATGAGGTCTTAAAAAGGGGAAGAAGGGAAGTATTGGAGAGAAGACAAGAGTTGAGAATAAGAGTGATTACATAGGACACATTCTGAAGGTTCAATCAGTCAGGTGTTGCTGATACTGTGTGATATAAAGGGGAGAATTAACTCCCCTGGAACATCATTTCCTGCTATGCTTAGCATTCACCATTGCCTGCTTTGCATCTGAAACATAGTGTCTGTTTCCTTCCTCATGTGAGAGGATGGGGAGAGGTGGGGGTTGGGGTTGTGAGTGGGTAGGGAAGTAGGGTAGAAAAAATATCTAATAGAATTGATTTTTAACTTAATATTGAAAGAGCAGAACCTCAGGGTACTTGTCTCCCAGCCCCAAATTGTCTTTTTTCTTTTAAGTAAGTACTGACCAATTTGGTGCATTTGCTTTCTTATGGATTCCCCTTCTGCCTTTCCCAGCTCTGACTTCTTTTGCCACATGTGAAAAGAGTCTGAATTTTAGAAAGTTTATGAGGAGTTATAGAAAGTTGAGAAGAATGCAGGGAGATCTTTGGGGGTATTTGTGTGATGACTGGGGACCATTGGTGGGGAGAAAGCTTTACCTATAGACAGAGTCCATTTTTTTGTATCTATTTTAAAACCAAAAAGCCAATTAGTTAATTTACAATGATAAATATTGCTGTCAAAGTGACTGAGTATCTGCATCATTTGGACATAGCAAGTTATAAAAAGATCACCATGAAAATAAAAACAAGGGACATACATACATAATTGAAATGCTTGCTGCCATTAAGCTAAGATAATCTATATACTTTCATAAAATGATTAAGTAATAACACTTTAGGGTGAATAGCGTGGAGAATAGAGTGGATTAAGATTAACATTGGGGAAACTACTAAGGAAGAAGTTTTAATGATTCAGATGTGAGATCAAGGAAAAATGAATTAGTGTTATGGCAAAAAATATGGAAATAAAGAACTGAATTCAAGGACAATTCTGAAAGAAATGACAGAACTGGAAGCCTGTGTCAGTTTGCTAATGCTGTAGAATACCACAGACTGGATGGCTTAAACCACAGACATTTATTTCTCGCAATTCTGGAGGATTGGAAAGCCAAAATCAAGGTACTGGCCAATTCACTTCTCTGGTGAGGGCTTTCTTCATGGGCTGAAGGTGGCCAGCTTCCATTGTGTCCTTATATGTGAAGGGGGCAGGAAGGCTCAAAAGAAAGAGAGTTCTCGTGTCTCTTCCTGTTCACATAAGGACACTAATCTCATGAGAGCCCCACCCTCATTACATCACCTAATAATACTTACCACCCAAAAGCCCAATACCATCACATTGGGGATTAAGGCTTTAACATAGTATTTTTGGGGACACAGCCCAGTACATAGCAGCATCTGATTAGATTATATGGAGGAGGCATAGTGGAGAAAAGGACCACATTGAGATTTCTGGTCAACAATGAGAATAATGTGAGAAAAGAAAATCAGAAAGAGGTGTTGGTAGGGGTAGGAAAATAATGCATGGTTTCTGAATATTGAGTTTAAGGTAGTAATGCGACATCTATCAAACAGAAAGATCAGGTTGAATCTTGGTAGACTGGCTGAGACAAAAAAAAAAGAAAAAGAAAAAAGAAAGAGTTGAGAATCTTCAACATGTAAATTGTATTTGATATGGAAACAGATATTATATCTGAAAGAGATTTAGAGAAAAGATAAGCTTTCCAAGGCTGAATCTTTGAGAAACAACTCACATTTTGGGGAATAGTATGCAGATGATGAAGACAGGGTGAGGAGTGGAGGAGTAGTCCCATACTACTTGTCCAAGATCGTAGTGTATTCGTGCATCCGGCTGAGTTCAAAACAATGTAAATATTTTGCACCAGAAACTGATCAGAAATGCAAATTTATGAGTAGGGTTGATGTCAGCCTGCTAGGCTCCAGGCTGAAAGCAGGCAATGGTATTATGGATTTTAGCTCCTGCAGGGTAACGGGGGCTAAAGTCTTCCATGTAAGACAGGAACTAGAACCACACTGTTAAAAGTCTCCTGCTTTCCCCAGCTTCACTCCGCCTCAAGAAAAGTGTCTGAAGAAAATTGTTGGCTCCTGCTCGGGACACATGCAGTTTAGAGCACACTAAGCCTGGAGATCAAGGAAGATATCAATGTAGTCTTGAGACTTGGAGTGAATCAAATTGTCCAGTGACTTGTGACTGGATTTGTGATACCTCTATTTAGCAATCTTATTTACTACTATATATGCTAGTATAATATCTAGTTCAGGATTGGCTGTCTAAGGAGTTAGGTAGAAATAAACTAACCAAGAAACCACAAATTGTTAGATAGGGAGAGTTGAACACAGAAGAAAAGGAGAGAGAAGAATAAGAACAAAAATCTATTATACAAGATACATCCAGCCAAAGATTATACAAATAAATCTAATGGCAAGAAATATGATCAAGAAAAAAGTTATGATTGTGTGAATTCAATATAAATAAAATTCTTTTTTATGGGAGAAGCTGTCAGAGACCTTAAAAACAGGTATGTTTAGGATTGAATGAAGGAATAAAATTCATAAAGAATAATGTCACCTAAAATTAAACTTGTATGAAATGAGAACAAGTTGATATGAATAATGTAATTTAGCTACATGAAAATGAAATATTTACATAATTGAAATAAATAATTCAATACTGGGACAGACACCCAATTGGATACAAAGAGAATTAGTGAATTAAAAGATAATTCTGAAGAATTCACTCAGAATGCACCATGAGAGGTAAAAAGATAGGGACTATGAATAAGCATTTAAAAGACATGGATAGGATGAAAGGTTATGAAACATCAAATGGAAGTTTCAGAACAAGAAAAGGGAAGAGATAGAAGCGAAGAAATATTTAACATAAAAAAAGAAGACAATTTCCCAGAATTAAAGTGTTATGACTTCTCAATACCAAACAGGATAAAATAGATCTACATGTAGACACATCTTAGTGGATTGGAAGAATATTGATGATCAAAATAATGTCTTCAGTGCTATCAGGCAGGGAAAAGTAGATTATTTAATAAAAGGCAATTAGAGTGACAGCAAACTTTTCTTCATCAATAAAGGATTCCAGGAAACAATGAAATAACATTTTCAAATGTTGAAAATGATTTTGAACCAGAATCTTCTACCAGGCTAGCTATTAGCTGAGAGTGGGGGCAAAGAAACATTTCGGTATATGAGAGTAACAGAAACAATAAAGGATGTACTTCAGTAAGAAAGGGAGGTAAAATTAGAGGGAAGATGTGGTATGTAAGAAATAATTGCGAACACAGAAACAGACAAAATATGTTGGTAACTTTACTTAACTATTGGTCAAATGAGTAGGTTTTATTTTTAAAGGCAAACTGAAACTCAAGACAACAAAATGGGGAACCCTGTTCAATTGTAAAGAGGATAGAAATACTGAATAGTTTAAGGTTGTTAGAAAAATTTATAGTTAAGCAATTTATTTAAAAATTTGTAAGAGTAATCAGTAAAAGATTAGAAATACAATCTATAGCTTTCAAATTAGCAGAGGGAAAAAGGATTACAGAATTTTAAAAATTAAAGTAAAATGGGAGAAAAGGAGAAAACTTGGCAAACAGCCTCATGTGTACATAAAAAGTTGATTTATGACAAAATTGGCATGGGATCGGAAATTGTTGGGGGAAGAAGTTTAATAAATGGCTTTGTATGAGATGTATCCATAATAGAAAAAAGTAGACCCTACCTCATGCTATACACAAACATAAATTTAATTTGTCACGAACATGTCAAAGTGAAACGTAAAACTTTAAAACTTTTAGAATAAAATATAAGATAATCTTTACAACCTTGGCGATAGAAAATAATTTTTTGAAATATAAAAAGTATAAATTATAGAGAAAAACATTGAAAAATTTGTCTACAATTACATTTTAAAATATCTGTTTAATAAATACTCTATAAATGAATAGAAAATAAACAAGACAGTCGGGAGAAGACAGTGGTTTTTATCTGGTATTATTTTCCTTTAGCCTGAAGAATTTCATTCATCTGCTGGTGACAAATTCTCTTAGTTTTCTTCTATCTGAAATATTTTTATTTTGTCTTCATTCTGAAGGACATTTTTGTTGGATATAGGTACTGCACTGACAACTTCCTTTTTTCTTTCAGCACTTTAAAGATGTTGATTCAATATCTTCTCCTCTCCATTATTTCTGATTAGAAGTCAGTGGCAAATAAAACTGATATTCCCTTGTATGTAATTTGTCATTTTTTTCTCTGGTTACGTCCCAGATTTTCTTTTTGTCTTTGATTTTTGGCGTTGGAATCTGATGTATCCAGACATGATTTTCATTGTATTTTTCCTGCTTAGAGTTTTTTAGGGCTTCTTGATTCTGTATATTTTATTTCAACAAATTTGGAATTTTCAGCCATTATTTCTTCTTTTGAGTAATTTTTTTATTTTTCAGTTACAGTTGCCATACAATATTATATTATTTTCAGGTGTACAGCTTAGTGATTAGACACTTATCAGCCATTATTTCTTTAGATTTTTTTCCCTGCCTGTTCTATCTTTTCCTTCTGTGACCAATATCACACATATGTTAGACCTTTTGCTTTTGACCCCCAGTTATCAAGGCTCTTTTCAATTTCTGTTCTTCAGATTGGATAATTTGCATGGATTTATAATCAAGGTGACTATTTTCTGCCATTAAGCCCATCCAGTGAATTTTTTATTTAATTTATGTTCTAAAATGTCCACTTGGTGCTTTTAAAATACACTTTCTATTTTCCTGCTGGCGTTCCTATCTTTTCACTCATTATGAGCATATTTTATTTTACTTCACAGAGCATAATTAGGTTTTAAAATCTTGTCTGCTAATTCCAACTTCAAGTTTGAATTGCATTCTGCAATGCGAATGTAATGCTGTGAAGATTGCAAATTTTGTTATTTTTCTCTGAAAGGTGTTGACATTTTAATTTTAGCAAATAACTAATTTAATTGACTTTAAAGTATAAGCTAACTAATGGGTGGCAGCTGGAATTTGAGTTTAGTTCTTTTATCCCTAGCTGGATAATTTGCACACAGCTCGGAAGATATATGGTTCAGGGTTAGCTAGAGATTTAGACAGAGACACATAATTTACATTTCCTTCTCTCTGGCTGTATCTTGTAATTCCCCTTCCCTTTCCAGTATATATGGTTATTTTCAACTATATGCTTTGGTAATTGAGACCACAAAGGCTGAATATATTTTGGTTATTGATATTATTTTTAATTGATTTTTAGAGAGAGAAAAGTAGAGGGAGAGAGAGAGAAACATCGATGTGAGAGTGAAACATCCATTGGCTAAGGCTGTGAATATAGGAGTTTTAGCCACCCTTTGACTAAAGGATGAAAGCCATAAAGAACGGAAAGTCATATTCTTATGACATTCACTTCTTCCAAGTGTTTCCAGAATCTACCTGCTTTTGGTTATTCTCCACTCCTTTCAGAGTTTTCTTTTTTTTGTTTTGTATTTTATCCAGTTTGTAGTTGTTATCTTTGGGAGGATCTGTCCAGCAGTCATATATTTGACCATACTGGAAGTGGAACCTGGAGGGGAGTGTAAGTTGATACAAGTGCTGTGGTAAGGAACTTGGCAGTATCTAGTAAAAGTTGAAGCTGAGGAAAACTTAGAGAAATTGTTGCACTTGTACATATATAAGAATGAGTGTTGCATTTTTTTCTGTAATAGGAAAAAACCTAAATGTTCATCAACAAGACATGTGGGGTATTTATAAAATGAATTTATAAAATGAAATACTATACAGGAGTGAAGATGAATAAATTAGTGCTATATGTATCAACATGATTAAGTCAAAATATGATGTTAAGTAAAAAGTGTAAGTTCCACAAAGATATGTTTGCTTGGTATTAATTGTGTAAAGTTAAAAATATCTCAAATAATATATATTATTTTGGATACAGATATATATAGTGTAGGAAGCTACCCTATTTAAAAATTCACCCTGGCATCCAAAATTCTAACCTCTTTCAACATTTCTTATTTTTTTTCCTGGCTTAGTATTTTTCTTTTATGTAATTATCAGTACTTAATGTACTATATATTTTACATATTTATTTATTTTTTTATCTTTCTTGCTAGAATATTAGCTCCATGCTGGCAAAGATTCATGTTTTCTCTGTGTTCACAACAATATGTCCGGTGCCTAGAATATAGTTTGGCATATAATAGGTACTCAATAAATATCTGTTCTAGTGAATAAATGGACAGTATAAAAAGATGAAGGTTTGATTAACCACAAATTTGGATAAGGTTTTTTTTATCCTTACCTGAGGATACTTTTTGCATTCATAGAGCGAAAGGGAGAGAGGAAGGGAGAGAGAGAAACATCGATGTGAGAGAGACACATCGACTGGCTGCCACCCATAGACCCCAAGTGGGACCTGGGACAAACTGCAACCAAGAGACATGTCCTTAGCGGTAACAGAACCCAGGTCTCTCTGGGTGGTGGGCTGATGCTCTAACCACTGAACCAAACAGGCCAGGGCTGGGTAAGTTTTATGAGGGCTTCTAGTGAACCTAAAATGTTATCTTTCTAAAAAAAGTTTTTTCTTTATTGATTTTAGAGAGAGAGGAAAGGAGGGAGAGGGAGAGACAGAGAGAGAGAGAAAACATCAAGGAGAGAACATCAATTGGCTGCCTCCTGCATGCGCCCCACTGGGGATTTGGCCCACAACCTGGGCATGTGCCCTGACTGGGAATCAAACCGGAGACCTCTTGGTGCATGGGTCGATGCTCAACCACTGAGCCACACTGGCTGGGCTACTTCTTTTTCTTTCTTTCTTTCTTTTTTTTTTTTATCCTCACCTGAGGACATTTTTCCATTTTTTGTTCAGATAGAGCAGGAGGGAGAGAGAGGAAGAAAGAGAGAGAGAAACATCGATGTGAGAGAGACACATCGAGTGGCTGCCACCTGCACGACCATCCAGGGCCAGGGACAAACTGCAATCGAGGTACGCGCCCTTAGCAGGAACTGAACCCGGGTCTCTCTGTACCACAGGCCGACGCTCCAACTGCTGAGCCAAACCAGCCAGGGCTGGGCTATTTCTTAAAAGTAAAGTATTTAATGCAAATTTGACAAAATATTAAGATGTGATGGCACTGAGTAGTGGCAAAATTAGTACTTATGTTATCCTTTGTATATCTATGTTGGAAATAACTTCGTTAAATAAAACAAGCAGCAAAAAGTTTGGAGGAGACTTTTCAGAACATTATAGCACTGACCTTAAGGGAAGAGAGAGTTTTAAAAATGAATAGGGAGATATTTGAAATGCTGGAATTAGTCACCTAGACATAAGATAATTGTAATTGACTATTAGAAAATTATTAGTGACTATAGAAATAACTGGTTTCAGCAAGGAGTTGATAATAGGAGGGATGCTGAGAAAATGGAGGCAGTAAGTATGAAGACAGGTACAGCTTCTCCAGGTTGGAAAATTTATTCATGTTTGTGAGCAGAATGGAACAATGAATTGAAAAGATGGAGACTTAAAATGCTGGAAAGAGAGAAGACGATTAATGGGAGCATCTATAATTAGAGACATATATTAAGAAGAAAAGAACGTTTCACCTTGGCAGTGAGGCTAGGCAACTGCTTCTGCAATAGAAGAAAAGAAAGAGAAAGATTGACACAGATAGGTAGAGACAAAGAGAAGGGAAGGTAAGGGAGTTCACATCTGTTTCTTTGAAGTAGTAATTTGGTCATGTGTTGGAATGTAGAAAATGGTCCAGGTTAGTGAATTAGCCCAAAAGACATGTTAGAAGATTAAAGTTGTAAGAGCCTATATTGATAATTAGGGTATCAAATGTATGGTTGATTTCAGGTAGTCAGAAAACCAGCCTTAATGGAATGGGTGCATTTGAGTGGTCTGAACAGTAATACTAACAGCAGCAAACACTCATATGTGCCAAGGATAATTCTAGATTCTCATATGTCATTTGAAGTGTGCCAGGATTGTTCTAGATTATTTATGTATACTCCTTTAATCCTGACAACAACCTTTGGGGTAGCTATGATATTACAAGCATTTTGTAGGTGAGGAAATTGAGACATACAGAGTAACTTGCTCACTGTCACACCCAGGCAGAGCTGGAATTCAAACCTAGGCCATCTAACTCCTGAGTCTGTACCCCTTGATAACATTATAGTCTCTTAATGGGGGTACTAGGAGGTTTAATTGATGACAAACAACAGGATTAGTAAGCTGGCCAAGGGAGAATAGTTTTCCAACACAAGCTTTTTTACTTTATTGTTGGGTTAAGACACTACTTTTGAAAAAAATTTTCAATTATTGTTTTCTTTATCAAAGCCTCAAGCCTCCCAGAAATTTCTGCTTAAATCATTGAATTTTCTTTTACTCACACAAAATATTTGTCATCTTAGAAATTTATATTATATTCATGTTTTCTTTCATAATGATTCCAACTTATTTTACCCAGAATGAAGTCGTCAGCATCCTTTTCCTTTGGTTAATCCTTACCTGAGGATATATATTTTTTTCATTGATTTTTAGAGAGAATGGAGGGGAGGGAGGAAGGAGAGAGAGAAACAGACAGACAGACATTGATGTGAGAGAGACACATCGATTAGTTGTCTCCCTCCCGAACTCTCCCTGATGGGAGCTGGGGATGAAACCTGCAACCCAGGTATGTGCCCTTGATCAGGAATTGAACCCAAGACCCTTCAGTGTGAGGGCTACACTGTAACCACTGAGCAACACCAGCCAGGACTCAGCATCATTTTTAAAAAAATTTATTTTTATTTATTTTATTTTTTGTTCCCCGCCCCTCTCCCCCATTCTTTATTTTTTAAAAATATGTATCTTAACTGATTTTCTTAGAGAGAGAGGAAAAGGAGAGGAAGAGGGAGAGAAACATCAATCGGCTACCTCTGGCATGCATGACTGAGGATGCAGTCTGGAATCTAGGCATGTGCCCTGACTGGGAATTGAACCAGTGATCTTTCAGTGCACGCGAGGACGCTCAACTACTGAGCCACACTGGCCAGAGCTTCAGCATCATTTAAAAAAATGTTTTTAATCCTTACCCAAGGATATTTTTCTATTTATCTTCAGATAGAGTGGGAGGGAGGGAGAGAGAGAAACATCAATGTGAGAGAGACACATCGACTGGCTGCCTCCCACATGTCCCCAACCAGGGCCAGGGACAAACCACAACTGAGGTACGTACCTTGACTAGAACCGAACCTGTGACTCATTGGTCTGGGGGCTGATGCTCTAACCACTGAGCAAAACCGGGCAGGGCTTCAGCATCATTGTTTTTCTTAATCCTCACTCGAGGATATTTTTCCATAGGAACTGCAACAAGGCATGTGCCCTTGGCTGGAATCAAACCCGCAACTCATTGGTCTGCGGGCTGACGCTCCACTGCTAAGCCAAACCAGCCAGGGCTTCAGCATCGTTTTTGACATTACTTATATTTGAAGAACGGAGCTTCTGTGTGGGATGTGTTTTAGGGAATGAACAATGGGATTAGCCCGACCAACCTGTCAAGCAGTGAGTGAGGTGACATTGTCTAGTTGTGAATACATTCTCAAGAGTCAATTTCAAACATTTTATGACCATTTCGCCAATACCACGAAACTTAGCCATGTGTATAGTGTAATGGGCAAAGTTGCCTGTACACTTTTTTGTGCTACACATTTCTTTAAAAAAATTTTTTTTTTTCTATATTGATTTTAGAGAGGAAGGAGAAGGAAGAGAGAGAGAGAGAAACATTGATGAGAGAGAACATAGACTGGTCATCTCCTGCATGCCCCTCACCAGGGACTGGGCAACCTGGGCATGTGCCCTGACCAGGAATCGAACCGGTGACCTCTTGGTACATGTGTCGATGCTCAACCACTGAGCCGCACAGGACGGGCCAGAAACATTTCTTGATATTTGTTCACATTTATTTTTCTTAATTGGCAAAGATTTATTTGAAATATTTGTACCTATTGGATACAATTTAACATTCTTGTCCTTAAAATAAGGATTATTCTTTTTTGTTGAGATTTAAAAAAAAATTGATCTCGGCACCAGTTGTCAGCATTTAAAATAATTGGTTAACTCTTATGATTCTGTACCTATGACTTTTGCTAAATCAACTTGCTTTGATCATTGTTCTTCAGCTTTCACAAACTATTTAAATTATTTGAATGAGAATTGTCATAACAGTATTTTACATAACATAACAGTATTTTACATAACATTACAATACATAACAGTATTTTAATTTTAAGAAGATTTTCACATCTATTATACCATTTGATCTGCCCAATAACTCTTTAGGTGACAGGGCAGATTTTATTGTTTCCACTTTACAGTTGAAAAACCTGAGGCTTGGGAGATTAAAAGATTGGTCCTAGAATGAGTATGTGATAGAACTGAGTCTTGAATTTAATTTTAACTCTAAGTCCAGGCTCAGACTGTCTGCCCACTCTAGATGATTCCTTAAGTATCTTCCCATTAATATGCAAGATTCCCTTCAACATATTTCTTTTCTATTGGCTTTGGTTTCCCAACTGAGGGGCTTCCTAATATGTCTGTCTCCACTCTAGGTGGTTACAAGGGAGCACATCTGGGTTCCTCCAGTCTCCAATCTTGTACTTTCCTTTTCTGTGGCCCTCCCAGCTTTGCCATCCATGTAGATCTCCTTTCTTAGCCCCAACTTCTGGTCTTCTCACAGTTCCTGGCAGTGGGACCTCCCATCCTAATCATCAGCAGGAGAGCCCATCAGAGAGGGGAGGCAGAGGGCACGGAGCACAGCACGCTGGGAAGCCATGCTAAGGATTACTTCTGCATTTCCTTCCCTGCGGTCCTCAGGAGCATCCTCGCCGCCCTCCAGCCCCGGTTCTCTCCAGCCCGCCCCGGATCCGCCTCCCCCTCCTTCCTCCTGGAGGTTGAGACGAAGCGTGGGACACATCTGTGTCCCTCTCCGGTCACCTCGTTGAGGCACCAGGGGCTGCTCCCGGAGCAGGATTTACAGGCCCGGAGAACGCCAATGGGAGATCCAAATGATCGGGGACTCCGGCACTTTAAGAGGCTTTTCTCTGGGAAACACCCGTCCCCTCCGAGAGCCTTATGAATGGAAATACTCCTCCCCTGGTCGAGCCCATTTTCCCATTTCACCAGGAGCCGCAGCTTGCTCTCTCCTTTCGGTCTCCCCGCCCACATCAACGCGGGCAGCTCCAGGAGGGGACGGACAGGAAGCCTTTGGCCGCCTATTAAATCCCACCCATTTCTCCGGGGGCGATTTCCTAACCTTCCGGGACCGAATTCTGCAATTTGATGTGCGTTTTGTCCGAATGGTAGCGACACGGGCCTAAGGGAGGGGGAAAGAGAGGGGGTGGGGGGTGGGGGGTATGCGTTCTTTTCCTCGCAACATCGCTGGCGGAGCGAGGGAGCTCACACGACACAGATTTTGGGGCAAAGCCTTTCCATCTGGACAGCACCATGTCCACCAAAGCGGAGCAGTGTAAGTAGCAGCCGGCCTGGCGTTCCGGCCCGGCCTCCGGCTGGGAGCTATTGCAGTTGCGGCGTTTGCGGCTGCCGGGAGACCTTGGCATCGTGCTGGTGCGGGGGTGGGGGCTGAGGTTGGGGCGGGTGTGGGGTGGGGGTGGAAGAGAAGGGGGGAGGGTGGACGTTAATAGCAACGCGGCGCTGTCCCCGGTGCTGAAAAATAATGCTGTCTTCGTTGGGCTTCTGGTGGGGTTTCGCAAGACTGAAAGACCCTGCAAAATGAAATTAAAATGGGGTTATTCTCGGGAAAGAAAAAAAAAGGAGGCCTCGTATCTTTCAGATAAACATTTCAGTGTCTCTTGTTGGAGTGGGGGAAGGGGGGCAACGGCAAATCAGGGGCGGGGAACTGTCAGTGCAACCAAAGCCGGCCTGGCCTTCTGAGCATGCCCAGTTCTCGGTACTGGAGCCATAGGGGAGTTTGTCTGCAGTTTCCACTTCGGGTTGGAGAGGCAAGAAAGGAGGGAAGTGGGGGCGGGGGGAGACAGGAGCCTGGGGGAGACAGGAGCCGGGCGGAATTCAGCATCCAATGTGAGGATAATCAGCTCAGGAATACCAACACCAATGCTAAAACTAAGCACACTTATAGGTTAAAGCAGGAGCAGGTGCTTGCAGGAAAGTGAAAGGGGCTCTGGGGAAACGAACTAACCCTTTGTAGGGCAGCTCACACAAACTTAACAAATAGCAGGAGGATTTTAGTTGTTCTAGTAATGACTGTGTGCTTGGTTGGAAACAACCTGCTAACTCCTTTTGGACAGAGGAAGTTTCTAACACGCTCCCTGTAGTCTCTTATTGCAGTGCGCATTAGGCCTTCGGTATGCACTTGGTAGGCTGATTAACGTGAAGCCTTTTCCTGAGTGCTCTTGAGGGATTCAGGAACTTAAGCTTCTGATTGTAAATAAAGGATGTTTTTATTAAGTAATGAGTTTGAATTTTTAACTAATATACCAAAACTTATTCATCTAATTAATTCTTGTTTCTTTTGAAGTAGTACACAGTTATGCTGTTAATGTTGTCACTACTTAAAAGTCTTTGTAATTCTTCTTTGGAATGGCTATTAAAGCCATTTGGCAAGACACCCAAAACAGTAATCTCATTATTTGGGGGCAGTAGCGTGTGTATGATAAAATGCAGTCTGTCACATATTCCCCAGCTAGGTTAAATGAACTGAAGACTCATGGAACTCCCAGATTGATGGTTCAGTAGAGATTGACGATGCACCCCTACCATCTAGTGTTTGTACCTCTGTACAATGCTTTATTTCCTTATCTGTAAACCTGGGGTAATAATGGGGATGGGGTTGGTGTGATTATAAAAGAGAGAATACACATACATGAAAGGTTGAGTAGTGAGCCTGGCACATAGCAAGTACTCAATAAATGATGGTTGTAATTTTTGACAATTCTTTCCCATTTAATAGTCGATCTCTTCTAAATAGTTAGGAAGTTCTTTGGTAATTTTTTTTTTTTTGCCTGCCTCTAAAGTTTAATCTAAACCTCAAAGATAAAATTTGCTTCTACAGAGGCTTTAGAAAAAATTGGACGCATTATGTTTTGAGTAACAAGAACATACTTAGAATCAGTGTGGATCTTCCCGCTTGAGGATATCACACCCTTGAAGGTTTTATTATAGTACAGTTGTTCAAAAAAAAAAACCTACCTGTCATTTGATTTTATAGTTACATATTACGTAAGTAATTTCAGGTTAAAGCCAATGAGTATTACTGTTTTTTCTCTTCCTTATTATATTTTAAGATGCACTGAATGCTTTGTCTTGTCTCTTTCCTGGACAGTTAATTCCAAGATAAATAAAATCTACATGTGAACTTGATTATGTAGTGAAATGAGTGTGTAGTTAAGTAGCTATTTTAGAATTGTTTGTAAAACAGGTTTTTTTCATCTATAGATGATGGAAAGGACACCAGAAGAAGCCAGAACATATGGACTTGAGTTTTGCATGCTCTTTTGATTAACTTTGAGACACTGGGCAATTAATTTAATAGTTTTGTGACTCAGTTTTTATTTATGAAGTAAGGAATAGTAGAACCAACTACCTTTGTTTAATTCTAAGGGTTTGGAGGGCAAAGGAGATAAATAGGAGTAGGCTGTAAAAAGGGTAAAGATGCTTTGTGTGTTTTTAAGTATCTTTATTTAGAGTGAAGGTACAGTAAGAATTTTTTTTTTCTTTTTCTTTTACATGCTCGGACATGAATGGGTTGACACTGTAGTGCATATCATAAACCTGAAAATAGAGCAAACACATAAAAGGCTGCATAGTTGATGTTCATGAGGGTGAACATTTTTTAATAAAGAAAAGTTGGAGATCTGTGGTAATTTAGCCTTGGAATCAGTAGGAGTATGGCTAATAGGAAAGAGAAAGAGAAGGGAAGGCCATGAGATCTTTCTCTTCTACTGCATGTGAAGACCACCAGGATGGGAGAGAATGAAAGTCCATTTCTTCTCTGCCCTCAAGAGTGTGTGCACAGTGTCACTTGCCTAAGGACCAAAAGGGGAGAATTAGGTTTAATATAATGTCAACATTTTATTTCTATTACTCTTCTTCCTGAGGCCTCTTGATGTAGGTAAAGGTTTCACTGGTAAAGGAAGTGGACATAGTTTGGTTGAACCAGCAGGAGGAAGTAGTTGCATTTCAACCCAAACAAATTACGTGACTTACCTTTGAAATGTAATGTATCACAGATATGTGGAAAATGATTTTATTTTTATGTAGTAGTAGTTTCTTTTATGAAATAAGTAATAATGATGAAAGAGAGGCTAGTTTCAGCCAAGGGATAGTTTGGAGCACGTTCTTATCCATTTGATCTGTTTCCTATGCTATGTATCGAACCATCGTAACATAAGGTGAAAGCTTCCTAATAATTTCCCAGGTGATTGCACAAGAGTTACATTTTTTTTCCCCTCCCAGTGCTTCTTTTTCTTACAAAGTTCACGGTAGTGAAAATGTTTGTGTAGCTGATATAGAATGTGGAATGATAAAAATAAGAATTTATAGTTCTTTTATTTGGAATTCTCAAGAGGAGTCCAAGTCTTCTGCACCCCTACCCCCAGCTTTCTTTGTCATCTAAGAGTTTAAATTGACCAATCTGGAGTACTTTGGATGTGCGCTTCCAAAAGAAGCTTACTTTTGATAACAGCAAAAGTTAAGAGCTGGGGTTCCAGAATCAGACTGCTGCCTGGATGTGAACCCTGGGTCTGCGTCTTATAATCTGTGTGACCTTGGATAAGTTAAGTCAACCTCTCTAAGCCTCGACTGCATTAATCTATAAAATGGGGATAGTCATAGTTCTTCGAAGATTAAATGAAGTAATATATGACAAGTGCTTAGCACAGAATCCTGGCATATAATGAGGAGTTCATAAATGTTAGTTATCATTATTATCATCATCACTAAGTATAAAATCTTGTGCTTGCTGCTGTATTATAAATTATAAATTTGGAGCTAGCTCCCCAGAAAAGAAGTATTATTTAAATGGGACATGGACTATTGGACTATTTTTATTTCTCCTTTCCTTGTCTTCAGGTCTCCTTTACAGCTATCATCCTAACCCGTTTTTCGTGGGAGGAGATCTTTGCATGCCAATTCCATGACTTGGTCTATCTAAACAAAACAGTTCTAAGACATGAACTGCCTAGCCATCACATTTTGTATTATAATTACAGGGTAGCAGGTGGTAAACATAGATCAGTTATTTAAATATACATCAAAATGTTTGTCAAACTTGGATATTAACCTGCTGATAATTTGAGCATAAACTCAGAATAACTAATGATGAATGTATGCTATTTTAATGTATTTATCCTACTCAATATCTTTATCTCAGTAACTAAAAATCTTTTTGATTACATAAAAAACAAACATTTTTTTAAGAGTATAGCTATTTAGCAATATGATTTGAAGTTAAACATGACCCTCTCCTATGTATATTTAAGGGCCATGCTTGGAAAAATCAATAAAATGTTTTAAAAAATTTACATAAGTTATATGGTAATATTGCTAAAATAGAACAGCACTTCTCCTTTGAATAGCACTGCAACCTGTACGTATTTAGAAATCTTTGCACAGCATTGCTATATCTTATAAATAAAACTCTAGTTTAATTCATATATGCAAAAGTTAGAGTATGGGTTATAACCATATTTGTGGTAGCAAAAAGAGTGCGTGCATTTTAGCTCTGTCTTACATGATTTCTCTGCATCATTTGACACTATTTGCTGCTTTCTTATTTATACTCTCTTCTTTCTCTTTTGGCTGTTCCTACTCAGATATTTTTAGGACTACTTTCTTCTTGCCCTTTATAAGCAGGATTCTGTCATTAGTCCTTTCTTTCTCTCTTTTTAAAATCCCACAGACTTTTGCTCTTGTTCACTCTCATATCAGTTATCATCTCTATGTGGATGACATCCAAATACAATTTTCTAGTCTAAACATGTCTCTCGAGCTATAAGCCTCTGTGTCTATCCAGGCATCCTATAGGTACCTCAAATCCAAACTCACTGTCCCAAATCTGTACTTTTTATTTATTTTTTTATATATTACTCATTTCAGTGAATGACACCACTATCTACCCATTAATCCTAGTAAAAAAATTGGGGCGTCTTCTTAAACTTCCACTCTCTGTTTTTAGTATTCAACAAATCACCAAACTCTGTTGATTCTAGTATATCCAACCAAACCGCTGCACTAATTCCTTGATCTAGTTACATAGGACTGTTTTTTGTTGTTGTTTTTTAAAGTTTCTCCAATGTATCATGTTCTTTTTACCTGAAATGCTTTCTTTCCTTGATGGCTGTCTCTTTTGCCTTTTTATTGTTCAGTATTTAGCTTGGAAGCTTTGCCTGATTGCCATTCTTTGCGTATGTGCCCCTCTCGTGTGCTCACACTGTACTGCAATGATTAGTTTTTCTTGTTAGGTGCCCACATTTACTTTGTGTGTAGACTGTCTTATGTTAATCTCTGTGCCTCCACTGTGCAAACACCACTGTCTAGTGACACAGCGTTTACACAAAAACTGTTTCTTGAATAAGTAAAAATGATTGAAGGTGACGTAAATGTCTTTTATAAAGGATTGCATAATCAGGCTTTTGGATATCATTACTTTGAAGATTTCACATTTTTCTCAGTGTGAAGTCACTGTGCTTTTCAAAAGGAATTACAGGTAAATAAAAATACACTTGTCAAAAGTGCTTAAACATGTTTGCTAAATTGAATTTTATAATATTTATATAACAAGTTACACTTTTCCTGAACATTCATGTGTTTTTGGTTCTTTCTCATCAGTTAAATTTTTCAATTATTATGTTCAACATAATAATTATGATTTCTAATTAGTAGACAATCTTAGTACACAGCCAACCATTTATCTTAAGATAAAATGACAAAACATCTGAAGTCAGAGACTCTTCCTTCTGTAGTTTGATGTGGATCCTTTGATAATACATCTGTTCAAGTTTTATGTATTGATTACTCAACCAATAAATAGGCTTTAAGTTGGGATTTTAGTTTTGCAGTATTGTTATTTTTGAAATTGACATGCATTTATTTCTTATGTTCTGAAAAGATATGGGTAGCTCTGCATAATGGGTTTGTCTTTTATCTTTTTATTTTTACATGAAGGGTATTGATTTTGTGCTAATTTTATAACTTTACTAAATTATTTTCTTTTTGTAGTTGTTTTTCCATGTATTCTTTAGGTTTCCAAGATGTATAACTATATAACTTGAATATAGAAAATAGTTTTAGCCTTTTTTTTAAATCCAATTCTTATATCACTAATTGCTTGCTTCTAATTGGATTGGCAGATATCTCTAACACAATGTTAAATATAGCATAGAGAATGAATATTCTTATTTTTAATTTTAGTTGTAAAGGTTCTATTATTTCATTATAAAGTAAGATATTCTTTTGGGCTGAGGGATGTACTAAGGAAGTAACCATCAATTCCTATTTTATTGACTTAAAGAAAAATCCCTGAATGATGCTGAACTTTGTCAAGTTCATGGTCTGTGGAGACCATGGGACTTTTTAAAACTTTATTAATATGCTGGATTGAATTTTGTCATATTTTATTTAATTTTTGCATTGAAATTCACATGTCAGATGGGTCCATAGGTTATTTCTTTTTCTTTCTTGCAGGGGTGGTGTGGGGAGTAATTCTACTTAGGACCTGGGAACAGTGCTATAGTTACTACATAAGATGAGTCTGGAAGTTTTCCTACTTTTTCTTTGCTCTGGAGTGATTAAAGTAACATGGAGGTTATTTGATCTTTAAAAGTTCATTGCAGTCCCCCTGTAAACTCCTTTAGCCTGGTGCTTTTTTGTAGTGGAATGCTAACTTCTTTCTCTATTTCCTCTATGACCCTTGTTCTATTTAGACTTTGTGTTTCTACTGGGGTCAATTTTGGTAAGTTTTATTTCTCTAAAAAGTTAATTATTCAGTTCATGCCCTGGCCGGTTTGGTTCAGCGGTTGGAGCATCGGCCTGTGGACCAGAGAGTCCTGGGTTCAGTTCCCGCTAGGGGCACATACCCCCCCCCCCAAAAAAAATTATTAGTTCATCTAGGTTTTCAAATTTGTTTGCATAGAATTATGCAAAAATGTCTTTTAGAAATTAAAAAATTTCCATTATTTTGATGTAACTCCTTGTCATATCTAATGTGGTGTATTTAGTGCAATTTGTGTCCCTGCCCTTCCTTTAAAAAATTATTTATTTAGAGAAGCATCAATTTGTTGTTCCTCTTATTTATGCATTCTTATATGTGCCCTGTCCAGGGATCAGGATGATGCTCTAGCCAACTGAGCTGTCTTCTATTCCTGATTGAGTTAGTTAGTGGTTTGTCTATTGTTGATTTCTTTTCTAAGGAACTACTTTTGTATTTGTTTATTCCATTGTTGTTTTTTGTTTCTAAATTAATTTATGCTTTTATTATTAAGTGTACTTTTTCCTGATTTTTAAATTTATTTGTTGGTTATTTGTTAGCTTTTCGAGTTGGGTGTTTATTTATTTTAATATTTTGATATAGGCATTTCATGCAGTATATTTTTCTTTGACACTTCTTTTAGCTATGGTCTACAGATTACTCATAATGTCAGACTTTTATTATTATTTTCAAGAAATTCTGCAATTTAATTCAGTATTTTGCCTTTGACCCCAAGAGTTATTTAAAAGTGTGCTTGTAAAATCTATGTGGAAAGGAGTTTTGATCTTTTAAAATTTTGTTATTGATTTCTATTTTTATTGCATTAAGCCTGAGGATGATTATTTACATTATTTCTATTCTTTGGAACTTACTGAAATTCTTTTGTGGCCTAGCATTTGGACAGTTTCTGTGAATGTTCTATGTGTACTTGAAAAGAAGTTTAATCTCCATTTTTGGTATTCGGAGCTTGATGTAGATCTATAAAAACTACCATCACGTTGTCTAGGTCTTCCATACCTTTATTAATTTTTAGTCTGCTTGATTTTGGATTGTGAGGTATGTTAAAGTTTTCCTATTATTAGTGTGTTTCTATTTTTCCTTGCATTTTCTGTAGGTTGCTGCTTAATGAAAATTATTGCTATTATTGGGTTCATAAATATTAGTAACTGTAATATCTTCATTGTGAATTGTAGCCTTAAGAATTATCAAGTGTCCTTCTTTATATATTTTAATACTTTTTGGTTTCAATTCCACCTTGTCAGATACCAAGATTATGACCCCGTTTTCTTTTTGTGTTTGCCTGTGTATCTTTCTTCATCCTTTTATTTTTAACTCTTTTGAATCTCTTTGTTTTAGGTGTGTCTTGTATTCTGCATAGTGTTGGATTTTGCTTTATTAGCCAATCTGAAAATCCTTTTCTTTCAATAGGTGAGTTAAGCCCATTTACATCTATTGATATGATTAATATGTTTGGCCTCAGTCCTGTCGTATTGTTTTATTTTTATGTCTTTTGTATCTACATATTTTTCATTATGCAGTGGGTTTTATCTGCTTGTTTATTCTATTGGTTAACTTTATACTAATACTTTTTATACCATTAGTCTAGTTTTTTGGACTTAATTGGTTTCTTACATTGAACATATTGAAATTAGCTTGTAACTTCTTTTCCCTTGCTCCTTCTTTCTTAGTATCTGATTTAAAATAATATCTTTTTATTTCCAATTAATATTTATTAGGCAATTATATCCCTATGCACTCCTTATTTCCCCATCCCAATTTTTTATTATTATACTATACTAAAGTCTCTCCTTTATAACTATGGTTTAACTTTGTTCTACAGGTATAGTTATATTTAATACTCACCACTAATTCTTATATTAGTGTCTTAGTTTCTTTGGTTTTCTGAATGTCCTTTCCTAATAGATTCTTTAGGAAGGGCACACAGGATCATTGTACCTTGAGTTTCAGGAAGTTTATAATAGTTTGTTTGCAATTTTGTTCTTGGAGGTCAGTTGGGGTAGATATAAATTGCCTAACTCCTATTCCCCTTCCTTGAGCACCTTAAATTTGTTACACCATTTTTCTGGGGTGCATTAAGAATTGTTGAAAAGTCTGGCAACATTCTTGTTCTTTCCCTTATTAGTGACAGCCTTTTGCCTGGTTTCCCAAATGATTTTTTATTTTCTTTTAAAGTAGTTTTAACTGTGATATGACCTAGTGTTGGCCATGTTGAAATGATTGTGGTGTATCCTTTCAATATGTAATTTTGAGATTTTTAAACATTTTTTAGAAGAGTGTTCTGGAATGATAATTTAATATTTATTTTTTCTATTGTTTGGCATTTTCAGTCCCTATCATATGTACGATGGTTTTTTTTTTCTTTTTTCGATAATCTTCCATATGGATTAGTTTCTATAAAATATTTTTAAAATCATTTTCTTTATCTCTTTTCTGTTTTTTTTTAGAGTTAATTATACAATATACTTTTATTAGTCTATATGTGAGCTAGCTTATTCATGGCAATTCTGCATGTAAATAAGAATATATATTTAGCCCTTAATTTGAAATGTCAAATATAAATTAAAAGTTGAAACTCTTCAGTTGAATATTTTCTTATTCTTCATAAATCCAAAGTTTTTATTATATGCAAGTACAAACATCTAACTATGCCATTGTGCCTTCTAGTATAGACATGCCCAAGTACCTATGTATTGGAATACATGTTATTTTGTCCTCTTTTTGTTTATTATGGAAATGATAATACATAATAACATTCACCCACTTTGAAAGCACAGTTGAATGCATTTTGATAAGTATATATAGGGGTAGGCAAAAGTAGGTTTATAGTTATAATACAAATAAATAATACAGTAATAAATAAATGCAAAAATAAACTCTGTTTCTTTGTATTCACAGCTGTAAACCTACTTATGCTATACCCTGCAGAAAGAATTCCCTTTATCTTAAAAAAATCCTTGTGTCCCTTTGCTCTTGATCCCCTTCTTCTATCCCCCGTTCTAGAATTTCATATAAATGGAATCATTCAGTGCATACTTTTCAGCATGACTTATTTTATTTAGCATAAAGTTTTTGAGATTTATTTACATTGCTGAATGTATTAATATTTTTTTCCTTTTTATTACTCTGTAGTATTTCATGGTATGTATATATTATTTGGATGGTTTCTAGTTTTTGGCAATATAAATAATACTGCTAAAAGTATTTGCATACATATTTTTATTCTCTGGGATGAATACCTAGGAGTAGAATTGTTTGACAGTATGGTAAATGAATATTTGATATTATGAGATATTGCCATATTGTTTTACAAAGTGGCTGTAACATTTTTTATTCCCATCAGCAATGTAGGAGTAGTTCAGTTGCTCTAAATCCTCATTACATATGGAACTGATATCCTCAGTGCAATAGGCAATAAATAGAAATATTAAAGTATACCTGGTACTTTAGTCATCCTCACAGGTGTGTAATGGTATGTCACTGTGGTTTTAATTAGCATTTCTCTGAGGACTAGTCATGCTGAGCATCATTTCATGTGCTTATTGGCCGGTTGTATATCTTCTTTTGGGAACTATCTATTGTAGTCTTTTCATTTTTATTAGATTTTTGGCCTTCTATTTATTGAATCGTAGGAGTTCTTTTTATATTCTGAGTATAAGCTCTTTGTTTTGAAAAAATTTGCTTCCATTTTATGGCTTATCTTTGCGTTTCCTTAGCTATGACTTTTTTTTCCCGTAATTAATTAATTTATTTTTGTTAGAGATGTTTCTCCTTTTTCTTCCACTGATTCCCACCTCCCTGTCCCTCCCCATACTGTCCCCAGCTTTGTTGTCCATGTCCATTGTTCATGTATACATGCATATAAGTTCTGTGGTTTATCTCTCCCCCACCACCCTCTCTTCTGGGGATTGTCAGTCTGTACCCCACTTCCACATCTCTGGGACTACCCCATTCCTCAGACTGTTATGTTCATTATATTCCACAAATAAGTGAGATCATATGATACTTGATTTCTCTGTTTGGCTTGTTTCGCTTAGGATACCACTTTCCAGGTCCCTCCATGCTGTCTCAAAGGATGAGAGATCTTTCTTTCTTACAGCCGCGTAGTACTCCATTGTGTATATGTACCAAGGCTTTGTTATGCATTCATCTACTGATGGACATTTGGGCTGTTTCCAGATCTTAGCAATTGTAAATAGTGCTGCTACGAACATGGGGGTACATATATTCTTTCTGATTGGTATTTCAGGCTTCTTAGGGTATATTCCTAGAAGTGGGATCACCGGGTCAAATGGCAATTCAATTTTTAATTTTTTGAGGTAACACCATATAGTGTTCCATAGGGGCTGCACCAGTCTGCATTCCCACCAGCAGTGCACTAGAGTCCCCTTTTCTCCACACCCTCGCCAACACTTGTTGTTTGATCATTTGTTGATGGCAGCCATTCTGGCAGGTGTGAGGTGATACCTCATTGTTGTTTTAATTTGCATCTCTCTGATGATTAGTGATGTTGAGCATTTCTTCATATGTCTCTTGGCCATTTGTATGTCCTGTTTGGAGAGGTGTCTATTTAGCTCCTCTGCCCATTTTTTAATTGGGTTCTTTGTCTTCCTTTTGTTGAGTTGTATGAGCACTCTATATATATTGGAAATTAACCCCTTATCTGATGTATCATTGACAGTTATGCTCTCCCATACAGTGGGTTCCCTTTCCATTTTGATGATTGTATCTTTTGCTGTGCAGAAGCTTTTTAGTTTGCTGTAGTCCCATGTGTTCATTTTTCCCTTTTTTTCTGTTGCCTTAGGTTATGTATCAGTGAAAATTCTGCTGCGTATGATGTTTGAAATTTTGTTGCCTACATTTTCTTCTAGGATTTTTATGGATTCATGAGTCACATTGAAGTCTTTTTTATCCATTTAGAGTTTATTCTTGTGTGTGGTGTAAGTTGATGGTCTAGTTTCATTTTTTTGCATGTAGCTGTCCAATTTTCCCAACACCATTTATTAAAGAGGCTATCTTTACTCTACTGTATGCTCTTGCCACCTTTGTCAAATATTAATTGAGCATATTGCCTTGAGTTCATTGCTGGGTTCTCTATTCTGTTCCATTGGTCTATCTGCCTGTTCTTGTGCCAGTACCAGGCTGTTTTGATTCCAGTGGCTTTGTAGTATAACCTGAAATCTGGTAATGTGATCCCTCCAACTTTGTTCTTTTTTTTCAAGATTGCTGTGGCTATTTGAGGTCTTTTTTGGTTCCATATGAACTTTTGAAGTATTTGTTCTAGCTCCGTGAAGTATGTTGTTGGTATTTTGATGGGGATTGCACTGAATCTATAGATTGTTTTGGGTAATATGGACATTTTTTATGTTAATTCTTCCAATCCATGAACAAGGTATGTGCTTCCACTTTTTTATATCTTCCTCTATTTCTTTTTTCAATGACCTGTAGTTTTCTGCAAATAGGTCCTTTATTTCTTTGGTTAAGTTTATTCCTAGGTATCTTAATTTTTTTACCGCAATGGTTAATGGGATTGTTTTTTTAGTTTCTCTTTCTGTGAGTTCATCATTGGTGTATAAGAATGCTATCGATTTCTTGATGTTAATTAGCTATGACTTTTGAGAAGTGAAACTTTTAAGTCATGAAGTCCATCTTATTTTTTTTCTTTTATCATTTGTGCTTTTGGTATTCTTTTTAAGAAGTCTTTGCCTAATCTAATGATACAAAGAATTTTCTCCAGTGTTTTCTTGTAGAAATATAGTAGTTTCATCTCTAACATTTAGGTGTTTGAACATTTTTGAGCCAATCTTTATGTATGGTATGAGGTAAGTTTGAGGTTCATTATTTCCATATGCAATATCCCGTTGTTCCAGCACCATTTTTTGTAAAAATGATCTTATCTCCATTTAATTCTTATTAGCTTTGTTAAAAATCAACCAACCGTATATGTTTGGGTCTGTTTCTCAATTCTATTCTGTTTATTCATTTATATGTCTATCGTTATGCCAGTGACATACTACTTACTGTCTTTATTACTGCAAGTTTATAATAAGCCTTGATATCAGGTATTATAAGTCCTCCAATTTTTTCAAAATTGTTTTTCAGTTGTTTTAGGTCTTTTGCTTTCTGTGTAAACTTAAAAATCATATCTCTTTCTTTTTTTTTTTCTTTTATCCTCACCCGAGGACATTTTTCCATTTTTTGTACAGCTAGAGTGGGAGGGAGAGAGAGGAAGGGAGAGAGAGAGAGAAACATCGACGTAAAGGGACACATCGAGTGGCTGCCACCCGCACGACCAACCGGGGCTGGGGACAAACTGCAACCGAAGTACGTGCCCTTAGTGGGAACCGAACCCGGGTCTCTCCAGACTGCAGGCCGATGCTCTAACCGCTGAGCCAAACCGGCCAGGGCTCATATCTCTTTCTTTCTTTCTTTTTAATAAAGAAACTTATTTGGGTTTTGGCCATAGGTCAATTGAAGAGGATTATCATTTTAAGAACACTGAATTTTCCAATACTTAGAATGATATATATGTATACTTATTTAGGTCTTGTTTAATTCTCATTGTAATGTCTTATCACATTGTTCATTAAATTTATTCCTAAGTATTTTTATGAATGGAGTTTTCTAAATTTTATTTTTTAATTATATGGTGTTAATATAGAGAAATATGACTTATTTTTGTATGTTGACCTAATATTCTGCATCTCTGCAATGTTCACTTAGTCTGGTAGCTTTTTTGGGGGATTACTTAAGATTTTTAACACATACCATCATGTCATCTGTGAATAAAGTTTTATATCTACCTTTCTAATCTTTTTATTTCTAGTTATTGCCTATTGCACTGGTTAGGGCCTGCAGAACAATGTAGATGAAAGTAGTGTGAGTGCCTTATTCTAGGTCTTGTGTAGAAAGCTTTGAGCCTTTCACAATATTAAATAACCTTGCATTCCTGATATAAACCACAATTGATCATAATTCATATCCTTTTAAAATGTTGTATTCCATTTTTGTTAAGGATTTTTGTATCTATGTTCATGAACAATATAAGTGTATAGTTTTCTTTTCTTGTGATATCTTTGGTTTTGGAATCAGAGTAAATTGGTCTCATAAAACAAGTTTGGAAATGTTCCCCTTTTTTATATTTTCTGAAAGAGTATGTATAGAATGGATATTCATTTTTCCTCAAATTTTTGAATAAAATTCACCACCGAAGCTATTGAGGTCTGAAGGTTGTTGTTGTTGTTGTTTTGTTTTGTTTTGTTTTTGTGTGTGAAGGTTTTAAATTTTAAATTCAATTTAGTTGATACAGAGCTGTTGAATTTATTTTTGTTGTTGTATGTCTCTCTTCTTGGTCAACTTTGTTATTTGTATCTTTCAAGGAATTTGCCCATTTTGTTTATTTGACTAATTAGTCTAGTTGTCCATTTATTGACATTAAGTTGTTTTGTAATAATTCCTTATTATTCTTTTTATATATGTAGAAAGTGTTGCTATGTCCTTTCATTTCTGATACTGGCAATTTATGTCTTTCCTTTTTCTTGCCCGTTTAGAGATTTATAAAAAAAAAAAATTTTTTTGATTCTCACCTGAGGACAATTTTGCACTTATCCTCAGACAGAGCAGGAGGGAGAGTGGGAGGAAGAGAGAGAGAGAAACATCGACGTGAGAGAGACACATTGAGTGGTCACCACCCACATGGCCCCAACCAGGGCCGGGGACAAACTGCAACTGAGGCACACGCCCCCAGTGGGAACCGAACGCTCTAATCGCTGAGCCAAACCAGCCAGGGCAGATTTATCAATTTTATTGATCTTCTCAGAGAACCAGCATTTGGTTCTGATTATTTTTTCTATTATTTTCTGCTTTCTATTTTATTGATTTCTGCACATATCTGTACTATTGCCTTCTTTTGATTTGCTTTGGATTTAATTTGCTAGTTTTCTTCTAGTTTCTTAGAGTGAAAGCTTATTTTATTGATTTCAGACCTTTCTGCTTTTCTGATATAGGTGCTTAAGGCCATACATTTTTTTGTAGACTCTACCTGCATTCCACAAATTTTTATAGGTTGTATTTTCATTATTGCTTAGTTCAAAATCTTTTGCAATTTATACTGTACTTTTTCCTTGGACCCAAAGTTTCTTTAAAAATATGTTTTTTTAATTTCCAAATATTTGGGATTTTCCTGGTTCTTATCTATAGTTTTTGATTTCTAACAATTTCACTTTTGTCAGAAAACATAATCTGTAAGATTTTAATCTTTTGGTACTAATTGAGACTTGTTTTATAGCCCAAAACATAGTCTGTGCTGGTAAACGTTCTGTGTGCACTTGAAAGAATGCATATTCTGCAGTTGTTGGGTGATGTGTTAAAATCTTCTATGTCCTTGCTGTTTTTGTGAGTTTTCCTATAAATTGCTGACTAAGCATACTGCAGTCTTTAACTGTGATTATGGAATTGTCTATTTTTTGCCTTTAAATCTGTCAATTTTATTATTATTATTATTTAAACTTATCTTTCTTGTTGAATATATTACAGATGTTCCTCCTTTTTCCTCTATTGATCCCCTCTTCCCCACTCCCACCCGCCTCCTGCCTTTCCCCACACTGTTGTCTCTGTCCATTGGTTTTGCATATATGCTATAAATTCTTTGGTTTATTTCTTCCCACCCCCTAACACCCCTTCCCTTTGAGTTTTGTCAGTCTAACAAATCAATTTGTACTTCTTAATCCCTTCACCTTTTTCACCTATTCCCTCAATCCCCCCTCCCATCTGGCAACCAACAAAATGTTCTCTGTATCTATGACTGTTTCTGTTCTGCTTGTTCATTTTGTTTGTAGATTTAATTGTCGATAGATATATATTTATTGCCATTTTGTTTGTTCCTATTTTTGATCTTCTTTTTCTTCAAGAAGACCCTTCAACATTTCATATAATAATGGTTTAGTGGTGATGAACTCCTTTAGCTTTTTCTTGTCTGGAAAACTCTTCATATGGCCATTGATTCTCAATGATAACTTTGCAGGATAGAGTAATCTTGGTTGTAGATTCTTGCTTTTTATCACTCTGAATATTTCTTGCCACTCCTTTCTGGCCTGCAAAGTTTCTTTTGAGAAATCAGCTGACAGTCTTATGGGAACACACTGATAGGTAACTAACTGCTTTTGTCTTGCTGCTTTTAAGATTCTCTCTTTGTCTTGAACCTTTTGCATTTTGATGATGATGTGTCTTGGTGTGGGCCTCTTGAGGTTTATTTTGTTTGGGACTCTCTGTGCTTCCTGGACTTGTATGTCTGTTTCCTTCACCAAGTTAGGGAAGTTTTCTGTCATTATTGTTTCAAATGGGTTTTCAATTTCTTGTTCTCTCTCTTCTCCTTCTGGCACCCCCAAGATGCAAATGTTGGTATTCTTGAAGTTGTCCCAGAGGCTCCTTACACTATCCTCATTTTTTTGGATTCTTTTTTCTTTTTGCTGTTCTAATTGAGTGTTTTTTGCTTCCTTATATTCCATATTGACGGTTTGCTTCTTGGCTTTACCTACTCTAGTATTGAATCTCTGTACATTATTCTTTATTTCATATAGTGCTTCCTTCATTTCTGACTGTGCATCCTTCATTTATGACTGGTCCTTTTTTATGCTCTTGAGGCCCTCATTAAGTTCATTGAAGTTCTCACTAAGTTCACTGAGCATCCTTTTAAGCAGTGTTTTGAACTCAGCATCTGTTAGGTTGCTTATCTCCATTTGCTTAGTTCTTTTCCTGGCATTTTGTTCTGTTCTTTAATTTGGAACCTGTTTCTTTGTCTCCTCATTTTGGCTGCCTTTCTGTGTTTGTTTCTATGTATAGGAAGAGTTACTATGTTTCCTGTGCTTCCTAGGGTGGCCTATTGTGTAGTAAGTGTCCTGCAGGATCCAGTGGCACAGCCTCCCTGATCACCCCAGTTGTGCCCTTGAGGTACACCCCTTGTGTGGACTTTACACTCTTCTGTTGTAATTGCGTCTTGATTGCTGTTGGCACGTCAATGGGAGGGTTTTACTCAGGCTGATCAGCTGCAAGGACTGGCTGTGCCCACTGACCACTGACCTCTGACTTCCTTGGAGGATCAGCTGTGCAGGGGCCCAATACCCAGAGCAAGACTTACTTCAGCAGGGCTCTGGTACCCACTGAGTCCATTCCTTGAGTGTGTCGCTTTGGTGGTGGTGTTTCAATGTGGTCTGAAGCTGTCCACTGGGTGTACTGGCTGTGGGGTCAGGTCAGTGATGCCTGGTGTTCTATTCGGGGCCACCAGGCATAAGCTCCAAAGTGATCTGCAGATGGCTGCTTCTTGTGCTGGGCTTGGAGGTGTCCAGGGAAAGCCAAGTTGTGAACAAAGGCTGGTTGCTTTTAGTGCCAGGCCTGGGGCCACTTAACAAGAGGTATGGGGTTTGCCGAGACCAGATGCTACTTTTTTGAAAGAATTTAGGAAAATGTGAAGCAGGATCGACAGGCCATTCCTTTGGTAAAGCAACTGTCAACAGCTTGGGTGGGCCTGAAAGTTGGGTGGGGCGGGGCCTCAGGGAATCACCAGGGCAGGGCAAACAGTGTGAGCCAGGTTGCTGGGTCCCAGATATGGTGGCCTTCTGCCTGTCCTGTGGGGGAAGGGCTCATCAAAGGAACAAAGGCCTCTGATAGCACGTCTGTCCGTCCGGGAGAAAGCGGCCTCTCCAGCCCTCGCCTCAATGCCATACAACTCGTCCTTCCCAGTACGTTTCTTCCCTGTACGTCTCTGGTACCTTTCCAGCTGCCTCCCCCACGCTGGAGCCTGGAGGGTGCGATTCCTTAAGTTTGTGCGCGGGCCCTTTAAGGAGCTGCCTGGGGCTCTAGCTGCCTCAGCCTCCTCAACCTTCGTTAGCGCTGGTTTTTCAGCCAGAAGTGATGGGGATTCTCTTCCTGGCACTGGAACCCTGAGCTGGGGGCCTGGTGTGGGACGGGGACCCCTCAGTCCTCGGGGAGGACCTTCCCAGCTGAGGTGTCCTCCTGATTTTTATCCGCCACACGTGGGTGTGGGACCAGCCCGTCCCCTCCGCCCCTCCTACCAGTCTGAATGTGGCTGCTGCTTTAATTTCATAGTTGTAGGACTTCCATTTAGGCGGTTTTGAATGATGGTTGTTCTGTAGTTTGGTTGTAACTTTGATGTGGTTGTGGGAGGAAGTGACACTGCGGTTACCTACCCGCCATCTTGACCCGTGAACTTAGGGAAAAGCTAAATCTGTCAATTTTTGCTTAATGTGTTTTGAAGCTCTATTACTGGGTTCATACTCATTTATAATTGTTATGTTTTCCAGTTGAATCATTTATCATTATCATTATGGGGTGTCTTCTTTATCTTTGTTAATACATGTGTGTTATTTTTTTAATCCTCACCCAAGGATATGTTTATTTATTTTTGCAGAGAGAGAAAGGGAGAGAGACAGAGACAGTGATGTGAGAGGGAAACATTGATCAGTTGCCTCCTGTACTCACCCCCACCCAGGATCAAACAAGCAGCCTAGGTATGTGCTGTGACCAGGAATCGAACCCATAACATTTTGGTGTATGGGACAGTGCTGCAAACAACTGAGCCACCCAGCCATAGTGGGCAATATGTATTGTTTTGAAATCTCTTTATCTGATATTAATAATGCTATTCTAACCTACTTTTGCTCACTGTTTGAGTGGGATATACAGGGTGAGGCAAAAGTAGGTTTATAGTTGTAAGTACGTGAAACAGTTAATCTTCTGTTATTATTTATTAATTATTGTATTTTCCGTATGAACAACTGTAAACCTACTTTTGTCCCACCCTCTATTTTCTCTTTTAACTGAGAAAGTGCTTCTTTTCTTATTTTTTTATTGTTGAAAGTATTACAGATGTCCCCCTTTTTTCCCATTGACCACCCTCTTCTCCACTCCCTCCCCCTTCTGCTTTCCTCAACGTAACGGCTGTGTCCATTGGTTGTGCATATATGCATATAAGTTCTTTGGTTTATCTCTTCCTACCCCTTCCACCCCCGATCCCTCTGAGGTTTGTCAGTCTGTTTCCTACTTCCATGATTCTGGATCTCTTTTGGTTGACAGCTTATTTTGTTTATGATGTTCCATAAATAAGTGAGATCATATGGTACTTGTCTTTCTCTGACTGGCTTATTTTGCTCAGCATAATGCTTTCTAGGTCCTTCCATGCTATCTCAAAATGTAAGAGATCTTTCTTTCTTACAGCTGCATAGTATTCCATTGTGTACATGTACTATAGCTTTTTTTTTTTTTTTTATCCTCACCTGAGGACATTCTTCCATGTTTTGTTCAGGTAGAGTGGGAGGGAGACAGAGGAACAGAGAGAGAGAGAGAAACATCGACGTGAAAGGGACACATCGAGTGTCTGCCACCTGTACGACCAACCAGGGCCGGGGACAAACTGCAACTGTGGTATGCGCCCTTAGCGGGAACCGAACCTGGGTCTCTCGGGACCGCAGGCCGACGCTCTAACTGCTGAGCCAAACTGGCCAGGGCTGTACCACAGCTCTTTTATTTACTCATCTACTGATGGGCACTTGGGCTGTTTCCAGATCTTAGCTATTGTAAATAGCGCTACTGTGAACATAGGGGTGTATATAGTCTTCCTGATTGGTGTTTCAAGAAGTAGGATCACTGGGTCAAATGGCAGTTCCATTTTTAATTTTTTGAGGAAACACCATATTGTTATAGTGGCTGCACCAGTCTGCATTCCCACCAGCAGTGTACTAGAGTCCCCTTTTCTCCACATTCTTGCCAGCACTAGTTGTTTGAGGATTTGTTGATGGCCACCATTCTGGCAGGTGTGAAGTGATATCTCATAGTTGTTTTAATTTCCATCTTTCTGATGATTTGAGATGTTGAGCATTTTTTTGTATGTCTCCTGGCCATTAGTATGTCCTGTTTAGAAACGTCTATTCAGGCCCTCTGCCCGTTTTTTAATTGGATGGTTTGTCTTCATTTTGTTGAGTTGTATGAATACTCTATATATTTTGGCAACTGTAAACCTACTTTTGCCCCACCCTGTATTTTCCATTTATTTCCTTTCAACCTTTAAAAATTTTTTTTTTTTTTTTATCCTCATCCGAGGACATTTTTTTCATTTTTTGTACAGACAGAGTGGAAGGGAGAGAGAGGAAGAGAGAGAGAGGGAAACATCGATGTGAAAGGGACACATCAAGTGGCTGCCACCCGCACGACCAACCAGGGCCGGGGACAAACTGCAACCGAGGTACGTGCCCTTAGCGGGGACCGAACCCGGGTCTCTCCGGACCGCAGGCGGACGCTCTAACCGCTGAGCCAAACCGGCCAGGGCCAACCTTTAAAAATTTCCTATTGGCTTCTTAGATATTGTCTTTTGTATTTTTAAGTAAAGGTTGCCCTAACAATTATAATGTGCATTAATTTTTTATAGTTAACATATAATTATGTACTACTTTATTTAAAATACAGAAATCTTGCAGCCTTATAAGCCCATATGCCTTTTCCTTTTATAATTGTTATATATGATACATAATACGTTATATAACCCATGAGATGATATGATTTTAATTTATAGATATATGATTGATAAAGCAATTAAGGTGCCCTGCCGGTGTCGCTCAGTGGTTGAGCATCGACCCGTGCACCAAGAGGTCGCCCGTTTGATTCCCATTCAGGGCACATGCCCAGGTTGTGGGCCTAATCCCCAGTGGGGTTCATGCAGGAGGTGGCCAGTTGATGTTCTCTCTCATCGATGTTTCTATCTCTCTCTCCCTCTCCCTTCCTCTCTCTTTAAAATCAATAAAGAAAAAAAAAGAAATTAAGAAAAAAATAATATATAGTTTTTTTTTGTATTTACAAAGAGATTTGCCACTTCTGACTCTCATCGTTATTTTCTGAGGAGCTATGTTTCCATCTGGTATCATTTCTTTTCAGCCCAAAAACTTCCTTTAGCCTCCCCCCCTTTTAAAACAATTTTTTTTTAGAGAGAGAGGAAGGGAGAGGGAGAGAGAGATAGAAACTTCGATGAGAGAGAACATAGATTGGCTATCTCCTGTATGCCCCTAATCGGGGATCAGGCCCACAACATGGGCATGTGCCCCAACCCGGAATTGAACTGGCAACCTCTTGGTGCATGGATTGATACTCAACCACTGAGCCACACCGGCTGGGCCCTTTAGCCCTTTTTGTAGTGCAGGTCTGTGCGTGACCAAATTTCTTGGATGTCTTTGTTTGAAAATGCCTTTATTTTGCTTTTATTCTTGAAGGATATTTTTGCTAAATGTAGGATTCTGCTTTGACGGTTTTTCTTTACCTTTCAGTACTTTAAAAATATTATTCTATCTGGCCTTCATGGTCTCAGGGGAACTCAGCCATCAAATTGTACTACGTGCTTAATTTGTATGTAACATACATATATATATATACACACACACACACACACATACATATATATGTATGTATATGTATATATATATTTCTCTTGATGCTTTCAAGATACACTGTTTGGCTTTTATCACTTTGAGTATCATATGGGCTTCTATTGCTATAGGTTGCTAGATGTTTAATCTGTTTAGTGTTTGCTTACTTTGTGTGTGAAAATTTCTGTTTTTAAAAAAATCAAATTTGGGGAATTATTAGCTATTATTTCTTCATATTTTTTTCTGCCCCATTCTTTTTGTCCTGTCCTTTTGTTATTCCATGTACACATCCTTAATTTTACTGTTTGATGTTATGTAACAGGTCTCAGAGGCTCTGTTCATTCCCCCTCCCAAATCCTTTGTTTGGTGTGTATGTGTTTAACCTTGAATACCTTCTGCTGATCTATTTTCAAGTCCATGTACTCCTTCCTCTGTCATGTCCATTTTGCTAAGTCCATCCAGTGAATTTTGTGACTCAGAAATTTATATTTTTCAGTTCTAGAATTTTTATCCTGTTCTTTTTAAATCATTTTCATTTTTCTGCTGGGACTTCTTATTCCTCTGATGAGAATTTCATGCATTGCAAGCATGTTTTGTTTTATTTCACTGAGAATAGTTATACTAGTTGTATATACCTTTCTGTTAGTTCCAACATCTGTTTCACTTCATGATCGAACTAGACTGATTTTCTTTTCTTCTGAGAATGTGTTTCATTTTCTTGGTTCTTTGTATGTTGGATAATTTTGGATTGTATCCTGGACATTATAAATGTTAAGTTTTGTAGACTTTGGATTCTATTATTTCCCACTGATGAATAGTGTTTCCTTTATTTTACTGGGTCATTTTCTTGGCTGGGCTTGAACTGTAAACTCTGTTGTTTACTTTGTTCAGATCTTTTGCCTTTAGCTGGGCTGCTTTGAGTCTGTTTTGTATCTATGTGGTTCGGGGATCCATCAGGGAGATGGGTACTCAGAGTCTGCAGGTCCCCTTTCCCTTGTGGGATCCTCCCGATCCTCCCACTCGCTGGAACATTCGCTCTTTCCCAGCTTTCCTTTTCTGGTTCCCGGGTCAGAAGGATTGTGGTTTTTCTGTCTACCCTCACTACTGTGCTTGCTGGTTAGACTGCACTTAGCCCCAGGCTGACCGCCACCCAGCCTGTCTCCTCACCCCCTGGGCAGATGGAACTCCCGCTCAGTCTGTCTGCTCCTGTCCATTCTCCTGTGCTCTCAGGCTGTTGCTTCTTCATCAGGTCCAAGCTTTGTAATTATTTTCTTTGAGAGGAGGAGGAGTTATTGGTAGAGATTTGTTTATCATAACCAGAAGCCTCTATATTTCTTTTTAATTTTTAAGAATTCCTCCTTTCCATGTTTTATTTTTCTTAAGCATTATCCATTGTGTTTGTTTATTCCTATTTCTACTGGCTGTCTTCATTTTTAAAATATTCCTTCTTTAATTTCTAATTCTCTCCAGAGTTCTTTCACCTTCCTTTTAAAAATCTCTCTTTTCTAGTCACCTAATTTCAGTGTGCTGAATAACACAGTTTCAATCATTTTCTTACTTTCTTTGAGCTTGTTTTGAAATATGAGGTTATAGTTTTCAGTGCATGTCTCTGCTTCTTATTTTCTTCCTCATGATAAATTTGTATGGGATTTTTCTGTTGCTCATTTTTTAAAGCAAAATAAGTTTCCCTGTAATTTTAGGAGAGAGGCTTAGGTCAGGATAACTTTTGGGCTCCTCTTGTATTTTCTTGTTTTAGTGATAAAAATATGCTCTTTTACTTTCTGAGATCTGTCTTCTTTGATTCCCTTCCCCACTTTTATTTGAACTTTCTTTCTCCTCTGCATCTAATATTCTTACACTGTTCAGTGGGGATTCTATTCCCAGCAGTTGCTTCTGAGCACAGGACTTTGTCTTGAAGGTACCTTTGGTTTGTTAGTGTTTAGAGTTGAGCATCTGCTCCCTCAATACAGATCTTATTCCCTGAAGAACGCCCTCCCCGCTTTGACTTCCGTTTTCAGGTTGGGCTACCATAGTTTCCTGTGAGTACCTGTGGTTGATTTGAGGGTCCCCCTGTCCAGAGGACCATCAGGCCCAAAGGCCTTCCTTTTGTGTCTCCCTGCGTGGATGCTGATAGTGCATGGATGTGTGACTGTCAGAAGTTGGTCCTATTCTCCGATAATTGGTTCACAGGGCTACTTTGTCACCTAGTTTTGTTGTAGATATTGTCAACCAGTCTTTGGGTTGTCATCCTCATTGATCTGTCTGTTTTTAGTTGAGGGAATTGGGTTGATTAAAAAACTATACTGCTGCTTTTGCTCTCTTCCCAGATCCCTCCTGTTTTAGCATATTTAACTGTACCCTTTAAAAAACCCTATTCTCTGGTAGTTACGATTCATTCCTTGAATAAATGGCTGCTGCCTTTAGAACCAGACTTGTGACTCTTCACCCACTCTCGGTGTCTGTGTCAAGATGAAGTCATGGCAGCCACTTTAGTTCTTTCTGTTTTTCTATTGCCACTAAGAGGCGATGACTAAAATTTGTAAGTGTGGGAATCTTTACATCAATGGCAATACTGTGTTTTCTTTATACTGCTGAGTTTGGGCTTGTTCTTTGTTTCTTGAAATTAAATAATATATTGTTTATATTCACTATAAAGAAAAACAAGGGAATGCTTAACAGAAAAGTTAGAAAAGTATTTACCTTTATGATGAGTGAGGGGGATGAAAATAGAGATTGATATAGATAAAATACAGGAAATGTTCTGTCTTTTATCTGGGTGGTGGCTACATGAATGTACATTTAATATTAATTTTGAAACTGTATACATAATTTATGCCCTCTATCATATCATAAAGATAAGCTAATTAGAGTCTCCGGGACACAGTTTGAATTCAGTAGCCTTGAGAGCCCTTCTGGGGATGTCATTGAGCAAGGTCAGGAGTGAATCCAAGGAAAGCAGGGTTCACCCCAGTTCGGGCTTTTGGTGGATGCAGAAGTGTGAGCCATGTACTGGACCTCTAGCAAAAATATGGTTGGGGAGTGGGCTACTACTCTGTATTTCTGCTTACACTCAGTATGACCTACCCCTAGTTCTTAGAAGTAGACCAAAGAAGAATATTTTGGGAGTAGAATGAGGGTCCTTAGCTGTTTCAGGAGACAGAGAGTAGGAACTTCACTGGCTTAAGAAGAAGTAAGAATGGGGCACACTCACCCAGTCGTTCTGCCTTGGGTTAAAGCCCAGTATACAGGGCGGGGGCTCTCGGCGAGGACAGCTTTCAGCAGTCGTCTCTTGTACCGCACTGCTCTGGTCTCGACCGACTGCCTTCTGTGCTGACGCGCAGCTGGTCTTTCCTAGGAGAAAGGATGCATGGGAAATGAATTTTCATGAATGTCAAAGTATGTCCTTTTTTTTGGTTAATCCTCACTCGAGGACATTTTTTTCATTGATTTTTAGATAGACTGGGAGGGAAGGAGAGAGAGGGAAAGAGAAATATTCATGTGAGAGAGACATCCATTGGTTTCCTTCCAATGACCCCAGCCGGGGCCAGGATGGAACCTGAAACCCAGGTAGTACCCTTGACTGAGAATCAAACCCGTGACCCTTCAGTCGATGCCCTAACCTTTGAGCCCAACCAGCTAGGGGTGTGTCTTTATTTATTTATTTATTTATTTATTTATTTATTTATTTATTTTTTATCCTCACCCGAGGATATTTTTCCATTTTTTTGTACAGATAGAGTGGGAGGGAGAGAGAGGAAGAGAGAGAGAGAGAAACATCGACGTGAAAGGGACACATCGAGTGGCTGCCACCCGCACGACCAACCAGGGCCGGGGACAAACTGCAACTGAAGTACGTGCCCTTAGCGGGAAACGAACCCTGGTCTCTTCGGACCGCAGGCCGACGCTCCAACCGCTGAGCCAAACTGGCCAGGGCTTTATTTTTTATTTATAGCCTGCCTGAATATAGATTTCTACTTTGAGAACAATTTTTTCCCAGGGTTTTAAAGGCATTGCTTCATTATTGTCTTGCTTCCAGTGTTGCTTTTGAGAAGTCCGAAGCCACTCCAATTTCTGGTCTTTCCTAAGTGATGTAAATTGTTAAAAATCTTTAGATTTTTAGAATCTTTTGTTTGTCATCAATTTCTGACATTTCACAATGACATGCCTTGTTATGTGTCAATTATGATTCCTTGTGGTAGGCTTTTTTAATCTGCGGTACTCTAAAATGTTCTTAACAGTTTTGTGAATGATTTTAACCCCTTTGGTTCTACTATTGCCTTTTTCTGGAACTCCTTTTATTCTGATGGACCTCCTAGATGGATCACTTCTGTCTTATTTTGTCTCTGTTTTTTGCTGTACTCTGGGGGGAATTTCCTCAACTACATTTTAGCCCTTTTATAATCGATTTATTTTTAGGATCTTATTTTTTATTTGCAAGGACTCCTTTGTTTTAGTCTCTGCATTTTTGGGGGACAATACTGGATTTAATAGAAACTATCACGGACACTTGTGCTGGGAGTGTCGGGGCGCGGTTACTCGCAGTGGGGCTGCAGGATGGGCTCAGTGCACACCGCACCTTGGCAGCAGCGGCCGCACCCCCAACCTCAGCCCCTGCGCTGGTGCAGCCGCCCTCCACCCTCTGCTCTTCCTCCCTTGGTTCGCACCAGGGCTGATCAACTGACTGAAGAACAGGTTGCTGAATTCAAGGAAGCTTTCTCCCTATTGGACAAAGATGGGGATGGCACCATCACAACAAAGGAACTCGGCACTGTCTTGCAGTCACTGGGTCGGAACCCAACAGAAGCCGAATTGCAGGATATGATCAATGAAGTGGATGGCACCATTGACTTCCTAGAGTTTTTGACTATGATGGCTAGACAAATGAAAGATACGGACAGTGAAGAAGCAATCTGCCAGCCATTCGGAGTCTTTGACAAGGATGGCAATGGTTACATCAGTGCGGCAGAACCACATCATGTCATGACAAACTTAGGAGAAAAACGAACAGATGAAGAAGTAGATGAAACGATCAGAGACGCAGATATTGATGGAGATGGACAAGTCAACTATGAGGAATTCGTACAGGTGATGACTGCAAAATGAAGACCTACTTTCAACTCCCCTCCTCCCCCCAGAAGAATCCAATTGAACCTTTTACTTATCTCTTGCGAAAAAAAAAAAAATCATTTACTCATTCTGTTTCTATATAGCAAAACTGAATTCAAAAGTACCTTCTGTCCACACACACAATCTGCATGTATTGGTTGGTGGTCCTGTCCCCTAGAGATCAAGCTACACATCAGTTTTACGATATAAATCCTTTACTACCTGAATGATAAGGAAGCACTAGTGGACTCCTCGCAGTTCCATTTGCTAATGATTAACACACTGTTTGGGCTGGCCGGTTTTTCATGCATGCAGCTTGACAATTGAGCAGTCAGGCATTTGTATTAAAAATGAAAAATGGAAAAACAACTTCAAAACCTATTCAAATGGGTTCTAGTTCAGTTTGTTAGTATAAATGGTCATAGCTGGTTTGCTGAAAGCAAACACATTTAAAATTGGTTTGCCTCAGGATGTGTGTAGAAAAATGGGTGAAGGATAAACTGTCTAGACGTAGCCCACTAGCAGGATGGTCCCTCTTGTACTTCCATGTGCCCGACCTGTGGTGACGGTGACACACCCTGGTGGCGTGCCCACGTGTGTTGGTTTAGTGTTGCCTGCATCGTACTAGAGCGAGATGGGTGTCAGGCTGTCACCATTCACACAAATTTTTAAAAAGAAACTCTTGCCAAGGGAGCATCTTTGGACTCTCTGTTTTTAAAACCTTCTGAACCATGACTTGGAGCCAGCAGAAGCTGTGGACTTCAGCACAACCATCAACATTGCTGTTCAAGAAATTATAATTCACATCCATTCCAAGTTGTAAATGCTAGTCTTTTTATTTTTTTCCCAATAAAAAGACCATTAACTAAAAAAAAAAGAAAAGAAATAGAAAATATCACAAGCTCATTGGTCTATGAACTTAAAACAGAATGACAGTACAATTATGTATAAAATTTAAAGACAAAATGCGGATATCAAAAACAGCACCTAAGAGGCCTGAGCCGGGCACTGAATAATCTTCACCAGAAATAGAGGCGGCAGCAGCTTGAAACAGGCACAAAGATGGGGAAGAGGAGGCTTAAAAGAGTAAAAGGAAGGCAGAGCAATAGACTCACCTTGTGAAGGGTCAAGGGACGAAAGGGTTGTATTTCCTGATGTTCATGCCCCATGAACCTGGGAGGGTTAGGAGGGCAGGGTATTATAGGTGGGGAAAGGCACCTGGAGAAGCATTTGTGTGTTGTCTTGGCACTCAGCTCCTAGGGAAGCGGGAGAACATGTCACTCGTGTTGTGACTCACCTCATGATTGAGCTGCTTGTCCCAGCCCCCATCACGCTGGCTGAACACCACATTGAAATCGAACCAGTGGGCTTTCTACTTATTAATGAGTAAAAGGGGGAGTCTCGGAACAAAAACACAGGACTCTGTTGGAAAAGGGTTTCTGCCTTCCCCCTAGTGCTGGAGGGTTCTTGAGGGAGAGGAATGTGATGTTACTGGGTCCCCTGAAGCTCTGAGTTTATCAACAAAGCCTCCTCGTTAGCCCCTACCCTCCCAAATCCTTCCCCAGGGAGTCCTCCGAGTTCATGGAAAGGCCAACTGAGAGAGAAAACAAAAACAAAGCTGAGGAAAGAAAGTAAGGGGCAATTTTCTTTCCAGGACACTTGTTACTGACCAGAGGGTCTGCTCCTCATGCTTCTTGTCGCAGGCACGTCCTGCAGCAGCTGTAGCGCCTGCACTTGTTTCGTTTTTCAAAGAAGAGGACTCCAACTTCATTCTTGGCTAGAGTAGCTCATCTTTCTGATATTCATAGCAGGTTTGTTTTTTAAAGGTTTTCTTCTCCTACATAGATTATTTTTCTCTAAGCTGATTTTCTGTTCCTCTGGTCTGTCTTCCATGTTAGAGGTTTCCTTTAGATGGCTGGCCATTCCGTTTATGGTTAAGTGTTGGGACCAAGGAGCTGACCTGAGCACATTGTTGGGGACATTAACTGGGAAACCCCTGATGTCACTATCTTTCTTCAGGTCATTCATTTTTGATTGGTCAGGTTCACAGAAAGAAGGAGAAAAAAAAGAGGCTTCCAATCTCCTTTGTGAAGGGTAAGGGCCTGTCTGCTAGGTGTAGGGTGGGGCAGGCAGGGGTTGGCTCAGCTCTGTATTCAGTATTCAAACTTTATATACCCACTAAATCCCATTGCTTTGGGTAGGGTAACTGGTCTACAACTGCAGTTGGTTTCCTTTATTTGGTGTATACTCTCTTCAGACAATAAACTTCAGATCCACTGATTTGGGGTGAGGTGTTCTCTTAGGGGTGTGAAGCAGTGGAGAGAATTTAGGGATCATTTTTCTTCTTAAAACAACTTTCAGCCAGTCCTTCCTTTTTTTTTTTTTTAAGATCTCATTCCTGCTCCACACCTCTAGTTCAGACCTCTCTGGTGCTGCCAATTCTATGCCTTTTGAGAATTCTGAGATGCACATTGTTCGTTGTCACCTTGCCTTGCTGTTGGCCTGGGATTTGACTCTCTCTGGTCTGCCAAGTCAATTGATATTTGTCAGTTGGCTTTTTTTTTTTTATCCTCACCCGAGGACATTTTTCCTGATATTTTGTTCAGATAGAGTGGGAGGGAGAGAGAAAGAGAGAAACATCGACATGAAAGGGACACATCGAGTGGTTGCCACCCACACGACCCAACCAGGGCCGGGGACAAACTGCAACCGAGGTACATGCAACCGAGGTAGATGCCCTTAGCGGGAATCAAACCCGGGTGTCTCTGGACCGCAGGCCCATGCTCCAACCGCTGAGCCAAACTGGCCAGGGCAAGTCAGTTGGCTTTCAAGCTTTCAATTATGTTGTTTTGTGTCTTCTTGCCTATTGTTCCTTTCTTCTTATCTTTAAATGATCCTTTTACTTGAGTTTGGTGGCATTTCAGGAGTGTATGATTTAGATGATTTGTTCACTTTGTGGTCTTAACCCAGAAACTTTCTCCCATTTTTTTATGTTTAACATTTTTTCATTCTTTATGTCTTAACTTAAATATGATCTCTTCTGAGAGGCTTCCCAAACAACCCCATGTAAAGAAGGGATTTCCTATTTTTTTTCAGATAGAGTGGGAGGGAGAGCGAGGAAGAGAGAGAGAGAGAGAAACATCGATGTGAAGGGACACATCGAGTGGCTGCCACCCGCACGACCAACCAGGGCCGGGGACAAACTGCAACCGAGGTACATGCCCTTAGCGGGAACCGAACCCGGGTCTCTCTGGACCGCAGGCCGACGCTCTAACCGCTGAGCCAAACCGGCCAGGGCACCTAGGTCCTTCTTTATTCTCAATTTTAGCTCCTGCCTGGTTCTTTATAGACCTGTAAAACATTTTTTTGGGTCCATTTTGTTCATCTTTAACACAGTCTATAAACATCATGAGATCAGGGGCTGTAGCTATCTCATGCACTGTTATACCCCAGTATTGGGCACATAGTTGACTCTCAGTAAATATTTGTTGAATGAGTAAAAGAACAATTTATATGTTTTCTGCATGAATTAAAATTTTTTTAATTAATTAATTTATTTTTGTTACAGATGTTTCTTCTCCCCCCCCAGACACCCTCCTCCCTATCCCGCCCCCCGCCCCCTAGCGTTGTTTATGTCCATTGGTTATGCATGCTCTGCTTGAACTTTTGAAATTGGTAACAGTTTACTCCCTTTTTTCATGTATAGGAAAAGAAGGGCAGGGGAATAAAACAACACCTACCTTATAGGATTGTTGTGAGGCTTGGAAGAGTTACTAGGGTAAAGGGATTAAAATAGTGCCTAATACATACTCAATACTAAAAATGATTATAGTTTTAAGAATCTTAAAAAGAGTCTCTAAAGAGTTATAATTTTATATGTAATTGTCATTCAGTTTGAGGAAGTTAGAGAAAATGTTGTATGCTGGACTGAATTATTCTTGGGAATTGTGCAGTATGTTCTGAGTAACCGCACATCTGAATTTTAACTCCAGGTCGATCACGAATCTCAAGTTGGATTTTAGCACTGTGATGGAAGAGAAAGTAGGGTCTGAAATATTTCCCAGAGTTTATCCATGTAGCCAGACATTTAAATTTTAGGATAGTGTTGTTTATGATTATCTTCTTGTTTAGGCAGTACTGGGATATCTGCATCTACTTAGAGTATAATTTATTTTCAGTGCAATCATTTTCTTTTGAAATGGAGCTACGTTTATTGGACAGATGGCTGATAATTCAAATATGTCTTGTGTATTGCACTTAGGTATAGAAACTTAAAGCATGATTCAGAGTCATCAGCTTCTGTATATCTCTGAAATTATTTAATTTCTAACAAATAGCTCCTTAGTTCCTCAAACATCTATGATTTTAGAGAGCTCAATACAGTTTAGCAATGAGAGGTTAAAAAATTCTCTAGCTTTTGTCTGCTAACTCCATATGTCTAGATTTATAATTTCTTGAAAAAATCAGTAATACTCTTGTTTTCCTATCCCCCCACCCACCCGGTCCTTGCAGTTTCAAATACTTTCTTCTTGTCGCATCAGGAAGAAAGTACAGACATGTGAGTCACTGTTTGGACGGGATGAGAGGTACTCAGAATTTGGCCTCTTAGACTCTTCAATTTCAGAATCTTGATCAGAGGAAGCTGCCTAGTATACTTTTAAAAACAAGTTTATATAACCTAACTCGATTGCATGAAAATAAAATAGAGTTCCATATTCCATTTCAAATTATTACTAGTACCCAATGAACTCTCAACCAGAAGAAAATTCGCCACTTTATCACTTCCTCCATCACACTGTGAAATGAATCTGATTTTCACAGTTTCTAGTACAAGCTCTCCTGACCAGTAGTGCAACAGAAATACAGAAATCCAAAGAGCAACCTTCTCTTCTGACGAATAAATTGTGTTCCCCCTTTTCTGTATTGCGAGTGCTTCATCTCTGGCAAATGAAATGTTTCCATGGTAAGACATTTTCCAGTTGGCAAGTGATTAGGTGTCACTAATTCATGCATGAAAGCATTGGATGATTTCAGGTATCTATGTGTTTTTATTTTATTTTATTTTTATTGATTTTTTGAGAGAGAGAGAGAGGGAGGGTGGGAAATAGATAGAGCATGCGCGCGCGAGAGAGAAAGAAACATAGATGTGAGAGAAACATCGATTGGTTGCCTCCCACATGTGCACTGACTGGGGATCACATCCACCACCTTTTGGTGTGTGGGATGATGCTTCAACCAACTGAGGCACGCTGGCCAGGGTTTGATGTGTTTTTTTATATGCTAAAACTGTATGGTGGGCTACAACTAGTTCATTTGTTTCTCTTTATAGGTGACATGTCAGAATGTGGTTCTATTATTTACCTCCTATGTGACTTGGGCAAGTTACTTAACCTCTCTAAGCCTTGGTTTTCTCATTGATAATATGGGATTAACAATAATAATAATAATAATAATAATACAACTATTATTTTTATGTTTACTGGCACGACATAAATACTCAGAATTTAAAATTATTATTATTATTGTGACCCAGAGGGCTAGGATTATTATGTCTTTTTATTGTTGATTTATCCATATCTCAAAGTGCCAAGCACATTAGTGAGCGTTCAATCAATATCTGATAAATGAATAAGATCACTGATAGCTTTTTCTTCACCTTTGTTGCTTAAGTTTTGTTTAATATGTAAAATCATCTAAACTCCTGACATACTGTTTTTTACAAGTTAATGGCTCAAAAGTGTAATTGAACAATGCATGTGGTAGTGCTTTGAAAATGTAAAGGCTATCCAAATTAATTGATGATGATGATCATCATCATGGTATGGTGATGGCGTCACCCGCTGAAGAACAGGAGTGTTCTTTGCTGACCTCTCCTGTCTGCTGAAAGTGCTGGGTCAAGTTTGCCACTTGGAACTAAAACCACGTATATTTGGAAGAATTAACAACAAATTTTTGACACCTGATGTTCTTTTGTTTTTGAGGGGAAATTTGTTTTGACTCTTTAAATATGTGTATCCTTTTCCATCACTCTTCATTTGTATCTTTTATGAGATTTTACTTTCAGTTAAAGAGGATGATCATCCTCAAAGAAGGAGGATTATTCTTTGATTAAGGACTTAACTAAGAATTGGGTTCCTCACTAGAACTCCAAACAATGCCTGTGGCATTGTTCTCCCTTCATCTCCATTTCTGAATATCTTTATTATTGGCTATATTTACTTCTAATTACTATAATTAAAAATGTTTTATTGTTGTGAGTATTACAGATGTTCCCTATTTATGTATTTACTTTTTTATTCTTTAAAAAAGACAAGTTTCTGAATATAAAACCAGATTTCAATACCAAATGCACTAATAACTCTGTGTGTGTGTTTGTGTATATTTAAGGGGTTATGCTTGATTTTGTTGATGAAAGATCTTTGCTGTGTTTTTCTTACTTTACAGGTTACTCCATTTTAAGGGACAGAATAGTGGACTGGGAAAGGGGAAAGAGAAGGATATCACACGTAACTGCTAATTATAGTAGCAATTTATTATCTACTATGTGCCTGTCATTGTGATAAGTAGTTGATACATGTGATATTTTAAAATCCCTATTTTATGGGTTAGGAAATTGAGGCTCAGAGAAGTTCATTACCCATGCGCTCATAGCTGGTGAGTAGAAGAGCCTGAATTCAAATGACACCTGGCTCTTTTGCTATATGTTTCGAACTCTTGGTTCCTCCATTTTCCCATCTGTAAAATGGAATATTTCATTTTAGTTGGGGGTGGGAAGTTCCAGTTTTGGGGGTGAGGTGAGGAAGAGGGTTGAGGAGACTCTCGTAGTAACTGCAGAAAATTACAGATATAGAATGGAATAAATGAAAGGTTTGGAGAAGCTGGAACATGGGGGAAGAAATGAAAATAAAGACACTACAGGCCCATATTCTCTGTGTCCTTGTGGGAGTGCAAGTTATAGTTGTGATGCCAGAAGGTAGTGAGGAAGGGGTGCATATGGATTTTGTAAAATGCCCCTCGAAGATCTTGTTTGGCTCCTGACATAAAGGGATTTATTTGTTACTGTTATTGGGTGTGATAGTACTATTGTGATTATGCTATAAATGTTTTTATTATTCAGAGATTATATAAAATAATTATAAATGGAATCATCTGATTAATAGCATTTGCTTTATTATTATTATTATTATTTTGTTAATCCTCACCCAAAGATATTTTTCCATTAATTTTTAGATAGAGTGAAACAGAGGAATGGGGAGAGAGAGAGAGAAACATCAATGTGAGAGATACACATCAATCTATTGCCTCCCACACAACCCTGACTAGGGCCAGGGATCGAACCTGCAACTCAGGTGCGTGCCCTTGACCAGGAATTGAACCCACAACCCTTTGGTGTGCGGGTTGACGCTCTAACCACTGAGTAAAATGGGCCAGGGCAATAGCATTTGCTTTAAATACTCAAACTAAAAATTACTGTGGTCGGGAATAGATGGGGACTAGTAAAGTTGAGTGTTGGGTACATGGGCTTTATATTTTACTTTTCTTCCTATTTGTATGTGTTTAAATTTTTTTTTGTTCGTCCTTACCGAGGATATGTTTTTATTGATTTTAGAGAGAGAGGTAGGAAGGGGGGTTGGAGAGAGAGAGACAGAGACAGAGAGAGAGAAACATCATGTGAGAGAAAAACATCAATTGGTTGCCTCCTGTATGCACCCTGACCAGGGATCGACCCTGCAACCTGGATATATGCCCTGACCAGGAATCAAACCAGTGACCTTTCGGTGCACGGGATGATGCTCCAACCAACTGAGCCATGCTGGCCAGGGCTGTGTTTAAAATTTGTATAGTAAAAAGTAAAAAAATAAAAAACCCAAAACCAAACTCCTTTCTCTACAAAAGTTCTATGTGGAAATAAAGGATAAACAGAGAAGCAGCAGTTATGCTTATGAGGACTTCTAGATGCAGTGTGCTAAAAGGATACAAGTAATTTGAATATTAGGGTTAGTGGTTATCAGACAGGACTGCAAATTTTTGGCTGTTTCTATTACATTATCCCCTAAGTTTCCTCACCTTGAGCTCTTTAACAGTATTAAGGGTTTAAGTTGTGTTCTCGAATGGTATAGTTAGCCTGGGTACCTTCTGCACTCAGGGTATCTTTTCTGTGGTTATTATCCAACAGAGGATGGGAGCCTAACTCATTCTGATTAGAACAGGGCCAATTTTAGCTGTGCTGTGACCTGTATATTTTCTACTTCTCTTAAAATTACGTTTCCCAAAATGTCCTTCCTACGGGTGTGTCTCTCTGAAGGGTGTTTCACTTTCCTTCTTCACCTAGAGGTACGTAGCTCTAATCTTCAGTGGAGACTGACTCAGAGCCTGCGGACTCTGTATATCCCTCTGCTCTGACTAGTCAGGTGAAACTGGGCACATAACATCCTCTGACTGTAAGGCCATGCCTGGTTTATCGTACAATTAGTCACTCAGAGTGGGGCTCTCTGTCTGCCCCTCTGACTCTTGGAGTAGGTCTTTCTTGCTCTCTCTCCATCCTTGCAGACACAGACCATGCTCAGCCCTTCAGCTGGCTTTTAGGCAGACCAGCTCCACACTCCAAAATGGCTAGCAGAGGAACTGGGGACTTTAGAAGAAAGTGATACAGTAGTTCTTGTGATACAAATAGTTCTTCCTCTAAGCAATAATAAGAAGAGGTACAGGGAACTTTTGTGTCATATCCAAGATCCAAAACTAGTCCGTGAAAGGAATATAAATTCTAAACTGCTTTGTTGTACTAAGAATCATATTTATGAATTCATTCATTCATTCATTCATTCATTCATTCATTCATTCATTCGTCAAACATTAATTTACAACCAGGCACTCATTAAATGCTGTATATACAAAAATAAAAGGGAGTTTCTGATCTCAAGGAGCTGATAGCCCAGTGGAAGAGACAGTGATTGAGTTAATAATCACAGCATATCGTAGTAAGTAATACGTTAGAGGGAGCTATGAAAGTGCCGAGGAGATGCATCCAGTGCAGCTTGCGGTAGGGAGGGCTGGTTACCTATTGCAGAAGTGGTTACGGCTGAGCTCTGAAGAATTCTTAGGAGCTGATCAGGCGGAGAAGTACAGATTGCATTCCTGTGGAGAGAATATGATGTGCAAAACCACGGGAGGGTGTGCATCATGAGTTGTGGTGTCTGCACGTCGGCATGGGTCACGTGTGGTACATATGGAAAAGACAGAAGATGAAGCTTGACAGATGAGCAAGGATCCGTTCATGCTAGATTCTAAGTTAATTACTTCGATTTCAACCAGCAGAAAATGAGGAAGATTTGCATTTTAGATCACTTTGGATGTCATGTAAAAGAAAGGGTCAGAAGGGAATCAGTCTGGATATCACAGCAATAACCTAGGAAAGAGATTGTGCAAGCTTGAATTAAGATGTAGATGGAGAAGAGAGTAGACTTTAGACATGATTTCTAGGTGGAACCAATTGGACCAACAAGTAGAATCTACTAGCCATAAGAGACACTTTGAGAGACACAGAAATAGTGAACTAAGACAGATATGCAGGATGATTAAGAAGGATGTCTAATTCCTTATTGATCCTCTAATCAAGAGAATAAATAAAAAAGGCATTATGCATAATTTTTACTTTAACCATTGTGGTGAATATTTATAGTAATCCAAATTTATGAATTACTCTTTATGTCTGTCATTTCTCAGTGAAAGATTAGACTGAAGAGAAGATGAACAGTTTAAAAAGGGGCAATGACAGCAAATCCATAAGCAGTGGGCTTTATATGGTGGAAGAAGACACTGATAAAAAATAAAATAGAGCCCTGGCCAGTTTGGCTCAGTGGTTAGAGTGTTGGCCCATGGACTGAAAGGTTGTGGATACGATTCCTGGTCAAGGGCATGTACCTGGTTTGCAGATTCGACCCCTGGCCCTGGTCAGGGTCATGTGGGAGGCAACCAATCGATGTGACTGTCTCACACTGATGTTTCTCTCTCTCTCCTCCTCCCTCCCTTCCACGCTATCTAAAAATCAATGGAAAAATATCCTTGGGTGAGGATTAATAACAAAAAAAGATAGAATTAGGATACATGCCTCATATCTACATTAGTAACCAACATTTGCAAAGAATGTCCGGGAAGTACTATTATAATTATTCATTTGGCAGGAATTAGAACAAAACAGATAAACAAACAAGAACGTTTGAAGCTCAGAGATATTAAATGATTTGCTTGAGGTCACACATGGCTGTAGATGGGAGCTCACACTGTATCAGAGTCCTCTGCAGGATATTATGATAACTCTAGGACAGTTACCTAGCATGTTTAGGGCCCATGACATGAAAAGTAAAATGAATGGCCTATTTGAAGAAAAGAAAATGAGTAAATACTGAAAATGATGATGAAGAACCTATACATTCCTTTGGAATATATAGCAAACAAAATGATTATTTGGAGTTCCTTTGGAAGGAGAGATGGGAAGAAAATAAGTCATGAAAAAGAGTTCTGCATTATTTATATGTCAAACAAATTTTATCTGGAAATTACTTATTTGTGTAATTGATATTAGGATTTTAAGAATTTATTGAGAGAACATTGATAGGATATAGGAGAGGTGACATTTAAATTTTCAGTTCATTTCTACCCTTGTATAAAGGTTGACCATCTGTTATGTACCTAGCATTGTGACAAATTCTAAGGGAGTTACACATGTTATGTAAGACAGTTCTGTCCTCAGAGATGTTAAGTGTTGTTAGGGATACCAGATCTGCAAATATGAAACTCATTTAGAACCGCACAGAACGGAAAGTGATGAACTTATATAATGAAATGACACGCGTTTTGAGGCAGATAATGAGTAGTCAGAAAAGGAAGATAGTGATAATGTCTGCAGTCAGTTAGAAGGCCTCATGAATGGTGTGACTCTTAAGATGGGCCTTAAGGATTAAAGGGAATTGATTTTTCAAGATAAAACACGTGGGGCTAGTGAGGTAAACAAGTTTCATTTTGTGTTTTCTAAAGGAATAAACAGATTTAGTCCTAATACTTCATCTGTTCTCTATCATGTTACTTAATGAAATATGGGAAACAACCTAATGTCAAATAATGGAATAAGGGAAGTATTACTATTTCATGATATATCATACAATTAAATGCTATTAAGCTAATAAAAATCATGAAAGAATGTAGCCTGGTGGAGATGCCTGTCTTACAGCCAGACTGTCAGTTCTGCCACTTATTAGCTTTGTGTCTTTGGGCAAGCCATTTACTCTTTGTGAGTTTCGGTTTATATGACTTTAAATGGAAATGATAATTACTTTGAAAAATTATTGTGAGGATTAAAAATAATGTATATAGAGCACCTGATAAATAGTGGACATTCAATAAACATTATTATTCATATATATTACTAGTATGTAAAGAGATACTACCTGAAGGAAATTGTCTCTGTTCTTATCAAAAGCTTAAAATAAGTATTTCCTGTTTGATTCAGCAATTCCACAATTAAAAATTTGTTCTAAGATAACTAAAGATGTATGCACATATTTAAAAGGATATTCTTTGCAACATTGAATAGAATAGTGAAAAATAACCCCAAATTTCACAAATAGGTGATTGGTGAAATAAATTATGATTCACTTACATAAAGGAAAATCATAAAGCCACTAAAATGATGATGTAGAAATGTACTTCTGGTAGGGTACAGACTGACAAACCTCAGAAGAGGGGGCGGGGGGCAGGGGAGAGAAGAGATAAACCACAGAACTTATATGCATGTATGCGTAACCATGGACATAGACAGCAATGCTGGGGGTAGGGGCAGGATTGGAAGAAGGGTGTCAATGATTAAAAAGTAGAAATATCTGTAAGAAGAACAAAAGCCTTAGAAATCTCAAGTGAAAATAGAACAAGATACATTCACTATATCATGAGGGATATTATTTATTGATTGATTTTTTTTCTTTATTGATTTTAGAGAGGGAGAGGGAGAGAGAGAGAAACTTTGATGAGAGACACCATCGATTGGCTGCCTCCTGCATGCCCCCCACTGAGGATTTGGCCCACAACCTGGGCATGTTCCTGGCTGGGAATCGAACCAGCACGGCCTCTTGGTGCATGGGCTGATGCTCAACCACCGAGCCACACCAGCTGGGTGTGAGGGATATTATTTAGATATAAGAACAAAAGAGTAGAGGATCTAAGTGTTTAGTATGAATAATGAATATGGGGAGAATGGGGATGGAAAGGCAAGAGGTCACTGCACCAACCTTGAAAAGTTTATAGTACATACATGATAAGAACAAGAAAAAAGAAATATAATTCATCTACATTAATATGCAATAAATGTATTTATCATATATTAGTAAAATAAAAAGATGTTATTAATTAATTTATTTTATTCCTCACTCGAGGATATTTTTCCACTTATTATCAGATAGAGTGGGAGGGAGGGATAGAGAGAGACAGAGAGAAACACTGATGAGTCACATCAGCTTGTTGCCTCCCGCACAACCTGACCAGGGCTGGGGACAAACATTAACAGAGGTACGTGCCCTTGACCGGAATCGAGCCCATGACTCATTGGCCCGTGGGCCGATGCTCTAACCACTGGGCTAAACAGGCCAGGGCTAAGATATGTTAATCAAAGAGAAAGTACTTCTGATATAGAAAGTGAGGAAAACAGATTCTAAAATTATATGCAGTAAAATCTCATTTTTTGTAAATGTATATTTATGTAGAGAAAATTTTTTAGAAGGATAATACATCAACATATGTTAACTCTGGTTTTCTCAGAAGGGTGGGCCTTTAAGTGATTTTTATTTTCTTCATTGTGCTTACCTGAATTTTTTACTTTTATGGTAACGAGCATAAGTAATTAAATATTAAAAATTAGGAATGAGTTGCTAGTAAAAATATTGATACAGATAAATGCTTAAGATTGAAAGAAAAAATATTTAAAACTTATGTATTATATAATTTTGTTAAAATATTTTTATATATGCCTAAAAGGAATGACTGAATTATGTTTCTTTGGCTTCTTCTCTCAAAACGTAGCAAAGCTTTGAAGACATGTGGAGATAGGATGGGTAATGAGGTAGCAGCAGGCAGAGATTGGACTCGCGCATGCCTGGGTATAAGTCATCCCTTTCTCAGGCTCCCTTTGTGTTTTCTTCATTTTTATCACCGCTTTAACAGTTGGCTTTCTTGGCTGTTTTCATGAAGAAACAAAGTTTAACCACTGCCCAAATCCATTCTCCCCCTCTCACTTTCTTTCCCTTTATCCTTACTAGGACCCAGCAAATTCAGCACCTACTAGTCACTGGGCAGATGTAATGATGAACAAGAGACATAGTTCTTGGAACCTACTTTCCATTTGGGAGAGAGAGTCAACAATCAAGTATATAATTAAATGACGTATATAATTAAAAGTTATAAAAATAGAGCCCTGGCCGGTTTGGCTCAGCGGTTAGAGCGTCGGCCTGCGGTCCAGAGAGACCCGGGTTCCCGCTAAGGGCACGTACCCCGGTTGCAGTTTGTCCCCGGCCCTGGTTGTTTGTGCATGTGGCAACCATTCGATGGTTCCCTTTCACATCGATGTTTCTCTCTCTCTCTCTCTCCCTCCCACTCTATCTGAACAAAAAAAAAAAAGAAAGAAAGAAAAATGTCCTCGGGTGAGGATTAAAAAAAAAAAAAGAATAAGATATTAAAATATAGAAAGATGTGGCTGGAGGTCAGAGGATCAGTTTAGACCGTAAGTCAGCAAAGACCTCTGTGTGTCAACCTTGTGAGTAGGAGTGAGCCAGACAAAATATGAAGGGAAAAGCATTCTAGGAAGAGGGACAAGTAGTACATAGGTTTTCAAGTAAAAAATAGTTTTGTGTGTTCAAAAACTGGTATGACATGAGGTTGGAAGGTAGGCAGGAACCTGATATAATATGTTGAGGATTTTGGATTATATCGAGGGCAATGGGCAGCCACTGAAGGATTTGCATGAAACTTTATATTTCAAAAATATCTGCTTGGCTGCTCCGAGGAGAAAGCACTGGAGAGAGGCAAGAGAGAGCCTGGAAGATGATGGTGCCCAGTAATGATAGCGAAGGTAAAGAATAGAAGACAATTGGAGGTATATTTTGTTGGTAGCATTGATAGGACACAGTGACAGATTGATTAAGGGAGTGAGGGAGAAGGAACAGGTGCCATCAAGGAAGATTTTCAGAATTCTTTGTCCGGGTGACTTGCTGGGTTACACAGATGGTGGAGTAGGTTTTTTTTTTTTTGGAGGGTAGTGAGGGAAGAGATAAAAGTTCAGTGTTGGGCATGTGTACTTTATGATATCTACAGATTTCCCGTGGAGACAATGAATAGACGAGGTTTCCTACTCAGAAGAGCTACACGTCTGGGATGGAGATACACACTTAAGAGTAGTTGGCACACATAGCATGGAAACCTTGTGCATGGATGGGTTTGACTGGAGAGAAGATGGAGACCAACACAGAGTCTAGGGCTGAACAGTGAGGAATTCCTACATTTAAACATCAAGCAATGGGGGAGATAGCAAAGCATGCTGAGAGGGATACATGGGGAGGTAGGAGGAGACTGCCGTGTCAGGAAAGCCAATGGGAGAAAGTGTCAAAGAGGGAGGGGTTGGCTGTATGGAATGTGCTGAAGGTCTCATACAATGACGACTGGCAAGTACCCATTGGATTCGGCAACATGGAGGCTCTAGGAAATGGTGGAAAAAGCAGATTCAGTGCAGTGGCGGAGGTGGAAGCCAGACGGGAGTGAGTGGATGGAAGAACTGGAAATGATGGAGAGATGAGAATATATACGTAACACTTATAATCTTGACTCTGAATGGAGAGACCAAGAGCTGGAGGTTTTTTGTCTCCCTTTCACAAACGTTATTTGAATGCTTATGGAGATGTGTAGGAGAGACAACTGATGGATGGAGGGCACTAGGGGTGGGATGGATGATAGGAAAAGGAAAGAAGGCAATGAGGTAGGCTTTTGGTATCAACTATATGTTGAGTGTGTACTAGGTACTATGCTAAGTGATTGGCACGGTAAGTGATTTACTATTATCAGTAGCTGTGAAGTTGGTATGATTATCCTCATTTTACTGATGAGGAAACTGAGGTTAAGTGGAGCCAAAGTCTTAATCTAGAACTATTTGATTACAGAGCTCAGACTCTTAGCTCTTCCTTAAAATCTCATAGGATGTCCTCTATGATGGTGTATCAGTCAGTCTGCCAGAGTTGCCATAACAAAGTACCACGGACTTAACAACAGAAGTTAATTTTCTCACTGTCCTGGAGGCCAGAAGCCCAAGATCAAGGTGTTGGCAGGTTTGGCTTCTCCTGAGACCTGTCTCCTTGGCTCACAGATGGCCACCTTCTCCCTGTGTCCTCACATGGCCTCTTCTCTGTTCACACACATTCCCGGCGTCTCTCCTGTGTCCAAATCTCCTCTTATAAGGACACCAGTCAGACTGCATCTAGAGCCTGCTCTGAGAGCCTCATTTTAACTGAATTACCTCTTAAAGGCTTTATCTCCATTAGAGTTACGTGTTGAGATTAGGACTTCAATATATGCATTTGGGAAAGGGATGGCATTCAGTTCCTAACAGATTGCTTCTGTTTTCTTAAAGTATAAGGAAAAGAGTGGTTGTGGGAGAAGTTTTGAAGAGCGTGGTGAGGGATAAAACAGACATTGCCTAAAGGCCAGTTGAGCCTGGAGATCATTTTTTTATATCCATCCAGCCCAATTATCTGAGTTTCTGCAGCAATATTCAGGTATAAGGTTGGAGTAAAAATAAGAACTCTGTGCTGTGATGAGGCTGCTGGGTGCTCACCTGGGCTTCGTGACCAGCCAAGTGACCCTTTCTTTTGTGCAAAGTTGAAATGTAAATGTGTTTTAGTCACATCCTCAGCACAATTACAAATTACTTTATGTCAGGGACCTATATGTCCTTGGCTGTTCTCAATTACTTGCAAATATAAAAGTTAAATAAATCTATGATTTTGTTGCATTCACCAGTGTAAAAATTAGCTTGAACATGTTTTCTACCGGTTCTATAAGTTGTCTTTCATGATTACTCACTGATATCTTTGTTCTTCCTTTTCTCCCCTCTTTCTTCCTTTGCTATCTTCACTCATCAGTTATTTAATGAGCACTGACTAGATGTCTGGAACTAGGAATAAAAAGAGTCAACAATCTAGTGTGGGAGACTGATATATATATATGCAAAAAATCCAAGTGATAAGTATTATTATAAAGTAATAATTCATTTGTTCATTTATTCCACAAATATATCGAGTGCCTACTAAGTGCTAGGCAGCGTGTTAGGCATGGGATAGAGACATGAGTAAGATATAGTTTCTGCCTTCAAGAAATTTACAACCTGGTATAGAAAAATAAATAGGTAAGTAAACAAAAATAACATAATGTGATAATGTGATATTTGTAAAATGTTAAAAGATCTCAAAGAAGGGAGTGACCTTGTTTCTGCTTTCTCTTTCATGTTTGGGTACTCACTGAAGGGAGACATTGCTGCATTTTAACAAAAAGAGTTATAAAAAGAACATTCTTTTTTTTTAAACAAACATTTCTGAATACTTGCTATCATTGTGTAGTGACGGTTTTGTAGCTCTTGAGTTATGAGCAAGCATCGAGTTGGGGGATCCCTGGCTTTTCTCGTCTTTTGAGCTTATTGTCTACAACCTGCACTACCAACACCCTTTGTTTAGATGGTGGAATGATTAACATTTTCCTGAAATACTCCACAGAAATCTGCCAAATATTAGAGGTTGAGAAGAGTCACAGTAGCAGAGCGTGACTGTGATGTTGGGTGAGCAGAGAGCATATGCTGGCCTAGCACATATCGCAAATATTTGGGGCTGGGAACTGTGTGTTAATGTGGGGGTTCCCTGTAATGTGGTTTTATAGATGATGAACAGCAGATCAAAAACACTGAGAAGAAAATGAAATTTTGTAGATTATGTAATTGAAACACTTTATCACTTATTTTTACCTTACTTCAGGAAAAAAGTTATTTACAATCAGACACGTATGAGGTTAATTGAGACAATGGATATAAACGTGTTGCTTTCTTCATAGGTAATGTGCTATACATGGTCAAGGTATTATCTGCAATCTAGACTTATTTTTGTGGGAAAATACTAACCATATTATGAAAATGTGTAGGTAGTTGGAGAGAGAACAGGGAAATCTGATACATGGTTTATATGGGATTTAGAATCAGTGAATAATGACAGCCGAAAATTGCTTTGATGTCATGCATTGAGTACCCACTGTCTGCATACTGACTACATTTCAGAATTGTATTCTAGAGTATGTCATGGTAGGAGACCGGGTTTATAAGTTCTAGTCTAGCTCTGTCGTTGACGTGCCTTGTTTTCCCCATTTTAAAAATGAAGTGGTTCTGGGAAAAGGTCTTTAAGGTCCTTCCGGTTCTGATGTTTCATCATTCTGTGATTCTGTATCCCGTGCCTATCAAAAGCATTTTGACGTTCTTTAAGTTGCCGAAGCCAGATTTGCAGTTAGAATGCATCCAGGAGCCTATTTCCCTGGGCTGTTGGGAACAGCATGGCCTTGCTTCTCCAGGACTTGATATGTCTTCTGTTAACTGCTGACAGTGAGCCACCCCACCAAAAAGGCTCCCTTGGTAGCCTTAAAGATTGAAAGGACAAATGAACAGTGTTGAGAGCTCTGTGGAAGAGGAGACCTGAGAGACGTTGATCATCATGGCCCGTTGGGATTTGCAAAGAGGAATGACTAGAACTGGGCCATTCACTGCAGCCAGGTCAAAGGTCAGGTCAGGACAATGTGGACAATGCTGGTGACTCCAGGTAGGTCTAGGAGGGTAAATAAGCCCATTGAGTCCCTCCTGAATCTTGAGAAGATCTGAGCAGCCAAGCTCAGAAAGCTTAGGAAGTCTCCTAATTTCTGAAATGTCTTGGAAGAAAAATATGACATTCATTTTTTATATTTTTATTACCACCCAAACATTGTATTCTTAATACTAAGTTAATCTGTTCTTAATATTCTCACAGTTCGAACATTTGCTAAGCACGCTTTTATGATCACTTACTGAGTTAAAAGTGTGGTTTCAACTGATGCCGTTGTGCAATGGACTTCCTTTACCTGAGGATTTTTAGAGTGTTGTTGAAAGACCTTTGAGTTTTCTCCTTCGGTTTCAGTTAAGTAATATGAAATATAATTCTCTGGTGGCAGAGATTTATATCTATTATTATTTTGCTAAAAATAAGCTAACTTGGGGGTGATTATAAAATGATTTGGAGTACTGCCTTTCTTAGTGATAAAAAGAAAGTTATGGATAATTTGTGAAAAGGATATTAAACCAGATAACTAAAAATAATTTTGTGTGCTGAACACAATGATAAGAAATTAAAGGTCTTTTGTAATGGTTTCTGTCATGGAATTTCAGCAAAAAATTTACATGTTTTTCTTAAAATACTGATTAAATACCTGTATCTGATCATTAAAACAAACTGTACACCTAATACATAGTACAAGATGATTCTTCTTCTTTTTTTTGTTTTTGTTTTTGTTTTTGTTTTGCTTCTATCTAGTTGCTTCCAAGATCCGGTACTTACAGGAATACCATAACCGGGTTCTCCACAACATTTACCCTGTACCTTCAGGAACAGATATTGCAAACACCCTGAAATACTTTTCTCAGACCTTGTTAAGGTAAGCTTTAAAATAGCCTCTACTTGGAAAGAATTGTTAGGTAGGACTGCCGAACTGATTGGGACCTAAATTTGGATCGAACTGAAGGTTTCGAAGGGCCTTATGTCCTAGCGCTCTGCCAGAAGAGTCTGGGCTCCAGTCTCTGGGTGTTTATAGCGGGTCTGATCACAGGTCTGAGTACAATTTTAAGAAATTGGGTTGCATGGCCACTGCCTGCTTTCCTCAGTTGAATGCCTTACCAAGAGATTTATACAGCGATAAAAGTTCTATGTCTGGCAGTACCATATATTGCTATATTGCTAAAATTAAGAATAGGAAGCACTTATGGTCTTAAAGATAATCCGAATTATGCAGCATTGGAGGTTCCTCAGTGGTATTTTGTATTTCTTGAAGTATATTGTATGGTAATAACAATTATTTTTAACCTGTGCAACACTTCAAGTGTTCAACATGCTTTACAACTGACATGGAAATTCCCTGGAGGACCAGGAAACAAAAACCAATACTGTCTGCTTTTAGTGTCAGGCAGAGAGAGGAGGGACCTGTCTGCTTCACAGTTCTCATTAGGAAAGACAAGCAATGGTGAGCCTTTCAAGAAGACTCAGTTTGGGAAATATCTAGGAAGTGAGAGGAACACTTTACTTTCCGTTAAATTCGAAGGCTAAGTCTCTTACACTACCATGATCTTCTCACTCCACATCTGATTTTGGAAACACGTAAATTTGACTTGCTACTGTTTCTTTAACTATGTAACAGCAAAAGTTTTGTGAGCTAGGTATTCAGTAGGGAAAAAACACCAATTCGGAATGCCTGTGAGGGGCACTGGAGTTCACTGTGGTCTAAGGCTTTGCGTGGGCAGCTGAACGCTTTGTAGAAAGAAGCTTCACGCGGTCAAGTCAGTTACTAGTCTTCTGCAGTCCTGCTCTCTCTTTGTTCTTAGTCTTTGGGATATCTTTCATCTGTAGAACTCGTGGTGTCCCTGTTTGGTATTAAAGGGATTTTGTTGATCAGATTCATGGATTTCATACTTGCATAGTAAGTTTAGGACGTTGCTATAGGGTATTTTCCTTCTTTTCAAATTGCATTGGAATAATTAGCTCAGTTTTCATAGTCATAATCAGATAAGTTTATACACCAAGGCATCTGATTCTGTTCTCTGGAATTCTTTTTTTGTCTTTGAGATCAGTGTTCTCAATGGGAAACACTTCCCTTTATCACAAATTATGAAAGTTCTCAAACTGAGAGGCACTTTTTGGTAAGAAGCAAATTCTGAATTCCATTTTCAAAGAAACTGTAACATCCTAGTTGACAATTGGAACGTTACTGCTTAGATCTTAATCACTGTGCCAGAAATTAAGAAATTTAGGATACTGAAATCATGTTTGCAAGACATGAAGGTTCCATCTTCTTGAGTAATGGGTCCTTAGAATATGGTCACGGGTGATAGCATTTGTTGTTGTTGTTAATCCTCACCCAAAGTTGCCTCCCAAAGGAGCTCGACAGGGTCTGGGGAGAAAATCTACAACCCTTTTGTCTGTAGACCAGTGCTCAAACCACTGAGCCAAACCAGCCAGGGTGTGGATGATAGCATTTTAATGGTCAAACTGGTGTTAAGGTATTTTGTTCCAGTGGCTGTTGGAGAAGATTCTATGCCATTGAGCTGAGTCCATTTTCAAAGGGAGACAACAGCTACTACTGATGATAATACTAACAACAGCTATCATTATCACAGTAATATTGTATAATATTAATAGTAACTATGTGTCAAGCACTGTTCTAAGCCCTTCATGTGTGTCATCTCATTCAATCCCTTATAATACTTCTATGAAGTAAGTGTACTATTATATCCATTTTACAAGTACTGCTCCTCCTTAGTACTACTAGTTATCATAGCACAGGGGCTCTTCTTTTAGTAACAGCTTGGTTTGGCCTTTGTGAATGCTGGCATCCATGATGAGTCCATAGAGCAGTTTGGGCTTTCTTTGAGATTAAGGGGAGAAAGGGAGTGCTGAGTGCAAAGATTTACCATCTTTTTGGAACGTAAATTGCTCTGTACCAGAGGTGATGTGGACAGTATTTCAATTCTCAGATGTTTTAGCTTTTTCTCCCACTCAGCAATTCATTGTGGATAGCAGGTCAGAGCAGAGCTGACAGCCTGTAGGACACACACAAGAAGTGGGAGGAAGGAAAGAACACCGAGGAATATAACGTGTCGTGGTTGGACTTTAATACTTTCACATTCAACTCTTGGGCTGAACCCAATGCATTTTCTTTCTTCTTTTTTCCTACCTCAGCTTTTTAAAAAACTCTCTTATCTCTTTTGTTTACTGGAAATACAGAACTTACAACTATTGTCCTATATATTAAACCAAATTATGATCACTTTCACTGTTGGTATATATATTCGTAGCAATCATATTTATATTTCTTTTCTTTCTTTTTTTTTGGTACGTGCCCCTAGTGGGAACCGAACCCGGGACTCTCTGGTCCGCAGGCTGATGCTCCAACTGCTGAGCCAAATCGGCCAGGGCAATATTTATATTTCTTAATTTTATTTATGCTATTAGAAAGTTCAAGACCAATAAGATGGAGTAGGTATTTGGTGTCCAAGATTATTAACAGTAAGATTTTCTACTTACAAATGAGATGATTCCTTTTGCATTTTATATAATTAAGAAAAATCTTTTAGTTACAGTTTACATTCAGTATTATATTGTATTAGTTTCAGGTGTATAGCATAGTGGTTAGAAAATCATAGCCCTTTATGTAATTCTAACATTCAGAAGCACTTCTTGCTTTCAGAATTCAGATTCTTGGAAGGAAATAAGAAAGAATTAGAGATGAATTCTCACAGGGTAACCCTCCATCATTCTATTGGGTATTCTCAAAGATGTTAAAATTATTATTATTTTGGTTAAAATATGCAACCTGAAGTTTCAGTAGCTTCATTTAAGTCAGAATTACAGTTTTAGAGTTATAGTCCTCTGGTATTCACGCATGCGTATAGCTCTCATTGATTTCAGTAAAGTTTTGTACATATTTTCAAAGGCAGAGGCTATCCTAGCTGTTTAACTTCAATTAATTTAATCCACAGGAGAGGAGAGATTGTATTTAGCATAACTGACTAGATCAGCAGTTGAATAGTCCACATATGTCCACTTAGCTCATAATTAGACTCAGAATAAAGTTCATGGAAGTTTCCTAAACTCTCGGTTAGTGGAAGGTGAATCCTGTGTGTTATTCAGCTTGCTAGCCCTTGAGCCTAGTGGCGTTTGTTCCTTGGAAGATCAGTAAATGTTTGTTGAACTGAACTGACTTTAGTTCAAATTTCACCTGTTGTAGGAACCCTTCTAGAGTGTTTACTTCATCTAGCAGTGACCTGGTGTTCTGGGTAAAATTTCATCTGAATGCTGAGTTGTACTCATTTTAATTTAGGTTGGACACACAGTTTGCACACAGCTTCAGGCTTTAGTTTTTTGTTTGCTTTTAGTATTAGAAACAACTTTGAAGATCATCTACTTTAATTACCACTCACTGCTACCAGAGGTGTCTGTCCATTTTATATTAGAAGCATTTGGGGCCATGTTTTAAACATCTAAGGTCTTCTTTAAGGATCTTGCCTTCTATCTGGCACAACATTTAAAGGTTTCCAGTCTTCCTATGTCAAATATTCTTTTAGAATTTCTTTCCCCAGATCTGGTGCCATTCAAGCTGGTAGCATCTTTTAAAAAATCATTTAAGTTTGGGGACAGTTCCTTGTTGCTAACTCTTTAGAAAAAGTTCAATGTGTTTTTAAAAGGGATTTTAGCCTCAGTTCAATGATTTTAATTGAAGTATAATTTCTGACTACTTAGGAAGAGTATATAGACCTTCAAATTATTGATTTGAAGTCTACAGAGTAGTTTTAGAGGCTAGCATGATCAGGAAATTTTATTTAGTGAATAAAGTCAACTCAAGTCAACATTCATAGTCTTATAGAAAGTTTGTTTTATGTATTAATTTTTTGTACTATAAATACCTTGGGGCAACTTCTCATCTTTACCAACACCCACAGAGATCTTCTCTTGATTTCTCTTGATGTTGGAAGTAATGCTTGATAAAGAGGATCTCAGGAGGGAGAAGGAAAGGTGAAAAGTTGGCTGCTGGGTCAAACTCTTCTGAGCAGGGCATTCTTAATATTCTTTTTGGTTGGATGTACAGACCTCTGGGAAAGAATTTCAAACGGGGAAGATGGTTTTATGATTCCCAAGTTAGACAGTTTGACTGGGGAAATAATTTTTTTTTTCCTGAATAAAATTCACAAAACATCATAAAATCACAGTACATTGTACATTTATTCATGAGCCCTTCTTAAGTTTTTCCACAAATGAAAACATTTCCTTACATTGAAACATGAATGGTAATTTGAAGCTGGTTTCATGGATAACTCATCTTCAGCCATTTTTCCCCCCTCAACCTCATCTACTTTTTCAATCTGAAGGCAGTAAGAGAGAAGTTCTACTGTTTTAGTGCAGACATTCTTCCCTCCCTGAATTTATGAAGTTGTCACTGCTGTCATTTGGGGACGCTGCATAAACAGGAAGGGAAAAATATCAAAGTAGAGTCTCCAAATTTGATTGACTAGTGTTTGTCAAATTATATCACACTTTGGAAAAATGCAAATGTGTATTTGAAAATATAATGTGCTGTATTTCCCCCACCAAGGAAAAGTTTGGTGAGAGCACTGTACTTAATTTGAAGGATAGCATTAACATATGATAAAGAGGACATTTTATTCTCAATGGCAAAATGTTTTTTTATACTATTTTTCTAAGATCCACATCTTGTAAATTTGAAAAGATGCTGGTAGTAGGCTAATTTAGGGCTGAAATTTGGGAAATAATATGTCTGACTTATATCCACTGTGATTCTAAAGGCATTTTTAGCGGGATAGAATTCTACAGGATTAAAATAGCTTTTTGGTGCTGGGAGTTTATTATCATGAATATAACATTTAAAGGTGGTACTTTTAGGAGTAATGGAATTATATGAGGAAATTATAAAGTCTGATGGAAAGTGATGGTATTTATATTAGATGCAGGCAAGCAGGGGTAATTGGAATGTTGATATCCCATTGAAAAGTAGAAGCTTACAAAGTTAAATACATCACACACAAAAAAAGGTAAATTAAATAATCCCTTTAAAACAAAAAACAAAAAAAAACTTACACTAAATCTTAAGTTATTTATTGCTAAGAAATATTACATAACTATTCTGAAATTATTTTTATTATTATTAATTGTTTTTCCCTGGACATTGGGTAACAGAAGACAAAGGAAATCGAGGTAAATTAGGCACATGGAAAATTAAAAGCATGTAGTCATTTTCTTACATTGTAACATATTTTGCACTAAGAGTAAATAAAAATAAATGTAAATTTGGAATAGCAAGCATGCTTGACACTAACCAATTCTTCACTCCACTGTAAAATTGTAAATGTAATATCATTAACTAAGAACTTAGTAATGTTTGATACACATAGAATAAGTGTAAAACAAGGTTATTTTTATGTAATGAAACATTTATAAATTGTTATCTATTTTTATTAACATATAAAAGCACATTGTAAGTGCAGCAGATATTATCATTATAATGTATAGCTGTTGTCTTTAATGATAAATAGTATAACCTCATTTTAAAAAGCTAAACCTTTGGCTATGCAGTCATTTCTTCTATTTTTAAATTAACAACTTTTCTGCTTCATCGCTTTTACTAAAAGGTTTTTTATTTTAAAATGAAGGCTAAAAGCAAGCCAATTTATTTTTAGAATTTATTTTTATTCCCCTTAAACATTTTTTAACTTTCTAAATTATCTTTCCTCTAGTTTTTAGTGAGTTTTGTTGAATAATAACGTAAGTAGCAGCAGTAATATATGAGATCATATTGTACATTATGCAGCTACATGGCAGATACTGCTTTCTTAGTCTTTAGAATTTTGAAGGTAACTATTTAATAAACCACTGTTTGTATTCATAAAATAAAATGTTTCCTCCCCAACATGCAAAATTAAAAAAACACACATAAATAACCATTCTCATTAGTTCACAAACATATGCTATGGACCATCTAATATATATTATTTTACAGCTTTTCCAATGTAGTTTAGCTAACATTTTAGAAATATGTATTATTTCTAAATTCATATGCCTGTTTAAACTTCATTATCTCAAATGATACTGACAGAATGTCATGAAACAGTATCATAATATACATATAGACATTATTTTGATACAATAAACATGTGATTTTTAAGACTTTCTTAATAAACACACATGTTTATTCTTTGCTAAAACATGTTTCTGCAAGTGCCATACCTATATTTTGCAAGTTTTATTTACCTGACTAAGACAGTCTTGCTAAAAACTTCCTTTGCTTTGAAAGCTCCTTTTAATTAAGAATAAAAGCCGTGACTTGTTAGACAAAGCCATTGTTTTTTCTTCCTGGAAACATCTTCACCAGATTGATAAACTGTAAAACATGGGTTTGGCACTGAAACATGCATTTTTATATTTTTGCTCCTTACTAACCAGATAACACATGAGATGCAATGCAATGTCCACAAAGTAAACCTTGCGTTACTGGTATCTGAGCACCAAGCTGTGTGACCTGTACTAGATTTGCAGATGCTCCTGGTGTGGCAATTGCATCTTATGTGGGACATATCTGGTGTTTTATTATTTGTTTTAGAGTGTCATTTCAATGTAATGTGCTGTTCTTTGTGTCTTTGTTGTCTCTTTTTTTTCTTTGTCCCCCCAACAGCATTTTGTCCCGCACAGGGAAGAAGGAAAGCCAAGATGCCTCCAATTTGACAGTGCCCATGACCATGTGTCTTTTTCCTGTGCCATTCCCACTCACCCCATCTCTAAGACCGCAGGTCAGTTCCATCAACCCTACTGTTACTCGCTCCCTCCTTTACAGCGTCCTGCGAGATGCTCCCTCTGAACGTGGCCTGCAAAGTCGTGATGCTCACTTGTCAGACTACCCTTCTTTGGACTATCAAGGCCTCTACGTGACTTTGGTGACTCTCCTGGATCTAGTTCCTTTACTACAGCATGGCCAACATGGTGAGCATTTAATCGAAAACTTTGAAAATGTACATGTATGTTTATGGAAGCAGGAGACTGTTGTTTTTGGAATAAATTGCTTGAAAGGTCTTTGTGCGGCTAGAGCGTTTCTTACACTGAAACTTAATTATGGTGTTTTCCATCCTAACATGTCGCTGTTCTATGGCCAGAGGGATGTTATCCAAGTGGGCCTGAGGGTGGAGGGGGGAATGGGCTTGAGAAAGGAGGAACAGGAATATATCTCTTCCCCTGGTCTGCTGATCAGGGAGGCTCTTATTGAAATGATTTGGGAGCTAAGACTTAAAAATGTGCCCCTCCCTCCCCGAAAATATAAGAGGTGGAGCTTGAAGAGCAGGCCAAATACACTGACTTAATTCTGTGATTTTTGGGGGACAAATCACAGAATCTCTCTGGGACTGATTTTTCCCATCTTTAAACCCAAAAGATTAGATAAGAAATCTCTAAAAACCAAGAAAAAGAAATGTCGAAGAAGCATTTCCAATTTAACTATCAGTAGTTAATTACAAACTGTTGGCCAAGTGGTTCAGTGTCTGTGTGCCGTGTACGGTGAACAGTGTCCAGTGCCAGTGGTGCGGTTAGGACAGAACCCGAGAGCGGGCTTCTTCACTCTTCTCCTTTCTCGGGGACCTTGAGCCAATTTTATTATCTTGCTTGCTTACCGTATTCTTCTAACCCATTAAAGAGGAGTACAATAATATCTAACTGCTTAACCATTCAGTATTAGATTTGGGTGAATCAACTGGAAAACCATACAGTGAGAGAAAAGATTTTTGCAGAAAATGAACTCTTAAAACATCAGTTGTCTTAACTTGAAAGCACTGAGGATTTGGTTTCTGGAAGGATGACAATGAAAGTTTCACTCTACAGAAATATTGGAATTTGGGAAATGGGTGGGTGATGAGGGGTTATTTTGCCTTGTAATTATGACTAGTTCTCCTAAGAGAATGCTTAATGGTTTATTTAGTAAGATGTGTTCCTAATTAAAAAAAATTAAATCTACTTTCATAAAAATGATGACATAGTGATTATCGAATTTGTTTTTGCTTATATTTACAATTCTGTATTATAGTGAATATAAAAAAATGTAGACATTTGTAAATTTGCTTATTTATATAATCTCATAGCCGCGTTAAACCGTCACTTTTATCATGATCCTATCCCAGCTCAGAACTCAAAGGAGATGACTCCTTGGACGTAAGTCTGCCAGAGCTTACTGTGGTGGTGAGCTTGTCAGCGCTTTTTCTTTTGTGACTCTCGTCCTGAGCCCTCCTGGACCTGCCTGGTCCTGGCTGTGCCACCGTGTTCAGGCAGCTGTTCTTTGTCTTCAAAGCCCCTTGATTAAGATAAAAAGCATTCAATTTGGTAACTCACAACTCATTTAATTGCAATTCATGTGTAAATTATGACAATTTCAGGGGGGGATGATCTGTGTTTTTGCTTTTATACCCACAACTATTTTGTGACTTTTCACTGTTATGTATATGCTGTTCTGCATAACAGAGCTTGGAAGAGAGGGGAGAACTCACTAGACCATCCCTTGGTTGAAAACAGCACAGCACTATTTCTCTAAGCATGATCCGAACAACATCAGAATCACTGAGGGAGCTTGGAACATGGACTTCTGGGTCCCAAGCCGGGACTTCTGAATAAGAATCACCGAATTTTTAATAGCTCTCTGGATGATTCTTCTGTACACTAAGTTTGAGACGCACTGCACTGGGGCTAGAGGCTGTGTCCGTACATGGGCAGTGCAGTGTGCCTGGAAGGGTCCCATTTTTGTCTCAGTTCCGCTAGTAACTCTTAGGAAATCTTGGACAAACGCTTCCCTTCTCCAGGCCTCAGTTTCCTCATATGGAGTATTCCAGGGGGGCTCTCAGGCCCCTTTCTGTGTTAATGTTTTGTAAGTAAGCTAAACTGCAGCTGAGGCGTCTTTCTGTGCACAGCCTCAGTAAATTCTCAGTGAACTACCAGTGGATTTTCGGTTTCTTTATTTGGAGCCCAAGGTCGACTGCCCTTTGCTCCCCACTGTGCAGTGTGGCCACATCTTCTCTGTTGAGTTGATTGCTTGTTGAGATGGCATATTAATTCTAATGAAAATCAGAAATAACATTAGGAAAAATAGCACTAAGAAGGTAAATCTGCAAAACAAACAAGTCTAATAGTTTTCATTTATAATGGCTATGAAAATAATCAGTCTTCATTGTCAAGTCTTGGTTGATGACCTCTGTATTGGGAAGTCCCGAATGATCCAAATATACATTCAGGGCAATGGGATTTGGTCTACGTGAATTCTAAAGCTAAATAGTTATGTTTTTTTTTTTTTCCAAATGCCCTCTATTTTCACTCCTTGTGCAGGTAATAATAATAGTAACAATACTAATATTAATAAAATGGCTAATATTTGTGGAGCACACATTATGTGTTATGTTAAGCACTTTACATTTATCTCATTTAAACGTCCTAACAATCCTTCTAATGAAGTGAGGTAGGTACTGCTCCGATCCCCATTTGAAAATGTTGATAGATTATTAGGGGGCACGTTCTCCTGTGATAACTGATAAGTAAATGCACAGGGTCATGCAGCATCAGTTTACGGCTTCCTTTCTTTGGCGCCTGCTGCATCTGCCTTTGTGCTGGAAGATGCCAGTCACCGCATGGCCCAAGCCTCCAGATGTAGGAAGATTGTGGTTTGGTTGATGGAGCAGAAATAGCCTGGTTTTGTTTCCAGTCCCGCCCTTGACTTTTCTAAAACTTCCAGTGAGGAAATAATTTAACATCTGTGTGCCACAGCTATCTCGTGTAACATGTAATGGAGGTAAGAATGCTGGAGGGATTTCAGGATTTATTATCACATGGAAAGTGCTTCTAGTCTCTGGAATCAAGGAGTGATATGAATACCAAGTATTACTGAGGATGAAGTATTGAGGAAAAGCTCATGTGATAGATGTTTAGATATCTTAAAGCAGTGATTCATTAGTCATTTATTGAGCAAATGCTGTGTACTCGCTCTGCTGAGCGCGGTATGTTTCAGAACTCCTAATAGGAAGGAAGCAATAGTTGTTTATAATTTAAACCAGTTCATAAAAACTAAGAAGGTATAATTAGCATATTTTGTTAAATGGAAAAATATTCAGTGACTGATTACTCAATTTTCTTTTGTAGATCTTGGACAGTCGATATTTTATACAACCACATGTTTGCTACCCTTTCTCAATGATGATATTCTGAGTACTTTGCCCTACACGATGATATCAACGTTAGCTACCTTCCCTCCATTTCTGCACAAGGATATTATTGAATATCTTAGCACATCTTTTCTACCAATGGCTATATGTAAGTTCAGTCTTACCTAATACTAGATTATTTTTATATATTGTACAAATGGAAATTGCTTTTGCTGTTTGATGCTGTAGATTTTTAAGATTGTAATGAAATCACTCACTATGGATATGTGCTATGATTTAAATTCAGTCATTTCAGCATGAATATTATGATGAAAACCAAAGAAGACAATTATACCTCAGAATTGTTTTATTCACATAGTTTGATTTTATGCAATAGGAAGAAAGAACATGTTAAGGCACAGTCTATATTTCCTAAATATAAAGTATAGTATTTTTTACCACTTGAGAAAAAAAGGTGGAGAGAGTGTTGCCTTAGATGTAGAAATTGTTATGTTTTGCATTTGAAGGCAGTAATGTATGATGGATGGGAAGAGCAATAGATAGAGTCGGGATATATGGATTCTAGGCTCGGCTCTATCCATAATCTGCTGTGTGATGTTTGGGCAACTCACATAGTTAGTTGAAACATCTCCAGAATGATGGTAGCATCAGCTTTCTCTCACAGGGTTGTTATGATGATAAAGTGAATCACAGTTTATGAAAACAGCTAAAACTTGAGACTTGTGCAAGGTACCGTTAGAAACATGTAACTACTTCGAATTCTATTTTGCTTCTTTAGACTTAATTCTTTAGGCTTTTCAGACATGAGAATAAAAAGGGAAAAGAGTTAGGTTGTGGCTTTTATGATCACAATCCTCCTAAAATAGTTCTTATAGAAATGGATTATGAATTATCTACGTTTCAGTGAATAATCTGAAAAGATTATGGGTTGAGGACTCAAATAGATTTGATTCAAACCATAGCCTTGCTACCAACTAGTGTGTGACCTTAGGCAAGTTAACCTTTCTGTTTCTTGCCTGTAAAATGAAAATAATAATAATAGCTGCTTCATGGGGTTGTTGTGGTAATTGAGATGATGATTATCAAAGAACATTGGTAAGGTGCTAGCACAATGCCTAGTGTTCAGTAAATGTTAGTTTACTTCTCCTTCCCTCAACTCTTGTTCTATAAAAATACTTTCATTGGTCACTTTCAATTCCTAGTAATCATTTTTCACAATTTTAATATTATGTACTTACAATCTAATTAAAGTTGTTGCTCTGTAAATATAGGTACCTTTGAACCACACTTATGTATTTTATAATCAAGTTTAATTTTAGCTATGGAATTATAATTTTCATGTCTTTTAAGCATTTTAGACTAAATTATATAGTGATTATGCAGACTGATTATACCATTCAAGTAATAGAATATTTAACCATTTTCTTTTTTTGTTCTGTTTAACCTTATTGACAAGTACTTGTTTATGGCCACAGCCTTAGAATTGAATAGCCATTAAAAACAATGTTAACTGTTAGGCTTAGGCACAAGAATTCTTTTTATCTTTTTCAACAGTAGTAGGTGAGGTTGCATTTTTGTAATAATCAATCCAATTCACTGTATTCCTACTTTTTAGGAATAAGTTAATAATTTTGGGAGAGGCATTGGCTAAATCTGGCCTCTGCAGTTCTACTTAAGAATGATCAGGCATCGCCCTGGCTGGTGTGGCTCAGCAGTAAGAGCATTGGCCTGCGGACAAATGAGTTGCGGGTTTGATTCTGGTCAAGGGCAGGTACCTCAGTTGCAGTTCGTCCCTGGCCCTGGTCGGGTCATGCAGGAGGCAACCAGTCGACGTGGCTCTATCACATCTATGTTTTTCTCTGTCTCTCTCTCTCTCGCTCCCTCCCTCCCACTCTATCTGATGATAAATAGAAAAGTATCCTCCCGTGAGGAATTAAAAAAAAAATAAGTAAAAAGAATGAGCAGGCATTGTGACAAGCTGGCAATGTGTTCTTCACCCTTGATTAATTTCTACTTAATTAGAAGCACAGACCCCAAAACATGCCTAGTAGTCACATTGACATTCCAACTTATTTAAATGTGTGAACCGTGGCAACTGAAGAGGGCAAAATAGTAAATTGAGTTTACAGTGTGTGTGTGAATTTTAGGGCTTATTTGTGCAGTAACTTGTTCATTTAACAGTACGAACCAGTTGCTTATGTCTCGGAGACTCCATTTTTATCAACAGAGGGGTTTGGAAAAAAATGTCTCATCTCTAAGGTTATTTCTGGCATTAATAATCTAGGTTAAACAACATCAATCTTATTTCATGTAAGAGACGCACATTTTCCGTTAACCCCACCGTGGATCTGGCTCATTAATTTTGTTGCTCTGGTTTTAGTCGCTTAGTTCTGACTTTCGTTTCTCTTCACCATTCCTGTGGTTCATCTTTGTCATCTTTAAACCTTCGAAAAATAAATTGTAGTACTGACCTTAAAGCCAAATTCTATTAAATGATTCAGGTGTTTCTCTTGTACTTGTCCCTTCACAAGGTAGGCATAAAGACACGGACCCGAGATAGAGGGGATCAGGTCCTAGATTATTCCTGTTAAAATGAACTGATGTGAGACCGTGTGTCTTTTGCTTAATCCATGTTGTTTCTATTTTTTGGAAGTTGTTTTAGTGTCTAGAAATTCTGACTGAAGCAAGAGAGGAATGTGTAATTTCTTCCAGAATAAATAAATAAATAAATAAATATTTGAGTAAATATATAAAATATATATATAGTTAATCCTTATCTGAGGGTATTTTTCTATTGATTTTTAGATAGAGGAGGAGGGAGAGAGGGAGGGGGGGAGAGAGAGAAACATTGATGTGAGAGAGACACATTGATTGTTTGCCTCTCGTATGACCTGGACCAGGGCTGGGGATTGAACCTGCAACCCAGGCACATGCCCTTGACTGGGAATTGAACCCAGGACTCTTTGGTTTGAGGGCCAACACTCTAACTGCTGAGCCAAACTGGCCAGGGCCTGTCCTTTAATTTTATTATTCATTTATTTATTATTTTTAATCTTCACGTGAGGGTATTTTTACGTTTATCTTCTTCAGACAGAGTTGGAGAGAAAGAGAAACATCAATGTGAAAGAGCCACATTGATTTGTTGCCACCTGCATGACCCCAACAGGGGCAGGGACTAACTGCAACCGAGGTATGTGCCCATGGCCAGAATTGAACCCAGGACTCTTTGGTCCACAGGCCAACGCTTCAACTGCTGAGCCAAACCGACCAGGGCTGTCCTTTAAGTTTAAATAAGTCTTTTGAGGTGCCACAGAGCAAACTGCAGTTTATTATAAAAATTTCCTTTGGCATAACCTTTTCTTTTGAACTTCTTCCATAAATAAGATATACTCCTTTTTATCCCAAGGTTGTGCAGTAGGCTTTGTTTATAAAAAAAGAATAAAGGAGTTACTGAGACTTGAAAAAGTCATTTACATTTCACCATGGAAACCTCTCTTTTTCCAATAAAGAATCTGATTTGTGGACTGAATCGTAACATGGATGTTGGGAAAATGGTATTTTGGCAGAGAAGAGGAAAAGCTGATCCAAAATGAACCTTAATTGATATAGGCTATGTTATTTTGAAGATAATAATAAAGCTGAACAGTTATATCAGGGAGAGATGCTTCTAGTGTGTCTTGGTAGCCAGGACTGTGCAGATTGATCCAGTTTCTTTTCTAAGTTAAATTTCCCCCAAAAGTCACTTACACTCAGGAAAAATAAGGGTCTATTCAGATCTTTGCATTGACTTAAAAGCAATTGTCTGACTTAACAGAATACCTGGGTTCAGAGTACTGGCCCTGGGTCAGTTTTTGTTCTACTAGCACTGCAGAGGAGTCGTGTTATGTTCCCATGATCTCCCAAATCTAATAAATATACACAAAAAAGAGTCAAGCCCTGGCTGGTTTGGCTCGGCCGTTGGAGCGTCAGCCTGCGGTCCAGAGAGTCCCAGGTTTGGTTCCCGCTAAGGGCACGTACCGAAAAAAAAAGGTCAAAAACTGACACAAGATAGTGGTGGTATTTAAATAATCTTCTATATATAAAATCTGTTTTATTGGCTAATGCTTGTGTTTATCAGGTAGGCCTCACTATGCTCTAAGCGTTTACTTGTTGAACTGGGGGAAATGTTTTGGAAGTAGGGACCCAGAAGAGCTGAATTGTTGTCCTTTGACTACAAATCTCTTAACCTCGTCAAACTTTAGTTTCCTTAGCTGTAAAATTGTGAATAATCATACCCTTCCCTGTCTACATTTAATATTTGTTGTGAAGACCATGAGGTCATATATAGGAATGGCCTTTGAATATTGTATGTTACCTAAGTGTATAAACAGAACAAAACCATAGTCAAATGACAGACCTGTCAAGTTCCATTGCAACTAATTCCAATATTCTGCTCAAATTCACATGTTGTCTAAAATGTTCTCATTGTAAATATTTCTTGAGATAAGGGATCATACTCTGGGGCTTGGAATTTCGCCCCCTAGAGTTGGTCATAATGGTAATTGTTATAACAGGTTTTAGGTACACAATTCTACAACACATCATCTGAATTGTGTATTCACCATCCCAAGTCAAGTCTCCATCCATCACCATGTATTTCCCCTATACCCTCCTTTCCCCCAACCCTAGCAAACAGCCACATATGGCTATAGCTACCATATTGGATAGCACAGCTCTAACATTTAAGCTTCGAAAGGACAAAGACCTGCCTGTCTTGTATATAGCTGTGTCTCCAGGGCTTCGAACAATGCTTTGGTGCATAGGAGGTACTGGAAAAAGTACTTTTAAAAAAATCCTCACCTCCTGAGAATATGTTTAGTTTTTTTGTTTGTTTGTTTGTTTTATCCTCACCCGAGGACATTTTTCCATTTTTTGTTCAGATAGAGTGAGAGGGAGAGAGAGAAACATCGATGTGAAAGGGACACATTGAGTGGCTGTCACCCACACAACCCAACCAGGGCTGGGGACAAACTGCAACCGAGGTACATGCCCTTAGTGGGAACCAAACCTGGGTCTCTCTGGACCGCAGGCCAACACTCTAACCACTGAGCCAAACTGACCAGGGCTCCTGAGAATATGTTTAGATAGAGGAAAGGGGGGGAGGGGAAGAGGGGGAGGAGAGAGAAACATTGATCAGCTGGGATTGAATCCACAACCTAGGCGTGCCCTGACTGGAAATTGAACTTGCATCCTTTTGGTGCAAGGGACAATGCACCACCTCCTGGCCAGGGCTGAAAAAACACTTAAAAAAATATTTTTATTGATTTTTTAGAGAGATAGGAGAAACATTGATGAGAAAAACACATTGCTTAGCTTGCCTCCTCTACGCCTCCCACACACCTCCCACTGGGGTCGAGCCTGCAACTCATGCATGTGCCCTGACCAGGAACTGACCTGGTCCTCGATGCTCACACTGGCCTGCCTGAAAAAAATACTCTTTTTTTTTTTAAATCCTCACCCGAGGATATTTCTCCATTTTTGTTCAGATAGAGTGGGAGGGAGGGAGGGAGAGAGGGAGGGAGACAGAAACATTGATGTGACAGAGACACATCAACTGATTGCCTCCCACATGACCCTGACCAGGGCTGGGGACAAACCACAACTGAGGTACATGCCCTTGACCGGAATCGAACCCATGACTCATTGGTCCGTGGGCCGATGCTTTAACCATTGAGCAAAACTGGCCAGGGCAGAAAAAAATTATTTATTTATTTATTTATTTATTTATTTATTTATTTATTTATTTTTGTTACAGATGTTTCTCCTTTTTCCCCCATTGACAGCCTCCTCCCCCTCCCTCACCACCCTGTCCCCAGCTTTGTTGTCCATGTCCATTGTTCAGGCATACATGCATACATGCATGTGGTTTATCTTCCCCCACCCCCTTTTCTGGGGATTGTCAGTCTGTACCCTACTTCCACATCTTTGGGACTACCCCATTCTTCAGACTGTTATGTTCATTATATTCCACAAATAAGTGAGATAATATGATTCTTGTCTTTCTCTGTTTGGCTTGTTTCACTTAGGATAATACTTTCCAGGTCCCTCCATGTCGTCTCAAAGGATAAGAGATCTTTCTTTCTTACAGCTGCATAGTACTCCATTGTGTATATGTACCACAGCTTTTTTTATCCATTTGTTCACTGATGGACATTTGGGCTGTTTCCAGATCTTAGCTATTGTAAATAGTGCTGCTATGAACATAGGGGTACATATATTCTTTCTGAGTGTTTCAGGCTTCTTAGGGTATATTCCTAGAAGTGGGATCCCTGGGTCAAATGGCACTTCAATTTTTAATTTTTTGAGGTAACACCATAGTGTTTTCCATAGTGGCTGCACCACTCTGCATTCCCACCAGCAGTGTACTAGAGTCCCCTTTTCTCCACACCCTCGCCAACACTTGTTGTTTGATGATTTGTTGATGGTGGCCATTCTGACAGGTGTGAGGTGATACCTCATTGTTGTTTTAATTTGCATCTCTCTGATGATTAGTGATGTTGAGCATTTCTTCATATGTCTCTTGGCCATTTGTATGTCCTGTTTGGAGAGGTGTCTTTTTAGTTCCTCTGCCCATTTTTTAATTGGGTTCTTTGTCGTCCTTTTGTTGAGTTGTATGAGTACTCTATATATTTTGGAAATTAACTCCTTATCTGATGTATCATTGGCAATTATGCTCTCCCACAGAATGGGTTGCCTTTCCATTTTGATGGTTGTTTCTTTTGCTGTGCAGAAGCTTTTGAGTTTGCTGTAGTCCCATGTGTTCATTTTCTCCTTTGTTTCTGTTGCTTTAGGTGATGTGTCAGTGAATAAGTGACTACAGCATTGAAATCAGGTGACTTGGGCTGTAGTCCTAAAACTTAAATTGGTGTTGTAATGCAAATAACTTGATTTCTCTTTTATAAAATGGCTTTTCTCATATACTTTTTTTATTTTTATTTTTTGCTGAGAATCATATAAGAGCTATACATGATCACAATAGTATATTAGGAACTATGAAACTCAGGAACAGATTAGGGAATTGTTTTTGTTTATAAAGGAAGAGGTGGTGGTAATGGTTATTCTGAAGGTGCTGAGAAGATCAGGGAATAGATCTGAAAACTTGATTATATTTCCTGAACACAATATTAAGTATAAATTTAAAAAAAAATTCTAATTCTCTTCTTCCTTTCATTGTATGTGGCTATGGCCTTTTGCACCCCCATGGGGACAAACAACACATCTGTTTACATCATACTTTTGACAAGATTCAATAAATGATGTGTGCCTGTGTGTGTTTATTAAACTAGAATTGCGATGACTTTATTCAATCTGTTAGAAGGCTAAGAAATTGCAAGGCACTATCTGTTTATATAAGCATTGGAGCCAAGTGCCTAGGGTTTGAGCCAAGGGAGCTCTTTTGGCTTTGTGGTTGACCATACTTGAGAGAGAGCATGGTTTTGTAGGGGTAGAAGTGGGGACATCCAAAGGTCACTGAGTCGTTTGGGCTATTCTACAAATAGACTTCACCTAAATCATCTCAGACACTTGGGCATCTCTCCCATTTTTAAAGGCCTCCAGGCACAATGATTCTCAGCCTCCCTTAATAGTAGTTTCATTTTTTAGAAGTGTTTTTATTAAAAAGTTTGAGGTGAATTTAAACAGAGGTGAAAACCCTTGTTCCAAAAGGAATGTGTGTGTGTATGTATGTATGTGTGTGCGTGTCTGTGTATGTGTGTGTGTATATATCTATATATATATGAAATTATTTTTTCTTGAGACTTTCCTTTTCTTTCCTAAACAAAGGGCACAAGGGGCATGCTATTATTCCTCCCACACCTGGACATCTTACTGAGTGTTTTCTGTTTTATTTCCCATCTCTCTAGTAGTACTTCTCAAATGGAGGTCCAAGGTCCATTTGCATCAGAATCACTTGATGTGCTTATTAAGTATGGCACGTTCCCATTTCCAGGTGGAGTTAAGCCCTCTAGATATGGTCCCCCAAATGCCAAATTTGAATAACTCCTTGGCTCAAGTCTGAGAACAACTGCATCTTGTTCTTTAGGATTTGGCTCAAAGTCCTTTTTCCTTGAATCATATTTGGTGAATCAACTTTATCATCTAATAGCAATGAATTGATCTCCACATCTTTGTGTAATTATTAAACTTATTTATATTGTATAGCAAAACTAAATTATCTACCTGAATATCACCTATGTGTGGGTTAGCGGCAGCCCAGCTGCAAGCGATGAATAAAAGCAAACTCAGGTAAATGGAACTTAATTATAGACTGTTTTACTTTGTTTATTTCTGTAAAGCTGTTGTAATAGCCACCATCTATTCATCTATTGTGGTGCTCAAAGTCTATTATGTAAAAAAAAAAGAATCATGGTAAATTTCTTTGTCTTCTTTATATCAAATCTTTTATTAGTATGACAGTTTTCCACACAAGCCCCAAATATAAGGAGAGGTTTCTCCAACTTTTATAATTATCCCTGAGGAATGAAATTCATTTTATATTTGAATCCTTATAAAGTTGTTATTCTATTATTCTAAACACAGTAATTGAGAGAGGACCCGCAATAGAAGAAACTTTATAAGAACTCAAATATAAAATGAAAATTGTTAAGAAAGCATGAATAGAGCTGTCTCTTTGGAGACAATATATTACTCTGAATGACTTCAATCAGTGCTAGTTTTGAATGTTAATGGGGGTTACCTGATACATTCTATTAAAAAAGACACAGAAAGAAATTTGATACAGAGTTGGACGTCAATGTACACAAGCCACTTAAAGATGTCTTAAGGGATGTCTTAAGTGGTTATTACCTGGAGAACACAATTATACAGCTATAAAATGCATTTGGAAGGAACCAACTTGCTTTGTGATTCAATGCTTGTGGTACAGGATAAAATGTTCAGCAACAGTGTTATTCACAGAATCAAAAAGCGCTATATTTAAAACAACTCAGTTGGATCTGAAGATGGTAAGCTTTGGAAAACAAAAAAAGTGCTTCTCATGGTGATGAAAATGCTAATGGTTAAGTTATATGTGAAGGTTTGAATAAATATTTTTAATGACGTGAGGGTTGAAGTAATTTTTAAATTAATATACTATTTTAAAAATGCATGATTTAGAATTTGTGTAACTAAATTAATAAGGTAACCACTGTAAGTAGACTTATTTTATCTGTATCTCTAAAAGTTAATATATTCAAGTTGGGTTCAGAAACCTCTTATTTTTACTTTCTGGGATAGCCTTCAACATGCCTTTATACCTGGGTACATGGAGGATTCTGTTTTTCCTTTCTTTTCCACTCAGATACAAACATCTTGGGAGCAGAGGTCACATCTAAGTACAGCTCTGCTAAAGCCATTACATCACATTCTTGCACTGTACCTGCTCCTTGTAGATTCTCACTCGTGCTAGCTACTGATGACGACGACTGTAGCATTTGGATGCTAGGACAAGTTTTATAGTTTTATTTGTACAAATTTCCATTGATTTTGTTGGGACTATTAAAGAAAAAGTTTCTTCTCAGTTCTCATGCTCTATGCAAAGGGGAATATCTATATCTATATCTATATCTATATCTATATCTATATCTATATCTATATCTATATCTATATCTATATCTATAGTGTCTAATAAAAAATATTTTGGTTTCAGTGGGTTCCTCAAGGAGAGAAGGTGTTCCTGCCCATGTTAATCTCTCTGCATCATCCATGCTAATGATTGCAATGCAGTACACATCCAACCCAGGTAAATGGAGATGTGGGTGGCTCGACTAATTCCAAAACCAATAACTAATAAGACATCAAATAAGCAGGCTAGGCATTCTCATGTGAGAACTTCTCTTGGTGGATAGACAAGTGAAGATGTGTTAGAAAACAGACTTTTGATGGAGGGAGGGGGAGGGGGGAATCAGTGGGGGAAAAAGGAGAAACATCTGTAACAAAAATTAATTAAAAAAAAAAGAAAACAGTCTTTCGAGTTGAAATACATTTCCCTTGCCTGTTGCTATCAGCAGTAATCTTGCAGGCCAGTTATATTTTCAGAATGGTTGGGACACAATTTTAGAACATGACTAGCTGCCCTGGCCGGTTTGGCTCAGCGGTTGGAGCGTCGACCTGCGGTACAGAGAGACCCAGGTTCAGTTCCCGCTAAGGGTATGTACCTCGGTTGCAGTTTGTCCCCGGCCCTGGTTGGTTGTGTGGGTGGCAGCCACTCGATGTGTCCCTTCACATCGATGTTTCTCTCTTTCTCTCTTCCTCTCTCTCCCTCTGGCTCTATCTGAACAAAAAATGGAAAAATGTCCTCGAGTGAGGATAAAAAAAAAAAATAATAATAATAATAATAGAACATGACTAGAAACTGATTGAACATAAGTATACAGGTATTATTGAATTAGAAATATAAAAATCACCTGAAATTCTAATAATTGAAGAAAGCCATTGTTAATAATTTGTGAATTTGCTACTCTGATGCCACACAAGTATCCTTGAACATAAATATTTTACTACATTTCTGATTAATTCCTTAGAATAAGTTCATAAAAGAGGGATTAATTGATTAAAGGACTTGAAAAAATTTTAGTAGCCTCACTAATTATATGTGAAAGTACACACAACCTGTCATAGAGTATTACCATAAAGTTTGTATAGAGTTGGGTAGGTGAAAAATAATATCTTGTTTTGCTTTGTGTTTCTTTGATCACTAGTGATGTTAGACAGGTTTCATCTGACTTACTCTGTTCGGTTTCTGTTCATCAGAATAATTGCAGATGAACTTTGGGAAACTGGCCTAAAAAGGGGCTCGCTGTTGGCGTCACATGCTAAGATATGACAGTTTTTGTTCTTATTTGCTGTTTATTTGGAAAGTGAACAAATTTTTTTTTTAATCCTCACCTGAGGATATTTTTACATTTATCTTTAGATAGGGCTGGAGGGAGAGAAGGAGGAAGAAAGAGAGAGAGAGAAACATTGATGTGAGAGAGACACATCGAGTGGTTGCCACCCACACAACCCCAACCAGGGCCGGGGACAAACCGCAACCGAGGTACGTGCCCTTGGCTGGAATCAAACCCGGACTCTCTGGTTCGAGGGCAACACTCCTACAGCTGAACCAAATGGGCCAGGGTGAAAGTGAACAAATTTGAGGGCATTGTTTTGAACCTTCTACTTAATTACATAGTAAATAGTAATTGAGTTTCTGACTGAGGCTGAAGAAAAACTTATTTTTCATTTTAAAACCTTAATGCTTTTGCCCTGGCCGGTTTGGCTCAGTGGTTAGAGCGTTGGCCTGCAGTCCAGAGAGACCCGGGTTTGGTTCCCGCTAAGGGCGTGTGTCTTTGTTGCAGTTTGTCCCCCGCCCTGGTTGATCATGTGGGTGGCAGCCACTCGATGTGTCCCTTTCACTTGGATGTTTCCCTCTCTCTCTCTTCCTCTCTCTCCCTCCCACTCTATCTGAACAAAAAATGGAAAAATGTCCTCGGGTGAGAAAAAAAAAAACACACCTTAATGCTTTTAGTATGGAGTATCATCATTTAAATATGAAATACCTTATGATTATTTTATTATATGAGTTTAATTAAAATGTATTTATTTTGGAAGTTTTATATCTCATATCTCACTCTGTTTGGCTTAAGTAACCTCAAAATGTTTATATTATATATTATATAATTTTATATTATGTTCTGGAAAAAACCCTTCATTTGGAATCCAGTTAGTTGACGTTTCATCACGAGGCATTGGTCCTAGTTTCTAAGTTGGGAGGCCGTAAAGAAGCGTGGTAAAGTCATGTGCTTTGAGGTTAGATGTATATGGGTTCACATCTGAGTTCACCTGCAAATTGCCAGTTAGCGTAATCTTGAGCAAGTTTTTAACCATCCTAAGACCAGGTTTACTCATAAAATTTTTATAATATGGGAATAATTCTTCCTGCAGTGCCTTAAAATGTTATTGCAAAGATTAGTAAGCACATGTAAACATAGTGACAGGCACATTGTAAACACTCAATAAACAGCGATGGGATTGCTACAGTCTGCCATTTTCTTCTTAGAGTTGAATGTTTCACGGGTAGACCACTGTAATCAGATATAATTACTTTATTATTTCTAAGTCTGTATCTTCATCTACTCATGGGGGAATGTTTATGGCCAGAAATAAATTCAATAGTAAGAATTACATTGGGAACCCCAGTCCAGCCTTGTGATGTATGTGGAAAACTGTTAAGAAGTAAGGCACTCACGATAGATCTCTGTGTTAGAAGTAATGAACTTTGAGTCTGCATGTAAGTGTCCAGTGACATTCATTGAATTTGCATGTAGATGGTAACTGAAGCTGTACATGAGTGTGACATTGCTTACACGAGAGAGAGCGTAGAATGAAAAGTGGAATGGATTTATGACCAGGTCTTCAGGAACTCAGCAGATAATAGTCCAGTGGGAGAATAAGCTTGCCAGGGAGACAGAGAGGTTGCATCTGTTAGGCTGTGTTTGACTGACTAACAGAGGCCTTACACTACAAAGAAGGTTTGTTGTTTACTTGGTGGGAAGTCTTGGACAGAGCTCCATAGTGACAGGGCTAAGATGGCAACTTCTTGTTTCTCTTGAACTTGTCTTGTTGGTAAGGTGGCTGCCACAGTGGAGGTTATTATATTCTAATACAACCACATCCACAAACAGTCAGTAGGATCAGTCAGGGCAATTAGAGAAATGTGCCCGTTTCCTTTTATCAGAGAGAAAAATGTCTCGCAAGTTCTCTAGCAGGTTCTCTCTTAGGTCTTGCCGCCAAAACTGTCACATGGCTGTGCCCAGCTGCAAGCTGTACTTGGAGATGGACAAGGTTGAGAGGGGTTATTGATAGCAGTTGAGTAGCAACAACAGTATCTGTCATAGGTAACAGGAGAGGGTCAGTCATGAAGTCAAGGGCAGAAAGGGTTTTAAAGAGAAGACAGTGGTCAGTACTGAATGCTGCTCAAGGTCAAGTAGACAGAAAAATGTCCATTGAATTGAATGACGTGGAGAGCACTGGCGACTGCAGTGAGATCCACTTCAGTGCCACAGCAGGGTTGGGAGATGGATTAAGGACGGTAAAAAAACAGCTGTCTAACCAGGGTGAAAGTACCTTTCTTTCCCAAGTAAAATAGGCAAATCAAAGAAGCTTGCTGTTGTATAGACTTGAAGAATTCCTCAACCAATGGAAGTGGCAATCAAATAATAAGATCCCATTCTAATTCATCATTCTGCCACTTGCTCTCTGTCCAAACTGGGGCAGGAGAGGGAACCATATCTCAGTTTCCAAACTGCAACATGGTGTTTATGAGACAATACATGTAAAGCTCTTAGCACCATACCTGGCATAATGAACGTTCAATAAATGTGTTCTTTTATTATTATGATCCTATTTGGTGATTTTTTCCTATATAGTTCTCGATTACATCGATATAAGTTTCTATTGTAAAGGTAAGATTTCTAGGGATTTTTCTTAATATTTCCTTTGTTGATGAGATGAATGAAATGTACTTCTCATGGATCTTGGAATAAAGCTTGATAAAGTCAAGCTTTTTGACTTTTGAAAAGTATGAATAAATGGAAATAAGTAATTTCTAACTTAATGATTAGTGTGAAAGTCATACTAGTATATTTTATTATATTTCAAAGGATGTTGTAGCTGGTATTTACATTTCATGTTCAAATTACATTTTTTTCCTTACAGTGTATCATTGTCAATTATTGGAATGCCTCATGAAATATAAACAAGAAGTCTGGAAAGTAAGTTTTGGGCCACATTTAACTCATAGCCACAAACTTAACTTACATAATATAGTACAAAATGTTTGTATGTTAAAAAGTATTTTAGGTCAAATTTATTGATGCCTTATTATTTTAGTGTGGCAGAACCTAATTCTTTCCTCACTGGTTAATTGTGTATCATTTAGAGCAGGAATGATCTTGAACACAGTGGCTTGACAGAAAAACTCATTGAATATCTCTAATTCTTGGAATTTAGCAAATACTGTATTATATGACGAGTTTATTTAATTTGAAAGGTTGCTTGAAAACCTGTCTTCTTGCAAATAGGAGATGTGAATTGTTAAGAAATGTATTTTAGGAAAAAAAAATTTTAAATGTAGTGTTTAGCAAACTGGCTTAAGCTGTTCTAATAGCTATCTTAATATTATTCCAAGTAAAGAAGAATTTGTTAGAAGATAGTGTAGTAAGGACCAATAAGTAAATAATAAAAAATAATGTTTTAGTATGATCTAATCTGGGAAGTACACCAGGTTGATGAGATTCCAGGGGAGTTAACCATCTTAACCCCTGGACTGAAATTTTCACTGCTTTGGTACTATTGAATGAACCACCTTTATTTTTTATTTGATCATGCTAAGTCCAAATATTCTTCCTGTTCCCTTCAGGACCTTTTGTATGTGATAGCCTATGGGCCTTCACAAGTGAAACCACCTGCTGTGCAGATGCTGTTCCATTACTGGCCCAATTTAAAGCCCCCTGGGGCAATAAGTGAATACAGGGGCTTGCAGTATACAGGTAAGGAGAGGACAGCCCCATGATACCCGTCTTTTTTCCTCCTATGCTACATTTGCCTCACCTACTTACATATATTTTTATCTTGCCGGATTGCATTGATGTGCCTTTAGACATTGTCATAAATCCTTTCTGAAACTAGGTGGTATAAAAGAAAGAAACTGCAATTAATTTCAAAAGCATTTATGACACCAGAGCATAAGTCTCATTTGCTACACACGTGCCCGGTGGTCTTAACTACTGTTGATATTAATCACTGCAAAGGTGTGAGCGGTGAGTAATGCACATTTGCTCACCATGTAACAAAACCCCAGGTGGCTAATTCTGTTCTGATAGGAAGACTGGGAGTATGTTCAACATTCCCAGTTCATACCCGAAGTAAAAATTAAATAGCCTTGACAGCCTAGTTAGACAGGAAGAGCCAACAATTGCGGAATATTGGTGTCATTGATAACTGAGAAGTAAACATTGAATTTAAATGTGAAATGTTGTGGTTTATGTTTATATATTACAAGATCAAAGAAGCAACTATGGCTAATAGAGTTTCCGATGCCCTTTACTACCTCCGCTATGAAAATGGGAGAGGTGGGTGTTTTGGCAAAGTTAGCTTTTCTTCAGGTTATTGTGGGATTATATACTGATGTTCTAGAACATACTTTCATGGCTTCTCTCGTCTTTCCTAAGGTAATTTGTGGTTGAGAGAGGATTTAACTTAATTCTGTTCCTGATTAATTCTGGTCCTTATGTTCCTGATTAAAGCCAAGTATTAGAATTATTTATACCTGTGTTTTTGAGCTTTGATGGTCCTTGGTGGGCTTATTCTGAACTCAGAACAAATAATATTGGCTGATGTGATAACAAGAATATTAATTAAAACAATGAAGATAGATAGTAATTTTTAAAAAATGGAAATTGGGCCCTGGCCGGTTTGGCTCAGCAGTTAGAGTGTCAGCCTGCGGACCAGAGAGACCCGGGTACGGTTCCCGCTAAGGGCACATACTTCGGTTGCAGTTTGTCCCCGCCCAGCTGGGGTTATGTGGGTGGCAACCAGTCGATGTGTCTCTCTCACATCGATGTTTCTCCCTCTCTCTTCCCCCCTCTCTCCTTCCTGCTCTGTCTGAAGATAAATGCAAAAAATGTCCTTGGGTGAGGATTTAAAAAAAAGGAAATTGGTATCATTGGTTAATATCATCAATAGTAGAGAATATTGAAGTATTGCTAAATTAATCATTTGAATGTAAAGCAAAAATAGTTGGAAGCGCTAATAAAATAAAAGGTGAAATGACTGAAATATTTGATACCAACCCCTCTCAATAGATCTCTGAAATAAGCATTTACAGGATATATGAATGGGTAACCAACATTAAATGAAATTTATTTGGTAAATATTTGAAGAGTAACTCTAATGTGCCAGGCCCTATCATTTTTGACATAAAACCAGATCTCATGGAGCTTAATACAATCTGGATATGCAAATTCATTCATTTATTTATCAAATATTTATGGAGTATCTACCATTATCCAGGCATTATTCTAGGCACTGGTGGTAATACAATGAAAAACCAAACTAAAATCATTAATATCTTGGTGTATACATTCCATCTAAGGTATGTTGGCCCTTGAACAGCATAGTATTTAGGGGTTGTAACCCCATTCCCTGCACAATTGAAAATCTCTGGATAGCTTTTGACTTCCCCCAAACTTAACTATCAATAGCCTACTGTTGATGGAAAGCCTTACAGATTATAGTAAATTAACACATATTTTATTTGTTATATGTATTATATATGATATTCTTAAAGTAAACTCAAAAAAAGAAAATGTTAAGAAAATCAAAAAGAAGAGAAAATACATTTATAGTGTTTATTGAAACAAATCCATGTATAAGTGGACCCATGCAATTTAAACCTGAGTTGTTTGCCCTGGCCCGTTTGGCTCAGCGGTTAGAGCGTCGGCCCACAGACCAGGGAGTCCCGGGTTTGGTTCCCACTGAGGGCACGTACCTCCATTGCAGTTTGTCCCCAGCCTCAGTTGGGGTCGTGTGGGTGGCAGCCACTCGATGTGTCTCTCTCACATCAATGTTTCTCTCTCTCTTCCTCCCTCCCACTCTGTCTGAAGATAAATGTAGAAATGTCCTTGGGTGAGGATAAAATAAATAAAAATAAAACAATAAACCTGAGTTTTTCAAGGGTCAACTGTACAGAGAGCCGTGGGAACAGAGAGGGACCTCTGATATCACCATGATGGTGGGCAAGGTTGAGTAGGGTCGAGCTGTCAAGAAAGGTTGTTTAGTGAGTGACATGTAAGCTGATACCTGAATGAGATGCACACACTAGAAGTCATAAGGGTAGTAAGTCAGTGGATAAAATGTGAGATTGAGACAGAAGGAACTGCATGGGTTCAGACTGGAAGGCCACAGATAGCATGATCGGATTTTAGTTGCTGGGAAAAGTCTCATGCAGCCAGACGTGGAGGGACAGGAGACTAGCTGGGGATAAGCAGAAAGTCTGACAGGGCTTATGAGGGAGCCTACTGGCAAAGGGAAACCATGGGCAGGTTTTAAATGGAGAAGCCACATGATGTGGTTGGCCTGTTCAGAGCATCCCAGAAACCCCCAGAAACTGACAGCTGCTTTGGTTCCCCACTGTGACCACACCCTCTTGGAATGGCCAGAATATCCTGTCTCCCCAGAATCGCTCAGCCTATGCCAACTGAGAGGCTCTTTCGTTTTCTCTTGGCCTAAGTGAACAGGACGTCTCTGCCTACAGGCATTGGTTCTTCAGCCCATCCTTGTAATCACCCCTCCACACACTTCCGTTCTTTCCACGGTGTCATTATGTGCCTGCTACCTGCCAGGCAGTATCCAAGGTCCTGGGAAAGCAGCTCCCTTGGAACTCCCATTCCAGTGGATCATGGCATTCTATGCAGAAAACAGGAGATCATGGAAAAAGAGAACCATTCTGATCTGTATATTATTATTTATCTAGCACTGTTTGTCAGACATTGTTCCAGCTGCTTATTATCTCATTTAATATTTTAGCATTCTCCTAATTGAAAAAAATTTATGGACCAAACCCGATTGGGTTTTACAGACATTTTCTCAATTAATTTTTTTTTTTTTTTTTTTTTTTTATCCTCACCCGAGGATATTTTTCCATTTTTTGTACAGATAGAGGGGGAGGGAGAGAGAGAGAGAGAGAGAGAAACATCGACGTGAAGGGACACATCGAGTGGCTGCCACCCGCACAACCAACCAGGGCCGGGGACAAACTGCAACCGAAGTACGTGCCCCCAGCGGGAACCGAACCCGGGTCTCTCCGGACCGCAGGCCGACGCTCTAACCGCTGAGCCAAACTGGCCAGGGCTCAATTAATTTTTTACAAAAATCTTTAGAGGTAGGTTTTTTTTTTTTTTTTTTTTTATTAATTAATTTTTGTTACAGATGTTTCCCCTTTTCCCCCCACTGATTCCCCCCTCCCCCTCCCTCCCTGCCCTTTCCCCAGTTTGTTGTCCATGTCCACTGTTCATGCATACATGCATATAAGTTCTGTGGTTTATCTCTCCCCCACCACCCCCTCTTTAGGGGATTGTCAGTCTGTACCCCACTTCCACGTCTCAGGGACTACTCCATTCCTCGGACTATTATGTTCATTATATTCCACAAATAAGTGAGATCATATGAAACTTGTCTTTCTCTGTTTGGCTTGTTTCACTTAGGATGATACTTTCCAGGTCCCTCCATGTAGTCTCAAAGGATAAGAGATCTTTCTTTCTTACAGCTGCATAGTACTCCATTGTGTATATGTACCACAGCTTTTTTATCCATTCGTCTACTGATGGACACTTTGGCTGTTTCCAGATCTTAGCTATTGTAAATAGTGCTGCTATGAACATGGGGGTACATATATTCTTTCTGATTGGTGTTTCAGGCTTCTTAGGGTATATTCCTAGAAGTGGGATCCCTGGGTCAAATGGCACTTCAATTTTTAATTTTTTGAGGTAACACCATAGTGTTTTCCGTAGTGGCTGCACCAGTCTGCATTCCCACCAGCAGTGTATTAGAATCCCCTTTTCACCACACCCTCGCCAACACTTGTTGTTTGATGATTTGTTGATGGCGGCCATTCTGACAGGTGTGAGGTGATACCTCATTGTTGTTTTAATTTGCATCTCTCTGATGATTAGTGATGTTGAGCATTTCTTCATATGTTTCTTAGCCATTTGTATGTCCTGTTTGGAGAGGTGTCTTTTTAGTTCCTCTGCCCATTTTTTAATTGGATTCTTTGTCTTCCTTTTGTGGAGTTGTATGAGTACTCTATATGTATTGGAAATTAACCCCTTATCTGATATATCATTGACAATGATGCTCTCCCATACAGTGGGTAGCCTTTCCGTTTTGATGATTGTATCTTTCGCTGTGCAGAAGCTTTGTAGTTTGATGTAGTTCCATGTGTTCATTTTCTCCTTTGTTACTATTGCCTTAGGTGATGTGTCAGTAAAAATTCTGTTGCATATGATGTCTGAAATTTTGTTGCCTACAGTCTCTTCTAGGATTTTTATGGATTCATGGGTCACATTTAAGTCTTTTATCCATTTTGAGTTTATTCTCGTGTAGGGTGTAAGTTGATGGTCTAGTTTCATTTTTCTGCAAATAGCTGTCCCATTTTTCCAACACCATTTATTAAAGAGGCTGTCCTTACTCCACTGTATGCTCTTGCCATCTTTGTCAAATATTAATTGCGCATATTGCCTTGGGTCCATTTCTGGGTTCTCTGTTCTGTTCCACTGGTCTATATGCCTGTTCTTGTGCCAGTACCAGGCTGTTTTGATTACAGTGGCTTTATAGTATAACCTGAAATCTGGTATTGTGATAGAGGTAGGTTTTTTAATTTTAATGTTACAGATGAGGGGTGGGGCACAGTTAAGTAACATCCCTAAATTCACACATATAATAAGGAAACACTGCTTGAATATGAACCTAGGTTATCTTCATTGAAGACCAACATTTTTCTGGTCTCACAGTGTGACATCACTTCTCTCAATTTAGTTCTTTAGTGAAAATTTAGCTGGGGCATTAGACATTTTCTGCAATGCCTGCTGCAATGAAGGATGCACTAACGGGTATCATCAGTATTTAGAATGCACGACAACCCTAAACATTCTTCTTTTCTTTTTTCTTTTTTTAGATAGAGTAGGAGGGTGGGAGGGAGAGAGAGAGGGGGAGAAACATCAATCAATGTGAGAGACACACCAGTTGCCTCCTGCATGACCCTGACTGGGCCCGGGATCCAAACTACAACTGAGGTATGTACCCTTGACCGCAATCAGATCCTTGCCTCTTTGGTCCATGGGCCGACGCTCTAACCACTGAGCAAAACTGGCTGGGACCTAAATATTCTTAGTAATAAAAATTATATGGACACAGAATTTTATGATGAAAATTGTCTCCATGTAACTTTGAAATGCTTTCTTAGGGATCAGTAACTTTTTAATGTTTTCCCAGTGGTTTATTTCCTTTTTAAAAAGTAAAATTTTTTAATATAAGGAAAATTTGCTTTTAGAAAAATGGTAGACATATGTAAGAAGGAAAAAAAGTACTACCCAGAATTGTTACATTTGGTATATTTGTTAACATTTTGGTATATTTCCTTCTAGTTTTTTTCATGTACATTTAAAAATAAAGTTACATCATATTATATATAATCATATAGGGTTCTCCCCATCCTTTCATCATGAAAGTTTTCAAATACAGAAGTTTAAGGAATAACACTATGAACACACACATAACCGCTTAGATTTAACATTAGTAATTCACCATAATTTTAACTATACATATATGTATATACATTACTTATTTATTTTTTAAAAAAATAAATAAAGTATTTATTTTTTAGTCATAGTAACATAGGAATATTTACAACTCATACAGATTAAATAGTGAGGATTTGGTAATCTACAGTGTTTGCCTCTTTTGAGTTTATTAGTATTTATCAACAACAAAACCTACTCCAGTCCTGGCTGGTTTGGCTCAGCGGTTAGAGCGTTGGCCTGCGGTCCAGAGAGACCCAGGTTTAGTTCCTGCTAAAGGCATGTACCTTGGTTGCAGTTTGTCCCCAGCCCTGGTTGGGTTATGCGGGTGGCAACCACTTGATGTGTCCCTTTCACGTCGATGTTTCTCTCTCTCTCTCTCTCTCCACTCTATCTGAACAAAAAATGGAAAAAAGTCCTAGGGTGAGGATAAAAAAATAAAAAATAAAACAAAACCTACTCCAGTTATTTTGGTCATTAAATATGAGTCTTAAAGATGCAAAAATTACATGTTTCTTGGTGTTGAAAATCCCCCATTAGCCCTGGCCGGTTTGGCTCAGTGGTTAGAGCATCGGCCTGCGGTCCAGAGAGACCCGAGTTCGGTTCCTGTAAGGGCACATCGATGTTTTTTTCTCTCTCTCTCCCTTCCTATCTCTTCCTCCCACTCTATCTGAACAAAAAATGGAAAAAAATGTCCTTGGGTGAGGATAAAAAAAAAAAGAAAATCCCCCATTATGTTTGTCTATAAAGCTCTGCTTCTTTGAGGAAGAAAAACATTTTAGCAATTTTCTTATTACAGTGTCCCAATAAGTAAATACTTTATCCTTTGTTAGCAAAGATCAGTACCAGTTATGCTGTAGTTTCCATCTGAACTATGGGACAAAAGATGTGGGAAGATAGACATTTCCAGAGAGAGACTGTTGCAAACACAGAGTATCACTAACTAAAGATAGCACTACAAGGTTAAATTTTGGTTAAGCTACCAAATTAGTAGAGTTGGATTCTTGAGTTGTATACCAGTTAAGTACAACCTCTACCATCTTTTTATGTTGTAACTTCCCCATCACTGAGTGCTTATTTCTCTTTTTATTATCTTGATTTTATTTCCACAAAATTTAAAAAATGTTTTAAATGTTTTTTTACTGGTACATTATACACATGTAGAAAAACACAAATTATGACTATCCGTGGAACACCTCCCCCCATGTTTACTACCATGATTACCTCTTTCTGCTATCCCAAAGGTAAACCACTAACCTGACTTCTAACATCAGAGATTAATTTAGCCTATTTTTGAATTTTATGTAAATAGAATCATTCATTATTTTTTTTGTGTGTGTAACTTTTCCTTGAGTTGAGCATAACTGTGCTTTGTTCATTTTTATTGCTATATGTATGCTACCAAATCTATTTTACTATTAATGACATTTAGATTGTTCCCACTTTTTGGCTATTATAAATAATGCTGCTATGAATATCCTTCTACATATCTTTTGGTGCACATGTATACACATTTCTTTTAGTTATTTTACTAAGGTGGAATTGCTAGATTAGAGGGTATGCATATATCCAATTAAAAAATGTTTTTATTGGTTTTAGGAAGGGAGGAAGGGAGAGGGAGAGAGAGATAGACACATCAATGAGAAACATCGATTGGCTGCTTCCTGCACGCCCTGTACTGGGGATCGAGCTTGCAATCGGGCAGGTGCCCTGACCGGGAATCAAACTGGTGACTTCTTGGTCCATGGGACAATAATCAACCAACTGAGCCACACAGGCAGGGCTGCATATATCCAGTTTTAATGGATAATGGCAAACAGTTTTCCAAAAAGGTTGTACTAATTTGTAATTCCATTAGAAGTATATAGAAGTTGTTTTGTCTATATTCCACATTTTAGACAATTTAAAATTTTATTTTTTAAAAAGTTTTAGCCATTTTCAAGGGTATGTGGAAGTATCTAATTGTGGTTATAATTTGCACTTCCCTGATTACAAATGTACACTTTTTTTTAAATCCTGAGGATAATTTTTTTTTTTTCTTTTTCAAATAGGGTTGGAGGGAGGGAACAAGAGAGACACACACACAAATTGATCAACTGCCTCCTGCATGACCCCAACTGGGGCTGGAGATGGAACCTCTGACTCTTTGGTCTGTGGGCTGACACTCTAACCGCTGAGCCAAACCATCCAGGGCACCAATGCACATTTAAAAAATATATTTATTGGCCATTTTGATATCTATATAATCTTTGTCAGTTATATAGGTTGCAAATATCTTTTCTTATTTTTTTGCTCACTAAATTTTGATTAACTCTAGTTTTTTTTCTTAATATAATCAAATTAGCAATCTTTTTCTTTAAAGGGCTTTTTGTATCCTAAGAAAACCTTCCCTACCCCATAATTATGACAATATACTTTGTTGTCATCCAGAATATTTGTTTTTTTACCTTTTAAATTTAGATGATATCTGGAATTCGTTTTTCTGTATGGTGTGAAGTAAATGTCAATGTTTTCTCTTATGGATAGCCAGTGAACTCAACATCATTTACTGAAAATGTCATTTCCTTACTGCTCTGTAGTACCATTTTTGGGGTCATATTTAAGGATAGTTATGTCTCTGGATTCTTTATTTATTTAATTGGTTTATTTTTTCCTTTTCTCAATACTGCAGTGTCTTTTTTTTTTTTTTTATCCTCACCCGAGGATATTTTTCCATTTTTTGTACAGATAGAGTGGGAGGGAGAGAGAGGAAGGGAGAGAGAGAGAAACATCGACGTGAAGGGACACATCGAGTGGCTGCCACCCGCATGACCAACCAGGGCCGGGGACAAACTGCAACCGAAGTACGTGCCCTTAGCGGGAACCGAACCCGGGTCTCTCCAGACCACAGGCCGACGCTCTAACCGCTGAGCCAAACTGGCCAGGGCTGCAGTGTCTTAATTAATGCAGCTTAATATTAAAATTTTATATCCTTCAGTGCAAGTATTCCACCTTGTTGTAATTGTTTTTCTCTTCTCTTCCTTGTCTCTCCTGATTACTCTTCTTCCTGTTCTTTCTCCTCTTGCTTCCTTTCTTCTTCCTCCTTAGTGGTGATTCCCAACTATGTGCTAAGTTAAAGAGTTTGTCAAGTTAAACACACATAAACATATGCCAAAACTACTAGGATTTTGATTGAGAATGCCTTGAATCTATAGATCCATCTGGGGAACTGACATTTTTATAATATTGAATCTTCCAACCCATGCACATAATATATCTCCATTTATTTAGACTTTCTTCAGTTTCTCTCAGTGTTGTTTTCTGTGTAGATGTCTTGCTTGTTTTTCATGCAGTGTGTTCCTCAGTTTTTATTTTTTCGATGTTATTGTCTATGATATACCTTTTTAAAAATATTAATTTATTTTTGGTTACAAATGTCCCCCCCATTGACACCTTCCTCCTTGCTCCTGTCACCCAATGATATATCTTTTTAAAATTATATTTTTTAATTTCTTGTTGCTAGTATGTAGACATGCAATTAATTCTAGCAGATTGATCTTGTATCCAGCAATCTTACTAAATCACTTTTAAATTCTAATAAGTTATTGTAGTTTTGTTTAAACATTTTTTATGTATGTAATTATGATGAATAATAATAGTTTAATGTCTTCTTTTCAATTCTTATGCCTTTTATATCTCTCGCCTTCTTGCACTGGCTAACACCTCCTGTGCTGTTCTGAGTTCTAAGTTCTTTCATGGTTTCATTTTTGACCCACCGGGTCATTTAGAAGGGTGATGATTACTTTCTAAATATATGGGTATTTTCCTAGTGAGGTTTTGTATTGATTTATAGCTTGATTTTTCTATGGTCAGACAACATATTATATCATTCCTTTTACACTTTTCACACTTTCTTTAGAGCCAAGCCTGTGGTCATTTTTTGTAAATGTTCCTGTGTATTTTAAAAGAATTTGTATTTTGCACTTGTTTGATACTGTGTTTTATATATGTCAGTTAAATAAAATTTGTTAATTGTGTAGTTCAAATCTTCTGTATTCTTACTGCATTTTGTCTATTTCTTTTATCAGTTACCAGGAGTAGAATGTTAAACTCTCCTATTATGATTGTGGATTTGGGTATTCCTCATTGTAGTCTATTGATATTTGCTGTGCACACTTTGGGGCTGCATTATTAGGTGCATACAAATTTAGAATGCACTATCTTACTGGTGAATTGAAACTTTTACCATTATGAAATGCTTGTCTTTATCTTTAGCAATGCTTTTTTCCCCGGTATTAAAATGTACTTTATCTTATACTAATAATGACACCAGATTTCATGAGTGCATAGCTTAACTTTCTCCTCCCTTTCATTTTCAACTTTACATTCATATATTTCATGTCTTGTAAGCAGCATTCTGTTCTTTAAACTCAGTTTTCATAATATTTGCCTTTTAATTGGAGTACTTAATCCACATATGTGATGTAATTACTGGTATATTTGATTAAAATCTATTTTTCTGTTTCTCTTTGCCTCTTTTGCATTGATTAAGAATAGTTAAATATTCCATCTTTGTCTTAGTGAGCTACTCAGTCTTCTGTATTCTTTTAGTCACTGGCCTAGAGATTATACCAAACATTCTTGATTTATCAGTGTCTAGTATAAAATATATTACTTTTACCTTTTCCAGTGAGATGACAGAAGATTTTAACTTCTTTTAACTTCTCCTGACTTCCATGCTATGCTTTTATGCTCTACTTATTTTTTGTAATTTTTGTGAGTGGTGTAAGATAGTACTTCAGTTTCATTCTTTTACATGTGAATATCCAATTATTGTAGCACCACTTATTGAAGAGACTGTCTTTTCTCCACTGAGTGTTGTCTGTTCCATTGTCAAATATTAACTGACCATGTTTGCTTGGGTTTATTTCTGGGCTATTGATTCTGTTTTAGTGATCTATTTGTCTGTTTTTATGCCAGTAGCATATTGTTTTGATTATATAGCTTTATAGTATACCTTGAAATTAATGAGTATGATGCCACCAACTTTGTTCTTCTTTCTTTGCCCATTTGGGGTCTTTTGTGGTTCTATATAATTCTTGGGAGTGTTTTTTTACATCTATAAAATTGCCATTGGACTCTTGACAGGAATTGTAATGAATTTATAGATGGCTTTTGGTACTATTAACATTTTAACTATTACTTTTTCTAATCCATGAACATGGGATATTTTTTCATTTATTTGTGTCTTTTTTTATTTCTTTCATTAATGTTTTGTAATTTTCAGAGTAGATATCTTCCATCTTCTTTATTAAATTTATTCCTAAGTATTTTATTGTTTTTGATGATACTATAATTTGGATTAAAAATTTTTTTTTTTAATCCTCACCAGAGGATATTTTTTTCATTTTTTTTTTTTTTTTTTAGAAAGAGTGGAAGGGAGGGAGGGAGAGGGGGAGAGAGAGAGAGAGAGAAAGAAACATCGATATGAGAGAAACATATTGGTTTGTTGCCTCCTACATGACCCTGACGGGGGACAGGGATTAAACCTGTGACCCTTCATTTCGAGGGCCAACATTCTAACCACTAAGCAACTAGCCAAGGTGAGATTAATTTCTTTATTTAATGTTTAGGCAATTCATTCTTTTTTTTTTTAATATGAATTTTTATTTATTTTTTTGTTACAGATATTTTACCTTTTTACCCCATTGGCACCCCCCACCCTACCCCCCCTCCACCCTGTCCCCGGCTTAGTTGTCCATGTCCATTGGTCATGCATACATGCATATAAGTTCTGTGGTTTATCTCTTCCCACCCCCCCACCCCCCATCCCCTCTTCTGAGGGATGTCAGTCTGTGCCCTACTTCCATGTGTCTGGGTCTACTGTATTCCTCAGACTGTTATGTTCATTATATTCCGTATATCAGTGAGATCATGTGGTATTTGTCTTTTTCTGCTTGGCTTGTTTCACTTAGGATAATACTTTCCAGGTCCCTCCATGTCGTCTCAAAGGATAAGAGATCTTTCTTTCTTACAGCTGCATAGTACTCCATTGTGTATATGTACCACAGCTTTTTTATCCATTCGTCTACTGGTGGACACTTGGGCTGTTTCCAGATCTTAGCTAGGCAATTCATTCTTAGTGTATAGAAATGCTACTGATTTTTGTGTGTCAAGTTTGTATCTTGAAACTTTACAGAATTCATTGATTAGATCTAACAGTTTTTGTTTCAGTCTTTAGGATGTTCTCTATATAAGATTATGTCATCTGCAAATAGAAACAATTTTACTTCTTTTTTTTTATTCTGATACCTTTAATTCTTTTTCTTGCTTGATGGTTCTAGCTAGGACTTCAGTATTATGTTGAATAGGAGTGGTAAGAGTGAGCATCCTTGTCTTATTCCTGATCTCAGAGAAAAAGCTGTCAACCTTTCACCATTATGTATGAGGTTGGCTGTGGGCTTGCATATATAGCCTTTGTATTGAGATATGTTTCTTCTATGCCTAATTTGTTAAGCATTTGATCACAAGTGGCTGTTGAATTTTGTCAAAAGCCTTTTTTGTGTCTGTTGAGATGATCATTTGATTCTTTCATTCTATTCATGGGATGTATCACATCAATTGATTTGCATATGTTGAACCATCCTTGCATCTCAGGGATAAATCTCATTGATCATGGTGACTGATCCATGTAATGTGCTGCTGAATTTGGTTTGCCAGTGTTTGATAGAGATTTTTTGCATCTATATTCATCAGGGATATTGACCTGTAGTTTTCTTTTCTAGTAGTGTCCTATTCTGGTTTTGATATAAGTATGATGCTAGCCTCCTCACATGAGTTTGAGAAGATTGGCATTAATTCTTTAAATGTTTGGCAGAATTCACTAGTGAAGTATTCTGGCCCTGGGCTTTTCTTTGTTGGGAGATTATTTTATTACTGATTTAATTTCTTCACTAGTAGTTGGTCAGTTCAGATTTTCTATTTCTTCCTGATTCAGTCATGGTAAGTTGTATGTTTCTAAGAATTTTTCCATCTCTTTTAAGTTGTCTAGTTTGTTCCCATATGGTTGTTCAAAGTAGTCTCTTATAAGCCTTTGTATTTCTGTGGTATCCGTTGTAATGTTTCCTTTTTCATTTATAAGTGTGTTGATTTTTCTCTTGGTTAGTCTAGCTAAGGGTTTGTCAATTTGTTTTATCTTTTCAATGAACCATTAATTTGGTTATCTTTTCTATTAATTTTTTTGTTTATTTTATTTATTTCTGCTCTAATCTTTATTTCCTTTCTTTTCTTCTGCCAACTTTAGGTCGAGTTTATTCTTATCTTTCTAGTTTTTTAAGGCATAGAGTTAGGATGTTTATTTGGGATTTTTCTTAATGTAACCATTTATTGCGTGAACTCCCTTCTTGGGATTGCTTTTGTTTAACCCCATAAATTCTGGTATGTTGTTTCCATTTTTGTCTCAAGAAACTTTTATTTCCCCTTTAATTCTTTCTTTGATCCATTGGGTGTTTAGGAGAGTGTTGTTTAATTTCCACATGTTTGTGAATTTTTCAGTTTTCCTCTTGTTACTGATTTTTACTTTCATGCTGTGTAGTCAGAGAAGATACTTGGTATGATTTCAGTCTTCTTAAATTTGCTAAGACTTGTTTTGTGGCTTAATGTATGGTCTATCTTAGAAAATGTTCCATGTGCATGTGAGAAGAATGTGATTCTATTGTTGTTGGATAGAATGTTCTGTATATGTCTGTTAGATCCATTTGATCTATAGCAGCAATTTTTAACCTTTTTCATCTCATAGCACACATAAACTAATTACTAAAATTTTGTGGCACACCAAAAAATATATTGTAGTTTTTGCCAGTGTGACAAAAAAATAGATTAATTTTGATTCATCCATACCAGATGGCTATTGTTGTGTTGGCTGTATTATTTCTAAGGAAAAAGAGATCAGAGCCCCTGACTAAATAGTCAGGTATTGCATGTTTTAAAAATTCTTGCAGCACACCAGTGTGCCGTACATAGTGGTTGAAAAATCGCTGTTCTATAGCGTTCAAATTCTCTGTTTCCTTATTTATTTATTTTAACAATTTTTTATTGATTTTTAGTGAGAGAAGAGGGAGAGAGAAAGAAACATCGCTGTGAGAGATGTGAAAGCAGAACATTGATCAGCTGCCTCCTGCATGCCCCCTAAGGGACATCAAGCCCACAACCCAGGCATGTGCCCCGATTGGGAATTGAACGAGTCTTTTGGTGCATGGGATGATGCCCAACCAACTGAGCCACACCGGCCACGGCTCTCTGTTTCCTTTCAGATATTCTATCTGGGTGATCTATCCATTGTGGAGTGTGGGTTTTCTTTATTTTTTATTTTTCAGCAGCTTTACTATGATATATCTAGTTATGATATTTTTATTTGTCTCTTTTTGGGGTTCATAGGGCTTCTTGATTTAATGTCTCTTGTCCGTTTTAGAAAACTATCACTTGTTATCTCTCTTTTGTACTTTATTAAGGCATAGTAGTATATTCACATGGTATATGCTACTTGCACGTGAGTCACTTAGTAGCCCTCTGAGTTACCACATCAACTGTAGCAATATCACAATGCTTGTGTTCAAGTAACCCTTACTTTACTTCATAATGATACATTTCCATAACTTTTATTATAATACATTGTTATTACTGTTCTATTGTATTGTTAGTTATTATTAATTTTTTACTGTGCTGAATTCATAAGTTAATCTTTATCATGATTACGTATGTATGGGGAAAAAACATAGTGTATGTAGGGTTTGGTACTTACTATCTGAGGTTTCCGATATCCACTGAGAATCTTGGAATATATTCCCTGAAGATAAGGGGGGACTTTGTATTCACGTAATTCAGGGATTTGTATTCATGTATTTAGGGATTTATATAAATGGTGATCAAACAGTATGTATTGTTTTGTGTCTTCATTCATTTAGCATAACATTACTGAGATTAATCTATGTTGTTGAGTATATTAGTAATTCTCTTTTTATTGCTAAGTAAGTATTCTATTGTATGTATATGCCACAGTTTGTTTTGCAATCCTGCTATTCATGTACATTTAGTTGTTTCAAGGTTTTGGACAATACACATGAAGCTACTGTGAACATCTTACATAAGTCTTGTAGGCATATACATTTATATCTCTTGGGTATGTACCTAGGAGAGGAATTACTGGGTTGTAGAATTTATAAAAGAATTCTCAACAGCTCTGTAAAGTTCGTATGCCAATTTACATTTCATCCAACAATATATGAGTTTCAGTTGCTATACATCCTCGCTAATACTCCCAAGTGTCAGTGTTTCGAATTTTAGCTGTCTGGTGGGTGTGTATCTCATTGTGATTTTAATTTGTATCTCCTTGATGACTGATGTTGAATACCTTTTTATATGCTTATTGGTTATTCAGATATCTTATTTTATGAAGTATTTGATGAAGATTTTTGCATAGTCATTAATTGGGTTGTTTGTCTTTTTTATTATTGTAAGGCATTTTTTAATGTTGTGTGGTCTGAGTCATTTGTCAGCTATATATCTATTGCAAATTTTTTTTTCCAGTCTGGGATTGCTTTTTTATTTTTACTAACAGTGTCTTTTGATGAGCATGAGTTTGTAATTTTGATAAAATAAAATTTAATCATTTTTTTGTTTATGGTTCGTGCCTTTCATATCCTAAGAAATCTCTACCTTCTCCAGGTTGTGAAGATAGTTTCCAATGTTTTCTTCCAGAAGCTTTCTTGTTTAGCTTGCACATTTAGGTCTATGATCCATTTAGGTTTAATTCTTGTGTGTGGTGGGTATGGTTCATTTATTTCCTTATGGATTGTTGCAGCACCCTTTGTTGAAAAGATTATCTTTTTCCCTTTGAATTGTATTGTACTCTTAGTCATATATACGTGGGTATATTTCTGGACTCTATTCTATTTTATTGATCTGTATACCAATACAAACTGTCTTAAATACTTTGGCATTATAGTCTTAAAATCAGATAGTGCAAGTCCCTAATTTTGTTCTTCTTAGGTTATCTTGGCTATTTTAGATCTTTTGCATTTCCATATATATTTTAGTATCAGCTTTCATTTCCACAAAAAATAATCCTGCTGGGATTTTGATCTGGGTTGCATTAAATCTATAGTTCTAGTAGTTTGTTGATTGGTTGGATTTTCTATACAGATGATGGTGTCATTTGTAAAGAAAATTGCTACATTACTTTTTAAATTTTTATGCCATTTATTATTGTTTTATTTTTCCCTTTGTTTCACTGCCTAGGACTTTCAGAACAATATTGAATATGAATGGTAAGAATAGACACCATTTCTTTGTTCTTAACTTTAGGGAATATTTCACCATTAAGTATAGTGTTAGCTGTAGGATTTTGCACATGCCCATTATGCCAGTTTGAGGAAGTTTCATTTCATTTCCAGTTGACTGAGAGCTTTTATCCTGAATAGATATTACAATTTATCAAATATTTAGATAAACTAAAACAATAAGAGAAGGAAACAAAGTTCTTTATGTATTTCATTGTTTTCTACCCTTATCTTTACTATTTTTTCTTTTCTTTTCTTGAGTTTAATGTTCTCTTTCCCTAGCTTCTTTGGTTGAAATCTTAGATTGTTGATTTTCAACATTAAATTTTTTTCTAATTATCTATTTAAAGTGACCAGTTTCCATCTAAGCTCTACATTAGCTGTATTCCCACAGACTTTAATATGTTGTGATTTTACTAGAATTCATTAAAAAATATTTAAAAAATTTATTGCTGTATTTTTTTCCTGTATTATTTTATTTTGGAGAATATTGTTTAATTTCCAAATACTTTAGTTCTACTAAGCTTTTATTTTTATTTCTACTGTAATTTTCTTGTGATCAGTAATTTTTCTCATTTAGTAAATTTTAATTTACCTATTTTTTTCTTTTATGGATTTTTCTTTGGTCTCTCCTAATGTTTTAAAGAAATTCTCCAATGTTTTATTCTAAAAGTTTTATAGCTTTTATATTTAAGTGTATGATTCACTTGGAATTAATTTTTGATAATGGTAGGAGGTAGTGTTGACTTTTTCCCATTAGAATATCCAATTGTTCCCGTTTAATTTGTTGAAAAATTACTTTTTCCACATTGAATTACCTTGACTATTTTGTTGTCAACCAATTGACCATATATGTGTGGGTCTATTTCTAGACATTATATTTTACTCCAGTGTCTATCGTTATACTACTGTCACACTATCTTGAATACTAGAGCTTTATAGTAAATCTGAAGTCATGTAGTGTAAATCTTCAGGATTGGTTCTTTTTTAAAGTTGTTTTGACCATTTTAGGACCTTTGCATTTTCATGTAAATTTTGCTATTAACTTGTCAATTTCTACCAAGCAGTGTGCTTAGATTTTGATTGGGATTACATTGAATATATAGTTTAGTTTGGGGGTGTATTGACATCTTTAGAAAAGATTTAATACTGAGTCTTCTGACCCCTGATCATGACACATCTAGCCATTTATTTAGGTCTCCTTTAATTTTTCTCAGCAATTTTCACTTGTTTTTAGTGTACAGGTCTTACAGATATTTTGTTCAATGTATATGTAAATATTTTATGGTTTTGCATGGTATTGTAAATCATGTTTAAAATATAACATTCAACTTTTTTTATTGCCGTTATATAGAAATATAATTAATTTTTTAAATCCTGAAACCTTGCTAAATTTACTTATTAGTTTTTGTAGCTTATTTATAAGTTTCTTAAAATTTTCTGTTTACATGAATATGCTCTTTTTTCTAATTCATATGCCTACCTGTCTGCCTCCTTCCTCCCTCCCTTCCCCCCATCTCTCTTCATTCTCTTCTTTCCCGCTTTCTCCCTTTCCTTTCTCTCTTTCTTTTTCTCATTGCACTTACTCATATCTCCAGTTCAGTGTTGAATAGAAGTGCTGAGAGTGAATATCTTTCTTCCCATCTCCCCCAGTCTGTAGGGAGGAAGTGTTAAGGCTTTCACCATTAAATACAATGGTAGTTATAGGCTTTTCACAGATGCATTCAAAAAAATCAGATTGAGGAAGTTCTGTCTATTCTTAGTTTGCTGAGAGTTTTCATCATTGAGTGAATGTAAGTTTTGGTCAAATGCATTTTCTCCTATTTTGGTTAAATATATTTTGAGATGATCATATGACTTCCTTTCTTTATTCTGTTAATATGGCAAGTTACATTGATTTGCTTTGCAATGTTAAACCAACCTTGCATTCCTGAGATAAATTCCACATTGTCAACTTTATTATATTGCCAGACTTAACTTGCTAATTTATTTTTGTTGTATTCTTAATTCTGTATTTATGAGGGATGTTGATCTAGTTTTCTTTTATTGTAATACCTTCATCTGGTTTTGTTTACAGAATAATCCTGACCTCATAAAATGAGTTGGGAAGTGTTTCCTCCTCTTCTACCTTATGAAAGAGTTTATGTAGGATTTGTATTATTTATTCTCTTAAATTGTTAACAGAATTAACTGGTGAATTCATCTGGACTTGGGGTTTTCTTTGTAGAAAGGTTTTACATTGTGAATTCCACTTAATAGTATAGGGCATTTACATTTTCTTTTTATTGAGTCAGAGTTTGTGATTTTATAATTTGTGATTTTTGAGTAAAATGGGCATTTTCATCTAACTTACCAAATTTATCGTCATGTCTGTGGGATCTCCAATGATGTCCTACCTTTCATTTCTGATATTGGTAATATGTTTTTTTCTCTATATTTTAATTCATTAGGCTAATTAGGGGACTTATCAATTTTATTGGACTTTCTAAAGAACCAGTGTTTGGTTTTATGATTTTCTCAATTGGTTTTCTGTTTTCAATTTCATTGATTTATGCTTTTTTCATTATTTTCTTTCTTCTGATAACACTGAGTTTAATTTGTTCTTCTATTTTATTAAGACATAAGCATAAATAATTTATTTTGAATCTTTTGTATTTTCTAATATAAGAATTTAAAGCTATAAATTTCCCTTTAAGCATTGCTTTAGTTGCATCCCACAAATTTTATATGCTGTGATTTTATTGTACAGAATATTTTCTAATATCCCTTGTGATTTCTTCTTTGATTTATGGATTGTTTAGAAGTGTTGTTGTTGTTTTTTTTAATATACAAATATTTGGTGACTTTCCAGTTATGTTTTTGTTATTTCTAGTTTAATATCATTATGGTCAGGAAATGTATTCTATGCCATTGCTCTATATAAAATTTTAAGGATTAATTTATGGGCCAGAATATTGTTTATGTTAGTAAACTTTGCATGTGCCCTTGAAAATAATGTCTGTTTCACAGTGGTTGAGTGGAGAATTCTACCATTATCAATTAGGTCAAACTGTTGAGAATGTTGTTCAAGTCTTCTATTTTTACTGATTTTCTTTCTGCTTGTTTTATGAATTACTTAGAGTAGATTGGTAAAATTTATAATACTAATTATTGATTTATTTCTTCTTTCAGTTCTGTCAATTTTGCTTCATATAATTTGAAACACTATCATTAGATGCACAGACATTTATGATTATTATGTCATCTTGATGAATTGACCCTATCACCATTGTGAAATATTCCTCTTTATTACTGGTAATATTCTTTGTCCTGGAGTCTACTTGTCTAATAGTTAGACACTCCAGTTTTCTTATGATTAGCATTTGCAAATGCTATGCTAATCATATATAGTAGTACAACTTTTTCTATCTGTTTACTTTTAACATATCTCTCTTTATATTTCTAGTGTTTCTCACAGGCAGCATATATTTGAATCATGTTTTTTGAAAAAATTAAATCCTATTTGACAACCTCTGCCTTTTAGACCATTTACATGTAATATACTTATTGTTTAGGCTATTTACATTTAATGTAACTACAGATATAGTTGGGCTTAAGCCTATCATCTTGTACATGTTTTCTATTTGTCCCATCTATTTTTTGTTCCTTTTCTTTTTATTATCTTGCCTTCTTTTGGATTAATTATTTTTAGTATTTCATTTCATCTCTGTATTGAATTGTTAGTTATATCTCTCTTTTAAAAGAATTGCTTTAAGGTTTACAATATATACCTTTAATTTCATAGTCTACCTTAAAATAAAATTATACTAGCTTACATGTAATGTTAGAACTCTGTACACTTTCATTTTCCTTTCTCTCATTCTTTTTGTTCTTGTTATCAAATATTTTACTTCTTCCTCTGTATATTATTGGTCTCACAGTACATGGCTATTATTATTTTTTAAACAATAAATCATCTTTTAAAAACATATTAATATGAGTAGAAAGTCTTATTCATTATTTTTACCATGTCCAAAACTCTTTTTGCCTTTGTGCAGGTCCTAGCTTTCATCTGCTATCATTTTCCTTCAGCCTCAAGACTTTCCTTTAACATTTCTTATAGAGGAGCTCAGCTGGCAATGCATTCTCTTATCTTATGTTTGTCTTCAATAGTCTTTATTTCATATTCATTTTTGAAGGATATTTTTACTGGGTATAAAATTCTAGGTTGACAGTTTTTTTCTTTCAGCCTATTAAAGATGTCGTTCCATTGTCTTCTGGCTTGCATTGTTTCTGACGAGAAATCAGCGATCATTCTTATCTTTGTTCCCCTGTAAGTAATGTGTCTTTTTTTCCTGGCTGCTTTTAAGATTTTCTCTTTATCATTGGTTTTCATCAATTTGATTTTAATGAGTTTTGGTGTGATTTTCTTTGCTTTTATTTTACCTGAGATTCATTGAGCTTCTTGGATCTGTGGGTATATAGTTTTCATTAAACTTGAAAAAAATTTGGCCTTTTTTTTTTTTTTAGAAAATCACCATTCCTTGCCCCTTTTGTTCCTTGTTGGCTCTCTTTTTTTTTATCTCCACCTGAGGACATTTTTCCATTTTTTGTTCAGATAAAGTGGGAGGGAGAGAGAGGGAGAGAGAGAGAGAAACATCGACATGAAAGGGACACATCAAGTGGCTGCCACCCGCATGACCCAACCAGGGCTAGGGACAAACTGCAACTGAGGTACATGCCCTTAGTGGGAACTGAACCTGGGTCTCTCTGGATTGCAGGCCAATGCTCTAACTGCTGAGCCAAACCGGTCAGGGCCCTTATTGGCTCTTAAAGACACCTTCTTACTCTGCCGGATATTTTCCCACAGCTCACTGAAGCTCTCTTCACTTTTCTTCCAGTATTTCAGTTTGGGTAGTTTCTGTTGTTGTGTCTCCCAATTCACTGATCTTTTCTTATGCATTGTCTAATTTGCCATTACTTTTGTTCAGTGAATTTTTCATTTTTGATATTGTATTTTTAATTTTTAGAAATTTTACTTGGTTCTATTGTTATATCTTTAATATTTATTCTCATTGTTTTCATGTTTTCTTTTAAGATTTTTATTAAAGCTGTTTTAAAGTCCTTGTTCGCTAAAACTACTTCATTTCTGTAATTTCTGGGTTTGCTTCTAGTGGCTAAGTTTTTCCCCAATTATGGGTTACATTTTCCTTCCTTTTAAAATATTAAGTAATTTTGACTGGATGCTGCACTTCATGAATATTGCATTATTGTGTATCTGGATTTTGTTGTCTTCCATTACAGTGTGTTGAAGTTTGTTTTGGTTGTCAAGTTACTGGTGGATCAGCTTAACCCTTCCAAGGCTTGTTCTTATGCTTTGTTAGGGTGAACCTGGTGAAGCCTTTTCACTAATGTTAGTTCAGCCCTTCTACTATGGAATGACTTCCCAGAGTCTCTATTGAATATTCCAGGTTTTCACTGAGTTCCCTCCACTCTGGTTGGTTGGAACTTGAATATCTCACAGCCCTGTATGAGATGTAGGAATTATTTAGATTATAGATCCCTCATAGTTGTTCTTTATGCATTCTAATGAAGTTCTGCCTCATACATGTTCAGCTTAGTATAAAGCCAAACCACCCAAAAGACTCCTACTCAGATTTCTGAAGCCCTTACTTTGCTCAGCTTCTTCTTCTTTGGTTTAAGTCACCTTGCCTCTCTAAAGTCTGGTTTTTGTCCCCTCAACTCAATGAAACCAATCTACTGTGCTTGTATTTCCCCTTCTAGGGCCAAAGTCTGGAAATTGCCTCTAGGAAGAAAGCCAGAGTGACTGTAGGGGTCACTTCATTGTTTCTCTTCTTTCAAAGATCATTGTCCTATTCTACCAGTAGTCCAATTTCTGAAAATAGTTGTTTCGTATATATTTTCCATTTTGTAGCTCTTTATGGTAGGAGGACAAGTCTAATACCAGTTATTCTGTCATAGTTAGAAGCAGAATTCTTGTCTGCCATGATTTTATGCTACATTTTTGTTTTTATTTTCAAATGAAGGGAGATCTGTCATGATTATATTTACCACATGGTAAAGTATGTAGATTGTCATTATATTAGAATCAATTATAATGCTTTTCCCAGTTACAGATACCTGTTCTATATCTTCAGAGGTTTTGATTCAGTAGATCTAATATGGGGTCTAGACATCATATTTTTGAAATCTTGACAGGTGATTTTTGAAACATAACCAAAGCTAAGAATCACTGTTCTAGTAAACTTAAATCTAGTGTGACTTTGGTGAACTTAAATAAAAAATCCTACTACCTGTTCTTAATTAAGTCTCACTCTATAAAAGTGGAATAAAATATTAGAGGAGTAGGACCTCCTGGATATCCCCACCATACACATATAAAGCTTTAATGTCTTGCAGAGCAGGGGTCTTTATAGCCCTAATCAAGTGCTATGGCTATTGCATATTCTGATTTGTTTGTGACTGTGCCATCGCAGATGTTATATATTTCCAATATTATTTCTATCTAAAAGTATCAAGGAAAATATCCTTGACATTTATAAAATGATCTGCAAATATTCTCATAATGCACAGATTCAGAGATGGTTTTACCTTGTTGTGCCAATCTGTTTTGATTAGTGGTGACTTCCTGGAGCTCAGTTTTGAGAAGTACTCTAAGGCCAGTTCTTCACTCAGCAGGAAGAAATGCTCTTATGGATTAGTGATATCTGTCATGAATTTGGGTTTGGAGGAATGAGGCCAGGTGTCCTATGTATTTGCAACTCCTGTACCAATTAAAGGCACTCTTTTTTTCTAGATTTCTTTAATTGCACAAGATATCTTGTTGCTACTCTCTATAGTCATCTTGGCTTTTCCACATGTAGGAAACAAATCTTATAATTATAGAATGCCTATTTTCAAATAATTTCTTCATTTATCCATTCCTTACTCATTTTCTCTTTCTCTCTCTCTAAAGATATAATCAATATGATACTATTATTAGAGTAGTGGTTTCTGGTCTTTACTTTTTGTCATCTTCGTATATTTTTTAAAGTCAGTGGCTCTGCTGATTGTATTTTCTTGAATTCCAAATTAGACACAAAATTTTATGTTTGGTCTAAAAATAGGACAGAATATTTGAAATTAAAATACTTCTAGACAGAAAATTTTATAAAATGTTTGGAGCATAAATTAGGCCTGGATCATTAATAGTAAATTTTTTAAATTATAATTTGATATGTAACTAAGTAAAAAATATCCTCTCAACTGCAAATTATTCTGTATTAGAGCAATCATGGTCCTATAAGATTAAGAAATGGCAATTTAGAAAAATGTCCTACTTTCAAACTTATAATTCTATTACTCTTTTATGATGGAATATTGTTAGCTAAGTGCTTTGGGCTACAGAATCATCTGGATGATGAAAATTACTTGTTGTGACTCTCATTCTGATCTATTTCAGATCACTTGGTTCTTGTCCTCATTCTCTGTGTGTATACTGTGTTAAGAAGGTGCATATTAACAAACTAGCAGAGATTTAATTTGTGGGTCACATGTGAGACAGTTGCATTTCTTTTGGGCAAGAAAGTCATCTTTCTGCTCTCCACATTTGATAGGGATAGGGCGGAAAATGAAATGGTGGAAGTTGCTTTATCATTCATTTCAATTGTTATCAATTTGAAATGCTTCCTGGTGCCAAAAATCTAGGGTGTTTAGCATAGTATACTCTCGTGAAAAGAGCAGAGTGTCAAGAACCAAGTTCTAGTCCCAGCTTGTCATTTACTAATTCTGCAATCATAGCACGCTACTTCACCTATTAACTTTAACTTTCTCATATATTTAATGAGGTTAATAATCTGCTGTACCTATTCCACAGAGTTGTTGGGAAGATCCAGTGAAACCATAGATGTAAAAACCTTTGAGAACTTACTAATTCTATATCATTGTGAGGTAATATTATGGTATCATGTATGCCACCTTTTATTAGATTGCCTTCCCTCTTAGGAAAATGGATGATGGAGTTGTGATATCTTTGCTCAATTTAAAAATTTTTCATAGATGTAGAAATTATTTTAGAAAGCCTCCTGATGATGGTTCTATTTAAAAAAGAGAAAACTAATGAAGTATCTGCTGTGTTTTTTACTGGGGCACACATAATTTCAATGAGAAATATTAATCAGTTATGTTTTACTTTACAGCTTGGAATCCCATCCACTGCCAGCACATTGAATGCCACAACGCAATTAACAAACCAGCGGTGAAGGTACTGTTTTATTAGACCTGGTGTCATATTGTACTGTCAGTGTTCAAATTAGCAGGAGCAAATTGTTGAATGAAATGTTAGTTCATATATTATTCATGGAATTCAGCTTAATTCTTCACAGTGGGGAGTTTTCCTTGTTCCCCATAATTTAATTTCTGTATCTGTCCTTCTTTCTGCCTAAGCCACAATGCCCTCTTTTGGTTCGCCCAGATGTCACCAGGAAGGAGGTGATCTTTTCTCGATTCAGTAATCTTTTCTCTGATTTCATGTCATATGGCATTCATAGGAGTCCTCTGACTCCCTGATGCTTTCTGGCCTCCTAATGACAGAACTCCTCACCAATCAGATTCTCTCCCCTTCTTCCAGGCAGACAGCCCAGTCTGCTGCTCTGGCTTAGCCTGTCTTTTCTCACAGGCTGTTCCTTAGCGCCACTCCTCCAGGATAGGCCAAACCATCCTACTTCCTGTCATTTTTTTTATTGAGATGAAATTCACATAAAATAGAATTAATTATTTTAAAGTGAACAATTCAGCGGCATTTAGCACTTTTCATAATGTGTAACCACCACCTCTTCTAGTTCCAAAATATTATCGTCCTCCAAATTTTACTTTCTGAGCCCCAGTTGTCCTAAAGAGCCTCATTTTGTATTTTCACTTTGTACTTTCCAGAAAGATAACATTGTTGTTTGTGTGACAAGACATGTTTTTGCATGACAGTAATTCTGTGCAGTGTTGGTCTTCCTTTACAATATGAGCACTTCCCAAATGCCCATGGATATGACCTAATGACAGTGTCCAACATCCTAATGTTAAGTGAAAAATACACTGTGAAATTGTATAGCGTGATGCCAATTTAGTTTAAAAATTACACATATGTATATTTATATTCATATTCACAGTGAAAAACCACCAGTATTGCTCATCAGAACGTTACTGTGATTGCATTCAGGTCACATGGAGGGTTACTGTAGTATTTAAATTTTCTCCTTTCCTTTTCTCTATTTTCCCAAACTTCTACATTGGGCATATATTATATTTATAAACAGAAAATAACTTTTTTTTTTTTATCCTCACCCGAGGACATTTTTCCATTTTTTGTTCAGATAAAGTGGGAGGGAGAGAGAGGAAGAGAGAGAGAGAGAAACATCGATGTGAAAGGGACACATCGAGTGGCTGCCACCCGCACGACCAACCAGGGCCGGGGACAAACTGCAACGGAGGTACGTGCCCTTAGTGGAAACTCAACCCGGGTCTCTCTGGTCCACAGGCTGATGCTCTAACCACTGAGCCAAACCGGCCAGGGCTAGAAAATAACTATTTTTTTAGTGCAACATCAGATATGAACGTAATAACATGGGTGTGAACAGATCTATTCAGAGTGGAATAGAATTGACACTATTAGTCACAATTCAGATGGGTTATGCTAATGATTTCATTTAACACGTTAGAGGTCAACTAGTTAATCTCTATTGAGTTCTAACATCCTAGGAGTTTTTCCTTTTGAGTGCAATGGACAAATATCTACTTGATGGAGGTATCAGTGACTCATTAGAAATGAAATCAAGGTGAAGAAGAGGGCTACCTGGGGCACCTGGGAAAGACTCAGGGAAAGTGGACTTATTCTCACAAAAAGCCTAATAATATTTTCTGAATAGTGAGCTATACCACTAGGCAGTAATGGTTTGCCAAATAAAAAATATATTATTTATTTTTGTTACAAAAAAGTACTTTGGGGCAAGAGCCAAGATTTGTGATTGGATTCACAATGAAAATATGTTGGAATTTATAGTTCATTATATCACATTCCACTGCTGGTTTTACTTGATCCTATTTGAAAATCACTCTGTGAAATACTTTGGAGCCCAGATAATTATCTAACAGAGGAGCCAACAAACTATGGTGCACAGCCAAATCTGGTCTGCTGCCCATTTTTGTAAATAAAGTTCTATTTATTTGCTTATGTATTGTCCATAGCTGCTTTCATCCAACAATAGCACGAGAGGTCGAGTAGCTGTGACAGAGAACGCATGGCATACAAAGCCAGAAATACTTATTCTCTGACCATTTACAGAGTTTGCCAATCCCTGATTTAACATACCAAAAAGTAGTTATCCATTACATCAAAGGAAGCATGAAACTTACCTAAGGAAAATTTTCACACTGGGTCTTTAGCATCAGGAAATATATAACTTACAGATTTAGATGTATAATTATTTAAATTTAGGAATTCTAACTTGTTTCCCCAATCATTGAAACTTCTCAGAGTTTTAACTTTAAATGACAGGCTGTTGGGCTTATAAGTTTGGTTCATTTCCCCCCTTCAAATCAGTAGAAAGAACCAAAGAGAAGGCAGAGGGATGTTCCAGAAGAATTTGTGGCATATTAACTACATAATCGGCTAGAGAATGGATTGGTTATTTTTTGAAGGGCAGGAACGGAATTCAAAATTACTTTGCTAAGTCATAGAAACTTACCACTGCCCTGGCCGATTTGGCCCAGCAGTTGGAGTGTCAGCCCACAGGCCAATGAGTCTCGGGTTTGATTCTGGTTAAGGGCACGTACCTGGGTTGCAGTTTGTCCCAGGCCCTGGTCAGGGTTGTGCAGGAGGCAGCCAGTCAATGTGTCTCTTTCACATTGATGTTTCTGTCTTTCTCCTTCTCTCTCTCTTCCTCCCTCTCACTCTGTCTGAAGATACATAGAAAAATATCCTTGGGTGAGGATTAAAAATAATAATAATAATAATAGTAATAATAGTAACAAAAGAGACTCTACTGCCAGCTTTTTGGTAACAGTTTTTTTTTTATCCTCACCCAAGAACATTTTTCCACTTTTTGTTCAGATAGAATGGGAGGGAGAGAGAGAGAGAGTAACATCGACGTGAAAGGGACACATCGAGTGGCTGCCACCCGCACGACCCAACCAGGGCCAGAGACAAACTGCAACTGAGGTACGTGACCTTAGCGGGAACCGAACCCAGGTCTCTCTGGACCACAGGCCAACGCTCTAACCACTGAGCAAAACTGGCCAGGGCAACAGTTTTGATTTTTATCCTTAATAATATATTTTCCTTTTCTTAAAGAGAGATATACTATGTTTGCCATTTTAGAGAAGGGATTACAGTATGAGTAATATAATGGCAATTTGAGCAGCCATTGAATAAGATGACTTTTTATCTCTGTGGACTGAGGGTAGATTTCTTGATACTATTTGTTACTTGAATTGCAAATAACAGGAGACATGAAAAAGCACCATAGCCACATTTAAATCAATGTGGACTCATGGGCTAGTGCAGGAAAAACAGTTACAGGTTGAATGGGTTTTACTAAAAATATTTATTCAAATTTGCTTTTGAAAACCTGTAATTATTGAAACATTTGTGCTCATGATATCAGGAATGTGATAAACAGGACAGGAGGGTTCATTATGTCTTTTCATGTGTTGCAGATGTGTATAGACCCATCCCTGTCAGTAGCTTTGGGTGATAAACCACCCCCATTGTATCTCTGTGAAGAATGCAGCCAGAGGATCGCAGGGTAAGTATGAGAGTCCTCAGAGAAAAGGAAATAGGGCGACAATGAGAAGATAAGAACAATCACTTGGTCTTAAATTGGTTACATTACCCACATTTCCCATTGACCACTCTTTTTTAAAGCGTCGGATATTTAATATATAAGATTTCAGCTTTGCAAAGTTGCAGTAATTCTGTGTCACAGGAGGAAACAATTCCACTTACTAAATAAAGCAGCTCCAGTTTTCAAGCGACCCTGTTAAAAAGGCCACAGAGAAAAATAAAACTGGTTTTCAAACATGACATATAATTCATATGGGTTCTCTTTGCTTGTTAGTTTCTCAGAGTCACACTCAGCTTTGTACAAATCATGCTGCGTTTTGGTTCGCGTAATTAGCATCTGGAAAGTATCATTTAAAGATAACCGAATCTGATGAAATGCCTATAATTTATAATTTAGCTGGAATGCATTAGACATTAAAAAAGTTTATTATGATAGTGCTCTTAATCACACTTCCTTTCCATTAAAAGCCTTTTAGCAGTAGCGTGCAGCTTATAAACATTCATGTGCAAGGGTAACATTGCTTAGAAGCTCAAAAGTGAATTTTGTTTTTCTTTATAGGGACCACAGTGAATGGTTGATTGATGTTCTTCTGCCACAAGGTATGGTTTACTGCAGAAAGAATGAATCATGAGTAATCATGACTAATGGCATGGTTGATTTGTCTCCTTTTGTACTATTTAATTTAACAAAGACAGTAACCAAAGTGTTATATTCTATGAATATTCATTGACATGAAGCATTATATCAATATCTTGCTTATAATATGCCTACACATGAGGGAAGCAGTATCATTTCTACCCAAATTAAGGGAAGATGTTGGAATTAGGATTCTGTATGATTAAAACCCTGCTGAATTATGTTTTAAGAGGTTTTCTGTATATATAACAGGTGTTGCCAGTGATTTGTCTGCTGTGCCAGGTCGGAAAGGGAATAAGGAACATCATCAGGAAGAACACTGAATAATGGGACTTTCTCCTGCCACTATCACTAGCTCTGTGTTTTTAGGGAAAATCATGTAATGGCTCTGATACTTAGTCTCCCCATCAGTAAAGTGGGGATAAAGTATATTTGACCCATCTCAATGAGGAGACGAGATTGTAATGCTGGTAGTTTCTTAGAGTTCCGAAAGCTGTGCCTGGTATGTTGACAGATCAGATAGACCAGGTAGTATTTTTCTACACACGGGGAGGCAGGCAGTGCAGCCCCCTAATCGAGACAATGACCAGGAACAGTACTGGAAAGCAAAGGAAAGATGAAAGGTAGAAAAAGCTGGGAGCATACTGAGCATAGATAGGCACAGGGGAAACTCGATGCATGACTTCAGAGGCAGAAATAAAAGACTATGAAAGGCCTCATTTAAAAAGAAATATAAAAACCTTAGTTAACTAAATTCTGAGAACTTTCTTTTTAAAAGTTAAAGCCTTTGTTTGATGATAATTGCATCATTTAAAAAATTTTTTTCCTTTATTGATTTTAGAGAGAGAAGGGAGAAGGTGAGAGAGATAGAAACATCGATGAGAGAGAACATCAATTGGCTGCCTCCTGCATGCCCCCCACTGGGGTTTTGGCCCACAACCTGGGTATGTACCCTGACCTGGAATCGAACTGGCAATCTCTTGGTGCATGGGTCGACGTTCAAGCACTGAGCCACACTGGCTGGGCTGCACCATTTCTTTGTAGTCTGACTTTAAACATTGGGTCATCTCAACCTTAAGAAATAAATTAATTTAGTAAGTGCTTTCCATCTGTATAATGGATCAATAATGTTAGCCTTGGTATCCTTCAAAAAGCCATTTTTAAAATTTATGTAAGAATATCTGTAAAAAGATTTGGGCTTGTATGAGTAAAGGCAACCCCTCTTTGCCCCCCCCCCCCAATTAAGCTACCTTGTTAGTGAACTTCCAGTGCTCTGGGGGGAAAACCCATAGCCAGGTCCTAAACTACATTTTAAATATCAGAAATATTGCTGAAATTTGGTCATCGTATCCAGGTGATATTCATCTTTGGACGAAAATTGATAATAACTTTATGTTATTTATCTAGAAATGTGACTAACCTCATATTAAGATAAACTCTAAGATATCAAACTATTAAGTAGCCATTAACTATACAAAACCAGTTTTTTGTGTTTTTTTTTTAATCCTTACCCGAGGACATTTTTTCATTTTTTGTTCAGATAGAGTAGGAGGGAGGGGGAGAGAGAGAGAGAGAAACATCAACATGAAAGGGACACATTGAGTGGCTGCCACCTGCACGACCAACCAGGGTCGGGGACAAACTGCAACCGAGGTACGCGCCCCTAGTGGGAACTGAACCTGGGTCTCTCTGGACCTCAGGCTGACACTCTAACCGCTGAGCCAAACCGGCCAGGGCTATAAAACCAGTTTTAAAAACTAAGTTGTAAAATTAATTGACTTGGCATCCACTAATTCATAATTTCCAAAATTTGGAGACATTTACCTTTTATCTTTTTAATAAAGTGTAACATAGACTATAGTATAAGTGATAATTTAGTCTATTGTTTGAACACATACTAATTCAAGGGAAATGTTAACATATTCTTGGAAAAATTATTTTTAAGTACTCTCAAGCATCGATTTTCATGGAATTAATTTGTATGCCTACTCAAAAGAGTTTTTACCTATTCATTAAAGTCAATCCTAAAGTAGTCAGTAGTTTGACAGCCTTACTCTAGGGGGCCAATCCATGGGCTGGAAAATGACTTTCTCTTAAACAAGCATGCAGCTGGTTTCATACTAATTAAGGACTGATAGAAATAGGTAGTTCAAGTAATTGAACTTCGTAAGGTTTTTCTGTAGTTCTATAGTTCTGATATAGCAAGTCATCTTCATGGTGAAGTGCTAAATATATCACGTTAATTCAGTATCATAGTATAATGGAACAGAAGTAATGAGGGAATCCATAGACATATTGGTCCATCTGCCTCCACCATTGATAGACTTTGTGATTCTGAAGAAGTCATGAAGTCACGCAACCGTAGTGACCCTCAATTTTAATTTCTGTCAAATGAGGAGGTAAAATTAAAGTTATGTGTCTTTAACATGATCTGAATTCTAAGTCATGTCTGAGAAGGTTGAATGATAAGAATAGATGACGTATTTGCAGTGTGCAGGGTTTTTTTTAACCTCATTAAACATAAGTAGGTGATAATTTATGAGACAAGTGAGAAGCTGTTTTGGCCAAGTACAGAAGTTGGGTTATGAGGCTTGTTTGAACTCCTCTTCATGGCTGCCCTTATTGAAAATGGGCTCTCTTTCTTTGCTGATATTTTGTGTACCTTCTTCTTACAGCTGAAATATCTGCTATATGTCAGAAGAAGGTAAGAGCAAACCATCTGTGTGGTGGGGCATGATTTGCTGTGTTTGTATGTAAATTCATTCATTGACATCTGCCTCATTTCTGCACTATGGTTTCCTAGTATGTACATGTAACTGTATTCGTGAAGGGGGAAAGAAATAATTTAGCATGCAAGATTGCTCTGTCTGCATGGTCTCTGTTTCCATTTCTGCTTTTGCTCACCCATCTTATGCACAAATGTTTTTGATAAGTAATCTGAAATAAAAGCTATGTGCTTCTCTGGAATAGAATTCTAATTTAAAAGGTTTGAATAACAGTGTAATATGTGCAACTTAACTTGGGTAAATGATGTATCTTGCATGCTAAACATTTTTATTCTTTTGAAATGGAGTGCAAATAGTCCAATATATGTGTTAAAATATACTCAGATCAACAATATATGGAAAATATTCACTTCTTTGTAAGTTGAATGTTATCTCTAGTTAAAGATTCTGTGTTCAAATTTTCTTCAGCTACCTTTCGTGACAATTTCCCCAAACTGTATCTATCTTTTTTCTTTTTCTAGTTGTGGAAAAGTACAAGAGAAGGTAGTATAGTGTCATAAAAAGAATTTGGATTAGTTGGTTGAGATACTTGGGTTCTGGCCAGCTCTATTCCCACCTACCTATGAGACCATGTACAGGTTATTAAAAGTCTTCAGGTGTTAGTCATGAATGGGTACCTTTGGAGGGCTGTTCCAGTTATCTATGGCCACATAATAAACCATACTCACATATAGTGGCTTATAGCAACAAACATTTATTTGATCACAATTCTGTGGATTGGCAATTTGGTTATGCTCAACTAGGCTTCATTTGTTGAACTCTTCTAGGTTCACTCATGCATTTACATCAGTCGGTGAGTAGGCTGGGGATTAGTTGGTCCCAGATGACCTCACTCCCCTGCCTGGGGCTTCTGCTGGGGTAGCTGGAATGGTTGGATGACCAGAGTGTCTAGCCCTCCTTCTTTTTATTAGCTGTCTCATCCTCCAGGAGGCTAGGCTGGATTTGTCACGTGCTGTCAGGGTTCTGAGAGAATGAGAGAGGTTGAAAGGCCTTTTGAACTGAAGCTCAGAAGTCACACAGCATCACTTCTGCTGCATCCTATTCATCAGAGAAAGTCCAAGGCCAGCCTCTTTTCAAGGAGTGGGGGAAATAAACTCATCCCCTTTATATAGCAACACAAATTTTGTGGTCCTATTTAACCCACCACAACCCACCCTCTTGACGTTACATTCTTACATTCTCTCCAAATGCAAAATACTCTCACTACCTTACAAGACCTTCAAAAGTCTAATCCATTTATGGCTTCAGGCTGAAAGTCCATTATCATGTGATCTGCATCTGGTCTGATCACTGATGAAACTCCTTGGGATGCAAATTCTCTTGATCCAGAGACCTGTGAACTAAAAAGGCAAGTTATCTGCTCTCTAGACACCCAACACACAAGGCTAAGATAGAGACATGATAACAGCAGTAGACTCCTTTTCAAAAAGAAGAGGAAGGACCGAGCAGTCACTGGTCTGTAGCAGCTCCAGCCATGACAACAGTTCATCTGACTCTGGGAATAGTGACTGTGCCTTCAGTTGGATCTGGTTTTGCTTTCTGGGAGCAGTCCCAAATCCATGTTGTCTTCTCGGGCATTTTGCTGCACTCTGAGATAGCTCTCCTTTTAGATAAGAAATGGCCCAGGTTGCAGCTGAATAACTCTCCGTCTGCTTTCTGCATGTAGAAGTTGGGGTCTCACAGACCTCTTTTCATGTTGAGCTGAGTCTGTCCCCTTTAATCTAAGTTGGTGGCGCTTTTGCTAGTGTGACTTTATCATTTGATGGATTTTCAGTAAATTTCATTGGGATTCTGTGCCCCAAAGCCATCTATATAATTCTTTTTGAGACGGTCCTTTCTATACTTTGGGCATTTCAGTCTGCCCTTTAAATGATTAGAAGTCCTGTTCTAGCTGAGAGGCTCAACTGGGCGTCACCTTATATCTTTCTGAAGTTTTAACAAAGGATCATACAGTCATTCAGCAAACTTTTGATTTGATTTTTATCCTTACGTTCTTTCTTACTTTGAGAATCTTTTAGAAGCTGGAGAGACTAGGATGAGAAACAGATTTATTTTGGAAATCAGCATGTTCTGGCTGTGGAGGTATATCTAATATATTGACACCCAGAGTGGATAATTTTTTTTCAACACTCCCCTTCTTTACATAATACAATTATTTTTAGTAATAAGTTTCAAATTAGCACATTTTTATTACTTATTTTTAATAAATGTTGCATTTTATATAAATGCTATTTTGGAGAACTTCCATTAAGTTCAAGGTGGTTGAGAATTGTTCAAGCTTGCTTTGGGCACAGTTTGTACGTTGGGTGTTACATGTCCTACATTTGAACAGTAGTTTTGAAATAAGCATCAAGATTGTGTAGAGAAGAGATGGACCTTAATTTATTTCAATTCTGTTGTTCTGTGAGACCACTTGGAGTTATTTATTTATGTTTAAAATTTAAAGCTGTGAATGAAACAGAATGGCTGGAGTGAACACCTGAACACCGTGCCCAACTGAATCTAAGGGAAATCGGTCTAGTTCACCTTAGAAATGAATGCATATAGCTGACTCCACGTGGGTTGAAGACCACCTGTGGCTTGTAAATATATTATTAAAACCTAGTGGGAACGACAGCAATTGTGTAGAACATTGACTAACCAAATGTTGTTTTGGAGCCAAGTATTTTATTGGTGGTGTTATTCAGAATTGATGGCACATGGTGATAAAACAGGTTGACTTTTAGTTGGTAGTCCAGATACCAATATGTAGTGTACCCAGATACTGCATAAGAAATCATTCATCATGTAGCAACATAAAACAACAACCATTTAATTATGCTCACAGATTCTGTGGGTCAGGGATTTGGACAGGGCACAGTCCCACAGCTTGTCTTTGCTTAATGATGTTTGAGTCCTCATCTGGGAAGACTTGAATAGTTGAGGGCTGGAATTATCTCAAGGCTTCTAGATGATACGTTTGGGCTCTCGGATGGGGTGGCTTGAAGGCTGGGCTTAGCCAGAACCGTTGACTGAAGACTTACACACTGCCTCTCCATGGGGCTTGGCCATTCCAGAGTTCTGAGAACAGCATCCTGATGAGGAAGTTTCTGAAGACAGAATGTTCCAAGACAGTCAGGTGGAATGAAGTTGCATGTCTTTTTATAACCTGGCCTTGGGAGTCACATAAGTGTGACTTGTGACCTACTCTCTTGGTCGAAGTAACCACAAGCCTATGTAGATTCAAGTCATGGATTCAAAGAGGCATATCTGAGGAACCAAACCCAAAGAGCCTCATCCACAGCTGGACTTCATTTAGATGAGACGACCTTGGACCTGAGTCGGGAATTTGCATGTGGGAAGAACGTAAACAATTTGTGACCAGAAAATAGGATGGGAAATTGCAGACCTTAAACTTCAGGACTTTATTATAGCAAATAACTACCCACTAAACCCATATCCGCATCCTATTGTTTATCTAACAGTTGGAATCCCAGAGGAATGAAGACTAATTATAACCAAAAGGAAGAAGTAAATACTAAGAATGTACTCTGATCTATACCACACTGCTAGTGGTGTGGTATTGGCTTGGTGGGTGAGCAGGAGAGGCCCCAAACCAATACAAATTCCTGAGCGTCCAGAATGAAGTTCAATGTGTGAAAGGGAAAGAAAGGGCACAGAGCAGGAAAAGTAGCCCATTTGGAGAAGTCAGGGCCTACTCAAAAGCCAAAGAAGACTTGGGCTTCAGATGAAGAAGAAACACGTTGTAATTTAACAAATACTTTTCAAAACTATTAATTAAAAGAAAAAATATAAGCATTTTAACTTGCTTTTGTGATTTGTTGCCTGAATCTATTTCAGAAAATGAGATTCCTCAACACTAGTACCAGAGTCTCTTGCTAAAATCGGAGTGGAACAAGCTTTATTTTTTGAAATGGTCGTTCAGATTGACAGTTTTTAATACATTGTTAATGTGTAGGTTTTGTGGTTGCCTCCTTCCTTCTTCTGTCTGCCCAAGGTAGCTGTCAGGGAGGGCTCTCAGATCTTCACCAGGCTCTGAGTTTATATTGGCTTAGAATATTGTATCCCTTAGAGGTGTTCACATCTTTTTTTTTGTTGTTAATCCTCACCCGAGGATATTTTTTCCATTGATTTTCAGACAGAGGGGAAGGGAGGGAGGAGGAGACAGGAAACATCCATGTGAGAGAGGCACATCAACTGGTTGCCTCCCGCATGGCCCCAGTTGGGGCTGGGGATCAAAACTGCAACCCAGGTCTGTGCCCTTGACTGGGAATTGAACCTGCAACCCTTGGGTCCAAGGGCCAACACTCTAACCGCCGAGCCAAACTGGCCAGGGCGAAGTGTTCACATCTTTTTAAGCTCTATTAAAAGACTGAAAGGCTCTCTGGACACAAGACATTGAGGACGTGGTCACATGGCTAACAGGCTAGGGGCCCGTTTTCTGGTGGAGGTCAGGGACGTTTTGCTTCCTGTGGATGCTGCTTCGCTCCTCTGGTCAGCGCAGATCTGACAATAGGCCCCTGAACTTTGGAATCTTAGGCTGCTCCACCTTTCTCATTTCCGTCACTTCCTGTAGATGACGTCAACGGCTGATTCTACGAATGGTTTTTGCTGTGTTTTGATGGGTTACCGTGGTCGATTGACATATTCTTAAGGTCTTGACGGAAAGCCCTGTGGGAGTGGAACAGTCTGCTATGCGCCCGTCAGCTCAGCGGAGTCCTGCCCGGCACCAAGGCCCGATGAGCTGCTGTGGATGTTTGCTCCTTTAGTGGTGGATAAAGAATTTTGGAAATGTATGCTGGGGGTTAAAATTCTTCTTCTTCTATGCTGATGTGCTCCCTCTGGACCATGGTTTCAGTTTTTTCCTGCATATTTCTCCTGAAAACTCTTAAAATGCACAAAATAATCCAGAGAGCCCTCCAACCCCCACGCTTGAGCTGACTTTCCAGAGGGCTCTGTAGCACAGTTCCACTCATACTCTGTCTGCCACCCACATTGATAGAAACCGCGTCTCACCTTTATTTTTAACGATGACTGAAATCTAACCGGTTAGAGATGACCTGCATTTTGGGAACTAGTGGCATGTCAGAAACACGCTGCCACTTTCCGTGGCCCCTTTAGTTTCTGCTCCTTCCAGTTCGGAGCCAAATTGACCTCAGCCATACATTTGAATTGATTTCAGTGTTTTTGCCTCTAGAACTGCAGTTCCCATGTTCGAAGAGCCGTTGTCACCTGCTTTTCAGCAGGGTGCTGCGATCGTCATGGAAACAGGCCTGTTCGGTACTGCAAAAGATGCCACTCGAATCATCACAGTAACGAAGTGGGGGCTGCCTCGGAGACCCACCTCTATCAGACCTCCCCTCCCCCCATCAACACTCGAGAATGTGGCGCCGAGGAGCTTGTCTGCGCCGTGGAAGCCGTGATTAGGTAACAGGCAGTTTCACAGTCACTTACTCTGCAAACACCGCCTTGGCTTTGAGCCACCGTTTTTGCACTGAGATGTGTAAATTCAGTTCAACTTCAAGTGCCCTCAGCCCAGCGCAATGTTGAAATAATGATGTTTTAATTCACTCATTCAACAAGTATTTTTATCAATGCCAGTTATGTGCCAGGCATGTGTTAGGCACTCGAGAGGCAGAAGAGAATAAAATGTAGTCTCTGCCCTCAGGTTACCCACTAGGGACTATAAAAACAGAAGCACGTAATTGTGGTCCAAGACGGTGAGCATAGAGGTAGCACAGTGGCGGGTCTTGGGGGGAATGAAGTGGAGACACCAACCAGAGTGAGGGCTGGGGATAGGGGGGCCTGAGGCTCCATCCACCAACAGCAGCCAAGTCTGGGAGAACTCTGGGTAATTCCGTATTGAGATCAGCCAGAAGGCTCTGTGGAGTTAGGGGCCAATCCTGCAGGGTGATGACTTTTTCTTCTAATATCACACGGCAAAAGCACTTTAGAAATGGTAACATCTAGACTTCCCTTTTTTTATAATACTCATTGAAGCAAGATTCTTAAAAATTAAAGAACTAATATTAAAATGTAAGCTCTAAGGATAGGGACTAAGTTTTTTCTGTTTCTTTCATCCTAGTGGTGGACATGTGTAGAAATGCAATAAATATATATCAAATAAAACATCACAGAAATTTGGAAATAGAAAAAAAAACAACCATACTGCCATCATCATCATCCATTTTATACGTTTTTCTTGTTTTATTCAAATGCATGTTTTATTTCTATAACTGTAATCATAGTTTATCCACAATTCTTTTTAATATAATATATATATATATATATATATATATATATATATATATTTTTTTTTTTTTATCCTCACCCGAGGACATTTTCCCATTTTTTTGTTCAGGTAGAGTGGGAGGGAGAGAGAGAAACATCGATGTGAAAGGGACACATCGAGTGGCTGCCACCCGCACAACCGACCAGGGCCGGGGACAAACTGCAACCGAGGTACGCGCCCTTAGCGGGAACTGAACCCGGGTCTCTCAGGACCGCAGGCCGACGCTCTAACCGCTGAGCCAAACCGGCCAGGGCTCTTTTTAATATAATATTATACCATTAGCTCTTTTCAATGTTGTGTAGTTTCCATATTTATCACTTTTAGTGGATACATAATACTTGTCTAGATTATTTTTTCCACCATTAAATATTTAGAATGCTTTAAATTTTTTATTATTTTAAATAAGTGATAAACATGTTTGTGCATCATGCTATTTCTATATTTTTTATCTTCTTAGGGTAGATGACTAGGTCAAAGGATATGGCTTTGGTACCTTACCAAACTGATTTTTAAAGTGTGTATATGAATTTATAATGCCAATAGTACTGTATGATATTGGTAACTTTTGCTACACCTTTGCAAATATTGGGTATTATTTTTAAAAACTGTCATTTGTTTTTAGCAAATTGAAATGGGAGACTTTGTTGCTCATTTTCAGATTTTTGAATACTAGATATTGAATATTTTCCCACTGGATACAAGTCCCTCAGTCCTTCCTGTGTCGTGTATTTGATGTCCACATAGCTTCACATTAGATACAGGGGAAGCACTGACTTCTCGTGGGATGGGTGATGAAGCAGAAGCCAGAAGGCATCAGTTCTGCTTGATTCTAGTTGATTGGAGCAAGTAGCCTCTTTGTGCCTCAGGTTGTTCATCTTTAAAATGGGGATGGAGTACAAAATAGTAAGGAAATGACATTAGGCTTCTTGAAGTAACTCCTACCAATTTAAAAGATGCTGAAGACTCATAAAGTAATTGCTCTGAATAGGTTACCATCTGGAATGTGTTTTTTCATGGTTTAACTTAAAATCTGTCCTCTTTGGTCCTGGCTGGTGTGGCTCAGTTGGTTGGAGTGTTGTCCCATATACCAAAAGTTTGCAGGTTCAATTCCCAGTCAGGGCACATGCTCAGGTTGTGGGTTCAATCCCTGGTTGGGTTGTATATGGGAGACAACCAATGGATGCTTCTCTCTCATGTCAGTGTTTCTCTCTCTATCTCTCTCCCCCTCTGCCTGCTCTCTCTAACGTAAATTTAAAAAGAAATTTCTCCTCTTTGGCAGCTTGTTGAAAGAAGCTGAGTTCCATGCTGAGCAGCGGGAATATGAGCTAAACCGCAGGCGGCAGCTGGGCCTTTCCTCTTCCCACCATTCCCTGGAGAACGCTGACTTTGATAACAAGGATGATGATAAACACGACCAACGGCTACTCAGTCAATTTGGAATATGGTTCTTAGTAAGAAAAGAAGTTGACTATTCTCTACTTCTAAACATCTCATTCTAACATGACACCAATGAGCTTCTTTCTTTTTAAAGAAGTTAAATAGTAAATAGTGAAAAACTAACCTGCAATAGGACCCTAAACCCTAAGACTCCGTGGCACTCCACCCTGGGCTGCACATTATATTTACCGGGGAGGCTTTTTAAAAAATGGCAATGCCCAGGTTTCACTCTAGATTCTTGGGAATTTTTAAAAAATGCTTTTTAGTTGATTCTAATGAATAGCCAGGTGTTGAAACCTACTGTACCTGGCTCTAGACTCTTTAAAATACATCCCTTGACAGAAAACAAATGAGAAAATAACTAGAGTATATTGTGAAATATTAGATTCAATATGATATACAGATCATTCACATCCTATTGTCTGTGTACATGGAATTTTTCTTCAAACTTCAATCTCTGTGGAGCTTGTTTGGTATTTATTGTAAGTCTTCCTACAGCCAAAAAAATTACAGCTAAACTAATGCAAGGAATTTGATTGCTATTGACTGATTCGACTGCAACATTCATTCAGTAAAGATCAAACATATAGATCCAAAGTTTCAAACAAGTTGATTTGCAGTTCTGCAGAGAAGTAGGCTTCTGTTTTTGCCCACTGGAGACTTGAATTAAGTCTCCATAGTGATACATCTCTTATGCTTTCACATGGTTACCTGAAAAAGTCTTTTTTAAAACCAAATTGGGATCTAATTGTTGATTTCATGTCTTATTCCTAGATCTTATCATCCAATAACACAATGACTGTCATGAACTCTTTGAAGGCAAAGATTGGGTTTATTTATTTTTTTATATTCCTGACCCCTACTCCACTGCTCAAGAAAAGATTATTTCAGCATAAATGGATGAATGAGTTGTTTTAAAACATCTATTTATTATGTGGTGAACTGACTCGGGTCGGGGTGGGGGGGCTCTAACATTTCTGAATTATTACTGATTGAAATTCTCAGCTAAATCTGATCATGTTAGAACTGAAATGTATATAGTTATTTTTCACTGAAGATATTTTTGATATTTCACTTTGTAGGCTTAACTTTTTAAAAGCATCTATCTAGTGCAGATTATGTAATGCATTTCTTATAGGAGAAAAGGCTTATTGGAAGGTGCAATCTTAAGGGGAAATGGTTGTTGCAATCCACCTCTCCTGGTAGAGAGGAACACAGTTTCTAAGATAAGTGATCCTCTGTCACTTAGAAAACTGTCTATTTCAAATGGATCATCTGGGAATTCTTTTTTTTTTCTTTCTGCCTATAAATGAACGTGTAATAATTATGTAAAGATGGATGGAGGCTGAAGCAGAATCTAATCTGCTTATTTCCAGGTGAGCCTCTGCACGCCCAGTGAGAACACACCTACAGAAAGCTTGGCCAGGCTGGTGGCCATGGTGTTCCAATGGTTTCACTCCACAGCATATATGATGGACGATGAAGTTGGGAGTTTGGTGGAAAAACTAAAGCCTCAGTTTGTCACCAAGTGGTTGAAGACAGTATGTGATGTCCGCTTTGATGTCATGGTCATGTGCCTTCTTCCCAAACCAATGGAATTTGCCAGGGTAAGTGGAGGCCTCCAGCTTGGGCCTGGCTGGAGAGGACTCGGGGAGATGCACCGCCTTAGCCGTTAGAGTGTTATCAGCGTCTGTAGAAGAGGGACATCTCTTTCTACTTTAATCAGTACAGCTAAATGGGTTTAGCTTAGTATGTACATTTTAGGTGATGTCCTGCTTTGATGTTGGTTTGGGATGGGGAGGAGGGGAAGATGAATGTGTGAGGCATCCTTAAGGATATAAGGGAATAGTCCTTCTTGACAATGCTGTATATTTTTCTCAAGAAACAGAAAAGAAAAGCCTCTGAGGTTGCTAGAACTAGTCCTTCTTTGGTCTACCGTCTGTGGAAAGGCTAACAATTTCTGCGGTTTCACATGTATTTCCGGAGATGAATGGTAGAAGTCCCTGCCCTCCCATTTGGAATGCCAAAAACTGTCCTGGCCAGTTTGCTCAGTGGTTAGAGCATCGGCCCGCAGACCAGAGAGGCCCAGATTCGGTTCCCGCTAAGGGCACGTACCTTGGTTGCGGTTTGTCCCCGGGCCTGGTTGCGGTTATGTGGGTGGCAACCACTTGATGTGTCTCTCTCACATCGATGTTTCTCTCTTCCTCCCTCTCTCCCTCCTACTATATCTCAAGATAAATGCAAAACTATCCTCGGGTGAGGATAAAAAAACAAAAAAAAACTTTAGGAGCTGCCCAAACCTTTTTTGTTTTTTTCTCTGGCTTATAGGTCAAATTTCTCTGTGTTTATCCTTTTGCTTCTGCCTCAGTGGATACCAGGCATCAGATGTATGGCTAAGAAGACCCCATATTTCTTGATTACAATATAATTTATGTCTAATTTACAATCAATTTTTGGCAGCAATATATGAATTTTTTTTTTTAATCCTCACCCGAGGACATTTTTTTTTTCCATTTTTTGCACAGATAGAGTGGGAGGGAGAGAGAGGAAGAGAGAGAGAGAGAGAGAAACATCGACGCGAAAGGGACACATCGAGTGGCTGCCACCCACACGACCAACCAGGGCCAGGGACAAACTGGCCCTTAGCGGGAACCGAACCCGGGTCTCTCCGGACCGCAGGCCGATGCTCTAACCGCTGAGCCAAACTGGCCAGGGCTATATGAATTTCTTTCAAGGTATTTTCTAAGGTGTTCTGTGTGTGTGTGATTTTTCTTTGTTTGTTTGTTTCTTTCAATGAGGTCTTGATGCAATTTTTAGTTTAAATAAGACATTTAAGAATAAAACAGAACACAGACCATCTAAAGGCGAAGCTTTTATTAGATTTTCAGGACCTGAGCATCTGTGCATTTCTGAAAATGAACTACTTTCTTCTTTGGTGCCACCTACTGACTCACATATGAAACTGGATTTTTGTATAATGAAAATTCCCCATTTCTTGGCATTCTTGGACGATTTGCTATTATTATTTCTTTCTGAATAGTAAAGGGCTGGTATGATCTGACTCAGGAAGATAAGACGAAACAATTATGTTGGGAGGAAAACTTTTTTAGCTGGGTCCAGTTTTTGGGGACTGTATATTAACTGACAACAGACATATTAACAAAAGAAGAGATAAAGTTTATTTATACTTATGTGTAGGAGGACTCAGAGATGAGTAACTTTCTCATTACCCACAGATATAAGGTTTTTAGTATTTGAGAAGATAAGGAAAGTTCTTTGGGGCTTTTTGATGCCAATGGGACTGTGTTGTGTGTCCCCAAGGGCAGCTGAATTCAGTTGCATGAGGTAGGTTCTCAGTGAGTTACCAGGTAGGGGTGAGTGGTGTTCACCAGATTGATACAGGTTCAAACTAGGTGCAAATGCTGACTCTGAGACCACTCAGCAAATGACCCAGGGTTTACTGAGTCTAGTGGCCACCTGCAGGGTGCTTGTACACCTTTGTGGTGGGACTGTGTCTCAGGGAGCCATCAGCATAAGGCCAGCAGAATTTATCAGGCCCGAACAGACCAACATTTGGCTATGTCAGGGGGCGTGTGAGGGAGAAATGGCCCCTGTCTTAGTGCCACACAACTCGGTCTGTCCCAGACTCTGCCAGGAGCCTGATCTTAGCAGGGCAGGACTGCTGGGATTCAAGAGGATAGGGCTTGTGTATCTCCCATGAGGGAGAGGTGCTAGTGAGGTTCATGGGAAGGTGGGGTGAATGGTCCCCACCCCAAAGCCACACAACTCAGATAGTGACATCCCCTGAGTTTGCCTAGACCTCTCCACCCTGGCCCGGGCAGCTGATTCCTCAGCAGGGTGCAAGCTCCACAGGGTGGGGTGATGGGGAGTTAAGAGGGTGGAGCTGTTGCATTCCCCCAGGTTGATGCCCTAAGGAGAGGAGTGCTCCACCCAGGAAAGATGGTGTCTGCATTGTGGGAGAGTGACTCAGCACAGGGATCCTGGTAGCTGTCCCTTTAACTCTCTCCCCATAACTACAAGCCCCAACTTCTCCTCAGGCGACGTTAGTTCACTCCTCCCTGCCTCCCTGAGTCCAGAGTGAGTGGCCGCAAACAAGATTTTGTGTGTTGGCCCTTTATGAGGGCACCTGTGTCTCCAGTAGACTCCTGTCTCTCCCTGGCAGACAGAATCCCTGCTGATTTTCACAGCCAGACGTTATGTAGGCGCCCCTTCCCAGCTCTGGTGCTGGGGATCCTGGCTTGGATTGAGACCCCGCACTCACCTTTGCAGCTGAGCTGTCCTGGGATCTCAGCCACTGCTCATGGGAGTAGGGCCAGCCCTTTTTGTACCTCCACCCTCCCTACCAGTCTTTTTTTAATCTTCAAAGTCTCTTTTATTCTTTTATTTTTTTAACCTTTATTGTTGAATGTAGAATGTATTACAGATGTTCCACATTTTTCCCCCATTGACCCCCTCCTCCCCACTCCCGCCCCCCTCCCGCCTTTTCCCACACTATTGTCTGTGTCCATTGGTTATGCATATAAGTTCTTTGGTTTATTTCTTCCCACCCTCCCAACCCCTTTCCCTTTGAGGTTTGTCCGTCTAGCAATGAATTTGTACTTCTTAATCCCTTCACCTTTTTCACCCATTCTCCTAACTCCCCTCCCATCTGGCAACAAACAAAATGTTCTCTGTATCTGTGAGAATGTTTCTGTTCTACCTGTTCATTTTGTTTGTAGATTCCATTGTTGATAGATATGTATTCATTGCCATTTTGTTTGTTCATATATTTTATCTTTTTCTTCCAAAAGACCCTTCATCATTTCATATAATAACGGTTTGGTGGTGATGAACTCCTTTAACTTTTTCTTGTCTGGGAAACTCTTTATATGGACATCAATTCTAAATGACAGCTTTGCAGGATAGAGTAATCTTGGTTGTAGGTTCTTGCTTTTCATCACTCTGAATATTTCTTACCACTCCCTTCTGGCCTGCAAAGTTTCTTTTGAGAAATCAGCTGACAGCCTTATGGGAACTCCCTTGTAGGTAACTAGCTGCCTTTCTCTTGCTGCTTTTAAGATTCTCTCTTTGTCTTGAACCTTTTGCATTTTGATGATGATGTGTCTTGGTGTGGGCCTCTTGGGGTTCATCTTGTTTGGGACTCTTTGTGCTTCCTGGACTTGTATGTCTGTTTCCTTCACCAAGTTAGGGAAGTTTTCTGCCATTAATTGTTTCAAACAGGTTTTTGATTTCTTGTTCTCTCTCTTCTCCTTCTGGCACCACAAGATGCGAATGTTGGCACGCTTGAAGTTGTCCCAGAGGCTCCTTACACTATCCTCATTTTTTTGGATTCCTTTTTCTTTTTGCTGTTCTGATTGGTTTTTTTCTTCTTTATATTCCAAATCAATGGTTTGCTTCTTGGATTTACATACTCTACTATTGAATCTTTGTAAATTATTCTTTATTTCAGTTAAAGCCTCCTTCGTTTCTAACTGTGCATTGATCATTTCTGACTGGTCCTTTTTTATGCTCTTGAGGCCCTCACTAAGTTCACTGAGGCCCCCACTGAGTTCATTGAGCATCCTTATAAGCAGTATTTTGAACTCAGCATCTGTTAGGTTGCTTATCTTCATTTCGCTTAGTTCTTTTCTTGGAGTTTTGTTCTGTTCTTTCATTTGGGACCTGTTTCTTTGTCTCCTCATTTTGGCTGCCTCCCTGTGTTTGTTTCTGTGTATTACTTAACGAGCAGTATGGGGCTAGCTGAGACCAGATGCTGCTCGTTTGAAAAAATTTAGGAAAAACCTGAAGCAGGATCCAAGACAGGCCAATGCTGTGGTTAAGCAAGTGGCAACAGCTTGGGTGGGCCTGAAAGTTGGGTGGGGCAGGGCCTCAGGGAGTCAACAGGGCGGGGCTACCAGTGTGAGCCAGGTTGTTGGGGTCCCAGATATGGCTTCTGTCTGCCGGCCCAGGGAAGGGCTCACCAAAGGAACAAAGGCCTCTGACAGAACGTTTGTCCTGGAGAGAGCCCCCTCTCCAGCCCTCGCTCCAGTGCCAAACAGCTCAGTCCTTCCCTGTATGACTCTGGTGCCTCGAGCTGCCTCCCCTCCAAGCTTAGAGGGAGAGAGTCCGATAAGTCCGTGCGCGGGCCCTTTAAGGAGCTGCCTGGGGCTCCAGCCGCTTCAGCCTCCCTGAGCCTCAGTTCTTGCTGGTTTTCCAGCCAGAAGTGATGGGGATTCTCTTCCTGGCACTGGGACCCTGAGTGAGGCACCTGGTGTGGGACAGGGACCCCTCAGTCCTCAGGAAGGACCTTCCCAGCCGAGGTGTCCTCCTGATGTTTATCCGCCACATGTGGGTGTGGGACCAGCCCGTCCCCTCCGCCCCTCCTACCAGTCCGGATGTGGCTGCTGCTTTAATTCCGTAGTTGTAGGACTTCCATTCAGCTTGATTTCAGGCGGTTTTGAATGATGGTTTTTCTGTAGTTTAGTTGTAACTTGGATGTGGTTGTGGGAGGACGCGATACTGCGTTTACCTACCCACCGTCTTCCTCCCTACCAGTCTTGATGTGGCTTTGTTACCGGAGAGCTACCCAGTTACTGAGTCAAAGGGGGCAGGCTCACCCCTCCTTGGCTCTTGTCATGCTTGTGAGAAAGAATTCAAACAAGTGACAGAAAGCAGTGTTGAAGCAAAGCAAGTGAATTTATTAAGGAAGCAAAGCAGGTGAATTTATTAAGAATACACTTGGCATAAAGCACAAGTGGGCAACTCAGCTAGTCTGAGTGCTTCACCTGATAGGTTTTCGAGGGTTTAATATTTTTTCCCCATAGGTTTCAAGGTTCCCCTTTTACATTTTTGTGGCTTTACCCAGAGTTTATGAGAACATCTGGCGATTTTATCTTGGCAAGTCCCAAGACTACTGACTTGCGTGTTCAGTGGATGAGATAAACTCCCCTTTTTCCCCCTTGCCCTCCTCCTGCCCTAGCAGCTATTTATCTTGTCTAGCATCCTCCCCCAAGTGATACCATCCAAATGCTTTTGGGGTTTTATTTGTCCCCCAGACTATATCTGTCCTTGGGTTTAGCTGGCACAAATGGCATTAATTGGGTCTTTGTTCTCGATTTTCTTAGGCCAGGGCGATTTAAGTTAGGTATTCTCTGGCTAGGAAGGAGAGGTATAAACTATTTGCTCTTAAGTGTCCTTGGTTGGGGAAGATAAGGTCTTGTGATTCACAAACTGGCTGCAAGCTGCCCAAACTGTTCGGTCTTGTTTACTTTTCTTGTCTCAGTTTCCCCATTCCCCTTGCCCAGGAATTTTCCCAGCTTCTTACTGCCCTGCCACAGCCTCTTCTGTAAGTCCTTGGGTACAAGGCTCCTCTTCCGCTAGTCTTCAGCTGGTTATTCAGGTTGGCCGCTCTGTATTTTAGTTGTGATTCGTTTGGTTCTGGGAGGAGGTAAGTGTAACATCCATATACTCTGCCGCCACTTTGGATCTAAAAACCCTTTTAAATATAAAAAACCTTTTCCAAATAAAAGCATCTATTTTCTGGGCATTGTCTGTTTAGGATTTCCACAGGGATACCTGTTTCAAAATGTGACTCAAAACCAATAGGTCTTTATGTGGCTTAAGCATAAATTTTATAGCCAGAAGATCCTCAACAATGATACCTTCCATGGTCTCATCATTATCAGTCTGTGTAACTAACAACAAACCCAGAAATTTAGTCACTTCCTAATATCTAGTCAGTCACCAAGGATTTTGGCCAATATAATACCAAAAAGATATTTGAGCTTTAAATAGAATTTATTTATTTTGAATAATCTGGAATTATAGATATAATAATTAAATACCTAAAGTGAGATTCATTTAAAACAAGGCAATTTCCCACCAATTTTTTGTTACATGGTAAAGATTTAGGACCAGTTAACCCTTTGTTACTTTGATATGTGTAATAAGAATACAGAAATTTAATCTAAAATTGAAGTTAGAAACAGAAACAAAATTTGTGATTTTAACTTTTTTCTGCACTAGAAAATTAATATACTATTTTAATTAGTAAAAATGACCAGTATTTTTCATTCATGGATTCAACCAGCCTTTGAGCAATTTTAGGAAAAATATTGTGGCAGCATACACAACATAGGGAATAGTAGCCCTCTGTGTCCCTTTATTTCCACAATGAGCAATCTTCAATGCAAAGTTTGTAGTGGTAGAAATCTGCTTTTCTCTCAAGTACAGTATAACTGCACATATTTGTAATGGGTCTGCCAAACTTTAGAAATAGAATGCTCTAATAGTATTCCTGTGAGGAACCCATCTTTGGAATTTTAATTCATATGTGATTTGAAAAGTCTGCAGTGGAATAGTTCATATTTGGTTGTGATTACTATTTGGACATATTTGTAACTATGGGTTTATTATTATTATTATTTTTGTAACTAATGGGTCTCGATGGTTTGTAGATTCTTACAGATCTCCCTCTGAGGATACTTGGCCCAGGTTTCAGGTAGAATAGAGTGTAGCCTTTCTCTGCCCATTTTCTGTAAGAAACCCTTGCGTATAGTTGTAACAAGTGTATTCTGTTCTTTTCTCCTGTGGCCATCAGGTTGGCGGATACTGGGATAAGTCTTGCAGCACAGTGACTCAGCTGAAGGAGGGTCTCAACCGGATCCTCTGCCTGATCCCCTACAATGTGATCAATCAGTCTGTGTGGGAGTGTATTATGCCGGAATGGCTGGAAGCCATCAGAACTGAAGTCCCAGATAACCAGTTAAAAGAATTCAGGGAAGTATTAAGGTGGGTAAGTAGTTTACTGAAGTCACCGTAATTATAATGATATCTAATATTTAGTGAGCATGTACTGTGTGCCAGGCATTTTATATGATCTCACTTACTTTTTAACAAAACCCTATCGAGAAACTTGAAGGTCCAAATGAAATAGTTGCTATAAATTATGCTAAGATGATTTAGAATTGTTCAGAAAAGAGTTTGTTCTTGTGGAATAATAGATGCACCATATTGTTTGCTTATTTTCAAACATAATTATAGTTTGGATAAAGCGGGAAAAGTGCAAAAGGAAAATGTTTTTAGATGCTGGGAAGCAACTCATTTCTTTAGACCTGCAGTGTCTTCTGTTAAACCTAATCTAATGTGAGTATGAATGCTAATGTTATTAACAACCATATATGAATGATATCTATTCCAATGACATAAACTATTACTCTAAAATGAAACATACTAATAACAGTTTAGAACACAGACTGATCTGAAGTGTTTGGCTTCCCAAATAACACAGAAGAAATGTAACAGTAGATCCTACTATGTGCCCATTGATCATATACTTTTGTTGCTCTGCTTTCCAGCAAAATGTTTGACATTGAGCTCTGTCCTCTCCCTTTTTCGATGGAAGAGATGTTTGGCTTTATTAGTTGTCGGTTCACAGGATACCCTTCTTCTGTGCAGGAACAAGCTTTGCTGTGGCTTCATGTAAGTGACTGATACTGTTGATCACTTGGGGCACGAGTTCTTGGCCTGTGAACTTTAGATCCCCAGGGAGAGGGGCGGGGAGTTATTGCAGAGTCCATAAATCTGTATGTTTGCTGAGGAATATCTGTAGACTAATAATTCATATTATAATTAGTATTCATAGATTACTACATTTCAAATATATGTAGCTATAGTGTGAGTTATTAATAACACACAAATTCATGCAGTAGTTTTTAGTCCTTATGTATCTTTCCATCAGTAGATACTAAAAGTATAGTAGCTATTTTGTGGGATTCTGATAAATCTTTTGATATTAAATAGGTCCTTTACTTGGAAAGGTTGAGAGCTGTGATTTAGGGAGTAATGCATGCTGTCCACTCAGCCTGGAATGACTTTCTGTCCTGTCTGCATCTGAGAACTCCGGCCTATCCTTTAAAATCTAACTCAAAACCTATCTCATCTACGAAGTTTTCTCTTACTTTACCCCCTGTCTTCCCATCAGAATCCATTATTCTTTCCCCCAGTAGTTATACAGGTTCTCTGTGTGAATGTTATTTCTGTCTGATATTACAGTTAATTTTTTTCTCTTCTCATAATTATAAATGCCTTGAGGGCAGGCACCACGTCCTTTTCATTTTTGAATTTATGACTCCCTTCATCCTTTCTTCTCAGCCTCTGGCACATGTTTTGAATTTAGTGGATGTTCTTAAAAGTTTATTAAATTGAGTTAAATACCTGATACAAAGTTTGGGCCATTTCAAAAAGGGAGGACAGAACCAGTTTTAGAGCAGCTATGGGTGCAGATACACTTCTGTTTCATGGGAGGATGTGATCTTCAAAACTTTTCACGTTTTGATGATGCCTTTCTGGGTTCTAAACTAAGGAACAATATTTTTTACAACTGACAAAGAGTAAATGGGACCTCTTGTTTTTTTTTTTATCCTCACCCGAGGATATTTTTCCATTTTTTGTACAGATAGAGTGGGAAGGAGAGAGAGGAAGGGAGAGAGAGAGAGAAACATCGACGTGAAGGGACACATCGAGTGGCTGCCACCCGCACGACCAACCAGGGCTGGGGACAAACTGCAACCGAAGTACGTGCCCTTAGCGGGAACCGAACCCGGGTCTCTCCAGACCGCAGGCTGATGCTCTAACCACTGAGCAAAACTGGCCAGGGCCTCTTGTTTTTTTTTAAAGTCACTTTTGGGACCTAGAATTTTAACTTTTTATCCCCTGGTAGGTCTCACTCAGATAACCTCTCATTTTAGGAAAGCTAATTCTTCTACAGATAGTTCAATGTTGTTACTGAGTCCCACACCCTTTGAGCTGTGCCACCTGGGGTCAGCGCTGTAAACCTCGGTCCCCACCATGGTTAAGACAATGACAGTTTCCGTGTTTTGTGGACTGGGCTTTGCCATGGCTTTGGTCTGAATACGGTGCTGCGGTGGAAGAAGGATTTAAGCCACTGGTCCAGCCACTTGGGGAATAGTGTGAACAATCTAGTGATGGAGTTCACTCACTTATTAATTAATTGTGGAAACATTTATAGAGCTCCTCTGTGCCAGTCCCAGTAATAGGCACTGGGGTACAAATGGGAGAATAAACGGTCCTTTCCTCAGATTCCTTTCTTCAAAGAGCTCACAGAGGGAGAGATAATATCAAACAATCAACTATAGTGCAAAGAGAATTGCTCTAATAAAGATATGTAGAAAGTCCTAAGAAAACAGAAAAGAGGATGGAGTAATTCTGTCTAAAGGAAGGAGGCATTTCTTTCTAGAAAATTCATTACAGAGAGGGTAACTTGGTTTTGGCAGGGCACCTGAGCCGATGAGGCATTCAGATGGGAGTGGGGACGGACCGGAAGTGCTCACAGACCATACTACTCCAGGGCACAGGTGCCGGGCTAAGGTTCCAGCAGTGGCATGGACGGGAGGGGACAGCTTCAAGAGGCACTTCGAAGTTTTAACAGAGAGAACATGGTGATTTATTGGATGTGGGGAGTGAGGGAAAAGGGAAGGTTCAGTGGTAACGTCGATTTTCTTAATACAAAAAATTGAGGATGACTGTGCTGATACAATATGTGGAAGACAGAATGTCCTTATGTTCAGTAATTCACTTTGGAAAAGATGCTAAATGTAGTTTTTTGCCTTTTTTTTTAATTTTAAAGTTTATATTTTGGGGGGATATATATGCCTTTTTTCCTCAGGTATTATCGGAGTTAGACATCATGGTCCCACTTCAACTGTTAATAAGTATGTTTTCTGATGGAGTTAATTCTGTCAAAGAACTGGCAAACCAAAGAAAATCAAGAGTCAATGAAGTGGCAGGGAACCTGGCAGCTCGAAGGGTAATTATGCCACAACTGTTTTTGTCTTACTTATTAAGATTTTGTCAGTTTTATGGGGCCTAAAAGTAGATCAGGTAAACTTCTCTGAAAAGGTTTTTTAAATCCCATCTCACCCTGGAAACTTCTAAGCACATTAAATAATAGAAAACATTAAGCTTAAGACATGTGTGGTTAAATCTGTAATCAGTAAGTTGAGTTTTTCTTCTATACATACCTATTCGCTATCCTTGATGGAAGCAAAAAAAAAAAAAGCTCTTTGGGTACTTTTTTTTTTTGGTTTCTTGGCAAATAAGAAATGTTTACCAGCTACTGAGCAGATCACTGCTTTATTTTGAGGATGAAGAGTTTTACTGGTTTCTTTTCTAAAATCGTGTTTGGGGAAGGTAGGATCAACTGGTGGTGACCATGAGTGATGCTGTCACTATGAAACAACTAAACCCATTTTATTGACCACTTTAAGCCCTTGTATTTATTTATTTTTTGCCCCTTTGTACATCTGTGGATTAGAAAAGTTAATATAGTCTGGTCCAAAATGTATGAAAACTATTAGAAAAAAAAATTTTTTTTTTTTATCCTCACCCTATGACATTTTTGCACTTATTTCAGATAGAGCGGGAAGGAGAGAGGGGGGAAGTGAGAGAGAGAAACATCGATGTGAGAGAGACACATTGAGTGGTTGTCACCCACACAACCCCAACCGGGGCTGAGGACAAACTGCAACCGAGGTACGTGCCCTTAGTGGGAACCAAACCCGGTCTCTCTGGTCAATGGGCCAATACTCTAACTGCTGAGCCAAACCGGCCAGGGCGAGAAAAAATTTTTTTTTATCCTCACCCAAGGATATGTTTCTTATTGATGAGAGAGAAACATTGATTAGTTGCCTCCCATACATGCCCCAACCAGGGATCGAACTCGTAACCTAGGTATGTGCCCTAACCAGGAATTGAACCCATATCATTTTGGTGTATGGGTCAATGCTCCAACCAACTGAGCCACCCAATCACGGTGCATTGGAAATTTTTGATACTTTTTCTGTCGGGGACTGGATAGAGTTTTGGTTGATATAATAACATTCCCAGACCATGATCAGTTTTGGAGAAGTTGACTCACATCTGATGGTGAGCAAGGACTATTCTCTCCATTACATTTTCCCTACTACATACCACAGGCTGCAGTCATTCCACCTGATATCTGGGGATTAGAAAACATAACTATCACAGGATCATAGTTTGTATTCAGTGCTTTTTTTTTTTTTTTAAATCTGCCTCAGGATCAGCAGCCATTTATATGTTTTTCTTCTGTAACCTTTACTATTACATTATTTCATTAGCACTTTGTACTGTGCAATGTATTTGCAATTAATGACATCATAGAATTGTGTGAAGCAGTTGGGGAAGAACTCATTATCCTCATTTTACAACTACTTAACCTGAGGTTAGGTGAACTGAAGTGATTGCCATAGATAACACTATCAGTATCCAGGTATTCTGATTCTCAGCGGGGTAGTCATCTTTTTAAAAATATGGTGTTCAAGGAGCTTGCTGATTATTAGAGAAATCCTTAAGAGAGAAAATATGATTTGAGAGTGATGTACGGGTATGTCAGTCAGGATCCTGCTACAGAATTTATCCCAGGTGGTTCAAATGAAGGGTCGTTCATGGAAACTCTGCCTATAGTGTTATGGGAAAGGTTAAGGGAACAATAAGGGTTACTGCACTGTTGGTGAGCCAGTATTCAGGAGGAAACCATTATCCCCTAGGGCTAAAGGAACCAGGGAAAAGAGTTCCTGGAGCCCACTGGGAACTGAAATTATAAGGAAGGGCTGGCTACAGGGGCTATAGAGTGATGGAGAGACTGCCAGAGATGGAGCATCAGAGCAGGCAAGAGGTGGGGAGAAATAGTCCTACCTCTCTCTCCTTCAGCTTCAGGTCTTTTGCTGGTGCCTCCCATCGACTTAGCACAACTGGAAGCCCGCCAGCAAGAGAACCAGGTGTGCCTCAGTCCTTGGCATCCCTGGGCATAGGTGCAGGGAAGAGCAGGGCAATGAGAGCCTGGGTGTGTGGGGGGGATTGGGTTGGCACGTGGAAAATAACCTGTAAACAGATTCGACTTACATTGTTTTCCCATGATAGTTTCATAGTTATAATACCCAGAGGCCATTCATCTTTAACCAGTCATGCCAATCTGACATTTTGTGCTTATAATTCTAAAACTGATCTTGCAATGTTTTACTTTTGTAAGTTCTCTCTTTTTTTTTAAGTTATGGTTTTAAGTAGATGTAGACAATTTAGTTTAATTGGAAATGTTTGATGGGATGACAAATATAATCACAAAGACAGCTGCCTTCACTCTTCAGAGTCCTGAGGTTTTATTCACCTGACAGAAAGTTAGGATAATTTTATATTGTATTTTTACATTTTGAGAACATTTCTATTATTTGGAGGTACTAATGCTGATGGCTAAGAAAGGAAATCAGTGTGACAGTTGGAAATTCCTTCCATAGTCCCCAATGTTTTATGCAGCCATTTGAACCTCTGCAAGTTCCCTTACGTGTGTTGATGTTCTTTCTTCTAGGTGAGTGTTGCCTCCGATCCAGGTCGACGAGTTCAGCACAACATGCTGAGTCCATTTCATAGTCCTTTTCAGAGTCCGTTTCGGAGTCCCATGCGTAGTCCTTTCCGTAGCCCTTTCAAGAATTTTGGACACCCAGGAGGAAGGACTATTGACTTTGATTGTGAAGATGATGAAATGAATCTAAATTGTTTCATCCTCATGTTTGATCTTCTCCTAAAGCAGGTAGCTGAAGCATGAGCTTCCTTAGTTCAGAGGTGAAGGATCAGGAGAGCATTGTATAGTGATGTTTTTTCTGTGTTAGACATCTTTACACTTACTGAAATGATGCAGCATTCATTACTCAAGACATTTCTCAAACTTCTTTGGGGATTTCCTAAAGAGCCTGAAAAATACTTATAAGAATGTCTGCAATGATATTGACAAATGGGAATGGATATGAATTTTAGAAACGTCCTAACATCATTAGAATTGATTCTGTTGAACACATTTGGTGAACAAACTGGGTAATGTAATTGTTGGGAAAAGCAAGGTACAACTCTATAGTGATGGGCTGACTTTAGTACATTTTATAAATTGATCTTTGAAGGTAATTTTAAAAGAGAAGTTTAAAAGGTTCGGTAGGGGGAACGTTTTTTCCTTAGCTTTTCATTTTAAAATAAGTTTGGACTTGCAGAAAAATTGCAAGAATAGTACGAAGAATTCCCAAATGCTTTTCCCCTAAATTTGTCAGATGTTAACATTTAGCACATTAATTTTTTTCTCTTTCTCTTATTCTGTATATGTATGTATGAAATTTTAATGAAGCATTTCAGAGTAAGTTGCAAGCATGATGTTCCTTTAATCCTTAAAATTTCAGAGTGTTTTCTCTAAAAGACATTTTCTTGCATAACCAAGTACAGTTATTAAAATCAGGAAATTGATATTATTATAATACTATTATCTAACTTACAGAAAATATTTATTTTAAAAATTGATATAACAATCATCTTTATAACAAAAGAGTTGTTTTTAATTGAGGACACAATCCAGCATCACTTACTGAAATTATTTCTCCTGCCTCATTAGTCTTACTCTAGGATAGTTCTTCAGCCTTTGTTTATCTTTTATGTTCTTGACATTTTAAGAGTACAGTTATTTTGCAGAATGCCCTTCAGTTTGAGTCTCATGTGTCCTTATGAATCAATTTGGGCTGAACATTTTTTGGCATTAATACTACAGATGTGATATGTTCCTTTCAGTGTATCATATCAGAAAGCACATGGCATGATAATGTCCCTTATTGGTGGTGATAACTTGGTTAAGGTGATGTCTGCAGATTTCCCTGCGACAAAGTCATCATTTTTTCTTGTAATTGATAAGTAACCTGTAGAGAAATACTTTAAGTCTATAAGATTTTCTGTCTCTCATCTGTGGATGATTCATGCCTGGATATGATGGTTATCAAATAATAATTTCCTGATTCCATCATTTAAAAAATTTATTAGTTAGCGTTCTACTGAAGGAATAGTTTTCCCTTCTCTCCCATCGATATACTTATTTGTTTATCTACGTATGCCCTCATGTAATCATGGATTCTTATTTTTTTCCATGAGTTAAAATCTGTTGCTAGGATTATTTATTTTGATGCTTATATTGCCCCATATTTGGCTAGTGGGGGTCTTTCCAAGCTGGCTCTTGGGTTCTTTTGACATGGTCCCATCATTCTTGGAACACTTCCTTAATTTCTGGCATGACAAGATCTCCAGGCTCATTTTATATCTTCCTCACCCCAACCCTGAAACCAGCCATTTCGCCAAGGATCCCTGGTTCCTTTTAGTGGATTTAGAAACTTAGAAATCAAGATCTGGACACTAGGTGAAGAGCAGCATTTTTTAAACGTATAGAACGCCACAGTGATAAGCTTAAAAACCAACTCTCTTTTAAATGTCCTACATGATTTAAAAAATAATTCTCACTACGTTGTCTTATGTGTATAGTCTTTTAAGAAGAACTCATGGAAGTCAATGTATATTCATGGTCTATAAGCCTTATCATCTTTAAATAATTTAATATTGTCAGTTAATGAAAAATTTTCCTAATTAGCCTGCCAGTGGAATAATGGACAAAAGGACCAAACTCCTTCTTCTTTTTTTTGGCCTTTTTTTTGGTGTCTTTCAGATGGAGTTACAAGATGATGGGATCACGATGGGTTTAGAGCACAGCATATCAAAGGACATTATTTCCATTATAAACAATGTCTTCCAAGCCCCCTGGGGGGGCTCCCACACCTGCCAGAAGGACGAAAAAGCAATTGAGTGTAACTTGTGCCAGTCTAGTATTCTCTGCTATCAGCTTGCTTGCGAACTCCTGGAGAGACTAGCTCCTAAAGAAGAAAGCCGGCTGGTGGTAAGCGCTTGAGGAAATGAGGGGGCCCATGTCTAATAGCAATAAAGGCGACAGTAGCTGGTGTAATGGAGTCTTCCTCCGGTATTAGCTCATGCTGCATGCTGGGTTATATGGGAGACCATGTCAAAAGAAAGTTTTCCTGTTTCTTCTATCAACTCCGGCTCCCGGAAAAGAATGCGAGGTGGAGCTACATTACATAGAATTCTTGGATTAGAATTCTTGAGTCTTGAGTTAGGGTTTGTAGCACATCCATTCACACAAGTTTCATAAATATAAAGCATTCCAGGTATTCTTGAAATAACTTTTATCAGAATGTCATATTACAAAGTTTAAATAGCAGTGACTACAACAAAATACACATACCAAGTATTGAGTAAGTAGATTGGCTATGGACAATGAGAATTCCTAGATAACCTGTTTGTAAAACCTATTGACTGCATCAACAGCCAATAGAATCTTTATTTCATTTTCTGCTTTCCCAGAAAATTGTGTAAATAAAGAACAGCTAGTATATCCGCTATATTAGCTGCTCTGCATATTAGTTATTTCCTGTTGAGCTTATTTTCCATCTAAGTCACATACATCACCCAAATACCCTCACATCATCATAGCTAGAATTATTTGCCATCTTCTCTTTTTCTTCCTTTGCCCTAATGTTTGTCTAGGTATAAAGTGACTCTAAAATATATATATTTCAAATCTTTATTGTTGGATGTAAAATGTATTACAGATGTTCCACATTTTCCCCCCATTGGCCCCCTACTCCCCACTCCCGCCCCCCTCCCACCTTTTCCCACACTATTGTCTGTGTCCATTGGTTATGCATATAAGTTCTTTGGTTTATTTCTTCCCACCCTCCCAACCCCTTTCCCTTTGAGGTTTGTCAGTCTAGCAATGAATTTGTACTTCTTAATCCCTTCACCTTTTTCACCCATTCCCCCAACCCCCCTCCCATCTGGCAACCAACAAAATGTTCTCTGTATCTATGAGAATGTTTCTGTTCTTCCTGTTCATTTTGTTTGTAGATTCCATTGTCGATAGATATGTATTCATTGCCATTTTGTTTGTTCATACATTTTATCTTTTTCTTCAAAAAAGACCCTTCATCATTCCATATAATAACGGTTTGGAAGTGATGAACTCCTTTAACTTTTTCTTGTCTGGGAAAGTTTTTATATGTCCATCGATTCTAAATGATAGCTTTGCAGGATAGAGCAATTTTGGTTGTAGGTTCTTGCCTTTCATCACTCTGAATATTTCTTGCCACTCCCTTCTGGCCTGCAAAGTTTCTTTTGAGAAATCAGCTGACAGCCTAATGGGAACTACCTTGTAGGTAACAAACTGCCTTTCTCTTGCTGCTTTTAAGATTCTCTCTTTGTCTTGAACCTTTTGCATTTTGATGATGATGTGTCTTGGTGTGGGCCTCTTGGGGTTCATCTTGTTTGGGATTCTCTGTGCTTCCTGGACTTGTATGTCTGTTTCCTTCACCAAGTTAGGGAAGTTTTCTGCCATTAATTGTTTCAAACAGGTTTTCGATTTCTTGTTCTCTCTCTTCTCCTTCCGGCACCCCCAAGATGCGAATGTTGGCACGCTTGAAGTTGTCCCAGAGGCTCCTTACACTATCCTCATTTCTTTGGATTCTTTTTTCTTTTTGCTGTTCTGATTGGGGATTTTTTGCTTCCTTATATTCCAAATTGATGGTTTGCTCCTTGGATTTACATACTCTATTATTGAAGCTGTGTAAATTATTCTTTATTTCAGTTAATGCCTCCTTCAATTCTAACTGTGTATCCATGATTTCTAACTGGTCCTTTTTTATGCTCTTGAGGCCCTCCCTAAGTTCACTGAGGTTCTCACTAAGTTCATTGAGCATCCTTATAAGCAGTATTTTAAACTCAGTATCTGTTAGGTTGCTTATCTCACTTTCGCTTAGTTCTTTTATTGGGGTTTTGTTCTGTTCTTTCATTTGGGACCTGTTTCTTTGTCTTTTCATTTTGGCTGCCTCCCTGTGTTTGTTTCTGTGTATTACTTAATGAGAGGTATGGGGCTCGCTGAGACCCGATGCTGCTCGTTTGAAAGAATTTAGGAAAAATCTGAAGCAGGATCCAAGACAGGCCAATGCTATGGTTAAGCAAGTGGCAACAGCTTGGGTGGGCCTGAAATTTGGGTGGGGCGGGGCGGGGCCTCAGGGAGTCAGCAGGGCGGGGCTACCAGTGTGAGCCAGGTTGCCTGAGTCCCAGATATGGCTTCTGTCTGCCGCCCCAGGGAAGGGCTCACCAAAGGAACAAAGGCCTCTTACAGCACGTTTGTCCCCGAGGAAGCCCCCTCTCCAGCCCTCACTTCAGTGCCAAACAGCTCAGTTCTTCCCTGTATGTCTCTGGTGCCCCTGGAGCTGCCTCCCCTCCGAGCTTAGAGGGAGAGAGTCCGATAAGTCCGTGGGCGGGCCCTTTAAGGAGCTGCCTGGGGCTCCAGCCGCTTCAGCCTCCCTGAGCCTCAGTTCCCTCTGGTTTTCCAGCCAGAAGTGATGGGGATTCTCTTCCTGGCACTGGAACCCTGAGCGGGGCACCGGGGGTGGAACGGGGACCCCTCAGTCCTCAGGAGGGACCTTCCCAGCCGCGGGAGCCTCCTGATTTTTATCCGCCACACGTGGGTGTGGGACCAGCCCGTCTCGCTGCCGCACCGCAGCCACCGCCGCCACCCCTCGCGCCGCCACCCCTCCTACCAGTCTGGATGTAGCTGCTCTTTTTTAAATTCTGTAGTTATAGGACTTCCATTCAGCTTGGTTTCAGGTGGTTTTGAATGACGGTTGTTCTGTAGTTTAGTTGTAACTTGGATGTGGTTGTGGGAGGACGCGATACCGCGTTTACCTTCGCCGCCATCTTGACCGGAAGTCTTTAAAATATTTTTTACCTTTTTTTTTTTTGGTGGTACGTGCCCTTAGCAGGAACCGAACCCGGGACTCTCTGGTCCGCAGGCCGTTGCTTAACCACTGAGCCAAACTGGCCAGGGCTTAAAATATTTTTTGAGGTATAGGATACATGCAGTAAAATGTTTCTTCAGTTTTTAAATTCCTTTCAGACCCCGCTAACTCATTAGTCCTACCTGTCGCAAGACCATCCCTTTAGAATGGTCTTTGAACTTTGTCATTGGGTACTTACTATAAAACAGTCACAGTAATAGATGATGTGAAAACAAATTAAAATCAAGAAGCTTAGAGGCTAACCAGGAAGATGTTTAAGTAAAGGAAAAAGCAGAAGACAGAGTGACGAGCACTATGAGAGCGGTAGGAACGAGGTAGCTATGGGAGCAGAGAAGGGACAACAGACCTACCTTAGAGCTGTGATAGGGATCCAGAGGTCCCTCAGGAGGAGATGGCTCCTGAGCGTGTACTGAAGGAGGAGTGGGGTTAACAAATGAAGGCAGGAGAACTCTCCATTTAAATGACACAGAGGAAAGGAGGGGATGATGCTCTCAGGACGCTGCAAGTAGTTCATTGTTGTCTGAGCACCGAGGAGGAGGGTGAGGTTGTGGGAGCCGAGTTAAGGAAAGACTCCGTTTCATACTCAGATTTATTAAGGGCTTCGTCTGCCGAGCTCAGAAGTTTGGATTTTGTCTCAGTGACAATGGGGAAATGCTAAAGAATTTTAATGAGGTAGTGATACATTGGATGAATTTGAGAAATCCATGCTGTGGAGGAGAGAGAGCGGAGGGTTGGGACATCGGGGTCAGGACTCTCTCCGAAGGTTAGTGTGGTCACTTATGGAAGAAAGCGGGGAGCCGGGCCGAAAGCAGAGGTGGGGATAAAGAGAAGGGGTGGGCCTGACAGACTTCTCAGGAAAGAGCATCAGCAGCACTTGGTTAGTTGGCATTTCGGAATGGAAGAGTTGAGAACAAAGCTGTGTTTTCTGGCTTTGGAGCTAAAAACGTTGCCATTTACAGAAAATTGTTAGTGGAGTAGGAGAAGTGAATTTTGGGGCAGGAGTGGGATATGATGCGGTCCCATTCAGACAGTGGATGGAAATGCCTGTTAGAGACCCACGTGGGGCTGTCATGCACCATCACATACGTGGGTCTGGATCTGAAGAGGAAGATTGGAAACAATAAAAGTTTGAGTCACCCGCATATTGTGGTAGGATGTGTGGATGAGCATGGAAAAGCCCTAAGGCTAGAATCCTGGGAAGGACCAACTCTTGATGGTAAATGGGGGAAGTAAAGACCAGAAGTAAATTGTGAAGAGACCAGAGACACAGATAAACTGCAGGAGTACAAGAACTTCAAAACAAGCGTAGGAAGTAGTTTAAAAAAGGACAGAGTTGTTGATCATATCAAGAGAAGAGAGAGAGAAAAAAAGAGTGGGATGTGTTCAGGGGATTCTGAAATTAGGAGTCCCTTGTGCCCTTGGGTATGGTAGTAACCATGGATGATAGTAACTGAGGAAGTAGCCACATGAAGTACAGACTTCTCTTTCGGGAAGGGAAAGAGAGTCGAAGAGGATGGAGTGGATGTCCTGAGCCCTGACTGTTCCTAGCAGGCTTGCTGTGTTGTGTCAGTTTTCACACCACCACCCCATGAAACAAGGAGGAATAAGCATAAATGTGGAGAAACTGAGCCAGCAAAACAATCCCCCATGTGCACAATGCTCCTGACATTTGTCATGGGCTTAAAATACCAAATGTGGAGGTGAAGATAAAGGGTTTCATTTTCCTCTTTCAACATTCTGTCTGGGAGATGCTCATCAATAAAGAGGACTAAGTCCTAGAGCATGGTCTCCACTGTGTGTGTCAGCCTCCTTAGCTCTTTACTTCTCTGGGGACAGATGGAGGACAAGAGGGTGAGGACATTGAGGAGGGGCTAGCAGGAGGCTTAGGCTAGTATGCAAGACAGGTAACACCCATCCCTGTCACCTTGGAGGGTGACACCAGAAACATGGGTTACCGGGTGTATATGGAAGGGTCACTGTGCAGCAGGAAACATCACCATATCAAACTTCATGAAACTCAGTTTGTAATTTGCTTTGGCACCCTGTTCACAGGCGACCTGAGAACAGGGCAAGCCTTCGCAGACTGCGATGTTGTCAGAGAGATTCAGAGCCCTCCCAGCCACTCTTTTTACTTTCTTCCTTATGTCATTCGTTTATCCTATCAGTCTTAATCTTCCTCTTGCATCGAGCTGGCTGTCAAATAATTCTCAAACAAAATGTTTACTGGCTAAAGTGTTAGCTAAAAGACGATAATTTTATTTTATTTTTATTTATTATTTTTTAAAATTTTATTTTTGTTACAGATGTTTCTCCTTTTTTACCCCATTGACACCCTCCTCCCCATCCCCCCCGCCCCGTCCCCAGCTTTGTTGTCCATGTCCATTGGTTATGTGTACATGCATATAAGTTCTGTGGTTTTTCTCTTCCCTCCCCTCTCCCCCCGCTTCTGGGGATTGTCAGTCTGTACCCTACTTCCATGTTTCTGGGTCTACCCTATTCCTCAGACTGTTATGTGCATTATATTCCATAAATAAGTGAGATCCTGTGGTATTTGTCTTTTTCTGCTTGGCTTGTTTCACTTAGGATAATACTTTCCAGGTCCCTCCATGAAAGACGATAATTTTAAAAGGGGATATTTGAAGGTAGAACTGGAAGGAAAGAAAAAAACAAGAACAGGAGCATAACTAGAGATAGATATTTTAAATGTAACCATATCTAGCACTCTCTTTCACCCACTTTTGTAGCTTATCATAGAAGTATATTCACATTGTTGGACAACCAATCTCCAGAACTTTTTCATGTTGCGAAACTGAAACTTCATACCCATTGAAAAATTACTCCTTGTTCTCTTTTCCCTTAGCTCCTGAAACCATCATTCATTTTCTCTTTTTATGAGTTTGACTACTGTAGATAACTCATATAAGTGGAATTTCCTTTTTTGTAACCGGCTCATTTCACTTTCCGTAACATCCAAAAGGTTCATCCATGTTGTAGTATGTGTCAGAGTTTCCTTCCTTTTTCAAGGCTGAATAATATCCCATTGTCTGTATATACCACATTTTGTCTGTTTATCTATTGATGGATACTTGGGTTGCCACACCTAGTTCTCTTTAACTCATACATTATAATAGTTTCTTATTCCTAAAATTTTGACTTCTCTAGACAATTGATATTTGTTTTTTATTTTATTATTATTTTTTTTACTCCTCGCTTGAGAATATTTTTCTATTTACCTTCAGATAGAGTAGGAGGGAGGGAGAGAGAGGGAGAGAAAGGGAGAGAAAAAATCCTCAACCTGAGAGCAACATTGACTGGTTGCTTCCCACACGACCCTGGGCTGGGGACATACCACAACCAAGGTACATGACCTTGGCTGGAATCGAACCTGAGACTCATTGGTCTGCCAGCTGACACTCTAACCACTAAGCCAAACTGGCCAGGGCTCAATATTTGTATTTTAAATATTGATGCGAACCTCTTATTATTCCCTGCTAATTAGTAGTTATTGAACAAAATGTGAGTGGATTGGCACCACTTGGTGAGCAGGACATAATCACAGGAATTAAAGCAGAGATGGGAAAGCAGGCCTATGAAGATTACACAATGTTTTTGATATTTTTCCATATTTATTTCAAGGGAATGAAAATGTTTCATGAACAGCTGATCTAAATTTTCATTAACCGTTACGGAAATAAACTCAAGTCTCATTGGAGGCAGGTGCCTCTGCCCTCCAGGGCTCAGCACAGGGCTGGGACCCAGCAGACACTCAGCTGGTCTCTGTTGCAGAGCGTTCTTTACATCCCCGAAGGGCTGCTCATCTGGCTGCTTGTCATCTTTGTTTCAGGAGCCCACAGACAGCCTCGAGGATAGCCTCCTTTCTTCCAGACCAGAGTTTATTATAGGCCCTGAAGGGGAAGAGGAGGAGAACCCAGCCACCCAGCATGGGGAGAACCCAGGCAATCACTCCGAGCCCACAGAGCATGCTGGTAAGTGAGCTCTGGCTGGCGGGAGAGTGGTGTGTGCATCCCAGCTTGCGCAGGCCCGACGTTCAGAACCCTGGTTGCTTAGTTACCATTGACTCGCACAAGTTCAGACTTGGCTTCCTTATTATAGACTTGTGCAAATGAATAATTTCCCCCCGGATTATGAAGTGAACAGATCCAGGATGTGTTTCTAGTGGAACAGAGGTGACTGAACATCTTTCTGGCAGCAGGAGCTTGTTGTCAACAAAACCCCACTGAGTTAGTGTGGAAAACACCACCTTCCTACTTATGGTGTATCGTGTTCGCTGTGTAGAAGTAGCTGTCAACCAAGGTGAGTGGCAGAATGGAGGGTGCTGACACTCTCCAGCACGCAGGGCATGTTGGCCAGAGCAGAGTGTGTTGGGACAGTGGTGATGGAACTTGAGCACGTGCATCCTCTGGTCACACCCACTATGCATAGATGTACATTTGTGCTTGAAGGCTGATTGGCTCAGCTCAGAGCTGGGAGGGGGATGGCCTCTTCCTAGTCCCTTAAAGGCTCTGTGTGGGCTAACTGTGGACAGCAAGGTGGCAGGCAGGCCCAGAATCATACTGTAGCTCCTCACTCACTGAAGGAGGTTCAGGAAGTTAGGATGTGACCCCGTGTTCCTCTGGGAAAGCCTGATTTCTAGGTCTGCACTGTGGTACTCTGGGGATATATATAGAACCTGGAACACATCTGAGTAGCTTTTAATCTTCCTGCTTCCACTATCCTGAACTATTAAAATATCTGGCTGGCCCTTGAGAGTCCCACCCTCAGAACCAAAGTTTGGGAAACATGGGCTTTCTATCATTCCCTCAATGAACAGCAAATATTGTTATGTGACCACTGTGTGGGGTTCATTAGGTCCTGGGGTGTCGTATTCAGACCAAGGTAATGATATCATTACTACAAAATGCTTGGTTGGAACTAAGTGCTTATGCATGGATTGTATGAATGGCCAGTTGAGTGTGGCAACCCTGGGTCATACTCTTTAGAACCACTGACACTTAGAATTTGAAGGAACACCCAAGATGACCGAGTTCACTGGTTTTCAGCATGTACTTGGAGTTGGACAGGCTCTCTGCTGTTCCCTTTGGACCTTATTTGGGGTGGCAACTGGTAGGAAGACGTGGGTAAATGATAAAGACTCAGGCTGCCCACCCGGCTTCAACCAGACTGCTCTGGCATGCTCTATTTCATATGTTGGAGTTCTAGGCAAGGTTTTTTTTGAACAAGGTATTCCATAGAAAATAAGTTTAAAACCTGCTGATTCTAGTTCAGCCTTCCCACTTTGCAAATGAGGAAAATACATCACAGTGAAACAACTTGCCTGTTTTCATGTAGCTTGTATTATTCATTCCTAATTTATGCTTTATGCTTATCATGCTGCCAAAACAGTAATGGAGCACCTGGATCATCTGAGGAGCTGAAACACAAACAGTGAATGAGCTCCGTCCTTCCCCCACCAATTCTGGGTATATCTAGGGTGGGGGTCTGGAATCCTATATCCAAATATCGTAAAACTAGTTAGTGGCAGGGTTGAGACTAGAACCTCGGTCTCCTGGTTTACTTAGAATTAATTATACTTGCTGAGGCCCAGGCTGCATTAATGTCTAAAGGAAGCAAGGATTTCACTTATGATCCAGTAATCTGTACTCTTTATATGCAAACATATTTTTTAAACCTAAGATAGCACACAAATCAATTAACTGCCACTTTTATTTATTTATAAGTGATGTTTTATTTGAACGATGCTTAAAATTAAGCAATTTATTTTCATAAATGATTCTTTTCTTTGCTTAATTGTTATAAACTCCACTTGTTTAAACATTTGCTCTCTTCATCTTCCCCAAACACCTATTCAGGCTCCTATCACAGCTTCTGGTCCATTTTCCTTCATTAACTCTGTGCTATCTTGCAGGGGACAGTGATAAATGATCTCCTCAGGGAGGTCTCCATTAATTTTTTTCCAAGACCAGCCTTCCCTGATGCTTGGCACCCCAGTCCTGCTTCTGCTTTGTGGGCCTTCAGGCATGGTCTCGAGATCCTCTGTTACAGGACAAACAGGTGCTCTAGCTCCAAGCTCAGTGATTTCTCCTTCCATTTAGAGCGTTTCCTGTTTCTGCATTTTGTGGCCTGGTGCCTATTTCTTCTGGCAGTTAGATATCTCCTCCATTAAAAATATTTTTAAAACTTTAGTACCAGACAAAATAAGTTGAGTGCCGATAATTAGTATTTAAAATACGTTAGAGTGGAAGATCTCCAATAAACTATCTAGTATATATGCCAAGAGGGTCTGACTCCCATCGTTTCTGATCCTAGGAATTGCCAAAACTTGTAACAGCGATTTGAAAACATTTTACTCTAGTTTCTACATCTGGTTACTTGGGAATTCTTTTTCCTAGCATGCCTCATACAAGGCTTCTTCCCTTAACCACGGGGGCAAAGATTTTAGAGATCCTCATAAGAAAATAAAGCCATGAGTAGTTATTCTGAATTGACTATACTGAACTTCTTTAAAATGTTCCCTTTTTGAGTGAGTTCATGGGCTAAATTTCCCCTTAGGTGCTAATGCAACTTGAACACCTCTCTTTAATACCTGTGAATCTCCCTTTCAATTAGGAAGCATACCCAGCCAGGCCCCAGGCCCCTCCAGGTAGCAGCAGAACTAGCAGGGGCATGGGGCTGGACTGAGGTCGCTTCAGGGAACCAGAGACATCTGAGTTCGGGGTGGACTACACGGTGAAAAATGGAAGCTGAGAATCCCAAACCTAGAAGGTTTCCTTCACTTATATCATAGAAGAGATACACAGTCGTCCCCCGCCACTTCACGCTTCGACTTTTGCAGCTTCACTCTATCGCAGTTTTTCCAAATACTCTACTCTACTCTACTCTACTCTACTCTACTCTACTCTACTCTACTCTACTCTACTCTACTATTCTATACTATTCTATACTATACTATATTTGAAAAAAAACGCGATAGAGTGAAGCCGCGAAAGTCAAGCGCGAAGTGGCGAGGGACGACTGTGCATAAATAAAGAATACCGCTTCGCAGAAGTTCATTTATCTGGTAGTCTGGAACTGCTTAACCGCGATAAATGAGGGCTGACTGTATGCTAACTTGGAGAGCAAATAAACACATTGCAAACTTATTAAAAAAAATGTATACATCCTATGTCTGTTTTTACTCCTCTTGGCTGTGTGATCTCAGTCTGTGAACGGGGGGAAGAAGGATGTAAGCTAACCTTTGTGTAATTATTTCTTCACAGCCGTAAAGAACGATACTGAAAGAAAGTTTTGCTACCAACAGCTTCCAGTAACTTTGAGACTAATATACACCATTTTTCAGGTATACTTTTTGGAATATTTAACTTTTTGGTTTGGTAGCATTGCTGTTTTGGATAATTCAAGTGACCATGTGGTTCTTTGAATAGGAAATGGCTAAGTTTGAAGAGCCAGATATTCTTTTTAATATGCTCAATTGCCTGAAGATTCTCTGTCTACACGGAGAGTGCTTATACATTGCTAGAAAAGATCATCCTCAATTTTTAGCCTACATTCAGGAACATATGTTGATTGCAAGGTATGTCTTCCTTTTTTGTTTATATGTTAGGCTTTAGAATAAGACTTACCAACTCACCTGGATTATTTTTCTTAGCCAGGACAGCCTAATCACCTATGAGAATTAATTTTATTTAGTTTAATTATTAAGTATGTCAATATGAGTGATAGTAATTTTCTTTGCTAGATACTATAGAAATAGAAAAAGCAAAATAAAGATTATTTTGTGGCTTCCAGTTGTTAGATGGCTTAAGAATATAGCATGCCCTAGAAAAATGTAACAGGCACTAAGTTAATATTACCTAATGTAACTGAGTAAGGACTTAATTTCTTACTTGAAATAGAACTGCTAATAGACATCTCTCCATATATTATCTGATAAGGTATTTTTTAAAGACTGCCCAGGCATTCTGAATAAAATAAGAAAACATTGCCCCGGATTTGCATGATGTTTCTCTTCCTGAGAACCTTAGCATAACTGTTACACTTGTCCTGGAAATAAGTCAGAAAAATATTATCCTCATTCTGTATGCAAGGGAATGAAGTGATTTAAAAAGGAAAAGGTTGGTTCAGATTAACTTGGTGACGAAACTAAGTTGAGGCTCTATTTGTCTTTACTCATTTTGTTCACTTATTTATTGATTCATTCAAAATATTATTGAGGGCTTACAATCTACATTATTATTCTAGTTCATTTTGGGAATTTGCAGTCTATTTTGGTAGAGGGTGGATTGTATGTGTACAGAAGGTGGCCACATAGTTTATTGTTCAAATTGGTCTACTTTTGAGAGTGAAGAGGGGAGGAGCTTCATAATAACCTCAAAACAATAAGTATGAAATGGACTAAGATCCTGGATAAACTCAGACACAAGGTCACCTTATGTAAATCTATGAATTACTGTCAATCTCAGGGATGTGTGATGGATGACTGTTTTGTATAGTTCATAAGCCTCTGGAGCAGATACCATTTGGATGGGCACCGAGATAATAATAGGATTTTGACAGGTAGAGATTTCAGAATGGCAGGCCATTTTGTAGAAAATGGGAATGTCAAGAGTAAACAGATGGAAGATTGGAAGGAAGGGACAAGAAATGAGTAAGGCATACTTAGGTGACACTAAGGTTTTATTTTTTGCTGCATGGTGAGGTTTTAGGGGAGTAATGGAAAATGAGGCTGGAGTAGTAAGTTGGGACCCACGTGTGAAGGGCCTTGAAGACAGGAACTTTATTTAATAATGTTAGGAGATCTATGGAAGATCTTAAAACAGTGAACAGGGTCAGAGTTGTACCCTAACAGCATAGTACGGAGAAAATAGAAACCCTGGGACCCACCCACATTGAAAGGAGAGCAAAGTCATGGTGCGAGGACCTAAGGAATGTAAAGAAATAACACAGAACTTTCTTCTTAAAAGTTTGTTAGGAAAGGAAGAGAAAGATCATATACTTAGAAAGGGAAGGGAGTGGATGTCAAGGATTTTTAGGAGAAAGACCTGAACATATTTATGAGAGAGGATCAGAGGAAAGGGAGTAGTTGCTGGAGCCAGGTCCTGAAAGGCAAGAGTACTCATTCAAGAACATAGGGTGCGTGGAAAAGAGGGATGCTCTTTCCTTTGAAAGAAGATACATTTTGAGGACAAGAGAAATAGAGTGTTAAGGGGTATTCGTAAAAGGTGTCTTTTTTTTTTAAAATTTTTTAATATATATATTTTTTATCTTCACCCGAGGACATTTTTCCATTTTTTGCACAGATAGAGTTGGAGGGAGAGAGAGGAAGAGAGAGAGAGAGAGAAACATCGACATGAAAGAGACACATCGAGTGGCTGCCACCCGCACGACCAACCAGGGCCGGGGACAAACTGCAACCGAGGTACGCGCCCTTAGCAGGAACCGAACCCGGGTCTCTCCGGACCGCAGGCCGATGATCTAACCGCTGAGCCAAACCGGCCAGGGCCGTAACAGGTGTCTTGAACCTTAAGAATAGTAGGTGCTGCCCTGGCCGGTTTGGCTCAGCGGTTAGAGCGTCGGCCTGCGGTCCTGAGAGACCCGGGTTCGGTTCCCGCTAAGGGCGCGTACCTCGGTTGCAGTTTGTCCCCGGCCCTGGTCGGTTGTGCGGGTGGCAGCCACTCGATGTGTCCCTTTCACATCGATGTTTCTCTCTCTCTCTCTCTTCCTCTCTCTCCCTCCAACTCTATCTGTGCAAAAAATGGAAAAATGTCCTTGGGTGAGGATTAAAAAAAAAAAAAAAAAGAATAGTAGGTGCTGCTGTCTTCTCCTGAGAGGGAAGGGATAGAGATCAGTTTAAGAGCTTGAGGAACATGGGAAAAAAAGAATGGAACAGCCCATGGGAAGAAAGCAATAGGGTGTCACCAAGAAATCACAAAAAAATTGCCAGCTTCAGGCCCAGCTGAAGTTAGCTAGTACCAGTTTGTGCTGGTCCAAGGGATGTGAGAGTGGTTGAGAGAAAGTGGGCAACATCTACCAAGACCCTATTTCCAATAAGGTCACATTCTGAGGTCTGGGTGGATATGATTTCTTTGGAGTGGGGACACTCCTCAATCCAGGACAGAGGCATACTGTGAAAAGGTGGAGGATCTAAAGAAGTTTCTCATAGTAAAGTGGGGCTTCTACAGGTGCAATGGGAGAGCTGGGGGAGGGGTGGATGGGGCTGACCTGGATGTGGGGCAGGGTAGCAATGATCTGAAAGAATTAGTCGCCCTGGCCGGTTTGGCTCAGCGGTTAGAGCATCAGCCTGCGGTCCCGAGAGACCCGGGTTCGGTTCCCACTAAGGCACGTACCTTAGTTGCAGTTTGTTCCCGGCCCTGGTTGGTCGTGTGGGTGGCAGCCACTCGATGTGTCCCTTTCACGTCGATGTTTCTCTCTCTCTCTCTCTTCCTCTCTCTCCCTGCCACTCTACCTGAACAAAAAAATGGAAAAATGTCCTCGGGTGAGGATAAAAAAAAAAAAAAAAAAAAAGAATTAGTGCAATGGACGAGACAAGCAGCACATCTGGGCGAAAGAAGTGAAGGAACAGGGTCAAGCATTAGGCAGAAGCTCTGTTCATTCCAGGAGAGAAGGAATAATAACTGGACCGACTTTTGTTGCTAAAGCCACCTCTCTCGGATATGTGCTTGGGACAAATGGATCATTGGTGCCATGAAATCTCTGCCTCAGCCTTCTGGCTACAGAGCCCAGGTTTTCCCCTCAAGAACCATGATGGAGAATGAAGAGATCTGGAGAAAGGACACTCTTCCATTTTGCAAACAAGTTTGCTTTAGGGAGAAAGCCATGTTGGATTGGCCAGGGTCAGGGATTTTTGTCACTGAGATGGGTTTCTCGTGGTGCGGTATATGGTTTGCCTCCTTCTACTAAACTGAAAGTTCCATGAGGCCAGAGAGAATGTCTTCTTTTTCTTTTGCATTCTCTGTAGGGCCTGTTGTTGTATAGCAATATCATTATCCTTAGCCTCACAGTGGTAATAGGAGTGTGAGGGTTCTGGATACCTACTCTGTGTCAAGCACTGTGCTTTTAATACAGCCAGCCCTGGGAGGGAGTGGAAGTTCAGACAAGTTACATTGACACTTGGTTATACAGCTAATTAATGGCACAGTTGGGATTAGATCCATACTTGTCTGATTTCCACAACCCAGATGAAGCATATGGTGTCCAAAAATTACTCCTTTTCATTCTGTAGGTCTAGTATGTCTTCTGAGATGCCAGCAACTTCAGTAACTTGCGCGTCAGTGTAACCCTATAAAGTGCAGACACGGGGTCACTCCTCCACCTTATAGTGGTGCATTGTGAGTTTTTTAAAGGCACAAATAGTTTTGATTCTGGATTAACTCTGGAGCCAAATAGAAAACAAAATAAAAGAACAAAAACAATTGAAAGGCATACTTTAAATGATTGAATAAAAGATTTGAAACCAGTAATATGCCATTACTAAAAATAGATCTTCATAATTATTCTGGCAGAAATTGATAGACACTTAGCTGAACTTGCTAAGGTACATTTTTGACTAGTAGTGGTCTGGTCTCAGGCATGGCTAGTACTCACACAGTGTTACTACGGATCTCTCTCCCTTTTTCCTTCTCTCTCCTGTCCCATTGTTCCCTCACTCCCCATCACTTGCCTCCTCTAGTCTGCACTGGCTTCTTCTCAGCAGACTGTTCCTGTGAGAAGGAGAGAGATCTTCTCTGTCCCAGACTCTATCTCAACACCTGGAAAAAGGATTCCATCATTCCCATCCTTACGTCATGTGTCCACCCCTAGACTAATCACTCTAATGGCAGCACTGAAGTACTTTGATCAGCATAGGTTTTGTGTTCACTCTTATAGTAGGAAGGGGGGGGGCTGATTGACAGCTTTGCCAGTTGAAGAGCTGTTCTTAATAGAAAAATGGTTGTTCCTTGCTAGAGTAATAAGAGGAAAAGGCTGCTGGCCTGGGAAAACCAGCAAAACTCCCCAGATGTTCAGTATAAGAAAAAAATTAAAATCACTATTACTTCATCGCCTTAACATAACTAATATCAATTTTGTATATTATTTAACAGTCATTGTTCATTTATATACCTAAACTTAAAATATACAATTAAATTTTTTTCGTTAAAAAATGTAATATTAAGTGGTGTTTTTCTGTGTTGTTACATAAAAGTAATTACTTTAGCCATGGCCGGTTTGCTCAGTGGTTAGAGTGTCAGCTGACGTACTGAAGGGTCACAGGTTCGATTGCTGGCCAAGGGCATGTACCTGGGTTGCGGGTTTGATCTCTGGCCCCGGTGGGTGTCGTGCTGGAGGCAACCAATTGATGTGTCTCACTCGCATTGATGTTTCTCTTTCTCTCCCTCTCCCTTACACTCTATCTAAAAATCAATGGAAAAATATCCTCGGGTGAGGATTAAAAAAAAAAAAGTAATTACTTTAGAAAAACATTGACAGAACAGAGCATAGGAGACGTTATCAGAGGATTATAGTCTTGTGGATGAATGTAATTTCACTAAAAGCATTCCTGCCAGCTACCTGTTAACTGTACTTCTTTTAAATTAAGATAATAGTGTTTTCTTTCTGGAAAGGTTATCGTAACTGTAACCACTTTGCATCTTCTTGGTTTCTAGCCTGTGGAGAGTCATCAAATCCGAGTTCTCCCAGCTATCTTCGCTGGCTGTTCCTCTCCTTCTCCATGCTTTGTCACTTCCTCATGGTGCTGACATCTTCTGGACAGTCATAAATGGCAATTTCAACAGCAAAGACTGGAAGATGAGGTTTGAAGCAGGTACCTCTGTATTAGCTTAACCGTTCTCTCTGGATCACGTAAACCGGATGTCCAGTTATGAGATCTCTTTTTGGCTCTCCGTGTTCCTCCCTTCTTTTTAAAGGGCATTGTCCTGCTTGCTGGTGTTCTTTGTTGGTTCCCCTTATTACCTGAGCTTCCTTGATAATAGTATTTTGCAGAGTGGTCCTTAGGTAGGGTGACCTGGTCTAGTTTGCATAGGATAGTCACAGTTTATACCTGTTGTCCAGGTGTATTCACTACTTGTACCCTTGTTTACTTTCAGATGGTGCCTGGCTTGAATGATCAATTGTGTAGTCAACCTAATGGGTTCCTTGCATCAGAACAACTGGGAATAATTGTTAAAAACATTGATTACAGTGGAACCTCGGTTCTTGAACTTAATTCATTCTGGAAGGCTATTGGAGAAGCGATTTGTTTGAAAACCATATCTTTTTTTTCCCCATTGGAAATAATGTAAATTGAATTAATCCATTCCAGACCCCTAAATGATTCCCTGTTTTAACCTTTCTAATATACAGTACATGTCTAATATACTGTTTAATCTATAAATAAACACTTCTTTTCTTAAACTTATTGAACCACCCCCTCCTGGCCTTAAATGAATCACTTTCAGCCCTCATTCCAGGGGTGTCTTTCAGGTCAGCATGCAGCATCTTTACCTTTTCACATGTCCCCGCCTCCAAAATGCTATCGCTGGCTAACTGCTTGTCATTTATCCAAATCAACAACAGACTCTCTACCTCTTTAATTGCCTGTGATCAGTTTCGTGAGCACTTTCACACCCGTAGCAACATCAGCACGCTTCATGGCCTCTTTATGTTTTAAAATTGTGCTAATCATCCATTTCCTCAGCAACAAAGCAAAAAAACAAAACAAAACAAAAAACACACCAAAAAACAAATATTCACCGCACAATTTCCTGAGATGTTAACAGTGTGAGATTTAACGGTAAACTGACTCATACTCACGCATTCTCTCCTTTGTCGCCTGAGAGATGCTTTTCGTCATGCTGAGCTGTCAGCCTGAAAGGGTGGTCATGAGAACCAAAGTTTTATTTGACAACTGAGTCATTTTTTCCCTGTGAACAACTTGGTCGAGAACCGAATTGTTCGAGATGGGAGATGTTTGTGAACCGAGGTTTGACTGTACTGGGGCCCATCCTAGACCTCCTGAATGAGAATCTCAGAAGGAAAGGCCAGGAATCAACCTTTGTAACACGTTCTCCAGGTAATTCAGTGGAGTTTGAGAAGCTCTGCTTCTATACCCTTGCCACCGAAGCATCAGGGACCAAGTCTGGGGCAGCGATGGGTGTAGTGTCCTAGTGCTTGGAATGGCAGCTTCTCAGAAGAACGCAATGCGGAAGGAACGTGGGTGGATGTGTTCCTCAGCTTCACATCTGCTGGCTTCCCTGCCCTCTGCTACTACTTCCTTTCTCAAGGGGCAGCAAGTAGGGTTGGCATACCATAGTGGGCCTTACCAGAATGGTTCCGTATATTTTAGTGTTTCAAAAATTGGGCAAAGAAATGGACTTTCCATCCGGTGAGTTAACTTTTATACTTTAGAGTTCAGTTTCCTAATCTCTGGGCACCTCAGAGAGTTCTTGCTTTTTAATGTCCCACGAATTCCAGGCGCTGGCATATTTCTGTGGTAGTACATGATGTTGTAAGGGATTAGATCAGAGTAAAGCTTTCTAGCAAAAAGCAGCATGGTATTGGCAACATTTTATGGGCATTAAATACAAATAAAGCTGATACATATTTAACTATACTCTTTCATACCAGTTGAAGGATTACATTGTTGCCAGATTAACCTTCTGAATCACAGCTCTGATTATGTTGATTTTTTACTCAAAAACTTTTAATGGGTTTTCAGTGTCTAGAAAATAAAGTTCAGACTCCTTAAACGGACAGTCAAAGCCTCCCCTGGTCTGACTACACGTGTTGGCAGCCTCGTTTTCCACCCTTCTTTCTGCACATGTCCCTCTTTGCTTCCTGCTGCCCCTCGTCCACGTCTTGGCCGTTCTCTGTTCTCAGCCTGAAACCCCTTTCCCTTCTAGGACCCTTTCAAATGCTGCCTCCACTTGAAACACCTTCAAGTGCGCCCACTGAGTTCAACTTCCTTGGTTCCCTTGGTGGAAAGTCGTTTCTTTGTCCCCCGATCTCTCATAGCATTTATTTATACACCATTAGCAGCATTTCCAGCTTTTTATATTACATTTTGGTTATAGTTATACCTGTCTTACCTCTTTTAGTCAATTTGACTTTGAAGTCAAGACCTGTGAATGATTCACATGTTAGTCTGCTTGGGCTGCCATAATAGGATACCATAGACTGGGAGGCTTACACAACAGGAATTTCTATTTCACAGTTATGGAGGCTGGGAGTCCAAGATCAGGGTACCAGCCAATTCCGTTCCTTGGTGGGGGCTCTCTTCCTGACTTACAGATTCATCTGCTCACTGTGTTCTCACATGGCGGAGAGAGAGATAGAAAGCCCTGGTTTTCCTTCTGCTTTTTATAAGGACAAAAATCCCATCATGGGGCCCCCATCCTCATGACCCCATCTATACCTAATGACCTCCCAAGGTCCCACTTCCAAGTGCCATCACATTGGGGTTAGGGCTTCAACATGTAAATTTTGAGGGAACACAATTCAGTCCCTAACAGTTCATTTTTCCATTTATTTCCATCTCCCCAACAAGTACCTAAGATGGTTTCTTAGTTCTATATGTATATTTAATATATATATTTAAAATAAGTGAATTGATGGATTTGTTGAATAAATACTATATTTAAGGGAACAATAAAAAGAGTCTAAGAGCAGACTTCTGCTCTCAGATGCTCTCAATTTAATTGATGAGACCAAATACAAACACGTAAGAGGTTAAGAATCTATAAAGGTGTAAATATAATTCCAGATCACAGAAGAAGACATGTCATACAGCTATACATGAGCACACAGTTATCTTATTTAAATGAATAGCATTTTTGTGGGAGTTCCTGGGATAGGAAGAGCACTCTAGGAGGTAAGAGTGGACTTCACAGAGCATGTTGGATTTTAACAACAGATTCTTTTAAGGGTGGTAGCATGTCCGTTAGCAGAGAAGAATAAAAAATATTCTAGGCTGCTGGAACAGCTTAAACAAAGTGCTGAAACACCTTGATTTGCATGGAACTATATTGCTTCAGTATCTACTATAACTTCTTATCAAGCTATGTTTTAAGAGTAGCTGGAATCATTTAACATAGATTTGCAGAATAATTAGAAATCTATCAAGTAAGGATGTATCTATTTCATGGGAGAAATATGCTCTGTCCCCCAGGAAGACTTGCTGTCATTTCACATCATGACATACCAAGAGTGGAGTAGAGGGTCCAGAATTTAGAGCCAGGGACTAGTGGGCACCTCCCACCTCCCTGCGTTATCTGCAGAACCTTTATGGAAGGACAAAGAAATGAACGTTGGAGGCACTTTTGAATAGTTTGAAATACAACTTGAAGTTAACCAAAGGGAAAGACCATTAAGGAAAAAAAAAAGACAACCCAGAACTAAATCAAGTCTACCTGATAGAACAAAACTGCACTGAGTAGAAATGGTCTCTGTTGCACAGAAACAGCAAAATACTCAAGCAGGAGGCATTAGGATTTCCTTCTGGTGTTTAAAATCAGTGTGGGGGGTGGTACTCAGAGCCCCTTATCTGGGTGGGTTCAGTGCTCACACTATCTAAATAAATGTCTTTTTTGTTTTTGTCCTATGCCTTTTACATTGCAGTGGAAAAAGTGGCTGTAATTTGTAGATTTCTGGATATTCACTCCGTGACCAAAAACCACCTGCTGAAGTACTCCCTGGCACATGCCTTCTGCTGCTTCCTGACGGCTGTGGAGGACGTCAACCCGGCCGTGGCCACCAGGGCCGGCCTCCTGCTTGACACCATAAAGAGGCCGGCATTGCAGGTGATGTCCCTCAATATGTGTTATCTGCTCTGCTCTATTAAATCATTGAGATATCTGTCATATAAACAAATGGCGATGATAACAGTGGAAAATTTTAAATTGGGAAAAACATCCCAAAATTACATTGTCTTAACAGACCTCTTGTTTTTATATGTCGATATTTTCTTTTTAGTCGTCCATGGGCTCAGTCCCTTCTGACAGATGTAATTATTGTATAACTTTTTTTGTGGCAGATTATTAAATTAGGCTTGTTTGTTTTATATCATTTAGCTGGCCTGTGGGCTAAAAGCCCTTTTATTAGAGGCTAGATACTAAGAGAAATCAGATGAATTATAATATAAATCAAAGCAAACCATGAGAAGGTAAATATGCTACCAAAATGAAATGCTACAAATGAAAGCCAAAGTAACATGAAATATGAGACCTGGAGAGAGTTGTACATTTATCTTATTTGGTACCTGTATTTTATAGTTGAAGACACCAATTTTCACAGACATAATTTCACTTATCAAAGGACACAGAGTGGATTCGTGGAAGAACCAGGACTTGAACCCTAAAGTCCTGATCTTCTGTTTTTCCACATTGCCACCTGATTTATTATTATTTCATTATTATTAAAATTAATAATAATGGCAAGAGCTAACATTTATCAAATAGATCTTGTGTTTTCAGGACAGTGTATTAAGTGTCCCACTATGCATTATCTCATTTAATCCCCACAATAACAATTTGTTTGTTCCTATTACAGATAGAGAAACTGAGGGTTAGAAATGTTAAATAATTTCAGAGTCACATGGCTAGTAAGTAGTAGAGCAAACTGGTCTGACTCATAATAAAGTCACACTCTTAATTGTGTGCGCGCGTGCGAATGTGTGGGTATAAGGGTTCTTCTTATAAAATAAACTAAGAAGAAAGGGCAAACAGTACAGGATCTGAAATATCCTAGGGTTATGCTGCCTGCGGATGCACACCCACCCTTGTAAAAACTTCCAGTTGCTTTCTGGATAGTCCTTTGTTGGTCTAGTAGGATGAAGTGGTTGTTGTCTTACCCCGGCTCAGGGCCAGGAACATAGGAGGCGCTCATTAGATGAGCGTTGAATGCACTAATAGGATGCTTGGATGAATTACAGTTTTTAGAAAAGCGAATGATAGACTCATACACTAGGGAAATAGATGCTCAATCCATTCCATCTTTGATTTTTAAAGATTCTATGTTTCACTCACATTTCAAGAAGATGACTATTTTCTTTTAGAATCATTCAAAGACTTCTAAAATCTAAATTTCTTTTAGAAATTTTAATTCTAAATTTTTGAATTGGATATTGAAAGTGAATTTAAAGACCATCTTCTTGTGTATTCTAAAATGTAGCTTTGGAAGTGTGCTTCTCTTATAGAGACTACAAACATTAAGAAAAGAAACATCGGTTTGAGTGTATTTGGATAAAAAAAATTAATAACATGCATTGGTTCAGATTTCCGGGTCAAAATTCGAGAGATATTCTACAATATGAAGAAGCTTCTCTTTTGTGTGTTTTTTCTGCTAAATTTGCAATAAAAAAAGTTTTCAATGGGCTCATTCTACATTATAAATATTGATTGAGGAGTTTGCCTTGTTTCACTGTGCTTAATGTATTTGCTTTGAAGCAACTTAGATGTTTACATCTGACTTTCCTCCCCCCGCCCCCACCTTTTTCCCCAGGGTCTGTGTCTTTGTCTTGACTTCCAGTTTGATACTGTGGTTAAAGATCGACCCACGATATTGAGCAAGCTTTTACTCTTGCATTTTCTTAAACAAGATATTCCTGCTTTGAGCTGGGAGTTCTTTGTCAACAGATTTGAGACACTTTCTTTGGAAGCTCAGTTGCATTTGGATTGTAACAAAGAATTTCCTTTTCCTACAAGTAAGCGAAACGAAGAACTTGCTTTAAGGAATCACAGTTCCTATGCTTGTACTTGCTAGATAAGCAGAAGATACTCTGCATGTGCTTAATTTACCATTATGGAGGATGCCTTGACTTCATGTATTTAATTCATCAGTGTTTGTTGAATATCTATTGGAGTAATCTACAGATTAGTTATTTTCTGGCATTCCGAAATCATTCGTGACTATGTGTTCCTTAAATATTATTCAATCATCATGCTTGTAATGCTTGTGAGCAAGTTTGTGAGATGTATTTGCACCTTGCATGCTTCTTAATCAGTTATGTACAGCTCTACATAGATGGGGAAAAGACTTCGGTCACTCATCTAGTTATCCATTGATAACAAAATTAGATGATTTAATATTATTTAGATGATAGTCATGATAGGCAATAGTGATGCTTTTTAATGTAAGACGTCATCAAGAGAGAAAGGTGAATGACTTATGTATTCATGAAAGATTTGTTGTTGTTGTTGTTGTTAATCCTCACCTGAGGATATTTTTCCATTGATTTTTTTAGCTAGAGTGGAAGGGAGGGAGGGAGGGAAGGAGAGAGGAGGGAGGAAGGGGGGATGGGGAGAGAGAGAGAAACATTGATGTGAGAGAGACACATCCATTGGTTGGCTCCCACACGGCCCTGACTGGGGCTGGGGCTGGGGATTGAGCAAGCAGCCCTTTGGTCCCAGGCTGTCACCGCTGAGCAGAACTAGCCAGGACGAAAGATGCTTTTTTATACTGAAAATATACACAAGATGGATGGTTTCAAGCTAGTTGCATAACAGCCAGTGAAGGACAATGATAACCTCGAATTCCTTTTGCAAAGCGATCACCGCTGTACGGACCAATGTCGCCAACCTCAGTGACGCCGCACTGTGGAAGATCAAGAGGGCCCGCTTTGCTAGGAACCGCCAGAAGAGTGTGCGATCCCTGAGGGACAGCGTGAAAGGGCCTGCAGAGTCCAAGAGGGCGCTCTCCCTCCCCGAGACCCTGACCTCCAAAATCCGTTGAGTATCTGCTGTCATCCTTCCTTTAAATCTGTTCAATGTCTTTCTGAGGCTGACTTGTCTTGTTGAATGTTCACAGAGAGTAGTAGCATATTTAGCAAACAGCATGATCGTCGGGTGTGGCCTTTGGATTCCCTAGAGGGTCACCCAGGAGTGTTAGTGTGCTAGGTGGCTTATTCCAGTTTTGGGGTGAAGCAAAGCCTTGATCCAGCAGCAGGTTGTGCAGTAGATTGTTTTGAAATGTGGAAGGCAGCACATCCATTGGTGCTTGGCATGAGAGTAGAAGCATTTGCTCCTAAGTCCTCAAATGTGAAGTTATGCACCAGCCTGGTAACTTAAGAGCTTCCTCCATAAGACTTTGACCTTTCATTTAATGAATGATAGAGGCAGCCAAACAAGCTACCAAACTGGTAATAATGGTTGCTTTTGAAAAAGACAAATCAGACCAAGAAGTTGAATTTCTGCCCAACTTTACCAGATAAAATAAAAACAAGCTTCATTGCCAACTTAAAAAAAAGACTATATACACTTATTCTCTAAAGGTCTTTCTTTATATTGCAATTTTGAAGAGAACAACATTTTCCTTAAATTACCAAATCACTAGATGAACTCTAATGATTAGCAATGGCTCATGACTGGGAACTAATTAAAAATTAATAACTAAATTATCATATTAGTGAATGGATATATTTAAATATATTGCTAACTTGTAAAATTTATTAAGTGATTTAATTTTTAATTTTTAACTGCTGTGAAGTTAATAAAATAACACCATAAAACATTTCTTATCCTGTCAGAAGCTGAAAAATTTGCTTTTTCATTGGCATTTATTAGAAGACTGCCTTATGTAACATGACCATTTTAAATCATAAATATGATTTTATTTTATTTATTGCATTTTCCTCTATTTTTCAACAAGCTAAGGAAATGTAGTGTTTTGAACTTCGGAAGAATCAATAAAAGCCCTTTAAGCAATCAATAATCCAGGTGTTCAGAGAGCAAAGCTAATGACAGGTGCCCATTTAAGAATACCCTGTGGTAATGTGAGACCCCAGGTGAAACTGAATCGGATCCTAGAAACCAATACTTCAATCAAATAAATACAATTTCTCTAAGAATTTCCCAGCTCTTTAAGAATCTAACTGATCAGTTTGGGATATAAGGTTTATTTATTGTTATTTCTTGTTCATTGATTCATGTGACAATTTTGGAGATTAAGAATTAAACATTGAAGGATGTTCTTGAGATTCCAATAACACCACAAAACTTTTGTGATGTAAACATCTTTGATGTGATATTAATTACCAATCGGAAAACAAAACTTGCCCCTGCTATCCAATGCAGTTAGCACTGAGTATATTTTTTAGACTCAAGTTGTTTTGAATGCGTATTTAAATAGAGTTGTTGTTGATTTTTAAGCTGTGAGGTTGACCAGGCATGAGCAGTCTGCTCCAGCTCTCGGTGGGACACCCGAACAGATGCCAGGTGGGTACTTCTACTTGAAGGGCTGTGTGCAACTGTCTATCACAGGTGGACGAGGTAAAGAATGTGGTGTCTCTAACTGGACCAGAGGGATATATTTAGGATTTGCAAGCTCAAAGGGTCTTACCCCAGATGCTCAAGCATTTGGGTCCCTGATCTAACAATTCTTTTTATTTTAACGTTGGCAGATGACTTTTGATGCTGTTAACTTTTGGTCCAGTAAGAAGCATCATGTTACCCTAGTCTGCACTTTTCCCTAGAGAGCCAATATGACTAGAACTATACCTAGTACTTATATTTGTATGTGTATTTACACATAGAAATATTATGTTCATATATATCTGCTATAGGAAAAACATACATTCCATTTGCATTTTGAAAGGTTATACATTTGAACCACCATCATTCACTCATCCCCTTGGCCATCTTGATCCTTTGCAACTCTACATGCATTTCTGTGTCTCAGAGAAAGGAGGGTTTCCATTGTTTGGAGGGCTATGGGATCATATTCAGCTTGGGACAGTGTAACTATCATTTGATGTTCATGAATTATCCCAAGGGTTGGAGGGGCACTGGCAGGACTATTACAAACTGAATGTTATTCACACAAACAGTGCCAAACTCACTGGGAAAATTGTGAAGGTTCTGAATACCTGCTTACTTGTCAGAAACAAACTTGGTAGCTACTCCCTATATATCATGCTAAAGAAGATTTGGTTTTTCTATTATTATTTGCTAAGAAGAGTTTTAAGATAAACTTTTCAGAATGGTCTCAGAAGGAAAATGTCAAGCAGGGAGACTTGGAAGACTGTGTATTGTGTGTTATAAAAATGACGCCGTTACCGAAAAGGGGACCTGGCTCTTGTCAGGTCTGCCTAGGACCGGGCCGGTAGTGTGCTGATTCCTGACTTTGTGCAGGAAAAATTTCACAACACGAGTCCATGTGAATTTTAGAAGCTAGGGACTGTGAAACAAGAAAGGGCTGGGGAAAAGCCCAGGCTGGTCTGCTTTGGATCAGTAAGCAGTCAGAGAACAGGAGGTCTTGCGGACAGGTTCAGGGAGTTTGTTTGGGATGAACTGCTGCTGCCCATTGCTGCCCTGGTTGAAAGCCTCGCGGGGTCCCTTAGAGTTTAGGAGGTCACACCTGTGAGGGAGAAGAGGGTGGGGAAGGCAGGAGCGTGCTCCCAGGAAGGAGTGCATGCGCTGGGTCCTTTGTCTTGGGGCTTTTATCTTCCTCTTGCAGGTGAAATCTTAGCGGGGATCTCAGAGTTTCATCAGAATATTCATCAGTTTTCTAGGTGTGCTCCTTCAGGGTCATGGATTCCGCTGACCGGGCAAGGGATCATTGGTCGTTGTTGCTGGTCCTGGTGTCACCCACCTGGTTTTGTTGCTTTTCTGGGTCTGGAGCTGAAATACAACTGAGGCCTAGATGTTATCTCCAGGGAGGACCTTCTGTATCTGCTGTAAATTTCTCTGCCAGTTTGTCCAGCTGTCTGTCTCGGTTTCCCTGTTCCACTCCTCCTGGCTCCCTGGCCTGTCTCCACACTAGAAAGAGAGGCAGTTAGGGGTGGAGAGGAGGATAAGAGAACCCCAAGATTATCATCGTTGATGGCAGATGTTGGCCAGAGTGCATTTTCTCTTTTAAAACTGATGAAAAACAAGGGGTAGCAAACACTTGGCAGAGTGTCTCTACCTTAGTTTGTGTATCACGTGCACCTCAGCTGGTGCTGAGATGAAAGAAAGAATAAAACTAAGGAGCTCTGATCCTGAGCTCATTGCATATGTGAAATCCATCCAGTTCCCCTTCGGTTAGGTCTTTTTTGAGATTGGTCTTATGCAGTTTCACAAACTGTCTTTATTTGACCCCATCTTTTCTTTCTTTCTTAAGCCTTCATGGTAAAGCTAGTCTGTAATTATTATCACCCATTATATCAATCCAACCTCTCACATCTCTTTGGGAAAATGTGTGCATGTCTTTCCTGATGTTCAGAAAAGCCTTCAGGCGTCTAACTGTCCCATCAAAAGTGACCAGCTGGAAAAGGGGCAAATAACAGCATTGTTCATATTAAATATAAAGATCATTTATATGACACCACCATAAGCAAAACTTGCTTATATCTGGAAACTTATACATTGCTTTCAGTTTTGCATTATTATTCACTGCCCACTGAGTGTTTTAACTTGGAAGCAAAGCCATGCCAGGACAGTCAGAAGACTACAAGATGGTTTAAAATAGTAACTAAATGGAAACTGAAGAACTTGCTACTTGAATATACTTTTGTTCGGTGCAGGTAATGAGCTCCTCTCTGCAAGACCTCTTATTGATTAGCCCTGAAGTAAAGCAGATGCCCTTTAACTGTGCAACCAGACTTAGTTTTAATTGTTGTTTAAGGCCTAACTTTTTGTCACTGGATGTACAATTTATGGTTCCCTGATCTTAGCACGCACAGCAAATTTTGTAACAGAAATACACTTCTATAGAAGTTATACTCTCCAAGGCTAGTGAAGAGCTGCATTCCTCTGTGACATTTATGAATTGAATAGAATGCTATAGCTGAAACATTAGGAATAGGCTAATATTCTCATTTTACAGAAGAGGAAACTGAGGTTCCCAGAAAAGAGCAAGTGTCACCAGTGTGTTGGTAACAAACAGATCTGGGTCTCAAGCCCAGATGTCTCGCTCTCTCTTGCAAGGCATGTGTGGTAAATGCCGCATCTTTATTTAAACTCAATTGATAAAATGTACACTTGCACCTGCTAATCTGAAATTGGTGTAATTATAATTAGATATAAAGTATATTCTCACTAGTGCTGTGAGAACCAGGAATTCTTTGTCTTTGATGATTCAGAGCATCTGTTGAATATTAATTGAACATTAATGCAGCAGTTAGGGTATTTTATAACAGCATAATACTGAACAAACAATAGCCACTCCATGTTATCACAGGGAGTTTAATTACGTCTTGTTTCTCATCTCCTGGAATGAATAATTAAACAGTAGTAGGTGAATGATAATAATACTTCCTATGTGTATAGCACTATATCTTCAGAGTGTTTTTATGCAAATCATCTAATTTTGATTTTATAACTATGGCTATATGTAAAGTACTTTTTATTTTTTATTTTACATATGGAATTCTTCTTAGATGATTTGCCGAAGATCACATATAACTAACTAGTCAGGGATAGAACTGAGAGTTGAGCCCAGGAGACTTGATTTGCTTTCTTACCATTAGACCCACCTCTTGATGAGTGGGTTTTAGGGTATTGCTACCCTTTGGGACATGAGAACACCAGTCCAGTTATGGAACTGACTTGGGCATTCAGTCTGCTACAGTGAGCATCCAGGAAGCCTATGAGCATCCAGACCAAAGGACCTTTCTGGTTAGAACCCACAGATTGGTCCAGAGCTATCCTAATCCCTACAAGGACACAGATGCCCTACTCTAGCCTATAGAGAAACCTTGCGATCTCTTGATCTGAATTTGTATCAATAAGAGAAGGTGCCCAATGCTAGGTAGCATTGGTAAAACTTGTATTGACCTTTCCTGCCTCCTTCTTAGTGTCCTAGCCTAGACTTCCAAATTGCTGCTCTCTGGGCTCTCCTTGTTTTCTAGAAAGATGGTTTACAATTCACATTTCACAAACTTCACAATACTTACTGATCATTTCATAATAAAGAGCACAGTTGTTTTTGGTAGGAATGCCCTTGTTTGAAATGATAGTTTGGGGAAATGATAGTTTCTATTGAACACACATTTATTAGGCACCTGCTATAGTAGCAAATATGAAGAAGGCAAAGATTCATTAGAATTTTTTTACTCTCAACTTGCTTATAGTCGAGTAAGAGAGCTAAAGTATGAACATAAGTAAGCTCATTCAGAGAGGAAGTGTTGTACTACGGGAAGTGTTGGTCACAGAAGACGCAATGGGAGGACAGCTGGAGGCAACAGGGAAGGTCTGAAGGGCCACGCCTTGACTGGGGATGGGATGTCAACGCATGGTGATAGGATGCGGTGTAGGAAGAGGCAAAGGCAGGGGTGGGGAGCATGTCACCGGCCCCCACTGTACAATATTGTGCACACACAATAGAACTGCTGTGAACGAAGCTAAAGTTGAGTCAGGGAGCAAGGAAGACCAATGAGGCAGTGTAGCCAGAGCTACCGAAATAATGCAACCTTATTTACAGTGCTTGACTGTTGGCTTCTCTCAACCAAATGCAGAGTAAGCTTGTGGAAGGGGTCTTCTTCCTCTGCTTGGCACTTGTTGGTTTGACAGCGGTGTCAGCGAGTTGACTCACACAGAGGAATGTTCCCTCTTTCCCTAGCCACTGCCTTGCTGTTTGGGGACTTCATCAGTTTTTATCCTATGGAGAAGACAAGATAGGAAATATTTATTTGAATTCAGTATACTTCGACATTTATGAATAATAATCATCTACTATATGTCAGACAATGCCCCATATTCTCTGAAGGATATAAAAATGGATGAAATATAGCACTTGCCTTCAAAGAGCCTTTGTTCTTATAGGGAACATAAGGCCAGTGAATGAATAAAAAATTCTGCCTTGCATAATAGTTATGTCACACGAGAGTTAGGAAATGCTAAAGGAAACTTCTGTTCGTTCTTCCTTTCCTCCCTCCCATCTTCTCTCCTTTTTTTTTGTCTTTGGAGATTTGCAGAATTTAGGGATCACATCCAGTTGCCTAGAGGAGGGTGGCACATGTAATAAGAATGGCTTCTGGGGGTGGAGGACCATTTTACAGGGTGAAGAGAGAACCATGAGCAAAGACACAGGTGGGAAATGTTGGCGACATTCTGAGGTCTGTGAGTAGCCCAGCTTGTAAGGATGTTGAGCACTTGGGATGAGGTGATAGGAGATAAGTCTGGAAAAGCAGATCCTGATCCTGCCTGGTTTTAAATTGTCTGAATAAATAAAATTTATTATACCTTGGAGTTCAATCAGTTGTGCCACTCGGGACAGTCCATGTTAAAGTTATGGTAGGAATATCGCTCTCTGCCTCATGATTATAAAGATGTTTACCTTTTTCTTTATAGAAACGATAAAATCAAATCTCTTAACACGTTAAATCTCAGCAGTTAAAACATGGATAGGAATTTCATAGAATAGAATTCAAAAGTTTTCTTATTGTCACACCTTAGAGAAAATGTTGTAGGCATTTAGTTTTGTTTTTTTTTATCCTCACCCGAGGACATTTTTCAATATTTTGTTCAGATAGAGTGGGAGGGAGGGAGAGAGAGAGAGAGAGAGAAACATCAATGTGAAAGGGACATATCGAGTGGCTGCCACCTTCACGACCCAACCAGGGCCAGGGACAAACTGCAACCGAGGTACATGCCCTTAGCAGGAACCGAACCCGGGTCTCTCTGGACCGCAGGCCAACACTCCAACCACTGAGCCAAACCGGCCAGGGCTGTAGGCATTTAGTTTTAAAATGAAAATTTTGTACCCTTTTTAGATAACTAACTATTGTTTTTATCAATAAAGAAAATATTGCCCTGGCCAGTTTGGCTCAGCAGTTAGAGCGTCAGCCTGTGGTCCGGAGAGACCCGGGTTTGGTTCCTGCTAAGGGCATGTACCTTGGTTGCAGTTTGTCCCTGGCCCTGGTTGGGTTGTGGGGTGGCAGCCACTCGATGTGTCCCTTTCACATCGATGTTTCTCTCTCTCTCCCCCTCCCACTCTATCTGAATGAAAAATGTCCTCAGGTGAGGATAAAAAAAGAAAACATCAACTTTTCTAAGCTCATTTTTCTTACGGATTTGTTAAGGTAACTTTTCTTAATGAAGAGTACCAGTCACAGGTCTATGGTATTGTAGAGAAAGACAACATACAAAGCACAGACTTGCATAGCCCACAGCCAAAGGGGTAATTGTTGGAATGAAAAGAGAATGCCCTCCCTTTATGCAGTAGGACCCACTAACTAGTCGTTTTTTCAGTAAATAGAATAGTTTGTTTAAGAGCCTTTATTCCTGGATGCTCAGAGAAAGCAAAGTAGAAGCAGCAAGCTTGAAGCTAAACCACTGAAGACCAAAGGCGATGAATCTAACATGAGGATAGGGCACTGGTGAAATGATACTTAATCATTAGGAAAACGTGATTTGATAGGAAAAATTTGGGCTATATAGTGTTGTTTTTTTAAAAAAAAAATTCTTTTTCTCTATTGACTTTTAGAAAGAGAGGATGGGATAGGGAGAGAGAGAGAGAGAAACACTGATGAGAGAGAACGATTGGCTGCCTCCTGCATGTCTCCTGCTGGGAATCAGGCCCACCACCTGGGCATGTATCCTGGCCGGGAATCAAACCGGCGACCTTTTGGTGCATGGGTCGACGCTCAACCACTGAGCCACACCAGCCAGGCAGGGTTATATAGTGTTTAAATGAATGTCTTCTTGCAGTGGGAAGAATAATTTTGACATATTTAAAATATGTCAAATATGATGGTTCATTTTCTAGACCTAAAATGGGATAGAATGAAATGGGGAGCTGATGTCCTATTTGGACCTACTTCAGAGTTTCCTTTCTTTTGTATTGAGGTTCTCAGGGCTATAAAACAAAGGTGCAACTCCTTTTCCAACCCTCCTTAGTTCCACTTTTAACTTTGGGACTTTGGGGTCCAGCCACTCTGGACTTGGAGGTGGCTGTTCAGGACTGAATGATTTGTGCTGTCTGAAATCTTGCCCCCAGAGCTAAAATGAGTTGAGAAATGAAGCTATATTGTAACAACCATCACTTGCTGCTACAATAACATTGAATCCTGCAGGGAACCTAGATTTTCACACTTGTCACGTTCTTGGCCCAAGCTTGCCCAAAGCAACAACCTTCTTCTAGTTGTAAAGTAATACTCTGGAAAAGAAAAAAAAAAAAGATGAAATATTTTTTAATGTTGAAAAGATAAGTTTCCTAAACTTTTTCTATTTTATTTATAAGGTATTGCTTTTGGTTTGATCTTTTTCAAACATTAAATTTAATTATAATGTACAACGATGCTTCACATTTTGGGGTTCTTGGTGAAATAGGGTGATTTTTTTTTTATTGATGGCTAATGCATGGCTAGTAAGTAATGATCATATTAGCAATGAACAATTTATTAATCACTCTTCATGTGAAACACCATCACAAATAAATTGTTAGGTTTTATTTGAATAATTTTTGGTAAAGACTTCTCTAAAGCACATTGTACGTTTTTTTTCCTTCATGAATAGACTCTATGAAACAGAAAATGTTAATGTCCTAGGGTCATATGCAAGTTTGTCAGACATGTTCTCTTGTTTTAGAGGCTCCTTGACCTGATTTTTCTGCCTCTTCACATATTGTAAACTGTCTCTTCTTAGAGCATCACTTTTGAGTAGACCAACATTCTTCTGATTATCTGGAGGAAACTAGACAACCCAACTTGTTGCCTTATGTGTAGTTCTAACCTGGTCAGTTCTGAACTTGACATCCCCTTCATGCCACTGCTAGAGAGAAATGTGCTTGGGCTTGAGGCAGGTGATTTTCAGTCCTCTGAAACATTTCCTCTCTCTGGCTTCTCGTGGCTGTGTGCTGGAAAATTGAGATTATACTGAATTGGTTAAGTTTAATGGGTGTAATTTACTACTGAGCTCTTGGTTATATCCTTTATACCATCATTAAATGAATATGATCAAGCTTTGGTTTATAATGGTTTGTAACCAATGCTTGTCATCATTTAGCAGAACTTTTCCTTGCAGGATGAGAGATGAGAATGCTGGTGTGCTTACCTAACCCACCAGGCAAAAGTGGTTTCCAATTTAGAAATTCTGATGCAACTTGTCAAAGGAAGAACAAGAATAAGCCCCCAAACTGAAATATAGAAGAGCAAATCTCACTTTCCCTCCCACCAAGTCCTAAACTAAAACAGATCAGAAGAGGCAGAAAAACAAGGGAGACAGGGTATAATTCCTGACTGTGAAAAATAACAGAGAAAGTCAATGTCAGGGAGCTGCTCAGATATAATTATTTGTTAGGTTAAGAATAAGTCCAAGGCAAAGGTATTTTTTTCTTTCCATACAGATTTTCAGCTCACTTCCATGTGGCGTTTCTTTCTTTTTCTTTTCTTTTTTCCCCTGTTTTTAAAAGTTCATGGTTTTCTTTTTGTCTGTGGCCCTCTCTCCCCATATGTTTCTCATTACGTTCAGCGGGGCTTATAATTTGCTATTTATAATTTTGACTATATCAGTCAAAGACTACACACTGCTAATATCTCAGGATTTAAAAAAGAAAACTTTTTTTTCCACCAGCTGATTGATGAACATAACTGAATTGATATAATAATTTAAACAAAATAACCCAGTGGATTTGTTTGTGCTCAGTGGATTTAAAAATATTATTATTATTATTTTGTTATCATTATGTGGTTATTTTACAAAGCTGGGAGGGAAACTTCTCTTTATCACTGAGGATAAAACCTTGCCAGTTATTTAAAATGCACCAAATGAAATGTTTACCGAGTTGTTTGTCTTGCTATTCAAAGAGAAATTAGCTATGTACTGCCCCATTTTTATTTCTATTTCCTTATAACTCCCCAGTTGCTTGGTTGTAAATGGACACAGTCGCTTCCACCCTTGGACTAATGCTTTGCTTAGTAGGCCATATTGTGCCTTTAAGTTTTTCCAGAAAAGAGCCTTTAATTATTTAGTGGCAGAAGAATGGTGCTTAATTGTTAAGTGAGCTTTTGGTGTACAATTACCTGTGGAGGAGACACCCACTGATGGCCTTTCTTGTACTGACAGGACAACAATCCCCTGAGAATGACAACACCATCAAGGACCTGCTCCCAGAAGATGCTGGGATCGACCACCAGACAGTTCACCAACTGATTACAGTGCTCATGAAGTTCATGGCCAAGGACGAGAGCAGTGCTGAGTCAGACATCAGCAGCGCGAAGGCCTTCAACACGGTCAAGCGGCACCTGTACGTCTTGCTCGGCTATGACCAACAGGAAGGTTGCTTCATGATTGCACCTCAAAAGATGCGCCTGTCAACTTGCTTTAATGCATTTATTGCAGGAATTGCCCAAGTAAGTGTAATAACAGCTTTCAGAAGTCATACTATTAGGCTTTCAGGAGAAGCAACTAATGAGATCCCATTTAGCCAACATTGGTTGAGGCTAAAGTTTTGTGCAAGTTACTTTATTATCAGGGGTATGTGGGCAGGAATATAAAGATGAATAAGATTCGGTGACCTGATGTCATAATGGGAGTTTGGGATTTCTGTGTGTGTGTGTGTGTGTGTGTGCAAAATATATATTACATAAATTTAGCATTTTAACCATTTTTAAGTGTACCATTCTGTGTCATTAAGCACATTCCTATAGTTATGTAACCATCACCACTATCCATCTCCAGGACTTTTTCATCATCCTATACTGAATCTCTACCCACTGAACAATAAGGCAGTGTGAGATTTTTGTTTGTGGGTGGTTTTTTTCTTTTTCTTTTAATATTTTTATTGACTTTATTGGGGTGACATTGGTTAACAAAATTATATAGGTTTCAGGTATATAATTCTATAATCCATCATTTATATATTGTATTGAATGTTCACCCCCCCCCCGAAGTCAAGTCTCCTTGCATCACCATTTATCCCCCCTTTTCCCTCTTCTACTTATCCCCCTTTCCCCCCTGGTAATCAGTATACTTCTTTTACTTTTAAAAAATCCTTTTCCTGTTTGGCTTCAAGTGGAGAGTTGAATTAATCATACAACTTGCTTTGTGTCACATTACCCTTATCGGCTATTTCGTGTTTATCTACTACTTCTGACTGCCGGATCATGTGCCGGGGCGTACACCTACCATGCTTTAACCGCCCCTTCCCCCAGCAATGGACACTCATACTGTTCCCCCAGTCCCTTACTACCCCACACAGCTCAGCAATGGACATCTTTGCACATGCACCTTATCCACTAATGTGGGAATTCCTTTGGGTTATGATCCAAGAGCAGAACTAAGGAATTGTGGGGTATGTTGTATGCCTAATTTGACCAGTGCTACAAATCTGGCTCTCCAGAATGGCTGCACAGTCTGCAAAGGGCATAGGACTTGGGGCTAGAGAGACATGGATATTAATTTCAGCTTTGCCATAGTTACTAATTGTTATGGCCTTAGGCATCCTCTGCTTGTTTGCTCATTGGTAACAGACTTTTTTTTGAAAGATTAGAGACAACATATTGCAAAGCACCTTGCTCAGTGCCTGTCTCATGATAGGAACTCAGTGATGATGGCTGTTATCAAGGATCTCAAATAGACTGTAAAATGATGAATACAGATAAGCAAAGTGCGAGCAATACATATATAGTTGTCTCTTGCTGATGCTGATAAGTAGATGGATCACCGCTAACACTTGGCTCTCGCCATTTCCCACACCAAACCCTCCCTCCCTCTCTACCTCCCTCCTTCCTTTTCTAAATCCATGTTATGCATATTTATTTTAGAAACATAGCCAATAAGTTAAAATACAAATCTCCACAAAACCCTTGACAAATAACTAAGATTTTGGTGTATATCATTAGCTCCAAATTTGCACACATACACACATACACACATACATGCATGCATGTATTATATACATACATATATGTGTATATGTATATGTATGCACATTTGTTATAAGATTGTTATACATATTAATATATATATGTGTAACCTTTTTAAATGTAAAATGTTACAAAGTTCATATAATGTAAATAAGTTTGTATCACATCCTATTAAATGGTTACATAGTAGGCTGCTGTCATAAACACAACCTTTTATTAACTAATTCTATATTGTTTGATATGTAGGTTGTTTTTAATTTGTGGTGTCTATAATGCTGACTGTCTTTATGCATATATCTTGAAACACTCGTCTGATTATTTCCTTAGGATATATTTAATTGCTCTATTAGAGGCTATGTGCTTTTTCTTCTGGATATATGTTGCTTAGTTTCTCTCCTGAGAGATTGTATTGAGTAGTACTGTTGCCAGGGTATCTGAGAATGTCCATTTCTCCACATGATTTCCAATACTAGGTGTTTTAATTGATTCTGTGCTTTATTCTAGTTTAATAGGACATTTTCAGAGATAAGATTGTATTTTTACTAGATAATTAAATAGATGAATTAATTAGATAATTAAATACATGAAAATTGTTTTAATAGACAAGGTTTTAAAATAATTTCTTGTGAGGTTGGACTGTCCCCCTTTTTGTGTACTGGCCGTTACTATTACTATTTTGAAATGCCTATTAAATATTTTGCCTGTGTTTTGATGGTTCAAATTTTTCCTTTTGGCTTGTAAGTGTTCTTTAAAAGTTTTCCTTCAGTTATCCATTTCTTTCCTATTTCAGGTTATGGACTATAACATTAACTTGGGGAAACACCTTCTCCCCTTGGTAGTTCAGGTGCTCAAATACTGCTCTTGTCCTCAACTACGGCATTATTTCCAGCAGCCACCACGTTGTTCCCTCTGGTCCCTGAAGCCTCACATCCGGCAGATGTGGTTGAAGGCCTTGCTTGTCATCCTTTACAAAGTGAGTTGCTGTAGTCACTCTTCTTTTGGGTGGAATGATTCTCGTAGTGAGGGGAACATTTAAGAGACCTATGCTTAGAATTTTGTAATTTGACCTTCAGAAGAAGAATCATCATGTACAATTAGTTCTGAGAAGCAAAGAGCTATTGGAATAACAATAGAAATGGAGGCCATGCCCTGGCCAGTTTGGCTCAGCGGTTAGAGTGTAGGCTCACAGTACCAGAGAGTCCCGGGTTCGGTTCCTGCTAAGGGCATGTACCTCGGTTGCAGTTTGTCCCCGGCCCCGGTTGGGGTTGTGTATGTGGTAGCCAGTCGATTTGTCTCTCTCTCCCTCTCTCTCTCTCTTCCTTCTTCTCTCCCTCCGCTCTATCTGAAGATAAATGCAAAAATGTCTTCGGGTGAGGATAAAAAATAATAATAAGAAGAAATGGAGGCCATGACAATGTACGCTCTTGAAAATGTTGAAAACAAAAAAAGATGAATTGTAGGACATTGATCAGCAACCTCTATTTCTGATCAGAATCTCCTATTTTTTATTTTTGTTAATCTTCACCCAAGGATATTTTTCCATTGATTTTCTAGATAGAGTGGATAGGAGTTAAGGAGAGAGAGAGAAACATCGATGTGAGAGTGACATATTGATTGATTGGCTCCCGCATGGGGCTAGGGATGGAACCTGCAACTCAGGTTTGTGCCCTTGAACTTGAGTCAAACCCGCAACCCTTAGGTCCTCAGGCCACTGCTCTAACCACTGAGCAAAACTGGCTAGGGCAGAAACTCCTATTTTATCTATACATTAATTCTTGTGTCAGAAAACAAGGAAAATATTTAAAATTGTATTCATACACTAAATGATTACGCCAGATAATTTTCTTGAAAGGAATTGTATGCGTTGCCATCCATGGTTTAGTGCAAGAGGCAGAGAATAAGGGCATGATTAGAATGTATGTTTTTGCTTTCCTGCATTTTTCTTTTCATTCCAAAGAAATACTGAGAACACTGTCTAGCAAGATAGTGGAAAACTTACCTTTCAAAATAACCATTTATAGATGTCTCCCTTCATTCTATTGTGCAGTATCCATATCGAGACTGTGACATCAGCAAGGTCCTGCTGCATCTGATTCACATAACGGTCAATACACTCAATGCGCAGTACCATAGCTGCAAGCCCCATGCCGCGGCAGGACCTTTGTACAGCGACAACAGTAACATAAGCAGATACAGCGAAAAAGAAAAAGGTACTTGACATATCTCAGCTCTATCCTACACTTAGCTTGAATGTGTTATTACATTTCTGGACAGTGTTTTCTCTTAGGAGGTATCATTCTGGAGTCAAAAAATCACTTACTGCTTCATTAATTTTCCAACTTTCCCATGAATGTCACTGCCTTAATTTTTAAAATGAGCATTGACGAGAAAGAATTAATACGCTTCTAAAGTCCATGTCATAAGAAATAGTGTTTGGTAAAAATTGGCGGCTGTTGGGTTAAGGAGCCGTTGTAAGCCTTTCTCCACGTGATGGAAACACCTGGCTTTGGCTGTGAGTAAATCTTAGTCGGCACTCAGTGGAGCCCTGTAATCTTGCCGGTCTCTCGTTTGCTCCTGAACTTGATGCTCGCAGATTTGAAAGGAGTCTAAATTTGCAGAAGTGCTTTTCTCTAGCCGCCTCGTTCAATAAGAATTGATTTAAGGCAACTGGAATGAAATATTTTTGCTGCATAGGTTTACATTATTTCCAGCATTGACATTTTATATTGATAGCTTTTCCACAAAAGAGGCAGTTGAATAAAACTTCAGAGTAAAATTATAGCCTGAAAGTTTAAAGTGAGAGCTGACGAACCAAGGTGTGTATTTTTAGTGCATGTCATGGGGGTGACTGGACTTGTAAAAGGTGACATCATCTAATCCAGTCCTGGGAGAAAGCCAAGTGTCCTGTGACCCTTTGGAATATTATGTAGTGGTGTTAATAGAGTCTGATTTGGTTGACTGCTCTGGAAATATCTCAGTAGGATGGTTTGGAGCCAGCGTTCCATGATTGTTTGATTGCTGCTAGGTCCAAGAGTGTAGGTTGGCTACAGATGGAACTCTGAGTACTGAGTGTTTCAGTTCTGGTACCAATCAGATCTTTTCCAAAGAATATCTTGTCTACCAGTTTAGGTCCTAGTTTCTGGGAACTTGGATAGATTCAGTTGCTCTAAGGGTGTCCTCAATGTGGGCTCAGTTTTGGGCCTATCCCAGATGAACCTTTCTGGATGGGAGGTGCCTTTCTTCTCTGTTATTCAGTATATTTGAGGATTATTTCAAAGTTATATAATGGAAATGGCATAACTGTTTCCTCAAAAACCTCTATTTTTAAAAGGAGTATATATTTTTTTATAAGGAAATAAAAAAAAAACACAGATCTCTGTGTTGTATTTCCCCAGAAGCACAGAAATTCGATAAGCTTTCTCATCTTTGTAGAAGTTCACTGGGAGTTTTGTATCCATTTTGATGCTAAACATCTATTTTTTATTTGACAAAAAAATTAGTATTCTTAATTTATCTAACATTGACTGCTTCAAATTTCACTTACTTGTAGACTCTTATGTATTAGGACTGGATCAAAACCTAACTCTATGTTTGGACCCTCCTTATAGTCAAGAAATCTTCAGTAACCATAATCGTACCCGAGCCTCATTTTATCATATAGGTAGATCTAAATATAGGACAAATGCTATGATTTCAGTGATATTCAATGCGAATAGTAGGCTAATTCCATGTATCATGGTATTAAGTGCAGTTTATTTAGTAGCCTTTTCTCTTGCTGCTTTGTACATGGCTTTGGCCGTTCCAAAGCATGAAAGAACATTTGGAGTTAAGTGAACTTGATGGGTTGCAGTGGAACAACCTTTTCCTTATTAATATGTTTTGTGTTTCTCTTTGATTTAAAAGTGGCCAAGTGGGGATAGAAGAGGATATAAAAACATGCTTGATAGGCACTCTAGTGACCAGTTTGTTTGGGGACCCTCGGGATGATGAGTCAAAGATTCTCTGTGGGATCCATAATAGTTACACATGGCAAACTTCTCAGAGAAGTGTCTTAACTAGTGGGAAATGTTATTTTCTGTTTTCTTTTTCCTTTGTTTACTCTTTCAGTTCATAATCATTTGTGGAGCTTTTGAGATGACCAGTGGCTTTTCTAAGCTTCCTCTGTGTTGTGTGTTTCATTACCAAATGTAGAGTACAGTATTTTGCATTCACAAAGTATAAGGTGCATGTACTGTTAGGCTGTGTCTATGCCAGTTCTCAAAGCCCAGGAAGGCATATATTTTTGGAAAGAGTGAGATAGACTTATTTTGTTCAATTTTCTTTTGCCAAATTAGCCTGAAAATTCACCCAAAGCAGGGAAGTCGAGCAGTATCACAGATTCCTGACATGTATGTGTTATCCGGTTTTAAGTGCATTGGAAAAGTGTCTGCATGGAGGCTCTACTGAAATATTGAGACGCCTCTCTTGAAAATGCTGCCAATTGTCACATGGAAAATGAGGGGCGACCTTGTATAACAGGTTGCTCTGTTCAACATATGGATGATTTGATGCCTGGAGGAAATACCAAGCCATCGCTAGACTCGGGCTGGCGTAGAAACCACCCCAGACTTGGTTCCGTGTAATGCTTTCATTGAAATGCTTGTGTAGACACAGCCTAAGAGAGAATAACCTCTTAAGTGTAATTTTGACTTTCTCTCCCCAATTAGAAGAAGATAGTGTTTTTGATGAATCTGATATTCATGATACACCTACTGGACCCTGCAATAAAGAGTCTCAAACTTTTTTTGCAAGATTGAAAAGGATAGGCGGCAGCAAAATGGTGAAATATCAGCCGGTTGAGATGAATGTACAGAGAAGTATGAATTTTTTCATCTTAGTAATTTTATGCAGAAATGTTGTACTCTACCGTTTGTTTGGGGTAAAATCTTAATTTTATTATGTTACTACACATTTTAATACCGTTGATTTTTATATATATGTATGCACAAACAGTATATATATACATACATTTATATATATACGTGAATTGACAGATACATCATTAACGTCATGATTGTCCTAGAGGGCCATTGCTTGATTTGATTTGTTGCAAAATGTTTGCTTCTCTTCCACACAATTTGAATACAGTTTCCTAGATCTGCCTCAGCCAAAAGCGATCCCCTTTCCTGTGTACAAATGAACAGAGCTGAGGAATTTTCCTGAAGCCTGATTTGGGAAATATGATCTTAAACTGCTATTGTGGGTTCTTTTCATTCCAAAGGTTTCTGGTTTTTGAAATTAGAATGAACCTTACAAAAACTTGGCCAGAAAGTCAGTTTTGCCTTCTGGTGGAGTTGGGATTGTGATGATGATTGATGCCAACTGTATGCCCACGTATAAGGGGGAAAAAGAAACGGTGAAATCTCCCAGTAAAATAGTACTAGCTTTTTCTGTTTTAATCAGGTGAAATAGAGCTGGCTGAATATAGAGAAACGGGTGCATTACAAGACAGCATTCTCCACTGTGTGAGAGAAGAAAGCATTCAGAAAAAAAAGCTGCGCTCTTTAAAACAAAAATCTCTTGATATAGGGAATGCAGACTCCCTGTTGTTCACCTTAGATGAGCACCGTAGGAAGTCCTGCATAGACCGATGTGACATAGATAAGCCTTCTGCCCAGGCTGCTTCCGTCACGCAAAGACAGCACAACCACGGACGTCCTAGACAGAATTCTGCCACGAGGCCGGACGGTACCGAAGGCCCTGAGAACCCCGCTGTGGAAGGAGCTCAGGAAATGCGGAGGCCCGTCATACCAGAAGTTAGGTTAAACTGCATGGAGATGTTTGAGGTCAAGGTCGATTCTCCAGTAAAGTCGGCTCCTAAAGAGGACTTCGATCTGATAGATCTGTCCTCAGATTCAGCATCTGGGCCTGAGAAACACTCCATGCTCTCAACATCGGACAGCGACTCTCTGGTGTTTGAACCCCTTCCCCCTCTCCGAATAGTGGAGAGTGACGAAGAGGAGACCATGGACCAGGGAAGTGATGGTGCCACTGGTAAAAATGCCGCCTCCTCGGCCTCCGTCCCCAGCCACCCCTCTGTCCTCAGCCTGAGCACCACTCCCCTTGTGCAAGTAAGTGTGGAGGACTGTTCCAAAGACTTTTCTTCCAAAGACTCAGGAAACAACCAGTCAGCAGGTGGCCAGGACTCCAGTCTCATAGCTCTGGAAGACCCCGCGGGCTCTGAAGGCCGATCGAAGGAGTTTTCCTGCGGCAGCCCGCTCACGCTGAAACAGAAACGGGACCTCCTCCAGAAGTCCTTCGCTTTCCCCGAGATGTCACTGGATGAGACCCTGGAGCCGGGCGGCGGAGAGGAGACGCCAGGTGGGCTGCTGCCCAGTCCAGGGGCCAAAACTGCCCTCCTCCAAGTCCCAGAAGATGCCGAGAGTCCAATGGAAAGTGAGAAGCCCGACACCAGTGCTGAATCGGATACAGAGCAGAATCCGGAGACGAAGGCGGAAGAGGAGGGAGCTGAGGAATCCGAGTTTAAGATTCAGATTGTGCCCAGGCAGAGGAAGCAGAGGAAGATTGCCGTGAGCGCCATCCAGAGGGAGTACCTTGACATCTCCTTCCACATCCCAGACAAGCTGGGAGAACAGAAGGAGCCAGGTAAGTGCCCGTCTCCCCTTCCTTTCAGCCTTACATTCACGTTTGTGCATCTTCCTTGTGAGGTTCTTGGCGCTCACTGTGCATAAGTTCTCAGTCTTATAATGTCAGGGAGTGACATTATAACTGCTCTGTAATCACTCTGACTCCTTCCTGCCTAGTTGCACGTGTAGGGTTCAGATGTGGTGCTATCGGCTCCATGATTGTTTCCGTGTCTGTTGTTTTCAACCCTTCAGTCAGTTCTTGACCATCCTTGGCAATGATTCATTCCTGTCAAGGTATTTCAAATGTCATTTTAGTCTTCCTCAATCAGCAAATGTCATTCATTTGAACTCCTTTTGCTTTCTTTTCCCCCCTGCTATATACTTCAGCGAGCTGTGGTGTAGTCCAAAGGAGGAACAAAAATGAAGGGGTAAAATAAAGCAGAGAGTGCTTACAATATTTGAGAATTGACTGTATGATCATTTAGGCCAGCCTACAGCTGATTATATATTTTAACCAATCAGCAATCTGTGCGTCCTCAGGAAAAGAAAAGAAAAAAAAAGCCCGGTTATAGCTGAGACCCTAATTCGTGGACACCACTTGATGGTGAGGTTGTCACAGCACATGGATTTCTTGCCTCAAGTGCCATTTCTTGTGTTTCTTTGGAGGCACTGTGTCTGAGAAAGATAACTTGCACAGTCCACCTCACCCTAGAACAGTCTTTCCCTGTAGTATCATAATACCGATCAACTGCTTCTTCATTTCTCAGCTTAGCTCTTAAAAAAAAAATGTGATTCTTAAAAAATAATGGAACTGATCAAGGATGATGATTTTATTAGATTCACAGGCTCTAGAGCATTGAGAACTGGTAGCGATCTCGGAGACCTCGCGTTCTGTAAGACGGTCCTGACGTTCCGGGGCGGTGATGGGTCTTGCCCCAGGTCACACGGCCAGGCAGCCGGAGTACCAGGACTAATCCTGATTCTAGTCCTGCGTCTCCCACTACGCCACACCAAAGCCGTCCTAAGAGAGCGTGCTCAGCTCTTCTATTTGCCCGGGTATTTCCTGGTATTTCTAACTGTTCTCTACCTCGTAGCACAGAGCTGTGTACCTCAAAGGTGCTCTGTAAAAATCTGTTGAATGAACATTAGTGTATTTGAAAAAGGTCACGCTCCAGCCAGACAGGGGGAAGAAAAAGATCCTGGTAATAACAGGGAAGTTCATGAAGGTTGCTAGGGAAACTGGGATACCTTTTTATTCTTTGGAGCCAAGAAAATGTCTGCATATAGCTGGAGGAAGGCGTTGTCCTAGAAACTATAGAGGTCTATAGGATGGGTATACAGGAAACTATATAAGGTCCATAGGGTGGGTATATATGATATGTAGGTTGCAGTATGTATGTTGTGTGTGTATGTGTGTTGCTTTCTTTATTTATCCTTATGTTAGATTGTTTCCCAGGATACCAGGGAGGAAATTGGTTTTACATGAATACACTTGTTACTAGAACAAGAAGAAAGTATCTGACAATTATAAAAATGTGACTTTAAATGTTTTATAATGTATATTGTACAGTCATAAGGATTTTATTTCTGTATAATGTCCCACCTCCTGCAGAAATACAGACCTCCTACCTGTCTTTCCTGGGCGTTAGAAGGAGACATGTGTGCTCAAACCTTCTTGCCTCCTCAGCTGGAGTCCAGGGAGGCCCGGATGTCTACCCCTCCTAATCCTTCCATGCTTACAGCTTTGCCACTGCTCCCTGCCTTGAGTCCCTCCAGGTCTAGTCATTGTGCCCTTTCTCTCTGTTCGTGTCAGTCCTCGCAGGAGGCCCAGGTCACCCTTCTCCCACACACAGTCCAGTACCCATAAGGCTTGAACATCTCCTCTTCTGGATTGTTCTCCTACCTTATTCCGATTTCTGACCTTGGTCAGAAATTCATGGTCCTTTACGAGCAAAATCCCTTGCATACTCTCTCCTCTGACTGTTTCCTACTTATGGAGGGCTTCATGGAAACCCAGCTTTCCCCCAAGGACATGGTTTCCCCACAGCCCTGTGCCCTTGGGCTTGGGGGAGAGGGAGGCATCTTCTTGCTCAGTATTACCCACTTCAGACCATTGCCTCCTGGAATGTTCTCTAGGTGAGCCCAACGCACAGGCACTTTTCAAGCCTTTGGTCACGTTCTACCTGCAGACATTCGGTTAGCAGAAAAAACAAATCACATGGCTGGACCCAAAGTCCAGAGAGGAAATATGCTCTACCTCTTTAGTGGGAGGGACTTCCGAGTCACATGACAAAGGGCGTGGATTCGGGGAGGAGTGAAGTACTAGGGCCACATCTCCCAAATATTACATGGTATACAATTCCTAAAAACTTCTCTGTGGTTCATCTGAAATAAATGTTAACTGGGCATCCTCCATTTTATCTGGCCCCCTGCATGTTATATCGAGAACCTGGCTCCTCTCTCTGCCTCCCGTGCCTCCGCCCTGGGCCGAGCCGCCATCATCTCTCACCTGGGTCATGACCATGGCCTCCTGACTGGTCCCCTGTCTTCTACCCTTATTGTCTTTGTATCATCCCAGCGGGACAGCCTGAGTGATCCTTTAAAACATGAGATTACACTATCCTCTGCTCAAAACCATTGGCTTCCCGTTTCTGTCACAGTGAAAGCTCAAGTCCTTACATTCCTGGAGGCGGCTCGTGGTCCTGGTCCTCCCTGGCTCCTGGCTGGACTTGGCCCTGCTCTCGCCAGGTTTCCTCTACTCGGCCTCAGTGCCTCGTGCCATGTTCGGAGCATTCTTCATGTTGTCCTGTCGTAGGGCCATTCCACTGGCTGCTCCCTCTGCCTGAAACTGTCTTCCCCAGATATGTGCCTGGCTCGCTTTCTCACGTCTTATAATTCTTCGATCGTACATCAGGTTTGCAGCGAGGCCTGGACTGTACCCGGTCCCAAAGAATTGTGGCTTAAAGAACCTTGGTACGCTAGTGGTTATTATAACTACCTTATAGTAATGACATTTCTTTAAAGTTAAAGGTACGCCAAGGATTTTAATAAGCATACCAAAAAAAAACTCAGTAATCTTTCAAAGAAATTTTGAAAATTAGCATTAAGCTTTCTTATTCTACATTATTGGTGGGATTATTATACCATAGTAGCAGCATATATGAAACAGAGGCAGATAAGGGTACGAGAGGTAATTATGCATGTTTTTAGCCTCGTGGCTTAGGGAGAATACCTAAGAGAAAAACAATAACCCAGTCTTTAATATCTTAATGACTCATAATTTTAAATGGGTAACTATTTTATGATTTATTAAGAGAGTTTGGGACGCATTATTGCAGTTATACTTTTTTGTTATTAAGAAGTTATTAATCTGGCAACCACATCTAATCAGAAAGACCTCTGAGAATCAAAAACAGATGTTTCAAAATCATTGTTCACAACTTTTTCTCCCACGCTCTCACCTAGGACCTACTGTACTTTTATTTCTGACAGTCTTGCAACTTTTGTGATCATCCAGTAACAGAATAGCACCTGCGTACTTAAACTGTATGTATGTCTAGTGTCTTGCTTTGTGGCAAGACAAAAATGATTGACCATAGGAAAAGGATGAGATGGAGACATTATTAAGCATAAAACTTGAAGTCATTTAGGCTGGGCATCCCTGAGTTGTATGCAGCCCAGTATAGTCACGAAGGACCATAGTGGTGACTCCAAGGTGCTCTCTATGTTCAATAGATAGTGCTGCTTAAGATGGCAAGGGGGGTTGTAAAGAATTTTAGGAGGCTTGCTACGATAAACTATTAAACTTTTCAAAAAGTCTTTTTTTTTTTTTTAATCCTCATCAGAGGATATTTTTCTATTTATCTTTAGATAGAGTGGGAGGGAGAGAGAGAGAGAGAAAAGGAGAGAGAGAGAAACATCGACGTGAGAGGGATACATTGACTGGTTGCCTCCTACATGACCCCAACCAGGGCCGGGGACAAACCGCAACTGAGGTACGTGCCCTTGGCCGGAACCGAACCTACAACTCACTGATCCGTGGGCCAACGTTCTACCGCTGAGCCAAACTGGCCAGGGCTCAAAAATTTTTAAAGGATAATCTTTACTTAGAATAATGTGGCAAACCTTTTCCCCCATTAGATTCTAAGACAATATTATATGCAGAAAATATTTCACCTTAGATACATTTGTCAGATAGAAGAAGCAAATGATACAGTTTGTTTCTTGCTCAACTAATAAAATAAAAAATCTGAGTTAACAGTATTTATTTCATGTTCAATACGGTCCCTGCTTTTAAATTACTTATGGTTTAGCAAAGTTATAGACAAGTAAATAGAAAATTACATTATAGTGTGTTAGGTTAGGGAAGATTAAGAACAGGGTGCCCTGGAATTACATAAGAATTTCACCTGCCCCAATTTTTGGGGGGTGGAGGGAGAGAAGGGGGTCTGAAAACCGTCCTGGAGGAGGAATTTTCTGAATAAATGGACATGTATACAGAATGTATATGATGTAAATGATGAGTAGAAATGGCCAGGCAGAGGTGGCGTGATGGAATGATATAGGTGGGATGGACTGTAAGCACCTGTAGGTAGTGGACGCAAAGAACTTCCGTCTGTGAAGGTGAAGGGACCTGCTCAAGGACAGGTAGTGGGAGCAGGTGAGCCCTGGTTTCCATTGTGTCACTAGTCTCCACGAGGCCGAGCCACAGAGGCAGAGGGTAAAATGCAAGCAATTCTCCATGCAACTCTGAAACCACTTTTATTCAAGTAGTCAGTAGGGTCAGAAAGTATATAGTGGCATATAATGAGCATACAACATAAGAAGAATGGAGGTATTAGGCAAGAGGGGAAAAGATATAGAAAAGGTTCTGGAACGTGCTTTTAATCCGTGTCTTGAGTTTGAAATAAAATCTATGTCTGCAGATCCCTCTACTAAAGGACTTTCTACTTTGGAAATGCCGCGAGAATCCTCGTCTGCCCCGACGCTAGAAGCAGGTGCACCGGAAACAAGCAGCCATTCCTCCATATCAAGTAAGCTTTCTTCTGCGTTGATTTTGGAACATTATCTGCTGCATTAGTTTCAATTTTCACACTCTTGGGATTTTGTTTTCTCTTTTTTTAATGTTGTGTTAGCTTCCTAGGTGACACTGTGTTGTATGTTCTTGAGACCTTGAGGCACAGGCCCCCTCTGTCAACATCTCAAGTGTCTGATAAATCAGTATGGTTACTGATGGGCCAAGAGTCCTAATTTGTTAAGGAATAATCACTGAATTTCATCACTCAATAAGATAAAAATCATATATTACAAGCCTAAACATAAAACATGCAGTTGGTTTTGGGATGAGTGAAAAGCATTGTCTATGGCCGAAGTTTACATGGCACACTTGAATCCGAATCACCTCCATCACTGACAAATTTTATCTGGGTTATCATAAAATAAATGTATCTGATACCTCATGATCCCAACATCATGGTTGAATCAAGCCCTTTTGGATCAGAAAATAAAAAAAATTGCCTGAAATTTTACAGGGTCTGTAAGAAGCAACTGTTAGGAAACTGCCTCCTGTTGTCGGGTCCTAGATGCTGTCATGAAGAGCTTGAGTTCCACTGAGGTGGAGACAAGGTGTCCCCCTGGCTCAGTAGAGGACAGTAAGAGGCTCTAGAGTAGGAAACTGTCCACGGGAATCAGATACAAACAGAGGTGCAAGTTCTGCAAACCCTTGTCCCTGTGCCGGTGTTGTTTTGGTCCATGTGGACGCTGCCCGAGGAGCTGGTTAATTTTCATTTGACTTTCTTGAAATGAGGATGATTCTGAACACTCAGATAAAGATCGTAACTTAAATGCCGGACTGGTAGTATGGAGCAACATGGCCATCTTCATTGTTCATTCATCCATGCGTTCGTTCATTCAGCAACTATTTATTAAGTGTCTGCTGGGTGCCAGGCACTGTGCTTGGTGCTGGGGATCAAATGTGAATGAATAAGACCTCCCTTCTTCTCAAGGAGTTCAGTCATAATAGTAATGAGAGATACCATTTATTTGACATTTATCGTCTGCCAGGCACTATGCTGAGTGGTGCACACACACTGTTATCTTACACAATCCTTACATTATTAGCATTATGTGGCAGAGATTATTGACCCCATTTTATAGATGGGGAGCAGAGGTTCAGAGAGACTAAATGTCTTGCCTGAAGTCACACAGCTAGAGACAAGAATTGATGCCAGGTCTGTTTTGACTTTTCAAGCCCATGCTCTGTTTAATATTCAATTCAAGTATAATAGAGAATAATTCAAATTCAAGTATAATAGAGATGATAGGAATTCTAAGGAAGAGTTTCCAAGTGACAGTCATTTGCCCTTTCGGTAGCAAAGGTGAATGGCTAGTTCTGAATCTAATTGTTCTTTTTTTTTTATCACACAAAATATCTCTTTGATAACCCAATAAAATGCCTGTTTTAAAGCCCACATACTAAAATCATGAAAACATATTTTCTCCTTCTAATTTATGAGTCATCTAAAAAAAAAGATAGTGAATTCTAGTTAGAATTCCAAGTTGGGTATAATTTGAGATAGGATTACTAAGTCAGTTTGAGTTCAGTGTTAGTTAAATATATCATAAAGTAAATGTATCCAATGTGTCATAACCCCCAAGTCATAAATGAGTCTAACCCTTTTGGATTTAGCATGGCACATCATTAGATTTCCACCCCCACTTCATTAAAAGTGTGTATTGGATGGCTCTTGGTGATGTGTTCCTGGAGGCATAATGCCAGGCGTCTTATACACCAACTTACTACTAAGGGTTTTTATTCTTAGGAAATTCTGTTGTCTTTAAAAACAACAGAGAATACAAATTATTCAATCATTAGAGGGTTTAAATCTATTGTTTTTGTTGCTAATTTTTAAATTTGTTAAATCTTCTAAAAGATTTCCACGTTTGAATTTTAAAGAAGCTGTACTTTTCAAGTGAGTCATAAAATTATAAATTTTACCAATCAGCCAGAAGAATCAGAGATTTTTCATATTAGTTTGCATAGTCATTTTCATGAATGTACTTAACATAAATTCCAAGACACAAGAATTCCTTTCACACCCTTTTTTCATCAGTTTATGAGGTGATTATTTTGTAGCCAAGCATGACATGACCACCATCAATCAAATAGCATGCTAATCACATGAAAAATAATGTTATGGTTGATTTCACATCACACCAAGCTGCTGCCTCGGTACCATGATTGCAAAACCTGTGTGTCACATTCAAGGCTTTTGGGGGGCCATACAATCATCCCAGTTTCTACCATCCCCTTCTAGGTCATGTAGTGCACAGCTTCAGTTTCTGAAATTGTCTGTAAGAGAGTGAATGGCCACGAGTTTGGGCTCATGTAGAAAAAGCCCATCAGCGATGCTCTGCCTTTCTCACTGTGCTGGAGCAGGGGTTGGTGGGACGGCTCGCAGAGGAACAGGAGGGCCGAGGCCGGGCTGTTTCACTCAGCCGTCCGCTGGCAGAAGTGCTGTTCATGGTGTTTCTGGTTCTAACTTGACATTTCATTGTGGGATATTTGTCAATGCCTAATCGCAGGATAAAAATGTTGCCACTGTTTTCTGTAACACAAAGATGTGTACTAGAATATACTTGCAGAACACTGTTCGAGTCACACTTTTCAAATAGTGGCGGGGCTCATACAGAGATCGAAACAGCACTGACTTCCAAGTTGACATGTTCTGGTTTTACGACCACCTCATTTGCAGGTTGGTTTCAAGTAACATAATTTCTTTTGCTTCCGTTTCTCTCTAAACATTGGGGTTGATAGGTGCCATCCTTCTCCAAAATATACACGTGTACACACACACACACACACACACACGCACACGGACCTCAGGGGATATAATGGAGACTGAAACTATGTATGTATGCATAAGCTGCATTAAAGAAAGTTGAACTATAAATTCAAAGTGAAATTACCTGTCTTAAATCTTTTTTGGAACAAGGCAGAGTCTATAAACATAAAGTTTGTGACAATAATCATGTTGTTGGGGTAAATATTTTACAGGCTACAGATAAGTGTTCATAGGTACTGTTTCTTTCTTTCTTTTTTGTGAATCCTCACCTGAGGATATTTTTTTTTTTATTAATTTTTAGATAGAGTGGAAGGGAAGGAAGGAGAGAGAGAGACACATTACCATGAGAGAGACACATCATCAATCGGTTGCCTCTTGCACAACCCTGAACGGGGCCAGGGATTGAACCTGCAACCCAGGTATGAGCCCTTTACCGGAATCGAATTGAACCTGCGACCCTTTGGTCCATGGGCTGACACTCTAACCGCTGAGCCAAACAGTTTCTGTTTCTTTCTTCACTGTTTTTTTCTTTACTGAGTGAAGAAAGGTGCCCAGGATAGCGTAGTGCTTCAGTTTTTCATTTGGACAGGAGCATACAATGTACCAAATAATTACAAATGGCCGGTGAAGATTCATTACGATTCTATGTGGATGTATAGAGCCTTTGTGTGCCATGCAGATTTATTCCCCCTAGTAATCATCTCCTAATTTCTTCCATATAGCTCAGTATAGGCAGATGAAAAGGGGATCCCTGGGAGCTCTGACAATGAGCCAGTTAATGAAGCGACAGCTGGAACATCAGTCTAGCGCCCCCCATAACATCAGCAACTGGGACACTGGTGGGTCAAGCTTTTTCTTCTTGTTTTACCTCTCAGATTAGTTAATGCCAGTTTCTTGTATCCCCTCTGTTCCCTTGCTAAGGAATAGATTTTTTCTTGTGCTCTGTAGTCCAAATAATTTTTAAAAACCCCTAAGGTAATTAATGAGTCTATTCAAACTTTCCAGGTGTTCTGGAGCCACCCATTCTTCCATCTAGGCTGGTCCAACTCTTTTCTCTCTCTCTCTCTCTGAGGCCTAGATTCCAGATACTAGGTTATCTATCTGGGAGATGTAAATGTATAAAGGAGGGAATGGCACTGTGATTTCATCATGCAAATTAAAAATATAAAAAAAAACCCCAAACACCAGGTCATCAATATTCTCTGTTTTCTAAACTATAACAGGATCATGAATAGTAGTAATAATGGCCGATGTCAGCTTAGTGACGTCATGATCTTCCAGTAGGTTGGGGACATGGGCTGTGTGGTTAGTCAGCAGGGTCACCAGGTTGCAGCCGCACACCCTCACGCTCATACGATGGAAGTGCATCTATCCTCAGTTTTAAAGTAAGAACTGACTGCCATGATGTGTCTACTTTACACGTGATCACTCTGCATTTCCTACACTGTTACCACCTTTCTGCACGTGTACCACTTTCTCAAGCCACTAGTTACCCAGTCCTGCTCTTTTGAGTGCTTTTTTTTTTTTTTAAATAAATGGGTTATTTGGGTTGCAAGATTATACATGTGAAAGCACTTTGCAACATGCATGCACTTGGAAACTGTCCACATTTATCACTCTGATCTGGGGGCCAACACTTGGATCGGACTAATTTAGTATCTTGGTCAGTTACTTTCTGGCTACAGTTGTGATAATTTTAATACCTCTCCTTAGGACCAGGGATGATAATGTCCACAAAGCCAAAATCTTGAGATATTGTTATTTTTTCAAAACTGTAATAGTTATATACATCTCAACTAATTTCCCCCCTTGCTCTTAAAAAAAAAAAAGAGCTGGTGGATAACTGAATCGCATACACTATATGCAATCCTACATTTAGCAGATAGTTTCCCATTCTCCTGGCCTTTATAAGGGTTGCTAACATTTTGAAGGTGTAGTGTTTTATCTTTCTTCTAGTGATAGGCGGTAGTGAGTAATGACATGGCCAGAAGCCACCAGACAAGAGAGACCAGGAGAAAGACGTTGGATAACCCATCTTGCGAGTTTGGGCCTTCTGTCCATCCAAAGAGGACTTTGTTGCTTTCTTTACTGAGATGCAGCTGTGTTTGGTCAGTTCTTTAATCATTGAATGCCCAGCTTTTATTTAGTTGACCCGGGGGCTCCAAAGAGTAGTTCACCATTGTATTGTTTTTTTATAGCAAGTAGCTCAGCCTAACTAACCATTTTAGATTCTGACTACAATGAAACCAAGTTTGACTGACTCAGTAGAGCTAAAAAGACAGAGCTCAATTTCCGATCTAAACTTGAATCTAAAAATACTCTACATGATGCCAAATAACCCATTTAACAGAATTTTTCACTTTTCAACCGAACTTCAGCCTTGTTCATGTCGCTCTGGTTTCTCATTTAATACTTGCCATTTCCACGCTGTCTGAATTTCTTTCACCTGCATTTTCCTGGGCTTGTCCTCCATCCTCCGAGTTGGTTCTCCATTCATTCAGTCCAACTAGGGCTTCATCGCGACATTCTTGTGTTAGTACCATAAAAAGTTCTCCCCAGGTCCCAGACCAGAGGAGAGTGGACGAAGGTGTAGTTCAGTGTTAGGTGGCATGGCATTTCCTACCACATATGTTGATTCAGTGACTCACTGGTCTCCAGAAGAACAGCTCTGGTCATTTTGACACACTAAAAAGGCAGCCTAAGACATGGGGCATGATGGAGCCCCTGCAGCCCTGCGCCTGCTCGCGGAATGCCTGTCTCTCTTCTGTCCATCCATGCACACGGCTTACTTCTTTGCTTCATCTTCCATAGGAAACAAATGCTCCTGAAGCACTGCTCCTCCATTTCTGCCCCGGCCCCCTTATTCCTGTTCCTCAGTCCTCAGGTGCCTGACATTTCCTTGCTACCAGTTCCACGTGTTTTCTGTTACCATTTTGGCCATTGCCCCAAAGAATCACTTATATATTTATTGGTTTGCATAAAACATTTCTTTTATGGTTGTGATGTTAGCCTTTCATTTTTTCATTTTATGTCAAGAGATAATGGCATTTGAGCTTTTATTTTGGGGGAGGGGGGGTTGGACTATTTTTGGATGGTTTTAGATGCTCTTCTGCTTTTAGTTGCATTTCATATGCCTGAAGGGCAGGTTTATAGTGAAAACCCCAAACAGTCCTGCCCTAAAAAGTAGGATGTTTCCTGTAAAAATGTTAATAATGAACAATAACAATGACCAAAACATGGCCCCAAGAGATTACTGGTTAATTTCTTTGTATTGTGAAGTGTACTCAATTGGCCACATTGAAGACTGAGATGCTCTATTTGTCCACAGAACAGATACAGCCTGGGAAACGCCAGTGTAATGTGCCAATGTGCCTAAACCCTGACCTGGAGGGACAGCCATTGAGAATGAGAGGTGAGTTGAGTCACAGAATCTCAGACTGTGACAAACTGAAAGAAACTGTATCTATTGATCATCAAGTCGCCCAGCAGGTGCGGAAATCTTGTATTTCACAGCTCCGTGAAGTGTCTGCAGCCTTCGCTCAAACACCTCCAGGGAGTGGAAATGCATGCCACCTCCTCTCTGAATATGACCAATGGCAAGTTCTTCCTCCAAGGGACTTTCTAACCCTCAGGATCACACAAAACAAGTCTAGACTCCTAATAGCCACCTGTTGCTTATTCCCTCAGTCTTTTCTGGACCACACATCCCTGGGTCCGTTGGCATTCCTCTCAGTATGGATCAGTTTTCCATTTCCTCTGTGTCTGCTTCTCTGAGCACAGCCCAGCTTCTCTGTGCTCCTTCTAAAGCATTGACATCACTGATGGATAGCTCCTTTTCAGCCATCTGAAACTGCTCATGTGCAGTTGGGATGCTCGTTGGAGCAAGCTGAGGACGAGCCTGTGCCATGATTACCAGGATGTGTATTTCCAAAATTCCTCTCACGCTTGTTAGTCATTACTTCTGTTCTTTTTTTAAATTCAGGAAGCAGGTTAGCCTATCATTTGTGAAAAGCCAAAACGTACAAATGAATCATGACCACATCTCTTAGCTAGCCCCTTAGATCAAGCAGACCTGCTATTCATATCAACCTCCTAATTTTCCCTAGGAATAAGGGGATATTTACCTCCGGATTTCGCTCACACGTGTATGGCCTTGAGTAGCCGTTTTGTTTAGTCCCTGGATCTGGTTAGAGGACTCTTCTCCTTTAAAGGCCTAGGAAAAGCTTTGATGAACGGAAATCAGGGTGACGGAACAAACTCTGGTGCCCGCCCATGTCTAGTGACACAGTTAGTAGCCGCACCCATGGAACGAGGTGACGGGAACAAAGACAGACATCGAGTCTCTTCTGCAGTAAAACAAGGAGCCCGTTGGTGCAGCTCGGGCACTGATGTGCATGCTTTGAGACAAACCAACACCTTGATGCTTCTCTTAGCTCCAAGATTCCCAAAGTGGCTTATGTCAAAATCTCCAGTGTGGAAGTTCGGCTTTGGAGGAGGTCTCCTCTTTATTCTAAAGTTTCTAAGAAGCTCCTATTTCAGTTCCTAGTTCCATATGGCATGCACACTGGGTATTTAGTAGGGGAACCAGAGGTGGTGGCCCAGAAGTGTTGCCAACAACGGGGGTATGCAGACTTAGTTGTGATTCAGCTGTAACAAAAGGTAGCCGAGGTCTACGGCTTCTTTCTGCGTTTCCCACATCTCCTAGCACAGCGCGCTCTGCTCTCGCACACTGGCAGTGTTCAGAAATCCGTGAATTCAGTAATGTTGCCATACGGGGACCGTTGCTCAATAACTTAACCCATCTGCTTTTATAGATGACTACCGTGAATACTGCATCACACATTCTGTGCTGTCATTTGAAAAAACAACACCTTCATGATGCTGTTGTCAGAAATACCTGTTTGTTGGCATTTGTATCGGACAGTTGGCTCCAAACCACCCAAACGGCTTTGATTTCCTCCCTTTTCCTGATTTGAACGGTGATTTCTGTATAACAATAATGGGCAGTACATCTTCTGAAAGCCTTGACTCAGAGGCTTTTAAAAAAATAATATATTTCTTATGTTTCTAGTAAGACTATCTATATCATCATATATCTAATGGGCTGGATTTTTCCACTTTTAGCACAGGCATTTTGGAACCTGGTAGACATGGTCTGTCCACGTTCAAGAAATGTGGTGTTGGATACAAACTGCCCATGTTTGGTTCCTTGAGGCCACTCATGCTGTTTACCTCACTGCTTAATGATCCATTGTGTCTCCTATCTTGGCCCAGTTCTTGCTTTGTACTATTAATCAGTTTATACTTAAGCTTATAATAAGTCCTGTTGCTTCCACTGCAAGCTACGTCTTTATGAAAACAATTGGAGATTTTTGGTAATGATATCTTCGGGCACACTTAGGAAAGGGTAGTATCTCAGAAATATCCTGGTAAAATTTGGATTCCCATTTGGGTTCTTTAAGTGTAACATAAAGATATTTTCCAATACTTTCCTTTGCCTTTTGGGTCTGAAGGCCTCAGGCTTCTCATAAACACATTTTGGACTTTGACCAGGCGGGGGAGTCTGTACAGCCTGGCAACATTTTGACTGCAGGCTTTCCGTACCAGGTTTTCTCCCTCTGATTGAAGCCCCTTGCCCGCTGGGCTAGGTTTCTAAAATTTTCATGTCGATTCCTTTAGACACTCATTCTCTGCATCATTATCCTCCGCCTCCTTCTTTTTCAGCACCGAGTTGCCAGGTCCTTGATGAGACACAGGTTTTTTTCACGACCGTCAGATTTCCCTGCCTTCTTTGCTGTTTGGAGGACTCAGAGGCTCAGGTTTTTTTTGTTGAGCAGGGCATTACTCAGGATTGTCATGTTGGGATTCTTCTTGGAGTGCCCCATTCCCACATTCCCGGGGAGTCTGCTCAGCGCTGCTGGCTTTCTTGGTGGAAACCAGTCTCCTGACTCTCCACATATACTCATCACAGACCATGTTGCCAAGATTCCTGCCTCAGATTTCTCCGAAGGCATCAAAACCCCACATTTCAAACTCAGTGGAATTGTCTGGCTAATGACACTGGATGATTCCTTCAAAACACTTGCTATTTCATTTTTAAACATTTCGGTTTGTAAAACAAAGTCTTTTCGCTTTGGCGCTTATGGTATTAATTTCCAAAGTAGAAAACTATCCTGATATTTCTGAGCTCAAGCTTTTCCCTTTACATAGGCATGTGGAGTTCTGGGGTCTTATTTCTTCCCCAAATTTGCAACATTTTAGTGTTGGTACATATTTGTGGTTTTAGAAACACTATCGTGTGGGTAGCTTCCATTTATGCCTAGGAAATAAGGGTCATAACTCATTTAGGGCAACCTTGAATAGATTTCACCCCCTTTTAAATCTTTGTCCCGGCACCCTGTTGACATCTGAACTCTGTCTGATTTTTTCAAGGTCAAGAAGCAAAGAGAGAGATAGGAGTCTGTCTCTTAAAGTCATACAAGCCAAAACAAATCACTATCTTCCAATTTACCCTTGAGGGTTTTCACAATGCTATTGGGCTGTCCACGTGACCTCCCTGTGAATGTGATCTTTGGAGGATTTATAAGAGGAGAATGGGGCTTTTCCTGGCCCCCAGAAACATATCTTTATTCACCAGTCATGTCTTTGCTGCTTATCCAGGGGCCACTAAATCCAGCCTGCTGTCAGCACCCAGTATTGTCAGTATGTTTGTGCCAGCACCCGAAGAATTCACAGATGAGCAGCCGGCGGTGATGACTGACAAGTAAGCTCACACAGTTACTTCCTCCACCATGTTTGCAGAATTTGAGAGTTTGCTCACTGTGGCTAAGAGAAAGCACTCAAGGAGGCATGCTATAATTTGTTTTTCAGATGACCATAGCCATAAGTGTTGGTATGCATTTATTATTCTAGAAACACAGTATCATATGAGCAGTTTCCATTTATGCCAAGGCATTTAAAAAAATTTGGATGGCCCTGGCCAGTTAGCTCAGCGGTTAGAGCGTCAGCCCAAGAACCAGAGAGGCCTGGGTTTGGTTCCCACTAAGGGCACTGACCTTGGTTGCAGTTTGTCCCCAGCCCTGGCTGGGGTCGTGTGGGTGACAACCAGTCAATGTGTCTCTCTCACATTGATACCCCCCCCACCCCCCACCCCCGCTCTATCTGAAGATAAATGCAAAAATGTCCTTGGGTGAGGATAAAAAAATAAAAAATTTGGATGAATGAAAATAACATCCACTTAACTAAGTATTCCTAGCAACAAATGCACACAAATAAAACCCCACAACCAGAAGCTTCAGATCATTAGTGTGGGACTAAGTTTGAGACTTGATCCTTATTCCCATTCTAGAGCAGAATCTGTTCTCTGAATCTCAAATTGGTTATGTCACTTCTTGGTTTGTCAGACTTCCAGATCCCCAGATTTCTTATAGGATAGAGTCTAAATGCCTTAGCTTATAAAAGGCCTATTTGATCGTGCAGGTATGACCTAGCCACTCTTCATCAGGAACTCTTTGCCAAGCCCCTCATCTTCTCCAGAGCATGCCTGGTGTGTTCTCTCCTCTGTGAATTCATAAGTGCCCTTCTGTTTATATTATCTCTGCCTGGTGAACTCCTATTCATGCTTCAAAACCCAGTTTAAGGCAGATACCGGGATTCCATAAGGCAGAATAAGTCATGCCATTCTCCAAGTTTCCATAGTATTTGATGCATCTATCTATTCTACCACTTATCACAGGATATTTTAATTGTTTACTTGTTAGCCAGTGCATGTAATAGATTGTGAGTTCATTAGGGACTGGGATACTTTCTTTTGTATTTTATACTTGGCACATAAATGCTTGTTCAGTACATATGATAAAGAATAAGACTTATAGGATTTCAGGTTTGGAGAGATCCCCTTGGGCCAGGGAGGCGTCCTGGTAAAGGTGGCTTGTGATGGAGAGGAGGGTGAGGCGGAAGGGGTTGGTGTGCAGATCCATGTACTGGCCCCAGCTGATGGTCTCCTGAAGACGGGGCGGTGCCTGAACAGCTGCCTTGGAGTGTCCACATGGGGAGCACCTCGCTGCTTGCAGAGGACTCCTCCTGGCTCCTGCGCTGGTGTAATCCCCCCATTGTGTTACCCTCCAGTCCCAGTCTTTCCTAGCTGCCTTCCTCGTTGCCCCTGTGCACATTCCATTTCTCTTCTTTCTAGCTACATATGTGAATCCTATATTTTAAAAAAGTTAATTTGTAAGGAAATTATATATATATATAATGATTTAGGAAGTTTTTGGATGGAAGGGTCACAACAGCGCCCATAGCTCAGGGTCCCTTGCTTTTCCCAGTAGACGTTCCCTTCACATTATAGAGCTGCCCAGCTGCAGCCGAGAAGAGCTTTGGCTTTGGTTGAGAGGAATGAAACTGAGCCTCCATTAGATACTGCAGAGAGCAGCCAGCCAGCTGCAAGTCACTTAAAAGCAGGTGCCATTGTGCTTCTCTGTCTCTGTCTCTCTCTTTGCCCCATCCCTCCCTTGGTGCCACTGTGTTTTTACATATTACCCTCGGTAGCTGTGGTGAGTTCGTAACACCGACCTGAGTGGTAGAGAAGAGATGGCCATCCGTGTCCTCCAGGCTTTCTAGAGTGTTCTCTTGCCTTGACTGTTTCTCACCCACAAATAGGACATTTTAAAATGTGAAAGCTTAGGAAAGGTTCCATTTGTGTCTAGGCATTTTTCATTTTTCATTTCAACAAATGGAAAAACATCTAGTTTCTGACTATCTCTAGCAATAATGTCACATGCTTAGAATCCCTCAACTGGGAGCTTTCAACTGTCAGTCCAGTTGGCTCTCACTGCAGTAGTTAGCTCATGTAACAGGCCAGATGTTTGTGAGCTGAGACAGTGTTTTCGGTGGTCAAAGCAAGCTTCCTGTCTCTGCCATGTGGGCTGGCCGCTGCTGTGTCTATGGTGAGGGTGGCGACGGAGCCTCCTACTTGTCATTAGAGTGACGCCCTTTGAGCGGCTCTTCCAACACTCACCAGAAGTGGCAGTGTGCGGTTTGTTCTGCATCGAAATCATTGTCGGCGTTCATGGAAAGCATCCCCGTTTTCCTTGCAGGTGCCACGACTGTGGGGCCATCCTTGAGGAGTACGATGAGGAGACGCTCGGCCTGGCCATTGTGGTCCTCTCCACGTTCATTCACTTGAGCCCGGACCTGGCGGCCCCGCTGCTGCTGGACATCATGCAGTCTGTGGGACGGTGCGTGTCGCCTTCCGTCGGGTGTGGTGGGAAGGAGCCTCACTCCATTTATATATTGAAGCAAAACCTACCAATTCAAAGGGGAAACATTTACTAACCTTATTGATGCTTGATATTTGTGGGATCGACTCAGACTAATTTTACAAACCGAATGGACCAAACGTTTGGTCGATGTCCCCAGCTGTGCGGGGCCGCGAGTGGCAATGTCAGAGTGAAGCTGGAGGAAAATGCACTGAGGAAACTGCTGTCTGTTACTTTGTGACGGGGAAGGGGACAGTGCTCAGAACTGTGTGTAGTGCAGAGTCAACACTGCATCCGTTTGAGATATTCTTACTGTTAATCTCTGCCTGTTTTAAGAGGGTGCTCCAGGCACTCTGAAATCTGGGGGTGGCTCACTTCATTATGCAGCTGGGCATTGGCGTGTGAGGGGTAGGTAGAAGTGGAGCAGTTTCCCATCCTGACTCAGGAAAAGGAAGGGTGCACACTTTTGGGGGACAGGGCCTTCAGCCTGGCCAAGGGAAGATTAAACTTAGCTGCTTTGAAAATGTTCATGTTAAGAAACGTCCACTTAGTAGATAGGGCCTTAGAAGAAAAGCGAAGTATTTCATGGATATGAGGGAAGTTCAAATTCAGTAACAAATTGTAGTCTTAGCATGAACAACTTATGGGAGAGGATCGACTTACAGGCCACATGAATGTATTACGTTTCCAGTCTGTTCGGTCGCAGAGCTGGGTGCTTCCGGCTGTGGGCAGTAGACCAAGCTCTCGCTCTCAGGGCTTCGTGGTGCCGTTGTTGAAGAGGACAGGGGTGTGTGGAATAACTGGGTAGCCAGACAAGATCGAACATGATGAAGAGGTGTAATGAGTGGTAGTGCTGTAGAAGTTTAGGGTGGAAATGATTTCTTAGGGAAGTTCTCTATGGGGGAGAAAAGGGGGAAACTTGATTCTGCAAATTCCTAGTATTTGAGGGAGGGAAAAGGATGAATCTTAATGGAGCTAAGATGTAAGCTTTTTTTTTTAGTGAAGAAATGCTGATTTCAAGTTAGAGACAAACAGGAAAGCATTAAAAACCCCTTGACTCTAAAATTATGTGACTCCTTTATCTCCCTTCCCCCAATTTTTCTGTGCCATCCTTAGGAGGATATAGTCAGAGGTGGTATAACTATTCTACCTTTCATATTTGCAAAGAGCCAATGTGAAAACTAAGTGATGAACACGAGGAAATGGAGAGATAAGAAAAGATGAATTATTTTATTTAAGCCTTTGATTATCAACTAATCATAACAATCGTGGAATAAATTTTATGCCAACTGTCAACTGTACTGTGGAATTGAGAATTTTTATTAATGCCAGGCCACAATTTCTACTTTCAGTACTTTTCAGTGTTAAAGCAGATAGAATTATTGTTGTGGTCTGTTATCAGCTCCTTGGCACAGCTGATCTAAGTTGTAATCGATACATAGAGGGGTTTTAATTTTTGTTTGTTTGTTTTAACATCAAGAGAAAATAAACCATGATTAACATGGCCAACTGTTAGGATGGAAACATGAGCTTTGAATAAAAGCAAAGGAGAAACAGCAGATACATTTTCACACACACACACACACACACACACACACACACACACACATTTAGATCTCTACCTCTTTTGGGTAGACTAGCAACGGACAGGAGGGCACATTTAAAGCCAGCTCCAGGATTCTTAACAACCTAAGCTGAATCAGCAAACTTGCCAAGAAGACAGATTCAGCAGCTGTCTGACCCAGGGCTTTCCTGCACGCCTCAGGTCCACAGGCGGTCCTGTGCATGTATGACCACTTGGCTCATTTATGTTAGTCCCACAGGAACTATTTCCAGGGTGTTCTAAGAGTATAGGTTTAGCAAAACCCTTTCATTTATCACCCAAGCCTTTCCATATGATTTTGAATTTTGCTTTCTATTTACATCCCTCTCAAAATTTACCCACCCTGCCCTGGCCGGTGTGGCTCAGTTGGTTGGACCGTTGTCCCATGCATGAAAAGGTCACGAATTCACTTCCCAGTCAGGGCACATACCCAGGTTGCAGGACCTGAGGCAGTCAATCGATGTTTCTTTCTCACATAGATGTTTCTCTCTCTTTCTCTCCCTATCCCATCTTCTCTCTAAAATAATAAAAACATATCCTTGGTTAAGGATTAAAAAAAAGAGTTTTAAAAAACTGTACCCACCTCTTTTTTAGGTACAGCCTTCAAGATCACATTTTCTGCACCCTTAATTACTGTTGAGTTCACTTGCCAATATTTATCTTTTCACTGAAGTGTCATTAGCATTAGAGGGCTCATGACCAAAGGAACCAGGGACGGTGGCTAGACCCTCTATTCCTCTCCAGATATGTTCTTGACTCAGCTCAGTCTCTGTGGTCTTCAGCGAATACATTTATACAATTTCTTTATTTGTTTCTTCAATATCTTACTGATCAAGGCATGTTTTTCTAAACCCACCAATTTAGTATAGTCTCCTCCTTTCTATATCTATAGATTATTTTCATGTGTACAGAACCATATAATTATACTTCTCAAAAATTGCATGTTATATATTGATTACTTAAACTAGTACATTTCTTAATATATATATTTTTTCATGTTTTAAATAAATGTTGTTTCCTAGAACAATAATTCTACATGCCTTAGTTTTATTCTGGCATGCTTCAGAGCAACCTTGACATCGACAATTTCTAAAACAAAATTGATTTATTTTAGAATCAGGCTTTTAATTGTAAGACTTAATTACAATTTCCAGTAACTATTAATATATTCTTTTAACTCAACAAATAGCTGACAAATACCCTTACTACCCATTTTATTATCTTAGAGAGACTTTTACAATTTGTGATTTGTTTGCGGTTAGGTTGCAGAGGTTGTATACAAAGAAATGAATTTTAAGTTGCGTTAATATGGGGACAAACTGGGTCAAATGCTGTCCTGATACCTGTCTGACCCAGCTCTAGAGGCCATTTGGCAGATTGGCTGGGTGATATTAAACCAACTTACCTGTATGCATTTCTGTGGGAATATCTGATTTGATGCAGAAATCAGGTCTCAGGAACTAGGTTAAGTTGAACTCTAGAGACTGACCAGCGTGTGGGCCTCCTGTGCCTGGCCAAGGGATTGTCAACAGTGTCTCTCCATCTGAACCAGAGCCACAACAGGTCCTATTGCAGTACTCAGCATTTCATCGGGAAGACCTAAGATAGTCACATGACTCTGTTTGCTTTATTTCCTAGGTTGGCGTCCAGCACTACTTTTTCTAATCAAGCAGAAAGGTAAGGTCCTAAAGTGAGCCTTTATAAATCTCACTTTCTTCTTGTCTCAGTGCTGTTCATCTCGCTTGTAAAACACCAGCATGGACACCGTGGAAAGAATATTGTTAGGCTCAGTTGCAGCTCCAGAGAGCATTCATCCATTTTCTGCTCACACCTTCATTCATTCGCTCATACATTCACTCGTTATGGTTCAGACATATTTCTAAGCCCATTCTGTACCAGGCATTGTGCCAGATACTTAGGTTTCAACTGGGAGGCGAAACGGGCATGATTCCTGCCCTTGTAGGCCTTACAGTCTATCTGGGAGGCAAACGTGAATAAAATATTTGCATAAGTTTATAACCTTAAACAGTGCCAAGTGCTATGAACAAAAAGTGTAGAGAGATGTGTAACATTCATTTATCAACAAGTCTTTATGGAGTGACCACAGGACCGAGGGGACGGTGCTTAACAGAACAGTAAATCCTGGCTGTCACAGAACTTACAGTCTAGTTGAGGAGGCAGACAATAAGAAAATTAACAAGAAAACTGGACAATTCAATATCATTTAATGTTAAATGCTATAAAAATAATAATTGAGTAAGCCAGGAGACAGAGAGTTACTGGAGGTAGTATGTTAGATATAATGGCCAAGGCAGCCTCTCAGGCAAAGTGGAGAGGCATCCATGTAGCGGTTCATAGAAGGGCTCTTCCAGGCAGAGGGAGCAGCAAATGCAAAGACCATAAGTCAGGAAAACACCTAGTGTATTTGGGGAACAGGACTAATGTAGGCTGGAGCAGAATGAACGTGGAAGGAGGGGTAGGGGATGAGAGGGAAGAAGTAATGGGGAGGCCAGGCCAAAGAGCCCAGGAGGTCATTACATGAAGTCCGACTTTTACTGAGTGAAGCAGGGAGCAAGGAGCATTGTGACCTAACTTGTGTTTTGAAAGGACCCCTCTGGCTTCTGTGTTGAAAACAGGTCATGGAGGAAAATAGGTCAAGAATAGAAGCAAGGAAACCAGACTGGAGACCTTGTGCAGGTGTGAGATAATAAAGGCTTGGTTTAAGGTTGTAAGAAGTAGGGTTATATTCAGGAAATATTTTGAAAGTAGAACCAATGGAATTTACTGATAGATTGCATGAGAGAAAGAAAATAGGCAAGAACAACTCCCAAGTTTTGTCTGAACAACTAGATGGATGAGTGTGCCATTTACTAAGACGGGCATGTCTGGTGAGAGACCAGTGGGGACATACAGGCAGGCCTGATGTAAAGGAGGGGAGAAGGAGAGAAGGGCTTCCCTTAAGAAGTAATATTTAAAATAAGATCTGAAAGAAAAAATGAATTGGGTTTAACTGTGCAAATAGTTATGGGAAAAGCATGTGCAAAAGGTCCCGAGATGGTAAAGAACATAGTGTGTTGGAGAAACTAGGAGAAGGTCCGTGTGGTTACAGCACAGAGATGCAGGTTCCTGCTGAGATTGGCCTGTCACATGGTACAATGCTTATAAACAACATTGAATATGTTGGGCTTTCTTTTAGCAGCAGTGGGAAGCCATTGCAGTATTTTTTTAAGCAGCAAAGTGTGTGTGTGTGTGTGTGTGTGTGTGTGTGTGTGATGTAGAAAGGTTACTTTGGCAATGTTGGAGAGAAAGGACCAGAGGAGAGCGGGAATGGATACTGTGTGTGACTTTGGGCACATTATCTCTATGCTAGTTTCCTCATTTGTAAAAGAGATATACTAATATATGACCTTCTTGTGCCAGATGGGTATTTAAGGTCCAAGTGACACAGTTTATGTGAAAGTGTAACTGTAGCAGGTCCTACAAACATAAGATAGTGTTGTTGTTATCACACTTCTATAATTTAAGGTTTTAGGAATGTTTACTCTTCTTTGTTGTGCTCTAGTTAGTCACAGAATTTTTTGTTTTGTTTTTACCTTTTTCTCTAACATTTTATTATGAAAAATGTTAAGCATACTGCAAAACTGAGAGAATCTTATAGTGAGCACTCATAGACCTATCACATAGATTCTACAGTGAACATTTCACTTGCTTTATTGCATATCCAACCATCTCTCCACCTTTCTATTCACCCATCAATACATTTTATTTTTGGAAGCATCAGATATTGGCATACTTCCCCCTTAAATTCTTCAGCAAAGTTATCATTAACTAAAGTTTGATTTTTACTTACTTTTTTTTCTCCTAATACAAAATTTACATAAAAGAAAGTATACATATCTTAAGTATACATTAACCAAGTTTTGGCAAATACATACACCTGCATAACCCATATACCTGTCAAAATATAGAACATTACCATCACCCCCAGAAAGTTCTCTCATGCACTTCCCAATCTTCACCCCCCCAGAGGCAAACACTGTCATGATTTTTTTCCTCCACAGAGTTTCATATAAATGGAATCATACTGTATATGCTCTTTTGTGTCTGACTTCTTTTACTTAACATAATGTTTTTGCGATTCATCTACCTTGTTACATGTATCAGTGGTTAGTTTCTTTTTCAGAGCTGAGTAGTATTCCATAGTTTATTTATTCATTTCCTATTGAGGGACATTTGCATTGTTTTCAATTTGGGGATATTATGAAGTTGTTTTGACCATTCTTATAGAAGTCTATTTGTAAACAAATGTTTTTATTGTTCTTAAGTAAATACCCAGGAATGGAATTGTTGGCTTACAGGATAGGTTTATGTTTTATTTTGAGACACCACCAGAATTTCCCTTTAAAGTGGTTGTACCATTTGGTATTCCTACCAACAATGTATGAGACTTTTGGGTCTTCCACATCCTTGCCCAAAACTGGTGGTGTTGGTCTTTTTAATCTTAGCCATTCTAGTGGGTATCTCATTATAGTTTTAATTTGCATTGTACTGATGACTAATGTGGTGGAGTATTATTTTCAAGTACTCTTCATAACCCTCTGTAAATCTTTTCAAATCCTTTGCACATTTTAAACTGGGGTTTTGTCTTTTTATTATTGAGTTGCAGGATTGCTCTATATGTCCTGAATACCAGTCCTTCACTAAATATGTTTTGAGAATATTTTTACCCAGTCTTGCTTGCCTATTCCTTTTCTTAATAGTATATTTTGATGAGAAGTCTTTAATTTAGACGAAGTCTAATGTTTTAAAATTTTAAAACAAATTATAATTATTGCTTCCTGTTATTTGTCTAAGGAACCTTTGCCTATCCTCAAGTCAAGAAGATATTCTCCAAAGTTTTACTCTAAAAGTTTTATGATTTTAGCATTTATATCATCCATCTCAAATTAAATGTTCTTGTGTGTGGTATGAGGTAGTGGTTGATGTTCCTTTTTATCCATGTAAAAAAAAATGACTTTCTCTTTACCCATTGGATCATTTTGCTGTCTGTTAAAATCAAGTACCATATCAGGGTCAATCTATTTCAAGGCTCTCTATTGTGTTTCATGGATCTATATGCTGATTCTTGAGTTGGCACCACGCCGTTTTGATTACTGTAGTTATATAGTCAGTCAGTCAGTCCTGAAGTCAAATAGTGTGAATCATCTAATTTTGGTCATCCTTCTCAAGAAGATTGGTTTGGATATTCTAGGTTCTTCACATTTCTATATATGTTTTAGAATAAGCTTTTCAATTGGGAAGGGGGCCCTTCTGAAATTGTATTGAAACTATAAATGAACTTGAGGATAACTGATATCATAAAAATATTGAGTCTTTCATTTCATGAACATGGTATATATTCTCATTTCATTCAGTCTGCAGTGTTTTGTGGTTTTCAATGTAGAGGTATTGCCTGCCCATCATTCATTAAATGTATTCCCCAGTTTTGTTTTAATAATCCCAATGTAAATAGAATTTTTAAAAATTTAAGTTTCCAACTTTTTACTGCTGGTATATGAATATACATATTGATATTTTTGTATTAACATTGTAGGGTAATAAGCTAGGTTCACTTAGTGGTAGTAGTTGCTTTAAAGCATTTGTATGTAAAAAATCACATCATCTGTAAATAGTGACAGTTTCACCTCTCTCTGAATTCTATGCCTTTTATCTTATTTCTAGTTTGATGAGTTTTTGTTTTTTTTTTAAATCACAAATGTATGTTGAATTTTTCAAATGTATTTTCTGTACCTATTGAAGTAACTATATGGTTTTTGCCCTTTGTTCTTTAATGTATTAAAGTCTATTGATTGCTTTTTGAGTATTCAGTCTTTCTTACATCCCTGGAATTATCTCTATTTGGTCATGGTCCATCATCCTTTTTATTTGTAGTTGGATGAAATGTCCATGAGGACTCTTGGTCTGTCTTTTTCTTTTTTTCCTCATTTCTTTTTCTGTTCCTTCTTGCTTTTTATGTTTATTTTGTAATAACTTTATCTGATTTTAATTTTAGGGCTACATTAGCCTCATAAAATAAGTTGGGAAGGGTTCCCTACATATTGAAAGAGTTTGTTATGTTCGGTGTTATTTCTTCCTGAAGAACATTTTGACCTACAAGTTTGAACCAGCATTTCAGGGTTTAGGCACAGTTTAGGTAAGAGGCACTTTTTACCAGTTATCAACTTGAGCTTTTTGATTTCTTCTTTCTTCCTTCTGGCAACTCACCCCCTAGTCACTCTGGGGACATCTTTCTTATACATTAATCTGAGGGGCAGGACCACACCATCATCCCTTGGCTCCCTCTTTTGACATGCAGAGGTGGTACAGAGGGTAAAGGGGGAAACCCACACATCAAAGTCCTATCTATTTCATAAGTACCAACTCCGAATGCCCCGCCCCCAAATCTTCCCAGCTCTCCCATTAGGAATGAACATCTCCCTCCTAGTATTTTCTCTCAGAGGAGCTCTCTGTTTTTAGCCAATGACACTTTCTGGGGGATCTTGCTGATAATCCTGATCCTGGGTTCTAGTCCTGACTCTGCCTTTCTCTGGACTTGTGGCCTTTGAAGGTCACGTTTTCTCTCTGGGCCTGGAAACACTCATCTGTACACTGGGGTGGCGGAATTATCCTGGGACAACCCCCCGGCATTTCCTGGTTCTCTCCTCCTAAAAACTTACTAACAGGATTCTGTGTGATTAGAATATTTCATCTCTCTGATAACAATGACAGTGAGATAGTCCATAAGGGGACTGGTGCGGGTAAATGCCTGAACTCTAAATAAGTCAGCAAATAAATACCCCAACTCATGCTGTCCTTTCTTTCCCTGCCCAACCCCAGCATGATGGTTCCTGGCAACGCGGCGGGGGTGGCCAAGCAGTTCCTGCGCTGCCTCTTCCACCAGCTGGCCCCCAACGGCATCTTCCCGCAGCTGTTCCAGAGCACCATCAAAGGTACTTCCCCGCGGGGAGTGCGGCCCTCGAGCGGCTGGTCGCCGGCACGCCAGCCCTACTAAATGTGACCGTTCACTTTCCAGATGGGACTTTTTTACGGACCTTAGCCACGTCTCTGATGGACTTCAATGAGCTGAGCTCGATCGCCGCTCTCAGTCAGCTCTTGGAGGTAGGTTTGTTCGGATGATACGCTGAGCCCCCGCTGAAATCCCTGCTGAGGAAGAAAGTCATTTAGTTTTAAAAATTAAATTAAACAATTTTCATTTTAATGTAAATGTAAAAGAACTAAAAGTGTAAATATTAATTTAAAAAACGGCCAATGCACAGGCACATGTCAGTTAGACATTGCTGTTTTGCATGGATTTACTATTTATTTAAAGCTTCTGGACGCCCTCCACCAAAGGGTGGATGCCAATCATTGAGAACCCGCCTCCAAGAACTTCCCGCCTTCCCAGCTGTGTGGCGGGTAGAGCTGTGCCCACTGTATCGTGAGACTGGGATTCAAGTGTCAGTTTCACTTATTCGTTGTTTCACAAGATTTGGATTAAAATCCTACTTATTTGATGTATTGCGAGACTTGAAGTCAATTCTCAGCTCCACTGTTTTTTTGCTGTACTGCCGGACTTGGATTCCTATTTCAGGTCCTCTTATTAGCTCCCTCAATTAGCTTGGAGTGTTGGCAGATTGCCACAGGGACTTTACTATACCGGTCATTACTCTTAGTCTTCGGCCAATAGAGGTTCCCACAAGCATCATTCATTGTGTCTTTTTAGCACCTAACCACGCAAATTGTAGATTTCTAAAAGGTGTTTTTCTTGCTCACATTTCACCTTTTTTCACTGAGTCAAAATCACAGCTTTTCCTCCTAAGTTTGTCTGAATGTGTTGATTTTTCTCCATACTCCTGCTAAATGCTATGATGACCCTGTGTAGTAGGCACACAACACAATTATAGCCTGATTATGTGCTTTTAAAAACTGATCTTTACCAAGCTACACAAATTCCCATGCTGTTTCAGCAGTTGACCACCTATGCTTTTGTTTTTAGGGTCTAAATAACAAAAAGAATTTACCAGCAGGGGGTGCTATGATACACTGTTTGGAAAACATTGCTACCTTCATGGAAGCTTTGCCCATGGATTCTCCTAGTAGCCTCTGGACCACAATCAGCAACCAGTTTCAGACCTTTTTTGCCAAGCTGCCTTGCGTTTTGCCTTTGAAGGTAAGTTGAGCCCAAGATTTCATTTTAAATTACCTATTTCTGTTTGCAGAAATCTTGTGTGATTTAATGTTTCATAAAGGGCTATATGGAATCTCTGTTAGCCATGACTGGAGAATATTATTTAGGTTGTTCTCCCCAAGTGTTACAGAATGACCGCTATACACAATGGGCATTTTGACTTGAGTGGTTTCATGTTTCCAGTTTACTCAAACAATAAAGGTCAGGAAAACATTAGATTGTGTTCATCTAGAAATTTTTCTCAAGTGAATATTAAATAAATACATAGGTACATAAATAAATAGTTTTGTCTACAGCGAGACCAGACATACTTTGTAAAGCTTCAGTTTTAGAGAATTATCTAAATGGAAGTGATTGCTGTGTATTTGTGAATACAGTGCTCGCAAAGCCAAGATGATATTCTTGACAGCTTCCATCCTTCTCTCTCCAGCCCACCCTCCAACAACACACATACACACATACACACACACACACGAGCGCCTAGTTGGAAATCTGATAGCCTAAGTGACATTTCAACATGAGCCAGATGTGAAACAGAATCCTATCCTGTTAAAGCTGGAAGAGACTTATAAAAACCATCCTTTCCGATGTCCCCAATTTCCAGATGGGGGACTACAAATTCAGAGAGGTGGTGGCAATGTGAGGATTAAAACTCAAGTCTTCTGACTCCCAGTCCAGTATCCCTTCCACTAACAGACTTCTCAAGTCCTTCTAAAGCAGGGATGAATGGAAGGCATCCAGGTCTCATTTGCAGGGAGAAAGGGGTGTCTGGCAGTGGCCATTTCTGTCTCTGAACCTCATTTGTCCCACAAGCTTTTTGTACTCGATGCAGATCACAGATAGAAAGAAGTATTCAGTTTGTTAATGAATCACTTGTTAATCTGACAGGTGAAGTTATATGTCAGCAGCACCTCTTATAAAATGAGTATCACATGTATGTAAAATATTTTATAAAGACCACCACCTCTGTTAATACCTTTTTCCAAATTGGCAGATTTGGGAAATGTGACCCCCACCTATGTTCTGTGAGGATGATCATTCAGGGGCCCTTAGCTTGGTGTGTGCTGCTTTCTTTGAGTTTGTGGTTACAGTGAGAAGCAGGAATACCGACATCTTTACTGTCTCTCGCATCCTTTGACTCTTGTCTACTGACAAGTCTGGAGTAGCTGAAAAAATTCAAGCAAAGAGAGTTAGTACTTTGAAATCGTGTATGTGTATAGCTACCGTATATAAACATGTAGGAAATCAGGTGCATGCATTTTAACTTGGCTGCATGGAACCTCTCTAGGACCAGAGAGCCATCCAGGGCTGTTTTTTGCTTAAGAGAAGGGCTGGGGCCAGCCTGGCGAATTCCAATGCCTATAGGCTGATGCTGTAGTCAAAATATTAAACTTGAACACTGACCATTTGGAAGTACTGCCAGCTGCTAAAACTGGTAAGCCTAATTTGTGACATTCGGCCCTGCCCATAGGGACCCTGACTGCCCATAAAGGTGGAGTGAGATAAAATAACAAGGAGAATTGAGACCCTTGCGAACTGGAAAGCACCAGTCCCTTCTAACAGAGTCATCTGCTACTGCTCTCCAGTCAATTGTTACAGAGGGAATGCAGGCCTCATGCTGTCATCTCCCCATGTTTTCCAAAATGCTATTGCCTGATTTTTAAAACACTACAGGGACTCAATGAGCAGCCACTTTTCAGCCCTTGGTTCAAAGTAATGTAAATGTCACATCGCCTCTGATGGGTATTGAGCAGATTGAATTGACCAATGTCTCCCTTAGGAAGTAATTGTGGAATACTTTGAGAATGTGTGTGAAAACTTGCCCTGCTGGATCAGGTCTGGGCCTGCCTCTTATCTTCTGCTTTGTTTGTAATCTCTGGGGAAAATGTTAAGCCATTGAAAACTCTTCTGTAGTAAATTCTCATCAGTTTGGGGAAGTGGATTACTAACTTTAGTGTGTATCAGTGTCCCTGGAAACTTGCTACAGAACAGCCTCCTGGGCCATGTCCTGAGAGCTTCTTATTCAGTAGGGGTGCGGCCTGAGGATTTCCATTCTAACAAGTTTCCAAGTATTAGAGGTGCTGCTGTCCCAGGGATTATACTTGGAAGTACTGACCTACTTTGTACTTTCTTAAAGAAGTTACCATTGTACCTAGCTGTAGGGACTTAAATGTAGACTGCTATTGTGTTATATTTATAATGTTAAGTAATATTGTTTTTTCTTGCTGTAACATTTTCCCCCAGTCCCAGTAAGCTCAATTTAAAAAGTACGTTTTCATATGGAACCTTGACAAATACAGGTCTAGTAAATTTGTGAGACATAATTTTTTCTTGTAGAAATTTTACTGCTTTCCCACAGGTTTTTGTCATGTTTAGTATGCTAGAAAGGGCAGATGAAACTGGTTTTGATTTGGATTAATAAGCCGAATGGTTTTAAATTGATGTAAGTTTTTTTTTTTAGCATGACCTTTTACAAATTAGTGTATCTCTGTAGAGTTGGGCACATTTAATACCTATCTATCCACCTATCTGTTAGTCTGTCCGTCTGTCCATCCATCTATCCATCCATCCATCCATCCATCCATGCATCCATCCATTCATCATCCATCCATCCATCCATGCATCCATCCATTCATCATCCATCCATCCACCCAGTTCTTTACCCAGCTCTGTCTGATTTAATTTTAGGGCTACATCTTGAGGAATAGTTTAAGAACTATGTTTAATTGTTTAACATTGTTAAATAAATTTCTTTAAGCCTGAGAAAAATCTTTTTTCAATGTAAATATATGGCATGGAAGACTATAAGGAGGCAGCTATAGCTCAGATTTTATTTCCTAAAATAAATGCCTATAGGAAATCTATGAAGCAAAGCTATATCAAGAAGGGTACTGACTTTTACTTTCTTCATGTTTGTTCACAGTGTTCTTTAGATTCCAGTTTGAGAATTATGATTTGCCTCCTGAAGATACCCTCTACCAATGCCACAAGGGTATGTATGTTTCAGACAAACATAACCAATTGGTATTTAGTTATCTTTTAACCTGAAAAGAAGTTTATGTAGCAATACTGAAGACATAGTTATTGCATACGGAATGCTTTACTTTCAATCTTCTTGATAGTGTCCAGTGTGAAAAGCTCCAATATATCACAGTATCATTTTTTTGTAACTGGTCCTCTTAGTTCTGGGCCATGTCCACCAGGCCTTTTCTCCAGACTACGAACTAGGTGATCCTTCTAAACACATTTCATTGCATTAACTTCTTGTATTAAAAACTGATCATTTCTCATTTCTTTTAGGATAATGTCCAAAATTTCTTAATATGGCATATAAGAAGGTACTTAATTAACTTTCCAGTCTAACCTTTTCAATTTAGTCTTCAGCTACCTGTCCCATCCCCTATGCCTCCTGCGTACTTTCAGAATCATCATCATCATCATCATCATCATCATCATCATCATCAAAACAACAACCACTGTTTTTTAGCACTTACCATGCAGCAGGCATTGTGCTAATTGCTTTACACTTATAATCTTATTTACTTTCATACTTCCTTGATTTTGCTTAGGCCATTTCCTTTACCCAAAATGCTTTCTACCCTTGTCGGTGGGGTGAACTTCCCATTCTTCAAAATGAGAATTTGAATTTCAATGAAAAAATGCTCATATTCTTTGTAGCAACTTCCTTCCATATCAGGTCCCATAATACTTGATAGCGCTCTCTGAAGTAGCACTTACATTGTATTGAAGTCTCCCCAGGGAGACTGTGAGCTTCGTGAATTCCAGCACTGCGTCTCATCCACCTTTGTGTTTCCGGCTAAATTTCTGGGCTGTATTATGTGCAATGGTACAATAGTTTGTATCACAATGTCTTGTAACTACTAGTTAATATACCAAGAAGGAACATTTCCTATAACTTTTTACCTTGAACATACTTTCTTTCATAGACTCATGGTTTATGCTGGAAAGTTGCCAAGATATCATTTGGTCTAATCTGTTCATTTACAGATAAGGAAAGAGGCTCAGAGAGATGACATGTCTTGGCCAAGGTTGCTAAGCTAGTTAGTGGAACCTAGGTCCTTTATTCAAGTTCCTAGATTTTTCTCTTGTACCATATAGCCCCATCACCATGCTTCTTTGCTAGATAAAAGAGCAACTTTCTATGTCGACTTGAATTGAGTTTTCTTTTTTTTCTTGGCAAGTAAGGATGCGTTATATATCAACAGAGACATATTCCTGTCCCCATTCATCCATCATCCAAGGCAACAACATTTATACAGATCAAAGAATGCGGAATCAGACTTCCGGTCAAGATGGCGGCGCAGGTAAACGCGGTATCCGTCCTCCCACAACCACATCAAAATTACAACTAAATTACAGAAAAAACATCATTCAAAACCACCTGAAATCACGCTGAATGGAAGTCCTACAACTACGGGATTAAAGCAGCAGCCACACCGAGACTGGTAGGAGGGGCGGAGGGGACAGGCTGGTCCCACACCCAAGTGTGGCGGATAAACATCAGGAGGACACCTCGGCTGGGAAGGTCCTCCCTGAGGACTGAGGGGTCCCCATCCTACACCAGGCACCCTGCTCAGAGTTCCAGTGCCAGGAAGAGAATCCCCATCACTTCTGGCCGGAAAACCAGCGGGAACTGAGGCTCAGGGAAGCTGAGGCGGCTGGAGCCCCAGGCAGCTCCTTAAAGGGCCCGCGCACGGACTTATCGGACTCACTCCCTCTAAGCTCGGAGGGGAGGCAGCTCGAGGGGCACCAGAGACATACAGGGAAGAACTGAGTTGTCTGGCATTGGAGCGAGGGCTGGAGAGGGGGCTTTCTCCGGGACAAACGTGCTGTAAGAGGCCTTTGTTCCTTTGGTGAGCCCTTCCCTGGGGAGGCAGACAGTCGCCATATCTGGGACCCCAGCAACCTGGCTCACACTGTTTGCTTCACCCTGGTGACTCCCTGAGGTCCCGCCCCACCCAACTTTCAGGCCCACCCAAGCTGTTGCCAGTTGCTGAACTATAGGATTAGCCTGTCTTGGATCCTACTTCAGGTTTTCCTAAATTCTTTCAAACAAGCAGCATCTGGTCTCAGCTGCCCCATACCTCTCGTTAAGTAATACACAGAAACAGACACAGGGAGGCAGCCAAAATGAGGAGACAAAGAAACAGGTACCAAATGAAAGAACAGAACAAAATGCCAGGAAAAGAACTAAGCGAAATGGAGATAAGCAACCTAACAGATGCTTATTTCAAAATCCTGCTTATAAGGATGGTCAATGAACTTAGTGAGAATCCAGTGAACTTAGTGAGGGCCTCAAGAGCATAAAAAAAGACCAGTCAGAAATGAAGGATGCACGGTCAGAAATGAAGGAGGCACTAACTGCAATAAAGAATAATTTATACAGATTCAGTAGTAGAGTAGGTAAAGCCAAGAAGCACACCATTGATTTGGAATATAAGGAAGCAGAAAACACCCAATCAGAGCAAAAAGAAAAAAGAATCCAAAAAAAATGAGGATAGTGTAAGGAGCCTCTGGGACAACTTCAAGCGTGCCAACATTCGTATCTTGGGGGTGCCAGAAGGAGAAGAGAGAGAACAAGAAATCAAAAACCTATTTGAAACAATAACAGCAGAAGACTTTCCTAACTTGGTGAAGGAAACAGACATACAAGTCCAGGAAGCACAGAGAGTCCCAAACAAGATGAACCCCAAGAGGCCCACACCAAGACACATCATTATCAAAATGCAAAAGGTTCAAGACAAAGAATCTTAAAAGCAGCAAGAGAAAAGCAGTTAGTTACCTACAAAGGAGACTCCATAAGACTGTCAGCTGATTTCTCAAGAGAAACTTTGCAGGCCAGAAGGGAGTGGCAAGAAATATTCAGAGTGATGAAAAGCAAGAACCTACAACCAAGATTACTCTATCCTGCAAAGCTGTCATTTAGAATCAATGGGCATATAAAGAGTTTCCCAGACAAGGAAAAGCTAAAGGAGTTCATCACCACCAAACCATTATTATATGAAATGTTGAAGGGTCTTCTTGAAGAAAAAGATAAAAAATATGAACAAACAAAATGGCAATGAATACATTAGCTATCATTAATTGAATCTACAAACAAAATGAACAAGCAAAACAGAAACAGAAAACATTTTGTTGGTTGCCAGATGGGAGGGTGCATGGGTGAAAAAAGTGAAGGGATTAAGAAGTACAAATTGGTTGCTAGACTGACAAACCTCAAAGGGAAGAGAGTTGTGGGGTGGGAAGAAATAAACCAAAGAACTTATATGTATATATGCATAACCAATGGACACAGACAACAGTGTGAGAAAAGGCAGGAGGGGGGTGGGAGTGGGGAGGAGGGGGTCAGTGGGGGAAAAATGAGGAAGATTTGTAATACATTCAACAATAAAGATTAAAAAAAAGAATGCTGAATCAGCCATACTATTTCAAAGAGGATTTTTAAAAAGTTATTTTATGTGGAAAGTACTACATGGATTTATGTGGGGAATACAAACAAATAAAAGACATAATTCCTATCCTATATAAAAGATGTAATTCCTAACATGTAACAGATTCATTTTTATATCACTAAGGAAAAGAGATCTCAAAATACTCATATTCTTTGATTTAGTTATTTATTTTCTAGGAATTTATTCTAAGGAAGAAAATGCAAATGCAAATATTATACAAAACCTATTTATTGGGATGTTATAAAATGTGACTTTTGTGACCATTAAAATGGATGATTATGAAGGATTATATACCATTGGAAGTTAGTTTTGTTATTATATTAACAAAATGTAGGATTATATATGTGTAAGATTTCAATTTATGAACTTGTGTGTAACAGAAAAGGGAAATGTACCAGAATGTTATCACTAGGTGGCAGGATTATGGATGACTATTATTTCCTTATTTGTACTTTTTACAGATCCTGCATTTACACATTGAGTGTGTATTACTTTTGTAATCCAGACAGTTAGGACTATAGAGGTTGAGAAATCGTAAAAATAATGGCATGGACGTCTTTTGGAGTCCAACTGAAACAATCCTGTCTTCCCTACAGAGCAATACTGCCTCTGGAAAATTGCCCTGGAATTTGGTTTTGAATTCCATTCCATAGCTGTATGGCTTTAAGCAAGTTACTTGCCTACTTAATTGCCTCGGCTGCAGCATGGGGATACTAACGCTTCAGTGATGGTGCAGATTTTAGCTAATAGTGATGGAGTAAGGCCTTCCCTTTGCCAAGTGCTGCTTTACATACATTATCTCCTTTAAATGAGGCCATTCTTATCCTCATTTTGCAAAGGAGAGAACCGTGTCTAGAGAGGTTAAATAATCTATTCAAGGTCACAGGGAGCTAGAGTTTGAAAACATGTGTGTGAGACTCTAGACTTGTGTCATTAACTATTGTAACTTACTGTCTCCCCAGGATTGTTGTAAGGAATTTGAATAAGATAAACTATATAAAAGTATCTAACTCTGCCTGATACTTAGTAGGTACTCAATAAATGTTTCTAAATGGTTTCAGAAAGCATATGAATTAAAACTGACCCTTTATGGGTGGATTTCAGAGGGGTAAACCAAAACTGACAATGCCTTTCTGATGCTAAACATTGTCAGGAAGCTGGAGCATGATGAGTTTTATCTAAGCTAATAGTGCTTTGGTGCTCACACGCAAGGGTTGGCTTGTGCTATTTAACTGAGATGACAGGGTTCTAGAGAAGCTGTATCTGATGAAGCCATAGAGGCTTGGAGGTTCAACGAAATAGAGTGGAGGATCTAATGCAAATCTGTAGAGTCCTGATTACTGGGGGTGCACATGAGGATGGGATTAGAGTTAGGTAGGTTTACAAATGATGCCATCTGGAAAACATGGCTTTTTAAAAAAGCAATAAAATGATTAAATCATGCCCTTCAAGCCACTGATGGAAGGTGCAGTTCTGTTCTTAATAGCCTACCAGGGTTGCTGCAGTAGCCACATGGCAGTAGGTTTTAAATACAAAGAAAAGAGTGATCCCATTAAAGTATCATAAGATTGTATGTAATACTTTTTAAATGAAAGAATCAGCAGTTGATTTTATTCGGCCCCAATCTCATTGCAGAGTTTGTTGGAACCATTTTCAAAACTGCTCAGCTTTGTAATTCAGAATGCTGTCTTCACTTTGGCCTACCTGGTGGAGGTGTGTGGCTTATGTTACAGAGCTTTCACTAAGGTAAGTGTGCATATGTGTGTCAAATCCCTGTTAGGTTAATTGCTTCAATATAGTTTAAAATGGGTAATTCTAGTGAGACCTAATAAATATCATTGGAAAGAAACACTTTACATATATTTATAAAATATCTTAAATAGCAAATTTGGAGGATTGAGGGTCATATAGTTTAGTAGAGAAGAGGTATTCTGAATGAAATGAGATAGTGATCTAAATGACCTCTTAAAGTCCTTTTCAAATTTACCCATGATTGTCCTGGCTGGTCTTCTCGGTGGTTAGAGCATCGGCCTGCGGACCAAATAGTCTTGGGTTTGATTCTGGTCAAGGGCACGTACCTTGGCTGCAGTTTGATCTTGGCTTTGGTTGGAGTCCTGCGGAAGGCAACCAATCATTATCTGTCTCTCACATCGATGTTTCTCTCTCTCTCTCCCTCCCACTTGATCTGAAAATCAATGGCAAAATATCCTCAAGTGAGGATCAAAAAAAAATCCACCCACAATTAGTGGGCAAGCCTCACTACATATTCTTTTGATACCCAAAGTAGAAAAATATTGGGTTGTCAATTTGTAAAATCCTGTGCAGAGCTCCTTAATTCTCATTTGTCTGTGTCCCCAGGTCTGGGTTCTTGGCCTCTGAGATTGTAATCTCATCTCTTGTCATTTTACCTTAATTCTTCCTCAGTTGCATTATCTTTAGTGTCCCCTGCCCCACCACTGAGGAAGTGGAAAACTACTGTCTGCCCAGTGAGTACAGGCAGCCTAGTTGGAGCTAGTAGACACTAATGGGAAAGAAGGAGGCATTTCTGTCCTTACGAACAATGCACAAATCATTATCTTGCCCAATTTCCAAGTTTTCCAAGTTTATTTTCAATGGGGTCTCTGTTTCTGCTGTTTTCTTGAATATTCAGGATACTCTTTTATTCATGTTGTTCACTTCTGTAAGCCCTTTATTTTCCTCATAAAAATCTAATTTTATACCAAGGTTTATATTCTATTTAAAACATTCTTGTCTCATTTCTTTCCATTGTGTGTCCATTCTGCCATGTCAAGTGTTCCGTGATAACATCTCTTTAGTCTTTCTGATTATAAACCATTACTTTGCCTGGAACGATATGTTTTCTAACTACCAAGATGATCAGCATTTTGTCTTTTTTCAAATTCTTCCTGAAAAATAACTTTTTTTTTTCTCTTAAAAAAATCAATCTGTAGGACACAGCACCAAATAAAATGAAAAGATACTCTATATTTAGAAGTCACTTTCTTTATGTTTGACTTGTTTAAATTAATGCATTTTCGTAGAGGAAGACCCATATGAGTTTGTATTTTCTGTTGTCTACGCTAGGTATTGATTATAGGGGACCTTCCACCAATTTGAATTCAAGATATTCTTGGCTTTGAATATTCATTATATGTTACATCCCCTCATAACCTATCATAACTTTAGGGGCCTCCCTTTCCCTGTTGTCATCTACCCTTTCTCATTTTTCAACTTGAAATGAATGTTACTTATAGAAAGCTTCAATCTAGGGTGTTTCCATCTTCCTCATAGATAATGAGAAACTATAAGAAATAGTTACATAGCAGTACCTAATCAAGACTTCCCCCTATTTAATCAAAAGAAAAGGCATGGAAAGGCAAGGGATCTGGAGACTTCTCTTTCTGCCAGTCTGGCAGCCTAGATAACCTTAAAACTGTCCTACTTAAACACTAGAAATGCTGGATGAAATAAACATGATTTTGGGAGAGCTAATTTTATAAAAATAAAAAGAGAAAAAAATGAAGAGGGAATTAAGAACCAGAGTGGTAAGCATATAAGCTGATATTATATAAGTCTTGGGGTGGGGCTCGGGGGGTTGCTTGTCTTGGTAACTTAGTGGCTTGAGTTTTAAAGCCCACACAGAGGAAGGAGATGAGGTAGATGAGGTCTTGGGACTATTTCAGGCTGGGAGTTGGAGCTGAGTCATTCCCAGCAGAAAGTCTGAACCCTTGGTAAAAGGGTGATTTGGAAAGAATATATTCTTATATGGAAGTGACAAAGAATGGGATCTGTCTGAACCTGGGAATTGAGAGAAAGATTTATAGTAACCTTGAGAATGAGTAAACATGAATCTACCTTTGAACATGTTTAGAGTTTGATTTATAATACCTACATGCTCTGTGAACCCTCATGCAAGTAATAGCATTGGAATGTCTGGCAGAAGCAAACTTGAAGTCAATCCTCAAACTTCTCTGGAGGGATATACTTTCAGCCTAGGCACAACAGGATTTCCATACTTAAAATCCTAATGAACATGAGTTCACAATCTAAAATTATAAATTATATGAAGAAATAATCCACCATGAGCTAAATTAACAGAATCAACAAACAGCAAGATTATTGTCCCTAAATATTTCCAATATTAGAACTATGTAATTGAAACTATAAAAACATTCTTTAAGTGATAAGCATATAAAGGATGAATTAAAAACATGAGCAGAGGTCTAGTCACTTAAAAAAAAAAACAAACAGAAAGATTTGAAAAAAAGTAGAAAATCTAGAAATGAGAAATAGTCATTAATATAAAAAATTTGATGGACAGGTCAAACAGCAAGTTAGACATAGCCAAAGAGGGAATTGGTGAAATGGAAAATAGAACTGAAGAATTATATAATATGCAGCAAAGAGGGATAAAGAGATGAAGACTCTAAAGAGAAGATCTAACATGTATCTAATATGTATTTCAGAGAGGGAAAATAGGCTTTTTTGCAATTCTGGAATTGATGGAAGTTATTAATGCTTTGATTCAGGAAACACAGCGAGCATTAAAATTTTACCTGCTCATGAAATAGTCTACATGAGTAAGATACAACTTGACAGGAAAATCAAGACAGATACAATTTTTTAACAGCAACTAAGAGAAAAGACACTGTATAAATAGACTGGCAACAAACTTCTCAACAGCACAATGGAAACCAGAAGATAATGGAAAAACATCTTTAAAATTATGAGAAAAAACAAACAAAACAAAATACTGTTTACCTGGAATTCTCTACCAGCTAAGCTATTGCTTAAGAGTGAAGGCTGAATAAACTATTAGTAATAATAGAAATTTCCTAATATATTTTAAATTGAAACAGATACTAAAAGATGCATTATGAAACCAAAAGACTATTGATACCAACCAGACAAGGACAATGTGGACAAGGAAAATTATAGACCAATTATACTTCAGAGATGCAATATTTCTGAAGGAATAGTAGCAAATTAATGCATTAAAGCTAAAGCCTCGTGACCCAGTGAGGATTTTCTTGTAATGTAATAATGGTTTAAATATTGGAACATTTGTTTATGTCACCGTGTTACCAGATTACTGGAGAAAAACTTTTATCAATATCTCAGCAGACAAAAAAGAAGTACTCTGTATAATTCAACATCCATTTATGATAATTCTTGTCAAACTAGGAGTGGAAGGAACTTCTTTAACTGGACAAAGGTTGTTAACAGAAGCCTCTAGCAAACATTATACTTAATGGTGAAGTGCCAGCAGTAATCCCTTTAGAATCATAAGTAAGACGAGGATGCCCATTATCATTGCCTCTATTCACTGTGGTTCTGGGTGTCCTACAAAGTTCTGTAATATAGGAAGAAGATGAAATCAAACATACACGGATTAGAAAGGAAAAAGAAAATTCTCACTTTTCGTAGATATGTGATTATAAATTAACCAAAGAGAATCTATCTATAGACACCTTTTTATAACTTTTATAAGAAAGTTCAGCAAGGATACTGGCTACAAATGGAAACCACCTACCTTACTATTCAGCACAAATTATTATAAAATGTATTTTTAAAATGTCATTTATTGTGGCAACAAAAAATCTAACAAAATGTGCAAGAACTTTATGGAGATAACCAGAATTTTTTGTTACAAAACATTAAATAAATAGAGACAGATCTCATATTCATGGATAAGGACCCAGCATAGCAAAGAAGCAAATTCTCACAAAATAAACTGTAAATTTAATATAATTCTAGTGAAAATCCTAGACTTTCTCTCTGATAAGGGTGGGCTAGATAATTTGAACCTATCTTCTCTTTTAACTTAAGAAGTTAAAATAAAGTGAACAGAATATTTTCTGAAAACTTCTTAAAAGCATCACAGTGCTAACCAGATATAGCAAAGTTCCCAGCTAGGGTCTGGGAGGGCACAGAAACGCGGAGATGTGGGCCTGGCACTGAGGGCATTGTTGCCCGGGGTGGTTTGCCCATCTGGAGGACGGGACTGAAAGACTGAGCTGCAATTCTGGAAGATTTCAGGCTAGGGGGACAAAAGTCACAATCCAGAATCTACCAAGAGTTTGATACACCCCCACCCCGTGCTCCCGCCCCCCCCCCCCCCAGTTTTGGTCGGAACCACAAAGTACAGATAACCCAGAAGTAAGCTTGCCCTCATGTGGACACAACTGAATGTCAAGTTCTGTGGTGGCCTGAGAAAGTACAAGGCTCATATGTTTATTAAGGTCTCTGGACCTCTGGTGCCTCCATGTACCTGGCAAAAACAACAGAAAGCTCTTTGGAGGAAGATAGCATTTCAGGCCCCAAATTAGCATTACAAATACATTTTTAATAAAGCATCCAGCATGCAGAGATAACCAGACCTACGAGGAGGCAAGATAGCATGCGTGAGAAAGAGCAGAAAGAAAAGGCAGTGGATACAAACCCACAGGCTCTCCAGGTACTTGATTACGGTCAGGAAAGGACACGCAGGGGGCTTCTAAGATGCTTACAATGTGCTTTTTTTTTTACCTGGATGCTGATTACACAAGAGTTCAATCTATACTAATCCATTTATCTGTACACTTATGTTTTATGTACTTTTCTACGTGTGTATTATAGTTGACAATAAAAAGCTTACAAAACAATCTAGCATTCCATTAATAGGAGGACAGACCAATCAATTTGGGTATGTTCATACATAACATATTATTAATCCATTTAGTTGAAAGAACTAGAGCTGTGTGTATCAATAGGAGCTAATTTCAAAATATAATGTAGTGAAAAATTGCAAGTTGCAGAAAAATATACACAATGTGTTATCATTACAGAAAGTTAAAAAATGCAAAAATACTGTTATACATTATAACGGAGACAAGTTGTGCATTACATTATAATATTATTTTATAATTATACATTATGTTAGAAATTTTAAAAGTAAGCAAATACATATATATACTATATATAATACATATGTAGTAAAAGGTTTGTCAAAACATACATGAAATAATAAGCACCAGATTCAAAATAGTGGCTCCTTCAAGGAAGGAAGAAAGAGCAGGGGACACTGTAGAGGTAGCTTCAACTGTCTCTGGTGTTTGATTTATTGTAAAAAAATGTAAAGTCAAAGCAAAATGTTGCAGTTTAACAAAGACAGGTGGTAGTACATAATATATGTCATCTCTCTGTTTTTCTGTATGTTTAAAATTGTGCACTTAAAAAATAAGTTCCTTAGCGAGGATACGAGATCCCAGCGGTTCTCAACCTGTGGGTCGCGGCCCCTTTGGGGGTCGAATGACCCTTTCACAGGGGTCGCCTAAGACATAATAGTAGTAAGATTGCAGTTATGAAGTAGCAACAAAAATAATTTATGGTTGGGGGTCACCACAACATGAAGAGCTGTATTAAAGGGTCGCGGCAGTAGGAAGGTTGAGAACCGCTGTAAGCAGTTGCATATGTTTCTCCCTAGATCATTTTCTATGGAAAAAAAGAGCTTTTGGGTTTGTTTAATTTATGCAGTTCTGGGAACCTATATAATTCCCTTTGAGTAAGAACCACATCCTGTGGTGTCAGTATTTAAGAGCTAGCCTATCTTTTTCTCGTCCATTAAATTATGTGTTCTCGGTAATCTTATTACACACATGCAAATACCTTTTTACATTTTTTCTTTTTATTCATTAAGGACAGTGCATTATGCATTTTAAAATGCTGGGTTTTTTTTGTTTTTTTCTGATCTGTGAATCTGTTAGAAGCTCTTTGACATAGATCTGTTCTAAATGAATTTTCAGAAATTGCTTACCCCTTCCCTTTTGTTGTATTCAGGAGCGGGATAAACTGTACTTGTCTCGTAGTGTTGTTCTAGAACTCCTGCAAGCCCTGAAGCTGAAATCTCCGTTACCAGACACGAACCTCCTTCTGCTGGTCCAGGTAGGCTCGTGCCTTGTTTGCAATGCTTTCATGAGGTCCACTTATGTTTGGAAAAATTAAGGAAGGTGTGGGGCATATGCACACATCCAGGATTTCTGCACCTGTTATGGGCCAGGCAGTATGCCTTACTTTATCCTTACAGCCGTGCGAGGCGTTGGTTCTGTACCGTAGATGAGGAGACGGAGTGAGGCTCGGGGGGTTCGGTGACGTCCCCCAGATCGCACAGCTGGCGTAGGAGAGCCAGCCCCTGACCCAGGTCTCTTCATGGCGGAGCGCAGCCTCGTCAGGCCCTCCGTCACCTGCCCAGGTTACTGGAACAGCTCCGAGCTTTGTGTACTGTCTTCATTTCTCCCCACACCAACCCAGGCTTCTGGCTTCTGGCTGCCTGGAGAAATTTTGCTAAAATTCTGCTTTTTGTCAGATCACACCCTCTGCTGAAAACCTACAGTGACCTTGTGGTGCCTGAACTTCTGAGGTTTTTCATTATCTGGCCACGTTTGACTACTCAGCAGTACTTCCCATGACAGATATTTACTGACCACCTATTTTGGGCTAGGTTCTGGGAATGCAGAAATGTAAGAGCCGTAGGCCCTGTGCTGATAGTGTGCTGACCATTGTGCAGTCTGTAAAGTACTGTGGAGGAAGGAGTGGCCAGCTCAGCCTGGGAGGTGGAGGAAAGCTCATTAAGCCATTTTGAGCCCTGACCTGGCCCTGGTGCTAGGGAAACAGAGATGAATAAACCATGGCCCCTTCCTTCCAACTTTAGTATCTGGCAGGTGAAGTCGACATGTAAACAAAATTTCCACCGTAGTGCAATGGGCACAGTAGCGGAGGTGTGTACTGTGGTGTAGAGAAGGGAATGTGTTTGGCTCAGCAGTTAGAGCGTCAGCATGCGGTCCAGAGTGACCCAGGTTCAGTTCCCACTAAGGGCGCGTACCTCGGTTGCAGTTTGTCCCCGGCTCTGGTTGGTCGTGCGGGTGGCAGCCACTCAATGTGTCCCTTTCACGTCGATGTTTCTCTCTCTTTCTCTCTCTTCCTCTCTTCCTCTTTCTCCCTCCCACTCTATCTGAACAAAAAATGGAAAAATGTCCTCAGGTGAGGATAAAAAAAAGAGAAAAGGGGATGTGTGGACCTCGAAGGGTGCACAGAAACTGAGGTGTTTACCCAGGAGAGGAGGAGGAAGGATACCAGTCATTTATCATTTAAAATCCACTCCTTGGTCCCCTTCCTTAACTACCATATACTACTAATCCTTAGGACCAGAGCTGAGTTTTTTCTCAGAGCCTCGAGATTTAGTAAAATGTTTGTACACTTTCAATGAAGAATGGTCTTCAGTTGTCTTTAAGAGCTTTTGGGGACACATCAAAGCTCTGTGAGAGCGCTGATGGCTGGCCATGACAGCAGTGGATGCTGGGCATGATGTAGTCAGAATGAAGTGGCTCCCATTGAACCAAGATGCCAGACAGCTCAAGAGGAAGGCAGAAGCAAAAACCACAGCCTGGAATGTGTGTGTTCCTGAGGGCAGGCAGACTGACGGCCTTGCAGTGGGCTGCCATGGGCCAGCCCCTCCTCACACATCAGCAGCTATACTGCTTTTGAGGACAAGCAACTTGACACAAGTGCCTGTGAGGCTTAATGGGATCAATACCCATCCGGGGGCGAGGGCGGGTGAACTGAAATAGCCACGAGAGTTTTAAGGCTAGCAGGTTGGCAGTGTCTAGAAGTCACTTGCTTCTGATAGTGTTTTGGTTGGTGACCTGCCATCTCCAAGCAGCCTAGGTTTCAGGCCCTCAGGGTGCTTTCTTGTGGTGGGCATCGGGGAGCATTCCCTTAATTGCCCCCAGTCTCAGCAGAGCCGATCTACGAGGCTGATCCACTGAGGGTCCAGCCCCCGACACCGTGACTGCGGCTGGGGGCTGGTTTTCTAGGAGATGCATTAGTCAACCATAATAAGCACCTGTCACAAGACAGCAGCAGAACACTGACAGTTACAATTGCCCTGCGCTTGAGGAAACCATGAAAACAGTGATTACTGCATCACAGTGAGGTGAATAAATAACAGAAACAAATCCATTTTAGGAAGAAAGAAGGCAAAAAAGTAGATTCTTCTGAATGTGTTGTTTGGACTCTTATATACCAGGTCAGTAAATTCCATTTTCATCTTTTTCAAACAAATGTGTATTTGTCGTTGACTCATTAAATTAAACAACAACAGCAAGCTGAAAAATGATTTAGGTTGGAGAGGTATTTTGGAGACATTTTGAGATCGTGCCCATGAAGAACAACTTTGTGAATGTGTCCACCTCCAACAAAGTATGTTAAGCATCATGCCATTTCAAAGTAATGTATCTTTGTTCTCTAAGCTTTTAGAATAAACAGTTTTCATTACTGAGAGAAGTAAAAGGGAGGCATACTTAAACGTCCCTGTATCTGCCCTGTGGTTTCTGGCCAGGTGATGGAGGGAGTCTTCTGTGGGGCCACTCATGGGATGAAAAAGCAACTTCATGAATAGCTGAATAACAGTTTCATCTCTCTTCATGAATAGTGATCTTTCTGTAGGGTTTTCCTGTTCCTATTTCTCTTGCCCTTGACTGCCTGGGTCCCGCGGTGTACCCTGGAGCACAGCACAGGGTATAACCTGCTCTCTGGTCGCTCCTCTGAGGCCAGAGAATGTAGCCTGGAGTCAGAGGGAGCTTCCCTTTACTGACGGGGCGGGCCAGGCCCTGGCTTCCGGAGCCCAGCTCATAGGATGGCCAGATAGTGTGTCTGAAGCAGATGGTAACTTCCTTTGTAGACATCAGTGACCACCATATGAAGGCAGTGAGGGTGGCTTTGTTGAACTGAAAATGCAACTTGGAAACAGAAAAGAAAGCATCATTTGGAGGGAAGAACTCCCCTGGTGAGCCTTCATAAATGACACCAGACCCATTAGTAAGAAGAGTCAGTCTCTCCAACCTTGGATTTACCCTTCATTCTTCTCCCCGCCAGGGAAGCACTAGGGTATTTCCTCTGCCTCTCGAATGAGTATCTTTAGATAGATGAATTCCTAGAGACGGAGCTGTTTATATTCTTCTCTGAGCTAGACCATGCCTTTGCTGTTCACCAAATACGCTGTCGGTAGAGTCCCCTTAAAGAGCAATGAAACACTTGCCTGAGGAATGTGGGGTCACCCAAGTTCTAAACATTTCAAGGCAGTGACAGGTACCAGTCTGTTTTTTAATTCCGAGAAGTTCTTCCTGGAAGCCAGGATCATGGGAAACCACCCAGCCTGCTGTAGAGGTTGTCCAGTCATGACCCCTCTTATTTGTTTTTACTTACGTGTGAAGTCAGGTCGCCTTGGATGTTCGAGTGGTTTTTGTTTTGTTGTGTTTTTAAGAAAAATAGGCATGGAGATAGGAAAGAATTTGCCAAATAGAAAAAAATCTTGTATTCTGCAGAATCTAAATTGTCCACGATTAGAGCGTGGTTCTTTTGCACTTTGGACCCAGGCTCTATACTGTTTTAAATCAGATCTATCGACAGTTGCTTTCACTTACAGCGTTTTCTTTTCCACGGATCTGCTGTAGATACTTTACGTGTAAGATGTTATTGTAATTGTTCTCAAGATGGATTAAAATAGAGTTTTCATAATAGAGTGATAACCCATTAAGAGCCACCATATAAAGGCTATAGAAGCTCAAATCTAAAAGAACGTCCTCAGCTCCTATTATATGTCAAGAGTAGACATTCTGCTGATTTGCAAGTAGCACTCCCACTGTGTGGGATATACCTGCATATTCAAGTGTGAGAAATCATGTGGGTGACAGTTTTTCTTTTAAAGATAGGTTAGCTGTGGGCTGGAGGACAAAGAAATGGCAGGGACGCCGCTGTTGTTTTTAATTCACAGGTACTATTGATGTGGAGTTATTAATATTAGTTGAGTTACTAACAATCTGATCCCTCTTTGGGATGAGAAGTGGAGATACTATTTTGAGTCTCATTTTGATAATGAATTTAGTAATGACACCTCATGGATGTTGCGTTTCTTCTGTATTCTTCTGCGTTCGTGGCAAAGTGCATATTTCTGTCTGAAAGTATAAATTCTTCCTTGTGTGGCAGTCATCCTTTCCCTCTCTGATTTTAGTTACTTCTTTATATTTTGAGCAATTCTATAAAATTACAATGGAGTTTTTCAGTTCCTGGTTGACAGCTATATAAAATAAAGATGACAACTAGTTGTACATGTTATGATAAAATGCACTGGATTAAAATGCATTGATAAAACACAAATAGTAGATGGTTTTAGGCTTATGCACTTTTGAACCCTTTGATATACCAGACTCTCTGCAACACCTCCATAACTTTTGGGGTGATTTTTGATTAATTTTGACTTCTAAGAGTTATCACAGATCAGACTTTTGAAGTTGGCCTCATACCTTGACACCACATGGACGACAACCTACTTACATGGTGTTACTCATTCTATTTTGCGGAGTATGGGAGGTAAGGGAGGCTTCTGCTGGTAGGAGCGAGAGATGTTTTGTCCTTCACAAAACTTATCTTCCCTCAAGAGCACAGCCAGGCTGTGTGAGCACACTGAGGGGCCGAGGGTTTGAGACCACCTAGGGGCACGCCTGCTCCCTGGGTTTCCCTTTCCGCACACTCGGATGCGCTCCTGTCTCCTTGGCCTCTCTTAGCTCTACAGTCTCTTGTTTCTGTTTTAAAGAAATTAATTAAAATGCTGGTGTCCTGGCAGAAGTTTTGGAACTTAGTTATAAGTAGCTTGTCTTAGATTGCAGACTCAGAGAGCTTCTGAAAACACATTTTGTGGGGAAAACTAAGCCAGGATTTGGGGAGTTTCTTCTTTTCACCATGTTAACGTCTATCAGATTTTTACAGGTTTTGGCCAAAGGTATAGGCTTCATTTATTTATTTAAAGTCCTGATTTATTTACTTGTCCTTGTGTTAGAAAGAAGGGAGTAGACATAAGCATTCTTGAGTAAAACAATGGAAAGTTTTAGGAATTCCCTGGATGTGACTAGCTGGCACTTTCTTTGCCAGATTTAGAGTTAACGACCAAATACAGTCAGCCTTCTGTAACTGGATTTGAGGCAAGTGGAAATGATAGAATGTGTGCGTGGAGATCGGTATCCACTCCTGCCACGCGGCTTCCAGAGCCAGCTCTGCTTGCTGTCTTCTCATTTCCTTCTCAGTTACCTGCACTGAAATGCCTTTCCTGGAGGAACACACCTGAAGACTCGCTTGTGGCCTTGAACCAGAAATCTAAGGGCTTCTTGACCTTCGGCTTATAGCGTCTCTTTGTTAGACAAAACCTGCTGCCTATTACTAATGCTTTAATGCTGACCCTGATTAATCTGCAATATTCCTGGTTTCTGTTTCTCATCCAGCTTCCTTGAGATTTTCTCTACCACCCTAACCTGTGTCACTTCTCCCCTGTTTGACAGCGTCTGAGTCTGCCTGTCTGTACTCATCTGTCTTGACCTACCTAACTTTTCTGTGCTCTTTGAGTGTGAGAGTGAAATGGACTGGGAGGAGGAGCTGTCAGTGTCAAAGCTTGTTTCCGAGCCTCTGGACTCTGCAGAGCAGCAGAGTGATTGGGGCCACTGGGCAGAGGCCAGGGGAGAGAAACTGACCAGGAAATAATTGCTCATAGCAAGTTCTACAGACTTCGTGTTTAACTTTCCTCCCCAAATCATTAATAAATAGTTGGGTGTTGCATTAAGTGGGACACACCTGTAAAGAAGGAAATTAAATTGCAATCTGGCAAATCCATCCTCATCATGATCCTAGTTGTGCATAATTGATGAATCAATGCATTTTACCAACTCTTGCTGAGAGTTGCCCTTCTGAGATGTCAGGCACGGAACTAGTGCCGGGGGCGAGGTCCATTGAGTCTATGCTCTCAAAGAGCTTGTAGCAGGTTAAGAAATAGACTCTTAAGTTATTGCAATTTAATGATGTGACTGTCACAATGGAAGTATGTGAAAAGTGCTGTGGGGACACAGACGGTGGTCAGAGTCGTCATCAGCACTGAGGAGAGGTGTGAATGCAGTGGAAGGAGGAAGACCACACGGGGGGCGGGGGGGCGGGGCAGGGGCTTGGAGGGGAAGCAACAGCTAGAATACTCACTCTGAGGTGAATTGTTTTTCTGTTTTCATTCTAAATGTATGATATGATGATAGAAGTCTGGAAAAATCTATGAAAATTCAGTAACTGTCACGAAGTGCTGAAGAATAAATAGAATAACTCAGAATTAATCGGACCACGCTGACATCTTTTTTTTTCTCTGATTGAATGCACGTTTTCAGTGCCATTTAGCTGTCTGGATAAAGTAAGAATCTGTGTGTGCATCTCAGTACTATGATTCTGAATTTCTCATAGGAATCGACAGTCATGATTAGCAAGTACCATTAATCCAGGGCAGATTGTCACAGAAGTAAACACTAATTAGTTTAAGCCAAGTTAATAAAATTATAAACTACTTATTACTGTCCAAATGCTCTTAAAAATAATTATTCTTTCAATTTCTTATTAGTTTATTTGTGCAGATGCTGGAACCAAACTAGCTGAGTCGACAATCCTGAGCAAACACATGATCGCCTCTGTACCTGGAGTAAGTCCTCACTGAATTCATTGTCTGTGTTTTACGTTTTCTCATTTCCTCATTTAGCAAAGAAGTGTTTTTGGCCTGTGTCCTGGTTCACTTTGATAGAACAAACAACTATAAAATTGAACACACATTAGCATCTTTTTAAAAAGAGCAATAGTGAAAATTTAAATTAATCTCAGCCCTTAGAAACATTTAATTCCAGGAAACATGAGTAAAATTGAAGCAGCTAATTAAGAAGAGGAAAGAAATGAGCAGACATAAAGAGTAGATTTGGCCCTGGCCAGGTGGCTCAGTTGGTTGGAGCATCATCCCATACACCAAAAATGTTGCATATTTGATTCTGGGCCAGGGCACTTACCTAGGTTGTGTGCTCAATCCCCGGTCGGGGTGTGTACAGGAGGCAACCGATTAATGTTTCTCTCTCACATTGATGTCTTTCTCTCTCTCTCCCCGCCCCCCAAAAAATATCAATATAAACATATCCTCGGGTGAGGATTCAAAAGAAAAAAGAAGAATAAGTTTGATTACAGTTTCATATTTCCAGAATTGGTTTTCCTATATTGGCTGCCATTAATCAATTTGATTGAACTACTTCCAGAAAGAAATAAGCATTGTAATACCTCATTTTCCTTTATAAAATGTTTTCTCTGAAAATTAAAAAAAATTGCATTGTTATCAAGTAGTGAACTATTTGGTAAAATTTATTACGATTCTCATTGTCAGTATTGAAGATGAAAAACCAGAATTACTTATGATAGCAAGTTTACTGCAACAAAACTCAGAAACTTTAGATTATTTATAAATTTTAGTAGAGAAAATTTAATAAAGGAAAAGGATCACCTATAAGTCCTCTGCTTTAAAATGAGAACTCTATGGTTTTATAATATTTTTCCATAGTTGAGTATTCAGTATCCTAATTAGCTTATTCCCATATTGTTGGAAATTTATATACTTTCCAGTTTCTTTGCTAATGTGTGTGTGTATGCGTGTGTGTACCTACAAAGGTTATCTTCACCTTTATTTTGAATTATATATTTGGGATTAATTCCTTAAAGAGTAAGAATATATTAATGGCACATATTCTCATATTGTTTTCCAAAAAGGCATTATTAATTTACATTTATAAGTATACCAGTTTTACCCACAACAGTAAACATTTTTTAAAACAACTGTTTATTTATTTATTTATTTATTTATGTGTAGAAATTTTATGAGAGAGGAAAAGTAATCATTCAATAGAGATAATTTTACTGCTAACATACTGTATTCTTTCTCTTTTTCTGTGTACTTGTTTAAACACAGTTGAAACCATAAGTGCCACTTTGGTTCATACATCATAAGCATTTCCCCCAAAGGTTAATGGCTGCAGAGTATAGTGGTTAAGCGTGTAGGGGCTAGATTCACTGCAGAGAATGAGGTCTGCCATTTACTAGCTGTGTAATCAGGAAAGTTAGTTAACCTGTGATTCTTTGATTTGTATTATCTGTAGAATGGGCTATAACAGGGCCCAATGTCTAGGTGGAGGATTGAAGGAAATAATGCGTGTAAAACATATTAGCATGATGCCAGACATGTGGTAAGTGCTGAGTAGACAGTAACTATTAAAAGTAATATTAACAAACATCAATTATTTTTGGACACTTTAGTTATTTTCAATATTCTGCAATTGTAACTAATATGTGATAAACATCTTTGTGCTTAAATCTTTGTCCATATTTTAGACTGTATTTTATAATAGGTTTCTGGGAGTAGAATTGCTAGACTGTTTTTTTAAAGAGTTCTTAATAGTAATTAAGGAAATGCTTTGAGATAAAATGCCAGTGCTCAGCGACATAACACACAGCACGTTTATTGTTCGCTCATGTGAAGTTCCAGCGGGTATCTTGATTGGTAGAGGGAGGAGGACTTTCGTATGAACACTTAGAGATCAGGTTCCTTGCACCGTGTACAGCCCTCTGTAACTGGCTGATGGTTGGGAAAAGAGAAGAGAATATGGTACATGGAAGGTTTTCATGGGCCAGGTCTGAATGGGATGTAGATTTTTCTACTCAGATTCCACTGGCTAGAACTCAGTCACATGACCACACCTAACTGCAAAGGAGGATGGGAAATGCGGTCTAGTTGCATACTAAGAAAGAGGAGAAATGGCTCTGTGAGTACCTAGCCAGTTGCTGCTGCACATTCACTGGTTTCCTTAGTGCTCAGTTGTTTAACACTCAGTATTTTCTACCTAAGGGGATAGCTTAAAATAATATCATTAGTATATAAAAGTTTACTGACATCAACAAGTAAAAGACAAAACATTCCAATAACAACTAAAAGGCAAAAACAGTTGTAGAGTCCACATGTAGAAACCTTTCCAATGACCAATAAGCCATTCAAAATATACCTTTTACCCTCACTAGCCATCAGTGAACTGTAAATTAATATTAACTATTAAAATATTAAAAAATATAAAAGTTAAAATCAGCTAGCAAATCCGCAGGTTTTTCTTAATGAATAAACTTACTGATGATTAAACAAAACAAGCATTCTCCTAAGCTACTGGCCATAGTGAAAATGGTACAACCTTGCTGAAGAACAGATTGACAGTTTACTTCTGTGAATATGTTCGAGGAAGTAATTAAATGTGTGCATAAGGAATTTATACAAGTATATTTATTAAAGCAGCATTTGAAATAGCAAACATATGGAAATAAAAGTAATGTCCAACATTAGTGTTTCATTTAAGTAAAATAAGGTATATCTATAAGATACACTATTATGTGACTACCAAGTCGTTTTCAAAGAATACTTAATTGACTGGAAAATACTATGATGGATTTAGTATAAAAGCAGGTTAGAAAAAAAATCTCAGTCTTATAAAAATTGTATGTATGCCCTGGCCGGTTTGGCTCAGCCCAGCGGTAGAGCATCAGCCCACAGACCAGAGTCGTGGGTTCGATTCCAGTCAAGGGCACATACCTCGGTTGCTATTCGGTCCCCTGGTTGGGGTCGTGCAGGAGGCAACCAGTCGATGTGTCCCTCTCACATCGATGTGTCTCTCTTCCTTTCCCACTCTATTTGAAGATAAATAGAAAAATATCCTCAGGTGAGGATTTTTTAAAAAATTGTATGTGTGTGTGTATGTCATGTGCTCCGGAAGAACTTGGAAGTGCTAACAGTGGCCGGCTCACAGGTGAAAGACGGATTAGGGCTAAGGCGAATTTTCTTTTACTAATTGGTACTTTCCAAGTTTTTCACATTGCACATGTTACTGCTATAATTTAAGCAATGTCACTTTAAAATCAGACACAAGTTTTGAGGAAGAATTGGATGTGATTCACTTCAATTCATGTTTTGGGGTTAAAGTATATTTTCAACATCTTTATCATCATTGAAATAAATATAGGTCTTCTGAAATAAGTGCAGTGTGATTCTTTATGTTATTTTTTAATAACACATCTAAGGTTATACTTACGTTTTGCAGAGAGAGAAAAGGGGAGAGATTGGAAATCACATGCTTTGTCTTATAAGTGTATATGGCTCACTAAGATTATCCTGACTCTAACGTGTATTTTCAGGCTTTTATTAGATATAGTTGCTGGTCTCTAGAGCAGACGTAACTGGGTAATAGTAAATTCTTTACTCTCTCTCTCTCTTTTTTTTTTTGTACAATTTAAACTTAAAAGACAAATATTAAATAATGCTCCCAGTAATTATTTTCCATGACATTTGCCTACTTGAAATGGTATGAAATATTGCCCCTGAAAGAAACAAATCCCTTTCAAGAAATGCAAGAGCAGAGAATATGCTCCTATTTGCATGACATGTGAAAGGTCAGAGAAAATGGAATAAATCGGGGGGAAATCCTTTCTTGCATTAAAGGATTAATATTCCCAAAGCAGGGGCACACTAACCTATTATAATTCCTTCACTTGATTTAAATTAAAAGAAGAAAACCTTAGCACGTATGAAATGCTTGGAAAACACTCTGACAGAACTGCCAATGACCTTATTTTACTGTTTGTTATCCTGTCAGAGGACCTGACAGGCGTAACAGTCTAGAAGAGAGAGAAGGTGATATAGTTCAGGGCCGTGCAGATTTACATGAATATGGGAAAATGATTTCTGACTGGGTGAGCTAGTTAAGTCCATAACGTTTCAGATTTTCCTAAAGAAAGCTAGGCAAGGCCTTGGTGTAGTATTCAGATGGCTTCAAAGACGGCCTGCTTTTGATCCACATGAAACCACAGCCTGATGTGTGGGTTCTCAAGCAGCTTTGATGTAGCAGCCTGTCTGTTCATTTCCCTTTTCTTTGCTTATAATCCTGAATTCGCCGCATTGCCCCGAGAGAGCAGGCTTATGCCGTTTAATAACCCAAAACACAAGTACGCTTTCTTGTCCTCTAAAACCTCCCAAACATGCTGCTAGTGTCTGGGGAAGATGACCGTTTTGTTTGTTTATTTATCCCTAGCAAGAACACAACAGTAATGCATTTGTCTACTTAGTAATGTACTTACCACGTAAGACTTAAGTTGTAAGAGACTTGACTTACATATAAAAATTTGGGGCTCTTACGGCAAACACAATATGTGTCAATATACTTCTGTTTTCAATAGAGAAAGTCAGGATTTTGGTGGTGGAATTTGGTGTCCCGTATTTGATGTGTATAAGACTTCCTTGAGTGGTCAAGTATTGCTGCAGTTTTAGTGCGACTCATGTCCGATATGGATACTAATGGCTTTACGTAGGTTAAATCTTTGTACACCAACCACTTGAAAAACAGTCAAACAAAAACCAGTTAAATCGCCCAGTGGAGAAACCACGTCAAGCCTCTCCCACAGGCTGTTCCTTTGCTCCCCACCGCAAGCCTTTTGTCAGTGTCTGTCCCTGCTCTGAGCAGACCGTCACAGACTATGCTGAGAGTAGTGGAGTGAGTCAGAAATCCGGAGAAATGAAACAACTCATTAGCAAACAGCATGAAATCGGAGCGAGACAGTCAGGGCAATAGGAAGGCGGAGGCTGAGCGCGTGCACCCAGCGGCGTCCTTGTGTTGCAGTGCGGGACGGCGGCCATGGAGTGCGTGCGGCAGTCCATCGGCGAGGTGCTGGATTTCATGGCAGACATGCACACGCTGACCAGACTCAAGGTAAGAGCACTTACCTCTGCCCGGCTCTTAGGTGAACAAAACGGACATTTTTAGAGACCACAGCAGACCAGATGGGAATTCACTGTTACCCGAAGGAGCCCACGTCTGGGGACTCTGAGAACTGAGTGCCAGCTCTGCCAAGAGGGAAAGGACATTTCCGTGGCATCGGCTATGTGCCTGGCTTTACCTTTGCCAGTTATTCAGTTCTCCCCATGCCCCTGCTGAGGTATTATCCCTATTTTACAGACGTAGAAACTGAGGCTGGAGGCGGTGCAGTAATTTGCCCACGGTCTTGCTACTGGTAATTGGTGGAGTCAGGTGTGACCTAAGACTGTAGTGACTCCCAGACCACTGGCTTTTCACTATGCCACAGAGCCTCAGTTTCCTCACTTGCAAAACAAGTCTAATAACACCTGCCTTTGCTGACTGTTATAAAGTTTGCTGTGAAATCATGCACGTGAAGAGACTTTTGTAAACTACCACATTAGGCAAATGTACGCTGTTTGTGGTTTCTCTCTGCATTGAACCTCTCTCTTTCCAGAAAATAATTAAGGACAAGGGGTAGAACAAACTTTACTTTGCAAGTGGTTCCGATCCCAGTGAATTTGTTGAGCTTGATGGTTTTGCAGGGTGAATGAATTGCTGAGGCAAGTCAGCCTCCCTGTTGTCAGACCACTGAAAGACTGATAGTTTGAGAGATTTGAGGGGGGCCCTAGACAGAGGGCAGAAAAGATCTAAACATGGCTCCATGAGCAGCCAGGTTGCAGTCTGGCACTAAATGATTTCTTTTCAATCAACAGGATCTATTCATGCCAGAAGTTCATCTACTAAAATTATGCCCCTTCACCACCCAATTCAGGGACCAGACTCTGCTCAGATGATCTCAGCATTTCTTGGGACAGCAGTAGATTTGCACATTCCAGTGGAAAGTGGGATCAAAATTTAAAGCAATGATTTCTCATGCTGTCCACACCCAGTCATTTCCAAGGAAGCTCCCCTAACGTTTGATCATACACTGGTTACTGATTGCTTAACCTGGTTGCCTACACTTAGATCTGGTTGTAATGTACAAAGGAAAGGGAACAATTGTTACCTAAACAGTTTTAGCTTGTTTCATATAGTCACTTTAAAAATACAGAGAAAAATAAGAAGAATAATCTATGATGGTCAAAAGGTTGGGGTCTGTAGACATAAGCCACCTGTCTGATTTTCCATAGTATTAGCAAACAGAGGAGAAAGGTCAAGTGGCGAATGGCTTATCTAAGGCCATGCGACTAATTAAGACAGAATGGGTCTAGAACCCAGGTCTCAGTTGTCAATTCAGTCCTCTTTCCACTCACGAAGCCACACTGAGCAAAGAACTGTTTTTCTAAAATATATATTGAGATGTATTGAGCACCTGTAATGCACTTGGCACTGTTCTAAGCATTTAAGATATAATGATGAACAGAAACAAATACAGTAGCTGCCCTCATTTATGGTCTTGTAGTGGAGGCCAGTTTTAATGAAAATTTTAAACAAAATGAAGTAAAACTGTGACTTTCATAATTGCTATGAAGAAGGGGTACACAGCGGCATGAGAGCTTCTAATAGGATGATATGACCTAGCCAGGGAGGAGATCAGGGAAGGCTTCCTGGAGGAAGTGACACTTAAGCTAAAATCCAGACAATGAATAGCACTTAATTAGATGAAGATAGACTAGAACAATATTTTAGATAACGAGAACAGCATGAGTGAAGGCCAGTAATGGGAGGGAACCACTCTAGTAGGACCACAAGGATGAAGAGGTAAGATGCAGAGTTCTGCAGTAACTAGCTCATTCCAGGTCTTGTAGGTTATGCAGAGGATTTTTTTCCCCGTTATCCTAAGAACAGTGGGAAACCACTGAAGTTTCAATGGGTTGTATGCTTGGGAGCGGTGACAGAAGGTGAGGAAATGACAACCTGATCATTTTAGTGAGTGGCCTGCAATGTCTTCGGGTACTCTGTCAAAGTCACAGAATACCATTTGGTTTTGTAGAACCACATGAAGACATGTTCCCAGCCTCTGCATGAAGATACCTTTGGTGGACATCTCAAAGTTGGGCTGGCTCAGATCGCTGCCATGGAAATCTCCCGGGGCAACCACAGAGATAACAAAGCTGTGATTCGCTATCTGCCTTGGCTCTATCATCCCCCCTCTGCAATGCAACAAGGGTAAGACCCTTATGCACTGAAGATTCGTGGGAGGGAATATGATTGGTGGGAAGATGGGAATCAAGACCCTTCTCCATGCTTTCTGGCTGACCAGGCAGCATTTTTGAGCTTGACATGCTGCCAGGAAAGGAAACTTGCCCTTGCACAGAAATCTCAGTCATCCTGAGGGATGGTGCAGCCTTGGAGTTTTATCACTTAATTTCAACTCATTAAATAAATCCGTAGGTATTTATTGAGCACTTACACAGCTCGGTCTTCAGTGAGCGGAGACAGACAGTAGCTGGAACAAGATCTAGAGCAGGGATGAAATAGAGTGCACGGAGGACTGAGCCCCTGATCCTGCCTCTAGGCGAGGCTAAGAAGAGAGGGGCCCCTGGGGAGTTTATTTTGGGACTCAGAGGAGGCTCGGGCCTGCCATTTTCCATGGTTAACTTCCTGGCTAGAGGAAAGGTTCGGAGTGGGGGCTGAGGAGGGCAGGAAGAGAAAATTCTTGGAGAGCAGGAAAATGGGTGGCTCTGTGTACATCTTCTCCTCTGTCCCCTCCCCTGTGTGGGGATGTCAAACTTTCTCGTGAGAGGAAAGGAAAGAGTTTTAGAAAGAGAAACTAGTCAGAAAGGCAGCCAGGTTTATGGAAGAATGGTATTTACTCCTGTGTCACCAAAGGCTGCTCTTTGCTCAAGAAGCTTGGGTCCAGGATTAGCGTGGGGAACAAACAAACAACAAATAGAGAACCAGATACATTGTTTTCCTGGCACTCTGTCACCTTGGTGTTTTGTTTTATGTAACTGCCTGCAAGCCCACGCTTTTAATCCTTCTCTCAGAAAGCATTTGTTGAGCACCCAATGGAACAGAGAACATAAAGTCATCTTTGACACTCCCTTCTTCTCTAATAGACCTAAAGAATTCATCGAGTGTGTCTCTCACATCCGTCTGCTGTCCTGGCTACTTCTGGGGTCCCTCACTCACAATGCAGTGTGTCCAAACGCCTCCTCTCCCTGCCTGCCCATACCTCTGGATGCAGGTTCTCACGTTGCAGACCATCTTATTGTTATCCTGATTGGATTTCCAGAGCAATCAAAGGTAAGTGATTTCTGCAAGATTAAGACCATATGCATTGAAACTGCTAATGGAAACCCTTATCAGCCAATTATGTTTCTTCTGAGAAGAAAATGCATCTTATCACGGGCCCTCCTGTGGATATTAGGAAGACAACTTTGGGCTAATGCCTTATTTAAAGTTGTTTAAATTCCAAGACTAGCTTTTCTTCCCCCTAAATTGTTTTCCAGTTTACTTTTATGAAGATAAATTATGGAGGCAAGCAAGAGTTCGCTTCCTTGGCATCTCTGTCTCAAAATAATGAGGAGGAATAAGAGGCTAGAAATATAATAAAACTTCTGTGAGCAGTTTTTAGAACCAGATATGAAGTGGGAGGAAATGTATGCTCTGTCTAATTCTTCATGCACTATCTTTTCGACTCAAATCTCTAGGGATATGTGAAGATACAAAATGAAAACAAGAAGGCCAGTTGGGGACTCACTAAAGTACACATTAGAATCACCTACGCAGAGGAACTTCGTAAATTGTAGAGACAGATAACTGTGCTTCAGGGAATAAAGTAAATGCAAGGCAGGCATCAGTCACACTGGTGTTGAGTAGCTCTGAGGAACCGAAGGGCCTTCACGGAGCTTAGGCAGATTCTGGGAGGTCGTGGTGGGTGTGGGCCAGGACTGGCTGTCTGTGATAAAATAGAGCACCCATCCAAATAACCGGAATGATGTTTCCAGAAGAAATTAGGCAGTTTCTAATATTTCAACCCAGATCTGTGCTTGATTCTTAATAATGGTACTTAGCAATTCTGTGACCTTGAAAAAGTTACTTAACCGCTCTGAGTTCTGGTTTTTCTTCTGTAAAATAGATGAGGGGATGGTTTGGGAATTACGGAGGTGGTCTATGAGAAGTGCCTAGCACCATGCCTGGGAATTGCAGGTGCGGTCACTAAATCAGTGCTCACCACCAGTAGGAACACTGTCTTTGCTGCTGCTGCAACTCTAGTACAATCATTAAGTGCTGGGCAGTGTGTTCCTGTGTATCACCTCATTTACTCCTAACTGCAACTCTTTGAGGAGGGTACTATTATCCCATGTTGCAGATGAGGAAACACCCTAAAAGGGTGCAGTGAGTGTTCTTCCTAATCTACTTTAGGGACAGGAATGTCTGTTTCATTAAAGGGCAAGGAGGTGGGTAGATTTATTTTGTAAACTAAGGTGTCTTCTCTTTGGAAAGATGTTTTGTTTTCTAAGCACATTCCCACTGACTGAGTGAAGAGCAGCTTGTTTTAAGGTGGTGGATCGTGAGTGTGTAACCTGGAGCTAAGTCCTTCAGCCTCTGATGACTTGAACTAGCTGTGTGGCTGTGCTCCTTGGAAGGCTGCAGCCATGTGGGGAGGGCTCCGTGGGGCAGCCCAGCCCACGGGACCGTAACAGCTCTTCCTTTCCTTCCTCCTCAGACCTCCGTGCTGCACATGTGCTCCCTCTTCCATGCATTTATCTTTGCTCAGCTCTGGACCGTATATTGCGAACAAAGTGCCGTAGCTACAAATGTCCAAAATCAGAATGAATTCAGCTTCACAGCGATCCTGACAGCACTGGAATTTTGGAGTAGGGTGACGCCCAGCATCCTTCAGCTGATGGCCCACAACAAAGTGGTGAGTTCACAAATAAGTTTTCCCTGTTGGATGGAATCTCAGATGTGTGAAACCACTCCCAGTCCTCCCACGGCCTGTCCTGAAGAGCTCAGCTGTAATGTTATAGAAACGAACTGATGAATTTTCTTTACAAACTGGATGTTCTACTTGCATATGACTTTTGATGAAAAACAAAGCAAACAAATCGATTGAGTAAAAACAATTTTGTTTTCTCTGCCTAGTGCCAAAGGAAATGTATGTGAAACTTCTTACCTTTAAGAGCTGTTTTGGTGCTATACATTCAGAGAATTAGGAGGGAGAGTCATATTAGTTTTGGAAAAACCCTAGCCAGTTAGGTCACCGTTTTGTGGTGTGTTAAGAGCAGATTGCCCACATGTTTTCATTCTGCTCAGGACTCACCCTTGGAAAGAGCCTCACCTTTTTGAGTTATCTAGGAGGACCTACGCCCCCCAGTCCTCAAACCCAGCTCCATTTTAATATAGATGGCTCACCAAGTGAGCAGCCGCTCCAAGCTTATTGTAAAATGTCTGGAGTATGGTTAGCATGAGCCCACCTCCTTGAACATGCGTAGATTAGTCCGCATGGGGTCAAGGTGGTAGGGAATATGGATAGAATTTATAAGGGAGTTCTTTAGTTCACCTCACTGCTTTGGAAGAGGATTCTGAGCTGGGAAAGCAGCAGCCAGTGTCTTGGGGATGAGTCGAATTGATGTCTGCGAGGAGCAAGGGACGAAAGGACACTGTAACGATGGTTCCAACATGCTCAGAAACTCAACACTGCACCATCCACACCAGGCATTCCAGAAATGATTTTGGTTGAAAGTTAATCTGAGAAATGTTTTCTTCTAGTTCTAATGGGAAAGGGGATTATATATGTCTTTCAGTGAAGCACTTTCTTTTCTTTAGAGAAGCAGATGTTGTAAGACAATTCTGAATGGGGAGAGATGTTTTAGTTCAATTTAAAGGACATATATGGGTGCCCAAACAGTCTGACTGCTGTAGAGATCATTACATTTATTGGATCACAGAGCCTGGGACTGAAGAAGAACTTGGGAATGAAACACTCTGTCCTGTTATTTTACATAAGATGAAACGGAAACCTCGAACTTAAACTGGAGAGTCATAGTTTCCTTCTGTTGTCATTCATTTTTTGATGCCATTAATACCTCTCTTTCGAAGCTCTTTTGATATTCAAATGTTCCAAATGCATTTTGTATAAGTGATGTTTTAAATGAATTTGAATTAATTTTATTCTGCAAATTTCTTCCAACCGAGTAAGCAAGCTGTTCTGGTAAAATCCCCCTGGAGTGTTTAAAGCCCAGCCTTAGGAATTTTTGACAAGGGATGTCATCGCTACTGTACGTCTGAACTGTAGTGAGCATGACTACCTTCCCACAGAGCATAAAGACTCGAAGACAGATAGGCAGTAAATGGAGCAGCCCCTCCAGTGACGGGACTGGAGAAGGGACCAGGACGGAGCAAAGGACAGAGGCCCAGAGGCCCCTGGCTGGAAATGGAGGAAGCAGGAGGCGTTGCTCCTCTGGCGAATCGCGGTGCCAATGAGCGGGATCAGGACCCGACTCCCTGGCAGCCCCCAGATAGATGAGGAAAGGAGGGCAATTTGAAAACCTCTGCAGCTTTTAAAACTCAGTTTCTGGTTGAAGCTGTAGAGGTGAATAAACACCACTTCTTGTGGTCCCCTGTGGTCACTGCAGACAGACCTCACAGGCACAGGGAAACGGTTCTATTTGCAAGGTGTCTGTATTATTGGAAGTGGGAATGATTTTTGTGTTTCTTGTTTCAGATGGTAGAAATGGTGTGTCTCCATGTGATCAGTTTAATGGAGGCATTGCAAGAATGCAATTCAACAATTTTTGTCAAGGTAGGAAAATCTTATGATTTTTATAGACCATTTCTTGCTGCTAAAACAAATGTGGATTTATTTGAATTTATCCTCTGGAGTGGAAAATACAGGTGATTTCATTTTAACCTTCCGAGATGGAGCTGGAGGATTCAGGCTCATATAACAACCCATCGCTAAATGGTTATCATGTTATTTGTTTTCTCTTGCTCCATGTAACCAGCTCTAACTGGGTTCAATGTGTCAGACCACGATTGCATGCAACACCAGCAATTAAAATGTTACTGGGAAACGCTGATCTGAATATGACCCTATTATAATATAAACTGGTTGGAGGTGCCGCAGCTCACCTGTCACCAAGATGTCCAGAAAACCAAGGGAAATAGTCTGGGATTGTTTGACTCGGTAGTTGGTCCTTTTCTCTAAGATAAATGAACTTAGTTTCCAATATTACTATTCTAAACCACTGGACAGTGTGTGAAAATAATCTAAGCATTTGTCATCTATCCAGTGACATTAGAACATACTAGAACTTGGTTTCCCACTCATTTATCTTTTTACTTCCCCCTTCTCCTTTCCTTCCCATCATTCACCTCTTTTCTCACTGATTCTGTGTCTGTCCTCTTCTTATAGGACTTCCTTCTCTACCTCCGACTTCCTTCTCTACCTCCGACTTCCTTCTCTACCTCCGACTTCCTTCTCTACCTCCCAGACTGCATCATTTTGGAACCTTATAAATTGCTATTTTGCTCCCTGGTTGACTCCCTTCTTTAATAAAGGACACTTGTCAAGTTAACTCACATCATACTAAAGAAAAGCAGCCCATTTTCAGGGAAAAACTTATTGTTACCAGAACACTGCAGTGTAGCTGGTTTGAATGATAGTAGCAAAAACTACACTATGAGAGAAACTATATGACTGACACTTGGACAATTATACCTGATTTTACTTTCCACAGCTTTATTGAAGTATAATTTATATACAGTAAACTATACATATTTAAAGTGTACAGTTTGCTAGGTCTTAATATATATTACACCTGTGAAACCATTATCACCACCAAAATAATGAACGTATCTATCACCCCCTAGAGTTTTCTCATACTCATTTATACCTCCTCCTCCACCACTCGCTGTATCCTACTTTTTCATCCCCAGGTAACTACTGATCTGCTTTCTGTCAGTATAGGTTAGTGTGGATTTTCTAGAATTTTACATAAATGGATTCATACAGTATGTACATTTTTTTCTGCCTTCTTTCACTCAGAATAATTATCTTGAGATTAATCCACGTTGTTGCACTCATCAGTAGGTGTCATTTCTTTTTATTTCTGAGTAGTATTACATTGCACAGAATACCACCTTTTGTTATTCATCCATTAGTTAATGGATATCTGGACCTTTACCAGTTTGGTGCTATTACAAATAAAGCTGCCATGGCTATTCAGGTACAAGTCTTTGTATAGATACATGTTTTCATGAATGTTACACAAACAACGAGGTGGAATATCTAGGCCATATGACAGGTATATAACTTAAAGAAATTGACAAACTGTTTTCTGAAGTGGTTGTGCCCTGTTACCTTTACATCAGCAGCATGAGCATTCCAGTTCTTCCACACCTTGGGAAGTATTCCTTCCTCTCCTGTTTTCTAAAAATGTTTATGTGTATTGGTATTATTTTCCCCTTAAATAGAATTCACCAGTGGAACTTCCTGGCCTTGGAATTTTCTTACAGGAAGGTTTTAAACTACAGATTCAATTTCTTTAATCTATAGGGCTAGTTAGTTATCTGTTTCTTCTTCTTTTTTAAAAAATATGTTTTTATTGATTTTTTGAGAGAGAGAGGAAGGGAGAGAGTTAGAAACATCGGTGTGAGAGAGAAACGTTGATCGGCTGCTTCCTGCAGGCCCCCCACTGGGGATTGAGCCCGAAACCCAGGCGTGTGCCCTGACTGGGAATCGAACCAGGACCTCTCAGTCCATGGGACAATACTCAGTCCACTGAGCCACACTGACCAGGTTACCTGTTTATTCTTGAGTGACCTTTGGTAGTACGTGTCTTTCAGAGAATTTGTCCATTTCTTCAAAGTGGTCACGCTATTATCGGCATAAAGTTGTTCATAATATTTCCTTATTATACTTTTAATATCTGTAGGATTATTAGTTATACAACTTCTTTAATTACTGATATTGGTGATTGGTGACTTCTCTATTTTTTTTTCTGTTCAGTCTGAATAGAGGTTTATCTATTTTAATGAGCTTTTGATTAAAACACAAAACCACACCATAGTATTCAGCTTTTGCTTTTTATTGATTTTTTTCTCTTCTTTTTCTGTTTCAATGTTTAATTATGTTATTTCTTCTGATTACTTTAGATTTAATTTGTCATTTTTTTTCTAGTTTCTTAAGGTAGAAGTGGAACGCACTAATTTGAGACTTTTTTTTTTCTAATATAGGCGATTAGTGCTATAAATTCCTCTCTAAGCACTGCTTTAGCTGCATCCCGAAATTTAGTATGTTGTGTTCTCCATTCAGTTCTAAAGATTTTCTAACTTTCCCTTTGTTTTCTTTTTTGACCCATTGGTTATTTAGAAGTATGTTATTTTGCTTCCAAATATCTGGGGATTTTCCAGAGATATTTTTTTTGTTGTTGTTGTTGTTATAGATATTTAATTTAATGTCTCTGGTTAGACAGCATATTTACTATAATTCAAAGAATTTTAAATTTACTGAGACATGTTTTATGACCGAGAATATGGTTTCTCTTGGTAAATGCTCTATGTACAATTGAAAAGAATCTGTGTTCTGCTGTTGTTGGGTCTAGTTTTCTATGTCAGTTTGTTCAAGCTTATTGATAGTGTTCTTCAAGCCTTCCAGGTCCTTTCTTCAGTTTATTCTGTTATTCAGAAAGGGATATTGAAATATCACAATAATTATGGAGTTCATTGTCTATTCAAGCCTACCAATTTTTGTTTCATGTACTATGAAGCTCTATTTTTGGGTGATAAATGTTTAGGACTATTATGTCTTAGTGAATTGAAATTATGAAATGACTCTCTTCATCTTCAACGATATTATTGATCTGAAAGCTACTTTGGTGTAAATAAGATGGTATATCTTTTTCCGTTCTTTTACTTTTAACCTCTTTGTGTCTTTATATTTAAAGTTTATTTCTTACAGGCAGCATATAGTTGGATGTTGTTTTTTTAAATCTAATCTGACAATCTTTTTCTTTTCATTGGGGTTTTTAAAATCATTTTATGTGTTTTGTGATATTGTGGGCTTAAATCTATCATCTTATTTATTTTCTGTATTTCCCATTTGTTCTTTGTTCCTTATTCTGTCTTTTTCTGACTCCTTTTGGATTTAATTTTTAATGATTAAAATTTGGATAGAGCCCTGGCCGGTTTGGCTCAGCGGTTAGAGTGTCGGCCCACGGACCAAAGAGTCATGGGTTCGATTCTAGTCAAGGAAACCTACTTGGTTGCAGTTTGGTCCAGGGTCCTGCAGGAGGTGACCAGTCGTCTCTCTCATATTGATGTCTCTCTCTCTCTTCTTCCCTCCCTCCCACTCTGTCTGAAGATAAATGGAAAAAAGTATTCTCAGGTGAAAATTTAAAAAAAAATTTTTTTTATGTAATCTCCCCCCCCCGCCAGTTTCTTAAGATGGAAGCTGGAATCTTTAATTGGAGAACCTCTTCTTTTCAGTCATCAGTGTTTAGTGCACTACATTTTCTCAGCACTGTTTGAGGGGCATTCCTCCAAAGTTTGGCATGTTCTCATTTCTATTCAGTCCAAAACACTTTCTTTTTTTTTAATCCTCACCTGAGGACATTTTTGCATTCATCTTGAGATGGAGCAGGAGGGAGAGAGGGAGGAAGAGAGAGAGAGAGAGACAGCGATGTGAGAGAGACACATCAAGTGGCTGCCACCTACACAAATCCAACTGGGGCCGGGGACAAACTGCAACCGAGGTACATGACCTTAGCGTGAACCGAACTCGGGACTCTCCGGTCCATGGGCCGAAGCTCTAACTGCTGAGCCAAACTGGCCAGGGCCCAAGATACTTTCTAATGTCCCTTAGGTTTCATTTTCAATCTATGGGTTATTTAGAAGTGTGTTTTTTAGTTACCATATTAGTTAGCTATTTTAGTTGTTGATTTAGAGTTTATTACATACATTTTTAACTTATTACAATCTATATTCAAGTAATATACCACTTCAAGTATAGTGTAAGAATGTACAGTAACATACTTTCATTTCTCACCTCCTGGCTTTGTGATATTATTGCCACAGACTACTTCTACATGTGCTATACAGTAAACCATACATTATTTTTAAATTTAAACAGTCATCTTTTAAAGCGATTAAAATTTTTAAAAATATTTATTTATAGTCCTGACCGAGTGACTCAGTTGGTTGGAGCACTGTCCCATAGAGCAAAAGGTTGTGGGTTTGATTTCTGGTCAGGGCACATACATAGGTTGTAGGTTCAGTCTGTGATTTGGGCGCATATGGGAGGCAATTGATTGATATTTGTCTCTCACATTGATGTTTCTCCCTCTCTCTTTTCCTCTCTCCCTCCCTCCCCTCCTCTCTCTCTAAAAAAGAAATCAATAAAAACATATTTTGGCCCTGGAGTTTTGCTCAGTGGTTAGAGCATCAGCTCTCAGAATGAAGAGTCTTGGGTTCAATTCCTGATCAAGGGTACATACCTGGGTTGCAGGTTCGATCCTTGGCTCTGGTTGGGGTCGTGCAGGAGGCAACCAATTGATGTGTCTCTCACATCGATGTTTCTCTCTCTCTTTCTCTATCCCTTCCATTCTATCTAAAAATCAATGGAGAAATATCTTCAGGTGAGGATTATTTAAAAAAAAAAATCCTCTGGTGAGGATAAAAAATATTTATTTTTATTTGCTATTATTGCCATGTTTCTATTTGCCATTTTCAGTGTTATTCATTCCTTATATAGAGATAAACTTTCATCTTTCTTCTGCCCAAAGGACTTCCTTTACTAGTTCTTGTATTGGTCACCTGGTGATTAATTCCTCAGCTTTTGTGTGTATGCGAGTCTATGACTTCATTTTAAAGACATTTTTGCTGGGTATTGAATTCTAGGTTTGAATGTTTTTCCTTAGACTTTAAAGATGTTGCTTCTCCACTGTTTTCTTTCTTACATTGTTTCTGACAAGAAATCTGTATCATTATTATCTTTTTTCCTTCTGTCTGGGATATGTCTTTTTACTCTGGCTGATTTGAAGATTTTTGTCTTTACCATGTTGTTCAACCATCTGATGATGAAACACCTTGGTGTGATTTTCTTCATGTTTCTTGTGCTTGGGTTAGTCGAGCTTCTTAGATCTGTGAATTTATAGTGTTCATTATATTTGGGAAAGTATCAGCCATGCTTCTTTAACTATTTTCTTCTATGCCTCTACTCAACATACTCAGTATTTCCTTTACCTTCTTGACTGTATTGAATATAGTTAAAATAACTGTTTTAATGTCCCTGTCTACTAATTGTTATGTGTCATTTTGGGGTCTTTTCTAATTGCTTGACTTAAAAAATTTTTTCTTCATTGATTTTAAAGAGAGGAAGAGAGAGGGAGATAGAAACATTGATGAGAGAGAACGTCGATTGGCTGCCTCCTGCATACCCCACACTGGGGATTGGACCCACAATCTGGACATGTGTTCTGACTGGGAATCAAACCTCTTGGTGCATGGGTCGACCCTCAACCACTGAGCCACTCCAGCCAGGCTAATTGTTAATTTTTCTTCTTGTTATGGGTCACATTTTCCTGCTTCTTTGCATGCCTGGTAATTTTTTATTGAATTCTTGACATTTTGAATTTGACTTTCTTAGGTGCTGGATATTTTTACATTCTTATAAATATTCTTGAAGTATATTCTGTGACCTAGTTAAATTACTTAGAAACAGTTTTATCCTTTTGAGACTTGCTTTTAAGCTTTGTTGGTGAGATCAGAGTAGCATTTTGTCTAGGGTTACTGAGGTAATATCCTGAGTACTCTACTTGATATTCCGTGATTTACAAGATTTTCCACACTCACTAGTGGAAACACAAACTGTTGCTGGCCCTATGTGATCAGCAGGGGTTTTTCTCTCTAATATTTGTGGGTGTCTTCTTCTTTAGCCTTGGGTAGTTGTGCCTCAAGTATGCACTGGTCATTACGCAGCCGAAGACTCAAGGAGAACCTTTCACAGATCCTCAGAGTTCGTCCCCTTTCTGTGTGCATCTCCGTCCTGTCCAGCACTCTGCTTTACAGACCCCAGCCACACTGGCTTCCCTGGACACAGGGCTGTGTCTCCTCGGCTCAGGAAGGGCCACACTATGCCTGGCTTCCTCCCCCTGCGCAGCTGCCGGATGAGTCTCTCTCGGCAGTGGGCTAGGCTGCTTACGGGGCTCTCCCTGTGTGCTCCCTCCCCTCAGCCAGCACTGCCCAGCACTGCCGATGTTCAGCGTCTGAAACCACTGTTGCACATACTCCATCTGGGATTTCAGTTGTTTCAGGCAGGAGGGTAAATCTGGTCTCCATCTTTACCGAAAGAGAGCGTTTCACTACTCATTTTAATTTTGAGGGCTGGAAGAGCATGGAGTGAAATGAATACATCGGACCAAGCAGGGCCTCTTCAATTTATCCTGTGGCATAAACCAAGAGAAGAGAAAAAGGATTACTTTTATTTTGGTGAAAAACAATTTAGTTTTCCAGATATTGTTTCTGGAGAAGGGGAAAAAAAAAAAACCCAACCAACTTTATTATAACATTACAGAGCCTAAAATAAATTACATCTAATTCTTACTGACAGCTTTGTAGGAGCCACTAGCAAAAAGGAACTAAAATGAATGCTATTCTATAAGTCAAATTAGCGTTCCTGAAATAGGATGACTGCTGGATTATATAATGCTATCCATAACAATGAGATTTCACCTGAAGCCTTTAGTCATGTGGTTTGCAGATCACACACTCGAAGGTCCCTTGTAGGTATAGTGTAGAATCTGACAGTCACACGCTATTTACATCAACCCTTCCAAAGCCAAGCTCACTGTTCCCCTTGATCGCCCCGTACAGGGGCAGCACTGGGAAAGGTGTCCACCAGGTCTGAGAACTCACTGCTCCCTGGTCCTACCCTCCTTGGTCCCCTAGGATTCTTAACAAGAGGCTGGTTCAGTTATTTCCCAAATATCAAGAGGCATATGGGCCTACTTCCACATCAGATAGGTCGAGTCAGTGGAAGGCTGTGGGCATTCGGACCCGCAGGGTTCGGTTCTTGCTGTGCAGACATCAGGGAGGAAGCGGTGGGACTATCTTTCCATTTAAGAATGTCAGGGAGCACAGCCTCATCTGGACCAACTCTTGTAATCCTACAGTTTGTTAAGTGTGTTGGTGGCAGGGGCAGGTTGGGAGAGGGCGTCATTTCCTGATAGTTTGAATTTTAGTCCAATTACATCGTTGGGACACGCCATACTCCCTTTCTAAACACAATATGTATGCCAGGAACTGAATATTAACATAAACACTGTGTTTAGGAGTAAACGTCACTGGAAGTCAAATTCACAAACTATACGCATCAATAGAATATTGAAAGCAGAACGATAGCCAGATTTAGCCTTGGGAACAAAAGCCTAGAGAGAAATGTAATTTATCACTTCAAGTTCATTATTACTTTTCAATGTTTAGATGAATTAGATGAGACCATGGCTAGGGCCATGCAGTGAAGGGAAGGATCACAGATGTGCTGTTCCCCATCCCAGCGTCTCTTCCGGTCCTCACCGTGCTTGGTGCGTGGCTGTCCTCCAGGTTGCCAAGGCTAGAAGCCTCAGCTGCTGCTTTGATTGTGTTTCTCGCTCCAAAGAGCAAACCAGTCTTCAGACCCTCCGAGACGATCTCTATAGGCAGCATCCTTCCCCGCCCTGGAACCCAGCCCTGGTCTGCCCTGGACCGTGGAGGCCACCTCCACATGGGGCCCTGCCCCCAGTCTCCAGGTCCTCCTGCACCCTCATCTGCAGGCTGCGGTCACAGTCCTCCTTCTGGAGCGCAGTCAGCTCGTGGCGAAGGGGCTCCCCTCTTCAGAAATGGTATTGCATTGGGGATCACGTCCAATCTCCTCCCGTGGCACCCCAGATCCTCTGTGGGCGATGGCGAGAGGCCTCACCTCTGCTTTCCTCAGCTTGTTTCTCGGGGCCCTCCCCTGGGAACCTCACCTTCAGCATCACGGGAGCCCCTGCCACCTCCACACCTGTCCACAGCCTCCCGCCTCGGGGCTTTACTTCCTGGGGTGCGCTTGTGTTACTTTGCTAAGGCTGCTGTAACAGAGTATGACAGATGATGGCTTAAATGGCAGAAAGGCATTGTCTCAGGGTTCTGGAGGCCGGGAGTAGGAGGTCAAGGCCTCAGCAGGGAGGGAGGCTCTGCCCCAGGCCTCGCCCCCAGCCCCCAGCCCCCAGGGGTTCGCTGGGGTCTTTGGGTTCCAGGGCTTGTAGATCTCTGCCTTCCTCTCCCGCGGGGTCCTCCCAAGTTGTGTGTCTGTGTTCAGATGTCCCCTTTTTATGAGGGCACCAGTCTTATTGGATTAGGGGCCCACCCTACTTGAGAATGATTTCATCTTAACTAATTACATCAGCAGTGACCCCATTTCCAGATAAGGTCACATCGGAGACCGTGTGGGTCAGGATTACAGCATCTGTTTGAGGGGACACAATTCAGTCTGTTGGAAGGAACAATGGGGGAAATGATAAGATGCATATCAGCACATTAAAGGTCCGAGCAGTACTAAAACAAACTAGCATTCCCAAACTTACTGGACTGTGGCCCCCATTCCCCATTTAAATGCCACCAAACCTGAGTGCTGCGGGGCACACTGTCAGAAACGCCACGTTCCGTCCTGACCTCTGGGTTTCCCAGGCCATGCAGGGTTACTTATGTTCTGAAGGCACTCAGATGGGGCACCCCGTGACCTCCTGGGAAGGGTGAATCAGAGGAGGCAGAGGGCCAGGCACCCCAGCCGCCTGCCCTTTCTGAGCCTTTCCACCTGCACCCCCTGTGGGTGCACCCCCCGCTCACACCCCAGCCCGCCTCACTCTGCTGTGTCTCACCGGCCACATCACGCCAGGCAACTTCGGGGCTTGTCTTTTTCTGTTGCTGAAACATTCCAACAGCTTCCCAGTGATAGTTTCTTAATGCCTGTGGACAGAGAGTCGCCATGCTACTCGGAGACTCCGTTCTCAAGATCCGTGGAGGAAACTCTATTTCAAGAAAGGGAGGGTTTAATGAAATAAATACACATTTAATTTCCCGTGCTTGGTAGCTCTCAAGAGACAATCAGTCGTTTACTCTCAAGTGTGTGTTTCAGGCACTCAGGGGCGCTTATTAACCTCCAAATGCCACCAGCTTCGCAGGGTTTGGCCGCAGAAGGACGCTTGTCTGATAACGGGTAGCTCCCAGCAGGGGCCCACATCCTCCTGGATGTTAGAGGGCTTCCGTGGCCCCGCTGCCCCTCGGGTTGTGGAAACTTACGTGAGAGAAGGGGGAACAGTCATAACAAGGCTTCTGTTTCTCCACACAGCTGATACCCATGTGGTTGCCAATGATTCAGTCAAATATCAAGGTAAGTGGCCCGCGGCGGACGAGGCTCCGAGCCTTCGGAGAACGATCTAGCGTTGCCTGGGCCGCTCCTGCTCCACCTGCTGTGGGGAACGATGAACTCCACCTGCTCCCGGTGTCTGGGGGCTGCTGGTGCAGGACACCTGTGCACCAGGGGACAAGCCTGTGGCCAGGTGACAGCAGGAGCCGCTGTGGATGAGGATGGGGGGAGCCCAGAGTCCCGGTGAAGCTGTCACTGCCGGAACGCAGGCTGAACGCCGCTCTGCCTGCAGAGCTGAGCTGTGGGGTGGGGTCCCAGCGTGTCCAGTGCCGTTTCCTGGTCGCTGGAGTTGTCATTTTGCGATGGGAGGGATTCCATTGAGAAAGGACAGCATCGCATGAAGGACAAACCCGAGCTAGAAGGAACCTGCCCCGCCCCCTCATTTTACAAATGAGGAAACCCAGGACCAGAAGCAGGAGTCGCTGTGTGGTGGGCAGCTCCTGGGACACACCGGGGTCGGCCCGTACGCTGCTGTCGGCTTTAAGCTCCTGTCGCAGTGAATGCGCCCAGCTGGGAACCGCGTGATCTGGGTGGATTTGGGCAGGCTGATTCTAGGAGCGTGGTCCCGGCCCACACCCACCGGCTGAGCACTGCCAAGTGAGAGTTGGCCTTTGTCCAGCCAGACAGCCCTTGGGCCACGTGTACGTTCTGCCCGGCACTCCCCGGGGGACTGAACCTTAGGAAGAGAGAAACTAAACTAGATGTCTTGTCCTTTCTTAACAGCACTTATCTGGGGGACTCCAGCTTCGCCTCCAGGCCATCCAGAACAACGTCAACCACCACAGCCTAAGGACGCTGCCGGGCTCGGGCCAGAGCAGCGCCGGCCTGGGGGCCCTCCGCAAGTGGCTGCGGTGCACCCAGTTCAAAATGGCCCAGGTGGAGATCCAGTCCTCGGAAGCAGCCTCTCAGTTCTATCCTCTATGAGTGGACTCCTCGGCTCTCAGTCAACATTCTGGTTTAGCAATAATGGGTTTAAAAACAAAACAATGTGATCCAAGCAGGTTGGGGAACATATTGGTACTGTACATTCTTTCTAGTTTAGTAAAAGACGTGCAAAGGCCGGAGAGGCCAACAACGAAGCTTTCTTGCTACACATATTTCTGATGACTCCTTGGGCTATCTGATTAAGTGTTTCCTTACATTATTTTTTAAAAACCAAATCATTTTTCTTTAACTAACTTCTATTTTTTTTAAGAAAAAAAAATAGACTGGTGGGTACTCACAGAAAAGTTGTATAAGTCCCCCTGTTGCTATTTTTGATGATAGAGAATAAATAGGGTTTTTGAAACCTTTGTAGTGTTTTTTCTTAAAATCCACTCTTGGCAATGCAATAAAAAAAACCGTCACCATAAGCCAGTGACACTTGACCGAAGCTTTTTGTCATTATCCTGGGAAAAGTGGCAGCTTGCAAGGACCATTACAAAGTGCACTTAGAAATTAGGTGGTTAAACTGTGCCAATGTTTCCTTTGTTTTATAACATCATTTCCCAAAACTGTCCCGTAAGTTCTATTATTTTTAAAACTAGTTTTTCAACTCATGAGTTCTAGGCTGTCCTTTCTTGTAAGCTTTATGATAACCACTTTAGTTTTGTGAAGAATAAATTTTATTCTTTTGTTAATACTTGTATACAACTCGATTTGAAACTGTAGCTCGCGCGGGAGCAGACGCCCCCCGCGGGCCAGAGCCCGCCCCGAGCGGCCTTTGCCAGGCGGGATTTTAACCGCGTGAGAACGCAGACTTCTCAGCAGCCCTCGGCGCTGACCGCGCGTTCCCTTCGCAAGTGACACTTCTCTCCTCTCCTTGTGATGCACTGACTGAAAGAAGACTTATATACATTGAAGCTGTACATTGACATGCTATTAAATGCATTTTTTATTATCTTTGTGAGCCTGGGGTTTTTTAAAAATCAGTTTATAGAGCTAGAGTTTAGTTCCTAATAACCACTTCTTCTAAACTCTTGAAACTTCTAACTCCCCTTAAAGCTGGAGGACTCGTTGTGGAGAGGACAGGGCTCCCTTCAGCCGCTGGGTGACACCGTCACTGAGTCATCCTGTCGGAAGAGCTGCAGGGCGCAAGGAGATTCCTTCTTTTTACGTGTTGATTGTTAAGAGGCTTCTCTGTTTTTTCGGGGAAGCCTGATACCTTCCTGCTTCTCGGGAGAGCAAGTCCTCGGATGTTTATGTTCTAGCAAGACGGGCAGATCTTCACTCTTATGAACCTTCAGGGCACCAGGTGGTCTCTGTGAAGAGCCTAGAGGGGATCCTTCTCTTGCTGACAAATCCCCCGAAGGGCTTTCCCAGGTCGGAGCGCTCTGTCCGGCCGCGCGAGGTCATGCTTCTGCGGCGTTTTCTCTTGCAGGACAGAAAGCTGCGCCTGTGTTTAGCTTACCTGTGAACTGTGACGGCTTTCAGGGTGCGTCCTGTCTCTGTATCCCCAGGATTTGGCAAGTAGCATGTGTTTAATTAATGTCTGTGGAGTGGAATGGATCTGATTAAGCAACAGGTCTTTCCTGAGCTACCCAGTGGACTCGGCAAGGGCCGAGCTGTGACACGCTCTTTTCGAGCAGGGGTTCTGAGGAGGGGAGCCGGCTGCTCTCCCTGGGAGGGGTTAACGGATTTCCCCGTCCAGGCTGCACCGTGGTCCTGGCTCTCCGCCAGTCCTGAGCCCGCCCTGCCACGGGCAGCCAGGGTCTTTGGGGCCCCGTCCTACCAGCAGACGAGGCCCAGAGCCATCCACAGCTTCTCTGACCCCATTTTCTTCCCCTCGTCTTTGAATGGGCTTCTGCCTCAGTTTCCCTTTGTATTGGCATCCCCACTCTTGACCGGGCCCCCGTCTACTGCTTCCTGCTGTCCAGACTCGTTCCGTTACCCAGTCACGCCCTGAGGTCTTGGTTCCAGCCAGGCAGGTCTCCCTAAAAACGGACCCATTTTCCTGCCAGCCTGACTCGAACACTGTCCTGCTGGGACAGCCACTTCGCGGGCTGCTGGGGACCAGCAGGTTCTCCGCCTGCGCTGTCGTCCCCCCCCCACCCTCGTCCTCTCTTCTCTGTTACTCACTGTGTCAGGCTCTCCAGCACCTGGGGCCCAGCCGCTGAGAAGAAAGAAGTCAGGAAGCGAGGGGACAGGTGGACGTGTGGCAGCGTTGGCCTAGGGAGCGGGAGAAGCCACTCCCCGAGATCAGGGGCCAGCAGTGCAGCCCGTGGCGCTGGCAGCCACCGCCTGTCTGAAAGGTCATCGGGACACAGCCCGACCGCCGTTTCCGCGTTGTCTGCGGCCGCGTTGGTGCTGCGGTGGCGTGGCGGGAGAGCGGACGGGCCGTGGCCCTGCACGCCGCAGACAGATACCCTCTGCCGACCCCGGCCTCGGCGAAGGCCACCGAGGAGCCCTGAGCGGAACCTCCCCATGGAATCCCTCCCCCTTCAGGGTTGTTTGAAATGTCATTATTAGTGTTTCCTCTTCTGTAAAGTGGGGCAAGGACACAGTGCTCCTCATACGGGGGCTGAGATGATGAAATGCAGGCAAGGGAAGGGCTGTGAGCAGTGCCCGGCGCAGGTGAGCCCTCAATACAAGCCCGCGGGGGTGGGTTTATCCTCACGTTACACCTAGAGAAGTAGAGCTACCTGCCAAGGTCACACCGCTCGCTCGTAAGAGGCAGAGCTGGCTTGTGACCCCAGGCTGGCTGACCCCAGGACTGTGCTCTTAACCCTGCCCATACTGACTCCTGCGACTCCGCCCCTAGCCCCAGGCGGCAGCCGGGACAACAGCAGGGGGCAGAGGTGCCCACAAACGACCTGATCCAGACTGGCCAGTCCTAAGCACTGGCTTGGAGAGGGCCGAGGAATGGACGCTGTTTTCCTCCCTCACGGGATCCCACTGGTCTGAGTGTGAGCACAACTTTCTGAGATTGACAGGGGTGGACGGGCCACGATCCGCCAATGCATAGACTCCCTGACTGTTCACAGTGGGCACGCCTCTTACTAGCTGGGTGACATTGGACACGTTATTAAACTCTCGGGACCTCTTTTTTCCTTTTCTGTAAAGTGGAGCTATCTGCCCGTCCCCGGGCTGGGGAGAGCTCAGGGGGGAGGACGGGACGGTGCTGGAGACTCCGGAGCCTAGGCCTGCGGGAGGAAGGCCGCTGCCACCTGATGAAGACGGCGTGAGGGGACCGCTCACAGCTGCAGGCCCAGCTGGGTTTTCTTTCAGCCAGGCCCTCAGAAGCAAGTCCTGCGAGACCATGGAAGCCAAAACTTGGTCATTAGCCGAGGGTGTCCGGTCCCCACTGTGTACCATCTCTGCAGCCTGTCATTCTGCTTGGCATCGGGAAGTTTTCAGCCAGTCTCTTCCCAAAGAGTCTCATCGGGGGCCAAGTGGTTGCAACAGCTTCACCTCCATTTCCAAACAAGGACCAAATAAGATCGGACCGGGTTGGAGAAGAAGGGTCATCCACCAAGACTCTTTCGTGGGCTGGGATTGAAGGGTTTCTGGCGTTAATTGGACAATGCAAATCACTTAATATTCCTCTTGAATAGAATTAATTTGCAAATATGTATATGGGGCAGACCAAGTGTTTTGACAGTAATGGTCTTAAGAAGAATGAAGGGAATGGTTGGAACTCAGTGGAATAGTACCAAGCTATGTTTCTGTGAAAGTTGACACCTTTTGGAGATGGCTGAATTGTCGTTAGTAAGAGGGTGGCCAGTGCCTTCTACTGACGGGTGCAGCCGCGAGCCTCTTGTGAATGGTATTCAAGAGAAACGCAAACAGCCACCGTTCATTGAGCATCTACTGGGTACTAAGCACTTTGCATACATTTTGTTTACTCCTCTTAGCTCTCTCCTCCCCATGAGGTAGGTGGTGTTATTAGCGCCACTTTGCAGGTGAGGAAACCGAGGCTCAGAGGTTAAGTGACTCACCTAAGGTCATACAGCTGTCTGCACCTCACTGGGCACACATACATCTCTCTTCCCTTTGTGTGCTGTGGCCTCTTTGGGCTGACGTGTGCCGGGGACACGGGACAGAGAAATCTGCGGCTTTGTGAGGCCGTTCCGTCTGGTTGGGGTCGCTGTGTACTGACCTCGAAACATTCATTTCTACGAGCTCATTTCCCCTTGGCTTTGGGAAGTTGTTTATTTGAAAAATAGTATAGCCCATAAATTAAACCCCATTTAGTTTCCCACTTAATATCCTAGTTTTACGAAAAAGAATACAATTTTATGAATTCAAGATTGTGATGATGAACTCTGTTAGATTGGGCACCTATTGAGAGTTCACGCAACCCGATGGGGACTTCCCCTAATTAATTATAACCATAGCTACACCATTTCTGAGGGTGGACTGCACGTCGGGGCGTTGGATACACGAATCGCTGGATTCACTCTTCACAACGGTGACAGGCGGGCACATCTGTTATTAACTCCACACGACAGACGAGGAAACGGAGGCACCGAGAGACTGAGTATTTGCAGGAGTCACTCAGTGAGAGAGAGAAAAGTTTGAATCCAGTGACGTCTGTCTCCGAAGCCCTGGTTCTTTCTAGTATGTAATTCTGTTAGTTAAGTGACCGGTAGTCTTTGCTGCTCACCTGACCAACAAGGTCACCTAGAATCGCATAGACCAGTCACCGACACGCAGCCTGCCGGCTGAACTTGGCCTATGGAATATTTTGTTTGACGAGCTGCAGCTTTTAATTTCTCCTTTGGTCTGAATGCATTCGATGGGGCATGCTGACCTCTGCCTTCCAAGGAGGAAGCTCCCCAACAGCCTCTTGGCAGAAGTTCTGGTGCCTCGGGTTGGTGTGCAAGGCCTGGCATGCCGCCAGTCCAGACGGGCCCTCTCCTTTATGGGCCTGAGAGGGATGGGGTTTACCCAGTGTCACTCAGCAAGACAATGGCACAGCAGGAGCCCTTAGTGGCCCTCCTGTCCCTGGCACACTCCTTGTCTCCATCTATGCCCTGGGCTGGGGGCCCTGCCCCTGCACACCCACACCCAGCAGTGTGACCTCATTTCAGGGTGGGGCTGGTCTCCCCAGCCCACCACCATCCTGATGTCTTACAGCTCAGGGAAGCCGAGGTCGGGGTGGCTCAAGGTAAGCCCTTGGCACCAGCACTTCCTGCAGGGGACAAAAGACATTGGCAAAAGTCACAGACTTGGTTGAACAAAGAGCTGGCTCTTTAATTATGCAGTCCAGACAGGCCCCTGCTCGAAGGCCAGTGGAGGGGAGCCTCCTGGGGCTGCCTGGCAGACGCCCTGATTTCTGCTCCTTCAAGTGGCCTCTTGGAAAGGAAAGGAACCAGCAAGTAATCAAGCCTGAAGGACAGAAACACTCCAGGTGAGGACAATCACACGGCCCAGCGGGGGCGAGGGGCTGGGGGGCTCTGCAGACGGGAACTGGGCCGGTTCCAGACCACAGGGTGTCCCAGAGCCGGCAGCTCAGCGCTGGCCTGGCTGGGGAGGCAGATGGTGGGGACATAAGACCCAGGCTGCAGGGACAGGCCCATTCTGGACTCAATGGTTGATGTGTCCTCTGACCACAGCCAAGTCCGTCAATCTTGCTAAGCCTGTTACATCAACTGCAAAATGAAGATGGTGCTTCCTCTCTCCCCGCACTTTTATAAAGAGTCAAAGAAATGGGGTGTGTCAGGTACTCGGCCCAGAGAGGGGTCAGAACGAGAGTGACAGCTCGCCTTTCGGGAGTGTTACTGGTCCCACGTGCCGGGCTTGCCAGCACCTGGCCCTCCTCGGCCATTCCTGCTTCTAACCCGATGCCCTGCAACAGCTGGTGCTTTGCTGAAGCAAAATCACAGCTTGCGACAGGGACTGGGGGCTCATTCTCCGGGGTGGCGTTCCCACACTGCTGAGCTTTGTGGGGTGACTCGAGGCGCCCCCAGGTTTCTCTATGAGCACTGGGAAACCCCTCCATGTGGTGCGTCCTGTTACCATTTGGACTCCACCTGGTGTGAACACACCCTTGTGTTTGTAAAGGGGATAACATTTGAGAATAATAAATGGGTATGTTCTTTTTTCTTACTGTCTTCACAGCAGGACATTTTTCCATTGATGTGCAGATAGAGTGGGAGGGAGGGGGAGAGAGAAACACTGATGTGAGAGAGACACACCGAACGGATGCCTCCCGCGCGACCCCAACCAGGGCCGGGGGTCAAACCGCAAACGAGATACGCGCCCTTGACCAGAATCGAACCCTTGACCCTTCAGTCCGTGGGCCGACACTCTAACCACTGAGCAAACCGGCCAGGGCACGGGTATGTTCTTCATTCTTCAGGAAGCCTGGTCCCCAGCCCGGCTCCACGGACGTGTGGGAGAGCAGGTTCGGATACAGGGAACGGTCCGGCAGACAGGAGGAGGGAGCAGAAAGCCCGCCTCTTCGGGGTGTGTTGGCAAAAGTGAAAGGGGGACACGCCAAGGGCGGGGCTGAGAGCCAGGTGGGCGTTCACCTGCCCTCTTGGGTGAGGACGTGGTAGAAATGCCCAGATGAGCCCCGAAACAGGGTGACACACCGCCTCCAGGCCAGGGGCCTGCAGCCCTCGGCGCTGGGAGGGGCGGCCCGAATGAGGGTGCAGACTCCATAGCCCGTGGCCGGGGCTGAGCGAGCGAGAGGGCCTGCTGCAGCCAGGACACCTGCCCCTGGAGCTGCGAGGCCTGCTGGTCGCCCTCGGCGGCGGGAAGAGCCAGGCCCGGCCCGGACCCTGATGACACCATATGGCCTGAGCCCTGCTTCCCCCTTGGCTGGACACCTGTCAGGAGCATGCCCGGGTGCCTCCTGGAAGGGGACAGCCCTTGGACGATGGCTCACGGACTGAGAGTCCGTCCACAAGAGACTTGTCAATCAGAAGAGACCCAACTATCATCACTCTGCAAATTCATTTCCCTACTCCCCCCACCCCCAATGAGGTGGGAATTCTGAACAGAAATAAAATGCTACATTCTTTTCTCTATGCTGCATGGACGGTGTTAGATGTGTAACCCACAGTGAATTAATCAGTCAATCAAGCCTACAAATGTTTCTGGTGCCAGCCGGGGCAGGAGAAAGCGAATGGGTACACTGATCAGGCGTTCTTGGTGGAGAGAAGTCTGCCCTGAAAACACATTAAGGCGCTAGAGCTGGGGTGACTGGGGTGGGAAGCGGGAAGGGGCGGGCATCTGCCAGGGGAGAAGAGGGGGCTGGGGGCTGGGTGACAGGGGCCGGGGGTGAGGGAGAAGCAGGGGCCGGTCAGGAAGGGCTTTGTGAGCCAGGGTAAGGACTGTGTTTATATTTTCAGTGTGAGAACAGTGGTGGGCAGGTTTTAGCTCGGGTATGACCTGGCTGATTGTGAGCAGCCCTCTGGTTTTGGGGGGACGGGCTGCAGAGGCAGAAGCAGACAGCCCGTCAGGGGCTCTCCTGGGGGCCCAGGCGGGAAGTGCTGGCCCTGGCCGGACTGGTGGTGGGAGCCGAGTGGAGCGGACGGCTAAGTGTTTTGGAGAACGAGCTGGTAGGACTTGCTCATTTATTGGCCACCGGCCTGAGGCAAAGAGGCATCAAGGATGACTGTGAGGAGACCTTGAGGTCACGAGTGGAGATGAGGAAGGTGGATGACGAGAGGTCCCGGAGGTTGGTGAAGGGGAGGCAAGTGTCCTGATAGGACGAAGTCAAGTCGAGATGAGCAGGCGATGGGAGGGGAAGGTACAGACTTGGGAGCGCTGCACGTTTGATAGGATGGGGCCTGGTCTGCGGCAGACACTGGAGCCCGGAGCCCTGGCTCGACAGCACTGTCCCCGGATGGAGAGGCATGGAGACATGTCAAACATGCAGCAGGGATTTGGGCTGGTTCCCTGAGAGCTGATTTTGGAAGAGGGAGGGGAGAGCATAAAGGCGCTTAGTGCCCGCGTGGGGGATGGGACTGGAAGGGAGGTGGGTGGCCCCGTGGGTGGGTCACTAGCTGGGTGGGCCGGTGAGCATGTCCAAAGGGGAGGCCACAGCGAGGTGGAACCAAGTGCAGTGCTTGCCCCCGAAGGAGGGCCTTTCTGCCTCTGCCCGCTGGTCACACGGCTGGAGGCCATGCAGGGTCGCCCAGGGGCTCCACTGTGCCCTGCACCCAGGGAGCAGGCCTGAGTCCCAGGGCAGCCATGCACATGTTGTCGGCTGGTTTGGTTGCCAGAGCTGGAACCAGTGGCCAAAAACCCCAGATTTGCACAGAGGTGGACGTGGTGCCCAGGAGGGTCTGCGGCTCCGTTCTGTGCTGACAGCGCCTGCTGGCCTCCCCTCCTCCCTGTCCCAGGCTGGGCCTGGCGCTGTCCCAGGGAGCCTGCCAAGTCCGCAGAGCCTTGCGCCGGGCTGCTGACCCCTGCCCCAGGCCCTGCTGGCCTTGGCACCTGCAGCTGAGTTTGGCCAGGCCGGGTGCTCGGGAGCGAGTACAAGGCCAGAGGTGTCCTGCCGAGTCCTCGCCAGCCTCTAGGGAGGACCAGGCAGGTGGCTGGCGGGCAGAGGGGCTCTCACTAGGACCAGGATGGCAGGCACCTTTTATTAACGACAACGTGACAATTACATCAATGATGGCTGCCACCCACTGCGTGTCTTCTTGTGCCAGGACGTGTGTCAAGTTTGGGCAAATGGCAGCTCACGGGTGGTGGCGGGGCACCCCTGGCTCTCCCTGGGGACTGTTACGGCTCCTCCCCACAGGCTTGAAACACGGGCCCTTCCCCCAAAGTCCCTGCACTGAACTGACCATCCTCTGGCTGGTATCTACCTGGCCCCTAGCTCTGGGCACACAGGGTCTGCCCAGGAGCCTCCCCTGCTCTAATCAAAGGGGTGCAGAATCCAGGTGGGGGTGACGGGGTCCAGCAGCACCCAGCCATGGGGAGTTGGGTTGGGGTCCCCTTCAATTGTGTCCAGTGGCTGGGTGCTAAAGACACCCAAATTAGGTTCAAACCCAGCCCCACCCGCTTCCCGATACCCATGCGACCTGCCGTCACACTCCCTCTCTGATACGTCTTCACTCCTCGGTGGGAACAATGACGCTGTAGGGCCGTTGATTTCTCCTCCTCCACTCCTCCAGGCCCATCGAAGGAAGCTCTGGGGAGGGGTGTTGCTTCTGGAGAGGCTGGGGAGAAGGAGGCCCCAGGAGGTGGCTCCCATTCTACTCCCTCCGGGGAGCAGGTGAGCTCTTTGGGTCCCCTTTGCTGAGGGCAGAGGACAGGCCACACAGCACGATGCTCTGAGCAGCTGGTCAGGTGGTGGGGTGCTGCAGACCACAGGGCAGGGTGAGGTCTGGGCGGGGGATGGGCACACGCATAACTAGTCTCCTCCAGCTTGGCCCGCTCATTCTTGCCCCCATGAGTCCTATGAGCACTTGTCAAATTAAGGTGACCAGCATGTCCCATTTACTTGGCACTTTTCCAGCTTTAATACTGAAAGTCTCACATTTTGGGAAAATCTCCCAGTCCCAGGCAAACTGGGACAGTTGGTCACCCTCTTCTCAGTTGAGTCAAGGACAGAGATGGCTTTGTGGGGAGATGAAGGACAGGCTTGGAACCTCAGAATCCCCATAAATGCCCCCTTTGGGGTAGTAGATAAAAACCGTACAGAAACAAGGTACCCAGCCCAGCCCTGGGTTCCCAGCAGGTCCCCAGGGAGCATCACACCCACCCCTGCCCAGGGCCAGTTCCCCAACACACCTGACAACGGCAGCCGTCTGTATAAGTACATTTTTATTGAAAATAAGAAAGGCATGGTGCTTTCTTCCTCGTAAGGAACTTACAGCCCACCCCCCAACGCTGCCGGTCGCTTCGTGGGCGGTCTCAGCACAGAATCGACATCATTGGCTCCTCGGTGGACAGATCGGCACCGACGTGTCCTTTGAGAAAGACCTGGGACAGGGGCCAGCTTCCCGTGCGCGCGCACGGTCAGAAGGCAGATCGCTAGTATTTACAGTCATGCATTAGGAACCACGCACTGCCGGGCTGCTTGGATCACGCCCTGCTCGGATGCAGAGGGGACAGTGATTTTGTGTGTATATATATTGATATCTCTTTAAATATATATAACTATATATAATATATGTTTATATTTTTACAGCTATTAGTCTTTCTTCAGAACTTGCTTTAGAAGCTCCTAAGTTAACACCTGAACGCTCTGGGAGACCCTATATGCCATTCTGAAGTCGGGCCCCCACTAGGACACGCAGCGAAAAGATCGTCTGAGAAAATGCAGAGAAGGATGCGCATCTGGTTCTCGGCATCCGAGTTCAGACCAGGCTGAGGACCGGTCTGTTTGGGGGCCGCAGACACGTTCCTTACGTAAAAGTTCTAAGCTCCAATACCAGGCTGGTGCGGTTTGACGACGCCTCTGTCACCTAAGCTGAAAATCGGGCAGGGCGCTCTCGAGAGCTGTCTTCTGCATGGCTGGTTCTTGGTTTGGGGGTTTCTGAAGCAAATCCTTTTTTTTTTTTTTTAAAAAAAGAAGCTCTTCTCTTTGTTTCCAATGACTGGGTGAGAAGAGATGTTACAAACCCAGTTGGGGGAATTGACTCTCAAAGGTTAGTGTCTCACAGAGCCCTGGCTGTATCCCCAGGGAAGGGGCTATGGCCCCAAGCCCAATGGATGGTTCACTGGGGGCCGGCAGATTTGGGCTAATTGCAAAATCTGGGCCTCTTAGGTTTAAGCCAAGGTCAGGGAAGGTGGGGCCAGTGGGTTTGTGAAAAGGTGGGCTGTGCCTGCCCCCTGGATGCCCAGCACTCCATGACCCCTTGGCCAGGACCCTGTCCTCTGATCACTCCTGAGCTCAGCGCGGCATGTACTTAGGGCTGGGTCCTGCCCAGTCACCTGCTCAGGGAGCAGGCAGGGACTCACGGGCGGTGCAGGTGGCGGGGGAGTGCACTGGGTGGGGCTGGCCTGTCTGTCCCCCACCCAGCCGTACATCCCCGGGGGAAGGGATGGCATCAGGCAGGGGTGCTGTGACGTGCTCACCAGGCTGGGGCATGAATGAAGGCCTCGGCTGGCACTGTGCCATGCTAACGCGTTCAGGGAAAGCAAAATCCACATCCAAACCCCAAACAGGTCCTCACACAGAAGGGAAACTGAAAAGAAAAATCCATTCTGGGAGGGTGTGCCCGGGGCCCGTGCTCAGCCTGTGCCTGCTGACCTGGGCCCGGAGCAGGGTCAGGACCACAGCAAGCTCACCTTCCCCCCTCTGCTCTCCAGGAGACAGCGGGCAGCACAGAAAACTCAGTGGGCAAGGGCTCTGGGACAATGGACACCTCCAGGTTCAGCCAATGGGGACTGGTTTTCAGTCTGTCAGTCTCACCTGGGTGGGAAAGTCTAACCGGAGTCCCCAAACCCTCCGCAGGACCACACTGGTGGTTTGGGAGGCAGACCGGGTCCACCTCAGTTCCTACCTGGCCAGAGTGGAACCACCTAATGTGTCTGGTTCCTTCCTAGCAAGTGTGTGGGTAGAAAGGGAGCCTCGGGGTCAGGAGCTTCTCCCAAGCCACCAGGGGGTGCAAACCACAGGGCCGCTGTCTCCATGAGACAGTGATGTGCCCACGGTGGGTGGGGAGCCTCCTGAGCAGCAGGCCTGGAGGGTCCCCCCCTCCTGTTATCCCCTTTTCTTCTCCATCCACCAGCCGCTGTGGAGGGCTCAGCACTTTTAGAACACAAGACCTCGGGAAGACATTCGAGGGGGCCACTGCAGAAAGTCCTTCTGAATGAGGGGAGGCCTGGGGGCTCTCAGGAGAGGGTCTGAGTCCCCAGTCAGGGCTGCAGGGGGGACTGGCACCAGGCCGGGTTGGCCCAGCCCAGAGTGCCCACAGTGGGTTTGGCACAGTGGTGGCCTCTGCCAGATGCAGGCAGGGCCTGGCTCACACGGGGGCATCATTCCTACGAGGGCCAGGTGTGCGATGCTTCTGGGAACAGGTGTGGCTCTGTCCTTCCTGGGCCCTGGGCCTAGGCTTCAGCGAGTCAGCCTGCCCCTGGGAGGCCAGCTGCTACCCTGGGTGTAAACGAGCCCCTTCGTGTGCTCAGTCAGGAGGGGACTTGCAAGCGGGGCTCAGGCTCCGCGGCAGGGAGTCGGGAGTCAGGCAGGATCCGGGGGCCCGGGGCGTCGGTGGGGACAGGCGGGAGAAGGCAGGCCCTGAAGACGGAAGACGACAGCAGATGGGGCAACAGACAGGTGTGTGGGCAGCACCTTAGAAAGGGGACGTCTCAGGGCTGTGCCGATGGCTTCTGTTGGAAGGACACGGTCAGGACACGGTCAACGGAGCAGCAGGCAGGCTTCCTGGCGGGGCTGGGGCGGCTCTGGCAGGCGAGTGGCCTCTGGATTGCCTTTGTTTGGGCTAAAGGGGGAGCCTCCCTCCACTCGGCAGACGACAGACCCTCTGCCGGCCACAAAGCTGCTTTAGACGTAGCTGGGAGGCGGCGGGTCACACGGGACAGAGGCCGGAGCCGGGCGGTGGCGCCAGCCGGGGGCTGCAGGCAGGCGAGGCTCACCTGGGGCTGCGCCCCTGCTAGGGGCGCGGCTGCAAAGAGGACGGCTTCTCCTTTGGGGGCTCAAGGCCGGCAGGGCAATGAAGTCCGGGACAAGCGCAGTGTCAGCTCGCGTCCAGCGGTGCCACCGAGGTTCCCTCCGCCAGCGGCCGGCAGGCTCACACCACCGCGCTGTTCACGTCCACGCCTTTGCGGCTCCGCGCGGACATGGGGTACTCGGCCCCGCCGGTGCCGTTCTCCTCCTTCCTCAGGGGTTTCCTGGGAGGGCGGACAGCGGCATGATCACGGGGTGCCCCCTCACCTCGCCAGGCTCCGGGCTGAGGTTGGGGGTCCCAGCGGTACCTTCCGGTTCGGTGCTCATCTCCCGTCTTGAGCGGCAGGAGGGGTCTGGCCGCGGCCCAGGGCCTGAGGCTACGGCCTCCTGGTCTAGGCCACACCTGCCCTCTCGGGACCACAATCCTGGCTCCTGGGCAGACCGAGGCCCAGACCCCTGCGTCCCCAGTGACGCGGGGGCGGAGCCTGAACTGGCCTTTCAGGTGAGTTGTCTAAACTGAACGTTTATGTCGTCGTCAAAAGGCCAGGGACAACTGCATCCGCCTTCTCAACGGTCTGGAGCCTCCCCACACCCAGCATGAGGACTCGGACTTGGTGACTAGTGTGACGCCTACGGATGAAGCCCCCCGTGACCCAGTCCAGGGAGAGGGTCTGGGAGGCGGGAATCATGGGGTGTGGTTATCAGGCCTGCTCAGACAGCACCCCGAGATCAAATATGTCAACTGCTCCTCCTCTCGCGCAGCAGAATCAGCTCACAAAACACACAAAAAAACCCAAGTGCGCTCAGCCTGGGCGTCAGGCCGGCCGCTGTGGCTTCCAGGACAGTGAGAGTGTCCTGCCCGCGCAGAGCCCCCGGCGGCCCAGTCCTGGTCCTCCCTCACAACAGTGCCCGGAAGAAGCAGGCCAGGAGTGGAGTTTCATTTCCCGGGGAAACTGAGGCTTAGGGGGCTGGGACCTGCCCACGGTCCCCAGCTGGTTTGTGGGGCCTGGACCACCACCCACTGCCGCTGAGCCCCGGTCCAGACGTCTGTCTGTTAAATCCGCATTCCCAGCAGGCACTGGCCCGCAAGGGGGCGCTGGTCCGGTCAGCTTGGGGAGGCCTTCTCCCCCCTCCTGGAGACTCCGGTTCTCAGAGTCCCCCAGAAGCACGTGTCATCTTCTTTAACCCAGCACGTCCCATGTCCTGGGGTCTGAGGACCCCACGTTATGTAGCTAGATAGATGCTGCAGACGTTTTCTGGAACCCCCAGGTTTTTAGGGCTCAGGAGAGTTGCTTTTCGGCAATGGGCTCATGGAAATCACAGGGTCTGAGCAAACCTCTGCCCCCGGGCCTTCTCCTCTCTGTCCCCTTCGTCCCTCCTCCCGCCCCCACACGCCTTTCCAGGGGCCTCAGGCAGCTCCGACTTGGCTGGGGGGGCTTGGTTTCTGAATCAGTGAGTTTGCATGGTCTGGGAAGGGGGGACAGTCATGTTCCTCCAGTGAGACCTCGCGTGGCCCCCACGAGGAGGGATTCCACTTAAGGGAATTCCTCAATACATCATCAATATGTAAGAGGGACAATGGACATCAGAATCAGGATTCTAGGAAATAGTAACAGACAACCTCTCTGGGCCCAAACCCACAATGCTTTTCTCCCTCACAAATGTTCAGTCTTGAGCTGAGAAATCCGCAGCAGGTCCCGGTCAGGGGAGAGAAGGCTAGGGCCATGGAGGGTGGATAATGAGGGCATAAAGAAGGGTCTGGAACTCCCTCGAGCATGGGCGAAGCCTGGGGGCAGAGTTCAGCCCTCTTTAGATGAGGGTGGGAAACAGCAGAATTACTTCTGCCCGAGAAGATTCTGAAGCCAGGCTGCGGCCTGGACACTCCTGCATCTCCAGGGCCTCGGGGGGAAGGGTAGCTCAGAGGCCTGGCGGGAGGCAGGCCTGTGGGAGGGGCACAGGGACAGGAGGCAGCCCCAGGCCTTCTCAAAGGCTCAGCCAGCCTCCCAGGCCAGGAAGGATGAAGGGGGTCTGAGCAGAAGCTGCACCCAGCAAAGAGGGCACCTTTGGCTGGCGCAGGCCCTGCAGGGCATTCCAGAGCCCGAGCTTGGAGGGAGAGGGTGGCTGCTCAGGGCCTTGTGAACTTGGTCTGCTCGTCTCCTCCACCGAGCTCAGCCCAGCCACCCTGCTCCCAGGGCTGCTGCCCAACCCACTCCTGAGGTCTTCTGGGACTCACTGGAGCCCAGTGGACGCTGGCGTTGTTCCTATAGCAGAAGGCTCTGCCTCCAAACTCCCACTGTGTCCTTCCAGGGCAAGCCAGTTAACCTCTTTAGCCTCAGTTTCCTGGTCTATAAAATGGGCACAATGATGGAGCCCGTTTCATAGGCCCGTCGGGAGGATTAAACACGTTAATGTGTGTTAGGCACCTGGGGGAGCCTCTGGCCTACAGTGAGTGCTCCGTAAGTGTGTTAGCTCTCAGGGCTGCTGCTGCAAAGGGTCAGTGGGCTGCTGCTCCGCTGGTGGGAAGCAGCCGTGCCCTCTGTCCGCACAGACTTCCTACCTAAGGTGCGCCCCGCGGGGCTCCAGAAATGCCAGGCCCGGCTGGCTCGGTGGCGCTGGGAGCCAGCCAGGGCTGGTCCCGATAACCCACAGAGAGGCATGGCCACCCTGCTGCAGGCAGAGAGGGCCACAGACAGCTCCCTACACGGCATGGTTCCTAAAAACGAGAGAAAGGGCAGTGAGCTTTCCCTCGGCCACGTCCAGAGGGCAGGTGCTTCCGTTCCCGCAGTCCTGGGCGGGCAAGCAGCGGGCGGTCCCCCTGGAGCGCGGCGCTGGCAGCGCCCACCGCCAAGGCCAGCAGCCCCGGTCTCTGCGGAAGCTGCCCCACCAGCACCTCTGGGCTGGGCAGGGAGGGCCAGGACCCAGGTGCCCCTCTTGGGCCCTGCTGACATCGATGTGACAGGGCCCACCTTCAGCCTGCTGCTCTTCTGGGGAAGCTGGAGGCAAAAAGAAGCTTGAGTCTGAGAAGGGAGGGCTGCCGGCTTACTCGCTCTGTCTCCTGTGCCCCACGAAAGAGTATGTGAAATTAAAAGGTGAGCCCGGCCCGTGTGGCTCAGTGGTTGAGCGTCGACCCACGCACCCAGAGGTCGCCGGTTCGATTCCAGGTCAGGGCACATGACCAGGTTGTGGGCCAGATCCCCAGTGGGGGGCATGCAGGAGGCAGCCAATTGATGTTTCTATCTCTCTCTCTCCCTCTCCCTTTTTCTCTCTCTAAAATCTATAAAGAAAAAATATTTTTTAAAAAAAAGGTGGCCGTGGGTGTACGAAGCCCTAACCATTCTCGCTAACCGTAAAGCCTGCTCCAGAGGCAGGCGGCACTCGGACTCTGGGTGGGCCAAGTCAGTCCTCTTCCACCCCCGCTTCCTCTCCCCATTCCTCCGAGTTTACCTCCCTCACAGCACTCATAGTTTTTTAAAACCTTATTTATTAATATGCTGTGTGTGTGTGTGTGTGTGTGTGTGTGAGAGATCTTCTTCCTCCATTGGGGGTGGGGTGGTGGGAGCGGGCAGGGACTCAGCCTTGTTTATCTCTGCATCCTGGCACCTAGTCTAGTCCCCAGCACACAGTAGGTGCTCAGTACACATCTGTGGCCCAGCACTGACTCACTGCGGAGCCCTGGGGCAGCCCGTGGTTCCAGGGTACCATCCAAGGGACTTGGGCATTCACGTGCCCGTTCTGCTAGAAGTGGCCCCACACGAGGCCTGTGAGCACGAGAGCCCCGCAATGACGCGCGTGCTCGGCACACTCAGGCACGCGCACCTGCGCTCATCACGCCCAGGGAGCTGCACACTTGCCTCTTGTCTGCAACTGGTGGTCTGCAGGACGGGCCAGACTGCTGTGCAGCCTCTGTCGGCCTTTTAGCCAACACTGTCAATGACAAGGGGATGGCTGTCAAGCGGCTGAATGGCCAATCGATGGCAGAAGGTGACGGACCCGTGCCATGGGTGGCCACTGGAGCCCAGGCGTTCTTCCTGAGCCTGGGCTATGGGGGTGGCTCAAGGGAGGGAGCCTGCAGGGTGGGTGTCACCTCTTCACGACACTGGGCTCTTCTCTGCATGCGGGGGTGGCTGGTGGCCTCACCCTCTAGCGTCCACAGACGGCAGGCTCCCTCCCTCTGGCTGTGGTAGTGGACAGGGGACTCGGGGGCCGTCGCATGTGCTCGTCTCACTGTGAGCAGCACCCCTTCTGAGCCCCTGGCCTGACTAACATCCACCCGCTTCCGAGAAACCTCTCAGGCCCCAGGTCTCGGGGGGCCCCTCCTCTGGGCTCCCCCCCCTCAGTGCCAGCACGGAGTTGGCACATCGGAAACGGTTGTTGAGGAACAAGATGAAGTTTGATTCGCTGCGTGTGTGTGTGGGACGCGCTCCCTCCGCCAAGGTCAGTGCCCAGTGAGGTCACCGGGGTGCTCCTTCAACATCTGCACCTCGGTCTCCTCCAGACCCTGCAGACGCCTGTGGCCCCTGGCTCACACCCCAGGTGCCAAGGCAGGCTGGCATCTCCAGCATCACCTCCCTACCCCAGGCGATTCTAGAACCATCCTCCCAGCAATCTGGCTCCAGAAGGCTGTGCAGGAGCCATTCACAAAGGTCTCTGGTCCCTGTCCTAGGACTCCAAGCTGTGGGAGTTTTTTTTTAAAGCAGGGTTTATCACTGAATTATCCTTTTATTGGTTTTACAGTGACACGAAATGCTTTTGTTTCCTGAGAGAAAAGGCATGTTTCAGATAAATTATTAACCAAAAAGAATCGACTGTGAACAAGAAATCCTCCGTTTGCCCTGGAGAGATGCGGACACGCAGTGGGCTTGCGGGAGCGTCTCTTACAGCCCCCAGCAGAGGTCAGCCCGGAGCAGCGAGGGTCCCTCCTCTCCGCACCCTGGGGAACTCCTGGGGAACTCCGCGCCTCCCTCCGGGGGGGTGGGGAGCACCAGCCTCTATTTCTGCCTCCACTGGACCGTGAACACAGCGCCCCGAATATCTGCCCTTCTGGACTATGAGGGTCTTGGGCAGGGGCTGGTCTTACTCCCATGTCCCCAGGTCTTGCCCAGAAGAAGGTGCAGATCGTGGTGTTGGAGCTGAAAAGGGACTGTGATGCAGTCTCCATTCATCACCCCACCCAACCCCTGCCCTGGATGCTGACGCCTGTGACCACACCTCCTGGGATCCTGTTTCTCGGGTTTGCTGATGGGAGTCACCCTCGGGAGACCAGAGAGCCTGGGGAGAGGTCTGGGCATCTCCTCCCCCTCACTTCCAGTTTGGGGGCTGCATCTCTGGTAGTTCAACCACAGCTCGCCATGATGGGTCTCTCGGGAGTCGCTCAGCTCTCCAGGTTCACGTGGCACCTTCCCTTGCTAACGGCGCCCACTGCCGCTGGTCATGGACGCTTCGCCAGCTCCATTGGCTCCCTGGATTAGAGTCTTGCCCACACTCCTGAGGGAGCCGCGCCCACACCCCGGGAAGGGATCAACTGTGCCATCTGGGGTGAGTTCCAGGCTGCTGGCAGACCCTGGGATCAAGAGCTTAGAGCCCGAGGAAGAAGACAGGCCCCCACATGTCTTCCTGGGAGACGCGCAGCCCTGCGCTGCCAGTCAGCCATGGGAGCCGCCCCCGGCCTCCCGTCGAAGCAGCATGCTTCTTCAGAAGTTCGGGCAGAGGGAGGCGGAAGCGACTGTGTGTATCTTTTGGAAGAGCCCGGGCTTATTAAAAAGATGCTGCTGCCTGTCTGAGGGGAGGGGCGGGGGAGGGGCCCCTGACGGGACTAGGGCCCCATCCCTGGCGGTTCCCCAGTGGGTCTTGCACACTCTTCCTCAAAGCCCTGCCATGGCTCCCGCACCCGCTGAGTCCCAGGCAAGCTGCTCAGCCTGGTGGGGCCACGCCTCCCTGTCTGGCTCACAGCTAACCTCCAGCCTCATGTCCCTGTCACAGGGCTTCCTGGTACCCCGGTGCTTTTGCTCGTATGAGTGCCTTTGCCAGGAGCGCCTCCCCTGCTCCATTTCTTCAAATCCTGGTCCCAAGGCAGCAGCTGTCAGCTCACATGTGGTAGGTCCTGGTCAGTTAACTGACACCTCTGGGCACCCACAGCAGGCTGCTGGGGACGTGCTGCAGCCTCACCGCCGCCGGCCTCCTGACCGTCATGCAACACCCGCCCCGCCAACCTGAGGTCAGGAGGGCAGACCGTGGGCACCGCCTGGGTTTCCTCTGTCTCTGTACCTGCAGGGCCTGTACACACAGTAGGCGCCCACAGAACACATCCCCGGGGAGACTCCGACCCACCCACCTTGATTTCCGAGGCCTGGGGTGTCCCTGGATGACAGGGCCTTTGGGCCTTTCTGTCCATCTGTTGTCCTGGCACAGACACCCCACCACACCCCTTTCCCGGACCCCCCGAGGAAGGGCGGACAGGGAGAGCGAGGTCTGCTCTCCGCCCAGCACCAGAGGGTAACTCATCAGTAACACTGCTTTGTGGTGCTGGGCGCAAGTTCCGACTCCACCACCCCTGGTGGTGCCATCTGGGGCAGTTCCTTTAACACCTTTGACCTCAGTTTCCTGCTCTGTAAAATGGGCCTGGGAAAAGGTGCAGCGAGATGGACTGAGAGAGGGGTCATGATGGAGGGAGGAGCCCAGAGTGCGGCTCGGGTTAGTCCCTTGTCACTTATCTGCTGTCGTTTTGGGAGGGTGCCTCCCAGCATGAGTGCTGGGGACAGAGGGGTCTGGCTGGGAGGCAGATGCCCAGGGCAGGGCCTGCCTCACAGCTGTGTCACCGGGGCCCAGCCCCCAGCAAACTCCTAGGCTGTTGGCCCGACATGTCCCATGTCCCTTCACCGTGTGCCTTACCGGGTCTTTGTTTAAGACTTTAACTTGATATTTGACTCTTTCTGCCTTGGATTATTAAAGTGAAATCACATAGAACAGTTGATTAAAAGGGTAAAGTCAAATATTTTAGGTGTTATGTTTGTTCTTAATGTAGATCCTCTAACTTTGGGCTGTAGGGCATTTTTATCTTTTTTTTTTTTTTTTATCCTCACCCAAGGATATTTTTCCATTTTTTGTACAGATAGAGTGAGAGGGAGAGAGAGGAAGGAGAGAGAGAGAGAAACATCGACGTGAAGGGACACATCGAGTGGCTGCCACCCGCACGACCAACCAGGGCCGGGGACAAACTGCAACCGAAGTACGTGCCCTTAGCGGGAACCGAACCCGGGTCTCTCCGGACCGCAGGCCGACGCTCTAACCGCTGAGCCAAACTGGCCAGGGCTGTAGGGCATTTTTAAAAACATTCCTAGAAGTACACTGACCGTTCCATTGCCCTTCGGTGTTTCCCAACATTTCTCCGTCTTTTGATTCTAGCTTCCCCCAAGATCCTGGGGAGCCGTTTTGGAGGCTTGATGACTGCCCAGTCTTCTCAAAGGACTTGGCAGGGCTGCTACACTGTAACCCCAGGCCTACCCTGCCACACTTCGGGCCGGACACAGCCCAAACCTCCTCAGACCTCAACCACAGCCGCACTGTACAGCAAACCCAAACCCAGCTGGGAGCTGGTGCCTTGCAACCTCTTTTGAAAGGCAAAATGAGATGGCTACAGAAATGACCGTGAGTGTTAGTGAAAGACAGTTTGCTGTTTGGATCATTCGTGACCCCACTGGAACACTCCTATTCATCCTTCAAAACCCAACTTGGGTGTCACCTTCACTGGAAACCTTCTCTGAGGCATCGCACCCTCACTCTTCTCCCTCCTGCCATCCTCCTCCCTCTACCTGCAACTACGGAAACCATGGAAGCTGTGCAGCACTTGGGAGCACTTAGTGTGTAACGAGCTCTGCAGAGCGTGAAACAGTGCATACAGTGCATACCATTTACAGCAGGCACCTCACCCCGCCTCAGGACAGCATGAGGCTGCTATTCTTCCCCCCTTTGACAGATAAGGACACCGAAGGCCAGAGCGGTAAAGTGATTCCCTCCTGGTAACGCAGCTTGAACTAGAGTCTGAATTTTGATCTGACTCCAACGCCCAGTCCCCACTGCAGACCAGCAGGGTGCCTCCCACCAGCCGACCCTGCAAGGAGTATGTCTATACTCTGAGGCTCCGAGTGAGCCCCCGACGGGGGGGCCTGTGACTTACAGGAAGGGTCGCTTTCTGCTGCACTGAGCCTGACCTACAATCCGTGCTCATCAAACGCTTCCTGAGCTGAATGCCCTAAAAATGGCGGGCCACCAGGCCTGAGGTCAGCTTTAAAATGTTTAAAATGTTTCAGCAGATGAAAAGATGAAAGGAAAAGGAAAAGCAATGTAGGAAATATTGGCCAGATCTTGATAACTGTTGAATCAGGGTGAAGGTTCACAGTACAGTCTTTCTTTCTGCTTCTTAAATGCTTAACAATTTTTATAATGAAAAAACCCCAGTGGGGGTGGCTGGAGGGGCCCCGAGCCCCGCTGGGGTCCCCTCGGGGCTCGAAGCCAGCAGACACTCACCTCTTGATGGCTTTGTAACAAATGATGACGAGCACGGCGAGAAACACCAGGGAGGCACAGCATACCGCGATGACGATCGCCAGCCCCGACCACCAGCTCTCCTCCGCGGGGCACGAGGTGGAGCTGGGGGCTGAAAGACAGGAGCGGCCTGAGTGCACCGGGGGGACCATCCCGGGGGACAGCAAGGGTGGCCTCCCTGCCATCCATCACCCAGATGAAGGCTCTCGGACTGTCCTGCCGTCCCCACCCCCACCCGGCAGCAGGTGACATCATGGCTGGCCCCCCGCCAGGCAGCACGCTCCCAGCAGGGGGGAAGCACCACGCCGGCCATCCATCCTCCGGGCAGGAGCTAACTGACAGCAGGGTCAGGTTTAATTTCCCATGAAAAATAACAGAACATCTCATTCTCTCAGTTGAGGCATTAAATCCGCTTCCTCTGCAGGTGGGGGTGGGAAGCAGGGCTCATGGGGACACGGGGGAGGAAGGAGAGAAAGGGAGGTTCGTCCACGTCAGTTCCTCACTCATCTCCTGAGGGACAAGCGCGCCCCGTCTTGGACTGGGCCCACGCGGTGGGCACCTGCAGCTGTCTCAGCTTGCACGGGGCGGCCAACATCTGGAGAAGTCTGTGATTGACAAAGCATCCGACACCGGGTGCTACAGGGCCCCCTGTCCTCACTCAACCCACAAGGTCCTCGGGGAGAACCTGTCCCCCCTCAGCACGGGCTGTGTGGGGTGGACCTCAGCACAGGGGCAGAGAAGTCTGGAAACAAAGCAGGTCCCCTCTTCTCTGAGAAAGGCTGCCGCATTCCGAAGGCCCTGGAAGACCCTGGCCCAACTGGGAAGAGGCACCAGGAACTGCAAAAGGAGGGAGAGAGAGAGAGAGGGAGGGAGGGAGAGAGAGAGAGAGAGAGAGAGAGGGAGGGAGGGAGAGGGAGAGAGAGAGGGAGGGAGGGAGAGAGGGAGGGAGGGAGGGAGGGCGGGCGAGCGAGCAGGGAAGGGTGAGCGTGTTGAGGGAAGGAAGGAGATGGATGAATGGACAGACATGCAGACTCTACTGGCAGCTTTGGGAATTAAATTCTAGACATGAATGTACAAAGGTATCAAAACTGTGCCCTGGACTCCGTCCACTTAATAACGGCACCTCGTGGGGCCCACCAGCACGTGGGAATAGTGACCGTGGGCGGCTTTATCATTGTTGCTGCTGCCGTTTTCATACTCACGGTAATTTACACATCGGGGCACCTCCGTCGGGCACCATGCTTCCCTCACCCCCAGAAGCTTCCCAGCCCCTTTCTAGTCAACCCCCACCCTGGAGGCGCCACGCTTCTGCTTTCTGTATAAGTATATTATTTTCTTTCTTTGTTTAGCCAAGTGGTTCTGGGATTCGTCCGCCCGCGTGTTGCGTGTTCAGTGCCCCCCCTTTGTTCTCCGTTATGAACATGCCTCAGTCTGTTGATTGTTCCTGATGGGCCGCTGGGCTGTGTGCAGGTCTTGGCTTTTGTGAATACAGCTGCTACAAACATTCACCTATAAGTCTTGGCGTTACACACGTTCATGTTCTTCCTGGGTAAACACCGAGGGCTGGGCTCCCTGGGTCCTAAGGTGCGTGATCAACTTCCTGAGGGGCTGCCGTGTCCGCGAGGAACAGGCGCAAGGGGTTGGGGGGTCCCAGGTCCGAACTGCTATCAAGGGGCATCGCTGGCCCAATTAGGAGCTCCAGGAAGCCAGCGTGTCTCCCAGGCAACAGGTGCTAAAACCCCGTTAATGCAAGGTGCCCAGGGTGGACCTCAGCTCCTCAGAGAGACCACGCCGACTCAGAAATGCTCCTGAAGAATGGCGGGGACAGGATGTCGCCAAACCACACGCTGCTCTCAGCCAGGCTGACAGCCCTAGAAACCCCAACACCGAAAAGCCGTAGGACACAGAATTCAAAGCAGGGATACACTGAAATACAGGAGAGGGGATCCAGGCAGAGTCTCAGTTCCCCATCATGAGCTGCTTCTGTGCTTTTTTTGTGGAATATCAAACACCAAGTCCTTTCCCCGATTCCTCATTTTGGGGTGTCCCTGGCTCGGCTGAGTCTTCGCAGGGTGACTCAGAGCAGATCCTGGCAGCGGTGGTCATCGCTGGAGAGTCAGAGATGCGACCAGATACACAGGCTGAACCCAAAGCGTTTGCCTCCGTGTGTTGACGGCAAAGGGAACCGGCTTGGGTTCCCGTCAGTTCTGCACCAGGCTGTAAGCCCGCACACCTGCCTGCCAATGGCCCACCTGTTCTCCAACACTCTGGTCTCAGCCCGGGTGCGCCCCTCCAGTGGGCACTTGGAAATATGGGGGTGTTGGCTTTGGTAGCCACAATGAACCCAGCCAAGCTATGGACAGTCCCACACAAGGTAGAACTGTCCCCTGAAAAATGCCACCAGCATCTCTGTCGAGAAACTCCATCAACACAGAAGGGTTGATGCCAAACCTCACCTGGAATTCAACACTAAATTTCAGAGCGCCTCTGTTCTTCACAGTCGCTCTCAATGAGGTAGGACTTTCCTCTTTTGCTTACTTTGTCCAAACACAGCTGCGATCTCAAGCCAGGGACTTGTTCGAGAGCGTCTTTCTGCATGGGGTCCCTCAGCAGCGGACGGCTCAGCACAGATGTGTGAGAACTACCCAAAGCAAAAGAGCGAGCAGATGAAAGAGGGGGTACTCTGCGAAGCGGTCCTAGGCACAGGTTGGTATTTTGCCCAGAAAACAGCTGCAGTGTTCAAAGAATGCATCCTTACTCTTGCTCGAGTCACTTTTAAGCAAAATTCAGGGGATGTCGGAGCTGGAAAAACCGTAGGAGGGGTCATGTCAGAACAGAGAATACACACTGGGCTTTAGGATCAAGTAGCTTTCCCAGGGGGCAGGGTGGGACCCCGGTCCCTGGGCTGCAGGCCAGGTCTGCCCCTTCCTGGACTTCCTTCCCACTGGGCACGGCCAGCCCATCTTTCCAGATGTGTTATGACAGCTTACCCCACAGGGACAGGCTGATGGGTCATGTTCTAGAAGACAGCATCACGAAGGTGCTCATGCATTTGTTCCTTCACCCATCCACCAAAACTTTACCGCGCACCCTCTGTGCCCGGCACTGCGCTGGGAGCCAGGGGTGCACAGATGAATTGGATGCTAACTGCCCGTCCCAGGTCTGCTGCCAGCTGCCTGCCCACGGATCCCTGCAGAGGGCGCCGAGACCCGCCTGCCTCGCTCCAGGAGCCAGCAGACTCTGGGAGGACAGGAGACAGGCTGATGTGCAAGGTGAAGGTCATTCTTAGCTGAGGGGAGGAAGCCATAGGTGCTGAGGTTCAAGAGGTTCTTGCGGTGCCCGTGAGAGGCAGGAGGTCAGCGAGGACGGCTGGGCAGCCAGAGTGCGAAGTCCCAGACCCGAGGCTGCCCAAGCTCGGCCTCCTCTGTCACTGTCCCCAGCTCCCGGCCACGCTTCTGCAAACAGGACAGAAAGGCAGGAGCCGACAAGACCTCTCAGGGGTCACAACGCTCTCTCTCCTGGGACTCAAGGAGGCTTTGTCTGCTGTGTTCATTAAACACTCCTGACGCCACACAGATGACGGGACCGGCACCACAGAGCCCCTGGAACGAGCCGGCTCAGTTCGCGTGGTCAGACGCTGCTTTCCTTGAACCGAAACGCGCGTCACTAGAAGCTTGTGTCCGTGGCTTCGGCTTCCAGCAGCGAGAAGGAACAGAGGCCGCATTTTGACCCCTCCCCGCAAAACAACCAAAAAATAAATGCACTAAATATATAAAACAGTGGTTTTCAAAACAGTGGACGTCAAGGCAGCACAAGGCCGTCGAAGAGGCGTGTTCTCGGGCTGCCCAGCCGGGGAGACTCTTCCGATGGCGGGAAGGGCGGAGGCAGCAGGGCCGCCACGTGGGGGGTCTGGAGACGGAGCTGAGGGCCCCGGCACCGAACAAACAGGTGAGGTCTCTCCCGGGGAACTTCCAGACGGTGGAGGAAGCTCTCTGCGCACAAGTAAATTCGCCACCAAATACATACTCACTCCTCCCCGCGAGTGCTGGGAGGAGGAGGCCCCTACATCTGGTGGAAAAGTCTCTAGGAAAAGGCACGGCGGGGGGGGGGGGGGGTGTGTAGCTTCGGATGTGCCCATCTGAATGGGTGTCAGGAGGCTGATCACACCAAGGAGATTTCGGGGGGGCTTGTGGACTCACCAGCCCTCCGTTCTTCCCTACACTCCTCCTGGGCTCATTGTGACGATCAGATAAGAGGACGGAGGGTACCCGGAGTAGCAGCCATGTTCTGGGCACCGACCATTTACACCCCCTCTGGTAGGTGGGGAGCCGGAGGCTATGCGGCCAGGTGTCTGTCCCGATTTGAGCGCAGGTGAGCCTTGTGCCAGTTCACAGCCCACTCAGCCCCTGTCCACGTGTGACCCAGGGACCTGCGCTTCGCTCCGCGTCAGGGCCAGCTGTGCACAGAGGTTTGAGAGGAAGGGTCAGAGGCAGGAATGAATGAAGGAAGGAACAATGAGCAGGATGGAAACAACCTCCGTTTTGCAAGATAGCTTTCAGCTGTTCCCAGAGAGGGACCGACGGCCGCGGCATCGCTCACCAGTTGAGAGGTGGGAGCTGTGGCTCATCCACGCCTCGGCCTCCTGACCCTGCGCTTGCCCACCTGGCCCCCGCCCCTGAGCACAGCCGCGGGCGCGCACAGGTGTCTGGGCATCATGACGCCTCTCTCCTAGCGTCCAAAGCCTTTGGTGACTCCCGCCCAGGCTGCCTGAGGGGTTCCCTGCCTGAAGCCCGGGCTGAATGGACAGCACACCTATCGGTCGGGGGAGGCGCTGCTGCCCACAGCTGCCCGCTCTGCGCCCTGCTTCTCAGGCCCGGCTTCCGGCCACCAGACAGGTCCCAGCACTGACCGACAGCTCGGCCCAGCACGGGCTCGGGCCCCCGAGCTGTACGGACCAGTGCCTTCAAGGGAACAGTGTCACGTCCCAACCACAGAGGACACACAGGCCTTGACTGTGGGAAACAAGACTGAAGCCAGCCGGGGCCGCGTGACACTGCCTGGTCCTGGAGGCCGGGGCAGGGGCGAGGGGCACAGCCCTCTCCAAGGGGCAGCCACGGCACAGTTGGCCCTTAGGTGTCTCTCGGTTCCATGCCCTCCAGCCCACATGAGGGGTCTTGAGGAAACTGTCCCACACGTTTGGGAACTCGGCACACGGGACTCGGCACACGTGGTGAGCTGACGGGGAGCCGAGAGTGTGGGGAGCATTTCTGAGCACCTGCTCCCGCCCTGCCTTGGCTGGCACACCTGAAACACCTCGGTCCTGCAGCCTTGCTCAGTCACTTGGTGGTGGCAGAGCTGTGTCATTAGCCCTTGGACAACGGAGGACACTGAGGAGGGGGCGGGGCGGGCCTCACATCTCTCAGCCCTGCTCTCCGACTGCCCCCAGTACCCCAGGACCATGCGTTCTCAGAGGCTCCTTCGTGGGCTGAGCGCCCCAGAGTCCCCTGAGCAGGAGGCGCTGTTGGGGGCAGGGTCCTCCTCCCTCTCGCTCACCCCACACAGAGCCCATTGTCTCCCAACACAAGGGCCCACTCAGGCCCACTGCTTCCATTCATGGGCACAGGGCATCCTGGAGGAGGCCCGTGCCAGGGTGTCCACCCTCCCACGTGGGCCAGCTCGGGTGCGGGCCGCTCACTGGCTTCCTGCCCCGAAGGTGCCACAGTGTGGCTGGGCTTCAATGCCAGACACAGGATCAGGCTCGGCACTTTGAGCAAACCTCTGGAATGAGCCCCCTTTCTAGAAAGAAAGAAGTCTTCTCCTTGGGAACTGATCAGGTGAAGACGGAGCTTCTGCCTCTCAGCCCATGAGAATCTGGCTGCCCAATGACAGTAGGCAGAAGGCAGGACTCCCTGTCCCCACTGCGCAGAAACAGGGGGCTGAGCTCCGGGGAGGTGGGGTGTGGGGAGAGGTGCCTGCCTTTTCCAAAAGCGAGGGGCAGCGCCTCTCCCCTCTGCAGGAGGGAGGCTGGCTGAGGACACTGCGGCCTGAATGGGGGTCCCTGGCCTCCAGCGGGTCTGGGAGGTGAGCAGTGCCCTGGGGCGGCAGGGCTGTGCTTGGCCTGCTTCGGGGCCATCTGTCTCCTGCCCGCCATCCGTCCCACAGTCCTCCTGGAGCCTCACCCTGCCTCCAAACCCGGCCCAGAGGCCTTCTACTCGGCAGCGGGGCTGTGGGGGCTGCTGCGGCCGAGCCTCGTCTGCTGTGGATGGAAACTGGGCCATGGAAGCGCACAGGCCTTGGCCCGTCTCTGGCAGGGGCTTCTGCCAGAAGACATGAGTGCGCCCCATGACTGTCTCAGGGCTTCAGGGGGCTGGACCGCAAGGCCGACCAGCTGGACACTCGCTGCTTCACAGAGTTGCCCAGGGCCCCGGGTCCCACCCTCACTGCTGTGCCCGTGGCCCCTGCCCTCAGCCTCTTCTCAGCAACCACCCTGCGTGTGTGGCACCCTCAGCCCCTCCCCTGTGCTGGAAACGCCCCTCAGTGAGCTGCCACCTTCCTGCCCCGCCCTCCCCAGGCGCTGGCCCGAGGCTGCACCCTCTGACCCCTCTCCACCTGCCCAGTCTCTCAGCCCGACCCCCTTCCGACTCCAGGGCTTCTGATTCCTCCCCAGTTCTCACTGTCCCCCGACCCTCCTCCCGGGGTACTGCCCCCAGTTCAGCGCGGTGGTTATCCACTCGGGCTTGGAATCAGAAGTACCAGGAGTTACATTCCAGATCCTGACCCTGGGAAAGTCATTTAGTCTTTTAGATTTGATCTCAGTCCCTTCCACTGGACGTGGGGGAAGCACATCAGAACGCGCTCCGGGGCTGGTTGGGCCCCGTCAGAGTGCCCGGGACAGCCCTCACTGCGCGCCCGTCACCCCGCGCACCGGGGGAGCCTTGTGGAGGAGGAGGTGAGATTCAGGCTCAGCCCCACAGGCTGGGGGTGGGAGGGAGCCAGTCTGTGGGAAGGTCCCATCTGGGCTGGCCTGGGCTAGCAAGAGAAGGAATGGGGGCACCAGCAGCTGGCACCCCAAGCTTCTCTGCTCCCCAGGCTGGTGCCTGGGACCTCCCTGCAGATGGGGCTCCAGGTCCTTCCATCTGTGACCCCCAGCCCGGAGCCCGAGCTCCACGGGACACTCACTCCTGACGGATTGATTTCGGCCGGCATCCTGGCACAGAGCCCAGTGTGGTGGCAGGGTGGCTGCTTATCACCAAGGACACTGCTCTCAGGCTCGGCTCCTAAGCGGGGCACTGAAAAACCCATCCATTATTAATAACCGTCTCCATCATTCCTGTGCCTAATTAGGAAAGGGATTTATGAATTGGGTTAAAGTCTCCGGGCAGCCATGGCTTTGCCCGGTGCCAGGGAGGGATCAGGGTGAAGGCCGGGGCAGAAGGCGAGAGCCGGCTGCTGCCTGGTGTAATTACTTCTGCTCTGGCGGCGACCGCAGAACACGGCTCCCCTTGTCCACCATCCGAACAGCCTCCTTTGTGCGCTCCTTAGGCCGGGGCTGCTTACGCCACAGTGCTGCTCTCTCAGGGCTGCAGTCTGCCCTGGCTCTGCCCCTTGCCCTGGGGACCCCCAGGCCTGCTGAGCCTCCGTTCCCGCCCGGATGCACTGCTGCCCCGAAGGTCCGAGCTCACCAGCTTTCGAACAGTGCGCACTGCTGAGAAGGGGGCGGTGGGGGCTGCACTTCGGAAAGCCGCAGGTGACCACTGAGCCCACCCTCGTTACCTGGACTCCTCATCTTTCAAGTGCGAATCTCTCCACTCACTCAACGCGTATCTGTTAGGAGCCCACCGTGCGCCACGTGCTGTGCCAGGTTCCCGGGACATGACGGTTGGCAAAACAGACCAGGACCCTGCCCTCATGATGCTTCCAGCCTGCTGGGCACGGACACTCACCCGGTCATCACTAGAAGATGCAGGCAGTGATTCCTGCCTCAGCGGGCACTGCAGGGACAGACCGGGGCAGGGTGCCCTGAATGGGGGAGCCAGCGCGAGTTGTCTGAGGACAGTGAGCTCGTCTTTCTGAGAGGCTCACAACCTTGGGACAGGAACACGCTCCGATGTCAGTGCCCCGCCGCCCCAGCACCCAGCTGGCGCTCAGGAGATGGTGCATTACTCTCCCTCCTTCCAGAGGGCACTTCACAGACGACGGGGCCCCGTGGGCGCCCAGGCAGGCAGACTCTACTCTGTCTAAACAGCTTATCCACTTTGAGGAGGGGTTCAGGATCAGCTCAGACCGGTGGTTGAAAACTCTGGCCAGCAGGCCAAATCCGGCCCACCACCGCTTGCTGTAAATAAAGTTTTATTGGAACACAGACACAGCCATGTGTTTACATATTGTCATGGATACTTTCTGACTATACAGCCGAATTGAGTAGCTGCAACGGAGACTGTATGTCCTTTAAAACCTAAAGTATTTACTTTCTGGCCTTTTACAGAAAAAGTATGTCTGCCTCTGCCTAACAAGGGCTGTGTTTACCCGAGATTCTCAGATAGGCCTAAGCGAGTAGTCTGAGGGAGGCTGAAATTGTATCCCAGATTTTTACTCTGCAAGTGGATACTCCACTGTTTCCATTTTATTTTTAGAATGGCTCTTTATTCCCAAAGTCACACCACAGCCTGGTGGGAGGTCTCTAGACAGGTGGCTCAGGGCGCTGTCCTCTGGTGAGCCAGCAAAGCACAGAGGACAGGCAGACCCCAGTGTGGATCCTGACAGCCACACCGCACCTGCTGAGTGACCCTGTCAACCCACTGAAATGACGAGCTCTGCATCAGTCCACGGGGTGACCACCTTCCCTGGGAGGTGGTGGGGAGCATCTGCCGTGACAGTGTGTCAACTATCATCCTGAGCCCGCTGCAGGGCAGTCGATGAGGGACGAGGCTGCCACAATGGCCGATCCACACGCCGGCAGAGGGCCCTGGAGCAGAGGCAGTGGGAATTGGGCAGACTTAGGACTGACATCCCCAGGAACCGCCCACACGCTCTCACTGTCCTTTAAGCAGCGGTGGGCCCCAAAGCGGGGTCAGCTGCCACTCTGGTGCCAGGTTCCTAGACGAGCTCCTCATCTGATGAAAGGCTTCCCCTCGGTGTCCGCAGCCCCGTGCCAGCCCTCCCCGGCGGTTTCAGGCCCACGAGAGGGCACTGGCTCCTCCTCCCTCCCAGCGGCCCCTCTGGGCACGCCTTGGGGTCTCTTTGCTTTTGGGTGTTCAGTCGTCAGCTGCTGCAGCCACCGACCCAGTGGAGGCTGTGGAGGTGTGGGTGACAAGGTGGGGGCTGCTTCCCACCCACGCTGGGGTGCAGGGGACCTGCAGCTACCCTGACTTTCCTGGGCATTGCAGCCCTTCTTTGGAAGACTGTTGGAGGGCTGCGGGGCACCCAAGCCCAAAGTGGAGAGCATTCACCCCCCCGCATCTCGGAGAGCCCTTAACTGGGGACCGGCAGGTGCCGGTGGCAGTGTAGCCCCTGCCGCTGGCTGGGGACAATGTGAAGAAGCGTCACGAGCCTCCAGTCCCCTCCAGAGCAGGGTCGGGGTCAGGCCTTCGCTGGGTCGGAGGCTCCACTCCCACTGGCCTCCTCTCCTCCTCTGTCCCCCCCGAGAACATGCCCTTTAACCATCCTGTCTCCAGCTCTGAGGACAGGTCCCAGGTCAGGACGCTCAGACAGGAGATGGCCGAGGTGCCTGCCTTCGAGGAGATGACATTCCTCCCCGTGAGACCATGTGAGCTTCCTACGCTCCCACGACTCCTCCCGGACCGCCCTTGGCTGGCCCTCCGGGCAGAGCCCTGTCCTGTGTCGGCGGTCCTTGTGGGGTCGAGCGAAGGCTGGCTGCTGTCCAGGCTGTGACCACAAAGGGACGGTGACATAGCAGAGAAAATTCACGGCTGCTCAGTTTGTTAAAAACAAAAAGGGAAGAAACCTGAAATGTCTGTGGCTTTGGAGCAAAGCCATTGTCCTGAGGAGAAAATAACCAACCCACCTGTGTGGATGGTCCGCGACGGCACTGTGACCCAGTAGCCCTGCCCCGTGCGATGCTTCCATTTAAAAGAGTTCAAATAAAATTAAATTAAAAATTCAGTTCCTCAGTTGCAATAGCCACGTGTGTGTGTGTGTATTTATATATGGTTGTTGTTGTTAATCCTCACCAGAGGATATTTTTTTCATTAATTTCTAGAGAGAGGGGAAGGGAGGGAGGGAGAGAAACATGAGAGAGAGAGATGTGAGAGGGACACATCGATTGGTTGCCTTTCACATGCGCGGGACCAGGACCGGGATCGAACCTGCAACCCAGGTACGTGCCCTTGACCGGAAATCGAAGCCGCGACCCTTCGGTGCAGAGGCTGCCGCTCTAACCACTGACCATGCCCGCCAGGGCCGCTCCAGCCATACTGCGAGGGCGCACGAGCCACAGCAGCTGGCGGTGCCCTCGCGGGACAGCGTGGACACAGACCACCTGCACCACGGCCGCAGTTTCCTGCCGGCGCCCGGCCGGCTGCTGGCAGGCGACCTGCTCCTTCCCGAAAGGCAGTAGCACACGGGTGGCGAAGTAAGAGCCACACGTAAGCCTAAGCCCACAGTGCTGTTTTCAAAGCACCTTTTCCCTTTGATTTTAAAATTGCATTCTCATGCCCCCTCCCCCCGAGATAGACGGGCAGGAATTCTGAGTACCATTTTATAGGTGAGGACACGGAAGGTTCCCAAGGACCTGACGTCACAGAGCTGCTCTAAGGGTGACGGAGTCAGAGCTGAGCTGTCAGGCTTCTGCCGCTGCTGCCGGGGTGTCCAGGACGGTGAGGACGCAGTGGGGGGCCCAGCAGCTTGGCTCTGATGAGCTGGGGCATTTCTAATGCCCACCCTTGGCATGTGCGCTCACAGAGCCACACGGCTTCCTGAGTGGACATTTGGGACCTGAAAAGTGGTCACTTTGCCTTCGAGATAATAACAGCAGAGAGCTGCTCCATGGCTCCACCCCCGTGATGGGCAGGTGTGCCACGGCCACGTGGGGCAGCTCGTGGCCCACGAGAACCCTGCAGCTACTGCCCGAGGACACCTTCTGTCTGAAGGATGGGCATGCTGAGACTGGGCAGGAGGTAAGGACTGGCAGCCAACTCCTGCCTGGGAACTTCCTTTTATTTCTGGACAAGCAGCTCAGTCTCAAGATCAAGGCCAAGTTGTGACCACAAAGGGACAGTGACATTGCATTGGAAACCCCTGAATATCTGCAAGCACTTCATCCATCTGGACCTCAAACAACTAAACAGAAGACGTGACCTTGGCCTAGAGCAGGGTTCCTTGGCCTCAGTACTGTTGACATTTTCTTTGTTGGGGTCTGGGGGTTGGGGGCTGTCCTGAGCATCCCCAGCCTCCACCTACTAGATGCCGGTAGCACCCTTCACCCAACTGTGATGACCAAATGTTCCTTGGGGAATAAAATCTCCTGGGTGCAGACCAGGGGCTGGAAGGTCTCCCTGGCTACTACACTTGGTGCAGAGACAGGTCTCCAGCGGGCACAGCCAACAGCGCGGGCCTGGCCTGGCCTCCCAGCGTGCAGCACACCAACCCCAGACAACAGAGGGAGGTAAGCTTGATGGCCTTCCAGATGGAACCTAAGATGCCAAGCCAACTGCCTCCATGGTGACCCCTGACTACTCAGAGGCAGCACAGCGGACCGGCTGTAACAGTGCCCTAGCAGAGGCGCATCATTCTCTTCCAAGGCCGCCATAACGCCTCGCCAGTGCAGGGACAATGTGCCTTTGCCACCCACAGTCCAGTTCATTCTAAACAAGACAACAAGGAGCCCATTCACTCTCTGCAGGGGCAGGGGACAGGCCAACATCTCTTCCAGGAAACGGTGGCCTTTGGCTTCTCTGACTGCGGGCAAGGGTGACACAGAAACTGGGGAGCTAGGAACAGGCACTGCTCATATTGTCTTGTTTTTCTCCGGTGGAAGAAGGGACCTAAGCCAAGGGACGTTCCTCCCTGACCCGCCTGGCAGAACTTCGTCATCTCTCCCAGGCAGAAGACCCAACAACAGAGGTTCTTCTCAAGGCCACCGAAGCCCAACCCTTGGAGGGAGGACACCGCCTGTTTCCGAGCAGGACTCCGCTGGAGGCTCAGCGGAGCAGGGCCTCTCTGACCGGCCCTGGGCAGAGCAGCTCCACACCACAGTTCAGGAGGCCAAACCCCAGGATGCCCTCAGTCCCATAACATGAACCAAAACTCCAACGATCACCATCTACACAAAGTCATGGCCACTAATGCCCGTGTTCATGCCACATGCCAACCGTCCGGACAGGGCCTGCCAGGCTGGTTCTGAGCCTTCATCAGCATTTCTTATTGGTCATCTTCTGGTGGATGAGCAAATGCCAAAGGCTTCAGAAAATATTATGGAGAAATGCCTGTATATTTTTTAGAAATGTCAATATGCGTAATAAAAATACAATGACAATAACAGTAGCCGCCTTTGCTAAGCACCATCGGATGTGTATTCGTTGAAATCATCTGAGTTACGTCTCCTTGTCCATCAGGACACATGAGTCACTGTCTCCATCTACAGAAGTGGGAACAAGGCGGTGAGGGGCGGTCAGCGGCGGAGCCAGGGCTTCAGAACCATCTAACGTGCCAAAGTCCACCTTCCTTCCACCACATTCCACAGTAATCCAGGCGAGGACCCCAGCCTGGCATGCCGGGCACCTGGGTCCAGCTGGAAGAACAGACTCCGACATCGCCTGAGGATGCGGTTGGCCTTGGCCTGCGGTTTCCTTGAGGGGTGTCCCTAGCCGTCTGCCCGGCCATCTCCAGCCTTCGCTTGATTCCCCTTGAGGGCAGAGGCAGGACGGACTGAGCGGGAGAGCAGAGCCCCTTCGTGCCCACCCTGGGTGCCAGGAGGGAGGGGGGGGATAACATTCTCAGCAAGGGGGAAGCGAGGGAGTAACTTCTTATATCACATTCAGGATCAAGTCCTCCCTCTTAATTCCTATAGTCCCGAGTTCCCTGGACACACTTTTCCAAAACCCAGGAGACACTGAGCACCTCAGGGACCCCACACTGCCACCCACTCTGGATTGTTCATGACAGCCGGCCACGCAGGTCGCCATCGACAGTCCCATCACCTCCCTTTGACAGGGACATTAGCGGGGCCTCGGAGGGGAGGGCTGCCTCCTACAGACAGGAACCAGCCGTGGCCACCTGCTTTGAAAACGGAAGTTACCAGAAACAAACGCCAGGTAGCCAAGGCCCTGGGCCAGGCCCTGCCTCCACTCAGCCCTCACTGGGATGGAGCTGGACTTCCCAAAGCTCTCTGACACCAACCGGAGCCAGTTCTAGGGAATCCCTGCACCCAACATACGCGCAGTAACCCTGAAGGTCCTTGAACATGCAGAGGCTGGTCAGGAAAAGGGAAGGGAGGCCGAAGGGTTAGGCCCGGTACCTGGTTCCTCTCCCCAGAGGCAAGCGCTATTCTAACCGATTGCTATGTCTCCCTCGAGTCAGCAGGGATGTGAGTGTTTATACTCCACGCGAGAGCATCGATACGGACTGAAAGTTCATGTCCTCCCAGGTTCACAGGTTGAAACCTAAGCCACGATGCGCTGGTCTTAGGAGGCGGTGTCCTTGGGGATCATTCAATCATGAGCGTGAGGCCCTCATGGAAGGGACCTCGGAGATGTGTCACCCCCTCTGCCACGTGAGGACACAACAAGAAGGAAGGTGCCGTCTATGAACCAGGAAAGGGGACCTCGCCAGACACCACATCTGCGGGAGCCTTGACCGTGGACTCCCAGCCTCCGGAACTGTGAGAAACATGTCGCTGTGGTTTGTGAGCCCGTCTGTGGCATTCTGTCCGAGCAGCCCGCACAGACCAGGACAGCACGCCCGAGGTGCTCATGGGGAAATGCGCCCCGGCTTCCACGCCCTACGCTCTGGCACTGCTTTCCCGGCGGTGTGGGCACAGCTGCTGTCTCTCCCGCTGAACGGAGACCCTCCGTGCCGGGATTCGTCTAACCAGTTCAGGAGAAGCTGTTTCAAATGCAGGATCTCAACTCCTTATTCGTCCTTTCCCGATCCAATAGGTGGTTTGGTGCCCAAACTAGTTTGGTAGCAAACCTGAGCTTCAGGAAGCAGGGTTCTCTGTGGTCTTGATCGTCAGCTTGTGCGATGTCTACATTTCCCACTGCAGAGATGTCGCTGGTGCGGAGGTGCCTGGCAGCGTGACGTCACCGCAGTGTGACGTCACCGCAGCGTACACACGAGGCCTTCTGGTTTCGGAAACACATCTAGCCCAAGTTCCCACTAAGGGACGCGGAGCTTTCCCAGTACTTCTGTCAGATGGAGATGTGGCAAACCAGACATTATGGGCTCCTGGGTGTTGGCTCCAGTCCCAAACCCACCCCGATGCCAGCGTGGTACCCTATACCCCGCCCCTGAGCCAGCCTGGCGGCGATGAGAAATGGGTATGTTCCGAGGGTTTCCTGGAGAGGCAGGCATCCCAGAGGGCAGGAGCTCACTCCGGCCCCCAGGCCACCTCCCTTCCCCACTGAAGTCCTTCCGGCCACCCTCTCTGCTGCCCTCGCCGCCCGGCCCCACACTGCTTCCAGGCCCCTGGTCACCCTGAGGGCTCCACTCTGAGAACACCGCCATTCAGCAGCCAGGGATGCGGATTTTAAAAGAGAATAAAAAGGTCAGGATTTAAAAAATGTGAAGTGTCTTTCTTAAGCACTGTTTCCTTCTTTGTCTTTTTAAGTATCCGGCGTGGCCTGTGGCCACAGCCCTCCCGTGTGGCATCCAATTCAGCTGCTGTCCCTGAACTTCTGAAGTAGAGCAGCGTCCTGGGCAATGGCCTCAGTAATGGGTCCGTTTTAACCTCTCTCCTTGGGAACGAAGGCGGGAAAGGAAGTTGTCATGTTGAAAATGGAAGGAAAAGTGCAGGGGCCTTCGGTCCTGAGCTGCTGGCCTCCCCCTGGCTGCCTCCGCGGCTCACCCCAGGTGGGCAGGCGGGAAGGTCCGGCAGCCTCTCTCCCAGGCCCCAGTCGCTATCCACACTCTTTTCCCGAAAGATCTAGCCAGTTCCACAGCTTCAAATACCAGCCAGATGCCCACAATGTCCATATCTGTAGGTTTAGCTCAGCATCCCCACCCCCATGCTCCTGACCCATAGATTCAACTAAGCCTCTGTCTCCACTCGGCTGGTCCACAGGCCAGTTCAGACCTTATGTGCCCCAAACAACCCTTCCTCTTCACCCCTCAGCTTCCTCCCCTCCTGTCTTCCATTCACCCAGCTGCTCAATTCAGAAACCTGGGCGTCTTTCCTGAGAACCCCTCCCTCCATTCCATCCAACAGCAAGTCCTCCCCCAGATTTGGCCGCCCTGGTCCCTTCTGCCTCCCAACTGGTCTGTCCCCTCCCCAGTCCACTCTCCACACCGCCACCAGAGGTGACTTGTAGAATGTAAATGGAATCGTGTTACACTCCTATTCAATACTCTTCAAAGGCTTCTTACCAAATGTAGATGGAAACTCAATTTTTAAAATTCTCATTTGAGGATATGTTCAGAGGGAGGGAGGGAGGGTGGGAGTGAGAGAGAGAGAGAAATTGGGTGCCTCTCACATACGCTATGACCAGGGATTGAACCCCAAACCCAGGTTTATGTTCTGACCAGGAATCAAACCCGAAACCTTTTGGTGTACTGGACGACACTTCAACCAACTGAACCTCCCTGCCAGGGCAAAACCCAATGTTTTTACCACAGTGTTCCCTTGTCATTTTGACTGTGCAGGTCCAAACCCTTGCAGGGAAGAATCTTGTACTTTTCTGGGCTGTGACTGCTGGTGCCAGTGGGATCATTTCCAAGGGGAAGGTGATAGGTTGTGGGATGTGTGTTTAACCCTCAGAGGCAGCAGCACTTAATAAACGTCTGCGCCCCGTCTGGGCTCACGCGCCTGCCGTCTCCCCGGAGTCGGGTGGGAACAGCAGAGCCGGTTAATCCCACAGGGCTTTGAGTGGCCCGCAGAAAGCACCTCAGAGTTGAATAAGGAGATAAACTGCTTTGCTGGTTTAGGGCCCAGAATGTTCTCAGTCACACTGATCCCTCGTGCATCCCACGTAGGTGTCCACCTGGGGTGGCCTGAGGGGGCGGGGCTTCGTTCCCAGGCTGTGGGCGGGGCTCTGGGCCCACCCTGTGCTGTAGGAGTCCCGCAAGCTCCCCAGTGTCCAGGTGAACTGGGCACTCAGGGCACTGGGCTCTGTCTTGGTGGGAGGGGGGAGGGGAGAGGAAAGGAACAGAAGAGGAGAAACTCAGAGAAACATTTAAAAATCTCCGAAGCAGTAGGTGGCTCTGCAGCAGCAGATTCTGCATTGTTTGGGCGAGGAACTGAGAGCCCGCTGTGCAGCATTGTGCTGGGCTGTCCTCATTTCTCAGAGGACTGCAGTGTAGCTCGGCTGGTGTCCCCCGGTCACCGGGCCCCAGCGCTTGAGGACTGGCTCCTGTGGGCACACAAGGCTGCCCCTTGCCCAAGGCTTCCTCCCGGAGCTGCTCACACCCCAGACCTCCCTGTGGGCTGGACTGCAGCTGCACCCACGCCCTGGCTGGCCCCTTCCCCAGGTTCCTCCTGAGGGCGCTCCTTCAGTAACGACACACCCGGACCCCTGCCTCTAGGGAACCGGATCTAAGACCCGCTGAGGAATGAAAAATTAAAAAATAAAACAAAGTAGCCCTGGCCAGTTTGGCTCAGCGGTTAGAGCGTCGACCTGCGGTCCAGAGAGACCCGGGTTCGGTTCCCGCTAAGGGCATGTACCTCAGTTGCAGTTTGTCCCCGGCCCTGGTTGGTTGTGCGGGTGGCAGCCACTTGATGTGTCCCTTTCACATGGATGTTTCTCTCTCTCTCTCTCTCCTTTCTGCTCTATCTGAACAAAGAATGAAAAAGTGTCCTTGGGTGAGGATAAAAATAAATAAATAAATAAATAATAAATAAATAAATCAAAGTAAAGAAACAAACATGAAGTCTATACAAGTACCCGACCACAGGAGACGATGCGGAAAAGTTCAAGTTCGTACGTGAGCATTCAAAGCATAGAGTGGACAAGAGCCCCGGTGATGGACGCCGAGAGCCCTGTCCTCCAGCCGACCGGCAAGTCCACGCAGGCGCGCCCGGCGTCCTGGGCCCAAACAGCACGTGCAGATTTACTGACCACGAGAGGCTCTGTGGGCTGCGGGCAGGGTGAAGTGGACCCACTCTCTGCCTGCCGGGGGCCCGCCGTCAGTGGGGTCATCACCGACCGCTGGTCATTCAGCGATGCTAACAAGCCCCCTGAGCAGCTGGCCCAGGTCTCCCATATTTTGTAGCACCCTGTTTGTTGGCCAGGTGCTTGGCAAATGGTTGATAAAAGAACGTGGACTGGCCCCAAGCTGTCAGACACACGCGTAACAATCCTCGAAGGAGACAGGAACTGACGTCCACAGTAGCAGTGTGGGTCACTGAGGTTTCCAGAAACGGAAACCACCACCCTCCTCTGGACACCAGGTTAGGACTTGAAATCTGGCTACTTCGAAACAAGGCTTAGTGGTCGAGCAGTTTCTCAGGGGGATCTCTCCTGTACTGCGGGGACGGACTTCTTTGTGGAGAACTGCTCCTGATGACATTTATCATCCTTGGCCCACTAAATGCCAGTAGCACTCACCCCACCCTACCCCATCAGTCACTGTGACAACAACCCCCCACACTTCCAAATGCACACTAGGGGGTGTTTCTACTCGTGATTGAAAACCACAGGTAGGGTCCGAGTCAGCTCAAGGGGAGAGAGGGAAAGAGGGAAGAAGGATGGGACACTGCTTGTGTGTGCAGGTGTGTGTGCATGTGAGTAGGTGTGTGTGGGGGGGCATGTGTGTGCGTGTGTGTGTGCGTGTGTAGTTCACCTGAATTTGGAAAAGCATGAACTTGGAGTATGAGAGACAGGGTTTGAAAGGGAGGCGAGGGGAAGGAGGGAGCGCTAGTCAAGAGGAAGAAGTATACAGAGTATTCAGGGCCACTGTTTTCCCAGCACAATCAGAACTGAACAGTTCTTAAGCCCAGCAATTCTCCGGGTGGGTGGAGCGATGACGCGGCTGCTCTGCCCCTCGCAGCCCAAGGAGCCGGCTGGAGCCAGCCGTTCCTGACCCCACCTCCAGGCCTGGAAGAGGAGCGCCCAGGAGGAGGACTTGGTGTCGGCAGACACCCTAGCGTGAGCACCACAGTTCGGAAGCTTCCCACAGAGGCCGGGCCAAGACACTGAACCTGGACTGGGTTTCTTCTCCAGAGGCCAAGGGCACAGGGCAACATGGGTGCCACTCACAGGCCACGGCCAGTCCGCCAAACTGGAGGGCCCACGCTGCAGGCCTGGCCAACACCATCCCCTTTGCACTGACCGTGTTTAGGGAGAGGACTGGGGTGAGAGGTGGCACATATCAAGGCCCCACACACGGGGCTGTGAAGGGGACAAACAAGCCAACATCTTGGCACCACCTTAGAAAGCGACGGCTGCCAAGCCAGGGACTGAACAGACACACAAGTGCGCGGACTTGGCCCCCGTCCCGTCTCTGAGGTGAACAGTCCTCAGACACATGTGCGGCTGAACTCAGCTGCTCAGCACCTTCAGCTTTTCCGGAATCGCATCCAGACGGCCCGGGACACGCACCCTGAGACTCACTGCCATCGCCCTCCCGTCATCTCACACACCTGACAAGTGGGCTCACACTCAGGCTTCAGGCCACCTCCTCCGAGCAGTCACCCTGATGGCCGGGGCTCGCTGCCTCGGTGCCCCTGCAGTGCTCTGTGCTCTCTGCGGGAGGACAGCTCCCCTGACGAGTGAGCCCTTCCGGGGCAAGAAGCAGTTCTTATGGGATGCGTGACCCAACGCCCAGTGCACAGGAGCCGCGTAAATCAACAGCCTTGCCCCGTGGATCGTCCCAGAGACACCAAACTCTTGACAGATACTGGGGCATCAACTCCCCGTCGTCGTATCTCCACCCTAACCCTCCCTCCCTCCTCTCTCCCATCACACTGGCTCTGTCTCCCAACCACTTCTGTCGGCCTCCCTCCCCTCAGCCACGGCCGGTGGGCCCCCCTCTTCTACCACGTAGACAACTGCCAGAGCTCCCCGACTGGTGCTCCCACACCCTCTTGCCCCTCCGACCCATCTTCCACTCGGCCGCCAGTGTCTTGGAAGCACATGTCAGCGTCACCTCCATGGTCCAAACCGCTTCGATGGCTCCCCGCGGCACTCTGGGGAAAACCCAGCTCTTACCATGTGAACTGCGGTTTGCAAGGCCCTGTGATTCAGCAATGGCCTCCCCAGGCTCATTTCACAACACTGTCCCCTCAATCATTCCCCCCGGCACAGCCCTGACCGCAGGGCCTATGCACGTGCTGTCCCCTCTGCCTGGAGTGCTCGCCCAGCTCCTTGTCCCCCTGCAGATATCACCTGGCTCGAGAGGCCGTCCCTGGCCACTCCGTCCAAGGTGGGGCCCTCTGCGGTCTCCACTTCTGCTCTGTAATTGCCACCGTATCCCCACGTCCCAGCTCCTAGCGCAGCACCTGGGCCGGAGTAAGTGTTCAGCTGATGTCTGTCGAATGAGTGAGTGAGTGGGTGGGTGGCCCCCCTGAACACCTGCGGTGATCTCCCACTGGGCGTCCAGGGTGCAGTTTCATTTGGTTCCTGACTAACACACTGGAAGAGTTTGGGCGGTAAACTTTTCAGCAGAAATCAAGAGTGGCTTCCTGCTTCGGAGTACATTCAGCCTGGGTACTGTTTTCTAGCCCACCCGTCAGCATCGACTGACTCCCGAGAAGCTGTCGTGGTGTTTCGCAGACTTCGACTCTCGTGTCCACAGAAACGACCTCCCAGCGTGGCCCTTGGGATGGGCCTGTCCCGGGCGTGGGGGTGGGGGGGGCAGCAGGAGGGCCAGGATGCAGCAGGGCAGGCCCAGGCTGCACAGCCCGGTGGCAGCCCTATGACAGTGGTGAGGGCTGTGGGCGCGTCTCCCGGGAGCACTGGCTCAGGGACGTCCGTTCTCCGCTGTGAGGACGCAGAAACCATTCCCCCTCCCATTACCCCAACACAGCCCTTCACCAGAGCCGGGCTGGAATCGGAGCTGTCACCCAGGGGCTACCTGGGCCATGAAACCAATGGCTGTCCTGGGGTCCCACTATCCCTGGGGCCACTCCAGGAAGATCCTACCAGCTGTCCCTCTGTCTCCTGTCCCGGCCCCCAGGACACCACCTGTTCTTATTCAGAAGTGCAGGGGCTCCCACCTGGAGTCTGACCATTTCCCCACCCCAAGGGTGCACCTGGTCCCAGGGGATGTCACCTCTTGCCTGGGTGACAGCCACAGGCCCCTGCCTGCTCCCCTGCTTCTGCCCGGACCACCCCATCTGGGAGCACAGCAGCCAGCGTGCTCCTAGCAGAGCAGTCAGGTGGAACCCTCGCCTCCCCACTGGCCAGCACGTACGGAGGACGCCCTTGGGGCGGGCCTGCCTGCTCTCCCCACCCTCACCTACTACCCCCAACCCGCTCCGCCCCAGCCACTGGCTACCCTCCAGCTCCCCAGGTGAGCTCTGTCCTGGGCCCTAGGCTGGCCGTCCTCTTCACAGGGCCTCCTGGCCCAGTCCCAGCTTTTTTTTTTTTTTTTTAATCCTCATCCGAGGACATTTTTCCATTTTTTTGTACAGACAGTGTGGGAGGGAGAGAGAGGAAGAGAGAGAGAGGGAAACATCGATGTGAAGGGACACATCGAGTGGCTGCCACCCGCACGACCCAACCAGGGCCGGGGACAAACCGCAACTGAGGTACATGCCCCCAGCGGGAACCGAACCCGGGTCTCTCCGGACCACAGGCGGACGCTCTAACCGCTGAGCCAAACCGGCCAGGGCCCAGCTTTTTTTTTAAAGAGGAAGGGGGAGAGAGAGAGAGAGAGAGAGAGAGGGAGAGGAGGAGAGAGAGAGAGAGAGAGAGAGACGGGTGTGCTGCCTCCTGCACACCTCCTACTGGGGATCAAGCCTGAAACCTGGGCATGTGCCCTGACCAGGAATCCAACTGGCGACCTTCCGGTGCCTGGGTCGACACCCAACTAACTGAGCCACAGGGGCCAGGGCCCCACTGTCATTTTCCACAGCGTCCGCCATGTCTAGCACTATACAGCTCACAGTTCACCAGCCTTATTGTTTTCTGGTCTCCTCCCCGCCGCCCCCCAGAATAACCGCTCTGCACCTGTTCTGTCCCACGGGGTATCCCAAGCTGCTGAACTGTAGACACGCTTGAGAAATGTCTGGATGGATAAAGGTGTACCTGCCTTGCCGTCGCCTCCCTGCCTCAGCTCCCAGTGTCGGGGGCTCTGGCTTTGAACCCTCCATCAGCACACGCCTGTGACAACAGTGGCCAGACTGTCCAGTGGGGGCCCTCGGTGGCTCCCAGCCACACACACACCAGCTGCCTTGCCTTGCCCGTGCCCCCGCCCCGCTCTGGAGGCCAGGTCACCCCCGAAGGCCAGTCGCAGCTCTCGGCACTTTCCTGGTGCACAGCGAGCTCCCTGGAGCCTCCTGGATCAGACTCCTTTACACCACCACTCGCCTGCCAGTGGTCCCCAAGTGAGAAGCATGCATCTGTTTTAGGACGTAGAGCTTCTTCCTCCTTCAGGTAAATGGACACAGGAGGGTGGGTACCAGCTCCTCGTTACTGATCCTGTGAGCCCTCCCCGGCCTTCGACTGCTTCCCTTGTCCCCCGGGTCACCTGGTCTGGTTTTCCTCCTTCCCCTCTGCCTGCCTATCTCAGGCTCCCCTTCCTCCTGAACCCCAGGCTCTGTCCTCCCCACGCTCCCCCTGGGTGATCTCCAGGGCCCCCCTCATCCTGAGGGCCAGCTCAGGCTCTGCCCTCAACTCTACACCCCAAGCCGATGCCTTCCCCACTGTTCAACGGCACCTCCTATGCCCTGTGACAAAAGCTGAAACTCCTGAGCCCATCACACTCCCTCCACGAACTGTCTCCACAAGAAGCATGTTCCTGCCCCCTCACCCCTGACAGTGGGTGGTCTCTGAGTCCTGAAGGTTCTCAGGCCCCAGACCCCTTGCCCACAGCCACTGCCTGGCCACTGCGCTCTCCCCTGGACCAGCACCTGCTCCCTGCTGCCTTCGGTCTCCTGCGCCCCGCCCACCCAGCAGGGCTGTTAAAGGTAACCTGGCTGGGAGGTCCCCCGCTCAGACCCTCCACAGCCAGGGCATGCGTCCGAGATCCCCTGTGCACCTCCGCTGGGCGGCGCTCACTCCTCTGGCCCAGCTTCCCACGGCTGCTGTGCCCTTCAGCTGGGAGGGACAGGCTGTCGTGGCCTCCGGTCCCGTGCCTCTGCCAGAACCCAGCCCCTTCCCACCTCCACGCCCACGTTTCCCGAGCATGACTCCCCCTCGGCTCAGCCATGACGCCTGCAGGACACCTCCTCGGTCCGACCCTGTCCCCTCAGCTGCCACCTGGAGCCTCCTCGTGCAATTCCTGTGTGCGCTGCCTCCACTCGCTGTCCACAGGCGTCCCAACCTCCACACGGAAAAAACAGAACCCTGATCTTCCCCCGTGAGTGTTCCCTGCGGGTTCACCCCGTCTTACCCCCGGCGTCACCCTCAGTCTGTGGCCACAGGGAGAGCTCTACACATACCTGTGAATGAGCACACGGCTGAGTGGTTTACTTCTCCTTCAGCACATGAGGTCGGTGTCCCGCTGACAGGACACCCCCGTGACCACTGACATGGTTTCTTGAGTGGGAGGGGGAGGTGTGGACTCCTAGCCTGAAGGTACGGACCCGGGGGGGAGGCACCCTTGGCCATCACAGCGGACGAAGGGGACAGCCTGTAGCAGATGCCGTGGTCCCTTTCTGGGCTGGCTCGGCTTCCACGGGCGGTGTCGCATCTCTGCGTGGGGAGGTTGACCGCACCCCTTCCCCCCGCAGCTCCCTCGGCCCCCAGGTGCTGCGAGTGACCCCCCATCTCTCAGAGCTCCCCAGTGGGACTAGGCTCCCTCCAGCACCCACAGTGCTAACTGGTTTGATATCACACCCTTTGCTGCCTGTCACCCTTTCCTGCCTCCCAAATAGCCACTTGCACCTGAATTCTTGTCTCCGTGTCTGTTTCTGGAGATGCCCAAGCTCAGGCATGATCCCGATACTCCCTGGCAAATGGCATTCTCATAAAAAATGTCGGTCCCGCCAGGCCTTACACCAAGAGGTCACCAGTTCGATGCCTGGTCAGGGCACATGCCCAGGTTTGGGGCCTGATCTCCAGTGGGGGGCATGCAGGAGGCGGCCAATCGATGTTCTCTCTCATGGATGTTTTGATCTCTCTCTCCCTCTCCTTTCCTCTCTCTCTAAAAATCAATAGAGAAAAGAAAAAAAAATGTCGGTCCTCTCCCTACCCCATTTATCCTGGAAAGTGCATCTTCTGTCTTCCTCGTCTGGTCACCTGCACTCATTCATTCAAACACTCAGGGTGCACTTCCCACGTGTCAAGCTGTGAGCTGTCTCTGGGGACAAAGATGAATCGACAGTCCCCGTCCTCGGGGATCGGATCAGAAACGTAAGAGGTCAGACCGACTGTGTCCTGGACACAAGTGGGGCCCCCGAGATGAATTCTGTAACAATGTGAAACAGCTGATACTGACAGGGTGACCACCCTGGGCCGGCGCTGCCCTGAGCACTGTCGCCTGGGTCCAGGTGTGGCCTGGTGGGGGGATGAGGGGAGAGGCAGCCATACCAAGCCCTGGTCCAGTTTAAGAGGGTTTTGGAGGTGGAGTAACCCTCTTAAACCCCACCAGGCCACATCCAGGTTCCTCCATCACTATCTCTCCCCTGGACCCAAGTAACAGCCTCCTCACTGGAGAGCCAGTGTCTGTAAAGTGTAAATGATGCCACACAACTCCCCTGCTCAAAACTCTCTAGAGGCTTCTAGTTGCACTTCAGAGAAAACCCCAGCCCTGCGCCTGCGTGGTCGGGCCCTGCCTCCCTCTGGGACTCCCCAACTCCTGTCTCCTTCACCCAGCAGCCAGCCCTTCATGCACCCAAGGGCTTCCCACATGAGGACCGTGCACTTGCTGGTCCCTCTGCTGAGCACGACCTTGCCCCAGACTACAGCCCTTCAGTCAGCTCTCAGCTGAAATGTCACCTCCTATCCCCAGCCTGTACAATCTAGGCGACCACCCAGCTATCCCTATCAGATCAGATCGTTTTGTTACCCTTACAGCACACATTATCTTCTATTTTCCTGGTGATATTTGTGGTCTGTTTATCTTCGGTCCCACTCCTCCACCCTGCCTGTGCACACTTACAGAGCAACCTATAACCTCCATGACTGCAGGGACCCTCCTGTCCTGTTCACCACTGCATTCCCAGAACCTAGCGCAGTGTCTGGCAATAGCAGATAGTCAAAAATCTTTGCAAAAGAAATGAATTAGTAGCGACCGAGGACCTATGATATGCCAGGCACGTGCTAAGGAGCTGGGCTGTAAGTGGACACAGCAGACACATGGCCGTTGTCTGCATCTAGCAAAGGATCCAGGCACAAGTCAAGTAATAGATACTTAATGGGTGGGATGATTGCTATAAAGGCAAAGAAAAGTTCAAAAAGTGTGTACGTGTGTGTGTGTGTGTGTGTTGAGGGAGGGTGGCATGGTTTTAAAATGTGCACAAATCTTAGCCACAGCAATTAGATAAGAAGAAAAAATAAAAGGGATCCAAATTGTAAAGGAGGAAGCTAAACTGTCATTACTCACAGATGACATGATATTGCACATAGAAAACCCTAAAAACGCCATAAAAAATCTACTAAATTTAATAAATGAATTTGGCAAAGTAGCAGGATACAAAATTAACATGCAGAAATTGATGGCATTCTTACACACCAATAATGAACACTCAGAAAGGGAAATTAAGAAAACAATCCAAAATAAATAAATAAAATAGCTGGGCCCTGGCTGGTTTGGCTCAGTGGTTAGAGCATCAGCCTACGGTTCAGAGAGACCTGGGTTCAGTTCCCGCTAAGGGCACGTACCTTGGTTGCAGTTTGTTCCCGGCCCTGGTTGGGTTGTGCAGGTGGCAACCACTAGATGTGTCCCTTTCACGTCGATGTTTCTCTCCCTCCCTCCCACTCTATCTGAACAGAAAATGAAAAAATGTCCTCGTGTGAAGATTAAAGAAAAGAAAATACCTGGGAATAAACTTAACCAAAGAGTTAAAAGACTTGTTCTTAGAAACCTAAAGGACATTAAAAAAAGAAATAGAGGAGGATATAAAAATGTGGAAATATACACCATGTTCATGGATTGGAAAAGTCAGCATCATTAAATATCCATACTGCTCAAAGCAATCTACAGATTCAATATGATCTCTATTAAAGTACCAATGACATATTTCACAGATCTAGAACAAATATTCCTAAAGTGTATATAGAACCATAAAAAAACCTCGAATACCCATAATGATCTTGAAAAAGAAGAACAAAGTGGGAGGGATCATAATTCCAGATATCAAGTTATATTACAAAGCCATCATAATCAAACCAGCCTGGTACTGGCACAAGAACAGGCATATAGATCAATGGAACAGAACAGAGAACTCAGAAATCAACCCAAGACAGTATGCACAATTAATATTTGACAAAGGAGGCAAGAGCATACAGTGAAGTAAAGACAGTCTCTTCAATAAGTGGTGTTGAGAAAACTGGACAGCTACATGCATACCCAGCCCTGGTTGGTCATGCCACTCGATGTGTCCCTTTCACGTCCATGTTTCTCTCTCTCTCTCTCTCTCTCTCTCTCCTACTCTATCTGAACAAAAAATAGAATAATGTCCTCGGGTGAGGATTAAAAAAAAGCCCTGGCTGGTAGAGCGTTGGCCCACAGACCAGTGAATCACGGGTTCGATTCTGGTCAAGGGCACAATCCTCAGTTGCAGTTTGTCCCTGGCCCTGGTCAGGTTGTGCAGGAGGCAACCAGTTGATGTGGTTCTATTACATTGATGTTTTTCTCTGTCTCTCTCTCTCTCTCTCTCCCTCCCTTGCACTCTATCTGATGATAAATGGAAAAATATCCTTGAGTGAGGAATTTAAAAAAAAAAAAAATGGAACTGCCATTTTTGACCCAGTGATCCCACTACTTGGGATACTATATATCCTAAGACGCCTGAAACTCCAATCAGGAAGAATATACATACCCCTATGTTCATAGCAGCGCTATTTACAATAGCTAAGATCTGGAAACAACCCAAGTGCCCTTCAGTAGATGAGTGGATAAAAAAGCTGTGGCGCACAGGTACACAATAGAACACTACGAAGCTGTAAGAAAGATCTCTTATTCTTTGAGATGACATGGAGGGACCTGGAGAGTATTATGCTAAGTGAAATAAGCCAGTCAGAGAAAGACAAGTACCACCTGACCTCACTTATTTGTGGAACATCATGAACAAAATAAGCTGTCGACCAGAAGAGATCCAGAGCCATGGACCCGGGGAACAGACTGACAAACCTCAGAGGGAGGGGCAGAGGGAGGGGTGGGAAGAGATAAACCAAAGAACGAATATGCATATATGCACAGCCAGAGGACACAGACATTAGGTTGGGGAAAGCAGGAGCTGGGAGGGACTGAGGAGGAGGTTGTCAATGGGGAAAAAAGGAGACATCTGTAATACTTTCAATATAAAAAAAAAAATGTACGCAAATTCTCTGACGCTCCTCTGTCAACGGGTGGAACTGACTTCCCTGCTCCTGCGATGTGAGCGGCCTTGGTCGCTTGATTCCAAGAAATGAGCGCAGCAGGAGTGATGGAGCGTGACTTCCTCAGCTACCTCAGCCGGAGGGGTACATCTCCCACCTGCTCTCCAGCATGGAACGCAGCCACCATGCGTGAGGCAGCCTTGGCCGCACGGAGGCATCACGTGTAGATGTTCTGGTATATTAGCCCCGCGGGGGACCCAACCAACAGCCAGCGCCACCCGCCAGACACAAGAAAGCCTTCAAGGTGGCCCCAGCCTGGTCAACTGACTGCAATCACATAAAAGACCCCAAGCGAGGACCTCATAGTGGATTCTCGTGAACCCCATAACCTTGAGAGGAAAGGAGAATGCATCTGTGTTGTTTGTGCAACCACTAAGTTTGGGGGCGATTTGTCCCATCGCCACAGGGAAGCAGAGCAGGGAATGCGTGACCTCTGTGGAAGTCAGGGGAGCTTTTCCTGGAGGACATTTGAGTGGACGTGGGCAGGAGGTAGCTACTTTGATGGAAGCCCTGCAGACGCAAGAACTAGTATGTGCGCAGGGTCCAGGCAGGAAGGAGCAAAGCCATCAAGGAACGCAAAGGGACCTGTGCAGCGGCCTCCAGTGATGGAGGGAGAGGCAGGCAGAGGATGCAACAGGAAGTAGTCAGGTGGCCTCCGATTACTCCCCTCCTTAGCAAGGCACCCTCTTGGAGCCCTAGATGCCTCAGAGAAATTGGGGCTAACACAAAGGCGTGTTTGAGGATTAATGAGATGAAGAAAGCGGAGCTTCCACCTCAGTATTGGGAACTAAGTATCAGTTTCCTTCTAGTGTTTTGGGTGGCAACAAAAAGAGCACCCTAGAACTGCCACAGTCCCATACTCCCTCTCTCTGTTAAAACTCGGCCTTCAGCTCACAGAGATGAAACAGGTAACCCATTCCTAGCTCCTAGCTCCACTGCTGCTGTGTGACCTTTGGGGAGTCACTTAACCTCGTCTTTGATTTTTCTAGGAATAAAATAAGTGTAAAAATGAAAATCTCGACCCAGACTTTGAACGTGGTGAAGACAGGCACCAGGAACGGCAGGCTCCCGCTGGGCTCTGCCAGCGCTATTTTGGGCCCAGCCAGCCTCAGAGCAGGGCTCAGAGAGGGGCCCTGCGCTTCGCTGGAGGGCTGGTCCGCGCCTCCCGCCACAGCCTCAGCGGCTGGGTCACAGGCAGGGACCACGGGCCACCGCGGACGTGGGCAAAGTAAGCACTGTAGGCCCTGAGCTCTGGCGGCTGCTGTGGGCTTTTGGCCAGGCCCCGCAGCAAGTCTTTGTCTTGCCTTTGCCAGGGCACACCCCTGCCCACACCTTCCAGAAATACCTTCACCCGGGGGACTCTGGTTGACTTTGGGAATCACAAGCCTGGTGAGGACTGCGCTGGAAGAAACTCTCGGAAAACCTTTCCCTTTCTGTTGAACTCCTAGGGAGTCTACACATCATTAAAGAACCCATTTCAGCCTGGCTAGTGTGGCTCAGTAGTTGAGCATCGACCCATTCACCAAGAGGTCCCTGGTTCGATTCCCAGTCAGGGCACATGCCCAGGGTGTGGGCCCGATCCCCAGTGGGGCGCATGCAGGAGGCGGCCAGTCGATGTTCTCTCTCATTGATGTTTCTGTCTGTCTCTCTCTCTCCCTTCCTCTCTATCTAAAATAAATAAATAAATAAGAACTATTAAAACAAAACAAACAAAAAAAACGAACCTATTTTATCTTTGAGTTTCTAATCGGATCCTTCTTTCTCAGCAAGGAGCTGCCAGAAACATGTTTAAGCAATTCCAAACCTGAAGGTCACTGGACTATTATTATTACAACTGTTATCATTAGTATTACCTATTAGCTGCATTTTATTGAGTGTTACTAAATAAATGTGCTGTGTAAACTTTATGGCACTAAACCCTCATGACCACCCACAGGTGGCCAGTATTGCCATTAGCCCCATTTTACAGATGTGAAAATTGAGGCCCCAATCACTTAGCTAATGAACAAGGGTTGGGCCAAGGTCAGGAGGGCAAAAAAGCCAGGCTGAGCCACTGCACTGTAACACGGCCTTTCAACCATGTGGTTTCTGCCAAGAACAGCCCATATAAACTCCAATCACTCGGAAATCCCTTCTCAGATAGGGATCATCAACCCCACTTTACAGCTGAGGAAACTGAGGCTCTGAGAGGGGTGCACCATGCTCAGGGCCACAGAGTTAGGAGTGGAAGGGCTGGGACTGATGCTAAAGCCCCTGACCTCATGGCCACTCTCTCGGACACTGGTTCTCAAGGTGTGCACCGCGGGCCAACACAGCAGCATCACCAGAGGGTATGTCGGGAGTGCAAACCCTCGGGCCCCGCCCAGACCGCCTGAATCGAGAATTCTGGGGATGGGGTCCAATAACCTGTGTTGAAACAAGCCTTCCAGGGGATTCTGACCACATGTTTGAGAACTATGGGTCTAGTGTCTCCTCACGGCCCACAGCTTGCAAAAGTTTGCAAAGTGTGCCACCTCAGCTGAAGTGAGGGGTGGTGGGCAGAGTTTGGGGCAGAAAGTGGAGATGCTGCTCAAGACTATTCCACCTCACAAGAACCTTCTGCATGCCCCTTCCTGGTGGCGGGCAGGACTCAGGGCACAGCTGTCTCAACACACCTCCCAGGGCTGCTGGGAGGGGGCACAGCGCTGGGTCCCCAGAGAGGGATGCGGGGTCGAGTTGCCTCCGAAAGTGATGAGATCCACATGGAGTTGGGGGCTAGTGATCCAGAGAGTTCCATGGTAAAACGAAAGAAAACAGACGTAGCAAAAACAGAACACCACGTCGCCTTTGTCAGAAGGGTGTTCCGGCAGAAGGGCGACCAACTGCCCTGGTTTGCCCAGGACTGAAGGGTTTCCAGGATGCTGGACTTTCAGGGCTAAAGCCAGGGCAGTCCGGAGCACACCAGGACAAGCAGGTCACCCTGGAGGAGGAGGCCTGCCTGGCCACGTGGAGGCACCCGATCCGGGCGAATGTTTCCGGCAGTCCCCTCCATGGGAGACTTTACAGGTCTGTTGAATACATGCAGAGATTCCTCTTTTTTCTTTCTCCCTCTGTCCCAGACACCAGCACAGAAGCCCAGGCTCCTGCAGGCCAACGTGCCGTCAGCAGGGGTCTCCTCCTGCTGGGCCCCTAACTCTGGGCCTGTGCTTCAGCCCCTCCCTCCCCTCCACAGCCCATCTGGCCTCCCTCTGCTCCAAGGTCTACCAGGGAATTTTTTCATGCCTTTCCAAACTCTCCCTCCCCACCCCTTCGGGAATTATCCCCTCCTCAACAGCATCCTCCCAGGCCGCTGGGTATCAGAAGGATTTTCACAGGGTGATCGGCAGCAGTGGTTGATACCGGTTCAGTTTCCAAAAGCACTTTTCACTTACGGGACTCCTCGAGTCCACCCCTCGCAGTGGGCAGAACTCTCCAACCTGGTTTGCAGAAGACGAACCTGAGGCTACGGGCCGGCCCCTTAAACACACAGAGTGGCTGGGCTGGCGCCAGCAGAGGCTCGGGGTAAAGACTCTCACGCTTTCCCATCTTGTCATTCCCCGGACCCAGCCAGTGGGAGGGTCCCTGGGTGCCTCTGGGTGCACCTGTGTCCCCAGCGTGGCGCTGGACTCAGACCAGGCACTCGGTTAACGCTCCCCAGGTGAAAGAGAGGCGCTTGTGAGGGGCAGGGATTCAAGGCACATCTGATGAGCAAGTGAGTGGGGGCTGACATGAGCCTGGAGCCAAAGTATTCAGAAAGATGGCAGGAAAGGACTCCCCTGCAAACCCCTCTGCAAATGGCAGCCCATTGGACCGTGAGCGGCGTGAGGGCAGGGCTGCCTCTTTCTGGCTCACCACTGACTTCCCAGCCCAGCACCTGGTAAGCTCCATGCCTACCTGTTAAAGGGCAACAGAGGCTCCACTGAAGCCCTGTGCCCTCTGGGAGAGAGGCTCACTTCTTCCCTTTAGAGAACAGCAGAAGCCGTGGATGTGCCCAGAGCTCTGTCTGACATTATACTGGGCACTACTTGTGTGCAGGGTCTGAATGAGCTCAAGGAGGATCAAGAGGATGCACAAAACACATTCTCTGCCACTGGTCTAATCTGTCAAGTGCTCGTGGCTGTGGGGTGCATCCAGTGTCCTCTCTGCCCAGAGTTCATGCCATGACCTTGGGAGGCTGCCACTCCCTTACCCTCTATCCCTACACTCCAACTCCAAGGGTGGTCACATGGCCCAGGCCTGACCAATCAGTACATTCCATCCCATAGGCCACCATGATTAGTCCAGGGATGGACACGTGACCCAAGCTGGTCCATGAAAGTCAGTCCCAGGACGTCAGCCTTTTGGGAAAGAGAAGCTCGGTTTGTAGGGAAATGACTAAATGTAAGGTTGATGGAATCCTGGACCCACGAATCACAGGGACTGGACCAGCCCGAGAGGAAAGGCAACTCCGGAGAAATCAGAAGAGAAAGGGACAGGGAGACAGAAATCCAATACTATCATCATGTAAGACCAGCTGTTGGAATATCCTGATACATGAGCCAAAAAGCTCACATCTCCCTCCCTAGTTTTTGCATTGCTTAAGCCTCTTCAAGATGGGTTTCTGCTGTGTCTACCTAGAAAAGTCCACCACAGGACCAACTACATCTCTCTCCTCACCCAGAAGTGCCCTCAGCCCAGAGCTCAGCATCAGGCCGCTGTCCTCTCCCAGTACCTTCTCTGCAGTCCCCGCCTGGCTGCAGGCCCTCAGGGGTGGTTTGGGGACTGAATTATCTCGAGTCCCTCCTTTGACTCTAGTCTGGTAACTCATCCCCAATCCCCCCTCCAGATTGTCAGAGTCAATCTTTCAGAAGCAGACATACAGAATCACGTCATTTTCCTGCTTAACACCTTCGTGGACTGACCATTGTCCATAGTGGTTTCCTACCTAGAGGATGGGGTACTTGTCCCAGCACCTAAGGGAGCTGGTTTTCAATAGCACAGGGACCCAGCATTCAAACACAGTGAAACATAGAACAAGAAATCAGGCCCTTTTGATACTCTTACAAGCCTTCTGATTTCTTTACAGAGAAGAATCTCCACATGGATACCACGGCTCTGACACCCTGCTACCACTTACTTCATTTCCATTACAATTATTTATTTATTTTAAATTTATTTTAGAGCAAGAGGAAGGGAGGGAGAGAGAGAGAAACATCCGTGTAAGGAAGAAACATTGATTGGCTGCCTTCCATATGCACCCTGACCAGGGATCGAACCTGAAACCCAAGCATGTGTCCTGACCAGGAATTGAACCCGTGGCCCTTTGGTGCATGGGACGATGCTCCAACCAACTGAGCCACGCCGGCTAGGGCTCATGACAATTATTTTTCTGGTCACCTTTATGTATGTAAGTAATACTGGTTTTTCACTGACAGTAGTTGGGTCAAATTTTCTTTGGAAATTAATTTGTGTAAATACAAGATTGAGTGTATTTAAAGAAAAAACGGCAAATAACTGGAAGTATTTGGATATGGTGAATGACATTTGGCAAACAATGATTCATAGGAGGACATGTGATCTAACCAGCCACACACACAAGGCCCTTTCCAGTCCGCCCCTTGACCACTCCCATAAACCCACTGAAGGGCTTGTGACTCCCAAGGAGAGTCTCATGGAGTCATGCCTCCAAGCCTTTGCCCATGCTGTTCCTTCTGCCTGGATGCCCTTTCCCCATGACCTCCATGCTGACCTAGAACAATCCCATTTATTCTTTAAGACCCAGGTCAATGCTACTGCTTACTGTGGCCCAACTACTCAAGGATTTCCTGTGCACCCGGAGAGGAACTTCTGTGTTCTCTCAGGCCACCTTCTGCAGGTTGCTGACAGGAGGGCCTTCCCTTTGAGCTGAGAGCGCCCAGGAGACCAGACTGGTCTCTCACCTCTGGGTCTGGCATAGAAGCTCCAGGCAGGGAGCCTGGTAGGCCAAGGTTCTCTACTTGAACTTGCATTTGAACCACCTCAGCACTTACTGTAATGCTACCTCCTACGCCCCACCCCAATAACTCTGAGTGAGTGGGTCTGAAGTGAACCCCTGCAGTTGCACTTAAAAAATGCTTTAGGCAATGTTGGGGACCCCACTCTGAGAAGCACCAGCCACAGATGTCAGGTAAGAATGGAGACAGGTAAGGGCCTAACAGACAAAATGCAGAAATGCCCGTAAACTGCAGAGACGCCCCCCAGCACCACTGCCTGGACACCAAGAGCCTGGACACACAGCTGACCAGACAGCAAGCATCGTCAAGGTTATTTGAAAAATGCCCCAATAACTCCACGGAGATATGTTTACCAAGGGAGAGCCACACAAGATCATAGGCATTTTACAGGCCGCAGCGGGAGCGATCAATGCAAAATATAGAATCTCTTGTTAGAGACCCTTCAACTAGCAATTGTAGGCAGGGAACTTAGCCCGTGGAGGTCAGGGCTGAGGCCATTCCTGGGTAAAGAAACCCTCCTTTGTTTGAATGACCAGGAAGTCGAATTGTTCAAAGATGAAATCAAGGCAGCCGGGCGAGGGGGCGGTGAGGCAGAGTTCACTGCGGATGCTGAAAAGCATCCATGTCGCTTGGCTCCCAGAGCCTTCACTTTGGTTCTATACTAATTGCCTCCTTAAACTTGAATTAAAGTCGAAAAATGAAACCATATGCGTGGGTGGGGTATGTAAGACCAGTGTCCAGGGCCTGCCAAGCGGAGTCACTCATCAAATGGAGATTGACTTTTATCTGATTAACTGATGGAGAAACATCCTTCTCCATCTCGCAGGAGCAGGCTGTGGGAAAGGCGTTTTGCAGACTGCAGGGAAAAGTTAGGCCTTGGCTTCCCTCCTGCTTGGCCAGTGGAAAATTACAAAGGAAGCAAGGCTGCCCTCTGCTATGCTCCCAGGTTCTCCCTGGGCCCGGAAAACACAGAGAAACCGGAAACAAGCCGGCCTTTACTTACCTGGGGCGGAGAGGAGTCTGGGAGGTGGCGGAGGCGGGGGTGGCGGGGGCAGCGGAGGAGGGGGCCGGCACTGGCAGACGTGTTGACAGCTGTCAGTCACTTTGGAGCAGGACTTCTGGGGCTCACCTTGTGTCACCTGCAGAAATGGGCACACATGCCCAAGAGAAGTCAATGAGGCAACTGGGACCCGACATGGGCCCATCCCACCCACTGCCTGGCAGGCTGGAACTTGGGGTTCTTCCCTCAGACCAGGGCAGGAAGAATAGACAGAAGCTGGGCTGGCTCAGAGAAAACAACGTGGGAGGCTGGCTTGGCGGGTTTGGAGACTCAGGCTTTATTCCCAGCTCTGCGAGGGACCTGCTCTGGGGCTGTCACAAGTGACGTCAGTATTACTGAGAGGTAGACAAGAACTTGAGGGTTTGCTCCCAGTAGCTTCCCATCAGACAGGTGAGGACACTGAGGCCCAGGAGAAGCGGCTACCCAAGGTTCTCTCACCGGATGTGAGAGGATCCTGATTTTACCTCCTGGGTAAGCAGACCCAGCCAATTCTCCTGCTTCCCGGCAACGGTACCAGGCCACGCCCTCACCTTCCTGGCCCCCAGCTCCTGACAGCCTTCCTGGGACGGCCAAGGCCCTCGGTCTTTGGGGGAGCAGCCTTATTCAGCCAGGCGTCTGCTTGGGTGACCCCCATGACCAAGGGGAGTCTGAGAGGTCCTGTGCAAAACACACCCGGCCAGACCACCACATCCCTCCAAAATGCCCGAATGCCTGCCCGCAGCTCAGGGTGTCACGTGGCCCCAGGGTCCTGCCCCACCGTGTCCAGCCCCACCTCACCCCAAGCGCTCACCCTGGGCTCTGCCCTCAGTGTCCTTCTTCCAGTGTCTGGGCCCCGGCCACACCCCTTCGCTGTGCGCCTGCGCTCCAGTGGCCCAGCCTGTTCGCCCACCCCTCCTCCTTGGGGAAGGTCTCTACCCTCCCTGACCTGGTCAGATCTCCTTCATATAGGCTCTTCCCGCCCAGGTTCCACTCTGTGGGGCAGAACTTCAGGTGATTACCTGGTTCCGCCCATCAACACCGTTGGACTCGAGATGTACCGGGCAGGGGCCAAACCTTGTATCTTTTCTCTCACTATCATAACCCGGCACCTATGGGAATCCCTAGCATTCCGTAAATATTTGGCGAATGAATGAACAAATGAATAAATATTAGAACCTGGACCAGAATCCACGCCTCCGAGTCCCAGCCTGGTGTTTTCCACCGCAGTCTGTTTCCCGCCCACAGGCTGGGAGCTCGCGTGAGTGGGCTGTGCTGCACCAGCGGTTCCAGCCCCGACCGCCCCAGAACCTCCAGGCGGCTTTCAAACACTCCCACCTGAGCCTTACCCTGGATCCGTGAGGTCAGCGTCTCTGCGGGGGCAGCCAGGCACGAGGGTATTCTGTTTAGCTTCCCAGGTAAACTTCTAAAGGAGGCTTAGACCGGCTGCCCGCACCCCTCCCGAGACAGAGGGCCGTAAACGCACCAGGCTGGCGCTTGGTGCCTGTCCCGGGGAACAAGCTGGTGGTCACCCCCACCTCAATAATGCCCGCGGTCAGTTTCTCTGGCTGTCGTCTTTAGTGAGTAGAGACCTAGAACCCCAATTTCTCTGCAACCAGCCACGTGCAGCTGCCTTTAGAGGCCACTGCTGACCCTTTGCTGCCCGTGTGGCAGAGAGCCCGCAGGGCTGGGACGCTCTTCGCATTTGGCAGATCTGCACAGGCTGGATAAGGGCCACGGGGATGACAGCAGGAGGTGAACTAATTTACGGCCCTGACAATATCTGCCAGGCCGAGAAGCTCCTACTCACCCCCTTTTAGCGTTTTTAAAGGACCACGGATGGCGTACAAACTCTGGAAGGCAATGTTACCTCCCACTGGGAAGAGCACATTCTCAGAGGGGGAGCCTTTTCTCAGTCATTTTACGAAGATGATGAACCGTACACGTCAGTGGCAAATCCCCTGACCTCTCCTCCGGCACAGTCGCACCGCTGAGCCTGTCCTCTGGGTTCCGACCTTCTAGGACTATGGGGGTTGCTGGAGAGCTCCATCCTCCCAGCAGCTGGCCTCTGAGATCGGTCTCTGCTGAACTCGACCAAGTGCGTAAACGTCGAGCAATGACTGCCATTGCCAAAGCAATTGCTTTCCCACGCTCCAAAGTGCAATTTACGTGAGAGTTCAAGAGCAGAGTGTTTGTTTAACCCGGCCCAACACAATGACCTATTTTTGTGCGAGGCTATCACGGCACCGATGTATAAGAGAGTTTAATGCGATGAAATTATAGGCAGGGAAACCGGGGCCAAGTTTCAAGGCTGCAAGGGGGAGGAAGCATTTCAGAAAGCCGCGGTGTCTCGGACAGGGGCCGCTGGAAAAGGGGCCAGCACAACTGCCTAGCTACCCGTCACCACACCAGTATCCCGTCTGGGCTGGCTGTCCTTCTTCCTGAGGGGTGGGCCCCACTTGGGTCCCTCACTGGAGTTTGGTCCAGCGCAAACCAGTGGCACCTGAGCCTCTTGCCGCTGGCTGTTGGTTCCTCAAACCCTTTATCCACTTGCCAACTTCCATTCTTCCTTCAGACTCAGCTCCTGCACAGCCTACTGTGTGTCAGCCATGGGAGACAGCGGTCATTTCCCCACGAGGACACCCGGGAGAGGTAGTGTTACCATCCACACTTAGCGGGTGGGGCAGCGGGCTCCGTGAGGGTAAGTAATTGACCAGAGTGGCACAGAGCCCAGCATTCAGTTGGTGCTCAGTGACAAGATGTTTTGGGACATGATCTGCCCACCAGTGCAAAAATATGGGGTCTATGTCATCCCCCAATCTGGGTCCGCTTTGGGGTTCTGAGGATTGGTGGTGTTGCATTTAGACAAGTAGAGAGGAAACCTCAGTGCTAGGAGCTTGTCTCAATACCTGGCTTGCTTGGTGTTTTATCTTAGGGAGTCTCACAAGGAAAAGAAACTTGCCCTTGAAGTCTCCTACATTTTTTTTTTTTTCTTTATTGATTTTAGAGAGAGAGGAAAGGAGAAGAAGAGAGAGATAGAAACATTGATGAGGGAGAACACCGATCGGCTGCCTCCTGCATGCCTCCCACTAGGGGTCAGGCCCACAACCTGGGCATGTGTCCTGACCGGGAATCAAACTGGCGACCTCTTGGTGCATGGGTCGACGCTCAGCCACTGAGCCACACCTGCCGGGAGAAGTCTCCTACTCTTAACTAGACTTCGGTAAGAAGGAGCAAAGACCCAGAGAGGTCAATGACTTGCCAGAAACCCACAGAGTAAAAGCTGGCGTCATTACTGCCGGGACAAGTTATTCCATTTCTGCCATCACCTGCCCTCCCTCCGCTGCTCTGCAGCGTCCTGGGGCCAGAATCTGAGGCACAGGGAGGTCCTGCAGTCACCTGGAATTGGTACCTGTCACTGTAGTCTGGGGGACAAGGTACTCCATGGCTGCCAGTCCTCAGTCCTGGCCAATTAGTCCAACTTTCTGGTCCAGTGATGTTGCCTCCTAAACAGTTCTTAAATCCATCCACTTCTCCCTATGACCACGCTAAGCCAGGACACCATCATCTCTCTGCTGGCCAGCCCTGGCTTCTCATTACAGTTGGGTGAAATATAAAGTACTCTGTTAAATTTTAAACAAACAACAACCAATTTTTTAGTATAAGTATGTCCAAAATGTTGGATGGGATATACTTATGCTGAAGAACAATATGTGGTTTATTTGAAATATAAATTTAACTGGACGTCCTATTTTAGTTGTTGTTAATCCTAACTGGAGCATATTTTTCCATTGATTTTTAGAGAGTGGAAAGAAGGGAGGGAGGGAGATAAAGGAGAAAGAAAGAGAGAAACATTGATGTGAGAGAGACACATTGATTGGTTGGCTCCTGCATGACCCTGTCCGGGGCTGGGGACAGAACCTGCAACCCAGGTACGTGCGCTTGACTGAAACTGAACCCAAGATCCTTGAGTCTGCAGGCCGATGCTCTTACTGCTGAGCCACACCGGCCAGGGCAGGACATCCTGTATTTTTATTTGCTCAATCTGGCAGCCCTACCCTCACCAGCCTCTTTGACCCTTACTTCACCTCCTCCCTGAATCCATCTTTCCTGATAGAGCTGGACTGGGATTTCTAAACAATCTGAGAAGGTCATCTTCTGCTTAAAACCTTTGACAGTCCCTGTAGCCCACAGGCTCAAGTCCAAAGTGTAAGATACAATGTTAGTGGCTCATAACAGTGGCCTCACCATAACAGTGGCCTCAGGCTATCTTGCCTGTATTTACTTGTTTAATTATCTCTCCAGTGCCAGACTGTTGATGCCAAGAGGGCCGGGACCACTAGGTCCCTTGCACTTAACACAGGGCCTGACAAACAGTAGGTACTCAGTAAATGCTGCTGAATACATAAGCAAAGCTGTAGTGACCAGCTCTAGGGGCAGGTCATCACTGCTTGGGCCTGGGGATAATAACTTGTCAGCACACAGAGACCCATAGGCTAGGATCTGAGCCTGTCTCCCTCACAATGGCTTTAGGAAGACACCCACAAAGATGATGGCTCCTGGCATCTTCTGTGGAGACAGGCCAGCACCACAGTAACTTGATGAGACACACTCCTGTCACACCTAATAAATTTGCCAGCCTGTCCTCCTCTTCGCTTGCAAAAAAAGGAATCATCTGAAAGTGAACTTAAAAGAACCCTAAATCACAAAAGCTCAAAATCTCAATTCCAGACACATTAAAGAGAAAAGGGGGAGACTCGCGGATGCCCCCACACCAACCTTGCGGCAATTTAAATGTCATCTGACTTCAGTGATTAAGTTTTTCATCATCTAGTCAGCATCCAGAGGCTTGGGGGTGATTTCAAGGTAGGAACCTGGTGCTTTGGGGACCACGGGTCTCTCACTTCACCAATGATCCTATTAACTAGAGGACTTCGTTATGTCGGCCTCACCCTTCCAAATGCTTACAACTTCGGGGGACCCTTCCGGCAAAATGCTCATGAAAGCACAGATAGCTCTGAGTTCTTTCTTTATGTTCAGGAAACTCCTATGATGTGACGGATTTTAATCTCTCCACTTAAAGGGAAATACACAGCTTCTGCTTTTCCTCTCCTCCCTGTTCCCCTGGAGTCACAGCTTTTGCTTAAAAACCAGATCCATCCATTCCAAGTCCCCTTTCCCTTGGCTTTTCAGTCCTTATCATTTGTAGATTAATTTTTCCAGCGCCTCCAGCCAAGATTTTATTCTTTCTACTTGTCTAGAGGATTCCTTTTTTAATTGATTTGTATTGAGTAACAGCATCTGAAACACACACACACACACACACACACACACACACACACACACACACACACAATTGTGTTAAGTACTGCCTGGTTGAAGGATATTGTTAAAAAACCAGGCTGCTTTCACAAACGTATTTCTTTGGTGGGGAGGGGGGCAGGTTGGTGGGTCTCCTATTTCCACCCGGCAGAACTCTAGTCTCGGAGACAGACAACATCATTGTGTTGCTCTCTATACTAGCTGAAAAGTCTCATGAAAAACTGTGAGCAAACGAATATAAAAACGAAGTGAACCTAACATCTGAGGTTCAACTAAAAGTTGAACAAGGGAAGCTGGTCCCCAACTACCCGAGTGTTTAAAAGTGGCAAAATCCTGCATCCTGAGGAGGCAGAGCTGAGTTTAATAACTGCTGTTTCACACATTAGACAAAGCTGTCAATTCCGAAAGGAAAACAATTGTGAGTGAGGCAGAGGCAAGCCAGAGAAGAGAGCAGAAGACAGGCCTGGTGCTGGGTGGGGGGTGGACCCTGATCAAACCACTCAACCAGCATGCTGCGTCCAGCTTAGAACTCTTGCTTCTCTCCTAGTGGTCACTCTGCCACCATCCAAACAGGACTGACTGAGCTGGTTCCCAGCAGGGCCCCAAAACTAGGGACAGCTCATGGACCATGGCAGGCTGGCAAGCAGTCTCCTTCCTCTTTGGACTGTCACCCCCTACTCAGATAACCATCTGAATAATCCCCAAAACCCCAAATGCCACCAGGAGAATGTGAAGCTGTAAATACCTGGAATAGGGGCATTTCAGTGCCCCGAATAGTAAAAATGTTCTCCAGCACCCGCCGAACCACTAACAATTCAAAAAGGGTGAATAGACTATGTAGTGATTGACAGAGTACCTGGCCAGCCAGACAGAAGAGCGGCATCACTATAACTAACATCAGTAATGGCAGCAGCAGCTACAATTTAGTGTTTATTATGGTCTGTGCACTGCACTGAGGAGTCTTTACTTGCTTTATCTCATGAAGCACTTGCAATAGCACCGTCAGGAAGAAGAAACCAAAGATCAGAGAGGTTAAGTGCATCACCTAAAGTTGCCCAGCTGGTAAGGGGCAGGGTTGGGGATCAAAATTCAGAGTTGACAGCAAAATCCACCTTTTCACCACTCCACTGTACCACTGACCGTGTACATTCTGGGAGGTACTAGGGACCATCCCATCTAACCCATTCTCTGACCCTAACAGAGGTACCTCCAGCAGGTGGCTGTCTGGCCTCTGCCTTGGGGACCAGGGGACCCAGGGTGAGGATTCCATTTTCAGGCAACCCTTACATATGGAGAGTTTTTCTTACATTCTCTATGAGTGGCCACCACATACAATCTGTCCACATCCCCAACTCTACTCCCTACAAGAAACGCCGCTTCTCCTATGTCCAAGTCCAGTTTAAGAAGGCTAATTTGAAGTTACAAGTGGGATATAAAAGATGTATATTTTTTAGATCATTTTTCTTTTTAAGTTTGCAAAAGCTCTAAGGTTTCATTTCTGGCTTTTCTGCAATAGAACGTCATCATTAAGAAGACATTCCCTAAGTCTTTTCTGTTCCCAGGCCCTGTCCTGCAGGTCTCAGGCCACAACTGAAGCCCCCCTCTGGAGTTTCTTATCTCTTCGGGCCAGAGTATGGGAGGCCTTAGCATCCTTTCTTTACCCAAACTCTCCCCAGGACCAACCAGAGGGGAGGCTGCAGGGCTCTGGGGTCGGGGAGTGAAGTGACACTCCGCCCCCACCGGGTCTTGCCTAGAAGGTCTCCAAGCCAGCGCAGCCCGCGCAACCGGCGCCATCGCTCACCTGCACGAAGCCCCAGAGCGGGTGGAGCGCGCAGTGCAGCAGCAGTGAGGGCCAGCAGCAGCCACGGCGCAGCACCAGGTCCCGGAGGAGCATCTCGGCCCGCAGGACCCGCTCTCGGGGCGAACTGTCAGGGAGCAAAGCTTGGGTCAGGGGGGCGCCGCGCGGGCACCATCGCAGTCGCGCACCCGAACACGTAGCAGTCCGGGTTGGGCAGGCACGCCCCGCACTCTGGGGCACCCTCGTAAATCAAGCTTGACCCTTCACTCTAGTTTGCACATTCGATGACCCTTCGTGCACACTCTCAGAAGCCGGCGTCACAGACTCATACTCTATCCTGGTGTCTACCTCCAGAACCCAGGTAAATACCTCGGCTCCCCGTGCACATCCCCTGAATCCTGTGTGCACACCTTGGCCCTATGCACACAGCAGAGCCCCGTGCATCACCCCAGAAACAGCCATGCACAACTCACTCCCACAGTTGAAACACTTCAAACCGGGCGGGCACCATTCACCCTTCGTGCACACCCACAGAAAAAGCCATGCACACCCACCGGCTCCCGCCTGCACACTCGCTGACCCTGCACGCACAACACCATGAAATCACACGCTGCGTGCACCCTCCTTGTCCCGCCGGCCCTCACTGCGCACACTGCAACATATGCACCTCCATGCGCACCCCATTTACCCTGGCGCGCTCTCCCGAACCCCGGCCTCCCGCCCCAGAGCACGAGCTTCCCCCAGGTCTCCATCACCGTTCCCATCCCTCCAGTGCCTCACGCCACCTTGCCTGGGGGACTCCCCAGCCGAATCCCTGCGCGGCGAAGGGAGATCAAACTCCCCACCCCCCAGGCCGACTGTTCCCGAGCTGCCGGACAGCCCTCATTTAAAGCCAGCCGCCTCCCCAGTCCCCCGCCCTCTAGGCGGGGCCTCGGTCCTCACCCTGGCGACTGCGCGGGCGCCTGGGGGCTTCGCGTGCCGGGGAGGAGCGCCTGACACTAGAGCAAAAGTTTGCGCGCGGCTTGGGCCTCCGGGGACGCTGAGCTGGGGTCCCGGGCGCGGCGCACTTGCATCGGGTGGCTCCCGACTGCGCCTGGCCGCGCGCGGGGCGGGAGGGGCGGCACCCGCGTCCAGGGCCGGGCGGGCTGCCGAGGAGGAGGCGAGGGCGGGGAAGTCTCCTCCAAGCCGCTTGGACCCGGCAGCGATTGCCCTCCCCGGGTCCCCGCCCTTCCCGGTGGCGCCGCGCGGCTGCCCAGGGCGCGGGGGTGCCGGAGCTCTCCTCGTCCGTCACGCCGGCCCGCGAGAAGCGGCGGCGAGAGGCACTGGCTGGGAGCGCCCGCTCGGGCAGCAGGGCCGCGGGCGGAGGCGAAATAAATAATGCACGAAAAAGGAAAACAGACGTGAGCCTCGCCAGAGCCTCGCCCGCCTCCCGCCCGGGCTGCGCTCCCGCCCGCGCTCCCCGCCGCCGCCGCCGCCAGCGCGCTGCAGTGATTCCTCGTCTCCATCTAGCGAGGCTATTGTGTATTGGGCGTTCAGTCATTATTAATTCACCCGCGAGGAAGAGGACTCCCAGCTCCAGGGGAACTTGCTCCGAGGCGGCGGGAGGGGGCTGAGGACTGATTCGTGGAGACCCCTTTTTGCGCTCTGTTCTTGAGGACTCTCCCTTCCCTGCCCCCTTCGGAGAGGGCAGAAGCTCCCCCGGGTGCTGGTGCTCCAGGTGCAGGGGCTTGTTCTCCTTCGGTCGTCCCGGTGCAGGGACCTCTCCAACCACAGGGCTGCGTCCTGGAAGGAGTCACCTATGGCCCTGGAGAAGATCTCGCCGCCACTGCTTTCCCTCAACCATCTCAAACTCCTCTGTTTGAGGCGAGATTATCAACAAGTCGTCGCGAAGTTTCACGGCACGTTTCAGTCAAACAAGCTGCCCCTGGCCCCGCAGGCCACGCCGCAGGTCCGAGAGGCCGCTGTGCTCATTCGGTGGAAGCGCGGGGCAAGCGCTTAGACTGATGGCTGGCCTTCCAGAAGGGCTCCCAAGGCACGGACAGTCCTACTTTTAGGTTAGGCAAAGGTACCAGGAGCTCAGAACAAACAGCAGAGCGTCTGACATCATAGCTTATTCATTGAAGGAACATTTTCTTCATTCCTTCCCCCAGTCTCTATGGGCACCCTTTAGTCACCCCTATAACCACATACTCTAAGTATAAACGGCTCCAAAAATCAGCTTTTAGACCAGTTTCCTAGTGACCAGCTCTATGTAGAGTGCTGAACTAGGACTCTTCATCTAAGCTCTTGCAGAGACACATCTGAACTGGACAATGCTGGGGACAAGCATGAATGAGGTCCTGTGCCTTCCTTCCAGGAACTTGGGGTCTGATCTGGGAGACAGATAATAAAACCAGCGATTCCACTGTCAGCTGTGGGGTGAGAAAGGGACCTACACTCTAAGGGGGACAGAGGAATGAAGACTGGAGGGAGGGTCCCTAAAGGTTTCCAGAATCAGGTGACCTGCTGGGAGTGGGGGTATATGTCAAATGTTGGGAACCATTTAGGCAAAGATGTGGAGATTCTTGTTCATTTGTTCATTCATTCACTCTTTCATTTCATCCATAGTGTCTGTGAGCACCTAAGGGCCAGACAGAGCACTGGATGCTGGGTATACAAGAGTGAAAAATGAGATCTTGTCACTGCCCTAAAGGGGCCACGGTTGAGGGAGGAGAGATGGGAAGAAAATACTGGGGCATGTGTGGGGGCTTCCTAGATGACCTTCTCTCACCAGTACTTTGAAATAGGGGAATGAAGCACAAACTGAGCCCTATTGGTCAGCTGAGGTCAAAGTAACACTGAATATTTTAATGCCTTTCCACTTTGGCCAGGCAGGCTATTTTGGTCAGTACACAACTTCCATCTGTAGACATGACAGCAGCCCCTCACGTTTATTCATGGAGCTCTTTGCCACTTAAAAATGTTCTTTTACTACATTTTAATTCGATTCTCACAACTCTGTGAGGTCAATGTAATTGCCCCATTTGACAAGTTCAGAGATGTGACTTACCCAGGACCCAGCTGCTCATGTGGGATTCAGAAGTACTGACTCCCAACTAAAGGTCCAATACTTTGAACGAATCTGGGCAGGTTTTGCATGTTGAAAAACCTTCATTATCCATTCTGGCCGTCAGTATTTCTGTACTGGACCTAATCTACGCACCTCTTGAGGGTCACCTGACCCTCCTAACACCATGAAATGTCACAGCCTTTCTTGGGATGAAGACCAGGCTCTGTCCTGGGCCTCCTCGTGCCATGGCAAGACTTAGGGAGGCTCTGGCTTCGCTCACCCTTTCTGGACTCATAAGCAGCTCACACCGAGGTACCTGGGATCTACCTACAAGGCCCTGGAAACTCTACACAGAATGCAAGGGAGTTAACCTTGGAGCAAATTTCAACGAGTGAAAAACAAGACCTGTGCAGAATCCAGAATATGGACTGTGGTGGTTCCACTGGCCTATGAGGAGACATCCAAGAGGGACGGATGAGCAACTGGCAATGTCTCTTCCTGAAGATGTGGCCGGCTGGGCAGCACACAACCTTGGGTTTGCTTCCTCCTTCCTTGCTTCACTTCCCTTTCCCCCTTGTTTGTGTGGCCCTGGGGTTGCATCCCTCAATAAAGCGCTAGCAAGCAAGCATTGCCTCGTGTTCTGCCTTCTCAGGGACCAGGGACGTTTGATGCTGCCGGAGGCTCTAGAAAGCAAATGTTCAGGATGGACATTGGGACTGGATTTCCCTTCTATCTGGAAACGAAGGGGCCTCATTACTGATCGTAAACAGGGTCCTATGTGGCACATAGTGACATAATTTCTAAAGCTTCACCTGCTAAATTGGAATGAGATGCATGGGAGGTCATGGCTTTGGGAGGTCAAGCGGCGGCTGAATGTGACTGATGTGGGAAATGATAACCACGAGGACTGGAGGGTTGGGTGGCTTCTCCTGACGGTACTGAATTTTGCAAAGAGAAAAGGATAGATTCAGGGAAGCGGTTTGTAAGGGAATTAAGGCATGTGTTGGGGAAGCTTTAAGGACACGTTCATCTGTTGACACCCACAAGACGGACTCTGAGGAAATGAGGCTCAGGATCTGGTGGTAAGTGTGGCAAAGATGAAAGAACACCAAGTGTGCAGTTACACAGGTTTGTGTCCAAGTCAGGGCTCTGATAGGGAAAGAGTTTGACATTTCCCTATGTCTGAAATAGAGACATTCTGGTGGACGGGCCTGAGACTCTTGGACCCCCAAGTCTCCCTAACGCCGCTGGCTGGTAGAAGCACCCCTTTTCTCCTTTGTCAGAACAGAACAGTTCCTATGAGCATGCGGACAAAGCAGTGACCTCACTGCAGCAGGTGCTCTGCAAGATGGTGCTTGTTCTCATGACAGTAGCCTACAGTGAGATGCCAGGATTTTTTGGCACAATATTGGGAAAAGGAATAGGAGGCTCAGAGAGGTGCAAATACTAGTGTCACGAGACCCCACCACCTGACTCTTTCCTGGGATGGCCCAGAGAACATTTCCTTCACTGAGCCAGAAAGGGACTCCCTGGTGGGGTAAGGGAGCACCAGCATCATTGAGAAGTCCAGTGGGGGTGACCCTCTGACGGCTGAGTTCAAGTGCGGGAAATAGTAGGGCAACTGACTTTTTAGTATCAATGAGAGTCAATGTAATAGCAAAGGCCAGCTGAACGGTTAAGTCATAAGATCAAGGGGGACATAATTACCATATGGACAACAAGGCTGGAGTATTAATCAGAGTACCTTGAGCCCTAGGTATTTATATCAGTGGCTGATAGATCATGGTGTTACTAGGGATGAGACTGATGAAGAGTTGACAGGGGATCGCTCAGTTTGCATAATTTTTTTAAAAAATCAAGAGTGTAAGAGCAGAAAGATAACATGAGCTATTACAAAGGAAAATTATCTGCTTGCTCATAACCCAGAGCCCGTCGATTGAAGAGGCTGGGCTCCTTTGAAGAAGGGCTGTGCAGTGCCACTGAGTAATAAGATTGTCATGAACAGCAGCGATCCAACATGTGACAGAACTGGCACATTTAGGACCAAGCTCAAAGAAGTCTAGAAGGAACAGGTAAGTTGCATTAACAAGTGGCCTACATTGTCAACTCTGTTGACATTCTTCCTCAGTGGTACCTGTAGCCTCAAAGGGGAGCTTCCTAGGACTCTCTGATGGAGGATCAGAGGACCAGGGCCTCACTCACGTACAGGTCAACACGAGACATTGGCGCTAGTTGGAAACAGACTACCGTTGTGTGCCATCCCCATTTAAGGGCGGAAGGAGAGCTGGCCTGAGGTATAGACATATACCAACTCCCATGCAGGGATAAACTCCTGGAGGTCAAGTTAACAGTGAATGTATGAGCTCATGGGAGTGGGCACAATGGGTTTTTCAGCTTCATGTTAATACTCACCAGAGAGCATCCATTGCCAAAGAGGCTCTCAGCAAACAGTCAGACAGAATGATCCATCTGTAGAAGTCAATCAGCCTCTCTTTGGCCATCTTAGTGCTCCCCTGAACCATGGCGTGGTCTACTGAAGGCTCAGGTGTAGAACATCTTGGAGACAACAGCTTGTGGGGTTGAGGCATTGTCCTCCTGGATGTAGTGTGAGTCAATGGGTGTGTCTCCAATTGCTAGAAAAAACAAATCTGGGAACCAAGGTGTGGAAGTAAGATCGGCCGCTCTGAGCCCAACTTCCAGTGAGAACCTGAAGACTGTGCTTCTTGTTCCTGCAAACTTGGACTCTCAAGGGTCAGAGGTCCTGGCTCCTATAGGGTGAAGCTGACACCAGAAAACATAGGAAGGATTCCCCTAAACTGGAAGCTGTAACTAATACCTGGGCACCGTGGGCTCTTCATGCTAGTGGACCAGCAGTCAGAGAGAGGAGATGCTATACTGGTAGGATGATCATCCTTGACTACCATGATCCAGGCTTGCTGTTCCAGGGAAGAGTATGTCTGATGCTATGGACTGACTTGTCACTCCCCACCCCTACCACCCCATTTCATATGTTGAAGCTTTAAACCCCAATATGACTGTATTTGCAGATAAGCTTTTTAAAAGGAAATTAAGGTTAGATGAGTTCATAAGGGTGGGGCCCTAACCCAATAGCACTGGTATCCTTGTAAGAAGAGAAAGAGAGATCAGAGCGCACACACTCTCTCTCCCTATGTCCCTCCATTCCTTCCGGCTCAGAGGACAGGCCATGTGAGGACAAGGTAGCTCTCTGTAAGCCAGGGAGAGAACTCTCACCAGAGGCCGACCCTGCTGGAATTTTATGTGGGGCTTCCAGCCTCCAGAACTGTGAGAAAATAGATTTCTGTTGTTTAAGCCATCAAACCTGTAATATTTTGTTATGGCAGCCTGAGGCGGTACACCGGGATTCACTGGGGCTTCTCTGCTCAGAAGTTACCACACACAGGCAGCTGCAACATCCACAGACCCTCCAGTTAAGAACCCCAAGCCAGCTGAAGAGCTGGCCAAATCTAGAAAGGGAGGTGTGAGTGGAGGGAAGATGATGAATATCAATGATGGCCCTAGGACCAGCTGCAGCAGTGGGACTATAGCTTGATTTGTTCATGCTTTTATGTCTTTTCAGGAAGTTACAATTGACACCTCAAAAATTGGATTTGTACTTTCACTTCCAAATCAATGTTATTTTGTTCTTAAGTCAGATCTAAATATCATAGGAGGCTGTGAGCAACTCTGAATAACGCAAGGGGTGGACTGTATTGAAGCCCATTGACGCACTTTCTCAGATTTGCTCAGCTCCACCTGCCTCCTCATGCGGCTCAGTGGAGAGGACAGCCATCACCATCATTGCCGCACCTTCTCATACCACTGGCGATCACAGCCTCCCCCAGGCTGAGGCCTCCACCATGCCCACCTTGGCAGGGACCCCAGCTGCAGTGGATCCAAGTCCAGCCTGACCATACTTATGAAGGTTTTGGCTTCTACCAGCAGTCCCATACTCAAATGAATTCCCACACTGTGGAGAGTGGGATCTGATTCCCCCAGCAGTTGTCTGCAGGGGCCGACCTGAAAAGGGGAGGAGTTAACTACCTAGGGTATGAATTTTGATCAGTAAGAGAAAAAGGTCTGGAAAGATCTGGTAGGTAATCCATCTCCCTTTCCCCACTCATGGTTCCATACAGCTTCTTCAAATCTGTCTTGCGTGTCTGAGCAGTGGGCTGCGATCCCTGGCAATACTGTGGCTCACTCAGTAAGCAGACCATGTTTCCGTCCTTCCCTACTCTCTCCTGCCTATGTTCCCCTCACTCCTCCTGACCTGGGATTGCACCCCACAGAATGCGTTATTGCATGTACTTTGTTTCAGGCTCCCTTTTCAAGAGAACCTAGGCTTAGACAAGTTCTGAGAGGTCTCATGGGCTCTAGAAGTTGTGGCCACGTGCATAAAATGAAGTGGACACCCTAGCAACCAGGACGCTTCATATCTGAAACATCTGTAGAACTGCAGAAAATTGAAAGTGGTGGCTCCTTCAGCGTCCAGATGACTTCTCAGGTCTCTGCTTTTCTATGATAACAAGCACGTTCTCGGTGGGAAGAGCTCGTGTTGGTCGGGAACACCAGCTCCTGAGTCAGACTGTTTGATCCTCTCTAGCTGTATCATCTTTGGAGAATTTCCTAACCTTCAAAGCCCAACTCTTTCCCTTGTCCAGCAGGGATTATAATGATGTTTAGATATAATCAGGCCTCAAAGTTCTTGGAAGGATTAACTGAGATAATTCAGATAAACACTTAGCCTGACTCACAGTGACCGCTCAGAAAAGGCCATTTCTCATTTGGAAGGGTTGACGGGCAAGAATGCTGCCCTTCTGCAAGAGCGCTAATTGGCATCAGGGATCTTTTTGAGTAAAACACGGAGGAAACAGAAGAAATGCTCTGTGTCAGTAAAGGAGCCTCATTATTGAACTATGAAATTATGCAGGCTAATTATGTTTGAAAAAGACATTGGTATTACCCAAATTGTTCATGACTTGAATTAAATATGTAATTGTCAATGGCTTGTTTTACAGGTCTCTGTGAATCCATCCGGAGAGAATGCTTTCCTGATGGACCAGGTGTGGGGGAAGGGGAACCCCAAGTCTCTCCTGAGCCTTGTTCCAGATGCCACTTGTGCATCTGAGGTTGGTCCCATGCCCCAGCCAATATTCTAAGAGCTGACCAGGATTCATTACAGATCTGCTTGTCCCAAACTCTGAGTTAGCTCTTTCCTCAAGAACATTTTGGTCCCAATCCTTTGGAGCTCGATGTTTGGACATGGAGAAGAGTCAGGAAGAAGCCCAAGTTTTAAACTTTTCTTTAAAACCACTCCTATCTTCCCTCCCTTGTCATCCTTCCTTAAATCCTAAGGAAGGACCAACGTTTTGGGAAAAATTGTCAGGACCAGGCATACTCGGCTGCACAGCCTAGCTCAGTACTATCTTCCTACGTCAAAGGAAGTCCAAACAGAAATGACCCAAGAGAACATTTGACTGAAACCCTTGGTGGGCCGCCCCTCTGGCCAGGCCAGTCAAGTCCAAATGCCAGTCCAGCCGGGAGAGCTGGTTCCATCTCCTCTCTTCCATGTGCTGGGCAGGCAGGAGTCATCAGGGTGACAGAGATGCCCCCACCCCCCCAAGTTCTCACCTTCTAATGGAGGGAAGAGCAACATACATGACCCCTAAACTGCAAATAAGCCCATTTCGCTTCCCTGCTTAAGACCCCAGAAGACTCCGGAGCACAGCACCCAAGCCCCCGCCCCACTCACTCGCCCCCTGCACTGCGGGCTTCTGCAGTTCCCCAGCACCCACCCGCTCTGTGCCACCTCTGTCTGCCCCCCTGATGCTGTTCTCAGAGTGCCTTCTCCTCTTGTCAACTCGGCAGTTCCTGTACGCTCATCCCTGTCCCCTGTTCTTGATCTCACGCACCTTCTATCATGACACCCACCTTACTGGACCCTACTTATAGGACGTGTGCCATCAGGGAGGTGACAGGACAGGACTCAGTGGAAAGAATTCTGATTTTGGTGGCGCTTGAATCTGAGTTGAACCTGGGGAATTCCCTTAACCTCCTTGAGCCTCAGTTTCCCCAACTGCAAAACAAGGATGCTGATTGCGCCTTGCTGGCCGGTGCTGGGGAACACTAGAGATGGTGTGTGTAGAGCTTTGAGCTCAGGGCCTTCACAGCACAGGCCACGGGAAGTCCCGCCCACTTCGTCTAGCTCAGGTTCGTGTCCCCAGCCGAGCGAGCCTCGGGCCGCGCTCTGTTTCATTCATCTTCAAGTCCAGGCACCCGTCAGCACCCAGCATCTAAGAGGAGCTCTGTCAGTGGCTGAGAGATATTGAGCCACTGCACCTGTGAGGGAGGGTGCCCCACACTTCTTGAGCCTTACCTTCCCAGTGCCTCCTACTACCCCTCCTCCAGCCTCCTTGCTGTTTTGTAAACCCTCTGGCCCAAACCTGCCTCTGGGCCTTTGCCTGGCTGTTCCCTCTGCCCGAATGCCCTTCCCTCAATGTCAGCAGGGCCCATTCCCTCACCCATTTCTTTTATTTATTTATTTATTTTTTTAATATCCTCACCCGAGGACATTTTTTGATATTTTGTTCAGATAGAGTGGGAGGGAGAGAGAGAGAGAGAAACATCGACGTGAAAGGGACACATCGAAGTGGTTGCCACCCGCACAACCAACCAGGGCCGGGGACAAACTGCAACCGAGGTACATGCCCTTAGCGGGAACCGAACCCGGGTCTCTCCGGATCGCAGGCCGACGCTCTAACCGCTGAGCCAAACTGGCCAGGGCTCCCTCACCCATTTCAAGTCTTTGTTCACGTGCCACTTTTTAAATAAGACTTATTTTTCTCCCTAGTACTTATTGCTTTCTCATACTTTATTTCACTAGTTTCCTTTGGTTGGTATGTGTCCCTCTCATTGGAATGTAAGGCCCGTGCGGGCGGGGGCTCGGGCTCCTCTGTTCATGGTCAGCAGCAAGCACTTGGTGTGTCCTGCCCCGCATCCCCCCAGCGCAGTTCTGGTTTCAGCACAGCCAGGATGGACAGTTCCTCTGCCCGCTGGGATCCTCCTGCTGACCACCTCCCTACCAGCTGTAGCCTCTCTCTGCTCTTCCACCGAGAGCCGAGGAAGCCCACCTAGCAAGCAAAATCCAGGGGTGCAGGTGGCTGAGGCTTCCAGAGCAACCTGAACAATAAGGAGGGTTGTGGACACATGCCCCAGCCTCTCTTCCTTGGGGAGCAGTTCTGAGGCTAATTCTTACCGTTCCTTGGGGGTCCCCAGTGAACTGATGCCCATTGGTCCACAGCGGGAACTGGCTCCTTAACGCAACCTTAACTGGCTCTTCCCTCCTCCTCTGGGCTCACCTCCAAAATAGATCACTTGCATGAGTCCTTGTCTGATGCTCTGCCTTGGGGAGAATCCCAACTAAGAGACCACCATATTCCAGAGCCTAGAATGGCGCTTGACCTATGCTGGCCCGGTACTTGTTTGTTGAATGAATGAATGGAAAGAGACAGTTTACAAAGTTTTCCATTTTGCATCTTGCCTTATGATGCAAATGTTCAGGTGACTTTTAATCATAGGGAGGACTTACTGAACTACGTTTTTTCTTGTTGACATTAGGATTTTCACTGAGTTACTTCTATCTCGAAACCTGTATTTGAGCTTTGTAGAATTTTCAGGGAACGAGAATTGTGCCATTTACTTTAGTCAGAAATGTCAGGAGCATCTCTCGCTAATGCCTGTGCTGGCCAGTCCAGCACTCAACTGTTTGTTATAACTTTTTAAAGAGCATGTCTATCTCAGAGTATAATGTAGAAGGATTAGTTTGGTCCGATAGCCCCTGAAATGTGGTTGAGATGATCCATGCTTACCAGGCACTCAACAAACATACATAGAATACAGACCATGCACCAAACGTGAGCACTGGGGACTGAATTGCTAGCCCCCTCCAGGAGCTCCGGGGCTGGTGGGGGAGACAGAAGCGGGAGAGATGACTATAAATATGCTGGGAAGGGCTGTCGTAGAAGTGAGCTCAGGCTGCAAACCTGCAGGAAGAGCCCGGCATTTTCAGCATCTTGGTACAGTCGTACTTTCTGCTTTTGATGGACCGAACTGTGGTTTTCTGCACACGTTTGCTGTTTACTTCTCCCTGCCTGTGCACATGCAGCTTCCTCTACCTGGAATGCTTTCCCTCCGTCTTCCCAGCGGAGTCCTAGTCACCCTCCCATTCCAGCTCACATCGCTTCGCAGAGGAAGCATCCCCTCCCCACCTCAGCACCCCACCAAGCGCGCCTCATCTTCCTCTGTGCTGTCTGTATCGGAGAGCCTGGAACAGCTATCCTGTTCACCCTGTGTGAGTAATGAGTAATGTGATTTCAGAGAAACACATCAACTCTGCTATCAAACCAAGCGGGGTTTGAATCTCAGTGCTGCTGTTCCCTGGGGGTGAGTTCTTGGGCGTGGCTGGAGGAGGGCGTGGGAGAGCACAAGAGACCAGGCTGTGGGAGGGAAGACGCGCCTGTGGTGGGCCTTGGGAGCCCTGCCGAGACCACTGGAACTCACTCCGGGGGCAAAGGGGAAGCACTGAATGTCTTTAAGCAAGACTATTTTGGGCATTGCACATTTGTGACTTATGAAGACCACGCTGGCAGCGCTGGGGGGAAGGGTGTGTGGGGGAAACGAAAGGCAAGCAAGCCGAGCAGTGGCTCAGAACCTGGACGTAGTGTCACACAGTCTAAGTTTAAATAGTAGCTTTCACCTAATTGTATAATCTTGGGTAACCATTTAAACTCCTCAAGCCTCAGTTTCCTCACCTGTAAAATGGGAATACTAAGTTTACTTTCTTTACCTGGGAAAAACACAAGAAAACATAAATCAGAATGGGTTTTGTCAACTCTAAAACACCATGCAGCCCTGGCTGGTTTGGTTCAGTGGTTAGAGCATCGGCTTTCAGACTAAAGAGTCCTGGGTTCGATTCCGGCCAAGGGCACGTATCTTGGTTGTAGTTTGTTCCTGGCCCTGGTTGGGGTAGTGCAGGTGGCAACCACTTGATGTGTCTCTCTCACATCAATGTTTCTCTCTCTCTCACTTCCACTGTCTGAAGATAAAATGTAAAAAAAAATAAAAAATAAAACACCATGCAAATACCAGACATAATCAGTAATCGGGAGAGGCATAAATATGATAATGATTTATTTCTGATAAAGAGGAAGTTTAGGGCCAGTGTGGTACCCCACAGTGCAGGGCCCAGGCTCTTTCTAGTTTATTGATTTGCCCTCCTCAGCATATAGGTTTCTTTCCACCTCATGGTCCAAGATGGCTGCTCATATGCCAGCTGTCACATCCATATTCCATCCAGCAGGAAAAAGGAAGAGAGCACTTTCCACAGGTATCAAATGACTCTTCTGCTTACTTCCTGTTGACCTGGGCATAATCACATGGCCACATAGTTGCAAGGGAGGCTGTGAAACAAATTTCTTAGGGCAGCCATGTGCCCAGCTGGAAATCAGTTTTCATTACTAATGAATAAGAGAGATATTGATGCTGGGAGACAACTAGCAATTTCTCTCACATCTTTTAATGCTTTGCGTTATGGAGTTTCACATGTTGGATTTCTTAAATGTGAAGTGTTTGCAACCCACAAGACACTGGACAAGAAACAGCAACCCAGAGGCAGTGTTGCAGACAGGATGTTAATTGTTACAGAAGAGGACCAAAGGTATCCCTTTGTTTCCCCAGTAACGGGGACCCTTTTTTGGGGGGGGTCATACTCCAAACAGAAAGACATCTACTTCATCCTGTTGGCATAATCGTGAAGAGGACAGAGAACCACCTCACGGAGCTTAGGTCACAGGGGCAGGGGGCAGAGTGCCCCACGGCAGCAGCTGGTCGGGCGGACTGTTGCGGGGAAGCAAAGCCTTCAGGCAGCCAACCTGTGAGACACTGAGCTTTGAGAGGGTGGGAAAGAGGGCTCTAAACACGAGGCAGCCAGTCCCTGCCGACGCCATGGGACCAAATAACCTAGAACACACAGGCACGTCTCCCTGGAAGACCAGGTCCCTCCTCCCAGCCTCTCTGCGCTTCCTTAAAGTGCGAGCAGGGGGCTGAGACCAGACACCGCCAGGCCTGCTCTGGCACCCATGGTCCATACCTAACTGAGCATAGAGAAAGCTCTAAACTGAGCAGAGAGACCCAGAACAAAAGAATTCTTCCCAGGCACTTTTTATCTTTAGAACGCATAGATTCTACCAGGCTCGTAGAGTTAAGATGCTGGTAACCAGAGTGGGTAAAGCAGGAATGACTAACATTTCTTGGCTGTTCACAGATCAGGGCCGGGCTCTGTTCAGAAGCGATTGCAGTATTAACTCCTTAAATCCTCACAGCAGCCTTATAAGGCAGTGCTATTCCTGATACCATTTTATATGTAAGGAAACAGGCAAAGAGTGGGGAGACTGCATCAGTGGTTCCAGTGTGTGCCCCTTACTGCATCCGCCCCCTTTGCCACATGACTTGGTTCTGCTCTCCCACTCTGACTGTGGGCCCCTTGGGCCCTGCTTTCGACCCATGGGATGTTGGAGAGTATGGTGCAAGTGGAAGCTTAGAGGGCAATATGTAACTGGGTTTGCTTGTTTTTGCTTCTCTGCACATGGCCACGTAAAGAACATGTCCTGGCCAGCCTTGCAGAAGTGAAAGACATGGGAAAGAGTCAAAATGATGGAGTCATCCCAGCTGAGGCCATCCTAGATCAGCCAACAGCCAGCCAAACCTCAGGCCTGCCCAGCCCAGCCAAGATCAGCAAAGCTGCTTAGCCAGCCTACAACTGACTGCAGGTGCATGAGCGAGCCCACCCAGATCAGCAGAGCCTGGCCCAGGTCAAGGGATCCTGCAGGTTCCCGAGGTAAGTCAATCATTCTCTTTTACACACTGAAGTTTTGCAACATTGCTATGACAGTAGAGCTGACACAAGAGATTACCTAACTTCCCAGCCAATCATTGGTACAGCAGGACTCGAGCCCGGGCAATTTGACTGCAGAGCTCACACTCTTAGATACTATTCTATGCCAGTTGTTGGCAAACCATGGCCTGCAGGCCAAATCCAGGCCACCACCTGTTTTTGTACAGCCCATGAGCTAAGAATGGTTATTAGAGATGAATATTTTCAATCAGTTTGATGATAGAGAACACTAACTTTGAACCCCAGCTAAACAAAATGCTGCTATCCCATAAAAAGAAATTCCATTCTTCTAATTAGTAGACCTATATTACAAAATATTGTACTTTATTATATTTTCAGTTTCACATATCATAATTTGTGGAACTTTGATCTCTCTCTCTCTTTTTTTTTTTAATTTATCTTCAGATAGAGTGGGAGGGAGAGAGGGAGGAAGAGAGAGAGAGAAACATCAATGTGAGAGAGACACATCGAGTGGCTGCCATCCACATGACCCCAACCGGGGCCAGGGACAAGCTGCAACCGAGGTACGTGCCCTTAGTGGGAACCGAGCGGGCCAACGCTCTAATTGCTGAGCCAAACTGGCCAGGGCTGATCTCTCTTATTAGGTCAGTATCTATATAATATCCTCAGTGTTGCCTCTTAGTCAGCAAAGCCTAAAATATTTACCATCTGGCTCTTTTCAGAACTCGTTTGCTGACTCCTGTTCTATATGATAGTTTGATTGAGATGTTTCGTCTTTGAAGTCGGTCCTTAGTTCATGAAATGGAAAGAATCAGACTGCTAAGGGCTTGAAAGACCCTCAGAGATCCTCTGATCAACCTCAGAAGCAGGATGAGACCCCAGGTTTCCGGTCTCCTAGCCCAGAGCTCTGCTACTACTCTCTAGAGGGGCCAATGAATACTAGTTGGATTTATTTAAAGGCCTCCAAATAGCCAGCTGGGATGTTCTTGGTACCACAGACCTCTCCAGACCTCCTCCTCTTGTCTTCCCTTCCGAGGGCTCGTACTTACTCACAAGAGTGTGGATGAGTCACTGTTTCTTTATCCAGCTCTGCCCCGAGCTATCTAACATGAATTTGTGCTGTGTGCCTCTGTGATAATTAAAAAATTTGAGCGTTCAAGACGATTTTTACTGGAGATGATGGAGAAATTCTCTCCTGAAGAGTTTCACAATCTGGCCTCATTAGAAAGGAGAGATGGAATGGGAGAATTAAAGAGAAAACTCATTTCGTCCCTGAGTGTGTTAATGAGCTATGCCGCAGGAGGCCATGTGTAAGTCGGGCTGCAAGCGGCTGTAAATTAAATTTATTACGCGCCAAGGGATTCTAATAAACATTACTTAAAAATAGCAACAATATGAATGGCCTGTCTTGGCTCCTGCTTCAGTCTTTCCTAAAATCTTTCAAACAAGCAGCGTCTGGCCTCGGCGTACCTTGTACCTTTTGCTAAGTGGCCCCAGGCCCGGCACTAGCAGCAGCCAGCCTTGGTTCACAGCTTGGGCACCTCCAACCCCAGCACGAGTGGCGGCCACCTGCAGATCATGTTGTAGCTCATGTTGGGTGGCCCCCGGCAGAACACAGGTGGCAGCTGACCTTGGCCTGCAACTCCCATGAGGCCCCAGAGCCAGCACACCCCGTTTACAGTTTCAGACCACGTTGAAGCACCACCCAAGCACCTCCACAAGCTACACACTCAAGGGATGGATTTAGCAGGCACAAGAGCCCTGCTGAAATAAGTACTGCTCTGTGGGGTGGGCCCCTGCACAGCTGATCGTCCACAGTGGTTGCAGCCAGTTCTTGCAGCCCATTGGCCTGGGAGTAAATCCTTCCATTAACATGCCAACAGCAATCAAGGCTCAACTACAACAGGAGGGTGTACACAGCCTACATGGGAAGGGGGAATGAATCTGGAGTGCCCAGCTTGGGTGATCAGAGAGGCTGTGCCACTGGACCCTATAGAACACCTACTATACAAGGCTGCTCTACCAAGCCCAGAAGATATAGTAGCTCTACCTAATACATAAAAACAAACATAGGGAGGCTGCCAAAATGAGGAGACAAAGAAACATGTCTCAAATGAAAGAACAGAACAAAACTCTAGCAAAAGAACTAAAGAAAATGGAGAAAAGCAATCTACTAGATGCAGAGTTCCAAACACTGATTATAAAGATGCTCAGTGAACTTAGTGAGAACTTCAACAGCATAAAAAAGGACGTGGAAACCATAAAAAAGAAGCAGTCAGAAATGAAAGATTTGTTAACTGAAATGAAGAATAGTTTACAGGGAACCAACAGTAGAGTAGATGAAGCCTAGAATCAAAACAGTGATTTGGAATATAAGGAAGCAAAAAAACACCCAATCAGAATAGAAAAAAGAAAAGAGAATCCAAAAAGGTAAGGATAGTGTAAGGAGCCTCTGGGACAACTTCAAGTGTGCCAACATTTGCATCATGGGGCTGCTGGAAGAAGAAGAGCTAGAGCACACATTTGAAAACCTCTTTGAAAATATAATGACAGAAAACTTCGCTAACCTGGTGAAGGAAATAAACATACAAGTCCAGGAAGCTCAAAGTTCCAAACAAGATGAACCCAAATAGACCCACACCAAGACACTTCATAATTAAAATGTAAAAAGCTAAAGACAAAGAGAGAGTCTTAAAAGCAGCAAGAGAAAAGCAGTTAGTTACCTACAAGGGAGCTCCCATAAGACTGTCAGCTAATTTCTCAAAAGAAACTTTGCAGACTGGAAAGGAGTGGCAAGAAATATTCAAAGTGATGAAAAGCAAGGACCTACAACCAAGATTACTCTACTCAGCAAAGATATCATTTAGAATCGATGGTCATATAAAGAGCTTCTCAGACAAGAAAAGTTAAATAAGTTCATCACCACCAAACTAGTATTACATGAAATGTTAAAGTGTCTTCTTGAAGAAGAAGAAGAAGAAGAAGAAGAAGAAGAAGAAGAAGAAGAAGAAGAAGGAGGAGGAGGAGGAGGAGGAGGAGGAGGAGGAGGAGGAGGAGGAGGAGGAGGAGGAGGAGGAGATTTAAAATATGAACAATAAAATGGCAATAAATACATATCTATCAACAACTGAATTTAAAAAACAAAATAAATGAACAAACAGAACAGAAACAGACTCATAGATACAGAGAACATTTTGATGGTTTCCAGATGGGAAGGGGATTTGGGGAAATGGGGGGAAAAGGTGAAGAGATGAAGAAGTACAAATTGGTTGTTACAGATTAGTGATGGGATATAAGGTACAGCATAGGGAAAATAGTCAATAACATTCTAATAACTATGTATAGTGTCAGATGGGTACAAGATTTATTGGGATAATCATTTAGTAGGTTATATGATCTCTAATCACTGGGGTGTACACCTAAAACTAATACAATAGTGTATGTCAACTGTAATTGAAAAATAAAAAATAATTCAAATAACATTTTTTTAAAGTTACAAAGATAAAGTCTATATTACTTTTAACTCACATTTTCCATTTTCTCCATATGCACCCTTTCAAAATGTAAAAACTGGATGTTTCTTCAAACAAATGGCTTGGACGATCTTCCAGTTAAAAACTCAAGGAATGTCTTCCCAGCGAAACACATAGCTGAATCTTGGCTAAATACTCAAGGGTTAATAATGGCCCTGTCATTCAGTGCCTTCTGTACTGTAAAGAGAACTTCTGTACTGTAATTTACATTTTTTGTGCCTTAAACATTTATGTAAATAATCTCACCAATAAAGAATGATTAGTAATATAATTTGCAAATAAACGAAAACAACCGATGGTCATTTGTAATATGTCCCGTTACCCGGTTGTGGTGATGCTTTTGTGCCTCCGCTATTAATCAGAGTCACTTTGTGAGGCGGATAGTACATTCTTTCAGGGCTACTGGCACCTTCCGCTTAATTAAGACTGTCCTGGAAAAGAGCAGGTGGGTCGGAAAGAGTCATCGTGTGTATCATTGCCTCTCGGGAGGCCCTCTTGCTCATTAGATGATGTTTATCACACTTTCCAAGAGCGATAGACCTGAAAGAAAATGTCACTTTCCTCAATAAACATCTCAGACCCTGAAAAGTTAGTCCCAGAGGGCGGTGGAGGTGGGGACTGCTGAGCCTCACTGGAGAAAGTCACCATTGCTCGGTGGGGTGGGGCAGTTCATCACTGCTGCCACCCTGGCTCCGGCATCATGGGGGTGCTGCTTGCCCTTGACCCTCTGGGTCCGGGATCGGCAAGGACCTTTTTCCAATACTCTGGCACAAGGAAGGGAATGCTTGAACAATGTCCCCAGCTTATCTTTGGAAAGTACCAAGTGTGAATTTGTCATTCCCTCATTTAGACTCTTGGAGTTTGTTGCTCCTGTGATTGAGCCCCTGCCTCTGTCCCAACCCCGTCCCCACCACTCTGCACGTGTCACTGACTGTAAAAGCAAGTGCGTTGCTGGGGTTAGGACCTCGGGATCTGGCAACTGACTGACCTCTGTTTGAATTATACTCCTGTCATGTATTAGCTGGGTAATCATGGGCAATTGACTTAAACCTTACCTCCATTTTCTCATCTATAAAATGGGGGTGAGGATGCCTCTTACACAGCCGTTATGGGGATTTTGTGAACTAATTCCCGGGGGGCGGGGGGCTGGGAAGGCTCTCTGAAGTGCTGAAGGACAGCAGAGAAGCTCGGCAGTCCTTCCTTGACAGTGTTGTTCCCTCTCATTCCGCTCAACTACTTCCTTAGCCCGAACCAATCTCATCCCTTGCTTTGTCTCGACGTTTCCCTTTGCTTTTAAGGACTTTTTAATCCTTTGTACCTCTCAGCTTAGGCATCGATTATGTGATCAGACCTCCTAGCGCCCTGTTTGATTTAGAGCCCCCTCTTCCGGGCTCCTGTCACATGCCGGGACACTGGGTCCCTGCCCTCATCACGGTGCTCAGACGTCAGCGCCTGGCTGGGATCGGCGCGTGAGACTGAGGTCTTTCAGGGCTGAGATCATGTCTGGTTTACCCTGTGTCCCAGCGGTTCGGATCAAGCGCTCAAACAGTGTCTGCTGACTAAAAGAACCAGCAGAGAATATTATGAATATAGAAAGTGGGGCCCCCAGAGAACACAAGGTGAAGCTGTCTTAGTATAGAGTCAGAGGCAGGGAGTTGGGTGAAGGGCGTTTACTCTGAATGGGGAGCGAACAGGGAGGAAGAGACAGGCAAGGAGAAAATGGCAGTGAGTCTTGACTGAGCTACTCTGGGCAACTAGGGCCCATATCCACTGGGGGCCCCTACGATGCTACATAGAATGAGCCTCAGAATTGCTTAGGGAAGGGAAGGGGGGCTGAGGCTTGTACCCGCTGACTCCCATCCACTGTTGGTGGGGACTGGCTTGTACTCACTGACTCCCATCCACTGTTGGTGGGGACTGGCTTGTGTCCGCTGACTCCCATCCACTGTTGGTGGGGACTGGCTTGTACCCGCTGACTCCCATCCACTGTTGGTGGGGACTGGCTTGTACCCACTGACTCCCATCCACTGTTGGTGGGGACTGGCTTGTATCCACTGACTCCCATCCACTGTTGGTGGGGACTGGCTTGTATCCACTGACTCCCATCCACTGTTGGTGGGGACTGGCTTGTACCCGCTGACTCCCATCCACTGTTGGTGGGGACTGGCTTGTACCCACTGACTCCCATCCACTGTTGGTGGGGACTGGCATGTATCCGCTGACTCCCATCCACTGTTGGTGGGGACTGGCTTGTATCCACTGACTCCCATCCACTGTTGGTGGGGACTGGCTTGTATCCGCTGACTCCCATCCACTGTTGGTGGGGACTGGCTTGTGTCCGCTGACTCCCATCCACTGTTGGTGGGGACTGGCTTGTGTCCGCTGACTCCCATCCACTGTTGGTGGGGACTGGCTTGTCCCCGCTGACTCCCATCCACTGTTGGTGGGGACTGGCTTGTACTCACTGACTCCCATCCACTGTTGGTGGGGACTGGCTTGTACTCACTGACTCCCATCCACTGTTGGTGGGGACTGGCTTGTCCCCGCTGACTCCCATCCACTGTTGGTGGGGACTGGCTTGTACTCACTGACTCCCATCCACTGTTGGTGGGGACTGGCTTGTATCCACTGACTCCCATCCACTGTTGGTGGGGACTGGCTTGTATCCCGCTGACTCCATCCACTGTTGGTGGGGACTGGCTCTTGTACCCGCTGACTCCATCCACTGTTGGTGGGGACTGGCTTGTAACTCACGCTGACTCCCATCCACTGTTGGTGGGGACTGGCTTGTCCCCGCTGACTCCCATCCACTGTTGGTGGGGACTGGCTTGTCCCCGCTGACTCCCATCCACTGTTGGTGGGGACTGGCTTGTCCCCGCTGACTCCCATCCACTGTTGGTGGGGACTGGCTTGTATCCGCTGACTCCCATCCACTGTTGGTGGGGACTGGCTTGTACCTGCTGACTCCCATGCACTGTTGGTGGGGACTGGCTTGTATCCGCTGACTCCCATCCACTGTTGGTGGGGACTGGCTTGATTCCACTGACTCCCATCCACTGTTGGTGGGGACTGGCTTGATTCCACTGACTCCCATCCACTGTTGGTGGGGACTGGCTTGTACCCGCTGACTCCCATGCACTGTTGGTGGGGACTGGCTTGTATCCGCTGACTCCCATCCACTGTTGGTGGGGACTGGCTTGATTCCACTGACTCCCATCCACTGTTGGTGGGGACTGGCTTGATTCCACTGACTCCCATCCACTGTTGGTGGGGACTGGCTTGTCCCCGCTGACTCCCATCCACTGTTGGTGGGGACTGGCTTGTGTCCGCTGACTCCCATCCACTGTTGGTGGGGACTGGTACCCTTTCTGCACTCCGGCTTCTCTGTGTGTGTGCGAGTGAGCACCAGGCAGGAAAGCGAAACGTGGCCGGCACTGGAGGTGGGGTTCTGCAGCGTGCCCAGGGACTGCCCACCACGGCTGCGGCTGGCAGACCTCCGTCTTAGTTCACATGGTGGGCATCACTGTGGCACTCACAATTTGGAAGAGAATGGCTGGCATCTTAACACCTCCAAGTCTGGAACCTAAGGAGTGAAACCTATGTTCTCTTTGGTCCCCAATTCCATTCTCACCTGGGGGACTTGCTTCCTCCTAGGGAATGTCACCTATGGAAGCCAGACTTTAAGATGGCCCCAGGGATTATTGCCTCTGGGTATTCATGCACTGTGGAGTCTCCTCCTCCCTAAGTCCTGGCTGGCCTGTGTCACCCATAGAATATGGTGGAAGTGACAGTGTGTGACTTCCAAGACTAGGTCATAGAATGTGTTGGCGCTCCCATCTTGCCTCTTGGAGATCTCAGTCTGGAGGAAGCCAGCTGCCATGTCATCGAGCAGCTTCGTGGAGAGACCCACACGGGAAGAAACCAAGGCACCTGGCCCATGGCCAGGGTCAACTTGGCAGCCATGAGAGTGACCCATCTTAGAAGTGAATGCTCCAGGCAAGCCTTCAGGTGACTGCAGCCTGCCCAACTGAGCCCTTCCTCAACTCCTGAGCCGCAGAACCCATGAGCGGAACAAAGGGCTGGTTTATCCCACGATGCTTTGATCCGTGGTCACAGGAACTGGAGCACCATCCTCTCCAGGGGGGACGTCATCTTCGGTCTAAATTTCAGTCTCCGCGTGGATTTTCCCAACCTCAGCAAGACTCACAGTCATGATGCTTTCATACAATCCTGTTTCGTGAAGATGGAGAGGACAGTGGGAGGCAAAGAATTGGCGAGGCAGCCCGGGATGATGGCAGTCACCACACCGAATACAGTAGGTAATTCATCAGCTACTGGGTGGATTTGGCCACTCAGCATGGTCACATGGAGTATTCATGTCCTAACTCAGGTGCACGTGGCCATGAGACAGGCTGGGAATCCAGGCATGGACTTGCGGGAGGAAGCCAAAGTTGCGCTGGCCTCCTGGCTGGTTCGGGGGCAGATCCCACAACCCATATCCAATATTCAGGTGTTAGAATGAATCTGGACTAGGCTTAGACCAGTGTCAATGCCCAAAAGAAATCAGTTTGATGGATGGATCTGGAAAATCAGCAGCCTCAGTTCCTGCATCTGTAAAATGGGAGCAGGATAGCTACCTCCCCAGGGTTATTGTGAAGATGAAATGGCATCCTACAAGGTGTTTTCTCCATGATGGATACAGTGTCTAGTTACCTGAGTGGGGTCTCAGGGCCTCAACTAAGTTAACTGGTGTTCTAAGAGCAGGTCTTAGTCCTTCAAACTAGTGTCAAAATTTAGTCATCTAAAATGATGTTTATGCATGTAATGTGTTCCATACTGTGCCTAATGCATTGTAAACCATTAAAACGAGTTAGCAATGATGGTGATGGTCATTATGAGACAGAAGAAGAGGAGGGAGAAGACCTGTTGGACCCCGGGAGCCAAGGGTACACAGTTCCTAGCTTGGGTGACAAGAGCAGTCATAGCCCCTGCCTGCTGATGGGTCTGCCTTGGTCAGGACTGGCTGAGGTTCTGGAGGTGCAGCCCCCTTTTCTGCGAAGGTGAATGCGTGGATGAGGGGACCCCCAGGCTGCATTGTGCAGAGGTGGGGCATGCATCATTAGCAGATGAACAAGGAGCAAGGAGCCTGGAATTTGAAAGGAAGGGTTGCCTCAGGATGCAAGAGACCAGCAGGGTAGAAGAGGGACAGAGAGAAAGGCCTGGACCACAGTGACGATCTCCCAGGGGAGGACAGCTGGAGGAAGGAGCTGGCTTAGATGACCAGTGAAAATCAGTTGACAAGTCTGGCCTTAAATCCCTGCTCTTTTCAGAAGAGGAGGATTAACATTTTATGTTGGAATTCTCCCAGAAAAATAGAGAGGGTTCCCTAACCATCCACTAGCCCTGCAGAGCTGAGCTTCCTTTCCCAAGGTGCTTTACCTGACTTCCTCAAGGGCAGTGGTCCCTGGGCTGGAACCACAGGTGGCTGCATGGCCGAGACCTCTGGGGGCTGGGCGTGGAGAGCTGCTCCCGTGTGCGCCGGCCTTTGCTGACGGGGTGTGAGCGGGGTGTGGGTGCTGTCTGGGGGTCTAGGCATGTCAGCAGCAGGTGGGTGGAAAGGGTTCCACAGGTCCAGCCTGGGCGATGAAAGCGACACATGGGTTGGGACAGGAGGAATTGTATCTCTGGCTCTGTGAATGCATTGCTGTGTGATAGTCATTTCTTTCTTTCTTTTTTTTTAATATATATTTTTTAAAGAGACAAGAAGAGATTTTTAGAGAGATAAGGGAGAGAGAGAGAGAGACATCAGTGTGAGAGAGAAATATTGTTCGGCTGCCTCCTGCACGCCCCCTAGTGGGGATCAAGCCCACAACCCAGGCGTGTGCTCTCACCAGGAATCGAACCGGGACCTCTCAGTCCATGGGATGATGCTCAATCCACTGAGCCACACTGGCCAGGCATATTTCTTATTTTAATGAGTGTCTCTTGGCCTGGCATTGCATCTCAGTGTACCTGGCATTGTGGTGAGCAACGGGGACAATAAAAGTAACAGCACTTACTTAGTTCCTGTGTGCCAGGGACTGAGCCAAGCATTTCACTTTAACTAAGTCATTTAAACATATGAAGCCAAGTAAGATGTGAGTTGCTCACTGTCCAGATGCAGGGTTAGGGCAGAAAACAGGCAGGGACAGTGCAGTGTGCAAAGTTCCATGGTAGGGTGAAGGGCAAGGTTGTTGCGGGGCCAGGAGGGCCCAATCCAGCCTTGGGGATGCTACGGGCCAGAAAGCCAAATGGTGACCAGGAGTGAACCAGCCAGAGAAAGAGCAGAGGATGGACACAGGCCTGGGGACAGGGGACAGCAGGCCCATTTAGGAGCTCCAAGTAACTGAAGCTCTCCAGGCCTCAGTTCCTTCATCTGTAAAATGGGAATAATAGTTACCCCCTCCTCCCCCCAGGATTGCTGTGAGGACTAAAGAGAGATCACGTGTGTCAATTTCCAGTGTGTGCTCTGGGTCCAGCTGGCCCTCAACAAGTGATGTTTGTCATTACAATTGTGGGGAGCAGTTCTCAGCCCCTTCAGATCTCCCAGGTCACCCCACCCGCCTTACCGGTCCAGCACACATTGTGATCATTCTCTCACAGGTAGTCGCATCCCTTTAAAAAAAACACCACACCCAGAGCTTTAGGGTCCATGAGGACTTGCTGACTGGTGGCATCAGGCACGTGCACCTGCCCAAGGAGTCAGGGGTTTCTGAAAAGAGCACTGGGCAGAGTCTGCAAGACTGGGCTTTCTCCCACATTCATCCCACCTTGGGCAAGTCTGTCATCTTTCCGAGCCTCCAGAGACCTCTTCTGTTAAATGAAGATAATGACACCTGTTTCTTGGGTTGATAAGGACTAAACCAGACAGCAAGCATAGTGCCTGGAGCATAGTACCGCCTCCGTGCATGTGCTTTAGTCTTCATCCTCATGCTTGTCATCCTCCTCACTATCACTGACAACTGCCTCCCAAGTTCATTGGAAAGAAGAGTGAACCAGGGGTCAGGTACCTGAGTTAGAGGAGGGTTGGGAACATTTCAGACACGAGAGTGCTGCATGCAAAGAACAGCCTAATATATGCATCAGGTATCAGGGATCAGGTATGCATCAGTGACTAATAATAAGACAGTGATGCTATGCAAATGCAATGTCAGTATCTTACAGCGCTTCCACGAGGCCGAGTATAAGCCATGTGTAATGCAGCATGATCTTCGAGTCTAGTTCTGCAGGGCTGGAGGCACGGGACCCCAGGTTTGCTGGCCCCTGGGGAGTTCCTGAACCACCGCAGCTCTTGACCAGCTACAGACTGTAATGAACGGCTCTGCCTGCGACACCTCCCCTGGCTTCTCTGAGACGGGCCGCTTCACTGGAGTGCAACAAGTGTGCACTGGGGACCTACTGTGAGCCAGAGACGCAGAGCTGAATGCAACTGTCCCGACTTTGGGGGACTGAGAGTCTGGCTGAAGAGACTGGGGTTAGCAAATAGTATATAAGGTGTGGTTGAGAGGTAAGCCCACCATGTTGAGGGGCACAGAAAAGGGGCAATGAATTCCACATGGAGTTATCAGAAAGAGCTTCTTGTGGGAGAGATGTGTCATAAGCCTAATCTCGAAGGCCGATAGTAGCCACCTTTCACTAAAATACCTACTAGGTGCCAGGCGCTTCAAACACATCACCTTGTTTGAAGCTATAACAATCCTACCAAGTAGCTGCTGTTATTCCTGTTATTTAGAAGGGAAAACACTCCAAGAGATGTCAATCGGCCTAAGGTCACGCAGGTAAAGAGTGGAGAAGATGGGACTTGAACCTCTCCCCTGCGTGTTCCATAATTAAGAAAAAAAAAGAAGTTGGTATGAACAGATTCAGAGATGACCCAGAGAATAGAATTAGAAGACAAGAACATTAAAGAAGCTATTATAAATATTTTCAAGGACTGAAAGAAAAAACTAGTCTGACTGAGTAAACAGACGAGGAATCTCAGCAGAGAAATAAAAATAAACCATATGAATATTTTAGAGCAAAAAATACAATGTGACATGAAATAAAACAATCACTGGATGGCCTTGACATCAGATTGGAGCAACTGTGGACTTGGAAACAGACACACAGAAATGATGCTTTCTAAAGAACAGAGAGAAAAAAAGATTTTTAAAAAATGGATAGTACCTTAGTGACCCCTAGGTCAATATTAAGCAGTGTGACACACATGTATTTAGAGTCCCAGAAGGCACAGAGAGAAAAAATCGGCCAGAAAAGTCTTTGAATACATAATGGTTGAAAATCCCCAAATTTGATGAAAAAAATATCAACTGACAGATGTTTTTCATCACCCATCAACTGGATGATGCACACTGCATGTTTGTACTAAGAAGCTCCACACACCTTGGAAAACCACAGCTAGAAACATCATAGTCCAACTGCCGAGAACCAAAGATAAAGATGAAAATCTTAAAAGCAGCCAGACAAAATGATACATCACATACAGGAAACAATAAAACTCAAGGCTGATTTCTCTGCAGAAACCATGAGACCTGAAGGAAAATGGAATAAGAACTTTAAAACACAGAAAGAAAAAAATAAACTGTCAACATAGAATTCTATATCTTTCAAAAATAAAGATGAACTCAGAGAATTAAGAGTAGGGACGTAGTCACATGTACCTCAATGTTCAGTGCAGCATCATTTACAGTAACCAAAAGATGGAAACAACCCAAGTGTTCATGGCAAATGTATGAATAAACAAAATGTGTTATACCCATACAGTGGAATATTATTTGGCCTTAAAAACATGGATGGACTTTGAAAACATAGGCTAAGTGAAGTAAGGCATACACAAAAGGCCAACTACTATATGATTCCACTTAGATGAGGTATCTAAAATAGGCAAATTTATAGAGATTGAGAGTAGATTAAGAGGGGTTTGTGGGGGGAGGGGTACTGGGAATTATTGCTTAATGGTTACAGTTTCTGTTTGGGGTGAGAAGAACGTTTTAGAAATAGTGGCCATGTTCATACAACACTGTGGATGTAATTAAGGCTACTGAACTGTACACTAAAAATGGTTAAAATAGCAAAATTTACCACAATTAAAAAACTCAATAATGAAATATACAAAAAACCCGTTGAGGTGTACATTTTAAATGGATCAATTGTATATGTGAATTATATCTTAATAAAGCTGTTTAAAAATGAGGAGGAAATAAAGATATTTTCAGATAAACGAAGCTGAGAAAGCCTGTCACTCCCAGACCTGTGCTGCAAGAAATACTACAGGAAGTTCTTCAGGCTGAATGGAAGAGAATCTAAGGGAAATTCAGATTTGAAGGTAGGAATGATGAATACCAGAAAAGACAGAGCTCGGGGTAAATATAAAATATTAGTTTTTACTTTTTTCTCTTAATTACTTTAAATGGCAAATCACAGTTTAAAGCAAAAATAATAGCACTGTAATACCATCAGATTTATCATGTAGAAAGAAATAAAATACATGACCTTAATATTACAATGGATAAGAAGATAATGTAATTGTATTCTTGTAATGTTCTTAAAGTTGAGAAATGTGAAGAGTGAAATATGAAGTAGTACAATGTTGATTCTAAGCAGACTGTGATAAGTTAAGGGTGTACATTAGAATCCCCAGAACAACCAATAAAAGTAATGAAAACAAGCATAGCAAAAAGTGCAATGGAGAAAATAAGTGAAGTAATAAAAAATAAATTAATGCAAAGGAAAGCATTTCAGAGAACTAGAAAAGCAAAAAGCTGAGTCATGTAGAAAAAATAAAGCAAGATTGTTAAGCTTATACCCAACCATAACAGTAATCATACTAAATATAAATGGATTGGACTCCCCAATTCAAAAGCAGAGATTGTCAGATTGGCTAAAACAGCAAGACCCCACTATATGAGGCCTGCACAAGACACCCTGTAGCTCCAAAGACATAGGTTAAAAGTAAAAGGGATGCGAACAGATTGCCCAGTGTATGCTAACCAAAGGAAAGCTGACATGTGGTTGTCTTAATATTAGATTGAGCTGGCTTCAGCACACAGTTTTTGTTAGGGAGAAAGAGAGACATTTCACAATGACAAAGGGGCCTATTCAACAGAAAGACATACATCATAAATCATAAAACAATCATAAATGTGTCAGCACATAATGGCTTCAAGATGCACGAATCACGAAGTGGCAGAAGTAAACGGAGACGTGGACACCCCCACCATGCAGAGTTGGTGCAGTTAATGCTTCTTTCTCAGTCACTGAGATTACAACTTGCTCCCTCGCCTTGCTCAGCTAGCGAGTAGTAGAGACAGAGATCAGGGAGGGGACATAGCACCCACCTCTCCTCAGAGCTCTGGCAACAGCCCCCAGTGGTCATCAGGCAGGGATTTATTATGAATATTTTATAGACAGAAGCCCAGAAACATTAAGTGACTAACAAGCACAGGAAACAAGGTCTGCAAATTATCCCCCCAATGTAGTCATCTCCCGACCATCCTCAGGCCCCTCCCCTAAAAGGGTCAAACTAGAAACCCTGTTCACGCTGGCAAGGCACATGGCCTGCTTTGTCTTCCTTTTTCAAGGAGCGTCTCCTCCCCCTTCTCTTTTGTATTCTTTAATAATTTGGCTCAATAACATTATGCACCAAGCCCTAAGAAGCCCAGCTTGGGGGTTAAGAGAAAAATCAGGCAGGTGGCAGTGACGTCCCTCATCTTCTCCCATCGTCCCTGCCCCACTCCTCACTGTTCCCCAATACACGCACACTTTTCATTTCAATTTTCTTTATCTGAAATCTGGATGCATTTCATTAAGAGTGATCTACGCAGCTGATGAAAAGAGATCCGTTGCTCCCACCACCAGACACCAAAGAAATTATAACAATGTGCAGGATATAAAGTCACCAGAGAAATTCCTTTCCCGCTCACTCTTACCCAGATATATACCTCTGCTCATATGCTCACACATATACTCATAGTACAATCACTTGCATACGTGTGCACACACAGGTTTCCACACGCACTGGTGCACACACTCACACATATGTTGAAAGACCATCAGGGTTTATTCCAGCTTCAGAAAAACCATGGGTGGCTTGACCCGCACTCCCGAGTTCTTGACGAGGCCTTCACCAGCAGGAGCATCATGAATTATGTATCGAATTACTCAATAATTAATAAAAGTCATCACAGAAAGCTCAGCTGAGAAGAGCACTGTAAATTATTCCTCCCTTGGTCGGCATATGTTTGTGTATGTCTGTGTGTATGTAAGAAAGCGAGAGCCGGAGGCGGCAGTTTAAATGAAGCTTCTATTTTAAATTAACTTAAAAAGATGCTGCTTCTGGCCCTGACTCCGTTTACTGGCTTTTGTTTCTTCACGCCGGTGCAACTGTCAGGAAAATGAATAGCCACAAACCCCTCTCTGCAGGCTCACTACCTGCTCTGCTCTTGGGGGCCATCATTTCGCTGAGGTTTGCCTTGGCGGCTCCAAGTATGTCCCGGGAGGCCGGTCCACAATGAGAGGAAAAACAGCTAATAAGTTTGTGAAGAAATGTTTCACTCCAATACGGATCGAGGAGCAACAATGAAACACTCCTTTTTGCTGTCAAGTTAGGAGGAATTTTAAGAACTCATACCATGACAGTGTCCTGAGGGTGCGTTGGGGTGGAGAACCCTCTCTCTTCGGCTGCTGGGGCAGCAAAAGCTGGTCCAACTCTTTTGAGAAAGCAACCTGACAATGCAGCTCCGTTATCTGTCACGAGGCTTTAAAATGTTCGTAGACCTTCATCCACACCCACTTCGAGGGCTCAGTTCTGAGACAGCAGGACACACATAGGAACAGCTTGATATGCAAAGATGTTCACCGCAGTGTTATTTATAAAAGGGGTTCCCTGGCCACACGGAGGCCTGGGATCCGCAGCCTGGCCCCATGCTGAGCCCCTGGCTGCCTCAACCCTGCCCCCAAGTCCCCCACACTCCCCTTTGCTCTCTAAGTTAACAATGTCACACTTCTCCCTCTGCTGGGAGAGTCAAGTGACAGGCATTCCTCACTGTTTGTCACAGAACAACCAGTGGGTACAGGCTGTGCATACACTCTGCCTTCCCTCCTGTACAACAAAGAAAGGGTCCCTGTCCCCCGCTGGGTCCCCATCCCACTCACCAGCAAGGATTCTGTAACTATTTCTGCTCACTTAAATCAGTGACCCCTCCCTCTCTACTGGGTCATTCCCAGCAGCATGCAAATGTATTCTAGTATCTCTAAGCTTTAAAACACCCTGCCCTGACCCCAGGGGCCACCCATGTCTCTGTTATTCTTCACAGTTGAGCTTTTTAAAAGTCTAGATTCACCTTTGTGGTACTTGAGTCCCCCCTTTTCCCCTAACTCACTCCAGCCAGCATTGACCCCCAGCAGTTTGTCGAGGGTCATCTAGGACCACAGCTGCTCAGGTCCTTCTCCTTCTCTCGGCCCTTCCTAGTTCTCAGGGGGCCCAGCTCAAGTCCCCTTTATCAACTGTGTGACCTTGATTAAGTGACTTAGCTTCTCTGGGCCTCATTCTCTTCATCTGTAAATGAAAGCACAATAGCCTTGGCTTTAAACAGTTGTTCTAAAGACGTAAAAACATAATCCTGGGGCCCCCTTGGCACAGAACGCGTCACATCACAGGGCTCCATAAATGTTCGCTTTCGCTATTGATGGTGAATTTAGGTAACTCTTCAAAGCAGTTGTCCGATTTCCAGGACTCTGACTAGAGCAGTTTTTCAGAAACGACACCCATAGACCACTCAGCTGTGTATTACAGGAAACAGTCGGAAGACACTCAGAGTCAGACAGGTTCATGGCTTCACTCACGCACAGGTGTGTGGCGCCCGCGGGCAGCGACGCCCAGCGCAAGGCTCTGCCTCCTGAGCTCAGCCAGGCTTCCAGCCTCCACACCTTGGCCAAGGCTGTGCTTGCCACATCCCGTGATTCAAATCCCGTCCCGCGAAGCCGGCTGCTAGAGTTCTTCCCGGACCGCGTGGTGCTCACCCCTGGGCTCCCCGAGCCGGACCGCGTGGTGCTCACCCCTGGGCTCCCCGAGCCGGACCGCGTGGTGCTCACCCTTGGGCTCCTTCTCTGCGTCTCCGCGCTCTCCACCTGCTTCTTTCCCGGCCGTATCATGGGCGCAGTTGAGCTATTTATGTGTGTGAGCTCCCCAGAGCCGCTCCCTGAGGCTGGGGTACCCCTCGCTCATCTTCCTGGCCTCAACGCAGCAGGGCGGCAGCTGGTGAGAACCTTGCACACAGTAGGTGCTCAACAAATATTAGAATTACTCATGGGGAGCAGAAAAGCCATGGCCTGCCTAGGGCAGAGGAAGCCCCCCGCCACTGGACAATGTTCGGGAGTTGGCTGAGCAGTCTGGCGCCCCATGAGGGGAGGAGGGATGATGAGGGGCCTGGACTTGGTGTCAGAACTATTCGGGTTCCACTTGAGGCTCCGCCACTCACCAGCTATGTGATCATGACTGAGGGGTCCTGCCTGTCTGAGCTTCAGTGTCCTCAATTATTAAAGATCACTTTCGCCATCTCGCTGGGCTGTTGGGGGTCCTGAGTGAGGCTACAGTAATCATTGCAATATGTGCCAACCACCCTTCTGTGACCATCATGACCAGCTGGGTCCATGGCTGTGAGTACTCAGTCTTGCCGATGGGGAAACTGAGGCATGTTTCACTCCAACACGGATCGAAGAACAACAGTGAAATGCTCCTGGGGAAATGCACCATCGATCCCAAGGCCAGCTTCTTGACCACTGTCTGGTACCCAGCAGGAGCGCCAGCCCTGTGGAGGCAGAGGACAGTTCTGGGCAGAGGTGTGATGTCGGCACTGTGACAGAGCCGAGCGTCAGGCCCCCAGAGCCGGCCGTGAGTGGGGCTGAGGTGACAGAGAGGCAAGTCCTGACTCAGCCACTGCGGGCCTGCCTGAGACCTCCCCGGGGACCTGTCCACCCCCTGGTCTGGGTGTCCTGGGGGCGGGGCTGTCACGTGGCTGTTCCCTGAGCACTGTGGGTCCTGCGTGTGGGCGAAGCCTTCTCCTGGGAGCTCCCAGAGCTGGCATCAGAGGGCTTGTCAGCACTGGTTTGGGGGGTGGGGTGTGCTCTGGGAGGTTCTGAAAAACAGCTCTAGGCTTCAGACACAGGAGACCACTGACCCTGGGGTCATCCCCACTGAGCAGTTTCTGCTTCTTCTTGCAAACCTCCTGGGACAGGAGTATCACGACTTGTTTCACTGGAGGTCAGTGTGGCTGTTAGTTCTCTCTTGGATTGAGACAGAGGCCTCCCCTCTGTGACATCTCCCCATCAGCTTCGGTTCTGCCTGGGAGCCACATGCCTTTGTTGTATTTTATCATTGCTTTTCAAGTGCAGGGTGTGGAGTGGCACCGAGATGAAGACAGACCCACCTTTAAATCCCAGCTCTATTCCTTACCGGCTGGGACTCCGGGCAGAGGGCGGCTCCTTGGGCACCCCCCACCCCCACCCCGGGAGATCTCTGACCCGGCAATCAGTACGCCTCCCTGAGTTCGCTGTGCGGATTGAACCAGGAGGGGACCCCTCTAGAGCAGGGCTTGGTGCATAGTAGGTGTTCAAAGAGCAGCAACTTGTGTTCAAATTAACTCAGATTTCTTTCCCACACAACAATCCCTTGAAGCATTTCCAGCTCGCGCGCAGTCCCCAAGTCTCTGTTGCAGGTCAGCGAGGCTCCTGGACGCCGGCTCCTGGGCCTCCGTGGCGGGCGCGGGTACAGCGCGCGCGTGTGTGTGGGCATCGCAGTCACGACTCCCGGAGCTCTGCCCTCCGTGGGAGGTTTCCTGGCATTTCCCTTGCCCACCTAGCCTGCGCCTGAGTTTGCTTTATTTTGTCATTGGCCTCAGGCTTTGAATGCGAATTTCATTATAGACATGACAGCTGGCAGGCCTCATGCATGACTTTTTGCTTTGAAATGGATGACACAGAGCTCTGACTAAGAAGAACTCCATTAGCCTCTGAAAGGCAGTCCCAGCTCAGGGAGCATCCGCCCCCATCCTCAGCTTGGGTACCGAAACGCCACGCGGGGGGCTTAATTCTAAGTCCTCACACCAGCCACGCTTCCTGCCAGCACGGCACTGTGTGCTCTCTGGGCACCAACTGGAAGATGCCACCGAGGATATGAATCACGTCCTGATACTGAATCACGTCCCCCAAAGGCCTCGGTAGGGGTGGGTCAGTCAGGGCGTTGGGTTCGTCCTCCTGTTGACATTGCAAACGCCGTCACCCTGTCAGGTCGGTTCACCCCCCTGAGCCTCTGTCTTATCTGGGAAGGAGGAAGAATGATATCACTTCTCTCTCGGGATCTTCAAAGGGCTCCGAGGGGCGAACACGAAGGCCCGTCCAGGCAGGAGCAGAGCCAGGCTGCTGAGCACTGCTGCCTCGCCGGCCGCCCAGGGCAGGGTCTGCGGCAGGACGGCCACGTGGCCGCCGGCTGGAGTCAGGCTAGGGCTCAGCCTTCCCGCCAGGAGGATTTGTCATGCCATTCTCTGAGACCTGTTGTCACCGCTTGCAGCGGGGCCTCCAGGGCGGGGACACTGTGCTCATTGTCAGGAGCCCCAGTGCAGTGATTGCTAAGGACAGCAAGGTTCCTGGCGGTTGCAGCAGCCCCGCCCGGCAGGTGCCTCTGTTCCCCATCCGATGTCACACTGAGTTTCCTGCCCTCTGGCTCGTCAGTGGTGCTTCCTTGGCCTCAGTCTTTTGTTGGTCCCTTAACAGAGATGAATTTCGGGGACCAGAAAATATTGATGAAATCACATCTCTAAATTACTCGGCTGTCGTTTCCAAAACATTGATGATGGTTCTCTGTGTAGGCTCCTGCCAGTGGAGAGCTTTTCTCTTCGGAGACCACGCTCCATTCCCCATTGTTTAACTCAGGGACCTGCTGTGGTGGTGCAGAGACAGACAGACGAGAAGGGGAGGGAATGAGCGGGAGAGAGAGAGACAAAGGATGGATGCATGGATGGATGGGGACTCCCTTCACAGAACAGGCCATGTTTTCTTTTCTGTTGCCCTCGTCTTCAGGAGGAAGATTCACTCTTTTATGCGTGAGGTCATTCACTTAAGCAATGTTTGCTGAGCATCTATTATATGCTGGCTAATTGGGACACAACAGAAAATGTGACTCTTGCCTTCAAGGAGCTTATTGTCCCACAGAAAAGAGCTCTACTAAGTTCGAGTACAGATGAGGATACATGGAACCAGGGTTGCTAGGAGGCAGCCAGTGCCCCAGAGGACAGTCAGTGAAAGCGTCCTGGGGGGCAGGGGGGGCAGCGGAACCCCGTGCAGCACACACTGAAGAGCAGACCCGAACACAGTCTTGGCTGAGTTCCTAACCTCTCATTCTTGATTACATATATATATATATTTTTTTTTAATCCTCACCCGAGGATAATTTTACATTTATCTTTAGACAGAGTGGGAGGGAGAGAGAGAGAGAAACCTCACTGTGAGAGAGACACATTGACTGGTTGCCACCCGCACAACCCCAACCAGGGCCGGGGATGAACCGCAACCAAGGTATGTGCGTGCCCTTACCTGGAATCGAACCCGGGTCTCTTTGGTCTGCGGGCTGACGCTCTAACCGCCAAGCCAAACAGGCCAGAGCTTGATCATATTTCTTATCAGCCTCTGACTCCTTTTTGTTTGTTTCTGTGTTTTATGGAAACTATTTTGTAACTTGCTATAATAACTTCTGGCTTCCATGGGGAATAAACTCCGTTTTCGTTGACTAACCCAGGGGAGCCCACGGCCTGGGAGTCGAGAGGCCCGTCTTAGGCTCCGCCCCGCCGCTGACTTATGCCCTTGAGCAGGAGGCTCTCAGTTTCCCCACTTGTAAAACGGCCCAGGAACCCCACCATCTTCTCCACTCGGAGAGTCAGCGCTGCCGTGTGAAGCTGGTCATTTAACACAAGGTCCGCCCCAAGGCTGTGGGCCTCCCTTCCTAGGACTGCCTTCCCTGAGTCCCCCGGGGCCTGTCCAATCACAGAATCATTGCGGTGCCTTACGTGGCCTGGGGCTGGTGACTCAGTGGTCGCTGGGCCAAGCCTAGGTGACAGGGGGCCGTTTCTTCCAGTTACCTTCAGGCGCACTGAGATGTTAAAATCCTGTAGTGCAGGGCAGGGCCGAGCACTGGGCAGGGAGTCCACATGCAGAGATTCCACTGCTAACTCTGGACCCGCCAGAAAACTCGTATGCATTCCTACGCAACCACACCAGACACCACTGCCTCGGGGAAGCTTTCCGGGATCACATCTTGTCTGCCCACCCCCAGCGGGGCCTTTACCCCCTTCTACTCCTCTTCTGCTTCCACTCACCTTGGGCTGACCTCCAGCCTGGCACTTGTCACTCCCATGCACTCTTGGCCCTGTGGGGGCTGAGTCATTTCCTCCTCAGCTCTGTGCGCCCAAAGTCCGGTACGAGGTCTGGGATCTACACGGGCTTAGTGAGGCTGTTGAGTAATTGAAAGAACAAATGGCCCACTGATTAGATGAATTAAGCCGAACCTCCCTCTGTGTAAAGGGTTGGACTGGGAGGGCTGAGTTCTCTTAGTTCAAATACTCTATAATTTGATTTAAATTTGTCAACCCGAGACATGCTCAGCCCCTGGGCTGCCCTTACACACACACACACACACTAGCCTCACCAACTCGGTTTGGTGGGTAACTCTCTTTCTGTGACAGATAGCAGTGTGGCTGAGGGCTCCTTGGGAAGCCATCAGCTCTCCCTGGGCAGGGACCCCTTTTGTCTACCTTGGCTCTGTCTCACACCCCAGGCCTTGGGATGGGCTCTGATATCAGTGAAGACAGATGGGGGTGTTAAGGGAGCCGTCACACGTGGTTCAAGAAAATAAACCAGGAGAGGCTCCCTGGAGGAAGCAGCGTTTGAGGCTGGCGGTGAGGCAGGGAGGCCTTGCATACAAGGGTGAGGAGTGTGCAGCTACTTTTTAGCCACAGCAGACAGCTTGCCCGGAGTTGCAGTCTGGGGAGAGAAATCAGCAGTTAAACGGAGTGTGGAGCTGGGGGAAGGGCCGCTGGGGGCTGCTGCAGGGGCCGAGTGAGAAGTCATGAGTGATGGCTTAGACGTTTCCCCTCGTGTTTATTCAGCAAACCTTGCCTGGACCTGTTGACTTCGTACCTCCTGCCAAGTTGAGGTTTGACAGGTGGACACTGGGCGTATAGCCCTCTCCCCGTTCTGCAAAGGCCCAGACTCTTTAAGCAGGGAGGCAGCCAGTGCCATGGACACTGGGAACACTGGAGAACTGCCAGGGACAGTGACTGCCGGGCTGCGGAGTGTGCCTTCTGGACGGAGGATTCCATCCTAACACGCTCTGTCATTACCCCAGAGCCCAGTCACCACACTGGGCTCCGTCCGCACTCCCGCCCCCGTCTGCGGGGAGAAAGGATGCTGTGGTCCCAAAGCATGATGGCTGCAAGAGGGGGGCACCCAGGAGCCCCTCGCTCAGGTGGGATTGGTAACCAGGCCACCCTTGCCCAGAGGAAGCCCACGTCTTCAACCCTCAGCCTGTCCCCGGCTGAAAGAGGAAAACTTCCCTGGCCTCTTCCAGCCAGTAGGCCCCACGGGCCTGCAGAGAAGTTGGAGGGGCAAAGAACACCCTCCTACCCAGAGTGCGTGGTCGTTAGGAGAATCACTCACAGACCACTCCGCAGAGGCACAATGGCGACGCCACATCCTGCGGCCAGAAGGTCCAGTTCCGGCCAGCCTCTTATTTCTCCCCCGTTCAAAATTAAGTATTTCACCAGGTTTCCCACCACCCCGTACACAGATGTAGAAGTCGAGGCTTGTTGGCATAATGAAGTGACCATCTGGGGGTCTGGTGTCCTTAAATAGGAGAGTGGGGGCTTGAACCCAGAGCCCGTGACTCTTACCACCATGTCCGGCTATTTTCTTTCCCTTTTCTGCTCTTGACACTAATGTTGCACTACTGACTCCTCCCCCCGTTTTTGTTTTGTTTTTTGAGGAGTAAAATCACCAATTGCTTAACAAAGCTACGGAGTTTTGTTTTGATTTTGAGTGATCATTCTCCTGCTCCAGAACCCGTTGTAGCTCCCCAGGGCCTTGGTGAGGAAGTGTGCGGTCCTCGGCCTGGGCTCTGCAGGCTTCCTGAAGGTGCAGCGTGCCCACAAAGCCGCCTGGGTTCCTGTCCCACCAGCCCTTCCCTGTCTGCCGGTCACAGACTGGCACGAAGTACCTCCCTCCACGACACCTTCAGAACCATTGGCGCATCCTTTGTGAGGATGTTCACGTGCCGCTGGGAGCGAAGAGCTTGAGAAGTCCATGTCACAACCTTCCTCATGGTGCCTCTGACGCTGAGGGGACACAGATAAGTGAGGCGGGCAAGACAGACACGTCAGCGAGAGCTGAGCCCCAACACGCAGGACTGTGCACCACAGAGCTGGTCCTCTGGCTCCCACCCTGCCCCCTGGCCTTTGACTCATGGCCTGGCTCTCCCTTGCCTGGGCACAGCCACTGTGCTTCCCTGGTAGGATGTCATTTCATCTTCACAATAACCCCAGGGAGGTAGCTATTCCTTGTCCCATTTTACAGATTCAGGAATTGAGGCTGAAACAGGCCATTTGACTTGTCCAAAGTGACTTGCCCCAAATCTCATAGCCAGAAAGACAGACCAGGATTCATTCATGTATTCAACTAATATGTACTGAGTCCCTACTTTGTGGTGAACAAATGGATTTGGCCCCTGTTTTCCTGGAACTGATGAGCCTGGGCCTGGACCCCAAGAGAGCATGGGGTCTGTCCTGAGTCGGGGCGACGATGGGCCCCGTGTCTCCTTGGCCCTGACTGGCTTCTTCCTGTGCTCTATGGAGATTCATGTTCTCTCTCCACGTTTCAGGCACCTAATCCATCACACGTCTGACGCTCTGGGCCGCCAGCGGTTTGGGCTGAAATCCGATGGAGTCGTCCTTCCTCCCATTTAATCTTTGAAATGAGAGCTGAAGGGCTGTTGATCACGTTCATGAGCTGCCAGAGATGATGGCAGCCTGATGGGGCTGTAATTTCCCAAGCCTCTGTCTTCCCTGCTGTCCTGCAAATTGATGGGACCCGGCTGTTTACCTTCGGTGACTGCACTCCGTCATCCCGGCCTCCACCGGCTTCCATGTGATTCGCTCATCAGCCTCTCAAGTTGGAGCCTGTGGGGGCAGAAGCAGAGTCAAGAGCTGTCTGGAGGTCCGCCAAGGAAGCCAGCCTGGTGCCCACAGCCAGGCCAGCAGCTTCCACTCGTGTAGGCATCGCTGGAGCTGGAGCAGAGGGGTCAGGGAGGAACACTGGATTCCCAAGGCCAGGCTTTCTCAGGGTAGCGCCCGGAGTTGGGGAGGGATGTTAGGGGTATTACTGTGTCCAGAAACTGCCCCCTCCCAGTTTGCTGGAGGTGGAAGAGAATTCAGAAATAATATCAGCAGTGGGTTTGTTATGAGTCACACACTGTACGAGACCCTTTACAGATACTATCTCCTTTAAGCCTCACAACAACTGGATCAAGAAGACATTCTTGACTCAGTTTTATAGACCAGGAAACCGACACTCACAGAGGCCAAATGCCTGCCAAGGTCATCATACAATGTCAGAGCTGGGATGTCAACCAGAGCTGAGATTCAACCCATGACCTTTATACTGTATAAGGAGGTCCAGAAGCTTGGAGTTTGATTCACACATATTAAAGTCACGAGAGACTGATGTACAAACCAGAAAGTGGGGTTATGGGTTTACAGCATTGATATAACTCCTCCAGGGCTCAGAATATTCCTGGCTGTCATAGGCACAAAGGCAGAGGAAGCAAAGTTAAGCATTGTTGGGGAATAATTCACTGAGGCCATGAAAATGTCTGGTAACTTCTCCCAACTCCACGTATGAGGCCCCTGAGTAGGTAGATGAGGTCTTCCACCAGCTGGGCATGTCCACCCAGATTCCAGGGGATCAGCACCCAGGCCCATCTCTTGAGAGGAAGTATGTTGAAGAATTTGCAGCCATGTTTCAAAACTACCGTCACCTGCATTGTTTGTACATTCTTCAGAAGAAACACTGAGTTCATCCATGTGTGGCTCCCTTTCCCAAGATGGAAGTCAATAAAAAGTGGCCATTATAAAGCCTTACCAGCCTTTACTTCACCTGAGAAATGTGTTCCCACCTCCCCATTTTGTCGATGGGAAACCAAAGCGTCCCGCGGGTCAGAAGGTCTCCCCACTCACCCAGCGGGGAAGGGCCAGCGGGAACATCCACAGGCAGAGCTCCCTGTCCCCAGGGCCCACCCCCCACGGCGATCCTGTGAGCCCACTCGGCTGTTTCACTGGCAGGACCTGGGTTTCCCACAGTCTTGTGATATCATTCACTCTCCACATCTGTTCCTAGTGGCTCCTTCTGCTCTCGCTCTCACAGGGGCTCTCATCACCACACTCTAGGGACACTTCATTCTCCTCCAGTTCCAGCCACAACTGGTGAAAGTTTGGCAGCTTATTGGATGGCTTCACTATAAAACTGCATTGTGAAACTACAGTAATTAAAATTGGGAGCAACCCAAATTTATGAAATGGATCAACAGACTGTGATACATCCATGCAATGAATAAAAAGTAAGGAACCACAGATACTTAGAATACATGGATGAGCTCAAACACTTGATGCAGAGTGAGAGAAGCCAGATTCAAAAGGCTGCACAGTGTGTGGCTCCATTTAAATGACATTCTGGAAAAGGCAAAACTGTAGAGGTAGAAACACACCGGGACCTGGGGGTGGGGTGGAGTTGACCACAAAAAGGCACAACAGATACAGTGGAATGTTATTCAGCCTTGAAAAGAAAGGGCATTCTGACACAGGCTATACCACAGATAAACCCTGAGGACATGATGCTCAGCGAAACAAACCAGTCACAAAAAGACAGATGCCATGTGATTCCATCCACAGGAGTATCTACAGTGGTCAGATTCACAGAAATGGAAAGCAGGATGGTGGTTGTCAGGGACTTGGGGAGGGGAAATGGAGAGGTGGGGTATAACGGGGACATCGTGTCAGTTTTGCAAGGTATAAAATCCTGGTGACCCACTGCAAAACAATGTGAATACACTGAACACTACAGTCCACTTGAAAATGGTTCAGATGGTCAATTTTAGGTTGTGTGAGGTGTGTTGTTTTTTTTTTTTACAATTTAAAATTTTTTTAAAGTGAATTTAAAAAGGCACGATAAAGTTGTGTTATTATTATTATTATTTTTTAGGTGGTTGAACTATTCTGTAACTTGACCATAATGGTGATTCCCTGACTGTATGTATTTGTCAGATTCATTAGACTGGATAGTGAAAAGGAGAATTTGACTGTATCCAAATTAACCCTCAATAAACCTGATTAAAAAAGTAAAACATGGTTCTGTCACAGAAATAATCACTCAGTCATTCGCCACGTGTCTCCTAAGTACTCACTGTGTGCCGGCCACCATGCTAGGGGCTGGCACTACGAGACAACTGTCCTGGAGTTTACAGTTTTGTGAGAATGTGATCAAATGTAATGATCAGACAGACTAATGGAATATTAGCGACAGTCCAGAGATAAACACAGATATATATATCCGAATTTAATAAAAGATAAATATGACATTCCAAATTATAAAAGAATTGATTCTTAATTTCTGACTTTACCCTATATCCCCAAATAAATTCTACATAAATATTGAAATATAAAAACATCAATGCTAAAAATATAGAAAAGGGTAGAAACCATGGAGAATGAAGAAAATATAAATATATATAATTTTTGCCTGATGAAGAGCTAAGCAGGAACCAACGGCAAATGTACAAAAGATGAATAGATCTGACCACATATACTGTAAATTGAAAAGATGACATGAAAAACACCGTAAATAAAACTAATATCAAACCACAATGAGAAAATATTATTTGTAGCATGTACAATAGAGCATAGATTAATGTCCTTTTGCTTAAAGTAGTGCTATGAATTAATAAGAAAAAGGTGAATATTGTAATAAAATGGGTAAAGGACATAAATATCTGATGTTTTAATTATTTTTAGCTTTATACTTCAACAATTCACAAAATAGGTAATAAACACAGTGGCCCAAAACATATGAAATGTGTTCAGCATCACTAGAAATCAAAGAAAGGCAAAAAAAAAAAACAAAAAAACACAAGGTATAATTTTTTTTCCTAAAAAATTGAGAATAAATTTTTAAATAATAATATTTTGTGCTTTGGGTGCTAGATGTTTCCATGCCCTGCTCGTAGTAGTGTAAGTTGGTACAGATTTTCTGAAAGACAAGGGAATAATACACAGCAAAAACTTTAGTAAATAACTTATGTAAATAAGTATAAACCTCTTTCCATTCCCTCTCCCATTTCTACTCTGTGATGCTAGGGCTGGAAGTCTGCAAACTACATTTTCCAGACACCGTGGTGGCTTCTAGTGGCCAATGGGAGGCAATGGTGGAAACCGGAAGACGAGATGAGGGGAGAAAGGACTGTCCTTCGCTTCCAACTCTGGCCAGCTTCCCACCAGCAGCAGCCATGCCATCTCTACCCTCTGGAGTAGCACCAGCCAGCTGTCTAAACATCAGGCACATGGTGCTCCCTGGGAGATCTGTCGTGAGCCCCTCTCTCAGGTGTCTGAGCAGCAGCGGGTGATCCCTGGAGGGTCCAAGCATAGACCTTGTAGTTCCATCCTATCAGAGCCTGAGCGTGACACTTAGGGGTCTGCTCCTCCAACCTCCTGAGTCCTACTAACATCACCTCTTCTCTTTGGCCCTGAAGTCCTGGGGATGACAGTGGCCTCCTGCAGTTATTAATCTCTGGGTTATTCCCACATCATTTTGCTTTTCATCTCCTCAATACCTGCATCATCAATCCCCTTGATCCTTTCTGTTCAAAATATTTATGTTTTTTTTCTTTTCCTGGCCTAACTCTGACTGATACAGTCTTTATCCTAGAAATTCTACTCCTAAGAAATTATTTTAAGAAAATAATCACAGATGTGCTCAAAACTTTTGACATTATTTATTTATTTAAAAAAAATTTTTTTTATCCTCACCCGAGGACATATTTGCATTTATGTTCAGATAGAGTGGGAGGGAGAGAGGGAGGAAAAGAGAGAGAGGAACATCGATGTGAGAGACACATCGACTGGTTGCCACCCACACGACCCCAACCGGGGCCGGGGACAAACCGCAACTGAGGTACGTGCCCTTAGCGGGAAACAAACCCAGGACTCTGGTTCACGGGCCGACACTCTAACCACTGGGCCAAACTGGTCAGGGCTTGACATTATTTATTCATAGCAAAAACAAACAAACAAACAAAAATACACACACAATAAAAACCCCACAAACAAGCTAAAAGCTTACTAATGGGAATGTTGTGGGTTGATTTGTGTCTTTCAAAAAGATATGTTGAAGTTCTAACTCCTCAGACTGCAGGAAAGGAACTTATTTGGGACTGGAGTTACTATAGATCCAATTTGTTACGATGAGGTTATATTGGAGTAGCGTAGATGCATAACTCAATATGACTGGTGTCCTTACAGGAAAAGCAGAAGAGACGCGGAGATCCACGGGGAAGACACCCACGTGACTACACGAGCCGGGGTTGGAGTGATGCTGCCACCGGCCAAGGCATGCCGGAAAACCAGGGGCTGGGAGAGAGGCGTGCACGGAACAGATCCTCCCTCTGAGTCTCCAAGAAGGGATCGACTCTTCATTTCAGACTCCGGTCCTCAGAACCGGGAGAAAACACATGTGTTCTGTTTGAAGCTCCCGTGTTTGTGGCGCTCTGTTGTGGCAGCCTAGGCAGCAAAGACAATGAGACTGGTGGAGGGAGTTACAGTCTCGTCGCGTAATAGAAAACTTGGCAATGAGAGAAATGGAGAAGAATCTGTAATGGTATGAAAAGATCTTCCCAGTGTGTTATGTTAAAAAATAACAGTTTACATAATTTGAGTCTGTTTTTGTCAATTACAAAATAAGCATGGTAAAGAAAAACCGTAAGGTAATAACATACCAGAATGATAACATTAGTTATTTGTTGGTGGAGGGGGTATTGTGGCAAGTGGCTTTTATTTTCTTTGTTTTGATGATCTTTGCTTCTAAACATTCTTCAGTGAGCATGTCTCACTTTTGAACAAGAAAATAAAGACTTTTAGAAAAGGTATGTTCAGTCTCAGCATTTCCTCTGATCCATGCAAGGACCGTCAGGGCGTCAAAGCAGGTGACGCCAGAATGTTCTATGGGGAAACTGAGGTTCACAGTGGCGGGACAGGGAAAGACACTTCCTCCCAATGCTATGATTAGAGTTGAAAGGGAGCTTATTCAAATGGGGGTGGGGAGCACTTGTGTCTCCCCTGGAGACCCAACTCCAGGCAGGACATCTGGAGAGCAAACGTGAGCGTCAGTGATAAATGATCAAAGACGTCAGGTGTGGAAACCAAATCAATCTCTCAGCTATTTTTAGCACGCCCTGTTTCCATTGACTAACTCCACAGAAACTTAGGCAGCTTCCCTGGGAGACTATTTGTTATTTATTTGGAGATGTGTTTGACATTCATTGTTACTTTTTATTAAGACATTTCTAAATATTCAAAAGCAGAGGGAACAGTGACCTAGAGTGCCCAGCACCTCAAATCGTTGCCACATTCGTTTTATTCCCCCACCCCATCTTTCCTTGGAACATTTTAAAAGAAGTTGCAAACTTTATGTCATTTCACCCCGAAATACTTCCTTTCATTTGCATCTCAGAAATGAGGGGTGCATATGGACATTTTTTTTTTACATATCCTCAGTGTTATTATCTCATGATATAACATGAATATCCTACTAATGCATTATTATGGCCTGATATTCGGTTCACAGTCAGATTTCTACTTGGTCTTTTGTGGGCTCGCTGCATTCTCAGAAACAGAGGAGGCAGCCACTGTAAGGACGCTTTCAAAGTAGTGATGAGCGAAATGATATTCTGAGGTATCTGTGAGAACTATAACAGAAAATATCTGTAACTATTCTTCGTTTCAAAGTACTACTAATATTACTGAGGATAGTTGCCAATAATATAATGTTTTCCATCGAAGTTCATGGACCCCCCTGAGTGCTGTCTGCAGACCGCAGATTAAGAACCCCTGTGCATTAGTGAGTGAATGGCTGGAAGAAGCTGATCCCAGGCTTGGAGCCAGGAGCCGGACTTTGCTGCCCAGTCGCAGTTCCTCCCTCCTCTTGGCAGCTGCTGGGCTGAGGGTCAGCCGTGGCAGTCACATGGCACGCCTCCGTGTTTGGCCTGGGATGGACAGTTACTTGTGCATCCGTCCATCTGTCCATCCATCCATTCATCTATGCATTCACTCAACAAATGTTTATAGAGCTGGGCTCTGGGCTGATATCTCCAGGAGTTGCCGGGCCGATGGGAGAGAAACACAAAAATAACCGACACTGTCATATTGTTAGTACTAACACAGAGCTATGAACACAATTGGAGGCTGGGAGGGCATTCCAGGCAGAGGGAACGTCAGTGCCAGGGCCTGAAGGTGAGAAGGGGCCGGCGGGTGCGAGAAACAGTGTGGAAACAGTGTGGGGAAGTGATGGGAGGTGAGCCTAGGGTCGAACGTGAGGATGGTATGGGTCAAGTCCAGGGGTACAGATTTCATCAGCCACGGAGACGTCCAAGGCCGTGGCACGGTCAGCTCTGCAGAGGCAGGGGCGTGGATGCAATGAGGGAAACTGGAGGCAGGAAAACCAGTTAGGAGCTTTTGGAACAAGCCAAGCACCAGGTACTGAGAGCTGAGCTTAGGTGCTGGCCAGTGGCGGAGGAACGAAGAGGTCAGGAGCGAGGGGAATTTCTTAAGTAGAGGGGACTGCAGCTGATGGCGTGTGTATGGGTGTGGGTGAGGGAGCAGGGGAACAGGGGCCCCATGCTCTCTCCACTGGAAACCGGGAGCCCGCGCCACCGTTAGTCCGGACTGGGACCTGGGCCAGGTGCGGACGGGAGGAGAGAACGCGTCTGATGCGAGCCTGCTGAGTGCGAGCCGGTTCCTGCAGCACACCCTGTGGGTTGCTGGGTGGGGAGCTGCCTCCGGGGGCTGGAGGCTTGGGAATCATCCACATGTTTGAGTCTGCTTTCCTCGGAGATGGGAAAAAGGGCAACAGACTGCAGGGACCCTTCCCAGGTGTGCCCCTCCTTACTGCCCCTCCATACAGACCGACCCGTCCTCACTGTGCCCTCCATACGGACCCTCCATACGGACCCTCCATACGGACCCTCCATACGGACCCCCCTCCTCACTGTGCCCTCCATACTGACCCTCCATACTGACCCACCTGTCCTCACTGTGCCCTCCATGCTGACCCTCCATATGGACCCTCCATACTGACCCTCCACACGGACCCTCCATACTGGCCCTCCATACGGACCCCCTCCTCACTGTGCCCTCCACACTGCTCGACAGGTGCCTGGGTGCAGGCGGCTATGTCGAGGGCCTGTGGGGTGAGCGCTGAGTGTGAGCCGTCACAGTGCGGTGCAGAGTGGGTACAATTCAGCCGTGAGTTAGGGTCAGAGCTGCCCCAGCAGCTGTCTGCGTTTCGTGGCTGCCATAACAGAGGACCACGGACTGGCTTTAAGGACAGAAATCTACTGACTCGGTGTGGAGGCCAGAAGCCCAGACTCCAGGTGTTGGCGGCGGGTTCCCCCTGGGCCGGAGGGAAGGCCTGTCTCGGGCCCTGTCCATGGCCTGTGGCGGCCTCTGCCTGCATCTCTGCACACGGCCCTCCCCCGTGCCTGTGTCGAGGTCCGAATGTCCCCTTTTTATAAGGACACCGCCAGACTGGATTGGGGTCCGCCCTAACGACCGCACTTTGACTTGACGATGGCTGTGACGATATCTCCAAATAAGGTCACGTTCCGAGGTACGGGGGTTTGGACTTCAACATGTGAACTGGGTGGGGGCTCCCACGGCAGTCGCCACCACAGCACGTGAAGCCCGGACAGAGGAGAGACCTGTGCTCGTGGCGAACACGGGAGACACCGGCCTGAGCGCGTGTAAGGAACCAGGCGCAGAGGAGTTCTGCTTCCTCGTCTCCCGGGGCCGAAGGACGGCCAGGCGGCCAGCGAGGCACATAGGAGCCATGGGAGGCGTTTGAGCCGGGGATGTGTCCACTCACATCTGTGCTTTGGGAGAACTGGTGAGGAGAAGGGAGATGCTGCGTGACCCCCGACCCCTCACCCCAGGGCGGAGATGAAGGACTCAGGCTGCGGCACAGCTTGCCTGGAGCAGACATTGAGACGGGTGGGGCAGCAGGGACAGAGATACAAATCAATCTGCCACATGGGGACTGAGTGTTTCCAGAGACGTCCCCTAGGACTGCTCTTGGTCAGAAGAGGCTCGAATCCCAGGGATTAAAAGGAGGTGGTGGCCGGCGGGGTTCAGTCAGCATTAACCCCAGTGAAATACAGCCTCCCAAGTCACCCAGGAGATCTTTCATCTGGAAAGCTCTTGCAAAACCATAAAATTAATGGCAGACCATTTAAAAACAGTTCAGCTAACTCTCGGAGCTTAATGTCAGCCTTGCCCTCCGGAAGCCAAGCCAAGCTGTGGCGGCGACTCTTGCCTCCCTCTGAGTTTTCTAGAAGCAGAGAATAGCGGAGCACAGTGCTCCCCGGTGGCCATGTCTCTCGGGCCTTCCTGGCAGGGTGACTGCATTTGTTCTGTTGCAGGTTAGGTGTCTTTCCCCAGGGTGTCTGTCCGGGCTGGGCAGCCTCTGCGTCGCTGTGGGGGGTGTGGGGGCAGCTGCAGGAGGAGCGAAGTTGCTGGTCTCTCCACTTCATAACAAGCAGGAGCCTTCCCGGGCGCACCTCCAGGGTGGTAGTCCCTCCTCCCTCCCTGGGTCTCTGTCTCTGTTATTGTTCCTCCCTCTGTGGCTCTTCCTGCCTCTGCCTTCATAGTCCTCTCGGCCCTGCCTGTCTCTCTGCTCTGAGTTCTCTCTCCAACCCCCTCCCTCTCCCCCCCCCCAACTCTCATGTCTCCCTCTCCATGTCCTTCTGTCTGTCTGCCTCTCCCTTTATGTCTAAGCCCGTCTCCTGTGTCCGTGTTTCCCTCTGAATCTCTCCGACGGCCTCTCTCAGTGTTCTCGTTGTCCCTGTCCCTGGTGGCGGCGGTGCGGACATTAGTTGGGAAAACCTAGGCCGCCCTGGGAGAGACACACCTGCATTAGCAGGTGGAAGACCCCTTTCCTGTTCCTGTGTGACCCTGTGCTTCCCCTGGCTTGTCTGACAACAGACAGTTCCCACCCAGTCCCCAGACGCTCACTTCCATGGGGTAACAATCTGAACGGTAACTGTAACCGAGCAGTGTGCGCTGTGCCTCGGCCGCTCCCTACCCCGCGCGCACGCGGGGCCGGGCTTTCTCTCCTTCTCTGTGTTCCTGAGTTCCCAGCGCTCTGTGGGTCTGTGGGTCCTTCTCTGTCTCTCTCTCTCCTTCGCCGTCACCGGTTCTGTCTGTCTCTTGTGGTCTCCTCCCGCTCTCTCTCATTTTCCCCCTCCTCAGATCAGCCTTGGCCGGGGCCTGGGGTGGGTGGGGGTTCCTTGGCCCTTCCCAGGAGCCGGGGGGTGGGGGCGAGGTGGGACTGTGTGGGTCAGAGCGAGCGGAGCGGAGGGACTTTTCCACCGGAAAGAGGCTCCGAAAGCCAGAGGGTGCAATGCCGCAGCCTCTGAGTGTTCTTCCAAGTCCTGGGTGGCAGGTGCGGTGGAGGGACAGGGCCGGCCTGCCAAGGACAGAAGTGCCCGAGCCCCGCTGACGTCCACAGACACCGCCAGAGATCAGCCCAGGCCACATCCGCCAAGAGGACTAATAGGAACATAAACAAGGGGGAGAGGGTGGAAATGGCCTTTGGAAAGCACGCTGCTCTTTCTCCTCACGGTCCGCGTCGTCCCTTCTTCTCCATTTGTTTCCCCTGTGACCCCTCATCTTCGGCCTGAGGCCTACCGCCTTTACCTTGGGCTTCTGAGCAAGCTGTTAACCTATTCATGCCCTCTGAGTGTCCTCACAGGAAGGCCTGGCATTTGTCTGATGCACCAAGAACTCGTACATGAGTTGCTGCAACAACCCAGTGAGAGAGCAGCCCTGTTCCCATTTCATGGATGGGAAAACCAACCCCCAGAGAGGGTGAGTGACTTGCTCACCATCACATAGTAAGTAAACGAAGCTCAGGTCACTGCAGGCCACCTTCTGACCACCCCATGACGCCCCCAGACTCCTCCGGGGAGGGGCCTTTCTTAGGGACGTGCCACCTCTGTCGCCCTCCTCCTGGCTCCGGCCTCCTTGCTGTGTGGCTCCGGGCCGGACAGCTCCTCAGCGGAGTCTGCACCTCGGTGTTGGCGGGTCTTCTGCTGATCTGTCTTCTTTTCCTCCAACCTTGGCAGCTCGGTCTGCCAGGAGGAGCAGGAGGGAGGGCGCTGGCCCCAACACAAATCTTTTGGATCCTGGAACACTGACCGTCAGCGACTTTGGCGGGAGGTGAATTTCCAATCCCGTGTTACATAAGGAAACACAAAGTTCATATTCCAAATATACCAGGATGCGTTCCTCAGCCGTGACCTGCCGTGGGCGGGGCAGAATGAGGACAAGTGGTGGGCCGGGCCGGACCGGGCCGGGGTGAGCTGGCCTTTGGACGGGCGGCAGGCTCAGAACACCTGTGTGGACTCAGGTGGTTCGTGGTGTGAGCTTCTGCAAAGAGCTGGCCCTGTGCCAGGCACAGTGAACATTTCATCTCCTTTAAACCCTCACAGCCTTCCTGGAGGCCGGGCTGCTGTCCCCTGTTGATAGAAGAGCCGTGGCTTAGACCCCGCACCCCCCGTGCCCCCAAAGCAGGAGCATCTGCTCCCTATAGTGAAGCGACTCTCCCTTGGGAGGAGGCGAGAGCTTCGTGCCTGGGTCGGTTGAGGGACTCGGTGAGCCTGTGTAGGGTGTTGTATGAATGGTAACAACCCTCATGCAAGGGTTGGATGAAATGACTTGGCTCTCAGGCCTTTGAAGGTTCTGACCATCCTCAGACCACCGGTGTGGCCAGAGCCCAGGTCTCTGCTGGGCGCATGGTCTGGAGGGACACCAGAGTGGACCCACAGTTCCAGTGAGGACCTGGAAGGGGCTTGCCCCGGAAGGGAAGTGATATGACTCGAACGGCACTGCAGCATCCCTGTCGGAGGGAGAACTGGGGAAAGCTTACATGTCCTTCAAGAAGAGTAAGTAAATAAACAATACGTCAGCAACCAAAGAGGCCTGGGATCTCCCTGAGACGGACAAGGAGAGAAACCCAAGATCTACCATTTTGTGATCAAAGCAAGTTGCAGAATAAGATGTGCGGTGGGATATTGTTTATGTTAAAAGACCCACAGAAAATACAGAGCCTTAGGTTTTCATACGTAGTAATGAAGGCGTGTCAGTGCAGGTCAGGAGGTCTGGAAGGAGACACCCAAACTGACAACGGGGTTCCCTCCACGGGAAGGACTGGAATGAAGGGGGGGTGAGGACCAGGGGGAATTGAAATTGGTCTGTAGTGTTTGAATTGCTTACAGCAAAAATATAATCCTGTGCTCCTTGAGTAATTAAAGTAAATGCATAAGAAATGAAAATGAAAAGGACAAATCTGCTTTGTGGATAATAAATACATGTAGTGGCAGATTGATCTGATTGATTGATTCCTTCATTCATTCATTTAGCCAATAAACAATAAAGAGTGTATGTCCTCTGGGACAGGCCCTGTGCTAGGGGCTGGGGCTCAGAGAAAGACAGAGCCCTGTCCCCAAGGAATGTAGGGGCCAATAAAGACGGTAGATGGCAAACCCAGAATCACAGTCCAGGTGATAAGTCATCCCAGCAGCTGTGACAGCCCACAAATATCCTGGAATCTTTTGTCAAGAAGGTGACATTTAGGTGGGGCTTTGCAGGATGAGTAGGAGCTCAACTAGTAAATAGGGAGAGAGTTCTTGGCAGAGGGAACAGCATGAGCAGAAGTTACATGGCAGCAGAGCCCAGAGCTGTCCTCCAGGGGCTGTGACCAGTCTTCCTGTCAGCTCCCCTTCCTCCTGGAGCCAACACATGCAGGTGACAGCGTCCACCGTCGTACCTGACCCTGTCCTTTCCTCCACATCATCTCTCTGATCCTGTGTCTTGTCTGGAAGAGGCTGGGTGGGAGTAGGGGATAAGTCCCGCCTGCCAAGTTTCCAGGATCATCATGAAGATCAAATGGGATCACGGTTGGAAAGGGTTATATAAATAAACCAACAAACACTAAACAAATATTTAAATATTTAGAGTCTTGTTTCTAGAAACTGAGCTCCTTGGCTAAAGAGAAAGATTAGCTTTAAAAGACGGAGCAGAATTGGCCCCCTCACTGCCGCAGGTCTCCATTAACCAGGGCTGGCAAAACCCTGGGGGCCAGGCCCACCTGCTTCCTGAGAGGTTAGAGACAGCAGGGGGAAGAGGGAGGAGGCAGGAGGACATGGTCTCATCCCAGCCATGGGTCATGAGGACAGTGTCCTTTTCAGCCAGTCTTGCGGGGCCAGGCCAGGCTCCGTCCCAACTATGAAATCACCAAGTAGGATTTTCTTTGCTCTCAGACTTGGCTTTTTCCACTTTTTTACATCTTGCCAAGGAAACCAGCTCTTGGAAGATTCTGCACTCATACTGCAAAGGAGAGTTCCGGTCTTCCTTGGGGGGTCCCCAGGGCCCTCAGGCTGCGGGGCCGTGGTTACCTCCCGTGGCCTAGCATATGAGCCAAGTGCCACTCAGATCTCTCAGGGGCCTGTAACTTTTTTAGGAATCAGAGTTGTGAGGTCAAGGAGGTAGCTCAATCCATCATGAGCAGACAGGAGCAGTTTCTAGGGGGGATGGAGGCAGGGGGTCCTGAGGCTTCCCTGAGTTTGCACAGCTGAGCTCATTGTGAATTTCCATCCGGAAGTAGAGACCCAGGAGTGGCCCCTAAAAGCTGTAACAGACGCTGCGGTCCCAGGCCGAAATCCACGGTGGTCTGTGACGGGACTGCCGTGTGAGTGGGCCTGCTCCCACCTGCAAGGCCAGCCCGAGAAGCCCAGGTGTATCCTGCGACAAGCAGAACTCGGAAGGCGGTGTCGGAGAAACCTATGACGAGCCCGAGCCTTGGCTGTGGGCTGCGGCTCCAGGAACAGGGAGCTGGGCGGATGGCGGGAAACTGGGAAGAAGACCTAAATACCTGGATGCTGGCTCCTGTTCTGGGGTGCACACATGTCACTGTGCATGAGGGTGGGGTGCACACATGTCACTGTGCATGTCCTGGCCCCTTGCATGTCTGCCTCCCCCTGCGCCTGGGAGTTACTGGAGGTAGTGGTTCTCTCCGATTCATGGCTGTGTGCCCAGCGCCCAGCCCAGGCACGGGCATAAAGCAGGCGCTCAGAACCCGAGTGTTGCATCAGGCTGGGACATTCCCAGGTGGGCTGCGGCTGGCTGGCCCTCCCGGTGCCTTCCGCTGGTAGAGCGTGTACTAACTTAATTAACTAGCTCTTGCAGTGCTAGGAAATCTATTTCACTTTAATGAAATCCAATTAGTGCCTTCACTGCGGCGCCCTGGGCCCTTTCAGACTAAAGACATGGAATGAGGCGACGCCTCTTCCTGTAACCCAGGGGTGCCTTCCCCGCCTCCATCTCCCTTCCAGGAACAGCTGCTCCACAGCTTCTTGGATCTCCAAAAGCACATCTGTTTCCAACACTTCCCCATCTCAGGATCCTTCGAGTGTCCCTGGGGAGGGACACTGGGGAAGGTCCTCTTTCTTATACATCAGTCACCCATCTTCTCATTCTTCCGCTTATTCTCCTGTGTACACACATCCCCACCCACTCACCCACCCTTCCATCTGAACACTCACATTCATTTACCCACCTGCTCGCTCAGACACATCCACCCAATCGTTCATCCACCCATCAATCCATTTTCTCATCCATCCATCTATCCACCCGTCCACCCACCAAACCGCCCAGATATCCACCCATTCATTCATTTACCCATAGACTTCATCCATCCATCCATCCGTCCATCCATCTATCCATCCATCCATGAGAATGCACTCAATAAACGTTTTCTGAATCTACTTTTTGTGAAGTCTTTTGGCCAGGTACTAGGGAAACGAAGATGACAAGATTCAGCTTCTCTCCTGGAGAAACTTCCAGTCTAGCAAGAATAAATCTCACACACTCTTGTGGTTAAGAGCATGAGCTGTTGCATTAGAAAATCTGGGGTCGCATCCCACCACTTAGTGGCTCAAGAACATGGACAAATTGCTTAACTTCTCTGTGCCTCAGTTTTCTCATTGCAAGTGGTGCCCACCTCCTGAGTAATTAGGACAATTGAATGAGACATTCACATAAACTGCGTAGTCTGAATCCTGGTATGTATTAATTGATCAACAAGTGATCAGTAATATTATAGTATTGTTACCACAATCATTATCCATGCACTTATGTGTTAGTTATGAGATTTGATTATTTATGCATGGAATGGTTGATACAGTCAGTGATTGTTTATGGAATATCTACTACATACCTGAGCCTGTACTAAGCTCTGTGTCTCAGGAGTTTAGAATCTTGCATAAATAAGACAGATACACTTGAAATAGTTCTACAACATTAACAACCCGAGTGGCATCTGGGGCTGATCCCCGCCACCAGGAAAGCCTTCTCACCACCTCCGGCTTTCCAAGTAGCAGGCAGGGGTATTTTGGATGCAGCCCTTGCTTCTGCGGGTGAGTGATGAGGTCGCCCCTGAAAGAGGGCCCTCTCGGGTGGGCATGACTGGGGTCAGCGTGACTGCTGAGTGATGAAAATTCATCGTCAGTGCACCTGTCACTGTGATTGTCACTGTGAGTGAGCAGCTCAGAGATCTGCTGGTCACTCCTGGTGACCTGTTTACTGCCTTTCCGATGGAGACCGAGTGACCTTAGAGGGGGAGGGCTCCGGCTCAGCAACAGCACGGAGCCAGCCTCGTGGCATCCTGGAGTTTGATCCGGGGAAGGGAGCCACTGCAGGTGGCGGGGGGATGAATGTGGGGGCTTTCCAAGTGTAGAAGCAGCTGAGGCCGCGGAGGGTGGGAGAAACAGTCACTGTGCCTGAGCCCCGCGCCCCAGCACCATGGAGCGACTGGGGAGATCCGGAGCCCAGAGCAGCTGGAGAGGCACCCATGCTTAGTGCCCAGGGGGGGCCGTACAGTGGGTGCTCACAGGGCCGGCTGAGAAGCCCTACCTGTGAGTAAGGGTTCAGCCCCAACACTCACGGCCCCTCAAGAATAGCGGTCACCTATAAAATCACGGGACTGTCTCATACTGGCAAAGTCTAACAGGAAGGGGCATTGGTTCCGCTGTAACAAGGGCACCGACGGGGCAGCTTAGACAACAGAAATGGATTCAGTCACAGTGCTGGAGGCTGGAAGTCTGAGAGCACGGTGCGGGCAGGGCTGGTGCCTTTTGAGACTGGGAGGGAGAACTAACCTCCTCTCAGGCTTCAGGACTACAGGAGCATCACCCTCATCCCTGCCTTCATCTTATTACGGTTTTCTCTCTGTGTGTGCAGGTCTGTGCCCAAATGTCCCTTTTAATACGAACATCAGTCATATTGGGTTAGGGTCCCACCCTACTCCAGAATGAACCTCATCTTAACTAATTACATCTGCAAGGCCAGTCCCCAAATACAGTGACATCCCGAGGTCTTGGGGGCTAGGATTTCAACATATGAATTTTGGAGGAACACAATGTAACCCCTAACAGTAGGGGCTTCTAGCAAGAAAGAGTCCCAGCTTTAGAGAGGTCAATATGACAACAGAAAACTATCACCGAGCTGGTGGTGATGCTTCCTCATTCATCCATCCATCCATCCATCCCTCCATCCATCCATCCCTCCATCCACCCTTCCATCCATCCATCCACCCTTCCATCCATCCATCCATCCATCCATCCATCCATCCATCCCTCCATCCACCCTTCCATCCATCCACCCTTCCATCCATCCATCCATCCCTCCATCCCTCCATCCCTCCATCCATCCATCCATCCATCCATCCATCCATCCATCCATCCACCCTTCCATCCATCCATCCATCCATCCATCCATCCATCCATCTACCCTTCCATCCATCCATCCATTCATCCATCCATCCATCCATCCATCTATCCATCCACCCTTCCATCCATCCATCCATCCATCCATCCATCCATCCATCCATCCATCCAGTCATTCATTCATCCACTCATGAAATGTTTACTAAGTGCCTCTGTGCCATGTTCTGTGCTTGGTGTGGAGACACAAAAGTGAGTTAGGTCTTTTCCCTGCCTTTGTCCTGAGTGTGAACTGACAAATAACCCACTGAATTATCATGTTTGACAGAGGAGAAACAGCTTGCTCCAAGACAAGGGGTGGCTTCCCTGAGGAGGGCCTTGCAGAGGAGACGGAATCCAGGGGCTGCAGAGGAAAGAAGGGCATTCCAGGTGAGCCACCATCCGTCCCAGCAGGTAAGGAGAGAAGAGCAGGAGGAGCCGGGGGCTCTGGAAGGCAGGGAGCTACATCCCACTGGTGGTCCAGAGCAGAGGTCTGGGGTGGGAGAGTGAAGACACGTGTACTACAGCCCTCATCCCAATTGCTCCATCCATCTCCTCGTTTTAAATACCCGGCAGCTGAGGCTCGGATGGGAGTGACTAAAGGTGGCCGGCAAGTGCAGGGCCGAGATGAGTAATGTATGATCCTTAGGGACCTCAACCATGCAGACGTACCGTGCACCCCTTCCATTCGGCAGATATATTTCATCGGCCATTCCCGCCCCCCGTCTGAGGCTCTGGCCTCTGGGACTGAGTCCTGCCACCCTAGGAATCCCTCAAGAGAGTAGGACTTCGCCTTCCTCACCATGGGTCCCCAGCACCTGGTCAGGCTAATGGTCTCAGCAACATTGACAACAATGAAGTAGGGTTGACAGTGACCACCCACCTGGCTGCTGTCACAGAGCTTCCCTGGACCTGCTGTGTCCACTAGCTTCTCAAATGCTTTCCAGTCTCCATCCCATGTGCGTACGATGTAAACCGCGTTTTTAACCAGCACCTTGTGTCTGTCTGGACAAAGGCAGGGCAAGCAGCTGGTTCTCTCTGCTGCTGGAGGGCACGAGTCTGGACAGGAAAAGGCCCTCGTCTGAGGGCAGACGGCAGGACTCTGGGGCAGGAAACCAGGGTCCAGTGCCCTGAAAGCAGTGGTCAGTGCTGGGGACAGGCAGGTGGTGGGGTGGGGCTGGGGAAGAAGCCAGGTGCTGGACTGGGCTTTTGAATGAATGGTTTATTCATAACAGCATCTCAGCCAGGGACGGGAAAGGACATGGGCGGTGGGCAGGGCAAGGAGGGGGCTCAGGAGGGACACAGGAGGCGCAGAGGGCAGGAGGCATTGGGGACCGTCACCGGCGGTCACTATCATTGTTACCAGAACGGGGTTCAGAGCAGGTAGTGGTAAATATGTGCTCAATGAACGGACTCATGAATGTGCAAAGGTGCCCTGGCCTTGAGCAAGCTTTTGGAACGGGAACGAGGGTGTTGAGGGGAACCCACCGATGTTAATTGAACTTTAGATGGTACTAAACTGCTTGGCTTGGGAAGGCAGCCACCAAGTCATCTTAGCGCAGTGAGTCAGAGTTCTCCAGGGACGGAGAGCCGGCACGCACTCCAGAGAGAAACGGCAAACACAGGTCAGCGGAGCGGGCCAGCCGAGCGCCTCGACGTCTTGTGCCCTAATTATGTCCCCGTGCTAATCAACACCGGTGGGCGTGGGCGGGGCCCTGAGGTCCTGGAAGAGCTGATGGGCCCCTAGGCCAGTGCTGGGTCCCCAGAGCAAACCAGCAATCTGTCTACTCTGGGTGCTGGGAGGAAGGGGTTCATGGGAACACCCCTTTGTGCCCAGTGGTATCAGAAGATGACCAGGATGAGAGAACAAAGTCACGAGTGGCCTCCCTCTTGGACAGCAAAGAAGGTGAACCACAACAGTGCAATCTGAAAAGGCTGTTGGGCAGGAATCATGATGAGGTAAGGTTAGCGACTGGCCAATCCCAGGGGACCCCCATTCATCCTCAACCGTGCTCTGGGATCCCCCTCCCCTGTGTGATGCTCCGGGGGTGCACGCGCCAGGGCTCCTCTGCTCTTGGGATGGTGCGAGCGAGCCCCTGACTGAGGGTCGGCAGATGCTGCCCTCTGGGAGAATTTCCTGCTGGCAGACCTAGCAGGCTGGGATGCGTCTTTGAGGGTCAGCAATGGAGGAGGCCTCTGAGATCTCCCCCAAACTATGGGTGTCTCCGGGAGACTGTTAGAAACCTCCATTCCCAGTGTCTGATCCAGACTTGCCAGCCAGAGCCGGGGTTAGGGGGTGTCCAGGACAGCTCCCAGGCCTTCTGAGGCCCCTGCCTGGGACACACCTATCTGACTGTGTCTCCACTTTTCTGTGGGAGCCTCTGGGAGGATGGTGCTAGCGGGGAGTGGAGAAGGGTCCTCTGTGGGCGCGAGGCCGGCCTCTTCCTCCCCACGGGGTCAGTGTCCTGATTCTTGAGCCGCAGGAAGGACCCAACCCCAACTGTACAGTGTAGCGTCCAGACAAGTTCCCAGCAGAGGCTGCGGCCAGGCCCTGAGAGCGCTAACCTCTTCTCCCGCATCGCTGGTGCCCGCCACAGGCTCGGCTGAGGTTTGCTGAGCGATTCTGTTCTGTGGAATGCTCCCCGGTACCTGTTCTTCCAGGGCTGCGTGCCTGCGTCAGGGATGAGGTCAGTGCAAAGAAATAAATCCCGAATAGGGAAAATCCCAAGCCTCAGGCCAGTCCGCCCTTCCCTCACTCAGTCCTCTGACCTGACCCCTGAGCCTCAGTTTCCTCAAGTCAGGTCTGAGAGGATGGAGCCCAACTCAGCCTTTAGGAAAAGTGTTTCTGGAACTCGGGGAATTGTTGCCTCTTCCAGGCCCCTCAAGGCTTCATTTGCATTCTTGGAATAAAAATGTTGACTGTACTTCATGCTCAGCCGCACATTTAAATGCTTATTTGAGGTTTATTTTGAAGAAGTAACTGTCAGGCAATCAGCCCCCAGCCGAGGCTGGAGCCCAAAGGGGCTGAGCCTCCCGGACCTGGGGGGAGGCACCATCCAATGAGAGCCTCACCCCAGGGGCTGTCTCGAGGCTGTTGGGAAATGTCTCATTTTTTATATGTAAATAAATCATTTCTAGAGAGTGCTCTGATCACAGCAGGCTGCTGCTAAAACCTTTTAAGTGGGCCCTCTGACACTGCAAACTTCGTTAAACATTATTTTCAAGTTTGGTTGTTTTCCTCTGCTGATTTCATAGAATCATCCACCCCTGGCTTTGCGCTAGCCTGTCCTGCCATTGTACCCTGCTTGCATACCCCTGGGGACAGAGAGCTCACCACCTACAGGCCACACCCATTCTGTAGTTGGTTGCCACTGACTGCCAGAAAGGGCTTCTTCAGCGGGCTGGAATTCGAACTCCCCACACCTCACTGTGGCTTCACAGAAGCAGCTCTCTCCCTCTTCCCTCAGCCACCTCCCATGACTGGACCAGGGCTCCGGCCTCCCTGCGTCACATCCCGTCACCTGGCCCTGGCCCCTTCCTCGCCCTCATCCGCTTTTCCCCTCAGGCACTATGCTCCAACGCCGTCGGATGTTCTGTCCCTCAAATACCCAAAGCACAGGCTCGTCTTGGGGCCTTCGCACCTGCTGTTCCCGATGCCGCCATGCTCCTGCAGGAGCCCAGCTCCAATGTCACGTCCTCAGAGAGGCCCTCAGTGGCATCCTAGGCGAAGTGGCCCCCAGCCCCCATCACTCTTCCTGTATTTCCCTGTGTCCTTTCCTTCAGAGCACGGGACATTATTTGACTATTGCTAAAAAGAATTCAATCGAATACATTTTAAAGAACTTACTAGCGTTGTTCAATGATTCACCAATCAGGCAGATAGAAAGAGCTCCAAGCAGATGTACAGAATGAAGGTTTATAGCCAGAAGAGGGCAGAACAAGAAGTTCTACCAGGCAAAGAGCCCATAGGTTATTGCAAGGCCACTGTCCCTTAGTGGACGGCAGGGGTCTAGCAGGCAGGTGACCTACTAGCGCTGATCAGGCAACTCCTGATTGACAGGTTGAAGATTGTCTTCAGAGTCCCCTTCTTGCCGGTTCCTTGATGGCCACTCACAAAAAGTGGGTTCCAGACCCTCACATCCACAGCCTCCAATCTGGACATGCTTCCCTTTGCTCAAATCAAGAACATCCCAACTCACTTGGCAGCATAACCATTCTCTTAAACTCACTTAACTGTTCCCTGAACAAACTCTTAGCAGCAGGCCCAAGATATGAAACAGGTAGACAGGAACATAGTCTGGCTGAAGCGGGGCGGGGGGGGGGGGGGTCCTCTCACCCTTTTGGCCCCCTGGCTCCTAGTATGGTCCCTTGGGCACCTGCAGAGATGTCAGTTTTCTGTCTGCCCATATTTATGCCCCCTTTGTCTGGTAACAGCACTTGGTCATCCTTGGGGACCACCCGCCCTACCCATTCTGGGGCAGGGATTCTATCCACCAGACCTGGCCAATCAGCCCATGCCATACCCTGGCCAGAGTGGCTGGCTCAGGAAGAACATGGGACCGGATTGGTCCAGAGCGTAGCCTTGGAACTTTTCCTAGAAGCACTGAATAAGAAGTCTGCTCTTTGTGCTGGGGTTGCGGGCTGGCTGACTGTATGCCAGGACCTGTGGGCATCTGCAGGAGAAAGCCTTCCCAATAACAAAGCCAAACAGGACCGCAGACTCAAGAGGTAGAGAGAAAGTAAGCAAGTCCTAGTGACCTTGTTTGGACTCCCGAATCCGACTATACTTGCAACCCTGCACTTTACGGTTACCTGAGCCAATAGGTTTCCTCCTCTGCTTAAGCCTGTTTGAGCAGGGCTTTCTCTCACTTACAGCTGAACGAATTCTGACCGCTACATTAGGGAACGTGGAACATGATTAAGAACCACTGTTCTATAGCATCCTTGAAGTCAGGCATAATGCATTTGATGCTTTAATTTCTGCTAGCTTGTTTTCATGGATAATTAATAATAATAATATAAATGACAAATGCCTCTGCAAGAATTTTTCAGGTGTGACTAATATGACAGAAACAGATTAATATTCTAATTACATAAAGAGCTCACATAAATGGTAAACAAAACAAATAAAATATAGTCCTCCAGGAGATAGATGAGCCATGGAGAACAGACAAAAGAAGTGGTTCAGGAAATGAACAACGGAAAGATACTCAGGCTCACTGGTAACCTAAGGAATTCAGATGGAAGCAAAAAGATACTATGTTTCTCATCTTTAAAATGTACAAAGACTAAAACAAAAATAAGCACCAAGCACTGGTCTGGATGTAGAAAGATTGACACTGGTGACAATCCTTTTAAAATGAATTGGTCAAAAGCATGTCCAAAACAGGGGTTTTATGTTTTCTGAAAAGGGCCAGAGAGTAAATATTTTCAGCTTATGGAACCACGTGATCACTGTTGAAACTACTCCATCTGCCACTGTAGTTTCAAAGCAGCCATAGACCATGTGTAAACTCATGGGCACGGCTGAGTCCCAATAAAACTTTATTCGTAAAAGCAGGAGATGGTGCCCTGGCTGGTTTGGCTCAGCAGTTAGAGCTTTGGGCTGCAGTTCAGAGAGACCTGGGTTCGGTTCCCGCTAAGGGTGCGTGCCTTGGTTGCAGTTTGTCCCCAGCCCTGGTTGGGTCATGTGGGTGGCAGCCGCTTGATGTTTCTCTCTGTCTCTCTGTTCCTCTCTCTCCCTCCCACTCTATCTGAACAAAAAAAATGAAAAAATGTCCTCGGGTAAGGATTAAAAAACAAAAGACAAGCAAACCAAAAAAAAAAATAGGAGATGGCTTCGTTTGCCATGCAGGCCATGGTTTGCCAACCTCTAGTTTTAAACATTTATTATTAGATTATTATTTAAATGATTGTTATAAAAGCATGTATTTACATGGAATGATACTTTGGATATAAAGTTAAGTGGGAAATACCTGGCCATCCAATTTTATATAATCATAGCAGTGCAAACAAAAACCATAAACAAACATGAGAGAAAGCATACCTAATTGTTAGCTATGGCTGCTTAAATAAAAACCCCAATTTTAGGAGCTTAAATACCCATTATTCTTTCTGGCTAGCCTGCAGGTCGGCTGGGTGATGGTGTGGATCTGTGCCCGTCTCGGGGCATTCCTGGGGGATGGCTGGGACTGGCCCGTCTGAACGGCCTCGGCAGGGTGGCTCAGCTCCGATCCTCCAGCAGGCCAGCCGGGCACACTCTCCTGGGGGTGAGGACAGGGCCTGAGAAAGCACAAGCGCCCAAGGCCTGAGGTCTAAGAGCAGAGCTCACACTGTCACTCTGCCAGGGTGAAAGCAAGTCACATGCTCTTGGTGAAAGCAAGTCACATGGCCAATGCCAAGTCACGTTGCCCAGGGTGTGGACGGGTAGGTGGTTTGGAGAATTGACCACAGCACCAAAATGGCATTTCAGAGGGAAAGACACGAGGCTTCTCCCCTCCCATGCCAAATCGGAGACCGCCTGGGAAATCTCCCTCCCGTCTCTTTCCTGGCACTGCTGCTCTGGAGTGTGTTCTCGGGCCCCTGGGCCCCTGGCTGAGTTCCATCGGATGGGCTGCCCACCCCATGCACACGTGTGCCTGCTCCACTGAAATGCGCATTGGCCTCCTGGGGCATTAAACCTCAGCGTCCCTCTGAGTATAGAGATTTCCCATTTGTTTCCTTCACTCACATGGTTCCCCTATTGTTAATGTATTGCATTAATGTGGTACATTAGCTAAGATTGATGAAACATTATTATTAACTAAAGTCCATAGTTTACATCGAGGTTCACTATGCTGTCCATCCTATGGGTTTCTACAATCGCATAATGTCAAGTATCCACTGTTACAGCATCATACAGGATAGTTTCACTACCCTGAACATCCCCCATAGTCCTTTTACTCCTCCCTCCTCCCTCCCCTGAACCGCTGGATAACCCCTGATCTTTTTAAGGGTCTCTGTGGTTTTGCCTTTTCCAGAATGTCATACCATTGGAATTGTGTAGTATGAAGGCTTTCAGATTGGCTTCCTTCACAGAGCAATATGCATTTAAGGGTCCTCACGTCAGTTCATGGCTTAATAGCGTTGTTGTTTTTAATTGAACAATATTTCATTGTATGGATGTACCACAGTTTATTCATCCACTCATCTTTTTAAAGACATCATGATTTCTTCCCGTATTGGTGACTTAGGAATACAGTTGCTAAAAACATTTGTATTTAGGTTTTTGTGCAGACATGTTTTCAGTTCTTCTGTGTAAATACCGAGGAGCACAGTTGCTGGGTGACATGGTAAGAGTGTGTCTAGTTTTGTAAGAAACCACTCAAATATCTTCCAAGTAGCAATGCGTGAGAGTTCCTGTTTCTCCACGTCCTCACCAGCATTTGATGTTGTCAGTGTCCTGCATTTGGCCATTCTCATAGGTGTGTACTTGTATCTCGCGGCTATTTTCGTGTGCATTTCCCTAATGACATGTGATGTTGAACATCTCTCATATGCTTATTTGCTATCTTTTCACATGCTTTGTGGAAACGTCTGTTCAGATATTTTGCCCATTTTTAAACTGGGTTGTTTGTTTTCTTATTGTTGAGTCTTAAGAGTTGTTTGTATATTGTGTATTTGGGTCCTTCATTAGGTATGTGTTGCAATTATTTTCTCCCAGTCTGTGGCTTGTCTTTTCATTCTCTTAACAGGGTTCTTTTTTACAGAGCAGAAGTTTTTAATTTTAATGATGTCCAGTTTGTCCGTTTGTTCTTGCAGGGATCATGCTTTCGGTGTTCTAAAACTTATCAGCAAAGCTAAGGTCATCTTTGTTATCTCTAGAAATTTTATACTTTGTGTTTTACATCGAGTCCATGAATCTTTTTTTTTTTTTTTCCCATGTGGCTGCCTAGCTGTCCCAGCACCATTTGTTGAAAAAGACTCTTTTCTCCATTGTATTGCCTTTGTTCCTTTGTAGTTCAGTCGCCTGTATATGTGCAGGTCTATTTCTTGGCTCTTCCTTCTGTTCCTTTGACCTATTTATTTTTTCACCAATCAGAATCTCTCTTGAGCCCGGCTGGTGTGGCTCAGTGGATTGAGCATCATCCCTTGGACTGAGAGGTCCTGGTTTGATTCCCAGTCAGGGCACATGCCTGGGTTGTGGGCTCGATCCCCAGTGGGGGGCGTGCAGGAGGCAGCCGATCGATGTTTCTCTCTCACATCGATGTTTCTATCTCTCTCTTGCTTCATCTCTCTCTAACAAAAAATCAATGAAAACACATTCAAAAATAAAATTACTACCATTAAAAGGAAACTGTCTTGATTATTACAGCTTTCTAGAAAGTCTTGAAGTCGAGTCATGTCAGTCCTCTGACTTTCTCCTTCAGTGTTGTGTTGACTGTTTTGGGTCTTTTTTGAGAAACAGTTTGTCATTATCCACAAAATAACTTGCTGGGATTTTGATTGGGATTGCGACGAATCTATAGATCAAGTTAGGTAAAGGTGTCTCTTTACAAATCAGACCACAAAGGCCCAGAGAGGCAAATTGCCTTGTCTAAGGTCAACATAATTAAAACTCATATTTTATTGATTCTGACACACGTTTTAGCATCTGTGAAATGGAAGTGCTTCCTGCAGTTGATGCTGACACGGACAGTCACTGTGGAGCTGCCACTGCCGCACATGTACATGAACACGTGCAGGATGTGAGCGGTGGCTTGCACACAATCTTGGAGGCGAGAGTGGAGACCTCCTTTGAGAACCGGTGTGCGCACCCAGAGCCGACGGTGCACACAGACGTGCGCACGGGTGATTCCGGGGCAAGACTGGGCTCCGAGTGTGAAGTTTGGGAATACCTCCTTTGACTTGTTTTGCTTATGTTTTCCTTTTAATGTATGCACAAGGGCGATACATGATTTTAAAAAGACTCTAGGGCCCCGGCTGGTTTGGCTCAGCGGTTAGAGTGTCAGCCTGCGGAACAAAGAGTCCGGGTTCGATTCCGGCCAAGGGCACGTACCTCGGTTGTGGTTCATCCTCGGCCCCGGTTGGGGTCGTGTGGGAGGCAGCCAATCAATGTGTCTCTCTCACATGGATGTTTCTCTCTCTCCTTCCCACTCTGTCTGAAGATAGATGTAAAAATATCCTCGGGTGAGGATTAAAATAATAAAAATAAATAGATACAATAAAAAAGACTCTAGGTCTAAACAAGTCCAAAATAGCTTTTCTGATAAATATAAAATTTAAAATTTTTAAATGAAAGGGAAGTGTCATCAGTTACAGGTCTCATTTTTGTCGTCACTGGGGCAGAGGTTTGTTCTTTCTTAGTGGGACATAGAAATAATAGCTCATCTTAAAGCTGATGTCTCTAGAGTCCATGACGTATAGAGTCCAGAGTCTGTGGGCAGAAAAGAACATCTGCCGTGAGGCTGAAACTTGGCTCTGGGACAGCGGACGTCAAAGGACAGGCCCGATGACGGGCAGTGGGAACTTGGATCGCAGCGTGTTTACAGCCTGTAAGGGTGAGTCGTGTGTATTTCAAACTCGGCCCGAATGCCTGCTCGCCCAGTTGGCTTGTCAGGCAGCGTCTTTCCTGATTTAAAGCTCTGAATCTGCCAACTGGATATTCGAAGCTGACTCTTGTGTGCCAACCCCCCGCAGACGCAGCATCAAAGGATCCAGGCACGTCCGAGCTGGGTCACCCCTCCTGGCTCCCTCACTCTGTACATACAAGGAAACTGAGGCCCAGAAAGGGACGGTGCTGGCCCCAGGCCACAGCACCTTGGTGGAACAAAGAACCTGAGAGTTGGAATCTGTTGCCTGCATTCAGGGCTTAGCTTGGCCTTCAGCTGTGGGATCTTGGATAAGTCACCTAATCATCCAGTCCTCAGTTTCCTACTCTGCAAAATGGGGGTAAGACTGAAACCTACTTCACAGGTTGGTTTCAAGAATCAAATGAGCTCTGAGTCAGGCGGGCTGTGAGCAATTCTGAGCAATACCCGGGGCTGGTTCATGTCCGTGGCCTCGGAGAGCTAGCCCAGAGGAGGCCTTTCGTGTTTGTTGAGTGACTTAAGGAGTGCAGAATGGGATTCACAGGCTGTAAGGTGTGGAGAACACGCTACTCATTATGTTAATTAGTGCTCTTAATGGGGCTGGATTTCTGCAAAGCAGTGAATCTCATCCACCTTGTCCATGGGCTGGGAAGTCCCTAAGATGGATGTCCTATTTACTTTCCTCAGCAGCAAATCCAGATGTTTTACTCATGTGATTTAAAGGAGACAATGACGGCCCCGGCCAGTTTGGCTCAGTGGTTAGAGCGTCAGCCCACGAACCAGTGAGTCATGGGTTCCGTTCCGGTCGCAGGTGCATACCTCCGTTGTGGTTCGACCCGGCCCTGGTCGGGTCACACGGGAGGCAGCCAGTCGATGTGGCTCTATCACACTGATGTTTCTCTCCCTCCCTCCCTCCCACTCTAGCTAATGATAAATAGGATATCCTCAGGTGAGGAATAAAAAAAAAGAGTAAAGGAGATAATGATGGTTTGAACAAGAACCCCCAGCTGTCAGGTGCTGTGGTGAGTGGCCACTCAGCCTGGACATTTAATGCCGGCCAGTGAGCAGAGACCGTCATGATGCCCTGGGTTACGTCCATGGCCAGGAGGAGGCAGCTGATGCAGGAAATGAGCCCCTGGGACTCCAGAGAGCATGTGGGTTGGACTGAGCCCGGCAGAGGCTCTGCCCTGCAGCATGTAGGCCTTCGGAAAAGCCTTGGCTCCCAGGACTGGCAGAGAGGGGCCGCCATGTGGCCCCCTTGATGCTAGAGTCTGTCGAGGATCCTGGCAGCGATCAGACCCCTGCCAACCACGTGGGTGCTGCTGCAAGTTCCACAGAGACGAGTGGTTCCGGCAGCGGGAATACAGAGGCTGGAAAGGCCTCAGAGACCAGCTTGTCCCGGCTACTTATGGATAAAGGGACAGAGGCCAAGGGGGGCGGGGAGGTCTTGCCATATAATACAGCAACTCAGCCTAGAACTCACGTCCTTGGCTTCCCGATTCAGGGCTCTGACTTCTCCCTCCAGTCACATTTAGGAGACAGTCTCCAGCTCCGGCGAGGGGACACTGCAGGTGCTCTGTGGGTGGCCTGCCCGTGGAACAGCAGGGTGCTCTCAGCGGAGAGGCTGCTTCTCCAGGCCCCGCGTGCTCTGGTCTCAGAGACGGCTGTGCCTGCGGTGGTGCGGTGCGTTGCCTGTGCAGCTGTGTGCACGGTGCCGTGCGATGTGCGTGAACTAGACTCCCGGTAGGGCATGCCCAGAGACATCCTGTGCGACGTGGATGTCCGCATCACCCTCGTTAGCTGGTGGAGTAGGGGCACTCTACTCGTGTTAACACAGGAAGGCCCACTCAGGAACAGACTTTGGAGGCTACCTCATCCACCCTTTTTACGACGTAAATAAGGAAAGTAAGGCTGGGAGAAGAGAAGGGACTTGTGATCGGTCCCAGCTGCCCTGCAGACCCCTGGAAGTGTCTTGAATCTGCCCCTGGTGTCACTCACCCTGGAGCCCGCCTGTTACCCGGCCCTCCTGGGTGCACGCCTGCATCCACATCCTCTCATCTCCCGTCCATTCTGCTGGGGAGTTGTCCCGGAATGCTGACACCCTACCGTTGCTCCAGACCCTTCTGGCAATCCGTTCTCCTCCCGCATCCCCGGAGTCATCTTCCGAAGACCCTTCCGGAGCTCCCAGCACCACGGCACCGTCTTCAGGGTTCCTCACGTCCAGGGGCCTTCAGCGGCCGGCCCTGCCCCCGCCTCGATTCTCCCACCCCACCAGCCCTTCCTTCCAGCCATATCGCTATGTGGCTCTTGGTCCATTTGCTCTTGTGTGGTCCTGTGCCCCAAGGATCCCACAACCCAGGTATCTCAGGCATCGGGTGTTTCCTCCCGTCTTTACTGCTGCTTCCTCTGCTCTGGCCCGGCTTCTCCCCATGTGACAGCAACGGCTAGTGTCTGGCCTCTTTGTCCCCCAGTCCCGGCCCTTGTGGAATTGAAGGCCTTCAAAGGTCTTTGTGGATTCCGCTGTAAAGTCTGCACCGATTAGCATGGCTTGGGAGAAACTTCCAGAACCAGCCCCTGCGGAACTGCCCCGCCCATCGCCCATCGGCTGCGCCCCACCCCCCCCCCCAGCCTCATCCAGATATTTGCGGTTCTCGTCAGGCTTGCAGATCTCGGTCCCTCTTTACACACACTGCTGCCTCCTGCAGCCTCCTCGCATCTCCTCCCCTCCCCTTGGAGACCCAGCCCCGAGGCCCCTCCTCCGGGACGCATCCGCCACCCCTGGCGGGACTGCAGTGTCCACGCACGAGAAGCTGCCTGTCCATGGCTCCAGGCAGTGTCGGCAGGGATCATGCCCATGGGTGGACCTGGTTTTCTGCATGGTCACAAGTCTATCCCAGAAAGCTCTAGAAATCCTGCCACACGAGTGAGTGATGTCCCCCTAGGAATAACTTGAAATCTGCTTTCACTGGTAGTCAGTCACCACCACGCACCGGGCTCTGGGCAGTGGCTGGTAACAGTCGCCTCGCCTTGCGCTCCAGCACCCCCCGTGTGCCGGGTGCCACGGCGAGGTCACCCCTTTGCAGGTGTTTGAGGTGTCATGGTGGGAAGACAGCTGTGATGGGGAGAGCGCTAGGCCAGGGTCGCAGTTCGGAATGACATGTCTCCCCCTGGGAGTGGTCGGTGTTGAGGTGGCTGACACAGTCCCATGCCCCTTGCTTGCCCGAGAAGGGGAAGGGCCTCACTCTGCAGTGGCCTGCTCTACACCTGCATCCGACTCCCCAGGGGTGGGCCTCCTGGGCCCCAGGCTGTGCTTCCCAGCCTCCCTGGGAGTCTGACTTGGGGTTTGGCATTGGGGAACTTCTGGGCCACCATTCCCACTGGGCTCCTTATCATAACTCAGAGGCAGGTGGCTATTAACAAACCTGTTCAGAGATTGGAGGTGACATGCTCAGGACACATACAGGCTTCTCCCTCCAGCCCCTGTGCTCCTGCACCCACTGAAAACAAGACCTGAAATTTCAGTGTTGGGCTGGGGAGTGGAGCCCGCTGTTTGAACCATGAAGCTGTGATTGGCAATGCCTGGGGCCACCTGCCGGCGGCTCTGGGAACTGCAGACAGGTACCCAGAAAATCAGTGGCCTGACCTGCACCAGCCCCAGGTCCCCAACCTGTGTGCCACTGAGTGGCAAAGGCCCCTCCATTTGTTATGGTGACAGGATGGCTCCACTGAGTCACCAACGCCCACTTGACGGGTTCTCTCCTTGTGGTTCAGGTTGAGAATTCTAGAGTCTCTGAGCGGGTCCTGGCTCTGCTCCAAGCATGTGAGGACTCCATTTGGCCTCAGTTTCCCTGCTTGTCAGTGAAGAGGCTGAGTTAGATCTCTAGGGAACCCTCTTGACTCTGAAAATCTATGCTATGACTGGGACAACTGAAGACACATTGAAAGGGCTAAAATAATCCTTTTTCAAGATTGAGTTTCAGTTTGGGGAGAGGAGCCAGACTCCTTGAGTTTGGAAATGTGCTTTGTCCACTTCATGGGGAAAGGAAAAAGAGGGGCTAAAATATCTTCAGTTCCCCTCCCGGACTCCTGTGTTCACCAGGCTTTTCTTCAAGATGTTCAAATTAAAGACTAATGGAAAGATGAGGTTGCAGCTCCAGAATAGGGATGGCAGAGCCCAGGACTAATGTAATTCCGTCTGTGTTAATAACAGGTGTTCCCTGGGACTTGGACACTTTGCAGCTGACAGGGCCCTTCTTCTGCTGCTTTTCATGGCAACAAATGCCACTTGGTTCTCTCCATTCCAGAGAATTCCCTGGAATGAGATGAACATGGCCAAGGTGGACTTTTCTTTTCTTTTCTTTTCTTTTTAATGATATTTTTCTATCTATCATTAGAAAGAGTGGGACGGAGGGAGAGAGAGAGACAGAGACAGAGACAGAGAGAAACATCAACGTGATAGGGCCACATCAACTGGTTGCCTCCCGCATGACCTGACCAGGGCCGGGGACAAACCGCAACCAAGGTATGTGCCCTTGACTGAAATTGAACCCATGACTCATTGGTCCATGGGCTGATGCTCTAACCAATGAGCCAAACAGGCCAGAGCCAAAGGTGAACTTTTTCTTCTTCTTGCTAAAAGCCTTGAGCAGGAAAAATCTGCACTGATTTGTAACCTGGGGAGAAGGGATGATTTATCCCCAACAAGGCTCTGCCTGAGAGGTCCAAGCCAAACCTGTCCTGGAGATGGGGCCACCCACATGGAAGTCACCCCTTTCTCTCACACACACACTCTCTCCTCTTCCTGATCCTCCCGCATCCCCTCCCCTTAACCAAAACACCTGCAGTGGCACCATCAAGATCCTGGAAGGAAAAGGTGATGTGTTGGCTCTGGGTTTGCCCTCCCCCAAATGCTGGGTCCTCTGGGCTCTGCCCCTAGCACTTTGCCTCATTTTAATCTGGGCAAATTTGACAAAGAGAAAAATCCTGGTAGGAAAATGACAACATCATATGCACCCACTCTTAATATGTGACATTTTGGCATTTTTGCTTCCAGACTTTTTTTTTTTTTAAGTAAAACCCCCCTCTCTCTCTCTCTCTCTCTCTCTCTCTGTTTCTTAAATTAAAAATGATACATGCTCTCATCAAAAAAATGGCAGCAAAAAGAATGGAAGCTACACAGACCGTCTCCCAGGGCCAAACTGGAATTACAGCTAAAATAAAGACAAATCATCAGGGAAAAAAAACAACAACTGAAAGCAGCCTAAGAGAACCCTTATAACCAGGGACGGAAAGAGGCCCACAAATCGAGCCTGGTAGAAACCGCAGAGGTGTGAGAGGGCAGGCTGGGAGCCCACAGACAGCAGCTGAGGGCTGGTTCAGCTGTGAGCAGTCAGTTCCCTGAAGGGTCAGAGCACTAAATCAGCTACAGGACTCACCTTGGGCTCCCGCAGAGGGAGGGCGGACTGAACTGGAACTGTGTGGAGAGAGTCCAGGGCTCCTGGCTCAGGAGAGAGCTGGAGGGGAGGACACCAGGAGTTTTGTGCTGAATCACTCTCTCATGGGACAGTGGCTATCTTGCTCAAAGAGCCTATTCCCAGAGCCCCAGGGAGAAGCAACAGCCCTTCTCTCAGGAATTTACCACCACCAGGCCAGGCCACAGAAATGCAAATTAAGGCTCATTAGGAGCTAGAGATTGCCAGCAAGCAATTGTCCCTCCTGCTGGAGATCCTATTATCCTGTACACCTGAGGGATTTTTTATTCAGCTGAGGGCTACAACCCAAGGCTCATCAAGTAACTGAGAAAATAGCTTGCAAGCAAAAGCTAGAGAATAACTGGACCTTTACTTAGCCTACAAATCAACTCAGGAAAGTAAGACTTGACAGTGGTGTTTAATGTGGGTCCTCCCACACCCATCCAAATCCAGTAGAGGGAGCCACAATCAGTGGAACACTAATACCCACAGGAATAATTTGGCAGCCTCCAAAACCCACTGAGACAAATAGTGAAACAAAGAAACAAATCCCAAATGAAAGAACAAGAGAATCCTACAGAAGATGAGATAAATGAAATGAAATTAAGCAAGATATCAGAGGCAGAGTTCAGAGTAATGATTATGAGAAAGCTCAACAGCATGAGTATCAAAACACTAAATTCAACCAACTGGAAATGAAAAACCACCAAGAGCAAATGAAGAATGACATAGCAGAAATAAAGAACACATGGGAAAGAATAACCAGCAAAGAAGAGGAAGCCAAGGATTGGATCAGTGAATTCAAAGACAGGGTAGAAAAAAAATCACCCAGGGAGATATAAACCACAGAAATTATATGCATGTATGCGTAACCATGGACATAGACAGCAATGCTGGGGGTGGGGGTGAGGATGGGGGCAAGATCAGGAGGAGGGTGTCAATGGGGAAAAAAGGAGAAACATTTGTAACAAAAATAAATTAATTAAAAAAGAAAAAAATCACCCAATCAGAGAACCAAAAAGAAAAAAACAGTTAAAAAACAGGAAGACAGCTTAAGAGAACTGTGGGACGATATGAAACATAACACCATCCACATCATAGGAGTTCCAGGAGAAGAAGAAAATGAGCAAGGGTTAGAGAATATATTTGAAGAAATAGTGACAGAAAACTTCCCTAGTTTGGTGAAGGAAGAAGGCATTCAAGTTCAAGAAGTACAGACAGGCCCAAGTAAGAAGAACCAAAACAGACCCACACCAAGACACATAATAATTAAAATGCCAAAAATTAAAGTCAAAGAGAGAATCCTAAAGGCAGCAAGAGATAAGCAACAGGTTACATACAAAGGAACCTTCATAAAGTTATCAGCTGACTTCTCAACAGAAACACCACAGGCCAGAAGGGAATGGTATGTGGTAATAAAGTTAATGAAAAACAAGAATCTGAATCCAAGACTACTCTATCCAACAAGGCTATCATTCAAAATAAAAGGTAAAATGAAGAGCTTCTCAGACAAAAAAAGGATAAAGGAATATATTAGCACCAAACCAGCACTGCAAGAAATGTTAAAAGGACTGCTGTAATAAGCAGAAGAAATAGAAAGAGAAATATAACCATAATAAACAAAAATGGCAAGAAATAAGCACACATCAATAATAACCTTAAATGTAAATGGATTAAATGCTCCAATCAAAAGATACAGAGTAGCTGAATGGATAAGAAAGCATGACTCATATGTATGTTGTTTACAAGAGACCCACCTCACAACAAAAGACTCACATAGGTTGAAAGTGAAGGGATGGAAAAAATCTTCCAAGCAAACAGAAAGGGGGGAAAAAAAGATGGGATAGCAATACTCATATTCAATAAATTAGACTTCAAAATGAAGGCAATAACTAGAGGCAAAAAAGGCCACTACATAATTTTGAAAGGATCTATCCAACAGGAGGATATAACCTTGGTAAACATATATGCACCCAATATAGGAGCACCAAAATACATTAAAAAATTTCTGGAAGACTTCAAAGGAGAAATCGACAGCAATGCAATCATAGCAGGGGACTTCAACACCCCACTGACATCACTGGATAGAGCCTCTAGACAAAAAATTAACAAGAAAACAGAGACTCTAAATGATGCACTAGATCAAATAGGTTTAATAGATATCTACAGAAAATTACCCCAAAACTGCAGAATTCACATTCTTCTCAAGTGTACATGGGGCATTCTCAAAGATACACCACATGTTAGACACAAATTAAGTCTCTACAAGTTCAAGAAGATTAAAATCATGTCAAGCATCTTCTCAGATCACAATGGCATGAAACTAGAAATCAATTATAATAAAAATACTTAAACACATGAAGGCTAAATAGCATGTTATTAAACAATGAGTAGGTTACCAAGGAGATCAAGGAAGAAATTAGAAACTTCCTGGAAACCAATGAAAATGAACACACAACAACACAAAATCTATGGGATGCAGCAAAAGCAGCTCGGAGAGGGAAGTTCATAGCACTACAGGCCTACCTCAAGAAACAAGAAAAATTCCTAATTGATTATCTAACCCTACAACTTAAAAAACCAGAAAGTAAGCAAACAAAAAACCCAGAGCAAGTAGAAGGAAAGCAATAGTTAAAGGTCAGAGCAGAAATAAACACCATAGAGACTAAAAATAAAAAAAAATAAAACAATTTAAAAGATCAATTCAAACTGGTTCTTTGACCCCAGCCGGTGTGGCTCAGTGGATGAGCATTGGCCCATGTACCAAGAGGTTGCTGGTTCAATTCCCAGTCAGGGCACATGCCCATGTTGTGAGCCCAATCCCAGTGGGGGGCATGCAGGAGGCAGCCAATCGATGTTCTCTCCCATTGATGTTTCTATCTCTCTCTCCCTTCCTCTCTCTCTAAACATCAATAAAGAAAAAAAAAAAAATTTTTTTTAAAAGAGCTGTTTCTTTGAAAAGATAAACAAGATTGATGAACCCTTAGCCAGACTCGCCAAGAAACAGATAGAGGACCCACATAAACAAAGTAAAAAATGAAAGAGGGGAAGTAACAACTGACACCACAGAAATACAAAGGATCATTAAAGAATACTATGAACAGCCCTGGCCGGTTTGGCTCAGCGGTTAGAGCGTCGGCCTGCGGTCCAGAGAGACCCAGGTTCGGTTCCCGCTAAGGGCACGTACCTCGGTTGCAGTTCGTCCCCGGCCCTGGTTGGTCGTGTGGGTGGCAGCCACTCGATGTGTCCTTTCACATCGATGTTTCTCTCTCTCTCTCTTCCTCCCTCTCCCTCCCGCTCTGTCTGAACAAAAAATGGAAAAATGTCCTCGGGTGAGGATAAAAAAAAAAAAAAAAAAGAATACTATGAACAATTATATGCTAACAAATTGGACAATCTAGGTGAAATGGACAAATTTCTTGAATCACACAGTCTCCCAAAACTGAACCAGGAAGAGACAGAAAACTTGAACCAATAACAACTACGGAAATTGAAGATGTAATCAAGACTCTCCCAGCAAACAAGCCTGGGCCTAGATGGCTTCACAGGGGAGTTTATCAAACATTCGAAGAAGAACTAACACCCATTTTCCTAAAATTATTCCAAAAAAAATTCAAGAAGAAGGGAGACTTCCAAACTTATTTTATGAGGCCAGCATAATTCTAATTTTACAACCAGATAAAGAGACAACAAAGAAAGAAAACTACAGGCCATTATCCCTGATGAACATAGATGTTAAAATCCTTGGCAAAATATTAGCAAATAGGATCCAGCAGTACATTAAAAAATTATTCACCATGACCAAGTGGGATTCATCCCAGGGATGCAAGGCTGGTACAATATTCGCAAATTAATAAATGTGATACACCACATAAACAAAATGAAAGATAAAAAACATATGATCCTATTAATAGATGCTGAAAAAGCATTTGACAAAATCCAGCACCCATTCCTGACTCAAACGCTCAGCAGTGTGGCAATAGAGGGATCACATCTCGACATAATAAAGGCCATATTTGAAAAAGCTATAGCCAATATCATACTCAATGGGCAAAAACTAAAAGCATTTCCCTTAAGAACAGGAGCAAGCCCTGGCCAGTTTGGCTCAGCAGTTAGAGCGTCCGCCTGCGGTCCGGAGAGACCCGGGTTCGGTTCCCGCTAAGGGCACGTACTTCGGTTGCAGTTTGTCCCCGACCCTGGTTGGTCGTGCGGGTGGCAGCCACTCGATGTGTCCCTTTCACATCGATGTTTCCCTCTCTCTCTCTTCCTCTCTCTCCCTCCCACTCTGTCTGTACAAAAAATGGAAAAATGTCCTCGGATGAGGATAAAAAAAAAAAAAGAACAGGAGCAAGACAGGGATGCCCACTTTTGCCACTCTTATTCAACATAGTACTGCAAGTCTTAACCACAGCAATTAGACACGAAGAAAAAATAAAAGGGATCCAAATTGGAAAGGAGGAAGTGAAACTGTCAATATTTGTAGATGACATGATATTGTACTTAGAAAACCCTAAAGACGCCATCAAAAATCTACTAAATTTAGTAAATGAATTTGGCAAAGTAGCCGGATACAATATTACCATCAAGAAATCAATGGCATTCTTATACACCAATAGTGAACTCACAGAAAAAGAAACTAAAAAAAATCTTGTTCACCATTGCAGAAAAAACAAATTAAGATAACTAGGAATAAACTTAACCAAAGAAATAAAGAACCTGTTCACAGAAAACTACAGGACATTGAAAAAAGAAACAGAGGAAGATATAAAAAAGTGGAAGCATATAACTTGTTCATGGATTGGAAGCATTAAAATCATTAAATGTCCATACTACCCAAAGCAGTCTATAGATTCAATGCAATCCCCATTAAAATACCAACGACATATTTCACAGAACTAGAACAAATACTGCAAAAGTTAATATGGAACCAAAAAAGACCTCAAATAGCCACAGCAATCTTGAAAAAGAAGAACAAAGTAGGAGGAATCACAATGCCAGATATCAGGATGTACTACAAAGCCATTGTAATCAGAATCCATAAAAATCCTAGAAAATGTGGGCAACAAAATTTCAGGCAGTACACCCAGCAGAATTTTCACTGATCCAACCTCTAAGGCAAGAAAAACAAAGTAAAAAATTAATAAATGGTACTACATCAGCCCTGGCCGGTTTGACTCAGTAGTTGGAGCATCGATCGGCCTGTGGATCAGAGAGTTCTGGGTTCGGTTCCTGCTAGGGGCATGTACCAAAAAAAAAAAGAATAAATAGGACTACATCAAACTAAAAGGCTTCTGCACAGCAAAAGAAACAACCATCAAAATGGCAAGGGAACCCACTATATGGGAGAGCATAATTGCCAACGATACATCAGATAAGGGGTAATTTCCAAAATATATAGAGTACTCATACAACTCAACAAAACGAAGACAATGGACCTAATTAAAAAATGAGCAACCTAAATAGACACCTCTTCAAACAGAACATACAAATGGCCAAGAGACATATGAAGAAATGCTCAATCTCACTAATCATCAGAGAGATGCAAATTAAAACAACAATGAGGTATCACCTCACACCTGTCAGAATGGCCGCCATCAACAAATCATCAAACAACAAATGCTGGCGAGGGTGTGAGAAAAAGGGGACCCTAGTACACTGATGGTGGGAATGCAGACTGGTGCAGCCACTATGGAAAACACTATGGTGTTACCTCAAAAAATTAAGAATTGAACTGCCATTTGACCCAGTGATCCCACTTCTAGCAATATATCCTAAGAAGCCTGAAACACCAATCAGAAACAATATATGTACCCCTATGTTCATAGCAGCACTATTTACAATAGCTAAGATCTGGAAACAGCCCAAATGTCCATCAGTAGATGAGTGGATAAAAAAGTTGTGGTACATGTACACAATGGAGTACTATGCAGCTGTAAGAAAGAAAGATCTCTTATCCTTTGCAGCCACATGGAAGGACCTGGAGAGTATTATGCTAAGTGAAATAAGCCAGTCAGAGAAAGACAAATATCACGCGATCTCATTTATTTGTGGACTATAAGGAACAAAATAAGCAGATGAACCAAATAGACCCAGAGACATAGAAGTAGGGTTCAGACTGACAGACTTCAGAGGAGGTGGGTGGGGGGGAGGGAAGAGATAAACCACAGAACTCGTATGCATGTCTGAGTAACCATGGACATAGACAACAATGCTGGGGGCGGGGGGGGGATTGGAAGGAAAAACATCTGTAACAAAAATAAATTAATAAAAAAATGATACATGCTCTTTTAAAGGCTAAACTACCACCACCTAAGACTCCCCACTGCTTTAATTTTGGCTTATTTACTCCCAGCTGTTTTGTTCCGTGTGTATTAAAGAAGCATAACAGCCCTGGCTGGTTTGGCTCAGCGGTTAGAGCATCGGCCTGCGGTCCGGAGAGACCTGGGTTCGGTTCCCGCTAAGGGCACGTACTTCGGTTGCAGTTTGTCCCCGGCTCTGGTTGGTCGTGCGGTGGCAGCCACTCGATGTGTCCCTTTCACATCGATGTTTCTCTCTCTCTGTCTCTTCCTCTCTCTCCCTCCCACTCTATCTGTACAAAAAATGGAAAAATGTCCTCAGGTGAGGATAAATAAATAAATAAATAAATAAATAAAAAATAAATAGTACATAAGGATATTCTCCTTCAAAAATCAGAACATGACAATACAGTTAGAAGCCCCCTGTGTGCCCCTCTTTATTCCAGGTACAACTCCAGGTGAAACCACTGTCATCAGTGTGCCCTGTGAGTCCAGTTAAAATGTATTCACAGCCATGGTTGCGGTTTGTCCCCGGCCCTGGTTGGGGTCGTGTGGGTGGCAACCACTCGATGTGTCTCTCTCACATCGATGTTTCTCTCTCTCTCTCTTCCTCCCTCTCTCCCTCCCATTCTATCTGAAGATAAATGCAAGAATGTCCTCAGGTAAGGATAAAAATAAAATAAAATGAAATGAAATAAAATAAAATAAAATAAAATAAAATAAAATAAAATAAAATGTATTGACATACAATGGCAGTATTCGTGTTTTATTTATACTGTGCTGTACTTGTTCTCAACTTGCTTTGGTTCCTCAATCTAACCCCTGCCCCCACCCCGGGGGCCCATGTATCTGACCCTGCGTGGTGACCATATCCATCTGTGTCTGCAGCTACCCATCCCCACCTCTGAGCTCCCTGGACTTCTGCTCACTCTACCCGCCCAGGAAACCCTCCCAACCACCCTCTCTCCTTGCCTCAGACTTTGCATTACCCTTTCTATCCGCTTCCACTATTGCACTTATCTCATTACGGGGCAATTATCTTTTGTTCATCTCCCCTTGGGGCTGTGATCACCTCTCAGTTCTTGGCACTGAGCCCAGTAGTACTCAGAAAATGTTTGTTAATAAATATAAATTAAGCTCCTTCAATTGAGTCACTTTCAAACCCAGTTTGGCTTGCACACCTCCAGGGACAGGGTGCTCGCTCCCTGGAATGAGGTTCAGACACCTCCACTGAGACCTATAGTGGCTCCCTGTGGCAGGCAAGGACCTCCAGCAAGGGTGTGCTGCCAGAAAGGATGGGTGGTCTGGAGTGAGAAGAAGATCCAGTGGCCTGTGTAGTGGGTAGATCCAACTGAATTGTGTCTCTCAAAGGATATCTTGAAATTCTAACCCCCATATCTGTCAATATGACCTTATTTGGGAATAGGGTCTTTGCAGATGTAATCAAGTTAAGATGAGGGCAGCCCTAAATCCAATGACTGGTGTCCTTATCAGAGAACGTAGAGAGGTTTGGAGACAGAGACATGGAGAAGGCCATGTGATGACAGAGGCAGAGACTGGAGTGACGCAGCCACAAGCCAAGGATTGCGAGCAACCGCCAGAAGCCAGGAGAAGGTAAGGAAGGGTTCTCCCCCTAGAACTTTCTGAGGGAGCAGGGCCCTGCTGACATCTTGACGTCCAGCCTCCAGAATGGCGAAGGCCTACACTTCTGTTGTTTTAAGCCACCCAGTGTGTGGTACTTTGTTACAGTGGACAGCTTGTTAAGCAGCAGAAACTAACCAACACGCTCATAGAGTCAGTAAATGCTCATCATGTAACCTAAAAGAGCCATGAGATTGAGCAGAGACCGCTGTTGCTCCCCAGAAATCCAGGTCCTCTTCCTCCGGGGAAGATGGCCAGGCTCCGTGTGGCCACACGACTCGGGCCGCTTCATCAGAGGGGTGGCGGTGCGGCTGCTGGGCCGAGGCTTAGAGGTGGCTGTGTGGCCTAGTTGTTTTTCCTTCCCCTGCCATGTCACATGCAAGGACCAGGCCCTAGGGCAGGGTGCAGCCAACTAAAACCTGTGGGATTGTTTCTGCCTGACCACAAGCTAAGAATAGTTTTTACATTTTTAAAAGGTAATAAAATTAAAAAAAAAAGAAAGAAAACAACATATGAGACAGAAACCCACAAAGCCTATGACATGCAACCCAAAGATCCCCGACCTATTTAAGACTTATTAGAGCAATAACTTTAAATCTGCTGTCATTCAGCAGGAAAGGGATGGAATCATTTGTGAACTTTGGAGCTTTAAGTACTAGTGGTGGTAATGAAGTGGTGGGACATGTCATGGGCTTCCACATTTGAGCTCACCCCAGAATCCAAACTCATTCCCAGTGGCCCATGTGACATTCCAACTGCACATCTAATAGGCATCTCGGATTTACCGAGGCCAAGCCCCAGCTCTTTTTTTTTTTTTTTTTTATCCTCACCCGAGGACGTTTTTCCATTTTTTGCACAGATAGAGTAGGAGGGAGAGAGAGGAAGAGAGAGAGAGAGAGAGAGAGAAACATCGACGTGGACACATCGAGTGGCTGCCACCCGCATGACCAATCAGGGACGGGGACAAACTGCAACCGAGGTACATGCCCTTAGCGGGAACCGAACCCGGGTCTCTCCGGACCGCAGGCCGTGCTCGCTTGCCTAGCTGCTCAGTTAAAAAATCTAAGAGTTCCCTGGCTGCTTTGGCTCAGCCGGTGAGCGTTGGTCTGCGGTCCAGAAAGACCCGGGTTTGGTTCCCGCTAGGGGCGTGTGCCTCGGTTGCAGTTTGTCCCTGGCCCTGGTTGGGTCGTGCAGGTGGCGGCCACTCGATGTATCCCTTTCACGTCTATATTTCTCTCTCTCTCTCCCTCCCCACTCTGTCTGAACAAAAAATGGAAAAATGTCCTCGGGTGAGGATAAAAAAAAAAAAATCTAGGGGTAACTGATTTCTACATCTCTCTCTCTTTTTTTCCTCTCTCTCTTTTTTTAAATTTATTTTTGTTGCAGATGTTTCTTCTTTTTTTCCCATTGACACCCTCTTCCCATCCCCCCCCCACCCCGTCCCCAGTTTTGTTGGCCATCGGTTACGTGTACATGCATATAAGTTCTGTGGTTTATCTCTTCCCTGACCCCCATACCATCTTCTGAGAGTTGTCAGTCTGTACCCTACTTCCACGTCTCTGGGTCTAGTTTGTTCCTCAGACTGTTATGTTCATTATATTCCACAAATAAGTGAGATCATGTGATATTTGTCTTTCTCTGCTTGGCTTGTTTCGCTTAGGATGATATTCTCCAGGTTCCTTCATGTCGTCTCAAAGGATAAGAGATCTTTCTTACAGCTGCATAGTGCTCCATTGTGTATATGTACCACAGTTTTTTTATCCATCGGTCTACTGATGGACACTTGGGTTGTTTCCAGATCTTAGCTATTGTAAATAGTGCTGCTATGAACATGGGGATACATATATTCTTCCTGATTGGTGTTTCAGGTTTCTTAGGGTTTTTTTCCTAGAAGTGGGATCACTGGGTCAAATGTCAATTCAATTTTAATTTTTTGAGGTAACACCATATTGTTTTCCATAGTGGCTACACCAGTCTGCATTCCCACCAGCAGTGTACTAGAGTCCCCTTTTCTCCACACCCTTGCCAACACTTGTTGTTTGATGATTTGTTGTTGGCGGCCATTCTGACAGGTGTGAGGTGATACCTCATTGTTGTTTTAATTTGCATCTCTCTGATGATTAGTGACATTGAGCATTTCTTCTTATGTCTCTTGGCCATTTGTATGTTCTGTTTGGAGAGGTGTCTATTTAGTTCCTTTGCCCATTTTTTAATTGGGTTCTTTGTCTTCCTTTTGTTGAGTTGTATGATTACTCTATATATTTGGGAAATTAACCCTTTATCTGATGTATCATTGGCAATTATGCTCTCCCATATAGTGGGTTCCCTTTCCATTTTGATGGTTGTTTCTTTTGCTGTGCAGAAGCTTTTTAGTTTGATGTAGTCCCATGTATTCACTTTTTTCCTTTGTTTCTGTTGCCTTAGGTGATATATCAGTGAAAATTCTGCTGTGTATGGTTTCCAAAATTTTGTTGCCTACATTTTCTTCTAGGAATTTTATGGATTCATGAGTCACATTTAAGTCTTTTATCCATTTTGAGTTTATTCTTGTGTATGGTGTAAGTTGATGGTCTAGTTTCATTGTCTTTGCATGTAGCTGTCCAATTTTCCCAACACCAATTATTAAATAGGCAGTCTTTACTCTATTGTATGCTTTTGCCACCTTTGTCAAATATTCAATGAACATAAAGTCTTGGGTCAATTTTTGGGTTCTCTGTTCTGTTCCACTGCTCTATATGCCTGTTCTTATGCCAGTACCAGGCTGTTTTGATTACAGTAGCTTTGTAGTATAACCTGATATCTGGTATTGTGATCCCACCTACTTTGTCCTCCTTTTTCAAGATAGCTGTGGCTATTTGAGGTCTTTTTTGGTTCCATATTAACTTTTGCAGTATTTGTTCTAGCTCTGTGAAATATGTCATTGGTATTTTAATGGGGATTGCATTGAATCTATAGATTGCTTTGGGTAATATGGACACTTTAATGATATTAATTCTTCTAATCTGTGCACAAGGTAGGTATGTGCTTCCACTTTTTTTATATCTTCCTGTGTTTCTTTTTTCAATGTCCTGTAGTTTTTTGCAAATAAGTCCTTTGCTTCTTTGGTTAAGTTTATTCCTAGGTATCTTAATTTTTTGCTGCAATGGTAAATAGGATTTTTCAGTTTCTCTTTCTGTGAGTTCATCATTGGTGTATAAGAATGCCTTCGATTTCTTGATGTTAATTTTATAGCCTGCTACTTTGCCAAATTCATTGACTAAATTTAGTAGATTTTTAATGGAGTTTTTAGGGTTTTCTATGTACAATATCATGTCATCTGCAAATAATGACAGTTTCACTTCCTCCTTTCTGATTTGGATCCCTTTTATTTTTCCTTCATGTCTGATTGCTGTGGCTAAAACTTCCAGTACTATGTTAAATAAGAGTGGCAAAAGTAGGCATCCCTGTCTTGCTCCTGTTCTTAAGGGAAATGCTTTTAGTTTTTGCCCATTGAGTATAATGTTGGCTGTAGGTCTGTCATATATGGTCTTTATTATGTCGAGATATGATCCTTCTATTCCCACATTGCTGAATGTTTTTATCAGAAATGGGTGCTCAATTTTGTCAAATGCTTTTTCAGCATCTATTGATATGGTCATATCGTTTTTATCTTTCATTTTGTTTATGTGGTGTATCACATCTATTGACTTACAAATATTGTACCAGTCTTGCATCCCTGGGAAGAATCCCACTTGGTCATGTATTGCTGGATCCAATTTGCTAATATTTTGCCAAGGATTTTGGCATCTATGTTCATCAGGGATATTGGCCTGTAGTTTTCTTTCTTTGTAGTGTCTTTTTCTGGTTTTGGAATTAGAATTATGCTGGCCTCATAAAACAAGTTTGGAAGTTTTCCTTCTTCTTGAATTTTTTGAAATAATTTGACGAGAATGGGTGTTAGTTCTTTTTGAATGTTTGGTAAAACTCCCCCGTGAAGCCATCCGGGCCTGGGCTTTTGTTTGCTGGGAGAGTCTTGATTACCTCTTCAATTTCCGTAGTTGTTATTGGTCTGTTCAAGTTTTCTATCTCTTCCTGGCCCAGTTTTGGAGACTATGTGTTTCTAAAAATTTGTCCATTTCGCTTAGATTGTCGAATTTGTCACCATATAATTGTTCATAGTAGTTGTTAATGATTTTTGTATTTCTGTGGTGTCAATTGTTACTTCTCCTCTTTCATTTCTGATTTTGTGTATTTGGGTTTTCTCTCTTTGTTTCTTGGTGAGTCTAGCTAAGAGTCCATCAATCTTGTTTATCTTTTAGAAAAATCAGCTCTTTGTTTCATTGATCCTTTGAATTTTTTTTTTTTTTTGGGGGGGGTCTCTATGTCATTTATTTCTGCTCTGATCTTTACTATTTCCTTCCTTCTACTTGCTTTGGGGTTTTCTTTTTGTTTGCTTTCTAGTTCTTTAAGTTGTGAGGTTAGATAGTCTATTAGAAATTTTTCTTGTTTCTTGAGGTAGGCCTGTAGTGCTATGAACTTCCCTCTCAGAACTGCTTTCGCTGCATCCCATAGATATTGTGTTGTTGTGTGTTCATTTTCATTGGTTTCCAGGAAGTTTTTAATTTCTTCCTTGATCTCCTCGGTAACCATTCATTGTTTCATAACATGCCATTTAGCCTCCATGTGTTCACATGTCTTTGCATGTTATTGTTGCAATTGATTTCTAGTTTCATGCCATTGTGATCTGAGAAGATGCTTGATATGATTTTAATCTTGAACTTATAGAGATTCGTTTGTGTTTTAACATGTGGTCTATCTTTGAGAATGTCCCATGTGCACTTGAGAAGAATGTGAATTCTGTAGTTTGTGGTATAATTCTCTGTAGATATTTATTAAATCCATTTGGTCTAGTGCTTCATTTAGAGTCTCTGTTTCCTTGCTAATTTTTGGTCTAGAGGATCTATCCAGTGATGTCAGTGGGGTGTTCAAGTCCCCTGCTATGATTATATTGCCGTCGATTTCTCTTTTGAAGTCCTCCAGAAGATTTTAAAATATATTTTGGTGCTCCTATATTGGGTGCATATATGTTTATTAAGGTTATATATTTCTGTTGGATAGATCCTTTCAATATTATGTAGTGGCCTTCTTTGTGTCTACTTATGGCCTTCATTTTGAAATCTATTTTATCAGATACGAGTATTGCTACCCCAGCTTTTTTTTCCTTTTCGTTTACTTGGAAGATTTTTTCCAACCCTTCACTTTCAACCTATGTGAGTATTTGTTGTGAGGTGGGTCTCTTATAAACAACATATAGATGACTCATGCTTTCTTATCCAATCAACTACTCTGTGTCTTTATCAGAGCATTCAATCCATTTACAGTTAAGGTGATTATTGGTATGTACTTATTTATTGTCATTTTTGTTTAGTGTGGTTATATTTTTCTTCCTATTTCTTCTACTAATTACAGCAGTCTTTTTAACATTTCTTGCAGTGCTGGTTTGGTGTTAATGTATTTCCTTAGCCTTTTTTGGTCTGGGAAGCTTTTTATTTCACCTTCTATTTTGAATGATAGCCTTGCTGGATAGAGTAGTCTTGGATTCAGATCCTTGTTTTTCATCACCTTGCTTACTTCATGCCATTCCCTTCTGGCCTGTAGTGTTTCTGTTGAGAAGTTAGCTGAGAGCCTTATGGGGGTTCCTTTGTAGGTAACCTGTTGCTTATCTCTTGCTGCCTTTAGGATTCTCTCTTTGTCTTTAATTTTTGGCATTTTAATTATTATGTGTCTTGGTGTGGGCCTGTGTGGGTTCTTCTTACTTGGGGCTCTCTGTGCTTCTTGAACTTGAAGGCCTTCTTCCTTCACCAAATTAGGGAAATTTTCTGTCACTATTTCTTCAAATATATTCTCTAACTCTTACTCATTTTCTTCTTCGGGGACTCCTACGATGCAAATATTATTAGGTTTCCAGTTGTTCCACAGTTCTCTTAAGCTGTCTTCCTGGTTTTAATTTTTTTTCCTTTTGATTTTCTGATTGGTTGATTTTTTTTAACCCTGTCTTCTAATTCACTGATCCAGTTCTCAGCTTCCTCTAGTCTGCTGTTTAATCCTTCCAATGTGTTCTTTATTTCTGCTATGTCATTCTTTATTTCTTCTTGGTGCTTTTTTATTTCCAATTGGTTGATTTTCAATGTTTCTATGTCTTTCCTCATTGGTGTTGATGTCCTTACTCATGCTGTTGAGCTTCCTCAAGATCGTGGCTCTGAATTCTATCTCTGATAACTTGCTTAACTGCATTTCATTTATCTCATCTTCGGAAGAGGTCTCTTGTTCTTTTATTTGGGATTTGTTTCTTTGTTTCACCATTTTGGCTATCTCAGCGGGTTTTGGAGCATGCCAAATTTTCCCTGTGGGTGTTGGTGTTCTGCTGTTTATGGCTCCCTCTACTGGATTTGGATGAGCATGGGAGGACCCACGTTAAACACCACTGTTAAGTCTTACTTTCTTGGGTTGATTTGCAAGCCCAAGAGTGGTTCAGTTATCCTCTAGCTTTTTGCCTGGAGACTATTAGTCCAGGTTACTTGAAGAACCTTAGGTTTTCAGTTGAATGAAAAACTCCCTCAGGTGTTCAGTGTAGGAGGATTTACCAAGGGTGGGGCAGATGCTGGTTGTTAATGAACCTTAATTTGCATTTCAATGGCCCACCTGGGTGGGGTTGAATCTCTGAAGGAGGGGCTGCTACCTCTCTCCAGAGCCCTGAGAAGGAGTAAGATGGCCACCATCCTGCGTGGCTGCAACTCAGTGAAAGCTCTGAGTGCCCTCCAAATCCTGAGTGTCCCCACACAATTCCAGTCCAGTCCACCCTCCCTCTTTCAGAGCCCAAGGTGAGTGGTTGTGGCTATTTTAGCCTCTGTCCCAGCCCTCTGCTCTGTGGAGTGGGCTTGGGATTTTAACCCTGAGGGCACTGCTCACAGCTAAGACCGCTGCTGTCCGTGGGCTCCCAGCCCCCCTCTTGCACCTCCACAATCTTACCAGGATCAATTCAGTGTCCCTGGTCATATGGTCCTTGCTAAGTGCTTTTCTATTGCTTTTCCTGACAATTTGTCTTTATTTTAGTTGTAATTCTAGTTTGGTCCTGGGAGATGGTCTGTGTAACCTCCATTCACTCTGCCACCATTTTGGAATCTCTCAGAAATGTTCTCTCTCTCTCTCTCTTTTTTTAGTTAATGCTCACTGAAGGATATATTTTTCCATTGATTTTTAGAGAGGGGGGTGAGGGGAGAAAGAAAGAGAGAAACATTGATGTGAGAGAGGCACTGATTGGATGCCTCCTGAATGTGCCCCGACCAGGACCAGGGATCAAACCTGCAACCCAGGTACGTGCCCCCCCCCCCTTTTTCCCTAAATATGTTTTCATTGATTTTTTTTAGAGAGAGAGGAAGGGAGAGAAGAGACGGAAACATCAATAAGAGAGAACATCAACTGGCCGCTTCCTGCATGCCCCCACGGGGGATCGGGCCCACAACCTTGGCACGTGCCCTTGACTTGGAATCAAACCCGCGACTCTATTATCTTTGGGCAACACTAACCACTGAGCACACTAGCCGGGGCTGATTTCTCCCTTTCTCTTGAAATCCCACATTCACTCCTGCCTCTAGAGCTCTCTCTGGAGATTGTTACGCTCATGTCAGGCATCACCCTGACAATCAGGTCTCGGCTTAAATGTTTTCTCCCCAGAAAGGCCTCTCCCAACCTGTCTCATGGCTTGTTGATTCCCTGCATGTGGCCCATCACTGCCTGGCGTTCTGGTGTGTATGGTGACTGTCTGTCTCACACAGTGGAATGGTCTGGGTCTTCCTGGGTCCCTGCAGTGTCCCAGTGTCCTGGAGAAGACCAGACACAGCATGTTCCAGATGGATCTGTGGGCAGTCTGGTAGAAAGATGGGGAGGGCTCAGGATAGGAGCACAGGCACCTGGAGCGTGGGCTTGAGGAGCAGAGAGAAGAGCTCAGAGCGAGAGAACAGGGGACAGGATGGTGGAGGGGACAAGCTGGAGAGGCCAGCACTCAGAGCACCTCTGTCTCCTCTGTCCTCCATGGCAGCCATCGTTTCCCGGGGCCACGAGCCTCCTGGGCCACTATTTACTCACGTCCGTTTGAAGTTGACTCTCTTTTTAACTCATATACATGCTTTTGGAAAGAAAAGCAACATCAAACGTGAAAACACTGTGTGTTGGACTGTCTGAAGTCCTGTGCCACCCTGCGGAAGCAGGGCACAGCCTGTGGCCCCGTGGCCACTTGGGGGATGGGACTGCTGCCCTCTCTCACCCCTCCCTACTCTTCACGCTGTGTCGTCATCATCTGTGTCGGGGTCTCACTCGAGCCCCCATGACCTGTGTTCTCCCACCTGCCTTTCGCACCCTGCGCTGGGGCCCTGAGAGCCCAGCTTCCTCCACCCCAGGTCACAGAAAGCTTTCTGACCAACTCCAGCAGCTCCATTCTGCACTTTGAAGAGGTTCAAGCGCCCTCTGCTGGCAGTTGGCCGAGTCCCTACAAATCAGAGTGACAATTAGGAGGGAAAAGAGGTGAGCCCCGTGTCTGCCCTGTCCCTCCTGCCCCTTCTTGTGTTCCATCACCCGTCACCTCCCACTATGGTCTCTCAAATGCACTAGATGTCTACCTCTGCCCTCCCGGAATGTTTCTCCCCCACAGGATTCCCACTCTCCTCCCACTGGTCCATCTGATACACCTGCAATCATCTCTAAGACTACTAAACACCACTTCCTCCAGGAAGCCTCCCTTTATTTCACCCAGGGAAACTGATCACACCTGCTTCCAGCACTGCTGTCTCTGTACCGCAGGCCGACGCTCCAACCGCTGAGCCAAACCAGCCAGGGCCCGCACTGCTGTCTCTATGAAAACCCCGTCACTCTTTTGTCATGCTCTAAGGTCCTTATCTGTTCACATGCCTTTCCCTGTGGGACCCATGTCTCTTGTCTTCAACCCAGCACAGGAGCTCTGGTGGGAAATGTTTGTTGAAAAATGATTTTTAGGTCAACCTATTTCAGAGGGTCTGAGTAGAACTACTCTGAAGTGGGTGCCCTGGAGCAAAACTCTCTCTCTAGAGAGAGAATTATATATATATATAGAGAGAGAGAATTACTATATATATTTATATATATATAAATATATATATATATAATACTTGGGACAAAAACATTATACATACATATGTGCTCATTGAGAAAATTTTAATAATATGCATAAAAGTTTATAAGCTGAAAAACACCTCCCTGCAACTCTCTCCCCTCCTATATCCTTTCAGAAATCACCAGTGATCACTTTGGAGTGCATTCCTCCCAGACTTTCCCCAAGCATTCCCTTGTCTTTATTTTACCTTTTCTTCTTTCTTTCTTTTTTCGTTTTGAACAGAAATGGAGTCACACTACACACATAACCTTGTGCTTTATTTTTCTCACGAAATGGTCCATCCCGAGTCCACCGCACTGTTTCAGTGCCAAGTCCGGATTTTGTTTCTTTGATTTCTGCGGTTGCTCACAGCATCTCTGCCGACACCCTCATGCTCTAGTCCCTGTGCTCCGAGTCGAAGGGCAGACCCGTTTCCTATTTTAACAGGTGCCGGCAGAATGCCCCACAAAAGGTCAATACCAGTTTGCACTCACAGCAGTGAGGCTCGAGTGTGTCTATTTCTCTACATCCTTGATAGCACTAGGTGTTATTCGACTTTTGAAAAATTTGGCATACTTGATCATTTCAACCTTCAAATGCAGCTGGAATCCGGCGAAAATGGGTGTTTAGGAGAGCCCCCAGAGGAGAGAGGTCTGGTGCCCAGGAACATGCGCCTCCAGCTTCTCACGGCGGCAGCTGGCAGCCCCACTCCCTTAGCCAGGGAGGGCGAGGCCTTCCCCAGTCCCTGCCGAGCCCTTGATCCTGGACCCAGAGCCCAGGCCCCTCAGTGGGTGCCCACCCCCCAGGGAGGGGAGGGAGTCTCAGGTCAACTGGCTTCTGGCCGCGGTCCCCCACTTGCCTGGGTGAGATCCCAGTGATATCTAAGGATGCAGCTCCATCCCCTCACCATCCTGCTCACCGGGAGGGAAGCAGGCTCTTGCAGGAACCAGAGAATTGCACGCTTGGCTATGCGCAGTGAGGCGCGGACATATACGGTGGTCTGCTGGGCTTGTGGAGGGGTGGCTGGAGCATCTGGGGGCTCACTTCATATTCCGCCTCACCCCGAACAAGGAAGGCTCTGTTTGGAGGTGCAACCTGGCGACAGCTTGTCATTTGTGTTAGCTAAAGAGATGGAAAGGGGATTATGGGGGCAATGCCCATGTGCAAACATTGCCCTTCACCCCAGTCAGGGTCTTCCTGGCCAGCGCCCTTGGGTGCAGGGGGCAGTGTGCCTATAGTCACCTGGGATCGTTTTCACAGGCTTTACTCTTCCAGGAGCCCCAGGATGGCCTCCGGGGGAGCCTGGCTGGCCTGGATGCAATCACAGAGGAGCCCCTTGGGGACTCTCATTAATGACCCAGGAGCCGGAGTGGTATCAGCGTTGCATTTGCAAGCAGGTCTAGTGACGAGGTATGCGTGCTGGAGAACGCGAACTAGAAGTTCACTGGGGACAGCCAAAGGCCAACCAACACCTTGGGAAAGACAAAAAGATGGAATGACCTGTCCCCCATGCTGGCGTGGTGTTTTAGTTTCCAACCTGCTCTCCTTTGTATTCATTATATATTGTCTGAGGAAGGCAAAGTAGGTACTAATCCAATCTTCAGGTGATGTCAGAGAGAGAGGGGTGCTCACCCACAGGCGTGGGTCTCCCCTCATGGATTCTTTGGAACATCTGGCCTCCTTTGCATGGACAGCTCCTTTGCTTCCTGTAGGACCCAGGTCATGGGCAGCAGCCCCCAGAAGCCAGCTGGGCCTCCTACCCCCAGCCCCTGCTACTTTCCAGCTAACACCCTGAAGCATGGCCTGTTGCTGCCTGTTATAACTAAGTTCGTCCCCATTAGACCGCACCGTCCGAGGCAGGGGCCATGTGGATGGATCACCTCTCCTCTGCCCTCCTCCATCTCTCCTGGTTGGCCCACTGCCGCCAGTCAGAGCTGAGCAGAAGTTGTGGATAGATGGATGGGAGCGTGGGCAGATACTAAGAGGCAACCAAACAACATACTGTGATCCTGAAGCCAACCCTGGTTGGCAAAACCAGTGTGGAGTCTTAGAGGATCCCAAGTCGACTCAGGAAATGGAGACTAGATGACAATCCTGGGGTGGTGTGTAGAGGGTGGAGGTAGGGGAGGGGAATGGCCAGGGGCTCTGGAACACCTTCAGTTCTGGTGTCTCATCAGAATTCAGAAGGGCAGGCGTGTGGGCTGCAGGCCTAGGAGGCCATGAATGTTGGGGCAGAGGGACAGGCTCCTTGGCCCAGGAACTCTGGAAACCTGACCATTTGAGGCCAAGGCTGAGAGCTCAGAGGAGAACCCTGCATTTCCTCTCGGCCAAGGGTGCAAAAATTGGGTGGGAGCACTAGTCTTGGAGTCAAGCTGCTAGTCCTGACCATGCCACTAATTTGCCAGGTTGCTTTGGGCAAGCCATTCACCTGTGAGCCTCCGTTTCCTCATCTGACGAAAAAGGGGATCAGATGACACGAACAGCTCTCACAGACGGAAATGCTGACCACAGACCAGCCCTGGGCTAAGCGCTCACAGGTATTACCTTGACCTCCTCCAAGGACATGGCAGGTAGGCGCTGCCTGACAGGAGGAAACAGACTCAGAGAGGTTAGGTGACCTTCCCTTGGTCACCCAGCTGGTAAATAACAGAAGGGAGCTTGAAGCCAGGTCTGTGACTCCAAAGCCCTTCCCTCCTGGTGTTTCTCATGGTCTCCAGGGTCCCTGCTAACTCTATCTGTGATTCAAGGTGTCCTCTGGAGAGAAGGGATTCACAGGAGCCAGTAGAGTCCTGGGAGGCAGCCAAGACAGGAAGTGAAAATCAACCACAGAACACTCAGACCTAGAGCAGCCTCATACAGAGTGCACTTTGCACGAGAAACTGTGGCCACCCCTCTGTTAGTCATCAAAACAATGTTCTCTGGGCCAATTGCTTTCCCAGGAGCAGAGCTGGCTGACTCCAGAACTCAGCTCTCATCCACTGCCCCATGCTGCCTCAGTTTACCTGGCACACCTACATTTCAGATGGGCTGGCTGAAGTGATGGGGCCTTGGGCAGTGATTTGGAGATACGTAAGGAGGTTATAAATGGCTCTCTGGAGGGTTGGTCCTTCAGAAGATACGAATGGGAAGAGGGGAGGAGCCTCCGAGCTCAGATAGGCCTGCATGAACCTGGGCAGGTCACTCTGTGCCTCAGTTTCCCCTCTGTGAAATGGCCTTACTCAGAGGAGCTCTACAGTGCAGTGAGGATTTGGTGAGTGAATGCGAAGTTCTGACCAGCGCTCGCTGGCCGTGAAGAGCAGCTGGTGGTCCTGGGACAGGGCTGGGTGGCGGTGGTGGTGAAGCAGAGGCCTGCTCTCCTGCACTACCGAGGGGGCCCAGTAGGAGTTAGAAGCCCACCCGGCACTCAGGTTCTAGACTTTTTTTTTGGACCAGACTTTGGACATTCCCTCCAAATGACAGGACCATGTGACAGGACGGGAGGGAAAAGGAGCATGACTCTCCAGCGATCCCTGCGTCCTCCTGGGCACTGTGAATGAATGTTTAAGCTAACGTTAATGTTAATTATTTCCAAATGGCTTTAATTTAACATTTTAATACTGTCTCATTACTATTTTAACTGAATTTTGTTAGCGTTGAAAACGAGCCCTGTGAACATTGTACGGAAGGGCTTTTCTGCGTCTGCAGTGTTGCTCTGTCTCATGTAAACATTTGGGGTGCCATCACTTCTGCCCCATCACTCTCCTCCCGGCTTTAAAATGTCCTTAAACGTTTTTAAATATGAGGAAGCGGTGCAGGGCTTACCTGAACGCAGCTGGGTGTTCTGGGGACTGTGTCCATTCGTGGAGGGCCCAGCCTCCTTGGGGAGGGACACGACGAGAGAACTTCCAGGGCCCCAGCTCCGTGACAAGGAAAACTGAGGCAGAGGCCCCGGAGTGCTTACTAGGCCAATGCCCAGGAGTGTAGGAAACATTCATTCATTGGGAATGTATCTTCCAAGGCCCTGTTCTAGGCACTGGGCCACAGCTGTGAGAAGAGTGCAGGCCCTCGCTCTTGGTGGGAATGACATCTGGTGGCAGCAGAGAGACAGACACACAGACAATCAGGGAAGTGAGTGAGTGCATGTCCAGAGTGCTTTGTGGTGGTGAGATGGAGAAGAATAAAACAGGCAGAAGGAAGGAAGGAGGAGAGAAGACACACTAGGAGGACAGTTGGGTGAAGACATAAAGGAGGTAAAGGAAGGGGTGAGCCCTGCAGTTGACCAGGGCCGGGGGTGGCAAAACTTTTCTGTAAAAAAGTAAATACTTCAGGCTTTGTGCGCCCTCTGGTGACTCACAGCCCCTCCATTGTGCCTCTGTAGTGCAAAAGCAGTATAGCCCCTGCCCCAGTGGATGGGCATGGCTGTGTCCCAATAAAACTTTATTGACACAAACACATGGACTGTGGTTTACCAACCCACCTAGGGGAAGAGAATTCCAAGAAGAGGAAACAGCAAATGCAAAGGCCCTGAGGTCACCACATGCCTGGTGTTTGAGGAACGGCAAGGAGAGCAGTGGGGCTGGCGGGGGGGTGGGGGGTGATCCAAGGGCTAAGGTAAGAGAAGTGGCTGATCTTGTGGCCCCGGGAGGCCTCTGCTCTGGGTGAGATGGGAGCCAGTGGGGATGGGGGAGCAGAGGAGCACTCTGAGCCAGCGTATCTTTTTAAAAGGAGCATGGGCTGCTGTGAGCAACTCAGGAACCCAGTTAGGAGACAAACAATCAAGGCAAAGTTAGAGGTGGTGGGGGCAGGTGCAGAGGAGAGGGTGTGATCAGATTCTGATGTAGTTTGCAAGCAGAGCCATGAGGGTGTGCATGGGTTAGTACAGGAGCAGTCCTCAGGTTGTTATGAATGGGCTATTGGAGTTCCCAAGATGGCCCAGAAGCCAACCAATCATTTTACTCCATGTTTCATTCACTCATTCATTCAACGGGCCTTTACTATGTGCCTGCTGCTTGCAAATGTACACGGAGGATGACCCATCTTCCTCACTTTATCTTGCCCCACTCCCCGCAGCGACCTCTCCTTTCCGTTGCACCAAACTTGTCACCATCTCCCTTCTCCAGAATGCCTAGCACCTCTGGCCTCGGTTTGTTGAATCGAACCGATGAACTCTGGCCTGGAAAGTGGGAGCATGTGGGTCCCTAAGGGAGCCACCGCCCTTCTCTCAGGCTCTGTTCCCTTGATTGAAATTGAGGGTTGGGTTACCGCAACGCCAAGCTCCACTCCGTGATTTTGAACTGGATTCAGAGACACCAGGCATATTGCCGGCCTGTCTCCATCCACATCCACGTCCACAGAAGACAGCACTAGCCGATCTAACTGCTGAGCTCCGCAGAGCCCTCGGAATCTTTCCGGGGGCACCTGCCAGCCATCACCAATCAAATCCGAGTTGGCAGTTGAGATTAAACGGACTTTTCATTCCTGGCGGCACCCTGGGTGGGTGGAGAGACGCATCAAGAGCCACCAGGAGCTACATCCAGGTGATGGGCATGTGGCGGGTGGCAGGGATCAGCACAGGGCAGGGGCGAGAATATGGGGCAGTGGTCCCCTGGGAACACCCAATGGGGACACAAAGACGCTATTCCTGTCACATCAGCCCCTCTACAGCTGAAATGTGCCCAAGATTGGCTTCACCTGGGCAACTTTTGGACCTGGGGCCGGGGGGGAGGGCCGGACATCGACTATGGTGTCTCTGTCACTGCTGCTGGGCTGCGACCAGGGGCACAGGGACTGGCTGAGCTGGGCGGTGACTTCTCTGGGTCATCGTGAGGTCTCCGGCGGCTCCGAGGGCACAGCCACGCTGGTGTTAAGCCTCAGCTGGGAGGCGAGGTCTCCAGGGCAGGAAGCCCTCGGCCTGGCAGCGGAAGGGGGGCATATTTCAACCCTTAGCCTCCCGTCCCGAGGAAGCCTGTCTGCTCTGATTACAGCTGACAGCATGCCTGGGGCTGGCCTTTGATCGAAACACGCCCATTATGTAAGGGGGTCAGTGACATAAATCATCCTGGGATGTCTGCGTCACCCGTCCACGGAGGCACGTGGTCAGGCTGTTGTGTTCCCCGTGCCTGTTTTCTCAGTCTGGGGTCGGACCTGACTCTGCTGGCGCAGGCGGCCGGGCACTTCTGCATGTCTGGGCTGGCAGAGTCCTGGGAGGGAGGGAGGGCTGGTGAAGAGGTGTGGGGAGGCGACAGCAACCTGCAGTGGTCACGACGGAGGGTCTGGCTCAGGCCGCCGGCACCCCAGTCCCAGCTCTGTCATTTACTGATCAGGGGCCTTGGGCAAGTTTCCTAGCTTTGTGCCTCAGTTTCCTGATCCATTAAAGACAGTAAGATGGCACCTGGGAAGAACAAATGACTCAATACATGTTACGGACTTCGATCAAATGGTGAGTGTCGGGTAGCCGTTTGGTGACTACCCTGAGATTGCAGGACAGGCTTTGAAAAGTGACCGTTTTAGCTGCGTACTTCTGTAAACCAAGATCTGCTAAGTGTCCTGCCACCAAAGCAAAGGATGGCAGATGACAGACCATGACCCATAACCCCTGATTTCCAAGTTCTGTGTCATCAAAACAGCGTCCTCGTCTCAATCCGTTTGCAGAATAACTGGAAAGTGCTTGTGTGTGCGTGAAATAAGCCTGTACTCGCAGCACGAGGCTGTCCCTATTTTACACGGTGGGCTTCTCAGCACGAAGGTAATTTGAAAGCCTGCCACTCTGGATGACCTCCCCAGCCCCCGGGGCTTGACCAGGGGGTGTTATTAGTCAACTGCCCCCCTCCCTTTCAGTTTCCACCTGCACCCGTGTTGGCTAAATCCTCAGTGTGGATTAAGTCAGGTGACACCCAGAGAGTCTGGATGGGTTGGCTCCCAGTAGTTTGTTTCTGAAACCAAGGAAAGTCGGGCTCCGTGGTCTGTCTCACCCAGGGGTGGGCAGAAATGGCTGTGAGTCATCAAGACAAAGCCAATCTCCCCTCTAACAAGTCACCTCAGGGACAGAGGAGCAGCCATGTGAGCCCACCCTGCACCCCCGGTCCCTGACACACAGGGGTGCTGAATGGAGTTGACTGGAACTGGGTGTCCCTGATGCTGAATGTGGTGAAAAACTTGCGGCTGGAATGTAGGAGATCCCTGAGCAGGCAGCAACAACCGACTGGGGCAGGGACCCTCAAGTTCAAGTCAGCACAGCTCATTAGCCATTAATGGGACTTTCCAGGCCCCCTGGTCTGGTGCAGGGGACGCAGTTGTGACACCGTGCTTTCTGCATGCAAGGCACCGGCAGTCCCAAAGAGGCAGACGATTTGCCATCAAGTGCAACCATAGCAACCACAAGGGTCCTTCATTAAGGCCTGCTCTGTGCCAAGGGCATTCTATTCACTGGAAATACAGAGATGAATCAGCCAACTCCCTGCCCTCAAGGAGCTCACACAGGTGGGTGGGGCAAACAATAAATGAAAAAGAAGGCAAGGAACAGTTGTTTCCAGTCCACAGGAAAAATTATATTCAGCGGAGTAGGCAAAGTACTCAACTCATGAAGCATTTAGTGAGAAGCCACTTTGTGTAAGGGTCAGATTACAAAGGGCCTTCTGTATTAAGTAAAGGAGGTTAGACTTTTTCTTTGACTCTCGAAACATGGGGCTGGGACAGGGTGTCATGCGTAGTGCTGGAGTTGGAAGTCTTCCTAGCTGCTTGAGCTGGACATTAAAGAATGTTCAGAGGACAGGATTGGCTGAACAGCCCTGAGTTGGGCCCAAGAATTAGAGGTTTGAGGCTTGTTTTTGGGTGTGTCACCAACTGTAAATAAGAAAAACAATTCCCTCCCTGCCCAGACACAGAACCATAACGAGTGACTGTGAAACAGCTCTGGAGAGTTGAGGCACAAGTATTATTACTGTTTTCGCCTGTCAGCATGGCCTCTCAGGAAAACACAGAGCAGCCTCCCCCAGAGGGCTGGCCTGAGGCCTGGGCTGTGGCTGGGTCAGTGCAGGACCCTGGATCAGGTTCTCGGGCCACAGTTCTTCAAGCCACAGCTCCCTCCCCTCCCCTGGACTGGTCTCCCCCAGCCACACCCACCCATACTCCTGGAAGTCGGAAGACAGTCGTGATCTGACAGAGGGGCAGAAGAGCTGGATCCAGGACTTGTGTAAAAAGTGTGGTCTCTGAGGCCATTCATCTGCGCCTGGTGCTCGGGAGGAGCTCGGGAGGAGCTTGGGGAAGTGGTGTGGCGCTGGTGGCGACAAGGGCTTTGCCTGCAGACAGGCCAGGCATCAAATCCAAGTTCTACCAGTCATTAGCTGTGACCCTCGGGGAAGCGACTTCCACCGCACATTCCTCACTGTAGGAGGCGACAAGCTCACCCTCACGGGGTCAGATGAGGTCTTCCCTGTGCCATCGTGGGTTATGGTGTTGGCGCATATTAGGTGCCCAACAAGTATCAATTAATTCATTCTGTTTTCTCTGCCCTTTCTTCCTCCTTCCCTCTTCTTTTGTCCTCAAAAAGTGGGAAGAACACATGGGAAAAACAGCCCGTGTTAAAAGCTATGGGAAGAATTTTTAAGATACAGACGTGACTCCCACAGAGCTCACCGATCTGTTGGGGGTGGCGTCACTGGCTTCGAAACCTGGGGGCGACATCCCAAGCAGGCAGTGGCGGGATGGGCTGCCGTGGCTGCAGGTGCCTGAATCTGCCAGGAAGCTGACCCCGCGGAGGTGTAAGGAAGGAAGTCCTGATGCTCTCTGGAGGGGAAAGTGCTCCGGAGAGAGGGACCAGCAGGAGCAGACCCAGGACGTGGAGGCGGCCAGGGTGGGAATGGGGCCGGGATGGTTTGGGGCCAGTCTCCCAACAGAAAACAATGGAGAAGGTGGTTGAGTGGGCTGGCGCCGGCTGTGGAGGGATGTGAACGCGCCAGGCCGTGTGCCCGGGCCCCCACACAGGAGGCCACCGGAGTTGTGATAGGAGTTACATGAGCCCAACCGGATGACCTCGGACACTTTCTCCAGCCCTGGGTGCAGGATGGTTTGGAGCAGGAAGGATATTTCCTGCTTGTACCGGTCAGGGTGGGCTGGGTTATGCTGCAGAAACAACTAACCCCCAAAACTCGGGCTTGAAACGATGGTGGTTTAGCTGTCATCCATGCAAAGGCTGCTGCAAATAGGGCTCACACTCTCCAGGTCATGTGGCGGCCAGTGACTCAGGATGCTCCAGTCCAAGGTCACCTCTGTCTCAGTCCATACCCCCCCCCCCACCCTTGAGCACCACAGCAGGGGAGGGGGGCCTGGAGAATGACACCCCACCCCTCACAAGGGGCTCTCTCTGCCAAACCCTTCATTTTGCCTGTGGGGATCCTTCGGCCAGAGGGGGAGGTGGCTTGGAGCCATGCCACTGTGGGCGGGCATCTCCTGTGGTAGCAGCTGTCTACTGGCCAGCGGGGGGCGTGGAACCATCACTCCCGGGTGACGCCTGGCCCCGCCCTGTCAGTGTTCCTCGTCTGGGAGGGGACTGTAGGGAGGAGCCCCTGGCATTTCCGGTTTTGGTGCAAAGGTGGGTTGGTATAGAGACCTTCGGCCATTCAGCCAACCAGGGGACAGGAGGAAGTGGCAGAGAAAAGAGGAGAGGAGCGGGGACAGACAGGAGGCACAGGGGCCCCCAGGCTGGCTGGCATGGAGGCCTCGCCCATCTGCATTTCCCAGGCTGCCTCCCTCCGCCACTGGCCTCACCTTTCCTCCGGCCAGTTGGTGGGCAGGGCCCACGGCCGGCTCTGGGCTCCCTCGCTTGCTCAGAGCGGCCCTGCTTGCAGCCCCGCCGGCGTTGGCACGGTGACAGTAGCCAAGTGTGCAAACTTGTGCCATTGTCCCCAGGCCAGGGGGAGCCATGGAGACTGGCTAATATGACACAGGAAAATGTTTGCTGATGGCAATTCTATGGGCTTTGTCCACCTCTTTCTCCATCATGACGACTCGATTTAAGTCCCTAACTGTTTGACTACAAATGCAAGGGGACCGTGCAACGCCAACCTTTTGTCCGGCCTCGCTGAATGGGCAATTCAGGCTTTGTGCAGCTCAATTGAGGAAGCAAACATAAAGACAAGATTCCTGAGGGCTCCGGCTGCCTTCCCATGGATATCCCAGCCCCTCGTTAGTCCTTCCCGGCTACCTTCGCCCGCATCAGTGTGCTGCCGGCCCTCACAGCCTGCCACAGCCCCTGCCTCGGGCAGCGGGGTGGGGAGAGAGAGGAGAGGAGAGAGACACTCAACACTCAAGGACAGCGGGGAAGGCCGCCTGCCCGGCTTACCCGTCTGATTGTCTGTCTGCACTGGAGCATGGCAGCTGCAGGCCTGGAGCCTTGGGGGAGGATGGCAAGCCCATCACTTCTGGGCCCAGCTCCTCCTCAGCCCTGAACTTTTTAAACACACACACACACACACACACACACACACACACACACCACCCCCTCCAGAAACCAGGGAACCGAGGTCAAGGGGAGGAGGCCGTGGAGGCCGAGGGGGAGAGTGGGGCTGAAGGGTAGAAATTTACCGGGAAATGATTGCATTTGGGAGCTGTCTTTTTTGTGATGGTCCCCATGGTGACAATTTGTGACGGCAAAGAATGTGGGAACGGGGCGCTGCCGCCTGATTGGGATGCTTTGTATCTGGAGAGGCGCTCCTGATTGGCCTGAGGGGCCCCCCAGCTCTGGGGACTTGTCCTCCATTCAGCCCACTCGAGGGCGGCACTACTGCTTCCAGCCGGACGCTCCAGCTCGCGGCCGCACGGGCCTGACCCAGGTCTGCGGCGGGAACCAGCCCGGCCACGTTGGCGGGCCCGGGCTTGCACCCTCGGTCAGTGTGGAGGCCCAGGTGGCTGGGCCCAACGGGGTGGGGGCGTGGGGCAGGCCGGGGCCCGGAGGAGGGGCGAGGGGCTGTAGGAGGTGGCCCAGGAGGCATGAAATTGCTGCAGATGCTTCTACGGGGGTGTTCCCGCTGCCACAGCCTGAGCTCAGCCAGCCAGGCAGGCCTGCGCGCGCTCGAGTGCCAGACAGGGGTCCTGCCTGTCCTGCGTGAGAGCTGGGGGTGGAGCATGGGGACCAAGGAGGGGGGCTGATGCTAGCAGGGCTGGGGCGGGGGTGGGAGGGGGAGGGCACCGCCAGGGAGAGAGGGGGCTTGGCTTGGCTTGAAAGTAGAGCGGTCACCTCTGCTCAGAAAAGAAAACCTTGCTGGCAAGTGTGCACGTTGGCAGCTTGGTGTGTGGGACACAGCGGGCCGGGAGCGAGGAGACGTGTCTCCAGCCCCAGCACTGCCACTTGCAGCTGGGGCACCTTGGGCAAGTCACCTGCCCTCTCTGAGCCTCAGCTGCAAGTAGAGGGCAACAGACCCAAGAAGACTAATATGTTTGGACCTGTTCCATCACTGATGCTCATGAACTGCTTCGCGGCTTGAAGGGGATTCCTGCTACCCAGGGCTCTGTCTGGGGCTGAGGGGTCCTGGGGTCACTGTTTGCAGCCCTGTGGTCTTTGGGGAGGGCCGAGTTGGTTGCTGGGAGAGACTCCAATGGTCTGTGTGTCCCCCAGGTCAGCTCTGTGCCTTTCCCTGGAGCTGCCAACCACTAGCAGAACCACCCTCTTCATGGAAAGCCCCGTGAAGTGGCCCCCCTGGTGATGGCATCCGACAGTGACGTGAAGATGCTGCTGAACTTTGTGAACCTGGCGTCCAGCGACATCAAGGCGGCCCTGGACAAGTCTGCGCCCTGCCGCCGCTCAGTGGACCACCGCAAGTACCTGCAGAAGCAGCTCAAGCGCTTCTCCCAGAAGTACTCCCGGCTGCCGCGGGGGCTCCCCGGCCGAGGGGCTGAGCCTCACCTGAAAAGGGGGCCTGAGGACCGCCCCACTAGGCTGCCCCTCAACTCCGGCCCTGACTCCAGCCCTAGCAGTGGTGGGGACTGCAAGGAGAAGGCTCTGGGGAACCCCTCCGGGGAGGAGTGTCTCTCAAAGGAGCAGACCCTACCGGGGCAGCACCCAGAAGCTGCCAGGCCTGGCCAGGTGCCCATGAGGAAAAGACAGCTGCCCGCTTCCTTCTGGGAAGAGCCGAGGCCCACCCACAGCTACCCCGTGGGGCTGGAGGGGGTACTGGGCCCTAGAGAGGGGGTTCCCTATGAGGGTAAGAAACACTGCAAGGGCTTGGAGCTCTTAGGGCCCGAGATGGTCCTGGTCCCCATGTCCCCAAGGGCACTGGCTGAAAAGGAGCCACCCAAGATGCCTGGGGTCTCCCTTGTGGGCCGTGTCAATGCCTGGAGCTGCTGCCCCTTCCAGTACCATGGACAGCCCATCTACCCGGGCCCTCCAGGGGCCCTGCCTCAGGGCCCCGCCCCCAGCCTGGGTCTGTGGAGGAAAAGCCCAGCTTCCCCTGGGGAGCTGGCCCATTTCTGCAAGGATGTGGAGGGCCCAGGGCAGAGAGTATACAGACCCGTGGTTCTGAAGCCTATCCCCACTAAGCCGGCCATGCCCCCACCCATCTTCAACATCTTTGGCTACCTCTAGCTGGGCTTCTGGGGCCTGGGCTCCAACCTCCGGGCTGCAGGAGGGCTGGGGGCCCAGGAGCTCTGTTGTGAGGGGTGGGCTGGGCAGCGGTGAAGCGTCTTGAGAGCCTCCCCTTTATGTATGTGTGGGATGGGGAGGGCAGGGATGGGGCACGGGCTTCTCGGGCAGTTGACCTGGGAGCTGCGGGGCTGGGCCGGGCTGGGCCCTCTCCAGCCACGCCAGAGCCTGACCCGTCTCCCCACCGTCCCGTGGGGACCTCGGGCGGTGGGCATTGCCTGACCTGCCAGCCACCCCAGAAGCCCGAGGCACTCATCTGTTACTCTACTACCCGCCGTGTACGCCAATCTCAGTTTTGTTCTTTTTGTTCTTTGTAAATATTAAGAAGGTTAAAGAATAAAGACATTTCTTTTGCAGTTTCCATACCTTGGGTCTCATGAAGTTGAATAGTGCCCGGGCCTGAGAAATGCTGACCGCCGGGAGGAGGGCTGCTTCCGGAGGTGATCCACGTGGGGAGGCCAGGAGTGGCCCCAGGGCCTCTGCGATGTGGGAGTGAGCCCTGGGGGCCCTCAGCTCATTCAAAGGAGGGGGGTGGGGACCAGCCGCCAGGGCAGGACGCTCTGGTTCTCGAGTCGGAGGAGGCTGGGGAGCCGCGGTGGAGGCTCTGCCCTGGGATGTGGGGTGGACCTTTCCTGGGGCCTCCCTGCCCCGCCTGCGGAATGAGGGGTGGGATGACGACGGTCCCCTCTGTGGTGCCTTCCACTTTGACCAGGCCTCAGACTCCTCCCTAACACGAGGCTCCAGGATGATGGACTGCTGAGGGCTCTCCCACCCTGCCCATCTGCACTCCAGGGTTCCCCCGGGGGCCGCATCCACATGGACGGGCAGCGTGCACACTGGGAAGTGGCTTATGTCCGACGGTCTTGGAGGACTTCAGCGCCACAGGGACTGTGTGGCTCAGGCAGAGTGGTTCTGAGTAATTAGCTGGCACACAGAATAGGGAGTCCTCAGCCAGGACGCTCTCCTCCGGCTGCTCTGGTCCTGAAGAGCAGGGAGGAGACCAGGCACAGGCATGTGTCCTCCTCTTCCCCATATCCATTCTGATGAGGCTCAGCCCTTCCACACAGTACATCAGTGTTCAGAGAGCTGATCCGGACTCTGCCACCTACTAGCTGTGTGACCTTGGACAAGTTACTCAACTTCTCTGTGCCAAAATGTCATCAGAAAAATGTGTTTGAAAATAGGCCTGCTTCGTGGGTTGCTGTGGAGATGATGTGTGTGCCTGGTACTCCGAGTACTACTACCCAAGTGATGAGAACCTGCACCAACCAAAGGCCACCTCTCTGGTTACCTGGCAGTGTCTCCGTCCTGCAGCACTGATATTTCATATATTATGGACTGGGCCATCCAATCCCCCTCCCCAGAATGAGTGGAGCATGTTTTCTTGGGGTGGGTGCTGAGCCCACGTGCCTGGGCCCCCACAGCCGGGCTCCACTCAGTCTCTCCCAGGGGGTATAGCTGAAAGTGCATTAATTCAGACGCAGGGAGACTTCGTCTGGGAGCAGAAACCTCTGCTAAGATGTGGCTCAACAGACGCATCCAGCACCTCGAGTCCCCACGAGGGAGCCACCTGGGGAAACGGGCCTGGGAAGGCTTCGTTCTGGCCTCCCCTGCCCAAACAGCGACCTGAGCCGGTTCGAGGTGAAGCCCAGGGACTCAGCTACCCTCAGCCTCAAATCCCGGCACCAGGTCCAGCGTGCTCCTGCTCATGACTTGGAACTGCCGCCAGGGTTTTAAGTGTTTGGTGATGCTGTGGAGACATCTCTGAGGCTGGAATCCTCCCGGGGCGCTGGAGAGTATGGGGGGTGGGGTTCTGCAGAGGGCAATAGCTGTAAAATCCAGCAGTGATGGTCAAAAGATGTACCAACAGCCCAGCCTGAGCACCAACTAATTGGAATGACCCTGACCTTCGGGAGCAGGCTGGAGGCCAGGCGTTAACCCTTTAGCTGCTGGGTCGTGGGAGGTGGGGTGGGACCCTGAGAAGGTCAAGGCTGGGCAAGGCACTTGAAAGAAAAGGGGTCCTGACCAGTGACTGTGACCAACTGACACGAGTGTACATCAACAATCCATGAATCCAGCCCTGGCCAGGTGGCTCAGTTGGTTAGAGCATCATCCCGACACACCAAAGTTGTGAGTTCGATCCCCAGTCAGGGCACATACAAGAATCAACCAATGAATGCATAAATAAGTGAGACAACAAATTGATGTCTCTCTCTCTCTCTCTCTCAAATCAATAAATAAAATTTAAAAGAAAGTAATCCAAGAACCCAAATGCAGCACTAGAGTATCCCAGGCCCAGGGTCCCACGTCCTGTAAGTAAATGGTGCCAATGGACAGTGGCCGAGCTCTCCTCCCCCATCCCTCCCACACCTTCCTGAGCCTCAACTTCCCCAGGGAGCCTCTCACTCAGACCACTCTGGGGTGCCTGGGGCCACTGCCTGTTAGGACTCTCTAGGACCTAAGGTGACCGGAAAAATGCCATAGATGAAGAGTCTCCTTGATAGCCAGCCCTGCCCCAGATGCTGCTGGGCACCTTTCTGCTCCGCCCCGTCGCTGCCTGCCCCGCGCCCTGCCCCATCAGGGTGAACATCCTCAGTTTGGTCGGACCAGGTTTCCATCGGGATTTCTTCCGGATCGCTGCGAGCAAGGCAGCGTGGGGCCGCAGCCAAGCACTCCCGGGCTGGAGCCCCAGGGGCTTGCAGTGTGTACCTGGGCATGTCTCCTCCCCTCGCCGGGCCTGGTTCCCATCCAGACCATCAAGAAGTGGGCAAGGCTCTGCTGATTCCCCTCTGACCCGTGGCTTTGAAGTGTTGCTTGGGCCCAGCTGGTGTGGCTCAGTGGATTGAGCATCATTCCATGGACTGAGAAGTCTGGGTTTGATTCCGCTCAGGGCACAGGCCTAGGTGTCAGGCTCCATCCCCAGTAGGGGGCATGCAGGAGGCAGCCGATCCATGTCTCTCTCTCACATCGATGTTTCTAGCTCTCTCTTCCTTCCTCTTTCTCTAAAAAAAAATCAATAAAAATAAAATAAAGTGTCGCTTGGAAGACTGTTCCTCTTCAGGCCGACCTGGGACTTTCTGGTCCTAAGGAAAGCCAGTGTGCAGGGGCCAGCAAGGCCACCAGGAGCCGCAGCACTGAGGAACCCAGAGGGGGACCCAAACGCAGAGCGGGGCCTGGGACAGGGCTCTCCACACCTGCCCAGCCGCTCACTTTCCAAAGGCCAGAAACTATGTGTGACCTGGCTTAAGACTCTTCCAGACCCCGGGCAGCCCGGCACAAGCTCTCAGCGAGGTGGCCTGCGCTGTGTCCCCTCCCGTGGCTTTACTCACACGGGAAGAGAACACGGGTGAGTTACTGCAACTCCGGTGGAAAGAGGCCATGCTGGTCTCAGCGCAGGGCGCTCAGACAGGGAAGCGTCGGGGCTGGGCGGACACCCAGCTTTCCCACCTGCACCGCTGGGCTCACCCACAGAGCCACATGGGGACCGGAGAGGCAACGAAGGCCACAGGGCTTCGTGCCTCTCCAGTTTGATGACTTTGCAAGGGTTGACGGCAACTGTCAATCCAGCACCTTGGCTCATAGCAGCCAGTATTTAAACGTGTTTTTATTTTTTCCTCCCTAGTATGTCAACTTTTGTAGCAGAACAGGGTTGAGCAGGACATGAAGACAGAGTGCCGGGAACATGTCTGGGTATGGCAGTCGGCAGGGGACCTGTGGGCACCGACTCTGTTTGTGAAGGAGTTCTGTATCCCTGGTGCTGAACCAGGGCAGAAAACCAGCCTCCATGGCTCTGGCCACAGCACAGGAGGCTGCCCCTCTCCTCACGCTGCTGGCATCTTCTGGTAAGGATGCACTCTCGTGGTCTTTCGAAAGCCTAAGCGAAGGTGACTTGTTCAGGGGTCTGTGTGTCCTGTGCCCAGCCCCTGCTGCACCCCTAGTCCCACCACGAGCAGGGCCGAGGACCCCAGGCCCTGGGGGTGTCTAGTGAGAGGGACTGCACTGGGCGAGGGGGCGTCTGAGCAACATTTATTGTACTTAGGGAAGCCGTCTGGGACTGAGGGTCTCCCCACCCCCACCCGGCCACACCTTCGGGGAGGAAGCTCAGACATCCAGTGGAAAGGTTCGCAGAGCAGAGCAGGGACAGGAGCCAGCTGTGCAGGGTTGTCCAGGCAGAGACTCCCCCCCGGGAGCGCTCCAGCACGGCCTGCCCGAGTTGTTCCCTGCCCGCCTCCCCACCCCAGGAATGGAGGTTCCTGCCGTTCCTGATGGCAGAGAAGGTCTGGGATCTACTCTTCCTTTCGAGAATAAACACGATTTTCTTCCTACTTGACATGTTCCGTTCTCTGCTCTGGACACCGCTCTGGCCCAGAGTCCTGGTGAGGTCCCCGTAGCTGCCCCAGCTCAGTGGGAACAGCCCACAGCCTCGTTTGTCACCAGGTCCCTCTGGATTTGGGGACACTGCCATCCTGAGATTTAGTGGAACAGTTTGAGGAATACTCCTTCTCCACGTGCCCCAGTTACTGGGTATTCTCGTACTTCAGGTATCGAATCAGCCTGCCTGGGAGTGGCAACGTGTCCAGGAGTTTTATACGGTATTTCCCAATGGCCTTTCGAACTTGTAGCCTGCAAAGGTGAGCCAGAGGTCTTGGAGGTTCTGGAGAAAGAAGAGAGAGAGAGAGACGCTGCTTTCTCATTTACAACCTGCAAGATTTGCTCCTTCCTCTACATACACAGCCCGGACGCCGACACAGCCCTTAGCGACAGGGTAAGGGCCCTGGGCTGTTAAACGCCTCCAAGTGTGGAACTCAGCTCTGGGCTCCAGGTGGTACAGAGAAGCCCGGGGCTGGGGCCCCTTAGGAGGCCACCTCACACAGTGGAGTTGTCTCTGCTGGTGGGGGTGGGAAGGTAGAAACAGGGACTGATATGACTAGTAATCATTTATTTCGGCCCTGGGCACAGGGTCTGGCGCAGGGAAGGTGTTTGTTGAATCCAAGAATGCCTTTCATTTATTCATTCAACAAACACATGCTGACCCTTCACTGTGCCGGGCTCCGTGTTCAGGTCTGAGACACAGAGGTGCTGGCGCAGGGCCTCTGCCGAAGGCCTTCACACCAACGCTGCCCTCTGAGTGGGGCCTTGACAGGTGGGGAGGAATTTGCCAGGGGCATTCCAAGCAGGGGAAATGGCTGTGCCAAGCCAAGGAGGCCATGGCCGCCCAGGGAAGACGGGGATAGAGAGGGACTGCGAGGGCAGGACAGAGGCCAGGCAGCTGGTGCCGCCTCACTGGGTGACAATGTGCCACCGCTGCATTTCCGACACTTCCGCTGCCTTTCCATCTCACGTAGGACAGAGCGACTGGATAGCTCAGGAGGCTCCGGGCTTTTCATGCCACTTCTCAGAGCCGCTGTCTGCCCTTCCCCCAGGAATGATGATGCCAGCATCATAGCACTGAATGAAAAGGCACATGGGAAGTGTTCTGCAGATGGTGGGTGGGCTTCGAGGTAACCACAGTAGGTCTTGGTGAAGAACTATTTGTTCTACCTGTCACTAAATGTTGAGTTCTGCTCACTTTTCCCTGGGATGCCATCTAGTGGTAAGGGATCAGCCTTCCCCAGGGGGGACAGGAGAAGGGGTCTCTGAGGGGCAAGGCCAACATCTCAGAATGGACTGCTCCACCCTCTAGTGGCCATGGAGGATCATGGTGACAGTAACCAATTATTCATGAACTCAAGGAATGTCTATGGAGCATCAGGGCTGTGCCCAAGCCAATGCCACCCTCTCCCTGTCACCAGCTCAGTCACTTTAAGGGTCTCAATTCAAGTGCTTGCCAGGCACTTGTCCAAATGCAATCTCCTACAGCAGGTGTAGGTTCAAAGGGGCAGGGATCAAGGAGGAACTTGGCAAGTCAGAGTCAGGGCACTGGGACGTGGGGCACCTGGACAGGCAACAAGCCAGTGCAGTCTCACCTGAGGACGGCAGCAGCGGTGGGATAACGACCTGCTGCATGTCAGTCTCTGCGCTACGTGACCGATAAACACTTGGCCAGAGATGGGCCTGCGCCCCTCGGTGCCAGGGAAAGCCTGGGGCAGCTGGAACTCCGCTGGGCAGGTGCCCGATTCTTAGTATTGGCAGAGGCACACAGTTCCATTGCTTCTGACATCTCACCTGCCTGGATGAGCTCCCTGGTGCTTAAGAGGGATTCTCAACCCGGCTTAGCTAAGCTGCCCCATCTACACGGCACACAGCAGCTGGACCGTGGCCAAACCCCAAACACACCGTCCCCCGCTGTAGGCACCTCAGGCTGGCGGAGCTGAAGGGGGCTGGACATGAGCCTGCCCAAGCTCCTCTGTCCAGATGAGGATGCTGAGGCCTACGGTCACCTAGCAACCTCCTGGCTCAGGGGACCTGCCTCCTAGACCAGTGCTGCACCAGCTGCAGTCTGTGGACCAGGAGCACTGGCACCACCTGAGGGGCCTGCTGAAATGCAGACTCTCAGGCCCTGTCCCAGACCCGCTGAGTCAGCACCTGCATTTTCACCAGAACGCCGTGTGTTTCATATGTACTCTATAGTCTGAGACACTCTGGGTCATCACTCTTTCCTGGATCTCCCCGTATTGCCTCTCCGTGGCCCACAAACACGGGCAACTTCCTCCGAACATCCCGATATCCCTTAGGGAGCAGGAACTGTTTAAAACATCCTGGAAAGACTTAGTGGAAGGACTCGAGTTTGAATCTCAGCTCTGACACTAACTAGTGGTGAGACCTTGACCCAGGTGACATCATCTCTCTGTGGGTCAGTCTCCTTATTTACAGAACAAAGAGTCACGAAGACACTGTCTGTGACACACAGCCCAGAGCCTGGCATGGAGTAGGTGCTCGTCCGATGGTAGTAACAGTCACATGCCCCGAGGCTGGGGCCTGAGTCAGGCAGGCAGACCTGCCAGCCGCAGCAGTGACAGCCCCTACCTGCCTTCTCCTTGATGACAGCCCAGTCGTCGTAGCTGTCAATGTGCTCCTTCAGCCGCGAGCAGAGCTGCACGTTGCCCACATAGTCCAGGAGGACATCGATGATGGGCCCCGCCCAGTGGCTCATCTCAGGGGCAGACAGGATCTCGCAGAACTGAAAGAGAGCACACGCCAGCATGGGAGACCCAGGACCACGGGCACTGCCTCCGAGAGCTCATCCTACGGGTGGCAGCCGAAGGCTGGCAAGGGCAGGGGACATGTCGGAGAATGATACTGGGTACACCCAGTTTCCTTCCCTCTGCTGCCAAAAGTGGGAGGTGGGGAACTCGGGCCAGTCGCATCACCTCTCTAAGCCTCAACTTCCTTGTCTAGAAAATGGGTATATAATACCCACTTCAAGGGCTTATGAGAATTAAGGTAATATGAACATAACCTTCTTTGCCTACAGGAGGTGGCCCATAAATGATGGCTGTTAGCCATTATAATGATCTCCAAGAGAAGGGGGTTTCTAACCTTCATTTTAAGTTCTGCCTTCTTAAGTCATCACCACGGACAGGTCCTGCTCTGACTGCATCTCACCTGAGCTTAGACCAAGCTGCTCTCACCTCCATTCCCACCTTGGTCATTCAGCCTCCCATTCCAGCCACAGGTTTGCTGGGGGTGATGAACCGCTCATCTGTGCCGTTCCCCGCCAGCCCCCTGTGCCACTGTTCCTTCCTTAAATTCCCCAGGACAGCGAACCAGAAAAAGGATTTAATTGGTGGTGTGAACCAGGAAGTTCTGCTGCTTCTAAAGAAGGCTAACCACCGGGTTCCACTGCCACCGAAGTGTGCTAACTACTAGTCTACACGCCCTCCAAAGTACATTAACTAATAGACCACACTGCCTCCGAAGCTTATCAGCACCAAGCCACGAAAGTGCAGTCCGCATAGTCCACACCGCCTCCGATGCATGCTGGCCCTGGCCATGATCCCTAGGCACCCCCGCCCCTACCTGGACCACGCCGGGCGCCTTGTCCCTGGCCGGCACGTGGTTGAACCTGCTGGAAGGGGCGGGTGCGGGCGGGTGCGGGCCGTTGCCGTACATGCACGAGAAGCAGGGCTCGCCATTGCAACCGAGGTCCATGAGGAACTTGAGCAGCGACAGGTATTTCATGGAGAACATGATGGTAGCGGGAAAGGAGGTGGGGTGCGTGGCGATGTAGGCATCAATGTTGGCGCCATGGTCCAGCAGCAGCTGCATGATGCGCAGGGAGCCCTGGCGGATGGCCACGAGCAGGGGGTTGATGACGTCGCAGTTGGGGTCGGCGCCGCCCTGCAGCAGCAGTTCGGCGGCGTACGCGTTGTTGTTGACCACGGCGAAGTAGAGCGCAGAGGTCCGACGGTCCTCGTAGAGACGCGCGCGCTCGGGCGCCAGCAGCGCGTTCACGTCGAAGCGCGCGCCCAGCAGCGCCTCCAGCACCTCGTCGTGGTTGCGCTCGGCCGCCAGGTGCAGCGGGCTGATGCCGCTCCGGCGCACGCGCGTGCGGCTGGTCACCGGCAGCAGCATCTGCACGATCCTGTAAGGCGGAGCGGGCACGCGCGCGTCACGGTCCAGTAGGGGGCGCTGAGGGACCAGACTCAACCATTCACAACTGCTATCGAGGGAGACCCGGGCCCACCAGCAGGGGGAGCTGAGGAGCCAGCCATTCTTCACAGATACCACTTTGGGGAGGATGGGTCTGCTGCTATCCTTCCTTAACAGATAGAAACACTGAGGCTCAGCGAGCGTCAGCCACCTTCCCAAAGTCACATAGCCAATAAGTGGTGGAGCTGCGTGACCATGAAGTCGCCTCCCCTGCTCTATCACTCTCAATGCCTCTTATAAGTCTCCCAGGCTCTCTTGTGTAGCAGTCAGGGTGACAGCAAGTATGTCAGGGGGTTTTGCATTCTTCACGATGCATTCACTTGCCTGCCCCATTTTACCTTCCCTGCAGCTCTATGGGCCAGAGCAGACTTGACGTGGCTCAGAGAAATGAAGTGACTAATTAAAGGTCGTAAAGTTGTTCTGGGGGCTTGACCCCTTGTCTTTGCTCTCTTCCCCTGGACCCTTGCCACCTGCAGGGACAAACTCCTGTCATGATTCCAGACCCTAATCTGTCTAATCCCTGATGACAGGTGACCTCACGGCCCCATGTGGGCTCCAAGGAGGTGGCTATGGCAGAGCAGGCCAGTGCCACCAGGCCTGTTCCCACGCCTCTCTGCTTCCTGGCACTCTGACTTCCCCACTTCCTGGAAATCTGATGCCAGCGACCTCCCATTAGCATCTCAGTGGTAAACGTTATTATTGTTAGTAACGCTGTATTTACCTAAAATCTGTCTCTAAAACCTCAAAGGGAAATTCACACACCCAGGGGGGCTAATTGCCTCCTAATTTCTATTTGTGCAGGCACAGGAGGCCTGACCTTGCTCTGTAGAGGTGCTGGTCAAAGGCAGGGCTGGGCCTCACCCTGGACCGAGGCCATTGGCAACAAATGCTCACTAACAGCCGTAACCTGCCCAAACTCGGGAAAGAACAGCAAGAAGGACTGCCCAGGGCCGCCCGCCAGACGGGGCTGGTATCTCTGGCAGGTCACAGCTGGTCTCCAGCAAACCCCTGCTGAACGAAAGGAAAGTGGCAGAAATGTGGGAACGTGACTGGATGCTGCCTACTCAGAAGCATCATCCTAATAACGCAGTAAAACCAGCTTATTTCTGTACGCTTCTGTAGGCCTTCGCCAATCTGAACGTAAATATGTAATGCTGGATGGGGTCTGGAGATCAGTGTGTCCAGCCACCCCATTTTACAGAGGGTGAAACTGAGGTCCAGGTGTGGGGTGGGGATAAGAGTGAGGTTGGACAGGAGGTGGATGGCAAAGCTAGGCCAGAATGTACATGTCCAGCATGCTCACGGCCAGGCCATTCCATGATGCCCCAGTCCCCCTAAAACTGGGGAATGGCCATGTTGGCGATCCCACTGCATATCGGTATTGTCACCTCTCTCCCCTAGCTGGTCTGTGGGTTGGAAGACAGGCCAGGGCCATGCCACTTCTCCCTGGGATCACAGAGTGCTTACTGCTCAAAGTGCTCCTTATGAAGAGGGACAAAAGTACCCATTGCCTGATAGAACTCTCAGTGCCTAAGAGGCCCAGTTCCCTGTCCCTCCTCTTTTCCGCAGTTGGGGGATGCACCCACCAGCTCGGGCCCTGACACCAGAGCAGACCCAGCTCAGGGCTGTTCTAAGAAGGCCCTGAGCAGTAGCTCGGCGGGTGACCTTGGACCCCAGTACCGATAACTAGGCCCCTGCTTTGTTCTTAGGACTATTAACTGAACCCAACTTTCTTTGCTCCAGGCTCTGGCTCCCACCCAGGACTCTAGTTTCCTCAAAGCTGCTGCCCTTCCATGTCACCTGAACCTCAGGCAAGCAGCAGGGAACAGAGCAGAGAGCTTTGAACTCAAGCAGGCTGTCCTGCCTGGGGTAGTGGACCTGGGACACACCCCCGCTCTGCTTCTCAGTGCTGGGCCGTTGCATGTACGTAACCTCTCTGATTATATCTATAACGAAGGGTTAATTAATCCTAACAGTGATGATGAAGATGAGAATGACGATAGCTACCTTTTACGGAGCCCCTATGCGTTGTATTTTTCCCTTCTAAATAATTATCGTAGTATCTCTGAGAATTTGCTGTGTTCCAGGTGCTATTCAAAGTGCTTTACACATTTACCTCATTTAACCCTGGAACTGATCCTATGAGCGAAGTACTTTGTCTCATTCACTCTCCGCAACAAACCAGCAAGGTGGGGTTGCTGTGCCCAGGTTACAAAACCCCACTTCACAGCACTTGCACTGAGGCTGCTTCTGAGAATAAGCTAAGCTGCAACAGCCACTCGATAAATGGTGGCTGTTGGTATCCTGGCCACCTGGGTGACTGTAGCACACTGCCCTGCTACTCAAAACATGGAGGTGTTCTGGGTCACCGATCACACACGGTGGTGTGACCTCTGTCAGCATTCAGTGTAAACCGGACTGTGGACTAGACTTTCACAAGGGAACCAGCCGCCCCCAGACGGCTCCGCTGCCAATACCACTGAGCTGCACTGTGTCAACCCTGCCAGGAGCGTGTGTGTGTGTGTGTGTGAGAGAGAGAGAGAGAGAGAGAGAGAGAGAGAGAGAGTTGTGGCGGGCAGTTACCTCTTCTCTGAGCCCATATGATGCTCATGCTGGAGCCAGCAACAGTCCGCCGGTGCAGCGTCTGCCCCGGGGTGCTCCCAAGGGTACAGAGGGACTCCAGCCCAGGAGTCCGCAGCTTGTCCTGCAGCAGGAAGCAGGTCCCCCATGAAGGAGGAAGGGCAGGCACACAGCGGAGCTTGCTGAGGACGCAAACTGCCAGTTCTCATCACAGTGTGACTCAGAATCACTCAGGGAATCACTGTAACGGCAGAGTCCGGGGCTCTGCTGTCCAGGGCCTGACTCAGCAGGCCAGGAGGGACGTGGGGGTCTGCTGCTTGTGATCCACGCACCACACCTGAGGCGCACTGACGCCAACCCTCACCATTTCCCGAAGAAGACACAGGCCGCAGCCAGCTTCCTGCAGGGGACGGGGTGGTGAAGGGGGCCCGTGCCCAGGCTCTCCCCTCTTATATTCTGCAAGGCCTTGAGCCCCGAGCCTCAGTTTCTCTTTTAATTAATGGGGATACTGACTTGCTAGTGAACATGCTTTGTAATCTTCATTTTAATTTAATGTATTAAATGTTCTCTCTTTTGCCTTTTTCCAGAAAGAATTTAAGTGACTCGTAAAGATAGTATAAATTAGAAGTAAAAGAGAAAGAATATTTAAGAACAAGAGGGTCAAAAGTGAGGTTCAAAATGCATGTCTGAGCAAAATAAAGACAGACTCATAGGTAGAGAGCAAGCAGACAGCTCAGGGGGAGAGGACGGGGTTGGGGAAATGGAGGGATTGAGCAAAAAAGAAAAAAAATGAGACAGAGCCTGACCGGTGTGGCTCAGTGGACTGAGCGTCATCCCATGGACTGAGAGGTAGGTCCCAGTTCGATTGCACGGCGGGGCACATGCCAGGGTTTTTGGTTCGATCCCCAGTAGGGGGCGTGCAGGAGGCAGCCGAACGATGTTTCTCTCTCACATCGCTGTTTCTATCTCTCTCTCCTTTCCTCTCTCTCTAAAAATAAATAAATAAATAAAACGTATTTTCAAAAGAGAGCGAGAACTCATGGACGTGGACAACAGTGTGGTGATTGTGGGAGTGGGGGGATAGGTATAGGCGGAAGAGGGCACGGAGGGGATAAAAGGTGATGGAAAAAATTAAATTTAATTTAAAAAATGCATGTCTGTGTTATACGTCAGCTGGAAAATAGACTCTAAGACGCTGGTTTGCTACCACGGTGATTTTCAATCAGTGTATCGCAAGAAGTTTTAAAACATGCAGTACCTGACTATTTAGTCCGGGGCACGGACCTCTCTTCCCTTAGATTGCCAAATTAAAAAATGACAACAGCCAACACAACAATAGCCGTCCAGTGTGATTGTATCAAAATTATACCTATTTTTTTTTTAATCCTCACCCGAGGACATTTTTCCATTTATCTTCAAACAGAGTTTGAGGGGGGGAGAGAGAGAAACATCTACGTGAGAGGGACACATGGACTGGCTGCCTCCCTCACAACCCCAACCAGGGCCGGGGACAAACCGCAACTGAGGTACGTGCCCTTGACCAGAATCAAACCCAAGACTCATTGGCCTTGACGGAAATTGAACCCATAACTCTTTGGTCAGAGGGCCAATGCTCTAACCACTGAGCAAAACCAGCCAGAGCTATACTTTCTTCAGATCAGCAAAAAATATGTTTTTTGGTGTGCCACAGAATTTCAGTAACTAGCTTATGTATGCATGAGATGAGAAAGTTGGAAATCGCTGCTCCATCGAGCTGCACAGTTAAATTGTCTGGGCGCCTCTGAGGAGCCTGCAGCCCCAGCCCCAGCCCCAACTGCTTAACACTGGGATCTCTGAGGGCGAGCGAGGCCCAAGCACCCCGGATTTTAGAGCCCCCAGGGGTCCCAATGGGTAGCCATGGTTGAGAGCCACTCGTTTCGATGATAATCTCAATTCAAAGGAATCTTGGGGCATCTACTTTTGTTAACACCATTTCTTAATAAATGTGTCTTTGCTTCTGTGTGTGCATCTCTTGAGGTGCCTCTGCTACACTGGAAATAAAATAGGTAAAAGGTGCCCTGGAGGTGCCCGAGACTTTGGGACCTTGGGAGCCCCTTTCTCAGCCATGCCTGGATGTCACACGCTCCAGGTAAAGGTGCTGAAGAGATGGCATCTACTGATGAACACTGACACCAGCCCCTGGCACTGCTTTCGGTGTGTGGAGAGTCCCTCGAACCCCTGAGCAGCCCGTGAGAGGTCTGAGTGGAGAGGGCCATTAACGCCACATGCCCAGGAAGTGAGTGAAGGGCTTGCCTGGCCTCGGGCCTGGTCAAGGGGCAGAAGCTGCTGGGAACCCAACTCTACCCCTGTTTTGGGGCAGGCCCCCAAAAGAGGCCTGATCCCTCTCAGCCTTGGGGAACAGAGGACAATGGGGCCTGGGAATGGCGGGTGAATAAGCAGGGAGATTGCTTTGAGAGTCAGCACGAATCCACAGCAGGAGACTCTGGGGACACGAATCCTTCCCATTCCTAGCAGGGCTTCCGGTTGCTCCCTGGTCATCCCTGGGCTCACCCCAGTGCCCCTGCAAAGGTCCCTCCAGCTGGGCCAGACGTCCAGGCCCACGTGACGGCACCAAGCGACAGTCCCAGCTCTCTGGAAAGCCACCTCTCATCTCTGGCCTCAGTTCCGTCCTCTGCGGAACCAGCAGTTGGATTAATCAGTGGTTCCCCCGCAATCAGTGGATCTCTCTGGGGTCAGGCTCAAGAAAAACCATGTTTGTTAACTGATGCTGGCTCTTTCCTTGCTCGTCGCCACTGCCTGACATGTTTGTCGCTTTCTTCTATCCACTGGCTTAACTGAAAAATGGTGACGAGCGCCCTCCCTGTGCAAGAGAGACTGGAGACGGGCCGTCTGAGCACGTCCTTGGTGGCAGGCACTCTGCTGGGTGCTTCAAGTCCATCCCATGTCTATGTGTATCCATCCCACTAGCTCCCGCAACAGCCCCAGCCGTGACTGCCTCCCACTTTACAGAAGGGGAGACTGAGGCTTGGAAAGTGAAGCAGCGTGCCCCATGGCCTCAGCGGGAATTCAAATCCAGATCCCTGTGCCTTGCAGCCGGCATGTGGTCCAAAGAAGGCGAGGTCTCCTCCGTGCATGCACGGAGCGTGGGGTGCAGAGAGGCGCCTTTGGTTGGGGACTTGTGCAGCTAGCTTGCAAAGCAGGGCTTAGGGCTCCTGTGTCTCTTCTTCATTCTCTGGATGTCACCCTCACCCCCACTGACCTCTGCCTTAGCAAAGACAGCCAGCACCCTCCAACATGCAGCCGGCCATGTTTCTCTCCCTGCCGAGGACAGGGCTGAGCCTCCCAAAGTGTGCCCTCTGGGGCACGCACCATGGGATTTTAGATGAAAAGGTTTTCGTTAATTGTAAATTGGTAACTAACAATTTAATAGTGTGGGAAGTGTTTCCTTTTGAAAGCAAATTCATTTTAGGTAAAAAAATGTCTTTAAAGGAAAATACTAAGCAATGAGACTATCGATGTCTCAAATCGGGAAGAAAGTCTGTGAATGGTCCAAGTTTGGGGAACACTGGTCGAGTGGAAATTACCGGGCCCTGTGCATCCTTCAGAGATGGCTGGTGTTCCCCTTCCTGGCCGAGTCTTCCCAGAGCTCTCCAGCTAGTGGTGATGCTGCTGGATGTCTAACAACTGGCTGGGGGTGGTAGTTAGGGGCAGGAGGCAGTGATCATGCAACAGTTTCTGTGGTGTAAATACTCTCACCATGGCCAGTTTCAGGCTGTCAACTGAACAATCAGCTCATGTAAGCTGGTACAGACCAGCTCTAGCATCCTTTGCTTCCAGCGTGCACTGGGACCACTGGGGAATGCTCTTGAATTCATGTGTGTGTGTGTGTGTGTGTACATACATGTGCATCTTCCCTCCCACCAGATCACTCCCTGAGAGCATAGGCTTCTCTCATCTCGCCCAAAGTACCCACACATAGTAAGTGCTCAATAAAGGTAGCTATTATCCCTGCCACTTTGTGTTATTACGGGCATCCTGCGTGCTTGCTAATTGCCTGAGAGGCTATCTTTGTATCCCCACCAGAAATATCCTCTAGTCCAAATGCATATCTGGCGCCTTGAGTACAATTCCCGTAGATGTGACATTGGTAATAGGTGAATTCTTGCCATCTACAAGCTGTGTGACTTTGAGCAAATCACTCAACCTCTCTGTGTCTTGGCTTCCTCATTTGAAAAAGAGAAATAATAGTATCTACCTCAGTAGATTTGTTAAAAAGATCATTAAAAGTGGAATGATCAGCCCTGGCTGGTTTGGCTCAGCAGTTTGAGCATCAGCCCGTGGATCAAGGGGTCGCAAGTTGGATTCCTGGTCAAGGGCACATATCTGGGTTGCAGGTTCAATCCCTAGCCTGGATCGGGGTGGTGCAGGAGGCAACCAATCGATGTTTGTTTCTCTCTCTTTCCCTCCAATCCATTCTATCTAAAACTCAAAGGGAAAATATCCTCAGGTGAGGATTAACCAAAAAAAAAAAAAAAAAATGTGGAGTTATCAAAAGGACTAAATGAGTGAGTAATGGAAGGTGATGGTCGGTGCTGCCTGTTTGCTTTACTATATTGTCATTGGCTTGCTGGTGCTGAGCACTTGTCCTCTCTCGCAGTGAAGGCGCTGTCCTCGCTAACCTGAGCCCTCCTGACCCTGCGGGGACGCTCGGAGTCCCCAGTGTGGGCTGGGTGCTGGTGGCGGGGCGGGGCTGACCTGTAGTTGCCCTTCTTGGAGGCGACGTGGAGCGGAAGCATGCCGTCCTTGTTGGCCTTGTTGGCGTCGGCGCCCTGCGACAGCAGGAACTCCACCACTGACTCGTGCTCGTTCTTGCAGGCCTCGTAGAGCGCCGACGCGCTGTCGCTGGCCTGCGTGTTGATGTCAGCACCTGGCGAAGGAGAGGCAGAGCAGTGGGTGATCAGGGTAGTCACTGTCCCTGAAGTAATGTCCCTGTTGGGCTGTGCTAACTGCCGTGACACATTGGATCCTTAGAAAGGAAGGGTCCACCTGAAGGACCCTCAGCTTCATCCATAACACCAAGACCTCTGGGTCTGCCCTCCTGAGCAGAGGCCTCTTGGAGGTGAAAAGCCACCCTGGCCCTGGCCTGTTTGGATTAGTGGTTAGAGCGTCGGCCTGCGGTCCAGAGAGACCTGGGTTCGGTTCCCGCTAAGGGCACGTACCTTGGTTGCACTTTGTCCCCGGCTCTGGTTGGGGTTGTGTGGGTGGCAACCAGTCTATGTGTCTCTCTCACATCTATGTTTCTCTCTCTCTCTTCCTCCCTCTCCCCCTCCCACTCTAACTGAAGATAAATGCAAAAATGTCCTCGGATGAGGATTAAAAAAGAAAAAAGCAAAGCCACCCTAACAATGCTGGCATTTACTGAGCACTTACTATGTGCTCGACACTGTGCTTTGCATGGTTGTCTCTTTGAATCCATAACGTCACCCCGTGTGATCAGTTCTATTCTTACCTCTATGTTATGAAGCACAGAGAACCCATGCAACTTGCCCCAGCCCAGCTCATGAGTCAAGAGCCAGAACATGAACCTAAACAGTCTGATGGCAGAGGCTGTGGGAGATGGTTCGATGGTGGAGGCCATGCTCTTTTTTTTTTTATCCTCACCCGAGGACATTTTTTCCATTTTTTGTTCAGATAGAGTGGGAGGGAGAGAGAGGAAGAGAGAGAGAGAGAGAGAGAGAGAGAAACATCGACGTGAAAGGGACACATCGAGTGGCTGCCACCCACACGACCAACCAGGGACGGGGACAAACTGCAACGGAGGTCCGTGCCCTTAGCAGGAACCAAACCCGGGTCTCTCTGGACTGCAGGCTGACGCTCTAACCGCTGAGCCAAACCGGCCAGGGTGAGGCCATGCTCTTAACCCTCACCCCACGTAAAAGGATCGTGACCCCGCCTTGAAAAAGGCCCTCACAGGTCTCAGAGAGTCCAGAGCCCCCTAGTAAAGAAAACCCCCAATGACAAATCCTCTGCCTTCCATTTTCAAGAATAAGTCAGGATTTGCTTCCCCTTTAAAGAAGACACTACTCTACGCGGACAGGAGGAGTCAAGCCGGGTGACAGCCTCCCTTCAGCGCAATCTCCTACACCTTCTCCATCTCCTGGCAGTCAGGGGACTGCCACGCACTTGGGTTTCCTGACTCTTCACCAGCCCCTCCTTACTCGGGAAGGAAGTAGAACTCAGACAGCACAGGTGTCAGTAGGGCTGAAATCAGAAGCGTTTGTTAACCACAGCTCTTCCCTGTGCCGCCTGCTTATCTCGGGCTTTCTGGGAGTTTTTTATTTTTCATTTTGATGACCAATTTCTGGTCTAGTGGAACGACCGGCTTTTGTGACAGACACGGACCAGCGGAAGCTCGTTTCCAGGCTTACAACCTCCGTGGCCTTGGGCAGCCTTTAGGAGCCTCGATTTCTCATCTGTTGATGGAACGATATACCCACTAACTGGGATCGATCACTGCAAGAATAAGTAAATAATCTGCTACAAATGGAATGTGTCCCCCCAAAATGCATATGGCAAACCTAACCCCCTAGGTGATGGTGTTCGGAGGTGGGGCCTTTGGGGGGTGATTTGGTTATGAGGCTGGATTTGCACCCTAATAAAAGGGGCCCAGAGAGCCTCTCACTTTCCACCACGTGAGCACACAGTGGGAAGATGGCTGTCTATGAGTAGGAAGCAGCCCTCACCAGACACCGAATCTGCCAGGACTGTGACCTTGGATTTCCAGTCTCTGGAACTGAGAAACAAGCCCCAGTTGGGTGAGCCAGCGAGTCTGTGGTGCTCTGCTGTAGCCGAAGGAGGACGGAGGCCCCCTGCACGGTGCCCGGCACAGCGGAGCTGCTCTGCAAAGCGCAGGTGTCCAGGACGGAGGGTCTGGGCACAGGGACGGGTTGGGCCCTCCAGCCCCGAGCGAGAGCCGGCAGGCAGCTCTAACACCGGGTCTCTCAAAGTCAGGCTCCCTGGAAGCCTGGACCCCGCGAGCAAAGGGAAAATATTTGGATTTGAAAATGGACTCAGCTCACAAAGGGAACAGACCTCGACCAGAGGGTCGGCAGCAGAGCTCGGCAGATGTGCAGAGTGAGCCGGCTCCCCACCCGCTGAGCACCCTGCCCTTTGCCTAGCCTCCTTGCCTGGGCTCCCAGGACCCTGCCTGTGCCCCTTTGTTCTCCAGCTGGTCAGTCCAGTTTCACCCCTGGCTGCAAGGAAGTGCCTTGGGTCTGTTTTCCTAACTGCGCAGGCACACGCTAAGTGGAGGCTTATTTGAGCAAAGTCCCACGAGGGCCACTCTGGAGGCCAGGGCGGAGTAGCAAATGCAAAGAACATCAGCTTGGGGTCAGATGGACGTGGTCAGAATCCAGGCTCTGATTGTGACCAAGCCAACCTTTAACCTCTAAGCCTCCATCTCTTTGTCTACAAAACAGGGTGTGGACATGACCTATCTCATACGGCTATGGAGAAAACCACACTGGCCTAATCTGTGTTCATGCTCAGCACAGTGTCTGGCACACAGTAGGTCTTCAGCAAATTATTCCAACTCTTTCCCAGGGTCCGGCTTACATCTGGCCTCTCTCTTGCTAGAGAGGGTGGGCCACTTCCCAGAGAGAGTGAAAAGAAATCAAAAAATTACTGAGGGAGATCAGAATACAATGCTCTTTGACAAAAGAACACCTGCCATTATCTCGGGCTCTTCCGCTACTGGGACACCATAAGGCAATTCTGTTTTACTTTCTCCGTTAAGTGAATAACATTGTTTTATAAAGAGTACAAAGGCCTGAGTTCAAATCCCAGTTCTGCCACGAATTTGCTGTGTGACTTTGAGCAAATCACTTTCCCATCCTGGTCCTTGGTTTCATCAACTGTGAAGTGAGGAAGTGATCTAGATGTGAGGTTCCTTCTGGCCCTGAAGCGTGGAAAGAGATGTGGTTGGGCTGCCAGGAGACTGAGTCTGGCTGGTTCTGCCACTAATTTGCTATGTGACTACAGAGAACTCAGTTCTCCTTTCCGGGTCTCAGATTCCTCATTTGTAAAAGAAGGATGTTGGGCTAGATTAGAGAGTGCAAATAGGTGGCTGGTTTCCACTCCCCGCCTCAAGCTTGTACCTCATTTCAGGCATCACGAGTGGATCACAACCGGCTTCCCACTGAGCCTAGACCCAGCCTCAGAATCCTTCTCAACATAGCACTCCAAGAAGATAGTCAGAGTACGTCCATATGATGACACCTAAACTTGCCTTCCCTTAGAGCAGACCTCTGAGGTCCTTCCTCCCTGTACCCCTTGCGGACTCCGTGACCCACAGATCCTTAGCACTCACCGTGCTTGGCCAGGAACCTCAGGGCCTCCAGCTGCCCGCTCTGGGCAGCCACGAACAGGGGGGTGATGCCGTAGGCGTTCATGGATTCCACCTTGGCACCTCTGCTCACCAGGATCTCCATGACCTCCAGGTCATTACGAGAAACAGACTCATGCAGAGCCGTCCAGCCTCGGTTGCAGCGATGGTTGGTGTCCGCGTTGTACTGCACCAGAATCCTCACTGCCTCCACGTTCTTGCGCTCACAGGCTGTGCCCAGGGACAAGCAAGACAGTCAGCAGGGCCCCTGGCAGGACCTGGCCAGCCAAGACTTCATTCGTTTGTTTGTCCATTCACTCATTCACTCATCAGCCATCTGTTCAACTAATACCCACTAGGTCAGCACTGAGTTTCAGTCCCAGCACAGGATATACAACTAAAAGTAATAGTAAGCCTGACCGGTGTCAGTGGATTGAGCATCATTCCATGGACTGAGAGGTCCTGGTTCAATTCCCGGTCAGGGCTCATGCCTGGGTTGTGGGTCAAATCCCCAATGGGGGACATGCAGGAGGCGGCCAGTCGATGTTCGCTCTCATCGGTGTTTCTCTCTCTCTCCCTCTCTAAAAGTCAATAAAGAAAAAAAAAATTTTTAATTAAAAAGACCTAATTTCAAATAAATAAATAAATAAAAGTAATAGTAATACAAATTAGCAATATTTGCTGACGTATGCATAGCACTGGTTATGTACCACGCACTCTGTTCTGAGCACTTTACATGATTAACTGATTTAATTCTCCCAAACACCCTTAAAATATGTAGTGTTATTATGCTTTTTCACAGATGAGGAAAATGAGGCACAGAGAGGTTAAGTAACTTGTCTGAAGTCACACAGATAGCAAGTGGCAGAACTGGGACTCAAACCCAGGTTGTTGGATCCAGAAAATCTCTGTCCCCTGGACTGGCCCAGGATGCCCTGAACTCATACCCCTTTCCACTGTGACCTGCTTTAGTCATCCACATGGCCAAGGCCGGAAGAGGAGGACAGTGAGATGTCCCTGCCCAGCCCCCTCCTCAAAGGCTGCTCACTTAATTTGGGGTAAAATTTATCTTCTTAATGCAGTTCATCAAGACTCTCTCAACTTGCCCCGACCTCCCTTTGAAGCCTCATCTCTCTCTAGACCCTGAGTGCACTCTTGGCTCTGGCCAGAGCTGTCACCAGGGAGCTTGCGCACTTGTCCAATGAACCACCCCTGGAAGCTTCTCCAGGTCAGTCAGGGGCCTGGTGAGGAGGAAGGGGAGCTGCCTGCGTAGCATTTCAAACAGGACCCCAGATGAAGCTGCCCATCTCCCGAAGCCTTGGTGTCCTCGCCTGTAAAGCAGAGATAACAAAACCGTCCTGAGAAGATATTGTGGGACGACTGGGTGAGGAAGTCCATGGAAGGTTCTAGCATGGTGCTTAGTACATAGTTGGAGCTCAGGCAGCCCAAGGCCCAAGTTGAATCACCCAGCGTCTTGGGAGCTCTCTCTGGAACAGCTGAGGCTCCAAGTGACAGCTCTGGTGGCCTGGTGGACATGGTTCTGGGGGAGACACTTGCATCGCAGTCCCGAAGTGGACCCGGTCACCAGCTAGCCAGAGTCTGCTGCCTACGGAACATTCCAGGTGCTGGACGCCAGACATGGGAAATCGGGGATTTCTGTCGTTTCGATGTGTAAAGGCCCTCTCACTTTTGCAAGACCCAAGGCTGGTTTTTAAGCATGGAGGCAGGAACTAGATGCATTGCACAGGGTCGGGGTTCAGAGCATGGAGCTGGCACACTGCTCCCTGAGTTTAAATCCCAGGTCTGCCCCTGGCTGTGTGATCCCGGGCACCTCACTGCAGGTCTCTGTGCCTTAGGGCCTCATCTGTGAAATGGACTCACTAGCAGTGCCTACCCCACACATAGATGGATGTGAGGGAAAATCAAAGGACAGTGCCTGGCATACAGGAACACTCAACACCAGCTGTTACAGTTGTTCAGATTTTGACTCTGGCACTTGGCTGGGGTAGCCAATGCCCTTGGATGACACACTGATTCAGCCAGGAGTCTGGGTTTCCTTAAACATCCCAGAGGTACAAATTCTCTCATACCTCTCTGTCTTTGCCTGTGCTGTTCCCCTGCTTGTCCAGCTAGTAGATCCCTCCTGTTCAAGCTCAGCTCAGGTACCTCCCGTGGGTGCCCTTCCCCCACGTCAGGGCCCCTGCCCCGAGCTCCCAGGTGCCTTGAGCCACGCTCTTCATCGTCCTTAGCTGACCGCTGTCTGTGATCTGATGCCCACTGCCCTGGGAGGACGCTCGGGCATGGGTGACTCTTTTCCACGCTGAGCCCTCAGTGCCCCTAAGCGGGCCTTACCTACGTTATGCATCCGAGGGAGGCTGCCCCTTCAAGTAGACCCCATGGGGGGTTTGTACCTCAGGAGCAATGCTCCCAATTGCCCACGTAGTTTCTGGACCCTTCCTTGGGGAAGCCCACCAGGGGGCTCACCTTTGTAGAGAGGTGTTTCTCGGGATTTGTTGGAGATGTCGGGCTCGGCCCCAGCTTGAAGCAGGGATTGGAGGCAGTTCAGGTGTCCCCTGCATGTTGCCAGGTAAAGGGCCGTTTCCTCCTGCAGGGTGCGCTGGTCGACTGTTGCTGGGTACGCTGGGGAGGACACATCACACATTCAAGGAGGAAGCCACCTGCTTCTCCTCTCTGCTCCTCGCCCCGCCCCAACACAGAGTTGGACATCATTTCCTCCCAATTCCAAGGACAGATGTGTGTGGCATCTGCCTCAATTTACCACCCAGACTGCTTTCATCACCTTGGCCCTAGACGCAGTAGCATTCACAGGGCTGTTTCAGCTTCCTGGTCATATTAATCCAGCTCAGATGCCACCTCCTCTGGGAAGCCTTCCCTGGTTGAGCCTCCTCCCCCTGTGAATGACCCCATCCTTCCCTTATAGTCCCACCAGCCATGGCTGGAAGCTCCGTCTCATGCTGCTGCTTCTGCCCTGGAGTGTGGTAGGCAGTCTGGTCTGTGCTGCCGCAGGTACCCGCATCCATGTGGCTGGGAAGCCAAGGCTCAGGGAGGAGGAGGCATGATTCACCCAGGGCCCCACAGCTGTCGGGACGGCCTTGGCGGGCACAGGCACAGCTGCAGTATTTTCCACACCAAATCATCCCCTGGAACATTCTAGAACAAGCTCTCAGGAGCTCTCCCAAAAGCCAGCCCTCCCTCCTTCCTTTTCTAGGAATTAGCTTTCCTGTCCTGGGAGGCTGGAAATGTGGGTGGGTGGGAGGAAGTTGTTGCTGTTGGGGGACAAGTCGCTTTCCCTTTCCCCACCTGGTGACGTTAACTCTGCAACAGGAGTGATAACCTTGCCTTGGCCCCGACACCCAGGTTTCGAGGCAAAGAGCACAAAGCTGTTGGAGGAAGGCGCCCTTGCCCCGAGTGCCACTCCCCGTCTGGCTGCGTGCGTGCGGTGGGACCCTCACCTCGATGCAGGGCCTGCAGGCAGCTCAGCTGGCCATAGTAGGCCGCCTCGTGCAGCGGCAGCCAGCCGTCCTTGTTGGGCTCGGCCAGATTCTTCCCCGCCTTGATCATAGCCTTCAAGGCCTCTTCATCGTCCTCCTTGATGGCCTTCAGCACAGGGTCCACGGGCCTGTGAGAACAAGGGCAGGCCACTGCTCAGGACGCAGGCCGAGCCGGGCAGCTGCTCTGCCCGCGGGAAAGCTGGGGGCCGGGAGCCGTGCAGACTGTGGGGTCACTCTGCCCTGCTTGTCCCTGCTGGTCTGGACAGCGCTCAGCCCCCTGCAGCCAGGGTGCTCTGCACGAGGAGGATAATGCCCCCTAACCCACATGGCTGTGCCCTGGGAACTCAGCCCGACCTCGGCTCTGACCTTGGCCCCTCCAGGTCTCAGCTCCATCACGGCATCCTCAGCTGCCTGGCCAGGTCAGCCTCTCCCTGCCTCCAGTCATAAGCCCTCAAATATCACATATTTTACATGTTTTTGAATGCTTGTTTGACCACTTTCTGTCTCCCCCACTGGACTGTGAGCTCCAAGAAGATAGGGACAATGTCTTTCTTTATCCCTCATGATTTTATTCCCAGGGTCCAGATTAGTGGATGGTTCATAACAGCTGCTCAATAAATATTTGCTGCATAAAAGGAAGGAAGGAGGGGAGGGGAGGGGAAGGGAGGGGCAGGGAGGGGAGGGGAGGGAAGAAGGAAGAATTCAGAACCTAGGAACCCCAACAGTTATTTCACACCTTCACACCTTCTATTTGCAAAGAGATAGCCTCTTTCTTATCAGTTTTGCTTGTTTCTTTGGGAATTAAAACATTTGTTGCAATGGCCTCCCTGGAGCATTTGGGGGACATCCTGGCCTACAAAGGTGAATGTGGGTGCTGGATCAGCCTTGCGGTGTCCAATCCCCCCTGAGCATCCTGGGGCATTTTCACAGCTTTGATCTCCAAGTCGGGCACCATGTAGGGAAACTCGACTAGAAACGGGTGGAAACACGGGAAGTTCCTTCACTTTCACAGACGGAAACCGAGGGCCCCTTTTCCACAAAGTTCATTGGTGGCTGAAAGAGAATTAGGGGGCCCCTCTGTCCCTGAGGTTTTCAGTGGCTGCCTCTAATGTCACACCAAAGCCACATCTACCGAGAGGGTTGGAGTATACAGTGCCAGCCTCCAAAAGGATGGGTAGCCGACCCCATGGGAGTGTTCGTGGTACTTGAACACCTCTGAGCACAGTGCTCCAGCGTTGACCAAGCACCTTTACCCCTGGGCCCGTTTGCTCTTTGAGCAGCTCTGAGATGAAGGCGCAGAGGGAACTCCGCAGTGAGCATCTCTCCGCGCTCCGTCCGACTTCCTCCTTGCTCCTGACCCTTATCCTCACCCCAGAACTTTTAGCAGCTCAAAGACTTAAACATTTAAAGGATTAATAAATCTGAAGCCTCCAGTGGTTGAGCGTCGACCCATGCACCAAGAGGTCACTGGTTCGATTCCCAGTCAGGGCTCATGCCCAGGTTGTGGGCCTGATCCCCAGTGGGGGGCATGCAGGAGGCGGCCAGTCGATACTCTCTCTCATCGATGTTTCTATCTCTCTCCCCCTCTCCCCTCCTTTCTCTCTCTAACATCAGTAAAGAAAAAATTAAACCATAGAATAAATCTACATTTAAAAACATAATAATAATAAAAATAAATAAATAACTCTAAAGCCTTCACAGTGTAAAATTCTGAATGCCAAAAAGAATTCAGGGTTAAAACAAATGGTAACTCCTTTGTTTGGCTCATTAAAGCCACTTCGTTTGTCCATTCATTCATGCATGCATGCATGTGTTTATTCGCTGAGCTCCCTTCCCCCATCCTTGGAGAGTCAGTGAAGACCTCGACTGCTCTGACTCCCAGATCCACTCCTGGGGAACATTCTGCCTGCATGGTCCCCTTCCCAGAGGGAGAAGTGACACAGGGCCCCACCGCTGTGAGAGACGGGGATAGGCCCTGAGGTCCACAGGGCCGGTCCCTCTACCCTCCCACCGCTTCCTCCAGCGAGACCGCCTTCCTCCTGACGCTCAGCCTCTCCGGTTATTAATAGCTGCAGAGCACAGATGTGGGGTAAGTTACAGACCCAGCGAGGCCCATGGGTAACTGACCAGACAAGCCCTGGAATCCCCATCAACGCCATCGCTGCCCCCTGGATGAGTTCCTCTTACGAGCGGCCAGAGCAGCCCCTGCTGGCGTCAAGAAAAGCCCCACTGGGGTATGTGTCCCGTCTCCCTGGAAGGTCTCCTGTGGGACCCCAGCTGAAGTGGAAGGGAGGCGGGCTGGCTGTTCCAATGTCCTTGGGGGGTGGGTGCGGCATCGTGAGAACACCCTCAGGACCCGCCACGCAGCCTGGTCTCCTCCAGCTGCGGTGCCAGGACCCTGGAGCTCACAGGCGCAGCAGCTGAGGGCGCCTCCGAGCTCAGCCCAAGTCCCCGCCCCGAGGGTGGGAGTGGCTGCTGGGTGTCGGGCTATCAGAGACCAAGGAGCTGAGCAGGACCCTGGAGGCCACGCTACCCTGTCCGCCTCCCAGCGGCGCCTGGGCAGTCACACAGGAAGGCTCAGCGGTGCCGAGACCAGAGCCTGCATCTCCCTTCCCCACACCGTCCAAGCCCCACCTGCAGCACCAAGCCAGTGGGGTCTTGAGAAGGGCTGGGGAGGAGGAACAAAACACTGCCAGTTGCCTCCTTCCCTGTCTGCAGCATAGCTGGGCAAGGACACGGGGTTCCAGCCAGGGGCCCTTGCTTGCTTCTAGCTGCTTCTGGGGTCAACAGGGGGAGCAGAGAAGCAACTGGTCCGGAGCTGTTTCCCACAGACACACCTAGCCCAGCACCCCGGTGCCAGGCAAACAACAACTCCCAGTAACTGAGATTATTTCCGATTTTAGTGCCTGGCGTTAACAAATAAAGGCAACAAAGCAAAACAAACCCCCACACACCCCCACGAAGTGATGGCAAAGGGTGAGGGAAACTGAAAAACGGTGTGGCTGACTTGTCATCTAGGCTCTGAGCCCTCTGGGCCTCTGCGGTTCTAGGGCCCTCTCCCCAGGTCTCCCTCTAGCTAGGCCCTCAGATTCATAGCCTCATGGGCCACTCCAGCACACAAGGCTCTCTCGGGGCTTCGAGAGGTGAATCACAATCCCATCCTGGCTGGTGGCTGCTTGAAGACAAAGTCTGTGACCGTCAAGCCCAGCTCAGCGGGAGCAGCTGGGTCTCAGGGGGACACACGGGGAGGGCTGTGCCTGGGAGGTCCCTCCAGAGTGCCGCCCTGCCTGGGGGCTGTGGGCCTGCTTCGCACCCCCACCCCCACCAACCCCAGTTGGGAGAGTGAGCTTGGATGTCCAGGGGCAGGCCCGGGGTCACTTACGCCAGCTGGGAGGTCTTGCTGCGGTTGTATTTCTGCATGACCCCCTGGAACAGGCCCATGTGGGCAGAGGCCGCTGTGCGCTCCTGAGGCACTGTGGACCTGGAGGGTGCAGGGCAGGAGTGAAAGAGGGAAAAGTACTCTGCATACGAGAAGCAGGTCATGGCCAGAGGCAGGTCCGCGGGTGCAGGGAGAGTGAGGGGGAGAGACTGACAGACAGACGCAGGGCTCTGAACCAAAGCAGATGGCCCGGTCCTCTCTGTGTGCTGGACACAGCTGCTGTGTCTCGGATTATTTTTGGCCCTTGGAGGAAGCCCTGGGAGATTTAAATGACCATATAAGACAACAATGAGGTTAACCTCACCCCCACTCCTGCGGTCCCTTTCCCCAGCCAACCACACGGGAGGCAGATATGAAAGAAGGTGACATTCTTCACCCAGGAGGATGTGAGAAGTGTCAGCGGCAGGGCCCGGGATGAAAGGGACTTAGCCTCAGGGCCGGCCAGGCCGGGTCCTGACCAGGATGGACGAGAGCTCGTGGGGTGGGGGACAGGGGAGCGAAGCGGGAAAGCCACGCTGGGTCTTCGTTCCCACCCCCACCTCGAGGGGCCTGCGTCCCAGGGTTGGGAACAGACAGTATGAAGGTCACGGCTAAAGGATGCCCAAGGAGGGTCATCAGGACCAGGGCCTGGAGTCAGGTTCAAATCCAGGTTCTGGCACTTCCTGGCCGTGTGACCTTGGACAGGTCGAACTTCCCTGGGCTTCGGTCTCCGGAACAGCCCAGTCTGAGAGGGCTGGTGAGGTCTGAGCGAGTGAACGGTGTCAAGTGCTTCGTCGTGGGCCAAGCACAGGGGTGCTCAGTCGTGTCCACCTTTAATGTTATCACCCTTTTGCCTTTCTGAGCCTCAGCACCCCCCACCCCCAGGCTATTCTGATGGAAGGGGTGAAGGAGGTGTGGCAGCCACTCCACCAATCTGGGTTGTTTGCAGTTGTCATGAGAATGGAGCGTGTGGCCTATGCTGGCCCTACTTCCAACAGGTCAGGCCCTGGTACCGTGGGCACCTCAGCAGGCCTGGCCTGGTCTCCTGCACCCCTTTGGGGGTGCCCCGTGGGATTGGGCAGGGTATTGTTACTGGTGACCAGCACCCTGTGGGGCATGGAGATGCTGGAAACTCGATCCTGAGGACACACCCTCTCCGGGCCAGGCCAGACTCTGTAGACTCTGTGGGTACGCTCGGCAAGACCAGGACACGGTGGGAGGGGTGGGGGGCAGAGAGAGCAGGAAGGACACCTGACTCCATTGCTCCAGCCCATCTCAGGGGGGCTCCAGGCCACCCCCTCATCGCCCTCATCCCTGACAGGAACTTCCTTCACCCCGTCTACCGTCACTGCCTGCTTTCTCCTTGTACCCCGGGGTCGAGTCCCTGGTGTGTCCCTTCGTTAGTCCTCGTTCATGAACGCTGGAGGTGGGTGTCAGTGTCGTGCCTTTCAGACGAGGAAACGGGGCTCTGGGGGTGTGCCTGCCCTGCTCCGGCCGCCGCTGTGAGCAGAGCGGTCGCTGACACCACGCTCCCTCTTCCTGGGCCCTGGTCTCCTCTCACCTCGTGGTCCTCTCTCCAGCTCCAAGGCCACCACACAGACAGGCCCTGACTCTCTCTGGGCCTCAGTTTCCTCCTTTGCAAAATGAGGAAGTGGGGCCAGACCAGGGGCTCCTCACTGCTGCTGCAGCTGTGGCGCCTTGGCTGAAATGAACTTATGTGGAAAGTCAGGGTGTCAGCCCTGGCCAGTGGCTCAGTGGTTAGAGCATCGGCCCACACACCAAAGGGTCACGGGTTTACTTCCTGGTCAAGGGCAGGTACCTGGGTTGCAGATCCCTGGCCCCAGTCGGGGCACGTGCAGGAGGCAACCAATCGATGTTTCACTCTTTCTCTCTGTCCCCCTTCCCCTGCATCCACTCTCTCTAAAAATCAATGGATAAAATATCCTCAGGTGAGGATTAAAAAAAAAAGTCAGCGTGTCAACCAGATGTAAGAGACCTCGTCCCTGGCACCGAGAGCCGGGCTCAGTGCTGTCATCTGCACTTGCCCTGGGCCTGCGGGGAGAGTGCTGGGCAGGCCCTTCTCCACACGGCCCTGCGGTCCCGGCCACCTTCCTCTCTAGTCTATGTGTGGCCTCCCGCTTCTTAAATATCAGTTGAATTTTAGCACAGGTTGCTAAGCTCCAAGGCACATTGCCGGGTGCTGGTAACACAGGAACACGCGAAGGACACAGGTGCCAAGCCCGGCGTCTGGCTCGGCTGTCCAGAAGCAAGAACAGACCACGTGGACCTGCACATGCAGGTCGGCACACGCAGGTACCCCAGCGCGAGGCTGTCCTCAGCAAGGTGGTGAGCACTGGTGAACACCCAGACAGGCCTGGAAGCAGGCCTCTCTCTGGTGACATAATAACAGTGACAGCCACAGTGAGACAGTGAGGCTGCTGGGGGCAGCAGCGAGGCGGCCAAGCCGACAGTCCCTGGGGCCGTGCCTCGTGTCCATCGTCCCGGCCACCAGGATGGAGGCGGGGGGTGTCCTGCTCCCACTTTGCAGAGGAGGAAACAGGCGAACCGAGTTCTGTTCAACAAGAATCCCCAGCTCCTGCTCGCTCACCCCGTGCTCGGGCCTGGAGATGCGGACCAATGGGACCCTTCTTTCCGTCGGTCCTCGAGACGTTTGAGGGCCAGCGGGGTGGAGACAAGGACACACACACAGCCACAGAGCCTTGGGGAGGGGCTGGCTCTGGGGAGCCCTGAAATCAGTGGATACTTGGTGTCGGGGCAGCAGGGCGAGAGCTCAGAGCCGCTGGGCCATGAGTCTCAACTGGAGCTGGAGGGGAAGCCAGGCCCCTGGCCGGGTTCCTGGCTCTTTCTGCTGAGGCTGCAGCCCCACTTCCTTCTCAGGCGCAGAGCGGGGGAAACCACCGGCTGACTCATCAGAGGTGAGAGGAACCTGGAGGGATGTGGGCGCAGGTCATGCCCTCGGAGAGGCCCAGGTAAGGTCCTGTCCTTCGCGTGGGAGAGCAGCTGGAGGTCAGGAGTGCAGCCCTGCACCCGGATCCCCACTGCCCCGTTCTGGAGCCCACTGGCCCTGGCTCAGACTGGGGAGAGTAGTGAGCAGAGCTGTGATGACAATGCCCGCTACCTTCTCAGTTAATCCGCAGTTTAGGCCGGCCCCCGGAAGGGCGCCAAGTCGAGCAGGGCCTGGATGAATGCAGGTGGCATATGCAGGCATCTCCACAGGGGAGGAAGTTAACAAATACAGGAGTCCGCCCACGCCCACCCCTGTGCCTGGATCCTGCTTTTGTTCTCTAATCTGGTCCTCATACCAACCGCATGTCAAGCACAGATGGCATGAGTACAGTGCCTGGCACACAGTAGGCACTTGATACATGTAAATGAATGAAATAAAACAAACAGACCAAAGCCTTTGGAGGGGTAATGTCCTATAGGGTAACCTCAGTGTGGCTGCATGCCAAGACCTCAGATTCCTCGAGGACCAGTGTCCTGCCCTCTTGGGTAGAAAGAGGAAGAGCTCACATGGCATTGCCACCCCCACCCCATTCCCACAAGTCTTTGGAATCAACCTACCACCCATGAGAATTCTGCTTCTCCCTCACCCACTGGCCAAGCCATCCTTTCTGGGACGACAAGAGTTCCGGCTGCAACTTCTGCCTTCCCACGCACAGTCAAGATTGGTTGAGCACTTGCTATGTGCCAAGCCTGATAGGCACATGGCACAAAGCATCCCATCTCATCCTCTAGTCCACTTTGTAAAGAAGATGCAATTGGCTCCCTTTTGCAGATGAGGAAATTGAGACTCAAAGAAGTTTGCTTCCTCTAACCTGTTTGGTGAACTCCTATTCATCCTGCAAAGCCCACCTTCTTGACTAAGTGACTAGACCCTTTCTCTGTCCCTCTGAAACTGAAACAAGCCCCTTTGCTGCACCGTTCCTGTTGGTCATTGTGCACCTCTCTGCCTTTACCATCATTAGCCTTGAAGCTTGGGGAGGACAGGGACCAGGGGCTAGGCAGGCATGTGGCACATCAGAAGTGCACAGTGAGTGTGGGTGGGCTGATTTGAATTGTTTACAGTGTGCACACATCAGCCCAAGCAAGTTCCTGCTTCATGCTTTCCTCCTTTGTCTTCTCAGAAATGTACCCTTAAATAAAATGCAGAAGTTCAGACTGAAGACCCAGCTTCCTGGACCCCTTCTGGCCGGCCCATCGTAGTAACCTTGGGCCCCTGTTTCATTCGTCTCTGGCCAGTAGTGCACCAACCCTTCTTCTCCACGAGATGGGCAGTTGGGTCTGCCTTTCAGGGAGCTCTGAGCAGCCAGGGCTTGGAAGACGATCCTCACGCATGTTTCAAACCTCACTTCTTGCTTTGTGGTGGGAGAGAAGCCAATTGGAAAATGGCTCTAAAGGGAACATTATGTTTTTTCTGGGCTGTGATCTTGCTTTCATTTCTAGGGTCCCAAAGACTCAGTTCGTCTTTATGTCCACAGTTTTCATTTTGGTCACAAGATGATAACAACTTACATCCCTAGAGAACTGTACTGGTTTCAGAGTGCACTTATTTGCCTGAAAACTTTCGCTGGGCGTCTACAGTGATTCAGGCTCTTTGCTGGGCACTGGGGATACACAAGTGAGGAATATCTGCTCCCTGTCCCCAAGAAGGTCACACATTGTAGTAAGGGACACTCTCAGGAGGCCAGATGATGCCTTCCTAGGTGACAGAAAAGCTCGTCCATGAAACACAGGCAGTCATGGGGTGGACACTCGGGGAAGAGGTGGGCAGAGGTCAGTTCAAGCGGCAGGATGTGGGGCTCCAACGTCTACCTCATTTTATTTGCTTTTCCTAAGAACCCTGCAAGGTGGGCTCAGCACATTTTTGTCATTGCCATTTTAAAGATAAGGCTGCTGAGGCTCAGAAAGGTTAAGTAACTTGCCTAAGGTCACACAGCCGGTAAGTGGTAAAGGAAGGCTTCACACTTCTGAAACCACTTCTCTGTCTATCCCTCGAGTCACTCATTCATTCATCACCCACTCAGTGCCCGCCTGGCTCGGGCGGCGTGCTAGGCATGAGGCTTCACAGGAAGGAAGCCCCTGCCCACAGCGAGTTCACAAGTTAATGGTGGAAACAGAAATTGTAAGTTGTGGTCAGGGCCATGAAGGAAACAGCCAAGAGAGCGCATGAGTAGGAGGCGTGACCTACCTGAGCTGGGAGGGTGGTCTGGCAGGATGTGCTGGGGAGGTGACATTTAATCTGAGACCTGAAGGACGAGAAGGAGCTGGCCATGTGCAGCCCTGGGGACATGTATGCTGTCCGGTTTCTAAGCATGCTCGGAGTCTGTGTGGGTGGAAACTGATATTTCAGGATAAAAGTGAACAGGACTCTCTTGGGTCCTGACTAATTGTAATGCTGTGCCTTGCATGTGAGCACCAGCCTGTGTCTCTTGTCTTTGGGGCCCCTGAATCTCTGGGTAGAAGGTGGATGTAATGAGACCCAAAACCCACCCCAAGGGAGGAGGGAAAGGAACCAGAAAGAGGCCTTGGCAGGTCCACAGAGCTGGTTAAGGGTCTGAACTTCAGAGTGGGGCAGACGTGGGTTCAATTCCTGGCTCTGCTGTGCCAGTTTTCGTCACCTGTGAAATGGGCACAGGAACACCCGGTCTGTGTGGCTTTGTAGGGATTCGGAGGATGGCCGTGTGCTGGGCACATGGGAAGCACTCAGTGCATATTAGGGGAGGAGGAGAATCACATTAAAATCATATCAGTGGGATTTGCTTCCCCAGTAGGACCCAAGCCCAGCTTCCTCTTCGAGACAAAGGAGCGGAACTGAACCTAGGAGGTTTCAGGTCACATCATATAATAAGCCAGTCAGAGGAAGACAAATAGCACGTGATTTCACTTCTACGTGGAATCTAATGAACAGAATAAAATAGAAACAGACTCTTAGATCTCACAGATGCAGAGAACAGACTGACAGCTGTCAGAGGAGAGCGGTGTTGGGGGCGGGTGAAAAAAACAAAGGGATAAGCAAAGAAAAAATCATCTTAAACACAGACAACAGTATGGCGATTACCAGAGGGTTGTGGAAAGCAGGGAGGTACAAGAGGGTAAAGGGGGTGTAAACATGGTGGAAGGAGACTTGACTTGGGGTGGTGAACACACAATACAATATACAGATGATGTTTTATAGAATTATACACCTGCAAGCTATATAATTTTATTAACCGGTGTCACCCCAATAAATTCAATACAATATTTTTTTTAAATGACAAGATGCAGGGCTGAATTCTTCTCCCCTACAGTACTTGTGCCTGGATCTTGAGCGAGGGCCACATGACCTTGGATAAGTCATTCTACTTCTCTCTGAGAGCTTGTTTTTTCAGGAGGCTGGATAAATGTTTACAGCCACCCCATGGTGGATCCCTACTTCCTTCTCCACTAGGGGAAGGAGGAGGTCAGGGTCTGGACTTCAGGGGCCTGCCCAGTTCTAATGTTTTCAGTGTCTCAGGACTCCGGCTGGGGCTCCCACGCTGGGAGAAGGCTGCCGAGGCTGGGGATGCGCTGGCTGGTGCTGAAGGCCCAGTGGGAGGGAGGCTGCCCTTCTATCTGATCCCTTCTGAGAAAGAGGAAGCTGTGGTCTGACTTGGACTGACCTGGCCAGAACAGGAACCAGGGCATCCTAGAGCATGGGTCACCATGAGACCTGGGTCTGGGCTTCTGGTTTTCAAACTGGGCCCCAAAATGGGACATCCTCAGGGGCAGCGCAGTAGCCTGGAGCCTTCCAGCTGCCCAAGGAGGCTGCCTGGCTTCCCCTTTAGAAGGGACTCCTTGGTGACAGACGTCTCGGGCCTCTGCCCAGCCTGTCTGGCAGAGATGTTCCAGCCTCAGCAAGGGTCAAAGTCACTTGGGGAGCACCCTGGGAGGTTTCATCAGGGGACAGGCTGAGCCGCACCGTCACCCACCGTCATCCCTGTCAACTGGGGCTGAACATTGCAGAGTCTGTTCATTGTTGTTGCTGTTGTTACTCTCGTTATTAGAAAAGGAAATTGTGGTTCAGAGAGGGTGAATGACTTGCCCAAGGTCACACAGGGAATCGCTGTCTGCTGGAGATGAGAGGTGAGGCCCACGCCCCAAGATAACACCCACACAGTTGTTACAGCAATTCCCACCCAGTACCCACGTCCAAATACGCACACGACTGGGGTTCAGTGGTGAGCAAAAGCACGTTTAAAACATATGTATTTCTTTTCAAAAAGCATTTAAGGTCCAGTGCTTAATGACGTGTCTGGCTCCCACCTCCTATGAAGAAGGAGCCCTCTAGGTCTGCACTGTCCTGTGCATGAGCACCGGCCACGCACGGCAGAGAGCCCGCGAGACGGGCGGTCCCCGTCGACCTGTGCTGTGGGTGCGAAATACACACTGGATCCCAAAGACCTGAGAAAACAAGACTGCAAACATCTCTTGTGTAATTTGTATATTGATGATGTGAAAATGATAATATTTTAGGCATACATTAATCTCACTTAAATTAACCTTAGTTTTTGTTTTGTTTGTTGTTGTTGTTAATCCTCACCCGAGGCTATTTTTCCATTGATGTTTAGATAGAGTGGAAGGGAGGGAGGGGGAAGAGAGAGAGAGAGAGAAACAACATCGATTGATTGCCTCCCGCACGACCCTGACTGGGCCGGGGATCAAACCTGCAACCCAGGTACATGCCTTTCGGTCCCCAGGCTGATGCACTAATCACCGACCAGGGCTCTCTTTACTTTTTAATGTGGCTATCATGACATTCGAAATGGTGTATGGGGAATTGCAACTGTGGCCCGCATCATATTTCTATTGGTGTGACATGGTGTTGCCCAGATGGTCCCATCGCTGGGAGGATGGGGTCATGCTGAGCCAGAGCAAGCCAGCGGGAGCACCTTGCTGGGTAGATGTCATTGCTTCTCAGACAGGTTTCCCAGGGAGCGTGCATAGAGGGGCCGGGAGCTCCGGCCAGACGCAGAGGTCAGTCCCGCCGCATTCAAACTGCAGCCAGCATGCACGGCCAGGCCACAGGCAGCCCCACTCCCTGCACCGCCTTCTACTGGCTGTGCACCCTTGGGCTAGCCTTGGGCTCCAGCTTCTTCATCTGTAAAGTGGGACTCTAGCACAGAACCTCCTAGAAGGTCCTTAAGAGGATTAAATGAGGTGAAGCGCATATAGCACCTAACACAGACCTTGGCTCAGTCAGAGGTCAGAAAGTTTAAACAGAAACGTAAGTCATCAAGGCGCTAAAATGCATCCTAGAGACCAGGGTATCTGGTTTTGGACCCACAGCGTTTGGGATCTGTATCTTATGAATACCCCAGTGGGCCTCTCCCCTCTTACCTGGTCCATGGGTAGAAATGGGCAGGTTCACGGTTGGCACGTGTGGACACGGAGGCCTCAGCAGTGGTTGGGCCCCGCGGCTTGTCAGCCAGGCTCTGCTCTATGGCCATCTGGACCAGCTCATCCTCGCTCAGGCTGCTGTACAGGTTGTACTCCTCGTTCCCAATGGCGCGCTGTGCGCCCGGAGCACTGATCTCTGTGGCCATCCCTTGCCCCCTCACCCTGGCCTCCAGAGGAGACACTCGTGGGGAGGAGGAAGCTGCAAACCAGAAAACCCTGTGAGGAGAACAAAACCATCCTGGTCACTAGCAGTTTTGCAAAATAGCTACGTTTACCCACTGGGGCGGCTCTGCTATCTTCTGGAAAACACACAATCATCTTTTTTTTTGTGTGGTACATGCCCCTAGCAGGAACTAAACCCAGTACTCTCTGGTCCGCAGGCTGACTCTCAACCACTGAGCCAAACTGGCCAGGGCACACACAGTCATCTTTTATCCATTTGTTACATGGTCCACCTAAACACTCATTTGTCTACACACCCATCCACTCATTTGTTCACCAATCCACCCACCTATCAATCATCCACCCATTTGTCCTTTCATTCATCCGCCCATGCATCCATCTGTCCCCCGACTCATTTATCCATCCACACTCCCATCTGTCTGCTCATTCATCCATTTATCCAACCATCTAATCATCTATCTACCCAACTATTCATGCTCTGATCCAGCTACTTTATCTATCTATCTATCTATCTATCCATCCATCCATCCAATCATCCAGCATCCACCCATTCCTCCATTATCTACCCTCTGACCATTCTATCTGTCCACCTACCCATCCATTTCCCATCCATCCTAGTATACATCTACCTATCTCACTAACCAGCCACTCATCCTCATTCATGTTTCCATTCCAGCAGCCCGTCTACATGTGCACGCATACTTCAGTAGCTGCGAGATCATTTATTGAGCACCTACGCTATGTCAGGCACTCCTCCAAGCATTAGTGATAGGACAGTGACCCGGACAGACAGAAATCCAGGCCCTCATGGAGCATGCACGACAGTGCTCACATTCCTTCCTTCCAGTTACCCAACATCTTATCCTGGCATTGTCCCCTTTCTCTGCACCAGGTGCTAGGGCTGAGATACAGGCCTGTTACTTAAAGTTTCATGATCTAGTTCAAATCAATTGTTAAAATAATTTGCTATGTTAATTCCTGGGACTCTCTTCTAAAAAATGTATACACACTTTTGGTTGAGCAAACTGCTTTTAGAAAATAAAGTAAAATTAACTAAGCCTGATTTTCGTTTTTGACTGGCTGACAAGCAGCATGACTGGAGGTTAGTAGTTCCTAGCCCTGGCTGAATATTACGATCACATGAGGTCTTTATAAAAACACCCAAAATACTAGCGCTATAATTTGGTTTGCTCGGCAAATATCCACCCTTCTCCCTGGAGGCAGAGTATCCTCTTTCCCCGTTGAGATTGGGCTTGGCCATGAACTTGCTCTGGCCAGTGACAGTTGGTGGACATGATAAAGCAGCCACTTGACATGTGCTGGGACAGTGGGGCTTGCTCTTCTGCCATCTCCAGGAGAAGAGCTCCCCCTGGAGGCACTGCCCTGAGCTGGACCCCAGAGTGAACCCACCCGGGGCAGCCCAACCTGCACAGGGAGCCCGCTCTGCAGGGCCTGCGCCTGACGCTGAGTAGCCCAGCCTGGGTGGCTTAGATCGACCTGTCTGCAGTTGTCTTGAGCCCCAGAACATGAGAATAAATGTTTATTTGGGGTGCTTTGTATGCAGCATTCTTGTGGCTCCGGTTAACTGATGCCCAAAAGACTAGTCCCGGCACCTCATATCCAGATGGCCGATAACCAGATGTAAGGGTGCTTAACCTTCTAAGTGTTTGGGGGAAATTCAAATTAAGACCCCAATGCAATACCACTGTGCACCCACCAGAATGACTCAAGTGAAAAAGGTGGGGAACAGCGAGTGTTGGTAATGATGTGGAACAACCAGAGTGCTCAGCACCCTTGGTAGGAGTGTCAAATGGTGAAACCACCTGGGAAACTCAATGGCATTTGTTAATGCTGAACAGACACATGCCCAGTGACCGCAAAATTCCACTCCTAGCTCTATGCCCAAAAGAAGTATGTACATATGTCCAGCAAAAGACAAGTTCAAGAATATTTATAGCAGTACTATGCTAGTCATAATAAAACCAATTGGAAACTCCCCAAATGTCTATCAACATTTGAAATAGACACATTGCCACCACACATGACAGGATGAATCTCACCAACCACAGTGAGCAAAAGATACATAGATACATGATTCAACTTACATAAAGTTCAAGAATAGGCAAAACTAAACTGTGGTGATAGAAACCAGAGAGTGGTTACCTTTGGCAGCACTATAGTGCTGTGTGACCTTGGCCAAGTCCCTGTCCTTTTCTGGGCCTCAGTTTTCTTATTGCAAAAGAAGGGTTTGGGCTAAAAGTTTTCCAAGGGCTTTTCCAGTTCTAATTTCTACCACTCAGTGCGATGTTTGGTTTAGCTCCGTGTTATTGAACTCCAAGTACTGTCCCTGGGGGTCCCCAATGGTGATCGCAACAGGTTCGCTATATGTATAGAGCTTAGCCTTGTTCATGGGGGAATAGGGAACCAGGCAGGAGTGGAAGGATCTTAGATATGGATGTCAGGAACACTCAAGTCTAGTTTCAATCCTGCAACTTTTTAGCTATGTGACCTTGGTCAAGTCAATTCCCCTTTCTGGGCCTCAGTGCCTTTATCAGTAAAAGTGGAAATGAACCAACCTATTTCCCCATGTTGTAGGAGTAATACACGAGCTGTGACATGTGTGGCCAGCAGGTAAGGGGTAAAGCAAGCATTTGATGGGGACCCCGAGGCGGCTGTTGGCCCTGGTATGGGTTGAGCAGAGACATACAAGCGGCACTCAGCTACTGTGCCCTTCCCTGACCAGATGCCATGGGAGGTGAAGGCAGCCAGGTCTCCAGCAGCCAATCCCAGACTTGCCAGGCCCTGCCCCATGGTCGGGGTGGTGCGTAGAGCCTTCTCTGTTCGTCAGTTATTTCATGGCATTGCCCTGACAGCAGCCCTAGAAGTGACCTTGAGGGAGAGGGCCCCTGCCTTTGCGAGGGCGAACTCCCCAGCCCCGTGCTGGGCTCGGCCATCTCTTGCTTTCCCCACTGAGATCCTCAGCTTCTGAGGGTCCGTGGGTAAGTCACTCATCTTTAGAATCCTCATGTGCAAAATGCAGACACTAGTCAGTGCTGTGATTAAAGGGCTGGCGGTAGAATCAAGAGGGCTCGGTGTGCACAGGCGTAGTGCTGGGCCTCCGTGAGACAGGCTGCTTCAGCAGGGGACGCCATCGCCGGGCCACGCGGTTATAGGCTGGGGACGCCCGCCAGGGACACTGGGGCTCTCCCCCAGGGCAGATGGGGCAGTGCAGCCTTAGCAGGAGCTGATTTCTGAGGCCTCTGCCTGGGGGTTGGGCCAAGTTCCAGGCCTGGGTCCTGGAGAGAGGCCAGCAGTCTCAAGGGACCCTCTGGGAGGCTGGTTGGGACAAAAAATAGCCTTTCCCAGGGAAAGTGGGCGTGTGGTGGGCTTCGCCCAGTCAAAGCCTGCAGAGCGAGCGGTGCTCAGGGTGGCCAGTCCAGGGCCAGCCTGGAACAAGCAAGACTGGGGTCACCCCCGGGCCTCCAGGGGCTCCTCGTTTGCCTCCTTCATAGCATCCTGGACACTGGCTCCAGGAGAGCCCCACCTCCCCCAGGTGGCCTCTGTAAAATGGGGATCACAGTGGCTGTGACAGGGTCCCCGAGTTAACACATGAGAAGCACTCAGAACAGTGCTCTTTAAAGTGGGGCTCCGTTTCTACGTCTTGAAATGGCCACAGAAACCTGAACCCTTGCAGAGCTGTGGCGAGGATTAAATAACAGCATTTGAAAAAGTGGTCCTTCCTGCCCCCAGTTCTTCCCCTCCCCACAAACCCCGGCTCACGACAGCCAGGCAACTGGCACCAGGGAAGGGGGGCTCTCTGTGGCTGTTTGGGGGCTGCAGTGGGGACAGTGGCTCCTGGGTATCTTATCAAAAACTGGGGGTAGGGAACATGGCCGGGAGGGCGGGGGGCAAGAATGGACTGGCAACCATTCTCCAGAACACTGAGCTCCCCTCATCCGGGGACTTGGTCAGGGTGTGAGGCTGGACAAGCCCTTTCCTATCCTCAGGCCATTGTAGTTGGAGCCAATATGGCTGCTCATCCCCCTCCCCTCCCCTGCCCTCCCCTTCCCTTCCCTCCCCTTCATGCATCTCCTCCACCAGGAAGCCTCCCTGGTTTGATGGCTGAGGCACCCTGAGCTGCCTCCAAGGGCACCCCTCACATTCTGTCACTAACTGCCTGCTATGGGCCTGTCTCCCCACAGAGTCGGGAAACTTCTGAAGAGCAGCTGATATATACTATCCATCTATCTACCCCACAGTTTCAAGGTCTTCCAAGCATCACATGCCCCTTCGTTGAGGCAGAGTCCTAACAACGGGCAGCTTGGACTCCCCTCGGGCTTCATGAAGAAATGGGGAGTTGGCCTGGGCTGTTCCTTGGCCCTCAGGGTCCTCAACCCCCTTCCTTGAAATGCCCAGAGTCTTGTGGAAGCTTATCTTTCTGATGTGCTGACCCCCGGACCCTGTGAAGTCCTAGGAAGCACTTTGAGCCGCAGGGCTGTGGCGGTGAACCATTCCAACGCGCTCTCCTTTTCCTGGGTCCTGTGGCTTTTAAACCTAAACCATTAAAATAGCTGGTGCCGGTCCCTGCCGGTCCCTGCGCCGTTTCTGGCCGCTTTCCTGTACTGCACCATTTGGACTGCTCAGTCCCCAGGGTGGCGGGTAAGTCTTCCCATTGGCCAGATGAGAAGACCGAAGCCCAGACTGGGAGCGACAGAGCGGGTGGAGCCCAGGCCCGCCCGCCGCTTTTCATCAGACCCTCGAAGATGAGTATTTGGGCAGTGGCCGGGGTCAGTTCGCTGGAAGCTTCTGCTCTGGCTAAGGCGCGAGCCAGCCCTGGAAGAGTGGGATGCAGCACCTTGCTTGACCCTCCCTCAGGGGCCCAGGTCAAAGCCAAACGGGGGCTTTGCCCGGGGCAGTGCTGGCAGGCTGGTGTCCTGGGCTCCACAGCTGCTGGGAGTTTAAGCCTTTGGTTAGGACTCTAAAGATGCTGAAAAGCTCCTCCCAGCATCACTAATCCTGGACTTTGATGCTGGTTACAAGCTCTGGCTTCCCACGGGCGCCAGGACCTTAGGCTTCCGGGCTCGGGCCAGGGTTGCTGGATGTTTCCAGGGGAATCTGCTCAGGGCTGTGGGCCTCGACTGACCCTCCAATACAGGCTCTTCTCCTGGTTGGCTGGAGGGGAAGCTGAGGCCCAGAGAAGGGGCATGACTGACTGGCCCAAGGTCACCCAGGTGGGAGGTGATGGCTGGGGATCTGAACCCGTCCACAGCTAGCTCTGCTCCCACCACCACACCCCCGGACCCTCTGTGCCTGTTGCAGGGGCGGGGGTGGAGAGCATCTGTCGGCCCAAGACTATCAGAAACGGAGGTGCCACGAGTACCAGCTAAGACAGCCTCAAAGAATGTCAAGTTTCCATTTTATTCCTTTGGGCCCCAAGCTGCTGAATCTCTAGGCCCATGGGTCACCTTCACCTTAGCCTCCCAAGCGGGGCACACTCCCCTCCCTTCCTGGCCTGCAGGGGTCTGGCCCCAGCACAGCTACCCACCACGCCTCTCCTGGCCCATCTCCCTGAGCTGCTCCTTCGGCAGCCAGACCCCTCAGTGGGGCTCGGCCTCATGCAGGTCTAAACACAGGATTCTAGGCCCCTGACCCAGCTGCTGCCCAGGGCTCAGGGAACGCCAGGCTCTGCCAGCTGCGCCAACAGCCTGGGGTGGGGGTGAGGAGGGGCGAGGCCGCCAGTCCATGCCTGAGCTTCCAACAGCGCTGCCCCCGCCTACCCACAGCCCAAGTGCAGCTTGCCCAGCCCTGTTCTGAGCACCAGAACACAGACCCTCGCCCTGGCCCCTGGGCAGCCGCTTGGAAGCTCTAGCTCCAGACTGCACACAGAGTAGGAGGGCCCGGGGGGTGCAGGCGCCCTCCCAACCCCCCTCACCTTGCCGCAGGGCTGGCCACACATCTGCCAACAGAGGTCACACCAAAATCACCCAAGATCTTCTCCTTTCTGTTTCTTTCCCCCTTCCTGACTGTATGTCAATCTCTTTCTTCTCCTCTCTCTATTTTCCTTATCTTTTCTCTCTTTTCCCACCCCCTCTTCTGTGTCTTTTTCCTCACCCAGCTCAGGCAGGCACGGAATCACTTTACTGTTACCACCACCTCCCCGACCCAGTTCCCAAACCACAGTCTCTTCACGACTTCATTTATATTCCTGGGCGTTAATTAGTCCAAGAGACGGTGCTGAGGATGAGAAGACGCAAAGCAGTCCTGGGGCAGCTGCCTCCTCTGGGCAGCCTGACCCCCACTGCTCAGAAATGGAAGGATATTTTTTGTCTCCTTTGGGAAGGCTCTCTCGGATCTAGCCTGTCCTGCATATGCAGGCATCTCATGATGCCCTGACTGTGCCAGGAAGCGGTCTCTTTACTGCCGTGTGGCCCCCTGGAGGCTGCAGGAGGCCATGACTTTGAACGTGGGCCCTAGAGGCTAACAGACCAAGAGGCTGGGATTTGATTCCCAGCTTCAACGCCTCCTAGCCCTCTGGCTTTACAAACGACCTTAAGCCTCTTGGAAACTCAGTTTCCACATCTGGAAAATGGGAGTAACCATCACCTCTAAATCATGATGCCCTTGAGAAGAGTCAATGAGGAAAGTCGCCCAGGCACCGGGCCCAGCGCCTGGCTCATAGCAAGTGCTCAGTGAATGCCCATGGATGTTGTCAGTGTTATCATCAGTAGTGAGGTCACCAGGGGTGGATTCTATGGAGCCCTTACCCCAGGGAGGAGGAAGAGGGTGCCCCTTCCCCCACAAGGCACCCATGGCCTGGCCTGCTTGTGCAAGAACAGATTATGAAATCAGAATGGTGCCAGGTGGAGGTCTCTGCCAGCTTCTCAAGGAGGGGGTGCTGTAAACAGCCTGCCACCAGCTGTCAGAACCCATCCAACTGTTTTGGAAGTGATCGGAGCATCTGCCCCCACTGCCTCACTGTGCTCTGCCCAGGCCTCCGATGGCAGAGGTCAGGGCTGTGGCTGGTGTGCTGGCCCCAGCTGGCTCTGCCGGGACCCCTGTGAAACCCCTCAAGCCCCAACCTCCGCCCGAGCTTTCCCTTCACTGAGGCTGCTCTTCTGCCCTGTACAGGGGGCTCTGCTCCTGCCCAGCCTCAGGTCTCCATCACCCCCCTGTCTGACCTGAGTCACCGCCTCCCTGCCTCCTCATTCCAGCCCAATGCCTTGGCTTCCTGAAGTCAGAGCTCGCCTGCTCCTCCTCTGCTCAGAAACAATCAGAATATGTCCCATCTTCTCACTGACCTGGTCGGGTCTGCACCTGCCTCCAGCCCCCCACTTCAGATCTTCATGGTTCTTTGCTGTAGCCACACTGCACTGTCTACAGACACCCAGACCCACCTTGATTTGTCTGCCTTTGCCGAGCTGTCCCTCCCCCTGGAGGTCACTGTCCCTGCCCCTCCGCCTGATGACATCCCATCCATCCTTTCAAAGGCCATCTCCTCATCGAATGTGTCCTCATGCTTACACACACACACACACACACACACACACACACACACGAGTATTCTTGTATTTCTGTTCCCACATAACATCTCTCATTCTTTACATTGAGCCATGGTTTTTGTTTCCAAATTATGCTTCCTCTCCTAAACCCCAGACCATCGCAGGTCCAGCCCTGGCACCTTGGTTGTTATTGCCCCCACAGTACTGGGGACACATAAGCACTCCGTCAATGTCACATAGAATCGATGCCCCATGCATGAAAATATCTATTCACCCAAAATAAAAGCATTTCTGAAAGTCATTTTTCTGACACATATTGCCCAAGGCCTAGGAACCAACAATAGCATCATTGATAACTCCTTTTGCATTTCCATTTTTAGAAGTGCACAGCCCAGGGATATTCCGAGCGAGCGTCCCTCCACAACAATGGATAAGCACATGCAAACGGCTGCTTCTCTGGCCCCCAGATTCGAAATGAAAGTCACCAGCCTGCTTTATAACTCAAGAGAGCAGGAGAGAGAGGGAGACACCAGAAAGTAGTTTGACTGGAAGAGGTTCCGAATAAGCCAGCCCCACACTCGCTCAAGGTCTGCATAAGAAAGTTGAAAGCATGCATTACCTGTTAGGCTGTGACACAAGGGGGCCGTTCAGGGGGGACAAAAGGATTTTCTTGAGAGTGTCTTAGTTCAGCACATGCTCCCTGAGTGTTCCTTCTGCCCTGGCCCTGAGCGTCTGGCTGCTCTGCCTGGCGGCTCTGAAACACTCTCCTTTGAAGCAGGGAGTTTATTTCGGGCCCACCGCATGACCAGTGATGGCAAGCCAAACTATACGATGTTATGAATCTCAGATTTCCTGTTTGGAGATTGCACGGAGGAAGCTGTGGTCCTGCATTCAGCTCCTCCAGGGTGCATCAGCTTCGGACTTCACTTCAGAGAGCATCTCGGGGCCCTGGCCCTCATGCGACGTCATCATCTGTGATCCTTGACATGGAGGCCATATATGGGTATGTTTCTGGAACTACCCAGGAGGGAGCGAGAAGGGAGAGACGCAGAGGGTGAGAGACAGAGAGGCAGGAAAAGAGAGTGGAGAGACAGAACTGGGAGATAGAGACAAGGGCAAGGTGGGGGAGATGAGAAGAGGAGAGAGGATGAGGACAATGGAGAGAGATGTTAGAGAGAGAAAAGGGGAAAGAAAGAGGGTGGGAAGGAGAGAGAGAAGATAAGGAATAAACATAGGAAAGCAAATAAAATTAGACAAAACAGGGAGACAGAGGACGAGAGAAATCGTGCCCATTTAAGAGATGAAAAGGGGGAGAAAAAAATAAAACAAAAGACAGAGAAAAAGCAATGAGAAAATGTCAGCATGGACTGGAAGAAACTAGAGAGAGAGAGTCGGAGGAGAGGGAGGCAAAGGGAAAAGGAGAGAGGGAGGGAAGAGAAATGAAAGAAAGGAGAGGAGACAGGGAGGGTGGGAAAGAGAGAAAGAAGGGAGACTGAGGGCTATTTAGAGAGGAGAAGGGAAAAGGAGGAGAGGCAGGAAGGAAGGTGGACTGAAGGAGAGAGAGACGGGGATGAAAGGATTCAGTGTAAATGGCCTTCACAGAAACCGTGGGTGTGTAGCAAGTGGCCCAGCCCCACGCCTGGAGGTACCAGGGATCCCGCTGCTGGACGCTGTGAAATGGGGCTGGAGCTACAAAGGACAGGGGTACAAACAAACAAGCAAACCTGTGGGCAAGCCCTGGGCCGCGGCACACGGCGAGGGAGCCCTTCCTGGGCTGGGAAAGAACAGCGCTGGGCCTGCAAGAGAGCAAATGGCACCTAAGGGTGGAGTCTGGCTGCCTTCGCCCAGGCGCGCGGGTTCCCGGTGCCCACACGCCCGCACGTGTGTCCAGCTCTCAGAGTCTGCGGGCTGGAAATGTACAGGTGGTCCGTTCCTCTGGAAGAAAAATAGTGTCCATTTCGAAGGCCCATTCCCCTTGGAGGATATTGGATTTATGACAGGATATTGCATTTCTGATTTCTTTTTTTTTTTTTAATTTTATTTTTGTTACAGATGTTTCTCCTTTTTTACCCCATTGACACTCTCCTCCCCATCCCCCCCCGCCCCGTCCCCGGCTTTGTTGTCCATGTCCATTGGTTATGCATACATGCATATAAGTTCTGTGGTTTATCTCTTCCCTCCCCACCCCCTCTTCTGAGAGTTGTCAGTCTGTACCCTACTTCCATGTTTCTGGGTCTACCCTATTCCTCAGACTGTTATGTTCCTTATATTCCATAAATAAGTGAGATCATGTGGTATTTGTCTTTTTCTGCTTGGCTTGTTTCACTTAGGATAATACTTTCCAGGTCCCTCCATGTTGTCTCAAAGGATAAGAGATCTTTCTTTCTTACAGCTGCATAGTACTCCATTGTGTATATGTACCACAGCTTTTTCATTCACTCGTCTACTGATGGACACTTGGGCTGTTTCCAGATCTTAGCTATTGTAAATAGTGTTGCTATGAACATGGGGGTACATATATTCTTTCTGATTGGTGTTTCAGGTTTCTTAGGGTATATTCCTAGAAGTGGGATCATTGGGTGAAATGAAGTTCAATTTTTAACTTTTTGAGGTAACACCATATTGTTTTCCATAGTAGCTGCACCAGTCTGCATTCTCACCAGCAGTGCACTAGAGTCCCCTTTTCTCCACACCCTCGCCAACACTTGTTGTTTGATCATTTGTTGATGGCAGCCATTCTGACAGGTGTGAGGTGATACCTCATTGCTGTTTTAATTTGCATCTCTCTGATGTTTAGTGATGTTGAGCATTTCTTCATATGTCTCTTGGCCATTTGTATGTCCTGTTTGGAGAGGTGTCTATTCAGCTCCCCTGCCCATTTTCTAATTGCGTTCTTTATCTTCCTTTTATTGAGTTGTATGAGCACTCTATATATTTTGGAAATTAACCCCTTATCTCATGTATCATTGGCAATGATGTTCTCCCATACAGTGGGTTGCCTTTCCATTTTGATGGTTGTTTCTTTTGATGTGCAGAAGCTTTTTAGTTTGATGTAATCCCATGTGTTCATTTTCTCCTTTGTTTCTGTTGCCTTAGGTGATGTATCAGTGAAAATTCTGCTGCCATATGAACTTTTGAAGTATTTGTTCATATTTCTGTGAAATATGTCGTTAGTATTTTGATGGGGATTGCATTGAATCTATAGATTGTTTTGGGTACTATGGACATTTTAATTATGTTAATTCTTCCAATCCATGAACAAGGTATGTGCTTCCACTTTTTTATATCTTCCTCTATTTCTTTTTTCAATGTCCTGTAGTTTTCTGCAAATGGGTCCTTTACTTCTTTGGTTACGTTTATTCCTAGTTATCTTAATTTTTTTGCCACGATGGTAAATGGTATTGTTTTTTCAGTTTCTCTTTCTGTGACTTCATCATTGGTGTATAAGAATGCCTTCGATTTCTTGACGTTAATTTTGTATTCTGCTACTTTGCCAAATTCATTTATTAAGTCTAGTAGATTTTTGATGGAGTGTTTAGGGTTTTCTATGTATAATATCATGTCATCTGCAAATAATGACTTTCGCTTTCTCCTTTCCAATTTGGATCCCTTTTATTTTTTCTTCATGTCTGATTACTATGGATAAGACTTCCAGTACTATGTTAAATAAGAGTGGTGAAAGTGGGCATCCCTGTCTTGTTCCTGTTCTTAAGGGAAATGTTTTTAGTTTCTGCCCATTGAGCATGATGTTGGCTGTAGGTCTTTCGTACATGGCCTTTATTATGTCGAGATATGATCCCTCTATTCCCACATTGCTGAGTGTTTTTATCAGAAATGGATGCTGTATTTTGTCAAATGCTTTTTCAGCATCTATTGATATGATCATGTGGTTTTTATTCTTCATTTTGTTTATGTGGTGTATCACATTTATTGATTTGCAAATATTGTACCAGCCTTGCATCCCTGGGTTGAATCCCACTTGGTCATGGTGAATAATTTTTTTGATGTATTGTTGGATCCGATTTACTAGTATTTTGTTCAGGATTTTGGTGTCAGCTGATAGCCTTATGGGGTTTCCTTTGTAGGTAACCTGTTGCTTATCTCTTGCTGCTTTTAGGATTCTCTCTTTATCTTTAATTTTTGGCATTTTTATTACTATGTGTCTTGGTGTGGGCCTGTTTGGGTTCTTCTTACTTGGGGCTCTCTGTGCTTCTTGAACTTGAATGCCTTCTTCCTTCACCAAATTAGGGAAATTTTCTGTCACTATTTTTTCGAATATCTTCTCTAACCCTTGCTCATTTTCTTTTTCTTCAGGGACTTCGGTGATGCAAATATTATTACGTTTCCAGTTGTCCCACAGTTCTTTTAAACTGTCTTCCTGTTTTTAAATCGTTTTTTTCCTTTTGGTTTTCTGATTGGTTGATTTTTTCTACCCTGTCTTCTAATTTACTGATCCGGTCCTCAGCTTCCTCTACTCTGTTGTTTAGACCTTCCAATGTGTTCTTTATTTCTGATATGTCATTCTTGATTTCTTCTTCGTGGTTTTTAATTTCCAATTGGTTGATTTACAACATCTCTATGTCCTTACTCATGCTGTTGAGCTTCCTCAAGATCATGGCTCTGAATTCTAGCTCTGTTAACTTAGCTAACTGCTCCATATTTATCTCATCTTCAGTAGAGGTCTCTTGTTCTTTCATTTGGCTTCTGTTTCTGTGTTTCACCATTTTGGCTGTCACTGTGGGCTTTGGAGCCTGTCAAGTTCTCCCTGTGGGTGTTGGTGTTCTGCTGTTTGTGGCTCCCTCTCCTGTGTTTAGATGAGCGAGGGAGGACCCATGTTAAACACCACTGTCAAGTCTTACTTTCCTGGTTAAAGTTGCTAGCCCAGGAATGGTACTGTTATCCTTTAGCTTTTTGCCTAGAGGCTAGCAGTCCAGGTTACTTGAAGAGTTTTGGGTTGCTAGTTGAATGAAAAACTCCCTCAGGTGCTCAGCATAAGGGGATTTCCTGAGGGTGGGGCAGATGCTGGTTGTTAGTGAGCCTCAATTAGCATTTCAATGGCCCACGGGGTGGGGTTGAATGTCCAAGTGAGGGCTGCTGCCTCTCCCCAGAGCCCTGGGAAGGAGCAATATGGCCATCGTCCTGCATGGCTGCAATTCAGCAAAAGCTCTGAGCGCCCTCCAAATCCTGAGGGTCCCCACACAGTTCCAATCCAGTCCACCGTCCCTCTGCCGGAGCCCAAGGTGAGTGGCTGTGGCTGTTTCAGCCTCTGTCCTGGCTGCGCTGTGGGGCCGCCTGGGAGTGTAACCCGAGGGTCACAGCTAAGACCACTGCTCACAGCTAAGGCCGCTGCTGTCTGTGGGCTCCCAGCCCGCCTCTCACGCCTCCACAATCCTATCAGGATCGAGTCAGTGTCCCTGGTTATATGGTCCTCGCAAGCTGCTTTTCTGTTGCTTTTTCCCGTCGATTTGTCTGTGTTGTAGTTGTAATTCCAGTTTGGTCCTGGGAGACGGTCTATGTAGCTTCCGTTCACTCCGCCACCATTTTGGAATTCTGCATTTCTGATTTCTTATCAACTCAAATGATTTCCTATCAACTCAAACTCAGGAGAATTTAGGATGCCTTGGACTCACATTTCACCTGAAAGCAAATCTCAGTGAGTACAGGGCTCCCTGGAGTTGGGCCAAGGTTCTGCAGGTCTGACCTGGTGCTGAGGACAGGAGGACAGGATCCGTCCTGAGTTGTCTCCTGCCTACTCTGTCACCCGCTGAACTGTGTATCTCCCCAGCTGGGACAGTCTCCCCAGGCTACTGTGTCTGGGCTGCCCCTCAAGGTTAGCTCAGGCTCAGCCCCTCCCAGTCCATGTGCCATGTGGGGTATGAGAGAAGGGCAGAAAGGGGCTATTTGATTCTCTTTACTCTTTGAGGATTTTCCTGGGCAATAAGAAGTTCTAGTGGGCTCCATGGAGTGCATCCCTGGGGTCCCACTGCTCCCGTGGGCTCCCCACTGGAGGCGGGACACAGGTCCCTCTGCTCTCTATCACAGCCTCCTCCCCAGATTTGGCCTGCGGCGGCCCTCTGTTTGCCTCTCCCTCCCAGTCCAGACAAACTTCTTAAAGTCAACAAAACTGGAGAAATGCACTCTCCAAATCTTGGTGACTTCTGCCCGGACTCCGCTTTTGCAAATCAAGAGCCCAAATTGCGTATGAAGAGTCACAGGGAACAGAAAGTCCGTTGAGGGTGGGCAGCAGAGGCGCTGGCCTGGAACACTTCAACTAACAAGTGCCAGCGCCGTCCTGCGGCACACACCCAGCCTTCCCAGCAAGTGCTGTCATTGCCCCGTTTCACAGATGAGAAAGGCGAGGCTCAGAGAGGTTGGGGAGTGTGCCCATGGTCTCACAATGTACAAGTGATGGTGGCACAAAGCCAGTGCTTTATCCCCAAAGTTCTATCCCCCATGTAACCAGGAATCCATATGTTGGAGCAGAACAAGGGGTCCCCACGAGGCTATGAATACACATTGGTGCTTTTCCCTCAGCTCTTAACTCAGCCTAGTTTGGAGGTTTGATGCTGTGGGGACAGGCCCCCAGAGCCTGAGACAAAGACAGGTTGGCCCATCAGTTGACATCACAGGTACTCACCTCCACGATGAACAGGTTGGGCTAATTCGGAGGTTCCCAACCCTGACGTATATTAGAACAACTGCCTCTACCCAAGAGATTCTGATTTCATTCATCGAAGTCAAGGCCCAAACAACGACTTTAAAAAACGTTTTATTAAAGTATAATACACCCCCACCCACAGAAAAGTGCCCATTGTCTAAGTGTACAGCTCCATTGGTTTCACAAACTAAACATATCCAGCATCTGAATCTGAGGGAGAACATTACCAGCACCCTAGTTTCCTCCTTTTGCTCCTGTCCCCGTCTCTACCCCACAGCCCACGACCCCCTGCCAGGAGGGACCACTCTTCCAATCTCTCACAGCAACGATTTTTCCGAACTTCATATGAACAGAACCGTATCGGTGTCTTCTTTCATTCAACAGTATATCGTGACATTCATCCATATCGTTTTAAGTAGTTATGGGTTGGTTCTTCTCACTGCTGTGTAGTATTCCATGTCATGACTAGGTCACAATCCATTCATGCTACTGTTGCTGGACATTTGGGAAGTTCCCAGTCAGGGGCATCATGAACATTTGTGTACCCGTCTTCTGGCGAATACGTGTACCTATTTCTGTCGGATAGACACTGAAGATAGGCCTTGCTGGGTCACAGGACAGGTGTGCGTTCAGCTTTAGTTAAACTTCCAGGCCTTTTTCCAAAGTTGCTATAAACTTACGTTCCCATCAGTCGTGTGTAAGAGTTTCACCTTGCTGTTTTCCACCTTTTTTCGTATTGTCCGTTCTGGTGGGCATCAGTGGTACCTTGAAGTAGTTGTAACGTGCATGTCCCTGATGACAGATTATGTCAAGCATCTGAGAAGCCCTGGCCCCAGTGATCTCTGGAGCCTTTCCAGGATCCCCAACTCTGTACAGGACCCAGAGGTGGTCCCATGGAACAGGCCTCCAGGGAGGGTTTTTATGGGGACAGAAAAGAGTAAATGAGGGATAGACACAGAAGCAGAAACTAAACAACTGGTCAACCTGCAGGGGCGCAAGAAGAAGGATGTGATCCCCAAGGGAAAGCCCCCAGGACTCACATGAGGCCCCAGAGGGCTCTGCTCTCCCAATCCTAACTAGAACCACCCCCCTCGTGCTGTAGCCCCCTTTACCTAGTACATGTTTATTTGTCATGGGTTTATTGCCTCTCTCCCATCTGTTCACTGCTGTCTGTCAGTACCTACAACAGTGTCTAGCACATAGTAGGTGCTCATTAAATAACTGTTGAATGGGTGTGCTCACACTCAAGTCACATAGCTCCTGGGTCTGAACTAGGGAGGGCTGTGGCACTGTCTGCCAGCCTCAGCTTGGCCCTTGGCCACACACACACACACACACACACACACACACACACACACCAGGCTTCCCTTCATGTTTAATTTTATCTGCATTCCTATGAATAAGTGTGTGTGTGCATGTGTGTGTGTGTGTGTGTGCCGGGACGGCAGTTTACTGAACCCCATGCATAGGAGGCCCAGAGAGGGAGCCAGACCCTGCACATTTCCCTTATGATGGTGACACCTCTTCCAGTGAAGACGGGTGGAGTGGGGTGGTGGGAGCTGGCATGTGGGTCAGTGCCAGGCTGGTACTACTCCAACCCAGCAATGGAATATCACCCGTCAAAATAAGCACCCCTGCAGCCTTGGTGTCCTTGCCCCCAGCCTTGGCTGCCTCTTGATATCAGTTTATTTTGGCCTCAAGAGATGAAGGGGAACAGACAAGATACTGATCTTCACTCTGTATAGCTGCTTGGCGGGGAAGGACGGAGGGCAGACCGTGGGGGTGGGGAGGGCAGACAAAGGCCCCGTCTTTCTTTCTTTCTTTAAAATGGGCCCTGTGCCTTTGGGGTGTGGTCAACTGACAGTGTCTTTCTTCTGGGACATTCAGAACCCACCCTGTTCACTGTCCCAGCTCAGGGGGCCAAGGCAAACTCCAGGGAGAGAAGCTAGTGCTTCATTTGTAGAGAGCAGAGTGAGGTTGTAACCTTCACCCCTCTGGTGGGAGAAGGGCAGGTCAATCGCATGACCTATGACACCCTAAATGTAGGGTCACACTACTATGATGAGGCATCACCACCAGGGACCCCTGGGGACTGGGAAGGGCTGCCTGATCCTGGCCCCGTTCTCTCCAACACCCCTCACACATGTAAAGGGAGGAACAGCGGGTCTTATCAGGGTTTTCATCAACATTAGCAGATCCAAGGTGCAAATTCCATCGTGGGACATTGGGCTCTCTGCAGCTGGCCAAGGCTTTCCTGGGACGTGACTGACTCTTCAGACAAGAGTGGCCAGGATGGAGCAGCAGGACAGAAGGAAATGTCAGAGCCTCAGCCAACATCACAGTCTCGTGCTCTAAATGCCCCCCACCCCTCGCCGCGTCCCTTCCAACCTCTGACCATCCTTCTGCGCTGAGTTATCCTGCCCCAGGTGCAGAGTGGGATCCTCGGTTCCGCTCCCACTGCAGCCCTTGCGTAAGAAGCATCTGCTGCAGAAACGTGCAGTCCCAGAGCTGTCTAGCTGAGAGCTCCGACTTTCTCCAGTGAGTGTCGTGTTCCAGGAGGCGTCCTGGGCCCGCTGGGGGCATGCTTGGCTAGCCCCCTGCCGATGACGCCTTCCCTGTGCAGATGACGCCTTCCCTGTGCAGATGACGCCTTCCCCGCGCAGATGACGCCTTCCCCGCGCAGATGACGCCTTCCCCGTGCAGGTGACGTCTTCCCCGTGCCGATGACGCCTTCCCCGTGCCGATGACGCCTTCCCCGATGACGCCTTCCCCGCGCCGATGACGCCTTCCCCGTGCAGGTGACGCCTTCCCCGTGCGATGACGCCTTCCCCGTGCAGATGACGCCTTCCCCGCGCAGATGACGCCTTCCCCGCGCAGATGACGCCTTCCCCCTGCAGGTGACGCCTTCCCCGTGCGATGACGCCTTCCCCGTGCAGATGACGCCTTCCCCGCGCAGATGACGCCTTCCCCGCGCAGATGACGCCTTCCCCGCGCAGGTGACGCCTTCCCCGTGCAGGTGACATCTTCCCCGTGCGATGACGCCTTCCCCGCGCCGATGACGCCTTCCCCGCGCCGATGACGCCTTCCCCGCGCCGATGACGCCTTCCCCGCGCAGGTGACGCCTTCCCCGCGCAGGTGACGCCTTCCCGGTGCAGGTGACGTCTTCCCCGTGCAGGTGACGTCTTCCCCCGTGCCGATGATGTCTTCTCCGTGCTGATGACGTCTTCCTTGCTGGGAACTGCCGCCCACGTGCAGTCACAGCACCGCCTCCTCCTGTTCCCATCACAGCGCTGCTGTCAGATGATCCCAGCTCATTCCCTGCTTGCTGCGACCCCGAAACTCCCTGAATCTCAGCTTCATAGATGGGAGAGTGACAACTCCTCTCCCCCACGGCTATTAGGAGGGTTAAATGATATCCCAGGGCTCAAACAGTCCACCCAAGGCCCAGGACTCGAGAGATGTACGTCTGTGGGACTTCTTTCTCCCCACCTGCCACCTGCAGGAGCCACAGAGAGGAGGCATCTCCTGTGGGTCAGGGGGGTCAGGTGTCCAGTGGGCCTTGGGTTGATCTGACCTGGAGGCTGCTGGCTCTGTGGACTGGCTGGGTCACTTGCCCCTCTGTGGCTTGATTTCACTGTGCCTGAGTCACCCTTAGGAACTGGGGAACAGAGTTGAACCCTGAATGGCCTACATGCCCGAGTTAGCTGCTGGGAGCAGGTTTTGCACGAACATAGACATGTTGAGAGCCGGGCTGGGGTAATGTCCTCTCCCACACAAGATGGGCCTGCAGCGGGCCCACCCTTCTTCCCAGGAATCGACCACTGGCCTCGGGGACACTGCAGGTCCTGCTGGGTGCAGCAGCTCCTGGCTGTCCCCTCACCAACCAGACAGAGCTGGGACCAGCGTGCACGCCGTTCCCTCCATAAGGAGGGTGGATGGAGAAGGCAGAGGATTCGGGAATGCAGTCCCTGGCTCAGCCACTCTGGAGACAGAGCTCACAGAGAGCCAGGTCGCTGCTCCCGATCCGCAGCTGTCACCCATTTGGCACCTGTGTGGTGGCAGCCAGCTGAAGGGCGTCTGGCTGCGTGCAGGCTTCAGCTTTCACCTCGGCCTTGCTCCTCGGGGAATCCAAAGCAGTCAGGGGTGTGACATTACAGAGGTGTCAGCCAGGCCTGGTACTCAGCCAGGGCCCTGGGCGTGTTCTAGTGGGGAGGGCCAGGGTCCTGGGCGTGTTCTAGTGGGGAGCGCTAGGGTTCTGGGTGTGGGGCAGCACTGGGCACGCAGAGGGTGGGTCGGGGGTCCTGACATGTGGGGTGGGGAGGGGTGGGCAGATACCCGGATTTACCAGTCCCTCCTGGGATCCAGGCATGTGCTCATCCTGGTGGAGGGACCAAGGCCGTTCTGGGACTTGCCTAAACTCAGTGATGACGACGCTTCCGCCCACACAGCCTCTGTCCCACACAGAACTGAAATGGCAGAGAACAAAGACTGTCGGGACGGGACAGGCCCAGGACGGGACAGTTTCCAGCATGCTTCTGGGGAAAGGGACACCGTCTGCAGGGTGGCAGGAGCTCGCGAGGCTTTGCAGAAGCCATGGCTCCCAGACACCATCCGGTATTTTTCTGTAGCTTCCACCCAAGCTCACGGTGAGATCTTGGTGCTTGATGATCACTTCATGTCATAGACCCTAAATCCCAAGGTGTTGGGGCAATTGGCAGGAGCCCCACCACAACAGAGGGATCGAGCTCAGAAGATAGGCTGGACTTCCTAGTGGACACATGTAAGATACTTGCTACCCCTGGAGACGCTCAGAAATGTTTGAGGGTAGGGAGGTTGTGGTTTGCAATAGACCACAAGCCCTGGTGAACAGCTTGAGACCACAAGCACAGGCAATTTGGGTGTCGATGTCATTGTGCCTCCTTGTTTCCATTCCCAGAGGTCAAGTTGGGGTCACTCCCAGCACAGACTTGCTGATAAGGGGTTTGCCCCGATGTCCCTGTGGAGCCCAATGGCTAAAAGCCCAGACTGGAGTCATCTGCCAGCTCCACCACTTGATGGCTGTGTGACCTTGGACAACTTACTTAACCTCTCTGAGCCTTGGCTTCCTAATCTATAAAATAGGGGGGGAAATGACAGTACCCATGTCTCATTGGAAGGTTAAAATGATTAATATATGTTACATACATATGTATTAGAATGAAGATTTATAAGCGGTAGAGCTTGTTATTACCTCAAATGTCCTGATAGAGATGGAGCAGATGGTGGCTGTTTGGAAACAATGGTTCTTAACTGAGGACAATTTCCCCCCAGGAGACAGTTGACAATTCTTGGAGACATTTTTGACCGCCACACTGAGGGTGGGTAGTACTACTGGTATCTAGTGGGTAGAGGCCAGGGATGCTTCTAGATATCCTACAATGCACAGGACCCTCCCCCCCCCCCCAACATAGAATTAATGGTCTAAATGTCCTTGGTGCCACCTTGGAGAAAGCTCGGCTGGAGGGGAGGCATGTAGTGGGAGGAGGGCCTGTGGGAGCCGAACGAAGTGTGCACTGAGCAGAGGAGGGAGGGCCGGGCTCTCCTCCATCCCTGAGGGTGGCTGTGGATTTCAGAGATAACTGCTGTCAGAAGGGCCAGGTGTTTGGATTTCAAATGCCTTGTGACTGTGACAGGGATGGCTTATTGATCGGGGCTCCTAAACTAGCCCTGAAGGTCACCGGCAGAGGGAAATGCAACTGTGGTTTGAGCAAAGCAGAGGGAACAGCCTTGGTGTCAGCATAAAGGTTGCAGTTTGTCCATTAAGCAGGAAAGGGGGGTCCTGGTGGGTCTCAGCCTTGCTACGGCCAGGCCTCCTGCTGGGAGCTGGTGCATTCAGATGTGTGTGCACGCACATACACACACACACACACACACACACAGAGGCATACATGCACCGATGATGCTTCAACACACACACTGCACACACATGGCTACATTCTTTAGGTCGGGAAAAGAGGTGATTGTAATCCACCAGTTGGCAGGACGGTTGGCAAATGAACGAGTCTTATAAAAATATTAAGTAACTGTCAAAATCTCTTGTTTTCTTAAAAGGGTTTCCATTCCTTTTTTGGTGGGTGTGTGCACATGTGGAGTAGAGGCACCTGACACATTAAAAAAGAGTTTAGGCCTAGCCTCCAGGATGCCGGCTTCAGCCCTTCCGGAAAGTTCTGTGCAGATCTTTTCCCTGCCTGGAGCCCTGACACAAGAAGGAAGGGGCTACACTGTGGAGCTGTTAAGAGTACAGGCCCCTCCAAACTCCGAGCCTCTGAAACCAGACCGAGTGGCTCTATGTTGCGGCACCCACATATCTGAGTTCTCGGAGATTTAAGACTCTAACAGTAATTCAATTGGACGTCAAATTAAACCCACCTAAGCCCTGGCCGGTTTGGCTCAGTGGTTGGAGCGTTGGCCTCTGTACCAGAGAGTCCCGGGTTCGGTTCCCACTAGGGGCATGTACCAAAAAAAAAAAAAAAATTGCTAAACCCACCTAAATAGTTTCAAAACCACAAATTAAAAATGGGATAACTGATTTTGAAAGAGTCTCTGAATCCTGGTGTTCAACCTCCCATCACAGGTCATTTCAAAGTAATGGGCTGTTGGGTAGAATTCAGTTAATGTGCTTGCTGCTGACCTCTGTGCGTATGGACACTCTCTCACACATGCACACATGTGGTCTTGCACACGCCCAGGGAGGCTGATGCTCCGGGAGGCCGCTGGGGACTCCTGGCATGAGATGACCCTGGTGAGGACGGTGAGGGCGTGTGCTGAGACTGTCAGATATATTGCCAAGTTCAATCTGTTAATACAGGGCTTAGATTTTAAATTTTCTTTCTCTCTCTGTTCTTTCTTTTCCTTCCTTCCTTCCCAATTTTACTGGTGCCATCGAAGCTGACCAGCATCAGCTCCAAACTGCACTGTCATAGCTCCTGGCCTGGCCTCGTGGAGCGTGTGACCTGGACACACACCGGGCCTGCCAATAGCCAGGGCTGTGCTCTGGGGGTGGGTGCCCCGCAGCTACGGGCACTGCCAGCCTCTGGGCTCCTGGGATGAGAGCTGTCTTCTCCGGTTGATACTGGGCTTCTTTATGGCTCTTCTTGGCTGGCCAGCTGGCCCCTCTGGGCCTATAATTAGCCGCAAAGCCGGGCCCAGAGATCAGGTATCTGTTGGTCTGCATGTCCCAGAGAGGGGCTATTGGGGCCTGAAGATAATCTACGGGCTGCGGTGCCCAGTGGCCTGGTTTCTGACCCAGGAAGTCTTGGGCCTGTCTGGTGAGGGTGTCTGCATCCCTCTGGGCACACTGTATTTTTCTTTCTAAAGCTGGTAATCACTTTGCAGGCCCTCTGAATGGTGCACGAATGTGTCCCTCAGGTCCTGGGGTGCTTCCAGCCACCCCTGACGAGAGGACTCGTGGGTTTGGAGACACTACAACGTGCCACGCAGAGATGAGCCGGGAGCTGCTTCTTTCTCATGGTGGCGCAGCGGGAGGCTTCCCTGGGGGACATAACCTCCAGATGAGATGAGATGCACTGAGACGTCTCCCCAGGGTCACGGGCAGAGGCTTGCCAGGTCCCTGCGCTCATAAAAAGGCTTGGCTATCGGCAGTGATGTGGCAGCGTTCTCTGCATCGACTGTGAGGTCACAGAGAGCCCCAAGGGGTTGACAACCAGGACAAGGATGTTTGGAGAGGGAGGGCTTGGAGGGACCTGGAGGCCTCCTGCGAAATGTGAACTGGGTTTGGATCAGACTGAATTCCCTTTCTGTCGCCTCCTAGCCTCAGGTTCCTCGTCCATAAAACGGGGACAGTCATTCCTCCTTCCTCCAGGGTAGTCGGCGTGAGAGTGATTCATGACCTGCTCATGGACTCAGACACTAAGCAACAGGGTCAGGACTGGGCTGAGGTGTGCCCACCTCCAAGGCCCAGCCTCCCGCCCTCCGAATTAGTAAAGACACACTGCTGTATCCAATCTCAAAACGACAGTGGCCCCACACAGCAGTTTATTTCTCTGTCTCGGAAATTGACTCAGGGCCGGTGTTCTCATTGGCGAATGGCTCTCCCCACAATGACGATTCAGAAACCCAAGCTGCTTCCGTGGGTGGCTCTGCCATCTTATAACTGAGTGACTCCCGAGGCCACCGTGGTCATCTGCATCTCGGTGGGAGAGGAAACAGCGTGGCCGGTGGCACGTGGAGAATTTCTATCGGTCGGGCTTGGAGGCGGTAGGCATCATGCTCACGTGTCCTGGCTGGGGCTCTGTCTCCCGGCCACTGGAAGGTTCAGGCCGGTGAGGAATGCTGCCTGGCTGTGTTGGCAAGAAGTTCCTCTTGCCGGGAAACGACAGCACTCAGGAGGGGTCTGGAGGATGCTCCGGGAGAAGGGCAGGGCTGGTAGCCCCGAAGAAACAAGGCCACACGCCTTGGTTGGGGCCCAGGAGCAGATGCTGAGACCAGATTGGAGTGCACACTGCGGAGTGGGGATGGGATGCCACCATGCATGGCAGAGGAGAAGGGCCTGGAAGTCTGCCAAGGGGCATGTTCTCAGGCCAGGTGCCATGGCGGGCAGCTGAAGCCCACACCCGCAGGGACTCTGGGAGCCAGGGTGGAATGGAGACTCAGAGTTGTCCCATGAAAGGCTGGGGCAGCTGGGGGGTTAGTACACACACACCGCAGTCGGTGGTCGAGGGCTGCTCCCGGAGGGTGTCATCCGCTGGCTCTCCTGGGCTCTCCTGTGGCAAAGGGGGCCTGGGAGAGACAGGTACAGGCAGATGGAAGCCTGGGGGTGTGCACCTAGTGGTCAAGGTGAGGGACCTGAGTGGGCTCTCACAGTGTCTGCTACACTCAGCAAATGTGCAAGGGACACTCAATTCCCTTCCTTCTTCTTCTTCTTCTTATTTTTTTTTGGTTTGTGCTCCTAGCAGGAACTGGACTCCAGACTCTCTGGTCCACAGGCCGACGCTTCAACCCCTGAGCCAAACCAGCCAGGGCTCAATTCCCTTTCTTGATTGGTCCCCTGAAGGGATAGGGCAGGGGTCAACTCCCAGCCTGCAGCTAGGTCTGTCATCTGAGCCTCCGATCCAATGGCTCCCAGAGCCTGGAGGCAGCTGCATGGCCAGGGGTGGGCACTTGGCTCGGAGTTAGTTCCCTGACCTGAGCTGGAGCCTAGGTCTGGAGCTTCTTAGCTAGAGACCTTGAGCAAGAAAGTCATTTCCTCTCCCAGCCTCCGTCTACTCTCTGCTCACTGGGTGCCCACTACGTACATGGCCTTGCACCGTGCTCTGAGGATACAAGTGAGGACACAGTCACGCCCAGCCCTCCTTTGTGCCGAGCTGCTTTGTGGGAAAACAGGTGGGGGTGGGTTCTGAAAATCATAGAGGATGCCCCCCACACACCCCACACCCAGTCTCAGGAGGCAAATGTAGTTCCTTTGCAGCAATATTTACTGAGCATCTCACCAGGCCCTATGCCTGGAGCAAGGGTCTCTACCCTGGAGGCACCGACAGGTTCTTATCTGTAAAGTGGGTATGCTCACTGCCCCCTGTGAGATACGATCAGGACTGCCTACACAATTTGCAGGGCCTGGTGCAACATGAATACAGCTCCTCGTTAAAAAATCAGCAAGAGTTTCAAGGCAGTAACAGCAGAGGGTGAAAACAAGGGTGTCCGAGTGCCGGACGCCATGTGCCTGCTCTTGCACGAGATCGCGCTGCACACAGATTTTGTAAACGGCAAAGTGCGGGCTCACGTAAGAGTTGCTGATTAACCAAGGGCGGCGGGAGTCCGGATGGGCAAATGGGTGAGTGGCACCCACCCTGAGTAAGGCCAGGCCCTGTCCAGAGACAGTGAGAGTCTTGACAGCTGCTGCATACCCTGGGGAGTCAGACAGACTGTCCTCAAAAAGATCCAGCCAGCCCCCTGACCTTGGCCAAGGCCCAGACACCCTGCTCCCAGGTCAGAGGGGTTTGGCAGCCTCGGGACCCAGATTGGAGGCACAGACTGTATACTTATATGAGAATTTCAGGCTGTGCTTGGTGACTCATGATGACACCCAGGACAGGGAAGCCTGTTAAGGCCAGGGTACCAGCTCCCCAGTCCCATGCTCCCCATGGCAAATGATGCTCAGCATGGGGTGCTGCTCTATCGGGAGGTATGGGTGCCCCCAGCATGCTCAGCTGGGCCCGTGGATGGCCCTCCAAAGGAGCCCTCAGGATTTCATCTGGGTACAAGCATTCTCCTGGGATAGGTCTGTCAACAAGAGGCACGTGAATCTCTGAAAATATTAGATTTGTATTTGGGGCTGTCTGAGGACTCCCCAGGGCAGAGCTTCAAGAAACCTCAAAAGAGAGCTCTCACTTCATGGAAATGAGGGGCACTTATATAGGCAGAAAGTAGGCAAAGGTACGTGCGGTCCATCAGTAGTTACAATAAAGGGGCATGCGCCTCTTCCATGATTCATAGCTTTACATCAAATGGAAAAAATGTATGGAAACAATGAAATTGCCTTGAAAATTTTTGAGATGCATTTTATCTGGGCGTGGAAAGCAGAGGCACTGTTTTCTGAAATCACTGACCTGTAGGTTGTATATGTGTGAGGATCCCCCATGGCCGCCTTCGAAGGAATTCAGACAAGCTCCTCGCTCTCCCCTGGTTACTGATTTTGTCAGGGTAGCTCTAGCACCCTTCCTTGCCTCGGGCCCAAGATAGCCTTGAAGTGCACATGACCATGCTCCTCGTGTCCACCTGGGTCCCGAGAGCCCCCGTGATCCAGCCCCGAATCCTTAGCCTGTCTCCTAGGTGTTTCCTGGCCCAGCCCAGATGTTCCGTAGGTCAGAAGCCTGCAGGGTTCGGCTGGCTTCTCTTCTCAGGGTCTCCTCAGGCTGAAGGCGGGGCCTGGCTCTTCTCTGGAGCCTCTGGGGAAGAAGCTGCCCCCAGACTTATTCAGGTTGTTGGCGGAGGTCCGTTCCTTGCAGCCGCAGGACGAAGCTCGGGTTGTTGCCTCATCCCAGCCTCCCTCACCTGAGTCCCTCTCACTCTCGAATCTCTCAGGCTTGTTCTGCTACCGGCCAAAGAAGATGCTCTGCCTACAGGTGTGTAGGAGTAGATCAGACCCACCCGGGAGGTCTCTGTCCCACAGTCCACTGATCCAGAACCTGAATTACCTCTGCAGAATCCCTTGAATCACAGTGGTGGTTGCGGCCGGGCCTTGGGGCTGGGTGAGGAACTGGTCCACCTCTGACCCCTCCTCCTGCTCTCTGGACCCCATGCCCTCCTGGTTCTCTTCTTCCCTCACCGCTGCTCCTGCTGGTCTCCTTGGTGACATTCGCCCACGACCGCCGGCATTTTTTTAGAACATCAGGACTCCCTAAGAAAGTGATAATAAAGAGAGGGCTGGGTCCAGGCCACCCAGGGAGCTGGCAGAAGTCACCCCAGCTGGGAACTCTCAGCTCCTGCTCAGGCAGCTCATGTCCCAGAGGTTGGGGGCCTCGCTCATTAAGCTCAGTGGATGGAGTGACCGCCCAGGGTCAGGTAATTCCCGGGAGACTGCAAAGTGCTGAGTCACCCTCTGATGGGGGCGTGAAGGTGGGGTGGGTGATCCAGACAGAACGGGCTCTTTTGCCAGCTTGGCTGGAGAGTGTTCAAGACGGCCTGGCCTTAAGGGAGGGACACTACAGAGAGATATATTTGGACTCAAAGTGAGGAAAGGCAGTTGTTCTAGCCATCAGAGTGACCCAGGGGTGAACATAGCTACCTTGAGAGGGAATGAGCTGCCTGTCGCTGAACATATGCTAGTCCTCATTTTCTGATGCCTTAGTAATAACAGACACTGTACTGAGCACTTTATATATGTCATCTTTAAGCCTTCATTGCTCGATCACATGAACACTACTGTCCCCAGCTTACAGATGAGGAAACTGAGGCTCAAAGAAATGGACCCACTGATGGTTATGCAGATGGTTAGTGGGGGAGCCATGACTCAAACCCAAAGCTGTGTATCTCAAAATCTCTGCTTGTACCCATACATCCATTGAGCACCTGCTATGTGTCCAGCAGGGACCATTTATTATCATTTTTTTTTTTAATTTTTAATTTTTTTATCCTTACCTGAGAACATTTTTGCATTTATCTTCAGATAGAGGGGAGGAAGAGAGAGAGAGAGAGAGAGAGAGAGAGAGAGAGAGAAATACTGATGTGAGAGAGACACAACAACTGGCTGCCACCCACACAACCCCAACCAGGGCAGGGGACAAACTACAACCGAGGTATGTGCCCTTAGCGGACACCAAACCTGCGTCTCTCTGGTCTGCGGGCTGACACTAACCGCTGAGCCAAACCAGTCAGGGCTTAAATATTATTTTATTAATTTTTTAGAAAGAGAGAAACATCGATGTCAGAAACATCAATTGGCTGCCTTCTGTATGCCCCCTACTGGGAATCGAACCCGAAACCCGGGTTCGACTGTGCCCTGATTGGGAATCGAACCGGGACCTCTCAGTCCATGGGATGACACTCAGTCCACTGTGCCATGCTGGCAGGGCCATCAGGGACCATTAGGCTCTGTCCGCTCCCTCATGGAGATCACATTACAGTAGAAGTGAGATAATCTGGAGTAATGAGCCATAAAACAGAACTGGACGAGGACAGGTGAAACCAAGAGCAAGCTGGAGTCAGGGAGACTCGGGTTGGTCAGAGGAGCCACTCTGAGGTGATGGCATCTAAGCTGAGACCTGACAGGCGAGAAAGCTTAGAGAACATTATGAAGAGCTGGGAGAACAGTGCTCTGAGCAGACAGAACCACAGGTGCAAAGGCCCTGGGGTGGGGCAGGGGAAGACCAGTGTGGAAGGAATGGCCAAGGTAAGAGACAGATCATTCAGGGTCTGGTTAGCCAGGATTTGACCTTCATTTTAATTATTGGAGGATTTTAAACCAGCAGTGTGCTGCAGATACCTCATACCAGCTGCTAAAAATCATATTTTAAATCTTCAGGTCTTTTGCAAGCAGATTATTAACTATTAATAGTTTGAAACCAGCCACGATGGGAGCATTTACACCATGGAAAATGGTAAGCACCATCCATCATGACTTTTTGTTCCCTGGGCAGCAAGGTGGTTAGTTATTTACCTGCATAGCACTGATTTTAGGCAGGGACATGGGGAGATTGGGTTTGCACTTTAAGGAGAGCTTTCTCTGGTGGCCGGGTGAAGAATGGCCTACGGGGGACGGAGAAGCTGGGTGGCCAGGGAAGGGTGTAGCACTGGTCCATGCTAGAGAGATGGGGGTTTGGACCAGGGTGAGCCAGTGGATGGATTTGAGCGATTTTCAAAGCAGAACCAGTGGGCCTTGCTGAGACCTTCCCTGGTGCAGAGCAGGAATGAGGGTGTAGGAGCCAGGCTGGGGGTCTCAGGGGAAGTAGGCAAAGCACAGCTTCCTGGGCCCTGGGACTTGCTTCCTCCTGGGAGGGACAGATCTCCGCGAGTCTATCCCAATGGAGGCTTGAGAGAATAGAAGCAGTGTCAGGTCTTAGCAAACTTCCAGCGGAATAAATAGGCCGTGCTTGTCCTCCCCACACACTCGGCCCCAGCCGACAGGCTCCACACACTCGCGCCCTTCTCTGAAACCACCTCTGGCAGCCAACCCCAGCAACAGGGCTCATTGGCTCCAGCCCCTCCCTCCATCAAAACTCTGTCTCGGGAAAGGGTCCTGGGCTAGAGTCATTGCCACTGTGGTCTTCTGGAGGGAGACTGAACGGAGGGCAGAAAACAAAACTAAAGCTGATCAGTGCCTGCTGTGCGTGGCCCTGGGCTGCTGGCTTTCCTCACAGAAACGGTCATAGACGTTCCCCTCACCCCATCCCTACGATAAGGCCTGTGAAGTTTATTCATACCCTTCTAGACTTCCTCCTGCACGCGCACGCGTGCACACACACACACGCACAGATTTTTGAAAATGAGATGATGCTAAATGTTCCTTGTGGTTATCTCATTTCATCCTAGGTGCTGTTATCTCCACTTTGTATTTTAGGAAACAGAGACTCAGAGAGGTTATGTACTTTCCCTAAAGTCACACAGCTTGGAGGTGGTCTTGCTTGGCTCCACAAACTCACTCCTCACCCCCACATCACTTATTGCAGGGGAAGGCTGGCCATGCCCTGGGTGAGGACATTTGGGGCTGCAGGCAGTAGGGGTTGGAAATCTGGGCCTGAGGCCTGATCTGGCCCATTCTTCTGCTGTGCCTTGAGACTCAAGCTCTAGGGTCAAATTCCAGCCCCAGGAGTCCTTATTAAGGCTTTAACAGAGGTGGGGGGCAGATTCTATTGCCATTTAATTGTGACTCTGCCCTTGAAGCAGGCTCCCAGCTCCCACGGTTCCCAGCTGTCTGGAACAGACGGCCTTGCCTTGGGTCTGTCTTCCAAAGCCCAGGGGATAGACCAGGCTGGGAGGTCTGCGACCTGGGCCCCTCCCCAGCTGTGTAACCTTGGCAGTTCTGGCCTCTCGAAGCCTTGGTCTCCCCTCTTCTAAAGCTCTTTTCAGCCCCAGTGTAAGCCCCTTGTTCTTCCCCCAAACAAGGACGGTGGGTCTGCATCTTGCTGGGTGGGGAGGGGGAGGAGAGGGAAGAGGAAGAAGAGGGGGAGGAGGAGGAAGAGGAGGAGGAGGAAGAGGAGGAGGAGGAACCAGAGCTGTAAAGAGGACTCTGAGGTTAGGGAGGGAGTAGGGTGGAGCTAAAGAATAGCTTTGGAGTCTGTAGACCTGTGTTCAAATCCCAGCACGGGACACGGGCAGGTGCAGGGGGCTTGTGCTCAGGACAGCCCGTATTTGGTTTGATGTTCTGCCGTTGCTGACGTGACATTTTCCATGCTCTGAATGGGAACCCAGCATTCTCGTATTGCACTGAGCCCCACAGAATATGCCATTCCTGCGACCGGGTATTAGCCGCGCGTTCTTGGCAAGTTCCTTCGCCTCCTGGACCCTCCGTTTTCTCATCTGCAAAATGGAGCAGTGCTTCCCCCACCCTGAAGATTGCTTTGAGAAGTCGATGGGAGACTCCAGGCCAGGGGCCAGGCAGGGTAAATCCACGGTAGGTGTCAATCCCTGTAATTAGGACAGTCGCTCTCTAGGGCCGCCGGAGAAGAATCTCACAGGTGGCTGCGGTGTCTCCCAGCCTTGTCTCAGGGCTCTCTGGACACTGTACAGGACACTTCCGGCCAAAATTAAATCCTCACTGGGAAGCAAATCGTTCCACCATCCCTACACCCCACCCCTGCCTGTGCTGTACTGGGTCAAGTGGTTTAGGGCCCTGGGCTACTGGGAGTCTCCCCAAAAGCTGCCTGCCTTCTCTATGTCACACCTGTGGGACCCACACTGGATCTGTTTCCACATCCCAGCTACTCAACCTCCCAGACATTTCTAGAGTCCCGACTTCCTGAGTTAACATCTCAGCTCAACAATTTCCCAATATGAGACCTTGGGCAAGTCACTAATCCTCTGGGGGCCTCAGTTTCCCCACCTGTGAAGTAACAGCTTTACTGGCGGAGGTGTCATATTAAGTTAACCCCTGCAGGGAAAGTGCTTAGAACTGTGCTGGCAAAGGCTAGCTGCCACCGCTGCCGGCCTCCCTCCTCTGTCCACGCTGAGCGAGAGCATGCTCTGCAGGGCCAGCCTGACCGTGCCATGCCTCCGGCGAACCCTTCAGCTGCTGCCGCCTTCAGGACAAAGCCCCAGTCCTTGGCCTGGTTTATCTGAGCCTCAGTGTGGTGAGCTCAGCATCCATTTCTCCCTCTCCAGCCAATGGCTCAGGATTTGCTCTGGGAAACCTCCAGCCCCCCACTGTGATGTGACAGCCTCCTATGGTGTGGCCGTCAGTCAAACCAAGGGGTGGGCACATGACCCAGGCTCAGCCAACTGGGCAACCTCTCTAAGGACCTTGATTCTTGAGGATGCAGAGGACGATGAAAAGCGGTTGAGGAGGATTCATTTAGGGGGTATCCCCTGAATTCCTGTTGCCTGAACCTCCAGGGGTGCCCAGGGCCCCTATTCTCTCCGAGCCTGGGTCTTTAGGTTTTCTTCTGACTCTGTGCCCTCCCTCGCAGACTTCCACGGATGTCCTCTGCCCGGAGTAGCCTGGTGGGTTTCTGTTACAGGCAACCAGGGAGCCTGGCCCATGTTACTCTGGCTCCTGCTGACAGCTTCTCCAGCCGCATCCCAGACCACCCCCACTCTGACCTTCACCTTCTGTTCTTAGGGGTCTGCCAACGCAGACCATACATGCTGCTTTGTGCCTCTAAACCTTGTCGCTGCCGTTCCTTCTGCCAGGACGGCCCTTCCCGCCTTACTTCTTTATTCATTTATCCTCAAGAACCACCTCAGACACTGTCAACGCCAACCCTCCTCCCACCGCCAGGCTGGCTCTGACCTCTGGGCAGCCCTGGATCCTTCTCTCCTCTGCACCAGCATTCCCTGCCTTGTCTGAAGTCAAGGCCAGACCAGGCCCTGCTCGCCTTCATTTCTCAGGTGATGCTCAACAACTGTTTAATGGCTCTAGAACCATGGAGGGTCAGACAAAGGCAGCTCCTTGGGACCTGCTCAGGGCTTCCTGGGCCAGCGGGGACTGAATCCATTGCCCAGTGATGAGAGGTCATGAAGGGAGGTACTGAGGAGTGGGAGGTGGAGGCGCTGTCCCGCCCCAGAATCCCAATGAGCCCTACCCCTCTTACCTAGCCCTTGACCCAGCCAGCCTCCGTGCCCGCCAAGCCCAGCCCCAGCCCCAGCCTTTGATCCATAAGGCAGGGCCAGGTCCCAGACTTAGGTCCTGAAGGCTCCTTCAGCTTGCCTGCTCCCCTGCCCTGGGCCAGGCACGGTCTTTTAGCACTGTGGCTCATAGGACCATGTGCTATTTTTATAGGAAAAGACCATCCCCCCACCCTCCGCTACAATTTTCAGGACTGTGTGGATGAGAAAATGGGGCCTGAGAGGCAGAGCTGCTTGCCCTGGGTCACTCTGCAGTCACTCAGAGATACCCACCCACCTTGTTGGCTCAGCCAGCTGGCTGGGGCAGGCCATACTCTGCCCTCTGCCCTTGACTGCTGACCTTGACTAGGCCCAGAGTGGCACCTATTGGAGACTTATCTTGCTTAGGGATCCCCTGAGAGTCGCACATGGCTGGGCGACAGCATGCGGCTGGCTCCCTGGTAGGACCCCCACCCTCAGACTGAGTGTTTATGATGTGCTAGGTTCCCCAAGTATAGTCCTGGCCAGCCCCCATTACAGATGTGCACAGAGAGGAGAAACACCTGCCAGGTCACCAGCTAATAGGAGCTTAAACCGCCCAGCACCTGCTCAGCCACCAGGAGAGGCACAGTAGGCTGCCGCACCAGAATAACCTGGCTTCACTCTCTCCAGGGCCCCTACCTCACAGCCTGACCACAGGCATCTCTTTGACCTCTTTGTAGCTCAGTTTGCTCAGCAGTAAAATGGGTTGGAGAGACCCAGCTGATGTGGTTTAGTGGCCAGCTGGCACAGCTCTGAGCAGGAGACCAGAGGGTGACCTTGCAGGGGTCATGACCTGGGAGCTTCCTAATCACATTCTCATGTCTGACTCACACCATCACTGCAATGTCTCCCCAGGCAGAAGAAGCTGAAGAGAGCTGTCAAGAAGCACAGGTTTTTTGAAGACTATCTGATTAAGAGCCTTGAGAAAATCCCCAAGGGTATGTATGTAGCTTCCTCAGAAAGCCTGTCCTGTCTGTGGCACTTCCTAGACTCGAGTAGAGCACAGTGTGTGGCCTCACTGAGCCTCAAGCTCATCTCGGAATGGGGATCCACCAAGCCCCATGCCACCGTGTTTCGGCACAGGTGCTGAGCCAGCCTGCCGGGGGAACCTGTCATGTGGCAGGTTCTCAAGGTCTTGGTTTCTGTATCTGTACAATGGGAACAGCAACAGTTATGTGAATTAGATGAACTCATCTTTTATAAGCATGTAGCACAGGGCTGGGCATGTAGCTAGCACCCAGTAAATGTGAGCTACTGTAACTGGTATTTTGTCTTTGGTTTGTGTTTTGCTATTATCAACTAAAATTACACAGACATCTGAATGAGTTTTTGTATTTAGTTTTGTTTTATCATGATTTATACCAAAGTCCACTGTTACAAGTGCTGACTTGTTAGGAAAGGGAAGGGGAGACAAACATGTATTTTTATTGTCATCGTATTATCATCCCAACATCATTAATAATAAAAATAACTATTACCACTTATTAAATGTTTACTCTGTGCTAAATTATTTAGAAAATCTTTTTACCCTGCCTTATGAGCTTCTGAGAATTGTGTTATCTGGGCTCAGAGAGGTTAAGGAACTTGCCCAAGGTCACTCAGCCAAGAAGTGGTGGGGCTGGGTCTCAGACTCTGGTCTGACTTCATAGCCACTGCACAAAGTGCTGTGAAGCTGTGGCAGCCCCCAAAACTCGACCCTTGGGGTCAAGAAAGGCTTTACAGAGGAGGTGGCCTCTCATGGGGTTCAAATGAATTCTGCAAAGGGGAACAGCACTACAGGCAGGGGGAATAGCACAGACATGGGCTGCAGTCACGGCCCCGCATGGTGGGTTTGGGAATGGGTTTGGGAATGGTTCTGGAGCACCAGAACCTGGCAGGGGCTGCTGGAAGACATGACTGGAAGGTTGAGCAGTACAAAAGAGCCTTGAGCACCGAGGCAAGGAGGTGTATAGGGCTCCAGGTCGAGCATGGGGCTTGAAGCAGACTCAGCACCCACTGTTGCTTCTGGTAGCTTCATGGTTTGAGGCCTTCCCAATTCAGCAACTCAACCCTGTTCAACCCATTCAAAACGAGTGACTGTCAGAGCTGGGGACCTCCATCACTCAGGATGACAGCAATTCCTATCCCCTTCTTTCAGGCTCCCTGGATCAGCATTTTCTCCTCAAAGGCAGTTTCTTCCTCACTGGGCAGCCTGGATCCAGAATCTGAGATTGCTAGGCAGCCTTTCAATGCTGATGCTTCTTTTGAAGAGGCAGGAGGTGGGTGACGGGCCCCCTACAGCTGCTGGACCAATCCTGCTATCTTAGAGCAAGTCCTGCGTGGATTGTCTGACACCTCTCAACTTTGGGGCTCCAGCTGGAGTTCTGGGGCAACAGCACAAATCCCATCTACCTTCTTAGCATCACCCATTGCAGGGAGCAGATGAGGGCTGACTCTCCTACTCACTGATCCTACCATGGCTGGCTTGTCTCCATTGGCTACAATGAAGGGGAAGAGCCAGAGGAGGCCCAGAAGGTCCTGGTGGAGGTCTTGGTGGAGTACTAGAAGAAGCTCTTCAGAGTTGGTAGGGCATTCAGAAACATCTTGAGGCCTTCTCCAGGATGAGCCAAGCTGTCCACCAGAGTCTGGAGTCTCTAGAGGAGAGCCATAGAACTCTTACCCTGGTAACAGCTGCCTGCATTCTGGCTTATTGCCCTTGGACCAGGGGCCTGAGGTCATAGGTCCCTCTACACCCCCGGGGAAGGCCTGGAACAGTGGTGGGCTGCTGAGAGGCTCTGGATGGGGTCATCACTCCAGCGACTTTCTCTTTATCCCTTTCTCTCCCCTTCTGCTGGCTGACTTGGGTTTCTCCTGAGACTCAGCTGATGCTTACAAGGTGTTCTTCATGGTAGAAAAGCCATGAGTTTTGGATTCAGACAGACTGGGCTTCACATTCTAGCTCAGCCTCTAACTAGATGCATGACCGTGGGCAAGTCTCTACCCTCTCTGAGCCTCAGTTTCTTTATCTGTCAAACAGGGGCAATGCAACTTAGCTACTAGGTTGTTGAGAGACACCAAACTCAAACTGTCTCAAAGTAAGTGCCCCCAAGAAGTTCTCTCTCTTTCCTTTTTGGTTAATCTTGTAATAAATACAACTTTCACCAGGAAGGATGGGCATTCCAGGCAGAAGAAACTGCCCCATCAAAGACATGGCATGAAAAATTTGCGCGCTGTAGCTGGGGCCTGGGGACAGAGGGGGAAGGGGACAACAGAGGGAGAGGAAGGCCCACAGGTTGGTTGATTCTTGCGCAGTAACATGGTGAGAGGTTTGCAGCTAGTCTCTTCCCCCCTAGTGGCAGCACTGAAAACCTACACCATTTGTGCCTTTTTTCCTTCAGAGAACCAGGACCCTTTATGGGTGAGGGGCACTGTGACAAGCATTTCACATGCTTTATCGCATTTAAATCTCACCCCAGCACCTTCAGGTAGGTGCTTGTATTCCCAGGGCTGAGATGAGGGCGGGTCAGTGTGTTAGTGCAGGGTTGGCTCCCATCCTTATTTAAAATCGTTATAGTTTTGCCCCGGCCAGTTTTGCTCAGTGGTTAGAGCATCGGCCCATGGACCGGAGAGTCCTGAGTTTGGTTCCCACTAAGGGCATGCACCTCGGTTGCAGTTTGTCCCCTGCCCTGGTTGGGGTCATGTGGGTGGCAACTACTTGATGTATCTCTCTCACATCGATGTTTCTCTCTCTCTCTTCCTCCCTCTCTCCCTCCCGCTCTATCTGAAGATAAATGCAAAAATGTCCTCAGTAAGGATAAAAAAAAATTGTAATAGTTTTGCCTTGGTGGGTTTGGCTCAGCGGTTAGAGCGTCACTCTGCAGATTAAAGGGTTGCAGGTTTGAGTCTGGTCAAGGGCACGGCACGTACCTTGGTTGCAGGTTTGATCCCTGGCCCCGGTTGGAGTCGTGCAGGAGGCAACCAATCGATGTGTCTCCCTCACCTCCATGTTTCTCTCTCTCCCTCCCTCTCTCCCTTCCACTCTATCTAAAAATCAATGGCAAAATGTCCTCAGGTGAGGATTAATAAAATAAATAAATAAATAAATAAATAAATAAATAAATAAATAAATAAAGTTGTAATATTTTGTTCATCATGGACTTTTTTGCATTAACTTTGATTTTTTTAATAACATTGCATTAAGCTCTGATCGGTTTGGCTCAGCAGTTAGAACGTAGATCTGTGGATCAAAGAGTTGCGAGTTTGGTTCTGGTCAGGGCACATACCTTGGTTGCAATTTGTCCCCAGCCTTGGTTGGGGTTGTGAAGGAGGCAACCAGTGGATGTGTCCCTCTCACATTGATGTTTCTCTCTCTCTCTCTTTCTCTTTCTCCCTCCCTCCCACGCTATCTGAAGATAAATGGAAAAATATCGTGTAATGAGGATTAAAAAAAAAAAAAAAGAATAAGAAAGAGAAAAACAAAACAAAACACTGCATTACAATATTATTTATCTTAATTGTTGAGGTTGTTTGATGCCCCCTTAAATCTTTACACCTTATTCACAGCCATCTGTTCTTCTCATTTTCGAGGCAAAGAAACTAAGGCTCAGAGAAGTGAGAACACTGTGTACGTCCTGTGTCTTCCAAACACTGCCATGGAGCCTTGAGCTGGTGTGCTCAGCACAGCGCTGTGGCCGCAGGCCTGCGCACAAAAGGCCATTTGCAGCCTTGCTCCCCAGTTGCCCCTTGAGGCGAGGAGGGCAGAGACTGTTGGCTCTGGTTATGATGAGGAAAACAAGATTCCGGGGGCTGAGTTGGGATTTAAACCCCAGGTAGCCTGAACATGCCCTCTGTTGCATCTCCTGGTGTTTCATTTTTTGTTTTATTTATTATTATTATTATTATTATTATTATTATTATTATCATCCTCACTGAGGACACTTTTGCATTCATCTTCAGAAAGAGCGAGAGGGAGAGAAACATCAATGTGAGAGAGACATATCGAGTGGTTGCCACCCACACAATCCCAACCGGGGCCAGGGACAGACTGCAACTGAGGTACATGCCCTTAGCGGGAACCGAACCTGGGTCTCTCTGGAACACGGGCCAATGCTCTAACCGCTGAGCCAAACCGGCCAGGACTCTCCTGGTGTTTTAAACGGCCCCAACCACCCAGATTTGTATCTACCTCCCACCCCATCATCACTCAGGCCACCCTGGGCAGTGGGCTTCCTGAGACCTGGGCAGGCTTGCTACATGCAAGTGACCCAGCTCCTCTCACCACAGAGCCTCAAGATCCGGCTGTGTCTGCTGCAGAAGAGGCATCACCATAGGCATGAGCAGCAGTGGCAGTTGGAACATGATGTCACCTACCTGAAAGACACGGGCAGCTATAATGGGAGTCCAGTCTGCTGGCCCAGGGGCAGGGGCAGGGGCTGGGAGCTGCTGTCTCCTCACCTGCAACACACACCACTTACCCACTTGTTAGCTTCAAAGGCCTTCTCTAAGATGAGGCAGGCGTTGCTTTACAGATGAGAAAACTGAGGCCGCAGATAGTTAAGGACCAAGCAGCTCTACCAAGGGCCACAGCTGGGATCCCCTGGCATATGCTGGGTGCTTACTCAGTCCTTCTACCACGCATGTGACTAATAACAAAATAATGATGTTTATGTGAGTGGTTATTGTGCACTGTTTTCAGTAATTCTTATATCTCTTCGATCATTACTGGGGAGTGCTTAGTACAAGGCCTAACCCAGAAATGGCACTCCTAACTATTGCTTTGTTCTTACCCATACCTATTTCATAGATCAGAAAATTGATGCTCAGGAAAGTAAGCCATGGTCAAAGTTCATGACCAGAGGCCAACATTTTTTAACCTAAGCTCTCACGCTGCTTCTTATTGGCCTTGGGAATGAGAACTAATTACCCTCCTAACCTCCACCCCCAGTCCCCACCTAGCAGAAAGACACCGAAACTGTGCCCTTCTAGCCCCAGGGGCTGCTGGGAGGACACAGGGAGTGAGGCCTGGGGCACAGGGCTGTTCTGGGCATACTCCACCTGGACAGGGTGCAGCCAATTAATGTAGGGCCTTCTCAGGCCCCATGGGATCCTAATTTGAAAGACATGAAAGTTGAGTTTTGTAGGCTGCTGACCTCCAAGGAGCTTAGAGAGGGAGTCAACTGGCCACAGTTTGTGGAGCCCCTTCTGGATCTGTTTAAGTTGGGAAGCAAGGTGGTTACAGCTGATCACCAGCCTACCGGCCTGAAGTCCAGTGCTCAGGTACTGCTCGGAGTGAGGAGCGCTGGGTCCCTCCATGCTTCTTCCCAGCCCCTGCCCCAGGTGTGGACCGCAGACATCTCCAGCCAGGACCCTGGGGATGAGAGGGATTGTTCAAAGTCTCTTTGGGAGTGGAGCCCAGGCCAGGAAGAGATGGCTCCTGGCTCCAGAATGTTATTCTGACCTGACTGAGCTGGGGCCAGGGGGCCAGGGGATGATGGGAGGGCCTGTGCCGCTGCCTCCCCATCCTCCACCCCCGCCCCCCACCCCCAGCCTCCTCTTGCAGAACCAGCTGTCCAACTATGTGCAAATATGGCTCAGCAGCTGCTTCTCTGGCTGTGTTGTACTCAAGAGCATGGGCCTCTTCGACCTGATTCAGGTGATGACTCCCTGCCTCCTAGGCTGGCCCCAACTTCAGCCTGTCCTGGGCCTCGGCTCATGCTACATTCCTGTTTAGTCCCCCATTAGTATCTCCCTCCATGGCTGCATGAGCTCCTGGTGCTGTAGGTCTTGGGGTCTCTTAGACTGTCAACAAACTTGTGATGAGCACCTACTAGGTGCAGGATCAGAGGCAGGTGTCAAGGAACTCCTGCCTTGCCAGGTCTTTATGTGTAGCCCCACCCTGGCACATCATCACACACATACACAGTGTACACAATCACACATTAATCACGTGCTCTCTGCACACCTAACTATACACATGAAACATACAGTGACACACCTGCAAGCACACACACCAAGACGCACACAGATGTCACATGTTGACATGCACACAAGCTGGGAGGGGGCATTTCAGTGACGAAGGAGCCTCTGTGCTGGTTCTTCAATTTATTTATTTTTTAATTTTTACTTATTGATTTTAGAGACAGAGGAAGGGAGGAAGGGACAGAGAAAGCGAAAAAGCGAGCGATATTTGTAGTTGCTTCCTGTATGTGCCCTGAACCAGGGATTAAACCCAGACATATTTTTTTTAGTTTTAATAATAGTTTTATTGTGATATAATTCATATAACATAACATTTTCCCTTTTAAAGAGCACACTTCAGTGTTTTCAGTATAGAATTGCACAACCATCATTAGTATCTAATTCCTGAATATTTTCATCACCCCCAAAATATATTTTGCTTCTGGCTTCTTTCCCTTCCCATAGTGTCAAGTTTCAACCATATGATAGCATTAATACTCCATTCCTTTAAATGACTGAATAATAGTCTACTGTTTGTATATACCACATTTTTGTTTATCCATTCATCAACTGATGAACATTTGGGCTGTTTTTATTTTTTCTGACTATTATGTATAATGCGGCTATGGACATCATGAACATGTTTTTGCGTGGACATATCTTTTCATTTATTTGGGGTATTTACTTAGGAGTGGAATTTGAGTCATGTGGTAACTCTATGTTTGACATTTTGAGAAACTACCATACTGTTTTCCAAAGTGGCTGCATAATTTTATAAACTTATTATCAGTATATGAGGCTTCCAATTTCCCCCATTTCCTTGTCAACAAGGAAATGTCTTTTGTATTGTCTGTCTATTGTTATTTAGCCATCATTGTGGTTTTGATTTGCATTTTCCTGATAACTAATAATGTTGGTCATCTTTTCATTAAGTATTTACTGGCTATTTGTACATCTTCTTTGGAGAAATATCTATTCAGATCCTTTGCCCATTTTCTAATTGGACCATTTCTCTTTATTATTGAGTTGTAAGAATTCTTTATCTATTCTGGATACAAGTCCCTTATACAATTTATGATTTGAAAATATTTGATCTCATTCTATGAACTGTCTTTTCATGTTGATGGAGTCCTTTGAAGCACAAAAGTTAATTTTTATGAAATTCAATTTATCTATTTTTTCTTTGGTTATTGTGCTTTAGGCAGCATTATCTTAAAAACTATTTACCTAATCCAAGGTCATGAAGATTTACAACTAGTTTTTTGTAAGAAGTTCCTAATTTTTGCTCTAATATTTAGGTTGATGATCCATTTAAATTAATTTCTGTATAAGGTAGGGGTCAAATTTCATTCTTTTGCATAAGGATACTTAGTTGTCCTGATGTCCTTTTTTGAAAAAAAACTGTTCTTTCCCCGTTGAATTGTCTCCTCACCGTTGCCAAAACCCCACTGGCAGTAAATGTGAAGTTTTATTCCTGGACTCTCTATTCCATTCCATTGACCTAGTTATCTGTCCTTATGCCAGTACCATACTGTCTTGACTATTGCAGCTTTGTAGTTAAGTTTTGAAATCAGTTAAGTGTGAGTCCTACAACCTTGTTCTTTTTTGAGGTTTACTATTCTAACAGGCATGTCTTGCATCACAAGTGGATGTTTTGGAGGTGGGTTTCAGGCGTGGTGTGACCTGAGGCTCAGTAGCACCATCAAGGACCTGGCCTTTCCATCCTCCCGTCTGTCATCTTCAGTGTTGACTTCAGCCTAGGTTGTAACTTGCTTTCCTCACTTGAGGCAGGTTCAATGGAGATATTCAAACAGGATCCTTAGCTTCTCTGGAGAACCAAGGACAAGTCCTTCTCCAGTGTTAGTCAACAGTCAGTGGGGAGCAAGCCTGCATCCCAGTTGGACTTCTCACAAGAACATCACAGGCAGTATCAGGGCCACTCTGGGGCATAGTTCAGGGGCACCAATCACATTGAAGGCCACATAATTGGCATCCCATGGGCTTCTTTGGGTTGCAATATGAATGATGAAATTGTGAATAAGGGTACATTTGTCTGAATAGTCGCAATGTATTAATTTCATCATCTTCCCATAAAAAAGGAAGAAATTATAGTGATGTCAAGGGGTCCCAATGGTCTCCTGTAATAATCACTTAACCTAGATTTAGAGACATCTTCATGTGCTCAGCATTGTGCTACGTAGAGTTGGAAGTGGGGGAAGATAAAGGGTCACGTGGTCCTCAAGAAGCCAGATAATGAAAAAGAATGCCACTTAGGTGGCATTAGGTTTCACGTGTTCAAACAACTAAGAATATTATCTTACTTGCTTTGAATTACTTTAAGGTTACAAATCATTTTAAGAAATCTTGTACATTTTCCTAAATACCTGAATTCACATATTTATGGTATATTTTTAAAACCATAAATTGACTTAATTCCTAATGTTCAGTTTAATAACTGATCTGTAATAGTACAATTTGGATAATAGGAAGTTTGATCCCACCAGTTAATACTAGATATGGCAGAGTGTTTTTAAGTTGTATGTTGGGTAAAATCTGTTTTGTCAGTCTTGACTGTATAAATCTGTTTTATTCCATTCATCTATTAATACTATATCTAGTTCAGGACAGTACTCGAAGACTATCAATTAAGTTTTTATGAGTCTGTTTACTCTGCCTTCTTCTCTTTTCTCACAGTATATGTTCCATTTTGAGGAGTCATAGATATCGAAGAGATGCCAGAACACTCAAAGATGAAGAGATGTGGTTCAACACAAATGAAGATGACATGGAAGATGGAGAAGCTGTGGTGTCTCTATCTAACAAAGCTAAAAATGATGATATTATGCATCCAATAAGTAAATTCATTGAAAGGAAGAAATGTATGTTGAAAAGACAGGCAAGGAAGTTAAGTCTTTCTCACTCTAGGTTTATTTATTTCTTGACACGATGATTAGTATCTAATTTGTATGTGTGACAGCATATATTTTTAAAGACTTTGTTGCTTTATAGTGTGAATTAAGAGCTGAAGGTATAAACTAAATTTTCTTAAGTAAGGAGAAATATTTCAGGAAGGGTAGGAACACTGTATATAATACTGCAGGTTTCATTCCTTCTCAGTGGTAAATCCAGTGGGTTATGGTGTTTAGTATTTTGCTAAATAGGCTTTGTTCAGAAATTGATCTTCGGTGTTCTCCCTAACAGAAGACTAAGTCATTTGTGTTTTAGTGTCACCTCATTTGGGGATTTTAAAAAATTGACAACATTCTTATTTTTAGTAAAAGAAAGTGAGGAAAAGGAGGTGCTTCTGAAAACAAATCTTTCCGGCCGGCAGAGCCCAAGTTTCAAGCTTTCCCTCTCTAGTGGGACAAAGACTAACCTCACCAGCCAGTCACCTGCAACAAACCTGCCTGGATCCCCAGGATAGCCTGGATCCCCAGGACCTCCAGGCTCTCTTGGATCAGTCCCTAAAAATACGTCTCAGACGGCAGCTATTACTACCAAGGTACATTTTTTTTACCCCCAGGCCTATCTAATTTAAGCTTTCTCAACAATAATTGTTGTGACTGAGAACCCCTTTGGTTACTGTCTTTTGGAAATGATATAACATTTGTGAACTAGACAATCATTCTCCCACATCACCTGAACTTACCTAAAGTTGAGAATTTTCTGAATGTTTTTGTGATCAATAGAGAAGTCTGAATATATTCTAATTTTGGTTATTTTCATTTTAGAACCCCAGGTTCAGATTTGTATGTGTCAAAACATTTGCAGGAATTTAAAAGTTATTTTTTATTTACCTTCCCAATTAATACCAAAATAGACTTTGTGGGGGAAAAGATAATCTAAATATCTAGACACTCCTAACTTTATTTGGCAAGCAAGGTTTATAAAAAGGAATTGACCATTTATTATCATTATTTCATATTTAAATAAGATAAAATTTTAACACCAAAAATGTAGGGAAGACATAATCTCAGAATTAAAAACAATTCTTTTGGTTGCCTTATGCTTCCTGGGACTAGCCTAACAGACTGGCATTTGGGATTCATTGGTCTAAATCAGGAATAGAATGCCCATCCACACACGATCATTCCTGTTGTGAGCAGACCTCTAAGGGCTAAAACTGAATGTGAGAAATGCTGAGATGAAGGGGCAGGCTCTGGGCAAGAGCAATGTGAATTTTTCACCAGTCATCTAAACAAAGTGAGCTACAGTAGTTTCTGGTGAGCAGGGTCAAGGAAGTGCAGATGAAACAATGGGGAGGGGACAGAGCTGAATCACTTTCCTAATGTCTGATAGTCTGCTTGCCCTCATTTCTAGTGGTCTGTTTATCTTCTGTAGTTTATTTTGATACTACATAGGTTTTCTTTAAAAAATTGTTAATCTTAAAAACATTTAAATTTAATCACTAATGTTTTTATCTCCTGGGTGATTTACTAGGATCATAAACTACTGAAAAATTTATGTTTTACTCCAGAAAATTTAGGAACTATATAAAAATAATGAATTTCAGTTATATATCTCACCACCCACAAATAACTACAGTTGTATATTGAGGTGGGGGTAGGGGTGTCCTTTATCCAGACTTAGAACTTGAAAATATGATGTTTTCTTTAAATAATTCTTGTTTCTGAGCAGGGGAGCCTTGTGGGTCTGGTAGATTATCCCGATGATGATTAGGATGAAGACAAGGAAGACATGCTACCATTGTCAAAGAAAGCAAAGTTTGAGTCATAATAATGCCAATTGCCTACAATCAGTACCTGTTGAAAAAACTGGTTCTCTACCCCTAGCCCCTACAGAATCCACAACAAAGCAATAGTCTTGTGAATGACTGATACAGATCAGCCTCGCATGCTTGACTTCTGCTCATCAAGTGCCAATGTAATGGAACAGGAGGAGGGAATATTAAACATTAGGGGAAGGACGTAAGCCTTTGAGCTCTCCAGCTTGGACCACACATTGCCCTTTCCTCAGGGAAGGAAATGGAAACATAAAGCCAACAGGGCAGGGGTTTTGAAAGTGGAACTCTGGATTGACTGGTCAGTTGCTACAATGAGAATATGCTTTCTCAGACCATGTTTGGGACTTAAAGTGGGGATTTGTCCCTACTTGAATCAAGATTGAGTGGAATTCTAGGTGTGGTCATCCATGTCATAATTTTTGTTTCATTTTGTTTTTGTTTTGCTCCCGAGTGTATGCTTAGTTGAGTATATATATTTGGGACCATTAAAACTTTTTTGAATGTAATATCATCTAACACTGTGCTGGTACCTGTTTCATCGTGTAATTTTTGTTCTACATCACAGTTCTTAATTTGTTTAGAGTTTTATGAAAGATGGTATAGTTTTTATTAATAAAAGCAAAGTAATCTTACAACTAACTATGTTCACACAAAAGCAATACTATTTTGTGATTAAAATATTTTATATTAAAATTTATATCAGCAACTGTCTTGAGAATTCAGGGAAGTAGAGTGGGATTTAAATAATTTCAACAGTTTTGCCTGGCCTGTGGCTCAGTGGATTGAGTACAGTCCCATGGACTGAGAGGTCCTGGTTCGATCCTGGTCAGGGCACTTGCCCCAGTTGCAGGCTTGATCCCCAGTTGGGGGGCATATGGGAGGTAACTGACTGAGGTTTCTCTCTCACACTGATGTTTCTATCTCTCTCCCTTCCTCTCTAAAAAAAAAAAAAAAAAATCAATTAAAAAAACATATTTAAAAAATAATAGTAATAAAATAAACAGAAATGCACTGTTTGGAATAATAACATCAACTAGAAAAGAACATCAACTGCTGTTAAGGAGATTAAATAAGTCATGTGGTCTCAAACGGGAAAAAAGAGCGACTTAGCATACTAGCTTCTGACCTTTTTTTAAGTCCTCACCCAAGGACATGTTTTCATTGATCCCAGGGAGGGAGGGAGGGAAGGAGAGAGGGAAACATGGATGTGAGAAAGAAACATCCATAGGTTGCCTCCAGTATCTACCCGGACCAGGGATCGAACCCACAACCTAGGTATGTGCCCTGACCCGGAATCAAACCCTCAACCTTCTGGAGTATAGGACGGCACTCTAATCAACTGAGACACCCAGCCAGGGCAGCTTCTGAATTTGATTGTGAAATTGAAAATTTAAGACTCTGAGTCTTTAGAGGACAATATTTTATATGACTTTTCTGAAACTCAAGCATTGATGACAACAGTATCTTTCTAGGGAAAAAAAAAGAACTATGGTATTCCATTCCATTTAGTCATTCAACATGAAGACTTCATTGTGCAATCTTTTACAAGAACCTGAACCATTCCATTTTGCTACAGGAACATGTTACAATATTCTTTAATCTTTTATATTTGTGCAACTAAATGTACTTGAAATGGTTCACATGTGGACACATGTTAAGGCAGGTGTGCAAATAAAAGTAATTAGAACAAAACAAATAACATAAAAAATTTTAATGCATTAATCATTCTAGTGTTTATAAATCTAAAAATAACAATGTTTTGCAAAGATGACCGACTTATCTTCAAAGTTACCTGCCATCAAAGTTCACAAAAGTATTGTATTTTGAATATGCAAGTATAAGAAGTACCAGTAGTAAGGATAAGCTGAATCTATCAGAGATGTATTTGAAGTCATTTAGAACTCAGACCAATCTAATTTTAAGAAAATGAAGAATAGAAAAATGTCATTACAGCCCGGCCGGTGTGTGGATTGAGAGTCGTTCTGTGGACTGAGAGGACTAAAAGGTCCCCCGGTTCAATTTCGGGTCAGAGCACATGCCCAGGTTGCAGTTTCGATTCCCAGTAGGGGCCGTGTGGGAGGCAGCCAATCCATGTTTCTCACATCGATGTTTCTATCTCTCCTTCCCTCTCTCTAAAAAATCAATTTAAAAAATATTTTTTTAAATGTCATTACAGAATCAGATGAATTATTTGTTGTTTAGCACAAATACCTACTTAATCCTTAAATAATGAGATAACTAGTACATTAAAAAATATGATTAATCTAATATTTTTTTTAATGTACTACTAGTTTAACTATATGTTTCAAAATGAAATCTAAAAGGAATATGAGGGAAAAAATCTTCAAATTGCTACAACCTCTTTACTTTCAGAATAGAACTGATTTCAAGGCATACTTTTTGCAAATAATTTCTGAGTGATGAATAAATGATACTCAATATTTATAATAAGTGATAGAATAATAGTTTTGGCCTGATACTACAGTTCAGAGTTTAAGGTTTTACTTTTTAAATAATGCTGAAACAAAATTAGAAAAATGCTTATACCTTAACAAACTGTAAGATGCTAGTCCCTGCTCAGTTTCAATTTTGCAATTATCACACTCTCAATATTTGGGATTTTTATACAGCCAGACCCTGATGACTTGATATTCAAATCCAGAAATGAAAAAGAAAATACAAGTTAGTGCTATAAGTCAATGGGCTCGAAAGCATTTCAATCCCCCTTGAAATCTAGCTCCTCGGTTATCTTCCTAATATTACTGAACCCTAGAGACAGCATAGTTCAGTAGTCTCTCTCTAAAGGTTAGGGGTGTCCACTGTGCCAACAGGACCAAATGTAATGCCTTTTTCTGCCAGTTTTTAGAAATAGAGCAGTTATTTCTGTTGGCCAATATCATCTCAAGAGAGAAAGTAGCATAGAAGGGATGTGAAGGAGGTCAGAAACTCCACATCTTAAAGGCACTCCTAGGAAAGATAATTTTCTTTCCCACCGAGAAAACACACACACACACACACACACACACACACGCACACACACACACACACACACGCGCGCGCGCGCACACACACAGAATTCTAGTAAGAACACAGCAAGTTAACAAGTCATTATGGTAAACTGGATAAGACAGTTAGCCTATTCTTCCTTATATTCATGAAGATTTGAAAATGTGTTCCCAAATATCTTCTAAATTAAATGCATTTTGCAGAAGTAGTGTGGATCGGCATATATGACCATGACTTAGTATTTCAAATCCTATCTCTAACCTTTTGTTTCTAAAAAAGGATATTACCATGCAGCTATATCAGTGTAATTATTATTTTCAGTAATAAAAAAATAGGAACAACTTTGAAAACCCAAGAAATAAACAGTATTAAAATCTCAAAATTGTGGACATAAAAACCTCAAAATAACATTATCCGAAGAAAACTGGACAATAAAGAGTCAAAGGTGCTATCCTTGGCTATCAATTTAAGATATAATCATAGTTGTCTCTGTATAAAATTTTTTTTAAAACCAACACTGATGCCCTGGCCGGTTTGGCTCAGCAGTTGGAGCATCGGCCTGCGGTCCGGAGAGACCCGGGTTCGGTTCCCGCTAAGGGCATGTACCTCGGTTGCAGTTTGTCCCCGGCCCTGGTTGGTTGTACGGGTGACGACCACTTGATGTGTCCCTTTCACATTGATGTTTCTCTCTCTCTGTTCCAATCTCTCCCTCCCACTCTACCTGAACAAAAAATGGAAAAATGTCCTCAGGTGAGGATGATAAAAAATAAAAATAAAAAATAAAACCAACACTGATATTTAATACCTAATTCAAATAAATATTGATGATTTCCCTTAAAAATCAGACTAGTGAAATAAACACTATGTTGCCCCAAACACAAACGACTGGGGTGTAACACTACAATTTCAATAGTTAGGGCATAAAAATCTATTTCTACAGTTGTGTATATTGCTGTCTCTATTTTATAAAAGCTTAAAATAACAGCAATGTTTTGGTTGGGAATAATCTAAAATATATAAAGACAATTTTACCTCATACTTCCATGGATGCAAATGTAATTGCAAAATTTTTACGCAGTTGTGTTACAATGCAAGGCTTGATCTAAGGCAGTGCTGAAAGACACGGAAAGAAGTTAACGGATTCTAAATATACTCTACCCTCACTAGGTAGGTAGAGAAGTTAAGGCTAGACACTGAATGGCAGTAACGCTACTCTTACCCATTCACTGAAATGGGTCTAGACCAGTAGTTCTCAACCTGTGGGTCACAACCCCTTTGGGTCGCCTAAGACATAACAGTAGCAAAATTACAGTTATGAAGTAGCAACGAAAATAATTTTATGGTTGGGGGTCACCACAACATGAGGAACTGTATTAAAGGGTTGTGGCATTAGGAAGGTTGAGAACCACCGGTCTAGACAAACTAGAACAAGTGAAGAAAACTGAATTACGTTGATTTAAGGGGCTTGTGCAATCAACACATGGAAACAGTCCATTGGAAATGGGGTTCTGGCTCTAAAAAGAGCAATCAATAAATAATGTTTGGGATCACCAACCCAGGTAGTCCCATTTGTATCTATGTTGCCATAAAATTTTGTGTATCTCTACTTCAATACTCAAGTTTATTTTGTACTACAATCTGCCCACCCCAGACTGTTACATTTTGAGGTAAGGGTCTCTTATTTATCTAAGCTAGTAAGAAGTTGAGAAGCAATAAAGCATAGTGGTTAAGGAGACTCCGTCAGTTCAAATCCCAGTCCCACCACTTTCTGTCTGAGAGAGAACAGGCATATTTCTTGATCTAATCCCACTAGGATATAAATTAAATGAGGCATGGATTTTTTCCTATTTGTTCACCCACAATAAATACACTTTATGAACTTGCTGCATCTCGATTTCCTTGGCTGAAATGGTGACAATAACAGTTATCTACTTTATAAGTGCAACTGTAAAGATTAGCAAAGATTATTTTAGAAGTGTAAGCTGCTAGTATGATCATCAACAATATCATCCTTTAGCCTCCAGAAGGAGGAGACCCTGGGGAGACTCTCCTAGAAAAGTATTGGCCTGCGTTTGAGAAATAACATGCAACCCAAACACCTAGGAAACATGTCTTGCAGGCATTATCAATGGAAAGTTCCCAGGCAGTCTTACTAAGTGTTTTTTCTTCAAAACCTGCTACTTGTGGAAAATTTACTTAGGCCAGGATGAATGGAGACATACTGAGACAGGCCAGAAGCCAGGACAAGTGGACTAGGGAAACTGAGACAGGTAACTGAACAAACGGACAGAGCAATTTATACCAGGCCCAGAAGGTCACCTCTCTATAAATAACATCTAGGCCTTAGTTCTATTTCAGCGCTAGACCCAGCAAAGCAGCAAAGCCATGTGGGCAACGCTGGGACCAGCTGCAATGAGGAAGGGTCCCCCTGCCTGACAATGACCAGTCAGTGGACAGCACGACCCTGGAGGAGCACACCTAGAAAACGAATGAACATTGTCAATACCCTCCCCTGAGACCTCCCCTAAGATTCTCAAAACAAGAGAAATGTCTCCAGACAAAGGACCCAGCACCTGCCTCCACCTCCACCCCTTTCCTCCCCCACATGCATTTACCTCCTAGACTCTAAGGGACCCCAGGAGGCCTGCAACCAGGGCAGCGAGGACAGTGGCAGTTTATCCCTGTTATGCCCAGGTTCACCCCGAACCTGTCCCCAAGGCTCCCTTTTCTGTTGCCTTAGCCAAAGCAGGCCGGCTCAGGCTCATTTCCCCAGCCTTTTCTGATTTCACCGTCCCCAGCTTTAATAATAAATGTCCCCCCAATCCACCTGGACTCGTGCTGTGAAACTTTCCCTGCGCGAAGTCAAAAACCCCCGGCTGAGACTCACCAGGAGCCAGGTCCCCTTTCCTGTCACCGCACCAGTAAGAAGCGGGGTGCCTATCTGAACCCAAACACTTGGGCCGGGTTAGAAATGGAACATCCAACAGGCAGGGCCGTTTTGGGGGCAGACCCAAAGGAAAGGGGAAACGTGGGTGGACGGCCATACCTTCGAGGATGGTCAAGAAACGTGAACCCTAAAAACAAACCACTTTCCCACCGACGCTGGACAGCGACAGACACTGGAACCACGTGCCCGCGGAGAACACGACGGGCCCCACAAAGGCTGTTCGCCTGCGGTCATTCCAAATCATGTCGCATCCCATTTCTAAAACGTCTAAGAACGGGAAGCGAGTTTGTAACTACCACTGGGACGCTCAAAGTCAAACAGAAAAAAAAGAGGAAGCTTCTGAAGGCGACAACCATATTTAAGGTCAGAAAGTCCCATGCAGGGACCAGCTGAACGGACACGTGGGCCTGGGACCCAGACCCATTTTCACTTCCCGTCACTTGCCCAACTTCAGGGGCGTTCGCTTCCACGGCCGCCTGGGGGTCAGCGCCTCGTCCGCTCGCCCTGCTGGCCGGCCGGGCCTGCGCGCCGCCCTCCACTCCCGCAGGGCGACCGGCACCTCTGCTCCGACCCGGGCCGGCGCTCGCGCCCACGTGGGCCGTACAGCCGGGCCAGACCAGCCCCACACGCCCAGCGCCCCGCGGCATCCGCCTGCCCACACTCGGAGGTGACGAGCCGAGGCCGCAGAGCCCGGCCCCAGCGTGGGGCTCAAGCGCACTCGCGCCAGCCGCTGGCTGGAATTTCAAAGCTGAAAGTAGCCGCTCTGACAAAAACTTCTCGCCTACTTCCGCCCCTTTCGCAAAGGCGGACGGGATAGTAGTTCCACCGGGAACCGAACAGCGAGGGTTCCGGGATGCTCCGAAACTACATCTCCCAGAAGGCACTGCGCAGGGTAGACCGTCAGCCTCAGCGGTTTTGCTCCGAGGGCGCGCGTTCTTTGCCTCGAACGGATTAGCCGTGCTGAGGACGGAAAGAGATCGATATGGGAATTCAGCTGGCCAATGGAAAGCGCAGAAGGGGCAAGGTGGGCAAGGCTTTGTGGTTTCCTTGGATACCGCGGACGCGACTTTGTTGGAGAGGGTGGAGCTTTAGAGTGAGACCCTGGAGGCCACAACCGACAGGGATATCAAGGAGCTTAAATAAGTATCGGTACCAAGGGGAGGAGTAAGGAACTGTGGTTGTAAAGGTGAGAACGACGTGCAGACTCGGAGTACCCTCAGGGGGTGGTGAGGTCTAAACTGCGGGGGAATCCCTAGGCAAGGGGATAAAAAGCCAGACTGGGACCCTGTGAGGGAACTTACTCTGACAATGTTAGGACTAGAGCTAGATCCTGCCTCGTGCTGACTCGACGTGATCTTAGGCCAGTCATCAGGCGTCTCTGTTTTAATTGCTCACTCTTCAAATGAGGTCAGTAGCACCTTCCTTGACTTATCTCAAAAGGGTTTTGTAAGGATCAAATGAGATAATGGATGTGAACTCAGAGCACAGGCCACAAAATGGCACTGTACAGTACTGTATTTTCATTTTAGGGATGACTTTGAATCCAGGTTACCAAGAAAAATCTGAGAGATCAGGACTTGTGTTGACAGCAGCACTGATCTCTGTCTCCAAATGATCCTGGGTTTTAGGACTGAAATAAGACGCATAAAGGAGAGTCAATGTGGTGCCATGGGAAGAACATGGGACTGATTATTTTCCTGGCTCTGCCTCTGGTTTATCTGTGTCACCTGCGACTGTTTCTTCAACCTTAAGATGAAGAGGGATTTTTACAGAATGACTCTATGGGGCCTCTTTTACCTTTTATTATTCCGTGGGTAATTTAAAAAAAAAAAATTTTTTTTTTCTCCTTTCCTGCTTATCTTTCCCTTTGGGTGCCACTTCCTTTTTCTACAAATTATTCTCTAAGTTCTCAGCAAAAACACTGCAAACAATGACATTTAATAAAATGCAAGTGCAGAAACTGAATGCCTTAAAAATTTGAAGCCCTTGGCCATGTGCAGTAACCAGAATTACTGGGAGCTGTATAGTGACAGAGGTGGGCTAATCTTTTTTCTTTTTTTTTTTTTTTTATCCTCACCCGAGGACATTTTTCCATTTTTTTGTTCAGATAGAGTGGGAGGGAGAGGAACATCGACGTGAAAGGGACTCATCGAGTGACTGCCACCCGCACGACCAACCAGGGCGGGAGACAAACTGCAACCGAGGTTCGTGCCCTTAGGGGGAACCAAACCTGGGTGTCTCGCAGGTCGACGCTCTAACCGCTGAGCCAAACCGGCCAGGGCGAGGTGGGCTAATCTTTACAGGCCCAAGTCCCAGGGTTCTTCGCTACCCATTACCTTTTGTAAAATTTAGTATTTTTTTAAGTTATTTTTTTCTTCTATCTGTCCTAGTCCTTCCTTCTTTCTTCTTCTTCCTCCTAGTGAAGACTCACAATAGGTGCTAGCTTTTAGGTTCACCATGTTCCTACTGAATATGAGCTCTGTTCTTGGCTTTTGTTTCATTTGGTCATAATTATTCCGACTGACTTCCAAACTGTCTTTTTTAATGAAAACCCATGGGAATAACTTCGAAAAAGAATTCAAAAGAGGTGTTGGTTTAAGCAAGTTGAGAACCCACTCAAATTTGTTGAACACATGTCATATATTTTTAGATTAAATAAGAATTTCTACTAGATAATTTTGTTTCTATGGTAATTTCTGACAAACCAAGTAAATGGAATTGGCAACTGACCCTTAATTGTCTATCTGGTAAAATGATTATTTTACTATTTTGAAGTAAATATAATAAAACTTAAAATAATTGAAAAATTAGTTTTCTGATCATGAGTTTTTAAGTAGAGAAAATTATTTATAATTAACACTCATACAAGATAGTAAGAAGTTATTGAGCCCTGGCTGGTGTGGCTCAGTTGGTTGGAGCACCATCAATGCACCGAAGAGTCTTGAGTTCAATTCCCAGTCAGGGCACATACCCAGGTTGTGGGTTCAGTCCTCAGTCAGGATAATTTCAAAGGCAGCCAATCATTATTTCTCCCTCCATCTATGTTTCTTTCTCTCTCTCTCTCTCCCTCTCTTTCTCTCTCTCCCTTCCCCTACCATCAATGGAAAACATAGCCTTGGGTGAGAATTTTTTTAAAAAGTTATTGCCCAGTCAGTGTTGCTCCAGTGGGTTGAGCGTTGGCCTACAGATTGAGAAGTCCCCTTTCAATTCCGGTCAGGGCACATGCCAGGGTTTTGTGCTCCATCCCCGGTAGGGGGTGTGCAGGAGGCTGATTTGTGTGTCTCTCTCACATAGATGTTTCTATCTTTCTCTCCCTACTTCCCTCTCTAAAAATAATAATCAGAATTTTTTAAAAGTTAATGATACCTGGAAAAGTCTAATGATTCATGTATCAGATCTGTTCACATGTCAATAATGACTAATAAAAATACTACCTTCCATCTGTATGACATTATAGTTTCAGAGCATGTTCACATGTATCCTCACAAAACACTGTTTAGCAGAGCAAGTATTATTATCCTCATATTATAGATGAGAAAACAAATTCAGAAAGTTTAAGGCTAAAGAGTTAAAAGGTCTGGTCCTGTTACCACTCTACCAAAAACTCCTATCTTTCTGACACCTTTGAAGAAAAACAAATTATTCACCAAATGAATGGAGAATCATATATAAATTTCCCCCTTTATTTCGGTGTACTTGTAAGATATTTTTATGTCTTCAATTTTTAAGAAGCTGTTCCTGTGGCCATGAACATGCTCTGCTGGTTGGTGTGTGAGTTATTACAAACTTCCAGCTGTCAGTTCAGCAACATACATTAAGTACCTTGAGAATATGTGTATCTGTGACCTGGAAATTGTGCCTTTTAGCATTTAATGTAAGCATAAAGTCACCGATGGTCAAAAAGACTTATGTTTAAGGTGTTTTGTTTTACAGGGTTATTTATGATAGTAAAGAATTGAAGCACCTTAAAATGTTATAAATAGGAGGGAGAGTGTTAATATAAATTAGTATACATCTGGATTAATATGCAACAATTAAAAGTTATCTTTTGAAGACTATTCACAGATATGGGACTTTTTCCACAATATCATTGTACAGGGAAAACCTCTGGTTTCGCTCCTGGGTGCATTCCCTTCACTCGCATTATGTTACCACACTCACAGCCCCTCTGACACTTCTCATCACCACATGGGGGCTTCTCTCCATCACAAGTAACTCACTTTGACACCAGCTGGGTGTCCTACAATTTAACTCACTGGTGACCCTGTCTACCTGGAGAAAGTGTCAGATCCCACCGGTGAAGGGCTCAGTCTCACAAAACTGCTCGCGCCCACTTCAGATGCCAATCACAAATCGCAGGTCTCTTGGTTACCGCATCTTCTGTCTGATTTGGCCACAAAGTGGAGATTCCCATGACCCTCTCCTCAGGTTGGATGAATTTACTAGACTGGCTCACAGAACACAGGGAAACATTTAACCTACACTGACCAGTTTATTTGAGGATATGATAAAGGATGCAGAGAAACAGCCAGATGAAGAGATGTGCAGCACTATGTCTGGGTGGGTCTGGAGAGCAGAAGCTTCTGTCCCTGTGGAGATGGGGTGTGTCACCCTCTTGCATGGAGTGCGTGCTCCCCATCTGCACAGGGACACAAGAGGCTCCTGCTCTCAGTAATCTTAAGTGAAAAGGGTAGAATACCAAAATGTATGTCTAGTATGACCCCAATTCTCTAATAATAATAGTAATTTTAACATCAAGTTATATTTTAAAATATATTTCATAGAAATAGTTCTAGAGGAAAATATGTGACTTGATAACAGTCATTTTTTTGGCCATTTTTCAAACTGACACAGTTTTATTAATTTATTTTTGTTACAGATGTTTCTTCTTTTTTTCCCATTGCCACCCTCCTCCCCAACCCCCTGACCCTGTCCGCAGCTTTGTTGTCCATGTCCATCAGTTATGCGTACATGCATATAAGTCTGTGGTTACTTGATAACCGTTATTATCTCTAAGTAGTGAGACAATAAATTATTTTTTCAATTTTTGTGTGTGTTTTCAATAGAAAACATATTACATTTATTTATTTATTTGTTTGTTTATTTTTTAATCCTCACCCAAGGACATTGTTGCATTTATCCTCAGACAGAGTGAGAGGGAGAGAGGTAGGAAGAGATAGAGAGAAAATCGACATGACAGACATACATCAAGTGGTTGCCACCGATACGACCCCAACTGGGGCTGGGGAGAAACTGCAACTGAAGTACGTGCCCTTAGTGGGAATCAAACCCAGGACTCGTTGGTCCGCGGGCCCACGCTCTAACCGCTGAGCAAAACTGGCCAGGGCCATATTACATTTATAATTTAAAATAGACAAAGCAGTTCTTAGTATACGTTGCTTCATGCGAATGACTTAATGTGTAAATGTCTATGAATATTTTATTTAACAATTTATATTTCATAAATGGACAGCAGAGGCCATGAGAGAGTTTTCTGAAGAATGGAACCTCACTGAAGGATTATGGAATTCAGGTTAAGTGAGGGGAGCCCAAGGACTTTACTAACTTTCTTAAATATAACTTTTAAAATAAATATATCTTATGACTTCTTATGAAATCTTAATGAACCCTACAATTTATACTACTAACTTACTGTTCTATTAAGCATTCAATGAACAGGTAGGTAGTCCCATTTGAAATTTACATTATTTTTTCCATGCAGATGATGTATCGGAGAAAGTTGTTACTTAATGTGGTCAAATACTCCCACTTTAAATGCCTTGAGAAGTTACCTAGGTTACAAATATCTCATGAAGACTCTTGAGGTAGGGGGATGTGAGTACTTTGTACATGAAAGCAATGTGTGTGGGGGTGTGTGTGTGTTTAAGATAGTATTCATGCCCTGACCGGTTTGGCTCAGCGGTTAGAGCATCGGCCTGTGGTCCCAAGAGACCCGGTTCGGTTCCCGCTAAGGGCAGGTGCCTGGGTTTCAGATTGTCCCCGGCCCTGGTTGGTTGTGCGGGTGGCAGCCACTTGATGTGTCCCTTTCACGTCAATGTTTCTCTCTCTGTTCCTCTCTCTCCCTCCCACTCTACCTGAACAAAAAATGGAAAAATGTCCTCGGGTGAGGATAAAAAAAAAAAAAAAAGAATAGTATTCATTATGCCTGGACAGGTGGCTCAGTTGGTTGGAGCACTGTCCCTTACACCAAAAGTTTGTGGGTTCAAATCCCATTCAGGGCACATACCTAGGTTGCAGGTTCAGTCCCTATGGTAAGCAACTCATCGATGTTTCTCTCTTACATAGATGTGCTCTTCCCCCCCCCCACTCCCTACCCCCCTCAAAACCACTCCCTACCCACCCACCCCCAATCCTCTCTTTCTTAAAAAATCAATTAAAAAAAGATCCTCAGGTAAGGATTTTTTTTAAAAAAAGATAGTATTTATTGCAATCACAGAGTTTACTTACAATAGAAAAAATTTAAAAGCTTACTTTAGACTAGAGTTCTTGTGGTGCTAATGCTTCATTCCATTTCTACAAGGTAGCAATAGTGTTTCAACCAGTCACTCAGTAGTAGCATTGATATATTATTCTCTGAGTAGAAATTACATTTACATTCCATATATTTTGAGGCTTTGTTGTTAGTTATGTATGATTCAGGATTATTACTGATTCCTGATAACTTATTTTTGTCATTTAACAATGACCCTTTTTATCTCTAGTATTGTGTTCTGTCTTTGTGTATATTTCTATCTAATAATATTTTCATCTTTTTATTTCAAACCTGTCACATTGTATTTTGGATTTGTCTTCTGTGAACAGAACACAACTCTATATTTTAAAACTGTTTTATCTGAGAATCTGTTTTAACTGATCAATTTAATTTATTCACATGTTTTGTAATTACTTTTCCATTGGTACTATTCTTGCCATGTTATTTTGTGGTTCCCACTAACCTTGCCTTTTGTGCCTTATTTTGTTTTTCCTCTTTTTCTCCATTCATGTCTTCTTTTAGTCAAAATGTTTCTCTTTACTCACCTTTTTCTTCTATAATAGTTTGGGAGGCTATTTTCTTTTCTTCTAGTCATTATTCTTAAAATTATAGAATAGTCACGGGACTTAGAAGACATATGATCAATATCTTCATCCTCCTTTCGAGCAACAGAATTTTTTAACATCAGTCTTTTCCCTTCCACCTTCCATGTCATTTATTGTCTTGTGGATTCTAGTTCCAACTTGTTTTTGAAGCCACACAAGTAGTTATTATTATTGTTGTCACTCTTTTTAAATAATGCTTTTTAAAATGTAGCAATATTACCAATTTACTGCTTTCCTGTAGATCAGTTTCATTTCTTACTGAAGTATATCCATTATATTTATTCAATGAGTCTCCGAGTTTCGGACCATGTCTAAAAATGACTTTAATTTACCCTCACTTTTAAAATAATTTAGATGACAGTACTGTCTCCCAGTACTTTGAAGAAGTACAATTTTTGTTCATGAGAAGCCTTCTAGATATCTAATTTTGTTTCTTTGTAGAGAGTCTATTTTTTCTCTTTGGTTATTTTTGGAATTTTTTTCTTTGATACTCTGCAGTTTTATTTAATTTTTATATATTTTCATGTCTTTTACTTATCTTATTTTTAAATCTTTATTGTTTAAAGTATTACAGATGTTCCTTCTTTGTTCCCCATTGATACCCTCCTTCCTGCTCCATCTCCCTCCTGCCTTCCCCACGCTATTGTCTGTGTCCATAGGTTATGCATATATATTCTCTGGTTTATCTTTTCCCACCCCCTCCCCACTCCTCTTCCCTCTAAGCTTTGTCAGTTTGTTCCCTACTTCCATGTCTCTGGATCTATTTGGTCCTCAGCTTATTTTGTTCATTGTATTACATAAATAAGTGAGATCATATGGTACTTGTCTTTCTCTGGCTTATTTTGCTTAGCATAATACTCTCCAGTTTCCTCCATGTTGTCACAAAGGATAAGAGTTCTTTCTGTTTTACAGTTGCATAGTGTTCCATTGTGTACATGTACCATACCTTTTTTATCCACTCATCTACTGATGGGCACTTGGGCTGCTATGAACATAGGGGTACATACATGCTTTCTGATTGGTGTTTCAGACACTTAGGATATATTAAGAGAAGTATGATCACTGGGTCAAATGGCAGTTCCATTTTTAATTTTTGGGGAAACACCATATTGATTTCCATAGTGGCTGCATTCCCACCAGCAGTGTACTAGAGTCCCCTTTTCTCCGCACCCTTTCCAGCACTTGTTTGATGATTTGTTGATGGCGGCCATTCTTGCAGGTGTGAGGTAATACCTCCTAGTTATTTTAATTGGCATCTCTCTGATAGTTAGTGATGTTGAACATTTTTCATGTGTCTTGGCCATATGTATGTCCTGTTTGGAGAAGTGTCTTTTAAGGTCCTCTACCTATTTTTTAATTGGATTGTTTGTCTTCTTTTTGTTGAGCTGTATGAGCTCTAACTGCTGAGCCAAACTGGCCAGGGTAATAATAGGTTCTTTTTAAAAACTTCTTTCTGGCATTGAATCAACATATGTGTGTTAAAGGATGGACAGTCCAAATTATATTAATACATATTGATATTGATATGTATTGATTAATACATATTGATACATAGTTCCTCCTGACAGATGTACATGCTACCACCTATGACTTATTTTTGTAGTGGGAAGAGGAAAACAAGTCCATATGTAATTTATAGCTATGGAAGAAAATTAGAAGTAGAGAGAGGAAGCTAGCAGTCCTGAGGCATTACCACATTTAATCTGGATATATCAGTGATTTTCAACCAGTGTGCCACAAGAATTTTTAAAACATGCAATATCTGACTATTTAGTGAGAGGCACTGGCCTTTTTTCCCTTAGATTGTCACATTAAATTGTCACATTAAAAAAAAAAATGACAACAGCCAACACAATAGCTGTCCTTTGTGAATTAAATAAAAATTATACCTTTTGTGTGTGTGTTAGATTGGCAAAAACTGGTATGGCACAGAATTTTTGTAATTACTTTATATGTGCCATGAGATGAAAAGGGCTGAAAATCGCTGGCATATATTCTTTTTTTAAAATTTTTTATTATTAATTTGTTTTTGTTACAGATGTTTCTCATTTTTCCCCCATTGACACCCTCCTCCCCTTTCCCCTCGCCCCATCCCCAGCTTTGTTGTCTGTGTTCATTGGTCATGTATACATGCATGTAAGTTCTGTGGTTTATCTCTTCTCCCACCACCCCCTCTCCTCTGAGACTTGTCAGTCTGTACCCCACCTCTATGTCTCTGGGTTAATTTTGTTCAGCAGTTTGTTTAGTTCATTATATTCCACAAATAAGTGAGATCATGTGATATTTGTCTTTCTCTGTTGGCTTATTTCGCTTAGCATGATACTCTCTAGGTCCTTCCATGCCATCTCAAAGGATAAGAGATCTTTTTTTCTTACAGCTGCATAGTATTCCATTGTGTACATGTACCACAGCTTTTTTATCCACTCATCTACTGATGGACATTTGAGTTGTTTCCAGATCTTAGCTATTATAAATAGTGCTGCTATGAACACAGGGGTACATATATTCTTTCTGATTGGTGTTTCAGGTTTCTTAGGGTATATTCCTAGAAGTGGGATCACTGAGTCAAATGGCAGTTCAATTTTTAACTTTTTGAGGTAACACCATAGTGTTTTCCACAGTGGCTGAACCAGTCTGCATTCCCACCAGCAGTGTACTAGGGTCCCCTTTTCTCCACACCCTGGCCAACACTTGTTTCATGACTTGTTGATGGCGGCCATTCTGACAGGTGTGAGGTGATACCTCATAGTTTTAATTTGCATCTCTCTGATGATTAGTGACATTGAGCATCTCTTTATATGTCTCTTGGCCATTTGTATGTCTTTTTTGGAGAGATGTCTATTAAGGTCCTCTGCCCATTTTTAATTGGGTTCTTTGTCTTCCTTTTGTTGAGTTGTATGAACACTCTATATATTTTGGAAATTAACTCCTTATCTGATGCATCATTGGCGATTATGGTCTCCCATATAGTGGGGTCCTTTTCTGTTTTGATGGTTGTTTCTTTTGCTGTGCAGAAGCTTTTTAGTTTGATGTAGTCCCATGTGTTCATTTTTTCCTTTGTTTCTGTTGCCTTAGGTGATGTATCAGTGAAAATTCTGCTGCGTATGATGTCTGAGATTTTGTTGCCTACATTTTCTTCTAGAATTTTTATGGATTCACAAGTTACATTTAAGTCTCTTATCCATTTTGAGTTTATTCTTGTGTGTGGTGTAAGTTGGTGTTCTAGCTTTATTTTTTTTGCAAGTAGCTATCCAATTTTCCCAATACCGTTTATTGAAGGGATCGTCTTAACTCCACTGTATGTTCTTGCCACCTTTATCAAATATTAATTGAGCATATTGTCTTGTGTCAATTTCTGGATTCTCTATTCTGTTCCATTGATCTATCTGCTTGTTCTTATGCCAGTACCAGGCTGTTTTGATTACAGTGGCTTTGTAATATAACCCGAAATCTGGTAATGTGATTACTCCTACTTTGTTGTTCTTTTTCAAGATTGCTGTGGCTATTTGGGGTCTTGCTGGCATATATTCTTTATGAAGCAGAAAAATTATTGTTACTCCCATTTTAGAGAATAATAAAGATATTTAATGAATAAATGACATGCCTGTGGCCACTTGACTAATAAATTCAGCAACCAGAGCCTAGCTGGCCTTCTGGATTTATATTATAGATTATACTTTCCATATTACAAGAATGGGGATCCTATGATCAAGGAGAAGCTAATTTGATAAGGTAAACATGAGAGATGATACATGTTCAACAGAAGGTCCAGACCTGAAAATTATGACAGTTGGTTATATACAGTGACAGATGGAGACTAGACATCGATGGTGAACACTCAATGCAATATACAGATGATTTGTGAGAGTATTGTATACTTAAAACTTACATGATGTTATTAACAAATGTCAGACCAATCAATTTAATTTTTTTAAAAGAAAAAATTACGACAGTTGGAGTTATCTCCTTTGGCAAGAGTAGAGTGCTGGTATACTCTTGTGTTGCATGTAAATTCATAGATTTCATAGATAAAAAGAGCAAACAATGAAATTGACATTCTCTTGTGCAATGGAGGCCTCTCTTGGAAGGGCAGCCATCCCAATGCCACCAAAGTGGGCCAATAAAGACATTGCCAGCCAAGACAGGGCTCTTTTAGAAATCACTCTGGGTCACTTGAATACTGAGCACATCAATGGCCAGTGCACAGAGCTGGCTTCATAGGTGTCGTGACCTGTGCACTCATATATGGACCTGCTCTCAGAAGGGTCTTGCATTTAGTTTAATGCTCTGGTATCACCATCTTGATATTTTAATATTTTATTTTTGTGCTTATGCTTTGCAAGTAAAGTCTGATAGGGCAAGTGAGCATAGACAGGAGCTTCAGAGACAGGCGGGTGGCAGTGCACACAGGCATAGGCCCGAGCGGGGCCACAGCAGGCAGCGAGGGGGTTGAGCACTTAGCCTGGTGGTCTGCAGCGCAAGTGCAGGTCTTAGGCAGTATGGGGCTCCCTGGGTGTTGGTCTTATATTGCAAATATAATTAATTAAACTTTGTGTTGTATTTCAGGATGAAGGTTTATTGATGAACCCAATCAATGAACAGTAATTGAGTGCCTACTACAGTGCTCAGTAAACAAAATTAGGTTTCTGGCCTCATGGAGCTTACATTCTAGTTATATATGTAATTTCCCCAGTTAATGCAACAGTAATCTACTTTTTAAAATTAAAATGAGTGATTTGTGTGTAACAATGTGGAGAATCTTTATAACCAAGCAGGCTTTTATAATAACATGATTAGAGCTAACTTTTCTTACCTGGATAGTTCCATTGGAGAATAGCTTCAACTGGTTGAGTTCTGCTTGCTTTCATTATTTTCCATTAATTTTACTTTATAAGTGAAGACATCCCTAAGTAGCTGAATATAGGATGATCTTATTTTAGAATTGTGAAAAATGGGAGATAGGACCACAGACCCAGAACAAAAAAAGGAAGAGGAAAAGGATGAAAAGGATCAAGAAGATCCCGTTGATGCCATAGCACCCACAATTAACATCCAGATGAGCAGTTTGTTGATTTATCTACAACTCCACCTTTCATTAGTCTGCATGGGGTATAATTATTTCTCTTCATGTGTTACTACAGTAAGACCTGAATCATCTACCTGAAAATTCAGATGAAGTTCATATCATTATCAAAATAATATATTACATATAACCTGTAGGTACTATGTACAGTTTGATGCACTTTAAAATAAAATAGTTTCTCACTTATCTTCCAAGAGTTTATCATATAATCTGGAACTAATGCAATAGTGTAGCTTCTGATACACTTATAGTATAATAAATATTTGCATATATACAGTAAGTGAAGTACATTCCATAGGTTGGCAAATGAAGTAAAAGAGATTTATGTCATCATTGATATACTTTTTACTTCCATAAAATGAAGATAAAAGAACTTGTCATAGCCCTGGCTGGTTTAGCTCATCGGTTAGAGAGTCGGCCTGCGGTCTGGAGAGACCCAGATTCGGTTCCTGCTAGGGGCACGTACCTCGGTTGCAGTTGTCCCTGGCCCTGGTTGGTTGTGCAGGTGGCAGCCACTCGATGTGTTCCTTTCACGTCGATGTTTCCCTCTCTCTCTCTCTCTCTCAATCTCTCTCTCTCTCTCCCCCTCCCTCCCTCCCCCACTCTATCTGAACAAAAAATGGGAAAAAAATGTCCTCAGGTGAGGATAAAAAAAAAAAGTCATATAATGCAACAAAGAATACATGTTCACCTAATTAAATGTAGGTACCCTAACAGAGCACTGTGCTGTTTCCTTCAGCAGAAGAGGAAAAAAGAGAGGAATATTATATATATTCTCATTGCCTGTTTTAAAATTTTTTTTTTCTTTATTGATTTTTAGGAAGAGTGGATGGGAGAGGAAGAGAGAGAGAGAAACATCAATAAGAGACAACATTGATTGGCAGCCTCCTGCATGCCCCCCACTGGGGACCAGGCCCACAACCGTGGGCATGTGCCCTGACAGGGAATGGAACTGGCGACCTCTTGGTGTATGGGTTGATGCTCAACCACTGAGCCACATCAGCCAGGTTCATTGCCTGACTTTTTAAAAAAAAGGGATGAACATTTAGGAAATACCCATATAGGAGGATTTTAAAAAAGATATTAACTGACCATATATGCAACTGTTACTGTGTTATGCTTGAGCGCTATACCTTATAATATGGTTTAATTCTAGACTATTAACTTTATGTGAATATAACTGAATTAAACATCTAAGAAATTTAATAAACAGTCATAATAAAAATAAGGTAAAAAGCCTTAAAGCGAAAACAGAGTTTATTCAAAACCAAGAATCAAAACTAAATCTGCCCCCAAATATTTTGTTTATGTAAATACTTTAAACAATTACCACAGTTACTGTTGAGTGTATATTTATATATATATATATCATATAATATGTGTAATGTAATATATAATATATACAGTATCAGGAGCATGTGATGTCAACATGTCCCATTACTGGTGTGTTAACTTAGATCACTTGATTAGGGTGATGACTTCTAGATTTCTCCTCTATAAAGTTATTATTTTTCCCCTAGCTGGTGTGGCTCAGTGGACTGGTCCTCGTCCCATGGACTGACAGGCCCCGATTCCTGGTCAGGGCACATGCCCTGGTAGGGGGCGTGCAGGAGGCAGCCGATCGATGTTTCTCTCTCACACTGATGTTTCTCTCTCTTCTTCTCTCTCTAAAAAATCAATTTAAAAAATTGGAAAAGAAAACAGTTATTTTTCTGTTTGAAATTAATGAGCACCTATGCTCTGAGAATTTTTAAGTACCCTACCCCACCTAAAATTTTCACCTGTTAGTTTTAGGTCTCTTGATGGTTCTTGCCCAAATCAATTATTATTATTATGGTTGCCAGATGGTGATTTTCTGATTCTATCATTGCTTCTACATTTGTTAGTTGGATTCCTATTGCAAGGAAGTACTTTCTCTGTCTGTCTAGTCTATCTATGTGGACTATGAGTTCTTATTCTATTAAATGGGGTAGGAACTATCATTGTCATCACTCATTTTGATACTTCAGTTGTCCCAGATTTGATTCTTTGTGCACTCTCTAGTTTATGTCATAAGAATATGTACCAGGCTCACCTTGCATTTTCTTTGCTCCAACCCTGGATTCAACCATTTTTCAAAGGATTCCTTGTTACTTTTAGTGGAGAATGATATTTGAAAACTAATGTGTTAATACTGGGCATGTTCACTGCTACTCGTTTTGTCATTGCCTCTGAGTCCTCTTAGCAGACAGAGCTGTGAAAGAGAAGCGTAATTATATGTATTCACAAATTTATATCTATTTCTGTATTAACCTTTAAATATTTAAAACCATGAGTTCATATCTCTAGTTTTAATATTTTTTTTATCTTTATTGTTAAATGTATTACAGATGTTCCTCATTTTTTCCCCCATTGACCCCCTCCTCCCCACTCCTACCCCCCTCCTGCCTTTTCCCACACTGTTGTCTGTGTCCATTGGTTATGCATATATGTATATAAGTTCTTTGGTTTATTTCTTCCCACCCCCCAAAACCCCCTTCTCTTTGAGGTTCGCCAGTCTAGCAACCAATTTGTTCTTCTTAATCCCTTCACCTTTTTCACCCATTCCTCTAACCCCCCTTCCATCTGGCAACCAACAAAATGTTTTCTGTATCTATGAGAATGTTTCTGTTCTGCCTGTTCATTTTGTTTGTAGATTCCATTGTCGGTAGATATGTATTCACTGCCATTTTGTTTGTTCATATATTTTATCTTTTTCTTCAAAAGGACCCTTCAACATTTCATATAATAACAGTTTGGTGGTGATGAACTCCTTTAACTTTTTCTTGTCTGGGAAATTCTTTATATGGCCATCGATTCTAAATGACAGCTTTGCAAGATAGAGTAATCTTGGTTGTAGGTTCTTACTTTTCATCACTCTGAATATTTCTTGCCACTCCCTTCTGGCCTGCAAAGTTTCTTTTGAGACATCAGCTGACAGTCTTATGGGAACTCCCTTGTAGATAACTAACTGCTTTTCTCTTGCTGCTTTTTTAAGATTCTCTCTTTGTCTTGAAACTTTTGCATGTTGATGATGATATGTCTTGGTGTGGGCCTCTTTGGGTTCATCTTGTTTGGGACTCTCTGTGCTTCCTGGACTTGTATGTCTGTTTCCTTCACCAAGTTAGGGAAGTTTTCTGCCATTATTGTTTCAAATAGGTTTTCGATTTCATGTTCTCTCTCTTCTCCTTCTGGCACCCCCAAGATGTGAATGTTGGCACGCTTGAAGTTGTCCCAGAGGCTCCTTACACTATCCTCATTTTTTTGGATTCTTTTTTCTTTTTGCTGTTCTGATTGGGTGTTTTTTGCCTCCTTATATTCCAAATCAATGGTTTGCTTCTTGGCTTTACCTACTCTACTACTGAATTTGTGTAAATTATTCTTTATTTCAGTTAGTGCCTCCTTCATTTCTGACTGGTCCTTTTTTATGCTCTTGAGGCCCTGAGTGAACTAAGTTCGCTGAGGTTCTCACTAAGTTCATTGAGTATCTTTATAAGCAGTATTTTGAACTCAGCATCTGTTAGGTTGCTTATCTCCATTTCGCTTAGTTCTTTTCCTGGATATTTTTTCTGTTCTTTCATTTGGGACCCGTTTCTTTGTCTCCTCATTTTGGCTTCCTCCCTGTGTTTGTTTCTATGTCTTACTTAATGGGAAGTATGGGGCTAACTGAGAACAGATGCTGCTTGTTAGAAAGAATTTAGGAAAACCTAAAGCAGGATCCAAGACAGGCCAATCCTATGGTTAAGCACTAGCAACAGCTTGGGTGGGCCTGAAAGTTGGGTGGGGTGGGCGGGGCCTCAGGGAATCACCAGGGCGGGGCTACCAGTGTGAGCCTTGTTGCTGGAGTCCCAGATATGGCGGCTATCTGCTGCCCCAGGGAAGGGCTCACCAAAGGAACTAAGGCCTCTGACAGCACGTTTGTCCCGGAGAAAGCCCCCTCTCCAGCCCTTGCTCCAATGCCAAACAGCTCAGTTCTTCCCTGTATGTCTCTGGCGCCCCTCCAGCTGCCTCCCCTCCAAGCTTAGAGGGAGTGAGTCCGATTAAGTCCCTGCGCGGACCCTTTAAGGAGCTGCCTGGGTCTCCAGCTGCGTCAGCTTCCCTGATCCTCAGTTCCCACTGGTTTTTCCAGCCAGAAGTTATGGGGATTCTCTTCCTGGCACTGCAGCCCTGAGAGGGGTGTCTGGTGTGGGACAGGGACCCCTCAGTCCTCAGGGAGGACCTTCCCAGCCGAGGTGTCCTCCTGATGTTTATCCGCCACACGTGGGTGTGGGACCAGCCCGTCCCCTCCGCCCCTCCTACCAGTCTGGATGTGGCTGCTGCTTTAATTCCTTAGTTGTAGGACTTCCATTCAGCTTGATTTCAGGCAATTTTGAATGATGGTTGTTCTGTAGTTTAGTTGTAACTTTGATGTGGTTGTGGGAGGACGCGATACCGCGTTTACCTATGCTGTCATCTTGACCAGAAGTAGTTTTAATATTTTTAAATGAGCAGGATTCTCTGTTTCTGCTAAAATTCATCATATGCTCAACTTTGCAATAGGATTTCTACTTTTACATCACTACCCTTAATAATTCTATCAAATAAAAAATAAGTCTAAACTACAGTAGGCCACGTGACAACAGAATGTGTTATAGCATATGATGCGGTGTGATCACATGCTAATTGTTTTTGAGAAGTGACTTGTGGGTTTAAGTATGTACACTATAGTTATAGATATGTAATATTTATGTTGGCAAAATTACTACAATGTTTTTTCCAACATATGGCCTATTCACGAAAATTTTTTAGAAATAACAGTAAACTAATAACAAAAAAACAACTTGTTAATTTAAATATAAGCAAACTTGGTTAAACATATTTTAAAATGAGCAGGGTATTAATTTTTACATATGACCCATTATGGACTGGAATGTTGTCTGTTAAATCTGAAGTTCATTAAATCGAGGTCCATAAAATCGAGGGTTTGCTGTCATTTTACTGCATGTGAACTGTGCCTCAAGCCAGCAAAATCTTCCAGAATGAATCATTGGCTTCCAACAACTTTATTTCTATAATAAATACCACTGCGGTTGCTCTTATTAGCATCTGTAACTTTGTTTCCTAATTCTTTTAACATTCCTCTCAGATTTGTGAATCTTACAAAAATTTATAGCCTACTTTGTACAGTCTATCCCCCTTCAGTTGTATAAATAGAAGCTCTATCTGCAGAAGAGCAAGGGTTCAGATGACAATGGAAAGCAATCAGCAACTCGTTCCAAAGGTCCAGATGCGTACATCACATCGCAATAACCAGAGGCCGCTCACGCACTTATTGTTATTAATGTGAGTCCCACAACTGGCCCAGTACTGCTGAGCAGCAAAACATGGATGTCAGGCTCTCATCTAATCTTGCCTACAGGATTTGTTCAGTGTAGCACTTTTGTTCAGTGTAGCACTTGTGGCACTCTGCAGTTTGTGCCCAGACTGTTTCTGCAACTAGTAATTCACTTAGACCTTCACGATCTTCTGTTTATGTTGCTCCTTAGGAAGTCTCTCGTATCCGGTGCCTGGGAAACTGGCACATCTTCACTGAGCATAATGCAAGGTCATGGACTTCCACAAGTCCTCCGGTCCCAATGCCTCTTGAAAAACTGTGCCATTCAAGCTAAAAAATCAAACAAGATACTTGATAGGCCACACTTTACAAACCCTTTTCTGTTCTAACCTTTTAGAATCTGACTCAATTCCAAAGTCCTTTGAGAGACTTTGCCTGAGCAGTCAGTTCCCAGTTGTTTCTCCAACCTCTCAACTATGACAGCATTTGTAGGCTGCACCTGTCACTTGGTGCCAAGGTCATTAACAAATATTTTTTGAATATTATCTCATCTTAAAATATTTGTTATAAAAAATTTAGAACCCCACTGACATTATGATCACATTCAGCAGCAAGACCAAACAGGGCAGCACAGGCCAGATGGTGGAGTTGGTTGGACATCGTCCCATATACCAGAAGGTTTGGGAATTTTACAAATTGATGTTTTAAATAAACTGTATATTAAAAGAAAAAAATAATATTAAATATTTAACACTGTATTCAAATATTTCTCCTTAGTCTCCCTTCCTTCTCTTAGTTATCACACTTCCTAATAGCTATATTTAGAGAATATGCACTTAAAAACTTCCAGATTTCTTTTAAAAATCTTTTTACAAGTGTTGCTGTTGGTGGTGTGTTTTTGCTTTTCCTTCACACATCCAGGCAGCCTTGGAAGAATTTTGTTCAACTGTCAAGAGACTTTATTTTTTTATTATTATTATTTTTTTTATTATTATTATTTTTTTAATCCACACCCGAGGACATTTTTCCATGTTTTGTTCAGATAGAGTGAGAGAGAGAGAGAAACATTGATGTGAAAGGGACACATCGAGTAGCTGCCACCCGCACGACCAACCAGGGCCGGGGACAAACTGCAACTGAGGTACATGCCCTTAGCGGGAACTGAACCTGGGTCTCTCTGGACTGCAGGCTGATGCTCTAACCGCTGAGCCAAACCAGCCAGGGCTGTCAAGAGACTTTAAACAGACTGCAATTTATTAAACAATGCCTAAAGATTCCATGTTCTCATAAAGGTTGTTGTTTTGTTCTGTTTTTAGCCCTGACAGTCAAGAGGCATCAGAGATATGAGGTAAGGGGTACACTAATTACTGGACATAAAACCTCAAGTTCAGATGACAGGAATGGCACTATCTGTCAAGGCCATGTCTAAGAACGGGCAGGCTCAAGTGTCTTACATCCTAAGAGTTTGAGAAGGAAAATCTCTGGTCGGTCGATGGGAAAGCTCGGTCAGAATGTGTGTTCATGCTCGCCCTGCATGTCCTGGCCATGTAGCCTCAGCACCCATCCAGGTTCTCAAGCCCAACCTGACTTAATGGGACATTTCTCAGCTTATGGTCCTCCAGGGGCACCTCACTGCCCACCATAGGGTTCCACTCACTTTGTAAACTATATTGATCACCTTCTGCATGGGAAATCTTACACAGAAGCACAATGTGTAAAACAGATTTGGATGTGGTGGATGTAGAGGTGCGGGATGCAGAGGTGAATGTGGTGGATGTAGAGGTGCCGGATGCAGAGGTGAAGGTCCCCCGTTCTCTTCCCCTCACCTCTCCATCAGCATCAGCACCACTGCCCCAAGGCCCTGAGCACACTGGGGAAAACTGTCTGTACAGAAAGTTTTAGGGCTGAGTAAAACTGAGCCCTTCCTCTCCCATCTTCAAATCTGCCTCCCTCTGCACAGCCACACATCTGCCCCCAGAATGCCTTACAGAGCAGTTTAATGATCGATACTGGTTCCATCAGGGAGTGCAGAGGGGGCCACAGCCCATCACACAGCCAGACTTCCCCATATTTCTGTGGCCTAATACACGGTGGAGGTTGATACCCCCAGAAAACTGAGACATATATGAACAGCAGCTATAAATCCTTGTGTCCCATGCTGTGTTCAGCTTCTGGACACTTGTGCATCCTTGCCTGTCTCCACATCCTTCAGGGTCCAGCTCACATGCCACCTCTGATTCCCCCGCATGGCGTGTTCAACTGACAGGTGTCACTGAACACTCCTGGGAAGCCCACGAGAAGAAGTGGAATAGTCCTGCCCACGGGACTAGCCTGGCAAAGGAGGACAGGCTAACTCAGTGTTGCCTCACAGTGTGCCCAGGGCACTCTGGGAGCCCAGGCATCTGACTCAGTGGGTGGGACAGAGTGGAGCTGCAAGCACTTCTCAGAGGGGACAGCTCCAACTGGGTTTTGAAGGCTGAGTAGGAGTTGGTGGCAAGGATGAAGGGATAGGTTCTGCTGTGGGAGCTCAGGCCTGAGAGTATGGTGATACTGGTGCGTGCTGGTGGGCAGACCGGATGGAGCACAGATGAGAGTGCTGGGGGCAGTGGCCAAAGAGGGAGAGCTGGGCCTTCTTCCTGCTTGAAGCCCCCTGTGTGCTCCAGCTCACATCACTGATAGCAGTTGGGGCTCTTACCCACGCAGATCCCCTCAGGATGGGTTGCAGGCAGCCGAGGCCAGTGGGGAGAACACAGGTCTGGAGCTCTCCAGGTGGAGTTCAAGCCCCCGCTTCACCCCTTGCTGGCTTTGTGACTTGGGGCTCATTCCTTAACTGATGCAAGTGAGGCTCTGCATGTGTAGGAAGGGACTGTTCCTGCCTCCCTCTCGGGGCTGTTGTGCAGTGTGATGAGGCAGGGACAGAGACTGCCTAGTGCAGGCCCGGGACAGGCAGCGGGAGGACACCCAGGTGACTGCAGAGTCTTAACGACCAAACCCAACCCGCTGCCCGGCTTTGATCAGAACTGTCCATGGACAGTAAGGGGCATGGTCTCCCCTCTACCAAGAATCCTGGATTCTGGCCCACGCAGGGGAAATGAACACGTGATGGGAAAGCAGGCGCTACCGGCCACTCCCCGCTGAAAGGACAGCGGAAAACTGCCCACCGAGAGAAACGGACATGTTCCCTCGGGAGTGCTCCCAAACTGGGACGGCTTTCAGGGGAGACTCTGTCGCCCTAAGATCCTGAGTGGTGCTGGGAGGGTCCGGGGGGCGAGAGAGCTAAGAGAGGAATGAGCTGAACCGCAACCCAGGGCGTGCAGGGCACCTGGGACAGGATTAAGTCAGCGGACACCTCCTGTGAGGGGGCTTGTGAGGGCCCAGCCGCGGCATTGCACACCCAGCCTGTGCCTGACGCACAGTAGGTCCACAGCTCTTCCCTGTTTGTTGTGTCTGCAGGCTCATCATTTCCGGAAACTGCCCAGAGCTGTAGTTTCTCTGAGTGCTGGTGTCAATGTTCCGGTAGAGCCGTGTATTGAGCGAAAACTCGTCCCCATGGCCGTGTTTTCCAGGACCCAGATCAGGAGAATAAGGGTCGAGTTGAGAGGCCGAGACTCAGCCCTCAAACCCGGGTCAGACTCTTAGTCCCACCCCTTCCTTGTTGAGGGACCAGCTCAGGGAAGTCCCATACCTGTCAGCAGGTACACTCGTGCACCCAGTCGAGGTTATACAGGTCAAACACTCTAAGGCCATGGAGTCAGCAGTTAGAGTGTCGGCTTGCAGACTGAAGGATCGCAGGTTGGAGTCCGGTCAAGGACACGTAGCTGGGTTGCAGGTTCAATCCCCAGCCTGGTCAGGGTCAATCGATATGTCTCTCTCCCTCCCTCCTTTCCACTCTCTCTAAAATCAATGGAAAAATATCCTCAGGGGAGGATTAACAAAAAAGATAAAAAATTAAAGTAGACGCTGAGGAAGTGTTTCCTTCCCGAATTAAATTGTTTCTTGATTCAGGACGTTGTTCCATAGAGACGGTCCCGTGGGCCTGGCCTGATGAAAGTGGTGCAGGAGCTAAAACGTGACACAGAACTGCCCAGGGCAGCAGCTGTGTCCCTCGGGGGTCGGTTTGGGTCCAGATGCCTGGAAGACGCTTTCGTCATGAACCAAGTGCCTCAGTCTGACTGTTCTCGTGTATGTTTTTGCTGACCAGGAGCTGAGAGAAGACAACAGCGTTTTGATGGAAACCAAGTCCATGGTGGAGGAACAGCTGACCATTGCTCGGGCCTGGGGTGATCAAGTCCACGAGCTGGAGAAAGAAAACCTGCAGCTGAAATCGAAGCTTCGCACCCTGGAGCTGGTATGACAGCTGCTGTCACCGCGTGTGAAGCAGACTGGGGCAGCTTCATGTGGATGCTGTGTCATCGCTGATGCTCAGCTCCTGGGGATGCTCTGCTGGGACGGTGCTGTGGCCGCTGACTGCCCAGAGGCGCTCGCTAAGGTCAGAGCTTGAGTGGGCGCCACGTCACACCCACGCAGCAGACAGGGCTGGAGTGCGTGCTTTTCTGTGAGGATGTATGTATGTGGGGTCTGCTGGCGTTCGTGGTGTGGGTTGAGCTGTGATTTGTGTGTCTACAGCCTTGCCAAGGTTAGTGAGGCCTGCTAAGGGGCTACGAGACTGCCTGTGACCATATTGATTTAAAGCCCTTTGCTGTGAATCACTTTGTTCAGACTCCACTGGGTTGGAGACCTTAGTCAGGTCTCTTCCTCACCTAGGTCACTGGGTCAACATACCTTTTAGTGGGTGTAACTCTCACAGCTGGGCCCCGTGCTGGAGTCGTTTCTGTGCGGCTGTGTTTTGGGAAATGAGCGGGTGCACAAAGGCCCTTCACCCTGGGGGGATGAGGGTAGATGTCTGGGGGCCTGAACCTGACCAGAGGGGGCTCCGGGCTGCATCCTCACCCCTCCCCTCCCCCTGCACTAGGCCCAAGACACAGACCAGAAACACACTGAGGAACTCATAGAAAAGAACATGGTCCTCGAGATTGCGCAGAAACAGCGCATGAGCGAGTCCGCCCACCTGGTCTGGGAGCTGGAGCAGCTGTCGGAGAACATAAACCTGTCGGATGACCTTTCAGATGGTAGGTAGCCGCCCTGGTGCCTGGGAGGCAGCCTGGCTGTGGCTTCTTCCTCATCCAGGGGCTGAGCCCTTGGCTGTGAATCTTGGGTGTCAGCCCACCCTCACCCCATGTACATTGAAGTTTATTCAAGGGCCATTTGGAACCCTTTGATTGCAATCTCCCCAAGGAGAACATGAGGGACTAGCAGCCTTGATGTCAGGACATGAAACACAAAGTAGGTGTTGCCAGATTTCTCAGTTCCACATGGACATTCCCAGGAGAGCCCAGATTACAGCATGCTGACAGCCAGGGGACTTCTTAGATCTCTCCATGGATGACTGAAACTCCTGGGGGGCAGATGTCCCCAGTGGTCACTGATGTCCGTTATAAATGGAGATTATTTCCTGGGCATTTTGTCCTTGGTTTCCTTGCATAATTGGGCAGGATGGATGCACTCTGCTCTCTGTCTCCCTGGGTCGGGGCTGCTAAGTGGCAGCTTCTCATGGGACCCAGGCTTCTTCCTCTTCTTGTGGTTTCCTTGTGCCCAGCACCCCAGACGAGGTGTTGAGTTGGCAGGGGAAGGGGGTGGAGTGGCAGTGGCCAGTGCAGCAGGAGGCCTGAGACCAGGAAACAGCAGCCGGCTCCTCTGTTCACACGGAGCACACGTGCACCCGAGAGTGCAAGTTCGTGCTCACTGAGAGCTTCACAGAGCAGGGGGGCGTCAGGCTGGGGTGGGAGGGGGGGCGTCAGGCTGGGGTGGGAGGGGGGGCGTGCTCTTCCAGTTCTGAGAAACATGCCTAAGCATCATGGAGAGGCTTTGAAAGCAGCTGGATATCCAAGGGGTCCCATTAGTTCCATACCTACAATCGGCTCATTAAACTATTAATTGTGAGCAGTGAGATGGTTCTGTGGTTTGGAGTCTGGGCACTGCTGGGCGGTGTGGGGGGATCCCTGCTCTGGAGTTCAGGTTCATGGGGAGGAGCACTGCCCTCTGGTGGAGCAGGAGGATAGTGCAGGCTGGCGGGACCAAATGTATTTCTGTCAGAGGCCAGGGTGGCAGATGGGGTTGGAGGCCTCACTGATTCAGATCAGTATAGTTCGTGAGCCCTTTCAGGTCAGTGCCATGGCTTATTGTGGATGTTCCCAGCTCCTGCTGCTTAGCTGGCAGCTAATAAACAAGCATGAGTGTGATTGTGTGTGGATGGTGTGCTGGCCTCTGGAGTCAGAATGACCTGACTGACAGTCCTGGTTCCTCCACGTGTAGGCTGGGTGCCTCTTTTAAACCTCAGTTTTCTTATCTGCAAAATGGGGTAATAGAGCTGCCTCCCAGGGTTGCTATGCGTATCCTGTGAGAGGAGACAGTGCCGGGCCCACGGGGCACCAATAAAGGATGGCTGTCCTTGTGACCCTTGCCTTATTCAAGGTGTCCCATTGTTCTGGCTCTTGGGGTGCACATGAGCGTAGCACCCGGTAAAGAACCATTGGCTGTTTCCCCAATAAACTGTCATGTCTTCATAATAGTCTCTGAGGAAATGAGGCTTGTAATCAACTCCATTGTTGAACTTGGAGAACCTTCAGAACTTTTTCCACGAGAACTTTGGTGTGAAATAGTGAAAACATCTGATAGTTACAGAACAGCAGGAATGTAGCTAATGCCACAGAACTATACCCTCAAAAACAGTTAAAACGGTAAATTCGATGTGTATATTTCACCACAGTTTTTTTAAATGTTAATTTATAAGTGACTGCAGCAAAGTACCGTCTAGTGATCCCCGGGTGTGAGTTAGTGGCGTTATAGCCGCTCGGTGTCGCTTGTAGCCTTGTCAGGGCGAAGCCCCTCCCACGTTTCCCATGTGAGAACATGCGTGTCTGTGTGTGGTCAGCGCTGGACGGGGCCGGGCCGCTCCGCTGTGCACTGCCTGTGGCGTGGGGTCCTCAGTGTTCTGGCTTCTCGGGTCCGTGCTGCTGTCCATGGTGGAGGAGCAGAAGCAAAGCCAGACGCAGGCACTTGTCATCCTCTGATCACCCGAGTTGCCGGAAACATGTTGTTTCCAGCTGAGCGGCTGCTGGGAGAGCCTTCCCCTCTCCGTGTGCTGATGGAGGAGGAGCAGGTGGGTCGGCCGCATCCGCAGTCCAGTGTGATGAGGCTCCAGGGCTGAGCATGTGGCCTCGGAGGGACAAGGGCGGGAGCAGTCCTGACCCCTCTTTCGAGGGCTCTCATCTAAATTCGTTTTTTCCTGAAAATGCCCCAGAATTTACGTAAAGCCATGGACCTGGTTGTGACAGGATGGCCAAGACCGCCCGTCCTTCTCGGGTCTGTGCTCCCTTCCTCTTCGCATTCAAAGGACGGAATCTGCCCTTTTCTATCTGACTTATGTGTTTGTCTCACTTAGAATTTTTTAAAATATGTTTTCCTTGATTTTCTTTAAGAGATAGTTGAAGGGAAGGAGAAATAGAAACATCGATGTGAGAGAGAAACATTGGTTGGCCTTCTCTTGCATGCCCTCCACTGGGGATCGAGTCCAAAACCTGGACATGTGCCCTGTCCAGGAATCCAGCTGGGACCTCTCAGTCCAGGGGACGACGGTCAATCCACTGAGCTGCACCAAAAAGGCACCCTTGGAATTTTTAAAGCAGTTTCAATAGACTATCTCAGTCTTTCTGCAATATAACTATAATTACAAAATGAAATCTCTGTCTCAAGGACCTTATCCAGGGTGGCAAGTCCTGGGCATGGGCACCCATAGCCTCCACCGCCCTGGAAGACATACTAGTTAGTCGTCATGTCCTCTCCCCCCGCAAGCCACCCAGACTCCCACTGCTCTCAGGCTGGCCCGGGAATGCCATCTGCTGGCTCGCTCTGTCAGCCTCTAACATCCTCCACCTGAGGTCAGGTTGGAACTTGGGAATAGTGGTTCTAGCAGTTCCATGGTGTTGAACTTTTGCATGGGCTTCTCCACCGTCACCTGCTTTCCTCTTAAGCTCTGGGTTGCTCCCCTAACAGACCCCAGCTGTGCCCGTAGAGGGGCCTTAACTGCCCGAGGAGCCGTCAGGTGCTGACAGCAACAGCACCCCGTGAAAAGGGAGGGACACCCGCTGACCCGTGGGAGCCCATCCCAGGCCCGCGCACCTGGGGTTGGGACTGATGGCCGTCTGTGGCTGCGGGCAGAGTGGAGCCCAGGCCCCTGGAATCTGGGCTCTGACCCGACTTTGCACTTCAGCCTCCAGGAAATCGTTTGTGCTTGAGCTGAATGAATGTGCCTCCAGCCACATCCTGAAGCTGGAGAAGGAGAAACAGAGCCTGCAGAGCACCATCCAGGAGCTGCGGGACGCGTCCCTGGTCCTGGAGGAGCGCAGCCGCCAGTGCAGGGGGCTGGAGGAGGAGAAGCAGCAGCTCAGCAAGAAGGTGACCTGGGTGTGCGGATGTGCGGGCAAGGAGGCGGCCGGTGGGCACCCGGTGTCCTGAGGATGCGCAGTGGGAGACATGCAGACCCAGTGACGCCTCAGCTGTGCTGGACGGACAGGAGCCGTCATGGAGAACTCACTAGCAGTGTGACCGGCACGACTGACCGCTGTGTGCCCTGTTGCCTCCTGATGAATGGGGTTCACGATGTCCCCACCACATAGGTGCTGTGAGGGCCGCATGGTCAGTATAGGTCCAGGGTCCAGCACCGAGCACGTGCTCCCGGAGCAGAGCGCTGCGCCCTGTTCGAGAGCCTGGGCGGAGCTGGGAGGGCAGCGGTGTGGAGGACACGTGTGAGCAGGGCAGTGCGGGCCTGTCGGCATTGCTGGGGGACAAGACCAGCTCACCTTCCCTCTCAGTGGACGGGATGAGGAAGAAAAGAGGGCTCAGCTGCATGTGCCCCTCAGGACACCGGGCCCAGGGGCCCAGTGGGACTCACAGTCCAGGCCGTCCTGCAGGCAGGAGGGGCTCCATGCACGTGGCAGGAAGGGCCATGGAGAGGCTAGGGCGGGGCAGAGGGATCGGTCATCGGGACAGACAGCCACCCGAGGACGGCACAGCCGCAGGGTGGGCTCTGAACACACGTTGACCAGGGGCCAGGCAAGAGCACTCTGGCTTGCTGCCCACCTTGTAGCGGGTGCATTCAGCTGTCTGGGTGTCTGTCCCGACCTGCCCACCAGTCCTGCAGTGTCACTGGTCGCGGAGGCACCGGGAGTGGAGGGACATGGGCTGCAGACGGGAGACCTGGGCTCTGCTGGTCACGCTCCGCTGGTGCTATGTCTCTGGGTGAGAGCTGGGACACCCCCTCCTCTGTGAGGCGCTGTCCCCAGGCCTCTTGTCGAGGGTCAGTTAGTCCCTCTCCTGTCCCTTTGAAGTGTCGTGAGCCTCACATCAGAGCAGCTGCCAGATAGTGTGTCCTTTCCTGGTGGGACGCTGGACGCCCATCTCGTGCCATCTCTCAGGCCAGCGCAGCACAGGGAGAGCCACTGGACAGTGGGTGTTACATCACATGGGCCTGGCACAGGACAGGTCTCTAGAAATGGCCGTCTGTCCTCAGCCAAGAGGAAAAGAATGGACCTTTAGAAAGATGAGACCTCCAATTGGGGGGTCCTCAGGGTCTGTGCAGAAGGCCTGCAGGCCTCAGAAATGACCACTGGCACGTTTCCTGCCCTCGGGTCAAGGCCAGTCCCTCCTCTGCACAAACAGGACTGGCGGTGCCACCTCTCCAGCATGACCCCTGTGCCCCTGTCCTCGGGTCCCACCCCTGCGTCCTCGCTGGACCCCTCCCTGGTAGGACGCCACGCAGTCCTGCCACAGCCCGCGGGAGGCGTGTCTGGGCCCAGAGTCCTGGCGGAAGGAGCGCTGCAGGCCCCCGACCAGCTGTCCCGTGTGTGGTACCGGGGGTCCTGGGAATGCGGCCCTTCTGCGCGCCGGAGCGCTTCTCCTTCCTGTCCTGCTCAGCTGCATCCAGCCTGACCCAGCAGGGCTGGTTCTGCCTTCTGAAGAGGTGACTGTTCTGTTTTCAGTCACCTCTTCAGTCTAGAAGCAATGACAATCAGAAATGCAAAGGTTGGAATAAATTCCTTTCTCTGGGGAGGAAGGGGCACGGGGCTGAGGTATTAACAGTAAGGCAGGGGTGCAAGGCGGGGGTTGGGGGCACACACCACAGTCCCCCACTGGGTGAGCAGGCTGGGGTGGGGCCCCTGCGGTGCGTCCCAGCTCTGCCACATCCTCACGGTGGAGCTTTGGGCAAATCCCTCGACTTCTCAGAGCCCTGTGCCCTTCTCTGAGTGACGGTTAATGACAACCGCTCAGTGCTGCCTCCTCGGGGCCACCCTCAGGCCAGCGCTGCCCTCGGGAGATCTGGTTCCCTGGGCCCAGACCTTGCGCAGGACGTGGCCCTGCTGGGTGCGGCTCCCCCGGCCTCGGGTCCCCACGTAGGGCAGGGGGCCTGGTGTGCTGACAGGGTGATGTCAGGACACGGATATGAGCCCCACTGTGCCCGACCCTCCCTCTCCTGGGGAAGAAGCCTGCCTGGCTGCTGCTTCCGGAGGCGCCCGAGACAGTGCCCGGCCCCGAGGGAGGAGGCAGGGCGGCCCCAGCCCGAGAAGTGGGCAGAGCGGGCGCGACCGGTGCCAGCCCGCAGCCGACGGGCCTGGAGCAGGCTCTGGGTCCTGGCTGTCACCGGGTCCTGCACACCTCCGGGTCCTACGTCCAGAGGTGCTACTCGGTGCCTGAGGTTCGGGGCCTTTAGAAGCTTTTGAACCGTCTGAACTTCGGCTTGGAGACCCATTGCTTAGTTCAGAGCCGTTGTCCCGAACCAGCGACATCAGGGTCACAAGTCAAACATGCAGATTTTGGGGCACCAGCCCAGTCTGATTGGGGGGCATTGTCACAGGGGGACAGTAGGGTTTGGGGGGATAGCACATGGGAAGAGGACAGGCCTTGGTGACACTTTTACCTGGGTGCGAGAGGGAGGAGAGACATAGCAGAAGACCATTCTGAGCAGCTGGAGTGTGGGAATGTCCCTGACCAGGTGACGTCCCTGCAGGGCACCCAGCGGTGGTGGCCGCTGGCCCCAGGCAGGTGGCCTGACCCTTAGGATAGTAGACAAGGCCAAAGGGGGGAGCAGTGCGGGTGAGGATTGGAGAGCTGGGTGCCCAAGCCCTTCTCTGTTCCCTGAGCTGGACGTGCACCCTGTGGGCTGAGTCAGTGGTCAGGGGTGTGTGTGGGGAGGTCACTGCAGAACAAGGCCTGGACTGGGCAGCGGCTCCCGGAGGCCCCCAGGCGCCGGGCTCCTCTCTTCCTGTCCCTCCAGCCTTGGCTGTGGCTGTTGTACCTCCCCGAGAAGTGGCGGGAAGGAGCTTTTCCTTGAGAAAAGTCCTGTTAAAGTAGTCCGTGGGGCCCACAGGTTTGGGGTTTGCTTTAAAACTAATTTGCTTGTGAAACTGACATGTGCATGAGCTGGGTCTCTGGCTCTGTAGGTGGAAAAGTTGCAGACCCAGCTGGAGAGAGAAAAGCAGAGCAACCAGGATTTGGAGACCTTCAGTGAGGAGCTGATCTTAGAGACAGAGCAGTTGCGTTATGACATGCAGACCCGGACAGCTGACAGCGCCAGGCAGGTAGGCCCTCCGGTGTGGGCGCCTCCCCTGGAAGCCCTGCCCACAAGAGGGAGGTCACAGCTGTGTCCTGGTCATCGATCAGTAGGGATACGTGGGCTACCAGTTCCCTTGCTCAGCTGCAGCTTGGACCAGCAATTCCCACCCTCATTAGGGGCACGGGGACAGGTTTCACCTCCCAGGGACACTGGCTGTCTTGTTTTCGGTTGTCATGACTTGGGGGAGGACAGAGGAGGTGCTCCTGGCTGTGGTGGGTAGAGGCCAGGGATGCTATTCAGTGTCCTGCGGCACACAGGACAGGCCCGCAGGACACAGAGGATCCCGCTCCAAATGCCCAGAGTCACACCGGAAACCCTGGCAAACCTCCAGCTTTGATTGCCTCACACCAGAACCAGGGCAGGCAGTCCAGTGCTGGGCAGTGACTCAGTGACTCCCCCCAGGAGCCAGGCTTCTGTCTTCGGCTCAGCCAGACTTGGCAGTGGCGGTTGTACCTCCCAAAGACATGGGCAGGAAGAACGTGGAGCTTGAAGGGGCAGAAGAAAGACCTCCTCAGGACCCACTGTTAACATCTCATTGGCCAGACCCAACACATGACTGCCCTTAGCTGCAAGGGAGGCTGGGTATCAAGTACTTGCGTTTTTTAGCCTCTCTAGTAGAGCAAAAGAAGGGGGTTGGGATGGTGCTATGTACAGTGCAAAGACAGAAGGGGCCGCCCTGATGTGGCTTACAGTCTAGACGGCTGATGGACAGGTGATTTCAGACGTGTGCTATTGAAGGAAAAACATGGGACCAGGGATAGAGTCCTGCTAGGGGCAGGACAGTTAGAAGTCTGGTGCAGGGCTTCTCTGAGGAGCTGACGCTCACACTGAGCCCTGGAGGGTGAGAAGGGGCCAGGATGCTGGAGGCCGGGGGTGGGGATGGTGGGTGTTGAGGGCAGAGGGAAGGTCACCTGCGGTGTCTGCGGGGGGAGTGCCTCCCGCACGCCAGGACCAAAAGCTCTTTTCTTGTTTTATTTTATTATTATTTCTTTAATCCTCACTCGAGGATATTTTTTCATAGATTTTTATATTGAATGGGAGGATGGGAGGGTGGGAGGGAAGGAGAGAGACAGAGAGAAACATCGATGTGAGAGAGACACATCTACTGGTTGCCTCCCTCATAATCCCAACCAGGGCTGGGGATCGAACCTGCAACCAAGGTACGTGACCTTGACCAGGATTAGAACCTGTGACTCTCCGGTCCATGGGCCGATGCTCTAACAGCTGAGCCACACCAGCCAGGGCACTTCCATTGTTTTAGGGAAGAGGAGATGTGGTTTATGTTCCTAATCACCCCGGCTGCTGTGAATGGGTTTGGACTTGGACTGGCTCAATGGGAGTCTCTATGCCCTTCACCTAGTGTCCTTATCAGGCCTCTGGAAACATCAGAACTTCCTTTGGCTCCAAGGTGGGTGGCCTTTCCAGGCCTACACTTTAGTCCCCCAGTTTGGACCCAAGTCACTGAAATGCACTCGTGCAGCTGCCTATGTCATTTCCATTGTGTTTTCCTGCAGATCCAGCTTCTTGAGCAAGAAAAGGATCATCTCAGCCAAGCAATGCGGTTGCTGCAGGAGAGGTCACAGGCCGGCAGTGAGGCCCGCATGAAGGACATCGAGAGCGAGAACAGAGTCCTCCACCAGACGGTGACAGAGACCAGCAGCAAACTCAGCCAGCTGGAGTTGGAGAAGCAGCAGCTGCTCTGGGACCTGGAGCAGGTGAAGGAGAAGGTGAAGCGGATGGAGGAGCTGGAGAAGGAGCTACACCGGCAGGAGAAGGAGAACGAGAAGCTGGCCGAGAAGTTCACCTCCCTGAGCACCACGGCCACCGAGAAGATCGACGCCCTGGAGCGTGAGAGCCAGGATCTGACGCTGGAGAACCAGGAGCTGAGCAGGTCTCTGCACACCCTGCGGAACACGTCGGTGCAGCTCGAGGAGCTGGAGCGGGACAACAAGCAGCTGAAAGAGGAGAACCTGGAGCTGCGCAGGATGGTGGAGACCGTGAGCTTCACGAAGGCCAAGATGGCTCAGGTGGAGGCAGAGAGCCAGGAGCTTGAGCAGGAGGAGGAGCAGAGAAGCGAGGAGCTGAAGGCCCTGAGCACGAAGTCGGGGAGCCTGGAGCTCAGCTACCAGAGCGGGAGCCCCGAGAACCTGCAGCTGCTGCCGACCCTGGAGACCAGCGGCCAAAAGTCGCAGGCCCTGCAGCACGAGCTCGGGGAGCTGCAGGCAGAACACCAGGCCCTGCAGCGGGACCTGGAGACCCAGCAGCTCGCCAACAAGCCGCTGGAGAGGTCCGAGGACAGGAAGGCCCTGGAGCAGGAGGTGGCCCGGCTGGAGAAGGACAAGAAGCTGTTGGAAGAGGAGGTGAAGCAGCTTCAACAGCAAGTGGAGCTGAAGGACGTGGTCTTGGATGACAGCACTGCCAGGCTGTCCGCAGCTCTGGACAAGGAGATGGCATGCTGCAAGGACGCAGCCACCAAGCAGAAGGATCTGGAGAAGGACAACAGAGACCTCACCGAGCAAGTCCCCATGCACATGAGGACGTTGAGTGAGATGAGCTGGGTGCAGGCAGCCCCTCCACGGGGAACGGCTGGGTTGGCGTCTGTCCACAGCAGCGCCTCATGCTGTGAAAATCAGCTGTTCTCTTACTCCCCAGAGATAACCACTGCCCTGCACGCATGTCCACGGACACCCTGCTCTCTGCTATCTACTCTATTGTGCATTGTATTAATTACGCCTTGTCTCGTTACATAACATAGGCGTTAAGCCACGACTTCTAATGGCTGAGAAGCTAGATGTCTGAATGTTGAAACTTTAAATATGTAAGTGTTGATAAATGACTTAATTTTTCTAAAAACCTGTGTGGACCAAACTAGACCCATTTGTGTTCAAATTGAGTCCATGAGCCTCAGGCAATGTGGGTTTTCTGATAGAAATCTTGCCCCAGGAAACCCAGTTGGGTAATTATGATGATGATAATTTCAGTGGATTTACATAAGCATCTCGTGTTTCATTGATCTCAGGAGTTGAAATTAGTAGGGGTCTTGGAATTGAGGAGTAGAGCAGGGCATAGAGAGTTTTAGAGCAAAAATGTTCTGATTCCATGTTTTTAAAAAGTGTTTTAATGGAACCCTTTTTTCCAAACAGGTTGATATGTCAAAACCTCATGCATAAAAGATTTTAACAGTGAGGCTCTTGAAGCGGTGTGTGAGGCTGCCTGTTCTGTCTCCCCAGCCCAAAGTGGGCACCAGGGGTAGCCTCATAGAAGCCCAATAGACAGTTTGAAAAGTGCTGATTTTGTTCAACCCCTCATTTACACAAGAGAAAACAGAGGCCCAGAGAGGGTGTTTGAGGAAGGTTGCACAGCTGGGTTAAAGCCTGGCAGTGCTCCTGAGCCTTGGCCCTGTGGCTCTCCACCCCCAGGGTCAGTTTCCTGTACCAGCAGCTGAAGGGGGAGCACGAGGGGCTGCACAGCCACATCAAGGAGCTGGAAACCTCACTGAACAGCTCGAAGCTGGGGCTGAGCCACCGGCAGGGTCGATGGTCAGGGGCCCAGTGGTTCCCCAGCTATCACTTCATGAGGGGCTCACTTCACAGTGAACTCTTGGGAAAGCCCTCGGGTCCACAGGCCATTCCTGATCACAGGAAGGACCATCCCACCAGCACAGCACAGAGGGGGAAGACCACCCTGGGCCCACAGTACATCTCCGATTGCTTTTCTTCTAAGCCACAGTTTCCTCACCTGGGGTCTTCCTCCGGACCTCATTCCTGGCAGCTCCCTAGGCCCCGTAGACCAGCACCCCTTAAACTCTCACCTTCCAGTGAATCGACTCATTGGCCAGCCCAGGGCTCAGAAGCCTTCCAGGGCTGAGCCTTGCTTCCTCCAGACCCCCCTCCTGGAGCTCCCCGCACCTTCCCTGCACCCAGACCACCCCATGCTCCACCTCCACGTCCCTTCCCCACCCACGGGCTAGCCGCCTCCCCATCTGTATCAGCAAGGAAACCAGGGGTCAGGAGCTGGGGCCCAGCGGGCAGCACAGTGTAGGTACCCCGCGTGCACCTGTCCGGGACAAGACCAAACAAAAGCGTGCTATCTGCCTCATGAAGGCCAGACTCTCCCCCAGCCCAAGTTCAAGTGGTGTCCCTTTGGTCCTGTCTGTGTTTTTGAAAATGGCAACTGATTTCCACCCTGTAGAAACCCAGAGATGTTGCTTTACAACCTGGGTTTCTGGAGCCTTTGAAGAAACAATCAGAAGCTCCACCCCATCGAGGGCAGCACTGGGTCTGCAGGTCCCACATTCAGTCCACCTGCACCTGTGCCCAGCCGCACCGCAGTCCCCACCACTCCCTCTCGTCTTCCCAGGCCCCTTTGCTCCATCTCCTCTGTCTGGCCCCCAAAAGGCTTTGCATTTGCTTTCACGGAAGTGTTATCGGAAACCTGCTTTGGAATGGGTTGTGGTCAAAGGTCTGATTTACTAAACTGACTTTCATAACCTTGATGCCCATCTAACTCCCTGAGGGCAGAGCTCCCCACCACTAACAGTGTTGTCCCTCTGTACCCACAGGAGCTAGCCTCCCCTTATGTCTGCCCACAGTGCCCAGCATCCTGAACTGACCCGTCCAGAGAGCAATTGGGTTTCTGAGCTTCGGTTTTCAGATGGTTTGGGGTTTGCTCCCCTGAGATGTCGTACAGCCGATCCTAGGTGTTTCCCGGGCTCCTCGAGGCGGTAGGGTTCCTGGACCCACGTCAGATGCTTCCATCCACATATCCCAAGTCGGCCATCGTGATGGCCATGAGCATAGTTTTGTCTGAATCCCAGAAAAATACCAGCCCCTCTGGGCCAGGTCCCAGGCTGGCTGATGAGTATATTTGTGTGTTTTATTTAACACCTGATGGGATTTTCTTTCTCCTTTGTTTGCAGAGATAAATTAAATGCCTTACAAAGACATAAGGAGAAACTGGAGGAAAAAATAATGGAACAGTACAAGTTATATGATCCTGCTCCGAAGAAGTGAGTTGACCTAGGCTTCAGGAACTGAAACAGTTCTTGCTTATCTCGGGCAGGAAAGCCGAGCCCTCTGGAGCAGTGACCAGCATGCGGCGGAGCTGCGCCGTGTGGGGCGCGTGCAGGTCCTCCCAGCACAGGAAGACCTGAGCATCCCTCAGACCGCCCTCCGTGAGGAGCTGCGCCGTGTGGGGCGCGTGCAGGTCCTCCCAGCACAGGAAGACCTGAGCATCCCTCAGACCGCCCTCTGTGAGGAGCTGCGCCGTGTGGGGCGCGTGCAGGTCCTCCCAGCACAGGAAGACCTGAGCATCCCTCAGACCCGCCCTCCGTGCTCAGGCTCGTCCTCGGAGGAGGGCGCACGTCTGCGCCTGGAGCCGGTCAGGGGCGGAGTCTGGTCTTAGAGCCACTCGAGCAGGAGTGTTAGGTTTTGTCTCAACACTTCGGGACCCGGAAAACCGTGTTTCTTTCTGGGAGGGAAGCTCGGGTCAGGCATCTGGACCAGCCTGCATGGTCTTCAAACACGGGACCTTTCCGTCTCACCTATTCCTTCGGGTTCACGGGACCCCAGGGCGGTTTCACAGACGTGTCCCCTTCACCAGAGAGCAGCAGCCGGTTGGGGGCTGGCTTGGTCCCCAAGATAGGCTGGCACCGTCCAGCAGGGCTTCCCTGGTCCCAGGCCTGCGCCCCAGGTGCAGGCCCTTCAGATTGTCCTGTCCCAGCCCAGCCTTGAAGTCGAGTCACCACGAGTCGGGCGAGGCCTCTCTCTTGGTCACAGAACCACAGGCTCAGGCCCTCCCCCTCCGCAGCAGACAGCTGAGGCCGGTGGGACACGGAGGTGGGACACGGAGGGACAGTGAGCGCAGAGCTGCTCGGGCAGGGCCGGGTCAGACCCGAGGGGCTGCTGGGGTCAGGACGCCTCCATTTCCGGTCAGCTGCAACCCAGGACCTACCCTTCAGTCCACTCGGTTTACGTCCTCGGCCCACTCTGCCCTCCTCGACCCTCACCCAGACTCCTCAGTGCCCGGACGGTCACAGTCTGCCCGCCTAGTTCAGTCATCACTAACCCAGCGACAAATGCGGGGCCCCGGCTTCTCGACAACGGCCCGTTGATGGGAAATAGCCGACAAGCCGAGGTTAGATCAGCGGAGCAGCACGTCCTGGGTCTCGCACAGACTGTCGAGTTGAGAGCTGAATTTGAGGTTCTGTTTTCCCGGGGACTAGTGTGGGTTTCTGCCAGGAGGAACGATTCTCCCGTCCCTGGTCTGTGCGAACTCACTGCAGACTGTGCACCCCGAGCCCAGATACGATGACTGAGGTGATGGCGAAGAGCACCATCATTCTGAACCCCAAATTGACAGCCATCTTCCCAGGCTGCTGGTGGAAATCCCAGCTCGCGTTAGGGCACCAGTGACCCGGGGGGCAGGGCGGGTGGACTATGCCCTAAAACTCCTCTTCCAACTAGGACAAACCACTGGATTGGAGCCAAAGCCTTAGTGAAATTCATGAAACGGAAGGAGGAGGGTGGCAGTGAGCATCTCACGTCAACCTCAGGCAGCATGCCCTGGCCACTGGAGTCCTCAGAACAGGCCATGCCCTCCACTTCTCAGCCTCTGCAGGCTCAGCTGGAGCCTCTGCAGTCCACCCCATACTGCTCCCACTGGGTAGAAGAGGGAGGCACCCCCACAAAGGTAGGAGGGGCTGCCCTGCTACAGGCTGGAAGTGAGGGGAGGATCTCAGGTCTCCCTGGGGGACAGGCCAGGAGCAAGGAGGCAGCGCATGGATGGATGTGCACACACGTGCAGGAGCCTGGAGGGGGCGCTCTGCACACACACATCTGCCTCCTTAGGTGTGTTCACAGCCAAGTAGAAAATCGACGCCCACCGCAGTGCTGTGGCAGTTTCGGCCCATAATTTAGTTACTTTAGCGTGAGGAGCCGCCCGCATCATGTAAGGGTGGCAGGGACTCGAACATCCGGAGCAGTGTCCACACAGGCTCCGCAGAGTCCAGCTCGGTCCTGCCAGGCCCAGAGGAAGCCGTGTCTGTAGGAGATCCCAGCGCACGCAGCACGCACTGGACACAGGCAGGACCTTCAGCAAGACCTTGGTGGCGCTGATCAGGTCCAGTTTTCTTTCCCAACCTGAGCTGGCCTTGAGTCCCCCCACCAGGGGTGCCTCATCACTTAGGCTGTCGTCTGGGGTTTGTCAGGGGTTCTGAAATGGATTTCTGGTTGCATAGGCTGTATGTATTTCATCGGATCTAAGAGGCTGTCAATCATCTGCACAGCCGTGAGCACATCTAAAGAGTGAATCGGTTGTGCGAACTGCCTCCTCGCCCGGTGACTGACACCGTGAGGCTGCATTCCGATTGCAGAGATGTTAAGGTTTGGGGGCAAAGCAAGTGCCTCTTACATTATATTAAGCAAAGCCCTTGCCTTAAACATGGTTTAATTGTCAAATTTAGTCTTAAATATCATTTATAGATTATTTATCCATAAACTGTCCCAACGTGCACCCTGTGAAATGTAACGTGTGTGAGGGACTCCAGGACTTTCTGACGACCAGGCCTGGCTCGAGGCCCGGGCGCTGGCAGCCGCCTTCTGAGTGTGACACGCACAGGCCTTCCCGAAGACATGCGCTTCAGGACCTGTGTCCCTCGCGAGGCCACAGTGACAGCGCACAGTGTGGGGTCTGTGCCCGCGCGCTCAGTCTGTACAGGAGAGGACAAGGCACACGCTCGCGTGCAGGGAGGTGGTGGGGAAGCTGGTTAGGAAGCGTTTGATCCAGAGAGCTCTGTGGCCTCGGCTGTTGTCCTGGCTACTTGAGTTTTTGACATTTATCACCTCAACTTGCGTTATTGTCCAAGTTGACTCCAGGAACTGTAGTCAGCCTCCCTGAGTTAGCAAACCTTTCCGAGGAAGAAGTGCCGACAGGTGCAGACCAGTGCTGACCCAGACTGAGCAGGGGTGGGGACCGAGTGGCAGCAGCCACGGGCCCGGGGCTCTATCTGGGCGCAGCATCCCCTGCGCTGCTTGACCTGCTCCACCTCATTTCGTTCTGCCCACCACGTGAGGACAGCACCGCTCCTGCCCCCGGTCCAGAGCTGGGAAAGGGAGGCTTGACAAGGGTAAGCCCTTGCCAGAGAGAAGTGTTAGAGCTGGACCCGAACCCAGGTCTGACAGAGTCCGGAGCCTGAGCTCTTCCCCCTGCGAGCACTGCCTGCAGCGGAAGCTGCTGTGGTCCCTGCAGGTGCTGAGCACACCTGGGCACCAGCGCCGACCATCCCTCCCTCATCCTGCGGTGCGAGCTGTGGCCACCGGGTGGTGCTGTGGAGACAGAAATCAGGCAGGTTCTGCTCTGGACTTGAATCCTAAATCAGAAATTGGGTAAATCAGTTACGTTCATGTATAGGACATGTACAGACACGTAGACCAATTGTTTGTTCCTATAAAACTATTATTGGAAGGTCATAGAGTGTAGCTTTGGAGCACAGGATGCGTAGGCATCTACATGGGATTGATTCTTGATGTTGAGGGTGTTTTGGTATCCTAGAGGTATTTTCATTATTTCCAAACTCATCCTGCCAGAAGAGGTTACTTTAGATGTACAAGAATTACCAGTGAAATGTTCAGGTAGACTGTTTCATTACAAAAGTCTAGAAACACAGCCTTCAGTGTTCCCAAGGTCTTTGAACAGGAGCAGGAGTTGTGTGTGAGCCGGGTTGTCAAGGAGCCTCTCATTAAAGTGGACGAATAGAACACGCCGGGTCCTCAGTTGATAAACAGTCTTGTGTAATAATGTAAACACTGAGGTTGAAACAGTCTGATGCCTGGTCCTGGAGCAGCACAGGGTCTCCTCCAGGTAAGGAAGCCTTGGGCGCAGGGAGGCGCTAAATGGATCACATGGGCCAGAGCGTGAAGGACTCACCAGGTCCCGACTCTGCTTGTGCCCTGGGCACTGTTTCCATCTCTCCGGCGGGACAGGATTCTGGTTTCCCAAGTACACTTAGCTAATGGAGCATCATTTGTTATTACTTAGTTCATTTATTTGTTGTGTTTTTTTCCCCCTTCCTCTCTTGGGTTATCCCGGGGATAACAATTTAGCAACTTAGCGCAAAAAGAATGACTTTTTGAGAAGCCAAAGCAAGGATAAAGACAAGTCTGCAACGGCCCACCCGACTTTCTTTAAACGCCTGCTGTGTTGTCATCCCCTACCGCCCCCCCAAGAGCCCCTCCCTTCTTTAGAAAGAGAGATTGCTGATCCTGTTCCTTTGTCGATGTCTTCACCCTATTCTCCCCTTCATTCCTGAAACTCAAACAAAAGGCCAGATGACCCATAGTGAATCTCTCTCTTTTTGACCCCACTTCCAAGCCAAACTTAAAGTAACCAACGTGGATTCTGATTTCAAAAGAGATCAGTCATCACACACACCCTCTGGACCATCCTACAGCGCAGCACAGTTTGAGGGGAGCCTCGGGACATCCACACAGGTCCTTGGGCCAGGATGTCCGTAGTAAGTAAGTCCCTAGCCATGTGCTGCCCCCTTCCATGGTACCTGCAGGCTTACACGTCATGCCCGTGTGTGACGCAGACCAGACCCGCTGTCGCTGTGCTTTCTGAAATATATGGCCTCTTCAAGTGAGTCTTTTCTAAGACCTTTTAAGCACTAAATTTAAACCTGCTGCCCTTTGTTCCCCTTTCCCTGTCAGCTTGGAATTGTTGGCTTTAGTACATAATGCCCTTTTTAGATGCGCTCTATGTTTTGAAGGACTTTTTCCTCCACTCAACATTTTGAACAGTTGGATGGATGTTGCTGAGCCAGGGTTCGGCTCAGAGTGATGTTTTATGACCATGTGGAGCTTCTCTGACCTCTGAGATCCTGGTGAAAGACCAGCGTGGACAGACCGAGCGTCGGCCCACAGTCACCGGCAGGGCGGGGCCGCCCGTCCACAGAGGCCTTCAGCTACTGCAGGGATTTCTCTCTGCAGCCAGCCTGGGCCATCGCCATGGTTTTTGCCATGTCTCTGTCACCTGTGCTCCCTCACCTGTTGTGCCTTCATTGACTCACTGACTGGTTCCACTTGAATTTATTTAAAAAGAAAGATTATTTTCAGTACTGTAAATGGAAAACCAGTAGAGCATAAAACAAGGTCCCATAAAGTAGATCTGTAGCAGTTACACTGTTCAGGTCAGTGGGTGCGGCAGTGACTTCGTCTCATCACCTGCTCTGGTTCCCTGGTCCTCCAGCCCATCTCCCAGCATGCTGTAGGGCACGCGCGGTTTCTCTGCCATCGCTGCTGCTGCTGACCTCCACCTGTCCTCTGCTCCTCATCTTAACTTCACCCGTGGACGCCTGTCCGATTCATTCCACCAGACCTGACTCTTGCTTCTCATCAAGGTTATCTTTCAAAATCCAAAATTTCCCTATGTCTCAAATTGTAAGACTTGGGTCCTTAAAACTTCACAGTGGGTCTACACATTGAGTGGCTGAGGGGCAGGGGGTCAGGTCCTGGGAGGGGGCAGGGAGGGGCCTGAATCCCAACAGAGGGCGTGGCTCTGGGTCCACAGACCTTGGGCTGCCTGGAGCAGGTCCTGTGCAGAACATCATTGTCCTACTGCCCTGGGCCCTCCAACCGTATGAATTGTTAACTTGTGTTTGGAGAACCCATCCCCTAAGTGGTTGAAGGTCGTTTTGCTCTGTACCTCCCAATGTCTTTGTTTTGTTTTGTTTTTTTGTTTTTTTGTTTTGTTTTTTTATCCTCATCCGAGGACATTTTTCCATTTTTTGTACAGATAGAGTGGGGGGGAGAGAGAGAGAGAGAGAGAAACATCGACGTGAAAGGGACACATCGAGTGGCTGCCACCCGCACGACCAACCAGGGCCGGGGACAAACTGCAACCGAGGTACATGCCCTTAACGGGAACCGAACCCGGGTCTCTCTAGACCGCAGGCCTACGCTTTAACCGCTGAGCCAAAGCGGCCAGGGCCCAATGTCTTTGTTTTTTAAGTAAGGATTTTATTTAACTTTGACAAGAGTATATGTTCATCGTAGAAAATTCGGAGATTGCAGAAAAGCACAAAATTCAAGGTGAAAACCATTCCTGCGGTCGGTGCACCATGCAGAGACGAGGACTCCTTAAACACATCACTGTGAGGGCGGCAGTATCTTCTCTGCAGTGAGGAAGCCAGTTGGTGGGGTGCACACCTGGACCTGGGGGCCTTCACTCCAGGCTCAGTGGTCCTGAGCAGATGTCTGCGGGGTCTGTCTAAATCAGGGATTTGAGTGACACACAGTGTTACCCAGCAGGTGTGCCCCGTGGCTCATGTGTTGGACTTTTCCTGACATTTTGCTGAGCCTCTTGAGTCTGTCCTTTGCTTTCTCCCAGCTGTGCAGACCCCAGCCCGGGAGGCGCTCAGCCCAGCTTCTGTCCCTGTGGTCCGTGTGCCCTGCGGCCTCTGCTTCTAGGCCTCGGCGTGGCAGCCCCACCTTGGCACGGGGTTCTGCAGCCCCATTTCTCAATGTCTTTCTCTGTCCCAGGCCCTGGGGACCTAAAACCGAAGCGAGGATCCCCACACAGGGGCAGCCTTGACCACAGGGATGTCTCTGTTGACCCAGCCACGAAGGCCTGGCCGTCTGAGCTGGGCTCCCGGACCTGTTCGTCCAGCTCCACCCCCATGTCCCGGCACCCAGGAGGCCGCAGCAAAGGTGAGTCACAGGCCCCCAGAACGGAGAGGGAAGAGCACCGGGCCGGGTCCTTCTCAAAGGCTCTGGCTCGCAGGCAGGAGGGGCCTCGCGAACTGAGAGGTGGTAGCACGGTGGCCGCGCTGGGACAGGCTTTGGCATCACAGACAGGTTCAGACCCCAGCTCTGCCACAGCTGTGTGACTTTGGGGCCGGTCCCAGGCCGCCGGCGGGAAAGGCCTGGAGCCCACCACCGCTGCGCAGGGATTGGTGGCAACTAGTAGCTCCGCACGGAGGCGAACTGGAGTTTGGGCTAAAATAGGCAATGTTGGCGGTTTATTCTCCAGCGGGCAGACTTGGCAGGGTCTTGGATGTGGAGGTTGGTTGACTGAGTGGAGGGCAAGAGCCTGGCTCAGCTTCAGGACCTGGTCCCCCTTGTTTACAAAAGAGCCACACCCCTGGGAGAAGATGAGTTGAGTGACGCAGGGCAGCCCGGCACCCTTCTGCGCTCCTGGCCAGACCCTGCATGGGCGGCCTCTCGCCGCTGGATGTCAAGGGAACGGTGCCGTGTGCCGGAGGCAGACCTGCCCAGGGGCTGTGGGCCGTCAGGAGTCTGCCCCTCTCCCAGGCTCCGCAGCGCAGGAGCCCTGCCTGGTTTCGAGCAGGAGCTGGGAACACCGTCCCCCCGGGACTTCCAGAGGCCTGACCCACGGGCTGTCTCCGCCTGGATCCCACCCTGAGCCCAGGCTGTGCCTGCTCCCAGGCTGCGGAGCCTGCGCGAGGGCCCGCGGCTGCAAGGCCAGCTCTGCCCGCAGCAGCTCCCTGGCAGCCGCTCTCAGCCCAGGCAGGCCCTGCTGCCTGCCACACGGCGGCCCTGCTGCCCCCGGGAAGGACCCAGGGCTGCTGTCAGAGAGAAGCTAGCAGGTTTCAGGCACAGGGCACTGCAGTCCTCAGCAAAAGAGCAGTTGACTGGTGGCCGTTGGATTCCGGAATGTTTCTGGCTGGCAGTTGCTGGTACAGGGTTCAGTCCCTAGGAAGTCAGCATCCTCCCTCAGGGGCTGGATTGTTTCCTTTTCCTCCCTCCGGCCACCTGGAGAGAACAAGGCCCCTAGGAGAGAGAGGGTAGCTTTCAGGGCCCTGTGCTGTAGGTTGGGGAAGGGGCTCCCCGGTACTGAGCAGCAGCTCCTTTGGCTGCATTATCCTTAGGCCAGAGCACGGCTGCTGTTTGGAGCCCAGTCATTGCACAGGCAGGAGCATGACTTAAAGTGAAATCAAATAGCAGCCTGGAGTGTGAGGCTATCCTAGCAGGAGAACTAGGGGGAGAGAGAGGTACAGGCAGGTTCTAAGGGCATGGTCCACACGTCCCTCCCTCCTCCAGGGTCCCGGTCTGATGCTCGGTTCCTGAGCGCTGGCCTGCATCACGCTCCCCGGGGCTGCTGGACACCGGCTGGGCCCCGGGGTCCTGACTCAGGAGCTCTGAGGTCGGGTCCGGAGAATCTGCATACTTCCACCTTCCCAGATGGTGCCTTGTCCTTTTCAGCCTAAATGAGACCAAAATTATCTCACTGCAGAAGTTTGTTGTGGAAGCTGATGCTCCACTCCTGAGAACCACCCCCACCTCCCCGCATCTTCCCAGCGTGTTCACCCCACTCACCTGACTCCCCTCCCCTCGCCTGAGCAGCCTGGAGAAGTGGAAGTCACCGCGGTGCCCCCCACGCCCCCACTCCCTCCGTGTTCATGCTGGGGGATGTCACAGTGGGCAGTCGGGGTGGCCAGAGAGGGGGGTCGTGAAGATGGTGTCAGAGGTGTGGAAAAGTGTGGGGAAGAGCCCAGTGATGTGGAAGACAGCTGCAGAGCAGACAGCCGTGGGTTCAGATCCTGTCTGCCTTCTCCAGATGTGGGGCCTGCTTAGCTCTAAACCGCAGTTGCTCAACCTGTTCGAGGTTGTGGTAACAGAACCTTGCGAGGTTGCTTGGAGAACTGAACGAGTTTGGGGTTTGTTCGGCTGTTGCGGTGACACCTGGGTTTCTAGCTCAGGGCTGGCGGGGGAGCATTGATAACGGGGCCTGCTGTGTGCACGAGCACAGGTCTCACTGCAAACGCCCGGGACCTGTGACTCTGACTGACGTGGAAACAGCCGACGTGTCTCCGGCAGGCTGAGCGTCCACATGTCTTCAGGGGCCCGGAGTGTTGGCAGGTGCAGATGGCCCCTGGGCCGCTGCTCCCTGCCACGGCCCGCTGGCCGGGGTCTGCTCCCTCCGCGGGTGACCCCTGCCGCTCGTCCTCCCAGGAGCTCCTCCCTTCCCTGGGCGGTGTCTGTCAGCTCGAGACACCTCCACGGGGCTCCTCCAGGCGGGCGCTGCCGGCAGAGGCCGCAGTTCCCAGAGCAGGGTCAGACCCTGGCCTCCGGCGGCTCTGCCCACCCCCAGCATGGGGGGAGAGGAGACTGGCTCCTCCGGGGGATGCCCAGCCCGGGCACAGCTGCTGGGCCGGGTGGCCGTCCCCTGGGCACCCTTGAGTTCCCCTCGGGGGCCCGCCACCCCTTTCCCAGGTTCAGAGAAACGTCTTGGTGGCAGCGAGGACTTGGGGTGCGGTCGGTCTGGCTTTTCAGGAGCTGCTGGCCTGGTCCCTCCTGGTGGCCTGAGGCAGAGCCCTCTCGAGGCGTCTGAGCCGGTGCTGAGAGGGACGAGGCCGGTCCGCCCGGCCCGGCTCAGCCCCGCTCCGCTGGTGGGTTGAGGCACAGACTGGACCAGGCTGTGGCAGCTCCAGCCCCGGCCTTCCCGTGGATGGGTTTGTGGAAAGCCCTTCCCCCTGGGTCTGTGCCCCTCCTGGGGAAGTTAGGGGGCTGCCTGAGTGACGGCTGGCGGTTCTCCCTGATTGTGTGTTGCCCCGGCCCCGCCACCCTGACCAGGGGCAGCGTGTGTGGTGGGGGTGACACTGGCCATGAAAAGGCTGAGCAGGAGCGAAGCTCTAGTCCTGGCCATGTGGCTGCCCAGGGGTGTCCTGGGAGGCAGAGGGCTCTCCGAGGACCCTCCTGGCCCTCACTCCCACCTCCCTTCTCTGCAGGACGCTCCCCGTTGCCGGGATGACCTGCTGAGCGACTACTTCAGGAAGGCCAGCGATCTGCCCACCCCGACCCCCGGAGGCCAGCCGGGACCACCCGCCAGGAAGGAAGGGGCCCGGGTGCCCGCCCACTCTGTGGCCCCCGCCTTCAAGCTGGCTGTGAGCCCCTCCGAGGGGAAGCTGCTGGCCCCGGGGCAGTACGCGAAGCCCAACTTCAGGCCTGCTGAGGCCGCAGCCGCTCCCAGTGCCCCCCTGAGGCAGGCCCTGCCCCCCCAGCCCCTCTCGGGGCAGACCCGGCAGGCGCCGGCGGCCCCCACGGCCCACGCCCCTGCCAGCGGGGCTGCGGCCCTGACCCGCGCCTTCAGCCTGGCCTCCGCCCACCTGCTGCGGGCCAGCAGGCCGGAGGCCTTCAGACAGGAGTCTCCTCAGAACCCTGGGCATTCCGAGAACTCGGGGGGCAGAGAAACCCACCCCCTGCAAAGCTCCACACCCCCCAGCTCCCACAGCCTGGCCCAGGAGAGGACCCCCCTCGTGGGAAAGCTTGGTGGCTCCTGTCAGGGCCCCGGGCCCCGAAGCCGGCCACTGGACATGAGGCGCTTCTCACTGGCTCCCCCAAAGGAGGAGAGAGCCCCCCTGCAGCAGCCCGCCCCGGCCCCGGCCCCTGCCCTGGAAGGGGGCAGCAGCTCCCAGCTCCAGCACCTCGCGCCTGCTGCAGCCCCAGCCGCCAGGACCAAGCCCCAGACCCCCCAACACTCAGGGGAAGCAACCATCGTTGCCCCTGGCCGGGTGGGGCACAGCCTGTCACAGGGGGACAGGGTCCCAGGACAGGGCCACCGAGAGGGCTGCCCTGCCAAGAGCCCTGGCAGGTCTCCAGACGTGGCTCCCCACGCCCGCCGGGAGCGTGTGCGAGAGCGTGTGCACCCCTGATTTGTAATGTGGCTGCAGCACCCCAGGGTCCCCCATTGCGGATGAGATGTTGATTTATTATTTTTCAACAACTTCTTGAGGTAGAAACAAAATTTCTTTTAAGAATTTGCATGTGCAGGGTGTCCTCAACAATGTAGACACATTTTAAAAGCTTAATTGTCTTTTCAGGTTAAATAATGATTTGAAATATGGGTGAAGCCAAACTAAGCTCTGAACAAAGGACAGTTATCAGCTTGGTTTCTCTCTGGGGATTCATAGGGGAAGTTTATGGTACAAACCACCCACCGTCGATGAGTGAAGGGCAGCTGGAAGAGGACGCGCAGACACCCAACGAAGCGATTCTTGATGCCTGCTTTCCGAGGTTCACCCCACCTCCCCTTGACCTTGGACACCGGGTAGGGGCCTCCGCGGTGGGAAGGAGTCAGGACACGTGACCAGAAGGGAGAGAAGGGGGCTCTCCGAGCTGTGGACCCGTCTGCCCTCTCTCCCATGTGGGAGTTGCGAGGTGCCCACGGGGAGTCCTAAGAGGCCTGTCTGTGCTCTGAGATCCCACCTCCTTGTACTTCCTGGTCACGTGTCCTGACTTCTTTCCCAGGCTCAGACCCCGGCCCACGTCTCCAGGGTCAATGACGCAGGGGGGGTGCAGTGAAGCAACCGAACAGCAAACGTCAAGAATCGCTTCGGGGTTTGCGCGCGTTCTCGTCCGGTAGCGGCCCCCCTTTGTGGGCTGTTGCTGGTTTTGTACCATAGACTTTATCTCATGTGTCCCCATAACAAAGTCTAGTGGATTCATGAAGCTTTGTTCAAGTCTTAGTCTGGCTTCACCCATTGTTTCAAACCTAAACAGGAGAGAAAACCGAGTTATCATTGCTAAGGATGTGTCCATGCGTGAGGACACCGTGTGTATGTGCACACACTCACGTGCACTGTGCTCTGAGGGACCCCCTATTCACGTTCCGTGGGGTCATCCTCTCCCATGGGGCGTCTCACCTGCTCCTCTGGGCGTGGCCAGCGTCCTGACAGCTTGTTTCCTGTCTAGTGAAGGTGCTCTTCCCGGGATGCGCTGCACCTGGTGACCTTGGTGTTGCAGAGACGTTTCCTTTGGAGTTACTATGCCGAGAAAGAAATGGAAGGTTGACACAGTGGATTTCAGGAGGGCTTTGGGGTGTGTTAAATAGACTGGTTCTGGAACACAGGGTGGAACTGTAATAAAATGAGTTGGAGGTGAACTGAGTCCTAGTTTTCCTTACAGCTCGTCACTGGCGGTGTTTTTGGGGCGTCGGGCTCCCCGCGCCAGCCCCCAGGCTCTTGGAACCCACAGCACCCTCGGCAGGAGGCCAGAGAAAGTGAAAGCGAGGTTTTCCTGTTTACCATGCAACAGCTCTTCACAGACTTGCGTTTATTTTAAGTTCATGCAGTTGAATCCATACTGATAGGGAATTACACCACCGCCGGAGCTCAGCGTAGAGTGGCCCTTGGGTGTTTGCCAGGCTGCTCCCCAAGGAAGGCCACACCTGCAGCCTAGGCCTTGGAGGCCTCAGACCAGATGCTTAAAGGTGAGGGCGGGGGGAGGATGTAAATATCTCCAGCTGCCCAGTCCTCTAGTGGCTGTCTGTCCAGCAGCAGCTTCCTGTCCCCTTCCTCCCTCACCGAAGCCCTTCTGTGAGTCTCCTCTTGCCTCCTTTCCACTCCTTCCCCAGGGGCCTGCCGCCGCCATGGCCGCCACTCGGCAGGGCCTGCGCCCCGGTGCTTTGAGCTGACCGGCAGCTGTACCCAGGCTTCGTCCCCAGGCGTTGGCAGGACCTGACACCTGCCGGTGGGTCCCAGGAGCTCGCAGAACTCTGTCCCGTGATTCTCTCCCCTCTTACAGCTCTCCGGTGCTCGAACTCGCCCGTTCCTCTGTCTTTCACCCATTCCTTCCACAAACCCCACTGAAAGTCTCCTGTGCCAACTCCCAGGCTCCCCCTTCGAGGCACGTCCCCCGCCCCTCTTCAGGGCTCACCCCCCCCCCCCCCGCCCCTCTTCAGGGCTGACCCCACCCTGCTCCCCCCTGCGGCGCTGACCTCTCCTGAGCTGCAGGCCTGACGTCAGCTGCCTGTTAGCGCCCTGCCTGTCTGCAGGCTTCCCGGACTCCCTGTCACCGCTGGGCTCCCTGCTGGATCCAGACCCCAGCTGTCAATCACAGAAGCCAAAGCCTTGATGCAGGCTTGACCCCGCCTCTCTCCACAGTGTGCCTGGAATCTGCCCCCCCCCTCCCCCTTAGCTAACTGTCCCCGTTCTAGGTCACACACACCCCTGACCCTGGGCCTTGGCAGGGGCTTGTCAGCTGGTCCGCCAGCCTCACGACTTCTCAGCCCTTGTGGCACCTCTCGGGCGTTCACCCCAGGTGACCTTCCTTTGTGAACATTCCCCTCCCCCCACACCGGGTCCACCCATCCCTTTGCGGTCCAGGTTCCCTATGTGGTTCACCTGGGGTGTACCCAACCCTCTGTCACCCCCTCCTCCTGCCCAGACAACTCATACACGTCCACAGCTTTAATTACCATCTTCCCGGAAGGCTGCAAACACCTCTAGCTCCAGCCTCTCCTGGGAACCTCCATTCCAGGTCCAGGAAGCTCGGATGTCCCAACGTCACCTCAAGATGCTCAGCACACAGTTCACCCCCTCAAGCCTCTGTGTTCCTCATCCCATCACCTCTGTCCCTACATGCAGACCATCGGATGTCCCAACGTCACCTCAAGATGCTCAGCACACAGTTCCCCATCCCTCCCCCCCCCCAAGCCTCTGTGTTCCTCATCCCATCACCTCTGTCCCTACATGCAGACCATCGGATGTCCCAACGTCACCTCAACTCAAGATGCTCAGCACACAGTTCCCCATCCCTCCCCCCCCCCAAGCCTCTGTGTTCCTCATCCCATCACATCTGTCCCTACATGCAGACCACGTGGCATCACCCTCTTCCCTGTGTCCCATCCATCACTCTCTCAGCTGGTTCCAAGTCTGACGCCTCACGAACATACCCAGCCAACCCCAGGTGGTGGCCCCCCTGGGGGTCCCCACAGTACTGCAGACTATGGGGTCCTGTTGCTGAGGGGACAACCCAAACCATGCCCCTGCTGAGCTCCGGGGCCCCCCCCCCGCTGTGGCCTGGGAAAGGTGTGGTCTGGTGGGAAATGTCCCAGTGACAGCTGGTGCTCATGCCCACAGCTCAGGGCTGAGCTCTGCCTGGGGAGGGATCTGACGTCACCTGTGGGACAAGAGGGGCTCACCCTGGGGAGACCTGTAAAGTGAGAATATTAGAAGAGGTTGGAGAAACCCTGGGAAGCATCCCACCAAATGTTATCAACCAGCCAGGGGAAGAGGAGGGAACAGATTTATATGTAGGCACATATATGTGCATATACCATATATATGTACATACACATGTGTATACACAGCCAACTGATTTTCTTAGAGAGCTCGTTAATTTTTGCCAGACTCGTGTATTTATAGCCAACCTATGCATCCACTCAACTGCCAAGTGAGTGTACTTCCAACGTGAATGTTGGAGCATGTTTTCTTTTTTTTTTTTTATCCTCACCCAAGGACATTTTTTTGTTTTTTGTTCAGATAGAGTGGGAGAGAGAGAGAGAAAGAGAAACATCGATGTGAAAGGGACACATCGAGTGGCTGCCACCCACACGACCCAACCAGGGCCGGGGACAAACTGCAACCGAGGTACATGCCCTTAGCAGGAACCGAACCTGGGTCTCTCTGGACCGCAGGCCAACATCTTAACTGCTGACCCAAACCGGCCAGGGCAGAGCATGTTTTCTTTTATGTGATCACGTAAAACAAGCTGAAGATGTTTGGGAGAGCTTCATGCATCCGTCGATGACGTGAGTGACTGCTCAGGTCATCGTTTCCTGGGTGCCAGACGGAGTCCCTCAGTGTTTACACTTGCAATGTGTTCACACTGTAATGGCTACAGGCATTTTTTAAAAAATAGGGATTTATATACCTCAGTATTCATCCAAGACACTTTTTTTTATCCTTACCCTAGGACATTTTTGCACTCACCTTCAGATAGAGCGGGAAGGAGAGAGGGAGGGAGAGAGAGAGAGAAAAACATCAATGTGAGAGAGACACTTGAGTGGTTGCCACCCACACGACCCCAACCTGGCCCGGGGACAAACTGCAACTGAGGTACGTGCCCTTAGCGGGAACCAACCCGGGACTCTCCGGTCCACGGGCCAACGCTCTAACCGCTGAGCCAAACCGGCCAGGGCCCAAAACACATTTTTACGTTTAATCTTTACTATTAACATTGTCTCCATCACTTTCTTAAGTGTAGAGACAGAGGACACTGAAGAAAACAAATCCAGCCCTGATTTGGTAACGTTTGCCAATTTCTTGGTGTAAGTATTTTCATCACAGGATGTTTCAAGCTCCCAACATGGTGTCACTAACCGCAGAGGTAGGAAGAGATGTGTGCTGTCGCCCTGTGATATAATACCACCTGCCTGCATACACAGTAGGTACAAATCTCCCCAAGAGCAGAGGTAACACTAAAGTAACTACAAGCAACGATTTTGAGTATTTATTACCTTATTTTTAATACAAATTCTTTAGTCGCAGGTTTCCATAAGGTGATTTTGAATGATGGCTGTTTAACACCTGGCTTGGGAACGCCCTGGACTCCCCGCCTGCTCCCACAAGCGGCGCAGGCTGGCTCCAGCTCAGCAAGGGGGGCCTCCAGGGATGGGCTGAAGGGAGGGAGACCAGAAGGAGGTTCACCCAAGAGCAGGCAGCTGGCCCTCCGGGTCCGGGCTGGCATGTGTGGGCACAGCGGTCCCCCGACCAGGGGCTGTCTGGAGGCTGGAAACTGCCCAGGCCTCTCTCTCCTTCCACCCTCCCTCCTTGACCTTTTCCAGGGAGCAGAGCGGGAAGAGTGGGCCCGGGAAAACCATCACCTCCCCTCTGCGAGGTGGGGCAGAGTGGACCGGGGAGTCAGGCAGGTGCCTGGGAGGGTCCGGGCTGGGCTGGCACGTGCCTGGGGAGGGTGGGGTGGTCTAGCGGGACTCAGAAATGTCATTCCCTCTCCAAGTCCTGCCTTTCTGGCCCAGCCCACTGAGTTGGGTTCACAGAGTCCCTTCGCAGGAGCATCAGAGGGCTGGCAGAGGGGAAACCACCACCTGCTCCCCATCCCCCCACCCTGGGACCCCAAATAAACAGGGAGGGGTCAAACCCTGGGCCCTCCTGATCCCTTCCGGATCCTCCCCAGGCCTCCGGGCAGCTGCTCGGAACCACAGGGAGTGTGCCCAGAGCCCCCACCCCCCCACCGCCTCCAGGGGGGCGCAGCCAGGGAGCAGGAGCCAATCGGCACCTAGCCCCGCCCACCAAGGCAGCCTCAGTCCCTCCCCTCGTGCGGGTCTGGCTGGCTCCGCGGTGGGACGTCTGCAGCCTGCTTCCTGCACCTGGGACCCCGCGGGGTGAGTGGGCGGGGCAGCTCGGCTGCGGCCAGGACGGGGCAGGCAGGGCAGGGATAACGGGGTTGCTGCCCGACAGAGGAGACCACGGCCCTTCAATAAGGCAGGGTCCCCAACATCGCCTGGGGCAGAAAAGTCAATATCCAGTCTCCGGGATAAAGGCCTTTGGGCAGAGTCGAGGAGGAAAAACCCAGGAAGCAGGTCCCTGTCGTTCCTGGGTCCAGACCGAGAGCAGTTTCAGTAGCCCGAGTACCACCAGCACTTGGGGGCATTCGGGGCGCAGCCAGCCAGAGGGCTGCCCTGCCCAGGGACCCTGGCGTGGGGCAGATCTCAGAAGTCCCACACTGTCCAGGTTCCCTGGGGACATGCCCTGACCTCCCTAAAGGCAGCGAAGGCCAAGGGAAGCGCACTTCAGGGGGTGCCCAAGGACCCAGCCCAGGGGAGGCTCCCCTGGGCTCAGTGGCATCCGGGCAGGTTGGGGAAATGCCATCCTGCCCTGGGGTGGGGGGAGCAAGCTGATACCTGCTGCAGGTCTGCTGGTGCCTGGTGCTTCTCCGCAATTATCTCCTTGAACTGTCTCAAGTCATCTCTTCAGCTCATTCAGCAGATGGGCCCTCTGCTGGGCTTCAGCCCCACCACCAGTATTCACAGGGCCCCTCCTGTGTCCACTGTGCCATACACGGCAGTCACGGGAGCACCCAGGATGCCTCCTGGGCCCCTTGCAGGGTTCAGGGTAGAAGTCTCCTCTTTCAGGAAGGCCACCCTGACTGCCTCCTCCTGATCAGGTGCTTTTGAACTTTGGGCTCCCACAGTGTGGTCCCTCCCTCATCCTCCTCCAACCACAGCTGTCGTCAGAGTATCACAATTGCTGTGTTAATCCTGGTGTTCCCTTCTAATCAGTTTTAAAAACTCCACCATTCAAGTTTCACTTTAGTATATTTGTAAGGGAGGAAGACATTTTCCTCGACCTTCCTAGGTTCTCTAGGTCAGTCTAATAATTAAATCCGCAGGAGACAGATTCACAACACAAACTAATCAAATTCCCTGACATATGTGCATGTGAACCCCTCGTACATGAGAGAGACAGAAGCCCCACGTGCACGAGAGGTTCAGAGTCAGGGAGGGAAAATGAGGTCCATGTGACACTCTGAGCTAAGAATGCGCTAAGGTGCCCGGGGCCTCACAGAGGGGTCACTGCAGGATGGTAAGAGCAGAGGCTCAGTAATGAAGTTCGCCCTGCACGCCCTGCACGCCCTGACGCCCTACAGACAGGTCAGACAAGGTACTTCCGGTGATAAGTCTTAGTAAGGGCGGGCTCCTCATTCAGACTCTTCCAGGTAGTGAAGGGGGAGGCAGAGTGTCTCATGAGCGTGCAGGGTCTCTGTCGCCTTTCACTCAACACAATCCACATACCATAGAGAAGGGAAGGACAGGGATGCGTGTCCCCTTAGGCAGCCGGCCACCACCGAGGTCCTCACATTGTTGGTCATCTCTCTGGCCAGCCTGCACTGGCCCTGATGCCCCTGTGTGGCTCCCCCGGGCACAAGGCAAACAGTTCCCAGAGGTCCCCTGGGGCCTCCTGCTGTCCAGACTCCTGACCTGGGGGCTGTGGCTCCAGCACCACCTCCTCCATGTCCCTGAGCTCCTGTCCCCACCAGACAGCCCTCCTGGGTGCTCAGCTCCTCCCCTCCATGTCCACTGAGCTCCTGTCCCCACCAGACAGCCCTCCTGGGTGCTCAGCTCCTCCCCTCCATGTCCACTGAGCTCCTGTCCCCACCAGACAGCCCTCCTGGGTGCTCAGCTCCTCCCCTCCATGTCCCTGAGCTCCTGTCCCCACCAGACAGCCCTCCTGGGTGCTCAGCTCCTCCCCTCCATGTCCCTGAGCTCCTGTCCCCACCAGACAGCCCTCCTGGGTGCTCAGCTCCTCCCCTTCATGTCTCTGAGCTCCTGTCCCCACCAGACAGCCCTCCTGGGTGCTCAACTCCTCCCCTCCATGTCCCCTGAGCTCCTGTCCCCACCAGACAGCCCTCCTGAGTGCTCAGCTCCTCCCCTCCATGTCCCCTGAGCCACACGACCCTGCGTGACCCGTGGAGGGTGTGCGGGCCACTGGCTGTCTGGCGGTCTCCTGCACCTGTCCAGCTTGCTTTCCTTCCTTCCGAGAAGGCACACTGAGGTCCCTGTTTCTCTTGTAACAAATTACCACAAACTGGCTTAAAACAACACAAATGTTTGGTCTCACACTTTTGTAGTCGAAGGGGTCTCGGGGGTCGGCGGCTCCAGGAGAGAATCCGTCCCTTTGCCTCTTCCACGTCTAGGAGCTGCCTGCATTCCTGGCCCGTGGCCACCCCTTCAAGGCCGGCAGTGGGGGCTGAGTGTGTCCAGCGCCATGGCCAGGACACGCTCCGCTCCTGCCTGCGCCTGCAGCCTCGTGACGACTGTGGGCCCACCTGCTAATCCAGGACAACCTCCCATCTACATCCTTCCCCGCACCTGCCGTGTAAGGCGACACGTTCACAGGCACCAGGATTAGGGCATGAACGTCTTGGAGGGACCCTTATTCTGGCCACCACCACAGCTGACCCTGGAGTCAGGGGCACTGTTGCTGGCAGCACAGTGCACAAGCTGACACGTACTGGGCACGTCCTCTGGGCAGGACCCGTCTGAGCACAGCGCCCAGCTCTCCCAGGCCGGTGCCGGTTGCCCTCCTCCCGTCACAGGTGGGCTCTGAGAGGGCGGTAAGGCGGCCAGGGGCAGAGCTGGGGTGTGAGCCCAGGAGTCTGGGTTCCGAGGCTCCGCGCCTCTCTAGCTCCATGTCGCCCCCAAGACTCCCTGGAGCTGGGCAAGGTCTGAGGTCAACACAGCGCGGGGTTCACCAAGATTTCTAGGTGAGGCCCCGTCTAGGTTACAAATGCTTTGCCAGTCCTCTGCCATCTCAGTCCTCTCTCATGATCCTACCACCCACCCCCCGTTAGAGCCCCCACCCCTATCCAGGGAAGCAGCAGGGAGCTTCCAGTGGTGTCTCTAGAAGCTCCAGGTAGAGTTCCTGGGTACCCAGTACCACTCACACCCCACCCCCCCAGGGAGGACACGTCACATGAGCCCCTTAGGAGGCCAATCTCATAGAGCACGTGGAAGAGAGTAACCCACGTTCCTGTGTGCTGAGCCAGAGGGGCGCACACAGGCGTCCACGGGCCCTGCGCAGACAGGGAGCCCGGCGCTCGTTGAGCACTCCCCCGAGTGGGTCTAAGAGTTTTACACTTACTAACTCATGGAACACTCACAACAGCCCTGTGAGATACTCTTATCATCCCTATTGCACAGGTAAGGAAACTGCAGCACAGAGAGGTCATGTAACTTTCTGAGGTCATACAACCAGTGTAAAGAGCCAGGATCCGATCCATTCTCCATAAGCAGGGGAACCAAGCAGAGGCTGGTCAAGGCTGGTTGAATAGCCTGGCCACCCTACTTCAGTCGGCCAAGCCTCGTTTTGTACCTTCCCCGCCTAACTTGCTCCCTTTGCACCTGCAAGGCTGTGCTCCTGGTTTCTGTGTCCACCCAATCTCTTAAGTGCAACTTTATATTTCATTCTTACATCAATCACTATTAACCCCTTTTAAAGAAGAAAAAACTGAGGCTCAGGGAAGTTGCATAACTTGCCAGAGCTCTCACAACCAGAAAGCAACAGATTTGGGATTCGATGCCAGATGTTTCGATGCTATCCCCCGTTTCTCAACTGTTTCAGTCTGAACAAGCCTAGCCTGAAGGCCTCCTCCAGGAGTTTGATGTCCAGCCAGGGATGCGACATGAATTCCCCAGATCCCCAGATGTGTGTGTGCACACTTCCCCTGGGCTGCAGCTGACTCTCCACCAGCCTCAGAGTTTCCTGTCTTCGGTGTCCTCATGAGTCACTTTCTGTCTGAGAGCCATGGGGTGTCTGAGTGGGAGCAGAAACAACGTTGCAGTGTTAATCCCGTCAGTCTCTGATTAATCAGCTCAGGCCCAAGCCCACTGGAGTGTGGCTGCTGCCAGAAAGAGTGGTTCTCAGAGCAACCTCTTGCTGCCTGAAACTGGCCTGGGAGGTGCTTGACTCTGCAATGGGAGTATTTCTCAGAAGGAAAGTTGTCCACACCGATGAGGAGCTAGGAAGCTGACAAGCAGGAAGCACAGGGCGGTCTGCAGGAGGAGGCCCAGGCTGAGCAGGGACATAGATGAGCTCAGAGGCAGGGAGCACAGGGCGGTCTGCAGGAGGAGGCCCCGGCTGAGCAGGGACAGAGATGAGCTCACAGCAGGGAGCACAGGGCAGTCTGCAGGAGGAGGCCGGGGCTGAGCAGGGACAGAGATGAGCTCAGAGGCAGGGAGCACAGGGCGGTCTGCAGGAGGAGGCCCTGGGCTGAGCAGGGACATAGATGAGCTCAGAGGCAGGGAGCACAGGGCGGTCTGCAGGAGGAGGCCCTGGGCTGAGCAGGGACATAGATGAGCTCAGAGGCAGGGAGCACAGGGCAGTCTGCAGGAGGAGGCCGGGGCTGAGCAGGGACAGAGATGAGCTCACAGCAGGGAGCACAGGGCGGTCTGCAGGAGGAGGCCCCTGCTGAGCAAGGACAGAGATGAGCTCAGAGGCAGGGAGCACAGGGCGGTCTGCAGGAGGAGGCCGGGGCTGAGCAGGGACAGATGAGCTCACAGGCAGGGAGCACAGGGCGGTCTGCAGGAGGCTGAGCAGGGACAGAGATGAGCTCACAGCAGGGAGCACAGGGCGGTCTGCAGGAGGAGGCCGGGGCTGAGCAGGGACAGAGATGAGCTCACAGGCAGGGAGCACAGGGCGGTCTGCAGGAGGCTGAGCAGGGACAGAGATGAGCTCACAGGCAGGGAGCACAGGGCGGTCTGCAGGAGGAGGCCGGGGCTGAGCAGGGACAGAGATGAGCTCACAGCAGGGAGCACAGGGCGGTCTGCAGGAGGAGGCCGGGGCTGAGCAGGGACAGAGATGAGCTCACAGCAGGGAGCACAGGGCGGTCTGCAGGAGGAGGCCGGGGCTGAGCAGGGACAGAGATGAGCTCACAGGCAGGGAGCACAGGGCGGTCTGCAGGAGGAGGCCCCTGGTGAGCAGGGACAGAGATGAGCTCAGAGGCAGGGAGCACAGGGCGGTCTGCAGGAGGAGGCCAGGGCTGAGCAGGGACAGAGATGAGCTCACAGCAGGGAGCACAGGGCGGTCTGCAGGAGGAGGCCGGGGCTGAGCAGGGACAGAGATGAGCTCACAGGCAGGGAGCACAGGGCGGTCTGCAGGAGGAGGCCCTGGTCTGAGCAGGGACAGGGATGAGCTCACAGGCAGGGAGCACAGGGCGGTCTGCAGGAGGAGGCCGGGGCTGAGCAGGGACAGAGATGAGCTCACAGCAGGGAGCACAGGGCGGTCTGCAGGAGGAGGCCGGGGCTGAGCAGGGACAGAGATGAGCTCACAGGCAGGGAGCACAGGGCGGTCTGCAGGAGGCTGAGCAGGGACAGAGATGAGCTCACAGGCAGGGAGCACAGGGCGGTCTGCAGGAGGAGGCCCGGGGCTGAGCAGGGACAGAGATGAGCTCACAGCAGGGAGCACAGGGCGGTCTGCAGGAGGAGGCCCGGGGCTGAGCAGGGACAGAGATGAGCTGGCCCGGGAGTGGAGCCAGTGAGGAAGTAGGGACTCACTCTGCTGTTTGGGGATAAAGAGGGATTTCCTCTGAGGCTGGCCAGCTGTGCTTATTGGAAGAACAAGCTGGGAAATCAGTCATTTTTAAAAAGTAGATCATCTGTGTGCCCTGTAAAATATGCACAGATTGTTCTTAATGGGTTTGCGGTGACAACGTAACTGGTACATTCCACTTCCGGGGTCAAGCAGGGTGACTGAGAAGAGATTAACACAGGGACATTTTCAAGGGTGTCGATAGGGTTAAAGGAACCAGCGCAGGACAGCGAGGCACCCTGGGACCAGCATCTCTGAGGAGCTGTTACCATCCCCAGGCCTGGAGGAATAAGGGGGGAGGGGCAGTTCAGGACAGGGACTGTGACAGGAGCTGGAGACTTCAGTAAGGGGAGGCAGCCAACCTGTAACCACCTGGCAGGTGGATAAATACTCCCCCGACCCACTTCCCTCCATCTTCTGATCCCAGTGAGTACTTCCCATTGGTCAAGCCCAAAAGAGGCCAGATGGCAAGGGGACACTGCGATATAATCGATGGGTAGGATGGAGAAGGGCACAGAGTGGATCTAACCGGCCCATAAAAAGTCCTCAGCACAGCACACTCTGGCCTGGAGCAACAACCTCTTTCATCCATCCATCAGCTGCCATTTCTGAGCACCTGCCCTGTGCCTCCCTGGGCTTGATCCTGGGGAAATGCAAATGCTAAGGTCAAAAACCCAAGAGAGACTGAAAAAGAAGAAATGACATCAACGCCACTTACGCTGTGTATGGAGAAATTCTGACCACGTCTCTGGAGCCCAGCCCAGTGTGGGAGATGATTTTTTGTGGGCAAGAAAGACAGTCATTAGTGCAACGTCTCAAAGCAGCATTCCATGAGCATGGGCCATAATTTACCATTCTCTAGGTCCAGGAAGGTTCTGGAAAACAATTTGTGCTTCATTTTAACTTGGTGAGTTGTGTACTGTTTATAAGGCCAGTGCAAAGAATGCTGGGAAGGGAGTCAAGGGAGCACCAAGGGGGCTCAGTACAAATTACCTGGGGCAAACAAGAGGCTGGATAGGGGAAGTGACTTTCCAGTCTTAAAACTGGGGCAGGGCCCTGGCTGGTTTGCCTCAGCGGTTAGAGTGTCGGCCTGAGGTCCAGAGAGACCCGGGTTCAGTTCCAGCTAAGGGCATGTACCTTGGTTGCAGTTTGTCCCCGGCCCTGGTTGGGTCGTGCGGTGGCAACCACTCGACGTGTCCCTTTCACGTCGATGTTTCTCTCTCTCTCTCTCCCTCTCCCACTTTATCTGAACAAAATATCGGAAAATGTCCTCAGGTGAGGATTAAAAAACAACAAAAAACTGGGGCAAGAGTTCAGGAGGTGTGTTGAGTGGAGAGGAATACAGGAGTTAAGGTATGCAGGTGTAAAGAGCAGAAGGTGCTGAGGGTACAGCTCAGGGGCCCTTAAGATAGGGTGCAGGTGGTGACGGCTGTGGACTCACCTGACTGGGTTTGAATCTCAGTGCCTCTACTTATTACCTGTGTGACTTTGGGCAAGTTACTTGACTTCTCTGTGCCTCATTCCCCCATGTGTACCATGGGGATAATAGTATCTATCTCACTGAGTAGTGAGGATCAAGTGTATTCATGCAGTTAAGTGCCTAAAACGGTGCCTGGCACAAAGTACTCAAAAACTGGGAGCTCTGAATATTGTTATTGTTATCTGCGAGCCTGTGGGGCCAGAGGACGCTTAGACCTCCGTGATTTCTCAACAAGACCAGTAGGAGGTCCTCTGTGCTGTCCTGGCCAGCCCTGCGGCAGCACACTCAGGCCCTGGGAAGCACCTGGGAGCCAGGCGGCAGTCTGCTGCCTCCTGCCGAGGTCCTTACAAGTGAGGAGAACCTGAGGAGCAACAGGACACTGCCTTTACTGAGTGGCCGTGCTGTGCTGACGCAGAGGACACGGAGGTAAACTGTATGAAGGGGGCTCTCTACTCCCCTCCCGGCTTCTTACGGAGGGGTTCTGGATGTGGCTGGAAAAGGACCCTGGCCCTTTGGCAGCCAGACCCAGTCTGAGCTCACGCCAGCAGCTCCAGAGCCTGTCCCGGGGAGGATGGTAGTTGGGGGCGGTCAGTGCGGCACCTCCAGGTCAGGTCTGCACCACTGGGGGTTCTCTGGGCAGGCGCCTGGCCCCTGGCATGTGTCAGCGTGAAAAGCAAGCGCAGAAGAGCAAAGTTGGGTGAGCCAGCGTAGGGGTGGGGGCGGGGGGTGGGAGTAGGAGAGGCGTGGGGATGCGGGGAATCGGAGCACAGCGTGGCCCCTAGGTCCAAGGAGAAGCGAGGCCCGGCCGGGAACGGACCCGCCAAGTGCCCCCGGCCACCCCCGCCAGCAGCCAAGGGCTCGTCCCCAACCCGCTTGCCTTGCGGCTGTAGGCGGCGGACGCAGGCGACTGGCGGGGTAACTGCGACGCGCCCCTCGCCGCACAGGTTTGTCTCCTGGAAACCAGTTCCCTTCCCCTGGTCACGGTCCCAGGGTCCCTGGCGCCCGGGAAACCGCGTGCGGGCGACAGCGGGACCCGGGCTCCCGCGGCAGCTCTGCGCTTTCCCCAGCGCGGCCCCGCGAGCGCGCGGTGAGGGTGCGGGCACGTGGCCCCCAGTGCGCGCGGGGCGGAGGGGCCCGGGGCGGGGGCGGCCGCGTGTGCGTGTGCGTGTGCGTGTGCGTGTGCGTGTGCTCGAGCGGAGCGGCGGCCAAGTGCGGGCGCGGCGGCGGCGGCGGCGGCGGGCGGCAGTCGCGGCAGTGGCGAGGCTGCCCGGTGTCTGTCCCGAGTGCCGGCGCCTCCCTGGCCCTCCTCCGGGCGGCTGTCTCCGCAGCAGTTGTTGCCTGGTTTAGCAGCCACCCCCTCGGCTGGCTCTGTGGCCACCTGGTAATTATTTCATATATATATGTATGTATAAAAGAAGCCAGCTAACCCTTCATTTCTCAGGGTTCCGCGGCACAGGTGACCCAGACATTTCCTTTCCTTCCCCCGAATCTGCGAGCTCTCTCCTAGGCCCAGGGCAGCTGTCAGGCAGGGAGGGGCCCCTGACGCAGAGGGAGGACAAAGCAGGCCTGTGATTGGCCGCAGGAGCCCGGGGTGTGGTCTGGCTGGCAGAGCCCCCTGGCTGGCAGTCTTGTAGCCCAAGTAATCTTCAAGCTGACGGTATTGAAAGGGCTCAGGACCGCTCTTTGGAATTGGCTGGCAGAGAAGAAACCACTGACTTGGGGCCAGTGGCTCTGGGCAGGGCTCTTGCTGTGGCCGGGCCTCTGAGAAATGGAGAAAAATACTAGCCAAGACCACCTCACGAAGGGCTTGAGGACAAAAGAGATGTGAGGATGGTTTGAACTATACAAATCTGAGATGACATGGTTATGCTTTGCTTAACACGACCGCCTTCAGCTTCCAAACGGAGTTTAACAGAGGAAGCTTAGGTCCAAATCTTGGCTCTTCTACTTATTAAAGCTGTTAACTTGAGTTAATCACCTACTTTCTTCTTAAGCCTCAGTGTCACCTTCTGTGAAATGGGCATGATAGTAAAGCCTGCTTCCTAGGGTGGTTAAGACATCACACAGATAAAAGTCTTGCCTTGAAACAAGCCTTGCAGTGCCCCCTAAATGTTAGCTGTGAGTATTCTTGATATTTCTATTATGTTGCATCTTTCTGGGTACAGTGTACTCTATAGGGAGAGAAAACTCATCTAACAGGTAATAAAGAGTGGAATACAGGTTTCATCCTTCCTAGCTGGCTGGTTCCAAACAAGATACTTCACCTCTGAGTATCTCATGGGAAAAATGGAGATTATTATACCTACCTCACAAAGTTGTTATAAAAATTAAAATCAAATAAAATCAAATATTAAATAAAAAATCAAATAAAATCAATTAAAATCAAATATTCATTATGAATGAATACAACACATGAAAAGCTCTTAAATGATTTTGGAGAAAAATAATACTTATGTTCCATATATTGACTTCAGAGAGAGGAAGGGACAGGGAGAGATAGAAACATGAGAGAGAAACATTGATCAGCTGCCTCCTGCATGCCCCAAACCTGGGCATGTGCCCTGACCCAGAATGGAAATGGTGACCTCCTGGTGCATGAGACAACACTCAACCAACTGAGCTACACCGGCTGGGCTCCAGTTATCTATTGCTGCATAACAAACCACTTCAGAAGACTGTGGCTTAAAATAACACTATTCATCTATTTAGCTCATGAATCTGTGATTTGGGTAAAGTTTGGTGGGGATGGCTTAGCTCTGCTCCTTGCAACATCAGCTGAGATGGTCCAGCAGGGGCTGGGGGGTCTTCTTCCAAGGTCACACAACATGTGGTAAGCGTTGATCCTGACTTCAGCTGGGGTCTTGGTTCCTCTCAATGTGGGCCTCTCTAAGGGGCCACTTGGCCTTCCTACCAGCAGGGCACCCAGGTTTTTAAAATTATTATTATTTATTAATTTGTTTTTGTTATAGATGTTTCTCATTTTTCCTCCTCCCCTCCCCCACCCCCACCCCATCCCCAGCTTTGTTGTCTATGTTCATTGGTCATGCATACGTGCATGTAAGTTCTGTGATTTATCTCTCCCACCACAAACCCCACCCCCTCCTCTGAGGCTTGTCAGTCTGTACCCAACCTCTCTGTCTCTGGGTTAATTTTATTCAGCAGTTTGTTTAGTTCATTATATTCCACAAATAAGTGAGATCATGTGATATTTGTCTTTCTCTGCTTGGCTTGTTTCACTTAGCATAATACTCTCCAGGTCCTTCCATGCCATCTCAAAGGATAAGAGATCTTTCTTTCTTACAGCTGCATAGTATCCCATTGTGTACATGTACCACAGCTTTTTTATCCATTCATCTACTGATGGACACTTGGGTTGTTTCCAGATCTTAGCTATTGTAAATAGTGCTGCTATGAACATATGGGAGGGCACCCAGGTTTTAAGAGCAACATCCCAAGAGACAGGAGGTGGGAGCTGCCAGTCTCTTCAGAAGCTGGTACAGTGTGGCTTCCACTTTATTCTTTTGGTCAAGTAGTCACAGATCCCACCTAAATTCAAGGGGAGAGGGGCTTAGAACCCATCTCTCAATGAGAAGAACATCAATTTCCAACCATCTTGATTCTACCAAAACGAGCAAGTCTTTCCTTTTGCTTTTTTAATCGGGTGCCATGGTAACAAATTAACCTTTGCTAGAAGACCAGCAGGCACCAGTATCCCTGCCTAGGGCTTTCTCACAGAGCTTGTTTGCATCAGGATCAGGTTCACTGGGCATTGCAGTCCTGAGGGAGCAGGCATCCTACATGGGAGAGAGTAATTAGGATTCAGAAAGTTAGATTTTAGCGGGTGGCCTGGGCTGAGTGTAATAAACATCTCTGCCGCTCCTAGGTCCCTGGAGAAGTCTCTTTTTCCAGAGGCCTACTGACTGGGTGTTTGAAGTGATTGTCATACATTATTAGGTTATTAATTGATGGGTTGGAGCACTCTTAATGGGAAGGCAGGCCCGAGGTCACCATGGCAACCCGCGGGCCTATGCTTTGTGCTTCCAGCATCAGAGCAGGACGGATGCTCCAAGCAGATCAGACCTCCTCAGACAGATCACAGACACTCCAAAGAGAAACCAAAGTCTCTCTTTTAGCAGTAGACTTTCTTTGTAATGCATTTTCACACATAACTGCCAAGCCATGCCCTCAGAGTGAAAAACCAACCCTCTTCCTGTTACCTCATCCCATATCCTGTTCAATTTCAGCCATGCCACGCTGGCCTTCCAGGTGGGCTGCAGAGGTAAAAGGAGCTTATTCGTTTACTCACTCAAACATTCAACACATTTTTGTTGTGCATTTATTTTGGCAGAGAACAAAACAGACCCAGCTCCTCCTTCCTGATGGAGCGTACCGTCTGGAGGGGAAGATGGGCACATCATTAGACACGTTCCCATGCATTGCACTGTAATTATTAAAACGCAGTGAGGTCGGACCTTGACTTGAATCCCGACTCTGTCACCGACCAGGCGGGCCCAGGCTGATCACAGGGTCCTTACAGGTGGAAGAGGGGGGCAGGAGGTTGGAGTCAGGGAAGGAGATGTGACCATGGAACAGAGGGCAGAGTGAAGGGATGTCAGAGGGACTCAATCTTCCACTGCTGGCTTTGAAGACGAAGGGGCCACGAGCAAGGAATGCTGGAAGCCTTTAAAAGCTAGACAAGGCAAGGAAGTCCATTTCCCTACCCCTTCCGGAAGGAACGCAGCCCTGCCAACACTGTGTTCCTCACCACCATGGAGAAGAAATCTGCATTGTCGTAAACTGCTACTTGCGGTCATTTGTTCCAGCAGCAACAGGAAACTCATGAAGTCGCTAAGAGCCCTGCTTTTAGAGTCAAACAGTTCTGCTGCCGCCCAGCTGTGTGCCCCTGGGCGGGTTGCTGGTGCTGTCAGTCTCCGGTGCCTTGCCTGTAAAATAGGGATAACCCTGCCTTGCAGGGTCAGTGCGAGGGTGCAGACGGGAGACATTTGGAGGGTGCTCAGCATGGCACCTGGCACAAAGCACGTGCTCCCAGAAGGGCAACGACTGTGCTTCTGGATCCTGAGTTGCTCCCTCCTCTTCTCTAGCCGCACCAGGGCTGTGATGCCAGGCACTCTGGGAGGATCTCCGCTGGTCCTCCTCTTGGTCCCTGCAGCCATCTGAATTCACACCTGGCCACTTTCGAACCTGCAGCAGAGCAGCACCTGTTCCTGCTTCTGTTGTAAGCGTGTGCTCAAGTATAAGGCCCAGGGAAGGTCAAGGCCGGCCTTCAAGACACAGTCAGTGAAGGTCCCTGCAGGCAAATAGCAGATGGCTCATGGTAGACACTTCTTGTACTTGTCAGAGTCCCCGAGAATCCTCAGGCCTTTACCCGGACCAGCTCCAGATGAGAGGAGTAGCCATGGGAATAAGGTTAGATAACGAGTATCTTACCAAGTTGGCCTGCCCAGACTGTGGGGAGGACTTTCTAGCCCGACGGAGTGGTACATCCTCATCATCACTGCTTCCTCACGAACACTTATCAGGAAGCTACACAGTGCCGGGCACTTGTTGGACCTCATCTCTCAGGTTCTCACAAAAATCCATCGTTTATCCAGGAATGCGATTTGTCAAGGTCAGTGGCAGCTCAGGGACCTACCCTCTGCAGTCTGGCCCAGAACCTCTGCTTCTAAGCTCCATCCCATGACCACAGGCTTGCTGCCATGTGCACAGGCCGTGCATGGGACCACTAGCTCAGGGCAGACTCCAGAGCCTTCTCTGTGATGACACCCAGGCTGCCTGGACCTCTGGGGGCCAGTAGGTGCCTGGGCCTGTGGCCTGAGGCCCTGTTTCCCTTAAAATAGTCTCTCGAACATTTCAGAAAACCCCACCAGCCCTTCAGAGCCTAGGTCCCGGCAGCAGATGTTTGTACTGGGGGCAGGCAGGGACACCAGGGTTCAGGCAAGCTTTCTGGCCTGTCATCCGAGCGGGGCCTGCAGTGCCCTCCCTGGGGCTGGAGGTTCAGGTGATGGGCCCGGCCCATGTTAGGCCCCTGTCTGCTCAGGATGGGTGGAGCTGCACACCGAGGCAGGCCCTGGCAGCCCCTTGAGGCCGCCACACCCACGGGGCCTGCGGGGACTAGCTGCCCTTCTCTGCTTGGCACAGACTCCAAGATTCCGGCGATTCTGGCCCTTCGGTCGGCAGGCTGACGCTCTGACCGCTCAGCACGCTGGCCGGGCTGGAGGCTGTGCTTTGATTACAGACTCACAACTTTGACTTAGTGTCAGGTTTACTTGGAGAGGGTGGGTGGGTGTAGGCTATGGGTTCGTAGGACCCCGCAGGCCACTGCTTGATGCTTGGTGCCGTCGTGGTTCCTCGTTCTCCCTGTTCGTTAGACCCAAGACAACATCCCAGCAGCAAAGTGGATCACAGCTCGACCTGTTCTTCCTCCACTAGGCGGGCACGTCACAGAGGACGTGGGCTGAGCGATTTGAGTAAAACTGAAGTCTGCTTCATCCCGTCTGCAGTCCCAGAGGCCCAGTGGAGAGGGATGGGGGTCCCTGGGCTTGGAGAGAGGAAAGCGCCCCATTCCAGATGAAGCGGTGTATACTGTTGGCGGAGGGGGCTGGACAACCTTGCGACAGCTTGGGAGCCTTGGAGGGGGAAAGACACCAGACCATCAGTGGTTCTTCCGGGCATGGACGGCCTGTGTGTGCAGGTCCTGTTAGGCTGGACTGCCCTGTAGACAGAGCCAGGGTGCTCTCTTTGGCTGGCGTGTCCTGGGGGAGCCAGGCAATCACCACGAAGTTGACCCCGCACTTCAAATCCACCTGTCCTTCCGTATGACATCGGGGAAAGCCAGCCACACTTCTGCAACTCAGGAATAGTGTCTGTGTCTAGTGAACACTACTGAACTGTGACAAGGCACAGGCACGCTCTCTGGTCTCTCATCCCATCCCCTATGTTTGCAGGAACTAATGTAAGAAACCAGTGAAAAGGGCCCAGGACCCGCAGAGGGTTTTTTTTTTTTTTTTTCCTGGGACCCCTACCAGTACAGTCCCCTGACAGGACTAGAGCAGTTTTATCTCAGAGAAGAGAAGTCCCACATACCACATAACAGAGCAGGGAACATGTACAGCGTCGGTGACCCCCCTACCCCCATGCCTGGGGGTGTTGGCTTCCTGGACCTGCAGCATATCCTATGGCAGCCTCCGAGGAGGGAGGAGGTCACGCCCATGGCTCCTGATGTGGGCAGCAGGCTCCTGGAATCGCAGCTCCGTTGGTTGGCGGACCCTGATCAAGAGCCCCTGCCTGGCTGGGCCTGAGTTTCCCCACCTGTGTGGTGAGGAGGCCGGGCTGGGGAACCTCCAGGGCGCCCATCCGCCCTGCTGTGCTGAGAGAGCCTAGTAGATGCTCCTGAGAGCTAGGACCCCGTGACGCCAGAGCCCGGCGCTGGCTCCCCATGCGGGGCCATGAACGCTGCCTTACTCATGGCCCAGAGCCGCCTCCGAGCCCTAGAGCCACTGGTCTGCGCGACAGGATCTGACGTGCCTCCAGCACACACATCAGCGCTCTCCACCCGGCTGCCGACTGGGAGTGTCCAGAGAGCTTAATTATTTTATTTTATTTATTTTACTTTATTTTTTATTTTATGCTTTTTGTTCATCCTTAACTGAGGATATTTTCCCATTGATTATTAGATAGAATGGAAGGGAAGGAGGGGGAGAGAGAGAAACATCGATGAGAGACACATCGATTGGTTGCCTCCTGCAAGACAGGCTGGGATCGAACCTGCAACCAAGTGCCCTTGACCAGGAATCGAACCCGAGACCCTTTGTCTGCAGGCCAACACTCTAACCGTGGAGCCAGGGCTGTCCAGAGAGCTTTTAAAAACATTGGTGCTGGCACCGCATCTCCAGGGAGCAGGGCCTGGGCATTGGTTTCATTTTTTTTTTTTTATAAGCTCCCCAGGTGTTTTTTCTGAGGTACATGGGACCCACTGACCCAGGTGTTGGCTGCAGGGTGACAGCCTAAGGGTGGGAGAGGAAACAGCCAGCCTGCCCCTGTCCTCACCTCTTGTCCTGTTCTCACTGGGCCCCGGTTACCTGAGCGGCAGCCTGTCTGCAGTTCAAGTGAGGCCCCCTTGGCGCAGTGGTTCCCCTGCCTGTATCTCCTCTCCTGGGATCCAGGTGCTCAACAGGGTTTGATGGGCAGCATTAGTGTACCCCACTTCTCCAGCGAGCCCCCCAGCCCCAAGGTCCCCTGTCCCTAATTCAGGCTTCACTATTGCCGGGAAGGTTGCTCCCTGCCTCGGGGGTGTATGGAAGGCAGATGGCGGGTGGTGGCGGGAGCAGTCCCACCGCCCTCGTCCTGTGGCTGGCGAGTGTCCCTGGGCAGCCGCCAGCCTGCCACTCGGACTGACAGTTCACATGATTCTGCCTCAGCGGGAGCGGGCAGCCTCCAGCTGGGGTTTTCTAGACTAGCTGGGAGGCACGGTCTGTGGGAAATCCCCAGAGGGGGAGCGTGGGTGCTGATGCAGCGTGGGGGGTCCACCAGGCTCCGTGAGGTGCTGTTCAGCTCCTCTCCAGGCCTCTGCGGAGCCGCTGAAAAAAGCCGAGCTGTTTGAGGTTTGAGGGCAGAGCTGTGCTGTGGAGCAGAGTCAGAGGACCGGAGATCCCCCTGGGGCCTCCCTGCGCTGCCCGGCTCTGCCTGCTCCTCGTCTGGCCCAGAGACCATCGCCTTCCTGGGGTCTGGAGGCTGAGCAGGTGGGGGCCAGTCCAGCTGTTTCCAGACAGGATGGTGACCCATTAGAGGGTCAGGAAATCATTCAGTGGCTCATGACCTGCATTTAGAAAAACAGAACCGACATGATCAGAGTGCATTGTAAGTGATAGGGTAAGTACTGCTTTGGTAAGTTTGTTTCTCTGTGCGTGCCTCTGTGTGTAGAATGTGTGTGCTGGGTTACACTGTCAAGTGCACCTCTTGCTGTGGTCTGTGGTCAAAAGAGTTTAAAGGCAGCTAGGTGGGCCTGGCTGGTGTGGCTCAGTGGATTGAGCATTGGCCCATGGACTGAGAGGTCCCGGTTCAGTTCCCGGGCAGGGCACGTGCCTGGGTTTCAGACTTGATCCCCACCAGTGGGGGGGCGTGAAGGAGGCAGCCTACTGATGTTTCTTTCTCTTTCTCTCTCTCTCTCTCTCTCTCTCTCTCTCTCTCTCTCTCTCTCTCTCTTCCTTCCTCTCTCTCTAAAAAAATCAGTAGAAACATATTTTCAAAGGCAGCTAGTCGGTGCCTGGATGCCCGGATTCTGGGTTCAGACCCACCTGACTTGCTGTGTGAACTCGGGCAAGGCCCTCCGGGCTTCAGGTCCTGTGAAATGGGTTGGCAGGGCCAGCCGCACCTGAACCACAGCCACTCTGTGAGCCCAGAAGGGAGTGAAATGGAAACAGTTACGAGGCCCTTGGAAACGAGAGTCTGTCTTGTTGCTGCAGTGAGGCAGTGGGGGAGCAGTGGGGACTAAGGAAAAATGCGACCTGGTTTCTACTCCCACCCGAGGGAAATATCAACAGCTTCTGAGGCAAACACTTTTAGGAAATGAAACGACCTTGTGCAGAGTGTGGAGATTTGACCAGATAAAGGAAGAGACGCTTGGCCCTGCTCTGGGGCTCGGCTTCCATGAGCAGGGCCACTGGGCGCTGTGAGTGAGTGTCTGTGTGCCCGTGTGCACCCGTGGAAGGGATAGTGGTGGGTGAGATCACTGTTCATGCAGCATGAGGCCCCTCCTCCTGGCCTGACCGTGCAAGAGGTTCTTCCTTTGCATCAAAGAGGCCCTTCCTTCCTTTCGGGGCTTAAGTTCTCTTGGTCGTTAAAGTCCTTGGAGACACCTCTGTGCTGATGAGCATCTGTGTAAAGGACTGCCTGTGTGTGGTGTCGGTTTCTTAGCTGGATGATAAACGTCTGAAGTAGATGCCGCAGCCCCTTGTTTTGGTTCTTTGCCCCACCCCCTCCGCTGGGGGAACCATGACTGGGCACACAGGTTTGCATCAGTTGGTGCTGAGGGAATGGGTGACCTGGCAGGACGTCCTCCAGGTGCAGGGGGCTGGCCCGGGACCAAGCCTGGTGGCCTTCGTGGTGGCACCTGTAGAGACTGGAGCCTGGCGAAGCCTGGGGTTGGAGGGTGGCTGCTCGGTGACCATCATGACAAGCAGAAAGGGAGCGTGGTGGGCCAGTCTGAGTTGAAAACTTAGCCCACCACGTTGTAACTGGAATCCTGAGCAGGTTGGTTCATCTCTCTCCGAGCCTCGGTTTTGTTTTATCGCCTGTACAATGGGTGCCGATGGGAATGGTGTGGAGAGGGGTGTCCTGGCAGGTGCAGGGTTCTCGGCAGCTAGGGCTTGGCGCTTCCGTCCCAGGAAATGTGTCTTTTCACTGACAGAACACTTTTGCATCCACACTGTCTTTCGATTTTTGAGGAATGAGATTCCTATGGAGACCAGGTAGAGAAGGGATGCTCCTGGCAAGGTATAGTTTCCACCTGGGGTAGAAACTAAACGAGGATCATTCTGCCTGTCCTTAGGGACTGGTGGGGGGAGACTGGCTGTGGCGAGGCCTGGGTGAGAAGGCAGGACCTCGGAGCAGCTGGGGCAGCCTGAGCAAGTGCCAGGCCACTGGAAACGAGGCCACAGCGAGTCCTCTTTGTCACTTGTCTGTTTCTGTTCATCAAACCCCCACTGTCCCAGCCTCAACCCCCTCCCCATCCCAGCCACCTGCTCTCTACCAACCCATTCATCCATCTGTCTACTCACTCACACATCCATCTATCCATGTGCCTGTCGTCCATCTGGCCATCCACCCACCCATTCACTCATCTACCGACCCACCCACCCATTTATCTGTCTATCCATCTAACCTTCATCCATTCATCCTCCCATCCATTCCCCCATCCACCCACCCATTATCCATCTAACAAATAATTTTGAGAGCATATAAGCACTAAGCACTGAAGAACATCTCAGATTCATCGCTGACTGTCCTCTCCTTTCTAATTAGTTACCAGTTCCTACAGCTTCTTGTCCCCTCTCTGGCCATGCCCTCCTCGTACCTAGATCCTGTCACACCAAGCACCTTGCATTTCCCGGAAGGAGCCCGTTCTCTGGGTCCTGGATGTGATCTGTTGCACACATTGTTTCTATAGACAGAAACCCCCTCTGCTCAGGCAGCCTCTCCCCGTTCTCCTGGTCTTAGCAGAGCTCACTGCCCAGGAAGGCTCTTCTGGCCGGGTCAAGACCCCTCGAATGGAGTTCCTTAGGGTCCTGGTCTCTCCTTAGGAGCTGGCTTGCTTGTCTTCCCCCCTCTCCCGTGAGACTGAAAGCAACTTGAGTAAGAGTAGGAGTCGTCCAGTGCAGTACCTTCCATATAATAGACTCAATACGTGTTTGTTCTGGGGATGAATGAGTGAATGGGGGAGCAGGTGGGTGGATGGATGGGCGGATGGACAGACAGATGGACAGGCGGATGATTGGACAGCCGTCAAAGGGTCCGGAGCAGGCGTGATTAGGTTAGATTTGTGTTGTGGAGGATGGCTTTGAGGGCGGTGAGGTGGAGATGGGATCTTTGCTCTGGGGAGGAAAGTCTTGACCAAGCCAGTCCGGGCACTAGGGAGGGAGCTGAAGAGGAGGAGGCGGACATGGGAACTACTCAGGGCGGAAAGTGGTCGAACTGGATGCTGGGGATGAAGTGAGGGAAGGAGCTGAGAGCCGGCCATCCAGCATGAGTGGGCGGGCAGGAGACGCGTGGAGGAAATGACAGGAACAGGGCGGGCCTCCCTGAGTCCCCTGTGTGGCGGCAGGAAGCTGGTTAAGTCAGCCTTCCCCGGGGAGGGTGTGCGGTCTGGGCATCCAGACAGTGGAGAGGACGTCGAACCACGGAGGAGCCGCCCTCCCACAGACAGCGCGCGTGCAGTGAGGAGAACAAACGGACAGTACTGAGTGGGAGGGCCGTGCAGGGCGCGCCCACCGTCTGCCGCCCTGCAGGCGGGCCCAGTGCAGGTGGCGCTCCTGGCTCACCAGCCCCGAGGTCGCCGAGGGGGCGGCCATTCCTTCCCGCTCCCTCAGTCCCCCGCATCTAGTCTGGCACCATGGACATGGTAGATGCTCCACAAATACTCGCTGCATGAAACCCAGAGGTGCTGGACTGTTGGGTGAGCCACTCTGTCTCTTTGGGCCTCAGTTTCCTTGCCCCTAAAATGGGGGGATAACAAGCTGTCATGAAGACCAGGCAAGTGGGCTGGTGTGAGATGCTCTGTAAACTGTAAGAGCTTTTGCAAATACAGATCCAGTCCCTGTATTTTGAAAGCCTGAATTGGGCTGTTGATCTCCCAAAGGCTGCGTCCTGGTTCTGACCACAAGGTTCTGCCAGGCCTTAAGTTCCCCTTATAGCCAGCTCTGGTCCCCAGCCTGGGACTCATGTAGGACACTTGATCAGGAGCAAACCTTTGAGTCTCTGGCCCTGAGTGTGGCTCACGGGCCTCGTCTCAGATGCACGGAGTCACAGCCTCTGGAGGTGCGGCTCAGAGATCAGTTGTAACAAATCCTCCAGGTGACGCAGAGGCACCCAGGTTCAAGAACCACTGTCTGGGATGTCAGGACCCTCTTTGTGCTCCAAAGGGAACGTAGGAGCTACTTTAAACATAGTAAGTGTTTCTTCTTGGGCCTGTAGGCCTGACTGCCTGCGACTTGGTCGTCGGACCCCACTTGTGGTTGGCCGAGGACAGAGGAAGGGCTGTCCCAGCCCAGCCCGCGGGCGCATCGCTCACACTGGTCAACGCGGGCTCCGGCCGGTGACCCTCAGGGAATTCCTAAGTCCTGACTGGACGTGTTTTCACTGTGGCTTCATGTGCCCTGTTTCATTGGCTTGTGCGGGCCCATGTTTATGAATGGACGTTAACTTGGTGTGTGAGGTCCTGGGTGGGCGCCCCTGGGGGCGGTTTGGGGGCCTGTGCTGCCGTTGACTTCTCAGATGTCGGCCAGGCGACCCGTGGGGCCCCACAGGGGCGGGCTGGGGATTCCTGGGCAGGAGAGCTGGCGAGAGGAGGGCAAATAGGGCCCGGCTCTGACTCACCAGGCCGTGGGCAGAGCCTCGGGGTCGCCGGTCTCAGCTGCCCCTCCTCCCCTTCCTCTGCCCTCCAGAGCATGGAAATAAAACCAAACCACAAAAAGCCCAAAACATAAAGCCCTGGGCTGCACCGGTGGTGGGGGTGTGACCTGGCGCGGCCACTGTGGAAACAGAATGACGGTTCCTCAAAACGCTGAGAATAGAATTGCCATGTGACCCCGGGTCCCATCTCTGGGTACATGTGCCAAAAAGCTGAACGCAGGACTCCAGTCGATATCTGTGCACCCAAGTTCATAGCAGCTTGTTCACAGGGGCCCACAGGGAGCTGCGGCCCGTGCTCACTGGCCAGGACTGGAAACCCGCACTGCAGCGCAACCCGGGCACTGCCAGCCCCCAGAGCGGGGAGCCTGCCCCGCACAGTGCGGGCGAGTTAAATAGGCCTGTCAGGAAAAAGACAAATAATAGTCAGATTCCTAGACACAGAAAGTGGACTGGTGGGTGCCAGGGGTGGGGGAGGGGCTGGGGGCTAGGTTTCACGGGGTCGGAGTTTCCAGTTGGGGAGGAGGAAGAGTTCTGGGGCTGAATGGTGGTGACGGTGGCGCACAGTGTGGATGTCCTTCATGCCAGAGAACAGGACACTCGAAATGGTCAGCACGGGCCCAGCCGGTTTGGCTCAGCAGTTGGAGCATTGGTCCACAGGCCAATGAGTCTCGGGTTTGATTCCGGTCAAGGGTACGTACCTCGCTTGCAGTTCGTCCATGGCCCTGGTCAGGGTCGTGCAGGAGGCAACCAGTTGATGTGTCTCTCTCACATCAATGTTCCCCCCCCCTCCCTATCTGAAGATAAATTGAAAAAAATATCCTTTGGTGAGGATTTAAAGAAAAATGGTCAAGCCCTGGCCCGTTTTGCTCAGTGGTTAGAGTGTCGGCCTGTGGTCCAGAGAGACCCGGGTTTGGTTCCCGCTAAGGGCACGTACTTTGGTTGCAGTTTGTCCCCGGCCCTGGTTGGTCGTGCGGGTGGCAGCCACTCGATGTGTCCCTTTCACGTCGATGTTTCTCTCTCTGTTCCTCTCTCTCCCTCACACTCTATCTGAACAAAAGATGGAAAAAAATGTCTTGGGTGAAGGTAAAAAAAAAAAAAAAAAAGACAACCAGGAGCACCTGCTCCCCCATCATCACTGAAATCTCAGGCCTGTGTCCTAGAGAGGCCAGGACGTGAGCCTGACGGGGGTCCCTGACTTCCGGGGACTGAGAGGTTGGTGGTGAGTCTCAGGTGGGGACTGGAGGTGGCAGGGAGGTGGGACATGGAGCAAGGAGGCCTGGATTCTAACACCAACACTTCCTTCCTCTGGCTGGCTTTGGGCCAGTCACTTCCCTTTGCGACCTCAGTTTCCTCACCTGTAAAATGGGGAGGTAGCCTTCGTCATTCCTTCCAGAATTCACGGGTGCCTATGAGGTGCCAGGCCCCACTGGAGCTGCACAAGGCTCTGCCCTCTTGGAACTGACAATCTCATGGAGGAGACAGATCGTCAGCATGCAGACAAGTCAATGAATGAGAAAATCTCAGATCCTGATGGGCGCTCCGTGGAGCAAAGAGGATGGTGTGATGGGACTGGGAGGGGCTGCTCTAAGCAGGAGGAGAAGGTGACGTTCAGGCTGAGATCACACAGCCGAGGAGCCAGCCCTGCGGTGAGGTAGGGGTGGGGCAAGGGGGTAGCTCTCCAGGGGAGGCAGCAGCGGGTGCAGAGCCCAAGAGCGAGGCTGGGCGACCGAGGCACAGGGAGCTGGCCAGTGTGGCGAGAATGGGTGGTGATGGGCAAGGTGCAGGGAGCTCGGTCAGAGTTTCCATAAGAAGTTTGGGTTCTGCTAGAGGTGTGATACGAAACTGTCAGTGGGCTCTAAGCACGGAAGAGGAGGATCTGGTCTGCATTTCGGTGTTGGGTAGATAACAGTCGGGGGCATGAGTGGGCGGGGGGGGGGGGGGAGCTTGGCTGTGGGAGAGCCACAGGGAGTCCAGCTGAGAGGGCGGTAACGTCGGACCAGACCCATCTCTTGCCCATGTTAGACACTCTTATGAAAGTTGCAGGCCCCTTTCCCAGGAAAAATGCACATACTTATATATTTATAAGATTGAGCATTTGATTTCAGGGGAACTCCTCAAGTTTATCCTCCATGAACCTCAGGCAGGGGTCTGCTAGACTGGTCTCCGAGCCCCTTCTCAGCACACAGCACCCACTTCCAGCCTGAGCCCTGGCTCAGGGGGGCCCAGGGCCAGCAGGAGCCAGATGGAGCCTGTAGGAAGGAGGTTGTGTGTGTGTGTGGGGGGGGGGGGGGCTGGTCAGCAGGTGACGAGATGCGGGCCCTGAACTCTGAGGGGTGTCTCTTCTGGTTGGAGAGTCCCAGCTTGACCCCGGTGGAGAGAGAGCACAGGGCAGGGTTGACCCGCCAGTGCCGCCAAACCGCCCAGCTCAGACCCCGCGCGTTCGGCTTTGCGACCACGTAGACCCTGCAGTCTCAAGGGGGGAACGATGGTGCTTGGGTGAGGTGAAAAAATCTTAGAGATCAAATGATTTGTCACCCTATACCTGAGGTATTAAAATTCATGGAGTGGGGGGAGGGGAAGGCTCCTTGGGAGTATGATTATGGAAAAAATAAAAGGTTGAGAAAGGTCCTGATGGAGACACAGCCAGATTTCCCATCTGAACCAGAAGAGATTGATTTTGATGTATTAATTTATAAAGTAGGCTTAAAAAATCTTCATCCTATCTTGTTCAGGTGTATTTGCACATATAGCATTTTCTTTGTGAAGTTCTCAACAATATGAACCTTTCAGGCATGTGAGTGCGGCTAGCATCTTTCCCTCCACCTCTTTGCAACAAGGAAAGCAACGCCATGCACTTCGACACCTGTCCTCTGTGTGGCCCTGATACCGCCCCCGAGGACAGGTGTTTCTGTCCCCACTTTGCAGATGAGGAAACTGAGGCTCAGAAGGGGTAAATGACTTGTACAGCCTGTAAGCAGCTGACCGTGACCTGGCGCTCATGTCTGCTGGTGCCTGGTCCTGCGCCGTCCCCCGTGCTGGGTCCCCAAGCTCCGTGGAAGACAGGAGGGTTCGCGCCGGCTGACAGACACCCAGGAATTCAGGCAGTGCCCAGGGAAGCCTGGCCTTTGTTTTCACCAGAGCACTGTGGGATGTGGACAAGGTTGGGCCTCTTTCCTGCTGCCTGGAGAGCCCCCCAGGAGGGGCTGTGGCTGACCTGGTCCATTCCCGTGAGCAAGCAGGGAAAATGCCAATGGCACTGATTGCTTAGAAGACAGCAGCGAGGGCCTCACTGTTGTATGTCCGTTGGAATTGATCTGTACCTCCTGCCGTCCTTGGAGAGCTGGCTCAGGGCGGGTTGTGCTCACAGGACCAGGACCATAAGTAAGGGACAGGAAGCCAGGGAAGGAGTATGGGGAGACAGAAACCACCTCCGGAGGTTCTAGTTGGGATGGAGTTGGTTGGCTGGGTCGTCCTCGAAATTAAGTGAGGCACACAGGACAGCGCCTGACCCACAGGAGGCGCTATATAAACGTTAGGTGCTGTTCTTCTAAGCCTTTCCCGCCTTTGACTTTCAGAAGCTCACCCACCACCGAGGTCCAGCCTCTGATGCAGCGTGAACTGCAGCCTATGAACAACATGGCAGCGGAGAGACGGGCCCATTCCCTGAGCCCCTGAGAGGAGAGGCCCCTGCAGGCCCAACGATGGGGACCGTCGCTGCAGACAACTCCTCCCTGAACTGTTCCGTGGACCACAGCATCCACCAGATGCTGGCCCCCGCGGTCTACGTCACCGTGCTGGTGGTGGGGCTCCCGGCCAACTGCCTGTCTCTCTACTTCGGCTACCTGCAGATCCGAGCCCGCAACGAGCTGGGCGTGTACCTGTGCAACCTCACGGTGGCCGACCTCGTCTACATCTGCTCGCTGCCCTTCTGGCTGCAGTACGTGCTGCAGCACGACAACTGGTCCTACAGCGACCTGTCCTGCCAGGTGTGCGGCATCCTCCTCTACGAGAACATCTACATCAGCGTGGGCTTCCTCTGCTGCATTTCCATCGACCGCTACCTGGCCGTGGCCCACCCCTTCCGCTTCCACCAGTTCCGCACCCTGAAGGCGGCCGTGGGCATCAGCGTGGCCATCTGGGCCAAGGAGCTGCTGGCCAGCGTCTACTTCCTCCTGCACAGGGAGGTGGTGGAGGACGATCACCGGCACCGCGTCTGCTTCGACCACTACCCCCTGGAGCCATGGCAACGTGGCATCAACTACTACCGCTTCCTGGTCGGCTTCCTCTTCCCCCTCTGCCTGCTGCTGGCGGCCTACCGGGGCATCCTGCGGGCCGTGCACCGCAGCCACGGCACCCAGCAGAGCCGCAAGGACCAGATCCAGCGGCTGGTGCTCAGCACCGTGGTCATCTTCCTGGTCTGCTTCCTGCCCTACCACGCGCTGCTGCTCGTGCGCAGCATCTGGGAGTCCAGCTGCCGGTTCGCCAAGGGCATCATCAACACCTACCACTTCTCCCTGCTGCTCACCAGCTTCAACTGCGTGGCCGACCCCGTGCTGTACTGCTTCGTCAGCGAGACCACGCACCGGGACATGGCCCGCCTCCGCGCCGCCTGCCGGGCCCTCCTCACCTGCTCCAGGACCGGCGGGCCCAGGGAGGCCTACCCACTGGGGACGCCAGAGGCCTCTGGGGTGAAAAGCGAGGAGCCCGAGTTGTTAAGGAAGCTCCACTCGACCTCGCAGACCCCTAACTCACCTGGAGGGGGAGGGTCCCCCACAGCTGGGCTGGCCTAGCCAGAGTCACCCATGTCGGGGCGAAGGGAGGGCTGAGCTCGCTGCCGGCTGCTTACCGCTGTGCCAAGCACAGGTGCCCCTTTCCGCTGGAGGGGACAGTGGGCCGGGGTCACTGAGCCCCAGGCCTAGGCTGTGGCAAGACCTCTCTGGTTCCGGGGAACGTGCTGAAGCTGGCTGAGCCCGAGAACAGGCCGTCAGCTCACGGGTGTCCTGTTGCAGGTGGAGCTGCTGGCGGGAGGAGGATGTGACCGTCACCTCCGGGGGTTTTCAAAGAGAAGCTGGTGGGGGAGTGAGGGTGTGAGGACATGGGGAGGGGCGTTGGGAGATGAGGGGCCCGGTGTGCACTTGCCAAGGCCTTCCAGTGCCGTTACTGTCACAGATGAAACGTGCCCCGAATCTGAGGCGACACAAAGCGGTTTTGTTGTCGTTAAGCATGAGCCCCCCCCACGGAGGGATGGGAAGGAAGAGGAGTGGGCAGGTTGGACGGGAGGAGCGTGGAGAAGCACCGGGGCCCCCGCAGTGTGCGTGGGGGACGGCAGGAGTGACAGGCAGGGGAGCGACCCCAGCACACAGCTTCAGAGGGAGAGCCGAGCAGGTCCCCCGGGCTCTGGGGCTGATGGAAAACAAATCTCAGGGCTCCCCGGGGCTCCCCGGGCCATGTCCGGGCTCCTTTACACAGTGTCAGGACCGCGGCCTCAAGCCAGTGTGAGTTCCCCACACGGCTTCTTCCTAATCAGTGTTCTGTTTCCACCTGCCCAGGGGCACGGGCCCGGAAGCCTGGGTGTGTGCGCATGTGTATGTGTGTGTCCATGTTTAAAATGCCAGGGGCTCCATGACAGCTGTGTGCCGAGACGCTGAGGCTAGGTCATGTGACCATGGCAGTGCCCTCGTCCCCACCCCGGCCCCTGCCTCCACCCCCTGCTGCCCCCACGGCGGAATGTCTAGCGGTCGCAGAGGAGCATGACTCTCCCCCCGCTCTCGGATGCAACAAAACAAATAGCACAGAAGTACAGTCTCTGGCCTCTCTCAGCCCCTGGGACGAAGAGGAGGCAGCCCTGGGCTCATTGCTCCTCGGCCAGATCTCCCTCCTCGCCCACCGGGAGGGTGCTGGTGAGCCTGTGCGTCATATGGAGCCCAGGGGGCTGACCACCCTCTTTTGTCCTGTCCTGGAAGGCTCAGCTCTCCTGCAACTCTGTGCCAATCATGTTGAGCCCCGGCCTTGGTGAACACGCCGAGGACCGGAGGGCTTATTACTGCTGCAGGGGCCTGCCCACCTTAACAGAAATGCCCTTTAGATGCCCTGGTCAGCGGGCTGCGGCCAGCTCTCACTTCCCTGGGATTTGATATCCTCACAAAGGGCTAGGTGGGCTCAGATCTAGGGAGGGACCAGGGAAGGAGAGACACTGGAATTAGTACAATTCTGAAATCGGCTCAAGGCAGGGCCAGGGAGGACACCTTCAGTCTCTCTGCCCTCCTCCCCGTCAGGGGTGCCCAGAGGCAGAGAGCTCAGGCTGGCTTGCCCTGGGAAGGCGGGGTCCCAGGGATACACTTGGCTTTGACTGGGCAGCACCTGCCCCAGCTCTTTATGGAGAGTGTCCCATAACCTGCTTGGTTCTCTTACCCTTACTAGAGGAGGAAGCGACCAGGTCTGAAGGTGTTTGAAACAGCCACACAACCAAAAAGAGCCCACCCGCCCGGGCCCAGGGTCTTACTGGGGCAACGGCACTGGCTGAGTCCTCCCTGCCTCCTCATTCCACATTTCTCCAGGTTTGGACCTTAAATACCGGTGTCCCCCTGGGATGGACTGAGGTGAGCTGGGGACAGTTCCATTTACTATCCAGAGTTGTATGTGCGTTCTGTCCTCTCTCCTGTGCCAAGTATGTGTGTGTTGGACTGTGCAATGGATTCATGTAGCAAACTTGAGTCTGCAAATAAAACAAAGTAACCAGCCCCAGCTGGAGTGTGCCGGAGTCCTTATGGGGAAGAGGGGCATCGTGTAACACCAGGGGGCTCTAGAGGGTCCTTGAAAAACCCAGTGGAGTCGGGAAGGTCCAGGGATTGAGCTTGTCAGAGCAAACGTGAACAGAACAGGGAGGGGGTTTGCCCTTGGTCACCCAGCAGTGTCTAAGAAGGGCAGAGGCCTCAAGTGAAGTAGGCCTGCTCTCCCTCCTCTCAGGAGTCAAGTGTCTTCGGCTCTTCGGCACTTGCTGCAAATCCAGCTGGGACTGAACCTGGACACCTCCCCTTTGCAGACAGCGCCCCACCCTGTGGTTTGGAGAGTATCGCTCCTGTCCTTGGACACATGGCCCCTTCTACGACCCGCCGAGAGCGGCTCCCCCCAGAGAAGGGGCTGACCAGACCGTCCACCCCACATTTGGAAAGATTAAAGGCAGAGAGGCCTGATGCAGTCACCCCGGGGGCTGTCCTCACTGCTTGGTTCGGTTTGGGGAGGGCACATCTGTGGGCCAGGCCAGAGCCTCTTCTCAATAGTGGCAGGCTCCATGTTTATTACTAGGGATTAACTGCATCCTATTAAAATGTAAACTTGGCTTTAGGCACTTAATCCCTGTCTAGGTCAGATTCCCGGAGTCCTGAGTGTTTTGGAGGAGCCGATCTGTCTTCCAGACAGACAGAGGGCATTACTGGAGCTGAAGACTCCTTTCTCTCCTGAGGAAAAGGTCCATCTGGTCTGGACTGAAGGTGGCAGAAGCCACCAGACTCCTTTCTTACTGGCCAGCCTTGCGTAGCAAGATGAGGCTCTCTTCCTGTTTACACGGAGGTCTGTGCTTGGCCAGATCGGAGTGGGGGGATCTTCAGCACAGAGTACGTCCCCATCTGCTGCTTTCCTCTGCCTGGTACAGCCAAGGGAAACCTGGGGTCTGGCCCTTTTGGTTCAATGCTTTTCAGAAAAAACTGTTTCTTGTACCCAGTGACCCTGCAGGCTCCAGGAGCTCATCTGGAAAACAACCATCTTTGATGACAGTCACCCAGGCTCCCAATGGGGCCCGGTGCTCTGGGGAATGGTGGGATGTCAAGTTGATTTGCTTTCATTCAACAACTGTCAGAAGGACCCTGAGAAATTAGACATTAGATACCAGGGCTGGAATGGACCAGTGAGTTATTCCATGTATGTCCCCCAAAATGATGTTCCAACTTTTCAGCCAATACCACCGATGACATGAATTTGCTACTACCCAAGGCAAGTCAGTACAAGGTTGAGAAGAAAATCTAAACTCCTGATGAGACAAAGTGGAACCACTTTTCCTACTGGCCTTACTGCTGGCCTCTGGAGCCACGGACCATGCAGGCACTGGGCTGAGCCTCCCAAGCTTGTATTAGATAAGGCTGGACTGTAGAGCGGTGCACACCTGCCCCACCAGAGGGCCTTAAGACAAGTTTGTCTCCTGTTCCTGCAAAGTCATGAGCGGCTGCTTTCTGACAAGTCTTTTCCCAAGTGATGGCAGTGATTCAGGACGTTCTATCAAGAGGTTCCATGGTCTTGGGGTCTTCCCTTTTATCCACACAGGTAGGAGAAGCTGCACAAATAGAACCTCACAGGGGGCCAAGTCTGGAAGTGGTTGATGTGTCTACTACTCACATTCCATTGGCCAGGTCCCAGTCACATGGCCCCAACCAGATCGCAAAGGAGCCTGGGAGATGTAGTTTTCCTATGTATGCATGAAGAGGAAGCCGCATTGGTGAGCATCTGGTAAGTCTGACAGACAGCTCTTCAAGCCACCTGCATTTAACAAGTTTTAAGCGCTCACCTTCCTATACCTCATCTGAACAAAATCCACTTCTTCAGATGTGATGCTTGGATCTAAAGTGGAACTAAGTCTATCTGACCTGCACCAAGGAGAAGGGCCCATTTATTCGCCTCACTGTGCTTCTGTTGATGCACGGGCTTTTCTGGCTGGCACATCACCTCCCTGACGTAGACTGAACTGCTGTTAAGCCACATCTTCTCCATCCTGCCCAGGGCAGTGGTTTTGAACCTGAGAGTTTGACCTCACGGTGGAGCCCGCGGAACCCACGTGGCATGGGTGGACAGTAGTGGACTGCATGGGCTGGACCAAGGTGGGTGGTGGTCGGTAGGACCTGTACAATCAGAGGCAGGGAACGGCCTCAGAAATACCTGCCCCAGCCGAGTGACGTGCATGTGGCCAGAGGAGAGCCAGGGAGCGAAGGAGCTCTGGCCCCCTGCACTGGTTTGCTTGCCTTCGAGGCCCACCTGCAGGGTTGCGGGGCACGCGCACCTTGGTGCACCTGCCCTTGAAGACCCCCAGAGCATCCAGTGTACCAGCACCTTCCCACCCAGTGTTCCTGGAAATGCCCTGGGGTGCTCACATGCCCCGAGTCTATCCTGGGACTCAGCTCTAACCCCACCATACAAGGACAAGGTCACTCTGCTCCCCTTAAAAACCAGCTTCTTCAGGTTGCAGCCACGCCACCCCTCATGGGGACACAGCCCCTTCCCCAAAGCACAACCAAGACTAGGACAAACCGGAACAAAACTTTACTAAAGGCCGAAACAGGAATCATATTGTGGAACAGCATTAAAACTGGATTCTAGAACCCGAGCTCCAGTGGTCCCTAGGCTGGACCCTGCTAAGGCATCTTCTCCTGGCCTTCCCTTACACCTTGGCCCCTTTAAATGCCTCACTCCAGAGCTCGGACCCCAACTCTCTGGCTTCTCTGGGCTCTACTCAGGTCTCAGCCTTTTCCCCTAACAACTTAATCATCTCCCCATAAACTTCTGCCCACAGTACAGACAACCTATTACACGGCCATGCGTCAAACTCCCCCATGTCGGCACAGAATCCTGCCACCACTATTGCAAAACCGAAGGCACGCTGGTGTCTTCCCCAGAGGATGAGTCAGCCGAGCACCAGCAGCTTTGGAGTGATGGCTTCTCTCTTCTAGCCATCAAGGTTTCAAAACCACCAGGGTACAATCTCATCAGAGCCCCCATCACCCGGAGCTCTGCAGTCTCAAATCAGGGACAAAGTTGATTGGGGGAGACCTGGCCATGAAGCTGACAGCCGAGGTGGGCCCAGGGAGCTGATGGCAGGACTGTGAGCTCGTTGCAATGGGTGCCCAGCCCTGATGCCAGAGCAGCCGGAGCACAGACTGCAGATGGGGACTCCTGGCCAGAATGACAAAGGGGGGTCTGGACCCCCCCAAACACACACACAGCTGTGTCTGGCCTGTGAATGGAACATGGAGTTAACCCCAGATCACTTCCTATCCACTTAGGCTCACTGCCGAGTGTATAACCAGAAATCGTTTCTATAGCGTGTGCTCCATACTTTACAATCAATGCCCTGAGAGGATCAAACTAGACACGCTCAGGAAAATAAAACTCAGCAGGCTCAGCAAGCATCTGGGGCCCTAGCTGGGAGGCAGTGCCCGTCTGGATGAGCCGCACAAGATGCGACCGGACTGGTCCGACACAGGAGTGCACCGGCCCGAGGGCAGTGCCTGTTTCTGACTCTGCTGGGAAATGTGCAGTGGGGGTTGCGAAGGAGATAGGAGCTGGCTCGAGTTGTCCAGGCGGCCTCTGGGAGCGACCTAAGTCCTCCACAGTCCTGACCCAGGCTCCAGGAGTACGGTCGCCCCTGGGCAGGGAGGCTCGGCGTCCGGCTCGGCTCCAGGCTGGGGCGAGCAGGTGAGGAGCTGGAAGAAGTGTCAGGCTCCAGGGTGAGGGGTCTGGGGGCGAAAGGAGGTGAGGGACAGCGGGGAGACGATGGTGATACATGTAAAGTTGAGGGATCTTTTGCCTGAGTAAACAAAATGCCGTTTGCAAAGAGAGAGCATTTCAAAGGTATAAATATTTTTGTTGGTTGTGGTGGTGAGTAAACCTTTAGTAAAGCCCCAGAGTTTCATGAATATACACATCCCATTTGTACATTTTACTATTTCAAAATTAGCTGGGGGGTTGTTCGTGACCCTGGGGACGCCCGCTCCTTTGGCGTCCCCGGAGGTGACTGGTCCGGAGACTGTCAGAGCGGACCACGTAGGTCGCCTGAAGAAGACGAGGGCTTGAAATCGGTGCCTCTGGCACCTTACAAATACAAGCAAAAACTGGAAACCCCAGGTTCCTTGGTCCACCCGCACCACCTCCTCCCAGGAAGTGGGCCTGCAGTGTCCCAGCCCCGCCCCCCCGGGGCTGGTGTTCGTGTGTAAGGCTGCATGGAAAGAAGCCGGGCCTTCAGGAACTCCTCCCCAGATCCAGAGGGGGCCATCTGGAGCATACTCCACACACGCGTGACATGTATGTTACATGTGCACCATGGTGACGTCCAACAGCTTCTGGATCATCTGAGCATGGGTGCCGTGGAAGGGCAGCCCGTCCACCTCCATGCCCACGTTGCCCGAGACGCCACTCCGGACTTTGTGCTGCACCAGGATGCCCAACGTTTTCTCCTCCTAGAACAAAACGAGGCAGAGTAGTAGTGAAAGAGATACACGCACCCTAAGTGGAGGAAGAACACTGAACCCGACTTGGCCTCTTTTCTACAATACGATTTTGGTTGAACTACTAACACCCCCTGAAGACTCACAATGAGAACAGTCGTGCTTCGTGCTGGATCGTGCTCTGCCGGGCCCCAAGCCCACTCCCCAGAAGCGGCCACTTTGAACAGTTTGGGTTATTTCTTCTCTGGTTACCTTCATATAACCAAATAAAATGCTTTTTATGGAAACCCGCATTTCCTTAACAAACACTAGAGATTCAGTCCTGCGGGTGCAAGGTGGGCTACCTCCTACCAGCCTCGCCCCTGCCCAGCTCTGGATTACCTGCCACTGGACTCTGACCGTGCCAGGAAGGCCCCTTTCCTCCTGAGACCCCACTGTTAGCCCCCTGTGGATCCGCAGCAAGTCCCGCTGCTGTCGCCTTCCAGATAGTCCTTGTGTGCACGTGGAAGCTTCTGGAGCGAGCAGAGCCACTGAGAAACTGCGGCCCCTCCTGATGCTGCAGCCCAGGGCCCAACAGGCAGAGTGGGGACCAGACAGATCTGACTTGGTCTTTCCTGGCAGGTGTTTTAACCGCTCTGTGCCTCAGTGACTCATCTGTATAATGGGGAGGTTGATGATAATAATAAGAATAATGCCACCTTTATAAGGTGTTGGATTAAGTGAGATAATGCAAGTAAAGCACCTAGTGTGGTCCTTGGCACACAGTAGGTGCTCATGAAATGAAGCAGATTATTACCGGCAGGGCTGGCTGGCTCCCTGGCCTTTAGCCCAGAGCCGTCTTAGTGATGTGACCCCTCCTTCTCCTTCCTTCCACTCATCTAAGCTGCTAATGAGTCTGTCCCAGCTGAATAGCTCAGGTTTCCCCGAGGAGGGTGGATCTTAGGTAAAGACTAATGGAGAGAGGACGGTGCTTGCGGGGAAGAAGTCAAACACATCTTCCCCCTCTTCCTTCTCCACAAAATGAGGACAGGGTGAGAGGAAGGGACCAGGGGTCGAGACCAGGAAGACTGATCTGGAGCGGCTCCCACCTTCCTTCTCAGGCCCTGCTAATTCCTTCAGCCACCCATCGAAGTTTTACTGAGCACCCGCTACGTGCCAGGCCCTGAACCAGCCACACAGTGGTGAGTGGGACCCGGTCCCTGCCCCTGGGCTTCCCCGTCTAGGTGTGTGTTCAGGCAGCCACAGTCCATGGGGACACGGCCCAGAGCGGGGCACCCAACCGCTTTTACTGTAGTGGCTCAAGGAAGACTTTCCGGGCGCGGCTCGGACCACCGGTGACAAAAGAGCAGAAATGAGCCAAACAAGGGGCTATGAGCATCCCTCGCTGAAAACTTTTCAAAACAACGAAGAAAGCACCGGAAAATGTCACCGGGCACAGTCTCTACTCTCAGCTGGCCCGAGAGCCTGCGTTTCTGCTCTGCCCGGCCGAGGTGGAAGGGAGGCCAAGAGCCGTCTGTCCAGCAGCCTCTCCCAGGGGCCACTGCCCTTTGTTTGGGCTTCATTCTCCCATTTCTCTTCTCCATTGGGTCATATCCTCTTTATATGGGGGATGCTTCTGGAACCATGGGGCCACTTCCTCCCAGACACTGCCGCCCCCACCACAGGTGTCCTCCGGGTCCCAGGGAGAGCCTCACAGTCCTTGGGGAGCACGCGATCCGTCGACAGGAATGGGCCGGCACTCAGCCTCCAGGACCGCAGGGTCCGCTGGACCCACAATGACTGCCTGCTCCTTCCCCAGAGGTCAGCGTCTGCCAGGCGCCTCCCCGGGAGACGGTGGTGTGGGGAAGAGAGCTGACCGGGGAGGCAGAGCACCTGGGGGCTGCTACAGCAGTCCAGGCTGAGACTGTGGAGCGGGAGCAGAGGGACAGAGGACAGAAGTGAGGCAGAGTGGACAGGGCTTGGGGCCTCGCTCACTGTGGATGGGGCAAGAGGCCCAGGATGACTTCTGGGCTAAGAGGCTGAGTGTGTGGCTGGTCACTACTGATTCACACTGGGAGCTTGGCGGGCTGGTGTTCATGGTCCGTGGTGTTGCCATGCACAGTGGGGAAGGAGAAAGTGGCCTCCTGGGAAGTGGAATTCTTCTGGATGTGATCTTAATGATGGCTACAAATTTATACATGGGTATTAGCCCACTATACACATAAGGTTTCTGTCAGCTATACCTCAGAAAATGGTACAAAAAAAGTGGAATGAGATGAAAGTGCTGGAAGAGAATGCGAGCCCAGGATGAGGCCAGAGGCCATGCTCCTGCTGCTCTGCATCATTCCTCATCCACTACCCACTCACCCAACGGTCTACTCATCCCCCATCCCATCCACATCCACTCACCCAACGGTCTACTCATCCCCCATCCTCATCCACTACCCACCCACCCAACGGTCTACTCATCCCCCATCCCATCCACATCCACTCACCCAACGGTCTACTCATCCCCCATCCCATCCACATCCACTCACCCAACGGTCTACTCATCCCCCCATCCCATCCACTATCCACTCACCCATTGGTGTACTCATCCCCCATCCCATCCACTACCCACTCACCCAACGGTCTACTCATCCCCCATCCCATCCACTACCCACCCACCCAACGGTCTACTCATCCCCCATCCCATCCACTATCCACTCACCCAACGGTCTACTCATCCCCCATCCCATCCACTATCCACTCACCCATTGGTGTACTCATCCCTACATCCCATCCACTACCCACTCACCCATCAGTCTATTCATTCACCCATCCATCCAGCTAGCCAGCCAGCCAGCCAGTAGTCCATCCATCCATCCATCCATCCATCCATCCATCCATCCATTTATCCACCCACCCACCCATCCTTAGTCCCTCCTGTAAGGTGTCATCAGTGGCTCTTGGACCCTGAGAAGGTCTGGGGAATGCCCTCCAGCCATGTGTTCTGCCCTCAAATAAAACCCCAGGGCATGGCCAAAGGCCAGAGTGGGCAGGGTGTGTCTCCTCAGCATGGTGCCCACTCCTGCTACAGTTATGATCAGACCCCTAAGAACTGTCCCTAAATATGGAAGGTCCCACTTACAAACAAATCACAGAGCAGGGATGAGGGACGTTCCTCTGCCCCTAACTAAGCAAGCTTCACCATTTCAGGCCACAGCTCTACCCAGCATCTCCTAATGACCCAGGGACCCTGTGGAGTGACCCATGGAACTCTGGTATATCCATTCTAGTTATTCTGAACACTGCACCACCTCAGGACCGTGCACCTTCCTGCTGCCTGGAAGGTCCTTCCCTCCCTTCCTTACCTAGCTACTTATATCCTGCTCATCCTCTACGACTCAGATGAGTGCCACCTCCTCCAGGCAGCCTTCCTTGTGCTCTCTAAATGGGCTAAGTGCCCATTCTCTGTGCCCACGTCCATCCTGGCTCCTTCCATGTGTTGTCTCCCCTGGTGGATCCTGGTTTCCTACCCAGGGGCCAGGTCCACCTCTCACTGTCTTCCAGAGCAAGCCTGGGCCTGACCAGGGGCGGGGGCTGGGGGAGGGGGCTCAACAAACCCAGTGGAAACTGGAAGGGAGAACTTTCCATCCCTGGGTTGAGCTGTGTGAATGTTTGGCTGGGTTCATTCTTTTATGTCTCTGTGAATCAGGAATCATGTGTGAGGTGGCCCCCTGAGTGCTATTTTCCCAGTTCAGATCCAGGAAGTGCAAAGAAAGCACAAAGGCACAGAAGGCCCTCTGGGCTTCTCTCGGTTAGATCATTTCCCCAGAATACGTCACTTCAGCTGCAAGCCCTGCTTCTCCCTCCCCTCCAATGGCACCCTGGCACTACCAGGAACTGATGGTGCCCTTACCAGGACCTGGGAAACTTCTGAGCCATGTTGCGAAGAACCCAGGGTATAGAGTCGGAGACCCAGGCTCAGATCTCAGCTTTGCCTCCTAGCTGGGTGGCGCTGGGCATGCCACCTCCCGTCCTGGGGTCTCAGCTCCTTCATTTGTAAAATAGAGACACCACCAATCCAGGAAGGTGTTGGAGAGAGACGGCGGTGAGGGATTTGAGCAGGAGGGAGAAACAGAGGGAGAGACAGGCAGAAGGAAAAGGGGATTGGAAAGGGTACAAGACAACATAAGAAAAATACAGAAAAGAGGCAGTAAGGTCTGAATCCTGCCCCTACCTCAGCCACTGCCTCCAGACTCAATGCTCAAGAACCTTCCTGCCTCCTGGACTGCCTGCCCCAGACCAACCCCCATCCAAGACACTGGAAACCAACCCTCTTCTATTCCATGGTCTCAAAGTGTGGTCCCTGGAGCAGTAGCAGCAGCAGCAGCAGCAGCAGCAACGTTGCTAGGAAACTTGTCAGAGATGCAGATGCTCCAGCCTTCCTCAGACATCCTGACTCAGGAACCCTGGGGTGGGCCCTGCACTCTGTGGTTTAAGATGCCCCATGAGGTGATTCTGATGCCCTCAAGTTTGAGAACTGCTGCTCCAATAAAGCACTGCTTTCATTCATTCACTTACCACTTCACCCATCCATCTATCCACCCATTACTCATCCACCCATCTGTCCACCCACCTGCCCACCCATCCATCCATCCATCCACCCACCTACCCATCTAGCCATCCATCCATCCATCCACCCACCCATCTAGCCATACATCCATCCATCCACCCACCCATCTAGCCATACATCCATCCATCCACCCACCCATCTAGCCATACATCCATCCATCCACCCACCCATCTAGCCATACATCCATCCATCCATCCACCCACCCATCTAGCCATCCATCCATCCATCCATCCACCCATCTAGCCATACATCCATCCACCCACCCATCTAGCCATACATCCATCCATCCACCCACCCATCTAGCCATACATCCATCCATCCACCCACCCATCTAGCCATACATCCATCCATCCACCCACCCATCTAGCCATCCATCCATCCATCCACCCACCCATCTAGCCATACATCCATCCACCCACCTACCCATCTAGCCATCCATCCATCCATCCACCCACCCATCTAGCCATACATACATCCACCCACCTACCCATTCATCCATCCATCCATCCATCCACCATCCATCCATCCATCCATCCATCCATCCAACAAGGATTTCCCCAGCACTGTGTTTCCTTCAGCTGATTGTTGGGAAAGCAGATCTAAGTGACTTGGTCCCTGACTTGCCGAAGTTTGTTAACAAGTAGTAATCTCTGCCCTTGGGGAGACGAGACTGGGAAAGCGAAGCCATAAGTTGCTTGAGACTGCTTTGGACCGGCGGGGAGAGACCTCCGGGTGCAGCCGGGCCCAGCACAGGAAGGCCCTCCCTACACCCTGACCGGGGCCCTGTGCCAGCTCCCTCCTCACAGGGCCGGCAGCACTGAGATGAACAAGCTCTTACACTGTCCAGAATCTGCTCTTGCATTTCTGCCTTGGGCCGGCTGTCTCTCAGGTGACTGAAGGGGTTGTCCGCCCCCTCCGCCATTCTTCCCTCCTCCAGGGCAAACACCTCAGCTGCCTCCACTGTCCCCCAAGGCCTGTCCAGCCCACCCAGCCTCCTGCCCATCCTCCCCCCTGCTCGTCTTCAGGTGAGCGTGAAGCGCAGGTGAGGCTCCCAGGTGAAGTCACTTCTGAATGGGATTTAGATGTAAACTCAGGGCTTTGGCCCCAATTTCCCATGACCCAAATTACTCTGGAAAATCCCCCCAGAAGGTGCCCTTTCGAGATGGACGCACCGCCAGCTTCTCTCCGGGCTCTGCTTGGAGCGCCAGAGGACGGGTGTGGGTCTGGAATCAGAGTCAGTGGGGCGGGGTCTGCCCCAGGAAAGCCTGGGACCCAGGAGAGCAAGGAACCGCAGTCTCCCGCTCGGGCTCTGGGTCAGAATCTCTGGCACCATTCACAGGGCTGGCTTTCTCTGTCCTGTGTTTCCCCCGCCGCACATGTGAGGTGACAGAATTTCAACGGCCATGTGTGCAGGTGAGGCCTGCCCTTCCTCTGCACACAGCCCTGCAGGGGGCTGGCTCTGCGGTCAGACGAGCTCACACCAAACCCCGTGCGCCCAATTCCCGTGCTCAGAACCCTCGCGTGGCTCCCTGGCACTTCTCATAGCACCCTCAGTGGATGCAGCCACGTGACCTCCCTCTGCCCAGGGGCTCTCAATGCCCCACTACTCGGAGGATCTGATGACCGCCGATCCTTGCCCAGAAAAATTCAGGTATGGAACGATTTTGCTGTGTTTCAAAGAGCTCATGGCCATGCTTGTGATCTGGGGCCAGAAGCCCCCCTGCCGCAGCACAGCCCCTGCGGGTCGCCCTCCCACTCAACAGCAGCCTCCCCGCGCCAGCTCCGCGCTTGTCCTCATCTCCCACCTTTCTCCTCTCCAGAACGCCGCCTCCTCCTGGGTGCATCCCCCTCAGCCTACAGCCCCCAGGACCCTCTTCCCGCCGCAGCCCCCCCCACCTTAGCACTTAGTGGGATGGCTAACTGTCCCATCCCACCTGAGAGCTTAGTGCCCTGGATGGACTGGGAACTTCTCGGAAGGGGATGAGAAGGACACCCACAGCTACAGGCACACCTCGTTTTATTGCGCCCCGCCTTATTGCGCCCACAGATATTGCATAAAAAAAAAATCAAAGGCAAGACCCTCCACCAGCAAAATAATTACGACTCGCTTTACTGCGATACTTGCTTTATGGTGGTGGTCTGGAACCAAACCCACAATATTTGCAAGGTCTGCCTGTAAATTCAGTTCTTCCAACAGTGCTGCTGGCCCCATTTTACGGACAAAGGCAATGAGGCTCAGAGAGCTTAAGCAACTTGCCTAAAGTCAAACTAGAAGGAACATGGTCATTGATATCAGGTCTTCCATAATAATTTAGGACATGAGCAGCCACAGGTCACCTCATCCAGTCCAGCTGGAACACCGAGCAGGCTCTGCCTCTGGGTGCTGGCGGGCAGCAATGGTGCTGGCCTGTGGCCTGGGACTGGAACTCCAGGCCTTCTCCTCACTCAGGGAAAACTTGCCTCCCGAGCTTGTGGGGGTCTGTTACCTTACTGACGGATGGGAGCGCCTCAGTCCAGTTCTGTGCCCCAGCTGCCCGGGGGGGCCCAGTGGCCTTCCTCAGGTAACGCCCGTGGACCTCGCACGAGTTCAGGATGTACAGAGCACAGGCTAAGGCACAGCCTCCCCAGGTAGAAACACCTAGGAAGAAAACAGATCTCGACACAGAACTGGAAAGGTTGTGCAGTCCATCACCCTGCCTCTAAGCATCAGAACTCATCTCAAGAATGTTCCCAGGACCAGTGGCCCCAGCAGTACCTGGACCTTGATGGAAACACAAACCCTTGGGCTGTGGCCCAGATCTACCTAATCGGAAACCGCAGGGGCTGAGTTCAATAAGCCCTCCAGGTGGTTCTGATTCGCGTCCAAGTCTGAGAAGCACTGCTCTAAACCATCTGCGTTTGTACTATTAACGGCCACCAGAGAAAGGGCTGAGGCTGTAACCCGAGGAAGCCATCCCAGAGCTCTCCCCTGTGGTACGGCTGCCCCGAAACCTGTGGTACGGCTGCCCCAAAACCGCAGGCTGCGTGGAAGCCCGTCTCTGAGGGCAGGGGCAGCTCCACCGCGGTGCCGTATCAGCTCTTCCTGTGCCCCAAGAGGACCCCAAGTCAGCCCACTTCCTCCCTCTTTCATCAGCTGGCCCCAAAGGGCTAGTTCCCATTCTGGGGGCCACCTCACTGGCTCTTCCTTGAAAGCGGCCTCAGTCAGTTCTCCACCTGGCTGGAGAAGGCTGGTTAAGAACCTGCGAAGCTCTCGTGCTGGAGGATCAAACAGAAAGGAGCTCCTGGTCAGGGAGGGGAGGGGGGGGAGGGGCTCCGCACAGGGCCGGCCACGGCACAATCCGTGACTGAGACATGCACAGAGGACTGTGGGGGCACCGAGCAGGGCGCTCATTCTGACTAACTTAGAAAAGGGCGATTAATACGGGCCTTGTAGGCGGGGTAGAATTTGCCAGAGGAACGGTAAAGGTAGAAAAAATCCAAATACTCAGCGAGTCTGCAGGCGCATGGCCTGACAACACGAGGCACGCATCGGAATGGACTGGGGAAGCTCGCGTGATGAAACTGCTACTGTGTTCCACTCATTCTTAGATGCGCTTCGTTTTTACACTTACATCTCGGAAACTGAGGCGCCTCTTACAGTCAGCATTGTCTTACAGACATCACGGCAGTGTTTTCCCTCCTCAGTGGTACATAAAATAATGGCCATCGTCGTCGATGGCATCTTAGAGTCAATGGGATAGAGTACAGGGCTTCGACTGAATACTTATAACATGCGGCACTGCTTTAATGCCTTACGTGGATCAGCTCCTGGAGTCCTTATAGTAGCCTGTGAGGTCTAGGTATTATTATTCTCTTCATTTACAAAACTGGGGCACAGACACAGAGGGTTTAGTAACTTGCCTAAGGCCACACAGCTAGTAAGCGGTGGACCTGAGATGTGAACTAAGGCTGCTGCCTCCAGAGCCCATACTCTTAAAAAAAATTTTTTTTTTTTAAATTTTCAGTTGTGGTAAAAACAAACAAACAAACCCTGGCCAGTTTGGCTCAGCGGTTATGGCTTTGGCCCGCACACCGGAGAGTCCCAGGTTCAATTCCTGCTAAGGGCACGTACTTCGGTTGCAGTTTGTCCCCAGCCCCGGTTGGGGTCGTGTGGGTGGCAACCACTCGATGTGTCTTTCTCACATCCATGTGTCTCTCTCTCACTTCCTCCTCCTTTCCCTCCCACTCTATCTGAAGATAAATGCAAAAAAAAAAAAAAAGTGTCCTCGGGTGAGGATAAAAAAACAAACAAACCCCATATAACATAGAACTGACCAGCTTGACATTTCCAGGTGCACAGCGCAGCAGTGTTAAGTACATACACACTGTTCAGCAACTCCTGAGTCCACACTCAACCTCCACTCAAGTGTGGAAAATAACATATATGTGTAGCAATATTAAAGGGAAGGGGAATTATTGAAAATGCAGGTAGAAATTACATAAAACGGGTATGTCTTGAGTATAGAACTAGAAGCTGACATGCAAAACTAAAAATGCTGGTTGGGTTCTGGAGAGATGGTGGCATTTCTGCCCCTTTCCATCACCCGTCACTACTGCCTTTTGAAAATGTCTGTAGTTTTGTGTTATACCATTTTTTCAACTGCAAGAATTAAACCATTGCTGCATTTGCACAGTGACAGCAGCCATGCATGGCTGGATCATGGGGTACATGGTGGGGATCAAGGACATGAGGCTGAGAGAGCCCCAAGACTAGGAAAGGGGACTGGACTTGAGCCCACATGCAGGGACCCTGCTCCTGGAGGCTCATTGTGACCTGAGTCCCACAGCAAACTTTCATCTCTATGCTGGCTTGGGACTCAGGCCCCAGACAGGACAGGGCCGCACACCTTTAGGGCCAGGGCGCCACTGGCTGGTGCACCCTGTTGGGCCTGACTGGAGCTGGGCCCCGCAAGTGGCTGACCTGTCCCGGGTCTGCCTCCATCGCTGGTGTCAGGAGCCGAGGATGGAGTTGGGCAGGGCCGCTGTACCTCCCGATTCTCTCTCCTGGGAGACCTCTCTGCCTGCCGCCCGGTGTCCACCCAGCCTGTTACAAAAGCTGCACATCCTCTGTGACCGCTGGCCAGGACTTTAGGAAGGCTGATCCTCAGCGAGGCTTGGGAATAAGCTGCCACTTGCCTGCCTGAATCCAGAGCCCTTGACCTTCCTCGTTATGCTGAGCTGCAGGAACATTCTGTCTTCAGGTCCTAGCAGCTCCTGGCCCGACTGGAGGGACCCCTGTTCATCTCCCTCATCCCCAAACCTACAGATTTTCATCCAAAGCCTTCATTCCAAACAGCAAGCCCTCCCCCCACTGTCAAGTGGGGTACCCTCCTCTCTTTAGGGAACCCGACCTGCTGTGGAAGTCACCACGTCAGAGATGCAGAGGGCCAAGCCTGTTGGGTATGACCGGTTAAACAAAGAACCTCCATTCTGGGTGGCAGATAAACTTGACGGAATCTGAGGACTTCCAAACAAATTCTCTGGAGGCTCCCTTCCCCTCGGACCCAAGACCCCATGATAAAGGAGACCGGCAGATTACGACGGATCTGCCAACAGCAAGCCAACGCGGAGGCCTGTTTCCTCCTCTTCTGCTGGGTGTCTTGGCTGGAAAGTGAATCCAGAGTGGAGCCCAGAGACAGGATGCTGGACATCTCTTCGTACGCCTGCCTGCCATCTCTGTATCTTCCTTGGTGAGGTGTCTGTTTTAGGTCTTTTGCCCATGTTTTAATCAGGTTGTTTGTTTTCTTATTGTGGAGTTTTAAGAGTTCTTTGCATTTTTTGTGTAATAAATGTCTGGCCGGACAGGCTCCAAGCCAGGTCCCTCCCCCTGGGCAGCCAGGCCCGACTGGCCAGCCCTCTGCGCACTCACCAGCGATGACAGCAAAGTCAGCCTCCACGTCACAGGCGATGACATCCCCATTTCGTATGTGGCTCTTCACGGCCTCCTTGACTTTGCCCATGCCAAGCTCATTGCCTCCGTCACCGACCCCTGGAGGGAAGACAAGCTGAGTCAGCACATAGGATCAGGCCAGAATGGGGGCGTTGTGGGGCAGGGCCAGCTCTCCACTCCTGCCTCGCTGCCTGTAGAAGTCGGCTGTGGCTGCCTCAGGATAACTGCCTCAGGGTGCTTGTCCGAGGGCCTGGGGAGTAGAGCCGGGCCTCTGCGCCCACAGACCGGTGTGAGAGCACACGCCCCTTACCAGGGGCCCTGCTGAGAAATGCATGGTGAGGTCATTTCGCTGTGCAGACAGCGGAGCCACCACACAGACCGAGACGGTGCAGCCGCTGCGCACCCCGGCTGCGCGGTCCAGCTCCCCGTTCCCAGGCTGCACACCTGTGCAGCCTGCTGAGGCACGGAACAGCGGCGGTTGTGACACACGGTGTTTGTGTATCTAGACACAGAAAGGGCACAGCAGACATACGGATAGAAGATAAACGACGGTGCCCCGTGCAGGGCCCTGAGGGGAATGCAGCTTGCTGACTGCAGCCGCTCGGGGGAGTCCGAGAGCGAGGGGAGGGAAGGTGAAGGGAGGACATCCCTGGACGCTGCACACTCAGGCTACACTCAGTTCATGGAACAGCAGTTTTCTTTCTTCAATAAGAAACTTGCCTTAGCTTACTGTAACTTTTTTCCTTTACCGACTTTTAAAATTGTTTAACCTTCTGACTCTTTTGTAACAATACTTAGCTCAAAACACACACTATATAGCTGCAGAAAAATGTTTTTTCTTTATGTCCTTATTCTATACGCTTTTTCCTAGTTTGAAATTTTTTGAACAATTTTTTTACTTAAAAATATATTTTTTTCTTTATTGATTTTAGAGAGAGAGGAAGGGAGAAGGAGAGAGAGATAGGAACATCGATTGGCCGCCTGCTACGTGTCCCCGAGTGGGGATCAGGCCCACAACCTGGGCATGTGTCCTGACCGGGAATCGAACCAGTGACCTCATGGTGCATGGGTCGTTGCTCAACCACTGAACCACGATGACTGGGCTCTTTCTACTATTTAAACTTTGTTAAAAGGCTTAGATACAAACACACCCATTAGCCTAGGCCTGCACGGGTCCTGATCACACCACTGTCTCCACGCCTTGTCCTGCGGGAAGGTCTTCAGGGGAAATACGCACAAGGAGCTGTCATCTGCTTTGATAACTGGCCTCCTCCTGGAACACCTGCCTGAGGCTCTGAGGCGGGTTCACTGTTTTCCGAGTCAAGTTCGTGGTTTGCTTGGTTTGTTTCCTTTTTCCATCACAGGTTTGCGTGCAAGCAGAGTGCACCGTGAACGTTCCGCTCTAGTAGCGAAAACTAGGTCGGGGTTGGGGTCCCTGTTTTCAAAGTTTTTAATGGGGCTTGTTGAGGTTTGCAAAAGCTTTTGCTAAATCCTTCACTGTGAATTTTCTTGGGGATTCTTCTTCTTTTCCTGTAGTTTCCGTGTCTCTTGCTTCTTCAGCTCTGCGTTCCTGCTCCAGCTCCAACAGCTGTCAGTCAGTTCCTCGGGAACCACCTCTGGGGGCTCCTCGGTGTCCTCCTCACCCACAGCCGGGTTCAAGCCGGTGGCCATTGCTAGCTCTAACTTCCGTATTACTGCCCGAGCCTCTTACATCTTTTACTTTCATATCAATGCCCCCAGCCTCTCATTCCAGGAAACCAAACCCATCACTCCAGTCAGGCGAATGGAATGATGGAACCACCCTGACCCACCCAAACCTGCAAACGGTTGCCTGACAAGAAAAACAAGTTTCAGGAGACCCCAGCCCTGACCAATCAAGAACTTGGGAGACCCCAGCCCCGACCAATCAAGGATGACCACAACTCCTGGCTGAACAGCCACCACCCCCAACCCTAAATTTAAAAATCCTTAGTCAGGACAAGCCGGTTGCTACTCTCTCCTTATAGGTAGTCCGGCAGGCTGATTCCCAATACACCTGCACCTCATTCTGGAGACCCTGCACCGCCTCGTTCCGCCTCGTTCTTACAGCATCTCAACCACAGCCCTGGTGATTTTTGCAACCCTTCACCCTTGGCGAAACCCTTGACATCCTGGACAAACCTGTTCAGTGTCTTCTTCCAGATGCCATTCGTATACTCCTCGGGGACATCGCCCAAGCACTGTCCCGGTGCGGTCACAGGTGAGGAGACCCTTCCAGAACTGCATCGCCGTCTCCTCGGTTACAGCAACAGCCTGGGCAAAGGTCCTCCTCAGGGAGGAGGCCTTAAAAGCTGCTACAACTCCTCGATCTGTTGTTTGGATCAAAGAGGTTGTGTTTGGAGGGAGAAATGCCACTTTGATGTTGGGATGAAGATCACCAGTAAAAGGAGGACGTCCGGAAGCATTATCAACAATAAGCGGGGGTGGGAGGAGGTGGAAGAGGGAATAGTGGGGATAAATGATGATGGAAAAAAATAAAGAAAAAAAATAAGCAAAACATTGAAAGATATGTTCATCTCCCAACAAACCTCTCCACTGTGCTCACAAAGCAACTCAGGAAGGCCTCCTGGAAGAGGAGCTGGGTCATCCATGCTTCTTGTTGCTCCCGTAGGACTCGGGTAGTGTGTGCTTAGTGTTAACTTGAAGGCCCCGGCTTCTCCCTGTGCCAGATTAAAGGGACTCGATCTGCAGCCTGCGACACTGCCCCAAGCAAACACTTACCCTGTGCTTCGAAGCCTTGAGGCTTGGTCTTTCCTTATGGAGGAAAGACTTTTCCGGCATCTGTTTCCAGAACGGGGAGGTTTCATCCATACTGAAATTTGTTCTGGCGAGTATTCCTCCACAGTCAGCTTATCTAGTCTCCAGAAACCCTCCAGCTGCCTTCGCCTCAGCCCCGGCAGACTCACCCCTCATGTTCGGATCATGGAATGAATAACGGCTCTTGAGCTGTTTAAATCACCCAGAGCTGACAGTCAGTTCATCATCGTCCGGTCCAGCCTTTTCTTTCAACATCGCCCACAGATGTTTTGCTTTGGTTGTCGAAAGGGTTAGTGACGTTTTCAAGGGTAAAGGTAAAAGCTTGCAAAAGGTGGAAACTGTGAAAAATGTGTTGCTTGCATGACCTTTGCTCAGCCTTCTGTTGAGTACAGACTATCTGGATTATCCGCAAGGCAATGAATCACCCGGCAGATGCAAGATGTGATACCAGACCAGTCCAACTGCAAAGTGGACAACGGACCAGGCAGACTACGTCAGCAGGAGCTGCTGGAAGCTAGAAGTAGAGTATATAACCTATATCCCAACTGTTGTTCGAGGCTGACCCCTTTCAGCTCAGCCCGCCTGCACCCCGCAGCATGCAATACAATCGTTTTGCTGTGTGTGGGCCTTGCGTTGTGGATGTGATCTCCTGCCGGCTCAGACCTTCTGGCTGTGATCCTCACAGTGCTGAGAGGGGCACGCTTCTGTGTCTGGTCGTCAATCCAGGTAATGAGACATTTCTCCACGTCTGATATGGGCCCTTCTCAAATGCTTGTAGTCCCATTGCCTTCAATGATGCAGACCCTTCAGCAGCTTCTGCCACTCGGTTCTCGTTCTTCCAGATCCTCGCTGCGGTGGACTAGGGCGCGTCTGACCGGTGATTTCCCCCGTCATAGTCCCTAATCTTCATTTCTTTTCTGGGGCAGCCACTCAACATCGCCTCTTCCTGGCAACATTAGCAGTGATTTTGTATGTTTAGGCGTCGTGATGAACAGAACGCGAGATTAAATCAAGCACGAGACAAACATGCAGTTAGGAGACGAGGTAAACACGAGGCCGCTGCCAGCCGCACACGGCATGGTGGCCACCAGCTTTGCCGACCGAGACGTCATTAGGCCTCGCGTGACGGCCTGCCCGTTCCTGCGTCTGTGTCTGCAACGGCGGGGGATGCAAGGGAAGCTCGGCCAGAGGTCAGCATTCACTGTGAGGTGGTGGACAGGGGAAGTGGGGGTGACCACCTCGAGCATCAGGGACCTGGGCTCGGCCACAAGAACCGGACAGCTGTGAATGACCACCTTCCTTAGGTCCACGCCCGGAGGATTTTTCTCAGAACAGTTTTCCAGGTCCGTGCCAGCGCACCGAATGGAGGAAAATAATGACGACGCCCAGCTTTGGTGTTTTGTCCGTTTCTGCCTGCTATTTAGCATTGTGGGAATTTCATCCTGTTCACTCCTCACGCCAGACCACGGCCTGGTTTTCCTGACCCAGCAGAGCCACTGGCAAGGGCAGGACTTGGGTCGTAAGGGGAAGGCGGGAGTCTTGGTTCTCGTTTGAGTGCTGTGTGCACAATGAGGCAGCTGCCTGGGGAAACAGGAACGGGGTGTTGATGGAGCAGAGGAGAGAAAGGGCAGGCAGGGTGCTGTGGGAAACCACAGGGCGGACTTGAGCCCCCGAGACCAAGAGAAGCATCCAGAGGCCCACGGAGGGGGCAGTTTGAAGGCACACCAGTCAGCTCCACGTGCTTACTCTGGGATCTCGGGGGTCCCTCCCGGGGACATCAGCACAGATAGGGCCTGTTCAGTCCTCCGGACTCAGAGAGCCTTTCCTTCTCCACCCTGGGAATCCCTCCCCCCAGGCCCTAGGTCCTGGGCCTGCCCTGCCCGGAGAGACAGGAAGCACAAAACCAGCCCTGCTGTGGGCACCACACCCGAGGCCTCTTCTGGGAAAGAGTGGGCAGATTTGCAGAAATGTTCTACTCAGCTGGGAAAACTCATTGTTTTATCAAAACCTTAAAAGCCTAAAGTGACTAATGAGTCTGGGAAACACTCTAGTGTTTGAGAGGATAAACACCCCCAGGGGAGGAAGGCTGATTCTCTTTAGGAACTGCATCCAGCCTCAGTCCATGGAGAGCTCATCAGGCCCTGGCCGGTGTGCCTCAGCCTAGAGCCTCGGCCCGGGGACCAATGAGTCGCAGGTTCGATTCCGGTCAAGCCCATGTACCTTGGGCTCAGAGTGGGAAGCAACCAGTCGGTATGTCCCTCTCAAGTAGATGTTTCTGTCTCTCTCCCTTTTTCTCCTTCTCTCTCTATCTGAAGATAAATAGAAAAATATCCTCAGGTGAGAATTTAAAAAAAAAACTTATCAGGTAGGATCTGGGGAGGAGTCTGAGCTCTGCTCCTAATTCTCCCAGCAACACCAATCAGTGAGGCAACCTCAAGAAGCCCCTCCAGGCTTCATTTGTGGACACAATACCTGCCTTACCTACCTCACAGCGTTTTAAAGAAGCTTAAACAATACAATAAATAGGAAACGTCTTTGAAAACTATAAAGTTCTGTACTTGACACAAATGATCACACTGTGGTATTATTAGCAATCAAAATATTGCACTAATCACATAGTTAACATATTTTTAAATTCATATGCTTCCTAAGAGGATACATAGTATACATGGCATATTCATCCTATGTGACCGAAATAATATGTCATGCCTCGATTTTATTATTCTCATTCTATTATTCGTTTTTTAAAAATATTTATTTAGTTAGTTTCCTTGATTTCAAGAGAGAGGAAGGGAGAGAAACATCGATGGGAGGGAGAAACATTGATTGGTTGCCTCCACATGCACCCCAACTGGGGATCGAACCTGCAACCCGGGTATGTGCCCTGGCGAGGGACCCAACCCGCCATTTTCTGGTGTGCGGGACAACACTCCAACCAACTGAGCCACACTCACCAGGGTCTATTATTCATTTTAATATTTTAGAGTTGGGGAAATAGAATATACTAGGTTAAACGTCATTTCCCTTTGTTGCTTGCGGGAACAATGGATTTCTAAATGACGATGTCATCCTTGTCTATACAGACCATAAGGAAACAAAGACCATGTCTGGAGTGGAAAACCATGGTCCCCATAAATCTTCCTGTCCTGTGTTCAGCAGCCAATAAAAGGCATTTCATGCTCACATGTTCCTGGTGCCTCTTGCTTACCAGTTGATGAGATTCCAGGAATCTTCTGCGCTGCAAGGAAAAGATCGTCGATGGGGTCGACCAAATGCTTGATGTTCATTTTCCTGGCGTTGTAGTAGTTGCCGTCGGCAGCCCTCCCTGTGCGCTCTATCGCCACCAGATGGTCGAATCTGCCAGGGAGCAAGACACAGGGTCCTTATGGAGAGTGTGGCTGCCATGTTGTAGCGTCAGGCCTCCGTGTGTTGCTGTGAAGGATATGTCATTCTGTCTTTGACTCCTTCATTCCTACAGAGCTTGGCTGACTGTCCACTATGTGCCAGGGCCTGTGCTGGAGGCTGGTCTCTCTGCTCATTGAAAGAAATGATATCAGAATCGTCAGCAATTGAGCAGAATCAGAGGTGGTGAGAGCAGGAAGGCGGACGGTCAGGGTCACGCGTGGACAATGCTGGAGCCTGGCCCAGTGGTTTGAGTGCTAGCTGCTACCAGCCCGCCACTGCCCTCTCCCAGTCTCTTGTTGAGTTTACAGACACGAATAGACTAAAGAGGAATTGAAACAGTAGGCCACTGAATTTACCGCCAGATGAACTTCTGGCAGAAAGAGACAGAGAGACAAGGGGTACACGGTGGTAAGAATGCAGGCTGTGGCATCAGATTACGCAGGTCCTCATGCCACTGGCCCTGGGTAAGTTACTTAACCTCTCTGACCTCATTTTCTGCACCTGTCACATGACCTAACAGCAGTACCTGTCTCATGCAGAGCAGAGACGATCACATGAGAAAATGTACAAGAGGCGCTCAGCATAAAGCACCACACCTCCTCAGTGCTCAGTAAGTGCAGTGGTTGTGGTTGCTGTCATTATGAGGAGGAACATTGTTGTGATAATCCGATTTAAAACACGAAAATTGTGCTTTAATATCTCTCTAACTCCCCTTCCCCCTCCACGATGGAGTTCCTCAAAATCTTAACTCTGCTGTAAAAAACAGTGTGGGGGTTACTAAAAAATTTTAAATAGAATTACCGTGTGACCCAGCACTTCCACTTCTGGTATCCACCCAAAGGGATCGAAGCTGGGCATCCAAGAGACATTCACACACCCACATTCCTAGCGGCATTATTCACTGTCCACAGAAGGTGGAAGCAACCCAGCGTCCGTCAACAGATGAACAAATACACAAAAATGTGGTGTACGACGCAATGGAATGTTACTCAGCCAAACAAGGACGGGGATTCTGACACAGGTTACGACAGGGATGGATCTCGAGGACATTTTGCTAAGTGAAAGAAGCCAGTCACGAAAGGACAGATACTATTTGCTTCTACTTATATGAGGTCCTAGAACAGTCACATTTACAGAGACATAGAGTAGAAGGGTGGATATTGGGGGCTGGGGGTCAGGAAGAATAGTCAATGGGTACAGAGTTTCCGTTGGAAAAATAAAAATGATCCGGAGATGGATGGTGGTCATGGTTGCCCAACAATGTGCATGTCCTTGATGACACAGAACTGTACACTCAAAATGGCAAAAATGATAAATTTTATGTTATGTATATTTTACTATAATAAAAAAAAAAAACCTTAACTCTGAATGCTTTCTCTGTACATGTTTTGAAAAACAAAACCTCTGTGCGGTCCCCGTCCTGTGGTTGAGCTAGAATGTGGTGGCGTCGCACATGCTTCGATGAGCAGGCCACGGAACAGGGGTTGGAATGTAATCCCGGGGCGCCGTGCCCAGTGCAGGAAAGACAGCCCCCGAGAAGCAGAAGCAACAGGCAGAAGAAGCTGCCTTGTGTCCCCTCTAGAGAGACATCTGCGGTGACGGAAAACAGGTCCACACAGGAACTCCAGGTCATTTCGGCACGCTCTGCTCTGGAAGCAGAATGCTGTTCCCGGACCTCCCCCAGAGAACTCAGTGGCATCCCTTGTGAAGGTGGATTGATTGTTGTTGTTTGTTTTAAGCCAGAAGGGAAGTAATTCACTCCTGGGAGTCTGTTCCCTGGGAAAAGTTAGTGCATCTTCTCTAAAGAGAGCAGCATCCTCTCTCCCTGCAGTCAGATCCGACTCCCCTCCCCCATTCAGCGAGGAGAGCAACCTCTCTGTTACCTGGCAACAGGGCCCTGCCCAGGAGGGTTCTCTAGCTTCTCCCTGAGGAGCCGGAGCTTCGTGGGTATGCCAACCACCCAGGGCATCGAAACATTTCTAGCAGACACCACACACGTTCCTGCAGCTTTAAATAGCACATCGGATCTGCAACTGAACTTTCCCTCGGTGCTCCGGGTCCCACGTGAGCTGCGGTCTAGCTAACCTTCCAGGCCTAGTAAAGCAGTGTTTGTAAATTCTAAGTGGACACTCTAGTGGGTTGTAAAATAGACTTATTAGGTCAGGTCAGCATTTTCTGAAAACAGATGAAAACAGAATAGAACAGAACAGAATAGAATAGAATAGGTCAGAGTACACTGCACGTAGCAAGGGTAAATGTTCTTGAAACCTCTGTTTTGTGTGTGTGTGTGATTTGCAATGCAAAATGTATTACTGTGGGACGTTGTTAAAAACGTTTGCAGCCCTGGCCGGTTTGGTACAGCGGTTAGAGCGTCGACCTGTGGTCTGGAGAGACCCGGGTTTGGGCATGTACCTCGGTTGCAGTTTGTCCCCGGCCCTAGTTGGGTCATGCGGGTAGCAACCACTCAATGTGTCCTTTTCACATTGATGTCTCTCTCTCTCTCTCTCTCTCTCCCTCCCACTCTATCTGAATAAAAAATGGAAAAATGTCCTCAGGTGAGGATTTAAAAAAAAAAGTTTGCAAAACCCAGCACTAAAATGTACAAGGTCTGAAATACATCCTCCACTCACCAAGGAAGTGTTTTTCAAAATGTCTGACCACAACACACAGTAAAAAAATGCATACACACCCACGCGCACACACACGAAGTTTCACAAGCGAGAACTCACTATCCCTATACAAGATGCACAATGATGTTTCTGTTCCCTGGAGAAAGGTGCTGGTTTTACCTCCCCTCTCCCCGCCCTGCACTGAAATGATCTCACTACTCTCCAGTGGACCATGAGCCAGTTTGGGAAACTGCTCGCTTTTTTTTTTTTTTATCATTTTCTTCTCCCTCTTGCAAGAAGATGTGCCATCTCAGGGACCTGCTACTCCGAGAGACCCTGTGTGAAGCCCCAGGACACTCTGAAGGCCCCGGCCCCGCTGGTTACTGGCCCACTGGAACCCGTGGCTCTGGAGGGCTGACGTGTACAGGAATGTCGTTGTCAAAGTTCACTGCACATGGGCTTTTCCACCGTCACCGAATCTAGACTGGGAAGGGACACACATACCGAGGAGACTTGGGGTCCCTGTCATCGCAGAGGAGCGCCCGAGCCGCTCCTGCCGACCCGCCTTGGTAAGTGAGCACCGGGAGCTGGGTCTTCAGAACACCTTGAAAAGAAAGGCAGAGTGGGTGCCCCAGCCTCACGTCAATTTGGGGAATTCCTGTCGGCTTTTCAAAAATGTCTTTGGAAATGATCATTTCCATTACTGAACAACATTTACCTGTGGAATACTTAGTTAGGTAAGCCAAGACTTCGGCCCAGTGGATACTTAGGTTTACTTACTTTTGGTCCTGAGTAAACCCTGGGGTTGGTGGAGGGGGAGATGAAATCGGCTGGTGTCACCGCTACTGTGGGCTAGTGAACAAGCCCACACGGGCGCTGCAGACCATGTGAACACAGCCTGCTCTGAGCCACGGGCATCGTGATGCTGGGGACACATTTGGGTGCCCTCGGTGACAATGAGCCAGCCCTTTGCTAAGCACGGGACGTGTAGGCTCTCACTTAATTTTCACAACAGTTCTGTGTGATAAGAACCAGTGTGATCCCCATTTTACACAGGAGGGAAACTGAGGCGCAGAGGTGCTGCATCACTTAGGCAAACAGGCAGCCGACCAGAGCAGGGGACATAAACTATACCCGAGTGGGCTCACAGGGTGGGCAAAGCCTCGGGAAAGGGAGGTCGAGGCAAGCGGAGACCTTGCACCTGAGCTACAGAGACCAATCTATCAACGTGGTTAATTTATACTCAAGATGAGGAAAAAATGACTCAGCTTTTTCTTCTTTAAACATTTCCTAGGCTTCTGTTATAAAAATAACTGGAATCTTTTTCATTAAAAGGTCAAATCACTTTTATTTTCTTCGTCCACACATAATGAAACCTCTGTAAAATCCAACACAGCCAACCTCACCCGCTAAGCCACTGTGTGGATGAGCCCAAGTCTGAGCTCAAGTTCATGAGCCCCCGAGGCCGGCGACCAGGTGAGCAGGAGGCCAGAGTGACTCCTGGGAAAGTGGGCAGCTAAAAATACCCCCCAAAGCAGTTCTTAAATGGAAACAATTGCTGGCTGTTGGTGGCAGTTGGCACAGTTGGCGGGCCCTTCTCCTTGGTGACAGTACAGTCCCCTGGTTTTCTCCTTCCCCAGCGCGGCTCCTTCTCTGTCTCCCGGCTGACTACCCTCCTCCCCTTCAACCTCTCAACATGGAGCGTCCCAGGGCACAACCTGGGTCCTTTCCTCTGTCTCCACTTGTTCTCTTGGTGATGTCATCCAGTGTCTTTGATTTCAAAAGTCATCAATGTGCCAACCACTCGCTAATTTATCTCGCCAGCCCAGACTCCTCTCCTGAACTTGACTCGTAGATCTAACCGCCTGCTGGGTCTCCGCTGTGTCTCTAGTAGGCGCCCCGCTCTATCAGTCACCCAGGCTACACCCTGCACTCTTGTAAGTTGTAACTGTGGCAAACACGTCGCCTAAAGTTGACCACCTTACCCTTTTTTGAGTGCACAGTTCTCCGGCATTAAGTACATTCCCGTGTTGTCTGACTGGCATCACCGTCATCTCTAGAACGTTACACCTTCCCAAACTGGAACTCTGTACCCACTAAACACTAGCCCTCACCCCCGCCCCCCACAGTGCCTGGCAACCACCGTGCCCTGTGGTTTCAGTTACTCTAGGGACCTCATGTAAGAGGAACCACAGTGTCTGTCCTCTTGTGTCTGGCTTATTTTACTTAGCATGACGTCTTCGAGGTTCGAGTTGTAGCATGTGTCAGGATTTCCTTCCTTGGGAAGGCAGAACGATCCTGCGTGGCGTGAGAGACCCCGCTGCGTCCCTCCGCGCATTCCCGGACAGACGCCTGGGTGCCTGCGTCTCTTGCCTTTGTGAATAATGCCGCTATGGATGTGAGTGTGCAAACATCTGTTTGAGCCTGTTTTCAGTTTTTTGGATATAGACCCAAAAGTGAAATTGCTGACTTATATAGATATTTCCTATTTTTAATTTTTTGAGGAGCCACCCTATGATTTCCACAGTGGCTGACCAGGTCACATCCCCACCGACAGTGCGCAGGCGTCAGCCGGCTCCACCCACCGCCCTGTCCCGGTTCACAGCAGCTCCATCCCTGCGGTCACCTGCCAGCACCTCAGAGCAACCCGATTCTTCCAGCTCACACCACATCCATCCGCCCAGGGGGACTCTGCCTTCAAACACAGACTGTCTGGCTCCTTCTCACAGCCTCCTCTGTACATTCATCTGTCTGGGTTCCCAGAAATCAGAGTCTGAGACAGGGACTTGGGTGCGGGTGGCTTCTTTGGGAGATGACCCCAGGAGGCAGGTGGGAGGGAACAGGAGAAGACGGGAAGGAGGAAGAGCCAATAGGAGGGAATGTGGATTTTCTAGGTTGCTGTTCTAGGCTCCTGTCCGCTACTGGTTGAGCCCCCCACAAAGCCATTAGCTCCCAAACTTCCAGGCTGAGTGGTTTATCACAGCTTTGGAGAAACTCTGCAGAACACTGGCTGGGTGGGGCTGGTCAGGTCAGTGGGACTCAGAACGTCCACCCTGCAGCTGAAATCACAAGGGGGCCAAAGGGACCCCCTCCAAGCCACCCTCGTCTCCTGCAATATCCTGGCCAGTCTCCTGTTTCTACAGCCACCAGGGGTCATTTAAAACCTGAGCCAGGCCCTGGCCGGTTGGGCTCAGCGGTTAGAGCGTCAGCCTGTGGTCACTCGGGTTCAGTTCCCGCTAAGGGCATGTACCTCGGTTGCAGTTTGTCCCCGGCCCTGGTTGGGTCGTGTGGGTGGCAGCCACTCAATGTGTCCCTTTCACGTCGATGTTTCTCTCTCTCTCTCTCCCTCCCACTTTATCTGAACAAAAAATGGTAAAAAATGTCCTTGGGTGAGGATGAAAAAAAAAAAAACCTGAGCCAGGACACGGCCCCTCTCTGCTCAGTGGCCTCAAGGGTTCCCCACCCCACCCAGAGGAAAAGGCCAGGTGCTCACAGTTCCCTCGAGGCCCTTCCCGGTCTGGCCCTGTGCCAGGCTGTCAGCTGGCCACTGCCCTCTCTTACACTCCACCTAATGGCCCGTCCTGGCCGTGGGAACAGCCTGGACATTCTTCCTCCAGCCAGCCCTGGCCTCACTCCTTCATCGACTTCAAGTCTTGGCTCCAATGGTACCTTCTCCACGAAGACTTGTCTGACCACCTTGTTTAAAACCACAGCCCACCACCTGGGCCACGTTACTTCACTTTCCCTATGTGGTTTACTGTCTGTCACACTGCAGTGGAATATACGCCCCACGAGGGTGGGACTGTTACCAGTTCTGTTCACCGATGACTTTCAAGAGCCAAAAGTAGTGCCTGGCACATAGTAGGTGCTCAACACACATCTGTTGCCTGATGTGGGTTCTGTTCAGACACGACCTTTTGGAAACTTCCGAAGCCACGGGGGCTTCAGGGTATGCCTTGCAGGGTGGGAGCCCTGTTTAGAGGCTAAAAGAAAATACTTCCTGAGGATGCATTTTTGAGGGACACAGAGAGACAGGCAGTGGGAGGCAGGTGAGATTCACTGGGCTCCCCGCTTGTGCCTGAGCAGCACCCGCAGCACGGAGGCCAGGCGAGGCACCTGAGGCAGACCTGGGCACCCTAGCTCTCAGGCATCACTCGCAGCTCTGATGCCACCTGGGTGCTCTGGACCTGAGCAGTGTGGGCATCCCTTCCCATCTGCGCCAGGAGACGCCGCTGTCTGAGCCTCTCGACCACTCTATTCCGGGCTGTCCCACCCCCAACCCCAGGGGACCAGGATGTCCTGGGTTGCTGAGTCCTCTCTAGGTCACTCCCACCTCTCACAGGGAGGGCACAGGTACATGGGCTCTGAGGCCTGATGGACTGGGTTCAAATTCCAGATCCCCATTCCCACCTCAGTGCATCACTTGGACCTCTCAGAGCCCCAGTCCCTTCCTCTACAAAATGGCAATAATGTCACTGGCTCATAACAAAGAGTGTTCTTGAGCTTTAAGGACTTAAAACGCCCATGTCCAGTGCACAGCAGAAGCTCCACACACTGACTCCGTCCACCGCCCCCCCCCCCCCCTCACTCTGCTCACCTCGCTCAACAGCCTCCTCAACAAGCTTCTGGAACAAACTCCAGGCCCTCTGGTCAACGATCAAGGAGACGCCCTTCTCCAAGGCCTGCAGGAAGGCGGCCAGAGCAATGGCTCCCGGCGGCCCGTCCGTCTCTTCCGGAGGCTCGTGGTTGAAATGCGTGGGGAAGCCGGTGGTGATGAGCACGGAGCGGGCGTGGGACAGCGACAGAGAGGCCCTCAGCAGCTCATCTTTGCAGAGCAGGTGCCCGACCCCCCTGTTGCCTAAAATTACAAATAAAATCGCAAAATACTGTAACTGTGTTTCAAGGAGAAACATATGCAAACGGTACGTTGGTTTTTTGTCTGTTTCGGAGGTGGACTGGAGGGATGTACGTGAGGCTGCTGAAGCTCACCAGGATACGCGAGCTTCCCCCCGCCCAGCAGTGAAGGGTAGCGGGGCGGATGGCGGAGCAGCCTCCCCTTCAGTTAGCTGTGGCACAGACCAGGTTCTCTCGGTAACAATCCTAGACTGGTCCAAGGGGAAAAAGAGAGGAGTGATATGTGCCACCTCTTGGCCACATACCTCCCAGGTGCACCTCCAAGTCTTCCCTTCCTGGGGGCTGGACACTGACGCCCCCTAGGGGTCACATGGTGTGATGGCAGAGCTGCTGGGTCCCTGAGTGACTGGGTGGAGCAGATCCCCTTCCAGCTGAACTAGAACACATACCCTGGAAGCCCCACCTGGACTGTTGCCTGAGAGGCACATATTTCTATTTTATTTGAGCAAAGCATCTTGGGGTGTACTTGTTATAGCAAACCCCACTACAAGGAACATAGGAGGAGGAAGGGACACAGCACCGTCTTAGTTGGGGATTCCCCAGAACAGGACACCAAGACAGGGGCTTGGGTGCAGGTGTTTCCGTGGAAAGTGAGCCCAGGAAACAAGTCAGAAGGTGGAGGAGGTGACATGGCAGAGAAAGGGGAGAGAAGTCACTAAAGGATGTGTGTGCCAGCAGATTAACCCTGAAGGCACCTGGGGCTCAGCCTGCTCAATGTCCTCCAAGAAATGGTGTGGATCACACCTGAGGACTGTCCTTCCAGAGGACGGACACTGGGCATTTATGACCTGGCTCCTGCCCCCTGCTGGGTGAAGGCTGCCCATCAGGACACCCTCGGCACTCCTGGCTGTGCCTGCCCTGGGGGAGGAGCAGAGAGACCCAGCCTGTGGTAGCAGCTATTGCCCCGGGAACTGCCCTCTGCCGCTGGGGTCTGGGCAGGGCACCAGCAGCATCTGCCACGGCCGTTACCAGAGGCTGCCAAGCTGTCCCAGCCGGGCAGCAGAGCCTTCCGACCCTCGTCTCGTATCACTGTGCCTTTGTCTACACTCAGGTCAGCTCGGAGCACAGGTGTGCCACGTGAAGCAGGATGTGACACAGAACTTCCATCCCGGCTGTGGCTAAAATGAGAGCTGGGCCTAAGGGACGCGAGAGGATGTCGGCCCGCGTCTGAGGTGCCTGGAGACTAGAAGGAACACAGGGTTTGCATTTTTGTTATGGAGGGAAAGTTCCAGATTTAGAATCTGGAAACTTCGATTCAAATCCAAGTTTTGGCACATTATATCCGTGTGACCATGGCCTCGTCCTGGACTGCTCCGAACCTCGGTGGCCCTCCCTGGAGTACGGGGGTGGCCCAGGCGCAGGGAAGCAGGGGAAATGGCTCTCACACACGGTCAGTGGGAGTGGAAACTGGAACCCTGTCTGGGGGGGTTGGGACCTTAGATGTGTACACTGGAGCCAGCAATCACTTCTAGGAACGTTTCCTAATAAAGTGATCATGTAACAAACATAGTCATAGGGATGCTCGCTGCAGCATTGTTTATGGTGTCAAATAGTAATAACATTGGTGGGACATTTGTAAAATAGAATTCTATGCAAACAGTAAAAATATTGTTCTAGAAGACTAATGACATGGGAAAATGTTTACAGTGAATTAAAAAGGTTTTTGTTTTCATCCTCACCCGAGGATATTTTTCCATTTATCTTCAGATAGAGTGGGAGGGAGGGGAAGAGAGAGAGAGAGAAACATCGATGTGAGAGAGACACATCAACTCATTGCCTCCCGCACAACCCCGACCAGGGCCGGGGATGAACCACAACCGAGGCATGTGCCCCGGACTGGAAGTGAACCCGTGACTCCCCGATCCACGGGCCGATGTCCCAACCTCTGAGCCAAACCAGCCAGGACTAAAAAGTTTTTTAAAAGTCAGGTTCTAAATCGCTAAGATCTGGTAACAGCCCAAGTGTCCATCAGTAGATGAGTGGATAAAAAACCTGTGGTACATACACACAATGGAATACTATGCAGCTGTAAGAAAGAAAGATCTCTTATCCTTTGAGATGACATGGAGGGACCTGGAGAGTATTACGCTAAGCGAAACAAGCCAATCAGAGGAAGACAAATGTCATGATCTCACTTATTTGTGGAATATAATGAACAAAACAAGCTGATGAACAAAATAGACCCAGAGACATAGAAGTAGGGTACAGACTGATAACCCTCAGAAGAGGGGGATGGAGGGAGGAAAGAGATAAGCCACAGAACTTACACGCATGTATGTGTAACCATGGACATAGACAACAATGCTGGGTTGGGGGCTGAATTGGGAGGAGCGTGTGAATTAGGGAAAAAGAAGAAACATCTGTAACAAAAAAAAGAAAGAAAGAAAAACAAAAGTCAGGTTCTAAGATAGGATCCCAGCATGATTCATGTACATATAAATATACAAGGGTGGGCCAACGTCAGCTTTGTATGTGAGTATGTGGAACACAGAGTTAATAAAGATATTATGATGATCATAACCAGCATGTCTTTTTCCACAGGAACAACTGTAAAGCTACTTTTGCCCACCTCGTATATTGTTTTTGTTTGTTTCAGTCTTATAGGTTCAGGCTGAAGAAAAAACCTTAAGAGCAAACATGCTAGTGTTAACAACGGTTAACTGGGATGGGATCCTGGTCATTTTTATGGCCTCTTTACTCGCCTATATTTATACAGTGAACATGAGTTGCTGTTGATCACGGGGGAGAAAAATAACACTTTAAAAGAAAACAGTTGGACTGGAACCTATTTCACAGGAAGTGGTGAGCACCGAGAGAGAAGGAAAGAGGATTCTGTCAACCTTCAAGTGGCCTCTGTATTTATGAAGATTTTAGTAGTGCAAACATCATTATCATAAACCCTGTATTCCTTCAGAGTCTCTCAAGTGCAAGCCACCGTCCCCTCAGAAATGACGGAGTGGCTGTCACTATGCGCAGTGAGTGGGCTCGGTCCATCGCCGTTCATCGTGTATCTGCTTATTTCATGCAGTAGGAATGAAGCATCTGCTGTTCCGGAGGGTTAAAGATGGTCCTTAATAGGTGATATTGGCACGCCCAGACAGTCCTAAATCTGCCTTCCCCCGAGCCTCACGCTTCAAGACTGACGCCCAGTCTGCACAAGCACAAAGGGGGTGCTGCGGATGACCTCCCAGGTCATTTTTATCCCGGCCGGTGTGGCTCAGTGGTTGAGCATCGACCTAACACCAGGTCATTTTTATTAAACTGTGAGTGGACTGCGTCTGCAGTAAATGTACTTCGCAGTTATTTTTTTTTTCTGAGCTAATGGCAGTCAATAATTCATCTTCCCTCGTGATCCTTGAGCTGAGTGGGAGAGCCATCAGTGTAGATAAGAATGTTTGTGGGTAATAGAGAAAGTGTTACAGAAATTTTTAAAAAATCCACCAAGGAGATCAACTGTGTAAGAGGGTCTAGGTATGCACAGCCATGAGCATTTACCTCTGTACATACGTATGTCCTAAAAGGTGCATAATGGGTGGGGGTAATGTCCCACATTCACTGTGTGTCTGTATGTTAAGAGAACCATATTCCCTGCAGAATGAATGAATGAATGAATGAATGAATGAATGAATGAACAACCTAACAGACAAGCAAACAAGCAAAAAGCCATGTCCTGTGATTGCACAGGAACTTTTGTTACTGCAGAGCCCTCTATAATTGGGGGGGGAGGGGGGTTCCTGGGCCACAGTTAGCCACACAAAGGCACCCAGCTGTCTGCTCAATGGCCCTGCTCAGGCACTGTTCTCTACCCAGTGTCACCATGATCAGCTCTGCCTGGGTCTCAGGACTCCAGCCTGGAGTGTCGACCTCCCCAGGTTGGTCTCACTCTTCTGCTCTCCACAGGGACCCCACCACCATCAACCCAGGTTTCTGCTTGGAGAACAGATATCAGGTGGGCCAGCCCGGAGACCACAAACCCCTTCGCAGACAGTCCAAGTGCAAAGAACCCAGGTCTAGAATCACAGCCATGAGAAGGCAGGTGAGTAATCAGGTGTGGGGCCTGAGGGGCCTGAGTGCACTTAACTGCCTAGGAGAGGCTAACACACCATTTGCATTCCGATTCCGTGCTACCCAACACTTAGTGATCACGGCCTGGGAGTCAAGGGCGTGGGTTCAAGTTCTGACCAAACATCTACTTCCATCTACCAGGTCTGTGGATTTGGGCAAGTTTCTTAACCTTATATGCCTCAGTGTCCTCCTCCATGAAAGGAAGTTCATAATAGCTGCCTCACAGGGTTATTGGGAGAATTTAATAAGCTGAAACATGTAAATGCTTTTAGCACATGCCTGGCCCAGACAGAGTAAACTCAGTAGATAATAGCTATTTTTCTTATTACCTATCAGAACCCCGAGAGGGAGGTATAATTGTTATTACTCCTGTTGTACTGATGAGGAAACTGAGGTGGAGAGCAGCTGTGAAGTGTACGCCTTACTTGTCTGTGAGCCTTTATCACCACGAAAATAAAACAGAAAACCCACAAACCACCCATGCACAAGGGCGCCCTCTGCTGGCCATTGGGATTAGAAATGTGGCTTTTAAAGGAAGATGCAGAAGTTGAAAGCCCTTCAACCAGCTTCCAGCAATCCTCCTCCTAATTGGAACCAGACCCCTCATGGTTCCCACTAGCCCTGTCCCTGGCTAGCAAGCCAGAGGCTCACAAACCACAGAAGGGCTGTCTTTTGAGACACAACTGCAATATACATGTTGGCTGCAAACTGTTGTGAGGCAAACTAGGGTGCTGCCCACCAGGGTCCCCCAGGGAGTAGCAATCCAGCCCCTGCCCTCCCCTGCTGCCTGGTACAAAAAACCTGTTCTATGCCCAATCCCAGGGCAATGGCACCAATAGGGAAGATTGGGGCCACTGTTAAATACATGGGTGATGTTTAAACTGTGTCATCTGGTTACATAGACAGCCGTCTCCCTTTTTCTTACCTCGCCAACTCCAATTTAGTTCTGGCAACGTATCCAGCTAATGAGCTTGCCTCCCAAACTCCCTCCCATGTTTAAGGTTGAACATTTTGGGGGGGAGGGATAAAGAAGAAAGAATCACCCATAATTCCACTACCCAGAGATCATCACTATCAGTATTTTGGTGCATTTACTTTTAGCCTTTTTGGGATTCGTATACAGTATACACATTTTTTTTTAATCCACACCTGAGGATAATTTTCCATCTATTTTCAGATACAGTGGGGGGGGGGGAGAGAGAGTGAAAGAAATAGAGGGTGGGGGGTAGAGAAACACCGATATAAAAAAAGACACATTGATTGGTTACCTCCCACATGACCGCAACCAGGGCCGGGGACAAACCACAACCGAGGTACGTGCCCTTGACCAGAGTTGAACCTGCAACTTTTTGGTCCGCGGGCCAACACTCTAACTGCTGAGCCAAACCGGCCAGGGCAACATTTTTAAAAACCATAGTGCAGATACAATTGTATGCTGTCTGTTTCATCACGTCAGTGATGGATTGATTTCCCCAGGCCATGACGGTGTGAATGCTTTGTTTCTTACCTGGGTCTATGCCAATTATAGTCTCCAGCTCTCTGATCTTCTGAACGGCTGAAGCTGATGCAATGCTGTAGTGCAAAGGATCTTGGGAAATGGGAACGACCTCTGGAATTCCCTCAGGGGTGAGACAACTGGCTGGAGCCTCCGGACCCTTCAGATCCTCCAGGTGGGTCATAACGGTGCAACCTGGAGCGCTGGTGAAAGCCAGCGGAGTCTCTAAAACACACAGCAAGAGGGATGAGCCCGCCCTGTGGCATCAAACCCCATCCACCCTGGTCCAGCCTGCTGTTGACGGACACGTTGGCGCCACGTACCCCTCTGCCAGCTGCACTCCTTACACGATTTGCTGGCACCATATGCTGGCTTATGGCTTAATCAAGTTCCACTTAAACAGGAGCCCCCAAATTTTAAGAAAGTGAACATGAGGTGACTGTGGGAGAAGAAGTGGGGTGTAGCCACAGCTGCAGTCGGGGCCCTGGGGTTCATCAGTTTAATCCCGTGGACATGAGGAAGCACCTACCGAACTCTACCATGCACCAGCCAGACTGCTTCCCTTTGCAGCAAATGTTCGATTTGCTAACGAGTAGCTCTCTCTGAATGTAGCTTCTGTTTTTCTCCTAGCACTTGTCTCTTGCTTTGGTTTATGCTAATTTTATTTTTTAAAACACTCTCCCCAACGGACAATGTGAAGCATTGAACAGAGTTGTTAAGAACATGACTGAGGCCCGGCAACACCTTGAGTTTGGGATGCAACATTATCCTCTCTAAACCTGCACCCACAACTATAAAATAACGATCATGCCTCATGTGCTGGTCAGAACGAAACTGGAAAATGCACGTGAAAGTGTTCGGTCAAGTGCCTGGTCCGGCGTGAGCCCTCCATAAATGACGGCTTGCCTCTTGAACCAGGTGCTGTGTCTTGCTCATTCTGTGTCTTGCGCCTGCCCATCAGGTGTTTTGTTCTTACTGTTCTTAGCTTACATCTGCTTTCTTCGGGGTCTTATTATCCTTGGGCCTCTCACCCCACTCAGTCGTGTGCTCCCGGAGATGAGGGACCATTGCCTATTCATCTCAGGATCCCACACAGTGCCTCCCACATAAAAGGTGCTCAGGAAATGTACATGTGAACTGAGGAAACACCTTAGATTTCACAGAAAACAGTGGAATGTCTTCTAACTTCACTTTTAGATGATGTCGAAGGAGAAGTGGCAGAGGTTCGGAGGAATGCGATCACCGTGCTTCTGGACTTTGGACAGTCCCTACAACTGGCTACTCTACAGCCAGGTACACCGCAGCGCAGCCAGCTCAGAGCGCGACAGGGGTGCCCCTCAGCTGGGAGGTGCAGCAATTCATCTACTGCTAACAGAAGTTTAGATTTTAGAGTTTGAACATGATTTTTGTAATTTAGAAAGATTCAAGGTTGGTTCTGACCACTATTGTCACTTGTTCTCATTTATGATCAAATATATGATCACAAGTCCGAACTAAAGGGCTGGAGTGTGCAGGGATGCCCAGGGCAGCGAGACCCCTGCTGCGGGCACCCCCGTGGCTGCAGCAGGAGAGGGGGTGAGGCCACCGTGCTGGAGGGTACTTGCTGCATGAGTGTGGGTGAGTGTGCACACGTGAGCACACACATACTTGGAAAGGACCATAAGCTCCCTGAGAACTGCATCTTGTCTTATGCAGAATTTTTTCCTAAGCTCTGAGCCCATGCCTGGCACATAGTAGGTGCCAATACATTTATGTTAAATAAACAGAATCCCATGGGTGTTGGGTTGTACGCCTCATCAGCGTATCAGAGATATCTTTTCCTATCATGAGCTAAAGTTCCATGAACACTTTCAAACAAACTGAAAGTGATGCTCAATTCTATGGTTTGTAGTGCAAGTGTGGCCGACACTACAATGTTCTAGTGTCTACGACAACGGGCAGCAACAGTTATTTATTTTATTTTATTTCTTTTAGAGTGGGAGGAAGAGAGAGAGAAACATCGATATGAAAGGGACACATCAAGTGGTCGCCTCTAGCACGACCCCAAGCAGGGCCGGGGAGGTACATGCCCTTGGCCGGAACCGAACCTGCAACTCATTGGTCCAAGGGCCGACGCTCTAACCGCTGAGCCAAACCAGCCAGGGTGGCAATAGTTATTTTTATGTTTCTCTCCTGTCCCACCCTTACTGTGAGCTAGTTAGGGCCCTCATGTGTCTCTTCGTTGTAACAGCACCCTGGGCCTCTGGGTAAAAGTGCACTGACAGCATGGATTGCGAGCGCCATGTGGAATGGTTCATTCACTTGTGTTGCTTGTTTTCACCTTTGCTGGCAAAGCCACACCAACCTCCACAATGTCTCAAAAGGTCAGTCTAAAAGAACAGGCTATCAGCCTTCTACAGAGAGAAATATATTTAATCAAGATGTATTGGAGCCCTGGCCAGTGTAGCTCAGCTGAGCGTCGTCCCATGCACCGAGAGGTCACTGGTTCAATTCCTGGTCAGGGCACATCCGGGGTTGCAGGCTTGATCCCCAGTAGGGGGGGCGTGCAGGAGGCAGCCGATCAATGTTTCTCTCTCACATTCATGTTTCTCTCTCTCTTCCTCTTCCTTCCTCTCTCTCTAAAAATCAATAAAAACATATATATATGTATGTGTGTGTGTATTTAAAAAGATGTATTTTAGCTGAAGGACAAGCAAGCTGAAGGACAAGCAAGGGATAAAGGACCCATCCCTGGAATGAAAAAAGAAGAAGCCAGATACCTTTTCACTGTGGGCTATACGTCTCTCATGACTTGACGCAGTCACTGCACCGTAAGCCTGGCTTTTCAGGAACTACAGCCCCACCAGCTGCCATCCCAGGTCAGAGCACTGCCCGCTGAAGCCCAACGTACTGTAGCTGCTGACAGCTTCGAGACTGGTCAGCGGAGAAGGCCAGAACACCGGGACCTCCCCTGGCTCACACACCACAGCATGCCCGTAGTCAGGTTTGGAGAGATCTCGGATTCCCAGCATTTCTGCAGAGGGAGAAAGAAAAGTAATTCCTCCGGGTCCTGCACCGGCCGCTACCATCCGAGCTGAACATGCTGAGAAGTGCGTGGTTCCTTCTCCAAGAGGAGCTCTAGTCATAGGACTGCCGTGGGTGGCACTGGAGAAGGGCGGGGAGAAAAGAAATCGGCCTTGACTTGGTGACTTCTCGTCCATTTGGAGCGATGCAGACTCTCCGAGCCCTGCTGTGCACTCAGAGGAGGCTCGGGCACATTCCGCCCAACACCTCCATGCACAGACTGCTAGCGAGGGCAGTGTTTTTGAATTTATGTTGGTACAGACCAACTCATGCAATGCAGACCTAAACTCTGTTGCCTGACCACCAACAGTGTCCCTACCCCTGGCCGGCCACTGAGTGTTCACAGGGACAGCAAAGATGGGTGCCACTCATGAGAAAACTGGGCAGACACTCTGCTGTGGGCGGACCTGAGATCACTGTTCTGTGAGGAGGTGGAAGTGTTGATTGCATGCTCACAGAATGCCAGGCTCGGTCGGAGTTTCCTGTTACACGGCCGAGCAAGTTCAACTACCCTAAGGCTCACTCGCCCCAGGGCCCAGTCCAAGGCTCCCACTGGCCCCTCTGGGAGCCGCCGAGAGGCCTGGGCAGCTTCCACTCTTGGACCTGCTCACTTACTCTCAGGTTTCTTTTCCTCACTCAGACTGAGTTCAGATGCTGGGGATCCATGGATTTCAGTTCAGGTTAACATCTGGAAGGAAGCTGTGTCCTACCCAGAATTGCCTCTGAACAGCCTAGACTAGCGGCTGCTGAGCTCCATCTCAGGACAAGCAGCTCTGCTGCCTTGCTCCACCACCTGCTTCCCCCACCCCAGGTTCGCCTGAAGTTCACAGGAGCTGTTCTGCCAGGGGCAGCACCTTTAACCCCAGGGGCGTCTGTAAACCCAGCAGTTAATACAGCGGTGGGAGGGCAAGCTATAGGAGCTCAGGAGCACAGTAAGTTCCTGTCTGCTCAGGCCAAAGCCCCAGGGCAGCTGTCAGAACCATGCACACGCGTGGACACTGACCTGGGTCGCCGATGTGAATGGGTTGTCCCTGCTCACCCATCATGGAGCAACTGGCCTGCACCAGCCCTTCCAGCTTGTCCTTGGGGATGGGCCTCATTGTGACCACCAGAGGGCAGCAAAAGCCAGCAATGGTGGCGCAAGGCACTGTTGTCTGCCAAGAAATCAAGTTAAAAAAATGTTAAAAAATAGAATTAGCACAGATCGGAGCTCTGAGTACAAAGAGTTCAAGGCAGTGAATGAAGTAGGTAGGAGGTCCCAGTAGCTTTTATAAAAATATAGCTTCTGCTTTCGTGCGACATACAGATGAGGAACTTTGCTGGTCATTATTGGTCTAAAACAGAGAATGTTAACTCTGTGTGGGCTGTGGACCCCTTCGGGAGTCTGGCGCAGCTACGGGGCCCCATCAAAGTAATGTTTTTAACCACAGAAAAGCAAATGCACAGGATTATAAAGGAAACCAGTTATACTGCAAATGCCGCTATCAAATTGTGAAAATGTATGATACAGCAACATGTATGTTTCTTCATTAACAGGTGAAGGAGCAAGACGACAGGGCTACCAGTCCAACGTTGAAGTCGTGACCAGCACGCTGTCCCTGAGATGTCTGGGAGAACTGATGCGACATGAAAACGTCTGGTTCCCAGGGGTCGGTCGACATGACCAAAGGAAACGCTCACTGTTAGTCTGAGGCTCTGAAAATAAAAACATGATTTTCCTTTCCATTCAGTTTCATGGACCCTCTGACTTTTCTCCATGGGCCTCAAGTGGCCGTGGCCCACGGGTGAAACCTCTGGGGAAATCGGGGCAGAGGGACCCAAGGGAGCAGGAGTCCGGTCCCCTCGGCCTCAAGAGCCCACAGAGGGAATGGAGGCCTGTGCCCGGACCCACTGGGCGCTGCCTCTCTGTCCTGCCTCGACAGGAGCTGCCCGGGATGACCTGTGTGACTCACTGGCGGAGGTGTTTCCCCGGTGGATTCTGGACCCTGCAGAGGGGCTTGTGAAAGACTCAGCACACGGCCGGGAGGATATCTGCTGGGACGGACTGGCGGCCGCCCGGAGGGTGTGCTGGCAGCACCCGGGCAGCAGCCGGCGCAGACCTGGGTGCGCCGGCCAGGGCAGCATCTGCGGAACAGCGCCCGGGAGGGGCCCCATGCCAGGACCCTCTCGGACAGGCAGCAATCCCCAAGGCCGAGGCACCTCCTTCTCGGGTGCACTTCATCCCCTCAGAGCAGCCCACTGACTCCCGGAGGGCGGCAGGGCCACTGCTCCCAGAAGCCGATGGGCAGAGATGTCGGCCTGAGACAGGCTGCTTGGTAGCCACCGGGCAGCGAGGTGGGTGGGGAACCAGGGCTCTGCTGGCCGCGGACTCGCGCAGTGACAGGCACCTCTGCAAAGCAGCGGTTAGTCACCCCTCCACTGCTGACATTTTAGATGGCAGCCAGGAGTCCTGGGTCCAGTCTGACTTTGGGACCTGAGAAAGTCCTCTTTTCTCTCTAGGCCTCAGTTTTCTCAACTAAAATGAAAGGCCACCCGTGATGGGCACGAGGTCCTCCCAGTCTCACCTGCTAACGGGCTGAGTTCCCGGCTGCCCCTGCCCTGGGCCTGCCAGCTGCGGAGGCTCGGCCCCGCCCTTCCCTACTTGCAGGCAGACCACGCAGGCACCTGGTCACCCTGCCGGCAGCCTTGCTTCTCATCAGAGGCAGCTCGGGCCTCTCTGGCAGGAGCCCAGACCGGCAGGCTTTCAGAAAGCCCTGGAGCCCGACACAAAATCCTGTCTGAGCCCTCCACAGAGAAACCTGGCGCGGGCCACTGGCTGGCTGGCCATCAATCCAGCGAGGTAACTTCTCAGACTTCACACAGATGTCCCCGGACGGGTCAGCGGGATGAGGGAGTCTAGTTCTTTCCCCACGACCAGCAGTGGCTGGGATAAAACCTGACAAGCAGAGGGGCAGGCCCTGACAGTGGGCACCTCCCAGGAGACAGGACCACCCTGCGATGGTGACCGCCAGCGGCCACCTCTGGCCAAGAACATGACCCAGCTTTCCTGACAGAAACATAACCCAGCAGCTAATGGCCTTGCCGCGGCTCTGCCACAAATCCCTGGGCATTCACCCGGCCAGGCACATTCTCACTGATGCCAGGAAGTTGGAGCCAGGGAGGATTTTCAGAAATCTCACCGAGATGCCCTGTGCAAGGAGCCAGAGAAATTCCAAACGGGGTTGGTTTGCACAGCCGCGGTGGTCGGCTGCAAGGGCTCGATTCCCCTCCCGGCCCGGGGCGCTCAGAGCAGTCCCGAAGCGGGCAGGAGGCTGGTGGCCCATTCCCCGGATGTGGAAACTGCCTGTCCTGAGCGGCTGGGCTGGGCCAGCGCCTAGGTCTCCCGCCTCCTGAGCCGATGTTCTCCCCACCACAGGGAATACAGGGCAATCCACATTTTCAAGTCAGTCTGCCCTTATGGCTCATGTCCCTACCTTGTATGCACCCACGTGGCCGTGGCCCGCTGGGTCTCTTCCGAGGAGCCCCACTTTCTCCAAGGCCCCTTCCAAGGAGAAGCTGCAGCCCAGGAAGAAGGTCACCATGTCCTTCAGCTGCTCCAAGTACTCCTCCAGCGAGGTCAGGCTGCCCGTGCAGGCACCGAACTCATACTTACGGAACTGGGGACGGTCCATCCTGGGGACAGGGAAAGAAAGTTCACAGACACCATATGGCCGTGGACCATGCACTTTCAAAATGGACCAGGGAGAGAGCAGAGGACAGCTGGGGCTTAAACTCGGTCACTGGCCTGAGGTCGGGAACGTAGCTTTGAGCAGAGGGCCTTGCTGGCATCCTTCAAATCTTGCCAGATTGGAAACTGTTAAATCAGCATGTATATACTGTCGCCCCTGCCCCACCCCATTATATGTCCTGTAACCTCAGAGACCAACCAAACCAGCACGAAGAAAACAATGGGGCCCCTCTGCCGTTGAGGCAGGGCCGCAGGCCCAGGGGCCAGTGGACACATGTCTCAGGGAGGCTCTCAGGGCTGGCCAGGGGCGGCCTTTCTCTTTCCTTAGAGAAACCCTCTGCAGGGCTGAACAACTGGTCACAAGCCTGTTCATCTGCTCCAAAGCCCTTTGGCTGAGCTGCCCCTCCATGCCAGGCGCAGAGCAGGTGACGGGGCTACAGTGATGGAGTGGACACAGGCCCAGCCCTCAGGAGCTCAAATCCCACAACGGCAGGTGCGACCAGTGAGTGTTCACGGTATGGGCAGAGGAGTGACGCAGGGAAGGAGAGATCCATTCTTTCCCACTAAGGGGGTGGTGCTGGAGTTGGGTTCTGAAGGATGCATAGGAGTTCACCCATTGGAAAGGACACAAGCACATCCTAGGCAGAGGGGGCAGTGGAGGCATCAGGCACCGTGGCCCACTGAGTGGTCTGCAGGTGCTGGGGAGAAGGTAAAGGAGCTGACTTCAGCCCAGGTGGGGTCTCTGAGGGACCCTCCCACCTCTGGAGTCCACAAAATGGTAACGGCAGATGTTCCTGGGAGTTTTCTTTCTGGGGAGGGCTGGGATGATGGAGTGGCAGGTTGGGGTGACCCTGGGCTGGTGCCAGGTCACTACGGTCCCTGATGGAGGCTAGGGTGTAAGCTGCAGGGGGGCAGGAAGAATTTCAAATGGGAGAGTCACGTGGCCGGATGCAGTGATAGGAAAAGTCACACCAGTGGGCCACTTCTTCCTCACCCTGTGCAGACGGGTTTCTGGCTTTGCTGACGATGTGGATGGATGGAGTCCTAGAGGGATTTCCCCAGGGCTGGGTTTTCTTGGTGAGCCCAGAGATTATACCCGGGGCAAGGGCAGGGGCAGGGGATGAATGCAGGAGTGGGAACGGGGTGAGGGTAGTGACTTTCTGAGCACCAGTCATGAATGAAGCTCCATGCCAGGGGTCCCGAGGCTGGACAGAGGTCCCTGGTGACAGAGACTCCTGGCTGCAGCAGCTGGCCACTGCCAAGCTTTAACCCCGCTAACCCATGAGTCTTACCTGGTGTCTGAGACAGCGCCCAGGGCAGGCAACGTCCACTTGCCTGGCTCGCTTCGGCCCAGCAGGGGCAGAGGGCCACTGTTGGCCTGGCAGAACTTTTCAAAGGCCGGGGCGAGGGACCTGTGCAGGGCCACTATGCTGGCTGGTCGGAGCCCTGGGTTTGGTGAGAGAAAGAACACACCCAGTCGGTTACTCTTGGTGGAGGCTTCTTAGTTTAACTTTTATTGCACTACAGCACACACAGAAAGTGCACACGCATGCACGGCTTGATGACCTCCGGAAATGAACACACCCACGTAACCAGCAGCCAGGTCCAGAAAGCAAACATTATCCCAGAATCCCCCTCACTCCCCTCTCAGTCACCTCACACCCCTCCCCTGCAACAGTAGCCACTGCCCTAACTTCTAACATCACACATTCCTTCTGCCTGTTTTTCATATAGTGTTCTTCACAGAGTGGAATCATCCAGTGCGGGTCTTTTGAGTGTAGCTGCTTTCACTCAGCAATATGTTTGGGAGAAGCACCCACATTGCTGCATTTAACAACCGCTGGTTCATTCTCACTGCTGTGTGGTGTCTTCATTGCCGTAGGGTATTCCCCCCCCAAACTATCACAGGTGGCATTTGAATGGCTTCCAGCGTGGCTGCAAAGAATATTGCAGTACATGCATTTGGGAGTACACGGGGGCACACTCCTACTTGGCAAACACCTAGGATTGTGGGTACATGTGTGTCCAGCTTTGGTACACACTGCCAAGCGGTTTCCAGCATGGTGGTACCAGTTTGCATTCCCACCCACCGGTGGTGTGGGTTCTTGGTCGCACCACAGTCTCTCCCACACTCAGCTTTGCTGACCTCTCTCATCCCAGCCACCCCGCAGGTGTGCGGAGGCATCGCACTGAGGTTTTAACGTGCATCGCCCGGGTGACTAAGGTGAGTGAGTGTAACATCGGCCATGGGGTATCCTTTTTGAGAAAGACTGTTCACATGTTTCGTCTGGGCAGATTCTTGGCTGAGTGGCTCACAGAATCCCCTGAGACCGGACAACGAATGGGTCTGGGCCGCCTATCACTGCCTGAGCCAATTAAGCAGAGACCAGGTTGAATCGTATATGGGCGTTTATTCCAATGTTGCCGCAGTATGGGGAGCAGTGGGTCACCCCTTACAGTCTGCCCTGGCCCCCTCACTTGCCAGCTGCTTGTAAAGGGCAGAGAAACAATGCCAGGCAAGGGGGGAGCAATGTGGGCGGGGGTGCAGGGGCTGGTGGCCAGTGAGTCACAGTCACGGTCCAGGGTCCAGCATTCGATAGATAATCAGGGTGCTACTCTTCCCATGATGCCCGGCTGCCCCCGGTCCTCAGGCAGGAGAACGGACAGCGTTCCCGAGGTGAACTCCCGAGGCGCTCCCCGCCCGGCCAGGTCAGAGCAAAGCAACCACGATCAACATCGCAAAGGATGATGGACGTTCTTCTGACTGTGGCTAGTGCCCCACTATGACTAGTTTTCTCACTCTTCCAGCATTTTCTATTAATTCCCATATTCTTTCCTACCCCTTTCACTCCCTCCAAAGGGATGTCGCAGCGGAGCTCTGGAGGAAGACCCAGTCCTCCTCTAGGTGGGAGGGGTTCGGGCTGTGGAGGCAAACAGCTGGGTCTGAGTGCCGAGTCTGCCCGCCCAGCAGTGCGACCCTGGGCTCCGTTTTCCCAGGGATAACGTGGCCGTAATCTCCAGACCTCAGTGAGACCTCTGTGTGCATATTACCTAGCACACAGTGTTCGGGAAGCAGAGGGTGGGTGACATTCACACAATGGGCCCCTGTATAGACACTTGAAGTTATGTTATGGAAGAAATATTTAATGACATTAAGAGGTGCTGGGGCTGCATCATTAAAGGGACAAACTAGGTAAACAAAACAGTGGGTTCAGCATGTTCTCTCATGTGGAAGGCAACCAATAGATGTGTCTCTCTCACATCGACGTTTCTCTCTCTCTTTCTCCCCCTCCCTCCCGTCTACTCTGGAAATCAATGAAAAAAATATCCTCAGGTGAGGATTAACAAAAATTAAAAATTAGGAATCATTCTATACCTGAAGAAAAAAACAAATTAAAAAAAAGTTATGTTTCAAAAAAAAATTATTTTCTTTTAAAAAGAAAATTTAAAAAAAAGGCCACCCCAAAGGAAAACATAATTATACTCTTGGAGAAGCAACTGTGGGCAGAGTTCTCCTAACGCCAGATTTGCTCCATCGTCACATGGACGTTTCTTTCCTGCAACAGTATCACCAGCTCATATTTGCCGAGTGCTCAGTACGCGCCAGCCCTCCGTGCTGTCACCTGTGATCTCTGCGCCCCTCTGTGTGGTGCAGGAGGAAACAGGCTGAGAGGGGACTACGTCCCCAGGGATACACAGCGGTGCCTGGCACAGCCTGGATGCCGACCTGAGACGCGAGGCCCGTGAGTCTCTCTCATGTGCCCACTGGGCTTTGGGCACCAGCCTCGCCAGGATGGGTCGGCCACGCCCCGGCACCTTCCCTGTCCGGACGGTGAAGTGAAGTAGACGTCACCACCTGCAGGGAGGAGTCTAGGACTGGCTGCTGCTCCCACTGCCCGGAACCCGTGGTCTTGCCAGTGCTCCAGACAGACTTCCAAAATGAGGACAAACCAGACACACCAGCTGCTGAAGGCCCAAGGAAGCTGACTGCATGTCTCGAGCGAGCCCAGCGTGCTCCAGAAATACTCTGGAATGAGGTGGAGGGAACTCGGCCAGCCCGGAGGCCGTGCCTCCCTCGCTACCCCCTTACCTCCAGCGCTGCCGTGAGAGCCAATTCGGTTTTTAATACCATAAACCAGGGAGGTCTTATGAGCACAAAGCTTCTTTGTTTCCTTTTTAATTAAATGGGCTTTAGGGCCACTGCATTTGGCTTTTGTTCATCTCCACTTCTGGTCATAGAAAGTCCCCGAGTTGTCCCCATTACTAACGGGGCATGGAATAGAGGGCTACGGGGCGTGTTTTCGGAGGGGCTCATGTGGGGAGGGCTCTTTACAGTCTCATGTGATTTGTGCATCCCCTGGGTTATGTAGTTCTGCTGGGACTCAGGTCAATAACAACTTGGATATGTTTTCTCTTGAAGGGTCTTTTAGATCTTTGGGTGTCATTTCTGGGAGACAGGGGGGAGATGGGTGCCACCCAGAGAAGATCAGAACAAAGAAAGGAGACTTGGTCCGAATCAGAACCAGTTTAGAATACAGCATGATCCGGGGGCACTTTTCCGGGAGGAAGACCCTTGTCATCCTCCGAGGCCATCGGCGGTTCTCCCTACGGAGCTGGGGTGACCACGCAGTGCCACGTGGTGCTAAGCCCACCTGTGCAGACAGGTGTTCACACCCGAGTCTGGCCTGAGTGCCCGTTCCTTCTGGGAGGCCAAGTGGTGATCAGAGCGAATAGCATTCTTCTCTGTCTCCTGCAGAAGCAGGACATCCTAGGGATGCCTGCGCCACACACTGGTTTTCCAAACGTCATGACCCAAGGAACTCTTTTCTCTTTTTTTAAACACCTAGCACCACTCACCCCCAGCCATGCCGGACATGTTTCTGATGTTTGGTTTCTTTCGTAGAATGAAACTCCTTATGGCAGAGAGAGGGCAGGACTTCAGGTGGCGCGTGAAGGTCATTGTACCGTCCTTTGATGGGCCAGAGAATCTGGAGGGGGACAAAGGGGAGCACATGAGAAAGCACAGCTCCCCCAAAGGTGGCAGATTCCCCACAGATACCACATGCAGTCCACCTCTGGCGCGGCCCCAGGATGGGTGCTGGTTGGAGCAAGTTCCTCCCCCTCCCTCCCCTTCTTGTGTCAGTCTCTAGAAATTCCTAACACTTCAAGACCTTTGTTCATGCCCATCCCCTGGCTTAGAATGTCCTCCCTGCCCCCAGAGGCCTCTCCATCCCTCAGAACCGGTTCAGAATCTTCTGCCCCTAGGAAGACGCCAGCAGGTACATACTGGCTCATGCTGGGGCTCCTGCGCCCTGAGAACATTCTTTGAGCCACTAAGTTTGGCCTGGATTGCAGTTGACCTGATGTTCTACCTGGTTGTGAACCCCTTTCGCTCCCCCAGGAAGACCCCAAGTGCCTAGGCCTCTTCCACAGGCCCCAGAGCGCCGATCGCAGCCTAACCACACAGTACACCCCAAAAATACTGTGACCCAGTGAACAAATAAATGAATGCCATGTGCGGTCACACATGAACCAGGCTGAATCTCCTGCTACGTGTGCCTTCTGCTGTTTAGACTCAGGTCCCTGGAGGTAGAGTGTTTGTTTTCTTCTCCATACCCCTCACTGCTCAGGTCACAGTGCCCACAGACACAGATTTTCGGTGAACGAACAAATTCAGGCGTGGGCAAAAGTAGGTTTACAATTGTGAGTGTGCGAAATAGAGTTTATTCTTGTATTACTGGGTATTAATTATTGTATTATTTATTCATATTATAACTGCCAACCTACTTTTGCCCACCCCTGTACTGTAGATTTTTAAAATATAGAGATGGTCTTAAAACCCAAGGAAATTACATTTAGAAAAAAATTCTATAACTTTTTTTTTTTTTAATCCTCACCAGAGGACATTTTTTGCCCCATTTTTTTTCAGATAGAATGGGAGAGAGAGAGAGAAACATCGATGTAAAAGGGACACATCGAGTGGCTGCCCCCCGCACGACCCCAACCAGGGCCGGGGACAAACTACAACTGAGGTACGTGCCCTTAGCAGGAACCGTACCCGGGGTTTCTCTGGACTGCAGGCCGACATTCTAACTGCTGAGCCAAATCAGGCAGGGCTATAAGCTGACTTCTTACACTCTAGAAAGACAGGTTTCAATGAGGTCCCATGGTGTTGGCCTCCAAGGCACAGCCCACGACTTCTCCATCAGAACAGACCCAGTGCCTACCATGTGCCCAGCGCAAACGTGGGAATGCAGCGAGTGTGTGATGAATGACTGGCTGACCGTACAGTGGGCGGGAAAACAGCCCAAAGGCAGTGCCCTGGGGAAGGCTCCGGACAAGCCCGGGCTTCCGCAACTCTCTCTATCTGAAGGACAAGAACCCAGTGGGATTCTAAACCATCAATGTATGTTTTCAACTCTACTCTGGGAGAGAGAAAACTATGTAAACCCCATGGCCATTTTAGTGAGGAGTTTGAGATTATATAAAATCTCTAACAAAAATTTAAAAATATTGCCCGGGAAGGAACAGAGACGTGTTTAAAACTGACAGGGGACGCTTTAATAGCTGCGGGAACCATGTGCTGAGCACGCCAGGAGAGAGCTGGCGGGTGCAGGGCGGGTCAGGTGAGGTTGGGCTCCATCCCCCAGTGGAAGATGCTGAGGCTTAAAGCAGCTGCTTTGGCAGGTCACGCCTGTGTTTGCCGGCTGGACTGACAGCCTGCCCGGCCCTGGCAGACTGAGCTTCTCGGCCAAGCAGCCCAGGCACTGGCTAAGATCTGGGATGTGTGGTTCCCCGTGGTCTCTGTGGAGGGCTTAGCACCTCAGCCAGCACTCAACAAAGGTCAAAGACAGCACCATTCCATCACCATGTGGGGACAGTGGCCAGACCCCTCTGATAATTGTCCTCACTTCATATTTGGAGGAAAGAATGAAGTTTACCCCCAAACCAATCAAATGAGAGGCCCATAGGTACCTGTTAGCCCTTACTTCCCATTATTACTCGAAAGGGTAGAAGGTAGAAGCTGGGGGCTATTTTGTAAATAAACTGTAGCCAGAAACCAAACTCTGAGGATGATTGCCTTTGCTTCGCTTTATTTATTTATTGTTTTAATATAAATTCAAGTGGATCTAGGTCATTGCTTTAATATGTTGCTTTCCTGGCCTGGAGAGAAGTGAGTTTGGCTGGAACTCCTGGCCTGTGAGCTGGGGTGCGCCGGGCACCTGAGTGTCACCGCATGCATGCTCAAAGGAGAAGAAGGCTGAGAACCCCGACCTCAGGGAGTCAGCCCCTTGAAGGCAGGGGTTGAACAGAGCATGAAGTACAAACTCATTGGCTCCTGCCAAAGAAGTGCCCTCAATACACCAACCAGAGAATGCTCCGTCATATATGAAATGATAGCAACCCCCACCATATATGGAAACCCACTGCGTGCCAGGCCCTTTAAGCATCATTGGTTTATAACCATTGGTTCCTCGACACTACCTTCCAAAGAAGACATTGTTAATCCCATTATAGACAAAGGAGGCTGGGGCTCAGGGAGATCAAAGAAGTTCCCCAGAGTCCCATAACTAGTAGGTGGTAGAGTCCAAATCCAAAAGCAAGTCTAAATTCATGCCTGCTAGATCAATATCTACCTATCTATGTCTATGTATCAATCCATCCACCCATCCATCCATCCATCCTGTGTTGTTAATAGGAATGGCATCCTCAGTAGGAACAGTGGGGGCCATTCCTTTTTCCCTCACTAGATGATTCTGAGGTCAGATTCTCTTGAGCCCATATGTTTCTTTGGGGACTACATACACCCTGAACTGGGCTCCCTGTCAGGGTCTCGAGTGAACTCAATGCTGAGTGGTCTCGAGTGGTCAGGTGTCTCATTGCCCAGCAAGGTCTTACTCTAGAAGTGAGATAGGACAGGGAGATCTCATCGGTGAACCTTGCTTGGACTTCAAGAAGCCACCTTTCTTCTGCAAGTTCTTTCTTTTCTCTTTAGAGAATAACAAACTATCAAACCCACAAACATCATTTCCTAGCATCAAATTACCAGAGAGGGGGCCCACAAAAATTAGTTCCTTAGCAGGATCTGGCACATCCCAAACCCCAGTGTAAAAATATCTGCCCTATGCATGTCACAGATGACTGAAATTTCACCATTAGAAAGTCATTTGCTTTATCCAAGCAATCCAATTCAATTCAATTCTGGAGGAATGCATCTTCCAGATGTACTCAAACATGGGCTGAATGATGAGAGCTTACAACCACACTGTTTGTAATAGAAACCATTTAGAAACAACCTAACAAAGGTTGATTAAATACTGATTAAATAGAGGAGCAGCTAAACTACAGTACAACCATCTATACCATACAATGATACTATGTAACTATTTTAAAGGAAGCAGGCAACACTTTATACACCCCATATGAAACAATGTCCCAAAGATGTAGAATAAACAAGGCATGAATCTGTTGAGGAACACCCCCATGGCCCACCCAGTCCACACAGACCATCTCTGTAAGGCTGGAGAAGAGCTTAGTAGCTGCGGTGCCCGCAGAGGGGCAACTGGGTGGACAGGAGCCTGAGCAGAAGCAGCGGCTGCCACACCATCTTTTATGTGAATGGCACCCTCTGGATTTGGGCCATGGGGTGGCCCTGATGGGAGAGGGACTTTCTGTTGTTTATCCCTACCACAACTTTGAATGGTGCAACATGTGTTACCTAGTTTCAAACAATGGAATTTAATTAAAAGTATATAAGGAAGGTATAACCAGGTCCAGTTTAAAGAAATAAAACATGATAAAATGCCATCCCCTACAGTTTCGAGGATTTGGGGTTGCTCACATGCGTTTTTCATTCATTTCATTCATTATTTATTTAGTCCAACCATGTGGGGTCTGCTGAGTATACAGAGGGGAGTAAAACAGAACTAGTCCCCAAGTTTAAAAGGCAGGTACACTCCGGGGTGTGCCCACCGTGGTGATGACAGCAGCAGCTATCGCCTACTGAGTGCCTGCTAGGTGTCCTTGATACAGATGGTGGCTGGCCCTCACGACAGCCCACGAGCTGGGCCACTTCTCCCACCAGGGGTGGAAACAGCAGGAGAGCTCATGCACCGCACACGGGGCTGGGGGCTAGGAGTCCCGAGCCTGGATGCACACCCAGCAGGCCCGGCAGACCCAGAGCCAGACCCCGGAGGGCCTCTGTCTTCCCGCTGCCCACCTACCACCCACTGGCCTGCACGGCCTGGGCGAGCGGAGGGAGCCAAGTGCATCCAGTTCCAAAGTCTGAAAACTCAGCTTCAGTGGAGGGGGCACCAGGATAAACAAGAAAACAAACAAATATGGTTCCCAAAGAAGCCGAGGGGCGCCCTGGCCGGTTCGGCTCAGTGGATAGAGGCCGGCCCGTGGACCAGAAAGAAGCTGAGGGCGTATGGAAGGGCATCAAAGGCTTACCAGTGTCACGAAAATGCTAGCCGACTCACAGAAGTCCTTAGACACAAAAGTCCTCCGCAATGGCCTCTTTTGCTATTCCGGCCCCGAGGACCAGTGTCTGAGCTCTACTCTACAGCGCTGACCCACCCTCTCTCCCAGCCCCGAGTCCACGCAGACTCCAATCTCCTCAGGGTATTCCGGGCCCCATGCTCCCTGCCTGTCCCCAGCCTCCACGCACAGTGGGCATCTCGCGTCCTCTGGTTCTCACACAGATTCTCCGCTTGGGCCCAACTTACCTACTCACTGGCCTCCACCCCGAGGAAAAACTCCCTCTAGGACACTCCCAGCTTCCTGCACCCATCCCGGGTTTCCCAGTCTCTGCCCTGAAGCCTCTCCCTCCCAGGCCGACTCCGGACAGCTCACCTGGTCCTGGGGAGGGGCTGCCCCTCCCCCCCACCTCAAGGTTCCAGGCCTTCTCTCACTCTGCTCTCCAGGCCCCAACACTCTCCTCTCCCCTCTAACCTTTGCACTGACACCACTGTACCTCCCCACCCCCATGCCGGGTGCTGGGTGCTGGGGCAGAGGAAGGCGCCTTAGTGTACGCACTAACCACAGTGGGGGCGGGGGGTTGAACGGAGCTGGGGCCCAGGCGCGGGCTCCCCTGACAGCGCTCCCACCCTCACTAAGTTGCAGCCTCAACGCCAACCTGCTCAGGCACGCTCCAGCATCCCCGTGTTCATTCGGCAGGCATGGGGCACAGAGCAGATCCAGGGCAGACTCTGAACTCCAAACCCGCCTCCGCACGTAGGAGGCATCACTGACCTCTGAGCCTATCTTCTCAGCTGTAACAGGGACGGATAACAGTACGTAGCTTCCTGGCTGTGGAAGGATGACATCAGATAACACGCGTGAGGCTCTCAGCTCAGGTCCTGGCCAGGCCCACAGTCAGCGCCAGGGAACCACCACCTGCATTTGCTCCTCCTGCCCAGGGGCGACAGACACCGAGGGGGAGGCAGCCATGGCCCACGCTCACGGGGGTTTTCCTCCCCAGAGACACTGTCTCTGGAAGACAGCATCTGTCTCCTTGGGAGAGACAGGGAGGTGAATCACTTGCGACTGCACCATGTGCGGAGCCCTCCTGGGCCATGTGGACTGCAGAGGAGGAGGGAAGAGGCTGAGCCTGCAGGAGGCGCAGTAGTCAGACACGCCGGTGGGGGTGCTCTAGGCAGGGGACAGCATGCACTAAGGCAGGGAGGCAGGTGGGGACCAGCTTCTTGTGCTGAGGAGTATGACAGGGGGGAGGTGGAGGAAAGAGGGGCAGGGAGGGTAAGCAGAGGCCAGCACTTGAAGAAATGTGGGTCTATCCCCAGAGTGATGGGGAATCACAAGGCTGTCAGCAGCAGCGGGACTTGGTAAGACTTACGTTTATGAAGATGGCTCTGGCTGCAGGTGGGGGACGGATTGCAGGGCAAGCAAAGTGAGAAGCTGGGAGAGGAGAGGGGAGGCTGGGCCAGAGCCATGAGCATCCAGAAAGTCTGGCTCCCAGAAAAGAATCTCGCAGGAGGGAAGCTGCCTTGACCCTTCATGTGACCTGCCGGACCAGCCAGAGCTCAGCACGCTGAGGGGGGGGCCAGGTTGCTCTTGTGAAGCAGGGACAAGGGGTCGGTCTCTCTCTCTCTCTCTCTTTCTCTCTCTCTCTCTCTCTCACACACACACACACACACACACACACACGCAGAGAAAAGTTTGTGTTTCCCTTCAGGTCCGCCTGGGCAGAACTATTGATCTATTTGATTTCTTTTTCTTTCTTACTTTTTTTTGTTAATCCTCACTTGAGGATATTTTTTTCCATTGATTTTATTATTTTTTTTAGAGAGAGTGGAAGGGAGTGGGGAGAGAGATAGAGAGAAATATCAATGTCAGAGAGATACATTGATTGGTTGCCTCCTGCATGCACCCCAACCAGGGCCAGGGATCGAACCTGCAATCTAGGTATGCACCCTTGACCGAATCAAATCTGAGACCCTCCGGTGTGCGGGCCCATATTCTAACCACTGGGCCACGCCGGCCAGGGCTGTTTTATTTCTTGCTGTATCTCTTGTGCCTACAACAGTGCCTGGCACATGGAAGGCACCCAATAAATGTCCACTGTCAGGGAGACGGGCAAAGCAAGTGAAACCCACAAAGGTGACCAGGAGGAAGCAGAGAAGCCCCGTAGCTCAGGAGCCAAGGGAAGCAGTGTTTTAAGGAGGAATTTACGGTCGTGGAGGTCGAGGAGAGTAAGCTTCAGCACTCACCAGACTTTACAACCCACGCTCGTCCTCCCTTCTCTGCTCTGTGGATGCCACCCAGCTCTGTCGGCCAGCAAGCACGGGAGCAGCAAGGTCAAGCAGGACATGACCTTGAGGGGCACAAGAAATAACAGAAGACACAGTCCATTTCCTTGGTGCTCCTAGTCAAGCCAAGGTCACAGTATTCACAAGCATGAGCAATTCTAGTATATGCAAGTCCATTTCTGGCTCTGTAGATGTCTCCTGGATCACTTCCCCAGAGTCCTACACTTGACAAAGGAAGAATAGAGTAAGTAGGTGTGCAGACCTTGTCTCCATTCATTAGTTTTTGTGGTGGGAGTTGTGCAACATTTGCCAAGACAGTTGCTGGTGGCAGCCTGAATACAATGGCAAATTTGCAAAACATGTTGCCATAAAGATCAAGGCATCCTAACTGTACAAATATTTTTTTAAGTGTTTTTTCATTATAATAACAGAGAAAAAAGATTGGGCAATGCTGGAAGTATTGTGTATTGATTAGTATTGTTTGTTCGATAAGCCAGATACAAGTGCTCCCAATACGCAAAGGATTGTTAAAATAACAAAATACGTATTTTCAACCAGTCAGTGGTGGTTCCTTCTCCTTTCCCTTTCTAAACAATTCAGTCCTAGAGTCAAGAGGTGGAGCAGAGCAAGGTAGGAGTCCATGGTGGGGGACGGAAGCCAGGATGCCAGGGTGACCCAAAGTGGGGGGTCAGAGCCCAAGTGGCGAGGAGGACACACTCAGGGAGGGTGGCCTGGCCCATGGTGTCACTGCCTGCTCAGGGTAAGGAGGGATTCTGCAGAGGGTCGGGGACCGGTGCCTGGCATGTGGTATGGGAGGGTAAGGACTGTGTGTGCACGTGTGTGGGGTATGTGTGTGTGTGTGTGTGTGTGTGTTGGGAAACACATACTTTAATTGCCTGGGAGCAGCAACATTTCAATGGTAACGAGCACATCCAGTGCCCGTATCTTAGCTTCTAAATACCATTTTCCATTAAAATGAATCAAGACACCTTGGAGAAATGGTTGATTCTACAAATGGGGCAAGGAAGTCAGACGATGAGCCCGGGTCATCCTGTCGCGTCTGAAAGTGAGCATGCGCTCAGAGAATGGTGAGGCCACACAGACAGGACATAGATCGAAGCTCTCACTGGTCAAGTTGGGGACAATGTGGACTTCAAAATAACGAATGATGGGAGCGGAGGATAATTCACTAATATGAGAGCCCGTACATCCATATGGATATAAAAAAGGACTAATTAAAGTTAATAAGGAATGGGATATTTGCCTGACTTCAAAGTATCTCCCTGTAAAGGGCCTTTTAATTACAAAGAGGAATTAAGATCAAGTTAGCGAAACTTTGTCTTAGCGAAACTTGGAATACCACCTTAATCATGTGAACACAGTGAACATCATCAGTAGAAGAACAAATCAAAATGGTGAGCCACTTGGTAGGGGGCATGGGGAGAATGCAGGGTCACTGCTGTTCAAAGTGATATTCCTGCCAAAGAGGCACAGCTGGCATCTGCTCATGAGGACCCGTTAGACAAATCCTAACCGAGGACATTCTACACACCTGTCATCTTCGAAAGTGTCAAGGTCACCAAAGTCAAGGAAAGATGGAGAAGCTGTTCTTCCAGACTGAAGGAGATTAAACAGACAGGATGAAATGCAACAGTAACTCTGAACTGGATCCTTTGGGATAAAAGACACCATTGTAAACATCAGAAAACTTGAATGGAGTCAGAGGATTTGCTAACGGACTGGAGTTGCTGCCTGCATTTGAGGGTTGTGTTGTGGTTAGGTAGGAAAAATGCAAGGAAGTATGGCAGATGATGGGGGCACCAGCAAAGCCTACTCTCAGAGAGTTCAAAATTGCGACTGTTTCACCCTCGCCAGTTTGGCTCAGCAGTTAGAGGGTCAGCCCGTGGACCAAAGAGTCGCGGGTTTGATTCCAAATGAGGGCACGTGCCTCGGTTGCGGTTTGATCCCTAGCCCTGGTTGGGGCCGTGCAGGAGGCAGCCAGTCAATGTGCCTCTCTCACATCGATGTTTCTTTCTTTCTCTCTCTTTCTCTTTCATTCTCTCTCTTTCTCTCTCTCTCTCCTCCCACTCTATCTGAAGATAAATAGAAGTGTCCTCAGGTGAGGATTCGAAAAAATAATAATAATGAGGAATATATTTTTAAAAAATTGTTTCTTTATTGATTTTAGAGAGAGAGGAAGGGAGAGAGATGGAAACATTGATGAGAGAGAACATTGACTGGCTGCCTCCTGCATGCCCCTAACTGGGGATCGGGACCACAACCTGGGCATGTGCCCTGACCGGGAATTGAACCAGCAACCTCTTGGTGCATGGGTCGACGCTCAACCACTGAGCCACACCAGCCAGGCGAGGAATAAATTATAGAAAAATTAAATAGTAGAAAAACAAGATGTGAGATATATATATATATAATGTAATATTATTTAGCCTTTAAAAGGAAGGAAATCCTGTCACATGCTACAACATGGATGAACCTTAAAGACATCAAGCTAATGAAACAAGCCAGTCACAAAAGGACAAATGCTGTATGACTCCACCTACATGAAACACCTGGAACAAATTCACAGAGAGAGGAAGAGGGACAGTGGTTGCCCAGGGCTGGGGAGAGGGGTGTCTGGGGAGTTAGTGTTTAATGAGCACAGATTTTAAGTTTGGGATGATGAAAAAATTCTGGAGATGATGGTGAGGATGGTCTCACAACAATGTGGATATGTTCCCTGCCACTGAACTATGTACTAAAAACTGGGCAACACGATGAACTTTGTTACATGTATTTTACCAAATTAATCTACATTAAAATATTAAACTGTGAGTGTTAAGGTACATTCACATTAGATGTTTAGTTTCACAATGTTGGTGTGAAAAGTGCCACCAGGGTTGGTGTGAGCCTTGAATGAAACATTCTCTAACTCCTGTTCCAGCTCCTTGGAGAGGAGCTTGTCTTGGCAAAAGAGGGTTTTTGTGTGTGTGCTTCACTTGGCCAAACATTAACTTATCACTCAGTGAAGTTCGGGAAAAACTCTTTCTGCCAAACGTGGCTGCGAATGTCCATTCTCAGGAAGTCACAGACGATCCGAGAGCCTTGCTCTTCAAAGCGAATCTGCTTAGAGTTGCTTAGTCAAACACAGCGATCCAACCAAGTGGCAAAACTCCAAGGTATGACGCTGTTACGGGCTAGAACGGCAAGCCCTTCTGTTCCATCGTTTGCTGGGCCTGCACACTTGCTTATTCAACTCAGAGGCCCTGCCGTGCCCTGCCAGACCAAACCCCTTAACCATGAAACATAACACATGGCCCCGGATGTAGGGTAATGGAATGATGCTTACTAACAGCAAATGCCAAGTCACACGGTTCCATGGGTGAGTCTTGGGGGTAAACCAGGCAGTAGCTTAAATGTCTAGCTACCCTTGCACTGCACAGCTCAACCAATGGCATGACCAGCAAGCCTACTTCAAGGTCACTGTGAGCATCACTCCCTGGTAGGAGGAGTTGGAGGCTCCATGGGCGTCTTCTGCTTGGAAAAGGCCTGCCTAGTGGTAATGACCCATCACACCACCAGCAGACACAGAAGACATGCTGAACGCGACAGCTAAGCATCTCCACACTTTGGACCTTGGTCTCTTCCTGTCATATGCCAGGCATGCCAGGAGAGACATTTCTTCAGTGCCTTCCAGTCTGATGATCTTCATAGTCTGTAACTACTTAAGCAATCATTTATAAGTTGATGGTGGTAGTAATTATTAAAGTTTTTATAAATTCTTTTCTTGGGGGGGGGGGTGTTTCTTTAATTGGGAGTAAAATTAACTCTCAATGGTCAATTCTTAGAATTACTGGTCTCAGAACCATACATCAGTCCATCACTGCACCTGCCGTAAAGGAAGTATGCCGTCTGGCAGCACACAGTAAATGTACAGAAACGAATATACCTAATAGAGCCCCACTGCAGACAGAGGTAGATATTAGGAGACAGATATAATACATGCTCTTTAAACTTAATCCTCCTATGCGAGGCTTCATATAAGACAGGTTTAAAGGGTATGTGTATATGCAGATTACATTTCAGAAGACACATAATTGGTCTAAATCTAAATAAAAATGAACTAAGCTGACTGGGTTCATTTACATACACCTATCAACAGTTATGCAGAGATGGTTATGTAAACGCTATGGGATGGCTGAGCAGTTGTTTCAAAGGGTCTTTCAGTCCATTAAAACTACATTCAGAAACAGCTGAGGCGGGGCCTGAGTCTGTGCTGCCGGAGGTTCCACAAACCGAAAACCACAATCTCGGATGTGACTGTGCTCTTCCCTGCCCTGCCTTCTGGCTCATTCTCGGAGATTTCATCTTACGAGTCTTTTTGACCAGAAAATGTCCGGGACTCAGTCCCTGCCCCACAGCTCTTTATTACCCATCGCATAAACCCAGTGACAGTTCCACATCCAGGCAGGATGGGGACAGCGTGCTCCCAACAGTGGCTGATCACCATGACGAGCAAAGGCCAACCTCTTCAGTGACCTCCCTGGGAGGACTGGGAGAACTCAGAGAGAAGGCCCCGAGGGAGCCCTTGGGGGGGGGGGGTACCATTATGGGCCTCAGACACTCACACTGAGAAAGTCAGTAGCCTTAAGGGGCCATCCTATAGTGGGGGTCAGGACCTTTGGGGGTCCTGCCGTATGCAGCAGCCAGAACATGGCAGAACCCCACTCTCCCCAGTACTTGTGCATTTCCATGGGAACAGCTCGGCAGCCCTGTGCCGGGCGGTGTGCTCCATCTATTTCTATGGTACCTATCACCATGGCACCTACTTGCTCTGAAAAGCACAGGCTAAAAACAGAACAGAAAGAAAAGGGGGCAATCCACTTCCTTGCCTTCACCTCTCCCGCAGCTGTTGTTATACCTCTGACAGCTCACGTGGACCTCATCCGTTCCCCATTTCCTTGTTTTTGTTGTAAGTACCCTTAAAAAAGAAAAGGCGTACTGTCAGCATCAGCATCATCTTGGGGTGATGTGGCCCAAGGCTCCAGAAGGGAGCCCACACAGGAAGTGGCTCCTCCCGGGGCTTGTTCAGGGCTCCTTAGGTGGAGTTTGGGGAAGGGGAAAAAGTGGGGAGTAGAGCAGAGGGGCGCTAGTGTGCACAGATGACCCAAGAAAGGACCTGTGTTTATTCCAGCAATGGGATCCCGAGCTCTCCTGGGAACATTCTGTCCGGGGCTGGGTTCACAGGCCAAAGGGCCCCCTGAAGGTTTTCCTTAAGTCATAGAGGCCACCCTCCCGGTTTCTGGGGTCAGACAGAACTTGAGTTTGAATCTGGCCTCGGCCTCTTGCCAGCCAGCTGAGAGCAGCGGTCACCCTCTTGGAGGTTAGAGGTACTCATCTGTAAAATGGGGATGAGGGTACGCACCCTACAGGGACAAGCCACGTGCTGGGACCTCAGCCTTCAGGGCTGTTTCTCGGTCTTCCCATCTGTAAGGCGGAGGAATAAGCACTGGCCTCAAGGGAGCTCTGTGGCGGCTGGAGATCATGTATGAGGAGCGCGGAGCAGAGCACTCGAGCTGCTGGAAGAGGGCGGGAGAGGGGGGCCGGCGATGGTGCCAGGGCGGGGATGCCCGGCCAGCCCTGCTTCTCCTGGGCCTGAGGTCCTGCTCTCTGCCCGGTGGGGCAGGAACATGAGCGGCCCCTGCCACCAGACTTCTACGCTCATCAAGTCCTTGGCCACAACCAGTGCAACCGAGGACAAGCTCGTGCTCCGAAGCAGGTGTCACCATGCATAGGTTCATCAGCCAGGGGACTTGCTGTGACACACTGGACAACAGAATTCTCATAGCCTGGAGGAAATTGCAACATTGTTGCTGGCCAGTGGATTCTGGAGTCAAGCAGGCCTGGGGACTCCAATGCCTCTTCTCCACCTATGAGCTGAGTGACTCTGGACTAGTCACCTAAGTTCCCTTTCCTTCTCCATGTGTGAGCCGGGGTCAGGCCTCCTGTCCCAGAGGGCAGTTAGGGGCATTCAAGGAGAAGACGCAGGGAAAGTCTCTGGCCCAGAGTCAGCACACAGTGGCACTCGGTAACTGTGGACTCCCTGCTCTGTTCACCACCCTGAACATTTTAAAGCAGAGTAAATGTTTAATGACCAAAGGATCAGCCTTCATAATAGAAGGAAACAGGCCCGTTTCCTGAATTGGCTGGTGATGCTGGTAAATGCTCCAATGAAACCCAGGCTCGTTCCAGGCCCCAGGGCTGGCACGGCCCCCTCCAGTGCCCCCGCTGCCCTCTCAGGAATGCTCTGCCCAGCCAGGCCAGACGAGACTGTGGGCTCACTCTCAGACACAGCTCACTCGTGACTTCTTGTACAAAAGCAATTTCCCTGTTGTGAGCACTGTGGCTGCCTCCCTGTCCAACCGCACTCCCCAAGAGCACCCAATTTCCATTTGGGGGCCTGTGTGCCTCCAAGGAACTGGATTCTGCGCCCAGTTCTGGTTCTGGAACCCGTGACCTAAGCTAAGCCAATCCCATCATTCCCCTCGCATGCGGGGGTGGGTTCACGTGGCCTAGCGTGGTTCAGAAGGACTCTCAGGGACTCTTCCTGAGAACGGGGGACACAGGTCTGCAAGGGCTACAGATGTGAAGCCTGGACTGCTTGGGCCATCTGAGCACCGCAAGCAAACCGACACCTAAGCAGAGAACCAACCAAGAGCACTGCAGCCGTGGCAGCGCGGTGAACACCTAGACCAAACGCGCCCCCTGGGCATTCGGGGTTCAGCCAGTGAGCTCCTCCACGTGTAAACCAAGTGGAGCTGGGGTTTCTGCGACGTTAGGGAAAAGGAAAGCACCTGGAACGCTCCCTCCTCTCTGTGGCCTCAGGGCCCTCACCACAGTCTGAGCCCAATTTCAAAGTTAGGGCTTGAAGCAAGTCCACCTGATTCCATTTCTCCCTTACCCTCTGCCACTGGCTGCTCCTAAGGGTTGGCCACACTCTCTCCTGACAGCAGAACACTGAGATCGGCAGTGTCTCACCTGAGGACATTTTCCCACTGATTTTTTAGATAGAGTGGAAGGGAGGGAGGGAGGAAGGGAGGGAGAAGAAGAGGGAAAGAGAGACAGAGACAGACAGAGAGACATCAATGTGAGAGAAACACATCGTTTCGTTGCCTCCTGCACGAGCCCAACCAAGGCCAGGGATCAAACCTGCAACCCAGGTATGTGTCCTTGAGTGGGAATCAACCCTGAGACCCTTTGGTGTGCCGGCCAACACTCTAACCACTGAGTCAAACTGGCCAGGGCCAGTTTTTTTCCAGTGAGGACACTGAGGCCCAGAAAGATGCGAGGTCATTTGTAGCTGGTAAGATCAGGACTAGAAATGAGGACCCTGGCGATAGGCAGGCTATGAATATGTTTTTATTTCTCTTTCTAATATTATATTATTTCAATTCCTCAGTTGGATTATAAATTTCTTGATTCCAAGGCTATTTTTTCTTCCTATTTTGACCATCCACTGTAGTTACTTAAGAAGCGTTTGTTACCAAATGGTCAGTGGACTCCCCTGCAGCCAGGAACACCCCAGCAGGGGGCCTGACAATGCCCAGAGGTCTGCTTAGTGCTTTAAAAAGTACCAGCCACGCCCTGGCCGGATTGGCTCAGCGGTTAGAGAGTCAGCCCGCAGACCAGAGTCCCGGGTTTGGTTCCTGCTAAGGGCACATACCTCGGTTGCAGTTTGTCCCTGGCCCCAGTTGGGATCATGTGGGTGGCAGCCACTCAATGTGTCTCTCTCACATGGACGTTTCTCTCTCTCTCTTCCTCCCTCTCTCCTGCTCTATCTGAAGATGGATGCAAAATGCCCTCACGTGAGAATAAAAAAAAAGAACCAGGCACTGGGCTAAGTGCATGATATATAGAATCTCTTTTTTTTTTATCCTCACCCAAGGACATTTTTCCATTTTTTGTTCAGATAGAGTGGGAGGGAGAGAGAGGAAGAGAGAGAGAGAAACATTGACATGAAAGGGACACATCAAGTGGATGCCACCTACACGACCAACCAGGGCCGAGGACAAACTGCAAACGAGGTACGCGCCCTTAGCGGGAACCAAACCCGGGTCTCTCTGGACCACAGGCCAACGCTCCAACCGCTGAGCCAAACCAGCCAGGGCTAGAGGCTCATTTTTAAAATGGTTCACTGTATTTACGTTATGCTTGGACCCAAGGGCAAGTGGCTTTTGGTCAAGGCCTGTGAGTAGAACTGTTTGGACTGCAAGTGGAGGATCTGTTCTGAGGGACAAACACAGAGGACAGTGGCCCCTTCCGGTGGCAAGTGGCGCATGACAACGTGGAAAGGGCAGAGACTCTGGGTCTGATTCCAGGCTCTGGGTGGTCTTTTTACCTGGGTGGCCTTGTCATCTGGGTGTCCCTGCACAAGTTATTTGTGTATTTGTGCCTCCGTTTTCTCATTCGTCAAATGAAGACATGACCCCAACACCTCTCCTGGAGATTAAATCATATCAGTCAAACACCCAGCACAATGCAGGGCATAGTTTTGTTTTTCTCCCACTATATTTCTTCTTTGCTGGGCACCACCTAGTAGCTGACCCTCACAGGCATGTGTCCACCGGCCCCTGCTCCGTGGATTATGGCCAACCCTACCCAGAAGCCAAGGAGAGATACAAAAGCTTAAGAAAACACTGGCCACCAGGTGGGGGGAGGAGTTTCCACCCAATTTCTTGCCAAACACAGATTAGCTGCTGGAGAGCAGAGTGAGCCAAGAAATGGTTGTACCCCAGGCTGCTTTGTTTCATTACAAATTCATTGTGTTTAGATTGTATCTACGTCTTTTTCCTTTTGTCTCTGCCTATCGAGCCATAGCCGGTTCCAGATGTGACAGCCTGAACGCCAGGTGTGACTTACTAAGGAAGGAAAGGGGATTTGCCTGGTGGCTCAGGACCCATTTCCAGTTAGGATAGGAAGTCGTTCCTCAGAACAGCCAGGCCTCCCTTAGACGCTGGTGTTGTCACACACCCTGTGTACCCCTGCTCAGGGCATTTGTCAGGACAGAGGAAAGTTACACCTCGTCAGGCAAATCTGACTGAGCCGCACTTTTCTGGGGCTTAGGTGGGGATGGGGTACATTTTATCACCTCTTCTAATCTCCTCTTTTCTCAAAGGAGGCAGGTAGCCCAGCATTTGGCACCCAGGATGAGGCGGCTGGTGTTGCAGTTACATCCTTCTGCTGGGAGCAGTTTAGCTTCTATTTATGGGAGGCAATGTTCTCAGAGTACAGATCTCCACAACGCCTGCATCGGAGTCCTTGTTAAATGCACATTTCTGGCCCTGGCCCGTTTGGCTCAGTGGTTAGAGCATCGGCCTGTGGAACAGAGAAGCCTGGGTTCGGTTCCCGCTAAGGGCACATACCTCGGTTGCAGTTTGTCCTCAGCTCCAGTTGGGGTCGTGTAGGTGGCAACCAGTGGATGTGTCTCTCTTGCATGGATGTTTCTCTCTCTCCCTTCACCTCTCTCTCTCTCCCACTCTCTCTCTATCTGAAGATAAATGCAAAAAAATGTCCTCGGGTGAGGATAAAAAAAATAAAACAAAATGCACATTTCTGCCCAGCTGGTATGGCTCAGTGGTTGAGCATCCACCCATGCACCAATGCACCAAAAAGTCGCTGATTCAATTCCCAGTCAGGGCACATGCCCAAGTTGTGGGCCTGATCCCCAGTGGGGGGCATGCAGAAGGTGGCCAATTGATGTTCTCTCTCATCAATGTTTCTGTCTCTCTCTCCCTCTACCTTCCTTTCTCTCTAAAATCAATAAAGAGCCCTGGCCGGTTTGGCTCAGCAGTTAGAGCATCAGTATGCGGACCAGAGAGTCCCGGGTTCGGTTCCCGCTAAGGGCACGTACCTCGGTTGCAGTTTGTCCCCAGCCCCGGTTAGGGTTGTGTGGGTGGCAACCAGTCGATGTGTCTCTCTCACATCGATGTTTCTCTCTCCTCTTCCCCCCTTTTTCCCTCCCATTCTATCTGAAGATAAATGCAAAAATGTCCTCAGGTGAGGATAAAAAAAAATCAATAGCCCTGGCCAGTTTGGCTCAGCGGTTAGAGCGTTGGCCTGCGGTACAGAGAGACCCGGGTTCGGTTCCCGCTAAGGGCACGTACCTCGGTTGCAGTTTGTCCCCGGCCCTGGTTGGTCGTGCGGGTGGCAACCACTCGATGTGTCCCTTCACATCAATGTTTCTCTCTCTCTCTCTCTTCCTCTCTCTCCCTCCCGCTCTGTCTGAACAAAAAATGCAAAAATGTCCTCGGGTGAGGATAAAAAAAAAAAAAAATCAATAAAGAAAAAATAATTTTTTAAAAATGCACATTTCTGGCCCCACACAATTTCCACTGACTCGACACAAGATTGAGAGCCTTGGATAGCAGTTAAGAGCATGGATTTCAGAGTCAGATAAACATGGATGGACTCCAAGCTCCAGCTCCACTATCTGCTCCCTTTGGGCCCTGGACAGAGTATCTAACCTCAGTGGGCCTCAGTTTCATCACTTGTACGAAGCTACTGCTGAACAGTCCAGGAATATGGAGCTTATGCAGATGTTATAAGGACAAAATAAAATAATACAAGCTTAGCAGTACTTGGCACATGGTAAATGATAACTCTTTTTTTGTTTAAATCCTCACCTGAAGATATATATATTTTTTCATTTATCTTCAGATAAAGTGGGAGGGGGAGAGGGAGAGAGAGAGAAACATCGACGTGAGAGAGACACACCGACTGGCTGCCTCCTGCACGACCTCAACCAGGGCCGGGGACCGAACCGCAGCCGAGGTACATGCTCTTGACTGGACTCGAATCTGTGACTCTTCAGTCCGCTGGTTGACGCTCTAACAGCTGAGCCAAACTGGCCAGGGCATAACTCTTCTTTTTATATAATACCTGTACTCTAACAGTCCTAGGACCCTACAAGAAATAATAAACTGCTCATCACAACTAGTGTTGAGATCCCTGCTCCAGTACTTTCCACCATACAGGTTTTGATGGATCTGTGAGACCAGCCAGCAACCAGACCTGAACGCATCAGGAACCAAACGTCTGATGCTCAACCACCTCCCGCCAGGAGGGGGCAGCAAGAGAGAGTGAAGCCTAACCCTGGAGCTCTTCAAATCAAAATGCCCAGGTAGGTGTCAGGGGCACTTGTATTAAACCTGGTGGGTACAGGGGTGGCAGCAGCGTCCAGTGGGCGCTGGCTGTCTAGCTGACTCCTGGTCTGCCTCATAGCCTGTTTACTTTGGAAATCACTGTATTGTAGGAAACAACAAAACTTCATTGAGATGCAGACATTGGGAGAAGAGACTAAGCCAGGGGTTGGCAAATTTTTTGCACAGCCTTTAAGCTAAGAATGCTTTTTATCCTCTAAAAAGGGTCTTAAAAGGGAGCGAGTGGAAAAGGAGGTCTCTGTGAAGGATATGGGAAAAATGTCCAGCAAAGTAGGATGGAAACCTCGAGCAGAGAGCCGCAGGGTTCCTCAGCGGGTGGGGGCGACAACGGTCCCAACACTCAAGAAAGATGGTGTCAGGTCAGGACAGGAAAGCACCGGCTGGACCTGGGGTATGGCTCCTCTTCATGACGTCTGCCTGGGCATTCGATCGGGGGCACAGAAACCACACGGCAGTGGTGAAGGCGGACTGAAGGGGCAGACAGGCAGCGTGGACAGCCTGTATACACCATTCTTTCAGGAAGCTTGGCAGTGAAGGGAGAAAGAAAGGGACCCTGAAGAGAGAAGTCAGACAGAAACATGGCATCAAGAACAGAGTATTTTGCAGACCAGAGAGATTGTCCATGTTTAGGTACTGATGAGAAATGTTGGTAGAGAAGAGGCTGAAGGTGTGAGCAAGAGAGAACAATGAATGGAGGAAGGTTTCTAGGGAGACGGGAGGGCACCTGGAGCACAAGGGGAAGGGCAGCCGTGGCAGGAGCACACCTCTTCCCTGGCTTGGGAGGGATGGAGAAGTAGGAGGTACGCTAGGTGGTTGCCAGGGAGGACCTTGACAGTGTCCTTGGGGCCTCAATTTTATCAATGGAAAGGATGGATTCTCTATCAATGATAATGAGAGACAATAAAACAGGTTAAAAGAAGGGTTAAGAAAAGAGGGACAGTCAGAAGGGGATGCTGATGGCAATGGACAGGGAAGTATCTAGGGACGTCTGCAAGGATTTCTAGGCAGTCGTGGGGACCCAGGACAGTGGCCCATGGTGGACCAATTCCTCCAACAGCCAGCACCTCAGGAAGGAGCAGGGCAGAAAGGCTCCAGAATTGGGGTTCAGCTGGGTGGGTCCACACAGCAGGATAAGTGGACAAGAGCGATTAGAGAGAGATGCAGGACAGAGAGAAAGACCCGCCACCACAGTCAAATGAAAGTGCCCTGGAGTTAATAGTAGTCACTGGTTCAGGTGTTCCGCAGAGGGGTCAAGGTCACTTCTGTGTATAGAATAGATTCCTTCTTCAACAAAGAAAGTACATGGAGGCAAATGAGGTAATAATGGAAAGAGCAGGAGTTTTAGAATCAGACAGATGTGGGTTCAAAGTCATCCTTGCTGTTTCCCAAAATAACATTTTGTCTCTAAAATGTGAAAAATACATGCTTTGCAGAACTTGCAAGAATTCAGTGAAATAACTAATGTAAAGCACCCCTGTAGGTCACACACACCATCAGGTGCCTGTCTTGTTATTTAGTGCTCTAACTTCTGCTTCTACAAGTGCCTGCCCTCAGCAGGTACAAATGTCCCTCTTCCTCTGGTGAGGTCGCTAGTGTGGACCCCCTTCCTGTATTCATCAAAGCACCTCCTCTGGCTCTGGAACCAGCTCCCCTGAGGCAGTTGGTATTCCCGCCTTTGACCTGTACAATCTCAATTATTGCAATAATGAAATGGAATATTGATTTATATTTCCTTTCACTGAGCCAGGCTGATACTTAACTTAGTGATTTCAGGAAAGTATACATCATGGAGGTGGAGCTCTAAGACCACAGAGATTCAGGACCATGCGGCTGTCCATCCATCCACCAAACAAGTGGCTTGGCTTCTTTATCACAGCCCTGTGGGACCACAGATAATCCCCGATGAGGTGCGAAGATGGTTCCCTCCTCAACACATGCAAGGATGGATGCCGAGGGAATAGAAGGAACACAGGTACCCTTCCTTACTCAGCCACAATGCCACTCTTGCTAGGAGGTTTGGGCAGTAAAGGAACAGACTGCCCAACCCAGTAAACAGTCAGTCTGACCAGTCTGCAGAAGATAATCACTTCAGAGGTGTTCAACTGAAGCATGAAGCCAAGAGCTATCCTGAGTTTTGCAAAAAAAAAAAAGAAAAAAAAGAATCCAAGAGTAAATCAGGGATCCATTTGATGGGCAGTAGAGCACAGGTGGACTGAGAAACTAGCAGACTGAGAAGGCATTAACAACATCAAATTCAGGTCCAAAGCACACATCTGTGGTAACATGGCACAAAGACCATAAACCGTTCCCAGTTTCCACTCTTCCTTTCTTCTGTTTAGTAAGAGAACTCCTAAGTATTAGTTGAGACTGTTTAGCTGGCCCAGCTAGACACTATATTTCCCAGACTTGCTTGCAGCTAAGTGTGCCCAAATTCTGCCAATGGGCATGAGTGAAAGGATATGGACAATTTCTAGATAATATTTAGGTGGGATTGTTTGCCCTCTACCTCCATTTCTCCTCTTGCTCCAGACAGAACAGAGGGTGGATGTGATGTTGACCCAGCTTTTGCTATGCAGAAGAGGATACCCTAGACGATGGGGAGCAGCACAATGGAAGGAACCTGGGTTCCTGAATGACACTGTGGAGCAGAGTTGTTTACCTATCCTGGCCATCTACCTCTTAGCTATTAGGTGAAAGAGAAATACACTTCTATATTTTTGAGAAAATGTATTTGGGGGTCTTTTTTGTTACAACTTAGCCCATACCCTACCTAATACAGAATGTTTCCCAAAGATACAGAGAATAATAGTTTTTGAACAAATATTGATATTTATTGAAAGCTTACCGTGTGCCAGGCATTGTTCCAAACTTTACATGTATTAATTAGCTCATTGAATCCACACAACACTAGCTAGATGAAGACTGTTATCCCCATTTCACAGAAAAGAAGGCACAGGGAGATTCAACACTTTTTCTAAATACTCATAGCCATTGAGTGGCCTAACCAACAGTCAGACAAGTATTCTTGAGGAGATCACACCCTTAGTCACTATGTTTATTAAAGTATAACTTTTACAATTCCATGCAGTCAAAAGGACACAACTTCATTTTCCAGCGAGTTGTGCCTGAATATATTAACTTGTCTTCAAAACTACTGCAGGATCAAGGCAAGTCATTTAGCATCTCTGCTAGTTTGTTTTCCCAGAAAGAGCACAGAAAGGGGACCCACACTACCGACCTCATGGAACTGCTGGAATGATCAAATGAACTCACACATATTTAAGAAATGCTTTGAAAGCTATAAGTGTGGCATACATTAAATAGCGCCTTAAAGAAGGCTGGGAAATCCTTAAACCAAAATAATAAAATGCGCTCAATTTTTAAAAAAATGCAAATACCATCTAGCAATTTGGCTGGTCGCCTGGGAAGGCTGCCGAAATCTGTTAAGGAGAGAGGTATGCTTGCTTTCATACCTCTTGCTTTCGTACCTCCCTCATCCTCAACTGGAGGGGAGAGGTTAATTGAAACTAATTGAGAGAGCAAGCATATCTGTGTTGTGTGCACACACACACGCACACACACAGGCTCTCAATAGAGGAGAATCATTATTATCAAGAACAGGAAGAGCTGCAGTCTTCAAGGCCGATGGGAACCAGGTAGTGCAGAGGCTGGGGTGGGATGAGGAACGCAAATGCCTACAGTGTGAGTGGGGACTTTGGGGCACAGGAGTTCCAGCGTTGGCTGCCCTGCTGCCATGTGAGCATGGTGTTGCCAGACCTTTCAGAATCCCATTTTGTGAAATGTCCCCATTTTCCAAGGACGCTCAAATTTACAAATAAAACATGTCGAGGACCACCAGCTGACCTCCTGGGATCTAGCCCGGGAACCGGAAGTCACATTAGACTCTTTAAGGTGCTTCATGGTGATTATGCACAAGCCACAGTTCAGCTTTCTCTCAGCACACCCTGCCCTGCTCTGACCCACCCAAGGCCACCTCCCTCTTCCTTCCTCCTCGCCTTAACTCTACCCTCCGGGGAAGTCAGCTTTCTCTTTGCTTTCTGCTCTTGAACCTCTCTTCCCCTTCCTTTTAGTTGGTGTTACCTTGAAGACATCAACTACCCAGTTATCTTGAAGACACAAAGGAGCTTCCCTCCTCTGTATGCCAATCAAGGCCAACGTTCTTCTTCCTGCCAACATCATCTCAACCTGCTACCTGCCCCCACCACATAATTTTCTCACGAAGGTGAGTTGCAGTTAGTTCTCAATTGTCTGTAATGAAGGAGGGGGCAGGCAGGCACAGACAGTGCTGGAGACCAGACACCCCCCAGTCACGTGCTTTTGCCTTTAGTGTTTGGTGGCGAACAAGTCAGAAGCGCACCACTGAGGTCACGCGCGCGATGCTGTCCTGGCCCCCCCATGGAGCCTGAGACTAGCAGAACCAGGGTCTGGACAAAGCCTTGAAGGAAATTTCAGAGCTCCGCCTCCAGGAGGTGATGGCCTGGTTGCTGCCTTCCCTCCACCTCATCTCAAAAGCCCCCTGCTCGTGTCCTTTGGGTGCCCTGAAAACTTCAACCAGCCGATTGCCCCTGTGTCTGCAGGAGCCTGGAGTCCCTTCTCCCCTGCCACCCCCCACGTGGGTCAAGCTCCTGTCCCAAAGGTGGACAGACACCTCTAACGGGTTTCAGTTTCACTTTCTTTGCCTCCACATGACCTCAGGGGTTCTCAGGGCAATGACAAGGACAACAAGGCCCACGCAGGAGGGAAGCCCTGAGGGAGAAAGGCTACTCACACCCAAGGTGTTGTCATTCATCACTTGTCATGAGACCCCGCCCCTCTGGCGATCTCAGGAACTTTCCCGCCCAGCTCATTGGCTGCGGCGGGGCAGGCGGTCTGCGGGCCTTGGGCTCCTGGTGGGAGCTGCGAGGGCAGGTCTGTGCTGGGTTCCGTGCCCTCCTGACTTACTGTTTGTTTGGGACGTCTGGACTAGGGCTACAACCGTTCCTCTCTTTGTTTCCACAGCGCTGCAGAATGTGCTTTTCCCTCAAAAGGGCATAAAGGTCCTCTTTCTTCCGCTGGCCTGCGCCCCCGGGGCTGTTCTGCAGGGCTCGGGTCTGCAAGCCCAGGCCAGCCCCAGGGCTGGAAGTCGCAGCAGCCGGTGCTCACGTGACTGAAAGTCGCAGCCTCCTCCGCGGCCGGTGCTCACGTGACCTGTGCACAGCGGGGCCTTGGCAGGCAGCCAGTCCCAGTTCTTAAAGCCGCAGTGCCTCCAGCGGCGGGGTGGACCCTGCAGGAGTCGGCCTGCCCTCCCTGGAAACAGGAGCACGTATATAAGGGCTTGGCTGACACTGCCCGGGGGCTTTGAAAAATTCTGATGCCAGGGTTGTAGCCTGGGCACCAAGCGTTTCTCTAGGCCTCAGTGTCCTCGTCTCTCATCTTGGTCAGTGGTTACGAGGATTAACTGGGTCAGTGGGCATGAAGCACTAGAGCCACACCTGGCACTCAGGAAGTGCCCAATAGACGCTGGCTTTTAAGATTTTCAGCTGGATGCCTCCTTCAAGGGAAAAACAGGATCCGCTTTCTTCTGCTCTGGCTCCTGCTTCAATGCCTGCAGGATGTCTCTTTGCCCCGGGAGTAAGCCCAAACACCATAGGAAGTCACTCACCCAGTGGCCCCTGCCCGAGCCTGCGGCTTTACCTTCTCTGCCTTTCCTGAATCTCGGCACCCTCTGCCTCCTAACCTCAAAGCACAAGTCCCACACCTTAGCCCGCTGCAGGTCCCCCTGCATGTCGCTACCTAGGTCTGGCTCACTCTTTCCGCCCTGGGCCTCCATCTGGCTAACTTCCTCCCTTCCCATATGACTTGGCACAGGTGTGACTTCCTTTCCTGGCTCCCAAAAAACAGGTGAGGTGCCCCCTGTGTGTTCCCACAGCATGCCGTGCTCCTCCCCTTGCCAAGCCTAGGCATTGTCTATGTAGGTTTACTTCTCTCTGCCTCCATCGGCTGGAAGGCTGGGGTGGGCTGGGCCTGTTTTGCTTACCACCACAAGTTTAATACTACTGGAATGAGTGAGTGAGGGATAAAACAAATAGGTTTAGAACAAACAACTTAGAAAAAGACTCACAGATGCAGAGTATAGGCTGATGGTTGCCAGAGGGGTTGGGGGAGCTGCAGGGACTGGGTAAAACAGGTGAAGGGATTAAGAAGTACAAATTGGTAGTTACAGAATAGTCATGGGAATGTAAAGTACAGCACAAGGAAATCAGTTAATAATATTGTAATAACTTTGTATGGTGCCAGGTGGGTACTTGAAATATCAGGGGGAACACTTTGTAAAGTATAAAGTCTAACCATTATGCTGTACACCTGAAACTAATACAAGATAGCATCAAATGTCAACTGTAATTAAAAAATAAAATTAAAAAAATGAATGCATGTAATTGAAGGAATTAGTGAAAGGTCATGTATTATACAATCAGAAACCTTATGTTGTGCAATCCTACCCACCAAGCGTGCTGTCTCTGATCTGCTGGAACCTCAGGCATAACCCTGCAAAGGTCCATGGTGACCACAGCTACCCATCCTTCACCCCCTCCAGCCCCAGCTTGCCTACGTTGCTCTGAGTGATGTCCTGGCTCCAGAGAATGAAGTAAAGTGAGAGGTAGTTGTTAAACTGGTCCTGGGTCACACAGGAGCCAGATACCATCTATTACGTTAAATTTTATTAGGAAAGTTCCAAAGATGGGAATAACCGAAGTGTCCATCAACAAATGAATAGATAAACAAATGGTATACACATACAATGGAATATTATTCAGCTGTAAAAAGGGATGAAATTCTGCCCTGGCCGGTTTGGCTCAGCAGTTAGAGCATTGGCCTGTGGATGAATGAGTTGTGGGTTGGATTCAGTCAAGGGCACGTACCTGAGTTGTGGTTCGTCCCTAGCCCTGGTCAGGGTCGTGCCGGAGGCAGCCAGTCAATGTGTCTCTCTCACATCAATGTTTCTCTCTCTCTTCCTCTCTTTCTCCCTCCCACCCTATCTGAAGATAAATAGAAAAATATCCTTGGGTGAGGATTAAAAAAAAGAAGAAGAATTAAAAAAGGGAATGAAATTCTGATACAAGCCACAGTATAGATGATTCTGAAATACATTATGCTAAGTGAAATAAGCCAGACACAAAAGGAGAAATATTATCTGATTCCACTTATATAAGATACCTGGAATAGGCAAATCCACAGAGACAGAAGGTAGAATAGAGGTCCCAGGGGCTGGAGGAGAGGCGAATAGGAAGTTACTGTTTAATGTGTCCAGATTTCTGTTTGGGATAATCAAAAAGCTCTGCAAAGTCATGAATGTATTTAGTGCCACTGAATTGTACATGTAAAAATGGTTAATTTTCATGTTATGTATATTTTATGAAAAAAAAAAAAACTTTATTAGAAACATAAATTGTGGCAACACCCTAACCTGCACCCTCAGGGAATGACTATAATGAAGCAGAGCTTCGGGGCCTGAAGCTGAAACACAGAACCCCAGAAGGTTTTTTGGTGTGGACGACCAGAAGTGCCAGAAATGCCAAACATTTACAGTTGGTTTCTTCAGTGGGTGAGATCCAGGCAAAACAGCTCAGGGAGAAACATTACAATATTCAGAGAGCATCAGAGCATGCTTGGGGAAAAAAGCAAGTGCTGTGTCAAAAGAATTTACAAGTATAACCAAGCTATTGTTTGTAATTGCTTTGCTAAAATGAGGCCCTCTCAAAAATAAAAATTAAAAATTAAACCCAGGTAACTAACGTATGCCAGGTCATTGGAGCTGTTTAGAAGTTAAGAAAAGGAAAGGCCATTGAGGGGACTCAGCAGGTGACAGAAATAAGAATGCAAGATGCTTTTCCCAGAGAGGTGCCCCAACCTCTGACAATTGTCACCTCTGACAATGGAGGGACTGAGGGGTTAGTTCTCAAAAGTCGATGTGGCCTCTAGTTGAAAGCAGGTTTCTGCAAAGTGTTGAAGGGAGATCTGAGTTCGTTTCTTGTCTCAGTTCCACTGTACTGGGGTATCCAGGCCCTGCCTGAAGCCTCAAGGAGCAACCAGCAGCCGTTGGCCAGCAGCCAGTACCCTTCAGCGTCGTTTGTGCTCACGGTGCAGTCAGCCCAAGAAAGTTTAATTTAGGGCAGAAAAAGGCACGTTCCTGCCTGCCGGGCCCACAGAGGTAGCTGGGAAGGACTTGGGTTATGGTTTCCAGCGGTCTCCTGTTCAGGTTGGGTCTCCAGCTGGGGCTCCCCCTGCGCAGGGTCATACCACTTTTTCTTTCTGCCAAGTGCATTTGTACCTCTGACCTCCTATCTGCTTGACCTCTCTAAGAGAAAGGAGGGAGGGGGGTTGTTGAATATTACAATCTGAACCTTACCCCTGGGGGAGGAGACCCCCAGAGTCAAGGGGAGCCAAGGCATGAAGACAGCCAGGCCTCCCTACCGGTCCAGGGAGGGATATAGGGACAGGCTCAGTCACTTCCCTTATCTTCAGATCTCAAATCAAGTTTTATTTCCTCCAAACAACTACCTGACCACCCCCTCCCAGGCCAAACCAGCACTTCCTCTTACAAGTTCTCAGACCTCCCAAACTTTACCTTTAAAGCACTCCTTACTTTATGGAATTTTAAATTCATAAAATTATTAGATTATCTGACTCTCCCACTAGACATCAAGCTGCTCTGGAGCAGGAAATGTGCCTGTCTTGTTGACTGCCATGTCTCCTGTGCCTAACCAAGTAACCAGCACATAGTAGGCACTCAGTCAGCATAGTAGGTGCTCAATAAATATTTGTTGACTGAATGACTTGATGGGAGCCAGAGGAGATGGAAAGGGTGTTCTGAAACATTTCCTTTGAGTCCTGAAAATTAAACTTGCTCCCATGTGTATTTTACTTCATCCCCAAGTTGTGCTAATAATAGCGACCATTTCCAACCATACTAGTAATTATGGCAACTGTTTACTGAGTTTTTACTGTGTTCATGGTTAATCTAATTTAAGGGTTTGTCTCATTTGACCCTGACAGCTATACTACACTTCGATTCCCATGTCAAAGATAAGAAAACGGAAGCTCTGAGATGTTGGTTAGGTGTCTCGCCCATGGCCATACAGACATCGAGGGGCAGAGCAGGGATCTGACTATTGCTGGGTCTTTCATGAACATTTCCACATTTCATCCTCATGGAAACTCTACGAGGTGAAGCCCAGAGAGGTTAAGCAACCTGCACACTTTTCCACAGCTGGGAAGCCACAGGGTCAGGCTGCAGACCAGGCTCCGATCCAAACGACTGCTCTCCAAAAGAATGTCCTCATGGCTCTGTAGAAAATGTCTTTTAAAAAATGACTAGAGCCCTGGCCAGTTTGGCTCAACCATTAGAGCGTCGGCCCAAGGACCAATGAGTCCCGGGTTCAATTCCAGTCAAGGGCATGTACCTCCGTTTTGGTTCATCCCAGGCCCTGTGTCTCTCTCACATCAATTTTTCTCTCTCCCTCTCTCTCTCTCTCTCTCTCTCTCTCCCTCTCCCTCTCTCTCTCTCTCTCTCTCTCTCCCCCTTCCTCCCATTCTATCTGATGATAAATGGAAAAATATCCTTGGGTAAGGATTAAAGAAAAAAAAAAAAGCCTAGAGAAGTCTACTGAGTGAGCCCACCAGGGTGAACCAGAACAGAAATTTGGATTCAATTGTGCAGAAGACTAGGAGTTCCTGTTGAAACCCCACCCCACCCCACCGCCCAGCTCGGTGCCCACCGCACATGCCTGTCTGCCTCTGTCTCAGGAAATTACCTTTCCTCTGAATTCTCCGAGCCCAGAGCCGCCACCTTGGACTGGATCCTTTATCTAGGACCAAAGCCTGTGGCGGGGGCGTTTCCTGTGACCTCCCTGTAAGTCTCCCTGCCTTCCAGGGCTGGCGGGCACTCAGCCAGCCTCTCCCTCTGCAGTGCCAGGGCTCCACACAGCTGGGAGTCCCTGAACGGCCAAGCAGCCTTGTCCCCGGTCTTAGCGACAGAACAGCTTTTGGGTCCACTCTGCTGGCAGGGCAGAGGGAAATCGTGGGCCCACCCGATGGCAGACTCTGTAAGCACAGCCTCATTTCAGCACAAGGGGCCAGTGGTTTTCAGAGTTTTCAAAAGTACATTTCTCAGCCACAAATAATGCCATTGTCACGGCAGCACTTCCTGTTTTACCCAAATCAACCATATTAAAAACAGAAAGAGGCAAAAGGCTGGTATTCACGGCAACGGCTTCGTTGTTTGGGAATGTTGACTTCTGGGATGGTTCCGAGGCGGACCAGACAGAAGAGGCCTGGCCGCCGGCTTTGCTCTCCGTTGCTTTCTGTCCCCCTGCCCAGCCCCTGGGCCCGGATCCTCGCAATCAGTTTCCCAACTGGTCCTGGTCCTGGTCCTGGTCCTCTGGTCTCCCCTCTGTTCTCCACAGGCTTCCAGCCCAGTTGTCCCCAGACGGTATTTTGGTGACATCACCTATTTGCTCCAGACCCTTCAGTGGCCTTTCCGCAGACCACCGAGTAGTCTGAAGACTTAGCCAGGCACCCAAAGTCCTCCCCTAGCGACTGTGACCACACTTGTCACAGACTCTGCTTCCGGGGCTGAGACCAGTGCAAAATTCAAGAGGGCACCAAATAACAGCAACCAACATAAGAACTTGTGTTTAAAAGTAGAAATTAATGCAAAAGAAAAGTCCATGCAAAAAAAAGTCTGTGATGAGCAAGATACAAAGTTTCACATAAAGACATATAATGCGCTTGCTCACCTCGCTGGCCTGGTCCTGTCTTCCGCCCCCTCTCTGCCCAGCTCCTGACCCCGCTTGGCCTGCTTCAGTTTTTCGTGGCACTTATCACCATCTGATGGATCACTTTTAGTTTATTTATTTCCAGTTATTGAGCTTCATGGGAGCAGGCCCTGATATCTGTTTGTTTGTGACTGAGTTCTGGGGACTAGAACAGGGCCTGGTACACAGCACATTCTATTCCTCTGTGTTTCTCTCCTGTGTGCCCAGTGTAGATAAGCTCTCTGGGGCAGGAATTCAGCCTTGCACCTCATGAATCCTCAGGCTTAGTGCCTGAAGCATGGCTCTTGCTCAGGTGGAGTGTGTGTGTGTGTGTGTGTGTGTGTGTGTGTGTGTTTAAATTAAACTGAACATAACAGCTATCTTGATTGGCTCTAGTGCATCCTCGATGTCCATTCTTGGGCTTTCTGGTAAAAGCAAAAAGATGAGCTATTTTTATGTCATACAGTAATAAATGAAAACAATAACAGCTAACATGAATTGCATTTTCTCCCATGAGATTTACTTGGATTCGCCCTGTACAGTGCTATTATTATCCCCATTTTACTGAAGAACAAACTGAGGCTACCAGATAACAGAAGAAATTATTACTACAGACACATAGCTAGGACTCCAACCAGGGAGTCTGGCTCCAGGGCCAGCTTGGCAATGATATGAAGCCATTAGATGGACCAACTAGGAAGAGAGAGGAAAGAGAAATATGAGAAGAAAGCCCAGGACTGAGTCAGGGAGAGGAGGACCGTGCAGAGGAATGGCCCAAAGTTAAGTGGGAAACCAAGACGGAGAAGTGCCACGGAATCCGGCCAGGGTCTCAGACTAGGCTTCGAGGCAGTTCTTGGTAACCTTGACAGGGGCAGTGTCTATGCCAGGCTTTCTCGACTGCTGCACTACTGACATCTGTGGCCGGATAATTCTGTCCCGTGCGTCGTCCTGTTTAGCTGCATCCCTGGCCACCACCTGCTAGACGCCATAGCACCCCTCCCCCAAGGCATGACGACCAAAATGTTTCAGAAGTTGCCAAATGTCTCCTGGGGCACGAAAGCGCTCTGGGGGGAGAACGCCTGCTCCGTGGAGTGGCGGGGGCAGCAGCTAGATCGGAGAGAATGAGAGGTGAGGGGGAGGAGAAAGCCAGGAAAGAGGGGGGAGCTGGATGGGGAGGCAGGGCCAGGGGTGGTATTTGTTGTTTTTAAAACTCATATATATATATGGTTTTTTATATTTATGTACTATGCATATATACTTACATATACAGGTATATACATATATGAAAGCTTTAAATCTCTTAGTGTGTGTGTGTGCGCGCACACGCGCACGTAAAATGAGAGACCGCAGGTCTATATGTTGGTGGCAGTGATCCAGAACAGAGTAAAAATTGGTTGATGAAGAGAGAGAAAGAAAAGGGGAGAGAGAGAGAGAGCGAGAGAGAGAGAGAGACACTAGACAGACAGGAGGTATGATATTCTGGAACAGGCAAGAAGGAATAAGATCCAGACCACAAGTTGAGGGATTCACCTTTGCAAGGAGTAGAGACACTCACTCCACTGTCAGAGAAGAAAGAGAGGTCTGTTGCAGAAGTAGATGTAGGAAGGTGTGTACATTTGGTGCTGGCAAGAGGAGGGAGTGCCCATCTGTTGGCTTCTATTTTACCAACCAACCGTGCCGCTCAGTGAGCAGCAGGGCTGGGCTGGAGAGCAGGGAGGAGGAGGGAGGAAAAGGCACAATCCCTGTGTTGGAGTAAAGCAAGCTAAAAGGAGAAGGGGAGGGCTGCCAGGCAGTGTGGACAGCCCCTTTGCAGTCGGAGGACAGGAATTTGAAATGAAGCCAGCCTATGTGGGGTGAACATTCTCCGGCGACTTCATCTGCACTGGGGACAGCGTGGAGCAGGTGGATGAAGCCTCGGGGACTGGCAGCGGTTCGCCCAGGCAGCCTGCAGGAGTAGGGCCTCAATGTTTGGTTGTTCTTCCTTCAGCCGGAGAGAAACGTGGGGGTATGTGTGTACCTTCAAGGCCAAGAACTGGAGAGCCATGGCATCTCCAGGAGCAGAAGCACACATCCCTCTGTCTACATCCAAGTCCATGGAGCTCTCTGTTCATATGCCCGTGAGGCCCCCACCCCCCGCCCCACGACCCCACCAAGCTGTCACTAAGTCTGCTACCCCTCCACATTCCGACAATGGTGCCCCGGCTCCTCTGCAAGTCATGCCTACTTTCCACTCCCAATGACACCTGTCTTCTGGCTCCTGTCCCCAGTCCCAGAGAGAAGGCAGCAGATATCAGCAATGATTTCAGGTAGGAATCCAGATGCAAAATTCCAGACATTATGATCTGTTCATTTTAAAAGGACACAAGTACTCTACTAGACATGAGACAGAAGGAAATTTCAACTCACCCCAACACCTCCTCCCGGAACCCATCATCCTCTCCCAGAGAACTTTAATAAGAATAGGAAAGACATCAGAAGTCTTGAGCACTGACCGCATCATCAAAGCTGGGAAGTCAAGTTAGAAAAGCAGTCTCTGGTGCGTTAGTTTGACTCAAGAATGCTTTGATAGTCTGGCGGGTGTGGCTCAGTGGTTGAGCGTCAACCCACGCACCAAGTGGTCGCTGGTTCAATTCCCGGTCAGGACACATGCCCAGGTTGTGGGCCTGATCCCCAGTGGGGAGTATTCAGGAGGTGGCCAATTGATGTTGTCTCTCATTGATGTTTCTATTTCTCTCTCCCTCTCACTTCCTCTCTCTCTAAAAGCAATAAAGTAGAAAAAAAAATTTAAAAAGAATGCTTTGATAAGCCAACTTTCTAATTTGTGTGGCACTGGAACATCCCTACAGTGTTAGGAGGTTACCTGCCCCCTGGTCAGGGAGCAGACAGCTTTCAAGTCCCGGTGGCAATGTTATACCACGGGGAGGGTATCAGGAATGTTGGCTTTCTGAGGGTCTCCACAGTGGGACTGCTGACCAAGCTATGGCTGCAAGGCCACCTAACATCATACAGGGGTTCTCAAAGGTGAATGGGCATCAGAGTCCCCCCACCCCAGGGCTTCCCTACCCCCAGAGTTTCTGATTCAGTAGGCCAGTGGGAGGGCCCAAGAATGTGCATATAGAAGCTCTCAGGAGCTGCTGCTGCTGCTGGTCCGGGGACCCCACTTTATCACCACTGCCTTTGTGGAAGCCAGTGGGTCCTGGTGGCACATCTGAGTTTGAATCCTGACTCTGTCAAGCTATGGAAGCCCGGGCAAGTTACTTCATGGCTCGCTTATAAAATGGGTCTCATACTGAACCCCCTGAGAGCTTGTTTGGAAAACCAGAGAGAAGTCATGACAAGTCCAAGGCCCCAGGAGGCACTCAGTAAAAGAAAGTGGCAGCTATTTTTATCACCAATGTCACACATCTCCACCACTCACAGCTATCTGGATTGGCACTCAAGACCAGCTTTGACTTGGCCTCAGAAGTCGTGAGCAGGTTACTGAATTGGTAATCTCTCCACCCTCTCTTCCTTCTCCTCTGAACATCCAGGCACCAAAATAGCCCCAACACCCACCAATGCCAGCGATGACATTTCCAAGTGGAGGAGATAACTGATCACTTTTAAATTTTGCAATATTTTAAGAACATTACCATTAAAATCTAGGTCAGGGTGAGACATGAACTTGGGCTCACAGATTGTTAGAGCTGAGAGGAAACTTCAGAGCCATCTAATTTTCTGTTAAAAATGAGGGAGTTGCCCTGGCTGGTTTGGCTCAGTGGTTGGAGCATCAGCCTGCGGTCCAGAGAGACCCGGGTTCGGTTTCCGCTAAGGGCACGTACCTCGGTTGCAGTTTGTCCCTGGCCCTGGTCGGTCGTGCGGGTGGCAGCCACTCGATGTGTCCCTTCACATTGATGTTTCTCTCTCTCTCTCTTCCTCTCTCTCCCTCCTGCTCTATCTGAACAAAAAATGGAAAAATGTCCTCGGGTGAGGATTAAAAAAATGAGGGAGTTAACGGTGAGGAAACCGAGACCCAGAGAGGGACAGCCACTAGCCGAAGTGGCCCAGCACATCAAATAGCAGCTGTAGACTCGGAGCTCACATCCTGATTCTCAGCCTGGGAGGTGAGGGCAGGGGTGGGGGTGGGGTGGGGGTGGGGAATCATTGTAAAAACAGCTCAACTGACCAAAATATGTATGCTTTCATTCACAAAATTGTAAATCCCTTGGTATTGTGGGGAGACCCAGAACTTCTGCATATGAATGATTCTCACCCTGAAGCAATAGTTATACCTTCATAGAAGGATAGATCAGACTCTCTGAAAAAGGGACATTCTTATGCTTGTCAGTGAAGGGTGTATGTTAAAAAGAGTTTGGTGCCCTGGCTGTTTGGCTCAGCGGTTAGAGTGTTGGCCTGCGGACCAAAGAGTCATGGGTTTGATTCCAGTCAAGGGCACGCACCTCGGTTGCGGTTCAGTCCCTGGTTGGGTTCCTGCAATCTATGTGTCTCTCTCACATTGATGTTTCTCTCTCTTCCCCTCTCTCTCTCTCCCTCCCTCCCACTCTGTCTAAAGATAAATAGAAAAATATTCTCAGGTGAGGATTTAAAAAAAAGAGTTTGAAAACACTGACCTCACACAGAATCACCTCCCTTCTTAATTTGACTTTCTCTTTCGTAGATGGGAAAGTAGACCAGTTTCTTTACCTCAATTCTTCTAAACCTACTTCCTGCTTAAGGGGGTGCCCTTCATCCACTCTTCATCTCATTCTCCTCTAACATTACACCCCCAATGCATAGACATCGAGCCTTGCGATTTCACTTCTAAAGATGAATAAGCGAAAGGCCTATCTATTTGCATTACAGTTTCTCTTATTCCATTATTGTCCATTATTGTCCACTGTCGAAGCAGCCGTGTTCTCAGGAGCCGACTCTCTGCCGAGCGCTCTGTACTGCTGCCCTGGCTGCAAAGGTGGCCGGCCCCTTGCTCTTAGTCAACAACCGCACGTACCTAGTACCTGCTGGCCACTGCGCCACACTGGTGATTCGGTGCCAACGATGAACACTGTCCCTGTCCTTGAGAGTGTCCAGGCTGCCTTCTAAGACATGATATCTTTTCAGCAAGAGGGCAGGCACGGTCAGGGTGAGATGGGTGTGGGGCTAGAGTTGGCTCATACAAGCTAGTAGGAGCTGATTGTTAAATTTTCAGGGATTTTGTGACCTGGTGGTTAAAGACAGCCATTATTAAAAATTAAATTATAGAAACAGACAATAAAACATATTGCATTAAAGACAAAAATGATACTCAAAACTCATCATGTCCTAATTATTTTATGATGTTTACAATGCTCTTGAGTTTATTTATAGCTGGAGGCAGAAATGTTACGTAAGGGCGCCCTGCTGGGCACTGCCCAGCTCCGGGTTCAGCCATCAGCCTGGCAGCTTGACATTGGCCACGGTGGGTCTGTACATCACAGAGATTGGAAAATGTTACAAGCGGGGGCTTTTTCTTTTCCTTTTTCCTGGAGAGCTGGTTATTAAACAAATACGAGCACACCACTGCCTACAACGGACAGAGATACCAGGGGAGCAATTAAGAGTATTTGGAAGGAACGGCTCGGAATGGTCCTTGAATGATGAGGAGAGAGACGGGAGAGGTTAATGGTGAGGCAACTGTCTACACTCCTGTCTCGCTTACACAACTCACCTAGTCGATCATTTTTAGTGTATTCACAGAGTTGTGCAACCACCACCACAATAAACTTTAGGACATTTTCATCACTCCAGAAAGAAGCCTGTACCCATGAGCAGCCCCCCCCCCCCCCGGTTCCTCCCAACTCCCTCCTCTTCCCCTCCAAGTCAGGCAACCACTATAGTGTCTACTTTTTTATCTCTGTACACTTAAGGCTATTTTTTTTAAAGCTGACACAGACACCAGAAATTGTATGAGTTAATGTAATAACTCCATTCTGACCCTCAGTTACTGCACGTACACACCCTGGCAGACTCTTTCTTGTAAACATAAGGGCCTTGAGAAACCCAAAGAAAACTATAAAGATAAAGGGTGAATGATGGCCTTGGGAAACTCAGTGGAATCATGAAAAAAAAGAGATTAATGGTTGCCCTGATCTCTAACAAGCTCCTCTCTCCCCCTTCTCTGTATCAGCCCCCTTAACGGTGCCAAAAGCAGCGCCAAGAGAATGTAGTTTTTTTTTTTCTGTAGTTTATGCCTCTAAAAGCAGGCAACAAAGAAGGCAGGTGGCTGGGGATTTGGGCAGAGCCCCTCCAGCCTGCCGGTGTACTAAAGTGCTCCTTTACAATCCGGCTGTGTGTCTCTGGTTGTCTCGCTGACACCTTACAGCATTTGGAGGTCCCAGCGAGACCCCTGGTGCTTTAGGACACCAGGAGACAGATGCCTAGGATGAACGCCTCTCCCGGTCCAGCCACCGGATGCCTGTAGTTCTTGGGGGGGGGGGGCGGGCTACCACCTGAGACGTCCCAGGGCCCCAGAGATCCTACTTAGGTTTCCGATGAGCGGCCGGGAGATGCCAAGACATCCCCAAAAGATGAAAGGAGACCTGGTAAAGCCTCCGGAGGTAGGTTCTGGGTGACCAGTCTTTCTAGGAGAGATTGAGAGGGCTGGACGCAGCGTACCTCTCCTCTCTGGGATCCCCCTAAGACATTAGGTGGGGTTCATCATGTTCCCACTGGATAAAGAATTTTCCTTGGCCCGCCGCTGGGGCGGAAGGGGAGTCTGATCACCTCCCGAACTTGTGGTGTGTGAATGTGACTGTGTGGATGCAATTGTGTGTGAGTGACCATGCTCCACACTTGTTATGGAGCCTGTATCAGTCCTTACCTGTGGTCCCGTGATGACCTCAAAGAAAGGCTAGCGCTGGCCGGTTTGGCTCAGCGGTTAGAGTGTCGGCCTGCGGTCCCGAGAGACCCGGGTTCAGTTCCTGCTAAGGGCACGAACTTCGGTTGCAGTTTGTCTCCAGCCTGGTTGGGTCGTGCAGGTGGCAGCCACTCGATGTGTCCCTTTCACGTCAATGTTTCTCTCTCTCCCTCTCTCTTCCTCTCTCTCCCTCCCACTCTATCTGAACAAAAAAATGGAACAATGTCCTCGGGTAAGGATTTTTTTTTAAAAAAAAAAAGGCTAAGGGCAGTATCAGATTCTTGGGGACATTCTGGTCTCCACCTGTGAACCTGATCCGTGCCGGGGGCTACACCCGCCTGCCGATGCCAAGAGGCGTCTAAATCTCCGCGAGGGAAACGGCCAGGTAGACGAAGCGAAAAGTTTTTGTCTTGTGTGTTTTCTTTTGTCTCTGTTCCTTATATGTGGTCCACACGCTTGTTCTGTCGCTGCAGTCTGTTTGTCCACTGTCTCCTCGAGGATATACGTTGGTGCCAGCCGGTCTCACCAGAGGTTGAGGGCATTTTACCCTGGCTCACAGACCTTCTACTACAAGGGAGCCTACAGCTCTTTAGCCCTTAGAAATTCTTAGTTTTCTCTTTTTTCCTGTTTTTATATTTAATCTAAGGCCGGCTTGTGGCTAAAACTTACCTACTTAGGGAGAATGGGAAATAGACAAAGTTCACAAAAGACCCCCTCAGTTGTCTCTTACAGCATTTCAGGGAAGCTTTTGGAGACGAATATGGGTATGGGATTAAATTCTCAAAAGGTATATAATAATAGGGACACCCCTGGGGAAGAACAAGATAAAAGAATAGCAAAGGTAATAACAGCCTTAAGGGACACAGGGCCCACAGAAAAGGATCATCCTAGAAAGGGAAACATGAGGAAGGGTCAGAACGGCAGGGCTAGGTCCCAATTAGAGATAGAAAAGACAAAGGCAAAGTCAGGTGTAGAGAAACAAAATAAAAAGCTGTCCTTAATTTAGGAAAACGACAGGGCTAGGGCTCCTTCCAACTGAGCCCTCCGGAGCCCAGAGTGATACAAGACAATATGGGACAAACTGGTTAGTTTCCTGGTGCAGCAGACTCATTCCTGACTGAGCCAATGGGGCCCTAACCTACCCCTGGACTTCAAAGAGGACTATAGACCTTGGGAAAAATATTGTGACTCATTCATCTCTGGTCCTGCCAGAGTGCCCATACCCTCTACTTGGACGTGAATTCCTCCAGAGATCATTCAATTGCTGGCCACTGCCACTCCAGGCCAGCCCCCACATCAAGTTCCCCAAGACGTTGGCCATCAATCCTGCCAGCCTGCCTCCAGATGATGACCCAGAGAAACCTCTGCAGAAACCATTGCCTGGAGGCAATCGACACTGCAGACGGCCCGCCCAGACCTCAGAGATGTCCCACCGCCATCATCAGATGAGGTATTGTTCACGGACGGGAGCAGCTATGTCCAGGAAGAAATCAGGTATGCTGGGACAGCAGCAATAACTCTGGGCCATGTCATTTAGTCACAGTCATTAAGTAGGGGAACTTCAGCCCAAAGGGCTGAATTCATAGCCCTAGTCCAGGCTCTCTGATGCGGCAAGGGAGATCTGCAGACCAGAGCAGCCCTAAAACCAGTGGGGACTCACCAAATACACTAGGTCAGAAAATGACCTAGCCAAGCAGAAACAAGTCATAAAGGAAATCAATGGATGAGGGACACTGCCTGATGGAGGAGGTTGTTAGTCCCAGAAGCCCTGGGTCGGACTTTAGTCAACCAGCTATGCCAGACGACCCACTTAGGTTACACCAAGCTTACTGAGCTCCTGAGAGGCAGGCAATGTCCAGTGAGGTCACAGGGAAAGGGAGAAGGCGGAGGGAAGCAGGAATGTGTGGGTCTGAGTAGGGAGGGGGAGAAGGAAAGCTGGAGGATGTGCAGACAGCAGGTGGACTGAGCAAGCTCTCAGGTGCATGTCAGGGGAGGGACTAGGGAAGTTGCAGAGGGTCTATCAGCAAGCCGAAGAAGGATTGCAGAGAGGGAAGAAATAAAAAGAGAAGGACAGGAAGACAGGATATTGGAGGAATACTCAAGAAGGGAAGAAAATAGGGCACTGAGAGAGGGAGAACTTACCCCTAGTAGTGGAATAACAGTCTAGGATGTAATAAAGGGAATAACAGATTTAGGCTACTCCTGACCCTTAGATCAGACAACAGCCCCGCCTTAATAGCAAAGATATCACAGGATATCCCTAAGGGGTTAAATATAAATTAGAAGCTCCATTGTGCTTACCGCCCACAGAGTTCCGGGCAGGTAGAGCACATGAACTGGACCTTAAAGGAAACCTTAACCAAATTTACTTTAGAAACCAGTGAAAACTGGACCACTCTGCTCCCCCTCACCCTCCTACAGTTCTTGCAGGCCCTGCAGTCCGCCCAGAAGGCCATCCATAAACACATCTGCAATGCCCTGCCTGTGCCCACCTCAGACCCTGTGCACCCTTTCCAGCCCGGGAACTCAATATGGGTAAAGAAATTCACCACCCAGGGACTCACTCCGGCCTGGAAGGGACCATACACTGTCATCCTGCCTGCACCAACAGCTGTCAAGGTCAACAGCATCCCGGTCTGGCTGCACCATTCCTGGCTGAGGGGGAAAAAGCAGAATGGACAGTCCAGGTCTGTTTACATCTCTTAAAAATGAGACTGTTGCATTTATCAGGACTCTAATTTTTCTGATTATGACTGTACAGGGGAATTTTTATAGATCTGGGCCCCAGTGGAACTGGCAACTTAGAAATGGGATAGTGAGGGAGATCTTCAGAAATGTCACCACAAAGGAGATAGAAAAACCTATTTTCAGTCTCAACCTATGTGACCTCAGAGAGGCACCATAGGCACAGATAGTGTTACTGAAGATTGATGTCATATGGAAGGGCCCCTACCCTGGGCTTATAGGACACCTATAGGGGAATGGGGACTACAAGGGGTAGGAATCTATATATGCCCAGGGAGCAGTACAATCACTACAAGTTGCTTGAATACAAATGAATACTTCTGTCCATCTTGGGGTTATGAAACCATATTTACTACTAAGGGCTGTATAAGAAGCAGGTGCCCTCATATAGGTTTTAGAAGGTTAACTAAGACCAAGGGTTTCCCTATAGGAAAATCTGACCCCATTCAGATTACTGTCATTAGTCAGCCAGACCTTTATTAGGCCACAGGAAGGCCATAGGGGCTGACTGCTGGTTACGCCTAAATTCGAGGCCACCTTATTATATAGGGCTGGGCCTCTCTGAGCCAATTTCCCAGACCCCAAATGCTGACAACTGTACATGGGACCAGTCCAAGTTAATTTGGGGGGATATCCAGGGGCAAGGGACTTGCATCCTCCCACCAAAGTATAACCTCCAGCAATACAAAACAGACGAAGTTTAGATCTCCCTCTCCTCAAGCAGGGAGGACTCTGTGTGGCACTAGGCAAAATCTGCTGTTTCTATGCTAATAATTCGGGAATAATACAGGGACAGAGTTAGTATCCTTAGTGAGAAAAAAAAGGTCAATGATTTGACTTGCACATAAAACCAGTGGGGATGTAATAACTCCATTCTGACCCTCAGTTACTGCACGTACACACCCTGGCAGACTCTTTCTTGTAAACATAAGGGCCTTGAGAAACCCAAAAGAAGACTATAAAGATAAGGGGTTAATGATGGCCTTGGGAAACTCAGAGGAACCATGAAAAAAAATTAATGGCTTTCCTCACCTCTGACAAGCTCCTCTCTCCCCCTTCTCTGTATCAGCTCCCCTTTACGGTGCCAAAAGTGGTGCCAAGAGAATGTAGTTTTTTTTTTTTTCTGTAGTTTATGCCTTTAAAAGCGGGCAACAAAGAAGGCTCAGGGCTGAGGATTTGGGGAGAGCCCCCCACCCCCCAGCCTGCTGGTGTGCTAAAGTGCTCCTTTACAATCCAGCTGTGCGTCTCCGGTTATCTCGCTGACACCTTACAACATTAATACTGGAGAGTGTTTCATGAATTGCATCTCTGCGCCAGTCCAGCAATTTATCCAATCTTCCCAGGGTGAGCTCAGTAAAATCGCTTGCTGACCATCGCTCACCCACCCTCTCCCAGTGGGCCAACTGGTTTCCCTGGGAAAGATCAAAGAGAAAAAGTTTATGCAGGTGAGCTGAGTTGTCCTTCGAGCTAGCCCCAGGCTGAAGGTGCAAGCTGCAATCTTGGTGGTTGAGCAATTCAGAGAAACAAGCCAGGGGGTGCTCACCTTAGCAGTGGATTTGGCCCCTGAGCTTTCCAAGGGCAGACTGGCCTCTCTGGAGAACAGTGCCATGATCAGTCTCCAGGCATTTCTGAGAAAGCCCAGAGCCTGTACAACTATGCACACTGCCCTATCATTGGCTCAGTGGCCGGGAGGGGTGGAGAGAGGGTCTCACACCCAACAACGTGTCACGCCACTGGTTCAGTTGGCTACTTGTGCTGTATAACTTGAGGGCATGATGAAGACTCAAAAATATGCCCTCCTATCTCAAATATGCCCACCACCATCCCATAATAGCACTTGAAATCCCCGTCATAGAGCCTCTAAGTTACGCCATTATCCCCAGAGGCCACAGGTGAGAGTCCTGTGATGGAGACTTGGATGGAAGGGGCACCAGCACCTGTGAGTAAGTTGACTCAGGTTAGAGTCTCAGGTCAATGAGATTTCACCTCGGGAAGCAGCTCTTGAATCTTTTGTGCAGTGGGATGTTGGAGATGTGAGGTGTGGACTGAAATGATGAGCAGTAGAGATAGTTCTAGATTATAAAGATAAGAGGATGCATTTGGGGAAAAGGAGGTGCCCAGATCAGAAGCTGGGGAAGGCGGGGTGAACCAATGAAGAGTATCCCTGAAGAGATCTAGAAAGGAGTGGGCCCTAGCATTTGAGGGAAATCTAGGGCACCAATTTTTCTCCCCTCAATTTGCAGGCTTCTTTCCCTCCTCCCATCCCACACTACAAATAATTGCAAGTTTTCGTTTCTCGCCTTTGTTCTCAGCTGCCACATTTCTGAACTCAATAAAGGATCTCTTTGGAAATCCACAAAAGCAATGGATTGAACGGTGTGTATTTCTTGAAAGAGGTTTGACTCCAGTAGGAGAAAAACACTCCGTTGCAAAAGAAGGAACATGGAGCGCATCTGATACTAGTCACTCTCTTGCGTGTGCAAAGACATAACGGGGAGCTCGCTGTCTTGTGGGGCCAGGGTTGTGAGATAACAAGTCGGGGCCAGAAGTAGAGCTGAGCCCCACTCCGGAGGGGGGTCCTGAGAACAAGCCCTCCCCCTCCTCGTGCTCCCCCGGAGACAGGATTTCCCAGCCATGTCTCTTGGCAGATCTTCAGGCAGGGGCAGATTCATTTCTTAGCAATATCCACTGTTTTTGTGATACTATGGAAAGCAGTTCTAGAAGGCAGGACCCCGAGGCAAGGCACCTGCTCTGCCGCTGCTGAGAAGAAAGGCGAGTATCTGTTCCATCTTCCGGGCCAGGGCAGTTGGCGACAGAACCAGAGGGGGAGTTGTCCCGGCTGCCATCTCTATAGGGGGAGGGGGTGGAGATGGCTAAGTTTCATGTGACAAGCAGAGGTGGTGGGCGCGTGCACACCTCCTGTGCCCAAGGCTCAAAGTGAGTGGGCTTCATTGCAACTCAGGGTGGATCCTTTCACAGAATGATCTGTTCTGTCCCTTGCCACCCCGGCGAGCCAGAGGATGACCCAGTCTAGTGAGCTCCCAGCTTGACCTCCTGCTCCAGGCTGGGAGATTCCGAAGCTCTCTCATCGGTGTCCGCAGGCTCCCAACGCTCTCTCCGAACCGGCACCGTGCCTCTGGGATCCCGCTGCCATGTAGGCTGTTCTGGCGATTTTTGTTTTTTCTTGTTGTTGTTGTTGTTGTTGTTGTTTTAAATTGTGGTTAAATACACATAACGTTAAAGTGTACAATGCAATGGCATCAAGTATATGCACAGTGTTGTACCACCAGCAGCACTGTCTAGTTCCAGAACGCTCATCACTCAAAGTGAAAACCCTACGTGTTAATCAGTCACTCGCCATTCCCCCGCCTCACCGCTCCCGGCAACCGCTAATCCGCTCTCTCGGTGGATCTGCCTCTTCTGGACATTTTGTATCAGTGGGGTTGTACACCATGCGGCCTTTCGTATCTGGCTTCTTTCATTCAGTGTAAGGCTGCAGGGTCCAGCCATGCTACAGCAGGGTCGGTCCTACATTCCCTTTTATGGCTGAATGATCTTCCATTGCACAGACGGATCACGTTTTGCTTATCTGTTGCTGTTCTGTGTCTCATCTACCCAAATGTAGGGCTCGGCCCCTTCCACCATTTCCACAACCTCACTCCCAGTTTCCCTGTGGGGATACTAATACTTCATAGCTTCTGTGAGGGTTAAACCATACATGATGGTAACGTGACCAAAAACACCTAGCAATTAGTGCTCAATCATATATTATTAATAGCAATAGTATGAGTAGATGGATTCCTCCAAACCCTTTTTCTGTTGTATCTATCCATTTGCTTAACAAAATATCTTTTTTTTATCCTCACCCGAGGACATTTTTCCATTTTTTGTTCAGATAGAGCAGGAGGGAGAGAGAGGAAGAGAGAGAGAGAGAAACATCAATGTGAAGGGACACATCGAGTGGCTGCCACCCACACGACCAACCAGGGCCGGGGACAAACTGCAACCGAGGTACGCGCCCTTAGCGGGAACCGAACCCGGGTCTCTCTGTACCGCAGGCCGACGCTCCAACCGCTGAGCCAAACCGGCCAGGGCTTAACAAAATATCTTAAATGCAATCAGGATTTTATTTTTTAGTCCCCACCCAATCATGTTTTTATTGATTTTTTTTTTTTTTTATACTCACCCGAGGATATTTTTCCATTTTTTGTACAGATAGAGTGGGAGGGAGAGAGAGGAAGGGAGAGAGAGAGAGAAACATCGACGTGAAAGGACACATCGAGTGGCTGCCACTCGCACGACCAACCAGGGCCGGGGACAAACTGCAACCGAAGTACGTGCCCTAAGCGGGAACCGAACCTGGGTCTCTCCGGACCGCAGGCCGATGCTCTAACCGCTGAGCCAAACTGGCCAGGGCTTTTTTATTGATTTTTAAGAGAGAGAGAGGGGGGTGTAAGAAACACTGATCCACCCTGGCCAGTTTGGCTGGGCGGTTAGAGCGTCAGCCTGCGGACCGGAGAATCCTAGGTTCGGTTCCCACTAAGGGCACATACCTCAATTGCAGTTTGTCCCCAGTTGGGGTCGTGTGGGTGGCAGCCAGTTGATGTGTCTCTCTCACATTGATGTTTCTCTCTCTCTTCCTCCCTCTCTCCCTCCCGCTCTATCTCAAGATAAATGCAAAAATGTCCTCGGGCGAGGATAAAAAAAAAGAAAAAGAAAAACTGATCTGTTGTCTCCCATAAATACTCTGAGACTCTGACCAGGGATCAAACATGTAACCTGGGTATGTGCCCTGACTGAGGATCAAACCCACAAGCTTTTGGTATACAGGATGATGCTTCGACCAACTGAGCCACCTGGCCAGGGTGCAATAAGAGATCAGAGTTTGAAAGCAGCAGAGAGAAGACGTTTAAATTAGGTCCTTGCAGGGATTGTGTTGAATACATACTCCAGTGGTTCCCAGTCTGGGAGGCATGAAGTCATGCGTCTCTGCTACACAGTTACAGCAAGGAGTTCCTGAACCTCACCTGCAGCGAGCATCCTCCAGTGTCAGTCGCTACTCTCACTCTCTCACACACACATAGGCTGGACTGTTTCTCAGATGGGTGTAGTCGCTGCTGGAATGAATAAAAGTCACGCAAAGCTTTTTTCATCATGTGTCCTCGCAATCTAGCAACACTCAGAATACTGCTCATCTCAGATGGAGGTCTTCATGTTTGAGATTGGAAACCACTGGCCCACAGCAAAACTAACAGAAACCAAAGCATTTCAACTCGCTACGAAAATCAAACCACAAACCAGAGTTTACTGAACATCCGCTATGAGTTGGGTACTCTCCTAATCTAAGCACCATGGTGGGGGGCATGGATAAGCAGAAGGGTAGTTTCTGTCCTGAATGCTCTGTAACTGAGAAGAACGAATCCATAGGCCAGTGTAACAATGTGTCATATGAGAGCAACTGTTAAATTAGTCATAGGGATCATAAATGAAGTCCATGTGGGCTGAAGCCCACAAGGTTTGAAAGGGGCAGGGGGCTCCAGGAAGCTAGAGACAGGAATGAGTAAGGAAATGGGAGTGTGGATATTGGCCTGCCTGGAGTCCAGGGTTTGATTTGGGAAATATGGTCAATTTCCATGGGTAGGAGGTCAGAGGACAGAGCACCAGAGTTGCAAGGTGATTCATGGGCAGCCAAAAGCCAATGAAGTGTTGGAGCTGTAATGGGTTGAATGAAAACCATGTCCCAGGAAACAGCCTGGCTGGGGCAGGAGAGCCTGGAGCCAGGGAGAGGTTCAGGGGACTCAGGGACATTTATCCCAGGCTGCAGTCATTACAGGGACTGCACCAGGGATGGAACAGGGGTCTGTACTCACCGTGGTCTCTTATGACAGGACCTGTGAGCCTTTGCCCTCCATACCAACAATCTTTGGCACTGGACATGGACATTTAAATTGCCCAGATAGGCTATGGACCTTTGCCCAGTTGCTGGAACTTCTTGCATTATTTCCAGGTTCGGGAAAGGGCCTATGCCTTCTGGGAACGGACAAGTGGACTGGAGGTTTGCCAAGCTGGTATTATAAATGTCTTTCCACACTCAATGCTCCTTAAAAGCAATAGCCCTTCATGTGGTAAAGTCCACTGGCCACACCTTCCTCCCAGTCTTCTTGAGGGCAAAGGGCAGAGGACTAAGGGGCCAGGCATCTGAGAAGCCAGAGTCACTGGTGGATTTGCACCTGAGGATGTGGCTCTGGGGCAACCACAGGAAGGGACCCTGGAGGATGGGGCCATTACCACCCTCATCGTGTACGTTCCCTGGGATTCTGATGAGGACAACAGAGAGGAGGTGACCTGGCTCCACAGCAGGCGTGGGCATCTCGCTCAGTACCTCCTCCTTCCCACCTGTCCTGGGGAGCTCACTGTGTGACCTCCCATGGCACCAAATGGGATTGCAGGGCTGAGTCATTAACCCCATGGCCACCTGTGGGCATCACAAAGCTCCTGCCAGTGGCTTCTAGTTTCCTAACTGGGACAGACCTCTCCCAGAGCCTAGGCAGGAAACACTGCGCAACCCTCAGCTCAGATGAGGAGTGATGCTCACGGTCCAAGTAACCTGGTGAGAAAGGGTTAAAAAGATCAGTCAGGTGGTAGCTCAGGAGAGCAGAGCTGGTGGGGAAATCATTGTCCTTCAACAGGTTCCCTCCCTTCAGTGGTCCTTCCCAAGATTCATGGCTAGGATGGAACCAGTCTAGTCCCAATCTGTGGGCTTTCCCCCACAAGGACCCCATGCAGTTTGGGAACAAGCCTGGAACAAGGCATTTTGCTCCCTGTGGCGCAGGGAAAGCGTGGCCAAGCAGTGGGGAGGGAGGAAAAGCTGCCCGGGCACGCGGTCTGCGGCTGCCAGGGAAACACCTACACCCTCAGGCACTCCCTCTGTCCTTGCGGCCCACCGCTCCCCCTGCATGCTGGCTGGCTGGATGTGCGCCGTCGTCACATTAGTAGGTTCTAAGGGGAGTAAACAGAGGTCTTGGTCTGTTATTAACGTTGACCTCTTTCGTTCTAAAAATGTCCTGGTTTGGACAGTAAATGACTTGATCACCCTAGTTATGAGGGACAGACTTACATAAGGCAGGCAAAGTAGCTTAAGCACAGGGAGGATTTTATTACCAGAAGCACAGAACAGTCCAACACTGTGGGAACCAGAGGCTTAGACCCCATGCGGCCCTCCCTGTCTCTGCTCTCTGCTTCCTTCCACTCTGTGGCTTCGGCTGCCTTTTCTCTGCACCATCGCCCTTGTCTTCATGACACAGCAGCCACCAACCCCCAACAGCTTCCATCAGCAGAGGGACACCGACTTTGTCAGCTGCAAACTCTGAAATATCCAGAAGAAGGGACTCAGAGCCCCTTCCTCTGGCCCTTTGCCTGCCTAACTCCTCCTCGTCCTTGGAGACCCCAGTCAGCTGTGCCCTCTCCAAGACACCTCCTCCAATCCCCAGATGGGTTACAGGCTCCTCCCCTGCACTGTCTGGAGGCCCAGATCACACTGCACTGTTGTGGCTGGTGATAGGGCGGTGTCCCCCACCAGGCAGGGGGCCGAGGGCAGCGCAATTCTTGGCACACAGTAGGCGATCAATAAATGCTTTCTAAATGGACTGAAGATGATTGTAAGCAATGATTGTAATCTGAGTCTAGGTATAGCTCAGATGAATAAGACTTGGCTGAGTTCTTTGAACTTCTTTGGGACTTGACTTTCTCCATCTGTGACAAGGACACTGTGACCAGATCAGCTTATGTCAACTTCATAGCAAATTAGTAGACTCCCTCCGTGCTTCTCTGACTTCGAAAGTGGGGCCTGTGAACTGTAGTCACCTGTAAGCACACACGGCCCTGCTTTGGACCCTGGAATCAGTACTGCCCTTGGTCAGGGGGAATTTAAGCTTTTTTAATTTTAAAATGTTTCCTGAGTATAATGGACTGAATGTTTGTGTACTCCCCAAAATTCATGCATTGGCGATGGAGCTTTTTTTAAAGATCTTCTATTGATTTTTTTTTTTCCCCCAGAGAGACAGTTAGGAAGAGGGAGAGAGAGAAATATCAACTGGCTGCCTCCTGCCCACCCTTACCAGGGATCGAGCTAGGATCAAGCCAGGATCTAGCTGGGATGGAGGCCGCAACCGGGCATGTGTCCTGACTGACAACCGAACCGGCAACCTTTTGGTGCACAGGATGACACCCAACCAGCTGAGCCACACCAGCCAGGGCTGGAGATGTGCTCATGTGGATGGGGCCTGGTCTGATGGGATTAGTGTCCTCATAAGAAGAGACAGACACCAGAGAGCCTGCTACCTCTCCACCATGTGGGGACACAGAGAGGGGGAAGCAGCCACTACAAGGCAGGAAGAGAGCCCTCACCTAAATCCAACTGTGCCAGCACCCTGACCTTTGCCTTCCGGCCCTTAGGGAACACCAGTGTTATTCAAGCCAGTCCGTGGTATTCTGAGATGGCAGCCCCTGCTGACAAAGACGCTGAGTGCCTTGCCCTCGGGAGCCACCCAGTCTGGGGGGGTCTGAACAAGTACAAGATAATGACTCGTCCAAGCTGTGGACTAGGGCTCAGGGAGTGAACAGTTAGCTCCACTGGGAAGGGGAAAGTACGTGGGTGGGCATTACAGGAGGGGGCTTGAAAGTAGCCCGTGAAGAGAAAGTAGCACGTCCCAAGCGGAGATCATGAGGGAGGACCTGCCACGGGGGAAGCACGAAGGGGTGAGGCTTCACAACACCCCTTCACAGCACTTAGGAGAGAACAATCAATAGTTCTCTTAACTTTAAAACCACACCCTAGCCTTCCTGATAACCTCAAAACGCCAGGCCCTCTCTTCACAATATCTGACACTCAAAATTAAATGTGAGTACAGCCCTGGCTGGTTTGGCTCAGCGGTTAGAGCGTCGGCCTGTGGTCCAGAGAGTACCCCGTGGTCCAGGTTCGGTTCCCACTCAGGGTCTGTACCTTGGTTGCAGTTTGTCCCCGGCCCCGGGGTCATGTAGGTGGCAACCAGTCGATGTGTCTCTCTCACATCGATGTTTCTCTCTCTCTCTTCCTCCAGCTCTCCCTCCTGCTCTATCTGAAGATAAATGCAGGAATGTCCTCGGGTGAGGATAAAAAGTAAATAAATAAAAATAAATGTGAGTACAGAATAAAGCGACACTGGTGATGGAAGCATGGCTTCGCTTTGCCTCTACCCTGCATGTCCTTACTCCACCCCCGGTTCCAGTGTGTTCCCTGGGTGGCCCTCTCTGCTGCCACACTGGAAATCAGCCCATTGGTTTGCATGGAGGGGCGGTGATGCAGGGAGTGGACACCGGGAGCAGCATGGTAAGATTCAGGGCGGGAGGGAGACTGGAGCAGACAGAGCAATTACAAACATGGTAACACTCTTTGGGGCAGAACGTTAGTGCTGGGGGTTACTGGGGATGGATTGGAGACCAGGATGGAGGAGAGTACTGTTCAAGCGTGGAACTGAATGGACGTGGGGCAGGCAGGCGCACAGGGCCTCAGCCCAGGCCACACCACTCATTTATTCAACAACATGCATTGCTGTGCTACAGTGTGCCAGACTGTGGTGAACACTGGGGATGCACGGCCAGGAAGCGCCCTATTTCCATGGAACTTGCATTCTAGCAGGGGGAAGGTGGGCCACAGACAAGCAAGTAAGTGTATGAACAAGATCGTGTTAGACAGCGACCTGCTAGGAAGACAGTCATGCTGGGTGATGAGATGAGAGACAGGGCTGGGGCAGGGAGGAAGGAGGCCTGGGTCATGCAGGTGACTGAGAAGTGACAGCTCCCTTGACACTCAAATGACCACGAGCCATGTGAAGATCTGGAGGCAGACACCCAAGGCCCCAAGGCAGGAACACATGCTTCTCACGTACTAAAAAACAAAACAATTAAATTAAACCCTGCTGACATCCCTGTTCCCCAGTTAACACAGAAGCAAGAAGACATCTCTGTTCCCCAGGAAGGAACTCCAAGGAGCACATTGTCTTGCTCCTTCTACAATTTTTTTCTTTTTCTTTTCCAATGATAGTTTACATTCATTATTAGTTTGTCTTACGTGTACAGTTAGTTTCAGGTGTACAGCATGGTGGTTGGACAAGCATATACCTTACAAAGTGCTCCTCCGATCCTCCCAGTCCCCACCTGGCACCATGCAGTTATCACAGTATCACTGACTGTGTTCCCTAGGCTGTGCTGTCCGCCCCCATGACTGTTTTGTAACTACCAATCTGTACTTCTCAATTCCATTAACTTTGCACCCAGCCCCCTCTCCAAGTCCCCTCTGGCACCCACCAGTCCACTCTCTGTATCTATGAGTCAGTTTCAGTTTTGTTTGTTCATGTATTTTGTCCCGTAGATTCCACATGTAAGTGAAATCCTGTGGTACTTGTCTCCTCTGACGGGCTGACCTCACTCTTGCTCCTCTGCACGGCAGGGCATCTGGGTCGCGACCTGGAGACTCACTCTGTTCTGGGTCTTTCTCTCCTTGTTCTGTAACTGTGATGTGACCACAACCCTCAATGAGGTGAAGGTATAAATGTGCTCAGAGCAGGCCCACAAATAGGGCTCTTTCCCTTCTACTATTCCCAACACGTAGATTTGGGGTGAAAGTAGGGATTCGGCACACAATGCCTGCAGACCTTTCTGAATAAAAAACTAACAACTTGCCTGGCCAGTGTGGCTCAGTGGACTGAGCATCGCTCTGTGAACCGAGAGGTCTCGGTTTGATTCCTGGTCAGGGCACATGCCCCGATTGCGGGTTGGATCCCCGGTAGGGGGCGTGCAGGAAGCAATCAATCAATGTCTCTCTCTCACATCCATGTTTCTATTTCTCTCCTCTTACTCTCTCTCTAAAAAATCAACAAAAACATAGAAAAAGAAAAAAAAAAAAGACGATATTATCTCCAACAAAGTTTACCAGAGGCCAGTATTGGGGATGAAGAAACCTATACTGAACATGAATTTCACTGGGGTCCTCGGGGTACATGAAACATAAAAAAGCATAGAACAAAAATATTAAAAGAAAATATTTCAACATAGCAGCAGAGGTTGCCCCTAAATGGTTCGTTAGATAAAAGGTTATTTTCCCCCATTTCTTTATTACTTCTCTGTACCCTCCAATTTTCTTCAGAGGATATGTGTTATTCAAGGACCAAAAACCAAAACCCAAAAATGTCCCAAACCCCAAAACTTCATTGTGGCATGTTCCTTGCTTATTCGGGGCTGCCACATCCTCTAGGGCACAAAGCTATCCTCTCTTCTAACAACTGCTACTTGAGTTATAGCTGTTGAGGTCAATCTAGTGTTTTCCAAAAAGATTTATATGCACCCTGGCCAATTTGGCTCAGCAGTTAAAGCGTCGTCCTGTGGTCTCGAGAGACCTGGGTTTGGTTCCTGCTAAGGGCATGTACCTCAGTTGCAGTTTGTCCCTAGTCCTGGTTGGGTCGTGCGGGTGGCAGCCACTCGATGTGTCCCTTTCACATCGATGTTTCTCTCTCTCTCTCTCTCTCTCTCTCTCTCTCTCTCTCCCTCCCACTCTATCTGAACAAAAGAAAAAAGAAAAATGTCCTCGATGAGGATAAAAAAAAAAGATTTATATGCTTGTTCACAGAAAGACACTGACCAATTCGGTGAATGAGCGAATGAAAGGTTAGAGGAAGAAAAGGACTCAAAGGATCCACTGGGTGGGGAGAAGCCATTTCATTCTCCCCACTATAGTAACCTCACCCTAAAAAATTAGGTTCTAAAACCACAAGTTTTCATTTTCAGAATAAAAGCAGACAACCAAGTCCCTTGAAAGTCAACGCAGGCCAAGGTTATGAAATTCGGTTTTTTAGGGCAACTCCAATTGCACACCATGCAAAGTAGCGTTTATTGACATTGACGTTGCCTTTAAAAAAGTAATTAAAACAAAATAGCCTAGTTTTTTTAAGGCTTGCCAATGTATAATGCTCCAGAAAGACATTATAAGCAGATTCTGTTTTGCAGGATGTTATGAAAAAGAAATTTATGTTACTGTTCCATCACTGATTTCCCAACTCCTGTGGCGTCACCCTGGCCGGAGGCCTAGCGTGTGACTCCCCGACTGCGCAGCCTCGTGGCTCTGGGCATTGGCAGTCCTCAGGACTCCTTGAGGACCGCTGTGCTGTGCCGTTTGTTTTGGCTATTGCTGCTCATGCCTGAAATGCCCACTCTACCCCTGGCCCATGCCCGCTCATTTCTCAATACTTAACCCAAGTACCACCACCTCTGTGCAGTTTCTCTGACCCCCCCCCCCCCATAGATTTGAGCACTCTTCCATATTCCCCTCCATCACCTTGTAAACGGGCTCCTCTCGGAATGACTGCACACTATTGCACACGCTTGTTTTCATGGCTCTCTCCTCTTGCACGGGCTTCTTACGCCCAGGCTTGTCTGTGGCCCCGTAACCCTGGCCCACAGAGAGGGCTCCGGAAAGACTGCTGAAGGAAGGAGCAAATGAACGCTGACTCTCCTTCGCTGGTAGCAAGAGCTGGTTGAGAAGAAGATATTATAGGGCATATTTGGTCAGGGAAAAAGGGCAGCTCTCACTCCATTTCCTCTTCATTCCCACTGTCAGCCGGCTCTGAAGTCAGGCCATCCTGTTTCTGAGAATCAGTGAATTGTCTCCTAACTAGTCCCCCTGCCACCTGCCTCTGTGTCCTGACCAGTCACCCGACTCACCCACGGCCTGTCCCATGCACACTTGCAGGAGTGAGTTGAAATGCCACATGAGGATGCCAAAAGAAAAGTTTAGGAGTTTAATTATCATGCCCTCATTTTAAATTCTTATTTACGGTCCATGAATTATAATGTTCATGCCATTATTAACAACTCTTTTTTTTCCCCCCATTTTTGTTCCGATAGAGTGGGAGGGGGAGAGAGAAAAACATCGACATGAAAGGGACACATCGAGTGGCCACTCCCTGCACAACCCCAACCGGGGCTGGGGACAAACTGCAACCGAAGTACATGCCCTTAGCGGGAACCGAACCCTGGTCTCTCTGGACCGCAGGCCAACGCTCTAACCACTGAGCAAAACCGCCCAGGGCAACAACTCTTATTTAGCACTTACTACGTATCAGGGATTGTTCTCAGCACTTTACATGTATTCACTAATTTAATTCCACAACAATCTAATGAAATAGCTATGATTATTACCCCCATCTTTCAGATGGAGATACAGGGCTAGGAAATCTGTCCTCTGTCATAAAGCCGCAGGTCTGGGATTTGAACTCCGGCAGTTTGGTGGCGTAGCTCTCACTGTATGCATGGCACTAGCTATGCTGCTTGTATAGATTAGTAGTGTAGGGCACAACACACAGGGGTTGGCCAAGGAGTCGTGAGTATGCAAAACACAGAGTTCATTCTTGCATTATTATTAAGTATTGTATTATTTATTTGTATTAGAACAGTAAGCCTACTTTTGCCCACCCCTGTATATTAAGTAATATGTGTACATAGGACATGCATGCCTAGACTTTTATTGCCGAGAGTATACAATAAAAACAATTATATTCCATGACTTTTTTCAATCACTGACTATGCCAATTATATTCCATGATTTTTTTCAATCACTGACTATGCCAAAGGGTTATGAAATTTTTCTCTAAAGGGCCAGATAGTTAATATTTTAGACCGTATAGTCCAAGAAGCAAAATGAAGGATATTATATAGATACTCATATAATAAGAGAGAAAAAAAATTTAACAAATTTTGATGAAACAAAAATATAAAAATAATAATTGAATATAATATTTTGTCATATCTGCTACTAATGAGAAGAGTGGACTCCTTTCCTATGGGAAGTAGAACATTTTCACTTAAGTGGGGCTCAGAGTTAGTGTTCTCTATCATCAGATCAATTGCGATTGTTCATCAGTAAAAACCATCCTTAACTTGTAGCCCCAAAACAGCAGATTTGGCCGGCAGGCCTCGGTTTGCTGACACCTGGGCTATGCCATTATGCCCGAATTAGTGCAAATTCCTCCACAGTACAGTCCCAAGTACCTTTCCAGCTTTGATCACTGCTGTTCCCCTGATGAATAATTTTTTTTTTTTATCCTCACCCAAGGACATTTTTCTATTTTTTTGTTTAGATAGAGTGGGAGGGAGAAAGAGAGAGAGAAACATCGACGTGAAAGGGACACATCGAGTGGCTGCCTCCTGCATGACCCAACCAGGGCTGGGAACAAACTGCAACTGAGGTACGTGCCCTTAGCGGGAACCGAACCCGGGTCTCTCTGGACTGCAGGCTGATGCTCTAACCGCTGAGCCAAACCGGCCAGGGCAAATAATTTTTTTTAACCCAACTCGATTACTGGTGTTCCTTGGACATTCTTTGGTTCCTCCTGAAAGGCCTCATCATCCAACAAAACAAGCAGAAGTCGAGAAGATCTGGGTTCTGTCACGTTAAAGCTCTATGCCTTTGGGCAAGTGATTTAACCTCTTGGTGCCTCAGTTTCCCCATCTGTATGTATCCTGGTTTTCAAGCCTCATCATGCAGTGGGCAAAGATGGAGTCACCAGGTTCCCTGATGCTTGGTCCCCTTTGAAGCCATCCTCATGACTTCTGGGGGTCCCACCTGTGCAAGCCCACGCCTGCTAGACACCACCATTGTCCAGTCGTCACTGATGCCCTGGGCCAAACCCACCCATGACACCAGAGTTCGGTCTGTCCTCTTGGATAGTGTGGGACGGACATTGCCTTGTCTCGTCCATAGTTCATTGTTGTGGGGGCACCAGAACAATCCTACTCATGGCCCACTTAAGAGCGTTTCTGGCAAGATAATCCTTTCCACGTCAGCCCCCAGCCAACAGAATTCAGAGAAGAGAATTCACCCCACAGAACTCACAGAGGAGATCACGGGGCCTGAGCCCGAGAGGGCTCAAAGGTCCAGCCAGGAGACTAATGTGGGAACCACCGTGATTCTCTGATGGCCACAACATTTTACCAGGGAAATCTCCGTGCCTGGCCGAGCTGCTGCTTCTCTGATGTTCACTCCCACAGGCTTTTTAGCCCCTTTGATAACATTCCTCTGTTGAGCTTATCCAACCCATTCACTTGGATTTGAGGCAAAACCTCCATTACATGCCCCAGGGTCAAGAATAAAAGCAATGGCTCACCTGCTAGTTTCTTGTACATTAAATGACAGCCTAGAACAAGCATACAGAGCTCTGCTTCCACCGATGCATACAGCTGAGTGCCACCTGGATCTTTCATTCCAAGTTCTGCGACCTGGCTCTTCTCAGTCGGGATGACATCACTGAAGAGGGCAGGGACCCCAGTCTTCTCAGAAAATATGCGCTGACGACTTCTAGGGTTTTTCTGAGGTGCAAGTGTGTGTGGATCATGCAGGGTCTGTGGCGCCCATATCCTCTGGAAGGTTGCCAGATGGTCTGCCTGATGGGAACAGCCCTGCCTCTGACAGCTACAGACCTCACCTGTTTGCAGGTTGCAGAGGCTCACTAGCGGTGCACAGCTGTGCTGCATTATTGACAGTCACGCTTCTGTGTGGTCCCAGCTTGGCAGCCCTAGAGCTTCCTGACTTGCCTTGGTCTCGTCCAGCAGAATCACATCTGTGTTGTTACCATTCCCCAGTGGAAACCACTGCACAAATACACTTTAATGGCTGCATATTCCTTCATCATAAAAAAATATGAGTTATTTAACCATTCCCTTTGTTAAGTGTCATTTTCCAACTGTTTGCTCTTATGAAAATTGCTTCAGTGAACTTACTTGTACATGAATCTCTGTGTCATTCAATATGAAAAGTACACAATGAAGAAACCGAATGACAAAGTGATGTGGTGCAAGAGAACCGAGAGACCACCAGAGCCAAATTAAAGCCAAACAGAGAGCAAAGCCAGCCTGCAACTGATTCCAAGTTCTCGGAGACCAGCCCTGGGGCCTCCAAATGTTGTGGCACAACAGAGTCAAAGAAAGACCACGAGAGATTTGAAGTTCAAATAAGAGCTGTTTATTAGCTGGCCGGCGTCTGATTCCGAACACCCCTGTCACAGAGTCTTCAGAATCAGCCCCGATATGCTTTATTACATGCCTTTTATATCTTACAGCAAAAGTTTAATGATATAAGAAAATAAGATCTTCTTGATATAATGCCCAGGGCTACAACAATGCTGTATAGAATTAGTTAGCCTTGCGGATAACTGGAACACCCAGGCGCACCCAGGCACACCCAGGCATTTCAAGGTACATTGGGTCACACTTAGCCCCGAGCTGCACAAACACAATGCAAGCCTGATTCCTTGAGATTGTGGGGGAGGTTGAGTCTCTGACACAAGACCTCCAGGCTCTGTGGACTCTGTCAGACAAGTAGCCGGCTCTCAACGATTTCTTGGTTCAGGGGGTCTTTACAAAACAGGTTCAGCTAGAGGGCACACAATGCCCAATCATTAATTATGGAGCTTTCCCAATCATTAATTATGGAGCTATAAACAAGTCAGCACAATAACTTACCAATCATCAGTCATGGGGTTATAAACATGCCAGCACAAAAGTAGACCTTGCCTGAGTGGCAGGTAATCGCCCAACCAGAGGAAACTGAGATGGTCCTGCTCTTCTGACAGCTGAGTTGAATCAGAACTCACTGTGGCCTTGACACCCCAGTTATCTGCCAGTTTCCCCAAAGACTGAAAGGGGCAAAGGGATTCTCTGGGAGGAGACCAACACTTAAAGGTGTTTCTGAAAACTAAGGAGGATCCATCCGTGTCTTCTGAAAGTGTTATCTTTTGGGTACAGAATTCAGCACATTTCAAGGACTTCCGATGATAGGTTCACTTTCTTTTCTAATGTATCTTGTTATTTCAGGTGTCTTGTTATTTAAACAGGTTTAATTAAATACATTAAACTGCAGTCCATTGCATCAGGTGGGATGACATCAGCCCTGGAATGACTGGAAATGGCAGCACAGACTAACCTTGGGGTATTTATGAGGCTTGTTCCCTGTCCCCACCTTGTACAATCCAAACACATTCTTAGTCCCTCCAACAGAGGCAATGGTTCATTTGCTGTCATGGTCCCGCCACCTTGCACATTATCTCACTGATTCTCGGAAGAGTACCCTGCAGTACAAACAGCTATTTTTTTTTTTTTTGTACGTGCCCCTAGCAGGAGCCGAACCCAGGAATCTCTGGTCCATAGGCTGACACTCCAACTGCTGAGCCAAACCGGCCAGGGTGAAACAGCTATTTTTATTATCCCAGTTTTATAGATGGAGAAGCTCAGGTTCAATGATGTTAAATGGTTTCTGGTCCATTTCCCAGCTTCCAGGTAGGCCTCTGGCTAAAAACTGTCCCTTGTGCCCAGAGCATGCAGACAGAGCATAGCAGCTATGCAACCACCAAACCACTCCTCAGAGGTCCTGACCTTAGCCTCCTCCCCGCCCTCTTCAATACCTGTCTATAGTGTTCACGAGTCCTTTAGATGGGCTCTCTCTCCAAAAGGAGGGAGATTTCTTTAAGCAAAACGACTCTGAGAGAAGAAAAGGAGAGAAACTAGCTAGCTTAGGATCTAAGAGAGGCAGTGGGGTTGAATGTTAAGAGAAGTAGGAATGATCACCAGACCCACCCACCTCCCAGAGTGTCTGGGTTCAAGGAAGACAAAATCCTTGGTTTGTCTTTTTTTTTTCCTAAATCCTCATCCAAGGACATTTTCCATCATTTGTTCAGATAGAATGGGAGGGAGAGAGAGAGAGAAACATCAGTGTGAAAGGGACACATCGAGTGGCTGCCTCCCGCACAACCCAAACAGGGCCGGGGACAAACTGCAACCAAGGTATGTGCCCTTAGCGGGAACCGAACACGGGTCTCTCTGTACCGCAGGCTGACGCTCTAACTGCTGAGCCAAACCGGCCAGGGCTCTTGGTTTGTCTTACCCAGGCTTCTATGACTGGCTGGTGAGTCCTGCCGTGGCTTTTACTTTCTATTCCCTCCACAAACTTGTTTCAGGTTTTCTCTCTCACATGCAAAGCCTCATTGCTGCCGCTGGCCTACAGCCACAGTTGAACTTGAATTATTTGCCAACATTTTCAATCATTGCCTAATAATATTATTTAGTAATCTGGATCTTGATGTTTCTTGAAAAATTGAAGGGTTAGGCTATGGTTGGCCAGCATTCTGCATGGCAGGAGCTGGCTGCAGCTTGAGGAGTGATGGCCACTTGGATTAGGTGTATGCACCCCAACTCCCACCCCCCATCCCACTGGCTGCTACACTTTATCTCTCTGGCCTGTCAAGTCTTTAAATTTCAAACAGTTGGAGGAAATGATCCTAAGGCACTGTAAGCACTTAGAAGTGAACAAACCTTTGCTGTCTATTAAAAAACAGACTCCAATTTCTCATCTTTCTTCATCAGCCCTTAACCATGCAGTTGCTAGAACGCGGTGGTTAGTGGCGGGAGCCTCAGGCTTGCAATCAGACGAGGGTTTGCATCCAGGCTCTGCTATTCACTAGCTTTGTGATGCCAGGGAAGGAAAAGTCAGTCCAGACAGGCGTTTCCCTAAGTGGGGTGTCACCATCCCAGGAATGGCAGGGGTCGGGGACCTCTGTCTGGAGCATACACAGAGAGACATAAGGCGGGAGGAGGCTGAACTTTCCAGGTGAGTCTCAGAGCTCAGATGTGACAACAGTCACGACACGGGGTTGAAAACGGGAGTGAATGGGAAGTCTGCCCACGAAACAACTGAGCTTCTCCACCTCATCCCATCCCTGAGGTCTCTGTCACCCAGCAAAGGTACCACTGTCAGACACCTCTCTTTAAAAAAAAGAATATTCCCAAAGGGGGGAAATGAAATCAGCACATTCTAGCATTCAGGACTCCCAGGCATTTGGAGCCGTCTGACCAACAAGCCCAGATACACAGAACTAATCAGCTTTTTTGGGCTTCACTTTTTTTTTTTTTTTTAATCCTCATCCGAGGAGATTTTTCCATTTTTTGTACAGACAGAGTGGGAGGGAGAGAGAGGAAGAGAGAGAGAGGGAAACATCGATGTGAAAGGGACACATCGAGTGGCTGCCACCCGCACGACCAACCAGGGCCGGGGACAAACTGCAACCAAGGTACATGCCCTTAGCGGGAACCGAACCCGGGTCTCTCCGGACCGCAGGCGGACGCTATAACCGCTGAGCCAAACCGGCCAGGGCTGGGCTTCACTTTTAATTAAGAATGGACAACGAAGAATCTCTAGAAACTTCAGGAAAAGACTCCATAATACAAGAGAGAGACTAAAATAAACAGGAGAAAAACAACATCCGGAAGAACGCAGTTATTCTGAGAAAGGGAACTCAAGTCAAAGCAAACTAAACTAAAAAGCTCCAAATAGTATATTCAGAAGACGCATAAAGCTTCTTCGTCCATAAAAGAATAGGACAAGGAACAAAGAGGATGAGCTCTTATAAATTAAAACTATGATTTTTAAAGTTATAAAAGAATCAGTGGAAAATTTGAAAGATAAAATTATGCACTCTCTCTAAACATATAGAACCAAAAGAAAAAGAGGTTTTTATAAAAAGTAATAGATAAGAAAAAAAATACATAGAAAACAAAACAGGAGGTTCAACATCCAATTAATAGTAGATTCAGAAAGAGAGAATAAAGAATATTAAGGGTGCCCTGGCCGGTTTTGCTCAGTGGTTAGAGCGCCGGCCTGCAGACCAATGAGTTGTGGGTTCGATTCTGGTCAAGGGCACGTACCTTGGTTGTGGTTCTTCCCTGGCCCTGGTTGGGTTGTGTGGGAGGCAACCAGTTGATGTGGCTCTATCACATCAATGTTTCTCTCTTTCTCTCCCTTCCTCCCACTCTATCTGATAATAAGTGGAAAAAATATCCTCAAATGAGGAAAAAATAATAATAATAAAAAGAAAATCAAGGGAGAAAATATTATTTTAAAAAATGCTATAAGAGAATTTTCCAGCACCAAAGGCCACGCATACACCTCTAGAGAGAGAGAACCCATTGAGTGCTAAACATAGAGTTTGAAAAAAGACTCATCTAGTCACATAATCTGATTTTTTTAATCCTCACCTGAGGATATTTTTTCATCTTCAGATGGGGGGGGGGCACTGATGTGAGAGGGACACATCAACTGAGTACCTCCTGTGAAACTGAGGCACGTGCCCTTGACTGGAATCAAACCCTCGACTCTTTGGTCTTTGGACGCTCTAAACACAAGCCAAACTAGCCAGGACACATAATCTGATTTTTTAAAATAACATCAAAAATAAAAAGAGCAATTGAAAAATTTCCAAAAACCAAAAACATCACCTATAAGAGAATGAAAATAATGAAAATTAAACAGACATCTCATTGGCAAGACTGGATGCTAGAAGGCAATAGTGTAATGCCCTCAGTGTCCTGTAGGAAAATGATTTTCAACTTATACTGTCATACTCAGCCGACTTATCACCCAAGTGTGAGTGCAGAATAAAGATCTTTGGGGATAAATAGGGCTCAGAAAGTTGACTTCTCAAATACCATTTCTTAGGAAGGTACTTGAAAACATGCATCAATAAACCAAAAGTATAATTTAAGAAGTAGGGCCTAGCCAGTGTGGCGTCGACCCATGCACCAAGAGGTCGCAGGTTTGATTCACATGCCCAGGTTGTGGGCCCGATCCCCATTGGGGGGCATGCAGGAGGTGGCCAATCGATGTTCTCTCTCATCAATGTTTCTATCTCTCTCTCCCTTTCCCATCCTCTCTCTCTAAAAAAAAAAAAAAAAAATCAATAAAGAAACAATAAAATAAAAAAAGAAGTAGGAAGACATGGATCTTGGAAAACCTGAAGTTGACCCAGGAAAGCCATAATGGGAAATCCCATCATGTCAGCTATATAGCAGGAGGGTGAGGAGCCTCAGGAAGTGGTGTGGGTGGGTGGGGGCTTAAAAACTCCACAGAATACCTGATGGGATGAAGAAGCTGGGGAGGGAAATGAGCTATGATGAAGAAAAAAAAAAAGCAACAAGATAAAAGAAGGCAAATGGAAAATCCAAGGGGAAAAATTGTACCATAATGCAATAACTTCTATAAACATTTTGCCTCTTGAGAGAAAAAACAGTATGTACAGAGTCACAACAACGTAAATGCTAAGTGGTTTTCTGCTCTTTATTTTTCAAGCTGAAGTGTTTTTTTGTTTGTTTGTTTTTTGGTACATGCCCCTAGCAGGAACCGAACCCAAGACTCTCTGGACCGACGCTCTAACCGCTGAGCCAAACCAGCTAGGGCAGTTTTATTTAACATGTAAAAGAGTCTGGCTGATGTAGCTCAACAGCTGAGCGTCAACCCATGCACCAAGAGGTCACCGATTGGATTCCCGGTCAGGACACATGCCCAGGTTGTGGGCCAAATCCCCAGTGGGGGGCATGCAGGAGGCGGCCAATCGATGTTCTCTCTCATCAGTGTTTCTATCTCTCTCTCCCTCTCACTTCCTCTCTCTCTCAAACCAATAAAGGGAAAAAAATTTAAATGTAAAAGAAATGGTTCTTGAAAATGCTGATGAATAAAGCAAAAGGATATAGTGATTTCTCTCTTCTGGTCAGCCAGCCTATCCAAGAACTGGGCCACATACATGACGTTGGTGCGGGTAGATTTCACGGTGGTTTGGTGGTGGATTGTGCCTAGGCTATGTAGCGTCTCAGCGTGTGATCTCGGTTCTGGGTTTACACCTATACTAAACATAAATAAGGGCTCCTGCTCCTTGGCCGTAGCTAGATCCCTGGGGCTCAAAGTTCTTTGCATTGCATAATTCACAGTGGATTCCACCGTCTTTCTCAGTCGGAGTTGTTGGTTCAGGACTCTTCCCACACTTGGCACCCGGGACGCAGTTTTGTGCCAGGGCTTTCCCGCTCCAGTGCTCTTCTCGCAGCACACACAGAATGCCCACATCTGGAACCCTCCTTAGCACCTCCATGTTTCTGAGCAAACTTGGAAGTGTTTGGGTTTGTTGTAGGCCTGTGAGGCTTGATGCCCAGCCTCTCGCCCCCGTCCGTAACGAGTGTGCCAGCGCCCATTTAAGTGATTTTTCATTTTTTAGGCTCAGTCTTTGGAAAAGTTAACTATCATATAAAAAAGAATGTAGATTTTTAGCCTTAAAATCGCCTATGGCAGAAGCTGGGAGGCAGGCGCGGAAGAGAAGTTAGGGATGCTGTTTCATTGGCCTTAGAAAGGGAGCAGTTGAGAGATGCTGCTCTGAGCAGATGGAACAAGAAATGAAGGCGAATCAGTGCAACACAGATGACCTAGGGAGAAACGAAGAAGTTACGTAAGTGTACAAAGAGAAGAGGGAATGCTGGTGGAAAGGAGCTTAATCCTCATTTTTCACATTAGGAGAAAGGTATAGAAGGTGTAAAACAAATCAATCAAAAGTGATAGAAGGCCCTGCCGGTGTGGCTCAGTGGTTGCACCAAGAGGTCACTGGTTCGATTCCTGGTCGGGCCACATGCCCAGGTTGTGGGTCAAATCCCCATTGGGATTTGGCAGGAGGCGGCCACTCTCATCGGTGTTTCTCTCTCTTTCTCCCTCTCCCTTTCTCTCTCTCTAAAATCAATAAAGAAAAAGAAAAAACTGATAGAAGTATATTATTGAAAGATATAGAGATAACATTAGAATAGCTAATACCTAAGAGTTAAAATGAGGAATGGGACAGAGAAAGCTGAGGTGGCGGGGGCGGTGGGATTTTCACTACTTCATCCACTCAGCCTTCCACTCTGTGGCTGTCCTGACCTCCAACCTGCCCCTGCCCAGCCCTCTCCCCTTCAGCTCTGGCTTTCTGGCCCCAACTTATCTCCTTATTAATTTAAAACCAATTTGTTGTTGTTTAAAAAGTCAACTAGGCCCTGGCCGGTTTGGCTCAGCGGTTAGAGCGTCGGCCTGCGGTCTGGAGAGACCCGGGTTTGGTTCCCACTAAGAGCACGTACCTTGGTTGCAGTTTGTCCCCAGTCCTGGTTGGTCGTGCGGGTGGCAGCCACTCTATGTGTCCCTTTCACATCGATGTTTCTCTCTCTCTCTCCCTTCCTCTCTCTCCCTCCCACTCTATCTGTACAAAAAATGGAAAAATATCCTCGGGTGAGGATAAAATAAAATAAAATAAAATAAAATAAAATAAAATAAAAAGTCAACTAGTACAAAAGGCATAACCTGATTCACAGTCTCCACAAACGTCTAACCCCGAAGTGGAGTCTTCCAGCCATTACACAAAATGGGCCATTTTCTCACCGAGCATGCGGGGCTTCTGGGCATACTCTGCAGACCCTGAAGGAAAAAGGAACACAGCAGCAGGGCGGGGCTGGCACGGGGATGCTGAGGACGTTGATGGTGACGATTCTGGGTCTGTGCGTCTGGAGCGGAGAAAAACATTTGTGGGCTGTATTAGTTTTCTATTGCTATGTAACACATGACCACAAACTTGGCAGCTTTAAAAAAAACAGCCATTTATTATTTCCCAGTTCTGTAGGTCAGAACTTGCCAGACCAAATGGCTTCCCCGCTTAGGGTCTCACAAGCTGGAATCAAGGTGTCGGGCAGGGTGGGCTCCTACCTGAGGTTCTAGCAAAGAATCCACTTTCAAGTTCATTCAGGTGGTTGGCAGCATTCAGGTCCTTGCAGTCGTAGGGCTGAGGGCCTTGCTGTCCTGTTGGTTGTTGTCCAGGGGTTGCTCTTAGCAACTAGAGGCTATTCTCAGGGTCTTTCCATGTGGCCCCCTCCACCTTAAAGCCAGCAACAGATGTCTCTCTTGCATTATAGTCTTTTTTATGCTTCGAATATCTGACTTCTGCTGCCAGCTAGAGAAAACTCTAGCTCATGTGGCTGGGCCCAGCCAGATCATCTCCCAGTCTTAAAGTGAACTAACTAAGGACTTTAATTACATCTGTAAAATCCTTTTTGTCATATAACATAACATAATCATAACCTGGGAACAAAGATCAGAGGGCCATTTTATTGTTCTACCACACTATTCAGGAAAATGACTATTATTTTTATGTATCTGTTTTAGGATAAAAAATAACATAGAAAAGTACATAGAAAGTGTTGTTGTTTTTTTATCCTCACCCGAGGACATTTTTCGATATTTTGCTCAGATAGAGTGAGAGGGAGAGAGAAACATCGACGTGAAAGCTACACATCGAGTGGCTGCCACCCACACGACCCAACCAGGGCCGGGGACAAACTGCAACCAAGGTACATGCCCTTAGCGGGAACCGAACTCGGGTCTCTCTGGACCACAGGCCGACGCTCTAACCGCTGAGCCAAACCGGCCAGGGCGAGAAAGTTTTTTTTTTTTTAAAATATCATGCCCAAACTGCCCTGGCCAGTTTGGCTCAGGAGTTAGAGCATCGGCCTGCGGTCCAGAAAGACCCGGGTTCGGTTCCAGCTACGGGCACGTACCTCAGTTGCGGTTTGTCCCCGGCCCTGGTTGGGTCGTGTTGGTGGCAGCCACTCGATGTGTCCCTTTCACATTGATGTTTCTCTCTCTCTCTCCCCCCCCCTCTCTCCCTCCCACACTATCTGAACAAAAAATGGAAAAAATGTCCTCGGGTGAGGATAAAAAAAACAAAAACAAAAAAACATGCCCAAACCTCACTTCCCAGAAATAGCCACCAACATTTGGGATGTCTCATATTAATAGGTCCCTGTGCATAGAAACAGAGTAGAAAGATCAATAGACAACAGTGGGTTTTATTCTGCAAATTACTTTTAGTTTGTTTTTTTTAATCCTCGCCCGAGGACATTTTTCCATTTTTTGTTCAGATAGAGTAGAAGGGAGAGAGAGGGAGAGAGAGAGAGAGAGGCAGAGAGAGAGAAATATCAACATGAAAGGGACACATCGAGTGGCTGCCACCCGCACGACCCAACCAGGGCTGGGGACAAACTGCAACCGAGGTACGTGCCCTTAGTGGGAACTGAACCTGGGTCTCTCTGGACCACAGGCTGATGCTCCAACCACTGAGCAAAACTGGCCACGGCCTGCAAATTACTTTTAAGTAAAATGATTAAAATTAATTTTATAGAAAATGTAACCAAAGTAAAAGAGATGCTGAACTTTAGCTGTTTCTCTACCACAAAAATTAACCCCTTAAAAACAAACAAACAAAACGAATATATAAAATTACCAAGAGGTTGGAGTCAGGCTTGCTTTAAAAAGCTGCAATTCATGCATTTTATTATTTAGAGTGATTATTTCCCTGATATTAAAGATGAGTAAATTTACATACTTACAAATCCCCCCACTGCCCTCCTCCCTCACTTCTCAACTTTTGTTAGGTGTGTACTTATTTTTACAGGGTAAGGGTATGTGATGTTTACATTTTGTTCTTAAACTGTACATTCCATAGCTGTGTAGTCTTACTTCTGAATTTAAAAACAATTCAAAAGTCATCTTCAGTATTTTGTTTTTAAATCCTCAATTCTCTTTTTGATATTGGTTCATGCAAATTTTAGTATGAAGAATTGTTTTCAAGAAGGTGTAAACCCTGAGTTCTTTCATGCTTGCCAGTGACTGCCAACAGCCTTTCTACCACAGGGCGGCTGGGTAGAAGATAAAATGCGTGAGTCACACCTTCCTGCTCTTAACTGGTGAAGAACTTGCTTCATTGTTATTTTTTTTTATCTGGTATAGCTTATTATTGACCACTCTGAACAAATTTCACCTTGACACAGGGTGTGCTCTCTACCTGCTGACTCAACTCTGCCTCTCACTCAAGTTCCTTCCATTGGTTTTTTTTTTTTTATGTTTTTATTGATTTTTTTAGCGAAAAAGGAAGGGAGAGATAGAACATTGATGTGAGAGAGATACATCAATCAACTGCCTCCTGCACGCCCCCCACTGGGGACGAGCCCACAACCCGGGCATGTGCCCTGACCTGGAATCGAACTGGGACCTCTCAGTCCAGGGGATGACGCTATCCACTGAGCCACACCGGCCGGGCAGGAATGCTCTTTTTCATGCCTTGGATCTCCATTGTCTATTTTCCACAGTGATCAAATTTTTATAATTTTTAACATTTCTTTCCTCTTTTCAGCATTGTTCCATTGTGTTTTGACTTGTGTTCATTCTACTTTGGGTGGATCCTAAAGCAGATTTCCTTTCTTGTGCTGTGCCCCTCCTTTGCATCCGTTTTTGTTTCTCTATAATCCTTATTTGCACCTCTGAACCTCCTCTTTGAGATTTAAAAAAATACACAAAATAACATGTTTCTAATGATTCTAAAGAGAGAGAGGAAGGAAGAGGGGGGAGAGAGAGAAACATAGATGAGAGAGAAACACCAATGAACTACCCGCTGCCCTTCCCACACCGGGGATGGAGCCCAAAGCCCAGGTATGTGTCCTACCGGGAATCGAACCAGCGGGAACCGGTGACCTCTTGTTGCATAGGATGACATTCAACCATTTGAGCCACACCAGCCAGGACATAGATTTTTTAAAGAGAGATCCTTTTGAAATTTCTCTGATGAGAGGGAGAATTATTTGTTAAGGAACCACACAGGTAGGGGTGGAGGAAGGACCTTGAGGCACTTGGCAGCTTTACTTTGCTGTTTCCAAGTCTGTTCATATCCTCTCCATTAGAGTGTCTGAGATTCTCAGGTACAGGCACTCAGGAAGCCACTGAGGCCCCCAGCAAGGCCCTCTCATACACTCTCTTTGGGTTATAGTCTAGCAACTGCCTCTCCATCCCTTTCCCCCTCCCATCTCCAGAAGATGCCTTTGGCTTGGAGCCTAGGTCATAGCCAATAGAAATAAATAACCATCAGCCTGGTTTCTCCTTGATGTTGACCTTCCCTGCGATCATCCCAGTTTTTTACAAGGTTACTACCCGTTTTTCCTGTAGGGTCCTTGGATCTTGTAAATCAAATCTAAATCTCCGTCATTTGGGTACCTCACCTCTATTGTAATAAATATTCTTCTTTGAATCAATTCCCAATTTTTACTTATTTTTTTTTTTTAATTAGTTTTATTTTTTATTTTATTTTTTTATCCTCACCCGAGGACATTTTTTTCCATTTTTTTGCACAGATAGAGTGGGAGGGAGAGAGAGAGAGAGAGAGAGAAACATCGATGTGAAAGGGACACATCGAGTGGCTGCCACCCGCACGGCCAACCAGGGCCGGGGACAAACTGCAACCGAGGTACATGCCCTTAGCGGGAACCGAACCCGGGTCTCTCCGGACCGCAGGCCGATGCTCTAACCGCTGAGCCAAACCGGCCAGGGCCCAATTTTTACTTATTTAAAAAAGGAGGCATATCACTATCTTGAATAAAAAGCCAGAATCACTTGCCATACATAAGAAGTAACTATTGAAACCAGTGCAATGAAAACAAAAAAAATGCTAGCCAGTTCTAGCTAGATGCAGCTGTCTGCTGGAAGCTGAGTCTGTGAGGTCTATGTTTTCCTGGTTAGAAAGAGAGATTCGTGCAAATCAGAGGTAAGTTAAAGACCATTGGCACCAAACCAAGACTTTCTTCTTGATGTAGTCACAAATGAAAGAGAACTCTAAATGAATCACTTTTTCATTATGCTACAATTTAAATGACTGTCTGCATGACGTGTAAACGTATCTCTTGTTCCCTCTTGCCTTTGGGAAACCCCATTCCAATCCAAGGATCAATGATTTGGTCCCTGGGGACTGTGACACTAACTTCTAAGGAAATATGTTTCCTGCTCAAGGCTGGAGGTTGTGCATGTTGGTTCAGCATTTCACCACTTTCAGTTCAGATTTTACAGTATTTGGCAGGCATACTTCATGGTTTGTGGCCTGAGGTTTTGCGAGTTTCCTTGTTTCATTAAAAAGGGGGCTTTTTCATAGCCTCCGGAAGATTTCGGGGTGGAGGGTGTGGGGACGAAGGGAGTAAAAATGTCTTTGCTATCTTTATCTGAATGTATTTGTGGTGTGCACGCCCCTAAAGCCTCTCCCAGCTGTGCGCCCATGAGCACAGGTCCACATGGCCAGATCTTGGATCTTCAGACTCAACTGAGTGCTCTGATTCTGCCCCACTGGGAAGGTGCCTAAGCTTTGTAGGTACTCTGGAATAATGGAAGGGAGAATGAGAAACGGCCTTAAAACTGCTGCCCCACCCCCCCGCCCCGAATTTCCTTCCTGTTTGTGAACTCAAGGCGTGCATGTGCGTCCCCAACATCTTTGACTTTGGGAAGAGTGGCAATATGTCAACTTCAGCCGTGGATTGGCAGGTGTCTCCCAAGAACATGAATTTCACACTCCCTTACTCTGCTGGTCTCTGCATCCTGCAACGCGTCCTTAACCTTACTGGATCTACATCACACAGTGAAGGTCCTGTCAAGGTCAAAATCAGAATCAAAATGTTGATAATGTCGTTTTTGACTTTTTGAAAGAAGTTCTTCCTTATCTGAGTATCTGAGTGTTCTGATGGAGCCAGTTAAAGGGGGACATGATGTGGTGAGTCTCTGGCGTTCCCTAGTTCTTATAAATCCAAAGGTGAGGAGCTTCCAGCTAGTGTTGCATGAGTGATGAGTTCATTAAGTCCTAATGGCTCACACCAGCCGGGCCCTCCCCCACTTCGCTTCAGCCCTCCCCTCCCTGCCAAGGATCAATGAAGACACATGGCATGATGCCATAGACACAGGCCCGCAGGATAAAGGGGTGGGCAGGGGGCCCCGTTCTGGCAGCAGCTACCAGCAGGCCCGGCAAAAGGCAGTTTCTAAGGGGAACAAACCTATTTTCAAGCTTTTTTTTCCCCGGCCTTAGCAGAAACCTGACTTTCTCCTGGACATTTTTCTAAGCCATTTCCCAGACAGAGCTGCGCTCCCTACATGTCCATCTCTCAGGGCAGGAGGGACCATGGATATTTCCCTGAACTCCAGCAACTGTATCCAGACCACTGTCCATTATCACCCCTTCAGAAACCTTTCCTCCTTAGACTCCAAGCCACCCTCTCTCATCACCATCTGATCGGCTAAGCTGCCAGCCATTTTATTTGGTGTTTTCAGCCCCCGATTTATATTTTTTCTTCCTACCGTACCTGGCATCCTCACTACCTCTGAAAAGTTGCTGTTGTTTCTAAACTCCCACTTGCTCTCACTTACCATCCTCTCCTCTGTTGGTTGTACATTAGAGTTGTAACAAAACTGGTTCTCCGTTATAATCATGTGGGAAACTCAAAAACAAACAAACCCTGAAGTCCAGGCCCCACCCCAGACCAATTAAGTCACACTTTTTCAAGGGTAGGAGTTTTGTTTTTGTTTTAAAATATCCCAGGTGACTCCAATGCGCAGCCAAGCCTGAGAACTGCTGTTTTCCTCATTTATGTTAATAAGCTCCTGCTCCTGGACGCCAGCCTATTCTCCCAGGCTAGCAGTTTTTTCTTGGCTTCGCTGCCAGCTCACCCAGCTTGGGCCCCAGGGTCACTCATTTCAACTAGGTTGTTGCCCAACTGCTTGTCTCCAGGCCTGAGGGGGAATGTAAGTTGCAAGAGGAAGACATTTAACTATCCTGATTCAGGCTTTCTAACTCCATCTGGGCCCCCAGTGCCAGTCAGCAATTATGCAAGTTGGCTCACTGTATTTATTTTCCACAGTGACTGCTTCAAACTGTTTCCACTAACCTCAGTTCCCAAGTCCATCTCCTCCCACCTCCTCCCATCTCCCCCATCACTCGGCACAGGACTTGCATCCCTGAAATAAGCTCTCTGCTCCGTGTGTGCACATCTGAGTGTGTTTAACTGTCTACGGGTGGGGTCAGCTCATAAGGCTTATTCCTGCTTTACTGAGATTACACCCTACATTGGCTCCTCTGTTTTAAAAATTATTTTTCTTTATTGATTTTAAAGAGAGAGGGAGAGAGAGATAGAAACATTGATGAGAGAGAACATCGATTGGCCGCCTCCTGCATGCCCCCCACTGGGGATCGGGCCCACAACCTGGGCATGTGCCCTGATCGGGAATCAAACCGGCAACCTCTTGGTGTATGGGTCCACGCTCAACCACTGAGCCATACTGGTTGGGCAATGGCTCCCCTTTTTGTACTTACTCTTTAAATGTAGGTTTCCAATTCTCTCATTTATTCATTCATTCATTCATCCATTTGTTCATTCACATAGTAAATGATTCATTCAGCAAACATTTACTGAAAGCCCTCTTTGGGCTAGAGCCTGCTCTAGATGCCAGGAATACTAAGATGAGATGACTAAGTTACCCCCAAGTCTACAAGCTGGTCCATGCCTGCCTTCAGTCCCTCCTCTTTCTCTTCTTTCTTGGTGAAGGACTTGAGGACTCCTCCCATCTCTCAGCCAGGCCAGGCTCCCAGCCCTGTCCACTTTTTCAGAGATTCTCTTTGTTGGTTCTCCAACCTCTTCCCCATCCACCCATCCCATCACCATTCAAACACGTTCCAGTATTTCTCATTTAAAAAAACAATCAAATAGCCCTGGCCAGTTTGGCTCAGTGGTTAGAGAGCATCAGTTTGCGGTCTAGAGAGACCCAGGTTCGGTTCCCGCTAAGGGCACGTACCTCGGTTGCAGTTTGTCCGCGGCCCTGGTTGGGTCGTGCAGGTGGCAGCCACTCGATGTGACCCTTTCACGTCGATGTTTCTCTCTCTCTTCTTTTCTCTCCCTCCTGCTCTGACTGAACAAAAAAAAAAAAGGAAAAATGTCCTCAGGTGAGGATTAAATAAATAAATAAATAAATAAAATAAAAAACAATCAAATAGAAAGTTACCATTAGAATATCACAGTCATAACAACTATAGGCAAGATCCGCCAAAGGATGCTAAAATTATTGAGTGAAAGTTTAAGGAGAAACAGGATATTTGCATATCTAAATGTGTTGTCTCACAGGCCTCCCAATATTTATTAATTAAAATGGGAAAAATAACTTTCAAGTAGAAAAATATGACAAAGGCCACTTTATAACAATTGTTCAAGGTTAACATAATAAGAATATAAACTTGTATCCCTGATATGATGAATTGACAAAGAACACATCACCTCTGGTATGCTTGCCAAGAATGGGTAACTTCAATTTAATCATAAGAAAACATCCAACAAACCCAAATAGAAGGGCATTCTACAAAATGTTTGACCAGTACTTTTCAAAAGAGTTTAGGTCATGAAAGCAAGGAAAGACTAAGGAACAGATACACATTGGAGGAGCCTTAGGAGCCATGACAACTAAATATCACATAGGATCCTAGATTGCATCCTGGCACAGAGAAAGAAATGGTTGTATTCCAATAAAACTTTATGGACATTAAAATTTAAATTTCATGCATCAAAGTAGACTCTTCTTTTTTTTTTTTTTTTTGTGGTATGTGCCCCTAGCAGGAACCAAACCCAGGACTCTCTGGTCCGCAGGCCGATGCTCAACCGCTGAGCCAAACCGGCCAGGGTAACTCTTCTTCTTTTAATTATTTTTAAACCATTTAAACATATAAAAACACTTTTAGGGAAAAAGTGGTGAAACCTGTAAAGTCTACAGTTTATTTAATAATATTGTACCAATGTTAATTTATCAGTTTAAAAAAAAATTTTTTTTTTTTAATTGATTTCTAAAGAGAGAGAGAGAGAGAGAGATATGAAGGGAGAGAGAGATAGAATCATCGATGAGAGAAAACATTGATTGTCCGCTTCCTGCATGCCCCCCACTGGGGATCAGGCCCACAATCTGGGCATGTTCCCTGACTGGGAATCAAACTGGTGACCTCTTGGTGCAGGGGTCAACCACTGAGCCACACTGGCTGGCCTAATTTCTCAGTTTTTGATGACTGAACATTGGTATATAACATATTGATATTAGAGGAAGCTCAGTGGAGGATGTGTGGAAATTCTGTACTGTTTTTGAACCTCTTCTGCAATTTTAAAATTATTTGAAAGTAAAAAGTAAATAAAAACACTCCCTGGGTCACTCCACCTGGGGCCTTCCTTCTGTATTTTCCTTCAGAGGCAAACTCCTTGAAATTGACATCCACACACATTGTTTCTATTCTGCTTTCCATTTGTGCTACCAAAACCGCCTTGGATATTGTCACTACAGGAACTCAAGTTGGTAAATTCATGGCATCTTTCTAGACCTCATCTTATGTGACCTCTCAGGGCATGTGCCCTAGCTGTCCACTCCCTCCTTCTTGAAACACGTTGGCTTCCAAGATACAAAGCTCTCCAAGTTTTCTTTCTACATCTCTGGCTCCTCCTTTTCATTCCAACATCTCAGTGTTGAAATTTCTTTGACTTCAGTCCTGGGCTCCTTTTCTCTCCTTCTGCTCATGCTTTCCCCAGGCGATCTTACTCATACCTCTGGCCTCAAATACCATCTATATGCCAGTGGTTCCTAAAGTTGTAGCTGTACACTAGACCTCTCTGCAGTTCTCCAGACTCATATACCCACGTAGGTATTTAATATTGGCATTGGATATTTCTAATTTAAACTCTTATTCTCTCTAATATATGCTTTTCCTTTAACTCACCCCTCTCATTAAATGGGACCACCATTCTCTTCCTTCTGCCCAGTTTCTCATGCTAGAAACTAGCTGTCATTTCTCACATCCTTTTGTTCCTCACCCGCCAAATCCAGTAATTGATGAAGTCCAAAATATATATCTAGAAACATTCCATTTCTTTCCATATCTACTACACCTGCTATCATCTTTTGCCTAGACTACAGTGATAACCTCCTAACTGGTACCCCTGTATCCCCTCTTGCTCCCTCCAGCTCAGTCTCCAAACACTGACCACAGAGACCTTTTAAAAATAACACCCCAATTAGATCATTCCCATGTTTAAATTCCTTCCATTGCTTTTGACTTCCCACAGGAGAAACTGAAAATATAAGTTCTACCACACACTTTGTGATTGGGTATCTGCCTGCCTCCCTCACCTCATCCATTGCTTTCTGTTTTATGGTCCTATTACCTTTCTCTCAATACCTAAAATACAGTAGGTTCTTTGCCTGCCACAGTACTTTGTATCTGCATCTTCCTAGAATTTTCTCTCCCCAGAAATTCACTTGTGAAATCATCAGGGTAGGCTAGATTATGCTTTGGTAGCAAACATTCCCAACATTGCAGTAGTTTATGCCTAATAAGATTTATTGCTCTCATGACAATCTGATGTAGGTCAAGGTGGCTCTTCTTCAAGTGGAGACCCAGGAGTTCAGAGTTCTTCTAAATTGTGGCACCCCCATATTGAAAATGTGGCCTTTGTACTGCTGTGGAACGAGAAGAGAGTGTGATTATGCATGGGGTTTTCTCTGCCAGGCCTGGAAATGGCACATATCACCTCTGCCCACACCCCATTGGTCAGATCACAGTCACATGACCCTAGCCTAACTGCAAAATAAAATTTAAAAAAGTACTTCTCCTGTGGGTCCAGGAAGAGGAAATGAGATTGGTGAGCATCAGGCCAGTCTCTGCCACATCCTGGTTAAAGACTACTAATCTTTTAAGAATCAGTTTAAATAATACTTCCTTATAAAGGCCTTCAAGCTCCTCTGACCTAAATTAGGACCCTGATAAATTCTATTGTAGCGCCCTATAATTTTCCTTTATGGCATGATCACAATGGAAAGTTTATATTTCCTTGTGTAATAGCTTAATATTTATTCCATTTCTAGACTGTAGGCTTTATGTGAGCAAGGATTGCATGTTTTGCTCCCACTGTGCATCTGGTATCTACCACAGCACTTGATATATGATTGGTGTAAAAGTGATTGAGTGAACAAATGAACAATTGCGCATGATCATCCCCTGGATACAAATAGCATACTACTTGTGGAGGAGAAAGACAAATAAGTAAGCTGTCAGGGTTCAGTGCGGTGATTTTCAATCAGTGTGCCACAAGAATTTTTAAAACATGCAATACCTGATTATTTAGTCAGGGGCACTGGCTCCTTTTTCCTTAGATTGTCAAATTAAAAAATGACAATAGCCAACACAACAATAGCTGTCTGGTTTGAATGAATCAAAATTATACCTATTGTTTTTTTTTGTCAGATCAGCAAAATATATATTTTTTGGTATGCTACAGAATTTTAGTAATTAGTTTACGTGTGCCACGAGATACAAAAGGTTGAAAATGACTGGTGTAGTGGGATAAATGTTCCAGGTAGGTAAGCCCAGGGAGCTGAGGGCAACCTGAAAGGGCTAGGCGGCTTCTCCGCTTTATCTTCCATGCCAGTCCAATCCAGGAGTCTGCAAACTATGGCCTGCAGGCCAAATCTGTTTCACTGTCCTTTTATTTTACTTTATTTTTTTTTAATGGCCCAAGAGCTAAGAATGGTTTTCATATTTTTAAATGGCCAAAAAAGAATAAGAGTATATTGTGACACATGAAAATTATGTGAAATATAATTTCAATGTCCATAAATAAAGTTTTGTTGGAACGCAATCATATCCATGAGTTTACTTACTGCTTATGGCTGCTTTCAATACCAGAATTGAGACCACACAGTTAGTAAAACCTGAAATATTTACTGTTTGTTTCTTTACAGGAATACTTTGCTGCCTTCTGATATAATCCACGCTTAATTTAAAAGGTTACTTCTATGTGAATGATGTCCAAGTGTCCATCTTTTTAATCTTCTCTTTTTTCCATTCTCATGTCCACTGCCAGAAATTAGGCCTCCATAAGTTCTATCCTTGCAACAGTAGTGTAACCCTGCTATCTTTTTCCTCCTCCCTTCAGTTTATCCTTCTTACTAATTTCCAAGAGAACAGCTTTGATATTGTAAGTACTGTTTGAAGCTGCCCATCCTGAACTAAATAAAATTTGCATGGCTTAGCATGGTAGTCAAGGTCCTCCACATCTTACCTTTTCAGCAGTATCTTTTAAATAATACTCAATCAACTTTATCTATCATTTAATCCGCCCTTGCATTTTTCTTCTTCTTCTTCTTCTTTTTTTTTTTTTTTTTTGTGGTATGTGACCCTAGCAGGAACCGAACCCAGGACTCTCTGGTCGATGCTCCAACCGCTGAGCCAAACTGGCCAGGGCTGCCCTTGCATTCTTTACATGCAGGTCCATGCTCACAGTTACCATCTCTGTGTGAAATGTCTGCTTCCGGTATTTCCATCTTATTCATTCTTCAAATTGGTTATTTCAAATGCCTCCTCGCCCTATAAGCCTTCCCCAGCTCCTCTACTGAGAATAATTATTGTCATTGGTGTGATTCTCTAACAGTTTGTATGATTGTTTTATTTCAAATTCTGCTTTATAGTTTCCTGTGTAAATGCACAGATTGTATATTTTTCTCATGTTCTAGTGAAAGCGGCTTAGGGGAAGGGGTTGTGTTCTATTTTATTAATCTCTGCATCCTAGTATGCGTCTTGTACAAAATGGAAATGTCTATCCTTTTTGCAAAAGTCCTCATCCAGAGCTGGGACTGTGAACTTTGGCTAAGAACTATTCTACCGATATTTAAGCACAAACTCTACTTAACTTGTTTAGGGCTCACTAACGCGAGTGACATCTTTTTAAGACACGTTGTCTTTCAGCTGATCACACACCCCTGTGTCAACACCTAGGACCTCAGGTTCCTCCTCCAAACACGTGCGTGTGAAGCGTTACCCTCCAGACCCTCTTCTGTCCACGGTGATTGGCGGACAAAACGTTCCAATCAGCTCTCCCGCCTCTTTTAGCAATAGCCAATCACAGACCCCGAGGGCCTCCTGACTACTAGACACTGTTTACTAACAGATTGAAGCTGGGGAATAGGGGCGTGACCGTTCTGGGGAGGTCAGGGAAGGAAAGGTCCTGACTGCGCGTGTGCACCAGGGGAAATAGGCGGGGCAAAATCTCGGATCTCACCAATCGGAGTAATTGCGCTCCTCCCTCTCCTGCCTCCCCGCCAAGCAACAACAAATCGAGGAGTGGGGCGGGGCAGCTCTTGAAGCGTCAGAGCGGGTTGTCAAATGGGAGCCGGCATTGATAGATGCGCGCGCCCTGTGCCCAATAAGCGATGGCGGCTCGAATGGCTCCGATACTTTGCTGGCTGTGGGCGGAGCGGCTTGAAGGAGGTGGCGGTGGAGCAAGGGGCGGTTTGGTTGCGCGGTACTAGCGGTGCCAGCTGTAGGGGGAGGAGGCGGAGGAGCGAGCCGTGCGGCCAGAGCGGGAAAGAGAGTCTTCTCTGCGTCCGAGTTCTGGAGCCGCCGCACCCCGGCTCCTGGGGCTGCAGCGGGAACTCGGAGGGGCCGGGCTTCCGTTGCCTCCCGGGTCCCCTCGTAGAAGCCCGCGGGATCGGAAAGCGAGAAGATGGAGGAGGGCGGCAGCGGCGGCGGCGCTGCGGGGACCAGCGGGGACAGCGGCGCCGCGGGAGAGCAGCTCCTCACTGTCAAGCACGAGCTGCGGACGGGTGAGCGACCCCGCCCTCTGCCGGCCAAGCCCGGCGCGGGGGCGCGCCCTGAGGGCACGCGAGTGCTCGTGCAGGGCCGAGGGGCGCGGGGTCCGGCAGTGGGCGCAGGGGGCGGGCCCGGGGCGGGGTCTCGCGGACGGGGCCGGAGCCAGGGGGTCCCGGGAGGTAGGGGCGCGCCCGGGGGCAGCCGGCCGAAAGTTTTCCTGAGCCGGGGAATGAGCGGCTGGCGCTGGGCGTTGGGGCCCGCGGGGTAGCAGACAGCTGCCTGTTGGCACTGGTCTGCGGGGATGTCTTCAGGTCTCTTTCCCGCACAGGTGACACATCTGTCACTGCATCCTGTTTGGGGTAAAAGGTGCGCCTTCCTCGGTGTGGGATGAAGGATGCTTTGTTTTGGAGCGTGCCTCCTCCACCCCTCTGCTTCCCTAGAGGTGGTCCCAGTGGGGTTTTGTGGAATCATCCCCTTTAGGTTCTGGGGTCCTGCACGAGATAAAAGGGTGGCTGTCCCCGGGGTTTTTCAAGAGTGCAGTCTCTAGTGAGATAAAGAGGGCTCCAGGGACTGAGTTCCTTTATTTTCAATTATCATGAAATACTATACTTGGCCTTGAATTTCTTTCAAAGGTCTCTTGAAATGAAGGCTCTGTAAATTTAAAGCTCGAGTGAAAAGTGACTCACTAGCCTGCTTAAGCGCTTATGTGCTAATGTTTGAGAACATAGAGGTGTCCCAAGCTTTATATTTAAATTACTTTATTCGTTGTGTGGGTCCAGATTGTTCCTTTTAGAAAATGCTTATTTGGACGAGTCAGTAAGTTTAGATTTATATTTGTGGAGCCCAATCTCATATTAGAGATTCCTTTTCATTTCTGAACAGATACTACTTTAATGAGTTGTTCATGATTACTAATTAAATTCATGATTACTAATGACATTTACACATGTTTTTGATTCAGCTTCATTGACATATTAGGATATTCTTTTATTGTGTAGACAGACTTATATAGCAGGTTTCACCTTGTTAATGTTTTGGGCAGCTTTTAAAGTTAGATCTGTCCCAGTTATTTTCGTTTTTGTTATTTCTAATTTGATTGCCAGTCAGCATTCCACCAAGTGCCAGTGTGGTGACTTAATTTAAGAGGATGTCAAATGCATGCTTCCTTATTTCAGCATTTTTAAACATTGGCTTTTTGTTTTTTTGTGAATTTATGTATCTTGAGCCAGTTATTCCATAATCTATTTGAGTTCCTAACATAACCTGTGTAGGTTTGCTTGGTTTGATTTCTGTCTCTCAATTTAATAGACAACTGATGTTTTCAGAGGGTCATTCAATTATTTATTCAGTAAGCATTTATTCAGTATTAATATCTGATTTGTGCTAGGCTCAGTGTCAGGTGCTTTCTGGAGTGGAGATTTTTAATTTCTTTTTCTTACCTTACATAACGATTCACTGATTTTTATATGTAGGATTGTTCTGTACAGCAAAAGCTACTTGAAGTCATATGCTCCTCAGCGTTGACCATGGTACAACAAGCAGCTTTTTTTTTTTGCTAAATGACCGAAGAGCAACCTACTTGTTATTAGTAGTCAACCAACTGCTCAGTTTCTGGGTTTTGCAAACAATGCTAGTTTTGTAGAAAACAATGAGTACTGCTCTATTTCCCTTTCTCTACAGTGTGAATCATCAGCTTCATGTTTGCATTTCAGAAATTTTTCTGATGGATGGTGAGATTATACTGAATTCATTAGTACTTTTAACTGTCAAAGGAAACGAACAAGTCATTTTGATTTATCGCTGAACATTGGGACAACTGACCGGATATAGTGGTCAAAAACACTTAAAATCTAACTTGAAAAATTCACTCATCTTCAGCCAACTGTGCTCCTGTCAGCACATGATGCTATAATAGGCACCAGAGTAATCTGATCTGACAGTGGTCCTTTGCTTTTCAAAATGTGGTCAAGTATATAGCCATATCAAGTCAGCAGTTGGTGATTGCCCACTTGTGCCCCAGCACTGTATTGTATGTGGCAGGGTGAATGGAAAGGTAATAAAAGTCACATGTAAGGACATGGACATTGTTCCAGTTGTACATACTAAAGTACTGTGACATACCTGGACATGGGATTGGAACATTTCATTCCAAGTATCAGCTCCGCCACTTACTAGCTATGTAGCCTTGGGCAAGTCATTTCACTCTTTCGGACTCACTTTTCTCATCTATAAAATGTGAAAATTGATGAGACCCTGTTGTAAAAGTGCTAAGCAGATTGCTTGGCACATATTAAGCACTTAGGAGATGTTGATTGTCTGTAAATCTGAAAATCACTCCATTACAGTGTCTTTTCTTTAAGTGTGTGAATTAATTCAGTGTAACTTGGAAAACATTTCACTCATTTGGTGCTCAGGCTATGCCACATTGCCACGCTATCATCTTTTTCTGTACATGTCTTCAGAAGTAGAGTGTGAACTCCTCATTCCTGCTGCTGTTTAGCAGCCTATGCACATCTCTTAAATAGCATTTAACACATGTTGTGTAATCAATGTACTTGTCTGTGCTATATTGTGAGGTCTTTGAGACCTAGTTCTTTGTTCTTTGACCATATCCCTTGTCCATTTTTAGCACCTGGCATATGTTAAGTATTCACTTATTTGTTGAATGAATTCATTGAATGGATGAAAGTCCAGGACCGAGTCTAACTATTGTATTCCCAGTATCTTGGATACATTACGTGGTTGAAAAATTGATGACAGCATCTATAAAAGTTGAAGAATGAAGAGTAAAGAATTGACTAGACCATTTAAATGTACATTTCTTCAGCACTTTATTTTCTAGACTAGATGGTACTTATGAAGCCAAAAATGACTAAGAAAGTGTTTTGCTCTCTGATAGTAGGGGAGGAGGCCATGTAAACCAGTAATTAGGATACAATATCATAAGTATAATAATAAAAGATTATACAGAGTATAAAGGTAGCAAAAAAGAGGTTAGGACTATTAGGTTTCAAATAATCAAATATAACTCTTATACAATAGCAACGAAGAGGAGGAGGTATTATTGGAAGGATACAGGGTTATCGTTCTCATTAATTTATTCAATACATATTTCATTATCTCTTATGTATTGAGTGCTGTTTTACATGATGAGTTATGAGGCAGATATGGTGTTCCTACCAGAAGGACAGGATTCCCACTGGAACCAGAGACTTAGATATTCCTTCCATCTTGAATCTTTGTCTCTGTACGATGACTTTATTTATTTATTTATTTTTTTTTATTTTTTTTATCCTCACCCGAGGACATTTTTCCATTTTTTGTACAGATAGAGTGGGAGGGAGAGAGAGGAAGGAGAAAGAGAGAGAAACATCGACGTGAAGGGACACATCGAGTGGCTGCCACCCGCACGACCAACCAGGGCCGGGGACAAACTGCAACCGAAGTACGTGCCCTTAGCGGGAACCGAACCCGGGTCTCTCCGGACCGCAGGCCGACGCTCTAACCGCTGAGCCAAACTGGCCAGGGTCTGTACGATGACTTTATTCTGCTGTCCAACTTTTCCCACATGGGAAAGAACGTGGCTGCTAATAGACCCCAAGTTTTACATTTTACAGCTTCACATACTGGAGAGACACTGCCTTTTACTTAGGTTTAGATATTAAAAATCTCAGCGGTGGACTTTATTGGCCTGGCTCTGGTCAGGTGCCCTCCTTTGGGTCATTCAGCAAAGGCCAGGGAATGGGATTATGTTTTACTAACGTGACAGCTACTACAGTAAACACGGATGGGGTGAAACTAAATTCTTACAATAGGAAGGTTGCTGGGAACACATTTCCTTAGGTGTCTATCATTAGGAGAGAGAGCCTAGCACTGAGGAGAGGGTCAAGGACGAGGTATTAGTTATCCGTTGCTGTGTAACAGATGGCCCCAAAACTTAGTGGTTTGTATAGCAATGTGATTTCTGTGGGTTAAGACTTGAGGAGTTGTTTAGTTTGATAGTTCTGACTCAGGGTCTCAAGAGGTTGTCCAGATGTTTGCCAGGACTGAAGTCACCTGAAGGCATGTGAAGGAGCTGGAAGTTCCCCTTCTAAGATAGCTCACTCGTGTGTGGTGGGCAGGATGCTTTAGTTCCTTGCCATCTGGACCTCCCCATATGACTGTTTGAATGTCCTCCTGATATAACATCTGGCTACTTCAGAACAAGTGACTGAAGAGAGAGCAATATGGAAGCCACAATGTCTTTTATGTTAAACAGCTTTTTTTTGAGATATAATTTACATAACACAAAAATCTACTTTTTAAAAAGTGTACAATTCAATGAGTTTTAGTATATTTATGGAGTTATACAACCATCACCACAATCTGATTTTAGACCATTCCCATTACTTTAAAAAGAAGTGTCTTACCCATTTATATCAGTCACTCCACATTCCCACCACCCATCCCCCGCCCTAGGCAACCGCTAATTCTACTTTATATATTTGCCTAGGGACAATATAGTGTAATAGAATTTTACAATATGTGGTCTTTTACAACTGGCTTCTTTCACTAAACCCAATATTCATCCGTGTTGTAGCATGTATCACCACTTCCTTTTTTTTTTTTTTTTTTTTTTTGAGAGAGAGAGAGAGGAAGGGAGAGTGAGAGAGAAATAGAAACATCAATGAGAGAGAACATCAGTTGGCCGCCTCCTGCCCACTGGGGATTGGGCCCACAACCTGGCCATGTGCCCTGACTGGGAATTGAATCCGTGACCTCTTGATGCATGAGTCAACGCTCAACCAGTGAGCCACGCTGGCCAGGCGGGACTTCCTTCTTTAAATTGACAGATAGATAGTATTCCATTGTATGGCTATACCATAATTTGTTTATCCTCTCATCAGTTGATTGACATTTGGGTTGTTTTCACCTTTGGCTCTTGTGAATAATGCTGCTCTGTACATTTGTGTACAAGTTTTTTGTGGACCTGTGTTGCATTTCTCTTGGGTAGATACTGAGGGTAAAGTTACTGGATTACATGGTAAGTCTTTGTTTATCTCTGTAAGTATTCCAAGGAAGCTGAACCAGTTTACAGTCCCGCAAGCAATGTAGAATGGCTCCAATTTCTCCACATCCTTGTCACCACTTGTTATGGTCTGTCTTTTTGCTTATAGCCATCCTAGTGAGTATGAAGTGGTATCTCATCATAGTTCTGATTTGTATTTCTATAATGACTAATGATGTTGAGCATCTTTTCATGTGCTTATGGGCATTTGTATATCTTTGGGGAAAGGTCTATTAAGATGCTTTGCACCTTTTTTTGTTGTTGTTAATCCTCACCTTAGGATATTTTTCCACTGTTTTGTTTTATTTTGTTTTATTTTATTTTATTTTATTTTATTTTATTTTAGAGAGGGTGGAAAGGAGGGAGGGAGAAAGAGGATGGAGGGAAAGAGAGAGGTTCAAGAGAGACACATGGATTGGCTGACTTCCACACACGGCCTGACTGGGGCCAGGGATTGAACCTGCAACCCAGGTAAGTGCCCTTGACTGGGAATCAAACCTGTGACCCTTTGGTGCGAGGGCTGATGCTCTAATCACTGAGCTACACCGGCCAAGGACCTTTGCTCATTTTTTAAATTGTTTTTTAATTATTGAGATGTGAGAGTTCTTTATGTATTCTACAACAAGTCCCTTATCAGATAGACGTATGTTTTCGAATATTTTCTCATAAAGTTTTTTTTGTTTTTTTGATGGTATCCTTAGAAGCATAAAATACTTTAATTTTGATGAAATCCAATTTATTTTTTAGTTTATTCCTTGTGCTTTTGGAATTGTATCTAAGAAATCATTACTAATCCAAAGTCATAAAGCTTTATGCCTCTGTTTTCTTCTAAGAGTCTTACGGTTTTAGCTGTTACATTTAGGTGTTGATCCACTTGTTGAAAGACTGTTCTTTCCCCATTTTATTGTCTTGGCACTCTTGTCAAAAAAGATTGACCAGGGTTTTGTGGGTTTATTTCTGGACCCTCAGTTCAGTTCCACTGATCTTTATGACTGTCCTCTGTCAGTACTATACTGTCTTGACTGACGACTGTAACTTTTTAGTAAGTTTTGAAATTGGGAAGTGTGAGTCCTCCAACCTGGTTCTTCCTTTCCAAGATTATTTTGGCTATTCTGGGTCCCTTGAATTTTCATGTAGGATCAGCTTGTCAGTTTTTGCAAAGAAGCCAGCTGGGATTCTGGGGGATTACACTGAATCAATCTATAGATCAGTGTTGAGAGTGTTACCAATTTAGCATGTTAAATCTTCTGATCCATGAACATGGAATGTTTTTCTGTTTATTTAGATCTTTCATTTCTTTCAACATTTTGTAGTTTCAGAGTGTAAGTTTGTATTTCTTTTGTCTAATTTATTCCTAAGTATTTTATTTTATTTTTTGATGCTATTATAAAAGGAATTATTTTTTAACTTTAATTTTTGGATTATTCATTGCAAATATATAAATATAAAAATTATTTTTTATGTTGATTTTGTATCCTGCAACCTTGCTGAACTAGTTTATTAGTTCTATTCGTATTTTAGTGGATATATTAGGATTTTCTGTTTGCAAGATTATGTCATCTGAAAATACAGTTTTACTTCTTCCTTTTCAATCTGCTATGGAAACCTTGGTATAGCCAAAAGTCAGGAAGAGGGTGATTTACTTTAAACGGATCTGTATGCCTTTTACTTAATTTTCTTGCTTAACTGTTCTTGTTAGAACCTTCAGTACAATGTTCAATAGAAGGGTGAGAAGAGACATCTTGTTTCTGATCTTAGAGGGAAGCTTTAGTCTTTCACCATTAAGCATGAGGTTAGGTATGGGTTTTTATGTATCTGCTCTTTATTAGGTTGAGGAAGTTCCCTTCTTTTCTTATTTATTTATTTATTGGTATTTTTATAATGAAAAGACACTGGACTTTGTCAGGTGCTTTTTTTTTTAATCCTCACCCGAGAACATTTTTGCATTTATCCTCAGATAGAGCAGGAGGGAGAGAGAGAAGAAGAGAGAGAGAGAAACATCAATGTGAGAGAGACACATCAACTGGTTGCCACCCGCACAACCCCAACTGGGGCCCAGGATAAACCGCAACCGAGGTATGTGCCCTTAGTGGGAACCGAACCTGGGACTCTCTGGTCCACAGGCTGACGCTCTAACCGCTGAGCCAAATTGGCCAGGGCGTGTCAGATGCTTTTTCTGCATCTGTAGAGATGCTGTGTGGTTTTTGCTTTTTGTTTCATTGATATGATGTATTAATTGATTTTTGAGTGTTAAGCTGATCTTGCATTATTGGGATGAGTCCCACTTGGTCATGGTACCTAATTCTTTTGATATACCATGTTGGACTCGGTTTGCTAGTATTTTGTTGAGGATTTTCCTGTTTGTATTTGTAAGAGGCATTTGTTTATAGTTTTGTTTATTTATGATGTCTTTGTCTAGTTTCCCCAGAATATGCTGGATTGATTTTTGCTACCAATTAAAGATCTTTCCTGCTTGGCACCCATACTTAAGGTCTTCTAACTAAAGACTAACAGAGGTCAGGGGTGGAATGTATTTCTGGCTCTGTCCCCAATTTTCTGTGTGACCTGGGATAGGTCATTTTACCTTTCCTAGCCCAAGTTTTCTAATCCATAAAGAAAAGGTGTTGGGCTTAGTTATATACAAAGTATTTACCATCATTAAGCTAGTATGCTATGGAATTACTATGGAAACCTTGGTATAGCCAAAAGTCAGGAAGAGTGGTGATTTACTTTAAAAGATAATTCTGGCCCTGGCTGGTTTGGCTCAGCGGTTAGAGCGTCGGCCTGTGGTCCCGAGAGACCCGGGTTCGGTTCCCGCTAAGGGCATGTACCTCGGTTGCAGTTTGTCTCTGGCCCTGGTTGGTCGTGCGGGTGGCAGCCACTCGATGTGTCCCTTTCACATCGATGTTTCTCTCTCTCTTCCTCTCTCTCCCTCCCACTCTACCTGAACAAAAAACAGAAAAATGTCCTCAGGTGAGGATAAAAAAAAAAAAAGATAATTCTGTTTTACCAAAGGGTTCATAATTGAATCCCACTGAAAGCAACAGTTCTCTGATGCTTTTTGAATATGATTCCATTTATAACAATTTAATTTATAATGAGCTCTTTAGGAACATAATGATTACCTACAGTAAGACACTTTGAAAGGTTTCAGTGACATCTTAGTTATCTGTGAGAATGACACAACTCTCCTTTTTCTTTTTTTACTCCTCACCTGAGGATATTTTTTCTATTTATCATCAGATAGAGTGGAAGGGAGAGAGAGAGAGAGAGAGAGAGAGAGAGAGAAGGAGAGAGAGAAACATCGACATGAGAGAGACACATCGACTGGTTGTCTCCTGTACCCTTGACTGGAATCGAACCCATGACTCTTTGGTCCATGGGCTGATGCTCTAACCTGTGAGCCAAACAGGCCAGGGCACAACTCTCCTTTTTATTATACATGCATAAATATATATTTGTGTATCTATATATATTTTTATAGTACTTTTCCATTTATTCACACTATCCCTTCGTGAGAAGAGTAGGCAGAACTTGTGCTCTATCTTTAGTTTTATAGGGTACATTATGAAGGTTAAAAATATAAATAGGTTATTGGTAGTATCCTAGCCTAATTCCCTAGAGCCTAGACCTTAAAGGAAAACCCCTTAACTTTCTGCCACAAGTTATAGAAATTCAGAAAATTATATATTTGAGCCCTTAAGTCAAGGGGGAGTTAAGTATATTTCGTATTTGTAGTCCAAGAGGTGAAAAACCTTGTCAGGTGGTGTGTCTCCTGTCGTATCATACCCTCTGCTTGATATTAACCTATACTCCAAAGCAAGGAAGAATCTGAAACCACAACTTTCCGGGGTCTTGAGTGTTTGGTGGGCAGGATTGAAAATAAAACTGATGCTTGGTGAAAATTCCTTTGGGGAATGTGCAGCATAATATCAGGTGTTGACTGAAGCCTCACAATTAAATACACTGTTGAGAGATGTCAGTCTCAAAAATGCAGTGGGAGGGAGAGGTTTCCACAGTTATCTCCTTTGAACTCTCATAATGATTTATAGATGTCTCTATTCCAGTGATTTTCAACCTTTTTCATCTCATGCATGCATAACTAATCACTAAAATTCAGCAGCACACCAAAATTGTATGTTTTGCCTATCTGACCAAAAAAAGGTATGATTTTGATTCATTCACACTGGACGGCTGTTGTTGGCTGTTGTCATTTTTTTGACAGTCTAAGGGAAAAGAGGTTCGTGCCCCTGACTAAACAGGTACTGCACATTTTAAAGATTCTCGCAGCACCCGGGTGGAGAATTGCCATGCTATGCACCTCAAAGGTATGAATACTCCTGCATGCCTCTTGTTTGCCAGGGAAGATGGATAGGATCTCAAATACTCTTGTGAGGTCGCTGGTTCGATTCCCAGTCAGGGCATATACCCTGGTTGTGGGCCAGATCCCCAGTGTGGGGCATGCAGGAGGCGGCCAATCGATGTTCTCTCTCATCAGTGTTTCTATCTTTCTCTCCCTCTCCCTTTCTCTCTCTCAAATCAATAAAGAAAAATAAATAAATAAATAAAATAGACTCTTCCCCTCATTCTCTTTGTCTCTATCAACACCCCTCTGGGTTTAGATGTAGCTGTTTGTCTGAAAATCATGTAAGTTCTTTGGACTTTATAAATTTATTTTATTTTATTTTTATTTTTTTTTGTCAATCCTCACCCGAGGATATTTTTTCCATTGATTTTTAGAGAGAGTGGAAGAGAGGGAAGGAGAGGGAGAGGGTGGAGGGAGAGAGAGAGAGAGAAACATCGATATGAGAAGGCACATCTATTGCTTCCCAACCGGGGCTGGGGATTGAACCTGCAACCCATGTACGTGCCCTTGACTGGGAATCGAACCCATGACCCTTAGGTGTGTGGCCGGTGCTCTAACCACAGAGCAACACTGGCCAGGGCTGGACTTTATATCTTTCTAAAGTGGTTAGTGAGGTGGCTATCTCACTTAAAAAAAAAAAATTCAGGAGGCACCCTCCCTTGTGACTGTAGGGAGAATAAAACAAGGACGCAAAGTTCCTGATTTTTAGTACAGTACTCGGTATTGCAGTTACTTTATTTCACACAAGTTTTTGTGTAGATGTGCTACTTTTTATATAATCAGTGTGTTCCTGGCAAAATGTGTAAAATGTATTTTTATAGAATATTAAATTATTTGAATATATAAGGTGAACTTACACTTAAAATAATTTATGGTTAACTCTTGATTAAAAAATGTTTTTATTAAGTTCTCGTTTTGTGGCTTTACTCTTATTATGTAGATATGCCCTTATAGTGCTGTTTTCTGACCCCATTCTTATAATGTAGGTAGCTACAAACAGGTAAATGATGAAATCTTGTGTGGTAGGCTTGAATAAAGACACCCCCACCAGTGTCTAGGTCTAAACCCTGAAGCCTGTGACTACATGGCAGGGGGACCTTGCAGGTGTGATGAAGTTAAGGATTTTAAGGTGGGAAGAGTATCGTGGAATATCCAAGTGGGCCCATTGTAAGCACAGGGTGCTTAAAAGAGGGAGCCGGGAGAGTCAGAGAAGGTGATGTGAAGATGGGAGCAGAGGAGAAGGACATGTGATGAAAACAGACGGGAGTGCTGCCGAGGGGCCGTGAGCCAAGAGACGGGGCAGCCTCCAGAAGCTGGGGAACACATATGCTCCTGGAGTGTCCAGAAGGAACACAGCTCTGCTGATCCCCGTGATGTTAGCTCCACAAAACCTAGTTTCAGACTTCTGAGCTCCAGAACTGTAAGGAAAACAATTTAAACCATGAAGTGTATATTAATTTTTTACAGCAGCAGCCGGAAACTAATACATCTTGCTTAAAATTGGATGAGCCAAGAGATAATTTTGTCCCAGGCCTGGGTAACTGAATATGATAACAATGTGAAGCAGTCAGTTATTTAAGCCACTGTTTTAGTAGAAAATAGTAACAAGTGTTGTGCTTCATAGAAGCACAATGGTGTCTTCTCTAAGGAATCCAGGAAGACATTCCTTTCTGATCTTGGTACCAAGCCTAGCTGAGCTGCTTTTGACCAGCTGTTCTGTTTTTCATGGGAATCCTCTGAAGTGGGTCCCTGAGCAGAACCCTTTATTCAAGTTGGTGGCTAGAAACTTCAAATCTCAGGGCTACACCACATAAACTTGTGGTCTGGTGTGCATCTTGAGCTGCTCCCGGTACCATTTTATGTACCTTTTCCTTCCTTCCTTCCTTCTTTTTTTTTCTCTTTCTCTCTCTCTCTCTCTCTCTCTCTCTTCTTCTCTCCCTCCCTCCCTCTCTTTCTCTTTTTCTTTTTTTTTGTTATGTTTTATAGTTAATCCAAGTAATTTGCCTTAAGTTTTTTCTGGACCAAGGTAGAGATTAGGTAAATATTTAATTAAATAAATACACATATAAATACCTATATACATACTGTAAATAATATGGAAAATATGAGAAGATACTTGATTTTTTTATCCAGTGTTTTGCTTCTTAAGTAAAATCTCCATCAGATGGTTATTTGTGCTATTTTTATATTTCTCCCCAAATGGAAAAGAGTGAGTTCTCTAATTATTTAATAGCACTTTTGGTTTTAAAAAAATACATAATGAGACAGCTGTAAAATAGAGGCATACTTTTCAAGAGTTCTAGTGGCAAAAAGGTGGAGACTACACACAGGGCTGTTCTGTACTGGGGGATTTTCTACATTAGTGGAATATCCCATTATTAACTGGAAATTTTAGTCAACTGAAGCACTCTGTCTTCTGACTACATCAGTAATCTGGAGTGGAGTTAGATAAATCCTTCTAAGAGGACAAGCTATTTAAAATATGTAGTAAGGAGCCCTGGCCAGTTTGGCTCAGCGGTTAGAGCGTCAGCCTGCGGTCCAGAGAGACCCGGGTTTGGTTCCCGCTAGGGGCCCGTACCTCGGTTGTGGTTTGTCCCCAGCCCTGGTTGGTCGTACGGGTGGCAGCCACTATATGTGTCCCCTTCACGTCGATGTTTCTCTCTCTCTCTCTCTCTCTCTCTCTCTCTATCTGAACAAAAAATGGAAAAATAGGTGAGGATAAAAATATATATATGTAGTAAGGATAATGTTTCATGTCATATCTAAATATGATGCTGCATTAAGAGGGCATGAGCACTGAATCTTAGAGGTAGATTTGCAATAATCCTTTCCAGTGAACTTGCACCTGCTTTCAGGTATAAAGCATTTGTTTGTTAGGAAATACCATAATTAGGGCTGCATTAGGACAAATATAATGGGGTCATGCACGTATCAAACTCATAATTTTGACCTAATTTTGCCATATATAAGTTGGGCAAAACAGCCACTGTGTTTTTTCATCCATTAGAGATTTGTTGAATTCAGGCACTGTACCAAATGCGGGGTTGTAGCAGGGAACAAATTAGACATGGAGTCTGCCCTCACTGAGCTGTACCTAACAAAGACCTTACATACATAACCATATAACTAACTGTGTGATGGCAATTGTGATAAACTCTGTGAAGGAGTGTAGGGTTCTGTGAGAGCGTCTAACAGGTGACCTGGCATTGTGGGAGGGGTGAGAGAAGGCTTCTGCGAGGCGGTAATGTTCACGTAATGTCCTTATTTCTGTGGGGCGATGTGGAGGGGTAGGCACGTTTCTGCCAAGGGAAGAGACACAGATGGTCCTACAGGGGAAGTGGCTCGGCACACCGGGGTTACTGGAAGAAAAGCCTCTGTGGCTTGAGTATCATATCCAGGCCGGAGAATCACAGGAAATGGGACTGGAAAGGTAGCCAGGGCTATTTTGTACAGGGTTTTGTAGATTATGATGAGGTGTTCAGGCACCGAAAGGTTGGTGAGAAGTGTGTTTTGCATGGTAAAGATTGACTCCCATTGCTGTGAGGAGAAAGGGAGGAAAGACTGTGTTAAGGGAGACCAGTTAGGAGGCTATTGCAGAAGTTCAGATGGGACATACTGGTTTGGATTAGGTAACAATTAGAAATTAAGAATTGTGAATATATTTGAGATGTACTTAGAAGATAGAATCAACAGAATTTGTTGTTGTATTGATATGGGATTTTCTGGCTGGAACAAATGTATGTCTGAAGGTGTTTTTTGTTCAGGTAGAGTATTAATTTCCTATTGTTGCATAACAGATTATCACAAACTCAGCGGCTTATAATAGCACCCATTTATTAGCTCACAGTTCAGTAGGTTGGAAATTCTCACAGCAGCGCTGAAATTAAGGGGGCAGCCAGACTGAATTCATATCTAGAGGCCCTGGATAAAAATCCACTTTCAAGCTCATTCTTGTATTTGGCACATTTTAGTTCCTGTGGTCTTCAGTCTGAGGTTCCAGATTCCTTGCTGGTTGTCACTAGTGTCCTCTGTCAGTTTCTAGAGACCTGCATTTTCTTTCATTTGGTTCCTCCATCTTCAAATCCTTTCCATGCTTTGACTCTGACGTCTAGATCTCCTTGTCTGACCTACAGACCTTATGTGATTAGGGCAGGTCAACCTAGATAATCTTTCTCATAATTGCCAATTGATTTGGGACCTTAATTATGTCTGGTTACATCTGATAAATCCCTTCATTACAACAGTGGTGTATTAAATTCACTCACTCAAGGGCAGGAGGTGTTGCAAAGGTTGCATTGGGGTCATCTTAGAATTCTGCCTTAGAATTCACAGATGGCAAACCAGGGGTGGTGCATATGGAGTGGGCAGAAAAGAAGGGATCCAGTTTTATACAAAGTTTGAGATGTCTTTGGCATATTTTAATGGACATATATGGTAATAGTAATCATGAAAGCTTACTATGTGTTACATAGTAGGTGCTTTCATCAACTCATTTAATCCACACAATAAGCTTATGAAGTGAATACTGTTATTACTATTCCAATTTTTAGTTGGGGAAACTGAGTCTTAGGTCACTGACTTGCTCAGGGATACCCAGGAAGTAAGTAGAAGCACTAGTTTTGACACCCATGCATTGTGGCCCCAAGGCCCCTCTAAAGCACTGTGTTCTATGTCATCAGTGGGTATGGGTCTAGAACCTGGAAAAGCTGTCTAGGCTGCAGATACAAATCTTAGCATCTTTGGCACTTAGATGCCATTTAAAGCCCGGGTATAGAAGAGATCACCTTAGGAGAGATTGTAGACTGGAGAGAGAGAGGAAGAGAACTCAGAACTGAGACCTGTAAAACCCCAAAACTTAGAGGATGGATAGAAAAGGACTTGCTAAGAAAGGGTATGGCGAAGGAACAGCCAGAAGAAAAACCAGAAGAAAGCCTAGGGACATTGTTGGAGGTATGGGGGCCAGGGAGAGAGGTGCTTCATGGGCTGTTTGTCAGATCTGACTGACCGCTAATGTCCTTGGCAAGAGCATTTTGGTGGAGATTTGGTGGGAGAAGCCAGATTGGAACAGGTTGAGGAGTGGATGCAGATGAAGATAATTTTTGAGAGACTTGGTTCTTCTGGAGGGGATTAAAGAGAGATACTTAGCCAGAGATGAATGTAGGGTTTGGGGGTGGGGGTGTTGTTTTAAAATGAGTGATGCTAGAACATGCTTAAATACCACTAGTCTGGATCCATGACAGAGAGAGAGATGGAAACTACACAGACAAGAGGGGGTAGCTGAGAGCATCAAGGTCCCTGAGCAGGGGCCACGGGGGTGGTGGTGGGGTCAAGATTGGCCTACTGCTTCTATTGTAAGAGGAGAGAGGAGGGGGTGGGGGAGGGAAGGATGTAGGTGCATTTGTAGACTTGGTGGCAGGAAGACATGGGAGTTTTGAGCTCCTGGATTTTTTTCTTTTCTATGAATTGTGAAGAAAAGGCAATTCTTTATTCAAGAAGAAAAAATAACATTATTGTTTTAAAAACTTGTTATTCTGATCTTTTAAAATTCTTAGCTATAGGAAAACACACAAGTTGGCACAAAGTTTACATGCTACCCAGATGAAACTTTGTAGAATGTTGTAGAACAGATTACAGAAAGGTTTTCGGGCATCACCAGTGAAATGCTCTGTCCTTTCCATAGAGGTCAGTTCCCTAAACGTGCTCTCTCGATCATGCCAGAATTCTTAGTCAGCATCATGTTCTTTTTCTTCTTTTCGATGTGTTTTATATTTAGTTCAGCTTCAAGTTAAATTTGTTTGGTACACAAATCGGGAAAAAGGAGGTTGTTAATGCTTTATAAGCATTTATTTCCTTACTGACACAGTTTTCACACTGACTCAATGATGGATTCCCCAGATCAGTTGGATAAGTTGACATTGCTGTGGTATACACCAAAAATACAGTGAGTCTTGAGGGTAGGTGACCCTGGCAATAAGGGGAAAGTGGGCCGCACTGTTTTAAAGTGCACAGATATTAAATTTAACTCTGTTCTGCCTCCAGCAGAATGCTGTCCAGAGACATGGTTGCAGGCCCAACCACAAATCTAAACAGCTTCAGAATAGCTTACCACCTGGCAGTTGAAAGGAACTCAATGTGCTGGCTCTTTAGCTTCTTTTCAAGCTTCTTTTCTAGAATTGAGCTAATTGGAGCCTGCAGACGGGGGTTAAAGGTTTTAGAGTTCAGAGTTTTATAGTCCTGTCCACACTATGCTGGATAACCCCTAAATTAGAGCTTATCGGGCAAATTGTCTTATAAATGAATTTTCCCCCGACAAAAAGAAAACAAGCTAGAAGAGCAGAGGAAGGGTTTTTTCTCACTGCATACAATTGTCACCTTTGACTGAAACTAAATTAGTTCAAGAAGCTTGTGTTTTTTAATGTTGAGTAAGAAAAGACAAGATTTTTTTGGTTTTGTTTTGTTTTTTAATCTTCATACGAGGATATGTTTTTATTGATTTTAGAGAGAGAGGAAGGGAGAGAGAGAGAAAGAGAGAGAGAGAGAATCATTGATGTGAGAGGGACACATCGATTGGTTGACTCCCGGACATGCTTCCACTGGGGATTGAACCTGCAGCCTTTTGGTGCACTGGACAGTGGATGCTCCAACCAACTGAGGTCCCCGGTCAGGGCGAAAAGACAAAGTTTTATAAGAAAGATTATTTTACAGCTTTATTAGGTTGGTCCCAATAAATTAGATGCTAAATGCATATTTCCTAATTGGTATATTAAGAACAAATCCAGCCCTGGTCGGTTTGGCTCAGCGGTTAGAATGTCAACCTGCAGACCAGTAAGTTGCAGGTTTGATTCCGGTCAAGGGCACGTACCTCTCTTGCAATTCATCCTTGTCCCTGGTTGGGGTCGTGCAGGAGGCGGTCACTCGATGTGTCCCTCTCATATCAATGTTTGTCTCTCTCTCTCTTCCTCTCTCTCCCTCCCACTCTACCTGAACAAAAATGGAAAAAATGTCCTCGGGTGAGGATAAGAAAAACAAAACAAAAAAAAAACAAATCCAAACATATTAAATAAAGATGATTGAGTCAGACTGTGTACTTACATCTCTCTTTTTTTTTATCCTCACCCGAGGACATTTTTTTCCATTTTTTTGTTCAGATAGAGTGGGGGGGGGGGGGGGAGAAACATCGATGTGAAGGGACACATCGAGTGGCTGCCACCCGCATGACCAGCCAGGGCCGGGGACAGACTGCAACCGAGGTACATGCCCTTAGCGGGAACTGAACCCGTGTCTCTCTGGACCACAGGCCGACGCTCTAACGACTGAGCCAAACTGGCCAGGGCCTTACATCTCTTTTTGAAATCTTCCACTTCCTCAGAGAACTTTATTTTTTCTCCCCTTTTCCTGATCCTCATATTCTTCCCACACCACAGTTGGGTTTGTTTAAAAAAGTCTGTGGCCCTCTCATTTTTGCTGTTACTCCCTTCCCACCAGCTTTTGAAAGAGCTGTTTATACCAGCTGTTTCTGCTTCTTTATCTCCTAGCCACTCTTTGATGTGACATCAGGCTCCCATCTCAGTCACGCCACGGAAACTGTTCTCCAAAATGACTTGGCTCTCCCTGTTTTCCTAACCAGGTGGGAATGCCTCCGCTTAACCGGTCCTACCCTCCCTTTCCCCAGGGCCCCTGCTCTTCCTCCTGGTTCTTCTCTGTCGCCGACTGCCCCATCTCCCTCTGTCATGGCTGTCACCCCCCTGCTTGTCTCTTACACGTCGGGAGTCCACTGTCCGCTGTCTTTCCTTGTAACTGGGGAATCAAATATTGTCATGGCTCAAACTACCATTTTCCATGTTTGCTTAGATCTCTTTCTTGAGTTTTTATCAGTTACTCCCAACTGTCTACGGAACATACACCATTTGGATACCCCACAGGTTCCTTACCCTCTCAAGTTGAATGATGCTTTTCCTCCAGCTTTCTGTATTTATTCAGTGTCATTGCTGTTCTGCATCCTGCAAGGACCCTTCCTCTACCTTACATTCTCCCTGCTCACCAATTTTCTCTCCCACCTGTGGCAAGTATAACTTGGGACTATCTCCTTTATCTGTTTCTTGTTCACCATTACCACTACACAGTCTTAGTTCAGTGTCTAACCTAGTAATGGCGACCACTTCTTGAGCTTTATGTGTTAGGTACTCTGCCAAGCATTTTGCGTGTCTCATTTAATTCTTATAACACAGCTATGTGATTAGTATTGTATCTGGCACCTCTTGGCACATGCTCACTTCCCATCTGCCTTACTAAGAGTCCAGCCGTGGCAGTGACAGTTCTGTATGGGCATTCACTCACTCCAGATTGACGGCATCTAATTTCAAGCATGCATGCTGCACATTTTTCACTTTCTGCCCCAGGACATTGACTCCTACTCCAAAATTTAGGACCCTGGGGAGAGCTGACTCAGCAAGTACAAGTGTACATCCCAGAGTGTAGGGTGTTACTGTCCCAGTGGGGCAACTATCAACTAATGGAGGATGGGAGTTGATAATAAATGCTTCTCTGTATTGATCCTAGAGTAGAACAGAAAATCCTGAGAGGCATTCTGTACATTCCTCAAAAGGTCCAGATTTAATGGAGTTGATAATGCATCCTTGCATTGGCTTTTCCTTCTTCCCAGTTTCAGTCTCCTGAGTTCTTCCTCATCCTTCTCACTGGGGTGACCTTCCAAGTAAATCGCTTGCACATGGGTCCTGGCTAAGACGGGTAGTACCAACAGTGGCTCTTGAAAGCATACTTTGGATGGGATATTGGAGGGGACCACTGACTGGTGAAACTGCAGCAAGGGCACCACTGCTGGTGGGAGTGGTGATGAAAACTCGGCATGTTTCCCGGCCGGTGTGGCACAGTGAATTGAGTATCATCCCATGGACTGAGAGGTCCTGGTTCGATTCCTGGTCAGGGCACATGCTGGGTTGTGGACTCAATCCCCAGGGGTGGGGGGTGCAGGAGGCAGCCGATCAGTGTTTTTCTCTCCCTTCCTCGCTCTCTAAAACATAAATTAAAAAAAGAAAAAGAAAACCCGGCATGTGTGACAACACAATTGCTAAGATGCCTCACCTGCAGGGGACTGGGACTAGCACGGAGTGGAAGGCGAAGGCTTGGGTTATATGATTGCTCTGGGACTTGAGTGGAATGGGGACAGTGGTGATTATAAGGACTCTGAAGCTGACTAACCTCTTTTACCTTCAGAAGGCTTGAAAATAAGAATGACAGACTTTAAGCCAACCAGTTATTGATGCAGGGCACACTGTGAAAAGAGGGGCTCCATGACAGCATTTGAAAAGGTCCGATTGTCTGCAGCCACAGGGCTGATGATGCTTAAAATGTAGGCCCTGCCCTGGCTGGTGTGGCTCACTGGTGAGAGCATTGGCTTGCACATCAAAGGATCATGGGTTCAATTCCCAGTTAAGTTAAACCTGGGTTGCAGGTTTAACCCCTGGCCCTGGTCAGGGCTCATGTGGGAGACAGTCAATAGACATAGCTCTCTCACATCGATGTTTCTCTCTCACTTTCCCTCTGTCCTGGGTTCTGGGTCAGCACTGGCCACAAGAGACATTTTGAGCAAGATTTAGAAGACAGAAGTGAAGCAGCAGCCATATTTGTTTTACCCGTGAAGGTTGGTACTAGGCATGGTGGCCGTTGCCACACTTGCTGCTGGTCTGCTGTGCCACATTGCTGGCGCCGAGCTTTAGCTAGGCCTGCAACTCCTTTAGCTCCTGTTGGACCACCTCCATCAGTTTCGGAGAATCCTGGGCCAGTGTGTGCATCTTCTCTGTAGGTCCCCCACATCACTGAAGTTGGAGCATGAAGGTAGTGTGACATAGACATGGGTTCTTACTTGTCTTCGTGGGTTCCAGCTGGCCTTTAGGATTCCAGTTTATCCTTGCTCCTTCCCACGTTCCAGCTGCCTTCTCTGCTGTCTTTGGGGTCAGCCTCAGGTGCAGAAGCAACAGTCTTACATGGACAGTTCAACTTACTCCTACACCTGTGTGAAGTCAAACTTTATTCGGTATTCATCATAGTGGTTCTGCCTTTCTTATACATTCTTGGCAGGTGTCCAGGGCCAAAGTCAGGGTCCTGATGTGGAAAGAGTAGGACCCTGAGACGTCAGATCGGAACATTTGGGTTGATGAGCCGGAGAATCTGAACTCCTGAATTTCCCTGAGTCCTCTGGATAGGCAGAATCAGTGCCTTGTTAGAAGAGAACAGCCTTCCCTTACTGGGAGACCATGCAGAGATCCCCTTGAGGTGGATATCTCACAGCATGCTCGTCTTCCTTCAGTCTACTCCCTCCATACCCCTGTTACTTCTAGAACAATAACGAGACACAATCTCAGCTCAGTTCAATCAGGGGTGTTCTTGGTGGGAGGAAATACTGAGGTAAGTAATTCCAGGACCTGGTCAAGTATGTACTGATAGGAATAGGAGGAGCATGTGGGGGTGTGAATGTTGAAGGTATTGGACCAGGAGTGACAGAATAAGAAGGCTGGATAGGGGAGAATTTATTCACACGAGAGCACTATTCATATCTCAGGATTTAACATCCTAATAACCTGGTCCCAATATACTGCTGAGATGGTTTCTTAAAACTTGGACATGAATATGACCTACAATAAATAAGGTAAATATACAAGAATTACTTTGATAAAATATCAAGGTCAAAAATTTCAGAGAAGAGAGGCTGTTACATTGAATTTACTATATGAGACTGGAGAACACACCATTTGACTGTGTTCCTTAGGCGGGTCCAGCATCATTCCCTCACATAATAAGTGAATGCACTGGTGAAGGGAAACCGGCTGGGCTTGATAGGAGAGACTTCCATGGGACTGGTTCCCTCGTATTCATAGAAATGATGAGATTCCAGAGTAACAGAGTCCAGATGGTGGTACTTACCCTCAGGGGCAAGGTGGATGAAGTTACCGTAATGGACCACAGTGGCATTTAGTGTGCCCTGACCCACAGAGCTCTGTGGCAATGGCTAATAAGTCATGGGGCAAGAAAGATGTCCAACCAGCCAGGATGCTACTTGACTTGTATGGGTAAGACGGTCTCTAAGGGATCGGAGTCTTAGTAACCTTGCCCTTGTTGGACTGTGGTGGCTCCAGATGCCTGTTCAGCATTATTCACTGGGCATGGAGGCAACAAGAAGCTTAGTAAATCCCTCGAGTTTAAATAAGTTCCTCCCTGTCACCATCATATAGTAGCTACACTAGCTCCTCCTTAAAGACTCAGTGACCAATATGTTTATTTCTTCTCTAGTTTTATTGAGATATAATTGACATATTACATTGTGTATGTTTAAGGTGTGCAAAGTGATGATTTAATACACATATATTCAATGACGGAGGCAGAAGGGAGTTTGACCTATGTTCCATCAGTTGCCTCTTAAGTGCCACCTTACATTGTCTTTAAACTTCCTTTCAAGCTTTGACTCACTTTACCCTGACAGTGTCTTGTCTCAGGATGTTCACTGCACATCATTTCCTTTCTGCTCCAGGACTTTTCCAAGATCCACTCGGCAGGAATTCAGGTAGGAGGATACAGAGGAGAATTCAGCCTAGGGCCTGGAAGTTAATGCTCACCCTAGGGCCGGGAGCCAAAGGAGAAATGCTTCTCCTTGTCTTTGCACAGGTAATTCTAAGAGCTTTGCAATCATCCTTAGAGAGTAAGATCCAGTTGCCCAGAGCAGTGAGCATCTCAGTAAGGTACCCTTTTACTGGATCATGCTCCTTTCCAGTTTCACCCTCCTTGGTCCTTTACTCCTCCTCTCAGTGTACACATCCTTTTTGATGTTCTGCTTTTAGGAGGAACCAAGGCTCAGATAAGTACAATTGTGTGTGTGTGTGTCTGTGTGTGTGTGTGTGCTGTCCATGTGACTGTCGGTCCATATGTGTACCTAACTACCTTATTGTCCATCATCCATCCAGTCAGTCACAGACTACAAGTAAGGGGCATAGTGTGGTAAAATTGCTCAGCACAGCTTTAGTAAATGGTAGAGTTTGAGTTTTAAACTGAGTTCATCTGAAGCCAAAACACGGTCTCTTTTTCCTTGATTAATACTGCCTTCTTAACTGAAGATGAACTCAATAGGCCTTAGTTAGCTTCTCCTTCAAAGCCCTCAGTGATTTGGCCTTACTGCCTGTCCATATGAGTTGTTGATAGTTCACCCGTCTAAAGTTGTCCCATGTATGTGCTCATCCCTTTGCCAATAAGATTTAAAGTCCTTGAGTGATGTTTACTCTTCTCCTTGCTATCCTGTAACTTAAATACTATGATATAAAGTCGATACATCATATGTTACGTGATAAAGGGAAAGAAAAGGAAGAGAACAAACATACTTGTCATAGGCACACAAACTTATTCATAACAAAAGAAGGAGGAAATTACTCATGGCATCTACAGTCTTCATTTCTGAAACTGGTTACACGATTCTTTTATCACTGCCCTTCAGGGATATCCCAGAAAGGAGCTGTAGTGTTGTAACTGTCTACTTTTGGATGGTACTTTCCTGTTGTGCAGAACCATCTGTAAACCAGGCCCTAGGCTTGTCTTTTCTGTCCATTGCTCTCAGGGCACCCCTTCAAAGGCTGTGGGTGCAGCCAGGCGTGTGAAGGCAGTGCTGCAGGAGTGGGGCCTACGGGCATCGGGCCACTTCTTGACTCGTGCCTTCGGGGCCTGCTCTGCCCCGTCCCATGTATACTACTTCTGCTGGATGATGGAGGACGATCTGCTCTGCTCGGGGTCCACCGATTTCAATATTAATCTTGTCCAAAACACCCCTATTGAAACACCCAGAATAATGTTTGACCAAATATCTGGGCACCCTGTGATCCAGCCAAGTTGACACATAAAATTAACTATCATAAAGAACGTGGGACAATTGACAAACCAGAATAGGGACCATAGATTAAAATTTTTTATCAATTTTAATTTTTAGAATTTGATAATATGCTGAGGTTACTTAAGAGAACTTTTAGGAAATACACACTGAAATATTAAGGGGTAAAGATGCACGATGTGTGCAAACAACTCCGAATGTGTGAGTGTGTGTGTGCTCATGAGTGTATGTATAAGAGTAAGCAAATGTGGCAGAGTATTAAAAACTGATTATGAATTTGGGAGTTGTCTGTTATTTTTACAACTTTGGATTTTGAAGTCATTGTAAAATAAAACAAACACAAAAAATGTAAATGGCCAGGAAACACTATAGTTGTGTTTAGAAGCACAAAAGATCTGTGACTTTTTATATGGCAGCATAATTGTGCTGATACCTTTGTCATAGAATTGGAAGCATTAATAGCTTCGCTTGGTTTCAGGGGAATGGGTTACACAATTTAGGTTTGAAATAAGCAAAGGAGGGGACACCACGGGAGTGGCACCCTGCCATAGAGCTCCAGGGCCTGCAGTTGCCTCCAGGGCACTCCTTGACCTTTTTTCTTCTAAACCCCAGACCTGGAGCATGGTTGTGGTGGAGAAAACATAGTTAAAAATTGAAATAGGGAGGAAGGATGGGACAAGACAGGATGAATTTAGTTTCTTTGATCTCCAGTGTTCATAGAATGAAAGTAGATAGTTCAGTACGAGTTAATATTAACATTTTTATTTTATTTTATTTATTTTTTAATCCTCACTTGAGGACATTTTTTCATTTTTTATTTAGACAGAGTGGGAGGGAGAGAGAGGAAGAGAGAGAGAGAAACATCGATGTGAAAGGGACACATCGAGTGGCTGCCACCCACACGACCCAACCAGGGCCGGGGACAAACCGCAACCGAAGTACATGCCCTTAGCAGGAACTGAACCCGGGCCTCTCTGGACCGCTCTAACCGCTGAGCCAAACCGGCCAGGGCAATATTAACATTTTTAAAATGTGAGATTATTCTTGAAAAACAAGCTGGCAGTAGCCTTATGAAAGTTTATAGTTGTAAGCACAAATTATTGCAAACTGGTATTTGAGTCAAAGCTGCTACCTTTAAGTGCTAATAGAAACCAAGTTGGCACTATTAGGCATGTGTATTCTGGAAAATAGAAAAAGGAAAGCATATTGATAAAGGACTTTTTCACAACAGAATTAAGTGTAGAGGTAACAATAGAATTGCAGTGGAAAATGAGGTTATGACTTAGGAGGATCAAAATGCTGCTGTATTTTCTTACATCAAACTGAAATCTGAGCCTTGGGAGTATTAGAAACTATTTTATTGCTTGCATGGAAGGTATAATTTAAAATATATCAACAAATACTAAAATAATTTTGCCTTGCTGTAATGGTTTAAGTTTTTACCGTTTATGTTTTTTGCTTGCCAAAATACTGAAGTGTGACTTCTACTGTAAATGAAGGTGTATCTTAAGAAAAGGAAAGACAGGCAAGTGTGAATAGTATGGTTCTGTTCCTCATCTGTCTAGATTTAGGTTCGAAGCATGATTGTCTTTAAACTGTCAGACAGTAATTTATAAACTAACACTAAGGGAACTTGCTTTTGAAAATAAGTCATAAAAGCTTCTGTACAATCCTTTTATGTGCTATATTGTTCCCTAAGTTATCTTTTTCTTAACATTTGTGTATATTAATTTCAGTCATATATTATGGCCTGGAAATGAAATATTCTACTTGACTATTCTTTTAAAACTATGTTTTATAATAATTGCGAATTTTCCAATAACCTGACTACAGTACATTTTTTTGTTGTTGTTAATCCTTACCAGAGGATATTTTTCCATTGATTTTTTTAGATAGAGTGGGAGGGAGGGAGAAAGAGAGAGAGGGAGAGAAAGAAACATCTATATGAGAGAGACACATCAATTGGTTGCCCCCCACATAGGTATTGAACCTGCAACCCAGGTTCGTGCCCTTGGCTGGGAATGGAACCTTTGGTCTGTGGGCGAATGCTCTAACCGCTCAGCCAAACTGGCCAGGGCTACTATAAAATTCTTGACTGTCCTTTGGCCATTATCATTTGGAAATTCTACAGACCTTTTACGTACTTAGTTTTAATTCATAAAGCTTATGTTACAGATCTATACATACACACACCACTGCATATTAGTGATATGCTGTTGATCACATGCAATTATGGCAAGAATAAAAGAACTTGTAACATTTCAGAATAATGCATTAATAAATAATCTTTTAATAAAATTGAAGAACAATTGGCTTAGATGATGCAGTGTAAGGTGTCTCAGAAATGTGTTCATTTTGAAAAATAAGTGTTAGGCCTGGCCGGTGTGGCTCAGTGGATTGTCGTCACATATTTTTAAAAAAATGAAAAATAAGTGTTAGTAGCTTTAAATTGCTAGTTAGAAGTATGTGACTTTTATGCCCTGGCCGGTTTGGCTCAGCGGTTAGAGCATAGGCCTGCGGTCCGAAGAGACCCGGGTTCGGTTCCCGCTGAGGGCATGTACTTCGGTTGCAGTTTGTCCCCGGCCCTGGTTGGTCGTGCGGGTGGCAGCCACTCGATGTGTCCCTTTCACATCGATGTTTTTCTCTCTCTCTCTCCCTCCCACTCTATCTGTACAAAAATTGGAAAAATGTCCTCGGGTGAGGATTAAAAAAAAAAGAAGTATGTGACTTTTCTAAAAAGTTAGCGTTAACTTTGATAAGTAAATAGATTTGTATGCAAAACAATCACCACATAAACATTAAGAAGATCGTTGCTGAATCTGAATATTTCTTCTTTATAATACTCATGTTTAAAAATGTTTTTATGATTCTTTATAGCTCAATTTTCTTTGAGGTATAATTTACATACAGTAAAATTCACCCTTTTTGGCATACAGTTTGGAGTTTTGACAAATGAATACAGTTCATGTGAATCTTTAAAACATATTTTTATTGATCTTAGAGAGAAAGGGAGAGAGAGCTGGAAACATCAGTGTGAGAGAGAAACATCGATCCGCTGCCTTCTGCACACCCCCTACTGAGGAGTGAGCCCACAACCCGGACGTGTGCCCTGACTGGGAATCAGCTGAGCCACACCAGCCAGGGCCGCGTGAATCTTTTTGAAAATTGATCTTGTCTTTTACTCCGAATACTTTCTGATCTTATGGTTGTGTAAGGATTATCTTTTCAAACTTTAAAGATTGCACAATAGCGATTTACAATTTAATAATTTTAGTAATTTCCAATCTCTTCACTTTGCTCTTAGTAGTATTAGTGAATAACATATCAGAGAACTTCCTTTTTCCTCTTTCCCTGATTTCAATGCCTTAGTCTAGCTTTATTGTTTCTGGCCTTGACTAATGCACCAGTCTGTGTATTGGCTTTGCTGTCTTCCATGTGAATTCCTTTCTAATTCATCTTCCACACTGCTGCTGCTGGTCTTTTTAAGGCGCAGAATTGCTTATCTTTATCCTCTGCCTAAAGCCTTTCATTGGCTCTCCACTGCCTTTAGAACAAAGTAGACACTTTTTTTTTTTTTTATCCTCACCTGAGGACACCTTTCCGTTTTTTGTTCAGGTAGAGTGGGAGGGGGAGAGAGGAAGAGAGAGAGAAACATCGATGTGAAAGGGACACATCGAGTGGCTGCCACCCGCATGACCAACCAGGGCCGGGGACAAACTGCAACCGAGGTACGTGCCCTTAGCGGGAACCGAACCCGGGTCTCTCGGGACCGCAGGCCGACGCTCTAACCGCTGAGCCAAACCGGCCAGGGCCAAAGTAGACACTTTTTCAAATCTAACAGTGTGATGAATGGTTCCTGCCTGTGTCTTGCTGTGCCTTCTTCCCCCTTCCTTCTCCTGCATTACTGCCTGCACTAATTGCAGATTTCTAGATATGCTTTGATTTGTCCTCTTCTTGGTGCTTTTCTGTATGTGTTTCCTTCTGATATTCAGGCTTTTTTCTGCCCTGCTGTCCATCAGCACCTAACTTCCTCAGACCTTCAGATGTGGTAAGATGCTCTCTTGTGCTCTCCTGGTCTCTCTGTCCCTCATACCTCTCTAATAGAGCTTGCACCCTAGGGCTTTTTCCTTCTTCTTCTTCTTTTTTTAATCCTCACCCTAGGATATTTTTTCATTTTTTTTTTCTTCAGATAGAGTGGGAGGAAGGGAGAGAAAGAGAGAAACATCAATGTGAGACACATTGATTGGTTGTTTCCGCCTGACCCCAACCGGGCAGGGGATCAAACCTGCAACCAAGATACATGCCCTTTACTGGGAATTGAACCTGCGACTCTCAGTCCACTGGCCGATGCTCCAACTGCTGAGACAAACCGTCCAGGGCCACCCTGGGGCTTTTCTCTTGCCTGAGTGCCTCTCTGGACCATGCGCCGCTTGACATCAGAGTGTGTCTGCTTCAGTTTCCCTGTGCTTTGTACAATATCAGATACATGTCAGCCTTCAGAATGCTTGTTCAGTAAGTAGACTATGTAGTTCTATGTAGAGTGTGATGGTTACATAAAACCTATGAAATAGGAAAGGAGAAAAAAAATGTATTATCAGAATAGTGGGCACCAGAATTCCTGGTGTGGTGGGAACTGCCCTGGGGGCATTGTCTTAATATGAAGTTCACTTAGGGATGTGAGTATGGATGGGAACAGGGGCTGAGAGGTCAGAAAAGGAGGAAGCAGCTTGACAGAAACAAGGGGAAAGATTTGTTGGTTTTGTTCCTAATAGGGAAGGGGAGAGAGAAAGGAGAAAAATCAGAAAAAAGAGTCAACACCAGGAGTTAGGTGAGATAATGACCCTCTCCCCCAAGGATGGAAGATGGAGAGAGATAAAGAGTAACCCTGTTTTGAATTCCCTTCTCTCAGGAATTGATAGGAACCATGGGAGAGTGGGAGTCTTTGACTATGTGGGCTTTGAGTCCATTTAGCCTAGATCATAAAGAACTGACAAGCCCCAGCTAATCACTAGGCTACATACACAAGAAAAGACAGGAAATGAATGCACAAAACAAGCTTAGCTAGTGTTAGGGTGATGTGGTTACAATTGCCCCCATCCCTGAGACTCTCTCTATTCTGGTCATGATGAAAGTTTGAAAGAGAAATGTAATATTTTTCACCAATACTGGGAAATCAGAGATTAATGTTGATTTCTTAAATATTGAAGGTGCTAGAAAGGGGAAGGTGAAACTGATTATTGAGAGGAATAGGGAATTTGGGCCAAGACGAAAACTCCTTTCTTTACCAAAAACAGGAACTTTGTGATTAACTTGTTAGACTTTGTTTTCTTTCATTTTTCTTTTTTGAATTAATGACCTACTGTCTAAAATTGGACAAAGTTTTGTGTAGACAGTGTTTAATTTTTGAAGTTGATGATGTTCTGTAGATTCTAGATTTATAATAATTTATGGCTTTATTTTTTCAGTTTCAGCTGCAACAGCTGTAAGTTTCTCTTCTTCATATTGCATCCACAAGTAAATCTCATAATATTACTTTTTATCATTGTTCTCCTTTTCTTCTGAAATGAAAAAAAGTCAGAAAACCATTGACAGGATAACAGTACACTACTGCCTTGTCTTATATACACATAATGGCTATTACTGATATGTTCCTTGGTAGTGGCAAATACGATTTAGTGCTGGATCATTATGTTGTTGGTTTACTTTTTGTGCTCTGACTTCATCCATGTAGCTATAGTTATCATCACAAAAGACTGATGTATAACTCAAGTGACATTTTCTCAACTTACAGTGAGACTATAAACAGTAAATACACAAAACATTTGTGTGGAGTCAGACTGGACCTTGTTTCTGCAACCTCAGTACTTGAGTTCTGGCTAAGAAAGAATTCAGAGCCAAGATTCAGACACAAGCAGAAATTTACTGAGAAAGTCACGGAGGTAGAAGAAGTGAGCTGTGGAAGAAGTGAGCCAGATGAGCTGTGTGCGCTCAGGAACAAGTTACAGAGGCAAAAGAAGAGGGTCCTTAGAGCTTAGGAGAAAGAGAGAAACAAGGAAAATGCTCCTGGGGAAGAGGGTGGAAAGGCTCCCTCGAGCTCCATAGAACTTCGAAGGGCCCTCATCCTGAGGGTGTTTATCTGGAGGTCTCTGGAGGATCCTAGTAGCAGATTCATTAGCTTTCCAGGTGTGTGCTTTCGGGGTCATGGTCTCTACTGATTGGTCAGCACCCTGGCAGGGGGTCATTAGTCAATGCAGCTGGTCCTGATGGCAGCCATGGCATTACTTGTCTGGTTTTGCTACTTTTCTGGGCCTGGAGCTGAAACACAAGTGAGGCCTAGATGTACAGTCGTCCCTCGCCACTTCACACTTCGACTTTCGCGGCTTCACTTTATCGCAATTTTTTCAAATATATTCATTAAAAAGTTGATTGAGACAGTGAAAATGATACAGTGCACGCTCGGTTGTCTGAGTCAATTATACACCCTGTATTACAATTACAATTAAAATTACTGTACATATGGACTGTGGGCCTATGTATTCGAGCACCCCAGGACTCCTTCAACGCCAGGGGCAACCGCTAGAGTCTGGACCGGAATAACCGCGATAAACGAGGGACGACTGTATTTGATGCAAGTCAGAACTTCATTGTCCTGGGGGCTTAGTGCTTAAGGGCTATTTTCTGCCCCCTTGTTCATTCCCCCCTCTTAGGGGGTCTAACCCACATGACTAGCAACATGCCAAGGGAGGAAAGGTCAGGGGAGAGGCTGAACTGCATGAGCAGCACTATGCTAGGAGAGGAAAGGTTACCCTGGTCCCAGCCCAGTTTTGTCTCTTGCTGGGTTCCCAGGGCTTTCTGCCCTGGTGACCTTAGATACCTGGCCTATTGTCCTTGCTCTGCCCATGTCTTTCTAACTGCCTGCAACAATTCTTTCCTATTTTGTCTCCTTTATATCCCCATTCCTTTAAGAGAATTGTTTGTATCCAGTGCTTTTAAGGATGTGGCTTTGTTTTTCCATCCCCATCCCTACACCCCGGCCTCCCTGCCTAGACTTGAGGATACAACTACAATTTGGGATCCCCTGATGGACGAGGTGCATAGGGCAGAGTACTGGTTGGGGAGTGGAGGCGGAGAATGTGGACTTCCCCGCCCTCTCAGGGAGCACCAACCTGAAGCTCTCAGAACCACTGTTTAGGGGTTTTATGGAGGGCTCATTATGTAGGCATAACTGAATGATTATGGCCATTGTTGTTATCATAATCTCTAGCCCCTCCCCTCCCTGAAAGGGGAAGGATAGAGGGTGGGGTTGAAAGTTCTAGGTTTTTTCCTAGCAACCAGAGCCCCATCCTGAAACTCTAGGGGCTGGACTCCCAGCCGCCAGTCATCTCAAAAGACACACCACTCTGGAGTCCTAAGCTTTAGGAGCTGTATGCCAGCCCCTGGGGGCAGAGACCAGATATATTTGTCTCATGCCACACTTTGACCTCATTATCAGTTTTTTATCAGACATCCTTTCTTTTCTTTGATTCTATGTCCTACTCATTTTCTAACCATTTCTCTGGCTCTGTCATCTTGCATCCCCACTCCTGATCATTATTAAGACTCATTCTTCTTTTTGGGTGGTCTCCTGCGGGGCTTTCTCCTGCACGTTTTAGCCGTTGCCCCTTTCCTAGAAACCTTGTGCGTTTTAGGGGAGGAAAATAACTTTTTTCTCTACCTTTCTGAGTTCTCAGTTGGGATTCCTATAACAAAAGACATTAATAAGAGGAAAGTATACAAATGTATTTAATATAAGTTTTATATGACACAGAGCCTTCATAAGGAAATGACCTGACAAAATCGTTAAATCTGAGCATTTTCCCGTTAGCTTTGCAGAGGAGGGGGAAGTTGTGGAAAAGGGATGTGCTGGGACGAAGGGTCTGAGGTAAGTGGTAACTGGGGACACTGAGGAAGGCCTGTTTGTTCAGACTCCTGTGTCCCTTGACTGCAGAGATCCGGATGCTCTTTTCCTCTGGGTAGAGGGAGGGCACTTGGCACAGGAAGGGTTTACAGCGGCTTCAGGGGAAGGTCACAGTCGTTCCTGCACATGCTGTCTCTCAGATTCCTTCAGCTTAAAATACTCAGTATGCCAACGGGCTATATTTTGGGGGTAGCATGTCTTGAACCCCATCAGCATTCTGTCTTTTCTCTGCAGAACTTTAGTTCCTTGTGTAGAATGACCTGCATGGCAGCCCTTTTAGGATGTCCTGCTATCACCTCAAAATCAGTGTTGAAACCCCACAACTTCCCCTTTCAGCCTTCCCTTTCAGCTTCCCCTTTCAACAAAATTCTGTCCATGTTTCTACTCAGACCAGACCCTCTGAGCACACATCTGGGTTTTTTTGCGATAATCTCACTATTTTAGCTTTAGTCTTTCCTTGCTGCTGTCCACGTGGCACATTTCTGCTGGAGTAATTTTTCCAAAACTTTACTTTCAGCTGTTCAAGAACCAGCATTGCTTAGGGATTCAGTTAAAACTAATTAATCTGGCATTCCAGGTTTTGAATGAGCACGTTTCATGTGCTTATTTGATGTTATATTTGTACTCTTTCCCCCATATAAACCTGTAATAGCTAATCAGAACAGCCCTTTTATTATTCCCTGCTAGGAAAATACGTATTCCTACTTAGGCTTTTGCTCTAGTTATTCTTCTTGCTCAGAATTACCCAGCGGTTGTCTCACCTTTGCATTTGAGATCCTGCACTTCTTAGCTGAAGCCCTCACACCTGTTTAGGTGTTGGCAGGTGCTCCATGTATGTGTGAAATGAGCAAATGAGGGCCTGCATTCTCAATGAGTGTTTCTAACTAGCTTCACATAATGATATTCCCCTTAATGTCCACAGAAGCCATAATCCTTTCTATTAAATTTCATTTCTCATAGCTTATTGCAAGTTTAATAAATGATTAATTTATTGAATAAAATCTGGTATATGAGTGCCTAGTCATATACTAAAAAAACTTACTTAAAATGGCTTCAAAAGCATAATTTTTAAAAATTCTACTTTAATTATAAAAGTGGTTTTAAATTAAGCCTTTTCTTAGCTTTAACACAGGTGACTCATTGGATCTAATCATGTGTTTTTATTGATTGTTTTCCTCCATAAGAGTGGGAAGTTCCAAGCTAAATATCTAACAACTTAAAAAATTGATCATAGATAATATGCATTATGAATTACATTTGGTAATAGAATTGCCAAGGAAATTGAATGAGAAGCCACTTAGCAATCACAGGTTTATGGCTAAGATCCTGAAAAGGATTAATAATAACTCTTTGGATGGTGGGAATGTGGGAGATCTCTTAGGTCTACTTTAGGCCTCTTCATATTCTTTATTTTTTTAAAAACCGTGAACCTAGATTATTTGATGCTGCTGCTAATACAAACAACAAAGCTATTTAAATTTGGGAGAAAAGACAACTATCCTGTTAGTCTAACTTTGTTGTGTTTTTTTTTTAATTATATCAGTCATATTTTCCCACATTGCAGATTACCCTACTAATATTACACAAGGAGCTCAAGGAATCTAGTTATAGTGTAAGGAACCAAGTATTTTCTATTCATTGATAATACAAGATTTTTTCTTTTCTGCTGTTCATAATTCAGACTTTTCTAAACGGGATCATTTAAATATTGCAATTTGTTTGAGTTTTGACAGAATTTAAAAAAAAATTCATTGACTTTTTATAAAGGGCTTAAATTCAGACTTAAAGGTGATTTCCTAACTAGAAAGTATACGTTATAGGATAACACTAATCAAGAAGTGAAGGATTTGCAATGGGATAGTTTCTAATATTTTAATAAGAAAAAAATGGGTTAGAATTGCTTTGTGAAAGCATTAAAACTGTTCACACCTATCTTTTCTAAATGAATAAACTTAGTAATGCAGTAATATAAAAACTATTAATGCTGTTCATGAGAGGAGACTCTCTAAGCTGATTAACAGCTTAGTAAGAGATGAGCCTAAAGTAGACCTTGAAAAGTGTTTAAATATTTGTTTTAGTTTATGTTTACTAATATTTAACAACTCATATGATGTGGGCTTCAAAATAGATGTCAGATATAAACAATTGATATGATCATACTGTTATGCACCCAACTAAATAGCTCTACTCTAAGTTTTTAATTTGTTTTTAAATATTTTGTATTAATTTTTAGAGAGAGAGGAAGGGAGAGATAGAGAAACATCGATGTGAGACATTCATTGATCAGATGCCTCCTGCATGCCCCCTCCTGGGGATGGAGCCCACAGCCCTGCCACACGTCCGAACCAGGAATCAAACCCGCAAGCTTGCAGTGCACGGGACGATGCCCACCCAGCTGAGCCACATTGGCCAGGGCTAATCTAAGTTTTTTAACTTTGTTGATATTCTTTGTTATTTTATACATTTGTGAAGAGATTTCATTAGGCATTGTTTCTGTGGGAAGGTTAGTTAGGATATAGGGGCTGAGGGTGTGGTTTGGGTGCCATAAAGCTATGGCAGAAATCCAGAAATGTACCCTTATCCCCCCCACTGTACCCTTATCCCCCAGGAGTCATGATGGAACTGTCTGCCAGGAACAGTTGCCAGTCTGATTCAGAGCAGCACATTAATGAAAACTGTGCCAACTTGTAGCACACCACTGGGGAACTCTTCTTCAATTTAAGTGGCTTTGGTGCATGCAGTTTCGGCTTCAGCGCGAAGTGAGGACTCCTACTTCCCTCCCAATCCCATCTAATTAGAATCTTGGGGCCAGCATGTTGAAGTGTGTGACTTAGAAGGTTAGATGGGAGAACAAACTAGTGAGTGAACACCAAGTCCCCAAAGAACCTCTGAATCTGTTAGTTAATTAACTATACCTGGTGGAGAAGTGCAAGAGAATGGCCATTCGGCCCCAGGAGGTCAGGCCAGGCCAGAAATTTGAGGCAAAAAAACCTGGTATGGACTCCACCTACTACTAACTGTGCCCAGTCAGAATTTTGGACTCTTGAGTACTTAGATTAGTAATCTCTCTTACCTTTGAGGAAAACGAGACGGGGGGGTGGGCAGAGGCATACCTGGCACAAGAAAAGGAGCTCCTACAAGCCTACTAAAATGCTATTCTCTTTCATGTATGAGGAAAGTCAGTGGATAGTTCTCTCTCAGTCAGTGGATAGATCAGTAGATTTCAGGCCTATTTCTGGTACAGTCTGGTCCCAGGCATGCAGGTAGCTCCATACCATATGGTCAAAATACTATTTTGGCCCTGGCTGGTTTGACTCAGCTGTTGGAGCGTCGGCCTGTGGTCCAGAGAGACCCGGGTTTGGTTTCCGCTAAGGGCATGTACCTCGGTTGCAGTTCGTCCCCGGCCCTGGTTGGGTTGTGCGGGTGGCAACCACTCGATGCATCCCTTTCGCATCGCTGTTTCTCTTTCTCTCTATTCCTCTCTTCCTCCCACTCTATCTGAACAAAAAAAAAAAGAAAAAATGTCCTCGAGTGAGGATTAAAAAAAAAAGAACATAAGCACTTGCGGATGTTAAAATTCTTTTAAAAAATACTATTTTGGACTTTACTAAGACATGTAATGACTCAGACATGCAGATTTCTGTAATTGGCTGATGTTTATTTCACTTCTAGTGTGAAATAAATTATATAAACATTTTAAGTCTTGTTCTTGTAAATATTAGTATTGTTGCTGGGATGTTTGAGCTTTTGATCTTAGGATAACAGTTTAATGAAGATAAATGTGGTTCATTTTTAAACTTTCGTGCTTAGAGGCTTCTAAGTCCAATGGCAAATAATAGCATAGAAATGAGAACCATTTAAATACCTAGACTCACATGCTTGAATATCTGTTTGTCTTTGCTTAGGATTTTAGGATAAAGTATCATATTACACATTTCCTTTTATATGTGTTGTATTTAACACAATGAAAAAAAACTTTATAATTAATAAATATTCCTCCCATGCGTAAATATGATAGCACTGCCTATTGATTTATTTCTATATATGTAAGCACTTACTTTGCCTAAAAGATGTAATGTAAAAGAAATATCATACAGATATCAAATTCAAGATCTCTGAGAGGGACCTATATCATATACTGTTTTAATTTTATTTTATTCTTTGAAGTTAACTTGCTATTGCAGTAGTTGAAGTTAAAGTAGAAACTACTATTGTTGACTGTAAGAAGACTTTTGCTTCTTATAATGTCGGAATAAGACTCCCTAGCAGAGAACTTATTTACAAAAAAGAAACAAAACAATAAAATCTGGATTTAATACAAAAAGCAACTATTTAAAGCATTTGAGAGCAAACAGAAGCAGATGGATGTGCTCTAATGGGGAGTACACAGTTGGAGGAAGGGAGCTTTTTCACTGATTTTAGCTTCAGACTAAGTACAGTCCATACCCTGGGGATTCTGGTGGAAAAACAGTAGTCTCTCTGGCCAGGAAAACTAGAAAACTGAAACCAGCCAACCTTGTCCACTGAAGATAGTGGAGGAATCTCTGAAGGAAAAGAGCTAGAGAAGAGAGAGTCCTCAAATTTTGTGTACACACATCTATGAGTGAACTCTGAATTAAGCATGAATTCAGCAAGCTCAGAACAGCCCAGCTAAAGATAAAAAATCTGAACGGGGCTAGAGCTGCCTCCTGAGAAACAGGAACCAAACCAAGATATTTGCCTACTAAAACAAACAAAAACCCTAGCTGTCATTGGAGAAAAAAATACTTAGCTAAAATCTTCACAAGTAAACATTTATAATGTTAAGGGTATAATACAAAATTACTCTATATATGAAGAATTAAGAAAATGGAACATATCTTAAGAGGAAAGAAAATCAGCTGAGTCCTACTCTGAGATGAATGAGATATTAGCAATAAGAGACAAATTTAAAGCAGCTACTATAGTATCCTAAGTGAAGTAAAACAACATGCTCTCAGTGGATGAAAAAAAGAAATCTTACTAGACAAATAGAAACAATGAAAAGGAATCAAATGAAGTTTTAGAAATGAAAAATACAATATTTAAAATTTTTAAAAAATCAGTACGTGGATTTGACAGTTGAATAACGATGTCAGAAAAAGAAACTGAACTTGAAGATAGAACAATAGAAATTACTGTAAAGAACAGAGAAAACATAGTAGGAAAAAAATGAATATGGAGTCTCAGGGACCTCTTTCAAACAGTCCAACACACATATAATTGGAACCTCAGAAGGAGAGGAGAAGGAGAATGGAACAGAAAATAATTTTTGAAAAATTAAGGCTAACATTCCCCAAATTCAATGAAAACCAGAAATGTACAGAATATATCAATAAATACCAGACTGAATAAACCCAAAGAGCTCACATCAAGTTATATCAAAGCAAAACTCTTGAAAGGCAAAGATAAAGAGCAAATGTCAAAAGCAGTTAAGAAAAGTGACACATTTCAAACAGAGGAGCAAGGATCCATTTAATGAGTGATTTCGCCTCAGAAATTATGGAGGCTGAGCCCTGGCCAGTTTCAGCAGTTGAGCATTGGCCTGCGGACCAGAGAGTCCTGGGTTCGGTTCCCGCTAGAGGCACGTACCACAAAAAAAAAAAAAGAAGAAGAAGAAAAAAATTATGGAGGCCGAAAGTGATTGGAGGAACATGTTTAAAGTGCTAGAAGAAAAGAAAAAAGCCTGTCAATTCAGAATTTTATGTTAAAGGAAAATACCCTCCAAGAATGAAGGTGATTCCAGAATTAGATAGTGGTGACGATGGCACAACCTTGTGAATGTACTAAAAGACAAAACAAAGCTGAATTATATACTTTAAAAGGGTGAATTTAATGGTATGTGAATTAAATATCTCAATAAAAAATTTTAGATGAAGGATAAAATATATTTTTTAGAAAAAAGAAACCTCAGAGATTTTCTGCACTTTAAGAAATATCAGATGAAGTTCTTCAAGGTTGAGGAAATTGATACCAGATAGAATTTTGGATTCTTGGAAGAGAAAGATCACCAGAAAATGATAAATATCTGCAGAAATGCCGAAGTCTCCATCTTTTCTCTTGATTTCTTTAAAAATTATGTCATAAAAGCAAAACTCATAACATTGTCTTGTGTAGTGTGTAATATATAGAGAACATGTTATCCCATATAATATACAACAACTATTCCATAAAGGATGATTGTGAGGCTCCTATATTTTAAGTAAAATGGCACAGTATTAACTAACTGTAAGAGGGCTGTGAATAGAGACATATGTTATAAATCCTTAGAGCAACAACTACACTAATAATGCAAAGAAGTAGAGCTACAATGCCAAGGTGAAAACTGAAATGAAATTCTATAAAGCATTCAGATGGTTTTTTTACAGTCAGGAAAGTAAAAACATGGAAACAACTGAAAAGGTAAATTAACAAATAATAAGCCTTGGCCAGGTTAGCTCAGTTGGTTAGAGCATCATCCTGATATGCCAAGGTTGGGGATTCAATCTCTGGTCAGGGCACATACAAGAATCAATCAAGGAATGCATAAATAAGTGGAACAACATACTGATCTCTCTCTCCCTCCCTCCCTCCCTCCGTCTCTCTCTCTAAAATCAATCAATAAACAAAAATTTAGGAAGGAGGGGTTGGAGGGGGAAAAGGAGAAACATCTGTAAAAAAATAAATTAATAAAAATTGAAAAAAAATAAATAAAAATAAAAACTTAAAAACACACCATAAATAATAAAACAGTAGATCCAAACCTAACCATATTTAGTTACATTAAGTTGTTAATAGATTAAACTATTGATTTAGCAGTTTAGATGAAAACAAATGGCAATAGATTAAATACACTAGTCAAAAATCCTAGCAGGCTTTTTTGAGTAGAAATTGAAAGCCTAACTCTAGAATTTATAAAAAACATAAAATAATCTTGAAAAAGAAGATCAAGGTTGGAAGACTTATATTATGTGATTTAAGGCTAGACCTAGACCACTGGAACAGAATAGAAAATTCTGAAATAGATCCATACTTATTTGATTTTTACAAAGGAGCCAACATAAATCAGTGGTGAAAATATAAAGTTTTATTAAGTGGTGCTTGAGAAACTGGATATCTATATGGGAAAAAAATTAACCTTGATCCTTACTTCACACCATAGAAGAAAGTTAACTCAAAATGGATCATAGACTTAAATGTAAGAGCTAAAACTATTAAACTTCTAGATTGAAGAACACAGGAGAATATCTTTGTGACATTAGGTTATGCAAGGATTTTATAAATAGGATCCCCAAATCATAGACTATAAAAGAAAAGATTCAATAAGATGGGCTTTATAAAAAATTTTGAAATTTGCTTTTAAAAAGACAAAATAAAAAGAAAAGCCATAGAATTGGAGAATACATTTGCAAAATATATATTTGACCACATACTTTTATTCAGAATATATAAAGAACTCTTACAACTCAACAGTTAAGACGCAAACAACTCTGTTAAAAATGGACACAAGATTTGAACAACCAGTTCCCAAAAAAATGATATACAGATGGCCATAGACCCATGAAAAGATCTCAACATCACTTGACATCAAGAAAATGCAAAATAATACCATATTGTGAGTGTAGAAAATTTGAAAGAATTGACAAGAAAAAACTCCTGCAACTAATAAGTGATTATAGTGAGGTTGTAAGTCAATCATTTTTCTATATACCAGCAATAAACAAATGGAATTTGAAGTTAAAAACACAATACCATTTACAGTAGCATCCCCCAAAATGAAATAGATATAAATATAACAAAATATGTATAATACTTAGAAAATCTACAAAACTCTGATGAAAGATATCAAAGAACCAGAGGGACAGAAGTTGGGAGGAGGCAGAAGAGGGTATAGTGGGGATAAATGAGGATAGGAGACTTGACTTGGGGTGGTGAACACATAATATAAAGATGATGTATTATATGGGTGTACACCTGAAACCTACATAATTTTATTAACCAATGTCACCCCAATAAATCCAATAAAAAATAATAAAGGAGAAAGATATCAAAGTACAAAATAAATGTAGAGATATTCCATGTTCATGGATAGAAGGACTCAATATTGTCAATATTTTGCCCAACTTCATCTATAGTCAGTGCAATGCCAATAAAAATTTAAGCAGGTTATTTTGTATATATTAACAAACTGATTCTAAAGTTGACATGAAGAGGCCAGAGACCCAGAGTGACCAACACAATATTAAAGGAGAAGAATGAGGACTTATACTACTCTACTTTAAGACTTACTATAAAGCAAGACTTACTAGATAGCTACAGTTATTAAGACAATGTGGAGAAACAATAAATAGATAGATTAATGAAACAAAATGGCCCAGCCCTGGCCAGTTTGGCTCAGTGGTTAGAGCGTCGGCCTGCGGTCCTGAGAGACCCGGTTCGGTTCCCGCTAAGGGCGCGTACCTCGGTTGCAGTTTGTCCCCGGCCCTGGTCGGTTGTGCGGGTGGCAGCCACTCGATGTGTTCCTTTCACATCGATGTTTCTCTCTCTCTCCCTCCCACTCTACCTGAACAAAAAATGGAAAAATGTCCTTGGGTGAGGAAAAAAAAAAGGCCCAGAAACAGACCTCTGTAAGTATAGTCAAGTGATATACGAAGAAACAAAGACAATATACAATGGAGCAGAGAAAGTCTTTTAACAAATGGTACTAGAAAAACTGGACATCCACATGCAAAAAAGTGGCTCTAGTCTAGACAAAGACCTTACATGTTCTCCCAAACTTAACTCAAACAGTTCCACAGATCTAAATGTAAAACAAAAAACTATAAAACTTCTAGAAGATAACATAGAAGAAAACCTGAATGACCATGGGCATGGTAATGACTTTTTAAATATAATACCAAGAATTGATAAGCTAGACTTCATTTAAATTAAAAACTTCTGCTCTGCAAAACATTTCAAGACAATAAGATGAGTCACATACTGGGAGAAAATATTTTCAAAAGACACATCTGATAAATGACTGTAAGCTAAAATATACAAAGAACTTTTAAAACTCAACAATAAGAAGGTAAACAACTGATTTAAAAAATGGGCCCTGGCTGGTGTGGCTCAGTAAGTTAGAGTGTCGTTCCATGCACTGAAGGGTCATGTGTTTGATTCCAGGTCAGGACATATATCCAGGTTGTGGGTTCAATCCCCCATCAGGGCGCTATGGGAGGCAACTGATCAATGTTTCTCACATTGATGTTTCTCTCTCTCCCCTTCTCTCTAGAATCAATGAAAATCATATACTTGAGTGAGGAGGAAAAAAATGGGCCAACAACCTTGCTAGACACCTAACCAAAAATATATAGATGGCAGCCCTGGCTGGTATGGATCAGTGATCAGAGTGTTGGCCCACACATGGAAGGGTCTCCGGTTCAATTTCTGGTCAAGGGCACATACCTGGGTTGCAGGTTTGATCCCTGGTCCCAGTTGGGGTGGGAGACAACCAATTTATGTGTCTCTCTCATCTTCCTTCCTTCCCTTCCTCCCCTTCCTTCCCTCCTTCTCTCTCTGTTACTGTCTCCCTCCCTCCTCCCTCCCTCCCTCCTCCCTCCCTCCCTCCCTCCCTCCCTTCCTTCCTTCCTTCCTTCCTTCCTTCCTTCCTTCCTTCCTTCCTTCCTTCCCTCCTTCCCTCCTTCCCTCCTTCCCTCCTTCCCTTCTTCCCTCTCTGTTTCTGTCTCTCTCTCTCTCCTCCCTCCCATGCTCCCTAAATTCAAGTGAAAAAATATCGGGTGAGGATTAACAACAACAACAAAAAAGATGTACAGATGGCAAATAAGCATATGAAAAGATGTTCTACATCATGTCACTAGGGAAATCCTGAATGCTGACCACCAAATGTTAGTGAGGATGTTTGGGAATGCAGAGTAGTGCAGTCATTTTGGACGTTTCTTACAACAGGAAACATACTCTTATAACATGATCCGACATTCATGCTCTCTGTCTTTGATATTCACCCAAAGGAGTTGAAGACTTATATCCACACAGAAATCTACACACAGATGTCTATAGCAGCTTTATCATTAATTGCTGAAACCTGAAAGCAATTAAGATGTCCTTTATAGGTCAATGGATTAATAAACTGTGTTACATCCAGACAAAAGAACATTATTCAGCACCAAAAGGGCATGAGCTATCAAGACACGAATAGACATGGAGGAAATTTAAGTGCATATTACTAAGCGAAAGAAGCCAATCTGAAAAGGCTACAATACTGTATGATTCTAACGTATGACATTCTGGAAGAGGCAATACTGTAGAGACAGTAAAAAGATGAATGGTTGCCAAGGATTAGCAGGAAGGAAAGGATGACCAGGTGGAGCACAAAGGATTTTTAAGACAGTGAAACGACTCTGTATAATGCTAAATACATTATACAGATGTATATATGATACAGATGGTAGATACATTTGTCTAAACCCATAGAATGAACCACACCAAGAGTGAACCCAGTGTAAGCCATGGACTTTGGGTGACAGTGATGTGTCAGTGTAGGTTTATCAGTTGTAACAAATGTACCACTACAAGTGGGGGATGTTGATAATGAGGGAGGCTATTCAGAGTAGGGGCAGAAGGCAAATGGGACATTTACGTACTTTCTGCTCAATTTTGTTGTGAACCCAAAATTGCTCTAAAAAATAAAGTCTACAAACAGATATTTCACCCCCACTAGAATGGTTAATAGTAAAAAGAGTAATTGTACCATATATTCAAGAGGACGTGGGACAGATGAACCTCTCATATATTATTGGTGGGAATGCAGAACAGCACAACTGCTTTAATAAAATAGTATGGTAGTATCTTATAACGGTACATACGAATATACCATATATGCAGCAATCTCATTTCTAGGGATTGACCCAAGAGAGATGAAAACGTGTCCACAAAAATACTTTATTATAGCCCCAAACTGCACACGATATGAATCTGACCAACATGTCCATCAGCTAGTGAGTGGAAAAGCAGGTTGTGGCCTGTCAGTCCTATGGAGTCCTGCTCTGTAATAAAAACAAATGAACAACTCATACACACAAAACCTAGCTGAAACGCAAAACCATATATGAAATTCTAAAAAAGTTAAAACTATGACTGGAATTAGATCATTGGTTGCCTGCACTGCTGGTCTGGGAAGTGATTGGCTTCAAAAGGATATCCTGAAATTTTCAAGATGATGGCACTGTTTTATATCATGGTTGTCATGGAGAATTCACAACTGTACATAATTATCAAAATTTATCAAACTGTCATTTATGTGAATTTTATTGTATGTAAATTATACCTTAATAAAACTTAAAGATGACAATTATAGGTTTCTGGAGCTCAAAAATCTTTAGTTAATTTTCGCTTTGAGCAAAAAATTTACCCATGAACTGTTTGCTTCTTTCCTCATCACTTCATGAGGAATAAAAATAAATAAATAAAATCAGAGTTAAATGGCGAACAATATTATTTTTGTTTCAATACCAGTGAAATTATAATTTTTTTTTTAATCCTCACCCGAGGATATTTTTCCATTCATCTTCAGATAGAGTGGGAGGGAAGGAACGAGGGGGAGAGAGAGAGAGAAAGAGAGAGAAACATTGATATGAGAGAGAGACACCGATTGGCTGCCTCCTGCACGACCCCGACCAGGGCCGGGGACTTAACTGCAACCAAGGTACGTGCCCTTGCTCGCTCGTAATCAAACCTGCGACTCTTTGGTCTGCAGGCCCTCACTCTATTTCTCGGAGCCAAACCAGCCAGGGTTTTATTTATTTATATATTTATATTTCTAAATAAAAAAGTTACTTTTGCCCTGGCCGGTTTGGTTCAGCGGTTAGAGCGTCGGCCCGACCTGAGAGACCCGGGTTCGGTTCCCGCTAAGGGCATGTACCTTGGTTGCAGTTTGTCCCCGGCCCTGGTCGGTTGTGCGGGTGGCAGCCACTCGATGTGTTCCTTTCACATCGATGTTTCTCTCTCTCTCTCTGTTCCTCTCTCTCCCTCCCACTCTACCTGAACAAAAAATGGAAAAATGTCCTCGGGTGAGGATAAAAAAAAAAAAGTTACTTTTTTTCATATCTTCAGAGCAGAAAGACATGAACCAAAGGAATGGTCTGACAATTCCAGATCATAGCTTTGTCAGGATTAAGGTCTCTGTAACCTACCCTGTTGCAGTTACAGCTGCTAGGTCCCCACGTGAGACTAAGACAGGAGACAGAATGAAGTAAAGCTTCATGGGCAGGCTTGGTCTTTGGTACCGTACGCCACACTGAAGGTGAGCTGAGCTGCGCTGGACCACATGGATCTGCTTAACATGTGTTGGTCACTTCACCCTAAACAGATACTCTCTAAGCGTATTCACTGGAATCTCACCATTCTTAACCTAAAAAAGGACGGGAATGTTAAACTCCAGGAGAAACTTGAGGTGCAAATGAGTGTGTTTTTTTAAGCCTGGGGCTGCTCTTAGCAAGCCCAGCATTGGGTTTTCCTAGGACCTGGGGCTTGAGGTATCAGGAAGGGAACAACCTCTCTCAAGTTCTGCCTTACCTCACCAGCCACCTGGGAACAGTCTTGATAGAAAAGCAATACCCACAGTAAATAAACTCTCAGCAGCTAAGCCAAAGAGAGGAGAATCCAAAGAAAACACCTTGAAGAAACCAAAGCTAACATCCTTATCACCTGGAAGCCTTCCCTCCCACCCCTTCCCCCCAAGTACGGAGCGCATCAGTCCCCGTCATCTCGAGCCCTGCTTGAGTTCCCCTTGCAGGTAAAGTGTTCATTTCTTTCAGAAACCAAATAATAGAGGAAGCAGATGATAAACAAAACAGCCTTTCATAGATCATCTGAAAGATCTTTGTGAATGACCGGGGTTCCCTAGATAGTATACTTTGTAGAGCAAAGTAGAATTAATTTGTGATCTCTTAATTTCCTATGAAAGCAATTCTAATTTTCTTGAAGGTATAGTCCAAAAACATCAATCTGTTTATAAACATTTATAATACTACTTATTGGCACATAGCAAGCACTGTCTAAATTTAACTCATTTAATTTTCATCACAACTCTATTAGGTAGGTGTTATTTTATTTTCTGCCATTTTATTATGGATATTTTCAAATATATAGAGAATTTGAAAGAATTGTGTGTTGAACACCCTTACACTAACTAGATTCTGTAACTAACATTTTGTTGTAATGCTTTATCACATATCTATCCATACCTATATTTATCCATTATCCATCTTTTTTTTTGAATTTCAAAGTAAATTGCAGACATCAATATACTCAATACACTTTGAGGGTAGGTATTTTAATTATGTCCATTTGACACTAGAGGGACCTGAGACAAAAAAGTTAAGTAATTTGTTCAAGGTCACACAGCTTTTAAGTAGTAGAACAAGAACTCCAACCAAGCCTGCTTAACCTCATCTACAGAAAGCTGGTTCACGTCATTCATTTATATATGGGTTTTTTTTGTTTTTGTTAATCATCACCAAAGGGTATTTTTCCATTGGTTTTTAGATAGAGTGGAAAGGAGGGAGGGAGGGAAGGAGGGAGGGAGGGAGGGAGGGAGGGAGGGAGAGAGAGAGAGAGAGAGAGAGAAAGAAACATCAGTGTGAGAGAGAGAAATTGATGTGTTGCCTCCCACATGATCCCAACTGGGACCAGGAATTGAACTTGCAACCCAGCTATGTGTCCTTGATCAGGAATCGAACCCGAGACCCTTTAGTCCAAGGGCCCATACTCTAACCGCTGAGCCAAATGGGCCAAGGCTGGTTCACATAATATTAAAAGGCATCACCATAAAAAATAGTTTTGTGGTCCAATAAGTTTGACAAATGTATCTCAGTCTTAAAGATCACATGCACATTTTCATAGGACAGGATCTGTGAAGTTCATTAGTAAAGAAACCTGTTTAACGGTAAGCCAACAATTTTCAAGTTTATTTAGTTGAGGACACCTTTCCCCCAGAATTCAATGGAATATACTTTGGAAAATGCTCATTTGTAAGATATTCTAATTTTGTGTATATAGAACAGAACATGGTTTTGAAGAATTTATATTTTTAAACATAGACCTAGAACTTTAGCCCTGGCAGAGATCTTAGAGTTTATTGAGAGCAGGGCTCTCATTTCAGAGATGAGGGGACTGAAGCACAGGGTGGTCAAGTGACTAATTCAGGCTAAATCATGTTCAAGTGATTAGTAGCAGGAATTAGGAGTAGATCCCAGCCCAGAGCCTGGTGATGGTTTTTAGTAGATACTCAGTAAATATTTGTTGAATAAATGAATACATCTTCTAAATATGTTCAGTTTTTTTTTCCCACTACATATCTATCTACAAATTAAATTTATATTTATTTTCAGATTATATTGGTCAGTAGAGAGTCTTAATACTTTATTTTTATGTTAACTTTGGTAAAAATGTGTAGCTACTAAATTCTAAAATGAAGTTTTATTGTAATATACAGCATACAGAAAATTACAGAAAACATAGCTGTACACTTAACCACCCAAGTTAAGAAATAAAATATTGCTGGTATCTCAGAAGCCCCCTGTTGCTGATTCCTTTAAATATTTCTTTGTTTCTGTTTGGTTTTTAGCAAATTTAACAGGACATGCAGAGAAAGTGGGGATTGAAAATTTTGAGCTCCTGAAGGTCCTAGGAACTGGAGGTAAGTCTGGAGTTAATTATTTTTTTGTGTGCAATTTTTATTCATTTATTTTTGTTACAGATGTTTCTCCTTTTTCCCCATCCTACCTCCCCCCCTCCCCCAGTTAATTCTCTTTGAGGAAAAAAAGTACCTGTTAGTTTTATAACAAAGGATTGATATTCCCAGTACAGAAATCAGCTAAAATTTACAAAGCATAAGGAATCCAACAGTACTATCAAAGAACATGAACAAATGATTCATAGAAGAAATACAAAAGGCTGAATTTGAAAGAATTAGCAAGGATTTCGAAAAATCAATCTCTTTTACCCTGCTATTGGGAATGTAAATTAGTTCACTGTTTACATAGGAGACAGTATTCAAGAAATCACTAACATTTATAGAGAATTGTTACTTGCCAAGTACTCTGTTAAGTGCTTTATAGTGATTGACTCATTCAATCCTCCCTCAACTTTATTGACATTCAGTGATCATTTTGAATAATGAAAAGCTTAACACCCTTCAGAAACCTAACAATACAAGTTTGGTTAAATGGAACATGGATCTGTATGTTTTATAAAGCATACAATAGGATTGAAATGATCTGTATTACTGACATTTTTGAAAGCCCTTCATAATGTACTAAGTTACCCAAAAAAGGTTACAGAAGAGAATTACAATATACCGTTTCCATAATATAAAAAATTTATAAAAATCAGTATTTAACATGTATGTATGTATGTAGAAAAAAATCTCTGGGATATACACCACACTGATACCAGTGGTTGTCCCTAGGTGGTGGGATTTTAGATGATCTTGATTTTCTGCTTTATACTTTTCTGTGTCTTCTGAATTTTTGCTACTATTGTTTTTGCTGCTTAAGAGTCAGGGCCCCATGGGTGTCTGAGATCCCTGCATTTAGAAGGCTCCACGTTTGGTTTAATGCCCTGCTTTCACTGTTCTGAAATTCTAAATAATTCATGAACAAGACATCCCACGTTTTCATTTTGCACTGGGCCCATTGCGTAGCTTGTCAGGACGGCACCGTGTCTCTTCAGCCTTCCCTGGAGTGTGCTGCTCTGTCCTCACCACTGCTGGGAGAACTTGCCGCTTCACTTCCATTCCTTCGGGTGGAAGTGAAAAGCAGGCCTTTACTTCTCTTTTTCCATCCTCAGCAGGCCTGTTTTCTCTTTTCCTGGAAGGGGAGAGAGAACCCCAGAGGACTGACCAAAGAAAATTTTACAAACATGATCTTACTATCAAGAAGCAAGGCACCATGAGTGACTGTTGGAATTAGATGTGAAATATGATATACGTGTTTATATGGTTTCAAAAGTAAAGAGAGAGTAGACAGTAATGTCAAGGAACAAGGCATGCTAAAAAGTGAGCAGATGGATTTGCAAAAGAACCAATAGTACTTCCAGAAGTGAAAAAATAATTCAAATGATAAACTTAGTAGGTACTTTACTGGCAACTGAGATATAGTTAAAGAGAGAAAGCAAATTGAGAGATGGATTTGAGGAAAGTATGCAGAATATAGAATAGAAAAGAAAGAGATGGCATTTATTAAGATATAGAAGACAGACAGAGAAGATTCTGATTGGTCTAATCCAAATCTCAGAAGGAGCTGGTAGAGTACGGAGAGGCACTAACTGTCCAAAGAGACAATAACTGAAAATTTACTAGGATTGATTGAACATATGAAATTGCATATTTAGGAAAACAGAGCAAATCTCAAGCAGACAAGTATAAAGAAATTCTTTTTTTTTTTAATCCTCACCGGAGGATATGTTTTTTTTTTTTTTTTTTTGTTTTTTTATACATGCCCCTAGTGGGAACTGAACCCGGGACTCTCTGGTCTGCAGGCCAATGCTCCAACCACTGAGCCAAACTGGCCAGGGCCCGAGGATATGTTTTTATTGATTTCAGGGGGAGAGAGGAATAAAGAGAGGGAGAGAGAGTAACAATCCTGTGAGAAAGAAACATCCATTGGCCCTAACCAGGGATTGAACCCACAGCCTTTCTGGTATACAGGACAATACTCCAACCAACTGAGCTACCCAGCCAGGGCTAAAGAAATTCTTATACAAATATATTACAGAGAAAATGATGAACACCAGAGACAGACAGGTACCCTAAACACAGCTAGAGAGAAGACTTACTTATGAAAGAACAATGATTAGATTAACAAGTGACCCTTTTCAACAGTGACCATGGAAACCACAGGAGGGTGGAAGAATATCTGCAAAGTGCCCAAACAAAAATAACTGTCAATTTAGTATTATATACCCAGCAAAACTATTTTCCAGAAGAGCAGAATAGACATTTTTAGACGTACAAAAGCTGACTGTGTTTTGTACCAGTAAAAAAATAAAATTTCTAAAAATTATATTACAGGGAGAGAAAAAGGATTTCAGGAGAGTTTCTGAGATCCAGAAAGGATTGGTGAGCAAAGAAAATCTAAACAATATTGTCTGTGTAAAACCATGGTTGTAATGTTGAAATTGTAGGGTTTAAAAAAACAAACTGAAATGTTGGACAAAAGTAGCATGTAATTTTGGATATGATAGGAGTGAGTGTTCTGAAGTAGTGTTCCTCAAGCTTTATCATGCACATGAATCTTGAATGTGTAAATTACCACACTGATTGAAAAAGAAGAATAAAAAAACCCCAAATAGTCCTGTAACTTTTTAAGAAATTGGTCAGTAGGTAAAAGTCTTCCTACTAGGAAAGCACTTGATACGGTGTTAAGGAATTCTGCCCAACATTAAAGACATAGATAATTTTAATCTTTTACAAACTCAGAGAACAGAAAAAGTTGTATTATGTTCTTCAATTTATTATATGAGGCTAGTAGTACAACCTTGATTCCAAAAACAGACAGAGATTTTGTTGGAGGAAAATTATAGGCCAGTTTCACATATGTGAAAATTTAATATCAAATGTATGAAATCAAACCATGTGTGTATTTTCTTTCAACACATTTAATGATTTGTGTCATTATCTACCTCAGCTTTTTGATCACAGGTTTTAAAGATAATTCTTTAAAGGAAAGAATTTACCAGTAGCGTTTTACTTTTGTATCTCCATTTTATGCTTCTCTGCTGTTCTGTGATTGGTTTGCTGTTAGCCGTGGATACTGCTTTTCCGTGTGTCAGCTGACAGTGTACCTGCTTAAAGAACCAAGAAGTGTCACTGTAGCTTTTTCTATATTTAATATCACAGTTCTGATGACTAAATGGAGTAGGTGGGAACTTTTATGAATATAATAAAATCTCAATTTTTGTTCAAGAATTTCACCACGAATCTTTCAGTTTCATTACCTTTTTAAGATAATTTTTTCCCCAACACTATTTAGAAGAATAGAAAAGTCTCATTAGATGTCTTTATGTGTCATGTCAGGTTTTCTTTGGAAGTGAAACTGAAAACACTTCTGATAAATTTATTTTTATATATTTTACACTAGAAAAAAAATGCTATTTATCCAATATGAAGACTGTGGAAATTGGGGTAGAAAAGATATACTTTTTGATATGATACTTAAATGCATGTACTAATTATTCATGAAAAAACCTTTTAGGATATTGATTATTTTTCTTTTTAGCTATCTTGTTTCTTTTCTTCTATAACTAATTGGTTGATTCGTTTCCTAAGCAAGAGACTTGGAAATAATTATTTATTCTACTCTATTTTGACCTTTTTATTTTATTTCCCACAAAGTCCTGTAATTTTTTCTTCAGAATAACCCTTGGAATAACCTTTTCTGTTCCTAGTGCCATCACTCATATTACCTTTTACGTGCATTGTTTTTCATGTTTTCATAACTGGTCTGCCTTTCTGAAAGTTCTCTCTTCCACTTATGCATTTTATATGTATTTTGTTATAAGAAAATATGCAGCCTCATTAAAACTCAACATTATTGCTCTATTCTCCAGTTTTCAGAACTTGCAGTGCCTTTTTTTTCCGGTTAATTATTCAAGTCCAAATTTTGCCTTGCTTTCAGCTTAGCTCTGTTTTCTCCTGTCTTTTTTTTCCAGTTACCATGATACTCCACCTCCTTTCTAGTCCAGTTCATTTTCCTTCACTTCCCCACAATTATGTGTACTTTCCTGTCCTCTGAGGCCTTGCCTTGTCTTGTTCTCCCATCTTTGAGCTCCTCCTCTTTTCTGCCTGTCTAAATCCTGCCCAGATTGCTTCATTCTCTGAATTGTGCTACTGAAACGCCTCTGTTGAAACACAGCACTACCCTGGCCAGTGTGGATCAGCTGGTTGGGCATCAACCCGTGCACTGAAAAGTTGCTGGTTCAATTCCTCATCAGGGCACAGACCCAGGTTGCAGAAGGCAGCTGATCGATGTTTCTTCTTCTCCTCCTTTCCTCTTTCTCTAAAAATCAGTTTAAAAAATCTTTAAAAAAAGAAAGATAAGAAAATGCAGCACTGTGTGGTTCTCTGAATTTTCTTTCACATCTGCTATTTTTCTTCTGGATGGTAAGCTCTGGAGATCACCCCTATATGTTTTTCCAACCCTGCTGTCCTGCCCCCTCCTCATGTTCATAGCAGTATGAAGTATAATAATAGTCTGTCAAGATATCATTCATGCTCTTGTCTCTAGCATTATTCTTGAGATTGGTACTCCAAAGTTCAAGAAATATCTTTGGTTCATCTTTTAGTATTATTTTGTTTCATGATGAAATTTTGGATTGTTTGTGGGAATAATGATTCTGTTTTTATTTCTGCTGCCTTTATTTTGACCATTTTGCTTTCTTTGAGACATCTAAGTACAGAAGAAGTATTTAAACATACCCATTGCATGCATTATTACTAATTCTGATACTTAAGGAAGTGGGCTATGTCTCAGCTAAAAGAATTAAGTATTCTCTTTGAATTTTCTTTTCCATCATACATGATCCATACTTTGGAAATCTTTAGTCATTATGACAAAAGGATAAAATTGCCATGTAACTGTAAAGGGGCAGCAGAGTTGATGTACCCTTCCAATTTTGGTGCATTCACAGTTGAGAAGTACTTAGGTATCAAGGATGCCTTAGAAGGCTCAGGTTTGAATGTTGACATTATTACCCACTTGCATTCCTTGGATAAATCAAGTGAACTCTGTGAGCCTAAGTCCCTATTGGTGTAAGTTAATAATGCCTGTCTTACAATGTTGTTATAAGATTAGTAAAATAATGGATATGAATTGTCAGTTGCTAGATAACCATCAGTTGTGGTTATTTATTGTACAGGGATCTCCTCTGTAAATTTGTACCCTAAATTAGAAAAATAAAAATTATTTAGGACTCATTTATAAGGATAGATTATTAGTTATTTTATATCTGGGAGTAATTTCAACTTAAGTTATATTTCTTTCTTTTTTATAACTGATCTTAGAGAAAGGGAGGGGGAGGTAGAGAAAGAGAGGGAAACATCAATGTGAGAAGAAACATCAATCGGTTGCCTCCAGTGTGTGCCCTGACTGGGGATTGGACCCACAACCTGGGTATGTGCCTGACCAGGAATTAAACCTGCCCTTTTTTTGTATATGGAACAATGCTCCAACCGAGCCACACAAGCCAGGGCTAAAGTTAAATTTCTAATAATAAAAATCTAACAAATGAAAAAATATTTTATAAATGACATGTTGAAATTTTATTATCATTTGTAAGAAGTTGATTTATAAATTACCTTAAAAATAACATGTCAAATGAAAATGTATTTCTTTCTTATTCTTTGTCTTCTCTTAACTATTCAGACATTTTAGGTTAACCTTATTGTGTTTTAGGTTATCAGTCTTATGCTAATGTATACAAAAAAAAAAATGAGTAATGAAACATTTAGATTGCCTGACACATAGTAAATGCTGTATAAACTTTAGCTATTTATATAGCTGTAAGGGAAAGAAGCCCAGTTTCTAAGGTCTTAGATTAGCTTAACACATAAGTGAATGTCTTTTCTCAACAAATGATTTATCAGCCTGAGACATGTCCAGCAGTGGGGAAATGCAGCCACGAAAGATCTTCCCGGTTTCAGGCTTGTCTCTCTTAATCCATTCCTCACAGGGTAGCCAGAGTGGTCTTTAAGTGACCTTTCCAAGATCCTTCTTAAGTGCATGCCACTTCTCTATTTAAAACCTTTCAGTCAAAGGGGTGACATCAGTAATACTTTCAACAATAAAGATAAAAAGTAAATAAAATAAAACCTTTCAGTCCATCCCTGTTGCTCTTGGAATTCATTCTTGCATGTGTATTTATCAAGAGGCAAGTACTATTTTGGGTGCTGGGAATAGAGTTGTGAGCATTTAAAATAGACATATTACATAAAAGCTTGTAAATTAACTAATATGAACCTGATCTTCATTGAATGTAGAATTATTGCTGGGTTATGAAACCCTTGGGATGAGTGACGGGAGAGCACAGAAGTCCAGAATGCCTTGCCTCAGTAATTCTAATGTGCAGTAACCGTCTGTGCTTCAGCGCCTGGTGCCCTCGTAGGAAGATCACGTTTTCCTTATCATGTGGGATTTGTTTTTGTGTCTCTTATGAAAATCATCCCTTACAGGACAGCCTTTGAAAAGTTTTTTTGTTCTTTACTGCACACTTTTCAAAAACATTTTATTACCACCAGAGGGCGCTACACATTGCACTAGACAACTTAGACACCTACTTTTTGGTGACATGATAGAAGGGGGAAAAAAACTTCGGTTGAGTCATATATATAAATGTAAAACTGTTTTAAAAAGTATGATGAATTAGTCATTGCCGTTTTATTCTCTTAAGTGTTGGAAAGTATTCCTATTGAAAATCGTACTTTTAAAAGTGTGTGTTCATTTAATTGTCTAAATTGTCATTGAAAAAAGTTTATAACTTTGCATCTCTGTATACCCAGTATACCCTATACTTCATTGTAAGCCTACAGATATATGGAAATCAGAGAGGTTAAATGTTTGTAATGTTTAATGCCATAATCAAAAGATGATTCCATATGAAGCTGTTGGTTGACCCTGTCTCTAGTGTAAATGCAGTTCAGTATACGTTACTGAATTGTTCACTAGAAGCAGAGCCTGGAACAGGGATTTGGGCGCGCATGATATATTGTAGGAAGGCCCTCAGGAGAGAGTAAGGGCAGCAGCAAGGGCTGGGGAAGAGCTAAGCAGCATGTGATGTCAGCTGGGCTCTAGATTCAGCCTGAACCTATGGGAAGTTCTGGAGCAAGAGTGAGGAGGCCAGCCTCTTGTTAATCATGGCTGCAGGCTGCCTGGGTCCGGGTGGGGCAGGGAATGGTGGGCTGGAACCTCTCAGGAGGCTGTGGCTCCTGGCTGCTTCAGGCCTTTCTCCAGAGCAGAGGACAGCTGTGGGCTATTAGCAGCTGGGGTCTGGGTGCACCAGCCTGTAAAGGTGAGACTTGGCAGTGCACCATTGCGTATGTTACAGATGTTCCTTAACGCTGACCATTAAGACATAGCTATTCAGCTAGGCAAACACCTTGTTTGGTGAGGTACAAACAGAGTGACTTATGAATGTGCTTTTTAGTCATCCTTATTTTCTTATATTTTTCTTTTAGTAATAAGGTCCTCTGGTGAGCACATCCATGGGTAGCTATTTCTAAGTCTAGACTTCACAGTAGGACATGGTTTCCTTCGCAACTTTTTCTTCTTTCCTGCTGGACCAGAATCTTTAGTTTTCAAGTCATTTGGGACTAGGATTAAGAAATGGCTTATGGTTTAGGTGAGTCATTCATAGGGAGAGAGTCTGAAATTGGCCACAGCTGTATATGTAAATACATGCAGTTATGAGCTGGGTCACGGATGTGGTATTGTGGTGCTTTCTCTGAACTTAAAAAGTGCTCATCTAGAACATTATTATTCAATCTTTTTTTAATCTGTAACAATTTTTAAAATTTTCAACCTTCTTACATACTAAGTCGTTTTGTAGAAGCTGTCACTGTTCATGAGAAAATGTACTGGTTTGTGTTCCTGATTCAGCTGTATAACTGTTTTTGACCATTGAAGTAGTTAAGCAAATCAGTCAATGGCCCTTGGTTAATTTAGAAACTAAAATTGGATTAAATTGCCCTGGCCAGTTTGGCTCTGGTTAGAGCGTTGGCCTGCGGACCAAAGAGTCTCAGGTTTGATTCCGGTCAAGGGCATGTACCTCGGTTGCGGTTTGGTCCCTGGCCTTGGTCGGGGTCGTGCGGGAGGCAACCCATCGATGTGTCTCCCTCACATCGATGTTTCTCTCTGTCTCTCCTTCCCTCTCTCCCTTTCTCCCTCCCACTCCCTTCCAGTCATTCTGAAGACAAATGAAAAAATATCCTCAGGTGGGGATTTTTTAAAAATTGGGTTAAATCGAGAATGCTGACACTTTTATTATATCTTTTTCAGATCTTCATTATTATATATCTTCTGGGGAGGATATGTTATGCGTAAACCAAATGGCCTACCTCAGTCTTTCTTAAAAATTACTGCCTATGATTTCATATGCATTTACTATGTCTGTTTTGTTTACTTTTAGCATCTGTTTATTTAATTCAGCATGTTTTGTGTTTATATCTCTTATGTTAGAAGATTAATCAGTTTAATCAGTCCACCTTTATTAAGTTTAGAAATTTTGTTTTCTTGATTTTACAAATCCTGACAGACAGTGACTAACAAAAAATAGTTATCTTAATGGCTCAAATTCTCCTTTTTTGTTTTAAAATCATGTTGAAATACTTGGTTTAATAGGTATGTTTTTTGATGTTTGGAATTTAGTTAGTAATGAAGATCCGTGTTGTGTAAAGGAATTTGGGAATCAGTGTTTCTGTTTGATAAATTATATAAAGTCAAATAAATTTTATTTTAAATGCATTTTGAAATTTACATATTTTCATAGAGGTTTAGAAGTGTTTTCAAAGACAGGAAAAAAAGGGGAACCTAAAAAATAAAAAGAAGAAGAAGAAAGAGCAACAGCCAGATAAAAGGAAATCAATGTTGTAGACACCTAGGTGGGATAAAGGGAACAATCTTTGGCCTACGTAATTTATTTTTCTTTAAAGGAAAGGCATATAAATTCATCTAGAACAGTGGCTTTTAAGCTTTTTTTTACTATTTCCCATGAGATGAAATAGGTACATTTTTATATTGCAACTCACTGTGTGTATTTATATATGTGTGTCGACATGCAGACACATACACTTTTTTCCACTGACACTTACATAGTGTTTATTATCTGCCAGGCCTTATTGTAGATGACTATATTAATTTATTTAATCCCCAAAACACATGATGTAGGAACTGTTACTGTCGCTAGTGAGGAAATCGTGACAGTCACGTTAACTGTTCTGCCCAAGGTCACACAGTTTCTAAATAGCACATGCAGGGTTCAAACCCAGGCAGTCTGGTACCAGTCTGTTTCTAGCCATCATTCTGTGCTGCCCACTTTGTTTTCCTCCCATGTGCTCAGATTTGTTTATGTTTGTATTCATATGCTTATCTATAAAGAGGAAGCAGAAGTGTCATGAAACACTCTCAGTACATTTGGTTCTATTTTAGTTGTTTAAAATGCTGGTTGGACCCACTAAATTAATACCGTCATCCACTATTGGGTCACGGCCCACAGTTTGAAAAAACGGGTCTTCAGAGACTTTAACAAGCACCAAAGTTATCAAATGGCTCATATATCATGGACATGAAATAATATGAGAACAGCACTTTTGACAGAAGATCCAGAGATATTCTTGACAAAGACTAATTTTAGTTTATGTAATCTCATTAAAAAGTGACACACAGAAGATTAAAGCTCAGTCTACTGAAGTCTTTCTGAGTGAAGTCTTCGCTACTGCTGTGGTCCAAGTAGGGAGTCACCGGGATGGACAGTGTTTCTGAGGTCTGAGGAATCTGACATTTCAGATGAGTCTTTAGAAGTTCCAGGGTATGGTCAGTTTCACCACTGAACTCTGTGTATTGATTATGTGGCAGTAACACCGAGATAAAGATGCTTCTCTGAGAATTCTTTCGAGGATGGTGGTTTTACAGGGGCTTGATATATGCTGTTCCAGCATTACTTACCACGTACGTTCAGATGGTCTGTTGACAAGAATACCACTTTCCAAGGGCAGGACAAGTGAAATTTAGAGTTCCAGGGGTGTGCTGTTTGGTTTCATTTCTGACACTGATGTCTTGGGGCGAATGAAGGTCTACAGGGGAAGAAGGAGGGGAAGACAAGTGGATTGAGTGTCAGTGCCCAGGACATATCACATGTGGAAAGATAGAAATCTTTTCCCTAAGTTAAATTATATACGAGGAAGGGATATGGCCAGCCATTCTAATTAGTTCTCACAGAGTGTGGCAGACTAGAAAGCAGTGGCCATATATAGATGTCATTGTGCTAAGATGTTTTCCTGTTCTAAATGGGGACAGCTAAGGTTCCTGGGTTCACTTTCACCAGGGAATATTGCCAGGAATCACATTTAATACATGGTGAAGAGGCATTGCTTGTGAGAGCTCATTGTTTCTTCCCTAAAGGGAAAGGGTTGGCCCCTAAAACCCTACACTGTGGATCTGCATTGCTAATGACTTCAACTTCCTATCAGAATTGTCAGCAGAGGAGGGGCAATTTGGCTGTTTGCTTCCAGAGCTGTTTCTTCGGCCCTTTCCTGTTTGTTAGCTTGTTTATTCTTTTGTTTTCATGCATTCAACATTATTTGAGTGTCTATCATGTGCCAGCTTCAGAGTTACTCGCTAATGCTACGGAGTGAGTGAAATCGGACAAGTCCATAATTTTGTGGAATTTACAGTCTAGTGGAAGGTAGATAATGAAGCAATCACACAAATACCTGAAAATCAATGTTTCTGATCATTTCTGTAATGGAGAATGCATGATGTTATGAGAGCATAAAATCAGAGGACTTGTACTAGTCTGGGAGTCAGGAAGGGCTGGATGGCGGCAGGAGTTAGCTAAACGAGGTGGAGAGACGTGGAGAGCGAAAGGTAGAAGTCAGGCAGTGCAGGTGGTGGGAGGGATTCTATTTATTTATTTATTTATTTATCTATCTATCTATCTATCTATCTATCTATCTATCTATCTATGTATGTTCAGATAGAGTGAGAGGGACACATCGAGTGGCTGCCACCTGCACGACCCAACCAGGACCGGGAACAAACTGCAGCCGAAGTACATGCCCTTAGCGGGAACCAAACCCGGGTCTCTCTGGACCGCAGGCCAACACTCTAACCACTGAGCCAAACCAGCCAGGGCAGGGATTCTCTTTAAGAGCAATAGGAAATCAAGTGTTTGGGGCTGGAATGGGTTATATTTTTAAAAACAATTTAGATGACAGCACAGAAGGCATGTTTTACCAGATCGAGGGGGAAAGCTGGGAAGCATAGCTAGTAGGGTTGATGGCCAAATCATCCTTTACCAAGATCTGCACCGGGAAGGACGAGAAGGGCAGGCATTTCAGCAGCGATGAACACGAGTGGGCCTTCTGTTAGTGGAAACCCTTTCACGTGACATGATTGCTGCGTGGCTAATAGAAAATGTTTAAAATAGAAAATGATTTTAAAAGGATATATATAAATATATTCTTTGAACATACTACTTTTTAGTTAAAATGCATAACTACATACTCACTTGCCAGTCTTTGGATGTAGGCAGAATAGTCTTTCTTTGAGACTAAGTTCTTAAATTACTTATTTTGCATAAACCACACTTGTAATGCATCATCTAAAATTAAGCTTCGGATTCTTTAAAGTGAAGTGAGAATCAGACACATTTGAAGCAATCTGAGTACAAAATTCTTTTGGATTTTCATAAATTTCCCCCCTGGTCTCTTATAGTTGTTTCGCCCACACCTACTTGTTCAGCAGTTCTTTTGCAGTGTCATGCTTTTATCTAGTTCTGCCAGAGCATTCCACCTCATTTTCCTCTTTTCTTTCCTATTTACCATTTTTTTAAAAGTTTTTTTCTTTTTTGATTTTAGAAAGGAAGGGAGAGAGAGAGAGAGAAACATCGATGGAAAAGAACATCAATTGGCCGCCTCCTGCATGCCCCCCACTGGGGATTGGGCCCACAACCTGGGCATGTGCCCTGTCCTGGAATTGAACCAGTGACCTCTGGGTATATGGGTTGAGCTCAACCACTGAGCCACACCGGCTGAGCTCACGTTTACATCTCAGTGGTTATGTGATATTTAGTTAAATATGATAAGATTAACGTATGCAACAGGCATAAGCAGGGAGTGCAGGGAGTATCAGTGACTGATGGGAAGCAGGTGGCTGAGCTGCGTGGGGACAGAAGTGCACAGCGCGCTAGTTACAGGTGTGCACTGTTTGGCGGTGAATTCTGCAGAGGGAAAGGGGAGTAGCAGTTAGTCCTGGGAGTTACCTAAGTGGAAGTCACTAAGAGAGATTTGCCTCTTTTTAAAAGTAGTAGTTCAAGTGCAGTAGTTTATGCTACAAGTTCTGTAAAGACCCAAAGTGTGATATGGATTGTAGGTAGTTTTTACAACATACACAGTTCTGAGCAGCATGAATAAAAGTATGAGCGACAGGAAGCAGTGATCTCTTAGTGGTTGAGGTGTAGATCCTAGTGACAGCAGCACGTTCTAGGCGAACACTGTAATGAAGGAAATAAACCAGAGGCCTCCAGGACAATGGCTCTTAACCTTTTCTTCCAGACTGATGCACGTAAATACATACAAATTTTACATGCATTTAATTTATGGCCTTGTAAATTGATTGCTTTTACAGGCCATACAAATTTTTTTTTTTTTTTTTATTATCCTCACCCGAGGATATTTTTCCATTTTTTGTACAGATAGAGTGGGAGGGAGAGAGAGGAAGGGAGAGAGAGAGAGAAACATCGACGTGAAGGGACACATCGAGTGGCTGCCACCCGCATGACCAACCAGGGCCGGGGACAAACTGCAACCGAAGTACGTGCCCTTAGCGGGAACCGAACCCGGGTCTCTCCGGACGGCAGGCCGACGCTCTAACCGCTGAGCCAAACTGGCCAGGGCCATACAAATATTTTTAACAAATTAATCTCATTATCATTTTAATGCAGAGATTAAAGGCTACTTCCTAAAATTGGTTAATGATTTCAAATTTGATAAAATGAGATTAGTTTAATTATGCTCAAAATAAATTTCAGCCCTGGCTGGTTTGGCTCAGCGGTTAGAGCGTTGGCCTGCGGTCTGGAAATACCCGGGTTCGGTTCCCGCTAAGGGCACGTACCTCGGTTGCAGTTTGTCCCCGGCCCTGGTTGGGTTGTGCGGGTGGCAGCCACTGGATGTGTCCCTTTCACGTTGATGTTTCTCTCTCTCTCTCTCTCTTCCCCCCCCCCCTTTCCCTCCCACTCTATCTGAACAAAAAATGGAAAAATGTCCTCCGGTGAGGATAAAAAAAATAAAAAAACAAACAAACAAAAAAATAAATAAATAAATTTCGGCAAGAAGGCTGCTTTTGTTTAGCTTGGAAAAGTAGCTTGAAATTGTGCCGTGGCATTTGACACAGCAGGCAACGTGAATGTCATCTTGTTTTAAAACTGTCAGTCTGTTTTAACTTTTCTTTATGACAGCAAGTGCCAAAAACCTGATTCATAGTGATTATTGTGGCAAATGGAGTAAGAGTCCGCATTTGGAATAGCGACTGACACCTGCTCTGAGGAACTAGACTTCCCCTGACAATGTTTGGTTCAGTTTACATTATTCCCTTTGTCATCCAGCTATTGAGATCATTGTCAGCAGGTTTGCAACGTCGTGCTGGGTCACGTGGAGTAGAATTATAAGTCAGTTTGAACAGAAGTAACTTATAAGGTAGCTATAGTTCTCCATCCTCTGGTAACCTTCCTGCGGCTTTGGAAGAGTTTCAGTGGTTCTCAACCTTCCTAATGCCATGACCCTTTAACACAGTTCCTCATGTCGTATGTGGGTGTATCTGCATGTGGGCGGACCCGCCTGGAGACCCATAGAGGAGCGGTGTCTCAGTTCCTAAGACCATTGGAAATATGTGTTTTCCGATGGTCTTAGGTGAGCCCTGTGAAAGGGTCATTCGACCCCCAAAGGGGTCATGACCCACAGGTTGAGAACCGCTGGTTTACATAGTTGTCTCGATCCAGTTCTCTCTTCTGAATGGCTGCTTGGCTATGAGAGCACAGGTTTTAGCAGAATCCAAAACGGTGTCTGTAGGGCCTAGACTTGAAAGATTCACCTCATTCATGTGGTCACAGATATCTGTCAAGCTAAGTCAGGAATGAATCCTTCTTGTCTTTTATCCTTGGAATTTACTTCCCCTCAACCTCAAAGTAAGTGGAACTTCTACTTCGAGTTCAGTCAAGTGCTGCAAGGCGGGTCCTTTGGACAACCAGTGAACCCCATGCCCTCTCTGCCCACATTTCTTGACAGTGTCTTGTACAGGTCCTGGCTCTGATGAAACTGATACACAAGGCCTCTGTGAAGATTGTGGATGGCGTGTTGGAAGCACTGCATGCTGATCCAGACATGAGAGTCCTGTGAAGCCTGAAGCCTGGTTTCTGTACCTAAGCAGCAGCTCCAGAGGTGTTGCCTAACTCCATTTCAGGGGCTCCGTCTGAGCAGGGAGCACTAGTATTTATCTTTTTTAACCAAAAGAGTTTTCATCACTAGTAGCCTTTGCAGTTCCCAAAAGACACTTTCACAACAGGAATTCTTCAACAACATCAGCACACGCAAAACTAATGAATTTTTACCAAATCTAAGGAAAGCCAGGAGTTGGCAGCCCTAGAAGGCAGTCATTCATCTAGTGGCAACTCAAAGGAGCTAACATCGCTACCAATTCCAGTTTCAATGGCCTCTCTTAAAATATTGGAAAACGTGTAGGGGTCTGTGGAGTGAATGGCACCATTCAACAGAAAAGCTACTTTACTTTCTCCCCCGGACTACGTTGCACACCAGCTTAACCAGGCCCGGGAGGGGGTTCCTTCACGGTCTGTCCAGTAGAGAATGGGATTCTTCCCCTTTGCAATGTGACAAACGGCCTTATAGGTGCTTCAGCATAGAATGCGGCAGGGCAGGTGATTTATTAGTTGACCACATACTTTAGCGATCTATGCTACCTCATTTATTTGGACTTAAATATGACATTTTTTAAAGTAACAGGAAAGAAATCAAAGAAAAATATTGACAAATTCACAGAGCACATCAGTGGAACCAGCTAATGGTGGGAAGTCCCAGTCGTTGACTTTAAGGTTGGCTTAAGGAATGAGGACAATTTGTGTAGATGAGATGGCCTAATTATGTTTTTAAATGTTTAAAAATTATCTTATAGAACGGTAAAAATTCTGTTTTGTAAATCCAGAGGATATAGAAGGACCAACAGGTGAATATTATAAAAAGGCCTGTTTCTACTCGATATAAGGAACATTTTCTGATATTTGGATCCCCCCATCAATAAAATGGGCTACATGACAAAACTTTCTCCTCTTGGAAGTAGTGCACCGTGTCCATTGCGCCATGATAACACCCGGCCTGTGTTGTGACTTCTGTTTAATGTGTGGCTCCTTACTGGTTAGCCTGTGAGCCCATTCACTTACGGGAGGCAGCTGCGGCGCATCTAAGGTGCAGGCTGAGGAGTCGGGCTGAATGGACAAGCGTGACCTTGGGTAAGTGACCCTACTCTTCACTCCGTTTCCCTAGCTGTCAAATGGGGGCCACAGGAATGAAGTGAGTTAACATAGCTCTAAAGTGCCTGACTAGTACCAGGTGTCAGGTGCTAACACCTTGTGGCCACATGGTCAACACCTGAGCTGGAAGGTGAACATGAATGCCAGGAAGAAGCGGCACAGCATCTTCCTCTGGTGGTGTGGAAGGATGTTCTTCACTGGGGACGATAGGTGACAACAGACTCTCCTCTGAGGACCATTGCACTCTGGAGATGGGGATTTAGGCTAGGTGCCATGCATGTGTGGGGACACAAATGCCCCATATTGCTGAGGACTTGACCTTCCCCTCAGTTAGTGAGTAGCTACTCTGTGGAAGAGAAACCCTTCATTAAAATGTTTTTTCCCCCTTCTTTTCAGTGTTTCTGAATAGATGAACTGTTTTCATTTTTATACTTTAGGTTAATTGGTTAGTGTTGTGTTTTCTTTTCTGGCTTATTTCTGCCTTACTAAAATCTCAATCTGTAATTATTTATTTACAATGAGATGAGACACAAACATTTTGTGAACTTTTTCTGTATTCCAGAATGTGTTTATGATTTTATTACAGTCCAGAGTATCTGATTTCTGTATTTGTGAACGATCATTCTTGTACCATTTATGGTGACCGTGGTCTCTGGCGTCACACTACTTGTGTTTGAGTCGGTTCTGCTGCTTCTTATCTGAGTCTTTGGGCCAGTTCCTTCAGAATTCTGAGCCCATTTCCTCATCTGTAAAGTGGAATTACTAAAAGTACAACACTGGCTGTTCTGAGGATTAAGTGAATCAATATGTGAAATGTATTTAGCACAGAGCCTGATAAACAAGCCTTAGTAAGTATTGGTTTTCCTCCTTGTAGGAGTATCACAGCCATTCACTGAGCCCTTCTGTCGTGTGTCTGTACTAATTTACTTCCTGAAGCACCGAACTGAATAACATACGGGGTACAAGAGCACTCCCTTTCAGGCTCTCTTATTCTGGTGGGTGCGTTAGAACAGAATTATGTGCTCTGTCCTGGAGCGGTGTGGACAGAGCACGGAAGACTGGACTGGGTCAGAACTCTGACTCCAGATGGTCTGGTTAAAGGGTTTAACTTCAAAAGCAGGACTGGGCTTAACTGTCCCAGGAGGTGTTTGCATTTTTAAAAAGGAAGAGAACTTATTATACCTTGTAGGGATGGATTGGGGACCTACCCCTTCCCTCACGGGGTGTTTCTGCCTGCCCTTCCTCCTCCCTCCTTCTCCCACCTTTCCTTGTCCTCTCCCCTCTTCTGAACAAATGTAGGTACCTGCTCTGCCCAAGAGGCACAGTGCCCTTCTGGCCCCCATTCCTCACCTAGGGGGTGGCGCCTACGGGATTTGCCCACCTGAGTGTGGTGAGGTTGACCTAGTAAGCTGTGAATTACTGCCCAGAGATGTGCAGTCGGCCCTCGCTTATGGTGGTTAATCAGCTCCAGACTCCACTGCGATGAATGAATTTCTGCGAAGTAGGATTCATTTGTATACAGTCGTCCCTCGCCACTCCATGCTTCGACTTTCATGGCCAGCTGTCAGTACTGATCGCAATTTAAGATCTTTAATGTTGTTGTTTTTTAATCTGAAGATCTCTTTGTTTATATAATGTCAGTTTATATTGAGATTTTTACAGTAAGTATAAAGGGGTACTTGAGGCACTTGATTTATACATGTGTATGAAATCTCATTAAGAACTGTTTTTATGCCCTGGCTGATTTGGCTCAGCAGTAGAGTTGGCCCAGGGGCCAATGAGTCACAGGTTCGATTCTGGTCAAGGACAGTACCTCGGTTGTGGTTCATCCTGTCCCTGGTCAGGGTCATGCGGGAGGCAACCAGTCGATGTGTCCCTCTCACACTAATGTTTCTCTCTCTCTCTCCCTTCCACTCTATCTGAAGATAAATAGAAAAATAACCTCAGGTGAGGATTAAAAAAAAAACCCAACTGTTTTTATTCGTTTACATCCATAGCAAAACGTAGAGGTTTTATCTGATGTCTGAAATGTCCTAGATGTTCCAGAATTGGATCGTGGTTAATTGACCATAATCCTAGCCAGTTTCCTAGAGTTAAAAATATTGAGGAGAGAATAACAGTAAGAGTGAAAGCATAACTTGGTCAGCAGCGGTTAGATATGGAAATACTGAGGGTTAGACTTAGGAACATGTTTGACAAAAAATCGAAGAAACCTGTCAAACAACTATTTGAAATAGTGCTAAGGATACTTTTTTATTCAGAGAGTGTTTTCTTGTGTGCATTGTAAATTTCAACTTCACTAAATCACCATTATGCCTGTATAGCATCTTAATGTTTTGTTTTCACTTCCAGCATATGGAAAAGTATTTCTCGTCCGTAAAGTCAGTGGGCACGACGCTGGAAAGCTGTATGCCATGAAGGTTTTGAAAAAGGCAACGATCGTGCAGAAGGCCAAAACCACAGAGCACACGCGGACGGAGCGGCAGGTCCTGGAGCACATCCGGCAGTCGCCGTTTCTGGTGACGTTGCACTATGCCTTCCAGACGGAAACCAAGCTTCATCTCATCTTAGGTAAGTGTCTGTTGTCGTCAGACTTTTAACAGAGACATTTTTGGGGGTAGAGAGGAGGTGGGTCTCAAGCTGTAAAGCAGTCACAGGGAAACAAATTTGGAACTTAGAGGAAATGAATATTTTAACTTTCATTTTTCTCTTTGTGATGGCATTTCTGTGACCATCACGGATTGCTCTGGATTTGGGACCTCCTAGCCTGAGGGATTTCTACTTCTATTTCACACTCCTTTATTCATGTTAAGAAACACTGGAGCCATCTGCTTCCCTGGGCAGCGTGCTTCCATTCAGATGGCGGGAGCTGGGTAGAAGTGGGCCCCACGCCGTGCCCCAGGAGTGCTCAGGAAGGACTGGTGTGGGCTGACAAAGGGATATCCATGGGAATCAGTAGTTGGGAAAAAGAGAAAAGAAAGAAAAGGCCTGCATATCATGGAGATGCCCAGTCTCCCCCATTCTACCCACAGGCTTTCTGTGAACCCTTTTGGAAGTGTCCTCTGCAAGTATTGCTGGATTGCTTTGCAGAGAAGTTGACCCTTTTCTGTTCCTGCTAGAAGTAAATGGCAGTGCTCCTAGTATCGCCTGCTGCCATCACTGACTATTTTGTCCTTAAAGGTTTTAGTCCCATTCCTGGGATAATTTGAGTCTGTGTGTTACAATGGCCAGTTTTCAAACTATTCTGACGATTAGAGGAGACAGAATTCACACAGTGCTCTGCAAGCATCAGTGGTCCCGAGTGCCAGCGCTACGCTCGATGCCACCCACAGTACCACCTACCCTCGCAGCAGCACTGCGGAATCCCCTCGTTACCGCTTCAAAGGTTCTGGAAGCTGCGTTTTTTGATGTTACATATGTGTGTAAGCTTGAGAATGAAGATTAGTACTCAGGTCTGACTCATCTCACAGTTTGCCAAACAGTGTTGCCTGTCTTTGATTATTGGTAGTACAAGCAGGTTTTTAAAGATGTATTTGGCAATTTTATTGAATGCTCCCATTTTGGAAATTATACTTTTATTAATGATGCCTAAAGTTGCATCCGCTTTCTAAGTCATGAAGTTACACTTCGGGTACATTTTGCAATGCTTGCCTTGGACTAGCAATCCTAAATCTTTTATGCCTGCAGGCTACAGTCTCTCCTGTGCTGTCCAAGTCCCCACTAATGCTCTCTCTGCCTGTTCCAACAAGTAAATACCTTGTGGCCCTTCATTCTGCATCCTGTGTGGACCTGCTCAGCTGTGTTAGTTACTGAGTTTTAAGTATAAATTCCTTTAGAATTTCTAGACTGTAGGGGACAGAACATTTTAATACAATGGCTTCAAATATTTTTAGTAGCAGAATTCTTCCCTCAAGTGAAGACACAAACATGCAAATGGAAAACAGATAGGACTGAGTAGCTCTGCTAGACTCTGAGCTCAAGGGCACCAAGCCGTGCGAGATTATTTCTGTGCCTCACCCACCCAAATGTCCAAGGAAGCCTGGGAGTCCTGGTGGCTGGTTGAGAAATGATTCTCTTGTGCAGGCTTCTCCCTTTACAATAACCCAGCTCAGAAAAGTTCAAGCACAAGCCTGAGCTCATGCAGCTAGTAGGAGCAGAAGCAGTGAGAACCCGAACTGCAGGACTCCGCCACCCCACCAGGGCTTCTCTCCCTCTCTTTTCTGTTCTCGCTGTAATCACACTCGTTCTTTTTCTGTTTATTGAAAATAGTCTAGTTTTTGTAAATAATGTTTTTAATTTAAAAGTAGACGAGTGAAGTATTTTGTATTTGATTAAAAAACAATAGTCCTGGATAATGTTGCTCTTTAGTTGTTGGTTCTCCATTAGTTTTGTTCTTTGTCGCTGGCCCATAAATAAAAAAATACGAAACAAAACACGGAGACCGATCTCTTGTGCCTGCTCGAGAGCGGGGTGTGGACCAGCAGAGTTGTGCCGTCATCGGAGGGCAGTGCACCCGGAAAGCGTGCCTCGCCCCGCTCCACTGGCGCTTTTATAGAATTTCATTTCTTACTGAATTTATTGGAGTGACATTGGTTAATAAAGTTTAATATAATTTGTCTTTGTGCATGTTTATAGTTGTTATTTGACTTTAAAGACAAAAATCTTCAGAAATTTAGAGTAGGACTTTATTATACACTATTTTTGTGGTTCAGTTTCTATTTGCCGTGCTTAGAAGACACACCAGGTCGCTCTTCCAAGTACATTATTTAGACTGCTAGGGCTGTCATCACAAAATATCACAGATGGCTGGCTAAACAACAGAAATTTATTTTCCCGCAGTCTGGTGGCAGGAAGTCCAAGAGCGAGGCACAGGCAGGGTTGGTTTCTTCTGAGGATCACAAGGGAAAGATCTGTTCCAGGTTTTCTCCTTGCCCCGCAGGCCACACCCTCTTGCTGCCTTTCACACAGCGTTGCTTTTGTGTTCAGAGTTCCTCTTCTTAGAAAGACAACAGTCAGATTGGATTAGGACCTATCCTAAGGGCCTCATTTTAATAACTTAATTACCTCTTTAAAGGTCTTGTCTCTAAATACAGTCACATTCTGAAGTACTGGGGGTTAGGGCTTCAATATATGAATTTGGGGGAGAGAGGGACACAGTTCAGCCTATAACTGTTTCTAAAGGTTTATTGATTAACTGACCTTATTCAGTTTGTGTGCACTATTAGAGGTTAATACCAATCAGAAAAAATATTTGCACTCCTATGTTCATAGCAGCATTATTTACAATAGCTAAGATCTGGGAACAGCCCAAGTGCACATCAGTAGACGAGTGGGTAAAAAAAGCTGTGGTACATTTACATGATGGAATACTATGCAGCTGCAAAAAAGAAGGATCTCTTACCCTTTGAGACAGCATGGGGACCTGGAGTGTATTATGCTAAGTGAAATAAGCCAGTCAGAGAAAGACAAGTATCACATGATCTCACTTATATGTGGAATCTAATGAACAAAATAAATCGACAAATAAAATAGGTCCAGAGGCATGGAAACATGGAACAGACTGACGGATCTCAGAGAGAAGAGGGTGGGTGGAGGTGGGAAGAGATTAATCAAAGAACTTATATGCGTAAATGCATTGCCCATGGTCATAGACAATAGTGCTGTGAAGGCCTGGGGTGGGGCAGAAACCAGGTGGAGGGGGAAGGGGAGGACATCTGTAATACATTGAGCTCTTCCAGGACCCAGCTGACCTTTTTGTCTGATGAATGAGTAAACTCTATAGACCTTTGTAAAAAAAATATTTTTTTTCTATAAAAGCATCTAAGTGCATATAGAAGATGTAGAAAAGCCAAAATAAGAAAAATCTATGTTCACCACCAGAGTTTACCTTGTTATATTTCCCTGCGTTATTTAGTATATGTTCGTCTAGACCTGTCCCTGTGTGTGTGTGTATGCATTAATGTCTTCTCAGAATGTATGTACAGGTTGTTCTGTACATAGACTTTGTAACCAGATTTTTTTCAGTTAATGATGTTTACCTTTTCTGGTTAATACATTTTCATTTCCTAATACCCAGTGGTACAAGTTATTTATTGCTGGATAACAAACCACTCTAAAATTTAATTGCCTAAACAGTGAGCTATGTTTTCATGATTCTGTGGGTTTTCTGGGCAGATCTCTGCTGGTGTAGCCTGGACTCAGCATGTGTGGTCAGCTGGAGAGTTGGCTGGGCTTAAAAGGCCAAGATGGTTTCACTCTTGTGTCTGACAGTTGGTGCGGGCTGCTGGCTGGGGCACCTCCCTTCTCCTCCTCAGGGCCCTGATCCTCCAGTGCAGGAGGTCAGCTTCTCCTTAGCATGGCAGTCTCGGGGCAGCTCGTGAAGACTGCCAACAGGGCAGAGGCAGAGGCTGCAAGGCCCCCGAGGAACCCCGGAACTCAGGCAGCCTCACTTCTAACACAAGACCAGCCCAGACTTAATGGGTGGGGAGACAGACTTCATTTCTTTTTACTTTTGTTGTTGTTGTTGTTAATCCTCACCTGAGGATATTTTTTCATTGATTTTTAGATAGGAGGGGGGGGGACAGAAACATCCGATGTGAGAGAGACACATCCGTTGGTTGCCTCCCGCACGACCCTGACCAAGGCCGGGGATCGAACCTGCAGCCCAGGTATATGCCCTTGACGGAATCAATCCTGAGATCCTTTGGTCTGAGGGTGACGCTCTAACTGCTGAGCCAAACCAGCCAGTGCCTGAGCCAGACCAGCAAGGGCTACTTTTTTTAAAGATTTTAAGAAATTGACAAACAACATTGTATTAGTTTCATAATGTTGATGAAATAATGATTCTGTATTTGAATATATTGAAAGTAAGTCTGGTTAACATTTGTCACTATACATAGTTACAGAATTTTCTGGTTGCTGTTGAGATAAGAACTTTGAGGATTTACTCTCTTAGCAACTTTCATATATGTGCTACATTATTATTAACTATGGTCACTGTATGCATTACATCCCAGGACTTAATTATTTTGCAACTGGAAGTTTGTATCTTTTGACTCCTTCACCCATTTCATCTCTTCCCCTCACCTCTGGCAACCACCAGACTGTTCTCTGTATCTGTGAGCTTATTGGTTTTTTTACGATTTCACACATAAATGAGATCAATATGATATTTCTCTTTTCTCTGACTTACTTCAGCACAATGCCCTCAATGTTCATCCAAGTTGCTGCAAGTGGCAAAATTTCATTCTTTTTTAAGGCTGAATAATATTCCTCTGAGTGTGTATATGTGTGTGTGTGTGTGTGTGTGTGTGTGTGTACACCACATTTTCTTTATACATTCATTGGTCAGTGGACACTTAAGTTGTCTCTCAGCCGGTTCACAGCCTGCTTTTGGTGTGTATGGGTTTTATTGTCTCTAAGTTTTGCTGAAAGAGCAGGACATGGGCATTTGCAGTCATTCTTGCTATTCTCAGATATTTTGGGAGCACAAGTGGAGATTCAGTTCTTGGTTGCTGTCATGCTCCTACTCGGATTCATGGCTCAGTAGATTTTTGACCAGGCTTGCTTCAAATATTTGCCTGATTGGCATGGGCTTCTCAAATTGACTAGAGTAGTATAATGTTAGTAGTATAGTGACAGATGCTTATCTTTGACATTGCCATATACGGACTACAGCATTTCTATCAGAAGTGAATATGTGTGATAGTTTCCTACAGTAGGCTTCATCTGGTTGTGATTGCCATTCTTTTGTGTTGTTCCTGCTATCCTGTAAGTTAGGGGTCAGCAGCAGAGAACTAGATGTAGCTCTGGGCTGTAATTTGTTGGCCCCTCCTGTAAATCCATCTGTTATAAGTCACATTTTTAAAACGGTCTACATAATTAATATCTTTTTAGGCTCTATTTTAATTTATGTCTGATGGCATCATATGATTTTGATGGCTTTTCTCCTTTATATATTTTTAGCCTTTCCAACTCTTATAACGTGGAAACCATATCTCTTTTTATAACTTTTTCTGTACCTCTGCATGGTTACACAAGAAATATAAAAATATTTTCATCTATTTTCTTAAAAATTATATTCATTTCAACTAACATTGGGAGGGAGTTCTAATTCTATGTGGAAGATAAAATCTGTAAAAACTTTTTTTTTTTTTTTTTTTGGTGTTCTCTGATCTCTGTTAGTGGTAATTTTGTCAAAACATTAGCTGATCTATGACTGTTTAAACCATCAGAGTAATAATTAGTAGCATTTATAAGACATTGAAAAAGCAAACCACAAAGGTATTTATAAAGGTGATGCTCAGTAGCATCCTCAATAATGAATGCCACCCCGGCCTTATAGACAGTTCTGTCATCATGAGTCATCCTGTCAGTGAGTTAAAAGGTATTAAAAATATTAAAGTTTCACTTTTGAATACTAATTTCAAAAATTGCACGGCTGAGGATACTTGCTGAGGTGGCAGCCGAAGGGTTCATGATACATTGCAGTCTGCTGTATAGAGCCAAGCGGACAGCATCTGAGAAGCTTCCTTGCTTTGAAGTGAATATGACTGATACACAACACTGATAAATTGATGTCTGAGTCAGAAATTTATAACGATTTTGATAAGTAGGCAAGCGTTCGCTGGAAGTGCTGTTAGAATGTTGAGCCAGAGCCCAAAGGAAAACAATGAGATGACTTTGGCCCGACATCAGAAAGAAATTGCCTTCAGGTGTGTATGGTCTCTCGCGTTAGGACAGGTACTTTAGGTACAAGACAAGAAAAAGGAGCAATTGAGAGACTTAGGCAGTCTGGAGGAGGAAGAGTAGGTGGAAATGAGAACCAGAAAGTGTGGAAATTTATGTATGTGAGGCATGTCTAAAGGAAGAGAAAAAAATATAAGAAATAAAAATAAAAGAAGACCCAATAACTGTGCAGGGTGGTGGGCAGGGTTGGGGTGGGGGTCTGAATCAGGAAAATGAGGGACTAATAACAGCTCTTTGGAAGGTGCCACAGAAGAAATATGAGAGAGAGAAATTGTAAATATGAGGGTTTGCGATACAAAGGTTAGATGACAGAGGCCAGTCAGTGTTACTAGAAGTCAGTAGGTGTTTGGAGAGTGAAAGCAGAACAGAGACTCTTGAAAGCAGGAGGCGTAGGCTTGACGCCTTTCTTTCTGTCTGTTGACCCTGCTACTTCCTCTCCTGCTAGCCGATTTCCGGGAGATGGCATGGACAAGATCTAGCCTTAAGAAGGGGACCAGGTCTTTCCGTGGTTATCCTTTTGCATCCTCAATGGAAAACAGTGCTGTTTAGGTCATTTCTGTAGTTTTCAGTAATCTTGAAGGTTTGTAGAACTCAGTATCTCCAGTGGATTTCAGCTTCTCCCTCTGTTAATAGAAACACAAACTAGAACAATGGAGAGGTCTCCAGTTCAACATAAGTCAAGTCAGATATGCAGAGGTCTTGAGCAGTTGAAACTGTCCTTACCTACTAACAATCTATGGTCCTTCTCTCCGGACCGCAGGCCGACGCTCTAACCGCTGAGCCAAACTGGCCAGGGCCCTATGGTCCTTCTCAACAGAGTGAATTTGTTCCATGCTTTTATTTATTTTATTTATTCATGCATTTATTTATTTTTATTTTTTGGTACATGCCCCTAGTGGGAACCGAACCCGGGACTCTCTGGTCCGCAGGCCGATACTCCAGCTGCTGAGCCAAACTGGCCAGGGCATATTCCATGCTTTTAATGGGGTAACATCATGGCCTTTTCACAGTGATGTTAGTGTGAACAGAAAAAGTTGTTGCAAATACTTAGAACTGATTTTGAACACTTAATTTTTTTTTTGTTCTGAAGTGTAAATTTTTTTTTTTTTTTTTTTATCCTCACCCGAGGACATTTTTCCATTTTTTGTTCAGGTAGAGTGGGAGGGAGAGAGAGGAACAGAGAGAGAGAGAGAGAAACATCGATGTGAAAAGAACACATCGAGTGGCTGCCACCCGCACAACCAACCAGGGCCGGGGACAAACTGCAACTGAGGTACATGCCCTTAGCGGGAACCGAACCCGGGTCTCTCTGGACCACAGACGGACGCTCTAACCGCTGAGCCAAACCGGCCAGGGCTGAAGTGTAAATTTTTAAATAATATGTACTTAGAAAGTAATACTCTTGATTGAGAGCTTTTGCTGTTTACCCTAATGTTAATCCAAAAAGTACACTTTTTTACAGTTCTATTGGGATACAGTTGACATACAACATTGTATTAGTTTCAGGTATACAGCATTACTCATTTGATATGTCTCTATTGTGAAATATCACCACAATAAGTTTAGTTAACATTCATCACCTCACATAGTTACATTTTTTTCCCCTTCTGATGAGAACTTTTAAGATCTCTCTTAACAACTTTGAAATATATGATACAGTATAGTTAATTGTTGCCCCATAAGATATTGTCAGACCTATATGAGTAATTTTGTCTTAGGGAGTTTCTAGAATCCTGGAGATTTTATGAAAATCCTCAATTCAAATTCTTAAGATTAATTCGCTGTTTAAAAATCCCAAATTTACTAGTTTAAAGGCTATTTCTCCCTCCTCCAATTTCTGCCCATCGTCCTATACACGCAGAGAGAGGGACACACACACACACACACACACACACACACAGTTTGCTGTTCTGAATCCAAGAAGGAAATATGATTGAGGGAAGGGTAACCCTAAAACAACAAAACAAAATCTATTTACTAGTGTTAAATATCTGTGTAAATTAAGTGTTATTGAAGTGAAATGTAACTTACATCCCTAACATGAAAGAAGTTTGACCTAAAGGAAAGAAACATCATTCTAGTAAAACAGAGAAAAATACATCTTTTTTTAGAAAAGGGGACAATAAAGAATTTGGTATTGTAATGTTAAATTATTTTTTTAAAGGACATGTGAAAGTGTCACATTCCTAGGATTACTAGACGTCGGTGGAAGCCTTGAGCTTTCTAACTTGTTACTTCTCTAGACATGAACTTCACCCGGACCTGGAGGTGAACAGGGCCCTAACACGGAGCCAGCTTGGAAGTGCAGGAGCCCTTGCAGGACTTGAAAGTGAAAGAATAAGTGATGCTCATCTGAGAGGTGCTATGTGACTTCAAGTCCTTCAACTGATTGCATAGATTTCCCGGAGGATTCTTTGGGATATTGGCCCCTTTGATACAATAGGTGAACTGCATCCTGCATCGAGATATAGTCAGTTCTGAGACTCCGTGCTACAGATATTTGCCTGCTTACTATATTTCAGGTTCTTGGATATAAGAGCAAACAACCTAGACAAGATTCTTGTCCTCAGGGCCTTACCGTCTAAAATGGGAGCAGAGCTTAAACAAATTAGTGCACAATTAAGTGATTACCCTTGAAATAAATAGTTGGAAGAAAATGCAGAGGGTACTAATGAGAGCATATAATGAAAAGACTTTATTCTGGGTTATCAGGGAAGACTGTCTCAGAGAAGGGACATTTAAAGTGTAACTTATAAAGAACAGGAGTGAGAGGAGCAACAAGAGGTGAAGGGAAGGACAGTCTAGGCCCAGAGCTGCACCCAGCATCTGCGATGCCTGAAGGCAGGAAGGTGTGCGGAGCGGTAGAGGGCTACACGAGGCAAAGGTGCATCCATTGCAGAGTCCTGGGCAGCAGGCGGCAAGGTCAGATCATGCAGAGCCTTCAGAGCCCGGAGTTAGATGGACTTGGATTTCAGTTCCAGCTTCGTCAAGTATTAAGTGTGTGAACTTGAGCAAGCCACTTACTAATGAATCTATTAGCCTTTTCTGCATAATAAACTACCCCCAAATTAAGTGGTTTTATCACACCATTATGGGGGACTCAGTTGGGGCTGGCCCCACAGGAGGGGTTCTTGTGCCCATCTCACTCTGCTTCGTTTGGAAATAGCCTTTTCCTTGGTTTGCATGTGCAGCTGAAAAGTCAAGTAATATGAGGACTGAAAAGTAACATGAGGTTTTTTTAAACTTCAACTGTGGTGGTCCCAGGGAAGTGAAAGTTGTACGGTGGAGTGTTAGGAGGTGAATAGAGGCTAAGTTGGCAGGACAACTGCCACCAAAGATGCCCACACCCTAATTCTTAGAACCTATGAATATGTTGGGTTACCTGACAAATGAAATTAGGGTTGCAGGTGGAATTAAAATTTCTAGTCAGCTGACCTTAAATAAGGAGATGATCCTGGGTTATCTGGGTGAGCCCAACATAATCACAGTGGTCCTTAAAAGTAGAAGCCGAGGGAGGCAAACCGGGGAGTCAGATGGAGCTGTGACTACACAAGGGTCTGAGTGATGCACTGTGAGAAGTGACTCAGCTGCCACTGCTGACTGAGGATGGAGGATGGGGCCATGAGCCAGGGCGGCTTCTTGAAGATGGAAAGGCAAGAAAATAGACTTTCTCTTAGAGCTCCGAGAATAAATGCAGCCCTGCTGTGTCCTGATTTCAGCCCAGTGACATGCATGTCACGCCTGTCATCTACAGCATAAAACAATATATCTGTGTTGGTTTAAGCCACCAGATCTGTAGTCATTTGTGGGAGGTGAATAGCGGGTAAGTAAGGAGAGTAGTCAGATTGTACTTGTAGAATTCTCTTTAAAGAAATTTTGCCATGGAAGGAAGAAGAAAGAAAAGATGGGACATGCTGGATCTAGGAAGGACAGTAGTGTTTTAAAATTGGGGAGATTGTATGTTTTTGAAGTTTCGCATCATTTGTGCGATTTCGGCGTTATTTTTATGCTTCTGGGAGACACAGCATCAGAGCACTTCATCTGGTACACCAGCTACCGCCACATGGAAGTCGTTAAAAGCAAGTTAATTGCACTGGAATAAAAAACAAATCTCTCTTGAGTGTTGCACTGAAATATCAGTTATATAAGAAAATTTCTTTAGCTTAGTACTAACTAAAACTAATTAGACTCTGGTAGTGCTTTATAGAAATATATGTTAAGCATTTCTAAGCCTTTAAATCATGCTTACATTAAGAGAATAGCTTTTAAGTCAGAATATCATACATTGAATTTTGTTTGTTGGTTTATTTGTTAATCCTTACCCAAGGATATTTTTTCCATTGATTTTTAGAGATAGTGGAAGGGTAGGGGGTGGGGAGAGCGAAACATTGATGTGAGACACGTTGATTGGTTGCCTCCCACATATGCCCTGACCAGGATGGGGTTCGAACCTGCAACCCAGGTATGTGCCCTTGACTGAGAATCAAACCTGTGACTCTTCAGTATACGGGTTCAATACTCTGATCACTCATCCACACCAGCCAGGACTGAATTTTATTTTATTTTATTTTATTTTTTTTTTGTTCAGATCGAGTGGGGGAGAGAGAGAGAGAGAGAGAGAGAGAGAGAGAGAGAAACATCGATGTGAAAGAGACACATCGAGTGGCTGCCACCCACACGACCAACCAGGGCCGGGGACAAACTGCAACCGAGGTATGTGCCCTTAGCAGGAACCGAACCCAGGTCTCTCTGGACCGCAGGCCGACGCTCTAACCGCTGAGCCAAACTGGCCAGGGCTGAATTTTATTTTTAAATCATTATATTTAAACTTAGAAATATTTTTCAATTCTATAAATTGTAATTGATATCTACAAATAATAACAGTAGCTAATAGTCTCCATGTAATAAATGCTTAATCTATGTTTGGCCTAGGATTAACCCTCAATTAAGTTGTCATTTAATCTTCATTGGAAGCTTATGTGGCAGTTGGAATTATTTCTTTTCATATTTTATAGATAGAGAACATGAGCCATTCTGTGTCTAAAGATCATTTAGCAAAACACATACGAGTTGAGATATAATTATTTTCATATAACAAAAATGTTTCTTTTAGTTTAATAAAGTAAGGTTGGCTGTGGGCCAGAAAATCCTAGACTCCTGTGTCCAGAGCCACAGAGATTGGTTTGTTATCAGGCACTACTCTTGGCATCTTCTTTTTTTATCCTCACCCAAGGACATTTTTCCATTTTTTGATCAGATAGAGTCAGAGGGAGGGAGGGAGGGAGAGAGAGAGAGAGAGAAACATCGATGTGAAAGGGACACATCAAGTGGTTGCCACCTGCATGACCCATCCAGGGCCGAGGACAAACTGCAACCGAGGTACGTGCCCTTAGCGGGAACCGAACCCGGGTCTCTCTGGACCACAGGCTGACGCTCTAACGCTGAGCCAAACCGGCCAGGGTTCTTGGCATTTTCTATACACTGTTTCATTCGGTCTTTGCAAGCAACCCTTCAAGGTGTGGATTATCATCTTTGTTTTATGCAAGCAATGCCCTGGGCTCAGGGAGTCAAGAGAGGTACCCAAAACCTCATAGCTGGGAGGAACCATCTGACTTCATTTCTCTACATAGCTCAGCTGTGTGTGTGTGCGCGCGTGTGTATATGTATATATATACATGTATATATATACACCCCCACACACACATACATATATACACACCTCTTTGGTGTACCAGGAACAGCATCATCATCGTCATTATTTTAAGAATAGTTTATTGATTTTTAGAGAGAGAGGAAGGGAGGAAAGGAGAAGAGAGGAACATCAATGTGTGAGCATAACATTGATCATCTCCTCCCGAATACCTCCTACTGGGGATCCAGCCCCAAACCCCAGCATGTGCCCTGACCGGGAATCGAACCAACAACCTTTCGGTGCATGGTACAATGCCCAACCAACTGAGCCATACTGGCCAGGATGATTTTTTGTTTTATCCTCACCTGAGAATATTTTTCCTTTTATCTTCAGATAGAGTGGGAGGGAGAGAGAGAAACATCAGTGTGAGAGAGACATTTCGGCTGGCTGCCTCTGCATGACCCCAACCAGGTCCAGGGACCGAACCGCAACCGATGTTGGTCTGCTGGCCGACGCTCTAACCACTGAGCAAAACCGGTCCGAACAGGATGATTTTTTTTAATAGCATAAAATTAAATGGCTGTGATGTTCGGTTTTTGACCTCTCTTGATTCTTTCCAGTTCTTACTTTTGATTATAATGTAATTAGTTCTCTTAACACATAGCCATGATTGCGTCACCCCACTGCTTAGTCTCCAGTTGACTCCAATTTTACGTGAAGAGGATATAATCTAACATAAACTCCAGCCTCAGCCTTTTCCCAGTCTCCACTGTTGTGCCGATGCCTGTGCTCCAGCTGGTCCCAACAATCCACTCACCCCCTGGAACGTGCGTCTTCCTTTCCCTGCTCTGTACTTGAAAGCTAGCTTGAGTTCAGCTCCAGCTTTCAGAATTTCCTAATAGACAAGTCACGTAATCTCTCTGTCCCTTTGCTTTCCCATCTGCCTGCAGTTGTTTGGCTTAAATGGGAAGATGTCTGTGTTGACTGTAAGCAAAGCATCTACTAGGTATTCTGTCAGCGGAAAGGATTTACTGGCGAAGAGAAAGGACTGCAGTGTGCTGTGTGCAGCCATGGCAAGCCACGTACAAGAAGAAGGGTGTTCTTTTCAGAGGGGAAGAGGAAGTTAAGAGGAGACGCTGTTAAAACCATGCAGCTCTGTCGTAACCATGGAGTTCTTCCCGTAGGGCTTTTGCAACCGACATAGAGTGTGGGAGCTCCTCCCTCAAGCCCTCCGTATTCCTGTCTTGGCTAAGGTCTCTGTCATACATTCTGACACATGTGACGTGTTGAGCACCACCCCTGGCAGGTAGTGTTCCATAGTGGAGGCTGTTCTGAAGTGAAGCCCAGAAAAGTACGAGATGAAACTGGAACATCGTATGACAGAAAGGAAGAAAATGCATGAATGAGGGGGAGGGAAAGCCCTTCCTTGTGGGAGAATGCCACCCAACACAGAGAAGGGGTGGTGGGCTAGGAAGTCACCACTGGGTTCCACAATGGATGGGTGCTGGTTTGAGGAGGAACAGGGTATTTTTACATAGTCTCAATTCATCTCCTCACAGTTTACCAGTTAATTACAAAGGGAAACATAGTAACTTCATATAGTTAGAAAACCTGGCAAACACCATCTTAATGACCCCACATTAATGATGTGATCAGAATTACCACCAATATTGCGAAAATTAACATCATATGCTTCCTGATGTGTTCTGAGACAGGAACCATCATTTCATTGATATTCCTTCCAGGAAAACATAACCTGCATCTATTCATGAGAAAACAGATAAAACCCAAATTGAAGATTGATCCCCAAAATAACTGTCCTAGCCTCTTCAACGATGTCAAGATCAAGAAGGAAAGACTGGCCGTGGTTGGTTTGGCTCAGTGGTTAGGGAGTAGGCCCGCAAATCAAAGGGTCACAGGTTCAATTCCTGGTCAAGGGCATGTACCTGTGTTGCATGTTCAGTCCCTGGCCCTGGTTGAGGTCGTGTGGGAAGCAACCAGTCAATGTGTCTCTCTCACATCGATGTTTTTCTCTCTCCCTCCCTTTCTTCCTGCCTCCTTTCCACTTTATCTAAAAACCAGTGGAAAAATATCCTCGGGTGAGGATTGAAAAAAAAGATGGAAAGACTGAGGGTTCCAGACTAAAGAACTATGATAAAGAGCTATAATAGCTAGTGGGATCATTAACTAGGTCCTGGACTGGCAAAACGTAGCTACAAAGAGCAGTGATTGAGAGGCAGATAACAAAATTTGGGTAGGGAGTATAAATTAGATACTATTTTTTTTAATCCTAGTTACAGTTTTTGACATTGATAGTTGCACTCTGAGTACATGAAAGGATGTTCTTTTTCTTAGGAGATGCATACTGGCAGATTAGGGATAGGAACATGATGTCTCCAGCTCATTATCAGCTGGCTCAGGAAAAATATGCACATATGTAAAAACAGAGACTACTAAAGCAAGTGAAACAAAATATAAATAATGGGTGCATTTGCATAATGGCAATATGGAGATTTCTTTTACTGTATCAGCAAATATTTTTTGTAAGTTTGAAATTATATCAAGATACATTTTAAATATTTTTTTGATATTTTAGAGAGAGAGAAAGGGAGAGATAGAAACATAAATGTGAGAGAGAGATACATCAGTTGGCCACCTCCTGCACAACCCCCACTGGGGATCAAGCCCACAACCTGGGCATGTGCCCTGACCGGGAATTGAACCAGGACCTCTCAGTCCATGGGACGACACTCAGTCCACTGAGCCTCAATGGCTGGGCTCGAGAGAGAGAGATATATATTTATTTATTTATTTATTTATTTATTTATTTATTTATTTATTTAAAACCCAGGAGTAGTTGCCCAGCCAGTGTGGCTCAGAGGTTGAACGTCGACCCATGCACCAAGAGGTGGTCGGTTCGATTCCTGGTCAGGGCATATGCCCAGGTTGTGGGCCTGATCCCTAGTGGGGAGCATGCAGGAGGCGGCTGATCAATGTTCTCTCTCATCAATGTTTCTGTCTCTCCCTCTTCCTTCCTCTCTCTAAAATCAACAAAGAAAAAAAACAAAAACCCAAGAGTCAGGCATTTAGGCCTAGGAAAAACTTCTTTAGTAGGGCCCAGATATAATGGACCGTTTTCAGCAGCCCTCCTAGACTAAGACCAGGTTTCATACCACATTCCTTACAATGTAAGCCCGTGGAACGAGACTGGTGTATGATTTTCCCAAAACAGTGTTATTCAGGTTTGTTGCTTTCTCCTGCTCTGAGTTTGCTCAAGTCATCCCAGCACATCCAGAAAGATGTATGGATTACATATGTTGTCCTTTGTGTGTGTCACTGCTCACAACCGAACATTTGATGAGGTTCAGATTGCAGGCAATTTGAGGTTCTAGTCTCTGGCAAGAATTTAGAATGTAGCTCTTCTGTGCTACCAAATTCAGGTGCTTTTGCTTTAACAGGCAGGTAGATTAAGGTGATAACCTCTTAGGGAAAGTTGTAGGTGTTCCTGTAGGCAAGGCCAGGTACTTGAAAGCCAGAACAGCCCTGGGTGCACTCCTATAAGATATAAATTCGCTCTGAAATTCTATGCCATAAATATGTCAGTGATCTTTTGGGCTTGACCCATTCTCAAAAAAAGATGGAAACATTGTTTATTGTGGCCATCAAAAAAATAGCTCCCACCGCAGAATATCTACTTTTGAGTACTCCGACGTCCTGATGAAATTGCCAAATCTTAGTTGTGAAAAGCGTGTAAATAGCGAAATTAAATGACCAAAGATAGAGAATATTGACTCTAAGCCATTTAAGTATTTGAGAGAGAATAGTTTATCTTTTTCTTACTGTTTTTCTGACAGTAATTAGCAAGACCAATTGCCCAAAGAGGCTGCTCCTAGAAGGTGACAGTAAAGCCGTGTGCAGGGGGGAGGGCAGTTCCAACGCAGCATGAGAAATCACTGACTTTGTGGTCAGACTGCCCACACTCGTTCTCCGGATTATCCCGCTTCCTGGATATGCAACTCTGGATAATGTAGTTGACCTCTGAGTTTCACTGCTCTCTAGAGATCATCCTAATTTCTCCGGGGATAATACTATTATAATAGTACCTACCACCATAGAGCATTGTTTGTGAGGATCACATTAATAATCGTATCCAAGGAGAACAGGCGCATAGAAAGTGCCCCATATCTTAGATGTTAATCACTTCTTCGTCTAGTCCCAAAAGCAGTGAGCTGTGTTAAGATGTAGATTTTAAAGGACAGCCAAACCCTGTTTTAAATCTCTTCATTTTTGTCTGTCGGGTCCTTTCCCAGGTACCTGGCTCAAACGGGGTTACGATGCTGCTCCATACAGTAGCAGGGGTCCGGAGTGTATGGGGAGCCCACCGCGCCCATGTTGTCTTCATTGTCCTGTACACAGAAGCAAAAGCCTTTGAATAGCAATAAAAACTGGACATTTTTCCTATCATACAGAGAACAAAAGCAGTCAGCATCAGCTTTAAAAACAAAAATAAAGAACTTCACCCTTGCAGTTTCTTATGGAAGAAACTGACAAAGACTTACGAAATGTCATTTCTAGAAATCTAATGGATCCATAATTTTGAGAGGGAAGTTACTCGGGGTAGACAAGCCAGCATGGATCAAGAACACACTAGGCAGGGTGGAACTTAAATAATTCTAGTATTATTTTCCACTCACATGCTTTATTCAATCTGCGCTTTTAAATAAGTCTTTTAGATGAAGAACTGTAATTCATGCCCAGTTGGAAAAGGGTGGGGGCGGGAGAATTCCTTGAGTTCTAAAGCTGAGAAGAATCGACTCTCAGATGTCAGCGAGCATCTGGGTTTCCTGCTTCCCCTCACCATGCTGACGCCGCTGCTAGCTCCTTCCCACAGCCTGTTCGCACTCCTGCTTCCTCTGCTCGCTTCCAAGAGAATAACAGATTCAACTCAAATGCAGTAGTATCCCTGGCGTCCTTTCTCAATTTTGTTTTATTTGTTGTCCCACTGCCTGGCTAAGTTGTTTTTAGTTTCCAGGGCAAGCCCCAACCTTCCCCTGACAGAGCTGCTCGATCTCCAGACAAACAGAGACCAGAAGGGCAACTCCAGCGCAGCCTCAGCCCTCAGAGGTCTTGTTGAAAATGAAAACTCCTTGCTCCATTTCACTTTTTTTAAAATCCTCACCCGAGGACTTTTTTTCCCATTTATCTTCAGATAGAGTAGAAGGGAGAAAGAGGGAGGGAGGGAGAGAGACAGAGACAGAGAGACAGAGAGAGACAGAGAGACAGAGAGAGAGACAGAGAGAGAAACATCGAAGTGAGAAAGACATTGATTGGTTGCCTTTTGCATGACCCCAACCAGGGCTGGGGACCCAAACACAACCGAGATACATGCCCTTGATGGAATCGAACCTGCAACTCTGATCTGCAGGCCGACGTTCCAACTGCTGAGCCAAACCAGCCAGGGCGCCATTTCACTTTTTAAACCTCGGAACTGCACCAGTCCAATTCTAAGTACAATTAAGTCCCAGGACAGCTGTCACCTTCCTCCAGCTACCGTCATCTCTCACCTTATGTGTTGCAAAGCAAGTGAGCTCCTTATATCCACCCTTACTGTTCTCAGCACAGCAGCCAGTCATTGATCATATTAAAATCACGTCTCATCATGCTACGATTCTACTCAGACGCCTCCAAAGGTTTCCCATTTCATTCAGAGTCAAAGATGAAATCTTGTAAAGGCCAGAAGCGCTGTGCTGCAGTCCCAGGGGCCATGTTCACACGATCACAAGGTGCAGTGCAGTGCGTGGCACACGGAGCAGCCCCAGTCCCGGCGTGCAGGGCCCTCTGCAGGCTGCCCCGTGCGCTGGCGCACTCACTTCTGAGACCTGGGCGCTCCTGCTTTCCCCGTTCTGCTAGCCGAGCTGGCCTCCTTCCGGTCCCCACGTCTACCAGGCCCTCTCCTGCCTCGCGGACTTGGCACTCATTTTTACTTCCGCCAGGAATAGTCTTCCCCAAATATCTTAGCTCATGTCTTCACCTTAAAATCTTTGCTCAAAAGTCACCTTGGTGAGGCATACGCTGACCACCCGTATTGAAACGCGTCCTCACCTCTCCCCTGGCACTCCTCATCTGCCTTTATCTGTGCTGTTTTTTCTGTCGTAATCATCATCTTCCAACATACTAATAGTATCTCGTTTATGTATGTTTCTTCCTTTCCGTGGGAGTGCAGGCTGTACTGGGCTGGAGATTCTTGTCTGTTTTGTTCAGCGCTGTGCGTACAGTCCCTAGAAGAGTGACTGTTCATGATAAGAGCTCAGGTATCTGTCGAGTGAAATGAACAAACCCTAGGAAAATGTATTACTCTTTTTTAAATATACATGGTTCCAGCCCTGGCCGGATTTTCTCAATGGTTAGAGCCCCTGCCCATAGACCAATGAGACGCAGGTTTGATTCCGGTCAAGGGCACGTACCTCGGTTGCGGTTTGGCCCTGGCCCTGGTTGGGTCATGTGGGAGGTAACCAGTGGACGTGTCTCTCTCACATCAGTGTTTCTCTCTCTCATTGATGTTTCTTTCTCTCCCTCTCTCCCACTGTATCTGATGATAAATAGAAAAAAAAAAAATCCTCAGGTGAGGATTAAAAAATCAAATAAACGTGGTTTTAGATCAAGCAACTTGCTCAAAGTCACACAACTGATAGCTGGTATAGCTAGGATTTTTGCACTCACTTTCTGACATCAAAGACCTGTGTTCTTTCTGACATCAAAGACCTGTGTTCTTAACTACTGAAAATATTTCTTTCCAAGGACATGCAAAATAAGAGGTCAGAATTTGGTTCAGAAGCATCAGTCTCACAGGCTGCGGAGTCAGAAGTTTGAGTTGCTAAATTCTAGGGAGGGGGACTGGAAACGGGAGCCCCAGGTGCGGTGGTTCAGAAATCTGTGTCTGCCAGCTGATTCCTCAGCAGTGAATGCCTGGGGCAGGAATCCAGGTAGCCAGTAGCTGGAGAAGCCATGTAAAGATCTCAGCAGCTCCCACCTCAGGGGAGGCAGAGTTTGGAGTTCATTTCCTCCCAAAGTTCAGGGACTTAGATTTTACATCAAAAGATTTTATTTTATTTATTTTTTTTATCCTCACCCGAGGACATCCTTTCATTTTTTGTTCAGGTAGAGTGGGAGGGAGAGAGAGGAACAGAGAGAGAGAAACATTGATGTGAAAGGAACACATCGAGTGGCTGCCACCCGCACAACACACCAGGGCCGGGGACAAACTGCAACCGAGGTACGCGCCCTTAGCGGGAACCGAACCCGGGTCTCTCAGGACCGCAGGCCGACGCTCTAACCGCTGAGCCAAACCGGCCAGGGCACATCAAAAGATTTTACATCAAAATTCTAGAAGAGCCATGCTTTAGGAGTAAGAACCACATTCCCAGAATCAAAAATAAACCCATAGTATGGATGCATAAATGTCATACTAGATTTAAGTAACTGCTTAAAGGTAGAAAAAAAGTCATTGGTAGTTTGCAGGAATGCTATGTTCCTTTACACTTTCTAAATAATCAGCTTTGTGTTAAGCTATAATTAAAACCCCTTGGCAAGATGCAGAAGCCTTAGCAGGGCATGCTTTCTGCTGGCACGCGCTTTGTGAAATCCATCGCCAAACACCCAGCCTTGGCCGTTGCCTCTGCCTTGTGGAATCCCGAGTTAAACGGGCAAGGGAAACACACACCTGTGCGTGCGTGAAGGTTTCGCTTTGTCCTTTTATCAAATTTTGGTAAGCTCAACAAATGGATATGCTAGTGATACATGCTCTTCATCTTATTTTTAGTAGAAAAGCTTTAAACTATATCTGCGACTAGTTTCTGCATATACATTGTTTCTCACACACAGGAATGTTGTGTCTTAAGGTGGCAGTGGTTAGTTTCTCATGAAACTAGTATCAGTTTGCCAATAAATGTCTTATTAGAGCCCGTTATGAGCGTACTTGTGTTGATTTTTGTTGTTGTTTCTTCATTTATTTCTCATATAGCCTTTTTGTCTCTTACTTCATGACTCCTCTTGAGATAACACAGGGAATGGAAAGGGGAATGGAAGTCGTTTAGCTTAGGTGTTTTGATTGGGCCACGTCTTGCTACTTTTACTTCTGGGTTCTGAGGAGCAATGGGAAGGCTACCTGCTACCTAATATACATTTTTGGAAGAGTACATAGGGAATTCTGGAAAATGGAGAGTCTGCTTAAAAATAGTGATTGTTAGCCCACAGACCGAAGGGTCTCAGGTTCGATTCCCAGTCAAGGGAACATACTTGGGTTGCAGGTTTGATCCCCAGCCCCCAATGCGGAAGGCAGCCAATCGATGTGTATCTCTCACATTGATGTTTCTCTCTCTCCCGCCCTGCCTCTCCCTCTCCCTCTCTCTCTTCCTCCCTCCCTCCCTTTCACTCTATCTAAAAAATCAGTGGAAAAAATATCCTTGGGTCAGGATTAACAACAACAAAAACTAGTGACTGTTAAAAAGGAGAGATGGGCTTCTCCTTCGTGTCTTGTTTTGTTCTGTTCATTTTTATTTTCGTCATTGGAGCTACAGATGCTTCGGTACCCCATGGCAAGTTCAGTACCGTGGGTGATGGTGGAGGGTTCTGATACGCTGTATTTGAGAAATTGTATTTAAATATATGCTGAATTCGTGTAATATTTAATGACAGTACTCTATGCAAATTCATTTGATTGTAGTTTAGGGTAGTCATTATCTAATGAAACTGTATTACTATATGAATTTAGTAGTATATTTCATATGAAACTGTATATATACTAAGAGTTGTACCAAAAAATCATGTATTAAAATCTGTGCCTTATGGTTAATCCAAAGTGATTAAAAGGAATACTTTAGTTTCTGAACACAAGTCAAAGACAGAAAAAATATATTTCATTTTTAGATTATATAAATGGTGGAGAACTTTTTACTCATCTTTCTCAAAGAGAGCGATTCACAGAGCACGAGGTGCAGATCTATATTGGAGAGATTGTGCTCGCCCTCGAACACCTCCACAAGGTAAGATGCTCAACCTTTGGGGTTTCTCTTTTTGAAAAACTGCTAACTGACGTCATGATGGAGCTAAAAGAGCTAATGTTTTTACGTGGCATTGTTGTTGTGGCCATTGAGAAAGCACACTTGTAGCCTGTTAACCAAGTTTCTCAATGTCATAGTTCTCTTTAAAAATCGACTTTCCTTTAGTAGTTCCTGTGATGCAGATTTAAAATGTAGAACCTGAGCAGTTTTTTCCCCCATGGAAAATCCTAATGCTTATTACAAAGTATCATCAGAATAAAATTGTTTGTCCTTCAGCATCAGTCTGTCTTAGTTTCAGGTGTGCAGCAGAATGTTCCCCTGATATTTCCAGTACCCACCCGGCACCATACATGGTTATTACAATAAATGTTTCATCCTTAAAATAATCATCAGGACTAAAGCAGAAGCCATGTGTGTTTCCGTAGCAGGGACCTACTCCAGCAGACCGCCTTGCGTCCTCACAGCGCTTCTCCTGACCGGGCCGGGGAGTCTGAGTTGTCTGAAAGAAGCACCTGCCTGGGCTTCCCGGCTCTCCCCACTCCGGCTCTCTTTCCCAGCCTTTGTCCCCGAGACCGTCTCTTACTCCCCACCCATCGTCTCCATGTAGCATGAGCCCGTTACTAAAGACTTTCAGTGAAGTTCAGGTCTGTGATGCTGTTTGAACTCTAGAAAACTGGTTTAGACTTTTTAAAAAATACTGTTTCAGATACTATTAATCTTGATCCAAGAAACTTTGACTCAGAAAACTTTTTTTTAACTTAATGAGGAAGCATTCTTGTGGCACAGACGGTCAGCATGTAGCCAGGGTCAGCATGTAGCCAGGCGTGTGCCTCAGGAATGGAGAGCTCGGAGCGTTTCTGCCGGAGGCGTGCGGGACTGCGGGGACAGCACAGCCCCGCTGAGCTAGGGTGGGCAGGCACACCGTAAACCACTCTGCTTGTCAGTGCTCAGGTCCTGCGCAGCTTACAGACCAGCACAGAGAAGGAGAGAACGGAGAGAAATGAAGGGGGAAGGCAGGATGAAGGATGACATTTTTAAAGGGGCAGGGAGATTAGAATGGCTAGATGCAGGCAATGGATGGAAGAGGCTGTGAGTGATGAGAAGACACAAGAAAAGAAGTGAGGGGTCAAGAAAAGGGCATATCCAGCCCAGAACAGTAATGAGACTGGGCAGGTGGAGGGAGATGGGTCCAGAATAGGAATCTTTTGGGTTTTTTTAAAATCTTCCCCGGAGGATATTTTTCTATTTATCTTCAGATAGAGAAGGAGGGAGGCAATGAGGGAGATAGAGATCTATGTGAGAGAGACACCTCGACTGGCTGCTTCCTGCATGACCCCGAACAGGTCAGAGACTGAGTCACAACCGAGGTACCTGTCCTTAACTGGAATCGAACCCGAGACTCTTTGGTCTGAGGGCTGATGCTCTAACCGCTGAGCCAAACTGGCCAGGGTCAGAATGGGAATCCTAAGGGGAGTGAATGGAAAATGAACAGCCATGGGAGGGAAAGAGAAAAGGCCCTGCGGGCAGGGCTGCAGGGCTGTGGAGAGGAAGGGGGAGCCAGAGGGAGGGAGCTGAACTGCCATGGTGGGGACGGACGGACATCTCTGTTTCCATAGACTTGTGGGTGTGGTGACAAGCTTTATGCCTACCGTTATTTTTGTGGGCTATAAAGTAGTTACGGTATCTTTTTATACATCGACCAAATTGGGCCCAGGAATAAGCAGAAAAGATCTTTGCGTTTTATGGTTAGGAGTTTAGATGTAGTTTTTTATGTCATGAAAATGATGGTGGAAATCACCATAAATTCCAGAGTAAAAACTAACAGAATACAGAGCTCTGATGGGAAAACTTAGTAAATTCAGTTTTTAATTTGTGTGAAAGCTTTAATTCTGTTTATTAAAGGAAAATCCGTGAACATTCTTGAAACAGGGTAATCAGAAACACAGAAGTAGAGAACATGCTGTGCACTGGATATAAATGTAATTGATATGGAGTGAAAGTAATCCAGCAGGTCAGATCTCAGTGAGCTTCTCTTAATCTTAATACCCTAAAAAGATACATACAAAGTAGTATAACACAAAGCCAGTTGTGTTAGTCTTGATAGAGCTGCCAGCACTGAGTTTCTCAGGCAGGGACAAAAACGGGAGTGTTTTTGGAAGTGCTGTAGGAGTGGAAACAAAGACTTGAGCAGTGTGGGATTGGGTTAGCCTGGAAGACATTCGGAAGCCGTCAGGGAAGTGAAGGACGGGAACCAGTGAGAAAGCACCTGAAGATCATCTGGAGGGAGGGTAGACTCTGTGACAGAGAACAAAGACAGGAAGAAGCAGCAGTCATTGGGGACACCCTGCAGACTCAGGTCCAGCAGGAATGGGCCCTCATTACCGAGAGAATGAAGAGGGGTCCAGGGAACCCAGCAGATGAGCCCACAGATGAAGGAACTTATATTCGTCCTGTTCAGTCTAAGACCCGTCATAGCACCCTGAGCAAGAGAGTGCCATTTTAGGGTTTGTTTATAAGGTAGAGAAGAAAGACTTTTGGAAATTGTTATTTTTAAATGCATATTTATTTGTTTTTACAGTTGGGGATTATATATCGTGACATTAAGCTTGAGAATATTCTGCTTGATTCTAATGGCCACGTGGTGCTGACAGATTTTGGGCTGAGTAAGGAGTTTGTGGCTGATGAAGTGAGTATTACATTTTAATTTCAAGTTAGTAATAACACTATAAACAATGATGAAAATTAGCTCTAGAATAAGCATTTGATGGGATAGTACTATATGGATTATGGATTTTCGTGCAGATTTGCCTAGAGGAGCATTTGATGTGAGTGACTATAAAGATTTTTAGTTTAAAAAGACCATGGAACCATTCTGTTATAAGTACAGTAAACTTTGATTAATATATCAGAATTCCCCAGTTTAAAACAAATCAAAATTATATATTTAACTTTTCCCATAAAATATAACTGAAAATTTTAAATAACCCATTGGGAATTTAGGAGAATTCTGGCTTAGGTGGTAGACAATAGAGAATTATAAAAACAAAACACACACAGTTTACATTATAATTACAAAAGTATATGTCATGTTGTGATGGCCCTTTGAATTCACTTGACAAGAATAAAAATTTACTATACTTAATTCTTTTTTTTTTTTTTTAATCCTTACCTGAGGACACTTTTCCATTTTTTTGTTCAGGTAGAGTGGGAGGGAGAGAGAGGAAGAGAGAGAGAGAGAGAAACATCGATGTGAAAGGGACACATCGATTGGCTGCCACCCGCACGACGAACCAGGGCCGGGGACAAACTGCAACCGAGGTACATGCCCTTAGCGGGAACCGAACCCGGGTCTCTGTGTACCACAGGCCGACGCTCCAACCGCTGAGCCAAACCGGCCAGGGCTATACTTAATTCTTTAATAATTTTACTTTTTTGCTCATGTGAACTAAAATGTAATAGCTAAATATGGAAGACTTTGTATTTATAATATTGATTAGAACTTGTTTAATATCATAAGTGCATTTAATGACATTTAAAGTTGTACATCTGTTGTAACTAAATACTATGTAGCAGTTGTAATAAAAATTATACTTTTACACTACTGGTTATTTTTTTTTTATCCTCACTTGAGGATATTTTTACATTTATCTTCAGATAGAATGGGAGGGAGAAAGGGAGGAAGAGAGAGAGAGAAACATCGACATGAGAGAGACACATTGAGTGGCTGCCACCCACACGACCCCAACTGGGGCTGGGGACAAACTGCAACTGAGGTACGTGCCCTTAGCAGGAACTGAACCGGGGACTTTCTGGTCCCCGGGCCGATGCTCTTACCGCTGAGCCAAACCGGCCAGGGCTACACTACTGGTTATTTAAGATAACTAAGTACATATGAATGCCAATCTATTTCTATCCAAGAAATTATTGTTATAGAATTCAGAATTACAGTAAGATTTTGTGGTAAAGAACTTTGTATGAAACATCATTCTTGGGTTCCCAATTAGGTACGTCTGTTTCTGATTGTTTGCTTTTTTGGAATGTTGCCAAAGTAGCTCTGTGAATTAGATAAGTTGTGAAATTACAAAACTAAAGATCCCATTTTTTTAAATCGTATCTATATTCACTCAGTTTACTCATTCAGTAAACATTTGATGACCACTTATGCTAGGTGCTAGATCATATGATGATAAAATAGAAATAGTGAAGCTGTGGTTGTAGTAATATATTTGACAAAAGTCATAGTTATAAAACAGATTAGATGAATTTTTGAGAAATTTACTTCAGAGTTTGATTTTTTAATACTTTTTCTCCTTTGCCAAATTTTTACTGGCAACTTCAGTAAAATGTGACTGATTAATTATGTCAGCAGTCGCTTCCGCACTAAGCCCACTACAAGTAAAAGTCAAGGAGTAAAGCAGGCTTGCGCTCAAAGGGGAGAGAAGCAAACACCAGCCAGGTTTCAGAAGATGGACACCAGAAATACTAGTCACAACCAATATGCACCTGTGTTAAAATATCATCTCTCTTGGAATGAGTTTCTTTTTTTTTTTTTTTATCCTCACCGGAGGACATTTTTCGTTCAGATAGAGTGGGAGGGAGAGAGAGGAAGAGAGAGAGAGAGAGAGACATCGACGTGAAAGGATCACATCGAGTGGCTGCCACGGGCTGGGGACAAACTGCAACCAAGGTACACACCCTTAGCGGGAACTGAACCTGGGTCTCTCTGGACTGCAGGCTGACGCTCCAACTGCCGAGCCAAACCGGCCAGGGCTGTCATACTGTATTTTTAAGAACACTGTTCTGAGAAGGAGTCTGTCACCCTCAGTAGACTGCCGAGGGTCCTTGGCATGTAAAGGACCCCTGCACAGAAGGATTTGGTGAACACCTTTCCTTCTCTCCAGGGAGTCATTCATGCTTTTGCCCATTCTCTCCATCTGTATTTGGAGAAGGCCTTCGACGTACTAGACATTAGGCTAGGTTCTGGTAATAAAGGAAAAGAATCACTTAGTAAATCCTGTATTTAAGGGCCCCTGTGTCTGATCATCTGGCACATATTGACCCTGGGAAACAGCACAATGTTAGAAACCAAAACCAAAATGAACAAACACACATCACACAGGGATCGGAGTTAAGTTTTAATACAGCTTAGTCAACTATACTGTGTGACTAAATCATCCGGGTGACTCCTCACAAGAGAGACTTGTGTTTTATGCTAGTCATGTCAACAGCATTCCTCAGGGAAGGGAAAAGAAGGGTGTTCTCATCGGATGCCATAATCTTTGAATATTTAGTTGTGTATGTACAAAAATGAAATACTGGGCCAGGCAGGTGTGGCTTAGTGGATTGAGCGTCGTTCCACGCACCGAAAGGTCCCAATTCGATTCCTGGTCAGGGCACATGCCCCTCTTGTGGGCTCGATCCCCAGCAGGGGTGTGCAGGAGGCAGCCAATCGATGTATCTCTCTCACATCGATGTTTCTATCTCCCTTCCTCTCTTTCTAAAAAAATCAATAAAAACATATTTGCAAAAAACAAAATACTGGGATTCAATCTGAAGTCGTTTATAGATTCATTTATTATTCACTGCATACAATCTAGCTGCATTTACCGATAAAGCTGTGTGTTTTGTCACATGTCAGTAAGTTTTATAGTTCATCAGCTCTTCTCCTTAGAGCACATACTGTTAAGGCGTCATCTTTAATTCCCACAGCTCGGGAAACTTTTCTCGGTCCTCTACACTTGGCCTAATAGCCCTTTGCTCCTGATTCCACTCAGTCTCTGCTTAGCCAGTTCTCCTGCCTAGACCCTTTCTACCTTGAGCACGTTCCCACCCAGTGATTTCTGCTGTGATTAGCTATCATTTCTCTTTGCTTTCACTTCTCAGCCCGTCTCACCAGCACTGAAACATCATCTCTCGTGGAGTGAGTTCCTTTTGTGTCCATTCCTATTGCACCTCCTTGCTTTTCAGTTTAAACTCCAAGTAAAGGAGTTAGTTTCTTCCCTGGTTTCCAGTTTCTAGGAAGAGACTGTATTTCTCGATCTCTTTCTCTGACTGACTCTCTCCTCTGCATGCTCTTCTTCTTGGGCCCTTTCTCACCATTGTAGCTTGCCGAGCCTCTCCTGTCTTCAAACTGTTTTAATGGAGACACAGACGGATGGGTGGACTGATGGATAAACAGACAGATGAAAAAACCATCTCAGAATCCCGTATTCCCTTCTAGCAGGTGTCCTGTTCTCCTTTGTCATATTGGTTTACACACGTCTCCCACTCTGAGTCCACTCCAGTTTGGCTTGCACCCCTTACCATTTGACTGAAACTGTTCTTGCCAAGATCACAGCTGACTTCGATTTTAGATGCTTTTTAGTTGTCATCATACTTGACTACCCAGTAGTGTTGAACTGGAAATTGCCACTCGCCTTGGCTTCTGTGACAGCACACACCCTGCCGTCCCTTCTCTCCCTCTCGCCTGTCGTTGGTAGGCTCCGCCTCTTCTCCCTGACAGTTCAGTGCTGGGACTCTCCTCTTTCTGTGCTGCATTCTGTCCCTGGGAGCTGGCCATCCCCACGCATACACGGCCAGAGCCGAGCTGCGGGCTCCAGATCCAAACCTGCCAGCAATGCATTTCCCTGGACTCTCTCATGGGCTCCTCAAGTCAGTGTTTTAGAAACAGAATCTCCCCTCATCCAAACCTGCTTCTCTTTCAGTATGGCACAGTTTTATGTATTACAGATTCTGTCCGCATTTGCTCTGGGAAATATATTTCTATTTAATTTTTAGGAATTTATTTTTTATATATGCTTGGCATTCCTGCTCATGGTGTAACGCTCATCTCTCTCTATATTTGTTAATTTAATAATTCAACAGATATTTATTGAATACCTACTAAGTGCCGAGTATTGTACAAGACCCTAAAAATATAGTGAACATAGCAAATTCCTTGCCCTAATGAGCCTGTATTGTAGATGTATTCATCAAATATTCATATAATTATTTGATGATGACTTATTTATTTAATTATGACTTATTTCTAATATTTAATTTTGAATTATTTAATTATGAGTTATTCCCAGAGTACACTTTGCTAAACTGGATTGTATACATGGTAAAGTTGTTTTTGTTTTTAGAAACCTTAAAAATCTTATGTGATAAGGAACCCTACAGATTTGATACTATTACGGATGTGTCCTTTTCTCAACAACAGAGTTTGATAAATCCCTTGAGATTCTGAGAACAAAAGAAGACATTTCTAAATATCTGCTGGCTTGTATATGTCCTTCATAGGATTTTTTGAGTACATACAGTTCAGCAAACATTTGTTGAGTTCTTGCTGTGAGTCAGACAATCTGCTAGGTATTGGATACATGATCTAACCAAAGACTTTAAAAACATCAAGGGCATCTGTTCTTACCTATATATAAAGAAATAATGTCAAAGTGATACATTTATGTGTTATTAATTACACTGTACTTAGATATGGTACTTGCATTCTCTGTTTTCATAACTTAACACTGAGCACTTAAAAAATTTCACAACAGATTATTAAAATGATTCTGCACATAGATAAATAAAACTAGATGAAAAATAACATCCTCAACATTTAAAACAGAGGTAGGTAAGGTAATTATAACTCACTGCCATGGTAGCTGTACTTAAAAGGGAAAGTCTGTAGATTTGTGACTATTTTCTTTTTCCAGAAAATCGAAAAATGCAACCTTTGCTCAGTTCAGATATTATTATTCATTAAATAATTTTTCAAACATATAAGAGGCATTTTAGCCCTGGCCAGTTTGGCTCAGTGGTTGAAGTGTTGACCCTCGCACTGAAGGGTCACAGGTTCAATTCCTGGTCAAGGGTCAAGGGCATGTACCTGGGTTGCAGGTTCATTCCTGGTTGGGGTCATGCATGGGGCAACCAATCAATGTGTCTTTCTCACATTGATTTTTTTTCCTCCCTGTCTCCCTCCCTCCCTTTCACTCTATCTAAAAAAAAAAAGTGGCATTTTAGTGTAGTGCAAAGAACACATATTAAAGTTGGAAGATCTTTTTGGTTCTACACTTCCTGGCTGTGTGACATAGAATAAGTCACTTAGTCATTAACCCCTCTCAGTCTTAGTTTCTTCATCAGTAAAATAATATCTGTCATATCTAATTTATAGGATTGTCACAATGAGTTGGTGTTCACGAAAGTACTTTTTAAAGTGTAAAATATATAAATATCAATTTCTGTTTGTAAGAGGTACTATTCAGATTACTATAAGCAAAATTAAAGTATATGAATGAGACTCTTAAATTATTCTCCCTTAATTTTCTTATTTGTGGGGAAGTTATAAATTATAGCTTTCTCTAATGAACACCTAGTTAATTATTTTGTTTGCAAGATTTTGCTGTTACAACATACGTTTCTCACGATGCCTAGGTGAGGTTCAAGATCCATAAAGAGCAGGTTTGCATGGAGAATCGGATAACCCAGCTCTCCAAGGCAGCATTTGTAGTTATCTCTGTCTCCCTTCTTGATTTGTAGTGACATTGATTCATGATTCTTTCCATTTACATGGTTTTTCGAAGAACTGTTAGGTCTCTGTAAATAAGTCCTAGCAATCATTTGCCAAATCCTTGTTGTCAAATACACATAACATAAAAATTACCATCTTAACCATATTTTTAGTAAATTTTTAAAATATGTTTTTATTGATTCTTTTAGAGAGAGAGGAAGGGAAAGAGGTAGAAACATCCATGTGAAAGAGAGACACTGATTGGTTGCCTCCTGTACCCCCTCCCACCCCAGGGATTGAGCCCAAAACCCAGGCATGTACCCTGACCGGGAATCAAACCAGGACCTCTCAGTCCATGGGGCAACGTTCAGTCCTCTGAGCCACACCGGTCAAGCCATCTTAACCATTTTTAAGTGTACAGTTTAGTAGTGTTAATTATAGTTACATTGTGTGCAACAGATCCCTAGAACTTCTTCATCTTGAAAAACTAAACTGTATTTAGTGGACAACTCCCCATTTTTCCCATCTGCAAGCCTCTGGTAACCACCATTCTACTTCCTGTGCCTATAGTTTGACTGTTGTAGATACCTGACATATGTGGAATCGTATGGTATTCGTCTTTTTGTAACTGGCTTACTTCAATTACCAGAGTGTCCTCGAGGTTCATCCATGTTGTAGCTTGTGACAGGATTTCCTTCTTCTTTAAGGCTGAATAATATTCCATTGTATGTATGTACCACATGTTGTTTATCCATTCATCGGTTAGTGGACCTTTAGGTTGCTTCTGCTTATTGGCTGTCGTGAGTAATGCTACAGTGGACGTGGACATACAAACATCTCTTTGAGATCATGCTTTCAATTCTTTTGGCTATATATCCAGAAGTGGGATTGCTGGAACATACACTAATTCTATTTTAACTTTTCTCAGGAACCTCCATACTGTTCTCCATAGCAACTATACCATTTTACATTCCCACCAGCAGTGCACAAGGGTTCCAGTTTCTCCACATCCTCACCTATACTTGTTATTTCTGCTTTTTTGATAGTGGGTTTCCTAATGAGTGTGAGGTTATATATCTCATTGCTGGTTTGTTTTTTTATTAATCCTCACCGGATGATTTGTTGTTGTTTTTTTAATTGAATTTTTTTTTTTTTAAGATGGGAGGCAAGGGGGGGGGGGAGAGAGAGAGAGAGAGAGAGAGAGAGAGAGAGAGACATCATTTGGTTGCACCCAACTGGGGATCAAATCCACAACCTAGGTGTATGTCCTGCCCAGGAATCAAACCCTGCAACCTTTTGGTGTAAAGGATGACATTCCAACCAACTGAGCCACCTGTCCAGGGCTCTCATTGCAGTTGTGATTTGCTTGTTTCTAATGATTACTTGATGTTTGGCATCTTTTTCTTTCTTTTTTTTTTTTTATCCTCACCCAAGAACATTTTTCCATTTTTTGTTCAGATAGAGTGGGAGGGAGAGAGAGAGAGAAACATTGACGTGAAAGGGACACATCAAGTGGCTGCCTTCCGCACTCACAAACCAACCAGGGCCAGGGACAAACTGCAACCGAGGCACATGCCCTGAGCGGGAACCAAACCCAGGTCTCTCTGGACCGCAGGCCAACACTCTAACTGCTGAGCCAAATTGGCCAGGGCCAGCATCTTTTTCAAATGCTTTTTGGCCATTAGTATATCATCTTTGGAAAAATGTCTGTTGAAGTCCTTTACCTATTTCTAAATCAGGTTTATTTGCTTTGTTGTTGAATTTCAGTTTTTTATCTATTCTGGATGGTAACCCCTTATTAGATATATGATTTGCAATGTTTCCCTCCCATTCTGTAGCCTCTCTTTTTACTTTGTTTCCTTTGGTGCAAGAAGTATTTAATTTTGATGTCATCCCGTATTTGCTTCTGTTGCCTGTGCTTTTGGCATCATATTTGAGAAATAATTGGAAAATCCAGTGTCACCTTTCCCCTTGTTTTCTTCTAGAAGTTTTATAGTTTTAGGTATTTTATTTGGGTGTTTAGTCCATTTTGAGTTAATTTTTGTATTTGATGTAAAGATAAGAGTTCAACCTCATTCTTTGCATGAGATATCCAGTTTCCCCAGCAGTGTTTGTTGAAGAGGCTGTTCTTTCCCCATTGTGTGGTCTTAGCATGCTTGTCAAAGATCATTTGACCATATGCATGAAAGTTTATTTCTGGGCTCTCTGTTCAGTTTCATTGGCCTTTATATTTCTCTTTATTTCAGTATAAAAATGTTTTAATTACTGTAGCTTTGTAATCTTTTGAACTCAGGAAATGTGAGACCTCCAAATTTGTTCTTCCTTTTCAAGACTGTTTTAGCTCTTCAGGGTCCCTTGAGATTCCATATGAATTTTAAGATTTTTATGCTATTTCTGCAAAAAAAAAAAAATGCCATTGAGTTTTTTTAGAGATTACATTGAATTTCTAGATCACTTTGGGTAGTGTGGATATTGTAACAATATTAAATATTCCAATCCATGAGTGTGGGATGCCTTTTTGATTTATTTGTGTCTTCTTTAATTTCTTTTCTTTCTTTTTTTTATTTCACCCATCCTTCTACTCCCCGTTCCTTTGGCAACCATCATCTTGTTCTATCTGTCTATGGACCCATTTCTGTTTTGTTTTATTTGTTCATTTGTTTTGGTATTTTTAGACTCCACATATAAGTGGGACCATACAGTATTTGTCTTTCCCTGACTTACTTTACCTAGCATAATACCCTCTAGGTCCATCCATTTTGCAAGTGGCAAGATTTTATTTTTATTGCTGAGTAATATTCCATTGTGTGTGTGTGTCTGTGTATCACATCTTCTTTATTCATTCATCTATTGATGGACATCTAGGTTACATCCATGTTTGGGCTGTTGTAAGTAATGCTGCAATGAATATACGGAAGCATATATTTTTTTGAAATAGTGTTTTTGTTTTCTTTGAATAAATAACCAGAAGTGGAATTACTGGGTCATATATCAGCTCTATTTTTAATTTTTTGAGGAATATCCATATTGAAAACATGGGATGTTTTTCCACTTGTTTGTGTCTTTAATTTCTTTAACAATATTTCGTAATTTTCATTGTCACTCTTTTGATCCCTTAGTTGAGGTAATTCCTAGGTATTTTATTATTGTTGGTACTATTTTAAATGGGATTTTTATCCTTGATCTCCTTTTTGGGTTGTTTATTGTTAGTGTATAGAAACATAACTGATTTTTATATGATTTTGTATCCTATAACTTTGCTATATTTACTTATTAGTTCTAACAGGTTTTGTGTGTGCGTGTGTAATCTTTAGGGCTGTCTACATATAAGATAATATCTGCCAGCAGAGATAATTTTACTACTGCTTTTTCAACGTGGATGTCTTTTATTTCTTTTTTTTTGCCTAATTTCTCTGGCTAGGACTTCTAGAGCTATGTTGAACAAAAAATGGTGAAGGGGAGCATACTTACCTTGTTATTGATCTTAGAGGAAAAACTTTTCAGTTTTCCACCATTGAGTATGATGTTTGGTGTGGGTTTTTCATATATGGCCTTCATTATATAGTCTTCTTCTATTCCTAGTTTGTTGTTTAGTGTTATCATGAATGAGTATTGAATTTTGTCAAATACTTTTTCTGGATCAGTTGAGGTGTGTAGTTGTTCTTCATACTGTTAATGTGGTGTGTTACATTGATTGACTCTTGAACTATCCTACCATTCCAGGAATAAACCTCACTAGTTTGTGGAATAGAATCATTTTAATGTGCTGTTGAACTCCGTTTGTTAGTATTTTGTTGAGGATTTTTGTATCAGTTTTCATCAGGAATACTGACCTGTAATTTTCTTTTCTTGTAGCATCTTTCTTTCCCTGGCTTTGGTATCAGGGTAATGCTGGCCTCATAAAATAAGTTGGGAAGTACTCTTTCCTCTGCTTTTTTTTTGTGTGTGAAAAGTTTAAGGAGGATTGGTCCTACAACTTCTTGAAATGTTTTTTAATACTTTTCCAGTAAGCTCTGTGGTCCTGGACTTTTCTTTTTTTGGGAGGGTTTTGATAACTGATTCAATGTTGTTACTGATTAAGAGTCTGTTCACATTTTTAAATTCTTAATGATTCGGTCTGATAGGTTGTATTTTTCAAGGAAGGTATCCATTCTAGGTTATCTAATTTGTTGGTGAATACTTATTCATAGCCATCTCTTGTAGTGTCTTCTCTTTTGTTTCTGGTTTTACTCTTCTCTGAATTTGTCAGGTTTTTTTTTTTTGATCTTTTAAAAAAATCAACTCTCAGTTTTGTTAATTTTTCTATTACTCCTTACCCGAGGACATAGTTCTATTCATATTTAGAGAGAGCGAGAGAAACATTGATGTGAGAGTGAAACATCAATCAGTTAGTTGCCTCTGGCATGTGCCAGACTGGGGATCAAACCCAAAACCTGTGTATGTGCCCTGACCAGGAATCAAGCCCTCAGCCTTTTGGTGTATGGGATGATGCTCCAACTAAATGAACATTGCAGCCAGGGCTCTCTTCCTTTTCTATTCTCTGGGTTGTTTTTATAATATATATATTATATATATATATCTGCTGTAATCATTATTTCTTTCCTTCTGCTAACTTTTGTTTTTGTTTTTCTAGTTATTGAGGAGTAAAATTAGGTTGTGATCTTCAAATATTTTAAAGTTAAACCTTTTCCTATCTTAGTGTATTAGGATATTCTCTTGCATTTTCTTTTTATTTATTTATTTATTTATTTAATCCTCACTCGAGGACATTTTTTGATATTTTGTTCAGATAGAGTGGGAGGGAGAGAGAGAGAGAGAAACATCGATGTGAAAGGGACACATCGAGTGGTCGCCACCCACACGACCCAATCAGGGCCGGGGACAAACTGCAACCGAGGTATGTGCCCTTAGCGGGAACCAAACCCAGGTCTCTCCAGACCGCAGGCCATCACTCTAACCGCTGAGCCAAACCGGCCACGGCTGCATTTTCTTTTTAAAATTAGATCAATGCTTAATTTACTAGGGATTAATTTTTTTTAATCCTCACCCAAGGATATTTTTCCATTGATTTTCAGATAGCCTACAAGGGAGGGAAGGAGGGAGGAAGGGAAAGAGAGAGAGACAGATAGACAGACAGACAGACAGACATCCACTGGTTGCCTCCTGCACAACCCCAACCAGGGCGGACCAGGGATCGAACTGCAACCAAGGTATGTGCCCTTGACCAGAATTGAACCCGAGACTCTGGTCCACGGGCTGTTGCTCTAACCACTGAGCAAACTGGCCAGGGCTACTAGGGATGAATTTTTATATGTAATATGGAGTGTGGATCTTATTTCTTTTCATGTAGATAACCCAGCTGACTTAACTATTTATTCATTGAATAGTCAGTTATTCCCTACTGATTTGAAATGCAGTCTGTCATGCGCCAAATTCCTGTGCATGCTCATGAGTCTATTTCTAGGCTCTTCACTCAATTCCATTTGTCTGTTTGCCTCTCTCTAAGTCAAACCCAAAAATCTTAGAGGGCATGATTTTACAGTAAGTCTTAAATCTGGAAAGGTGAAATATATCTTCTCTTCACTCTCTATCGTACTATTCATTTCTCCTTTCCCCTTACCTTCCTCCTTTCTCTTCACTCTCTTCTCTATTTTCAGTCTTTTGCTCCCTGACATGAATTGTGGAATGGAACTAATAAGTTAATTTGGAGAGAACTGCAGTCTTTGAATATTGAATTCTCAAATCAATGAATTTGCATAAGTGAATATTTATATCATCCCATTTATTTTGTGGTCTTTAATATTCTTCAATAATATTTTATAGTTTTCTCTGTACTGCTTCATATGTATATTATTAGGCTTATTTATATTAAGTTTATAATTTTTGTTTCTATTTATAAAAATTAGACTACATATTTTTTTTGGCAAAGCATCAGAATGTTGTTTATCTTGTACACAGCAGTGTTGCTGAATTCATATTAGTTCCACTAATTTACAGAGTGGTTTAAAGTTTTTACATTAATGACTATAGTAAAAGCAAAAATCAGAACTACTATTGGTAAGTAATGATGGCTTTATATGAAATTAATTTGGAATAGTTTACATAAGACAGGGATCCTATTCCTCTGAAGGATTCTTCTGAATGCTCTCAGGATCTATATATGTATTTCCCTCTTAGGTGAGTGTTATTGGCTTTTCAAATAATTTAATATTTTAAATTAAATATTTAATATTTAATATTTTAAAAATATTTTTAGTTATATTTAGGTTTTTTATTTCTTTGAGCCAATTTTAGTAAGTTACATGTTTACAGAAAATCTTATATATTTTTAAAAATATTTTCTGGCATGTCCATAGAATTGTCTTAGTTTTTAATCTCTTTTAATTGTAGTAATATTTTCTTTTAAATTACTATTATTGATTTTTAATTTTTTTCTTGATCAATTTGCTAGAGATTTGTCCATTTTATTATTCTCATCCAATAAATAACTTTGTCAAGCCTCTTGTTTTTTTCCTGTTTCTTTCATGATGTTCCTTGATTACTTAATTCCTTTTACTTTCTGTGAGTTTCTTTTGTATTCTTTTTCTAAACCTCTGAGTTGACATCTAGCTCACTAATATTTAATCTTTTAAAATAAAACTCAATTTCTAAGAATAGCTTTAGATGTAGCTAACAAGTTCTGATACATAGCATTTTTACTGTTATTCTAATAGTCTAATATTCATTGTGGTTTTCTTCTTTGAGCCATGAATTACTTAGAAATGGGTTTTTAAGTTTTCAGATACATAGGATTTTTTTTGTTATCTTTTTGTAAATGAGCCCTAATTGTGCTTTCTGTTTGAAGAACAAAACATATATGATTTTATTTTTGTGGTATTCGAGATTTGCTTTGTGATCTATTACATGGTTAATTTCTGTAAATGTCTTACATTTACCTAAAAAGACTGTGTATTCTCTAATTGTTAGATACAGAGTTTTGTATATTTTTATGAACACTGGACAAATCATCTATAGCTTCACTAATTATGGTCCTGCTTGATCAGTCAGTTATAGAAGAAATATGTTAAAATACCCACTATGATTGTGGATTTGTCCATTTCTTCTGTAATATCTCTTCATTTTTGCTTATATAGGTTAAGGCTCTTCAAAAAATTTTGAGGGTATTCAGATTTGGAATAGAGTTATTCCGCTAGTGAATTCCTTTTATTATTATGTAATGACTGTACCCAATTCTAATAATCCTTTTTAACTTAAAGTTTATTTTCTTGCTATTAATAAAATACTCCAGCTTTCTATTGGTTAGTGCTGGTCTGATATATCTTTTTCCATCTCTTTACTTTCAATATTTCTTTGTCATTATGTTTTAGGTATGCCTTTTATAAATAACATATAGCTGGATTTTGTTTTTGATCCAGAGAATTTCTGTCTTTTAACTGGTGAGTTAAACCTGTATATTATGATTACTGATATATTTTTTTCTCATCTTACTGTTTTTTTTTTTTATCGTAATTTCTCCTTGTTCTTCCTGTCTTTTATTTAAATGATTAAGATTACTTTATTTTTTTTCCCCCTAATGGTCTAGAAGTTAAGTATATTCTATTTCTATTCCTTTTATTTTTTATTTATTTATTTTTTATTAATCCTCACTGGAGGATACTTTTTCATTGACTTTTTTTTTTTTTTTTAGGTAGAGTGGAAGGGAGGGAGGGAGGGGAGAGAGAGAGAAAGAGAGAGAGAGAGAGAGAGAGAGAAACATCGATGTGAGAGAGACACATCTATTGGTTGCTTTCTGCACAACCTCAACTGGGGCCAGGATCAAACCTGCAACCCAGGCACCTGCCCTTGACTGGGAATCAAACCCATGACCCTTCAGTCTGCGGGCCAATACTCTAACCACTGAGCAAACCCGGCCAGGCCCTATTTCTATTCTTTTAATGGTTATTACCTTGACATTTTAAACTTATATAATGTCTTAAAAGAGTCTAAAATTAACCATTATGTCTGTGATTGTCTCGACCACTTCAAGAACATTAGAATGTTTTAACTTCAGTTATCCATCTCATTTTATATATCATTGTTACTTATTATTTTAGTCTCACCTAATGTATTTCTTTAAATTAACCACTATTATATAATTATTACTTTCATTTTATAAATTCAATACTGGTTTAGATTTTTCTTATATTTTTACCTGTTTTCTCTGCTCGCTGTTCCTTCTTACATCTTACTCTTTGCTTGTGGATTCTGTTTATTTCGGAAGTGCATTCTTTAGATTTTTTTTAGCAAGAATCAGCAAATAGTCAACTCTGTCTTTGTCTTAATATGCCTTTAATTTGCCCTGTATATCTAGTGATTATTTAGCTGGGCATAGATATATCTAGGAAGGGACTAGGTTTTTAAAAAAATATTTTTATTGTCTGGCTGGTGTGGCTCAGTGGTTGAGTGTCGACCCATGCACCAAGAGGTCGCCAGTTCGATTCCCAGTAAGGACACTTGCCCAGGTTGTGAGCCCAGTCCCCAGTGAGGGGCATGCAGGAGGCAACCGATCGATGTTCTCTCTCACATCGATGTTTCTCTCTCTCTCTTTCTTCCTCTCTCTCTAAATAATCAATAAAAAACATATTTACAGAAATGTATCCCCTATGGATATATTTTTATTTAGTTTGCTTGGGACTCTTGAGACATTCAGGATAATTTTCTCAAATATATTTTCTATTTTACAAATTTTCTTTTTAATTGTATTACTCTGTTTACTCTGCCTGTTTTTTTTATTACTTATATATTTTTTATTTATATAGTTCTATTTGATTATTTTTCTTATTGTTCTAATCTTTCCTGTGCTGCTATATTGTTTTATGGATATTTTCCTTCATTTATATCTTTCATCTTTTATAACCTACTAGTCTTTTATAGATTATTGTTCTACTGTTCCCTTTGGTTGTATTTATAGAGCCTAGTTTACTTGTTTAGTAATTTTGTTTCTCCAAGGCTTTATTAGTGTTAATCTAGACCAGCTACGTTGTGAGAATTACTCTGGTTCTGTTTTGTGTTCCAGAGTATCACCACACTGGACTAGGTTTTCTCACTTTTTCCTTATTGTGGGGGAGAGAAAATTCATTCCCCAAATCTGCACGAGATACAAGCCTAGCAGTTTGCTTTCACAAGAGGAACGTTTATTTGTTTGTGTTTTAAGCTAGGGCCCAAAATGAAAGAACTTGTGCTAGTGGTGAATTTTAATTTTCTAGGCTTCACATTTACTAAAGGTTCAGCTTTCTTAGGTTCCAGGGTTTACAGAGAGTATTCATTCTAGTCCACCCCATTTGAACTGAGAGCCTCATCTTTTGTGTTCCTAAGAGTATCAAAAGTCACACCTGGCCAGTTTGACTCGGTGGTTAGAGCGTCAGCGCGTGGACTAAAGAGTCAAGGATTTGATTCCCAGTCAAGGGCACATACCTGGGTTGCAGGTTCGATCCCTGGCCCTGGTTGGGAGGCAACCAATTGATGTGATGTGTCTTTCTCTCATTGATGTTTCTCTCTCTCCCCATTTCTCTCCCTTCTCTCTCTCTCCCTCTCCTCCACTCTATCTAAAAATCAATAGAAAAATATCCTCGGATGAGAACTAAAAAAAGAGTGTTGAAAGTGAAGCTTTTAGATTGCTGAGACCTGTAGCAAATTCCCTTTCCTTCCTTTGTGCAGCACAGCATAGGTCATGTGACCACCTTGCTGGTTGTCAGCACCCTCTTCATGGCTGGCACCCAGGGGTTACCTTTTTTTTTGTGAGCAAAGTCTTGCATGATTAGCCATGCAACATTTACTTAAAAGCAAACGTTTCTAGATAGTTGTGAGATTTTTTTTCAAAATTAGAGTGGAGAAAAAATACAGAATGTAGAAAAAAACTTCTTTTCATTGGTAATGTACATTTATCTCACAAGTTTATCAATAATTAGATAAGAGCAAGATAAAACATTGGCAAATAAAAACTAGGAATAATTTATTGGGAAATACTTGAGAGTTTGGCAAGTTGAGCTCCTATTTGGGTTCTTATTTAGAGGGAAACCAGTTTTTTTTACCCAATGTTACCGGATTCTTCTGTCTAAGGAACAGTTAAGCCTCTTTGATCAGCTGATCACTTAAGCATAACAGTATTTTGTATTATCTGCAAGGATGGTACACATACAACATTCAAGTAAATTCTCATTCACAATATTTTAACTTGGTGGTAGCTTTAGTAAGAAATGTTGCTTATAAAACAATATGGATTAAAATTCTAAGTAGGTGGATTGCCTGTTTCCCTGAGAAAAATACTACTGTAAAGATATTTAGCCCTGGCTGGTGTGGTCCAGTGATCAGAGCATCGGCCTGTGCACCAAAGGGTCTTGGGTTTGATTTCCGGTCAAGGGCACATACCTGGGTTGCAGATTCAATCCCCTGCCCTGGTCGGGGCGCAGGTTAGAGACAACCAATTGGTATGCCTTTCTCACATCGATGTTTCTCTTTCTCTTTTTGTCTCTTTCTCTCTCTCTCTTCCCTCTCTCCTTCCCTCTATTCTACTTTCTCTGAAAATCAAAGAAAAAATTATCCTTGGGTGAGGATTAAATACACACACACACATACACACACACACATCAAACAATATACAGCAATCACAATAGAATTTAGCTATGTTATTCTAGCCTTTTTATATCATAGTTCATAAAATATGACTCTGCATTATCTCCTGCCTCCCACCAGAAACCTTTGCCTGTCATACCTGTTCAGTATGTTGTCTTGGTAGAATTACTGGGATTGTCCTAAAAGTTGGGACCCAGAGGGAGGAGCTCTCCATTGAGGCAGAGGCAGAGGAAGCAGATGCAGAACTGCAAGGGACTAGGATGGCAATGTTTAAGAACAATGAGACTTAAATGCTTTGTATTTATTTACTATTATTCCTCAGTGAGTAGAACTTCCCAATACTTAAGCTTTAATTTTTCTGTCTCCCAGAATTTCTATCAAATAATTATGTACATAATTAAAAATTTATTATGTACATAATAAAAAATTAATACATAATTATTTATTAATGTAGGCACTACCTACTCCCCCCACAAAACAAACAAAAAAACAGGAAAGCTAAAGGGAATTATAAGAGCTTGAAGGTGGAGGAAATGCGTCCCAGCACTTAATGTGGTTCTCAGCTCCCTGGATGTGGAGACAGTCAAGGACTGAGCTGCACAGCTCTCGTTGTCAGGGAGACAGACACGGGAAGTCTTTCTGGCAGTAATCAATAAGGTCTGTGTGTTTCACGCCCCTTTTACCCTAAAGTTATGAATATCTAGTGTTTTAAAGAAGAGAATGCAGATTTTCATGACTTTCAATTTGCAAAATTTAATCATCTCATGCTTAAAAGAAAATACACAAAATTTCAAAATGGTTTGTGACATGGAATTGCCTATAAATGAAAATGTGTATTTGCTTAGAAAGACTAGTTTTCTTAAAAACAAATCTAGAAAGTCAATAAAAGGAAATCCTTAATTTTTTTTTTTTTTTTTTTTTTGAGAGAGAGAGGGGAAGGGAAAGGGAGAGAGAAACACTGATTTGTTGTTCTACTTATTTATGCATTCATTCATTGATTCTTGTATGTGCCCTGACCAAGGACTGAACCTGCAACCTTGGCGTATCGGGACAGTGCTCTAACCAACTGAGCTACCTGGCCACAGCAAAACCCATTATCTTTTTACCCATAAACCAGTTTGTAGAATTTTTTTCTTCTGTTTACTTAAACTCAATTTAGCCTATAATGTTTTGAAGGTGTCTGTTAAGATAAGATGAAATGATAAATACTATGACTTAGTAATTTTTCTGTGTCAGGTTTATAGTGATGCTTGCCTAATATCCAAAAAAAGGGTTATTGCATAATAAATAGTATGTTAACTAAAAACACACCTTAGTTATATGAAATTGTGGGGTTTTTTGTTTTTTGTTTTTTTTAATCCTCACCTGAGGACATTTTTCCATTTTTTGTACAGATAGAGTGGGAGGGAGAGAGAGGAAGAGAGAGAGAGAAACATCGACGTGAAAGGGACACATCGAGTGGCTGCCACCCGCACGACCAACCAGGGCCGGGGACAAACTGCAACCGAGGTACATGCCCTTAGTGGGAACCGAACCCGGGTCTCTCCAGACCACAGGCCGATGCTCTAACCGCTGAGCCAAACCGGCCAGGGCGAAATTGTGGGTTTTTTAAAAGTTATTTTGTAGCATTTCTTTTTTAGTAATTCAGTGAACAGATTAATGCTTTCTAATACATAACACTTTTTTGTCTAAGCATGTCTAACAAAATGTGAAAAATTATTTATTACTTTTTATATACAAATTTATATGAAATTTTATTTAACTTTAATCTTTCCAGTAGTTTGATACAAAATTAACTTTTGGTATTAAATGATGGAGCAGAGAGATAATGACATTTGATATATGATTTATATTAGCTATTCAGTAACATTCTGCCAGCTAACAAAAAGATGTTTTGCATATCTATACATAATTGATTTATTTATTTTAGTTTCTAGGTGGGTAGTAATCTTATAGGGTGCATAACACATAAAAAGAAATAAATGAATTTTAGACCATATTTTGTGTTTATTCATATATGTATATATATGTTACAATTAAGTCGTTTTAATACATTTATTATCACAGTGTTTAAATAAATTTATTACATTCATTGTCTCTGGGCTTAACTTTCAGCCAATAGAGTAGGGGACTTCTTTCACTTCTACAACATTGCTAGAATAGAGTTCTTTACATTAAAAATTGGTAAATAAGAGAAATGCTCATTTTTCTTAACCCTTACTAGTGTAAGAAGAGTAAAGTATAAATCAAAAAGCTTCTTCTAAAATAATTTTTTAAAAGTATTTTAGTGGCACCAAAGTGTCTTTTACAGTTTCCGATATAGCCATACGAATGTATATTATTAAAGAAGACTTCTTTATCCCAGTTACTATACCTGCATTACAGTTTAGATCTTTGTTATATTGGGATGAGTCATAAGACACAGTTGGTCATTTAAAAAATTGCTTTAGTTTTCTAAATTAATTTTAGGCCGATATATAAAAGTAGCCCCTTTTAAAGTTCTACAAAGGAGAAACAGCTATCTTTTTTTTGTTTTGTTTTGTTTTGTTACAGATGTTTCTCCTTTTTCCCCCACAGACACCCTCCTCCCTATCCTCCCCACCTCCCCCCCAAGCATTGTTGTCTTTGTTTATTGGTTACACATGTATGCATATAAGTTCTTTGGTATATTTGAAGAAATAGTGACAGAGAAACAGCTATCTGTAAGAGAAAATCTTTTTTAAAAACCAGTTTGTCCATCATTACTAAACATTCTATTAGCAGTACCAAACCCAGAGAAGATGGTAAGGTAGGAAAACCTTTTTCCTCTTTTTTAATCTTTGGATTCCCTCTTCCCCTTCTTAGCATTTGTCCTTCTTTCCCCTCCAAGTTTTCTAGTGTTTTCCCAATCTTGCCTGTCTGGAAATAAAATTATCCATAGTAAACTATTAGACAGTTCATGTTATCCTACCAGGACTGTTTGCATTCTTACAGAAAATAGTTAAAGTAACTAGTAATTGAAATCTACACACATTCAGAAAAGAAGGAGCATGAATGAAAAGATTCATGAGTAGATGGGTGGATGCATGGGGAATGATGGTAGGCGGAGGGCACGGGAAGTCTTGGTTTACCCAGGACTCATACTACAGAAATGATGGTCTACGCTGGTGGGAGGAGGGTCTGTCAAGTAGATTCTGCCGTATGTTGCTTTGCTGTGTATAGTGATTAATCTCAACCATGGACATGTCGTATGAACTTTGTCTTTTTGCGCTTGTCATACCAGCTTGAAATCAAATCCGTTTTTGTTTGTTTGTTTAAGGCTGAAAGAGCATATTCCTTTTGTGGCACTATTGAATACATGGCACCAGATATTGTCAGAGGGGGAGATTCGGGACATGACAAGGTATGTTCTATTTTTGACACTTCTTTATATATGTCTGTAAAATGTATAAGAATCCTAGTCCGGCGGGTGTGGTTCAGTGGTTGAGCGTCGACCCATGCACCAGAGGTCGCCGGTTCAATTCCAGGTCAGGACACATGCCCTGGTTGTGGGCCTGATCCCCAGTGAAGGGCATGCAGGAGGCGGCCAATAGATGTTCTTTCTCATCAATAAAGAAAAAAAAATTTTTTTAATCTCTTAAAAGTAAAGAATCCTAGTTAATAACTTAGGTGCAGTCTCTTCAACTGAGTCCTCTTTCTGGTGTTGTCTTATCTTTATTCTTTTCTCTCCATTGCTTTGTGTACATGAACACACTGTGATACCTAGTGTTTTGGAGGAAAAAGATAAGAGAAAGGTTAGGACATTCTAGATTTTACTTTTTTTTAGGTTTTATTGGTGAGGATAAGTTTTGTCTTATAGAGTAACATCTTTGTTAAAGGAAAACTCAAAAGCAACTAAGTCTTCAAATAATTTTTTATGTTATTTCTATTAAAAGTCTATATCTTGAGCAAAGTACCAGTTGTAACTCTTTTTAAAACAAAAATCATTTTCTGTTGCATGGGACCTGCCCTTTCAGCACACAGCTGAGCCACGATGCAGTACAGAGGTGTCACTGAATTCGTACACTGCTCCTGTCTGGATGGTGCTGAATGATTTGGGACAGTGCTTATTGGCTTTGTTGGTTTTCGTTAGAAATACATACGAAACACATAGTTGGCTCTTTCACCTTAGGTTTATAGAAGCTTTCTAAGAGATCATTGAAAAAGGAATCTTTCCTGTTTTCTGTTCTCAATTTCTGCTTTTAACTCTGTAGAGATATTGGGAGACTTTCTTGATTATCTCTTCCACAGAAATAATCATTGTAACAATCCTCAGAGAAAGAAAATAATCCTTTGTAAGCATGCAAGGTAGTCTAAGTTTGTTTTCTAAGCCCTCTGAAGAGCTTAACTTTTTTCCTCCTCACTTTCCTTTTTATGTGCAAAATGAAGGCTGTGAAGTGGCTTTGTAAGTAATTATGTTATAAAATCTAGGTCACGTATTTTTTCTTTCTGTATTAAAGGTTACAGACCTGTTTAGTTCTCTCTTAACACTTTTGCTTTATGGATAACTTTCTCCAGATAAAGAATTCTGACTGTTTTGCATCTCGCCTTCCACTCTCCCTCATCCCCTTTCAGAGTCCCACATGTACAGTCCAGATATCTTAAGTGTGGAGAATGTTTGTTAATGACTTATTGTATGTTTCATACCTGTTCTTCAGGTTTTCATGACTAGGAATTGATAGAGAGCTGCTGCATCAATTTAAGAGTGTGGTTTCAGCCCTGGCCAGTTTGGCTCAGCGGTTAGAGCGTCGGCCTGCGGTCCGGAGAGACCCGGGTTCGGTTCCCGCTAAGGGCACGTACTTCGGTTACAGTTTGTCCCCGGCCCTGGTTGGTCGTGCGGGTGGCAGCCACTCGATGTGTCCCTTCACGTCGATGTTTCTCTCTCTCTCCCTTCCTCTCTCTCCCTCCCACTCTATCTGTACAAAAAATGGAAAATATCCTCGGATGAGGATTAAAAAAATAAATAAATAAATAAAAATAAAAAAATAAAAAAAAGAGTGTGGTTTCAAATCCAACAGCAGAAGGTTCTGAGGATCCTGACTCAGACGGCAGGAAAACTGCTTGTATTAAAAAAAAAAAAAAAAAAATTGGATTACCCTTTTAGTTTGCTTCAAGGTATTATTTGAAACTATTAGGGAATTTGATAGGCATTTATAACTTAAAATTTGAAAATTACCTTCCAAGACCTAATGAAACCAGTTTTTAGGAAAGAAAACCTTGTATCACTCCTGGAATTTCTGCATACTTGAGGTCCAAAATACAGCTAAGTCACTAGGAGTTCACCTTGACGACTCTGAGTCCATTAAAGGAGCTAGAACGTGTGCCACGTGCTCCTCACTGTGCCTGGCTCGCACTCTGTCTTTTGTGAGTTCAGTCTGCCTGATCCTGTTTTCTGTCATTGTCATGTATTTTCTTTCAAATAGCTCTAGGCTCATGAATTTGGCATCATTTCTGTGAAACTTTAGCCCTCAAATTTGGAAGCATTGAGTTTAAGATTTTAGCGCCCAGTTAATATCTCATTGGTGTAATCTTGTATATTCACCTGTTATTGAAATAGTGATTTGCATAATTATAAAAGTAATTTTCAATATATGAAGATTCTTTAAATTATCTGTAATTTGCTGTGTTCTCAGTTCAGGTAACTACATTTATAAATTGGTTTCCAATTTAGATCACATTTTGTTTTACATTATTTTAAATCTCATCATGCTTCCCACAAATGAAGACTATTAGATTTGTATGATAGGTTCTACAAGAGGAATTGATTTAGGTGGTTATGAAAAAAATAACGCCTTTAGGTGGGATTTCTTTTATTTTTGTTCTTTGACTTAAGTAATTTTATAATATTTATTGGAACTGAATAATTAATAAAAATGCTAATTTGTACTTTTCCCCCTTTATCATAAGTCTAAAGGTTTTACTTCCTTAAAATTTTTTTATTTTAAATTAAAATTTTTATTTTTAATTAACCAAAGTAAAACAATGACTAGTTTAGAATATAATTAGAATACGTTTAAATTCTGTTCTGAGAATACCTGGATATTTGTTCTCTAAATGTCTTTCTTGTAAGTGCTAGTTTAGTGCTCCTTGCATAGAAAGCTATGCACAGAATCTTTTTGTGAAAGTATTTTCCAAATACAGAGCTTTATTTTGCTCATTTTTCTTTCATATGAATTACATAGTACTTAATATTCTATCAAATGAAATTCTTGTTTCGTAGGCAGTTGACTGGTGGAGTCTGGGTGTTTTGATGTATGAACTGCTAACGGGAGCGTCTCCTTTCACTGTTGATGGGGAGAAGAATTCTCAAGCTGAGATATCTAGGTAAGAAAATAACAAAATTAACAAAATAAAATAAATGTATTAACACCTCAAAGGAACTGATCAAATTTCTGTAATTTGGCTGATGGAAAAAAATTTTTTTTTAATGGGGAGAGACAAAATTAGGTTTAAGTGGTTAATTTCCATTTATAAATATATAGGATGTAGATATATAACCTTTATTTTTATATTTTATGATCCCAGATAGATCTTAAGTTTCACAGGGATAGTGTCATAATTTTTGCGTGTTTCAAAGCATTTAGCATATTGTCTTAACCTAGTAAATACATGGTATATTGAAGTTTATTTCATGGACACTTTCTTCCCACTGTATAAATATTATAATTTCTTTGTGACTTTAACATAAACAGTAGTGATACTTTTCAGCTCATATATGTAGTCTCAATAGAAACAAATATCATAAAATCACCCTCTTATAGGTTATCATAGTATTATTCCATTCCTTTCCTTCATAGTGGTTATCACAATTGCATTGTTACATTTTTGTTAATAATTTGATTAATTTCTGGATTAGAAATTCCCACTAGATTGTAAGCTCTGTGAGAGCAAGGGCACGTCTGGCTTTGATCCTCGGCATTGTATGGTCAGATGCCAGCCAGCACCGTGCTGTGCAGAATTCAGTAAATATTTTTGGAATGAAATGAATTAATGAACAAATAAACAACAGTGATAAAACATTATACTAATTACTAGTTATGTTTTTGTCCTTGAATTTTATAACTGAGAACAGATTTGACATTAAAAATTTAAAATTGAGACTTCCACTTCTTACCAAGATGGAATAACAAGAACCGGATTTACTTTCCTGCCTGAAAAAAATTTTTTAAATGGGCAAACTATCTGAAAGAACAATATTGAAGACACTGACCACCTAGCAATGAAGGACAGTGAACCCTGAGATGGCCAGTCCACGAGGTGAGCCCTCCGATCGCCCAGCGTACTGCCTGGAGAGCGTGTCCGGCCGCAGCGCAGGAGGGGAGGCCAGGCAGAGGAGGTGCGGCTGAGAGGCCAGGAACCGAGGGAGCTAGAGCTGGAGGGCAGAGTGTCGGGGAGGAGACAGCCGAGAGAGAGGAGTTCCGGGATCAAGTACTCATTCAGTGAAGTAGTGATGAACACGTGTGTGGGAACTACTCACTACAGTTAGGATGCAGATGCTGTTTCTCTCCAAATTGATCTATAGATTCAACACCATTGCAATCCCAGCACTGTTTTTTCTTTTTGCTAGAAATTGACAACCTGGATCTAAAATTCACATAGAAATCCAGAGAGCTAGGAATAATAAATAGCCAAATCATCTTTGAAAAAGTAGCCCAAAGTTGATTTCAAGACTTGCAAGCTACAGTAATCAATAATTAAGACACTGTGGTGTTTATATAAAGATAGACAAATATTCAATGAAATAGAATAGAGAGGCCAGAAATAGAACCACACAGATACAGGCAGCTGATCAACTGATTTTTTTTTTTTTTTTTTTTTTGCCAATGTACTGTCAGTTTGGTAGTGAAAAGATAGTCTTTTCAATAAATGATACTGGAATCATTGGCTATCGTATGTGGGGGGGGGGGGGACTTCTATAAATACATTCTACCATATAGAAAAATAAACTAAAAGTGATCATTGACCTAAATGTAAAACCTAAAACTATAGAAAACATAAAGGAAAATCTTTGTGACCTTGGGTTAGGTAAAGATTTCTTAGATACAACACAAAAAGAGCAATCCATAAAAGAAAGCATTGATAAATTGGACATCATCAGAATTTTGCTCTTCAAAAGAAACTGTTAAGAGAATGGAAAGACAAGCCACAGACTCAAAACTCAAGGGGGAAAAAGATCTCCATTTTTAAAACTGGATAAAAAGTTTAAACAGTTAACCCATGAAGATCTGTGGGTGGCGAATAAACACATAAAAGATGACCAGCCTCCTCAGTCTTTAGGGAAATGCAGTGAAACCACAGTGAGATGCCACTGTATACTCCCTGGAATGGCTAAAAATAAAGAGACTGACTATTTTAGGGTTTTCAAGAAAAACAGAAACAATAGGACATATAAAAGATTTATCATGGGAATCAGCTCACACGATTATGAAGGCTGAGAGGTCCCACGATCTGCCATCTGCAGGCTGGAGACCCAGGAGAGCCAGTGGTTCTGAGGGCAGAGGACCAGGTCCCAGGTTAAACAGGACTGAATCCTCCCTTACTCTGCTTTTTTTTCCCTACCTCAGTCAGGCCCTAAAGGGATTAGATGGTGCCACTCACATTAAGGGGGGGATTCAAATGCTAGTCTGAAGAGGAAACACCCTCACAGACACAACCAGAAATAGTGTTTAATCTGGGCAACCTATGGCGCAGCTGTGTGACAAGTTCACCCCTTGTCAGTTTGACAGCCATATGTATCTCCTTACACCATACTTAATCTCCACACAAAGACAATAACAAGGTTGTAATTCCACCAGGTGCAGAACATGGTAAGGCCAGTGAATTTCAGAAGCTTGGTCCCATTCATGCACTTCGTTTGCTGGGAATTGAGTTCCTTGGTCAAAAGCAATGCTGTGTGGAATATAAGCGTCTGTTGTAGTTAGAGTGAAATTCTGCCCCTTTGTACTGGAAGCAGTCCAGTATAGTCAATCTGCCACCAGGTGGCTGGCTGACCATCCTGGAAATTGATGCCATGTTGGGCACTCGGTGTTGGTTTCTGCTGCTGCCAGATTGAGCACTCAGCGGTGGCCATAGCCAGGCCAGGCTTGGTGAATAGAAAGCCAGGTGTAACCTCCATTCCTGCCACCATGACCTCTTTCTCATGAGCCCACTGGGTGATGGTGGGGTGACTGCAAAGAGGCTGTATCCACAGAGCAGATCCTCCTGTCCACTTGATTATTAAAATCCTCCTCTGCTGAGGTCACCCTTCGAAGAGAATTCAATGGAACACAGATATCTTTACTTTTTTTCCTCATTCAGAGAGGTCTGTCCACATACCTCTTCCCCAGATAGCTTTGTCAATGAGACTTCCTTGTCACCAGATTTTCAATCATGTTTCTTCCAATCCCCTGACCATCCAGCCAAACCACTGGCCATAGTTCATTAATTGGTATGAAATCACACAGCTGGTCATTTCCCCTTCCAAGCACAGTGAACACCCAGAGCTCAAAGCTCTGCCCACTGGAAAGATTTCCCTTCTCTACTGTTCTTCAGGGATGTCCCAGGAAGGGGATATAGTGCTCCGGCTGTCCACTTCCGGTGATGCCAGCATTATCCTAGAGAACCAGCTGTAAACTTGTCTCGAGTCTTCTCATTCTCTGTCAGCCGTCATAGGGAACTCCCCTGAGGCTGGCAGAGAGAGGGCAGTGTAGCAGGAGTGGGGACCAGGGACACTGAGCTACTTCTTTCTGTAACTGACTGGTGCCTTCGGGGCTGCTCAGCCATCTCGTGTATACCACTTCCATTTATGATGGGCTGTTGCTGAGCACTCCCAGCTTGATGGCTTCATGCACCAGATACAACCCAGTTTATGATGGGCATCTCAACCTGTGTATAACTCGGGGGCCCATAGTTCAGCATTCAGTCTCTACTAAGGCCCAATAGCTGTTTCTCAAAAGGGGTGTAGTTATCTGCAGAAGATGGCAGTGTTTTGCTCCAAAATCCTAGGGGCCTATGCTGCAGTTCACCTGCCGGGGCTGCCAAAGGCTCTGCACAGCACCCTTGTCTGCACCGACACCGCAGGCACCATTGGGCCCGCTGGATCCTATGGCCCCGTGGCAGAGCAGCTCAGCCGGCAGCCTGGACCTGTTGCAGAGCCTTCTCTAGTTCTGGGCCCCATTCAGCAGCGGCTTTTCAGGTCACTTGGTAAATGGGCTGGAGTAAATCACTCAGATGAGGAATATGTTGCCTCCAAGATTCAAAGAGGCCCACTAGGCCTTGTGCTTCCTTTATGGTAGTAGAAAGGTCAGATGCAATAACTCATCTTTCACCTTAGAAGGGAGATCTTGGCATTGCCCCACACCACTGCACCCCTGGAAATCATTAGGGTAGAAGGCCCTGAATTTTATTTATTTTCTACCCTCTGACACACAAATGTCTTACCGATAAGTCTAGAGTAGTTGCTACTCTTTGCTCCCTAGGTCCAGTCATAAGGTCATCAATATAATGGACCAGTGTGACATCTTACGGGAGGAAAGGGGATCAAGATCTTCGTGAAGTACATCGGGATACAGGGCTGGAGAGTTGGTCTACCCCTATGGTAGGACAGTGAACACGTTGCTGACCTTGCCAACTGAGAGCAGCTCCTTTGGTGGGCCTTAGGACAGGGGTGGGGAAACAGGCATGTGCCAGGCCAAGAGCAGCCTACCAGGTGCCAAGGGATGTGTTCGTGTGCTCAAGCAACGGAACCACACCTGGAACAGCAGCTGCATCGGACTCACCACCTGGTTGAAACTTATAATAATCCACTGTCATTCTCCAGGATCCGTCTGTCTTCTTCACAGGCCAAATAGGCGAGTTGAGTGGGGATGTGGGGGTCACCACTCTGACATCTTTCAAGTCCTTGATGGTGGCACTAATCTTGGCAATCCCCCAGGGATGCAGTATTGCTTTTGGTTTTCTGTTTTTCTAGGTAGAGACAGTTCTGATGGTTTCCAGAGGGCCTTTCCAGCCATAATTGTCCTCATTCCACAGGTCAGGGAGCCAGTGTGGGGATCCTGCCAGCTGCTAAGTATGTCTGTTTCGATTATGCATTCTGGAACTGCAGAAATAACCGCAGCATGGGCCCAGGGGCCCACCGAATCCACTGTGGGATGGACCTGAGCTAAAAGTCTATTGATCACCTGCCCTCCACAGGCCACTTCTCTGATTGATGGGCCACGTGACAGTTTGGGTCTCCTGGAATTAGTGTCCGTTCAGAACCAGTGCCCAGTAGTCCTTGAAAGGTCTGATGATTTCCTTTTTTCCCAGCTACAGTTAGTCTGGTCAAAGGCCGTAGGTCCCTTTGGGGAAGTCCGGGAGAAAGATTAACAGCATACATTTTCGGGCTTCTTTCTCAAGGTGACCCACACTCACCTTCATTCACGGTTCCGGGAATGTCACCTGGCTCAGGCGTGGGAATTGTTTGAGGGGCAGTTGACTGGGAGGAGGGCAAGACCTATGACAAAGGGACATGAGGAAGCTGTGGAGGGTGATGGGTGTGATCATCATCTTGATGGTTTCACAGGTGTACACGCATGTCAGAACTTACCAGGTTGCATGCTTTGTATGGAAAGTTTATTGTACATGGATTTTACTTCAAGTGAAAAATTTTTAAATAATCCTTTTACATAATTTCTTGCTGTCCCAGCTATTTAATACCCAAGTTAAGTAATAGGAATATTTCTTGTTAAATTTATAGTTAAAACCGTGTCTGTTATTAAAAATACTAAATATGACTTGCCTTATTTTAACTGGGCTTTTTGATGGTTTGAAAATGTTTCAGAATGATAGAAAACCTTGGCTATAGTCTTGGGAATTTGGGTCCCCTTGTAAGGTCATACCTGTCATGGTGACAGGTGCAAGGGGTGGCCTTCACCTGACAGCATTCACTAGTGGCTCCTCCAACGAACTCCCTTCCTTTTGATTCCAGGACACAAGCACTCTTCTGTGAAATTTTCCTTTTCCCCACAGGTCTGCCTGTAGAGAGATAGTATATTGCTTGTTGAGTTGGCAGGAAGGTTCTGACCCAAGTGATGTTCAAATTTAAATAGCTTTTACTGCCGGTAGCTCAGTCAGTTGACATTCTGGTTTTAGAAAGAGAAAGAGAACCTGAGTCAGATTCCTAAAATCTTAAAACTAGAGCAAATTTTTCAAGAATTCAAATAAGGTTTTTTCCTTATTAATTATCCACTTTGTCATGCTGTTACTATTTTGTTTAAAACTTGATGTTAACTTCTGATTCCGTGGGTTTTTGTAGTATTTATTTTTCTGTTACTGAAATTTATAGAAGTGTAATGACTGAATTATCTTACAGTACCTTTCCCTTTCAGGATAATCATTCTGATTGTCTTCCCTGATGTAAAATCTTTCACAGTGTGTTCTTTCTAAAATATACACCATTAGGATAAATGTGTCATTATTTTATCCCCAAATGTCTTAATTAACCAGGGCTTTTTCTCATCATTGAATTCTTTCATTCCTTAATTATTGTGATCTTTCCCGAACTCTGCATATTTTTTATAGTTTTTACTTGAGATGTTTCAAAATAATGTATTTTCCAAGTTATCTCCATGCCTATTGTTGTCTACAAGTAGCCTAAAATCAAAACAGGATGGTTTTTCTGCTACATCAGATTTCAAAATAAAAGAATTTAGAATGCGAATAAAACGTTCTCGGTGATTTAAGACTCCCTCATCCTGTCCCTGAGAGTCCTTCTGTCTGTCTGCCCTGGATGAATGGGGGCGCGGGTGTGGAAGGGATTTTCCGGGAAGCTCCTTCCGCAGAACAGCTGCAGGTGTACAGAAATGTTTCCCGCCTGGAACAGGCTGAGACGGCCTTCCTCTAACGCCTGCATGTCAGTCCTGGTTCTGTGCTCTGCAGAACACGGGATGTTCTGTCGTTTCTTCCAGACGTCGCTATGGGTGTTTGAAAAGTTTTATCGTGGGTTCCCTTTCAAGTTTTCTCACTGTTTATATGAAATCATTTCCCGACCCCTCATATGTTGGTACTATTTTGGACAAAGACCAAATTGTCAACACTATAGATTTGAATGATTGGTCTTTAGCTTTCTGTGAGTCTATTTCTTATTTTTATTTTCATATTTGCAGTGTGTGCTTTTCTTACTGGTGTGTCTCCTACTGGCTTTTATTGCAGAATTATTCTAGGGTGTCTGTCACTGCTGCTCGGGAAGGTGTCCACCCCCCCCCCCGGCACTGGGCTCTCCTTGGTGTTCGCCTGCCCCTCGGGGCAGGGCCCCTCCTTGGCGGAGCTTTGTGAACCATGATAATTGAATGTACCCTCACCTGGGAACCAGGGCACAGGTTCCGTTCGAGGCCCTTCCATCATCTCTGATAGGGTTGTGTGTCTCACTCTCTCGCCTTTGAAATGTAGAAAATGTTTGCCAAGAGATGTTTATTTGGTTCTTCGATTTCCATCAATAAAGTATGCTTTTTTAAAAAAAAAAATTTTTTTTATCCTCAGCCAAGGACATTTTTGCATTTATCTTCAGATAGAGTGGAAGGGAGAGAGGGAGAAAGAGAGAAAGACAATCATCCATGTGAGAGAGACACATTGAGTGGTTGCCACCCACACGGGGCCAGGGACAAACCGCAACTGAGGTACGTTCCCTTAGCGGGAACCGAACCCAGGTGTCTCTGGACCGCAGGCCGACGCTCTAACGGCGGAGCCAAACCGGCCAGGGTAAAGTATGCTTTCTTAATATATTCATTGTGCTATTGTAAACATAATGTCATTAAATTTGGTCTAAGAAGTATCAAAATAATGATGCTAAAGAGTTCTAATTGTGCTATTTAGGTCAGGGATTGGCAAACTACAGCCCTCAGGCCAAATCCGTTCTGCCGCCTATTTTGTGTATGTGGCCTGTGAGCTGAGTGGATTTTAGCACACACGCCCTCTTGGGAGTACTGTGCCTTTCCCCTCCGCCCCTCCCCCCCAGGCACGTTACCTGGACCTCTCTCCTAAACCCCAAGGGCCCTTCTTTCGCCTCTGTAACTTTCTAAATTTTCTCTTATAGTTTGGACAAAGAGAAAAAAAGAATGGATTTTATATTCTTAAAAGGTTAAAAAAGTCCAAAGATGTACACTATTTCGTGGCATGTGAAGTGGTATGAAATAGGAATTTCAGTGCCCATCAGAACATTTTATCAGAAACACAGCCATGCTCATTCACTCACCGTCATCTCTGGCTGCGTCCCTGCTACTGCTACTGCTGCAGTTGAATTGTTGCCACAGAGACTGTATAGCTCTCTACGCCTCCAGTATTTATCATCTGGCCTTGTCTTAGTTATCCACTGTGCATTGCCAAGAAACAGATCCCCTGAAAACTTAGTGGATTCAGACAACGTAGTACATTTACTGTCTCAGAGTTTCTGTGGACCGGGAATCTGGGCTCAGCTTAGCTAAGTGCTCAACTTCAAGGTCAGTCGGAGGCTGCAATCAGTGTTGGCTGGGCTGTAGTTATCTCAGGGCTCAGCTGGGAAGGGATCTGCTTCCAAACCCATGTGGTTGTTGGCAGGATTCAGCTCCACGGGTTGTTGGACTAAAGCCTCAGTTCCTCGCTGGCTGTTGGCTGAAGAAGACCGTCAGTCCCCTGCCATGTGGCCTGTGCAGCGTGCTGGCTTGGTTCTTCCAGGCATGCAAGCTAGAAAGGCGACGGAGGGAGTCTACTAAGAAGTCAGATGCTTTATGACCTCATCATGAAAGTGGCAGCCTGTCATCTTTATTGTTATTGTTGGTTATAAGGCCGTCTGTAGGTGCAGCCCACACTCGGGCGGGGGTTACACCAGGTCCTGAGTACAAGGAGACATTGATCACTCGGGACCATCTTAGAAATCTTTCTGCCATGGACCCTTTACAAAAAGTTTGGGTAATTAATTTATTTGTCCTCCTAGGATGTGTTGTCTCTTTAGATCAGCGGCTCACTACCTGTGGGTCACGACCCCTTTCACAGGGGTCGCCGAAGGCATAACAGTAGCAAAATTACAGTTATGAAGTGGCAACGAAAATAATTGTATGGTTGGGGGTCACCACAGCATGAGGAACTATATTAAAGGGTTGCAGCACTAGGAAGGTTGAGAACCACTGCTTTAGGTAATTATTGTAATACATTGATTTTGTGTGCTGTCGTATGGTATTCTGAAACAAAATCAGGCAGTGATTTGTAGAATTTTTGTATTTTATCCATATTAATTACTCAGTAACACCTTGAATTAGCTCATTTGTAATAACAAATTTTTCTGTTTCTAGTTGTGTTATTTTCAGAGTTATGTATAGAATAATCACAGGTATCATTATTTCATATCCTGTTTTAAGAAGAGATTGTATTTATTTTTCCTTTGACTTTCTTATTCTTATGTCTTTATGATAAAATCCCTTATTGGCATATTTTATAAAGCCTTTTTGATTCCCACAATACTGTCCAATTTTTTCTTCCTCATTTTAGGTATTTTTGTACCCAGTAGCAACATCTGTGTTTCCAGGGTGGTGGTTTTCTGACTGGTTACCCCCAGATTCATCACCTTAGTCACAACAGCTGTGCATGTACACACTCTCCATGGACCGACAGCAGCGGCTTCAGACTCGAGTGGAAGTGGCCCCGCCCTTGGCACGCACCCTCCCGCTTTCTGTTTCCTTCCCTCGTCGTCGCTCAGGCCCATTCGGTCCTGCTTCCCTGCATGCTGCGGGGTAGAGCTGGGTCACGCCGTTTCATCATGAGCCCTCTGGGGCACTCCCTGGGGAGGCAGAGGGTTCGAGCCCTGAGTGGAACACAGGGCCTCCTCGGGGGAGTCGGGTCGGGAAGCAGAGTGAATCAAACACAGCAGAACCCTGCCAACCACTCGGCTGGGTTCCCAGCCCAGAAAGGACACGCTCAGCCACGAGTGATGAAGTCACGTGGGTGGGTGTGGACCACCCAGCATGGGCAGCTCAACACACGCACTGTTTCTTATCACTCCCGTGAGCACAGCTTCCAAGCCCCCATGAGGACACCCTTGGGGATAAGAGATAAAACGCACAGAAGCTCTGTTTTCTGGAAGTGTGACAGTCCTGGGCCAGGGAACCCTCAGGGCTGCGTGCCTGCTCACACCTCAGGCCAGGTGCAGGTCGCCCCTCGGGTAGCTTCACAGTAACCCGCATGGCTGATGTGTCACATTTACCTCGATCCACTCATTTCAGGGAAGCTGGCTAAGAAGGTAAATCCAAGGTCATCTTCCCGTGGAGAAGGTTTAAGCCAGCCGTGGCCCTTTCTCTACCCCCACCTCAGTCTCTGCTTCCCTTCCCAGCGTGCGGTTCCCGACCAGGAACAGGCCTCTGTCGACCTCGACATGGGGAGGAGGCTCCGGTGTGGCCCCTGCTTTCAGCCTCCGAGCCGGGCGGTGGTCCCGTCGACCGAGGCTCTGCTGGCGCCGGTGCCGGCCGTGCTCTTCACTCGGGAAAGGCCAGGTCTGGGGCCGCCATGCTTGTTCTCCACGTGTCCTCAGCAGCCCTGTTTCCAGCGGATCCATCCTCAGTTCCTTCCCGATCTGATCCCTGCCTCGTCCGAATCTGGAACTCTGGTTCCCTGCCCGGGACACCTGCCGCACCCCTGCTGCACCTCGACGCTGCAGTCCGCCTGCCCGCGTGTGCACAGGCCTCCTGCTCCCCTCCAGGCCCGGCATCTCGGGGGGCCATCCCCGTTTTGGGGTGCTCACTACTCTCTCAGCGCCCCCCTTCTGGAGCTGCACCCACCACAGTCCCACATGACTGACCACCCCTTTCCCCGGTGCCTGGCGGAGTCCGACCCGAGGATGGCGGCCAAGGCTGTCTAGACCTGCTTCGGGAAGGTGGAGGTCAGCACCGTGTCTGTAGTCGGATCCTCGTGCGCAACAAATTCTTGCCTGCAGAGCTGTGTTGAAGGTGGAGAAGATGGAAAAGGCTGTGCTCGTTTGTCCCTGACGCACAGGGCTCCCAGCTTCTCCGCCAGACGTGTGCGCGCCTGGTCTGAGGGAGGGTGGTTTCCAATGCTGAAAATCCCGATGGGACGACAGGATGGGAAAGAAGAGACACTGCCTCTCTTTGTACTGGGTTCTACCATCCTCTCCTTAGGTTCTCAGGAGGGAGTGCTGGAAACTGAATCAGCTTTGCAGTGAGCAGCACTGCGGGAGTTTGGAGTCAAAAAGTACGGTTCACTATCATTGCAGATTCTCGGCGCTGCTTGTTACAGGCTCCGTTGGCTTTGTGGGTGGCCTTAGTCTAGAAGGAGGGAGCATTAGAGGGGCCCGTCTTACCAGGCACATCATCTTAGCTCATTTAAACATCGTAATACCCAGTTTGGGTAGGTACTGTTGTTACCCCCCTTTTGCAGTTGTTAAAACCGAGGTACAAAGAGATTAACTATCAAGGTCACCCGGCCAATAAGCAGCGGAGCTTATTGAACTCGGAGAGTGAACTCATTTGGCTCCAAAGTCTGTGTTCTTACCACACTATACTGTGTTATAACGTTAATATCTGTTTTGTTCCATAGCAATTATTCATATTTTAATGCACAACGGGGGACCTTTTTGCAAACCCAAATAATGGAGTAACTGTTTATCTCCATGTAGACCGTGTTAAGCTTCTTCATTTCAATCAGTCCCTTCCATTCTTTCTTCTTAAATTATTGACCTGGCTTCTCAGGGGCCAAAAGTACATTTGGGTTGGATTGATCTCTTCTGTGACCTTAAAATGAATTCAGATACTTCATCAAGGAGCTTGATTATCTCACTTTTACTTTCCATTAATAGAGCACAGCCTTGACTCCGTCTTGAGTGGCACTTGCCCTCCCCGGCTTGCCTGCTGTTCTGTTGTAGCAGGAAATGAAGCAGACACTTTCAGCCCGTGAAGAGCGCCCAGCTTGGGTGCTGGTTTTCAGATGTCAAGAGCTGAGCCGGATCCAGCTGGTTCCGACCCCGGCTCGGTCTCCCTTCCCTGTGCTCTCCCTGACCCCTGTGTTCGCTGGCCCCAGGGGAAGACAAGTGAGGCAGGCATGGTTGGGGTTTTCTTTTGTCCTTTCAAATCCGAACACTGAACTCACTCCCCTGAATTCATTAAGAGTTGTTTCCAGCCCTGGCCGGTTTGGCTCAGCGGTTAGAGCGTCGGCCTGTGGACCAGAGAGACCCGGGTTCGGTTCCCGCTAAGAGCACGTACCTCGGTTGCAGTTTGTCCTGGCCCTGGTTGGGGTCGTGTGGGTGGCAGCCACTCGATGTGTCTCTCTCACATCGATGTTTCTCTCTCTTTCTCATCCCCCTCCCTCCTGCTCTATCTGAAGGTGAATGCAAAAATGTCCTTGGGTGAGGATATAAAAAAAAAAGTTGTTTCCATTGTGAAATCTTTACTCCTAGAGGTTAGTCCCTAGATAGGCGGTCTCATCTATCCTGAGCCTTCCTTTTCATTTCTTCCCAATTAAACACTTGGGATGGTAGCTTCTTGTTAAGGTTCATTTATATTGGGGGGGGGGGGAGAGACCCAATACTTCTTGATTCTGCTTACTTAAGTTTCAGACATTTTATTTTGTGTTTTAAATATCCCTGTCTCTGTCTTTCACATTTGTTCAATTTCAAAGTGCATGGCGCTATTCTTGTTTTTGCTAGGAATACTGTCACTATAACTTCGTCCTCTGATTGTTTTAACAGCAAGTTTTATCTGCCTACAGGAGAATATTAAAAAGTGAGCCTCCGTATCCCCAAGATATGAGTGCTTTAGCTAAAGACCTAATTCAGCGCCTTTTGATGAAAGATCCCAAGAAAAGATTGGGATGTGGTCCGCGTGATGCAGATGAGATCAAAGAACATCTCTTTTTTCAGGTGAAATTTATTGACCAGATCTATGATTTCAGAGTGTTCAACCTTCTCAGTGAAATGAGTGAACATGTTGGGGTGAACATGGTCTCTTGAGTTTTCTCCCTATTTGCATGTACATTGCATTTTAAATAATAATAATAATAATAATAATAATAACAGGGACCCTTTAGGAAGGATCAGAATTCTACTAGTAGAGACCTAAGTGATCTCTTTCTCCCTAAATAAGCAGAAGTGGGCAGGATCATAACATTAGATTTTGTACATACTAATTGGTTAAAGTTTCTGGGTATTAGTTTCCATTTATGATCTCAAGATGTAGGCATATGGACTGAGGAGACTTTCATTCTATTTTCACTTCTCTCTCAGTTTATGATCCACTGTGCTGCACCTTTTCGATAGTGACTTTATCTCTTCTCTTCCCAGGAGAAATCTCAGAAAATTCAAACATCTCCCTATTTCTTAGTTACATGTCTGTAACACACAGAGAATTATTCATGTGTTTTCTTTGTACTTGAGACAGAGTTTTTCTTATTCTGAAGAAGCCTAATGAGGCCACTCCACAGAACACCAACACAGCTGCTCACTGAGTTTGTTCAGTTTTGTCAAAAAAAAAACACACCAAAATTTTAGATAACTGGTGGGTTGTGGGGGCATTAAATTGACTGAGTTGACTATTTCAGTTATTTCTATGTAAATGGTCAACCTGGGATACCATGACCTTGATTTCTAAAACCCTGAGCTTCTGACTTTTAAATAATTTCATCATAACAAGCATGACCTAAATATTTCTGCTCTAAAGGGACTGTCCAAGTTTTATTTTTATTCTGCAAACTGAGCTTTTACATTATTAGCACCAAAACAAATGAAAATAGCTCCCAAAGCAAAGATAAAACTTTGCTATAGAGTAAGCTTTCATGTTGTTATTTATTGTCTTTTAAATACAGGAGAACAAATAACAGTTGAGAATAGGAATGCTTTCTCTGTACTTCTATGCTCAAAAAAAGCACATTTATTTCAGTTTCTCAGTGTAAACATTTTAGAAAATATTACTGTACATCTTACATAAGTTCAGTAACCTATTGGGAAATATGTTTTGAATAAAATTAATTTCTGAGTGTGTACATTTCATAGGTTCATATGGCATAGAAAGGTTAATGTTTGACTAAATTATTTCAAATATCTTGTTCAGAAGTTTGGCTCAAAAATTAATAAGATAAAATCCAAGAAAGTATTCAAGCAAAATACCCCCACTCATATTTTCCTAGGATTTTTTTCTCCATGGTTTCCCTGTATTTGTGATTATTATAGTATATCTTTCATGTTAGAGAAATTTATTTCGTCTATAGCTTGGAATAGTAATTTTAGGTTATTTAATTGCCTTAACTTTTTAAATGATAAGGGCACTTTCGGAAAAAACAGGATTCTACTTGTAAAGACCTAAATGGAGTAGAGGCGGAGAGGATTATAATAGCATTCAGTTTTCTGTATACTAAATGTTCTGCTAACAACTTATTTCTTTAAATTACCTCCTTACTTTAGAAGTTTCTTCTAATGTATGTACAGTAGCCAAGCATAAGTCATATAATAGAAAACATTACAGCCACACAGAGGAAAGAACACTAACTAGGAGTCGAGAGACTGTGTTCGAATGCGGGCCCTTCCACTTACTAATGTTTAAGTGAAATGGTTAGTTCTTATTCCCAGGCTTAATTCCCATGTGGATCAAATGAGATAAATGATCTCTAAAACCTATTCCAGCTGAAAAATGTGAAGACCTGTAACTTAATGATTTTATCTCCGTTGCCTCCACAAGAGGGCATAATAAAAACATTTTATATTAGTTGATTAAACTTTTACTGCATGTCATTGACCTAGAAATGTAAGTTTCACATTTCACCAGCTCTGAAATCAGTAAGCATCTTACAGTGGACAATATCTTGGTATTCCAATTGGTAATGCTTTTTCCTCCTTAATGGTACATAAAGTGATATCTTGCTATCAAAAATGACATCTTAGATTTGAAGAAATATGTGAGTAGGGTATCTGTAAGGCTCAATTCATGAGTGTTATGAGGTTGTTTTAAGTGATGGAAGGAGCATAAAAAACAGCAGAGGGTTGAATTTTAATATAAAGCAGCAATTTATCAGACGGTGAGTGTCTGATATGAGTGGGAAGGGGGCTTGGATCACTCCATGGGGAAGAGAAGAGGTAGTATTTAAAATGCTTAAATACAGCTAAATGATAAAGAGTGATTCATCAGTATGATAGTATCATTTAAACTTATAGATGTAAATAAATGCATGACTTATAGTGAGTTTATTTTCTAATCCGTCCAGATGACCAGGAAGAAAGCTAATTAACACTGCCTCTAGAGAATAGGAATATGCCTTTAGACTTAACAGTCATATACACAGAGCATTTTAAAGCCCTTTATTTATTATTTAACACCTTTCTCAGGAAACTCAGAACAAAAGTAATTTTTCTGTTATCCCTAAGGGTAAACCAGGGTGTCTTGGTGCCCCCTAGAGGACATGATGAGACCACATCAGGCCCAGCATTGCAGTCAGAAAATATGCTATGCTTATAAAAATCTGTATATTTAATCATTAGTATGAAATATATACCTCTCTTTCTATTGACCAATTAAAATCCTAATCTGGCTTTGTTATTCTTAGAAAATATATTTCGACTTTGCTGATTTTTTACTTTGTATTATCTTTCTTCTTCTTCTGTTTTAGAAAATAAATTGGGATGACTTAGCTGCCAAAAAAGTGCCCGCACCATTTAGGCCAGTCATCCGAGATGAGTTAGATGTGAGCAACTTCGCGGAGGAGTTCACGGAGATGGATCCCACCTACTCCCCCGCCGCGCTGCCCCAGAACTCGGAGAGGCTGTTCCAGGTGCGCCCCGGCCACGCGTGTCTGTGACGGGAAACGTTCATTTCCCTCGTGGAAGTTTATTTTGGCATTTTAAAAACAGGATTTTCTAATCTCTTTAAAAAATTATTAAATAGAATTTGCCAATGTTGACTAAAGCTTATGAAGCAGGTATTATGTGTTTACTTTTGATACCAAAAAAAGTTGATTTTATCGCTGAAATTTTATTTGCTTATTTATTTATTTTTTTATTTTTTTATCCTCACCCGAGGACATTTTTCCAACTTTTGTACAGATAGAGTGGAAGGGAGAGAGAGAGAAACATCGACGTGAAAGGGACACATCGAGTGGCTGCCACCCGCACGACCAACCAGGGCCGGGGACAAACCGCAACCGAAGTACGCGCCCTTAGCGGGAACCGAACCCGGGTCTCTCCGGACCGCAGGCCAACGCTCTAACCGCTGGGCCAAACCGGCCAGGGCTGCTTATTTATTTTTAAATAATGTTTTTATTGATTAAAGTTTTTTAAATTACTTTTTTGATCTTTATTGATTTTGGAGAGAGAGGAAGGGAGAAGGAGAGAGAGAGAGAAACATCGATGAGAGAGAACATCGACTGGCTGCCTCCTACATGCTCCCCACTGGGGATCGAGCCCACAACCTGGGCATGTGCCCTGACTGGGAATCAACTGGCGACCTCTTGGTGCATGGGTCGACACTCAACCACTGATCCATACCAGCCAGTCTCTTTTTATAGATTTTTTTAGAGAGAGAGAAGGAAGAGATAGAAACATTGATATGAGATAGCAATTAGACAAGAAGGAAAAATAAAAGGGATCCAAATTGGAAAGGAGGAAGTGAAACTCATTATTTACAGATGACATGATATTGTGCATAGAAAATCCTAAAGACTTCATCAAAAATCTACTAGATTTAGCCCTGGCCAGTTTGGCTCAGCGGTTAGAGCTTCGGCCTGCGGTCCTGAGAGACCTGGGTTCGGTTCCTGCTAAGGGCATGTACCTCGGTTGCAGTTTGTCCCCGGCCCTGGTCGGTTGTGCGGGTGGCAGCCACTAGATGTGTTCCTTTCATATTGATGTTTCTCTCTCTCTCTCTGTTCCTCTCTCTCCCTCCCACTCTACCTGAACAAAAATTGAAAAAATGTCCTCGGGTGAGGATTAAAAAAAAAAAAATCTACTAGATTTAATAAATGAACTTGGCAAAGTGGCAGGATACAAAATTAACATCAAGAAGTCGACGGCAGTCCCACTGGTGTGGCTCAGTGGTTGAGCATAGACCCATACATTAAGAGGTCACTGGTTCGATTCCGGGTCAGGACATATGCCCAAGTTGTGGGCCCAATCCCCAATGGGGAGCATGCAGAAGGTGTCCAGTCAATGTTGTCTCTCATTAATGTTTCTATCTCTCCCTCTCACTTCCTCTCTCTCCAAGATCAATAAAGGAAAAAAAAAATTAAAAAAAAAGAAAGAAATTGACAGCATTCTTATACATACAAGAAGAGAAACTTAAAAAACAATCCCTTTTACCATTGCAGCAATGGTAAATAAAAAATTAAGATACCTAGGAATAAACTTAAACAAGAAGTAAAGGGCCTGTTCCCAGAAAACTATGGGACATTGAAAAAAAGAAATAGAGGAAGATATAAAAAAATGGAAGCATATAACTTGTTCATGGGTTAGAAGAATTAACATCATTAAAATGTCCATACTACCCAAAGCAATCTATAGATTCAATGCAATCCCAATTAAAGTACCAACGACAAATTTCACAGAACTAGAACGGATGCTCCAAAAGTTTATATGGAATGAAAAAAGACCCTGAATAGCCACAGCAATCTTGAAAAAGAAGACCAGAGTAAGAGGGATCACAATACCGGATATCAGGTTATACTACAAAGCCAATGTAATCAAAACAGCCTGGCACTCCGCAAGAATAGGAATATAGATCAATGGAACAGAACAGAGAACCCAGAAATTGACCCAAGATGTTATGCTCAATTAATATTTAACAAAGGTGGGAAGAACGTACAGTGGAGTAAAGACAGCCTCTTTAATAAATGGTGCTGGGAAAATTGGACAGCTACATGCAAAGAAATGAAACTAGACCACCAACTCATACCATACACAAGAATAAACTCAAAATGCATAAAAGACTTAAACGTGACTCATGAATCCATAAAAATCCTATAAGAAAATGTAGGCCACAAAATTTCAGACATCACACGCAACAGAATTTTCACTGATACAACCTCTAAGGCAAGAGAAACAAAGGAAAAAATGAACACATGGGACTACATCAAACTAAAAAGCTTCCACACAGCAAAAGAAACAACCATTGTATGGGAGAGCATAATTGCCAATGATACATCAATCAGATAGGGGGTTAATTTCCAAAATATATAGAATACTCATACAACTCAACAAAAGATAGACAAAGAACCCAATTAAAAAATGGGCAGAGGACCTAAATAGACAATTCTCCAAACAGGACATACAAATGGCCAAGGGACATTTGAAAAAATTCTCAACATCACTAATCATCAGAGAGATGCAAATTAAAACAACTATGAGGTATCACGTCACACCTGTCAGAATGACTGCCATCAACAAATCATCAAAAAACAAGTGTTGGCGAAAAGGGGACTCTAGTATACTGCTGATGGGAATGCAGACTGGTGCAGCCACTATGGAAAACAATATGGTGTTTCCTTAAAAAATTAAAAATTTATCTGCCATTTGACCCAGTGATCCTATTTCTAGGACTATATCCTAAGAAGCCTGAAACAACAATCAGAAAGAATATATGCACCCCTGTGTTCATAGCAGCACTATTTACAATAGCTAAGATCTGGAAACAGCCCAAGTGTCTGTCCATCAGTAGACGAATGGATAAAAAAGCTGTGGTACATTTACACAATGGAATACTATGCAGCTGTCAGAAAGAAAGATCTCTTATCCTTTGAGATAAATGGAGGGACCTGGAGAGTAATATGCTAAACGAAATATGCCAGCCAGAGAATGACAAGTATCACATGATCTCACTTATTTGTGGGAGATAATGAACAAAATAAGGTGATGAACAAAATAGACCCCAAGACATAGAAGTTGGGTTCAGACTGACAAACTTCAGAGTGGGGGGACAGGAAGAGGGTATCAGTGGGGGGAAAATGAGAAACATCTGTAACAAAAATAAATTAATAAAAAAAGGAAAGAAACATCAATGTGAGAGAGATACATCAATTTGCTGCCTCTGCACACCCCCTCCTGGGGATGGAGCCCACAGCCGGGCATGTGCCCTGACCAGGAATTGAACCAGGACCTCTCAGTTCATGGGAGGATGCTCAGTCCACTGAGGCACATTGGCTACACTATCTCTGAAATTTCAGTGTCATTCCATTGCCTCCTCCAAGTGCACCACTTGTGTGGCTGAACCTGGCCAGGCAGACCGTGTCTCTGAGCATTCGTGACACTAATGCCTAGTACTTGGCTGGGCACATAGTAGATGTTTAAAAAAATGTTCACTGAACTAGTGAATGGTCTAGCTTAAAGAGATTAATCATCCGTCATTATGTCTCCTTTGGTTTAGGACATCATTCTGCCACTTGATTTTACTTCTTTTTTGAAACTCCATTTTGAACTTAATTAGTCTAAGGAAATTCAATGAGTCAAATAATTGCTGAATTAGAAACCAACTAGAATGAACCTGCACTTGTTCCAGTTTGGACAACAGTGGCACTTGGACCATTCTGCCTTAACTTGACCTTTATTGAGAAGTTGGTTGTGTTTCTAAACAAACTTTCATCAGCAATGCAAAAGAATTACCACTATGAGTCAGATTTTTGGGGTGGAATAGAGAAGAGGTATTTTTTTTGCCTTTATTTTGAATTGGCTTAATTCTACCAGAAGATGGCATTATCTCCTTCTGAAAAGCATTTTTCTATTAATTTGAAATAACCTTACATTTTAGATTACAAATAAAATAAAATTAGAATTATCTTCACAAACATTTGAGTATTTATTCCTTTTTCTTTTTTTAATTTTTATTGATTTTTATAAAGAGAGGAAGGGAGAGAGAGAAAAACATTGATGGGAGACAGAAATATTGATCTGCTTCCTGTACACACCCCAACTGGGGATCGAACCCCCAACCTGGGCATGTGCTCCAACCAGGAATCGAACCAGAAACTTTTTGGTGCACAGGACACTCAATCCACTGAGCCACACCAGCCAGGGCTGTTATTTTTTCTTGATTTAAGAAAAAAATTATTACAGCGTAGTCTGTGCTGACCTGGAGGATCGCACATCTTTATTGTTCACCTTTGCTTGTGTTTTTCAGGGCTATTCCTTTGTTGCCCCTTCTATCCTGTTCAAGCGCAACGCGGCTGTCCTAGATCCTCTTCAGCTGCACATGGAGGTTGAACGACCTGGAGTGACAAACGTTGCCAGGAGTGCAATGACGAAGGTGCAGATGTGGTGAATGCGTGACATATGTATGGTTTAAATACGAATACTGGTTACCATTATCAAGTCCAGTAAACATAACAGACTTACCATTCAGCCAAGATGCGATTTTAAGAAACGAGTAAATGGAAATAGCAATATTTGCCCTAGAGAATTATTTTTAATATTTTTTCTTTATTGATTTTAGAGAGAGAGAGGAAGGGAGAGGGTGAGACAGATAGGAACATTGATGAGAGAGAACATCGATTGGCCACCTCCTGCATGTCCCCTACTAGGGGTCGGGCCCACAACCTGGGAATGTGCCCAGACTGGGAATTGAACCAGTGACCTCTTGGTGCATGGGTCGACGCTCAACCACTGAGCCACACCGGCCGGGCTGCCCTAGAGAATTATTAACATCAGTGTGAATGAGCTCCTTTTTACAGTGATAGATAATTATGTAACTTAAATAAAAGATATAGATGAACATAGAAAGGAGCTAAAGTAAGATGAATTATAGGAGATTATAAATGTATTGCATTTATAAATATTTGTTAACATCACAGTTTTATTTATCCCATTTGTATTACTAATATTTTCTTAAGTTGACTGACGTCGTTTTCTTATCAGGACTCTCCGTTCTATCAACACTATGACCTAGATCTGAAAGACAAACCACTGGGAGAAGGAAGTTTTTCAATTTGTCGAAAGTGCATACACAAAAAAAGTAACCAAGCATTCGCAGTCAAAATAATCAGCAAAAGGTATGACCATTTCTGGCGGTCTCTCTTCTTTATTCATCCCCTTAATGGAGTCTGTAAATGAAGAGTTTTATTTAAAAGGACATCAGTGGTGTATCATAAGGCTTGTTACCCACAGGTTTGGCCATTTGGCTCATCAGTTGATCCGTTATACTTCTAACCCTATTAGATATTTTCTGATGAGGTGATCAATTTCAGACATACATCACAGTATGATATGCTTTTGACTTTCTGATGAGGGAACTCCTGTGGCGGTGACATTTGATCTGACCGGCTCAGTGAGTTCAGCAGCCATTGCCCTTCCTTTCTGTTGTATATTTGAAACACTTAAAGACAAAATTACTTAGCAATCTGCTAGTAGCTTTGAGAGCCAGCTAATTGTTTTGTAACTGACTGTTACCTCCACGATTATCTGTTCTTTTCAAATTGTCGGGCAGGTAGAGCATCCATTTCTTCATGTGATCACCTCTTTCTGACTCAGAAACGATCTCTCGGGAAGAGTGCATTGCTTGTTCGGGTGGGTGGTATGACTCACTCCTTTCACGGAAGCTTCATTCTCCCACTTTGACACTTATATTCTGCACACACTGTAAATAAAAACAAAATTAAGGTTGGGGCAATACTGACAAAAGCTTGGCGAAGAGGTTTGTAGAGACTGTTTCATCTCGTAGGATGGAAGCCAACACCCAGAAAGAAATAACAGCGCTGAAACTCTGTGAAGGACACCCTAACATCGTGAGATTGCATGAAGTTTTCCACGATCAGGTAGGTATCCCACTGTTTTTTCTGTGCGTACCAACTTACATTCAAGTTTCTACTTCCTCCCAGTTTCGTTGGTGCTGCTGGGTCAGAGTCAGTATGTGGGACATGACCGGCCGCTGCAGAGGGCGGAGAAGGCACCACACACACGCTTGCCCACCCCCAAGCCAGGGAGTCCTTTCACTTCTGCGCTTCTCTTCCTAACTGACGGGAAGAGGACCGAGGGGCAGAGCCAGGGCCTGCCCCCCGCTGCACTGGGCTAATACCAGTTCAGCGGCCGGCCCCGTAGCTCGACTGCTCAGACCTCTCAGGACTCGGAATTCTCAGCCTTCAACTTTCCTTCTACTTCTGGAGTAGAGCAGCCCGAATTAGAACCAGCTAAAGGACGCATAGGAAGCAGAAAAGCAAAGGTACTTCTTTATCATCTTCCTGTTCCAGGCAGTTTCTGCTCTGACCACAGGCCATGCCATGCTGCCCCCTCATCTACCCCAGTCCTGATTTTTAACAGACACCTAACACAGGCGCATGTAACTTTGGGTACAAGAGGAGCGCCACTGTGTCAGGCTTCTGTCCCTCCCCAGTTCCTCCACTGCCGCCTTCCATGATGGGCGGAGATTATCTTTTCCTCTGGGACTGGGTGGGGTGACATGCCCTGCTCAAGGCAGCATGCTGGGCACAGGAGCTAAAACCAACGGTGGTTTTACCAAAGAAGAAACGCATTCAGAGGGTCATGAGACTTGTCCAAGGTCACAAAGCAAGTCAGTGAACATCTGGGAAAGCCAGGTCTCTGGTTCTGGGCTTTCTTGTGCTGCTGTCACATCTGCGTCCCAGGGCAGCTGTGGCCCCCTTCTCTGCCTCATCAGAATGTCCCCGGTGCTGCGCCCAGGAGCGATACGCCCCGGGGAAACCAGGCAGCAGCCCCAGCCGAACCATACAAACCGCCGCTCTTGACTGTTACGCCGCAAGTGGTCCAGGCTCTGTACCGGACACACTGCACGATTACCTCATGCAGTCCTTACAGTGACTCTGTGAGGTCAGAAACTGAAACTCACAGGAGTTAGTCACAGGGCCCGCAGTTTGTAAGTGCTGGTGCTGGGATCTGAACCCAAGCAGCCCCACTTCAGAGCAAGCTTCCAATGACGCTGCTGTACTGCCTTCGGGGAGGCAGAGACAGCCTGGTTCCACATCGGGAAGCAGAATCTCTCCGTCGTCTTGCTCTGGCTCTCACGGCCAGAACAGAAGCAGCTTTGTAGCAAGAGCTCGGTAGGAAATGTTCTTTCTGCTCCTCTACTGCCTGCACCTCATTGGGCGGGTCAACTGCAGTGCAGATAGTGAGACCCCTGTCCCCTGGAGGTGCCCAGGAAGAGCCTAGACGGTCCTCTGATGAATGTGACTCACATGTCAGTCGGGGTTGGTCTGTGGTTTTGCAGCTGTCTCCCGGCTGCGTCCCAGCAGAGACATTCGATCCCTGACCTTCAGGCTGATGCCAGATCTCAGGAGCTGCATCCCTAATTTTATTTATTTATTTTTTTAGTCCTCACCCGAGGATACTTTTCCATTTATCTTCAGAGAGAGAGAGAAACATCGATGTGAGAGAGACACATTGATTAGTTGCCTCCCATGTGACCCCAACCAGGGCTGGGGACCAAACCACAACCTAGCTATGTGCCCTTGACCAGAATTGAACCCACGACTCTTTGGCCTGTGGGCCAACGCTCTAACCGCTAGGCAAACCAGCCAGGGCTGTATCCCTAATTTTTTCTGTCACAAGTTATATTTATTATTTGCTATTTCTTATATTCAAGAGTTACTAGAATATAAATTATCTGATGGTATCACCCCATAGGTACTAGTATAAATATATTATCATTCTAATATCTTGGGTTGTTTTACCCATGATGGTGACAGTTGTCTTGATTGTCCCCAGTCCACATAGTCTTTCTTGTTTTCAACTACTGGATGAAATCGATTGAGGGCAGGACTTCATCCGTTGACTGCGCTACAGCCAAGTTCATTTGTGCCCGGATTCGTGCTGTGCCGCTCCGTTAGCTTCCTATTGCTGTCTAGTTCCTGCGACAGCACACAGGCATTGTCTGACAGTCTGGACATGAGAAGTCAGTCAGCCTCACTGGTGAAAAGCCAGTGTCAGCCTCTAGAGACTGCCCACACTCCTTGACTCGTACCCTTCCCTGCATCACTCCCATCTCTTGTCTCCATAACCCCGTCTCACACTGTTGACTCGGGTGGACAATTGAGATATTTTCCCTGTCTCTAGATCCTTAATCACAACTGCAGTGTCCCTTTACCATATAAGGTAACACCCATAGATTCTGGGCAGTAGAATATGGGCATCTTTGCAGGGCCATTTTTCAAGCTACCACATAAACATTTCTCATCATTATCTACATTTTATTTGTAAGGGTCCTAAAGTTAGTTCATAGAGGTAAAGTAATATCCCCAATGTCGTAAGTCAGAGAACTGGCATTCAGATCCAGGTTTAACTGTAATACCCATCTTTGAAGCCACTCTAGGGTAGGTATTGTCCTCCTTTTTTTTTTAAAGCTCACAGGCAGCCCTGGACAGTTTGGCTCCAACCCAGTGGTTGGAGTGTCAGCCTGCAGACCAAAGAGTCGCAGGTTCAATTCCAGTCAAGGGCACGTGCCTCGGTTGCAGTTCAGTCTCTGGCCCTGTTCAGGATCATGCGGGAGGCAACCAATTGATGTGGCTCTCTCACATCGATGTTTCTCCCTCCTTCTCTCTCCCTCCCACTCTATCTGAAGATAAATGGAGAAATATCTTTGGATACGGATTAAAAAAAAACAAAAAGCATACATACAAGCTCACAGGCATATACTTGTACCAGACCTTCAACTTTGACCTTATTTGTCTGATGTAGAAACTCAAATTGGCTTGATGGCTAGTAGCCTGAGAACAATTCCTACTAAAAGGGTTGCTCACCTTTTACAATTTGCCTAACAGGTGCCGGATGATTATTTTTAATTGTCTTTTTTACGAAGCAAGTTTTCCGGATTTTGCTAATTCAAAGGGAAACATACTCTATTTTGTTTTTTGAGTGAGGTTGGTGCTATAATGTGTAGCATCTGAATCTGAATATTGATTTGATATATTTTAAAAACTATTTGTGTTCATTTGAGAGCTAATATAAATTCCTTTGCTTTTTGATAGCTATGTTGTTATTTTTATGGAAATGTATGGAAAACATAGTAAGTATATAACTGATTAAACTAATTAAAATAATGCCATTGGGATCAAAAGCAATTATTTAAAAGAAAAAGAAAGAAAACCTACAGTGAGTTATGCATATTGACAAGAATCCTGAAACTTCTTCGTTAAGCCCTAATAGGAGGTTTAAAGTGCCATCACCAAACAGTGCCTTTTAGGACAGTAACCGTCAGTAATCTCGTGTATTATTTCAAGCAGCCAATTTCACTTTCTCAGGGCTAGATCACACTTTAACAAGGAGGGTCATGTCAGCTTGACAGAGAGGGCTGCCGTGAAGTCAAATGGAAGAATTCATCCAGAAAAGAATATGTGGACTTCACTGCAGTGCTTGAAATTTTCCATGACCGAAATAGAAGTCCTTCAGCTTTCTTCTACAATACAAGGATCGCTACTGATGACCTTAAGAAAGGATTATTTAGCCCAGGCCGGTTTGGCTCAGCGGTTAGAGCGTCGGCCTGCGGTCCTGAGAGACCCGGGTTCGGTACGTGCCCTTACCCCGAGGTAAGGGCATGTACCTCGGTTGCAGTTTGTCCCCGGCCCTGGTTGGTCGTGCGGGTGGCAGCCACTCGATGTGTCCCTTTCACATCGATGTTTCTCTCTCTCTCTCTGTTCCTCTCTCTCCCCCCCACTCTACCTGAACAAAAAATGGAAAAATGTCCTCGGGTGAGGATTTAAAAAAAAAAAAAGAAAGGATTATTTATATGTATTGCTGATAGTTGATAGTGAAGCCACGTGTTGTATGTTAATAAACTTTTCATTACGGCCCTCCACATTACCTTCTTTCTTTCCCAGCTTCACACTTTTCTAGTGATGGAACTTCTGAATGGGGGAGAGCTGTTCGAACGCATTAAGAAAAAGAAGCATTTCAGCGAGACCGAAGCCAGCTACATCATGCGGAAGCTCGTGTCAGCCGTGAGCCACATGCACGACGTCGGCGTGGTGCACAGGGATCTGAAACCCGAGGTGCGGGGGCACGTGCTCGCCTGTCTGTCCGGCCGGCCTCACTCTTAAATACCCCAAATCTGCGTGGGCTTGATTACTGCCAGGGCTTTCTGTTAAATAGATACCAGAAAATACCGTGTTTCTTGGATTTTTTTTTCTTTTCTATTTCAGTCTAAAATAAATGTGTCTCTCTTTTCATTGCCCGCTGATCATCTTGAGGTTATATTTGTAAGTGTGAGAGCCTTTTATGGAAGAAAGACTTTATGCAACAGTTGTGGACTAAAAATAGCAATGGGAATTTTTGTAGCAGAAAATAATATCCCTTCTATATATATACCATTTTAGAGGGGCTTTGTAATGGTGTCATTTGAAAGCTTATTTTTCACATTTGCAATCAAATCGATAGCTCACGCATATGAGTGTATATAATTCTGTTCTAAATATTAAAACATAAAGATTTATCTTGGTTTAATTAGTTACATCATCCTTTGCTCATGTACTATAATATTTATAGAATGGTATTGCAGTGCAGAAGTAGCAGCTTTTTTACATATTTCTTCTTTGAAAGGTTAATAAAGGAGGTTCTAACTCTAGAATGATCCTTTTTTAGTATCAAAAATAGGAAAGTTCCTCCCTTTTAGGAAAGCATCAAAATAATGAAAATTTAAAAGCAAAACTCAATAATTTATAAAAGAATAACAATGAATCATCCTTTACCATATGCAAAATCATACATATTTTCTCTTTAAAATAGAACATTATTTTTATTACCCATGTGATTATAACGCATTTTCAAGTATATTTAAAATAATGTATTTGGTGTCCATATTTTGTGTTAAACCACAAAAGAATGTTTCTCAAAAACGCCATTTTTGCCTTTTATTTAGGTATCTTGGATTGTTGGCAGGAAGAGGATGTTTTTTTAAATTGAATTATGTGCATTCAAACATAATTAACCAATTTCTAAAGTATTTAAACTTCAGTCTATGGTTTGTTTTTTTTCAGTCCTCACCCAAGGACATGTTCACTGATTTTTAGAGAGGGGGGGGAGGGAACGAGGGAAGGGGGGGGAGAAACATCGATCAGCTGCCTCCTGTATGCACCCCAACTGTGGGTCAAACCCACAACCTAGGTATGTGCCCTGACCAGAAACGAACCCAAGACCTTTTGGTGCACAGGATGATGCTCCAACCAACTGAGCCACACTGGCCAGAGCCAGTCTACATATTTGATATTACTGTTATTCGTATTACTAGTGGTTAATCAAAACTGAATTTGTTTTCTGAACTTGCAACTATGATAGCTACCCCTCTGCTTCCTTCATCATAGCTCTCACTCTCCTACAGAACACCCACTAAAAATATGGTGCTGTGTGCATTGGAGACGAGCTGTCTATTTTTAAATGTGAAGGCACACCACTTAAATGTTTTCTTGATAGACAAGGAACAAGCATGTAATTTTTAATTGGAAAGATCTGTTCCCTGACTGTATAGAATTCATTTTCACATGTTTTATTCTTTGATAACTGGCCATCTGTCATCTCATGAGTCTCGAATGATGTAACTGTCCTCTCCAGTCGAATTTAGTTTGCCTTCCTATTTTACTGATACTTAATTCTTCTTATTTGTTATAAAACTTTTCTTTCACGTCGTCATTTGAGATGAAGACTTGTCAGATTGTTCAGGACATTCTATTACAAGTATCATTCTAAATCAGAATTTTTTTTTTTGAGAAATGAAAATGTGCCTTTGTACTAACATTTTCATAAGAAAAGAGCTTTCACTTTGACTTTTAAATGGCAGAGTATACTATTTCCAAACTAAAAATGTAATCCTTTTCCCAGCGATGCAGCATTTTAAGATATGATTGTATTTTTGGGGAGATATGCGTGTGCCCCCCATTTTCTGCTTAGGCGAAACCTGACATTGTAGGTGAGAAGCAGATCAGTTTAGAAGCTGGCTGACATTCTTAGTGAGCTGCTTTGAATGTTTTTAATTGGTTTCCATACTCTGAAAAAATTAAGGAAAGTTACAGCGAATTAGTTTCAGCAGAACTTGAGAGGGGGCTACAAGGAGAGGGAATTGTTACTCCCTCCTGTTGCTGACGGTGACACCCACTGTTAGAGCTGGGAGGGGGGAAAGGAGGGGGCCACATCCACTCCACTTCCAGGACTAAGATCAAGGAAGTCCACTGCCATTCTTCAGAAGGAGTAAACCGAGGTCATTTTCAAAGATCTGGTAGCTCAGTGACGACAGGCACGGGGTGTGCCTGCCTCGCCTGCCTCGCTGCTCTGTGCTACGCGGGGCCTGCCCTGGAGGAGCTCAGGAGTCATTTGCTGAAAGCTGTCTCCCAAGTACAGGTCCGTGGACCCCCACCTGTGACTTCAATTGTGATGAAGCCTTACACTTAATTATATTCACATTTTAATTCCATCTCAAATTTGCAATTAAGCATTGTATGATAGAAAAAAATTTTTTAACTTATCAGTTAATGTTTTTGTTTTTCTTCCCACTTTATTTTTAACTTCTGAATAAAAGGCTTAGAAGATTTTCTTCTCTGTATCAATAAAGGCTTCTATGTTTTTTTCTTACTTCAGTTAGAATAATATTAGCAAAGCGAACAAAGTTACAGAGCTAGGGAATAAGTGAATGAACATTAACGGTGTAACGGGTTTTGTCAGGATGTCTAAAGACAGTAGAGTCAGATTTCCTTCCTGTGGGTACTAGCCTAATGTGCTAATAGAAAGGATGATTTGTACATCAGTATAGTTAGCATTTGTTAAGGATGTAATAGATATGAAAAGTAGTACAGTAAAATTTTAGTGATTGAGAAGCTCTAGTGGAAAAGTGATTCAAAACAATAATGTTTTCTTAATACTTAAGGTATGATATTCATAAGCATTAAAAATGTTTAGGTATTAACTGTTTTGGGAGAAAATAGTTCTGAAATGTATGTCTTCACAATGCCTTCTTTGATAAGCTATACTAGATCTTGTAGAACTATTTATTTATGACTTCATTCAATGGACACATTTATCAAAGCACCTACTCTCTGACTATGCCAGACCCTCAGGATGGAGTCTTGAATAAGGGGGACACACAGCCCCTCCCCTGGAGTGATGGTCTAATGGGGGTGAAGATGTTGAACTAATAATGCAGAGGTGACAAGTGCCAGGAAAGAAGTATAAATCACGCTAGGAGAAAATATAGAAAGTCCTAATTTCGGTTTGCTGGCATGGTTGGGTGTCTCTGAATGGAGAGCAGGTCCCATGAACCATTTGGAAGGGAAGTTGGTGGAGAAAGAACAGAAACACAGAGTTACAGAAAAGCAGAGACAGAGGCTCTGGCCTCAGACAAGACATGAAGCAGTCGAAAAATGATTCACGTGGCATTGTAAAATTGAAATAATACAAAAAATGGCAAAGCAGAGAACAAGAGTACCCTGATGTCCAGCTCCCAGACCCTTCCCATCAGACCCGCTCTGTGAACGAATCCGGAGTCAATATGTACTTGACATAAATGGCATCACCAAGTCCCATGACATTTTAATGAACGACGGCTGTGTTTGTATTTTGCAGAATTTATTATTCACTGATGAAAATGACAACTTGGAAATTAAAGTAATTGATTTCGGGTTTGCACGCTTAAAGCCGCCTGATAACCAGCCTCTCAAGACTCCGTGCTTCACTCTCCATTACGCGGCCCCGGAGCTGCTGAACCACAACGGCTACGACGAGTCCTGCGACCTCTGGAGCTTGGGCGTCATTCTGGTGCGTTCGTTTCAGTAGAGCTTTTAAACCTTAGATGCCCTCTGTGCCTGTCTCCCTCTCTGGTTTTCCTAAATTCACGAAAAAAGTTGGCAAGTTGTTTTCTTTTCGGTTAGAGGCCTGACAGAAGACTATTTCCTTTTCTTAAAATGTGCATTAAAGAAGGATGTAGGAATTTTGATTTGGGTTTATTTTTAAAAATATTTAAAGCAGCTGTGTTTTATGTGAATAAGAGTTATACATTTTTTGTTGTTGTTGTTGTTGTTGTTTAAAGAATAGTGTGTTTTCGCCCTGGCTCGTTTGGCTCAGGGATTAGAGCATCAGCCCACAGACCAATGAGTCTCGGGTTCGATTCCGGTCAAGGGCACGTACCTCGGTTGCAATTTGTCCCAGGCTCTGGTTGGGGTCGTGCTGGAGGCAGCCACTCGATGTGTCCTTTTCATGTCAATGTGTCTCTCTCTCTCCGTCTCTCTCTCTGCCTCTCTCCCACTCTATCTGAACAAAAATGGAAAAATGTCCTCGGGTGAGGATAAAAAAAAAAAGGAATAGTATGTTTTCAAAAGATATGCATATTAGACATAATGTGAAAATAGCAAAGTGACTCAATAGAAAATTCTCCTGCCCCTACCATATTGTGTATTCTTTGTGTCCTTCTGTAAGTTTCTCTATAGACTTACGTATATAAATTTGTTTTTAATGAGATTATAGTACACATGTAGTTTGAGTCTCAGAAGTTTATTTAACCATTTACTAATGAGAAGTTAGCATTTTCCAGTTCTTCACTAATCTTAAACTATACAAATGAATGCTTTTTATATGTGTGCTCACATTTGTCTCATTATTTGTTTAGCATAGATGTCTAGGAGAAGGGCATACACATCTTGATTTAGAAATCTTTGCCTGGATTTCCTTCCAGAAGGTTTTTCACAGTATGTTCTCATAACATAAACTGTATGCAAATACGTGGAAGACTATCAATTTTAGTCTTAAATTATTTCCTGCTGTCGTCATCTGCATGCGTTTTTTTTTTTTTATCCTCACCCGAGGATATTTTTCCATTTTTTGTACAGATAGAGTGGGAGGGAGAGAGGAAGGGAGAGAGAGAAACATCGACATGAAAGGGACACATCGAGTGGCTGCCACCCGCACAACCAACCAGGGCCGGGGACAAACTGCAACCGAGGTACGTGCCATTAGCGGGAACCGAACCCGGGTCTCTCCGGACCGCAGGCCGATGCTCTAACCGCTGAGCCAAACTGGCCAGGGCTGCATGTGTTTTTTTGATGAATATGTCTGAGCATCTTGTCATGTGTCTGGACATTTGTATTTTTCTTTTATGAACTGCTGTTTATGAGCTCTGCCCATTTTCCTATGTGAATTTTTTTCTTATTGAATTTTGAAGCTTTATTGAGGATTTTAAACCTTTGTCTTTTATTAATATTGGAAATGTTTTTCTGGTTTGTCATTTGTCTCACAACTTTGTTTATACTAATATGGGATTTTAACTTTGCTTTTAGAGGGATTTAAATAGAAAAGGTTTTTTATTTCTATGTAGTGAGATATGTCAGTCTTTTCCTTTATGGAATCCGGCATTGATTCAGATGGTCCCTCCCCACCCGGCCCCAAGGTTATAAAAACAGTCTCCTGCACTTTCCTGCAGAATTGTGCTCACTTGGCACCGCGACCAGCTCTGCCTCTGGGGTCCCTCGGGTGCCAGCTTGTGTTCCGCTGCAGCCAGGGGTCCCTGCAGGGTGCTCCCCTCTCATTTTAAGTCCTACATGGCTTTTATTTTAATAATTTTAAGTCATTCTTTATCATTTTCAAACTAAAATTACATATTTATTAATCAGATTTTTAAAATTAAAATAAACAGCCAACTTCTATAGATTTGAGAGTTTTATTTAAGGACTTAAACATTAGTAACACTCTCCAAAAAAAATGTCTAAATAAAAAAGAGCCTTTTGTTGTTTGTAATAATATAAAATTACCCCTTGTAAAAGAACCCTTAGTTTAAATATAAGCCAGTTATAACCCTCATCCTTTCTAAGGTTCTAAGAGCCAGCCTTAGACACACAGGCAGGTGTATCAGAGCTTACCAGGGCATCTCCATGGAAACAGCTTCGTGTGAGGGTAGGGGACGGAAGCCACGCTTCGCTCTCTATCTGATGGCCAAGTGTAAGAGAAAGGGGACAGAGAACATCCACAGGAGTGCAATCACAATATCCAGACTGTGAAGTTCCACAGGACCGACAACCCAGATTATATGAAAAAACAGTGTGGGGACCGATAGACTAAAAGACACTTACGAAAAGCACATTCTAATTTCAATTCTATTTATTAAATTCAAACTAAATCTAACTCATACCGATGTAATTATAATACACAGGGCATATAACACAGTGGGGGAAATTTGAATATTGATCGAATATTCAATTATACAAAGAAATGACTGCTAAGTTTTCTAGGTGGATAATGATATTGTGGTTGTGGTTTTTAAAAGTCCTGGCCTTTCAGAGATGCATAATGAAATACAGATGAAAATTAAAGTGAACACTTGCATTAAGCTGTCAAGAAACAAGAGAGTACTTTGTAAACATTTCCATATAAATAAATGCATAGCTCCCATGAATCTAGATTCAAAACCTGAATTATCCTATAGCAAGCATAACATTGATTTGGAGTCTCCCGATTTTCCTTAGAAATCTGTGGTCCTTTTGCATGTTGCATCTAATAAACATGAAAATGTAAATGAAAATAATTTATGTTACTCCCCTCTGAATGAAACAAATACTTTAGGAAGCTGCATCATGGAGCTTCATGTGGCTTTGATTACAACCTCCTGGATGTGCAGCCCCATCTGGAACACACAGGACTTGAATGAACTGACAGGCTGCCTCAGTCGGCCTGGGGCTGCCGCCGCCAAGCCCCGCAGACTGGGCAGCTTGAACAACAGGCACAGCCTTTTTCAGTTCGGAGCTTGGGAGTCCACTGTCAAGGGGCCAGCACGGTGCTGCCCTTACGTACCTTTCCTCTCGTACTCGGGGGGAGAGCAAGCAAGCTCTGGGTGTGTCTTTTGGTAAGGATGCTAATCCTGTTCACTCAGAATGCCACCCTGTGACGTCATGTAACTTAGGCTACCTCCATATAGGCCCTTTCTCCAAATACGGCCACACTGAGGGTTGGGTCTTCAACATGAACTTGGGAGGCACACACACATTCGAGTTATGACAGGATTTAGAAAACGTAGGGCAGGACGAGGCGCCGCTGCCTGCTGCTCCCCTGGCTGAGAGAGGGCGGGGGAGAGAGAGCGCCCGCTGGGTCCTCTGTCTTACCTGTTTTCCAAAGGCTGGAGTGTTTGGAGATGTCTCAGGGAGGGTCTCAGCAGAATGTTCAGCTCTTCAGGTGTGCTCTTTAATGTGCTGATGCGTCAAGATAGGGGAGTTTGGGATCATTCTCTGGTCAGCTTCACTGCTTTGCTTTTACCTTGGATTTGTCTGGCCCCAGTTGGGCTTTTTTGTTATTTATTCCCCTGCTTCCTCCGTTCTGATTTGGCTGGCATTAATGGCACCAGCTGGGTCTCTGTTGTCTGTCTCCCTGACCAGGGTGATTTAAGTACTCACTCTCTGGTTGGGGAGGGGAGGTATAAACTATTTGCTCCTAAGCATCCTTGGTAAGGGAAGATAAGACCTTGCGATTTATTATCAGGCTGTTAATTGCTCAGCCTTATTTAACTATTTTGTCTCAGGTTCCCTAATCCCACCTGCCAAGGCATTTTCCTAGCTCCCTACCATCCTGCCTCGCCAGGAGCTGTTTTTCCAAGAGCAGTCACAGAAGGCGTGGCCTGGCCCCAGAACCCTTCAGCCTGCTCGGCGCCTCCCGCTGGAGGAGCTGGGCCTCCACACAGCATCCTCGTTTGCACAGCTTCTTCTAGCACGGTGGGTCTACCAGACCCTCGGCCTAAGTGGCAGGACAGCTTGTACTACAGCTTGAACTTACATCAGAGCCCTCTTTCCTCTGGGCCTCACTGGAAACTGGGAGCCCTCCAAGTCGCCCGACAAAAGGATTGGAGCCGACTTCTCCGCCCAGTCCATGGGAGCCCACTGAGCCCTGTGTTTCTCTCCTGAGGGGACAGCAGTGTGCCTTTCAGAGGGGACTCTGTGCCGCGGGCATTGGTACTGTAAACTCGGGCCAGTGTGACAGTCCCCGAGTGTTTGTACTGGATCCCTACCCTCTGGCATGCACCCGGCTTGTAGGGCACTTAGGATCCCGGCTACTGTCTGCTCCCGGCTCCTTCCACGAAAACATGGGTGTAGAGAACCAGCACGGGCTTCGGTAGAATGTCAAGAGGACCGAGGTCCCCACAGGAAAGTCAGCACAGCTCCTGGCTAAGACGGTGAATGCTGGCCTTGCCACGTAACGGCTGCTTGGATCTTTCCCACTGAAGGGAATCCACAAGAATTTGACCAGAGTAGCTGGTGCTTCATGCCAGAGCCCTGTGGACCTGTGCGGCGCTCAGCACAGCAGCTAGGCCCTGCTGGCCCAGCTCGGCCAGGGGCTGCATTCGGTGTGTGCTGCTCCCCGCCCTCCAGCCCTCCCGCCCTCCGTCCCTCCCGCCCTCTGTCCCTCGCCCTCCGTCCCTCCCGCCCTCCGTCCCTCGCCCTCCGTCCCTCCCGCCCTCCGTCCCTCGCCCTCCGTCCCTCCCGCCCTCCGTCCCTCCCGCCCTCCGTCCCTCCCGCCCTCCGTCCCTCGCCCTCCGTCCCTCCCGCCCTCCGTCCCTCCCGCCCTCCGTCCCTCCCGCCCTCCGTCCCTCCCGCCCTCCGTCCCTCCCGCCCTCTGTCCCTCCCGCTTCCTGCCCTCCCGCCCTCCGTCCCTCCTCACAGCCTGTGCTCCTTAGTAACATCACTGTGCATAAGCGTTTGCTCCGGACTCTGCTTTCTGGGGAACCCAGGCTAAGATAGTTGGTGCCAGCAGTGACCTAGAAAGCAGACCTTAGGAGGGCCTTTGAAGTTGCATGTCTCCCCCCCTCCAGTTTCCACAGGGAGTGGGGTTCCTACTGCCATCCAGCCAGAGGAGGAGGAAGGGATAAACAGCGAGGCTGGGGTGGAGAGTAGGTGTGTAACTGAACTGGCTGCTGCTTGTTACCAAGCGCAGTGGATTGCTTGATCTTGGTACTTTACTTTATAGATGAAGAACTGGTCTAAGAGGTTGACTAATTTTCTCAAGGTAGGAAATAAAAGCACGTGTTTGAAGCCAGGTCTGTGACGCTGATGCTCATTTCTCCCCTCTGTACTGTCTTCTCTGTAGTAATGATGGCAGGGGACAAAGACCCTAGTTTGATGCCTAGGACTTTGCCAGCTGAAGAAAGCAAGTGGCTTTCTAAGGACTCTTAGTACCTTGTGCAAAGTCAGGGAGGCGGGACTGTCGGTAGGGAAAGTGGGGTTGGAGCCTGGGAACTGCGGAGACCGAGGCCCAAGGGGAAGGTGTGGGGAAGCCCGGGAAGGCGTTTGCTCAGGGGGGTGTGGGCTGCGCTTCCGGTTGTACACATGGTGCGGTGTGTGCATGAAGGGTCACGGGCAGGAGTTTAGAGGGGCCCGTGGAGGCCCTGGGGTCCGTCGGGAGACTGGGGAGACCTGTAGCGGAGTTTCTCCTGACCTGCGGACTCGGTTCAGTCTGATCCAGTTGCAGCCTTCCTTCCATACCGAGGATTTAGGAGGTTTGGGTTTTGTGTTTTTTTTAAGTTGTTTGTCTTTGTTCTACAGATGTCCTAGCATTTCCCTCCTTAGAACAAATATTGTTCTTGGTTTATTGCTCAAAATCAGAAACAGGTTTCTTCTTGCTTCTATTTTCAAACCCTCCGTTCTCCCAGTGTGGTTTTTCTTCTTCGCAGGCAGTTTTCCTTTTGAGAAAGTGCAAATTTGCCCAAAGCCTCCTCGTCTCAGGCAACCTCGGAGGGTCGAGTCCCTTCTCTCTGTCGGGTCTCAGTCACACACCTTCCATCCTCCTTACGTGGGTTGTGTTGACTGCCTACCTGATTGTGTCTCTCGGGTTTTCTTTTCACGTTATGTGTATCATTCTGCCTGCGAATCTCCATCTTTTCCGAGAGCCGGCGGGTAAGAGCTGCCTCGCCCTCTTGGCCAGCGTGCGGGTATGCCCGCTGGTCACACAGTGACCGGAGAAGAAGGCAGGGTCCTCCTGGGCCACCGGGATGCCTCCTCGGCTCCACACCTCCTACTTGGAGCTCTGCCCGCTGAGTCCCTTCCTAAGTGACCGGCACCACCACCCCCTTCTCAGCACACGGCTCTCCCTCCGGTCTGCGCACAGACACGGTTCTGTCCGAACCCCCGGCCAGCCCACTGCCTTCCCAGCTCCCTTCCACCGCTGCAAGCCTGGAGGTCTCAGCGAGCGGAGAGGACCCCCAGGAAGTGTAAAGGCTCACCTGTCAGAAAGCCCATCTCCGCTGCAAAGACCAGTCTTACTTAGCTTTATGGTTTTTCTGTTGACTTTTTATTTTGTTTGTTTGTTTGTTTATCTTAGAGGGAGAGGGAGAGATCAATTTATTCCACTTATTTATGCATTCATTGGTTGATTCCTGTATGTGCCCTGACCGGGTATCAAACCCGAAACCTTGGAGTGTCGGGATGATGCTCTAACCGGTTGAGCTACCCGACCCGGGCTCTGTTGACTTTTTAAAGAACAAAATCTCTCATGTAAATTTTCACACACATGGCTAAAATAAAATAAGGTGACTGTAGAGAGTTTATTGCATTTAACACAGCGGTAAGAAAAATGAAATTATAATCGGGGTAATTACAAACAAAATAAAGAAGGCCTAAATAAAAAATATTTGTAAGTTCTTATCATAGTTAACATGCAAAGGAAAGGATGTGGAATTGGATAGAAAAAGAACAGTTATTCAGGGGTCCTGCTGTCTTTAGATTTTTTGTTAACCTTATATCATCTTTTTGAGTCAGTTGGATTATCCCTCATTTATTTTTCTTGTTCTGAATATAGTTATAAAAATGGTTTTAAACCTTGATGTCATAATGAGCCATTCCTCTGTATTTACAGCTCTTTGAAATGTGTTGGTTGTTTCAGTAATAGAAGTCACATAACCTTGCAAACCCAGTAATGCCAATCGTAATGAACTGTTGAATGAAACATTCTTTGCTCCTTTTTTTCCCTCGATAGTATACAATGTTGTCCGGGCAAGTTCCATTCCAATCTCAAGACAAAAGTTTGACGTGTACCAGTGCAGTGGAAATCATGAAGAAAATTAAAAAGGGAGATTTCTCCTTTGAAGGAGAAGCCTGGAAGAATGTATCCCAGGAGGCTAAAGATTTGATCCAAGGTGGGAATCAGGGTCATTTTATGTGGTGTGCTGTGCAGAGATGGGAGCGGGATCTACACACGGTTGTTACCTACTCGCGGGATCCACCCATGTGCTCTGTAAGGACCAGGCTGCTCTACGGAGCCTTTTCTTATCGGAACATCTTCCCTCAGGATCTGTCCACAGCCCCACGGGAACAGCGCTCGGATCCTCCCGCATCCCGAATCGAACCTGTGCTGCTCACTCTCCTTTCCCCCGGACACGTGCCCGCTCCCGTCTCCCTCGCTGGGCTGCCAAGAAGCCTGGCACCCACGAGCCCTGCCTTCCGCACCTTCCACAGCCAGTCCCTCGTCTGCGGGTTCATGCCCTCCTTGCCACCCCTCCCCATTCACACGGCGCCACCTTGGTTCTTGTCACCACCTCTCTCCCGAGATCCTGCAAGTCTTTCACCTCGTCTCTCTTCCTCTGGCTCTACCTGTCCGCCATCGATGGGCAGAGTGACCTTCTTAACATCCACAGGCGCTCACGCCTCTCTCCTGTTTAAGGTCCTTCGGAGAATCCATTAGCTTAGGGCCGACTCCATCGTGGCGCATCGAGAATTCAAGGCCCTTGGTGGCCTGGCCCTGCCTGCCTCTGCCCCAGCAGGGCACTTGTGCCGGCCTTCGGGCTCCTGCACGCCTCTGCTCCCGCTTTTCTCATCCCCGGCACCCCCTCACCGAGCCCGCTCTGCTCGTCCCCCAGGGCTCACCTGCTGGAAGCGTGCCAGGAGCCCCGCTCCCAGGCCGAGCCTTCCCTGAGCCTCAGCACAGATGCAGGGATTTGCCATTGCCTGTGCCCTGGCGGTGTCCTAGCCGGCTTTGTCCACGTGCCCCGTCTCCATCTCCCTCGGCCCGGCTGCACTGCCGACTCACAGGAGGGTTTGCATGCGGATGAAGGGGTCTGGGTGCTCTGTCTTCATTCGGGGTTTCCCCAGGCACCTCTGAGTCTGCTTGGGCGGTTATTTTCTCCGGATCGAAAAGTCAGTTAGCCGTCAGCCTCCTAGAAGTCGGCTCTTGTGGGCTTTCTCATTAGCATCCTGCATTCACTAGGGCATCCAATGCATAGGAAAAGGTAATTATTTTTGGAGGAGGTTGACGCCTTGTAGAAACCATTGTGTCATGTGAACATAATTGAGGTTTACGTCTGAGGTTGATTTTAAACTGTGTTTGAAATGGCATATCATAAAATAAAAACATCTTGTTTATTCCCACAGGCCTTCTCACAGTAGATCCAAATAAAAGGCTTAAAATGTCTGGCTTGAGATACAATGAATGGCTTCAGGATGGCAGCCAGCTGTCCTCCAACCCTCTGATGACGCCCGACGTGCTGGGCTCTTCGGGAGCCGCTGTGCACACCTGCGTGAAAGCCACCTTCCACGTAAGTGCCCGCGCTCTGCACGCGTGGATCTGAACAGCAATCAGACACCCCATACCTCCGAGACACGCTCTTAGGAATCCATGTAAAAGACGTGTTCTTGTCGTTTTATGTGTGTTTTCATGAATCCCTTGATGATAGAAACATATTCATGAACAGAAAGCGCACGGGGCCCAGAGTCCCTGCTGACCACAAGCCCCTTCCTCGACATTCAGAATGTGAGAGAAGAGGCAGGAGTCTGATGTTTGAGTGGCTGGAGATTTTCTCTAGGTAACCACGGGCATAATACTAGAACTCTTTTCTCTCAAAAAGCTAAATCGTGTTCTGTGGAAACTACAAATGAGTGTTAGGATACGGCACCCGTCAAAGCTCGTTCGTTCGGCAGCCACTTTGTGCCTCGGATATTCCAGAGACCGTGAGGGCGAGCAGTGACGGGCTCGCGCTGGGTAGTGACTGCATTTGAAAGGCTGGGACTACGTTGCAGTAACTGCCCGCTGGTGCCAAGCAGATGCAGACACATTAAGATAGTTGTCCGAGGAGTAAATGAGTTAAGGAGAAATAAAACGACCTCTGGAAGGGATTATCTTGAGAAAGAAGGGACAGCCTTTCCTCTTCAGCTGCAGAAATTGATTACAAAATTAACGAAGGAGGATATGGCGAGGTGTAAGGAGATTAACTGCGGCAGATGATCCACATCTCAGTGGTACGTGACACAAGGTTGTCGGGGCAACTGCAGCCGTGCCAGAGCTTGAGGCCGAGAAGAGTGAAGGCAGCTGCTGGGAGGTTAAGGCAGCCTGAGGCTTGGGGGCCTAATCTCTGCGTGTATTAAGTGACCAGTGTGCACCCAGCTGCATTGACTCGGAAGTGGAGAGCGGGGGCCCACGATCGATCAAGTCTGCTCTGTGTTGGAACTGTGTGGTCAGAGTTTTAAATCTCAGACACAGAACTGGCAAGAGGAACGGGGACCAGGAGTGGGGCGAGGGAGGGGTGTGTTAGACTGCTGGTAGTCGGTAGGAATTCCCAGGCAGTGTTTTCACCGAGAGGCAGTGCCGACTTCTTCACATGCTGTATTAGAGTCATGGCTCCTGAGCAGCCTAACTGGTGACATTAAACAGCATGCTCAGAAATCTCCCCGTGAGCCTCTGTGCCCCTCAGGAGTTTGGGTAGCATGGGTTTTAGGACTTTGTTCCCCAAGCATCTTGGAGCTCTGGTCCCAAGGGCACCTTCTGCTGTAGTTTTATCTGCCCAGGAACCTTCAGTCCTTTTACCTTCATGGGGGTTCCTTTGTTTTCCTCCCCAGGCCTTTAACAAATACAAGAGAGAGGGGTTTTGCCTTCAGAATGTCGACAAGGCCCCTCTGGCCAAGAGGAGGAAGATGAAGAAGACCAGCACCAGCACCGAGACGCGCAGCAGCTCCAGCGAGAGCTCCCACTCCTCGTCCTCCCACTCCCACGGGAAAACCACACCCACCAAGACGCTGCAGCCCAGCAACCCCGCCGATGGCAGTAACCCCGAGACCCTCTTCCAGTTCTCCGACTGAGCCACCGGCGTGGCAGGACGTGGCCCGTGAGCCTGGCCCCTCGGCCCCTCAGCAGATGCCTGAGGTGAGGTGTGGGGAGTCAGACTGTCTACTTTAAGAAAACAAAATATCCTGAATGAGCCAAAAACAAAACCCACAAATGAAAAAACAAGTCCCACTGGTCTCGTTGAATTCTGCCACTTAGGGAATTTTTCCGGAAAACCCATTGGTTATCCTTGTCCGAGAGCACTGGCCGGAGAATGTTACTGTGAAGGAAGCACTTGTTACACAGTGTAGCGACCAGCGGATGCCAGCAGGACGATTCTGGAGAGAACGGCTCCTGCAGAGTTAATGAGGGACTGGGTGGATATGAACTGCTTACAAAGTAAGTCGCAGGCTTTTCAGATGTCTGCCTGCAAGAGCTACCCCTGCTGTGAGGATGACACCTTTCGCTTCCCCTTGCAGATAATGTGGGTTTTTAAGAGATTTGCACCCTCTGAACAGTGAATTATCAGAGAAAAATGTCTGTTTTCAAAAAGATTCTGTAATGAATTTTATGTGTGGCATAGACTTACTTCTTGAGAGAGGATTTTAACTTATTGTTTTTATTTTATGGTTACATATGATGATAACCTGCTATTATTCGTCTTTTTCAAAAAAGTAAAAGAAAAGCTATAAGGACGTCGGGTCCCGGGCTCTGTATCTGGGACCCAGCTGAGCTGCATGCTAAGCTACATACGATTTTCATGTTGCACTGCTCTTTCCTGGCGGTTTGTTTCAACCGTGTTGCAAACATTAAGGTACATGTCTCTGTTTTAAGTAAAATTGCACTTTATAAAAGAATATGAATAAAGCAGCTTGTTTTATAAAGTGCACTGGTTAAAGCATATGTACTGTATTTTTGCCATTTTTTCCATTATCTACTTTAAATCTGCCCTCGCAGCCCCTTCTACTTTGTTTGCGACAAGTAGAACGGGCCGCGTGGCCCCACGTCGCCATGAGCCGCTGCGGCCCCATGTGAGGAAACCGAAGGGAAACCTACTCAACACTGTGCTTCACATTTGTACACTGTGTTGTGCTGCAGAGAGACATCGCCTCCTGCAGCCGGATATCATGTACATAATATTTTAGAATCGTAACTATGACCTATTTGGAAATTTTCCTGTTAAATTTTAAATCCAGAAGGCCTATTTTATAAACTTATGCAGAGCACTTTTACTGCTCAGAAGTTCTGAATTCATACAGAAAACAAGTGCTACGTGATGAAGACATTTCACCGAGAGATGCTGCATTTACACACATGATGAATTCATTTCCTATGCAAAAAAGAAGTGGGAGAGTCTGTATGCGATATTTTCCTTTCAAGCCATCACACGAAATGTTAGAACTGAGAAAGGGGATCTTTCCTATGTTTACAGGAATCATGTTTAAAAAGAAAATGCCCGACGTGTGTATTTTGTTTTTGTTAATGGTAACTCTGGAGCATTAGTTTGGAATTCGGGTGTGATATTTATTTATTCATTTCTTGAGATAATGCAGCATTAATTTCAACCAGTTAGGAATACTAAAAATATTGCACTCTATGTAATAGTAGTATATTTATTGCTAAATCAATGTATATATTAATAGCACAGGCAACAAAAATGGCAAATATTAAAATATTTTCAAAATATTGTATTATCTTGTTCATATTTTTGTCCATAATGTTTATTGGAAATAACTTTATACTTTTCAGTTGCCCAAATGTCTGCATAATTCTCAGTGAGTCGATTATACTCCTAGCTTCTGGTCATTCCTAGTAATGACGGGAGATCGTACATGAATTATGCCAAATGTAGCTCATTCGAACATGGTGATTTCATCGGGCATAGATTTACAATAATTAAGAAAACATCCATTTATATCTACAGTTATGTTGAACATTTCTGGAAATGTGTAAGTAATCTCTTCAAGTCATTTTTTTAAAAACTGCATTCTAGTAGAAGATAGTTGTAAAGTATAAACTAAAAGGATGTCATTGCTAATGGAAAATGATCCAGAGAAATGGTCAGTATACCATTATGATTGATGATATAATTGACTCCTTGTGAACGTTGAAAATGAATGGGTTTTGTTTTTATTTATTTTCCTTGCCATCTCTTCTGGAGTACTTGTCAGAAAATAAAATGTGTAAAATGTCAGGCAGAGTAAGATGAGGAAGGAAAGGGAAGGGTAATTCATCGCCTGGTGAGCCTCCCCGAATAATCTAGAATGGGCTTTTGGAAGAGCTTAGAAAACACTCAAGAGTGGAGCCCTCTTGCCAAGGGTCTTCATCCTCACCGTGCCTTGAACACCAGAAAGACTGCGTCTGCGCCAGGTTTGCAGCCGTTCAGTGGGTGCAGGCGCTTGGTGTGCAGTGAAATGCACTTTAAAATTCACAAAATTCTCAGTCATGTCAGAAATAAATTAAAAAGTACTTCATGTGAACATGTTAAATGGAAGGACGCTTGGTGGTAGGAGTAAAATAGAAGTAGATCTAAGAAAAACAAATACAGACATTAAATTCTCTTTATAAATAGTTTGAAGATAGAACCAGATCACCCCTTTCCTTATTGATTTTATCGTGCGTAGTCTTCATGCCGTCACAAATCCTGGCTCATTTCATATTTTCCTTAGCCATGTATGGCTAATTGAGAAGCAAGATTAAGAAAAGGAAGGTAATAGAGGGACGGAATGTTGAGAGACCAGTTTCTTATTACTGCGCCAGATCCTAGGGCTGAGTGAATTAAATTAGCTCTTTTGAAATTCATTAATTCTTCCAAACCTCTGTAAAATAACAAACCACTGACCCACTGGAACAGGAAATCGAGGTTTCTGAGTTAATTTCAACATGGTTGTTTGTCTTGGAGCTGCAGATTTATTTACCCCTTGAAAAGCTGCCTTTAATTTTTTTATATATTACTGTTGCTTTCTTCAAGAACTATGTAAACGGCCCTGGCCAGTTTGGCTCAGTGGTTAGAGCGTCGGCCTGCGGTCTGGAGAAACCTGGGTTCAGTTCCCACTCAGGGCGCGTACCTCGGTTGCAGTTTGTCCCCGGCCCTGGTTGGGTTATGCGGGTAGCAGCCACTCAGTGTGTCCCTTTCACGTCGATGTTTCTCTCTCTCTCTCTCTCTCCCCCCCCCCCCCCACTCTATCTGAACAAAGGATGGAAAAAATGTCCTCAGGTGAGGATAAAAAAAGAACTATGTAAATGGCTATATTGTAAATATAAGGTAAGTTATTTTAAAGCAACTTAATATGATAACTTTTTTAAAATAAGGGAATTTTTCTTTTTTTTTCTTTTTTTGGTATGTGTCCCTAGCAGGAACCGAACCCAGGATTCTCTGGTCCACAGGCCGACGCTCCAACCGTTGAGCCAAACCAGCCAGAGCAGAAATTCCTTTTGTATCTCATTTTTTAAAAATATGTTCTCAAATACTTGATAAAAGTATACAATTTATTTTTACTTTTTCACCTTGCCCCCATTTCAGACACCTGTTTTATTATCGTGTTTATTAGATTGGGGTACCTCAAACTGGTGAAAATTTCTATATGGCCCTATACATGCCTTAGACTGCTTGATTATTTGGGGTGTTCTCCCAATGACCAATAATAAGAACATAATTGGGTGGTTGTGTTCTTATCACAATATCATACTTCTAATATTCTTCAAGATCTAAGTGCAGAAGTTCTGAGATACTACTTACACTACACCAAAACAATCATCTTATAGATGAATGGTTGTAACACTGAAATATCTTCAAATATATGACTTGACTCCTCAAAGGTCTTACACCGTTAACACCCGTTTCCGGCCTTTAATTAATTATGTCCCCCACATGAGCGCCCACCTTCATTGGATGCCTTTATTTTGCACTAAAACGAATGTTGCCAGTTCTGATGCAATTGAGGCTTTCAATGTGAGTGATTATAAAACTCGAGGCGGGTAAAGTAATCGTAACAGGAAGTCTGCATCAAGTGAATATTTTAAGTTTAATCTACCCAAAGAAAATAGCTGCTTCAGCAACATCATGGTTTTATTCTGTCTTGTGTAGTGACTTCACTCCAAACTGTGACATTCCTCGGAGGGAATATTTTCCTTAAGAGCAGTCATTTAAATTCTTTTTAAAGGGGGTGAGGGTGTATTTTCAAGAGGCAACAGTTTTCATCTTGAGAACACTTGGTTCGCCTCATTGCAGTCCCCATCCTCAGCATTTCTTACCCCTGGGCTTCCAAGGTGTGTTTTCCTGTGCCCTGTTCTTTGTGTGCCCAGCTCCCCGTTATGTGATGGCGTCACTGAAGCTTCCCTTCCCCAAGGCTGTTGTCCCCCTTCTAGTCCATGAATTTGTGGGTTCAGCGGTGCCAGTGTTTTATGTTCTGCTACGAGTGGACTGAAAATGAGTAAGAAACTGAAGTAGCTCCCAGATATATCTGTCTTGGCTTCAGACAGGTGCAAAATAGACACTGCTTTTTGCCAGTATTTCTTTTCCTTATTACTTATGACCTCGTGGTAAAAAGCTTGTGTTTGGGAGACTTGGGTTAAGAAATAGTTCTTAGTGGTGGTTCATCGGCCTCATTTTGCTGCTGTATTTCTGCTGGGATACGTGGAAGGATATGTAATATTTTTCTAGATTGCTGCTTAGGTTATCATAAGGAGTTAATAATACATCATATGGGTTGAGTGAGTATTTAATACAGAATGCCCTGGCCAGTTTTGCTCAGCGGTTAGAGCATTGGACCACGAACCAAAGAGTTGCAAGTTCGATTCCCGGTCAGGGCACATGCCCAGGTGTGGGCCAGTGGGGGGCATGCAGGAGGCCGCCAGTTGATGTTCTCTCATTGATGTTTCTATCTCTCCCTTTCCCTTCCTTTCTCTCTAAAATCAATAAAGAAATTTTTTTTTTTTAAAAAAAAAGAACTGTTGCTGTGCTAAACATTTGATTTTTCATAATAGTTTATTTTAGGTTCTGCAGTGCCAGCCTATTTGCTCAAATTATAAATACTGGTAAAAGGGGAGGTTAATTATCATTCTTTTTTTAATATATATTTTTATTGATTTTTTTTTTTTTTTTTTTAGATAGAGAGGAAGGGAGAAGAGGAGAGAGACAGAAGTATTGATTGGCAGCCTCCTGCATGCCCCCCACTGGGGATCGGGCCCACAACCTGGGCAGGTGCCCTGACCGGGAATCGATCTGGCGACCTCTTGGTTCATGGGTCAAGGCTCAACCACTGAGCCACACCGGCCGGGCTAATTATCATTCTTTTGATGAATCTAAAGTGAAATATAAAGGTGCTACAGTACATAAAAAGTTAATGCTGTAGTAGTACAATTTTGAAAAGGATCCCTAAAAAATTAGCATGATTTAAAAGAGAGAGAGAGAGAGAAAAAACCACATATACACATACTGGGAGGAATTTTTAAAAGACTAGCCTTGTAATGCATGGCAGGTATACCTCTGTCTACAACGGTGCACATCCTTAGGTGTGGAATTGGAAACTTGTTGAATGTCATCTCTGCTGCAATAATCTAAGTAACTAAGTTCTTCCACAGCTTCACATAAAGACAAGAAGGTCAGTGGAAGATTAAAAGACGAAAAACATTGTTTTTCTTCTCTTCTATGTGGACAATTAAGAGTAAAGGTGTGGTCAAGCCACAGTTCGGATGAAGGCTGTCCCCACCCACTGCTGTCTGCTCGTCCTCCTTCTCCACCATCGCTGTTTCTGTGGTCCCGTGAATGACCACACGTAACGTACCCACACTGATGCTCCACTCACCGCTCCTTGATGCAGCCACGCTCTGGCTCCGTTTGTGGTTGTAATTAAGAGCAGAGAAATAAAGATTTGATGGAGTTGGAGAAAGGAGAATTGAGGGGTGAAAATGATGCAGGAACAAAGGAATAATGATGCTGTGAGGTGAGTGACACAGACATCTGGTATGAACACGGGGCTGCTGTACAAAATACTATTTCTGGGCCATACAAATAACATCAGTTTTTTTTTTTTGTTTTTTGTTTGTTTGTTTTCATCCTCACCCAAGGATATTTTTCTATTAATTTTTAGATAGAGTGGGAGGGAGGGAAGGAGACAGAGAGAGAGAGAGAAACATCCAGGTGAGAGAGACACATTCATCTCTCCCCCACAACCCCGACCAGGGCCAGGGATTGAACCTGCAACCGAGGTATGTGCCCTTGACCAACAATCGAACCTAAGACATGCTGAGCCAAACTGGCCAGGGCCGGATAAATCTGTTTTAGAAATCCCGTCTGCTATATGCATAAATGAACTTTTTGAACATTATGACAGTTTGAGTTTAAACACCAGGAACTAACGTATGGAAAGCAAACCTGGCTCTGAAGTAAAATCTTTCTGAGTGTCAACATGAGAGCTGATGAAGAATCAGCCTGCTCACGGCTTCTCACTTTAACTTTCGTTTTTACAGAACATTTCACATGCTGTGAAGCACTAATTAAATGCTTTGTGAGACTTAAAACAAAAGGCTTCATGTTACCAGTCTTCCAGAATAAGGTAAATGTCACCCTTACCAAGAGAAAAATCCAATCTGGGTACATGTCCCTGTTAAAACATTATGGTCAAATCAAGAATTTTACTCCTCTGCTCTCTTACTCTCTCCCACTTCAGAAACTTCACACATTCCAGAGATGGTAACGTGTGCTCCCTATTTCAACCCATCCTGTGTGGTCAGAGGCAGGCGGAGACCTGGAATGTCATCATGCACAGTCTGCAGACGCCAGGGACACTCAAGGCACACTCAGGGCACACTAAAAGGGACACTCAGGGCACACTCAGAGGGCACACTCAGCAGCTCGAGAATCCGCAGCACCTGTGGTTTGGTGTCCTTGGAACTGCAGGCCCTTTGCAAGGGTTTGAGAACTACCAGCAACAGTCGATGAAGCCAGACACAAGGCACGTGTATGCTTCCATTTCTGAGCAATGTCCAGATTAGGCACCCCACAGAGAGAGAAGATAGGTTTGTGATCTCCAGAGGATGGTAGGAAGGGGAAATGGGGTGTGACTGCTTAATGGGTAAAGGTCTCGAGGTGTGGGGGTGATGAAAACGTTCTGGAATTAACTAGTAGTGGTTGTACAACACTGTGAGTGTACTGAAAACCACTGGACTGTGAATGTTACCGTAATTACACACACACACGAACTACCAGCTAGAAAGGAAAGGTTCTTTTTCGGAAGTTAGTTCTAACACCCTGCTCCTCAGAGAATGCCATCCCCAGCCCTCCTTTTTCTTTGGCAGCAACTGAGCATATTGATAATATGGTTGGAAAATCTTCTCTTACAAACAGAAGTTAATTCTTGGGGACAAAATGATTTTTTTTTCTTACAGATAACACCAACATTTCAGCCTAGCAGAGAGAGGGCACCTCCTCTTAATCCTCTTTTCCCAGTGCTGGGTCATGTTTGGATAGATATCAAGGTGCTGTGTGTTTTAACAGTGATCACATCCTGTTTATTGTTACTTTTCTCTCTGCTCCAGAGGTTAAACCTCTGCTTCTACCCTCATTGTCAAAATGGGACCGCCAGGTGCTGGTTTTACGTAGATTTTTCTTTAGTGAATGCTTTTCTCAAACTTTTTCATCCTACCCATATTACCCTTCTCTCAGAAGCAGTTTTGTGTGTGCATGTAACTGAAATATTATTTTATTTATTCATGAAGTCATATGAAGCAGTTTTCTTTTTCTCAAACATAATACCTTTGAAATACCAGAAAGTATGCTGCTCCTGACTTTGTCATTTTACTGAGTAATCAGAGGCCTATTGTTTCCCTTAACTCCACTGTGTACAGGTAAAATATTGTATCCTTGATAATGTATTTATACTCATTGAATGCACAAGAGTGATCAACATGAGAGTGAATGTGTACATCTTTTTATTCGCCAATTGAGATAGCACTTGAAACTTTGCTTTTATGTCTGGCAAACGAACTATTTTGAAGAAAATTAATTAGACTTTGAAATTTTCAAACTGCTTATATAGCAAATGTAAATCAAATTGTTTCAAACTGCAAATTGTTTTACATAAAAATCTTTATGTGAAGAATATATACTGCAGCACAATAAAATTAGTACCTTCTAGCCTGGCAGTGTGGCTCAGTGGTTGAGCATTGAGCCATGCACCAAGACGTCACCGGTTCGATTCCCAGTCAGGACACATGCCCAGGTTGTGGGCCCGATCCCCCGTGAGGGACATGCAGGAGGCAGCCTGTCGATGTTTTTTTCTCTCTCCCTCTCCCTTCCTCTCTCTAAAATCAATAAAGGAAAACAACTTTTTAAAATAAAATTAGTACTTTCTATACATTGTTTTGAAATGATAAATGTTTTGAAGTGATACATTGTTTCTATACAGTGATAAATGTTTTGAAGGCATTTTTAATCGTTTTTAATGTTTTGAGACATTTTTCAGTATTTAGAATAAAGCACACTTAAAATGTGTGAACTAGTATAAGTGTTCTGTGTCACTAGTCTAATTGCACACATGCTTTGAAACAGGAGCGGGCTGGGAAGAGCCTTGTTTATCATCAGCATGTCACTGGATGGTTCTGACACACCTCTCGGTGCCAGAAAGGACCCGATGTTTTCTTCAGTGTTCTTGCCTTTTGACGTCAGCACACGGGAACTCCGCCCGTCCCCACTCCAACCCTGTTCTCATGATGAGTACTCAGTGAGAAACTTGAGTCTTTAACATTTTTAATTAGAATTTAAGCTGACTTATCTGGGCCTATGTATTATGAAACCTTAAGAGATAACTAGGTGTGACTGTCATATGTAGTATCATCTTCACTCTAAGGCTTTAAAAAATTAGATTCTGCACTGGTTTCATATTAAGTTTTTCAAATGCTACCAGATTACAGTAAAAGGTTTTGTTTTAAATCTGCTGACAAATTTAGGAATTATTAAATTATAAATTACAATGTCAGATCTTCATTCTTACATTGTCTTTACTTAAAATTAGGTTACATTAACGGTCTAAGTATGTACCATAGTTTAGAGGAAAAAATACTATTTTCTAGTTACTTAACAATTAATTGTTACTAGTTACTTAATAGTTCAATATTGTGAAACCTCTGTATGTGTGTATATATGTGTATACACACATATATCTGGGGCTTACTCAACACCTAATTAATGAAACCCGTTCCTTAAACTGAGTATCTGCCCTGCTGCGGTCCAGCTGTACTGGAGTGCTCCCCGGTTTGACTGATTACTCAACCATGAGGTATGAGATCTCTGTTTTTGAATGAAAGATATGGATACAAATATCTTTCCAACTAGTAACACAATATTGGTTTCCTAAAGAACTAACATAACTGTAACAGGTGATAACATTCCAGGATTATTATAATTGCTTTAAAGTTAGTTGGGATTTTGATTTAATACAAAGACTTCGGAGTGTTAAACTTTGGGTATTTAAAAATCCAGAGCTAGTGGGTATTTGTTTTTTAAAGATTAAGTAAGGAGCCCTGGCCTGTTTGTCTCAGCGGTTAGAGCATCAGCCTGCGGACCAGAAAGACCCGGGTTCAGTTCCTGCTAAGGGCATGTACTTCAGTTGCAGTTTGTCCCCAGTCCTGGTGGGGTCATGTGGGTGGCAGCCACTTAATGTATCTCTCTCACATCGATGTTTGTTTCTCTCTTCCTCACTCTCTCCCTCCCACTCTATCTGAAGATAAATGCAAAAATGTCTTCAGGTGAGGGTAAAAAAAAAAAAAAGATTAAGTAAGGAATGTATTTTATATTTTATTTACTTGGTTGATTTTACCTCAACATAAATATGACACTTTATTTTTTTCATTTTTTATTTATTTATTTTTTTATCCTCACCTGAGGACATTTTTCCATGTTTTTGTTCAGATAGAGTGGGAGGAAGAGAGAAAGAGAGAGAGAAACATCGATATGAAAGGGACACATCGAGTGGCTGCCACCTGCACGACCAACCAGGGCCGGGGACAAACTGCAACCGAGGTACATGCCCTTAGCGGGAACCGAACCCGGGTTTCTCTGGACCACAGGCCGTCACTCTAACTGCTTGGCCAAACTGACCAGGCCTGACACTTTTTTTTAGTAGCTATTTTATTGTTGGAGTCTTAATGGGAAGTTTTAGTTTGATCAGTCAACTTTTTCTGCTGGGTTTGGGGGGTTCCAAACTGGTTGGTTTGGGGTTTTTGCGGGGGAGGAGGGAGATAACCTAAGAAAGTTCTGTAGTAAAACAATATCAAGAGACCATCCACATGTCCCTTATAAAGTAGTGGCATTAGAGGGATTTTCCGAAGCCTGTGTTGGGAGATAGGCAAATTAAGCAAAACCTCACAGTGAATTAATTCTTCGTAGTGAACTCTACTTACACATAGAATGACAGCACATTTAGCACTTTTTGCTGATATTTTGGGCTTCTTTTTTATTGTGACTTCTTTGCAACCTTAATAATGTTCCTCCCTGATAAGAGGCTCACTGGATTTATTTTTGGTTAGAGATGCATATTTTTAATACAGAGAAAGTAAGTTGCACACAGATGTCTTGGGGCAAACTCCGTCGCATCAGCTGCCCGGGTCCTGACTACAGCAGCCCTCGCTCTCGACACAGAGTGTTTTCAGGTCAGATCTGACCTGGGAGGGTTTCGTGCAATTGGACTAATACGTAAATATTTGCTCCTTTGGCCCTGGCCGGTTTGGCTCAGCGGTCAGAGCATTGGCCCGTGGACCAATGAGTCACGTGTTCGATTCCGGTCAAGGGCAAGTACCTTGGTTGCAGTTTGTCCCTGGCCCTGGGTCATGTGGGAGGCAACCATTCGATGTGGCTCTATCACATCGATGTTTCTGTCTCTCTCTTTCCCCCTCCCTCTAATGATAAATGGAAAAATATTCTCGGGTAAGGAATAAATAGAAAAAAAAAATTGCTCCTTCGAAGGTATGTAGACATTAATGGTTTGCTTACAAACCATAATTTTGAGGAACCATTATAGATGAAACTTTCATTCTTAACATTTTTGTGGATGAATTGCTTGGGCATAATGCTATGTTTCTATATCCTAGGATTGTTACTGAATAAAAATATTTCTTTCTTTATATCGACCAACATACTGGGAAACGTGCTCTTTCTTGTCTGGATGAGCGCCGAGATGACCGGGAACAGTGCTGAGGTCAGACGTGACGTGGACTGTTGCATAGTGAGCCTCTTGTGGGCAGGCACTGGAGTGTCAGGAAGCTGAGTCTTGACACATGAAGCCCATCAATGTCCAGCTTGGTCAGGGCCTCAGCTTTGTTTCTCAGCATTCAGCTTTTAATAATATCAGCATTTTAAGAAAAGCACATTTGTCCTTTAAAAGAAAGCAGGGTTACCCTGCGAAAAATCTCACTGTATTCTTTCTCTCCTCTGAACCCTTGGCTTTTATCTAAGAATAAAATGTATTGGGTATGACACTTGCCGTGAATATTACTGACGGCTTAGTGAAAGGAGGTGGGAAAGAAGGTGGTTGGTGCCATATTTCCAGACTGCCACAGACTTGGTGACCCTGAGCAAGGCATTTAGCCTCTCTGTAACATGGGACTAAGTATACCTGTCCTTCCCTACCTCACCAGCATACTGAAGGATCAATTAAAAGAAGAGGAAAAAATCTATAAGGTGCATTGATCTCAAAGATGGGCAGAATATAGATGTAGCTGTCATTAAATAATAAGGACTTGGTTATATAGAAACTTGATTTTAAGTGTCTTTGTTCTGCATAGTGAATACCAACGAACATTTTGAAGTAGAAATCAAGAGTAGATATGTTTAAAATTAAATTGATTTTTAAAACTCATGGTCATGAATCGTATAAGTAAAAATGTATAGTGTATACATAGACCTCTCAGTGTGGGTTTAAAATATATCATGGTAAACAGAGAGGGGAAAGGCAAATGGTTTACATGTTAAACCGAAGAACATGGTATATGTTTATTTATTTATTTATCTTTTTTTTAATCTTTATTGTTGAATTATTACAGATGTTCCTCATTTTTCCCCCATTGACACCCCCCCCCCTCGCCACTCCTACCCCCCTCCCGCCTTTTCCCACACTATTGTCTGTGTCCATTGGTTATGCATATAAGTTCTTTGGTTTATTTCTTCCCTCCCGCCAACCCCCTTCCCTTTGAGGTTTGTCAGTGTAGCAACTAATTTGTACTTCTTAATCCCTTCACCTTTTTCACCCATTCCTCCAACCCCCCTTCCATCTGGCAACCAACAAAATGTTCTCTGTATCTGTGAGAATGTTTCTGTTCTGCCTGTTCATTTTGTTTGTAGATTCAATTGTCGATAGATATTTTTTCATTGACATTTATTCATATGTTTTATCTTTTTCTTCAAAAAGACCCTTCAACATTTCATATAATAACGGTTTCGTGGTGATGAACTCCTTTAACTTTTTCTTGTCTGGGAAACTCTTTATGTGGCCATCGATTCTAAATGACAGCTTTGCAGGATAGAGTAATCTTGGTTGTAGGTTCTTGCTTTTCATCACTCTGAATATTTCTTGCCACTCCCTTCTGGCCTGCAAAGTTTCTTTTGAGACATCAGCTGACAGTCTTATGGGAACTCCCTTGTAGGTAAATAACTGCTTTTCTCTTGCTGCTTTTAAGATTCTCTCTTTGTCTTGAACCTTTTGCATTTTGATGATGATGTGTCTTGGTGTGGGCCTCTTGAGGTTCATCTTGTTTGGAATTCTCTGTGCTTCCTGGACTTGTATGTCTGTTTCCTTCCCCAAATTAGGGAAGTTTTCTGCCATTATTGTTTCAAATAGGTTTCGATTTCTTGTTCTCTCTCTTCTCCTCTGGCACCCCCAAGATAAGAATGTTGGCACGCTTGAAGTTGTCCCAGAGGCTCCTTACACTATCCTTATTTTTTCTTTTTTTTTATTCTTTTTTCTTTTTGCTGTTCTGATTGGGTGTTTTTTGCTCCCTTATATTCCAAATCGATGGTTTGCTTCTTGGCTTTACCTACTCTACTATTGAATCTGTGTAAATTATTTTTTATTTCAGTTAGTGCCTCCTTCATTTCTGACTGTGCATCCTTCATTTCTGACTGGTCCTTTTTTTATGCTCATGATGCCCTCACTAAGTTCACTGAGGTTCTCACTAAGTTCATTAAGCATCCTTATAAGCAGTATTTTGAACTCAGCATCTGTTAGGTTGCTTATCTCCATTTTGCTTAGTTCTTTTGCTGGGGTTTTGTTCTGTTCTTTCATTTGGGACCTGTTTCTTTGTCTCCTCATTTTGGCTGCCTCCCTGTGTTTATTTCTGTGTATTACTAAATGAGAGGTATGGGGCTAGCTGAGACCAGATGCTGCTTGTTTGAAAGAATTTAGGAAAACCTGAAGCAGATCTAAGACAGGCCAATCCTATGGTTAAGCAAGTAACAGCTTGGGTGGGCCTGAAAGTTGGGTGGGGCGGGGCCTCAGGGAATGACCAGGGCAGGGCAAACAGTGTGAGCCAGGTTGCTGGGTCCCAGATATAGCAGCTGTCTGCCGCCCCAGGGAAGGGCTCACCAAATGAACAAAGGTCTCTGACAGCACATCTGTCCCGGAGAAAGCCCCCTCTCCAGCCCTCGCTCCAGTGCCAAACAGCTCAGTTCTTCCCTGTATGTCTCTGGTGCCCCTCGAGCTGCCTCCCCTCCAAGCTTAGAGGGAGAGAGTCCGATAAGTCCCTGCGCGGGCCCTTTAAGAGGAGCTGCCTGGGGCTCCAGCCGCCTCAGCCTCCCTGAGCCTCAGTTCCCGCTGGTTTTTCCAGCCAGAAGTTATGGGGATTCTCTTCCTGCCACTGGAACCCTGAGCAGGGCGCCTGGTGTGGGACGGGGACCCCTCAGTCCTCAGGGAGGACCTTCCCATCCGAAGTGTCCTCCTGATGTTTATCCGCCACACGTGGGTGTGGGACCAACCCGTCCCCTCCGCCCTCCTACCAGTCTCGGTGTGGCTGCTGCTTTAATCCCGTAGTTGTAGGACTGCCATTCAGCTCGATGTCAGGCGGTTTTGAATGCTGGTTGTTCTGTAGTTTAGTTGTAATTCTGATGTAGTTGTGGGAGGATGGATACCACGTTTACCTACATCACCATCTTGACAGGAAGTCTCCCGTTTATTTTTTAATTTTTGCAATTGTCATAAAATATACATAATGATAATTGACTTTCTTAACCAGTTTAAATATATATATATAATATATAAATATTTGACATATATTTAATTAAATATATATATTTTACATATATATATATGGTGCTCAGCTAATTTGCAGAATGTCCTGTTATCTGGGCTGACTTCGTGCGTTTCAGAGGTGCACAGTTGATCAGATCAGGCCATGGCGTAGCCATGTTCTCAGAGTGTAGGAGCCGTGGGTCACCCCGTGCAGTTCCTTCTGCAAGCAAGGTCCCTCCTGGGGACGTCACTGCGGGTGCTCGGTGGCCTCTCCCTGAAGGCCGTGGACCGGGCCGTGCTGCTCCCTCACCACTGATGTGTGCCTTTTGTTCAAGAATTTCTGAAGGGGCTCCAGCCGCCTCAGCCTCCCTGAGCCTCAGTTCTTCCCTGTATGTCTCTGGTGCCCCTCGAGCTGCCTCCCCTCCAAGCTTAGAGGGAGAGAGTCCGATAAGTCCGTGCGCGGGCCCTTTAAGAGGAGCTGCCTGGGGCTCCAGCCGCCTCAGCCTCCCTGAGCCTCAGTTCCCGCTGGTTTTTCCAGCCAGAAGTTATGGGGACTCTCTTCCTGGCACTGGGACCCTGAGCAGGGCGCCTGGTGTGGGACGGGGACCCCTGAAGACTTGGAACCGGTCCTGTGTCACGTTAGAAGAGGCCAGAATTTCAACTTCTGGACTGAATACCCTTCTTATTCAAAGGACAGATTTGTAATATTTTGGGGATTTGTTTGGGACATGGTTCTCTCCCTGGATTGGGTTATTGTCTCCATTTTCTTAATAAGTGGAAAATATTTCCTTCCCCTTTCCTTTGTATCTTCTTCCATGTCGTATTCACGGTAGCTGGGGGAGGGAGGGAAGTCTGTTTCTACAGTGGACGGGACGATGGGCTTCTGTTCTTAGTGAACCGCGGCACCAGCTTGGGGCACTGTCCTGTTCAGCGGTTCTTCAGAGCTGGAGCTACTCCTTTCCGTCGGCGTCTGGTAAGCATCGCTCGGAGCTCTGGGGACGGGCAACTGATGGGACCCCGAGCAGAGCACAGTGTCGGAAGGCCGGTCTAAGGGGCCTCCTGCAGAGGCCGGGAGTCCGTTGTCCTGTGCGCCAGCTGCCCGGAGCGGCTGGGGGCGGCGTGAGGGTTCCCTCCAGCGTGGCAGGTTTGGAGGACTCCCCACCGCACTCCGCCGTGTTCCCGCTGCTTCCCCACCTTTCCCAGGAGCCGTACTTGATCTCGGTGGAGTCCGGTTCACCAGGTTAGGACGAAGCAGCCGTGGAATCTCAACCCTGCAGCAGCGATTATCTGCGTGTAGCCACCAAGTTAACTTTTTTTTTTTAATCCTCACCCGAGGACATTTTTGCATTTATCTTCAGATAGAGTAGAGGGAGGAAGAGAGAGAGAGAGACATCTACATGAGAGAGACACATCGAGTGGTTGCCACCCACACGACCCCAACAGGGGCCGGGGACAAACTGCAACCGAGGTACGTGCCCTTAGCGGGAACTGAACCCTGGACTCTGGTCTGTGGGCCGACGCTCTAAAACCGCTGAGCCAAACCGGCCAGGGCCAAGTTAACTATTTTAGACAGTTTTTAATTGTTGTTGTTATTAATCCTCACAGGAGGATATTTTTCCCATTGATTTTTAGAGTGGAAGGGAGAGAGAGAGGGAGAGAGGGAGAGAAGCATCGATGTGAGAGAGACACATCGATTGCTTGCCTCCCGCATGTCCCTGACCAGGGTTGTGATGAACCTGCAACCCAGCTACATGCCCTTGATCAGGACTCGAACCCAAGACCCTGAGTCACACCAGCCAGGGCTCAGGCAGTTTTAAGCAGCTGTTTGCTGTCCGGTCGCACCAGCTCTGTGAAATCCAAGGTGTCCTTTCAGGCAGAGGAGTCAGCAGCCAGAGTGGATGTGTTTCTAAAATAAAAGAGCAGTGCTCAGTGCCCTTCTTGAAACTCCTCTTCCCACACATGCGATGGTACATGTTCATCTCTGGCCAAAACTGTTTCCAGTTTCAAAAGGGCTGGTTCGGAAGGTGTGTCTTTGCGACCATTTTATGGCTGGTTCTGGGAGGCCTGATAAGCAGGAGCTAATCCATCATCCCCCAAGCAGGAGAGGAGGGCTGTCTGCTCGGACCCCGGCTGCTTCTGCAGCTGGCGAGGGGGCACCACGCACCCCTTTGCCATCCAGGCAGGGAGCTTCTATTTGCAGAAACTTACTTGTATTTTTTCTTTTGTTGGTCTTTGCCGTATTCTCCCTGGCTGGATGAAGTTTTTGTTTTTTTCTAACCTGCATATCTGTCTCTTTTTCTCATCTACTCAACGTACACCATATTTTTCAATATGAGAAATTAAACTGGGAAAAGAAAACAAAAGAAGCAAAAGGTACTCTCAAGTGAAGTCTATAGATAGGGTTTGCTTTGGGAGTAGAGGATTTCTTCTTCTTTTGGTTACAAACATCAACTTGGATGGCAATTAAGTTTTTAACCTCTTTGAAAAAGCCCTTTGGGACAAACCTTTGACCAAATCGCTCCCCTAGCGTGTAACTGTTTGTATGGCCTTTTCCCTACGTCTCATAAGATGTTCTTAAGATGCAAGAAAAAAAATTATTCTCACATCCAGGATCAATTAGTATTCTCCCCAAAGGGAGGGCCGTTTTTTGTTGTTGTTGTTGTTTTCTTTTCTGCTTCATCCACCAGGCTTCTCTGCACCTGCTTTCCTGAAACCCATATTTATAAAACTTTATGGCAGATTTTTAAAATTGCTTCATACTAGCTGTGCTAGAATCTTCAAGTCTAATTTATATTGAAATTTCGCTCTTCTGGGATTATTTAGAAGAGCTAATTACATGTTTCTTTTGTTGCTGTAAATATACATAGATAGTTCACTGTTCTTCTAATGCTTTATTACAGTGATAACTGTACTGCTGTTGATTAGAGGTAGACTATACGGAGTTAAGCATTTTTATGCTATGAACTATTTATTTAGAGTTTTCAGAATTCCACGGCCCCTGGTCTTCAACACTTATAAGAGACCTGTGCTCAGGCAGGTCTGAATGAGTCATGTAGGGTCAGGAAAGCACACGTACAACAAACAACAAACGGCTGCAATGTGATGTTTTCCTGCCTCTGGAGTGGGCCCAGGAAATTTCTGTATGAGTTTTATTTCCAGCAAAGCAGTAAGGGCTTACTTTGTAGCAACTTCTCTGTGCCTGAAGATGTATTTATTCAAGCTTTAAGAAAAGACTAGCCCTGGCCGGTTTGGCTCAGCGGTTAGAGCGTCGGCCTGCGGTCCCGAGAGACCCGGGTTCGGTTCCCGCTAAGGGCATGTACCTCGGTTGCAGTTTGTCCCCGGCCCTGGTTGGTCGTGCGGGTGGCAGCCACTCGATATGTCCCTTTCACATCCATGTTTCCCTCTCTCTGTCTTCCTCTCTCTCCCTCCCACTCTGTCTGTACAAAAAATGGAAAAATGTCCTCGGATGAGGATAAAAAAAAAAGAAAAGAATAAACGTGCAATATTCACACACTTGTATCTGATTTGGATTGGGGGTGGGTCGGGAGAGGAGTTTCCTAGTATGTTTTTGGAATTAAGAGTATTAAAGGAACACAACAGTGTGTATTGGTAGTTTTATGTCTTAGAAGAATGGCTCAAATTAACTTGCCTGAGCCAAAACCGTGTGTGGATAACTGGGCAGTTTTATTGTTCTCTCGTCTGCACGAGCCCACTCTGCACTGTCGTGAAAGGAGCGGAAACTACCTCTGTGCGGAGTTCTCGAAAGGTCTTGTCCTCTCACTGCGCCCTCGGAACTCTTGTTCCCACCACGTGCCCCGGGCTCCAGCAGAAACCAGTCCCTGAGCCGAGCAGCAGGGCGGGAGTGCCTGGGTCTGCATCACCTCAGCTCTTGGCCCCTGGTTCCCGGTCTCCTTGGCTGCACCCACACAGTCTCCTGGGACCCAGACCCGCCTTAGAAATGACTCTCCCCCTTGCAACCTTAGCAGTCACCCCTCACCTTTATCCACTGAAACGCACCCACCGTCCATCCAAGGCCAGCTGCTCTCAGTCTTCCAAAGAAATAGTTACCTAGTTGTATTGTTTCGGAGGCAGCAGCCATTAACGGCATGAGCACAGGCCTGGGTGCTGTATTCGTTAGCTATTGCTGCGTAACAAATAATCCCACAACTTAGTGGTTTAAAACAATAGCCATCTATTATTTCACAGTTCCTGTGGCTGAAGAATTCAGGAGCAGCTGAGCTGGATGGTTCCTGGTCAGATCAAAGTCTCAGGTGGGCTGCAGTCAAGGTGAAGGTGCTCGCCAGGGCTGCCATCATGTGAAGACTTGACCGGAGCAGGCAGATCTGCTTTCGGAATGGCTTGCTTGGCAGGTAGCATGCCACCTGGGCCTGTCAATAGAGCTGCCTGGGTGTCCTTATGCTATGACAGCTGGCTTCCCTTAAGCTAATCTAAGAGAAAGCAAGGAGGAAGCCACGGGCCCTTTGCTGTTCTAATCTCAGGTGTCCCTGGCATTACATGCTCTAGAAGCCAGCAACCAAGTGCAGCCACACGTAGGGGGAAGAGAATTAGGTCCACCTTTTGAAGGGAAGAGTCCTAAAGAATTTGCGGACATATTTTAAAATCTCTGCAGGTGCAAATTCTTACTCCCCCATTCTACATGTGATGTGGAGCAAGTTACACTCCAAAGCCTTAGTTTCATCTCTAAAATGAATACAGCACAATCTCCTCCAAGGGTAGTCATGTGGATCTGAGATGTTTAAAAGCACCTAGTACAGCCAAGCGTGGTGCACAGCCGGTGTTCCATAAATGGTAGTCATCATGACCTTGGCTCTGGGAGAAGACCAAGCTGGAGTCTGCCATCAGCATAGGTGGAGATGGGATCCCAGCGTGGTGGGAAGGGAGCATTTGGGGACACATTCCCCCGACAGTCCCACAGTACAGGGAGCTTTTCTTACAGCCCCTCGTGTGTGTGTGTGTGTGTGTGTGTGTGTGTGTGTGTGTGTCCTTGGCTGAGTCAATGAATGAGCCAAGATGGGCATTAGTGCAGAAGCGCCAACCTCTGAGCTGGAAGCCCAAACTGGCCCAAACAGTGCCATCTCCCAGGGCCTTTAGCTAAGCAAATCTCTACCCCTTCTCGCCTACTTCCGGGAGTGGCCCAGCATGGGACTGGTGCCCCGAGAGCTTTCTCAAGACATTGTGATCTTGAGCTCAGTGACCTAAAACAAAAATTTGAGAGTAAAATAAACGTGTCCTTAACTTAGACGCTTGGGTGGTTATTTGGCCCAAGAGTAAAGCTTCATTTGTTTACGGTTGACTTTGAGCTCCTGCATCTGAGCTGAGGCCAGCACCATTTGTTTATAATTTGCATCAAGTTTGCAAGGCAGGACCTATTTTCCAAGGCTTCGCTTCAAGCTGGATGCATAGAAAAGAGCAGCAGATGTTAAATCGCTGAGTAGGAAGCCTGTTTGCCAGCTGTTCACGAGGTGGCATAGTTCCTCTTTGCACCTTCGTCCTTTCTGAAAAATTACAGCCCACCCTCCTGCCTCTGGAGCCCTGTCCCCTCCCCCTCCCTCTCTCCGGGCCCTGAAATCTCCTGACCAAATGGAAGAAGTTTATGGCCACAAAGAATGACCCAGGAACAGAACGGTGGCACCTTCCCCTGGGAGGGCCTGTGGCCAGAGGGGGCGATATGGATTATGGGGACGGGATTGCTTCGTGAGGACTTTTCCCGGTCTATTCTGTTCCCTGATCAACCTCCCATCCAGGCACAGACTCAGAACTGGACCTGTGCCTCCCATGTTGTGTTTCTTTATTGATTTTTTTTTTTTTTTTTTTTTTTTTAGAGAGAGAGATAGAAACATCAATGTGAGAGCAAAACATGGATCAGCTGCCTCCTGCACACCCCCTCCTGGGGATCACGTGTGTAACCAGAGCATATGCCTCAAAATGGGAACTGAAGTGGGACCTCTCAGTCCATGGGACGACGCTCAATCCACTGAGCCACATCAGCTGGGCTTATAGTGTTTCTTTAATTTCAGTCACTGTGCGGGGAGTGCTGTCAGCTCAGACTGGAGTAGATCCGATTCTGAAATCTCAGACCAGCCCCGTGGATTAACGGCTAACCCAGGCATGTGTTTGGCTATTTATAAGACAAAGAAGAACTAATCCCCACTATAAAACCAGGTGATACCAAAGGCTGAGACTAAACTGCCACATACAGGTGAGGGGAGGATGGGGACAACCTACGACCACCTGCTAGCTCAGACAGGTGGCCCCTGCTCGCTGTTGCCCATCTGCGTGTCAACTTTGCAGAATATTTTGCAGAGGACACAGAGCCACATGTTCAGATTGGGTTAAGAATCTCATTTTTGTAAGATAAAAATGTATGTCAACAATGGAGTACTATGCAGCTGTAAGAAAGAAAGATCTCTTATCCTTTGAGACGACATGGAGGGACCTGGAAAGTATTATCCTAAGTGAAACAAGCCAAGCAGAAAAAGACAAATACCACATGATCTCACTTATATATGGAATATAATGAACATAACAGTCTGAGGAATAGGGTAGACCCAGAAACACGGAAGTAGGGTACAGACTGACAACCCTCAGAAGAGGGGGTGGTGGGAGGTGGAAAGAGATAAACCACAGAACTTATATGCATGTACACATAACCGATGGACATAAACAAAGCCGGGGACGGGGCGGGGGGGATGGGGAGGAGGGTGTCAATGGGGTAAAAAAGGAGAAACATCTGTAACACAAATAAAATTTAAAAAAAATAATAATAAAAAAGGAAAGCAACAGAAAAAAAAAATGCTCCAAACAGGTGATTATATAAAAAACAAAAAACAGGGTTTTCCTGTATAAATGCAGATCGATGTTGTGCTCCCACACCCATGTTTCTCTCTCTCCCCTCCTCTCTCTCTAAAAATCAATAAACACATATTTTAAATATTTAATCAGATCAATTTTAAAAAATGTGTGTCAAGCATCCATGGATGTTTCCAGTAAATATTATTAGTATTCATTCTCTCAGACTTTCAGAGTCACAGATAATACAGCTGAGCAAAATCACAAGTCTCCTTTCCGAACTGTACCCTCGCGGCAGCTCGCGGCTGCGGCTGGGTTTCTGTGAACAACGTGACGTGCCCACAAGCGGCTAGAAAACAAACAACCACCACGGTGGGGCCAGCCTGGCCAAACGTTAGAATCAGCCTTCGGTAGAAGATCTGGGAAAGATGCTGCCTCAAAATTCCACCTTCTCAGCAACTTTGATGCCACCTCTCACTCCTGCCTGGGTTCCCACCACTGGAGGGTCAGACTTCTCTGGGTCTCAGTTTCCTCATCTGCAAAATAGGGATGATGTGCCCAGCCGGTGTGGCTTAGTGCTTGAGCATCAACCCAGGCACCAAGAGGTCGTTCATCAGTTTGATTCCCGGTCAGGACCCATGTCCAGGCTGTGGGCCAAATCCCCAGTCGGGGGGCATGCGAGAGGTGGCCAATTGATGTTCTCTCTCATCGATGTTTCTCTCTCTCTCTCTCTCTCTCCCTTCCTCTCTCTCTAAAATCAATAAAGAAAAAAAAGAGATGATGTTATTTTATCTGTCTCTCTGTAACAGGCCCTCAGGCTGCAGAGGACTGGAACATTCTCTTGGGTAATTCTTTATACTGTAAATTCAAGTGTCTGACACTTCCAGAGTGCACAGTAGGTACTGCTAGATTACAGATACTGAGGCAGGGCCTACGGCCAGGAGCACACCATGCAGTTAGAAGGGGGAGCCTCGAGTGAGAAGCAGCTGGGCCTGGTAGCCCTGTGGGAGTTCCAGGCAGAGGGAAGGTCATGGGCCTGGGCGATACATCACAACTTGGACCTGACCACCTCGACTGTGCGGTTATTCTTAGGATGAGAAGGGGACATGGTGGGCTGAAGTCAACATTTCTACTCAACACCCAGCCTGCCGTTGTTGACCCATTTGGATGCAGAAGAATACAGTGATAGGGATGACACCTGCTAGCGATTTCCTCGGTCCGCTCAGACAGCCCACCTGGCTTCGCTGTCCACCCCGGCGTACAAGCGGGTTGCATGGCTCTGGTTTAGAGCTGGGGCTCTGTACGCAGGCATGTACACGGGCACCCCAACCGTATTGCTGATGTTTTCTTTCTTGAGCTTAGTGGCAGCACACAGGTGTTTGGCATAGTATTGCTATGCCTTTTTGCACACTGGACATATTTCATAATGATTTTTTATTTTTAAATATTTTTTTTGTTGTTGACTTATTAGGGAGAGAGAGATAGAAACATCAATGTGAGAAACATCCATCAGCTGCCTCCGGCATGCCCCCTACTGGGGATCGAGCCTGCAACCCGGGCATGTGCCCTGACCAGGAATCAAACCGGGACCTCTCAGTCCATGGGATGCCGCTCAATCCACGGAGCCACACCAGCCAGGCAAGTCCTTATAATTTTTCAAAGGACAACGGAGGCCGGCAGGGAGCAGCCGGTGCTGGATCACATACCCTGGAGGAGAGGAGCAGAGATGCGACGAGAGCCGCGTGCAGCAGGGTAGCCTTCCAGTCGTTTGTTCAGACCAGTTTGAAAACATTCTCTGAACAGCTGGTGAGGGAGACATCTGCCCAGAGCATGTTGAGTGGTGCGAGGAGACCATCAAGGATGAAAGTTTAACCCGGATGCTCTGTAGGGTGAGAGAGCAGGAGGTGCAAAGTTCAGATGGAGGAACAGTATGTGCTCACTCGTGGACTTTGGGGCTCGTGGGCCGGCAGAGCAAGTGACCTATGGAACTGACCCTCCCACAGGCCACTCTGAGCAGTGAGCCCGCTGTGTGGGACGTCCCTTACTGAAAGGCAGGGGGCAGGGTGAAGAGCAGGGAGCAGATTTGAATGTCTGTTCCTCTGACAACACAGAGGGGTTTCCATGCTCTGCACAGGCGGGACAGTCCTGCTGCGTCTGTTCTCATCTCTCCGCCTGGGTCTGGGCTCCGGGCAGTTCTATCCATCTCTGAGTGCTGGCCCGTCCTCCAATCCTTTCCAACTCTGAAGGACTTAAAGTTAAGTTACGTCCCATTCAGGTTCTTTGTTTGAAAGCAACAAAAACTACCTCTGAATAACTTAAGCATAAAGGGAACAGATGACAGGAAGTGGGACAGCCACAGGATCAAAGGAACAAAGAACCAGGTGGGGCCAGGGCAGGAGCCTGGCTGCCCTTGGGGTCTGGGGCATAAAGGTGGTGGATGGTTCATGTGGGCGTCTGTGCTGAGGGAGCCCGAGGACGCGTGTAGGTGTGTGTGAGTGAGGGTATGTGTTTCTCTTTCCTTTATCCCTGTGTCCTTCCAAGCAAGACTCAGTCACCTGGCAGGAGGGTCCTAGCTGCGTGGTGGGTCACGGGCCAGCCGTGGCTGGAGGAGGGCCGGGCTTCGCCCCGACAGCCCCTGAACAAATGCCAGTTTCGGGTCATTCCTCAAAGCCAAGTGGGCGCCTGACTGGGAGACGGATGCTGGTCAGAGACCACATCAGGAGCCACGCCCCAGGTCCTCTGCCCACCCAGTCACTGGTCTGGCCTATTTCACAGCCCATGCCGCAGATCCTTAGGAGGGGCGGGGAGGGGGCCGACTCAGCACCACCCTGAACACGTAGGAGCTGCTTATGGAACCGAAGTCGGTGAAACCAAAGGAAAAGGGAAATGCAGGTCGTTTCAAAGCACATTCTGGCAGTTAGAGCATCCGCACTCCACGTAACCCGGCGAGGACTGAATGCAGGGTGGGCGACAGTAGGTTTACAGCTGTGAGTGAGCAAATCAGTCTGTTCTTGTATTATTTATTTGTATTACTATAACCCTCCATTTGCCCGCCCCTGTACATGAGCTGGCTTTGTGTTTCGAGGCCTCTTTGCCCTGGAAGCTACGTTTTCCCAACCCCTCCTTCATGCCCTCGGGGTTGGACCATTCCCTGTGGTGTCGCAGAAAAATGGAATAATTTTGCTGTTTACAGTCAAGATACTGCATCCGACAATGAGGGTTTTATTCTGAGATAAAGTTGGGACAAGGACTCAATAGAGGCAAATATGAATGTCCACGAAGATCACAGCGAGGCTGTGTTGATTCAGTCAGTGCTGACGCCGGAGCCCGCCGCCCTCCCCCACAGCCTGGAACATGGCTCACCGCTCAGGCGGCCTGTTCTCCCGGGCACCCCAGATGGGACCAGGGAGCCGCTGTAACCAGGGGGTGTGCGTTCTCTCTGAGAAGTCCTCACCAAGGCAGCACGCTGGCCAGTCTCCTTAGGAGCTCCGCTCACAAGGGCCAAGACGCCTTGTGGGCAGCTGACGATGGATGAACACGGTGCAGTATCCACACAACAGAACCCTCTCCAGTCACAGCACTGAGTGAGGGCTGTACGCTCCGGGTGGAGGGGCCGCGGACACACTGCGCTGTCAAAGGAGCCAGGTTTAAAGAGGAACACATCCTGTATGAGTCCACCTACGTGAGAAAGCCAGGACAGACAAATCCACGGGGACAGGAAACCAATTACTGTTTGCTAGGTTAGGAGTGACTGCTAATGGGTCCAAGCTTCTTTTGGGTGACAAAAAGTTCTCAAATTGATTGTGGTGACGGGTTCACAACTCTCTGACTATATTAACAGCTACTGAATTGTATACTTTAAAGAAAGACTGTGTGCTATGTGATTTATATCTCAAACCTGTTTTAAAAATCACACATTCTAACACACTACACAGATGTTATATTTGGCCTCTGGCATGACAAGTCCACTCAATGAACGTTTTCTTCGTTCACAAATGATGGCATGCCGGCCATCAGCCCGGATGACGTGGGGGATGTTGAAGTGACCGAGCCGCAGTGCTGGCCTTTCTGACTCACAGTCTGTTCAGAGAAGCAAATGCCCAAATGCCTGTAGCAGGAGAGGGGTTGTGGGTCCCTCTCATAGTAAAAGCACAAAGTGTGAGACAACATGACGAAGGAGAGAGCTGCGAATCCCGGCTGCTCCTTCCTCTTGCGAAGGAGATGAGAGCCAGGGGAAGAGGCAGGGACTTCCCTTCTCTTTCCTTTGGGGGCTCTCCAAAGGCTCCCCTACGGAATGGATGGGTGGTGAATGAGCCCGGTACAGCTGTGCTTCTTGGGTTGCATGGAGGACTAAGGCATGGCCCACTAAAGCATGGTCCCTATTGCCCAAGAATCCAGAGCCCAACAGACGGGGACACAGTGGGAAGTTGACACAGAGCCAATGACCTGCAGAAGGCAGCAGGTGACAGATGCTGGGCTGAGTGCCCAGGATGGTAAGTGTGGCAGGAGTGCAATGTCCTGCTTTGGCTCTTGTCAGACTGTGCTCCTTAAACCCTCATGTGTGGGCAGATGCCTCCTGGATGTGCCCATCTGGACATGCGCAAGGGCTCTGTGGCAACTGATACGAGTCTAGACCAGGGTTCAGAGATGAGACAACAGCTCTGCAGCTGTCCTGAGCAAGGGAGCGTCCCCGAAAGGAGTCATTCACACATGCCAGGTTTATTAGGGAGACTCCCCAATAAGCCCATAGAGTCCCACGCAGGTTACACAGAGAGGGAGCTTACTTGGTAGAAGCAAGCAGGGCAGTGTCCAGTGTGAAATCCTGGTCCCTGGTGGCATCTGCAGGTAGAGAGGGACATTGGTCTCAAGCCAGGTGACTGCAGTGGCTGCAGTGTCCCGTGGAGTGGAAGTCCGGCAGGGCTCTGAGTGTGACCTGTGGTACAGCCCAGCTCGAGCGTTGGGTGGTCGGAGCTCTGAGTTCTTACAGCCCACCAGGGGTGGAGGTCCCACTCAGACTGGTGTCCAGGGGGAGTCCTCATCCCAGGGTCCAGAAGTATGGTTTTGAGTGTTCCAGGCCCTTCCCAAGGGTGTTCCCATTGTACCCCATGCCCTCAGTCTTGACATAGCACTTGACATAACTGTCATGGCCGACAGTGACTCCATATTTGATTGTCCAAGGTGTCCACAGAGTTCCCTCTGCTCTTGCTCTGTACAGCAGCCCAAACCGAGAGCAGGGCAGGGTGGCCTGACTGTGCCCCGCTTTCCAGAGGCCTTTCCCTCTCTCCTCTTCCCTGTCCAAGTCCCAAGAAAGAGCCCAATCCCCAGTCTCCACAGCCTCCCAAGATAGGGGCCCCTTGCCCACTGGGGGTGGCACACCCCGGCTCAGGCCCATTGTAACGCACAGAGGGCCCTGTCTCACTACAATCCCTTGCTCACATCAAAGATGGAAATGTAAGAGCTGCGCTGGGGTGGGGGAGGGCACGTTAAGCTTTATCTTTTATTGTAAACACAAAGTTCACCCCTAGTTAAAACTACTTCACGTGAGGGACTTGGCAGCTTTTGGGGCCAGGGAGCACCCTGAGACTCCCAATCAAGCTGAGAATCTGCCTTCGGTGAGGCTGATGTTGATTTTCCCTCCGCACCCCACCTCCCCTTTCACAGGGAAAGCCCAAGGGTCTTGAGTCCAAAGCTCGAAAAGCAGCAGAGGAAAAGGAGCCTGACACGCAGGGAAACCCTCCCATGGTTCACCCTGTGAAGAGCTGGAGGACTTCAACCCACTAGGTGACTCCTTTCCCTCTGCACAGCTTGGGACTCTCAGGGACAATGGTGCTGTGGGGCCTCTCGGGCCGCAGTGCCACATCCTCTCCCTGGACGCCAGCACCCTCTTCTCGCCCCGCCAGTGCCTGGCCTCCTCCAGGGAGTCTTCCCTCATCCTACTCTGTTACAAGCCACACAAACCAATCCTGGCTCATTTAGGCAGAAACAGGTCAGTCTCAGGTGTCCACAACCTCTGGGCGGAAGGGGACCAGGCCGGGAGCCGGGCAGCCAGCGACAGAGGCTGGAAGTCCTCCTCGGGAGTGAGAGAGAGCGCTGCCGCCTCTGCCAGGCCTGCACCCCTGTGCCAGCTTCACCCACAGCTGCCAGACAACCTCAGCGAATCAGGTCGCAGCTGCCCCTGGACTCTGAGTGGCGGCTGCCCCGCAGGGCTGAGGTTATCGCCCCCACTGTAGCCACAAGGGAGCCTGGCACTGTGACTACCTGGCATTTTCAGCTTTTCCACTGGGAGGAAGGTTCTGCCTTATCAGGTGGGGGATTCTCCAGATATAGGAGAGGAGATAAAGATCCCAGGAGGCCACAAGGCAGGACAAACGGTCATTCTGCCTCCCATGAGTGAGGACATCTAATTCCACTTTTTCTGTTCCCTGCCCCTGATGAGCACCGTCTCTGAGTTTGATAACAGTCAGCCAGGTGGTCATGGCTGAGGTCCCAGGCCAAGTGCAAGGGCCCCATTTCCTTGCGAAAGCTCCTCAGAAGACTGTTCTGCAGCAGTTCGGACCGTTTTCTTCTGGGCAAAAGGGTTAGCTTGCCGGGACTGCAGCGAGACAGAGGCTGGAACACAAGGACATCTCATAAAACAAATCCGGGTGGGGCGGGGACCAGTGTAATCTCTGTCACGCTCCTTCAGCAACAGACACATTCAAACCACCTAGTCCGCTATCATTCATCAAAAAGCAGCCCTTGCCCTGGCCAGTTTGGCTCAGCAGTTAGAGCGTCGGCCTGCGGTACAGAGAGACCCGGGTTCAGTTCCCGCTAAGGGCACGTACCTCGGTTGCAGTTTGTCCCCGGCCCCGGTTGGTCGTGCGGGTGGCAACCACTCGATGTGTCCCTTCACATCGATGTTTCTCTCTCTCTCTCTTCCTCTCTCTCCCTCCCTCTCTGTCTGAACAACAACAACAAAAAATGCAAAAATGTCCTCGGGTGAGGATAAAAAAAAAAAAAAAAAAAAGCAGCCCTCAGAAGAGGGGGTGGGGAGGGAAGAGATAAACCACAGAACTTACATGCATGTACGCATAACCGATGGACACAGACAGTAAGGCTGGGAACATGGTGGGGAGGAGGGTGTCAATGGGGAAAAAAAGGAGAAACATCTATAACAAAAATAAATTAATAATAATAATCATAATAAAGAAGTAAAATAACTTCCTAGAATAGACATTGCTGTCAGCATCTTCTGCGGGCCGCAGACTATTCCGGGCAGTGTTTTGCAGCAGGAGGCACAAAGGCTGACTTGACTGCCTGCCTCCTGGGGGGAGTGCTCAGGGCTGTGACTCAAGTTCATGAGGATGCAGTGGTGGCCTGAAAGTATAGTTCTCTTGTCCCCACTGTCCCACCGTGCCTCTGGTTGCCACACGACCCTGGGCAGCTCCCTTGGTCTCAGTTTCCTTGTCTGTAAAACAAAGCTGAACCCCTTAGGAGTCCTTGGGTGGGTGAAAAATAATACGAATGCAGCCACTTCAAAAATGGAGGTGGAGCTGCCATTCCAGAGTAACTGCACCTCTTACACCTGAAACCTTTGCAGTATTTGAACTGGGCAAAATAACCTTCGAACTGGCCGAAAGCAACATGGTATTCCAAACCACTGTGCAAAGTTAACAGGGAAGCAGACATTCTGACTCCCAGACTGAAAATTACAGACATTCTTTAGAAGCAGCATCAGCGCGTGCAGCTGAAGATAACTTCGCTTACTTGCACCTTTAGAAGTTCCTTCCTTGACTTATTAACAGCAATAGGAATTCCTTCCTTCTGTTCATGTAATTATTCCCTTTCCCGTTCTCATAAAGACTTTTTAGTCCTAGCCGGTTTGGCTCAGTGGTTAGAGCGTCGGCCCGCGGTCCAGAGAGACCCGGGTTCGGTTCCCGCTAAGGGCACGCACCTCGGTTGTGGTTTGTCCCCGGCCCTGGTTGGTCGTGCGGGTGGCAGCCACTCGATGTGTCCCTTTCACGTCCATGTTTCTCTCTCTCTTCCTCTCTCTCCCTCCCACTCTACCTGAACAAAGGGTGGACAAATGTCCTCAGGTGAGGAAAAAAAAAAAGACTCTCTAATCCGAACATTATTTGGGTTTCTGCCTGAATCAGTGCTTCCCAAATAGCAACTCATTTGGATTCTCTCTGTCTCCTGTCTCTGGCCCTGTGTGTCTGCCTGGCTCCTCTTCCTTCCACAGACCGGCCTCCTCAGCCCCGCAGGCCGCCTGGCAGGCCGGGGCTGCCCTTGAGCACAGAGCTCACCCCCAGGCTCTAGATGCTCAGTGGGCCCACCTCAGTCAATTTCCAGGAAGACTGGTCACAGGTGTATCCAGTGACCTGTAGCCAAAACCATGGCAGCTGCTGGGAGCCCCAGTGCTTCCCAGGAGTTCCACGGCAAGAACAGGGCCGACACCCCTAAATTACCCACCCTGGAAGGAGTCTGAAAGGTCTTGATTTAAATCAGTTCTCAAAGTCGAGTGTGTATCAGAGTCCCCTGGAGGGCTTGTTACACATGGAGCTTGTGGCTCAGCAGGTCTGGGCTGGCAGAGCCTATGCAGCTGCGTGTCTAACACCTCTGACAAGGCTTCCAGTGCGTTGTTGCCCCGAGTGGGGTCCACAGCCGGCCGGCAGGTGAGAAGGGGCCGGAGCCCCGAGTCTGCGCCCAGCGCCCCGACCCCTCTGCGCCACCCGAGTTCGAGAATCACGGCTCTAAAATGTTTCGAAAGGTCAGAATATCTGTCCCCAACCTTGGGGAAATCAGAGATGACCAACGTCCTAGGTTGGTGGTGAATCAGTGTGTTTTCCTGACTAAAACCAACCAACTCCACTTTCTCCGAAGAAAACGAGGGTTCCCCCAGAAAAAGTCCAGCCTCTGTGGTGGGTAAGACGTCTTTTTTCCTGGGGATTTTCATTTCTTCCTGCAGGAGGAGACCGGGTCCGCCTCACGTCGGGGTTCGTTCCTCCGGGCAGATAAACGCGGGGAAAGAAGGGGGACGCGCCTTGCCCCGACTCCCGGCCTTCGCGGCCCCCGCCCCGCCCTGCGGCCGCCGAAGCCTGGCGGATCCACCAATGAAACGCCGAGGAACTCCATGACCTCATCGGCCGGTTCTCTCATTGGCTGCCGCCGCGCCGAGCCCGCCTCTTTCCTCGGAGCTCCAGAGAGCGGCGCAGGCCCCCACGCGCTGGGCTGCAGGCCATGGAGTTCCTCACCCGGTCTGCAAGCCTCGCGGGCTTCTCTTCAAACAACGGACCCTCAGAAGGAAAGTCTGCCCTCTGACAAAGGCTCGAGTGTTCCTTTCAGCCAACCAAAGTCCTGGTTGGCGGCGCTGACCTTAAGTGAGCGTGAGCTGGTGCCATCGTCGTCCCCGTTCCTTTCCTAGGTGCCCAACAGATCATCCTCCTCGCTAACTCTAACCATGCATCGAAATGAGTTTTGTCTGGCTTCTCAGTGGATGGCTTTCTCAAGTCCCACCTCCCTGTGGGATGCTAGAGATCATCCCCCACAGTTAATTAACGTGGGAACTAACTACCGCCCAGGCAGGGGATAGGACTTTCAGGGTTACAGAGCTGCAAATCCGATCCAGGCCTCCTACCTCCCGCCGTCAGTGTGGACACCTCCCTCCGTCCCCAGCTGCTGCCTGAGAGCCAAGAAGGGGGCCACAGCCCAGGGACCTTGGCTTGTGGGAGGCCTCAGGTGCCAATGAGGGGTATCCGGGGTTTCCTCACATTCTAGCAGCTGCTTAGGTTTCACTTTGACAAGACAGAATCGTGGATGGGAGTCCAGCAGCCTCCTGGAGCAATGATCTCATTTTACAAATGAGAAAATTGCAGGGTAGCTGCTAAGTCCGTTGGTGATGGGCAGAGGCAGGACTTGACCCAGGCCTCTAGCTCTTCTCATCCAGTGATGACCTCCAAATGCCGAAGGAAGGGAATGCAATGCCCGCGACTCCCCAGGGAACAGTCCTGCACGGTTATCCTACTGCAAGCAGGCATCCGATTTAGAGTAAGAAAACAATCAGAAGTGTCTGTATGCTTCTCTGGCTGCCCAGCTGGTCAGGTGATCTTTCCTTTGTTGTCATTTACACATATAAGTGAATATTTTGTCGTAAGCCACTCTGTGGCTTTCTGGAGGAAAGTAGGACATGTAAGGCAACAGGAAAGTGTCCTCTGAGTGTGAAAAAACACTCATGAAGATAAGGGATTCTTATCACACACATTTAAACCAAAAACCAACTTGACTGTTGTTACGGGGTCCAAAGCCTAGGGAAGGCCAGCATGCATGGAGATGAGGCGTGGAACTTCACAGAGCAGGTCCAGCCTTGTCCTGGGCAGGGGGACACAGATGTAGGACATGTGGATAGTCTCGGCCCTGGGGAGGTGGTCTCAGGAATGGGACTGAGACAGCCCACAGAGCTCTTCCAGGTGATGACCTTCTTGAGATTTTCCCTGCTCTGGTTTCAAGTCCATGTTCACCAGACAACCTCCTAACAACCATTTCAGCTTTGTATGCATCCTGACACTGGGAACAGGGTCTCTGGGTATGAGATGCTGGGGGCATGGCTTCCATCATACATGAAAGTCGGCATGGGGTGTAAACAGTGTTCTCTGATGGGCGTCATTAGTGGGAATAAGTGGAGCACCCTGGAGTACCCACATGTTTCTGGACTCACAAAGCTGAAGGCCATCCTAGGAACAGACTCTCCTCAAGGGGCCAGCCAGCCCCTCCATCTGTCTCTCCCTCTCAAGTGGCAGCAGCTGGTAAATTAGAAACACCAGCTTCAGTGCTTACACCGAAGTAGCTCAGCAAGGTACCCACTGGTTTATCCCTACAGTGGGAATCATGGTTCTAGGCAGCAGCAGGTGACACTTGGGAAGAAAGTCAGGAGATCTTCAAGCGGGGTGTCGGGGTGGGGGGCACAGAGTTGTCTTAAGTCATCCTCTGAAATCCTGCTCAAAACAATGGCACTGATGCAGCTTTCACAGGTAGCAGCCTTGTTTGTCAAGGCACCTGGGCACTGGAGCTAGAAACCTGGAAGATGGGTCATTCAAATGTGATAGTCACAGCGGGAGTATCACACACCAGAGAAAAGGAAGGAGCCAAAGACAGCTTCGTGCTACAAGGACAAATCCAGGAACATGATAAGCAAAAACACAAGCTACAGAACGGTGCCATCTTTAGAAAGTGTGAAATCAAAGAATATCGTGTGCAGGGGTACGTATTACACTCACATTACAAAGGGTGGCGGAAAGTGAGTTTGGTGGGTGATAAAACTATTTTCTTAAAAAGCAAGGGTATAATAAATACAGAGATCAAGCTGGTGGTTAACACTGGGATAGTCAGTTCCCTGGTGTTCATTTTACTATTTTATTACATAGGCGCCTCTTGATTATATGTTTTTGTATGTATCAAATATTTCATAATTAAAAACCATCCCAAAGCACTGCAGCTGTCATTACTCAAGCCCCAGGCCTGCGAGCTGGGGCCTGGTTTCCACATTTCCCATGAGCACCGCTGCAGCGCCTGCCCACAGGGCCAGCTGCCCGAAGCTCAGGCAGCCAGATGACAGGGCTGCTGCATGGTGAGGTCAAAGGTTAGGAGTGACTGTCCTTTTCTGCTTCGGGATGTCGCCTCCCCCTTAAACCCATCTGCTTCAGTGAGCCGATTCCCAGCTCTCTGTGGGCCTGTCCACTGGGATGCCGAGGCCTGGAGTCCACCTGTCCAGCTCAGCCCCACCACCTTCCTTCTGCTCGTTTGCCATTCGACAAATATTTACTGAGCACCTACTGTGTGCCGGGTGCCGTTCTCAGTGCTGGGATGCGGCAGTGAACAAAACCACACAAAAATCCCTGTCTTCATGGAGCTTACACTCTAGTGAAGGAAGACAGAAAAGAAATACTACATAACAAACGTTAAGTCAGGCGGTGACAAGAAGAAAACCTCAGCAGAGTAGTAAGAGGTGAGGGAGCTGGTCAGAGAGGACCCTCTGAGAAGGTGACCTTGGGCAGAGACCTAAAAGGAGGGAGGGAGACCTGGTGGCTACCTGGGGAAGAGCCTTCCAGGCTGAGGGAGGCACGAGGGCCAAGGCTTTTCCTCTCATGTGTCTCTGGTCCCCTAAGCCCCTCTCCCTCCCCCCCACCCAAGCCAGCGCTCACTCAAGCCCTCTGCCCCTCTGCTCACCTCTTCTTCCACTCTGAGTGTACAGGGGAAAGAGGAACTAGGGGTTTCTAGACCACAGAGGCACCCCCACTTGCACTGACCTTCTTTCTGGGGCTATTGCCGGGCTCCACTGTCCCCCAAAGGCTGCTCTTCTCAAGAAATCAGCCTGGAGCCATTGTTCCCTTGACTCCTTTCCTGCGGGGTTGGGCTACAGGCTGATTTTTCACATCCTTGTCAAGCCTGTAATACCAATACCTGGAAAGAAGATCTTGGCTTAATTACTATTATTAGCACAAATGACATCCTACTCCTGAATTTCCTGAGTGCCACCTGCAGGTAAGCTCACCTGGAAAACAATTTGGGGACCCTCTCCTCATGCAGTCACTTTCTCTGTGCTGTCGTGGGAGCTCCCAGAGCAGCCTGGATGGTGGGTAAGGACCAAACCTTGCAGGTGTGGGAATGAGCCCAGAGACTGAGAGGTCCCGCTCTCTGACACCATACAGTGAAGGCTCAGAAAGTTCTTTCCCTCTGCTGGGTCAGCCTTTGCTCTCAACCTCTATACCCCAGCAACCTCAGCACTCAAGCAAATGGTCTACCGTCTTCTGGTGGGTGTCTGTCACTTCTGTGGTGGCCTGCAGTGAAGGCGGAAGCCTCAAATGTAGTCATAGTTGTATATTTATTATTGTGCTAAATCCTAAAGGAAAACATTTGAAGGCTGATTCTAGGCCTTGGAGATGTCCAGCTTCATTCATTCATTCACTCATTCACTCACTCATTCATTCATTTCTCATTCAATTCCTACACTGTGCCAGGCCCTACACTGGGTGGAAGGGGTACAGACACAGAATGACAGCTCACATTCTTTGAACTCTTAAGGCAGCGGTTCTCAACCTGTGGGTTGTAACCCCTTTGGGGGCCGAATGAGACCCCTTTCCCAGGGGTCGCCTAAGACCATCGGAAAACACATATTTTCGATGGCGATTCATAACAGTAGCAAAATTACAGTTATGAAGTAGCAACGAAAATAATTTTATGGTTGGGGGTCACCACATGAGGAACTGTATTAAAGGGTCGCGGCACTAGGAAGGTTGAGAACCACTGTCTTAAGGTATAACAACACCGTGTTATTGCTTTACCTGCATTTCCTCATGTAAGTCTCAACCAGCTCTACAGGACAGGCTTGTAGCCGAGGCGCTGCAGGAATGGAGGGGTCAAAGCCACTGTCGAGGCAGCACCCGCTGAGTCAGGGTTCCAGCTCCACTGTGCCCTCATGAAACCACAGGCCTTGTCCTAGAACTTGTCAGCTACCTGGGAAGAGAGATGGACACCAATAATTTATACTACAGTGTGCCAACTGAGGCAGTATAAACATTAGTCATTATTACAGCAAAGTTTGCCACGAGAAAGTCCTATCACAGAGGAGATACCACTGCTGTGGGAATCACACAGGGTCGGTCAGATATTGAGTAAGTCTTCTTGGTGACCTTGGGCTGGGTCTCAAAGAATGAACAGGTATTTCCTTCCTGTACCAGAGGAGAGAGAACATTCCAGGCAAACACATGGAGAGACAGATCTCTATGCTGGAGTTGAGGGGACAATAAACAGGTCTGGGTGGACGGGAAATTTCTCCAGTGAAGATTGCTTCTCCTTCCCTCCGTATTCCCTCTTGGTGGAACCAAAGGGTCCCCTGTTGAAATTTTAACATTCTATTTCCCCTTTCCTTGGGCTGTCCACAGCGTCTGAGGTCCATCAGGTCAAACTTGATCACCTCGTTGGCCTTGGGGGGTGCCTGAAGGTTATGATGGTCACATCAGAAGGCATCTCCTGATCTTTTCTCCTCACATCTCTCAATGTCTGAATTTCTGCTTCCTCATTAGTAAACCTGGGTCCACTCCATCTGTTGTTTCTCAGAACAGCCCCAGGCTGCCGAGGGGCTGAGAGATGACCTTGCATGGGAGAGTGCTGGGAAGGCTGGAGGGAGGTGCCTAGAAGGGATGATGCTGATGATGACTTGGTGCTTCCTCACACCTGGTGTTTCAGACTGTCGGCTCTGTCCTCGAATGGATCTGAGCTCCACCAAGGAAGGAATTTTGTCTGTTTAGTGTTCCACTGTATCTCCGCACCTAAAACAGTGCGTAGCACATAGTAGGTGATCACAGCATAGTTACTGAAGAGCTGAAAGACTGCACACTCCCCCAGCTCTGGGTCTCCAGGGCCAAGACGAGGAAACCCACGGGTGACTTTGCATTCTTCTCAGACAGACGGCAAGGGAGCTGGCTGGTTGCCTGGCTCAGTTCAACTCAACAGGCATTTGTGGAGCCCCTCCCTGGCCAGGTGCTGTGTCTGCCTCAGATGGATGACGCTCAGTCCACCTCCAGCCGCGTGGCAGTCAAGGCTGTCAGGGGCAGAGGGGGGCCTACTAAGGGGCACATGCCAACTCAGGCCCAGACGGAGCTACTGGAAACCTGAGAGGTCAGGACAAGCTCAGGCAGGCCTGCCCCTCACACCTGCCCCATACCAGGCCCCAAGCCACCAGCCAGGCCTGTCCGGTGACCTTCCCCCAGGTCGCTGCCCTCTCCAGGCCCTATTCCTGAGGTTCCTCCCTGATCCCACTCCCAGTTTCTCCCTTCCTCCATCCAGTTCTCTCCCCCTCTCCCCCCTGGCCCTCGTCCTGCCCTGACCCCCGAGCCCATGACCCCGACCTTTCTCCCCTCCCTCCACCACCCCGGCTCCCCACCCCTTCCACCTCGGTGTGGACCCCAGCCCTCTGCAGGCCCTGCTCATGGGCCTCCCTCACCCCCCTGACCTCCGGCTCAATGGCCCTTCCCCAGGCCCCGCTCTGGCCCCGCGCTGCGGCTCCGGCCCTGGCCGGCAGGGGCCGCTCCTCGCGCCGCCCGGGGCCCCGCCGCCGCCCGCCTCCCCGCCCCTTGCCCAGCCGGCGCTCCCGTTACGCCGCGGAGCCGGGAGCCGGAGCCCGAGCCCGCGGCGGCGGCGGGAGGCGGCGAGGGGCGCCCGGGCAGCGGCGGCGGGGCCTGCGGGGCCTGCGGGCGGCGGGCGGCCCGGCCAGGCCGCGATGGCATCCAGGAAGGCGGGCTCGCGGCTGGAGACGGAGATCGAGCGCTGCCGCTCCGAGTGCCAGTGGGAGCGGATCCCCGAGCTGGTCAAGCAGCTGTCCGCCAAGCTCATCGCCAACGGTAGGCGCCGGGCGCGCCGCAGGGCTGCGTGGGGAGCCGCGGCCTCCGCCGGTGGGCCGGGCCCCCGGGCGCGGGCAGGGGCGCGGCCGGGCCGCGAGGGCGCCGCGGCGGGGTGTGCGCGGGGCCGGGGCCTGGGGAGCCCGGGGCCCTGGGAGTCACGCGGCGGGGCGTCCAGCAGCGAGGGCTGGTGCCCGGCGCCCCCGGGTCGGGCTTCTGCGCAGTCTGGAGGAGGGGTCTCGGGGAGTGGGCTGCTGTACTGGGGTCCCAGGGGGGCAGGGGCCGGCCTCGGGGTCCTAAGAAGTTGGAGGTGATGGGGGAGGCTGCTCCCGAGGACACGGGTGTGAGTGTGTGGGATTCCAGGGTGTGTGTATGGTGTACTCAGGGAGTCAGGATGTTGAACAGGGTGTTGAACAGAGACCCCTGGGAAATATCGTTTGTAAACATACGGCGTTCAAGGGGCTCCAGGTGGAAGCTCAGGCGTGGGCTGTGCGTGGCGTGGGGGTGGAAGGCAGGCTGAGATGCTTGTCCTGGGGTTCGGAGAGTGGGATGTCCACGCTGTGGACCCAGGGAGGTCAGGTTTAGGAATATAGGGGAAACAGAGTCAGGGGAAAATATTACGGAGAGAGACGGGGATGTGGTGGAAGAATGTTGGGCAGTGGGGTTGGGTAGGTGAGGAGCTTGGTGCTTAGAGTGTCTGAGGGAGCAGCAACCTGGTGCCTGGAGTTAGTCCATGACCCCAGTGACTGAATTGGTACTTGTATCCAATCAAATCTAAATTGTATCCAAAAATCCCACTTCAGAGCATAGCTCCACGTGGCCTTATTTGTTTTGGAAGCAGGTAATGTTGATATTTGCTTGTCTTTTAGTACCCGCCAAATCCATGGGTACCGCGGACTGCAGGGAGGACAGAGGTGTTGTCTTATTTCATCTCTGGCTTCCTGAGGCTGGGTGAGCACCTGCTGGCTGAGCAAACGACTGTAAGGACGAATGAATGAGTGACTCTGCTCTAAGGAAGGACATCCGTACTATTTTCAACCTTCTCACCTCAAACTACCCAGAAATAGAGGGATGTCACATGTCCTCTTCAAGACCAATTCATCTCTGTGCCTTTTATGGTATTCTCGCCTTGAAATAAGGACTTGGTTCTGCACACTCTCAGCCGTGGTGCTGTGCTTTGGGCAGGTTGCTCCTGCGTGAACGCAGGTGTCATGGTCGTGCCAGGGGCGTGGAGGAAGCACAGACCTACCTGGGCTCAGCATGGTGCAAATGCTAACATGACTGACAAGGACTGAATTCTTCTCAGTTAAGTTAGCATTTGAGGAAAGGGTGTTCAGTCCCAGGGGCGCCCATGGCAGCTTGACTGGACCCTCCCTTAGGGCTCCCTGGCTTGTCCTCGTGAATCTCTCCTTACCTGCAGCCTTGTGTCATTTCTCCTCGGAGTTGGACAGTCCTTCTTGGAGTTGGGTTTACTTTGTCGCTTTCCCGCTCTGGGGGCTATAATACTTTCAGGGCAGGCTCATGTTAGGGTGAAATGGGTTCATGTGTGAGCCCCCTGGTGTTTTCCTTCAGAGCCACTTGCTTTCTGCTTTATTTACTCATTCATTCCACTGGGGTTTGTATGCCCACCCGTGCCAGGCACAGACAGGGGTGAACAGCACTGACCAAGCTCTTACTCTCATGTGCTAACCCGCCTTTGAGGAGACAGACACTAAACAAATATGGAAGTTAATAAGCAGGAGAGCTTCTGATAATAAGTAATTTAAAGAAAACAAATGAGTTAATGCAACGGAGAATGATGCGTAGGTGAGGACCGGCAGCTTAAAGCGCAGTGGTCTCTGGAATGAGGGTAGATGGGCTTCTGGTGGCATGGCCCATCGTCCCAAGATGTCTCCCTGTCCAGGGCCTTGTTCCTGTGGCCTAAGCCACAGTCCCTATGGGTCTTGGCGGGGGGGGGGGGGGGGGGGGGGGAGGGGTTGTGTGGGGCACTGTGGTCCATGGGTCTGTGTGCAAGGTTGGTTTTAGGAAACTCATGAGGGATAGATTTCTGCCCCAGAACCCACATGGTGAGCAGTAGCCATTGATGACAAAAGGTCATCCAGACTTGAAAAGGTCAAAGAGATTGTTCAGGAAGATATTTTAAAAAGAGAGAGAGCAAAGAAAAAGATGAATACACACAATTATTGTGGCTGTGCTTTGGCTTCAGAGAAATGTTTGAAGGAGGGTCCTTCCCTTCCTTTGGCTGATAGGGGCTCCCTTGAACGGGTGGTGGGACTTCCTCCTGGCTCCGAGAGCATCAGCTCCCCCTTAGACCCTCTTGGATGCCCTGGACCTCAAGCTTCTGGACAGATTTGGTAAAATTCTCAAGCTGCTTAGAATAGGGAAATGAGTTAGTGCTGTGTTTGTCACACTACGACAGTTACCCTGGAGGCAGCTGTTCTGAGCCTCGGTTTCCTCATCGTAGAATGGGGACTCAAAGCCTAACTTTGCAGGGGTTGTTATGAAGCTCAAAGGAGCTAATGACGGCCCTGGCTGGTTTGGCTCAGCAGTTAGCGCATCAGCCCGAGGACCAAGGAGTTGCGGGTTCGATTCCGTTCAAGGGCATGTACCTCGCTTGAGGTTCATCCCTGGCCCTGGTCGGGGTCATGTGGGAGGCAGCCAATTAATGTGTCTCTCACATCAATGTTTCTCTCTCTCCCTCTCTCCCTTCCTCTCTGTCTGAAGATAAATGGAAAAATAACCTCGAATGAGGATTTTTTTTAAAAAAGGAGCTACTGACTTCCAGAGTTAGCCGCAGAGCCTGACACCTTGTGGGCCATTCATTTCACAGATACTGAGTACTTGCTATGTGCCAGCCACGGTTTTAAGTGCTGGGGATGTATCAGTGAACAAAATAGGCAAAAATAACAAACATCCCCGCCCTTATGAAGTCCACATTCTATTGGAGAGGGGGCAGGGAGACAGATAAATAAACTCATTAAGTAAAATTTACAAGATGCCGGGTGGTGGGAAGTGCTATCGGAAGGATAAAGGGAGGAAGAGGGAAAATGCTCTGGGAGTGGGGGTGGGGGCCCAGGGACAACTAGTGTGAAAAGGGGAGCTGGGGAAGGCTTCACTGGGAAGGCAGCCTCTGAGAGGAGACCTGAGGTGGGGAGAAGCAGGTTCCAGGGAGGGGACTTCAAGGGCAGACGCGGGGCCAGATCACATGGGACCTCTTAGGTCATGGTTAAGGCTTTGACTCTTCGGAGTGAGACGGGAGCCACCGGAGGCTTCAGAGCAGCGGAATCCCTCGTTCTCGGTGCCCCTTGCAGCCGGCCTCCCGGCCCAGCAGCCTTCACTCATGGGAAGGAAGCACGCTGTCCCCTCCACTAGCTCTCACTAGCGGGCACCTTCAGAAGGGGCTGCTCCAGCCTGACTCCTTTGAGATAAATTGGTTCAGACCGTTTTGCCAAGAAAAGGAAGAAAAGGGCAAATGCCAAACTGAAAAGAGAATCCAGACATCCGTTTTCTGCCTCCTACTCCACCATAGTCACCACTTTATTGTATTTTTTAATGTATTTTGTTACTCCTCACCCAAGGATATTTTTTCCATTGATTTCTAGACAAAGTGGAAGGGGTGGGGGAGGAGAAGAGAAAGAGAGAGAGAGAGAGAGAGAGAGAGAAACAGAGAGAAACATTATGTGTGAGAGAGACATCGATTGGTTGCCTCCTGCGCATGCCCCGACCAGGGCAGGGGATCAAACCTGCAACCCAGGTATGGGCCCTTGACCAGGAATCGAACCTGTGACGCTTTGGTGTGCGGGCCGATGCTCAACCACTGAGCAATGCCAGCCAGGGCCACAGTCCCCACTTTAATTTCTCCATCGCAAAAACCTTAAAAACGTGGCAGCGATAAGCCCTGGCCTGTGAGTCCCAGCAAGAGAGTAGCCACACAAGATAAGGGTGGGAGAAAATGCCACTCCGGTCTAGGGTCTTGCTGTCGGAGGTGTGGTCTGGGGATTGGCAGAGGGGGCACCATCGGAGAGCATGTGAGGAATGCAGACTCTCAGGCCCCACCCCGGACCTACAGGGTCAGACTCTGCATCTTAACAGGGTGTCCAGGGAATTAACTCATGGGCACAGGCAGTGTGAGATGCCCTGGCCTGGAGCTGAGGTGGCAGCCTGAGGGGTTAGGATACAGATGGGGAACATCAGCTTCTTGTTGGCTCACAGGTAAGTCCTGGTTCCAGGGGGCAGTCTCAGCTGCCCTCTCTCCCCAGAGTGTCACCCTCCAGCCTCCCAGTGGCGGGTTCACACTGTGTGAGGAAGTGCAGTGACCCGGCCCCTGGCCCTCAATTCAGACACTGCCTGCAGCTGCTGGGTGACCTCGAGCCAGGCCCTCTGAGAACTCGCGTTTCCTCATCGGTAAGATACGGTCATCACGCCTACACCATTAGAGTGGCTGTGAGGGTGTACACCTTGGTACATGGGAGAGGCTGCTCTTCACTGTCCCACGTCCTGGATTTCACCTGGTTGGGAAAAGGGAGAGCAGGAGACCTAGAAAGGACACACCGAGCTTGTGCCTGGTCAGGACTCCACATGTGTCCATGACAGGAACAGGCGTTTGGGAGGCCTGTGTCAGCCCCAAAGGACAGCCACTCCCTTCCGAAGGCGGTGTCAGCTCCCCTCCCTTCCCCAGTGGTTAATCTGCTTAGGCACAAGCTCAGCTGTTGAGCACACTTAGAGCAGTCCAGCTCCAGATGTAGTTTCTCCTTTAAGGGATTATCACCCTTCTGATTAGGTGTGATTTTGAGACATTTTAATTAGGGAAATGGTGCCCGAAACAAAGATTATTTCTGGGGTAAAGTTTGGTTACGGAATGTATTTAGACCATCGAGTAGGCGTAAAGTTCTTGGATTTGCCAAGAGCTGATACTCACGATGGCATTGTTGCCTCCAGCCCATGGCTTCCCCTTCTGGAGGGGGCTGGGCTCCTGGACCCGTCTCTGGTCTCACTCAGACCTCTGGAGCCTTCCCAAAGCGGGGGCAGTCAGTGGTGGGCCAGCCCCAGGGTCTCCCTTGGAAAAAAGGCCCAAGTTGAACTGAGAGTCTGTTGTGTGGTGAGGAGGTGGCGCTGTTGTTTAGAATGACTTCTTTGGACACTCCCAGGGTGCAGCAGTCTCCTGGGAGTCCACCTGCCCTCAGACAGTAGGGAAGGACACCAGGACCTTGGTGCCCTCCATCCTGACCTTCCCAGAGCAGCCACCCTGCTGTCAAATCTCTGTCCTGTTGTCCTTGAAGGACATGCTTTTGTGGCAGACAATAGGTCCTGAGTTTTTATTCAGAACATTCACTAATCCGACAATAACACATGCATAGCTGTCAGTTAGGCAGTGGAGCTTGTGGTCACTGTAGTCAGGACAGAAGGACCATGACCTTGTGGCTGCACACCGTGGGGCCAGGGGTACTCAGTTTTCCCCTGGCCTCCTGCTTGGAGGACTTTCAGGCTCTGAGTGGGAGGGAGGAGGATTTCCGACATTCACTCCCTTGATCAGCCAACCTTCCCAGCACATCCGCCCGTCACCCTGGCCGGTAGGGCCTCCTGGACCCTCTCGCTCACCTTGTGCACTGTCTTTCCACCTGTGCGCGTGCCCTTCGGCTCTGCAGGCCTCTCTGCAGGTCAGGAGCCTGCCGGCCTGCCCAGGTCCGGTGCACATCCCTCCCAGCCGTCCTCCCTTCACAGAAAAGGTTGTTGGCCTCAAAGAAGATGTTGTCAGAACCAGATGGGACTTGAGAGATCACACTGTACAGCAGTTTCCAAACTCCTGTGGAGCAATCCCTCTGGGAACACGCTTTGGGGTCCTGGTGGCTGGGTGGGCAGGACTCATTCACTGGAGCTGTGACATTTTTTCCATAAAGTTTCCTTTGAAGGGATGGCTAATATGCTTTAAAAACACACTTGAAACCCCCTGATCTAGTCCAACCTTCCCATTTTATAAATGAGAAAACAGGCTCAGAGAGGGAGGCGGCGTCTTTAAAGCTACCAGCTAGTGAGTGGCAGAACAGAGTGGGTCAGAGCATCCAGTTGTTTCAGCGTGCGGCGTGGTTGTGGTTTCCTAACCAAGAGAGTACTTCACCTTGAGAAACCCCAGTTATACGGGGTGACACACATCCACAACCCCTCTTCTGAAACCCTCGGGGCCACATGTTTCAGCTCTGGCCGGTGTGGCTCAGTTGATTGGGTGTCATCCCATGCACCAAAAGGTTGCCAGTTCTATTCCCGGTCAGGGCATGTGCAAGGCAGCCGTTCGATGTTTCTCTCCCCACTCCCGTCTCTCTCTCTCTCTCCCCCTCCCTCCCCCCTCCCTTCCTCTCTCTCTAAATCTCAATTTTAAAAAATTTAAAAAAAGAATGCAGAAATTTTCAGAATATGGTATATATGCTGGCCATTGTGTGACACCCCAGTGGGGTCAAGGGCAGCCCATCATAATAAAACACATCAGTATTTCTGCATCAAACATATGAACAGTTATTGCAAAAGGGATAAATAGACTATAAAGAGCATCATGTTGGTCCTGTTGAGATTTTGCTGCCCAGTAAGTTAACAGCAACAAAAACCAGCTTTGGTTTTCAGAGGATTCGCGATTTCAGAAATATAAGGACTGTGAACCTGCTGTAATAGTGCCAACCTTGTAGGGTGGTTGTGAGGACCACGTGAAAAGCAAAGACAACGAAAAGCCACCTGGACGTGCTTAGCATGTTGCTGTCTGCACAGAGGGAGCCCTCAGCAGAATCGGCTGCGTCTCCTGGGGTGAGTGATGTCTCCCATTTCCAGTGCAGGGCTGTTTCCACTCCCCACGTCTCCTGCCTGGGCGTGTGCCTGTCTCTCTAAAGTGGTCAGCCTCTAAAGGGGATCGTGGTTCTGCTTTAATGAGCCCTGAGGCTCCAGCCCATAGTTGGAGTGCTGTGTTGCACGAGGGGAAGCCTCTGAGCAGTTGGAACAGGCCTCAGGAAGTAAGGCGGAGGGCCTTCCAGAGTCCAGTGAGGGCCAGAGTACAAGGGATGACTTTACCCTTGAGAAGTGGTGTCCTGCAAGGACTGGTGTTTACCTTCGGGGCTGCTGGCATCAAGTGACTTTCTGCCAGCCAGAGGCCCCCTGGTTGTCAACCCCGCATTCTCCACCTCACCTGTCTTCCTCCTTCCTGCAGGTGCTGGAATTTGTTCAACTCTCAGCTGGGCCAGGTGCCCTGTACCATATGCTTCACTGGAGGTGGGCCCTGGCCCCAGTGGGCCCACCCTCCTTGCCTGTGATTGGTTGAGGCATGAGCATGTGACTTAGTTCTAGCCAATGAAACATCAAGGACATTTGCTGGGGTGAGGGGTGGATCCTGGAAAAAATTTTGTCATGCTTAAGAGTGATATATACATGTTTAAGAAGGAAGGAGAAAGGTCTCTCTGTTTCCCCTGGAAATTGTTCATGTTTTTGAGGCCTGGAGCTGCAGCCATCTTGAGGGCACCTGGCCCAGGGTGAGGCTGACCCCAGGGAGAGTGACAGCACAGAGACAAGAACACGGCCCCCAGGCCTGGCTGTTTTGGTTCAGTGGTTAGAGCTTCGGCCTGCGGTCCAGAGAGACCCAAGTTCGGTTCCCACCAAGGGCACGTACTCAGTTGCAGTTTGTCCCTGGCCCTGGTTGGGTCGTGCGGTTGGCAACCACTCGATATGTCCCTTTCACGTCGATGTTTCTCTCTCTCTCTCTCCCTCCCACTCTATCTGAACAAAATATTGAAAAATGTCCTCGGGTGAAGATAAAAAAAAAAAAAAAAAGAACACGGTCTCTCATTACATTGCTGATCTTCCCTGGACTTCCTGCTAGGAGAGATAAGTGTCTTCTTGTTGAAGCCACCTTGAGTCAAGTGTTTGGCCATTATTTCCTGCTGAAGCCATTGTAACTGGTACACCTCTTTCCGTACCCAGAGCACCCCCTGCTGCTGGCCAGCTTTGCACTGGGCACCCCGTCAGGGATGGCCTTTGCTCCTGATTCACACTGATCTCTCGTGGGTGGATCCCTGCCCCTCTGGGTGACCTCATGCTTGGCAGATGCTGGAGGATTGCATGCCTTTGACTTGTGTGAAAGCCAGTGTTTCCCATCCGAGAAGCCAGAAAGAGGCGAGAGGTTTTTTTTGAGATGTCTCAGAACCATCCCATCTGCCACCAAGACAAGAATGAGCAGTGTTGGGCAGCTGGATTAGGTTGGTGCCACATAAAATGTCAGGAGAAGCTACAAGCCATCGGAAGCCTCGTGGTGTGGCTGCAGCCCCTGCCGCCCTCTGTGTTTGTCTCTCCCTGTGCGTCAAGTGTGGCGTTGGTGGAGGTGCCACGACTAGGCAGAGCAGATGTTCTGGGTGCTCTCAGAGGCCTGCCCAACCTGCAGTCAGAATCCCCGGGCGTTTCCCCTCCCAGTGCCCTTGTGCACATCACTTGATCCTCTGAAACCTTAGTTTCCTGACTTCGCCGGTGTTAACATAGTGCCAATGGGGAAGAGCTTCTGCACTGCACTGGATTCTGGACGTGAACTTTCACGTGGCTCCCAGTCAGTCATCACAGCAACTGCATGAACAGTGGGGCAGACTGAGCCCTGGAGATGCTCACTGAGCCGGATTCTCGCCCACTTCTCACTCTAGTTCCATTTTCTTCCCATTTCACTCATGTTTTTCTAACTTGCTCGATCACAGAAGCACCAAACTGGCTTGTTAGGACCCAGACTGCCCCTCTTCCAGATGCAGCAGGTCTGGGAAGGTGATGCCGTTGCTGCTGGTCATGGATGTGCTCTGTGTAGCACTGGCCTTGGGGAGCCTGGACATTATGGATTCACAGACCTCTCCTCTGGAATGGTGATTCCCTAGGTCCCAGGTGGGGGCTGGAAATCTGCATTTTAAAATCGAGCCTCAGGTGTGATCAGGCAGGTCTGGAAGCCCCTGGCCTCAACCTCAATCCTTAGCATTTAATGAGCACCTCTAATGAGGGGGGACCTGCAGCCAAAGAAATAGAGCAAACAGGCAACCTGCCACAGGAGGCTTACAGCGCAGGGCAGTTGCCCAACCTCTGGGCAGCTGAGTCACCTGGGCTGGTCAGCAACTCAGATTCCCAGGCTGGGCCCGAGCTTCTGCCTCAGGAGGTCTTAATGGGGTTGGGTTCAGGAAGCAGGATTGATTGTTAACTAGCACCCAGGTGATTCTGGCGCAAGGAGTTTCAGGACCAGACTTTGGCCACGAATGTCCGGGGGGGTAGGACAGAGGTCGCTCTGCACACCCTGCAGCCTGAAGAAAACAATGGCAGCAAGGTGCACTTGGTTACTGGGGGCTTGAGGGCAGGGTGGGCTCGTGTGGCAATAGGTAAGGCCTGGCAGAGACGCAGGAGGAAGATCTCGGGCAGAGCGTAGCTTTGGGTCAGCAGTTCTCAACCTGTGGGTCACTCACCCCATCCCAATTAACAGGCCCCTCCCTCCATCCAAAAGTAACTGCTACCCTGACTTTTTAAAAAAAATTTTTTCTTTATTGATTTTAGAGAGAGAGGAAGGGAGAGGGAGAGATAGAAACATCAATGACAGAGAACATCGACTGGCTGCCTCCTGCATGCTCCCCCTGGGGATCGGGCCCACAACCTGGGCATGTGCCCTGACTGGGGAATCAAACTGGTGACCTCTTGGTGCATGGGTCAATGCTCAACCAGTGAGCCACACCGGCTGGGCTACCCTGACTTATAGGAATTGCTTCATTCCATTTCCATATGGCTCAACCATGCTGGTATGCACCCCTACACTACAGTTTAGTCTTACCCACATTTTTTTTTTCTTACTTGATGAATCTTTAAAATCTCTCTTCATCTACAGCAGCCGTGCTCAACCTGTGGGTCGCAACCCCTTTGGGGGTTGAACGACCCTTTCACAGGGGTCGCCTAAGACATAGCAGTAGCAAAATTACAGTTATGAAGTAGCAATGAAAATAATTTTATGGTTGGGGGTCCCCACATGAGGAACTGTATTAAAAGGTCACGGCATTAGGAAGGCTGAGAACCACTGCTTTGGGGTGACTGACCCATCTTAGTTGGCCTGAGACTTACCTGGTTTTAACACTGAAAGGAAGTCCCATGTCCTGGGGACACCCTCAGTCCTGGACGGCAGGCTAGACGGATGCAGGTATTTTAGTAGAGGGGAAAGAAACCCTGGAGCAGGAGAAGGCAGTGTGCTCGGCCATGTTAGACCTGGGTTCGATCCCGTCTGCCACTTGCTCGGCTCGTCTTGGGTGCATTATTTATCTTCTCCGAGCTGCGCGGTTCTGAGGAGTAAGTGAGATAATGCAGTTTCCAGCCCAGCTTATCAGAAGCAGCCTTGAATCAGGAGTATTGTGTGTGGAAGGAGGGCCCAGATACTCAGTCCTTCACAGGGAGAGAGGAAGCAGGCAGGATAACAATAAGAACAAGGACAGCAAAGATGTGCTGTTGGGGGGAGGTGGGGTGGGTTTCCTGTTGTACTGAACTGTGACTGAGGCCTGAAGCTGATGACATGGTATCAGCTGGGTCACAGAACTAGTAAATGCACAACCAGGGCTTCGGCCCGGTAGTGAGCCAGGGCTGGGATGTGGGGTGCCGTGGTGTGTGATGGGGACACAAAGATGAATGAGGCCAGTTGGCTGTCAGCAACATGAGGTAGGGATAGTTTTACTCTTTTGTTCATTGCTAAATCTCAAGCACCAAAAACATGTAATTATTAAATGAAAAACTTGGTCTCCGCCCTTGAGTTGAGTTGGCTTCATTCACTCATCAAATAGCTAGTGAGCACCTGCTCTGTGCCAGCCCCCGCCCTGAGGACCTGGCAGGCAGAGATCACTAAGATCATCCTTGTGCTCAAGTCTGGTACATAGAGACGTGGCATGCACGTGGTCAGGGCTGGAGCGGTGGAGGGATGAGGGCTATGGAGGCCCATGGGAGGAAGTGCCCAGCCAGGGCGTGGTCCCACATCTAAGAGTCTTGGTGTCATCCTGAGGGTGACTATTGGGGCTCTGGGTGAATACTGGCTGATGAATTGCTGTTTGGGCTGACTGACTGCCTGTGACCTTCTCTTCTTGTTTTTCCTGCAACTGCAGGGTAGACACTTGCTGAGTGGTCCTTTCTGGGGCAGAGTTCTGGGTTCCCCTGCTTCCCTTTCTTGTCTCTCTTCTCTCCTGACCTACGGCTGGCTCAGCCCCTTTGCTGTGAGCCTGGCCCCCTTGAGGACATGCTGTCCTTGGCTTTGCAGAGTCAATGCCTAACAAGTAGCTGTGTTTTCTCTCAAGTCAGCCAGCCTTGGAGGAGTGCTCAGCCAGCGAGGGGATGCTGGCGGGGATCTGCAGTAAATGCCACTGTTCTGTCCCTGGCCCGCCAGGCCAAGGGAGTCAGTCTCCACTGAGTCTTTGGCCTGGAGGCCTGGGAAAGTAGGTGTCCCAGGCCCTTCGCAGCTGCCCCACTCCCTGTGGTAGCCCTCTCCCTGCCCCTGCCCCTGCCCCACCAGACACACCGATGGTGTCCAGTCTCCCTCTGCCTGGAATCTCACTTGGAGAAATTCCTCAGGCCCAGCTCAGACTGCACTTGCTTCTGACACCCTTCTGAGTGTTCCTGGTGGTCTTTCCACAGCACCATGTGAGGGCTCAGTGGTACCTATCTCCTCTCAGCCATCCCTCTTGAGGGCAGAGTCTGTTTGTTGATGGGGTGGGTGTGCATTTAACTTGTCCGTGACTTCCCGAAGGAGCCATTTCCAAGCCTTCTGGGCTGGCCTGATAGCATGCCCCCTGCCCGTCAGAGTCACTTCCTGCACTTCTGAGCGCTGGGGACCAGCCAAACCAACCGCAAGCTGATGACTTTCCAGTTGCCTTATCTTTTCTTAAGCTAGGTCTCTCTAGGGGAAGTGTGTGTGTGTGTGTGTATGTGTGTGTGTGTGTGTGGCCAGCACCGCAGAATTGCTGTCTTCTCTTTCACAGTGGACTCCCAGCTTCTGCATTGTGTGTGGACATGGGGAGGAGGCTTTGGCATGAAGCCTGGACTCCAACTACCAAGATTTTCTCAAAATATCATTTCTGCCAACTTGTTTTGAACTCTTAACCTTTGACTTTTGCCATCCTTGTCTTTCAGTCAAGAATTCCAAAGAGTGAGGCCAGGCCCTCTGAACCGGGTCACGATTCAAACGAAGGTAGTGGAGGGGGAACGAAGGGCCCTGAGGCAGAGCTGCCGAGGCCTGGGTCTTGGTCAACGGCAAGCCCCGACTGCGAGCCAGGCGCCCTGGCGAGGGGCTGAGTCTGCAAAGACTGAGGACCGGGGCTGGGTCCTGTCATGAAGGGGAGACATGCCTCTTGATTTCTTCTGGATATCTGCATGGGGCATCTGTACATGCGGTACACACGCTGCCATGTGCCCAGCAGGTGCGGTGAGGGCGAGAGGGTGGGGGCCAGAGAGCCGGGCCATAGGCTCTAGGATATTAACTTTCACTTTGGGTGAGATCGGAGCCCCTGGGGATTTCTTGGGGGGCTGAACAGAAGTGGGACCACTAATCGATGTTTCCTACTCGCGGTACGGGCCCTCCTCTTCTCCATCCGGCTGCTTTCCGTGGGCCTGGTCCAACCCAGCGCGGCCTCCCCACGCCCTCGGGCGGCCGAGCAGCCCAGAGGAAAGCCTGGGCCTTGCTGGCCACTGGCGCTTGGTGACCAGTGACCTCAAGGGCACTGCCCCTCTTGCATCTGTCTGGAGGCCCACTTTCCAAAATGTCCATTTCAGATGTTCTTTTCTTAGACCTGTCACATCCTGTGAGCGCCACCCTGTCACTCCTCGCCATGACGAGCCTCCTTCCTCATGGAGGAAACGGAAGCAGTTAGGAAACCCGTGCACTTCCCGCCCCCCTCCTGCCCCTCCCGGAGGGCTCGGTCCCTCCCACGGGCAGCAGCCCTTCACCTGTGCTCGGAACCCCCTCTGTGCTCGCAGGACTTCGCTGCTGCAGCCATCGCCTCTCTCTCCCTCCGGGACCACGTCCGGGCCTGTCTCTCTCCTGTCTCTCTCCTGGGCCTCTCCCTTGGGGCCCACAGGCCCAGACGTGCCTGTCAAGACCTTCCTTGACCTCACACGGCTGTCTCACTACCGCCCATCTCTCTGGTCCTCTGCAGCAGAGCCTCTGCAACAAGCCTCATGTCCCCAGCCTGTGCTAGTTGGGCTCGTGTTCCTCGCACATCTCCGAGGTCCTGATGCCAAGGTCCCCCTCTGACCTGGCCTCCGTGTTGCCCAGTCTGATGGTTGTTTGTTCTCTTCTCTTCCTTGATATTCCAGTTGCTTTTGACTCACTTGACCTCTCCCTCTTTCTGGAAACTTCTTAATCTTGGGTTCTGTACAGACACATCCTGCTTTTCCCTTCCTTGGACCTTCCTGCTCACCAACGTGATTTCTGTACTTGGATATCAAAGGTCACTTAGTCAAAACAGAACTGTTGGTTTTATTCCTCTTCACCTCAGTAAATGGCAAAATGAAACCGTTATTCACTCCACTGTGCACCCTAAAATCTAAAATTCATCTTTAATCCCTCTCCTTCCCTCATTCCTGATACATTAGTTTCCTATTGCTACATCACAAATATACTGGTTTAAAACGACGCCGATTTATTTTCGTACAGTTCTGGAGGTCAGAGTTGGAAATGGGTCTCACTGGGCTACAGTCAGGTGTCAGCAGGGCTGTGTTCCTCCTCGAGGCTCTGGGGAGGGCTCCGTCCTGGCCTTTTCCAGCCTCCAGAGCAGGGGTGGCGAGTGCCCGCCCGGGGCCATATCAGGCCCACAAAATCAATGCCAGCTGACATCACACACCTCATCAAAGAAAAGCAGTTCCAGCCATCACATTAGAGGTGAGTTAATTGAACGTTTGAGCAAATAGAGTGGCTAATTTTTAAGCTGATAATTTTGTATGGCCTGCAAATGATGTTATAAATGTCCAAATGGCCCTTGGCAGAAAAAAGGTTCCCGCCCCTGCTCTAGAGGCTGCCCACATTCCATGGCTCATAGCCCCTCCTCCACCTTTAAAACAAGCGGTTCAGCTTCCTCCACGCTGTCTCTCCGACTTCCTGTGTGCTCCACCACAGCTCCTCTCTGACTCTGACCCTCCTACTCCCTCTTCTAAGGACCCAGGGTGCCCACCTAGGTCATCTTCCCATCTCAAGATCCTTAACTTAATTATATCTGCAGAGACCCTTTGGCCATGTAAGGTGCCATACTTGCAGGTTCCAAATGTGTCTAATTGGGACTTAGACATTTTTGGGGGGACCAATTCTGTTTACTGCACCTGCAACCCAATTCGTTAGTACGCCTTGATTATTTTACCTCCAAACTATCCTCACTCAGTCTTTTCCCCCCTTTATACGCTGTCTCTCCCCTCTCACCCAGTGCCTGTCATCTCACCTCTCACCAGATTACTGCAGTAACCTCCTAACCGGTTCTGTTCTTGCCGCCTCCTGGTTCCAACCCCGAGTTCATTCTCCACCCAGCAGACAGGGAGCTTTTCAAAACCTGGTTCAGATCATTTCATCCCCCTTCCAGTTGCACTTAGAATGATGCTACACTCTTTACCGTAGTCCACGAGAATGTAAAGGCTGGCCTTCCCCCTCTCTGACTGCCCCGCCCTGATCCGCTCTCTCTGCGCCAGCCACACCGGCCTTCTCCCTGTTCCCGGAACACCCAGCTGTGTTCCCACCCCAGGGCCCTCCGTGCACTGAGACAATGCTCCTCTCTTAGCCATTTGCATGGCCGACTCAATCTTGCCATCCACGTCTCCTTGGAGATGCTCCTTGATCTGATCTACCCTATCTCAAGTAGCCACCCCATCACTCTGTCACGGTTTAGTTCTCTGCACGTATCTGACCACAGGCTGGCCTTTTCCTGCTTTGTCTCTTCATCTCACCTGTGTAGGAACGTGAGCTCCCTGATTGCAGAGACTTCCTCTCTCGTTCATTGCTTGAAGGCTCTGGAGCTCACAGTGTTGAATGAATGCTGGCTGATGCATGAATGTGCAAAGTGTCATGAGGAACATGATTTGCTCAGGCCAAGAGCGCCATGCAAAGTGTCTCCCAGGTGACCCTGGCGTGCATCTCCAGCGATGCCTGGGATTCTGGCAGGAGAAGGGGGGAGGTGTAGCATGTCCAGGCGGGCACCCTCAGGGCAGGCAGACTGCCACGGCCTGGGAAGGGTGCTGGGGCCTGGCGGGTGTGTGCACAGGGGGCGGATGGCGCAGGGACAGCGGGAGATGGGCTGTCAGTAGTAACTGCAGATTGAAACTCCTCTTGGTCCTCAGATGATGGATGGACTAGGTCCTGTGGACCCCTCGCGGGTGTTCGGAGCATGCTGCCGCACAGCCTTCTTTCCGTCTAAATTACCTGCTTGTTTTGTGTAGGTGATGAATGTACGTGGTAGTAATGATCAAACAGTGTCAAAGGTATACAGTGAAAAGTAACTGCCTTCTTACATTATCTCCGTGTCCCTTCTCTTCCATAGAAATCACCATGCTTAGACTTTCCTGGGGTTCCTTTTAGAAGCATGCTGTATGTCTGCTCATTTATAAGATAGTTTGATGTTGGTTTTGTTTTTTTACATACAATGATATGCTGTACACCCTAGTTGTGTCTCTCTTCCTCTCTCTCTCTTTTTTTTTTTATCCTCACGTGAGCACTTCTCTTCAGTTAGAGGAGGAGGGAGAGAGCCAGGAAGAGAGAGAGAGAAACATTGATGTGACAGAGACACATCGACTGCCACCCACACGACCCCAACCAGGGCCGGGGACAAACTGCAACCGAGGTAAGTGCCCCCAGCAGGAACCGAACCCGGGCCTCTCTGGTCTGCGGGCCGATGCTCTAACCGCTGAGCCAAACCAGCCAGGGTATCTCTTTGAGGTTATTATCTACTGCTATGTAACAAGCGATCACAAAACTTAGTGCCTTAAAACAGCCAGGGCTTGCTTGTGTGTCCATGGCCAGCTCTGGGTTAGCTCAGTGACATTGCTGGCCATGGCTGGGCTTCTCCCCTGGCCTTTCGGCCTCCTAGTCCCGGGCCAGCCCGAGTATGTTCTCATGGTGATCGCAGAGAAGCAAGAAGCAAGCAGAAGCGGGTAAGCCCTTTGCCTAGCGCTGTGTGCGTCAGGTTTGCCACCGTCCTGTCCATCAGAGCAAGTCATGTGGCCACGCCCAGGGTCAGTGCAAGAGGCCACGAAGCATGTAGATGCAGGGAGGCCTGAAGGCCTGGGGCCATTAGTGCAATCCGGCCACCATGGACTTGTTTAGATCTGTTTCTGTTGTTTAATGGATACACTATGTCCCATTGCATGGGCTGCACCTTAGTCCATTTAACAGGTCCCCTGTTGTTTCTGTGCCATGCTATTAGCTGCAGGGCTGCAAGTAGCATCCCCATGTGTCCATCTGTGTGCTCAGGAGTGCATGCATCTGTAGGCTAAGTTGCTGAAACTAGAATTTCTGGGTCAGATAGTATAGGGCATTAATAGTTTTATATGTCACTAAATTGCCCTCTATAGATAACCATGCTAATTTATTCTCCTACCAGCACCATCCAACAGTGTCTGTTTTGTGTCAACACTCTTTGCTGGGCAGGGGGATGACCAGTACTACAAACTTTAAGTTACCTGTGACTTACAAGAAACCAAATAAAAGAGGGGATGAAACTCACTGAGGTCACACTGAGACTAAGAAATGGAGAACCTGGCTGTCTTTGCTGGGTAACAAAGGGGACACTGGAGAACCAGTTCCTACTTGAATAGGGGTTTGTTTCTTCCTCTTGGATCGGAGCCCCAGCAGGATGGTTTGAATAGACCTAATGCTTCTCTATTGACATATAAACCGAGGCGTGGGGATTTTTTGGTATTGATATCAAGTACTCCCTGGAATAGAATAGAAACCCTAAGTTTTTCTCCATCATCTGATCACATCTCTGGTGTCAACTGCTTATCCACATGGGAGAGGACTATGAGAAAGGGGCGTCACCTCAAGTGGCAAAGGCCACAACCTTTCCTTCCCTGGGGGGACCTGGGAGGCTAGTCCGCCTGGGTATTAAATTGTGCCAGTCCCCAGGCTTATGGAATTGGGGATTGTCTGGAGATGAACCAGGGGACCAGAGGCCCTCCTGGGGGCTGAGTGCTCTTCTTGGGAGTGGTCTCTATTCAGGTTCAGCCTTTATCTCGCTGTGAGTCACTGGAGAGCTGATTTCTGCAGCCCCTCTTAACACCCCCCCCCCCAATGTTTGTGGGATAGGTGAAATCAGCTCTGGGCACCCCTGAGCCCCTCCTTTCTCCAGTCCCTGGGAATCCTAGCTGGTAGAGCAGGAAAGGGACTTGGAAACTGCCTGTCTGGCCCCACAGCAGAAGGGTTGAGCCACTTGGCCAGGATCACGCAGCTGTTGGGAGGGAAACTGGGCTCCTCTCGCGGGTGTGTGCCCGGCAGGCGGAGGAGACGGCGCAGGGAGACTGCCTGGGTTCAGATCCCAGCTCCAGGACAGACCGGCTCTGTGGCCTGGGCATGTCGTACCTCTCATGCCTGGTTCCCTGCCTGTGAGATGGATGATAGAATCAACATCCTGCTGAGTTAGGATGATGGAAACTGCTGAGCACGCTGCGTGTGTAAGCTCAGCATGGCCTGGCTTGCCGTGAGGCTAGCACAGCCTCTCTGTCCTCCAGACTGCAGGCCTCTTGAGCACAGAGGTTGTGTCTGATAGGGCTTTCTGGCCCCACTAGACCATTCTGGGAAATAGCAATTCCTAATGAATGAAAATAACAACAGTAACTGACCTTTATTTAGCACCTGGTTTGTACTATATGCATTACAGATACTATCTCTAATCTTCAGGTAGCCAGGTGGGGAAACTAAGGCTCAGAGAGTTTAAGTAACTTGCCCAGTGCCACACAGCTAGTAAGCAAAGGAGCTGGGATTCCAGCCTGGGGCTGCCTGAGACCAGAGCTCTTTCCTCCACATTGTGCTGCTGGGCTTCTCCATCCGGGAAGGTATATCCCGGCCCTGCTTTGCAGCCTGCCGCTCTGCCTGCGGCTACAGCATGCCCCGCTGTGCCCCCTGTTCCCCGAGAGTGTGAGCAAGAGGAGGGGGAGGAGAGACAGAGATCGAAGTCTTTCGTGAGGCAGAATTCTGCTGTGAGTGTCCTCGATGCCCTGTCGCCGGACTCACAGCGGTCCTCGGGCTGACCTTGCTTGTTACCCAGGGATCCCTTTCCTCTGTTGCCCAGTGTCCAGTGGCTTGAAAATTGTTTTTCTTTTGAAATATATTCTGTCATATTTTTGTGGTTGTTTCCAATGGGAGGTTAAATTTGGTCTTTCTTGGCTGGAAGTGAAAGTCTATTTTTAACATTTTAATCCTCTTTTATATTTAACTCTTTAATCCACCTGAAATTAGTTTCCTCGTGTGCCCTGAGATGTCTTTTCTCCCTGTCTCACTGCCCTGGCATGCGGCTGGGCACCCTGCTGGGCAGTAGCAGCTGGCTAGGTGGCGTCCTTTTCTTTTGCTGCTTGTGGGTTCAGCACGGGAACCCCTGAGTCCCTGGCAGGTGCAGCCAGCGCCCCGGAGCGTCGGTCCGGCCACCGGGCCGCCCTCCCTGTGGGACTGCTCCAGCGCCCGTTCCTCGGCTTGTTTAAGGCCTCTACCCTCCTGGTTGGGAGAGTGAGGGAAGGGGAACAAAGAAAACACAACTTGCTTGCAAGATTAATGGAGCCTGGAAATTAAAAACCTTCAAAAAGGATTGCATAGCCACTATGCTGAATTTCAAATTACAGAGTGAGCTCTTCCCTCAGAGTCGGCAGCTCCTTCCGGAACCAAGGAGCTGGCCCTCGCCTGCCTGGCAGGAGACTCCCCTGACCATTCCCTCTTCCTTCCCCTGTCCTTCATGGTTCGGCTCGAACAAACTGCTTAGGAGTTTCCCAAATAACTAGGCTGTGCCATGGCTTTGCATATTCTGTTCCTTCTGCCTGGAATGCCTTTCCCCACATTCTCCACCTTGAAACATGCACCTGTCACATTCTGGGACAAGGCCGTGACTCCTTCTCCTGCACCCATCCAGGACCATACTCAACTTCATTAGAGCTCGCATCGTGTTCAGTGGTCCTGAAGAGCTGGGTCCCCGTGAGGAAAGGGAGTGTGTCTCCTAATTGTCGGGAAAGCCTCTCTCTCAGCTGAACCTTCCCCAGGGCCCTCCTGGTAGTTCTGACGGAGCTGGGCTCTCTGCACACATTGGCTGCAAGTCTCTGGTGCAGTCCCCCAGGGTGAGGAGAGTAATTAACTAAAAGGATGTAAGTCCCACATAGCACAGAGGTAGTGGTTTTTACACTCCTCTTTAACTAGGCCGCCCTTCTTTGAGATAAACATGTCTGCAAGCCTAGACTGTAAAACCAATGAAATAGGAGAGGTGCAGACTCGGGTTCTACCAAAGCCCTCACATGGGTCGTGCGGAATCCGGTTAGTGAACGTGAGGTGGGTGTCAGTCAGGTGCGCTCAGATCGCGGTTCTCAATGTAAAGTTAGGACATCCTACCAGCTCCCATCCACGTGGAGGCCACAGAACACAGCAGGGCAGGGAGATTTCACTGCATCGCTCTTGGGAAAGACATAGTGTTGGACTTTGTGTGTGTGTTTTGTAGAGATCATACTGAATGAATCACAACTTTATATTTTTCTGCTGAACTAGAGCTCTCTCCAGTTAATATGTGTCCATCTTTCTAGATTCAGTAATTATGTAACAAAGGTCAGACTAATAGTGACTTGAGCAAGAACAGAGTGGAAGTTAATGTTCCTCTCTCATGTGATCATTGATGGTAAGCAGCAGTGCGGGCTTGGTGGCAGCTCCCCGGTGTCAGAGACCAAGGCTCCTTATGTCGTGCTGCTCTGCCATCCTCCGTAGATGGCTTCCATCTCGTGGTCAAGGATGGATGCACCATTGTCCATTAGCACAGCCACATTCCAGCTACACCGGGGTGAGGGGGACCTGGAGGGCAAGCTCATTCCCCCCTGGGTACGGCCCAGAAGATGCATTTAATACTCCTGCTCACATCCCATCGGTCATAACTTAGTCACATGCAGCATCTAGCTCCCAGGGAGCCTGGGAAGTATGGTCTTTACCCCAGGCAGCTATGTACGCTGATAAAACCTGGGGCTTCTAATACTAAAGGAAGGAGGGGAGAATGAATATTCAAGAGCAACGGGCAGATTCTGGCATAGGCCAGGCCAGGCCAAATGCTGGACGATGCGGCCCAAATGCCTCGGCCTGTCATCGACTTAATTCGCCATTTACTGGGCACCAAGTCTGTGGCCATGGGACTCAGAGATAACACACCGGCTCTTCTGCAAACTTCTCCATACAGTCTAGAATGGGCAGACAGATAAGAAAAGCCTGGTTTGGGGTGACTGAGTTCCTGGGACAGCTGGGGGAGGCTTGGGGTGGGGTGTGTGGCAGAAGATCAGTGCTGGAAACTAGTGGATATTTAGCAAGTAGTGGCGAGTGGTATTCTCCGTGTTCCCAAGCACTCCGGACGGTTGAGGAGTGAACTGGGCTGGCGCATGCGGAGAACTTGGCCAGGACTCGTTTTCCACACCGAGGCATTTGGACCATATTCTGTAGGGATGGGGCCGAGTAGGGAGATGGGGGCGGGGATCCATTAAGTCTCCACCTGCTCCCAGCTCAAGTCTCCATTCTTGTCTTCACACTCAGCTGCACCCTGTTCTCTGCCGCGGGTTCCATGTACCTTCCTCACCTGTGCGCCTTTCTCAGGCACTGTGTGTCCTCATTGTCTGCCAGTCCAGAGCCTACTCATCCTTTAAGGCCCAGATGAGAGGTGTGGTTATTCCAGGCCACAATGTTTCACCCCAGAACTCATTAGCTCTACTCCACATTCTTGTTGTGGCTGTGGTACTGTTCTCATCATATAAACGGGGGCATTGATGCATTAAGAGGGTAAGTACATGCCCCCATCTCACAGCTAGAGAGAGGTCGTGGGCAGCAGAGACCCTGATCTATTGTCCTTTCTGCTTGCTGGCCTGGGGATTCTGCTCGGGGCAGCGGTGTTCAGATTCAGGGTCACGGGAGTCTGCAGCAGGGTGGTGAGCGGAGGGACAGGGAATAATGTGGGATAATGGGGAATAATGTGGGAAAATGAGGACTAATGGGGAGAGAGGAATCCTTAGCTCAGGCGTACAGAGGGGCTTCCTTAGAACTGCCCCCAAATGCTGAGGCTATATCAGAGTGCCCACGCCACAAAGTGCCACACTAGAATTTAAATCTAGGACTCTGAACCCACTGGATTTTGTTTCATTTTTTGGAAGTTTACACTACACAGGAAAGAAATTCAGTGTATACTGATAGTCTCACTAGCCAGAAGTTAACAACTGTTAAGGTTCCAGTTTTCAAGGAAGAGGCACAGACTTTTCTAACAGTAACATAGAATGGTTCTCTTTAATAAAAATGATTCAAACTGCCCTGGCCAGTTTGGCTCAGCGTTGGTTAGAACGTTGGCCCATGGACCAGAGAGTCCCGGGTTTGGTCCCCACTAAGGGCACGTACCTCGGATGCAGTGTGTCCCCAGCCCCGGTTGGAGTCGTGTGGATGGCAGCCACTCGATATGTCTCTCACATCGATGTTTCTCTCTCTCGCTCTCTCTCTTCCTTCCTCTCTATCTGAAGAGAAATGCAAAAGGTCCTCAAGTGAGGATAAAAATAATAATAATAATAATAATAATTCAAACCACAAAGATGAGAATTTAAAAATTATTCCAAATCCTATCATTCAGAAATTCCTATCTTTTTTGTGTGTTAATCCTCACCTGAGAATATTTTTTCCGTTGATTTATAGATAGAGTAGAAGGGAGGAAGGGAGAGAGAGAGAAACATGGATGTGAGAGAGACACGTTGATTGGCCGCCTCCCGCATGGCCCTGATCAGGGCCAGGGATTGAACCTGCAACCCAGGTGCATGTCCTTGACTGGGACTCGAACCTGCGACTCTTTGGTCTGTGGGACTGACGCTCTAACCACTGAGCAAACAAGCCAGGGAAGAATTTTCTATTTTTTACTCTAGTGGCAGTCATTCTAGGTATCTTTCCAGGGACAGATATAAAGATAAATCAACATACTTTCATCAGCATGGGTCATGCTCCTGTCTAACACAACAGCCACCAGCCATGTGTAGCTAGCTCTTGACCACTTGAAATGTGACAGGTTTGGATTGAGATGTGCTGAGTGTACAGTACACACTGGCTTTGGAAACTCTTAAGATGAAAAAAGAATATAAATATCTCAATAATTTAAAAATATTACTTGTTAAACTGATAATATTTTGGTTATATTGAGTTAAATAAAATATATTATTAAAGTTAATTTCAACTGTTTATTTTTGAATAAAGCTACTAAAATTTAAAAAATAGCATATGTGCCTTAAATGTACTTCTATTGGACAGTAGTACTCTATTTTTAAAAAATAAGGTGTTAATAAGTATTCATGGGAAAAAAAAGAGAATCTGAAGGAATTGTTTAGGTCCAAATAAACGTTTTACCATGTGACATTATTTCTTAAAAGTGTTCAATAAAGTTTTAAAAATATTGGTGTCATGTAGTGTTTAAAGAAACACACACACATATTTCAGTGTTTTGAAAGATGAGGACATTGTCCTCTGAAGAGCCTCCCAATTTTTGATATAGTATTGTTTTTGCATTGTATTGGTTTATTATAGTCAGATTCTATTTGTAACAGTAATTCTTATGAGCATTTGGTATTGTGCATGTCGATGCCCGGACACGCACCAGCAGGCCTTGGCCTAAATGTCCTTCACCACTGAGCCCTCGATTCCTTTATTAGCTGGATTTCCACTCTTCTGGGAGGATGCTGCTTAGTGCCTCGTACCTGCCTGGTGTTGCGCTGGGTCCATCCCCTGGGTTACACTTGTGTCCTGTGGAGACACTGCTGTGGGTCCTGCCTGATGTCCTCAGCGATTTGCTTTTTCTTGTTGGACCACTACAGAATTTCAGCAACTTAACTCTGCTCGTTCTGGTGTTGCTTAGCTTCTCCCAGGACCTCAGGTGTCGTCTCTACCGCATACTTTTTGGCTTCCCAATACACAGACAGAGGCCCTGCTGAGAACCGTAGACTCGGCAGCTTTGGGTCACTGAGCAGAAGACTTGGAAAGGATCTCGGTCCAGCACCCGGCCTTTGGTGGACCTGCCCCCACCCCGAGTCTCAGTTAGTTTTAGGGTGCACAAATAATAGACATACCTATTGTTTTTCTACGACCAGAATGTTCAAGATAAAGCTAAAGTCCATTTTGGCCACTAACCCGAGCTGAGGTTGTTTTTCCTGCACCACAGTGGTAACCACGACCTTTTAAGGTTGCTCTTATGTTTCAATGGAATTATGTTCTGTCCCATTACAGGAGAAACAGACTATGCTCAGGCTGCTGCAGGAATTGTTTGGGTCTGTTCAGAACAGTTTGGGTGTGTGGATCCCAAAGAGCCGCTGCTAGAATGAGCTTTTTATTCTAATTAACAAGCTGACACAGACGATAACGAAGTTATAGCTATAAGTATTGCACTCTTAGGAATAAAGTCTTCGTACAAATGTTCCCCGATATCAGTGTCTGTATAATTTTGATTTTGAGACAAAAACAGATAGCCTGCATTCAGGTCATTTTGACACAAGCTCGTTTTAAGAATCTGACTGTACAAGAAACATTCTACCAGCTCGTAGAAGCCATAGAACACGGAAGGGCAGGGAGAGTTCACTGCGTTACTCTCGGAAAAGGCAGTGTTGGGTTCTGTGTGTGTTTTGTAAAGATCATCCTGAATAAACCACAAGACAACGTTGTGTTTTTCTACTGAACTAGAGCTATCTCCATGTGAATCCATCTTTCTAGATTCAATTACGTGACAAAGGATGACAGTGCCTGAGCCACCGCCTGTTTGAGTGCATACTACTGGGACTAGTCATTAGTTCTTTACTAATGACTAGGCTGCACTGTCAGATGGTGCCTACTTAGACCCCGTCCGAAGCTGTGAAGTTCCAGACAGCCTTTGCTGGGGCGTGGGGCAGGGTGGTGGTGGTCCTGAGGTCCGGGGGAGGGTTCCCAGGACACAGGCCATTCCTTGCTGAGCATCTCACTTTGTCCTTTGTAGATGACATGGCAGAACTTCTCCTCGGGGAGTCGAAGCTGGAGCAGTACCTGAAGGAACACCCCCTGCGGCAGGGGGCCAGTCCCCGAGGCCCCAGGCCCCAGCTGACTGAGGTCCGCAAGCATCTGACCGCCGCCCTGGACCGTGGGAACCTCAAGGTACTGTGGGCCTCTGGGATGAGGGGGCCACTGGGAGATGCTGGCATGTTTGGGAGCTGTGTGTTTGGGAACGATGCCTGTGGACACCTGGGTGGTGTTTGGAGCACATCTCACTGCAGTGGTTTGTCTTCTTGGAGCCAGGCCAGCTCCTTGTGTGATCCATGTGGCGACCTGAGGCTGGCTGGCTGGCCGGCCACCTTGTAGGGGCTTCAGGCTCAAAAGAGTCTCTCTGATGAGAGCCTTCAGTGACATATTATTTTGAAAAATGTCACTAACTTTCCCCAGGTGCTTGGAATAAGCTGTCATATGTAACCCAGAGCTCAACCTGACACCCTGTTCCACTATAGGAAACAAAGAGGTTGATCAGTTGGCCACTTATTACACAATTTCCTGCCTAAAATATGTCGTCCATGAATGTCCCATGAGTGGCCCAGAGCTGTGTGGGGTTCCTACTGGTGATGGCAGACCCTGTACCTTGGTGTGGGAGGGAACCAGGACGGGAACTTCCCTCTGCCTGAGCCACGACCTTCATCCCCAGGGCACAGGAAACCTTGTGCACCGCCCTTCTATTCAGCGGCCTGTTTTCTGTTCTCCTTTTGTGCTGGCTTTCCGTCTCCCTGTCTAGCCTTTCCTTTCTTGCTTCTTCGGATCCCCTTTCATCCCACCTTCCCTGGCCCTGCCCCTGGCCCACCATCCTCCCCAGCATTGCCTGTTATGTCTGCTCCCTTTCAAGGAATGCCTGGAAGCGACCGCCTTGGCTGAAACAGCTGCTTCGCCATGCTCTGGCTGGTTACCTGTGTGCGGTCTACCCTTCACAGCTATAGATTACAGAATACATGCTTCTGAAAGCTGGAAAACCTAACCTTGTATAGCTTAGCTCCCAAGGAGAAGGCCTGGGAGATGGTGATAAATCTGTTTCCTTATATAGATGGCTGGGTGGCTTCTTCTTTCTCTGCTATGAGTGGGGGTGGGGCAAGCCAGGAGTCTGAGGCGGGTGGGTGTGGCCTAGGGAAGCTGACCTCTCCCGCCTGGACTGGAAGGAGAGCCATCAGAGGACGGCTGGAGCTTGCAGCCTCTGGGGAGAGGACCCAGGCTCAGTAACCGTAACAAGAGAGAATGACTCAGCAAGAAGTTTGCCCCTGGAAAGCCAGCAAGCCAGCCCTGACTTTTGCACCCCTGGAAAAAAAGCCAGCCCTGATTTTTAGACCAGTTTCGGGCTGTTCAGATTACACTCCCAGCGCAGTGGGCAGGACCCCCGAGGATGCCCGTGGAAGCTTCCTTTTTGTGAGACAGGTGGCTATATGTTTGTTCATAAAGCATTCCTTCCATTTTTGCTCCAGGTCAGCCCCACTGCCTGAGGGGAGCCTCGAGTTTTTTGTTTTGTTTTCAACAGTTTTATTGAATTATAATCCTCATGCCATAAAATCTACCCATTTAAAGTGTACAATTCAGTGGTCTTTAGAATGTTCAGAGTTGTGCAACCTTTACCTGAACGTTGGAACATTTTCCTCACCCCTAACCATTAGCAGGCTCCCCTGTTCCCATCCTCCCAGCGCAGGTGAGCACTGGTCTGCACCCGCCTCTGCAGCAGCCCGTCCTGGCCACGTCCCGCACGCCCAGAAGCCCTCGGGCCTGGCTTTTTCACTTGGCACACGTTTCAGAGGTTTACCCTCTGCGCCGGGGTTCCTTCCTCACTGTGGCGAGTACTGTTCCACTGAGTGGCTCCACCCCGTTGTGCTCACCCACCTTCAGCCGATGGATGTTTGGGTTGTTTCCACTTCGGGCTACTGTGAGCAGTCCCGCGGCGACCGACCGTCCGCGCCGCTCCTGTCAGAGAGCCCGGCTGGCGACAGCAGGTGGCTGGGCCCTGGGCGGTGCCCTCCATAGTACAGTAGGAAAATGTCTTTTCTCTCCTTTTCCTTCTAGTCAGAATTGCTACAAGAGTCCAATCTGATCATGGCCAAGGTGAACTACGTGGAAGGAGATTATAAAGAGGCGCTCAACATCTACGCGCGGGTGGGCCTCGACGACTTGCCGCTGGCCGCTGTCCCTCCTTACAGGTTGCGGCTGTTGGCGGAGGCCTACGCTACCAAAGGTGAGGCCCGCGCCACCTGTCCCTGGGAGGGTGTCCCCCAGGGTCGTGCTGATTGGGGCCAGCAGAGCCTCCCTGGAGCCTGCAGTTTGACCCCTTGCCCTTGGCTGGTGATCAACCCTGACAACTCCCAGCGAGGCCACAGCGTGGGCCCCAGGCTGGCGCTGGTTAGCCTGGAGCCGAGCAACATGACTTCCCCAGAGCTGCAGGTCTCAGTGATCACTGGAGGAAATGAAGGAAACACATTTCAGCGGAGTTTTCTGATCATTAATATGCAACGGAAGCAGGGACTTCTCTTGGTAATTAAAATGCTGCAGAATATTTATAGGGATTCTTATTACATGGCCAATTGGCCACGTGGCTGACCACATGTTTATTCACTGTGCCACCTCTGTGTTAATGAAGGGCTAAGTGGCTGCTACATGTGGCAGTCAGTACAGCAGTCAGTCATCAGTGTTTAACCGTGTGCCCTGGGGCTCGGGGGATAGAAGGAAGGGTAAGCGTCACCCTGGTTGCCATGAAGGAGTTTGTAATCTACTGTGAGAAGATGCAGTCCCCTGGAAAGAATGACAGAGAGGCAGGGCACACATGTTTGACTTTTTCTTTCTTTTTTTTTTTTATCATCCTCACCCGAGGACATTTTTCCATTTTTTGTTCAGGTAGAGTGGGAGGGAGAGAGAGGAACAGAGAGAGAGAGAAACATTGATGTGGAAGGGACACATCGAGTGGTCGCCACCCGCACAACCAACCAGGGCCGGGGACAAACTGCAACCGAGGTACATGCCCCTAGCGGGAACCGAACCCGGGTCTCTCCAGACCGCAGGCCGATGCTCTAACCGCTGAGCCAAACCGGCCAGGGCATGTTTTTCCAAGTTGCCACTTCCTCATCTGTGAAATGGGTACAATCACATCCACGTCATAGACTTGTGAAGATCACATCAAATAGTGTTTGTAAAGCACTTAATACACTACCTGACATATACTAAATGTTACTAAATGGCATTTAAAAATGTTAGCCCCAAACAAGGTAGCAAATGGTAAAAGCTGAGAATGGGTAACAGCTCTTCGGAGGCAGGCCAGCAGGGCCAGGAACACTTCCTGGAGGAGGAGGCCTCTGGGCTCCTAACGGCCACTGTAAGAAATGGACCGTCTGAAACATGAACCAGCTCCTCTCCTTCCTGTCACCCACTGTCCAAGCCATGCACTGTGACTGACGGTGGGTGGCCCAGAGGCCACGGCCCCGGGTGGGGTGACCTCCAGAACAGCAGCGAGCTGGCTGCTGTGTGCTGCCGGCTGTCTGACTTGGTGTCCTGTGCCATGCTGAACAAAGACCCAGCTCGAGGCACACTTAAGAGCTTTGTGATGGGGGTAACATACTTACCAGGTTCCCTGGGGAACCTCAAACACTGCCAGGCTCATCTAATTAATCTTCTAAACATCCCTGCAGGCTAGGAAAGGACGCTGTCACTCTCGACAGGCCATGCTGGCGGATAACGGACAGTCCTTTCAGGCTGTCTCGGGTCCTGAGAGCGCCTGGCCTGCGTTGGCATCTGTCTGAGTCGGGGTGTACTGGGGTCTGTGCCACATAGTTGCCCTCTTCTCTCTCTGATGCTCACTGAGCCACCTCATGTGCCTTGGGCATCTGGGAGCTGTGTGTGTGTGTGTGTGTGTGTGTGTGTGTGTGTGAGAGATTTCCGGCCAGGAATGATATTCTGTGTGTGTGTGTGTGTGTGTGTGTGTGATTTCCGGCCAGGAATGATATTCTGCAAGAGAGCAAAGCTGCTTTTGGCAGTTCCCAGTTACCTGGTTGATGGTACCTGGTACATTGCAGCCAGGAGTTGGTTTGCTAGTTAAGGCTGGGGGATGGCTCTAGGGCTGCTTAGCAGCAAGAGCTCTTAGTATTGGCTCTCAGACAGCCTGGGGTAGCAGACCTCCCGCCGGTAGCACTGCCAGCTTAGCCTTGTGGTTTCCATGTGAAGGGGGCGAGGAGGACAGGGGACTTGGTCCCTGAGTCTGGCCCTGGGTGATATGTGGTTAGTAGTGGGTCCCCAGCCATGGGGCTGAGGCACATGGCTCTTGAGCCACATTGGCTGGCTCGTGGGACAGGTGGCCCTAGCTAGTTTCTAACTCTGTAGGCACAGGTGGTCACACAGGGAGAAGGAAGGGTCACGTTTGCCTGGAGGAGGGGCCTGCAGCTGCGGAGGCCCCGAGCCCGAGAGGCTGCCTGCGGGGATGGTTATGCTGAACCATCTGCCTGGGCCCCGCTCCCAGCCTCTGTCCTGTTCTGGCTGTGCGACCTTGTCCAGCTTCTTCAGGTCTCTGGGCCCCTATTTCCCATCTGTCAGGCTCTCATTGGATTGTCGTAAAGATTATGTGAGACCGTATATGTTAAATGTTTAAAACAATACCTGGCACACAGTGAGCGTGAAGGAAATGTTAGCTTAAAAGATAAGTGTTTGGTGGGGAAACCACTAGACATGACTTATCACAACAGGAAATTGCCCCTGTAGTTCACAGAAATGCTCAAAGACAGGCCAGTTCTCCGAGGAGTCAGGAGGCCCTTGGCCGGGCTCTGTGTCCGAACGTGTTCGGTTTTCCTTTCTTCATCGAGTCCCTGGGAGTTTTTAAGGGCCGATTGCCAACAAGGATTCGATGAGTGTTAGTGTACAAAGCCCTCTTAAATCAGAAGCCGCGAACCACTGACCTGCAGGCGTCTGAGGCGGGGTTTGCTTAGTCAGTTCGGTGTTTCCAACGCTTTTGAATGAGTTGCTAACATTTCCAAATCGGCGACAGTTAACAGTTTGGCTTTCCATCTTCTTGGGCAAAAAGGGAAGCGCTGTCTCCTCATTCTCCCAGGGAGGACCAGGCTGGAGCGGAGCGCAGCTGCCCCTTGGATGGGCTCGCGCCCAGGCCACGCCCTGCCCTGGGCCCCTGCATACTGCTGGAGGTGGTGGGATTGACCTGCACACATTCATGGGTCACCTAAACTTTTCCATGGTCTCCTGAGGTCTGACTCCACCGGGGCGGTCCGCCAGAGCCTGGGAGAGTCAGTGAACCCCCACAGCTAATTCTTCCGGCCGTGGCCGGGAGTGCTTCCTCCAGCCAGGTGATGTTAGTGAGGTTTATTGGGAATCTGAAGCCAACATCATTCAGTTATGGAGAACTTTCCGGCCAACACCATGTTAAGGCTTTACTTTATTTATTTTATTTTAATTTTTTTCTTTATTAATTTTTAGAAAGAGAGGAAGGGAGAGGGAGAGAGTTAGAAACATCGATGAGAGAGAACATCGATTGGCCGCCTCCTGCATGCTCCCTACTGGGGATCAGGCCCACAACCTGGGCATGTGTCCTGACTGGGAATGGAACCGGCGACCTCTTGGTACAGGGGTTGACACTCAACCACTGAGCCCTGCTGGCCGGGCTTTGCTGTCTCTTCAATGCTCCCAATCCCTAATTACAGACAAAGTAAATGTGACTGCATGAGGTTTCTAGGAATGATGTCAGCGCCTACTCCGTGCCAGGCACCATGCCCTTTATATGGGCATCTCTGCCCATTTTCACAACAACCCTGTGAGGCAGGCACTATCATTCTTTCCATTTTATAGATGAGAACACTGAGTGCAGGGAGGTTAGATAAGCTGCCGAGGGTGCTAAGCGAGGAAGCGGTAGAGGCAGGACCTGATCTCGGAGGCTGGTTCAGGGCCCGTGCTCTCCTGCTGAGTGGCAGATGGGCACTCAGGCTGAAGAATGCTCCACTCCGGAGCTCATGTTCCAATCACTCTGCTCTGTTGGCATATGGACCAGATCTCCTAGGGCCAGGTAAGGTTTCCTCAGGTAGAAAACATTCAGGTCACAAGAGAACAGCCTAGATTTGCACCTACCCCCCTCTTCTCAGCCCCACCCCTCTGTTCCTCACCTAACTCCTTGCCCGAGCCCAGGTGTCTTTCTGTAAGTTCTGTCCCTCAAGCTCACATGTCCTACCTTCTCTGAAGCCCTCTGGGACCCACCCATTCGGTCAGTCACGTTCAGTACCGTCAGAGCTGTGGATTAGAGTTGCTTGAAATCATTTTAGAGTTAGTTGCACCATCATTAGACACCCCTGCTGGGCGCGGGGAGGGAGAGCGTCTCTCAAAGAAGAACTCTGTTCTGTTTGTCTGCCCTCCTTAGAACGTCGCCCAGCAGCTGGCACATAATTGCTACTCAATGATCAAATGCAGTTTATGAAATGTCCCTTGCTTGGATTTCTTCCAAGATGCTTATCATGTAATTCAGGTGATTCTGGTGTCTGCCTCTAGCCCATCATGGTCAGATGTGGTTTCTGCCTGTAGATGTTACACTGAGCATATTTTGATGATTCAGAGTCTTTTCTGCCAACGATGGAAACACCCGTAAGGGCATGCTGGCCCTGTCACCACAGCAGCGCCCGCCGTGGACGTCCTTCCCGAAGGTGGTCCACTTCACTGCATTTCCACTATCAGAGAGTGGATCTCAGTTCCCCCATCCCATCACCCTCCAACTCTTCCCTCCTGTCTCTTAAACCGAAGTAGAGAAACAGAGAATGGGAACGGAAGAAACGGAGAAACTCGGGCTTCTGGCAGTCCTGGGTGGGAACCTTTGCTCCGGGATACAGACTGAGATAGCAAATGGGACCTCTAGGACACCGAGTGGCCACAGATGCTCTGTTCTCAAAAGGGGAGACTTGGCTTGGGGACAGTGGACACATGGCCACTGTCTATTTTGGGACTTAGATCCACTCGACATGGGGTAACTTTCTGTAGCTAGGATGGTGGAAGCTGAAACTGCTTGCCTCCCTAGAGTCGGCCTTTATACACCCCTTGGTGTGGGCCCAGTTGTAACCAAGAGGCCAAAACGCATTGGCTCCAATAGGAGAGAGTCCTGTAATAGTCCAGCTGGTCAAGGCTGGTGGGTGGCTGTGTCCCTGAGGTCCCTGTTCCTCCCCCAGCTGCCAGGGCACAGTCCTCACCTGTGTGATTGAAGCTGATGGAAAGAGAAGAGAGAGGTGTCCGGGGTGAACGGAAGTAACACACATAAGTTCTGCTGACAGTTCATTGGTGAGAAGTTACTATAGGACCACAGGCACCAGGACACCTCTGTTAGCATTGTAGTGTATTTCTCTATACTACTGTGAATTTTAAAAGTAAAAACGAGATTATACCACATACACTACTTTGCGACCTGCTTTTTCCACTTCGATGCAGATCCTAAATACTGGACAAAAGATACATTTGTGCATCATTTCAGCAGCTGTACTGCATTTCATTGTGTGGATGAGCTTTAATATGTGGACCTCCAAAGCCTCTGCTTTGGGGCATGGAGGTTGTTTTCAGCTTTTCACTGTTCTACATAAGGCCGTGACAAACGTCCTCTCAGCCTGGGTTCATGCTTGTTCTTCATGGTTTCCCTGGGAGGGCTTACCGGAGGGGGAGTTTCTGGGTCAAAAGGGAGCTATTTCCAGACTGGCCTGCAGACCGGGTGTTCCTGTGTGCTTTCCTGCCTCCGTGTGGGGGACCGGCCGCCTCTCACTCTGGCCAGCGCTCAATGGAATCCATCCCTTTGATCTGAAAGGGAACATTTATTCTTCAGGTTTCTGTTGAGTATAGGCTATTTGGAAAATAAAGAAAAACATAAAGCAAGAAATAAGATCAGTCACCATACTGCCATTTGAGCTAGTTAACCACTTTTAAAGGTATATATAGATATAAGTATCTATATATCAAATATATTTTTATATAAATATCTATATATCTTTAAATTATATATCTTTAAATATATAAAATGTATAAATATATAAAGATATATATACCTCATTCACAGTTAGGATTATTCTGCAAATACTAGTCTATATTTTATTTTTTCACTATATGTATGTATGTGTGTACAATCATTTCCTGTGTCATTGCATATTGTTGAAAACACTTTTTAATGACTGCATAGTGGTGCTGTGTGAGGGTTTTGAACCAGTTACCTGTGGAACATCTGTGTTGGTTCAGTTTTCATATTACCAATATGCTCTAGAGTTTTTCAAAAAACAGCTTCATTGAGATGTCATCCACACACCGTAAAATACAGCCTTCTACAGTATACATTCAGTGATTTTTAGTATATTCTGAGTCATTTAGTATATTTTAGAGTCATGAACATTTTAAAGCATTTTCATCACCTCAGAAAGAAGCCCATACTCATTAACAGTGACTTCCCATGACCTGATTAACGCCTCCAGCTTACTCTACTTTCTGTCTCTATAGATTTGCCTGTTCTAGACATGTTATATAAGTGGAATAATATGTGATATTTTCTGTCTGGCTTCTATCACTTAGCCTAATGTTTTCAGGTTTCTTATATGTTGCAGTCTGTATCACTCCTTTTTATGGCTGAATAGTATTCCGTTGTATGTATATTCCACAGTCTGTACATTTTATGAACACATGCATGCATCAGTTGAGGGGCATGGGGTTGTTTCAATTGTTTTACTATTATCAATAATGATGCTACAAACATTTGTACAAAATTTGAAGTTGATTATGTTTTAATTTCTCTTGGTTATATAATTAGGAGTAGAATTATTGGGTCATATGATAACTCTTTGTTTAACTTTATGAGGGATTGCAAATTGTTTTGCAAAGTGGCTGCACTACTCTGAAGGTTACAGCTTCTCTACATCCTTGTCAACACTTCATTATCTGTTCTTTGATTACAGTCATCCTAGTGTATGTAAAGTGATATTTCATTGTGGTTTTTATTTGTGGTTCCCTAATGACGTGATGATGAACAATTTTGTACATGCTTATTGGCCATTTCTGTATCTTCTTTGGAGAAATGTCTATTCAGATCTTGTGCCCATTTTTTAAATTTGGTAATTATGTTTTTCTATTATTGAGTTGTAATAGTTATTGATAGAATCTGGCTACAAGTCACTTTACAGATATTTGTTTTCCACAATATTTTCTCTCATTCTGTGGTTTCTGTTTTTATTTTCTGGATGGTGTCTTTTGAAACGCAAAAAAATTTAAATTTTGATTAAGTTCAGTTTGTCTGTTTTTTTTCCTTTCATTGCTTTTGTGCTTTGGTGTTGTATCTGAGAAACCATCGCCTAATCAAGGTCACAAAGATTTGCTCCTGTTTTCTTTGAGTTTTATAGTTGTAACTCTTACATGTAGGTCTATGGTCTACTCTAAGTTAATTTTTGTATATAGTGTGAGGTAGGAGTCCAACTTCATTCTTTTGCTTATGGATATTCAGTTATCCTAGCATCATTTGTTGAAAAGACTATTTTTCCCCATTGAATTGTCTTGATGTCTTTGTTGAAGTCAACTGTACATGAATGTAAGGGTTTATTTCTGGACTCTCAATTCTATTCCTTTGGTCTATGTGTCTATCCTTATGCTAATACCACATTGTCTTTATTACTGTAGCTTTGTAGTAAAAATTGAGATTGGGAAGTGTAAGTCCTCTAACTTTGTTCTTTTTTTCAAAGATTATTTTGGATTTTATGGGTCCCTTACATTTCCATATAAATTTTAGTGCCAAGTGGTCAATTACTGCAAAAAATAAGCTTGCTGATAATTGGTAAGAATTATGGTAAATCTGTAGATCATTTTGGAGAGTATTGCCGTTTAAACAGTATTAGGTCTTCCAATCCATGAACATGGGATGTGTTCTTTCAAAAATGTTTTGTAATTTTCAGTGTACAAGTCTTACATTCCTTTTGTTAAGTTTATTTCTAAGTATTTTTTTTGATGCTATCATAGTGAAATCATTTTCTTAATTTCATTTTTAAACTGATCATTGCTAGTATATAGAAAATATGACTGATTTCGGTGTATTGATCTTTTATCATATTACCTTGCTGGACTCATTTATTAGCTCCAATAATTCTTGTATATTCTTTAGGGTTTTCTATGTATAAGATCATCTCATCTGTAAATGGGATAGTTTTCCTTCTTTCTTTCCAGTCTGGATGCCTTTTATTTCTTCTTGTTGCCTGATTACATTGGCTGGAACCTATAGTAGAATGTTGACTAGAAGTGACCAGAGCAGAGGTCTTTGTCTTAGGGTGAAAGGTCTTTCACTAGTAAGTACAATGTTAGCCATGGGTTTTTCATAAATGGCCTTTATCAGGCTGAAGAAGTTCTAGGTTTCTACTTTTTTGAGTGTTTTTATCATGAAAGAGTTAAATTTTTTTCTTCATTAATCCTCACCCGAGGGTATTTTCCATTGACTTTTTTGAGAGTTGGGGGAGGGTGTAGAAGGGAGGAGAGGGTGAGGGAGAGAGAGAGAGAGATTGAAATTAGTCAGTTGTTTCCCGCATGAGCCTGGCCGGGGTCAGGGATCGAACTGGCAACCCAGGTATGTACCCTCGATCAGGAATTGAACCTGAGACCATTAGGTCCTCTGACCGACGCTCTAACCAATGAGCCAACTGGCCAGGGCAAGAGTGTTAAATTTAGTTAAATGCTTTTTCTACTGAGCTAATAATGTAATTTTATGCTTTTTCCCCCTACTATGGTGTATTACATTCATTGATTTTCATACGTTAAACTAGCCTTGCGTTCCTGGGATAGATCCTACTTGCTCATAGTACATAATCCTTTTTAAATGTTGCTGGTTTTGATGCACCAATATTTTGTTGATTTTTACATCTATATTCATAATGGTATTGGTGTATTTTTCTTGTGATGTCTTTGTCTGTTTTGAGTATCAAGGTAATACTGGTGTCATAGAGTGAATTGTGAAATGCTTCTTCTACTTTTTGGAAGAGTTTGTGAAGGATTGGTGCTAATTCTTCTTTAAATATTTAGTAGGATTCACCAGTAAGCCATCTGAGCCTGGGCTTTACTTTGTAAGAAGTTTTTTATTACTAATCCAATCTCTTGTTGCTCTGTTCCTTTAATAGAGTTTAATAGCCTTTATTTGTTTCTTCTGCATGGCATTTTTTTTTATGGAGCCCTGTGCCTCCCAGTCATGGCCCACGGTCCTGGTCAGAAAGGATTTAGGGTGGATGACTTGAGAAATAGTCTCTGTTTTCTTCTACAGTAATACTTTGAGTAGCATCTCATCCCATGTTATAAAGTAAGCTCAGTATAGTCAAGGGAAACAGCATTTCCTATATTTGCAATTGATTGACAAAGTCAGCCTGGTGGATAAGTCCTTTTTTGTTGTTGTTGTTGGTAATCCTCACCTGAGAATATTTTTTCCATTGATTTTTTTTTTTTTTTTTTTTTTTAGAGAGAGCAAAAGGGAGGGAGGGGGAGAGAGAGAGAGAGAAATGTCAATGTGAGAGAGACACATCGACTGGTTGCCTCGTGCACAGTCGACCCGGGCCAGGGGCAAACCTGCAACCCTTTGGTCCGAGGGCCAGTGCTCTAACCACTGGAAACACTGGTCAGGGCGATGAGTCCTATATTTTCTGCAGGAAACAGTCAGCCACCTCAAGCTTTAAGCAGGAAGACTGACTAAGTCAAGTTTATAAACGAGAAAGATCTTTCTGGCACAGAGTGGAGAAGAGATGAGAAGGAATTCAAGATCATGGGGAAGGAGACAGATTGGGGAGTGAGCTGGCTTTGGGCCCTTCTGTTGCTCTGCATTTCAGGGGGTCTGACTTGTGCAGGCTGTTTCTGAGGTGCCCTGCCTGGGTTTGGCCAGCAGGGCACACTGGCAGGAAATTAGAGGAGAGGGAATCCAGGGTATTCTCTCTGTTTGCCCTGGCAACACCTCTGACAGCAGCTGACTGTTCAGTGGCTCCCCTTCTGTCAGACAAACCCTCCCTCTGTGGCTCTGGCCCCCCATTAAGGAGCTTCTGCTGGTTCTGTTTCCCACTCAATAGTCTTAACTTCCGGGCTCTTCTAAGTCCGCCTCCTCCCTTTGTCCTTTCCAGCCCTGGGGATGTTAGTGGCCTCATGCTGTTGCAGAATCCTGGGATGCACTACCACCCTGATTGGCTTCTCATCTCTTTTATCCTCTGTGTGGACAATTCCATACATTGTCTTCTTTATTTGAAAGAACTAGATTGATTGCTTTGTCCTAGCTGGACCTTGACAGATATTGCAAAAGCCTGGATTGGAGTAGGCCATGGAGACTGTGTGTTGGAGAGTTGGTGTGGGAAAGTGGTTGAGGGAGGAATGGTGACTGAGATTTTTAGCTTACCTTACTGGGCGGGTAATGATGCAGTTAAACCAAGTAAGGAGTACAGGAGATGCTGGGCTGGAGTTGAACATGATCATACCTCTGTGACCACAAGAGGGCGTGTTCAGGAAGATACTCTAATTCTAGGGCTGCTGCTCAGCATGAGGGTCTCTAGGCTGTTAGTTTTTTGGTTTCAGGATTCAGGAATTGACTGTGTATAGATTTGGTTACCACCCACTCAGAGGACCACAGAGAGTGAGGAAGGTAAGAACTGAAGCCCCAGCATGCCACGGGGGACCTCTATGAAGGCACAGTGCCTGCCAGAGCTCTGGGCTGATGAAGGGGAGGAAGGTGCAGATGACACAGAGCTTTCCCCTGGGGGTCACAGGGCCTGAAACACACAAGCATCTATGGCAGATTTATACTCTTGAGTAGGCTGAAGTTAAAGTGTGGTGAAGGCGGTAAGTGACAGTGGCCTGGGTGCCAGGACCCTGAGGTTTAATGTACCAGGGAAAATCCACATTGCGGTAATCAAGAGTGGGCCCCACCCTCCAAAAGTCACCTTTCCCCTTACTGTTGAAGCTCGGGTTCCTCATGAGTCCTCCTGCTACGTGTGCAAGTCTCAGCACAGCCGAGCGTTCTTCCAGGTTTGGGAGGCTATGTCCTGCTCTGTGCCACCCACATTCAGCTCCAGCCTGCCTCCGGCCTGCCCGCCCACCTACCTGTCCCCCCTCCCCCGGCCCATTTCCGCCTCTGCTTTTCTACTCCCTCCAACTTGGAGTCCTCTCCTTTTCCCTGTGAGGAGGCCACCCTCACTGACACCTCGGGGACAGCCTCTCCAGCTCCCTTGTCCACTTCAATCTCTCCTTTCTCTGGTCCACCTCTATTTATAGTTAGTACCATCCAATTTGGCATTCCATTTTTGTTGAATTATTTTACATCTGTCACTTGCCTCTCTCAAACTAGATTGTATAATTGATGCATTAAATCAGCAAATACACGAGTGCCTGCTCTGGGCGGGGCTCTGGGGCTGTGTCTCTTCCACGCTGCTGGCTTTGCAGCCCTGCAGATGGATCAGGGACAGCACCTGCCGCACAGGGGTGCTTGTGAGGGACGGCTCTTAGACTTTGCCCCTGGCATCCAGGGGCAGCTATTGAAGATAAACTTTATCTGAGTAACATGCAAATTGTTTAAGCAAAAGTGCAATGTTTTCAGTGGATTCTGAAATTCTCTCCATTTTTAGATGAAAGTAGATTTTGTTTTGGGCCTGATATAAAACAATCTTTGTCTCTACCTCCTCCCTGCCCACTCTTAACTTCAGGTTGGATCATTCCGATTTGTGGACGTTCAGCTTGTTTGGCTCTGAAGACCCCATCTCCCGTGGCTCATTTTCTTTGAAAGCCAGGGACTCCTGGAGCCTCTTTAAAGTGGCGTTATCCCTGCGCTGTGTGCCAGCCGCTGTATTCTGTACTCTTAGGGCTTGGGTCCTTCCTTTTAGGGTCTCCTTGGGGCCTAGATTCACGTAAAGCTGACCAGGTTTTTAAAAAAATCACCTAGTTAGTCCAGACTCCCATTTAATATTTTACAGCCAGGACTCGTGACTCCTGGGGCAGTGCTCATCTGCCACCTCCCATAACTTAGCTTCCATCTTTTTCAAATCATGTCTGGTGTTCATTTTCTTCCCCCAAATGTTCCTGATGCTTTGGGAATGAAAAGCGTATCCACATTTGGAAAGCTCCGAGCTCTCTGGGGGTGGGAGCAGAGCACAGACTGTTCTGTGCAGGAGGAGGGTGTCAGAGCTGGCTCTCCCAGCTGTCCCCGGTCACCCTGGGGCTGGAGCAGAGGAGCCGGAAGCTGCGCTGGCTGTGGCTGGGCCTCCAGTGCCTTGGCCCGGGAACCAGGCAGAGCAGGGCACATGCAGCCTCCCGGGACAGGGAGAAGAACTCAGGTTTGTTGAGCTCCTACTATGTGCCAGGTTCTGGATTAATAGTAGGAAAGTATTAATAATTACAGAGTTAAAAAAAAAAAAAATCATGGTAGACACCCTCTAAGCACTTGCCCCTTAACACCCTTAACCCTCACAGCAACCCTGAGAGGGAAACAGGTGGACTCCCCATTTCAGAGGAGGAGTGAAAGGTGGGTCCCGTCTCAGCCCCGGTTCTTTTGCTCCTTGCTGTCACGTGCTTGCTACACAGATTGAGGCTGGCGTGTCATTTTTGTAGGAACCCCCAGGTGCAGAGACGGCTGCAGCCGACTGAAAGAGGCTAAGGGGACCCTGGGGTGCCGCGAGGTGCCGTGGTTTGTGTGGACTGGCTCGCAGAACCAGTGTGCACGTTACAGGAGATCTTGGGACGAGCTTCTTATGTAGACAGTAGGGTTCTTTGGTATTCTGGGCACGTTCAAAAACCAGAAGTCCACAGAAAGCCTCTGTGCAAGTCTTACGCTTAAAGCTCTGCCTAGGCTACAGCAACTGGGACGTGCTGTGAGCGGCCCTCCGAGGTCATCCCCGGTGTGCCGGCCGCGGCCGCCAGGGGGCGTGGGAGCCGCGTCCTCGCCCCGGCGCTCGGGCATGCGCAGAGCCGCCTTGGGGCCCTGCCTCCCGCGCCGCCTCCAGTCTGGGGCGCCCGCCTCCCGGTCGCCTCACCACCACTCACAGGCCCAGAAATCTGCGAGGTCAGGGATCAGTGAAGAAGGGTGGACTGGCCAGCCTTCTTTTTAACCTCGGATCAGGGAGCCTCCTAAGGGAGCCCAGGGCGTTTCTAGAAAGCTGTGCCTTCGTAGGCGTTTGCACGCAGCCTGGCCGCGTTCCCGGGCCGGAGCTGACCCTCTGCCGATGTGCTGTCTCCTCTCGGCGAGGACGGTACGGAGACCTTAGAGCGCTCCGTGCATTGGTCACTTGGAAAGAGAAAGGGTGTGCAAGTATGTGTTTCTGGTCCTGGAGGTTTAGTAGAAGCTGACATGCCTTCTTTTTTTAATGGACTGACAAATCAGTGGTAGCAGAGAGCTGTATTAGTCCAAGGAGGCTTTCCTGGGGAGTTTCTTAGATGAATGTTCAGGTCTTGATGCGACAGAATCTAATTCTGACCTTTATGAATTGGACATTTGTTTATGACCATGCCTGCTAGGGGTCCCAATGCCTAGGACAGGCAGACAATCACTGGCAGTGCTGCTGGGGGCCTCATCCCAGCTCTGTGGACTTGCAGTGGTAGTTGGCTCCTTGGATCAGAGCTCAAGATGTGGCTGCCAGTATCCCCTCGATGACCTTGGGCAAATCGTGAACCCTCTCAGAGGTTGAGTTTCCTCCTCTGCCTAGTGAGAGGAAGAGGGAAGATAAAGGATCCAGTTTTTTTCCTTGGAAAGCTACTTGTCTTTTTTCTTTTTGAAACCCTGTGATTCCTTCAGGTGCCATGAAAAGAGTAGTTTTATTGAAAAGTCCATGGGTGTAGGAAATGGGGTGGTAGAGATGGGGCCAGGGGAGTACTCGCCGAGTGCTTTTGCCTGTGTGTAAACCCCAGAAAATGTGGGAGTAGGGGTGTAAGAGTGGACGGAGCTGTGAGGCCCATGGCCTGGTGGAGATGGGCTGGCAAGCCTGGTGCCAGCTGTGTGTCTCCACTCAGTGACCTCTCAGGCCTCTCCGCATCTAGATTAAGAATTCTGTGAATGGGGGGAGGCAGGTGCTGTATTGCATGTAGCCACTCATCTCAGGTTGCTAGTCAAAGCTTCCTGTTTATATTTAGATGGTGTAAGAAGAGTAAGAGCCCTTTTGCTGCCATTGACCCATATTCATATTTAATGTCGGTTGTGTTAGTAGACTCCTCATTGGTTCTCTTTTTAGAAGCAAGCAGAGACTCAAAGGGCCCAAGGAAAAAGTTTGGGGGCTGGAGCCCTCGTGAAGGTCCACTGAGGTGCCTGTTCTGTGATGCCATGTCTGTTTCAGCGATGCACTTTTTACATCGTTTTGAAAATGTCTTTTTCCTCCACTCCACCGGAGGTGGAGCTTCCGGAGGGAAAAGACCACGCCTGCTCTGTGAAGCCCCGCACCCACCAAGCACTGCGCACAGTGGGTGCTCAGTGAGGATTTGTTCAATGAAGAAAGGACGGGCAGGTCTCTTCACTGGCAGCACTGGCTCCTGGCTGTAGGTGAGGCACCCAGGGCTACACTCTGCACTGTGGGGATCACCTTGGGTGATCAATCCACTTCCTTTAGAAAAGAAACCAGAACCCAGGCCAAAGTGTACATGGCATTATGTATGTTAAGGCTGAGGGTCTGTGCTACAGTGTTAACTTGGCTTAATTCAGAGTGAAGGGAGTTTGAATGATTTTTATTTTCTTCTTCATGCTTCTCTGTATCTTTCAGGCACCCCTCAAAAAACTGAGGACTGTCGCCCTGGCCGGTTTGGCTCAGCGGTTAGAGCGTTGGCCTGCGGTCCAGAGAGACCCGGGTTCGGTTCCCGCTAAGGGCATATACCTCGGTTGCAGTTTGTCCCCGGCCCTGGTTGGTCGAGCGGGTGGCAGCCACTCGATGTGTCCCTTTCACAGTCAGTGTTTCTCTCTCTCTCTCCCTCCCGCTCTATCTGAACAAAAAAATGGAAAAATGTCCTCGGGTGAGGATAAAAAAAACCAAAAAACTGAGGACCGTCACTGCCAGGAAAGGTGCTTGCTAACGACAGTACTTACTGTTCATCCAGTACATATTTATTATACGCCAGGCACTGAGCTAAGCCCCATGATAATAAACTGGAGCAAACGCTGTTATTCTCATTTGCTTGATGAGGTAACAGGGGCTCCGAGATGCTGAGTAGCTTGCCGAGAATCACAGAGCTAGTGAAAGGAGAAGCCAGGGTTTGAATCCAGGTCTGTCTACTCAAAGGTCCATGTGTTTTCACTTCTTACTATTTTTACCCAACAGTTTGGGAATTTGAGACGAGATATGATTTTTAGCACAAAGATTAAAATAAAACATAGGATTACTGTATAACCTACAAATTCTATTCTACGTATGTATCCAAGAGAACTGAAAATATATATCCACCAAACAACTAGTACATAAATATTCATAGCGACATTCTTCATGATATTCAAAAAGTTTAAACAACCCAAATGTTTATCAACTGATGAACGGATAAATAAAATGTGTTACATTCAGCCTGGCTGGTGTGGCTCAGTGGACTAAGTGTGGTTCCGTACACCAAGAGGTTACTGGTTCGATTCCCAGTCAGGGCCATGCCCCGGGTGCGGGCTTGACCGATGTTTCTCTCTCATCTATGTTTCTATCTTCCTCTTCCTCTCCCTTCCTCTCTCTATAAAAGAGCAATAAAAATACATTTTAAAAAATGTGTTATATTCATACAGTGGAACATTATCCAGCAATAAAACAGAATGGAGTGTTTGAAACTAGATAGAGATGGAGGTTTGCAATATTATGACTAATAAAAGCCACTGAATTGTTCACCTTAAAGTGGTTAATTTTGTTATGTGGATTTCACCTCAATTTTAGAAAAAGGAATGAAGTTCTGACACTTGCTGCCGCAGGTATGAACCTTGAAAACATGCTGAGTGAAAGAAGCCAGATAGAAACGATCACATATTGTGTAATTCAGCTTATATGAATAACCAGAATAGGCAAATCCGTAATGCAAGTGGATTCATTGTTGCCAGGATCTGGGAGGAGGGTGGAGTGGGAGTAACTGCTAATGGCTATGGGATTTTTGGGGGATGATGAAAATATTCTGGAATTAGCTAGTGGTCATGGTCCCACAACTATGTGACTATACTGAACCCACTGGATCATACACTTCGAAAGGGTGAATTTTGTGGTACATGAATGACCCGGCCCGCAGGTCGAGCAACGAGGACTCTAGAGGGGGAGTGAGGATGAGGAGGGACAAGAGACACGAGAAATGGAGACAAGATAGGATTCTGATCAAGTCTCGTTTATTCAGGGGGAGTTCACATAAGATATAGGGGGAAAAACAGGTGAAACAGTTAATGAGTATCCCACCTGAAGCAAATTCCAGTAAATACCCCAGGTGGAACAAATGATAAGCAAAGAATGGAGTAAACAGTTATCTAGAGGAATGCAGACACTGTATGCAGAGAGACCCCGCCCTGGGGCCGAGCCGGCAGAGCAGACTGCAACAGAATGGATGCCATGCAAAAGTCTCCCACACATGAATAATAGCTCAATAAATTGTTATTAAAATGTATATAAAAATAATATAACAAATGAATAAAATGCTCCCACTTGGAGACCTTCCAGCTTACTGTTACCTGACTCTAACAGTGATGCGAAGAATCATGATGGGCCCCGTGCCAGGGACTGTTCTAAGCACACGGCGTTTTACCTGTAAAGTCAGCTGGGGATTAGGAACCAGGGGATCTGGCTCCTGAGCCCAAGTCTTAGCCACTACCTAGCACTGCTTTGCATATACAGACACACGGACAACCAGAGGTATGGGAGAGTGTAATGTAAAGGTTAAGAGCAAGAATTCAGGAGTTAGCGTGTCTGTCTGGAGTCCTAGCTCTGCCATTTCTAGTTGTGTAATCTTGGGTGAGTCACTTAACAGTTCAGAATCCTGTTCCCTCATCTTGAACACAGAATGACAGTAAATCCTCCCTCGTTCTTGTGAAGGTTAGAAGAATTATGTCCAACTCTCAGAACAGTGTCTGGCATGTAGCTAGCACTCACTATATGTTTTTACTAGTATGTGGTTACTAAGCAGGTTACATTCACATTGCAAACTCATATGTGAGCTTTTCAGGTTGAATGAGCATCTCATTTGCTCACAGAATTGCAGAAGGGACACTGAGAGATCATGCGCTCTAGCAGGTGAGTGTCTAATTCAGGGCCTGGCATACTCTTCTTTTATGAGTGACGTGTGTGTGTGTGTGTGTGTGTGTGTGTGCACATGCACAAGACAGCAATTTTTAAAAGCACCCAGGAGGGGCCAAATGTGGCTCCCAGCCCACAGACCATCAGAACTCATGGAAGCTCTGGATTGACAGGGATGTCCCAGGAGATCCAGGGCAACACTGCACCCCGCCCCCACCCAGGCTTTATGGTTTCCATCAGCTGCCTCCTGTCCATGCGCTGTGCAGGGGCTCGTCTTGTCACTCAGCTGAGTACATCTGTACATCTGACACCTGTGGGAGTGCAGCCACTATAGACGTGAGAACGCAGGACCAGTGGTCCAGGGCTGCCTTTGCCAGGACTGTGCTTTGAGGATCCTGAATCTCTTTTCCTGAGTGTCTTTCCAGCCTCGGACATTGAAATCCCTGGAAATTGTCCCCATGCCTTTGAAGTCCATACCACAGGGCTGGGTTATCGAGACATGGCATGATAATACAGTTTTTCTGGTACTTCCAGTTATAGACTCCCCTGGGGGTCATGTTGCACAAAGCAACAGGGTGTACCTTTCCCAGGCTTGACTGCCGGAGATGCATCAGAGAAATCAGGAAACTGCCATATGTCGTGGTACATCGATCACATAATTATGTTTTATCACCTTTTATTGTGTTGCATAACTTCATAAGCAGTTAATTCCCTGTTCACTTTAATGCGATTAAAAAATCAAAATATTTATTTTGACTGTTAATCCTCTAAAGTTATACAGCTAAGGTGATATCCCTTCGGTTCAGCCCTAGCTAACTCAGACAAGGAGCGGAGGCTCTCGATCCAGGGGATTGCCTGGGGTGGTGCAGCTCTGGGTAGAAGAAAGAAATCGCTGCCCTGGGGCTCTGGACTTTGATTTCTATGCCTTTACCATTTGAAACTCATTTTTATTGTCATTGCTCTTACCGGGCACTGAATATGCTGTCAGCAGCTCAGTGGGCACCGGATATTGTGAGCAGGGCGTTGTAGCAGATAGACCAGGGGTCAGCACTCGGCTTTCTCATTTACTGGCTGTGGAGCCCTAGCTCAGCCTAATCTAAGGTCTGTTAACACCCTCCTTGCAGGCTGGCCGTGGGGATTACGAACGGTGCCTGTCAAACCCTGGCACAGTGCTGGGTGCTGACGAATGAACCTTTTATATTGGGACTGTTCGGTCTCACACACCCAGGTCAGGCTCCCAGCCGAGGGACCCTGAGCGAATGTGAGGTGTTAACCCCTGCGTGACCACTGGAGGCTTTGGCAAAGGGATATGCAGCTCCCGCCTCCTCGGCCAGCGCTCTGGGATGGCTAGCCCTTGGGGAAGGAGAATGGAGCTCCTTTTCCCAGAGGACGAAACCTTGGTGTGGAAGGAAACGGAGCAGTCCCGCTGGCTGTATTGGGCTCCGTAAGTCACACCTAAATAGAACACTTCCAAGGCCGAGCACACTTGAACTTTTAAACTGTCCAGGGTCCACCCGGCCAGTTTGACATAGCGTTCGGAGCATCGGCCTGTGGACCAAAGAGTCGTAGTTTTGATTCCAGTCAAGGGCACATGCCTCGGTTTCGGTTCATCCCTGGCCCTGGTCAGGGTCGTGCAGGAGGCAACAAATTGATGTGTTCCTCTCACATCAATGTTTCTTTCTCTCTCTCTCTCTCTCTCTCTCTCTCTCTCTCTCCCTCCCTCCCTCCCTCCCTCCCACTCTATATGAAGATAAATGGAAAGATATCCTCAGATGAGAATTAAAAATAACTAAACAAACTGCCCAGGGTCCGAGCCCGCTCCCCAGCTGCCTGGAGCCCCCCCCCCAGCTGTGACGCCCCCGCCTCCTGGCGTCCGGGCAGCGCCTTTGCTTTGGACACAGACTCAGCAGTGCTGGCTCCCTCTTGGAAGCTACCTGGGGCAGGGTACGTTTGCCCAGGCTCCTGGCCGCCTTTTAATTTCCAGAGCTGGCCCCAGCCCAGACCTTAGGCAAGTCACTTAGCTTTCCTGACTCCTCCTTTCCCACAACGTCGGAAGGAGATGGCACCCGGGACACGGCCAGCCAGGCTGCTGCACAGAGAGGCGCTTCGGAAGCACTCAGGTGTGACCGGAATGGTGTTCTCATCACTGATCTATTTACAATGTGTTTCCCTCATGGACGGCACCTGTCAGAAGTGAATCTATTGTGGGAACTCCCTCTGGTGGGAGGGAGATCAGTGTGGGTTCCAGTGGCCACTCCGCAGTCTTTACGGCACAGCACGAGCTCCCCAGTTTCTTCACCCGTGCTTTGAAGTTGGCCTTGAGGGTTGGTCAGAAGCGCTTGATTTCTACTCTTTTTGTACACAGCTTTGATTCTAGACATGCAGATCTTTTTATTTATTTATTTTTATCCTCACCTGAGGACATTTTTGCATTTATCCTCAGATAGAATGAGAGGGAGAGAAGCAGGAAGAGAGAGAAAGAAACATCGATGTGAGAGAGACACATCGAGTGGCTGCCACCCACACGACCCCAACCGGGGCCAGGGACAAACTGCAACTGAGGTACATGCTCTTAGCGGGAACCAAACCCAGGACTGTCAGGTCTGCAGGCCGACACTCCAACCGCTAAGCCAAACTGGCCAGGGCGACATGCAGATCTTTTTTAAAAAACTGATTTTAGAAAAACATCAATTTATTATTTCACTTGTTTATGCATTCATTGGTTGATTCTTTTTTTTTTAATCCTCACCCGAGGATATTTTTTCTTAGGTAGAGTGGCAGGGAGGGAGGGGGAGAGAGAGAGAGAAACATCGATGTGAGAGAGACACATCGATTGGTTGCCCCCTGCATGACCCCAACTGGAGCAGGGGACTCAAAGCTGCAACCCAGGTATGTGCTTTTGACTGGGAAGGAATCAAACCCATGACCCTTTGGTCTGCTGGCTGACCTCGTTTAACCACAGCAAAACCAGCCAGGGCCATTGGCTGATTCTTGTATGTGCCCTGACTAAAGATCAAACACACAACCTTGGCATATTGGGACAACGCTCTAACAAGCTGAGCCACCCAACGGGCAGAGCTTATTGAGGTATTGCTGTCACACTGGTTATTTATCCAGTCGGTATGTGCTTTTTTGTCATGCATTTTCTGGAAAAAAGAAAGTAGCTAAAAACATTATTGATAATAGCTCTCCAGACCGACAAGGCGTTATCTGACATTTTGATGAGAGCCAGTTTGGGCCGCGACCTCAGGACTTTGCCTCTCAGACAGTGTTGGTCTGATCCCAGACACTTGAAATTGTGAATAGTCCAGTCCAGAGAGCCTATCGCAGCTTTTGACAGAAAATTAGATATTCTGGAACTGAGCTACATGGCCACAAATTTCCTGTGGTGCATCCACACTCTGCTATTGCTTTGTCATGTGCCCAGTGGCACAGGCGATGAATGTGATAGCATTTGGGAGAAGGAAAAGAACAATGTTCACTATAAAGAGCCTCCTACCCAAGGATGGACTCCTTGCTGGGGACCCGTTTGCCAGCCGAGACCGTGAGTGTCCACCTATCTGCCTAGTTGGAACATAAACTCACAGAAGATTCCGGTCTCTTCTCACAGTGCAGTATTAAATGTCATACCTGGTTTAATATTCTGACCAACTGTGAATGTTCATAGACTGCAGCCCTAGGTGACTGGGTATCAATGTTTCAGAACTCAAAATATAGCTGTAGTCTAACTGCATCCAACTGGATTTGACTTTTCTTTGATTCCGTGGACGTAGCAGGTCCCAGAGGGCCTCGGTCATCTGGAGCAGGGGACTCAAAGCTGCAACCCAGGTATGTTCCCTTGACTGGGAAGGAATCAAACCCATGACCCTTCGGTGAGTTGTCATGATCTGAGTAGCTGCAGTACAAAGTGCCAAAGAGGAGACCTGTTTCCTTCCTGGCCCTGCAACACTCTGGAGAATGTGTTTTCTTTATATTAAACCTCTGATACCAACTTGCTCATTTTTTTTTTGTTGCTTCTCACACAAGCAGAAGGCAGATTATGAAACAACTTGTCTCTTTTTGTTGTTTTCTGGTGGCTTTGATTTTGCACAAAGGAGAGTTTAGAGCACACTTTGGGAGCTTCAGTCAAGTGCCTGCTTTTGAGTGGTTCTGGAGCTGTTCTACCAAATGGTAAATTTGTTCAGTTTCTCTTGTATTCTTCAAAGAAATTTTCAAGAGTTTGTAAGAGAGTTTGCACTGGAGAGGCTGCTGAGTGAACTCTTTTGCAACTGCAGAAACAACTTTGGCTCCAAATGGAAAGGGAATTAAGCACCTAGGACTGGTGAGACATTAAAACAGTTATTATAGCCCAGCCTGTGTGGCTCAGTGCATTGAGCGTTGTCCTATGGACTGTGAGGTCCCAGTTCAATTTCTGGTCAGGGCACGTGCCCGGGTTGTGATCTCGATCCCCAGTAGGGGGTGTGCAGGAGGCAGCTGATCAATGTTTCTGTCCCTCTGTAAAAAATCAATAAAAACATTTTTTTAAAAAAACAAAAAACAGTTATTACAACTGTATTCCTTATGTTCAAAAGTTTAGTGGAGACATGGAAGTTAAAAATAGACCCAAATCAAATTTCTAGAGATGAAGACTACAATATGTGAGATGAAAAATACATAGCAGTAGAAACTATCCAAAATGAAACAAAGAAAAATTAAAAAAAAAAAGTGGAAAGAGCATAAGTGAGCTGTGGGTAACTTAAGGTGGACTAATATGTGTGTAATTGGAGTCTCCTAAGGGAGAAGGAGAGTTAACAAAAAAAATTTGAAGAATTTTTGAATGAAGAAATAATGACTGCACATTTTTCAGATTTGATGAGAACGCTAAGCCCTTAGATCCAGAAAGCTCAGAGAAGCCCAGGCACAGGAAACATGGAGGAAACTAACCCAAAGCATTTCATAATCCAAACTGCTCACAACCAGTGATACAATAAAATCATAAAAGCAGCCAGAAAAAAGGGCACATTACAGGCAGATGAACAAACATGAAGGTGACAGCAGATTTATGGTCAGAAACTATGAGTGAGAACACAGTGGTGCAAACCTTTAGAGAGGGTGGGGAGGGCGGGCAGAGGAAGCAAACTGCCAGCCAACAAAAATATTTCTCAAAAACAAAGCCTTCTTCAGACACCGTGACTGAAGGAAATCGCCATCAGCAGAACTGCACTGTAAGAAATGTTAAAGGACCCCCTCTGGGGAAGGAGGGACATGATGCCAGAAGGAAACATGAACCTACACAGAGGAATGAAGAGCACCGGAAGTCACGGCTGTATCGGTGACAGCGTTTCCCCACTATTTCAGTGTCTTTAAAAGATGATTGACTATTTCAACAAAAATAATAACCATGGAGGGTGGGATATGGTTATCACCTGCGAAACAGTAAAATGTATAGAATAAGAGAATAAAGACTGGAAAGAGGGAAATAGAAATATGTGATTAAAAAGGTGTTATATGTGCAATGATTTAATAACTTTTGAAGTAGATTGTGTTAAGTGAAACCTTAAAGGCAACCACCAACAGTTAGTTAGGCTCAATACTTCAGTAAATGAACAGGCAGACAGTGGTCGGCAAGGATGAGGAACCTCGTAACAGCCTAGGCGATTTGTAAATAAAATGTCTTTATTTAGCTATTTCTTACAAACATATTCTTACTACGCAAACCACCAGTTATGCTTCTTGGTGTAACTATGTCCACGTAAGACCTGTGCATGAATGTTTACAGTAGCTTTATTCACAATTGCCCAAACTCGGAAGCAAGATGATACCTTTGAATAGATTAGTGGGTAAGTGGATTATTATTTAGCAGCAAAAAGGAATGAACAATCAGGCCACAAAGGGACATGAAGGGACCTTAACTAGTATTGCTAAGTGAAAGAAGCCAGTCTGAAAAAGGTGATATACTGCATGATTGCAGCTATATGACATTCTGGAAAAGGCAAAACGTCAGAGACAGTAGAAATGAGTGGTCACCGGGGTTCTGGGAGGAGGGGACGTAGGGATCAATAGGTGAGGCGTGGGGCGTTTTTAGGGTGGTGAATCTATTGTGTACAACACGGTAATGGTGGATACTTGACATTATCAAAGCATTTGCCAAAACTCAGAACTGCACACCACAAACAGTGAACCCGAAGGTAAACTATGGACTTGAGTTGATAAAAATAAAACAAACTAAAACTACAACAACAAAAATATTGACGCACTGACAAAATGTAGTTTGTTACGTGCCACCCTTACCCCCATAAAGCTGTTAAGGCATCAAAGTCTTCAGCTGAGGCGCACCGGCAGAGCGGTACCTCTGGGCTCGCGGCCGTGTCCTGCATTCCTGGCTCCTTGGGCGGAGAGGCGGCCTCTCCTTCCCGGGCAGTGCAGTCACCTCCCCACCTGCCATGACTTTCTGCAGCCCGGAGGGGCTGTCACCTTTAAGAGCAACTTGGATGAGCTAATCTGAAAAGGATGTATGTGAGACTTTGGGTCACTTTCTGATGTTTGTAGTGTGTCTAACCCTCTTCTGGAGTGGTATTCACTCTGAAAATCAGCGACTAATCCAAAGGCCTGGATTCTGGTTCCTGTGGTCCCAGTAACTGACCTTCAGGTTTGGGTTTGGGGCAGGTCACTTCCTTTACCATGGCAGACCTCAGCTTCTGCATCTGTGCAGTGAGTGGGTTTTCCAGGGTCTCTTTCTGGCCCCTGCCAGCTGCAGACCCCATTTCTGTCAATAGTAACCCTCACACTCTTACCGTGAGAGGGATGTGTGTGTACGTGTATCTCGGGCACTTGGTGCCGCAGAAGCCTCATTTGGTACAAAGGCACCAGAGCCCCTCCGCACAGACTTCTCTCTGCCTCTGGTGGGTAGAGCCCTGAGTCCGACTTGCTCTAGCCCAGTTGCCCAGAGCAGGGCAGAGGCTGCAGCCGCTGCTCTCAGCATTATTGTTTTTTAGCCTTTCATACATCCTAGCCCTGAAACCCTCTGGGCTGAGACTTCTTCTCCATTGCAAAGAAAAGTCCACAAATGAAGTTCTGGGTGTTTTTCTAGCCCAGAACTGAGAGGTGGTCCGTGGTATGATTGTTACCCCAAACTCTGAGGCTGAGAGTTGGAAGATTTTCCTTGTAACTGAGCCTCCTGAGAGCATCTAAAAATGTTTTTATGTTCCATTGGTTAAGTGTGTAATTTGAGATAGAAAATATTCTTTAGCTAGTATTGCTCTGTGGGCCTAACTTTATTTACCTTTAAAATTCTTCAAGGACCTTGGGACATACATTGATTGAGAAGCTCTGCTCATTTTGAATGGGGCCATGGTGATCAAGTTCTCAAGCTGGATATCAAAAATCAAGGGTGCTTTGTAGATAGTTAGGGGCCGCGTTCATCTGTAACTTACGGACGCTCTTTTTAATGTTCCATTTGTCCTTAAAGAGAGAAGACAGAGAATCTGCTTCTCTGACCGTTTGTGATCCCACCTTCTAGAGCAGTAGTTTAAAATTCAAGTCCCATGAAAAGCAACTCACCCAGTTTTTCTGTTTCTTTCTTTTTTCCTTTTTCTTTTTAGGACTTTGTTTAGAGAAATTGCCTATTTCCTCTTCTACCAGTAATCTCCATGTGGACCGGGAGCAGGATGTCATCACCTGTTATGAGAAAGCAGGTGACATTGCCCTCCTGTACCTCCAAGAGATAGAAAGGGTAAGTGAGGACCATGTGTTTGTTCCAGCGGACAGTTGTTTTTAAATTTCAAATCAAATTGTAGAGAACGGTGGTCAACCACTGGAAAGCCTTCAACCTGTCTGCCTCTGGGCACACAGTTCTTCCTACTGTCTTCTTACTCAGATGCCTAGGGACTCTGGTGGTGACTGAGGGGTCCTGTGAAAATAGGTGGGTCAGTGTTTGGGAGGCATTTGAACATCCTCCGAGCAGAAATGACAGTGTGCATATGCCCTTAGCACCCTGAAGCTGGCTAATTATTTCCGTCCTCCTTCGCAAAGTGGTTGGTCTTCATTTGTACTTGCGTGGACTGTATGTCAGCACAGTGTACATCTGGGTTTGGGAGGCGTAACCTCGTTGGTTACGCCAGAGGTCTGCTGGGGACTCATCCGACCTGCTTGGAGCAGGTTGTGTATCCCCTGAGGCCATCTGGGATGGTTTCTCCCAGCAGTCACTGGTTTGCCTGTGGTGTGGGGAATGGAGGCCAGCAGCTGACAGCAGGGCCACCTGACCAGAGAAGGGGTGAGCCAGAGACCCTGAGCCCACACCCTCAGGCGGAGGAATCAGGAGGCAGGGTGGGGCTGGGGAGGTGTGTGTCCTGTGTCTGTTTAGAAGGACGCTGTCTTTGGCTCTGCTCCTTACTGAGTTCCTTCACTTCTCAGCCTCAGTTTTCCCGTCTGTAAGAGGGGCATACTAATGGTTCCTACTTCATGGCATTCTTGTGGGGATTATAAAAGGCCATGTAAACAAGGCTGTTAGCCCAGGAGTCTTGGTAAATGTCACTGATTTATACTGACAGCAACAGCTGCGAGCCGTCTGCCCCCAGCAGAGTTTTCTGGAGTTCTAACCACGGCTTGACACCGAAAGTTCCCCCTCAGACCCGGAGCTGCATACTGTGAGAGATGTGGGAATGGTCAGAAATCCTGTGACACTTTGAAAAGGACCACAGCCTTGCCTCCCATCAATGCTGTGGGTTCTCTGTCTCCCTGAGGTTAGAACAGAGAGGGACTACCAGAGTCTCATTAGTGTTTGTTATTTGATAAGTGTACAGACTGGAAGTAATTTTTCTTATAAATCTTTTGTATGTCAATGTGTGATGGGGATCAGAATTGCCTGTAAGAGGCAGGGAGCATAGGGTGAGAGCCACCAAGAGAGGAGGTGATGAGACCCTGGGCTGTACAAAATGGGTTATAAATCATAGTTGGACATGTCTGGGAGTTCAGGAAGATATTGGACCATCTTGCCAAAATGTTTTATCTGAAGGCTGCTATGAGAAAGGAATTTTTTTGCAATTTTTACTAATTTATTTTTATTACAGATGTTTCTCCTTTCCCCCCCTAGACACCCTCCTCCTGATGCCCCCCTCAGCATCATTATCTATGTCCATTGGTTATGCATACGTGCATATAAGTTCTTCGGTTTATCTCATCCCTCCCCCCTACACTCCTTCTCTGAGGTTTGTCAGTCTGAACCCTACTCCTTTCTATGTCTCTGGGTCTATTTTGTTCATCAACTTATTTTATTCATTATATTCCACAGATAAGTGAGATCATGTGGTATTTGTCTTTCTCTGATTGGCTTAGCATAATACTCTCCAGGTCCCTCCATGTCGTCTCAAAGGATATAAGATCGTTCTTTCTTACGGCTGCATAGTACTCCATTGTGTATATGTACCACTGCTTTTTTATCCACTCGTCTACCGATGGACACTTGGGCTATTTCCAGATCTTAGCAATTGTAAATAGTGCTGCTATGAACATCTATTCTTTCTGATTGGTGTTTCAGGCTTCTTAGGGTATATTCCTAGAACTGGGATCACTGGGTTAAATGGCAGTTTAATTTTTAATTTTTTTTGAGGTAACACCATATTGTTTTCCATGGCGGCTGCACCAGTCTGCATTCCCACCAGCAGTGTACTAGAGTCCCCTTTTCTCCACACCCTCGCCAACATTTGTTGTTTGATGATTTGTTGATGGCAGCCATTCTGACAGGTGTGAGGTGATACCTCATAGTTGTTTTAATTTGCGTCGCTCTGATGATTAGTGATGTTGAACATTTTTCATAGTCTCTTGGCCATTTGTATGTCCTGTTTGGAGAGGTGTCTATTTAGGTTCTCTGCCCATTTTTTAAATTGGGTTCTTTATCTTCCTTTTGTTGAGTTGTATGAGCACTCTATATATATTGGAAATTAACCCCTTATCTGATATATCAATGGCAGTTATGCTCTCCCATATAGTGGGTTGCCTTTCCATTTTGACAGTTGTTTCTTTTGCTGTGAAGAAGCTTTTTAATTTGATATAGTCCCATTTATTATTTTTTTCATTTGTTTCTCTTGCCTTAGGCATTGTATCATTGAAAATTCTGCTGCGTGTGATGTCTGAAATTTTGTTGCCTACATTTTCTTCTAGGATTTTTATGGATTCACGAGTCACATTTAAGTCTTTTATCCATTTTGAGTTTATTCTTGTGTATGGTGTAAGTTGGTTGTCTAGTTTAATTTTTTTGCAGGTAGCTGTCCAATTTTCCCAACACCGTTTATTAAAGAGGCTGTCTTTACTCCATTGTATGTTCTTGCCACCTTTGTCAAATATTAATTGAACATAATGTCTTGGGTCAATTTCTGGGTTCTCTGTTCTGTTCCACTGGTCTATATGCCTCTTCTTGTGCCATTATCAGGCTGTTTTGATTACAGTGGCTTTGTAGTTAACCTGATATCCAGTATTGTGATCCCTCCTACTTTGTTTCTCAAGATTGCTGTGGCTATTCGAGGTCTTTTTTTGGTTCCATATAAACTTTTGAAGTACGTATTTGTTCTAGTTCTGTGAAATATGTCATTGGTATTTTAATGGGGATTGCATTGAATCTGTAGATTGTTTGGGGTACTATGGACATTTTAGTGATGTTAATTCTTCCAATCCATGAACAAGGTATATGCTTCTACTTTTTTATATCTTCCGATAGTTCTTTTTGCAGTGTCCTGTAGTTTTCTGCAAATAGATCCTTCTTTGGCTAAGTTTATTCTTAGGTATCTTAATTTTTTTTTTTTCTTTTGCCACAATTGTAAATGTGATTGCTTTTTAGTTTCTCTTTCTGTGTGTTCATTGTTGGTGTATAAGAATGCCATCGATTTCTTGATGTTAATTTTGTGTCCTGCTACTTTGCCAAATTCATTTATTAAATTTAGTAGATTTTTGATGGAGTCTTTAGGATTTTCTATGTACAATATCATGTCATCTGCAAATAATGACAGTTTACTTCCTCTTTGCCAACTTGGATCCCTTTTATTTTTCCTTCTTGTCTAATTGCTGTGGCTAAGACTTCCAGTACTATGTTAAATAAGAGTGGCTAAAGTGGGCATCCCTGTCTTGTTCCTGTTCTTAAGGGAAATGCTTTTCATTTTTGCCCATTGAGTATGATGTTGGCTGTAGATTTTTCATATATGGCCTTTATTATGTTGAGATATAATCTCTCTAGTCCCACATTGCTGAGCCTTTTTATCAGAAATGGATGCTGGATTTTGCATTTTCAGCGTCTATTGATATGATCGTATGGTTTTTATCTTTCATTTTGTTTATGTGATTGATCACATTTATTGATTTGCAAATATTGTACAAGTCTTGCATCCCTGGGATCAATCCCACTTGGTCATGGTGAATAATTTTTTAATGTATTGCTGGATCCAATTTGCTAATATTTTTTAAGGATTTTGGCATCTATGTTCATCAGGGATATTGGCCTGTTGTTTTCTTACTTTGTAGTGTCTTTATCTGGTTCTGGAATTAGAATTATGCTGGCCTCATAAAACAAGTTTGGAAGTCTTCCTTGTTCTTGAATTTTTTGGAATAGTTTGAGGAGAATGGGTGTTAGTTCTTCTTTGAATGTTTGGTAAAACTCCCTGATAGATAGTTTTCTATCTCTTCCCGGTTCAGTTTAGGGAGACTATGTGTTTCTAGAAATTTGTCCATTTCACCTAGATTGTTCAATTTGTTGGTGTATAATTCTTCATAGTATTTGTTAGCAATCCTTTGTATTTCTGTGGTGTCAGTTGTTACTTCTCCTCTTTCATTTCTGATTTTGTTTACTTGGGTTCTCTCTCTTTGTCTCTTGGTGAGTCTAGCTAAGGGTTAATCAATCTTGTTTAGCTTTTCACAGGACCAGCTCTTTGTTTCATTGATCTTTTGAATTTTTTTTAGTCTCTATGTTGTTTATTTCTGCCCTGATCTTTACTATTTATTTCCTTCTACTTGCTCTGGATTTTTCTTTTTGTTTGCTTTCTAGTTCTTTAAGTTGTGAGGTTAGATAGTCAATTAGAAATTTTTCTTTTTATTTTTTCTTTTTATTCTTACCCAAGGACATTTTTGCATTTATCTTCAGATGGAGTGGGAAGGAGAGAAGGAGGAAGAGAGAGAGAAACATCGATGTGAGAGAGACACATTGAGTGGCTGCCACCTGCATGACCCCAATTGAGGCCAGGGACAAACTGCAACCAAGGTATGTGCCTTTGGCGGGAACTGAACCCAGGACTCTCTGGTCCACAGACCAATGCTCTAACCGCTGAGCCAAACCAGCCAGGGCTAGAAATTTTTTCTGTTTCTTTAGGTAGTCCTGTACTGCTATGAACCTCCCTCTCAGGACTGCTTTCGCTGCATCCCATAGATTTTGTGTTGTTGTATGTTCATTTTCATTGGTTTCCAGGAAGTTTTTAATTTCTTCCTTGATCTTCTTGGTAACCCATTCATTGTTAAATAACATGCTATTTAGCCTCCATGTGTTTAAATGTTTTTTCGTGTTTTTGTTGTAATTGATTTCTAGTTTCATGCCATTGTGATCTGAGAAGATGCCTGATATGATTTCAATCTTCTTGAACTTGTAGAGACTTAGTTTATGTCCTAACATGTGGTCTCTCTTTGAGAATGTCCCATGTGCACTTGAGAAGAATGTGAATTCTGCAGTTTTGGGGTGTAATTCTTTATAGATATCTATTAAATCCATTTGATCTAGTGCATCATTTAGAGTCTCTGTTTCCTTGTTAATTTTTTTGTCTAGAGGATCTATCCAGTGATGACAGCGGGGTATTGAAGTCCCCTACTATAATTGTATTGCTGTCGATTTCTCCTTTGAAGTCCTCCAGAAGATTTTTAATATATTTTGGTGCTCCTATATTGGGTGCATATATGTATACTAAGGTTATATCTTCCTGTTGGATAGATCCTTTCAATATTATGTAGTGGCCTTCTTTGTCTCTAGTTATGGCCTTCATTTGAAATCTATTTTATCGGATATGAGTATTGCTATCCCAGATCTTACTTCCTTTTCATTTGCTTGGAAGACTTTTTTTCCATCACTTCACTTTCAACCTATGTGAGTCTTTTATTGTGAGGTGGGTCTCTTGTAAGCAACATATATATGAGTCATGCTTTCTTATCTAACCAGCTATTCTGTGTCTTTTGATTGGAGCATTTAATCTATTTACATTTAAGGTTATTATTGATATGTACTTAATTATTGCCATTTTTGTTTAGTGTGGTTGTATTTTTCTTCCTATTTCTTCTAATTAAAGCAGTCCTTTTAACATTTCTTACAGTGTTGGTTTGGTGCTAATATATTCCCTTAGTTTTTTTTTTTCTGTCTGGGAAGTTCTTTCTTTGACCTTCTATTTTGAATGATAGCCTTGCTGGATAGAGTAGTCTTGGACTCAGATCCTTGTTTTTCATGACCTTGATTATTTCATGCCTTTCCCTTTTGGCCTGTAGTGTTTCTGTTGAGAAGTCAGCTGATAGCCTTATGGGGTTTCCTTTGTAGGTAGCCTGTTGTTTATCTCTTGCTGCCTTTTGGGTTCTCTCTTTGTCTTTCATTTTTAGCATTTTAATTATTATGTGTCTTGGTGTGGGCCTGTTTGGGTTCTTACTTGAGGCTCTCTGTGCTTCTTGTACTTGTTAGCCTTTTTCCTTCACCAAGTTAGGGAAGTTTTCTGTCATTATATCTTCAAATATTTTCTCTAACACTTGTTCATTTTCTTCTTCTTCTGGAACTCCTATGATACGGATATTGTTACATTGCATATTGTCCCATAGTTCTCTTAAGCTGTCTTCCTTTTTTTAATTGTTTTTTCTTTTTGGTTCTCCGATTGGGTGATTTTTTTCTACCCTGTCTTCTAATTCACTAATCTTGTTTTCAGCTTTCTCTGTTCTGCTTGTTATTCCTTCCAGTGTATTGTTTATTTCTGCTATGTGATTCTTTATTTCCAATTGATTGGTGTTCAATGTTTATTTTGTTGGGTTTTTTTGGTATGTGCCCCTAGCAGGAACCGAACTCAGGACTCTCTGATCCGCAGGTCGCTGCTCCTACTGCTGAGCCAAACCGGCCAGGGCTCAATGTTTCTATATTTTTACTCATGCTGTTGAATTCTTTACTAATGCTGTTGAGTTTCCTCATTATTATCATTCTGAACTCTACCTCTGATAACTTGCTTGACTTCATTTCATTTATCTCTTCTTCATTAGAGTTCTCTTGTTCTTTCATTTGGGATTTGTTTCTTTCTTTCACCATTTTAGCTGGCTCAGTGGGTTTTGGAGTCTGCCAAATTTTCCCTGTGGGTGTTGGTGTTCCACTGCTTGTGGCTCCCTCTACTGGGTTTGGAAGAGTGTTGAAGGAGCCATGTTAACCACCACTGTCAAGTCTTACTTTCCTGGATAGATTTGAAAGCCCAGGAAAGATTCAGCTATCCTCTAGCTTTTTGCCTGGAGGCTATTAGTCTCAGTTACTTGATGAGCCTTGGGTTGTCACCCTCAGCTGAATGAAAAAAAGCCTTCAAGGTAAGAGGATTTCCAGCAGGTGGGGCAGATGCTCGCTGGTTGTTAATGAGCCATTTGCATTTCTCTGGCCTGGCAAGGTGGTGTTAAATTCCTGAGGGAGGGGTTGTTACTTCTCCCTGGAGCTCTGGGAAGGGGCTGTTTGAGTAATATAGCTACCATCCTGCAAGGGAGTGATTCAGCACAAAACTCTCATTGCCCTCTCAGATCTTCAAGCTCCTGAGTCTCCACACAGTTCCAGTCCAGTCCACCCTCCCTCTACTGGAGCCCAAAGTGAGTGGCTGTAGCTAATTTAGTATTCTGTCCTGGCCCTCTGTGCTGTAGAGCCAGCTTGGGATGTTAACCCCAAGCAAAGCTGCTCACAGCTAAAATAGCTGCTGTCAGTAGGCTCCCAACCCACCCTCTTGTACCTCCTCAGTTCCTACCAGGCTCGATTTAGAGTCCTTTATTTTGGTCCCTGGTTATGTGGGTCCTCTCCAGCTGCTTTTCTGTTGCTTTTTCCTGATGATTTGTCTTTATTTTAGTTGTAATTCCAGTTTGGTCTAGGAAATGGTCTGTGTAGCTTCCATTTACTTCGCCACCATTTTGGAATCCAAGAAAGGAACTTTTTAAATTCAATATGTTTCTATTAATCTTTCAGAAAGAGAGCAAGGGAGAGAGAGAGAGAGAGAGAAACATTGATGTGAGAGAGAAACATAGATTGGCTGCCTCCTGCATGCCCCCTACTGGGAATTGAGCCCGAAATCTGGACATGTACCCTGACCGGGAATTGAACCAGGACCTCTCCGTCCGTGGGATGACGCTCAATCCACTGAGCCACACAGGCTGGGCAAGGAATTTTTAAAATTATTTAGAATTTATGATTTTATCTTTAGAGAAAGGATCATGCAGATTGCTTTCAAAATCCACATTATTTTCACAACCTGTCTCCTTGACAGTTGGTGCCCAGCAGTAGGGAAAACTACTCACCCCAGTGGGGCCATTTTTGTTGGCGCTGAAGCCCTTGCCACTTAGGGGCCCTTATTTTGCACGTGATTCTCCAAGGGTTGCCCAGCCCTATCATGGTAGGACTGCCTCCTCCTGGCTGAAAGATAGGAGGTTCATCCGTTACATGTGTCTTTCATGACATGGGAATGGGCAGATCTGGAGGTATTTCCTGTCATGTCCGTTTCTAACCACCTGTCCACCACTGGGTTCTTCAGCCAGACTGCCAAGGAGACATATTTAATCATAGGGTATAAAACACATTTTTTGGTGGTTTTGTGGAAATAGTGATTATAAGATGTTAGATTTTGATAAGAAAATGGATGCCCAGAAAGTGAGAGCCCCAGGGCACAGAGGAATTTAGGGCCCCAAACTGGAATTAGAACTGAGCTTTTCCTTTTCCTAGTTCAGCGCTCACGCACTTCACTATCCCAGGCTACCTTTACCGTGATTTCCTACACCCTTGTACGTAGAAAATGTTCAGCAAGTATTTGACCAGGCGAAACCTAACTCTTATTAGCGTGGGGAAGCAGCCTTGGCCTGGGGTTCAGTCTCTGTATGTGAACAACGTTCACATTTCTGGCTTAATTTTCCAGTCTGAGTTTCCCTTCATAGAAAAGCATGTGGAGCCTCCCCAGATCCAGCATGTCGAGAGATTAACAATGAGAGAGATGGAATGAACCAAACATCTGTTTTGACTGTAATAGGTGCTCAAGAAATGATCTGTTGGTTGATGACAAGTCCAGGGGAAAAATGACCTCCTTAAGTGACCATTGGGTTTGGTGAAAGTTCAAATGTTTTTACGAGATGAGGTAATGGGTGCTCTGCAGAGGATACCTGCTTGGACTTTAAGAAAAAAAAAAGATGTGAACTTCAGTGACTTTTAAGAATTATGCTAAATTGAAAACAGAAATGTTAAGGAAATAGAATCTGAAAAACATATAAGACTGGGACAAGCTTGGGCAAATAGTGCTTTGAAAGACATATAAGACTGGGACAAGCTTGGGCAAATAGTGCTTTGATCTCTGGGTGGGCAGCTCTCTCAGGTAGAAAACCCACATGCTCTGTCCCTGGTTTGTTCTGCTGGACAGAGGCAGTCGGTCCTTCAGTGGTTTCCTCTCATTTCCCAGCTATTCTGTAGCGAAGAAGCTTCTATTTGCCGGGACCTCTTTGGCATTTTATTTATTAGTGTTGGGTCTTAACTTCATGCACTGGCAAGAATAAAATTTGGTGAGAACTTTTGAGGACAATGTGGAATATTGTGGCCAGGGTTTTTCCATCATCGAGCACCATGGAATCCTGTTTCTGGGGCAGCCCCATTCTGTGAGTTTCCCTAATAGTGGGTATGTCCAGTGATGTCAGGCTTGTTTGCTTCCTGAAGGGTGGTGAGTCTTCAGAGAGGGGCTGACCTTGGCTTCCCCTCGAGCTAACTTAAGCTGTGAGGGGCAGCAGAGCACAGTAGCCAAGCGACTGCTGGTTTTGGGATCCAGGCCTGGCCACCTCTTAGCTGTGGAACTCTGAGCAAGTTCCTCAACCTCTCTGTGCAGCCTCAGGCTCATATTAGTAAAATAGCAATAATAATTGCTAGACCGTTGCTTTGAGGATAAAATGGTTTGACTCGTGTTCTTCCCAGTAAGTACACGGTCAGCACACAGCAAGTGTTAGTTTCATTGTCATTCTCTGTTCCGGTGTCACCTGGCAGTGGAATCTTTCCTAACCTTGGGAGATTTCAGATACTGAGGTAGAAATCTGGAATATTGTAAACACACTGTTTTATTTAAAATGTTAAAGAATTTTTAGGGGAATGTTACTGGAGAAGTGTTTCCAGGGGAGTTGGCTTTCTTTGTCTGGTGTGGAAGATAACGGGCCAGCGCTGTGCCTGGAGACGCTGTGTGCTGTCTGGGTTCTGGACTTCTGCTCGCCCCTGGCGTTTGACCTTGGTCCAGTCATGGATTTCAGCCTCACTTTTCACGGCGAGTCTCATACTGCCTGGCAGGTCTGGGGCTAAGGACGCAAGGAGCTTCCCGTCTGTTCTTCTCCCCCATCCCAGACGTGGAGGTGGGGCCGAGGGAAATGTGACCACGTGAGAGCTGTGGGCATTAGCATGTGTTCAGTGTTGTCCTTGTAATGTTAGGGTTACAGAGACCTCTAGGAATAACTTTCTCTGACATTCTGTTCTCAGAAGGGGACTAAAAGATACCTCTAAAATTGTGCACATAAAATAATTTAATCACACAAATCAGATTAGAGTAGATGGGATTAGGAAGGGCACAGGGTGGCCTTGATTTGTTTATCTTCCGGTGGCGGCATCATGCCAGCAGTCAACAACGTTGTCCGCCCCTGCAGGAGCGGCTGGCGGTGCGGTGATGGGAATAAGGATGACTTCGTCCTTGAAGACATAACGCGAGCCCTGCTTCGGGCAGATGAAATCATGCTGTCCCTGTCCCTTGCGAGCATCAGCCAACCGGCTGGTGCTGCTTTCTTGAGCGGAAGCAGTGCCAGGGTGGAACTCTACCTTCTGCTGACAGTTCATTCCTTCACACCCTCTTTTAGAAAAGAAGTTGGTGCTAAATTATGAGCCATCCACAGGCCTGTTGTGGGCTGTTGCAGTGCTCGAGTTCTGAAGGCAACAACTGGACCCCAGTGTTGTCGGCTCCAGCCCAGGTCCCCTGTTGAGCAGGGAGCTGTGGTCAGCATGGCCACGCCTGAGTTTAGTATGTCCTCCCAGCAGGAAGAATTTGCAGCCATGTAGCTGAGGTGTTGGATTCAGAACTGGATTAGATTAAAGTTACCGTGTGTCTTGAAATCAAACCAGATGTCCTGGGACAAGTGCGCAGTCCCAGGAGCAAGGCAGGGTGTGACTTCGGAGCTCCATGGGGCTGTGCTGTTGGCTTTCGAATGCGAGGCAGTAAGGAAAGGACAGAGACTTTCTTCCCTCCCCTTTGCAGTCCCCACCGGTTACTCAGGCCACAGCAGCAGGGCACAGTTCAGAGCTCAACGCAGCATATCTGGTGAGCACTTCCTTAAAGGGATGGCAGGCAACGGACCGGCCAGGCAGTGCTGGGGCCGCACGCCTGCCTTCTGAGCACGGAGGCTGCAACGTACTCACAGCCGACTTCGACAAGTCCGGAAACTTTTCATTTTAATTTTTTGCATATTCTCAGTCAGTCTTTGCCCTCATAATTATATAGCATTGAAGTATTTTTAATCTATCTTTTGTCATGCAACATTATGTCAAAGTGTTTTCAGGGCTACATACTAGTCCATCCGCGGATGGCCTCTGCGATATCACTGACTTACTGTCGGGCATAACCTGTTGTGGATAATGCTGCGACCCTGACTTCTTCAGGTAGCGGTTTTTTCTTGGCTTTGCATTGTTTCTTCCGGGCAAGTGCCCAAAGCGGGGGTATTTTTTAACATTCTCGTTACCACATGCTGTGTCCGGTTGCTCTGTACAAGCCATGCCCACCGCCTCTGCCTTGGGCAGGGCAGGAGGGTCGTGGCTTCTTGGCAACCCTGACTGGCTTGCTGCGGTATAAAAGTTATTTTGCTGATTTGCTAGGATGGCACCTTGCAGTTTTAGCTTTTGCATTTCTCTGACTAGCAGACAGGTTGAATTATTTTCATCTATTTGTTTACTAGTTATCTTTTTTCTTTTTTTATTGCAACATTATAAGATATAATTTACACACTATACAATTCACCCATTTACAGTGTACATTTCAGTGGTTTTTAATATAGTCACAGGGTTGTGCAACCATCACCAATATTTAATTCCAGAACACTCCCAAAGGAAACCCTGTACTCACCAGCAGTCAGTCCCCAGTTACCTCCAGTCTGCCCCGTCTCATCGATTTGTACATTCTGGGCATTTCATATAAATAGACCCATATAGTTTGTGGTCTTTTGTGACTGGCTTCTTTGGCTCAATGCAAGGTTCTCCAGATCCATCTATGGTGCCGCATGTATCAGCCCTTCAATTTTTCTTATTGCCGAATAATGGGGCCATTGTATGGACATACTACATTGTGTTTATCCATGAATCGTTTTATCATTTTTCATTTGTTTTTCCCCACTTTTTGGCTATTATAAAATGTTGCTGTTAGTATTCATATACAAGATTTTGTGTGGACAAATGTTTTCATTCTTTTTGGGTGTATATCTAGCTGTGAGTTTGCTGGGTCAGATGGTAGCTTTAAGGTTCATCTTGTTATATTTCTTTTTTGTTCGTACTTTCTGTTCAATATTGGGATGTAGTGTTTTTCTTACATCGTGAATTAAGTCTTTATATCATAAATATGTTAACCCTTTATCATATTTACTCTGAATGTTTTCCCAATTAGTAATTTTCCATTTTTAAGTTGCTCATAAGTTTTAAATGTGTACATAGTTGAATCTGATTATATTTTTTATTAGCTGTATTAGATTGTTTTAAAGCTGAAATATTGGGATAAGCCCTACCCTCTAGGATTTAAAGAGTTTTCAACCATTTTCCAAATTTTTAAAAATAACTTTTAATTTCCAAATCTTCAGAAGATTTATCTTGGTAGATGATATTAGGTATGACTCTCATGTTTTTCCCAAATTTTAGTGCTACTTTAAGATGATCTTCTATCTTTTTTTCATGTTTTCTGTCATATATTTTAAGTCAGTTGATAAAACGTTAGGTACAGCAGTGATTTCTGGCTTTCCTTTGTTGTTCTACCATCTGACGTTGCACCACAATGGCTGTTTAATGAGCACTTCTTCATGATGGATGTTAGCACTGGAAGGCTTAGTAACCACTTATTTTCATTTTCAAAATATCCTTTGTCCTTTTCTGCTGATACTTCCAAATGGATTTTAGAATAATTTTGTTGCATTCTAGGAAAATTCTATTGGGATTTGGTTGACTTTTTATTAATTCTACATTAATTTGGAGAATTATATTTAGTCTTCACTCATGTATGACTGTGGTATGCCTCTCCATTTCACAATACTGTTTAGTTCAGAGAATTCAGTAGGTTGATTTGAGTCCCAGATCTTTTCTATTGTGCTGCCTTGTGAATAGCATTATTATTTTTTCATTATATTTTCACTTATAACAATGCTTTTGATTTTTAATTCACTTACACAAGTATTTATTGAGTTCTTTCTGTATTCTGCACATTGTGCTGGGCACCAGGGGCATTGGAATGAATGAGCTCAGAGCAAGTCCTTAGGGAAGTTACGATCTCACGAAGACATAGGTCCGTAACCAGTGTGAGGGTTGCTTTGGTGGGGAGCACTTTGAGAACTCTGCAAGCCCAGGGAAGGGTTTTGGACCAGTGTGGAAGTTCAGGTTGGTTTCCGGAAGAGATGACATTTGAGCTAAATCTTGAAGGCTGACAGAATAGCAGTATAGGATTATTAGCAGTTTTGAACTCCTCTATAAAAACAGTTCTTTTCATTTTTCTAGAAATGGGAATATATGACAGAAGAATGGTTTTGTTGTTGTTTCTTCCTTTCTAATATTTTCTATCTTATCTCTCTCATGTCCTATCTCCAGACTTTCTAAAACAATGTTAAAAAATAAAGGTGGTGGAAAATATCATGATTTTGTTCCTACCTGAAGGTAACCCTTTAATATTGTCATCATTAAGGATTATGTTTATATTCTCATTAAGCTTCTCATTTGTGACTCGTAACAGTCATGTGAGGTGTATATTATTATCCCCATTACAGATGAGGACAATGAAGAGCTGAGCGATCAAAGAAGTTCTCTTAAGTTCACAACCTGGGTCTTTGGACCTAAAGTATTTGTCCCCTGCCCCTTGCTATCTTACTTCCTTGGGGTTGGGTGTGTGTGTATACCAAAGCAGGCTGCACTTGCCAAGGATGCTTTTGGCATCTCTCACAGGGAAATGTTTATCCACAGAACAAGTGGCGGCTTTAGCATTTCCCAGGCCCACCTGTTGGAAGAAGGGATTAAATCCAAGATGCTTGGACTTCAGGGTAAACCCTGAACTGAGCTGTTCTCTCTGCCTCCCCACCTGCATCTTCCCCATTCTTCTCATTCATAACCTAAAGCTTTATCCTGGCAGCCCTGACCTCTTATCTGTTGGACTTTGTTCTACAAGTAAACACAGGCTGATAGGACAAAAGGGGAGGGGCTAGACTGCAGAGCCAGGTGGACCTGAGGTTCGGCACCCGCTCTAACAATTGCTAGCCTGTGATTTGGGCAACTCAGAGGAGCAAGGTGTGAGTTTCCCCTTCAGTAAAGAGAGGATAATCATGTGTGTCTCAGAGGGTTTGTGGGGGAATAAAGGAGATAGCCTATGTCCCTACACAGCGCCTAACGCATAGTAGGTTACTTTCTTGTTGCCTTTTTTCTGCATTTCTGATTAGCCTCACAACATTATTCACTCATTCATTTACTGCATATTTCATTCATTTACTACATATATTGAATGCTTACCCTGCACCAGACATTGCAGTAGACATTGGATATATTGGTAAATGAAATAGATGTGGCCCCTGACACTATGGAAGTTGCAGCACCATGGAGGCCACCAGCCAGTAGTGAAGTTAGAAATTACAGTACTAAATGCAGTGAAGGAATAGAATAGGACCTGCTACTGAGAGGCAATAGTAGGGGCAGGCCCACTTTATGTTATGTGGCCAGTGAAGGCCCTTCTGAGAAAGGGACCATCAAGTTGATAACTGAGAGATGAGAAAGAACATGAGTAACATGATCCAGGTTGAGTTACAAAGAATTATTCAGGCTGCCTGCAGAGAGTGAACGGGAAGTAAAGGAGCAAGAGATGACGAGGAGACCCCATTGAGGAGGCAGTTGTAGAAATCTGACAGGAAGTGACAGTAGCTTAGGTGAAATATTGGTCCTGGAAGTGGATAGGGACAGACATATCTGAAAAGTCATGTGGAGGTACATGGTCTTGGATTAGAGTGTCAAGGTGTCAAGGCTTACTCCCCAGTGTCTGATTTGGGCAGCTGGGTGAGTGACCTTATTTGGTAAGATGGGGTGATAGTAGAGACTTGGGTTCAACCTAGACTCTTTTGTTGTTGTTTTTTTTTTATCCTCACCCAAGGATATTTTTCCATTTTTTGTACAGATAGAGTGGAAGGGAGAGAGAGAGAGAAACATCGACGTGAAGGGACACATCGAGTGGCTGCCACCCACACGACCAACCAGGGCCGGGGACAAACTGCAACCGAAGTACGTGCCCTTAGCGGGAACCGAACCCGGGTCTCTCCGGACTGCAGGCCGACGCTCTAACCGCTGAGCCAAACTGGCCAGGGCCAACCTAGACTCTTAAGAGTATAATAATTCTCAAAGTTTTCCTGGGGTATGGAAGTTAGGTGACTCTCCAAGGAAGGCATTCTAGGAGCTAGGAGGGAAATGCCCAGAAAGGGACCCTTGAGGTTGAACCCTATTCTTGAGGTACTGGGATTAATACCATAAAAGTAAAATGTGTGACAATAGTAGCAAAAAGGATAGGGGAGGAAATGGACATATATTGTTATAAGGTGTTTATCTATGAATTGGTATAATATTATTTGAAGATAGACTGTGATAAGCTAACGAGCTATATTATAAACCCTAGGACAACCACTAAAAAAGAAGAAAAAAGAGATAATTAACCATTTGATAGTGGAAATGACATGGAATCATCAATCTGTAAAAAAGGCATAATGAGAGAGAAAAAAGGAACAAAGAACATAGGTGATAGTAAAACAACTAGCAAGATGGTTCCAATCGTGTCAATAATTACCTTAAATATAAATGGTCTAAACAGCCCAAATAAAAGGCAGAGATTTTCAGATTGGACAAAAAAGTAAGTCCTAACTATATGCTATCTGCAAGAAAACCATTTAAGTATTAGTATATAGATAGACAAAAAGTAAAAATATATGCTATGCAAACAGTAATCGAAACAAGGTTAGATCCCAAATAAACTTATTTTTGCTGATTAAAAAAAAGCAAAGTTAGAATAGCTATATTATATCAGAATGTAGAATTAGGGAGATATTAGATAATAGAAGGAATCAGCAAGACATTATAATCCTAAAAGTATGTGCACCTAATAATAGAGCTTCAAGTTACATAAAACAAAATGTACAGAAGAATTTATAACATTAAATGTTTATATTAGGAAGAAAATCTCATGTAGTCCACAGGACCACGCTCAGACCATGTTCTCTTGCCATCTTTATTTTACCACTGAGAAAACTGAGGTCTCGAGAGGCTGCAACTTGCCCGAGGTGGCGGAGCTGGGCTGGGAACCCAGAGCGGCAGCCCGACTCTCACGCATGACTTCATCCGACAGATCTGACTGTGTAGACTGAGAGTTCATTCCGTGTTCTAAGAAGAACTGACACAGAGTGACGAAAGGCAACACAGCTCCTGGTGGATGTTCTAGACTTTGCAGATGGTCTACAGGGAGAACAGGAAGGCTGGCTTCTGAGTTCTCTACAGCGACTTTCACTGTCTGGAGGCCGACGAATCATCTGCCACGTTGGGAGGGAGAGAAGGTGTGACGATGTCATGCCCTGTCAGGTTTGGACAGACATTCCCAAACATGATAATGCAGGGCCTCTGGCACCTATGCGCTCTTTTGGGCAATATTCTGCCAACCAAGGATTGATTCAAAATAAAGAATTTAAGAAACAATGAATGCATTTTAATATCGAACTGATGCAGAAACATTATGGGGTAGAACCTTGGGAACCTGGACAATATAAAAAGTAATATGACAAAAATGGGCTGACGAGAAGGCAAAGTGGAAGGTGATAGGAAGTGTGAGTATGTTCACTTCCTCAGCTTTACTGTGAATCAGTAGATACTGTATAAAGCTGAAATATGTGTGTAAAAGAATCACCTACTTTCTCTAATCTCTCTCTCTTTCCCTACACGCACACAGACACACACTAAATATGAGGTATTTTCAACTTTAGAGAGACCTCTTATGAACTAGGTGGGAAAATCCCACATTTTCCTGAAGTTAAGTGATTACTTTGGTCATACTTTAGTTTCTTCTCTTAAATGTAATTAAAATTAGCCCTGACTGGTTTGGCTCAGCGGTTAGAATGTTGACCTGTGGTCCGGAGAGACCCGGGTTCGGTTCCCGCTAAGGGCACGTACCTCGGTTGCAGTTTGTCCCCGGCCCTGGATGGGTTGTGTGGGTGGCAGCTACTCGATGTGTCCCTTTCTTGTCGATGTTTCTCTCTCTCTCTCCCCCTCCCACTCTATTTGAACAAAAAACGAAAAAATGTCCTCGGGTGAGGATAAAAAAAAATAATAATTAAAATTAAATGTAATGGTTTAAATTTAAAACCAACACAGAACACAATCCCAGTTTCTGTAAAATGATACTCATCTTTCTCCTTGGTAGCAGAGATCGGGACTATTGTTCAGTCAATGCTAACTGATTATTTCTTTGGTAGAATTTTGAGATGATTTTAAATTTTCCTTTTTGTGCTATACTGAATTGTTTTTGCTTTAAAATAATCATGGCATTCTTTGAAATTAAGAACTATTATCAAAAGCCCATGAAGGATAATTTTTAAAGGGTTCAGAGTTGGACCTCCAAGTGGAGATGCCAAGGAAGGGGTTGGATATATGAGTCTGGAATGCAGAGGGAAAGTCTGGATTAGAGATGATAAATTTGGGAGTTGGCAGCATGTAGATGATTTCTGAAACTCAGAGGAATGAATGAGATCATCTTGAGAGAGACTTAAGGGAGAAAGAGCAAGTGCTCAGGACCCCACTCTGTGCATCTCCATCACTAGAGGAAGAGGTGGGGGAGGGACCTGCATTAGAGCCCCAAACCCCACACTTTTTGGAGGTGGGAGGAACACCTACCTCTTAGCACTTGCAGAAGTCATGAAGCAGCCAGGCAATGTTGTTAAGATGCTGGGATGCAGTCCAAGTGCAGGGGTTGCCCACCTGGATTTCATTCCAGAACATATTGTTCATTGAGTGCCTTCTATTTTTCTCCTACCCAAACCTTGCAAGTTAAATAACCAGCAATTGCTTTAATTCCATTTGGAGAATTAGTTCAAGACCTGTAGAATATTTGGGGTTTGGCTAACATCTGGGTCTTTGAAGAGCTGCTGACTTCCAGCAAAGGTGGCCAGTGTGTTTGGAGAGCACGTGTGTGGTTTTCAATGGGCCACAAGGAGCTGCTGTCTGATGAGTGCTGTATTTGACTTGTGAGTTTCAAGAGAGCGGCCTCTGGAACAGTTGATAATGTGTGTTTACATCACTATAACCCACTCAACTTGTAAGCCTTCTCCTGATTAGTTGGTAGTCTTTCTTGCACGGCTAAAAATTCAAGCTTTTAAAACCTTGTTATTTGTTGACAAGAGGTCAAGCTTGGGAGACAGGAAGCTGAGGCTGTCTTTCTCAGCTCGCCCCTTGAGAACAGCTGACTGCTGCTCAGTCCACAGGCCTCACTCTGGTAGCCTGGAGAGTTTGCCCTCCCCGTTACTTTCAGGCCAGTGCCAATCACAGCACTTCTCAGCTCGTTCTGGAGCCCATCAGGCTCATGTAGGAAGCTGCAATCTGCCCGTCAGTGACCTCGACCTTTGGCGGGTGATGACTGCTGCCGCCCATTGCTGGGACCTGCTCCTGTATCAATCAGCCTCTCTGTCAACATCCTGCCGTTCAGCAGAGCCGCTCCGGCTCTAATGCTTCTCCTGGCACCACGCACGCATCAGCGCCTCCACTCCTCAGCCTCCGGCCAGGGCGCCACACACGTCTCCAGGTTGCTGGGTCGCTTCCTGTCTCACAGAGGCTGTTCTCTCTGCTTTCCTGAGCCTGGCACGTCTGCGCCAGGGCCTTTGCACTGATGTTTGCATAAGGATGTTGAGTTTTCAAGCTGTGCAGTGCATTTAGCAATAGGGCTTGAAGGAAGCAGACTTGAATGTGGATCTGATTAGTTTTCCCATTTTCTCCCCTTCTAGGTAATACTTACTAATATTCAAAACAGAAGCCCCAAGCCTGGCCCTGCTCCCCACGATCAAGAACTAGGTTTTTTCCTAGAAACAGGACTTCAGAGAGCCCATGTCCTCTATTTCAAAAATGGGTAAGCTGTCTTCATTTTTTAAATCAAGGTCCTAAGGAAGGAGAACAAAAAGCCTTAGAATGCTGCCTTCAGTTTAGTTATTATAGCAAAGCAATTTTAAATATGAACTATAATTGGAATTTTTTTTTTTTAAAAGAATGAATATAGGCTCTGTTTTCTCCCCTCCACCTGGCTCTCTCAGTTTCCCATGAGATTCGAAGGTGGGAGAAGGGGGTTGGGGATGCCATGTGAGTCTGAGTCCCAAGTATGGGGCACCAAAACCAGAGGGGGACCTGAGGGGAGCCCTGCTTTTTACTGCCCTCCTGCCATGGGAATGGTGCTTCACAGGCCTCCCCACTTTGTTGGGGGAACAGGTAATGAATTGGCAACCCTGGCACAGAGGACCATCTTCCCTGGAATGCTGATCAGTTCAGAGACTTGGATTTGCCAAGTCTCAGAGAGTTTTCAGGAAAGTGGGCATGGCTGATGCCACACCAGGTTTCCCACTTGAGCTACCTTTGCAGAGGGTTAAGAAAGTTCTGAGAGCCTGAGGGTCAGGGATGGAGCCTCTAATGCACTGGATGTGTTTTCCTTTTTGTGCTGCTCTTATGAGAAATGCCACGATTCTGTTCCAAATCTCTTCAGCTATCCCTTGTTTTGACATTGTGCTGCAGGATAGATGTCCATGAAGACCAACAGTAGGTGTCTGGTTCCTCTGTAGCTCCTGCTAGGCTGTGCATGGAGGCCCTAGAGGCCTGTTCCCTTCCTCTAGCACAGAGTCCTTTGGATAAATGAACAATGGAGTTGCCCCCTCTTCATTGTTACTAGCTTCAAACCTTGGGGCGCCGCTCGAGGAAGTGGGGTTTCATCTTCCTGGTGGCCCAGAGCCACATGCATCCAATTTCCATCTGCTGGGAGTGAATGCTCATTTCCCAGAGCCCATTAAACTGTGGACAAAGCCTGCTGTGCCCCAGAGGCCCCTGGTTCGGATCGGTGCAGTCCGCAACAAGCACCCCAAGGTTTGGAGCAGCTCAGTGGCTTTGGCACAAAGATGTGCTCAAGTTTGATCTCATCTGCCATGGATTGAGATCATCTGAGCGATGGTGCATGTCCCCTAAGCTGAGTTTTGCTGTTTAAAATAGCGGGAGAAGGGAGGGAATGTGGAATTTTTTTCTAGTGGTCCGTTTCTTCTCCCTTTTCACAATAAATGGTGGTCAACACAGAGGAACCCCCAGCCATGGTGCCCCCTCCCTCTGTCCTGTGAGTGTGTGTGGTTGATATTGCAAGTCCAGAGACAGGAATGAATTCCCTGGGGGCTCTCAGGGGTGCCACACCAGCCCTTCTGTTGACAATGCTTTGTGTGAGGTTGATAAGGGTGGGCTGGATAACGCAGTCTCATCTTTGAAGGCTGTTCGCTGAGGAGGGAGAAGCAGGGCTGCTGGGCTCTGACCTCCTGCCATGAAATGCTGGCTGCCCACTGATGTCCAACCGAAGAGTAACGAGGATGAGAGGTTTCTTATGTATCACTGGGTGGTGGATTATGTGCCGGGATTTGTTCACTGGCTCATTTCTCATTTTACCCACGTTCAAGGAGATTCCCACTGATGTAGCCCAAGTTAAGGGACTGCTAAGCTTGGAAGCCTTTGCTCATCTTCTTGTCCTCGCCCTTCTGTCTGGGCTGTGAAGACCAGCGATGGCATTGGGCAGCCACTCTGCAGGGTCCCCGGGGGCCGCAGTGTCCTGAAGGCTGGGGTTGTGCAGACGTAACAAGGGGTTGCTTTTGGGGGAGGGGGAGGTGAAGGACAGTTTTGAGACCACAAAATATGGATAAAAGGAGATAAATTTGTGGGAGGTTTTGGATAAGCCAAGTGCCATCAGGGTCACTCAGAGCCCAAGAGCCACATCTGGGGGTCATCTGTCAGTGGCCGCCCCCAGGCGAGTGGGGCAGGTGGAGGCAGCTCTGTGCCCAGGCACCAGTGGCTACATGGCCCGTCCTCTGCTGGCTCTGCCCCTTGCTGTCTCCTTTTTGTTTTCTGCAGTTTAAAAATATGCACCTGGGAGGATACGATGGACAGGGCTTGACCTATTTTCAAGGATAGGGAAATGCACCAGACGAGGGTTTTGCAAGAAGAGACAGAAAATGATAAAGCACATCTTTTTCTTTAGAAATGTACTTGAAAATATTCAGCTGTTTGGTTGTCATCCCTGAGGACTTCATGAGTTAGAGTGATCTCTTTTATTCTTTTATCATTCTCCATCTTTTTCAAGAGTGAGCGCCAAACTGATGACCTTGAGTCTCTTTCAGAGACAACCTGATGCCCGGACCAGGTCCTGGGCCCCTCCTGAGCCCTTAGACCCCAGGGATGCGTTTATGTACCAGGTACTGGCCTTTCATGGGCCATGCCCCTCACGGCGGCATCTCGTTCATGCCCTTTGCCACCTGCGAGGTGGGCAGTGTAGGTCACATGGCCCCTGTTTCACACACGGTGACCTGGCTTCCAGGTTCTGCCTTAAGTCCTATTAGCCCTACACCACCGCGCCACTCCGTGTGGAGGGGCTGGGTCGGGCCCTCAGACATGGCCTTGTCCAGCGCCCTGCCTCTCTGTGAGAGAGCACTTGACCCCTGGTACGAGGCCTTGCCAGGGGCTGGTTCTCTGCCACCGCTGATGGGTGTTTGCTCACCGCGCATTCCCTCATGTCTCATCTACTGCACGTCACAGAGCATCTGTCTCTCCTGCTCTCCTGTCCCTGGCCCGGCCCCTCCCCTCCTTCCCCTCCCCTTCTCTTCCCTCCCTGTCCCCCGCAGTCCCCTCTCTGACTGCCATCCAGCCCCAGTGTCCCTGGGCATGGCCTGCGCCCGCAGCTGCCTCCCAGCTGTCCTGTACCCCTCCGCGTGACCGCGGCAGGCCGGGCAAGGAGGAAAAACCAGAGGCCGGGGCCTCGGCCACCAAGGTCGCGAACTGCCTGGCCCCCAGTGGGCACTCGCTGCGGGGCAGCAAGGGCGCTGGAGCCAGAGGGCCTGCAATTGGCAGCAGCCCTTCTCCTCCCCAGGTGCCGGTTTCTTTATCTGAAAATAGGGACCGGGTGAGGCCTGGCTGCAGCCGAAGCGCACGTCTTGAAGCAGGTGTCCGCCCGCCTTTGGCTGCCGAGCCGCACGCCAGCAGGTCCTCCCCGAGCCGCTGCCCTTGGCCCTGGTCTGAGCGCGCCCTGCCGAAGGCCTGCCGCTTAGCTTTGCCGCCGGCAGCGGTTTCAGAGAAGGAGGCTGACGCAGTGGCTCTGGGTGTTCCTTGGGCAGGAAAACAGCCCCAGGGTGGGGCTCCCCTCAGCCTGATAAGGAGAAGAGAAATGCCCCCCCCTCTTGAGTCTTCGCGGCCAGAATTGCCAGAGCAGCTTCGGTCTGGGATGCCACGCATTCCCTGCACGGCCTGGGCCCAGTGGCGCGTCCCGGAGGCCTGAGCCGAGCCCCCACCCCAGCAGGAGCCTGCGCGGCGGCTCTCACTGCGGCCGTCCCTTTCCCGGTACCTGTTACCTTTGTGGCTAGTACATCGGTGTACTTGCTTACCATCCGGGTCCCTCACCAGACTCCAGCCCCCCTGAGAACCCGGTGTGTTCCTTAGAGTCACCAGCGAGGCACCAAGCACAGTTCTCGCACGTGGCCGACCTCAGTAAGTACGTGCTGGGTGACTGAGCAAACCTCCTGCTGCCAGGCCGTACTGACGCTTGTGTACCCTGCAGGGTGAGGGGCCGCTCTGGTTGGAGGTTTCGATGAGAATTGGTAAGATGGAGTGGGGACAAGGAAGGAGAGACTCCGATTTGAAATGGGGACTTCAAGGAATCGCCTTTGGATATGTTGTTTGAGGTGCCTACGAGATGTGTGTCTAAGTGGAATAGTCACCTAGGAAGTGAGCACAGAGGGAAGGCTCAGCTTGAGTTGAAAGTCGGGAGTTTCAGCAGATTGGCCTGGATGGGCTCATGGAGGGACCGAGTGGGGAGAAAGGCAAAGGCAGCCCAGGACCCAGCTTGGAGGCCTGCGAGCGTTGGCTGTAGAATAAAGGGGAGGAGCCTGTGGAGGGGCGGCCTGAGGTGGCAGGGACACCATGAGGGTATGATCCTGTGAAAGCCTAAAGGGCAAAGTGTGTGGGAAGAAGGAGACCACCTGTGTTGAATGGTGCTGTGATATTAATAAGGGTAAAGACCAAAGCCTTGGATGAGATAACATGGAAGGCGTTTGTGACCTTGACGAGCCTTTGGTGGGAGTGTTTAAGAGCAGAGGCTAGACTGGGGAAGGAGAAGAGCAAATGGCGGCCTTGTATCTAGGTCACTTTCAGTGTTATTTCCTTTTCCACCTTCCTTTCTAAGGTGGAGCTCTTGCTGGGAGGACGGATGATCGAAAGAGGGTGGAAGACTGAAAACGAGGTTAAGGAATAGAGAGTTTATTCTCCAGGTGTGGAGAAGCCATTGGATCCCGAGGCTGGGGTATCAGGAAGGGCCAACAACAGGATCGTTCACCTGGCAGGCGTCTGGTGCCAACAGAGGCACCTGTACCATTTCAGCTGACGGGGTTCATTTTACTTGGTTTTTTGACCAGAGACAACATTCTGACCTGACACATTGATGAAGAAAAAGATGGGAGTGATGGAGGAAGTAAGGGAGAGGAGGGACAGGGAGGGGGGGTCTGTGTAAGGGGACTTCCCTTTACTGCAGCAGCCTGGCCAGCCAGGGCCGCCTTGGTGATGCCACAGGTCACTCAGACTGTCACGTGTCTGGAAGATGTTTGATCAGCGTAGCTTACTGTGTAATCATTTTACCACTAAGGAAAATCTTCGTAATAACTGAAAATCCTGGTGCTCAAATGTGTGAGAGGACATTTGTTTTAGTCATTGCCCTTTGTAGCTGAGGACGCAGATCCAGAGAAGTCGATCACATTCAGTAGTCACTCAGTACATTTTTATCAAGAACTATCAAGAACCTTGCTAGGTTACTTACTAGTGTCAAACACTGTTCTAACTGAACAAGGCAATTGATTTACTCGGGTCCCACAACCGGCCAGTAGCAGAGCTGGGACCTGTGCATCCTCAGACACCCGGTCCATTCTCCTCCCACGAGGACCGTGTTGCCTAGTCAGTCTCTTCTTGCCAGTGGGGTACTGAGCAGCAGAGCTCAAGGGAATGCTTTGCACTTAGAAAACAAGGACTTCTAAAAGCCAGTGTAGATGTAATTATTTATGTAATAAAAAGTATCAGCCAATTCTCTGTGTTTTGTTGAAAGGTATACTAGTTCTGGCTCATCCCTTAATGCCATCAAAACTGTAGTGTGGAGACAAAGAAGTCATTGTCAGTTTTAATTACGGAACTCCAAGACCACTGTCAGTGGTGAATTATGGGGGACGGGTCATTGTGTTCAGTGCAGTCCGTGGTTGCTAGCCTTGATGAGTGGTACAAGGCCTGTGCCATCGGGAAGCTTTGTCAGTGTTCATGGTTCATCATGTTGGTCTGTCCTTGGCTTCAGCAGAAGAACTGGGGAGGTCATTCTAGGCTCCCACAGTGCAGGGGGTGGGCTGGGACAGGGGTACGACATCTGTATACTCTGTTGCACCTGAGGATTAGTTTCCCTTCATTAGCAAATTTTTAACCCCTTTACCCACTTTGGCACCTACCACCAGGGTCATTTTTAACATAAGCAATGTTGCCTGGTAACATAATAGACATTTTATCTTTATTAGATTTCTAGGGAAACAGAATTGGAAAGTTAACCTAAGGTCAAATTCTCAAGCAGAAGAGGAAAGGAATTTGTTAGCCCTTCCTTTGTCCACATTGTATTTTTTTCCTTATCTAACTTGTTTACTGCCTGTCCCCCATCACCGAAATATAAGTTCCACTTGGGTCTGAATTTTGTTTTGTGTGGGAGGGATCTGTAATTTGAGCAGTGTGTGGTATATAGTTGTATGTGAATCAATGGATGAATGAATGAGTGAGTGAATTCTTGTTTTCCGCTGAGGTGGCTGTGGCTAGCAGTTGTGTGTTTTCTTTCAAATTAGTTAATGCAATATACCTTTCCTGAAGGCTAGATATACTTATTGAGCACTATCTAGGTCCTGGGAAATGTAAGGATGAACAGAACCACCTGGACCAGCTTCATGGAACCTACTGCTCTGATGACTGCCTCTTGGTGGGAAAGAGGGAGATGTTCATTGACCGTGTAGGTCAGTGGTTCTCAACCTTCCTAATGCTGCGGCCCTTTAATACAGTTCTTCATGTTGTATGTGGGCGTATCTGCATGTGGGCGGACCCGCCTGGAGACAGATAGAGGAGCGGTGTCTTGGTTCTTAAGACCATTGGAAATACGTGTTTTCCGATGGTCTTCGGCGACCCCTGTGAAAGGGTTGTTCGACCCCCAAAGAGGTCGCGACCCACAGGTTGAGAACCGCTGGTCTAGATCTTCCTGCATGTGATGTCCTTTTGTTGAAAGAGGGTGAAGGGGGCCAGTTGTCAAATGGCATCCCTGATCTCAGGACAAAATAATACATTTTCTGGGAAGGTCACAGGAACCTCTGCTTCTGCAATAAAGCCACCACCATTTATTGTGAGAAACTCCTCGAGCAGGCTCGGGCACTCTCATTTCTGGAAGCTCCCAGCGTGGCGGCATTTTGGTGCTAACAGCCCCTTACTGCAGCCTACCGCATGCACATCTGGATGGGAGTCCCGAGTTCCCACAGCGGAGAGAGGATTATGGTCTTCTGTGGTTTCATTGTTTGAGAACATTTGCTCCCAGGGCCTCCCAGACTCACATTAAAAAAAAAAAAAAAAAATGTGGCTCTTTGAGTCGAACCCTCGTGGGCTGAATGAAATTGGACACAGAAGCACGGGAGCGTGTGTTCGTGTGGCCTTTGTAGGCAGCCCCTCGAGGGCAGACTGTTGAAATGATACATGTGCATTGGGAAAGAGGAATTCACATCCTGCCTGGTCAGAAGGAAGCCAGATTTCACCGTCTCTGACCGCAGGGAGCTTCTCGGTAATTCAGTGACGTCTGTGCCGCAGAGCAGGTCCTGCTGCGTCTGCGGGGAAGGAATGTGGGAACACGAGCAGCATCCCTAGTCCGGCTCCTGGTTAACCTCCTTCTTCCCTGCCCTGGTTTAGGTGGCAAATGCATGGATGTTTTACAGGACAGCAGGTGGGGGTGGAGGCCCCAGCTCTTTTCAAGGGATACTTCCTACCTGTTTCTTTTTAAATCACTGTTTTTCTCTCCATCCTCCCCCCCTTCCCCAGAGGTATTTTTAGTTAACTCCCAGAGAGAGATTGAGCTGAAGCCCAGAAAAGACTGAGACATCTTTGGAGAATTTCTGACTTTTTTTTTAGGAAACACTAGAACCTTCTATTGGAAATTAGAGGGGCCATAAATTTTCTTACGAATACCTGCCTTTATATTTGTGTGACAGTGTGTGCCATAGATCTGTCCACCAATAAGGACATCTACGATAATACTGTGTGTTCTCACAGCAAAATCCTGCATTGCATTACATGATTTTATTTTATTTATTTTTTGTCTTTATTGTTGAATGTATTACAGATGTTCCTCATTTTTCCCCCATTGACCCCCTCCTCCCCACTCCTGCCCCCCTCCTGCATTTTCCCACACTGTTGCCTGTGTCTATTGGTTATGCCTATAAGTTCTTTGGTTTATTTCCTTCCACCCCCCAACCCCCTTCCCTTTGAGGTTTGTCAGTCTAGCAACCAATTTGTTCTTCTTAATCCCTTCACCCTTTTCACCCATTCCTCCAACCCCCCTCCCATCTGGCAACCAACAAAATGTTCTCTGTATCTATGAAATTGTTTCTGTTCATTTAGTTCGTAGATTCAACTGTCGATAAATATGTATTCATTGACATTTTGTTAGTTCATATATTTTATCTTTTTCTTCAAAAAGACCCTTCAACATTTCATATAATAACGGTTTGGTGGTGATGAACTCCTTTAGCTTTTTCTTGTCTGGGAAACTCTTTATATGGCCATCGATTCTAAATGACAGCTTTGCAGGATAGAGTAATCTTGGTTGTAGGTTCTTGCTTTTCATCACTGTGAATATTTCTTGCCACTCCCTTCTGGCCTGCAAAGTTTCTTTTGAGAAATCAGCTGACAGCCTTATGGGACTCCCTTGTAGGTAACTAACTGCTTTTGTCTTGCTGCTTTTAAGATTCTCTCTTTGTCTTGAACCTTTTGCATTTTGATGATGATATTTCTTGGTGTGGGCCTCTTGGGGTTCATCTTGTTTGGGACTCTCTGTGCTTCCTGGACTTGTATGTCTGTTTCCTTCACCAAGTTAGGGAAGTTTTCTGCCATTATTGTTTCAAATAGGTTTTGATTTCTTGTTCTCTCTCTTCTCCTTCTGGCACCCCCAAGATGCGAATGTTGGCATGCTTGAAGTTGTCCAGAGGCTCCTTACACTATCCTCATTTTTTTTTATTCTTTTTTCTTTTTGCTGTTCTGCTTGGGTGTTTTTTGCTTCCTTATATTCCAAATCAATGGTTTGCTTCTTGGCTTTACCTACTCTACTATTGAATCTGTGTAAATTATTCTTTTTTTTTTTTTTTTTTTTTTATCCTCACCCGAGGATATTTTCCATTTTTTGTACAGATAGAGTGGGAGGGAGAGAGAGGAAGGAGAGAGAGAGAGAAACATCGACGTGAAGGGACACATCGAGTGGCTGCCACCCGCACGACCAACCAGGGCCGGGGACAAACTGCAACCGAAGTACATGCCCTTAGCGGGAACCGAACCCGGGTCTCTCGGGACCGCAGGCCAACGCTCTAACCGCTGAGCCAAACTGGCCAGGGCGTAAATTATTCTTTATTTCAGTTAGTGCCTCCTTCATTTCTGACTGTGCATCCTTCATTTCTGACTGGTCCTTTTTTATGCTCTTGAGGCCCTCACTAAGTTCACTGAGCATCCTTATAAGCAGTATTTTGAACTCAACATCTGTTAGGTTGCTTATCTCTATTTCGCTTAGTTGTTTTCCTGGGGTTTTGTTCTGTTCTTTCATTTGGGACCTATTTCTTTATCTCCTCATTTTGGCTGCCTCCCTGTGTTTGTTTCTGTGTATTACTTAACAAGAGGTAGGGGGCTAGCTGAGACCAGATGCTGCTTGTTTGAAAGAATTTAGGAAAACCTGAAGCAGGATCCAACGCAGGCCAATCCTATGGTTAAGCAAGTGGCAAAAGCTTGGGTGGGCCTGAAAGTTGGGCGGAGTGGGGCGGGGCCTCAGGGAGTCACCAGGGCGGGGCAACCAATGTGAGCCAGGTTGCTGGAGTCCCAGATATGGAGACTGTCTGCTGCCCCCGGGAAGGGCTCACCAAAGGAACAAAGGCCTCTGAAAGCACGTTTGTCCTGGAGAAAGCCCCCTCTCCAGCCCTCGCTCCAGTGCCAAACAGCTCAGTTCTTCCCTGTATGTCTCTGGTGCCCCTCGAGCTGCCTCCCCTCCAAGCTTAGAGGGAGTGAGTCCGATAAGTCCGTGCGCGGGCCCTTTAAGGAGCTGCCTGGGGCTCCAGCCGCCTCAGCCTCCCTGAGCCTCAGTTCCCGCTGGTTTTTCCAGCCAGAAGTGATGGGGACTCTCTTCCTGGCACTGGAACCCTGAGCTGGGGCCTGGTGTGGGACGGGGACCCCTCAGTCCTCAGGGAGGACCTTCCCAGCAGAGGTGTCCTCCTGATGTTTATCCGCCACACGTGGGTGTGGGCCCAGCCCGTCCCCTCCGCCCTCCTACCAGTCTCGGTGTGGCTGCTGCTTTAATCCCGTAGTTGTAGGACTGCCATTCAGCTCAATGTCAGGCAGTTTTGAATGCTGGTTGTTCTGTAGTTTAGTTGTAACTTGGATGTGGTTGTGGGAGGACAGGTACCGCGTTTACCTGCGCCACCATCTTGACCACAAGTCCTACATTACATGATTTTAAAGAGTGAATGGATTATTTTTTTCAATTGGTGTCTGGTTTTTCCACCTTCCTCTCTAATTTAGGTTTGAATTTTGATTTCTTATTCACAAGTGACTTTGGTGGTAATTCTCTAGCCCGGCACAGCACGCCGGACCTGTCCTCTGCTGACCCTTTCTGTCCTCCCTCTGTCACCGGGCCCTTGGTTGAGGGGCATGGCGGCTGGTTCTCCTCTGGAATGGGCCGGTCAGCACCGGAAGCAGCCATCTCCGCATGCTGGACACAAGCCCTACGATACCAGGAAGAATCCAGTGCTGTGTTTCTTCCCAGAAATACCCAGAAAAACTCATTAGCCAGACTTAGTAAAATCTCTGAATTACAGTTGTTTTAAAATGCAGTTGTATTGCTTTCCAAGTACATTTTGAGCTAGTTAAGAAAAAATATACATTGCCTACTCAATTCCATGAATGTTTATTGAGAGGCTGCTGAGGGACAGTCACTAGGGCAAGCTCTGGAGGTGTGAGATGAATAGAAATGTTCTTTGAGCTCCTGGGGAAGACAGAGTCACCAATGCGTGTAACACGTGGTGAAAAGCCCCAGGTGAAGGATGGGATGGGGGACCAGGAGAAGGGAGGGGAGGGAAGAGGAAGAAGCTACTTGCCTGAGTTAGTTCATCAAGTTTTTTAGAAGAATTGACATGTGAACTTGGTCTTTGAGGGAGGGGTAAGATTTCCCCATTTAGGGAGGAGTGTGGGGACAGGGGAGGTGGTCATGGTTGAATGCCAGGTCCACCAGACCAGAGGCACTTTTATAAGCTCTTGAGAGTCACCACTGTCTAGTGGTCAAAGAACAGTGACTCTGGACCCTGATACCTGGTTTGGAATCCTCCCTCTTACATTTACTGTGAACTTGGGGAGTTATTTAACGTCTGTGTTTCTGTTTTCTCACGTGTAAACTGAGGATAATAATAGAACCTACTTCATAGTGTTGTTAGGCGGATTAAGTGACTTAGTAATTACAGTGTGCTTGGACAGTGTCTGCACACAGTGAGCACTGTACACGGTGAGACACATAAATAAATACGTCTGCGGAGTGAAGCGCTGGTTAGCTCCCTGGGTGGAAAGGTAAGAACTGGCCTCTGGAGTCTGGGAAGATGATTACAGTGGCAGCATAGTTTTATATCCACATAAAAAAGACACCGTAGCCCTGGCTGGTTTGGCTCAGCGGTTAAAGTGTCGGCCTGCGGTCCTGAGAGACCCGGGTTCGGTTCCCGCTAAGGGCATGTACCTCTGTTGTAGTTTGTCCCCAGCCCTGGTTGGGTTGTGTGGGTGGCAGCCACTTGACGTGTCCCTTTCATGTCGATGTCTCTCTCTCTCTTCCTCTCTCTCCCTCCCACTCTATCTGAACAAAAAAATGAAAAAAAAAAAATGTCCTCGGATGAGGATTAAAAAAAAAAAAAAAAAAAAAAGACACAGTAACCAGATGGGAATACCAAAAACCCATGGACACCATTCACAACAAATAGATGACAGGGTATACTCATGAATCTCAAAGGACAGGCTGATGGGGACAAATTACCAACAGCTTCAGACTAGCACGTCATTTACATTCGTGTCGGTGACAGCAAACGGAAGCGATAGGGCATCTGATGGACCTGAGAACACAGGAGACCCTAACGTAGCCAACAGATATTTATTGGAGCTCCCCTGGCCAATTTGAGACTAGCGGCTGAAAATGGGAGGGTTTTGCCTTGTAAGGTCTGTGGGGTGGAAGCAGTCTGGCCCTTCTGACCCAGTAGGACTCTTTGCTGGGACTGGGCCCCACCATGAGGCGAAACTGCTGGGAGTGGAATGAAAATTGACCAAGAAGTGACAAGAGAAGGAAAAGGTGGAGATAAAACTGGGGAAGGGGAGAAGCCAGGAATGATCAGAGAGTAAGCTGATAGATAGATAGATAGATAGATAGATAGATAGATAGATAGATAGATAGATAGATTAGCAGCTTTACTCAGGTATAATTTATATGTAAAAATTTACACGTTGTATATATACAGTTTGTTTCTAATACATTTATGCAGCGGTGCAATCATCTGCGCAGTTCAGCTTTAGAACATCTCTGTCACCCTGACGCGTTCTTCAGGCCTATGTGCCGTCAGCCCCACTCCTGCCCCAGCCGCAGGCAACCACTTACCTGGTATTTGTTTCTATAGACGGGCCTTCTCTAGAAATTTTACATAAATGGAATCATAGAGTACGTAGTCTAGTCCCTTGTATCTTGGGTCTTCAACTTAGTATAATGTTTTTGAGGTTCACCCACATTGTAGCATGTTATCAATAGGTCCTTCCTCTTTACTGTTAAATAGTTATTCCATTGTATGGATATTTTATTTGTCCATTCACCAACTGATGAATATTTGATTTGTTTCTACTTTGGGGCTGTTATGAGTATTTGCGTACCAATTTTCCTGCAGACATGTTTTCATTTCCCTTGGATAGATTCATAGGAGTGGTATGGATGGGCCGTATGATAAGTTCATGTTTAACTTTTCAAGAAACTGCCAAACTGTTTCCAAAGTGGCTGTACCGCTTAACATTTCTACCAGCCATGTACGGGTTCCGGTTTCTTTCCATTCTCTTCAGCGCTTGGTATTGCCAGTTCTTCAATGAGAGCTAGTCTAGTGGGCTCGTAGCTTTAATTTGCATTTCCCTAAAGATTAATGATGTTCCGCGGCTCTTCATGTACGATTAGCTATTCTCACGTCTTCGGCAGTGAGACATCTGCTAGAATATGTTGCCCTATTTTCACTTGGGTTGTCATTATCAAGACACAAGTTCTTTTTCGGATATAGCATTTGCAAATATTTTCTGCCAGTCTGTGACTTGTATTCTTTTTTTAATGATGTCATTTAACAAGTAAAAGTTAATTTTCATAAAATCCAATTTTTCAATTTTTCTTTTTATGAATTATTCTTTGGGTGTCATAGCTAGGAAATTTTTACCTTAATCTAAGACCACAGAGATTTTTTTCTGTTTTATTCCACAAGTTTTATAGTTTTAACTCTTACATGTTGGTCTTTTATCTATTTTGTGTTAATATTTGTGTGTGGTATGAGATAAGGATCTGAGTTAAATTTTTTTGCATCTAAATACCAGTTGTCTAAGCACCATTCCTTGAAAAGTCTTCTCCTTGCCTATTAAATTGCCTTGCCACATTAGTAAAAATTTAACGAATTGAACATAAACGTAAAGTTTTATTTCTGGAGCCTCTATTTTGCTTCATTGATTTATATGTCTATCCTTAACCCAGTACCACACTGGCTTGAGTATATAGCTTTATAGCTGCTTTTAAAAATCACATAGTTTATGTCTTCTAACTTTGTTCTTTTTCAAAATTATTTTGGCTGTTTTCCTTAACATTTTTTTTTTTTTGGTATGATTTAGAATCAATCATCTTGTCAATTTCTACCAAAATAGCTGCCTGGATTTTAATAAGGACTGCAGTGAATCTCTAGATCAATTTAGGGAGAATTGCCTTATTTATTAACAATAGTGAATCTTCTAATCCAAGGTCTCTCCATTTATTTAGATCTTTAATTTCTCTCAAAAATGTTTGGTAGTTTTCATTGTATAGGTTTTGAATTTTTGTTATATTTGTTGCTGAGTATTTTATTCTATTGTGAATGAAATTGTTTTCTTAATTTTATTTTCAGATTATTCTTTGCTATTATATAGAAACTGTGTTGTTTTTTGTATATGGATGTTGTATCCTGCAACCTTTCTAAACTTACTAATTAGTTCTTGTAATTTTTAAACAGATTACTTAGGATTTTTACATACGTGATCATGTCATCCGTGAATAAAAAATTTTACTTTTTCTTTTTCAAAACATATCTCACTTCTATTTATTGCCTCGCTGCACTTTCAAGAACCCTGAATGGGAGTGGTGAGAGCAGACTTCTCTCTGATTCCTGCCTGGTCTTAGGGAGAAAGCATCCAGTCTTTCTCCATTAAGCATCCAGTCTTTCTCCATTAATCATCATGTTAGCTATAGGGTTTTTATAGATGTCTCTTTGTCTCTAGTAATATTTCATCACTTAAAGTCTGTCTTTCAATACAGTGTAGCCACTCCAGCTACCTTGAGGTTACTGTTTACATAGTACATCTTTTATCTATTATTTTTTAATCCTCACCCAAGGATATTTTTTCACTTATCTTTAGATAGAGTGGGAAGGACAGAGAGAAACAGAGAGAAACATCGATATAAGAGAGACACATCAATTGGCTGCGCCCTGCACAACCCTGACCAGGCCTGGGGACCAAACCATAACTGAGGTACATGTCCTTTACCGGAATTGAACCTATGACTCTTTGGTCCACAGGCTGATGCTCTAACCACTGAGCAAACTGGCCAGGACAACTGTTTACGTACATCTTTTTATCCTTTTATTTTCAACCTATTTGTGACTTTGAATTAAAGCATCTCATATATCTGTTATAGATAGCATACAATTGGATCTTACTTTTTTATCCAGTATACAATTTTTGCCTTTTGATTAGAGTATCTAATCCATTCATATTTAATAAAACTAGTTTGATATGATTGGATTTGCATCTTCCATTTTGCTTTTTCTTCCCATGTCTCCTGTCTTTTCGGTGTTTTGTTTTTTTATCCTCACCCGAGGACATTTTTTCATTCTTTATTCAGACAGATTAGGAGGGAGAGAGAGGAAAAGAGAAAGAAACATCGACATGAAAGGGACACATCGAGTGGCTGCCACCTGCACAACCCAACCAGGGCCGGGGACAAACAGCAACCGAGGTACGTGCCCTTAGCGGGAACCGAACCCGGGTCTCTCTGGACCGCAGGCCGACGCTCTAACTGCTGAGCCAGACCAGCCAGGGCTCTCCTGTCTTTTTTATTCTTCGTTCCTCCTTATTACCCTCTTTTGTATTAAGAAAATACTTTTTAGTATTGCATTTTAATTCCTCTCTCAATTTTTTACCTGTACTTTTTTGAAAAATTTTATGGTGATTTTTCTATGAATTACAGTATACCTCTTAAATTGTAACAATCTACTTCAGGTTCATTCTGACTTAATTTTAGTAAAATATACAACATGGGTCTAATATAAGCTTTATTTCCTCCCTTCTTTGTGCTATCATATAAACACCACAGGGCAGTATAGTAATTATTCCCTTATTCAATCTTAGTACTTATAGAAATTAAAAGAAAAGATTTTAAAATATATTTATATACTTTTTAATATTTATCCACATATTTACATTTCTGGGTACTCTTCCTAACTTAATACTGTGGATTCCAATGACCCTCTGTTGTCATTTCCTTGCAGTCTGAGGATGTCCTTTGCATTTTTGTGTTGGGTATGTCTGTAGCTATGAATTGTCTCGCTTTCTGTGTGGTTGGGAATGTCTGCATTTTGCCTTCTGTGTCTGTAGGATTCTTGGTGATAGCTTTCTGTCCCTTCAGCGCACGGAGTGCGTCCTCCACGTGTCTGACCGGGAGTCACTGCTCCTCTCGTTGCTGTTCCCCTGCGTGCAACTGGTTTGCAGTTGTTCTTTCAAGATGTTTTTCTTTGTCTTTCAGCACTTTTATAATGTTGTGTCTCTGTTTTTCTTCAGTTTTTTTTCTCTCTGTTCTTTGGGATGAATGCTTCTTATTCATTTACATTTAAATTCAGTGGTTGTTTTTTTCTGCTGTCTGAAAGGCTGCTGTTGAGCCCTTTCAGAGAATTTTTTGATTGAGTTATACTTTTTAACCTAAAATATCCATTTGGTTAATTTTTATAGTTTCTATTTCTCTATTGAGATTCTCTATTTGTTTAGTCATTGTCATCTTATTTTAATCTTTAAATATAGTTTCTGATAATTCTTTGTACTTATAATAGCTTCTTTGAAGTTTTGTCTGCTAAATCCAACAGGTGGGCCCATTCAGAGTGAGTTTATATATTGAACATAGTCATGCTTTCCTATATCTTTGTATGTTTTATAACAGATATTATATAATCATACATTGAAAAATAGAGCCCTGGCTGGTTTTGCTCAGTGGTTTGAGCATTGGTCTTCGGACCAGAGTTGCAGGTTAATTCCGGTCAAAGGCACGCGCCTCGGTTGTGATTTGGTCCCCAGTCGGGGTTGTGCAGGAGGCAACCGATCAATGTGTCGCTCTCACATCAATGATTCTCTCCCTCTCTCTCCTTTCCCCCCACCCCCTCCTACTCTACCTGAAAATAAATGGGGAAAAAATATCCTCAGGTGAGGATTAAATAAATAAATAATAAAAATAGAGAATGCTGATAGCATATGTAGAAAATAAGTTTTTTTAACTTTTCTATAATCATAATGATGATTGCTATTGTGAAACATTTTGTGTAACAGAGAATAAAGAAAATGAATACTTATAGAACGCTCTAATTTTGTTATCCCCTGTGTGCTTGAGAACCAAGATTCTTGGTATAGGAGAAAGGCAAAATAGATTTAAGATATCAAGGAAAAACTCTAGTCCAGAATTTGAATGACTGCATTGGAAATATCAGTATGAAATTATGAGGCATCTGTGTATGTGTCTGTATATGTATATGTAGGTATGTGTGTCTGTGTAAACATATGGGGTCGGGCAAAAGTAGGTTTATATTTGTGAGTACATAAAACAGAGTTTATTCTAGTATTATTTTTTATTAATTGTATATTTTTCCATATTAACAGTTGTAAACCTACTTTTGCCCCATCCTGCATGTACATGTATGTGTGCATATGTATGTGTGAGAGAGAGAGGAGAAGGAGAGGAAGAGGGGGAGGGAGACAGGAGAGGGAGACAGGAGGGAGGTCTCACTTGGTGACTGACTCAGCAGTGGTGAATATCCCTAGTGCCTAGATTGTGATCTCAGAGTATCATTTCCCAACAAAAGAAACCTCATTCCAGTTCTAGGAAATAAATAAGATGAGCCTGGAACATTTTTGCATATCAGACTCAGGAAACTGTCAAAGATTTCTGGAGTCATGTTAAAAGAATTCAGGCCAAATATGGGACAATTTGAATTTCAAAAAGGGTAAAAATTGTAACAGACTCATCAAATATGTTTAAATTCATGAGTTCTGTTTCAGTACCTAGCAAAGTAAATAATACTAAGTACAATCAAAGATAATATAAGTACAATCAAAGAATTATCAGAAACTATATTTAAAGATTAAAATAAGATGACAATGACTAAACAAATAGAGAATCTCAATAGAGAAATAGAAACTATAAAAATTAACCAAATGGATATGTTAGAGTTAAATACAACACTTATCCTACCTTTACTACATGAACTAGAAAACCAAATATCAGATCGAAGAAAACCTCTCCCTACAAATCATCCGGCTACTACATGAAAAGCAGCAAGAGAACTAGAACGTGGCCGTTTTGCTAACTCCCAGTGAGTGAATGTTGGAATCCTCGAGCAGCAGGGGCATCAAAGGAAGAGCCATAAGCAGACACGATGTCCTGCGGACGGACGAGCACGCCACCGGCAGCATCTTGAAACAGGACTGACCCTCGAAGTCCGACTGCCAGCTGCAAGAACTACAGGGAACAGAGGAAGATGGTGAACTGGACCACGTCGCTGCTGGCTTCCAGCCAGTGGGACACTCTCCAGATCAAACCGTTCAGATTCTCTAACAGATAGTCTAAGGGAAGGAAGAGGTAGAAGGGGAACCTGCAGACCAGTGGTTCTCCACCTTCCTACTGCCGCGACCCTTGAATGCAGTTCCTCATGTTGTGGTGACCCCCCAACCATAAAATGATTTTCGTTGCTTCTTCATAACTGTAATTTTGCTACTGCTATGTCTTAGGCGACCCCTGTGAAAGGATCGTTCGACCCCCAAAGGGGTTGCGACCCACAGGTTGAGAACCGCTGCTGTAGATGAAGAGAGATTTTAAAGATTCATCAAGTAAGAAAAAAAATGTGGGTAAGACTAAACTGTAGTGTAGGGGTGCATACCAGCATGGTTGAGCCATATGGAAATGGAATGAAGCAATTCCTATAAAAGTCAGGGTAGCCCAGCCGGTGTGGCTCACTGGTTAAGCATTGACCCATGCACCAAGAGGTCACCAGTTTGATTTCCCAGTCAGGGCACATGCCCAGGTTGTGGGCCCGATCCGCAGTGGGGGGCATGCAGGAGGCAGCCAGTCGATGTTCTCTGTCATTGATGTTTCTATCTCTTCCTCTCTCTCTAAAATCAATAAAGAAAAAAATTTTTTTAAAAAGTCAGGGTAGCAGTTACTTTTGGATGGAGGGAGGGGCCTGTTAATTGGGATGGGGTGAGTGACAATGGTCTTTTTTTTTTTTTTTTTTTTTTACTTAGGTGGTAGTTACAAGGGTATTTGCCTTATAATAATTCCCTGAGCAATATATTTGTTTTTTATGGCTTTCTGTATTTATATTTTATATAATAAAAAGGTTAAGAAAGAATGGGCGGGGGACAATGGAAGATGGGCTAGAACAGTGCCCAGCAGGGGACAGGAGGGATCCCTGCACTGGGAATCCAGAGGTCCAGGTTCTAGTCGTGTCTCTGCTGCTCCCTCACCGGGCTGTGGGCAGGCCTCTCCCTCCCCCTCTGTGGGACTCAGTTTCCCCTCTCTGTCAGTTGAAGATAATCAAGTCCAGCATGCTTCATTAGGTTGGTGGGAGAACCGTCTGGAATAGTGGGCCAGGAGATGGCCCGGAGCTGGTCAGTGTCCCCTAGGCAGAAGAGGGTGACGAGGGCTAGCGTTCACTGAGCAGTGGCCGTTGCCTCATGTGGTCCTCACAGCAGCCCTGGACGCAGTGGGTGTGTGGCTGGGCCTGATTCTGTCCTAACACGTGCGGGCCCAGACTGTCCTGAAGCAGCCGAGCATCTTCGGGGCTCTCTTGATGAGACAGTAAAATAACTTTAAACTCTCTTGTCCGTGGTTTATTGTCAATGTCAGCTCTGGCGGATGGATGGCTTGAAGGGCCTTGAAAATAGCTCATTCCCCTGAAGAAATTAAATATTCATCCCACAGACCACATTTGCCCTGCTAATGTGCTGAGCAAAGCATTTTCTCTGTAGATGGTGCACAGGTAGAGCTGAGCGCACCATCTGAGTGATTGCTGTGAATTTTCACCGGGGAGGGCCCAAACAAATGGGGCAAGCATGAAAGAATTTAATTGAAAAGCTTGTCCTAACGACTTGCAGACAGACGCATTTCCATACTGTCATCATTTTGTCAACATTAGTCCCTTTGTCTGACGCTGTCTTACTTACGAGTTCTGTGTCTGTTGTCCCTTTGTCATCTACCCCCAGTGGAAGGGGCCACAAATCCTGTCCCTTCTTTTGAGCCCAAGTAGGGAGGCCATGTAGCGGCTCCCTCCGGCTCTCCTGTCCCCTCTTCCCTTGCTCTCTCCTGCCTCTGTGACGCTTTGTGTCGTGTCAAGGGAGTTAGTCACAGTTGCCAATTTGTTTGTGGGTTTCTGCATGACAGGGATCCGCTTCAGCTTTTCTGAGCGCTGGAATTAGACTGGGCATGCATTCATCATGGCACGTTGCATAATTCCTCTGAGTCTTTGCTTTCTCACGCACAAAACTACAGAAGGTGCTAAATAAATACTTGATAATTGAGAAGAAATCTTTGACATAGTATATAATAGACAACGGCTCTGATATTGCACTATTTTCTGCTAAACCAAAGATACGCACACATACCAGTGTCTGCTTTGGGCGTCTGCTCAATACGTGTTTATCTGTGGAATGGAGAGCCAGATGGTGGGTGGTAGGAGGTGGCGGATGGTTGGGCAATGGGACGTTTGATCTGATTTTGAGCACTGGGCCAGGAGCTTTGCAGATGTCCTCTTAACCGGGCGTTGGGAGTAGGCATGGGCCCATTTTACAGATGAGGATACAGGCACAACAAGGTGAGGGCTGCTGCACACGTTCCTACCCTTCTCAGCATAGGCCTGGCATCTGGTGTGTGTCCCTTGGCTGGCTTTCCGCACATGTCACCTTGCATTTTCCCTTCCCCTTCTCCTCCTGATCACTCTCAACCTCTGCTCTTTTCTTATTCTCTAGCTCCAACTGATCAGCTTTCCCCAGACCCGAGCAAGTGACCTGGCATGACTCGCGAAAATGCACGAGACCACAGTGGCCTCTGGCATGACTCGCGAGAACGCACGAGACCACGGTGGCCCCTGGCATGACTCGCGAGAACGCAGGAGACCACGGTGGCCCCGGGCATGACTCGCGAGAATGCACGAGACCACGGTGGCCCCGGGCATGACTCGCGAGAATGCACGAGACCACGGTGGCCCCGGGCATGACTCACGAGAACGCACGAGACCACGGTGGCCCCGGGCATGACTCGCGAGAACGCAGGAGACCACGGTGGCCCCGGGCATGACTCGCGAGAATGCACGAGACCACGGTGGCCTCCGACAGCAGAGTGTAGCTTCGTTTCCCCAAGAACGATACTGGAGGCTTTTCTTCACCAACCGAACAGCAAGGTCCCTTCTTCCCCTGCTGAGGGTGAGTGGCCTGGTGTGGACAGGACCCCTCGGGCAGGCCTGAGCTTGAGCACGCCCTGGCGGGCTCGCTCCCGGCTCTCCTCGCCCATGTCTGCTGCCTGCTCGCTCCTGCAGCCACTGGACCAGGGACCCCCGTGTTTAAAGCATTTAAAGGTCTTTTTTTTTTTTTAACTGAGTCCCTTTAAATTTTTAGTCACGGCTTTTTTTTTTTTTTTCTTTATTGATTTTAGAGAGAGAGAGACAGGGAGAGGGAGAGAGAGAGAAAAACATCAATGAGAGAGAACATTGGCTGCTTCCTGCATGCCCCCCATTGGGCGTCCGGCCCACAACCTGGGCATGTGCCCTGACCGGGAATCGAACCAGTGACTTCTTGGTGCAAGGGTCGATGCTCAGCCACTGAGCCATACTGACCAAGCGTCACAGCGTTTGAAATATTGTCCCCAGAGGTGGTTTTGGAAACGTAGTTCCCCTGTGTCCCGCTGATAGAAGCGGAGTGGACACTGTGCTAACCGTCACTGGTTCTCAGCTCCAGGGCTGTGGAACGTTGGGAAGCGCTGTCCCCCCTTGATGTCCTCCCTGCCTTTCTCCCTCTGCACAGCCCCGGTGGCTGCCGAACAGCAGGGTCCAGATCCTTTCATCTACGTGACTTTGCTGCTAAGAATGAACGTTTGAAGTCACGTTGGTGGCACACCATTTCCACCTCCTGCACTGTCTTCCTCCCACTCGATGGCCGACGTGGCACTGGCCTGGTGCTCAGCAGTATCCGAGTGACTGACTGAGGAGCAGTGCTTGCGGCCCGGCCACCCCTGCTGTCCTCACCCGCCTTCCAGCTCGGGCTGGACCTGAGGCAGACCCGTCCTCAGAGGGAGTAAATGATGACAGCAGCTTTGTACTGCATCTCATAAAACCCTGGGGTTCCACCCCCCACACCACCAGGAGCCACTTAAACCACCTTCTGTGACTCAGCCACCCATGTTCACATGTTTGCGTTTGGCCTGGCTCTGTTGACTGATTCAGAACAATCGCTATGGGTCAGTGCTGCCTTGGGCCCTGTGGCCTTGGGTGGACACTCTGCACTCCTCCCCATGGACACTGACACTCTTAGGAGAGGTCACCTTCACTTCCTGGGAGAGTGACCACAGAGTCCCAAAGAAGGAGCGTTTTTCCATCCTCACCTGCCATCGGTTGTCTTTTGTTACTGAGAGTGTGGTAGGCTTTCCAATAAATGACAAAGTGAATGAATGGATCCCACTGCGGAATACTTTTCCCTTCAGCATTAAATGGCTCCAGAGAAGTAGAACAGACTTTCATGTGCTATAAATTGACTGGAAGGTAGATTCCAGAATTCCAAAGCTGCTTGAGCAAGGGCAGGGTTTTCAGGATAATAATAGTAATAATGGCAAACACCAAAAAAGCACTTCATGTATTAATTCGTTTAATTCTTGCAGCCAGTCTGTGAGATGGGTACATTTGTTATCACCATTTTACAGATGAGGAAACTGAGGCACAGGCATTTTCCTGAACTCAGCAGCTAATGAGTTTTGAAGCTTGAATTCGAGCCCGTACAGTCCGGCTCCAGAGGCCCTCTCCTGTGTTGCTGAGGTTAAGGGTATGGGAAAAGGTGTGGATCTCCAGGTGAATACTTTGAAGAGAAATCCTTATATGTTAGATACTGGTCTATTTGTGTAAAATATTATTAGATTTGAGGGGTCCTACTGTGTTGAGTATGGTTTGACTTCTAGGGCTAAGTTGAGCATCATTACAAGTTCATGGGGAAGCATGCTTGTCGGCTGGCTAACTTATTACCTCCCTGTGCACAGTAGGCCCTCAACATACATATATATGTATAAAGTTTATCCTCACCCGAGAAGATGTTTATTGATTTTAGAGAAAGAGGAAGGGAGAGAGAGACAGACAGAGAAAGAGAGACAAAGACATCAATGTGAGAGAAACATCCATCAGTTGCCTGTTATACGCACCCTGACCAGGGGTCGAACCTGCAACGTGGGTATGTCCCCTGACTGGGAATCAAACCTGCAGCCTTTTGGTGCACAGAATGATACTCTCACTGAGCCACCTAGCCAGGGTTCGACATGTTTTTTGAATGTGGATGGATATCATTGACTCATTCCCAAAAGCTGGAAAGGAGGAGGACATAAGACCGGGCAAGCCAGTCCCTGTTTCTTCTTCCCCAGAGGCTTGGGTTAGGCTGAGGGGGAAGGAACAGCCAGGAGGCTGAGTGGCTCTTCTGCTGGAGCCCCGGGGCAGCGTGTCCTGTAGGCCTCCCCACGCCACTTTGGAAGCCCCTCTGCATGTCCCTGTTGCAATCCCGAAAAGGCTCTCCAGGCCTTCGTTGACGTGCACCTCTGCTCCCTGGCACACAGAGCCGGCTGACCAACATGCCCGGTGTCCTCCACTTCCGACACAATGAAGCCTCAGTGGCTGAGGTGGTCAGAAAATGTTGTTAAGCCTAGTACAACTCTCATTAGGTTTGAAATGAGACTTCCGGAAGCTTCGCCTCTTGTTCACATCCATTGTGGACGGTTGTCACGCCCTCCATCACCATATCTAGGCTGCAGCTGGCTGGCTCCATGGGTCAGAGAGAGTCCTTTGCTAACGAGGCCAAGGTTGCGGGTCTGATCCCTGGCCCCTGACTGCAGCGAGCCATCTGTCTTCGCAAATGCATGTCACGGATACGAGGCGGAGGGTGAGCAGAGAGGGGACAGAAGCTGGGCTCCACTCTGGAAAACAGCTCCCGACAGCCGGCAGAGGAGTCCCTTTGGACCGTGAAGGATGTCTTTCTTTCCTTCTCCCACTTCCAGATCAGGATATCTGGTTTTCATTTCAGACTTTTTCAAATAGATGATACTAACAGTTATATAAATGAAGATAAATGAAGGGGAAGCCGTTTCCAAGCTTGAGGACTAAGAGAAACGGGCCTGGAGATGCGTGACCCATTTCTGGTTCTCTGCGGTTTAAGTGTTGACAGTGTCCAGAACACTGGTGGGCATATCTCACGAGGTAAGGAGTGTCTGCTTTACTTGTCCCCTTGGTAACCAAGAGCAGTCTCCAGCAAGGAGAATGGGAAAGGGATTGGAGAACGTAAGACTGTACTCATTCGCTGAGGGGCTAGGACACAGCCCGCCCATGCCACTGGGTGCCTGGCTGGCTCTGCGAGGCAGGTGGGCCATGGAGAGTGGGTACCAAGAGGGCCTGTGCCCTCGAGATGGTCACGGTCTGCTTGGAGGACAGAGAGACAAACGAAGGTGGGCTGAGTGTCCACCTGTGGTCAGACGCGCAGAGTCGCCGAGAGCGCCCAGGCTGCCCGTGCCTCTGTCTTCCTGGAGAAGCCAGGAAAGGCTCCCAAGGGCGGCCCTGGACCTGGGTTCCGAGCGATGGCGTCACGTTCCCGGGACACTTCAGACAGAGGAGCCTGTGTAGAAGCATGTGGGCAGGGAAGTTTCCCGGGAACATCTCGCAGTCGGCCCGGCCGTGCGGCTCAGTGGACTGAGCGTGTCCCGTGGACTGAAAGGTCCCACTCCGACTCCCGGTCAGGGCACCTGCCTGGGTTGCGGGCTCGGGCCCCAGCAGGGGGCGTGCAGGAGGCGGCCCAGAGATGTTTTTGTCTCACATTGATATTTCTATCTCTTTCTCCCTTTCTCTCTCTCTAAAAAAAATGAACAAAAACATATTTTTAAAAATAAATTTAAAAAATAAAACTCTCTGAATCCTCACTATTCACATTGCTGCCTAGAAGCTGTCAGGCCAGGCGTGCCCAGCAGTGTCGTTTGGTACAGGCGTGCCACCCTCCCCCGGGCACACCCACGCTGCAAGGCTGCTGTGGCACACGAGAAGTGCTCTGTTAAGAGAGGGCTGTGCTGTGCCGCCGCCAGTCACGTGCAGGGGAAGGAAGGGCACAAGAGACAGGTGGACGATCTATCCCTTTGTGGTCTTGCTTCATCTGACTCCTAGTCATTCTGGGTTTCATTCCTCCCCTGAATATTTACTGAGCACTTTCTGTAGCCAGGCTCTGAGGGACTTGGGACACGTCTGTGAGCAAAACAGACCTTAGTCCTCAAGGCCCTGACACTTGTGGGGGAGGCGGAGCCATCGGAGCTCCCTGAGGCAGGAATGGCGCCTTTGTTCACAGTGTGTCTCAGGGACAGTCCTGGGACTTGGTGCTGCTACGATGCTCAGAAGATGTTGAAACAACCACCACTCAGGAGTTCCAGAAGTGATCGTTGGTAAGAAAGAACATGGAAAAAGCCAAACGATTTCTTAGCTCTACGAGAACTATTGTGTTGACATGTTCTGTGATTGACCTTTAGTTATAAAGTTCTCAGCCACGGAGACGGAAAACCAATGTTAAACATGCTCCAATAGGTATCTTTTCCTTATTACCCAAGGATGTGACATGCAGTACAAAGAAGATTTTATTCACATCTGAACTTTGAGTTTGTATAACCATGACAGTTGATACTGAATGTAAGTGTATTGGCCAAACTCTGAGGTCAGAAGATGATTTGGAAGGATAAGTTAAGGGGAAGACTTGCATTTTCCCTTCTCACTCCCGAGAAATGAGAGGAGAAAGAGTGAAGCAGTCTCTCGAGCTTGCTGTCGAAGTAGCCATCACGAGGGACGTGCCTCTCAGTCTCCGAGTTTTCCATTTTTATTTGGCTTTTGGAGCTCTGGCTTTCTTCCTGTATGTGTTTCCCCTCAGTTTGTGGCACAGAGGCCCAGGTGACAGTATCAAAGAGCTGAGGATGGTCCTGGCCGGTTTGGCTCATCAGTTAGAGCGTCGGCCTGCGGACCCAGGTTGGGTTCCTACTAAGGGCACGTACCTCGGTTGCAGTTTGTCCCTGATCCTTCCTGGTTGGGTCATGCGGGAGGCAGCCACTCGATGTGTCCCTTTCACGTCGATATTTCTCTCTCTCTCTCTCTCTCTCTCTCTCTCTCTCTTTCATTCACTCTCTCCCACCCTATCTGAACAAAAAATGGAAAAATGTCCTTGGGTGAGGATTAAAAAAAAAAAAGCTGAAGATGTGGTTGAGTCATAGAACGAGCCAGGCGTGGCTGCAGGTTGTACATGAGAACGTACATTTCAGAGCCCAGCCTTCCCAGTGCTGCTGCAGGGCTCCCGGGGTCGGGAGGTAAGCCACGTGCTCTCCCCTCAGCGCCCCCCTGGTGCCCTCAGGAGGTCATGCTGTGGCACTGACCCACCAGCCAGCAGACAAGCCCTGGAAGGAGGAGATTCAGAAGGAGGATGAAACCAGATAGAAAAGGGAGGAGAGAAGAAAAAAATGGAAGTAGGTCAAGGGAGAACTGGACGTGCCCCCGTGAAAAGTGAGGGGGCTTTCCTGCTAGAGACAGAGCAGTGGGTAGCCTGGGTTTGAACGAGAGCCAGGCTGTGGGACCCTGGCCGGAGCACTCCCTGCCGGGCTGGGGACAGGCAGTGACGTTGGAAAGTGAAAGCAGGGTTTTGCCTGTTTGTCAGGCTGAACAGCCGGCTGGTGCTCAAGGGACTCGCCGACCCTCTCTCCTTGGTCACAGCTGAGCTGTTTGGGAACCGTTTGACCTGGGCAGAGCTGCATGCAGCTCGGAAGCTGGGCAAAGTGAGGTGCAGGAGGTGAACCCCGAGTTCTGACAGCCTGCCAAAGTGCCCGCTGCTCGGATGTTGGCAAGAGCATTCACTTTGAGACTAGTTTGCCATAATGAATTCTGACATCACTGCGCTCTGTGGAGGGCGTTGAAATGGAGTGAGTGACCTCATGCCAAGGGGCTGTGGAAATCCTCAGAACCAGGAGAGCTCCTTGCCTCTCTTCATTTTGGAGTGGGGTTTTAAGCCACAGCTCCTTCCAGATGGCTAATGGATCTTAACATTTTAAGGATAAACTAATAGTTCAGAGACACTCAAGCAATCTTGTGGCTTTTCCCTCAAATTGGGTTATTTCATAGCATTTAGAATGTAATTCTTGCAAGTTAATTTCCCTTTTAGTTATTTTCTATAATGATTATTCATCTAGATTAAAGATTTTTTCTTTCTGCTGTCAACAGTGAAAGGGACTGGGTGAATAAAATGATGTGACTGAAAAATGTTTGAATGGTGTAGGCGTCCATGAGAATTATGTGTTTTTGCATTTGGGGTACTTTTTGGTTTTCTGATATTTAAAATGGGCAATCTTTCTCCTTCAGTTCCTCCTTCTACTGCTGTCAGGTTGATCTGTGGTTGGACAACCAGCCTCGTGGTTGTCCTGATGGTGCCACGGTTCATTTGAGTGGCACAGCCCCGGGCCTGCTGGGACATTCTTGGTGACTATGGATCCTTTGTTTACAAGCAGAATGCCTCCCAGTTTGTGGAAGAATTTGATTTTGAATCCTAAGCTCCCTCTAGAAATAAACTAGAGACAGTTTGAGAAAAACTTGTATCTGCTTCCAAGGTAATGTCGGTGCTCTGGAAATACGTCCTCGGTTGCAGCTGGTATTGCCTTGTGTGTGACATCCCTTTAGTCCAGGAGACTTCCTCCAGTTCTCCACCAGGGGGCGTCAGTCCTGCACGGAGAACCACCTCGTGCCTCAGGGGAAGGTGAATGTATCAGTCATTTCTCTTTTAAGGCCTTGGAGGCATTACCCTGGGTCACTGGACTGCTTCACCTGGGCCAACGGATTTTTTTCCAGTTGTGAACCAGTTCTTACGAGTATCTCATTAGCTGTGATCACTGGGATGCGTGACATTTGTTATATCTATAGGAACTTGCATATCAGTGATACAAAACGTAGACCTGAGCTCCTGCATCCATATGTTGTTTTTCTTCCGGATGGCACTTGTTTGAGAACTTACATTTCTTTTGCCCAGGAAGGTGACAGAGCTCCCGGCTCGCTCTCCTGCTAGGTCTGTGAGCCTGAGCAAGTCATGTTGCTTCTGTGTGGTAACGACTAGACAGTATTAGATCCTTTACAGCTAGAATAGGCTGTGCTTCTGTGCCTGGATAGGTCACCCATGCTGCAAGGAGGCCCAGGGACATTCTGAATGACCAGTTCCTGTCAGGTAGCCTCCCCTGAGTTACAGCCTTTAGATCTGATACTGCCCATTCAGGGCTTAATGTCCACCCTGACAAGCAGCCTTTGAAATCCGGGTTTCCACTTACATGGTCTCAATCCCACCCCCGTTTCACACAGCTCAAGGTGCCATTCCTTTTGTATACTGTACGTCGTGGGCACTGACCTGTGATTCTGGAACAAAATGAGACTACTGCGTCCCGCCCGTCCATCTTCTTTCTGGCTGTAGCCCCATGTTACTGACGAGAACTGAGCTTCAATCCAAAGCAAATGTACTTTGTTTCTGTGAACACGGATCTCATAAAAACAAATGAAGGGGAAAGCACAGTAGATTGCATGTCCCAGGGCCTGTTACCTCGTTTTGATCCGTGTCTCTTAGATTTCCTTTAGCGCTGCTTAGAGTCCTGAGCACAAGCTTCTCTTTTTATGCCCCCATAAAACTTCTGATATGATATCACCTGATTCGTGTGGGTGAGAGGAATATGGGAATGTTTATGTACCTGTGCCAGCAAACTATTATCGAAGTTCTGGGGTTATTCTTGTGAATGAGAGTTTGGGGATGTCACATAGGTCTAAGAGGCGAATTAATAGCCCTTGTGAGTGTTTGTAACATACAGAATCCACACTCAGTTTGATTTAATACCTTTGTGCAATTTAAAATGTCATCCAAGAAGAGAGCCAAATGCCTAGAGCATCTGCCACAGCCGCAGGACTGGCTGGCGGGTTTGCACCGGCTGACCGGCTCTGCGGCGTCTTGGAAAGATGAGCTGTGTTCTAATGAGCAGGTTATAAATATCCCTGAGTTATGTCATAGGTGCTAGCAGCGCTCAATGTAAAGGGACCGGCCGGGAGGCGCTGCCAGCTGAACGGGCCGGGCACAGCTTTCAGCGAGGACAAGTGGAGCCTGGATATATTGACCAGGATGTTGCTAAAGAATCATTTGTCCCTTAATGAGCTGTGTCACCAAACGTCTCTGTGAGTGAGGCAAGAGATTCGCTGTGTTCTGAGCTGTCGGGCAGCTCAGGTTCCATGTTCCTCCAGTCGCTCGCAGAAGGGGCCTTTGACCCTTCGCTTCTCTGCAAGGCTGGGGGGGCGTGTTGGATGGATTTATTGGGCAGTGATTTATGTTCTCAAAGATGCAGAGTGGCTGTTTGATGGAGGCCCTCATTTTTCACACCTGTACTCTCTGTCTTGCCCATGAAAATGGCAAGTTACAGGAAGATGTTCCCTGTGGGGTTCCCTGTGGGTATCTCTGTTCCCCGTTTGCCACCCACCTTTTAGATGAAAAGACAGATTTCAGCGCCACTCAACAGAGCAGGAAAACTACAGAGCCATTGTAAGGCTGGGGATAGACTCTTGCAAGATACTTGCTTTTGGGGGGCTGGAGCCTCAAAATTGATTTTCCAACTTTTATTTTCTTAAGAAAATTTAGTCGTGGAAGCACATAAATCCATCAATACTGGGTCAGATTTTTCAGATTTGAACAAAGATGGACAGACATGCTCAGAATAATTGTTTGCTTAAAATCCATCCAACAGCTTTCATGTAGACAAAATGCATTGAAATATGTGTGTAAAATACTTGATGTTAATACACACCAGATGGAAACCCTGTCAAATTCTGTGTGCACATAGGAACCTGACAAGAGGAGTCGGGAGATTTAGAGAGCTCCTCAGAGCAATCGAAACGAGAACGACTCAAAACCTGCGAATGGTAAGTGTGGTTAATGACTTGACTGAGGCCCAAGGGCCCTTTAAGTGTTTTCTCTCTTAACATTTATAAATGTTATTAGATATAGTTTATGTACCGTCAGTTCATTGTTTACAGTCAGTGGATTTTAGTATACCCACAGGATTATTCAGCCATCAGTAATATTTAATTTCAGAACATTTTCATCACCCCAAAAAGAAACTCCATACCCATTAGTTGTGAACCTCCGTTCTCCCCTTCCCCCAGCCTCTGGAAATCACCGATTTACTTTCTGTTTCTATAGATTTGCCTATTTTTAACATTTCATATAAATGGAATTATGTAATATGTGGTCTTTTTGTGACTGGCTTCTTTTACTTAGAATAATGTGTTTTTTAAAAAATATTTTTATTATTTTTTAGAGAGAGAAAGGGAGAAACATCAATGTGAGAGTGAAACGTCAATCGGTTGCCTCCTGCATACCCCCTACCAGGGATTGTTGAGCCTGCAACCCAGGCCTGTGCCTTGACTGGGAATCGAACCGGCAGCCGTTGGGTATATAGGACAATGCCCAACCAACTAAGCCACACTGTCCAGGGCCTTTGGATAATGTTTTTGGTTTTTTTATTCTCACCTGAGGACATTTTTCCATTTTTTGTTCAGATAGAGTGGGAGGGAGAGAGAGAGAGAAACATCGACCTGAAAGGGACACATAGATTGGTTGCCACCCACATGACCCATCCAGAGCCAGGGACAAACTGCAACCGAGGTACGTGCCCTTAGTGGGAACCGAACCCTGGTCTCTCTGAACCGCAGTCTGACACTCTAACTGCTGAGCCAAACCGGCTAGGACGGATAATGTTTTTAAGGTTCATCCATGTTGTAGCCTGTGTCAGTACTTCTTTCCTTTTTATTACCGAATAATGTTCCGTTGTATGAGCGTAAGACATTTTATTTATCCATTCATTAGTTGATGGACATGTGGGTTGTTTCACTTTTGGGCTGTTATGAATAATGCTGCTGCGAACATTCTCATGCAAGGTCTTATGCGGACATATGTGTTCACTTCTCTCGGGTATATACATGGGAGTGGAATTGCTGGGTCTTATGGTAACTCTATTTTTAACATTTGGAGGAGTTGCCGACTGTTTTCCAAAGCAGTCACACCGTTTTACATTCTCGCCAGAAGTGAGGGTTCCAAGTTTCCCACATCCTCAACATTTGTTATTGCCTGTCTTTTTAGCTGTAGCCATGCTAGTGGGAGTGAAGTGCTGTCTCATTGTGGCTTTGGTTCACGTTTCCCTGACGGCCAGGGACATCGGGCATCTTTCTAGTTGCTTATCGGTAGTGCTCTCTCATGAAACACCAGAAATGCACCCCATACGGCAGGTAGGGGTAAGCCCCCGGTCGCCAGGGCAGCGAAGGGATCGCGTGTTTGCTAACGATTCATATAGGACCCAGACAGAGCAAAGCAGATTAGATCCTGAGCAGTACCTGGTTGTCTGACTAATTCTATTAACTATAAACCTTAGACGTCAAATAAACCGGTTGATGAGCAGCTTGGCTCTCCTTTTGACTCTTCCTTTTGAATCCTTTCACTTTCCTTTCTGGGGACAGCCCTTAATTACACCTTCATAGCTGGCCCTGCAGAGCCGGAGCCATTGAGTGCGTGTCTGGGTGCAGCCCGCTGCTCGCCGGCCAGCAGATGCTGCCTGTCACCGCCGACGGGGCCCCCATGTGAGACTGCAGTTTCTTCGTCTGCTGACATCCATGCTGCTGTCCGGCACTGTCATGACCCTGTCAGTGCTGTGAGAGTATGCCGCTGGGCAAGGCTGACGGATTCCCGTCGCAGGAAACGAGGCTGTGTCTTCATTTCGGTGTCTCCAGAGTTTTAGGTGCAGACATACAACTCATGGGGCCAGATAGGCTTTCCCAGCATGATGGGGGGTGAGAGAGGACGGACTCCACACACCCTCCCACCAACAACTCACTTGGTCCTCAGTATTTGTTTGCATGTTGATGTGATTTATAGGTGCCTTAAGGCGTTCAAAGAAAACATTTTGATTTATAGAAACAAATCAAAAATTTTATCCACATTTTGCAGTGGTTTTAAAGCCACTGCAAAATGTGGATAAAAACTGTTGCCTTTTTCTCACTGACCTACTCCCAGCATTCCGTAAAACTTCTCAAATGGTCAATATGGACAGCTGTTTCTAAGCTTTGGAAGCACAACATAAGTAACTGATTATATTGGCACATGTTTTTATAATTGTTTTAAAAGCACATTGAAAATCTTTTTTTTCAAGATTTTTTTTCAAAGCCCATCTTTCAAAATTGCTTAAATATGGAGCATTTGTTCATATTGTTGACTCTCTAAAACATTTATTGATTGATTCATTAAGGAAATGAATGCTTTTTTCTTATTAAAAGGAGTACTTTGTCAAACTCAATCTGGTGTGAGACCATAGCAGAGAAGGGTTTAAAAGTACCTTTACAGCAACCCTACTCCTAGATAAATACTCCAAGGAGTTGAAAGCAGATTTTCAAACGCATACTCTTGCTCAATGGTCATAGCAGCACTGTTCACAACAGCCAGATGTCTGTCAGCTGATGACTAGATAAGCAAATGTGGTGCAGCTGCACAATAGAATATTACTCAGCCAAGAAAAGGAATGAAGTATCGACACAGGCCACAGCTTGGATGAACCTCGAGGACATTGTGCTAAGTGAAAGGAGCCAGACATAAAAGACTACACATTATATGATTCCATTTATAGGAAAATACCCCCCCAAATAGACAAATTTATAGAGACAGATAGCAGATTAGTTGTTCTCAGGGTCTGGAAGGACGAGGAATGGGGAGTCACTATTTAAAGGGGCTTGGGGTTTATGTTGGGGACAGCGAGAATGATGTGGAACTACAGAGCAGTGATGATTGCATGACATTGTGCATGTACTGAATGCCATTGGAGTATGCACTTGAAACGGTTAAAATGCTGAACTTTATGTTTTGTGAATTTTACTGTAATTTAAAATACGTACAAAAAAGTACATTTCATGACCAAGTTTGTGTGTAAGAGTTCAAGTCTTCTTTTGAGCCCCCTTTCCTCCCCCCCCAATTTTTATTAATTGATTTTTGTTACAGGTGTTTTTCCCTTCTCCCCCCTAGACACCCTCCTCCCCATCTCGCCTTCCTTTCCTTCTTTTAATTCTGAATTCATTCGATAGTTACCAGCAGTTCTTAAGCATTTAAACTGCAAGCTAAATGAAACCTTAGTATAAAAGATAAAAGGCATGGCCCTTGTCGGTGTGGTTCAGTGGTTAGAGCATCTGCCCTCACTTCAAAGGGTTGTGGGATCGATTCCCGATTCCCAGTCAGAGGCACATACCTGGGTTGCAGATTCGATCCCCAGCCCTGGTCGGGGTGCATGCAGGAGGCAACCAATTGATGTGTTTCTCACACATTGATGTTTCTCTCTCTCTCTCCCTCCCTCCCTCCCTTCCACTCTCTCTAAAAATTAATGGAAAAAATATCCTCAGGTGAGGATTAAAATAAATAAATAAATAAATAAATAAAAGATATGCTAGATACTGGTGATCTTGTTGATAATGTCTCATATTTAATCTTTCTTTCTGAACTTCGTTGAGCTTTCATTGAATGCCAGCACACATCCTTTCTAATCAGTAGGGCGCCGATGAGCTGATGCCTTTATAATGTGCACTCGCGTGGAAACCTCACCTTAACAGTCTCCCTGGACGGTTAATACCGCGAGGGAAAGGAGAGATAGCCTGCGCTGGCCAGCAGTGGACAAGCAAACTGTGTAGGGCAGACGTGTTTATAATTTTAGAATCCTTCCATATCCAGAAAATGAAGGTCCTTGTGCATTTTTTCCTTTGCTATCGTGAGTGGAGGCAATTTAGCCAGTTGAGGCTTCAGCAGAAGTGATTAGCTTATACGACTGCAGTGAGATCCACATGAAACTGGAACGGAAGGTATAAGAAAACAGTTCAGGAATTGCTTAGGTCCTGGAGATTGTGTTCTTATGAATCTTTACAGATGGTTCAGTTGGGGATGATAGGAGTGATTTAATTTCACATTTTTATAGACAGTTAAAGCCAATGAGTCTTACTTGAGAATAATCAAGAAAATTTGCCTTTACACAGTGATTATCGGAAACCACTAAGCTGGTGATTTGGTTGCATTTAAGTTTCCTTGTGGTGTTTTAAGAGATTTAACATGGATGAAAGCCTAGCAAAGCTCTCTTCTGGAATATATTTATTTAAGAGGCTCCTTCTCGGGGAAGATCAGCGTTCTGTGCTAAGCCCCGTGGAAAACCTGCTGGCTGACGTTTGCTTTGTCCCTCCGGCTGCTCACGGGCTGGCCTGCACCACCTGGGCGCAGCGCTTCTGTTTTCCGAGGGATTCTTTCTCTTTCTTCTGGTCTTGTTCTACCTTTCCTCTTTCTGTCGCTGGAAATGAACTGATAAACACGCAACAGCCAACAAAATACTTCTCAGTAGATGCCACGCCCCCTGCCCCACACATCATGCCTAGTGCTGCTCGGGCAGTGGAACTATTTGGAGAAGTGTCGTGACATGCATCTGATGTAGCAGGACGTGGCCCAGATGTTCTGGGGTTTTCACAGTGAGAAAAGAGATGCCTAGCCAGCGTTGACAAAGGTCTTTCTTGGTCAGTGGCCACAGTCCCCACTTTGCCTTCTCTATTCACAAGGTCCAGGGTCCCCGAGAACAGGGCTCTCAGGAGCGGAGTCCCGGGGTAGCACCATGTAGGACCAGCCCTCGGCACTGTAAGAAGGAAAGCATTCTAAAACTCTGCGCTGGACATCATCTTGTCATCAGTGAGATTTTTTTTGAGGGACAGCATCACCTGGCTTTTTGCCAGGTTTGGGCTTCAGCGGGCATCATTTGGGAGGTGATGAAAATATTTGCAGCTCACCTGTTATTTATAAGGGCTTTTAAAAAAGAGCTTAACTAAAAGTTTCAGTTGTTTCAGGTGTAAAACATGTCCGTGTTCCAGAGTGCAACTGAGGCAGGTGGCATTTGAAGGGCATGAACTTGTTTTTGTTTTTTATCCTCACCTGAGGACAGTTTTACATTTATCTTCAGATAGAGCGGGAGGGAGAGAGGGAGGAAGAGAGAGAGAGACATTGATGTAAGAGAGACGCATCCAGTGGTTGCCACCCACACAACCGGGGCCAGGGACAAACTACAACCAAGGTACGTGCCCTTAACGGGAACCAAACCCGGGACTCTCTGGTCCACGGGCTGACGCTCTAACTGCTGAGCCCAACCGGCCAGGGCATGAACTTGTGTTTTAAAATTATTCAAATATCTTAGTGTATCATGTCTTCTTTTTTGTCTTCAACTGACATCATTTCATCCAAAAAGTTTAATTATGAATCTTGGAGGTCTGGTGGGAGTGCATAACACAGAGTGATGACTGAGAAACATTGATTAGATGAGTGAATAAATGAATGAATGGCACCAAGCAGAATCACGGCTGTGCCTTTGCTCCTTTGTTCCAGACCATAGCGAGGCAGCTGGCGGAGATCCTGTTGCGGGGCATGTGTGAGCAGAGCTACTGGAACCCTCTGGAGGACCCGCCATGCCAGTCACCTCTGGACGACCCTCTCCGGAAAGGAGCGAACGCCAAAACCTACAGCCTCACTCGGAAAGCCCGCGTCTACTCAGGAGAGAAGTATGTGCGCTCATGTCCTCATTCCTAGGTCGGGGGTGGGAAGGAAAATTCAAAGATGTGTAGAAGTTCAAGGGCAGGTTTTTGTTTTTTTTTCCTGAAAGTAAACCAGCTGAACAAGTCTCATTTACTAACTTAAGAGAGATACCTCATTACTTTGTACACTTTCAGGAAATATCTGTGCACTGATGGGGACATTTTAAATGGGAAAGGGCTGGCGTTTGTTTTTTTTTAATCCTCACCCGAGGATATTTTTTCTTTTTTTTTTTCTTTTTTTTTCATCCTCACCTGAGGACATTTTTGCATTTATCTTCAGACAGAGCAGAGGGAGAGAGGGGGGGAAGAGAGAGAGAGAGAGAGAAACATTGATGTGAGAAAGACACACCAAGTGGTTGCCACCCACACGACCCCAACCAGGGCCAGGGACAAACTGCAACCGAGGTACATGCCCTTAGTGGGAACCAAATCCGAGGACTCTCTGGTCTGCAGGCCGACGCTCTAACTGCTGAGCCAAACTGGCCAGGGCATATTTTTTTCATCTATCTTTTTAGATAGAGTGAAAGGGAGCAGAGGGAGGGAGGGAAAGAGAGAAACATTGATGTGAAAGGGACACATTGAGTGGCTGCCTCCCACACAACCCTGACCAGGGCTGGGGACAAATCGCAACCAAGGTATGTACCCTTGGCTGGAATCGAACCCACGACTCCCTGGTCCATGGGCCAACGCTCTAACCACTGAGCCGGGCCAGCTTGCGTTTCTTGTACGGATTCAGACAAGTTGAGCTTATTCCTAACATGTTCCTCATGCTCATTTGAATTTTGTTTTCACCCTCCTTTTTCATGGCCTTGCTGAGCTATGAGTTTGCCTAATTCCCAGCCTGTGTTTACCCCTTAGTCCTTACCTGGATTCGCAGAATATCTATTCTAACAATTCCCAAACTCACTTTTACATGCTGACCCCTCTTTATGAACTACTTAGAAGCAGATTTGGGTTCATTTTTTAAGTTATATGTAGATCTTAACCACAGACGCTAGGTGTTTTCTGCTTTAGATGCTTCTTACTAGACAGGTATGTAAGGTTCCAGGTGCATGGGAAAGTCAGTTCTCGCTCCCTCCCCAGATCATGTTGGACATGTGGAGGGGGCTCTGTGTCCAGTGTTACCTCACCCCTGCAAGGCAGAAGAGTCCACGGTGCTGGCCACTGCTCTGTTTCCTGAACCACTAAGACTCTCACTGCTCTGACGTCAGCCTCCACATCTGTATGAGGAGAAGTTCGGAGGCAACGTGCAGATCTGGGAAATGCAGTTACTGGTGAAAGGGAGCATTTTCATCCTGGTTACTGAGTCTCAACTTTCATTTCACACAGATACGCACGGTTGGGGTTTTTAAACCGTTGTATTGAGATGTAATTTACATACTATACAATTCACTTAGTTAATGTGTACAGTTCAGTGGCTTTTCATATAGTCACACAGTTGTGCTTACATGACCACAGTCAACTTTCCAACGTTTTCATTACTCCCAAAATCAACCCAGAACACCTTAGCTGTCCTCCCTACTCCATACCCTTTGAGTTTTAGGATCAGTTTGTTCCTTTCTGCAAAGAAAAAGGCAAACTGGAATTTTGATAGGAATTGCATTGAATCTGTAGATCAGTTTGAAAAGTATTACCATCTTAACAATATTAAGTCTTCTGCTCCATGGACATGGATGTCTTTCCATTTATTTAGGTTTTCTTTAATTGCTTTCAACAATTTGTAGTTTTCAGGGTATAGAGTTTGTACTTCTTTTGTTAAACTTATTTCTAAAGTTTTTGTTTTTTTGTGTTTGAGTGTATGTTATTTTTGATGCAATAGTGCATGGAATTATTTTTTTAATTTCATTTTTGGATTTTTCATTGAAAGAAATTCTATTGATTTTGTATACCACAATCTTGATGAATGTTTATTAGTTTTAATAGTCTTAGATTCCTTAGAAAATTTTTATATGTAAGATTATGTCATCTGCAAATAGAGATTAGTTTTACTTCTTTCTTTCTAACCTGGATGCCTTTTATTTAATTTTCTTCTCTAATTGCCCTGGCAAGGACCTCAGTACACTGTTGAATAGAAGTGACAAGGGTGACATCCTTGTATTGTTTCTGATCTTAGGAGGAGGAAAGCATCCAGTCTTTCACCATTAAGTATGATATTAGCTGTGGGTCTTCATAGATGCCCTTTGTCAGGTTAAGGAAGGTCCCTTCTATTACTGGTCTGAGTATTATTATTTTTATCTTGAAAGGGTGTTCAAGTTGATCAAATGCTTTTTCTGCATCTATTGAGATCATTGCGTGTGTTTTGTCTTTTATTCTTTTGATGTGATATATTACATTAATTGATTTTCAGATATTAAGCCAACCTTGCATTCTTGTGTAAACCCCACTCGTCATGGTGTATACTTCTTTCTATTTATTGCCAGGCTTGATTTGCCAGTATTTTGTTGAGGATTTTTACATCAGTATTTATAAAATACATTGCTCTGTAGTTTTCTTGTGATGTCTTTGTCTAGTTTGGTATTAGAGTAATACTGACCTCATAGAATAACTTGGGGAGTATTTCTTTTTCTTCTACTTTTTGAAAGAGTTTATGGAGAATTGGTGTTAATTCTTTTTTAAATGTTTGGTAGAACTCACCAGTAAAGCTAGCTGGCCCTGGGCTTTTGTTTGTGGGAAGGTTTTTGTTTCAATCTCTTTACTTGTTATAGGTCTATTAAGACTTTCTATTTCTTCTTGAGTCAGTTCTAGTAGTTTTTGTCTTTCTAGAAATTTGCTCATTTCATCTAAGTTATCTAATTTGCTGGCATACAATTGTTCATCATATTCCCTTATAATTTTTAAAAATTTCTACAAGGTTAGTATAGTCATGTCCTCTCTTTCACTTCTCATTTTAGTAATTTGAATCTTCTCTTTTGGGGTCAGTCTAGCTTAAAACTTTGTCAAGTTTTGTTGATCTTTTTAAAGAACCAATTTTTGTTTTTGAGGGAGGTTTGCTTTTAATAGAGTCAAATTTATTAATATTTTCTTTCATAACAAATGTTTTGTGTTTTTTAATTTTTTTTTCTTTTTCTTTTTTATTTTTATTGTTGAAAGTATTACAATGTCCCCTTTTATTCCCCCATTGCCCCCCTCCACCCGGTTCCTGCCCTGTGGTTTTGTTGATTTTTTCTATTGTGTATCTACTCTCTATTTCATTAATTTCTGCACTAATTCTTATTCTTTCAGTTGTCACCATCAATTTTTAACTTTCTAGTTTGACATGTTCATAGTCCAACTTCTGATTTATTAGTAAAGAGAAAAAACCTGTTGGGTTATACTTGTCTTGGGGCTTCAGTAGTACCAAGGCAGGACTAGCTGATCAGTCAGTTCTCTCTGGCCAAAAGGACATTATCACCCATTCAGCTGAGTAAGAGCAAACTTTAGGTGGCACAGACCTCCCAGCTCCAGCAGACCATTCCGAGTAGCTGGTCATAGTGGAGTACAACTGAAAAGCAAGCTCTGCCAGGAAGCCCGACTCTTTCACTGTGGCCTGGATGTGACGTGGAAGCAGGATGCTCGTTCTCTCCCCATCTTGAATTTTAAAAGGAAATAAACTGTTGACAATCCTAGAGAGAAAAGAGGAGAGGAGTCTCATGCCATGGACCTCTTTTTTTAAAAAAATAATTTTTCTATATTGATTTGAGAGAGAAAGGAAGGGAAAGGGAGATAGAAAGAAACATTGATTGGCCGCCTCCTGCATCTCTCCACTGGGGATCGGGCCCACAACCTGGGCATGTGCCCTGACCAGGAATTGAACTGGCAACCTCTTGGTGCATGGGTCGATGCTCAGCCACTGAGCCACGCTGGCCAGGTGCTTTACTTCCTTTCTTCTAGGTCTTTCTGTGAAGAATATTATTGACCTTTGTTCTCTTATTTTTTAATTAAGCTTTTCATGGACACACATATTGAGAAAAATACACAAATGAAAAGTATAAAACATGATGAATTTTTACCAGGTGAACACATGCATGTGATTAGCATCCTGATCAAGAAAGAGACCCTGCCAGAACTCTAAAAGCCCTCTTCACACCCTCTCCCAGTGACTGCCCCCCCGAAGGGTGACTCTATCCAGACTCTATGTCAGTAGATAGAGTCCATTTGGCCCATCTGTCAAATTTATACAAATGGGATTATACATCAACAACTTTTTATTTAACTTCCTTTGTCTACCATTATATTTGAGAGATATGCCCATATTTTTGCCATGTAGTAAGAGTGTTTTCATTGCTGTGTAGTATTTCACTTTACTAATATTTTCCAATATATTGCTCTGTTCTACTTATAATGGACTTTTGAGTTGTTTCTCATTTGGGGCCAACAGGAATCATGCTCTGAACATTCTTATGTGTGTTTCTTAGTGCACATATGTGTGCATTTCAGTCAGGTATATTTTTTCTTTCATTGTACTCCTCCTTATAAAAAGTATTTGAGGTGGCTTAGATAATTAAATGCATATTAGACTTCATAATTAACACAAAATAAAGAATGCGATTAAAAGCCACTATTGTGCCTGGAAGGGAACGATGAAAAGATTTGTCAAAAGCTAGCAGTGCGCCTGGGCCGGTTTGGCTCAGCGGTTAGAGCGTTGGCCTGCGGTCTGGAGAGACCCGGGTTCGGTTCCCGCTAAGGGCACGTACCTCGGTTGCAGTTTGTCCCCGGCCCTGGTTGGGTTGTGTGGGCGACCACTCGATGTGTCCCTTTCACATCGATGTTTCTTTCTCTCTCTCTCCCTCCCACTCTATCCGAACAAAATATCGAAGAATGTCCTCAGGTGAGGATTAAAAAAAAAAAAAAAAAAAGCTAGCAGTGCCAGGCCTTGCACTGAGCACTTTTGTAGGCCCAGGAGGAGAAGGTAGTGATCACGGAGCACTGAATGCAGGTCTGAGCCTCCCGGCAGGCAGTGAAGGGGTCTGGGTAAGAATGAAGACACTGTTCAAGTATAAAGACGAGGGCCGGTAAGGGTCAGGAAGACTATGCTCTGGAGGAACTGCAGCTGTGTGACCACCAGATGCGCCGTGGCTGCCGCGCTCCCGAGCCCCGGTGTACGCGGGCGGCCCAGCTGCCTGCCAGGCCTGTGCTCTCCCCGGGGCACGGAAGCCCTTGTGCAAGGCCACGTGCTGTGCAGCGCTCACCCGTCCGCCCGTGGCACAGCTCAGTGCGCGGGGGCTGATCTGACTGAAGGGCCCTTTTTCCTTTGTCATGAGAGGATTTTGACCAGATGGACTGACAAAAAAGGGAAGAATTATGTAAAAGCCTAGGTAATCTTCAGATGGGATCAGCTGATCCCTCATAATCAAGAGGCACTCTTAAAGCTGAATTTAAATCCCTTTCCTCTCTCAGTGCCCTCGTCCTGCACCAACCTGGGGCTGGCCGTGTTCTTCGCCTTGGCGGAGCTGACAGACTTGGGGTTGGGGCTGGGCTGCCGCCACTGTCAGCGTGGATCCTCCAGCTCCCATCTGGCTGGCTGTGGCTCAGAGGCCGCATTGCTCCAGAATTCCCGGGAGTGCCATAGCCAGGCAGAGCAGAATGATAAAGACCGTTTCTGGGCCTGGGAGTTGATGTTGTCATTATTTACAGCTCAGCTTCCTTGTGGGTGAGAGGTGCTCAAGGCCCTCTGCACCCGAAACAGTCTGCTTTGGCACCTGCTGGTGCTGTGGACCATAGGACATCCAACCTGTCATTCGCTGGAGAACAGCTGAAGATGACAGAAAGGTGAAATGCAGTTGGATAAGTTAGATGGATTTCTTTTGTACTATTGCTTCTACCACATGCAATGACATTTTTCACCTATCTGGGGAAGATTTTTAAAAAGGGCTATTATTATCTGAGAGCCTTGGCAAGATCATGATTACTATTTATAAATGATGGCTCTCGCCCTTGTTCCCTGTGTCTTCTGTAGAATCAGATAATGAGTTGGTAAATTCATCCGAAGTACGAAAAGGAGCAACTTGCCTAAAGGTCAGCCCCTGAGTTAGTCACGTGGCCAGGATTAGCCCACAGCCCTCCTGTTCTGAGCCCAGCAGCCCCTGCCCTGCCTCCTCCGCCAGCCCCCCTCACGGAGCTTGTCCTTACTGCCCGCCGATCCCCACTTTTTCCCTGTTCCCTTTTTTTTTAATCCTCACCCAAGAATATTCTTCCATTTATCTTTAGATAGAGTGGGAGGGAGGGGGGGGGAGAGGGAGAGAGAGAGAGAGAGAGAGAGACAGAGAAATCGACTGGTTGCCTCCCACAAGACCCCAACCAGGGCTGGGGATGAACCCTTGACAGGAATCGAACCTGGGACTCTTTGGTCCATGCGCCGGCGCTCTACCCCTGAGCCAAACTGGCCAGGGCTCCCTGTCCCTTTTTATCCCCCACCCTGCCCTTCAGTCAACTTCCTCTTTGTCTAGGGCCCCAGTTTTTCAACTCCACAAGGCTGAGGTCGGGGCACCCCAGCATCGCCCCTGAGCTCTTGGGCCCTAAGAGGAGAGTGTCACATAAGGGAAGTCCCCAACAATTTTGACTTTGAGCCCTCGGCTCCATACTTCCTGAATAGGGAGGAGGAAAGGCCTGGGCAGAAGTGGGTCTGGAGAATTCGTAATTCGAGGAGGCACTGCAGTGTGTCGTTTTCAGGCACGTCTCTTAAAACGACCCTTTCTCCCTCCCCAGCCCAGTCTCCCTTCCAGCCCAGGAGCTCTGCAGGGCTCCTGAGTCTCCGTCTTGCCTGGCTCCGCAGGAAAGGTGGAGGAGGTGGAATTAAAACCACTGCGCTACTTGTTAGCAGCTCTGGTGAAAAGAACCACCTCGCATTTAAGCAGTCTGGATGGCTCAAGTGGAATTTGGGGATTATCCATGGCCTGATTGGCTGGTGTTAAATCACAATTAGCATGGGCTCGCTCTCTTTTCAGTTAGTCTGGACGGCGCAGGACTGGCTGGCCACGAAAAATGGTTAATGTTCCTGGTTTTGTTTTTTTCTTTGTAAGGTCCCAATCGCATGTAAGCACAAGCCACAGGACATCAGGAAATGGTCTCTGGATGTGCGTGTGCATGCGTGTACACACACACAAACACACACACACACACACACACACGAGCACTCTTACCTCAAAGCCTGTAGGCTCTATATCTGAATATAAGGGGAAAGAAGTATTCCATCTTCTCAAATCCCAGATCACCTCAAGGTACCCCTTTAAGGATGTCACTGCTGATTCCAGAATATTGTTCCTGTTTAAAGGTAGGCCTTTTGCCTGGCCAGTGTGGCTCAGTTGTGGACCCATGCACCAAGAGGTTGCTGGCTCAATTCCCGGTCAGGGCACATGCCCAGGTTGTGGGCTGGGTCCCCAGTGGGGGGCATGTGGGAGGCAGCCAGTCAATGTTCTCTCTCATCTATGTTTCTGTCTCTCTCTTCCTCTCCCTCCCTCTCTCTCTAAAAGCAATAAAGAAAAAAAAATTTCTTTAAAGGCTGGCCTTTTCCTAAAGCTTTAGCTCTGCAAGAGCACTAGGAACCTGCCACCTGCCTCTAGGGACGTCAGAGTTGTAGAAAGAGTAGGAGGCACTGTACCTTTTATGTCTTGCATTTTATGGTCCTTTGATACAATATAAAAGTTGCCAACACTTCAAAGAGAGCAAATATTTATAATAATTTGGAAAACATTTGTGCCATTTTGGGGGCAAATCATTTCATCTCTTAAATCAAATGATTGTAATGTTACCCCTGGGAAGATAAATTTAGTCTTCATTTAGTCCTCTCCAAAACATCCAGGAGGCTTTTACTAACCAGCTTCATTTTTTTTGTACTCCTCTTCCATTCTGTGAAAAAGAGCTGAGTTTGGCCCAATTGGTGATAACACTCACAATTCTCCTCAAAGGATTCTGGAGCGTCAGAACAGGAAAAAACAAACAAACAAACAAACAAAAAACGCTGTGTTTTCAAATGCTCAGAGCACAAAAAATAAGATACAGAGGATGGATATTTGGGTTATGTTTGGTTTTATTGTTCTCTAACCCTGGGCAACATTGAGCTTAAAAGCTTTTCTTTTTTTATCTTCACCTGAGGACATTTTTCCATTTTTTGTTCAGGTAGAGTGGGAGGGAGAGAGAAGAACAGAGAGAGAGAGAGAAACATCAACATGAAAGGGACACATCGAGTGGCTGCCACCCTCATGACCAACCAGGGCCGGGGACAAATTGCAACCGAGGTACGCGCCCTTAGCAGGAACCGAACCCGGGTCTCTGGACCACAGGCCGATGCTCCAACCACTGAGCCAAACTGGCCAGGGCTTAAAAGCTTTTTTAAAAAATTCAAGATGTTAGCATTCAGCCTTATTCCATGAAATTGAGTAGTAAGACAGCTAGCTCAGCATCCTCCTATCCCATAATAAAACATGTGGGTGAGTATGGTAGCCCACTACATTCGTACAGTATGTTAGAAATTATTCAAACTCTAAATTTGCTTCCAATCTCTTATTTCATCTAAAGAATAACATAAGATATGCCAGTTAGCAAGAAAGAGGTAAGAAGAGTACTTCTCATTGAAATGTCTGCAATTTACCCCTCCATAATGGCTTCAGGAGAGTGCTGGTGTTATTAAGATAATATTAGTTTGCAGCAATCTAAGTTTCTGCCTCTGTCATAAACATATATGTTATTTGGGCTTTTAACTTGGTTTTTTACAGCTTTACTTCACGTCGCCTGTGCTTCAGATGCATAGTCAGAATGTATACATTCCGTAGATTACCATAGAAGTAAGCAACTTAATTCAAGTGTCCAGACTAGACGCTACTTTTCATGGGTTCTACATAAAAATCTGGAGGTTTTTAGCATTTCCTCCTGCTTATAGTCAAGTATTTTGTGTTATTTTGTGATGGCCGTATATCACAGCTGGTTTTCTTTGTACAGCATTTTTTGTCCTCAAGAAAATACTGAAGAAGCCCTGTTGTTATTGCTGATTAGTGAATCGATGGTAAGTAGAATATGCTGTTACATTTCTCTTCCCCCTGTTCCTATGGTCCCTTTTCTTTTCTTTTCTTTAGAGTGGGAAGGAGAGAGAGGAAGAGAGAGAGAGAGACATCGATGTGAAAGGGTATAGCCCCTTTTTTGATATGGCTGCTCCATCAGGGTAGTGACTCTTTTTCTTGGGAGAAAAACAGAAGGGATACCTGGGTGGGAAAAACAGCAGAGGTTTAAAAGGAGGGGTGTATCTTACTTCCTGGGCTGGGTAGCACATTCCTTGGTCACGCCGGAGCATGGAGCTTCTCGTCCCCTAGCAGTTAGCGGGCACCTGAGTCTATTCTTTTATCCACCGAGTGTTGATGGAACCCTAACGCAGTATACCGCATAGGTAAACTACAGCTAACATGACCACCAAAGGAACCTTACAAAGGGAAAGAAGCCCCAAAGGGCACCCTTTACGAGCCTTCTCAGTTTGCCTTGGTGGGAGGGAGAGTTGGGGAGAAATCACTTGTGTGTGTGAGCCTCTGGTTTTTATAACAGGAGCCAGATGAAATCGCCGCAGCCTCTTGCACGGGTCCCCTCTCCCAGCTCCCACCGCACCCGGACGGTGCACGGTCCCTGCCGGGAGACTTCATTCCTGTTACCTGGCTCTGCCGTTGGCAGGGCGTTCTTCCCAGACCATTAGATTCCTTTGAGGTGTTCTCTTCATGTTTGGCCAGGATATCAAATATTAGGTCTGGAAATTTATTCTTCATTTATTGGTTTTTACTTTGCATATCACTAGGTGTAATGGCCCTGGCTTGAGACTTTGAGTAATATGTGTCGTAGTGGTTAATACCTTGGCAAGTCACTGTGTGTGCTGAGCACCTGAGCGGGATGGGAAATGCCTGGAACTTGAAAGGACCTAGAGGTCCTCATGTCTGTCCACCCATTTTACACCTGAGGAGCCTGAGGCCAGAGCAGGAACACGGATTCATGGTGCGGAGGTCTTCCCAGTACATCATACTGTCCCCTCCCGCATTTCCCACAACAAGGGAGCAGGAAAAGGAGTCACAGTTAAAGCCAGAGTGCTTCCTTCTTGCCCAAGCACACAGTGTAGATGGAGGTCTGCACACTCTCGGGTGAGAAAGACTTGGGAACGGAGCAGAGAAGAATGTGCGTGCTGAGGGAAGGAGGGATCAGGGGAGCTGGACTTGGTCTGGGAGGATGGCCTTCCAGCCTGAATTCAAAGCTTTGGGTTTTCCTGTCCGTGAAATGGCCCAGAGATGTTTACAAGAGCAAGGCTGCTTGAGTTACCACCTCTCGCTGCTTGGAAGCCCTTTGACGTCATTGGCCTCCCTTCCCCTGAGGGAGACAGGTCGCCCGCTGGCTCGTCTTTCTTTGGCTGTCAGCTGGGAACTTAGCGCGGTGTCATTTACAGTCCCCAGCCTGCTGGGCAGTCGGGCAGGCCCGCACGTGAGCGGCCGGCTGCGCGTTCAGCCGCCCTGCTTTGTCATCAGTGCTGTGAGGGGCCAGCTCGGGGTGGCTCCTGGCTGGCATTCCCACGTTCGAAGCTGGACTCCTCACAACTTAGCAGTTCAGTTTCCTTCGGGCAAACCTGGTTGGTTACATTGTAGACACTGGAAGCGTGGTGGCCACGTTTCAGAGATCCTGGGCGATTCCGATTGAAAACATTGAGCTCCATGGTCAGGCCATGTGCTCCAGTTTGGAATTTGGAAAATGTGGCCCAGCTCTAAAATGCTGTGTCTTGGGCATGACGGCTCCATTTCTCCTGCTCCTTACATGGAGCCAAGGGACTATGAAGGGCTCAAAGTGGACATCCCTCTGAGACAGGCAGGTTCGGCTCTGGTACCTACTTTCCGGAAAGTCTCGTCAGGGCCTGGTGAAATCCAATGACATCAATAAATGTGAAGGATGACGTTTCCAACCCAAATGATCAGTTCTGTCTGTAAGGTATCACCTTATTATGTAGCTAGAGTCCTAAATTACGTTGCCTCTGGAAGCCCTTTTTGTATGTTTCTTGACTCCTTGATTTTTCTTAGACAGAAAAAGGATATGCTCAATTTCAGAACCAAAATGAGAATTGCTATGTTTTTTTTGGTGTTTGAGAAAATTGTATTCTTTGTTCTGACTTTATCTTAGACACGTATCTGCCCATAATCTCTCCGCCTACAAGCATTCTCGGGGAACTGAACCACTGTCTCACCTCAGGCAGCATCATTTCTCCCCCGGGACAAAGGAGTCCTCAGGACTGTATTTGCACAACCAACCCCGGTACCGAACTCTAGGCATTTATTGTTTGTGGATTTGCCTGAGGTTCTGCACTGCACCTTTTTAATCAAGAGATACCCACAGACTTTCTCTCAAAATAAAAAGGAATGCATTTGGCATAACTTGAAAAGTTCCCTTAAATAGTATTTCGTTTTGTTTTGTTCTCTTCCAGGCGTTGGTCTCAACATGGACCATCTATAGCAAATGAATAAAATGAGACCACTCCCAGCAAGCCCCGTTTCCCTCCGAGCTTCTTTTGTTGGCTGAAAAGCCACCTCTAACAAGAAAAATTTAGAATGAAATCTTCAAAAGCAGGCTTATTTCCATAAGAGATGATTCACTTTGTAGGAAGTGGCCTGTCTTATATATTCTTATTTGTCTTTGACATTTAGGAGCAAGGAGTTTTGACGTGAGTAAGTTCTGATGGGTGGCTAAAAGCAAATGCCTTGGACTCACGAAAAGACAGCGTTTATCTCATTAGTGAGAGAGAAGGTGTGTGCGTAGCCTTTCTGACTGTCAGGAAGACAAACATCAGCTGCCTGGACAAGTGACCCTGATGCCTCATGTGACCACTTTCTCAGGAACTGGGGGTCCCTTTCTGGGCTCCTAGTGATAGCCTGATCTGGAGAATTCTGGCAGTTAGCGGGGCAGGGGGATGGAGGAAAATCTAACTCGATTCATTCTGAACTCTCTATCAGGGAGAAAGGGAAATGAGCTAGTGGTTAGAGTCTCTACTGCATGGGCTTTGTCTGGAGGAGTCTGGAGAGAAATTACATTTCAAAAGTATTGAAAACAGCTTGCTATAAAGAGCCTTTGATTTCTAGATAGATGAGATTAATAAGCTCGAATGTGCCTGCTGTCTTTCTCCGCGAAGCAGTGGAGATGTGAAACAGGGAGGTGTTCTCTCGAGTCCCCCTGGTATGTCTCTAAGACAAACATCTGCTTGCTTCTTGCTGTCTCTTATGCATCTGTTTTGTGCTTCCCTAGACAAGATCGGATTAGTCTCTGTAGTCCCTGCCAGGGGAGATGTCCCATAGGGATCTGAACGTTGCTTTGGTGGTGGAGGAAAAGTATGACATGTCTCTGTAGGACTGATGGAATTTGATGGCACCATGTGGTGATGGGACGGGCGGGGCTGGGAGGCTTCTCCCACCCTTGGGTGCAGAGCAGAAGCAGGACCTGCGAGTGAGCGGCAGCGGGGCTGCCCGGACGGAGGGCGCGGCTGCCACAGCACACTGCCTCCAGTGAGGCCGCCTGGAGCACGAGCCCAGGAGCAGTCACCCCACTGGCTCTTAAACTTCCTCCACATACCTGCCAACAGCACACGTGTCCTGCGGGATCACACCTCCAGGCCTCCGCTGTTTGGAGAACACCGTGTACCACGGGCTGTGGTGCTCTGGGGATTCTGAACAAACAAGCAGAGGTGACAGGCCCTTCCTCATTCCCACCCTTGTCTCCAGACCCTTGGCAGACTGTTAGGGGCAGGAGGGCTGAGAGGCCCTCTGCAGGAAGTGATGGCTGTGTGCATGGCTGGCTCACCATCGGCTTCTCTCCGTGCCATCTGCAGGCCAACCGGGACGCTGTGCTGAGCAGGATACCCGAGCACAGGAGCGACCGCCTCATCAGTCTGCAGAGCGCCTCGGTGGTCTATGACCTGCTGACCATCGCTCTCGGGAGAAGAGGCCAGTTTGAGATGCTCTCGGAGGTACAGCCCTCGAGCCTGGATGGCTTCCAGGCGGTGGGTGGTGCTGGCGGGATAAACACCGGAACAGCGGTGGGACCTAGTCCTGACGCCCTCTGCCACGGGCAGGCGCGTCACCTTGGGTTTAGCGTTGGTTTCCTCCTCCGTGAAGTGGAAATGGGGCTACATGCTTAGGTGCTGGAATTCACTGGTGGGCACTTCCTGCCGTGGTCCAAACACCCACAGGCTGTGAGTCTGTGTGAGGGAAGCAAGCACTTCTCTATCCGTTTCTCTTTCAGTGTAATTTCCACCACATCCCAAAACTCCCATCTGCGACATTAATTTCCTTATAAAACAGGTTGTATTTCATAAAGCATCGCCGTGTAACTCCTGCCGACATGGCAGCTGCAGGTGCGGGGCCTTCACTCGGGCCCTCGCTCGTTTGGGGGGATCCCAGTTGACACAGAGCTCGTGCTGTGGTCTCCTTCCCTCCGGTTCTAAGGAACACGTAGGACGGACGCTTGGCTGCTTGCTCTTAGGCTGTGGTTTTGCATAACTGAGCTGCTGCCCAGATACCAGGTTCCACGATGGTCGAGGCTGAGTAAGTAACAGGATCACTTTCTCTTCTGTTTAGTGGAGAACAAAGGAAGGGAGGAAGGAATAAAGGAAACGCATTTTGTTAAAATGAACTTTTCCATATTATTGATCTTTCTTTTTCTAAATGTATACACATTGCAACATTCTCTGGGCAGGAGGTCAGGGAATGAAATACAGTAACAGAGGGGCTGAAAGTAGATAAACGCCACGCCGACTCACCGGAATAGCGCCGCATTAGGCAGGGGCCTTGGGGAGCAGGTGAGCCTGCGTGGCTTGGATCTTTTTTAGTCTTTGGTTTGGTGACTATACAGGGCAATGGTTACTCATTCTTCTAAAAAAGCCCCTCACAACCCAGCTAGACAAGGCAATATGCCCTGATGTTCCTGTCACACCCGGCAGAGCCCTTGGGACTTGGTCCAGGCTTGCGATTGGCCTAGATTCGTCCTCGCTCCGGGTGCTCTGATTTCCTGGGACCCTCTCCTCTTGGCCAGATCTCCCATGTCCGCTGCGGAGCCCATCTGCGGGGACAGCGCCACCAGCCCCTGCTGGAGTTCTTTAAAGGGGAACTTGTTCCCTCCAGACGAACCACGGAACACCTGTCTGGGTCCAAGGCTGTGCGGTGTGCATGTCCTCTCTCATCCCATCCAGTAGCTCCGTAGCCTCTCCCCAGCTTGAAATTGGCCTAGGTCTGGAACAGGTGTGAGCAGCTTGAGGTGGCTGCCTCGGCCACAGGCTGGATGACCCCTGCCCACGGGCTTCTCGTCATGCCATGAATGACTCCAGGGGGACGGCTGCCACCTTAGCAGCATTCCTCTGCCAGCCGGCAGCTCCCTGGCATGTGTGTCCTCCTGGCATGGAATGCTGGGACCTTGTTTTCACCCAGATGACTTTCATCTTGATGTCACATTTAGCTTCCATCTTGTGGTGATGACCTGGCGCCCAAGTCACCGGCTGTCCTTTGCGGTTCACAGTCTCCCTGCACAAGTCACATTTAAAACGCTGCCTGAGGTTGCCTGGAAGGTGCTGGAGTGGAAGGGTGGGGGAAGGGGAATTCATCACTAGGTATCCCTTGGAGCCGTTTGAACTTTGTACTGTCTCTGTGTTTCAGCTATCAAAAATATAGACCAGCTGATAAAATAGAGGGCATTCATGTCTTCACATATGTTTACAGTCCCTGTTCTGTGCCAGGGGCTGTGATTCCGGCCAGGACACGTGAGCCAGGCATGGGCCCTGCCCGGGGGCGGCTCCCAGTCTCCAGGGAGCAGCCACTGCCGCGCGCGCACACGTGTGTGTGTGTGTGTGTGTGTGTGTGTGTGTGTGTGTGTGGCTGGCGCTGGGGAGGCCTCCCTGCAGGGCCTGCATCCGGTGATGAAGGATCTGAATACCTGGCTTCAACCTTTCTTGCTATTTCTACTTAGTTTCTCAGTTGGAGCTTCCCCGAGCAAACGGCTGATGGCCCTGTTGTCTCTGATCTGAGTAAAACAGGAGGTGTTTGTTGTAGGTGAAGGGTGAACAGGCATGGCACCGGAGTCCGCGGTCCCGTCTTGGAAGGCTCCATCATGGGAGGCCGGGCTTGGTCCACCCTTGGCTGGCACAGACCCGCTCTCCCTTGTTCTCAGGCCACATCGGCTGCGAGTGCTCAGCTCCCCTCATTTGCTGGGTTTTCTTTCTTTTCCCTTTACTCCTCACCTGCCCTTCCATTTTTCTCAAGACTTTGGGTTAAAAAATTAACTGGGTTTTTTAAATTGAGGTCAACTTTTATAACATAAATGTAACTATTTGGAAGTGTCCGATTCAGTGGCGTTGAGTACATTCCCACTGTTGTGTCATCCCCTCTCTCAAATTCCAAAACATTCTCATCCCCCTAAAAGGAAACCCTGTCCCCATTAAGTAACTGTTCTCCATCTCCTGCCCCCACCCCAGTTCCTGTCAGCTACTAGTCAGCTTTCTGACTATGGATTTGCCCAATTTAGGTATTTCATATAAATGGAATCATCCAATACATGACCATTAGTGTCTGGCTTCTTTCACTTGGAACAAGGTTATTCATGTTGCGGTGTGCCAGCACTGCATCCCTTTCTTATGGTGGAATAATGTTCCGTTGTATGGATATACCACAATTTGTTTAACCACTTGTCAGTCGACAGGCATTTGGCTATGGCGAATAGTGCTGCTATAAGGATAGCTGGATTTTAAACTTCCTGTGTTACTTCTTTGGGCCTTACGACTATTCGTGGTTTTTATTATTATCCTTCATCCAGGTAATATGTTCTATTTCCCTGTCTTCATCTCCTGCATCATGACCAGAGTGATCTTTCTAAAACAGGAATGGGCACGCCACCCTTCTGTTAAGAAACGTTTGATGACTCTTCCCCTTTTCCCTTCTTTTTTCTTCTCTTTTTATTTTGTTTTGTTTTACTTTTTTTCCCATGATGAAATTTACTTCGTTGTTTATGTTTCTGCCGTATACAACAGCCCTGCAGACTCCTTGGAGAACCAAACAGTACATATAAATATGGAAAAGGGAAAAAGTCACTTGGAATCCTGCACTCCTGAGATAGTTAACTACCTGTGGGCCATTTTGTGTGTATCTCTTTATGAATATGAATGCATGTCCATTTAAAGGAGTGGGACTCTCCGATCCATGGCAAGGACGCAGGACAGAGCACACAGAGCTCACTAGTGATATGCTTACACACTGTCCTACCACCGTGTGCCCAGGGGCAGGCACCGGGAAGCATCTGGTTAGGGACATCAAACAGAAACACATGAAAAGATAACTACAGCTGACCCTGAACAACACAGGCTTGAACTGCACGGGTCCACTTACAGGTGGATTTAAAAAAATAAAAACCCAGCCCTGGCTGGTTTGGCTCAGTGGTTAGAGAGTCAGCCTGCGGTCCAGAGACACCTGGTTCGGTTCCCGCTAAGGGCATGTGCCTTGGTTGCAGTTTGTCCCCGGCCCTGGTTGGTTGTGTGGGTGGCAGCCACTCGATGTGTCCCTTTCACGTCGATGTTTTTCTCTCGCTTTCCCTCCCACTCTATCTGAACAAAAAAATGGAAAAATGTCCTCGGGTGAGGATTAAAAAATAAATAAATAAATAAATAAATAAAAACCCAGCCCTGGCTGGTTCTGCTCAGTGGTTAGAGCAGCAGCCCAATGACCAAGGGGTCTTGGGTTTGATTCCGGTCAAGGGCACATACCTGGGTTGCAAGTTCAATCCCTGGCCCCAGTCGAGGTTGTGCAGGAGGCAACCAATTGATGTGTCTCTTTCACATTGATGTTTCTCTCTCCCTCCCTTCCACTCTCTAAAAGTCTGTGGAAAAATATCCTTGGGTGAGGAATAACAAAAAAAATAAAAATAAAAATTGTACTGTTTTCGCCGAGGTGGGGGTCAGCGGTGTGGAGGGTCGATGGCATGTGCTGACCTGCACCATCTTTATACTGGTGACTTGAGCAGCTCAGACTGTAGTTTCCACAGGGGTCCTGGAACCAACTCCCCACAGATAGCAAGGGACCACTGAGTTTGGGGGAGTCACAGTTGTGTACAGGTTTTCGACTGCACAGGGACCAGGGCCCCTAGCCCCCGTGATGTTCAAGGGTCAGCTCTAATCAGAGAAGACCGGACAGGGCAAGGCATGTTGCCCGCAGGGGAGCAGACAGCCCAGTCGCAGCCCTTTGCGGGTTGGGTGGCAGTGACAGATGATGAACAACTGATACCGGAATGAGCTCCTCAAGGTCTGATGGGAATTCAGAAGTCTGAAGCCAGGGACACTCTTCACTATCAAGATCATGGAGGTGTGAGGGCTTCGGCCCAAGGGTCTGAAACAGGGCCTGTTCCCACTGGGGAGGTAGGAGAGGATGTTGGACAGGAAGCCTGCTGGTCAGAATCCCGGCGCCTTGCTGCGGACTGCTGTGCCCCTGACTGGCATGCCCGGGCCTCATCGCCCTCGGCTGGTCTGGGGCAGGTCCTCTTTGCCTCAGCGACACTGCCCAGTTCTTCCTTGAGGGAAGACCCTTCACAGCCAGAAGGTGACTCACCAGGCCACTGTGAGAAAAGAGGTCTCACCTCCTTCTCACCTTGTCCTCATGCTTCCCTTCCTTCTCTGTCCCCAGCGACGTCAACCCTTCACAGCAGGGCACGGGCGACTGCTCAGGGGACCTGAGCCTGGGGGACCTGAGCCCGGGGCACTCTGCGCCAGAGGGGAGGCGGGGTGCGTGTCTTCTCGCCTTCTGTCCCTGTCGCTGACGCCTCCGGGGGGTGTGGGCCCTGTGCAGACGCAGGCTTTTCAGAACCGTGTTTCCAGGAGCCGCTTTCACGGGAACACCGTCCTCCCAGCCTCCTTCTCCAGTGTGTTATTCAGGACGAAGGCGCCTTCCCATCCCCGGGTTGGCTGTGTCCCTGTGCGCCCGCACGGTGCCCTCTCTCAGGGCGCTGCTCAGCCAGGTACTGGAGGGAGCTGCCCTGGGGGCCAGAGGTTCCTCACACCCTCATTCCAGCAGGTTTAAATATAAGCGCAATGTTGACTGTATCTCCAGGGCCGTGAGCTTTCTGTGTTTTTTAGAGACTAATTATGAGCACTGCTGAAAGGTTTGTGTAGGAAGGAACGCTCTCCTTCCCCCTTCAATTTAAACAGCAGCACTAGTTGGCATGACAACCCGCACTATTAAAAGTAAAGCCACAAGCCCTGCTTCCTTTGTTTTTTTAGAATAAACCCAAGCTGCTAAGGGGGTTTGTTTCTTAAATTTGACTACGAATGGCCCCGTTTTGACAGAATGTTATGGGTCCTTTTTGAAGGGTGCATGCGTCCCCTCTCTGGGACATGGCAGCTTCAGAGACAGAAACGGTATTTTTATCTCTCTTGTTGAACTCCTATTCATTTGTTTATGATAAATCTCAACAACATTATAGTTCTGTGGGTAGAACTGTCTGCTGGTGCTTGTACCAAAGGGACATTTTCACATCCCTAACCCAAACACTTACTTAATCAGGGAGCATGGTGAAAAACACCGGAACAGCGAGCTGAGCCTGCCCGCAGCCTGCCATTTGTTAGTGTTCCCAGAGCGTGGTACTTCCCGCAGCCCCACCGGAGCACCGACACCCAGCCTTGACCCGGTGCCAAGGCCCCTGAGGCCAGGCCGAGCGTTTGGTTCGTGGCAGGTGCCGAGTAAACCTGTCGAATCAGCCACGTGCTCAGGACACTGCGTTCTCACCCCGCTCCCTCCTCTTCGGTTTCCGAGATAAACTGAAGGTCATTTAGCTGAAAAATGGGCAGCAGAGGAGGTGGGTCCTTCTTGGGGCAGAGCATCTGTAAAATTTCAGCTCTGATCCAGCTTCGGGGGCCAGCCCAGTGGGGACCAGCTACGTCATTTTTACATGACAGGTCTACCCTGAGTACCTCAGCTGCTGCCGTGGCCTCTGGTACCGACATGCCCGCCACAGGAAAGCATCATTTTAATTAAGCGTCATTACTCTTGTCTTATGGTCCTCAATGGAAAAAAAAAAAAAAGGTTTTTAAGTTTAAAAAAATATTTTTAATATGCATTTTAACCTTTTTAAAGTGGTATTAATTTCATTCATATTGTTGTGTCACTGTCGTGATTCTGCCTAACTTTTCCCTCACCCCACATAGAACACTACCCATGAAGCAATAACTCCCACTCCCGCCTGCCCCCATAACCCGGTCTCCTCTGATCACACGATGCTTGTTTTTTGTGTCTGGCTTATTTCACCAGCCTGATGTTCTCAGGGTTCTGCCATGTTGTGGGGATACATCTGATGGAATGTACCCAACTCGATTCCTGTTTGGGCGGAATAATGTTCCCTCGGATGGTGCCACATTTTGTTCACTGTTCATCTGTTCACGGTGGATGAGTGGACTATGTCCTCCTTTTGGCTATTGTGAATAATGCTGTAGCGATCACTGGCGTGCACATACCTGAGTTCCAGTTTTTAGTTCCTTAGGATGTGTAGCCAAGCGTGGGATTGCTAGGCCATGTGGTGAGTCTATGTTTCACTTTTTGAAGAACCATCAAACCCTTTTTCACGGCGCTGCATCATTTTACCTTCCCAGCAGCAAGGCACAGGGTCCAGTGTCCCCATATGCTCACCAATACTTTTATTTTTGTTGTTGTCGTGCTTTGACAGCCATTCTAGTGTTACTGGAGACTGACGTGGCTTGCGTTTCTCCATCAGTAGTGGGAGTAGGGTTCCTGGGGCACCGCTGGGAGAAGCATGTCCAGAGGCCCCCACAAGAGAATGAGATGTGGTTAAAAAGCTTTATTTTCGTGTAGGTACATCCCTCCGTTTGCAAAGTCCCACTTGTCTTAGTTCATAGCAGAGCCAGAAGCAAAGCCAGTGTCCAGAGTTTCCGTTCCATGGTGAAGCTGAGTCTGGCAGAGCATTAGGCTAGTCGCAGTCCATTAGTCCCTTGTGTGTGGGGCCACATGGCTGTGGACCGTGTGGGCAAGTGCAGAGCGTTAGAGCCCCACAAAGAGGAGTCAGGCTCCAGCGAGCAACAGGAGAGCACAGGAGGCCAAGAGAGAGAACTCCCCTTGTTCAGGGGTTACGTCTCCCAGATTTTGTGCCCTTGCAGTGGCCACACCTATTCTGGCCACTGACTTGTTCCCAGGTGTGATTGACAGGTAAGCACCTTCTCACATCACTCAGACCATACTGGGCATGCATCTGTTGTCCAGTCCCTCCCCCCATCGATTTGCAGGGGACAGACTTGGAGAGTGTTAAACATCTCCTGATAAGGTTGTATAAATGGCATGCCTATATTATCCAGCCTTTCCCTTGCTCCTTTCCTATTAATTAATAACCAAGTTATTGCAATGGTATCACTAGTAGGTGTGGGGTGGTATTTCATTGTGGGTTTGGTTTGCTTTTCCCTAATGACTAATGATTTTGAATATCTTTTCATGTGCTTATTGGCCACTTGGGTATTACATTTGGAGAAATGTCTGTTCAAGACCTCTGTGCATTTTTAAATTGAGTTATTTATTTTTTTGTTGTTGAGTTATAGGTGTTCCTTATTTATTGTGAATAATAAACCCTTAACGGATATATGACTTGCAGATACTTCCTCCCATTCTGTAGTTTGTCTTTTCATTTTTTGGATGATGTCATATAATGCACAAATGTTTTGAATTCTGATGAAGTCTAGTATATAGATTTTTTTGTTGTTGTTGTTGCTTCTGCTTTCGGTGTCATATCTAAGAATCTGTTGCCAATTCCAAGGTCATGAAAACCTATTCCTATGTTTTTCTGTAAGGATTTTATGATTTTTGCTTTTTTAATTAGGTTGTTGATCATTTTGAGTTAATTTTTGTATATGGTGTCAGTAAGCATCAAACTTCATATTTTTGCATTTGGAAATCAAGTTGTCTAACATTCACTGAGACTATTCTTTCCCCACTGAAGGGACTTGGCACCCATGTTGCAAATCAATTGGCCATAGATGTGTGGGTTTATTTCTGCAGTCTCGGTTCTATTTCTTCATGCTATATGCCAATACCACACTGTTTTGATTACTGTAGCTTTGTTGTAAGCTTTAAAATCAAGAAGTGTGAATTTTCCAAGTTTGCTCTTTCTCAAGATTTCTTTTTTTGCTTCTCCTGGGCCCCTTGCAATTCCGCATGAATTTGAGAATTGGCTCATCCATTTCTGCAAAAAGACTGTTGCATTGAATCTCTAGATCACTTTGAATAGCGTTGCCATCTTAGTATCCCATGTTTTGATAACAGATCTGAGTTTGAATTCTCAATTCTTCTACTTTACATTCTAACTGTGAACTTAAAGGGGTTCCTTTACCTCTCTAAACCTGTCCTCTTGTGTGGAAAATATAGATAATCGTAGGACCTACCTCCAAGGGTTATTGTGATGATTAAAGAGATAGTATATGCAAAGTGTGTGTTACTGTTCTTATTGGTGGTATTGATAGTCTGCTTTCTAGCATTAAAAACCCCTCTGTAATAACCCTGGCAGATGGTCTTTGACCCTTAGTAGTGTCTTTCATGGCATAGTGAAATAACTCCACCTTGGAGTCAGGCATACCTGGGTCCGAGTCCTGACGCTGTCCTTTCCTGGCGGTGTAGCTTTGGGAGAGATGCTGAGCCGCTCTGGACTTGCCCCTAAGAGACCGCTGTGAAGGCAGCCAGACGATAGTGTGGAGTGGCCAGCACAGCCCTCGGCACACATGCGCACCATTCCGTTCCGCTTTGGTTGTAGAAAGGATGATCTGAAATGGTCTCCTGGACCTCACACCCGTTCTAGCTCTTTGGAACAAGCAAGTCGGTCCTGCCTCCGTGACATCAGGCCCCATAGAGTTAGTCTGGGGCTTGACGAACTTTTCTCAAAAGGGCCGGATACTAAACATTTTAGGTTTTGAGAACCAAGAAGCAAACTCAAAGATAGTGTGGAGGTATAACAAGCGAGGAAACAAATTTTCACAAAATTTTTTATTGATGAAATTAGCATATAATAGTGATTACAACTTCTTGTAATACAGGTGCCTATAAATGATTCTTAGCTTTTGGACTCTGTGAAAGCAGACAGCAGGTCGGACTTGGCCCTCAGGCCGCCGTTTTTCTGATATGGCATCGTCTCCAGGTTCCTTGCATTTTGCTACCCTCCTCACGGTGCTTTTTTGTTTGACTGTGGGCACCCATAAAGGATATTTGAAAGAATGGATGCTAACACTGGATCCGCATTTATCCCTTCGTTCAAGCATTCACTGAGCACCTATGCTGTACATGACACACCCCTGGGCTGCTGTACCCTCAGATCGTGCATGGGTGAGGCGGCAGCTGGGTTAAAGGGTTAAAACCTGAAGCCCCAAGCCAGAGGAGACAGACGGAAAACAAAGACCAAAAGGTGAGAGGCAGTTGAAGAGGGAGGAGGTAGAGGAATGAAATGTCCATTTCTTGAATTTACAGATTCATTTTGCAAGAGTAACAAAGAACAGCTATCTCAGCAACACAGCAGGTGGGGCACATAATATTAGAGGAGGACCCTGGAGACCCTTTACTGCCCTGCAGACCTGATCAAGATGCACTGTCCAGCCGCACAGAGAGCATGCTGGGGGATGGCGACCAGCACTCAGTTCTGTGATCAGCCCACTCTCTACTCCTCCCCCCATGGCCAGAGGCAGTGGTGGGCTTTCATTTAAGCACGTGCCAAAGCAGTACAGCTTTGAGACTCCTCTGCTTGGAGCAATGTTGCTGTTTTAAAGCAAAAAGAAAAATGGGAGAGGGGCACGGATGTGCGGTTTGCTCTATTTTATTTTTAATTTAAGGGGGAAAAAATCGGAGCAAGATTTGATGAGCACCATCTGTGTTTTCTCAAAACCTGGGTTGGGAGGGGTTTTTATTGTAGCCGAGAGCCCTGTAAGCGTGCTTTTGAGATGCTTTTCCTAGACTCTAGACTCTTGTGGATTAGATCTCTCAAATTCCGCATTAATTTATACTTTTAAACAACATTTAATCCAGAAATAAGGGCTGTGAACTGAGCGTCATGAGACCTGGATTCTAATTCCAGGTCTGCCACCGTGTGACCCTGGGCAGGTCCTGTCTCCTCTCCTGGTCTTAACTTCCTCATCCACGAAGTAAGAACGGGTCTAGATAATCTCAGAGTTTCCACATACTCTCTGATTGTCATTCAGTGGGTCTAAGATAATGGCCCAAACTGTCTAAATTGCTTGGCTTTTTTCATTGCTAAAAATAAAGACACGAAATATTATCCATATACCATGTCAAATTTAAAAACATTGTAGCCCAACTGCAGAGAATGACATTTATTAGCTGACTCATTAAATACAAAGGCTGTAGAAAAGAAAATCTTCCTAATCAATGGAAGGATCTATGTTCTGAGAACTCCTAGGGTTCGGCTGACCTGTCAACAAAGGTGAGTACTGGAAACGGTTCACCATGTTATTTGTTGTGTTTTAATAATGGTGAATTTTAGACTTAACCTCCAGGCTAAATTTGAGACCAAATCTGATTATTGTATTCCTGCCCCCTCCTCCATGGGTTTTTGGATGCTGAACCTCACTCTTGGGTTCCAAAAATAGACTTTGGCTTCTCCTTGCTGTGTTATTGTACAGCTGTCGCTGCCGTGCGCCCAGCCGTGTCGTTGGCCTTGCGTACTAGGAAGGTAATTGCTAAATCCCGTTCTCATGCCAAAGAGCTTCTCATTCCTGCTGCCCCTCTGAGATGGCTGATTTCTGAAAAGCCAAAATAAAAGCCTGGAAGGGATAAGCGTTTGCTACCAAAGGAAACAGTTTTGCCGTTTTGCCGTTTTGCGACCACTCACGTGATGAGGATGCGTTTAGAGCCTGATTCTTATTTCTCCACGTATTCGAGGCATCGGATGAATGTTATCTGGGCTTTAGCGAGGTGGCAGCAGTGTGGTGATTACAGCAAACAGGCCTGTCTTTCCTGGGAGAAGTACCCCGACTGCCAAATCCATCTTCGGTTCTGGTAAGGGGATGATTCGAGATGTCACCTGCTGTTTTGTGTGGGTGACTCAGGGATCTGCAGACTTGGATTGGACCCTGTGTCCCTCCCGAGGCCCAACAGCGTCTCCTCAGTGGACACCAGAGTGAAATAGGGCCAGCATCTTCTCGCATCTCTCCATTTCCGCTCTGAGGCCACCCCCGTTCCCTCTGCAACCCTGGCCCCTGCCCCTTCCCAGATCTCCTCTTTCTCTCCTGCACCCCTTTCAGGAACTCCCAACCCCACAGGATCGGCCGTGTCTTCGGCTCATAAAAGCAACATCAACAGTAACATGTTTATAGCGTTCATTCTGTGCCAGGCAGTCTTCTAAGCATTTCACATGTATTTAAAACATTAATTCACGTGGCCCCATAACCACCCTGTGGCTGCTGGGTAAGGAGTTTGGATGAAGCCCAGGCAGTCTGGCCCCAGAGCCACGCGACCGCTGTCCTCGGCCCCTGCCTGCCTCCACCTTCTCCTTCCCCGCCACCAGCCATGCTGGGCCTGGGTGACTGAAGCAGCTTCTTTTTTTTATGTTTTTAGTTTTATTTTTTTTAGTTTTTAGAGAGAGAGGAAGGGAGAGAGAGATAGAAACATCGATGTGAGAGAGAAGCATTGACCTGCTGCCTCCTGCAGGCCCCCTACTGGAGATGGAGCCCAAAACTCAGGCATGTGCCCTGACTGGGAATCGAACCGGGACCTCTCAGTCCATGGGACGATGCTCAAGCCACTGACCCACCCCTGCTGGGCTGAAGCTTCTTAAATGCCTCCAATATACACAAAACACCCGTGTCTTCTTAAACGTCCATTTCATCAGTACTTCCTTTAGACTGGAATCATTATTAAAATATGAATGCTCTTATTTTATAGCATATATTCTGTTCCCAAGCTCCCCACTCTATTAAAACTGGAAATGTTTGCTTTATCACATACAGATATGATGAAGGTATTTAAAAGGGGTAGTCAAACAGAATTGGGTGAGCAAACACCCCGTGCAGGGGCAGAGTTGTGGGTAGCCAATGCCCCGTTCCTGTCTTTCTTAGCGGTGTTCTCCAGGGGAGAGCCTCCTCCCATGATTCAGGTGTGTCAACCTGCGCTGCGTAGGGACGTATATAATCTTGATGTCCACAGGGACGTGAGGAGGACGTTACATATCCATCAGTGTGCTTGGCATTGACGTTTCAGGAGCATCTGCAGCTGTAAGATGCCAAGAGCCCACAGGAAGACAGGGCCCTGGCGGTGACACCAGAGCCTAGACCCCTCTGAATTGGGGTGAAGGCTAATTTTTCATTGTTGACTGGTATTCCTTAAATCCATGCACAGCACCCCTAGAGCTCACTGTGGGACGTGGGTTGTTAGAGAGGCCCCATCGGGGAGAGGCCCGTGACAGGTGTGGCAGTAGTGTGGAGGAAATGCATGACTCACGTCAACTGAGCACCTTCGAGGTGGTGCTGGTGGGAACTGTAGGATCTGTGAAGTTGCTTGAAAATTCTGCAAATTGGAAAGGCCTCGGTCCTTAGTAGCCTCAGGGGTTCCCAAAGGGCCATGGAGCAAGGGCCCCATCTGCAGTAAAAAGCTCTTGCTGGATGTCAGAAATAGTTCAAGGAACCTGTGTCATTTTTAGGGGCCTTTTATTTCGCTGTGTTTCACTCTGTGCAGCATGAGTGGGCCTGGTAAGTGGGAGCGGCATGTCGGAGGCTGCGGAGTGTTGTATAAGAGCTGCCTGGATGCAGGTCCCGGCTCTGCCAGAACCCACTGACACCTTGCACAGCTGGAGCGGTCCTCGCTCCAGTTCCCCGTCTGTGAACGGAGAAGCTCAAACCTTGTGGGGTTAGGGTGACCATATGAGGCAATTCTGCCCAGTTTTCTCTGGAGGGTCTTTACCAGCCCTGCTGCCCCTGTGCTGCCCTCCCCCACACCACACACACACACACACGCGCACACACACATCCCCCCTTGGCTGCTGGGTGTAACACAAGGGTCTGCCCAGCCTCAGTAGCTCCAGACGCCACGTGCTGGCAGGAGCATCTGATTGCCCTGCTTGGGTCATGTGACACTCCTATTGCTTCCCTCCTTCCTTCACCGTTAGGCTTATTACTGGGAAGCAGAGAGGCTGCTTCTATGTAGGGTGCCCTCGATCCCCCGAAACAAAGTCAGAAGAGGTTTGAGGTGACAGGCAGCCACAATGACAAATGTCTTCTCCTTTGGGGACTTCACCTAGATGCTTCTCATTTCCCTTGTAGCCCCAAGATTCTGAGTCTACTCTTTATGGGGGCTGGTGTTTTCCTCTAACACCCAGAACGGAGCCCCAAGCCAGTGAGCTTCCCGGGGTGTCTTCCACCGAGGATGAGTGTGCTGGCCTTCGGCACCGCAGGGAGTAAGGTGCACGCTTATTTATAGCATCTAGCTTTTGTTTCAGAACAGACTGTTTCAGAAGCTGCGTTCCTTTTGTTTATCAGGAAAATAATTGATCTTTATCATTCCTCTTAGCGAAAGGGGGAAGAAAAGCATTTAAATGCCTAAATGTTTTTGTGTGTATATTCAAGTACTTAGTGGTTATATTGCAATGAATTATTTGAGTAGACCTGTTAGAACAAACTTCATTTTTGGTCATCATCAACCCCTTCTCTCCACCTACTGGCTTTTTTGCCTCATGTCAGCCAATGTGATTATCATTCTTGGTTCTTCCTTCATCATCCCTTGTCCCCTTCCCTAAATCAGTTTCTAAGGGCTGCTAGCTTTTCGTTGCTCGGTATTCTCTCCATTAACATCTATCTCCTGCACTTACGCCCAGCCCTTACCACCCCACACCTGGGTAGGTCCTCCTCCACGGCCCACCTTTTCAGTGAGCTGTGTTAGTATTTTCCCCTCTGTGCTTCTTAAAGGCACAGTGACAGGTTCCTGTGGCTTATCAATGTAGCAGAGCAGGGAGAGGGCCCTGGGGTCAGTTTCCAGCTCTGCCATTCAGTGTCTGTAATAGTGAGAGGTGTGTCCAGATGTAACTAACAAAACAAACTCCGAGTGACTGAGCCAAATAGGAGTTTATTTTGTCCGCATGACAAGAGGTCTGGTGAGAGGCAGTAGCATCTCATGGCGCCAGGGGCCCAGCTCTGTCTCTCTGCTCAGTGATTCTGGATAGTGGCTCTTGTCCCGGGCTTCCCAGTTCCTGCTGCCCCGCCTCCAGCACCCAGTCTGTGTCCCAGCGGAGGGTGCCCTCCTCCGCAGGAGTGGTCCTGGGGGCCTCGCCCCGCTTCTGCTGACATCACCTTGTCCCTGTGGGAGTCACATGTTCACCCTAAGGCTGTAGCGAGCACGCTGCAGTGTAATCAGAATGAGGGACCCTGTGCTCATCTTACTTGGGGTCTACGGTTACCCACCCCTGTCATCACTAGGCTCCTGGTAGGTGTTATTAACTGCTATTACTTCACTTTGTAACGTATTTCGTTAGGGCGGGTTTTCGCAGTACTAGCTAGCATGATATTTACTGCGACCTTCTCTGTAACTACCATTTAAACTTCAGGGCTTCCTTTCTCTCCTCTCCCACCACCTCCTTTACGTTGATTATATCCTCCAGTTTGTTGCCCTCTCTGTGGCTCCTTTGTCTCTCAGCCCCCAGCCACCACCCCGCCCCCTTCCCACCCTTGAATCCTGAGAAGTCCGGCGTCCTCTGCCTGGGCTGGCCACAGAGATCGCGAGTGAAACCCGGCAGTACGTGCCCTGGGTGCCTGCTTGTCCACATGGTCTTTGAGGGGACCCTGGCGTGAGCCTTCTGTCCCTTCGGGGTGAAGTCTAGTGGTGTAAAGCTTTTCTGTTCTCACTGATAACTCCTAGCCCTAGTCTTTCCTCCCAGCAGCCCCTCTTTCCATCTTTACAGAGAAAACAGCGTCTGGGTGGGACACCCCCGAACCCTCTTCCTCTTCGCCTTTAGGAATCTGCCCCCTTAAGAGAAGAACATCTCTTGGGGGCCCCTTTGCTCCCCGGCCTGGCTCTCTCATCTTCTGGGACCTCATTTATTTCCTGTTTTCAGAATTTCCTTTTTTTTATTAAGGCTGAATAACATTTCATTGTATGAATATTTCATGTTCTGTGTATCCATCCATCCACCGATGGGCACTTGGGTTGCTCTCACCTGTTGGCTATTGTGAGTAATGATGCTGTGAACATCGGTGCACAGGTATCTATTTGAGTCCCTGCTTTCAGTCCGTCTGGGTCCGTTTTATGTTGGTACCGCACAGTTTTGATCACCGTAGCATTGTAGTAAGCTTGAAATCAGGAATGTGAGTCTTCCAGCTCTGTTCTTTTTTAGAGATTGTTTTGACTATTTGGAGTCCCTCGAGATTTCTAGGAATTTCAGAATGGGTTTTTCTATTTCTTTAAAAACCGCCATTGGGATTTTGATGGGGATTCCATTGGCTCCAGATTACTTTGAGTAGCACTGCACCTTAGCAATGTTAAGTTTTCTAATCCATGAACACAGGCTGTGTTTTCAATTATTTATGTCTTTGTGAATTTCTTTCAGCTCAAGTAAATGGCTTTTGTCAGCTCTCTTTCTTGAGGCCCCCAACTGAAAGTAATGGTCTCCAGTAAATTACCACGTGACACCTCAGACTCATCATATTCCATACCAAAGTCACTAATAAAACACCTTCTTCCCCCTTTTTTCTTTATTCTAAAAAATCTCTCTCTCACACACACACACGTGTGCACGTGCGCACGCATGCACACACACATGCGTATGCAGAGGCTCTCTCTCACACACACGCGCGCGTGCACGTGCGCACGCATGCACACACACATGCGTATGCAGAGGCTCTCTCTCTCACACACGCGCGTGCACGTGCGCACACATGCACACACACATGCGTATGCAGAGGCTCTCTCTCACACACACACGCGCGCGTGCACGTGCGCACACATGCACACACACATGCGTATGCAGAGGCTCTCTCTCACACACACACACGCACGTGCACGTGCGCACGCATGCACACACACATGCGTATGCAGAGGCTCTCTCTCACACACACACACACACACACGCGCGTATGCAGAGGCTTTCCCTGCCAGGCATTCACCAGAGACTTTAGAGGTCTCCTCAGTCTCTGTTTCACCAGCCACCCACCCACCTTTCCTCCGGTGGCCTGTTCCTGCTGATTCTAACTCAGACACACTTAGTTCTGTCCTTGGTTCTGAAGTCCCTGGACCACTCTATGTACTTTATTCCTGGCCTGTCTGCATTCTGGTCTTACAACCCCCACACCCCCATGGTCTTCCAAAAGCTCTGATGTGACCCTGTCACCCTGCAGAAACCACAGGCTCCTCGTTGAGTGTGAATGATTTGTACCTTATCCCACAGGCAGTCCTGAGGAGACAAGGAAGTGAGGTTTCTGCCCTTGATAGTTTCTCAATGGGACCGGGCTGGGCTGGGGCAGGAGGGTGCAGACAAGTCACATTAACATCGTAGAGTTATGAACTTTAGGAGCACAGAGGTGTGAGATCCAACGCTGGGTGGACGAGGGAGATGGAACAACTTTGAAAAGGAGCTGCCGTGTCAGACTCTCAGTGGCATGACCACAGCCCAAACTCGCCTTGCAGCCGGATTCCCCCTGTTCCTGGGCTGGGTTTAGGCTGTCGCTCTCGCCGTCACCAAGTGCAAGCACACCGGGTCGCTCACACCGCTTCTTCCTGGAGTGCCGTTTCCAAATCCTGGCTGTGGCTTTCCCTTCTCATCAGTCAAGGCCCCGCTCAGATGCATTCTCCCAGGATGCCATTCCTGAGTCCTGCGACTACTTTCCCATCGTCCTTTGTGTTTCCCACTCTCGGGACACTTGCCAAGTTGGGCCTTGTGTTCGAGCTGTTTGTGTCCCTGCCTCTTTCCGTGTACTAGATGAAAAACTACTTGAGATCAAGGATGATGTTTTAGTCACCAGCAGTTGTCCTGGCGTCTGGCACAGTGCTTCCTACCCTGGGGGACTCTGCAGGAGGGGTTCGACGGAAGATTGTGTTTTAAGCATTCTAAGAAAGCAGATTTCGCAGGTCTTACCTTAGTGTGCATAGACACAAACTCACCCTGGGCCCATGTGACCCTGGCCATTCTCAGACGTCTGCATTTGTTCTTCTTTCCAAACCAGTGCTTAGAAAGAGCCATGAAGTTTGCCTTTGAGGAGTTCCACCTCTGGTACCAGTTTGCTCTGTCACTCATGGCTGCCGGAAAGGTGAGTCCCCTGTGCACGCGGTCTCTGTGTCAGTGCTCAGGGCCTTTGGCCCCCGGGGGCGGTGTCTGACCTCGTAGAAGTCTAAACCGACTGTTGGAAACTGCCCTGTGGCCATTTATAAAAGAACAATCAAGTTTGACCATTTGGGGGCCAACATGGACACATCATTGAGAAGAAAACTTCTGAAAGATTTGCCTTTTTCTAGCCATTGTAACTTTGTCATGTGAAGACATGGCTTAGACTAAGGCTCCTTTCTGCACACTGAGCCTTTCACTCATTTGGGAGCACAAGTCGTCCCTCGTTTATCACGGTTAATCTGGTCTAGACTCTAGCGGTTGCACCTGGCGTTGAAGGAGTCCTGGGGTGCTCGAATACATGGACCTACAGTCCTTATGTACAGTCATTTTAATTGTAATACAGGGGTGTATAATTGACTCAGACAACTGAGCGCGCGCTGTATCATTTTCACTGTCTCGATCAACTTTTTAATGAATATATTTGAAAAAACCGCTACAGAGTGAAGCCGCGCAAGTCGAAGCGCGGTGGCGAGGGACGACTGTACCAGCTTATTCCTGGGGAATCTTTGGCAGTGTTCCATATCAGTGTATGACACGAGCTGAAAACGCCAGCTTTGGCGTCCAGCTGCAGGAGTTGTGGGCTGGGCCCTCTGACCCAGGGCAGGTCCCTTAGTGCCCGTTTCCTCTTCAGTAAAACGTAGGAATCAGGACCCACTTCACAGAGTGGTACCAGGTAAAAGAGGTAGGACGGACACGGTGCTTGGATAGTGCTCTCACGTGGTACATGCTCAGCAAGGAGAACTAATTTGGGCCATTTAACGAATCTGCTGTTTAGTAAATTGTGATACAAGATTATTTGGGCCAAGTGGAGACAAAAATTTAGTGTGGTATGCTATAAATTGGACAGTGTATTTTGTATAATAACATAAGCCTCCACTGTCTTTATTATTTCTTATTTTTACAAGGGCTCCACAAGTAGGGGAGAGAAGGAGGGCGGTTCCAGGGAAGCATTTCCTCGGCTTCCAACCACAGCTGAGCCCCTGCCCCTCAGGAGCCCCTGGCTCTGGTTCTCGGGTCCCCATCCCCCTGGTGGTTCAGCTCCCAGCCGGAAACGTCACTAAGAGGGCAGCTGCTAAACCCCCTGGGGAAGGTGTCAGTGTTTAGTTCTGTCAAACATGTTGAGTCTCACAGACGTAATCTCCTTTGCCAAGTCGGCCCGTGCGGTGAAGGTGCTGAAAGAGTGCATTCGGCTGAAGCCCGACGATGCCACCATCCCCCTCCTGGCCGCCAAGCTGTGCATGGGCTCGCTCCACTGGGTGAGTGAGTGCGCGCGCAGGGCTGCCCACCTGTCCCACGAAGCGCGAGGGGGAGCAGCGGGGCGCCGTCCACACAAGCACAGGCAGTTCAGAGTCCCAGCCCCCCCCCCCCCCCGAACTGTACGGAATCTGTGTTCCTAGGGGACCCCAGGGTTTTCCTGGTCACGGGAATGTGCTACAAACGTACAGATGATGGATAGATCTGAAATTCATGCTCAGACGCCTCTGGCTGTGAGAGGGTAACGAGGACTGGAGGTGCATGTGGCCCGAGGGCTCGCCCTCAGCAGAGCCGTCCTGGCAAGCAGCCGCCTCTGCCGAGCTCACCTGTAAGCCCAGCTGCCTCTGCCCCTGCCTCCCACCCAGCCCCTCGGCCCCGCCCACCCAGCCCCTCGGCCCCGCCCAGCCAGCCCCTCGGCCCCGCCCAGCCAGCCCCTCGGCCCCGCCCGCCCAGGTGGGCTTTGGGCACAGCCTGGTCTGTCACAGCTTGAGCGCCGCAGACAGATACCGGCTCCCTGGAAAGTGGAACCCCAGATTGCCACCGAGGAGGGAGCCTGCTTTCTTCTTCGTGACCCCTGCTGAGAGCAGCCATAAGCAGCTCCCCGGGCGGCCTTGCTAGGTTCCTGCCATCACGGGCCTTGCGGCTCGGCTTGTGTCTCCCCGTTCCCACCCACCAGGACAGAAGTAGGCCTTGGGGTGCAAGTGTTCTCCTTTGTTAAATTCTACTTGGTGAAATGTGGGAGAAAACACACGCTTTGAAAGAGCAGGCTCTCGCCCGGAGCGCAGAGCGCGAAGGCGTGTGTGGTCCCCGCAGGCGTCGGCACGTGGTGCCCGGCGGTGCCCGGCGCGGCGCGGGGGTGCGGGCAGCACGGGCGGCGCGGTGGGCGGAGGAGGGCGCCGAACCTCAGAAATGCCGGTGCCCAGCTGCGACTCCGCCAGCGGCCTGCTCATGACGGCCACATGACTCCGGCGCCTGAAAGAAACTACTCTTTAATTTTTTTTCGGTCAAATTTTATTATTTTTAAAAAGCAGATCAATATTACAATTCAAGAACCTGATCTAAATATGCACTTAACAATGAAACACAACTGAGTGTGGCATGAAAACAGTTTTCCAAAGAAAAAACCAAAACCGTCAAGTGAAACCTATTCTTTTTTAAAGATGAGACAAATCTTTTCTGTATATATTTTTTCCATTTTTATTATTAAAACTTCCAAACGCCACAGAGCAACATGAGCTCCCATGTACTGCCATGCAGCTCCAACAACGTCAACATTTGCCTACTTCGAAAGAACACATCTTATTATTTTTGCCTCTAATGAACCGTGCGAAAGGTCTCCTGGTGGGTGTAGTTTACAGGTGGCGTTTTCTCTCTGCATCTGCTTGTGCCAGGTCTGTGTGCCCTGAATTGTAAAATAAATAGATGGAGTCTTGGCCTTTTTTTTTTTTATCCTCACCTGAGGACATTTTTCCATTTTTTTTGTTCAGGTAGAGTAGGAGGGAAAGAGAGAGAGAGAAACATTGACGTGAAAGGGACACATCGAGTGGTTGCCACCCGCATGACCCAACCAGGGCCGGGGACAAACTGTAACCGGGTTACACGCCCTTAGCGGGAACTGAACCCGGTCTCTCTGGACCGCAGGCCGACGCTCTAACCGCTGAGCCAAACCGGCCAGGGTGACTTGGCCTTTTTTTAACAGCTTGTGGGAAAGAGAAGCCAAGCCTAGATGGATTCATTATGTTGTAAAAAGAAGGTACGACTCAAACACAAAACATTTCAAGAACTTTATTATTTACATATGTGGGGTAGACAAAGGTAGGTTTACAGTTGTAATACAAATAAATAACACAGTAATTAATAAATAATAATACAAGAATAAACTCTGTGTTTTGCATACTCACAACTGCAAACCTACGTTTACCCTCCCCTGTATGTAAAATTCAACCTCAGAGGACCTAGCATAACCTAATTACAGAACCAGTCAGTAAAAAGTAAAAATGAAAAAGATAAGAGCCCACCAAGTATGACAGTGACTTTGGAAAAGACAGCAAAAAACAATAAGGAAAACCTTAAAGAGAAAAAACACAGTGGGAATCCTCAGGGCTGATAGAGAGGCTCAGAGAAAACAGAATCACCACAGTGGACTTGGAAGATTTGGGAGTTAGTTTCACAGTGACTCATCAGAAATCTGTTTTTGGCAGCTGATGCTATGGTAACTTGTGTTAGAAATTCGTCAGGTTGTCGTTGTTTTTAACTTGTCTGGTTTTTCAGTTGGAAGAGGCTGAGAAGTTTGCCAAAACTGTCGTTGATGCGGGAGAGAAAGCGTCCGAGTTCAAGGCCAAAGGCTACTTAGCTCTGGGGCTCACGTACAGTCTGCAGGCCACCGACGGTGAGAGAAGCCCCACCCCAGGGTGCTGTGGACACGGCCGGGCTGCCTGTCTGCACCACAGGGTCCCCACATCACCCTCTGTCTTTGGAGGACATATAAGCTGGGTTGTTCTGGGGTGCCCTCCTGTGGGGCCCCGCTGCTGCTTTCCTCATTGCTTGAACTGCTTGGAGGATGGGGGGTGGGGAGGACCAAGGCCTTATGCCAGGGCTTCCAAGTCCTCTTCCAGGGGAATCGGGTTGGTGGTGCCCAGGTGGCCAGCTGGCAGGGGCAGAGCATCTGCCATGAGGTGCAAGGTGAGCAGGGGGTGTTGAGAGCTGATTCTCCCAGCCTGACCTGGGCGCCTCTGCCCCTGCACCTGGCTGGACTGTCCTCCTGTGAAGAGATGCTGTGTCTTAGGCACAAGAATATAGAAGAGGTGAGGGCCAGCCTCTTCCAGGAAGCTTCCCTTGATTGGTCAGGACCTGTCCCTTCTCTGTGGGTACGTCCTAATTCACAGGTCTGTGCACATGCAGTGAGACAGCTCCCCAGATGCCCATGCAGCGATAGTATATGTTTTGGATGTGCTTAGAGCTTTTGTGGACAGGCCCTGGCTAAAAAAATATTTTGTATATGTAATGAAGTTTTCAATTATGTTTGCAGAAAGTATAAATTGAGAGATTATTTTTTCTGAATTCTATTATTTCTTGAAAATTTATTGTTAAATATAACAAGAATATTAAACATTTCAAAAGCAAGTGTGTAATTTGATGAATTAGTAGAAGGCAAATAGCCTTGTAGCCACTACCCTGCTCAGAGGCTAGCGCCTTGCCACCCCACGGAGCTCCTCGGGTACCCCTAGCCGCTCATGGGCCCCCAAGAGAAACACTTTAGTAATACTTTCTTTTTCTTTCTGTATGGTTTTGCAATAGTGTTGTTTGTTTGCTTTTTTACAGATTACCCCAGATATTCCTTTCCTTTGCCTTAAAATTTCAAAGCCCCTGGAGAAGTTTTGCCTATCAACTGAGTTTTAATAGTGGATTTTTTGCAAATTTTTCATGTATACATGAGATAATGGCAATACCCAGCCCATTGTTTTAACTATGGTAGACGTTCAGTTAAGTGTAAATTTAATGTCATGTATCTATCCATATAAACTCTTAGTTTGGGTTCTACTGCTAATTGCCCAGTTACTCAAGGAGAGTTGCTTGACCCTATTGGGCCTCATCTTGTATCCGTGACTCAGCAGGGTCACCTCTGTGGTTCCCTTGAGCTCAGTCACTGTTGCCCTGTTAGCCATCGTCACAGCCTCACCCAGCCCACCAGGCGGCCTTCTGCCATCCTCAGTGTGGCGTCAGGTGGGATCTGCCACGCTGCGCTTCTTAGGTAAGGGCCCCTGCAGTTCCACCACAGGTGGGTTCCTCTAGGACTTTTTCTATCGCCCCAGGAAGAAGTAACCTTTTTCAGTTCCTACGACAGGCTCCAAGGGACCCGTGTCTCACATGCTCTGCACAAGGCAAGTGTTGGCTCACAGCAAGATGGCCTCACTTTTGAACTGATTTTCCCATTTCAGTTGTGTTCATATCAAGGCATTAACAGTCCTGGTCACTGCACTGAGTTAAACTGGCCTTCTTGGCATCAAGCTAGTGCCCTTGGCTGAGGATCAGAGCTGCTTTGTGCCAGAGGACCTCTGAAGGCTGTCCACTCCTACACCTCTGGTGCTTGATTGTCTTCCATGCCATCCTGGTAGAGCCAGGCTGCACCCAGCAGTTCTGTGCCTACGCTGGGGAAAACAGACATGCTCCTCTCGGAGCTCCCTGCTGGTCTTTTCAAGACGGCCCCTGTGTCTGGGGATACCAGGAGTGACCATCCAACTTACACTGTCCCCATGGCATCATTCCAAGTTATACCCACAGGCCTTGGGTTGGCCTGGGCTCTGTGTCCCGTCTTCTGCAGTGCCTGGGACAGGACAGAATGTGTTGCCTATAATCCAGTGGAATGGGTAGCTTTTGTGATGAGTTTTGTATTTGTCCCAAACTCCCCGATCTTCCATCACTGACTGACTGAACCCTTTTTCAGCTTCGTTGCGAGGGATGCAGGAGGTCCTGCAGAGAAAGGCACTTCTTGCATTTCAGAGGTGAGTGGGAGTTCATCCTTGCCCTCGGCTGTACATAACGACACTAAAGTATGATGAGTATGAAAGGAAGAGATATTTATAAAGATTATGTAAACAGTGTTTCCCTCGGGAGTCTTCCCTCTCAGCACTGAATGCGCAGTTTCAAAACTCACTGCATCATTTGTTACCATGTAAATCTGCATTCCTAATCTGTTCATCCATTTGGGGACATTTTATTCATTCCTAATAAAGCGAGCTCAGCTCTAAGAAGATAGATACTTTGTGTGCCTAGGGAGATGATTCCTTTTATTAAAGACATTTGTCATCATCTAGAAAAGCGATCATTTTTTTCCTAGCTTTTTTTGTGTTTTTTTTTAGCCTGTCAAGTGGCAGATTTTTATATTAAGAAGTGAAAATGCCAGATTTTAGGACAGTCTCTGAAATACTATGTTAAGACAGACAAGTCCCCTCTACCTGTCATGCTCCATAATACCTCACACTTGTCTCCGTCGCTGTACCTTCCATAAAATTCGGAGAATGCGTTATAATAGGAAATGCTGGGGTGTCTTAGTTCTCCCACGCCCTGATTTAACCTCATCAGCAGGGGAGACAGGACAAGTAGTACGTTCACTGCAGGTAAGGGACTCCAGGGCAGGAGTGGGAAGTTACCAGAGTCACATGGCTGTTGAGGTCAGGATAGAATCAAGGTCTCTTGACTCTAATCCAACTTTTCTGGTTCTGCCCTAATTTTTTTCTTATTGCAGCTATAATAAATCACTAAAATGAATCGTTGCTTGAAAGTATAGCTGCATGATGTCAAATCTATAATCGCTATTGATTCTTTCACTTTAAATACGTCTGCGTTACATTGCTTTCTTGGAATTGTACCGAAGCTCAGTGACTTGCACCAGCGTTTCATGAGGCCCTCCCCACAGCAGTGCCCTTTGCGGGTTTCTCGCCCGGCACTGGGGCTGCCTACAGGTCGCCACAGTGTACGCACTCCTTTCTGCATGGATCCTGTCACGTGGTTTCAGTTCGTCTGAAACCTTGCATCTCGTCTCTGTTTCCTCCCAAGCTTGCCGATCGACAGTGCCTTGGGCAATGACAAAACATCCCCGTCGCCATTGGCAAGCAGATCTCCTGTCTCTGTGCTGAGCTTTTGTGGACATGAGTTGTTGTTTTTTCTTTTTTTTTAATCCTTACCCGAGGACATTTTTTCATATTTTATTCAGATAGAGTGGGAGGGGGAGAGAGAAAAAGAAACATCGACATGAAAGGTACACATCGAGTGGCTGCCACCCACACGTCCCAACCAGGGCCAGGGACAAACTGCAACCGAGGTACATGCCCTTAGCGAGAACTGAACCCGGGTCTCTCTGGACTGCAGGCCGACGCTCTAACCACTGAGCAAAACTGGCCAGGGCTGGACATGGAGTTTTAAATTCTCCCACCCCAGCCTGTCAAACACACAGGCACGCCTCAGAAAGTGGTCACTGCACTCTGTTCACGCTTCTTAAGTCAGCGTGTCCTGCCGGCTATCTAAAACCAGCCACGGCGGTGGTCGGCCCTGAGCCGCCTGATTCCTAACATCATGCAGCGTGACAGCTGTTCCAGTGACATGAATTCTTTTCCTGTTCCTTTTACCTAGCTTTTAATTCAAAGAGATTTTTTAAAATGTTAGTTCATGTGGGAATAAAGAGTAATAAAATCCTACCAACCTATGTGATTTATTGGGGGAAGTCTAACCTAAATTACTCTTTGCGTGAAACGAAAAATATTTTCAAAGAAATACCATTATTTTGTTTCAAGTACACATTAATGAGGACTATTCTTGTACGTTGTAGACTTCGCAATCTGTAAGGAAAAACTGAAAGTAAATATGAATGATTTGTAGTACTTCTTAAATGTAAATGGGTATTTAAAAACCACTTGGATGAGAAGTACTTTCTTTTTACTATGTATTTAATCCTCTCCCCCACAGTGCTGTTTATACTATTGTTTGGCAATTTTTGTTTAAAAAGGAAAGAGTGTAACTCAAAAAGGGGTGGCATTGTAGATAGAGCATAGGAAAATTAACTCTTAATTATGCCTAGAGTTAGAATTCAAAAAGATTTGCTCTCTAATGGATTCAAAAAGGTGGGTTTTCTAAAGGCCTCCCACTTGCATTTTTGCATCTTAACATTGAGGCCCTTGGCTGTTCGTCTGTAAATTCAGCCCAAGCAGCTGGACCAGTCCGTTTGCCCCACACAAAAGTATAGTGGAAAAGGCCATGCTGTTTGCAAAACTTCCTGGAGAGGCTGAGCTGATCTGAGCGGCTGCTCCTGTGCATGCCCTTGTCCCGAGAGAAAAGCCTGGGAACACTGGAGCGTGGTGCAGGGACTTACCCACAGGCAGAAATCCAGGCTGCTCCACGAGGAAGAGGCCATGTGGTGTCGTTCCTGTTTGTCACTCAGTGTGATACACGGTCTCATGTCATTGCTTTCTCCCTCCCAGCGTGATTTTAAGTTTGAATGTGGTATGATTTGTGTGTATGGAGTGACCCACCATCTCAGTTTGCCCGGAGTGAGCAATGTCCCAGAACATGGGACTCTGAATGCTAAAACCAGGGAAATCCTGGGCAAACCAGGACAAGTTGGTCATCCTATGTGTGTCACGAACGGGAGGTTCCTAAGTGATAGATTTAACCAGGTTTGTACATTTTTTTTCTTAACTAGTGAATAATACACTAATCACATATGCACTGTCATCTGGACTGCAGGGGACTTAAAGGAGAATGGACTAAACAGGCAGCAGGGTGATAAGGTGCAGAGACCAGGCCTCAGGATTTTACCTCTAGCTCTATCTCTTTTGCTAGATGTTTTTGGACCATATGCTTAAAAGTAGATGCTTCAGCCCTGGCCGGTTTGGCTCAGCTGTTAGAGCATCAGCCCATGGACCAAAGGGTCTTGGGTTTGTGTTTAATTCTTGGTCAAGGGTGCATACCTGGGTTGTAGGTTTGATACCCAGCCCCGGTCCCAGTTGGGGTTGTACCAATCGATGTGTCTCTCTCACATTGATCTCTCTCTCCCTCCCTTCCTCTCTTCTACTCTATCTAAAAATCAATGGAAAAACATCCTTGGGTGAAAATTAACAACAAAAACAAAAAGTAGACGCTTAATTACATAATTTGTTGTCATTATTGTTACAATTATGTATCTTAATGACCGGGGTCAACATTAGTCAGCCTTTTCTATGTTCTTGGTTCAGTTGTAGAACGTGTTGGAACCAGAGTGTAGGGCAGACCTCAAGGTGTCCTGGGTTCTAGACAGGTGGTCTGGGAGGCCTGTCGTAGGCTCTCTAGCAGAGCCTGGCAGGCCTTTTTCAGGGTCCCGCTCCCACTCATTGCAATGGTCACCTTGGGTCTCCCTGGCTCTGAGGAAGAAGGGACGTTCCTCAAGGAGAGGCGGTTGCCATGGTTCCTCTCTAGGCTGTGCAGAGGTGCCACAGGCCTGGTGTCACATAGGTACTGAGTAATGTGTGTGGGTGAAGGAGGGATGGGTGGCCCAGCAGTCTAACAATTCTTTCTTTTTTTTCTTTATTGATTTTTAGAGAGAGAGAGGAAGGGAGAGGGAGGGAGGGATAGAAACATCAGTGAGAGAAAACATCTATTGGCCGCCTCCTGCATGCCCCCCACTGAGGATTTGGCCCACAACCTGGGCATGTGCCCTGACTAGGAATTGAACCGGCAACCTCTTGGTGCAGGGGTCGATGCTCACCCAATGAGCCACACCGGCTGGGCCAATTCTTTCTTTCTTTATGGACAAGAAATTAAGTTAATGGGTATGGTGGAGTTGCTTTGACAGGGGAAGCACTTTGTGAGCATCCCTGTGGTGACATTTTTAGATGTCTGGGTTTCTCTCAGCAGCTCCGCCAGAGTCGGCTGTATGGAAATGGGGTTTTGGGTCCATGTGCAGCGTTCGGCAGGCTCGAGGTTTTCAAGGACACGAACACCTGTCCTGTCACCTGCATCGCGTGGTGGTACCTGCTGAGCAGGTGGCTGTGGGCATACCGGCGTGGACTTGTCACGGGACACCTAGCTGCCGAGCTGTTCTGCATGCCCGAAGCAGGTGTCCTGGGGTCTCATGAGATTGACACCAGGCACCTTTCCTTTTTCTGTTGGGCATTCTCCTTAATTTCTTTTTTCTTTCCTGGGCTAGAGTTGTCAGTTTAACGCATTAGCCAAACTATAAAAACAAGATTTTTTTTTTTTTGGTAAATGCTCCTAGCGGGAACCGAACCCAAGACTCTCTGGTCCGCAGGCCGATGCTCCAACCGCTGAGCCAAACTGGCCAGGGCATAAGATTTTTTTTTAAACGTGTATGTATAAGTTTATGCCCCATTAAAAAATTGGCAGTTGGATTTCCATTGTTAGATGTAGCCCTGATCCACCCAGAAATGCCAACATCTCCAGTACGTCTGGTTTGTTTCTGTCACAGGGCTGTGGCTAATGGTGAATAATCATTTCATGAGGCCAGGGTGGGCCCGTGGCCGGAGCCATCTCTGTCCGGGACCCTGAATTCACCAGACCATTGCCAGCTTCTCACTTGGTTGGCGTTGGGTAGACGCAGCCATGGGCTGGTTTAACTTCCCCTGTGAAAGATCTAACCCGCGCTGAGGAGATGACAGATCCGAGGAAGCCCTTCTGAGGGGTGTAGAAACCTGGCTTCCTATTAATTATGAAAGAGAGGAGATAAAATAAAGAATGCTAAATAATTCAATGTCTCTTAACTAATTTTGTATTCATTTTCCCTGAATAATAATTGGGAGAGACAGAAACCATGACATCTCAATCTCATTTCTTATGAACTCTGAAGAAAAACAATGCTTTGATGTACAAATTCATGGAAAAACCAATACTTATGAAATAGTGAAAACTGGAGCAGCCTGGTAGAAACCAGACATTTACGCAGGCAAATAGCCTGGGCCCTTACCCTAGGGCACAGTCACTGGTGACGTAACCAGGGAGGGGACTTGAGATGCTTTGCTCCTAAGAGCAATAAAAGGACAGAGACTCCCTTACTTGCCCCAAATCCCCCCCAGGAGCCACCTCACGTGCCCACACAGTGTCCCAAATTGTTGGACTGACCGTATTTTCTGGACGGCAAACGCCCAGAAGACTTTTGAGTCACTTTCCCGCAGCAGAGGACAGGTCCTCCTCACTGCTGTAGAAAGCCATCCTTGGCTGTTCGCAGGTGTGTCCATGATGATTTGGCTTCTTGTCTGTCCTGAATTTGTTTTCTGCTGCTAGAAGATCTTCCTTTAATCACAGAATGTTGACAGAACAGCAGGAAGGTTTGTTGACTGTCTGGGGCCCACGGATTTTAATTAGTCTGATCCATAGTGCCTTTTAAAGAAGGTAAAAGTTTATTTTCTCTTTCCTCCAGACTGTTCAACAGAGAAGTATGTCTCCTATACAGTCACATTTTGCATTGCTTGTGAAATACGATTGACTTCCCCGTAAAAGCAAGAATGACCGCTTTTGCAAACAGCTGGGAGGCCAGCACGGCCTCTTCCCCTCCAGTGTCAAAGACCAGTTGATAAAACGAAACCCGGTGTTTAGCAGCGTCTTACAGTCAGAGTTATGTGGACGAAATCAGCAAGCTGCATGGAACTTAGTAGCTTCAGAAGACTGAACAAGTCCTCCTTTTCTCCCTGACGTTAGTTCATCGGAAACCAAAACCTCATTTTACCGGCAAAGCTGGGTCTCGATTTTCACATGATTTCTCTGAAATCCAGAAATGTGGATGAAGTATTGTTAAGGCCAAGCCAAAACATAACCAAAGCAGCTGTGGCCTTGCCAAGTACACCCACGGCCTCACCGTGTCCCAGACGCGTGGGCCTCTCCTGCTCAGTATTCTGGGGAGGTCAGAGAGCAGGGCCTACGGAGCCTTCACCTCCAGGCTCCTCGAAGCCAAGGGTCACCAGCTGCCATTTCAGAGGCCAAAGCACAGAAACATGCTACTGTGTCATACCTACATACATTGCATTTGTTAGTGAACAGAGGGCAAGAGTTTAGATGAGACGTGCAGTAGTTAAATATGTGGTCTAGGTATAAAACTGCTAATGTGAACACTTGTCTGACAGGGAATGTGGAAATGGCCTCTCTTGTGTACTAACAGCCATACATCCTTTTTCAGGGCCCACAGTCTGTCACCTACAGATCACCAAGCAGCTTTCTACCTCGCCCTGCAGCTCGCCATCTCCAGACAGGTCAGTTTGTCGAATGTTTCCTGAACTGGGTGCACACTCTGTCTTGATACGGTTCCTTCAGCGCCTCGGTTCGAGCCAGTGGCTGGTCCTCCATTCACCTGAGGCCGACCTAGAGCCAGGGGCCCTTCTCGGAGCGAAGACCCTGGCGCTCTGGTCAGCTGTGTGGACACAGGCGTGCCAGGCTCTGCCCACCCTGGGGTCAGATGGCCACTGGACACAGCACATGGCATAGACCCTGAACCCAGGGGTCCTGGGAGAGCCCGTGTCCCAGTGCTGAGCTCTCAGCAGGGTGGAGATTTAGTCACTGGATGGGGCCTGGTTGCCATAAGGGTGTGGGTGATTGACAAGAAGATGCCAGCAGGCATAGACAGACACCAGCCAGCTCCTTGGAAGCACTGGCGGTACGCACGATGACACGGGGCTCCTGAGTGGGAGGGCCGATGGTGTTCTCCGTGGGCACAGCTTTGCTGGCCTTCATCGCCCTGCGGCAGCCTCCACAGCCGCTCTGCCATTCTCATCCCTTCCTGTCCCCTCCCGGCTGTTCTGGAGACTCTGGCCACATATCTGCCTGCCCACCAGGTGCAAGACACTGGTGGTAACCCCAGCACATTCCTGAGTGCTGACTGGAGGGTGAACGCGAGGTCAGTTCCCCAGACATGCCGTTTCCCTGGCAGGCCCGGCTGCAGGCGCGCATCTGACTTCCCGGAGAAGTAGCTCCCATTGGCGACCTGGGCACTGAGGGAGCCAAGATGCCTTCTCTGTGAAGCCCTCCCACTGGGCACGGTGTGGCTCACAGCTGGGCTGGGCGTGAGCTGCTGCTCACAGCTGAGGGTGGTGATGGCCACCTGGCCGCCCCCACCGGGGCCTCTCTCCCCTCCGCGGAGCCTCCGTGCTGCAGCGGGCACTGCCCTTCCTCATGCTCAGCTCCCCGTTGGGTGTCTTTCTCACCACACTTGAGGTTCCATGGGGGCAAGAACCCATGTCTGTCACCGTCACCGCTTCATCCCGGCAGGCACTCGGTACACGTTGAGTGAAGGAACCAGCCGTGAAGTCCTTCAAGTCAGCTATCCCTTCAGGACGTCCCTGTGTCACTCTGTCCGATTGCTTTGGTCATCCCTGCACATTGACACCACGCACGTACCCTGCCTCTGACCCTCCCCACAGTGCCAGGCCGGGTGCTGTTCCCACCGTCAGTTCTCACCCCAAGGAATGGATGTGCGTGGAGCGTGTGGGCGTCACAGCCTTCGTGAGCACGCAGCGTGACAACAGACCTTGGCGGCAGTGTTCCTGCTGACCGCGGGCAGGGGGCCTGTGGCCTCTAACCTTCAGAGCCAGTGCCGTTGGAGCAGGAGGAGAGGGTGGGAAAGCAGTCGGAAGGCCCAGCCCCTCTCATCTCAGTCCGGTAGCCAGGCGACCCTGCTCAAGTCACTTCCCCTCTGGGCTCAGCTTCCTCCCGGAAATGAAGGGTTGGGCGGATGGTCTCTCTTCTGGCTGTAATGGTCATGACTCTATGGCTCAGAGCAGAAAGGCTCCGTAGCCAGCATTTATAATTAAACCCATCAAAAATGGAATTTCAGCCCTGGCCGGTTTGGCTCGGCGGTTGGAGTGTCGGCCTGCGGTCCAGAGAGACCCGGGTTCGGTTCCCACCGGGGGGCACGTACCTCGGTTGCGGTTTGTCCCCGGCCCTGGTTGGTCGTGCGGGTGGCAGCCACTCAATGTGTCCCTTTCACGTCGGTGTCTCTCTCTCCCTCCCTCCCACTCTACCTGAACAAAAAATGGAAAAATGTCCTTGGGTGAGGATAAAAATAAATTTAAAAATTTTTAAAAATGGAATTTCAGAGAAGGAGACTAACAGATTTGGAAAAAAACAAAAGTTGTTGCTTCCTACTAAGGAGGGAGGTTTCTAAGGATTTGCGAAGAAGCGGGAGAGCTGAGGGGGGTCCAGCCATGGGACTGAGGTGGGGAGGGGAGCCTGGAAGGGTCCCGGGGCCAGCTGTGGAGGAAGCTTCCATCTCGAGCGCTCTTTCCAAATCCAGCTTCGGGTTCTCACGTTCCCTAGTTCCTGCCAGCCCTGCCTGGAGAGTAGGGTGTTCACTGCTCATGTGTGTGCATTTCATCCACCATTGTGCTGGGGCGATTTTGATGAAAGTCTTGAACAGCTGTTGCATTTCTAAGGTCAAGGTCGTGTGTGTTCCTACTTGAGTGTGAGTGTGCCATTGTACGTGGCCCTGCGGTTTGCTTCTTGGATCTGGTTATTTGGGTTGTAGTCAGGAAGGTGTGGGGTTTTTGTTTGTGTGTGTGTTTAAATACTTCCCTGACGTCTAATGGACAACCAGGGCAACGGAGCTTGGAAGGAATCACAGGTGTCTGATCGTTTAGAAAGCTCTGTTAAAGGTTTCATAACTTGTTAAGTACTTTAATTTCAGTAACACTTAAAAAAAATGAGAACAGTTCAGCTAAGGCACTTTAATTCCACTAAAAGCCTCTGGCAGTGTGTGCATGCCTCCAGTTAGCGAAATTATCTTAAGCATGACCCAAAGCAGATCAGTTTTGCGGAAAAAAGAGAAAGTGCTTACTTAGGGAAAAATAAAAGATTTGGTGTTGGCAGTTACACAGAGAAACAGTATCCTTCAGTGCTTAGGCCACAGCGTGAAGAGAGGGTCTGTTTTCAAGCTTGTGGTTAACATCCCAGGGCTTGGCATGAGGACTTGGCGTGAACTCTGAATGAGGGACAAGGGGAAGCAACTCGATGGTTACAGAGAATCAGATACTGAAATGGCTTCGTGTGTGTGTGTGTGTGTTTAAAATTATTTGGGGGTTTTGTTTTAAACCAGATACCAGAGGCTCTGGGGTATGTCCGCCAAGCTCTTCAGCTTCAAGGCGATGATGTCAACTCTCTGCACCTGCTCGCCCTCTTGCTGTCCGCGCAGAAGCATTACCACGACGCGCTGAACATCGTCGACATGGCCCTGAGCGAATACCCAGAGAATTTTATGTGAGTGATTCTGGGCTTTTGTTTTTCCTTATGCAAAAGCTGTAAGTGTACTTCCTCCCAACTTCCTTCTCTGTAATCTAAGTTCTTCTTGGACATCCTGAGGGTAAATAGTACAAAACTCTTTCTACTCTTTTTTTTTTTTTTTGAGATACTTAGAAACAGATATACAATTGACCCTTGAATAATACAGGGTTAGAGGTGCCGACCCCCTGCACAGTTGAAGATCTGCATAGAACTTTTTTTAAATATATTTTTTCTTTACTGATTTTAGAGAGAGAAGAAGGGAGAGGGAGAGAGATAAAAACACTGATAAGAGGGAACATTGATTGGCCGTCTCCTGCATGCCCCCCACTGGGGATCAAACCGGTGACCTCTTGGTGCATGGGTCTGTGCTCAACCACCAAGCCACACAGGCTGGTCTGCGTAGAACTTTTGACTTCCCAAAAGCTTAACTTCCTATTGTTGATGGAAGGCATACCTATAAACATAGTTGATTAACCCATTTTGTATGTTACATGTATTATATATACTGCATTCTTAAAATAAAGTAAGCTAGAGAAAAGAAAAATGTTATTAAGAAAATTGTAAGAGAAAATACATTTACAGTATTTATTGGAAAAAGTCCGCATATAAGTAGACCTGTGCCATGTTGTTCAAGGGGCCACCGTAGCCTGTTAGGTTACCCTTATTAAGTGAAAATACTGATCCTTTTTTCCATTGCGTACCCTTGGGCACAGGAGATGATTTTAGATGAATTGTGGATGAACATTTTTAGTTTATATCTTTCTTTTTAATCCTCACCCGAGGATATGTTTATTGATTTTAGAGAAAACAAGGAAGGGAGAGAGAGGAGACATTGATACGTTGCCTCCCATACTCACCCAACTGGGGATCGAATCCTAAATCTTTCCATGCAAGGGTCGATGCTCCAACCAACTGAGCCATGTGGCCAGGGCATACATTTTTATTTTAATAGATATACATTCCTAAATCTACATAAGAAAAAATATAACTGCATACCAAAGTGTGATTTCATGGAGATTATCGCTTAGAGGGAGACTAAGAATTTTTTAAATGAGTTACTTTAAAGTCCACTTAAAGAAAAGTATTAAGTGAATACTGAAAGGTACACGTGGATACGGCAGATGTTATACCGAACAGACTCCGGTGACTGGGACGTGGAAAACGTTGCTTTCGAGCCTCTTTGTCCTGCATGAGCTACCAGGGGCTTCACTCCTTTCCGGTGATTGTGGTGCTTGGCACCTTCCATCAAGAGAGCGACCTCTTTCTGCCTTGGTTTTACTCTCTAGGTAACGGGATTCCTTAAATCAGTCAATAATTGTCCGTCACCTAAGAATTGTGATTACAAACCGCCGTTCACTTGCATTGTCTACGTTTCTTCACGGTTTCCTTGGAATCCCTGAGTCCAGGCGTGTGGGTTAGGCTCTGCTGAGGACATTGTCTTTGCCACCCGGTTCCCATTGCATCTCGGTGGAGTAGCTTAGTAACTGGTACACAGTGGCCAGAAGCAGTAAACAGCCCAGCAGGCTGGCGGGTTCCACTGGTCACAGTGGCGGGGTCAGTGATGGGGCGGGGACGGCTTGGGGCGGGGGTAGGAGGGAATGTAGCTGGTGGCCAGGCTGGCTGTCTCCACTTTCAGAAATAAGTGCAGGGGCAGATTTTAAGTGGATCGCCTTGGGCTTGATTTCTCCGCCTCATCCCCTCACTGTGTTCTCCATCAGTGTGTTTATCTGGCAGCCCCCTGTGGAAAACCAGTTCACACATTTCCATCACAAACCTTTCTTTGTCTTCAAGTGAAAAGCGCAGGTCTCTCCCCCCACCCAGAAAGTTCTCATTATAATCCCGGAAACCTGACTAGAGATTTTTTTTGTAGGTTCAGCTATTTATGCAGAGTGAATTAAAGAGCTTTGCGGCAGTGTTTACTTCTTGCAGATTCCAACTTGCTCTTTTGCATACTGAGTGTATATCTGGATTGTCTCCGAAGCTGGGTAGCCCGTGGGACCTCACAGTGGTGACAGCACTTGAAAAAGCCTTTGGTCCTTTACCCACCAGTAAAGTGCAACCAGATGCAATTAAATTCCGTTTCTTTCATCCATATTTATAAAACAGCCTTCCCGGCCTTGCACCCCCAACACCTTCATGAGCTGTTCGACTCCTGCCTGTGGCTCATGCACAGACAGCCGGGGGCACTTCCGAGAGAGGGCTTTTACACGGAGAGCCACACCACACAGTAAGCAGTGAACAGTGGTGGCTACTATGTAATGCCTCCAAGTGACAGCCTTTTCGAGCAGTATACATAAAGAGCAGCAGTCGAGATATTTGAGGAATGCAGTCCTGTTATTTTAATGTTAAGCCATAAGCTCAAAAAAGCAAAGCATATGTCAGCAGGTCTGAGAACAGCCGATGACTTGTTTGCTTTTTAGATATTTGTATTTCTTCCTTTGTGATGAGAAACTTCCCGAGAGTATTTTTTGAAAAATTGGGCCAGATGTAGTCAATAGATCCCATGGTTTGTTCCCCGCCTGGGTAAAGCATTTCAACAGCAACCTAAACAAGACTGTGCGGGCACCTGGGGTGCGGTAGTGTCCGTTTGCTAGTGAGCCTCGTCTCCAGCAGGCTGCGGGTTCTCGGAAGTGGGACTGCCTGTGTGTGTTGCATGCTCGGTCACGCCTGCCACAGACCGAGTGCCTAGGTGACGCGTGGTCAGCACCTGCCGGACGGAGGTGAACCCCCTCCCACTGTTCAGCTGTTGAACAGTCAAACTGTTGAACCGAGAAGTGACTGAGTGAGCTTCTTGGCCAGGTGCAGAGAATAACAGGACTTTTTGGTCCCTGTTAAACTTATTCAAGGTACTTAAACACCAACTTTGATCATTTCATGGAGGCAGTAAGGATGAATGCCGAAGGGGCAGAACTCCAAGGGCATTTAGCTGTCTTAGCCAGTGCACTTCAGGCGCTGTAAACAGTGCCTTTGTTGTAATCGTCACGTGGTAATCACTTGCAGGAATAACTGTAGCTGTAGGAATTATTATTATTATTACTAATACAGTGTTTTCAAATATGATATTGTTATTAAATTTTAAGTAGAAGCAAGAAACTATCACATATATGTAAAAGAATACAACTAATATATGTATATCCCATCTTTGTTTAAGAAATAGAACATTAATTTGCATTTGAATTTCCTGTGTACTCCTCTATCCTATCCCCTTACCTCTCGCCTCACAGGTTAACCACCATCCTGAATTCTGTGCTGTACCATATATGTTTGTACTCCTAAATAATAAACATTTCTAATTTTGCATTTTAAAAAAAATTTTTTAATAGAATCGTACTGAATATATCCTTATACTATTTGCTTTCATTGCTTAACGTTACATTCCTGAGGTTCGCCCGTATTGCATACAGCATCTATTGTATAAGTACACTGAGATTTATTTTTCCTGCCTACTCTAAGTGGATAAGGGGGTTGTTTTCAACTATTATGAACAATGCTGCTGTAAATATTCTTGCACAGGTTCCCTGGTGCACACGTGCAAGCATTTCTTTAGGTGTACACCTAGGCGTGCAAGTGTCGGGTCATAGGCTGTGTGCATCTTCAAGTTCACCAAATAATTCCACATCGTTTTCCAAAGTGGTGGTGCCATTGCACACTCCCACCAGCAGTGCCTGGGGACCCATGTGGCTCCATCCACCAACACGGGGTGTTGCCAGACTTGTGTTTGATAATGTGGTGGCTGGTTAATAGCATCACGTTATGCATTTAGGTTGCACATCATTTATTATTAATGAGGCTGAACACCTTTTTATTTGTGTATTGGTCATTTAGCGTCTCTCTTTTGTGAAGCACATGTAGAAGTCTTTTTTCTTATTGGGTTATCTTTTTCATACTAATTTGTAAGATTTCTTTATATATTATTATGATAACAAGTGCTTTCATTGGTTATATGTGTTGCAAACATCTCCCAATCTGTGCCTTGGCTTTGCTTTCTCTTACTGATGTCTTTTGATAAACAGAAGTTACTGATTTTAAAGTAGTTGAATCTGTCGGTCATATCCACTAGTACTCCTGTGACTAGTTAAAAACCTTGGCCTTCTCCAGGACCATGAAGATAGTCTCCTAAGTTATCTTCTGAAAGCGCTGTCATTATTTTTCACACTTAAAGCTAGGATTGTTTTATGTATGTATGATGTGAGGGATCTGAAGTAATTTTCTTCCATAGAAATACCCAACCATGCTGGATTGCAGGATGCCTTTCCCTGTTGCTCCACAGTGCCACCTTTGACTAATGTCCACATGCGTGGGCTGCTTCTGAGCTTTCTGCTTGGTTCCGTTGTCATGGTGCCCACCTCTGTGTGATGATCACTCTTAAAGCATTATTTTATTTTACATGAGGTAGGTCCATCCCTCTATCTTGCTCTTCTCAGGCCTTTGAGTTTGTCAAGTACCACAAAAAAATACTGAGATGTTTTTATTGGAGTTACTTTTCATCTAATCGCTCACTCTGGGGAGAATTGTTTGTGACAGTGAGTTTTCTAACCCATGGTTGTTCTCTCTCTAATTATGTAGGCCGTTAAAAAAAAACACTTTTTAAAGGAAGTTTTTAAATTTTCTTCATAAAGATGTTCATTTTTAAAATTAGATTTATTCCTCGTTACCTGAAAAAGATCTCCGTGCTATTCTATTGAAACCTCACTCGACCTCTATTTAAGAGGTTAAGGAAATTTCCTTTATGAATTGATACCGAATTTTATCAAATGTTTTTTTTTCTGTATTTATTGAGATGGTTATATGAGTGTACTCCTTTAATCTGTGAGTATTATATTAATTGATATTTTTAAATGTTAAATTAAACTGACATTCTTGGAATAAGCCCAAGCTGGTCATGATATATGAAATTTTTTTATGGAATCAATTTACCAGTTTTTATAAGAATATTTACGTTTATGTTCATGTGGGAAATCACATGTAATTTTCCTTTCTCAGTATATCTCTGTCAAGTTTCTGCATCAGGGTAGGATGAGTTGGGGTAGTTCGTTTCTGTGTTTTAAATAATTTGGGTAAGATTGGAATTATTTGTTCCTAGAATAATATGTTTTGGTAGAATTCACTTCCAAAACCATCTGGGGCTGGTCTTTTTTTCTGTGGAAAGACTTCTGATACTTTTTAAAAAATAATTATGGGATAGTCAGGTTTTCTACTTCTTATTTTATTAAGCTATATATAATACATAATGCATATTCTAAAGATCTGTCCATTTCATCTCAATTTTAAATTGTATTGGCATAAAGTTGTTCCTGATTTTTTTTATCTGTTAATCGTACACAGCATCTGAGGTTAAGTCTTTTTCATTCCTGCCATTGTGTAATGCACCTTCTTTATTTTCCTTGAACGGTTTTGCCAGAAATTTGTTTGTTACATTGATCTTTTCAAAGAACCAGTAGCTTTTTTTTAATCTCCTCAACTGTATATTCACTTTCTCTTTTATGAATTTCTCTTCTTATTTTTATTTTTATTTTTCGAGTTTGTTCTGTTGTATTTGGTTTTCCTTCTTGATCTTTTAAGTTGGATGGTTAGTCCCTTCTTTTTTTCTTTTGCCTTTCTTATTTCTGACATAAGCATTTAAGACTAAAAATTTCCTAAGTACTACATGAGCTGTAAAACACAAGTTTCAATATGTAAAATTCTTGTCCTGCTTAGTTCTAAGTATATTTAAATTTCCTTTTTTTTTTTACTCAGTTATTTTAGAACTGTGTTTTATAATTGTCAAACTTCTGTGGGTTTAATTTATCTTTTGTTAATGGGCTTTTAAGTTCATTGAATTGTGTTCAGAGACTATAGCGTATATATGTTTGAAATTTGCTGAGACTTGTTTTATGGCCCAGCATGTAGGCCCAGTTTGTGTGCTTAAAAATAATGTTTTCTGGATTTGGCGGGGATACATTTTTATATATCTTATTAGGTTCAGCTATAAACTATGCTATTCAGATCTTTATTCTTGCTGATTTTTTGGTATCTACTTAATCTAAAAAGTACTGAGCCGCAGGTATGTTGAAATCTCCCACTAGAGCAGTGGTTAGTCCTGTTTCACCACATAGTTATGGAATTTTTCCTTTATTTGTTTTAAAGCTGGACTGGTAGGCACATATACATTAAGAATTGCTATGTCTTCCTGGTAAATTCAACTCTTTATCACTACGTAATAAGCCACATCATTCATTTTGCCTCAAAGTCTATTTTGTATGATAGAGACAGACATCCACATACATGTGTGCATATATATATATACATGTACAAGTGTGTGTGTGTGGAATACTTTTTCCATTCTCTTACTTTTTATATTCTTATGATTTAGATATTCTCTTGTGCTCATTATATACAGCTGATTTTTTTTTCTTCAGGCCTTACCTGGAATATTTAGTTCATTTACATTTATTGTAAATACTGATGTAATTATATTAGTATCTGTCATCTCATTTGTGCTATTTGTTCTGCCTTTTTTCATACCTTATGTACTCCTTTCCTACCTTCTTGTAGATCAATTATGTTTTTATTACATATTTTCCTTTACTAATTTGGAAAAGAAAGATTCTGTTTTGGTGGTTAATAATTACCCTAGAGATTTTAGTGAGGGTCTGGTTGCTGGCTAACGGTCTCATTTGGGGGCTAAGATTATATTTGCCTCTACTCTCAAAAAGAGAGAGCTGCTGGACAATTCTAGGCTCACCTTCTCTCGCAGCACGAGTGACCTTGCTCTTTTGTTGTTGTTGGGAAGCTGACGGTTTAGTCTGTTTTCGTGTCACCTGCTTTTCTCTCTGGCCCGACTGCTCTCGTTGCTGACATTTCACGTCCTGACAACGCGGCAAGAGTGCGTCCTGCTTGGGAGTCACCTGACTTTTTAAAACTGTGGATTGGTATTTTTTTTATTTTTATCATTTCTAAAAAATTCTCAGTCGTTATGTCTTCAAAGATTTCTTCTCTTATAGATAGCATATGGTTGGGTCTTGCTTCTTTAATTATTCTGATCATTTCTGCCTTTGTCTCAAGTGTTTGGTTCATTTACATTTAATAGAATGAATGATGTGGTTGAATGTATGTCGGCCGTTTCTACAGGAGGCTTGTCTTGTTCTGTGCCTCCTGTGCTGCCTTCTGATAACATATTAAATGTCTCTAACACATTGTCAGTTTTCTCAAATGATAATTTAACAAAGTATACGTTTTTATGTTGAACAATCTCCATAAATTCTGATAGATTCACTATTTACTGTGCTTGGTTTAAGAGCCTTGATCTTTCTTCTTTTGAAATACAGCTTTGCAAAAACTTCCTAGTTGATTAGTACATTTTACTTAGTAATTTTCCTCATTGAAGTAGGTGCGGGTGAGATCGGAACTCTTGTCTTTCCTGCGGACAGTGCGGCAGTCGGTCGGCCGGGGCTTCGTCAGACCCTCTCCGACTTGTGTTTCTGCCATGGGGCGTCCTTGTTAGATGAAACATTGGGGCGAGAACCGACAGCTTGTTATTTTTCGCCTTTGAAAACGACATCAGCTCGTGTCGTACTTCTGGTGGCAGCTGAGTGCTTCAGTGTAACTGCGTCGTTCTAGTCCACAGGCCCCAAAGCTGCTGAGGCCACTGCCGGCTCGCGCTCTCGCCCAGAGACAAATCGCGGCTGAGCAACTTTCCTCGTTGGACATTTTGAATCAATTTTAATTTTACTCTTCCCTGTTTGAAAAGAATACGTACAGGTCCTGTTTCGTGTGCTCTGAGAGGCCGTCAAATAAAGAGCACGCTTAGGAAACCATCAAATGTGACCACAAAGCACAAGAGAGTGAATTTTGAAACCTCTGAAGGAGACAGATGCCAGGCGGATCGTGCGCCGTCCCAGTGTGTGTCCTGAGGCGTACCTTTGATGGGCCTGGCGAGGCTGGCACGAGCCTCGGTCACCTCCTGGAGGACCACGGCCTCGGCTGCCGCGCTCTTCCCTCTGGGTCTCCACCCTGCACGAGGGAGAGCAGGCTTGTGAGACGGGCCCGTTTGTCTGTACACCAGTGGGAACTAACGGTATGGAAGGAAGTGAACACTTACAACATTCACTCATTCACTCACTTTGTAATGCTGATCACCAGCATTTATACACTGCTTTGCCATAGGCAGCGCTTATCCGCACTGAACTCATTTTAGTTTTGTTTTTTTATCCTCACCCGAGGACATTTTTGCATTTATCATCAGATAGAGCAGGAGGGAGAGAGGGAGGAAGAGAGAGAGAAACATCGAGAGACACATTGACTGTGTCCCACACGACCCCAGCCAGGGCCGGGGACAAACTGCAACCAAAGTACGTGCCCTTAGCGGGAACCAAACCCAGAACTCTCTGGTCTGAGGGCCGACGCTCTAACGGCTGAGCCAAACCAGCCAGGGCAACACTTAACACATTTTAAATAATTTAATCATCATCACAACCATGGTAAGGTAGTATTATTCCCATTTTATAGGTAAGGAGACGGAGGCCCAGAGAGATTAAGTAATTTGTCTAAGATTATTCACCTAGCACGTGGGAGAGCCACGATCTGAACCCAGGCAGTCTGGCCTCCACATCTGTGCTTATAACACTGCCTTTGAAGCATTCGGTTCCCACCACATTCCGGTGCCCCGCCGGGTGTGGGGACACGCCGCGGACAGGAGGAAGACAGTTACGCTCTGTTGGAGCCAGCTGTCCAGATGAGCGGGGTTCTTGTGCACTCTCCCCTATTATTAGCAGTGAGCTGGAAAACATGGTTGGGATCACTCTACACTTGGGTGGAGTACATATCTGGTTCTAAAAAATCATTTCTTGGCAAGTAAGACTGTATCTCTTTCTCACTCTGTCTCACACACACACACTCTCAGAGAAACTCAATTTAATGTGAAATACACTGTGTGGTGTTTTGATGTAGTGATTACGGAGAGGCCAGGTGTTATGGGCTCTTTTTATGCCCGAGCCCAGTGATGGAGTAATGAACATGCCCATTAAATTTGCATTTGATGGAAAGTTGGACCACAAGGAAAGGAGCTGTTCATCTCATTAAATTAGAGAAATGATCCTAGAATACCTGAAGCATGTCGGGGGTGGGGGCGAGTGCAAAGTGACCAACCCTGGAGGGACAGTCCCTCGCATGTGAGTCAGGGAGGGGATCTCGGGGAAAGGAGAGTGGGAAAGACACTTAGATCGAAGCGGAGTGAATTCAGTGGTGCTGTAGCTTATTCAGAATCTATTTTCCACAACAAAAATCAACCTGAACAAAAAATGGGCAAAGGACTCGAATAGACATTTCTCCAAAGTAGTTATTGGAAAGGCCCATAAGACATGAAAATATTCTTAGCATCACTAATCATTAGGGAAACAAAATCAAAATCACAATGCGATACCACTTCATACCCATTAGGATGGCTGTTATTTTGCAATATAATAGCAGGGTTGGCAAGGATGTGGAGAAACTGGAACTTTTGTGCCCTGCCGATGGGAATGTGAAATGGTACATCCATTGTGGAAGACAGTCGGACAGTGCCTCAGAAAATGAGAACTAGGTTACTGTATGATCCATCTAGTCCCCTTCTGGGTACATACTCAAAAGAACCGAAAGCGGGAACTCGAACAGACATCTCATACCCATGTTCACAGCAGCATTATTCGTAACAGCCAAAAGGTGGAAGCAACTGTGTCCGTGGAGGAATGAGTGGATAAGCAGAATGTGGTATCTACATGCACCAGAATAGTATTCAGCCCTGAAAAGGAAGGAAATTCTGACATATGGATGAACCTTGAGGAAGTAGTACTGAGTCAAAATAAACCAATCACAAAAGGACAAAAACTGTACAGGTGCTCTCATGTGAGGTCCTTAGAGTAGTCAGAACCACGGAGACAGAAAGAAGGATGCTGGTTGCAGAGGCTGGTGGAGGGAGGACGGGGAGTTCTTGTTTAACGGGGACAGTTTCAGTTCCGCAAGATGAAAATGTCCTGGAAATGGATGGTGGTGATGACAATTGTGAATATAATTGATGCCACAGAACTGGACACTTAAAAATGGTGAATGTGCCCTGGTTGGTTTGGCTTAGCAGTTAGAGCATCAGCCCGCGGACCCATTGGAGTCGCATGTTCGATTCCGGTCAAGGGCATGTACCTCGGTTGCAGTTCATCCCCGGCCCTGGTCAGGTTGTGCGGGAGGCAACCAGTCGATGTGGCTCTATCACATCAATGTTTTTCTCCCTCCCTCCCACTCTATCTGATAACAAGTATAAAAGTATCGTTGGAATGAAAAAAAAAAAAGGTAAATGTTATGTATATTTTACCACAATTTTTGTTTTAAATCACCTTTCTTGCCTCTCCTGTTGCCCTGTGTGGTGGTAGAGGTTTCGAGCATTCTGGAAGGCTGAGATTGGATGGTTCTGCCCTTGGGGTTCTGTGGTCTGGGTCGGGAAGCCCCCGTTCTTCTGGGAGGGACTTCCTGAAGCAGGATTCAGCCCATTCATGTCACCTTCCTGTGAGGTTTGTGCCGTAGTGTTGTCTTCAGTAAACGTAGATGCTTGTCAACAGAGACAGAATCCCCCACAGTTCATGAAAAATGGCTTAGAAACAGACACTTAGGTTTATGAGCCAAGGGCAGAGGAACGGGAAAGAGAAAGTGGAGAGACTGTATTAGAAGCCCAGTCGGTTTGTGAGAGGGTCCTCCGGCTCCGGGGCCAGAGCGGCCGTGACCTCAGAAGGGGGCTTGTACAGGCCCGTCTCCACGTGACCCGTGCAGCCATGCACCTGGCTGGCTGTCCCCCAGTTCAAAGCCCTCACAGGAGTGTCCTGCTTCCTTTCCAGAGAGTTCTGTCAGCCAGGGAAGGGAGCTGCTCAGGAGGAGCCCTGGCAGCTGGGAGAGGCCGGGCTGGGACGGCCACATCAAAGCCCCGTCGCCGCTGGTGACGTGCAGAAGGGCTATTTGTTTAGTGCTTTTCTTTACAAGATCTCAAGTTCCCCTCGATATGTCTCAACACTTCAAAGCATGGAGTGTCATCTTCAGACGTCCTGCGGGGTGTTCCCTGTAAATGGGTCTCCAGCACCTAGCTCAGTACTGGGTATGCTGTGAACATCTGTACCCGTCTGTGCCGTGACTGGTTGAAACTAATGACCCTGCTGAATAGCCTGGTAGCCTTCATTTGTAGCCAAGCATGCGTCCACTTGTGTTTCTTCTGTTGTCTATTTTGGTTCCACTCTGCCACATCCCACGATATGATAAGGTGACTACAAGTGCGTCACCCAGAGCACCTGCTAGTGATCAGCCAACTGAGAAAACATGCGACAGTGCAAATTCAGGAGAATGCCAGTTCCTTCATAGTGGTCTTTGTATTTTATGGTAATGAATGGTTACTATTTAAAAACGAAGCCAAAACATCGCAGAGCAAAGAGAGTCTCCAAATCTATCCCGTAATTGTTCTTGTGGGAACCCTGAGCTGGAAACAGCTGGCGGGGTCAGTAACTCAGAGGGAGATGGGCAGACCCACTGCTGCTTCAACATCTCCCCCAGTTCATGGTAAGAGAGCCCCGCTTTCCGCCAAGTGTGTGCCCGTCTTGGGGGAGCCGGGCCGAGGGGAGCACCGCCTGCCTCCGCGTGGCTCCCAGGGCCCTGCGCAGAGCTGCTTCCGAGCGTGCCCAGTGCCACGGCAGGAACGGCCGCCCCTGCGGCTGCCACCACCCGCACCTCGGGGCAGGGCTCCTTGGCACCCCCGAAACAAGCCGAGCAGGACCAGACCAAAGCCTTCTGATGTCCCGTGAGAACACACAGCAGGTGGAGACAGAGAAGGTGGGACGTGCAGAACAGGCCAGGGTTCGCAGCAGCGGGTTTCGGGTGCAAGGACTCAGGGTCCCAGAGAGCTTGTGCAGCTTCCCAGCCCTGTGCGCCTCTTCCTTCCCGTCCTTCCACTCTAGGTGGGGGGAGCCGTTTCTGCCTCACAGAGCTGCGTGGATTGCCCTGAGCCCACGTCACATCCAGGTGGGTGTTGGAGCCCCATCTTCCGGACCTCTGCCGCTGCCACTGAAATGGACCCGTGTCTCCCTCCTTCACTTGCGCCCCCATCCTCAGGCTTGGGAATGCTGGGAAATCAGGCCCTGGGAGCTGAGTGAGAAATGGAGACAGGGACACCCGCCAGAGAGATGGCCTCTGGGGAGCGGCAGGGCAGTGGACTTGCTTTCGGTTCACCCCCTCCCCCATTCAGGAAGACCCATGGCTTTGTGGTTTAGGAAAAAGAGGTTGTTTTGTTCTAGAGCCAGAGTAGTTTGATGGGGAGCCGTGCTGTCAGGTGTTTCCTTACCAGATGGCTGCTGGACACTTCCTGTGCCAAAGACGCTTGCTCATCGGCCCGCTCACCAAACCCCAGGCAGCTTCTCTGCCTCGGACATACTTTACACCCTCGGCCCCCAGCTCCGCAGGTCTGACAGCACCCAGCATGCCATCCCGACTGCTGGTGTGGGTCAGACGGCACCCAGCATGCCATCCCGACTGCTGGTGTGGGTCAGACGGCACCCAGCATGCCATCCCGAGTGCTAGTGTGGGTCAGACGGCACCCAGCATGCCATCCCGAGTGCTGGTGTGGGTCAGACGGCACCCAGCATGCCATCCCGAGTGCTGGTGTGGGTCAGACGGCACCCAGCATGCCATCCCGAGTGCTGGTGTGGGTCAGACGGCACCCAGCATGCCATCCCGAGTGCTAGTGTGGGTCAGACGGCACCCAGCATGCCATCCCGAGTGCTGGTGTGGGTCAGACGGCACCCAGCATGCCATCCCGAGTGCTGGTGTGGGTCAGATGGCACCCAGCATGCCGTCCCGAGTGCTGGTGTGGGTCAGACGGCACCCTGCACGCCGTCCCGACTGTTGGTGTGGGTCAGACGGCACCCAGCATGCCGTCCCGACTGCTGGCGTCGAGGTGCTGTTGCTCTGGACGGTGCCGGAGGAAGTGGCTCCCTTCATGGAGGTGCCCATTGGGCAAGGGAGGAGGCCCTGACACTGGGCAGGTGACTCCAGAGGTGTTTTCGTCTCAACCTGCCTGGGTCGTTTCCAGCTCAGTGCTGGCTCAAGGATGCTAATCGGATCAATAGCTGAAGCAGGAGCAAAAAATGAGCCAAACTGGGGTTTCTTGAGGTGATTTATTTTAGCTAAATATGTCAGTTGTTTGTTCTAAAAATATCGCTAGAAGGATGGGGGAGTATTCCAGATTGTTGACACTTTGACTGAAATGAGAAGCAAAATGTAACTGATACGGGATCTAACAGGAGCTCCTGCCTGTCAGAAAGAGGAGGCGGGATTAGATCAGGAGGCACAGCCGAACCTTCAGAGACAGCGGGACTGTCCCTAGCACCCGCCACTCATGAGCAGCCTCCCAAACAAGGATGGGGGGCTGCTCAGTTCTGTAGAGCCGGGCGCCCGCTCCTGGTGCTTTCTTCTGCTACGTAAGTGTGGTGTCCGTTTCCCCAGGAACCAGAGCTCTGGACGCCTGGGCTGGGATCCCAGCCACAGTGACAGCAACGTGGCTGCGGAGGGAGTGCTGAGTGACCTGCCCAGACCTGCAGGCACAGTGCACAGCGTCTCCTTCTGGAGCAACCACGGGCCCTAAAAGTGGTCAGATTTCTAGAACTGCCTCAGTAGGTAAACACTCCCAGACAGAACTTTGCCAGTGGGCCACTGGGTCAGTCTCTCCGCAGGGCTCTGTCCCGGAGCAGACGCAAGGATGGGCAGGATGGGCAGCCCCGCATTCTCCCGACCCTCCTGGTGGCTCTGTTGCAGACTGACAGGGAGTGAGCCTGTGCTTTGGGGTTTGGGACAGGGAACAGGTACTCAGGTTCGTGCCGAAAAGCCTGTGGACTAGGGGCTTCCGTCTGGCGGGCTGTGAGCTGACAGCCGCTAGCAGAGTTCCGTCAGGGCAGCGCACATTTGGTTGCTCTTCGAGTGCGCTGGTCCCTGGAGCCTGGCTCGGCTTCCGTCTGCTCGCCCGGTTCTAGAGGACAGACAGCTGAGTTTCCATCCCTGAGGATGGCCCACCACGGACGTGATTACGCAGGGCCCTGCAGACCCCGGGGGCCCCTCTGTGTGATGACAGTGTTGGTGGTGCCCCTGGTCGGTATGGTGCGCCTCGCTGGAGACACGCAGGGAAGGCCCGCGCTGGGTGACGGCGCTGCCGTCGGGAAGCCAACCAGGGGCTCCCTCCAGAAAGAAGGGACGGGGGTGCCCTTCCTTTGTGAGCTTACCCTAAGTGGTTGATCAGAATTTCCACTGAAGTTAAGAACACAATACTCCTAGAATTATTATGGGAAAGAAATAAATACAGGTAGAATTTCCTCAGTGTAGGGACTATGGGAACTCTTTTTGACTTGGAGGTCTTTTTTTAAAAAAAATATTTTTCCTTTATTGATTTTAGAGAGAGAGGAAGGAAGAGAGAGAGGGAGAGAGAAACATTGATGAGAGAGAACATCAACTGGCCGCCTCCTGCATGCCCCCGCTGGGGATCGGGCCCACGACCTGGGCATGTGCCCTGACCGGGAATTGAACCGGCGACTTCTTAGTGCCTGGGTCGACGCTCAACCAGTGAGCCACACTGGCTGGGTTTTTGGAGGTCTTTAAAAATAAATAAATAAATCAGGCCATTGAAGGTTAGGATGGAGAATTAGGAACTGCATGGTGCTTCCTGAACTGAACTTTGCACCCCGATCACTGGGAGCCTGTTACACGAAGATTCTGACCCGCTGGGCCTAGGCTGGGCGGACAGTCCGCGTTTCGCATAAGCTCCCAGGGGGGTGAGGCCCCAGACCACACTGTTAGTAGCAGAGCATTACAGGACTCCTCAAGGCCTTTCCAGATTTTGGCCAACTGGAAAAAGTCCTATTTTTTCTAATAAATCAATGAACAGCCTGTCAGTGCAACAGTTAGGTAAGTCAGATGGTCACAGAAATTGTTTTCTGTGGAACCGTTGAGCAGGTAGACCACTCGGGGGACAGTCATCGACCGCTCACCGTCAGCGAGACCACCAGCAGTGTCTGCCATCAGTGGGAGTGGTCGGGCTCCACACCTCCCCGTCCCTTCCACGGCTCGGAGGATCCACGGGCTGGGGTCTCGGGGCAGCACAGTTGTACCCTGGCGTCACCGGCTCACCTGGTGGCGACTGGGCCCTGCTGACGGCGTCAGGCCAGGCAGCTCAAGGTCAGTGAAGGTATCGACTCCAGAGACTGACTCAGCCCGGGGTCGGAGGCTGCCTGCTGCCAAGGACACACCTCCTGCAACTGGGCTACTTGGGGAGCCGCAGCGGCAGGGCCAGCACGCAGTAGGCCCTCAGAAAGGTGGGCGACAGTGCACACAGATGGATTTCCTTCATGACAGCCACACTGGAGCCTGAAAGAAACCCCTCGTTCCCCTCATTTCTCTCTGAAGAGTTGGCAAGAAGTGTCCGCTAACACACCGGCCCCTGCCCGGCAACAAGCTGCGTCTCCATCCTTTCAGACATTGTTCCCAGGTGACTGCCTGGCTTCTAGTGTCCTCCTCGCCCCTCTCCAGCGGGGTCCCCCTCACCCCTTGCCAGTGGGGTCCCCCTGCCTCTCGCCCCTCGCCCCTCGCCAGCGGGGTCCCCCTCGCTCCTTGCCAGCACGTGCTTTAGTGCATCCATCCTCATTCTCTCACAGTTCTGATCTGTGGCTGCTGAACCCTCTTCTCAACTGAAAACTTTATTTCAACATGCGTGCACCCCCCCCCCATCTGTTCTTCCTTTTACCTGGTGACAGGTGCTCACTTTCCTTTGGGTGTTTGGCAGCCAACCCCACTCCAGCTCTCAGGCCAGTCTCCCTGGAATCGAGAGTCGGGGACGGTGTTCCTGTGGGCAGACACCGCGCACTGTCCCGCGCAGCCGCTTGGCATCCCAGCCTTCCTTCCACCGACAACAGAGCAGGGGGCACACACGGAGCCGGGGGCACACACAGGTCAGCACAAAATACCAGGTGCCCACGGTTCCTGGGATTGTATCTGAGTCAGCTGCCTTGAATACGGCGTTTACAGGTCTGCTCATTAGTGAGAGCTTGTGTATGAAGACGCGTCTCCCCTGGCTGTACTTCATGCGTGCGTTGTTACTGCCAAGTAAGATCGGGGGGCATTGTTGCTTTAGCATTTCTCTCAACTTTTCTCATTTCTTTTCATTGAGAGTTCTTCGTCAGAGAGCTTTGTGAGACATGTTCGATTTCAGAATTTAGAAGTATCTACCCTTTTGGCTACATGTCCGGCCCAGGCTGATAGCCCGGATTCCAGACACCGCTGCCTCGTGCCGGGCGCTCGCCTGCCTGCCTGGGAGCCCCTGCCCTGCGCCTCCCCCAGCTCTGCAAGCCCCTCTTCTTCCGTTGTCTCAGGACCCCAGGCAGACCCTCTCCTCCTCTTGTGCTGCCGAAGAGCTCTGTCCACACATGTCTGTGTTCCTCCCGTACCACCTGTACATGACACTGGACTGTGAGCTTTGAGGAGGAAGAGACCATGTCTCGTACCCCTGGGGAGCCTTGGTGGCATAACAGGCGCTGTAAAAATCACTGACAGGATGATGGACACGTGCGTTATCCGGCCCTGACGTTCAGGTAGCCACCTGTACAAGTGGGAAATGAGCAGACCGCGAAGAGCTTACCCCTGGGAGATGAGGACGGAGACAGGCGCTGCCTGAGGACGGGGTGGTGGAAGCTGTCGGATAATGAGGGGTTCACCGTTGGGGGGAGGGGCATGGGCTCAGGGACTTTCAGGCAGGTGGGGACACCATGTGCATCAGCAGGGAGGTGTGAGGGTCTGTGTTGAGCTCAGGAACGTTGTGTGGAGTCTGGGGCTTGGGTAGGGCCCAGGATAAAGTTCAGCTAAAGGATAGACCAGAGGCAAGTGTCTAGGGAGTCAGCAAAGTCTTCCCGGGGCTGCCCTGGCCGGTTTGGTTCAGCGGTTAGGGCGTCGGCCTGTGGTCCAGAGAGACCCGGGTTCGGTTCCCGCTAAGGGCACATATCTCGGTTGCAGTTTGTCCCCGGCCCTGGTTGGTTGTGCGGGTGGCAGCCACTCGATGTGTCCTTTCACGTCAATGTTTCTCTCTCTCTTTCTCTGTTTCTCTCTCTCCCTTCCATTCTACCTGAATAAAAAAATGGAAAAATGTCCTCAAGTGAGGATAAAAAAAAAGTCTTCCCGGGGCTGATAAACCTGACTCTGATAAGATGCCACTTTGATTTATTCCCCAAGGTGCCCAGTGAAGTCACCAGGAGCATGACGTCTCCTCTAACCTCTGCGCTAAGCCAAACAGGGTCGTCACTTCAAGAATTATCTGGGGCTTCTTTAAAAATTCCAAAAATAGGGTGAAATAGCATTTCTGTTAGGTTTAGTGAAAAGTAAAGCCTCAATTAACTGGATCCGTCAGATGACTCGAGTTTTACATGCACGTGACTTTCAGGTGAAACAGGCAAGTCACAGGGAGCTCCGGCAGCGGGGCCGGTGTCTGCAGAACCTCCGCCCAGACTCCTGTTCACTCAAGTTTCAGAGCCGTGTGTCACCCATCCCTAAGTCGGACGTCCTGCCTAGCATTTGTGGTCTGCTCCCTTCTTCCGGTTGGACTGTAAATTCTTTGCGGGCAAGGAACTGTATTTTATACCACATTTAATTCCACACGGTAGCTAACACAGATCCTTGCATATTTCAGGGCATTAGCTGTCTGGCAACGGATTAGAAAACGCTGTACACCCTCATCTGTCAGTAGCGCGGTTAGACCAGTTTAAGTCGCTCTCCTCGGTTTCTTGTTCCGTGCCTTGGCGTCTCCGGGGCGCGGGTTTGCACTTCTGTGCCACCAGTGACTGGCAGCGTGAGCCTGGGCAAGTACCTCGCTCTCAGCCCCACCTGCGGGGTTGTTGTCAGATCTGGAATTAAGTATGTGAAGGGTCCGACAGCGGCTGCTGCTGCTGCTGCTATGTCACTTGTCTTGAAAGCAGACGTTTCCTGGCTTGTAGCTTTGATAGATTCCACAACTGAGAGCTCGTATCGTTTCTGGAATTGCATTTCCATTTGGAAGTAGATGGCTCCTGTTACTTGAGGCTGGCTTCGGTGGAGGGGTGCTATTGGACCCGAATCTTGAAAGATGAGTAGGTGCTTAAAAAGCAGAAAGGGGTGGAAAAAGCATCCTAGGCCGAAGGAACAGCATGAGCAAAGGCCCCGGGGCATGAAGGAGGGTTTGACACACGGAAGAAGTTGACCTTGGCTAGAGTGAGGATGCGCACCATGGGCAGAGGTCAGACCGAGGACAAGCGTGGAGCAGGAGCCAGATCACGGGAGGCGCCTCTCTCCTGCTCCTCCTTCATTTCCTCTACGTTTTCAACGAGTCACTGAACAAAAAACGTTTAAATTGGGTTAGTGAACTCTGAGCCAGGGATGGGGGATAGGAGTAGACCATTTTCCCAGCAGGTGACTCTCAGCTGTACTTAGAGAAACATCTCAGTGATGCATGGTCGGCCTTGGGTGAGGGGCCAGCGACCGGCCTCGGGCCCACGCCCCGCCGCCCTCTCTGCGGGTGGACAGTTCCACGACTGACACGCCGCCCGTGCTGATCGGTCCCGTGTGTCTTGCCTCCTGCGTGGTTTCCCCGCAGGTTGAGTCTATACTGTCTCTGGATTCACCTGCACAAAGTAACGCTAACCGCCGTCTGCCTGCCCTTCCTTCCTGTGCCCAGGACTCGCCAGCCAGAGGTCCCGACAGGCCTGCAGTGTGTGAGCGGCTTCGGCGACGGTGGTGATGGGGTCTCTTGTCCTGTTGTGGGTGTTGTCTCCCCATAATCGAGCTCAGGGTTGGGAAAGTGGTGACAAGGGCAGTCTGTCTGAGGCAGCGCCCGCGCCTCCTGCCCCGCCTGTCGGTCAAGGGGCGTCGGCGGGGCTGTCGGGGCCGCGGGCTCTCGCTCCTCCGCCTGTGCTTCTCCGCTCCTCTCTGCCGCTCTGTTCCTGCTCCTCGGCCCCACGCTCCACCACCAGTACTCAGCGGCTCCACTTGTTCTTCCCGGCTCCCTCAGATCCAGCCCACACCTCTTCAACTCCAGAGCCTCAGTCAGGTGTTTGAAAGCTGTTATTTCATGTTAATTAGAAGTTCTTTTTCCAGCCAAGAAGCCTTGCACAGAACGGTTGAGGCTTAGCGACGGGCTCTGGCATTTGGGCACAGTTCAAGGACACGTCGAGCCCAGTGCTGCCTGTGCAGAGACTTGTCAAGAAACTGTGCAGGGTGACCATCCTGGCCAGCTCTAGGCCCCCCAGGGGGACCCCCCCCCCGAGTTTGGCCAGCCTCCCAAAGAACATCACCATGGCCCTAGGCGGGTTTCCCCGGGCCAATCAGCTCGCATCCAAGAGAGTCTCTAGCCTTGGGCAGGTCTCCACCAAAAGCTGACAGGTGACCTTTTGGCAGCTTCTCCCTCCGTGGTAACACATCTCCCAGTTGACCCCAGTTTGGTGGGAGATTCCACTGGAAAAGTTCTACCACCTTCTGGGCTCATGAAGACATCAGCAGCTGTCAGCTCTGGCTTCCTAAACCCCCTCCCGACACCCTGAGTTGCTGCCATTCCTTGCAGATGGTCCTGGAAAGACCTCGGGGAATACTCACCTCCCGAGAACTTTTAGAGCAGAAGCTGAGTCCTGGGCTCATGTCCAGGCTCACTCTTTATGCCCACCTGCTTGTAGATTGCAGACGCCGTCCCTCTCACAGCCTGGGTCGTCACCCCATCATCGGGCTTCTGCAAACCCAGGCTTGAGCAAACTGGCCCCTGACCCCCTGGGAGCCCACAGCGTCCCCTTGGGCATCCTGCGTTCCATTCAGATGGAGTGGTTGGTGCTGACTCGTCCCTGAGCTTGGGCAGTGACTGGTTAGAACCACCCTTATTCCATCTCAGGACCACAGAGGAAAGAGAGACTTTCCTGCTCCCAAGTGCCTTCAAGGGAGGCCGTCGTATTATGCGTGGTGGAGGAATTCTCCTTTATGCCTAACTGAAATCACAAAAACACATTTCTTTATCTCCTGTGATTTATAGAGAACGTAGATGGCGGTGTTGATTAAAGGCCCGTTGAGCTCTGAGCACAGGTCTAGGCACAGTGGCAGAGCGGCCGGAGAGAGAGGGGTTGGGGTTCTCGTACTGAGGGAGAAAAACAGCCGCTGAGAAGGGGTGTTCCGAGGATGGCGTTGATGTTTGCGGAGAGCCAAACGCAGGGCCAGGCACCCCGGTGGCCCCTCACAGGCAGGGGCTCCTCCCACGTTTTCTTCCAAGTAACAGCCAGCACCAGCTAACCTGGTGCACACTGAGTGGAGACTGAGGGTGAACGTGGTTCCGTGGGAGACTTGTTTTGTGAGGTGGGGTTTCAGGTGGCTTCAGGAAGAACATGGAGGTCGAGGATCAGTAGAGATGAAGATTGAGGACATGGCATCGTGTTCATAGAGTTATCACAGAGCCATAGCCTTTGGTCCGAGAATTCCTTTGGCAGGAGTGAGGGCCCTCCGGAGGGATGCTCACACCGGCGGTGACAGAGGAGTGGCCAGTGGGCAGAGTGCCTTAAAGGACTCGGGGGGGGGGGGGATTCTGACTTATTATTACAGACAGGAAGGAATCACTAGTTTCTTGAGCTGAGAATGAAAGCGACTTCTGGAGATCTTTGTAATACCGTTTCTTGAGCTGGGCAAGTCAGGGACTAGGAAGAGGGTCAGGAAGGAATCCGGGCTCATGCTGGGGCTTTCACAGGGTGGCAGTGATGAGCCGGGGACCAGGAGGGCTGATGTCGCGAGAGACCGAGGAGAATTCCTGGATGGGCTAATCTGAGGGACTGAGAAAGCGAGAGAGGTCCAAGCTTAGCGCTCAGAAGGTCTGGGTGGGGGTTGGGGGTGGGGTGAAGCCATTGGTGGTAACAAAAATAGGGAAGAGCCCGGCAGGGGTGGCTCAGTGATTGAGCATTGACCCATGCACCAAGAGGTCACCAGTTAGATTCCTGGCCAGAACACATGCCCAGGTTGTGGGCCTGATCCCCAGTGGGGGGCATGCAGGAGGCCGTCAGTCGATGTTCTCTCTCATTGTGTTTCTGTGTTTCTCTCCCTTTTCCTTCCTCTCTCTCTCAAAATCAATAAAGGAAAAAATAATTTTTTTTGAAATAGGGAAGAGATAGTGGTTAGGAGGAAGTTGGTGAAGTCCTCGCCCCTGAATAGCAGGGCTGGGGAAGAGCAGAGGGGGAGGGAGTAGGCCAGATGCCCCTCCGCATGTCCCTCCGACTCAGGCTTTCGGAAGCTCGTGAGACCTGCTCACCTTCACAAGGTGAGGATCATTGTGGAAGACTATTTGTAGATATTCACATCAACGGGGTCACTTCTGCTGTGTAACTTTGTAGATAAGTCAAGATTAGCTTTTAATGAATTTTCGAAGTTCTGTAGACGAATTGGTTTTGTTCTTAAAAGGCATGTTTGTGATGAAGCCCTGTGTCCTGAGTAAGAGGAGCCACTCTGATGCCTGTCGCCTGACCACGAAGGGTCATGTGCCTGCACGCGCCTCAGCGTGACACCAGGCAAAGCCCCCTTTGAACTGAGAGCTGCCGGGCTGCCCTTGGTGGGTGAAGCCCTCGGGCACCCATTCCAGAGTGAGTCCCCGCCAGGCCACTCCCTTGGTGTCAGCTTTGTTGTTTTCTCCCCTTGTCTCCCCACCAGACTGCTGTTTTCCAAAGTGAAGTTGGAGTCGCTGTGCCGCGGCCCGGATGAGGCGCTTCTCACGTGCAAGCACATGTTACAAATATGGAAATCCTGCTACAACCTAACCAATCCCAGGTGAGAGCCCGCAGTGCCTGTTCCGTGTGGTCTTTGCATGGGTCCTTACTGTCAGTGCCCTCTGATTGGCACTTAGCAGGCATCACCTGTCACCCTGTGCCCTTCTAGGACCCCAGACACAGCAGACAATAGTGGGGGGAGCCTCCCCTCACTATGTTCCATCTTCAAGGGGATTTTCTCCCAATGGCTGGTGAAGTCACCAAATCATGGGGTTTTTTGCATTTGCTGCCACAGTGACCCAGTAGGCTCAGTTCATGAATGAAGACTCTCTGATGGTTTATGGGTAGGCTGGTCAATAATATATTCCATATTGGATTCTTCCAGTAATGTTTAAAAGACCTACATAGCCCGGCTGGTGTGGCTCAGTGGTTGAGCGTCAATCCATCCACCAAGAGGTCACCAGTTCGAGTTCCAGTCAGGGCACGTGCCCAGGTTGTGGGCCCGATCCCCAGTGGGGGGCATGCAGGAGGCGGCCAGTCGATGTTCTCGCTCATATATGTTTCTCTCTCTCCCTTTCTCTTCTGTTCTCTCTAAAAATTAATAAAGAAAAAATTATTTAAAAATAAATAAATAAAAGACCTGCATAGCCCAGCCGATGTGGCTCAGGGCATTGAATATCATCCCATGGACTGAGAAGTCCCGGTCTGATCCCTGGTCAGGGCACATGCCCAGGTTTCAGGCTCGATCCCCAGAGGGGGACGTGCAGGAGGCAGCTGATCAATGTTTCTCTCTCACATTAATCTTTCTCTCTCTCTCTCCCTTCCTTTCTCTCTAAAAAATCAATAAAAATGTATTTTAAAAAACAAATAAGTAATGACCTGCATAGACAACAGGTCACACCCTACCAAGGAGAGTAGAATTTGCTATTGGCATGATAGTGTTCTTTTCACAAAGTTAAAATCATGACTCAAACAGAAATTAAGCATCAAAGGATTGATTTACCTCATTAGCTAAAGAGGGAACCAGTAAAATTATTAAGGCCCATTCAAAGAAGAATTTGAAAAATAGAGATGCTGAAATGAATTTGCAAATACATGCAAAAACAATAGGAAACAAAATACATTGTTTGGGGTTATCTTTTCTACAAGGTGGAAATCGATCGGATCTCGGCCAGATGAAATTCTGTGCCTTACTGTCGGCTTGCTTCAGGCTAACTGCCCTGCAGAGCTGTGCAGAGGCCTGGTCGGTCCGGTCAGTGCCAGGGCCCACCCCACAGAGGGGGATAATCTGGGGACCTGCATGCCGCTGAGAGACACCTGATGACCTGCTGCAGCCGTGTTCAAGCCTGGGCAGTTTTCCCGCTGTGTGTTCAGGTTACCGCGTGTGCCCTGGCCCATCCAGGAAGTAATGTAATAAACGGGTGCAATGACTCCAGTGAATTCAGACAACTGCCCACGCATTCAGAACATTTTTCGAGCTCATGGCAAGGTGTATGGGCAGCCCACATTATGCTCTTAAAAGTCAGGGGCCTAAAAATAGATAAAACTCAAATGGTGAATGCGTCCTAAGGGTGTGGCTTGCCCAGCCTGGCCCACGGGGCCGGCAGGCGGGCTGTGGCGGGGGAGAGGAAAGGCAGGATGGGCAGTAGGGAGCAGCAGCGTCCAGAGGAGGTTCCATGGGGCTATTTTGTTTGACAGAAGTTTCTGTGGGTTAAAAAAAGGTCAAGGTCAGGGCCCTGATAAGGGGCTGAGTCCTTTGGAACTGAAATTAACAGACGTGACCAGGCCCCAAGGCAGTGCAGCTAGGAGGGAGGGGGCTCATTCTGGAAAGCCACGCGACCCCCTGCAGAGCCGGGGTGCAGGACTCTCCCTGCGTAACCGTAGCCTGCGTGCATCCCTGTCATCCTCTTGATGAGAAGAGTATCTTCCCTTTTGTGGGTATGTTCTGAAAATAAAGATCATTTCAATTTCAGAAATATTCTCCTTTTCTAAGTCTAAGCAGAAGTAGAAAATGCTTATGTATATGTCCCTGATGCCCCTCACTCCTGGCCTCGGAGAAGCAGCAGGTTCGGGGGACTCCGCCACGAGCCAGCGGACGGAGCCACTGCCCGGGCTGGCTGCTTCCTTCCCGCTGCAGCACGTCCCTCTGCCTGTGCCCCCTTTAGAACTGAGAAAATAGACCCATCAGCGTTCACGCTGCCAGTTTCCCTCAGTTCTCCACACCTCTCCCACCTCCCCACATTTCCTCCCACTTAGCAACCAAGAATACTGAATGCGAGGAGAAAAAATAGCAGAATTGGAAAGCTTTCTAAAGATACTTAACCAAATGCTGGGCTGTGTCCCTACTTCCTGTTTCCTGAAGGATCTCTCAGGGCTGCAGCAGGAGCACCCTGGCTCCAGGCACAGCCTGGATGGGGATGGGGCGGGTGGAGGGTCCCAGCCCAGAGCTGCTCCCTCCAGCTGCTCCTGCCTCCAGCTGCTCCAGAAGCCTGGGGCGGGGGTGGGGGGTGGGGGTAATCGAGCCCCTTATGAAGCAGCTTCCTCTTTTTTGTTTTTAACTTTATTTTCTCTGGGATATAAATAAATGTTTCTCCTGTAGCGCTTACCATTGTGCAAATTTAGACATCCTCCCAGAAGGGCCAGGGAAGACCTGCCCCGCACGAGAAGAGCACCAGGAGGGGAGGGCTGTGCCTGGACGAGGGACAGCTCGCTCTGCAGTTCTCCAGATAAGGGCAGCTCGGGCCCAGCAGCCTGCCCTCGGGTCACACGGCCTTTTAGAAAAGGGTGGAATCACATGAACAAGCGTGTGAGGAGTGTCCCTGCTTAAAAATCAAACTTAGCAGTGAGCGTCTGGGCCGGAGGCGGTTGGTTTCTACCTGGAGAAGGTCCACGCGGACTTCCTGGCTCAGGGCGCCCTTGTTTGGGAGCCTGAGCAGTGGCAGGGGTGGGGGTGCTGCCCGGCCTGCCAGGACGTCTCATGGCTCCCAGCTCACCCTGAGGTGGCACAGGCCTCCAGAGCACAGAGGAGGACATGGGCAGGAGCAGGGCCAGGCTTCGTGTTCTCTGCAGCTCGGTCCCCCACTTTCCTTCTGCTTGAGGAAGAGCTCTGTGAGCTGGTCCCCGAGCCGCCCCTTCGACAGCGTGCAGAGCACCTTCCACCTGCAGACTGAGTGTGTCTCTTGCTGTGAGCAAAGGGTGGGTGGCGTGCTCTCGCGTACATTTGACAAGGTGTCTGTCACTTCAGAAGCCTGGATGTATTCCCCTAGGTCTGCAGTTTCGCTTACAATTCGGGATAGAAATCAGTCTCGCGTTGTGTCTTCTCTCTCTTAGTCTCTAAGGGCGCCTCCACTTGTGCATTTTCACTCGGCCACTCCAGGCAGTGCGACCTCTGACCAGGGCCTCCCCGAGCGAGCCTCACACGCTTCAGCCGGGGGTGGCGGCTCCCTCCCCTGCCAGCGCTGTGCTAGGTTGTTCACACGGGATCTTCAGCCCCTGTGTCCTCAGCCCTGCAGGGTAACTGCTGTCCTTCCCATTTCCTAGAAGATAAAATGGAAGCTAACCGAGGCTAAATAACTTGCCCAAGTTCTGCCAGTGAAGTAAGTGGCAGAGCTACGAGATGAACCCAGGCCTGTCGAGCAAAGCTCCCTCCACCGGGCATTCTGCCTCTCTGAGTTGCAACCAATTTCTTTTTAAAAAAAAAATGTTTTGCCCTGGCTGGTTTGGCTCAGCAGTTAGAGTGTCAGCCTGCGGTCCAGAGAGACCCGGGTTCGGTTCCTGCTAAGGGCTTGTACCTCAGTTGCAGTTTGTCCCCAGCCCTGGTTGGGTCGTGGGGGTGGCAGCCACTCAATGTGTCCCTTTCACATCGATGTTTCTCTCTCTCTTTCTCTCTCTCTCTCCCACTCTATCTGAACAAAAAATGGAAAAATGTCCTTGGGTAAGGATAAAAAAAATAAAATGTTGAAAAATTAAAAAAAATATATATATATATATGTTTTGCCCTGGCCAGTTCGGCTCAGCAGTTGGAGCATTGGCCTGTGAACCAGAGAGTCCGGGTTCAGTTCCTACTAGGGGCACGTACCAAGAAAATAAAAATTAAAATTAAAAAATATGTTTTTATTGATTTTTTTAGAAAGAGAGGAAGGGAGAGGGAGAGAAACATCAACGTGAGAGAGACATCGATTGGTTGCCTCCTGTACGTACCTCGGGGACAGAACCCGCCACCTGGGCATGTGCCCTGAGCGGGAATCGAGTGGCGACCTCTGGTGCAGGGACGAAGGGGCGGGGGCACCCAGCAGGCCAGGCTCTGACTCCTGGTCCGCCGCCAGCTCACCCCTTGTTTCGCCCTGTGTGGCCATGAAAGCTGGAGCATTTCCAGGAGAACCTTCCCGTTTCCACCGAACTGTAACCATCACCGCACCTCACTCTACATGTTCAGTCCTAGCGGGGAACAGAAATTAGCTGGGGGTGCAAATGACCTCTCTGGATGTCTTCAGCTCTGTACCATGGATTTGGGGTTCCTTCCCGTTTTCTCTCCCGAGCCCTCTTTGGGCACCACCGACCGGGAGAGGTTCCTTCCCTTCCTGCCGTCTTCCCTGGGGGAGCTGCTGGCAGCCGAGGGCAGGCCGAGAGGATGCGCGGCAACTGGCTGTGAGGGGTCTGGGAGGTCCCGGGAGGTGTCCCAGCAGAAGTGCCCCCGAAAGAGAGGAAGGCAGCGTTCAGGCTTTCGTGAGAGATCCTGGCCAGAGTAAGGGAGTATGGCGGGGCCCTTGCCCCTTCTTCCACTTGCTGTGGGTCACAGGAAAGGCAAATCTTGATGGGTTAAACCTCTGCAGCCTATAAGTGAACGAAAAATTGCTTAATGCATCCAGCAAAATTCTCAATCACAACATTCGGAATAAAAACCAAAGCATGTCCATTTTGAATAGTTAGCTATGTGTATATGCTAAAAGGAACCAGGGAATGTAGCCGAACATAGTTTCTCAGCTGGTGGAGGGGAAACAGACTGTCATTGGCAGTGGGTGGAGTTCACAAGTGAAGATTTTGTTCAGTCGGGGCTTCTAACACTGGAAGGTGGAGGAGGAGGTCCTTGATCAGCTTCCCCAGCCCTGCCGTTGCCCCAGAAGGCTGGTGTTCTTCAGAAATCGGCCAGCCACATGAGCCTCACATGCCTGCTTGTAGGTATGTGTGTTTATAATGACACCTGGCACGTGCCTAGAAGTTATAACTCTTTTGACTCCTCCGCCTGGACAACCTCGGTTCAGCCTTACACAGTTCTGTGTCGGAGGACACTCCTTACCTTCTCCTGGGAGGAAAGGCACTGAGGCACAGGGAACAGGGCCTTGCCCAAAGTGACCTCCTTGTTGGGGACAGATGTAGGGACAGACCCCCGGGCGAGTCCCAGGACCCAGCACCCCTCGTGACAGCCAACCCCGTCCTCCGAAACTCAGTGAGGTAGAAAGCCAGCAGGGTTGTGGCTGAAACAAACATTTCTGAGCCACCTCCTGAGATGTGGTCCACTGAGAACCCAGGCCCCTCCTCTGCAATGCCAGCACCTCCTGGCGTGCCCTGGAATCCCCGAGGGGATGGAAATACACTCTATTTGAGATGACATCTTCTGATAAACTCCCTAAGTGGGGAGCCACTGCAATATTCAGATTTGGGGTAACATTTTTGTAATGTTGACATTAAAACCACATACATGAATAGACCAGTGCTAGAAATATTTCGTCAGTGATGTGTTTAATGAAACTGTGTGTATTTTGATGTTATCTTCTGCTCAGAGACATGTATTGTTTCTTAGTGGTGGAAATAACTAATAGAACAGTTTCCGAAAAACATGTACCCAGTGGTGTAAGTATAGGCTGCGGAATCCTCTGTACTGAGGCAAGTTTCCTTCTGTTTCCTGTGGATTTCTCTAACTCCATCACTTCATTTGGAAATTACAGCCTGCAAACTATATTAAGTTTCATACCAAATCTTGTTTGTACCACTTTTAGCAACAGCTGCAATGAGGAAGAAAATTGTGTTCCTTTATTGTAGAATTTGAACTTCTGAACAAAACAATATCACCTTAGAGCCCCAGATTGATTTACAAAAAAAAAAAAAAAAAAATGGATTCAAAGAATAACATTAAAGACTCAAAATTCAAGAGACAGATAAGTTTCTTTTTGGAGATTTTTTGATAGAATGTCGTGATAGCAGAAAAGAGAAGAATACAATTGTTTTTGCTTATAAGTTGCTTAGAATTAAAGAATCAAAAACAAGAGTCTGCATGAGCTCAGGTCCCTCAGCTGTGTGTCGTTCCGGTTACACCTGATAGAGTCTCCCCTGTAGGAGCAAGCTGGAGAGGGGATCCAGCACAGGAAGCAAACCCCTGAACCCCGCTGTGTCCCCTCCAGGCCCCCTCCCAGCTCAAGAACACTGGGGGAGGGGGGCTGTAGCTCCACCTGTGCCGCTACCAGCTCTGTGCGACCTCACACGTCCTTTCCCTCACCTGCTAACCGGGGATATCTGCACACACAATTCACCTTGCTCTGGGACACACACGAGGCCATGGTTGCCATGGTCCTTTGAAGAGCAGGGGCCAGGGGTTCTCGAATCCGGCTGTACATTAGAACCCTCTGCGGAGCTTTGAAAACTGTTGACTGCCCCGGAAATTCTGATGCCTCTGTTCTGGGGTGGGCCCTGGGCATCGGTGGTTTTTAGAAGTGCCCCCCGCGGCTTCCCGGGGCAGCACGGGCTCCGAAGCACTGGTGTGAGCACCCCAGTTCTCAGACAGTCCAGGAGAGCATGCATGGGCTTGAGTGCCAAGACTCAGCGTGCCAGTCAGATCCCCCTGTAAGGTGGATGACGAATGGGGCTGTTAGTTCTCATTTTTACATTTTATACTGACAAAGAAAGAGGCTAAAATTAGCCAGGATCTGTGGGTGTGGTTTAAGCTGTGTTTGTGACATTGACTGCTGAAAGCACTCCCAGTCGAGCTACAAGCAGGACGCTTTGCAACAGAGGAAAAGGTGCCCAAGAACATCAGAAACGCACCCAACATCGAAAACTGCCTTTTGGGAGTCGGTATTGGTTGATTCTGTTTCCTCCCACCCACCCTTCGAATGACTGACATTTCTAGCTGTTGTTTTGCAGTGATTCTGGACGAGGGAGCAGCCTCTTAGACAGAACCATTGCGGACAGACGACAGCTTAATACAATTACTTTGCCAGACTTCAGCGACCCGGAGACAGGTGAGAAGAAAGAGCCAGAGGGGACGGAATAGTGTCAACTCCAAGTGTGACGGGGTACCAAGATGACCAGATACTGGGGCTGGGGAAATAACTCATGCAAATTGGTTAAACTCTCAACCGAGGTGCATTTTCTGAAGTGTGTTCGCGGTGGGGGAAGTACTGTTACATGCCCAAAACAGCTCTGAAATCTCCCTATTTCCCCCCCCTTGCTCCTAGAGCCTAAAACCTGAAACTAAAAATAGATGGTTCCCCTCTCCATCAGGCTTCCTCTCTGCTTTTCTGTCTCTCCCTCTCATGTTCGACTTCAGACCTTGTGAAATCCAGGATCTGATTTCTGGGCAGTTGCACATACGAACACACACACATCCAGCACCAGACCCCGCAGGGAGGCTGGTGGTTCCGAGCTTCTGACTCCACTGTCCCCACGTGGAGGCCTGTGGCATTTAGCACCTCTGAGCACCTCTCTGCCACTGGCCTTGCCACGTTCGCCTAAGCACGGAGGAGGAACTATACCTCTGTAGTTTCCAGTACTCCAAACAAGCAGTTCTACCAGTAACACCGACTATACAGCAGCAATTTGGAGGACTCAACAGACCCACGAGAGATACAGAAATTCACTCCCCTTTGAGCCTCCAAGTCCGTTCCAGTGCATCAGTTGGAACCTGGTTCTGCTGCTCTTCCTGCTACCTGTGGGGGTCTGTGTGAAGGTTAGTCCCGATCTGGGTGTGCCTGGTCCCAACTCCTGACCCAGCCCAGAAAGCTAGGGAGCAGCCCCAAGGCGTGCACAGCCATCTCCGGGCGGGGAAAGGGCCCCAGGGAGGCAGCCATGGGCCTCCCAAGCCCACTGTCACAGCTGCCTGCAGACTGCGTCCCTGCACTAGGCTCCCTTTCACCAAATTTAAGACCCGCTTGAGAAGTCTGCCCCAGGGCCCTAGGTCAAAGGACACTGGGCCTTGGAAGCAGCTGAATTGCACACTGGTGTGCTTTAGTGCACCAGCAGGCGCAGACTGCCGAAGCCACTACCCAACCCCGGCGATGGCCCGACCCTGGATTGGCCAGCAGGCCGGGGTGGGTCCAGCCCTGCTGGAGGGACTCTGACCCTCCTCATTCTGGAATAGGAAGGTCGGGCTGTCATGACAAGTCACTGCGAGGTGAGGCTCGGGCGGGGAGAAGAGACGGAGGTGAAGTGTATCATGGCACCGGGCAGTTCCAGCTCATTCCGCTGCCCTGGCTGCCCAGGCTGCCGTCCTCCTTTCCCCTTCCCCAGGACCCTGGGAGACCCCTTACCTCCCCGGCTTGGACCTTCAGCTCCTCCAGCCTTTCCTCGTTCCTCAGCCAAATGCCACGTCACGTGGGACCCAGGGAGTGGCAGAAAATGAGTGAGGCCCTATTATCCGTTCTCTCACCCCTTGGCACCTTTCCCCTCAGGAGTCTCCGTCTTCAGGTGAAGGCCCAGGTGCCCCAGTGTCCAGGGAGGTGTGTCTGTGTGGCCCGGTGGGGGTCACTGCCCGCCTGGTCCTTAGTGGTGTTTATGCCCTGCTCTGTCACCCGCTCTGGGAGCCCAGGGGTCTGGGTGGCTGGTGCAGGTGCCCTTGAACACAGGAGAAAACCGCAGCTTCCCGGCCACTGGCCAGTGCCCGCTGCACTGTCGTCGTGCTGGCCACAGGAATCCCTCCAGGGCCCCTTCCCCGGCCGCCCCGCGCCCCACGTGGTAGGCCTGCACGCCACCAGTTAGTACCCGGAGGCCAGCGAGTCCGGGAATGGAGGCCGCGTGACGCCTCGTCCGTTGTGGTCATAGTGAGGGAAACGTTCTGAAATGATCACTGCAACCAGAGACTTAAACATCTTCACCCAGAGACGGGAAAGCTGCCTCCGTCTCCATGACAAAGCCCGCTGTTTGGAGGTCAGCGCGGCAGGGCCCGCGCTCTTCGGCGTGTGGGTGGCCTGTCTTGTGAGCCCACGGGTTTGAACCAGTCCGGGAGGCTCGCAGGGGAGGCTGCCCCCACCCGGCCTCCACCGGCCCTCCACCGGCCCCCTCCCGCCCTCCACGGGCCCCCACCCGCCTCCACCTGCACCCAACAGTGACCGTTTTCATTAGCTTCTCGTCCACTGCCCAGTGTTCCTCCCACGAATGAGCAGGGTCAGGTTCCCAGGTGCCCGCCATGCAGCTAGCACGCCCTGGGGAGCCGTCTCCATCCGCGGAGGGTCCTCCGCCCCCGCACAGGCGCGCCCCCGGCGCCCAGGCTGCCCGGTCCAGACTCGGCCGAGCTCGCCGTCCGGGCCACGCGCCTGTCCGGCTGTCAGCGCGAGGCGCTGGAGGAGCTGGTGATTCCGAGCACCCGCCGCAGCACTGCCCACGTAGGGAAGCCATCGGGCCACAGAGAAAAGGAGCTTGTCCGAGGGGAAAGGGTCCCGGACTGAGAAGTGACCCTGCGGTCAGCTCTGGTCTGAGGGAACCAGCCTGTCGGGCGACAGCACGCCCGCAGCGTTGGTCCAGGCCACAGCGGGGCTTCGCTGTTTTCCTAAAGCCCCCAACCGGGAGGGCACAGGCCTGCACCACAAGCACAGCTGGGCAGGGTCCGCATCGGCGAGGACACGGGGCCAAAGCCACGTGCCTTCCCGTCGTCATCCTGCCGCCCCTGCGCACGTCAACCCCTCTGTGAACCCACAGGCCCTCTTGAATCCCTCCTTCTTCTGTTCCAGAACTAAAATTCATTTCCTATTCATTTTTTATTTTCTCTTGGGGTAAATACTCAAATACACCAAACTACAGATACAATATGATGAATCCCCATGTCCCTACTGCCAGCCTTCAGCAGTTAGGGTTCCTTTCCCGCCCATCTCTCCTGTCCCACACTTCGTTTTTGTAGAGTTTCAAAGCAAATTCCAAACATGATGTTTCACCTGTTAAAATTTTAGTACATATGTCAGATAAGAACCTTTAAAAAAAAATGTTACCACAGTACCATTATTATACACCTGGGTCTTTATCCAGGACGGGCTCGGTGTCCTTGACTTTGGAAGTGGTGACTCAGTCGGAACAGGGCTCCACCTCTGAAACTGTCCGTTTGCAGGTCGGTGGTCACACAGGGTGAGCCCATGTCTCGGCGCTTTGACTGGCCGAGTCCACTGTGGTGACCGAGTGGATGCTGGTTTTATTAAATGGATGTGGCAAACTGAAAAGGCCCCCCTTAAAGTACGTGATTTCCCTTCTAATGTCACCTCTCTCTCCTCCCCCCACCTCTGTCACTGAAAAAGAGGAATCAGTGGGGTGGCCGTCAGAACTTTGAAGCTGTGACTCTTTTTTTCTTTGGAACACATTGGTGGTTCCTTAAATAGGGGATGAAAAACAGTTTCTTTGTCCCTTTGGCCTCCAAACAGGATGCAGAGTAAGGGGATTTGTCTTTACTGTAACCAGACACCGGTCCAAAGCAAAATAATTCTTTTAATTTGAAAATCTGATTCATTTTGTGAACTGTCACTGTGGTGGTCTCCCCAGGGCTGTGTCCCCCCGCTGTGAGGCATGAAGGTGGCAGTCCCAGCTTCCTTTCAAGAACCAGCACAGCCACCCACGGGCCAGCGTAGAAAGCTTAGCACTCCGCTGCCATGATGCTGGGACCCTGACATGTCATTGCACCTCAGTATCGGCACCTAGGAAAACACAGACACACTCCGTTTGCCTTTCATCAAAAAACCGGATCTAGGAAGAGCCCAGTTCTAACCCTTTTCAATCGAAAGGCAAAGACATTCCTCTAGGACCTCTGGGTGTTGCAGGTTAAAGATGTGTTGTTTTCAGTGGATCATATTGCTGAATCGGTGCCCAGGTAAACCCGAGTTATTTTTATTCCACGCTGTTATTGCCGAACATGTAAATAACCAATGGGAAACAACACATTGTTTCCTTCGAAAAGCACTTGTGTTCTATTGTCGGGTAGAGGAATGACTATGTATCACATGACCTCATTTTCTTTGCAGCTTATGTGAGTATATGAAAATTCAGTTTATTTTTCCTTTCTGTTTCTAAAGTGTTTTTGCTTTGATCCTTTTGTTTTTGTTTTGTTTTTTTTTGTCTTTCACTTTTTTAGTGTCAGATTCCTCCTCCTCCTCCTCTTCTCTTTCAAGAACCGAATCTCCTCTCCACCTGTTTGTGTCTTCTCATCTCCATTGTCATCCCAAACCCGATACCTTTGTGTGGCCCCCAGCAGCTCATTCGTTCAGTGGCCCAGGTCCCCGCCAGGAACACTCTCGGTGTAAACACGGTTTATGGCTTTTCCTTTCTTGTTAGATCTGCTTCATTTGCCTGGTATTTCATTTTCTGATAATCTTCCTAACTGATAAGCTGGATTGGAAACTTCATCAAATTTATCTGAGAGAAAAATCTCGCTAATTGGAAAATCCAAAAGCCATTTGGGGCAGAAGGAGATGCTGGTGCCCAAGTCCCAGCCTTCTCTTTGAAAAATAAAGGAAACCCATTCTGAGCAGGATAAACAGCTTTCCGAGAATGTTATTTGTAGCTCTCAGGTTCTTCTGTGCTTCCTTGGAGTAGGTATAAATGCATTCAAGTTCTCGTTTTTTTAAAAAGCAATTAGAACAATCGGCAAATAATTTATTCTGTATCTTTCTGGTTTTCAGTTTAGAAATTAATTCAACCAGTATGTAATAATCAAGCTAGTTCTCTAAAGATATTGGTCATGCCCTTTACTGTGCGTGAAGATCACACGCAGAGCGCTGAAAACTGTCGATTAGACTTCCTGGGCCCGACCCCAGGGTTTATAATCCAGTACGCCTGAGGCTGGGCCCGGGAATCTGCATTTTTTAAATACTCCCTTATGATTCCAGGGCCAGTGGGTTACGCACTGCATTTTGAAAAACAATGCTATACATTATTTTTGATTTTCAAGGAAGAAAAATGTAGGGTTTATGTCATGAAACTATGCAGAAAAATTGAGCAGATTTTTAATCTAATCTTGCTTTTAAATAATATGGAAATTTGCCCTGGCCAGTTTGGCTCAGCGGTTAGAACGTCAGCCTGCAGTCCAGAGAGACCTGGGTTCAGTTTCCGCTAAGGGCACGTACCGCGGTTGCAGTTTGTCCCCAGCCCTGGTTGGTCTTGCAGGTGGCAGCCACTCGATGTGTCCTTTTCACGTAGATGTTTCTCTTTCTCTTCCTCTCTCTCCCTCCCACTCTATCTGAACAAAAAATGGAAAAATGTCCTCAAGTGAGCATTAAAAAATAATAATAATATGGAAATTTGCAAGTCTGTTTTAGGGTGTCCAGGAACTTGTTAATGAAAAAAAAGCCTGCATTAAAATAAAATTCTGGTTGATAAAGTCCTTAAATGGGACCTAAATGTGAATCTCACCAGGAGAGTCTACCCTTGTTTTTGTAGACTCATTTATTTAATGTTCACTTTACCAACAGTGCCAGAAAAATTAATCTCTATATCCATGATTTATAAGGGCTCATCCTTGTTCCAAATGCACGGTTGTATGCTGAAAAAAAAAGCTCATAAAGGGAACTCTTGCCAGAAAAAAACTGCTTTCTCTAACATGCTCATCTTTTGGATGGCTAGCTAGCCTGATGTGTCACACACACACGCACACGCACGTGCACACACACACATGCACGCATGCACACACACACACACACACACACACACATAGTTGGGACATAACTAAGGCTATCAACTAAAAGAAATCGTCCAGACCAAGAGGCACCCTGACTTTACTTGTCTGCATACCACGTCTTGAACCTTGCTTGAATGACGATCCCAGTTTTATGAAATGGAAGACGAAGATAATGCTTATAAACTGTTTATGTTGTTTTTAATTCCCTTCTTAAAACAGATCCCCCCTCCCCTAAAACAATACCTAGGGGCAGCTTCCAACTTTAGGTTTTCCATAAAAATTGTTTCTTACATTGACTTTTGCCCAGTTTTTTGGGTCATAAAATGGGATCTCGCTGTTCCAAGATACCTGAGTCATGTTCCCTCTGCACCGCTCACTCTGGTTTGGACAACGAACCCAGCGACGTCCTCACCCTGCTGGTATTTATCGCTGTGCATCCCAAGGACCCTGTGTTCCCTCCAACCTGTAAGATCAAAGTCCTGATTCATCCAGGGAGGCATTTATATCCGATGAATTAGTAAAATGTTAGGGTGAGGAGCACCCACTGGGCTTTCTGCTGAACATACATGTCCCAAGCAGTGCTCAGTTGTTTGGTGTTTTTGTTTGTTTGTTTTTTTATTGTTTTTTGGTGAAGCTGTGACTCATCGTCTGTCCTGAGGAAGCACCTAGCTAGGAACCAGGCGTTGGCACTGGGACTGAAGCGCGCTCCTTCCCTCCCAGAGACACATTTCGCCGGGGAAGAGGGAAGCACGCCGCACGTTCGTGGAGAGCGTAGAATTTCCCGACTAAAATCGTTATGAATTTGAATCCCAAGTCTTTTCTTAGGACAGACAGCCACGACCTGAAGTTTTATGAATTTCTCCCTCCAACCCTTTGACTTCATAGAAATGAAAACTAGCCAAACCCTACAAACTCTTGGAATCATAATCAGGGTTAATGTGTGGAAAGATCTGAAAACCGCTTGTTTGATTATTTTTCCCTTCCCTTTGGAATTTCCTGCCCTGGAAACAAAACACGTTACATGAATTGGTCAGCTTTCCGGTGCCGGGCGAGCACTGGAACGCACCGGGGAATGCCCAGTTGGCTTTTCTTTGGTTTAAAAAAAAAAATCATTGTTAGTGGGAAAATATGTGTCATTCTTGAATTGAAATCCGATTCCAGACAGCCAGACTTACAGTTGGAAGGTTATTAGAGCTCTATTTGCTTTTGTAGCCTTAATTTTGATTTTTCAAATGTTGTGTTTCTTGGTTTTAATTTTTGGTTTGATTTGTTGTTCCAAGGCAACTCTCCAGAAGTATACTTTCATGGTTTTCCCTCCCTTTTTTCAGTTAGTAAGTAGTTCACCAATCTATTAACCTTTCTGAGGGTCTCAGAACCACGCTTCCCCCCTCATGGAATGTGTGTGGTGGTTGCTGGTTGTTGACTGTTGAGATGGTGTGGACATCGAGCTGCCCCCCGCTTGCCCACTTCGCCACCCGGGGCTCATCTCTCCTGAGAGTCTAATGCTTCCACCGCAGTTTGGCTTTAAATACACTGCGGAGGCAGTACTTGTCTGGGAAGGACTACAGAGAAGGCATTGCAGGAAAAATGCCCGAGCAAGGGTGCGCAGTCAAAAGGTCAGCAGCCCCACTGGTGCTGATCAGAAGTGTGACACCCAGTGTCCCCAGTGCAGGCCATTTGTAAATTTTGGGTAGAGGGAACCAGTTAAATCTTGAAATTCCTTTTCAGTTCAACCATTATTGGTACATAGAAGAGCAATTCTAATAATCTTCCTAAAATAAGCAAAACCGATATCATAAAACTTAAACCACATCTGCCAAAATTTAAAGGAGACAAAGCAATTCCTTGGGTTTAGAACTAGTGTTTTAGGTGGTATTCCTTTAAGGCATTTGTGAATTATTATATTTTCCAAAGACTGTTTCTTAGACCACTGGTTCTCCCTGGTCAAATATTTTTGGAGACTCACAGTTCACATTAGCACATTAAAGGCTCTGAAAAGTCCTGCAATTTAAAAAAAAAGAAATTGAAGACTTTCTTAACTTTGACCCAGTGTTCCCAACCTGATTTCATCATTTTTTCCACCCTGTGGAATCACTGTTCCAGGGACTGCATCTTGGGAAATGCTAATGTATATGGTGATCTATCTAGTACATTTGAGATCTGAGTGTTTACTGCTTATGGCAAATAACCCCTCAGGGAGTTGATTTTTCCTCTGAAATCTAGCTCAGCCTCCATGTGACTTCATTTTGTTTTAAAAGTCCATAACAGAAAACAAATGTTTGGTATTATCCTCACATTAGGGTTCTTCGGGGACAAAGGGGAGTTCAGTGCCAGGGTCCCTTCAATATTAGGCTCCTCAGATACATGAACAAGGTTTGATTTTTTAGAAAATGCATTTACATTTAAATCTTCAAGCATCCCTTAGTAGTTAAAGTGAGGCTTCATTTTTGTTTTTTTTTAGTGTTGATGTAGTTATACAAGAGACTCGTATTTTCTACTTTCCGTAGAAACAGCTTCAGCTCTCTCAAAGGTCAAAATATCGGGGTTCAAGGGTCAGTTCTGCAGAGGAACCCAGGCAACTAAGTCAGTCTCCCTGGAACTTAGTTTCCTCTTCTGTAAAGATGGCAGTCTACTAATTCTATCCACACATGCCCGTGTGGTTTGCCAGAGGCTGGTCCTGATTCCAAGCCTCAGTCGGGTGCCCTTCTCCCCTACCTGCAGCCCAGGCAGGTGTGGCTCCAGAGCTGTCTCTGCACTGCCCGCTGCCTGTCCCTTTTTAGGCTTCTGGACCCTTGGCATCCCTGCTCTTAAGTTCCCTAGCAGTCATCATTTTGGAGGAAAATGGGTGTTGATGTTTTCTTCTCTCTAGAATGTGTGCTAAAATCAAGAATGCCCACTTGGGTTCTTGGCTCCGCTTTTCATATTACGGATTCTGGTGAATCTGCTGATCTCTTTAGAAATGTGTAGCCAGGAGGAGAGAATAAACAGATTAATGGAAAAACACACCCCTCCAATGAAATAGGGTTGAGAAATAAATTCAAGGTAATAGATTTTTCTCTTTCTGTTATGGCTAGCATTTTATTATTGACTTTGCATTTTTTTAGCATTCAAAATGTGTATCATGATCAGAAAGTAACTAGTTAGGTGGTATATTTCACCCTCTGCTCCTGCCTAATAGAATAAAGTAGCTTTTTAAAAAATCTATGTATGAAAAAGTTACTCTGTGGCTGACCCCACTGCACTGGAGGGGTGGCCATTTTAAAAGTTCAATCTTAATGATTCAAATATTTTGAATGATTTTCTTGCTATTTTAATTAAATGAAAGTCTCCTTCATTAGTTCTGGGGTGTCTCTCTAAACAAGACTGAATGAAGTTTTAAGCGAATGACAAGTCAATGATATATGGCTCTCAGGTAGAAGCTGAGAAGTATGTGCCCAGCAATTAGACTATCGCCCACACCTGGGTGGCTGTCCCCATTTGCTGCATTCAGAGGGAAACATAGCCTTCCCCAGGCAGAAGGGCACTTTGACCCAGAGACACAGCCCCTGTGCACGGGGCAGGTTTCCATGGAGATGGGGGCATCTGCCCGGTGTGGTCCTCCAGCAGGTACTGTCTCCAGCCCAGGGCCACGAGCGGCCCCCTGACAGCTGGCATCACCCTGCATGCATGGGATGGCATCCCTCCACGCTTCTTGTGACCGCCTGGCCCTGCCAGCACCTCCAGCAGCCTGCTGGAGCACCCCCGCATGCCCGCTGGCGACCACACACCCCAACCTCTCCCTGCCTAGTGCGATCATTCCCTAAAGCTTTTCCCGGGAGGAGCCTTCTCTTTCAGAAGACATGTTTTGTCAGGTTTAAACTGTGCTTGATAATTGTGTTCAAGTCACTGGGGAATTGTGGTCTTCTCCGGGGACCGTGGGTTTGGCTGTCCTGATTGACTTGGCTGTCTTCGTCTCTCTTCCACTCAGTGAAACAGGACAGGGTCTAGTCAGATGGTGACCAAGTTTACTGGTCAGAGGGACCCACAGCAAGAAGCCTCATAGTGGGAATTGGGGAGGACCAGGCAGTTGTCCCCAAAGCCACTACAGTCCCACGTCCCCATTGCATTAGTCGACATGCTACAGAGGGGGAGGTGGCCACCTTCGGAATTGGAAACGTGGAAGGGAAGTCTGTGACAGTGCCCTTCCAGGCGGCCACCACCCCGGCCCCTCCTCAGACAGACAGGGCTGCTCCAGCAAGGACGGGAACCTACCTCACACCCACCAGTGGTGGGGATGGACCAAAATGTTTAATGCTTTTTAAAGGTACAGAGAAAATACACCTAACCTGAGGGTTAGGTGAGTGGGGACTCTGTCTCTCCTTCCCCTTCAGAAACAGAGCTATTGCCACCTCCCTGCACCCCAAGGACACCCTGGTTCTTAGTGCTCAGGTGGCAGGGCGAGAGGGTCACCTGCTGCCGGCCGTCTGCAGTATTGAACTAATTTGCTTCCAAACCCTGTCTCAAGAAACAGAAATTCTTCTCCTGCTGAAATGGAAAACATTTAAATACAGCTCTCTGGCAGATTGCTTAGTCATTCCGGTGGCTGCGTAGTCGTCGGGGTCTTTAAGAGGTGAACTGCTGCCTTTCTTCCTTCTCATTTGAATAGTTTTGGGGACACAGCTTCTAGGAACTGGAAGCTGAAGAAAGTCTATTGACAGATAACTTTGAATCACTTCAGGGCCGAGGGAAAATAAATACAGAGATTCGTGAGCAGCAGGTGATTCCGTGCCCATTGCTGGCACAGCTCTGCGTCTTACCAACGTGGGGAGGGCAGGTAGCTGCGGTGGCACCAGGCAGAGAGCATGTGGGTGACGGGCAGAGAGAGAGGATGTGGGTGGGGCCACATGCTCCATCATGGTCCCATATTCATGCCCAGGAGGCTCCAAAGGTAATTCCGGGACCAGGAGGCAGAGAGCAGCCAGATCCCAGAGCACATGTGAGATATGTCTACTGGGATCTCTTTGGCAGAGGATTTTTTTCCAACATGTAATTTCACAGTTGTCCCTTTTTCTGGACCGTGACGCTTGCCTGTCACTCGGTGGGTGGGGATCCATCTGAGATCAAGTGTATCTTCTACGTGCCATGCAGACAGGAGGGGAGAGGGAAGGTGGACATCCTTCAGACTGCAGCCACTTAATGCCACCAGGACAGTCCAGAGGCAGCTGGAGTAGAAAGATGTGCCATGTGTTCAGTGACCCTGCTTGTGAAAATACTGGGTTATGGGACATAACCAAGCCACGTCCCTTGTCATGCCTTTGGCCTAACAAGATGATGGGCTCTGAGACCCCTTGGAATGATGACTTGGAAAGGGGCCGCACGGCTCGTGCGTGTGCCGCACCCGAGGGCTGTGAAGGAAGCCGGGTGCAATGCGCTTTGGAAAGGACTCTGAAGAGGCTTCAGCCGCGAATGCAGTTTGAGCGCCTGTTCCCAGCGTCCTACCTGAGACAGGGTTTCTCAACAGGCTTTGGCATATGACAGGAGCATGGGTCAGAGATCCTCGGGAGGGTCCCGAGCTTGACGCACAGCTTCCTGAGCTCAGCGGCCTTGGTTCCTGGTGCTCTTGGCCCGTGGGGAACTGCGTCTGCCCCACAGTTCCTGGGTCCTCGCCTTTCCCCCGCCGCACCCACACCCACCCCGCGCTCCAAAGGGGCCCGATGAAACCCTGGGTGCGGGGATCAGAGCAGTGAAGCGGCACTCTGCCTTTGTATCAGGTGTCCGAGATAACATTTCCTCCGGGCATCGAGGTGAGGGAGGGCAAGGCAGTGGCCTTGGGAACACAGATCTCCTCAGCTGCCTGGCCTCTGGTGCCCCCTGGACCATTCGGGCAACCAGGTCACAGAACCTGGGCCGCTTTCAGGGCATGCTCTGCCTGCAGCCACTCGGTCCTGTGGCTGAGGAGCTGGCTGGAGCACAGCAGCGGCTCAGCCCTGGGGCTGCACGGCGACAGCCCCTCCCCCGTGGCCGAGGACAAGGCGCACAGCAGCCGGGCGCTGCCCTGGCCTACCTGTCGGGCCTGGCTGTTTGTAGCTTATTTCTCCAGCCTCCGAGTTCCTTTTAGAAATAATGTCCTACATTCTTCCCTCCGATCCCTTTTCCAAGCCTCGATCTGTAAGCTCCCCTTAGGGTAACAATCCTCCTCACCCCACAGTACGCTGCAGGAATACTTGTGCTTTGGTGAGAAAGAAAAGGGTTGCTTAAAAATATGTAGGTTAGGCGAGCGTTTCTCGTTGCCGTGCATAAATCAGAATCCAGTACCTTTTTGGCATGAACCATTTCAGTCCCATGAAACAGTAAGACACAAGCTGTTTCGATCATATTTTGATCGTATTTTTAATCAGATATATTCTTTCTGATTCATAATGATGTTTAGCCCTCCCCCCCCCCCAAAATTCTAATCCAATGGGAGAATTTGATTTATTGTGTCATTGCCAGGAACAGTAGGTATTAACTATTAAATAATTTTACCATTATTGTTAGTCCTCTGCTATTATCAGTAAATATCTAAATGCTCTAACATCCACCCCTAGCTCAGAACACGAAGGGTCTCTGCCCTTGTGACGTGTATAAAAAGGGATCGGCTAGGAAGGAAACAATTATTTCTGATAAGCCTCAGTTACACTCCATAATTAAAGGGGTTAGTTGCAGTAGAGATGGGAGGGGTCCCTAAATGAGGTGCAGGGTTTATGCGCAACCATCCTTCTTAGTCCAGGTTGCTGGACGCAATGACACTGAGCAGAGCATCAAAACAGAGGACCCCTCTTCCAAACTTCGCACAGAGATGTGTCTCCTGGCAGTACTCACTCATTCACACGTCCACTCCACAGGCACCTGCCACGAACCTGGCACTGGTAGCCCCTGACAACCCCGTAGTGGAAATGGTCCCTGTGCTCTGGAGTTGCCCACAGTCTAACAGGCGAGATGGTTACATCACCGTGAACATAAACCGGTGTGATGACAGCCCCGCGGGGTGTCACAGGAGCACTGAGGACCGAGGCTTCGCTTTCCCCAGGGCAGGGGTAGGAGAAGCAGAAGGCGCACGACAGCCCTCCTGGAGGAGGTGTTGCCCGCACTAGATTTAAAGGCTAGATTTGGAACCAGGCTAGTGTTTGAGTCCTGGTTTTGCCATCTGTTGGCTGCATGACTTTGGGTAAATTACATAACCTCATTGAATCTCAATTTTGTCTCAAAGAATCGCTTAGAGATTAAATGAGATAATACATACGAAGTGCTAATCACAGTGCCTGAAATATGGAATGTTCTCCAAAACTGATAGCCGCCACCACCACCATCACGCGCCAGACCTCCTTCGCAGTGAGACGTTTTCGTGAGAAGGATTCATCATTGAGTGGTGGATAGCCACCACGAAGGAGGGAACTTTGGCAGAAGCTCTGATTAGTTCATCTGTGGTCCAAACGCACAAAACAGTTCATCCGAAAAGCAAAACGAGCCCCAAAGTCATTAAGTTCTTGTAGCAAAGAAGCCACAGAACCTGGTGGGAAATTTGCAGAACTCTTCCAGAAGAGTAGTTTATTGTTACATTGAAATGGATTAATGGCTAAATAAACATATTTCAGTTCCGATCTCTAATGTAGTAATACCAATAGTTATAACCCATGTAAACAATATCTCTCTAGGGGTCCCCACAACTCTTCAGAGTCTCAAGGGAGTGTGAGACCAGGACGCCCGGGAAGCTCTGTGGCCGACGGGAGCGCTGGGAGCAGCAGGGCCCAGGCTGGTCGGAGTGTGTGGGGTACGCCTTCGAGCTGGGCGTGGCTGGACAGGGTAGCATCTGCCCTTGTCTCTCCAGGTCAGGGGACCTCAGTCTCAGCTGCACCTTGGAATCACTTGGGTGGTTAACAAATAGACGCCTGGCCCCACCCCTAGAGCTAATGATTTCTTGGCCTGGGATGCATCTACGGATCATGATCCTTAAATCCCCAAGTCATTCCGAGGCGAAGCCGAGGCCGAGAACCACTTGTTCAAGAGAGGAGAGGTAAGCCAGCTGAGTAACGGCAGGACACAGCAAGCCACCTCCTTTGTTTCACAGACAGTGGCTGCTAAAAATCTCAGGGGAAACTACAAGTCCTTGTTATCCAAGTTAAAATACTGTTTTTCCATTAAAAGGTTAACAACAAAACAAGACCCCAAAAAGTCAATAGCCATTTAAGTAGAATTGCTGTTTAGATATTTTTGAGTAGTCGGACACATTTTGTTGACGCGAGGTCGACTTTTGGCCGAACTTGGTCGGTTCTCCAGCATCAGAAGGGCCTCGAGTCCCCCCCTTCTGTGGCAGCACCCACTGTGGGCGACTCAGCGGTCCTTCCACAGAGGTGCTGTCCTCCAGCGTGTCCCCTTGCTGGACACTTGTGCCTTTTCACATATCCACTGAGACATTCGGTCCGGAAGTGTGGAACCATCCCAGGGACGTTTCCTAAGCGTGGATGTTTTTGACGGGACCAAATGTCAAGGACAATTTGACATGGACCCACTATGCTCATGGAGGTTTTTGATTGGACATAATTTCAAGGGCCTTTTGGTGTGAACCAGATGTCCACTGATTGCCAGTCCCCATGGGCGCTGTCTATGTGAGCGTCCCCCACAGAAGGCGGGCTCCCCGTCCAGTTTCTACCCCCCTCTCCTGACTGACCTACCCCAAACCCCCACTGAAGCACCTGAGTGTGCAGAGAAATCCATGTTTCTCTCATGTTGGAACAGTCAAAACACAATGTGGCCGGCCAGTCTCTTCCTGAAAGTACTCTTAAAATGAGGAAATTATGATGCATTTCCAAGCCTCACAGAAATTATTTTTATGCTTACAACTCTGTCCTATCCAGAGTATAAGCAATTCGATGTATTTGAGTGGTCAGCATCTGTCTTTATATATCATCCCTGTTTTCGACATCAGGACGAGTTGACAGTCACCACTAATGATGTCGATCTTCATATTAAATTTTATGGTGGATTATAAATTAAGAATGTTGCTGGTGAAAAGAAATATCAGCAGTTTTGTTTTTTTGTGTTATTTTTTTAGTCCTCACCCAAGGACATTTTGCAATATTTTGTTCAGATAGAGTGGGAGGGAGAGAGAGAGAGAGAGAGAGAAACATCGATGTGAAAGGGACACATTGAGTGGCTGCCACCCACACAACCTACCAGGGCCGGGGACAAACTGCAACCGAGGTACGTGCCCCCAGTGGGAACCGAACCCGGGTCTCTCCAGACCGCAGGCCGACGCTCTAACCACTGAGCCAAATCGGCCAGGGCAACAGTTTTAAATCTGAAGGAACGAGTCTGAGTTCTGAAGTCATACCATCCAGAGGGAATGTTGGAAAGAGGTCCGGTCATCGGGATCTCTAGAAGGTCCACAGGAAGGGGCAGGAGTCGTCCGACTCACTTGACTTCTGAATGGTGTTCTTTACCAGATTCCTGTGCCCAGCGAGCGTGCCCACTCTCCTGTGCTCGCCTCCCAGGGCACCCGAGTCAGGCGCTGCTGTAACCCGCCCTCCACCAGGCTAGTGTTAGCCTTAACAATCGACGTCTGCTTACACACAGGCTACAAGTGTGCTTTTTCTGCACTTAAGTTGTGTCCTAGAATGTGTTTTCAAATCATGGGGATGCTGGCCACCTCCCGGAGGCCAGGGAATGAAGTGGAAAGTTGCTCGGTTTGTCCTGAAAATGGTCCCCATCTACTCCAAAGGTCACCCCAGGAAGTGAGCAGAGTCACTCCCTCCGCTCATGTTGTTCCTAGGTCTAGGCCCTCACGGGGGAGCTTGGTAAGCTCACTCTGTAGACGTCATCGTGCCGTGTCTAACAGGTGTGTCGCAGCTGCACTAGCCACGCCCCCTGCCCCCAGCACTCACACCGTGCAGACAGCTTCTGGACTGAGCACGGAGCTTAGCATGTGCTCTGGGTGTTGATTAGGAGATGAACTAACGCAGAGGACAGAAAGTAAGGTCTGGCTGTCATGACTGTGTTTCTCTATGGACAATAAAACTCAGAAGCTCATGGGAAGAGGGGTGTGTGTACGTCTCGAACTCATGTCTGTGTGTGGGAGGGGGCGGTGGTTGGTTGGTTGGGTCTGCCCTTTCACTTCTGATGCCATCTTCTCGAAAACCTCCCACAGGCTCTGTCCACGCCACCTCAGTGGCGGCCTCACGGGTGGAGCAGGCGCTGTCAGAAGTGGCCTCGTCTCTGCAGAGCAGCACCCCCAAGCAGGGCCCGCTACACCCCTGGATGACACTGGCACAGATCTGGCTCCACGCAGGTACTGCTCTGCCCCCTGTGGGCCCCGCCCCCAGCCTGCCGCGTGCCAGCGGCCGCAGGGTCCAGGGCACTGGCCTCTCTAGCCCACAGCCTTCATCAGGAGAAATGAAAGTGTTTGCAGTCACACCAGAATGTTACTACAGAGGTCCCCCTTATCCGCGGACAACGTTCTAGGACCCCCAGGGTACCTAGAACTTTGGCTAGTACCAAACCCTCTATGTATTATGCTTTTCCTTTTCATACATAGCTATGCTAATGTTTAATTTATAAATTAGGCACAGTAAGAGATTAACAACAATAACTAGTAATGAAATGGAAGCACCTGACGGCCTCTCTCTGGCACGCTTTGGGCATTATTAAGGAAAATAAGGGTGACTTGAACACAAGCAAGTCCATTCGATAACGAGATGGCTGCTGCGTGACCGACGGGCAGATCATTTACACAGCGTGGGGATGCTGGACAAAGAGGATTCTCGTCCCAGGCAGGACGGGGCAGGATGGTGCGAGATTTCATCACAGTTCTCAGGATGGCATGCAGTTTATTAAGACTTACGAATTCTTTATTTCTGGAATTTTCCACTTGATGTTTTTGGACCGCGGTTGACCATGGGTAACTGAAACCACAGAAAGTAAAACCGCAGATGAGGGAGGACAACTGTACTTCTTTGCAAGAACCCCGAGTTACTCCGTCTCCCCCTCCCTCCCCTGCCTCAATACCCTGACCCAGAGCCTGGCACAGAGCAGTTCTGGGCTGGACTCCGAGCATCGCGGGTAGCTTGCTGGTGTGCTGGGCTGGGCTGCAGACTTGGAGGGGAGTCCTAGCTCTGCTACTCAGCAGCTGTGTAGACTTAAGTTAATAACTTCCTCTCAGCCTCAGTCTTCTCATCTGTATAATGGGGTTAAAAGTGCCTGTTTCCTGGGGTCGATGAGCACAGTGCCTGGCGCATCCTGGCAGTGAGATCTGGGAGTCCCCGGGAGAGGGGACAGGCATATTGACGACGCAGGTGTCTTTCTGGAAGCCAGGGGAGGGGCAGCGTGTTCAGTGCCCCTGCCCCCCTCTAATGGCAGTCCTGGTAATCCACGGGGTGGGGGGGCAGATGCTGCACCTGCCGAACTGGAAAGCAGCGCAGGAAGCAGGTACGATGCCCCTCCTCAGCTTCACGGGGCTGCTTTTGTGGAGTTAGAAATCCCCCAAATAAATGCAGGCCTTTTAGCAACAAGAATCCCACTCGACAGAGACTCCGAGCAAATGGTGGCTGTCGATGTATTTGCATGTTTATATTTCTATATAAAAGGTAACGTCTGTTCCTCACTTGATCTGCAAGACCCTACCAGGCATTCCCAGGCTTGACCCTCAGGATACATGGTAAAAGGCCCAAATTTGGCTGAGAACGTGCTTATTGTCCACCATCGTCCACCTGTTTACTCCTTTTGTGCCAAGGCTAATTGTATGATGTTCAGCCTTGTTTGGCACCATCAGCGGGTCTTCGTATATGAAAACACAGTCGGATTTACCTGGCTCTGGCCTGTCACAGAGCCGAGCTCAGCCAGCCTCTTCTGCGTTGGCATCTTTAATTGAGCCATAACAACAATGGTAAATTAACAAATTATATTCTTCTAAGCAGAAGTACAAGCAAGGGATGATTCATGAACGTGGTGATTATTCTTGCTGCACGGATGCTTGCCAGCCTTGGGCCTCTCCCAGGGTCCTCGGAGAGCCGGCTGTGAGGGCAGGGAGCAGCCCAGTGCCCCCACACCCCCCGCTCCCCGCCAGAAAAGCCCAGTCCCTGGTCTAGGCGCCTGTCCTGTCCAGTAACCCTTGGGAGCAGTGACCGCAGAAAAGAGAAACAGAAGGAGTGCAGGTTAGTGTCGGGCCAGGAGAGACCAGCTGAACCTGCAGGGCCAGTGTGGGTGCAGGGTTCTTTCAAATTGGCCATGAAGTCTGGTTTGGAAAGGCCACCGTCTAAAAAACCCCGAATTGCTGCAGGTGATCCCGCGAGGCTGGCATGAGTTCCGTTGACCTCACAGGCATCGCTTCTCTTGCTTATTTCTTGGAAAAGTGAACGGCCTGAGTGAGAGTCACCGAGTTCCAGGACAGCTCGGCCCAGTGGTGGGCTGCCGCTCACTCGGTTACCCAGGCTTTGTTCTTCTTTGCGTGGCTGCCCGTGACTCCTGGGAAGAAATTCTGTAGCTGCTTATTAGAACATTGAAGAGCAGTTTGGAGCTATCCTTGAATTTCACAGCATCCCGTGACATCCATTTCTCATTGCCGTAGCCCGTAGGACAGCTCTCACTGCTAGTCAACGATGCGGCGTGTGACATTCTGCATATTGGTGAAATTGAACTTGCGGAAATCAGATGCTGTGTCTGCCTTCCCCTGGGCAGAATATGTGTGGTGCTTACGTGCATAGTGTGAACATGTAACACGAATGAATGAAGTAAATTAGAACCTTTATAGGATTTGCGCCATATTGACTCAAAGCAATGACTTTGTTAGAGTCAAGATTTAGAAATGTATCATATATTCACATAGTCTTTGAAGAGGTCAACTCAAAAAGAATTTACACCCTGGCCTGTTTGGTTCAGTGGTTAGAGCATCGGCCTGTGGTCCAGAGACCCGGGTTCGGTTCCCGCTAAGGGCACGTACCTCGGTGGCAGTTTGTCCCCGGCCCTGGTTGGGTCGTGCAGGTGGCAACCACTCGATGTGTCCCTTTCATGTCAATGTTTCTCTCTCTCTCTCTCTCTCTCCCTCCCACTCTATCTGAACAAAAAAATGAAAAAAATGTCCTCGGGTGAGGATAAAAAAAAAAAGAATTCACAAAACAGACAGCCTTCCCTGAACTGTGAGGTTTCAGAAAATGTGGTTGAGCTCTGCTGCTCTGAGAGACAAAACACAAGTGACCCTGTTTCTTGACAGCTGATAGAAACCGGGGAACATCTGTGTCCCCCATCAGCTCTAGAAATGCCACCCGATTCTGGAAACTCCGTCGGCCTTGGAAACAGCTGGTTAGATGCAGGTCTGACACCCGAGGCCATGGCGTTTCTGTGGCGCGTGGGTCTCTTCTCTCGCGGCAGTTTCTCCGGCGGGCTTAGTGGGAACACGTGACAGGAGCCGTGCAGAGCTAGCTCCAGGCTGGAGACTTACAGGGAAGGTCGCTCTGAGACGGTCTCAGGTTTCCACCCTATTGTATGCGAGGGTCCCTGGGCCACGTGTATGTCCATTTGAATGGCAAAGAGATCATGGCTGGGACACCTGAGCCTTCCTCTGCTCTGCGAGGGAACGGGGCAGAGGCCAGCGCAGAGCACAGACCCAGGCAGACCAGAGATGCTCGGCCCAGGGTCCCTCCCTTCCGATGAGGTGGGGCCCGTGCCCTGGCTGCCCTCTTCCCTCAGCACACCTGGCGGCCCACCTGCATGGGTTGTGCATATTTTTTCCCTGGTTTGTTTGGACCTATGGGACAATTTTATTTAAATTATTTTTGAATAAATAATACATACACGTGGTACACAATTGAAAAGGTACAAAAGATGTAGTGTGAAAAGGCCCCTCCCATCTCTGAGCCTGTCACCCTCACCTACGGGCCCCCACTGTCAGCAGTCTGCACCTTCCAGAGCGGCCACACTCAGGGGTCACTGCTCACAGCACACGAGGCTGACTGGCCTTCCAGCAGCTGCCGGGATAAACCCGCTGTGTGACTTCACCCGCGTAACCAGGACTTCTGTTGACACTGAGAGTGTGTCTGGTATTTCTCTGTGATGGACAATGCACCTATAAGTATCACTATATATATATATATATATATATATATATATATATATATATATATATTTATATCCTGTATCTGTAAGGTAAACTCCTAAAAGTGCAAATGGTGGATCGAGGTGTGTGCTCTAATTCCTATAAAGTGTGTCAGATCGCTTTCCATTCCGGTCACTGACGTGTGGACGCCCCTCCCCCACACCCGTGCCAACACCACGGACCACCCGGCCTCTCCCTCTCGGCCACTCTGAGAGATGGAAACGGCCTTGCAGTCGTCTGCTCGTGGCGTCTGCCATTCGTCTTCGAGGCTGAGCTTTTCTTTTTGATTCGTAAGCACTTAGGACGTGTCAAAGAAATTTGCCTGGCGTCTGTGATATGTGCTGGAAACATTTCTCCCCGTTTTTATTTTGTTTGTGCTTTTGTCTTTTTCTTTGTCAGTTTTTTTTTTTAAAAATGTGCTTATCCATCTTTTCTCTATGACATCTGGGCTTCATATGATATTTAGAAAGCAACTACCCATTTTTAGGGTGTCTTCCTGAAAGTTCCAGGTATCGCCGGTGCCCTGTGTACACCCGTCATCTTATGAAGGTCAGGGGGCCCTCTCCTCGTGCTGCAGGAGGGTGAGCCGGGCTAGGCGGGCGGGCGCCTCTGGCCTTCCTGGCAGGGGCGGGCGGCGGAGCGAGCACAGCTGGGTGCCGGTTATGCCACAGTGCACAGCTCCATGCACCGTCCTCTTCCCAACGCAAACCGTTTTGTTGACCGTTGGAAGTCCTGCGCTCGCGGTGACTCAGAGCTGACCCGGAGCCTTCCCAAGCCCAGCAGCTCCTCGGTGCCCACCTCTCCATTTCCACACTGAGACGGCAGCTAAAAATGACTTGGCAGTAGGTGGTTAATTTCTGCTTGTTACTTACTAATAATTATAGCTTTCACTTTTGGCACCTCTCGCAGTCGAAACCAACGGCTATTCTTAGATGTGCAAGATCAGATTTTCTGGTTTCTGCTGGGAATTTAAAGCCGTGATACTCTCACAGATTCCTTGGGCCTGGCCTGGCCCTTCCGCCCTTCCCCCTACCAGGCTCCTCCCAGCCACCAGGAGGCCTCATCCGCAGGGTGGAGGGATAATCCTGGGGCCTGGCCCCCTGGCGAGATGAAGACAGCTCCCAGACAGGTGTGTGTGGTCACTGCAGGGAGGGTCTGTGGGAGGGACGCTGGGTCCCCAGGGCCGCGCCTGCCTGATGCGGTCTGCTTCTTGATCCAGCAGCTTCCCATACCTGCCGCTTCTTCGGCCCGCGGCTGAGCTTTAATAAATGTCTACAGCTCGTAGGCAGCTAATGTGCATCAAGGACTGTGCGCGTGTCAGACGTTATTCCATGAACTTGATGTCTCAGCTCCTTTAGGCCTCGTTATGGCCCTCGGGGCCTAAATCCCGTCCGTCTCACTTTACAGATGAGGAAACAGACGCAGCTGTTGCCCCTTGCCTCAGGTTACGTGGTGGTGAGGCCAGAACCCCAGCCCTCCCCAGGTGGACACTCAGGTGTTAGGCACAGTGTCCTGGAGCCTCTGTGTCCGTGTCATGTCGGAGCTGGGCTTGAGTGACGGTCATGAAGACAGACAACGTCCTGCCTTCATACAGGTCACAGATTGGAAACAAAGCAAGGGCAGAAACCTCATTCCTATTGTGCCGTCCAGGAGGGAGCAGAGGGGCTCAGCTGCGACCTGGCAGCAGAGGCCTTGCCCAGGCGGAGCCCGAGGCTGGAGCCCCGGGAGCAGAGACCTGGGCTGGGACAGCCTACAGCCACCTGGGCTCTGAGTGTCAGAGAAATGCCCCCCGGACAGGAAGCCTAAAGCAGAAGCAGGGAAGTGGCCCCAGACGAGGCAGGCTCGGGCCAGATCTTTGAATCCTAAAAGCGCTGAAAAGCTAGGGAAGGACTTGGAGCAGGTGACAGGGCTGGGCTGGGGTTCTTAAGGCCCCTCCCCCTAAATGAGGAGAGTGGACTGGAAGGCAGGCAGAGAGGAGCGTGGTCCCGTCCTCCTGAGAGAGGGCGCAGCCTGGCTGGGTGGGACCAGAGGGGCGGGGGCAGGGGGGCCTAGGAGGGTTAGATAGGGGACTGAAGGAGAGAGTCCTGCTGGGAGCTCCAGGCAGAGGGGGCCTGGTGGTCCCCTTTCCTGTGGGAAGCCTGGGAAGGGCTGATGTGTGGGGTCCAGGGGAAGAGCAGCCCGGCCCTGTTTGACCTTGCAAGTGCCGGGTGCCCGAGAACACGGGTGACAGGCAGGCGGGGGCTGGACACTGCAGACTGGGGCTGGAGACAAGCTTGCGCACAGGATTTAAAGGGGGGAGGGGGACGACTGGGGGGAGAGTGTCGGGGGCGGGGAGGGCCTGAGCCCCACCACATTTAGAATCTGGTGAGGGAGGGGAGGAAAGGCCAGAGAAACAGAAGGACTGGTCAGCAAGGCGGGAGGGACCAGGAGAGGTGACGGGGTGGCCGGGAAGGGGTGCACTGAGGAGCCCGTGCTACAGGGCGAGGGCTCTGGGCCTGGACGAGAGGAATCCTGGTCCCACGTGGAGCCACGGCAGGGGGAGCCCGCTGGGCCCTCGCGCTCTGCTCCGCTGTTCGCCACACAGGACTGTGTGTGGTGAGGGCCCGAGGGTGGCAAGCACTTAAGAGCTATTAAAATAACTCTTTTCAAGTAGGGTATGGCTGGTGGGAAATGCTGTTGAGAAACTGAGTCAGGTGGAGACAGAAACGTCGGTGGAGTCAGCGTGTGGGTGTTGGTGGCCCTGACGAGATAGGTGTGTGCGGAGGAGATGGAGCCACACCCATGTGGGCACAGAGTGGAGGACGAGAGGAGCAGGGGGGCGGGCACAGTTCTTGCGAGAAGAGCCCCGCAAGCAGAGTGGGGACATGAGGGGCCGCCGGGGAGGCGTGTGGGTCCAGGAAGAAGGTTTAAGGTGGACACGGAAGCCTGCTGATCGTGGGTGGGATGACGCAGTCAGACTTGAGACCCCGCTCATCCAGAAGACAGGGAGGACGCGTGAGGTGTGACTTGGTTGAGAAGGCGAGAGAGGAGGGTCCGGGGCTCAGGCAGCGGGCTGGCCGTCAGTCAGCGCAGAGGGCAGAACGGTGGGCACAGCAGACAGCAAGGGCTCCAGGGTTCAGAGGCGAGAAGGGGCTCCAGTCAGCTCGGCCAGCTCTGTCTCCTCTTTGACGGGTCACGGTCAGCCCGGGGGTGGGGGCGGGGCTATGGGAAAGGGCTGAGGAGTCAGGAGAACATCTGGACCGAGGCCCGGAAGGGATCAGTGTTTTGGTCAACACAGCGAGGGGATGCGGCGCTAGTCTCGCCGTCCACCGAGCCCCGGGCAGAGGGCCACTCTGCAAGGACTGACGGCCACTCGCAGACCGAGAAATAAGTGTCAGTCCTGCAGTCAAGCCCTCAGTGAGGACAGAACCTGGACATTGTCCCTCTTGGGGACTGCGGGCCCCAGCTCCTGGCCCAGAGAAGCTCAGGGTAGGACGGTAGAAGGAAAACAAAGTCCCCGCCGCCTTTCGCTTCCCGGGTCCCCAGAGAATCAAGAACAGGTCCAGTGAGAGCTGATGGGACGAAGGCCTCCCTCAGCCTTGTGACTTGGGAGGGTGACGGGAACTCATCAGGACACATGACCCCTTTCCTAGGTAGCCTTCGTGCTGAATGTGTACGAGTGAATTCCTGAACGCCCGGGAGGGGAGGCGTGCTCGGAGCACCTGCGCGCCCCCGGGGCTATCCCAGAACCAAGGGGCCAAGGTCGGTTCCCAAGTACAAGTCTCCCTCCCTCCCACCCTGCAGGGAAGCAGGATTTAGGGTAAAAGACATGGTTTTGAGAAGTCAGGGATTGTGCTGGCCAAGCTCCCTGCCCGCCTGCTTGCCTGCAGGCTGACCTGCAAGGCCGGGAGGACCTGCTGGGACACCGGGCTTTCCTTCCTCCCCATCTGCCAGGTCCCAGGTGGGGTGGCGCCTGCGACCGCACCCACCCTGTGTTCAGCCCTTGGGCTGCCTCTGACATGTGCTGTTCCTCGGTGTGAGTTTCAGGAAAGGTGTCTCCTCTGGCTGGCCTGTGCCCCAGGGAGCAGGCTTGGCCAGCAAAGCCACCTGCTCGAGAAGGAAAGCGCTGCCTGCCGTCCTGGGAGAGACGCAGCCCTGGGCACACCGGCCAGTGGGGTCCCGGCTGGATTTCAGCCCCGCGCTTTGCCCGGTGCACCACCTGCCCAACCCGAGCCACAGCAGGCACGCTGGGGGCCAGGTCCCCACCTTGCAGCTGAAGTCGCCCAGCCCGGAGGGAGCACCTCTTCACCTGAGGAAGAAACAGTCCTCAGACTCGGCGCAGCTCAGCCCTCTGCAGGTCGCATCTGTCCTTTGGTTCAGGCGGCAATTTCAGAAAGCCCGCCGTGCGCCCCCCAGAAGCACGGGGTCTAATGGGCACACACGCAGGTCACTGCAGCACAGGGTGGACGGTGGGGGCTTGCGAGCACACAGGGCATCTGGGGAAGCCGTGTGCAGGGAGGGGGCTGGCAGAGCCTGGAGTGAGGCGGGTGGTTCGTACAGAGCACAGTTCAGGAAGGGCATTTGGCGTGGAGGGAGCAGCCCTGCAGAGGTGTGGGGGGACAGGACGTGAACAGACAGGCAGGGGGTTGGAGAGTGGCAGGGCCTAGTTCTGAATGCTGAGCACAGACATTCGGTTTACATTCACCGGCAGTGGGAACCGCTGCAGGTCTGCCAGCAGGGGAGGGAGTCTGTCTGCAGCATTTCTCACAGTAACCCGATGGCAAGGACACACCTCAGAATCTTCGTCCCTGGGACCTGTTCAGAGAGCGACCTTCAGAGCTGCCCTGCAGCGGGGCCCTGACTGCCCTCAAGTGTGTGTTTGTTGATGGGCCTCGAATGCCCAGAGCCAGCTCCCCGGGTTCTGTTCCTCCCGTGCCTGTGTCCCTCCGTCAGCTCACAGGCCCTCTCTGTAGTGATTTTTTTTTTTACTTGAATTGAGCCCCTGGTGATAGGGTGAGAGAAAGTTCATTCGCTATTGCTCCTCTGGCCCCTGACTTTCGTCACTGTCCTGGGCACAGAAACGGTGCCCTCCTCGGACCTCACTGGGCACTCACTGGCCTGTAAGGGCCAGACCCGGAGCTGAGGGGTGCAGAGAGGGCTGCGCCTAGTGATAGTGGGAAAGGGCAATACTGATCATATCCTGGAGGCTTTAGAGAAGCATAAGTAATATTCCTCTCTTGACCGCTGGAGTTCTCAACCCATTAAGAAATAGAGGAAGCAGATGGAGACCAAACTCCCAGCTTTGTTACTGGGGCGGCTGAACCGGAGAATGGGGCTTGACCTCTGGCCTCAGTTGGGCTCCCTGATGCGTCACAGCTGAGTTGGAGTCGCCCATCCCAAATCACTGGCCTCCCCGGGGGCAAACATCTTCGACTGCCAGGGGCGGAGGCCAGCGGTCAAGGCCAGATGGATGCGGAAGGGGCTGGCCTGCGGGGGGGGTCAGTGGTCACAGCACAGCAGCCGTGTGACTGATGCCCTGGGCAGTGGTCTGGACAGACACTCAGGAGGGGACAGGAGTCGATGCCCTAGCACTGGGACGATGATGCGCTGTGCTCACAAGGCCCTGCAGAGGACAGGCGCTTGCGTGTACCTGAGAGACAGAAGGTGGCCCTTGGACACGCGTGATGCGCTCTTTCGGGGAGGCTTGGGCCGCAGAGCACTCGGGGCCCTCCACGTAGAGCTGGGAGAGTTGAGGCCTGAGACTGGAGGAAAGGTCATTTTCCTGCTTTTTGAGTGACAGCTTGGTTGTTCCAGGAGCTTTGTTGATGTTGTCCAGTTAACAGTCTCCAGGCTGCAGGGACTTTCCCCGGCTGGAGCGGCCGCTGTATCTCCACAGACACCTAAGCCCCAGCCGGCTGCCCTTGTCACACTGTCTGGCATCAGGAGAGCAGGCCGGAGGGCAGAGCCGTTGCCCTGTGAGGGGCTGTGTGCCTCTGGTTTGCTTGTCCTTGAGCTCACTCTGGCCCTTTCTCTGTGGCTGTCAGAGCGGAGGGCCAGTGCCCAGCCACCAGCGTGTTCTAGTTGGGCCCTGGGGGTGGGTGTCCTGTGGGGGGCTCCCACATAGGCTCGCTGCCCTCTCGCTGGTGCTGACATGTGTCCCCTTCAAGGCCCGCGGTATGAGCAACTCAAGTCCCTGTGTGACAGTGGGCCGGAAGGACTGTCAGCCTGCAGCTGTTGCCCCTGGGGTGGGGGATCGGCTGGCCCTGGGCCCTGTGTAGTCTAGATGGACCCCTGCCAGACTCTGGTGGGGGGAACACAAATGTCCCCAATCAGAGTCACCGCCATCTGCAGGGCCCCTGAGGGCGGTGAACCAGGAAAGCCTCTCCCTCTGCTGTCCCCACAGCTGAAGTCTACATTGGCATTGGGAAGCCTGCAGAAGCCACAGCCTGTACCCAGGAAGCTGCCAACCTCTTCCCGATGTCCCACAACGTCCTGTACATGCGTGGCCAGGTTGCCGAGCTCCGGGGAAACATTGACGAAGCCCGGCGGTGGTACGAGGAGGCCTTATCCATCAGCCCCACGCACGTGAAGAGCATGCAGCGGCTGGTGAGTCTGAGCGGCGGGACCCCCACTCTCATTCGGGGCTCCCCTTGGAAGCAGCAAGTAGCTCATGACCCTCAAACGCTATTGTGGTTCCAAAGGCCAGAGGCGGGGAGTTTGCCAGGCTGGCCCAGTGCGCAAAGCCAGCGGGCACTATGCCTCCTGCCGTTGATGTAAACGGAGCCCCTAGGAGTTGGCAGCGCTCAGCCTTGGAGCCCTGCCTGGTGGTCCTGTGTGGCAGGGGACAGTGTGAGGCCGTGGGCTCCTGGCCACCCTGTGGCTCTGGGTTTGCTACAGATAGCCTTGTGGCCCTGGGCACTGCCATTGTCATCTGGGTCTCTGCACTGCTTTTAGCGGCCACCTTGGGGGGTGTCCACCCCCCAGGGAGACTTCTGTACAAAGTCAGAGCACTCTCCAAGCAGGGGGGGGGGGCTCTTATTTTGAGGGAACTGGAGACTCCAGCTTGTCTCTGAGGCCACTGGCTAGTGGGGGCCTCCTGTCAGAGGACCAAGAGGACCCGGGTAAGTCACTGCAGTGTCCACAGAGTATGGGGTGCTGCTCTCCAGAAATACACACGTATCCCTCTCCTAGGTGCCAGGTCAGAAGCCTGGGGCCACCCCACCACTGCCCCCAGTCCCTGCCTTGGAGTTGGCAACCTGTACCTCAGTTTCTGTTAGGTGGGGGAGCAGTCTGACCATGCCAGAGGGTCTGCTCTGGCCATTTTGGCTCAGCGGTTAGAGCAGACCACAGAGTCATGGTTCGATTCCGGACAAGGGCACGTACCTTGGTTGCGGTTTGGTCCTTGGCTCTGGTTGGGTCTTGTGGGAGGCAACCAGTTGATGTGTCTCTCTCACATCGATGTGTCTCTCCCTCGCTCTCTCCCTCTTCCCTCTCTATCTGAAGATACAGGAAAAATATCCTTGGGTGAGGATTTAAAAGAAAAAAAAGAACATACACTGAGCCGGCTGCCGCTCTTACCTCCCTGTGAGAGTCTGAATCAAACGCAGAGGTGACCAGGCCCACGGAGTTGGTGGACAGCCACACTGCTCCCTCTGGGTCTGCACGCCGGGCTGAGGGTCTGAGTTTCTGTTTCATTCTTAGCGGTAGGGCCTCTGCGATTAAATGAGCCCCAGGAAAGGAAAGCCTCACAATGACAAGGAGGTGCCCTGTGCGTCAGCTGCTGGGGAGCCAGTGGTGTGTGGTCCGTGCAAGCGGGCTCTGGACCGGGGTCCAGGGACAGAGTTCTGGCCCCAGTGGTGTCGCTCACTCGCCCGTCAACTTCAGGAAAAGTCCATATACGCTCTCTGCTCTGTTTGCCTTCTGTAAAAGGAAAACATCCAGCTAGAGAGGCTGGGGTTGCTCTCAGGTGTTAAGAGGATATGGTTTTGTAACTGATTAGTAAGATGCTGTCTGCAGGATCCCAAGGCCTTCGTTCTCTTGCGGTTTCTCATAGTCACATTAAAATGTAGAGGGAGCCGAGCAGTAACTACTGGTTCTCAGCAGGAGAACACCCCGGCCCCAAACCCTGGGTGCCATGAAAGGGCATGTGCCTCCCAATCAGATGTGGGTTCCAACTCAGCCCCGGTTTTTGCTCCTGGGGACCTTTTGGCTGTTGCTTGGCCTCCAGGGGCCTCGGTGTTTCTGTGAATTGGACTCGTGAGACCTGAATGAAATTATTTCCATAACAAGCCTCGCAGAGTTCCTGGCACCTAGTAGGTGCTCATTTAAATAGACTGACGACAATCATCTTCAGTTTTAAGAATGAATCAGACCTTATAATAATTACAGCTACCTAATTTCTTTCAACTTTCCTTTACGAGCATTGTATGGCTCAGTGCAACTTTATAATGCTACATAGTATCCAAACACTAGTTTGTTTGATTGGAAATATTACATGGCTTTTCATTTCTGTCTCACTGTCGTAAGAGGCCTCTGTAAGAGCTTCTGAGCCGGCTGTGTTTTTTCTAGCGTGCTGCAGGAGAGGTCTAATCAATGCCGTGTACCCAGCCTTTTTATTAAAGAGGCAGCGTGTTTCTACCTCGGGGCCTATGAATTATTCAGAGAAGTATTTCTTGTCCATCCCCGAGGGGAACACATGAGACAAAAGATCAAATAGGAAAATCGCACCAGGAAGGTTTCCTGTTTCACCTCTGGAGCCTGTCAAGACACCGGAGCTCCCTGACAAATGCCAGGCGCTCTCCTCTGTGAAAGGAGCCCCGCAGCGGGCCCAGCACGGGCGAGCTGGCGAGGGGGCCCGGGGGCAGCGGCCCTGCCTGCTGGGTCCTGGACACCACCTGGGCCTCCCCTGGCTCGGAGACGTGAGCTGCTTCATAGGTCTCAGCAGGAGAAGATGATGATGATGATGATGAACCCTTGAGGCGCTCACTGCGCCCTGACATATAAAAAGCTACCCAGACTGGAGGCAGGCAGAGACCAACCAGCCTACAGATTTCAAGGATTTAGATTCTTGCGATCCAAAACCGCCCAGAGACTGTGATCAGTGTGACTCCCAAAAGGTGGCTTGGAGGGCTCAGGTGTCCTCATAAACGACGCATGCTGGCCTGCGCACTCCAGCCTGCAAGCTCACAGCCCTGTGCCCGGCCTTCCTCCCCGAGCCTGGGGAAAGCTGCGTTCCTGGCTTGGATGGCGGGAGGGAGGACGATAGCCATGCGTACACTCGGGAGCCAAGGACTGGGGAGGCTGGAGTCCCAGCTCTGTCGCTCACTAGCTTTGGAACCTTAGGAAGTTACTCACCTTCTTTGTGCCTCCGTTTCCGCAGCCCGTAAATGGGGATAAGATTAGCACCAGACACAAATTAAGCGGAGGAACTGGAATTCTCTTACTGAGTCACGGGAGACCCTGCCTGACCCTCACGGAAGCCAGACTGAATGTAGAGAAGGGCCCGGCCGCGAGGTCAGAAGCTGTGTTTTCACCAGGTCGAGGCCCAGGGAAGAGCCAGGCTCCGGGCGTCGTGGCGAGGGAGGCGGGCACGGAGATGAGGGTTGCACTTGCCTGGCCCTCGGGGACAGGAGTAGGCACGTGAGCGGTGGGCCCGGGACGCCTGCCAGGCTGGGTCCGGGCACGGCTCAGAAGGTCAAGACTGGAAGGCGGTTGAAGGATAGGAGCACCGGAGACCACCAAAGGGCCAGCCCAGGCGGTTCCAGGGGGAGGAACCACTCGTGTCTGTAGAAGGACCCCAGGAGGGGAAGTGTCTGCGTGGTCACGTGTGCTCCCAGGAAGGAGGGAGCGGAGGGCTGGTCGGAGGGAAGGAAGGAAGCCAGCCCCGTGCCTGTTACAGGTGGAGACCAGGGGCTGCCGCAGACAGCAGTGAACAGCCAGGAGCTGGAGCCTGCTCCATAAAGAACAGTCATTTGTCAGCTCCGGGGGGAGTGAGTGGTGTGTGTGCCAGATCGCCCAGCCCCCTGGAGGGAGAGGTATGATTTAAGCAGAAATGCAAACACATTAATATCGTTAAAAAGCAATAATGACTCGGAGGCAGATGGTATTCATTGAAGTTATCAGAAGGTCAGACTTGACAAGAGAAATGTGAATTAAACCCCAATGAAAATTGACAGTTTTCTAACCATTTTAGCCTTCATAGGTGTTTAAATTCAGAGAGAGAGAAGGGAGAAGGGAAACAATGTATTTAATGTTAGTAATGAGTTAGCACAAGACGAGAGGCGGGAGCTGCGTGTGGGCAGACAGAAGGGCGCAGGAGCCGAAGGGATGGGGAATTACAAAGAGTGTTGACAAGGGGAGGAATTCACAGGCTGATCAGACTTTTTTTCCAAAAAAATCTAAAGGCATATTTTCATATCATTTTTGCATGTGTATAAATTTACATACATCCACATGCCATGCTTAAAAGCCTTTAGCTCCCAGGACCCAGAACGGATTCATGAAACAGAGAGCAGGCTTCTCCTCCGCAGTTTTCTGTGACCTGGGGCAGGGGAGGGAAATGGACTCGCAGGGGACTGAGGGCAGAGGAACAGCATCCCGGGCAACGCTGCCCAGGCCAAGGACAGACAGAGACTCAGGGCGGCCGAGGACAGTCACCATGACAGGGACAGGCTCTGCAAACAGGGACATCTGCTTGTCCTCTGGTCACGGCAGCCTGGGCTTTGGAAGGCCGTGCGAGATGTGAGGGTGGGAAGGAACAGGAGCTTCCAGGAGAGAGAGGAACGTGGAAGGCAGCCCAGAGGGTTGTGTGAGGGGAGTCGGCAAGGCTGGAAGGGAGGGGTACTGCTGAGAAATAAATTTATCCCAGAGCACATTAGCAGGATGCTCCAGCCTCCCTCCCATCCAGTTGGCAGGTTGAGAAGAGGTGGGAACAGAAGCAGACGGTGGGGCCATCAGGGCTTGGCGCGTGGGCAGCGGTGGAGAGAGGGAGGCCGAGTGCCTGAGGCAGGCTGGAGAGGCCTGGCCCAGAGCAGCATGGGAAGGGGCCGGGGCCCTGGAGGGCAGACACCTGCGGGGCAGGAGGAGAACCGACCCGAGCGGGGGCCTGCGGCTAGAGCAGGTCTGGTACAGCAAAAAGGGAACTTCAGAGGTGATGTGAGGAGATTAACCACACTGAGGGGCTGTCCCCCTGAATGTCGAAGTTGGCAAGGCAAGGCAAGGTGGGGGCCAGGAAAGGGAAGGGAGACTTCCATCTGTCATGCACAGGAGGTAGCTCGCAGACTGGGGACATGGGAGTCCCGGGCCACTGGTGAGCTCCCTGAGGAAGGGGTGGATAATTGGGGGAGAGAGATGGGAGGCGATGGGTTAGGCCCAGGGAGTGTGCCAGCTGGGGGGCCGCAGGGTGAGGTGGGAAAAGGAGACCACAGGGCGCATGCTCCATGTTGAGGGACCCCCAAAGGGCCAGTCTGATCATAGAGTCAGCTTTCGGTTTGGGCCACGATGGGCCCAGAAGCGCTTGTTTGTCTTCTGCGAATGGATGTAAGACGTGAAAGCCGAGTTCAGGCTCAAGGCTCCCCGCACAGGCCATCGCTGAGGGTTTTCTCCCGCCCGATCCGGTGTTTCTGAAACACGAGACACCCGACATCCAGTGTGAACCGTCCGAAGCGGCCTTGCGGCTGCCCCAGGGAAGTGCGTTTGGTGACAAAGTACTGGGGCGCATGCGCAGTGCCGGGGGCATGTCCTGCCGATTGCTGCTCCATTTTAAGTTGTTTCAACATCTCTAGCAACACCCAACAAGACTGAGCTTGCTGGGAACTGGCTCACAGGCTTGTTTACTGTGGGAAGAGATTTCACCCCCTTACGCAGGGCAGAGAGGGTTTGAATCCAGGGGGAAAGGTGAGCCCCGGCTTGCCCCAGGCAGCTTGCGCTGCTGCGTTACGAAACTCCAGTGCTGTTGTTTTTTCCCCTCTCTCCTATCTTTTAAAGTGTCCATCTGTTTAATGAGATTTGGGCAAAATTGCTTATGTCTCATATTTGATGAGCGTGTGTTCCGACTGGCGCCTCTCTGTTGGAGGAGAGGCACAGGCTGGAGTTGATGAACTTCTCAGGGTGACGCCGAAGACTCGTGTCTGTGTGTCTGTCTGACTTATCTGTCAGTCTAGTTCGGGGGACCTGGGTCCGCAGGCAGCCCAGGGCACAGACAGGACAGAGTCACACATCTTCCCCTTGGAGAAACCAGTCTGGAAGAGGGACCTTGATCCCTTCTGTTGCTCAGGATAAGACCCAGGCACAATTAAGCTAATGAAATAGAATCGCGATACCCTTCCCCTTTCACATGCTGATCTTTAGAGGTGGATCTCTTTCATCCAAGGTGTCGGTTTTCTTTCCGAGCATGGAAAGAATGATTGGCAGGAAACAAAACTTGACCATAGTCTAGTGAGAAGGCCCTTTCATCTGTTAGTTGTATTTTATTTTCTTTCAGGATGAAAGGGGGGTTTTAACATTGAGAACAGTTCTTTTCTTTGAAGAAAGACTTATGAAATATTTAGCTGTCTACTCTTCCTGTGCATCTGTGTGCTTGTGGATAGTACTCTTTGGAAAGTGTACAGGCCTGAATTTCTCTAACATCTTCGCTGACTCTACGTGGGATTCAGGCTAGCGGTGCAAAGGAGACAGAGCGCTTTCTGTTGGATGTCTCCGGCTTTCTCTTCCCTTCCACCCTCTCCCTTCTTCCAGTGATACACTGCGTTTCAGCTCCTTGGATAACTTGAGGCCTTTTTAACAATTATTAATACTGCATGAATATAACCTCCAGCTCTACAAAGAAATTTAAAACCTCATATGTCATTATCTGATGTGTTTGCTCTCACACTATAAGGTGAAACAGAGACCTTCCTTCTTACTGACAGAAAACTCTCCTGGTGGCTTGTCCCAGGTCACAGTGCAGGTGAGGAGCAGGGCCGGACCGGAAGGCACTGAGACTGGATGTTAGAGTCACCGAAGAGCCTGCAGCCAGATGACAGGACAGCGCGGAGGTTAAGAGCGTGGCACGGGAGCCAGCCTGCCGGGTTTAGGTCCTAGCTCTGCCACTTACTAACTGTGTGACCGGAGATGGGATCCTTAATCTTTCTGTACCCCCATTTCCTCCGCTGTGAAATGGGGATCATGACAGTGCCCCCGCCGGTGTTACTGTCCTTCTCTGTGACCTAGGTCGCACCTGTGGTGGAAGCCCTTCCGTATCTTTTTGACAGTGAGTCAGGTATCTCCTTTCCAGATGAGCTGACCGTGGGTGTGACTTTCCTTCTGATCTAGAGTGACCGAATCTTAGCAATTGGAGGAGCTGAAATAAGAATATCATTCATGGCATGTGGTAGGCCGAAAGCATGTGGTTTTTGCATTTAAGTATGGCTTTCTGACTTTCTATCGAGCCTGTGGCCCGGGTCATTACGGTTGAAAAGAGCCGGTGGAGGCCCCCAGCCGGCACGTCTTGTCGGGTGGAGACGGAGGCATCTCTCCTGGCTGGGCTCGGAGAGGAGGCCAAACCAGCCAGACCAGGGCTGCTGTGGCAGATGATGGTGGGCCCTCAACCTGGAGGGCAGGGGCTGGCCAGCCACCAGAGATGGGTCTGGGTGAGAGGAAGGGCAGAGCCTGTCATGGAGCCGGGTTCCAATGTCACCATCTCTGCCGCCCCTCCCCACCCACAGAGGGGCTCAGCCCTCAACTCCCTTCTCTTGAAGGAGGCGTTTGTTCACGAGCTGTCTGCCTGCTCCTTGGGGAAGGCGCCATGCCTGAGGCGGCGCAGTGGCCTGTGTAAACCACGGGGGGCAGGTGGGCAAGGTGGGGTGGGGGAGGGAGAAACAGAACAGCAGCTACAAGTGAACTTGAACTTGACAGCTGTCTTTATTCCCCTTTTACAAATGAAGTTCCCACCCAAGCACTGGATGCTGTTTCCCTGGAAGAGATTTTGAGCAGATGCCATCGCAACGTGCAATGTTCGAATAGTCGGGGTAACTATTTCTCTGTGCACAGGTGTTTGGGTGTTTGTTGGCTTGGCCTTGGCACAGTCCCTCCAACCATGAGTACAGGAAATGACGTCAAGGTGGGACTGGAGGATGCAGCCACATGATTTCACGGGAGGCCAGGTCGGAACTTATTAATAGAACCTTCCAGTGCAACGGGACCTCGGTGTATTACAGGCTGGATCTCCAAGAGGATGTGCTGGGCTATAAGTCAGATTCCCATCAGGTGTGCTTGGCACAGCCAGGTCCCCAAGCTGACCTGAAGCACCTGCCCCCGTGGCCAAACAAGGCCCTGTGTGAGGGCAGTGACCACCCCTCTCAAGTTTAGACACTGTCCTGTTGTCCCCAAGTACACTCGTCCTTGTCAGATCCTAGACCCCATTTGGGGAGCGTAGTGGTCACTGTCCTTAGACCAGAGACTGCTGTGGCACAGTGTCCAGGAGGCCCTGCTGGAGTCCACAGTGGTCTTGCCAGGCCGATGCGCGTCCCCTGGCTGCTCCCTCTCGGTCCACGTGGGCAGCAGCCGCCTGAGGGCGGGTGGCCCAGGTGCAGTTGTCTGCCAGGCCTGCGGGGCTCTCTCAGCTCAGTCAGGGTGTTCGCCCTCCGGGAAGCTGACTCACACTAACCACACCCCTGGAAACCTGGTTCCAGACCAAAAATCAATATGGTCATTTATAAAGAACTGCACCCTCTGGGGTCAGACCCCCGTGCTCTCTCTCCCTCCTCCCAGAGGTGCTCGCTCTCTAAGCTGATACAGGGAGGCTGAACTGGCCGCCCCTGGGCAGCCCCGGCACCGGGCAGACGGGTCGCCCTGGCAGGTGCGGGGGGGGGGGGGGCGGGCTGTCTCCTCCCAGCAGCAGCCCCTTCCTGGGGCTCCACACTCTCCCACCTGCCACCGTTCCTTTAGACCAGAACCTCTCCGCCGGAGTCCTGTGGCTTCAGGTGAGCCAGGAAGGGAGAGAGCCTGTCACCGCCGGCCGAGGGCAGCCTGGCTCTCTCACCCCTGTGTGCCAAACAAATATTAAATATCATTTTCTGATTTAAAAAAAAAACAGGCACCTTGCCCTGGCCGGTTTGGCTCAGCGGTTGGAGCGTCGGCCTGCGGTACAGAGAGACCCGGGTTCGGTTCCCGCTAAGGGCACGTACCTCGGTTGCAGTTTGTCCCCGGCCCTGGTTGGTCGTGCGGGTGGCAGCCACTCGATGTGTCCCTTCACATCGATGTTTCTCTCTCTCTCTTCCTCTCTCTCCCTCCCGCTCTACCTGAACAAAAAATGGAAAAATGTCCTCGGGTGAGGATTAAAAAACAAACAGGCACCTAAACCCCACTCCCTCAGGTCAGATGAAGGCTCTTCCAGTGAAGTTTCGGTTAGTAAGCCCCCCCCCCCCCCGCTCCCCGCTGTCATCTCTCCTCAAGGACACTGTTGTCCCTTGATGGTGACTCTGAACACATTCCTGGCCCTTCTTACATGGTTCCCTCCATAGAGTGTGAGCCTGGTGTCCCATCCAGGGCATGATCTTCTTCTGATCTCGGCCCCAGACTAGGGGAGCCTCTTCTTCTGCCCCTCACCCCTGCCCCAGACCCAGACGAAAGCAGCTTCACTGGTGTCCGCCGGCACCGGCACCGAGACAACGTCTTTGCTTTCACCTCTGGCTGCGAGGGAGGCCCCGGAGGGGAGGGAGCCTCCGTGCTCTGACCGGGTGTCCGTGGTGCTGCACCATCTTTGGGGAGGAGGTGACAGCAGGGGCAGTGACAAGCAAAGAGCGAGCCCGCCAGAGCTGGGGTGAGAGCTGATCCCGGGGGAGAGGACACTGAGTAAAGGCAAGCACTGGGAATTATTTGGGGGAAGAACTGGATAATCGAAAGGTTTTCTATGATTCAAGCTAGATCCTCATACCCTTTTGGAACTGCATATTTTTAGCTTGAAACTCTCTGGTTGTTGGGCATGTGTATCCTTGGAGCAAAAGGAGCGTCACGGGGAATCGGGACCGTCCTCTGTGCGTCCACAGGACTCCTGTGTGGCTCGTGGCCCATGTTCTTGCCAAGCCCTCCCCAGGAGCGCCCCCCCACAGCGTCGTCCAGTCACGGGTATGCTCTGCAGACCTTCTGCGGGATTTTTGGATTGCTCCTACCCCTGCAGCACGTTCTTAGTGCTGGCCAGGGAGATGCGGCATCAGGCTGCCCTGCGGCCCCCGAGGACTCAAATCACAGACCCAGAAGCAACGCAGACCCTGGGCAAGTGGTGGAATGCACACCGTTCCACTGGGTGCTCCCTTGCTGCAGCTGCAGGAAAAATTGATTCTGTGTTTATTTCTATTTTCTGTTTGGAGTCTTAGATGACTAATTACAGGCAGTGCAGTTCATTAGTAATTATGATCTAAAATTATTTGAAATCTGACATACTCTATGCAAACCACTTAGTCTTAGACATTCTGCCCCATTACCCCAGTAAGATGTGACATTCGCCTCCCCTGCCATCCTGCCAGTTAGTGCGCCACGCGTGGGTCAGGCCATCCGAGCCGAGTGTTCATGGATCCGCTGACTCCGGCAGACCCTGGGCCCAGAGAGCTCCGCCCTCGCTCTGCTGGGAGCAGTGGAATTTTCCCGTCTTTGGGGACCGGAGGGCTCCCACTCTGTGTCTTGAGGTCAAGCAGCATCTACTGAATGTGTCTCCTTTCTCTTTTGCTCCCAACCGGAGTACAGTCTTGGTCTCTCCTCTGGCTTCTTACGTCGCCTGGAAGTATTTTCCTCCCGCTGTGTAGCATCCTTCTCACAGCTGCCTGAGCCCCAGATGTGCCTGGATCTCCAGCTTCAGCCCTGATTTCTGAGCCCAGCTGGGTGCAGGAGTTTCCAGGTTAGCCTTTGGCACCCCTGCTGTTACCAGGGGATGGGGTGAGGGCTTGCTCAGGAGGAAGGAATGACAAGTGTTCCTTCTCATGACAAATGTACCAGAATCACCAAGCCTCAGACCCTCAGGCTCTGGGAAGGTCGTGACTTAGAGTGAGGCAGGCCCTTCCGCCCGCACAGAACCACAGAACCCGCTCTGGGCCCTGTCCTCAGAGACCCCTGTGCATGTCGGGGGAGGGTTGGCAAGACCATGCATGCTGCCGACTAGAGAGTGAGGTGCAGGTGTGTGGAGGCTCCGCCCGGGGACATTTGGCGAGGGCACTGCCCAGGGTCCAGCAGCAGCCTCGTCCTTCATGTGCTTCCCAGAGGCTTCCTGGGGAGAGAGCAACTCTCTGACCTGGGCCCCAGCCTCCAGAAAGTTCCAAGCCCCTGAGAGCTTCAGGAAAGCCCTTTGAGAGCTCCTTGGCTGGAAGTCCCTCTGTCGAGGTCCCCTCCCGTGGTCACTACACCTCTCCCGCTTCCCGCCAGGTCTGCTGACTGATGCGTGACCCCTCCCTGAGTCCAGTCTGCTCCCCGCCTTTTCTCCTGTCTCTGAAAATACTGTGTAGGTATTGCTTCTTTTCAAGCCTTTCAGAACATCAACTGGCTCCTCACCCGACAGGCTCGGGAAGCAGGAAGGGACTGCGAGTGCGCACCTGCTCCTGTCAGGCAGTGGTCCAGCGCCCTCCTGAGCATCGTATTCGGTCACGTTGGCTCGGCACACAGCCTCCCAGGGGCCGTGGCGAGTTCAGTGAGATGTGCAGGGCCTCGTGCTACACCAGATACTGGGCTGCGTCCCAAGGACACGAACGTGCCTCTCCCTTCCAGTCCTGACTGTCCAGAGGAGACACACAGGCTGTATAAGAAAGTCATGGAGACCGATAGACGCAGGGCACCGGGCGATCTGTTCTCAGGTGGGGAGACAGAAAAGGCTTCCCAGAAGGCCGGCCTGGGGCCGAGTGTCAGCAGCTGAGCAGAGAGGTGGGCACTTCCATAGCTGGGGGACACATGGAGTTTAAAGAACAATTTTAAAGCAGCTGTGGGAGCTCAGTGAGGGACAGTTGGGGAGGCCTGAGTGTGGGCCAGGTCACAGAGGATAATGAAGCATTGTTGCTTTTGTTAGGTGTGATACGTTTGGGTGGTTACGGAAGAAAACATCCTTATTTTTTAGAGATTCCTGCTGAAGTATTAGGGGTAAAATGTCACAGTTGCCTATAATTTACTTTAAAAGACTAACCCTTGCCCCCAAAATAGATAAATCAAATATGAAAAATGTGAACGGTTATTAAATTCAGGTGATGGGTATATAGATGTCAGCTATATTAGCCTTTCTACTTTTCTTCAGGTTTGAAATTTTTCAAGGCACAAATGTTTATAATAAGTAATGTGATCAGGTTTGCATTTCGGAGAGATTGTTCCAGAGGCCGTGGAAGAAGCTAAGAGGCACTAAGACCAGGCTCAGCCAACATACATGGACAGTCCAGGGTGGGCGGCGCTGAGAAGGTAGACTCAGTACCCAAAGCTTGGTGGGGGTTTGGCGGGTGCTAGGCTGACCCCCAGACACCTGGTCCTGGCGCCTGGATGGATGAGGTGTCTCCACCACACGAGGAGCCACGGCGGGGGGAGCAGCTGTGGGGAGAAGGAGGGCGCGAGGCAGGGTGGCCATGTTGAGATGGGGTGACCCCGGTCCGTTCAGGAAGAGATGCCCCTTGGCATAGGCCTGGGCGGGTCTGGAGGTCAGGCGTTTCTGAGGCTGGAACCGTGGTTGGGGCAGCGGCCAGTAGGTGACAGCCAAAGCTATAGGAGGGCCGAGGCTGCCTGGGATGTGAATCGGAGAGGGGGCTTAGGACAGAACCCAAGGAGCACCCACATTTGAGGAGCAGGAGGACAATTTTACTAATGAAGAAACTTAGGTTCTGACAATTTACAGTTTTTCTGTGTCCACCCAAGTAATCCCCACTGTGGCTGGGGTTTGGGCCTGGGAATCCTGCAGGAACACGCAGCTTGGAATCTGGTCTTGCCAAGAGGTCAGTCTTGATTAGATCCATAAGTGAGATGCTGGCTGATGTCCTTCCAAACGAAGCAGAAACGGCCGGTCCACCCCCACACAGGAGCCTCGGGGATGTGACGCTGTGTCTCTCTTCATAAATAAAGGAGGCAGGCGTGCCTGGTGCAGAAAACAGCCTGTCCCCCGGGGGCATCGCGTCCCGCAGGCTCTCTCCTCCCCTGGGCTGGGGCAGCGGGCGTCCAGGCCGATGCGTGGGGCTAGAACCCGGCGTAAGCAAGCGCTCCCTGTGGGACCGCCCAGAACAAACGAGAAGCAAAATCTGCTTCTTCCTAAGACAACATGTGTTTTTCCAGGCCTTTCAAAGCCAGGCAGGTCAATCCAGTTATAATTGGCTCTCTAATTAGAACTCCCACAAGCTGTTAAATTCTTTACCTGCTGCCTGGCATCTTACACGAAGGTGACAGACCTACTCTGCCTTGGAATGATTAGCGAAAGCTGGGTCCAGTCTTCACCTTTCTTGCTGGCAGCAGCCCCCTCCAGCCACCCCTGACACCCCAAGACACCCACACCGACCAACGAGTAGGACATGAGACACAGCCCAGTTTATGAGAAAATCATCTGTAGGGAAGTCAGGCTCGGAAAGCTGTCGCTGAGTGATCTTTGGAGACTGAATGGGAAGAGACAAGCCCCCAGCCCCATCGTCCCAGACATTGGGGGTGTTCTGAGGGTGTTTCGGGGGTGCCTTAAGTTTCCCCAAGTCTAGTTGCTGGGTGACAGAAGAAAATGTATCTCTTTTCTCCCTTTCTGGATCCTCCTCTCTGAAGAAAACAGCATTTTCGTGCTGACCCCCTGGGCCATCAGAGCCGTGTGCAGGGCCGACAGGATGGGTGTACGTTAGGGCACCGCCCACGTGTGCCCGCAGTCGGTGTGCCAGGGCCGCCTGCAGCTCCTGCCGCTGACAGAGGCTGGCAGTACCATGGAGCCCGAGCCCCTCTGCTCTTCCCATCCCAGCTCCACCCACAATGACATCATGGGCCGCTTGAAATGGCCTTGGTGGCCGTATTTACACCACAGAAATTGGTAAACACTACACGTCAGGGCTTTCTTTCTTTCTTTCTTTTTTTCCAGGCAGCCAGTTTGCCAGCATGCCACTGGACTCACAGATCAGATAGTTTGACAGGGAGGGGAGGCAAAGAAGATGGGGGGGTGGGCAATGGATGTAGACGGAGAAGAACACGTGTCCCTGACTCGGGGCTTCTGGGGTGGAGGGTGCTTGTGGCACAGGCACATCGGCGCTCACCTTCACTCTGGGTAGAGACAGAACAGCTGGGTGAAGGCCCAGGGGGAAGAACAAGACTCAGAATTGCCCGGGCAGGTGGCACAGAGGGGCGTATGGTTGAGACACATTCTGGAGCAAAAATGATGCTTGTTTAAATTCTGCCCCTGCCATCCATTGTCGATTGTGTGACCTTGGACGTGTCACACGGAAGGGAACTTTCCAGCCTCACGGGGCTGTCTTGAGGATTGACTGCCTCTGAGCACCTGCCCAGCACACGCTCAGCCTAGAGCTGTTGGTGTTCTGTGCCTTTCACTCTCCCGAGGCAGGTGTCTATGAGAATCATGTGCAAAGCCTCCCGGGCGGAGAGCAGAGGGTGCCCAGGTGGGCTGCAGGGAGGCTGAGACCCGATCCCCTCAGCTCCGGGGGCAGATGGCAGAGAACCTTCAGGCAGGTCCCTGCAGGCTGCAGGTGGCCCCCTGTGAACCCTGGTGAGCAGAACAGCGTGATCTTTCCTGCGACTACACAGGCGTAGCGTTCGTGGTGGCTTTCACTGACTCCCAGATTCTTCCGTCTCCCTCCAAGTGTTTGTTAAGCTGCTCGGGGGATCCGTTTCGGAGCTCCCTGCACAGGCAGGCTCCATGCTCCTTGTTAACTGTGGCCCATATGACGGCAGGTGGCCGGCGCACATCAGCTGGGTCCCAGCACCTCTGTGCAAAGGAGGGACAGGCACATCAGTGCACTGTTCCGGGGGGCAGGGGGCGGGGGGATTGACTTGTTCCACATTGCAGTGTTCAAGGAGGAGAGTTCAGCCGTGTAGGAAGGAAAGTGCCAGGCCCAGTCTCTTCCATTTCCTGATGGCAGCCACTCCCTGCATCTCGGGGGGAGGGGGGTGACAAAAGCCCCCATCTCCGAGCAAACAGCCTGCTTTCCTTTTCCCCCTGAGCCGGGTTTGCTGCGCTCACCAGGAGTGCCGTGGGAGTGGGGAGCAGTGGGGCGGAGCGAGCCCCCTCCTCCGCCGCCTTCCTGGCCACTTCAGTTCCCTATTGTGAGTCCTCTTGTTATTTGTGGGGGGAAATTTTCCAAGTCTTATCAATTTCAATCCTCCCTCCATCACAAAGTATCTTATCATTTCTGTCTGTTCCTGTTTAAAATGGAAAAAGAGTTGGTGCCAGGCCCGGCAGGGATGGGGAAGGTACTATCCAAAATGACCAGATCCCCCAAGGCAGGCGGTGAATCACCGGCCTTTGTGTCCTGTGGTGGGTCCAGAGAACCGTCCCTCCCCAAATGCTGCAGGCACAGGGCACTGCCCCCTGCCCGGGCCGGCCTCCATGGGTGACCTGCGGGGACTGTGGGGACACTCTGGCTTTGTCCAGAGGCGCCCGCATCCGCAGGCGGCCTTCGGGGCTGGGGCCTGGAAGCCTTGCTAGCTGTTCTGGTTTCGGGGTACACTCACCCCCCCACACACAGCTCCCTCTCCAGTCCCAGGCCAGCCCTCTGGGAGCACAGGTCCACTGCACCCAGAGGTGCAGGTGGGCACAAAACCATGGAGGTTTCCCTGCCCCTCTCATGGGGGACCCTGAGCTGGACGGGAGTGGGCGCCTGCCACGGAGCTGGGAGATGGCACCCACCACAGTTATCTGTTGAGTGCCTACAGCGCGCCAAGCATTTGCCAGGGACTCGGACCGCCTTTCCGTCAAGAAGCATTTCCTGAGTGCCCACTGCATCCCGAGCACCACACAGGTCTCTGGGACACCGAGGTGAGTCCCCACAGGCTGCCTCCAGGAGCCCGAGTTTCTCTGGCAACTCTTTTCCTCGGCCCTGTGGCTTTTCTGAGCTTCCCAGAGCTCCTGTCAATCCGAGAACCGCCCCTCACTCCCCCAGCCCATCATCTGTCACTGGGTCAGGCTGTCTGCAGCCGTGGGTGCCTTGAGAGACGCCAAGCCCCATTGCGCCGCTGTGACCACGCGGGGCCCTCTCCACGTGGCTGACGCCGGTCACCCTCCACGAAGTGCAGGGAACAGAGCGGGCCTGCTCCTGTCTCCCCGCTGTGCCCCTGCAGGGAACGGGGAGCGTGGTTCCCGGCCTGCTCTCCTGTTTGCACCCAGTTATGTTTCTGCAGGACAGAGGCCACCCCCTCCTCCTCCAGGGAGCCCCTCCCAGCCCCCTTGCCACTGCCCCTCGCCCCTTCCTGGCACGCTGTGGGCACGCTACCCACAGACAGGAGGGAAGAGGCTGCCCTGTAGTGCTCGCTGCTCTCTCCAGTTAAGATCTGCGTCCTAAGAGATCTGACACACCCTGGATGTGCAGTAGGTGATGCAAAAGTACTGGTTAGGGGGAGTTTCACCAAACCCTAGAATGCTGGAGATCATCTACCCCAGCCTTTGCTCTCCAGGTTGAGGGGTGGGGCTGAGAGAAGGTGCTAAGGCGGGCGGTTGGGGTGGACTGGAGCAGGCCGGGGGTGCTCCACCAGCGTGGCCCCCTCAGCCCCGTGCTGCCCGGGGGGGGGGGGGCAGGGCTGCTCGCTGGAATCCCTGGGGTCAGGCTGCGCTTTCAGTGTTTGCTGATAAATGGCCAGACCCAAGTACTGAGACACCCTCTTTTTGCCCCATCTCAGGACAGGTTGACACAGAGGCCTGATGAGTCTGTCAGGGTCATTTCAAGGGACCTCAGGAGTGGAGCTGGGGTTTCCAAGACCCCCCCACTCTTGGCTTCTCCCAGGGAGCCCCTAGCTCAGCTCTTCAGTGGTCACGAGTGACTTGTTTCTCTGACCATGGAGAACCCCCGCTCCCCCCGCCAGAGCTCTGGAGTCACGTCCCCCCACCGCCATCGCGGTCCCCACCAGCCTCAGAGGAGCCAGGCGGCCCTCTGGCCACTATTCTCACCCATGGAAGTGGGGTTCCAGGCCCCAGGGCACGGCCGAGCCTGCCCAGGACCCAGTTCACGCACAGCCTCCCAGAGCCCGCACCGCCCAGGTGGGCCTCATGGTCTCTGCACGCACCGGGCAGGAGGCTGGGCCTCGGCTCCAGAGGCCGATGAACACCAAACTTTCCACTGCGTGGATAGCTCGCCGCGGGGAAGCGCTGACCCAGGCCCGCTGTGCTGTGGCCTCCGCCCAGCGGTTGCTGAGGAAGGTGGATAACATAAATACGTCCGCCAGGGAGACGCATAAGTCAGTCAGCAGGAGCCTCTGCCCAGTACCGATGGAAAAGTGTTCGCACCCACAGGAAGCACGGGCCTGGGGGGCAGGTGCCAGGCACCAGGGCCAAGCTACGGCTTTCTGTGTGCTGAGAGCTGGTGGCTGCTGTCCCGTTCGGGCTGGGGCTGCGCCAACACTCCCTGCAGCACAGAGCTATGACAGAGGGCAGGCAGGGCGGGGCGGGCTGGGGATTCATCAGGAATGTTGTCGAGAAGTCTCGGGCTTCCGAGGAAGGAGGATGCCCTGCAACCCCACATCTTTCTGGAACCCCAAGGCTTCCTCCTGCCCCCTTTCACCCCGCACCAGGGCCTCCCGCCCAGGTCACATTCCTTCTCGCTGGTGTCCTTCGATGTGACATGGGATTTGCTCAATCTGATGTTTCTTCTGTTAGGTCACCACCGTGCGGAGCCTGGGAGGCGCTCACGCTGGTGTTGCTGGGTGTTGCTGGGTGTTGCTGGGTGTGCTCCTGAGTTCCCGGGCGCCTTGCCTCGGGCTGCAGCCTACAGGGAGCTCCTCCCACCCTGGCCTCAAAGCCCCATCGCCCTGCGGCCTGGGGGCAGGATCCTGCCTGCCGCAGCGTGGGACAGCTGGGCACTGGGGCCCTGCTGAAAGGGATTCAGCTGCCGGGGCTGGGGACAGGGTGGCACTGGGGACGAAAAGAGGGTGCCCCCACGCCTTCGCTGATTCTCCAGGAGAAAGCGGGCACCTCCTTAGTCCCGGTGCTGAGGGCAGAGCTGCTCAGACACTGCTCTGCTGAAGTGAAGTCATCCTTCCCTCTTTCCTGATTGGCTCATCTCCACACCATTGATCCAAAGGGAGAGTCGAAGACTCGGGGTTCTAGGCAGCTGGGTTGGAGTGCGGAGGGGAGACTGCCAAGGGCACTGGGTCCCCCGACTCTCATGTGGAGTTTGACCAGTTACCTACAAACCTCAGCTGTTTAAAATGGAAAGAGAGGTTGACAAGGATTAACAGCAGCAGGATGCCACTGGGGTCAGGGTGCAGGGAAGGGAACTGGGCTGCCCAGCCCATCCTGCTCCATGCAGCAGAGTCCAGACTGTGAAGGGAATGCTGTGTCCAGGACCCTCCCGGCCCCATCGGAGGGTGCTGGGTAGGTGGGCGCCTCTCCAGCCAGGTCCTCCCGTGGTCACCTGGGTCTGGAGAGCCCACGGTCTGGTGCCCCTGAGTCTGGCAGCCACCACATGGAGGAAGGGCCTGCTACTGACAGAGCTGGACGGGGAAGTCAAGACCCTCTCCAAGGCCGTGAGCCAGGGGTCCAGAGCCAGCTAACCTAGTGAAGCCCTCTTGGAATCCGGCTCTGAGGCCCCTACATGCCCAACACCCTCTCTAGAGACCCTGCTGGCCTGTCAGGGAGCAAAGCGCCCTGAGCTGGTCCCCAGGACACCTGGGTCTGAAGCCCAACCTGGCCTCTACCTGGCTTGGGAACTGAGCCAGGTACTTGCCCTCCCAGGGAGGGCTGCCCGGCAGAGAGGAGGCTGCGCCGCACGGGTCACGCGTCTCCAGGGAGAACTAGACACGCAGGGCCCGACACCTGTCACAGGAATCTCTTAGAGGCAGGGGCGACCGATCCGACTTGGGGTGGCGGCCCCGCCTCTGTAGCGACAGGGCCATGAGCTAGCTCGTCACCCTGACTCGGAGCTTCAGCCTTCTCATTTGTTTACAAAGAAGGGGGGAGGGGGAGCATCTTGTTATCTGTCCTAGAATGCCCCCCTTATCCTCCTTCCAACAGGCCTCGTTCTGCCTAGGATGCTGGGCCTCCCCACGTGAGAGAGCCCTGCCCAGCTCACCGAGTCAGTCTGGGGCGGGGCCCACAGCAAGCCAACCACCCAGGCCAGAGAGGGCGGGGGCCTGGCCGGGGGTGGCCTGTGCACCGAGCGCCGGCGCCCGGCCCTGCACCCCGGGCACTGGTGCTGGAATGCGGCAGGCACTTCACGGTGTGTGGAAAGAAGGGCGCACCAGAAGCAGCTCTGGTTGCAGCAGAGTGAAGGAGCCCCCACCTGGAAACCTGGCACCCGGGTTCTATCCTCAGCTCACTCTGTGATCTTGGCAGAGTCCTGTCTGCTCAGGTCCCCACTTCCTGCCTGTAAAATAAGAAGGCTGGCCCTCGTGGGAATGCTCGTGTGTCCTTCTCTGCCATCCCTGACCACCGGCTGGCGCCTGCTGCCGAGCGGGGACAGTGTGGGTCTTTGGTACTTGGAGGGACGCTGCGGGCAGGCTGGCTGCGGGCCCTTCCCTAAATGCGCCCGGTCCCCGGCGACTGCTCTGTAAAAGCCACCACCATCTGTGGGCATTCCAGCACCAGTGCTGAAGCACCTATCGCACAGAAATCAGGCCAGAGCAAACCGGGACCAAGGGCCAGAGGCGGTGTGAAGTGCACGGGAGGCCAGATGCCGCGTCCCCGCTGCCATGTCACCCCGACAGCCACGGCTCTGCTAACCGCAGAAGAGCCTCCAGAACATTCCAGACATCCTGGAAGAGCACAGCTCTGAAAGAGTCTATGAATCAGATGCTTTTTAAACATTTTTGAAAAGGAAAAGCCAACTCACGTTTTCCTGGGTTCATGGCTCCTCCGTCTGAACCCACAGTGAGGCCTCCTGCAGACGCTGCGTTAGAGCAGCAGCACTCAGTGTGGGGGGGAGGGGGGCGATTTGCCATTTCCCTCGAGCCCTGAGTGAGTGGAGGGGTTGCATGGAGCTGTTCTGGAAGTTTTCTTCAGATCCTGAAGGGCTGTCAGGTAGAAAAGGGAGAGGACTTTTCAAGAGTGGGAATTAAATAAAAGGGCTAATTAGGGCTCCACATTTTTAACCAACAGTGCAGACGGCCCACGAAGGGTGTGGGCTGCCTGGGGAAGTGGTGAGCTCCCCGTCACTGGAGAGTGCAAGCAAGAGTAGGAGGCTGCCTGTCGGGGACTGCAGCGGGGGCTTGTGCGTCATAGAGCTGAGGTCATCGCTCCCCCCTCCCCCAACCCCGAGGATTTCTGCTTCCAGAGCTAGTTGGCTGCTGGCTTAGAAAAATAAGCAGTTTTTGAAATTTTGAGTTTTGTTTCCTTCTGCGTTGAGTTCAATGCTGGAAAGGTCTGGTCCCCAGAAGGCACATTTCTTCAAATAAAACATTTGACCTGGAAAAGGGGCCCCATGAGAGCCCAGCCTCCTGCAGCCGGCAGATACCCTGCGTGAACACAGGTGCGGGCAACCTTCAGGCTGTGCTCGTCCCCGGGTGGGCGGACAGAGGGGCCGGGGTCTCTCCTCCTCCCTTCCACAGCACCAGCACCAGCTCACGGTGCACACTGAGAGGGCAACACCTCCAGAGGAGCGTTCAGTGCCCAGACTACTGCTCCTGGCCGGGCTCGCTGCTGCCTGACCCTCCGTCCCAGACCCTCTCCCTTTTTGGCTGCTTGGGCCACAGGCTTCTCCCTGGGGCTCCGCAGCCCCATGTTTGCCCGAGGACACTGGGGCATTTGGTTTAGTTGACTTGCAGAGGAGTGAGGCAAGGAGCTACCCCTTGTCTAGTTCTGACATGTGAGCAGGGACAGTGGGGGACAAGGAGGACAGAGGCCGCAGGGATGCTGGGAGATTTCCCTGGAATGTCTGCAGCCCCGTCAGAGTCAGAGAAAGGCCAGCTACCATGGGGGCTAGCCCCCCCTTCCGCCTCCGGAGCCCTTCATCCCATGGCCTTGGCCAGAAGGAGCGGCTCCCGGTGTAGCTGGGCCAGCGGCTGGCCCTTCGCCAGAGCCGCTCGGTGGCACCCCCCCACCCCCCCTCCCGCACATGCTCTCCGTCCAGGACGACTGCAACCCTTTGTTGCTCTGAAGGTCAAGTGGCCTCATGAATGTTCCTCCCCCACCCCAACCCCCAGGGCCAAGGGCAGGGTGGCTGGGACTTGGAGACCAGCAAGTGACGGCTGCTGTGCACACCACTGAGATGGGGGCAGGGTGTCGGGAATGGCTAGCTTGGCCTTTGGGGAAACTGTGTCAAACTGAGTAAAATGGCCAAAACAAAAAGACCAGCCCACACCAATCCCTACCCCAAACCCCCGGGGGGTTCTTCTCAGGTCATCCGGGACTCACTCATGACCTAGTGGAAGGGGCCGAGTGGCAGCGTGTGAACCCAGCACACTGCAGCTCCGGTGGGCGCAGGCGTGCAGGGCTCAGCCGGCCTGGGCCTGGGCGGGACACCGAGGACCTGGCTCCTTTGGAGCCGGCCTGGTTAGGCAGGCACCCCATGGGGGGCGTAGCTGGCAGGGACACACACGCTCGGCCCCTGGCAAGCCAGTGCCATGTCTATGCACTGGGAACAAACAGTGAGACACAAAACAGAGCCCCGTCTGGCCAGGCCTCCGCCGGAGCTGCTGGCATCCAGGTGGAGGAGCCCGGCACTACCGCTCCCCACCCATGTGTTTCCAGTTCCTTTTCTAGGCATTGTTGGAAAGCAGGGCGGGGCTCGGGGCTGCCCCCTCAGCTGTGCCCACAGAAGGCCCTTGCTCAGACTGAGGGCGCCTGGGGTGCTTGCGAAAGACCGGGCGCCCTGGGAGTAAGGGAGGCGGGGGCTGCCCTGGGCTTTGCATTCCCGTAGCTGCTCCAAGGAAATCCTTTCAAAGCCATGTCTCCTGTGGTCTTCTCAGAATGGCACTGCCTATTTATACTCTGAGAACACCACCGCCACCCCGCTGCTCTCTGACCCACTGCATCCTCCGGAAGGAGAAAGCAAACACCTGGAAAGACGGTGGTGGGTCTGCTTTGTCTCATCTGACGCCTGTTTCAGCCAATGCAGACTCCCAGGCCAGCCAACCACTCCACAGCTCCGGGAGGGGACGAGCTTTCGTGGGGTCCCCGTTCCCTCCTGGGTTCTGGAAGCCCCTCTTAGGGGTCTGGGAGTCTTCCAGAAAGCCCTCCCCCTGCCATGTACATAGCCCCTGGCAGGATAAGCAGAGCAGCTGGGGTTGAACACTGTGCTCGGAGTCTAAAACTTGGGACACTTGCCACGTGCCAGGCCCTCTCCTCCTGACACCTTCAGGGGTCTGGCCTCATTTTGTGTTCAGCAGGGTCAAGACCTTGAACAAGGCCCTCTTCCTCTCCGGCCCTGTGTCTCCTCATCAGTAAGAGAGTGTAGGGCCAGAGTCCGCAGGTGGGTCCTGGAGTTTTCCTGCAGAGCCATGTGGGATCTGCGGTCCATGAGCAAACAGCCTGAGGGGTGGCCACGGTGACACACTGGGCTCCTGTGGGAACCGAGCTCCTTCTCCCCGGGGCTGCTCCCTGGGACCGCCTACCTGCTGGGCACGAGGCCTGGCGGTGTGGAGATGACCACAGCGTGCCCAGGCCCTGCCCTGCGGGCACTCACCGCAGAGCCCATGGGGCAGCAGAGAGGGAGATGAGCCACCTGGGTTAATGCAGCGCCCATCACACAGCACAGCTGAGAGAGCACGTTGTTAATCCTCGCCCAGGGTATTTCTCCATTGATTTTTAGAGTGGACGGGAGGGAAGGGGTGGGGAGAGAGAGAGACATCCATGTGAGAGAGACACATTGATTGGTTGCCTCCTATATGCACCCTGACCAGGGCCTGGGATCGAACCTGCCACCCAGGTACGTGCCCTTCACTGGGAATTGGACCTGCGACCCTTCAGTGTGCAGGCCAATGCTCTAACCACTGAACCACCGGCCAGGGCTGAAAGCACTTTTTAATCACTAAAACATAGGACACGTTGGTTACAATCCCTTGCACACTAAAGATTGATGGAGCCTGGTGGGTCTGTGCATGTGTCCTCCAGGTTCATTTCTGTTTTAAAAGGAGCTGCCTGACAGCCCTGCCCTAACTCCCTACTCCCATCCCTGCAGTGGTGGGGTAGCTGCCAACCCAGGATGGGCAGGAAGACCTTGACGTGCTCCCGTCCCACCCTTGACACCAGGCTTCCCTCCCCACCCTGGCCTTGGTGGGGCCCCGGGGCCCCTCTGGCGCGGCCAGGGCACTGCTGCTCCCTGCTCAGGAAGCCAGGCCGAGCAGGGCCCGCAGTGGGGACGGCAGCAGCCGCCGGGCCAGGCACGGGAAGCACTAGGGGGTGTTCATCTCCACCCTTCTGCTGTGTTTACTTCCCAGAGCACCGTGCCAGGGAAACAGCCACAGAGAGGGAGACCGCATGCTTGACCCACAGCCCGAGCTGAGCCGTGTGGCTGCTGCTTAGTGGTGGCCTGGCTCTGGGAAGGAGGCTTTCTTGCACAGATGCTGCCTCCCAGTCCCCGAGAGGGACGAGCAGTGGCACCACGGGGACGTCTCAAGTCTCCCAAAGGCGCTTTTGCCCTGAGCCCGCTGCAGCCAGAAGCCTGGTGGGCACCGCAGCCCGTACGGGCCCCTGCACGAGCACCCTCGACCTGCGGCAACGAGCTTAGCCTTGGGCATCGGTTACCTCGCGCGTACACACAGACGCGAGTGGGGAAGATGCCAGCTGTCCTCAAACTAGCCAAGTCCATGTTGTCTCATTTGAAATAACAGGTTTCATTTAATCCCTTATTTCCAATTTGGTGCAGCACCAAGAGCTTAATGTACAAAACACCTGATTATAATAATTACCAGCTAAACTTGGGAGGCTGTCCTCATTTGTGTCTGAAGAAAAGGACTAATAAGTCACCTCCCGGGTGCTTCCGCCTTCCGGAGGCCAGCCCAGCTCCTCCCCCAGGTGGCTCCAGCAGCACCAGGGTCGGGACAGGTGAGGCTTGCACACCGCCTCCCAGAGCAGAAAGGAGGACCTCGGCTAAGAGCACAGCGCCCGAGGCCGCCTCTCGGCTCTGTCGCTCCCCCTGTGTCTCTGTCTCGGGCGGGTCTGAGAGGAGCCAGGCAGAGCGAGTGCCTGGCTGCATCAGGATGCTCACTGGGCCCCGAGCTCAGAGCAGGCCTGCCTCTTGCCCTCCTCCGTGTCCCCGACCCAGAGCTGAGGTCTGGGCAGCCATTCAGTCCCTTTGGGGGTTTTCATATGTGGAGAGCACAGGTTATTGGGGTCATGAATGTCAGTCATCAAAATCCTGTCTCCCGCCAGCCTGGAGGCCTGGGTAGTGCTGCCGAAGGGCCGGTGGGACCTGGGCTCTTGGGTGAATGGGGGTCATCAGGGCTCTGGGCAGATGGACCAGAACAAATGGCCCTCCAAGGGGAGCCCAGGCTGGGTCTGGCTATGGTGGGGGAGCTGGAAGAGGGCTGGGACTGCACCCCGCAGATGTTCCTGGGCTGTCAGACCAGCCAGGGTGAACTAGGGAGTTCATACTGGGAGAAGGTGGATATAGCTGGTGGTGAGAATGGTAAAATGCCAGCCCCAGGAATGGGGCCTTTAATCTTTTTCTTTTTTTTTATCCTCACCCGAGGACATTTTTTTCATTTTTTGTTCAGATAGAGTGGGAGGGAGAGAGAGAGAAACATCGATGTGAAAGGGACACGTCGAGTGGTTGCCACCCGCACGACCCAACCAGGGCCAGGGACAAACTGCAATATGCCCTTAGCAGGAACTGAACCTGGGTCTCTGTGGACTACAGGCCGACCCTCTAACCGCTGAGCCAAACCGGCCAGGGCGGGGGCCTTTAATCTTTAGAGAAAAGAGAAAGCAGGGCCTGTAGAATTGAAAAAAAAAAAAGTCTGGGTTCTTGAACCTAAGAGCACATCAAAGCCAAGAAAGGCCTCTCACACAACAGAGGGGCTTGGGTGGCGAGCCAGTCCTGACGACCAGGCACATGTAGGTCCCAGCCCAGCTCTAGCCAACTCGCCAGCATCGCTGGCACTGAACTGTGCCCAGACCCCAGCCGGAGCTTGTTCTGGTTGATCTCATTGTAGGAGGCTCTGCACTCTCTCGGCTCCCTGGGGCCCTGGGGAGAGGCCGCCTGTCATTCCCTTGCCTAGCCGGAGCCGGTCACCCCTGGTCGCCCCTGGCAAGTCTGTGATGTCTCCCTGAGCAGCTCCAGCTTTCGAATTAATTCCACTAAACAGATTGCTCAGGAAGCTCCAAGGTCATCTGGAAATGGCAGCGTGTTCCTACATTGGGCATACAAGCTCAGGTGTGGGCGGGAATCACCAAGCCCCCAAGAGCCCTGGACACTTGAGAACCGCCGAGGCTGAGGGTGAGGATCAGATCAGCCCTTTGGCTGGGTCTCTGCAAGCTTTGGGGAGTGGGTAGACTCACCCCTTGCCATATTCCCTCTGGTAAGCCACACCCAGATCCAGCAGCCTGCCCCTTTCTAGATAAAATTACCACGAAAGGACTGGTGTCCTTGTCTCCACTCCAGCAGGGCGGGGCAGGTCATTGCTGCCGAGAGTGGTGACCTCTGGGTGTTGCTGGGCCAGGGCCCTGCTCCTCCTGGGTCCCCATCTCGCTGATCCACTTGCTGCCTAACAGGACCCCCCAGTCCTTTGGCACCTGTAGCCGGCTCAAGACCGAAGCCAGCCTGTGGATACCAAAGGGAGGCAAGGAGCTGTCTGGTCCTTGAGCAAATCTATGCAATGCTTCCGAAAAGCAGACCTGAGCCAGAAAAACACTGTGCCCTGGAGAGAAGCTGTTTCTCATCACGAGCGGGGAAGGAGCAACAGTCAGTGGTTGGAGAAATGAAAGGGAAGACACAGCAGGGCAGATGCCTATTTGCTGTTGCTCAGATGTAACTGGGTTAGTGCCTGAGGGGCTCTGGGCTCATCTCTTAAAGCGGCAGAGCTGGTGGGAAGATGGGGGTGGGGAGCGCAGAACGCGGACTTGGGCCTCCGGCAGATCTGGGCTGGCCGGCAGCTCCATACTCATCAGCCCTGTGACCTTGGGCAAGCCATGTGACCTTTCTGAACTTGGTTTCCTTGAATCTAACGTGGTGGTCATATGAAATGAGCCATGAACAAGTGCCCAGCAGAGTGTGACCTAAATTATAGTCTCTATCTGCAGCCAAGTAACCGAGAGGCCTCCTTCTATCTTACCAAGTGGGTGGTCCCCCGTCACCCATGACAAACACATGCAGTGTGTCCCCCTGCCTAGTAGAGCTGTGTGTATTCAGTACTTCTGACGCCCTGAGAAAGTCCTGCCTTCCAGGGATATGACAAGGCTCCTTCTGCAATCTTTTCACGCTGCTGGCTGCCACCACCCACCCCCCCTACCCTCAGGTCTCTGGTGGGTAAATCGGAACATTCTAGAGTGAGCTCCAGCTGACGAACTCCCCCAGAGGAGAGGAGGCAGGAGCTCATTAGCCCTTGCATCCTGTTGATTGCAACCTGGATGCAATTCTTCCCGCCTGACCGAGGTTGGGCGGTGAGGGTGCCGAGCTCTCGGAGTTTCTCTAAAGGACCAGAGTGGGAGGGGCGCCACCCAGGAGACAGATGCGATGACTTCACCGCCGCCACCCGGGCTCCTGCGCAGGATCTCGGGCAGGCCTGAGGAGGCAGGAGGTGCGGGCTCTGGCCCTGCTGCGGCAGCTAGCTGTCTGCCTGCGGGGGGGGGACTTGGCCTCCAGGAGCCGAGCTGACTCACCTGCAGGATGGGAGAGGAGCACCTAAGGCATGGGGTAGCGGCCGCCGCGCCAGGTGCTCCTCAGCTGTGGGCTCTTTCTCTGCAGCCATAGAAACGGGCCTTCCGCCAGGTGCCCATGCCCGAGTGAGATTGCTCTGGGGGGCCCAGATGAATTAAAGGAACTAACATAGGCACTCAGAGCGGTGCCTGGCCCGCCGTAAACACCGAAAGTGTTTGCTGCTGTCGTCACTGTGAAGTCTTCTGGCCAGGGAGCCCCAGTCCCTGCTGACCGCGCGGCCGGTTCTTGGCACACGGGTCCCTTACCCCCCGGTGGGCGCGGTGGGAGCTGTGAGGAGGAGCCCCGTGCGGACGGGCAGCGGGTCTCTGCGGGGCCTCGTGCGGACAGCGGGGCTGGCAGGCTTGTACGCTGGGCCATGCCCCTGACCGTGCCCCTGACCGTGCCCCTGACCGTGCCCGCCGCGGAAGGCAGCTGAGGCCAGCAGTCCCCAGGAGAACCAGAGGCCCTGCTGGGAGCAGGACGCAGAAGCCCAGGTGAAATCCTACTTGGGCCCTGGCTGGTTTCACTCAGCGGCTGGAGCGTCGGCCTGCGGACCAGAGAGTCCGGGTTCAGTTCCCGCTAGGGGCACGTACCAAAACACAAAACAAAACAAAATGAAAAAGCTCCTAGTTGGGAGGTCTGACTCCCGGCCACCCCTCCTGTTCCGCAGCCCCAGGGAGGGACCCAGCCGTCTTCCTGGCGCTGGCCCCCCTCTCAGAGCCCCCAGCTCAGGAGATCCAACGAGGACCTGGTCCTCCCCATCCAAGGAACCAGCATGAGCATCACTAAGGCAAGTCCGGATGATAATGAGAAAGGAAGCGGGTGATGTTTTCTTTCAGTTTTCCTCTCAGAGCAGAGCTGACCTTGAAGTCTGCGTGCCCTGTCACGGGAAGGCAGCCTCTGTCTCCCAGGCCGCCTCCCCCTCCCTGCTCAGGACCTGCCTGCCTCGCGGGGCTGGGGGTGTGAGGCGGACCCTCCACAGCATCACACTGCCCTGGGGCCAGGGGACTCCTTGCCGTGACCTGCCTTCCTCACATAGCTTGTCAGAGCTCTTCAGAGTGGACCCCACCTGGTCCCTCGGCACCCATGGTGCCCACTACCTGTGGCTTAAGCCGCGGCTGGCCCTCTGGAAGGTACGTTTGTGCCCTGGCACTGGCTGGTTCTGCTCTGAGAGCCAACCCACTGGCCCTTGCCCCTTGGTGAAGTACGGGCATGAGAACATGGGGGGCAAGTCATCAGTGCCATCTGAACCGCAGAAGGACGTGCGAGGCTCTGTTGGGAGGATTAGGAAGAGATTCGAAGGACCAGTGCGCCATGCCGCAGTCTGGGGTGGGAAGACCAAACGTTGCAAAAATACCGGCTTCTGCCCTGGCCGGTTTGGCTCCGTGGTTAGAGCATCGGCTTGCAGACCAGAGAGTCCCGGGTTTGGTTCCCGCTGAGGGCACGTACCTCGGTTGCAGTTCGTCCCCGGCCCCAGTTGGGGTCATGTGGGTGGCAGCCAGTGGATGTGTCTCTCTAGCATCAATGTTTCTCTCTCCCTCCCTCCCTCCCTCCTGCTCTGAGGATAAATGCAGAAATGCCCTCAGGTGAGGATAAAAAAAAAAAAAAAAACCCGGCTTCTCTCGCAGAAGGGCCTGTTTCATGTGATAATTCACTACATGGTAAGGGCAGCGCCACGGGAGCAGGAGGGAGGGAGATTAGCTAGTTTGTGTCCAGCAAAGTAGAAGAAATGCACTTAGATTTCTGTCTACCAAGGAAAAAAGAGAAAGATCACAATAAAGGGAATTGATCACGTATTAGTTCTTTGAAAAGATAACTCTCTAGGCTCTGAAGATAGACGAGATAGATAGCCCAAGATCAGTGAACTCAATTAAAAAAACTAAAAATTTGTGTTCAAAGGAATATCTCAAAAGTCAAAAACAGACTAGACAATTATGATAGCAGGCGAACATCTCCTTCTGAAAGGCTGATAAACAAAGCCATGGGAAGTATTTCGCCTCAGTTGTTATTGAAGAAATGCAGGTTCCATGAGCACAGACGATCCGCACTTACAAAATGATCAAAAATAAAGAAGATAGTGGGGCCGGGCCGAGCACTGAAACTCTGTTGATGGCCCAAAAAGTGGCATGACCCTTAGAGGCTATAATTTGCAAGTTATTTGGAGAACCCTAAAATATCCCCTGATCCAATAACATGAATTTGAGGAAATTGGCCCTAAAAGAAGAATCTCCAAATGGTGGTCAAGCTGGTTCCACTGAGCCTCGTCCAGGGCCTGGGAGGAGCCCACAGGGGACTCCAGGCCCCGCCCCATGGCCCTGCCCCACCCCCAGCGGTTCCTTTGTGTCCGTTTGTACCCAGAATAAGTGGTCTCAGTAAGGTTCCCTTTAACCAAAGGTTTCCAGGGCCATAAAAAGAAGTTGAGATCTGCCGATCTAAGAGTGAAGAGGTGCTATCTGGAAAGATGTCCATCGCAAGAGATTTATAATAAAATAGCAGAGACTGACGCAGCCTGAATGTCTCCCCGAAAGGGAGAGACTGAGCCGAGAATACACCCATCATAAGGAAGAGTACAAACACATCAGTTATGAAAATGTGCAATTTTGAAACATGCTTCTGATAAAATATTTGGGGACCAGCACATACCCCCTGATTACAATGGAAGTATGACAGCTGTGCCAGGCTGAGCCTGGGGCGAGCAGAGGACAGTGAGATCAGAGGTCTTGACTTGGTTAGGATAGGGGACCATGAGCTAATTTTAAAACTCTGTTCTAATTGTTATAATAGTAATGACACACATGACATTTCTTTAAGTTAAAAAAAAAAAATGACACCCTTCTATGCAGGCAATGTGTCAGCTGGTACACGCGGGATAGACCATGGCCGTGCCCGCTGGTGCGCTCCTGGGTGTTAAGTGTTCAGATGAACCATGTGAAATTGCTATATTTATCGTTAAAAGTGGTTGAATGGTCCTGTCTGGTTTGGCTCAGCGATTAGAGTGTCAGCCCAAGGACCAAAAAGTTGCAGGTTCAATTTCAGTCAAGGGCACATACCTCGGTTGCGGTTTGGTCCCTGACCCTGGTTGGGGTTGTGTGGGAGGCAACCCATCGATGTGTCTCTCACATCGTTATTTCTCTCTCTCTCCCTCCCACTCTATCTGCACATCAGTGGAAAAATATCGTGGGTGAGGATTAAAAATAAAAAACCAAAAGTGGCTGAATGTCAGCCACTTCATTTGGTTCAAGGGACTACTTTGACTATTGCCCGAGTGCAGGGAGAACTGGAGCTAACCGAGTCCCAGGCCTAATGGAGACGCGTGCCTCCCTCCAAGCAACTTGCTGAAAGTCAAGGGCAGAAGGGAGCCCGGAGCTGCAGGGTCTCTCTGACTGTCTGTCTGTCTCTCTGGCCTACAGGCCCTGGTGCTTCATCAGGTGGGCCGCCACAGTCTGGCGGAGAAGATTCTTCGGGATGCGGTGCAGGTGAACTCCACGGCCCACGAAGTCTGGAACGGGCTGGGCGAGGTCCTCCAGGCCCAGGGCAACGACTCGGCAGCCACAGAGTGCTTCCTGATGGCCCTGGAGCTGGAAGCCAGCAGCCCGGCGGTGCCCTTCACCATCATCCCCCGAGCGCTCTGAGCGGGCGCCCCTGCCTCAGCCCCTCGGGCCAAGGAGGCCCCCTGGGTTGCCCTGAGGGGACAAGCCCACCACACCAAGGCCCCGGATGAATGTGCGATTGACCACAGTGATCGAACCAAACAAACCCCGAATCATTGCTCTCCCCACGTGCATTTCTGTTGTTCCTGCGCCAGCCCAATGATTGTTTCTGAATCAACTGACACTGTTCAAAATGGAGTATGTGCCATATTTTGTTAGCTGACACCTGAGTTTTAAGTCACATGATTATGGAATTAATCTGCAAATGTAGAAGAACATATTCAAAGTTAAAAATGCAGTGGCAGAACAGATTATTTTTATCAGAGCTGTAAAGAAAGCTGTTCTTTCCACCTCGCCACGCCTGCCCCACCCTTGGCCCAGAAACCAAATGTGAATCCTTTTTCCCACCTCAGCGCTAGTCCAGGCCAGGGCACCAGCTGATGACCTCTTGGTTTTGTTGTCGATAATTGCACCATGTGATGAATTACTGTCCTCACTTAGAACAAAGCCTGAGTCCAAGAATATTTATATTTTATCAATATATGCCTGTTACAAGAGAAGGAAATATGAGTTATTTAAGTTTAACTTTTTTATGTGAATTCAGAGTTTATTTATCAATGGAAATATGTACAAAGAAGCTTCAAATGGAATATTTACCGACATTCCTTATACATGACAGACACTTGGCTAAATGGGAAGATGATGTTAATAATAAAATGATTTTTAAATGGACCCGTAGCCTGTGTCGTTAGTGAAAGCACACAGACCCGAGAGCTTAAGGCTCAGCTCTTGGGGTAGGGGGCTGTCTGCACCGGGGTGGCTCTGGGTGGGTCAGCCCCCGGCACTTGGAGGCCCTGCCCTGATCTTAGTGTGGGAATTCCCTTCCCAGCTCTCCCCACCTTATCTGGGATTGGGGCGTGTGACTCAGGTGTGGCCAATCAACACCCGGCATTCACTAGCGGCAAAGGATCAGGAAGCAGCATGTGACCTGAAGTGGTCCAATCAGAGTGGGAGCTGCAAGGGAAGGGAAGGCTCTCACTGGACTTAAATTAACCTGCACCGTGAGCTAGAATCGCAGCAGCCCACCATGGCGGGGGTCTGGGGGGCACGCAGTGTTGGGGTCCAATGTGAAGCTAGAGACAGAATCCAACCGAGTGGATAGCAAAGACCAAAACCAGAAACAATGTGAGCAGGCTCGCTCCCCGCCCCCCCACCCCAGTTTCTCTGCTGAGCAGTTGAGGGTGGCCCTCCCTTGCCAGGACCCAGGAAAATGTGGAGGGTGCCTGAGCTCTGATCTTAGGCACCCTAAAGTCTTGAGGACCCCTCCCAAGCTGGTCACAGCCTCCCTAACTCTGGGCAGGCAGGCTGGGGGCAGCTGAGGTCCGGAGAGACCACAGGCAGAACCTGCGTGGGCAGAGCTGAGAGACGCTGCAGCCTCAGCACCGACCTGCCAGCAGGCATCTGGGGCCCCGAGTGGTCATAAAGCAAGGAATTTGCAGCATGAGATAAAAAGAGCGGATGCTCAGTGAAGGGTCAAGGCCCAGCCCTCCCTCCTGTGCAGAGGTTCGGGGAGAAGCTGCCCGAGCAGGACCTGGAGAGCAGGGTCCCAGGTGGTTCTTGTGGGTTCCTCCAAGGCTCCCATTCCTCGGGAAGCTGCAGAGCGAGCTGGGGTGAGGGTGGGAGTTAGAGGAGAATGGAACGGTGGGTGGGTCAGGCAGGGAGGGAGGAAGAAGGGGGGAGGCCCTTCTTTACAGGGTGCCAGACCCTTTCAGCAGAGAAGGATCTTGGGCCCAGGGCCAGGTTAGGGCTGGAGGGCGAGGGGCAAAGGTCCTAGACTCACTCTCAGGGCTGGGGAGGGATGTGCGCTCAGGATCCCTCCAGGTGGGATCCAGGCCTCTGTCCCCTCTGCCCTTTACCTGTTTTCATGGCCTAAGAGGGCAGGCATGTGTCTATGTCTGTGACCACATGGAACAGCCCCCAGATTCCTCCAGTTGGTCGCTCAGCTCTCGTCTGTGGTCGTGCAGTCACCCTGGAATGCCCTGTACCATCCGCCCATAGGCACCTTCCCCACCCCGTGTATGTCCACCCTCCACCCTGTCCGAGCGGGACACCTCAGGCAGCCTTCCCCCCACCGCAGCCATGGCCCCGCCCTGTGCGCCCTCAGCGCCCCAGCATAGCCAGCACTGGCTGGGATGGGCAGTACCGATGGGCTCGGCTGGCGGCCACTCCATGCCCGCAGGCTGGCTCCCCCCTCCCTGCCTCCCGCAGCGCCCTAGCATAGCCAGCACTGGCTGGGATGGGCTGGCGGCCACTCCATGCCCGCAGGCTGGCTCCCCCCACCCCCTGCCTCCCGCAGCGCCCCAGGGCTCCTCTCACTGCTCAGATCCCTCTTTCCTGATCCCTGTCTCCCTGCGGCTCTTCTCCCTCCAGAGCTCTCAGGGCCGGCAGTGTGGCCATCGTCCAACTCGGGGCACCAGTGGCGTCGGAGAATTGTGACACGTGCTCTCAGGCCTTGTGCAAGGTGGCCGCATGGAGCCAAGCAGCTCTGATCACTGCCAGCACCTTTCTCCCTCCCTGCCCTTCCTCCCACAGCTCCTGAGACCTTGCTCGGTGCTGTCTTGGGAGGCAGTGGGCAGGCCATGCTGAGCTGAGAGGACTCCGCGTGCTCCCCTCCCCCCATCCACACCAAAGCCCTGGGCTGGCCCTCAGGGGGCTGGTCCTCAGGGGGCTGGTCCTCAGGGGGCTGGCCCCCAAAGCTCCCCGTTCCTGCCTGCAGCCTTCCTCTCCTCCCACACTCTCAGTCACTCACGGTCACTCGCTTCCTGCTGCCTCGCCCAAGCTGCAGCCAGATGGGACCAGGGAAAGGACATCCTGTGAGCGTCTCAGACAGGCGAGCGCCTCCTCCAGAAGGTCTTTGGGGGCCAGGCTGAGGCCCCTTCCTCAAGGCCATTCCCTGGGTGACCGGTTAGAGCTCAGCACCTGCCTGGGGCGATGCTGATTGAGTCACTGTCCCTCTCGGGCCTCGGGGTCTGATAAGGACAAGCGCCCCTGCCCAGCCTGCCTTCCGGGCTGAGACGTGAGCCAGTAGGCAGCTGAAGGGGTCGTGGCGTGCCAGGAAGGGGACACCAACCCATGGGGCCACGTGTGTGGGCTCAGAGCCAGGCTGCGGCAGGCCCCTCCTGGAGGGTGAGCCGGGCAGGCTGTAGGGCGCTGTCCACTGTCTGTCTGGAGCCAGGAGCTGGGCTGCCCACGGCCTCCACGGACTTCCTTGTCTCCCCATCTTACACTGGGTGACCCCTGACACCAGAGGACAATAGGCTCTCCTGGTGACCACTGTGCTGGGGGTCACCCCAGTCTGGCTGGAATCTCAGCTCTGCCCAATCATGTCACCTCCCAAGAAAGAGGGTGTCCGCTCCTGTCTCACAGCGGGGGTGGCACATTCCCGCACAGGGCTATTGGGCATGTTAATACAATGAAGCGGGGTGCCTGGCCCAGGGGTACCCTGCCAGGACAGGCTTCTTTCTTCCCTGCCTAGCACAGGGCGAGGGCGAGCGGCCCAGGGACACACCAAGGGGCTCTGGCCCAGGGCAGGAGGGGCCGTGCTGGCTCTGCTCCCTCCGCCCACGCAGAACTATTTGCAGCCGAGCTAGAGGCCACGGAGTGACCCCCATTGCACTTCATTCATTCGCCCCTCCAGTGCCCTCTGCGTGGTGAGGTGAGGGCTCTGGGCTGGGGTCCAGGCCGGCAGGGGTGCTGCTGGTGCCCTCTCCTCACCTTTGCCTTCTGACCCTGGGTCCAGCCATGGGGAGGGAGGTGAGCCCAGTCCTGCCCCGGGGCACTGTGAGCGGCTCCCGTCTGCAGCTGGGCTCGGGCTGTGGGCCAGCAGCCAGAGTTTGAATCTGGGCCTGGATGCCCACTCTCCAAGGAGCTTTAGGGGACTCACTAGTTCAGAGTCTCAGTTTCCTCGTCTGTCAAATGGGTCAACCAAGGTGGCTGCAAGGATTCAGAGCATGTGGCCGCGTGTGCTCCAGCGGGGCTGCCTGTTCTGCCATCGCTTGGCTCCGGTGTGTATACTCACTCAAGCTGGAGGCCAGCCTTACCCTGCCACGCGGGACCCGGGAAGGTGCAGCTGCCAAGGAGGTGGGCCCCCCAGGCTCCCCCGAGGCGTCCTGGTCACCCAGCCTGGTGTGGAACCCGCAGTAAGCCGGCCTGCCTTCTTTCGTTAGTTATCATGTATCAAAAACTCCTGTGGCCCTGGCCGGTTTGGCTCAGCGGTTAGAGCGTCGGCCTGTGGACCTGGGTTCGGTTCCCACTGAGGGCATGTCCCTCGGTTGCAGTTTGTCCCCAGCCCCAGTTGGGGTCATGCAGGAGGCAGCCACTCGATGTGTCCCTTTCATGTCGATGTTTTCACGTAGATGTTTCCCCGTCGCTCTCCTTCCCATGCTACCTGAACAAAAATGGAAAAATGTCCTTGGGTGAGGATAAAAAAAAAGAACTCCTGTGGCCAGAGCAGGCCCCTGGACTTGGAAGCTATGGTCTAGACAGGCTGGGGAGACAGCAGAGATGTAACTAAATAAGCAGATAGCTGGAACTCCTGGAACAAGTTTAAGTGGGGGCTACTTTAGATCAGAAGAGCATTCTCTAAGCTGAAAATATTCATCAACTTTAAGTCCTCTCGAGGTTGTTGTTGTTGTTGTTAATGTTGTTCAAAAGTAACGGAGTCCATTTTTACAAATATTTTCATTTAGCCAGGAGAGGCCTTAAACACAATAAAATTAAATAGCCCCTGTGTGGAAATGAAGCCAGTTTACACACAACTCTGCCTTTTAAAAAATGTTTGAAGAACAAGCCGCTTTTTTTTTTTTTCTTTGGTGGTTATAAAATACACACCCACTGTGTTCGTTTGCCACAATCTTAGTGGCTTAAAACAGCAGCTGTTTATCCTCGGGGTTCTGAAGTCAGGGTTCTGACGGTCTCGCAGGGCAAAATCCCAGGTGTCAGCGGCCTGCGTTCCTTCTCGGGGTCCAGGGGAGAGCCTGGTCCTTCTCCAGCTTCGAGGGGCTGCCCACGTTCCTTGGTTCGTGGCCCCTTCCTCCATCTTCAAAGCCAGCAATGGGTCACTCTGACCTTGATCTCCCTTGTCGATCTCCTTCCCGGACCTGACTCCCGCATCCCTCTTTCACAGGTAAGGACCCTGGGGCCCGGGCCCAATGCGTCAGTTTGAACTGCTGGATTCTGGCTAGTAGCTCTGATAAAGGCCAGTCATTAGCAGTGGGGAGGGCCGTGTCTCCTCCCCCAGAGCTCCCCTGGCCAGCTGGTGCCCCAGTGAGTGCATGGCACGGAAAGGTGGTGCCCTCAGCAGGTACGCCATCTGGGCTGGCATCTGGGGCACTGAGAAGCACTCCCGGGGAAGGTCCTGTGCAGCTGATGCAGCAGGATTCTGAAGGCGGGATTCAGGACTCAGCTTCCCTGCTGGTCAGATCAGGTAACTGAGTCCTTAAAGGCGTCTGGACACAGAACTAGATCAAGTCTTTGGTCCTGGAGTATTCCTGGAGGGGTGGAGGGTACTGGGTTCATTAAGGTGCTTGTACAATCCACAGTTTACCACCCTAAGTTCACACCACCACCACCACCACCCCCAAGAGGGCATTTCTCAAATCCACCCTCATTTTATAGATGGGACTCAGGGTGGTAACACATAACCGGTATTCATTCCATCTGGGATCCACTTGATCCACTGATTCCATGGCCGCCCTGCAGTGAAATCTCTTCACGCTTTTCAATGCCCTTGGTGTGTATTCGTAGAGTGCCCTCCACTTGGTACTCACTGTGTCTGCTCACTGTTGGGCCCTCATTCCAGCCGAGCATTTGACGGGTCACTTGTAGCCAGCTGAAACCCCAAACCAGCTTCTTCCTCCAGCCTTTGTGTTGTATGGCCAGCCCGGGGGGCATTGAAGGCTCCCAGCAGAGGGGGGTGGGGCCATCTGTCCTTTGGCATCATGCATTCTTGCTTCTCTGGCTTGTGCAAGTGGGAGGTGGCAGGTGTCCTCTCACTATCTACGCTGTCCACAGAGAAACCTTATCACTTACAGAAGTCCTTATCATTCATTCAACATGTGCCCACCTCACCTAGCAGTAAACGCCTATTTACTGAGTGTTGACTCTGGGCCGGGACATCCTTCCAGGTCTCTGCCCTGGTCCAGGGCCCCAAGACCACTTTCCTGCTGGTTTTGGTGTGATCATAAGTGAGTCACCTCTCTGGGCCTCAGTTTCCTCATCTGTAAAAAGGGTAAGAAAGTGTTTGGCTAAATGATCCCGGATCCTTTGTCATTTTAAACATTGCCACATCTAGGGATTGTTGGGACCTCTTCCCCAGAAACAGTGCTAGGGCTGGGGATGAAGTCAGCGTGAGGTGCCTGGCATAGAAGAACCCCAAATAAGAGTGAGGCTGGGGCCCAGCCGGTGTGGCTCATCTGGTTCAGCATTGTCCTGTGCACTGAAAGGTTGCTGGTTCGATTCGTGGTCGGGGCACATACCGGGGTTGTGGGTTCAATCTCTGGTTGGGGCACGTACAGAATGGAACTAGTTGATGTTTCTCTCTCTCTCTCTCTCTCTCTCTCTCTCTCTGTGTGTGTGTGTCCCTTCTTCTCTATAAGCATGTCCTCGGGTGAGGGTTAAAAGAAAAAAGTGGGACTGGGGAGCTTAAACACATGAGTGGGGCTGGACTTAGTGACGGCCACCCGGAGAGGAGAGTTAGGAAGAGGGACAGAGCGCTATGGTAGAGAGCCCAGCAGACACCACCCTGGCCGATGACCAGGGTCAGCGTCAGCAGTGCGTAAGCCACGTGGGCAGCCTGGACCCCTCAAAGGATGGGCTGAGGTTCTTCACCTCTCTGGTCTTCTTCCCCAAAACCGGAACCCCAGGCCTGCTGTGAGAAAACATCAGACAAATCAAAACCAAGGAACTTCCTGCAAAGTATCTGACCAATACCCCCCACAACTGTGAAGAGCGGAGAAACGAGGAGTGTCCTAGACACCGACACGCCGAGGAGCCTGTGCAGACACGACCGCCGGACTGTGGTTCAGGTCCCCAGGCAGGACCTGGGACACGAAAGGGCGTCAGCGGTACAGGTGGTGACATCCGAATGAAGGGGAGAGCTTAATAGTCATGTAGCAACGTTGGTTCCTTAGTTGTGACAAATGTACCAGGTGAAATAAAGGGTTAATACAAGGGGAAACTGAATGAGGGGTCTATGGGTATCTGTACTATCTTTCAACTTCCAGTAAATCAAAAATTATACCAAAATTAAGAGTTTATTTTTTAAAAAACTGAAATCTGGCCCTGGCTGGTGTGCTCAGTGATTAGAGCGTCAGCCCGAGCACCAAAGGGTCACGGGTTCAATTCCTAGTCGGGGGCACGTACCTGGGTTGCAGGTTCAATCCCCAGCCCTGGTTGGGTCACATGCGGGAGGAACCAATGGATGTATCTTTCTCACATCAATCTCTCTCTCTCTCTCTCTCCTTCCCTTCCCTCCCTGCCTTCACTCTCTCTAATAAAAAAAAAGAAGAAATATCCTCGGGGGAGGATCTTTAAAAAAGTGAAATCTGGGCCAACAAGCCGTTGAGAGAATGTTCACCATCATTAGTCATGAGAGAAATACAGGTGGGAACCACAAGATGACCCACTAGGACGTCCGTCTTTACAAAGACAGACAATAACAAGCGTTGGTGAGGATGTGGAGATGTTGGACTCCTTAAATACTGCTGGTGGGAAGGCACCATGGTGCAGCCACTTTGGAAAACAGTTTGGCAGTTTGGTGAACAGTTAAGCAGAGTCACCCAGGACATGGAATCCCTCTCCTGGGCGCTTCCCACAAAGGACAGAAAAGCTCTGTCTGCACAGAGACGTGTGCGTGAGTGTGCAGAGCTGCCGTATCCCTGACAGCCCGCACCTGGGAGCAGCTCAGATGTCCATCAGCAGATGAACAGATGAACTCCGGGAGGCTCACATACAGGATGCTGTTGGCCATCAAAAGGGATGAACTATTGCTACATCTGTACAATATGGAAATATGGATGGATTTGAAATTAAGGATGATGAGTCAAAGAAGCCAGTCAAAAAAAAAAAAGAGAGAGAGAGAGAGAGGAGTTACTATATGATTCCATTTACAGAAGACTAGAAAATGCCAACCAATCCACCGTGAGAGGAAGCGGACGAGTGATTGCCAAGGGCAGGGGGGGACTGAGGAGGGTGGGGGGCGTGGGGGAGGCTTGGAAGGATCAGGAACGGTTTGTGGGTGATAGGTGTGCTTACTCTCTCAACAGTGATGGCTTCATGGATGTCTACATATGTCAAAACATATCAGATTGTGCACTTTAACCATGTGCAGTTTATGATGTGCCAATTATACCTCAAAAAAGCTGTTTCCAGCCTGGCCGGTGTGGCTCAGTGGATTGAGCGACGTCCCATGGACTGAGAGGCCCTGGTTCGATTCCCGGTCAGGGCACATGCCCTGGGCTCGATCCCCAGTAGGGCGCGTGCAGGAAGCAGCCGATAGATGTTTCTCTCTCACATCCATGATTCTCTCTCTCCCTTCCTCTCTCTCTTAAAAAAAAAAAAAAATCAATTAACAAAAACATTTAAAGGACGAGGACAAGGACAGCATGGCCTCAGTTTCCCCAGCTGTGATGTGGGGTGATCGTGTGTGTCCTGCACCCCCTGAAAGCCCTGGCTGAGGTGGAGGCCAAAGTGAGCCCAGCCCAAAGCCCTGAGCTCCAAACCCAGGCTGGTCAGCTGCAGGGCCCGGCCACCGTCCCTCTCGGGAGGGGACAATGGAGGGCCCTTCCTGTGCTGGGGGATCCACTTACTCCGTCTTTTTTTCTTCCTGAAGGAAAAGAAACGCATGATGCTACATGTACTTTGGGGATTTTTCAACACAATTGTCTAAAAATAGCCTGGGCCACCACAGCCTAATTCCTTTTTAGGAAGGGTTTCGGCAGCCTCGCCTGTCCCGGCAGCCAGCTCAGGAAGTGGAGTTGGCCGAGCGGGCCTGGGACAAGGGCCATGGACCGGGGCCTCAGGACCCTTCCCTTGCTCAGGCCCACCTCCCATCTGCCACCTCACAAAGGCGAGGCTGCCAGGAGCATGTGGTGGAGCAGGTGGGCCTCCTCATCCTCGCTCCTCCGCGGGTACCACCGCCACCCGGGCTGGGCCACAGCCCCAGGCATGTCAGCCCCGCGACGGTGCCCTGCATGGCTTCCTTTCCCCATCTGAGAAACAGGTCCTCCGCCGCTCTGCCCCACCCCCTCTAGAGCTGGCCGTGCCCACTGGGCTGAGGTGTGGCCTGGCCTCGGACACGTCCCGTCCCAGGGCCCACCTGACAGGTCCCGGGCTGGTGCCGTCCTCCCCTCGGGATGCAGGTCTGCGCCCCGTGCTGTGAGGGTGAGCAGGGCCACGTGCGCTGGGCAGATGGCAGTGCCCAGGCTTCCTGGCTGCTGTGCACGATGAATCAGTCTCACCCCAAACCTGGGAGGCTGCTACTCATTCTACACCCTGTGTGGATTGAATTGTGGTCCCTAAACTCATATGTTGAAGTCTTAACCCTCAGGAAGTCCCTCAGCCTGTGGCTGTATTTGGAGATGGGGCTTTAAAAAGGAGACTCGTCTAGGAGGTCCTATGGCTGGGCCCTGATCCAATATGACTGTGGACTTGGGGAGCAGGAAGGGGAAATGATGACACAGAGGAAGACCATGTAAGGACACAGCCAGAAGGTGGCCAACCCTGCCAGCACCTTGGTCTCAGACTTCCAGCCTCCGGGGCTGGGAGACAATGAATGTCCCCCCAGTCTGCGATGCTTTGTCCCAGGGGGGGCCCTGTTACAGAGGGAAGGCGGAAGCTTTGGAGAAGTCGTGCAGCTGATGAGACAGGACCCGAAGCCAGGACTGTCCGTCCCCACACCACTCCCACCAGGTTCTCGCACAGAGCATTGCTCCCTGGTGCACCGGCCTCTCCCTCAGCGCCCGGCCTCCCAGGTCCGGGAAGGAGGGCAGCGGGCTCAGTGCAGGAGACCGACCTCCACCGGCTCTGCCCTGCGCTCAGCTGAACCGGCCCTCTCCCCGCCACCTTCCGGGCTCCAGGTCCTCAGCCCGACGGGGTCCACACTCTGCCCTGCCTGGGGACCCCAGCAGTATGGGTCCCCTGCACAACTGTCCCAACTCACCCCAGGAGGAGAGATTGCAGGGGAGCAGACCTGCGGGACAGACCAGCACAAAGCCTGTGGGGACCAAGAATGATGTGTCACTCAGACCCTGCACCCACAGCCAGGAGGAAGCGAGGCGGCCAGGGGAAGAGTCTGGGCTTGCAGCTGGCAGGTCCAGGGGGACCCACCTCACTCTTATGCCACGGACAAAACACAGAATGTACCCCAATTTCTTCATCTATTAAATGGAGACCCTGCTCCCCAACTCACAGCATTGTTGGGAGGATTAACCAAGGCACCCTTTCCCTCCCTTCCCTTCCTCCCTCCCATCCTCCTCCCTCACATCCTCTCTCCTCTCTCCCTACCCTTCCCTCCCCGCTCCTCCCCTGCAGAACGGGGCGCTAGATGCTCATAGGTCTCAGGTTCATGTGTACACACAGCAAGCAACACACCAAGACACACACCCCTGCTTGCACGCAGGCCTGCACCAGGCGCACACTCTTCCCTGACAGCACGGAGGGGCTGGCTGTGATTCCCCAGCTCCCAGCTTCCGGTGTCCTCTCGGCTGTCAGGCCTGCCTCCCTGAGGGCTGCTGTTGCCCTGGCAACTGACGCAGGCTCAGGGTCTGGAAGCAAAGACCAACTCCCCCACACCCAGTGCAAGGAGGGGTCTCTCTGAGTGCCCTGGCTACCTCCGGTTCTACAGAGAGGATGGGAGGGCAGAGGGTGGACGGGGTCCAACTGTGGCTGCAAGAAAGGACAGGCTTGGGCTGGGGTTCGAGGAGGGGGTCCATCCTGCCCTAACCAGCCCCCCTCCCCAAACACGAAATTCCCTCCTGGGACAGGTGATGGGCAGGCTCCCGCAGCAGAAACTGCAGAAGCCAGGAGGCCTGCGGCCGGCCAGGGCAGAGCAGAAGCCCTGGCAAGAGCCTAGACTACCTTTGGTCACCATCACGCCCAGCCAGGACCCGACGCCGGAGGAAGCCACTCGGACCGAAAGCCCCTGCATCCTCCAGCCATGGCGTCTCCTGCACGGCCTGGTTTTCCCCGAGAGCCTCCCCGCACTCCCTGCTCTGGGCCTTGCACGCTGCCCTGCTGGTCCCTGCGTCCTCACAGACACCCCACCTTCCTTCCTCTCGGAGAGGCTCCGAACTGTGTGCTGCTCTCTCCAGAACCGCCGTGATCGTAGGCGCCGTAGTGTGCCCTTCAACTGCACCTACCACACTCCTGCACTGTGCTAAGGGCTGTGCACGTGTCACCCCAGCGCCTTCCGGTCCCCCCGGTGGGGAGTCTCAGCCGGAGCCCCCTGACCGCTCAGCTCAGCACCAGGTCCGCAGCCGAAAGGGCTCTGGACCCTTCCCACCCGGCCGGGGGGCTGGGAGGGGTGGAGGTTGAGGGTGGTGCCCATTTCTCTCGCGCTCATCGGAGGCCATGGCCACGGACACTGGAATCAGAGGCCCTGGGTTCGAACCCTGACTCCACCGACTGTCAACAACGTGCCCTTGGGTCTGACCCCTGCCCTCCCAGCTTACTCTTCTGTAAACAGCAGGGTAATAAAGGTACTTAATTTATCAGCTTGTCGTGAAAAACCAAACATGATCACATATGGGATCTCGGGGCACGGGCCCACGCGCGGTAAGGACCAGTGCAGGCCAGCGGTCTCGCAGGCACAGGGCAGGGAGAACCGGCCTCTCAGAGTCCTGCTCTGGGCCTCAGTTTCCCCAGCTGGAAGGCCGTGCCTTCCCACAGAGGCCAGGTGTGGAGCGGGCATGGAGACCACGGGGGTGCAGAGACAGCGTGGGGTAGCCCAGCTATTCTGTGCCAGCAGGCAGCTCCCCTCCCAGCCCTGTTAGTCACCTGCCCTGTGAGCGGCTCAGGCTGGGACTGTCCCCTCGCAAACACCTCTGTGAGCTGTGGGAAGCAGCAGAGCCCGCAGGAGGCCCGTCACTGGGGCCTGCTCTGTGCCAGGCCCCCAGGGCTCCACGCCTGCGAGGTGGCCATCCCCGAGAGGACTGCAAGGCCCTGGCCACAACCACCTTCTTCTGCCTCTCTCCCTGCCCCACCCTCCCGGAAGGGCCCTGGCTTTCCTGGGGGAGGGCCAGAGCCCTGCAGTGTGACAGGGTTTGGTTTTTTCTGTCAGAGGGCGACTTTCCCGCTCCTTGTCGGTGCTGTCTTGTAACGACGTCTTGGACGGGCGCCCCAGCTGGATCAAAGCCTCCCGGGGGGAGGGCCGCAGCACTGAGGACATCGGGGGGTGAGGGGCTGGCCCTTGCCCTTGGGGCTCCAGACAGCAGTGGGTGGAGGGCCGGAACCTCCTCCCAGAGATGCAGAGAGGTGAGGGCAAGGAGGCAGGAGGCGGAGAAAGGTGGGAACAGGAGGCTTCCCAGCATGCTCGCCTGGACCGAGCCACCTCTGGGCTGGAACTTGAGGTCCCAGTGGACCCCTGCCTTCAGGACAACCTGAAAACCTGCTCTGACAAGGAAGAGGTGAGGAGCGAGCTTCCTTCTCTCCCACACAGCCCCCACCCCACCCCCAGGCTGGCCCAGCCGCAGAAACCTGGGATAACCTCTTCTTTCAGGGTGTTGGCATCAAAGGGAAGGGAGGTGCTCCTCAGGAGCGGCCGTGGCGAAGCTGGCCCCCAGAGATGCCAGGAGGGAAGGGACACAGGCCTGGTGGTGGCAGCCTGAGCGGCCCAGTGGGTGAGGCCCAGGCAGATGGTAAACAGGAGGGAGGTGGCTCACCCCTGGGAGCTGTTGCCGATGCTGCTGTTGATGTTGTTTTGGAGAAGGAAGCAGGAGGGGGCCACTGCGTAGGCCCAGGGCCCCAGCGAGGGAGCTGCCACAGGGGCAGCCCCACTGGAGCCCGAGTCTGCAAGAGCCTATGTGACTGGCCTATGGGACTGTGCGTACACATACCCTCCAGACACACCCCTGCACTCACCCCTGTACACACACCTCTAAACACACCTCTGTAAACACCCCTGCACACATGCCTCTGCACACACACCCCTGCACACACACCTCTATAAACACCCCTATACACCCCTACACACCTCTGCACACACACATGCACACACCCTGCACACATACCCCTGCACACACTCCTACACACACACCTCTATAAATACCCCTGCACACATAGTGCTGCACACACACATTCACACACAGCCCTCCAACACCCAGAACACTGTGTGAGGCCACAGTGTGGTGGAGCAGAGAATCTGATTCAAGTTCGTTTCATCATGTCTTAGCTCATGACTTTGGCATAACATGTAGTCCCTCTGAGCCTCAGTTTCCCCATCTGCCAGATGGAGCCAGGAGTGTTGCCCTACATCTGGATTATCTCGAGACTTGACATATTGTCAATTTAGTCAGTCATCATTATGCTCCCCATTTGGGTAAGGAAACGGCCTCTCAGAGAGGTTAGGGGAATGCCCCAAGGGCCCAAGCCGAGTCATAGGACCTGGACTTGAATCATATTCTGACCCCGAGAGTCACATGTGCATATACTTTGCATATCCATCCACGCATGCCCATGGGTGTAAGCAACTGCATGCACACGCACCACCCTGGCACATGCGCACGCACATGAGATGGTGATCATGGCCACCAACCTAGCTGCTCTATGTGTGCTCACACTGAGCAAGGCCCACCTCACTGCCTCCCTGGTATGTTTGACTACAAGAATTCAGCTAAACCACAAGTACTGTAATTCTTATTGAACAAGGACCCTGGCCATAGCAGCTTGGTGAGGCCACTGAGCACCCAGGTTCTGTCCATCTGACAACCATCCTCATGGTGCCACGTAGTTACAGAATGGCTGCTGCAGCTCTGGACATCATGTCTGCATTCCAGCATGAAAGAAGAGGAATGGTGGCCTGAGAAAACTCTCCTTTCACAACTGTCCCTTATATGAAGAAGCAAAAGCTCTTCCAATGTCCCTCCTCTCCCTCCCCCCACAGACTTTCCCTTATATTTCATTGCTTAGAACTGGTCAGTGACCACCTAGAGCTGCAAGGGAGGCTGGGAAGAAAGAATCTGTCAAAGGGGCACAGACCATTGATCAATGAGGCAAGATTTATCCCCCTGGCCTGGCTTTCTGCTATTTTGAACAAAATTGGGATTTTGATGGCCAGGAAGAGGGGCCAAAGGGCCAGTTAAAATGCCTGGCACTTGTCCCCTGTGGCCATGAGCTCCACCCTCCATCCATCCTCCGGGGGGCAATATGAGGACTGGAGACACAGAAGGCACAGGGGTTTGAACTCCCTGGGGAGGAGGGAAAGGGACCCCAAATCCTAGTGCAGCTGTGACCCTGAGGGCAGCCAGCCCAGCCAGAAGCAGGCTGGCCACAGACAGCTCACTGGGAGCTGGAGAGGGCCACTTCCCTGATTGTGCCCGCCCCAGGCACCAGAAACCTGATCATAACATCCTGTGTTCCCTAAACCCAGACACCCTGTCTCTTCCCACCATGACGCGCCTGATGGCAGCATCCCGCAGGGTCCCAGCCCTCACCAAAGCGTCTGCCTGCCTGTGCACGGTGATGGCACCGGGCTCCCCCGACCCCCCATAACTTCAGGAGAGCACAGAGATGCTTGATGGACCCTCCGCATGGACCCGGGGCCCCAGGAACCACGTGGGCTGAGAAGCCCTGCAGTGGTAGCACTTTAGGAAGGCGATCTGTTGAGGCTGGCGGGCTGGCTGGCTCCTTCTGCAGTGAAAGGGAATATGTGTGCCCTTCAGTTAACCAGACCTGAGGGTGAAGAGCCATAGCCGAGCTCTGGGGCCTGGTCATCAGGGTCTGGGTTTCCTCTCCGGGCACCTGTGACAATCCTTCCCTTAGAGACATGTCCCTGTCCTGGTTTTGCCCCAAAGCCTCCTCATCAGGGTTCTGTGAGCTGATACCCTGTGTGCTCCGTGAGCTCTCGTCCAGGCCATGGGTTCTGGGAGGGGACCCTTCCTGAGGCAAGGCCGATGTCACTGTGAGAACGACATTTGGGGTCCCTGAGCCTGCGAAGACTCTGAGCTCGCTGTGTGGCCAGCCCCAGCCGGGCAGCTGTCTTGCGTTTCCTCCTTCCAGGCACTCTGTGCCAGGCTGGCCACCTACCCACTGGACGGCCTCTCGGTTTAGGTCTGGCCCCGCAGCTCCCCGTCCATCGGCAGCTGTCTTTGTCCCAAGCACTGGAGGAGGGAGGTGGCGGAGTCCCTCCCACACCAGAGTCTGACTTGGGCAGGTCCTGGCCCCAGGACACTTGCACAGGACCCTTCCTGGCTGTCTCCTCCCTGGAGATCAAAAGGTACAACTCCCCCCGCACCCTTCCCGCTGCCGTTCTGAGAATTTAACTCCCAGGAGCTTGGGCGTTAAGGGATGTGGCGCTACATCCGTCTGGTGGCTCTTCCCTCTGAGGCAGCCGGTGCCAGGGAGGGCTGGGTGTGAGGATGTGTGAGCAGCGACCCAAGGAGAGGGAGTCCCCACCACGACCGCTGTGCCCGCAGGTCTGGCTTCCCTGTGTGCAGGTTGGGTGGGGGCAGTTGTCTGAAAAGGTTACTAAAGTTTGTTTCCCTGAAAGGATTTGGTTCTTTCATCATGTGACTTGGAGACCAGAGCTGGGAGGTGCGTGGACACTGTGGGGCTCTGGGCGTCCTGGGCAGGCCCGGTGCGCTTCTCTCCGCGGCGGAGAGGGGCCGGCCAGCAGGCGGGGCCGTGTGGCCATCACGTTGCTGAAGCACCTGTGTGCCTCACCTGAGCTGGGCTGTGAAGACCCCACACAGAGGTCCCTGGGGTGCCCTGGTTCCCAACTGGGGGTGACTGTGCCACCCAGGCCGCCTTTTGGTGACGCTTGGAGACATTTGGGGTTATTATAACCGGCAGAGGGTGTTGCTGGCATCTGGTGGGTAGAGAGGTCAAGGATGCTGCTAAACGCCCTTCAATGCACAGGACAGACCCCCACATAGAATGATCCAGCCCCCAGTGTCAGTAGCACATCTCTGGACACCCAGAGGAGTGGCTGGAGCACAGAGAATAGAGCATGGAACCTCCTAGAATTAAGTGATGCCCCCTGGCAAAATCCCTGGGGTTACCATCCAGCTGCCTGGGGGCGGCTCCCGAGAGGGGCACTGGTGGGGAGAGCCTGCTGCCTCAGGAGGATCCAGTCCTTTCCCCAGGCTCGCCAAGTCCCCGCAGGCACCTGGGGGCCGCTCTCACAGCGGGTCACAGAGGGGCCCGGGCCCACCAGGCTGGAAGAAACCAGGTCACAGCTGTGGCTCCTGCAGGCCTCCCGCAGGGAGAGCGTGCTCACGGGTGAGCGACCAGCAGCCGCCTCAGGCTTGTCCTCACCTTTCCAAGGCTCTCCTGCCCGGATGTGAGCCATGAAAAGGGGACAGAGGCACCAGGTCAGAGCCCGAACCTCACCCCAGCTCCCTGGCACCTGCCAAATAAAATCACACTCTGCATCTAGCCTCCCAGTCGTGGGGACCTGGTCTCGACCTGCTTGTCTAGCTGCTCCCACCCTTGTTGCTCACCCCCCTGGACCCCTTCTGGGTCCTGACCACACAGGGTACCCAGCGTAGCATCCTTACAGACACTTTTCAATGCGCACACACCTACCAAGCCGGGTTCACAATCGCACACGAATGGAATCTCTCTGAAGCATCTGACCTGCTCTTTCATCCGTCCATGTGACACGTAGAACTTTCCATGTCAATACAAACATCTCCGCCCTGTCTAATCTCACTGCTGAGTGGTTCTCCATGAATAGATGGATTATACTCCCACCATCCTGTTCCCTATTAATGGACATTTAGATTATTTCCAAAGTTTTTGTTCTTACAAACAATTCTCTGACCAGTCTCCATGTATGGACCTCTTGGCTCACTTGTCTGAGTATTTCTTTAGATCCGGAATTGGTAAGCACATTTAAAACTAGGGCGCCGCCCTGACCGGTTTGGCTCCATGGTTAGAGTATTGGCCTGCAGACCAATAAGTTGCGGGTTCAGTTCCGGTCAAGGGCATGTACCTGAATTGCGGTTCATCCCTGGCCCTGGTCGGGGTTGAGCGGGAGGCAACCAGTCGATGTGTCTCTCTCATGTCAATGTTTCTCTCTCTCCCCCTCTCCCCTTCTCTCCCTCCCTCCCCCGTTTCTGAAGAAAAATGGAAAAATATCCTCAGGTGAGGATTAAAAAACAACAACAACAAAAACTGGGGTAGCTTTCTCCAATTGGTCTTTAGAAAGACTGTATCCATTTATACTTTGAACCAAGAGTAATAATAAAAATAAATAACAGCTACAATGTGTTAAGCGCTTTCTCCTTATCTGGTATTACTCTCAGCGCTGTACACACAACTGGGCTCATCCCCCGCCCCCCACGAACCTCGAGGGGAGGATGATCACCACCCATTTCACAGACGAGGAGAGTGCGGGGCGCACGCTGACGCCAGCGGCCAGGGCCAGTGAGCGGCAGAACATTCCGTGGGACGCTGCGCATATCCCCACACGCCTGCCGGCCCTGGGAGAAACAGTTCTAGTCTTTCGAGAATTTCATGGGAGGAAAGAAAGAAAATCTCATTGTTGCTTTTATTCTCAGTTTTGTTACTGGTAAGGTTGATTTTTTTCCACGTGTCTATCGGTCATTCTTTTATGAATCCTATTATAAATTACTTTTTCATGTCTTTTTCTCATTTTTCAACCAGGCCATTCGCCTTTTTATTGAGTTGTAATGACACTTCACATACTACAAAAATCAGCCCTTGTCATTATCTGCCTTGTCCCCCACCCTTCCCGCAGTGAGAGCCTTGGGGAGGTGTGCCCCCCCCCCCGCCGCGCACCCCCGGCCCCCCGCCTGGCACAGAGCTGGCTTCCAGTGGTGGGACTTCTCGTCGCCCAAAGGGGGTTCTGGGAGCTCCTAGCATTGGAGAGGGGACTCCTGAGCTGCCCCTCAGCCCGAAATAACAATTCCTCTGTCTGCACAGGGGCAGGGTTGATAGAAGGAACCTCATCTTGTTTGACATCCAGGCGGCCCAGTAAGACAGATGGGGTGTGTAGCCTCTTACTACAAATGAGAAAACTGAGGTTCAAAGCAGCTTCAGGACACAACTAAGGTTTCACGGAGAAGATCGACATTGAACCCCGTGGTCCAAGGCGCACCCTGCTCCATCTCTGACTGACCCGCCTGATGGGGGAATAGGGCAGAATGTCCTGCTCGAGAGGATGGGGTCCTCCAGGCCTGGCCCCAGATCTGCCCCCAGCCCCTCGCACAGCGCGTCCTGCACCCACCGGCACCTGCCAGGCGTGCCTCCTGGAGCCTCCCAGCGGGACTGAGCTCGGGCGGGGAGCGAGCCGAGGGAGGGCGGCCAGTGGCACAAGGGCCCCTTTGTGCCTGTTGCTAGGGCCTGGCTGTATTTACTCAGCCTCGGTAAACAGGAGGTGCCTGGAGGCCCGCTCTGTTATGACAACTTAAAGAGCATTTTCTTTCCTTCCTGAGGTTGATCAGGCCCCAGGCTGCTGGAGGTGACTCCCCACCTTGGAGGGGCTTCCCCAGGGCTGAGCTGAGGTGTCCTCACTGCAGGGGCAGGGCTGGAGGACATCAGAGAGGTCACTGAGCTCAGTCGCTCAAGGCTCCGAACTGAGATGGAGACATTGAGACCTAGTGGGGGGGGAGTTGCCCAAGCCCAAGGACGCAGAGGAGGGAACAGCCTACACCGGCCTGGCAGCTGAGGCTCTGTCTTCTGCACAGAGCTGCGCTGGGAGGTGTCCACCTGTCCCTCACACCGGCCATCAGCTCAGTCCCGACTCCTCACCACCTTCCCGCTGTCGGTGAAAGAATGTCCAAACCTATAGAAAAGTTTTATAAGAGTTTATTTGAGCCAAATTGTTAAGGACATGCCCCAAAGCAAGATCAACAGATTGAGAACATGCTCTGGAGAATGGCAGTTTTGCAGCTCATTTTATACATTCAAATCAAAGAAGGAGACCTAAGGAAGCTACACGAAATCCGAAATCCGACATCCGACATTTGCTGGTGGTTGATTCACGGGGCAGGAGAAAGCAAGGGGGGGACCTCTGAGCCTGGATAAAAGCAAAAAGGAAAAACACATCCTTCTTTTGCATTGGCTGCAGGATAGTTAAATATTAACATTTACAACACACAGAGATGGTATCGGAACAAGATAACAATGAGGGGTTCTGATGCTGGTAGCTGTGCCCTGAGGGGTCTGACATTTCAAAGGTCTGTACCCTAGATGCACAAAGACAACCCACAATCTCACTTAAGGTAAAGCTGACCTTTGCTACGGAAGCTATAGGTCTAGGATGAGACCACCCACCGTGACCTGCCCAGATCATCCTGCGTGGTGACTTTTGGTCACTGAGCCTGTCAGTCCTGTCATGGGGCCCCCTGAGCTGGTCAGGTTTCCCTTTGCTGTCCCTGGGGTGCACGGGGAGGCTGCCCAGCCCACTCGGCTGCAGTCGGCGGGACCAGGTCCCTGGAGGTGGAGGACAACCCGAAGTACGGTCACTTTTAAGGCTCTAGTGTCTTACTAAACCAAGACACATCAAGACAGCGTTAGAAGAATCATGGCGTTAGCATTAAGGCTCGCAATGAACAGACTACCCACGTTACCACTCTCCCAGGGCTCTCTCAGAGCGGTAGCTACCAGCTAAGTTATAGGGTTTATTTGGGGATTTATATAGGAATAAAACGAACTTCCTTCAGCCCTGAGGACATCTCAGTTATGCCTAAGGTGCCACCTCCTTCGGAGAGAATGTCAAAGGGTTACACTGAGGCCCTCCATTCACCGGAGGCCTCCGGTGACAGGCCTAGCCCGAGGTGGCCGGTGGCCAGGGCTCCTGTGTGACCTTCAGTCAGTGCCACCCTCCCTGGTTCCCTTCCCTGTGGGCGGGGCTGCACTCTGGCTCTGCCTCTCCTGGCCTAAGGTCTCTGCTCAGCCTCACCTCACCAGGGGACCCGAAAGGGTTGGGAGGGGCAGCTCTGGAGTTAGAAGCTGGTTTCCGGGGTTACCTAGGGCCCCTGAGCAGGTGTCTGATGGGCTTCTGCCAGGCCGGGAGTTCCTCCTGGCCCAGGCCCTGCCCCAGCAGCCCTGCCCACGCCCCTTGCTCCGCAAACAAAGGCCCTGCGTACCTGGGCTGGCAGGACACTCACAAAGGGAATCCTTTGAGGAACAGAGTAGACTTCCTCAAAGCAGGAGGCGGGCTGTCCTGGAAAGGTCTCCTGACCCAGGGTCGCCCCACCCTGGCGACCAGCCCGCAGCTCCGAGCCAGGCCCTGGGATTGCTGTGAGCCTGGCCCGTGTTCTTTACGGATCCTGCTCCAGCTCTCAGCCTGGCAGGGAAGGTCAGGACTAGAGGCCCTGGAAGGAGAAAAGATACCGAACAGCCCAGACTTTCAGGAAAATACCAGCGCTGGGCTCTTTGGAGATCATCTCGCCGGGACCGTGATGTGGAACCACATCCCGGTTGGGCACTGGGGGGTGTGCTTCAGGGGAACTCTGAATGAACGGGTGCTGCCAGTCATCGGGAAAGAACATCCACGGCAGGGAGCGTCTCGGGGCAGAGGAGTGAGCAGGACCTTCTCCTCTCCCCGGACTCACTGAGCTCCAGGGCCTGACGTGGTCCTGGTCGGGGGGTGGGGGAGCATGGCCGAGCCACGTGCAGGCAGCTGGGCGTCTTGCCGCTGCTGGGGAGGCGGCTGCAGGAGCCCAGAGCAGTGAACAGTTTCTGGGACAATCAGGATTAAGGACAACGACGGAGGAGCCGTCAGTCTCGGGGCAGGGGCCTCTGTTCTCGTCACTCTTGAGAGGGGAGCAGCCGTAAGGGAGCCATGTCCCCATGCCTCCCGAGGCCTGGAGAGCACCGCAGTGGCCCCAGCACAGAGCCACGCCCAGGGGACTCCAGGAGAGGGAGCACATTCCACCGCCTGCCCAGGAGAAGCTTCCAGAGAGCACATGAGGGAGGCAGTGCCCAGGGAAACAAAGAAACTCCAAGCGGGGCTAGTTTTCAGCAAGGGGTCCGTGCCAAGTGGGGTCTAGGTCAGTGGAGTAGGGCGCACGGGAGTCCCAGGCAACACCTCGGATCCACTTGTCGGCGTTCTTTAGATCACACACCTCGTGGCTTCAGACAACGTTTCCCTACTACATCCCACAGCTCTGGAGGCGGACTGGGTCTCCCTTGGACCCTCAGGAGGATGGTGGCTGGGGCTGGTGTCAGGTGGTGGAGGCTGGTTGTCAGCTGGGGCCTCAGCCTGGGCCGCTATGTGGCTTGGGCTTCCTCACAGCATGGCGACTGGTTCCCAGGGTGACCCTCCCAAGAGAAGTGGAAAGAGCTTTGCCACCTTTTCTCGCCCAGTTTTGGAGTCACGCACTATCACTCCCAACATCTCACGCCTGCCAGGTTCAGGAGGAGAGAGCACGGGCCCCACACTCAAAGGGAGGGGTGAGGGCGCCCCGCTATAACAAAAGCAAGTGGGGTGGGAGGTGTGGTGGCAGCCCCCTTTGAAAAATGCAACCTGCCATCTCCTGTAACTATTTATTGAACACCTGCCGGAGCCAGACCCTGTACTGAACACCGGGATACAGCAGTGCCCCAGACACAAGTCCCTGCCTTGTGGAGCTGACAGTCTAGTTAGGGAAGACAGACCCTTAGTGAAGTAAATAGGGAAACAAAAGGCAGGTGAAGTGGAGGGAAGCGCTAAAGAGGAGAAGTAAGGTACGGTCCTGGGCTGGAGTGTGCTGGGGCGGGGCTGACATACGAGCTGACCATGGAGAGGCCCGAGCTGGACCAGCCAGGGAAGAGACACTGGGTAGGAGTGTGTCTGGGCCTCGGGAAGCAGCCCAGAGGCCTGGAGGGCAGGAGTCGAGAGAGAAGGAGAGGAGTGGGAGGCAGCAGGACCAGGGTGTGCAGGGTTGTCGGTCTTTGTGGGGACTTTAGCTGATGCTCTAAGCACAGCTGGAGCCACAGAGGGGTCATGGAGAGTTTTGAGCAGAAACAGTGTACCTCTCCCTCCAAGAGCAGGACTGGAAGTTGAGGAACACGCAGCCCAATCCTCCCATGATCAGCCTCCCCTTGCACACCTCTAATGACGGGGAACTCACCCCTTTATTATTTATGGGGTTTGTCTTGTCATGAATGAAAGTAAACCTCCTTGTTGTAACTTCCCCTCATCTGGCCTGCATGGGACCATGGAGTGGGTCCCTCCCCCACCCCTGATGTTTTAAGGAGGAATGTCTAACTCTCCAAGTCTTCTCCACATAACCCCCACCCAGTTCTTTCACTAATCCACATATACCTCCACCTCCTGAATGCTCACCATACTGGTCATTAATGTCTGTTCTTTCTAAATAGGGATTAGCAAAATACAGCTCAGGGGCCAAATCAGGCCCTGAGCCTGTTTTTATAAATAAAGTTTTATTGGAACTCACCCACACCCATGTATCTGCTATTGTCTAGGTGCTTTGTGCACAGTGGAGTTGCTGCCCTGGAGAATGTATGAGCCACAAAGTTTAAAATGTTTACTGTCTGGCCCTTTGCAGAAAAGGTTTTCCAGCATCCGTCCTAACTGTGTGCACCTTATTTTCGCTCTGGCGGTGGTGCTGAAAACGGACAGTAAAGGGAAGACGAGGCAGAGAGGCCTGTTGGGAGACTAGACTGTAAAGACGCACAATGATAAAATCCAAGTACTATATTATCACGCTTTTTCTCTGCATTTGTAAAAGTCAAACATTAATTTACACAAACACATATTTTAAATGTAGACTTTCTATCCAGTTCTTTGTAAAGGTTTCTAGGGCTCGTCCTGGGTGCAAAGTGCAGATTTCGGGGTGTTTCCGTGAATATCAGCCTGACAGAGCTTCCGACCTCCCCGGGCTGGATCGAGTCCCTTCGCTCGGCCTGTGAGGAGGACAGTGGTTGGGAACAGAGCTGGGTGGTGTCCTGAGGGACAATTAAAAACCACAGACTCTTAGCACTGAAAAATAACAACATTAAAAACCGCAGCAGGCATGGGGCCCACAGGGGCTGTGTCGGAGGCTGGCAGCAGGTTGGCCTTCGCCGCCTGAGAACACTGCCCACGCCCACCGCCCGGCCGCCTCCCTGGGAAACGTGGACTCCCCCGGACTTCCCACGGCAGACGTGTTTCAGGCACCGTGGTCATGAAGCATGAAAAGAAAGCTCTGGCTTGTTTTCCAGGAAGAAAGAGAGAAAAAAAACACTGCTGTTTCCAAAGTGCATGCTGTGTCCTTAGGCTGCCTTTAAAAACAAACAAACAAACAAACAAAAACCAGCAGGACTTAAAAGTAAGCAGAAAGGCTAAAAAGAAGTGAAGGCTTTACCTTTCACTGTGGAACTTCTAGAAGCCGTTCCCCTCGGTACCTACACCGTGTGAGCTGTCTGACCCCTTCGCCCGGGTGCTGGATCGTATCTCTGTGGCAGAAACCCCCCTCCCCCCTCCCCCAGGGCCTGCGAGAGGTCTCGATGAGAGGGTGGGGGTGGGGGTTCCTGGGGAGGTAACCAGGTGCCCCAGAGTGGGGCTGAGCATGGAAGGAGGAAGGAGCAGATGACATCCCAGGCACGGCTCCGGGGTCATTGCCACCCACACTGGGATGCGGGGGTGCCGGCCAGTGTGTGGGAACTACAGGTGTCCACGCGTCTCCCGGAAACGTCATAATGAAGTCCGTGGTGAAGAACTAGGAAGAACAGCAGTGAGGGCTGCCAGGGGTACAGGCTGGAGACACAGGCAGAGGTTCAGCCTTTGGACCTTGACCTCAGAGGGCCACGGGCAGGGGGCAGAGGGGCCACAGACGACTCCACACGCAGACCCTGCTCTGGGTTCCATGAGGGGCACCCTGACCTCCCGGCTCACCTCCTTCCAGGGGTCTCTGGACACCCAAACACTCTATCATGCCGCCCAAACCTTTTCCGTGCCATGGCCCTGGCAAGGTGCCTAGAAGCTGGCACTGGACCAGATTTTCTTCTTCCTGCCAGGAATGTGCCCAGGGTCACGTTTGGTGTGGAAAGGCAGCTGTCCGCAGCCTCAACCCTCAGTTGAGGTCATTTCCTTCCTCATTTGCTCCATGAAACAACTCTCCCCAGGTTAGTGGACAGGCTGACATTGCTCAGAATGAGCCTCCAGGGAGAAGGAAGATCTGAGCACATTCCAGTGTAGAATACGGAGCCCTGGCGGGAGCTAGAAAAGCTTAGTTCAAGGAAGGTGACCTCAGGACCGGCTGTGACCTAGGCTGGCTGCGCAAACCCTCTGAGCCCATTTTCTCAGACACTCCCTTGAATCTATTGAATTAACTGACCTCTAGCATTCTAGTTTTTCTTAATAACCACAAATAGATAAGTAGTTTGTTGGCTAAGCTCTAATTTACCAGATCAGGCAGCTGGGGCCAGCTTCAGTGACCACCTGGGAGCCGCAGACTGCCTTCTCAGAAAACGGACCAGCTCAAGCGGCATAAGAACTGTCACATCTACCTACGATTCACCTCTAATCCCTTACATTCTCCTGTCCGTGTTTTCATCCCTCCATCTATTCATCCAACCGTCCATCATCCATCATTTTATCTTTTCTTTCTTCCTTCCATTGATCCATTTCGTCCAACCATTCTTTTATCCATTCATCCTTTCTCTCTTCCTTCCTTTCTTCCATACTTCCATCCTCCTTCCTTCCATCCACTCCTCAATCCTTCCATCCATCTACCTATCCAACCAACCATCCAACCAACCATCCATCTATCCACTCATATATACATACATACATTCTTTTTTTTCCTCACCCGAGGACATTTTTTGATATTTTGTTCAGATAGAGTGGGAGGAAGAGAGAGAGAGAGAAACATCGACGTGAAAGGGACACATCGAGTGGTCACCACCCACACGACCCAATCAGGGCCAGGGACAAACTGCAACGGAGGTACGTTGCAGTTTAGAGGGAACCGAACCCGGGTCTCTCCAGACCACAGGCCGACACTCTAACCGCTGAGCCAAACCAGCCAGGGCCATACATACATTCTTTTTATTCCCTGTATTGATTTTTATAGAGAGAGGAAGGAGAGGGAGAGAGAGAGATAGAAATACCAATGAGAGAGAACATCAATTGGCCACCTCCTGCATACCCCCAACTGGGGATTTGGCCCACAACCTAGGCATTGCCCTGATGGGGAAATGAACCGGCGACTTCTTGGTACATGAGTCGATGCTCATTTATCAAATCATTCTTTCTTTTACCCTTCTATTTGTCCACCCGTCTGTTTTTAGATTTATCTCTATTGTTGAAAGTATTTCAAATGTCCCTCCGTTTTCTCCCCATTAACCCCCTCCTCCCCACTCCTGCCCCCTTCGCTGCCTCCACTGCACTATTGTCTGTGTCCATTGGTTGTGCACGTATGTCCACCCATCTTTTCTCTCAATCAATACACTCATTGATTACATATTTATGAACATCTAGTCGAGCTAGATAATGATTCCTCTTAACTATTCAAATTTAGTCATGTCCAATCTGTATAAAACATGAGCCTATTCTAGAAAGATCTCATAAGGAAGAGAAACATCCAAATACTTAAGGTATAACATGAGAAATGTGTTTACAAGAAGTTGTGTGAGTCTGAGGGGGAATTGTCAACTCCGGGGTGGTTAGGACCAGTTTCACTGGATGTTCTTCAGGATAGATGTTCATCATGCAGGCGAGGTGGGCCCTGTACATTCCAGGGCAATGGACGTGCAAAGGCCCAGGGCATGGGAAGAGTGAGGCCGTTCCTGAGCCGCAAGGGGAATGCTGTATAGCAGGAAGGGAGGGCTATGGAGAGGGAGAGGCAGGGGCCCAGATTCCAAGGGCTATGCGGGCCCTGTTGAAGAATTTGGACTCTGTCCTGAGAACAATGAGGAGCCCTGGGAAAGAAAGCCATCTGACTGCAGCCGTGGGGAATGGAATGCTGTGGGTGGTGGGAGCGTGTGACTGGAGACAGACGGGTTGGGAGGTTATTCTAGTAGGTAGGAGGGGAGAGAAGATGTGGTCTGGCTGAGTGATGGAGTTCAGATGGAGAGAGTGGGTGGAGCTGAGGGTTAGTTCGGAGGTGGAGGTAGCAGGTGATGGACAGGAGATGAGGGTGGTGATGCTGAGGGGACTCCCGGAGGGTGGTCAGGGGTGAAGATACTGGAGCTGGGAGTGTGTGAGCAGAAGAAGGGGTGGGAGGGCAGGCGATGGGTTTGGGTTTAGTTGTGGAGAGCCTAAATATGAATCCTGAAGCGGGCTCCAGCTGCCAGTGTAAGCCCAGATCAAAGCACAGGCCAAGTTGGCCTTTGCTGCCTATTAGCTCGTCTGGTCTCCACTGCTGCCCTCAGACCAAGGCTGGAACTCACTCACTCATTCATTAATTCATTATTTCATTCATTCACTCACTTGTAGGCTCTAGGATACACAGCCAACTGGCCATCCAAGTCCCTGGCTTCCTAGGGGCAGCATTCTGTTGATAGCAACTGCCACTGGTCAGTTTAGGAGTCTAAGAGGTAACTCAACCTGCCAAAGCTACGCAGTCAGCAGGTGGCCAGGCCAGAGCCCAAGCTGAGACTCCGAGGAGCTGCTGGGCAGGGGAATGGAGCTGAGTGAGGGCTGCTGACTCAGCTCTACAGGAAGACCGAGGAAGCTCCAGGACTATCCCAGCTGCTGGGTGACTCAGCAAATGGCTTTGCTGCTGCAGCCCAGAGCAGAGAAGGGGCCCAATGAGACAGCCAGGTGTCTGTGTCCAGAGCTTCCACTGCCCACCCGGAGACCACTCAGTTTCCTTTCCCTCTTCCTACTGGAACTGCCTCCCCCACCCCTCAACCCATCCTGTCTCCGCGGCTTCCTGCTCCCAACCCTATGTTCTCACCACGCCCTCGCTTGTCCCTCGGCAAGTGGCTCTTTTCTTAGCCAGACCCTGGACTTCTGACTGCTTTTGCCCTGGACTATTTATAGGGTCTGAGAAATGTCACTTGGCCACTGAGTGGCCTGCATTACCTTCTCTGTAAAATAAGGCCACCTGAGCTTATGCATTGGCACAGGCTTTGTGAACCATGGCAGACTTGTCAGGGTTTGCTTGGCTGAGCAGAAGCTGAGGCCCCAACCATGATAACAGATGCTCACATTTCTTGAGCCCTCGCCATGTCTAAACTTTTCCCCAGTATTATCCCACTTTATAGTCACAATATAGTCACCGAAGTAGGTCCTGTTACTATCCTCCTTGTCTGTAGCTGAGGAAACTGATGCACCGATAGGTTAAGTAACTTATCCAAGGTCACACAGCTGTTAAGTATGGGGTCTGGGTTTGAATCTAGACTATCTGGCTCTAATGTTCACATGCTTGTACACTGTGTTATGTTCTCTCTCAAGGCTCTGTCTTGGGCACTGCCTTTTAAATAAGGAGCAAGACCACACTAGCCATGCGGGAGGGGCGTGGGGCAGGAGCTAGGCATGGTCAGTATGGAGAAGAAATGACCTGGGGACATGGGACTGGTAGGGATTCTTAGAATCCCTCTTCCCTCCTCTCCATCTGGTTAACTCCTACCCACCTCTTAGGACTTAAGAGTCTTCTTCCTGGATCGGCACCCCACCCCCCACCCCACCCCTGTGCTTCTGGAGTGCAGATGATTATCCCTCTCATAGGTGATTGATGACCACACTGCATCGAGCACCTTCTCGGCACCGAGCATATGTATTTGACACATTCTCTCACTGAGTCCTCACAGCCCCTGTCAGTACTTGGCTTGGTGGGCAGGGACCTCGGGGGGCAGGAGCAGAGCCCACTGGAGCCAGCTTGAGAGAAAGAGAGCATTTGGGGGAAGCCCCGTGGTGTGTGGGGGAAACCTGGTCTCACAGAAGATTGCAGTCAGGCACCAGAAAGATGCAAGAACCCAGGTATCTCCTCTACGTCTTTCTCTTACACTCGGGGGCCACGGTGTCTCTTTAATATGTCTCTCTATGAGACCCCTGGGACAGAAATCTGCTCTGCGTAGGGAACTTCTCTTGGTCAGTACTGTTCAGACATACAAGGGCTGTCCTGGCAAAGAGTGACGATGGGCAAGCAGCGGGGGTAACTCGGAGGAGTGCACGTTCTGGTGGGAGCTTGGCCCTCACAGACCTTTTAAGTGCCCAACCCATTCAAGCCACTAGGCTCTGATACCAGAATCATATTTCCAAATGCCTCAACGTCTCCACTGGGATGTCCAATGGACATCTCGAGAAGAACACATCGGAACTGAGCTCTTGTCTGTCCCCCGAAACCTGCTCCTCCCTCAGCTTTCCCCACCTCATTGATGGCAACTCCGTCCTTCCAGTTGCTGGGGCCAAAACTTCAGTCATCTTGACTCCTCTCTCTCATCCCCATTTGATCTTTCTGCAAATCTTGTTGGTTCCACCTTCAGAATCTATCCAGAATCTGACCTGTTTCTTCCATTGCCCTGGCTACCAACCTGGCGCAAGCAAGCTACCATCATTTCTCATCGGGGTAACTGCAGAGCCCCCCCCCACCCCCACCCCCAGCTAATCCCCCTGCCTCTACAGTCCCTTCTAAACATAAGTCAGAGAATCTTCTTCCTCCCCTCTAAAGCCTGCCTTGGCTCCCATCCCGGTCAGAGCAGAAGTTGGTCATTACATTGGCTCCCTTGATCTGGTTCTCTCTGGCCTCCTTCCGGACCGGTCCTGGCTGTTCGTCCAGCACACCAGGCACAGACCCCTTCTCATGGCCTCTGCTCTGGCTGGTGCCTCAGCCTGGAGCCTCTTCCCCCATGTCTGCTAGGCCAAGTCCTTCATCCACTTCAAGTCTTTGCCCAGGTCACTTTCTCAGTGAGCCCCCACTCTGACCTCCACATTTAACACTGCAAATGCCCCTCAGCACATCCTGGTTGTTCTCAATCCTTCTTACCCTGACAGTTTTTCTTTTTTTTCCCATAGAAATTATTACTTTTAATGTACGTTATAATTTTAAATTACTTTATTTTAAATTTTTTTCTTTATTGATGTGAGAGAGAGAGGAAGGGAGAGGGAGAGAGAGAGAGATAGAAACATTGATGAGAGAGAACATCGACTGGCTGCCTCTTGTATGCCCCCCACTGGGGATCGGGCCCACAACCTGGGCATGTGCCCTGACCGGGAGAATCCAACTGGCAACCTCTTGGTGCATGGGTCGACACTCAACCACTAAGCCACACCGGCTAGGCAGTTACTTTATTATGTATTATCTGTGTTCATCCTCTATACTATAAGCTCTCTGGAAACGTTGACTTTATTTTTTCTGTTCACTGTTACATCTTAAACATCTATAATAGTGACTGCTTCAACACTGGTACTCAGTTCATCAATATAATGATGGAGAAATGAGCTGCAAGAAAGTCAGCAGCCAGGGCCCTTGGGATGTCTCTTGCAGCTGATCAGGGAGCCTGGGGGTCTCCCTTCATACCTACCCGGGCAGAGTCGGCCCAGCTTCTCTCTTTACCTGCCCTCTCTCCCCCTCCCCCACTCTCATGTACCCTGGAGGGCAACACGTTCTTAACTGTATCCGTGGAGGTCTTGGGCGTGGGGTTTGAGGGTAAAGAAAGGAGAAGCCCTTTTCTCTTAGTATTTAACACCTTTTGACATACTATATAATTTACTTATTTATTATGTTATGTTTCTAAATTTATTCTTCATTATTCATCACATTCTCAAAAGGCTTTTTGATTCTAAATGGTTGAGAACCACTTATCTCGATTATCCTGCTGTTTTTCTTGTAGCCAGCAGGGTCCTGGGCTCCCAAGCCCAGAAGTTTCTCACCAGGCTCCCCTTGGGTCTGTGACTGCAGTCTGTACCCAGTTGGAGAAGTGACAGTCAGTACTCTGGACCTCAGCCAGCACCCCCAGACTCTCTCTTCCCAACCCCACCTGGTGGTCCCCAAACCCCACAGACCCACCCTTCCTCCCCTCAGGTCTGAGCCTGAGCTGTGCCCTTTAGGATTAACAAGAGCAAAATGGTGGCAAGGAGGTTGCTGTGGTGCTCTCCGTGGTCCTGAACCACATCACTGGTCCCTGCTCCGGGTGAGGTTGTTGCTTTGGGAAGCAGAGGGGAGGAAAGGGGAATTGTGTGGCTCTAGAGGACCCCTCCCCCTCCAGACTACACTTATCTTTCCTAGAACTCTAATCCTGCTCCTCTGGCTTATATTAAACCTTCTTATCTTGGAAGTCATGGCTGAGTTGTCACCTCCTCAGGGAAGTCTTCTTGGGCTCAGCAAAACTGAGGGTGGTCTTCTCTGTGTTCACTTCCCATATTCCAGTGTGTGAGCACCACCTGTCCAAGCCCATCATTCAGTCATAAGCTTCTAGTCTGTCTCCCACACTGCTATATCCCTAACACATAAACAATGAGAATACATTTTGGTTGGACAAATAAATGAACTTATGAAATGCCCTCATGGTTTGTTCCTACCTTTGGATTAAACCAGGACCACTATGCCAGGCTCTCTGGACTAAAAACAAGAAAGAGAAATAAGAGGTTGGCATGGTCCTTTCCCTAAGGAACACCTGACAGGTGGAGGATATAACAGTGGCTGACAACCTAGGTCCCATTTTACACATGGGAAGGCCAAGGCTCAGAGAAATGATGCAATTCTATAATCACAGCTCAGGAGTGACCGAGGTGAAATGAACCCTACCCCTAGGCTCTTGACCTACCTGTCCCCTGCCTATACCATCACCTCCCCCTCTAGATTGCAGTTTATGTCCCTGTGTAATGAAGACATTGGGCTAAAGTCTCTCTAAGGAAATTGTCCAACTCCAAGATTTCATGGAAAACTAGGACCATGGGCTTAGTCTCTATTCTTTAGGGCCATTAAGATTGCACAAGGAAAGCCCTTTGCTTCTAGTGAGTGGTTATAGTGTCCAAGTTACTGGCCAGAACACAGAGTGGGAGGCCCCTTCTTCCAAGAGCTGGATACTCAGCAGCAACCACAGAGACACCAAAATGCCTGGACAGTCAAGACCCGTGGGAAGAGGGGGAAGGTGTGATATGGCCCAGCCTGACCTCAGTCTGGTCAGTGTCCAGAGCTCCCAAGATAGCCCACATCTCACCTGCTGATGGGTCACAGGAACCTGGGGAAATTCTGTTGTCACCAACCTGGGGACCTTCACCTGCAGGTTCTGAGGGGTGGGAACTCTAGGACCTGAGTTAATGTCAGTTTTCGCTTCTCGGAATTATCCCGCGTGTCCACCACACAACCACACAAGTGCGTGTCTCTGCTTCTGGGACAGTCAAAGCCTGGGTTCTACTAGGCTTTAATAATCAAAAGTGGACTATAATGAGCAGTTACTCAGGAAAGACTGTTTGCTGAAGGGACAAGGGTTTTGAAAACATGGAGTCCATAAGAAAAGAAGGAGCTATGTAGGTCAAAGGTAGGAGATTCCTGGTTAAGCCAGGACCTACCAACCCTGAAAGGGGTCCTTGGTCTCCTGCTGGGAACTGAGGCTCAGTCAGCTGGGGGAGGGCGTGTAGGGGTAGAGCGAGAAGCAAGATGGGCCAGTGGGACCCTGTCAGGGAAGGCTAGAAGGTCAAGGACTAGCTTTGTGTCCTTCTCACACTGGGGTTTTTGGGAAGGGAGCAAGCACAGCTCCCCAACGAACCCCACCTACCACTACATCTGGGGGAAGGGGAGGCAGCCAGTGGGGCCCTACCCAGACTCCCATTGTTTCCCTGCATCCCTCTGGCTCTCATCCCTCCGTTCTCTGGGGCTGGCCTACCAGTAGCTCGTCCCGTCTGCAATGTCCTCTGGGGCAGGTGCCTGCTGGACTCACAGCTGAGCCCAGGAGAGAACCCAGGGGAGACAGGAGGCCTGTGTGACATTGGACCAGGCACCTCTCTGGCCCAATGTGCCACATGTGAAATGGAACAGACTAAATATTCCCTGAGGGTCCATGGTGCCAGCCATGCCAGAGCCCCCATCCGAGGTTCGGTGGGGGGAGGACTGGGTCCCCACAGAGGCCAAGCTGGCCCGGAATGCTGGCAGCAGCCGCAGCTGGCCGCCCACGCACAGGCAGGCAGGCAGGAGGCCGGGTGCCGCAGCCTCGTTGCCAAGCACAGAGAACTTTCCACTGGGTCCAGGTTTCCATCACCATGGCAACTGCTGCGGGGTGGATGCAGAATGCCTCAGAATTCCGGGGAGATTACAAGGGGGAGGAAAGAACAAGAAAGTGAGTCCTGAGCAGATCCTGAGTGGACAGGGCCAGGATTCAAGTGGCTCCCACACTTAATCTCTGCCCTCTTTATTCCCCTTCCCCCTCTTCTCCCTCTTTTAATGTTTCTCTGTATCCTTTTCTCCTTTCTCTAGGTCTCTCTTTCCCTGCTCCCCTCCCTAAGCACTTGCTCTCAGGAGCAGTGGCTAACATTTACTTAGCACGGATATGTCAGGCACCGTTCCACGTGTTTTACACGTGGATTCATTTAATCCTCCCACCCCTGTGTGGTAAATGCTATGACCATCCCATTTTGCAGATGGGAAAGTGAAGGCCCAGGGAGGTTGGGTAACTTGCCCAGCTCACATAGCAAGTATGGATTCAGGAATTTGCTTGGCCCTGGCCAGTTTGGCTCAGCGGTTAGAGCGTCGGCCTGCGGTCTGGAGAGACCCGGGTTCGGTTCCCGCTAAGGGCATGTACCTTGGTTGCAGTTTGTCCCCGGCCCTGGTTGGTCGTGCGGGTGGCAGCCACTCGATGTGTCCCTTCACGTCGATGTTTCTCACTCTCTCTCCCTTCCTCTCTCTCCCTCCCATTCTATCTGTACCAAAAATGGAAAAAATATCCTCGGGTGAGGATAAAAAAAATAAAATAAAATTAAAAAAAAGGAATTTGCTTGGACTTTAGTGACTGTACGCTCAGCCACTATGGTGCCTGGAGGCTCTCCCTTATCTGAGAAATTCCAGGAGCTGCTAATAAAATGCAGGTGGGGGGCCGATAGGGGACATAGGTAGTACATGCCCATGCTCCGGAGACACCACAGGGTCCTCCCCACTCTCTCCTCCCCTCTGTCTGTACTTCATACTGACCTTCCTGATTGAGGGGAGGGCCCAGGGCAATGCCAGCGCCCACACCTCCTGGGCACTGCTGTTGGCTGAGTGCTCCAGCGTTGGCTGACCAGTGCTTGCTCTTAGGCCCAGGGAAGGTTCTTGGCCTACAGAGGGCGCTGGGAGGGCCGGGAAGCCAGAAACCCACGTGCCATTCCCACCAGCACCAACTCCTTCCTCCAGGGTGCCCTGGGGAGAGAGAATCTGACCAGAGAGCCTGGCCTAGGCCACACCATGATCCCGCAAGAGAATTACTCAGAATTCCCAGGAGGCTCCGCTGCTCTCCTCGAAACCTCCACGGTGACAGTGCAGGGCTAGGGGGAGATAATGCATGAAGATGTCGTGAAAGCAGCAAAGATAGCAGCCCAGCCAGTCACGTGGCATGACCTCCATGGTGAGCCCCTCAGCCAAGGCTCATAAAGACCAGAACAAACTGGGGACTGGGAAAGAATCGCTTCAGCTCTGGGGACAGAGCATCACCTCTTTATGGCTTTAAAGATAGTCGACTTCTTTCCAGACTGGCTCTGCCTGTTCCTCACGCCCTCCTGGCTTTTTCATCCTTGTGGCTCATGCTCTTCTACCTACTACCTTTGGTGTGATTTTTGTCTTCTGATAGCTCTCCATATTGTCCCACACTCTCTCCAGATCTCGGGCTCAAATTCCCAAGGCAGAGCCCTCCCTCCGGACCACCCCATTGGCTGCTGGCCAGGACTGGCTGCTCTGAGTCTGGTGCTTCCCCCAGTCCAATCACCTGTGGTCAGGAAAGCCAGGTCACATGTTCCTGAATATTGTTGCTGGAATAGTAGATGCATTTCCTCTTTGTTTAAGCCATTGGAGGGTTCTTTTATATGAGCAGCCGCCTCACTAACTTAAAGTTGGGCCTCATGCCCTTAGTGATGAGTCAGTTGCTTCTCGGCTTCAGAATGGCCAGTTGAGTTGCGGTGTCTGTTACTTGCAGCCAAAAGCTTCTGGCTGGCAACCCCATTTCTTAGGTATATTGAAAGATTGAACGAGTCAGACCAGTTCAAGGTCAGTCATGACCTTACGGAAGTGAGGTAGGGGATCCAAAATGTTGTCCCAAGAAATCTGGACATCCCACTTCTGTTCGTGAGCTTCCTTCCAGCGGCCAGCCAGAAGCGACATGGGAGGCTTGCATTTCAATCCGCAGTCATTGCGGTTGTGCCTTGCCCCAAGGTGCCTCTGCTGCAAAGGACCAGAGAATCAGCTCATCCAGTGTCCTCCCACCATCTGGCCACCGGAGGACACGAACCAGGTTCTGAATGCTCAGTCCTGGGCCAAGGCCCCTATTTGAGGAGCCAGATTTCTATCACCCATATGGGGAGGGGCACATATCTGCAGATAGAGGCCTCCTCACCCCAAGTTCCAATCAAGCCAGCCCTACAAATGTCTCCCCGACTCCTGGAGTCTCATGATCAAAGGGACTATGGCTGCATCTCCGATGTCTTATTTATGCCTCACTATGTGGGCGGGATGTACTAGCTCAGTACTGGGCACCAGGAAAGGTGGGAAGACAGGGCCGTCACGAGAGGCAGAGAACTTCCAGCGCAAGACTGAGCTTTACAGAGCACCCAGCACAACTCCCCATCTTTCAGCCTCTGCTCGCACACATCTGATGGCACAGAAGCATCCCTTTGTTGTGTTATGGGGTCTCCACTGGCATGAATGAAAATAGCCTCTTTATAATTTCCCTTATTCTGGTTATCCCTCTGGACCACTGAGTGAGCGTGCCTCACTCCCCACACTTTATTCCACCCAGTTCTTTTACCAATCCATCTATGCCTCCAACCTCCAGAACGTTCACCTGACCAGTCATTGATGTCTGTCTTATTTCTAAAGTAGGGGTTGGCAAACGAAAGTCCAAAGACCAAAGCTGGCCCGCTACTTGTTTTTATAAATAAAGTTTTATTAGAACACAGTCATACTCATTTGTTTACTATTGTCAATGGCTGCTTTTGTGCTGCCAAGGTCAAGTTGAATGCTGAAATAGAAGCTTAAAACATTTACTACCTGGCCAGTTATTGAAAGTGTTTTCTGACCCCTCTTCTAAAGCATTAGTGATCCCCTAAGCAGCACAGGAGACGCCAGGTAAGGCCTGACCTTCAGGATGACACCTCCCTTCCCCCTCCTTGGACTCTGCGTGTGTCTGCTTGGTGCAGCTTCGGATGCTGTGGGGCTCCAAAAAAACCCATCAGCAAAAATGCCCAGATCACTTTTGTATAGTCTAAAGCTAAGTCCTGTGGCCAAAACAAGCTCCCTCCACCCTTGAGTTTTGCAGGACTTGCATTTATCTTAGTTCATTTCCCTTTGTTGCCTTTGTCCTAACATCTTGCCTTTTAGAGACTATTTTGAACCATGAGAATCGCATTCATTTATGAGCCAGCCTTCCCAGTTTGTTTCCCATATCTTTGTTCAGCTTCCTTTCTGTGGGTTTATCCAAATCACTGATTTTAGGAGAGCCCTGGAGTATGTCACTATAGACCTCCTTTCTGGTTGTCATTGATCTACCACTTAATCAATGCTCCTCAAGCATCAACCTGCTGTGACCCATCTTGTAAGTTTCCATTTTACCATATTATCAGTAAAGTAAGAATGTTTAGGGATATGTTGTCAAATATTTGGTGAATTTATTTTCTCAAGGATTGCTGCCCACCTCTCAGAAAATAGTGGGGACTTTGGAAATCACCTAGCTGATCCTCTTTTCTCACAGATGGTGGAATTGAGATCCAGAAAAGTGACTGATAAAGATAAAAAACAAATTGGTGCCCTGGCTGGTTTGGCTCAGGGGTTAGAGCGTCGGCCTGCAGTCTAGAGAGACCCGGGTTTGTTTCCCACTAAGGGCACATGCCTCGGTTGCAGTTTGTCCCCGGCCCCAGTTGTCGTGTGAGTGGCAGCCAGTTGATGTGTCTCTCTCACATCAATGTTTCTCTCTCTCTCTCCCTCCCTCTCTCCCTCTCGCTCTATCTGAAGATGAATGCAAAAGTGTCCTCAGGTAAGGATACAAAAAAAAAAAAAATGAGTTGGTGCTAGAACCAGGAGTAGGGTGACCTTTCCATGACACCTTGATTATTCAGACTGTGTATTAGTTAGTGTAAGTAACTTCTATAACAAATAGGCCCCAACATGTAACAGATCACTGCAACTGAAGTCATTTCTGTTCACACTAGTCCCAGGGAGGTATGCAAGGTGGTTTGGTCAGCTGACCATCCACTATCCTTCAGAAACCCAGTCCCCTTCCATATTGTGGCTCTGCTATCCTGTCATAGTCTGCCTCCAGCTGATAGAAGAAACAGAGTCCTGGCCCAGTCAGAAAAATTCTACTTCTACTTTGCTGAAATTTCAAATGACTTTTTTCCTGGCTTTCACTGCTCCCCTCATCCTGCCCTTGAGCCATTCCTCCAGACCTCAGCCTTCTCTTGGCCTTTGTTCCACATATTCAGCCCCTCTGCCCATCCAGAAGGGCCTGGTATAGAATCAGGGCTGGCCAGGTGGGCAGGGCTGCAGTCCAAGTCGCCAAGCAAAGGGAGGCTGGGTTCGCTGAGCAGCTGGTGTGCGTCCAGTCATCATCCATTCTGCAAGGAGGAAAGGGGGGCCTGTTTCCTCCATCCTGTGGCAGGAGAGAACAGGAAGCAGCAGCTGGCAAGTTCACAATTGGAGTCTACCCACACAGAATCACAAATCCTTCTCTCCAAATTTAAATGTGCCTGGTGCTAGGCGTAAGAAGCAGTTCCTACCCCGAGGAGAACCAATCAGCCTAAGGGGTCTGTCAACTGGGTCCTCTAAGAGGTGGTCTTCTTTGTCACCACTGCTGTTGTGGCTGAATAGATTGTGAACCCCTGGCCCCCATTTTTAACATTCTATCCACCAGGCCCCTTCCCTGCTAGTAGTTTTCTGGGAATCTACGTTGGTCAAGTCTGGGTCTTACTCCTAGCATTTGAGGTCTTTCTCTTCTGGTCCGCCCCCCCCCATCTCTCCCGACATCCTCTCAGGCCATGTTCTTTCCTGAGGCAGCATGGCATCACAGGTCTTTGGACTCATGAAATTCCTGGTTCTGCCTCTTACTGGGGGTATGAGCAATCTCTCTGTGACTCGGTTTCTTTATCTGTAAAGTACAATGAATGATAAGTAGTTGGCAGGGATATTGTATGGGTTACGTGAAATGAAGGTATGGAAGAGAGCCTAGTGCAATGCTCTATAAACGTCCCTCTTCTCTGTGCCTTTCTCACCTGGGTTCCCATGGATTCCTCTTCCTTCATCAGCTGCCACTGTCACCTCAAGGTCTGCCTCCGATGTCCTCCAATGACTGCTGGAGGCAGGCCTCTGGCCAACCCATTCCCCGGTCTCCTCTCTGCTGGTTGGTGGGGAGTGGTTATGTATCTGTAACCTGAATAAAATACAAGGTTCCAGGGGAATCAGTCTCTGCATGAAGGCGCACTCAAAGACAGTCTAGCAAAGACAGTTCTATCCTTACTCTTGAGTCTTGAAAAATAATCAATTCATAACCCGTAGCAGACTTGTCTGAAGTTCCTTTGCATCTCCCAAGTTCTCGCACACCCTGAAGTGGCAGCTCCCACAAGCCCACCCCAGCCCGGCCCCTACAGGTTTGCTTTTGTTCTCTTCCCCTCTAGTGCTTTATTACATAGATTGCTAGGTGGGGGAGGGGAGCATGGACACTCACAGATTAATACGTCTTGTCCTCCTCATGTGTGTTTGGGTTTCCAATGGGTATCTCCCTCATCTAATTGTAAACTCCAAGAGAAAAAGACTATGGGGTTTGACTTTATATTTTATATCATTTCAAACAGACAGAAAATTTTCGAGAATAATACAAGGTTCTCCCTTATATCCTTGACCCAAATCTTTCTCCCAGAGAGAGAGAGAGAGATTATTATATATTGCAATGTTTATATATACATTTTATATACATAACAAAAAAAATTTTTCTGAAATCATTTGCAAGTAAGTTAGAGATATCATGCCCCTTTATCCCTATTCAGAGTGAGTTTCCTTTAAAAAAAATCAGAAAATTAAACATTTTAGCAATATACTATCATTTACTCCATAGTCAATATTAGAATTTCATCAACTGTCTCGATAATGCCCTTTGCAGTTCTTTTATTTTCCCAGTTCAAGATCCAACCCAAGGTCTTAAATTGTGTTTAGTTGTCACAGGAAATATTTTATATGTTATATGTTTTTTCCCTGAATCCTTATCCCTACCAAGCAGTGCCTAACACAATGCTGTGCATTTAGTGCAATTCAACAACTACTTTGAATTGAATTAGAAACAAAAGGTTTAATAGTAATAATAATTGCAGCTTCTCAAACCTTATGGCAAACACTGTTTATTATGTGGCCAACAGCCATTCCCCTGAGTTGATGGATGTAGTGGTGGTTGGTTGGAAAGATGGTTGAGTGGACAGATAGATGATGGAGAGAATGGTGGGTCAATGGGTGGGTAAGGAATAGTTGGATAGAGGGATGGATGGATAATGGATGGGATGAGGTATATGCATAAATAAGTGGAGGAATCAGTGAATTTGCAGATGGTTGCATGGTTAAATGGGGATAACTGGTGGGTGAGTGCTGTTTGTACTCAAAGTCATTATGATGTAATGGATGAAGTGCTCAGATGGGAATCAGAAGCCCCTGGTTCAGGCTGCAGCTCAGGGCTACCAGCTGGGACCTCCACATCCTTTGTAAAACAAGGTTCCTGGACTCATTGGCATTTTTATTTCTTGCGGTTTGACCAATTCCTGTCTCAGAAGCATTAAGTAATGTCCTCCAATGTCATGGAGCCATTGACTGATAGAGCCCAGATTTGAATCTGGGCAACCTGACTCTAAACAGTATTCTTTTTAACTATTCTGCCTCATTGCCACCACTGGGACATCGGAAGGAAAGTTGGAAGGCCAGGGGCTCCTTGTTCCCCGGTACCCAGCCCCCATCCCCTGTCCCACCAAACCACCGTCCTAGCCAGTCACTCCGAGGCCCTGTACCAGGACGCACCTGGGCATGTTCCACACATTCTGCCTCACCCAGAGCCCAGGGGATGACGCAGGTGGCATTTTCCACAAGCCCCTCCCTGCTCACTTTCCTTCCAGCTCAGCCTTTCCATTCCCAGTCCCCGGCGCCCTTTGTCACCCCCTCATCCCCACACTCTGCAGCTTGCAAGACTTCCTGCCTCCTCCAAGCAACGCAGGAACCCGGGAGATGTGCCACAGCTCCGAGACCTGGCTCCTTTCCAGCCACGTGGAAGGGGAAGTTCAGCGCCGACCCACACGGACAGGAATGGGCTCTGCTTCCACGGATACCAGGGACACGTAATTCTCAAGGTACTTTCAGAAAAGCATCACTCGCCTCCTGGATCCCACAGCGGGAGGCCCAGCAGGTGCTGAAGATGACGGCAAACAGGGGCACCAAAAATAAATGAGGAAAAACAAAGCATCTGAGAGATTTTGATATGTAATAGAGCAAAAGCACCAGCAAAGTGATAGTCATGAAAAAATCAGAACTCAGCTGGACTACGATATTTCCAGTATTGCTTTAAGTTCATCTGACTTGTGCAGTGGCCCACACACAGTGTCTTCATGGGGCACTGCTCGGGGGAGTTTTGAGCAGTGAGACTGGTTGGACTTAGCTGACCAGGGCAGGAAAAGCTGAGGCCTGGGTCCCTGATACAGGCATTTTAGGAGTCTGCTGACATGAATGCCAGAGAAGCCATAGGGCCGCCTCCCCCAGCCGCAGGTCCCTGCAGCTCAGCTTGCCTAGGCCCACACCCCGATCAGCAGTGGTCGTCCCCACTCCCACACACAGTTCTTGGAGCCAGAGCAAAAGGTGAAGGCAAGGACGGGCATGTGTGTGACATGTCCAAGGTCACATAGCCAGTTCCAGACTCAGCCAAGACGTGAACCTTATGTGGTAGGAAATGCAGGGCCAGTGTAACTTACGTCATTTGTACCACTGCAAAAACAGGAGCCTTTACTGAGAGCTGTCCCTGGCAGTGACCCAAAGTTGTAACTAGGCCAAGAGTTTGCGCTGAGACTTAAAGTTGGACAAAAGGTCAATGTGTTATTGCCTCACCCTTTTGCAGACATTAGCCAGCCTTCAGTCTCTATGAAAGCATGTATCTGATGCATCTGCATACCAGGTGCTCGTTCTTCTCTCAAGCTAGTAACCCTTGCAAGCACCAGCTCTGGGCTAGAGGCCCCTAGAAGACATGTAAACCAAGAATTCACAGCCCAGTTTGTGACTGGGACAGGGTTTATGCTAAGTGTCCTGGGAGCATAGAGAAAGAATGACTCATTAATTTTGCCTGAGGAGGTTGGAGAAAGTCTCAGCAGGAAGCTGACATTTTGAGCTGGGTCATGAAGAGAGAAAAATGAGAGGAAGAAGCCATGTTTATTGAGCATGGTATTAGTTAGGGTAAAGCTAGTTGTTGTACAAAGCAAACCCCCAAATGGTCAGTGGGCCAAATGTGATAGAAGTTTATTATTTATTCATGTAAAATTCCAAACTGTGTTTCTGATTAATCAGTGACTCTCCTCCATGTGGTGACTCAGGGACCCAGTCTCCTTCCACATTGCAGCTCCATCATCCTCACCTTGCTTGTCTGCATCAAGGTGAAGAGCATGGACAATTACAGTTTGCTCTGGGCCTTCCCTGGAAGTGAAACACATCATTCTGATCACATGTTATCAGCTAACACACAGGCACATGGCCACACCTAACTGCAAGGAAGAGTGGAAAATGCTATCTAAGTCTATGCCTAAAAAAGAAGGAATGAGTTTTGTGAGGAGTCATAACAAACACTTCTTAATTGTGCTGTCTCTGTAATTGTGATACTCTTCTCAACAAGCCTATGAGGGAAGGCATGATTATCATTTCCATTTTACAGATAAAAAAGCTGAGACTTTGAAAGATTCTGCAACTGACCCAAAATCACAGAACTGGTAAGTGGCTGAGCTGTGATTCAATACCAGGTTGGTCTGTGTGTGACCAAGTCTCATTCACTTTCGTAATACCATCCAGCTTCATCTATTCCCAAGGAAAAGAAAGAAAAGAAACAAACATGAAGATGGATGAAGGAGATTGAAAAACCATTGGAGGGTGAAGCAAAGGAAGCAAAAAGGGGACATATTTTGAAGATGATAACACAAGGGTGGTGAAAGAAGAGAAAATGCAAAGTGAAGTTCATAACAATCTGTCGTTCATGCTGTCATTTATGTATAGGTCATGGCTACCTCAACAGGACTTAAGAACGGGCCCCACTAATCTCACATATGACACAGAAAAATCTTAAATAAAATGTTAGAAAACAAACAAAAATACCAACAAACAAAAACCAACAGCACGTTTAAAAATAGTACATGGTGACTAGTTAACATGGGTTGGGAATATTTTGTTACACAGCATTATTTTGGCAATAGCTGCCTAATACACCAACGGATAAAGAGCTTGCTTGGTATGCTGCAGCAGCTATTAAAAGACCTGGCTTTTAATCCAGCTCCACCATTAACTATCTGTGGAACCTTTAATCTCTCCAAGGTTCAGGTGCTTGCCCCAGGGAATCTCTCCGCTTATTTGGGAAATACAAGTCCAGCTGGGCCCACTCATCTAAAGATCACTCCAGCCAATGACCATCTAAGACCCATGCCTCTGACTTTGTAAATGTTGACCCAACAAGCGACAGGTAGGTAGGGTCCATTTAGAAGGATTATATGCCCTTCAGAGCATCTGTTCATTTGATCTCTTACAATCAAGCTTAGACTGTCTACCATGTGTAATACTCTACACAGATCACCTATTTCGAACTTACCCTACATGAAGTGTGTTTTAGAACTGTTTGTGTTTCTGAGCATGTATTTATTAATCAAACAATTACCTGTGGATATTTTTTAAATGTTTATTTGGTCAACCAACGGTTTAATGGGTGTAAAAATGGCTGAATCGTGTGAGAACTCTGGAAAACCATAGACGAAATGCTAACCGCAGAGAAGCAAGGACATAAATTATTATGGATGCAAAAGCTAATTTTCTTGAAAGACAATAATAAAATTGTTATCAAGATCTTATGTAAAAGTTAGGAAAGAAAGATCTGTGAATGTTTCCTTTACAAATGAACCTCTAGATCATCCTGGTCAGGTGGCCACAGTGTGTGTGTTTTGTGGGGAGGGTAATGGCAGTACCCCTCCCATTAGTGTTTCAATGTTTGGTGGTAGTTTGGTTTTGCCCCGGTAACTGGGTTTGCAAACTCTGGGGTTTTTTTTATTAAATCTACTCTCACCAAGTGCACAGATGGCTTTCAAAGACTCCTGCAAAGAATCTATGGGCTGAAGAGAGTACTAACCATGTAAGCTCAGGAGAAAAACAAGCAGATGACAATGCTGAACCTCTTCTCTTCTGAGGACAACCCTCCCTTTCAGCTGCACTGAGATAAAACCAGCGACAGATCCAACAAGCAATTACCCCTTGCCCCCAATTTGAAATTCTCAAGGGGACTATTTGAAGAGTGGGTTTCTTTCCATCATTGTAAATGAAGGCCCTGCACTAAGCTATAATGGACCTTGTGATTTTAACTCCTGATTGCAGTGCTTATGGGCTCTTCGATGTACATATTTGGAGGGACCCGTGGTCAAGAATTTGAACGGGTAGGGTACATGATCAGAAAGTTTGGAAGCTAGTTTACGATGGTCAGGCAGGCGTACAACATCAGGAAATGAGAAGAATGTTTGGAACTGAGACCAGGAGAGGCTGCTTAGCTGAGGGTCACTTCCTGGCAACTTTTTGTAACCTCTCCAGGCTTCAGGTTTCTGTAAAATGTGGGGAATGATGTACCTACTTCACAGAGCTATGATACGGATTTCTGAGTTCGTAGCACCTAAAACAATGTCGGCTCATAGGAAACGCTCCCTAAGGGTTTGTTGTACAAGTTGCAAAGTCCCAGAGGACTGAAGTGGAATCACTGGCGATGAGTGAGCGACATGCCAGAGCATAGCCTAGCATGTCCCCTGTGTGAGCTACTGGGATCAAGAGTCAAACACGAGTCTGGCCAATGTGGCTCAGTGCTTGAGCGTCGACCCATGCACCAAGAGGTCGCCAGTTCGATTCCCGGTCAGGACATATGCCCAGGTTGTGGGCCCGATCCCCAGTGGGGGGCATGCAGGAGGCAGCCAATCGATGTTCTCTCTCATCGATGTTTCTATCTCTCTCTCCCTCTCCCTTTCTCTCTCTCTAAAATCAATAAAGGAAACAAATTTTTAAAAAGAGTCCAACATGAGTGGCAAATGCAGGCAGATGGCAGGCTGGGTCCAGCTACTGCAACTATCCTTGGGCTCCCCTCCCATAGGATGTACATGATGTCATCTACTCTGTCAGGCCCCACACTGGCTCCTGGGATGGGAGATGAATAAAATTCAGATGCTGCTGGAGCTCCCAGCCTGGTGGTGGAGACAATGATACCATCAGACAGGACGACCCAGTGAGAGGGGGCTGGGGCCGGGGCTGGGTAAGGACTTTCTTAGGTCTGTCTGCTTCCCTCCCTCTGGCACGGAGAACTCTCCTGCTGACCTGGGCTCCCTCCTCTCTCCTCCACCTGGAGCTCAGGGCGTCAGCCCCCATAGCAACCAGAACCCCTAAGGGAGAGCGCTGATCTCAGCTGAAGTCACCAGTTGGGGCAAGGAACCTGAAGTCAGATGAAGGTGGTAAGAACCCAGAAGCAAAGGACACAGGGAACAGTGGCACCCCAGTGCACCTGCCTGGGCTTTCCAACAGGGAGATCTATTATTTATCCAAGTGGTGTGGGCTGGAAGTCAATTTGTTTTACAAAAGCCCAGAGGGGTTGCCCTATTCAATCCATCAAAATAGTAACTAAGTGAATATAATAGAATGGAATTGATTTTGTAAATTGCAGGCGGGTTTCCGTGGCCCAAGGGCTAGGACAATGGGATTCAGAGGCTGGAGCAGGCACCAGGCCCGAAGAGGTCTGAGAGCCTCTGAAGCTGGGATGGGAGGGGGAGGCGGTTGTGAGCAGAAAGGGGGAGGGCCGCAGGCTACTCTGCCCGCCTCCTGTCCAGAGCCCTGTGAGCGGTGGTACCTTGACCCTCCACCTAGCAGGTCGCCAGCTCAGTCTGGCGCCACCTGTTAAGAGCTGCTCATCAACATGGGTCTTGCAGGAGGGTCTGGGGTTCCCTGCAGGGTGGCCAGACAGGCCGGGAACACTCCAACTACAGAACCCTCCAAGTGTGTCTTCAGGGCCTGTCTCTGGGCTTTGTCCTGGGCAGTGGTGCCCTTGTGTTGCCAGAGCCCAACTGAACCTGGCTCAGAGCAGAGGATTGTCAAACAGTTGATGAGACGGACAAGTAATTGAATACGTGCCGGCTCACAAACGAGGGAGGCAATGAAGGGCTTCATCACCCAGCCTGCCTGGGCCCTGTCCCCAAGCCCTGCCCATGCACCCTCCATGACAGCTCTCGGGCATAACCCACCTCTCCACCCTCACTGCCTCCCCTCACCCCTCACCCCTCCTCTGACCGGCAGGCCTCCTTCTGTCCCAGTGGCACTGAACGCCAGGCCAGGAATGGGAGCCATCATCTAAGTCTGTTCCTCTCAAACTGTGGTCCCATGGACCTGGAGCTCCTGCAGACATTCCAACCCCACCCAGACCTACTAGATCTGAACTTCAACGTGGTCCCACGGAATCTGCGGGCACGTTAAAGCCAGAGAAGCATTCAGAGGGGTTCTCACCCCGACTGCATGTTAGGGTCCCCTCAGAGTGGTCGCATCGGAATCACTGGGGCGGGGGGTGCTTGGCCATCAGTAGTTTTTATAAGGCTCCCAGGGTGAAGAACCACTGACTAGACACAGGCTCTCCCTCCACAGAGAGGCTGACCAGGGTCCAGTGTAGCCATAGAACCCAGGCTCCCTTCCTCCTGGCACAACAGTGTGACAGTGTGAGAGCTCGGCCACCATTCTGGGCCACATGGGAATGATCACGGATGAGACACTGACCTGACCCTCAAGTGCTCCTGGTCTGGGGAGGGGGACACCTGAGTAAAGAGCCAACAACAAGGCCTTGTGCGAAGGGCTGCGGGCTGGGTGCTGACTCGGGGCACAGGGGAGGGGGTGCAGGACCTGCCCGAGGAAGCCGGGGGTGGGGGGGGGCTTCCAAGCCTTGTCTTGAGGAGCTGGGATCTGGCACATGCACGAAAGGAAGAGCATTGCAGAGAGAAGGAACAGCATCGCGAAATCGTGGGTTCACATTCGGGCTCCTTGGTGAGTGTGGGGACTGCCTGGCGAGCAGCTCCGAGGGGCTGAAGCCTAGAGTGTGGAGCACACAGGCTGGTGAGAGATGAGGAAGGAGCTGTGATCAAAGAGAATCCGCCGAGAATGCCCAGGAGGGGAGTCTGAGCGTTATCCTGTGGGCAGCCACCAGCACTGGCGAAGGTGCAGGGACAGGACCACGCTGGCTGCAGAGGGGGCAGTGGGTGCGAGGGGACAGGCTGGGAGGGGCAAGCCACACTGTTTTCCACAGTGGCTGCACCATTTTACACTCCCACCAACAGTGCCCCAGGGTTCCAATTCCTCCACATCCTCGCAACACTTGTTGTTTTCTGTTAGCAGCTGTCCTAATGGGCATGAGTGATGTCTCGCTGTAGCTTTGATGTGCCTTTCCCTAATGATTAGTGATGCTGAGTGTCTTTTTATGTGCTCATTGGCCATCTGTTTGGGGGGGGGGTTGAGGAGAGAAACGGTCTCTTGAGTGTATATGTGTGTATGTGTGTAGGTTATAAGAGGGGCTGGAAGAAATCAGTGGAAATAACATCACAGAGGTCACATGAGTGGATCACAGAAGCCTATGAGAGGCAGATTCACAAGTATTGAATGTGAAGCAATTTGTGGATTGTGGGTGAGGGAGGGACCAGTGCTGAGGGGTGTTTCAGTATCCATTGCATTGTGACGAGCCATCCCTACTGGTCAAAGAAACCACAAGTCCATCCAGACTGAAGGGCGGGCAGGCACAGGTGGCCCCTCTCACTGGGAGCACTGTCAAGGTCACCCTGCGGAAACCCACGTGGGACGGAGGACACCACTGAGCCATCTCTGGAAACCACCACCCGGCCCGGAGGCGCCCTTCCTTCTCAGCACCTGCCTTGTTAGGAACCCCTTCAGGGTGGCTGCCTCCCCTTTCTTAGTGGTTTCGGCCTGTTCAGAAGTGTCGAGGGTTCTCACTGTCTTGTAATTGGGATACACAGTGTGCACTTAAATTATTTATGGAAATCAACTATATTTTTGGTGGAAAATGTCCAAGAAAAAGCTTAAGCATTGAACTAATTAGCTAATGTAATTGAAAGAAGGGAATAGTTCACATTCAAAGTATGACTCAAAAATGAGGAGAAATGGATTTTTCAGTGGGAGGTGATATAGTCCCCATCACTATCCAAAATTACTGGTTTTATATGCCTTTCATTTAGCAAAATGTCCTGAGTGTCCACTAAGTGCCAGGTACAGCACTAGGTCCAGGCTGAAGACGCAGATGACCCAGCTCCTACCTGCAAGGCGCTTAGACTTAGCAACGGAGATGACGAAAAATAACGTGGACGGTGATGTGTTAAGTGTTCCGATGGAGCGATGCAAAAGGTGCCCTGGGAACATGGAGTGGACGGGCTCCAAGGTCACCCCTGAGCTGGGTTTTGAAGGAGTGTAATTATACTGAGAACCCAGAGGCAAAGCATGGCCAGAACCTTCCAGGTGACCCCGGAAGCTTTTTGTAGCTGGATCTTCTGAACTATTACTGAACATTAGTCTGTCTCATAGACCAAAAGGTAAAATATATATATATGGTTTCCTGTCTCTTACTGTAGCCTTAAAATGAGCGATATTCAGAAATGCATCAGACACCAAGTATACAGCAACATGGAAGTGTCCACGTTGCCCACTTATGGATGAATAGATAAATATGGTGTGGTACATACACATAGCGGAATATTATTCAGCCTTACAAAGGGACGAAGTACTGATATATGCTACACCATGGATGAACCTTGAGGATATCATGCAAAATAAAATAAGCCACAAAAAGACAAATGCTACATGATTCTACTTCGATGAGGTACCTAGAATAGTCAAAATCATGGAGACAGAAAGTAGAATGGTGGTTGCTAGGGGGTGGGGGAATGGAGAGTTGTTGTTTAATGAGAATAAAGTTTCAGTTTTACAAGGTGAAAAGAGTTCTGGAGGTGGATGGTGATGATGGTTGCACAGCACTGTAAATGTATTCATTACTACTGAACTATAAACTTAAAAATGGCTAGGATGGTAAATTTTATGTTACATGTATTTTACCACAGTTTTTAAAAATGAGGAAAAGAAGAGAGAACATTTCCACAGAGTCACAATGATCTCCGGTCCTCACCGTTCGTAACTCCCCAGGCTTCACTCACCTGTCCTCTAAATCTGGACTCAGCTGTGCCCGTGGCCTGAAGGCCTTCTCCGTGGCTTTTCAGCTATTCCGTCATTATTCACTACCGGTTCAGATTCGGCAGGGCTGCTCTTCAGCTGGTCTGCCGCTGGTCTGCATTGATATGGCAAGACTGGCGGTTCACACATTCAAGTCCTTCCATACTGGTCGGTAAACACCTGCTGCTCCAAGTCCTCCGTTATCCCCAAACCCTTCCTCTGCTGCTCTAACACTATGGACAGAATCTCTTCGGATTGGTCAGTATCCATGCCATTCTGGTTGCTAAATATTTTTAATATCATAGCTGCATATAACAGAAAAAGGGGGAAAGTTAAGATAGTTTACATCATCTCTCCCACAGAAAAAGTAAAGAGGAAGGCCGTCCAGGGACATGATAGTGGCTCCACTATGTCATCAGAAACCCAGTCTCCTATCATGCTCCATCAATCCTCAGTGCACATTTTCTGTCTGCAAGGTCAACTCACATTCCACAGTGGATGCTGGAGCTCCAACCATCACATCAGCATCTCAGACCAGCGGAAGAAAGAAATGGGGATAAAGGGAGTTTCCTCCCAGCTGAGTCAGATCCTTTCCAGCAGGCTTTCCAAAAATGTGCTTTCACTTCTTTGGCCAGAGATTAGTCACATGGCCGTATCTAGCAGCAAAGAAGGCTGGGTAATGTAGTCTCAGCTTTGTTATTAGGAAAAAGGAGAGAATGAATATTGAGGGGTTGTTAGCAGTTTCTGGTTCTCTTATCCTTCAAGGTTTAGTACCAGATTTCCCTATGGCACGAGCACCCTAGGATATCTTATATCACACAGCATCAGAACCCATACTTTATATTCACTGTTAAACATTCAGGGGGTTATGTAAAAGTAATAATAGTAGTAGTTACCATTTATTGAACCCTACAATGTGCCAGACACTATGAAGTTGGCCTGCCTTATCTTACTTAATCCTCACAAAATCCCTATGAAGCAGGAATTAGCTGTCGTTACCCCCAATTTGCAGGTAAGGAAACTGAGGCCCAAATGGAGGTTAAATACTTGCCTAAGGCCACAAGCAATTAAGAGATGAAGTTGGGATTTGATTCATGAGCTTATTAAGACAAGAAACCATGTCACCCAAAGCACCCATCAGGGTCAGCAAAAAGAAGACATTAAGAACAAACAAATAAAACCTGTTGGTTGGTCAAGTGATTAACTCAGCGTCGAGATAGAAACAGGAACTAGAAAGAGACGTAGTGGGAAGACCTGGGTCTTCTCCAGGCCTGGGAAACCGCAGGTCCAAGAAACAGGCCCAGGTGGAAGGCCGTGGCTCCGAAAGGTGGGAGATTTGCAGAGGCCGCAGGAGGCAGCTGGGCTGGGGTTCGGGGCTTGCCTCTGCGCCCACCGCGGGGTCATCTGGGCAACATTCCTCGAGGATGATTTATGCTTCTGGAAAGACGGGGTAAGGGGGCATCTTCAGCAAGAAGAAATTCCCAGCCTGCTGCCTGCTTGGATTCCTTTAATTTTTTTTGTTACTCATTGAGCAATGAAAACGCCAATGATGCCATCTTCTGCAGTTCAAACATGCCCAGGCAGGTCACTGAGAGTTTGCTATCAGTGACCAGTAAATTGTTATTATTACTATTGTTCTTAGTTCAACAGAAAGCAGTCACGCAGGTTGCAACGGCCTCTGAGCGTTGCTTTCAGCGTTTTTCATGGCAATCCTACAGATTTGGGTACCCGCCTAGGATGTGGCTTTCCTCGGGCGCAGATTCCTTAACAGCAGGCCTGGGCCACTTCTTTTGCTCAAAAGAAATATATCTTACTATGAAAAATGTCCAACATATACTAAAGGATTTGTTTGCACCATATGAAATTGCCATTTTGAAGGTCTGAAATCTGCAATCTCAAATTGCTCCCATTTGATAGCATAGTATAATGACCCCATGTGCCCATCGTAACCCAACTTCACTATGAGCTCAGGGCCAATCTCCTTTCATCTAAACCTCCACTTCCTCCTCTCACCATGGATAATTTTAAAGCACACTCCAGACACATTATTTCATCCATGAATATTTCAGGATGTATTCCTCAACATTTATGATCTCTTTAAGCATAATCTCAATACCATTTTAACACCCCTCAAAAATTAAAAATCACTCATTGGCATCATTAAAGAGCCACTCAGTGCTCAAATTTCCCCAATAGTCTCATGAATGCCTTAGTTATTGTCAGTGCTGTTTTTTAGTTTGTTGGTGAGAATCAGGATCCAAATAAAGTCCATATGTTATAGTAGGCTGATATTTCTCTTGAGCTTCTCTGGTAATTTGTAAATTCCCCTTCTGTTTCATTTGGTGTTTTGTTTTCTGTTTTATCCTTTTATTCTTTTTTTCTTGCAATCTTTTGTTGATGAAACCTGTAGCGTTTTCCCCACAGATAAAGTCTGGCTGCACCCCTATAACTGGGGGTTACCTCTAGAGGCTCAATCAGATTCTGGTTTGATTTTGGCAGGAATACGCCATACGTGGTGTCATGGTCTCCCATGAGAAAGAACATTATTTCCAGTTGTCTATTAGTGTATGATGTTAGCTGTCATTGATGATCACTGCCTAGGTGACAGGCAGGTAGCATATTCAGTTAACGGACTCCCCTTGTCCTCCTATTCCCCCATTCCTGGCTGTGTTGTTTGAGAGACAATGATGGGGCTGGATGCTACACTTCCTGCCACCTGTTCTCTTTTCACCCCGCCCCCATCCCTGTGGGAAGCGCACCATTAATGGAAGCCTAGGGAATTAGAAGGAGATTTGAGTCTGGGCTGAGCCCTGCAGATACCAGCCACTGAGGTTGCTAGGATACCCAGCTCCCAGCCTCCTCAGTCACATCCTTCTAGAGCAGCACAGACACTGGATGGGCTAGTGTGCAGTGGGGAGGGGAAAAGAGGTGGTACCCAACAGACAAACCTGTCAAGAAGAGGGAGGCCCAGGCCCCTCCTGGATTTCCATGGAGCTGGGGAAATGTCCTCCCAGAAGCAGCTCTACGTGGAGATTAATTCTGACCACCCATGGTGAAAGCCAATCTGAATTTTAAAAGTCCCCAGTCCTATCTTCTCCTGATACTTGCATTTTTTCTGTAACATGCCCCTCCATATATAATTCAGAAAATATAACCTGGATGGATGGATGGATGGATGGATGGATGGATGGATGGATGCTGGCCCTCTCATCAGCCCCTGTCTGCCTGGCAAACTTCTAGTCCTCCCTAAGGCTCAGAAAAGGGCTGCATCCTCATCCTCAAAGCAGCCTTCAAACTCCCAGGCAGACTCAGACTCAGACTCAGACTCAGACTCAGACTCAGACTCAGACTCAGACTCAGACTCAGACTCAGACTCAGAGACTCCCTCCCTATGCTCACATTCACAAACAGTGTTGCAGTTATCTGTTAAAGTTCTTGTTTCCCCACTGGGCCTCATTCACCTCTGTATCCCCAGCACTTAGCACAGCCCTTTGCATAGGTCAGTTTGGATGCATAAGTGAAAGTAATCTACTTGCATGCCTCTGGAGACAGGGAGTTCACTATCACAAGACAGTTCATTCTAGGCAGCTTCAAAACTCTTTATGCACCACTGAAATCTGTCTACCAGAAACTTCTACCTGGGATCCTGCCAGTGCCACACCAAGGAGACCAACTTTCTCTTTCTCAAGACCACCCTTCATAGTTGGATTTCTCTCTATTCCCCTAGGCAACACTTACCAAGAAATAGTGGTAAATCGGTCAGAAATGTATGTTCTAAGTCACTAAAAACTTGACTCCACAGAAACTTTCCTGAAGTTAGAGGTATTGGTCCTATTAAGCACACAGACACCTGCAACCTCTCGCTAGTTGCCATCTCTCAGCCTGTTGGGATTGGTGCAACACAATAAACTACAAGCACAGGCTGTTGAAGTGAGGAGGAGCTTTGCAAGGGAGCAAATGCTCCAGATCTTTTGACACAGTCCCATTTATTTGCAGATTGGTTCCCCCAGGTTACAAGCGGATTTATATAAATTATTTCCTTGAGATGGTGTCTCTGCAAACCATACAGCCTAGCCTTGTCTCTTGCTTTTTACGGTGGAAAGAGACTTTGAAGCTAAAAAATAACAAACCCAGACATTCCTGAGTCCTACAACCCATTTGTGCACTCAAGACAGAGTTCCAGCCATGGTCATGCAAACCTTATCTTATTTACATGCAAAAATACCCATTCAATACAAGCAAGGCGGTCTTCCTCTCTATCGGTCAAACCTGTCTGTCCACACATACACTTTAATCCTAGACTGGCCAGGTTACAAAAATACATATCACAAGGTCACAAATCATCCATCCACCAACCCCGATCCCCACACTAGTCCCACTGGGACAGCACCCTGGGTCCTAAACCATAGGGCACAGGCGGGGATGCCAGAGAGCTCAAGAGGAGGGCACAAGTTGGGCCCACAGTTTTCTTGGGTGTTAGGGTATCCATCCCACCCTTTCCTGGTGCAGGTTAGGGGACCCCAAGGCCAAGAGAGGAGGCGCAGGCTTCTCAGGATCAAGCAGAGAGTCTGTGCAGACCTCAAACTAGAGCCATGAGTGAAAGGCGGGGGCAGGCAAAGAGGCAGTGATGTGCCAGCATCAAATGCCACAGTTGGCCTGACCTGAGCCAGCTCACTGCGATGTAGGTGCCACCACCCCTGGGGTGGCAGAAGAGCTGACAGCCTTTCTGACACCTCGGAACCGAACTCCTCAAATCTCAGCAACAGCTTGTCGCCATCACCATGCAGGCTTGCTGACAACAGTTCAGAAGAACAGCCTGGCCCTGGCAAGCCAGTCCAGGTAAGGCTCCTGCCAAAGACCCCATCAGGCCAGAGAGCTTGAACCAGCCACAAGAGTGAGGGCTGGCTATTCATTCCAGTGGTGTTGGGATTCAGGGCTCCCAAGTGCCTGGGTTCGAATCCTGACCAATCCACACACCAGTTCTATAACCTTGGACAATCCTCACCCAACCTCAATGTCAGTGGGGAGTTAATGTTTATAATAGGATAGAACAATGTGCAAGGCTTAGCACAGTGTCTGCCCTTTTGGAAACACGCTGTCTGTTATTATACATGTCCACATCCAACCAGGAGCTTTGGATGAAAAGGAGAGCAAGCCAGACAAGACCCCTGTCTCATCAGGGCCAATGGCCCTGCGGGAAGGACGTTCAAATGGGTGAATGTTTGGTGCTGGAGGGATGGGATAGAACCTGTACCCTGGAATTCTGTAGAGTTAGTCTCCTTGGCTCCCCCTCCCCCAGCGCCAAGGAGTTAGTGTTTCCAACTAACCAATGGGAGCCCACGGTGATGATGTAATGCTCTTGGTCCACCATCATTGGCTGCCCTTCCTGCCACTCCAGAGCTTGCTGTAGGGCTGTGCCTTTTCGCTGCAGGAGTTTTTTTCTGCAGAAGGGCTCATAGGTGGGGGTTGGGAGGGAATTAGGGGACTGAGGACTGAGCCAGGATCCCTGGTCCCACCTTGAGCAGACCAGGGGACTGGCAGCTGCTGGCTGCTACCGTTACCGAGCTCAAAGCTCCGGGGAAGCCCTGGGAGTGGGTTCTAAACACCCCCACTCCATCACCTCCTGGGGCAGCGCAAGCATCTGCAGACCTGCAGATACTAGGAGAATTAGGAGGAGACCTGGGCACTAGCCCAGCCAGCCCGGGAGACAGCTGGGTGCTCGCTCAGAGGGAGGGGGACTGGGCTGAGGGTGCAGGAGCCTGGGCTCAGTAGAAATGAAGCATGAGATTCGGATACCTAAGGACCTGCTCCAGACATATGGTGAATTACAGGCCTGAGTCCAAAACTGGGATCTGCTGCCCAGAGCTGCCCAGGACTTGGCTTTGCCTTAGAAATCACTTGCTTTTTGTAAAAAGATAATTCAAATGTCTTGAGGGAAAGGGAATGGGATGCAGGTACTAGGAGTACCTATGGGGAGACCCCTGAGCCCCCGCCCCTGCTTCTTGTTCTCTGCACTATAAATCCAAACCATAAGCAGGCCACACAAGGGCCCTCCCCCTCCCCCAGCGCCATAAGGTAATCATTCTCCTTATCCCCATTTTACAGAAGAGAAAACTGAGGCACAGAGAAATGAAGTGGCAGAAATCCAGAACCTGACTCAGGGCTGCCTGACTCCAACTTCTTTAGCTCACATAGGTGACCCCAGAGTGACCCTGACTGAGGGGAGGGTTCCAGCCTGCACATGGGGAGCAGCAGTGGGAATCTGGGATAGGGGCTACTGGGTGGGGAAAGGTAGGGAAGGGAGACCCTGCCTTGTAAGCCCACTTCCAGCTGAAGCCCCAGAGTCAGGACAGAAGGAGCATCTCTTCACCCTCGGCAACAAGGCAGAGGCCCAGGCCCACCCACTTGCCCCACCCGCTGCACTTCCTGGTGCAGAGAGGCCGTGGAGCCTCCCAGCCTCCCCCCTCACAACCCTGGCCTCGGCCCTCCGGCCTGGGTCTGAACTGGCCCACTTTCTACCTGTGCTTCAACCAGACATGGGTGTGCCCAGAGCACCCTCACAGGGCCCAAGACTTGAGTTCCGGTGCGGCCTTGTCCGCTGGGGAACACGGGCAGGGTCTTGGAGCCTCTCTGGGCCTCCCTCAAGTTCCTGGGGATCACACCCCACAGGCAGGTGCACAGGCCTCCGGCATGTGGAAGGACCTGGCACAGGCAGCCTCCTTCCTCTTCCAAATGCTCCTCTTCGGGGGGTAGCACAGCAGACTGGAGGCTGAGGACCCCGGCAGGCACAGAGCTCCCCAGCCTCCCAGCTGCCCGCCTGACAGATGAGGTGGTGGTCCCGGCGGAAGCTCCCGCCTGAGCTCCGCAGTGGTTGAGGCAGTGCCAGGACCGGGCTGGCTCCCCACACCCCAGTACCGCTCTTGCCATGCCCGCAGTCTCCCCTGTCACTGGAACTGGGGCGCACTCCCTGAGAGCCACAGAAGGGCCAGGACAGGCTGGAGAAGGAGAAGGGTGGAGGTAGCCCACTGGAGAAGGAGTGGGGAGGGAGAAGGAGGGACCCTATGTCTCTCCTTAAGGGCTTCTCTTTCTTTTTATTTCTTTCTTTATTTTATCCTCACCCAAGGATACTTTTCCATTGATTTTTTTTCAGATAGAGTGGAAGGGAGAGAGAGAGGGAGAAACATCGATGTGAGAGAGACACATCAACTGGTTGCCCCACCCCCGCACCCTTGCTGGAGACGAACCAAAACCCTTGTGTGTGCCCTTGACCGGAATCGAACCCAAGACTCTTTGGTCCGTAAAGCCTGATGCTCTAACTGCTGAGCCAAACCAGCCTGGGCAGCTTCTCTTTCTTCTCTGAGGGTAGGGCTGCGCCGCCCAGGCCTTCTGAGCAGCTCTGAGACAGAAGTGAGGGTTGGTGAGGAGAGACCAGGCACAGAGAAAGGAGGAGAAAGACTGATGCCTGTAGTTATGGGGGAGGGTGTTTGGGAGTCCTGAGATGGCATGGAGGAGCTAGCTCACCGTCCTCCCAGCCAGACGCCAGACTGCCTTCTGTGTGGCTCCACGCCCCTCGCCCTTAGAAAGGAGCAGAAGGGAAGGAGGAGGAGCTTGGCTCTGGCAGTGGAGAGGAGATTGGTGGGCAGGCAAGGCGATGCTGCAGTGAGGGACCACTGGCCTGGGGTGTCCTCTGATCCAGCTGGAACTTGTTTGCCCTCTCGGGGCTCCAGGCTCCACTTTCCCACAGTAGGGGGATAGGCTAAAAAGTTCCAAGGACCGACTGCAGCTGCAACACTGGTGACTGCAGCAGAGGTGGGAGCACGTCTAAGATCCCCAACCTTGCCTGTCCTGATTCCACTCTCCTGGGTCATCGAAGTCACCTGTAAGACCTCCCTGCCTAACAACTCCAACAGTGGACATGGCCAGCCCCATATGGCCATGGATACAGTGAGCACACAGAAGGCATCTCAGTCCCCACTTGGGCTGTTGTGAGGGAATACCATAGTCTGAGTGGCTTATAAACAAAAGACATTTATTTCTCAGTTCCGGAGACTTTAGGTCTGAGATCAGGGGACCAGCACAGTCGGATTCTGGTGACAGCTGTTTTCCCGTCACGGTACTCTCAGTAGGCAGAGGGGGGGAGAGCTCTGTGGGGCATCTGTTGTCAGGGCACTAATTCCATTCATTAGGGCTCCGCCCTCATGGCCTAATCACCTCCCAAAGGCTCCACCTCCTAACACTATCGTGTTGGGGTTTAGGATTCCAACATATGAACTTAAGGGGGACACATTTAGTCCATAACAGAGTGAGGTGCCTAAAGTCAGCAGTGGGCAGAGCTAAGCTGCAGTTTCCAGGAGTTTCTGGAAGTTCTTGCCAAACATCAGGAGCACACCATCCTAGGAGAGAGCCGTCTTCCACCAGGCTCCACCGGGAAAGTGGAAGCAGCCTTTTGATGGAAATTTTAAAAGCCTGGCCACTGGCAAATAGGAGACAGGCCTGTTTGTCCATGAACCTGGCAGATGTCCAACCATCAGCTCATCAGAGAGCGGTCAGGCTGGTGGCCAGTCATCCGGGTGATCTGACACTGGCTTAATCCATCATTCGCCAGCTGTCCTGGTCAACCTGCCCTGGAGGCTTCAGGGCTTCGGGCTGGAGGGTACCTTGAGTCCTCTCCTCAAACTGGAAGTTCTGGGCCACTCCCCAGGCCCCAGGCACCCCCACCGAGTCTTCGTCTTTTCATTCCCTCTGCCTTTATTGAGCACTGTAAGGGTTCTCTAAGGCTGCATAACAAACCATAATCCCAATGACTTAAGAGTATGCATTTCTTTAGCCTTTGAGTCTGTGGATCAGCCAGGCAGTTCTGATCTTGGCTGGTCTCACTCGGGTGTCTGTGTCTGCAGTCAGCTGGCAGATGAGCTGTGGTCTGGGCTCTCTCACATGCCAGGCTCTCATCCTCCAAGAGGCTAGCTCAGGCTACTCACACTGAAGAGGCCAGGGTCTGAGAGAATGAGTGGCAACATGAAAGGCCACTCAGAGCTTGGGCTGAGGACTAGCGCACTTCTGCTGCAATATATCGGCCAAAGCAAGTACCAAGGGCGTCCCAGCTTCAGGGGTGGAAGGAGCTACAGTCCCATTGCAAAGGGCATGGGCACATGGTCTCTGTCCCTCTCCCCTCCACCTATGGGCCTATTTCCTGTTCTTGCAGACCCTTCTCAGTTTAGTTCTTTGAAGCTTTACCAGAATGTCTCCCTTCGCATCCACTCCAGACTAAATGAAGTGCTGGCTTCTCTTTGCCTCCTAACATTTTTTGGTGCCTGTCTTAAAGCCCTTAAGTCTGTCCTCAAAGTTTTGGGGGGACTTACCCAGCTGCCATCACTGCTAGGCTTGCACCCCAGAGCCCATGAGCTGCACTCGAGTCCCCTCCACATCTCAAAGCCAAGAATGACATCAGGCGGGGCTGCAAGCTGGGAGGCCAGCCTGGTACAGAAGCCCTGTGAGTCCTGAGCAACCCACCCTCCTGGAAGCAAGATACTATCTGATTCACACCTCCCGATCATACCTGTGTGACCTTGGGCGAATCCGTTCATTTCTCTGAGCCTGTGTAATCCCTACCTCCCAGGGCGGCTAGAAGAGAGGTTGGCTGCCAGTGGATGTCAGCCTCGGGGCGGCCCCAGACAGGATACATGGCAGCCTCCTGTCTCCTGCCCTATTTTTCCTAGCATGATGCAGACCCGTGCGGTGGCTTCCTCTCCACACTGTCTGACTGTGCTCCGCAAGGCTCAGTGCTGCTCGTGTGCATTTGTCCCCATTTGAACACGCAGCCTGGCTAACAGGGAGTCACGCATGCCCACTCTCCTCCAGTCCGCCCAGCCCCTCGTCCTGTCTGCTCCCCTCCCACTTTCTCACCTCTCCCCAGCTGATGCCTCTGCAGAAGTGCTCAACCTGGCCATCCGGGCCTTCCCCGGGGATGTCTCCAGAGCCCGGCGCAGTGGGAGGCTCCTGGGGGGCGGTCTGCAGCCGCACCGCCATATGTGCCCACCATCCTGCTCTTCCCCCAGAGCCTTGCCAGCACCGGGCACTCCGCCAGGGCTCCAGGCGGCTTCGTGACTTGGAGAGGAGGGTCTCGGGCTGGGCCAGACAACGCTCCGCTGCCCACCCTCTCTCCAGGTTTCTATTTCTGCTCCCGTTTCTATTTCTGAGGCAGCACTGTGTTCCCTAACCCCCCCCCCCCCAGTGTGTGTGATCCCTCAAACCCTGAGCCCCTACGGGGCTCTGTGCTGAAGAGAGTGCAAATGCTGGCGTCAGACAGTCCGAGTTCAAAGCCTGCTGACCCTCACCTCTCTGTGCCTCATCTGTAAAACAGGAACAGCAATAGCACCTGCCTCAAAGGGTTATTGTGAAGAGTACATGAATTAAAACAAAAAGCTTTTATTAACTGGTCGAGTCCATGTCAAGTGCTTAGAACCGTGCCTGCGGGCGGGTGCAGGGAAAGGCAGTGGCAGCCAGAGAGGAACTGACGGTTTTGGTTCCAGGGACACTCAGGGGTCTGGGCCCGTATTCTGGCTCCCTTACTCCCTAGCTATATGACTTTGAGTCAGGCACTCGGAGCCTCAGTTTCCTTATCTGTACAATGGGGACGAAAACAATGATCGTCTAAGTTCTTGGGAGGGTTCAATGAGGTCTGTTTACATTTTGAACAATCTTGGTCTCTTCCAATATTCAGCCTGGAAATCCTTGTCCAAGAGTTCATTAGATACACTGTATTTCCCAAGTGTCGACAGATGACCAGATGACGGTTTTACCAAATGAGTCAGCCCTCCAGAATGGAGCTGCCATTTTCCCACCCTCCAGCCATACATTGCTACATTTTGTTATGTAGCAATAACTAACTCATACATAAGCTGTATCACGACTGCTTGAGGTGACACTCATTTATTATTGCTCACAGGTCTGTGAGTCAAGAGGGGGTTGGCTGAACCAGGCTGAACTTGACTGACTGTGCGGATGTCAGCTGGGCTCACTCATGAGGCTGCATTTGGCTGGGGATCAGCTGATCTAGGCTAGGCTCAGATGGGGATAGCTCAGCTCCCTGTGTCTCTCCTCCTCCTCCATGGACAAGTTACTCCATGTCTCATTTTCATCATCTGTCCAGGGACAGGGAGGTAGAGGTCTCCAAGGGCCATGGCAACTCCCCGACTCTGCCACTCAGAACTCCAGCCCTGAGCTGCAGCCCGCTGTCCCCTCCAACCGGGGGGCCTTGTTTGTTTTCAGCGATGAGCAGGCAGCTTAGTGCCATCCTGGGTGGCTTATCTTTGCCATTCTGCGTAAGCAGGCGCTAGAGTTAAGTCGGGCCAACGAGAGCACTGGCTTCCCAACTCTGGAGAGGTGGACCCCACTCCGTGACAACCCCGTGTTGCCCCACGGGGAAAGGGTGAGAGAGACGCCCATCTTCAATCTCCTCTGCTGCTCCTACAATCGGACACGTGTTGAGTTGCAGGTGGGGTGGTGGGAAGAGACATCAGCGGAAAGTGATTAGTCCAGAGAATCAAAGAGCAGGGGAGCTCCGAGGGACCCTGGCTCATGGCCGCTCTCCACACACCACAGGGCAGGACGTGCCCCGGCCTGGCTATTCTCTCATCTCATGAGCTCGAGGAGGGAAATCAGGTTGGCCTGACAGGCTTTTACAAAGCTGCTGGTTTTTCAGAAGGTTTGTCCTGGTGCCCCGATGACCCCAGGCTCTGCAATAAAGCCAGCAGGAAAGACCATCAGCTCTTCTACGGGTGGCATGGGGAGGAGTCATAGATGTCACCCAGTCCCATCTACTCTGTTTTTTTTTTAACTTTAAACAACAAGTCAGTCGGTCACCAGGGTTCAAACCCTGGTTCCAACACTGGAAGGTTTTAACTGTTATTTAATCTCACCGTGCCTCAGTTTCCCCTTCTGCCAAAAGGAAACAGCAATGGTCCCTTTTAAGATAAAGTCATGGGATGCCGATAAAATGGGGAGGGTCCTGGGTCTCAGAGGAGTTAACACATGTGTGTACAGCAGTACCTGGCACATCGGAGGGCTTCCAACCCCTGCCCAGTGCTCACTCCCTGCCCAAGGCTGGTGGTTCCTGGGGAGAGCTCTTTGCACACCTGGAAAGTCACGAGCACCCCAAAGGACCTGCCTCAGGACAGGGGCTGTGCCAGACCCTTGTCTTCCCCACTGTCCCCTCCCCAAGCACTGCGACCCCTGTGCTGTGATTTTTACAATTTATTTCTAATTTTAGTTGATGTGCAATATTATATTAGTTCCAGATGTACAACATGGTGACCCCACATTTATATACCTTACAAAGTGATCCCCATACTAAGTCTAGTGAGCCTCTGTCACCACCCATAGTCACTGCGCCATTCCCGACTCTGTTCCCGACGCTGAGCATCGCGTCCGTGACCCATGTCACAGCGGGGCGCTTGCGCTGCGATGCCCAAGCTGCCCACGGGCCCTGCCCTCACTCCCGGCCCGGGGCTCCTCCAGCCCAGTTTCTCCCACAGTTCATTTCTCCTCCCTCCCCACCGCCCCTCTCCAGCCAACCTGAAGTCTCACCCTAGCTGCCACTGCCCTGGGAAAACCCAGAGCCCGTGTGCTGGGGCGTGGCGGGCTTGCCAGAGCCCGCTGAGGACGATGTGAGGAAACCATTCGATGCCACTGTGGAAATGGCTCGAGATATCAGGCTCTCAGGACTCGCGAGGCCTCTGGCATGAAACTGAGGGGCCAAGGCAACGGGGGAGGGGTAGCCCGCAAGGACAATCCCCGGGCAGAGGCTGGGAAAGTGAGTCCTCAGGCATCAGCTGCTGTAAAATGCTGTGACCTCATGTCATGTTTGTATCAACCTTGGGAGCAAGAGCCCAGGGGCAGAACATTCCAGGCCTTCTTGAAGAAGAAATTCAGAAAAACAACCTTTCTATCAGCTCAGTTTGTTCCCCGCTGAACCGAGAAATGAGGATGGACCGCTGGTACTTAGGGGTTTGTTTTGACACCTTGTTCTAACGCGTATATTAAGGGAAGCAGTATACATTAAAAATGATTTTCCTAGCCCTGGCAGGTTCGGCTCAGCGGTACAGCGTTGGCCCAAGGACCAATGAGTCACGGGTTCGATTCCGGCCAAAAGCACATTCCTCGGTTTCGGTTCGTCCCCGGTGGTGGTCTGGGTCGTGCGGGACGCAACCAGTCGATGTGTCCCTCTCGCGTCGATGTTTCTCTCTCTCTCCCTTTTGCTCCCTCTCTCCCCCTCCCACTGTCTGAAGATAAATAGAAAAATATCCTCAGGGGAGGATTTAAAAAAAAAAATGATTGTCTTATCTTTAGGAGAGGGTGAATGAGAAAACATGATCCATCCCCCTTCCTCCAGCACCCCCATTTTGTTTGGGGAATTCTCTCTCCTCCGTTGCTCCTACTCTCATTGGGAAGATGATTCCAGGCATGGGACCCCATCACAGGAGCGCAGGGGACAGATGCTCTTTCTCTGGGGCCTGTGACCTCAGCTCAGCCATAGCGCCATCCTTCCTGTCCTCGGGTCACCCACTCTGCCACATTGCTGGAAACGGAAGTCACCATTCCAGAGGATCACTCTGGGTGGTGGAATAAGCAGGAGGTGTGGCTTCATGCCCAGCTTGGCCATGTTCAGCTATGTGACCTTTGATGTGTCATTTCTCTGAGGCTCCATTTTCTCATGTAGAAAAATGGACAAATGTTACAGTTATGATTTGGAGTAAAGGAAGCCGACATAAATAACATATACTGTATGGTCCAACTGTGTACAGTTCAGAACCAGACGAGGCTGAACTCTGTTATTTAGGGAGGCATACATGGTGGCAAAATAAACCAAAATCGGAAATGACCTTCATAAAAGCAAAGCAAGAGCCCCCCAGGGATGCTGGCGCATTCTGTCTTACATTCTGTCTCGATCTGGGTTGTTTGTTACACAGACATTTGCTTCACAATGATCACAGTTATAATTATTCGTGACACTTGACATTTGTTGACGTGTATGTCCTTTTCCATAAGACTGCTATGATGATAAAGAAGAAGAAATGGACAATGTTTTTAATGAGGCATAAAAACTGAAAAGTGTGTGCATATATTAGGGCTCATGAATGACCTCTTCCTACCTGTCCCTTTTCCCTAGGTTCATAGCCCAGAATATTCAAGCTAGAAGGGACCCTTCTGGTCAACCGCCCAGCTCCCATTACAGAAGGGCACCTGAGGCGCAAGAAGGCACAGGTATTATTTCCTCTCCTTCTCCTACCCTCACAGGCTTTCCAGCCCTGAGACCCATGCTCACCTGGAGCATGCTTACCTTGAGCTGCTGGAGTGTGGTGTGGGAATCCAGACACCTCAGGATTAAGAGCCAACAGGGCATTCCTCTCCTTTGGAACCTGTTCCAACACCCCTCCATCTCAGGCTGAAAAAAAATTGTAATTTCCTCCCGCCCACAACCTTTTTTCAGATGTGCTCAGCCTTGGGAGTAGTAGGGAATTTTATTATTTTTTTCAAGAACTCATACATACTCTCCGAAGCTCACATCAACCCTCTGAGCACTCTTCTGCAAAGGAATGAAAACCAAGCCGGGGAGAGCGCTGGCCCCGCTGCAGGTGCATCTAAGATTCTGGCTCAGACGTGACAAGCTTGTAAGAGGCTTCCTCCTCTCCCCATCACCTCTGCAGATGTGGCCCTCATTTCCCTCCGCATAAATTGCCTCCAGCTTGGAGCAACGGAGAACTTGATGAGCAGTCCGGCTCCCAGTAAATAGCCGGTGACTAAGATACATCAGTCTCCCTTTGTTCTAGGTGGTGGGGACTGGCTTGTCCCGCAGTTTTATTTTCAGCGTTGGTCAGGGAGCTGTGAAGGCAGCCATCCAGAGGCGCCAGGCCGGGGATGGGGGCTGCTCTTCACCAACATCTGCCTGTGTGCTCACCTCATCCAGGCTGATGAGGAAGTCTAATCGACTTTCCATGACATCTGTTCCCCCATATCCCTGTCACTCACCTTCCAGAATAAGAAAGTAACAAATTGGGTAGATGGAAGGCCCTTTTCACCACTTCGTCAAAAAATGAGAAGTTTTTCCAAGGACTGGTGAGCTCCTCCAAATCCCTGTCCTCTTAAGAGCTGGAAGGAAAGGCCACTCATATGTCCACTGCCAGGCCCAGCCACAGCAACAGGGCCACCACCCCAGTGACATGGACTCCACTTAATGGAGGTCCATGCTGGGGCCTGGCTCTGAACTGACAGGCGTGGTAACTTTGTTCATGCCTCAGTTTGTGCATCTGGGGATTAGGTATGACCATGCACAATAACTGGGTTCCACGGGGTGATGTGCACAGGCAGTGCTGGCCACATCAGTTACAATTTGCAAAAATCAAAACTTCAGGGTCCCTTGCTCAAAAATTATGAAATTTCAAGATGGCAACAGCAGATAATGTAACCAAGTGTGGTACCCTGTGCAGCTTCCCGGGTCGCATGCCCGTGAAGCTGGCCCTAGGAGGAGGCACTCAGTTCAGCAAATAGGAGGATGTTGTGCCAGGTATGAGCCATATGGGCTGACAGAAATCAAGAGCTCAGCAGATCTGAGGCATGGTGGGCACTTGACAAATGGGCCTTTTATTTCATGTAAACCCCACACTGTAACACAGCATCTTCATTTCACATCTAAGAAAACTGAGACTGCGAGGCATGAATCCAGATCCACAGCTAATAAGCAAGAAAGGAAGGAGTTGAACGCAGGTCTGTGGCCAAGGCCTCGGGCCCCTCCAGTTCCACAGGCAACTCCAGCGGGTAGCCCCAGATACTGCCGCTGGAAAACCTCCTTGCCTGGCCGGGAGCCAAATGCCCAGGGACCCTTTGAGTGACTGCTTGGAAGTCTGTGGTTCACTAGGGTGAGAAGTGACATCAACAGGGCCCCAATTGTTCTTTTTTTTGGGGGGGGGTACGTGCCCCTAGTGGGAACCGATCCCGGGACTCCCTGGTCCGCAGGACAACGCTCCAACTGCTGAGCTAAACCGACCAGGGCCCCAATCATTCTTAAAGGCACAAGAGCAGGTTACATGGCAAGCCTGACAGCTACAAAGCTGACTTTTGTCTTTTGAAAAAGACCATCTGCCACGGAGAACATAAACGTGGTCGTTTCATCAATAAAGAAAGTAAATTTCTTCCAATTCAAAAGGTAATAGGTTGCACTGGGAGATGGAGAGGTCGAATGACAAAAATGACCTACTGTGAGCTTGGCACGTAACAGGAACTCGGTATGTGCTAGTTCAATCCGAAACTGAGTTGGTCACTGAAGTGGACGAAGATCAACCTTTGGTTCCCAGAGCCGGGATCTGTGGCCTGGAAGTCAGGTGCTGTTCCTTCCCCACCTGCACGATGGGAAGGGCACCCCGAGTAGTGCCTCCCTGACAGGGAGGCCACAGGAGGTGGACCTGCTTCCCTCAACCACTGGTGGACCCCAGAATGAACAGCAATGGAATAGTGCCTGCACCCCCACCCCATGACCCACTGAGCCCACCAGCTTCAGCTCCCCAAATCACATCTCTCCCTGATCCTTCAAAGCAGACAGTAAAGAGAGAGTCTCCATGTGGGGAGGGGGCCTCTCCCACCCTCCTCAGGGTGTCCTCACTAGTCACCATGCTACCAGCAGGCTCTGGGCTGGGGTGCTGCTGCCCCCTGTACCACCCCCCTCAGTTCTCCTTCATTCCCCTCTGCCCACCCGAGAGCAGACTGAACCCCTTAATCGAACGTTATGCGAAGTCCTGGGATGACGAAGGGGAAAGGACAGGTGCCTGCAGCTGGGCAGCCCGTCTGGCTTGCAAAGGTCGACCCTCCCCAGAGCCCTCGGCCCCGCCCCAGCCCCCTGGTTCCCAGGCAGGAACCCCCCGCGGCCCCTCCCTCTTGCCTCCGGAGCCTTCACCAGCAGAAGGAGGAGCCTCCAGGAAGCAATATGCCTTTCTTCCTGAGGGGAAGGTCCTCATGAGGAAAAATGGAGGAGGGAAAACGTCAGTGAAAATCCTAAGCAACCTGCATCCTGTTCCTCTTACTCTCTGTTCACCAACACATTCCCGAAGCTTCCATCTTCACAGGCCTCGGGGAAGGAACATTGGTTGTGGAGTCAAGACACCGGATTTGAGTCTCTGCTGTGAACCAGCCATGGCACTTTAATTACCCTCAGTTTGCCCATCCAGAAAATGGGGACAATACTAGCCTCCCCCACAGAGCTTCTGGGAAGACCCTGTGAATGTCGAGGGAAAATTGTCTTGTGTCAGCGTTGAGGTCACAGTGACACCGTGCCCTGTCCAGTGCGGATACTTTGCTTCTGTCTGGAACTGGATGGTGTCCCAGAGGGGACAGTTGAGGCTCCAAAGGCCACCATTAGATGCCAGCACTTTGTGAATGCTTCCCATGGGGAAACCAGGCACGGCGGCCGCCCTCCTGTTCCTGCGGAGAGAGGAGAGGAGCTGGGCTGGCCTGTGCCCTGCCCTGGAATCGGCACAACGAAGCCTCTTTCCTGTTATTACTGGTCTGGTGGTTCTGTGTGCAGTTAGTCCAGGGGCAGCCCCTGGATTCGAAGCTGCAAGCCCTGTGCCTGTTAATAGGGAGAGGAAGGAGGAGCCTCAGAGAGATGGAGAGAAAGGAAGAGACAGCGACCTAGAGAGAGAGAAGGACACACTGGGACCCACAGAGACAGAAAGAGATGCAGAGAAAGACTGGAACACTTAGACTAGATCATGTGTCTAGAAAAATAAATATTAAAAAGAAAAACCCAAATCAAAGTAGTGCTATTAGTATCCCCCTCAGGAAACTGAGGCTCTTCTGTGCTTTATTCACTGGGCTTCCCCATAAGGTGGGGCGAGGAAAAGTGTTCTCTAGTTAGACTCCCCCCAAAACAAGAGTAAAACCAACTGGACTGGTGCGCATTGGGTGATTCGAGCTTTGATGGTCTATGACTCTGTGGTTTGAACTGAACTGAGTAATTCTGAAAACAGAATAAAAATTTGGGGGGAAAGATGGAGTTAGAATTATTTAATCTGGTCAGGACTTTAACTTGTGTCAAGTAAATACATGATTATTATGCATTAAATAAAATAATTACATTTCTCAAGAGTCCTCTATATCCCAGACACTGACATTACTCAATGTGACCCTCACTTTCTTTATAGGAATGATGGGGAAATTAAATAAGAATATATATAAAGAGCTCAGCACAATACCTGGAACCTAGTAAATGCTTAATAATTGTTAGTTATTTCATTATTGTATTAATTTTTTGTTATTTGTATCCCTATCACCGTATAACAATGCCTGGTAAAAGCATAAATGCACCGTATATTTGTAGGAAGTAAATATGCCAGAGAGACGTGGTGTCTATTAATTATCTACTCTCTACAGAATTTCTACAAAGTACTTGTATCAGTCCGCTATTGCCTTGAAATGCTGTGTAACAAACCACCCCAAAACTCAGAGAATTACAATAGCCATCCTTTATTCATGCAGGGGTCTGCAGGTCAACAGGGGTGACTCTGCCTGCCATGTGTTCACAATGGGGCTCAGGACAAAGGGGCAGCAGCAACCAAGGGAGACTGTCCTTGTGGGGAAAGCGGAAGTGCAGAAGGACCAGTGGGATATGCATAGTTTCTAATGGCCTAGGCTGAGAACTGGCACACTGTCATTTTCGTCACTTCTATCCACTTGCCATTGGCAAAGCCAGTCACGTGGTCAGCCTCAAGGTCTGTGGGGTAGGGAAATCTACTCTGCCCCTGTGAGATTCTTGCAAGGGTGTGGGTGTGTCATGGCAGCACAGGGGAGTGAGGAATTGCAACCAATAACAACACAACAACAACACACACACAGAAAGAACTGCAACCAAGAATCCCACCTGCCTTAGCGCTGACCCACCAAGTCAATCTGTAACTGCAGGTGACGGAGGGCAGGTCACTCCATCACCCTTCTCCTCTAATCTAGACCCTGGAAGCACTAGAAGGATGTGCCCCCCGCCCCCAGGATCTCGGGGAGAAAACAATTTTCAGACAGACAGAAAGATGAAATGTATTCTGAAGCATTTTGCAAGTATAAAACACAAAGCATAAACAAACAGTAATTCCTCTCATTTTGCCCTCTGTAGTTGGGGGTGTTCGTACAAACCATTCCTAACAGCGTGTTTAATTGTGAGAAGCTGAAAATCGAGCTGACAATGTGTTGTTTACGAGCAAATTCCAGGGTCTGGAAGTAAGAAGAAAGCATAGTTCCAGCCCACGGATTAGTTTTTCCATTAGGACGGAGCCTTCATTTTAACCAAACAACACCCCTCCTTTCAGGCACACCCCCCCTTTCTTGTGAGACATCGGGCCAGTTTGATGGGAGTGGGGAGAGTCCAGAGGGAGGGGGCCAAGGACTATCACTGATGGAGAGACAGAGCATCTGGGACTCCAGGTGTCCCCACAGCCTGCTCTGTGGGACACCCGCCCTCCTTGGAGCTTGGTCCTGCCTGGGGGACACTGGATGGTGCTGGAAGGAAGGAAGCAGAACTGTCAGGATCAGGGACGCGGAAGGAAGTCTGATTTTGCTCCCTCGCAGCAGCAAAGACTGTTTACCTCCAAGTCTGTGTTTTTCAAGGAAGTGGAGCCCAGCAGAGGAAAAAACGCCCTTGTGAAAACATTTCCATGAATTTATGTCATTCATCTGGGGGGACACAACCCCTCGGCAAGGCCTCTGGGATTTGACGTCAGGATGAGGCTGGTCTGCCTCTGGTTGCACAGAATCCACAACCACCTGGTAACCAGCCTGCTGGGCCCTCGAGGGAAGACCACTGGCCGGGCTACAGGGCAGAGGCGTCACCCCGGGCTCTGTGACCCGGAAGGCCTCCTTCCTGACCTGGGGGTGGGATTAGTTCTGCACAAATCACATGCTTGCGACTGAAGGATGCTGGGCTCCTATGGATACTTGAAGAACGGTTCCCAGAAGGAGAGAGCCACAAGCCTGTGCCACAAACCCACCCAGCCAGCGGTGGGGACTCCAGTAGGAGTCCCCCCAGGCCAGCGTCACCTAGGGCCAGTGTGACACACTGGGAGGCGAGACTTGTGCTCGCAAGAGTGGACCCAGCATTGAGGCAGTGGTCCAATGGCCTCCATTAAATAGATCATTCGCTCCATCCCTGCTTACCCACACCAACCCCATGCAGTCCTGGGGGTGCCTCAGTCTGGGCTCACCCCTCAGGCCCTGCAGTGGTGGTGGTGTGGGGGGAGGGGTTGGACAAAGTGGGGCTGGAGTGATAGACGAGCCCTGCAGAGAGATGGGGCTCTGGAGGGGGCAGTGGCCCCCAGCCTTGCCTCAGATCCCAGCACCCAGCTTGCACCATCAGCTCCCCTCCCCACCTCATCTCTCTCTCCCTTTTAATCCAGCAAAAAGCTTTTACCTTTTTCATCTGCAGTGGAGCCTGAGGAATTGGATCTTTTGCATTTTAAATGTTTGTTCATGTTTTAATTTAAACCCCTAAAACTAATTCCGGGACTCCATGCAGGCCCTGAATCCGTTTCTCATCCGGGTAGCTCATCAGACTGATGTGGTAAAATAGGATTTGTATGTGAGTGTGTCTATTTTTAAGAGAGAGGGAAAAACAACAACAACAAAAGGGTTTTTGAGATTTTAAACCATTGTTTTAGTCTTTTAAATTTTGGATGGTTTCCATAGTAACTGGTAAGTTTGCTGCTTTGTTCTCTCCAATTTTCTTGAGACTCCAACAGCTCTGGGTAGCTTCCCAAGTAGGTTTGGATCAAAGTCCCAGAGTCTTTGCGTGTGGGGGGTCAAGCTGCAGCCCCAGTGCTAAGGAGCTGCCCCCCTGAGATTCCACTACTGATTAGCAGGAAGGCTGGAGCCAGAACAAGCCCCCACATCGACCCCACTGCCCTTCCCATATCCCCCCAAGGCTCAGGTCCCATCGAGGTCCCAGAGGGCTGCGGGCTAGAAGCCCAGTCAGTCTCCTGCAGGCTGCAGGAGGTGTGCGGGTGGGGAGTGGGCTCGGGGATCAGCCTGCCCACCTTCCCAGCTCCCCTGGAGCCTTCCTGGGGCTGGTCTGAATGTTCAGACCTGTCCCCCACTGCCTGGGCCTCAGGGGGCCTGCTCCGGCTCCTCCTCCTGGAAGCCAGGCCTCCCTGTGCCTGTGGGCTCAGCTGGTTCTCTGACTTCAGCTGCGGGGCCCTCAGTTGAGTCTGGGCTACCGTTTGCTCAGAAGTCTGGCTCCCCAGCGGAGCCTATTCTGCAGGTGAGCCTTCTTGCTCACCACTTCCCAGCCTGACTGTCAGCTGGCCAATCAGGTGGACCATCTGACTCCTACACCTGGAGACCAGGCCGCAGGATGGATAAGTTCCGATGGGAGCTGATGGAAGGCAAGCCTCCAGGATGGGCATGGGGCAGAGTTTGAAAGGAATACTGGACAAGGTGGGCCATTTTGCCTGTGCGGACCCTGTCCAGGAGGTGATCTGCGAGGGGGGATCCAGTCACCTGTGACTTGCCAGGGCAGAAGGTGCCGGCCGGGCATAAGGGGGCCTGGCTTCTGCCCTGGCCTCACCACCCTCTCCATATGTGAGTTTGGTTGGCTCTCCTCTCCCATTTAGGACCGGGTTCTTCACCTGTTAAGTGGAGAGACCGGACAGTTCAAAAGTGCCTTCCCAGCTCCAAGTGTTAGGAAAAGCAGCCTCGGCCCATCCCAAGGCCTCTTGCCAAGAGGACTCTGGAGAAACCCTGCCCAGGGTGTGTCTTTCTCCCAGCAAACACGTTTGGCAGGAGGGGAGAGCAGGGTGGAACCTCGGCCGCCCGGGACGCCGGGCCAGCAGGCCTGCGGGCCCGCCCAGAGCAGGTGAGAGTTCAGGATGTGAGTGGGTTTTTCCCTGAAGCTCCTCGGGCCGGAGCTGGGGGGAAGATCATCAAGCTGGCGGCGCGCCGGCTGAGTCAGCCCAGGCCTGGCCTCACTCGAGGAAAACTAACAGCAGGAGGTCAGGAAGCCTGGTGCTGGGTAGGGTGTGTGTGTGTGTGTGTGTGTGTGTGCACGCGCCCTGGTATGTGCCTATGGCTAAGTGAGTGTTCACAGGTGTGCAACGATGACGTTCATCTGACGCATACCTGATGCATACCATCGTGGCCCTAATAGTCTGAAAATATTTTTAAATGTCCTTACCTGCTGGTAAAAAGCCAGGGCTCCAAACACCTGAGTGCCCCCTTTGTTGCCCCAGCCCCTCCCTGGACCCCTGGGCCTTCCCCACGAGCCTCCAACTGCAGGGTTAACCCCTGACCTGCCCCAGCGGAGGAGGAAAGTGGCCCTACCCTTCGGTTGCTCACTACCCTGAGGACAGCCTTGCACGTGTGTGCACAACAGTGTGAAGGTTTGTACCTGCAACTCACGTGCGTTGGCTTCACAGAGAGCCCGTCCCTCGCCTTTCCACAGACGTTTGATAGTGTCCTCCTCCTCCATTATCAGAGGAAGGAGTCTGCAGTCTGGGGGCAGGCGAGCCAAGTTTCGGCCCAGCTCGGCGCAGGGTGGGAAAGGGGCTCGGAGAAGCTGACACCCGCCCAAATCACTCGCAGGCAAACAGAGGGGCCAGGACCTAGACCCAAGCAGCCTGGGCACACGAGGCCCAGAGTCTACTGCTCCAAGTGGGTCTGGGAACCAGCAGCGTCAGCTTTCCATCTGCTAAGCTTCTCGGCTCACAAGGCTTCTTACTTCCACGGGAGAACCCCAACACACCGGTGAGGGGGCAGCTCAAGGGTGGCGGGCTCCATTCGGCACGTGAGGTCCAGGGAGCCCACGTGGCAGAGCCAGGACTCAAATACGGGTATCCAGAGGCCAACTGCTGGGCTTGGCACTGCCCCCAAGACAGCATGATGGGCCCAGGGACCCCAGGGCACAGCTGTGTCTTCTCACTGCGATATGCACATCACACACTGGTTAGCGTTTCTTAGCTCACTGAAGGACATGCTAAGATACACGCGTCACTGACCAAAACAAGAGAACCACCCGAATGTCCATCAGCTGCGGAATGAATGAGCAAACTGTGATCTATGGTACAATGGAGTATTATTCAGCCATAAAAAGGAACAAAGCACTGATATGTGCTACAGTGCAGATGAATCTTGAAAATGGTATGCTAAATGCAAGGAGCCAGACACAATAATAGGTCATATATTGCATGATTCTGTTGATATGGAATATCCAGAACTGATAAATCCATACAGACACAACACATATTGGTGGTGGCCAGGGGTTGGGAGGAGGGGAATGGGAGGGACTGTTTAATACAGAGTTTTCTTTTGGGTGATGAAAAGGTTTTCATACTTATACAACACAGTGAAAGTACTAAATGCCATTGGACTGTACACTTTAAAATGGTCAATTTTGTGTTATGTGAATTTTACACAATTAAAAAAGAAAAATAAATGTGTGTGTGTATGTATAATCTCCTAGCCATAATGTATTAAACCCTATTATGTGCCAGGCTCTATATGAATGAACACAGCCAGAACAATGTTACATTAAAGCCACCTGGACCCTGGACCCTGGGGTCTGAATACCTGCCTTGGCTCTTTGGCCAGGACCTCCCCCCAGGCTGGATCCTGCCTTGGGCTTGCTGACCTCCCCATCTCCTTGTATCCCTCACTGTGACCGGAGCCGTCACAGAGGGGCCACATTGTTCCAAGTGTCCGCAATGTAGCCCACCTCTGCTGTCTGGCTCTTCTGTCCTGTATATCCTTCCCCTGCCTCGGTGGAGTATCTCTCACCTACTCAACAAATACTTATTTACTGAGGACTTCCCACATCCAGGCCTGGAGTGGAGACTGGGGATACGTTGGTGACCAGACCAACCCGATCCCTGTCCTGATGAGTTTGGTCTTACACAGGAGACAAAGAGTAAACAAGGGGGAGACACGAATTGCTGCGACGTGAAGCATGGGTGGGCATCTTGGAGAGGGTGGTCAGGAAGGCCTCTCGAGGAGGGAACATCTCAGCTGAGACCCAAGGGCTGAGGAGGAGCTGGCCGTCCCAGAGTTGAGGGACAAGCATTGCAGACAGAGGGGATCGCCTGAGCCAAGAAGGATACCCTGAAGTGTGAGACACATTCCTCACCATTGAAGATGACAAAACCCGAGAGAAGGAGAGGCCCCTGGGAAGGCCACACTGGGATGTAGAAAGAGCATCGGAAATGGGATTTCGAATTCTGGGCTCTCCACCAATCCTTCCCTGGCCTCGAGTTCCTCACTGAACCCCTCAAACCCTCACAGCGCTGCCCTCAACACTGTCTCGCCGTGTTGGACGTGTGCGGGTGCATTCTGGAACCTCAGCTTGAGATGTTACATAAACGCCTCTTATGTTCCTGGGAGCCTATCTTGCCGGCCTGAACTTTCCATATCCTGATTGTCACGCAGGGTATTATGTCTTCGTCAGAGCCAAGTAGGAACACAGACCAGGACAGAGCCCAGAGGCAATCCACTAGAGACCTCACGCCGTGTGGAAGTTGGTCCCTGACACACTTCTTGAGTATGTGTCTACATGCCAGGCCCTGTGGACTCAGACATGAGTAAGAAAGTCTTTGCTCTCACCCCACTCAGTGGTGGAGGCACCCATGAGCAAGTTGGCTGGCCAGAGCATCAAGTGGCAGGGAAAGAAGCCACACAGGTGGGCAGCCGCTCGTGGAAGGCCCTGGAGAGCATGTTGGTGAGGCTGGACTTCCCCCTGGCCTGGAGGAAGGAACTCTCCACTCAGGGTTTAAGCAGGAGTCACACAGTCAGATTTGCATTTTATGTAGATCAGTGTCGCGAGCATGTGATGGATGGATCGAGAGGGACAAGCAGACAGTCCAGTGAGAAGGCAGTGGCATTAACCAGCAGAGAGGTAGAGGTGGAAGGTGACGGGATGGGGAAACGGTCAGAATCAGGTGGATGTTAACCAGGTAAACTGTCTGGACCATCTTCAATCACAGTTACCTCAAGGGTTAAATAAGGTGGTGCAGGGAAGAAATGCGGCGTTTGGCAAATGCTCAACTGGCAAAATAAGGAAAAGGACTGAGTGGCTTTGCAGGGCGTAAGAGCATAGCCTCTGGAGCCAGTTTTCCTGGGTTCAGATCCTCGCTGTAGGACCTTGGGCAAGTGTTGGAGCCTCTCTGTGCCGCAGGCTTCCTTCTGGAAAACAGAGCTGATAATAACTATTTCATGGGGCTGTTGCAAAGATTATGTAAGTGACTATGTAGCAAGGGTTTAGACCAATGCTTGCCACAGACCAAGTGCTACATAAGTGTTGGTTAAACTGATATAATTGGTATTGCAGGACGGGGAAGGGGCTATGAATGAGTCCCATGTTTCTAGTTTAGTGAATGGCAAAGCCCCTGGGGTGGAAACCTGTCACTCCCTCTGTGCAGCATCTGTTCTGAGACCTCCCGGCTCCCCTGTGGCTCCTTTGGGAGCTGCCCTGATGGTCCCGGCGCCGGCTTCCTCGTGGTGGTTGATTGGTCCAGAGGTGAACACCTGATTCAAGCTAAGCCAATCACAAGCTGTGGCAGACAGAATAATGGGCCCCCAAGGTGTCCACACCCTCATTCCGGGATTATGTAAATATGTTCCCTTACATGGCAAAAAGAGACTTTGCAAATGTGATTACGTCAAAGATCTTGAGGTAAAAGAAGTATCATGGTTTATCCAGATGGGCCCAAAATAATCTAGACGAACCCTTAAAGAGGGAGGCAGGAGGATCCCAGTCAGAGAATGGAGGATCAATGGTGGGAGCTAAAGGGAGGCAGGCGTCGACCTACTACGAATGTTTTCAGCCCAGCCAGTGTGGCTCAGGGGACTGAGCATCGTCCCATGGACTGTGAGGTCTGGGTTCGATTCCCCGTCAGGGCACACACTGGGGTTGTGGGCTCAGTCCCCAGTAGGGGGTGTGCAGGAAGCAGCAGATCAATGTTTCTACCTCTCTCGCTCCCTTCCTCTATTAAAAAAAAAAAAAATCAATAAAGACCATCACTTAAAAAAAAAAGTTTTCACACTTAGAACTGCTTGAAATGGAATGTGCCTTTATTCGCTCATTAACTAAATTATCCCATATTGATATAGCCAGATCCTAAACTGATATCCAAGAACTTAAATTTATGGAGATACTCAACATAAAAAGTAAAAAAAAAAAAAAAAAGAGACTAAAAAATTATGCACACATGGTTCTATTTATGTATGTCCAGAATAGGCAAATCCATATATACAATAGATTAGTGGCTGCCAGGGACAGAGGAAGGGGAGAATGGAAAGTGACTGCTAACGCAGTTTCATCACGCCATAAAGTGATGAAAATGTTCTAAAATTAGATGGTGTTAATGGTTACACCTTGTGAATATAACAAAAACCATGAATTGTATGCTTTTATTTATTTATTTATTTATTTAATCCTCACCCGAGGACATTTTTCCATTTTTTGTACAGAGCGGGAGGGAGAGAGAGGAAGAGAGAGAGAGAGAAACATCGATGTGAAAGGGACACATCGAGTGGCCGCCACCCACACGACCAACCAGGGCCGGGGACAAACTGCAACCAAGGTACATGCCCTTAGCGGGAACCGAACCCGGGTCTCTCTGGACCGCAGGTGGGCGCTCTAACCGCTGAGCCAAACCGGCCAGGGCGAATTGTATGCTTTTAAAGAGCGAATTTTATAGTACATGAGTTGTATCAAGAAAAAGGTACAAAGAATAAAAGGATCGTAATTCATATATATATATATATATATATACACACACACAATATGTAATTATATATAAGGAATATTATGCTTAATTTTTAAACCATACATACAGAACCCGATTTTGTCCACTATATCTCTGTCTCCATACGGTAAGAAAAAATTCTGGAAGGAAATACAAAGTGTTAGCTGTTTTCTAGGGTAGTGGGGTTATTTGAAATCATAAACTTCATACAAAAACAGCATTTCTTTTAGAATCAGAAAAAACACTTTTGTAAAAATGGGACTAGGCTGTCTGTTGAGGTAAAAAGCTTCTTGTCATGGGAAATGTAGCAAAAGTTTGAGTTCTCACCAGATATGGATGTTTGCACTGGGAGTTTGATCTACAGTGTATGGTCATCCTTTCAACTAAGATATTATCATTTTTACCTTCTCATTTTTTTTCAATCCTCACCTGAGGATATTTTTCCATTTATCTTCAGATAGAGAGGGAGAGAGAAACATCGACATGAGAGGGACACATCAACCGGTTGCCTCCCGCATGACCCTGACCAGGGCCGGGGACGTGCCCTTGACCAGAATGGAACCCGAGACATTATTCTGCTGCCCAATGCTCTAACCACTGAGTCAAACCAGCCAGGGCTCTTTTTTATTTTTTTTTCTTTATTAATTTTAGAGAGAGGAAGAGAGAGGGAGAGAGAGATAGAAATATCGATGAGGGAGAACATCGATTGGCTGCCTCCTGCATGCCCCCCACTGGGGATTTGGCCCACAACCTGGGCATGTGCCCTGACTGGGAATCAAACTGGCGACCTCTTGGTGCATGGGTCGACGCTCAACCACTGAGCCACACTGGCCGGGCTCTTTTTTCTTTTTTAAAAAAATAATCCACCCTGGCCAGTTTGGCTCAGTGGTTAGAGCATTGGCCTGCGGTCCAGGGAGACCTGAGTTCGGTTCCCGCTAATGGCACGTACCTCGGTTGCAGTTTGTCCCCGGCCCTGGTTGGGTTGTGCGGGAGGCAGCCACTTGATGTGTCCCTTTCACGTCAATGTTTCTCTCTCTCTCTCCCTCCCTCTCCCTCCCACTCTATCTGAACAAAAAAATGGAAAAATATCCTCGGGTGAGGAAAAAAAAAAATAATAATAACCCATTATCTCAAATCTTGACTCTGGTACCAGTCTGTATGGGGGTAAAAAATTTATCCTCGCCCTGGCCGGTTTGGCTCAGCGGTTAGAGCGTCCGCCTGCGGTCTGGAGAGACCCGGGTTCGGTTCCCGCTAAGGGCATGTGCCTCGGTTGCAGTTTGTCCCCGGCCCGGGTTGGTCGTGCGGGTGGCAGCCACTTGATGTGTCCCTTTCACATCGATGTTTCCCTCTCTCTGTCTTCCTCTCTCTCCCTCCCACTCTGTCTGTACAAAAAATGGAAAAATGTCCTCGGATGAGGATTAAAAATAAATAAATAAATAAATAAATAAATAAATAAATAAATAAATAAATAAAAGTTTATCCTTTACAGTAACAAAACAAAACAAACAAAAATCACAACTTGAAGGGTTTTTTAAGGCTCAAAAGGGAAAAGAAAATCAGTTTAGCCCTGGCCAAGTTGGCTTTGCAGTTAGAGCGCTGGCCCTCGGACCGAAGGGTCTCAGGTTTATTCCTGGTGAAGGGCACACCTGGGTTGCAGGTTCGATCCCCTGCCTGGCCGGGGTCATGCGGGAGGCAGCCAATCAATGTGTCTCTCTCACTTGGATGTTTTTCTCCCTCCCTCCCTTCCTTCCACTCTCTAAAAAAAAAACAAAAAAAACAATGGAAACATCCTCCAGTGAGTATTAATAAGAAAAATTTGTTTCAAAGCAAACTGTGCATGCTTATAAACAGCTGGACTAAAAAGATTATGTTGCATCAAACTATTTAAGAAATGAGCTGACTAGAGAAGACTGGGGTTTTCCCTTTCATTTTTGTAAAAGTGAAAATAAAACTTGAAAACGTGACATTTGAAATCCTCTCTGAATGTGAAAATACACACTCACTCCAAAGGCTGCTGACACACAGGCAGAACCCGAGTCCTGCGGGGAAAGCTGCCGCCTTGTCTTTAAACCCAAGCCCAGGGATTATCGGCCACGAGACGGGGAGGCTGGCCAGCTCCTCGCCACGGGCTTCCCGTGGGTGCTGGGGCGTGAGCAAACTCCTCCCTCGCCCTGGCAGAGGGGTGAGGGCAGTGGGAGCAGAGATGCACCAAGCTATAAAAAACTTTTGTTTTATTTCCTTCTAAGGCGTCCTGAGCCACTGGGTGCTCCCGAGAAGTTCAGCTCAAATTGGAAATGAGTGTGTGTGTCTTTCTCCTGAGCCAAAGCTGCTGAAAAACCAGATGATGTTGTCACTTAAACTGAATCTCTTACAGGCCGAGTGGTAGCGTCCTATTTCCATCCTGTGAGGAGAGTGGAAGTCACGTAATGATCAGTTTCTCTGACCCATGTTCCAATATTACATCAGCCTCAATAGCAAGCATACCCTCCACTCCACCCCCAACATGGAGCTGCTGAGACTTCTTAAAAAAAAACCCATTTGTCATCTCAAAGCAACGGCACTCCTACACTATTTTGCCTCCCACCCCTTAGGCTGCGATTTCCATTTAAACACCACGTGATGCCAATCCTGGAAAGCGACAGGTAAAAGGTACCTAGTCCAATAATCTTGTTACCAAGAGGCCCTGAGGTTATGAGACCATGGTCACAGAGGGAAAGAACAAAAAACAGGAGCCAGGCCTGTCCCCACAGTGGTGTCCCCATCCCCATAATCCCAGCTCCTGGGTAGGACAGAGGCGGACTATTTCAATGCTCTCTGGAGATGCGTCTCAAGCTTTGTGGCCAAAGCAGGGCTCACCCTGTGATCATCCGCCTTTTCAGCCCTCTCTCTGCTTCCGTGAAGAGTGGGGAAGGACGCGGGCCAGGTGGCCCAGAAAAGATCCTTCTGGAAACAGGTGGCAGCCAGAGGTGGCCTTTTCTGCTCAAGAAACTTGTCTGGAAACCAGGGTCTGGGATAGCACTGATGAAGGGGAAGGTTTCAAGTGCAAGGCTCCGAATGGAGTTGTAGCCACTGCATTTTCCTCAGCTCTCCTGGCCCTTGACGTGGCTGAGGTATGCGCTTCGGTAATTTAAAACCCCCATCTTATTCTTAAAGTGTGTTTCTTTCCAGTTCCTAGAGACTTGGATTAACAGTGAGGTTAAAGGGAAATCAATCTTTTTATGGCGTACATTTTCTGCATAAGGCAAGCCTGGGCACATTAATGGGCCAAGAGACTGTGTTAAATGTCAGTTAACACCCAAACTACTTAAAATTTGAGTAAGGCTGCAGTAGGCTGTGTCCATGGTATTTCTGACCCCTCACCTACCAAGCTAGAGCCTAGGTGGAATTACATCCGTGGGCAGGTACATCTTGTTCACCGAGCAGAGGGATTGAAAGCTACGCAGGCTAAAAACCTACACAGTTCGCAGTTAGAGATGAAAGGCTGCAGAAATGTTTATTGAATACAGTGCCAGGTTTATAAATAAAACTTATTTACAATTTCCATAGAGTTGGTCCCCCATCAGAGAGGTGGTAAAATCTCCAAACAGTTTATCTCAAGATTTACAGAAACGTTCAAGTACATCTCCTTTGCGAATCGCCACGGTGAAGGGTCACTTCAGTAACAAAGAAACTACCACCATCTTTGCTACAGACGTGTTTAATGAACATTATCACAGCTCTGGAGAAAGAATACACGCTCCACCCACGCCACTACCTTCTCACTCCAAGGGAAACAGACAGCAAAGTGTCTCCTACAGGACAACTTCAAGGGATAAAAAAAGAAAATAGTATTGTTAGCTGAAGGGATAGATTAAGACACATTCGTGGAATCTAGTCACTGCCGAAAGGATAAATTTAGGATATACAATAAAAGGATTATTGAAGATATACAATAATTAGTTCAAATGTTTAAAATAACTGAATGAACAAAGAGCAGATTGACCAAATTTACATTCTTTGTTTAGGAGGAGGTTCCCAGTATGCTAAGGGGCCGATATATGCTGCTACTCTGACGGGCCACAGCAGCGCTAGACTACTGGACAGCCACTCGTTACAATATGGTTACAAGTACAGTCAGACATGCATTTATAAAGAGAATATAAAAATATGTACAGTAGCTAATTTTCAATGTGTTTAAGTTGCCAAAAGACACCAATTAAAGTGTGCAAAAATTCATTTGTCAAAAAATCAGAAAAAAAGCCTTCCTTGGCAACAGTGCATTGAAAGCCCATCTGAAATATCAAGATACATTTGCCTTGCTCAACACCTTCCCCAAACAGATGGAGAACAAAACTATGAAAGTGTTTGCCAAGTACTCAGCAGTTTTTTATGGCAAGTCTCAGGCTCAAGCGGGATGCCAGTTAAACTAGTCACTTTATATATATATAAATATATATATATGTATATTTATAGAGCAGTTAGAAGTCGGGGCAGGAGTTTACAGGAAGGTGCTAACCAACTTAACAAGCAATGACACAACATCCAGCTATTTCCTCTCAAACTCACGCAGACTGCAGACACCTAACCCCTGGGCTGGTCATCCCCTCAAATGCCAGAAGAAAGAGTGGACTCGGCTGCACCTCCGCCAAACTGCAACTCAGCATTCCCTGGGGAAAAGCTTCTGGTTCCCACACGGGATCCGGGCCATGTCAGAATCTGGTTTCAGAGGCAGTCTTTTAGGAGACTGGGAGTCCACACCGCTTCTACAAAAAGACTTGGTTAAAAAGGTAGGGTAGAAGGCAAGGTTTTCAACAAGTCGTGACCCCCAACGCTCTTTAAAAACTACCAAGAGGTCATCATCTGCCACAGGCCTGAGACTGGGTCCACAGTCAGGCTATGGGACTTCCCTGCAAGAAACATCCAGGTCAATAACTTATTCAAACCAGGAGCCCTCAGTCCTCCTCTCACCAGAACCCCCAAGGTACTCTTAGGTGTTCCTTCCAGAGTCAGGAAATTATGCAAGCCAAACCCAGTCATGATATCCACCTCTTCTACCAATCGGAGTCTAAGGACCAGCCGCAGAGGCAGATGGGCGGGCTCCTCTCCACTGCTCTGACCCACCCCTCTGGCAGGAAATCTAACAAGCTGCAAAATGCCAGAAAGACAGGGAGTAGGAGAGGGAGAAGCCAAGGGTCTCTATAAATCAGCCCTGAATGCACCCATTTGGCTGCCAAGAGCTTCTCACTGCCTCGCTAGCAGCCTGCCACTGTTCCCTGGCAAATTAAAACCTCCCACACGCACTCAAAACCCAAACCTCCTTGCTAATAAGATACAACCACTTAACACTCTGAAAAATGCACATCCAGCCTTCATTTCAAAGAGTTCTGCAAAATGCAACATGCCTTTAGAGGGGTTTTTGAAGCAGACCAATCCCACTGCAAAGACCAGACCAGCATCTTCATTTTGGTTACAGGTTTGTAATTAGACACAAAATTCCCTCTGGGGTGGTGTTTTACTTTCAAGCTGAGGGCTTCCATTAGTTCTACTTGGTGGGGGAAAGCAAAGTCAACTTTTTTAAAAAGTAAAAGGAGGCTACGGTAGGTATAATCATAACTTAAAACTCGTGAATCAAAAGGTGACTGGTAGTGTCTTTTAGGCATGAAGAGACTGGCTTAGAAAAGTGACTACTGCTTCTACCACACAGCGAGGATTGGATTACAGACACACTAAATCATGTCTCTTGCACAGATGGTCTCAAATAGTTACATAAAACAGGTAATCAGCAGCACAATTGAGACGAACCCCTAAATACATGCTTGAGAGAAAGTGTTTTTTTTTTCCTTCATTAAGAACTCTACTGCCTGAATAATCATTAAGTTACCATGATTCACTGTCCCCCACCCCCCCCAGTGAAAATACAATAGACCTACATGTCCATAAACATGATGAAGCAGTCAGTATTTGCTTGGTTTTAGGCAAGGTCTCAGCTCGGAGGTTGGTGCTGGGATGCTGGGAGGGAGGGAGGGAAACCCAATGCTGGGCTGGGGGCAGTTAAAGGTGCACTGGCCTCCCCTCCAAGTGCCTTGTCCCCGTTTAGATCTCAGCTTTACAAAGCATTTAACACCACTTTAAGTTAATGGTCTTTTTATTGGAAAAAAAATAAAAAGACTAGCATTTACAACTTGGAATGGACGTAAATTGTAATTTCTTGAACAGCAATGTTGATGGTTGTGCTGAAGTCCACAGCCACAGCCTACCTCTGCTGGCTCCAAGTCATGGTTCAGAAGGTTTTAAAAACAGAGAGTCCAAAGATGCTCCCTTGGTAAAAGTTTCTTTTTAAAAATTTGTGTGAATGGTGACAGCCTGACACCCATCTCGCTCTAGTACGATGCAGGCAACACTAAACCAACACACGTGGGCACGCCACCAGGGTGTGTCACCGTCACCACAGGTCGGGCACATGGAAGTACAAGAGGGACCATCCTGCTAGTGGGCTACGTCTAGACAGTTTATCCTTCACCCATTTTTCTACACACATCCTGAGGCAAACCAATTTTAAATGTGTTTGCTTTCAGCAAACCAGCTATGACCATTTATACTAACAAACTGAACTAGAACCCATTTAAATAGGTTTTGAATTTTTTTCATTTTTTGTTTTTAATACAAATGCCTGACTGTGCTCAATTGTCAAGCTGCATGCATGAAAAACCGGCCAGCCCAAACAGTGTATTAATCATTAGCAAATGGAACTGCGAGGAGTCCACTAGTGCTTCCTTATCATTCAGGTAGTAAAGGATTTATATCGTAAAACTGATGTGTAGCTTGATCTTTAGGGGACAGGACCACCAACCAATACATGCAGATTTGTGTGTGTGGACAGAAGGTACTTTTGACATTCAGTTTTGCTATATAGAAACAGAATGAGTAAATGATTTTTTTTTGCAAGAGGTAAGTAAAAGATTCAATTTGATTCTTCTAGAGGGGGGGAAAAGTTGAAAGTAGGTCTTCATTTTGCAGTCATCATCTGTACGAATTCTGAAAAGACAAACAATCGTAACGTTCAGTTATCTTCCAAAGCAGCTTTATGAACACATCTCTACTCTACATTTAAAAAAAACACAGGGAGTGTCCAGTGAAGCAGTTAACTTGTTTAGATTCTGAAGGGAAGATTATTAAAAACTAAGCTGAAGAAATGTAGTATTTTACCTTCATAGTTGACTTGTCCATCTCCATCAATATCTGCTTCTCTGATCATTTCATCTACTTCTTCATCTGTTAGTTTTTCTCCTAAGTTTGTCATGACATGACGTAGTTCTGCCGCACTGATGTAACCATTGCCATCCTGTGAACATTCAGCAGTCGTTACTAACGGGCTGAGAGTGGTGCAGTGTGGGCAAGTAGGTTTTTGCCTTCATTACGCCCTCTCCAGTTACTGCCAACTCTGCTCTCATCGGCAGTTCTCTGACGTCCAGTTCCCACCTCTACCCACTACATACACCCAGTCGGCGAAGGCAGGATACACGGGGGCTTTTCAAAAGCTAAGAGAAATTGAAAGCAAAGCAACACAGAGACTTGGTTTAAATGTTCTCAGCGATTATGCTTACCCTTACTTGATAAGGTTATGGCAGTAAGTCAGGATATTTGCAAGTGAGATTTCAGAGGCTCGGGCAGTTAGGTAAGTGTTCTAACTAGGACAGATTGTTGAAGCGTTTAGAAACGATAGCAACACAGCAGCACTTAAGTACCGTCTGCAACGCAGACGCAGGATTACCTTGTCAAAGACTCGGAATGCCTCGCGGATTTCTTCTTCACTGTCTGTATCTTTCATTTTTCTAGCCATCATAGTCAAAAACTCTGGGAAGTCAATGGTGCCATTGCCTCAAATTAAACAACAAAAAGCTCATGTAAAATAAGTGCTCCAGCAATGCTCCTCTGCAGTCACAATCTCAGAACCACTTTACAGAATGGGAAGCACTTGCCAGGACAAACTGGTAAATTATTTTACTAGGTTGAACCATTTAAAGGTCTAAATTGAATTGCTGAAATACTTCACAGGGCAATTTCACGATTCACATAATTCAAACTAATAATCAGTGCCCTGGATAGCATGTAAGGATGCAAAGGAAAAGTGCATATACAGATCCTTGACCACTGAAGGGGGTTGTACAGTCCAGGAGAAAAAGCACACAGCCCTACAGGCTGACTCTTTCCACTCCCAAGGGAAGCATTCCAGATTGTCTCCACCTCCCCTCAACCCCTCCCGAATTAAGGCGATCAATAGGATCCAATTTTGTCTTGGCTAGTGATGCCAGTCAAGGCCTAGATTTGGGCCCCCCGAGATGAAAAGGATCATGAGGGGGAAAAACTGACTTTATTTCACCATGGACCATAAAGTGTTAGAAAGTCTTCTCCAGGGGGCATTTCTCAGCCACATCATGGGAAGTCACCTAATCCTTTTCTCCCCACTCAGTATCTTTATTTCCCATTAAGAGCAAAACTCAGAAGTGTTTTCACAGCTTAAACCATTAACATTAGAAAACTGTGTCAAAATGAATCTGTTCTATTGCCAGTATTCCAAACAACTCCTCTAAAACTAAGAGTTAGAGGAACATGCCAAAGACAAACCACCCGATTAACAATGTAACTTGAATTAAATGGAAATAAAGTTAAATTAGAAGAAAAAAGCCTTAGGTCAAGTTACTCATTTTCACCAGTACCTTTAAATGAAAACAGTAATTCAGAGATCCCTTAAAGTTCTTTTGGCCTCCAAAATTCCAAAACATTATTGATATTCATGCAATTATTTAGAGCGCTCATAGCCAAGCAAAGATGTATGTCCTTAGGCATCATCGTATTTATTCACTGTGAATACTAAATTCTGTCACCAAGACCTTACCCCCTCCCCCATGTTCCATACAATCTTGGGGAGCCTAATACACTCTGCCAGTCCCCAAGCCGTTTCCCAGCATTTATACAAAACAGGAGAGAGACAACTCATGTTCCCAGATAGCTGATCACCTTAGCAAAGTAGAGTACTACTTATAACCCCTTTTTCCAAAACAATATTAAGGATGAAAAGTCTGTAGAAGTGGTTTTAATGGGCTAAAACCAGTGTTAAAGGTTTAACCAAAACCCCCGCTTCTAAATGTATGTGACCAGACAAGTGTAACTCAACTTTATCACCTTTTGAAACCCTATTTTTTTAATGACTGCTATCAAATCAATCATTTAGAAATTAGTCTAGATCCAAATTGTTTGTTCTTGGATACCTTTTTTTCTGTTAATCCTCACCCGAGGATGTTTTTTTTAAATGTTTTTATTGACTTTTTTAGAGAGAGGGGAAGGGAGAGAGAGAAAAACATCGATGTGAGAAAGAAACATCAATCGGCTGCCTCCTGCATGCCCCCTACTGGAGATCAAGCCCACAACCTAGGCATGTGTCCTGACCAGGAACGAAACCAGGACCTCTCAGTCCATGGGACAGTGCTCAATCCCCTGGGCCACACTGGTCAAGCCCAAGGATAGTTTTCCATTGATCCATTAATTTTTAGATACAGTGGAAGGGAAGGAAGGAGGGAGAGAGAAAGGGAGGAAGGTAGGGAGGAAGAAAGAGAAACATCGACGTGAGAGAGAGAATCGATTGGCTGCCTCCCACAAGACCCCAACCCATGCCAAGGATTGAACCTGCAACCCAGATACATGCCCTTGACCAGAATCAAATTGGAAACCCTTTGGTCCAAGAGCTGACACTCTAACCGCTGAACCAAACCAGCCAGGGCCTTAGATCACCTTTTAAAAAGGTGCTATGATCTAGAGTGTTATGCAGTACATTTACTAGTACATATATATGGTTTCAAAAAATATATTTTTTGTTTTGTTTTGGGGGAGGATCTCAAACACTGTTTACTGATGGAAGTGAATAAAAAGTCTATTGTCCCTGTTCTAGAGTCCAGAAGATGATGCCCGATTGCAGACCAACTGCTACAAGGGTTACTGCTTGCTCCTTCCTGCTCCATGCCTTATACATCTTCTCCTGTTAGGTTCTGTAGGTCTATTCCCTACAGCCATCATGCACCCCACCTCCAAGCCTCACAAGAGCTTCAAAATTCTCTTCTATATCTATCTATAGAAGATATATCTATAACATATCTACAGCTCACACTGTATCCAATTCTATGTTAACATCTAAGAATGCTCTTTACCCACTTCACTTCAGGGTTTTTCTCCTCCTCTTAGAGACAAGCTTTTTAAAAAGGTCTAAGGCTATTTATTTTTTACTTCCCCACAGAACTCAGTGCAGACTCATGGGCCAGTTGAAAGACTGAGCTGTAGGTCACGGCAGGTAGAAAAGAACAATACAGTGATCCAATCCAGGAAATGTTCTAGCTGGTGAGCAGGGCAAAAGGCAGGCCCATAATCCTCTATTTTAATTGTCACTGGCCGTAAGGCAATCACCGAAAGGCTCTTTGCACATTTGTTTTGCTCAGGGGACCTGAAAGACAATCTTGTAACATGTCTGAACTCGAAGTACACAACACTGGTGCTCATTCACAGTTCTAAAGCCCTTACCGTCAGCATCCACTTCATTGATCATATCCTGCAATTCGGCTTCTGTTGGGTTCTGACCCAGTGACCTCATGACAGTGCCAAGTTCCTTTGTTGTGATGGTGCCATCCCCATCTTTGTCAAATAGGGAGAAAGCTTCCTTGAATTCTGAAAACAAAAGTTTACCTTTTAGAATGAATGTCTTTACCCAACCCAGCCACAGTATACACTTCCCTGAGGCCTGCCAAAGCAAGCTGTCCAAGGTGTGCAAGTTATCAGAAACTACCTGGTCTTATTCTACTGGAATAAAGACAACAGTCCTGTTGGATTGGCCTTAATACAGCAGTTCATACAGCAAACATTGCTCCTGTTAACCAGCTCCATAAAACCACAGAAGTCTCACATTTTTAAAGAATGCTAAGCTTGAACACATTTAAATTAGTCTTAAATCCAATATGACAAGTGAAGATTGGTCCAAGTGTTCCCTTAAGGTCCCTTCCTGTTACATTCCTATAGCTATAAGAACCCCTTGTTTCATAGCAACATCCCAGTTACAAAAATGTATATTCCCAGGTAATCAGTGTGTTCTCTCTACATGGCATTCAGAATATTCCAAAGGCATTCCTGGTTTCCTAAGGAGAAACCATCCCCCAAAAGTCCTCCAGGGAATATAAAAATCTAAACTACCACAACTCCCTTCCCAATTGTTATAATGGTCCTAACAATCATTTTCATCCATTCCCATAAATTTTAGAACAGTAAGCACAGGATTCATGGTGAATTACTAAAAGACCTGTGGCATAAAAATTCTGAACTACATTTCTGAGTAGCAAACTCAGTACAATTTCATTATATGCAAAACCTCACACACTGTGAAATACAGTCGGCTACTTCAGAGTGTAACAAATAGATATTCTTAGTTAATTCCTTTCACATTATCTCCAAAATACTGGCAAGGAGTAATAACATCTGACCTAAATACTTCTGCTTGTTTTCACTTATATAGCTTCTTAGAAAACTGTTGAGATTATAGGAGAGAAGGAACAGAGGAGTCACCAAAGCTGACTGGTGCCTAGTTCTGGCCTACAGGGGACATCTTGAAGTCATCAACTTACCAGCAATCTGTTCCTCAGTCAGTTGATCAGCCTACATGGAGAAAGAAAAGGTTATATAATTCAACCAATAACACTGAGATCAACACTGTTGCTCCAATCACACTTTTAATAGTGACCTTTCGTCGATATTAAAATACATCAACTATTTGAAAACTTTAGCACTGCCATTTAATGAAAACAATTAAAATAAAGAAAACTCTTTATGCTATTTTAAAAATAAAGGTTGACAAAAAAGTTGTCTTTTCTGGGTCTAGGGCTGTGTGTGGTGAGGTCTAACTAGGAAGGATCAGTTCATAATTTGAAAAATGGCACCTCTAGTGGCAAAGGGTCCCACCGCATAGGCTGCAGCAGCAGGCTCTGAGCAAGGAGAGCGCCACCTACTGCACCAGGGACACCGCAGTCCCCACTTCCACCCAAGAAGGGACTCAGCCTGCCGTTGCTGTCACTGCAGCCAGGATCTCGTCCAGGGGCAGGCTTTTAGAGCACCTTGCGCATTGCTGCGGGCACTCCAAATCTCCAAATTGGCGTTACATAATGGCATTGGGTTGGATTAACAGGCTTTTATATCCATTTTATGAGATACAATTCAGAGAAAAAAATAAATTGCAATGGGTTACCCCACTAACTTTATTTCCATGTAATAAATGCTTTCAATCATTTAAATTAAGCACTTATTTGTTAAAAGTCTGCCATTTACAATAGCTAATGCCCTCTGTCAAATTATCCTGGTTCAAAAGCCAGGGGAAAAAAATAGAACCTCCTATAACTGAGCTGTTAAAAAACTGCAATACTAAGTACACTGGAAACTTCACAATTATGAGACTATACCCTCTCTTTTCTGGAGAGGAGGAACTTTGCTGGAGGATATTTACCTACCTTAAAAGATGACATAAGAGCTGCTCATAATAAACACTTTACTGGAGGTGGTAATGGGCACAGAGGTAATTCTCATTGCAACACTGAACCCGTGTCTCCACTCGGGGGAATTCGAGATCTCAAGGAGAGCAGTATGTATTTTTATTTTAATGAAAGGCACCTAATGAAGCCAGTCACAAAGTAAGTCCTAACAGAAAGCTGACAGTGTTAAGTGTATTCTCTTAAATAAAAACTTTCACAAACAGGAATGGTATTCCAATATACTGAAAACTTTTTTTGTTCCTATTAGAACTGGTTCTTCCTTTCTTTCTACCCCAGCAACTGTCAAATAGGTTTTCTTTATATCAAATGAGACATGATGATTTATGTAACGCCAGAGCAACGCCTGTCTTGTACAACAGGAAGCACTGCCACACCTCGAAACAGAAGCTGTCACCCTTACCAAGGAGAACAGCCCACCACGAGGCAAAACTATCTTGTTAGAGGGGTTAGAGAGCACCAGCCTTCCTCGACAAAGAAATATCGCCCAATGGCGCTGGCCTTGGGGGCAAGGGTGCTCTGAACCTGCAAGGTGGCCGGCCATCTCCCAACCCAGCCACGCCAGAAAACGCTGTGGGTGATGTCAGCCTGCTGAGGGAGGAAGGGGGCTGTGGAGAACACACCCAGCGAGGCGCACAGGCGCATCTGACAATCTAGAAGCTGCAGAGAAAGCGGAAACGTGGAGAGCATCTCCCGGCCGACTGGGAAGTGGCGCGGAGTGAGGAAACGCCGGTCAAGGGGCCGGGCAGGGGTGCCTGCCCCAAGGGCAGACGAGGGGCGAGATGGCCCCAGCGCGGGGGTGGGAGAGCCACCCCTCAACAGCCAGGGCGACCTCCCACTCCCAACCCGGGACCGCACAGTGGGCGAGCGCAAAGCCCGCCCCACACCTCCCACCCGCTTCAGCTCCCCCAGGCGGCGAGCCCGCCGCGCCGCCTCCTCCCAGAGCAGAAACTTTGTGTCTCTAATGGAAACCGAGCCGCGCGCCAGCTCCCTCCTCCCCCGCCCCCTCCCGCCCCAATTAGCGCCAGCCCAGTGCCTCCCGCGGGAAGGGGCCTCCCGGTGTACCGAGGCTCCCGCACACCTTTACCGCCGCCCGAGGGTGGGGTGGGGGGCTGCGAAACAGGGAGACACAAGTCCCGGCCACACCGCAGGGCACCGCCCGGGCGCAGCGCGGTCTGCCCGCCGCTTCCGCCCTCCGACCCCCACCGCTCGGTTTCCTGCCCCCACCCCACCCATCCCCGGCTCCTTCCTTCCCAGCCCACGCCCGCGCCGCGCCCCCCGGGAGGTAGGAGGGGTCAGCGGCCAAGAGACTGTGCCCAGCAGGGTTGGCTGGGGTGGGGGGGGGCAACACTGACGGTGCCCCCCACGCCCGGACCGGAGCAATGTGCGCCACCCGCTCGCCCCGGCCCATTCATTCTCCCCGGCCCTCTGGATCTGCCGCCTCCGAGCTGGGGAGAAGCGGCGGGGTGGGGGGACTAGCGCCCGGCACCGCCCGGCTCCCCCGACCCCGGGCCGCGGCACTGCGGGCAGCCCGGGTGCGGCGCGCTGGATGCAGTGGTGCGGGCTGGGGGAGGGGGTGGATGCGGAAGCCCCAGTACAGCTGCAGCCAGAGCCCCTGGAGGACCAAAATTTAAATAAGGATCCCTGGCCGAGGAATCCGAGATGCAAATCCGAAATATATTCTTTTTAACCGCAACTGCTGCGTAACGCCAGGAAAAGAGGAAATTACACACACACACACAAAAAGGAAAAATAGAAAAAACCCAGACTGAACTAAAAATTTGTTTAGAAATCATGGGCAGGTAGCTGCTACGCCGGCACTTGCCATTCCCGACCTACCATGGTGCGAACGAAGGGAGGAAGAGCAGAGGGTGGAGGGCGGCTGCACCAGCGCAGGGGCTGCGAGGGTGGGGGTGCCTCCGCTGCTGAAGCTGCTGCTGCTAAGGCGCGGTGTGCACTGAGCGCTGTGCCGCTGCCGCCTGCGCCGCCGCCCGACCGCGAGTAACGGCGCCGCGCCGCGAGGCTCCCAGCACAAATGCCGAAGTGCGGTCCTGCGCTCTGTGGAATATATACGGCGCTCGGTATCCCTCCGCCGCGGCCGCAGCCGTCTCGCTCTGAGCGGCCGTCTCAGAGCGGCGCTTCGAAGGCCGGGCCTTGCCCGCTTGGCCCCGCCCCCCGGCGCGCCGGCCCCCCGCCGCCCTCTGCGCGCCCCCCCACCGCCGGCCCGGGCCCGGTGAGAGGTGCGGAGTTGCCCGGCAGACCCAATCCGGGGCCGGGGCGAGCACGGGGCGCCTACATGCTCCGGATCTGAGGCGGCCCTGGGCTTCAGAAGCCGCCCGCCCCCCACCCCAGCCCCACCCCACCTGTGAGACCCTCCCTTCCCGCTTACATCCACCGCTCCGCTGGGGCACCGGGTCCTTGGGCAGGGGCGACCACGGGGAGCTGGGGACAGGACCGAGGAATTGACCGCACACCTTCAGCTGCCCGGGAGAGGGGTCTGGAAGGGGCAAAGCAGTTTTCCTCATGCAAGAAATTGGTTGGACGATTTTCTCAAAATTTGAAGCAATATCTGAGACAAAGTATATGTGCTCAGTTGCTAAATCTATCAACAATGTTCATATGCTTAGCCACTCTTATTTTAATGTTTTTACGCTTCCACTGACACTTTTTGTATGCTTAGATAATATCTCTCCCCTACTGTTTTGTTCTCTTTTTTCTATGGAAAATACTATTATTCATTCTGACTGCAGTCTTACTAAAATTAATGTACCTGTACATCTTCTATAGACCTTAAAACCCATGCTTTGCTTATTTTTCTTAATTTTCCTGATCCTGAAAGGGATAAGATTTTTATCCGTAAGTCCAGAGAAACAAAGAAAAAAAACACATAGAATCCTTAAGATTACAGTTGAAAAACACAGCTAATTGACTACTATGGAGCTACACTGTATTGTAACCTACAATCTTGATTATATTCATTTTTAAATAGCATTTTAATCTTTGCATTTACCGTTTTCAATTTTTCTATAAACTAGAAAAAAGGACAGTTCCAGCTATTGATGTGAGGCCCAAAACTTGTAAAAAGAAGAAAAAAAAAATCTGACCAAACGAAAACGCTGCAGTTTCTTTTCTTGCCAAGGCAGAACACAATTTGATCTTTTGTTTACAGGGCCTGGGCAACAAACAGTTGCAAGTTATCATTTGCTTACTCTTTCAGAGAATGTGGCAAAGTGTATGATTGACAAGCTCTGCTCAAAAGAGCTTTGCTTGGTTATATTTGTTTATGGCTTTGACAAAATCTGCAGAAAGATGTTTTAAAAGAATGGAAAATGTTCAGGCACATTGCAGATGCCACAGGACTTTCTAGGGTAACCTTAAACAGTTGTCTGTGGAGCTGTTCTTACTTTTATGTTCCTTCTAGAAGGCTGCAGAAAAGGTGAACCTGCTGTTCAATAGAAAGAGAGGCTGCGAAAAAGAAGGAAGAAAGGGAAGAGAAGAGAAAAGAAAAAAAGAAAGAGGCTGCAGCAGCAAGCCAGTGAATCTTCCCTCTGTAGGTTAGAAAGACATTATTCACTTCACAAATCATCATCATCATCATCATCATCACCATTCTGTGCTCATGGAAGGAAACCTGAATGGGAATAAAGTATGTATATTAATGGGAAAGGTGGGAATAGGAAGACAGAGGGAAGGGGACTAATACAAAGTCAATTTAAAAGATATTCAATAATCCAGTGAGTTACAGTATAAATGGACAAACACATCATTAAAACTGCTTCATTTCTAAAGGAATTTGTATTCGTTTGTAAGGTTCCTCACATAGTAGGTAACTAAATACTTAAAACAGGGAATAAATATATTATATAAGTAGGAGGAAATAATGGCCTAGAAATGAAATGTGTTTAGTTATTAAGGATTCATTAGCTTCTAATATTCTTTCATTCCTTATTATTTTGGTTAAATTGCTATAATCTATAGTTTTGAAAACCAGGAATTCTCTAAAATAATATTTCTCCCTCTGTCATTTAACCTATTTCACCCAAATAAAATAATTTCCATGACTTTATTTGCTAAATACAGAATCATTTTACTTATTAGAGTAAAAGTCATTATTCTGATTCTTCATATTTATCATCTAAAGTTATCTTCTGGTAATGTTTTTAATGTATCAAATCACATCTTAGCTTTCAAGTCTATTGGGTTTGTAATGAGGTCATACTGTACTCAGTTTTATGGCTAGTTTGCCACATTGAAATATAAGAAGGTCAAGTGACTCGCCCAAGATCTTACCATGAGTCAGGATGGAGCATAAAATAGAGTGTGGGCCCTTATTCAGGGCTCTAATCTTAGATTATATATTACTGAAATCAATATCTGAAATTTTTGAATATACAATGTGAAGGATTTGCCTACTTCATGAAGCAGATTCTTCTAACAACTTAGATGATCACAGGGTTTTCATTAACTCAAATATAGTTAACCCTTGACCAACACAAAGCTCAGAGTTTGAACTCTGTGGGTCCACTTATACATGGATTCCTTTTTTTTTTTTTTTTAATGTTTTTTATTAATTTTGTAGAGAGAGATGGAGGGATAGGGAGAGAGATAGAATCATTGAGAGAGAGAGAAGCATTGACATCAATCGGCTGCCTCCTGCACACCCCCTACCGGGGATCTAGCCTGCTGACTGGGAATTGAACCAGTGACCTCTTGGTGCATGGGTCAACACTCAACCACTGAGCCACACCCACCAGGCTACCTGGATTTTTTTCAATAAATACCTGTACTGTTAGGAGTCTATGGATACAGAGGGCCAACTGTATGCATTGATCTATACAATTTTTATATTGGTGACTTGGAATATTCTCAGATTTTGGTTTCTGTAGAAGGCCCTGGAACCAATTCCCCATGGATACGAATGGACAACTTAAGTTTTGAGTGAACCAAAAATTATACTCAGATTTTCAACTCCCCATGGGGCCAGCACCCCTAACCCCCCCATTATTCAAGTGTCAGTTGTACAATAGGCTCCCTTTATCCACACTTCCACTTGCTGAGGTTTCAGTTACCCATGGTTAACCAAGGCCCAAAAATATTCAATGGAAAATCCCAGAAATAAACAATTCATATTTAAATTGCACACCACCTTGAGTAGCATGATAAATTTTGAGAGTCCCTCTTCAAGCTGCCTGGGATATGAATCATCTCTTTGTCCAGCATGTCCATGTTGTATAAGCTCCCCACCTGTTAGTCACTTAGTGGCTGGCTGGGTTACCAGAAAGTCTGTTGCTGTATCGCAGTTCTTGTGTTCAAGTAGCCCTTATTTTACTTAATAATGTCCCCAAAGTTCAGGAATAGTGATGTTGGCAATTCAGATATGGCAAAGAGAAGCCATAAGGTGCCTCCTTGCCCTGGCAGATGTGGCTCGGATGGAGTATTGTCCCCTGCACCAATGGGTCTTGGGTTTCATTTCCAGTCAAGGCATATACCCAGGTTTTGGGTTCAGTCCCCGGTTGGGGCACATAAGAGAGGCAACTGATCAATTTTTTTCTCTCTCTCAAATCAACAGAAACATATCTTTAGGTGAGGATTTAAAATAATAATAAATAAAAATTTAAAAATCCCTCCTTTAGCCTGGCCGGTGTGGCTCAGTGGATTGAGTGTCGTCCCATGGACTGAGAGGTCCTGGTTCGATTCCCAGTCAGGGCACGTGCCCAGGTTGTGGGCTCAATCCCCAGTACAGGGCATACGGGAGGCAGCCGATCAATGTCTTTCTCACATCCATGTTTCTATCTCTTCTTTCCTCTCTCTCTAAAAAATTAATAAAAACATTTACTTTTTAAAAGTGCCTCCTTTAAGTGAAAAAATATGTATATATATGAGAAAATATAGTCTATATAGGGTTCAGTGCTATCCATGGTTTCATGCATCCACTGGGAAATGCCCACAGATAAGAGGGGACTACTGCCCAGCCGGCATGGCTGAGGGGTTGAGCGTCAGCCCATGCACCAAGAGGTCGCCAGTTGGATTCCCGGTCAGGGCACATGCCCAGGTTGTGGGCCTGATCCCCAGTGGGGGGCATGCAGGAGGCGGCCAATTGATGTCCTCTCTCATTGATGTTTCTATCTCTCTCTCCCTTCCTCTCTCTCTAAATTCAATAAAGAAAAAAAAATTTTTTTTTTAAAGAGGGGACTACTGTAGCCTCTCGTAAGTGGATAAACTTCCTAAGTTATGGAGAGATCAGCAATCAGGAAAATAAGCCACATTATGGTATATCATAATTTACTGAGAACCAAGTCTATGGACTATGTCATGATATTGAGCAAAAATGGTTATTGTTATTTAAATAAAATAATGTTAAATAGAACAAGAGTAGAAAGAATGTAGCCCCAAACCAGGAATCTCAGGTTTGAATATAATTTCTGTTACTAACCAGATCATTCCACCCCTCTGAGTCTGACAGAAAGAACATAAATGTGCCCTGGCCAGTGTGGCTAGTGGTTAGAGTTGGCCCACACACCAAGGGTCGAGAGTTCAATTCCCAGTCAAGGGCATTTATGTGTGTTGCAGGTTCAGTCCCCAGCCCCAGTCAGGGCATATGCATGAGGCAACCAATCCATGTGTCTCTCTCACATTGATGTTTCTCTCTCTCCCTCCTTCCCTTCCACTCTATCTAAAATCAATGGAAAAATATCCTCTAGGGAGGATTAACAACAACAAAAAGAAAAAAAATACAGCCCTGGTCAGTTTGGCTCATTGGTTAGAGCATCAGCCTGCAGACCAAAGAGTCATGGGTTCAATTCTGGTCAAGAACATGTACCTCAGTTTCAGTTTGATCCCCAGCCCCGGTTGGGGTCATGCGGGAGGCAACCAACCAATCAATGTGTCTCTCTCACATCAACGTTTCTCTCTCTCTCTCCTCCCTCTCCTTCCCACTCTATCTGAAAATCAATGCAAAAATATCCTCGAGTGAGGATTTAAAAAAAAAAGAATACAAATGCAATTGTTGTAATACTCATGGGTAAAACAAGGAGTTTGAATTTAATCTATAAATTCCTTTCAGTTGTAAAACCCTGTGCCTGATACTATAACATATATGATTATAAAATATACGTATATTCCATATGATACACATAGTTCTTACCCAATTATTTAAGTTAAAATAAGATCATAGGAATGTATAGGCATAGAGTGTTTGTGAAAGAAAACTCAAGCAAAACATTTACTTTGTGATGCTTTCTAGGTGAAGGACATTTCTCATTTTGCAGATGAGGCCTAAGAAGGCAAGGAGATCTCTCACTGTTAAGCATTCAGTTGATGACTCTATGCTTTCATCAAAAGAGGTGACTGTGTGCTCCCTAATGCTAGTCCTGCTTCACACTGCATCTCCAAGGTTTGGTCTTTTAAATCTCTCTTTTACAAAACTGTCTTGGAGCAAAACCTGATTCTAAGACATCAATTTATGCAAAGCAGAATAGTCCTGATTTATACATATATATTCAGAGAATATTTTTACATGCCTAGATCTGCCTCAGAACAAGTCTCTATTTAAATATTTATTGTGTCCCACACTCTTCTAGGCACCATGAATATAGCAGATATAATAGATAGATGATAGATAGGTAGGTAGGTAGGTAGGTAGGTAGATAGATAGATAGATAGATAGATAGATAGATAGATAGATAGATAGATAGAGACCAACCGACCTTCTTGGCTTTATGGAGCTTACGTTCATTTGAAAAAATGAATGTGTGTGTGTGTGAGAGAGAGAGAGTTTGTTTCATGGGTTTTACAAAGTAACCCATCTAAATTCATTCACTACATATAACTATAGTCAGTTGTGTCTTCATGGATGGATTATCTAGTTAGAGTACTTTCCTAAAGAAATTTGTAATCCCAAACTGCGGCCCCTCTCCTGTGCCATCTCACAGAACTGGAATCTTGTCTTCTGCCTCCTCACCATCCCAGCTCCCTCCTCTCTGCCCCGTAGTCCAGGATCCACCATTTGGGATTCTCTACCTCACTAGTCATCTCCAATAGCCAGAACAGATTCTTGCTGTTTGTGTGTGGATTTATATTTCATTCAGTGTTATACAGGATTATTATAAAAGCTTTGCTATCTCTATCAACAAAATACCTCATTATTTTTCCATTTAAAATTTTGCTATTATCTTTTTTTTGTTGTTATTATCATTTATGAATGACTATATAGGTACAGAATGAGAATTCTAACATTACATTTAAATTTGAATAGGTGTTACCATCAGAACATAACAAGTGTTAGGCCGTGACTTCATACCATGAGAAAAAAATGATCAATTTTAGCATATAGGGTGTCTATTTAGTGTCCCATAATTTTAAGTGAATCATAACCAGACTACATGTCCTGCTGTGTTCCAGCTTGCAATGTTCATCAATATATTTAGTTAATGGTCTAAAGTGCAGTCTTTCCAAACTGCACCATTCACCTTGTGTTTGCCCTGTTCTTTTTTTTTCTTTTTTTTTTTAAACACTTTCCTTTGTATAGTAGAGGACACCTCTTGCCCTCCATTCATAGAGCTTGTGCTTGTTTTGCTAGTAGCTGTGGTGATGGATTTGCACTAGTCCCTCTCTGGCCTGGTCCACCCTTGTGACCAAGGTCATGAATATGCAACACAGCAAGGGGCCAGGGATAGAGAACAGAGCAAAATAATGGGCCATTAATGAGACTGGACCCATGACTTGGGCCTCATTAACTCTGTGCTATGACCTACTGAGCTCTTAAGTCACAAGCCGCCAATGGTTATACAGACTTAGGGACCAAGTATATGAATTCAGATTTTAAATACTCAGTGGAATAAGATCATAGTTTTTGTGCTTTAACTGTTTACACGAAATTCAAGCTGATTTTTTTTTTTTTTTTAATGCAGCTGACCTACTGAGGAATGTGTTCTCTAAATTATATTATCTTGGAAATTCTTAATTAACCATTTCCCCATTAATCCAAAAAAAAAGTGCAAAAGTAACTTTAATCAACATAAAACAGTAACCAGCAACTTCTCATTTCTACCATATGTGTTAGAGTGAGGGACAAATCAGAGAGCAGGTCTAAGACATCCATGCAACAATAGGCAAACGATTGAACAACTATTCAGTTGAGGAATATGTGGCCACGGTGGTAAACTGGAATGGCAAGTTTTGGGATGACTCAGTTTGCCTGAAGAGCAGAGCCAGTGATTGGCACAAATTGATACTTTCTTGGAGGTCTTCACATGCAGAAAACTGGACCATAAAGCTAAATCAGATAAATTGATGTTGATTGTGGATTATACAAAAGAACGGGCCTCACCATTTCCAACAGAGGGAAGGTCTAGTTTGGTAACTGTGTGGTTTGGTTTTTGAATCATAATGAAAAACCTTTGTCCTACCTCCTGGAGCCGTGCTGTCCAATACAGTAGCCACTCGCCACCTGTGGCTACTTAAATTAAAATTAATTAAAATAAAAAATTTGAGCCCGGCTGGTGTGACTCAGTGGTTGAGGGTCCACCCATGCACCTAGAAGTTACTGGTTCAGTTCCCGGTTAGGGCACATGACCAGGTTGCAGGCTAAATCCCCAGTGAGGGGCATGCAGGGGCATTCCAATCAATGTTTCTCTCTCATCAATGTTTCGATCTCTCTCTCCTTCTCCCTTTCTTTCTCTCTAAAAATCAATTTAAAAAAACAAAGTTTTTTGATTCCTCAGTTTCACTAGCCTCATTTCAAGTATTCAGTAGGTCCACATGGCTAGTGGTTACAATATTGGGTAGCATACATTTCCATCATCACAAAAATTCTACTGGATAGCAAGCACTACCATGTTTGCCTGGATCAAGAATCTTGAGAGTCCTAAAATTTTTAATATCACATCCACGATTCTTTATTCATCCCAGTGAGCTTGTCCTCTTCTGATCCATCTAAAACACAGCCACCAGATTAGGTTTATCATGTCAATTCTCTGCTCAAAAACTTTCACTGGCTCCCTAATGCTCACAGAAGATAAAATGCTAAGTCTTTGTGCCTAGGATTCAGAGTTCTTCAACAGTTTGTTGATCTACTTTTTTTCCTTATTGATTTTAGAGAGAAAGGGAGGGGGAGAGAGAGAGAGAGAGAGAGAAACATCAATTGGCCACCTCCTGCATGCTCCCCACTGGGGATTTGCCCACAACCTGGGCATGTGCCCTGACCAGGAATGGAACTGGCGACCTCTTGGTGCATGGGTCAATGCTCTGTTTCAAATTGCTTTAATCCTTGTCCCCTGAATACATTTTGTGCCCTTCCAACTCATTGCCTTTCCCATGCCACTCCCAGTACCCAGATGCCTATCCATTTCTTATCTTAATCCTATGGTTTTTCATGCCCAGTTTGAATCCACATCTTTCAAACATTCCTGATTATCATAGCTCCTTGTGAACTTCTTCTCTCCTGAATTCCTATACCTCTTATCCATTTCTGCTTGATATCTTTTCATGTCTCTTACCTCCTCAACCAGATAGTAGCAGAAGCTACCATCTTATACTCTTTAACCTCAGCATAGTAGCTGAGTCAATAAATACCAAAAGATCATTAAACTAGTTAGTATTAAGCTCAATTCACTCTTGGAACTGGAGAAGACATGAGATGTGAATTTTCCAAAGTGGAGAAAAAAGGAAAAGAAAGTCATTTGTTCTAATGTTGACCTGCCTCCTGAAGCCAGTCTCCCTAGATTTGGAGACAAGCCACACCTCCTCAGGAACATGCTAGACTGTTCCTGCTTAGATCCCAACCTGTACCCTATACCACCCTGAGCAACCACATACCTGGCCTGAGCCTTCTTTCTTGGCAGTTCTCCCTGCATTCACATATTTGCATCCATTCCTTGCTTCCTGTGTTGGAGAAAATATGGCCAAAGGCAAGTTGTAGTTGAACAGAAAAACTGGGTTGTTTTCTAAGTCCAGTGAAGATGCTTCCTGATTTTTATTCATTCTAAGTAAAGACTCTGAGTCCTTGGGTAATAAACCAATTCTAGGCATCACACAGGATGATGGGATCATTTGCTCACTGAAAACATTTGCCTTCAGGAGAATTTTCAAGTTGTATAACTGAGTATTGGTATGCCCCCTCTCTTCTCACATTCTCCTCCATAAACCAAGAGGACAGACAGAAATTTTGTGTTACTTCAATGAAAGGTTTACTTTTATTGTTTTAAAAACAGTTATTTCCCAAGAAACCTCTTTCACATACTGCAGATGTTCTTCGCTAAGTTAAATGGCTGCTTCCTTGGCCACTTAGCCCTACAGACTCAGTTCTCTCATTTGTAAAATGGGTATAATAATAATATACCTCAAGGGCTTGTGTGGGGGTTACATGAGAGGGAAAAAGGTCAAATTAGTTTGTAAACAATAAAGCCCTAGACAAATATAAGGTGTGGTTGTTTCTAATATTTAAAATATCAGTCTGCTCAATTGACAAAAGTCAGGTCAGAAGTCACTGCAGAACCAGTTGGAATCTGAGGCTGCAGTCTAATTTGTGAGCAGTGGGCAGATCCAAGGTCTTCCATCGTGCAGCGCCCCCAGCAGGCTGGTGCTGGGGAACAAGTCCTCCACAGCCTCACTCCCTTCACCACTCTAGTGGAATGTTGCCGAGTCATCACCCTCTTCCAGAGCAGCTGAAGAGATTTATGGCACAGAGAACTGATTTATAGTTCCATGTTTCACTGCTCTAGCTCTTCCCTGCTACGCAAAGTGTCATATTTGCACCTGTCTCACACGAGAGTTCGAAACCTAGGAAATGACCTCAAAACTAAATAGCAGCAAAATACATAAGCCATATTTTAAATGGCCTATGGACACAGTGATTCTAATGGAGGCATTTCTGATTTTCAAATCCTAAAGAAAGGTGGAGAAGTGATGAGAACTATTCAGACTTTGTACCTGTGGGAACTTAGTATTTTGTGATACTTTGTTTGAGGCTGGAGCATGTATTTCAGCCTGTATTTTGTATGGTGATACCATGGGCTCTCACCAAGCCATTGCTATTTTCTAAATGCATTTTGCTTGTGAACATTTGCTAGACAGCCAGCTTGGTTTGGGGGTTAGGGGCTGCTGGAGCCATGGAACAAGGTTTTCTTTTTGTGAAAGAACACCATCTTTAAACAAGCCCAGTCCATTCCTGTTTTAATCAGCTAAAGAACAGAACCAATTTTTTAGAAACCAGCCTAAAAGTTGTATAGTGAGAAATAAAGATATAACCATTATTCTTCATTAGCACTTTGCCATACCTTAAAAAATACTTTGGAATGTTACAAAAGAATTATAATTACATTCCTTTTCTTTTTTTTTAATTCCTCACCCAAGACTATTTTTACATTTATCTTCAGACAGAGAGGGAGGGAGGGAGGGAGGGAGGGAGGGAGAAGGAGAGAGAGAGAGAGAAAGAAAAACATCGATGTGAGAAAGGCACATGGATTGGTTGCCACCCGCATGGCCCCAGAGGGGTAGGGGACGAACTGCAACGGAGGTACGTGCCCTTGGTCAGAATCGAACCTGGGACTCTTTCGTCCACAGGCCAACGCTCTAACTGCTGAGCCAAACTGGCCAGGGCACTACATTCCTTTTCATTTGTTTGTTACCCATCTGAAAACATTAGCTTTTGGAAATAAGAAAGGGAAACACTGCTAGAATTAAGAAGACATAAGTAAAGAAACTATGATAAGGTTTAACAACAGGAAAGGGTCAGCAATTTAAATGAAGGTCAAAGATTTTAAACAACTGTACAGATAAGGCCTAGGACAGAGAACAATTCAAGACAGCCAAACCCTAAATGGAATAACAAAGTCCAAAGCAAAGTCATTTCAAGATTTTCTACAATCACTTGGAGGCCTTGTGGATGGTAGCATTCCTCTGCTCTCGTTATTATGATTACTCTTTGATCAAAAAGTAATCAAAGGGCAAAGGAAATATTAGTCTGTATAATTCTAAAGCTTGTTCTGTCCCTAACCAGTCACTTCTAGGAATTTACCTGAAAAAAAAAATGGAAAAGGTGGACCAGATGGACTTTCTCTGGTTCCTTCCAGATTTAGAATTTTATAATGCTAAATAATTTGCTTATGAATTTTGTGAGGAACTTATACAGAATTCCCTAGTAACTAGAAGACCGCTGGAGATTCAGATATAAATAGAGCTATTAGGGGACCTGACTCAACTCATGAGTTACATCTTTTTATAAATGGTAAAACTTAAGATCATTACAGAATTCCTACTTTGTTGAAAGTAGTTAAAATACTTAGAACAGACTAGACCATGTCTATTCAAACTGACTGATTAATCCTGACATTTATTACCAAAACCTACAAAAAAAAAAAAAAAAAAAGATCAAAAGCTAGGTAGAGAACATTATCTCTGCAAAAACCAGAAAAGCAAGAATAGAAGGGGAAAGTGAGCAATGTTGTTTGAGTGAGTAAGATTTTTTTTAAAAAATTATTTTCTTCTAAATCTTTGTATTCTTCGAAGAATGGAACAGAATGCATACAAAGGAAAGCTTGAAGATAAGCCCTGCTATTTAAGAAGGCATTATTAATGTCCCATAATGATGATATTTCCTTAATTTAAAATAAGAAGTGGAGATAACTCAAAGAGAGAAAAAAAATTGTGGTGTTGAAACAAAAAAAATAACACACTTCTACATTATAGACTCTTAATAAGTATTGATTAGAATACAAAAACCTTTTCACATCCACTTCTTCTACCACTGTCATAATTATTGTTCATTCATTCCCTCAATAAACCTCTAGAATTCCTGGAATGTAAAATGACATTCACTAAATACTGAGAACATAAGGATGAAATGGATAGGCCCTGCCCTTAAGGAGCTCACAATTTAGTGAACTAATTTGCTGACCACCAAAAAGCAGCAAATTTGGTATGTACTAGGATTGAAGTAATAAGCCTAAAGGTATATTTTGTGGCACACTGATTCACATTTTAGATAAACCTGGGCAAAATTTTTAGCAAACCTAACTTCTTTGTAAATGAGGACTATAGAATTATTGTGAAGATTGAAAATGAAAATAAATATAAAGATGACTTTAAAATCCTAAAGCAGAAGCAGGTAAGCCTGAATATAATAACACCATTAAGTTATAGTCCAAATTCTTCACAGCAGAATCAAATATTAGAGCTGGAAAGAAATCTGGAAGTAATCTAATCCAATCTTCTCATTCTACAGAATAAAAAACTGAGGTTCCGTGTACAAAGGGACTTACCCAAGAATTCCCAATTTGTTAGTGGCATAGTCAGATCTCTTTTCTCAGGTCATCAGGTGACTTGACACAAAGAAGTCATGGTACATATTTCCTATACTAAATACATGGCAAAAGAAAGTTGGTGTATTGTTTCTTCTTTTTTTTTTAATCCTCACCAGAGGATACTTTTTACATTGATCTTCAAATAGAGCTGGAGGGAGAGAGGGAAGAAAGAGAGAGAGAGAGAGAGAGAGAGAGAGAGAGAGAGAGAAACATCAATGTGTCACATCGACTGGTTGCCACCCGCACAATGCAACGGGGGCCAGGAAGACTACAACCCATGTAGGTGCCCTTGGCCTGAGTCAAACCCGGGACTCTTTGGTCTTACTGCTGAGCCATAAGGGCCAGGGCGATGTATTGTTTCTTTGGGCAGATATTTTTATGGTGAGATGTTCATTTGGAAGTTCAGATATTTGTTCACTTGGCAAGCATCTTTGGAGATGACTACTAACCGCCTACAGAAAGAAAACCACAGCTTTTGAAGAAGGCTTTGAGTAAAAGTTTAAGCAGCAGCAATAAATGGCAACTGGCAACTATGGCCTTAGATCAAAGAACAACCTTTACATGGGTCCAATGCAGTCACCACTACTGGTTGTAAAACCTCAGGAAAGACCATTAATAGCATAATCTTAGAAACGGGATGTGAATATAGTTCAATCACACAAAAAATCATTAGATTATACAAGCCCTATTTTGCTAAAATCACAGATAGAGGATGTTGAATGAAATGGCGGTTCTAAGAAATCCACAAGATTTAATGTTCTTAGCTAGATTCTTATAGTAGGGAGAATAACCAAGTAACATTTCTTCTCTGCTACTTTGTAGGAAACGACTGAAAACTGCATTCAGAGAAAACTATTCTCTAGCTCCTACAGCTTCCTGCAGTAACACAACAAAGTTCTCCAACTTTTTGAGCCATCTCACAACTACACTGTCAGCTCTAGAAGATGGGGTGTTGCTGTAGTAGAAAGACACAGGCTCGAGGGACAGACAACCTAGATTCCACGCTGTGCTCTGCTACTAAATTGCTCTGTGACTGTAGGCGTGTCGATCGACCTTCCTGAGTCTCGGGTTTTTTACTGTACAATCTGGGCTTAGCGGTATCTTCTAGCACAAGACAGATGAGGGTACCAGAGCTGGCCCACTGTTCAAGTCATTTTGCTCCATCTCTACCTAGCAGGGCGTTTTTCAGAGAAGTAACAAGGGGCTTTCCATGGGGGAGGACAAGACAAGCTTCCCTTCGGTCTACCGAGGAGCTGACCAGCAGCCCTCAGGCCCTGCCAGTGAACCCCGCTCCCGGGTCCGTGGCCCCCAGGCCCGACTTCCTGCTCACACTGGGCTGGCCCAGCGAGGAGATAAGGAAGGCGCAGGGGCGGGGGAGGATGGAGACGGGCCCTTCTGGAATAAAAGTGCCCACAGCGTGCTCTCGGGCGCCCGGGCCTGCACTCGTAAACAGGAAGAGTCGGCTCCGTCGCATTTTGAATCGGAGTTTCGAGATAAGGGAAGCTTTTCTTATTTCTCCGGTGGCAACTGCTTTCCCCAAAACGTGCCAAACGAACGGCCACCAGCGCGGCCTCACTGAGCAAGGCGGCGGCGGCGGCGGCGGCGGCGGCGCGCGGGCGGTGAGCGGCCGCCCCTCGGAGGGCCACGGCACAGGAATCTAGTCTTGTTTTCAAAGCAGCTCTTTGTCTCCAGTGTCTCCGAGCGGGAGGGAAGGAGCGGCCTCGCGCCTAGGCTTTTCAAGCGCGCGCGGGCGGGCGGGGCGGGGCGCGGAAAGGGCACTATATCTCCCGGCGGAGGAGCACACAGGAGTTCTCGCAACACACGCCCCAAGTCGCGTCGTACAGCCAATTGCTTAGTTGGCGCTGCTGAGGCTGCTTTCCTCGTTCAGTTTGACAAGGACGCTCTGATTGGCCAGCGCGCCCCTGCAGTGGTTGGCCGGAAAGAGCTGCGCCTTCTGATTGGCCGCTCCGCACCTGCAATGCGTCAAGCCGCGGCGGGGCGTGGAGGGCTCCGCGTGAGTGGTAGTGGCTGGCGGGCAGCCCGCGGCCCTCGGGAGGGAGCGGCTCCGCCTATGGCCGCCATCTTTACTAGGGGCAGCGAGGACTGCCTCGGACGCCGCGGGGCCTTGCACGGCGCTCTTTGAGCGGTGAAAAAAAAGGCTGTGCGACAGAAGTTTTGTTTGGGATTTCTTTCCCCTTTTTGCTTTGTGGTGGGTTGTTTTGTGTTTGCTCAGTTCCCAGGGATGTGGCGGGGGTAGAATTCGAGGGCTGGCGGCTGGGAGCGCGGCGCGGAGGGGCCGCCCGGGGAGGAGGGGTCTCCAGAGCTCCAGCTGCCGCTTCAGTAAGACCGCTCGGCGTGCGTCCTCTCCGCGTGCGTCCTCTCCGCGTGCGCAGGGTGGGGGGGATCCCTCTTAATTTTTAGAAGCACAAACGAGATTGGCCTCGCGGGCACCCTGCTGGAGCTGGAAGGCGGTCCTGGAACGCTCTCGCGAATACGTCATGGTTCTTGCCCTCGCTGCGCGCGGTCCTGCGTTCTTGTTTTTTGGAGCCGTAAGTGAAACAGCCGTCTTGGAGACTGTCTGTCGCTCCCAGAAACAGTGGCCTGCAGGGGCAAAACTGAGCTTGCCTGACAGACATGCTAAGAGATGTTGGCCGGAAAAAAAAAATTTTTTTTTGATCGTATCAGATCATTTGCCTTTTTAGGCAAGTGTTGTGTTTGTGCATCCGGGTTTCATTTGTCTCTGATGTCCACCCCCGCGAAAGAGAAAAACTCCTTTTATCCTTTACTGTATCAAAAGTGGTCTTTGTTCAGAACTCTCCCTCCCTTCACGGGATATGGGTGTGAAGAACTAAATAATATGTCCCCCTGGATGAGTTAGAGATGGGGGAAGGGAAAAGCCAAGGTTGCCTTCGTTTGGCGGGAGGCGATGCCCTTGTGGGCTTTGTTGGAGCTACGTAGGTGCAGATTCGGTGGATTGTGGCTATCCAAAGGTGAATTCTGGTGCTGCCTTGGCATGGGTGTTGCCATGGCTACAGGGAGAGGTAGTTGTGGTGTTGCTGGGCCAGTAAACCCAGCAAGGCCTCGCCTCTCCGATTTATGAAGCCTTAGTAGTAATTGACTACCCTGGTTTATGTGTCCTGGCTTGCACCATTACCATCCCTGTCCAAGATTCCTGGATTGATCAATACAGGCACACAAGAGCGGGTGGATTTCCGTATTGACTAATACAGGGGAATTCACTGCCTTGTGTAGATTTTCTGATTAGATGCTACGTGTGGGAGTACAGTCTTTGTATCATTCGCCTTCCTTTTTTCAAAAACATTTTTTCTTTATTGATTTTAGAGAAAGGAAGGGAGAGAGAGAGAGAGAGAAACATGGATAAGAGAGAACATCAATTTGCAGCCTTTTACATGTCCCCCCGCTGGGGATTTGGCCCTCAACCTGGGCATGTGCCCTGACCTGGAATCGAACCAGCAACCTCTTGGTGCATGGGTTGACGCTCAGCCACTGAGCCACACCATCCACGCCCGCCTTTCTTTTGGTTTATAAGTCATTGGTTACTCTTACCTAATCTCACCAATTTTGAATATTTAATTATGGCCTTTTATGCCTTTCCCATAGATCAACCATCACTAGCACCCTAAAACTAATACTCTATTTGATTGTGTATCAGTATAATGTTAGAGCACTGAGTTCATGGACATTGCAAAAGAAAGAAAATTGCAATTTTGCATAATCTTCACATAGCAACAACCACTCATGCTTCTGTGGAGCACAGTAATTCAGTGTTTGACAGCTGCAGTACTAGGAGGCGGCCACTTTGCTTTCTGTGTGAGGTAGACAGAGCAAAGGACTGCATTTCCCAGAGCCTAGGTTTCTTCTGCAGTGTGAAGAGAGTCAAGTCTGTCTCACAGAGTTCTTGTGAGGGTTGTATGAGAAGTGAATGTGCCAGCACTGTAAATTGTAAAACTGTTGACATACTGATACTTGGTTACTGAAGCATTTATTGAATGCCCATGACTCAGACTTTCTGAGAGGAAGATTTTTCTTCGAGATTTTCTACTCTTTGGCAAGAACAAACAGATAAACTCAGACCCAAAATAAACCTTAAGTGGCATCGTTTTTTTCTTTATTGAAGGTATAATATTTATATAGTCTTGTTAGCATATAATGCCAGATTTGGGGGCCCTTAGGGTCACTAGCGTACCACAGTTTGCCTTGAAATTTCCTGGTTTTAGCACTCAGGCCTGTGTCCTAGAAAGCTTCTTTGTCCCAGGCAAACCAGGACAGTTGGTCAACCTTGGACTGTTTTCAGTGCCACCAGCTGGGAGGATGAATGGGAAATGATTCTTACTGTATAGAGGTGATTAGGGTTCCTTGTAGCTGGAGGTTACTGGACACAAGAAAATAGATGTCCTTGTATAAGTGTGGGCTAACACCTGAAACTCACCACATCCAAAGTCAAAGTGATAGTTTTATCCTTCTTTATTCTTCTCTCAGTCCCCACACATAATTCTTTTAAATATATATGTATGTATATTTAATTTTTTCTATTTAATTCTAATTTTTATCTCTGGTAAAGGCTTTACCAAACTTCTAGTCACTTTATTTATTTTAAAAAATATTTTTCTTTATTGATTTTAGAGAGGAAAGGAGAGAGAGCATCGATTGGCTACCTCCCGTATGCCTCCCACTGGCCCACAACCTGGGCATGTGCCCTGACTGGGGGGAACCGAACCAGTGACCTCTTAGTGCATGGGTCAACGCTCAACCTCTGAGCCACACCAGCCGAGCACTTTTAGTTCATTTAGAGTGCAGAAATTCTTGATTATGCCATGGAACCCTATGCCAGTCTTGATGAAGCCTAATGCTGCCATGGTTTGTTGCCCATATTCATAATTGAAGGAATACTACATTTCACTTAGAGGCTTGGTGAAAATAAAGATGTTCTCCTTTTCCTTCCAAGTTTGTAGACTCCCATATTCTCCGTTGAGAACCCCTGTTCCTCCACTGCCCCACTGCAGTTCTCTTTCCACTCTGTCCCCTTTTACATTCTTTCACCTTTACATTCCCATCAGGTTCAAGACCCTGTTGCTGTTTTCCTAACTATTGTAAAAGTCTTTATTGGTCTCCTATAGCGCTAGTTCCATCTTATGGCCAGCTGATGGAGTAGTTTTTCTAAATCACACTTCTGACCATATCATTTCCCTGCTCAAACCTCCCATGGCTTCCCCTGGCCTCTAGGATTAAATCCAGATACTTTAGGAGTTCCTTCAGGGCCCTTCATAATCTGGCATTTTCATTCCTAATAATCTAGTGCCCTTTCCATGTCTTAAATTTCAGCCATATAAATTGTTCTTAAATCTTTGCTTTCCCCCCTCCATTTTTGACTAACAGTGCTTTCTTGGCCTAGATCTCTGTCCAAAAAGTTCTAATATCCTTAAAGGCTTTCTTCAAATGCAGAGCCGGCTAAAATAACCTCTTCCTTCACTGGGCTCCCTTAGCACTTCATTTCACCCTCTTCTGTTACCACATTCCACTTTTATTAATAGTATTTGGTTAGCCCTGGCTGGTGTTGCTCAGTGATTAGAGAGAGTGTTGCCATCCCACCCCACCCCCAGTTGTGGGTTTGATTCTCGGTCAAGGTTATGTACCTAGGTTGCAGGTTCAGTTCCCAGTCCTGGTCAGGGTGAGTGCGGGAGGCAACCAATGGATGTGTCTCTCACATCAGTGTTTCTCTCACTCTCCCCCTTCCTCCCTCCCTCTCTCTCTAAAAATCAGTGGAAAAGATATATCCTTGGGTGAGGATAAACAACAACAACAACAACAAAAGAGTATTTGTTTACTGGATTCCATAAATATTTGTCAAGTACCTGTTGTAAGTGTGGCCCTGTATTTGGGGCCATAGGGATATAAAATGAATCAGATTTGAACTTTGGTTTTAAAGGACTTCTATTTTAGGTTGCGAGATAATGTGCACCTAAGTAACAGTTTTTTAAGGTACAAGAAATGACAAGTATTTCAGGAATCCAGAAGAGAGAAACTCATTCTTGCTAGAGGGCTGAGAGAAAACTTTGTGGAGTTGATGGCGTCTGAGCTAGCTTGGAGGGTCAGCACTTATATGGATGTACATAGGGAAGGCATTCCATGCAGATGGAATGCCAGGAACAAAGCAAGGAGGCTGAAAAGAGAAGGGTGTGTTGGGAAAGGAGAAGTTTAGTCTGTTATTAAGGGGCCTCATGAGAGACCAGGCTGGTGGCAGGTTGGTTAAGGCTAGATAGAGAATGGCCACACATGCCAGGCAAGAAGATAAGACGCCTGTGTGCATGGAATCCACTGAAGAGTTTTGAGAAGAGACTGACAAAATCAAAGGTGATTTACGAAAAAATTTGGCAGCAAAGTGGGAAGTGAATTTTATATGGAGAGAGACGGTACACAGGTACACTGATGAAGGTTATTAGCAATAAGAATAACAGCAAGTATTTATTGAGCACTTACGGTGTGCCATGCAGTATCTTTACTTACGATATCATTCATTGCACACAAAAACCCTGTTCACTCCCTTTCACAAATAAGGAAAGTTATGCTTAGAGAAGATAGATAACTTAACCATGTTCATCCATGGAGACACAGCTGGAAGTTGAACCCATTTACTGTCTGTAGTAGTTGGTCCACAAATTAGCTATAAGCTGAATGTGTTAGCAATGGAATTAGAGAAGATCCAAGAAATTATACTCTCTTTAAGTGATACTGTTTTCATACTTTACATTAGAGGTAAAGAATGAAAAAGCCACAAATATCACCATGGTTGGGCTCAGATCCTGGACTATCTTCTCCCGATGTTGGTCTCATCATGTATCTCCTACATGTTTTTCTATAGTAAAGAAGACACCAGTAAGCAAACAGGTTTACCTCACTTTATGAAAATACATAATACCAAAATGAGGAGAGGGTGTAGAAACCATTTGGACTTGGCCTTCTATTGGGACTCCTCAGAAACCTCACAGGAGGAAGTGGCAACCGTACTGGCTTGGATGTGGACCAGGTTAATACTTCCAAATATTGCTGTTGGGGGTGTTTCCCAGATGTGAACTAGAATATTCAAGATATTTGCTTCTGGTGAAAGACAGTTCTTGGCCTACTACCTGTTTAAAGAGTTTAATGGTTTCAGGGCACTGGAGGAGTGCTTTTCCTGTGCTCTTGTCAAGTCAGCAACCTCCACATTCTCCCTTTCTCTCCCCAACCTCCCATCCCCACCCTGCTCCACAAAAGGCTGCTATATGAAAGGGGGAAGAGCTCGTGGGTGCTTTTCAGGAACCACTGGACCGCTGTGCATTCCCCTTGGTTCTCTCCTCCCATAACTGAAGACTTAAAAATTCTTTCTATTTTGCCTCTCTCTACCCTTTTATACTTTTGGTCTTTTCCTGGTTATAGATGGAAAAATTAAAAAACTGTACATGTCAAAACTCCTTCAAACCTAGGAAAGCCTTTCACATTAAAAAATTCTAGTATAGCCCGGCTGGTGTGGCTCAGTGGTTAGGCGTCAACCCAGACACCAAGAAGTTGCCAGTTGGATTCCTGGTCAGGGCACAAGCCCAGGTTGTGGGCCCGATCCCCAGTGGGGGGTGTGCATGGGGCAGCCAGTCGATGTTCTTTCTCATTGATGTCTCTCTCTCCCTGTCCCTTCTCTCTCTAAAAATCAATAAAGAAAAAAATTTTTTTTAAATTCTTGTATACATTTTATAACACATTGACTACTTTTTTCTTTGCTATTATTCTTACATCATTCTGTGTATCTTTTATCATTCTGATTAGATTATATGTTCCTTAAAAACAAATTACCAAAAAAAAAAGACCTACCACCTGTACCATTGTCCTGCATGTAGTAATGTAGTAGTCAGTCTTGTCCTTGTTTTCCTCTTTTTTCTGATTTTTCTACTCAACACTCCATCTCTGATGACCGTGTCAGCAGTTCAGTGACATTCTAGAAAAAGTTTATTCATTCAACAATGTTTATTGAATTAATTCTATGTAGCAGGTACCTTAGAATATGAGTGCTGATTATTCTCTCTTGGACTCATAGTTCTTAGTGGTTTTTTTAGGGGTCATCATCACCTTTGTGAGTCTGATTAAAGCCATAGACACCTCCCAGAAAAACATTCATACATAAATTAAATATGAGACCCCTGTCATAGAGACTAGACTTTCTGACTCCCTCAAAACCAAAACAAAACAAAAATTTTTAAATCCAAAAGATCCTCTTCATTGAGATGTGGTTAGTGTTTACCACTGTATATTACATATGATCTCTATATAGATAAGTATATGTAGTCATTTATATGTAGTTGATCAACCATCTAGCACTAAGAAAACGATTTCAATACCTGGACTATTCGTTTTTTGTTTTTGTTTTATTTAACTGTAAGACTCTAAAAACTGGCCATCCTACTACTAGAATTTGGAAGGAAAAACATATTCTAGCATTGTTTTTTCTTTAAGGTAAGTGTTCTAATCTGATAAAAAGCATTTTTCATATTATAATATACCGTATTGGTAAACCTAGTCTTTGAAAATTTCAAGTTCTAGTCTCTTGTTTTAAATTTTGTACTACTTGGTCCGGTTGGTGTAGCTCAGTAGATTGAGCATTGTCCCATGGACTGAGAGGTCCCAGTTCAATTCCCGGTCAGGGCACATGCCTAGGTTGCGGGCTGGTTCCCCAGTAGGGACATGCAGGAGGCAGCTGATCAATGTTTCTCTCTCTCCCTTTCTCTCTACAAAAATCAATAAAAAAATATTTAAAAATAAATAAATTTTGTGCTACCTGAAATGTATAATTAAATTCAACTCTGAGTACATAAATGAAATTTTTTGTGGAACATTTTCCCATGAGATTTAGTACAACCGCTGTTTCAATCAGTGTTTATTATCTTGAAAACATTTTCATTGAAGAGAATGAGTAGTGATTGCATGAGTAATTTTCATAGCAGCTTATCATGGGTTTCTTTGTATTTCTTCCCTTGTGCTGTTCTGCCTAATTAACACCAGTGTTTGCTGAATTTTACTGTAGAAAGACTGATAAGATGGAACTCTGTCATTTGAAACCTGAGATCCCTGAATTTGTGTAAAACTTTTTTTTTAGCCTCACCTGGGGACATTTTTGCATTTATCTTCAGATAGAGTGGGAGGGAGAGAGAGCGAGAAACCTCAATGTGAGAGAGACACATTGATTGGCTGCCACCCGCACGACCCCAACGTGGGCCAGGGACTAACTGCAACTGAGGTACATGCCCTTAGCAGGAATCGAACCTGGGACTCTCTGGACCATGGGCCAACGCTCTAACCACTGAGCCAAACTGGCCAGGGCAAATCTGTGTAAAACTTGTATATTAAAGGGCACCGAGGGGGGGAAAACTGTCATTTGAGAATTTCCTCTATTTGTGAATAATTAATTATGGGATAACTGAACACAAAACAAAATGTATAGACTTCTACAATTCCTTACCTTTAGCTGGAATTATTTCAGTAAAACAAGGTTGTTGAGATTCCCAAAAGGATGAGATTCAAAGTGGCTTTTAAGAATCCAGTGTGACAGATTTCCTTTTTGCTGGGTGAAGTCAATTTTAAATAGCAAAATGATCTGATTACAACATAAAGAATGTCTCTTTTACCCATCAAAAAAAGATCTATAAGCAGTACAAACATTATCAGGATCATTAGGGAACGTTATTAAGGTTCTTCCATGAGCAAGGCACTCTAGGGAGTACTGGCTTGCAAAGAATTATGCATAAGCTCTGTGTAATTAGTGTTCACAGCTAACTGGACTGTAACCTGCATGAGGACAGTGACTGTTTTTATTTATGTTGATTTTTGTTACACTTATATTTGCTTATACGGTACCCTCAGTATGTACAACCATATTTGACATGTAATAGTTGCTAAATAGCCCAGGCCATGGTGACTCAGTTGGTTGAGCACTGTCTTGTGCACTTAAAGGTTGCTGGTTCGATTCCTGGTCAGGGCATATGCCTGGGTTGCATGCTTGATCCCTGGTAGGAGGCAGCTGATGGATGTTTTGCTCTCTCATTGATGTTTCTCTCTTCCTCTCCCTCTCTCTTCTTCTCTCTAAAAAGTCAATTTAAAAAAGAGTCGCTAAATAAATATGTTGAATACCTGAATTAACACCATTAAAATTGTTGGCGAGAAAAAAAAGAGTTAAGTGAAAGAAGGAAAGCTTCTATTTATAACTTAGCTTATGTTTTTATTGATTTTTATAGAGAGAGGAAGGGAGAGAGAAAGATCAACGTGAGAGAAATACCGATTGGTTGCCTCCCCCATGCATACCTCAACGGGGAATCGAACCTGCAATCTAGGTATGTGCCCTGACTGGGAATCAAATCCACAGCCCTGTTGGTATATGGGACAATGTTCCAACCAACTGAGCCACCCAGCCAGAGCTATTAGGCTCTTTAAAATCACTTGTATTGCCCTGGCCGGTTTGGCTCAGCGGTTGGAGCGTCGGCCTGTGGTACAGAGGGACCCGGTTTCGGTTCCCGCTAAGGGCACGTACCTCGGTTGCAGTTTGTCCCCGGCCCTGGTTGGTCGTGCAGGTGGCAGCCACTCGATGTGTCCCTTCACATCGATGTTTCTCTCTCCCTCCCGCTCTATCTGAACAAAAAATGGAAAAATGTCCTCGGTTGAGGATTAAAAAAAAAAAAAAATCACTTGTATTATGTGATGTACTACAAAATAATATAGTAAATGTAAATTATTAAGCAAAATATTAAAATAAGCCAAAGGGAACCCACCACCTATTCAAGTAACAAGAAAATTACCAATTTTGTGGGAAATACTTGTGTACTTCCCACTGTCAATCTAGGTCTGCCATCTTATGGATCTTAAATGGTACTACCAAAATACAGGGTGGTATATCTGTTAGTGTTATAAGATGATTTTTACACATATTGAGAGAATACCTGCTTATGTATGTGTAGCTCATTTCCAAAGGAGTTTATACAGCAATTTAAAATTTATTTTCTTTGGTAACTCTTAATTTTAACTCTCTAGCAAATAACCCAAGTAAATCTAAGAAACCCCTCACCTCCATTTTAATTAGTTTATTGATCCCAATAAATATTTTCTAGGCACCATTTTATTTTTTGCCTTTGAAATTGTTTGGAACAAGAGCATGGTTCTTTGAAGTAATTGTACACAGGGGCTGGCATGCATATTTTATGAAAGCTGTGATCAGCCACTCACACACGATTGTGAAATATAACAGTCTTCCTTTTTTCTTTTTATATCACTGGAAAATGCTGAGGATAGATGGTTTTCCATTGCAATGAGGATGTGTAGAATTCAATTCTTCCATTTATCTTGTCATATAAAGGATCCAAAACACAGAACTTTGATTCACAATGAATATGGGGGAGGTTAGACAGTAGGAAATATTTTTCAACGGTTTCAGAATTATCTGCCATCTCTCTCCTCAACTCCCCTGTGACTTCATTCACTATTTCCTAAGGGAGATTTGATTCTTTTTTTTTTTTTTTTTTTTTTGGTACAGATAGAGTGGGAGGGAGGGAGAGGAAGGGAGAGAGAGTGAGAAACATCGACGTGAAGGGACACATCGAGTGGCTGCCACCCGCACGACCAACCAGGGCCGGGGACAAATTGCAACCGAAGTACGTGCCCTTAGCGGGAACCGAACCCGGGTCTCTCTGGACCGCAGGCCGACGCTCTAACCGCTGAGCCAAACTGGCCAGGGCGGGAGATTTGATTCTTTTCAATACCTTTTCTGGATACATGTACCTAAACACTCTAAACACACCCACCCACACATATACGGTATAGCATTTACATATATGCACACATTTTATATATATTATTTTATATATATAAATATATATATATATTTTATCCTCATCCAAGGACATTTTTCCATTTTTTGTTCAGATAGAGTGGGAGGGAGAGAGAGGAAGAGAGAGAGAGAGAAATTTGACGTGAAAGGGACACATCGAGTGGTTGCCACCCGCATGACCCATCCAGGGCCAGGGACAAACTGCAACTGAGGTACATGCCCTTAGCGGGAACCGAACCCGGGTCTCTCTGGACCACAGGCTGACGCTCTAACCGCTGAGCCAAACCGGCCAGGGCATTTATATTATATATTACATTTTATGTATGTTTATACACATATGTTTTTTAACCTTAGCATTATCATATTATACATATTATTCTATGACTTCGTTTTTCATTTAATATGTTCTTGTAGTCTATCCCTTCTCCCTGTTTCCGTCCCTCTTATTTTTTTAAATCACTGCAAAGTATTCCATAACACAGATGTATCATTCTGTAACCAATGTCCTATTGATGTTTTTTGCTGTTACTCATAATGCTGCAGTGAACGGTGTTACCGTTGCATCTTTGTTCATAGGTGACAAAGGTTGTCCTTTAGGTTAGATTCAGAGAAGTGCTATCCTGTGCATATGCATTCAAATTTTGGGAAACATCTGTGGTCCCCTTTCTGCTTCCACAGTTTTCCCAAACAGGTGCTGACCTGGAACTCTGTGGTGTGGGGCTGGGGAGGCCACATGGCCCCCACTGCTGCCATACTCCTTTCAGTCAGAGAACAGTAGAGTTTGGAAACGTGACCACAGCAAAGGGCCTCCAGAGGAGCTGCTGACACCCGTGTTCCTGGATGTCGAGGAGCACAGCCGCCTTGCTCTGGAAGGCAGAAATCTAAAACTCTGGGCTCTGAAGGAACAGCACATGTCACAATTTTATTTGCTTATATAGAAATCAACTGTGGCTTTCACTTAAGACAACTTAACTTGTATTTGGAAAAGAAATAAAGTTTTATTTCTGTTCTACATCATACATAAATATGAAATCTCAAGGAAAAAATTAGCTGTAAGAAATATAACTAGAATGTACTAGAAGAAATTTTTAGTAAATATTTATATACAGGGTATGGCAAAAGTAGGTTTAACGGTTTGTATGGAAAATAATGCAATGATAAATAATATAAGAATAAGCTCTTGTATTATTAAAATTGTAAACCTACTTTTGGCCCACCCTGTATTCTCAGGGTGGCCTTGACTTTTCTAAGCATGACACCAAAGTCAGAAACCACAAAACAAACTAATTTGACTAAAAGGAAATTATAAAAACTTTTCCATGACAAGCAAATCCCATATAAGCAAAAATTTAAGGTGAATGACCACCTGAGAAAATATATATAATGTACTTTAAAATATATAACAGACCTGTGTAACATCCATACATATGTACGAAGAATCCTTACAAGTAAATAAGAAAACGATAGTTTCCATTAAGAAAATGGGTAAAGGTCATGATTAAGCAATTTATCAAAGAGGAAATACAAAGGACCACAAATATTTAAGTATAAAATGGTATAATATCTCTGGAGCTAATGTATAGGACAGTGACTATTTTGTATTTTATACTTGGAAGTTGCTCACCACACACCAAAATGTAACTAACTGGAGGTGTTAAGTAACCTTACTGTGGTAAACATTTCACAATATCAAATCATCATATTGTATGCCTTAAACTTACAGTAACATGTCAATTATCTTTCGATAAAACAGGAAAAGAAATAGTCTATATAGTTCATCCTCTCTTGATTCTCAATAACTCAGTACTCTCGTCTACTTAAAAGCAGAACTAGATCTTCTTGAGATGTTAAGATTCAAATTAGGCCCAGTCTTCTCCCAATAATATAATTTTTTATTTTCTCCTACTGGCCAATTGTCAGGACAGGCCAACTCAGGGACACAAAGAGAACAATAATGACCCACTCAAAACCATTTTCAGCTAACTCAGGGATGGCCATGCAGGGGGCGGGGATGTTTAAGTAGTTATGACAATAACAACGACAGCAAAAAGACCTCAAAGGATTTTCAGTAACACACTTGTCCTAACAGACCATGAGAGTGCTTCTTCAACTTTGTTAAACCAACTGATAGGGTCAAATGTTGATAAGCATTCAAAAGAGTTTTTCCTTAAATAGAGAACCTTGTTGCAAAATCCTTATCTGCAGTCTAAAACAATTGGTAATCTTGATAGGACCCTCAACTAAAAGGCCTGCTGGGTATATTGTTTCCTTAACTTCCCTACAGAAATAAGGAGCATGGAGGGAAAAGTTACCATGGGATACCATGACTGGGAAAGTGATTTACCCTGCTGTTACTAAAAAGGTTGCTTGGTTGATTTAATTTAATACCAACTGCCAGAGCAGTTGAAAACTAGAAGAATGATTTGCTGCAAGCTCATGAAAAATCTCCAAGTGTGATTTGCTCTGGTACCCTTTTCAAACAAAGGAGCGTAGAAGAAAAATACCCCTGCATTCCAAAGTGCCCCATCCAAGAACCTACAGCTTGTCTGACTCGAGGAGCTTCAGAGGAAGGAATTTACCCTGGGTGGAAAGTTCATTGAACATGCTGAGCTGACTATTTGAAAATTACTGGTTCTAAAAGCCCTTCAGAAACCAGTAATCTTATTAGCTTGGCTTCTGGAACAGTTACCTACCTGCAGTAAAAAGTAATTACAACTGTCAGCCAGCAAATAATTGCTCTGGTGTCTGAATGGGGAATCTTCTCTGGAAAGAATTACTGTTCCTAAATGAGTCAGCTGAGCCCATCGTCTCTGCTTTGGTTGCTGACAAATTGGGCCATCTGCCTAAACCAGTGAGGAAGGGTGAAAGGGATGAGGGAGTTTTAATTGGTGGAAACAAGGCAAGACAGGGACTACCCGAAGTTTATCAGCTGAAGGGCTTTTCTGAGCCACGTGAGGACTGAGCCACCTTGAAGCCTATTCTGAAGGCATGGGCACCCTCGCTGGTTTCAGGTCAAGGACTTGGCTGCTGGCTGCATCGTAAAACCTTTGAGCCTCTGGCCTTTTCCTTCTGTTCTTTGCCAGTGTTCACTACATTTATAAGAGAGTCTAGAGGACAGAAATCCCCATGCCCACAGCTGGGTAACAAGGTCAAGGGGTGTCAAAGTAGGTCGTTTCCAACGGAAATCCATGGGAAGGGTTTGGCAAGGTCAGGCATTAATTTGCAAAAGGAAAAAATTCCAGTAAATTGGAGCAATACTTTTCTAATAATAATGCTCAAAAGCCCCAGATGCTGGTCAGGACTCCTAGAGTACCCCCACTTTCACCTGCTGAGAAGCCAGTTCTACTGAGGCTGGTATACCCCACCTCACACACCGGTGCAAGAACTACTCCAGGGGGAGAAGACCAGGGTTGCGCCCAGCCACACCACAAGCCAGCTACGCAGTTTAGAGTCAGCTCTTGGATTTTCCAGGCCTCTGTTTAGTCACGTGTAAAATGAGAGGAGCAGTTATTGTTGAGGGCTCTCCACTTGGAAATTCTCTGTTAGATTTGGGGCACAGTTGGGCTGTGCGGTCCAAATGCTGGCGGAATGGTTCAGGCAGCCGGCTTTAGGCATGGAGGTTTCAGAAGCTCTGGAAAGCTTAACTGAAAGGTTTTTAAAGGGTCCTTGTGCATGGAGATCCAAAGGGCATGGTTAAGCCCTGGGGAAAATTTACACAAAAATGGCTGCAGATTTGGGAGGCATTAGATTTAGGAGCCTGGCTCCATGGTAGCAGTATACCTAAGGGCTGGGACCTGGTGCAAGTGACCAAATTTACTGGTCCTTAATATTATCCATTATTCTCTGCAAATGAAAAAGATGAAGCATTGCAGGAATGTTATAGTGGCAAGCTCTGCTGGTGCAGAGAGAGCGAGTCCAGTGCACCGAGCCACAAGCTTCCTGTTTGATCTTCCATCCCAGAAACAGCTAATTTGGCAACTCAGTTGCCTGCAAAAATAACAAACCATAACGTGGTTATAGATCTATTTGTGCACCAGCCTGTTTTTTGTTCTCTCTTTAGCTCCAAGTTTAATACTAATATTGACTCATAATATTAAACACCTAATTTAACTGCAGACACATTTACATGCTTAGAGATTAACAATATCAGTTTGAATGTGTTGCTAAGACATGAATTCTTTCCTGAATAATTATGCCTGGGGTAGTTGCATAAGTAACAGTAATTAAGCAAATGCCTGAGATAATTATTTACCAATTATTAATTCAAAGTAAATTTCCTTTCTCTCCACTTTAGATTTACTTTACTATCATATCTATGACAAATGTTAATAGAAAGATGTATATTTAACGAGCCTCTATTAAGGATGTCATTTGACTGTTAGTGCAGTACCATAAACTGCTTATCAACTATAATGCTTTTGTAAATAATAATTTTTGATGCAAGGACTAGGGAAATAATTCACCTATGTTTTACAAAGCACTTTTTTCAAAATATTGAGGCAGTGTTAGTAAGAAGCTAGGAAAATTCCGTGGCAAGTAGAATGGGGAAATTGAGACAGACAGCTGAACAAACTGGCCAAGCTACAGGTCACCTCCCTAGAGATAACATCGAGGCCTCAGCTGTATTTCAGATCCAGGCCCAGAAAAGCAGCAAAACCAGGTGAGCGATCCCAGGACCAGCTGTGATGACTAATGACCCTGGTGCTGACCAATCAGTAGACCACAACCCTGAAAGGGCACACCTGGAAAACTGATGACTAGTCTGCTGAATCCCTCCCCTGAGACCGCCCCTAAGATTCCTGTCTTTAAGAGAGAGATAAAAACCCTCAAAATAAAGGACCCAGCATGTACTCTTCCTCCCAGAAGCATGCCCTTGTCTTTCTCTTCACCCTCTTCTTCCTCCACAGGCATGCATCTCCTAAACTCTACGGGTCCCCATGAGACTTGCAGCCGGGGGAGCAATGGGCAGTGGCAACTCATCCTGTGCTAACCCCCTGAACCTGTCTCCAAGGACCCCTTTTTCTCTGACTTCCTAGTGAGCCAGAGCAGCCTGCCTCATCTCTCTCTTGTTGCTTCTTCTACCCTCAGCCCTTCCTTTGTTTCACTGTCCCCAGCTTTAATAAATAAATGTACTCTAACCCTGGCCGGTTTGCTCAGTGGTTAGAGCATCGGCCTGCAGACCAAAGAGTCATGGGTTCAATTCCAGTCAAGGGCACGTACCTCGGTTGCAGTTAGGTGCCTGGCCCTGGTTGCAGTTGTGTGGGAGGCAACCAGTCGATGTGTCTCTCTCACGTCAGTGTTTCTCTCTTTCTCTCTGCCCCCACCCCTCCCACTCTATCTGAAGATAAATGGAAAAATATCCTTGAGTGAAGATTATAAAAATATATAAACGAATAAATAAATAAATGTACCCTCAAAATCACCTAGACTTGTGCTGTGAAATCTTTCCTGCATGAAGTCAAGAACCCACACAACTACTGGTGGGCCCTGGGCAGACCCATTCAGGGCCAGGTGCCCTGTCCCTAACAATATCTTGCAGGCAAATTTGACCCTATGAAGCCCCCTGCCCCGCCCATCAGACATGTTTGGTGTGCAGGTAACATCCACATTCCCTCCGTGGGCGGCGGAGCGCGCTCTTTGCCGAGCTCTGGCGGGCGCTGAAGTGCTGTAGAGCCAGAAGCACTGACCTGCTTCCTGCTTTTAATCCCTTGCCGAGCTCTTTTCATGTTCAAGGTTGAAACTCTGGAGAGCTTGTTTTTTCCCCCAAGATTTTAGATTCCATGCACACAACTCTCAAGTCAACATTTTCAGCCCCGTGGCCTGCCAGGCCCACATCCCCATTCAGGTAGGTATCCTGTCATCTGAAACCAAGCTCTTTCTCTGGGGGGCCCTAGTCGGGAAGGCTTCTTTTGCTGGGCCTTGAAATGTGGTGGGTGGGTGGGTGTGGGGAGAGGGGCGGGAGAGGTGTTCTAGGTCGGAGGGCAGCCAGCAGAATTAGGAATGAAAGTGATGTGGGGGCCACTATGAGGCTCCTGCGGACACTTCAGCTAGAGGCCTGAGAGAACCGAAGCTGTGAGAACTTGTGCTGGACTACAGACACAGTGGCGGTGTCAGTGTTCAGAGTGGATTGAAAGGAGACTGGAGGCAAGGGGATCAGCCAAAGGGCTGTTTTAATTTTGCAAGTATAGCATAATGATAGTATTGATTAAAATGGCAAACCATTTTAATCATTTTGGAGGAGGGAGGGGGTCATGGACCCTTTGAGAATAGAATGAAAGCTTGGGGGGTCCTGCTCAGAAAAATATGCACATATGTACCCAGCTTTATGTATAATTGAGGGAGAAAGGGTCATGGGTCCCAGTGGGTGATGAAATAAATGGATTTGGGATCCCCAAAGGAAATAGGAATATTTGCACAGTGTAACTGATAGAAGTTAATAGGAGACTTGGAAAAGGAAGTCCTTTGGGAAAGAGGGGAGCAGATTTACTTTCATGCAACAGGACATGTGGACACATGGAGATGTGCTTTTTGCAGCTGGACAGGTGTCTGGAGCGCGAGGAGAGACCTGGCCTCATGGCTGAAGGGGGAGATCTGAATCATTCAATTCGATTACAGGAGTTTGCATCCTGAGAATGAATGAGCTCCCTGGGTTAACAAAAAAAGCAGAAAGCAATAAAGTATTTCTTAATATAAATAATGGAGGCATAAATATATGGGTAATAGCCCTATAAGAGTTTGAGATTGCTGTTGCAAAAACCATACATAAAAAAAATAGACACTAGGTGAATTCCTAAGTGAATAATGTCATTAATATTTATTATAGCCTGGCCAGTGTGGCTCAGTGGTTGAGCTTTGACCCATGTACCAAGAGGTCTCCGGTTTGATTCCTGGTCAGGGTACATGCCCAGGTTGTGAGCCTGATCCCCAGCAGGAGGCATGCAGGAAGCGGCCACTAGATGTTCTCTCTCATGGATGTTTCTATCTCTCTCCCTCTCCCTTTCTTTCTCTCTAAAATCAATAAAGAAAAAAAAAATTTTTTTTAAATATTTATTATAAAGCTTCAAAATTAAACGCAAGTTGTAAGACTCAAGATCAGGATAGAAGTGACCATTTAAAGTGATAGTTGGAGAAGCTCTCCGCCGAGCGACCTGAAGATGAATACCAGAGGGCTTGGATCTCAGCTAAAGGACAGTATTCCAGTTACCGAGCTATCCGCAAGTGGACCTTTTGAAAATCATGATCTTCGAAAAGGTTTTTCTTGTGTGAAAAATGAACTTTTGCCCAGTCATCCTCTTGAATTATCAGAAAAAAATTTCCAGCTCAACCAAGATGAAATGAATTTTTCTACACTGAGAAACATCCAGGGTCTGTTTGCTCCACTAAAATTGCAAGTGGAATTCAAGGCAGTGCAACAGGTTCAGCGTCTTCATTTCTTCCAAACTCAAACCTTTTGCTGGATATTTTGAGGGGTAGTGATGAGACTATTGGATTTGAAGATATTCTTAATGACCCATCACAAAGTGAACTAATGGGAGAACCACACTTGATGGTGGAACATAAACTTGGTTTACTGTAATGCAGTGTGCTGACCACGGAAATGGAGGGGCAACATCTTGTTTATAGTCATCTTTTTACTATCATTTTATGTTTACAACATTAAAAGTACTGACACATGTGAAATAAATAAATAAATAAAGTGATACTTGTTGAGCCCGGCCAGTGTGGCTCAATGGTTGAGTGTTGACCCATGCACCAAGAGGTCGCCAGTTGGATTCCCGGTCAGGGCACATGCCCAGGTTGTGGGCCCGATCCCCAGTGAGGAGCATGCAGGAGGCAGCCAGTCCATGTTCTCTCTCATCGATGTTTGTCTCTCTCTCCCTCTTTTTTCTCCTCTCTCTAAAATCAATACAGACGAAAAAAAAGTTTTTTCAAGTAATACTTGTTGAAAGAAGCTTAAGATGAACAAATACATGAAGTGGCCCAACCTTTCCAAACTGTTTCGTGGTGTCTGCATGTTGCGGGGGAAGCCCAGGTTCTCTGCCTGCATCGCCCTGAGCCGGCAGCTGGAGCAGCAGCATCTTGACCCTGTAAACTGCACTTACTGGGGGCTTTTTGGAGATCGATCTCCCGAGTGCCAAAGCGTAGAAGTAGACTGTTCTCCCAGAAGGGAGGGAAATAATATGGTTGCTTCCCAGAATATCCAGGCTGCTGCCCTCTATATTCAAGAAATCACCACTTGGATGTTTGGCTTTGGGAATTCACTGGTTCTTCCGACTGGGGCCAAAGTGATACCTATTCCAGAGAATGAGGCGGGACATATCCCTGAACCCTTCCTCGGTCACCCTCCCAGGCTGTTGCCATCTTCCAAAAGGGTCTGGTGTCACTGGACAGGCCAGGAAGGGCCCTGCATGGGTCCAGGCTGGGACTGAAGACACTATAGCCACGAACCACCCAGAACTGAGTCCTAGTCCTGACTTTCTCAGAACCTGCATCCTGTTCACTATAATCAAGTCTCTATAGCCAGGTTCTAAAGACCACCTGAACACAGAGAATATCCCTGAATTATCGGGGTATGTCTGGGCAGCATGATTTACGTAACAAAATAATTGTGGCAGTTTCAGAGGCTCTAAGTACTCTTTACTTCCCAGGGACTATGTAGCTTTCACGACCCATTCAGATAGTTACAGCGTAACAGGCCTCCAAGGCCTCCGCTCCCTGGAACTTGCAGCTGCTGGAACAGTGCTGCTTATTTAATTTCATAGCACTAGTCCCTTATCAGAACAGATCAAGTGCCGAGAGAGATGACCCAGGCTGAGGATAACAGTGCTTGGTCTGTTAGCGGATGAACCACACTGTGGGGTGACACAACTGTCGCCTTCACTGACGTTCGGAGTGAGGATCCCTAGGTCCACACCTTCCCTCATTGAGGCGGGACCAGACAAAAGATTTAACCCTTGGCTCCAAAAAAGCAAATTATCTAGAACCACCTTAGTCTGCTCAGCTGGAGAAACTGGAGCTGGCTTGTGGGGACCCGTCCTGGGCAAGGGGCACCTGGAGGGGCTCGGACAGGCCTCACAAAGGAATGGGTTTAAATCTAGGAGGCAGCAGAAAGACAGGGTGATGACCCAGAGAGGCCATCTGAGCATCAGGTCCCAGGGTCTCGGAAAGGATATATACAAGAAACAGGTTGTGGGGCAAGAAGTGAGAGGTCAGGCCAGCTTGTGTGACAGATGAGGGAATTGGGACTGTTCCTGTGACCGAGGAGGCCATGGTGTTGGGGGGACCTGTTCTGATCGAGGCTGACCAGATTGACCAACTAAGAAATGCCAGAACAGACTAGTTAGGAAGATTCTAGAAAACGGAGGTTCTATTATATTTTTGATACAGAAATAAAATGCCTAAAATTAGAGTTTGAAGTTTCCTCGTGCAATGGGTATTTTGTAAACTTCACAAAGGACTAATACATGGTTATTACACAGCTACCCCCTCATGTCAAGCACAGCTTCCTTCTGGTGTTTTGTGTGGTTTGGTCCCAGACTGAGCAGCTAACCAGTGCCCCAGCCTCTGGGGAATTAGTAATGCAGCATCTTGTCTGAAGGTCTAATTTTTGTGGAGGTAAGAGGTCTTTCCTTCCTGCCTTCATCCTGACCATCGAGTAGTAAATCCCTTGTGCCAAATGAAAAGCTTCTCTTTCAGTTGGCACATCTGAGTACCTGTAGATTGAGGGTCACCGGGCACAGAGGGTTATGCTGGCTGGAGGAAGCCTGGGCCCTGCGTGGTTGTGTGCACCTCCTCCAGCTGGCTCACTGGTGCGGATTCTGGACCCCCGCTGAGCCCATTTGCTGCTTCTGTCACCTTGGTACTTATGCCCCACTGTGTGGTTGTGGGAGCAGTTCCGTGAGGCCCCCTCTAACCTTTCCATGCCTCGGCCTCCCCTCCCTGTGAGTTTTCCAGCAGGGATGATGTTCTACATGGGGTGCCCCTCCTGGAAATGACACAGGATTTCTAGGAGATTAAAAAACTCCTGGGGGATGCCCAGCTGGTGTGATTCAGTGGATTGAGCATCAGCCCATGGACTGAGAGGTCCTAGTTCAATTCCCGGTTAGGGCACATGCCCAGGTTGCAGGCTCAGTCCCCATTAGGGGGTGTGCAGGAGGCAGCCGATTGATATTTCTCTCTCACATCAATATTTCTATCTTTCGCCCTGGCCGGTTTGGCTCAGCGGTTAGAGCGTCGGCCTGCGGTCCGGAGAGACCCGGGTTCGGTTCCCGCTAAGGGCACGTACCTCGGCTGCAGTTTGTCCCCGGCCCTGGTTGGTTGTGCGGGTGGCAGCCACTCGATGTGTTCCTTTCACATCGATGTTTCTCTCTCTCTCTCTGTTTCTCTCTCTCCCTCCCACTCTACCTGAACAAAAAATGGAAAAATGTCCTCGGGTGAGGATAAAAAAAAAAAAAAAAAAAAAAATATATTTCTATCTTTCCCTAAAAAAAAAAAAAAAAAAAAATCAGAAAATGTATTTAAAACAAACAAACAAACCCTGGGGGAAATGTCATTTCCGCGTTCTGTTCCCTCAGCCTTTAGAGCCCAGGGCTGTGCTGGGGATCTTGTCAGTGTTAACTAAAAGAAATATGAAAAGAAATCAAACACATGGGCACATTTAGGACTTGCTGCAAAATGTAACCACCACTCCTGGGAGTTCTGAAAGTTTGTAGGATATGACTTTCAAAATCTCAGCTGCCTCTTGCTGTTCCACGGAGTCCTAGGGAGTCTTGCTCTTGAGTGCTGTGGGTGATGATGATTCGCCATGACTTTCAGTTTCTCAAGGGCAGGAGACCAGGTTTTCCTGAGCATTCTGGTTCTGAAAGCTTCGCTTCTGGAAGGTTCCTCACAAGCCCACCAACATGGAGCCCAATGTCTCTGGCTGGCATATTAGAGATGCTAATTTAGTCTTCTGTCTTTATTATGTGGTCCCATTTAAAAGAAAAACTCTCTAGCACCGTTCATCTGATTGCTTAGGGTCTCATGCTGTGATGTATCAAGTTTTACAGTAATTGAAAAAGTAACAAATAACACCCCAGGCAGTAAACAAATCACAAAGTTCATTAATTCAAAGGCCCCAATGTCAATTTGTAGAACACTATACCACAGTTTAAAATAACATTACCTACGGTGTAAAAATGGGAAAGTGGGAATTAATTTTATTTTAATTTTTAATGCACTTTTGGCTGCTCATAAAAGATATTAAACATGAACATGATTTAATATATACACTGGCATTTATTAAACCACTGATTCATGAACAAATTAAGCATCGGATTTTTTAAGTACTAAAGAGTCAGTGGTGATAATGAACTGGAATGTCAGAAGAAGCCGGTTATCAACATATTCTGCAGAATCCCCCATATATGCAACCCATATGCTGAGGATCATGCAAAGTTGCCATCAGCTGCCTGATAATCTCAAGAGAGGCTGAAAGACATTATGCCTTCACTAGTTCCGGAGAATCAGTGAGCCAAACATTGGAAGATAGTGACAAATCAGGAGATGAATTCTATCCTGGATGCCACCTTTCTGTCTGACAGGGAGAGGTGTGTTTCTCATGTTTAGGCAAATCAAGCTGCATTAAGGAGCTTTCTGCCTACGACATAAGCATCACTAATGCAGAATGGAGGACTACACTGTGAGTGTTGCTTAGTCTGAATGACTGTCACCACTCTGTGACATTTCATTGCTGAGGTCTTCAAATTTGAGGGATCTGACTTGAATTTTGATTTTTTTTTTAAATGCAAAAATGAATTCTATTTTAGTAGCAAATTGGGGTGATTTTTCACTAAAAGAAAAGAGATGTCATTCTGGGGACTGAATTAGTTGGTAAACCAATCAGGGGCTAAACAAACATATACTGTTGCGTTAGTTTTTTTCTCGTTCTAAAGTGGATTTCTCCACGGAATTCCATTTGGTTGGTGTTAAAATTGAGCATGGGATCCCGAGCTGCTGAAAAATAATTTATTGTTTCTGAACTTCATCAGTATATTTTTTGTATTTGTCTACCGTAACAGGGCCTTTTGGCCTAAATTATCTAGTTTGACAGGTTACAATGATCAAATTAAAATGATTGCCAAGTGTCCACTAAGCACACCCGTAAATTCTATTGGTTAATTAATATTTATTTAGGTACATACTTTCCCCGCAATGAATCATGTCCACTCAAGGTTGTAATCCGCCTCACCTCAGCTGCCACTTTGGGGGTGCACCCTGTAAAGCCACTTTGGCTTATAGTTTGCAATTATTTATGCAAAAAATTAGTAATCAGAAATTGGACTTTATTTAAATAATCCTGGAAGAAATAAATTTAGGACTGAACTGTCCTTTTGTAAATAACTTCTTTCTCCTTTATTATAAAAGTAAGAATATTCATTATATATTATGCATTATAATATAAAGTTGAAAGTGTATATTTCCCACAGCTCCACAGCCAAGATGTTACCTTGTTTGCTTTGGAATGTATAAACTTTATTTTTCAAATATACGTACATATCTTCCCCAAAAGCATGGTCATACTAAGCCTTTGAGAAACATGTCATATATTATAGCCGCTTTCTATTAATAAGTATAAATTGATTTCATCACTTTTTAAAAAAATGTTTTTGTTAATTTTATGGAGAGAGAGAAACATTGATCAGGTGCCTCCTGCATGTCCCGCACTGGGGATCCTGGGAATGGAATTGTCAACCTTTTGGTGTATGGGACAATGCCCAACCAACTGAGCCACACTGGCCAGGGCAATTTCATTACTGTTTTTTTTTTCCTTTATTTTCTTTTATTGATTTTTTAGAGAGAGATGAAGGGAGAGGGAGAGAGAGAGAGAGATAGAAACATCGATGAGAGAGAACATCAATTGGCTGTCTCCTGCATGTCCCCCCCCCCCACTGGGGATTTTGCCCATAACCTGGGCATGTGCCCTGATCAGGAATCGAACAGGCGACCTTTTGGTGCATGGGTCAATGCTCAACCACTGAGCCACACCAGCTGGGCCGATTTCATTACTTTTAAGGCTGCATAATATTTACCATATGGACCTCTAGGTTGTTTTTAATTTTTCATTGTTTGTTGTGGACTGAATTGTGTTCCCCCCAAATTCATATGTTGAAGCCCTCAATGTGACTGTATTTGGAGATATGGCCTTTAAAGAGGTAATTACGGTTAAATGGCGTCATAAGGGTGAGGCCTTACTCCAATATGACTGGTATCTTTACATGAAGAGGAAGAGACACCAGAGCAAAGGCCATGTGAGGACACGGGGAGCAGATGGCTGTCTGCAAACCAGGAAGAGAGGTCTCACCAGAAACTAACCCTGCCGACACCTTGATCTTGGATTTCCAGCCTCCAGATCTGTGACAAAATGAATGTCTATTGTTTAAGTTACAGTCTATAGGTTTTTGTTATGGCATTCCTATCAGACTAACACACCATTATAAACACAATAGATGCATATTGAATGTGAATTCCTAGGAAAGGACTCATTAGTTCAAAAGTATTCCCTGTACCTTCTCCTCTTCCCCTCCACCTGCCTTTTTTTTTCTCTCCTTTGACTTTTTTACACATATTACCAAATTCCCATCCAGAAGATTTCTACCCAGGTATCTTCTCACCATAAGTATATGTCTGGCCCCAACCGGTTGCTCAGTGGTTAGAGCATTGGCCTGCAGACCAGTGAGTTGCAGGTTTGATTCCAGTGAAGGGCATGTACCTCGGTTACAGTTTGATCCTGGCCCTGATTGGGGTTGTACAGGAAGCAACCAGTTGCTCCCATTGATGTTTCTCTTTCTCTCCCTCCCCCGCATTCTTTTTTTTTTTTTTTTTATCCTCACTCGAAGACATTTTTCCATTTTTTTGCTCAGATAGAGTGGGAGGGAGAAAGAGAGAGAAACATCGACGTGAAAGGGACACATCGAAAAGGATGCACGACCAACCAGGGCCAGGGACACACTGCAACTGAGGTACACGCCCATAGCAGGAACCGAACCCGGTTCTCTCTGGACCACAGGCCGACGCTCTAACCGCTGAGCCAAACTGGCTAGGGCTCCCTCCCTCCCATTCTATCTAAAAAAAAATAAAATAAAAAAAGTGTATGTCTACTTTTTGCACATACTGGAATTTTCAGTCTTTTAAATCTTCACTATAATTTATTGTGATGAAATTTGCATTTCTTTGACTATTAACAAGAACAGTATCTTTCCACATTATTATTTACATATATTGGTTTGTGAATTGCATTTTTATTTTTCTCTTTTTTTAAAGATATGTTTTCATTTACTTTTAGAGAGAGAGGAAGAGGGAGAGAGAGAGAGAAACACTGATGTGAGAGAGAAATATTGATCAGTTGCCTCCTGCACACACCATTGACTGGGGGTTGAACCCACAACCTGATTGGGAATCAAATAGGTGTCTTTTCTATGCATGGGATGATGCTCAACCAACTGAGCAACTCCGCCAGGGCATGAATTACATTTTCATTTTAAGTTCCCATTTTTATGGGGGAGACTCATTATCTTTCTTATTCATTTATAAGAGCTCTTCATGTTCTAAGGATATTAGTTCACATGATATAGTTTTTTTTTCTTTTTTTTTTTTTATCCTCACCCGAGGACATTTTTCCATTCTTTGTTCAGGTAGAGTGGGAGGGAGAGAGAGGAAGGGAGAGAGAGAGAGAAACATCGACGCGAAGGGACACATCGAGTGGCTGCCACCCACACGACCAACCAGGGCCGGGGACAAACTGCAACCGAGGTACGCGCCCCTAGCGGGAACCGAACCCGGGTCTCTCAGGACCGCAGGCCGAGGCTCTAACCGCTGGGCCAAACTGGCCAGGGCCACATGATATAGTTTTAAAAATAATTTTGTTGCTTCACTTTTTCTATTCACTTTTGATAGTTTTTTGTATTTTGGAAGTTTTACATTTTTTAAAATATTTTTTTGTTTTTTTTTGGTATGTGCCTCTAGCGGGAACCGAATCCAGGACTCTCTGGTCTACAGGGGGGGTGCTCCAACCACTGAGCCAAACCAACCAGGGCTAAAATATGTTTTTATTAATTTTTTTTTTAGAAAGAGAGAAAGAGAGAGAGAGATAGAAACATCAATGTGAGAGAGAAACATCAATTGGCTGCCTCCTGTATGTCCCCTACTGGGGATCGAGATCACAATCCGGGCGTGTGCCCTGACCAGGAATGGAACCGGGACCTCTCAGTTGATGGGATGACGCTCAGTCCACTGAGCCACACCGGCCTGGCATGGAAGTTTTACATTTTAATCTAGTAAAATTGATCAACATTTTTTTTTTTAGAATTTCTAACTTTGGTGTCATGTTTAGAAAGATCTTATTTGCCCCCAAATTTAAAAAACACCTATATTCTAGTTTTTGCATGTTTTTAAAAATATTTAATCTTGGATTCACTAGAATTTATTTGGTATTAAGAAGAACTAGGGATATAATAAAACTTGTCCTCTGAATTAAAATTTATTTCAGGGTCATTATTATCTCTTCACTGATTTGAAATACCATACTTACACAGGCTACATTCTGTTTCTGTACTGTCTATTCTGTGTCATGTCTACCTAGTTTTAAACCAATGCCATACCATTCAAATTACTATGGATTATGATAGCAATATATTTTAAATCTGATAGGGCAAGTTTACTTGACCATTTAAATGGCATTCTCCACTCTTATCGCACAGTTAGAAACCGTGGTTCGGGTGTGATGAAAAGGGTGTTGCTATTACCAATTAAGTCTTTCATTTCATCGCTGCTGCAATTACGCTGAAAAAATATCTCTTTCATGGTCCCACCACGTCATCTATGAACATTATCTGCTAATGTGTGTGTTTCCCATTCTGGATTATGAGATCCTTAAAGGCATCTTAAATGATATTTCCCTCACCTGAGATGATATTTTATACACCAGGGTAGAGGATAGTACTTAGCATGCAATTGAAAGATATCTGTGCTTTTTATTTTTTAAATTTAAAAAAATTAGCTATTTTTTTGTTCTTTTTTTTGTAACTTTCACTTATTTCAGTTGATTAAAACATTTTTTTTTTGCATTGAAGCATCATGTTAGTATCCCAAATTCTTGCGTTAATCAACCCAAAATTTGTATTAATTGTTTGTAACACAAACATCTGTTTGTAAAACTATGATTTGAACTAGATCATCTGTGCTTAACAAGCCTACCCTTGGTGACCTTATTCCAATAGATTTATTAAACTCATACTATATATTCTGTGGAAGGCTCAACCACAGCATCTTGCAGGATGGACCCCCAGGGGCAGTGCCTAAGGAGACTGAATGAAGGAGGGGATGTTGGTTACTTTATATTTTGGTCAGGGCTGAAACACGTCTAGCCCTGTGTCTAATCTTATTTCTGGAAATGGTTTTTCATGGTCTTATTTTCTACCACAGCAGATAAAAGAGAGTAAATAGAGGAGAGTTGAATCTCCTTTCCCTTTCTCAGGTGGGAACCCAGCCTCTCTTGAGAAAGGGAGCAGCACAGACAAACAGTAGTAAAGGGATGGATGTGTGTGTGTGTGTGTGCGCGCGCGTGCATGTGCATGCACCCGTGCGCACATGTGTGAGCAGAGGACTTAAAAGGCAGTACCTTTAGCTCTTTGCTGCATCTGTGAGGATGAAGACCATTTTCAGCAGTCAGACTGTTGACATCCTAGAAAATGTGGACATCACTCTGAAGGGACACAGTTATTGTGAAGGGCCCCCAGAGGCACCCGGCGGAGGGACTTCAACCACATTAATGTAGAACTCAGTCTCCTTGGAAAGAAAAAAAAGAGGCTCCAGGTTGACAAACGCCAGGAAAATAGAAGAGAATTGGCCACAGTTCACACCATCTGCAGTCATGCGCAGAACATGACGAAGGGTGTTACACTGGGCTTCTGTTACAGGACGCGATCTGCGTATGCTCACTTCCCCATCAACGTCGTTCTCCAGGAGAATGGTTCTCTTGTTGAGATTAGAAATTTCTTGGGCGAAAAATACTTCTGCAGGGTTCGGATGAGGTCAGGCATTGCTTGTTCCGTATCTCAAGCCCAAAAAGACAAGTTGACTCTTGAAGGAAACGACATTAAACTTGTATCAAATTCAGCAGCTTTGATTGAGCACGCCACCGCAGTTAAAGACAAGGATGGCAGACATTTTTTGGATGATATCTATGTTTCTGAAAAAGGAACCATTCCGCAGGTTGATGAATAAGATCTAAGTTGCCCTGGCCGGCTTGGCTCAGCAGTTAGAGTGTTGGCCTGCGGACCAGTGAGTCCCAGGTTCGGTTCCCGCTAAGGGCACGTACTTCAATTGCAGTTTGTCCCTGGCCCTGGTTGCAGTAGTGTGGGTGGCAGCCACTCGATGTGTCTCTCTCATGTTGATGTTTCTCTCTCTCTCTCTTCCTCTCACTCTATCTGAAGATAAATGCAAAAAAAAAAAAAAAAAAAAAGTCCTCAGGTAAGGATAAAAAAAAAAGGTCTAAGTTGTCCAGCCATAGAAAAAGCAAGATGCCAAATGATTTGTCACATTTATTTGTGATATTTTGAAGATGCAATACAAGTCATGAATTGGCGGGGAGGGCAGTACCTTTTAATGGTACTTTTTTCATGGCAATAATGGTGTCTATTTTGGGTAAAATTAACTAAAAATTTCAAAGGGTTGAACCCTAAGACCACAGCAAAAAAAGAAAAAAGAAATTAGAAAAAACACCGCCCCCAAATGTTCTTATACCTAATTTTTGATGATGATTGCTTTGAGGGAGAGGGTGGATGGGAAGGGGGTTTGGGTTTGGCTAGGGGTACATAGGGACTTAAATTTTACCTATAATGTTTTATTGCTTTTACTTAAATCAGGGTTTTTCAGCCTCGGCACTCTTGACATCTTGGGCCAGATGCACCTTTGTTTGGGCTGTCCTGTCCATTGCAGAATGTTCAGCAGCATCCCTGGCCTCTGTCCACTAGATTCAGTATCACTCCTCAGTTATGACAACTAAAAATATTTCCACACATTTCCAAATGTCCCCTGGAGATGAAAATGGCCACTCTCCAACCTCCCACCCATCCCCCATGAGAGCCATTGATTTATAATAAATAACAAATAAGCACAAATAGAATAAATTAAGGGAAAAAAATGTTAATATGTGCTAAATTGGGGACAGGGGTGAGCACATGACAATGTGTTGTATGATTCTATATCTTCAACCTCTTCCCAAAGACTCAAAAGGAAAATGTATCTTGTTAGTTCTTTTTATTAGAAGATTGAAATCTTTTAGCTTTCGGGTCATTGAAACTGCTGTCTTCGTCCCACCACGGGCTGGACATACCCTGGCAGAACCAACCCCTGGGGATGCTGCTCTCTGATATGCCACTTCCCCCACTTGTTTCAGAGATGTCGACAATTCCTCCTCACTCCTGGTGCTGTACGTTGGCCCAGTTTAGTGGCCCAGCCTGATTTCCAGCAATCTGAAACACACCCTCATGTTCTTTCCTGTCCAATTCATTATTTATACTTCCACAGCGTGATTTTTCTAAGACATATTCTCATAGGTAAAATCCTCCTAAATAAGATCTGAACTCCTTTGATTGGTGCGATGATTGTCATGGGATTCCTCTGCAGATCGCCTGCCGTTGGCACAGACTCATACGTGAAGGGCACAGTCCCTAACAAGACTGCTCTCACTGGAGATGCCAGCCACAAGTTCAGGGATGCCCAGGCTACCCACACTTCTGACCAGCTGGCTACAAATTCAGGGGTTCCCTAACCACCTAAGGTAAGATGATTTGCTAGAACAATTTAGAACTTTCAGTAAAGACGTATACTTATGATTACAGTTTAATTATAAAGGGTACAGATCGGGACCAGCCAAATGAAGAGACACGCAGGGCGAGGTCCAGGAGCATCCTGAATGTAGAGTTCTGTGCACTTTCCCTGTGGAATCAGGATGCACCACCCGCCGGCACATTGATGTATTCGCCAACCAGGAAGCTCACTGGAGCCTTGGTGTCTCGAGTTTTACTGGAGTTTCATTATGTAGGCATGATTGAACTCAATCTCCAGCCCCCCCTCCTCTACCTAGAGGGCAGCTGGGTCAAAGCCCCAACCTTCTAATCATGTGGTCCGTGGGCAGTCCACATCCTGAGTCACAGTGTTAGCGTAAACTCAGGTGTGGTCAGGAACCCGCCATGAATAACAAGGAATCACTCAGGAAATTCCCAGGATTTGGTGTTTGCCTCTGAAGAACCAGGGACAAGGACCAGACAAATTCTTTATTGTACCACGCATGGCATCAGGGTTCTGGAGGTCCTACCCCGGCCATTCTTCCCAGGCTCCCCCAGCCTCACTTCACTGCCCTGGTTGCGATTCCTGAACACACCTTGCTGTTTTAGATCCTGAGCGTGCTATTTCCTCTGCCGACGTTTGTTTTCTCCTTGGTCCACCCAGTGAATTCCTCCTCCTTTGTTAAGACAGGTAAGCAGCTCCACCTCTGTGGAGCCCTCCCAGGCACAGAACCCCCACCTCCCTGGTGCTGACAGCACTCCTTGTTCATCTATAGATGACCTTCGCACTTGCATCTTCGGGCCAGAATTGCTCATTGAGGTGTCTGCATGTACTGTTGGCACATAGTATAGTGACTTGACTGAGTAAAGTGTTTTGTGGAACTTTGCCTTTATTGGAAGTTGTACTTGTCTTTTTCGAAAGTGTCCTCTTGCTCTGCTTGGCTGCCTCTCTCCTCATGCTCTAGCACAGAGGCAGTTCATCATTATAAACACCCCTCTTGCCCTGGACGGTTTGGCTCAGTGGTTGGGGCATCAGCCCGTGGACCAGAGAGTCGCAGGTTCGATTCTGGTCATGTACTTTGGTTGTGGTTTGGTCCCTGGTCTTTGTCAGGGTCGTGCAAGAGGCAACCAATCGACATGTCTCTCTCACATCGATGTTTCTCTCCTCCCTAACCTTATCTTTCTTATTTTTATTTATTTATTTTTCCTTTATTGATTTTAGAGAGAGAGGAAGTGAGAGGGAGAGAGAGAAAGAAACATTGATGAGAGAGAACATTAATTGGTTGCCTCCTGCATGCTCCCCACTGGGGATTGGGCCCACAACCTGGGCATGTGCCCTGGCCGGGAATCGAACCTGTGACCTCTTGGTGCATGGGTGACGCTCAACCACTGAGCCACATGCCTCCCCCCCCCCATCTTAAGATGAATTGAAAGAGTATCCTCGGGTGAGGATTTTTTAAAAAACGACAACAAAAAGCATCCCTCTTGGCTGCCGGTGGATGAGCAAAGCGACCATGGAAGGTCTGTGCTGACAGTGCTGCCTGGCCATTCATGTTTGGAGAGCTCATGGATAACACTGATGAGATGACACAGGTGAGGTGTGTTAAATATCTAGAAATCAGGAACAGTTATGTATATTGTGATCCTTCCGTTAGAGGAAGTATTATACATTTAACACATGTTTATGAGATTTATACTAAAACAAAGAGATGCTTATGTATATTTTTCAAAATTAAAAAAAAAAAAACCTCACCCAAGGATATTTTTTCATTTATCTTCAGATAGAGTGGGAGAGAAAGAGAGAGAGAGAGAAAAAAACAAACATCGATGTGAGAGAGACACACCGAGTGGTTGCCTCCCACACGACCCGGACCGGGTCGGGGACCGAACTGCAACTGAGGTACGTGCCCTTGACTGGAATCGAACCTGAGACTCTTTGGTCCACAAGCCAATGCTCTAACCACTGAGCCAAACTGGCCAGGGCAAAGACATGCTTATGTATTATATTAGGAAGAAAAGTAATCACAACGACCATGGTGATGAAAATGTACTCACAGACTAAGACGCCTAAAAGCATAAAAGAAAGAAAGGCCTGTGTAGAAATACTCCAAACTAGTATTTGTCTGTGGGTGATGGAAATTGGGTGGTTATTGTCCATCTTCTTTGTACTTTCCTGATTTTAAAACTTGTTCTGTATTAAACGTGTATTGCATGCTTACAACGAAAGGAGCGGATTGTTCCTCTCTGTGCTCCTAAGTAGGTAGGCAAAAGGTGAAATCAGTTTAACTTGGATACTTTCACCTGCAACCAGAAATTTACGGGTGAAGAAATCCACACTTGTGCTTCTTTTTGGCAATGAGAGGACTCAGTGAAAAAGGAGGTGCAGATGGAGTGAAGGGGGAGGAAATAAACCAGCCACTCCTGCCCCACACTTGACATGTGACCACAAGCCAGGAGAATTTCCAGAAAACAAAAGGTAAAGGAGTTTTTAAATGGAGATTGAGAGCAAATCAGTTCTTAAAATGTCACTTTCCTAGTCGAAGAAAGGCAGCCCGAACAGTGGGGATTTAACTATTTGCTTATTTTAAAATTACATAAAATAATAAAAGATTTATGTCATTTTGTTGATCTCTTTCATTATCAATGTAATTTATACATCATATATCCCTTTCTGGAGGAGCACTAATCACAACAAAAGCTGAAAATTCTTTCAGGGCATTTTGGGAAGAAGCATTAGTTTAAGAGGAAGCTACCCAAGAAAATTCACTGAACCTTTTAAAACTCTGGTTAAAGTCACTTTAATCCAAGTCTCTTCAAAATGCCCTCAGCCCGACCACACAACTCTCCTTAGAGGAGAATAAGCCTAAATGAGGTTCCTCCTAAAGATTCATTGTCAAGCGTTGTTACTGACACTCATTTCTATACAATATCTCAAATATTTGCCTATTTCAGATAGATTCTTGGGTATGTGAGTCATGATTAGGCATAGATAGGCTAGTTTAGCTACAACTGAAGAACTATTGCTTGGGATTGTGTCTACATATTAAGGTATTTCCAACCCTCCCTACCACCCACCTCAAAAAAAAGGGGGGAGGGGGATGCAGATCACACCAATGAAGTGGTTCAGGCTTTTATATTGTTTTGCTGGTATCTCCTGTTTCCAAATGGCACATTTTCTTTCTTTTATTTCATAGGGATTACCAGAAAATTCCTTAAGATTGAATGAGTTAGGAGACCAGTTTCTCCAGTTTGCCTGAGTAGGTGAGTGAGGAGTCTTCCCTTTTCTTAAGATGAAAGGAGTTTGCTTTTACATGTTCTGGGTAGACCAGTTCAAAGTCTCTTTCATCACTGAAACTAGCTGGAACACCACCAGACTCTGGGATTAAGACCTTGAGTACGGAAATGGTGTCATTTACTCATTCATTCACTTGGTCATTCTGTATTATTTGGGACTCTTGGTTGTAAATGACAGAAAGTCAATTGGAGTCTGTTTAGGTGAGATGGGGAATGTGGTATAAGGATATTGGGCTGTTTCCCAGAATCCAAGCATAGGAATGAAGCTCCAAGGATAACTAGCATTGGAGTTCCAAAATCTCTGGGACCCTCTTCTACAGCCGACACCTGCTTCCATTCTTCTCCCACCACAGCAGGTTTCCTCTGCTCCTCCACGAGACACACAAGGAGACACCCCCTTCTCTTTCTCAGTTCTAGTTCCAAAATTCCTGGAAGAGAAGTTTTCTTGACCTGGCTTGGGTCAGAGCTGGGTTGAGCACCTACCACCTGAAAACTTGCAGTTGAGTCACATACTTACCCTGACCAACTAACCAGATGGGGCCAGGAGAGTGAGGTCATATTTTACTAACATGACCACCTTGTAAATTCAAAAAATAGGGTTTTAACTCAGCAAAACAATAGGTGTCCACTACCTATTCTTTTTTCTTTTAATATATTTTAATTGATTTTTTAGAGAGAGAGGAAGGGAGAGATAGAAACATCAATGTGAGAGAGATACATCGATCAGCTGCCTTCTGCACACCCCCCTACTGGGGATCAAGCCCACAACTCAAGCATGTGCCCTGACAGAGAATTGAACCAGGACCTCTCAGTCCAGGGGACAGCACTCAATTCACTGAGCCACACTGGCCGGGCTCTATTCTTTTTTCTATAATATCCTTCTGCAAAAGTAAATGGGAATTATGTGGATGCTATTTTGCCAGCAAACAAGTACTGAGCACCTAACACTCTTGTGTCGAACTGCCTCGTGGCAATTCTTTTGCTCATAGTATTCTCTATGACATTGTTTCAAGGCCTTTTTTTTTCTATAGTCCTCAGCCCTCATCATGTCCACCTCTTTTTCATTCTTCATGGCCAGTGTGGCTGCTTACTTGACTGAGATTAAGACTGTTACATCATCTCTCAGCCAACTCCTTTGCTACTAAAATAAAGGCCCTTTTCACATATCCGTCCTGCACAATTTTTCCTTTCCCACTTTTCCTTCACATAGGTTTTCTTCCTCCAGCTTCAGAGAAAATATTCACTCTTGTCAGTGTCCAGAGGTAATCAAGATCTGTGAGACAGGGCCCTGGCAGGGTAGCTCAGCTGGTTAAATCATTGCTATGACACAATGAGGTTGCGAGTTTGATTCCTGGTCAGGGTACATATAAGAAACAACTAATGAACGCTTAAATAAGTGGAGCAATGAATCAATGTTTCTCTCTCTCAAATTAAGAAATAAAATTTTTTTGTCTAGCCAGTGTGGCTCAGTGGTTGAACGTCAACCCATGAACCAAGAGGTCACTGGTTCGATTCCCAGTCAGGGCACATGCCCAGGTTGTGGGCCAAATCCCCAGTGGGGGGCATGCAGGAGGCAGCCAATCAATGTTCTCTCTCATTCATGTTTCTGTCTCTCCTGCTCCCTTCCTCTCTCTCTCTCTAAATCAATAAAGAAAAAAAAATTTTTTTTAAGAAATAAAAATGTTTTAAAAATCTGTGTGACAGGTGCAAGCTAAATGAGACTACACTAGAAAGCAAGATAGATGCTAGAATAGCAACTTGACAATTTAGATGAGTAATCTCTGCCACAAAGAATAGAAATACTTAAAAGTGGTTGAGTAGTACATTCTCTTCCTTTAGTCAGCATATACAAAGCCAAATCATAATTTGAAACCATGTTTGGTTTATTCTAAGAAATCCATGCACTGAAAATACCCAAAATATCTGTGTGGTGAAATAATAATAGTAATAATAATGATAAATAATAATTAAAGTGAGCTGTTTTTGTACCCTCTGTGGTGGTTTTTCCTATACAAAAAAGACTATTAAAAAGTTTACTTTTATGAAGGGATGGAAAAAAATCTTTCAAGCAAACGGAAAGCAAAAAAAAAGCTGGGGTAGCAATACTCATATCTGATACAGTAGATTTCAAAATGAAGGCCATAACTAGAGACAAAGAAGGCCACTACATAATATTGAAAGGATCTATCCAACAGGAAGATATAACCTTGGTAAACATATATGCACCCAATACAGGAACACCAACATATATTAAACATCTTTTGGAGGACTTCAAAGGAGAAATTGACAGCAATACAATCATAGCAGGGGACTTCAACATCCTGCTGATATCACTGGACAGATCTTCTAGACAAAAAATTAACAAGGAAACACAGACTCTAAATGAAGCTCTAGATCAAATGGATTTAATAGATATCTACAGAAAATCACACCCCAAAACTGCAGAATTCACAGTCTTCTCAAATGCACATGGGACATTCTCAAAGATAGACCACATGTCAGGGCACAAACTAAGTCTCTACAAGTTCAAGAAGACTGAAATCATATCAAGCATCTTCTCAGATCACAATGGCATGAAACTAGAAATCAATTGCAAGAAGAACATGCAAAGACATTTGAAAACATGGAGGCATGTTATTGAACAATGAATGGGTTACCATGGAGATCAAGGAAGAAATTAAAAACTTCCTGGAAACCAATGAAAATGAACACACAACAACACAAAATCTATGGGATGCAGCAAAAGCAGTTCTGAGAGGGAGGTTCATAGCACTACAGGCCTACCTCAAGAAGCAAGAAAAATTTCTAACAGACTCTCTAACCTCACAACTTAAAGAACTAGAAAGCAAACAAAAAGAAAACCCCACAGCAAGTAAAAGGAACAAAATAGTAAAGATCAGAGCAGAAATAAATGACATGGAGACCAAAAAAATAATTCAAAGGATTAATGAAACAAAGAGCTGGTTCTTTGAAAAGATAAACAAGATTGATGGACCCTTATCTAGACTCACCAAGAAACAAAGAGAGAGAACCCAAATACATAAAATCAGAAATGAAAGAGGAGAAATAATAACTGACACCACAGAAATACAAAGGATCGTTAACAAATATTATGAACAATTATACGGCAACAAATTCAACAATCAAAGCGAAATGGACAATATTCTAGAAACATAGTCTCCCAAAACTGAACCTGGAAGAGATAGAAACTTGAACAGACCAATAACAACAAAAGAAATTGCAGATGTAATCAAGACTCTCCCAGCAAACAAAAGCCCAGGCCAGGACGGCTTCATGGGGGAATTTTATGGAACATTCAAAGAAGAACTAACACCCATTCTCCTCAAACCATTTCAAAAATTCAAGAAGAAGGAAGACTTCCAAACTCGTTTTTTTGAGGTCAGCATAATTCTAATTCCAAAACCAGAAAAAGACACTACAAAGAAAGAATACTGCAGGCCAATATCCCTGATGAGCATAGATGCCAAAATCCTGAACAAAATACTAGCAAATCGAATCCAGCAATACATCAAAAAAATTATTCACCATGACCAAGTGGGATTCATCCCAGGGATGCAAGGCTGGTACAATATTCGCAAATCAATCAATGTGATACACCACACAAACAAAATGAAAGATAAAAATCATATGATCATATCAATAGATACTGAAAAAGCATTCAACAATATCCAGCATCCATTTCTGATAAAAACACTCAGCAATTTTGGAATAGAGGGATCACATATCGACATAATAAAGGCCATATATGAAAGACCTACAGCCAACATCATACTCAATGGGCAAAAATTAAAAGCATTTCCCTTAAGAACAAGAACAAGACAAGAATGCCCACTATTGCCACTCTTATTTAACATACTACTGGAAGTCTTAGCTACAGCAATCAGACGTGAAGAAAAAATAAAAGGGATCCAAATTGGAAAGGAGGAAGTGAAACTGTCATTATTCACAGACGACATGATACTATACATAGAAAACCCCAAAGACTCCATCAAAAATTTACTAGACTTAATACATGAATTTGGCAAAGTAGCAGGATACAAAATTAACGTCAAGAAATCAACGGCATTCTTATACACCAATGATGAATTCACAGAAAGAGTAACTAAAAAAAAATCCCATTTACCATCGTGGCAAAAAAATTAAGATACCTAGGAATAAACTTAACCAAAGAAATAAAGGACCTATTCGCAGAAAACTACAGTCATCGAAAAAAGAAATAGAGGAAGATATAAAAAAGTGGACGCACATACCTTGTTCATGAATTGGAAGAATTAACATAATTAAAATGTCCATACTACCCAAAGCAATCTACAGATTCAATGCAATCCCCATCAAAATACCAATGACACATTTCACAGAACTAGAACAAATACTTCGAAAGCTCATATGGAACCAAAAAAGACCTCAAATAGCCACAGCAATCTTGAAAAAGAAGAACAAAATTGGAGGGATCACATTACCAGATTTCAGGTTATACTACAAAGCCACTGTAATCAAAACAGCCTGGTACTGGCATAAGAACAGGCATATAGACCAGTGGAATAGAACAGAGAACTCAGAAATGGACCCAAGGCAATATGCTCAATTAATATTTGACAAAGGAGGCAAGAACATACAGTGAAATAAAGACAGCCTCTTTAATAAATGGTGTTGGGAAAATTGGATAGCTACATGCAAAAAAATGAAACTAGACCATCAACTTACACCATACACAAGAATAAACTCAAAATGGATAAAAAACTTAAATGTGACCCTTGAATCCATAAAAATTCTAGAAGAAAATGTAGGCAACAAAATTTCAGACATCATACACAGCAGAATTTTCACTGATACATCACCTAAGGCAACAGAAACAAAGGAGAAAATGAACACATGGGACTACATCAAACTCAAAAGCTTCTGCACAGCAAAAGATACAGTCATCAAAATGGAAAGGCAATCCACTATATGGGAGAGCATAAATGCCTATGATGTATCAGATAAGGGGTTAATTTCCAATATATATAGAGTGCTCATACTACTCAACAAAAGGAAAACAAAGAACCCAACTAAAAATGGGCAGAGGAACTAAATAGGCACCTCTCCAAACAGGACATACAAATGACCAAGAGACATATGAAGAACTGCTCAACATCACTAATCAGAGAGATGCAAATTAAAACAACAATGAGGTATCATTGCACACCTGTCAGAATGGCCACCATCAACAAATCATCAAACAACAAGTGTTGGTGAGGGTGTGGAGAAGAGGGGACTCTAGTACACTGCTGGTGGGAATGCAGACTGGGGCAGCCACTATGGAAAACAATATGGTGTTACCTCAAAAAATTAAAAATTGAACTGCTATTTGACCCAGTGAGCCCACTTCTAGGAATATACCCTAGGAAGCCTGAAACACCAATCAGAAAGAATAGATGTACCCCCATGTTTGTAGCAGCACTATTTATAATAGCTAAGATCTGGAAACAGCCCAAATGTCCATCAATAGACGAATGGATAAAAAAGCAGTGGTACATATACCAATGGAGTACTATGCAGCTGTAAGAAAGAAAGATCTCTTATTCTTTGAGACAACATGGAGGGACCTGGAAAGTATTATCCTAAGCAAAACAAGCCAAACAGATTAAGACAAGTATCATATGATCTCATTTATCTGTGGAATATAATGAACATAACAGTCTGAGGAATGGGGTAGTCCCAGAGACATGGAAGTGGGGTACAGACTGACAATCCCCAGAAGAGGGGGTGGTGGGGGAGAGATAAACCACAGAACTTATATGCATGTGTGCATGAACAATGGACATGGACAACAAAGCTGGGGACAGGGTGGGGAGGGATGGGGAGGGAGGAATCAGTGGGGAGAAAAGGAGAAACATCTTGAACAAAAATTAATTAATTAATTTTAAAAAAATAAAAGAAAAACATAAAAGTTTATTTTTAGTTTTATCTAATGGTAAAAAGTTTGCAGGAGTTCAGCAAACTATGGCCCTGGGTCAAATCTGCCTACTCTGATTTGTATATAGCCCATGAGTTAAAAATTGTTTTTACATTTATAAATGTTGGAAAAAATAGAATGGAGAATAATATTTTAGGACATGTGGAAACTGCATGAAATTCAAATATCAGTGTAGTTGCCCCAGAGACTCTATGTCCTGCTAAGTCTAAAATATATATGTTACCCTTTCTAGGAAAGGTATGCTCACCCCTGGTTTAAGATTGGTGTTCAATTTGTTAAAACATGAGCCCTGGCTGATTTGGCTCAGCAGTTGGAGGGTCAGCCTGTGGACCAATGAGTCTCGAGTTTGCTTCTGGTCAAGGGCATATACCTTGGTTGCAGTTTGTCCCCAGCCCTGGTTAGGGTCGTATGGGAGGCAGCCGGTTGGTGTGTCTCTTTCACATCGATGTTTCTCTCTCTCTCTTTTTCTCTTTCTTTCTCCCTCCCTCCCACTCTATCTAAACAACAATGGAAAAATATCCTTGGGTGAGGATTAAAAGCAAAACAAAACCAATAAAACCCCCAAATCAAAATTTTAGTGTGTTTTTAAGCTTTTCAAAAACTAGGTTGTTACACATCCATAAAACCACCACCACTACAATCAAGATAAGAACAATTCCATCACCTTGAAGAGAGGTTCCATCCCTCTGCTGGTGGAGCCAGGAAAACAATGATCTGCTGCCTGTCATTACAATTGTCCCCCCCCCCCCACCCCCCCACTTCCCGCTTCAAGGACATTTACGGCTTCACTCTATCGCGGTTTTTTCAAATACTATACTACTGTATTTTAATATGCATTTTCTAAAATTTTATACAAATAGATTCATAAAGTAAGTACTCTTTTGTGTTTGGCTTTTTTTTTTTTTTTAATCTAGTCTACAGATTTTGAGATTCATTCATGTTGTATGTATCAGTAGTTTGTTCCTATGTTTTGTTATACTTAAAAAAAATAAAATAAACTATTGCCCTGGCCGGTTTGGCTCAGTGGTTAGAGTGTTGGTATGCAGCCCAATGAGTTTTGGGTTCGATTCTGGCCAAGGGCACCTACCTCGGTTGTGGTTCGTCCCTGGCCTTGGTCAAGGTTGTGTGGGAGGCAACCTATCAATGTGTTCCTCTCATGTCGATGTTTCTCTCTCTTTTTCTCTCCCTCTCTTCCACTCTATCTGAAGATAAATAGAAAAATATCCTCCAGTGAGGATTAAGAAAATAATAAAAAAATAAACTATTTAATTTTCAGTCTAAAATTTTTGTATTATGAAACATTTCTACATACCTGACAAAAAAGCTCCAAATAGTGTATGAACCCCCATTTTTTAGAAAGAGAGGAAGGGAGAGATAAAAACATCAATGGAAGAGAACACTGATTGGCCGCCTACTGCATGTCTCCCACTGGGGACTGGACCCAAAACCTGGGCATGTGCCCTGACTTGGAATCGAACTGGTGACCTCTTGGTGCATGGGTCAACGCTCAATCACTGAGCCACATTGGCCAGGCCCCAGATTTCTTCTTAATACAGAAATATTTCTATTATGGTTTTGATTCTCCTAAACCTTCCATGTTAATTAGTGTTCCAGAGTGGGAAGATAAAAAGTGCTGGGGGGGACTGTCACCATCCCAGTGACCTGAAGTGGCCGGCCAGGGGAGGCAGATGCTACACTAATTAACTGACGTGATTTAGAGCAGAGCTTGGGGTAGGACCTGAGTTTTACCGTTGCAGACATGCAAGGGTTTATCGCCCCTGCTGTCATACTAAGTCCCTTTTGGTAAGTACTACGTAGAGGCTTTTCAGGCTTTAACGGTGCTCACTTTGGGCTCACACAGGGCAGCAGCAAGAGTCCATTCATCCCTTGGTTAGATTTGCATCTTTTGGTTCCTAATTTATTTCCTATCTAATTCTAAAGATCTCTGAACTCACAGAGATCTAAAAATATATATATTTTCGTTTATCTGTTGTCACCTGCAAATACTATAGTATGTATCTCTAATACATTAGAACTTTAAAAAGTAACCTTGGAGTGTGGTGCTGGAAGAGATAAACTGAAGAACTTATATGCATATATGCATAACCAATGGACACAGACTACAGTGTGGTGAAGGGGGGGAGTGTGTCAATGGGGGGAAAAGGAGGGACATCTGTAATACTTTCACCAATAAAAAAATCAATTTATAATTAAAAAAATTAAAAATAAAAAGTAACCTTAGTGCCATTAGTTCATGTAATAGAATTAAGAATTACTTAATGTCAGGTAACTCTGTGTTCGCCTCTTATTTCTCCATTTGTTTCAAAAAGGTATTTTTCCAATTTTTCCAATAAGAATCACATTGAGGCCATATGGTATTTGGTCTCCAACGTCTTTTCACCTATTGCAATCTTCCATCCCCTTATGCCATTGATTTATTGAAGAAACTGGGTTGTTTCCTGTAATTTCCCATATTCTGGGTTTGGCTGATTGCTTCTTGGTGGTATGAAGTCTTTAAATTCTTTTTTATCTCCTATATTTCTAGCGGGCTTTATCTGCTCTTTGTTTGTTTGATTTTTCTGAGGTCGAGAATCCTTCATAGGTAGTTAAATATATTTTCTAACCAGCAAAGACTTGAACATGATAAGACCTTGCATTCTTTTTTGTTATTTCTAAGATATTTAAAATGGTAAACTGATTGACATTTGGATATCCCACATGGCTTTCAGTTGGACTTGGCAGTCACAACCCACATCATAGCTAACTTTTATTAAGTGCTTTCCATGGGCCAGGCACAATGCTAACCAAGCACCTTGCCTAAATGCTTATTCAATCTTCTAAATATCTGGCAGACGAGAACACTAAAACTTAGTTTTATTTACCCCAGTTAGTAAGTAATGGTGAGACTTCAGGGGTGGAATTGGAATCCAACTTCCTAGCACTTCCTGCTCTGAGCAATTCCTTCTCTGTCTCCGCCTTTTCTGATTCTCACAGAAGCCTGCAGGTGTCAATTACTGGGAAGTGTTCCTGCCCCGCCCCGCCCCGCCCCGCCCCGCCCCGCCCCGCCCCGCCCCGCCCCGCCCCGCCCCGCCCCGCCCCGCCCGGTCCCGGGTCAGTCAAGTGGGCGCCGGGAAAACCACACTTCCCAGAGTGCACCGCGACCACGAAGGCCTCACTACCGGCGTCCGCTCGCCGGCGCCATTTATGTAGCCGGGAACGGCGGTGCGGCCTGCGGTCATGGCGCTGTTCCCGGCCTTTGCGGGCGTCAGTCCGTCTCCCGAGAGCGTGAGCACCAGGAAAGGTAAGCACACAAAAGGGATGAAGAAGACACTAGGCGGGCTGAAGACGCAGTTCCTCGGCCCTTGCTTTGGATTTGTTTACCCACTTGTGTCCCAGAGTTCTCTGCGGCGCTGCAAAGCCTTCTGGGAAGGGCTCCTGTCCTAGTTCCGGCTTCTCGGGACTCGAATGTGTAGAGTTATAGAAGGAGAAGGACCTGGGGGAGGCTCTGGAGCTGGGACGTACCATGAAATCATTCTTCCTCGGAGCCTCAGTCACTTCACCTATAAAATGGGAATGATGGTAGTCCAGGTCTCAAGGAGACTCCTGATGCACATGCTGGGTGTTCTTCGTGCCCTCTTTCCTGTTTTACCTATTTCTGAAATGCTTATTGGGTTCATATATTTAGGCGGGCCTAGAACTAGGGGTTTAGGACCCAAAGCCCAATCAAACAGTTTCTCTGCAAACAACCACAGCTCCTGGGAACTAACATTTATTTATTGAGAGCTACTGTCTGCCAGGTGATGGCACGATACCTTTTTTGTAAGCCTTAAATGTCCCAGGAGGTCTTCACTGTTAAAAATTGAGGCACAGGCATACCTCGTAGATGTTGAAGGGTTTGGTTCCAGACCACTGCAGTGAAGCGAGTTGTGATCTTGTTGCTGGTGGAAGGTCTTTCGTTTGTAAAAAAACAACAACAAAAAAACTCAACACCGCAGAAGCACAGTAAAGTGAAGCTTAATAAAAGGAGGCATGCCTGTAGTGAATTGTAATTTAAAGTAATTTCAAATCGTGCACTTATGTGATGGAATCCGATCGTGTCTAACCTCTTTTATATGCTCTCATATACCTAAACCTATATTATGGTAACACTTACCACAATTGTAATTTCTTATATAATTAGTGTAATTTTGGTCCTCCTTTACTGACTGTAACCTCCCATGTGGTCAGGGACAGTGTTTGTTTATTCACTGTAACATGCTTAGCCTCTAGCAGAGGTCCAAAATATAGTAGGTGTTCACGAAATATTTGCTGAATGTACACACCAATAGTAGGTGCTTAACAAAGAATTAGCAGTACAGGGTAGGATGTTATAGATGTCATAGGTGAACTACTGGAATAATGACTTCTAAAGGGAGCTTCATATAAAACTTTATATAGGAGCTAACTTTAGGGATGCATCTTCAGGAGGGTAAGGATTTGGGCAAATAGAGATAGTGGAAGGGCATCCCAGGGCCTTCAAAGGCATGCAGGAAGGGAAGCATGAAATGTGCAGAGAACTGCAAACAGTCCAGTTTTCTGGAAATGTAGAGGCATACAGAGCAGCCTTGGGAAGTATGCTTGGGACTGGTGGGTGAGAGAGGGTAATGACTTGAATAACAGGCCAGCCGTTTATCCTTTTATTTTGGAATGGTGACATGCAAGGTGTATAAGGGAGCACTGCTCTTGTCATTTATCTTAACCATTATTTATTGGACATCTGGGTATTCCACATAAGGATAATGTTTGTAAAAGTGCTGTTTGGAAAGTACTGCATTTTTGAAATTTAAACACATTATTACTCATAATGAAATGAACTATAATTCCTTTTTTATCCTTCTATTGATTTTTTAGAGAGGAAGGGAGGAGAGAGAGATAGAAACATCGATGAGAGAGAACATTCGCTGGCCGCCTCCTGCATGCTCCCCACTGGGGATTGGGCCCACAACCTGGGCATGTGCCCTGACTGGGACTCGAACCAGCGACCTCTTGGTGCATGGGTCGACGCTCAATCACCGAGCCACATTGGCTGGATTATAATTTCTTAATATCATCTAATTGTCAGTCAATGTTCACACTTTCCAACTTGTCTCAAACATGGTCTCTTATAGTTGGTTTGTTCAAATCAGGATCCAAAAAAGATCCAACATTGCATTTTGTGGTATGTCTCACAGGTCTCTTTTAATTATAAAGTTTCTCTCCCCCATTTTCCACTGTGATTTATTTGTTGTGGAAACTGGGTCATTTGTCCTGTACACATTTCCCACCAAATCCTCATGGTGTCATTTAATATGCTTCTCCCAGTATTTCCTGTAAACTGGTAATTAGATCTAGAGAGTTAATTAGATTTAGACTTTTTTTTTTTTTGGTTGAAAATACTTCATTGAGGGTGCTCTGCACTTGGTGTTGAATTAGATCAGGAAGATCTGCTGTCTGGTTTTCTCTCCCTTAGTAATGTTAAGATCAGTCAGTGGGTTCCTGGACAACCTGATTCATTCATTTTGAAGCTGCCTGTCAGCCTTGCACCTAATAATTTATGCAGCTATTTATGATTATTGCTTAAATCCATTTCTTTGGGGTTACAAAATGGTTATTTTCTAATTTTAGCATCCCTCCCATATTTATTAGCATCGATTATTTTATAAAGAACTTTTCTCAACACTATTGGGATACTATGAAATACAGTATAAACCATTTCCTCTGCCTAGATGTTTCCTGCCTAGGACTTAGATTTGCCCAAGTCCTTCTCATCTTAGATCTTAACTGAGATGTTCCTCCAGGCACGGATGTTCTCTCATCCATATCTAGTTTGGATTAGGGACCCTAGGTATGTACTCTCATTATATGTTGAGTATTTTCTCTATCTTGGCATTTGTCACATTGCATGTAATGACTGCCAGTTTGTCAGCTCCCTGAATGTTGTGTTGGGTTTGTCTTGTTGGTTTTGCATTCCTGGCACCTAGGACAGTGCCTGGCTCAGTAAGTAAAGTGCTGAATGAAAGAAAGGTACTCAGAGAGATTATTTTGTTCAGAGTTGTACAACTAATAAACAGTAAAGCCAGTATTTGAACACAGCTTCTTCTGACTCCAGAACTTGTGTTTTAAACCACACTATGATATTAGGATTTTGGTTGTTTATATGGGGTTCCTGTGTATTTTCAAATTGTAGCTTTATCCTGTGCAAGAGCAGACTTTACTTAGGGTCTATTTAGTCATCATTTTAAGTACAGTTCTGAGCCATGTTTTCTGAAGCTTTTTTGTAGGAATGTTTGTGCTCTCAGAGTCTTTGTCAGAAAGTAAGGGTTTGGATCAACATAAAGAGCTTGGCTCATTCTTTTTAACGGAACAACCCCATCCCTAATATATATATATAGTTTATGATTATGCACTAATTTAGTTTATGATTATGTATAAGGTTATGATACTTGTTCACCATTGTACCCCCTAAAGCCTAGAACTGTGCCTGGGCTCATAGTAAGTATTCAGTACTCTGTTTTTTAATGATTAAATCTCTACTTACAATGAAGACTGGAATAATATAATAATTGTATTTTATACCTCCATAATGGCACACTTTGGGCACTCTCTTTCGTCTGTTCAGTAAATTAGGTGCTGGGATACAAAGATGCAAAGATATAGTTCAGATCTTTATTCACTTAATTATTTGACAAATATCTTTGTGCCAAGGCACTGTGCTAGTAGTTGGGAACACAGAGTGAGTAGTCATGGCTTCTGCCTTTGTGTTGCTTTTAGTTTGAGAAGAAAGGAGTGGGAGGGAGAAGAGGGGAGCTGGAAACTTGGATGCAAGAGTTGTAAACCAGTCAGTGTATTTGTTTGGCTAGCAAAATATTTTTGTTTTGTCTTTTTTCTGTTGTCACTCCCTATAGTGTCCCAGTAATCATTACTAATCTGGTCCCTGTAGGGATTTGAGTGCTAGGCCTTTGGTTTAGAATATAGTGGGAAGATTGACATGTAGATAATGAGACTGCAATATGAAAATTGCCATAGTAGCCCCATGTACCAGTTGCAGGGAGTCTTGGAAAACCAGCTCCTTGGCGGAGGAGGTGAGGAGCAGCACCATGGCATGGTGGATAGAGAATCGCAGATCCAGGTTCAGATGTGTGCCCTTGGCCTCCTGACCTAACTTTGGGCCTACGGCTAGTGATCTGTAAATGAGAGTGCTACCCAGACTGTGCTCCAGAGAGCCTTCTCAGACCCACCCCCTTCCTCTGAACCCAACAAGAGCATCCTTGCTTTCTGTGTTCTGCGTGCTGGACTTCTCTAAAAGATTTGGTTTGAACAGTGTGTTCCTGGGCTAAAAAAAAAGTTTTAAATTCTCTTGACTAGATCTTCAAAATTCCTCCAGGCCCACCATCCGATAATGAGTTACTTCTGATATTTCATACATGTTCTCTGTTACAATGCTACCAAAAAGCAAATAAACAAAGAAAACCCATGAAGCAACTTTTTATCAGGTGAAAATACCCTTTGCCTTGACAAAAAGTCGTTTGCTTGAGATGAAGGGCACACAGAGGGTTAGTGATGATTTGAGTTCAAAACCCAAGAGTTTTAGTTCTTTATAAAGTTCTTCCCCCCTCCCCCCAGGGATCCCATATGGCAAAGCCTTAAGTGTACCCTTAAAAACCCTTTCTTGTACCTTCTGAAGGACTTTAGAGAGGCACACATTTTGTGTTTTGGTATTTTTATTTCTTTACCTCTCCTCCAAGCTGTATCACTATGCAGAATCTTTATGTAAAATATACTGGAATTGCCCAGGCTGGTTTGGCTCAGTGGTTAGAGCGTTGGCCCCACGGACCAGAGAGTCCCTGGTTCAGTTTCTGCTAAGGGCACGTACCTCAGTTGCAGTTTGCCCCCGGCCCCAGTTCGGGTCATGTGGGTGGCAGCCACTCATTGTGTCTCTCTCACATCGACATTTCTCTCTCTCTCTTCCCCCCTCTCTCCCTCCCACTCTATCTGAAGATAAATGCAAAAATGTCTTCAGGTGAGGATTTAAAAAAAAAAATACACACACACACACACACACACACACACACACACTGGAATTGTTTGAGAGCATTTTTCTTTGCATACTGTTTGTCCCATCTTTCCCTACTTTTCCTTTGTTCATTATAGAATCCAATTATTGTGGAAATAATTTTGATCTCAGCGAGCAACAGGAACTATATCACATGCCTCTTGCCAGGAATTAGGCCCAAGGGAAGGGAACCAACCTCAGAAGGAAAAAGGAGACAGTAGAAGAAAGATCATGTGAACAGTTGTTTAGCAATTACTGAGTGTGACCTTACAAATTACTTAATCCCTTTGAACCTTAGTTTCCTCTTCCCTACAGTAGAGATCATAATACCTCCCATAGAGGATTAAAGGGTATAAGGATGTAAAGTGCTTAACCTAGTGCTCGGCCTACTGTAGGCACTTACTAAATTAGAATTGCTCTCTTCTTTTCCCCTTTTCCTGTGCTTTTTAATGTACCTCTCCTCCTTAGGAATTTTCCTTCCTTGCTCCCATTTTTCACAAATACTTGTTTAACTCCTACTAATGCATGTCAGGCATTGGTTCCAATGCTGGGGATACAGCAGTGAATAAAACAGAGTACCTGTCATCAAGGACTAGAGTGCAGAATATTTAAAGAACTCTTAAAACTCAGAAGTAGAAAGACAATCCAATTAAGAAATGGGCAAAGGATTTGAATGGTTATTTCTATTCTAGTATGAATGGCCAGTGAACACATGAACAGTTGCTCAGCATCAGTAGTCACCAGGGAAATGGAAATCAAAACTACAGTGAGAAATCCCATCACACCTACTCTGATGACTCTAATGTAAAAGACAGGCAATAACAAGTTGGCAAGGACAGGGAGACATCGGAATCCTCATACATTATTAGTGGGAATGTGAAATGGTGCAGCCTGTTTGGAAAACAGCTTGGCAGTTCCTCAAAATGCTAAACCTGCGTTACCTAGCAGTTCTGCTCCTAGATACCAACCCAAGAGAAATGAAAACATGTTCATATAAAAACTTGCACATGAATGTTCATAGCAGCGTTATTCATAATAGCCCCAAAGTGGCAACAACCACTTTATCCGTTTATCCATTAACTGATGAATGGATAAAATATGGCATAATCCATAAAATATTATTTGGCAATAAAAAGGAATAAAGTGGTGATGCGTGTTATAGCATGGATGAACCTTGAAAACATGTCAAGTGAATAAAGCCAGTTGCTAAAGACCGTATGTTGTATAATCTTGTTTATGTTGAATGTTCAATATAGGCAAATCTATAGAGAAAAAAAGTCAGAGATTTCCTTGTACTGGGAGTCAGGGTGGGGGAATAGGAGAGTGACTGCTAATAGGTATGGGGTTTCTTTGGGGATGATGAAAATGTCCTAAAATTATCTTATGGTGATATTGCACCATATTCTAAATATTCTAAAAATCCGCTGAATTGCTCACTTGATATAGTTGAACCTTATGATATATAAATAATATCCCAGTACAGCTGTTGAAAATATAATTATCCTTCTCTCTTCTAACTGCAACCATTTTCTCAGCATATGACTATGCTCTGGCCACCCATCCTAAAACAAAATAGGACTGATACAAACCCCTCGATGGGCCCCCTTCCTGCTACTGTCCCATGATTTTTTTCATTTCCTTCATATCTAAGACCCCTGAAAGTTAGAAAATAAGTAATTTAGAAATAATTCATTGTAGAAGAGTCAGAAATTAATGGATAAGCAGGAAAAAAAAGTTTTCAGACATTTAATCTTATTACCTACCCAAAGATAATCATTGTTAATATCTTTGTATTTATTTATTAATTATTTTTTTATTTATTGATTTTGCAGAGAGGAAAAGAAAGAGAGGGAGAGAGAAACATGGATTGGTTGCTTCCTGCATGTGCCCTGACCAGGAATTGAACCCACCACCTTTTGGTGCATGAGAAGATGCTCCAACCGAGCCACACCAGCCAGGGCAATCGTTATTAATATCTTATATAATTTAACATTAGCTAGAAAAGTTGATACCTTGTTGTTGTTTTTTTAATCCTTACCTGATTGGTTGCCTCTTGTAAGTGTTGACTAGGGATAAAACCCAAAACCTAGGTATGTGCCCTGACTGGGAATTGAACTCACAACCTTCTGGTGTATGGGATGATGCTCCAACCAGCTGAGCCCCTACCCTTGTGCTTTTATTTTCAAAGAGGAGTACTGTTTGTTGTAAAGAAAGGTTTGTGGTAACTAAGATAAAACATTAGAATATTCTTTTAAAGAAAAATATTTTAATCTTCTGTAATAATGTTAAGCATGGTGGGCTTTTATACATGATTTGATTTTTTTAACTTTCTGGAATTACCTAGGTCAGATTTGAGGTCATTACAACCTAATGCTTAGGAAGCCTTTGTGCTCATTAGGTGGATGGAATGCATAAAACCTTCTTGCCTTTTAGGCAACACTTGTTACATGGCTTTTGCTTAAGCCACAGCCTCACATCACAGAGGATTCCAGTCTAAACTACTTTAGAGTGCGTTAAAGCCCTGAGCCCTGTGAAGTAAAAAATTTATGGATTACCTTTGGCCTCTGTAGACCATTCTAAATATCTGGCTGACATTGGCTGTGAAGTAGGATGCCAGCTGGTAAGAAGGATTTCCTGCTTTAGAAATTGTACTGAGCTCATTTCATTGATCTTTTCTCTTTTTTACATGTGCAGAATTAGACTGGCTAAGCAACCCAAGCTTTTGTGTTGAAACCGTAACAACTCTGAGCCAACAAACTGAAGAGGCCGCAGCCCTTGTTTCTGAAGGCTCACCACTGACGAGGTAGTATTTTTGATAGATGGAGTTTTAGTCTTTGTCAGTGCACTGTCTGTGGCTTAGCTTGAATGATGCTCCGTAGAAAACCCTGTGATGGGAGAGCTAAGTAAAACTCTTACTTAAAGTGATGAGGTGGCCTTTGAGTGTTTTCTCTTACCTCTTACAGATTATTCCGGTCCCCCACTTTGCATTGCAGGGGCAGCTACATGACACAGTTACTGGCAGTAATTAGGCCATGAGGGAAATGGCATCATTGTGATTCTTATTTACGAACCTCTTAGTAACCTTTAGACTATTGATCAACATAGAATTCAGATATTTGTTTAGTTGCATTTTTAATACTTGTGTAAAAATAAGAGGAGCTTGTGTAATATAATGTGGGGAAGGGGGGAAATTCTCTCTCTCCTCTGGTTCTTTCTGGCTGGACAGATAATAAATCAACAGGAGGTAGATTGACAAGAGAAAATGAAATTAAAAATTTTTTTCCTTTATTGATTTTAGAGAGAGAGGAAGTGAGAGAGAGAGAGATAGCAACATCGATGAGAGAGAACATCAATTGGCCGCCTCCTGCATGCCCCCCACTGGCGATCTGACCCACAACTTGAGCATGTGTCCTGACCGGGAATTGAACTGGCGACCTCTTGGTGCATGGGTCGATGCTCAACCACTGAGCCACATCAGCCGGACAAGAGAAAATAAAATTTAATATTGTGGGCACAGGAATCCCACATACAGGAGAGAGTCAGAGACCGCCGCATACATGAGAGGTTCAGAGGTGGAAAGGGAGATTGAGGTATATAGACGTGCTGAATGAGGGACGAGGCAAGGTGCCTTGGGGCTTCAAAAGGTCATTGCAGGATGATAAGAGCAGACTTTTAGTAAATAGAAGTTTCCTACCCTGTATATAGGTCAGAAGTTACCCTTGATCATCTGTTATAGGCAAGGCCTCTAATTCAAATTCTTCTAGGTACAGTAAACCCTTGATTTTGTAGATCTCGATTTAACGGACTGAATTTTTGGTCCATATGTCATATGTGAAAATTAACACCCTGTTTATTTTAAAATGTTTTTAACCAAGATTTGCTTGTAGTTAAATTAACAGGTTATTTTTGTCATTAATTCACTTCTTAACAGATTTTAGCGAATAGGCCATATGTTGGAATAAACACTGTAGTGATTTTGCCAACATATAAGTAAATATTACATATCTACAACTATAGTCTACATATTTAAATCCAGAGTCATCGCTCATAAACAATATCTACAAAATGATTAGCACATGATCACTCCGCATCACGATGTGTGATAGTTGGTTCTGTTGTTTCCTGGCGGGACTTTATGAAGCAGTTTTAACTCCTGCTAACATTCTGACGTGCTAAGCCACACCCCTGCCATGTGCATTTGTTTACTCGTGGTGACTGGTGAACGCATGCATTTACTAGACCTATTCAGTATAAATTTACTGTAATACATATAGAAAGCTTTTCTGTGAAATTAAACTTTTAACATAATTTTAATTACACAAATGTGTCTACATAAGTAAAAACAGGTAAACTAATTTGTCAATTTTTTAATATACACATTCAGAAAACATACTTTATTATATAACAAACTTTTGGCTTTAACGGACCCTCCCCCCCACTCGAATTAGTCCGTTATATCGAGGTTTTACTGTAGTTAAGGAAGGGGGAAGGGAGGAGAAGTTTCTTTTGAGCCTGAAGCTAAAATTGCCTTCAGCTCCCATACCACTGAGGCACTTCTGGGGTAGCTTGTTCTGGACTCCCACAGTAGCATAGGGTAGAAGCTCACGAACACTTTAGGGAAAGCAAATGGTACACATCTCTACCCGGCTTTGAAAGAATTTTGTTGTAGATTATTGAATTGAGAAATAAGCTCTCTGACCATTACAGACTAGATGGTTCATTAATATAATGAACCCTAGGCCCTGGCCAGTTTTGCTCAGTGGTTAGAGCGTCGGCCCCAGGACCAGTGAGTCTCAGGTTCCATTCTGGTTAAGGGCATGCAGGAGGCAACCAGTTGATGTGGCTCTGTCATGTCGATGTTTCTCTCTGTCTCTCTCTCCCTCCGTCCCTCCCTCCCACTCTATCTGATAATAAGTAGAAAAATACCCTCAGGTGAGGAGTATATACATATATACATATATATATGTAAAATGAACCCTAGGAAGCCATGTACTCTAAAAGTGGAAGAAACCTTTGGAAATTGAGAATAGTTGATGCATGAGAGGAAGTTGTTTGTAGATATTTCAGTGATAATAAAGAGCTCATTATAACCTTTAAAAACAAGGACCAGAATTAAACCATGGGTTGTTCTTTTTTTGGCATTAAGAACATGGTGGTATAATGTGTAGGACTGAAAATAAACCTTTTATAATGTTTTTAAAAAGACTATATTTGAACCCTGGCCAGTTTGGTTCAGTGGTTAGAGCGTCAGCCTGCAGACCAAAGAGTTTGTGGGTTCTATTCTAGTCAAGGGCATGTACCTTGGTTGCGGTTCGATCCCTGGTCCTGGTTGGGGTCGTGGGGGAGGCAACCAATCAGTGTGTCTCTTTCACATTGATATTTATCTCTCCCTTTCTCCCTCCTACTCTGTCTGAAAATCAATGGAAAAACATCTTCAGGTGAGGATTTAAAAAACAAAAACAAACTATATTTGATAAAATAACCAGTAGATTACTTTTGTTTAGAAATGTATAGGTATGAAAGCATAACTTCAGAAGCTATTAAAACGAGAATTTCTTCACCTGGTTTCATTTTAGATCCAACTCTTAACATCTTTACAGGAAGATACTGTATAATGTATGGGAAAATAGTAAGTCTGTGTGAGCATTTTTAGAATTTCCTTTTATATATTTGTTTATTTGGTTACTTGTTTACATATTATTTTCCCTGATTCTCTTCTAAAGAGTCTAATGTTGATTTTCCCAAACAGGGATCCTCCTCAGTCAGAGCCTTCAGGTGAAGGTGACACAAACAGAAAGCTCAGACCAGCAAGCAGAAAAAAGAAGAAAGAGAAAAAGAAGAAGAGGAAGCATCAGCACCACAAGAAAACCAAGAGAAAACGTGGGCAGTCAGGTAGCAGTGGGTCTGAGCCAGACACTGATTCTGAAAAGGACAAACCTTCCAGAGGCTTCCGAGACGGTAACAGAGAATCAGAGAAACTGAAGTAGGTTTTCTGTTCTCCAACACTTACGATATTTTAAATCTTTAGTTTTTCTCCCTTGATTACTGCCACAAGTTTGACAGTTAACTGATTATATAACTACTCAGTCAAAACAGTTAATAAATATCTCGATAAAGCTGGGAAAAATAGACCTCTAGCGTTTGGTCAGCATAAAAGGAAAGAAAAGGAAACTGTGACAAATGAGAGCCATGATTTTATTTGAGAAATGTTAATTAGGCACAGTATGATTGTGTCAAACCTGACTGAGACAAAAAGACTTTGGGAGTTTTGAATGATGGCAGATGTGCCACATGGGGGCATGTAGGCTGGGTCGCATGAGGGCGTTGGCCTCCACGCTCACAAAAAGAGAAATGTCGTCTCTTCATTGTGATACATCTTCCTTTCAGTCAGTCCCGTTACCACCCCCATACACACACACACACACACACACACACACACACTCTTTGGTGAAGGTTAATTATAGCCCTTGAAAATAATTGTTGCTTTGCCTTGGCCAGTTTGGCTCAGTGGTTAGAGTGTCTGCCTGTGGACCAAAGAGTCAAGGGTTCGGTTCCGGTCAGGAGCACGTACTCCGTTGCCATTCCATTGTCCCTGGTTGGGTCATGTAGGAGGCAACTAGTCAGTGTGTCTCTTCACATCAGTGTTTCTCTCTTTCTCTCTCTCTCACTCTATGTGAAGATAAATGGAAAAAATATCCTGGGGTGAGAATTTTAAAAAGAATAATAATTTTTGGTTTTGTCCATTTCTCATTTCACATTTTTGAGAACCCGTGTTGAAGGTATAAAATAGCTCGGGACCACAGTATTTCCTTTCCTTGGGGCTTCGTTTCTACACAAATTACACTGCTGTCTGTCTGTCTTGAGCACATTGTTGCAGTCTTTCTGCAGACCGGTCAAAGTGTGGGTTCTCAGCGATAGCTGGTCCTCTCTGTGTGGTCCTCCTCCTGCAGAGGGAGGCGCCTTGCCCAGAGGTGCGACAGTTACTGTGTGACAGTACATGAGTTATTCCTCATATTCCTTTTTTTCTTTGTTCACTAGTCCAAGGCATACTAAAAAAATGACTGCTGTTAAGATTTTTGTGATTCTTGAGGGGTTATTTGCTTTTGTTGTGTGCTTTGAAGTCCCCTTGATGTCAGTGAGGGCTCTGTTGGAGCAGGTGTGCAATCTGGCCCGTGGTGTTTCCATCAGAGAGGCGAACACCCTTCTGCTGTCAGATCAGTGTCTGATCAGCACTGCAGGCCTCTGGCTCAGAGGATCCAGGTTTATTCAGCCCTCTGTGTATCTCAGGTGCTCTGCCTGTGACCCTAACTTGCTCTAGGAGGAAAAAGAAAGGGGTCAAGCAAAAGGGTCTGAATTTGACTGACTTTGTGTGGGCAGGAACCATGTTCCCCTTGCTGGCCGTTGTACCTCCCAGCCTTGGCACAGGGCCTGATACATACTAATGTGCACACTGAATATATTTTTATTTATGTGAATGAATGAATATATTGATATTCTTGCTTTTTTTTTTGCATGTCTTCAAAGAAAAATATATTAATTGTTTTATCTTCTGAAAACTCACCGTTAGCTACTTGTTCTTTTTTATAGCTGAGGAAAAAAAGCTTTAAAGGATTTCCTGAACACATGTAGGAACCACCATTAGAACCGGAAAGATAGCTGTTTTCAGCCTGTGCTCAACCACGTAAGAGGTGGTCTTTGCAGCCTCCTCATAGTTGTATGATCCAGACCGCATTTTTAAGTTTATTGATATTTTGCAGAATATCCCCAATTAAGATCAAAATAAAAAGTTTTTCCTTCTATTTTACTTTCTTACTATTAACGTTTGTAGTCTCTTCCTGGGACGGTGATCTGGAAGAATTGTTTGTTCCCGTACTGACAAGATACTAGGGAGTTCTGAGTCTTCCTGTGATGTCAGTAAAGTGGATTCATGGGGGTTGATACAGCATATAGGTCTCCAGGTCGAAGAACAACTTCCGCCGAGGCTGACTGACGTTTGTTTCCCAGAACGACTTCTTCACCTTCAGGTGGAGGCAGATCCCTCCTTGCGCACAGCCCAGACCACATCCTGCTTCCTGCCCTCAGTATCCAGTGGGAGGGACAAGGGCTTGCTTACTCCCAGGGGTGGTCTGCAGCTGGCCCGTCCTTCTTTTACCCCCAATTGGCTTTCTGTTTCTGGGCTGCGTTAGTCTCTTTCCTTCCTTTCACTTCTCCTTGTGGTCTTCATTGCCAGAAACCCCTCCGCAGTTGTTCGGAAGGGGAGTGTGTTAACATTACCATGTTAACCTGAGATGGCCATTCATCAGATATTTATTGAATTGCTACTTGGTGTCCATGAAATACCATTCTCTGTATTTCCAGGCAGGAAGGATGTAGAGGCCTCCAGAACCTTCATTTCTGTATGGGCAGAGCTCAAAAGCAGATGGAATGACAGTTAACAACTGTTGTGACCCCTTGGGCAGCTTCTGTGTCAGCAACATTATGAACGGATTTTCTTTTTCTTTTTTTTTTCCCCTTAGTATGTATGTATGTATGTATGTATGTATGTATGCATTTATTTATTTGTGGTACATGCCCCTAGCAGGAACTGAACCGGGGACTCTCTGGTCCACAGGCTGACGCTAAACTGCTGAGCCAAACTGGCTAGGACCATTTATTTATTTATTTTTAGATAGGAAGGGAAAGGGGAGACAGATAGAAACATTGATGAGAGAGAAACATTGATCAGCTGCCTCCTGCATGCTCGAAACCCGGGCATGTGCCCCGACTGGGAATTAAACCGGCAACCTCTTGGTGCATGGGACTATGCTCAATCCACTGAGCCACACCTGACGGGCTAAACTGATTTTCTTTAGAGGAGGAAAGATGTTAGATGCCAGAAAACCCTCCCCTCCCTCTCACTTGACTCCTAGGGAAGTGGTTCCATGTGTATCTAAGCGGGAAGTCTGCCAGCTCACAGGGTGGTTCAGTGTCTTGTCTTACAGTGGGCTCTCTCTCCTTCATGTAGGAGGTCGGTGCACACAGGCAAAGCCACGCACAGAGCCCAGACTAGACAAACGAGACAGACCAAGCCTAAGCACATCTGAGGTGGACCTCTTCACCACCATGGCCCTTGTTGGCATTGTTGAGCTTTGAGTTGGAATACATAATCCGAGCACTTTCAGATAAGGTGAAGTAGGGGCAGCCCACTTTTTTTTTTTTTTTAATTCTTGTTTATGAATATATTTGAAATTCAGGTTACAATAATTTAAATGGAATACTTGAAAAAGAACACCTCTGTATCCCTCAGGTTAATTTCTGAGATGACTTCTTTTTTGGTCAAGTGCCACTTAGTGTTGACACGTTTTGCTTTATATTTTAAACCTTTTCTGGAGCTCTGTATGGCATGTACGCATTTTATGTACTCAGTTCCCTTGATGTTGTGTGGGGTTTGAAATGTTTAACTTCCAGTTGCTGCAAACGTGAAATGTTAACTGGAAGATGTTTAAGTGCCTCTCCCTTTCTCTTCTTCACGTTCCCTTGTCCCGCAGTCAAGAAAATAATGCTGCTGCTGCTGCTGCTGCTGCTGGACATCGCTGTGTGTGGCTTGAGGACATTCAGGATCTGACAGGAGAAACCTTCAGAACAGATAAGAAGCCAGACCCTGCCAACTGGGAGTATAAGTCCCTCTACCGAGGAGATATAGCCAGGTACCCACCATTTCTCTCCCTGATTTTCCCTGATGGGCAGGAACTTCTCTCCTGAATTCTCCACTGCTGTCTCTGTCTGCCTGCCACCCCCCATGCCCTTGTAGATTCTTTGGGTTTTTAATCATTGCTAAGTTGTTCATGCATATTCTAAAATGAACATTTAAACCTTGAGATCAAGATCCAGGTTGGATTCATCTTATTTCTCCATGGCACTTGGAGCCGTGCCTGGCACAATAGGTGGTGTTGAGTCAATATTTGTTGAAGGAATGAATCTAAAAATACCTTGAAATAACTGTGACAAATGGCCTGGAAACGGTTTGATCTAATCTATGTGCCATTTAAAAAGTTGTGAAAGCCTTTTATTTATCCACACTTCCATCCCCCAACGTATGACATTAAATGGTAATGACTTTTTCAAAATGTTTTCAGCGTACATTACCAGATAATCATAAAAATAGGTGATGGTATCTGCTTTAGTAATGAGTTTAAACTTTTCTCCCCTGAGCTTTCAATCAAAAATATTTGGCTCTGGCCGGTTTAGCTCAGCGGTTAGAGCGTCCTCCTGCAGTCCGAAGAGACCCGGGTTCGGTTCCCGCTAAGGGCACGTACCTTGGTTGCAGTTTGTTCCCGGCCCTGGTTGGTCGTGTGGGTGGCAGCCACTCGATGTGTCCCTTTCACATCGATGTTTCCCTCTCTCTCTCTTCCTCTCTCTCCCTCCCACTCTGTCTGTACAAAAAATGGAAAAGTGTCCTCGGATGAGGATTAAAAAAAAAAAAAATTTGAATACTTGCCCAGCCAGTTTGGCTCAGCGGTAGAGCATCGGCCTGTGGACCAGTAAGTCACGGGTTTGACTCTGGCTGAGGGCATGTACGTCGGTTGTGGTTCGTCCCCGGCCCTGGTCAGGGTTGTGCTGGAGGCAGCCAGTTGATGTGTCCTTCTCTTGTCGATGTTTCACTCGCTCTCCCTTTCTCTCCCTCTCTCTCCCTCCTACTCTATCTGAAGATAAATAGAAAAATATCCTTGGGTGAGGATAAAAAAAATATGTATACATATTTGAATACTTATTAAGCTCTTGTGAGATACTGTTGGAAACAGAACAACAGTACACGGTTTCTGTTCCCAGACAGCTCACAGGCCATCAAAGGGAAGGTAGAGAATCATGGGATATAAGGGTAGGAGGAGACCTTGGAGATTGATACCATTCTTTATAGGCTAATTGCCTTTATTTATTTATTTTTTAATCCTCACCTGAGGATATTTTTCCATTTTTTTTGTTCAGATAGAGTGGGAGGGAGAGAGAGGAAGAGAGAGAGAAACATCGATGTGAAAGGGACACATCGAGTGGCTGCCACCTGCACAACCCAACCAGGACCGGGGACAAACTGCAACTGAGGTACATTCCCTTAGCGGGAACTGAACCCGGGTCTCTCTGGACCACAGGCCAACGCTCTAACCGCTGAGCCAAACCGGCCAGGGTCCCTATTATTTATTTATTTTTTTTAATCCTCACCAGAGGATATTTTTCTATTTATCCTCAGATAGAGTTTAAGGGAGAGAGAGAGAAAAACATCGACATGAGAGGGACACACCGACAGGTTGCCTCCCACACCACCCTGACCAGGTACATGCCTTTGGCCAGAATCGAACCCACAACTCACTGGTCCATGGGCCGACATTAACTGCTAAGCCAGACTAGCCAGGGCTAGGCTAATTACCTTTTCAGTCCCCATTACTTTGCTGCACCTCCAAATTTTGATCATGTTTTCACTCATGACATTATACCTCCCACATAAGCAATTCCAACTATAAATTTCTTTATGATGAGTGTATATTATTTTCCAGTGCATGTTTTTGTCTACGTGTTAGCTATGAAAACCTCCAGGCTGAGAGCAAGTGATTATCATACTTAAAATGTATTCATATATTTTTTAATTATTTTTAATATCCCTGAAATCTTGTTTGGTTTCCATGCCACCACAGTGTGGCACACGGGTGTGGTAGAAACCCGGTAAAGGTGGGGGGTCAGCAAACTGGTTGGGCATGAAGTTGTGCCGCGGCCCGTGCTCTCACCTAGCTCGCCTGTCTGCTGCTCACCGCGCTCCGGGGGGAGGGGAGCTCTCTCATCTTGCGAGTGAGGGAAAGGAGCCTCAGGGAGGTGCAGTGGTTTCTCAAGGTCATGAAACCAGTGGGCAGGAGAGTTGGACATTTTCTAGATTGGGAAACAGGACTGGTTCTCATTCTGACTTTGCCATTTACTAGTAATGTAATTCCAGGCAAGTCACTTAGTTGTCTGAGCCTCTGTTTCTTCATATATAAATTGGGAATCTTGACTCTGGCCGTGCCTTTACACTTGAATATTACAAATATTTGATACGGAATTAGAAATTGTATGCAAATATAAAGGGTTATTATTTAGAAATAGATGAAGAAAGGAAAAAGCATTAACACTGAGTGGCTCTTTTTTTTTTTTTTTATCCTCACCCGAGGATACTTTTCCATTTTTTGTACAGATAGAGTGGGAGAGAGAGAGAGGAAGGGAGAGAGAGAAACATCGATGTGAAGGGACACATCAAGTGGTTGCCACCCGCACGACCAACCAGGGCCGGGGACAAACTGCAACCGAAGTACGTGCCCTTAGCGGGAACCGAACCCGGGTCTCTCCGGACTGCAGGCCAACGCTCTAACCGCTGAGCCAAACTGGCCAGGGCTAACACTGAGTGGCTCTTAAGCCTCTGCTAGTGAATGGCCCAGACCTTCAAAAGAGAATAATTAGTAACAACTTCATTAATCTGAACTGCAAAGATACTGCTGTCAAGGCTTAGGACATTGTTGTGAGTTTCTAGAAAGCTTTGGTGAGGTAAGTCTTGCCTGGATTCATAGATGTACAACTGTTAGTGTCCAGACCTAGGAAGGTATTGATCCCATGGCACTCTGCGCTGGCAGAGGACAGTGGGAATATTGGGTTAGGAGCTGAGTTTTCACACCTGAAGAGGGACACGGACAGACCGAGAGCATTGAGAGGAGGTGAGCAGACGACTTGGCCAGCACTGACACGTGAGGGCCTGCTGAGGGCTCGTGGCTGTTTGGCCCACAGCAGGGACATGGCCGTTGTCTTCGGCGCTTTGCTGGGTAGGCAGCGTCTGCACAGCCAGGACGAACGAGCGGGAGTGCTGGGGAGCACGGGTAGGCAGAGAGCGTCTCGTGCCTGTCGCCTGGGGCAGCAGAGGAGGTGCTGGGGCTCAACCACGGGGTGGAGGCCGAGCTGCTGGGAGCTGACGAGGTGGTGGCAGTGGGTCTGTCCTGTCCTTGTCTTCCCACGGCGGTTTATGTTGAAAGTTAGAAACACACAGTATGAGTTGAAAAAATTTGACAGTGAATACTCACACATCCACGCCCTGTAGTCTACCACTGTGCTGCACTTACCTTGTCATATTTCTCTCCATTCACCCACCAGCCCATCTTGTTTTTTGATGTATTGCAAAGTAAACCGCCAATATCAATATACTACCCCCTAATACTTCAGCATGGATATCATTAACTACAGTCCCGGATTGGTTTATTTTTATCTTTTGATGTAAAACTTACATATATTGTAATATACAGATCTTCATTTGCTGAGTTTGGACAGAGGCATATACCTGAATAACCCAGACCTCTGTGAAAATATAGAACATCACTGTGACCCCAAAAAGTTTCCTCATGCTCCTTTCCAGTCAGTCCACACCCCACCTCCCCAGAGGCCATTCCCGTTCTAATTTTCTTCCGCCATCAATTAGTTTGGTCTATTCTAGAATTTCATTTAAATGGAATCATATAGTGTATACTCTTTGGTGTCTGGCTTTTTTCACTCAGCGAGATGTTTTTGAGCTTCATCCTTGTTGTGACATTTACCACCGTTTGTTTCTTCATTCTTTGGTTGGCGGACACCTGGACTCCCTCCAAGGTTTGGCTGTTATGAATAAAGCTGCTGAGAACATTTGTGCACAAGCCTTTGTGTAGACATGTGGTTTCCTTTTTCTTTGGTAAATACCTAGGAATAGAATTGCTGGGTCATAGGGTAGGTCTATACTTAGTTTTTAAAGAAACTGCGATATTTTCCCTAAGTGCCTGTACCAGTTTATGTTCCTATCACCAGCATTTGGGAGTCCTGGTTACTCCACAGATTACTCACCAACGTTTGGTATCGTCAGTCTCTCATTTTGGCTGTTTTGATGGGTATGTGGTGAATCTCTCTGTGGTTATAATTTGCATTTCCTTGATGACTAATATGTCGAACACTCTTTCATGTGCTTATTGGTAACTCATGTCTTTTGTGAGTTCTTTTCAGATTTTTTGCTCATTTTTAAATTGGGTTGTTTATATAACATACGTACAGAAAAGTGCACAATTTTCCTGAGCTTTTGTGCAGATATTCAGTAGTCATGTGTTTGTAACTCTGGGGACGCCTACACGTTCCATAAAAGCATTTCAGAACCCAGCCTTTTTTTCTTCCAGAGTAGAAAATAGTCAGATGTAATTTTATTTGACATACTTTTTTTCAGGATGAAAAAAGAATCTTAGACCTATATGTTATCTTTTTAAGTCGGGACACAGGACAGTCCTGAGGAAAGGGACTGCTAGGAGACAGGACCCAGCGTCCCCTAAGGCCTCGGTGTCCTTATGCAGGGATCCTGTGAAAGAAGGCGTGATGATTTCCGCCTTGCCTGCACCTGTGACTGTGACAGTCAGAAGACAAAGTGTAGGTGACAGTACTTCAACTACAAAGCTCCAGGAAGGTGTGAATTACCAACATCTAGAAGACAGGCATGATCTCAAATTCATGAGACGTTGACAAAGACTTGACTTGTTAGAGGAGTAAGTCAAACGGACAGAAAAAGCTAATTGCTAACCCTCATATTTCTCCAAATAGAAACAGTTTGAAGGTAAGGTGAACTCGAATATATGCATTTAACTTGCATAACACGAGTTTCAGTCTGATGAGTCTTCACTCATTCAGAGCTAGCATACATAGTCCCTCAGTAACTTTTTCTCTTTTTCAAATACAAGATACAAGCGGAAAGGAGACTCCTGCCTTGGCATTAACCCTAAGAAGCAGTGCATATCCTGGGAGGGGGCTTCCGCACCAAAGAAGCATTCGCACAAGCACGTCGAGCGCTACTTTACGAAGAAGAACGTGGTGTTGATGAACGCTGATGGGGTTGCCGTTAGCGGTAAAACAGAAACTCTCTCATCCGAGCCAGTCTCGTTTATCCCGGTGAAGGGCTTGGACGAGGTCGTTCCTCCTGTGACAACCTGGCTGAACCCTCTGGGGATTTATGACCAATCCACCACGCAGTGGTTACAAGGACAGGGTCCTTCAGAGCAGGAGTCAAAGCAGCCAGACTCCCAAGCAGAACGAGAGAACACGCTTCTCAAGGCCAAGGTGGAGGAGTTTAACAGGAGGGTGCGCGAGAATCCTCGGGATATTCAGCTGTGGATGGCGTTCGTTGCTTTTCAGGTAAGGACCAGGTCCCGCTTCTCGTACCTCACTTAGCATGACAGTCCTCGTTTTGGGCAAAGCCATGTACTGTGCAGCACTTTTGAGCTCCTATGAGGAACGCGGGCTCTGGGCCTGTAGAGATAACTAGACTAGCCCTTGCCCTGGGCTTGCTCAGAGCGCGGAGAGGAAGACCGCCGTGCGGAGAATGCACGCAGTGTGGGGGGATGAATGCTTCAGTGTGTGGTTTGGGATGGAGTGAGGGAGCGACCTGCCCTAGCGAGCAAGAGAGGGCTCTCAGGAGAAGGTGAGGTTTGAGCAGAATCTTGAAAGGAGTAGATATTCACCAGCAGGGGAGGCATTGGGGGTGGACAGATGGACCACGAGCCCAGAGCTGTAGAGAAGGGCCACTGGCTGAATTACCCAGTTAGAGCTGTGTGCTCCCTTTCTCAAGTATGTGGGTTGTCTTAGTTCCACTTTTTTTTTTTTAACCACTTACACAGTTATATTTTATCCCACATTTGTTTTAAATTTTTTTTGCCTTTATTGATTTTTTTTTAGAGAGGAAGTGAGAAGGAGAGAGAGAGAGAAACATCGATGCGAGAGAACATTGATTGGCTGCCTCCTGCATGCTCCCCACTGGGGATCTGGCTCACAACCCGGGGATCTGGCACACAACCTGGGCATGTGTCCTGACCAGGAACCAACCCGTGACCTCTTGGTGCATGGGTCGACGCTCAAACCACTGAGCCACACTGGCCGGACGATTTTGTCCCACATTTGTTTTAATGGTGAAGTTGACTCCAGAAAAGGTTTTCAAGGCATTGCATGCTTGTCATTGATACATAAATCTAAGCTGTAAATGACAGAATAGACGGGTAAATCGGGTGAAGTAAACACAGGATCAGACACACCAGGTGACACAGGCCCCCAAGGAACTGAGTTTCCAGTGAAAGAAATTATGATAAACAAGTGGTTATCGAGAAAGTCTGAACAGCAGTTCATTTTGGGAGGCGAGAAACCCTGTGGGGCATGTAAGGAACCGGATGGGCAGTGCTGGTGTCCGGAGGGTCGCGCAGTGCCCTTCACACTTGTAAATGGTGTTTTTGTCGTTGAGGACGAGGTCATGAGAAGTCCTGGCCTGTACGCCGTCGGGGAAGGAGAGCAGGAGAAGTGGAAGCGGTCCTTGAAGCTCGTTCTGGAGAAGAAGCTGGCCATTCTGGAGCGGGCCATCGAGAGCAACCAGAGCAGTGTGGACCTGAAGCTCGCCAGGCTGAGGCTGTGCACGGAGTTCTGGGAGCCCTCCACGCTGGTCAGAGAGTGGCAGAAGCTGATGTTCTTACATCCCAACAATGCAGGCCTTTGGCAGAAATACCTTTTGTTTTGCCAGAGCCAGTTCAGCACCTTTTCAATATCAAAAATTCACAGTCTTTATGGGAAGTGCTTGAGTACTTTGTCTGCTGTGAAGGACGGCAGCATCTTGTCGCACCCTGAGCTGCCTGGCACCGAAGAGGCCATGTTTGGTAAGGAGATGATGACCAGGTCCATTTACGTGGGAGGAATTAAACTTTTGACTTGAGTTGAAAAGGAAGATTTATTTTGGTTTATTTTAGGAAAGTCGTAAGTTGATAAATCTGTTGATAAATTGATAAAATTGATTAATCAAAAAAAACTATCAGGACTCCTTTTGACCCCTCCAGCTTCTTGGTGGTGGTAGGGGCATTAGAGGCAGAGTCAGGAAAGCAGCACTGGCCTAGAAGTGCCAGCTTCTCCGCGTGTTAACCGGACAGGCGTAGTCACACTCTCACCACCTTGGCTGTCGATGGCTTATTTGTTGCAATGCCGGTGCTGCTCACCTCATCCAGTCCTAGGGTTTCAGGCAGCAGTGTTGGTGGGATGCCCCGACCAACTGGACATCATTGCATAGAAATACAGATTATTGGTAATGTATTGCTAACACTTTCGGTGGGTCCCGAAGGAGCCTGGAATATAAATGTGTCCTGTAGTGAGATATCAGAGGCAGCGTGTTATGCAGGAGCTAGAGACTGTTGCTCTTGACTCGAACCCGGGATTTGCCTTTTGCTGGTTCTGGTATGACCTTGGATAGGTTCCTTAACCTATTTCAGCTCCAGTCTCTCCCTCCACAGCAGTAGTGTAACACCCGCGTTACAGGGTCACTGTGCACATGACTGACACACTACACGGGGAGTCCAGCTCTGTCTGCACACGGCAGGTAGTTACCGGATCCAGACCCTGTTATTACAGTTAACTTCTAAAGATAATAAGCATTCACCACACTGGCAGAGAGAGCCTCATATTTGCTCTCCTTTGTGATATGCCCAAATAGCTTAATGTCATTTAGTGAGTGGAACTGGACCACAGTTGAGGCAAACTGAAATTTTCAAACATGGAACCTTGATTTGTTTACAGCAAACTTGAAGCATAGGATGAAAATTGCTAGTGAATAATGCCATCTAGTGACCACTAAATACAGATCTTGGCTTTCTGGTAAAAAATTGCTATGCCATCCTTGTCCTAGAAATTTTCTTGTAATAATGAGCTTTGGGTTTTTTGATAATCAGTGTTCAGACTAACCTCTTACCTTGCGTTTATGTATACGTAGTTCTTGTTGTTAATATTTGTATTCTGTGATGGTACTTTGATTGCAGTACTGTTCTGAGTCATTTAAATTAGGGCGTGTAGGTAGCACATCTTTGAAAATAGAGCAGTAGCTCATTTCAGGGAGAAGATGTTCTCGGGGTTTTACTGCAGCTTCTTAGCAATTACGTCCTTTTTCTCTGATGGTGTTAACCAGGGGTCCCCCCACTCTGCCTGCTTCCAGCCCTCTTTCTTCAGCAGTGCCACTTTCTGCGCCAGGCCGGTCACTCTGAGAAGGCCGTTTCCTTGTTCCAGGCCATGGTGGACTTCACCTTCTTCAAGCCTGACAGCGTGAAGGATCTGCACACCAAAGGACAGGTGTGAGCTCTGCTTTCCTGTTCTCTCCCTCCTCCTCCCCCTGCTCCTCCCTCCTTCCCTCCTTCTCTCCTTTGGGAGGCGGTGGTAGTATTTTGTTGTTAATTTTCACTCAAGGATAATTTTCCCATTGATCATAGAGAGTAGAAGGGAGAGAGGGAAATAGAGAGACAGAGAAACATTGATGTGAGAGAGACAGATGGATTGGTTTGCCTCCTGCATGCATCCCAACCTGGGCCAGGGATCGAATCTGCAATTCTGGCACACGCCCCCACTGGGAATCGAACCTGCAACCCTTTGGTGTGCTGCCTGATGATCTAACCACTGAACAACACCGGCCAGTGCAAGTACGAGTAATATTTTTAAAATACTGAGAATCACTTCTGTACCACAGAAGTTTTCCTTTATATCAGACCTGCTGAGGATTGTTGCTCAGAAAGATTCTAGCACTCCAAGGAAAATTCTATAATGAAAGTAGTGGAACATGGAGAGATGGAAGAAGACCACACCCCAACCCCCCAAATATAAAGACTTATGTCCCTTTTTTTCCTTACTTTTGGCCCTTGTTTAAATGCTAGCTGTGCCCACCAGTCAGGAAAACGTGTGCCTTTCGCCCTGTGTCACTCTGCCCACCTTGTGCATTCTCACAGGTGTCTGTCGCCTCCTGTTAACCTTTCCAGTCTCAGTTCTCCACTGGAGTCGCTAAGGAAAGGACCCCTGGTCACTTTGTCAACACTGATTCTAATCGTGGCTGGTTAGTCGTTCAGGTGACCAGTGAACATGGCCATTGTTCGTGATGTGAAGCAATAAGAAAACCTTACCATAGAGCTAGTATATAAGAAAGCCTTCTTTCCCCCTTTTCCACGGAAGAAACCTCAGCTTCCTGTTCTGCAGAGGGTCTGATGGAAGATGGATAGGGTATCTCAGTCATGGTGATCTTTCGAAGGTCGTTCTCAAGAGGCTTAGGTCTCCAATTTTTGTGAATTAACTTAAAAACTATTTTTATCATGTTTGTTTTTATGTATTTTTTTTCCCAGACAAAATTGGTTAAAGAATACTGGTGAATAAATATTGGTGTAACTGATGATTAGTCTAATAAGCCAGGTAACAGTTATTTTAAGACATATTTTGCTATATTAAGAATGTGCTGGCCCAGCTGGTGTGGCTCAGTGGTTGAGCGTTGACCCATGCACCAAGAGGTTGCCAGTTCAATTCCCGCTCAGGGCACATGCCCAGGTTGTGAGCCCGATCCCTAGTGGGGGCATGTAGGAGGCGGCCAGTTGATGTTCTCTCTCATCGATGTTTCTGTCTTTTTCTTCCTTCCCTTTCCTCTAAAAATCAATAAAGAAAAAAAAAAAGTGCTGTGGTGCAGAAGTGATTCTCAGCAAACTCTGAGAACGTGTGGAGTGTGTGGTTGGGATCAGGGTCAGGGTCGTGCACATGCCCACCCCTTTGCTGACACCCGCTGTCTGTGATGAGAGCAGTTACTCATTGGATGGGGGGAGGTGCACTGCCCGGACTTGGAGTGTGGACAACTTTTCCTCTGATATGTCAAGGGAGCCTGATCCAAGCTCTTGAGGTTTTAAATACTAACAGCACAGGTCATTGCAAAGTATTTACATGACAACTTTGAAATAAAGCTTTTATTTAATGACTCTCCATATCTTTATGAGTAAGAGACATTGTTATCGTAAATAGGCAGAGAGTCTGGTATTACTGGTCTGTGTTTTTGTGGAATATATAAATTGGTTATAACCATTTACCACACTTTAAAAAAGAAAACACCCTTCTTTTTGTTTGAGTGCACTTTCTTCCATCCCTCTTATCAGAGTAAAACCTGTAAAGAGGGAGTGTAGTCTTCCCCGTTCCCTTCCTGAGCTGGCTGACGTGCACTCGGCCTCCAGGGCCAGCGTCCGGGCATCCGTCCTGCCGTCCGTGGCTCTCCTGGACACTGTCCTCCTGGCATGCGAGACACTCCCTGGGGCTCAGGCTGGATAAGCTTGGGGCTCCTGGCCCACTGTGCCCATCGGAAGCCTGCTCATCCTCTTCAAAGGTTTCTTACAAAAGCTTTCATTGAGCAACTTATTGGCTCTCTGTTAAAGTCCTTATTGTTGGTTGATAACGTGATCGCTTCCCTGCTCGCTGTGTTCACATTCTGTTCCACGTGCAATTATTTATTGCCACTGAGCTGGTCACCACATAACCGCAGACCTGATGTCCAGGTGAATGAGGGAGGGGCCAGGCTTCAACATGCAGACCTTTTTATTCATTGGATGCCTACCATGTTTACTTCTGTGCCCACAAGCATTTACCGCGTCTCTGCTTGGTGCTGGGCACTGTGCCGGGTGTTAGGAACGGTTAGTGGAGATGTGGCCATGTCCTCAGGATGTCAGAAACCTTGAGTCTCCTTCCTCTCAAAATGTCTTGAAAGCAGTAGACCTCGGGCATTAGTTAGGGGTCTGGCAGTGCCACTGTTTCCCGTTAGACTGGCCGACCAGGGTCAGCACTGGGACACCATTCCGCTCCTGTGCTCCTCAGTGACCTTGGCCAGTCTTTGTAGCCCAATCTTGGAAGTGTCGTCCCATCACTTTCTGCCATATTCTAGGTCCAGCCCACACTCAAGGGTGTGAACCCCACGAGGCATGGGGAGAGCCATGGGGGCTGCCATGGAGGCTGCCTCCCACACAAGATGATTGTATTTTCTGTTTCGGGGCGAGTGTCATACATCTACTTCAGAGACTGTAACAGGCAGCACTTAGTTCGCCCAGTGACTCAGTTTTGGACAAGTTAGGCTAACCTCCATGTTTTCCATCTGAACAGGCCGAGTTCTTCGAGCCTTTCTGGGACAGTGGAGAGCCCCGGGTTGGGGAGAAGGGCGCCCGAGGCTGGAGAGCTTGGATGCACCAGCAGGAGCGGGGCGGCTGGGTGGTCGTCGGTCCAGGTAAGGCACCTCTCGGCCGAGGGTGAACTTTCCTTCTGGGACTCGTTTTTACGTCTTCACAACGATTTGTTTATATGTATAAGCCATTTATCGGTAGCTCAAGAACATTGTACAAACATCAAAATGTGAAAAGTCCATTGAGTAGGTGTCCTGGGAGAACAGACTGTTTCCCTCAGAGCCTGGAAGCAGTGGGCCTCACTGTGCGTAAGGCTTTGAGGGTGCGCGCTTCCCCCCGGAAGTGTTCGTTTGCCCTCTGTAGGCTGCTCCTGAGGAAGTCGCCTTGTCACTGACCCACCCCCATTCTAGTGTGTGTGAGGTAGTCTTTGTTTTCTTGGAGGTGTCCAGATCCTTTAAGACATACGTGCCTTTTTAGGAATACTATAAAATAATTATTATCTGTCATTCTAAATGACTTCATAGTACTTTCCAGATTTACCCTCTAAAACAGCACTGTCCATAGAAACATCCTTCAAGCACACGTGTAACTTCACATTTTCTAGCAGCCACATTAAAAAAGCAAAAAGAAAACAGGTGAAATTAATTTTGATAATGTGTTTTGTTTAACCTAGTATATCAACACATGAACATTTCAACATCTCATCAATATTAAGAAACTCATGAGGTATTTTGCATTTTTTTCCCATATAGACTCTGAAATCTGATTACATTTTCCATTTATAGCACATCTCAGTTCAGACCAGCCACTCTCAAGAGCTTGATAGACACATGCTAATGGCCACTGTATTGGCCAGCACAGCTCTTAGCTATTTGGGACTTGCTCCACTCAGCTGGTGTCATTGAACGTGTGAGGGAGGCCCTGGCCGGTTTGGCTCAGCGGTTAGAGTGTTGGCCCGCGGACCATTGAGACCCCGGTTCGGTTCCCGCCAAGGGCATGTACCTCGGTTGTAGTTTGTCCCCGGCCCCCAACCAGGGTCGTGTGGGTGACGACCAGTCGATGTGACATCGATGTTTCTCTCTTCCTCCCTCTCTCCCTCCCGCTCTATCTGAAATGCAAAAATGTCCTTGGTGAGGATAAAAAGAAATAAAGTTAAAAAAAAACAAAAAACAGTGTGAGGGAGAAGGGGCGGGTGCTCAGGACATCAGCTCCTCACCGGGCGGCCAGACTCTTCTCACAGGTGTCACTTCCTGGACCGTGGTTTCTTCACATGAGAAATGGGAGCTTTGAATTGGCTCTGACCTGCGTGGCAGTGCAGAGCTCCGGGCCAGGTGGTGGGTCTGTCCCCACTTAGGCTGGGCCCTCGGGGGTTTGGGGTGACCTTGCTCTGGGCAGCGCCATCCGGTGGTGGTCTTGGCTCCCTTGGGCCGTCCAGGTGTCAGCCGCTTCGACTCCCTTCTGAGTGTTCTTTCCCACAAAGACCTGGAACTGTCGTTGGGGCTGACCCGGGGTGTCATACGTGAGACAGAACCGCAGGCGGAGTAGAAGTACGCGTCGCACTTCAGCCCCGAGTCTGCGGGACCACACGAAGGACCAAAACACAGACAAGGCTTTTTGGTAGTAGCTCTTCTTTCTCCGAGTGACCCACTCAGCCCGGCTCTGTGTGTTTGGGTGGTTTTTTGTTTTTGTTAATGAGTGAGTCTCTTGCAGTGCGTGGTGTTTCTGTTCTGGCTTCCCGAATTTGGCATTTCTGTGAGGAGGTTGAGTTCTCGTGGCAATGCCCAGAGACTGAGTTAACATTACTTCCAAGTAAGTGTCCAAATGACCAGAGGTCACTCATAATCAGATGTGAAGTTAGTTTTCTCAGTAAGATAACGCAAGCATCAAAACCTTGAATTTTTTTTTTTTAATTCTTACCTGGGGATATTTTTCCATTTATCTTCAGATAGCGCGGGAGGGGGAGAGAGAAACATCAACATGAGAGAGACACATCAATTGGTTGCCTCCCACACGACCCCAACCAGGGCCAGGGATGAACTGCAACCGAGGTACGTGCCCTTGACCGGAATTGAACCCGTGCCTCTTTGTTCTGAGGGCTGATGCTCTCACTGCTGAGCCAAACTGGCCAGGGCAAAAACTTGACTTTTAATATCAGGTTAGGGATGTGTGTTGGTGCATATGTACCCCACAAGCTTTTTGGTTTTTTTTTTTTGTTTTTTTTTTCTTTTTGGTTAATCTTCACCTGAGGATATTTTTCCGTTGATTTTTAGAGAGAATGGGAGGGAGGAAGGAAGGGAGGGAGGGAAGGAGGGAGAGAGGGTGAGAGAAACATCAATTGGTTGCATCTCACACATGCCCTGACCAGGGGTGGGGATTGAACCTGCAACCCAGGTATGTGCCCTTGTCTGGGAATTGAACCTGAGACCCTTTGGTGTGTGCCACTGCTACTGCAGGTACAGAGCTGTTCTCTGTACCCGGGTCTCTCTGGACCGCAGGCCGACGCTCCAACCGCTGAGCCAAACCGGCCAGGGCTCATGTAACTTTTGTAAAGTAATTTTTTATTGTAAAATTTACACAAAATTTGTCATTTTAGCCATTTTTAAGTGTACAGGTAAGTGACATTAACTACATTCCCATGGTAGTGGCACCGCCATCACGTCTGTTCATCTCCTCTACTCTTTGTCTGCTCCTTCCTCTCCCCACCCAGCCCCTGACAGCCACCGCCCTGCTTGGCTCTGCGAATTTGACTAGTTGAGGAACCACCTCATATAAGTGGAGTCCTATATTTGTTGTTTTCAGACAGGCTAATTTCACTTAGCATGATGTCCTCAAGGTTCATCGAATGTGTGGCATTTGTCAATATTTCCTTCCTTTTTAAGACTGAATAACATTACACTGTATGTAGCTATCACATTGTGTTTATTCATTCACCTATTGTGGACACTTGCTTCACCTATTGGCAATTGTGAAAAATGCTGTGAACATGAGTGTACAAATATCTGTTTGAGACCCTGCTTTCCACTCTTTGGGGTGCATACCCACGAGTGGAATTGCGAGGTCTCGTGGGTTCTGTTTCATTCTTGGAGGAACTGCTGCATTGTTTTCAACAGATGCTGCGCCAGTTGACATGCCACCACCAGCCACAGGTCCCAGTTTTGCCACATCCTTGCCCACACTTGTTTTCTGGGTGACTTGTTAAGATTGGCTTCTTTTCACTTAACATAATTCCCCCGAGATTCATGCGAATTGCTGTGTGTGTTAATTGTTTGTTCATATTTATTGCTTAGTAGTATTCCACGGCATAGCTGTGCCACAGTCTTGTCGTTTCCAGTTTTCTGCTGTTGTGAATAAAGCCGCTGTGGGTGTTGGTGGGCAGGTTTCCCTGTGAACATAAGGTTTTTCCATTTTCCATTTTTCTGGCATCAGCACCCGAGAGTGCAGTTGTGGGTCTTAGTAAGTGCGTGTGGAGTTGGATGAGAGGCTGCCAGACCTTTCCGAGTGGCTGTACCATTTTACATCCTGTTTGTTTCTTTTAAAACGTGGAACTCAACTGATGACTCGGACTTTTCTCCTTTTTCATTCTGCTTGTTCAGAGTTAGGAAACAGAGTGAAATCAAGTACATTGCTAGAAGATAAAGGCTATCACTAAAGGATATCTTGACTTGCCTTTTTTTAAAAAAAAAAAAAAGAAGTGAACATATGGCCCTGGCCAGTTTGGCTCAGCAGTTGGAGCGTCAGCCTGTGGACCAGAGTCCCGGGTTTGGTTCCCGCTAAGGGCACGTACCTCGGTTGCAGTTTGTCCCCGGCCCCGGTTGGGGTTGTGTGGGTGGCAACTGCCCAAGGTGTCTCTTCCATGTCAATGTTTCTCTTTCTCTCTTCCTCCCACTCTATCTGAAGATAAATGCAAAAATGTCCTCGGGTGAGGATAAAAACAAACAAGTGAACATAAGTCATAATCATAAAGCCACTGGCTGAAAATTCTGATGGCTTCTGGAAATCGAAACCAACGTTGTCATTAAATGTCATTCCTCATTCTAGAACAGTGTTGTCCAATAGTAGCCACTACCTACATGTGGCTATTTTAATTAAAATTAATTAAAACAAAATTAAATTAAAAACTCATTTCTTCTACCAGCTGCATTTCAGGTGCCCAGTAAGTCCCGTGTGGCTCTTGGCCACCCTGTCAGCACAGATACAGAACATTCGTCACAAAGTTCTGTTGGTCAGTGCTGGTCTAGAAGATGTGTCATGCCCATCTTAATCGGTGTGATAACTTTAAAAATAATTTGACTTCATCAGCTAACCTACTGTTGTTTCCTGGGAACTTGATTGTAATTATAGGAGAGTCCCTAAATGTCACTGAGAGTTCCAGAAGGCTGAGCTTACTCATCTTGGCATTCCAGGTGCCTGCCACCTGGCACCTGTAGCTGGCATACAGGTTGATTGGGTGCTGATGGTGGTTTTATTTGCTAGTTAGGTGATCTAGAAGTTCTGTTCTTGTGTAGATGATGATGATGATGAGCCAGAAGACGATGACCAGGAGATCAGAGATAAGACTCTGCCCCGGTGGCAGATCTGGCTTGCCGCGGAGCGGTCCCGAGACCAGAGGCACTGGCGGCCCTGGCGCCCTGACAAGACCAAGAAGCAAACCGAAGAAGACTGTGAGGATCCAGAGAGACAGGCAAGTCCCCCACCCCAGGAGGGACACCAGCTGTGGGGTCTTTGCCTTCCCCCATTCTCACTGGGTTTGGGTGCCCAGAAGAAGGTTGTTGGGCTCTCGAGCACTTGCCTGGCTCAGGAGGTGCTCGCCTGGCTCCTGTTCTGTCTGTGGGAACTTTCCTCTTTCTGAAAATCAGGGCAGAATTTCACTGGCTGCTGGTGATGTGGAGCATAGAGGCACTTGACCAGATAGGGCCTGCCCCTGAGTAGGAGGGTGTGCGCTCATGGTCACCCCTCTGGCGATCGTCTTCCAGGTTCGGTTCCTTTTTCGCATGGAAGCTGCAGGGCTCAGGGTTTAAAAACACAGGCTCACCATCCTAGGTTTCCCAGCTGTGTTCACTTTCCCCACCCTACTTCTATCTTCAGAAATGTAGCAGATAGGTTTGACCCCAGAAGAAAGGGGACTGGATGTAGAGGCCGTTTAGGGCCCAGCGGCATACAGCTTGTGTTGCTGGAGAAGCAGCTAGCATTTACCACCTACTGCGCGCCAGGCAGTTAATTGACGTTAGTATCTCATTTACTGTTACTGCGTGACTTGGTGCGTGCTGTTCTGTCTAGTGGCCAGCAGCTCTGGACATTTTCTTTTAAAATAAAGGAAAATACTCTTTTTGATACCTGGAATTGACCCAGTTTCACAAGATAACATTATATCGCTCTGCATGCAACATGGTATAGGTATAGACTGAGGTTCTCACAGTTGCAAGGCTTGTCAGCTTGGGCAGGCTTTGTTGTCTGTGGCTCTGTACCTGTTACATGCCTTGAGGGTGGAGTTGTTTGCCTGTTCAGCACCAGTGCCTGGCCAGGGTGACTGTGGTGAGGTGAGTTTGCATGTGAGCTCCCTCTCCTGGCTGAAGCTTGGCAGTTTCCTGCAGGCTCATTTCTGGAGCTGACTACTGTGAGCAGTTTCTTGTCGCTTAGCTTTTTTCTCTACTCAAAGCCTGGAGAAGATTTCTGACTAATTTATGGTTTTGATTAGTCGACTCCAGGCAGTCCCTGTTGCGCAGAGCCACAAAGACCAATCAGGTTCGCAGGACCTTGAGACAAAGGGTAGTCTCCGTGGCCTTGCCTTTACCTGAAGTCAGCTACAAACACTCACAGTTAGGATTAGGCTCTTATAATTGCTCTTATCATAGTCCATTGCTCCTGTAGCTTTCTTCCCACCTTGCTGCTGTTTACCTATTTCTGAGCATATTTTTCATTTCCTGAAGCAGTTTTGTGCAGAAAAACCCACAAAATAATAGTTTTTTCTTTTATGTTAAAAAAAAAAGTACACTTGGAACTACAAAGCAGTTGTGTATGCTTTCAGAAGTGAATATGGCTCTAGATTTTCTTTGACTCTAACAGGGTACTTGGAAGATCTTTGGCTTCAGCCTGCTCACGGATCTCCCTCCTTCCGAGAGTCCCCAGGAGGGTGGGAATCCCAGCAGCATCGCAGGGCTCCCAGCACTTACGCTGCAGCTCTCTGGGTTGCCTTGGGAGGCCTCTAGCTTTTTTGCATCTTGCAGAAACCTAGCTCCTGTCTGTTTAAAATTGTATGATGCTGAATCATTACACATGCATATGAAGAGAGATGTGGGAAAATTGTGAAGGCTTTTTTATTTGTTTATTGCAGTAAATAAATAAACCAAGCTCCAGAACAGGTCACTTCATTTTCTCTTTATTGCAGGTGTTGTTTGATGATATTGGACAATCTCTAATCCGACTCTCCAGACCAGATCTTCAGTTCCAGCTGGTTGCGGCCTTTCTGCAGTTCTTGGGTGTGCCTTCTCGCTTCAGCCCTCCAGCCTCCTGCCTCTATCTGGCTATGGATGAGAACAGCATCTTTGATAACGGACTTTATGACGAATACCCATTGACTTTTCTTAACCTTTCGTTTTCCGGGGTCAGCTGTGTCGGTCGCACGGACCAGTTGGGCTGCCGGCACTGGACCAGGGGTCACAGCCGAGAGGGCGAGGAGTTCATCCGAAACATCTTCCACCTGGTGATGCCTTTGTTTTCAGGCAGGGAGAGGTCTCAGCTCTGCTCCTCCTGGTTACGGTATGAGATCGCAAAGGTAACTCCGGCCCCTCCTCCCCTGTGTGGGGCCTTTTTTTGTGTCTGTGTTTATAAAGGGACTAGCAGGCTCTTAATGTTCTCCAGCTGGGCCACAGCACCTCCTTCGGGGACCCCAAAGGCATCTAGTGTGTGGCTGCCCCCTCTGAGGGGCCACAGTGAAGAGAAAGCAGGAGTGATTTGGGGCTGTTTCTGTTGAGTCTTATATTACCAAGTGCCTGTGATTATGTGAGCTGTTAGTGCTAAGAACTAAGTTTAAGCTTAAAGAGGGTTAGAGGATTTAGGGACTTACTAAATAGATCAAATAAGCTACTTACCCTGCTCTTTTTTATCTGTTATCTGCTGGAAAATTCATCTAGGATGGACTCTTCTGCCCTCTGCTGGTCACAAGTTAGTATAGACTCTTTTTTTCTTTCTTTTTTTTCAATCCTCACCCTTGAATATTTTCTCAAATATCTACAAATAGAGTGGGAGTGGGAGAGAGAGAGAGAGAGAGAAACATCGATGTGAGAGGGACACATTGATTGGTTGCCTCCTGCACAACCCCAACCAGGGCCGGGGACAAACTACAACCAAGGTACATGCCCTTGGCTGGAATCGAACATGTGACTCCTTGGACTGCAGGCCGATGCTCTAACTGCTGAACCAAACCAGCCAGGGCAGTTATTATAGACTCTTAACACCCAAATTTCTGACGCTTTAGGGATTGCACACACCAGGTTATATTATTAAAATAATGTCTGATAAAATTGGATGGCCGCCTCTCTTTGGAGAATATTTGGAGTATGTAAGCCTTGTTTTGGGAGGTTTCAGATGGAAACCTGGATGTGTTTTGGGGAGATTCTTGTGGCGGATTCTTTGGAGGTCTTATGTACATATTCAGAACAAGTCCCACAGTGCCAGTAAGACCAGCAGAAAATCCTGTTTTGTTTCCTGGCCCAGAGAGCTTAAGTGTTTACCAGGCAAGTGATGAAGGCAGGCAGTAGACGCCTGTGTGGCTTTCTCAAGCTGACAGTACAGCGGGGTTGCTGTAAAATCACAGAGCACTTGGAGTCATTCTTTCCTTTTTGCCTCCAGGTTATTTGGTATCTGCTCACTAAAAACAAGAAGAGGTTAAAGTCAAGAGGTAAGAACTGCAAAAAACTAGCCAAGAATCTCCTTAAGGAGCCAGAAAACCGGAACAACTTTTGCCTCTGGAAGCAGTATGCACATCTGGAGTGGTTGCTGGGCAACACAGAGGACGCCAGAAAAGTTTTTGATACAGCACTGAGCATGGCAGGCAGTGGAGAGCTGAAGGACCCGGAGGTCTGTGAGCTCAGTCTGCTGTATGCGGAGCTGGAGCTGGAGCTGGCACCAGACCTGAGAGGGGCCACTGCGGCCCCAGCTGTTCACATATTAACCAGCCTGGCTGAGAACAGTCCCTATGGGCCCTACACCGGGCAGGTCCTGGCCATTCGCATTTTGAAAGCTCGGAAGGCTTATGAACACACACTGCAAGACTGTTTGGGTGAGAGCCATGTCTCCGATCCAGCTGCCACCGCCGATTCCCTCAGCCACCTAGTTAGTGTGGTTAAATGCTTTATGCTCTTCCAGTACTTGACTCTGGGGATTGATGCCGCAGTGCGGATATACGAGCAGGTGTTTGCAAAACTAAAGAGCACTGTTTCCCCAGAAGGTCCGGCCCTGGAGGACAGTGCCAGCCCCCCGAGTGTGAGCAGCGTTCTCGAGGCTGTCACACTGATGCACACGAGCCTGCTCAGATTCCACATGAAAGTCAGTGTTTACCCTCTGGCTCCGCTGCGACAGGCGCTCTCAGAGGCTCTCCAGCTATATCCGGGCAACCAGGTCCTTTGGAGGTCTTATGTACAGATTCAGAACAAGTCCCACAGTGCCAGTAAGACCAGGAGATTTTTTAATGCAGTTGCCAGGTCTGCGAAACCCTTGGAGCCTTGGTTGTTTGCTATTGAAGCTGAGAAAATGAGGAAAAGACTGGTGGAAACTGTTCAGAGGTAATTACAAATCATCTTATTCTTGTGTCCACAACCTTGACATGTGCTGTGCTCCCACACCCTGTAGGCCTCAAGAGTACAGAAGTGAATGCAGTCCAGTGTGGGTGTCTAGGTGTTGTAGAGGAGCATGTCAGACAGAGACAGACCTGCAAGTAGCAACATCTTGCATTAGAGGCTTTGTGGCTGTCTTCCTAGGTCATGCTATTTGGGATCCTGTACATGGCTTATGGTACGTGGGTGGTGAGTGTCAGGCCGTCAAGTGTCCGAGAAGCTGTAGTAAAAGTATAATGGGTATGAGCACAAGCTCTGGAGTTGGACTCTGGGTTCACATCTCTGCTCTTCAATTTATCAGCTATAACCTTAGACACGTCACTTCACCTCTCTAATAGGTTCCCGAGAAGCAAGGACTTGGTGTGTGACTTCCAGGCAGACTCACCATGATGTAGAAACCACAGACCCCTGGACACTGCCTTCCTCTGGCCTTGGAGGAACCGCATCATATCTGTTCTCCACACCCCCAGCTCCCACCTCTGAGGGACAGCCCCTCCTGGGACAAGCTCTGATCAGTTGTTGCTGATGTTCATTGTCCCTGACACATCTCTGCCTCCTGCAGTGTCGGTGTGAGGACTGGTCCTGGAGTTTCATGAATGAGCCTTTGTCTTGCAGGGTAGATGGCAGAGAGGTCTACGCCACAATTCCCGAGACTGGCTTGACGCACCGGATCAGAGCCCTGTTTGAAAATGCAATCCGCAGTGACCACGGCAGCCAGTGCCCCTTACTGTGGAGGATGTATTTGAATTTTTTGGTAAGAAAATACTTTGAGTTTTTGTGTTCCTGCAGAACTCTACTTCTTCCTTCATGAGTGAGAAAGTGTGTCCAGCAGCCGCTGCACGGGAAGGCTGGGAGGCGCTCCCCTTTCCTTCCCCTCCCTGGACGGGGTCATGGAGGTCCCTGGGGACTTGGGAAGGGGTTGCAAGTTGCAGTTTTACTCAGGGTATTTGGTAGAATGACAGGGAGTAGTTACTGGGTGTTCTGGTGCTGCGGAACTTACGTGGGTTCTGAGTGGACGTTGTTGAGTCAACAACTTGGAAATGGTCCAAGAGCTCTCATTTGAAAGAGACTTAAATTCTTGGCCATTCTGCTCCTAACTCTCCAGGTCCCAATCTGCTTGTTATTAAGAGATAAGATTCTGTCTGGAATGTGGTTTTTAAATTAGACATTTCCAGAGCAACTTTGTTTTCACTCAGAAGTACACAGTTATTGAACATGTTGAGACACCATTTAATTTTTGTTGACGTGCGTACGCAGCTGGAAGTTGGCTTTGCCTGTGGTTTGGGTTAAAGGCCTGGCATTGGGTGGGCCTCGTTGACTGTAACTTTGCTGCCACGTGGTTTGCTTTCTTAGAAAGTCTTCTGAGCCATGTGAGTGTTGTTTTAGCTCAAGCCTACTAAGTCATGTCCAGGTGACCTCCAGTAAATACTGTACCTTTCAGAAGTCAGGAGTGACTTCCTTATACATAAATCTCACGTCTCTGATTATTTCCATGGGATGAATTCTCAAAAGTCGATCAGAGTATTTGAACATTTCTAATTGACATGACAGAGGCAGGTATACAGAGATGCGCAGAGAGTAAGTTAGGGGTCAGGAGAGGTTTGGGCCCCCCTGTCTTACTAGATTATAGAGTCATCCGGGTGTGCCTGCTCTGACCTTTGAAGGCCTGAGTGGTAGGGAGGACACACTGTCTCATGTCAGCAGCTCATTGGTACACCTGGAATAAACGGACACATCCTTGTGGGCAGAAGTTGGCATCAAGGTTAACTACTGCAAAAGTTGGTGTGTTTTAACATTTATTCTGCAGACCCCAGAGCTCAGATTTTGTCTTAACGCCCTTGTGTGACATAGAAACCTTCAGAGGTCAGCTGCTGGTGTGGTGTTCGGGGCTCACTGTGGCCTGTCCGTCAGAGGTAGTGGCCCTTGCAGCGTCAGAACTGGAATCCAGTCGAATCTCCTCTCCTGTTAGGCCTCAGCCGAAGGAGCAAATTAGTTGCTTCCTAATATTTCCAGCGCTAATATTCTGTGCGTCTTTCTAAGCAAATAAAAGATCTTTAAATTTAAAAGGGAGAGCTTAAAAACGTGCCGGTTTAGTTTCTCCCGTCTTTGATCAGTAAAGATAGATAAGGTGAGGTGCAAACTTACAGAATTTTCACTGAGAATCTGCCATGAGCCAGATTTGGTTGGATTGTAGACAGAGTTCTTGTGACTTGGAAAGAAAGATTGGGCCCTTTGGGAATTTCTCTTTTTCGAAAGGTTAGCATTGGACCAAAGGTTAATTAGAGCAGTGACTTCCCTGAGCAGCTTCTGAGGCCTCTGGGTGGGCTCGCAAAGCTCTGATCCACACAGTGAAAAAAACCTAATTGGGTCCTGCCAGTGTGGCTCAGTGGTTGAGCGTCACCCATGCACCAAGAGGTCACCGGTTTGATTCCCAGTCAGGGCACATGCCCAGGTTGTGGGCCAAACCCCAATGGGGGGCATGCAGGAGGCAGCCGTTCAATGTTGTCTCTCATTGATGTTTCTCTCTCCCCCTCTCACTTTTTCTCTCTCTAAAATCAGTAAGTAAAAAACTTTAAAAAAAAACCCACACAAATTGGGCCAAAAGGCAGTGTGTAGGCTCCATGGAGAGGGTTGTGATTGCTTCTGTGCCTTGTGCCTTCCCGTGTGCATGTGCACACTGACTGGCTGCTTACATGCATGCAAGGGTATTTGCTTATGTTCTTCCCCTGCGAAATCGAAGAAATTAAAACTTACTGTTGGCCATGGAGAATATGGAGGAAAAACGTGCACAAAAAGCAGCTGAACTCCACTAGGGTTGGACCTTAGTTTAAAGCCTGTTTTGAAGGAATCTTCCAGGTGTGCTGTTCTGCACACCCATTAGCACTTTCAGCCAAACTGTTTTGGATAAAATCACAGTTATTTTGAAGATTCTTAGAGTTCTTTACTTTGATCATCAGCCTACACAATAAAGGGGTACATGAAGTATGTCAGCCAGTTAGATGATCCCATGGGCCTGATGAGAGGAGTCTTAATGCACAGAAAGGGGCCGGTGGCATTTCCACCTTGGAATCATCCGATTGTATTTTCTCCAGTGTGATTCTTCCCGCTTTGTCGATGACGGCTGGCAGAGTTGGAAGGTGTTGAGAGACCATTTACAAGAGCTGGTGGGAGGGGAAAGAATCCTCTCGGTTCCCTTTCCAGAGGCGAAGGAGTAAGCCTCCAGCAGTAGGGCAGCCTCCCCTTAAGAATACTCGGATAAAGTATCCTAGATTTATTTGGGGGAGGATTTGATAACAATTTTGTCAGATTATTTTTTCAAAGATTGTAGAAACTAACAGTTGCTCAGATTGGTTTATACTCGGTTAAGAAAAGAGAATCAAATTTGTGAAAGACCTCCAGCTTTCTCGTTTCTTCTTTATTTTAAAAATGCTTTTATTGGTTTTTGAGAGAGAAGAAGGGAGAGAGAGAAATATCCGTCGGCTGCCTCCTGCACGCCTCCTACTGGGGATGGAGCCCGCAGCCCAGGCGTGTGCCCTGACCGGGAATCCAAGCGGACGGCTCAGTCCATGGGACAACCGCAGTCCGCCGAGCCACACTGGTCGGGCCAGCCTGCTCATTTCTTAGAGATGTTGCCTCCCCTGTGGAGGAGGCAGGCAGATGAGCAGGCACAGAGATGCCAAGCAGGTGGTCACTAAGCACCAGCCAGCCCCTGAGCACAGAGCCCGCCACGTGTGCTCCGGAAGGGCGGGCAGCAGGCCCACACGGCCTGTCCCTCTCCCGGCCCCGCCGTGCTGGGAGTTGCCGAGCCAGCCCGGGACTGGCAGCTGGCCACGGCGTGCCGACTCCTGTCGTCTGTTCACGAGGGTCTCGCTTGCCGAGCCCTCCGCGTGGTGTGCGGCTTAGCTCCAGAGACGGGTCGGCGGCCGCGCCTGCCCGCTGTGCCTCGTCCTGGCGTCCCGAGCCATTCCGTCTGCCTAGGAGACACGCCTCCGGCGGTCACGCCCGTGGGCCACGGGTGACGGGAGTCACCGCCGGTGGACTTCAGCCCGACTCGGGAAAGCGGGAGGAGTCGGGGTTGGTCAGGGTGAGGAGGGCTAGGCGAGGCCGGGCCGTGTAGCCAGATCTGCTCCTGGGCCCTCCTTCCCCTGCAGCTCGGCTGTCCGGAGGGGGGACCCATCCGGCGTCCTAGAGGGTGAAGAGGGTGAAGAGGGTGACCTCCTGAGCAGCACGCGGCCACGCCCAGCCTCCGCCTGCCCCGCCTTCCGGGTCTCGGCCAGCCGGCCGGCGTCCTGCCTGGATCCGCTGGGGTCCCGGGCTGTCTGTGGGTCTCATAGTGGGTGAGAAAGTACAGAGGCACAGTCCCTTCTTTCAAAAGCGAGGGAAACCCTCTTAAGTTTGGTCAGTATTTTAGGAGAGGACACTGAAGTATGTCGTCGTGCAAGGGAAGGACAGCTCACCCTGGCTGCTGGGGTCTCAGTTCAGTGTCCGCCCCGGAGTGGCCGAGGCTAAGGCCAGGGCGGGGCCGGTCCCGTGTGGAAGGGGGGGAGGGGAGCGGGTCCCGTGCGGAGGAGGGGGGGTGAGGGAGGGGAGCGGGTCCCGTGCGGAGGGGGGTTGAGGGAGGGGAGCGGGTCCCGTGCGGAGGAGGGGGGGTGAGGGAGGGGAGCGGGTCCCGTGCGGAGGAGGGGGGGGTGAGGGAGGGGAGCGGGTCCCGTGCGGAGGGGGGTTGAGGGAGGGGAGCGGGTCCCGTGCGGAGGAGGGGGGGGTGAGGGAGGGGAGCGGGTCCCGTGCGGAGGAGGGGGGTTGAGGGAGGGGAGCGGGTCCCGTGCGGAGGAGGGGGGGGTGAGGGAGGGGAGCGGGTCCCGTGCGGAGGAGGGGGGGTGAGGGAGGGGAGCGGGTCCCGTGCGGAGGAGGGGGGGTGAGGGAGGGGAGCGGGTCCCGTGCGGAGGAGGGGGGGGTGAGGGAGGGGAGCGGGTCCCGTGCGGAGGAGGGGGCGAAGGCCTGAGCGCTGCTGAAGCAGGTTATCACAGATTGTTCTAGTCCCAAGGTACAGTTTTGGTGAGCGGGGTGAACCTGAAAAATGGGAAAGGTTGACCCAACCCCTAGAATGTTCTCCTGCGGGAACGGAAAGTCTGGAGGAGGTGGCTGGGTGGAAAGTGCAGAAACAGACTTCAGCTCCATGAGCTTGGCTTGTGCCCACTAACAGCTGCAGACACCTGCCAGCCTGGGAGCTGCCTGGGTGGACTGTGCGTGCCCAGCGACAGCTCCCTTCCCTGGGGCGTGGGAGAGGCCCCAGTGGGAGGCCACATGCCATTCTGGATCCCAAGTGGGTATGGAATAGAGTGTGTGTCTGTGAGCTGAGATAGGATTTTATTTTTTTAATATATTTTTTTTCTATATTGATTTTAGAGAGGAAGGGAGAGATGGAAACATGATGAGAGAGAACATCAATTGGCCGCCTCCTGCATGCTGCACACTGGGGATCAGGCCCACAACCTATGCATGTACCTTGACCGAGAATTGAACCGGCAACCTCTTGGTGCATGGGTTGACGCTCAACCACTGAGCCCCACCGGCTGAGCAAGACTGAAGATTTTTTGGCGTTAAAGCATTTTCTCTGTGTAGTCATCAGTCTTATCTCACACAGGAAGCCTTAAGGGTTCCCAGCACGGATGGTAATGAAAGGTGTGAGGGCCACAGGAAAGGAGATAAGTCCAGTCGGAGTGTCAAAAGTCAGCACTCTGGGCTTGTTAGTGGAGGGATTGACCCCCACACAGCAGTGGCCCTAGTAGCGAGCGTCCCATGGTGCGTAGACACCCAGTAGCCACTGGAGGGTGTCCTCACAGGGTGGCTGACTCCCGCTGAGGAGCCCCTGTGTGGGGCAGAACAGGGGTGGTCTCTTTAGCCTTAGCCTACCTGGTACAATTAATTTTCTCTGTGTTTACCCCTCACCTCAGGTTTCGTTAGGAAATAAGGAAAGAAGCAAAGGTGTATTCTACAAAGCACTTCAAAATTGTCCTTGGGCAAAGGTAAGTTCTAAAGACTGTGGTGTCTCCCATTGTCCAGGGACCTTCCTGCCAAGAGTCAGGTCACCCATGTGTCTGCCTGGCCTGTACTGTCGGAGCCAGGGCACATCCAGGCCTTTCTCAGCGGAACTGCCCCGAGCCAGTGCGCGTTTCCTGTCTGCGGTGGAGCTGTTTCAGGGGGTTGCTGTGGGCAGCTGGGTTCCCCATTTGCCCGGAGCTCAGCCCAGAAGCTGCAAGCATTGGCGCTGTGTCCCAGGTCTGCCCTGCAGAGCCCAGGTCAGACGCTCAGCAGTCAAGTTGGTGGTGACTGCCCTGTCCACCAGTCAGTTCTGTCCCACTTTGGTCCGCTCCCTTTCACTGTGCCCGAGTTCAGTGCCCTTCCTGAAGTGTGCCAAGGGGCTGCGGGTGAGTCAGGACAGTGGAGGGGCAGCAGGGCAGGCTTGCTGGAACAGGAGTGGCTGGTGACCAGGGCGCTGGCTCTCCCGCCCTAGGTGCTGTACATGGATGCCGTGGAGTACTTCCCCGATGAGATGCAGGAGATCCTGGACCTGATGACCGAGAAGGAGCTCCGGGTGCGCCTGCCCATGGAGGAGCTGGAGCTTCTGCTTGAGGACTAGAGGCCCGGGGGCGTGGGGACCCCCTCCGAGGCCACGTTGCCTGCCCTGTGGGGGCAGGGTGAGCCAGAGATGGTGATACACGCGTGCGAGCATGTCAGCAGACCTGTTTTTAAAGTTTCTTCTAGATAATGTCTGGGTTGTCAGTCACTCATCTCTCATACATTTTCTGAATGTGCAAATGACACACAAGCTCCCGTTTTACATGTTATATATGTGAATCTGTGTACAGACAAGAATGAATCAGGCTATGTGTAATTAAACCTGTGTGGTTGGTGTGTGTGAGCTGTTCTGCTCCTCTGCCTGGCCAGTGCCAGCCCTGCCACTGAATGTACCCACTCAGGTGGCATCCATGGTGGTCCTTGCCCAGTCTTTTGGGTTTTGCAGTCACAGTAAGAAAGGTCTGGTTACTCAATACTGGGACCTCCTCCTGCAGGGCTGGTTAGCAGGAGAGCAGATTTTGCCTCATCTTCAGACCAGAGCAGTCGAGAGTCATTTAAAACTTGGGGTTTTGTTTTTAATTTTTTTTTTCTTTATTGATTTTAGAGCGGAAGGGAGAGGGAAAGAGAGATGGAAACATTGATTGGCTGCCTCCTGCATGCCCCCCACAACCTGGGCATGTGCCCTAACCAGGAATTGAACCCAACCTCTTGGTGTATGGGTCGATGCTCAACCAAGCCACCCTGGCCGGGCTGTATTTAGTTTCTTATTGTCCCCTAAGCCTTCTCAGTCGGTGATGCCTCCATCTGTGGACCAGCAGCAGCACCTGGGAGCTTGTTAGAAATGCAGGCTCAGGCCACGCCCCAGCTCTGCTGAGTCAGAATCTGCATTCAGACAGGACCCCGGGGGCTTGTGTGCACATTCATGTGGACGGCACTGTCTGAAGAAACGAGGAGTCCTCCTGCAGGGAGCCTGCCAGCTCCTCCCACCAGGCCCACCTGCCCGCGTGACATGCTGAAGGTACGCTTCCCTGTGAGGCCCAGACTGGCTGCATCCTGGTTTTCATTTCTAAGGGCTGCCCAGCTTTTCTGGGCTTTTAAAAATCATGATCTTTAGAACTACTGAAGAAAAATGTCAGCAGCTCATCCAGAAAAGCCAGTGGCGTGGACTAGAATTTTGGCTGGAAGCTGATGGACATTGGGTTGGGAGAAGGGAGGGCAACCTGGCTGGAGCACTTTCTAGGGCAGTGTCTCAGCGCGCAAAGAGGTTGACAGCCAAGTGGATGCTTGCTGCCCCACTTACTGGCTTGAAGACTAAACTGTTCAGAAAAGAAAGAGAAGTGCAGGAATTAGGGGACAAGCTCCTACATTTTTAGATGCTCTTGAGAAGGATGAGGTTCCTGAGCCCAGGAACAAGGAAGGCAGGGCTAGCATGAGAGTCTTGGTCCCTGACCTACTCAGATTTCTCCTAGGAAACCAGTCTCAGCAGCACTAATGCGTCTTTCCTGCCCGGAGTGCTGAGAACCCACAGCTCCACACACCGTCCAGAAAGGAAGGCATTTCCTTCTGAAGCCACAGGAACACAGCCTTTGTTGCTGAAGCCTCAGAGATGGTTGGCATGTGATTATGGTCACATCCCTCCCATCAGCTGCTGTCGTACAGCACCACCAGCTCGGGGCGTGATATGGGGGCAACAGGTATTGAAGTCTGCGCTCTTGTGACTGCCCAGTCCACCCACTTGTGCTGCTGAGGGGCAGTCGCAGAGGTTCCAGAAACAGGATGAACTACTGAGAAAGAGCTTGCTTTATTGGGAATGGAGCGCCGCACGAGGGCATCCTACACGATGCTCAGGTCGTACACAGTGCACGGAATGTGCTGCTAACGGACACGGGCTGGAGCGGGCTCCTCTGGGCATCTCCCCCCCCTCCTCGGGATCCGGCACTCCCAAACACTTCCTTGACACAACTCTAGTTTGCTAGAGGTAGAGCCCCTCAGGGGTGCCTTCTTGTTTTTTATACAGAACATTTTCTTTTGACTTTTTGAAGTCTTCATTTGTCACTTTCATCCTACGTTCTCTTAAGGCCATCAGACCAGCTTCTGTACAGATTGCCTGTAAGAATGAACAGTATGTTCAGAAAGTGAAATACTTTAATTCTAACAACTCAGAGCTATTTTTGAAATAAGGTAGAAGACACTCAGATTAAACACAAATCGCTCAAATTCATTGGAGGAAAAATTAAGATTTTTTAAAATGTGCTAAGCATTCTAATTATTTTCTCAAAGGATCTGAGATGGCTTAGACTGGAGTAATTAAGGAAGAGGACTGGCCAGGAAGTAAGGCTCCGGGTTCTAGCACTGGCTCAGGCGCCAACAAACTGCATGGCCTGGCAGGTCAGTGAGTCCTCACAGCATTACTTCCTGAAAGGGAGTGATATTTTTAAGAAATAGGTGAAATTATACCTGGAAATTTAGAGGCAACATAGAATTTATGTCCATTTCACCTACCTATAGTCATAAGAGAACATGCATTCTGGGCCAATACTGTAAGTTGCAGTATAGTATTCATTCTAATATTTTTAATTACTTGCCAAAAGTAGGACAAAACAAGAACCATCATGCAATACGATATAACAAAAACACAATCCTGGCATCAAATCCTGGTTTGATTATGGCCACAGGACAGTTCAAATGGTTCAGCAGAAAGGAAAGTGTGTTTGTGCACAGAAAGATAAAGCAAACAGGTAAAATGGTAACATTTGGTAAATCAATGTGCGGGTATATGAGCGTTTACTAAGTTGCAACTTTTCTGAAGGCTTAAAATTTTTCAAAAAAGTTGGTGCAAAATTAAATTTGTTTTAAAAAGAGAACCCTGGCTGGTTTGACTCGGCAGTTTGTGTCAGCCCATGGACCAAAGGGTCTCGGGTTCGATTCCAGACAAGGACACGTACCTGGGTTGCAGGTTCAATCTCTGGGCCTGGTTGGGGTCATGCAGGAAGCAACCAATGGATGTCTCTCTCTCAAAAAAGGAGGTGGGGGGAATAACCTAGGATAAGGATTAACCAAAAAAAAGAGAGATTTTACTTAACCCAACTGAGACAACGTAGTTCTACAGATGCCAAGGATATGCAGTTCTGCGCAGGCAGCGGCATGAGAAGGCCTGTCTGTCATCGCATCCCTACCTAACCATGGTCCTTAGCCTGATGGAAACCCAGGTCTTCCAATAAAAAGGATGTAGCAAAATCCAGTGCTGCCAGGCCTTGTTCTGAATGCTGGTCACCTGGGAAGATCCTAACTCATACACGGACGTGGTAAAACCAAGAGTTAGTCAGCCCAGGTTCTCACCTTGATGTCAGCACCAGAGAGGTCATCCTTAGCCATGATCAAGTCATCCAGTGTCACGTCATCAGCCAGTGTCATTCTGCTCGTGTGGATCTGAAAGATGCGCTTCTTGGTCTTTTCGTCAGGCAGGGGGAACTCAATCTTCCTGTCAATGCGACCTGCAGGCACAGAGGTTTCAGAGGCGGCTCTGCAGCCCCAGGTGTGCCCTGCTCAGGGCGAGGGCCACGCCCTTCTCACAAAGGTTCAGTGTCCTTTGTGAAGGAGGTCTAAATCTTAAAAAGGGAACATTCATCTTTGTAGTTGGTAAACTTTTATGTTTGAATTCATCTATTTAAAAGAAATCCTCTCTGGCCCTACCTGGTTTTGCTCAGTGGTTAAAGAGTAGGCTCCATAGACCAGAGGGTCTCAGGTTCGATTCAGTCAAGGGGTTTGATCCCTGGCCCTATTCACATGGGAGGCAACCAAATTGATGTCTCTGTCTCTCTCTTTCCTTCCCTCCCTCCCTTCTAAAAAGAAAAAAAAAAAAAAAACCAATGGAAAAATATCTGAGTGAGGATTAACAAATAAACAAACAAATGAAAGGAACAGTTCCTGAAAGACATGTTTAGTGCAAAAGGACAGATCCATCCTGTTAAAAACATGAAAGAAGAAACAAATTAGCTACTCCTTGTGTTGCTTAATTAATGTAAAAAAAGGAACCTAAACTATCATATCATTTCTTCAGGCAAAAGAAGTTCTTGAGGCATTTAAAAGGAATATTTGGGAAAGAAAACATCATGTCAGATTGGAATTGAAAGAATGAAGCTGCACAGACTGTATCACATTATCTATAATCTAAAGGGACATAGTTTTAAATTTATTCTAAATTCCAATGTAGTATTCGCTTTTATTTTTGTTTTGTTTTTTATCCTCAGATAGAGTGGGAGGGGGAGAGGGGGGAAGAGAGAGAGAGAAACATCAATGCAAGAGAGACACATTGACTGGCTGCCACCCACATGGCCAGGGCCGGGGACAAACTGCAACCGAGGTAAGTGCCCTTAGCGGGAATTGAACCTGGGTCTCTGGTCCACAGGCCGATGCTCTAACTGCTGAGCCAAACTGGCCAGGGCAGTATTTGCTTTATATGTGTCATTTTAAAATCTCCCAAAGTACACTTAAGAGATACAAATACATATGAACACACTGATTCTCCGTGATGAACCAAAAAGCAAATATGACCTGGTCTGATAAGTGCTGGATCCAAAGTTTCTATTCGGTTTGTGGCCATGATAACTTTCACATCTCCCCTTGAATCAAATCCATCCAACTGGTTCAACAGTTCCAACATCGTTCTCTGAATTTCTCTCTCACCACCGGAATTTGAGTCATATCTTTGGGGGAGAAGAAAAGGAGAAGGAATGAAGACCCAACTGATCTCCTAATGGGGAATTACAACAGAACACCTCAACATTCTCCTCTCGTATGTCACACCCTCCCAAAAGCCAAGTTACACATCTCCTTATTTTCTTCGTAGCAGTTTTCATGGCCAAAGTTGTATCATTCATTCTGTCTCCAAGTTTGGTGTCCCCCAACCTGCTGTGAGCGCTTGAGGGCTGAGACTTGTGTTCATGTCTGTGTCCCCAGAATCTAGATGGAACCTGGCTCACAACGGATGCTCAGGTTATGATTACTGACTGCCCCATCTCCAGATTCACGTCTCGGTACTTGGGAGAGCAGAGCCTAGAACACCCAGAGAGCCACATGGTAGGAACGGTGGCAAACAATGTCCAGGCCACACAGGGAGTGCCAAGAGACTGTTCACTCGCAGAGAAGAGCTACATGGTTACCTCCAAGAATAAAAAACAGGTAAAAGAAAGTCTACCTTTTTGTCCCAATGGCATCAATTTCATCAATAAACACAATGGATGGTGCATGTTCTTCAGCAACTCGAAACAATTCCCGAACGAGCTTGGGCCCATCGCCTAGGTACTTCTGAATGAGTTCAGAGCCAACCACTCGCAAAAAAGTGGCTGAGGTTTGGTTTGCTACTGCTTTGGCTAATAAGGTTTTACCTATTTTAGACGTAAAAAGACAAAGGTGAAAAAAACCTCACGTGGTGTTTTTAACTTACAAACTCTGTCATTACCAACTTAAATGGACATTAAAAATGGGTGGACTCCTATGATGAAAAGGCATGCCATCATTCCGATGTCTGTTCCCCAGGCTGTCCAGTGTGGGCAGTCCCCAGCACAGACCCTCTCGGGTATGTGGTTTTAAGTCAATCAAATGACCGTCTTCCTTTGTTATTTACACAGCAATGAACTGCTAAGTCCTGTACTGCACAACTTATACAGGTCAAGTTTTTGCATAGTGGACCAAATATATGTAAATAAAGCATTTATTCCAATATATTTAGTACCAATGAGCCAGGAGAAGGAACCTAATCTGAACAGAACAGGATAGCTTTTAAATCAAGGCTGACCAAACTCCAGATGAACCCATCAGAATCTCTAGGGATAGGATGACACATCAGTGTTTTCCAAAGCTCCCAAGGTGATCCCAATGTACAGCCAAGGGTAAGCATCCTGTTTTATATTTTTCTTACAAAATTTTTTTAAGACTCATTACTCTTATAAATATTCGAAGGTATTGTGTTTTACATCACGTACACGCAGTACGGTTGCATATGAGTTCTTGGGAATTACAAGTGTATCCCACTGATCAGGTATTTGAGGAAAAGTGCCTTCTGGTGGTGTTGCAAGCCCTACTATTGTTAACATACTAACTGTGCAGTCTACAATTTCAAGTCGAAGACAGTTCAGTGTCTTAGTGCATCTATTATATAGATACTTTTATGTAATAGGTATTTTTCCAGAGGAGTTATTTAAATATTCCAAAATGTTGCTTAGAAACCCCCGTTTTAAACTAAGGACTGTGGCATCCTCATTCAAAAGTCAGGTAGGTGATCATAACGCATGCATGCTGCTGCTCAGGAGTTGAGCTGAGAGCCTGGACAATGTCGAGTACACAGCATACATACCTGTGCCAGGTGGACCATAGAGAATGACCCCCTTAGGGGGCTTGATACCCATCTCTTCATAATACTCAGGATGAGTGAGAGGAAGTTCCACCGATTCCTACAGAAAACAAACACTACGTAAAAATGAAAGGCTCACTTACTGAAATCATCACCATATTCGTGAATTGGCATCATAAGTATGTCTCATAATAAAAATAAGCTAAAATTTCAATTACTCTTGTTAGAGACAACGTGCTTGACGTCACTAACACAAAGGACACCTGTCCTGCTGGAGCCCCCAGCACCCATCATCCCCTATCTTCCTAATGGCACCCAATTTTCCTCTCACTTTCTAGAAGTCAGCCTTGAATAACATTTAAGCACTTTCTCAGCAAATGGACCTTTAAAAAGCCAAAATTCACCCTTCCAACTCTGAATGACTTCTCTGCAGATGAAAGAACCTGCCAAGGACTGGCTCACAGCCATCTTGAATGATCACTTGCCCACACCACCAGGACCAGGGCAGGGGCTGGGAATACACTCCAGACGCCCCCCACTGTGTAAATGCATGTCACTCACCCTACCCCATACATCACTGGTTGAAGTCACAATGGTAACATAATATATTCACACAGAGAATTACTACACATTACATGTAAAAAGTATTAAGCTGCAGCTGCTGCAAAAACTAGCATAGAATGTACTGTTATTTCTATTACCTAATTCAGTATTCACAAATATAAAACACCACAGCTGGTAAGCTCTGAGTTAGTTAGTGGTCTGATTAATAAAACAAAACATGCAAAACAATTCCAAGTACCCTAAATGAGACAGCAATAAGAAACAAAAGTCTAAAAACCTAGTGCTGGTTCCTCAACAGACCTTAATTTCCTGGATCTGGTTGTCCAACCCCCCAATATCAGCATAGGTCTCCTGCGGGGCCTTTTCCACCTTCATCACTGTGACCAAGGGATCCGTGTCATCCATCAGCACCCCTATCACAGCATGCACCTAACAGGGAACATTACACTTTAACAGGAATGTGAGGATCACAGACTTCATTACAACAAAGCAATGCCGATCACAGAATTAGATTGTGGGAGGTCTACTTCCACAGGATGGGTGGGCAGATCTAAGAGGAGGGAGAAAGCTTTCTCTGAGACTCGACTCACCTTGTGGTTGAGCAGAACAGAGCAGCCTGGTTCTAGCAGGTCCTTGTCCACAAACGAAAGGATGCTGACATAGTGTTCTGATCCCACAGATGTAGACACAATGGCATGATTGTCATCAATGATCTCTTCCAAGGTCCCTACTGACATTGGGGTTCCCCTCAGATCATCCACCTTTGATCTTTCCTCCTGTGGAAGAGTATGCCAAGAAGGAAAAGCAGATTAAGTAGATGATGTTGAGAGTTCACTAGACTTACAAAGCAATTGGTGCTTTTAAAAGGCAGCTAATAAGGGCTCATGGAAGCCTGAAATGTTCAACTACTTGAATTTCATTTATTCATGGACAGTTTTAGGGTTTAAGTAGAATTTAATTTGTAAAAATAAAATGATAGTAATTTCTCGATTTACCTCTTGCTTTTCTTCTAAAGGCTTCATTTGTTCCTGATTTCTAATGAATTCTTCCTCCATGAGAAGATAGTCTTTAATTCTCTCTAACTTCAATAATTTTAACCGGCACTGGGTGTGAGGTGTCACTGTAATTAAAAAATAAATAAAGCTTTATTACACTTGAAGTTAGCAATTAATTCAGTTTACTCTTTTTTACTGTTGACACTTATTACGGATGTCCCCCCCCACCCCCCTTTGCCCACCTCTACTTAGCCCTGCACCTCCAATTTATTTTTAAGGAAAAAAAATTTAAGACTTAAAATAAGTTTACTTTAGTTGGGCAGACTCTGAAAAGTTAAAAGTTTAGTGACCCTAATTAAGCAGGTGCTTAAATGTAAAGGAGACAGGGATTTTGGCAGTTGTAAGCAACCTGTAAAAATGGAGATGAGGCCCATGCCAAAACAGCCAGTACATAGTGAAATACACTGAGTGTGTGTGTGTGTGTGTGTGTGTGTGTGTAAAAGTCATAGACCCAGAAGAAAAGTTTGCTCTGGCTTATTCCCCACAGTGCTAACAATGGGTATACACGCTAACAACGGTTTCAGTTAGTCCACCTTGTGTACACCAGCAGGAACACACCCTCCGTTTCTAGGATTGTGAAATATGGGATATTAACATGCAGCAGACATTTTTTCCCATTTTGTGCTGTTTCTTTTGTCCTGACTTCTTTGCAATACACAAATTTTAACATTTATAGAGATAAACCTGTCAATCTTTTCTTTTGTGGTGTCAAGTTTCTTGACTTCTTCAAAAGGTCTCACCTCTCCTAAGGTTAATAAATTTATTTCTGGGGGTTGGGGGGGAATGGATGAGATGAACCAAAGAACTTATATGCATGTATGCATAACCAATGGACACAGACAACAATACAACAATGCTGGGGGGAGAGGTGCCTAGGGGGGGGAAAAGGAGAAGCATCTGTAACAAAAATAAATAAAAATTGGAAAAAAATAAAAAATAATAAATTTATTTCTGAATTTTCACTTATTTAGTTATTTTCATGTGTATATCTATAACCCATCTGGCAAAAAACAAGGGATCTATTTTCATATGCTATTTATATGAAATAACCCATCCTCTTCCCACAAAACTAAAATGTTACCTTTATCATCTATTAATTAGCCATGTAACCTGACTCTGGTTTTGGATTTTCTATGATCTTCTGGTAACCTGATGATCTATTGTCTATCAATACCATATTGATTCATTACAGTAGATTGATGGCATGTTTTTCACTGTCTGACTCCTTTCTTAGCCAAGCAATATTTTAAAAACTATCTCATCTATGCTCGGCCAGTGTGGCTCAGTGGATTGAGCGTCGCCTATGGACTGAGAAGTCCCAGTTTGATTCCGGGTTGCAGGCTCGATCCCCAGTGGGAGGTGTGCAGAAGGCAGTCGATCGATGTTTCTCTCTCACATTGATGTTTCTCTCTCCCTTCCTTTCTCTCTAAAAAAAAATCAATGAAAAATATTTTTAAAGTAAAATAAAAATTATTTCATCTATAAAGGAACAGACTTGTTTAGCTAGGAGTCGGGGAGGTATTTGAGCTGAAGCCTAAAAGGGTGAGAAGCAGGCAGCCATGGGCAGGACTGAGAAGAACATTCTGAAGCAGAGGGCAAGGCCCCGATGTGCAGAGAAGTCAAAGAGCACAAGGCTGCGTGAATGACCACAAAGGGAGTGGTGGGGCTAAGAATGGACACGAGCCGAGTCACCTGGTTTGAGTTTTAGTCTGTGTTCTACAGGAAGCCATTGAAAAAGGTTATGTTCAGGCACCACACGATGTGCATTCCAATACAGTGATATTCCTTTTCTTCATGAAGTAAATGTGTTTCTAACTTCCTCAAGCTCAACCTAAGTTTTCTAATCTAAAACTACTGTTAATACATTAGAGGAACTGGCTCAAGTTTCTTAAAGTGAGCCAGCCATATAACTGGTAAACCCAAAATATAGCTTTTATTCCAACCTAGAGGAATGCCGCACACAAGAGTTAGATGGGATACAGTTGTGGAGCTGGAGCTCCAACCACACCCGTTTCCTGTCTACATGCGGACCACTAAGCAACATACAGTCAGTTCTCCTGGGAATGGGAAAAGACAGCAAGGAAGAACCATGTCATTACCCAGTGGCAGTTTGCTGGCAGCATCTGGTCCCTTTGTTTTCTTCTTCTTTTTCCCCACTCTAGTTGGTACAGGAGGTTCATATTTCTTTTTCTTGTCCTTGAGTTTTCAGAACAGCAGGAGGAAAAGAATCACACAGAAATCATATTAAAACACAAACTTTTTCCTGTAGGACCATTATCTATTTCCAGGTGATAAATTTTCCTTATCTTTTAGGATGCTATGAAAAACTGTTCTTTAAAAATAAAACTAGGTTTTACATTCCTGTAATTTTAATATGTGAATGTAATTGACCTTTCTTTTTATAATACACAATGACAGATTATTCAATGAAGAACAGGTTAGAATTCAGTTATATGCCAAAAGTATGAGTTGATATAATTTGAGACAATTCTTCACATCTCAGAAAATTAAACACTAAAATTACAAGTAATTTATCTGAACACTTCTATAATGTGTATATTACTTTTACACATTTCAAAGTCATTAATTCATAAACACCTATTTGACAGGTCAGTAATCTTTCCTAAAACATGTAAAGGGCACTGTATCTGTAGGCCAGGCTGGTTAAATAACTACACGATCATTTATTTTGCATTTTAAGATTCATGAATCTCCAAAGAAAGCTGAGATCTATGACATTTTCCACAATTTGTTCACATCACAAACATATCTGGCTTCATATTTACCTTGTCATCCTTCTTGCCACCTCCAGGACCATGACTACCACTCTGACTTTGACCCTGGGGGTGGGGGAGTGGGAAGAGGTATAAATTCAGAATATGATCACTTCAAAAGAACACCCTTCTTATTTTCCTGAGAATCTAAGACAGTAGCACTTCCCTCTCATTTTAACAATTCTGAACTCAAGATGCACTTGTAGTCAACGAGAACATTTCGTGTGGCAGTTTGTTTTCCTAAAAAGCTGTTAGTACCACAGTGGTACTCCTTGTAACTGGTTGCATCTTAAATCAAGGACAACTCTATCAACAAATAGACACAATTAATGTATCACATGAGGCAAAGATTCTAGACATCTCCCCCTTCGTGTGCGTGTGCGTGTAGTTTGGTACAGTATTCTTTAATATAAAACCACCTGACTGGGGCCACCAAAAGTATGTTTTGTGAAATTAGGCCATGAAAGCTAAATCATTTCCCCTTTTCAACAATGATTTATTAATCATTTCATCTTACTAAGATAATACCAGATCCAGGAGACTTTCCTTTTAACAGCAACTTACACACCTACCATCCCTAAGGCCTGGCATTCTTAGGCAAGTTTTTTTTCCCCCAACCTGAAAAGCTGAATCATCTTAAAGTATCAAGAACTTAAGTGTATTAATAATAAGCTTCAGCAGGATTTCTGATTTTATTTTATTTATTTATCTTTAATTAATTAACTTATTTTTGTTACAGATGTTTCTTCATTTCCCCCCACTGATTCCCCCTCCCTCTCCCTCCCCGCCCTGTCCCCAGTTTTGTTGTCCATGTCCACTCTTCATGCATACATGCATATAAGTTCTGCGGTTTCTCTCTCCCCACCAACCCTCTTCTGGGGATTGTCAGTCTGTACCCCACTTCCATGTCTCTGGGACTACCCCATTCCTCAGACTGTTAGGTTCATAGAGATTTCTGATTTTAAAAGAGCCTTCAGCCCTGGCCAGTTTGGCTCAGCAGTTAGAGCATCGGCCTGCGGACTAGATAGTGCCGGGTTTGGTTCCCACTAAGGGCACGTACCTCGGTTGCAGTTTGTCCCTGGCCCCGGATCGGGTTATGTGGGTGGCGACCACTCGATGTGTCTCTCTCACATCGATGTTTCTCTCTCTCTCTCTTCCTCCCTTTCTCCCTCCCGCTCCATCTGAAGATAAATGCAAAAAATGTCCTCAGGTGAGGATAAAAAAAAAAAGAGATCCTTCAGTTATAGGACAATGCTTAACACAGAGCAATTCTCAGAAAAGATTGCATTTTAAACAAGTACAGTGATACCTCGGTTCTCGAACATAATTCGTTCCAGGAGGACGGTCGAGAACCTAATTGTTCGAGAACCGAAGCAATGAAACCAATAGGAAAGCGGACTCCACAAAGCGTGACTCTCTCTCTGCACTCACACTGATGACGCAAGCAAGGCGCGCTGGGCCGAATGAACGCCATTCGGCTCAACTCGGCTCATCTCGGAAGTTCGAGTTCCAAGTATTTGTTCGGATTCCGAGACAAAAGTTTCTTGAATCTCCATTTGGTCGAAAACCGAGGCGTTCGAGAACCAAGGTATCACTGTAATAGTGAACTTACTTGATTGGGGGGGCTCTCAGTCCCCTCAAATCACTTCTACATAGAAACCTCCAAATTAATACACTGCCAGCTTCACTATCAAGACAAACCTACCATATCATGGTTGCCTAAAGGAATTAAGGTCAAATATATATCCACATGTGCAACCTTCTTAAAACTTAGTGCCTTATTCTGAAGAAGGTAACCAACGGCTCTAAGAAATTGGGGGAAACAGCTGTATTATAACAGGCTGTCCAAACTATAGGTCTTCAAAAATTACATATACTTAATAAGGAAATCTGTTGGCTGGGGCAGCTCATGTTTGTGGGGTGCTTACCATGTGCCCAAGTCTGTACAGACATTTTCCTTCACTGTCTCAATGCCACACAATCCTTTAAGGTAGGGTTCATTACTCCTATTTTCTACACAAGGAACTACAACAAGCCTAAGAACATGGGCTATGCAAGGAATCCAGGTTTGAATTCTGACTCCATCACTAATAGGCTAGTGACCTCAGGTAAGTCAGGTCACCTACCAGAGCCTTGGTGATCTTAACTGGAAAGCGTAAATGATACTGGCTCCTATCTATTGCTGAAAATGAGGTAACACACATAAACCACTTAGTGTTTACATGACTTATAGTAACTACTCACTAATATAGTATTATTGGTGAGTAAGAAATGTCAGGGTAAGGATTTTAATTGTTGGTCTGGTCACAAGTCTGGACGCTGAGACAAAGCCATCTGCTCCAGCTCACTCTCCCTTGTCTATCCCTTATCTGTTTTTGTCCAGGTCATTGTATCTTACTTGGACTCACCCTCCCAACTGAGATTCCTCCATCCAGTTTCTCCCCGTAATCAATCCAGCTATCACCTTCTAAAACAAGCAACTGATTGTTTAATTCCTAAAACCCTTCAACTGCTCCATCATTTATGGTGTAACATCCAATCTCTTTAGCTCAGCATGCTGGGCCCTTGCCAAACTGGCTGCAGGTTCATCTACTTTTCAGATAAACTTTCCAGGTTCATCTACCTTTCTCACGGTTCTGCAAGTCTTGCCCCAACAGAGGACGCTTTCCCAAACAGATCCCAAACTTCTTTATGTCTGGGGCATTTTATATGATGTTTCTCAGTCTCAGTGAACAATATACCCATTACTGAGCCCTTACTATATGCCAAGCAATGTGCTAAACATTCTCAGGGTTATCATCTCACTTAATTCTTACAGACGCTACAAGGTTGGTACTGTCATTACCTTTAATTTACACATAAGAAAACTAAGGCCCAGAGAAGTAACATATTGTCACAAAGCGTGCCAGAGTCGTAGCCCACAATCACACTCAGGTCCACTGGACACCACTATCTGTGTGTTTCTCGCACGGGTGGGGAACGTCTGCACAAGGCCTGGGAAATCAATCCCAGCTAACATCACACACCTCACCAAATTAGCCTGACTAAATATAGCAGGCTACTTTTTAAGTTGATAATTTTGTATGGCTCTGGAATGTTACAAATATGCAAATGGCCCTTGGCAGAAAAAAGGTTCCTCACCCCCTCTAGTGCATGGATATCTAGTCCCTCATAGCTGGGGCTCTAGAACAGACTGGCAGGATTTGTGTTCTAGCACAGCCACTGCATCTGTTTCCTCTTTGGTGTGTTGTGAGGAATGATGAGAAAATGCTGTAGAAGAAACCTGGCATATACTTAGAATGATCACTCCAAAGTCCTTATGAGACCTACGAAGCTATGTGGGCGGGCCTTCTCGCTGTTCACCAACCCAGGCTACACAGCCCGGTCTGGGGCCCTTTGCAGTCTGTTCCTGCTCCCCGGGCCGCTCTCCCACTTGATGGAGCTCTACGCTCAGATCTCACCTCCTCCGAGGGACCTTCGCTGATACCTTTGCAAAAGAGCCACCCTCCCCACCCCGTGCTTTTCTACAAAACAGCCATATACCCATGGCCACTCCATCACCCATCTCCACCGGCTCCCGGGCATCACAGTACACCTCTCTTTCTCTGTTTCTGGCTGCCTTATCTGGAAAGTAAGCCGACGAAGGCAGAGACGGTCCATCATGCTCAGCCCTTTTATCTTCAGTGCCCGAAACAGGGGGGCCCGCCCCACAGTGGAGGTGCTCCCGAAGCACTAGCTCAGTGAACCGAAGAATCACTGCCCGCTGGGTTTACTACTGGCACAGCCGGGGCCTTTCGCTCCGCGGTCCGCTGCCCCCAGCGCGCCCGTCTTGAAGGCCTCCCCCCGATGCCGCCCTCCGGGCGCGACCGAGTCCCTCCGCCCGCCAGGCGCACACCCTCCCCGAGCGGCTCGGGAAGCATTCGGCCCGGTCACTCAGGGCTCCGCTCACCCCAGCGCCGCAGCACAGCCCAGGTGGGCGCAGGCGCGAAGCCGGGCGGCCGGACTCGCACCGCAGCCCCCCTGGCTCGCCCGGGGGCCCTCCGCGCCGAGCCCCGGGTCTGGTCCCCGAGCAAGGCCCGCGGGTCGGCACCGGCAGGCGGTGGACCCGGCCCCCGAGGAGACCGGCCGGCGGGCGGGGAGCGAGTGGCCACTCGAACCCCGTCACACCACGACCACCAGCCGAAACCCTGAGTCACTCACCATCTTGACTCGGCAGCTGGAGCCTCGGCTGCCGGAAGTGTATCCACAGGGCGCCCGTCAGACCGGAAGCTGCCCAGGGGCGCTACGGGGGCCGGCAGGGACCAAATCCCGCGCGGGAGGTTCGCAGGGCTCGGCACACGCCTTCCAACCTGAAACTTGTCACTCACTCACTTGAAAACAGTGTCTAAGTCGCAGGTTGTAGGCTGTCAACAACTTAAGACAATAACTTCGACAGTCAGAGAATGAAGACAGTTGTGAAAATGCGAAATGTTTTAAACATGCAAAAACCGTAACCCGGAAGAACTTTCCTTATTGCTCTGTGGACGGAAAGGGCCACCTGCTAACCTGACAAGCTCAGGAGGCCTGCTGGAGGCCTTGCAAACTCAGAGACCCGAAGTAACCGCAAAGGATGGTCTGACGTGAAAACTTTTTAACTAAAAGATGTTTATGGCTAGGTAGTCAAGTCCTAGGCTAGACTCTTCCCTGACACACATGCATCTTCTCCTTCCCTGAGCCTGTCTATTGTCTTTTGCACCCAGGACAACATTCCTTTGACTTGTCAGGGTAACTCCCTTTTCTCTAGACCCCAATGCACCAGGGAAGAGACCATAAATCCTCTCATTGTTATCACATTAATTGGTGACTGTTAACTGTCCTGTACCCACCTATGCAGAGATGTATGTGTCTCTCATTTTACTTTTCTTCATTCAAGCCCACGGGTTTCCCCCCTCCCACTTTGCTTTCTCCCTCCCTAATCTATCACCAGTGGATTTCACACAACCCACCTGTGTCTTCTCTTTTGATTGTCATGTATAAAATAAGGTGCAAAACTGCCCTTCTCTGGAGCATTGCTTCAATTCAAATTTCAAAGAAATTTTGCTTCTCGATTGTTGTTGACAGTTTGGCTCAAATAAACACAAAAATTCTTTACTAGTTTGATTTTTTAAAAAATCTTCACCTGAGGACATTTTTGCATTTATTTTCAGATAGAGCGGGAGGGAGAGAGGAAGAGAAACATCGATATGAGGGAGACACATCAAGTGGCTGCCTCCTGCACGACCCAACCAGGGCCAGGGACAAACTGCAACCGAGGTACGCGCCCTTAGCGGGAACCGAACCCAGGACTCTCTGATCCGCGGGCCAATGCTCTAACTGCTGAGCCAAACTGGCCAGGGCTCTTTATAGGTTTGAATGTTTCTTATGTTGACAGCTCCAAGAAGTAGAATGACATTCGGAACTGCGAAGTTGATGTATACACTTGGTACCGATATAATAATCTGGTTATTAATTAACAGGAAAGGAGCAAAGGGAAGACCAGATAATATAGGCATGCCATTTATACAGCTTTGCCAGGAAGCTGCAGTTAAACACCTTCCAGGTCTACTTCCCACAGCTCGCTAAGGAAAGGGTCTGGATGACGTGAGGGGATGCTTACCTGTCAGCCACACTTGGGAACAAGTCAATTGCCAGAATAGGCATAAAAGCTGAATATTTGAACCTCTAAACAAAGGAAGTTCACTCTCTTGGTTCCCTTTCTTGCTTGCCAAGCCCCTGGCTCTCTGGTTGCAGGGGGAGCATTACCCTGCATTTGCCCACATGGCCCACAGCCATGTAGACTCCATACAATGGACTATTGGATTAATGCTGTACTGGACCTGGCTGCAACATGGAAAGGAAACTCTGGACACTGGCCCTACTTCTAGCTTTGCTGAACCCACAGCTGCCCCTTTTCCAGGGCTGGCCTAAGGGACATGAGACTTTACCATCCAAGGGATATAACTCCATATGAATAAAATCTTTTACATCTCATTCACCCATGGGGGCTTCCAAAAATGCTTATTTTAATGATGTCCTAAGAACCTTACTCCAACAAGTGGCAGGAAAATCTGGCCCACTGACTTCTCCTGCAACACCTTTGCATCAACATTCAAGTTATTATTTGTTCTCTGGAATAACCCACTCACCCGAGAGTATTTCTTTGTCTAATGAATTACCTAAATCTGTTTCTTTTCCCCTTTCTGTTGACTTGTGTCTTATGATGACACTAAATGTCATAAAGTCTTCATCTTGCATCTAATCGGTTAAGCTCAACATTTATCACATCCATCAAAACATCGGAAAGATGGTTTTGGCTCTGGAAACTTCCACAAAATGCTGCATCTTGCTGAACTGGAGAGAAGATGGATTTGTTTGATTTCTTGTTGTTGTTCCAGATTAATTTAGGCATTTAAGTTATTGCATTTATTGTCTCATTAAAAATATGTTACTAATAAACACACAAATACAAAGCATGAAACATGAAATGATGAGATGACTTAGGGGCAAGACAACTCCCATGAATGGTGAAAGCAATGCCAGAGTCGGATGTCTAATGTCACATTCAAAAACATATAGCTTAATTATGAAAACATAAGAAGATTGCAATTCTGAAGGACATGCACTAAGAGGTGCCTTCTTAACGCACAGCAAAATGTGCATCTTTTTTCTCCCTGTGGCTGACTTTCTCAGTCCTCTCTCCCCAGGTGACAGCCATCTCTGCAACGTTCCCACTTGCAATTTTCAACCTCCCCAAGTGCCAAGGGCCCCACTCTTTCTACCCCCCTCCCTGCTTTCTCGTTATGAAGACAGACTGAACGTCCCTGCTCTCCTATGCTTTATCTACATTTCACCAATTTCTTGGATTTCCCTGACTAAAGGGGCACAGGAAATGACTCAGTCATGGAAAATCCCTCTGCCTTAGAAAGAAGAGGTGGAGCTGGGCAGGTTATGAAGAGTCACATTCATCACTTTTGTCTTGGTTACATGTGGAAGTAATACACACACACACACACACACAGTAATTGGTCTGGGCTTTGTTTAGAATATCCTGAAATTTAAACACAATATTGAATTTCACAATGATGTATAAGGGTGTTAATAAATGTATATAGTTGTGTATGTATTTATATATCTGCTCATATCTGAGTATGTATATATTCTCCTCTCTGCATCTCTGAGAATGTATGTATCTAAAGCTATATTTATATATCTACATGTACATGCATACATACACACAGATGTCCTACAAGTATTTGAAACTGAACTTAGCAACTTGAAAGTATTGACATTTTAATACCTATCTAACAGAATCTAATGTCATGATAGTTTGAGATCTAACATCACACACGGGTTCTTCTTTAGCATAGAACAATTTTCTTCCTTGTCTTTTCTCCTTGAATTCACATCCCATTTCTCCCATATACTTTTATCCTAATGTCATGTATTTTTGTGCTTGAAATATTTTATTGATCAACCTCCCATATATCTTTGCAAAAATCTTATTTAAATTGGTATTTTAAGATGTATTCTATTTTCTGTCTCTAAGGTACTATTTGTTAAAAATGTTTTCTGGATTGAGTTGTTATCAATGGTTATTAGTACACACTTGATCAAAATATATATTATATTTCAGTTTGTGATAAATTAATTTTTGGGAATTAAAAAGTAAACCTTGCCCTAGCCAGTCAGGCTCAGCAGTTAGAGCATCCACCCGAGGAACAAAGGGTCACATGATTCCCAATCAAGGGTATGTACCTGGGTTGCAGGTTCAATCCTCAGTCGGGGCTGTGTGGGAGCCAGCCAATCTATGTGTCTCTCTTGCATTGATGTATCTCTCTCTCTCTCTCTCTCTCTCTCTCTCTCTCTCTCTCTTCCTCCCTCCATTCCACTCTATCTAAAAATCAATGGAAAATTTCCTTGGGTGAGGATTAACAAAACAAAAAGTAAACCTTTATTGGGAAGACATCTTGTAATAAGCTGAGAGACACATCTTACTCTATCTCATCTATCCAGGGGTAAACATAACATTGTTGAAGTGAGGTAGGGTTCAGTTTCAATTATATGCTTATTTGTTATTTTTAGATATGTTTGGGCTGAGAACTCTTGTACACAAAAATGGGAGAGGAAAGAATTTACTAAGGAAACTGTCATTCCTTTTTTTTTTTTTTAGTTCCTCACCCGAGGATATTTTCCCACTTATTATCAGATAGAGTGGGAGGGAGGAAGAGAGACATACACAGAGATAGAGCCACATCGACTGACTGCCTCCCACAGGACCCCACCAGGGCTGTGGATGAACTGCAACTGAGGTACATGCCCTTGACCGGAATCGAACCCAAGACCAACGCTCTAACCGCTGTGCCAAACCAGCCAGGGCTCATTCAATTATTTTAAATCCTTCTGTCATATACCAAAAATCGCATAGTGATCCATCAGCCAAACCTATTGTTAATGATAACTTGAATTAAGTCTTTCTTCTGTGGGATCGCAAAGAACTAGAAAACATCGGATACATAAAAGGATTTGTTACCCAGTTATGACAGTCAGTCACCCTCAGTTTCTGGCAACTACACCCAGAAGGCATCACCACCACATATTAAAAGACTGTTCATTATCCCTGTTCATTATCACTCAGCACCCCTTCGTCTAAACTAAGACTCAAAAGCAGTTGGGAACATTTATTTATTATTTTTATTTTTTTTATCCTCACCCGAGGACATTTTTCCATTTTTTGTTCAGGTAGAGTGGGAGGGAGAGAGAGGAACAGAGAGAGAGAGAAAAACATCGATGTGAAAGGGACACATCGAGTGGCTGCCACCCGCACAACCGACCAGGGCCGGGGACAAACTGCAACCGAGGTACGCGCCCTTAGCGGGAACCGAACCCGGGTCTCTCAGGACCGCAGGCCGACGCTCTAACCGCTGAGCCCAACCGGCCAGGGCGCAGTTGGGAACATTTAAAAAAAAAATTTTTTTTTTTAATTTATTTTCAGAGAGGGAGAAAGAGATAGAAACATCAATGACAGAGAACATCGATTGGCTGCCTTCTGCATGCCTCCCACTGGGGATTTGGCCCACAACCTGGGCATGTGCCCTGACCGGGAATCGAATGGTGATCTCCTGGTGCATGGGTCGACGCTCAACCACTGAGCCACACCAGCTGGGCGAGAACATTTTAATATTAATTTCGTTGTACCTTTGGGAATACTGTAATGTTTTTCATCAGATTTTTAAAAATCCTATAACCTCTTTAAATAGGTTTTGTCAAAATTGCAGCACCTCAGCGATTTAGAGTATTCTACATACAGAAAATGTCTAATTGGCAAATAGGTTCAACCGCAAGTCTTTTCGCTACATCAGGTTTCTTTCTCATCAGAAAAAAACAACAGTGACTTCATTTTCCATCTTATAAACTTCTTCGTATGTAATTCAAGGAATATTATTTTTAAAATTGCTGAGGAATAAATTACAGAATACATCTCCTGAGATAGTTAAAACAAAATAGAAATAATGGTTAATTTACACTAAGTGATAAAACAAGATAAATTAATCTTTGTTTCTCTTTGATTAGGTTTCAATAAGGCAATGTAATATAGCTAAAATTATAAGTTGTCTGTGAAGAAGGATTATAATAAAGTATGTGGCGTTCCTTTGGTAAATGCGTGTATGTGTGAATCTTTGAATTTTTCTGACACACAATTTTAACAGTGTAAAGTAGAAAATGTGAGTCATTAAAAAATAAGATGAGGATTGACTATAACTGGAATAGTACTTCATACGACTAGACAAATAGATATTAACATAGAGTAACAGTCGCTGAATCTGAAAAAAAAATTACGTTAAGTTTGATCTGTGGGTTTTTGTTTTATTTAAAGCACCTTGAAATATTGAGTACCCCCAAAACATTTCAGTTACCCTGAAAATAATGTCACAAGCCAGTATCACTTTGGCTGTCCGACTTTGTGTTTCATCCCAGGAGCAAGTATTGAGGTTAGCTGGAAAAGGTGGCTTAGGTTCAGATGCATTTTAAAGAGCTGCTTTTTTGCCGGCCAGTGTGGTTTGGTGGTTGAGCCTTGATCCAGGCACCAAGAGGTCGCCGGTTCGGTTCCGGTCAGGGCACATGCCCAGGTTGTGGGCTGATTCCCAGGGCGGGGCATGCAGGAGGCAGCCAGTCGATGTTCTCTCTCATCCATGTTTCCATCTCTCTCTCCCTCTCCCTTCCTCTCTCTCTAAAATCAATTAAAAAAAAAAAAGAGCTGCTGTTGCTTCAGGACCTCTCACCAATGCTTGTCTAAGGACACTCCATCAGGAGTGATGCAGTTTGTGTCTGTGCGTTTTATGAACGAGGACAGGTCATCACATGAAAGTTGTCATCACTCCCACTTGGCCGCTGTCCCTGGTGTCTGAGTTCAGAGCACCCCACTCGGGCTGTGGCACCCCCTTCCCAGGGCTGAATAAGCTGCACCCCCCGCAGAAACGTGTGGAAGCGGGAAGGCAGGCCCTGTCCCGCACATTCGGTGCCTTGAATCGGGTCTTCAGCAAGGTTTCCCGTGACCCACATGGTCAATCACTTCTGTGGGAGACCCACCCCTGCCCGAGATACCTTGGGGGGTGGGGGGTGGAGGGTGGGGGGACAGAGGACATGTGGCCACGGGGGAACAAGAGCAGTCTTCCTACTCCAAGGTGAAGACCCCTTCATTATATATATTTAAAGATAAATACATGCGTGGGGATTTGTTTACATAAATACATACACAAATGGGACTTAATGGTCACCTGTTTTTTGTGTTTTTTTGTCTTTTATTTTCATTTTTCCTGGCGGGCGAGCCATCAGAGAAGCTTGGAGATGGCGGGCGGTGGGCAGAGGGGAGCACATGGGAGCAGCAGCGCCACCGGCCTCCGCGTCTGTTTCTTTTCTCAAGACTCTTCCCTCTGGGGCCCTTGACCGTCCTCTTCTCCCCGCTCCCTCCTTCCTCCTGTCATCCCTGCCTGTGCCCAGCCCGGGGGCACCGTGCCAGGGTTGCAAGGACACACAGGACACCTTTCTTTCGGGGTTCACCTTTCTTTCGGGGTTCCCTTCGTGGCGCCTGGGAGCCACACTGGCTGCCTTTGCTCTTTCTTCACGCCGTCCCCAACTTGGGTGGTGTGTGGGGGTAACAGTCAGCACTCACCAATCTGCCTTTAGTCTCTGCCCCTCCGCCCCCTTCCTCGGCTGTCCTCCCCAGTGCTCCGGGGGAGGATGGAGAGGTGGGCGCAAAGCAAGAGCCTGCACTGGCTCCGGAGGTTCCCCAGCCAGCTCCAGGGCAGGAGAGACCTCAGGGCGTCCAAGAGCTTCAGCAGGTCCAGGCAGTACGCAGGCGGGCGGGAGGGGGAGGGGCCGGCAGGAGGAGAATCTGCAGGGACTGGGGTGCTCAGGGCTGGTTTCCCAGGGGGGTGTCGTCCTGATGGGATGCTTGGGAGAGCTGTGGAGCAGCGCTGGGTCGTCATGACGATGGGGGCATCACTGGCATTTGGGTGTAGGGTGGACAAGGACACCCTGCAAGACCAATGGTCTCGCACAAGGAAACGGCAGCGTTGGGCATGATACTCAGGTGTCTCTCCGCCAGGCGTTTTGTAGTTGAAAACCTAGGTATGATGATCAGAGCCTAGAACCTGACTCTTTTCAGCAACAAACTTCTCTTTCTTTTTCAGGCTTGATTCCCGCAGGGAAGGGTTTAAGCCTCACTTAGTCCCGGTGTGAAGGGAAGTTCAGCAACAGGGGAGGAGGCCTCGGCAGGAGAAGCCCCATAGCGGAGGAGGAAGAGGGGCGAGGAAGGGGCGGGCTGTGGCCCGTGCTGGGAGCTCAGGGTGAGCTTGGGGGCTGAACGGAGGAGGCCCGGTCCAGGGACACTGTAGGGTAGTGTGAGGAGCACTGGCCACAGCCAGAGACCTGGGCTTGGGTTCTGCCCTTCCCTTTACCTCGATGGGTCACCTGGGGTAAGTCCCTTCCAGCGCTAGACCTTCCTCAGTATCCTTAACTTTAAAAATAACTTTTAAAAAAAGAAAAAACGAAGGAACAGTCTGTAAGTTCCTCAAAAGGTTAAACATAGAGTTACCCTATCACCCAGCTATTCTACTTGTAGGTAAACACCCGAGAGATAAAACCGTGTCCACATAAAACTTGTACATGAGAGTTCATAGCAGCATTATTCATCAAAAACTCCAAAAAACTATAAACAACCCAAATGCTCATTGTCTGATGAATGGGTAAACACAATGTGGTCTAGCCATACAATGGAGTATCATTCAGTCATAAAGGCAACAAAGTCTGCTACATGTAACGTGAATGAACCTTGAAAACATCAAGTGAAAGAGCCTGTCACAAGAGCCCACATATTATGAGCTTCCATTCATATGAAATGTCTAGAACAGGCGAATCAATGGAGACTGAAAGTAGGTTGGTGGTTTCCTGAGGATAGGTGGGGGAGGGGTTTCTTCTGGGGTGAAGAATATGTTACAAAATGCACCGTGGTGATGGCTGTACATATCTGTGAATACGAGCTTCCCCACAGTGTAGCAAGATCCTCTTTAGCTTTCCTTCAGTTGGTGAAAACAGGTGCTAACATAGGTCTTTTGTCAAAGAGAAATGGCGTTAAGTGAACTTTCGAAAGGCGGGCATACCTGTGTACTAAAAAGCATTGACCGTACACTTAAGTGGGTAAATTGTGTGGTTGTAAATGCTATCTCAATAAAGCGGTTATATTTAAAAAGGAGAGAGGGGGATGGTACTGTAGTCCAACTATTAGAGAACAGACTCTGAAGCCAGGCTGCCTGGGTTTGACCCCCAGCTTGACCCCAGGCATCAGTTTCCCCTTCAGTAAACCAGGTGTACTAATAGATCCTACTCACCGAAGTACTTGGAATAACAACAAATTAGGTGACATTTGTACTTACAACTGTGCCTGGCATGTAGTAAGCCCGACATATGTTTGCTAAATAATTTTTTAAACGAAGCATTTGGATAAAATGACTTAAAGTTTGATCATCTGCCGCCAAAAATAACCCCAGCGCCCAGGATGCTTTTTGCTGTCGTGTGTCTCCCATGCTTGGTGATAAAGCAGGAATGAACAGAGGGTGGCCAGTGGCCCGGGTAGCTGATGGGTGCGTGCAGTCCAGACACTCACCAGCAGAGGGAGCCACACAACCAAATACTGCGCAGAGGCCCTTTCAGACGTTCTGGTGGGGCAGGTCCCTCCCAGTTCCTGGGCTCCCAAATGGCTTTGCCACCCTTGCTCACCCACCTCCGGGGTTAGCCCACCCTCTTTCTCACCGTGGCCCTCAAGTCCTTTGCCCGGAAAGTCTGGTGTTTAGCTTCTGTCAGGCTCAAAGCCTCAGGCTCTGCTGCTGGAATCCACTTGCCGGCGTCTCTGTGGCCACCTTTCTTTCCGCGGTCCGGGCTCCACCTGGCTGGCCCACCCACGCAGGAAAGACACTGGCACTGCCCAAGCGCCTCTTCGTGCTGGAAGCAGACTACTCCATTGCCCCTGGATCCCTAGTCACCACTCCCCTCTCCTCATTTTTGCTCCCCATCCGTCCCTTTGGGCACATGACCCTCAAAGATAACTAAAGCTAAAAACTTTGACTCCACTTACACTTACTGAGTGCCCACTGCCTTCTTAGACATGGGCTCAGATGCTCAGATGACCCACAACAATGCTTTGAGTTTATTGTTTGTTTGTTTTTTGTTTTTTGTTTTTTAAGAGAGAGAGGAAGGGAAGGAGAGAGAGAGAGAAACATCGGTGTGAGAGAGCTACATGGATCGATTGCCTCCAGGGATGGAGCCCACAACCCGGGCATGTGCCCTAGTCAGAAATGGAACCAACACCTCTCAGTCCATGGGACGGCGCTCAATCCACTGAGCCACACCAGCCAGACCAGTTTATTGTATTTTTTGCAGATGAGAAATTGGGGCTCGGAGACGTTAAGTGACCTGCTCGTGGCCATACTGCTGATGCGCAGTCATGTCTAACTTAGCCACTCTTTCTCCCAAACTTTATTTTCATCCCCCTTTTGTCTCAGGAGAATCCAGAGAGTTTTAGGACTGGGGTGCACCCTGAAGTCACATTGTGCAACTCCCCATCCAATTGTGCAGTGACTCAGCCAGCCCCTAGAGTCCCCACGCCCTCTGCTTGAGAACATCTCTGCCTGGCTTCCTCCACTTAACTCTCAGGTCTCAGCTTAAACACTGGGGGACCCAGTCAGAACCCCAGAGTTGGAATAAAGGTTATTTTAAGCTGAAATCGTTTGAGATTCAACAGATGCAGAAAGATGCCTTCTTGGAGCTTCTCGTTTTCTGACCAAAAGCAGCAACTGCAGGGAAATGAGGCCGCCATGAATTCTCTCGTTGGGGCGCGTCCACTTCCAGGAGACTCCAGGGAACAGACCAGGAGTTCCCTCTCTGGGGTTATGGCTCTGAAGAAGACAGAGAGCCTGCTCACACCCGTCTCAACAAACATCATCACACACTTTCTTATCTTCCGTCTGTCCTAACAATCCAATTGTCTTTTCTATAAACACCTGTTTGTTCTTCCCTTGGAAGTCTCCCCACCCCCCCTTTCTTTTTCCTGCTAAGTGAGGTGCAGACACCTCGAATGCGAACCATCGACTGAACTCGCTCTTTCTTGTGTCTGCACAGCCACCCACCGCTGCAGACCTGCTCAGCCCATAGGCCTCGACTCCGAGATCAGCTGCCCGCCGGGCAGCCCTCATGGAGGCAGGATTAAGTGCAGGTTGTTAACACGAGTGTTCACGGAACGTCGAAACTGCAAGCTCCCTGGGGCGATGCAGCCAGCACCAGGTCTCGGACGCCTTGGCGCTGCTGGAAAGACTCCAGCCAAGCAGCCACCTGCAGCGATGGACTCATTCACGGGACCCAATCTGCAATATGAATAGTAAACATCACTGCCCAGGTGTGGCAGCCGTACCCAGCAGGCACTGAGCAGAGGGATTAAGAGCTGATTTGAGACAGCTGAGTGACAGAACCAGTGTGCGGTGGAGGTGGACCGTCAGAGGAACCCTCCTGGTTCCTTCTTCCAGCTGAGGGACCCCGGGGCCCCGGGGCTGGGTGTAGGTCCACCAGATTTCAGGTTGGTGCCCTGGAGCATTTATTGAGCACCTACTGTATGCATTGCACCTGCTCAGGAATTAGAGAACCTGGCTCTGCCCTTTATGGGATGACGACCAATTCTGTCTCTCTGGACGTCATTTCCTCAGCTGTGAAGTGGAGACAGTGATGGGGCAGTGACGACGACGACAGCTTCTACAGGAAGCCCTCACTTAACTTGTCAATAGGGTCTTGGAAACGGCGACTTGAAGCGAAATGACGCATAACAACAACTTTATCATAGGCTAATTGATACAAAGCAGAGTTACATTTCTATGACATAGTTCTGGTCACAAAACATCGCCACACTTCTAAATAAAGACCCCCAAAAACTTTTAACATTAGACATTGAAATAAATAGGAGCTATACACACATTTAAGAAAGAGGAATAAAGACAAGTAAAATAACGATTTATCAACCTGTTTACTTCAGTTCAGGGTCCGGGGTGGCTCCTGGTAGCGCAGGGCTCAAGGCGGAACCCACTCTGGACAGGACGCCCTTCTATGGCAGGTGCACCCGCGGACCCCTCCCCCACTCTCTCCCCCTGCCCCCCACACCCACTCAGGCACCCTAGTTCACCTCAGGGGCGCATCTGCGGGACGTGGGAGGAACCAGAGAACCTGGAGCAAACGCACGCAGACTGGGGACAACTTGCAAACCACACGGACAGTGGTCCCTGGCAGGAATCATTGTTTTCCTCATCAACATCATCATGAACTGATGTTGAAGAAAATGACCTTATTTGGGGACCTGCTGCATTTGGTGAGCGCTTTGTGTGCCAGGCTCCATGCTGAGAGTGTTCCAGCCATGTGTCTTATCCAATCTTCATAGCAACCCCAAATATAGAAGCTACTGATAGCACCATTTTATAGATAAGAAAAAACAAGGCTGAGACAGTGTGCTGGTTTGGATACAATCCCCTTCCCCCAATTCATGTCCTTCCCAGGACCTCAGACTGTGACCTCACCTGGTTATTTGAAAGCAGGGTCATTGTAGATGTAATTAGTTAAGTTGGGCGGTCAGTGCTGGAGTTGATACATGAGTAGGATGGGCCTTACTCCAGTATGATTGCCGTCTTAATAAAAAGAGGACTTCCAGCCTCCAGAACTGTGAGAGAACACATGTTTGCTGTTTTAAGCGACCCAGTTTGTGGCAATTTGTTACAGCAGCTTCAGGAAACCAACACAGAGAGGTTAAGTAAGTTGTCCAAGGCTGCACAGCTGGGAGGCAGACCCCTGAGATTCCAAGGCAGATTCCGGTCCCAGAGCCCGGTGCTGAGCCATTCCTCTTTATTAAATGAGTCCGTTGTGTAAAGTAATGGCTGGAACATAGCAGGAGCTAAAAAGATACTATTATTGTTACTGTTGCCATTACTGATACATTCTCATAGGCTCTCTCCCTCCTCCGCACACTTCGCACACTTCGTGGGGGTGATGTAACTCGGGAACAGGATGAGTGCCTTGTAATCTCTCAAAACCCAGACAACTGTGAATTATATTATCATTAACATGATCAGAGACAAAGGTGAAGAAAAACTATAGCTAATATTTTCCCACAACCCAGTGAGGGGGATTTAGTCAAAGCAACAGCGGTTCATCTTGACAAGAGGCAGGTGGAAGGTCAATAGCTCTGTTGTCTTCTGGGGGGAATTTGAGATTTCCCTGCTGCTTCATTTATGTCGCCAGATGCTGCCAGCAGAAGGCAAGAGGGAGAGAGGAGCGGCCCCTAAATCCACCTTGTGCCACATGACTTTGCAGCTCCCTCACTTCCACAGGTGGTCCCTGCCCTGGACTTTGGGTTGGCCATGGCTTACACTGGTCAATAGAATGGGATGAAGTGATGGCACACTTCATCTTTTGAATGTCTACCTGCCCTCTGGTGCCTCTGCCATCACCAGGACACTGTCAGGGCAGCTTGCTGATCCCAGGAGGGGTTGAGACACCTCCAGGGAGCCCAGCCCACAATACCGACCCTGACGTTCATTGTTTGCCATTGAAGTTCTGATTCTGTTTGCTACATAGTATTATTGTAGCCAAAGGAAACTGATACAAGCCCCCAAAGGCCTTCCTCCTGGATATATCTGGGTCTGGGAAGGATGCTACAGTTGCCTGGAGCTGTGACACACTGAGACCCAAATAGCAGAGGAGGGGTTCCCTGGGGCCTCCGCGGGGATCTGGGGGTTGAGAAGATCGACGGTCCCCTGACTAGCACCTAATGATCATATGACCTTAGACAGTATCCTTGAGTCTCCGTCTCGGATTCTCATCTGTAAAATGGGAATACACGTGCTTCCCTGAGGATTGCCTTGTTAAAGGAGAGCGGCCAAGCACAGCGCCGGGACACAGTGGGTGTCGCTAAGTGTTGGTCCCTCAGCAGATGGAGTGTTTGAGGCCTCGCACTGGTTAGACTTCAGTGTGTGAGCGTGGAGGTGTGTCTTTCTGTCCGTCTGTGAGATGCTTCCTGCATCAAGGCTTGGGGCCCAAAGGAAGGCTGTTTGCCTACAGACCCGGGTCCTTCATTCAAGACCTCGAGAGTCTGGGGCCCCTCTCCTTGCCTGTGCTCCAGGGTGCAAGGGTGTGACATAAGGCTGGGAACAGGGTGGGGGGATGGGGAGGAGGGTGTCAATGGGGAAAAAAAGGAGAAACATCTGTAACAAAAATAAAATAAAATATTTAAAGATAAAAAATAAAAATAAAAAAATAAATGCCAAGTAATATGCTTTGGGATGAAAATTTTTTTTTAAATCAATAAAAACGATTTAAAAAATTAAAAAAAAAAATTTAAACAATTGGCAATTAAACAATTGGCAAAATTCCAGGACATTCTAAAAAAAAAAAAGAGGTGAAGGGAGAGTTAGACGCGGGAGGTGGGGGCACGGCCCTCGGCATGTCAATGGCCCCCTGGGCCTGCTTCCCACCTGTGACTGCAGACACGGGGAGGGGGAGACAGCGGACCGCATGGCAGAGTTTAGGACACCGCCTCCTGTCTTTGCCATCTGTGGACCAGGCCAGGCCATGGCCTCCTCACCCTGGGGTCTTACCCCACCCTGTGTCCCTGGACTCACCTGCCTGCCCCCCGTGGAAGCGGATCCCTCTGAGGTGCTTCTGTAGGCACACACAGCTGCCACCGTCCCCTTTCCTTCCCCAAGCTGGCCCTGTGACCCAGGTGGGGAATCACTGGGGTGACTCCGGAGCTCCACCCCTGACTCCAAAACTCGCCAGGAAGTAAAGGAAATGAGGCTCAAATATGGAAATCAGAAGATAATTGTATGGCCACCATTTTACTGAGCACTTACTATGTGCTAGGCCCCGGGCTAACCGTTTCTCTGCTTCCTCTCACTGGACCCTCCCACAGCCTGTGAGACAGTGATGTCAAACCTATTTTTACAGCTGAGGAAACTGAGGCTCTGTGCAAAGTCCACGGAGGACTGAGGGGAGGAGGGGGGAGAGAGGGAGGAGGGTCACTTCTGGTTGGTGGTGGTGGTGGGTGGGGCTGGGAAGACCTCAGGAAAGAGAAAAAGTTGTGGAGGAGGGTGCTAGGAGGGGAGAGGGGGAGGGGTGTCAGGAGGGAGAGAGCGAGAGCGAGCAGGTGTCCAGGAGGCGGGAAGAGCAGAGTGACACACACATGATCCTCACAGGCTGCGGCCCAGGTGGCTTTTTAACTAGAGGGCGATTTTACAGCGGAGACAGGACAAGTTGTGTTTATTCTGTTCCGCTGGAAAGAGATTCCTTTGGGCTGCAGTAATAATTGTAACAGTTTATAAAGAGCCTTTTTATTATTAATAATAGTACAGCAGGGATACTGATAGCTGCCACCTCTGTGGAATGCCTCCTCTGTCCCGGGCTCCGAGCCGGGCACTCTGTGTCCAGTGCCCACAACAATGTAGAAGGCAGGTCTTCTCAAATGAGGAAACGGAAGCACAGACCGTCCTGTAAGTGGCCCGAGAGCCACAGCAGTGAGGGACAGAACCAGTGTTACAGAAAAGCCTCAGACGGAACACCGGAGGAAGCGAAGAGGTTCCTTTATTCCAAAGTCTGGAGTTGTGGGGCGCGCCTAGCTTCATAGCGGGCTGGGCGGACGCTCTTTAGCTGCGGGAGCGGCAAGCAGCTTACAGAAGCGGGAGGCGAAAAGGTCTGGTTATCTCCTGGGAAGCAAAAGGTTATCTCCTGGGTACTTGCTTTTTCTAAACTAGAGATGTCCTTCCTTCATCACCAGGACTTGAACGCGGGTCTCCTAGCACTCAGGAAAGGCTGACAAAGAATGGTCAGAGTTTGAGCAGATGGAGAGGTCCCTCCACCTCCACTTACCCCACCAGCCCTCCTGGGGGGCCTTGGCCAGGCTCCCATTATACTGTGTGGGTGGGGTTCCTGGCTCCCTAGGACCAGTGGCTGGGCTGATCCCCTTGAAGGTCCAGCTGACCCTGCACTTGTGTTCAGGAGCTAGGGGGAGCCCCTCCGATGCCTGTTTCTCCCACCTGCCTCCTCGGGCTCCATTCTCCCAGGGTCACTGCTGGAAACCTTTCTGGGGCTTTAACAGCAGCGGGAGTTGAGCCAGGGTCACAACTGTGCTTGGAGTTCTCCCTGCACCGAGTCTTGTGCTTTTCCAAGCCAAGCAACCACCCATCCACGCACCCACCCATCCATGTACCCACCCATCCATTCACGCACCCATCCACACACCCATCCACACACCCATCCATCCACACACCCATCCATCCACGCACCTTTCCATCCACACACCCACCCATCCACACACCCACCCATCCACACACCCTTCCATCCACGCACCCTTCCATCCACACACCCACCCATCCACACACCCACCCATCCACACACCCACCCATCCACACACCCACCCATCCACACACCCACCCATCCACGCACCCTTCCATCCACACACCCACCCATCCACACACCCATCCATCCACACACCCTTCCATCCACACACCCATCCACACACCCACCCATCCACACACCCATCCATCCACACACCCATCCACACACCCACCCATCCACACCCACCCATCCACACCCACCCATCCACACCCACCCATCCACACACACCCATCCACACACCCATCCATCCACACACCCACCCATCCACACACCCATCCATCCACACACCCATCCATCCACACACCCTTCCATCCACACATCCATCCATCCACACACCCATCCACACACCCATCCATCCACACACCCATCCATCCACACACACTTCCATCCACACACCCTTCTACCCATGCACCCTTCCAACCATGCACCCTTCCACCCATGCACCCTTCCATCCACGCACCCTTCCACCCACGCACCCATTCATCTTACACATGTCCATGGAATATATTCCACGTGTCAGGTACACAGTAGTGAACGAGATAAGAGCTCAGGTTCTAGTAGGCAGACACAATGAAGAGAAAACCCTATTAATAGATACTATCAATGTAGGTGGAGGGCCAGACATAATCTGTTGGTTCTTTTTTTTTTATCTTCACCAGAGGACATTTTTCCATTCTTTGTTCAGATAGAGTGGGAGGAAGAGAGAGAGAGAAAGAGAGAGAGAGAGAGAGAGAGAGAGAGAGAGAGAGAGACATCGACATGGAAGGGCACATCAAGTGGCTGCCTCCTGCACAACCCAACCAGGGCCGGGGACAAACTGCAACCGAGGTACATGCCCTTAGCGGGAACCAAACCCGAGTCTCTCTGGACCGCAGGCCGACGCTCTAACCGCTGAGCCAAATAGGCCAGGGCCTGTTGGTTCTTCATTCCATTGCAAGGGTGAAATACTAGTCACCATTCACTGATGGCTCTCTGTGCCGGACCTTTTACTGGCTTGAACGCATTGCATCATCACAACTGCCCCATAAGGCAGGGCTGTTATACTCACTTTACAGCTGCAGAGAAGCTTGATAACTAGCTCAGGATCACACCGCTGTTATGTCAAGGATGGGAGGAAATGAAAACCCAGGTTCTCTGGACTCCAATAGCCTTCCAATACCTCCCCACACCAACCTTTGTGTGGCTCGTCCCTCCAACATACCTTCATACATGCCCTCAGTTTCTAATGCATTTTCTCCTCTTGGTGGCTCCTATCTACAGAAAGCCTACCGGAGCCCAGGCAGCACCTAAATACTATGTGTATATTATTATGTTTAATTCTCCTAAGAACTCCTCATGGTACGTATTTTACTGATAGGCCATCGGAGTCTCAGAGAGGTAAATAACTTGTCTCTGGTCACACAAATAGTAAACAATGAAGCTGAGACCAGAACTCGGCCTGCTTGACTCCAACACCTGTGCTGTTTCACCATTTCATATTGATCCTTCATCTGGTGAACTCCTACACATCCTTCAAGACCCTCTCTAAATCCAACCTCTTCATGAAGTCATCTCTGACTCTCTGAGGCACAGTTTTTCCATTTCTGCAGTCCCGGTGTCCCTTTAATGTGATATTAATTTGTGATATTTGTTTACTTATGCATCTTTCTCCAGGCGAAGCATGCCAGGCTGTACTTCATTAAAAATAACCTTGCCTCTTCCTCCAGAGACTGGGGCTCGGTGCATTTAATTTCACTTCTAATTTTAAACTAATTTAACCTGTCAGCCTATCAGTCCACTTATTTCTGCCATTAGCACTAATCCAATTAGTTTGGGGTGAGGATTCAGTAGGAGTAGAGCTGATAGAACAAGAGTTAGTTCTCAAGGTCAAGGCCAGCCCCTAGCAGTACTGTGGACTCAGCCTCCAACCACTTCCTGCCCACTTCAACACGGTCCCCTCCCCTGTGGACCCGGAGGGCTCTCTGACTATATCTTTCCCTCTTATTAGGAATACTGGCTGATAAATATTCACCCAAGTCAACGACCCTGGAACCCTTTCTTCAGGGACCTGCACTGGATTCAGAAAGAAACAAGAGTGAACTTCTCCCTGCCTGCACTTAGGGTGCCTCTTATAACCCCTTTCCTCCAGAAAACATTAAAAATTATATTTTATGACTGCATCGCTATAAAGATAAACATAATTCAGAGTGATTGAGATTCATTCCCTCCCTCCCTCCCTCCCTCCCTCCCTCCCTTCCTTCCTTCCTTCCTTCCTTCCTTCCTTCCTTCCTTCCTTCCTTCCTTCCTTCCATGCATCCCTTCTTTTTGCTTCCTCCCTTCCTTTCTTTTTTGACAGAAGTATAGTTTTACTGTGGAAAAGCTGAGTTGGCAGAGAAACAACAAAATGTTGAATCCGTCTATTTCCACTATCTAGGGGCTAGGTCCCATACACAGCCCCATCACCTCGGCCCCAGATGTGTTTCTCCCCTTCAACAACAATCATTTCCTGCCTCTGGCCATAGACCTACCATTGGCCACAAAACTGATACAACTCTTCAGGGTGACATTTCTCATGTAACTCCCAGGTACCATCTCCTACTCCCTCAGGCTCCCTCCCCTGTCTACGGCTCCTACAGTACAGTGGGTGTTGCTGACTGTGTGTAGTGGTGTTGGTGTGTAGTGGTGTCACTGTATGTAGTGGTGTTGGTGTGTAGTGGAGTTGCTGGCTGTGTGCAGTGGTGTTGCTGTCTGTGTGCAGTGGTGTTGGCGACTATGCGTAGAGTGGTCTTGGTGTGTAGTGGTGTTGCTGACTGTATGCGGTGGTGTTGCTGACTGTGTGCAGTGGTGTTGCTGGCTGTGTGTAGTGGTGTTGCTGGCTGTATGCGGTGGTGTTGCTGACTGTGTGCTGTAGTATTGCTGTGTGCAGTGGTGTTGCTGTGTGCAGTGGTGTTGCTGGCTGTGTGCAGTGGTGTTGCTGTGTGCAGTGGTGTTGCTGGCTGTGTGCAGTGGTGTTGCTGGGTGCAGTGGTGTTGCTGTGTGCAGTGGTGTTGCTGGCTGTGTGCAGTGGTGCTGCTGTGTGCAGTGGTGTTGCTGGCTGTGTGCAGTGGTGTTGCTGGCTGTGTGCAGTGGTGTTGCTGTGTGCAGTGGTGTTGCTGGGTGCAGTGGTGTTGCTGGGTGCAGTGGTGTTGCTGGCTGTGTGCGGTGGTGTTGCTGTGTGCAGTGGTGTTGCTGGGTGCAGTGGTGTTGCTGTGTGCGGTGGTGTTGCTGTGTGCCGTGGTGTTGCTGTGTGCAGTGGTGTTGCTGGCTGTGTGCAGTGGTGTTGCTGTGTGCAGTGGTGTTGCTGTGTGCGGTGGTGTTGCTGTGTGCGGTGGTGTTGCTGTGTGCGGTGGTGTTGCTGGCTGTGTGCAGTGGTGTTGCTGTGTGCAGTGGTGTTGCTGTGTGCAGTGGTGTTGCTGGGTGCAGTGGTGTTGCTGGCTGTGTGCAGTGGTGTTGCTGGGTGCAGTGGTGTTGCTGGGTGCAGTGGTGTTGCTGGGTGCAGTGGTGTTGCTGGCTGTGTGCGGTGGTGTTGCTGGGTGCAGTGGTGTTGCTGTGTGCAGTGGTGTTGCTGGGTGCAGTGGTGTTGCTGTGTGCGGTGGTGTTGCTGTGTGCAGTGGTGTTGCTGTGTGCAGTGGTGTTGCTGTGTGCAGTGGTGTTGCTGGCTGTGTGCAGTGGTGTTGCTGTGTGCAGTGGTGTTGCTGGCTGTGTGCAGTGGTGTTGCTGTGTGCAGTGGTGTTGCTGTGTGCAGTGGTGTTGCTGGCTGTGTGCAGTGGTGTTGCTGGCTGTGTGCAGTGGTGTTGCTGTGTGCAGTGGTGTTGCTGGGTGCAGTGGTGTTGCTGGGTGCAGTGGTGTTGCTGGCTGTGTGCGGTGGTGTTGCTGTGTGCAGTGGTGTTGCTGTGTGCAGTGGTGTTGCTGGGTGCAGTGGTGTTGCTGTGTGCGGTGGTGTTGCTGTGTGCAGTGGTGTTGCTGTGTGCAGTGGTGTTGCTGTGTGCAGTGGTGTTGCTGGCTGTGTGCAGTGGTGTTGCTGGCTGTGTGCAGTGGTGTGGCTGTGTGCAGTGGTGTTGCTGTGTGCAGTGGTGTTGCTGGGTGCAGTGGTGTTGCTGTGTGCGGTGGTGTTGCTGTGTGCGGTGGTGTTGCTGTGTGCGGTGGTGTTGCTGTGTGCAGTGGTGTTGCTGGCTGTGTGCAGTGGTGTTGCTGGCTGTGTGCAGTGGTGTGGCTGTGTGCAGTGGTGTTGCTGTGTGCAGTGGTGTTGCTGGCTGGGTGCAGTGGTGTTGCTGTGTGCAGTGGTGTTGCTGTGTGCGGTGGTGTTGCTGTGTGCGGTGGTGTTGCTGTGTGCGGTGGTGTTGCTGGCTGTGTGCAGTGGTGTTGCTGTGTGCAGTGGTGTTGCTGTGTGCAGTGGTGTTGCTGGGTGCAGTGGTGTTGCTGTGTGCAGTGGTGTTGCTGTGTGCAGTGGTGTTGTTGGCTGTGTGCAGTGGTGTTGCTGGCTGGGTGCAGTGGTGTTGCTGGCTGTGTGCGGTGGTGTTGCTGGGTGCAGTGGTGTTGACGCCCGCAGTGGTGTGCTGGAGGGAAGCCTGACTGCGGTGGGGTGCGGGGAGATGCGAGAAGAGGAAATGGCAGCTGCGAACCTCGCTTGGGGAAGTGTGGCTCTGAAGGGGAGGAGAGATGAGGTGGCAAATCAAAGGCATGTTTGGTTTCTTTTCTGCTCTGCTTTACCAGACGTGACTCAGGGGTGGTGCAGGGTTCCACGGGGCACATGGTTGAGTGTTCAGGCTTTGGCGTGAGCCACACCTCCCTCTTCATTCCTCGAACTTGGGCACCTTTACCTTCTCTAACCTTAGACAAGTCACCTTTCTGAGCTCCGGCTCCTTGGTGGTAAAACAGGGGTCGTAACTGTTCCTGCCATGAGGCGACTGCAGGGACTACATAAAATCATGTGTGAAGCCCTCGGCGGAGTGCCTGGCCCAGCAAAAACTCAGTAGGGTTCGCTGTCATCACAGAGGGAGCCGCCCGAAGAGACCAACCGTGCAGAAGAGAAAGGGGAGTGACGGAGCCGGTCCCAAGTTCTTGAACGGCGTCGTGACTAACAGAACCGAGAGATTCCGGCTGCCCGACGCTGGCGCCTGGCGCATCTGCCCCGTGGTCACAGAGGGTAAGGCGGGAGCTCGGGGAACCGGTGGTGTGAACTGGTTCGGGACCTGCGTGCCACTAGAGGGTTGTTTAACACGTGTCTGTGTGTAGGCTGAGCTCTGGCCACGGCCGGCTCCACGGTTTCCTGGCGGCAGGGTTTGCTGTGGCAGCTGCCGCTCATCTGAGTCTCCAGTGGCCGCCGTCACCCGGCACCGAGAACCCAAAAACTGCAAACGACCAAACTGGCTTCAATCAGGACCCAGGAGGCACCAGAAACGGGCTTTTGAAGCCAGAGACGGAAGGGCCAGGAAGTCAGGAGCAGGAGCAAAGGGAGGGATCGTGGACGTTAAGCTGAGCAAGAAAATGGAGCATCCAAGGGTAGACAGGTGGCAAAGCTTCAGGTCAACCTCCTCCTCTCCCGAGCAGCGGCCCCCAAAGATTGTTCAGTGGCTGAAGGGCAACCAACTGACTGCACAAGAGGGGTCGTGGGATCGGCCCTGCGATGAGCCGTCCCCACAACTTACACTATGAAACTTACCACCAGCCTAATCATGACTGTCCGGTGAGCGGCGTCCACCCCCGGCCCATCTGCTTCATCTTCTACTCAGGGAACAATCGAGGCTTCTAATTAAGGGTCCACTTAGGTAAGGCTCTGAACAGATTGGGGCAACATTTCTTACATTTTCTTTGAGAACCCCGGGTGAGAGGCAGTTCCTGTGGCTGAAACCATCATCTCCACCCTCAGCCCAGAGCATGGGCACCTGCCAAATTCAACAGGAAGCTGGCTGTCTGCTGCACACATGGGGTGTCAAACCATGTCAGGAGGCAACCCCCCGACCCTCCCACTAATCCGAGAAAAGGGTAAGACGGGAAAGAAGAAATGTTTGGGATCAAAAGCAAATAGACAGTTGTAAGTGGACATCCCTGCCCCCCATATCTCTATGTTCAAGAAAGTTCTTTGGTTTCAGAATATAATGGCATCTTATCAGCACTCTTTTTGAAGAATTCTCCTTTCTGAAGCTAGTTAGGTATCTGTTAGATTCAATAGTAGGCCCTTTTCTCCTTGAAGGTGTGTAATTCGAAAGGGAAGGACAGACAATTCTTCATAAAAGGTGAGAAGAATGGTTAGTTCCCCGGATAATGCAGGAGAGAGAGAGAAAGTGAAGTGGGAAAGTGCATTTGTCAGGGTACCCTGCGGAAACAGAACCAGGAGGAGATAGAGACAGACAGACAGACAGACACAGACACAGACACACAGAGATACACACAGACAGACTGACAGATACTGATTGAGAAGGTCTGGGGAAAGGCCTGACCAGCTGCATTAAAAAATGTCCCCAGGTTGCCCCGGCCGGTTTGGCTCAGTGGTTGGAGCATCGACCCGTGGACCAGAGTCCCGGGTTTGGTTCCCGCTAGGGGCACATACAAAAAAAAAGTCCCCAGACGATTTTCAGGATTTTGAGGCTGTTGGGACATACCGGATGCGCAGAGCCTCAGGCGGTAATTCTGTAATGACTTCAACTCCAAGTCCGGCTGCTGAGAAGACTAAACAAAACTCAACCAGCCAGTGGCCTAGGATGACAAAATCTTCTACCCAAGGACAATCCTCAGGTGATACTTTTTTTAGTCCCTTCCAAATCAAAAAGCACCACCTTCTGCCTCAAGCCAGGATGCTAACTCATTATGTTCACCTAGCACCTCCGTGAGGGCACAGTTTCCAGAGTATCTTGGCATCTGGACAATTCAGGTTCATCAGAAATGGCTCCGAGATGCAGAAGAGATTCAGTCTGGGAGACACTGGGATCTGGTAACAGCAGCACAACCTGGTGGGGCCACGGGCCCGGCCCCAGGCCAAGGCCTCGCTCCTGTCCTAGTGCACACTCAGGACAACACTCTTTCATGGGAATCACCCGGAGGACCGGTCAAAATGCAGGTGGCTGAGCCCTGCCCTTCGAGCTCTGGTTCCATAAGTCGGGCTCCAGGGCTGAGCGTCTGCATTTCCAACAGATTCCCAGGCGCTGCGGCTGCTCTGGGTCCCCCACTCCCAGACACCGCTTCGGGTCAATGGCCAGGACCGGATGGGCTGTGAGGCCTGGGTTGGAACCACAGCTGTGCGCTCAGGTCGCAGCCCGGATCACGGTGTGACTGGCGGGTGCAATCTTGAGGAAGTCTTTTTTTATTCATTTAATATGTTTTTATTGGTTTTTAGAGAGAGAGGAAGGGAGAGAGAAATAGAAACATCGATGTGAGAGAGAAACATCGATCGGCTGCCTCCTGCACACTCCCCACTGGGGATCGAGCCCGCAACCTGGGCATGTGCCCCAATCAGGAATGGATCCGGGAACTCTGTCCATGGGATGATGCTCAATCCACCGAGCCACACTGGCCAGGCTTGTTTGATTCAACTTTTTACATTGAGGTAATTTTAGACTTAATTTTAGACTTGTAGTCGAATTGCAAAAATAGTGCAGAAGGTCCCATATACCTTTACCCAACTTCCCCTTACGTTAACATCTTACATAACCATAAAGCAGTCATCGAAACCAAGAATTTAACCTGAGTACAAGACTATTACTAACTAGACCACAAGTTATTGAATCCCCCCCCCCACTCCCCATTTCCCCACTAACACCCTTTTCACGTGCAGAGACCCCGCCAGGCTCCCATGCTGAATTCGGCTGTCTGGCCTCTTCCCAGCTGTAAGGTGCACCGGTCTTCTTGTCTTTCCCGCGCTTGGCAGTTTTATCCTGCAGGATGTCCCTCGCTTTGTCTGTTTTCTCACGATGAGACTGAAGTTGTGTGTTACTGGGAAGGATGTCACAGAGCTGCGCCGGTCTCCGGTGGCATGTGCTACTGGTGATGTTAACTCACTTGATAAATGTGGTGTCTTCCAGAATTCTACATGGGAAAGCTACTATTTTTCTCTCTGTAATGACTAGATATTTTGTTGGAGATCCTTTGAGACTACAGATATCTTGATTCTGCTTAAACGTGAACATCACTAATTGTTTTTTAGAGAGAGAGAAGGGAGAGGTAGAGAGAGAAACATGGGTGAGAGAGAAACATCATCAGTTGGCTGCCTCTTTCACACCCCACCCAGTGGGGATCGAGCCCGAATCCTGGGCACGTGCCCTGACTAGGAATCGAACCCGTGACCTCTTGGTGCATGGGATGATGCTCAACCACTAAGCCACACTGGCTGGGCTTAACCTCACTAATTTTAGCATCCATCCGAGGACCTCTCTGGCAGCAGCTGTGACCTTGATGTTCTGAGGGCCATTCTCTATCTCCCCGCTTCCTCTATGTTTATTCATTGGAATTCTTCTGTATGGAAGAGTTGTTTGTTCTGTGGTTGAAGGTCTCTGAGGATGGAGCTGCACAGCCCTACGTTCAAAGCCCAGTGCTCTGCCGCTGGGCCCGGCTGGCATTGTAAAGGACATATCTGGGTTTGCCAGCTGCAAGGAAAGGCAACTCAGCCCGAAGAGGAAGCTGTCGCAGGATGGCTCTGAGGTTTCCCCATCTGGAGACCTGGGTCCCCTCGCTGCACACCACTCGCCCCGAGAGCTCAGCAAGGAGCGGTCCCTCCGTGCCTGTTTCCTTGTGTGAAAGACAGGTGGTTGGAGGGAGGGTCCCTAAGGGTCCTCCCAGCTCTGAGGGTTTCTGCTCTACACTTCAGTTTCATTGGGCATAGGTCTCCCCTTGTCTTCTTCATCGCCACCCCCTGTCCTCATCGTCTCCGGAAGTACTGTGTGTACACCTCTCGTATCGTATAAAAACAACAGCTATCTCTTTCTAACTCTGCTCTCACCCCCCAAATGTTCTCTCCTGCGTCTGGGAAGATGAATAGTCCTTGTTCCTGGTGTGGACATTTTAACTACTTGGGAGGTTGTGCAACTAGACTTGTTACCATCCCAGAAGGCTGACCTGAAACAGATTTGACAAGAAAAGCCAAATTTTATTTTTCTGGCCTAGAATGCCTCTCCAGCCATGGGTCTGAGATGATGCTCATCTCTCCAAAGGTGAACGTCCGGCTTCCTTTTCCTCGGAGCGTAATGAATGCCTGTTTAATTCGGCACCCCGCTCCCACCGTCCATAATGAGCACTCATGAAACCTTTGTTAATAAAATGAGGATTTATTGAGTTTTCAGTTCTAATAAATAGTCAGCCATGATCTTCGCCACGGGCCCCAAGCCCTGGTAGAAATGAAAGGGTCTCTGTGACCACGGACAGGGAAGATGCTCATGTTCTTTAGTTGCAAAGGTGAGTCTCCCCCACCGCTTTGCTGCACTTTAAAGGCCTGAAGCTGAATTTTGTTTTCTTAGCACACCGAGGCCCCAGAGACACCTTAGCCAAGCAGTCAGACTTACAAAGGAAAGAGAGGAGAAGCAAACAGCAGCGAAGTAGGTAAAGAGTAAAGCAGATGGCTGTCTTAGCCGAGGGACCACGGACAAATCTGCTCTGAAGGCAGCGGGAGCCCAGACACCTTGCCCAACACCCCTGCTGGCTCTCAGGGGGCTGGGAGGGGAGGGGGTTCCACCACGCAGAGCTCCGGGAGGAAGGTGGGACCTAAGGGTTTTTCTTTCCAAATGAAGACCAGAACAGCAGGAAATCGAGGCTTACTTACTCCACCCCACCTCAAACAGTTAAAACCTGAAGCAGGAAAGAAACCGTGTCTTGGGATGCTTTTGTGATTCATTTTTTTGGTACGTGCCCCCAGCGGAACCGAACCTGGGACTCTCTGGTCTGCAGGCTGACACTCCAGCTCCAACCGCTGAGCCAAACCAGCCAGGGCTTGTGATTCATTTTTAAGACTGAATTTAAATGTAAAGAATAAAGATAAGGAGAAAGGCATGGAGGCTTCAGCTTCCTGCGGCCCCGAAAGCTGGCTGTTCCTTGGAGCCCCAAATAGGCGATTTCTAAAGCTGGGCTTCAAGAAACCGGAAGGAGCAGCCCCGGGAAGCCAGCCACGGGCAGAGCTGAGCTGGGTGACAGTCCTCTCGCCGCCACTCTCCCCTCAGCCTCCTTGGTCCTACCTGTCCCCACTTGTCTCTGCCAGCCTGTTGTTCATGATCGCGAAGGCTCCTACCCCCCCGGAGAACTCGCTGTCCCGAGGCTGCGTGCCGGGCTGGTGCTGGCAGCCGTTGGCCGACTCGGACAGCTGCTTCTGGAGCATGGCCAGCGAGACCTTGTTGGCCGTCAGGAAGTCCTTCATGGAGATCACCTCCTCCGAGGGATGCTGTCCATCTGAGGGACGCTGCCCATCCGTGTCACTCTCCATCGCCCCATCCGTTTCTATGGAGATGTTGCCCGGCATGACCAAGTTCCTCCGTGACCGCGGGAGTCCCCTCTGACACTGTCGGCAGCACCCGCCACCCATCTTCCTCAGGATCCAGTTCACGGACTGTTTGATGAGGATGGAGATGACATTGAACAAGGAGTAGATGCAGCAGACGCCCATGAGGATGAAGACAAAGTTGGCAAAGCGGTAGAGGCCCTGGTTCTCATACATGGCATTCTGGCTGCTGACGAGGTCCCCAAAGCCGATGGTGCTGAAAGCCACAAAGCAGAAGTACAGGGAGTCGAAGTAGCTCCAGCCCTCGATGCAGGTGTACATGGCAGACGCGCAGCAGGAGATGAGGACGGAGGCCATGCACAGGATCAGCATGACGTAGTACACGGAGGGCTTCCAGCCGGCCAGGCCGCCCACCGCGCTCTTCCCCGGGGCCTTCAGGCTGTGCTGGGGCAGGGCCCGCCGTCTCCGGAGCTGTCGCTGGTGGCACGACTTCATGCTGCAGGCGATGACGGTGATCAGGCGCTCCAGGAAGAGGTTGAAGAACAGGATGGTGCTCGCACACCCAATGAGGCCGTAAAAGATCAGAAAGATCTTCCCTCCTACTGTCGCTGGGGTCGTCATCCCAAACCCTGCAGGAGACAAAAGTCAGGGAGAAGAGTGAGGGAGGTCTTTGCTGTGAATGGGGTCAGGGTCTTGGTTTCGACGTGGGTAAAGGACCTACAGACACAGTCTTACAGGAGCACTTGGTCCCTGTCCTCCGGGGAGTGGGCGGGAAAGTCTCACTCCCTTTGAAGACGCTAGGTGGAGCTCAGAGCTGAAGCCATTGTGCAAGCCAGAGGAGGCACCTGGTCCTTCTGGTGGACACAGCCAGGGCAAATGGCGTGGTGATGACGGAGTGGGCTGCCATCCCCTCCCCACTCTGCTGGACGTCCTGGTACCGTCCACAAGCCGAACAACCGTACTCAACAGACGTCGTTCAGAGCCATACAAAGGCTCATACAAAGAAAAGGCTTAAACAGACTCATCAATTCATTCATTCCACAAACCTCAGTGCCGCTCCGAGAATGAGGGACAGAACTGTGGAAGAGACAGGCTGGTCCCTGCCGGCGGGCGCTCTCGCCTAGGCAGGCTATTGCTATGCTGTGTGGTAAGTGTTACGCTGGAGGAGGTACAGGATCCAAGGGAGCTGCTTAGAGGGGAGCCCGTTTCAGATATGGGGTTCTGGGAAGACTAAGCAGGGAGACTTGAAAGTCAAAGAGAAGTTAGGTAGAAGAGGAGTTGTGGCTGGTGTGGCTCAGTTGGTTGAGCTTCGTCCCGTGCACCAAGAGGTCGCAGGTTTGATTCCTGCTCGGAGCACACTCCCGGGTTTCGGGCTCGATCCCCAATAGGAGACATACAGGAGGCAGCCGATGTTTCTCTCTTTCAAAAAAAAATTTTAAAAGGAAAAGAAAAGGAGAGTGTGTGTGTGATGTGATGGTGGGGGTGGGGATGGTGGAGGTGATGGTGGGGGTGGGGGTGGGATGGTGGGGGTGGGGATGGGGATGGTGATGGTGGGAATGGGGGTGTGATGGTGGGGGTGGGGATGGGGATGGTGATGGTGGGGGTGGGGGTGGGATGGTGGGGGTGGGGATGGGGATGGTGATGGTGGGAATGGGGGTGTGATGGTGGGGGTGGGGATGGGGATGGTGATGGTGGGAATGGGGGTGTGATGGTGGGGGTGGGGATGGTGATGGTGGGAATGGGGGTGGCATGGTGGGGGTGAGGATGGGGATGGTGATGGTGGGGGAGATGCTGAGGATGGCGCTGTTTCAGGCAGAGAAGCATCAGCTGCTAGCATATGCAGAGTTGAAAATTTGCTCAGTGTTTTCTCATCTTTATTATTATTATTATTTTCCAATAATCATGCCTCGGATAAACCTCATTGGCTATGATACTGCCATTGCACAAAGCTTATTATTATTATTATTTTTAAATATGTTTTTATTGATTTTTTAGAGAGAGAGGGAGGGAGAGAGAAATAGAAATGTCTATGTGAGAGAGAAATATCGATCAGCTGCCTCCACACCCCGTACTGGGGATCGAGTCTGCAACCTGGGCATGTGCCCTGATGGGGAATTAAACTGGGACCTCTCAGTCCACGGGACGATGCTCAATCCACTGAGCCACACTGGCCAGGCACATTTTCTCATTTTTAAACGAAATTCTTCCAAGGTACACCTCATGCTCTGGAAGTGAAAACTGAGACGTGGGTTGATAAAATATAAAATGTCTCTCTTGCTTTTGTCTTTTCCTATTCACAGTTCCCACCTTCTTGATCTTTCTACCCACATGCATAGACATGTTACTAAGAATACCGACTGCAGGACAATGGATGTCACTGAGAAAAATGAGAAGTAGGAAAGACAGTAGTGATACACCTGCCCAGAATCAGAAGAGAGCTTTCTGGTGTAGCACAAGACTCAAATGGGCCCGTGTTTTCTTTTCCAAAACCTTCCTGTCCCATCCCAGAGGTGACAAGTATTCCCCTCTTGGGGAGCAGCGGCAGGAGTTGGTAGAGGAGCTCTTGGCCATAGGTCATGGCAATAGTGGACTGAGCACCTGTAGGTTCAAGCGTCTGCGTAGGGGTTTGGGGGACACAAAGATGACCTGCACAAGGTCCTGGACCTCAGGGAGCACAGCGTCCAGGCTGAGACAGACAAACTGCCGTGTACATCAAGGTACCGTGAGTCAAGGGCCAGAATCAAGGTGAGAGGGGGCTGCCCTGGCTTCAGGTCCTGACTGCGGCCTGGCCGGGCGGAGTGGCCGGCGCGTGTGCGTGGGTGCTGGAGCCCGTGCACGAGCCGGGCGGACTGATTTCCCAATGAGTGAGGTGTCTAGTGATTTCTCGACAGGTTCCAGGGATTTAAAATTTCTAGATTCTATCTTCTTTCGTTTTAAAGAAAGGATAACCCATGACTTTTGATTACCTACTGTATTGATGAATCCCTGCCATCTTTTCAACCAGCAAAAACGACAGAAAGGGGGCAGAGGGTGGTGTTCAGGGCAGCAAAGGCAGACAGCCTCCTCATGTCTGCAGCTGGAGGTGTTTCAGAGCTTTTACTTCTCAGACCTTAGAAGTGTGTAAGCTAAGCTTGCAGGCCTTTGCATAACAAGCCTCTGTTTTCTTGAGCTCATAACACTGAGCATTGAGGACACCCTGGATTGAGAATAATAAGCCTCAGGGTCCCCCCGGGTGGAGGAAAAGGACACAGGCATGATCCAAGGCCTGTCCTCTGTTGGGTGTCGCTGACTCCTCACACCCACGCTGGGAGCTGGGTGTTAATTTCTAGTTTATTGGTCTCCTTGGACGAACGAGGGAAAAGAAGAATACAGTAAGTTGCCTAGAGGTGGAAAGCCAGAATCAGGACCTAGATTTCTCTTGTCACCCAGGCCTGCGCTCTCTCCACCCGACTGCTGAGTGAGTGCAAGCTACTGGCAGGTGTGGACACGGAGTAGAATTGGGGGAGGGGCATAACCAAGCGTTTGTCGGTCCATGCTTTACCCTGACACCCAGACTGCAGGGGCTGCCAACTCTAGTACCAAAATCAGGAGACTGTCATCAGAAGCTAAAATCCTACAGCCGTTTCTTACTAACACATACATTCCAAAATTTCACATGCCTCTTCCAACAAGTGACGTAAAGAAATCACTTTAAGACCCTGTTATACTCCATGTGTTTCGGTCTCCCTGTATTTCATAGGCACGCAGCTGAAACGTTGTCACAGGTGGTGCTTCTCAATACACAATTGATCCCCTGGGCTCCCAGCCTGCGGCCATCTGATTCGTGTCCAACCCGAGTCCGGGAGCAGATGGGCCTGCCGATGGGGACCAAAGGCACACAGGTTTAGTTCGGAAGCCAAGGAAGGTCACCTGGTGGTCTGCCCCAGTCCAGCTCTGGTGAACCACTGCAGATCTGTTTTATGTGACCGTAACACCTACGCAGCTCCCTGGTGTCCTTGGGGCCAGGGGTGAAGCAACCAGGGACTCCCGGGTCCCAGTCAACCCCAAAAGAGCCCTCATGGAGACCAAGAAGAGAGGACAGCAGGCCTGCGGTCTCCCAGCCTTGCATGGGTATGCTGTCCACTGCATACTCTTTTTTATCCTCACCTGAGGACTTTTTTGCCTTTATCTTCAGCTAGAGTGGGAGGGAGGGGGAGAGAGAGAGAAACATCGATGTGAAAGGGACACACCGATTGGTCGCCACCCACATGACCCCAACCAGGGCCAGGGACAAACTGCAACCAAGGTACGTGCCCTTGGTGGGAACCCGGGACTCTCCGGTCTGCAGACCGACGCTCTAACCACGGAGCCAAACTGACCAGGGTTCCACTGCATATTCTTTTTTTTGTTGTTGTTACAAATGTTTCTTTTTTTGCCTCATTGGCACCCCCCTCCCCATCCCCCCCACCCTGTCCCCGGCTTTGTTGTCCATGTCCATTATGCATACATGCATATAAGTTCTGTGGTTTATCTCTTCCCACCCCCCACCCCCTCCTCTGAGGGATGTCAGTCTGTGCCCTACTTCCATGTTTCTGGGTCTACCGTATTCCTCAGACTGTTATGTTCATTATATTCCATTCCACTGCATATTCTTTAAAAAAAATTTTAGGTAAAAAACATAAAAGCGTTGCATTCTGATATTTTACACACACACACACAAAGGCAGAGAGAATACTGTAATACACCCTCATTTCCCAGTTCTAGCAATTGTCAACGTTTCTGCCAATCACGTTTCTGCTATCCCAGCCCACCACCTTTATTTACCAGAGTCTTTTAAAGTAAATCCCCAAAAGTTCCATTTCGCCCATTAACAGCAATGCATCTGTAACTGACAAGGACCTGATGCTCCCAAAGTAACCACTATGCCATTATCATGCCCAACAAAATTACATGATTTCCTTAACCCCAAATAATACCCAGTCCGTACTCAAGTTTCTCCAAATGACGTCTTTACAGGTCATCTGTATAAATCAGGTCCTAACAAGGTCCATGTATTTCATCTTTTTAGTCTCTTATTTGTTAATGGTCTCCCCTCCCATATTTTATGCTATTGATTTGTTGGGTAAATGTGTCCTATAGACTTTAATCATGATTATTTTCTAGAATCGTTTGAAAAAACAAAACAAAAAACCCAAATGTGTCTTCTGCGAGCGCTCTCTGGGGCAGTAGCACACCTCAGTGCACGGGGACACATGAACTGTCTCCCCCTTTTTGTTTTTTAATCCTCACCCAAGGACATTTTTCGATATTTTGTTCAGATAGAGTGGGAGGGAGGGAGAGAGAGAGAGAGAGAGAAACATCGACGTGAAAGGGACACATCGAGTGGTTGCCACCCACACAAACCAACCAAGGCCGGGGCCAAACTGCAACCAAGGTACGTGCCCTCAGCGGGAACCGAACCCGGGTCTCTCCAGACCGCAGGCCGACACTCTAACCGCTGAGCCAAACCAGCCAGGGCCACGTGAACTGTCTCGAAAGCAATTTGGGAACATGTATCACATATCTTAAAAATACATCTTTCTTCCTGTTTTTTTATTTTACAAATATAGCCCTAAAAATATCAGAAATGTGACTAATTATGTACCTTGATGTTCCCCATGTCTTTACTCTCAATAATGAAATCTTCAGCAACCTAAAAATAATAGGGAGATTATAATCTGAAATACAACAGGGAAAGGACTAAATAATCTAGCCATTAAAATGAACCCATCAAAATTATACATACAAAAAGTCTTTTCTTTTTTTAATCCTCACCCCCGGATATGTTTTTATTGATTTTAGGGAGAGAGAGAGAGAGAGAGAAAAACATTGATGTGAGAGAGAAACATTGATTGGTTGCCTCCGGTACTCACCCTGACCAGGGATCAAACCGGAACCCTTTCTGTGTGCAGGACAACACTCCATCCAACCGAGCCATCCAGCCAGAGCCAAAGAACTTTTAATTATTGGAGAAACTGTTAAACGGAAAGAAGCACAGCCAACGTGTGTCTGCATAATGACTCAGGCCTGGTACATGGGGCATCCTTATTAAATATTCATCCCCAGAACCGGATGAAGGACTACACTGTAAAATCTGTCGATGCAGCACTATATACTGTAGCAGTTAAGATGCTTTTGGCTGCCAGTAACAGCAAGTCCTAAATTGAGGAGGCTTATACATGAAGGGGATGTATTACCTCATAGAACATGAAATTTGAGCTAGGGCAGCTCCGGGATGGTTCGTCTTGGGGGGGTGGGTGGAGCTTTAGAACATGATCTGTGAACCAAGACCATTGCCCCTTTCTGGCTCTGACCCCGTCAACATGTCAGCTGGTTCCCCTCATGCCAACAGCTTCTGGCGTTACTGCCCCACACATCAATGTCCAGAGCCAGAAAACGCTGTCTTCCTGCCTCGTGTGTATGTCTTTATAAGAACAGAGAATCCGTCCCAGAAACCAGGTGGCAAAATTCTTATTATTTGTCATTATCCAGCATCAAGTCTCATGGCCACCTCCCAGACAAGGATCTCCAAGAAGAATGGGTTTCCCTATAGACAGGTTGGAGTTTACCTTAGTCCCTGGGGGAAGAGATGGAGCCTAGAACATTCAACGTCTGCCACACACTGATGCAGAAAAAAAGAACATAAAGGGAAAGAGACACAATTCTTCATCAGGTTATTTTAGGGGTCATGATAATATGGGTGATTTAATTTTTTCCTAACGCGCTATATCTTTCCTTACTTTTAAACTGAAAAAAAAGAAAAGTTTAAATATTCTGGAAAGTCTCCTCAGGTTGCAGGCACAACTCTGTCCAGAAGAACCCTCTTGATTCATTCTTCTCAAAGTTTGACTTGCACAAACTTTTTTCATAATCTTTTTGATTTGGAAATTTTAAGTTTCTTTGTGTGGGTTGAAACTATATAGACATTTACAGGTTTCTTTTTTTTTTTTTTTTTATCCTCACCCGAGGATATTTTTCCATTTTTTGTACAGATAGAGTGGGAGGGAGAGAGAGGAAGGGAGAGAGAGAGAGAAACATCAACGTGAAGGGACACATCGAGTGGCTGCCACCCGCACGACCAACCAGGGCCGGGGACAAACTGCAACCGAAGTACGTGCCCTTAGCGGGAACCGAACCCGGGTCTCTCCGGACCGCAGGCCGACGCTCTAACTGCTGAGCCAAACTGGCCAGGGCCATTTACAGGTTTCTTAAAAGACTCTCCAATTTAATCGGGGGAGGGGAAAGAAGGCAAGGATTATTCTTGTGGCAGGGGAGGGGGTTCCAATGACTGAAGACTTGAGGTCTCACCAGCACACTGCCTTTACACGTATTATGGAACCACAACTGTTCGAGCCGAGAGGGAATTCACAGACTTCTAGTTCAAGCTTTTTTGGGTTACAGGTGGGGAAACTGAGGCACCAAGAAGCCAGGTAATCTTCATAGGAGTGGAGGCTTGGCCTGAATCCAGGGTCCCATCCAGCCACCGTCCTTCACTCTTGTTGCCTGTGGTAAGTCGTTTCTGAAGATGACTTCGAGCACGTTGCTCCCATGTCTGTAAGTACCTGCTGTCCCTCCCATTGACAGAGGAAGCCTGTTTCCCTTCCCCTGGAGTCTTGGATGACCTTGAGACTTGCTCTGATCCACAGAATGTGGTGGAGGTGATGTCACACCAGTTCCAGGCCCAGGCAGTAAGAAGCCTAGCAGTTTTGTCTTTCTCTCTGGACGCCCAAACCACTGCGTAAGAAGTGTGACACTCAGCTGGGGAGAGAGGCCCAGCCCCCCCCAGCCATTCCAGTCCCAGTCAAGCCCAGCTGAATGTACTTGCAGGAGTGATGCCAGCTGATAATGTGTGGGGCCAAAGAACTAGCAGCTGGCCCAGCAGATCTGCAGAATTGTGAGAAATGTCCATGGTTGTTATTTAAGCCACTACTCTGGGGAGGTTTGCTATGGAGCAATGGATGATGAAATGTCTTCTCTCTGGGACTTGCGATTTTTTTCAACAAGTATCTCTTCTCCCCTCTATTTTACTGTCTCTCTAGCTCCTCCCTCCTTTCTTCATTGATGGTTGGGTACAAGGGACCTAAAGGAGCTTCAAGAGAAGGCCTGCAAGGAATTTAGGATTTAACAGAAATTCCATCTGTGAATCAAGAAGCTGTTGAACCTGCTTCATGTTCAGGAACAGACACCACTGGGCACTGGAGGGGTGGAATGAAGAGGGCATTTCTACTGTTGGTATAGATTTGGGTTGTTTCCAGTTCGGGGCTATTATGAATCACATTTTTACAAACATTGTGGAACATGTCTTTTGGTGAACATATGTACACATTTCTCTCGGAGACATACACTTATGAGTGGAATTGCTGACTCACAGGATATGTGTATGTTCACCAACATCTGAGAGCTCCAGCGACTTCGTACTCCTGCCAGTATCCTAGCCATTCTGGTGGGTACCCAGTGGTTTGAACGAGCATTTCCTTGATGCCTATTGAGTCGAGCCTCTTTTCCCATGATGCGTAGTTGTCTGGACATCCTCCTTAGCACCTGTTTAATTATTTTCCTGTCTTCGTGTTGACTTCTAGGTGACATGGGACAAAGCTCTCTGCCTGGAGTGCCAGGTTTGCCCAGTGAATTTCCCATCTCTTTCACACAGGAGCATTGGGTGCCTCACTTATATCTTGCCAACTGTTTGGCCAACTTTATATCTTGCAAGACACTTCTTTTTCAATGGAGAATTATTTCCAACATTTCTTATGTTAGCCATCACACCCTCGGGTGTAGACTTGATAATATTTACAGTGCTTGACAGCCACCTCTAGGGAACAGATTCCAGACCCCCATTGGCAGCTAGCTGCTCGCCTGTGAGGTCCACACTGATGTTAACGTGCACAGGCACACAGCTCACTGGTTTGTAGGAAAGCGCTCGTAGTGAGTGACTGCTCAGACTCGTGTAACACCAGAAAATGCCCATGTTAACGCCCTGTCAAGATTTTCACTTGCAAACCAGGGTTTGCACCTTATGATGGGAAGCCATAGCTGTGCACCCAATGCTGACATGCTCTGTAGAAAATGATTTCCATTCATTTCACACTTGAGCAATCCCTGTACACCAGTAAATCTAGGCTGATGACTCAAAATCCTTTTTCAAGACCTTATAAAACTTTTAAAAGTCCTTGCCCCACCCCAAACACCGCGTGTTGGGTTCTGCAAGACAGAATTCTGCCAATAAACACAACTCCCTTTTGGCGCAATGGGATATCACACTGTGCCGTGTTTGTGTTCGCCATAATTTCCTTATATGAACTAAAACAAAGTAATCCTGCGAATTAATAAAATCAAGCTTAGAATGTCTCTCCTTTGGCCTGGTTCTTCCTTCACAACCTGTTGTAGCACAAGAGAACCGAGAGACCACCAGAGCCAAATTAAAGCCAAATAGAGAGCAAAGCCAGCCGGCGACTGATCCCGAGTTCTCGGAGACCAGCCCTGGGGCCTCCAAATGCTGTGGTGCGACAGAATCAAAGAAAGACCACTAGAGATTTGAGGTCCAAATAAGAGCCATTTATTAGCTGGCTGGCATCTGATTCCGAACACCCCTGTGACAGTCTTCGGAATCAGCACTGATATGCTTTATTACATGCCTTTTACACCTTAGAGCAAATAAGATCTTTTTGATATAATGCCCAGGACTACAACAATGCTGTATAGAATTAGTTTGCCCTGCAGATAACAGGCACACCCAGGCGCACCCAGGAACACCCAGGTATTTCAAGGCACCTTGGGTCACACTTAGCCCCGAGCTGCACAAACACAATACAAGCCTGATTCCTTGAGATTGTGGGGGAGGCCGAGTCTCTGACTCAAGACCTCCAGGCTCCATGGACTCTGTCAGACACAGAGCCGGCTCCCAACAATTCCTTGGTTCAGGGAGTATTCCAATTTACTGAGGTTATTTTGACTAAACAGGTTCAGCTAGAGGGCACACAGTGACTTTCCCAACCATCACTTATGAAGCAGTACAATAATTTACCAATCATCAGTTATGGGGTTATAAACATGCCAGCACAAATCGACCACTGGGAAGTTCCCGAGAAAGACCAGCGGGCTGTAAACGGGCCTTCTCGGGCCGCCGTGGGTTTTCCTCACAGTCCAGCACTAGTCCCTGGGGTCCGGGTCCCGCACAAGTGCTGACCCTCTCTGGGTCTTAGGACAAGACCACCTGACTGTTTAGTTCGGCTCCTCGAGGCAGGCAGAACAGCATCACGAGGGTGCCGACAGTGACCAGTCGCACGTATGGAGCACTCCCTCCGAGCCAAGCCCTGCGCTTGCTTCACACGAAACCACTTCTTCAGTCTCACGCCAACCTTGTGAGTAGAAATCTGAAGACAGAGAGGTTAAGAAACTTGCTCAAAGGCACCCAGCTAGCTAATTTGGGCCTGGGTTCCAGTTCAGCCGATTAATAACCTAGGTGCGTGATGGTCACAACTTATTCTGGTTGTCCCTTTGGTACAATGAGGGTAGCATGGCCCAGATGAGCTCCCAGGACCTTCAAATTCCAATATTCTGTGATTCATGTGTGCTGGGCACAAATCTGAGCGCATTCTATGTATTCGATCACCCCAGGACTCTGGGGAGACTCGCCTTGGGTGTCCACAGCTCTTCTACAGGCCAGGCGGGGCAAGCTATCGTGCACCGGAAGAAAAGTTCTCTGTGTAGCATTTCTCAGCTACGATGACATCACAGCCTGATTTAAAGCATTTCATAAGGCACCAAGCAGGCCGAGGGGAAATATATCCCCTCTATACCTGAGCTATTGTTCTGCAGAACTTATGAGTCCTTCCTGAAGTTAAGAATATTTTTGGAACTTGCCATTTCTCTCATTTTGTTAACAGTAAAGCATCTTTGACAACACTATGAAATCATATATAGTCAAGTTTTAACTATTTCCCTGGTAACCTCTGAACCAGTCTCTTTAGCAACAGATTATAAGTAAAACATAAATGACTGCTTATCCTAACTATGAAAGTTGAAAACTTGAGTGTGACAAAGAAGAGTTCTTTGAGTCATGGGCTTTGTCACAAGCCACAGGCATTTTTATTCTACTCAGAAGGCAACAAAAATCGGCCTCCGGGGACTCGGAAGACGCCAGCTTCCGAGGGGGAATTTGCAGACTGCTTCTCGAGAAGTTCGCTGGCGGCAGGGGGCATTTAGCTCTGCGTTTCGGGCTTTCTCCAGCCCTTTCCTCCTCACAAACATCAGCTAGTGTGGTGGCTGAAATAAACAGTCATTATTTCTCACTTTGCTCGCATTTAATGGGGGGCGGAGAACAAGGTACTCATCTCAAGTAGGTGTTCCAATTCCAGAGCTACTTAACTTCTAAATCGTGAAACTACTCCTTAAAAGCCAGCACCTATAATTATGTTCTCTCTGGAGCTCCATTGTCCTCCGCCAGACTGCGAAGAAACGAAGAAACGGTCTGGTTAAGTAGAGTGTTCCCACAAGGCCCGCAGGGGACTGGTGAGAGGTGCCTTTTCTTCGGCCGCGTGAGATCTGGCTGCGGGGCATGGGGAGGAATCATGGAACTGTCCCCGTGTGCCCGTGGCTCTCAGCCACCTTCTCCACACGCTCCCTCTCCCCCGGCAGCCTCGGAGCACCAGTGGGATCCCAGTGCTCCCAGAAATCCAGTTTGAAAGCCAATGTCCTGGTGAACTTCCGTGGCTCTCGTCGTGGACGGTTTTACTCAGGTGTGTGATGTTGGGACAAGAATGAAGCGTGGCCTGGGCAAGCTACGTGACGGATCATATCGCACTGAAGAAATAAATGTGCTGCCCTGGCCGGTTTGGCTCAGTGGTTAGAGCATTGGCCTGGGGTCCAGAGAGACCCAGGTTCGGTTCCCGCTGAGGGCATGTACCTCGGTTGCAGTTTGTCCCTGGCCCTGGTTGGGTCGTGCAGGTGGCCACCACTCGATGTGTCCCTTTCACATCGATGTTTCTCTCTCTCTCTCTTCCCCCCTCTCCCTCCCATTCTATCTGAACAAAAAACAAAAATATGTCCTCGGGTGAGGATAAAAAAAAATAAAGATTAAAAAAGAAAAAGAAATAAATGTGCTACTTATAATATCATAATCTATGTTCTTCCAGCTTGTATCTCTTCTCTACAAATGCATGGCCTTTCCTATGCATTATGAATTAAATGTTCCTGACCGCCCCCCCCCCCCATTCATATGCTGAAACCCTACCCCTCAATGTGATGTATTAGGTTAGGAGGTGGGCCTTTGGGAGGTAAGTAGGATTAGGTGAGGTCATGAGGGTGGAGCCCTCGTGATGGGATTAGCACCCTTGTAAATCATCGGAGGTTTTTCTCCCTCTGGGCTCTCTGCCATGTGCCGGCAGAACAAGAAGTCAGCAGTCTGCAACCCGGAAGGGCTCTCACCCCGAACCCAACTGCCCAACTGCGCTGGCCTCTGATCTCAGACTTCCAGCTTCCCGAACTGTGAGAAATAAATTTCTGTTCATCATTAGTCACCCAGGCTGTGGTATTTGTTATTGCAGCCTGAGCCAAGACAGCATGTTACTATTGCGCCATGTACCTGACGCTACCTCGAGTTTCCTAGAAGTAGTCAGCACACATTCTCGTTTGCTATGAAGACCAGCTCTAGGGAACCAAAGCTCTCTATAAAAAATCAGGTTTTCCTTTCCCTTTCTCCCTTCGCTTCTAGTTCCTTCCCTCTCTCCCATTTCTTTAAGTCTCTAGAGACCCACCACTCAAAACTTCTTGTTTTTAGAGGCACCTTCTGGGCTGTATCTAAATGAATCACTGCTCTGTAATAAACTATTCTTCGCAGGGGCCCTATTGGGCCCTCTCCTTAAAGACATTTAATTTTGATATTACTAGTTCTGGAAAGCAGTCATAACTTTTGCCCAAAGCCAGCAGAGAACCCATTGCAGAGAGCCCTGTGAGGCTCATGGCACAGATGGAATTAGTATAATAATTTAACTGCCAGAGGAAATGTTAGAAAATATAACAGCAGTATTTCAGCTGGTCACGGGGAAAGGAAGGGCTGACTCACTGGGCCTTCTCCCACCGAAGGCACAAACACGGAAGACAAACCCCTTCCCTGGAGTCTGGCTGCTAACCTGAATGCGGTAATTAGTAAATTACTTTTTTTAAAAAAAAGGAAACATGAAATCTGAGCCCAAGAATGAGTTCAAGGCACCCAGGTTCACCCAGAAAGAGATGTGCTTCTTGTCAGTCACACTGCTGATGCTGGGCGGGGTTAGAGTTCCCGGCAAAAACCTTGGCTGGAGAAGGGCAAAGTCACTGTCACCCACGGGGGACGGAGGGGAACGGGCAGCTGGACATTCAGACAAAAGGCCTCGGAGAGAAGGCTGCGCACCCTGACCGGTCCCAGAGGCCCTCCCAGCTCCGTGTGCTGTCACTGCAGTCTGTCGGGAGTTAACACGAGGGATTGTCTCCGGATGACGTCATTTCTAGTTTTATTGGCCAAACAGGCTCTCCAATAAAAGTTGACCTCATTCGCCCTTTCCCCCTTTAAAAACGTCCTGTCCTCTACCTTTCTGTCCTCGCCAGCGCGCAGCTGCAGCGTTCCTTCTCCTTGGCAGGTCGCCTGTGCTCCTCATCGCTTACTCGTTCATTCGACACACATGTACTGAGTGCGCACCACGGCCGACACCGCGGGACTGTCGGTGAATAAGACATCGCCTCTCAGCCGCCTTCAGCTCTGTTCTCCATCATTTTCTGTTTCATTGCCCACATTTTCCACATCTGTCTTGGACTTCTCATCTCTTCTTTGGTGAATTCCTATTCAGGTCTAATCCATTTTCCTATTAGAGTAGTGACTGTTTTTCTTACTGATTTGTGAGAGTTCTTCATATATATATATTTAAAATTATTTATTTATTTATTTATTTTAGAACCTGCCCCTAGCGGGAACCGAACCCCGGGACTCTCTGGTCCACAGGCCGACGCTCCAACCGCTGAGCCAAACCGGCCAGGGCAGAGTTCTTCATATTTGAAAAAAAAAATTAATTTGTCTTTTACGTATGGTGAAATATTTTTCCCAATTTATGCTTGTCTTTTATTTTTACATAAATGTTTTGCTGCTATGCCGAAGTTGAATTTTTATGTAGGCAAATCCATTAATTTCTTCTTTTGTGGCCTTTGGCTTTAGGACTCAAGGAGAAAATAGTCTTTCCTCACCTCAGGAATATTACTAGTATTCACTCATGGTTCTAATTTTCATTTATTAAAAAAAATTTTTTTTTTATTGCTTCTAGAGAGAGAGGAAGGGAGAGGGAGAGAGATAGAAACATTGATGAGAGAGAATATCCTCCTGAATGCCCCCCACTGTGGATCTGGCCCACAACCTGGGCATGTGCCCTGACCGGGAATTGAACCGGTGACGTCTTGGTGCCTGGGTTGACGCTCAACCACTGAACCACACCAGCCGGGCCATGGTTCTAATTTTTAAAACAATGTATGATTTAATTTCTCTTTAACTATAGGGATATAACATTTAAAAAATTGTTATGCTCAACACCATTTTTTAAATTTTTATCCTCACCCGAGGACATTTTTTTTTTTGCATTTATCTTCAGATAGAGCAGAAGGGAGAGAGGGAGGAAGAGAGAGAGAGAAACATCGATGTGAGAGACACATCAAGTGGTTGCCACTCACACAACCCCAACCGGGGCCAGGGACAAACGGCCCTCAGCGGGAACCGAACCCAGGACTCTTTGGTCTGCGGGCCGAAGCTCTAACTGTTGAGCCAAACTGGCCAGGGCTCAATACCACTTTTAATTGAACATTTTTATTGAGATAATTGCAGATTGCTAGGCAATTGTAAGAATACAGTGAGTTTGTTTATATTTTACCCAGTTTTCCCTAATGGTAATATTTTGCAAAACTACAGTGTAATATCACCACAAGGAGATTGACACTGAAGCTGTCCACCTGTCTTGCATTTCCCGATCTATTTGCACTCACAGGTGTGTTCATTTTGCTGCATGTGTGGGCTTGCAGCATCATTTAAAAACAGTCCCTTTTTTCTCTACTCTCTTGAACTGTCACTTTTATCAGAGGTGAAGTTCTTACATTTGTTTCTGTATTCTGGATTCTGTTCCATTGTTCTGTCTGTCCATGCCGAGACAGGTACCAAAAACATAAAGTTCTCTTTAATATCCATGAAGACTCTTCCCTCTTCCTTCCCCACTCCTCTCTTCCTCCTCGCTTCTCCGGTTTCTTTTCAAACCTTCCCTAGTCCATTTCATGTTGTTTTCCTGGTGAACCTTAGAATCATCCGGCAGAGTTCCAGAAAAGCTGTCTGCATTTTGACTGGGGTTGCCTCATATTTAGAGGTTCATTTGTGGAGAGATCACATGCTTAGCAAACTGAGTTTTCCCACCAGGACCACAGTACACCTGTCTCCACGTACAGAACTCTACAAACGAGCCCTAGTGACGCCTGTAACTCCTCCCTAGGAATCCTGCACCAAGTGGTCCGCTGATGGACTCCTGTTTCGTGACTTTTATAAAAGATGACGTGATTGGCCCTGGCCGGTTTGGCTCAGCGGTTAGAGCGTCGGCCTGCGGTCCAGAGAGACCCGGGTTCAGTTCCCGCTAAGGGCATGTACCTCGGTTGCAGTTTGTCCCTGGCCCTGGTTGGTCGTGCGGGTGGCAGCCACTCGATGTGTCCCTTTCACATCGATGTTTCTCTCTCTCTCTCTCTTCCTCTCTCCCCCTCCCACTCTACCTGAACAAAAAATAGAAAAATGTCCTCAGGTGAGGATAAAAAATAAAAAAAAAGATGATGTGATTGAAGTCTTTCCCTCCACCACATTTATTTTTTGGTTGCTTGTTTTATTATCAATTTTTCAGTTGTGTTAAAACATACATAACATGAAACTTGCCATCTTAACCATTTGAAAGTGTATAATTCAGTGGTATTGAGTATAAGCACATGTTTGGCTTCGTTTACTTAGCATAAATTTTAAGGTCCATCCATGTTGTAGCATGTATCGGAATGTCTTTCTTTTTTGTGGCTGAATAATATTCCATTGTACGTATATGTTTTGTTTTGTTTGTTCATTCACTGTCAATGAACATTTTGGTTGGTTCTGTCTTCTGGCTACCGTGAATAATGCTGCTACGAACAGTGGTGTACACGTATCTATTTGAGTCCCTGCTTTCAATTCTTTTGGATGTATACCCAAGAAGAATATTCAGCATCTTGCACAACTGGTTATTAGTGGCATGCAACATGAGGAAGGTATAGCTTTTCTAATTAGAAAATCATACGAATACCCTCTTGCCCTCTTTCAAGAAATAACCCCAAACAAAACCAAAACAAACATCCCCATCATTCAAGGTACTTGCCAAATGACTTGCCTGCTCCCCCAGCCCCTGACCCCACTGTGATCGGTATCGATAAAACTCGTGCTCCTTCCTAGACTGTGAGCTCATCACATACCAGACACCCAGAACTTTAAGATTTCACTGTTAGTAAGAAATAGGTTTTTCTTATTTCTCCGAATGAGTTTCTTTGCAAAGGCAGAAGGGAGCAGTTAGAGTAGGTGCAGCAGAGAGACTCAACCTTGCTACAATGACTTGAGGCCAAGCAAGCAGGAGAATTTATCTAAAGTGGCAAGTTGTCCCATCACTGTTTAGGTATTTGTCGATGGCCTGGTGGCTCACTGGGAATATATTTCTCTTTTGCTGTCCCCACAAATAATTTCTCTTTCTAAACAGGGTGTTCTTATCTTGCTCTGGCCCGAGGGGCTCCGTTGGATTCCTGATCAGCAGTTCTTTGTATTGTCAGGTTTTAAGCTCCTTAAAAGCAGAGTCTTGTCCTGTAACCTCTGCGCGCGTGCGCACACACACACGCTGGCTGAAATCATCGAGGCTGTCTGACCCCGACACTTTCCCCAGGACACTCAGCTAGAAAGGGATGCAGGGGGCATTTGAACCCAAGCAGTTTTTGATCATTGTCTTAACCTTGAGCAAATGGCTTGGTTTCTTCATCTGTAAAACAGGATAATAACAATACCTTCCTCATAGGATTTGTGTGAGGATTAAATGACCTAATATAGGTAAAATGCCAGAATGGTGCCTTAGAGTTCAAAGAGTTAGCCCTTTAAAAGGGGCAGCTATTGCCCTGGCCGGTTTGGCTCAGCGGTTAGAGCGTTGGCCTGCGGTCCTGAGAGACCCGGGTTTAGTCTCCGTTAAGGGCATGTACCTTGGCTGCAGTTTGTCCCCGGCCCTGGTTGGGTCGTGTGGGTGACAACCACTCAATGTGTCCCTTTCACATCGATGTTTCTCTCTCTCTCTCTAGCTCCCACTCTATCTGAACAAAAAATGGAAAAAAATGTCCTCAGGTGAGGATAAAAAATAAATAAATAAATAAAAGGGGTAGCTATGCACTAGCTGGATGGCTCAGTTGGTTGGAGCGTTGTCCCATACACCAGAAGGTGGTGGGTTCGATTCCCAGTCAGGTCACATACCCAGGTTGCAGGTTTGATCTCTGGTCGGGGACATATGATCAATGTTTCACTCTCACATCAAAGTTTCTCTCCCTAAACATAAACTTAATACATAAATAAAAGACCCCTTTACAATTTTTTATTTATTTTTAATAAAAGGGACAACCCAGCCGGTGTGCTCAGTGGATTGAGCATTGTCTCATGGACTGAGAGGTCCCAGTTTGATCCCAGGTCAGGGCATATGCTCAGGTTTCGGGCTTGATCCTCAGTAGGGGGCGTGCAGGAGGCAGACGATGGCTGTTTCTCACATGTTTCTATCTCTCCATTCCTCTCTCTCTAAAAAAAAAAAAAAATCAATAAAAACATGTTAAAAGAAAATAAAGGGGACTGCTGTTACTGGCGTGCGTGGTACCAAGCCCAGTGCCTTGCACAGTGTTTGCTAAAACGCTTCTGTGAAGGTGGATCTTGACTGTGCAGGGAAGGAACATTTCTTACATAAAGACAATGGCCTGGTCCATGGAACAGCTGACACCCCTCCTGCCTCACCTGGCACCTGGACCAGCGCTTCCATTTGTATGTGACTGGAGCTAACCTGCGGTAACACAGACAGCACGCCCGACCTGCCCTGCCCGCTGACCTGCTGTGTGTGACGCTGAGGGAGCAGGTGCTGGAAGGAGAGGAGGGCCAGGCACTGAGTTCTCGGCCCCGGTTCTGATTTCCCACCTGAGCAGAAAGGCTGCACTGCTCTGGCCGATGGGTCCCAAGCTGCCAGAGGGGCACTGCTCTAACCAGGGGCCCACCGACCCCAGGAGCCCACCTGGAACAGCTCCAGCGTCAAGTGCTCCGCGAGGCCTTCCTCGGACAGCCCGGCTCAGCCTGTGGTTACCTTGCTCGTTAGGCTGTGTGCGTGTCTCTCCCAACAGAACGCACGTTTCACAAGGCAGGGACCTGGTCGGTTTGTTCACTGCTGTATATCCTCAGCACCGGGCCCAGAGCAGGCATGAGGTTGATGCTTTTTAATACGTGGAAAGAAAGAAGGCGGACAGGCAAATCCCCTTCTCCCTCCTGCACTCCACCTGCTCATTCGCTCCTGCCTCCAACGCTGCGCTCCTAGAAGCGTCCGAATCTCCAGCCCACCGAGAGGGCCACCACCTTACACGGCTCTGGTCTGACTCAATAGCCCCACAGAGCAAGCCGCCTGAATTTCTCCATGGACGGAGCCTTTCCTGACCCAGGGCCTTATTCTTTTTCTCTAGTTATTGGGAGCCAAGAGAAACCTATGTGAAAACAGGACTGCATTTCAGACTGGGACTGCTCATCTCTGTGGTATCCCCTTGGCCCTCTGCCCCCCGTGGCTGGCTCAGTGCCGGCACGTTCACAGGTCAAGGTGTGGGTCAAAGCACCGATGCTTCCTTTCAGGAACTTTGACTTAGCCCACCCCCAGCCCCGCCTCCATCGGGGATAGAAAGTGAACAAACGTTTGCTCTCCCGTCTTCTCCCTGATGCACAGGGGCTGGGAGCGCATGTCAGTGGGCAGATGAACACTTCCAGCCCTGCCCTGGTACCTTCACACAGCTCCCCACTGGAAGCCCTGGAGCTCTGGGCCACCGACAGGTCTGCTCTGGCTGTCGGCACCTCCCCCTGCCCCCAGGTCAGCCTGAAGGGTTTGCTCAGCTCAGTCTCCGGCATGGGACCAAACCTCACCAGAAGGATTTCCCGGGGCAGGGTGGGGGTGTCTCTTGCCAGTGCTCTCTGATCTGTAGCAAAAGTAAATGACATTTTTCCTGGCTGGGTAACTCAGTTGGTTAGGGCACCCTCCCCATAGCCAAGGTTGTGGGTTCGATCCCCGGTCAGGGCACATACAAGAATCAACCAATGAAGACATAAATAAATGGAACAACAAATCGATGATTCTCTCTCTCACTCTTTCAAATCAATTAAAAAAAAAAAAGTAAATTACATTTTTCTTGGTTACAGTGTGCCAGACTATGAAGATAGGACAACTCAAAGGGGACAGAAAGGGCCAGTGTAAGTGTAGGTGACCATTTATCCAGAATGAGTCTTGGTTCAATAGACATTCTGGTTAACCAAGGATTACAGTAGAAGTAGGCACACCTATGCAATGATGAAGTTCATCAAAATGTGTTCATCACATACATGTTGCCAGATTATATTTAAAACTCTTTGATGGTTCAGATGGTACTTCAGATTCTTGTAGAATGTCAGAATCGTCACATGAGTGCAAATTCTTTGCAAATAGCACAGATGGGAATGTCTGAGTCTATGAGATTTCTTGCAGCTTGATACCAGTAAATGCATTTCCTACACTTATTTGTATAGAGAATGAACCCTGGTTTATCCCAAATCCAAACATACATATTTATGTAACATGAAAAGGCACACTCATCGGACTGGAGCCAAACAGAGACCATGGAAGATTCCCTGCTGTGGTCAGGGATGAAAGGACACCCCCCCCCCCCCATGGAAAGAGGAGAGGGCAACGTCCTGCACTGAGGCAGCGCGTGGACCTCACTCTGTGGCGAAAGTGTGGATTCACATCACCTCTGCCACCCATGTGCACGGTGACCTTGGACGTGGTATTTAACCTCCCTGTGCTTCAGTCTCTTCATCTGTCAAATGGGATGATCGTATTAACTGGAATGGGGTATCTAATGCACCTACCACCCCTCCTTGTTGTAGACACTTAGGTGCCTCCCCCCCTGTTCCTTGAATATTTCAGTCCCTGGCTCATAGTTGCCAATCTCTCCAACACGACTCCTGTCACATTGTAGGTGGTTCCAGTATTCACACAGAAAAGATGCTCCTTGCAATACCCTGGCATGGCCTCCTCATTCCAGGCCCTCCTCCTTTCTTTTTTTTTTTTTCTCCTCACCCGAGGACATCCTTCCATTTTTTGTTCAGATAGAGCAGGAGGGAGAGAGAGGAAGAGAGAGAGAGAGAAACATCGATGTGAAGGGACACACCGAGTGGCTACCACCCACACGACCAACCAGGGCTGGGGACAAACTGCAACCGAGGTACGTGCCCTTAGCGGGAACCGAACACGGGTCTCTCCGGACCGCAGGTTGACGCTCCAACCGCTGAGCCAAACCGGCCAGGGCCAGGCCCTCCTCCTTTCACGTACTGAACCACTGTCTTCATGTCATGTCTCAGACAGTGTGTTTTCTTCCTAACTCATTGGCTTCCCCGGCTCAGTCTCCTCCACCTTTCTGTCTTGAAGTGCCAGAGTGCCCCAGCCCTCAGTCCCGGGCCTCTTCTCCATTCGATTCATTCTCTTGAAATGTCTGGGGTCACGGGCTTTCTGTTTTTTGTTTTTAATCCTCACTGGAGGATATTTTCCCATTTATCTTCAGATAGTGTGGGAGAGGGAGAGAGAAACATTGACATGAGAGAGACACATCAACTGGATGCCTCTCACACAACCCTGAACCACAACCGAGGTACGTGGCCCTGACCAGAATTGAACCCGTGACTCTTTGGTCCTCAGGCCGACACTCTAACCGCTGAGCCAAACCAGCCAGGGCTGGTTCATGGACTTAAATACCATCTACATGCTGATGTCTTCTAGATTTCGTCTCGAGTTTGAACCTTTCTTCTGATCTGTAACTCATAGATCCAGGTCCCTATTTTACTTTTCCAGTTGGATATGTGATAGTGATCCCCCAAATCAACAGGTCCAACACGGAATCCCTGACCTTCACCTCCAACTCGATCTACCCAGACTTCCCTATTGCAGTAAACAGCAACTTCACCCTTCCCGTTTCCCAGGCCCCACAGTCTTCCTGGGCTCCCCTCTCGATACCTCCTATGCCTGTTGATGCTGCCTTCAAAGGACAGTCGGAACCCAGCCTTTCTCATCCCCTTGCCCGCTGGCACCCTGGCCCAAGGGACCCCCATGTCTTCCCTCCCGGGGTTCTTGTAGGCAGGCGCCTCCTCACCGGTCTCCCGGCTGCTGTTCTTGCCCATCCTACCGCAGCCAGAACTGCTCCCTAACTCTGTCCATCACCCCTCAATGGCCCCCATTCGCCCGGCATGAAAACCAACATGGACCCCATCTGCCTTCTCCCCAATTCCACCTGCAGCGTCTCCCACGCCTCCACTGTTCCCTCCCTCTGCGCAGCCACAGCGGTCTCCGTGCCGCTCCTGCGACATCCCAGGCCCGCCCTGTACTTCTTGCTCCCTCTGCTTTGACCCTGGAGGGCTGTGAGCTCCACCTCTTCAACTCTTTTTTTTATCCTCACCCGAGGACATTTTGCATTTATCTTCAGATAGAACAGGAGGGAGAGAGGGAGGAAGAGAGAGAGAGAAACATTGATGTGAGACAGACACATCGAGTGGTCGCCACCCACACGACCCCAACTGGGGCTGGGGACAAACTGCAACCGAGGTACGTGCCCTTAGGGGGAACCGAACCTGGGACTCTCTGGTCCACAGGCCGACGCTCTAACTGCTGAGCCAAACTGGCCAGGGCACCTCTTCAACTCCTTCAGGTCTTTGCTCACATGCCAGCTGCCCTATTTTCCATGGCACCCCCCCCCCCCAAGCCTCTTTCCTGCTTAAGTGTTTCCCATAGCACCTTCCACCACAGAACAGACTGTTTTCATGTATTTGCCCATTTATCGTCTGTCTCTCCCCATTGGAATGCTAGTTCCATGAGGACAGGGTTTTTTTTTTTTTTTTTATCCTCACCCGAGGATATTTTTCCATTTTTTGTACAGATAGAGTGGGAGGGAGAGAGAGGAAGGGAGAGAGAGAAACATCGACGTGAAGGGACACATCGAGTGGCTGCCACCCGCACGACCAACCAGGGCCAGGGACAAACTGCAACCGAAGTACGTGCCCTTAGCGGGAACCGAACCCAGGTCTCTCCGGACCGCAGGCCGATGCTCTAACTGCTGAGCCAAACTGGCCAGGGCGAGGACAGGGTTTTTAAAATATATTTTGTGGTAATAGTCACACAGCATGAAATCTACCCTCTTAACAACGTTTTAGGTGTGTAGTACACTATTGTTGTCTACTCACAGATTATTGTACCACAGATCTTTGGATCTTTTTTCCTCTCGTATGACTAGAACTCTATTCCCATTGAACAAATCCCCATCTCTCATTCTCTCCTACCAGCCCCCGGAAACCACCCTTCTACATTCTGCTTCTACGCGTTTAACTGCTTTAGATATCTTACATAAACGGAATCATACAGTATCCATCGTCTTATGATTGGTTTATTTCACTTAGCATAATGTCCTCAAGGTTCGTCCACGTAGTATATGACAGGATTTCCTCCTTTTTTAAAGCTGGATAATATTCCATTATATGGATAGCACATTTTGTGTATCCATTCATCCATCAATGGACATTCGGGCTGCTGTTGTGAATACTGCTATTATCATGAATGATACTTCTTTGAACATGGCAATGCAAATATCTCTCTGAGATCCCGAGTTCAATGCCTCTGCATAAATACCCAGAAATGAAATTGCTGGGTTATATGGTAGTTCTAGAGGGCAAAGTTTTTTGTCTGTCCTGTGCAGTGCCGTATCCCTAGCACAATGCCTGAAGCATAGTAGGTGCTCAATAAATGCTATCATTTTATAGGTAAACTTTGTACGTAGCCTGATTAACTTCAGCTCCTCCAGCACAGCTTCTGCAGCATTCCCTCACCAAGTTTCCAATGCAACACCCCTCAGGGAAAGGGTTTGCTAAGCATATTAATAGGGTAAACATGTGTTCAAGGGAACATAATAAAATTACCTAAGAGAATAAGTTGTTTCCAAAAAAACCAGGAACAACCATTTAGATAAACAGCTGATAGCTTTTTTACAAACTATACGTATTGGTGACTCTGGCAATTCCGAACGTTTGAATGGTGCTGCTTGACCCCTGCTGTCACTGTGGCAGCTGAGCAAGGCTGGCGAGGACGCAGAGAGCAGGCGGGGCGAGGCTGGAGGAGCCCCGCGAGCAGAGAGCACAGTACTGTGGGCAGGACAGTGTGGCATGAGGGCAGGAGAAGATGGAAGGGAAGCCTACTTGCAGTGCTGGTAGAGATCACTCAGGGCTGTTGGCACAGGCAGAAAATGTCAGTGGTTTCAGGTCAAACCAAAGAGAACATGCACTGCCCAGTTAGAGTCAGACAGAAGCAAAGCACAGGAATCCTGACAGACGTCTGGACATAGGGTCAATCAGAGCTGAAGGAGCAGGGAGAGGCCAGAATCCAAATGGAACTAACCACATGGGGTGGCACAGTCCATGCCAGGACCCACCCGCCCATCGCCTGGCGACCCCAGGACAGAGGCTGCTTGCCCGCCTAAGCACCTTCCTTGGTATGCAGACGAGGGCTGCCAGGTGTCCCTGCTCTTGGAGATGCCGGGCCGGCGGGTTGGGTGGCGGGGCTGCCACCCCTGGAGCGAGTTCCCTGCCTCTGAGTCTCCTTCACAACTCAGGGGCCCCAGGCTGCGGCCCATGTTCCCTCCCTTAATTCCTCTTTCATCCTGATGACATCAGAGGGAAGAACTCAAGCAAACAGGAACTTGATCCACCCCGCAATGGTCGCTGAGCGCCCACTGTGCCAGGCTTCGTGGGCACAGGCCCCGTCTGCAAGGGCCGCGAAGACAGAACCACACGTGACCGGTCGTCACGGCAGCAGCGGTTAGCATTTACCACGCGCTTCCTAGGTGCCAGGCCTGTGCTCTGAGCTTGCGCGGGTTGTTACCTCATCTAGAAGCCACGAGGTCGGCATTACTGGTACTCTCGTTCCCATTTTACACGAGACTTAGGAAGGTAAAATAAATTGCCCAGAGTCACACACTGATCAGAGGTGGAACCAGTACGAGAACTACAGTCTTTCTCACTCCAGAGCCAGTGCCAGAATCATTAAACCCTGCTGACTCTTGGGATGCTGGGAGGTACAGTGGGGGACACCAAACTCTGACTGGGCCCAGGATAAGGCCAGGGGAAGAGGGTCTGGGATGTCAGAGTCCACTTCCCCTGGGAGGTGGAGGATGCCTAAGCAGAGCCGTGTAGGCAAAGTGACAGGGGCAATGTCCCAGGCCAGGACACCGCCAGCACACAGGAAGGGGCTCAACAAAGAGCATGGTGTGTCCAGGAAAGGGCCCGGAGGGTGGATGGCGAGGGCAGCTGGGGACAGAATGTCAAAGTCCAGGTCAGGCCCTCACTGTGATGTAGTCCATACCTCTCCGGGCTCAGAAGCCTCCGGAATGAAACCCCCTTGGACAGGGAGCCCCTGAGTGAATCAAGTTGGGTTACTTACGAAGCTCCGCCAGCCACAAGCTTCCTTAATGGAGCTCCGGTTAGCATGACGCCTAGGTCAGGCCTTCTCCACGTCCCACCTTTGCTCTTCCTCCTGCTGAGCATGGATGGGCCCCGCAAAGGCCTTCCTGCCTCCTCTCAGCAGCCGCTGTGACGCAGCGCTGTCACCGTGCGTTCCAGAGAAACGCAAGCCGGTCTCCTGTATTTGACTGGGAACTCCCGGAGGGCGGAACTGTGTGCTGTGTTTATTTGTGTATCTCCAGGAGTCTGACAAGCTGAGCAGATCAACAAAGTTGGTAAACTTCTAGACAGAATGACAGGGAAAAAAGAAAGACACAAATGACCAATATTAAGAACAGGAGAAGGGACATCGCTCGTGACCCTCCAGATGTTGAAAAATAATATGGGAATATTATGACAGCTCATGAACAATCAGGGCAATAAATTAGATAACATGTTCCAGTTCCTTGAAAGACAGAAACTATCAAACTGCACTCAAGAAGACATAGAGAATATGAATTTGTGGTTAAAAAATTTCTCACAAAGAAGCCTCAAGCCCAGGGGTCCTCCCTGGCGAACTATTAAGCATTCAGGGAACAGAGAGTACCCATTCTACAAGACTTACAGAGAAGTGTAAAGGACGGAATTCTTTCCAACTTATTCTATGAGTTCAGTGTCACTTTAACACCAAAGAGGAGAAAGAGACATAACAGGAAAACTGCATACCATCTCTCAGGGACACAGACACATTAGTTCTTATCTTCATTTTAGCAAATCAAATCCAACAACATATAACAAGGATAATGCATCACAATCAATGGGGATTTATCTCAGGAATGCTGGGTTGATCCAACATTTGAAAATCAGTGCAGTTTACCATATCAATAGACCAAGAAAAGAAAAACTACACTTAGATCACTCAGTGATTACTCAGTAGATGCAGAGAAGTTATTTGACAAAATCCAACACTCACTCATGGTAACAGCTCTCAGCAAACTGGGAATAGATGGGAATTTCCTCAGTGTGATAAAGGGTAAATACCAAAAAACAAACAAACAAAACACAAAAACCCTACTAAAAAGGGTGAGAGAGCCCTGGCCGGTTTGGCTCAGCGGTTAGAGCGTCGGCCTGCGGTCCGGAGAGACCCGGGTTCGGTTCCTGCTAAGGGCATGTACCTCGGTTGCAGTTTGTCCCCGGCCCTGGTTGGTCGTGCAGGTGGCAGCCACTCGATGTGTCCCTTTCACATTGATGTTTCTCTCTCTCTCTCTCTCTCTCTCTCTCTCTCTCTCCCTCTCCCTCTCCCTCTCCCTCTCCCTCCCTCCCACTCTATCTGTACAAAAAATGGAAAAATGTTCTCAGGTGAGGATGAAAAAAAAAAAAAAGGGGTGAGAGAGAATAATGGAGAACTGATCATAGTGGGGTGTTAGCCATAGTTATAAGAAATGTTGAATATCTTTGCTCTATTCATTGTGATTGTTTTGTTATGATTAAAGAAAGCTCATTCTGACCTGGCTGGGAGCTGTACGTACCTCAGGAATGCTGTCCATTCATCTAACCTGAAAACTGCCCCTGGGAAGACAGAACCTTGGAGTCCTGGAGGCCCTGCACTGGAGACAGCCCACATCCCCCAGCTTCCATTACTTCCCCACACCTGTAATCTGTACCCATTGTTATTCTTTTTGCCTACCTCCCCAACCATTCTATCCATTGATACTCCTTTTGCCTACTTCCCCCACCATTCTACCCATTGATATTCCCTTTGCCTACTCCCCCAACCATTCTACCCATTGATATTCCCCTTTGCCTACTCCCCCAACCATTCTACCCACTGATATTCCCTTTGCCTACTCCCCCACCATTCTACCCACTGATATTCCCTTTGCCTACTCCCCCAACCATTCTACCACTGATATTCCCTTTGCCTACTCCCCCAACCATTCTAACCCACTGATATTCCCTTTGCCTACTCCCCCAACCATTCTACCCACTGATATTCCCTTTGCCTACTCCCCCAACCATTCTACCCACTGATATTCCCTTTGCCTACTCCCCCACCATTCTACCCACTGATATTCCCTTTGCCTACTCCCCCAACCATTCTACCCATTGATATTCCCTTTGCCTACTCCCCCAACCATTCTACCCACTGATATTCCCTTTGCCTACTCCCCCAACCATTCTACCCACTGATATTCCCTTTGCCTACTCCCCCACCATTCTACCCACTGATATTCCCTTTGCCTACTCCCCCACCATTCTACCCACTGATATTCCCTTTGCCTATCCCCCACCATTCTACCCATTGATATTCCCTTTGCCTACTCCCCCACCATTCTAACCCACTGATATTCCCTTTGCCTACTCCCCCAACCATTCTACCCACTGATTATTCCCTTTGGCCTACTCCCCCAACCATTCTACCCACTGATATTCCCTTTGCCTACTCCCCCACCCATTCTACCCACTGATATTCCCTTTGCCTACTCCCCCCACCATTCTACCCAACTGATATTCCCTTGCCTACTCCCCCACCATTCTACCCATTGATATTCTCTTTGGCCTACTCCCCCCAACCATTCTACCCACTGATATTCCCTTGGCCTACTCCCCCCACCATTCTACCCATTGATATTCCCGTTGGCCTACTCCCCCAACCATTCTACCCACTGATATTCCCTTTGCCTACTCCCCCAACCATTCAACCCACTGATATTCCCTTTGCCTACTCCCCCACCATTCTACCCACTGATATTCCTTTGGCCTACTCCCCCACCATTCTACCCACTGATATTCCCTTTGCCTACTCCCCCACCATTCTACCCATTGATATTCCCTTTGCCTACTCCCCCAACCATTCTACCCACTGATATTCCCTTTGCCTACTCCCCCCAACCATTCTACCCCACTGATATTCCCTTTGCCTACTCCCCACCATTCTAACCCACTGATATTCCCTTGCCTACTTCCCCCAACCATTCGAACCCATTGATATTCCCTTTGCCTACTCCCCCACCATTCTACCCACTGATATTCCCCTTGCCTACTCCCCCAACCATTCTACCCACTGATATTCCCTTTGCCTACTCCCCACCATTCTACCCACTGATAGTCCCTTTGCCTACTCCCCCACCATTCTACCCACTGATATTCCCTTTGCCTACTCCCCCAACCATTCTACCCACTGATATTCCCTTTGCCTACTCCCCAACCATTCTACCCACTGATAGTCCCTTTGCCTACTCCCCCAACCATTCTACCCACTGATAGTCCCTTTGCCTACTCCCCCAACCATTCTAACCACTGATATTCCCTTTGCCTACTCCCCCACCATTCTACCCACTGATATTCCCTTTGCCTACTCCCCCACCATTCTACCCACTGATATTCCCTTTGCCTACTCCCCCAACCATTCTACCCACTGATATTCCCTTTGCCTACTCCCCCACCATTCTACCCACTGATATTCCCTTTGCCTACTCCCCCACCATTCTACCCACTGATATTCCCTTTGCCTACTCCCCCACCATTCTACCCACTGATATTCCCTTTGCCTACTCCCCCACCATTCTACCCATTGATATTCCCCTTTGCCTACTCCCCCAACCATTCTACCCACTGATATTCCCTTTGCCTACTCCCCCACCATTCTACCCACTGATATTCCCTTTGCCTACTCCCCCAACCATTCTACCCACTGATATTCCCTTTGCCTACTCCCCCACCATTCTACCCATTGATATTCCCCTTTGCCTACTCCCCCAACCATTCTACCCACTGATATTCCCCTTTGCCTACTCCCCCACCATTCTACCCATTGATATTCCCCTTTGCCTACTCCCCCACCATTCTACCCACTGATATTCCCTTTGCCTACTCCCCCACCATTCTACCCATTGATATTCCCCTTTGCCTACTCCCCCCAACCATTCTACCCACTGATATTCCCTTTGCCTACTCCCCCCACCATTCTACCCACTGATATTCCCTTTGCCTACTCCCCCACCATTCTACCCATTGATATTCCCCTTTGCCTACTCCCCCAACCATTCTACCCACTGATATTCCCTTTGCCTACTCCCCCACCATTCTACCCACTGATATTCCCTTTGCCTACTCCCCCAACCATTCTACCCATTGATATTCCCCTTTGCCTACTCCCCCAACCATTCTACCCACTGATATTCCCTTTGCATACTCCCCCACCATTCTACCCACTGATATTCCCTTTGCCTACTCCCCCCACCATTCTACCCACTGATATTCCCTTTGCCTACTCCCCCAACCATTCTACCCACTGATATTCCCTTTGCCTACTCCCCCACCATTCTACCCACTGATATTCCCCTTGCCTACTCCCCCACCATTCTACCCACTGATATTCCCTTGCCTACTCCCCCAACCATTCTACCCACTGATATTCCCCTTTGCCTACTCCCCCAACCATTCTACCCACTGATATTCCCTTTGCCTACTCCCCCAACCATTCTACCCACTGATATTCCCTTTGCCTACTCCCCCAACCATTCTACCCACTGATATTCCCTTTGCCTACTCCCCCAACCATTCTACCCACTGATATTCCCTTTGCCTACTCCCCCACCATTCTACCCACTGATATTCCCTTTGCCTACTCCCCCACCATTCTACCCACTGATATTCCCTTTGCCTACTCCCCCCAACCATTCTACCCACTGATATTCCCTTTGCCTACTCCCCCAACCATATACCCACTGATATTCCCTTTGCCTACTCCCCCAAACCATTCTACCCACTGATATTCCCTTTGCCTACTCCCCCAACCATTCTACCCATTGATATTCCCCTTTGCCTACTCCCCCAACCATTCTACCCACTGATATTCCCCTTTGCCTACTCCCCCACCATTCTACCCACTGATATTCCCCTTGCCTACTCCCCCACCATTCTACCCACTGATATTCCCTTTGCCTACTCCCCCAACCATTCTACCCACTGATATTCCCCTTTGCCTACTCCCCCAACCATTCTACCCACTGATATTCCCTTTGCCTACTCCCCCACCATTCTACCCACTGATATTCCCTTTGCCTACTCCCCCAACCATTCTACCCACTGATATTCCCTTTGCCTACTCCCCCAACCATTCTACCCACTGATATTCCCTTTGCCTACTCCCCCAACCATTCTACCCACTGATATTCCCTTTGCCTACTCCCCCAACCATTCTACCCACTGATATTCCCTTTGCCTACTCCCCCACCATTCTACCCACTGATATTCCCCTTGCCTACTCCCCCAACCATTCTACCCACTGATATTCCCTTTGCCTACTCCCCCAACCATTCTACCCACTGATATTCCCTTTGCCTACTCCCCCAACCATTCTACCCATTGATATTCCCCTTTGCCTACTCCCCCAACCATTCTACCCACTGATATTCCCTTTGCCTACTCCCCCCAACCATTCTACCCATTGATATTCCCCTTTGCCTACTCCCCCAACCATTCTACCCACTGATATTCCCTTTGCCTACTCCCCCAACCATTCTACCCATTGATATTCCCTTTGCCTACTCCCCCCACCATTCTACCCACTGATATTCCCTTTGCCTACTCCCCCACCATTCTACCCACTGATATTCCCCTTGCCTACTCCCCCACCATTCTACCCACTGATATTCCCTTTGCCTACTCCCCCACCATTCTACCCACTGATATTCCCCTTGCCTACTCCCCCACCATTCTACCCACTGATATTCCCCTTGCCTACTCCCCCAACCATTCTACCCACTGATATTCCCTTTGCCTACTCCCCACCATTCTACCCACTGATATTCCCTTTGCCTACTCCCCCACCATTCTACCCACTGATATTCCCCTTGCCTACTCCCCCAACCATTCTACCCACTGATATTCCCTTTGCCTACTCCCCCACCATTCTACCCACTGATATTCCCCTTGCCTACTCCCCCAACCATTCTACCCACTGATATTCCCTTTGCCTACTCCCCCACCATTCTACCCACTGATATTCCCTTTGCCTACTCCCCCACCATTCTACCCACTGATATTCCCCTTGCCTACTCCCCCACCATTCTACCCACTGATATTCCCTTTGCCTACTCCCCCACCATTCTACCCACTGATATTCCCCTTGCCTACTCCCCCACCATTCTACCCACTGATATTCCCCTTGCCTACTCCCCCAACCATTCTACCCACTGATATTCCCTTTGCCTACTCCCCCACCATTCTACCCACTGATATTCCCTTTGCCTACTCCCCCACCATTCTACCCACTGATATTCCCCTTGCCTACTCCCCCAACCATTCTACCCACTGATATTCCCTTTGCCTACTCCCCCACCATTCTACCCACTGATATTCCCTTTGCCTACTCCCCCACCATTCTACCCACTGATATTCCCCTTGCCTACTCCCCCAACCATTCTACCCATTGATATTCCCCTTTGCCTACTCCCCCACCATTCTACCCACTGATATTCCCTTTGCCTACTCCCCCACCATTCTACCCACTGATATTCCCCTTGCCTACTCCCCCAACCATTCTACCCACTGATATTCCCTTTGCCTACTCCCCCAACCATTCTACCCACTGATATTCCCCTTGCCTACTCCCCCACCATTCTACCCACTGATATTCCCTTTGCCTACTCCCCCACCATTCTACCCACTGATATTCCCTTTGCCTACTCCCCCACCATTCTACCCACTGATATTCCCTTTGCCTACTCCCCCACCATTCTACCCACTGATATTCCCCTTGCCTACTCCCCCAACCATTCTACCCATTGATATTCCCCTTTGCCTACTCCCCCACCATTCTACCCACTGATATTCCCCTTGCCTACTCCCCCAACCATTCTACCCACTGATATTCCCTTTGCCTACTCCCCCCACCATTCTACCCACTGATATTCCCCTTGCCTACTCCCCCAACCATTCTACCCACTGATATTCCCTTTGCCTACTCCCCCCCATTCTACCCACTGATATTCCCTTTGCCTACTCCCCCACCATTCTACCACTGATATTCCCCTTGCCTACTCCCCCACCATTCTACCCACTGATATTCCCTTTGCCTACTCCCCCACCATTCTACCCACTGATATTCCCCTTGCCTACTCCCCCACCATTCTACCCACTGATATTCCCCTTGCCTACTCCCCCAACCATTCTACCCACTGATATTCCCTTTGCCTACTCCCCCACCATTCTACCCACTGATATTCCCTTGCCTACTCCCCCACCATTCTACCCACTGATATTCCCCTTGCCTACTCCCCCAACCATTCTACCCACTGATATTCCCTTTGCCTACTCCCCCACCATTCTACCCACTGATATTCCCTTTGCCTACTCCCCCACCATTCTACCCACTGATATTCCCTTGCCTACTCCCCCAACCATTCTACCCACTGATATTCCCTTTGCCTACTCCCCCAACCATTCTACCCACTGATATTCCCCTTGCCTACTCCCCCACCATTCTACCCACTGATATTCCCTTTGCCTACTCCCCCACCATTCTACCCACTGATATTCCCTTTGCCTACTCCCCCACCATTCTACCCACTGATATTCCCTTTGCCTACTCCCCCACCATTCTACCCACTGATATTCCCCTTGCCTACTCCCCCAACCATTCTACCCATTGATATTCCCCTTTGCCTACTCCCCCACCATTCTACCCACTGATATTCCCTTTGCATACTCCCCCACCATTCTACCCACTGATATTCCCCTTGCCTACTCCCCCAACCATTCTACCCACTGATATTCCCTTTGCCTACTCCCCCAACCATTCTACCCACTGATATTCCCCTTGCCTACTCCCCCACCATTCTACCCACTGATATTCCCCTTTGCCTACTCCCCCACCATTCTACCCACTGATATTCCCTTTGCCTACTCCCCCACCATTCTACCCACTGATATTCCCCTTGCCTACTCCCCCACCATTCTACCCACTGATATTCCCTTTGCCTACTCCCCCACCATTCTACCCACTGATATTCCCCTTGCCTACTCCCCCAACCATTCTACCCACTGATATTCCCTTTGCATACTCCCCCACCATTCTACCCACTGATATTCCCTTTGCCTACTCCCCCAACCATTCTACCCACTGATATTCCCCTTGCCTACTCCCCCACCATTCTACCCACTGATATTCCCCTTTGCCTACTCCCCCACCATTCTACCCACTGATATTCCCTTTGCCTACTCCCCCACCATTCTACCCACTGATATTCCCCTTGCCTACTCCCCCACCATTCTACCCACTGATATTCCCTTTGCCTACTCCCCCACCATTCTACCCACTGATATTCCCCTTGCCTACTCCCCCAACCATTCTACCCACTGATATTCCCTTTGCATACTCCCCCACCATTCTACCCACTGATATTCCCTTTGCCTACTCCCCCAACCATTCTACCCATTGATATTCCCCTTTGCCTACTCCCCCAACCATTCTACCCACTGATATTCCCTTTGCATACTCCCCCACCATTCTACCCACTGATATTCCCCTTTGCCTACTCCCCCAACCATTCTACCCATTGATATTCCCCTTTGCCTACTCCCCCACCATTCTACCCACTGATATTCCCTTTGCCTACTCCCCCACCATTCTACCCACTGATATTCCCCTTGCCTACTCCCCCAACCATTCTACCCACTGATATTCCCTTTGCATACTCCCCCACCATTCTACCCACTGATATTCCCTTTGCCTACTCCCCCAACCATTCTACCCATTGATATTCCCCTTTGCCTACTCCCCCACCATTCTACCCATTGATATTCCCCTTTGCCTACTCCCCCAACCATTCTACCCACTGATAATCCCTTTGCCTACTCCCCCAACCATTCTACCCACTGATATTACCTTTGCCTAATCCCCCAACCATTCTCCCCACTGATATTCCCTTTGCCTACTCCCCCACCATTCTACCCACTGATATTCCCTTTGCCTACTCCCCCACCATTCTACCCACTGATATTCCCTTTGCCTACTCCCCCACCATTCTACCCACTGATATTCCCTTTGCCTACTCCCCCACCATTCTACCCACTGATATTCCCTTTGCCTACTCCCCCACCATTCTACCCACTGATATTCCCTTTGCCTACTCCCCCACCATTCTACCCACTGATATTCCCTTTGCCTACTCCCCCACCATTCTACCCACTGATATTCCCTTTGCCTACTCCCCCAACCATTCTACCCACTGATATTCCCTTTGCCTACTCCCCCATGTAATACCAATATGAGTGACTATGGAAGGAGGGGAGAGCAGATTTTTGCAGGATGATCTGGATGACTTGGAATAAATGCTCATATATGATTCAAACTTGTCTCTGCTTAATTGGCTCAAATAGTGACAGGCAGCCTGGACCCATCTGTTATCCAGTTTCACTACAACTAATATTATATTTAATAGTGAAAGAGAATTTTTCCCCCGATGATCGTCAACAAGGCTAGGGTGACCACTCTCACTATTTCTCTTTCTTATTAAATTTATTCTTTTTTTTTCCAATCCTCACATGAGGACATTTTTCTATTTTTGTTCAGACAGAGTGGGAGGGAGAGAGAGGGAGAGAGAGAAAAACTGATGTGAGAGGGACACATCGACTGGTTGCCTCCCTTGAGACTTCCACCAGGGCTGGGAACAAACCGCAACCGAGGTACGTACCCTTGGCTGGAATCAAACCCGAGACTCCTCAGTCCTTGGGCCAACGCTCTAACCTCTGAGCCAAACCGGCCAGGGCAATTTTTCTTTTTCTTTTTATTAAGATAGAGTGGGAGGGAGAAAGGAGGAGGAGAGAAAGAGAAACATTGATGTGAAAGAGACACATCAATTGGTTGCCTCCCACATGACCCCAGTGCATGACCCAAATGAGGCCAAGGATGGAACCTGCAATTCAGGTACCTGCCCTTGACTGGGAATCAAACCCACAACCCTTAGGTCCATAGGCCATTGCTCTAACTGCTGAGCCAAATAGGCCAGGGCTCTTACCACTTCTATTTAACATCATACTGGAGGTTCTAGTGCAATCAGGCAAGAAAAAGAGATGAAAGGCAGATTATAAAGAAAGAAATAGCCCTGGCCGGTTTGGCTCAGAGGTTAGAGCACTGGTCCGTGAACTGAAGGATCATGAATTCGATTCCCAGTCAAGGGCATGTACCTGGGTTGTAGGTTTAATCCCCGGCCCTGGTTGGGGTCATACAGGAGACAACAGGTTGATGTGTCTCTCTCACATTGATGTCCTCTCTCTCTCTCCCTTCCACTCTCTAAAAATCAATGGAAAACGATCCTTGGGTGAGGATAAAAAAAATGGAAGTAGTAAAATTGTCTTTATTAACAGAAAAATTGATTGTGTATATAAAAAATCCAACAGAATTTTTTAAAAAATCAAGAATTAATATATGAGTACTTGTACTACTTGATTTCAAGACACTACAATTACAATAACATAGACCATGTGGTATTAGTGTAAAGATGGACATACAGCCCTGGCCAGTTTGGCTCAGTGTTTGGAGCCTTGGCCTGCGGACCAGAGAGTCCCGGGTTCGGTTTCCGCTAGGGGCATGTACCAAAAGGAAAAAAAAAGATGGACATACAGGTCAATGAAACTAGATAGAAACAGACCCACACATACATGTTCAGTTGATTTTTTTTACAAAGGTGCATAGGTAACAAGAATTAAAAATGTCTTTAACTAATTGTGCTAGGAAAACTGGACAGCCAATAAAAAGGAACAAATTACTGATATATGGCAAGTGCATAGATAAATCTCAAAATGATTATGCCAGTGAAAGAAGCCGGTTTGGCTCAGCGGTTAGAGTGTCAGTCCACGGACCAATGAGTTGTAGGTTCGATTCCGGTCAAGGCACGTGCCTCGGTTGTGGTTCGTCCCCGAACCTGGTCAGGGTCATGTGGGAGGCAACCAGTCCTTGTGTCCTTCTTACATTGATGTTGATGTTGATGTTGATGTTTCTTTCTCTTTCCCTTCCTCCCACTCTATCAGAAGATAAATAAAAATATATATATCCTTAGGTGAGGATAAAAAAAAAAAAAAGAAGCCAGTCAACAAAAAGAGTACATACTGGCATACTGTGAGGGGAAGTGGAGTTTGTTCAGACCCCAAATATGCCTTTTTAGGATGTTGATTATTTTGATCTGGTTATTGTTAAGAAACAAAGACTCAGAAAAAAAAACCCTTGGACCTCCCCCTAACTGCCTTAAAGAATTTAGACAGGGTTCCTGCTCCAGGAAGGGAGAGATCATCACAGATACAGTTGAATATGAATTAGGAGTGATAGACAGGGAGGGACCTAGCAAGGCCCCTAGATGTCCCATTATTAGAGACTGTCCAGCAGACAGTTGCTTTTCTGTCTCCCTTAGTCCCGTGTGGAATGTAAGCCTGACCAGTCCATCCGCAGGCCCTGTATTCTTACTGCAGCCCTCCCTGTGTGTCCATATGTAATAAACTTGGTTATTTTCTCCTATTAATCTGTCTCATGCCAATTTGATTATTAGACCAGCCAGAAGAACTTAGAAAGGTAGACGTAAAATTATTTTTCCTCTCCCACAGAGACAGGTGGCTGCCTGGGGACGGGAAGGCAGGGAGAAGTTACAAAGGGTGTAGGGACACTTTGGGGAATGATGGGTGTGTTCATTAGCTTAATGGTTTAGATGGTTTCATGGATTCACATGTGTCAAAACCCATCAAACTGTACACCCTAAATATATGCAGGTTATTGTGTATCAATTATATTTCAATGAAGCTGTAAAAGACAATTCCATGGTTTAAAGCAAATAGCTCTCCTTTGAAGATCTATTCAGCCTTGAAGTGCAATGCCTCATCCTGGCAGGTGTTTGCACCGAGAACATGCTCCTGGGAAGGTGGTCAATTTCAGAGTCATGTCCTGGGGAAGAGGAAAGGACCGAGCCCTGGGGGCTGCTCGCAGGAGCCAGCCCTCTGGTCCAGGAGGCCCCATCTCTGGGGGAGGGGGAGGGGTAGGAGAGTGACGTCGTCCTTCTCATTCACTCTTGTAGGAGCTTAAATTGGTCCACTGAGAAACAACAGGCCTTCCCCTAAAGTGAGAGGTGGGTGGCTGAGAGCTGGGAGAGGTTCAAGCCCCACCTCCATGCTGCTATTTTTTGTTGTTAATCCTCACCTGAGGTTATTTTTTCCACTGAATTTAGAGAGAGTGGAAGGGAGGGAGAGAGTAGAAGGGAGGGGGAGAGGGGACAGAGAGGAGGGAAGACAGAGAGAGAGAGACAGAGAGAGACAGAGAGAGACAGACATCCATGTGAGAAAGACATATTGATTGGTTGCCTACTGCACGTGCCCTGACCAGGGCGGAGGATTGAACCTGCAACCCAGCTATGTGCCCTTGACTGGGAATCGAACCAGAGACCCTTCAGTGCTCGGGTTGACCCTCTAACCACTGAGACGCACTGGCCTGGGCAAAGGAGCAACATTACAATGAAATGAGTTTCAATTTATTTCTGAGCTTGTCCAGTTGTGGTCCCAGATTTATCTCTGTTGAGGAAGGGATGAGGACAAGCCCCAAGCCCCTCCCCCAACACTTCAACGAACAGCACCATTCCTTGGCTCCAGGATCTGAATTACTGCTGTGTAGTATGGCACGTTCAAATGTCTAAGTTCACTGCTTGCTAAGGGGCCTGCAAGGACCAGATGTTCTCAATGGGGGTAGGTCTTTAAGAACCAGAAAGCATGAACATGCCTCCCCAGCCTTGTACTCTGTGGGTGAGACCAGGCCCTGGGAGAATCGAACTCTTATTTAAGGAGATTACTTGATGCTTGGAAGCTCTGGGGTGTGTCTTCCTGCTTATTCTTATAACCATCCTCTCAGCTCGAACCCCGAAGTCAGGGGGCCTGTCTTCACCTCACGCCCTAATTCCTCTCATGGCAGCCTCCCTGGTTCCCCTGCAACTGTGGGTCCTTGAGGTGTCAACCCTGACAGTTGTTTTTATTTTGCGTAATGCGACTGCCTGGCTTAAGCTTTGACTGGGCAGCGTCCCCTTGGAATGAAGATGGCCGTCTCCGATGAAAGCATTGACAGCCACGTGACCAGATACAGAGCACACCGTCACCCCCTTATCTAGATCTTGGTTGAGTTTAATAACTGACTGTTTGGGTCATTTGTTTTTTCTCTCATTGCATTAAATCCCCACTGCCATGTTTCAAATGCACCAACAAAGAGTGAACCTGTGAAACCCTAGGCTCCCACCCTTCACCCCTATAAAAGCAGAACCCCAGGCCTACACCCACTCTTTCTCTCTCTGCCCATAACTTCACTGCGTGGCTCCCGGTGTAATTTCCAGGTATCGTAAGTAAAAAAACCTTTGCTTTTTCTTTTAAAAAAATTTTTTTCCCTTTATTGATTATTAGAGAGAGGGGAAGTGAAAGGGAGAGAGAGATAGAAACATTGATGAGAGAGAACATTGGTTGGCCACCTCCCACATGCCCCCCACTGGGGGGTCGGGCCCACAATCTGGGCATATGTCCTGGCTGGGAATTGAACCGGTGACCTCTTGATGCATGGGTCGATGCTCAACCACTGAACCACACCGGCTGGACAAAAACCTTTGCTTTTTCAAAGTTTCCTGATGGTTACCGCTCAGGGCATCTTGTGATCACAAGGACCACAAGGGCCAGTCCAACCACAACACTGGTTATTGACAGGCCGGGGCCGGCACAAAGCAGTCCTGCACCCTGACATCTCAGTCTGACCCCTCTCCATCTGCACGGCCACCCCAGTCAAGCAGCGAGGTCTTCGACTGGGCGGGTGGCTGTGCAGACGTTTTCTCCCTGCATCCAGAGTTAATTGTGACGTTCAATTTTCACTCTGAGACTGGTCGTGTAAATACATAACTTTGATCTCGTCACCCCTTGTGGAAAGTCCTTCCATGTTATCCCAATGCCCAGGAAGGAAATAGCTCCAGCTCCCCCTATGGCCTGCGTGCCTCATCTCACCTCGTCCCCAGACTCGTTTGTTACGTTCTCCCCGGCACAGTGTACACTGGCTACTTGGGCCTGCTACAGGGCCTTGGTTCAGAAGTCCCCCCTTACTTGTGGTTTCATTTTCCACGGTTTCAGTTACCCACAGTCAACTATGGTCTGAAGATATTAAACAAAAAATTCCAGAAATAAACAAGTCATACGTTTCAGGTTGCGTGCCGTTCCGAGCAGCACGATGAAACCTCAAGCCCTCCTGCTCTGTCCTGCCCGGATGGCAAAGACCCCTCTGTCCAGCGCATCTACGCTGCGCGCGCTACCTGTCGGTTACTCCGTGCGCTAGCACCTCAGTGATCACACAGAGAGGGAACCACATTCACATAACTTTTATTGCAGCATGTTGTTATAATTGTTCTATTTTATTATCAGTTATTGTTGTTCATCTTGACTGTGCCTAATTTATAAAGGAAACTTTATCATAGGTGTGTGGGCATAAGAAAAAGCACAGTATAGAGCTCGGTACGATCCGCAGTCCCAGGCGCCACCAGGGTCTTGGAACCTACGCGGCGGGCACGGGCATCCACTGCATGTCCTTCTCTCTGCCCGGAATGCTCTTCCTCAGCTCTAGGTTCACACTGCTGACTTCAGGGCCCAGTTTCAACGTAGCCTCGCCAGACCCTCGGCCACCTAGAGAATCGGCTGTCCCTCTCTCCAGATGCCACTGTCATCTGTCTGTTTTTGTTTTTTTAAAGCACTTGCCCCAGCCCAAATGACCTTTTTATGTACTTGTTATAACAGAAGGCAAGCTCCCTGAGACGATGGACCTCATTGTCTTATTCTCTGCTCTCTCTCCAGGGCCAAGCAGATGCCTGGGCCATACTGTCTCCCACGTGGTTTTATCCTTCCAGAGTCCTCTGAGCCACGCTGTGTGACTGACGGGGCCGATCCTCCCTGGAGCCCCACGACTGCCTTCCAAACACTGCCTACCTGAATGTACTTCTTTCGGGCCCACCGTACCCTCCCCCCCATTTTCTGGGGCAAGTCTGGAATCCAGGAGCCCCAGGTCCTCCAGGTGTAACATCTGGCTGCCTGTGCAAGTCCAGCTTGCAGATGTTGCCCAGATGCACTCTGGGAGGCCTGCTGGAGTCAGCAGGCTCTTGCTTAGGGGAGTGAAAAGCTCCAAACACACTTCTTTTGAGTGATACTGTGCTGAGTCCTAGGATATAACAGAAAATTACCCCATAAGAAGCAACTTCTTGCCCAGCCAGTGTGGCTCAGTGGTTGAGCGTTGATCCATGCACCAGGAGGTTGCCAGTTCGATTCCTGGTCAGGACACATTCCCAGGTTGTGAGCCAAATCCCCAGTGGGGGGCATGCAGAAAGTAGCCAATCGATGTTCTCTTTCATTGATGTTTCTCTCTCTCTCTCCCTCTCCCTTCCTCTCTCTCTAAAATCAATAAAGAAAAAAAATTTTTTTAAAAAGAAGCAACTTCTTACTGGTAGTCAAAGGGATGCCACTAGCTGATACAAAAATGTATGTGAAAATCAGAAAGAGTCCCCTCTGGACAGATGTAGGCCCCTGGGCACAGGGTGTGGTGGGCACACAGGCTGGGTTTCACCTCTCCGTTCAACTCCTCGGCTGGGGGTCTTTGTGCAGTGCACACACCTCACAGGGTACATGGCATCTGTGAATGGACATCTCCGAGATCCTGTGTCAAGCCCCTTGCGATGGATTTTTAGCTTCCTTTCTATCAGCCTCTGTTCTCTGACATTATATATGAACTCCCAGTTACCATGGTAAACAATGGAAACAAGAAAGGCAAAGACAACCCCAGGTCTTCATTGAACAAATCTCACTATTTAACAGGCCCTAACCAAGAGTCAGGTGCTGGCCCACCCTTGAGCACACTGTCACATTCTAGCAACCACACGGCGTCAGCACTTTGTGAAAGAAAAAATCAGTTATAGAACTCAATTTCTATAGGATCCCATTAGAAAATCAAAATCAATTATGTACGTATGAATAGATAGAACACTTTCAATAATACTGACTTTGGGGGAGGAGGACTACAATGAGACTTTACACTTGATATATTTCTGGGTTGTTAGAAAACATTTTTTTTTACAATGAGCACCTAATTACTTTTGATTATTTTCCTCTTTATTGATTTTAGAGAGAGAGGAAGGGAGAGAGAGAAACATCGATGAGTTTGGCTGCCTCCTGCATGCCCCCCACTGGGGGTCAGGCCCACAACCTGGGCGTGTGTCCTGACCAGGAATCAAACCAGCGACCTCCTGGTGCATGGGTTGACGCTCAACCGCTGAGCCATACCAGCCAGGCTATATAATTACTTTTATAAACAGAAAATAATAATAAAAATATTTCTATTCTGGAAAAAAAAAAAGCACAGCCTAAAAAACTAAACAGAAAGTCAAATTCATTGCTTTGAATTTCAGATTCCTTTATATATAAAATAAAAGTAACTATAGGTAACACCTTTTATGTTCCTTTCTGTCATGGGTGCTGGCGAGCAGGGGGGTAACCCCAGATGACCCAGGTCAGAGAAGGAGACACTGCCACTGAACAGTCAGGCGGAGAGGCAGCAGGGGGCATCCGTCTCCTCGCGAGCCGTCAAACCCCGGCCGGGCCGGCAGTGAAATCCGTCTCCAATTATAAGAAGCTACAGGCTCTTTAGACGCACGGTTGTGTGTGTAAGCGGCTCCTTGCCAGCGTGCCAGGCCACTGAGCAGGAAAATGCGTTCTGACATTCGCCGCTCTAAGCGGTGAGCACACAGCTGACAGTCGGTTCCAGTGCTCACGCTTCTACAGCTCATTTCGTCCCTCCGTGTTCAGAAATCACTTCACAAGGAACAGCCGTCTTTCGCCTGTCCCCAAGGACAGGAACTGGCCACGCTGCGGGGAAGCAGGGGAAGGAGTCGCCCTCCTCGCCGGGTCCCTTGTCCCTGGCAGGACCGTGCCTATGGAATTCAGGGGCCAGTGCCCCCCCTGCAGCACGGAGAGAGGAAACCAAAGCCCAGGAGAAAGTTCACCAAGTTTCTGTGTGTTTGCTTTGGCTCTTTTTAAATGAGCACACACATGAAAAGAAGAAACGTGAATCAGAAAAACTCATTGAACTGCTCCGTGACCTCTCCCGTGTCCTGTAAATTCCTTTCACGGCCAGTTTCACTATTTTGTGACTTGTGCTTTGTTCTTCTTTTCATTTCTCTTTCATTGTCTGACTTCGCCAGAGCGGTACGGGCGAGAGTACTGATAAAAGGGGCCTTGTGACTTTAAAAACCCGGCTGGTGGCGGCCTTCACCATCCCAAGTGGGATTTCAGAGCCGACCAGGCCTGCAGTCACCCTCTGTTCAGCCTGGAAGGAGGGGAGCAGAGACGGGAGTACCTCCCCTGTCTCCGGTGTCTGCCCCCCATCCATCCTGGAGCCTTCCCCCGACATCTGTTCGCTGGACACCGAGGAAGGAGACGAGAGACTCCTGCCCTCAAAGAGCTCAGAACCTAGTTGGACAGACAGCCAAGTAAGGGGCCATTCTATCATACGGTGCCAGGTGCTGTGTGTATTGTCATGGCAACCACTGGCATGGACTCTTTTATTTTGGTGGAACTTGAGACAGTCCAGGCTTGAGCCACATTAGAAACAAAACTGTCATCAATAAGTCAGTCTGTGTCCCTGCTGTAAGGGAGGGACCTATGTGATGCTTTCTACCGGGTCACTGTTAAAGGATAGTCCCCTTCTGGGTTCAGGATTTACTTGGTAAGACAGACTCCAGATACCCTTCCTCCAGACCCCACCCTCAATGTCTGTCACCTGCTCCCAGCTGCCTGTTCCCACTCAGCGTGACCTGCTGCGTGGCAACCACCAGAGCAGAAGCAAAGCTCTGCGGTGGACAAGCAGGAGATGCCGATGATCGGGGAGCGCGTACACCACGCACTCGGCTTTGGAGGAAGTGAGGAAGCGGCAGGCCAGCATCCAGTGTGCACGCCCACCGTGCACCAACTTCCTTGATGCTCAGCCTTGTGCTCAACCCAACCCATCTGCTCTCATCCACATTCTGGTCAGTTTCATGACTCTCAGTCCTCCCTCCCAGTCAGGTAACACGTTTCTATTTCCAGGCACCAACTGGCTTGTCTGTCCACCCAACTGCTGGCCAGGTGTGCATGCCCCCCAGGTGGCCTGTGTCCTGAGGCCCCCGTGACTCGAGCACCTGTGGAGTGGCTCCCTTCATGCCAGAGGAGTTTCAACAACTGTATGCATCCTGTTCTCTCTCCCCGGGAAGAATATGGCTTATCCACAACCCCTCCTATCACAGGGGTGTGGACCCTGCGGGTAAGTCATGTCAGGCACTTTGGGAAACTTCTTTAACACCCCGTGAGGGCCCTGGCTGGTTTGGCTCAGCAGTTGGAGCGTTGGCCTGTGGACCAGAGAGGCCCAGGTTCAGTTCCCACTAGGGGCACGTACCAAAAAACAAAACAACACCCCGTGAGGAATGCCATGCACTTAAACTCAATTAGAACTAAAAACTTAACAGTAGAAAAGCTTCCTTTCCTTGAAGGGGCCATCAGCACCATGAGCTAAAGTGCAAGCCAAGGGCCCTCCAACTGTCCGGACAGGGCCAGGCACTTCTCACTCCCACCTGTGACTCGGGGGCCACGCCCTACCCATGACATTATGGGCTGGTTCTCTCTGCTGCCCGTCTGAGTCAGAGGTAGATGAAGGTGGAAAGGTCTCCTCGGACCTGACACCCGGCAGTCAGTGGTCACCGAATGGAAAACAATGGAATCTCAACAGCTCTGTGTTTTGAAAATCTGAGAAATCACTTACCCGGCACCTTTTATCAGCCTCGAAGCAGTCTGAGGTGTCAGTGAACCTCAGCACCTCCCTTCCCCCGGGGCTCAGAGAGAACTATTGGCCCCACACCATGACTGCGTGGCGGCGACAGGGACAGGCCCGGGGAGGCCCAAGGAGACGCTGGCCGGCAGCACACTTCCTGTCCTCCCTTTGCCAAGAAGTCATCAAGCACATGATGGCTTTTCTGTCATGAAACCCACTTGATCCTTATCTCTGTTTTCTTTTTGAATGAGTCCCGGTTGTAGGGCTGGGCGAAGATTTGTTTTTATTGGAAGACCTGGGCCAGCAGCATGTAGGTGAGGGTCTCCCCAAGGAGCCAGCAGGCCCAGTTCCTCGGTGCATTCACGACGACTTGAAAAGCAAGCTGCGGTGTGTAGGCACGAGCCTTGCAGCCAGAGAAAGACTCTCAAGTCAGTCCTGTGCTCGACTAGCAGACTGTCCTGAGCCCCACAATTCCCAACGCAGGGCAGCCCCGACATCTGGAAAAGTGTTTCTATTCAGCAACTGCTATATTCTTCTTTTTTTAATTGGTTTTTTAATCCTCACCTGAGGATTTTTTTTTCTATTTATTATCAGATAGAGTGGGAGGGAGGGAGAGAGACAGAGACAGAGAGAAACAGCGACGTGAGAGGGACACATCGACTGGTTGCTTCCTTCATGAGCCCGACCAGGGCCAGGGACAAACCACAACAGAGGTACGTGCCCTTGACCAGAATTGAACGCACGACTCTTTGGTCCACGGGCCAACCCTCCAACTGCTGAGCCGACCGGCCAGGACCCTTTGGTTTGTTTTTAATAACAACTTGTTTATAATAACATTTAATGTGTGTTACTCCTAATCATATATATCTGTTGTAAAAATTTCAGAACATGTAGGAAAGCAGAGAAGAGAAATGAAAAACCGCTCACAATCGTGCCATGTGGGAGATGAGATTCAGATCCCCCCACTGGTGAAATGGGGACCAACCACAGAACAGGAGCGTGAGGAGGAAACCTTGGTGGGTGTGAGCTGCTGTCACTGTGGACTTCTCTTTTTTTTTTCAATCCTCACCAGAGGACATTTTTGCATTTATCTTCGGATAGAGTGGGAGGGAGAGAGGGGGGAAGAGAGAGAGAGAAACATCGATGTGAGAGAGACACATCGACAGGCTGCCACCCACACGACCCCAACCGGGGCTGGGGACAAACTGCAACCGAGGTACGTGCCCTTAGTGGGAACTGAACCCAGGTCTCTCTAGTCTGCAGGCCGACGCTCTAACTGCTGAGCCAAACCGGCCAGGGCACTGTGGGCTTCTTGATGCCTTTCCTTTTAGTCTGCATGCACGTTTGACACACTGGATCTTTCTTAGAGAGAAGTTTAATTTTCTGTAATATTCCTGCCTGCGTCCAATCTCAGTCAGGTCCTGACTAATGCTTCCAAGGCTGTGTTGTGTACACCAGGAAGGGGAAGACTCAGAAACTGAGAAGCGTCACCTCTGTGTGTCAGGGGAGAACGTTTACATCTACCACTTGGACGTGAACATACAGATCGTTTTCCAGAGGCAGTCACGTCTTTTTCCCGAATCGTACACGTTCTTATCTGGTCTCTTAGCTTATCAACAGCACAGGCTTTACAAGAAAGCCGTCTGGGATGAGGTTCAATTTGCAGTCACAGAAAGCAGAGCCGGGTGACCTGCGTGGAGATTAGCCCGGCCACTTCGGCCTCGTGAGTGTGGAGAGCGCATCAAACTCCCAAACCCAACTGGGAAGAAGATGCTTTGTGGAAGGGACTGGCCTGCACCCCATGATCTATCTCATCCACAGTGTCAGGACCTGACATATGTACTCGGTGCCAGACACAAGGTTGGCCCTGGGACTATAGGGCGGAAGGGACCCCATCTCTCTTTCCTAGAAGCACAGAGTTGTACTGAGGAGGCAGACAGGTAGCCCACTTACAGGACATGAAAAGCACTCGAGAGGAAGTATTTTCAGGACAGCAAGGGCCCAGGAGAGGAACCAGGCCAGCTGCCTGAGTCTTAAAGGAACCATTCGCGGTGGTCAGGCAGACATGAGGGGGGTGGGGGAGGAACCCAGAGGCACCAAGTGTGCACCTACAGTCAACATGCCTGGTTCAAATCCTACCTCCCTTACGCGCGAGCTCCGGAATCTGGGGCGAGTTCCCTAACTTCTCTGCACCTGTTTTGTTTTTGTTTTCAATACAGTTTTTTAAAAAGCAGCTTTACTGGGATATAATTCACACACCATATGAGTCACCCATTTAAACTGCACAAAGTGTAAGGCAGTCCCAGATTTGTTCAACCACGTCCACATCGATTTCAGAACATTTTCATCTTCCTGTAAAGAAACCTATACCCACCACCCTGGCCGGTTTGGCTCAGCGGTTAGAGCGTCGGCCTGTGGTCCAGAGAGACCTGGGGCTCGGTTCCCGCTAAGGGCATGTACCTTGGTTGCAGTTTGTGCCCGGCCCTGGTTGGGTCATGTGGGTGGCAACCACTCAATGTGTCCCTCTCATGTCGATGTTTCTCTCTCTCTCTCTTCCTCCCACTCTATCTGAACAAAAAAATGGAAAAATGTCCTTGGGTGAGGAAAAAAAAAAAAAGAAACCGATACCCACCAGCGGTCAGTCATTCCCCGTGGCTCCAGTCCCCCTGCTCCTGGGAACCCTCATCTCCACTCTGCCTCTGTTGACCTGCCTATTTGGGGCATTTCCCGTAAGCAAAGTCACACAGTGCACAGGCTTCTGTGACTGGCTTCCTGCACTCACTATAATGTTTTCGAGGCCTGTGGCGATCTTGCCGCATATAGAAGGAGAGTGACAGTGGAACACACCTCAGCTGTATTTTTTGGGTGAGCCTTAGATGAGACTGAGCCTGCCAAGCGTCTGGCGCGGAGTGAGTGCTCACTCATGTTCGTCCTCCTCGTGCGGCTGTTTCTGTGCAGAGCCGAGGAGGGAACAGGTTAAACGTCGTCCTGTCTGCAATGGTCCTGTCGTCCCTACATTCAGATGACAGAGTGACAGAGCCTGGCTCATGCACACAGTTATTCCAAGTTTGCAAAGGTGCCGGGTGGGTGCATCAGAGGTGAGGCGGGTCATGGGGACGGACGCGCACAGGATGAGGGTTATGACAGCCGCGGCCATCAGGGCGCCTTGAGAATCAGACATGGGCAAGGCTGTGCGAACGGGGAACTAATGTAAAAAGGGCAACAGTCACTGTTCTCATCAGACCTGTTCAAAAGGAGGGGCTCGCATGTTCCCTTACTGGCCCCACAGCCCGCGAGGTGGACGGGGGAGTCCATTCAGCGAGGAGGAGGCTCCGGAGAGATGAAGGGTTAGGGCAGTTCTCCCACTAAGGCTTTGCTAGAGGAGCGGGATTCAAACTCGGGGCTGGCTGACGAAAGCGGATTCTCTTCCCACCACGCTCTGCTTTGCCACCACACGAGCGAGGTGATGGTACAGTGTCCTGCACACACCATTCCCTCTCTTCCCTTATTTATTTTAATATGTTTTTATTGACTTTTTTAGACAGAGAGGAAGAGAAAAGTAGAAACATCGATGAGAGAGAAGCATTGATCGGCTGCCTCCTGCACGCCCCCTACTGGGAGTTGAATCTGCAACCTGGGCATGTGCCCTGACCGGGAATCGAACCAGGACCTGTTGGTACATGGGACGATGCTCAATCCACTCAGCCACACTGGCCTGGCTTCCCTTATATATTTTAAAGTTCCTTCTCTATCTTTGTCTAGTACTAGCATGTGAAACGTCAGTCCGTGATCATCTTATCTGTTACAATATTGTAACATTTCAATTACATCTTCAGCTTCTCAAAATAGAGGGCCTTTTTAAAAAAAATTAATTTATCCTCACCTGAGGACATTTTTCCATTTTTGTTCAGATAGAGTAGGAAGGAGAGAGAGCAAGAGAGAGAGAGAAACATCGACGTGAAAGAGGCACATGGAGTGGCTGCCTCCCATAGGACCCCAACCAGGGCCGGGGATGAATTGTAACCAAGGTATGTGCCCTTGACCAGAATCGAACCCACGACTCATTGGTCTGAGGGCCGACACTCTAACTGCTGAGCTGGTTGGCCAGGACAAAATGAAGAACCTTTTGATTCAACGACATGATATTCTGAGGGGAGAAGAGACAAAAATGATGGTGTCGATGGTGTCAGCCATTGCGTGAGGATCTTCCCCAGTTTCACTTTGGCTACTTGAAATGAACCTAGATGACTAACCCATCCGCTCTCCTGAGCGGGTCAAAGACATTCTGTTACAGTTACAAGAACTGTTCACTGTTTACTCTCCTTGGCAAACCTGTTTGAGTCCATTCTTTGGCTTGTTACACCCGATGAAACATTCCCAAACAGTGTGAAGCTCTGTTTTCTTTTTACAAAGTGTAAAGCGTGCTTGTCTCAGTGTTGCATTCTTCCCCTCCCACAGTTTCAGTCACGTTCAGTGTAGAGAAAGGACGTGCATAATGCCACGGACTGGGGACATGTGGCTCGGCGGGACTTTTCTGTGTTGCCAGGAGAAAATAGTAACAACTGTGTAGCAAAACACCTGGGCATCACGTCATCACATCCTGTAGCCCCGTCCCCTCCAGGGTATTTACCCTAGGCCAATGGTCCCCAAAGCACGGTCTCAGGCCATCAGCATCCCCTGGACTTATTAGAACTGCAGAGTCTCTGTCCCCACCCCAGACCTCCTGAATCAGAAGGTCTGGGAATGGGGCCTGAACAAAGCCCACCAGGGACGCGGACACACACCCACGGTTGAGAACGACTGCCCTCATGAACGCTCTTGGAGACATCGACTGAGAATGGTCATTGTGCCACTGATCATCATGGCAGAGACCGGGGAAAAACTCAAACACCCCAGATCAGGACAAGGGCCAAGGAAACTGTGGAGTCTTCACATGACAGCAGCCTGTGTAGAACCAGAAATAAATGGAGTTCAGTCGTAAGTTCCACACATTGGAGATGAAACTCAGAAACACTGGCCTAAGAAGGCTGCAGTTGGCGACATCCAGGAGGACGCTTCTTTGGTAACTCTCAAAATCCTAAGGTGATATGCGTGTGCTGAAAGTATAAATTCTGCAGAAACCAGGGTGCCATCACCGCACAACTCAGGGTAGTCAATCCCCTCTGGGGGAGGGGAGGTGCATACACGTAGGTGTGGGTAAGTCTCCCATTTTAGGGCAGGGGGTGGGTTCATGGGTGTCCACCTTATTAAGAGAATTTATAATTTACATTTATGCTACCCATATTCTTCTTATGTAGCAAACCCTAAGTAAAATAAGAGTGGGGTAGGGGATGCATTCTGCCAAGTACCATACAACCTTGGGCCTGCCTAGGAAAATGATACTCAAGAAACGTATTCTGCAAGAGAATGAATGAGAAAATTCTCCACGGGGAACCAGCTTGAAAGGAGGCCAAATGCCACAGAGAACTCCCTCCCTCCCTCCCCCCCTCGTCAACCTGTCTCCAGAACAGTAACCGCAGTGTGCTGGCATTTTTCTGCCGCCACGCCTTGCCTGGGTCATTCATTCATAAAACACTTGAGAGCCCACGATGTGCTGGGCAGTGCAAAGTCGGGGACAAGGAATGAGCTGACCGGCCATGAGGAGAGGAATCAGGAGGGGGTGCAGGCGGAGGGGCCCAGGCCTGGATAATGAGGCCCCTGAAACATCAAGAACTAACCACATACAGGTGCCTTTACTGCTTACTTTTTTTTTTTTTTAAACCACCATTGGAATCCTCCCTGGAACCAGAAATAAACTGTTGCGTGGATATTTGTCAATCTTTCACTGAATGAAGGAGTAAGTTTCATTTGAAGGCAGAGAACTTAAACTAACTCATAAAGTACATGACTATTTGAGCCATGGAGTCTGTGAAGATGAGATACACAATCCCTGCTCTTCCTCAGACGGACTGGAGGGTTAAGTGCCTATTTCTTTTTTTTTTTTTTTTAAATCCTCATCCGAGGACATTTTTCCATTTTTTGTACAGACAGAGTGGGAGGGAGAGAGAGAAAGAGAGAGAGGGAAACATCAATGTGAAAGGGACACATCGAGTGGCTGCCACCCGCACGACCAACCAGGGCCGGGGACAAACTGCAACCGAGGTACATGCCCTTAGCGGGAACCGAACCCGGGCCTCTCCGGACCGCAGGCGGATGCTCCAACCGCTGAGCCAAACCGGCCAGGGCTAAGTGCCTATTTCTTATTTCGGTGTGCAGACTGAGTTGACATCGCCTCCCTATCTTAATTTGGAAAGCTGTTCCAAGTGACACGGGCCAGAGCTGGGTTCCCGCAGGCCCAGGTGCGAGCCAAGTTTGCCTTCCGCTCTGGTGATTACCAAAGCTCCATCTGTTCTCTACGATTACGTACTTTTCCTCACTTCCCAAAAGTATACTCACAATGCTCACAGAATAGACCCTGTTAAATGACACATACTCCTGGAGCATCAAATAGCTTTAATATACTGGGAGCGATTTGTATGTGCAGCAGAGAATGCGCTGTACAAAAGATAATGCCATATGCTCCGTGCCTTTACTTAAAAATTTTTTTTCTTTATTGATTTTAGAAAGAGGGGAAAGAGAGGGAGAGAGAGATAGAAACATCGATGAGAGAGAACATCGAATGGCCGCCTCCTGCATGCCCCACTGGGGATTTGGCCCACAACCTGGGCATGTGCTCTGACCAGAAATTGAACCGGCGACTTCCTGGTACATGGGTCAGTGCTCAACCACTGAGCCACACTGGCCAGGCACAGTGACTTTTAAATAACTTGAACAAATGCTCCCTCCCCCATCAAAAGAACTGTCGGGGGTGGGGGGATGTGCCCACATGCACACAGACAGGGCTCCTCTTTTTGCTCAGAAAATGCAGAAAGGTTCTTCTCACTCTACAGAACATACATGGTCCCGTGGAAGAAACATGTGCAAGGTGCACATGATTTTTTTTTTCACTTAAAAAATAGGCTTTTAATTTTAGAATATTTTTAGATTCACAGAAAAATTGTGAGGACAGTACAGGAAATTCCCATATACCCTGCATCTAGTCTCTCAGAAGAGTGACAGCCTCTAAGTATGGTATGTTTGTTACAATTAATGAACAACATTGACATAGTATTATTATTTACTTTTTAAAAATATGTTTTTATTGATTTTTTTTAGAGAGAGAGGAAGGGAAAGAGATAGAAACATCGATGTGAGAGAGCTACATCGATTGGCTGCCTCCTGCAAGCCCTCTATGGGGGATCGAGCCTGCAACCTGGGCATATGCCCTAACCAGGAATTGAACCGGGACCTCTCAGTCCATGGGTCGACACTCAGTCCACTGACCCACACCGGCTGGGCAACATATTATTATTAATTAAAGTCCATGCTTTATTCCTATTTGCTTTGTTTTACGCAGGGTCCTTTTACGGTTGCAGATCCACCCAGGACACCGTATTTAGTTACATTCAGGCTGTGTCTCCGAAGGCAACGCTGGTCTGTGACACTTTCTCAGACTCTCCTTCTTCCTGGTGACCTTGAGAGTTTTGAGGAGTACTAGTTAGGCGTTTTGTAGAATGTCCCTTGTTTGGGATTTGTCCAGTGTTTTCTCACCAGTAGATTGGGGTGAACTGTTTTGGGGAGAAAGACCACAGAGGAGACCGCTGTTCTCATCACATCATGTCAAGGGAACTTACTACTGATATGCCCATTCACTGATGATGCTGAAACCTCGATCATCTGGCTAAGAGTTTGCCAGTTTTCTCCGCAGTAAAGTTACCTCCATGCCCCCATCCAGACTTTTGGAGGAAGTCACTGTTCGCCCACAGGGAAGGTGTGGAAGTGGTGTTCCATCCACCTCCTTGAGGGCAGACAGCGTCTACACAGCTTATCAGGAATTCTTCTTCAGGGGAGATTTGTTTCTGTGCCCCCATTGATTTATTAAATCATCTACTTACATTACTATGGACTCATGGAGGTGCACTACATAGTTAGGTTATTATCCAATCCTACTTTATCACTCAAATTGTTTCAGCTTTGACCCCTGGGAGCTCTCGCTTGGCTCCCGTGCCCCTTTGACATACCCCTTCTCCTGTGGGTAACTGTTTTTCTCTGTGTGAGCATTTCCTTTCTTGGTCCATACGAGTTTACCATGAGCTTTCATCCAAAAAGGAACAGACTTGGGGGTTGAGGATGAGAGAAGACAGGAATTCCTTTGAAGACGGAAGAGCTATTGTAACTATTATATTTTCTTGTATAAAAAGCCTCCCCTTTCTAAATGATCATCCGTTCTATATTTTCACCACAAACATTTCTCTTTCCCTTTGATCTACAGTAACAGGTTCCTCGTTCTCCTTTTTGCTGGAATTTCCATCAAAATTGCAGAACCTGGACCTCCCATATCACCGAACACCCTTGGATTCAAAACCTTGAGCCTCAGACTTGAGCGAGCCAACACTTGATTTGTTTCTCCTTTTATAAATTTCGCAAGTTTGAGTCGCTAAGCTCCATGACAACAGGGAGAATGTCATTTTGTTTCTCGGAGTTCGGCTATATTGGTTTTCTATTGCTGCCGTAACAAGTCGCCACCAATTTAGTGGCTTAAAACAACAGAGATGTATTCTCTTGCTCTTCGGCAGGTCAGACGTCCAGCTTGGGTCTCATGCAGCTAACCCTACGGTGTCTGCATCTGCGTTCTTTCTCGAAGCTGCTGGGGGAGAAGGGTTTCCTTGCTCATGCAGATTGTTCACCAAATTCAATCCTTGCGGTTGTAGAACTGAGGGCCCCATTTCCTTGCTGTTTGAGAGCTGAAGGCTGTTGCCAGCCGCCCAGTTTCCCAGTTTTGCAGTTTGTGGGGGCTGCCGACAGTTCCCTAGCTGGACGCCCCTTTGCTCCATCTTCAAGGATCGTAGCTGGAGTCCTTGTCATGCTTCAAATCTCTCTTGGTCGTTTTGTTTGACTTCTGCTAGGAAAGGCTCTCTGTTGTTATTTTTAAATATGTTTTTATTGATTTCAGAGAAAGGAAAGGAGAGGGAGAGAGAAATAGAAATATTGATGAGAGAGAAACATTGATTGCTGCCTCCTGTATCCCCCCTGCTGGGGATTGAGCCAGCAACCTGGGCATGTGCCCTGACCGGGAATCGAACCAGTGACCTGGTGTATAGATGATGCTCAACCAACTGAGCCACACCAGCTGGGCAGATTTTCTGTTTTTATTATCCTTACCCAAGGACATTTTTCCAGTTTTTTATTCAGATAGAGTGGGAGGGAGAGAGAGGAAGAGAGAGGAAGGGAAACATCGACGTGAAAGGGACATATTGTGGCCGCCACTCACACGACCCAACCAGGGTCGGGGACAAACTGCAGCCAAGGTACATGCCCTTAGTGGGAACCGAACCCAGGTCTCTGTGGACCACTGAGCCAAACCGGCCAGGGCAGGTTCTCTGTTTTTAAGAGCTCATATGATTAAATCGAGCCCATGTAAACAAACCACAATAATCCCCCTGTTCATGTTTCCAGGGATTAGGGATGGACATCTGTAGGGTGCCATTGTTTGGCTTATCCCACCAGCATGGTGTCTGGCGTATCACAGGCCTTCTGCTAATGAGGATCTTAATGAATGAAAGAGCAAGAGAATGCAGCAAGCTGATGGGCAGGAACTGGAGACTTGAAAGGAAGCCGCTGCCCTGATACGTTGCCATTAGAAGGTATTCTGTAGAGAGCTAAGCTCTTGTTAGGCAGAAAGCATGGCAGTTTGCAATAATGAGAGCAACTCAGGTCTCTCTTTGGTATTTCAGTTACACAAGGTTTTCAGTCCTGGGTGCACATTCAAATCGCCAAGGAGCTTTTAAAACACAGCTGTGCCAGGGCCCTCCACAGACCAGTCACCTGGGACTCTCTGGGCATCGCTAGTTGTGAAAACCTTCCCACATGACTCTAAGCTAAAGTACAGCTGGTTGAGAGCCACTGGGTTAGAATTTGCCGTATTTCATAACCGAGGATTTGCGATCTTTCAGATTCTATCACCTTCTGTTATGTTGAAGTCTAAACCCCCAGTACCTCAGAATGTGACTGTATTTGGAGACAGGGTCTTAATAAGGTAATTAAGTTAGAATGAGGGCATTAGAGCGGGCCCTAATCCAGTCTGACTGGTGTCTTTATACGGACAGGAGGTCAGGGCACAGACACACTCAGGGAAGACCAGGTGAGGACAGAGAGCAGGCGCATCTACAAGCCAGGAGAGAGAGTGCAGAAGAAACCATGCCGACACCCTGATCCTGGACTTCGGAGCCTCCACTCCGAATTTGTAAGAAAATTGATTTGCGATTTGAGCCGCCCACTGCGGTGCTCGGTTACGGTAGCCCGAGCAGAATAATATCCTAGCATCCGATGCCTCTGATCTTCCCTAGTGAGTGCAAGCTCCGGCAGGTGGGCCTTCCTGTTTCACCTCGTTTCTCCTGTGCTTACCATGCTGTGGTGAAGGTAGTAGAAGTTCAATAAATACAATCAAAGAAGCCCCATCCCTGGGTTTATGTCCCAGCCCTGCCACTATTTGGCTGTGATCTTGGCTAAATCACTAAGCTTCACAGTCTTCGTCTGTAATAGGACACGACCTTATGCTATTGCTGAGATAAGGAATGATGGGAAAAGCTAGGACGGAAATCTACTGACTTTCCACAGCCTGAGTCACGGCTGAGGGCTTGTTGGATATGTACCAAGTGAATGGACAGTGTCACGGCACAAGTCCATGCAAACTTTTTCTTCTTTCAGCTCAGCTATGATTTTAAAAATTAATCCTACTGTCTGGCCAGTGTGGCTCAGTGGATTGAGCACCATGGACTGAGAGGTCCCAGTTCAATTCCAGGTCAGGGCACATGCCTGGGTTGCGGGCTTTGATCCCTAGTAGGGGGCGTGCAGGAGGCAACCTATCAATGTTTCTCTCTCACATCAATGTTGCTATCTATCTCTCTAAAAAAAATCAATAGAAATATATTAAAACATAATAAAAAATAACAATTAATCCTAACATCGGTCTCCAAGTTAGAGCTTCTCCCCCTCACCCCCACATTTGTCAAATGCCTTGGGCCACTTGTGACTTTCGTGGTTAAGAAAAAGAAAACTCGCCTTGGCCGGTTTGGCTCAGCAGTTGGAGCGTTGTCCTGTGGTCTAAAGAGACCCGGGTTTGGTTCCCGCTAAGGGCACGTGCCTCCGTTGCAGTTTGTCCCCGGCCCTGGTTGGGTTGTGTGGGTGGCGACCACTCAATGTGTCCCTTTCACGTCGATGTTTCTCTCTCTCTCTCCCTCCCTCCCACTCTATCTGAACAAAATATCAAAAAATGTCCTCGGGTAAGAATTAAAAACAACAACAACAACAACAAAAAAAACCAAACTCAACAATTTCACACACGATCCTTAAAATATAAAGGGATACATCCTTTTGAAAAGCAATGCCAAATTCTAGGTGAAAAACCATTAAAATATTCTTATCCTATTGTCCAGAAATTTTGCTTCTGTTACTTAATCCTGAGAAAAAAAATGCTAAATATATAAATAATTTATTCATAAGTATATTACTCCCAGCATTATATATAACAGTGATAAATCAGCAGTGATCTAAATGCTCAGTAAGAAAAGACAAATAAAATATAAAATAGAGTACATGCCCAACACATGCCGTTATGAAGCTATCGAAACTGTGAAAAGTGCCTCTATTATGGTGCTTAAGAAAAAGGTACAGAATACATAAAAATGTATAGTATAGACGAGTCTGAATGGAAGGAAATCCAACAAGGTGCGAATACCCTGGGGGCCTCAGCTGGTGGGATTACGTGTGAGCTCCCTCCTTGCTTCTCTGTCTCTGGAGCATTGCCTTTTTTTCTATAATGAGTACACACTACACACATCACGGGAGAAAATGACACAGAGGTAAGATAAGACAACCAGCAGCAAACAGCAGCAACGGGACCCGAGAGATCCAAGCTGCTTGGGGGTTCAGCTGTCCCATTACAACGTGTGCAAACGATCAGATGCCACTGAGCTGACCACAGGCTCCTGCGTCACGACGACCCCCACCCCCAGGACGTTTTCCTGGTGTGGGTGGAAAGCACATCCTACGGAAGCCACGGTGCTTAAGGAAGGCAAAGGGCAGGAGCTGCCAAGTGCTGCTTCAGCAACTTCTATCCCTCGAACAAAACATTCTCCTTAATTAATTTAACAGAAACCTGTCGATGAAAGTCAATATTTGCCTAGGCCTGCAGTTCTGATAAGGCACGTACATCATCGCTCTCACTTTGCAGCATGCTCCCGTGGTGGCCCTACCTGTGCAGTGAGCGACACAGCCGCCCGCTCCGTTCTGTGAGCCAAAAGTGTGGGCGCTGGCTCGGCGCCTCCCTGCCCTCATGGCCGCCCCACTCCTTCCCGGGCCCTTGATGAGGGACTCCAAGCCTGCCCGCATCATCACTTCTCTCGGGCTAATGCCGCCCTCTCTCCCTGCAGAGACGCAATAATGTCCTGAGCTAGCGAATGCTAGTTCACTCATCCTTCCCTTTTTTTTTACTAAGAGAACCTCCTAAAAGAATTGGCACAGTGAACTCCATTTCCTCTTTCCTTGCAATTAGGTGGGGCCATGTGACGAAAAGAAACGCTATGGCAACTTCCAGACTATGTGTGTCCTGCTCATGCCCCGTCCCCTTCCCATGGGCTGGAATGAGGACAGGTGGTCATGGTTTCGAAGACTTTACTTGCCTCCTGGGATGTAACTGAGCAGCGAGCTAATTGTGGGTTAGATTCTCTTCAGCTGCTGTAATGAAGCATCACAGACTTCGTGGCTTAAAACAACACAAATGAGCTGTCTTCTAGAAGAACCTTTCCTGGTCTCTTTTGGCTTCTAGAGCTGCATTCCGCACTCCTTGGATCATGGCCCCGGCCCACCTTCAGAACCAGTAGGGCAGCACCTTCAGAACCCTTTCTGCACGCACCCTCACACCACCTCCCCTCCAGTGGCCCTCCTTTATGGATCCCTGTGATCGCATCAGGCCCACTCGAGCAATCCAGGATTGTCTCTCCATCTCACGATCCTTAACTTGGTCATATCTGCACAGTCCCTTTGCCACACCAGGGAAGATCCACTGCCCCCGCTATGGCCTCCGGGGCCCTGCACGCCTCATCACACCTCGTCTCCAAACGTGCTTTGTTACGTTCTCCCCTCACACCTCTGCCTTGGCTACTCTGGCCTGCCGCAGGGCCTTGGCACAGAAGTCCCCCCGTATCTGTGGTTGCATGTTCCACGGTTCCAGTTACCCAGTCAACTGTGGTCTGAAAATATTAAATAAAAAATCCCAGACATAGCCTGGCTGGTGTGGCTCAATGGATTGAGCATTGTCCCATGGACTGAGAGGTCCCGGTTTGATTCCCAGTCAGGGCACGGGCCAGGGCTGCAGGCTGGATCCCCAGTAGGAGGCGTGCAGGAGTCAGCTGGTCGATGTTTCTCACATCAGTGTTTCTATCTCTCTCTCCCTACAAAAAAAAAAAAATCAATGAAAAAACCATTTAAAAAAATTTGAGAAATAAACAATTTGTAAGTTTTAAATTGCGTGTCATTCTGAATAGCATGATGAAACCTCAAGTCATCCTGCCCTGTCCTGCCCAGATGTGAATGATCCTTTGTCCAGGGTGTGGAGATACTGAGGCGGGGTGGGGGTGGGGTGGGGCGGTAGTTATTCAGTCTTCCTTTCATAGTCATTAAATGCAATTTTTGATGAAAATGTACCTGTGACTTTTGGACATAACTCAGAAGACATTCAAAGAATTGAGTAGCAATGCTAAATACAATTCCCTCCCATCCTCATTTGCTTGTTTATATAAATAAGGCTTCTCCAATGCTTACATTCAAATAAAAAACAGGAATAGAATTTATCTTAAACTCAATTCTTTCTGGCAATAAGTCACATTCATTCCTAATGCATTAATTGGGGGAAAAAATTATACAACTCCACTCATTTAAAAATGTATCTTCAATAAAATTCTATTTTTTATGTTTTTTACCCAAATTTGTTACATATTTGTGTGGTTTTGATCAATTGTGTACTACTACTAATTAAAGGATACCTCAATCAGGAAGAAATTTATTTTTAATAGTAAGACTTACAATCACAGGAGATTTAAAAAATTAAATTTCAATTTATGTGCATATTTTTGTTGTGAGGAGAAGGGTGATCAAAGGAAGACTTACATGTAAAATAAGTTGTATCAGTATAAATTTCTGTAGGGGAGGTGGAGTGGATACACAAGTTCTGAAAGAAAAGGAAACAATATAAAACTTCTAATAGTTAAAGGACATTTTGTTTTATATATTTTTTAAATGGGTGTGGTTGGTGAGTATCAAATTACTATAGCATTTAGATTCCACTGGGTACATTTAGAAGAAATATATAATAGTTTTGTTTTAACTATCAATACTTATAATGTATCTAAAAATTCATTTTTACTATTTACATTTATGAAGAAATCCTAGATGTCAACTTAAAAATGTGTGAGGCGCCCTTGCCGGTTTGGCTCAGAGGTTAGAGCATCGGCCCACGGTCCAGAGAGACCCGGGTTCGGTTCCCGCTAAGGGCACGTACCTCAGTTGCAGTTTGTCCCCAGCCCTGGTAGGGTCGTGTGGGTGGCAGCCACTCCATGTGTCCCTTTCACGTCGATGTTTCTCTCTCTCTCCCTCCCGCACTGTCTGAATAAAGAATGGAAAAATGTCCTCGAGTGAGGATTAAAAAATAAAAAAATAAAATAAAATAAAAAGTGTGAGTTTTCCAAAATTCTTTTAGGAGGTATATGAGCAGAAAGTTTGAGGACAGCTGCTTACGGGGCCTGCTCGTCAGGAGAGCTGCGCTCCCTCTGGTCTTGACTAACGATCTTCTGTTTGATCCACAGGTTTGAGACATCTTCTTGGCTCCTTGAACTAAGAGAATGTCTCAATGGCTTAACCAGCTCCATCAAAATAACAGCAAGAAAAAGTAGTCAGGCTTCTCTGTTCACCAGCTCACCCGTTCCCTGCCCTACAATGCCCACCGGAGGTACGTGTTTGTAGTTCATCAGGCCCAAGAACCAAAGCTCTGGCTGCCGACACAGAGTGCCCGGTGGCCGGGCGGTCAGAAGAGACCTCTTACTGACTCCAAATGTTAAGTTCCGACAGAAGCTGCCACAGGGCTAAATACAAGTAACTGCCAACTCCACCACCAGAAAAACAAAGCAAGACACCAGTGACCCATACTTATGGCTTGTTGTGGGGCTACTTTTATGAGTGTAATATATATAAGGTGATTATTTGGGGTAAACAGGGAGTAGATATAGTTTGAAGTAAACTCTCGGAGGGGATTATTTGTTTATCTTCACTGGAATGGTGCAAGGATGCACACACAACACACACAGCACAATACAACACACACACTCACCTGAAGAATGAACAGGATCGAAACCAAGAATCAAAGTGCGTTCAGCATGGGGGCTCTGAGCACAGTGGGAACACATGCATACTTGGTGGACTTGAAAAACATATGCAACAACTAACAAAAAGAAAAACAGATGGTCAGTTATTCCCACAGGAATAAAAAGGAATAAAGAAAGAGGGTGAGACATTTCCAAGCCAGTGTAGACTTCCTGAATCAAAGTGACTTCTTCACCTATGGGGGCAGCAGCAGAAAGGGCTGTGGGGCCCTAAGCCATCCTGGTCAGGCCTCTGCCTCAGCTCTATCATTTACAGCCTCTGTTACCTTGGACAGGAGACCTAATTTCCTTATGCCTCAGTTTCTTCAGGTATAAAATAGGAAGTCTGTCTCATAAGGCCATTGTGAGGGATGAATGAAATAGCACTTAAAGCAATCAAAATGGTTATTATTAGCTATTATTCTTAAAAATGAACATCTTTGGACACTGCATTCTCATCAATGTCTAGGCCTTAGGACACAGAAAGAAAGGAGTGTTGCCACTTCCCACTTCAGGGTTGAACATCTAGCCCTGGCCCGTTTGGCTCAGCGGTTAGAGCATCAGCCTGCGGTCCCGAGAGACCGGGGTTCAGTTCCCACTAAGGGTATGTACCTCGGTTGCAGTTTGTCCCCAGCCCTGGTTGGTCGTGCGGGTGGCAGCCACTCGATGTGTCCCTAACGTCGATGTTTCTCTCTCTCTCTCTCTGTTCCTCTCTCTCTCCCTCCCACTCTACCTGAACAAAAAATGGAAAAATATCCTCGGGTGAGGATAAAAAAAAGAATGCAGGGTTGAACATCTAGCCCAGATGGGCGTGTCCCAAAAGGCTTTCCTGGGGAACCCAAAGATACCTCAGCCTGGAAGCACAGCCAGGGTAGGACCCCATTGTAGAGGGATGCTCAGAACACGTACCAAGGGGAGGTATCTAGGGGTGCTCTGGGGTGACAAAACCTACCTAGCCAGGTGAGAAGAGCATCTGAGACAGGCGATCCAGATGCCCTGGTGAGGAATCTTACTCAAAGATGAATATTCCAGTCTGGCATTGAGCTAGCCAAGAGAATTTGCCGGCAGGCACCTTTGTTGCCTCCCTGACACCAGTTATGAGCCAGTTGCTGTGACTGAGTTTATGAAAACGTAGGGGAGCAGAAGACCACAGTAGTACCTCACCACATTGCTCAGGACTCAATCACTTGCAAGAAATGGATCCCAATTCAAGGCAGTTTAAGCTAAAAAGAGGGACTGGCTCGTGTGATCAGATGAAGACACAGCAGTCCTCCTCCAGCCCCTGACTGGTAGGAACACTGTTTTAATCTCAGTCTCTCATCTCTGCCCGTGTTGGTTTGTTGGGAGATATTTCTAGTATTTCTGCATATCTTCTGAGCAAAGGTCATTAATAGCTTTGTTTAAATGTGTTTCCAAAACTGCTCTGGGGCAGGGAGCAGCTGGGCTTACATCCTAGGACTTAGCCATGGCATCTTAGATACAACACCAAAACCATAAGCAGAAAACAAATAAGTAGATACACTGAAGTCCACCAGAATTTACAAGCTGGGTGCCTCAAAGGACATTATCGAGAAAGGGAAAGGACAGCCTGCAAAGTGGGAGAAACTATTTGCAAATCAGCTATCTCCTAAGGATCTAGTGGTTAGGGTTTTGTATTCAGAATGTATGAAGAACTCTTACAACCCAACAACAAAAAGACAAACGACTCAATTGAAAAATGGGCCAAGCACTTGAACAGACATTTGGACAATGAAGATACACAAGTGGCCAACAAGTACATGAAAAGATGCTCAACATCATTAGTTACCAGGAAAGTGCAAACTAAAACCACAATGAGCCCTGACTGGTTTGGCTCAGCAGTTAGAGGGTCGGCCTGCGGGCCAGAGAGTCCCAGGTTTGGTTCCTGCTAAGGGCACGTACCTCGGTTGCAGTTTGTCCCTGGCCCCTCCCAGGGCCATGTGGGTGGCAACCAGTCGATGTGTCTCTTTCACATCAATGTTTCTCTCTTTCTCTTCCCTCCTCTCTCCTTCTTGCTCTATCTGAAGATAAATGCAAAAATGTCCTTGGGGGAAGATAATAAATAAATAAATACATACATACATACATACATACCACAATGAGATGCTAGTTCAAACCCATTAGGATGGCTATAATTTAAAAAAGTAAAGAAAAATAAATGTTGATGAGGATGTGGAGAAATTGGAATCCTTCTACATTTCTGGTGGAATATAAAGTGATACAGCTGCTGTAGAAAATAGTATGACGGTTCCTCAAAAAGTTAAACATAGAATTACCATATGATCCAGCGATCTCACTCCCAGATATATCCCTAGAATTGAAAACAAGTAACTCAAATAAATACTTGCATATGAACATTCATAGCAGCACTATTTATTACAGCCCCAAAGTGGAAACAACCCAAATGGCCATCAACTATGGAGCACTGATTAAAGATCCAATGTGCATGAGCTTCAAAGACATTACGTTAAGTGAAAGAAGCCAGACCCAAAAGGTCACATAGTGTTCAATTCCATTTTTTGAAACATCCTGGATAGATAAATCCATAGAGACAGAAAGCATATTGGTGGCTGCCCAGGAATGAGAGGCAGGGCCGACTCTCAATGGCCTGGAGTTTTCTCTGGGGGTGATGAAAATGTTTTAGGATGAGGTGGAGGTGGTGATGGTACAACATCATGAATGTACTAAATGCCACTGAATTGCATATTTAAAAATGGCTAATTTTATGCTATGTAAATTTTGTAACAATTAAAAAAATAAAGGTAATATCTCCCTCTGGGAGAAAAGTTGGGCATGTTTGCTCATAGCCCCTATGAAGACTGGAGACCTCCTGTGCTCAGGGCCCTAGTGGTGACACGAACCCCCTGGGCCTGCTCTGCGCTGCTTCCATGGGGCTTGGAGAACATGAAGCTCGTGTTGCCGGCTGTGCTGAAATATGCCGTCTGAATCCACCTGGGCTTGCGTTTCCTTTCCGGCAGCAGCTGCAGAGTGTGGTGGTTTCCCCAGCCGAGGCCTGCTGCTACGGTCCGCTTGCTGCCTGGCCCCTGATGAACACAAGCCGACAGGGCAAGCTGAACTTCCCTTCCCAGGGTGCAGAGTGCCCCAGCAACAAGACGAGCGACAGACTATCCCAGTCACACCCTGTGCTTGCTTTCACCCCGTAACGCAGGAACACTTGTGGGCAAAGCACGTGTCAAATACTTGGTGACTTGGGACATCAGGCTGAGCGTGGTTACACGGATACACTATATGCGAAGGGTGGGGACAATAAATGGAAAAGTTCATCAAGCTGTACACTTAAAATATGCACACTTGACTACATATATGTCATTTTGCAATACAATTTTTTGTTTTGCAAGGATGGCATAGTACAATATTCTTGGAATACTTCCATTTAAAGACATTTATTTTAAAAGCAAGGAGCAGACTAAACATTGTATCAGAGCAAGATAATGCTCTTTAGGATGCGTTGTGCAATGACAGCGCATTATAGCTGTGGTTCTTCATCCTGGCTGATGGAAAACTCACCTGAAGAGCTTTAAAAAATACCAGTGCCTGGGCACCACCCACACAGAATCAAATTTAACTGGCCCGGGGAAAGAAGTCCACTGTCTCCCTCCCGGGTGTCTCATCAGGCGCACAAACCACAGCACATGTGCTAAGTCGGCCAGCTGCCTGTTTCTGTAAGTAGCGTTACTCCTAGAACCAGCCACGCACCTCCAGGCTTTTCCACACTAGAGACAACGCTGAGCATTGTACCAGAGAGCGCAGGGCCCCGGGCCTCAAGTATCAGCAGCACTGCGTTAGACAGGACTGCACGCCGGCACCACTGGGGAGTTTGAAAACCACGCCGATCAATGCCCAGCACCTCCTGGAAACCTCTGACGCCAACTCTCCAGGGACAGGGCTTCAGTAAAACTTCTTTGTAAATTCCAGGTTTTTATGAGGAACCCCCAGTTGTGAACCAGAGCTCTTGATGTTCTGGGGTGTGGCGGTTCTCAGTGGAGCCCAAGAACCAGCAGCAGTGGGCTGGTCCCCCAGCATCCCTTGACGAACTAGTACAACTCATTCCCAGCCGCCCCCTTCAGAGATTCAAAGTCAGTAGGTCTGCGGGAGCGTCCAGCAACTGCTGTTGTAAAAAACAAACACGGCCCTGGCCAGTCTGGCTCAGAGGTTGGAGCAACGGCCCTCGGACTGAAGAGTCTTGGGCTCAATTCTGGTCAAGGGCACGTACTTCGGTTGCGGTTTGGCCTGGTCCCGGGTCAGGGTCATGTGGGAGGCAACCAGTTGATGTGTCCCTCTAACACCGATGTTTCTCTCTCTCTCCCTTCCTCTCTATCTGAAGATGAATGAAAAAATATCCTCGCGTGAGGATTAAAAAACAAACACACACCTCCACCCCTCCCTGTGTTTGGGATCATTAACATCCAAGGATTGAAATGCAACCAGGTCCCAGCCCCAGTATTTCTTTCTTTCTTTTTTAAAAAATATGCTTTTATTAATTTTTTTTTATGAATTTTTTTTATTTTTTTGTTATAGATATTTTACCTTTTTACCCCATTGGCACCCCCCACCCCACCCCCCCTCCACCCTGTCCCCGGCTTAGTTGTCCATGTCCATTGGTCATGCATACATGCATATAAGTTCTGTGGTTTATCTCTTCCCACCCCCCTACCCCCCATCCCCTCTTCTGAGGGATGTCAGTCTGTGCCCTACTTCCATGTGTCTGGGTCTACTGTATTCCTCAGACTGTTATGTTCATTATATTCCGTATATAAGTGAGATCATGTGGTATTTGTCTTTTTCTGCTTGGCTTCTTTCACTTAGGATAATAATTTCCAGGTCCCTCCATGTCGTCTCAAAGGATAAGAGATCTTTCTTTCTTACCGCTGCATAGTACTCCATTGTGTATATGTACCACTGCTTTTTTATCCATTCGTCTACTGGTGGACACTTGGGCTGTTTCCAGATCTTAGCTATTGTAAATAGTGCTGCTATGAACATGGGGGTACATATATTCTTCCTGATTGGTGTTTCAGGCTCCTTAGGGTATATTCCCAGCAGTGGGATCACGGGGTCAAATGGAAGTTCAATTTTTAATTTTTTGAGGTAGCACCACATTGTTTTCCATAGCAGCTGCACCAGTCTGCATTCCCACTAGCAGTGTATTAGAGTCCCCTTTTCTCCACACCCTCGCCAACACTTGTTGTTTGATGATTTGTTGATGGCGGCCATTCTGACAGGTGTGAGGTGATATAATTTTTTAGAGAGAAGGGAAGGGAGAGAGAGAGAGAAACATTGATATGAGAGAGAAACATCAATTGGCTGCCTCCTGCACGCCCCCTACTGGGAATTGCGCATGTGCCCTGACTGGGAATTGAAAACCAGGACCTCTTGGTCCATGGGACGATGCTCAAACCACTGAACCACACCAACTGGGCCCAGCCCCAATATTTCAAAGGCACACTAACTGGACACTGGAGTGTGCGGTGGGTTGGTGGAGTCAAGTGATTTTGATCTGACTTTGACTTTAAGTGCCAACAAGAGAGCAGGCTTTGTTCATGGCACACTGGGAGGGCACCTGAGACTCTCCGCTCTGCACAGGCAGTGGTCAGAGGAGGACCAACTGTGTGCGGAGCTAAGGCCACAGAGCAGAAGATGACACCACACTTCGGGGCTGCTACACGGTGAGGTTGTCTTCATCTAGCAATGAACTCCCCCAGGAAGGTCATGGCCATCTGCTTTCAGAGAGAAACCAGACATCTAGTCCTCACTCTGGATGGCTCACAAGAATGTCCCGAGCATGCACCTCCTGGTGGTGAAGAGTGGGAGCGTTATACATACGCAGGCATCTATGTGGGAACACGTGTGACCTCCACGGTCCTGAGGACAAGGACCGGGAAGGGCTGCTGCCATTACGGCTGAGCTCAACCAGGCTCTCCTAAGACCAGCAGGATTTAGTTAAGACGCCACCAGTGTTTCTCAAACTTGGCTGCACATTTGAATCCCCTGGGGAGGTTTTTAAAATCCAGAAGCCCAGCCCTGGTCAGTTTGGCTCAGCGGTTAGAGTATCGGCCTGCGGTCCAGAGACTCCTGGGTTTAGTTCCCGTAGGGGCACGTACCTTGGTGGCAGTTTGTCCCCAGCCCCGGTTGGGGTGGTGCGGGAGGCAGCTAGTCGATGTGTCTCTCTCACATGGATGTTTCTCTCTCTCTCTTCCTCCCTCTGTCCCTCCTGTTCTATCTGAAGATGAATGCAAAAATGTCCTCGGGTGAGGATAAAAATAAATTAAAATCCAGAAGCCCAGGCCATGACCCACTTAAATCAGAATCTCTGAGGGTGGCAACCAGGCACCAGGAATTGTTAAAGCTCTGCAGGGGTTTCAATACACAGCTGGGTGTGGGTGCCCTGGGGCAAGCTGTCCGCAACCTGGGGAGAGACACGGGAGGAGCCCGTGGCTGGAGCCCGTGGCTGGCAGTGCACACACGTCTCCAAAGGGCGCTGTGGGGCAGGCGAGGCATCAGGTTCAATTCCCCAGAAATAAACCGACGTGGCACCACCACGGGCTCCGCCGGGAAGTGAGCTGCATTGCTCACGGGGGAACGCTGTGGGGGTTTGAGTTATTTTTTCCTTTTGCCCAGGGCATTCTGACCCCACTATGTTTGGGGGGATAATGTTAGACGTACAGAAAAGTTGCAAAAAGAATACAGACCGTTCCTGGACACCCCTCACCCAGTGTCCCCTGATGTTAACATGTCGCATTACCATGTGTTGGGGAAGGTCAACGAGATGTGACCGCTGGTTTGACCCACGAGCTGGACGCAGGCAACTGGAGGCCCCCCCCCGCCCCCCCCGTGCTGTGGAATGTGCTTTCTGCTGCCCTCCTTGGCCTAGAAGCTGCCCCGAGAGAAAGTCGGTGTGGATACTGTCCGGACTGACCCCATTGCAGACCCCCTAGGAACGTGACTGAACCCAGTCGGGTCCTCCATATACACTCTTCAGACTTGGCGGGCGAGTGTGGAACACCAGTCACGAGTCGCTCAAGGACAGGGATACGTTCTGAGAAATACATCGTTATGCAATATCACCGTGTGCACATCATAGTGTGTACACATCTCCATGACAGTCTACGGTACGCCCAGGCTCTACAGTCAGCCCAGCGGTTTTCAACCTTGTTCATCTCATGGCACATAAACTAATTACTAAAATTCTGTGGCACACCCACGGAGAATCGCCAGCTGACCTATCGCTCTGAGGCTACGGACCTGCAGATGCTACTGTACTGAACAGAAAAGATACAGTAAATAAATGATGTAAAAGATAAGAAATGGTGCACCTGTGCAGGGCACTGACCATGCATGGAGCTTGCAGGCCTGGAGGCTGCTCTGGGTGAGGCAGTGAGCGAGTGAATGTCAAGGCCTAGGACACTACTGGACACTACTGTAGACTTTATAAACACTGTCCCACAAGCCCTTCCCCTGCTTCCTTCTGACAGGGTCAGAAACAGAACCTGGAAGCTGTCCGTGCTGCTCCATGAACAGGGAGGTGGGCTGGACTGATGAGAAATGCCGAGGAGAAACTGGCCGGGGAAAGTGAAGCTCACCCTAATAGTGACTGTCAAGAGTGAGAGGCGGCTGGAGGGTCCGCAGGAACAAGAAATCAAGATGGGAGGATAAAGGAACACAGGGGACTGTCATGGCAACGAGGTTCCGGCTACTGCATGTTGGAGCAGTGGTCAGATTAAGGAACTTTGTGGTTTTCATAAAAAAATAATATGAAGGGTGCTTAACATGGACAGAATATAGACCTGAGGACGTAACAGTTTGACTTTGGAGAGTTGTTTTTGGTTCCACTGACCCTATCTGGCACAAAGGGCTCTCTCTGGCGTTGAACTGATGGAAGAAATAAAACGCACCTTCACTTTACCTCACTCAACCTGGGAGTGATTCCAGAGCACAGGGCGGCTGCCCCACACTGCACAGGAAGCTCTACTAACTGGCAGAGGCACTTAACCCTTGTTCAGGCAGCTCCTGTGCACCCGTGTCCTTGCCCAGGGTCTCAGGTGCTGAAGAAAGACTTCGCAGCAATGCTGTCTGAAGACCTTGGCGCTCGATCCGGGAGGGTGCAGCGCCCTCTGAGTGCAGTGCTGGGGCTGGGGTGTCATCCCTGCACTCCAAACCGAGCTGCTGGGAGTGACTGGGAACCTCCTGACAAGTCCCAGGTATTACTCCAGCAGAGAGAAAACATTCCTCCTGAACCACACATCCCTCCATTTCTTACAGGAAATTCAGCTCCATCACAGACTGAGGAACCAGCCGTCACATACACAGCCCCTCGTTGGCAGAAATGTCATGCAGCGCATGACTGGACGCATTTGGTTTCATCCGTGACCAGCCTCGCTGTAAGTCCCCTGGCTTACAGACCTGCCCCACCATGTGGGTGGTCGGCCTTCCTCAGTGTCTCCTGCCCTCCTGTGGGGGCCACTTTCAGACTGGGGACAGGGGTTGCAAACCAGCACCCCGACACGTTTGTCAAAACCGAAAACCAGCGTCGGTGTAACTGTTCACTGAACTTGAAACTTAATTCGGATTTCACCAACTTTCCCACCAACGTCCTTTTCCTGTTCCAGGATCCGATAAAAAATGTTGTCGAGTCATCCAGTCCTCGTGCCTCATTAGGACCCCACCATTTTTTGGAGATTTGACTTGACCCAGTGGGTGCTTTGCCCCGAAACACATTTTTAAGTCTGTCTTTATGGATATATAGATCTCACTCTGACTTTTACCAACGATGGAGAAATTCCACTGAGAAAGTATTTTTCTCTGAATTCCATGATAAACAACTTTAATCCCTCAACAAATTTTCCATTCTATGCTGTTAAACATTTTTTCAATAGCATTTTTTTCTGCTAAAAAGTGACCAGTAACTGAGTCGTCAATTACTTTGTGTCTGTCCACCATGGCTTCTGACTGTCCAAGTGTCCTTCTGACCACATTTCTACCAAGACCCACTTTCTTCAGACACATTCTGCCATGATTATTTTCTTCTTCCATTGGTTTAAAAAAAATCAATTTTATCACATGGCATTTTTCCTTCTGTTGGTTTTATTTTGTGTGGGCTTCTTTTCTATCACATCTGATTTTCCCAGTACAACTGTTGTGCTTTTCAACCTTATCAACAGGTTCACATTCTTTAGTTTCTCACTTGTGACAAGTTTTATTATGTGCAATGTTAACTGTTACCAGTTTCATTTTGCATTGGTTAATTCTCCTGATAATATTTACCAGAACTTGGATAATTTATACACACACACACACACACACACACACACACACACATTTTTTAATCCTCCCCAAGGATATTTCTCCATTTATCTTCAGATAGAGTGGGGCAGGGTGGAGAGAAACACTGACATGAAAGAGACACATTGAGTGGCTGCCTCCCTCATGACCCCCACCAGGGCCAGGGATGAACCACAACCGAGGTACGTGCCCTTGGCCGGAATCAAACCCGAGACAAACTGGTCCGTGGGTCAACACTCTAACTGCTGAGCCAAACCGGCCAGGGCTAATTTATATATTTTTTAGGAAAGCCATAGAAGAATTGAGCAGCTCTTCTCAGATATTTTGGGAGCACCCCGCTGTCCAGGATCAATCCACGGTATCGCTCTTCCAGTTCTTCTGGACACGTGAGCTTATTCTCAGGCCATGGAATGGCAGAGCCCAGACCATGGGTGGAATGATCTGCTTCATTTAAAGAGAGTCTTGATTTTTTTTTTTTTTTTTTTAATGTCTGTGTGTCAGCAGCACAGCCTTGCCCACGCACGCCTTGGAGTTGTGCAGGATGAGGGATGGTCAGGAGAGAAGCCCAGCAAGGGGAATAAGCCGAAAAGGATGTCAGGATGCGTACCAGGCAGAGACACAGGCGCCGGAAATGCGACTGAAGCAGAGGCTTGGCCAAAAGACAAAAGTCCTGGTTTCTGGAATCAAGGTTCAAGGTCAGGACGGAGCCAGCACCAGGCCGACGTGGCTGAACTGCTGGCCTAGGCTCCGTGGGCTCCATTTCCCTGGAGGCGCGGAGTGTATTTCACAGTCTAGAGCCCACGACCCACAGGTGAGGGCTCCATGGGGTGGAGCCAGGACATCTCCAGGGAAGGCGCGTCATCTCGGGGAATCAGAAGCCGTTAGTGATGTAGACAGGTTCTCGGAAGGTCCAACTATAACACTCTCGTGGTAGCCAGCACAGAGGGTGGGTGGCTTTGTGGCTGTGGCTGAGGCGCCCGGGGCTCTGGTGCTGTGGTGAGGGGGAGGGGACGTTCTGCAGCCAGAGCGCTCAGGTGGCCTCGGAAGCAGTGCAGGTCAACATCTCTCTGGGCTCAGGACAACAAAAGGAAATATTTCACTGTGTCTCCCACAGTCCCCTCTCCCACCGGCAGATTAGAATAAATGAAACCAGCAGAAAAAGGGCGCAGCTGGAAAATGAGGCATAATTGGGTTTGAGTAGTAAATAATAATCCCCCTCGAGCTTTCCCTGGGCTAGTTGACCTCCTCCACGAAAGGCCTCGCGGCGGTTTTCTCATGTGCGTGCACGCGAAATACAACATTCAGAGAGAGAGTACATGCATGCCTCAGTCGCTCGGGCGTGCAAACCCTGGAGGGTGGCCGGCTTCCCAACCTCCACCTGAGGTGCCAGGTCAGGTTTCTGACTTGACCGCACCTGAGATTCACATGGAGAAAAGGGGCTTTGTTTCCAGAGGTCCTCAGATCCAGAAATGTTTTGGGATGTACTTGGGGTTCTCAGCTTCGGTGGTTTAAGACAGTACTCAGGGAAGTATTCAGATGCGGATGTAAGCAGTTCCTGATTCGGGAAGCCTGGGGTGAGGCTCAGGGACCTACATTGACAGGCACCACAGGGGACTGGATAGAGGTGATTGTCAGTCACCTCCGCTGGAGAGACACGCCCTGAATCCACAGAATCTTGGTGCAAGATGGTACCATGTACGTCCCTCAGATCCCTGCTACTCAGAGTGTGGTCCCGGGCCAGCAGCATCTCCCGGAAGCCTGTTGCAAATGTAAAATCACAGGCCCAACCCAGAGCTCCCAGATCAGATGCACTGAAATAAGATCCCCAGGGAACTGTGTGCACATGGAAGCTTTAGAGCCCATCTCTGGGCCCACTAAGGAAGGAGGCGTTTGCACGGCCGGTGTGGCTCAGTGGTGAGTGTCGACCCATGCACCAAGAGGTCCCCAGTTTGAGTCCCAGTCAGGGCACATGTCCAGGTTGTGGGCCTGATCTCCAGTGGGGAGCATGCAGGAGGCAGCTAATCGGTGTTCTCTCTCATCGATGTTTCTCTCTCTCTCTCTCCCTCTCCTTTCCTCTCTAAAATCAATAAAGACCAAAAAAATTTTTTTAAAAAGAAAGAGGCGTTTGGCAGGTCATAGGCTGTCATATGACCTGGCATTTCCTGGGCAGGGGCCTGGGATGGTATATGTCCCGCAGTGTGTGACACAGTCAACACCTTAAAGAACTGTCCTGCATCCTGACTTCACTTTAAAACATCCCAGTGGACAGTCATATAAACAGAAACCTGTCTGTATTGATGTGAGCCCCGACCCAGTTCCTGTTTGTTTCACACATGAACACACTTTTTTTTTGCACAATTTTAATATACATTGAAATGTCCAGGAATGCAACTGCCATAGAAAGGGAGGGAAGAGTCAACATTCATCTTAGATATTACCAGGAGCTGTTCACCATCTGTGTTGGTTAAATTATTTGTTTGTTTTATTTTATTTTCACCTGAGGACACTCCTCCACTTTAGTTCAGATAGAGTAGGAGGGGGGGGGGGGGAGAGAGAGAGAGAGAGAGAGAGAGAGAGAGAGAGAGAGAGAGAGAGAAAGAGAAACATTGATGCGAAAAGGACACATCGAGTGGATGCCTCCTGCACGACCCCAACCAGGGCCAGGGACGAACCGCAACCAAGGTACATGCCCTTGACTCCTTGACTGGAATCGAACCCGCAACCCTTTGGTCTGCGGGCTGATGCTCTAACCACTGAGCAAACTGGCCAGGGCTGTGCTGGTTAATTTTATGTGGTTATGGGATGCACAGATAGCTGGTGAGACGTCAGTTCTGGGTGTGTCTGTAACAGTGTCTGGTGTCTTCAGAGATGAGCCCTGGAGCAGTAGACTGAGTACGGAAGCTCCCCCCCCCCAAGGGATGTGAACCTCATCAAATTGGTCGAGGGCCTGAGCAAAACAAGAAGGCCAAGGAAGACAAATTTGTTCCCTCTGTCTGAGCTGAGACATCCGTCTTCGCCTGCCCTTGGCCCTCATGCTTTTGGTCTCAGATCAGGACTCACCTGTCAGCCTCTCAGTTCTCAGGCCTTCAGTCTCCAGGTGAATTAATTACACTACTGACTTTCCTGGGTCTCCAGTCTGCAGACAGCAGATTATGGGACTTCTCAGCCTCTATAACTGTGTGAGCCAATTCCTATAATAAATTTTCTCTTCTCTCTCTCTCTCTCTCTCTCTCTCTCTCTCCCCATCTGCCCCATCCCATCCCATCCATCCATCCATCCATCCACCCATCCACCCACCCACCCACCATTTCCGTTTCTTTGGAGAACCCTAAGGCCATCCGGACGCCCCATCGCGGACAGCAGTGCAGTGGCGTGGACAGCACACCTGTGTCGGCTCACCTGCGTGCACAGCACCCGGCTGCTCCATCAGTCAGACCCGAGCAGGTAGGCACTAGCATACATATTATCCTCCTATACAATTTTCAAATGTCTTCTTTATTATAAGTAGGTCAGTATACTGTCTCCTTTGAAGTTATGTGTATAGGTAGCTTATTTTACTTACAAAATTTCATTTCAGTATTATAACTTTTTTTTTTTTTATCCTCACCCAAGGACATTTTTTGTTCAGGTAGAGTGGGAGGGAGAGAGAGGAAGAGAGAGAGAGAGAGAGAGAGAGAGAGAGAGAGAGAGAAACATCGATGTGAAAGGGACACATCGAGTGGCTGCCACCCGCACGACCGACCAGGGCCGGGGACAAACTGCAACCAAGGTACATGCCCTTAGCAGGAACTGAACCCGGGTCTCTCTGGACCGCAGGCTGACGCTCTAACCGCTGAGCCAAACTGGCCAGGGCTCAGTATTATAACTTTTGACATGAAAAGGAACTTGTTGGGTATGAGAGAGCTGAGAATTCTGACTGAATTGCCTAATTTATTAGACAAAGGACCTGAAATCCAGAGATGTGGAGCTCTCAGGTCACAGGAGTGACTTGTATCAGAGACCCAGACACCCGAGAACCCAGGCCCTGCCAGGACGGTCGCCCAGCCCACCCTGGAGCGCCCCCTCTCCGCCCTGCTCTTCCCCAGGCCTGGGCAATGATTTCTAATGTCATGTAGCCTCACAAGGAAGCGCGATTATTTTTTCTTGTACTCAGAATATTTTCCTTGGAAGCAAAGAAATTATAAATTACAAAATAAACGGAGCCCTTGTTCCTGGCTCTCTTTGGACACAAATTGCTGCCTTCCTTGTTTGTTTGGTGTTGGCCTTCACAAAGAAATGACAAGAAAAAAAAACCCTCCGGATTTTGGAAGGCAATGAATTTCGTAGCTAAAGACCAAAGCCTGAGAGTCTAAGCCTGTTGACACGCCATCACCCTTAACGACAACAACCAGGGCCATGGGGTGCGTGGCCCTCATCTGCATACACAGAACTTTATTTGGAATATGAGGCGAGGGGACAAGTCGTGGTACTGTCCATCATTTCAGGCTAGGACACAGAGGAGGGAGGTGAGGGCAGGGTTGCCCCCCCACGTGTGAAGAGAAGCTCTTGTGTCTTCAGGTGAGGCTGCCGGATGGTGACCCAGTCTCAGGAAGAGCTGAGAGGAGAGGCCAGTCCAAAGGGCCCGAAGCAGGAGAGAGCTTGGAGGACTAGACAATAGTGTGGAGGGCAGTGTGAATGTCCCGGGGCTATGGGTGGACCCAAACCCAATCCCCAACTTGTAAATAGCAAAACGAAGTTGAAAAAAAAGTCAATTCCCAAGGTTAAGATGATACCACTTAACAAGACAAGAGATTCCCTGGGACTCTCCTACCTTCCTTGCCAAACCTGAACAGGGCAGAGACTCTCTTGGGCTCAACCCGGTGGACGGGGACAGACACACAGGACAGATGTCACCCTTGTGAGACAATTCTGGCAGAATTATTCAGACGATCACACAAAGGCTTTAAAGAAATTTTAAAAAGGATAAAATTATCAAACAAATCACAAGTGTTCCCAAACACAGGAACGCGTGTTGTGACGGGGGCAATGTGTCTTGTTGCCATCTGGGTGCTCACTGTGCCAAGGGAGACACCACCTTCGGAGAACTGTTGTCAGTGTGGTTTGCAGAAACTCATCAGAGAACAGCCTAGGGAGTAATGGGTTTAAAATAGCCTCCATAAAAATATGTCACTGCGCCCTGGCCGGTTCGGCTCCGCTGTTAGAGTCAGCTCACGGGCCAAAGAGTTGCGGGTCCGATTCCGGCCAAGGGCACAGACCTCGGTTGCGGTTCATCCCCAACCCTGGTTGGGGTTGTGCGGGAAGCAGCTAGTCGATGTGTCCCTCTCACATCCATGTTTCTCTCTCTCCCTCCCACTCTATCTGAAGATAAATTGAAAAATATCCTCAGGTGAGGATTAAATATATATATATATATAGAGAGACTGCTTGAGGGAGGAAAGAGAGACAAAGCCCCAAAATGACTCCGTTCCTGACACCCAGGAAGAAGAGGAGACACACGGTTTGAGCTCGGCTGTCGCTCCGCAGTGCCTGGGAGCAGGAGGCTCAGCTAAGAGGAGGACAACTGATGTCGAAGGAGCAGGGGTGAGAGGCCAGAGAGGGTAAGGATCCGGAGAGGAAGAGCGGACCAGAGCAGCTGACCCCTACCACCCAGAAATGTGCAGGCACAAAGCGAGACCTTAAGAAAGCCGAGAGGCTGACCTTCAACATCTGGATAAGATCCACGCTGCATGCCCACTAGGGAGAACCGGAGAAGGGGAGGAGGAGATGCACTCAGAAACCTCTCCACCCGAGGAAGGGAAAAGGACACCTTCCCACCTTGGGGTGAAGAACGTGCTTGAGTTTCCCTGTATTTTTCAATCTCCAAAAACACCTGCACCGCCCTGGCCGGTGTGGCTCAGTTGCTTGGAGCATCGTCCTGTACACCAAAAGGTGGCTGGTTCGATTCCTGGTCAGGGCACAACCCAGGTTAGAGGTTCCATCCCCGGTGGGGCGGGTGTGGGAGGCAACTGATCAATGTTACTGTCTCTCTCTCTAAAATCAATAAAAACAAAAAAAACATTATTTTTCATGGGAAAAGCCCCTGGATTAAATAACCCAGGTTGCCGTTGAAATCCCCAAAATGTTCATGGAAATAAAATTCCTCAAACTCTAATGTCTAACACCGTAGACTACTAAAACCTTCCAGTTCACTGGAGAAACAACAACCAAAGAGGGTAAAAACCTTAGTGCGACCATCTAGTAAAACACGCAGTACTGACTTAGAAGCTCCGTGGGAAGGCTGCAGTTCCCAGGGGCTGTGCACAGACAAGGGAGGCATTTCATGGGGGTGGGGAGGGTCACACAGGAAAGAACATACTGTCCCTGTCACTGATTCCCGATAACCAGGAAGAGGGCAGGAGAGAGGACAACATTCTGCATGTGTCTGGGTGGGGTAGGGACTGAGATGATGGCTTCTGGAGCCTCACCACCCAGGATTGAATTCCACCTTTGCCATCAGGCATTTGAGCAAATGCAAGCGTTTTCTTTAATGCCACTGAGCCTCAGTTTCCTCACCTGTCAATGAAGATACTTCAGGAAACGGAGGAGCTGGGCGCCGAGTCTGGCCGCCAGTGAGTCTTGGCCACAGTGGCGGTTATTGTGAGCAGTTCCACACCACAGGGGCACATGCCTACCTCGAACCAGAATGAAGGGCGCGCCCACCCATATCCAGAGGACTCCATGTCAACGGGCCACGCCTGAAGGAGGCCCTGCCCCCTTGTCTCAGTACTGGTTTGAATGTACGAGGACAAGACACCTCACTGGGGTCACTGACCCAGAGCAAGGTGTCAGAGTGGAAGCAAGAGGAACTTCTAATAAAGATTCCAGAAAAACGATGCCCTGCGCGCCAGAGATTTCAGGGGGACAGCGTAATCGGAACCGTATGAACTGAGTGCCCACTGGACAGCGGGCATGACTCCCAGCACCTCTGACCCCTCGGCTCGCCTCGCCGAGGTGTTATGGCTCTCATCCCACCGCTACAGGTAGAGAAACCGAGGCTCAGAGGACAGCAGCACCTTGCCAGGCAGCGCCACTGGGAGCCGCAGCCCGTCTGCCTGTAAAGAATGTGGAGGCACCTGCCTGAGGGAAGTATCTAACCTGAGTTGCAAATGAGGTTTTATTTTATTTATTTGTTTTTAAATACTTTTTTCTGTATTGATTTCAGAGAGAGAGGAAGGGAGAGGGAGAAAGATAGAAACGTCGATGAGAGAGAACACTGACTGGCCGCCTCCTGCATGCCCCCCACTGGGAATCTGGCCCACAACCTGGGCATGTGTCCTGACCGGGAATCGAACCGGTGACCCCTTGGTGCCTGGGTCGATGCTCAACCGCTGAGCCACACCGGCTGGGCGCAAATGCGGTTTTTTAAGTGGCAATGCTTCAGAGTATTTTTCAGAACCATTCCGCTGTTGCATGAGGACAAATCAAAGCTCTGAAAATAACCACTACTAATTTGACGAAATTACTGTTTTTCTTGTTCAATCCACCGCTTGGTGCTTAGAGGCCTGCCTAATAAATGACCTTGGGTTGATTAGACCTTTGTCTTCTCTGACGTACGTAATTTTCTCTCCAGGAAATAGAAAAGGCCTTAGGTCCTGGAGGTCGCCCATTCCGGCTTCAAAGTGGCTTATTAAGTATAATTTCATTATGCAGAATCGACTTCCAGTTCAGATTTCCTTAGGAATCAAACAATACTGAGGCTTGAGAATGGGCCAATTGACAAAAAAAATTAAGTCACAAAATTGCAGCCGTGGCTCCTATCATGGAGTTTTAGGGTAAAGCGTGAACTCACTTCTTTTCATCAGGGTTCCTACGTGACACTCTTTGTCATTTCATTTAGTTCTTTTTCACTGTGACCAACCCCTAATTATCCGGGTCTAGACTCGCTATACGACTTATGCCACAGTGAGATTAACTCCAAAGAAAGTTTATCCCAGCCCTTAGGTACTTCCTGGCATAGAAAAAGCAAATTAATTTTTTTTAAAAAAAACCATCTTTTTTCTTTGTTAATTTTTAGAGAGAGAGAAAGGAAGAGGGAGAGAGAGAGAGAAACACTGATGAGAGAGAACATCGATCGGCTGCCTCCTGCATGCCCCCCCCCTGGGGATCTGGCCCACACCTAGGCTTGTGCCCTGACCAGGAATCGAACCGGCGACCACTTGGTGCATGGGTCGACGCTCGACCACTGAGCCACACTGGCCAGGGAAAAAGCAAATTAATTTTAATACCGAGCAGCAAAGGGAAAGCAGGACACACACAGCCTTGGGTAATGTACCACTAGAACAGCAGCGTAAGAAAATGTCGGATTCAGGTGCAGTTACCTATCAGAGAAGGAAACTTGCTGGTTTCCTATCAGAGAAGAAACCCTTCTGCTACGTCAAAGCCAAATACAAACACTTTTTGGACCATTTGCAATCCTTGCCTCCCTGGGAAGGAAAAGCATTGTTCGGTAGGAGAAAATGTGGTCTGGAACTTTCTCTCTTAATTTAGGCAGGTGTTCCAAACCCTTCGGAATCATCCTGCCATCACCACGCCCTCCTGCCAGGTCAGGTTCCACACATGCTGACCTGCCGCATTGGTCGCGCTGAGTTTGCTCTGCTCGGGCAGCAGTGCCTCTCATCCAGGGTCCTCCAAAGCTGCCGGAACAATCAGCATTCTTCCCACTGTCTCGAAGAGAAACCTCAATGGTACAGACAAGGCCGACTGTGGAGCCAGGGACACTCTTTCCAGTAATGCAAATGGATGCTTCAACGCTCAGTTTCCTGGGACCCAGCTAACAGACGCACTGTTTGGCTTGGGATTTGTCATATACTCAACTTTCAGGAAAAGGAGGCCATTCACAAGAAACGAAGTGCATGAGATTTATCTAGAACACAGACAAAGTCTCCACGGGGGAACGTGACTTAGGGTGGAGACAGCTCCATCTCTGAGGCCCCCACTCGCTGCCGCCCACACAGTGCTGGAGGCAACTCGGAGCCCCAAACAAAACTCCAGGCAGTGCGGTGGGCTCACATCTTTCAGAAATATTTTGTCTCAACTCTGAAAACGTTACATACAGTGTTTGGAAAGAAATATACAAAAAAATGGGAGCAGAAATTCCAGTTAGTGAGATAATGGGTGATTTTTATTCTTCAATTCCAAAGATGAGTAAAAAATTATTTTCTCAAGGTTTGACGTAGGATCTAGTAGTCCTTGATGACAAGAGACGCCAATCAACAAGACCAGTCCCTTCCCAGAGCAAGGGGCGAAGGCTTCCCCCGGCTCCCAAAGGCTGCTCCAGACACGGCCATCGACCTCTAGCCTCGTGGTCTAGGTGGACTATTGTTACATAAATTACAGGACTTTAAAACGAAACTTCATCCTAAGCAACCAGAGCCAGAAATCACAGAGCCTTTGTGTGTGTGTGCATGCCATTCAAATAAATAAACGCCAATTAAATACCCATTAAAATCGTGTTTCCCGTGCACTACCACGATGATGGGTATCCCCGGTGGGACTTGGAGAGCCCTGCAGCAGGATGTGCAGGTCCTCTGAGTCTGTCCTGTAGTCTATGCAGAACCCCTGGGTGACAGCCTGGCACGTGGGACCCAGGAAGGGAGGGCAACATGAAGCAGATGAGGAGCTCAGACAGACTGACCTCATCCCCTCCTGAGGACCCAGCCACATTTCTGACCTGGGACAAGAGGGTGCTGGACCCCTGTGAGGGATCCCCTTTGTCTGCTGAAGTTTGAGTGGGTTTTGATACCTGTGTTTTAAAAGCCCGGGTTCAGCCCTGGCCAGTTTGGCTCCGTGGTTAGAGCATCAGCCCGCGGACCAGAGACCCAGAGTTCCAGGACTGAGGACTTGACAGAAACCTCCCCCACGGGCAAGGAGACCTTCCAGTTTTTGGGAGGGGGGAACTGAGACCGGCAGGCTTTCTCTGCAGGCAAATGGGAGCGGGGTCCTCACAGGAAACCACACCTCACAGCGTGGTCTGCTCTCTGCGGGGCCCTGTGGCCCCTGAGCAATGTAACGTAGGCTGAGCACACCCCCGGGATCGGGGCTCCTTGGACTACAGCCTCAGAGCCTCCACCATTCTCCCTGACTCACCCCCGATTTGTTAAAAATGTAGAGGTGACAAAGGGAAATCAGGGCAATGGTAGCAGCTTTTATTTTAAAAAAAAATACTATTAAGGAAGAATAAAAGCAAATGGAAATGAGCTGAAGCAATATTCAAAATAGAATTAATTTTTCTTCAGCAGTGCTTCGAGAGCAATAGCAATTCTGCACCCTGTTTGGGGGGACTGTTATGTTCCCCTAATTAGTTCGTTCCCAGTACGGTCTAGAAAAAGTGTGGGCTTTGGAGCCAGACAGACCTGCTTCCCCTTCCGCTGAGTGCGGGGCGAGGAGTACATTTCCTAAGTCTCAGTTTCCGCATCTGTGAAATGGGGACATCATCATCTACCTCGGAGGGTTGTTCTGAGGATCGGACGGGATGATCACAGACCAGCACTTAGAACGGTGCCTGGCTCAACAGATTTCACGATGACAATGGGGGTGCCTCCTGGGAGTGTCTGCCCAGTCACTGCCTGAAGGAGATTGGACACCTGGTGCAGGGTGGGTTCCTCAGAAATGGTGGCCGTTTCATCTCCCTCTCCCTGTTCCAGGGTACCCTGATGCTTCTTTAAAGACAAAGGAAGGAAAACGCTCAAGTCTGAAAAGCTTGTGCTTAGCATTTCGTGTTCTACTCATCGCTTTACTCCCGGCAGGTTTTCCTGCCCCTTCAAAATGCCCCTGTGACATCTAACCTCCTTATCTATCCGCCCTTACCTTCTGCTTGCAAACGTCTCTTCTTAGCTGTGGCTCTACCGCATCTGTGTTTAATACACGTTGATGATCACTTAAAACCCCCCTCCTCTCTTTATTCAGTACAAATGGTTGGAAAGACCCTGAATGGACGGGTGACCGTTAGCACCGAGCTCCTACCGTCTCCCAAAGAACACGGAGGGATTTTACACAGGAGTCATTAAAACATTTCACCAAGCTAATGCTCACAAAAACGCCTTTAGAAATAGAGCTCCCTTTCCCAACGTGAAATTGATTTTATTCTTAGACAACACGCTTGCCGGAGTTTGACTGAGTACACACATAACTCAGTTCTTCACCCCGGTGCTTCTCCGACCAGCTTTCCCTAGCCCTCCCGCACTGGAAACTCCAAGACTCCCTTAGCCTTCCGAAACCTCATATTCCTAAATCATGTACAGAAGCATGCCGCCCCGCTCAAGAACAGGGCATTAAAATGTCTTATACACTTTACGGGTCCCCTAAGACCCATAAATAGTGAGGTATTTATGGTACAATCAGCCTGGTGGGGTTGGTCGGCATCCCAGGGCTCAGAGCGGTCTTCCCCCCAACACTTGGGTGTTATCCTAAATCGGCATGAACGGGATCCAGCGAGACCTCAGAGACACCATTTCTCTTTCACCTACACACAGGGCTTGCCAGGTCTTTAATTACTCACCAAGTCTCCTCTGAACTTGCCACTTTTCACCATTTCCAGTTTTTGGGTCTGCATCCCCCACAGGAGAACCTTCAGCCTGTCTCAAAGTTCATGCTTTTCTGGTTCAATTCTCGCTCATTAAATATCTTAAAAAGGCAGGGGATGAGATCACTTGGTTCCTGTATCTCAGAGGGACAAGAGGACCCTCAGTGGTTAAGCCAGGGGACAGGAAAGAAGTCAGACACAGTGATAAATGGCAGGTGACACTTGGCCTAGGTGGAGTGGGAGCAGGGGACCAGTGGGCTCCCCAAAGGGAATGTCCATGAGTGGTGGGTTTGCAGGAATATGTACCCCACTTACCCAGATTTTTCATTTTTCAAAGAGAAATCAGAAATCTAGATTTCGACTGGGAAGTCTAGCTTTGAAAAGTTGACAGTTAATCTGAACTTTTCTCAAACACTCTGTGGCCTGAGGTAGTATTCTGGAGCTGGCTGGTCTCAGCTCCCAGCACCGATTACGTACACCTTTTCCTTACTCTGCCTCCTGCCTCCAGTGACCTCATGTTTACAGCTCGCAACCGGCCATTGTTGGGAATATTTACACCATAGCAATAGGCAAATGCTACACACCAGGGTTTGCAAAAAAATCTGGTTGTTTAACATTTATCAGAACATCACCATCTGCAGGCTGAATAAAGAATGTTGCCTTTGGCCAAAGCAGCCGTTTCTAATTTAGATATTAAACAAGAAGTAGTGTTAAATAATCATGAAGTATTATCTATTCCCAAGTCTGTATCTACAACAAATAGTCCATGTGACACTGTGACCACAAGGCAGGTGGCGGGCTCCGAGTTAGAAGGACATTGTAACTAGCTGAGAACGCAGGGATAAAGGAACCAAATCTAATGCCCCGTAAGATGAGCACCCTGCAAACAGGACCTCTGCTTCTCCCCACTGCTCCGAGGGAGTATGACAATTGACACTCCCTGACCCTCAAGACACAGCAACATTCTGAACCGTCCTCTGAGTCATGGGGAAAACAGGAGCTTATGCAAGTGACTGAACGACAAGAGAATTTCAAGTCAGTTTGCAAATCGCAGGCGATCAATGCCTTTTGCTAATCACACACGGAGCTGTGACAACAGTAAAGACCTTCCATTTTCCCTCTTTATTCAAAAGCAGCCTGAGGTCTCTGCGGTTCTCAATTCCTGTTTCTGTTATGCCGGGCAGTTTGGGGAAGCTGATGGGTTCCTTCTCAGGATGTTTTTCAGATGATTGAAATAATATGCATAGGATTACAAAAGCAACCATATGAAAACACAATTACGAAACTACGGAACAAATGTGTGTGATAGTACGTGTGCTTCTATATGAAATTATTAAATAGCAAGAATGGGTCTAATAACTTCTAAGACTTGGAAGCAGTAGTGAAGGGGAATGGTCACGGTGGCACCTGCCAGCTGTCAGGGGCGAGGAACACAGGTGTGATTTCTGCTGGGGACAAAGCTATGGGTGCTGCTCCTGCTGCTTCGGGGTTATTGCCTACGCTCGTTGCTGAAGGAAACGCTGCAAGTTGCTTAGTTACAAGTCAGTGAACATAAAGATTGAATTGTTTTCTCATCCAAATTTACAGACCTCTTGAATTTTGAATTCTTCTCCGGACCTGGGTTCCGAACCTCCAGAGTCAGGTTGGGCACAAAGTAGGAACTCAGAAAATTTCGATGGAAGCAAATGGAATTTTATATTTGCTATGAGATGGGTACTGGGTGTGGTCCTAAGGATAAGAGGGAGAAAAGACACTGTTCAAACCCAGCGTGGGACATCTAGACAGCCCGGTGGCCCCGTTTCTTCAAAGCAATAGCTTACAAACAATATTCATCAGTAACATCAAATAGAAATCCATTGATGGCAAAAATAAATACAGAACTAGGGCCTAGGTTTTTATTCCAGCTTAACTAGACTTTCGACTTGCTCAGAGGCTAACTTACTCTCCCAAATTTATTTATTAATTTAAAAAAATATGTGTTTATTGAATTTTCAGACACAGAGGAAGGAAGAGAGAGATGGAAGAAACATCGATGTGAGAAAGAAACATTGATTGGCCACCTTCTGCATGCCCCCCACTGGGGATCGAGCCCTCAACCCCAGCAAGTGACCCAGTGAGGAATCAAGCCAGGACCTCTCAGTCCATGGGACAACGCTCAAGGCACTGAGCCTACTCCCCAAACTTTAAATCATGGCTGAACAAAGTTTCAACCAAAGTTCTATCACTTCCTAGCTGTGTGACTTTGGGCAAGCTATTTAAACCTCTGAGCTTCCTGTCTCTCACCTACAGTATGAGGAACAGAACAGTCCTACTGCACAGGACGGAATATTATGTATCTAGACTGTACCAAGGGAGAGGAAGAACACAGTACACTTTAGCTGTGAGAATAACACGATTCTTGCAAATTGGTTAAGAGAATGTTTATATTCTCAAATTCTCAAAAACTTGGCAGGATCTATATTTATAATTAAGAGTTTAAATATTAAAGTTAATAATATGTATTATAGGGCTGTTGTACTAGCAAATAATTAGAAACAACCTACATGTCTTACAAGAGGAGGAATATTTTATTTATACCCATACCATAATTATTTATTTTGGGCAACCTCAGAAGCACATATAAAAATTATAGGTGGGCCTTGGATGGTTTGGCTGAGGGGTCAGAGCATTGGTTCATGGACCGGAGAGTCTCGAGTTTGATTCCCAGTCAAGGGCATGTACCTTGGTTGCAGGTTTGATCCTTGGCCCTGGCTGGGATCATGCAGGGGGCAACCAATCAATGTGTCTCTCTCACATCGATGTTTTTCTTTTCTCTCTCTCTCTCTCTCCTTCCCTCCCACTCTATTTTGAAATCAATGGAAAAATATCCTCAGGGAGAATTCAAAAAACAAAACAAAAAACCATAGGCGAACACTTCCCAATTCATCCCATAGGCCGGTATTAACCTGATGCCAAAATAAGACAAAGCTATCATAAGAAAGGAAAAACTAGATGAGTATATCTTTTGAATATACAGTCATGCACTGCAGAACAACATTTTGGTTAACGTATGACGGTGGTTTCATAGGATTATAAGGGGGTTGAAAATGTCCTATTGCCCGGTGACCTCATAGCTGCCATGATGTCGTAGCTGCCTAAGTTCAACACTTTCAAAACTCAACTCAGGATCCCTCCAACTGACACCTCTTGGGTACCCAGTTTCTGACAACAGCACCTTCACCAAGTGACCCACAGTGATGTGTGTCTGGAGCCATTCTTTCCTCTTCCCTCTTTGTCTACCAGTAATCTTGGGACTTGTTCCCTTTCTTACTTTCAATTACATGGCATCCCAACACAACCCTTGCCACCCACATCAGAGGTGGGTATGTGACCTGACCTTCTTATATTTTTAAAATATTTTTTTTACTAATTTTTAGACAGAGAGGAAGGGAGAGGGAGAAGAAGAGGGAGAGGGGGAAGAAGAGGGAGAGAAACATCGATCTGCTGCCTCCTGCACACCCCCTACTGGGGACTGAGCCCGCAACCTGGGCATGTGCCCTGACTAGAATCGAACCTGCAACCTCTTGGTGCATGGGACGACACTCAACTGAGCCACACCAGCCAGGGCTTAACTCTTGTTAAGTTTGTCATACAAACGTGACCATGCAGGGCCCTGTTCCGTTCTGTTCAGGGACTCTGGGAAGACAGGGTCTTTTCCTTCTGAGTTCCAGACATTAAGGGTCGTGTCAACCTGAAGCTGCTGGGACCAACTTCACTGTCCCCATGCAGGCACCGACACTGGTGCTCCATGAAGAAAGCAAAGCTGAGACAGAGAGAGGCAGACAGACGGACAGAGACCTACCGACATGGTTTGAACCCACAGATCCAGGTGGGTTTTTTCAGTTATACATGTCAATAAATTATCTTTTCATTTCCATTAAATATTTTTTCGTCAGAGAGCTAACTTTATTAATGGCCTTAGTTTAACAAAAATTAATGGATTAAATATTTATGTGCATTATTGTTTTCCCTTTGGAGACTAACATTAATCACAACCTTAATTAAGAAGGAGGAAAGAAAAATGGGAGGGAGTGAGTGGAGGGGGGAGGAGGGAGGGGAGGAGTGCAGGGAGGGGAGGGGAAGAGAGGGGAGGGGAAGGAGGGGAGAGGGGGAAGGGGAGGAGTGCAGGGAGGGGAGGGGAAGAGAGGGGAGGGGAAGAGAGGGGAGAGGGGGGAGGGGAGGAGTGCAGGGAGGGGAAGGGAAGAGAGGGGAGGGGAGAAAGGGGGAGGGAAGACCAGACAGCTAGGGCCAGCTGAAGTGATGGCACCTGCTAGCTTTGAAGGACCCCAGGGCCAATCCTGTGCCCGGTTCTGCTGCCGCCTGACCTGGGTGGCTCCCGATGCATCATGCCTTTGCCCGGCTTTGCCCTGTTCCCTGTGAGGCGGAGGCGACCTGTTGAGCTCAGCATCCAGGCTGTCCCCGCTGGGCCTTCACCTGACCTTCTATGGCCTCCCCTGCTGGCTCCTTGCTGCCCTGGCCCTCCAGACCCTGGGCTATAGTCAGACTCCTCACTGCTCTCCCTGCTTCTGGACTCTCCTTCTAGGAGAACTGACACGCTTCTGCCGGATCCCTGTCCCTGACATTCCACTTTCATTATGCCATCCTTCCCGTCTCCCGAGGCCAGCTGCCATGCCATGCAGAGGCCCACCCTGTGGCCTGAGAGCTGAGGTTCTTCATGACTCATTCACTGATCATATTCCCAGGGCGAGCTCTGCTAGGCGCCTCCAGTGTGCTTTCGCTGGTTATTCCTCAGTAATTGTTTCCTGACATGTTATGTCCCAGCCACTCCTGCAGCTTTGTATGGCTGCATGACAAAGTGCTGCACAATGAAATGCAAGGGAAATATCTGGAATTTCTGGGAAGCCCGCTGTAATGGATGCTGTTTGTGTCCCACTCAGAACCCCTTAAACTCCCGGACCAGCTCATTGTGTCCATCCAGACCCAGATGCTGCAGGCCTGGCTGTTAACAGCTGATACCTGTGACCACAGACTGCTAGGTGCCTGGAAGTTTTAGGTCCCTCCCACCCCTAGCCTTAGCCAATGGGTGACGGCGAGAATGTAAAAGCCCAGTTCCTTGGCCTCAAGGTGGGACACCGTCAGTGTTCCAAAATACCCCCTAAGTGGCCCCTCCCCTTTCTCACCCTCCCCTCCCTCGCCCTCCCGCTGCTGGCTCCCCCTAATGGGAATCTTTCTCCACTCCCAGCAAACCTGAGCCCAGAGTCTGCCCCTTAGAGAAACTGACGGAAGACAGCTCCCTGAGAGGGAAGACACCCTTCCTCTCCCTTTCTTCCCTCCGACCACCTTGGATGGACCGAAGGCGTGGTGTGATGGACAGAGCTGGACAGCCATGCAGGGTCCTGAGGCACAGGGCAGCACCCCAGGGGGAGCGAGCTGGAAAGGCCTGACTCCCTGTTGACCTCAGCCAGTCACCTGTACCTGCCCTGAGCTGCCTACAGGCAGTGGGGACTCTTCTCTGGGATACAGTAAAGCCTTGTGGGCTTTTCAGGTCTTGCAACTTGAAGCTAAACAAAATCCCTAATTGATACACTGCCTTATTCACCAGCTGCGTGTACCTGGGAAAGTTACTAACTCTCTCCCAGCCTTACCTCCCCTAACTGAAAAGATCGTTGAGAGAATGAGCAGATCTCAATCTTCCCAACCAGCTCTGGACCCCATATCCTCTAGGAAATGTGTTCTGATTAACTGAGGAAAAGGGGTGGTTTTTCCTTTAAGTTATCAAGACTGAATGCTCAGAACTCAGTCTTCAACATCCTTCCATTACACGGAATTGCACAAGTACATCCCTGCGTGGTCAAAGCATGCCCTCCGCACATTGCTTTTTAAAGGTGTTGGTAATTGGGTCATAGGCTGTTAAATTAAAAAACAAACAAATACATTTAAAACTATGGTAGGTTGAGAAATAGTACAGCATGCCTTCATACCAAACACTCAAAACATAACATCTGGAGCAGAACATATCAACAGCCAGAATTAATAAAACAGGCCTTAGTGAGGAAGATGCTAAATGTAACATAAATTCAGTTTTAAAATTTTAAGTCCCAAAGAAAGGTCTGAAGATTCTGCTGGGAGTGGGCATGGATTGTATGAAATAGTCAAGAAACCAAGACAGGAGGAACTTCACAGATGCACAAGCTTCAATGAAGAAAATCTGCTTTAATAGAGAAAAAAGATAAGAATTCTAGATCACCAAAAGCAAAAGCAAGAAAAGCAAAAATAAGCAAGTGGGACCACGTCAAGCTAAAAAACTTCTGCAGAGCAAAGGAAACTATTAATAAAATGAAAAGGCAACCTGCCAAATGGGAGAAAATATTTGTAAATCATATATCTGATAAGGGGTAATACCCAAAATATATAAAAAAACTCAAACAAAACAAAACAAAAAATAAAACCAAACAAGCTGATTGCAAAATGGGCAGAGGATGTGAATAGACATTTTCCACTGGCTGGTTTGGCTCAGTGGTTAGAGTGTTGGCCCGCGGACCAATGAGTCACGGTTTGATTCCGGTCAAGGGCACGTACCTCAGTTGTGGTTCATCCCTGGCCCTGGTTGGGGTTGTGTGGGAGGCAACCAGTCCATGTGTCCCTCTCACATCGATGTTTCTCTCCCTTCCTCCCACACTTATCTAAAGATGAGGACTAAAAAAAAAAAAAAAAATTGGGCAGAGGATCTGAACAGACATTTTCTAAAGAAGACGAACAGATGGCCAACCACACAGGAACAGGTACTCAACATCATTAATGGTCAGGGAAATGCAAATCAAAATCACAGTGAAATATCACTTCACACTTATTACAGTGGCTATTATCGAAAAGAGAAGACATAACAAACATGGCAAAGATGTGGAGAAAATGGACCCGTGAGCACTGTTGGTGCTGGGGATGCTGCAGCCACTGTGGAAAACAGTATGAATAGAGCCACCACATGATCCATCATTTCTACTTCTGGGTATTATCCCAAGGAAACAAAAACACTACCTTGAAAAGGCAGCTGCACCCCCATGTTCATTGTTTATGACAGCCAAGACACACATTTGTAAGGCCGCGAGCTCCGGGGAGTCACATGACCGGGGAGTCGCATGACCCGGAAATGGATGGCCAGAGGAGAAATCGAAACCTAACTTGGAGGCTCCGCCTTACCCGGATGTGGCTGAGGCGACTCTCCTGGTCACGTCCCACCACCCTTCCCAGCCAATCAACATAGGCCACGTTGGAATCTCCGCAGCAGCTAGCCAGTCACCTGACGCCACACCTAATCACCCCACCCAGGTCCCTAACGTCCCTATAAATCTTCCCCGGGCCAAAGTAGCAGCGCGACTTCCCTGGCCCCGCCTCGTGGACCAGTGAGCCTCCCCGGGAAGCTTCAGTAAAATTTTGCCCGCCTTTGCAGCTCCGGTCCTCTTTCTTCCTCGGGGAGAAACCTTACATCGTTCATCCATAAGAAGAAGGAAATCCTACCATTTGTGACAAGACAAATGGATCTTGAGGGCATCATGCTAACTGAAATAAGTCAGACAGAAAGACAAACACCTTGGATCTTACTTCTATATGGAATCTAAAAAAAAACTGAACTCACAGATGCAGAGAAGAGCCCGGTGGTTGCCAGAGGGCAGGGGGTGGTAAAATGGGTGATAGTAGTCAAAAGGTACAGGCCTCCAATAAATAAATCCTCAGGATATTAAAAAAATAAAAAAATAAATAAATCAACAACTACTAAGATGCAAATAAAGATAGCAAGAGAGTAGCAAAGAGGAACTTCCAATACGTATACCGGTGCCTAACACATAGTAGGTCCTTAATAAATATCTTCTGGAAACATAAAGTCAGCAGACAGTAATCAGACAATGAAGAAAATAATTAGTGAGCTAGAAGATAAATGGAGAATCAAATCCAAAATATGGAATTCAGCAAATAGATGAAAACAAAGCAAAAGTACCTGGTAGATTTTGAAAAACAGGAATAACCGCCCTAGCCGGTTTGGCTCAGCGGTTAGAGCGTCGGCCTGCGGTCCGGAGAGACCCGGGTTCGGTTCCCGCTAAGGGCACGTACCTTGGCTGCAGTTTGTCCCCGGCCCTGGTTGGTTGTGCGGGTAGCAGCCTCTCGATGTGTTTCTTTCACATTGATGTTTCTCTCTCTCTCTCCCTCTCCCTCCCTCCCACTCTATCTGAACAAAAAATGGAAAAATGTCCTCGGGTGAGGATAAAAAAAATTTAAAAAGCAAGGATCATTAAAAAAACACTTGAAGAAAAATTCTCAGGACTGAAAAAACTTTAATCAAGACATTAACTACTCACAGAATAACCTTCCAAAATCATCCCCAAAGGAAATATGCCCAGACCATATTTTTTCACCATTAGTTGCCTACACAATATTGTTGCCACACAACACTGTCCTTCCCTCTGCCTCATATAAGAACTTAATTGTGTTCATGACAGCGATGAGCTTCTAGGCAGAGGGTATTGTGACACGGTTCTGGCCATGAGATATAAACAAAAGTTGAGTTTTCCAAGAAAGTTCTTTTTGTGGGACCGATCCAGCTGGCTCACAGCTGTGCCTTTTCTCTTCCTCTTTCTTCTTGCCTTGGTGGAAGTCACAATGGGAAAAAAGGCGCTGTTTTATAAGCACGAGAGAGAGAGCCACCACCTGAGCCTGCCAGAGCAGGACAAAACACTGGACCCGGGGGCCTGGACTGCAGATCTCTCAACTTCCAGGTCGGTGCTTAAGACACTGGGGTTTGCTGCTACAATCGCCCAGTGCCGTCTGCAGGTGAGACAGTTGTCGTTTTCTTTTCCTTTGTAGTTACTGAGACAAAGGAACAGCAGTGCACACAACAGAGAGGAACCATTCAGCCTCAAGACGGCAGCGCTGATGCCAGTGGGCGCAGGATCAGGACCAAGAGAAGCACGCAGCCTGAAGTGGAGGCAGGAGGCAGGCGACCAGGCTGCTGTCCTTTGTTGTCCCTGCGCTCAGTGCCACATGGGTGGTATGTCAGACCGCACAGGACAGGAATTCCTTGAAGGTCAGTGATCTTGCCGTTGCTTTAGGTTTGAAAGCAGAAGCCAGGCTTGAGAAAATGTTAAGTAAACTACGGACCACAGCCCACAGGTCCACAGGCACGAGGAGGAGGCGCTGAAATGAAGACGAGCCTGGAAGGAAAGGAGCTGAGGTCACTGACGAGAAGGTTCGTGGAGGTGATGTGCTCGGTTATCAGACATGAGGACACAAGGCAGGTTCTAAGAGGCAAAAGGGTAATTTCCAAAAGTGTTTCCAGAGAACCAGAGACAACAACAAGGGGGAGACAAAGAGGGGGGAGAAAATGGGGCCAAACCCAAGGGTGCGAGACTCCAGGTCATCCAGGGAAAGCAGTCTTACTTTTATTCATAAACATGAAAAATAATGGCAAAGTCTTTTTTTTTTATCCGCAGGAATGTCTTGATAAATTTCATTCTGCTCACATTTAAAATGACAAAAAACAAAACAAAACAACAAACAAACAAACAAAAAACCCCAGTCCATTGTACTAGAAGATACAGAACTGAAAAGAATAGAAAAATAGGGACCTGTACAGAGACAGAGGATAATATAAATGAGACCCAATATTAAAATTGCCCAAGTCTCCTACAAAGACAAAGTCTAAAAGTTTTTATTTTTTGTTTAATCCTCACCTGAGGATATTTTTCTATTGATTTTCAGATAGAGGGAGAGAGAGAAACATTGATGTGAGAGAGACACATTGATTGGTTGCCTCACGCATGACCCCAATCAGGGCCGGGGATGGAAACTCAACCGAGGGACGTGATTGGAATCAAACCTGAGATTCTTCAGTCTGTGGGCCGTCGCTCCAACCTCTGAGCCAAACTGGCCAGGGCTAAAACTGATTACAAAAATAATATAAAAATGTATTAAGTGGTTTACAAAAAAAAAAAAAATTACAATGAGAAAGACAGTCTAAAGTTAGCAAATGTCTGCTAACATAGTGCCAGAATTCCATCATCTCTAAGTTGAAAAATAGATGTTAGCATATAAAGCATTAGGTGGTAAACAAAGGTATTAATAAAATAAGTCATACAAGTGATGAAATCAATAACACAAAATTTATGTGTCATGAAACACACAACTGAAATGTTATTTTGGGTGTGTTTACTAGGCTTGGAGTGTGTTTGGAGATTATGTTCCCTCCTGTTCCAAAATTCTGTAGCATAAGAGAAAACCCAGCTGGGATATATACAGATATAAGGATACAAAGATATAAACAGTCAAACAGAAAAGAGCATTCTGGAAAATGCACATTCTCAAATCATTATGTGATAATGTTATAAATAAATCAAAGCAAATTTATATAGCCAATCACACAAAACATTTAAAAAGCAGTTGTTTTGAATAAAATTTGAGATGAGTTACAGCTAAACAAATAATGGATAAGAGGATTTGTCTCAAACATGGAGAGCACTTGAAATGATGAAAAACTGCCTGTCAACATGAGTGTATATGGTGCTATAAAAACCTTTTCTACATACCAAAAAAATTAATAGTCAATAAAAAGGTAACAGGATAAGTATTTTGGACATATGTAAATATAAATAACAGAGATAAGAACTTAAGGTGTCCCCTTGGCCCCCGAGACAGCCCTTAGGATACCACGGAGAACCCCGGGGGCTCTTTGGAGCACAATTTGAAAACCATGGCCCTGGATGGTCTGTAAAGCCAGTGCCTTGTGGTCTTCAGCAAGTGCTTAATATGAGGGAAGACCCAGGACACAGATAACCTTGGCGCCGACATGCCAAAGGCTCGCAGGTAGTCAGGGAGTCACTTCTGTGATCAAACATGTCAGAATTGGAGATGAAAGTCCTGGGGGGCAGGACATTAGTTGTCATGGTGACAGGAGGACTGTAGCAACTTTGAGGGACTGGAAAGAATTGTAATAAGTGATACAAGTCTCCATATCCACTGACTCCTAGGAGGTAGGAATCAGACATCACAATATCACACAAGTCCTGAGATTCTGCTAACCAGATCATCTCTGCCTTCTCAGATTATTTCAAGTTCTAAGGACCACAACAGAAAAAAGAGGTCATGGTCCTCTAGCTGGGAACTAGAGGACCCCACAACCAGGACCCCAAAGGAAGAAATGGCAAAGGAGGGGGTGGTTCAAAGTGTAAGTTTTGAAGGAAGGCTCCATACTATACCAGCCGGGCAACTGCAGACACCGCATGGAAGCTCTCTGAGAATATTAATAGTACCCACCCTCATGGCGCCCGGCCCGTCGACCCATGGACTGAGAGGTCCTGGTTCCATTCCAGGTCAGGGCACAAGCCGGGGTTGCAGGCTGGATCCCCAGTAGGAGGCGTGCAGGAGGCAGCTGATGTTTCTCATATTAATGTTTCTATCTCTCTCTCCCTTCAAAAAAATCAATATAAACAGCCCTGGCCATTTTGGATCAGCAGTTAGAGCGTCGGCTCACAGAACGGGTCAATTTCGGTCAAGGGCATGTACCTTGGCTGCAGTTCCTCCCGGCCCTGGTCCGGATTGTGTAGGAGGCAACCAGTCGATGTGTCTTTCTCACATCAATATTTCTCTCTTCCTCTCTCCCTCCCTCCCACTCTATCTGAAGATAAATGGAAAATATCCTTGGGTGAGGATTAAAATAAATAAATAAATAAATAAACAAACAAACAAACCTATAAAATTTTTTTTAAAAATCTTTTTTTTTTAATTTAAAAAAGAAAAGAAAAGATGTGCACTGTGTCTAACCCATGGGAAACACTCAATAAATTTCATAAATTTTATTATACACAAGAGTAAAAACATCACATATAGCCCCCTAAATCTAACATTGAGTATAGTTAAATAAACTGTTCTATATTAATAAGAACACATGAAATTCTCGGGAAAGTGTACAGGGAACAGTGTAAAAGGAAGGAAGATACCAGAGAGCCTACGTGAAGACGCACGAATCAGAAGAGTTAAAAGTACATACGGGCCAGCAGCTCCTTCCAGAAATGAGTGGGTACATAATGAAACGGCTAGTAGGCGAGGTTCCTCCTCAGCAGTGATCAAGGGTCCTGCACAAGCAGGCAACTAATGAACTGAAGTGATCAAGAAATGTTCAGACCTTCTCAACCCCAAAGGGAAAGAAGCCTGGAGCTCAGAAGATCAAAGCTCCCCCTGGGGGCCTCAAACTCTAGTTCAGCTGTCATCAGACTTGTGGCCCAGACAATGTTGTTTTACAGTTAAACTATGAATGGCTGTGGTGGCTGCTCTCTCCAGGGCGCAGGCCCCACTGCCCCCGAACATCCTACACCCCAAGTTACACCCATTTTCATGGCTGACCCCTGGGTTCACTGGCCACAGGGCTTCCCTTCCAAGGAGGGGTGATCAATAGAGGAGATGCCAGGGGTGGATCCGAGATGCCACAATAAAATCTGAACACTTAATTAGGCCTCTGCAGGTGGCTCTCTGGCCAAAGGAAGGTGGCGGATGGCGTGTAAAAGGAGCAGCATCTCAGAAAAGTGGGGTCACATCTGACAACTCAGACGGCACAGAAGGAAGCAGAAGGCTGGAGGGTGAAGGGGACCTGTGTAGTGATGGGAGGCCTCCTGTCCTCAGCAGGACCTGCACTGCTGGGTCTGAACACAGCGATGTCCTCCTCCACAGGCTGAGTGTCCCCAAGTATCAAGTCAGTAATGCACTGGTGATCATAACCTCCTCCCCAACCTCCCAAGGGGAAAGATTGTGGCTTGCTGGGTCAGCTCCCAGGGCGATCCTTTGATTTGGGGAGAGAAAGCTAAAAGAAGCTGGAGAGGTTAACTCAATCCTGATGACAGAGAACAGAGAGATGGATGGGGGACAGAAAGACTGAGAGGGCAGAGGATCTGGGGAAGAGTTTAGGGATAAAACGCCCCAGAACTCCTTTGAGATATGAAACTAGGAGAGGAGAGAGGGAACTTCCCTTTGTGTTATAAATTGGAGACTCTCCAAGATTCTTTGGACAATGAGGTATCACCTCACACCTGCCAGAATGGCCACCATCAACAAATCAACAAATGACAAGTGCTGGTGAGGGTGTGGAGAAAGGGGACTCTAGTACACTGCTGGTGGGAATGCAGACTGGTGCAGCCACTATGGAAAACACTACGGTGTTACCTCAAAAAGTTAAAAATTGATCTGCCCTTTGACCCAGTGATCCCACTTCTAGAAATATATCCTAAGAAACCTGAAACACCAATCAGAAAGAATATACGTACCCCTATGTTCATAGCAGCACTATTTACAATAGCTAAGATCTGGAAACAGCTCAAGTGTCCATCAATAGATGAGCGGTTAAAAAAGCTGTGGTACATACATATACACAATGGAGTACTATGCAGCTGTAAAAAAGAAGAATCTTGCCCTGGCCGGTTTGGCTTAACGGTTGGAGCGTCGGCCTGTGGACTAGAGAGTCCCGGGTTCGGTTTCCGCTAGGAGGAGAGGAAGAGGAGGAGGGGGAGGGGGAGGGGGAGGAGGAGGAGGAGGAGGGGGAGGAGGAGGAGGAGAAGGAGAATCTCTTACTCTTTGAGATGACATGGAGGGACCTAGAGAGTATTATGCTAAGCAAAATAAGCCAAAGAAAGACAAGTATCACATGATCTCACTTACATGTGGAATCTAATGAACAAATAAACTGATGGACAAAACAGATACAGAGGAATGGAAGTAGGGAACAGACCGACAAGGGAAGTGAAGAGAGAAAGCGGCAGGAAGAGATTTAACCAAAGAACTTAGGCATAACCCATGGTCACAGACAATCGTGTGGTGAAGGCCTGGGGCAGGGGAGCAGGGTGGAGGGGGTCAATGGGGGAAAAAAGGCGGGGGGGGGGGGACATCTGTAATATTTTCTTTCTTTCTTCCTTCCTTCCTTCCTTCCTTCCTTCCTTCCTTCCTTCCTTCCTTCCTTCCTTCCTTCCTTTCTTTCGAGAGAAAGGGAGAGAGAGATGGAAACTTAGATCGGCTGCCTCCTGCAGCTCCCTAATGGGGATCGAGTCTGCAACCCGGGCATGTGCCCTGACTGGGAATTGAACCAGGACCACTCAGTCCATGGGATGATGCTCAATCCACTGAGCTACACTGGCTGGGCATGTAATATTTTCAACAATAAAAATAAAAAGATTCTTTGAAAATATGCAAGCAAAACTGAATTTACTTTTTTATTATATTGGGCTAATGGACTGTGCTTCTTTGAACAGAACACCACCTTAGGACCCCAAGGAGTGTAAGATCTGGGTTCTATTCATACCTAACCCATCTCTCCTTCATAGAGAAAGGCATGGAAGGGAAGAGAGAACAGGGTAGAGTTTAGGATGAAAAGAGGAAATCACCATGGTTTGTCATATACACAAGAACTATTAATGGATCAAACTGAGATTAAATGTATGTGTACTAGAGTTGAGCCAGTATGGCTCAGTGGTTGAGCGTTGACCCGTGTACCAAGAGGTCACCGGTTCGATTCCGGGTCAGGACACATGCCCAGGTTGTGGGCCCGCACCCTAGTTGGGGGCATGTAGTAGGAGGCCAATCGATGTTCTCTCTCATAGATGTTTCTATCTCTCTCTCCCTCTCACTTCCTCTGTCCCCCCAAAAAATAAAGGGAAAGAAATGTATGTGTACTAGAATGCTGGGCAGTGGAGACTGAGAGCTGTGTCCTACAAGGGACCTCTAATTTACAGATACTGAAATTTTCTAAGTAGGAAACAAATAACTGAACAAATCCAGGGTTCACAGAATGGACAGTTTGAACTTCCCCATGAGATTTTAGAAGATAGATCTCAGGAGAGACGGCCCTCTCACCCTACCTGAGTAAATGACAATTCCTACCCGTCAGCCTCTGCTCCCCTCTCCCCACGACCATGCACTGCTCCCTAGCTCTAATCTTAAAAGCACCCACCATGGTTCACATAAAGCAGTATGTTAAAGTGCTTTAAAAGGGACTGCCACTACTGAAAATGTACTGAACAAACCCAGCAGTCTTACCTTTCCTCTCCCCCCTCTTTTTTTTAAGAGAGAGAGAGGGAGGAAGAGAGAGAGAAACATTGATGTGAAAGAAAAACATCAATTGGCTGCCTCCTGCACGAGCCACCAGGCATAAGCTACAAAGTGACCTGCCAATGGCTGCTGCTTGTGCTGGGCTTGGAGGTGACCAGGCAAAGCCAAGTTGTGAACCAAGCCTGGCTGCTCCTAGTGCCAGGCCTGGGGCCACTTAGTGAGAGATATGGAGCCCCAGTAAAACACAGGCAGTGGCTGACCTGGCCCCAGAGCCAGCACACCCAGTGGACAGCTTCAGACCACATCGAAACACCACCACCCAACCACCTCCACAAGTGACACACTCAAGGAATGGACTCAGTGGGTACCAGAGCCCTGCTGATGTAAGTCTTGCTCTGTGTGTTGGGCCCCTGCACAGCTCATCCTCCAAGGTAGTCAGAGGTCGGTGGTCAGTGGGCACAGCCAGTCCTTGCAGCTGATCAGCCCGAGTAAATCCCTCCAACTGATGTGCCAACAGCAATCAAGACTCACTTACAACAGAAGGGTGTACAGTCCACATTAGGGGTGCACCTTGAGGGCCCAGCTGGGGTGATCAGGGGGGCTGTGCCACTGGATCCTACAGGACACCTACAACAACAGGCCACCCTATGAAGCCTAAGAGACATAGCAACTCTACCTAATACATAAAAACAAACACAAGGAGGCAGCCAAAATGAGGAGACAAAGAAACATGTCTCAAAAAACAAAAAACAAAACAGAACAAAACTCCAGGAAAAGAACTAAAAGAAATGGAGATAAGCAATCTAACAGGTGAAGAGTTCAAAACACTGCTTATAAGGATGCTCAAGGAACTTAGTGATGAACTCAAGAGCATAAAAAAGGACCAGTCAGAAATGAAGGAGGCACAACTGAAATAAAGAATAATTTACAGACATTCAGTAGTAGAGTAGGTAAAGCCAAAAAGCAAACCATTGATTTGGAATGTAAGGAAGCAAAAACACCCAATCAGAACAGCAGAAAGAAAAAAGAACCCCTCCCCCCCGAAAAAAATGAGGACAGTGTAAAGAGCCTCTGGGATAACTTTAAGCATACCAACATTCGCATCATGGGGGTGCCAGAAGAAGAGGAGAGTAAGAAATTGAAAAGTTATTTGAAAAAATAATGACAGAAAACTTCCCTAACTTGATGAAGGAAACAGACATATAAGCCCAGGAAGCACAGAGAGTCCCAAACAAGATGTACCCCAAGAGGCCCACAACAAGACACATCATCATCAAAATGCAAAAGGTTAAAGACAGAGAATCTTAGAAGTAGCAAGAGAGGCCCTGGACGGTTTTGCTCAGCGGTTAGAGCATCGACCAGCAGACCAAAGAGTCGTGGGTTTGATTCCGGCCAAGGGCACGTACCTCAGTTGCCATTTGTCCCCGGCCCAGGCTGGGGTCATACAGGAGGCAACCAATTGATGTGTCCCTCTCACATTGATGTTTCTCTCTCTCTCTCTCTCTCCCCTTCTTCCACTCTATCTGAAGATATTTGAGAAAATATCCGTGGGTGAGGATTAACAAAAAAAGCAGCAAGAGAAAAGCAGTTTGTTACCTACAAGGGAGCTCCCATAAGACTGTCAGCTGATTTCTCAAAAGAAACTTTGCAGGCCAAAAGGGAGTGGCAAGAAATATTCAGAGTGATGAAAAGCAAGAACCTACAACCAAGATTACCCTATCCTGCAAAGCTTGCATTTAGAATCGATGGACATATAGTTTCCCAGACAAGAAAAAGCTAAAGGAGTTCATCACCAACAAAACAATATTATATGAAATGTTGTAGGATCTTCTTGAAGAAGATTAAAAATATGAACAATAAAATGGCAATAAATACATTATCTATCAACAATTGAATCTATGAACAAAATGACCAAGCAGAACAGAAACAGGCTCATAGATACAGAACTTTTCATTGGTTGCCAGATAAGAGGGGGGATGGGGAAATGGGTGAAAAAGGTGAGGGGATTAAGAAATACAAATTGGTTGTTAGACTGATGAACCTCAAAAGGAAGTGGGGAGGGGAAGTGGGAGGAAATAAACCAAAGAACTTCTGTGCATTATATGCATAGCCAATGGACACAGACAATAGTGTGGGGAAGGCAGGAGAGGGGTAGGATTGGACAGGAGGGGATCAATACAGGGAAAAAGGAGGGGCATCTGTAATAAATTCAACAATAAAGATAAGTTTAAAAATTAATTAAAAAAAGAAAAATGGGGGGGATGATTAGATGATGAACTATAAGTATTATAATAAATATTTAACATGAATCAACTTCCACATAAACTAAAGTAATTCTATCAGGAGATCCATTTTTACCTAATTAGAACCATATGCTCAAGTTACAATGGATGTAGGGAAAACAGATAGGAAAGAAGATCTATTTCAGTGATTCCAAGATGCCCTTTCCCACATCATCCAAGTACCTCTTAAATCAGGATGACCTCACAATCACTAACAGGTCAGAATGTAACTCGCAGCATTATTTTCTTTCTTAATGGCACTTAAAATAATGACTCATCTTAGATTCAGTAAAATCTTTAGCACTTTAGGTTCAATAATATTATGATACACCAAACCGTTAGCAGTGGTTCTCGTTGGGTGGTAGAATTATGGGGCATTTCTACTTTTCCTCACAGGTTCCCGTGTATTACCAGTCTTCTAAAATGAAGATGCATTTCTTTCATCAGCAGGGGGTAGACAAAGCAAAATCTGCTTCTAATCCTGACTTTGTCCCTTCATAGATGTGTAGTCCTAAGTACGATATGTATGCTCTCTCTGCACCTCAGTTTCCTTATCCCCAAAATGGAATGAATAACTTCTCCACCTACCTCACGAGGTGTGTGTGCAAATGCTTTGCAAAGTGTGAAGTGCCTATTCGACGCCTGATTTAAGTACTGACACACATGACATCCACTCACGTGTGACATCCATTAACATACTGGTGGGATGTCTTGTTCTTTCTGAATGCCCGTTCATTATCTTTGATGTCAGTTTATAGCTGTATACTGTAAAACGGTGTTTCCCCAATATTTTATTGTTTGTACATGATGTAATTTGATTTCTAAAGCTCTTTCCTCAGGCTTATTACCATGTGGGAAGAAACCGATTCCGAAAACAATGTTCGGTTCAGTGCCACGTCAGTTTGCACGTCGACCAGGCTACATTACACCTGTCGGCCCAGTGCCCGAGTCCTACGGAACCAGAACCGTGTAGAATACTGCCACACAAGTGCTCATCTCCGCCACACCAGGGCTAAAAAGGGGCACCAGTAGAATCTGGTTTAATTGAAATGAATAAAACTGTTGTTGAAAATCTGGTCATCTACCTTGAGTGTCCACCGCCAAGGGGGGCACGGCATCTCCGTGTCTGAGTTCCTCAGACCCACACAAGTCAGGGCCACCTTGCCGACGTGAGCACAGGGCATCCCTGTGCCTGGAGGGGCTGCTCTGATGGACATGCCCACCCACTGACCCACCACTGTGAGGTCCCCCAGGGCAGCTGACAAGCACCTCTCCCCTCCAGTGCAGCCCGGCCACTGATGTGCCTGCTCCAGAGCTCAGGGGGTCTTGTCCTAGTCGGCAACATCACGAAACAACACACCTTATGTGCCTACGACTTGCCTGGGTGTTTTATTAAAGAGCAGATGGACTCAGTTGGGGAGCCTCAGGGGTGGTCTCCATTTCAGCCCTATGCCAACTCCTATCACACATGCCTCAGGTGTGCCCCCATGCTGCCTCCACTGGAGCCATCTGGGGGAGTCTTCAAATGCAGATGTGCTGTCAGGAGCTCTGCGAGGGCCCCGAACACCTGCACTTTAACAAGTGCCACACTTCCCTCAGGTGAGTTCTCATGGACACCAAAGCTGGGGAACTGCCATTAGAACACTATAAATGTCCTAGCCGGACAATGCCACCAGGAGCTGCACGCTTGCCCTGCCTGGCTCTGGGCTTGGCATGGGGTTTTGCTGAATTCATGCCTTGCATGAAGGATACAGGAGCATGCGGTTCCCTCCCATACTATGGCCCAGATGCCGTGGAGGAGATGACTCACGTTGTCTACTCCCCTTCACGACAATCTGGAGGAAAGACTTTTATTCAAGTCAGAAAATGTTGAGTGTCTTCCAAGCAACCAGCCTAGAGAAGGGGAACCGTATAGTGGTTGTCTTTGCCTCTTAATATTCTAACAACTGGAAAACTCAGGGCCAAATTTAGGGCTCATTTTTTTGCAATTACACAGGTCCTTTTGAGGTACGACTATCCCTGTGTTTTAACAGTCTGTGCCTTAACTGTCCCATCCTGTTACATTTCTCATCTCCCCAGTGTCTCAATTCCATTAGTAGCGCCTTTCTTTATTATTATTATTATTATTATTATTATTATTATTATTTTATTGGTTTTTGGAGAAAAAGGGAGGGAGAAGGAGAGAGAGAGAAACATCAATGAGAGAGAACATCAATTAGGTGCCTCCTGCATGCCCCCCACTTGGGATCAGGCCCACAACCTGGGCATGTGCCCTGACCGGGAATCGAACCTGCGACCTCTTGGTTGACGCTCAACCACTGAGCCACACTGGCCAGGCTAGTATCGCCTTTCTAGTGCACTGTACTCACATTCATGTGGTAGACCTCTGCACTGTTCAACCTTGATTCATAGGAAGAGTGTCCTTGAAGTTGGATGTGGCCATGTGACTTGATTTGGCCAATGAAATGTGTGTGGCAGTGACTTGTGTCACTTCCAAGTGGTGGCCAATTAATTGCTGGTTCTCGACTCTTCAGCCCTTTCTTCCCCTCACTGGGCCACGAGACAAAAGGAGCGTGGGACACAGAAGACACTCCCTGGGGAGTCGCTGTGCCCACACAGGCCTTGTGTGTGTGAAGTCAAGTCTTGTTGTCTTGAGCTACTGAGAATTTGGGGCAACCCAAAGCCTAAGCCCACCCTAACATATTATATGACAGAGACTTTAAATCCTACTTGCACAGGAGCTGATTATAAATACCCAGGTAAACACAGAAACAAACTCCTCACAAAAGCATATTTAAGAGAAAAGACATTGACAGAAGGATCATGTACCAGCTCCGCTGTCCATCTACTCCTGAGTAGTACGTACTGCAAATTTATTCTTGCTTCAAGTCTGATCACCGGTCTCTTTCAAAATCAAAATCCCTGAGTGTGTCTAAATATTCTGCTCCAACTTTTTGTTGTTATTCCTCACCCGAGGATATTTTTCCATTAATTTTTTAGTAGAGTGGAAGGGAGGGAGGGAGAGAGGGGGAGAAGGGGAGAGAGATCGAGAGAAACATCGATGTGAGAGAGACACATGGATTGGTTGCCTCCTGCATGACCCTGACTGGAGCTGGGGATTGAACCTGCAATCCAGGTCCATGCCCTTGCCTGGGAATTGAACCTGAGACTCTTCGGTATATGGGCTGATGCTCTAACCGCTGAGCCAAGCCAGCTAGGGCTGCTCCAATTTTTCAAATCATGGTAAAATATACCCAATATTTATCATTTTAACCATTCACAAGTGTACCATTCAATGGCGTTAAATTCATTCACACTGTTGTATAACCATCAGAACTATGTACACTCAAAGCTTATCTTGTCATCCCCAACAAAAATGCCATGCCCATTAAACAAACCTTCTCTTCTTCCTCCAGCCACTGGTAACCTCTCTTCTGCTTCCCAGCCCTATGGAATTTGCCTGTTCTGGGCACCTCATATGAGTGGAATTATGTAATATTTGTCATTCTCTGTCTGGCTTATTTCACTAAGTATAATGTTTTCAAGGTCTATCATCTATGTCGTAGCATACATCAAAATTTCATTCCTTTTTACGATTGAATAATATTCCATTGTACATGCATGTACATTTTTAAAAAAATCTTCACCCAAGGATATTTTTCCATTTATCTTCAGACACAATGGGAGGGAGAGAGAGAAACACCAATGTGAGAGAGACACATTGACTGATTGCCTCCAGCACGACCCCAACAAGGGCCGGTGACTGAACTGCAACTGAGGTACGTGCTCTTAAATGGAATCGAACCCGTGACTCTTTGGTTCTTGGGCCAACGCTCTAACCGCTGAGCCAAGCCGTCCAGGGCACACCACACTTTTTTATCTGTCCATCTGTTGATAAACCCTTGGGTCGTTTCCACCTTTGGGCTCTTGTAAATAATGCTGCACTGAACATGGCTGTACAAGGATCTGTTTGAGTCTCGGCTTCTAACTCTTTCGAATATGTACCCTGGAAATGGAGTTGCTGGGTCACAAGGTAATTCTATGCTTTTGAGAAGCTGCCAAACTGCTTCCCACTCTTCTCTGACTTTTAAAAATCAAAGGCCTCAATCAGACAACAGTTACATGAAATCCTCAATTGCATTTTCCAGGAAAATGTTTGTGAACATCACGCACTGTCCTCTGCGATGTTTTCTATATAAAATCCCAAGGGGGAACCTTTTCTCCCATAAGAATTCCAGGGTGGGTCGTGACCCTGCTATGGAGCTGGCAACCAAATCTGAGCTTGAATTGTCTTTGTGGATCCCTTGCCCACACACCCTGCAACCCCTTTTATCATTTCTAGTCACATTGGCCTGACTTCAAGTGGCCAGAGTCTATATCTGTCACTGGGCTACCCCTGGCCTGTCCCCAAAAAACCAGGCCAGAAGCACCTGGGAATTATAGGCTTGTGCTTCCCTGCCCTCCAAGCACCTGTGAACCAATTACTGGCAGGTGTGGGCGTAGCAATACCCACACCTAGCTGTTTTTGAGATTCCACGTGGGATGAAGTACAGGTACCCCTTGTTTTCTTTCGCTTCACTTTATTGGACCTTACAGGTGTTGCATTTTTTACAAATGGAAAGCAAGACCCTCTACCAGCAATAAAGGTTACGACTACTTTATTGCAATACCTGCTTTATTATGGTGGTCTGGAACCGAACCGGTAACGTCTCGGAGGTCTGCCTGTACCAGTTCCCACTGTGGTTCCTGCTAACAGCATACCTATATGGACTTACATCCTCCCTCGCCTGCCTGTCCCTTGCACCTGCCGACAAACTGCTCGAACTCACATTCTGGGATCGGGGCCGGCTTCTGAGGGAACCTACGTTACGACAAAGCTGCTCTCTGGCAACTTCCCAGACCCTTTTGCCTCCATATTCCAGTTCTTCTTTCCCCTGATTCTGAAGTTTTATTTCCATTTTATGATTATCTTATTATATGCTTTCTTGTTGTGTTACCTTGAAGTCTTTGCAGAGTAAAAGACATTTTTAGAAGAAAAATGTCATGTAATGTTATGATTAAAATTAAAGATAAATGGTTCACAGAACGTGATCCTGATTTTAAAAAAACACATATGTACATACGTGTGTACACGAGGGAAAAAGAACAGAAAGAAATGCACCAAAATGCCAGCAATGGACCTGGCCAGTGTGGCTCAGTGGCTGAGCATTGACCTATGCACCAAGGGGTCGTTGGTTTGACTCCTGGTCAAGGCACATGCCCAGGTTGTGGGCCAAATGCCCAGTGAGGGGCATGCAGGAGGTGGACAATCAATGTTCTCTTTCATTGATGTTTCTCTCTCTCTCCCTTCCTCTCTCTAAAATCAATAAAGAAAAAAAAATTTTTTAATGCTAGCGATGGTTAACTTGGGGTGATATCATTCACTTTTTTCTTCTTTATACTTTATTTACAAAGAACATAAAGCTTTACTTTCCTCATCTATAAAATGGAGATAATTGTACCTACCTCATGGAATTGTGTAGATTGAAATTAAGTGTGATTATATATATATATTTTTAAATTTATTTTAATTACTTTATTTTATTACAGATGTTTCTCCTTTTCCCCCCATTGACACCCTCCTCCCAATTCCCCCCCACCCACCTGGTCCCCAGCATTATTGTCTATGTCCATTGGTTACACATACATGCATATAAGTGGTTTCTCTCTTCCCTCCCCACTCCCCTGCTACTGCCTCTTCTGAGGTTTGTCAAGTCTGTACCCTACTTCTATGTCTCTGGGTCTATTTTGTTCATCTGTTTGTTTTGTTCATTATATTCCACAAATAAGTGAGATCATGTGATATTTGTCTTTCTCTGATTGGCTTGTTTTGCTTAGGATAATACTCTCCAGGTTCCTCCATGTCATCTCAAAGTATAAGAGATCTTTCTTTCTTACAGTTGCATAGTACTCCATTGTGTAAATGTACCACAGCTTTTTTATCCACTCATCTACTGATGGACACTTGGGCTGTTTCCAGATCTTAGCAATTGTAAATAGTGCTGCTATGAACATAGGGGTACATATATTCTTTGACTGGTGTTTCAATCTTCTTAGGATATATTCCTAGAAGTAGGAATCACTGGGTCAAATGGTAATTCTATTTTTAACTTTTTGAGGTAACACCATAGTGTTTTCCTTAGTGGCTGCACCAGTCTGCATTCCCACCAGCAGTGTACTAGAGTCCCCTTTTCTCCACACCCTTGCCAGCACTTGTTGTTTGATGATTTGTTGATGGTGGCCATTCTGACAGGTGTGAGGTGATACCTCGTTGTTGTTTTAATTTGCATCTCTCTGATGATTAGTGATGTTGAGCATTTCTTCATATGTCTCTTGGCCATTTGTATGCCCTGTTTGGAGAGGTGTCTATTTAGTTCCTCTGCCCTTTTTTTTTTTTAATCCTCACCCGAGGACATTTTTCCATTTTTTGTACAGATAGAGTGGGAGGGAGAGAGAGGAAGAGAGAGAGAAACGATATGAAAGGGACACATCGAGTGGCTGCCACCTGCACGACCAACCAGGGCCGGGGACAAACCGCAACCAAAGTACGTGCCCTCAGCGGGAACCGAACCCGGGTCTCTACGGACCGCAGGCTGACGCTCCAACTGCTGAGCCAAACCGGCCAGGGCTCCTCTGCCCATTTTTTAATTGGGTTCTTTGTCTTCCTTTTGTTGAGTTGTATGAGTACTCTATATATTTTTTAAATTAACCCCTTATCTGATGCATCGTTGGCAATTATGCTCTCCCATATAGTGGGTTCCCTTTCTGGTTTGATGGTTGTTTCTTTTGCTGTGCAGAAGCTTTTTAGTTAGATGTAGTCCTATTAAGTATGATTATAATACAGCAATTAGCTGCATCACATATTCACACATTAATCACAGTATATGCCTAATATGTACCCTAATAAAGGGTAGCAAGTGCATTATTAGAACAGCAATTAATGAAACAGTTTATTTTATTTATGTATTTTTTTTATCCTCACCCAAGGATATTTTTCCATTTTTCGTACAGATAGAGTGGGAGGGAGAGAGAAAGAGAAACATCGATGTGAAGGGACACATCGAGTGGCTGCCACCCGCACAACCAACCAGGGCCGGGGACAAACTGCAACCGAAGTACGTGCCCTTAGCGGGAACCGAACCCAGGTCTCTCCGGACCGCAGGCCGACGCTCTAACCGCTGAGCCAAACTGGCCAGGGCATGAAACAGTTGAAAAGAAAATGTTAGAAATGTAAAAATAAGCCCATACTTATATAGTGTTTTGTACTTTTTATTTATTTATTTTTTCTTCATCCTCACCCGAGGACATTTTTTGCACTCATCTTCAGATAGAGCGGGAGGGAAAGAGGGGGGAAGAGAGAGAGAGAAACATTGATGTGAGAGAGACACATCGACTGGTTGCCACCCACACAACCCCATCCGGGGCCGGGGACAAACTGCAACCAAGGTACATATGCCCTTAGTGGGAACTGAACCCGGGACTCTCTGGTCCGCGGGCCCACGCTCTAACCGCTAAGCCAAACTGGCCAGGGCTTGTTTCGTACTTTTTAAAGAACATTCATTACATCAGCTCATTGTCCCTCACAAGAACCCTGCACGAGGGGCAGGCTTCGGGGGAGGGTTGGGCAGGAGACGGGACTAATATTTACTGCACAGCTACAGTGTACCAGATACCAAGGTGAGCACTTTGTAGACATCGCGGATGAGAAGGACAGGGCTCAGAAAGGTTAACACACCTGCCCAAGTTACAGGACCAAGAGCTCCAACTCCAGACTCTTTGTCTAGGTTTCATTCTATTCCACCAGGCTACATTATTATATTTGTGCCTCTCACATGCCCAACTAGCCAAGACATTCTCAGCTCCTCTGGCATTGCTATTCAGCAGTCTATAAACACACTCTGTCCTTCCTACCTCCGTGTCCACGGGGAGTACCCAGGGGTGGATGTGGTGGGATGGGAAGGATGTGCCCCCCCCCAATCTCCCATCAAAGCCACCCCACATAACTATTTGACCTGAATAAAACCCTGCACTTGCTACATAACAGCAGATCCAAGGGGAGTTCCCACAGCAACACTGCCAATCAGTTTGCTCACCCAAGTCCTCCCTACATGAAAACCTGGAACTGTCCTATGAGACACAGGCGGTGACACAGTGAGGGACTTAGGGAATTCTGCTAAGAGAATTCTTTGAGGAATGTGGGCTGGTGCGAGAACGGAGGAGAGTGTCTGTCCTTCTCTACCTCCTCAGGGCCCGTGTGCTGCTCATCATGGAGAATGTTGACAGTGGTGCCTTAATGGCCTGCAGGGCCACCTGGGATGGGACGTGGGGGTGGGGTAGGGGTTGTGAACCAGGCGGTTCAGGACAAAGCACTTCAGATGCAGCCTGTGTGTTCCTAATCATGCATCTCTCCGCCCTGCCTCCTCCTCACCCACGGAAGCCCTGGGCTTCTAGGCTAACCTTGGGAAATCTTTCCTGACTAATCAGGCCTGAGGCTGACCTCTATTCTACTTTGTGCTCTTTCTCCTGGTAGCAGGTCTCCCTAAGACAACCATGTGTGGGAGCTTCCAGGAAGTTTGCCTTGTCACCCCGCCTCACTGACAAGCTCTCCTGCTAGCACAGCGGCCATAGTTGCAGGGCACCTGCCCCGCTGAGAGCCTTGTTGCTGTTCCCAGTGGCTGGTAGCTGGGAGCCACTCCTTTTCAGAGTAGCCTTTCAGAGTCGCCTCCTCTGCTCCAGCTCTCTTCTGTCTTCAAAATTTCCACAGCATCCTCCCCAACCGCCTTATCACTCAGTTATGTTTCAGGGTGAATCATCTTTAGGGCTGTGATGCGAAGACACCCAACTTTCTCCTTCTGCTGGGAATAAAGGCATAACTGACCGTAGCCATGCCACACTCTTGCTCAGAAACTCTCGGTGGCTCCCAAATGCCTCTGCCTAAGTTCTAGCTCCTTAGTCTGACAGGAAAGGTCCCCTTCCATCCTGTTAACCAGGAGACCTTAGTGGTCTATTCTATAGACCAGGTACTTCTTGGGGTTCCTGAATGCAATTCTTTCTGCTTCCAGAATGCAAAACCCAAACCATACCTGGGGGCCAGCCCAAAAGTCATTTCTCCCCCATCCTCATTAGCATTTTGCCTAACTTTCAGTCTGGCATTGGATCTGATTTTCTCTATAAATTTGAAGTCAAGGACAAATTTTGCTCCTCCCTCCCCCACCTTGTGCATGGTACTAACTCAATAAACGTTTATAGACTCCTGTCCCGATTTGTAAGCTTTCTCCCTAAAGTTCCACGAACTCAAGCAATGTCTCAAACTAGACTGAAAAATCGCCCAGAGCAGATCTAAGGATCACGGGAGTCCGCTGGGGGCTTTGCTAATGTAGATTCTGGCTCAGGAGGTCAGAGGAGGGCCTGAGACTGCCTTTATAGCAAGCTCCCAGGCGGTACTGCAGCAGCTGGTGCGTGGACCACGTTTCGAGAAGCCCGAAAGCAACACTACCTGAGGACCGGGCACCAGCTCACACCTGCGCAGCGGGCCGAGCGGTGGATGAACGCAGGGCTGGGAAGCGCGGTCCCACCCGTCCAAGCTCCCGCCAGGAGAATGCCTCCCCTCCGCCCTCCTCTGCGGCTCACGTACCTATGGTGGACACCACGGTGCCCACGAAGTAGAAGGCGCCGGTGAAGTCCCAACGCGGGCGGGTGTTGTCCACGCGGACGCCGGCCTCGGTGGCCTCCTCGTAGTGGCGGAGGAAGCCGCGCAGCTCCTCCCGGCTCAGGTTGTGGCGGCGACTGAAGTTGGCCAGGCGCTCCTCCCAGCGCTGCTTGGCCTGGCGCTCGTGGGCCCGCTCCAGCGCCGAGAACACGGCGGCGCCGCCCAGCAGGTAGAGCACGAGCAGCGCGGCGAGCAGCAGGAAGCGCGCGTTGTCCTCGTTCAGGTGGCCCGGGCCGCAGCTGCAGCCGCCACCCCGGCAGGCCATGGCCGCCCCCCGGGGGGCTCCGCGCCAGGCTGCCGCGGCCGAGGGCGGACGCTCGCCCGGATCCCAGGAGGCCGGGGCTCCGCCGGGCTCAGCCCGCCTCCGGCCGCCCGACGGCCGGCTCACCCATGTCCTCTGGGCGCTTCCCGCGGCGACCGCTTCTGGGGAGCCAGCTCCCCACGTCCGCCCCCACTCCTGGTTTCAAATCCCCTTTTTCGCCGCCGCTGAGTTCTCCTAAATGCCGAAGGTCCCGGTGGCAGGGCGCGGAGCCCGCTTCGGCCCCTGCGACCCGCGCGCGCAGACTGGGGAGAGGGCGTGGCGCACCTTCAGGGCAAACTCCGGCGGAGCCGAGTGTCCCCCGGGGCCGAGGTCGCGGGACTTGGGGGGCTGCCGGGTACGCGGAGCCCCGTGGCCTCCGTCTCCTTGACCATCGTTCCTCCAGCCGAGGGCTGGGGCGCGGGGTGTGGGTCTGCTGGCTTTGCAGGTAGATCCGCGGTGCTGCGTCCCAGTCGTGGCGTCGCTCCGACCCTCAGGCCCCTCGGGTCACCAGCCGGGCTGCCGGGGCTTAGAGGCCGGTGCAGGTCAGAGGAGGGCGCACCGACGGAAGGGCTGTGCAGAGCGGCGTCCACAGCTTTCGGCCTCCCGCCCGGCCCCCACGCTGCGCGGCATCGGGCGCGCCGAGCGGCTGGAGGAGGAGACCAGAAAGGGATGTTGGGATGAGGGAGCGAAGGAAGTTAGGGAAATCTCCCCCGGTGGCCTCCCTCACCTGGCCCGGGGCCAGAGGGCCCTTGGCCTCCGAGGCCTGCCCGGCGGCGTGCCCCCCGCCCCCGTATCGGTTCAGCTGGAGCGGAGAACGCACCGCGAACCAGCCCCGGATCCCGAGCGGCTGCCAAGGACGGGGGGCTGGAGGGACCTCGCGGCCAAGAGACCGTGACCGCAGACAGTGCCATCTCCTCTACTCAGACTTGGCTGCCTCGGCGCGCTCGAGAGCCTGCGCCCACGGGGCTCCGCGCGAAGTGCTCTTCCTCACCCGTGCAGACCAGCGGCAAGACCTTAGCCAGCCGCCGGGGGCCCTCCCCGAGACCCCGCCTTGCAGAGGGCGCTGCGCCCTGGCCCCACTCGAGTCTCACCTCCTGGAGAGAGCTCCTCCGCCGGGACTGTCCCTAGGCGCCCTCCTGGCCGCGGCCCTGCCCCGCCGACGCGTGCGGGGAGCAGAGGCGCAACCCAAGCTCTGCCTTGCTGGGCCGGCGCGCTCCGACGCGGCAACAGGTGGAGCTGCTCGGCTGCCGGCGCCTCCACCGTCTCCCGCCTCGCAGCCGCGCGGGGCCGCCCCTCGTGCTAGTCTCCGCCCGCGGATGCCCGGCTCTCGGCGGGCCCTCGGGGGGGCTGCCGTGCTCCCACCCCGGGCGCGTAGATCCCGGGAGTGGGTGCTGATGAGGCGCGTGGAGCGCTTATCCGGCTGTGTGGGCTCCTCGAGGGCCAGAAGAGGGAGCTCCGTCCCTTTGAGACACAGCTCGCCCCCACCTGTGCACCCAGCCACACACGGCCCCTCCGAATCACCAGCCCCTGGAATGTGGGAGTGAATATGGATTCAGAAAGGAATGGATACGTGAGCATCTTCGGACTCAGCAAAATTTCCCCACCTCCCAAGAGAGCGGTTCCGGGCTGAAAGCCCACCCACCCACCTACACTCCCCAGGAGCAGAGGATTAAAAATCACAGCTCTGGATTCTAATGTTCTGCCATCAGAAGCCGTGGTGTTTCGAGTATTGATCTCAGCTCCAGAATGCCCCTCTTTTATCTAGCTTATTGGGGGCAACAGCTTTGGGGGTAGTGGCTATGGGGGCATGTGTGTACACCGTGGGTGAGTCCTGCAACTACTCCCCCCAATTTTATTATGAAAAATGTCGCAGTTGTAAGAAATTTACACTGAACACCCATATACTCACTACCTCGATTCTACAATGAATATTTTACTAACATATTCTTTGTTACATATCTATCCATCTGTTTAAATGCATTCAAAGTAAGCTGTAGACATAGTACACTCTCCCTCTCCCCCAGGACTTCTCCCTGCATATAATATTTGTTTACAGATTTTTTTTTCTTTTGGGGTAAAATTTACATACAGTGAAATGAGAAAATCTTAAGTGAACCATTAGAGGAATTCTGACAAATGTATACACCTTTGCAAGTAAACACTTACCGATCCAACCTATCAACCTGTTCCTAATTTTTTCTACCTCCAATTGGTTTTGCCTGTTCTAGATCTTCATATGAATGTAATCATAAAGTTATGTACATGATTGTGTAAAGCATTATGCTTTTTGTTGTTGTTAATCCTCACCTGAGAATATTTTTAGACAGAGTGGGGTGGGTGGGGGGAAATAAAGAAACATCCATGTGAGAGAGGCACGTAGATTGGTTGCCTCCCTCACAATCCTGACCAACTGGCCAGATGCTCTAACCACTGTACCAAACTGGCCATGGCAAGCATTGTGTTTTTCATAATCTAGCCATGTTATGTCTTAGGATAATTTGATCCTTTTTATTCCTAGTTTTTTACTGTTTGAATATACTCTAGTTTTATTTCTTTTCCTCCTATTAATAGAAAATTTTGGCTATCATAAATAAAATTGTTAGTAACATTCTTGTATAACTATTTGTGAATATATTTTCACATCCCTTGGGTAAATAAGAGTGGAATTGCTGAATCATAGGGCAGGTGTGTACTTAATTTTATAAGAAACTGCCTAATATTTTCCCAAAGTAGCTGTTCCAACCAACACTACAACAGCTCCTGATGCTCCACATCCTTGTGAACATTTGGTAGTATCACCATTTTAATTTTAATCATACTTGTGGGTGGGTAGTGGTATCTCATGCGGTTTAATTTGCATTTCCCTGATAACTACTCTGCTTGCTGGCCATCTGTATATCTGCCTTTGTAAATGATCTATTGATGTATTTTACCCATTAGAAAAATTGCTTTCTCTTTTTTATTACTGAGTAACAGGGATCCTTTTCATAACCAAACCAGTCCTTTCTCAGATACTTATTTTGCAGATATATTCTACCAGTCCCTGGCTTGACTGTTTATTTTCTTAAAAATATTTTCTGATGGATATAAGTTTTTAATTTTGGCAAAGCCAAAATTTTGTATTAATCTTTTATGTTTAATGTTCTTAGTGTACTAAGAAATCATTATTTCTCTCAAGGTTTTCTGTTCTTTTTCCCCCCTCTAGAAATTTTATAATTTTAGCTTTTATATTTGCGTCTATGATCTATTTTAAATTTGGGTTTCTATATGGTGTGAGGTAAGAGTCGAGGTTCATTTTGTCCACAGATATCCAGTGATTCCAGTGCCATTTGCTGAGCAGACAAATAAGAGTTTATTTCAGGAGTCTGTATCTCGATCATTAGTTATCTATCCTTATGCTAACACCACAGTATTTAGATCACCTGTAGCTTTACAGTAGGTCTTGAAGTCAGAAAGTGAGTCCTCCAGTTTTGCTCTTACTAAGATTTCCCTTTTATGGGCACCAAAATTTTTACTTACCTACCTTCCTGCTCGAACATTCTATACACATCATAAGCCAAATTAATCTCTTTTGGATCCAGGGCTGTGATAGGGGCCATGACAAAGTGGTGGTAGACCTGCCGTGCCTGCTTTTAAGATTCTCTGGCCCCTCTCAGCCTCTGGCTGTCACTTCTCTTGTCCTTGTCTTGTCCCATAACAGCATGTCTTATAACCCCCCATGGGATAGGCACTGGAAGTACCAACCTCTTTGTTCTGAGGTTTAAGAGAACGCCCAGCACGAAGCCAGGCTCTCAGGAGCGACCCAACTGCAACAGCTCCTCCTTGCCCATGGATGCAGCTCCTTCTCCTCTGCCACGGGCTGAGGAACCAGCGAGCCTGTGAACCAAGACCATGGGTGCAACATGCATAGCCCAGGGGAGGGCTCAGATGGTCAAGTGCACAGGCATTGTGACCACCACTTCCGACTTCCAGCCTAAGGAAGGACTGAGTGAGTAGCTCCAAAACCCCTGAGCTCCTGGTTCCCCGTGGGCATCTCCCATTACCTCGCCTGTGACCAGAGCTTGACGAAGGTCTTTTCTATTCCCACTGCCACACATGGAACAGTATGAGGGATGCAGTGGAGGCCAAAGATTGAGTGACCAGCCCCAGGGAGTCAACCGGGAACATTAACAGACCATTCTCAAATCGGCACGATTTGCTCTTGGGAAGAAGAGGAGGGACCTGGGCAAGGACAGCAGCTAGAAGGCAAAGGAAGGGCAGGCCTGGTTCTCAGTAGTGGTAGTGACTTGGCTCGAAGGGGCCATCGCGGGGCATGCGCAGGTTCTGGGCCTGCTTCTCCGTCAGCTTGCCCGGGTAGGCTTCGGCTACTGCTTTGTCCAGCTTCCTGGGCAGGAAGTGGACCCCAGTGGTGTACTTGTCTGGATGGGTTCACAGTTCAGTCTGCGCCAGCACCGGGTTGGTGAAGGAGTCGCTCGTCATGTAGCTGGGGTGACCCATCACGCAGCCCAGGATGACCAGGTGCCCTCAGCCAGTGGGATGATGAGGCGCCGATTCTTCAGCCACCAGCGGTCCACTGGGGCTTGGTGTTCACCTTCTCCGCAGCATTCTCATTCCGCCACCTGCCTAATTCCCACATCTAAGGGTCCAGTGTTACACACGCTGGTGTCATCCTTCGTCTGCTCAAAGTGCCTTCCGAGGATGCTGTCAACACAGGCTGTGGTGGCGACAAAGGTGTTGCCCTCCTGACAGGCCTCGTCCATGGTGGTCACTTCATCGCCCTCCATGGTGGCCTGCAGTACACTGATGGGGTCAGTCTCGGTGATAATGACTTGGGTTCCCCAAACCCTTCTGGGCCCTGGCATAACCCTTGCCATGTCGCTGTATCCTGCCACCACTGCCACTTTGCCCACAATCATGTCTGTGGCCTGCTTGATGCCATCCATGAGGGACTCCCGGCAGCTAGAGAGGTTGTCAGATTTGCTCTTTGTGATGGAGTTGTTGCTATTGATGGCAGAAACCTTCAGGATCCTTAGGCCATCATTCTGTATAGGTTGTAGACCCCCGTGGCAGAATCCTCAGAGATGGCTTGGGTGCCCAACAGAAGCTGTGGGTACTTGGTGTGGATGAGGTTGGTGAGGTCACCGCCGTTGTCCGGAATAACATTGAGAGGCCCATCCCTGCAGGTCAGCATCTGCTCAATGCACCACCGATTCTCCTTATGGTCCCTCTTCCAGGCACACACTTGATGCCTGCCTTGGTCCGGCAGGTGTGGCTCACTGGTTGAGCATCAACCATGCCCCAGGAGGTCGCCGTTTGATTCTGGGTCGGGGCACATGCCCAGGTTGTGAGCCCGATCCCCAGGACGAGGTATGCAGGCAGCGGCCAGTCAATGTTCTCTTTCATCAATGTTTCTCTCTCTCTCTCCCTTTCCCTTCCTCTCTAAAATCAATAGAAGAAAAAATATTTTTAAAAACATAAAATAGAATGCCTGCCTTGGCAATGGCCCTGGGTGGAGGAGACGCTGCAGCTGGACTGTTGCACCTCAGCACCCAGGGTGACAGGGTCTCAATGAGGATGGCTGTCTCAACGGTCATGCGCAGGCAGCCAGTGATGCGGGCGCCCTTCAGTGGCTTGAGGAAGCCCTAGCACATCTCATGCGTGCGCATCAGGCCGGGCAACTCGTTTTCCGAGATGTCCACGGCCTTGCGTCCCCAGGCAGCCAGGCTGATGTCAGCATTTTGTAAGGCAGTTTGTCAACATGCTGATGGCGACTCCGCATAGAGTAATAGGCACAGCTGGGCCTTGGACTGGGGACTGGAACAGGGTGGGCGGCGTGGGGAAGCCTTAGGTTTACTTTGGATATTACAAGACCTTTACATTTCCATAAAAATTGAACTAGCTTGTTAACTGCATCAGAAAAATTCTTGTGGGATTTAAAAAAATATGTTATTATTTTTTTTTTAGAGAGAGAGGAAGGGAGAGAGACATAGAAACATTGATGTGAGAAACACTGATTGGCTGCCTCTTGCATGGCCCCTACTTGGGGATCCGGCCCACAACCCAGGCAGGTGTCCTGACTGGAAATCGAACCGGAACCTTCAGTCCATGGGGCGACACTCAGTCCACTGAGCCACACTAGCAGGTCCTTGTGGAATCTTGGTTAGAATTATGTCAGATTATTTTGGGAAGAATTGACATTTTAATTTGTGAATGAGGTATATCCTTCCATTTATTTCCATCTTCTTATCAAGTTTTCATGTTGAGAACTGGCTTATCTTTTGTAAATTCATCCTATTTTGTTCTTTTGATGCTATTGTAAATGAAGTATCAAGGTCTCATGTTCCAGCCCTGGCTGGTTTGGCTCAGCAGTTGGAGCATCGGCCTGCGGTCCAGAGTTCGGTTCCGCTAAGGGCATGTGCCTTGGTTGCCGTTTGTCCCCGGCCCTGGTTGGGTCGTAGGGGTGGCAGCTACTTGATGTGTCCCTTTCGCATCGATGTTTCTCTCTCTCTCTCTCTCTCTCTCTCTCCCTCCCTCCCTCCCATTCTATCTGAACAACAACAACAACAACAACAACAACAAACTGAAGGAATGTCCTCGGGTGAGGATAAAAAAAAAAGATTTCATGTTCCAGTTGTTTGCCGTAGTATATAAAAATATAAATAACTTTTGCAAATTAACTTGGTTTCTACAACTTTGCTAAATTCATTTGTAGTTGATTCCTTTAGAATTTTCTGTGTTACTCATGTCATCTTAAGTAGGGTTTTGCTTCTTCTTTTCTGATATTTATGTTTTTTTCCCCTAGCCTCACTGCAATGGCTCGGACCTCAGTATACATTGAATATATACGAGGTGGAAACAAGTATCTTTGTCTTGTTCACTATCTTAGGGGGAAACCTTTAGTTTTTCAACATTAAATATGATATAACATTGATACTCTTTCTCTGGTTGAAAAAGTTTCCTTTTATTCTTGTTTCTAGTTTTCTAAGGTTTAAAAAACAAAACAAAACATGAATGAGTACTGAATTTTGTCAAATGCTTTCTTTGCCTGTAATGAAATGATTATATAGTTTTTTTTCTGTATTCTGTTAATATGTTAGATTTCATTGATTGCTTTTCTAGTGTTAAGCCTTTCTTGCATTTTTAGGATAAATTCCACTTGAGATTTCTACTCTTATTTTCATTCTTCTACTTTCTTTTGGGTTTACTTTGCTTTTTCCAGCTTCTTAGAGTAGACACTTACATTACTGATTTTAGGTCTTTCTAATGTTAGCATTTTTAAGCTATAAATTTCCCTGTTAGCCCTGTGCTAGCTGCATCCTAAATATTTTAGTATATTTTTATATCATTTTGTTTAAAATATTTTATAACTTTTTCTTTTTTACTTATGAATTACTAAGCTGTGTGTTGCTTGATTTCCAAATATCTGCTTTTTAAGACAAATTATTTCTAACATTTTCAATGTGGTCAGAGAACCATATTCAATCTCATTCTTTCTAAATTTATTGAGACTCGTTTTATGGTCCTGCACATAGTCAATCTTAGTGAATGTACCATATACACTTGAAAAGAATATGTATTCTGCAGTTGTTGGGTATAGTGCTCTATAAATGTCCATTAGGTCAAGGTGGTTAATAAGATAGTAAGTAGTCTAATATGGTGACTATCGAGCACTTGAAATATGGTTATCGACTACCATCTTAGATAGCATAGGTTGGGACCATTAACATTTAGTGTAGTAATTTATATGACTGGATTTAGATCTACTCTTTTAAAATATTTTTATTGATTTTATTTTATTTTTTAGAAAGAGGGAGAGAGAAACATCAATGTGAGAGGGACACATTGACCAGTTGCCTCCCGCACGACTCTGACAGGGCCGGGGATACACTGAAACTGAGGTATGTGCCCTTCACCAGGATGGAACCCACAACTCATTGGTCCATGGGCCGACGCTCTAACTTCTGAGCCAAACTGGCCAGGGCACATTTGCATTATTTAAAAAAAATGTTTTTATTGATTTTTTTTTTTTTTTAGAGAGAGTAGAAGGTGGAGAGAGAAACATCAATGAGAGAGAAACATTGATCAGCTGCCTCCTGCACGCCCCCTACTGGGGATCAAGCCCACAACTGGGCATGTGCCCTGACTGGGGATTGAACGGGGACCTCTGCAAGTTCTCTTAGTTTTCTTCTACTCATCTTCATTCTCAAAGGATATTTCCACTGGATACAGATTTCTGAGGTAACTCCTCTCAGTGTGTTGATAATGTTGTTGGACTGCCTTCTGTCCTCCCGTGTTCCCGATGCGAGGCCAGGGGTCACTGGGACAACTGCTCCCAGTTTCCTGTAGCTGCTTTTAAGATTTTCTCTTTAATTTGGTCTCCAGCCGTTTGACTATGATACACCCGGTGACATTTCCTTTGTATTAATACTGCTGTTTATTCACTGAACTTGAATCTGTAAATTTGTCCCCAAATTTGGGAAAGTTTTTAGCTATTATTTCTTCAAATATTTTCTCTGTTCCATAGTTTCTCATGATTTCAATTACATATAAACTTTTTTATTTTATCCTCACCTGAGGACATTTTTGCATTTATCTTTAGAGCAAGAAGGAGAGAGGGAGGAAGAGAGAGAGAGAGAGAAACATCGATGTAAGAGACACATTGAGTGGTTGCCACCCACACGACCCCAACCAGGGCAGAGGACAAACTGCAACCGAGGTACGTGCCCTTAGCGGGAACCGAACCCGGGACTCTCTGGTCTGTGGGCCAATGCTCCAACCGCTAAGCCAAACTGGCCAGAGCAAAGTAAACTTTTTGACATTATCCACAGGTTCCTAGTATTTCCTCCCCATTTCTTCCAATGTTTTCATTTTGTTTTTCAGATTGGATCATTTTTATTGACCTATTTTCAAGTTCCCTGTCATTTTCATTGTGCTATTATGCCTATCTAGTGAAGTTTTAAATTTCAGATATACTTTTCAGTTATAAAATTTTCATTCAGTCCTTCAAAAATGATTTATATTACTCTGCTGAGATTTACCGTCCTTTTATTCATGATGGTAAATCTCAGCAGAGTAATAGAATTCATTTATAATTTTAATGACTGCCTTAAAATCTTTGACTAGAAATTCTAGGGGTTGGTTTCCTTTGCTTGTCTTTTCTTTGGAGAATGAGTTATGTTTTCTGTTTATTTGTATACTGAGTAATTTTGGATTATGTCCTAGACATTGTAATTTATGTATAATTTATAATGTATCATAGAAATTCTGAAGTCTGTTACGTTCCTACAAAAATAATTTATTATTTTTAAACAGGCAGTTAATTTGACTGAACTCAACTGCAAAAATGTCTCCCCTGTAGTGGGAAGTAGCTCAATTTTAGGTTCAGTTCTTTCAGCCTTAGCTGTGCATAAACAATTCAGTGGTCAGCCCAAGATTTGGGCAGAGTTTACATACAGAATTTGGGAATCCCCTCTCTGGCTCTTTTCTGTTATTTCCCTCTTCACCCCTGAGGCTCTGGTGGCTCCAACCCTGTGCTCTAAACCCTCGAGCCAGTCAGCTGCAGGTTTTCCACCCGGGGTACTTGCCTTGCATGGTGCAGACCGAGACCTGACCTCAGTCCCAAAGTGGTGAAAAAAACAAAAACCAAAACCAAACCAAACAACTCACCCAGTGTGGTACCTGTTAGAGTTGTCGACTCCCCTTCAGTTTCTGCCTGTTTTTGGTCACTTTCAGTACTTTTAAGCAGCTGTGTTTTAAAGAAGTTGTTTTCTAGAGCTTCCACTTTTGATTTGTGAAAGAGCTGGCTCGATAGCTATTTGGCCAGAAACCTGAGGTTACTTGGTTTCATCCACCACGTTTTAAAATGAAAATTTCAAACATACACCAAAGTTGAAAGGTTACAGGGGCAACCGTGATGGTACACTTAAAATTTCCTGTGTTTGCTTTACAATATATCCGTCCATCTGTGAATATACCACGTTAATGCATTTCAAAATAAACTGCAGACATCACTTGTCTCTAGATCCTTCAGTGTTGTTAGAGTTCAACAACTTCGTTTTATTTTGACGTAGAATTTACATAAATGAAAACACATATCCGAATTGTACATGCCCTGCGTTTCTAAGAATCAGCTTTATTGAGCTATACAGCAGATCCTCAAATAACGTTTTGCTCTAAAGGAGATGAGATGTCATAGGCACATAACTCATTTAAATCAATTAACCTGTGCTAAAATTTATTTGGTTATCCATTGTTCCGCTTTAAGTCCCGGGACCTACCAATGATCTTGCGTGAGAACTTACTATAATTTACATACAAGTTACCAGTGCAGCTCCTTCAGGCTGAGGTGCAGATGGCGGGAGAGCCCCTGGCGAAGGCGACGTCCGAGCCGAAGGAGCATGGTGGATGGCCCCTGGCACCTTGACCATCGCCAGCAGGTTCTCGTTAGGCGGGTGTTTGGAGAAGCCCTTTGCACTGTGCACTACAACTGCAAAGCTGCTTCTCCTGACACGTGTGAAGGAGAGCTTGAGGTCGACAAGGTGAACTGGTGACAATGACTCTGCCAAACGAAGGAGGATCCACACCACCAGTAACTGTTTTCCAAGTTCAAAGAAACCTGGCTTAAATGAATGCGTTTGGCCCTGGCTGGTGTGGCTTCATGATTGGAGCACCGTTCCGTGCACCAAAAGGTTGCCAGTTCGATTCCCGGTCAGGGCACATGCTCGGGGGTGGGCTTGATCTCGCCGATGCTCAGTAGGGGTGTGCAGGAAGCAGCTGAGTGATGTTGCACCCCCACATTGATGTTTCTCTCCCCCCTCCCTTCCTCTCTCTACAAATCAATTAAAGCCCTGGCCCGTGTGGCTCATTTGGTTGAGCATCGTCCGATGCACCGAAAGTTCACTGGTTTATCAGTCAGAGCACATAACCAGGTTGCGTGTTTGATCCCCAGTTGGGTGCGTATGAGAGGCAATCGATCAATCAGTGTTCCTCTCACACTGATATTTCTCTCTCTTGCTACCCCTTCCTCTCTCTCTAAAATGCAATAAAAATATCTTTAAAAAATTGAAATCAATTTACAAACCCTAAAAAATGCACTTGATAACCATGTGGACTAGAAAAGCTCAGCAGCAACGTCACTGTAAAAACAAGAGTCGAAGGAAGCAGTGACGTTGTTTTGAGCAGAGCAGCAGCGGCGACAAATGCGGAGTCCTCAGGACTCCCAGCTCTGGCTGGTGCAGTTCAGGTGGTTGAACGCCATTCTGTGCACCAAAGGGTTGCTGGTTTGATTCCCATTTTTGTGGGTTCAATCCCCAGTGGGGGTGTGCAGGAGGCAGCTGATGGATGTTTCTCTCTCTCACATACTAAAAAAGCAAAGAGAAAAGAAAGGAACTCCCAATCTCGTAAAATATTCTCCGTCTTAAGACAAGAACGCCCCGACATCTCCGGTGGATGACAGGGACAGCTGTGACGGCTGGAATTGTTCTTCTCAGCACCTTCCTGCGGAAGTTCTTCATGCATGGCTGGACTGGAGCTGTCACCGGGCCAGGGGAAGTGAGGAGGTTAGAGCGGAAGCAGCAGGCCAGTTCTGAATTGAAGCAGCTCACTTCTCAGCACGAAGGCATTTCTAGGGAGGCAAGTCCTTTAGAATGTGAGAACATTGAAATCTCCATTATTTTTCTAGCTGCAGTTTGGATGCTGGTGTTAATAGTAATTGTGGTAGGAGTAAGACCATGGTCTCCAAAGTATATTTGTTTCTATTCTTTTCCTTCATAACTTACATGTGTGACTAGTTTTAGTCCCTAATCTAGTCGTGTTCCCTCTACTAACAGTAAGGAAGACAGCCAGCCAGAACCCTTGCTGTTAAAAAGGGGTCTTGAACTTTATTATATTATACATATCATATCTGCTTCCAAAATGGATTTGAATCATTGTGATTACATACATGTATACAGTAAAATACTGGAAAAGAAAGTCAGGGTATTAAAAAGGGGAAGAGGAAAGAAATTTGTTAATGAATAAAACACTAAATTTAGATCTGAGCAGCCCAAAGGCAAAAATAAAGACCGACGTAATGTATTTTCTGTTATCTAAGGGTCAGGTTCCAAAGAATTAAGACTCTTCCCTGCTACTGAATTCTAAAAGGAGCTCATCACAGGGAACCTATTTTAGGGAGTATTAAACTGTACAGTCTCTCCAACAGTAATTTTACAATACAAGAAGTTCCTCTATGTGCCGTTGTTCAGCAGAGATCTTAAAAGCATTGTGTCACAGATAATTTAACATGATCCAAGCAAGGATCTAACTTTATAGGACCTTTCCATTCAGGTGCTTGCATGGCCTGTCCCTTAGACTGTCTTCTTTTAACTAGTCTTGACCCGACTCTGCAGTGCCTCCTGCTATGGTTGAGTCGTTTCAGACTTATGTCTAGATGTCTGGCCCTTGTATTAGTGTTTCTGTGGCTTAATTTTTACATTTACATCTTTGAGCTATCTGGAATGTTTAATAAGAATCCAAATTTGTCTCTGTTCCAAAAGAATAAGTAACATTGATAAGAATAAAAAGTTACCAATTTGGTGTACAATTCAAGTGTTTTGTAAAATGTGACCAATGCCACTGTCATGACAGGAACATTCCCATCACCCCTGAAAGTTCCCCCACGCAGCCACCCCCGCACTTATTTGGAAGGCCATGTAGTTCTGCTCTGAGCAGTGGCCAGGGTGCCCCTCCGACAGGAATCGGAGACCCAAGGGAGAGGCCGCCCACTGCCGAGTATGTCCCGGGCCAGAGGAGAACGGAAAAGTGCAGGCTGGGCTCTCCAGACAGTACAGGTTGTGCTGTTAAGTGGCTCATTGAAACCACACAGTCCATCTCTCTACCTACAGGCAAATTGTCAATTGTGCACAATAAAAGATAACCATTTCTTTAAAAAATAAATTTTTATTGATTTGAGAGAGGGAGAGCGAGTGAAACATCGATTGTATGCCCATCATTGAGGATCAAGCTCGCAACCTGGGCATGTGCCCCGACTGGGAATCAAACCAGCAACCTTTTGGTGCATGGGACGATGCTCAGCCAACTGAGCCAGGGCCAAGATGCCCATTTCCTGAGCCTGTTATGGTATCAGAGGAGTCCAGGAAGCAACCTGAGGCATTTTCTTCATTTGCAAGATGGACTTCCTCCCAGGGTGAGGTGTCAGCACTAACACGGACTCCTCAGTCCCACCTAACCACCACGAGGACCCCTCCCGGAGGCAGCAGGCCCCGTGGACCCAGTACCCCCAGGGCAGAAAGTCTGCAGGGCAGTGTGCAGTGGTCGGGGTGTTTCGGAAGCCGGCCCAGGGATGAAGACTTCCTTGTACAAAGAGCCCCTTCCTGAGGGAACCAGAGGCCCACTGGCCCCCCCGCTGCAGCCAGGACTCTCACATCTAGCCCAGCCTTCCAGAAACAACCTGTATCTCGTGGTTTGTAAGCAATGCTTATGGGAAAACACTAGTTTTCTAACACTTGAATGAACATTCTTTCAGTGCCCCAGAGAGCCTGCCAGCTCCAAGCACTTTCACTCACTGAGAAGAACCCCCAGCATTTCTATCCATGCGGTTCTTGCCAGTGTTCGAGCTCCGCTGCCCACAGGCCCACGCGGCAGGAGGGACGGGTGTTAGCCCTTCCGCAGGTGAGATCATGAGGCGGAGGCATCGCAGGCCTTGCCTGAGGTCTCATGGTGTGGAGGGAGCAGAGCGGGGACTAGACCCTTCTAGTGACTTGCAGGCACCTCTCAGGCTTTGGTCAAATCTTTAGTCATTACCCAGGTGACCGTCTTCATTCAGGGTGCTTGAACTGGCAAACCTGGGAGTACACTTTCTATTGTAACCCTGAATGCACTCATGGATGCCGAACAGAAACAAACCCCCCTTACTTTGTGTTACACACAGGCATTTTCCATTTCATTTATGTGCTGGTCATGACCTCCTAAGTCGATACTGTGGTTCTCTGAAGGGCTGTGATGACAGTTTGAAAAATCTCTGTTCTGAAACACTGAGACAATGAGGGTTCACTTATGTACCCAGCTTTTCGAGAAGCCTGGATTTTAAAATTCCCGTCTTGGTTTCCTTTTGCTTTAAAGTAAAATCTGCTCACTTGTACACGTGATTGACGGATGGGGCATAAGAAGGTTCCCCTGGCACACCAACAGTTCGCCTAAAGATGGATTGAACCAGACATCTTCCACGTGTCTTTGGAGAACTCTGCACCTGCAGCAGTTCCCGCATCTGGAGGGCTTGCACCAGGGAGGAGCATGTGACCCCACCTGGCTAATCAGGTGCGTCGGGGAACTTGCTGCAGCTCTGGGGAAGAAGTGTTTTCTTTTCTCTGGAATGACAACTGGAAGTAAGGCGGGACCTGACCATGGGCTGGAGGTAGGGAATTTCAGCCTCCAGGTGGGGAGAGTGTGCCTGAGAATGATGTGCATGTTCTGGAAAGCAGAGCTGAGACTCGAAGACAGATTCAGTTACATTCTGATCCTCAGGCTCACGCTAAAGTCTTTCATTGCTTGAGCCTGATTAATCTGGTCTCTGCAACGATGAAAGCATTCTGACTAATGTACTTGCATAAAACATTGACAAACTACTACTAACAAATTTATACAGAGGCTTATTTATTTTATTTTTTATCTTCACCCGAGGACACTTTTTCATTTTTTGTTCAGATAGAGAGGAAGGGAGGGAGGGAGGGAGGGAGGGAGGGGAGGGAAGGGGAGGAGAGGGAGAGAGGGAGAGAAGGGGAGGAGAGGGAGAGAGGGAGAGAGGGAGAGAGGGAAACATCGATGTGAAGGGACACATTGAGTGGTTGCCACCCACACGACCCAACCAGGGCCAGGGACAAACTGCAACCGAGATACGTGCCCTTGGCGGGAACCGAACCCGGGTCTCTCCGGACCGCAGGCCGACGCTCTAACCGCTGAGCCAAACCGGTCAGGGCTACAGAGGCTTTTTAAATTTTAGTAATGTCAATTATCTGAACCCCTGCCCCCAAATCAGTTAGCACTCAGTTGTCATAACATTAATTTCTAAAGAACCTGTGAGCAAAGAACCACCCAGAGCACACACAGTGGCGTCACCTGTGTCCCTTGGGGCCAGAAAGGGACACACACTAGTTATGACCTTGGACCTTATTTTTTCCTCTTATAAAATGAGGTATCACCTGCCCCATGGTGTGGTGACGTATAGTCACCTACGTCATAACCCACGATAAATTCCGCATGGATGCAATCTCTCCTTTGCCTTCCCCTCTGAGCTGCTCTTTATCGTGTGGATTAGAAAGACGGTCCAGAGCCCTTCTGGTTCTTACTAAGCTGCAGCCAGTCTCTGAAAGCCCTACTGCAAAAGGAACAGGAGAAACCGAGCTAGTCCTCAGACTGATGAACATGCCAGACTGGAGGCTCAGCAGAGCTTCTGGTAGGCCCAGGGGCTCAAGTGTGGCTTACACACAGCGACTGGATCCCGCTTCGAGACGCACTTGCCGGGAGGGAGGAAGATGCGGGGATTACCCAAACGTGCAGTGTGGGTGCCGTTTGCTTGCCTCCCCTCCTCACTGTGCGAGGCGCCCGTTTTCACCAGATCCCAGAACCCCACTTCCTGGGCAGTCTCTTGCCCCCCTCCTCTCCAGCACGGCTACGCTGCTTTCTCTCCCGACACGTGGCCTGATCCCTTCTGCTCTGTGCCTTTGATGTAGCAGGTCAATGGCAACCCCAGGTTTCAGAGCATTTCACACACACACGTAACGTGAACAGCGTTCGGCCCTCGGCGTTCTCCCCCGACAGGAGCCGCTCCACTGCCAGGTCTGGCTGGGAGGAGCCAGGGCCCCGTCCACACGTCACCTCGACGTTCAGTGGCTGATTTTATAGGCCGTGTGTTTGCTGTCACGCCCACTGCGACTTGCTGTTCCCGTGGATGAAAGGCACCAGCTCTGTAGCTACGGTTACATATTACATACACAGGCCTCCTCCTTGGCTGGAGCTCGGCAACACCTGCCACACCTGCTGTGCGGGTTCAGATCCCAGCTCTGCTACTTGCCAGCTCTGGGACTTTGGACCAGTATCTTCGTTTCTCCATCTGTAAAGTGGGATAACAGTATCCCCTTCACTGGGCGATCATGGAGATTAAACCAGTTAGTGCACACAAAACATGCAGAACGGCACTTGGCACACGGCAAGTGCTTAGTCCTGGCCAGCTGACATCATTGCGCAGGGGCCCGAGGACAGAGACTGGGCCCAGAAGTGGTCAGCAGACGCCATGTCCCACCCTGGTCATGTGTGTCGCTGGCATCTCCCAGGAGCAAGGGCTGCACACAGCCCTGTGATCTGTCCCATCTCGTGTGCGTGTGGATCCCAGTGAAGGAGGAAGGGCCACCTGAGACAGAGCTCCCGGGCTGACAGAGTGCAGGAGACAGCTGTGCGGTTCTGTCTGTAGCACTCGCTTGGACACTGCCTGAAGTGAGTGGGCGATACACTTGGAAAGCTTGTCAAAGGTTTTATCATAACGGGATCTGACCCACGCACGACACCTAGTTAGCACATCATCAATAGAATTTTAGAATCAATCCTATACATAGCTATTTTATTTCTGCCAGTCACTGAGTTCCCACATAGATTTTTGTCATCAGACTTTGTCATTACAATATCATTCATCCATCAATATAATCATCATGTTCGAGAAATGTGAATGAAGAATGTCTAGCTAACCTTTCCTCTGAGGTATTCAGCACTCAGGAGCAAGTATTCTCAAGGAACGGATTACAGCTCTAATCCTTCAGTAATGAGGGAGAAATTCAAATGCCCTAAGATCTGAATAAAAATTCAGATCATCCAAAATTGGTTTCACAAATGGATCAAATAATATTAAGATGTTTCCCTAGAAAGTTGACTTGTAATTTCACATTGAAATAAAATCTAAGATCCTATTTTAAGAAGGGATCTTTTTTTTTTTCAAATCCTCACCTGAGGACATTTTTGCATTCATCTTCAGATAGAGCAGGAGGGAGAGAGGGAAGGAGAGAGAGAGAGGGAAGGAGAGAGAAACATCGATGTGAGAGAGACACATCAAGTGGTTGCCATCTGCATGACCCCAAGTGGGGCTGGGGACAAACTGCAACCAAGGTACGTGCCCTTAGCGGGAACTGAACCCAGGACTCTCTGGTCCACAGGCGACGCTCTGAACCGCTGAGCCACAACTGCCAGGGCTTAAGAAGGGATCTTAGAGCCCTGGCTGATGTGGCTCAGGAGTTCGACATCAGCCTGTGGACCAAAGGGTACTGGGTTTGATTCCCGGTCAGGTTCAGTCGTGGGCCCTGTGGGAGGCAACCAACAGGTGTTTCTCTCTCTCTCTATCTTCCCCCTCCCTCTCTCCCTCCATCTCTCCCACCCTCTCGATAAAAAAAAAAATCAATGGAAAAAATATCCTCAGGTGAGGATTAACAACAAAGACCTGGCCAGTGTGGCTTGGTGGATGGAGCATCACCCCATGAACGGAGAAGTCCCAGTTCGATTCCTGGTCAGGGCACATGCCCGGGTTGTGGGCTCGATCTCCAGTAAGGGGCGGGCAGGAGGCGGTGGATCAGTGTCTCACATAGATGTTTCTAGCTCTCTCTCCCTGAAAAAAATCAATAAAAATATATTCTAGCCCTGGCCAGTCTGGCTCAGCGGTTAGAGCGTCGGCCCTCAAACTAGAGAGTCCCAGGTTCAGGCATGTACCTCAGTTGCAGTTTGTCCCCGGCCTGGTTGGGGTCGTGTGGGTGGCGACCAGTCGATGTGTCTCTCTCTCCCCACCTCCTTCCCGCTCTATCTGAAGATGAATGCAAAAACATCCTCAGGTGAGGATTAAAAAAAATAAAAAACACACACACACAAAAATATGGATATTTTAAAAAATGGATGTTATTTCACAGAGGCTGACATGCTCTATGAAAGTATCTGTCTACTGCTTGGGGGGAAGTGGTCCACCTCCTCAGACACCATCCCGGTCTGTACAGCAGGGAGGCAGAGCTTGTCTGACGGGGTGGTGGGGGTGGGGGTACAGCCGGTCTCCCTACCCCTCCTCCATCACGGCACCTCCACCCACCCTTCACAGTTCTAAGATGAACATTCTGGGCCTCTGATAAACAGTTTTTAAAACTAGTTAAAAAACTTTTTCCAAACTGACATTGGGCTCCATGAAACCTGTAGGTAAGGAGGCTGGTGACAGACTGGAGTCAGCCTCATGCTGAAGCAAACAAGAGGGTCTAAGCCTTGGGAGACCTGACCCTGAGTGCGGAGGACAGATGTACACAACGTGGAGACGCTCAGCTCTGACCCCAGCCGGTGACCCAGAGGTCATCCTGGACCTTTGGGGCCTCAGTTTCCTCCCTTGTGAAATGAAGACACCAAATTGGGTCACTTTATAGGATTTCTTCCAAGGAAAATACTTGCGTGCTTTGTGTGACCCTGTGAGCTGTCTTCTCTGGAAATGTGTGGGGAAGGAAGGCACTCCCAGCCTGGGGTCCAGGTGGTGCCCGGCCCGTGAGACCCGTTGTAAGCAGTGAGGCAGCCGCGTGGTGCTGGGAGGACGGAGAGCCCCCTGAAGCTGCTGGGCCGCGGGGCCTCAGACTCACTGGCCTGAAGGGCAGACACACCAGCCAGCGACAGCGCCTGGAACCTGCAGACTCACTCGGTCCAGCAACCCCAGACACTCAGGAAGCAGAGGGGGTGTGAGGAAGCAAACAGCTGGCTGAACGAGCACCTTCCCGCCAGGGCCCCACACCCATCAGCCCTCGGCTCGGAAGAGCCGACACCATCACGAGCTTCATCGCCACGAGGACTCTGTATCTATATATTCTTTTCACACTGTGGACTTGAACAGCTCTCCCTCCAAAGCACAGCATAGACAAGGGAAGTAAGAAAATACAATTTTTTTAAGTGAGAAATGTTAGCAATGACCACTACAACTACAACCAATACCCGTGTTCAAAGAGTGGCCCTTGCGGAGTTCCCAGGGTGCAGAGAAGCTTTAAGGGACGTGAACACAGCACAAACAAGGCCATCAGTGTTCGGGGCTCCGTCTTACACTCAGTCTCACAGCGCTTCACCCTCTCAGGACGGGACCCACATGTTCCCGTGTGTATCTGGGGCTTTGACATAAGGAATGTTCCAAATCCACGGTCGGTCTGGGGAAAAAACATATTACATTTATATAACACTTATTTAATAGGATGACAAAGCACTCACGTGCTGGAGTGTGCACACGGTAAAGACCCTCCTGAGCCAACCCGACAACAGCCCGTGTCAGGCCGTGGTTTTAGGAAGGGTTTGGGTTAAGACGGGCGAGTGAACCCAGGAGCAGGATCCCGGTGCGTTCCGGCCACGCACACTGACAAGGCGTCCAGCTCTCGGAGCCTCAGTCCCCCCATCAGTAGTGCACTGTGGAGCTGTCACGAGGACTAAACGGGGTAATCTGTGTGGTGTGCAGGGCAGTGTCCAGCAGCGGGAACCCGATGGGGACCGAGGCCTGTGCAGACCCACTGCCGCCCTCTGCACGCTGGGAAGGGTCGGGGTTTGGCCTCAGGCTCCCCACCGTGGACTGGAGCCGGTAACCCAGCGACCTCCAGGGTACTGTGGGGCACGGATGACAGAACACCGTGAGAGCTCCTGGCACGCTGCAGGTGCTCAACAAACACGCACTGTTCTTCCTCCCTGTTGACTGAGGTTTCAGACATGGAAAAAATCTGAACAAATCACCTTTATCTTATTTTAAAAATTATTTAAAAATCTTTTTTTTTTCTTTATTGATTTTAGAGAGAGAGGAAGGAAGAGGGAGACAGAAACATCGATGAGAGAGAACATCGACCGGCCGCCTCCTGCATGCCCCTCACTGGGGATCGGGCCCACAACCTGGGCATGTGCCCTGAATGGGAATTGAACCGGAGACCTCTTGGTGCACGGGTCGATGTTCAACCACTGAGCCACACCGGCTGGGTTTATTTATTTTTAATCCTCACTCAAGGATATTTTTTCCATTGATTTTTTTTAGAGAGAGGGGAAGGGACGGAGGGTGGAGGGGAGACAGACAGAGACTGACAGTGATTAGTTGTCTTCCACATACGCCCCAACCGGGGCTGGGGATCAAATCCAAAACCTTTTGGTCTGCAGGCCGATGCTCTAACCACTGAACCACACCAGTGAAGGCTGAACAAGTCACTCAGCGAGCATTGCTACTGCTCCAGTAAAACCATTTCAAAAGAACCCTAAAGATACGGGCAGGGAGTAGATACATTGTAAGGACCAAATCAGCCCCCGTGTGACTGTCCTGGTGAGTGAGAGAGGAGGACTCTGGGTGCTGCCAGTGATCTGGCCACTGAGCAGCTCCGCTGGCCACTGAGGTGGGCCAGCCCACTGAGGGGGGCCAGCCCACTGAGGGCTGCCTGGCCCGGCCATCTGTGTTCAGGGGGCCTTCTCCTCTCCCCAAGGGGCAGATGGCAGGTCCGGGCGCCTGGGCTGCTCTCTCCGCACAGCCTCACTCTGTTGGGTGATTGCAGAGCGAGCAATAAAACATCAGGGAAGCCCTGGATGGGTGGCTCGGTTGGTTAGAGCGTCGTCCTGATACGCCAAGGTTGTGGGTTCCATCCGCGGTCAGGGCACATACAAGCAGCAACCAGTGAATGCATCAATAAGTGGAACAACAAATCGATGTCTCTCACTCCTTTCCTCTAAAATCAACTTCAATAAGTTTAAACAAACAAACAAACAAACAAACAAACCACAGCAGGAAACAAGTTATCAGAGATGGCAACAAGTTGTTAGAACCCTGTTCTCCTGCCTCTGGCCTTGGGATGGTTTGAAAGCACGAAACCACACGTCTGGTTCATTAACAAGCTCGTGAGAGCACCATAAACCCGGGCCTGTGCTACATGCTGGTTTCATAACAGGCGAGGGGCTGGTGGGGCTGGAGATTGAACTCCCCATGACTGCTCACTGGCACCTGCTCTCTCCCACCAGGAGCACCACCCTCTGTGGCTGGACTTGTCTGTATTCAGCCACCTTTCCCTCAAACTGCTGTTGCCTAACATCAGGTCTGTTTCATCCCCAAGGCACAGGACACCCCGATTCTTGCTATATGAGTAGCTACTAGAGATTCCTCACCAAGGACTTGCTAGACCAAGCTGAGGTGCCCAGTTTCCAGTCCGGGGGGCAGACAACCCAGCAGGCACGCCACGGTGCTGGAGTTCTGCACTTCGCCCTGTCTGCACAGCAGTTCCCTAACCAGGCGGATGTGAGAACGCTCCCCACACCCCCAGAAAGCCTGTTCCAAGCCCCTCTGCACTGGGGCCTAGTGACATGCATTTTATCAAGTTTAAAAGGTGATCTTGACACGATCTGAGTTTGGGGTCCAAGGCTAAGGAGGATGGGACTTTTTCCTGGATACGATGGGAGGATTTAAAACCAGAGCATTTGATCAATGTGCAGGGTGTAGAGGATGGTCCAGTGGGAGGAGGCCAGAGCCAGGGTGGTGAGCAAGCAGCACCGTGTAGGCAGGACATGAGGAGGCCCACATTAAGGACATGGCAGGAGGCTGGGGACAAGGGGACAGTTGTGAAGTTTTATCTCAGGGTGAACCCTCATCCCAACTCGCCCTGTGGTCAGGGACTGCGTGCATCTTACACGTCTTTGTAATTCCCAAACTCTGCCCTCTGTGGGGAGGTGCTACAGAGTCAGGGTAAAGGGGGCATGGATGCTGGAACCAGCTTGCCCAGGAGGCCTTGGCTGAGATAACCCGAGTGCCTGGGGGTAGGGTCAGTACCTGTATCACGGGGGAGTGAACAATCAATGAATTAATTCACGTCCAGTGCTCAGCAGCAGTTCCTGGAACATAATTAGGACTCAAGGAGTTCCAGCTGCTGTTATAATTATTATGATAATTACCACCACCCTAAACTCATAGTGGGTGAGGACTGTCACTGTCCTATATGCTGTGTAAGTCCTAATGGGTGTTTCAACCAGCCCAGCCCAAGAAAAGTATCAGGTCTACTCAGTGGGATAGGTTCCCTTCTCTATTCCTCTAAGAAATGGCTCTTGGGTGATGGGCTTATGACCCTCTATCCCAGTTACCCCAGGCTCAAACACCCATAGGTGCATTTCCCACTGTCTTCTTTGCCGGGGAACTTGATACACTACCTCCGGAAGCACTGTCTCACCCGAGCAGTTACTTCTCATTCTTCCTTGTACTGGGCACGAGCAGACTGTGTGGTGTGTGATCCCGGAGATGCACCAACGGCCATAGATTTCTGATGTCACTTCACTTTAGCCTACTCTGAAATCAAGGGCTACATAAAAGACCTGGGAGACTGAAACACGGAGGAAATTTCCCAGATATCTGACCCGCGTCACCGACCTGGTGGAACTATAGTCACTTGTAATCGCAGGAGAGAACCAGACAGACGCAGCCGCTTCCAGGCCGAGTGGGGGCCGCCCCCCGGAGGAGCTGCCGCATGCCGCCCCCCAGACCCCTGGGAGGTTAGAACTGGGCACCGCCTGTGGACTGCACGAGAGGGAAGCCGGCGTTAGGACTGCACGGCCGAAAATGAAAGACAGTCTTCAGAATCAGCATCCCTCCGTTAGCTCCTCTGCATCGACAGAAATTCCTCCTTTAGCTTATTAACACCCACAGAAACTCCTTCCTTCTACTGATGTAATTGTTCCCCTTTCCTTCCTCACAAAAGCCTGTCCTCCTCCTAATAGGAACACTCTGGTTTGCTGCCCGAGTGCGGGTTTCCAGAACAGCTCTTTTTTTTTTTTTTTAATCCTCACCGGAGGACATTTTTCCATTTTTTTTTTTGTTCCGAGAGAGTGGGAGGGAGAGAGAGAGAGAGAGAGAGAGAGAGAGAAACATCGACGTGAAAGGGACACATCGAGTGGCTGCCACCCGCACAACCGACCAGGGCCGGGGACAAACTGCAACCGAGGTACGTGCCCTTAGCGGGAACCGAACCCGGGTCTCTCTGGACCGCAGGCCAACGCTCCAACCGCTGAGCCAAACCAGCCAGGGCCAGAACAGCTCTTCTTTTACATCCCAAATAAACATTGTTGGCTCTCGCTTTGGCCAGACCAGGTATTTATCTACTTCAAGGTCATCTGATCGATTACTCTTTTTTACTTTGATAATTGTAGATTTCCTTAAGCTTTCTGATTATAAAATCATTTTAAAGCCTGACCTGGAAGTTTAGTTTCAGCCTTCTGCTTGTGCAATGAAGCAAAAACAGATCTTAAAGGAGATGAACAAAAGCGTATCTAAAAAACGTCTGGCTGCGCCTCACTAAAAAAAAAAAAAAAAAAAAAAAAAAAAGACTCATTTCTAAAGATCTTCCAGAAACAGGTCCTTAAAAATTAAAATGAAACATATCAACTACAGTTTTAAGTGCTCTACATCTTTTGTATTTTCTTTGGATTAGAAGATTAAATCAAATTTCTGTTTCCCTCACGAAAATAGTTTATAAATCTGGGCTCTACTATTTAGCAATAATTCTGATAGGTCTGGACTGAAGTTTATTCCCATATTATCTAAATGCAAGAACTTATTTAAAATTAAACATTAGGGGGAATGGTTAGACCCTTTGGGAACTGAGGGGAGCAAACTTTGCCACCCCAAAATATGTCTTTTGGGATACTGATTTTAAGTTGGTTATTTTTAAGAAACAAAAGACTCAGGCAACACCTCTGACCTTCCCTCAAACTGCCTAAACTAATTCAGACAGAGGACCTGCTCCAGGAAGGGCGATTCCATCCCAGCCTGTACAGTTTATATGAGCCAGTGTGTCAGGGAGGACGGCAAGGCCCACTGATCGGTCTCGTGTTAAAGAAGGGCCACGCATGTGCTTTATCTCCAGGCGACCTGCCTTTCCCGCTTTGAAACCCCAACCACAGCCCCCCTTCTCCTTAGCTCAAGACGGAATGTGCACCACAACGGCTTGACCTGCCTGTTGGGTAGAGTTTCATGTCTTCATGGAGTCCCCCTATGTACATATGTATGTAGTTAAGTTTCATTATTTTCTCCCCTTAAACTGTCTTGTCATTTTACTCAACCAGCCAGAGGAACTAAGAGGGACACGGAGAAAATTTCCACTCCCCAGTACTGTGGTTATGTAAGAGAATGTCTATTTTTAGGAAATATATATTGAAGTACTTAGAGAAAAAGGGACATGAAGCGTACAACTTCCTTTCAAATGGATAAAAAAGAAATTAACATGGGGAAAGGGAAGGAGGAATTATGCAAATGTGATAAAATATCGACATTTGAGGAAGCTGGGTGAAGACGATGCGGAAATTCTTTGTACTTTTTGGGTAACATTTTGTAAACCTGAAATTATGTAGAAACTCTGAAAGAAAAGAATACTATATAGATACCATGTGTATTTTTAAAAAAGCAACAGACCACTTAATAAAATATAACTAAAACCTATGAAGCTCTGGATACTTAATTACTTCCTAAACATGACACATAACTTGTTCTTTGAATCCAAATAAGGTAGGCCTTACTCAACCTCACCTCTCTTTCTCAATAGTGTACCAGACAACAAGGAAACCAAAGGTGGGAAGGGAGTACAGGGCAGCCGTGCCCGGGAGAGGGAGGAGAGATCACAGCCCCCGGGAGAGGGAGGAGAGATCACAGCCCCCGGGAGAGGGAGGAGAGATCACAGCCGCCAGGAGAGGGAGGAGAGATCACAGCTGCCGGGAGAGGGAGGAGAGATCACAGCCCCCGGGAGAGGGAGGAGAGATCACACCCATGTGTTTCGCTTTCCCTTCAGGCTTAGGGTCACCCAGCGTGTGGGACATGTAGCAATAATTTATGTTAGATTCTAAAATGTTGGTGATTATGCTTTATAAAGCTTTTCTTTTACTTTTTTAAATCCTCACCCGTGAACATTTTTGTATTTATCTTCAGAGAGAGTGGGAGGGAGAGAGGGAAGAAGAGAGAAACATTGATGTGAGAAGACACATCTTGATGTTTCTCTCTCTCTTCCCCCCTCACTCCCTCCCGCTCTCTCTGAAGATAAATGCAAAAATGTCCTTGGGTGAGGATAAAAAAAAAAAAAAAAAAAAAGTTTTCTTTTAAAATACAACTCCTGCTCTGGCCGGTTTGGCTCAGCGGTAGAGCACTGGCCCATGGACCAGTGAGTCCCAGGTTCGATTCCGGTCAAGGGCATGTACCTGGGTTGCGGTTTGTCCCCGGCCCTGGTTGGGGTCGAGCAGGAGGCAGCCAGTCGATGTGTCCCTCCTGTCGATGTTTCTCTCTCTGTCCCTTTCTCTCTCCCTGTCTCTCTACCTGAAGATAAACAGAAAAATATTCTTAGATGAGAATAAAAAAAAAAAAAAAAAAAATACAACTCCTAACAGTAAAATGAGTTTGGGTAAGTGCAAGTTCACAGAAGAGTAACTGTAAGCTTGCTGAGGGCCAGGGCTGGCGTGAGCCTCCTTCCCGGACACAGTCCAAGCACGGGTGGTGCCTGCGTGGGAGGGAGGGCGAGTGGGCAGCAGGCACTGCACGAAGCCAGGTACACCTGCAGCCCAGCCTCTGGGTTTGCTTTACTCCATTTGATCAATTTATTGGTTTCCGGATTGTCTGGTGGCCTCTTGCAATAAACTAATTTGTTCACAGCTGTGTATATCTTTGCTAAGATTTTTTTGGTATAGTCTTTTGATTTTAACAAGATCTTGTTGTGTGTTAGTGGCTTGAAAATCACTTTTTCAAACGAATCGCATTTGAGATTTTCTCAGCCACTCACTTTTCCAAGTCCTGGCAAAATGCTGTTCTGCAGGCCACATGGCTCCCTTGAATGTTGGCCACATGTGAACCCCTGGCATTATTCTACCTGCCAATAAAGCAGTGTGGAAGGTAAAACTAAAAACACAAAATGCTCCAGGCTCTTGTATTTATCTTTGGAAGAAAATTCATAAAGAAGAGAAGGAAAGCATTCTCCTCGCTGGCCAGATAACAGTCATGTTACTCTGAGACGCCGCCCAGCCTACACGTTCAATCCTTGGGAACGCTTTTCTACTGGGACTGAGGGCCCTAGGGATATTTCTAAGGCTCTTCTACCTCTTCTATTCTCGCTCTCGAGGTCCTTTGGAACTGTGGTTAAAGGGAGGGAGCAGAAGTCCAGCTGAGGGCTGCATGGGAAGTACAGGCCCAGGGCCAGACCCTGGCCTAAGGCGATTACAGTCAAACCCCACCTCTAACATGTTTATTCAGGAGAACTCGGGTTCAAACACACACACACAAACAAGTGGAACAGAAAAGGAGAAAGGACAAAGGTGCAGCACAAAGCTGAGGATTTAGGATTATCAGCCCTGTCCTGGGATGCTGGGCAGGTTGGAAGACTGCCCCGCACCAGCCTAGGCTGTGTTTGTCATCCGCTCAGGAGAGAAAGGGAGAGAATGAGCACCAACCACTGCTACACACCAGGGGCTGAACCGGGCATGTCAGGCAGCAGGAGCATGGCCACCCTGTGCAGACTAACTCTGAACTAAAACACGGTTCTAAGTGCATTACAGACCACATCTCGGTCACTCTTCTCAACAACCCCCTGGAGGAGGCTTTCTTATTTTCTCGTTTTACAGACAGAGACACTAAGGTCTAGAGAATGCAAGTACCTGCCCAAGGTCACTTCATAAGTTGTAACATCACAAATAACACAGTCTGGTTCTAAAGCAATGTTGTCCATTTGTGTGTGTGTGTGTGTGTGTGGATGGGGTGGGGTGGCAAAGGTGGTCACAGATTCCTTGAAATTCTGATAAAACCTATACAATCTAAGGAAAAATGAATATGCAAGAATAAACAACAGATTTATAGGACTCAAAAGAATGGACAGAGCTTGGAGAGGCGGGGGAAACGCCTTCTGAATCTCAGTGTCAACACGACCGGTCATGGAAGGACTGCGTGTTGGCTGTGTCAACACAATCTAAGAAGTGGGCCCATCACCACTGAAGCCAACATGGGTGGGGAGTAGCTAGAGCCTTTCCTTCACTGCCCTGGGAAGAAAGGGACCCACTGGGCAAGGCTGACTGCTGGGGAGTCAGAGATTTTGGAATATTAATGGGGTGATGTCATTAAAACTTTCTGATCAAAACCCAAAATTTCCCTGCTCAGATTCAGCATTTGCTCACAAACTAGAGGTTGTAATTTAACTACCTGTGCCGGCCTCTAGCTTCCAGAGAAAATATGCTGGTTGTGGTGACAGGTGCTTTCGCCATTTTAAATTAGCAAGCGTGGCCTGTGTGGGGGTTCAGAATGAGTCACCCCAAGGTGTCTTTGTGGTATGCAGGCTGTTTTGAGCTAAAGGCAACTTTAACCTCGGAAATTGCAAGAGAAATTTCCCTTAACTACTAAGGGCCTTAGATAACCTCTTTTGACTGACCTATAAGGCAAGGCAAACTTTTATTTACCAAATATCTGCTCCTCTTATCACCCTGAGCTCCCAGGTGCATTAGCTCATCCCTAGCTCAGGGTCTTATGTACCCAGGTTCCCTTTCTGCATCTGAACCTCCTGTATGTGGGTCTGACTCTCTCATGGATGTAGGGTTCCCACACACATGTATGTATTACATTTGGTTACTTTCTCTTGCTCACCTCTCATGTCTATTTGTTACCAGAAGAACATTCAGGGTAGAGGCAAGTTTGCTCCTCCCCCACACCCGACTGTACATCTCCTGCATGAACTCACCTCAAAGATGGACGTTCCCCGCTGAGAAAAGCGTAACTGCAGCCTTTGGGGCTGCGTCAGGGGAGGGGCTGCCCATGCCAGCCAGCCGGCCAGCCTTCCCCCAGAAACCCCTGAACCTGAGCCAACCATCCACCGACTTTTCACTGTGAGGAAGTCACAGACCAGTGCAGCAGTTACAACGTGTGATCGGGGCCCTCCGTTTTGAGAAGCAGGTGGTGGTGGTGGGGTATACAGTCAAAATTGTTTTCATCATCATGTTAAGCCATTATTTGTCCCTCTCACTTCTGCACGAGTGTCCAGAGGCTCTGAGACATGTGTGCTACCACCTGCCGTGGTCTCCTGCCGTGAGAACCCAGCTGCCTTCCATTCACCCGGGGAAGAAAGAACTGCAGAATGTGCCAACAACGCCACCTCCCTCAACAACCTTTTTGGGAAATAGTCATACAAATATAGATGTTATAATGGGTTTGTTATTTTAAAACAATAAATGGATTTTCAGATTTCTTGGTCTTATTTTCTGAGACAGTAAATACCCAGATAGAACCCATAAATAAAAGCTCTGTGGCCCTCAATGACGACAGCGCAGAGGGGTTCCAAGACCAACCAGTTTGAGAACCGCAGCTCCAGCGGCCCCAGACAGGGCAGCAAAGCCTCCAGAGACCCGTGCTCCCCAAGTGCCCACGAGCCAGGCCTTCGGAGACCCGGCCGGGCCTCTCCTGAGCACCGTTTCTGCCTTGGTCCCCGCCCAGGCTTCCCTGCATGTGTCTCACCTTTACTTCCATACCGCTCTGGGGGCAGGTCGTACGGCACAGGGAAGGACGCCGTTGGCTCCTGGCTGCCCGAGAAGAATTTCTGTTTCACTCTGAAGCTGTCCAGGCCCTGCAGACACACAGAGGAACTTATGATGCACCCCACTCTCTAAAAAGACAGATCCCAGGAAGACACTATGTCTTTAGGGCGCTCACAACAAAATTCAAGTTATCTCAGAACTATTTACAATGTTTGATAGATCAAATATACTTACAATCACCCCCAAATTATTCTTTCCTAAAAATAAGAGGTCAAATTTCAGAAATTAAATTATAGCAGAATTTGTGAAAATTTAATATAGGATATAAAGATACAAGAGAAAAACAATTTTGGGTATTTCAACGAACCGCTATGTGCAGCTTGGAGTGTTTAGAAGACAGTATAAAAATATCTCCCAATACTTTCAGCATTGCTATAGTAACAGGCGGCTCACTCTGGTGTAAGAAGAGATAAAAGTTGCTTTCGCGTACGAGGAAAGCGTTCCAATACAATGTGACAGGAATAGAAAGGTGAACTCTTCAAGACCCCCCAAAATGGAAGGTTTATTCCAAGAACTCCAGCACAGGGTATTAATATTGGATCTTAATCAGGGCGCAAACTCAGGTTCTGTGCAGAGGCTGATGCACTAACCACCACTTCCTCTAACACGGGGCCTGCGCAGGATTTGGGAGCTTGACGTGTTCGCTTTGTTCCCCCAGCACCTCCACACACGGATCCGCTCTCCTGGCCCCCTTCAATGATTAGCCTGGTCTGCAGGTCCGCCTGTCTCTCATTCCTTCTATCTACTCATCCAAACGTATCCACCTTCGTATCCTAAACACCCACAAACCAAACAGGGCTCATGCCCTCGGAACCCAGAGAACGAGGACTGCAGTTCTGTGCCTTGGTGATCACAGTTTAGTAGGGGACTAGTTATGGGTACAGGATAGGACACATTGAGAGCTGAGGTCATGCTGACCACAGGCCACCTGAGTTCTAGCTCGCCTTTGTTCTGGTATTTCCTGAGCTCTGCGAATGGCTCAGGTTTGCATGCGTTCACTCATTCATTCATTCCCCACAGTATTTCCTGAGACGCTCCTGTGTCAGGCGTGAGTGCCAGCCACTGACTATGCAGGAGTTACCACCAATGCCACCGTTCCTGTCCTCACGGGGTGTACAGCCTTATTAAACAATTACATCTTAACAAGTAAAATAACTACAATTTGTGATAAGCACTATGAAGAAAAACAGGAGGATGAGAAGAGAACAGTAGGCCTGTTTTAGGTTTGGGGAGAGGGGACAGTCAGTGAAAGCCTCCCTAAAAAACTGACATTTAAACTAAACTCTGAAGGCTGGTTAGGGTTGCTCAGGTGAGCATGGAAAAAAATGTCCCAGGCAGAGGAGCAGCATCTGCAAAGGCCAGAGGTGGCAAAGAGCTTACATGTTCCAAGAACTTAAAAAGGCGTCGATGGGACACTTGGCCACTAATTAGGCCTCAATTCCCTCATCTGTAAAATTGACATAAAATGCCCGGATATTATATTAATGCTTCTCACTTTGCACTGAACACAAGTCTTAGAGATGAGCTGTACAACGGGATTACAGTGCCTTCCTTGCATGACAGCAAATGAACGACGTACGTGGAAGAGCCCTGCATGCCGAGACCCCCAGAACGGCTCGGGGTCATCAGAGCACTGATGAAGGTGGTGGCTGAAGACACAGTGAAGGGCAGCACGTGACAGATGCCTGGCCCAAGTTCTACACAGAAAAAGAAGAAATGGCCTTTGTCAGCTGCAGGGTAAGGAAAGACTTTGTAGAAAATAGTTTAGCTTGAAACACTGGTATAATTCTGATAAACAGAGGTGGCAGGAAGAAGAGCGAGGGGGCAGCTTAACCGAGGGAGAGCAGGCGCAGGGGCTGTGGGTTGATCCGGAGGCGGGCTGGGACCGCTGCAGAGGGAAGCAGCGTGGACATCTGTGGTTGTGACCGGGCCCACCCCCTGGCCATGGTGACTCGGGATGGGCGTGTGGCCCACATCAGAGGGGTCGGGGAGAGACACTCTTTCTGCTGCCGGGCTCATTTAGTAAGGTTGAGCCTCGAGGTGCTGGGCGCCCTCGTGCCCGTCAAACCGACAGCTATCCTAACACGGCCCAAACCCCTGAACTCAGCTGTGCCCGAAGCAAGGGGCCTGCCCTCTGTCTGCCCTTTTTCTCAGACTGTCTGAGTTGGCTCTCTATCACTTACAACCCAAATGTCTAAGACCCCAGTCACAGAGGGGGCCTTGACTCCGTCCAGGGAGGAGTTGCTGAAGGGTTTGAACAGAGTTCCACTAGAAAGGCAGACTGGTTCCGACTGCAGCAGCATCAGAATCACTGGAGCCAGAAAACTCGAGCTGGGTGTGGGATACAAGGGTTAAAAGTATCATCACAACAAAAACTGAGCCACACAGGAGGTGTGGGTGAGTGGGGTCAGTGGAAACAGAAAGAAACGAATGTGAAAGAGACTGAAGAATTGATAAAACCCAGGGACTTATGAGGGCAGAGGAGGAAGGCAGCTGCAGCCACAGACGACTGGAGAGGCGCCTGCATCTCTCCCCTGCCCCCCACTTCCTCCCACTCAGCACAGGCTGCTGGGCCACCTTCCTAAACGCCAGCACCGGTGTCTCCCCACATCTTACCTTCGACAGGTGAACCCGAGGAGAACCTTAAGAGGCACCTGGCATGTGGACGTGAATGAGTATAACACTAGTATGCTCAGGGTGTTCTCTGCGGTGATAACTCAAATTTTGCAAAGGAGGAAACACATTCGGGGATTAAATAGTTGCCCAGGGCCACATAGCTACGATGTGGCCAGGCGGGAAGTCGGGTACTGCCTTTCTAATTCTTGGCCCCAAGTTCCTCCCACTCAGTAAACAAAAGGCCTTATCCCCGGAGCCACAGCGCAGGACGCTCTTCCCCGCACACGTCGGAGGCAGTGCTGGGGCCGGGGCCGAGGCCGAGGCAGGCCGCGCCACGTTCTGGGAACCTTCGTTCCTGACATTTTCAGGAAGAGCTGGAGGTTGGAAGTGATGCCAATTTAATGACTATTAAACACTTTATGGAGTTTCAGGTAAAAATAACTTCACTCCTGGCTTAGTTCTGCGATGTTCAAATGATCACAGTGAAGGATTAAGGTCTCTGGGCCTGCGCCCAGATCTGGCTCTATTTCATGGTCTCTGACCTCACACTCAAAGTCTGAGCCATCCATGGCTGACAGGAAGCAATTTTTTTTTTTAAATGCCATTTCTGATCTAAATTCTAGGGTATTACAACTATATAAAAAAAGTGCCACTTTTCCCTTCAATCTGGATGTCAAATAATTTGAAGCTGTCTTCTAATTATCATTATTTATATATCACAGTGGTACCACTTGGCATTTTATGAAACTGAGGAAGGCACCCTCCCAGGCATGGATCCTTAAAAGACAGTTACGACAATACATTTATAAAACACCAGGTGAGAGGGTGGACATGTATCACACACGAGAAATCACTGGCTTTTCCCTTCGTCGGCTTTGGGAGAAGGGCAGGTTCTCTCTGTGACGGAAGGTTCAGCAGCTCAGCTCAGTCACAGAGAACAAGGGCTGCGCTCCCGTTTCAGTTAGAGATGGGACTCATTTCTTGGTGGGCCCGAGGAGCCCCCAGCAGTGAAACCCAGTGCGCTCTCCTGGGTAAAGCAGTGACGGCAGCTGACCCTTCTAGGAGGAGTGCACGTAATCCAAGGTGGACAGAGCGGTAAGGACGTGGGTTCCAGAAGGCGGCTGTCTCGTCCCTCCTGGACGTGTTTCCGGCGGGGACTTAGAAGCTTCCTGGAGGACACACCTGCATGGCGTCGTTGTGGGGGTGCCGTCAGCATTCTGAGGGAGACGGTCTCTGCCCCCACCTTCCTGAACTGCTGCTCTGAGACCGCTAAGGTGAACTGCAGCCGTGTGCATGCTCACGCTGCCGTCCACTCTTCACAGGCCACAGCTGTGAGTTCCCAACGATCCTGTGCTGTCCGCGTTCACAGACGGGAAAAAGGGGGCCTACAGGGAGACAGCCACACACTCGGCGTCCAGGGGCTTGTGAGAATGATCCCAGCTCCGTGCTCCTTCTCCCGCCTCCAGAGCTGACACTCCTAGATCCTCAACCTGGGCTGCTCCGGAGAGTTCTTTTTCTGGTCCTCGGCATCTCTCCAATGTGTCCATCTCTATCGTCTCTTTCCAAGTCACGGCAGCGCCTCTGAGGCAGGGAAGTGGCACTTGATGCTCAGCCAACCTCGCCTGCACACGAACAGCACCCAGGTGACGGAGCCCCGGCACGCGTCAGGAGGGCTGGGAGGCAGCGGGTCCAGGTCACAGTGGACCTGGACGTCACGCACAGGGCTCTGGACGTGGTCTTGTGGGCCAAGGGGAGTCACCGAGGGTTCACAGGCAGGTGGGCAGGCCACAGCTTCAGGACGGGCTGTGGCTGAGGGGTGGGGAGACGGGGTCGGAGGCAGTGGCCTGCAGCCGCAGGAAGAGCATTTCTGGACAGCGCAGATGGCAGTGGAGACTGGACTGCGGGGTGAGGGGAGGGGTAAGAGAGGAAGGAACAGATGCGAGGACCTGGCTTTATCAGCTGAGAAACACCACGCGCAGCAGTGTCGCCTCCCGGGGAATCCCGAGCCCCGAAGAGACGGGCTGAGCCCAAGGCAGGTCCTCAGAGGTGGCGCAGGAAGTAGAGGGAGGTCTGGGGTGGTGTCCCTTCTACATTTCATTAGTTCTTCCAGCCAGAGCCACAGTTAGAATAATATTGCCATTTTGAGCCACAAAAGACAATAAAATAGTTGAACTAGAACAGTAGAGACCTGAAGACGGACAATTCTTGGGGATTTTTTCGAAGCTTTTTAAACTCTGATCACAGAAAAGGGAGAACCTGCCACCCAGGGCAAGTGAGCCCGGGGCCTTGAAGGGGCGGGAGAGCTCTCAGCCCCAAGACCAGCACGGGTGTGCGCAGGCCGCCTTTGTCTGGAGGAAACAGTTTTGATTATGTACAATATCCCAGAGGCAGGAGTTCTAGCCACAGAATGTTAGGCAGGCTCAAGCCCAGGGCCTCGCCAGCACCAGACAAGGTATGTGCTCAATAAACACCAAAAAGCATGAAGTTCCAAGTCAGAAATACTTGTATTTCCCTGAAACACTCACAGATGCCTTAGGGTTTGGAATATAACTACTGACCCTTGAAATCACCAATCTTTCCTATACATTAAGGTTTTCAGGTACAAAATGATTTAGTCTACTCTTGCAAGTTAAATACACATACACGAAAAGAAATACCCAAAAACACTGCTCCATGACTCCACCTCTGTCCGTCCTGCAAGCTGGACCTGGGCCAGACAAAGGCTGCTTTCTGTGAACCCCCTTGGAGACTGGTCATAACTGATGTCCACTGGGACATAAGCCAGCCCCTCCCGAGCCTCCTGCGGGGTCCCCCCCGGAGCAGGTGTCGTCCTGACCTGGTCTAGCGCGGAAGGTGCCTTTCGTCCCTGGCAGCATTCTCATACTGAGCACCGTGACCGCCCCCGGCCCCCTATGTAATTTTCTGATGCCTGCCAAGCAGTGCAGCAATTTATTTTGTCTTGCAGCTGCCCGAGACATGCCTCATCTGTAAGTTCCCCTTACTAATCTCTCTTAATTACCAGACGAGCGGTGTGCCTCTTTCCTCGGTCTTCCCCTGCCTCTGCTGCTTACAGAGAGAGTGCTGAGCTTTCCCCTGGGTCTGCGTGTACGAACACCTTGATGTAAGACCTCAACAGAATAAAGTCTTTACGTTCACAAAGGTTATTAAGCACCTACTGCGTAGAAACGACAGCCAAGTGCTGGCTACACAGTCCCGTGCATCTGACATAAATCCCCGAAGCTCCTGAAAGCGTTCCTAATCAACGGGAAGTTAATGACGCCACGCTCTACGGCAAGTTAGGTTGATCGAGAAATGATGTGTTTACCGTGAATTCATTAAAAAGAAGCAGAGAATGTGAACAAACCACTGTTTGGTTACCAGGGACTTATCAGCTTCCAGATCAATCCCAGAGGTTTCGAACGGCACATTCATCACGGAAAGCTGGCTGCGTACCCGCCAGTTTCCAGGCCACCCTGAACGTCACACTTCCCACAGCCACTGGTTCCTGAGCGACAGGTCCTGGTGGCGGCCGCGGGGACGGAGAGCTGCAGGGCTCCTGCCAGGTGCCTGCCCGCACAGTGCTTGAGATGTGCCACCCGGGCACAAGCCGGACGGTCGTGCCGGCCCCGAGCCAGCCCCCGGAACAGCGACGGGAGGGCCACTGGGGAAGGCAGCGTGGAGCGCCGCTGCTGGGAACGCAGACACGTGGGTGCTTTGGACACGGAGTTCTGCCTCAGAAGCACAAAGGTGGGCTGATCTCAAGTGAGGAACAGAGCGAAGAAATAAAAAGCCACCGTAGTCAAGCTGCTAAATTGCTAAAATCAAGTAGGCTGAGGCATGAAGAAACGATTCTATTCTTGTTTTAAAAGCGTGGGAAGGCAAACTTTTGAACTTTCCAGTCTTGCATCAATGCCTGGACATACATGCAGACCTCCAGGTAACCCTCTGATGACCTCTGGAGGACTCGCATATCCAGACCGCCTGCCAGCCTCCCCACACCCCGGGTGTGAGAAGACCACCTGAATCTGTCCTCCAGATGCCGGACAGCAGGCTGAGAACCATCCTGGACCACTCCCAGGGCTCAGAACGCACTTCTCATGATCAAAACTCTTAATGTTTCCCTCTTCTTCAGAACACTTCTGGGTTGTTGCCTGGTTGTGTTTCCAGTCTGCGAACCCCAAGACCCTTGACTAAATCTTTATCCTTTGTTTCTAGCAAAGCCTTCAGACCCTCTGAGTTCTTTCAACACAAGAAACCAGATTCTAGATGCTGTCCAGTCAGAAGAATGACTACAAAACTTGGTATTGAGGACGTCTATCTGTCAAATATGTAACTGAAAACATTAAAAGGCATGTCTTGCTAGAGGAAGAGAGGGGTTGAAAGGGAGAAAGAGCACCCGCCTCATTTTGCAACAAACTGTGATCTTGTCAGAAACCACTTCAGGATCATGACTGATACAGAATTTTTAACACATCTGAATGTCCTATCGGTTGTTTCCCTGGAGAGCCCTGACGGATGAATACAGGTGGGCCCGTTCTGCATGGCCGGGCCCAAAGGGCCAGGGGAGGGAAGAGGCCCGAGGAGCCAGGCGTCAGGGCACGAAGGGAAAAGGAGGCCATGCTAAGGAGTCTGGCCTCTGCCCTATAGGATTTGAGGCAGATGGGCAACCTGACGGGGTCTGTGGTCTACAAAGACATTCTGGCAGCAGGGTGGAGGACAGCTCGGAGGCGGAGGGACGTGGGAGAGGCTGCCGTAGCAGGAGCTGAGGTGCCCTGGACACAGTGGCAGCAGGGATGGCCAGAAATGACGGACTATCGGGCAGCATTAGAGTCAGGAGTGACTCGCCTGGTGACTGAACAGGCACCGGGGGAAAGGAGGCACGAGGGAGGCCTTTCCACACTTCGAGCTAGGACAGTGAGGTGAGTGGTGACAGCAATTCAGTAATGATCAGGACTTCATAAGTGTGGCTTAGGGGATTAAGATGATTTTTATGACATCCACAATGAGTAACATCAATTAAATTATAATAATTAGAGATGTTTTATAAGATTCAAATTCTCTGAAAACTGACCTGATGAAACTAGTAATCCTGCTTTAAACACTGGTAGCTGCGGTGCGTCCTGCCTGCCACTGTCCTTCAGCAGAGGACTCCGGTCCCACGGCCCCGGCCGCACCGAGCTGTTTCCAACGTGACGCGCACTCCTCTCTCTGCCGGAAGCCGCATCTCCTGGGTGGTGTGTTAAGCTCCTACTCGTTTTCCAAGACCACAGTCAAATGTGATCTCCTTCAGTGAGCCTTCTCCAACTCCTCCAGGCAGGTTACACGCTCCCGCGTCTCAGAGTCCTTGTATCTGAACGCCCCATGCCGTCGCTCTCGTCCCACACTGCAGTAACTGTTCCTCCGAGCTTCACGAGGACAAAGACCCCATTCTTATCCCTGCTCCTGTTCCCTGGGCCCCCTGAACAGGAGGCTCGGTGCCTGGGGCTGAGCCGAGCCCGTGAGGTCAACCCCGCGGACAGAACGTTCCGTCCAGGCTTGTACGCCGCGGAGGGCAGGGCCGAGTCGTTCTGCGGGACAGCCTCTTCTTCGCCAGCAAAGTGTCTCATTCGGGGCTCACATAACCTCAGCAAAATGACAAATTACCTCATGGCATAGATAGGCCCTCAGAGTCAAAACCATAAATGTTAGTTCCATGGCGGCCACGCCGAGCCCATGAGTCCCCAGAAGCTTCACAGGCAGTAAGTGACTCAGATGTGACGCAGCAGCGAGAGGACAGTCTCCGGCGCTGCAGGAGTCCCGAGCTGCTTTCTGCCGACGGGTCGAGCACCCATCAGCTCCTGGGGGAACTGTCCGGTGGTGTCTACTGCTCAGGCTGGCCTCCTCGCTCACAGCAACCCTCCCTTCCTGGGAGCAGGCCACTACGAGGACGGGGCAGGGCAGTGCAGAGGCATGGAGGGCAGACCCAGGCTTGAACGGTCACCGTGAATGCAGAATGGCCGGCGAGTGCACGAGAGCCCGTGGGGGGGGGGGGGGGAGTCACACCAGCGGCAGCAGCCGCGAGGGGCGCCTACTGCTGGAGCCCCAAAGCTGGCCCGGCCTCAGGCCTCCTCGTCTCAGCTGCTCCTCCTTCCTTTTTTTTTTTTTAATCCTCACTGGAGGTTATTTTTCTATTTATCTTCAGATGGAGTGGGAGAGAGGAAGAGAGAGAAACATCGACTGGTTGCCTCCCACACGACACGACCAGGGCCGGGAATGAACCAAAATCGAGGTGCATGCCCTTGACCAGAATCGAACCCACGACTCACTGGCCTGCAGGCTGATGCTTTAACCCCTCAGCCAAACTGGCCAGGGCCCTCCTTCCTTTTGAATTCATGACATTTCCCCCTCCTGTGGGCTTACGTAAGCTCAAGTTGGAGTCTGTAAAATGCAACGAAGAGAACATAAACACCCCTCACAGCCCTCTGGGGTCTGTCCACTCAGGCCAGGTCCCGTCCGCACACATCGCAGCACCCAGCTCGCACCTGTGACACTGTGTACCAGGTGTGCTTGATTTTAGGACCTTCTTGCCCAACATGACTATCAGCTCCTCGGGAGGGCAGGTCAACACTCCTGTGCACTGTCCAAACGCCCAATGTCAGCACCTTGCCCAAGTCACTTATGACTCACTGAGGGACACCGATGACCACCAGAAGAATGATGACAAGGCAGTGGCAGTCTGCGGGTCCCCACCAGTGCTATGAGGAAGCCGGCTCATCTTGAGACAGCCCAGGAACTGTTTGAGGACCTGCTGTCCTCTCGGTGCGTTATCACAGGGTCACCCCGGCTGGGGCCTTGCTGCTGATCGGCTGGCACAGTGGAGGGTGGAATCCACGCTTCCCATGCTGGCCGACGGCCCTCAGAGACACCCCAATCTCTCCTTTACCCGCAATGCGCCCCAGGGGTGCAGAAGTCAGCCTAGCAGAGATTCAGGTCAGAGATTCTAAAGGATTACCCCAATTTTTTCTCTTTAGTCCTCTAGTGTACAGTCAGAAACAGCAGCAGAGGTAAGATCAGTAGCTCTGAAGGGTCTAAAGGCCTGGGGCAAGACAATATCCTTCCTTCCGACCGTCATTTCCACGAGAGGGATCGGTCAGAGCAGTGAGACCACTAGAACCAAGCAAATGCTGACACAAAGCCAGAGTGACGTGGACTCACTCCATCATTTCAGCCAGTCCTGGAGGGTGACCCTGGCCTCCGTCCACGGCTACCACACACCAAACTGCCGAGTGTCACGTCCTGGCACTGTGAATCTCCCACTTCCCTGGGACAACGCTGAGCGGGCCCAGGAGGGTCAGAGACGCAGGGTGGAGGGCTGACTGCACTCCTCTGAGGAACCTTCGGGAGGTCACGTCCTCATCTGTGGAAAACGGGCGACCGTCTACTACAGGGCCGTGGATGTGGAAATCTCAGCTGTAAACCGTGTTGGGACGTGCTGTTTGACTGTAGTGCTGGGATCTTATGACACTACCCTCAGGAGAGGCCTGTCAGGCAGTTCCGTGGGGAAACCCTCTGAGATGGGGAGGAAAGGATGGATAAAGGTTGGGAAGGGAGAGAAGGGGAGAGGAGAAGAGAGGAGGGGAGAGGAGAGGAGGGGAGGGGAGGGGAGGAGGGGAGGGGAGGGGAGAGGAGGGGAGAGGGGGGGAGGGGGGAGGGGAGGGGAGGAGGGGAGGGGAGGGGAGAGGAGGGGAGAGGAGGGGAGGGGAGGGCAGAGCTCTCACCAGAGCCTCCTGGGAAATGAGTCTGGGAGGGCAGCTGGGCGGGCGGGCAGGTGCTCACATGCTATGTGGGTCCGGGTTTAAGGCCTAAGGACAAGGGCACAGCACTCCATGAACTGAACCTCCTGGTCCTCGTCTAGTGGTTTCCAAGGAACTGCATCAGGTGCGTGTTTATAAAAACTCAACCATAGCAAGTGGCAAAGAAAGAAGGAACAATAAAGCATCAGCCATCTCACCGTGAGGGCAGTTGTGACCAACGCACGAGCCACAGTGAGCGTTGCCCAGAGTGCCTGCAGAGAGGGACTCGGGAGGTCTCGCGCCTGTGTGCCTTACTGTGGGCACGTCTCTCTGGGCCAAGAGTGATACAGCGTTTGGAGACACACATGGCTTGTACAACCCAGTCCCTACACGAAAACTCGCCACCTTGTCTAGGTTCAGCAGCAGACATGAGCTGGCTGTGCTGGACACCTCGAGAGACACACGGCTTCCCACTGCAGGTCTGTCCGGGGAGCTCCCTGGGGGTCTGACGGCACATGTGCTTGGCGCCCATCTCCAGCAGACGGTGTGAAATCCCTGCCGTGCTGGTGCTCACGCTGTTCCCTCAGCGGGATGCCCGTCCCTCTCCACTAAATCCTAAGCATCCTTCAACCGTCACCAAAGGCATCACCCCAACCTCAGATGTCTCGCACGTGGCTGTGTTGTTGCTTTGGCAACTCATCACTCACCACCTTGTAATAAATCTTCACACCATGTTGCACAACATTCACTTAAATATTGTCAACACCTCCGATCTCACCAGGTCTACTCGAGAGCAGTGATGCTGCGCGCGTCAGCGCAGGCCGGTGGTTGAGAGCACGGCTCCGGTGAGCACCTGGTTCTGCTGCGTCCCCCCTCGGCCAGGTCATCCTGACTAGCAAAGGAAACTGAAGACCCAATGCACTTCACACGCGACAGGTCACGCGGTTTAAAGTACGAACTTACAAATGCTGACGGGAGGAAGAGGACCCCGAGCTCGTAGGAACGGATCATCAGCTGAGCGCCGTTTTTCTCCAGGGCTCCCCAGGCCGCCTTGGACAGATTCGCGCTGCAGAGACAAGGGCACGAGAGGAGCCGACTCAGTGAGGCAGGTCACACTCACCGCGGCCTGGGCATGGGTCAGAAACACAAGGACAGCCACAATCAGGTTCACTCAGTTCCTGGCAGGGCTGTGCATGACCGTCCTCAAGATGTATCTAAACGCTCATTTGGGATAGCTTTACCCTCATCTGCCTTTCCCCTAGGGCAGCTATTAAAACAATTATCCTTCCTTAGAGATTTTTGTGTTCTGTCCAAATCCTTTCAATTTTCGAGACCCTGGGGTAGCCAGAATGCTTGGTTTTGTTGCATATAAAAGTAACATTTCAGAAAAAAATGGTGTCAATATCATCTCATGCATCAGTATTGCAAGCATCGCATTCCCTTTTCTACCCTCCGTTTGGGGCCAGGTAGTGTTAATTTCCACTTTCAATGTAAAGAAAAGCTCGGAGGGCCCTAGATGAGCACTTGTATCTAGAAAGAAACAGTGCACTTAGAACCAACTGTGTTTTATACGGAGTCACAGATATGGCTAAAGCCCACATGGCACGGCAGGGGAAGGAGCCTCGGGTCCGGCCTGGGGGAGGCACTGGCCTACGAGGATGCTCAGGACGGAGACGGCAGACGACTGAGCTCTGAGGCATCCTCTTTACACTCTCTGCTGCAAACTAGGCCCAGAACGCTCATCCACCAATTCATTCATGTAAACCCACTGCAAATGTTTTTATAATTAGGCTCATCCAAATTCTATTTCCTTTTTAGAATGTGGAATAAAACCTCAGCTATTCAGACCCCTCAGGGCTGACTTCGTGGATAACAGTACTTCAGGATTCATTCACTGGGGCACCGAATTTTCTTCTGAATGAAGTGCAGGAACTAGTGGAGATCAGAGTCCAAGAGAAAGTTACCAAGTAAGGCGAGGGAATGATGATCCACTCAGGGCTCTGTGGGCAGACACGCAGGAAGGCAGGAATCCGCGCTGAGGAAACTCTTAGAGCAAGTAAGCGAATGTAAAAAAGTAAAATAGTGTCCTTTCAGCCCCCTGCCTTCTTTAATGGGCCGCTCTGAGGACACGGGAGCTCTGATGCCCTCTGGCCACAATCACGACCACCAACGTCTATGATGTGTCTGTCACAGCACATGGAATGCAGATGAAGTGGCAGGGGGCCATCGCGGGGTAATCAACTCAAGGAACATTTTCATTAAAGTCCAGAATGACAGCTTGCTTTCGGGTCTCTCACCTGTCACTAAAGACACTGGTCTCACTGCAAAACCAACCGATGAGCGTGAGGTGGACGCCGTCTTCCTACAAACACTTCCCCAGTGTCTGGATGACCACTCTCCTGCTAACTCCCTCGGCTGGTCAGCGTCTCACTGCCACAGGCCGGAGGTACTTCCGGAGGCCCTCTCATTCCCTCCTAACTAGCTGTGTTTCCCTCGACATCGAGACCTGAGGGAGAACTCCAAAGTCAAGATCAATGGAGCCCACGAGGACACCTCTTCGGATGCTTTCTTCTTTCCCTTCCTTTGCTTTTAGCTTCTAACAGAATCCTAAGCACCTTAAACTTTGCCCTGAATAGTGAGACCAAAAGTCATTGGTAGGCTTTCTAGGTGATAAAGCAATATATTCTGAAACAGCATCTTTAATGAGATTTTACGTTCTGACTACACTTTGGGCCACTGGTCCCAGGGCAGTGTGGAATGCCTCTGGATGGTGGAGAATTCCACAGGGTAGGGTTCTGGGTGTCCAAAGCTGTACTGTCCAGCAGGAACTCTGCCAGGCCACTGATAAAGTCCTGCTGAATCAGACAGTAGCACCTGGGGGATGGTGTGTGGCAGTCACGGTGTAGCTAGAGAAACAGCACCACTGGAGGTGTGTGCGCGCACTTGTGTATAAAGACAATATATTTCCGGGAATCTGACGTGCAGCTGTGGGAGCGGGTAGAGCAGTCTCTGCAACGCTGCTGTCTGCCCTGCAGCTGGAGCTCCAAGTCTGCAGGGCAGGGAGGCCCGGGCAGGATGGAAATAAAGTGGAGAGCAACAAGCAACACACTGACGCCACAAGTAGGAGCTGGCCTCATGCCAGTGAGTGTCGCCTCCAGCACTGGGAGTGTGGTGTCCTGCAGAAGCTAAGCCCTTCGCCAGAGCTGAACACACACCCGGTGAGGCGAGGACCCAGGGGCAGGCGCAGCAACCACAGGTCCAGCTGCTGCCTCATGCCAGCACGCTGAGCCAGCACAAAGTGACAAGGTTGTAAGAACGCCTGCTGCTCCAGGTCCACCCTCCAAGCCTCCACAGAATCTCCTTTGGGGCTCATCGCCATCGAAACACACAAGAAAGGGATTTTGGAGAACGTGGTCAGGCTGCAGAACTGACAAACTGCAAAGCCAACAGGGGGTGGGCGTTTTCTCCTGAGCCCCCAGGAGAGCTGACCAATGAATGGTTAACTACCCAGTGGGGTAGTTTATAGGTCCCTTGACAACAAGGAGCTCGACTGGCGGTAGCTTACTGTCACAGCTTGTCAGTGAGGCTGTGAATTAGACACCTGATCTCAGTCCACAACATGGAAATTTTGGCCCAAAGTTTAAACCGTTAGTACATTTAAACTAATGATGTATGACAAGTTCCTAAAGGAAAGCTCAAGAAAGCACAGATTCTACCTAAGGCACGTGGGGAAGAAAGGCCAACGCGGAGAAAAGACCCCTGAGCCCCAAATCAGCAGAGAGCATTTCGCCCCCGCTTCCCCACTAACAGCGACACCCCAAGGCACTCTTCTCCCCCGGCCTCCGTTCCGGTCTCTGCAGTGAAGGGTTTTAGCCAGACATCCCTTTCCAGACTAGTCTACGATGATTAGACACCCACACGCACCTCTAACTAATGGCTCCCCTCCACCTGTGCATTGCAGCCACAAAGACAAACCCACGCTGTCACTGGGAACGCGCCTCTGGGGAGCGTTTACGGAATGTTCAAGATCATGTGTTGGGGAAACAGCCAGGCAAGGAGAGGGGGCAACGAGGGTGGCCGGACCCCGCTGCGTGCATCTGTAAGAGTCTGAAACTTGGTAACAGCAGTAGCAGCGTCTGCCACCTCCAACCCTGGCACAAGCAGCTGTCTGAGTGCTGACCGGGTTTACTTTTAAGATTCTGCTGGAAGGTGTATGCATCCCCGAGGACTGCTGTTATGGGAACGTGTCCGGCGGTAAGACACCTTCTCATCGCGGTGCTGTCTCGGCAGCAGCTGCGCGGGGTGTGCGGAGATGACTGACAGACTCCGCTGGCAGCCGCACGTCCTACAGGGCGGCAGACACTTCCACAGACAGACGCACTGAACAGAAGGCTGACTGGGTGTGGGAGGAGGAGCCCGAGCAGCTGGGGTGACGAGCAGGGACACGACTAAGGCCAGGGCGGCTGTTGCCCTGCCCCGAACCTCCACAGCAGTGTGCCTGTCCCCCACTCCCTGACCTTCTAAGTCACCCTCCTCTCTGCGTTTGCTTCAGGTTTTCTTGTGCTGCCCTTGGGCCCTGCTTCTTTCTATGCAATGAATAAAAGTTTCAGGAGTAACGTGGAAAGATAGTCTCACCGTAAAAGATTCAAAACCATCTTTCATTTTTCACTTCGATGGGTTCTGTCAATGTCTCTCTAGCACGGCTTCCCGTTCAGACGATCACCAAGAAGACCCAAGACTCTCCTCTTGGATCCTTGAGAACACCGGGTCGACAGTATCTATGGAAATGTTTGCTAATCTAATACGCAAAATATAGCTCACTTAAATTTGATTTCTTTGATTACTCAGTATTTTGAACCATATCTACTAGACAGCTATGTCTCTCAGCTCTGAATGATCCATTTAAAACTGTAATCTGTCTTTCTTATTGACATGCAGCACTGCTTCCGACTGGTGCTCCAACAAAGTGCCGCTCATCTAGTGGCTGAAAACCAGTTTTCATTGCCTTACATTCTGAGATGGGTCTTGCTGGGTTCAAGTCAAGCTTCCCTATCTGTTTTCAATTCTCTGTAGTCTGACTCACTCAAATAATCTTCTTCACTGACAAACCCAGCCGTCTTTTTATATTCCTTATTCTTCTAGACCAGTGGTTCTCAACAGGGGCAACTGTGCCCCGAGGGGACATTTAGCAATGTCTGGGGACATAGTTTGTGGTCACAATGGAGGATGGGTTGCTACTGGCATCTAGTGGGTCGAGACCAGGATGCTGATCAAGATCCACCAATGCACAGGACAGTCCCCAGAACAAGGAGCGGCCTGGCTCCAAGCGTCAAAGTGCCGCGGCTGCACGTCCTGCTCTAGACCTCGGCTGCGCCGGCTGGTTTCCCACCTTCTCTGCACCTCCCTTCCTTGGCTTTCTCTTCGCCTGACTGTCAGCTCCTCTCTCCTTTGTGCCCGCCCTCCCACCCTTTGCTTCTACATGTATGCTCTGTCACCGGCTCAGTTCCACTGTCTCCTCTCCCTCGGGAGTTTCCCACTCACCAAGTGCAACCATTACCTTGACAGGGATGACTCCCATACTTCTGCTTTGACCTCTCATCAAATTTCCAAACAGGCATCTCGAACCCCAAGCTGGGTTTCTCGATTGGGATGTCACCTCAAACCCAATACTCCAAACAGAGACCCTATGAAAACCAGCTCTCTTCTGATTCCCTTCTGTCCAGTCCCAACGGGCCAGGCTCAGAATCTCAGGCACTCTGGACTTGTCTGTCCAGAGTTGACCATGCACAACCAGACACCACGCTATTTTACTCTTGTTACATCCTTTCTATTTGCAATCAAGGCTCTCTATTTCTGTCCCTTTCTCCCCAGACTCTAGATCCAAATGCATTGCAACCCCTGGTTTCTGTCTGCATCTTGCCCCAGTGGCTCTCAGTATCAACACGTCCTTTCCATTGAAGCGCACAGTAAATGCACAGCCTGGCACCCAGGACCCTCCACGATGTGATCAAAGCAATGCTTTTCAATCTTACTTCCCATATACCCCTTCCTGACTCCTCTCCCTTAACTGATTTACTGCCCGCCTCCACATCTTGGCAAATAGCATTTCCTCGTCCACCATGCCTCCCACCCTGCCCACCCCGCCCACCCCGTGGATGTGTGAGCCCTTTCCTCCCCCACAAATCCCGTATCTCTTTCAAGATGCTGTCGATAAAGATTCCAGCCCACAGATGTCTCCTGAGTCAATCTGGCAGATGTTATGCAAGCAAGAAACATGTGATTACTTCAAGAAAAGAGACTGATAGGCAAAGGCTTAGAAGATACAATTTATCAAAATTATTTGTTCATTATGGTTAGGGAATTAAAAACTTGAGAATCACAAATCTAGAGAAAACGTCTGACTGTTGACAAACATGAAGGCACAGTAGGGGTCGTGGGTAAGAGCAGAACCTGAGCTCACACACATTTCATCACACCTAGGGCTTGTGCTGCAGATCCTCACGATGGTCATGCACCTGCCTCCATCAGGTAAGGCGTGTACGTCCCTGGTACATAAATGATGCTCAATAGACGGCCGCTCGTACCATCACCAATACTTTGCTAAATTTATGGGAGGGTGATTCTGGTCCTTCTCTCTGGTGTGATTCACCAAGCAATGGAATTCTCCAGAAGGCACGTCCGTTCAGGCCTCTGAATCCCAGAAAGTGTTGGTGATAGATGAGTCTAAAAATTATTCACCAAACTGCGTCACTGATTCCACAATCCTTGCACAAGTCCCCACGGCAGAAATGCAGTGAGCTTCTATTTTACTTTGTAAAGGAAGTTGAGGAATTTGGTCCTCTCGATACAGACATACACCTCCCAATTTTAAAAATGAGTGACAAAGTGCCAGGAACTTAGGAGCATGGTTAAACTTAAACCAGTTCTGCAGATGTACAATATCACATGAGCTTAAGCACCAAAGGGTTGCAACACGTGAGCTGTGTTTGGGGCCCACAGTGTGTCAACAAAGAAATGTCAGCAGGAAACAAAAAGAGCGGATGATTACGGGACACGTCTCCCCACAGGAAGACTAGAGCAGAGCACTATGGGAGATCAGATACTTCGGTGCGGGCTTCTGCAGGTAACTGTGACAAGTCACCCAATACATTCGGAAAAATATATTTGCAAACTGACCTCGTTCTTTAGCCACAGGCATGTTATGACCCCAAGCAAAGGCTTTCAAGTCGACACTGAATTTGGAAGGCTAGCTTTCATTCTAGGGCATGTCCAGCCTTACTGTCAACCCATCTTCAAAAGGATCCATCTATATTTGATCCCACAAATGGAATTACATGGCTTTAGAAGCCATCCCATCAGCATCCTGAATCCAAAATGACAAAAAATACTGTCAAGCAGGATCAAAAGTTACTTTGCAAACTTTGGGTCGAAATTGGTACTTAGAACACCCTACCAAAGAATTTCACTGTATTTAATAGAAACCACTGTGATAATTGAAAAGCATTTCTATTTTTACTGATATGTTCCAATATTTTGGTTCATCTCCTATGGTGGAAAGGCAATAATAAAAGCTTGAAAAACTTTCAATAGCAAAACTATGAGGTGTTTGTTAGAATGGGCCCTGGGAGATTATCTATTATAATGGTCTTTTAAGCTTAATAAAAAAAACAAATCAACGCCCTGGCTGGCTTGGTTCAGTGGTTACAGCGTTGGCCCGTGGACCAGAGAGTCCTGGGTTCGGTTCCCACTAAGGGCATGTACCTTGGTTGCAGTTTGTCCCCAGCCCCGGTTGGGGTCGTGTGGGTGGCAGCCAGTCGATGTGTCTCTCTCACGTTGATGTTTCTCTCTTTCTCTCTTCCTCCCTCTCTCCCTCCTGTTCTATCTGAAGATGAATGCAAAAATGTCCTCAAGTGAGGATAAAAAAAAAACAAAAAAACACAAATCAAACCAGACCAGACCAAACCCAGAGAGTCCCTTGTTCAAAGGAAATATTTAAAGCAGACAAAAGGTAAGTGTCTCTAGGTGAACCAGGAATTACCTGCACTCTACTCCCCGCATCTGCTGTTGTGGTGGGCTCTAAAAAGAGTTTCTAGAACTCTTGGGGTACCAAAGAACATGGCATGAAAACACTGATTTAGCCCAACTCCTGGTCGTGTACGAGGAGTGGGGGGTGGAGGTGGGGAATGGCTAGACAGCTGATCACCATCTGGAAGCAAAGGTGCTTGCAGACACCAAACTGTTTATACAGCCAAGTAACACTGAAAGGTCCCAAGTAGAGCCAGTATTTGCTCAACTGACCCTAGAGACCTTGCAAGGCTTTCTGAAGATCCCCTGACCCCCACACGGCTCATGAAGAAGGTGCCCTGCCTTTGTTTCCCTGGGACCCAGTGGCACACAGTCTGCCATGAACCATTCTCGACCTTTTGGAGCCTCAGTGAAAACAGGACCAAGTATTGGGGTGCAGAGTACATGGATGGTTCCACTGAGACCTCCCGAGACAGCGCAAGGAGCACCCTCCATGGGGCTACTTCCCTGAGGCCTGTTGACACCTGTATTTCGCCTAAAGACAGTGCTCCCAAGTTCACAGGCAGCCCCATGCCTCCCGCCCTCCTCAGCCCGTTCCCGAGACTGCTTTCTTCTGCAAACATGGCCCTGCGGCAACACCCCTAAGCTTTTCCATTCCACTGCCCCTCAGTCCCATGCCTGGAATTTCGCATTGGTCTTGCATGGTTTTCTTCTTCCAGGCTTTACTTCCTTCATCCTACCCCATAAGCCACTTCCAGCAAGAGTTTATGACTTGGAGGGAACACAAGATCTGAATTCAATGTCCAGTTCAACCATTTACTAGATGAGCAGCCTCAACTTTGTACCCTTTTCTACATTCATAAAATAGGTATAGTAATACCTGTTCTACCGAGATCTCAGAGAGCACATGACAGCGCTATCATGAAAACAGCTGGTAAATTATAATGTCTTCAACAACAACAGGCATTATAAAGTAATATTAACAAAACACTGTTCATCATCTCATTCCTTTGCTCTAAAACACTGAGTGAGCCCTGGCAGGTGTGGCCGCTGGCTGGAGCATGTCCTGGGCACTGGAAGACTGTGGGTTCCATCCCTGGGCTGGGTGTGTGTGTGGGAGGTAACTGATCAATGTGTCTCTCTCACAGCGATGTTTTTCTCTTCCCCTTCCTCCCTCTCTAAAGTCAATTAAAAAAAATTTAAAAACAAACAAACATTGTTGAATGAATAATTCCTACCTGAAAAGTCTGAAGTCCTCTGCCCATCATTCCAACTCCACAAGCCAGGCCCTCCCCACTGGTCAGGCTCCTCCCTCATCCCTCCCCACACGACACTCCACCCAGCCCGGATGATCTCCCCACCTCCCCCAGCACACTGTCTGAGGACTGAAGTGCCCCATTTCTTCTACCTGAAGTGCCCACCTCGACCTACCAAACGAAACGCTGCACTTCCTGAAGCTTCCTTTAGTTATTGATGCAGAAGTGATCTCTCTTCTCTGAACTTCCTCCTGTCTATTAGTACCACCCTGGATGCCCTTAACTGCCACAGCGTGACTTCTTCCGCGCGCGCGCGCGCGCACACACACACACACACTCTCTCTCTCTCTCTCTCACACACACACACACACACACACATACTACATATTGATCAAGCTCTCAGTACATCAGCAGCTCTAGCTGTCAACACCCCACGCTCAGGGACATCAGCAGGCCCACAGCAGTAGGTAATGAATGCGTATTTACAAATGGCAAAGAGATGAGTAAAAAACTGAAGACGATATGGGACTCAGAAGCAATGTGGGACAACAGAAACATGGAGGAGACCCAGGCTCTGGGTGGCATTAACCACTGTGCTAAGTAGCTGAGTTTGGTATGAACAGAACAGATGGGCAGAAGCTGATGGAATAAGCAGCTCAAGAAAACTGTCAGCTGCCCAGATGTCTGGTAAACAGGAACTGGAGGACCAGGATACAGAACTGTTTCAAGAGAACCCCGACTTTTAGCACTGTGCCCTAGCAAAGCCTGGCACAGAACACATGCTTGACGGACTAACGAAGATCAAAGAAACATCAGGCTGCTCTCTGCCAGCCACACAGTCATCTGAGGTGACAGCTATGGCTGAACTGCAACCTCCCCCGGTGGGCAAGTCTACAGCAAAGCAATGGGTGGGAAGTCAGCCCGTTCTGGGTGAAGGCCTGGGGAGGAGTCGCAGAAAGGCCTGGCTCAGCAGCACGAAGGTGTTAGCGGGGAGGAGGGAAGACCTGGCCAGTGGCTACTTTGGGAAACGGGGCTGCCGTGAGTTTTGAACTGTGTTCTTCCCAGAGCCTTAGTCAGCAGTGTGGATCCCAGAGCAGAAGGACAACAGGGTGGCACCAACTGGACAGAAGCTCCCGTGGGCAGGGGCCACGCCTATCTTGTTCACTGTCCATAGCTGAAGCCTGGAGCAGCGCCTGGCATGTAGGAAGAAACATTCATGCCAGAGTATGTGGGTCTGAATCCTACTCTGCCACCTAACGCCCGGGTCATGTTATTTCAGCCATGTACTTTGGTTTCCACATCTCTGAAATGGGGACAATAGTACTAGCTCCGAACGGGATGAAATGAGTTAGCACAAAAAGCGCCTCATCAGCACAGAGTAAGCACCTACAAGTACTTGCATTATTTGCGGGGATTCCTTTGGGGCCCGTTCCTGGTGAAGGACTCCCAAGCAGCACCTTCGCACCTCACGGCACAGGTGCACCTTGGACCAGCAGAGCCAGCACACAGAGGGTCTAGAGGCCCTAGGAAGGGGGTCTCAAGCCTTTTCCCATCAGGGAGAATGCTCTAGAAGACCTGCTGCCCTGAGCGTGCAAAGGGGCATGCTCAGTCTTTGGTCTACTTGTACCAGAATGCAAGACAGCGAGGGCGGTGACACGACCTTGAATCATGTCTAACGGAGAAAGTTGTTTGCAGACTTTAGTCCTGATACCCACCAATCCCAGTATCTTGGAGCTGCAGTGCCAGGCAACCAAGTCTACCCAATGACATGTACAAATACTGTTTTTTGTGTGTGTGTGATCCAATTTTATTTTGGACCCACAAACTCAGACACAGGAGGAAAAAGACTGTTTTGTTTCAGAATCAAAGAAGTAGACATTAGAGAAGTATTATATAACTATGTTGACAGCACAATGCCTTTTGTATTTCCTCAAAAAGCCACGGTGGCTTTGTAGTCAAGCACTGTCTCGTTTCCCCCCAAAGTGGCAGCACCAACATTTCTGCTCATCCCAACTATCCCGTAATGCCTGCCAGTTGCTAGGCAACTGTAACAGCGATTGCTCTCTGCCCACCCACAATGCACAGCTTTCATAATTGCTCTCATTGGCTTTGCCAATTACTCCCGGGCACTATCCTGCCATCCAAGGCTGCCTCTTCTAGCTCATCTTCTTGCCCACTTAGTACGGTGGTAAAATTCAAACACTGTATCTGTCACCATGTCCTAGTAATTTCTATAACGACAGGCTGCCCATCAGACACAGCATGATTTCACAGTAGGATCAAGAACTATAAATAGCTTTCCATAAAAGCAACCAGACAAAAGAAGAAATTATCAGCCAACATAATGTCTAATAACTTCTAATTGATTAGAATAATTTTGAGCAATTTTGAAATAAACAACATTAAATTTAGAAAAGGTTATATCCACAAACAAGTCTTTAGGTCACATGTACACTGTATGTTATATAAACAAAACAGATAGAGGCTTTAATAAGCTGCTTTCTTTCTTAAATTTTTTAATTGAATTTATTGGGGTGACACTGATGAATAAAATTAGATTTTGGGTGTACAATTCTATAATACATCATCTGTATATCGTACTGTGTGTTCGACACCCCTATGCAGTTACAAGCTGCTTTCCTGAATCTCAAGAGGCCTAATGAATATGAGCTTAATAATAACATGGTAGTTAGCAGCTACTAAAAATCAAGCTGTTGAGTAATATTTAATACATCACACAGTTTAAAAGGTAATCTCTACATATATTTTATTATCATCATCCTCCTTACTCAATAAGTAAGATAAATTTTTCCAAAATTTTAGTGGAAAGGCTAGTTAAGTGGCAGTCCCAAATGAGGACATGGACACTTGGACTCTACTTTGGTGCTATTTCCTCCATAGTATGTGGGCTGATTGAATAATATCACCATCTGAGATAGCTGGGTTTGCAAATGTTAATGGGGTTAAAGGTATTAAACCTAAAACCCCAAGGAGCTGTGGTCTGAAGCTGATAAGCAGGATGGCTGGGGAACAGGAGCGGGAAGATAAGCTTTCTCTGCAAACCCTTTTCCGATTGTGTGCACATATTACCTATCTGAAGAAACCAGTGCTGTAAAGGGCTCTGATGTACACGTGTATTGGTCACTAAGCATAAGCCACGCACAGTGTCAGATGTTGAGGATATGGAGATGGGTAAGGCCTGCCACCTGCTCTCAAGCAGCTCATAATATACTGAGCAAACAGGACCCATGAAGAACCAACAAGGAAGGTGTAAAAGGACCAAGCAAAAGGTGCAACAAAACACAAAGGAAAAAACAGTGAGTTATGTCTGCTGAGCTAGAAAAACTTTCAAACGGGAACACTTAAGATGGACCTGAATAACAAGCAGCACACAAAAAAAGACATAAACTGAAAACCTGAGAAGCAATTAGAAAATGAATGGCAGTTAGACTAAAAGGGATATTCATTCATTCATTCATGCACTCATTCATTCATTCTCTCCAGAGCCATTGCAGACCAGGCACTGTACTAGGCACTGCATTTGTTGGTCTGAAAGAAAATAGACATTAAACAATTACTAACAATCAGGATGAGTATTTTGATAGGAAAAGTATGGGAATTACAAACTCATGTTCTCTTAGAGTAGAACAAAAACTTCTGATGCAGACAATCCAATAAAATGGAAGCTTCCCTAAAAGTGGTTTTAGTGCAGATTTTACAATGCTTAGGGATGTGTCAACTGCACACTAAAATATGACCCAGGATCTGTGAAATATGTTTTCAGTCAGAAGCCCAATCATAATATAACGAAAGAGAGGAAATGAAAAACTGTGATTTATGTGCATTTAAAAGTAAAGTGGAAGATAAAAACTATATTAATTTTTTATAAGTATTTCTGTAAAATTTCAATCCCTGATCTCCAGTAGCCATTTTTCACATCTGTGAAACGCCCATTGGGTAAACAAGTCCCCACGCCTGGGCAGCCCACGCCCTCTGCGGCTGCGAGCAGGGAGGGGCAGGTTGATAGGACATTACGCACACGCTACAGGAAGTATGGGAGGTATTCCTCTGAAGTGATGAGTGCTTTCTTTAAGATCAGGAAATTAGACCTTTGAGAATTTTGCTTATCTTTTATGAAACTTATTATTTGTAACAGCTCTGCACAACCCAGTGACCGGTTCTCCAGGCCACAGTGCGGCAGTGTTACTCTCTCACTCCAATAAAGCTGCCCTCGTTGTCTCCGAACAGGTACAGAACTTCCCTTCTCAAACAGCCTTGGGAGCCGGAGGTTCTGTGCTTTGAGTACGTCCAAAGGTAGTTTTGCTTGACTATGAAAAAATAAACCTCAATTTTGAAAACAGACATAATAATTAAGAAATTATTTCAAATCAAGGTCGGAGAATAAGATGGATGAATCAAACTGGGTAGTAAATACCAATGAGGCCTGTGGAAGGCAGAAATCCCACGGCTACCCTCAGTGTAGACACCTTGTGTAATCCCTCCCCTTCAGTGGCAGCAACAATTGTCAATGTGATGGAATTTCTTTACCATAATTAGGTTACCAAACAGCCAATTAAGTTAATCAAAAGGTTTGGAATGATCATGGTGACCATTTCAGAAGTCCAGGTGATAAGCATCTGACCAGGGAATTTCAGGGACTGGACAAGCCAAGTTTGAGACATTTCAAGCATGAACAGGCTTTGATGGACATTTCCGAAGCATCCACATGCTCACCTCAACCACAGAACAGTTATCTTCCTGTTGTCATTCCTTCTGTGTCTGTTTTCTGACACTTCTGAAATTGTGAGCATCTCAAATACACTGTGCAAAGCTTACTGTTTTATTGTGTGTCCAGCACCCACGGGAGCAAGGACCTCAGTCAATGCTGCGAAGGCTCAAAGGAAGGAACAGGACAAGAGGACAGCCGGGCTGGAGCCTCATGATGATGTGGGCGGGTGCCCCTAAAGAAGAGAGGGATGTCGGGAAAGAATCTAGGCAGATGAGCTCAGTTTGGGATGTTTTGACTTTGAGATGAGGTAGCTAACAAAAACAACAAAAAAGAAGGAAGTTACTGGTTGGTGTCACTTACATCTTCCCTTGTTATGGGAGGGCTGAGAGAATTGGTTCTAAGCATTTTATAAATTACTGAAGTTACGTCTCTCAGATGTCCTTTAATGATACTGGCATGCTATGTGGGTAAAATCAGGCCATGACTGCATTCTCTATAAAGGGATTAGTTATGGGTCGCCTTTAAATAAGGCTTATGTCAGACACACGCATGCGCGCGCACACACACAGAAAACTAATGACAATTCATAAATCACTCTTTGGAGTACCATTCAGTATTGAGAGCAGGAGTTACTAACACATTTTAAAAACTCCTCCCATCAAGAATATAAGAACTGCCCTGGCCAGTTTGGCTCAGCGGTTAGAGCGTCGGCCTGCGGTCCGGAGAGACCCGGGTTCGGTTCCTGCTAAGGGCACATACTTCGGTTGCAGTTTGTCCCCGGCCCTGGTTGGTCGTGCGGGTGGCAGCCACTCGATGTGTCCCTTCACATCGATGTTTCTCTCTCTCTCCCCCTCCCACTCTATCTGTACAAAAAATGGAAAAATTTCCTCGGGTGAGGATTAAAAAAAAAAAAAAAAAAAGAATATAAGAACTATTTACCTTGTGACCAGAAACCAAGCGATCTGACTGAAGTCTGGAGAGGGTCTCATGTATGTCTTAATATGTGGCATGGCATGGCTGCGGCCAGATGTCTCAGCTGACCATTTGCTAGTGACAGGAAAGACACAAATCATGGACAAGAAAACACAATTCGGTCAAATCCTAATACTGGAAAACTTCATGAAAAGGAAAATCCTATGAGCTTAAAAACAATGAGTATACAGTTCTCTTTGATAAGACCTATGATACCTTATTAAACTCTGTTCAGGTAGCAGAATAACACATGTTCATTTTAGAATGTAGGTATATAGGAAAAAAAGTTACCACCACTCACAAAAAGCACCTTTTGGCACATGGTGTTGCTGGCTTTTTTGCCATAACTATATACATGTATGCAAACACTGTATTATTTCTGTTGGGCTTTTATTTTTATTTTTTTAATCCTCACCTGAGGATATTCCTCTATTTATCTTCAGACAAAGTGGGAGGGGGAGAGAGAAAGAAACATCAATGTGAGAGGGACACATTGACTGGTTGCCTACCGCATGACCCTGACCAGGGCTGGGGACCGAACCACACCAAGGCACGTGCTCTTGACTGGAATCAAACCCGCAACTCTTTGGTCTGCGGGCCGATGCTCTAACCACTGAGAAAACTGGCCAGGGCTCTGTTGGGCTTTTAACAGCATGTCTAGTCCAGCCAGTGTGGTTCAGTGGTTGAGCATCAACCCATGCACTAAGAGGTCGCTGGTTCGGTTCCCAGTCAGGGCACATGCCCGGTTTGTGAGCCCGATCCCCAGTGGGGGCCATGCAGGAGGCGGCCAATCGATGTTCTCTCTCGTCAATGTCTCTCTCTCTCTCTCTCCCTTCCTTGCTCTCTAAAATCAATAAAGAAAAAAATAATAATAACAGAGTCTGTACATCTTGTCTCCTAGCTGGACCGTGAGGTTTTAAAAGCTCTAATTGTGCTCCCACAACATATTACTGAGTAAAAGGCTCAGTAAAAGCTTGTTAATAGAACAAAATACAAAATGGGAAAAATGCAAACAGTATGAATAGCATAATGGAAAGCTGAAAAGCAGGGAGATAAATCAGAAATACTTGAGTCAAACGCTGGTATCTGCATATCTTGAATTTGGTTTCTAAGTTTCCAACATTGCAGCACTAAGGTGCCATGGGAAAAATGACCTATATCAGTAGGCAACAGTCCTTACTTAATAAGAAGATGGTCCCTCAGGAGAACAAACTGTCTATGGAACCCGATCAGGATCAGGTCCATCATCAGATTAGATTCACTTGAATGCAGACAATACTGAAAGGGCTCAAACTGAAGAAACATCCTCTGGAAGGAACAACCTCCCAAGAGCATTAAAGAAAGGCTCCAGATGACATCCTGAATTAGACTGCAAGCCACTGGGATGTGACCTGCCTTTGTTCCTGGCTGTCCAGAAAAATAAGTGGCTGCTGAAGTGTGGAACCGGAGCGAGCCTGGAGCACACAGATGTGCAACAGCTGCAGGAACAGATGTGCAACGGCTCCAGGACAAAGGACATTCCTGTCACTTGTCCATTCAATCATGTACTGAACTCTTATAACGAGCCAAACAGCACCCCGTGTGCCGGAGAAACAGTGCGAGGAGTCTACCCTCAGCAAGCTTGCAGGCACGCGATGTATGACTGTAGACGGAATGATTATATTTTACATACCGGAAATAGGAACTAAAAGGTACTTATGTAAATTCTAAATACCCAACATGTTCTTCTATTTAGCGCTTTCTTTGTGTGCCAATATATAAATAGAAATCCCACAGATAAAATTTTACTCTTTGGTATTAAAAATCTATTAAAAAAAAAAAAACAGTTCAAAACCTTGCTTTAAATTATTTCTATCACTAACATATGTAGCTAAAATATATAGTTATATAACATAAGGTTCTTTTTAAAAGACTGACATAAATAACACTCTTATTCCTAAAGAAGCAACAGCACAATTCTAAACCAATTACTTACTGGAAATAGGAATGAAGCCAATTCTGTTTTTCCGCTGTCTGGATGCTATAGGGAAGAGAGCCCCCAGCTTTTGAAAGAAGAAAAACAAAAAAATAATAAAACTTATGGGATATAATTTGAGGATCCATCATTAAGAAGAAAATCTACAGTAAACAACAGTGAGAAGGTAAAAGAAAAAAACAAAACTACTTCCATTACTTCATCTTAGCAAATACTTCACTGACTAGGTGATTTCTCAGTGAGGCTTAGGGATGCATATTAAATGCCAATGTGTCCTATCTTCAAAGGAACAGGTATTCAGTCACTGGGGCTGGTAGTTTAATATCTGCAACAGCACAGATGTGAAGTGTTGCAAAGAATCCTGGCCCATCCTGCCGTCCTCACGCAGGGCTGACATCCTCAGCTTTGCTCTGCAGGATGAGGTGTGGAGCCTGTTTCTGCCTGGGAGCAGGACAGCTGGGGCAGCCCAGGACAGGAACTAGAACCCGGTTCTCCTGCCTCCTTCAGCTGCTACTCTGACACTCCCAAAGAGACTTTGTACTAGTGAAACATTTACTACAAACAAGAGAGAATGGTCACTACGATAAAATAAATTAAAATGTCCAGGAACCAGCTCAGTTTTTTAAAAGGAATTCTAAAAGCCATATTCCTGCAAAGAAAAAATAAAGATATGTTTCCAAAAGGAAACTCAATAAGCAGCCAATTTTTTGTTCATCTTTCAGAGGAAAGTTCTACTGTAGCGTCATCAATCACTTTCCAAACACTTTCCATAGCAATCTCTACCCAAGGGGGGCTTTATACTTCTCCAACTTACAAGGCGGCAGGTAGCATCTCCCACTGCAAATTACTAAAAACACATTCAGGCCCTGACCCGTTGGGCTCAGTGGTTAGAGCGTCGGCCCACAGTCCAAAGAGACCGGGGTTCGGTTCCCGCTAAGGGCACGTACCTTGGTTGCAGTTTGTCCCCGACCCTGGTTGGGGTCGTGTGGGAGGCAGCCACTCGATGTGTCTCTCTCACATAGATGTTTCTCTCTCTCTTCCTCCTTCTCTCCCTCCCACTCTATCTGAAGATAAATGCAAAAATGTCCTTGGGTGAGGATGAAAAAAATAATAAAAAAAAAACACATTCCGGGTTCCAGTATAGCTTTATTGAAAATACCATGTTCTTCTCCTTTAAAAAGTATGCTTGGAATGGATCTAGCCTATTAGAAGTGCAGGAAGACAAAAACAAAACACCCCCCCTCCCACTGCCACCCCTGAGTCTCAGTGAAATAAATTTATCTCTGCCATCAGAAAGCAACAAATGGGCTAAAACACTCTAAACCCTATGGAGATTTTTTTCAGGCAGGGCCACATCCAGTTTGACAAGCAGTAAGTGGACGAAATCAGTCTAAATTCAGAGCCTTCTGCTTCTAGCCATAAGCGAATGCCAAGCAGACTTCCTTTTGCCCAGAGGCATACATTGTTTGGGTTTTTGGTCATTAACTCCTGAAGACACAATTTGGGGAACTGCTGAATTCCAAACAGAGGTTTAGTATCCAACTGGTATAAGAGAGACAGAGAATAGGGTGATGTCTACAAAACAATCCTTGGCATTTACAGATGAAGTCCTTGAGAGATTAGATGTATGGACCAGGCTATATCAAAGGTTGCTTCTCAGTACTAAACATTATGTTCTGAACCTTAAATATATCTGTATCCAGGATTCATATCTGAAAGAACCACACAGTGCCACAGACACAGGTAGTATGTGGAGAGAGGGGGGAGGAGAGAGAGATGGGGAGAGGGAAGGAGGGGGAGGGAGGAGAGAGGAAGCGAGAGAGAGAGAGATGGAGATCACAGCAAGGCATGTCAGCACTGCTCTGCACAGGCACTGAGCAGTGGAGGAAGCTGCTTTTACTCGGATGTGTTGCCTGGACAGCCAATCTGTTGGTGGCAGAGGTGACAGCAGCCTTATTGGCAGAAATGAGATTAGCAACCACGCAGAGGGTGACTGTGAGAATTAAATAACACAACCTGCCCATGTTCCTGTATCATCTCTGGAACATCATCAGTGCTCAATGTTACCTATTTCATGACTCTTACCCAGTGAAGATAAAAATCATCTCCAACTTTCTAACCCATACTTTTCTCATCCCAAGGAGGAAGGCATTCTTATTACTTGTTTTTAAAAGTATAGCAGGGCATTTATGAAACATACACAAAAAATACAGCCATGCCAGTATTCCCAACAATTACCTGGATACCCTTCTAAGCTGGTCCGCACATTTTCCACAGAAGGATAGATCTAAAAATAAATAAATAAAAGAATTAAACTTGGAAGGTACCATGTTGAAGAAACTATTTGTTAAAAGGAACGCTAACTAGTTTTTTTTTTTTTTTTTAATTTTTCTTTATTGATTTTAGAAAGAGGAAGGGAGAAGGGGAGACAGAAACATTGATGAGAGAGAACACTGATTGGCCACCTCCTGCACGCCCCCCCACTGGGGATTTGGCCCACAATCTGGGCATGTTTCCTGACCAAAAATCGAACTAGTGACCTCTTGGTGCATGGGCTGATGCTCAATCACTGAGCCACACCGGCCGGGCACTGATTAGTTTTTAAGAAAATAAACATTTCAATTAAAAATACTTAGAAATTTAGAAAAAGTGCTTTAAATTTTTAAAAGTTTCCATCTTGTGGGAAAAAATTGAACTTTGGGTAATTTATTTGATGATAAAATACTACATTCGATTTGAGTTTTTCCTCTGAAATGCCAAATTAACACTGAATTGAATGGAAAATTAACTATTAATTCAAAGGTGTCTAAATAATTAACAATGCTCATAAGTGGCTGGCACTACCTTATCAAACATTTCTTCCTCGGCATGACAGCCTAGGGAAGGAGCAACCACTGCAGACACTACGTGTCGGTAGCTGACACGGGGCCACATGATTACAAACACTGCTGTTTCCTCCCCAAACCACTGAATCAAACCTCTCTGACAAGGATGCAAATAATTAACTCAGGGAGGAGGAGCACTTACCAAATGGAGGGGAGCAGCATTTTTCCCTGGGGTGCTGCTTTCCTTCCCCAGGGTCACCAAGGTCTCTTTGAACTCAGAACACAACCATTTGGATTCGTCAGCCCCCATGGAGCCAATGCTTGAAAACTGGCCCACTATGGGCCAAGACTCGGCCCTGGGCAGGGATGAGGTGTGCTCCTTCAGGAGCTGTGAGAGAGGACAGTGGAGCCAGTCACTCACACACATGGACAGAGACAGCGCAATGACCCAGAACACGGTGTCCACCCTCCACTCCCCATTCACAAAGAAATGCTGCAAGTATAACGGATCAATTTCATGCCCACTTACGCATTTTTCCTTCTTCGGGAAATAGTTTTTAGATTCTAAAAATATTTTATTTTAATGAAGTGGACAGAAGGCCTCTTCTCCCAAAATTCTTTGATTTGTATGAAAAGCAAAAACAAATTAAAAAATTTTAAAGATCCATATAAGCAAGAACGTCAGATAAACTACCAACCTGCCTTGTGAGATTTCTGCCTTGAAATCATAATTGTTTAGTAAACCTACGCAACACACTCAAGGCCAAACTATGGTACATTTTGACTCCTATTATTTGAAAGAGGTTTAACATTTGGGCTTTAGGTACCTCTGATGTTCTTAAAAATAAAAGAGAATCTATTTACAAATAGATAACACTACCCAAAACACTAAGATTGATCTATATTTCCTGCTTTGATACTTGTGCAAAGCTTGAAAAACCATTCAGAAATCTTTTTTATTGATTTTTTTTTTTTTAAAGAGAAGAGATATAAAAATCGATGTCAGAAACATCAATTGGCCTCCTCCTGCACACCCCCTACTGGAGATCGAGCCCACAACCTGGGCATGTGCCCTGACGGGGAATCGAATCGGGACCTCTCAGCCCATGGGACGATGCTCAATCTACGGAGTCACACTGGCTGGGCCACTCAGAAATCTTATCCACTTAAACATTCATGCTGAGCGTCCACCCAGAGGCTGGAGATAACGAGAAAAATGAGCTGCAGTTCTACAGCTGTGGAGCTCATATTCTGACTGACATGTTTAGTTTAATGTGTACAGTTGTCCCTCGCTACCCGCTTGGACTTTTGCGGCTTCACTCTATTGTTTTTTTTTCAAATATACTCATCAAAAAGTTGATCGAGACAGTGAAAATGATACAGCGCGCGCTCAGTTGTCTGAGTCAATTATACACCCTGTATTGCAATTACAATTAAAATTACTGTATGTATGGACTGTGGGCCTATGTATTCGAGCACCCCAGGAATCCTTCAACGCCAGGTGCCACCGCTAGAGTCTGGACCGGATTAACCGCGATAAACGAGGGACGGCTGTATTATTTTCTTCGACACGTCTTAGGCATCAATATTTATAAACACTGCTACCAAAAAGCCCAAACAGTTCTCCCCTTGCACCTTGGGTGTAGCACTGTGCATGGAACAAGACTGAACTGACAACTACAACACCCAGCATCTATTCCGTGCTCAGCCCCTGATCAGCTGCATGACCCTGGGCAAGTCTCTCTCCTCCATTTACATCAATGAAACAGAACTTGGATCGATCATCCTTGTCTTCCTTGAAGGCAGCTGTGATGCAACATGAGCTGCTGTGTGCGAAAAGTGGTCAGAAAACCCTAAGATAGGCTTCAACTTGCAGTGAGATTGCGTACACAGCATGTGCTGTTACCTCGCCTGCCTACGCCACCAGTCCACAAGTCATCGCCAATGAATACTCGGCACCTGCCCTGCATCCACTATTTCATTTAATCCTCACACGATTCTGTGAGTGAGGCACTATGATTGTGACCATTTTGTAGATGACGAGAGAGGCAGGTTAAGGAGCAAGCTAAGGTCACATGACTTGTGAATACCAGGTAAGGATCTGAACCCCGGCGATGGGCATCGACCGGCAATGCGGTGCGATTAGCCAGTGCCCTCTACTCTCTCTAGGTCAAGACATGAAGGTGTTGGCTGCAAGATCCTGCCTGTTTGCAGCTGTGGTCCCATTAAAAAAGAAAAAAAAATTTAAAATTTTCATTAACCAAGGAGAATTTTTACATAACAAATAATTGATGAGAAAAGCAGCAAGGCTTTTAAAAAAGCCACTTTAGGGATATTATTAAAGTTGGTAAAGTGTTTCATAAAAGGAGATGAAGAAAATGTTAACCTTCAACTTGCTGGTTTTATTTTGTTAAAGACCTTTCTTCGTTCATTTTCATACCAGCAGCAAATGTAACGTTTGTAGTAACAATTCTCTTAAGGACACTGGTTTAGCAAACAGAATACATTGTAGCTCAGTTGTAGCCTCTACTCAACACTATATTCTGTTTTTTGTTGAATTTGTATGTTACAAGTCCTTGACATTCTGATCAAAAGTTACAAATGAGCCCTGGCTGGTTTGACTGAGCGGTTAGAGCGTCGGTTAGAGCGTCGGCCTGCGGTCCAGAGAGACCTGGGTTCGGTTGCCGCTAAGGGTGCATGCCTCATTTGCAGTTTGTCCCCGGCCCTGGTTGGGTCGTGCAGGTGGCAACCGGTCGATGTGTCCCTTTCACATCGATGTTTCTCTCTCTCCCCCTTCCTCCCACTCTACCTGAACAAAATATCAAAAAATGTTCTTGGGTGAGGATAAAAAAAGGAAAAGAAAAAAAAAAAAGCTACAAAATGAGAAGTCTCTGTCTTTATTACAAGATATATAACAAAGGCATAATGAAACTAAAAATTATTGAAAACTATTAGATAATCAATTTATGTGTCTACCATTAGCCCAGGATTGTGCTAGAGAGACTGTGACACTGCCATCAAAACATACAATTATAAGTGAAAAACGAGACAATACACATTCAGTCTTAAAAATTGTTACCTTCCGAAGCCTAAAGTGTCCCCAGTTATCCTTTTGACTCCCCTGAAAGCGTCCTGGGGTTGATCCAATGAGGTAAACGCTACAACGATGGAAAATGTAAGTTATAGAACATAGTGATGTGATTTATGGTCCCCCAAATCACAAAATACACATGAAAACTAATGTAACCATGAACTGTTCCAAGAGCCAACCCATTTTCTTGGGATGCTTCCTCAGAGGAGTGACTTCAACTCATTTTCAAGCACATCAACTGACGGGGAACTCCTGCAAGGTGTGAGGAACCAGGCAAGGAACTCGTCCACTTTAATGGCTGAGAACCAGGACATGCACAGGGACAACCTTCTGCTTTCATCACATCATGAAGGACAGCTAAACAGCAGTCAACCTCTTCCCAAGACTCCTGCCCTCCAGATCTTGTGTGGCTGGCTCTCCAGGCATTACCTGCTGTAAGCACCCCAAATCGCAAAAACGACACGTACTTTGTTTGAGAGAGATCATGGTCGTGGATGATGTCTATCCACTCCTTGAGAGGAGGAGCGTTATAAGCCATCAAGTAGCTGATGAGATCAGCTTTAAAATGTGTTGTCGACTCTCCAGACTGGTGGGTTCCATGGGCAATTCGTGGGTACAAGGGGCTTAACCATATTCTGGAATGGGAAAAAATGACTATTAACAGTCGGGAATGCAACTAGTCACAATGACATCTCTATTGATTCTGCCTTCACCCTAAGGAAGAGGTGAATTCTCACTGCCTGTCTCCACCTGGTCAACAGAGTGATCCTTACAAAACATAAGTCTGATAGCAACACTGGGATAGCATGCATCACTTTCAAAACTATTTTTGAACACCTCCTGAATTCAGACCCAGTAAGATCTAGCCTCTGCTACCTCCCCCGACCCAGTCCCTTCAGGCTCCCTCTCATCCATTCACTACACCTCCCCCTCCTCCTCCCCACACCTCCCACACTGCTTTCTGAGATGTGAAGACAAGTTAACAGCTCTACTCTCAATTGTTGCAGCAACTCCACACCGTCTGACAACCCCAGCAAGATTCTGCCCATGACACTAATGTAGCTCTCTGTCCAAGTGGAAAAGGATAAACGTTATACTGAGAAAAACGTCTGTGCAAATCTATTGTCAATAAACAAACTCATTTTCCTGATGCAGATGCTAGAGAAGTTGAAGGCATTTTCATATCCTGTACTTTCCTGGTGTCCGGAGTGACTATAGTCCACATTTAATGATACTAGCTTAACACGAACCTCGGACTTTCAAATAACATAGTAAACAGAATATTAACGGCATCTTTCATCTCATCAATCCTTTTCCCCAAAAAAGGACTTGGTACTTTGCCAGAACTTCTATATTTTACCCACAGGCGTAAAACAACCACATCTAAGCTTAATCCCCCTATGACTGCTCCACGGGAGGTGACAAGAGTCATTTCAAGCCTCGTGTGCTCAGTCTCCCTCACGTGCAACGCTGGTTACCTGCCTGCCTCGCAGGGACGTGCACGGGTAGCGATCGAAGTGTCCAGCTTAAGGAACACTGGAACGTGTTAACTGTGACTGCCGTTCCCCTCTGTGCCCACTGCCCCCGCTGGTCTACCCATGAGGCCCAGAGGGAAACTGCCGCATTCTGTTTTTCACCTGGCAGCCCTCGGAGCAGACTGACCAGATGAGGCCAGCAGGGCAGGAAGCATCCAGAACCACGAGGACCCTGGCTGTGTGTCTTCCAGTCTCAGTGTGTGTGTCTAGCAGGGGGACCGTCACACTGCCCCGTCCCACCTTGGGGAGACCCGCTGCACAAGGAGTAACAGTACGACAAAGACGGGAGCCCCGGCCCTGAACTTGCATTTGCTCCTCCCTGGCTGGGTCCTTTGAGGCAAACCCAGTGACCTCTCTGAGCCTCTGCCCTGCTGTGTAGAACGGCCACACCGGGCTGGATGGATATATAAGGAGCCCACAAGCTGGGCGGGCTCCTCCTGACAGACAGGCACCCACAGAGGGGGGTGGTTCTGGGTGAGGACCAGGATGGACGACGACTTTCTACACCGGACACTGAGGTGTGAGGCATTTTTCACACTTTTACAAATAAGACGGACAATGATCATGGGCCAAATAATTTTAAAAATGAAAATTAATAGGGGGACCAAGAAGCGGCTGAAGAGGATGGCGGGAACACCTGTGTGGCAGAAAAGGGCCAGCAGCACGGCAGACCAAATAGGGAGATGACCCCGGATTCCTGCCTTCAGGTGCTTTTAAAATGACAGCCCAGCCCTGGCCGGTTTGGCTCAGTGGTTGGAGCATCGGCCTGCAGTCCAGAGACCCAGGTTCGGATCCTGCTAAGGACATGTACCTCGGTGGCAATTTGACCCCGGCCTGGGTTGGGTCATGCGGGTGGCAGCCACTCGATGTGTCCCTTTCATGTAGATGTTTCTCTCTCTCTCTCTCTCTCTCTCTCTCCTTCCCACTCTATCTAAACTACAAAATGGAAAAATGTCCTCGGGTGAGGATTTAAAAAAATAAAAAATAAATAAAATGACAGCCCACAGCATGTGATGTGTGTCAGAGAGGAGGTCCTGGGCGGATGGGAAGCTGACAGAGGAGGGCCTGGGCGGACGGGGAGCTGACAGGGAGGAGGACCTGGGCGGACGGGGAGCTGACAGAGGAGGACCTGGGCGGACGAGGAGCTGATGGAGGAGGACCTGGGCGGGTGGGGAGCTGACGGAGGAGGACCTGGGCGGGCGGGGAGCTGACAGAGGAGGACTTGGGCGGGCGGGGAGCTGACGGAGGAGGACCTGGGCGGATGGGGAGCTGACAGAGGAGGACCTGGGCGGACGAGGAGCTGATGGAGGAGGACCTGGGCGGGTGGGGAGCTGACGGAGGAGGACCTGGGCGGGTGGGGAGCTGATGGAGGAGGACCTGGGCGGGTGGGGAGCTGATGGAGGAAGACCTGGGCGGACGGGGAGCTGACGGAGGAGGACCTGGGCGGGTGGGGAGCTGACGGAGGAGGAGGACCTGGGCGGACGAGGAGCTGATGGAGGAAGACCTGGGCGGACGGGGAGCTGACGGAGGAGGACCTGGGCGGGTGGGGAGCTGACGGAGGAGGAGGACCTGGGCGGATGGGGAGCTGACAGAGGAGGACCTGGGCGGACGGGGAGCTGACAGGGAGGAGGACCTGGGCGGATGGGGAGCTGACAGAGGAGGACCTGGGCGGGCGGGGAGCTGACAGAGGAGGACCTGGGCGGGCGGGGAGCTGACAGAGGAGGACCTGGGCGGACGAGGAGCTGATGGAGGAGGACCTGGGCGGGTGGGGAGCTGACAGGGAGGAGGACCTGGGCGGATGGGGAGATAGTGCCCTGATCTGGGTGGTGAGAGGGAAGCTGGAGGGAGATTGCGCACTCTTGATAATTTTTGAGTTTTAAGTATGTTTTTATTGCCCTACCTGGTTTGGCTCAGCGGTGAGAGCATCGGCCCACACACCAAAGTCCCGGGTTCGATTCCAGCCAAGGGCACGTACCTCAGTTGTGGTGCGGTCCTGGCCGTGGTCGGGCTCGTGCAGGCGATGTGTCTCACACCGATGTTTCTCTTTCAAACTGGGACCTCTCAGCCCATGGGACGAGGCTCAAACCACTGAGCCACACCGGCCGGGCAGGGCACTTTTTCTACTTGCACTCAGGTCAAAGCAGGCCCAGTGGGTGGAGGTTGGAAGGCTCTATATTTTAGCTCAACCCAAGGAGGCTGGGAGTTGGGCTCCGCCAGCTCATAGGTGTTAGGGGTTCTAGCACAAGCTGGGCAATGACACGGGGCAAGGCCGGCAGGGGAGGATGCCAGTGGAGAACACTTGAGCCCTGTGCTGTAGGAATGCACAAGTTTCTTCCAGCACAGAAGGCTGCTAACCAGCTTTAACCTTCTTTAACCGAAGGCAAAGACGTACCAAACAACTTAAATGACAGAAACAAAAGTTAAAGCTAGTCACAATGAAGGCTTACCAGGAGGGACAACAGGGCTTAAAACCTGATTTAGGCAAATCCCTAAAAATAAACCCAAACCCCTCTTTAAGGAAGATAAAAAGCTCGACCTAACCTATGAGCACCAAGGACAAAGGGTTGGTGATATAAACAAAGTCTGAATGACCTTCACGTTCAGTTCCCCTTGAGATTCACAACCCCACGGACACATTAAAGGCTTTAAAAACATACCAGTGAAGATGTGTTTTACATAAAGTACACGGATTAGAGGTGAGGGGAATTTTCTGCACCTCAAGTTTTCCTCTGATACCCGCTGGAAGTCGCAGCCCTGAGTACAAGTGGGCGCAGGGTAAGTGGCAGCCAGAAGGTTATCCAGAGGGTCTTACTGGAAAAATAACAGGTTCAGACCTTCCTTCTGGCATCCTCTTTCCTGCCCCGAATACTTGGATGTACTCGGCTCCAGAGTGTGTGCGATCCCATTTTGTAAAAACAACTTGCTGTGTGAAAAAAACTTACTGTGCGTAGGTATTCATGTAGAATAGAGACAGTTTGGGATGATTATGTACTAAACTGTTAACTCTGCTTGCCTCAACAGAAATTGGAAGAGGGTACTAAAAGAACGCTACCATTTTTTCTGCATGTGTATTTTTCAATGCTGTGTGTGTAAATTTTTTTCAATTAAAAAAACCAGAAAGACAAAAGAATCAAGCGAATGTCCTGGCTTTGACCTGTGTCAGCACACTGCCGCGCCCTACAGTGAGCAGAGCCTACACACCCCTGCGTCTTCTGGTGCCAGTCAGCGTGGATGAGGTTGGAGGTGTGGATGACAACTCGGAGGCCTTCTTCATACAGCAGGAGCATCATTTTCCTTTAAAAACAGAAAGGGCATCAGAAAGCATTAACAGTACTTTAAAAAAATGTAACATCTTTCTAATGCAAATGTAATAGCTAAAGGGAGTCTTCAAATTCATATATTACCCAAACTTTTAACATTTCTAATCCTTTCTTCTACACATGATCCAAGTCTGCTTAAGTGCTAGGTAGAAAACTACCTTCCAATATGCTGAGTCACCCTGGTCTGTGTGGCTCGTTGGTTAGAGCGCTGGCCCTCGAGGCGCCGCTGGTTCAGTTCCGAGTCAAGGGGAAGTACCTCGGATGCAGGTTTCAATCACAGGATGAAGCTGACTTAACACTGTTCTACTTGCCCTGGCTGGTTTGGCTCAGTGGTTGGAGCATCGGCCCGTAGACCAATGAGTCTCGGGTTTGATTCTGGTCAAGGGCACATGCCTCAGTTGCGGTTCATCCTGGGCCCTGGTCGGGTTGTGTGGGAGGCAACCAGTCAATGTGGCTCTATCACATTGAGGTTTTCTCTCTTTCTCTCCCTCCTTCCCACTTTATCTATAATAAGTAGAAAAATATCCTCAGGTGAGGAATACAAAAAAGAACAACATTCTACTTGATAAAACTCAGAATGTTATACAAATCACAAGTCGTTCTTTAAAGTAGTGGACTCCACAGGCATGTCACTAACACACGTACAGTCATCCATAACCACAGACCACACACCACAATACCTATTCTCCTACAGTGAATGTCCTGAACAGAAAGCAGATTCAGGCTTTCTCGCTGAATGCCAGATCCAAGCATTTTATCTTAAGGCTGTTAGAAAACCACTCCACTTCCTCTAATTCCTTACTGTTGGCCCTCCCCCCACACATATTATCACACATGAGTTCCTCCAAGAGCACTTTTTGAATAACATCCTTTGGTCTTTTAAAATCATACCCTCTCCCATTTCATAGAAATTACTTACGTGTGGTGTGTTCCAAATGCAATATCCAACTTTGCCTAGGATGAAAAAGAAGTCAAGTCACTTATTTAAAAAAACACAGCCTAATAATATCCTTATCTAGTGGAAATTAAATTAGAAAAGGTTCTGGTCAACTATTTTTTTTTTTTTTTTTAAACTGCTTTTACTGCCCTCTAGTGGACAAGGCCCTGATCAACAACACCGCTTTTACAAAATTCAGTGAGGCTGTTTAAAAAAAACACATTTTTTAAAGTTACCCAGAATAATTCAATACTTTCTGCATTTTTAATTATAGTAATTAGGAGTTGAAGTCTAATTTCTATAGTTGTCAAAAACTAATAAAAACAAACGAGACTCTATATAAAGTTTTAAAATGAGATAACTGATTTATACAGAAATTAATAATTAAAAAATGTTCAGAGTAGCAAAAACACACTGAATGTGGTAGCAGCAGAAAGACTTACATTATGATGTTAAAACAGAAGTTTTATTATATTAATAACAGCAAGCGCTGAAAATAAAGATAATATAGTAAATCCATTTGCGTGTTATAATGGGGGTGGGTAGAGAAGTAAAACATCTAGCATCCAGTATAGCAAGACCCTGGTTAAGCAAAATATGCCCAGGGTGTATGCTAAGAAAGAGGTAAAACAGAAATATCAAAAGAGCAGTTAGGAATGCACAAACCCTAGCTTTACAACTTTACGTGACTTTGAAAAATATTTAAATCTCCGTCCTTCATCTTACTCCTCTTTAAAAGGATGGTATTGTTAGGGGATTCAAATGGTTGTTAGGAGTAAATGAGAAAAAGTGTTTCGAGTGCTTAGGAAAGGGGGCTGGCACCGGCTACGACTCTACAAATAGAGGCAAATAGTGCTCCAACCGCCGCCACCAAGCACACAGGTGGTGGATCTGTTTGCTGGAGGCAGTGATGAGCAACTGGCACACACAGGTGAGCATGACACAGGCCCTGTCTCGGAGATGCTCAATGACAGGCGGCCTAGTCCACTATGCTCTCCCACTGTGTTTGGGGAGACTGCAGCATGCATGTGCGTGGTCTGGCCACAGAGGAGAGAACAGGGAACTGTATTCGATGTCTTTAAAATTACAAAATTAGAATGCAGACCATCACTCTGTAAATTGATATTTAGCTCAGAAAAAGCAATGGTCAAGAGATTTGGCTTTTGAGCTGAGTTGTGTGATTTTGGGCAAGTCTAAACATAAAACCAGGATGATAATAACTTCAACAGATAATATTAATGGGTGCTTTTTAGGATAAATGCACCAAATTCCCTGTACTACAACCCTAAGTACAGTATTAGCAGTCCACTTTAAAGATGAAGGAATTATCCTGGCCAGTGTGGCTTAGTGTACTGGGGGTTGTCCCATGGACTGAGAGGTCAGTTTGATTCCCAGTCAGGGCACATGCCCAAGTTGCGGGCTCGATCCCTAGTGGGGAAGCGTGCAGAAGACAGCTGATTGATGTTTCTCTCCCTTCCTTTCTCTGTAAAAAAATATTAAAAAAAAAAAAGATGAAGGAATTAGGCTTCAGAGGTTCAATGATGAGCTCAGAATGACACAGCTAGTACATAGAGAACTGGGACAGAACCCAGGTAGTTTGAACCCTGACCATCAGTAGGCCTCCACCTCTGGTCTCTGGCCCCAAATGTATGAAATGTGAGAAGTATTAGCATCCAATGGGTTTTTTATGGCAAAGTCAAGAATTCACCTTACAGACAAGCCATAAAAAGGTATTTCAAAAGGTCAGGATGGGGAACAATCTTTCTATACCTCAAACCAGATCTGGGAGCTTCTGCTCTTTGTACAATGTTTGAAAGACCATGGCTCGTTACACCCTCTAGTGGCCTGTCTGGAGCACACCATCAGACATCAGCCACAATGTCTCGTCAACTTTTCAGGACAGGTAGTTAGTATTTGAACACTGTTTCTATTGACTTAATCACTGGTTTTCAAGATTCCTATGTTATTTTATTTTCTGACCACTTTTGGTCTGATGAGAGCTATCCTAGTGCAGTTTAACATCTTCTGTTTTGGGAAGTAAAGCAATGAGATTTTAGGCAACTGCTAAGCAAAGGCCTATCTGTAGAAGGTGAGCCATAAGTATGTTAGGAAAAGAAATGTTTTCGAACTCCAGCTATTATATATAAAGTGCAGTGGTTGAATCACAGTGCTGAAACCCAGGCTGTGAGAGGCATGCTGAATAGAGGCAACCAGATGAGGACTAGAGGTTGGGGAGAGACAAAGACTCCATGGTACATACAATACAAATGAAGAAAGTGAGACAACTATAGGAGATGTGTTCAAACATAAGAATCAAGCCCAGCCCAGTGTGGCTCAGTGGACTGAGCATTGTTCCATGCACTGAGAGGTCAGGACACATGCCTGGGTTGCGGGCTCAATCCCCAGTGGGGGGTGTGCAGGAGACAGCCGATCAATGTTTCTCTTTCACATCGATGTTTCTCTCTCTTAAGAAATAAAAACATTAAAAAATAAATTTAAAAAATCACTGACACACACTAGAATTATTTTATGTGGCTCCAGAGGGGAAAATTAAGACCAATATGTAGAAGTCACAAGGATGGTTAATTTTATGTGTCAAGTTAGCCAGGCCACAGTATCCAGGTATTTGGTCAGATGTTGCAGTGAAGGTATTTTTTATTTTCATTTTTTGGTATGTGCCCCTAGCGGGAACCGAACCCGGGACTCTCTGGTCTGCAGGCTGACACTCCAACCGCTGAGCCAAACCGGTCAGGGCTGAAGGTATTTTTTAGATCAGATTAACATTTACATTTGTAGACTTTGAGTAAAACAGATTACTCTCCACAGTGTAGGTGGGCTTCATCCAATTAGTTGAAGGTCTCAAGAGAAAAAAGACTGACTCCTTCAAGGAAGAGGGAATTTAGTCTCCAGACTGTCTGTGGGCTCAAACTGCAACATCTCTTCTTCCCTGGATTTTGGACTTGCCAGCAGCCCCCTCATATACTCCTCCCCACCCCCACCATAGGTTGTTTCCCTGAAGAACCCTAATAGAGATATGAGGTCACCATAAAGATAAATCTTTCTGAGCACAAGAGCAAGCAGGAAGCATTCAAGCTATAGCTAGACAAATATCGGTTGGGGATGCTGGAGAGGATTCCTGCAGTAGGCAGGTAGATAGATGAAATGTTTAAATTTCCTTCCAACTCTCAGACCAAGCATGATCTTAGATGGCAACAAGCAGCTTACCTGGCAGAGGGAAATGTTTTCGTAAGGCTTTGCCTCGGCATGTAAGTGAGCCTTAGCTTCTCGTTTATCGCCATGCACAAGCAGGATTGGTTTCTTCCTGAAAAGAGATCAGAATATTTAAAATACATCATTCCCTCATTGATTAGTGAGGGAATGACAGCTTCCTTATCACCCTGTACGTGCTTCTGGCCTTTGAGGTGACTGAGTACAGGGCTAACAGAGCAGTGACTAGTTAATCTTCATTAACCAGTTACCTTTACAATGGGGCCATGGGGCCCGATCCTAAAGCTCTACTGTGACCCAGAGGGGTTGTGAGTCAAGAAAGTCCTTGAGTAATGAATTATCTCCTTTGGTCCCAAAGGGCACATAGTTAGCTCTGTGTTAGTATGTTTAAATTCAGACAAACTAAAAGACATACAATTACTGTTATATAGTATGATGCTCTTTTCTTCCCCTTCTTCTGGAACCTCAGTAGGCCGACATTCACCAAGTCCCCACTGTGTGCTAGGCACTGCTCTAGACTCCCAGGATACAACAGTGCTAGGCCCAGGTCCACAGCACCATGCAAACTCACTGAAGGTGGTTCTATTTCAATGAAACAGAGCCCAAGGTGCATCGAGAATGCTGTACTTATGAATTCCTAAACAACAACAACAACAACTAAGTGCTCTTCAGGAATAGATTTATTTATTTATTTATTTTTTATCCTCGCCCGAGGACATTTTCCCATTTTTTGTTCAGGTAGAGTGGGAGGGAGAGGAACAGAGAGAGAGAGAGAAACATCGATGTGAAAGGAACACATCGAGTGGCTGCCACCCGCACAACCGACCAGGGCCGGGGACAAACTGCAACCGAAGTACGCGCCCTTAGCGGGAACCGAACCCGGGTCTCTCCGGACCGCAGGCCGACGCTCTAACCGCTGAGCCAAACCGGCCAGGGCTAGGAATAGATTTAAAAGGCTTTTAAGGGAACCATGATCTTCTCCAGTTAATTCAAAGTGAGATAATCCTTAGAAATCAATATATCTTTACAAGCTCTCCCAACAATACAAAAATTGGATTTTTCTCCAATGAGTAATCAAGCAAGATGAACAAATGTAGCTACCTGCAAATGTATCAATCACTGTGCAGAATGATTCTCTATCACATGTAAAGGGGCAACATCAACTAAAAAGAAACATTATAGAAAATGCACTTCCGGTACAAATGCCTAGCTACCTAATCCCCAAGAACTTTTTTTCACCATATCAGTTCAAATAAAACTAAGAAACACACCTTCCCAACTTTTTTCTGTTTTACAATTAGAAAAACAGTATAGAGAACAAGAATAACTCAAGCATCTATCGCCTAGAAACAATTAGTGTTATCAGATCATCAAGGCTTCTTTAAAAATAAAAGAAACATTAATGGAAGTTGAAATCTGCATTAACCCCTTCAAATGTATTGGTTCCATAAACTATCACAGAAAGGCAGTTGTGATGCTTAATTTCATATGTCAACTTGATTGGGCCAGGGGTGTCCAGAGAAAACATCATTTCTGGGTGTGTCTATGGGGTGGGGGAGGTTGCCAGATGAGATGAACATTTGAATCAGTGGACTCAGTAAAGCAGTCTTTCCTAATGTGTGTCAATGTGTCCACTGACAACCTGAGTAGAAGAAAAGGAAGAATTTGTTCTCTTCCTGACTGAGCCAATTGTGCATATATCTCCATACACCTACCTCCTGTTGGTCTGTTTATCTGGGAAACCCTACCATAGGCAGTATCTGAACAGCAACATGAGGCAGTATAATCTCTATGATCTGGACTATCTCTCTATAAGTTCTGGATGTTAACTTGACATTGCGTTGTAAGAAGGTCATTCCTCCTCCTTACAACGCTCGCGATGGCATTCCCAAGGTGCGTTCAGCAATGAGTGGGTGCGAGAAGGTAGGACTCTTCTGTCCCTTGCCTGCAGTTACTGAGAGCCCAGTGGGCACTGTACTAGTTTGCTGGGGCAGCCATAATAAAGTACCACAAACTGGGGGCTTAAACAACAGGAAGTTTGAGATCAAGGAGTCAGCAGGGTTGGTTCCTTATGAGGGCTATGGGGGAAGGACCTATTCCAGGCTTCTCCCAGCTTCTGGATGGTGTTCTGTGTCTTCTCTGTGTATGTGTCTATGTCCAAGTTCCCCCTTCTTATAAGGACACTGATCATATCTGAGTAAGACCCACCCCAGTGACCTCATTTTAACTTGATTATTTCGGGGAAAAAAACCTACTTCCAAGTTAGGTCGCATTCTGAGGTACTAGAGATTGAAACTCCAACAGATCTTTTTTGGGGTGAGACAATTCAATCCATAACAGATACACAAGAAATTGTAGTCTATACTTTGGCAACACTGGAAAGGTGTGACAATTTGATTTCAAGGTCTTTGAGAAGCAAAGGCACAAATAACAAAAGAGCCAACACAACTAACAGGGACGCTTGTGGCCAGGAGGAGCCCACAGGAGACGGCGCGCTGCCTCCTGATGCCCATTCTCTCTTCCTTCCTAACAAAACCCGATCTTGTTCAGGCGAGGGTGTGCTCAGCCAAGACTTCATTTTCAGTCTCTTTCAGAGCTGGTCATCGTCCTGTGAATGTCGCTCAATGTTGAGTGGGACTACCAGGAAGGCTGCTGAGAGGGGGCACAGCTCGAACACAGGCCAGAGCTCCAGAGCTCCAGGTGCCATCCTGGACCTCAAGGTGACTCTGAAGATTGAAGTCACCCACAGGGATGGAGGGACAGACAGACAGAGTGGGTAAGTCTCTGAGAACCATGTCAGCCCCTAATCCAGACCTCGAATGTCTACCACCTGGACTTCTTAGGCTAGAGAAAATTTTTCTCTTAAGCCACCATTATTTTGGGTTTTCTGTCACATGCAGCTCAAACTAATCCTATGTGTCACAGGTCAAATACAAGCCCAGAGTGCTAACGCCTTGGGAAATTTCAATGGCATTTCATCCACTGTTAATGATGGTTTCCACCATCTGATTCTTAAAGGCACCAAGGACTCTGAGGACCTAACAACTACTTTTTCCTGTGTGTGCATTCCTCGACCTTACTTGTGCTTATGCAGTCTGCCGTGTAAGCATGTTAGAAACTAGCACAGTGCATGTCACTGCGTGACGCGATCTATTCGGTCTGTACTGCTGAACCCCGGGCTGAGGAACTCCAGAAGACAGGCTGAAAATCCATCACCTCTATTACCTGGACAGGCCCTGAGATCCCTTTGTTAACTCTTACACCACAGAGAGAACCACTCAAGGAAGTGCTTCTCAGAACAGCGCTGATGTGGTACGGAAGTGCGGCGCGCTAGCCACGCGTTGTCATGACAGGTCTGGAGAATGGGTGGCAGTGAACTTTTCCTTCACACTAACACTGGACACACAGCTCTCTCAACTGGGTTGGAATTTGTCCTTATCTACTTCTGGACAGAGCAATGGAGGAAAATGGCAAAATCTGTATAAGGAATACACGTGATTAGTTAGAATAGATTAAAAAAATGCGGTTTCCCAGTGATTGTATGATCTGGATGGTTTCAAAGACATTAAAAAAACGATGGTCAACAGCTGCCTGGCAAGCACAGGTGTTGTGTTTTAAGGCCCCTGGTAGTCACGATGCTGTCTGCTACCCCAGGGAACTCACCTGAACTCTGGGGGGTACTGTTTGACGAGCCAGTCCACATCGAAGCAGTAGTTAAACTAGACGGTGGGAGAGAAAAGCAAGTCAGTCACGGGAAACTTAGCCAAGCAGTTATTAAACTGAAAGAAACTCTGAAATAATGATGAACTACATGTTTTATTGATAACCTAGACAGTTCTGCCACAGTACTCATAAATAAACCTGAAACGGACCTGGAAGGGACCGCGGCCCAGGGAATCCGAGCAGAGGAGGGCGAGAAGCTGGTTCCAGGGCTGCCATTTCTGGGCGCTCTGGCAGCATCTGCACTTGCTATTTCTGAGGGGTAATTTAAACAAAAGGGCTTATACATTTATCCCTTTCCATCCCAGGTGACTATGAAAAGGACTTTTAGAAAAAAACATCTCCTTTCAGCCTAATTTAGGAGTTAGCTTTGTAAACAGGCTTTGGGGACTGGACCCTCACTAGGCTTACAGCAATCACATCTTGACCCGAGTTCTGCACTGGACTTACCCACGGGGGCTCCTCCCCACACCTGAGTAACACTTGAGCCTCCTGCCGGAGAGAGTGACTCAATCTAGCTAAGATAACACATGCAAATTCACCCCAAGGTTTACCTGGAGACCAGGATCCTCCAGGGACAAGCCAAACAAGAAAGGCACAGAAAGCTTTGCTTTCTTCAGGGAAGTGACCTTTTTCTGACCATTTACCAGACAGCCTGGAGCATTAAAGTGATTTGTCAACACAAAGGGACCAGCTCCCTCTGGCAGGAGCAATCAAACGTACAGAAGTATCCATAATTTTCAATAGGTTCAGGAGATTTCTTACTTTTCTAAATCAAACTTGACTTGGTTTTCACCGCTACCCTCAACCCTCAGGGGCTGCCTCAGAGTCCCAGGAGATTATCAGCATTCCTCAAAGAAGTCCCCAGGGCTGGAATTTCCAAAGTGACTTCTTAGCCCACCCTTGTAGCCTAATCCAGAGTCAGGAACCCAGGGATAGTGGCATCCATGTTCCATGCTGGTGGCTGTGCCATCTTGGGGACTCTGGCACAGGACTGAGACACAGGTCCCCATCACTTGTATTTTCTTATGGAGTTGTTTAATTATCTGTCCCCTTTCATACATACACACACACACACACACACACACACACACACACCCCAACTCAACCATAAACTCACCTGTGCTGAAGATACAAGTGTCCCAAATAGAGGAGATAAAATATCTGAGAAGACAAAACATTTAGCTCTAATTCATATTTTGATAGAAATTCTCTAGTAATAATAATAATAATCACAATTGACTTAATAGTCACTGATGCTCAAAATCTGGCTTAGAAAACGGCAAACTGAAAAATTACTGCAAAGCTAGACTTGGGTGTTCCACAGCATCAAGAGAAAATTCCCCTGTGCTAACACTTACTATGTATTCTTTCATAAAATACAATGTAAAATTTAAAGCTACAACTTCAATACTGATAAGCGTCAATTTTAGAAACCACTAATAAGGACAATGATACATGTTGTTCTTCTTTCCAGATCTCTGAATTTTTACCTCCCTCAAGTACTCATTCAAGTCCCTCTCAAGAAACCTCCCCACCCCAGGACTAACTTGCTTCCTGTGAAGCGAGGGCAGAGGCACCCAGAGCTCTGAGCTCCTGTTTTAGCATTCTCAGTAAGCTCCAAGAAGTCCCATCTCACACCCATCCAGGCTTGGCTTCAGAGAGGGCAGAAAGCTCACTCCTCATAAACAACACCTTGAGAGGAAGTACACAATCATTATCACCATCACCAACAGCCGTACTTGTACAGGACCTAGAAGGTGCCAGGCTCTGTACTTGGCACTTTCCACATGTCAACTCCTACTCCTCACAAACATCTTCTGAGATGGTCTGCTGTTCCCATTTTATAGAAGAGGAGACACCCGCCCCCCACCTCAGGAAGGGGCAGAAGGGGTCTGAACCCAGGCCATCTTACTCCAGCACTTCTGCTCTTAACCACCAAACTGTCTCTGAGGATTAAGAACGGGCTTTCATTCATTTGACTAGTATTTACTGAGTGCTTCCAGACATGAGCTAGATACCTGGGCACAAAGATTTTAAAAGTACAGATAACTCTTCTTAGGGGAGCTCCTACCTTTATGGGAGAGTTGTACCATCAAGAGATAAATTGCGCCCTGGCCAGTTTGGCTCAGCGGTTAGAGCGTCGGCCTGCGGTCTGGAGAGACCCGGGTTTGGTTCCCGCTAAGGGCACGTACTTCGGTTGCAGTTTGTCCCCGGCCCTGGTTGGTCGTGCGGGTGGCAGCCACTTGATGTGTCCCTTCACGTCGATGTTTCTCTCTCTCTCTCCCTTCCTCTCTCTCCCTCCCACTCTATCTGTACAAAAAATGGAAAAATATCCTCGGGTGAGGATAAAAAAAAAAAAAAAAGAGATAAATTGCAATGTACCCCTTGATGGTGTCCTCCATTTTGCCCCACTGGCCACTCCTCTTTCTAGCTTTCTAAATTTCACCCATCTTTCTCGGCCCATTTGAAGTCCTTCTTCCTCCATGAGACCTTCTAAACAATCCATAATTTTGTAGAGGTCATATGTATCATTCCATCTGTTGGCATCATATATCAAACAGTTAAGACCATCAATTCGGATGCCAAGTGCCTTTCCAATCCCAGCTCTACCATTTGACAGCTCTGTGACCTTGGGCAGGTTATTCAATTTCTTCAAACTGAAGATCTGGCACCTATCCAAGGAGGACAACTGTAACATCTACTCATAAGGCCGCTGTGAGAATTAAGGGAAATAATTTATGTAAAAGCTCCTATCTTAATGTTCCCTCCTCTTCCTTAGTATCTTGGTGCTAATAGCCAGTCTTTACTATTTTACTATATAAAACAAAACCTTGCAGTAGTTCTCTATTAATTTCCTGTGTCAATCTCTGTCAAATAAAACAAAACAAAAACATTGAGATCTAGCTATTATTTCTTCAAAGTACCTAGCCAAGAGATTCTCATTAAAAATAAATAACCTGTAGAATCCAACTCCCTCACGGTATGGAATTAAATACACCAACATTTACACATCGCAGATGATAGAAAATATACAACTGCATATTCAGTATGTAATTAAAACCTTATTGATAGTGAACATAATCTACTCTCAAGTGTGGGCCAGAAAAAAGGGTAATCTGAAATAAGGATACTGTTTATTTTGTGTATCTGCCATGTTAGCATATTGTGCTGGTCACTTCATGTATTTTCTTCTTTTTTTTCTGAATGGCCAGTTTGAGAGAGTCAACTGAAATCTGAGGAATGGTAGGTTCTTTGTTAATTACCCACACAGCATGTGAGTGGTGAACCAGGCTTCAAATTCCATGTCTTGGATTCTAGAGTTCCTGCTGTTCCTCCCTGAAGGAGGAATGTTTCCTCTCCTCACCCATTACTTCTGACACCGAGTGCACTGGGGTTCTCACACAGACTGATTCTAAAATTCTCTGCAGACACCAGCTGGAGAGCCTACACTCTCATTCAATCTGACACCATCCAGTGGGAGTTAACGTCACATCCCACAGGTTAAGGGCTCAGTCCCACAAGACTGCCCACCCCCTCAGACACCAATCACAAATCCAGACCTCCTATACTTCTGAATATAACTTGGAGATTCCCATGATCCCCTTTGGGTTCGATAATTTGCTAGAAAGTCTCACGGAAGTCAGGAGCACTTTACTTATTAGATTTCAGGTTTATTATAAAAGGATACAACTTAGAAACAGCCAAGTGGAAGAGACACATAGAGCATGGTATGGGGGAAGGGTATGGTGCTTCCATGCCCCCGCCAGGTGCACCTCCCAGCACCTCCACCTGTTCACCAACCTGGAACTCTCCACACACATTTGGTTAGGGTTTTTTGAGGAGGCCTCGCTCCATAGGCTAAATCCATTAAATCATTGGCCATTAGTGAATAACTCAACATCCAGTCCCTGTCTTCTCCCTGTAGGTGGGGGATGAAGCTGAAAGTCCTAACCTTAATCACACTGTTGGTTCACAAGGAAGCCTGTCCCCGCCCCCCCTTAGGGGCTTTCCAAAAGTCACCCCATTTAACATAAACCCAGTGTGGTTGAAAAGAGCTTGTTAAGAATAACAAAACATACTCCTTTGACCTTTAATTACTTTGGAGCTGTTTTAGGAGCCTAGGACAAAAACCAAATATAACCAGGGATGAAGACCAAGTATGTATCACAATAGCACACAGATGCACCCCAAGGAAAAGCCAAAGCAACCAAAGACTATCTTTTGGTTCAGAACTGACACACCATTTTGTATGCTAGCATTCTTTTTTTTCTCTTCTTCACCAGGAAGCAAAACCAGGCTTTCAGGCAGTGGTTCTCAAACTTGACTGGGCATCAGAATCCCCTAAGGGGCTGGTTAAAACTCTGCAGGGCCTTGCTCCCAATGAATCTGGGTGGGGCTTTTAACAGGTTTTGGGTGACGCTGATACTGCTGATGCAGGGACCAAAGAGAACTGCTATTGTCAAGGATTTGCTACTTCATTAATTAAATGTTATTGATCAAGTTTAATCTTTGGGTTAACAGATGAACAATTTTAAACATTGCACTAAGTGTTCCAAAGCATTATCTACAGGGATGTGAGAAACAGCCTCTGATTTCCTGACAAAGTGAACAGTTTGCTCTCAAACCCCTGCACTTGCTTGTCAAAATGGTATTTTTCTTTTTCCTGAGAGTGATTAAGACCATGATGATCTTGGGGTTCCTTCTAGATACCCTTGTGGTTTCACCCAAGCAGGCCCTCTCACCTGCAGCTTGACAGTTCCTGACACCAGTACCACTTACCCTTGATGTGGAGGGCTCCCGAGTTATACTTTGGCTTAATCCCAGAGACTCTAGTGAGGTAGAATTGGAAGGGGTTCCCTTTGTCCAGCATGTCCCAAATGTCCTGGCCTTCCCCTGATGTTTCATACTCGTCTTTGTCCTCTGTGAGCACGTGGTGGGCAGGAGGGCCATGATTCCCAGCTTTTGGGGCAGCACTGTCTTTGAGAGAGGAGACGCCTTTCTCCTCTTTGACGGTCACTTTCTTAGCCACCTTCTGCTGCGTCTCTGGTGGCAGCTCATCGTCACTGCTGGAGAGACACCAACCCAGCTCTTCCTGGGAACCACTCTTCTGCCTCTTGGGAGGTAGTACTTCTGAAGCCGCATCGGTGTTGCTGAATTTTACAGGTGACATTTTCCTCTTGTGGGCGGCTTTTCGAGCCTCGGAACAGGTGTACCTTGGCTCATGTGCTGCTCCCTGCTCAGCATGGAGAAGAGAGGTAGATGGCTTGTCGAGTTTGGGCTTTTCCTCCTCACTTTCATCACTGCTGGATATTGTCCATCTCCCATAATCACCTTCCTGAGACATTATACTTCTTCTAGAAATGAAAAATGAAAATATTGTTAATTCCCATTCACTAAGCCATTGGCAAACTAACTCTATTGCTCTTGAATTCCCTGTCATATGAGCTTCTGCAACACATACAGTGCACCTGACACCTACCATACACTGAACCACGTAACCAACATCAGCTGCTTTGCAAGCGTTCAGAGGCATATTACCGGAATCTGCTACGGAATCTGGCACAGAAAGTGACAGCAAAAATCCTGGTCACCTCTCCTCCTCTCCCTAGTGTTGTGTTCTAGACCTTGTTCTTACATGCCCCAGGAATGGGGGGGTTGAGCCAAAGTCCAAAACAAAACAAAACTGTTCATTGTTGACCCTGTAGTTTCTAACTGGTGGCTGGGGTTAAGGCCAATTTAAGGAATTGCAAGAGTAATTCTGATTCTGAGTATGCATAAATTTTTAGTCAAATTGGAACTTACATAGCTATCCTTCACTGAAGCACGGAGACCGAAGGACTTCAGTGATTATTTCTTCTTCAAAGATAAGCTACTTACTATAAAGCTTAAAGTCCTCAAGACAGTGTCGAATGATCAATTCTGTATACACATTATCTAGAAGTATTTCCGTGAGGGCCCAAGTAACTTAGATAATTATCTTACTGGCCTGGCCCTAAATCAAGCTGCTAAAATCTGCAGAGAAAGAACTTGTACTGAAGCAAAACACTTTTATTTTGTAAAGTCTAATTTCCACTTTCTTTATCTCACAAGAGGAAAACAGATGCCAAGGAGAATGAAAAGCTAAAGAAATTCTCCACCAATTGCCAACATGAAATGTTAGAGCTTTTATTAAGGACTTAAAACACATGTGGATGCAAAAAAGTACTCTTCTTAAAGCTGCTAACTCTTCCTCTCCCCCCACCATACTATACCCAGCTGGGGCAAGTCTTTTATACTTTCAGCTGCTGCTCCTTATAGAGCTTGCAGACCATCAGGAGGGCATGGGAATTAGACTCCAAACTGAGGCCGCGTGGCCAGGAGTGGGCAAACATGGGCCCCGATTTCAAATCCAGTCATTACTAGGTGGTCAATGTGCACTCAGACAGGTTACGTAACTGCTGAACCTCCACCTTCTCTTTTATAAAGGGAGTATCATACCTATATCCCAGAATTCATGCATTCAACAAATATTTATTGAGCAGCTACCATGTGCCAAGCACTGGGAATAAAGACTTAACAATATACAAATGGTTTCTGTCCTAGATGAGCTTATATTTCAGGGGGGGAAAAACAGACCAACACAAAAACAAACAAACCCAGATACCTCTGCTGACATTCCTCACATCGTACAGGTTTGAGACAGAATCAAGAACGCCCTAACTTTGGAAGACTGAATAAATAATGTTTATGAGAGATCTGTAGGATGAAAGGAACCAGCGGGGGTGGTGTGAAGCAGTCTTCCAAGCAGAAGGAACCCAACCTGCAAAGGCCATGAGGTAGGAACCAGGCTGTAATAATTGCAGGAGCCGAGAAGGTCCTGGGCAAGGAAAACAATGGTCCAGGATGAAGGGGGTGGAGAGGAGGAGGAGTATGGCGTATTAAAGACACTGGGTTTTATTCTAAGAACAGTAGGGCTCCGCTGAAGTGCTTTACTAAGCAGGGGAGTATCTTGGTCTGATTAACCGCTTTAAAAAAATAGTCCTTTCCTTAAAACTCTGGGTGTTGAATGGACTGGAGGGAGACAAAGTCGAGGTGAGGAGGCTCCTGCAGGGACTCGGGGAGCTGAGTGATGAAGGGGGTGGGGATGGAGCGAAGTACGCAGGTTCGGGGTACGTTTGGGAAGTAACGACTGCTGCTAACTTTTCTGTGTGCTCACCTCGGACCAGGCACAATTCGAAAAGCTTCATTGGGGGTTAACCCGTTTCACTTTCAGCAAGTCTGCACTGAGGACCACGACTGTTCCCATTTATGGGGAAACTGAGCACAGAAAGGTTAAGTGCCTGGCGTGGGGTAAACGCTCAACAGGTGCTACCTATCGCTCCTAACAGCCGAGACCACCCGCCCACGACGTGGAGAAGGCGGAACGAGGCCCGGGCGGGGGAGCCCGCACGCCCACACCCGGGCAGACTCGGGTGGCAGCGCCAGCTGTTCGCGCCGAGGAGGCACTACTACCGGAGGTCGAGGCCCAGGAGGGGCCCTACCTCGTGTCTCTACAGGATGCTCCGCTTCCAGCCCCGCCGGGCACTCACGACTTCGCCCCGCCACCCGGCCGGAAGGAGCAGGGTCGCAGGTCCAGCTTCCACACCGCCGGAGGCTCCCGAGCCCGCAGCCACTCGCAATCCCGCCCCGCCACGGCCGCCGGCGCCTGCGCGCAGTTCAAACTCTCCGGGCCCCGGCGCGCGTTTCGCCGCGGTGGCTCTGCCCCTTCCCTTTCCGGGACGCCCGCCGCTGGGTCCTAAAGTCCGCCGAATCCAGAGGGGCTGCCTGGAGCCCTCCCTGGAGGAGGCGGACAGGAGACCTGGCTGCCTCTAGGTCTCGGCTCACCTCCTGGCCACGTCTCTCAAAAACAAACAAACAAACAAACAAACAAAACGGAAAGAAAAAAAAGAACTGTTACCTCCTTCTCTCTTAGTTAATTAGCAAACCTCATCCCATTTACAGAGATTCTCAGTTTCAGGCTCCCGAGCCTCCAGCAGTTTGGGGGTGGTGGTGGTGTGTGTGTGTGTGTGTGTGTGGGGGGGTGTTTTCAAGGCAGAGAGAGGACCCGCTGAGGTGCGAAGCAGCTGAGGGCTGAGACCTGTGTCCCGGGAGAAGCGGGCTCACCGGGGGCGCACACTGTAAAAACTGCTGTGAAGTAAAAGGTTAAATGAGGTCCCCTCGGACTCGACCTCGAAAGCCTGTTTCAAAGTTAAAACCGGTGTCTGTACCTTTGAGTGTGTGTGCTTTTTAATTTACTGATTGGCCAGAAAAAAGAGGGGTCTAAGATAAGCTCCTTTATAAAACAGAACCCTCTCCACACAACCTGCCTTAAATAAGGATGCTTGCTATGGAATTTGGGCTCAGTGCTGTTCATGCACTTATTCTCGGAGTTTCTTTCATACCAAGCTCCTCTCCTAAAGGACTGGATGAAGTAACTTGCATGAATGTCCTCGGGATTCACTCGGTTCGTCTGCTTTGCGCCAGGCGTCGCGCTAAGTGCTGGGGCCACCGGGCGGACAAAATTGACCCCGCAGGGCTGGACCACAATGACCGGCCGATCTGCACGCGAATCCTCGTCTTGGCTCGTTTTGTTTGGTTCCTTTTATGCTTTGCTCACGCCCTTTTTGTGTCTCCTAATAGCAATGCCGTAAATCAAAATGATCAGAAGTAACTTTCTGCGAGGTGTGGGGGCGGAGAACCGGAGGAATCATGCAGCAGCACCGGGGTCAGCTGTGCTCCCCAGCCGCGCGCAGGGAGTTAAAGGAACCCGGGGCCCAGCTCTGGGGGCGGGCCCGGGGGCCTCTCCGCCATAGGCTGTTCCGAAGAGACGTTATAAACAAAGCCTCTGGCCAATAGACGTGCGGGTCCCACGCCAGTGGCTTGCAGGCCGTCCAATGTGAGAACACGTTGGAGGCACCCGACCAACTTCAGTTTCGGGAGCAGCTGAGAGCTTGGCGAGGGGTCTGCAAGGCGTCGGGATCTGGCTGCGGAGGTCGCTGGTTTGACTGTCCCGACTCGGTTGTGACGGTCGCAATGTTTTTCTCCCAGGCCGGGGCACGGGCACGGCCACGCACGTGGGAAGCCAGCCCCTCAGAGCACAAGAAATGGGTGGAAGTAGGTGTCTCGGATTTTAACTTGACTCGGAGCTTTTACTTTGGGCACCCTTCCTGGGTCTTACCGAGCCTCCTTGCAGAGACCAGGAGGAGACTGCACTTGCAAAGTGTCATTGTTAGTGACTGAGCCTAGCGCTGCAAGGTTCTGGCTCCCTGTCCTGTGTTCTGGCTACTTCTCAGTCCCGTCCCTTCTCCGGTAATCTGCCTTTCAAAGCAAGCCCCTTTGCCTCACCTTCCTAATTCTAGGACTGAATTTTGGGTAGAAATTATCCCCAAAATTTAAAGGAACGTATTTGAGTTAGTTTAGCGATTAAGTCGTTGGAACTTTTGAGGTGTACATTTTAGCCCATCATTAAGATTTCTCGAGAATTAAAAGTAGTATAATGAAACTCCATTTCCGAGCCTACTGGTGGGCCGAGTTTTAGATTTCGGAGGTTCACATTGAAATCAAACTAGTAATAAAATTAATAGAACAAATGGTTTCTGTCTTAACTAACGACATTTAATGTTCTTTAGGTATTCAAAGCATGTGATGAAGATAACAAAGGCTATCTTAGCAGAGAGGACTTTAAAGTTGCTGTTGTAATGCTGTTTGGGTACAAGCCCTCCAAGGTACAGCTTTCTTTATGTATTTGGGGATGGGGATGGACATACAACGATCCTAATGGTGAATGGATCCTGATGGTAAAGTACAGAGGGCTAGCTTAGGATATTTATTAAGTTAATCGCTGCGTTAAAAGCAGCTTGAAATATGCTCAGTGCTGAATTTTGCTCTTTTTTCCTTCAGAATCTAACTCAGGGATGAATTGGAAAGCTACTTCACTAGAGCCCAGGCTGCTAATAATTATAATAAATATGAGATGCTAGAAAGATATGAAGAGAGAAGGTTGGGAGGGTGGTGATGGTAACAGGAGGAAGTCACAGAGGAAGTGACACGCAGGTTGTTATTATTATTTAAAAAATGTTTTTCTTTGTTTAAATGATAAAAGTAATAATTAACCTACTAAAAAATTCAAACAGTGTAGAAAAGTATAAAGGTGAATGTAACCCCCCCCCCCACTAGAGGGTCCCACTTAGGGGTTAACATTATTAAATTTCTTGTGTATCATTCTAAAATTTCCTATGCATGACCAACACATACATGCATGGCATTCTATTGAAAACATAACTTTCTTTTTTGACTTAAAAATAACTGAACATAAAAGCTCACACCACCACCACATTTTTAAAAATAGTTGCATAGCCCAGCCAGTGTGGCTCAGTGGATTGAGCATCATCCCATGGACTGAGAGGTCCGGGTTCCATTCCCAGTCAGGGTTGCAGGCTCATCTCCAGGGTTGCAGGGATGCAGGAGGCAGCCAATTGATGTATCTATCTCTCTCACATCAATGTTTCTCTCTCCCTTCCTCTCTCTAAAAATATCAGTAAAATATATTTTAAAAAATAGCTGCATAGTATTCTCATTAGCTAGTTTCCTATTTTTGGTCATTTCCTGTTTTTGGTCATTTAGACTTTTCCCCTTATTTTTTGTTTCTACAAACATTGCTACAGTGAGCATCCTTTTATATTTATATTTGTGTTTGGGCACGCACATCTGTGGAATAAATTCCTAGATGTACAATTCCTAGGTACGTATGAAATTTTGTTGGATATTGGTCTCCAGGAAAGATTGCATTAATTCACTAATGAGAGTTGAGCTGAATTTCAATGAATCTCCTACCTTGGTAGGGCAAGTTCCCCCACCCCTCCACCCCCATCTCCCAATCTTTGTGCTGCTCCCCATGCCTGTTACATCACATTCTAGAAATGGATCCCTCTTGTTAAGCTTCTGAACTGAAATTAATCAGAGGCAAGATCTTGTCCAGGCTGAAGAAATTCAGCTGCCGTCATCAAGCAAGGGAACACTCAGGACTGCCTGGAATGCCCTCCCTTATGTCCTTATTAGGCCACCAAGTAAGACAGCTTGGCAATAACTTTGACCATCGTTGCTTAAGAGTTGGGGCTCTACCTATCAGACTACAAGCCCAGTGAAGCCAGGGACCCCATGATGTCCCACTTCTCCATCCTTCATTATGCTTAAATGCATCACAACTCCAAGTAAATATGGCCTTTTGACGCAGATAGATCCCATGAATACTCCAGATGGGTTCACAGTGGTTCAACTACTGGGGGATGTTAGTCACTGAGAGGCTGATTACTGAGCTGGCTGATGTAGGGCTGGCTCCCAGAAATTGCAGCTCTTCTCTTATCCTGCAGTCATTTCAGCTGGAATTTTAAAGCAGGTTAGCTAAGCAGACACAGCCTTTGAAGCATTGTGTGTAACCTGGTTCGGCGGGAAAGATATCTGGCTGCCTGCCTTAATCACCCTTGAGTATACTTGGTTGGTTTTAATTTTAGAACTTAAGTGAGGAACTAAATGACAGGTACAGTGATGTGGTAACTTATGTATGTGCACCCCATGAAATGGATTTTAGCTTTTATTTTCATACCTGGTGGAGGTTTTGGATTTTATTTTATTTTATTTAGAGAGAGAGGAAGGAAGAGAGAGAAACATCAATTGATGTCTCCTGCATGCCCCCTACTGGGGATTGAGCCTGCAATCCCATCATGTGCCCTTGACCAGGAATCGAACTGGGGACCTTTCATTCCGTGGGAGACAGTCAATCCACTGAGCCACACCGGCTGAGCTGGATTGTATTTTTTTTTTTTTTTTTATCCTCATCCGAGGATATTTTTCCATTTTTTGTACAGATAGAGTGGGAGGGAGAGAGAGGAAGGGAGAGAGAGAGAGAAACATCGACGTGAAGGGACACATCGAGTGGCTGCCACCCGCACGACCAACCAGGGCCGGGGACAAACTGCAACCGAAGTACGTGCCCTCAGCGGGAACCGAACCTGGGTCTCTCCGGACCGCAGGCTGACGCTCTAACTGCTGAGCCAAACTGGCCAGGGCTGGATTGTATTTTTTAATTTAATGAAATGTTTATTGACTGCAGATCACTAAATGGTCAAGTACTGATATAGCAGATCACCTATAACACACTTACAGTCTTTTATACAGTGAAGTTTTATTAAACAAGTAACACACAATGTGTACCCTGAGTGAAATGTAACAGGTTTTTACTTTTATACCAAGTTGAGGTTTGGGGTTTTATTTTTTATTTGTTTATTTTTTTATCCTCACCCGAGGACACTTTTTTCATTTTTTTGTTCTGATAGAGTGGGAGAGGGAGAGAGGAAGAGAAAGAGAGAGAGAAACATTGACGTGAAAGGGACACATCGAGTGGCTGCCACCCGCATGACCAACCAGGTCCGGGGACAAACTGCAACCAAGGTACGCGCCCTTAGTGGGAACCGAACCCGGGTCTCTCTGGACCGCAGGCCGACGCTCTAACTGCCGAGCCAAACCGGCCAGGGCTGGGGTTTTATTTTTGAGTGTTGTTCTTGAGCAAATGAAATATTTACTGAATGCAGGTCATGAAGCAGTAAAGCACTTGTGTAATAAATCACTTACACACTTATGCAATTGTTCACACAATGAAATTTATTGTGTTCCTATTTAATAAAAAGAACATTTGCTGGTAGCTAGTGATATAAAGGTGAAGAAAACATTGACCCTACTTTGAAACAGTTTACAATTTAGTGTAGAGAGACTTATAAAACTGATAAATGCTAAGATAGAGAAGAACAGGAAGTGAAGGGGACAAGGAGGAGGGTCTAAGTCTAGTGGCAACTGTGAGAGGAGTCCAAGTGTCACTTACTAGAGGAGCTAGACCTCTGATAGGCAGTGTCCGGGAGCACTTGGTGGCAGTGGGAGAGGTTGTGCCTTTATGATTGGATGTGGTGGCGGTAAGAGAGCGGTGTGACACCAGGACTGAGGCGATTGTGATGCCACCAAGTAAGAAAATTCGGGAGTAGGTTTCAGGGGAGAGCCAGTGAGTTCAGATGGGGGCACATTAAGTCTGAGGAGGCCATGAGCATGCCAAGTGCCTTCGCTCATTAAAGACTGTGCTGGTGCCGGGGTTATGGTGGTAAAGGTCTGCTCTCAGATTGTGCCGCCTCTGAGACACAGAAATCTGAAACTGGGTGGAGGGGTGAGGGCTGGAGATAGGCTGGGGACTCCTCAGTTTACAGGACACTGGATGGCATTGCCCAAGAAGAGTGAAGGGCAGTAGCTTGAGGGTGGAACCAACATTTAAGGGTAGGCAGGGGGCTCCATGAAGAAGATGCAGTAGGAACCGTCTGGGGGAGGCCAGAGGAACTGGGACAGTGTCAGGCATGGACTCCAAGGTGGAGAAACCATGTCGGGTCCTGCCAAGGTTCTAATTCCATAATGTTTCTCATATTTCAATTTAGTGAAAACAGGTCCCTAAACTTTATATAGTGTGTTCTCAAATGTGTTTAAAATGCATAGACAAACAAGGTCAAACTATTCATGGTTTTCACTGGATGGCTGAATTTAAAACTTTTTCATGCCCTGGCCGGTTTGGCTCAGCGGTTCGAGCATTGGCACGCGGACCAATGAGTCGCAGGTTCGATTCCGGTCAAGGGCACATATCTCGGTTGTGATTTGTCCCCGGCCCTGGTTGGGGTCATGCAGGAGGCAGCCTCTTGATGTTTCCCTTTTACTTTGCTGTTTCTCTCTCTCTCTCTTTTTCTCTCTTCCTCCCACTCTATCTGAACAAAAGTGGTAAAATGTCCTCAGGTGAGGATAAAAAACAAAACAAAACAAAAAACAAAACAAAACACAACTTGTTTTCTTCATAATTTTTATATTTTAAAATTTTCAACATGTTACTCTTACAGTCGGGAAAAATTAAAAAATAAAACCATTGAAAAAAAAAAAGCCCATGGTAACAATTTCTATGTTTGTCTAAAACAAAAGGGTTAACTTTTAGGTTATGCTACCTATGGGAGAGCCAAGGTGCTTTTACATGCTTAAACTGTGTGGGGCAATGGAGTCAAGTTTTGGGGTCATTAGAGCCTGTAGCAGATTAGCACGTGGTATCTCATAGATGACAGAGTAAAATGACTATTATAGCTGTTCTGTGGCATTACATGTTTGCAGGGCTCAGCAAAGTTGGTTTCTCATAAAATGCATCCCTTCCCCACACCCCAGGAATGAAGAACTGTCACTGAAATTATATGCCCTATTATTCTTTCTTCTTTTCTAGATAGAGGCCGATGCTGTGATGTCTTCAGTAAATCCAAGCACTTCTGGTAAATAATAGTTAACATTAGTTTTTTAGTGTCCTTATTTAGACATTCATGAAACTAAAACTAAGAGCAAATAAGAGACTATAAAGCATTGTGTTTAAGCACATCTTTGTTTTGTTCTGTTTCAAAGAAGGAAGTTTTGTTTTGGGCCCTGGCCGGTTTTCTCAGTGGTTAGCACGTGAGCCTGTGGACCCAAGGGGCATGGGTTTGATACCTGGTCAAGGGCACACACCTGGGTTGCAGGTTCGATCCCTAGCTTCGGTCAGGGTCATGTGGCAGGCAACCAATCAATGTGTCTCTCTCACATCGATTTTTTTTCTCTCTCTCTCCCTCCCTCCCTCCATTCCACTCTATTTAAAAATCAATGGAAAAATATCCTCAGGTGAGAATTCACAGAAAAAAAAAAGTTTAGTTCTTTTAATTTTGATGAATTTACGTATTTATAAGTATACATTTATTGTAGGAAAAATGTAAACCATTGACAACATAAAGAAAAAAAAAAAAAGTTGCTTATAATTTCAACATCCAGTGTATGATCTGGGCTTCTGACCTGAGCAGCTTGAGTGGCACGTACTGAAATGGGAAGATGCGGGGAGGGTTTGGGGGAACCAAGAGTCCAATTTTGAGAAGATTCAAGCAATGAGGTCAAGACAGTTGGGCTGTATGAATAGGGGATTCAGAGCAAAACCGTGGGCTGAAGAAATACATTTGGAAGTCATCAGCATGGAGATGTTTTTGAAGCCATGGAAATGGATGAGACCACCTGGTGAGGCAGAAGGGACTGAGAACCTTAGGAACTAGAACCACCAGAGATCAGGTAGAGGGTGAGGAGGAAATGGATAAAGGAGAGTTTGGAGGGGCAAAGGGGCAGGGGGGAATCGAGTGTTTGATCCAAAGCCAAGAGAAGTGACTGTTTCAAGGAAGCGCGTGTGGTCAGCACTATCAAATGCAGCGGGAGAGTCAGGTAGCATAAGGACTCAAGAGGATCCATGGGTGCTCGCAACCTGGGGGTGTTTGGTGTCTTTAGCAAAGCAGTTTCAGAGTGTGGCAGTGGCAGAGGCCAGGCTGGAGTGGGCTGAAGATAGATGGAAATTTATATCAATACTATATTTTTATCTAATTTCTCATCTGTATTTCACTGTCACTTGATCTGATAATGCCCTTGGCAGCGTCTTTCCTCATGTATGACAGGACCTTTCTTTGATGTCATGTCTCTTTAGCCCCCTTTAAGCTGGAATGTTTCTGTAGACTGGTTTTTTGTTTTTTCCTTTTTATAACATTGATATTTTGAGGAACTAGCCTCACTGTTTTTTGTTTTGCTTTGTTTGCCTTTTATGTTTGCCTAATGTTTCTTTGTAATTAGGTTGAAGTTGAGCCTTCTCAACCAGAATTCTGTCTGGGGGACATGTCCCTCCTGGGGTGCCACATCCGGAGGCACAAATGTCTGTCTCGCATAGATAATATTAACTTTTATCAGGGGTCAAGGTGCTGTCCAATTTCTCCATTGTATTATCTCTTTTTATATTTCCTTCCCTTGCAACTAATAAGCAGTGTGTGGAAAGACACGTTTTTGAGATAATGCAGATATGCTGCTTCTCATCAAAATTTTCTCCTAGATTTGGCATCTATTCATGACTCTTGTTTGACCTAGTTTTTGCCATAAATGGTGGCAAAATAATGATTTTCTAATCCCAGTGCTTCTTTTAGCTCTTGGCATTTTACCATAAGCAAGAGATGTCTCTTCTTGATCGAGCGACTGATCCATCTACCTACCTTATCAGTATGGACTTGTGAATTTCTATGCTTTTAATGACTTATGATTCATTACCATATGTGATTATTTTTGTGCTCGACTTGTCACAGGCTTGGCCATTGAATTCCTCTTCAAGCTGGCTCCTCTGTTCTTTTGACTGGTTTGACTTTTTCTTTTAATTAATTAATTTATTTTTGTTACAGATGTTTCTCCTTTTCCCCCCACTGATTCCCTCCTCCCCCTCCCTCCCCGCCCTGTCCCCAGCTTTGTTGTCCATGTTCAATGTTCATGCATATATGCATATAAGTTCTGTGGTGTATCTCTCCCCAACCGCTCCCTCTTCTGGGGATTGTCAGTCTGTACCCCATTTCCACGTCTGGGACTACCCCATTCCTCAGACTGTTATGTTCATCATATTCCACAAATAAGTAAGATCATGTGATACTTGTCTTTCTCTGTTTGGTTTGTTTCGCTTAGGATAATACTTTCCAGGTCCCTCCATGTTGTCTCAAAGGATAAGAGATCTTTCTTTCTTACAGCTGCATAGTACTCCATTGTGTATATGTACCACAGCTTTTTTATCTATTCGTCAACTGATGGACATTTGGGCTGTTTCCAGATTTTAGCTATTATAAATAGTGCTGCTATGAACATGGGGGTACATATATTCTTTCTGATTGGTGTTTCAGGCTTCTTAGGGTATATTCCTAGAAGTGGGATCACTGGGTCAAATGGCAGTTCAATTTTTAACTTTTTGAGGTAACACCATATTGTTTTCCATAGTGGCTGCACCAATCTGCATTCCCACCAGCAGTGTACCAGAGTCCCCTTTTCTCCACACCCTTGCCAACACTTGTTTGATGATTTGTTGATGGCAGCCATTCTGACAGGTGTGAGGTGACAGCTCATTGTTGTTTTAAGACCTTTTCTTTCTTGTAAAAAAGGTTTTATTTATGCCTGCCCAGAATGGCTTAATTGGCTGAGTGGCGTTCTGTGCACTGACCAGTTCCATTCCTGGTTAGGGCACCTGGGTTGCAGGTTCAATCACCAGTCCAGGCACATATGGAAGGCAACTGATTGATGTCTCTGTCTGTCTGTCTCTCTCTCTGTCTCTGTCTCTCTCCCTCTCCCCCCTCCCTTTCTTCCTCTCTCTAAGCATGTCCTTGAGTGAGGATTAATAAAAAAAATATTTTATTTATGAATGTTAGATTTACAGAAGAGTTTACTAGACTGATTTTTTTGTTTTGTTGTTTTTTTCTTTTGTATACAAGGTTTGGTATCATGTAGGGAACGTGACTTGTAGAACAGTATTATTGCTAGCAGAACGTGTTTTACATACTCTCTAGCTTGATGGAATTTTCCCAGGTTATTTAAACATTGGTTCTTTGATGTTCAATTAGTTGTAACATTTCCCACTTTTTTTTTTTTTGCACTGCTAAGGTTTTTCTCCTTTAGGAGTCCCCTGAGATCCAGGAAGCAATTCTGCCTGGATGAAAGTCTTCCTGCACTCATTGTTTTGATACATAATTTTGTGATTTTTCTGATACAGCAAATGTGACTGTTGGTGAAATCTCTCTCTCATCCATTTTTCTTATAGGGTTTCTCCCTTATGTATAATCTCTCATTCTTTAAAAAAATTGTTTTTTCTTTATTGAATTTAGAGAGAGGAAGGGAGAGGGAGAAAGAGATAAAAGCATCAATGAGAGAAAACATCGATTGGCCGCCTCCTGCATGACCCCCACTGGGGATCGGGCCTAAAACCTGGGTATGTGCCCTGACCGGGGATCGAACTGGTGACCTCTTGGTGCATGGGTTGATGCCCAACCACTGAGCCACACCAGCTGGGCTACTCTCTCATTCTGAATTCAGGATTTGACTTCACACAGAAGGTTTTTCTTTCCTTCACCAGTTCTTTGATGGATAGAGTGGTGTTATTCTGGAAGAAAGATTTCCCATGTTCTTTACAGGTATAGTGAGTTCTCTGATGTAGAATAAAGATTGACTTCTAGCAGAACTTTCCCCCACATTCAATATCATAAGTTCCCCCCGCCCCATATGAGTATCTCACGTTTAGTAAGATACGACTTCATAAAAAGGGGTTTTCACATGTGATAACATTCACATGCTTTCTCTCCTGTGTGGGGAACTTGATGTACAGTGAAGAGTCAATTCTGGTAGGTTTTCCCACCTTCTTCCCTGAGTGATGTAAAGTGAGGACTGATGTGTGGCAAAAGGATGCTCCCAGTATTGGTTGTTAGTTTACTCCCCCTCCCCCCACCCCATGTTCGAGAGCTTTGACTTGTGGCTGAAGATATGTTCATGAAATTTACAAAATTTCCTCTCCTCTGTGAGTTCTCCAATTCTTGAATTTTGACTTCATGCAGAAATACTCCTGATGTGTGTTGCGGGTTGAGAGCTTCCTTTGGGTGTGAATTTGAAAGCTCACAAGGGCTGCCGTCCCGTGGTCTGTCCGTGCCCGAGTTCTCTCGTGTCTGTTGAAGACTGCTTTATTATGGAGCGTTTTCTCAAATTCAGTGTGGTCCAAGGATTGCTTCACAGGTGGAATCTTTTTGATACTGAAAGGAGGTTTCCCTCTGAGGGCTTTTCGACTGGATGGTGCACTCCCGGACCCGCTCCCCTGAGGATTTCCTTGCATTTAATATCAAGGATACTGCATCGACTCTCACGTCCGCTTCTCAAGCAGATCATTAGGGGGCTTCCCTGCGCAGCATCTCTTCCTAATAATTAATTTTAAAATATAGTTCAAAAGGTTACAATGTAAATAAGTCATCTGTGAAACAGTGGGCTGGAGGGATGACTTCCAAATGTTGGTGCGTGACCTTGCTCCGGAATGACTGTGGAAGGGCTCTCCTGGGTCTGCAGGCTCTTAGTCTTCTCCCTCCCTCCTCTGGTCTTGACGTCAGTGTCAAATTAACTTTCTCAAAGCACCACTTTCCTCATGATTTAAAGGAATCGACTTGTAGCCAGGGTGCTACCTCTCTAACTAGCTTCCATTTGTGTTCACTTGAAAGGGGAGACGCATGACCACAAACATCTAAGAGAAAGTAAAATACCCTCCCAGCAGGAAATTGCTGCTGAACTCTGATTACTGCTAACCTGCATTTTTTTTCCTGTCAGAACCTTCTGATACTGAACCAGTTTCAGGCCACCAACTCCCCCTTTTCTCCCTTTAGTGACCTAAGGCATAGCCCCGTGTTCTTGTTCTTGCAGGAAGAGGGTTTATGCACAGATTAAGTGTTTTCCCAAATATATTATCTCTCTCCTTAATGTTTTGATCTTGAAGAACTGAAATGTTGGCCTTGGCTTTCTGGGAGCTATATATTCATGTACTCAACTTTCCAGAGTTCTTCTGGGTAGCTGCGACTTGAGAATTCTCCTGCTAGCTCCAGCTCTCCTTACATCCAGACAGGGTTGGGCCACCTCTTCACATGCCATCTCCAGGACTCCACCGTGCCCACAACCGCCCAGCTTCCTGGGGGAGGGCCGACTCGCATCCTGGACCGACCCTGACTTGGCAGCATCCGGACGATGCACATGCTTCACACAGAGCCTAGACCTGGGCGCCCAGATCCTGCTCCCCAAGAGCTGCTGCTCTCTCTCTAAAAGTGGGGCGTTTCTGGAGGTGGTTCCTTGGAAAGTTAAGTTAAAGCTATTGCCAATAAGAATAGACTGTCTCCAGGAAAGTCACACTGGAAGAATCTGAGGGCAGGCAGAATGAGGAGCAAAAGGTGCTAGTATTTTTGATGCTTTGAACATAAGTGCGTATCAGCAAAAGCTGTTTTGGCACCAGGAACTAGGAATTAAATTAGTGGGAGAAAACAAATCAAGCCATTTGTTTAAGAAGGCAGCAGATCACTGTTGGGGTTGGTTCCAGTGTACACTATGGATGCCTCTTTGATAGGGTTTTGTTTGTTTTTTTTTATAACGGCCCTTGTTCTCTGTGGTGCATTTTATATCTTCTGTAAGTGCAGAGGATGAAAGACGTTCGCAACTAGAAGAAACCTAGAGATCTGTCATCTAGTCCCTTTGTTAAAATGAGGAAACTGGGCCCCAGAGAGGGATAATAAAATAGCTTAATCCTGGCATATAATGGCTCTTTATATGTTTACAAATACTTTTACATGTGTTGCAGTGTTTATTATTAGTAGTATTTGTATTATTATAGATATTGGACCTAAAATTTCCCAGTGCCTACCATGTCCTGTGATGAGCACTATTCATGGATTATTAAATTTAAGGTAACTTGATGATATGAGGATTATCCCCATTTTGTAAGTTTAAAAACCCTGAAGCTTAGAGAGGTTGAGTAATTTGCCCAGGGTGGCACCCCTCGCTGGTAAGGAGAAGACCACAGTGGTCTGATTTTCAAGCTTACCCTCTCAACCATCCCACAGACTGTTTCCTTGATTTTTCTTTTTTAAATTTTTCTCTTTATTGATTTTTAGAGAGCGTGGAAGGGAGAGGGAGAGAGAGAGGGGTAGAAGCATCGATGAGAGAGAACATCAATTGGCTGCCTCCTGCATCTCCCCCACTGGGGATTTGGCCCACAACCTAGGCAAGAGGTTGCCCTGACCGAGAATCGAACCGGCAACCTCTTGGTGCATGGGTCGCCACTCAACCACTGAGCCACGCTGGCCAGGCTGTTCCCTTAATTTTAATAATTATGATTCATTGTGACAGAGTTGAAGCCAGTGTTCATTCCTTTAGGAACTGAGTAAGTTGAAGTCAGGAGTGGGTCAGTATGCAAAAGGCTGCTGGTTCTGTGCTGATGTCTAATTCGCTTCTGAGCTACCCAGTGTTCAGAGCAGACAGATAACCGCAACCAAGCATAGCAATCCGTATAACAGAAGCTCTTTTCTAGAGAGACATTGTTTTCATGATGTGGAATATTTTTTTCTGAGGTGGCTCATGATGGAGAGTCTCATGAGTGGACACTGATGTCCACAAAATGGTTCAATAAATACATTAGTGAATTTTGTACGCCTGTTTCTCAAAATTTCTTCAGTGTAGACCAGGGGTCTAATGCCAGACATGTCTGGGCAGTTCCATGAAGGACAAAGGCCATGTATGATCTCAGATGACTTGACTTTATTATGGGGTATATTGTAGAGCATTTTGTATAAATAACAGCAGGAGAGAACCTCATGAATGTTGCCCACTGAACCTCCCTGGGCTGCCTGTTTGCCCCCAGACCCATATAAAGCATGCCTTGCAGAGAAAGCCAGAACAGAGTACATCAGAACTTAGTTTTATCTGGGTTATTAGATGGAGGGTTTTTTTTTTCCCCCTTTCTGTTTCTTCACATTATTACCCTTTTAGAGCAATTAACTTCTTTTGCTTTCATGCTTAAAAAAGAAAAAGCTTTCTAGGAACTTTTAACCTTTAACTTTGAATGATGGGAAAATCAAATAGATTGATTTATCATAAAGGTGATTATGGACTGTTTGACTCAGTCATGCTATCCAGTGTCAGTTCGATTGAAAAGTAATTTGTGGATGCTGAGGTTAATGGCCGGTTGGCTTGTGTGCTTTTATTTATTACTATCTTGTCTGATTTGTTGTGAACCAGACAGTTGACAATTAAATATATTTTTGGCCCACATTTAAATGTCCTTTTCCTAGTCTTTTAAGTGCTATGTAAACACCCAAGGCCATGGTATATCCAGTATAACTAGGTTTTGTTTTACTTCACGTTTCAATTGACTTCTTAGTTCTTCTCTATGATCAGGAAACTGCATACACATGAAGGTCACCTTTTCTTGAAATCATAATCCTAGGAGCATTCTGTGGTGTTGCCCAGATATTCACCCGTATAGTAGTTTGTTTATTTACACATTTAGAGGATGCTAAGTTTCATTGTTGGGATAGAAAAAAATTAAGAGACACAGATGCTGACCTGAAGACATTACAAAATAATAATAATAATAAAGTACGGGGTAGGGAGGATGAAAGAGGCATTGCCACTTCTTTTGTGGCCAGATGTCACAGGAACACTGTAGACAAGAACATTCGTAGAGGAAGCCCGTGCTCCCTTCCTGCACAGGTGTGGGCCGGAGCCTGGTGGGGGGGGGGCGGGGGGGTGGGGAGGACGGGTGGGATTTGGAAAGGGGGAGCAGCAAAGAAGAGAACACAGGAAATGAATGCACTCGGTGCAGGCACCAGCTGTGAGTTCGCCCTCCAGCTCCTGGCCCTCTCTCCCTGCCCGTGCCAGAATGGACGTGGAGCGCCATGAATGTAGACTTACCCCACGCGCTCCAGTCCCATAAAAACGTTGCATGTCTTGTAGACTTTGCTGAGGCATTTTGTTAACGGTACAGAGAAGGGCTCTATGACTCCACAGCTAGCAATGGAAAGGGCCAGGGTCGCGCTGTCTCCTCTGTAGGGCTTCCTCCTGCGTAGGCCCTCTTCCTCCACCGTGTCCAACCTCAGTGGCTGAAATTTCTCCTCCCAGACCCCTCATTTTGCAACACTCCCACTTGCCCCTCTTCCCTGTCCCCCCTCAGATTCGCGTACCCAAAGCTATCAGCTGTCATACTGTTAATAAGCACTCCTCCCGGAACACTGGAATCCACCCTCCTCGGACTAGCGGCACCTCCCACGCCAGCAGGGAGTGTAGTGCACACCTGTGCACACGCTGCTAGCCGAGGAAGCTGCCCTGGCGGAAGCTGAGAACTGGGAAGGGGGATTAAGGACCTTTTTGCCTACAAGGAATCACGAAGCTTTAAATTCCAGAAGGTTTCAGGACTTGGCACTATTAACACGAGGGAACCTTTGAAGGCTTACGAGCCGGGGATGTACATAATAAAAAAGGTAACGGTTCCTGTCTGTGTTTGATTGAAATAAGGTTTTATTGGTTCAGATTTCTCTACTCTAACCAGTTTTACTCTTTCTTGTCAATTTCCTCCCAAAGATACAGTAAAACTTGATTTCTCCCGTTAAGGATGATTCTTTTTTCCTTATTCCCTTACTCTCATGCAAGAAGCTGGAAGAAAATATTAGCCCTCTGAATTGTCTACCCATCGTGCCGTGACAACACGTTGCTGATGCCAGCGTCACCGCTGTCCTCACTGAGTTTTTATGGGAACACATTTTATCCTTTTTTCCCCTCATGGCCTCCAGAAGTCATAATCTGAATTTTATTTCTTAAACTAGAGAAGGCTTGCATTATACCTTTTAAAAGGTAAGCCTTTTAAAACCTCATTTTCAGGCCCTAGAAAAATTAGTATGTGGCATAATGGACGTGACCCTTCCATTTTCTACTAAATCCGGGGCCAGACTTACAACGTAAGTATGTTGGCATTTTTATTGTTTTCTCCTTCACTCTCCCCAGGTTTATTGCAGTTTCTAATTTAAGCTCACTGTGATGGTCAAAACTAGACCAAGCTTCCTTTTTAGGAGGATTTCTCTGTGTGCGTGAACCCTGGAGCTTAGACCTGTGAACCACAACACCATATATATATATATATATATATATATATATATATATATATAATGAAACTTTCAAGGAAAATATTTATATAGTTTTTTTTTGTTTTTTTTTTTGTTTTTACATTTTGAACATACCAACCTTGTAGTGAAAGATGATTATCCTCCAAGGAAATTGCTTAAAAACAAAAACACAGAAAAGATAACATTTCCTAGTCTGTCTCTTTATATGACATAGCTATATCACATATATTAAGTAGTTTGGAAGGTAAAATATATGTATTCATTATAGAACATAAAAAAGGTCCATTTTTCCAAGAGTGGTTTAAGTTTTTTTTTTTTTTCTTTATTGACTTTAGAGAGAGAGAGGAAGGGAGAGGGAGAGAGAGAGAGAAACATCGATGAGAGAGAACATCTATTGGCCACCTCCTGCATGCCCCCTACTGGGGATCAGGCCCACAACCTGGGCATGTGCCCTGACCAAGAATTGAACCTGCGACCTCTTGGTGCATGGGTTGACGCTCAACCACTGAGCCACACCGGCCGGGCAAGAGTGGTTTAAGTTTTGTATTTATTGATTGATTTGAGAGAGAGAAATATCAATTTGTTGTTCCATGTATTTATGCATTCATTGGTGGTTCCTTGCATATGCCCTGACCAAACCTTCAACCTTGGCCTATCGGGACAATGCTCTCACCAACTGACCTACTCCGCCAGGGCTGCCAAGAGTGGTTTATAAAGTGGAAGGAAGTGTTTCTAATGGTGTGGAAAGTGCAGAGACTAGCAGAGTCTAGCAGGGTTTGTAAAGATCGTTGGCCCCCGTGGTCTTTAAGGCATGATCCTCAGCCCTGGGTCCTGTGGAGGCAACTTCCAGGAGCACTGCTGGCCAGTGAATGGTGGGGAGACACCTCGCTCCAAACCGAATAGCTCTGTCTTCATCCCCTCTACACATTAGGCTTTCCTACTGCTTCAAAGAAAAACAAAGTCTGCAAACTACTGATAGAATCCAACTGTCCACACGATTTTTGAACACCTTCTCTAGACAGATTAATAATAAACTCAGATAAACACATTGGTCTGTGTGGTTCCTGATGTTGTCGAGATCCTCAGGGAGCTACAGTCAAGTGCGTTTAGGTAGTCATGAAGTGACTGGTGTACACGCGAGACCCAGCATTGTGTCTGGAATGAGAACGTTTCGAATATGCTCTTTCCTTTTTGGGGTAAAGCTCATTGGGTATGAAATCTGATGGCCATCATTGCTCAACGTCTTTGTGAAGTGACAATTTGAGGCTTGACTATTGTAACAGCAGGTGGAGCTAGTAGGAAGACCTTGATTTCTAAGCCATTTAAAGAGCAGAAAGATGCACACAACTTACATTCATGTGTGTGCCTTTTAGAGCTGCAGGAATAGCAGGCCATTATACATTGTCTTTGAAAGGGATGGCGCTACTGCACCGCGAGAGCCGAGCTGAATGCAAAGTTCTCTGACCTTTCTGGGGAAGGGGCTTGCATTTGGATATGCGTTGCCATGGAAGATTAACACAAGTTAAGGGCATGTGGGGTAGGGGGGCGGTGGGGGTGTGTTTCCATGGTTTAATATTACTTGATGACTTTTAGAGTATTGACTTCAAAAAATAAGGTGTGTGGTCCTGTGGGAAAATATTGACAAACAACCTGAAAAATATATGTAGTTATTTATGTTATTAGATTGTTTTTCTCTCTCAGTGGCGATAAGCATACAGTTGAAATTCACATTTTCACCTAGGAAAAGCCAAAGAATGTCTACTTTTTATTTCACAAGGTTATGAAATAAAGACCTGGCTACTTAATAGCTCCAAATACCAGTTAGTTTTCTGAATAGGTAGTTTAAAAGATACCACCACTCTTGGGGGGGGGGGGGGGTGCACATCAATTGACTGCCTCCTGCACAACCCCAACTGGGGCTGTGAATTGAACCAGCAACCCAGGTAGGTGCCCTTGACTAAGAATCAAACCCACGACCCTTCTGTTCAAGGGCTGATGCTCTAACTTCTGAGCCAAACCAGCCAGGGCTAAAACACATTTTAAGGCTTTTTGCTGAAAACTAGAAATCATATCTTCTTCTTATTGATTCAGCAAACATTCATGAACGCCTGCTTATGTGTAAGGTAACACGCTAAGCGCTGGGGATGCAGTTTTGGACAATGAACAGTGCTTTCCCTTAGCGTGTCTCAGGCAGATGTGCGGCCAAATCCTACCAAAGGCCCCAGCAGAGTCTGTGACTATCCTGAACAGAGGGCTGTTGGGTCACAGAAAAGGGACTCGGCTGAAAGAAACCAGGGTAGCCCTCGAAGAGGAGGTCAGGCCCTCGTTGCGTCTGGAGGGAGATGTGAAAATCCTCTAGGGGAAAAAGAACGCGCGCTCCAGGCAGCGTGTCTAACATGCACGCGTGTGGAGGCGTGAGAGAGCCGGCTGTCTTGGGGAAACATCGGGAGGTTTGCTAGGGAGGCCTGCCAGGTAGGCTGGGGCTAGCTGTGAAGGGCCGCATCAGATATGCCCTGGTCAGTGAAGACATCATTCAAGAATGCCAACCAGCCTAGATGCTGTGTAATTGATTAGCTTTTGGTGTTCATGACACGAGTTACGGATTTGATCCTGTGGGAACATGGTATGCTGCCTTCAGCTTTAAATATGTTCTCTGGTTACAAGGGTGAATGGATGAGGATGAAACTGCATCCATCCATACCCTGACTGCCCAGGGGGAAATGCTACACGTGCTGATTCCATCCAGTACCTGCGTGTCGAGACACCCCGAGCACTCTGGTAGGTGCTGGGAGACAGGCCTTGCTGCCTACAGTATGTCCAGCTGCCTACCTGACTTTTGCTCTTGGTTGTCTCCAAAACATCGAACACTTAAGTCCAAATCACAGCTCTCATCTCAGCCCCAAATCCTGCCACTGAGGACTCAGGCCAGACCCTAGGGGTTGTTCTTGATACCGTCTTTTTTCTCACCTCATCTACCCCTCCACTGGAGTGGCACACCGGGAAACCTGCCTGGACACCTTCCTCTCCTCCAATCCCCCTGCCAGCACCCCCGCAGCCGCATCTCTTGCTGACAGTCTCCTGACGGGTCTCCCTTCTTACGTTTCGCTTTCTCCCAGTCCTTCTTCATTTTTCCCGGGGAGGGGCTTATTGCCATTAACAGACAGACTCACGGTTGATGTAGTAATAGTATAATGTAGCGATTTTCTTTATTCTAAACGATTTTTTAATTGCTCTCAGATAAAACCTTTGTTCTTGGCGTGATATCCACTACCCTCTTGTTTTACTCAAATTAGAAATCCCAATTAGAAAAATGCACAACTTAATTGTTTGTTTTTATTTGTGTGTATATTTGTTGGTAGATGAAACTATACGTTTTAAAATTTTTTATTTAGTTTTTTTATTGTTGAAAGTATTATAGATGCCCCCCCATTGACCCCCTCCTCCCCGTTCCCACCCTCATCCTGCTTTCCCTAAACTGTTGTCTGTGTCCATTGGTTGTGCAAATATGCATGCAAGTTCTTTGGTTTATCTCTTCCCACTTCCCCACCCCCTTTTTGCAAGGTGTAACAGCCAGGGAGATCTTTCAAAACATCTAAATCAGATCATGTCATTTCCTCATTCATACCTTTTATTTTTTATGGCCTTCCTATTGCAACTTAAATAAAAACCAAATGATTTCCTGAGGTCCACAGGGGCCTGCCTACCTCACCAGCCCCTTCTTGTGTCGCTCTCTCGCTCACTGCGTCCCAACCACAGTGACCTTTTCCCATTTCACCCACTTCTCACCCCACAGCCTGGGCACCTGCTATTCCCACTGCCTGGGATGCTCTTCTTCCCATCCGTTAGCTGGTTGGTATCTTCTCATCATTTAGGCTTTAGCGTAGGTATTACTTGCTCTAAGGGGTCGCTCCTTCACCGGGGTCCACTCTGTGGGAGGGTTCCGGTGACTCTCTCACAACCTCTCGTTTTTCTCTCGGTTTAGAGTTGTGTGTGCCTCTGCAGCTGAGCCGGTGTAAGCATTGTCTCCCCGCTAACCCGGAGCTCCCTTGGGACTGGAGTCGCGTGGTCTCCTTTCCCCTCTGTCTCCAGAGCTTGACACAGTGCCTGGCACACAGTGGGTCCTACAGATGTGTACAAGAATCATTTCAGCACGTTGCGCTGGCCAGTGTGGCTCCATGGTGAGAGTGTCTGCCCTCCCATGGAGGGATCACAATTTCAATTCCAGGTCAAGGGCACATACCTGGGTTGCAGGTCCAAACTCCAGCCCTGGTCTGGGTTCGTGCAGGAGACAGCCAATTGATGTGTCTCTCTCACATTGATGTTCCCCTCTCTCTCTTTCTCCCTCCTCCCACCCCCTCTCTAAAAATCAATGGAAAAAATATCCTCGGGTGAGGAAACACGCACACATACACACACACACAAAGAATCATTTCAACATATAAAAATAAATCGACCTTTTTAGTTTTTAAATCTTTAACTGCAAATAAGAAAAATGTGGGAAATTAAGAAAACTATTTTCTACGTTTTTTTCCACCATTGGAACTATTTTAGGAAGTGTATGCAGCTCTGTATGACCTCCCCAAAAGGAAAAGGGTGAAAGGTTTTAGAAATTAGCACGTGGTTACTGTATGATCTGGGGCTGTTTTTAAGACAGCGATACATCTTTAAACTGGAAATCCTGAGGTATGAAAATGGACTGCTCTTCTTACATATTTAGGGCTCAGGTCACTAAGATGTTGGAATTCTTGGCTCCGCTCTTTAAACCTATTACAAAGATCACATTAGAATTCATTTTAATAGACTTTGTAAGCACAGTATCCAATCTCATATGATCACGCTGGGCTCTTTCATTATGAGAATCACAGGAAGCAGAGCCAAAGGCTGCGGAGCAGGCATCGGTGTCCCAAGGCTGGGCCAGTGCCAGCTCCCTTGTTTATGGAGTATTCTCTCCACTTTTATCTGTGCTGTGCAATTGGTGTTGACTTTTGAGAAACTCCTGCTTTGCCCCCATCTCCCAGTTGGGGAAAAAACAAAAACAAAAACTGTGGTAATGACATCTGGCCGGGAAACAAGGGATCAAAGCAGCAGAAGGAAAGAACAAAGGTGAAGCCTTGTTTCATGCATAGTTTGGGACCCGTGTGTCAGATCTGTTAGAGGGAAGTGTGTTACACTTTTTTGGGGTCACCATTCCTTTATCCCCTGGAAATGCCCATCAACTGAAACTGTTTATTTTTTTTGCCATTGCCTGCTGGTGTTGGGCCTACTTAGCATTGAGCAAAATGTGTGTGTGTGTGTGTTTTTAATATTCACCCTGAGGATATTTTTCCATTTATCTTCAGATAGAGTGGGAACGAGGGGGGAGGGGGGGGAGAGAGAGAGAGAGAGAGAGAGAGCGAGAGAGAGAGAAAGGGAGAAAGAGAGAGAAAAACATTGACGTCGACTGGTTGCCTCCCACACGACCCCAACCAGGGCTGAGGATGAACCGCAACCGAGGTATGTGCCAGAATCGAACCTGCGACTCATTGGTCTGGGGGTCTGCACTCTAACCGCTGAGCCTAACCGGCCAGGGCCAGCAAAATGTCTTTTTGACTTGATAGGTCTTTAGGAATAAATGCTGTTCATCCAAATTAAGGTAAAATCTGTGATATTATTATGTTTCATTTGTGTTTTGTTTTTTCTTGAAGAAGGAGGCAGTCATTTTTGGAAACTTTCCCCCAACTTGTAGGTATAGCACTTGAGGAGTTTCTAAGCATTGTGAGGAGGAAGAAGGAAGCTCAGCTGTACTGGAATGAAATGAGACACATCTTCACAGCTTTTGACAGGCACTGTAAGTCTCTTTAAAGTGTTTTGAAATTAAAAATTGCTATTAAAGAAGCTGTGAATTGGAGCATATACTCAGTACATCAAATAAATAAGCTTGGAAGTTTATTATATTGTTCATTAGCTATCACCTTAGATGTTGGTGTGGATTTTTTTCCTCCATCATGATTTTAAATTTTTGACGTTTACCCTGGATGAAATAATGTTAATAGTTTTATAATTGTACTTACGATTATAATCAGGACAACCAAAGGGCTGGCCACGTAGGGTATAGGTCATGAGCCACCTGTGGATCTGTGGTGTCTCCTCCTGCGCTGGCCCACACATTACTGGAGGAATTGTTTTCCCACACCAGATGTGGCTGAGCGGAGTGACCTCAGACCCCCTGTACCCCACGCATCTTACACAGGATGAAAATGCTCTGGAGTCCAGGTTCAATATATTGGTGGCTGTTATGGTTATCCTCTCAATATGATTATAGTATAGTTCTAAAACCAAGCTAGAAGAAAAGTACATTTTGAAGACTACATTGTTTTGGCAATTTACGACGACTTGAAGCCAAAGGCTGTGATTGCAGTGTGCCTCTCTATGGTCCTTCCCCTGGGGCTCAGAGAATCCGCGATTGATAGGGCTGGAAGTGGCCTTCCGGACCACCCGGGACCGCACCAAAGGGGCGTGTCGCTGGATCCTTAATTCTTCCTCTGAGCCAATCTCAGATTGCCTCACCTGTAAAATCAACCACAAATTACTGCTCTTCTCCTAATATGTTAAAAGTGTCACGCAAGTTTTATGGCTGAAATAACAGTGCATAGGGTTAATAAAGGTAAGTGAACATTTTACATTTTGTTTTCAAATAGATCGTGGATATTTAACCTTGGAAGATTTCCAAAAAGCATTCAAACAGGTGGCTCCCAAGTTACCAGAAAGGATTGTTCTCGAGGTTTTCAGGTAAGGCACCAAGATCTTCATGTCCACTTTTACGAGTTTTCAGCTTTATGGAAAACACCTCTTTATGCTGACTTTTCACTAACGATCATTTTCATCTCACAGTATATTGTCATGATCCAGGAGAGAAATTATTTATAGTTAGCTATTAATGCACCGATACCCTCGATAGCAGGTGGGTGTTTGCCCACCTGGGAGGTGCCTAAGAACATTTGGTAGGGGTGGGAGAGGAACAGGAAGAAAGTAGAACTTATTTGTGTATTTATGTATCAACCCGATACCAGGCAGCTTTAGCATTTAACGTGGATGCCGGTGTTCTCCCGTGGGCTGCATTTCGTCAGACGCAGCCCACTCGCGGTTCTTGAGTTGTCGGAGAGCAGAGTTGGCGTTGCTTCTTGGTGGCCCCTCATCCCAGTGCGTGTGTGCCTGATAGAGTGTTGTCTTTACGAACTCATGCGGACACAATGGGCACGTGGCTTCAAAGCAGTTTCTGTTAGTAAACTGCAGACTGAAGGTCACGGGCTGACAACGAGGACATGGTGGAGCTGCCTCTTCTCTGACCGCTCATGTGAGCTCTTCATCAGCCTGTCACCAGGTGGGTTAGTGAGGACTCCGTGCAGCAGCAGGAGCCAGCAAACCCTTAATAACGCAGCTGAGGAGAGACAGCGATGTGCTTCTCTCTGTCGTAAACATGGGCAGTCCAGGGCCGATGTGATGGCAACAGAATTGTGAAGGACCAGGTTCCCTTTTTCTTGTTGTTCTGGCTGCCTCCACACCTGACTCCTCCCTCTTGCTTCAAGGACTGCTGACATTTCAGCCATCGGACTTGGGTTCCAGCGAGGCAGGAGGAAAGGGAACAGAAGGTATGTCCCTGTGACCAACACTGAGTTCCAGGGCCATGTGGACAATGTCTTCATGTGCCCTGAGTTTCTGACACTGAAGGAGAGAATGGACATTGAGGGGGGGGCATCTGGCAGGTGTTCCCATTTGGGATAAAAATAATTTAATGAAATCTGACCAGAAGTCAGCCCTGCCCATTAGAAATTATCAAGTAGGTTGTTGGAAATAGGATTTGCACTCACTGTTATTGACAGTGACATGTATGAAATTCTCTTGCTGCGTCAGTCACAAGCCAGTCATGCAAACTCCTGAAGGAGAGCGAAGCAGTTAAAGGCACATGCAGACAGCGCCACAGGACAGCATTGCTTAGTTGACTGTGGAACCCCAAGTTCTTTAAACCATAATAGCATCTTTGTACACTCCGTGATGAGATGAGTAATGAATGTCAGTGTATTTCTACCACACGGGTGATTTTAACAAAAGAACAAAGAATTGTTACTTTATTTTCCTTTTACTAAAAGACACGTGTCCAAATTTGCTGACCTTTAAGTGTTAAGTCATTTCAGGAGGAGCTACCTCATAGACATTTCTGAACATTGCACTTAAATATAGCCCTTCACGATAGAGGAAATGTTTTAACCACGAGTGAGCAAGTATCTGCTTCTCCAAAGGAACCTGTGCTACCCAGAGAACATTTTTTGGAAATGGGTACTTGGAAATGTGATTAATAATAATAATGCATGTCACCTATTAAAACCTTTCACATCTGCATGTTTAATAAGTTGAAAATGGAATGTCCTAATCTGGCGAAAAAGAAAATCTTACAAAGTTTCATTGGTTTTAGAACACAGTTTTTAAAATTAAAAATTTGATAGCTTTCGAGAGCAACAAATGTCAGGAAAGATGAGCATTTACTTGCTGAATGTCAGTTAGCAGTAACAAAATAATTTTTTAAAAAAATCTAAACCTTTTCCTTATCGGGGGATGAAATAAAAAACCGAGGGACTCTGTGCCATGATGCCCCTTCCCCATTCATATCTGCATATCTTCCCTGAGATTCTCTGACAACCATTCACATCAAGTATTAAAAAAAATTGCTCAATCACAAAGGACTAAACTGAGATGTTCAGAAATAATAAAGTATATTAAATCATGTTCTTGATAAATATGAATAATTTCTGGTGACAGCGGAAAGTCATTTGACATTAACATATAAAATATTTGCATCTTCAATTCTTTAGAATGTCTACATTATGTTTTACAATGTACATAATATAGTAACACAGTAGCACATGCACATATAACCTATAAATAAATGTATTCATAGGCCCACACACTTTATGTTTCCCAGGATTATGTGATCAAAGCAGTTTGGGGACCACTGCAACACACAGCCAAACAAGGCATTTTAATTCATGGAATATGCCCTGTTTAAACTCTCCTTTGTGTTACTTTTTATAGCACTATGATCCCTACGCCAGAATAAATGATGCATAAGTATTAAATGAAGTCATGAAACCAAAAGAGGAGAGAAAAATATTTCCTCCAAATGTAAATCAGAGCAAGCTAAAGAAAAGGGGTGTCTAGCTTGTACATATCTATCTGTTTCGGTGGTGCAAACAATGTTCAAGGATAAGGAAAAGAAAACCAATGATGCAAGATTACATAATATTTCTAAGATGAGACACTTGCTTTTTGAGAAGCTGGTATCTGAAGACCACTAAAAGAAGGCAACTTAGAGGGAGACTTCTAATTACAGCAGAGTCATCTGCTTTTTTTTTTAAAAAAAATATGTTTTTATTGATTTTTTTTTTAGAGAAAGAGGAAGGGGGGTGAGAGAGAGAGAGAGAGAGAGAGAGAGAGAGAGAGAGAGAAACACCTATGTGAGAGAGAGACATCGATCAGCTGCCTCCTGCACGCCCCCTACTGGATATCAAGCCCGCAACCCGCAACCTGGGCATGTGCCCTGACTGGGATTGGAACCAGGACCTCTCAGTCCATGGGACAATGCTCACTCCACTGAGCCACACCAGCCAGGCTCATCTGTGCTTTTAACGACTGGAGCAGTTTTCATAATCTTCACTTCATTGATTGCCAGATTCTTCTCAAAGAAACTTCTAAAGATTACGAGCAGTCTCTTTCAGAAGGACTTGCCCATATCATTTTACGAGCTAAACCAACAAAGCACAGCAATAAAGCCAACCAAACAACCAAATGAACAATTCATAAAGACAGTCTTGAGCATAAGGCATCAGAGAATCATTTCACTTTATAACTTGATAGAAACACTGATGTGTCATTGATTAAACCTGAGGGCATTCCAAGGACCAAATGAGAGACTTTTATAAGGTTTGTGAAGTGTTGCCTAACTACTCTGGTTTTATCTCAGTGATTTTTATCATGAATAAAAGCAGTATCTTTTTAAATATATATAGTCAGGGTTCATAACAGTCACATTCTGTTCTGCAATCATAATTTCTTTCATTTTAATGTTACTTCTATAGTTAAATGGATTCAGAGCTCACCTCCAGGCCTTGTGCCATCATTTCTGTTCAGCTGAAGTTAATCCTCTAATAGAGATCATACGTACTATCTTCCCTGGTGTCTTTCATGTTTAAAAATGTTTATCTGGGCCATTGTCCTTGAATAAAAGTATATAACTTTTTCTCGTCACTTTCTCTTTATTTCTTTTGTCATTTGGTAACCATTTATTTATTTATTTCAAATTTATTTTTATTATTTTGTTTTGGTATGTGCCCCTAGCGGGAACTGAACCCGGGACTCTCTGGTCCGCAGGCTGACGCTCCAACCGCTGAGCCAAACCAGTCAGGGCTGTTTTTATTATTGAAAGTATTATAGCTGTTCCCCGTTTATCCCCCCATTGACCTCCTCCTCCCACCCCCCCCTTCACCACACTGTCATTGGTTATGTAACATTTTTTCCATCAGTTTGTTTTTCTTTGCTTCTCTTGGAAGTCCTGTTTCATTTCCTTGTTTTGCTTGCATCTCTTCGTAAATCTTCAGCAATGTCCATTCTCCCTTGTGCTGCATCCAGTATGGCACTCCCCCTACCCCCGCGCCACGATTTATTTTTTGCTTACATTTCTTTCTTGAACTGTATCTGCTGATGTTTCATTTCCTTTTGTTATTTTGCTATTTTATATCTCCCCTAAGCTTTTCTGTATCTACTTTCAATTCTTGTTTTATGGAGGTGCTGGCTTTATTGGGAGAAACAATGAGTTTTGAGATTTTATTTTTAATGGATGATTGCTTGGGGGCTGCTATTATAGCTTTTTAAGTATAAATTAAGGAGAACAAGTTTTCTACTGAAGGAAGGGTTTTTGGGAACAAGTTACTTTCTTAAACCAAGAGATAATGATATCTTGTGTGAAAAACAAAAACAAAAATTGGTACTAGTTTATTATTTCTAAGACATAAAATGTTTAATATTTAGACTTCAAAATTTGAGATTCCTTTCAGTGTTTACAACATAATTTCCACTTGGAGCTGATAATCATGATTTGTATATTTGTGTTCTAAAATAACTGAGTTGTTTGTGTAACTAAAATGACATATTTTTACCTACCACAAATGGCAGAAGTTCAAGAGGTACGAGAACTGATAATACTGTTTATACAATAGAATTAATGTGAGATGATAGGCTGTTTCTAGCACAAAAAGTTTAAAACAAACAAACAAAAATCCCTTTAGTGCTTTTTTTTTTTTTTTTAATTCAAACTCTTTAGTGACTCTATTGGGTCAAGTTAAAAGTATTTAACCTGGCTGTCCGACATCTGGTCACCTTTCTAAACTCCTGTGTTTTCCTTGGCCATGTGCTCGTACCTTTGAATGTGTGACGTGTATTTAAACTTGACCCTATTTCCCTTCCGTCAGTGCCTTTTCTTTACTCCTTACCTGTCCAAGTGAGACCCATCTTTTCAAGGTTCTGCCCAATGAAACCTTTTTCCCCTCTTTATGTTGAACATTCTTGTCTCCTTTCTCTAAATTTTGATTGTGCTTATGGTTGTGTAATTTTTTTTTTCTAATCACTTACCTGATAAAAAAAAAAATACAGTGGTTAGTGTGGCTCAGTGGTTGAGCGTTGACCCATGCACCAAGAGGTCACCAGTTCAATTCCCGGTCAGGATACATGCCCAGGTTGTGGGCCTGATCCCCAGTAGGGGGCGTGCAGGAGGTGGCCAACAGATGTTCTTTCACATCGATGTTTTTATCTCTCTCTCCCTCTCACCTCCTCTCTCTCTGTCTCTGAAATCAGTAGAGAAAAAAAACTTGCCCTGGCTAGTTTGGCTCAGCGGTTAGAGCGTCAGCCTGCAGTCCAGAGAGACCCGAGTTCGGTTCCTGCTAAGGGCATGTACCTCGGTTGCAGTTTGTCCCCAGCCCTGGTTGGGTCGTGCAGGAGGCAGCCACTTGATGTGTCCCTTTCATGTCGACGTTTCTCTCTCTCTCCCTCCCACTCTAAAAAAAAAAAAAAAAATACAGTGGTTAGGTTATCTCCATAAATGACTACAATCTCCTTAAATTTCTGAGTTTATCTACACCTTCCACTGTTCCCAGCCTATTGCTTTAGGCGTCCCAGTTACTTAGTAAATAAGGGTTGGTGCACTGTCACTCGAAATACCCAGTGACAGTAAAATTCTCATGTAGAATTTCCTTTCTGGATTAATTGGCTTCTTATAAACCAAGAGAGAGGACATGAAGATGCAGTCAGGAGCTTTATAACCACATGTGGCTTTGCTTTTCACTTTTCTCTTTTTATGTGTGATTTTCATATGCTCATTGCTGATGGCCCCCTTTTGCTTTATTTTGGGGACATTTCCCACTCGTGATTTAGCCTCTGCTGTCAGCAGGAAGCTGGCTTCATGTTTTTCTTGACTTTGCCCTCCAGCAGCACCCTTTTGGTATCCTGGCTGGCATTTTTCTCTGCATGGATGTTTGTTTTTCCACACCCAGGAGCCTTCTCCGTCACATCGTAAGCACCGAGATGTGCACGTTCCCACCACCCATCCACTGGCAGAAAGCTCTGGGAATCTTCTGCTTCCAGCCATGAGATGAAACGTGGGTGTGCGGAGAGCCCGCTCCCTGACCTGCCGAGCGAGGTTCTGGGCGCACAGGCGGATTGTCAGATACCCAGGCCATGTGGAAATACCGAGGCACCGCGTGCCCTCCGGTTATGACAGGAGACATTCCAAGTTGTAGCTGACATTTTTGGTGTAAGAATTCCACTCTTCATGTTACACGGGAAAGGTCAAAACACACAGAACATACACTTCTCCTTTTTGGGGTATTAAAAATTGGTGGAGAGCCCTGGCCGGTTTGGCTCAGCGGTTGGAGCGTCGGCCTGTGGTCCAGAGAGACCCGGGTTCGGTTCCCACTAAGGGCGCGTACCTCAGTTGCAGTTTGTCCCCGGCCCTGGTTGGTTGTGCGGGTGGCAGCCACTCGATGTGTCCCTTTCACATCGATCTCTCTCTCTCCCTCTTTCTCTCTCCTACTCTATCTGAACAAAAAATGAAAAAATGTCCTCAGATGAGGATAAAAAAAAAATTGGCAGACAGTAAGAGCAGCATGGCTCGTTGACGAGCACGCTCCAGTGTCCGGAGTGTCGGGGTGGGGCCTTTGGCGTTTCAATGGGATGATGGACATTCTCTTGGCAGAAAGATCATATGTGCCATACCTCGGAGCCATTATAAAGGGAGGGATTGTCATGAGCTTGGGTAAAACAAACCAACAGACTCTTCTGCTCTGCTGAAGGGAAGAGTCTTACGGAGCCGGAGCCGAGGGTCCCAGAGCAAAGTGATTTAAGGTAGCATTTGCACATCGTCTGCATCTCTTTTGAAGTGTTATTCCTCCTTGCACTCTTTAAGTTTCTATGACTCCTTCCTGCCTGAAGCCGACTTGTTGAATATCTTTTTCTCAGACAAGCTCTAACAACAGGATCTCCCAGTCATCATTTTGTGCATCAGATTGATTCTCTTATCAGTGTAGTCATGTGACCTCAACAAGCTCGCAATTGTTTTAGTGAGGGCCTGCTTTGGTGAGTGTGACTTTTGATCTGTAAGTGTCTACATGCTCCTGCATATGGAAAAATATAAGGAAAGACAAGAAATCCTGTCTTGTTCTTTGTAGCCGTACGTAGCTGTCACCAGCTACGCGGTGTGAGTGTGATGGCCAGAGGAGACTTCTTGAGTTTCCAATTTTTATTTCATGAATTTATGTATTTCCTTTGCAATGGTAATGCCTTAGTTTTCATTTCAGCTGTTTTGTTTCAAAATGTTATTGAAATCCTCTTTTCTACTTATCCTTTTGCATGTGATCACTTTGAGGGGGTATGTGTGTAAGCTTTTCAAGATGACCTCAGAATTTCCCCTCTCAGGGACTTTCACATGTAATATATTAAATGAAACTGTACTTGACAAATCCAGCTATAGGAACAATGAGAGTCGAATCATTTTAAGAAAATGTTTATTTTTCAGAGGGTTCTTAGTTCATTTTGCTCCATGGACAAAAATGACATCTTTGCATTTGGGGATCATCCTTTTACCGGCGCAAACTTGGGAACTGGTGATGCAGGAATTAAAGCTCAGAAACTGGGCCAGAAAACAAGTGGAGAAGAGTAATGACTTTGTCCCATAGATTTCAGACAGAATGTGTTATTTTGATTTCTTCAGCGAAACTGACTTAGGTCCTGTTTAAAGGATATATTATTTAACCTCGTTCATGTTCAGGATGTCCAGAAACTGTAGTCCTCGCTCATGTGAAACCCACCCAGGGGAAAATTCTACTCGTCGTTCAAGGCCCAGATGTTAAGATATTTTTCTTGAAAGCTGGCCCTATGTTATACCCTGCCTGCCACCTCCCAAACCCCTAAAAGAGAAATAGACTCCAGCTTCTGCTTTAACCTCCGAATCTATCATAAATATCTTTGTTATGCTTATACATAGTTATTGGTGTACACGTATTATTTGCAGTATTAGGACGTGAGCTCCATGTGAGCCGGGCACACTAGGGTGTTCATCATCCTGCTCCTGACAGCACGACTTTGTACATACGTGTTGAATTGATGACTACATTTTATGTAAATGAATGGTTGATGGAGTGAACATGCTTTTTATTATGTATTTGTCTTTGGCTCTCCAAACACCACACGGATGCCCCGTTAAGGTGCAGTGAGCCCAGGCCGGGAATTGGGAGATTTCAGTTCTAGTTCCAGCTCCCCCCCTTACCTGGCTTCCCACAAGTCACCGAACCTCTCTGTTCTGCATTCTCCTCGTCTCAGAAATGAGGGTGTCATCTTATATGATCTGGCAGGCTTCTTCCGGCTCCGAAACTCACTGATGGGGCTATCTATCATGGAGAGTGGCCTGGCAGTCTCCTTTATTTTCTCTGTGGATCACAGATATTATTCAGAATCCACCCCAGCATGAATACAGATGTGGTCTGTCAGTGTTGCAAAGCGTGCTCTCAAGAGGAAATTACTGGGTTTGACAGCCACCCAACCCAGGGTTTAGTTTTTGAGATGTCAATATAACAAGTGTTATGGCCAATGTATCCAGTTTCTCATCTACATATGTGGTTGAATGCGCTGTTCTGGCTGTAATAGCATGAGAGCTGTTTTTCTTTTAATCCGACTGTCACATAAGATATTGCTGCCATGGCTTCTTTCTTATGACCTCATGTTGCTAACCCTTTCAGTCATCCTTGAAGTTATTAATAGCCGCACATCATGAATGTATTCATGCCATTTTCCTTTATAGAAAAAGGAATCTATTTCTTATGTTTTTCTTTTGTAGTCAATAAGGTAACTTCTGGGTGAAAATTTTGATGATGTTGTGTGTTGTATTTATAAAATAAGAAAAACTTGTCCTTAATATAAGAACTTTCTATTTCAGATGAGATAGTGAAATTAACATTGTTTTAAGATGTCAAGAAAAAAATAGGGTCAGAGTGAAGAATTACACTTCAGAGTTTTGGTTATTCTCCAAACATATAGCCTAAAATCAGAACCAAAGATTTCCGGTTCTGTTTTTATGTGTGACATACTGAACTGTGGTTTTGCTACCTTGTCTTGTCTACCTGCCTCCTATCTAGTCACTCTCCGCCAGCAGGCTACCTTGAACAGACACGTTGTCATTCAAAGAGTGCTCCAAAGCCATTTATTTTCAGATAGAGTGGGAGGGAGAGATAGAGAGAGAGAGAAACATCAATGTGAGAGAGACACATAGACTGGTTGCCTCCTGCACGACCCCATCCAGGGCCGGGGACCAAACTGCAACTGAGGTACGTGCCCTTGACCGGAATCGAACCTGCAACTCTTTGGTCCACGGGCCAATGCTCTGCCACTGAGCCAAACCAGCCAGGGCCCTTCTTACTTCTTTTAACAGTAGATGTCCTGAGTAGGAACTCTGCCTTTTTATCCCCACACACCTGGCATAAACATAAGGAAGCAAGACATGTTTTCTCTGCCCAGAAATGCTCCTGATAAACCAGTTGTGTAATTATATAGCTTTCCCTTGTTCATATGAATTGGTTTGGTTTGGATTGTTATACTGGAGATTTCACTTGGTTATCTGTAATATAAACAAAAGGAACTGTTTACAAAAAACGTACAAAGGGGAAGCTGATGTAACATTTTTATCACATGAAACTGTAGCAGCCTCCCAGTGCGGTTGCTTTGATGGGAAGCCATGTGTTATGCATGTTGCCTTTGGAAGTCTATCACAGTTGCAAAGTATTTTACCAAATACACCAGAAAAGCAAATTATATTTAAAATCAGTAAGTGGGGTTTTATCATTTTAACAGGGGGAGAGTGCCAACCTGAATTCCTGGTTGTCTCTTTCTGAGGCAGGATTATGCTTTGATTCACTTGGAACACCCTTTTCATCGGCAGCTGTGAGTTCAGCATTGTGTTTTCTCATTTCCAGCTTGCTAACATTATCTGCTTGTCTCCCCTCCTCGGTTGCAACCTGCTGCTGGAGAAAATCAGGGGTGAAATAGTAATTAAATATACTACAGACTTCACGTGGCGCCTACTGGTTCATGCTCTTTCGCTTGCCTCTGCCTGTCACCAGGAGAGACACGACAAGCACTCAGACTAATAACCTTTACCTTTTCCCACCTCTCTCTCCTGCCCATCACTCACCTCTGTGCCTCTCCCCCTCATGGGACTTAGAATTTCACAAGCCCAGAATCGGTTACTGGTGGCTACCCATGGCTTCTGGACTCTTCATGGTGGACCCCATCGTTCTTCTTCCTGTTGTACCCTCCCCACCTCTATTCTCCTGGACTGTGACTAAGCCCCAAGTATCTTTTTTTTTTCTTTATTGATTTTAGAGAGAGAGGAAGGGAGAAGTAGGGAGAGATAGAAACATCAATGAGAGAGAACATCGATTGGCCACCTCCTGCATGCCCCCACTGGGGATCGGGCCCACAACCTGGGCATGTGCCCTGACCAGAAATCAAACTGGCGACCTCTTGGTGCATGGGTCAACGTTTAACCACTGAGCCACACCAACCGGGCACCCCAGGTATCTTTATACCACTTTCCCCTCCTTGTCTTTACTATAAGCCAGACTTCAGGCTGTGCCTGTGTCTAAAGGTTCCACCTTCCGCCCGCAATCCTGTACTACAGGCCCGAGCTTTTAAATGGGCTCTGGTACTTGTATGTGCTCTGTGCCAGTCTAGATCTGGAGTGAGCGTACCTTTCTGCAGTGCATCTACCTCCTCCCCCAGACACACACACCATAAGCAATTTCTCTCTCCTCCTCTCATCAAGAGTAATGTCAGGCTCACAGATCTGTGAGCTCTGTGTCTACCTTTTTGGATCCTATTTAGATCCCCTGCTGCCAGCGTTGATCCTCTGACTGCCTGTCCCAGAATGGGACCAACCTCTCAATTCAGGCAGAAATTATTGTGCCTCCTTGACCAAAGCCTTGGGACCGCCCGAGTCCATCTTCTGTACACAGTTCCCTGGCTCTGGTCCCGTGCAATTCTGAACGCGTTCCTTTCAGTGCTGCGATCAGGTGTACCTGTCACTTGAGTCATGCCATACCCTGTTGCCATCCAGGAGAACTTCCACTCGCCTATCCTTGATTCCCTATTTCAGGGCTGGCAGATAGTTGGCATGTCACTGTCTCCTCCTATACCTGTGGCCTACACTCTTCTGATGAGCCTCAGCATCCTTCTCGGAATCACGCCCCAAGTCAGTTCATTAGTTTTGCTGCACACGATGAGATTCACTCGCTGTCTCTTACGGTTGTACCAAACCTTTCCCCCCGCTGTGCACTGCACCTGACCTTGCCTTCTGCTTCGTGGACAGGATGATGGCCTCTGCCTAGGTTCCCTTTACCAGCTCCTTTGATGTAACAATACCACTGCCTGGTAACAATGGTACAGTAGATGGAATTTACAATTATAAACTGTCTAAACACACTTAGCATTCAGTGTCATTCGGGAATCCTGTTAAAGAATGTATTTCGGAAGAAAACAAGTTACAAAAACACTTGTCTTAACCTAAGTTGTCTTATTGTTAGGGTTTCTGGTAATCCATTTGCGATTTCAAGTAGAAATCTTCTCTCGCTTGGAGATGGTATTTTGAGGCTCTCATCCAGGGAGAGGAGAGGAATCCAAGAAGAGTCTCACACTTGTTCCCTTTTCGCAGAAATTCAACTGTTTGATGGAGAGAGAATTCAGTGAATACATCATGCATGAATGAGTGAATGAATAAATAAATGAGCAAAGGAATAGAAGGAGGTTGATCAAAGTGTGCGTGTTCAAATTATGTGTTAACTTGGGTAGAGCAACTGCGTCCTTAGTTTCATCTGGTCCAATTACAATTGTCGTCTTTACTGGGTTTTCAATGGCAGATTTAGACTCTGAGGCTTTAAAAAAATATGAACTTGACCACACATTTGTATAGAGATTTAAACTGCTATCATCATAAAATTATTACAGGGGTTTTATACTCTGTGGGAAAACTTTTTAACAGAACCCTGCCATCAGGGTCAAATTCACTTAACTAGATGGAACCTTTTTCTTTTTCTCTTGTACACTGTCCAGTAGAGAAATTTCTGCAAATTTTTATAGTGTGGTGTCATTCATTCTGCTGGTTACAAATTTGTCATGACAACAAGTAGCTGGATGTACTTTTCATAGACAACTTGTATCCACAAATTGGTTGTTTGAGGGGAAAAAAACTGGACTTCTTCAGGAATACTTATGTTCACAGATTGATTTATTGTACAGAGATCATATTTGAACCCCCAGGGCTCAGTTATGCGGTATGCTGCCATCCATGGCTAGATATGGTTCAATTAAATAGGGAGGAAGGAAAATGGAAACATACAGCCACATCTCAGAAGGCAGAATCCATTTTGAGTCAGGAGTCTTGGTGGGAAAAAGCTCAAAATTCCTTAATGTGAAATTACCTTCTCATTTCTATTTCCAATTAAAGTAATGTCTGATATAGACACTGTAGGCTAGCACAGTGTTCCATACCATTTACTTTGCTTTCTTTCTCTTAGTTTCTAATTTTCATTATAGTTCTTAGTCTTTGCTTTTGGAGTGTGAGCTTATGGTAGAATAAATCAAATTAGCTTTAGTGGGTAGATTTCGTTTTCTCTAATGACTTACTAATCGAAATATACCTTCTTATATGAAAAAGCCCAAGTGGATTGTTATTTATTTGACTGACAAGGAAAGTCATGTCTAATTTTATTTAGAGACGGAAATAAATTACTTTGCTATAAATTAAATGTGAAATGAATGTAGGATCCTTTCTTAATGAACAAAAGCAGGGGAGCCAGGCAAATGTGTAGTAGATCTCTTCCACCAGTTGGTGGCGCTAAAAACTCTGATAAGACATTAATTGGACGGAGAGGAAGTTCACCTGGAGCCTTTCCCAATAAATGTTATCTTATTTGTTTTCGAAAAATTAGTACCAAAAGTATATGCCCAAATTATCGCATCTCCTAAGCTTAGGAACCGGACCGAATCTCTTCGATGGACAGCCGAATACATTTCTAGTAAACTGTGAGGGTGTCATTGGCTCTCATAGGGTTCCCATTCTGGAAACTGCACGTTGTGTAACATCCGGCTCCATCTCGGAAATGGCCTTTGAGGCTGCGGCCTGGGGCTCGGAGGTGTGGCACTAACCTGTTCCTGGCCCTATTTCAGTGCCGGATTTAGACTGAAGAAATATTGATTCATGTTAGTATTACTATTTTTTTTTTTTTTTTTTACTACAAATGTGCTTCTCAGGGGTTAGGTTGGTTTGTTAAGCCCTTCTTGGCCTTTTGTGTTTTTGTGCCTGAGGAGTCCAGTAGCGCAGTGGACTGTTGCCTGGATGTCCTGGGAGACAGTCACAAGCCTCGGAGACAGGGGAGCAGGTTTTGAATTTCCCTACATATTTCATAACCATCTCTTAGTCACACATAAATTCTTTACAGCTCAGTTGTCCCAACTTATAAAACGGGAACAGTAACAACTTCTTCCAGAGTTGGTGTAAGCATTAAACAAGATACGCAGTGCTCTTTGGATGTTGTTTACCCTCTACTCCCTTGTTTGAAGCAGAGACTCTGCTCAGTTATTTATTTATTTTTTCATCCTTACCCGAGGATATGTTCTTATTGGTTTTAGAGAGAGACCGGGGGGGGGGGGAGGGGGGCAGAAACATCATGTGAGAGAGAAACATCAATCGGTTGCCTCCGGTACACACCCCAACCAAGGATCAAACCGGGTATGTGCCTTGACCGGGAATCGAGCCTTCGGTACATGGGATGATGCTCCAACCAACCGAGTCACAGCAGCCAGGGCAGTGGCCCAGTTATTTTTGAGCCCACACTGTACCCCTAGACATGGGCAGGGCCTTGGGACAATGCCTCATGCTCTTCTAGTGAAAAGGTCTTTCTAGGTTGTAAACTTCCACAAAGATTTTGTGAAGACTCACAAAGAGGTACCAAGCTATAAATGATTTTCAGGTCTCTGCCTGTCTATCCTGGGGATGTTTATGTGTTGGTCTGAATCTGCCTAAACCTGTAAGATTGTGGAAGGGCCCGGCTTGTGTGGCTCAGTGGTTGAGTGTCGACCCTGCACCAAGAGGTGGCTGGTTTGATTCCCGGCCAGGGCACATGCCCAGGTTGAGGGCCCGATCCCCAGTGGGGGGCGTGCAGGAGGCGGCCAATCCATGTTCTCTCTGGTTGGTGTTTCTCTCTCTCCTTTCCTCTCTCTCTAACATCAATAAAGAAAAAAGAAGATTGAGGAAGGCACCACAGGTTACTGAAAGGCACAGCAAAGGTGTTCCTCAGAGTTGGTTCACCCGTTGGTTTGTTCCACACACTTACTGAGCGTCACTATTCCGAAGGTGAAGTCCAGAGGCTCAGCCCGCCTCTGAGCACTGCCACTTCGAGCACGTGATGCTTCCCGCGCGGCAGAGTCGATGGGCAACCCTCAGCTCTGTCACAGGAAGACTGTTTGAATTATGTATTGTTTTATAAAATTATAAAAATCAGTGTAGTACGGCCTGTCAAAAAAATTTTTTAGAACTTTTAAAAACTCTTGTTTTTTAAAATTTTCCACAGCCTATTCTGTGCTTGGAAGGTTGAGACAAGTCCAAAGGAGGCTTTGATAGTAAAATCATAATGCTCTATTAATTAAGTGCTTTAGCCGGTATAGCATTTAAAATATAACAGTGTAAGGAATATAATTTTTGAGGAACAGCACAGTACCATCTTTGGTTAGATCTGATGGATAGATTTAGACCTCTGAGATTTAGAGATTCCAGAATCATGGACTCTGGTGGTGGCGGAGACTTGAGCCATCACAGCTGCCCTCTCTCCTGGAGTATAGCTCGGAAAATGGAGGCTTGGCGAACTTGACTTACCCACGGTTGCACAGACCTGGATCAAAACTGGGGTCCCCTGACCCCCAACCCAGTGCCCGTGCGTTATTTTTCCGTCCTAACTTCTACACCATGAGCCATTTTCAGTGTAAATAAAAACGAGTGTATGCTTGTTCAGCCTCAATAAACTTTCCTAGCAAGCACAGAGTATCATTTCTGCCCAGTTATCACAATGAAAACGCCGACTGTATCCAAGGCAGTTAATTAAGGACCGTCTCAGAGCAGAGCTAAGGGGAGGGCGCACTCCAGGCCCTGAACGGCAGTCCTCGGCCAGAGCAGCCGGGCGCCTGCATCGGTGCCCCACAGAAGCCAGGCAGGGTTTTCATTCAGCCTCTGCCTCGCCTGCTCCTCGTTTCTTGCTAGATGAATAGCATCCGTGCCGCAGGTGTATTAGTAATTTCTGAGTTTGTTCCCCACTAAAAGTGACCTCATTGTTTTGTGCTGCTTTTCCATAATTATACAGTAACAGGAAATAAACCGGCTCTGAGTACAGCCCACAGCAGAAATCTTGTGCTCTTTATGCAAGTTTGATTTATAGACGTGCACTGCAGAGCGGAGTGACTATGAAACATTCATCTTCCCATTGCTAGTTGCCATGGAAATCAAGTACACAGAGCAGTGTCATTCCGGTCCTGGTGATGCCTGCAGTAGTTTATTCCTTTGTTGTTCTCGTTTCTTAAGCAACTGCCCAGCATTCTTTCATCATTACAATTAATCGTGCACATGAGTTTTTAATCTTTTATCTCAAATAGAAAGCACTAAAAATGTTTGAGGAAAAATAGGGAGAATTTAAGTATTTCTGTGGCTTTAAATATGCATTTGTGATTTTTCCCCCCCTCAGTCCCATTGGAAAATAGGTCATGTAAAGAAAAAAAGCACATATCAATGTACAGAAATTTCAATAAAGAAAGCAATGTAAAATTTGAGTGAAAAAGCAATGCTATGCTAAGGAGATTTTTAGGAACTTGAGATTCTCAGGTCTCCCAGTGTTTGGAGCGAAATAACTTCGTTATTTTGGGTCCTGCCAACCATAACAAGCCCTAAACTGTGTCTTATCAACTCTCCTTTTGTTTTGTTTTGCTAGTCTCCTTAGGAGTTGAACAAACTCAGTATCTGCTGGATAGATATGGTAATATTAAAGAGTAGGGGTCCTTTTTCTTTTTAAAGGCTAATAAAGTTCAAGAATTTTTTACTGTATAAGTGAAAGGCATTCTTAGTCTTCCTAATTATTTTTAAAGAACCCATCTTATCCCAGTTTCACCGAGCCTAGTTCATCGTACATACCATGCCAACAATTGATAAGTACTTGTTGATTATCTGCCTCTTTTGTTGGGCTTCTGGCCAAGTCTGTTGGTTAAGAGAGCATGTTCTGGAATAACGGTCAGGGTCTAAATCTCTGCTCCTTTGCTTATTGGCTGTGATGTCTTTGAAAAGCTTCACCTTGGCTTCCTTATCTGTAGAGTGAGCAGCTCAAAGATTAAGGTAACAATGAGTGTTTGGAAAGGTTCTCAGGGATAATCCATACAAAGGGCCTAGCTCTGTGCGGCACAGAATGAGTACTCAGGCGGGGGCGGGGGCGGGGGCAGGAGACTGTTTTGGTGGTGGTGATGGTTATTACTACTAGGACTACTGCTCTGACTACTAGGACTACTCCAGGCCCAAACTGAGTGGGGAGCTGAGCTCTGACCCAGGAAGTGATGCCGCACCAAAGCCCCGGACCCTGTGCCCAGCATCCAGGTTCACAGGCCATTGCCCATGCTCTCTGTTCCACTCGGGCTACCTGGGCTCAGTTCATCCCTACACTTTAATACTAGGATCATAGCCTAGAGGGGTTTACACTGGTCTTCTGACTGCACACTGAGAGGAGAAGGCTGCTGCTAGTTTCTCACCTGTGACCTGGACTTGCTGCTTACAGATGGGGGTGCATGGGGAGGGAGTGGGCTGCCTGGACTTGTCTCACAAGGGGCAGGTTCTAGTGCTTGTCTGCAGCGGCCAGAATAACGTGATTGGCTGCCGCGCCCCCCCACCCCCACCCCAGTCACTCCGCAGTGGCGCAGCCTTCCTTCAGCCTTTCTGGGAGTGAACTTTTCCCGACTGGTGGCAGAAGGGTGCTTTGTTGAAATCCACTCTCCTTGGCAGTCCTCCAGGGCGCTCGGCAATGCCTAGTTATTGGATTTCGCTTTTCTTTCGTTAGCCTTGTAGCGTGTCTGTTTTGCTTGTGTGCAGTTCTTTCCCCCCCAAATTTTCATGTTTAAATTACTTTAACTTCCATTTCTATTTATTTTATTAGCTGGCTTCATAACATTGCTAAAAGTTGTTTGCTTTCAGCGATCACACAATGAGTCGCCTCAGCTCAATTTGTCTTGTTTTCCCCCCAAGTCTGAGCCACAGCCTGTGACCCGGGTGCCCTTTTGTTAAGGATGAAAACAAGATAGCCTTGATGGTTTCCCCTTTGCCACATCCCAATATTATACCTGTCTCCCCAGTTCTCTTTACTTAGTTCTTGGTTTCCCCTGTCCCTCATGTCAGCTCTAAAGAGAGAGTAGTGTACTTTCCTGAATGCTTGGGTTCTCCCTTCTCTGTCTTTCCTCTTGCTTCTCCCAACAAGATAAAAACTCTAGAGTCAGATTCTCCTGTCTTCCAAGTGAGCTCTTGACACTCAAAGTGACATCGGTACTGGGAAGACAGCTATATATATATATATATATTTTTTTTTTTTTCTATTTATCATCAGATAGAGTGGGAGGGAGGGAGAGAGAGACAGACAGAGAAACATTGATGTGATAGAGCCGCATCGGCTGGTTGCCTCCTGCACGGCCTGAGCAGGCCGGGGACAAACTGCAACAGAGATCCGTGCCCTTGACCGGAATCGAACCCGCGACTCATTGGTCCACGGGCCAACGCTCTAATCACTGAGCCAAACCAGCCAGGGCTTCTTCTTTTTTTAAAGTCAATTTATTATAGTGTGTTAAAAATACATAAATGGTGTAATAAAACCACTGAGGGTTGCCCTGGCCGGTGTGGTTGGGTGGTTAGAGCGTCGGCCTGTGGACCACTGAGTCCTGGGTTTGATTCCAGTCAAGGGCACATACCTCGGTTGTGGTTCGTCCCTGTCCCTGGTTGGGGTCATGCAGGAGGCAGCCAGTTGATGTGTCCCTCTCACATTGATGTTTCTCTCTCTCTCCCTCCCTCCCACTCTGTCTGCAGATAAATAGAAAAATGTATCCTTGGGTGAGGATTAAAAAAACAACAACACTGAGGGCAGAGGGCGATTTTCTATTTTCCTTGTATCGGCGGCTTCCTCAGCACCTGTTCACAACAGGCATGCACTATATTTATGTTCAATGCATGGGTAGGTTTTTATAATTTCGCATGAAGAACAACCATAATAGGGGAGGCTATGCATGTGGGGGGCAGGGAGAATATAAGAAATATCTGTACCTTCTCCATTTTGTTGTGAATCTTAAAAGGCTCTAAAAACAATAAAATCTTAGTGATAAAAAAAGGACCACGGAAGTCTTATAGAAACCCCCTCACCCAGAACAACATTCATTCCCTCATCACTCTTTTCCCTTACGAATACCTAAGACATCTATATTCTTGCGACTACATTGGACACACTGTGTGTGGCTTTCAAATCTGTGCCTAAAATTCAGACCCTCTCTAGATACTTGATAATGTTCTACACCCTCCCTGGACTTCTGACGGCATGTATCACCTCGTACGTAACATGCACCATACACGCGTGGCTCTTTGCCCCTACTCCCTGCAGGAGGCTCTCGGCCCTGTGCCTTCCTCCTCTCAGCCTTACCTCTTCCTTTGTGTTGGTGACAAATATTTGTTAGCATCTACTGCATTGCAGACACTGGGAAGATATGACAATAAACCAAACAGACCCTGCCCTGCCCTCTAGGAGTTTATAGTCTAGTCGGGGAAATAGTTAGAATCCAGGACAGTTAATCCTGCAAGGTGACCACAAAGCATTGTGGGAACATATGGGAAGGAGGCTAAGATAGGCTGGGGAGGGGGCACTGAGAAAGCGAGAGCCCGTGTGAGCCCTGAAGGGTGGAGATAGCCAGGCAGAGAGGGAGAGTGTGTTCGGGGCAAAGCGCCCCTGCAGAGTCCCCTGCAGTGTATAAAACAAACAGGAGAGCACTTCGGGTAACAGGGAGCTGTTCCATACAGCTAGTCTGCTGCTGAGTACCCGTGTTCTTTGTCTGGGTGGGTGGGGGGCACCAGCAGGGTAAATGCAGGGTGATGAGATTGGAGAGGTGGCAGGGGCCATGTCATGAAGGGCCCTGTAAACTGTTGAGGACATTGAGGAGCCATTGACATATTTTAGTAGGGAAGTGACAGACTCAGATTTGTAGTTTACTTGATCTCTCCTATCGCAATATGGAGAACGGCTTAAGTTTGGCAAGAGTAGCCCTCTCGGAGTTGATCCCAGGGATCACCTTCCCAAACTCATCTTCTCCTTATCCCTACAGGGAGTGTCCAACTCAGCATGTCCAGCTTCTTGCATTTTCCTGATTAGCATGAAGGCACGCTCCAAGCTCTCCCCCTTTCTAGCTTCCTGCCTTGAAGGCCAGAACTCTGCCTTCTCCCAAGGCGGTCTCTCTGCCTGGCTCTCGCTCTGTAGTGAATGTGTCATCTAGATCATCCACCAGGTCTCCCATATCACTGCTGCCCAGAGAGCCCATTGCTTTGCTGGTCAGCTTGGATCCCCTAGGATTTGGGGTCAGCTTGCATCTAGCCTGAGCCACTCTGACCCCTGAATTACATTGTAACTCACACGGTTGGCCCTTTCTGCCCAGCCGGACCCGACCAGACCTGTACCTGAGAGAATTCCTGTGGCCTTCTTTTTCCCACTAGCAGTTGAATGTCCTAGGTTTTCCACACTGATCCCCACCGCACCTCCATATTGGACAATAAATGTGGGAAGATGGATTGAAATGAGTTGAACTAGCCAGTAGACTTTGGGAAAGTTACTCAACTTCTCTGTGCCTTAGTTTCATTATCTATAAACTAGAGACATGAAGAGCATCTACATCATAGAGTTGTTTGGAGGGTTCCATGAGCGAATGCATATAAAACACTATGGCTGGCCCATAGTAGACATGCACTGTTTAGTAATGATTGTATGAAGGTGTCTAGATTATCCCAGAGAAGGAGGCAGGAGCATGTAAAAGGTTTTTGACTGCGGGTATAACTTGCCACAACCAAATGGGTATTTACCTCGAAGAGTCCACTCCTCTTCGCCATGGGTAATGGAGAGATGACAGCAATACCACAGCCTGTGCAGTCGGGGTTCAGGCCAAGTGGTCTTTATTTGAAATCTGAGGTTTTGTTCTGTGCTGATTTTGTTTCAGAAATTCTCTCCATTTTCATGAAATTCGATGAGTTTTGCATTTCATAAGGTATGCTTTATTCCAGAAGGCAACCGTGATGTTTGCCTCGACTTTGGAGTCTGGGCCCCTAAGACCAGCCTTTCCGCCTCAGTAATAGTGATAAGAACAGCTACTAGTTGATGAGGCGACAGAAGACAGCTCTGTGTGTTGATTTATCCCACACACGGTTACTGAGCGAATGCCACGTGCCAGGCTTTGAGAAGGGAACTGTTGGGGCCACAAACCAGGCAGGGACAGTCTCATGGAGTGACCATAAGGTACGGCAGAAAAGGTGTCTCCTGTGAAAGAACAGAGGGTTTAACTTCAGCCAGGCACCCCAGGAACTCAACACCTGAGTCCCCTTGTGAAGAATCCCTGGGTGGAAAGACGCCAGGGAGCGAACAGCGTGGACAGGGGATCGAGGAGGGGAGACGTAGCTGGTAAGGTGATGTGAGGGAGTGATCAGAACACCTAGCACATGTCGAGTGCCTGCTGCATGCCAAGACCTAGTCTGCATGTTTGCTGGTCTTAACTCATTTGATCCAACAAGCCCCTGAAGTGGCTACTGTTACCACCCCCATTTTACAGACGAAACTGAGGCACAGAGTGGCTGAGTAACTTGGCTAAGCTCACGTTAACTGATGGAATTTGGCTTTGACCCAGGCAGTCTGGTTCCAGATTTGAAACCCAAATAAACGTATCCATCACGCCAGGGATAATCTTTGCCTTGCTCGTCTGTCTCTCTCCCCCTGGGCACCCTTGAAAGGGGTTTTGGATCTCTTTATCAGTCAGATCTACTACAGTTTACAGATTTCGAAGGAATCATTTTATTTAAGGGCCTTTCCCCAGTTCAATTTCAATGGAATAAAGATCTAGAGAGCATATAAATTTTCACAGTGAAAAAACAGAGCTCTATAATCTATGGCTCTAACCCTTGTCATAGACCAAAGGCTGTGGATATATGAAAACACTAGCTGAATTGTACATCCTCCCCCCCTCCCCCCGATTTCTGACAATTTGGTCATAAACTCTTTTGATAAAAATATCAAAAAACCCTCATACTGCAATACTGTAAAATGTGACTGCATTAATAGCAAAAAAAAAAAAAAAAAAGTCCATATTTTAGACTGTCATGAACTGTTTAAACATCATAATGGAAAACATTTATGGCTCAAATCATTGACGTCCACGTGTCTCAGAATCTATCTACTCATCTTAGACTTTTGTTAGAGCTTCCAACAAATCACAAAATGGACTGGCTCGAGTTTCTCCAAAGCTCTGTCCTCTCCAGTGTGGGGAGTAGGATGTATGCGGGGCTGCTGGTCAGTTCTTCAGGCTCGGATCCTGTATTGGGGGAACTGACTTAGGCAAGTCTGTTACCCTCCCTGGATCTCAGTCTCCTCTTCTAAAGGAATTCTATCTTTAAATTCCTCAATTCTCTGTTTCCATACCTTTTTTTTTTAATCCTCACCCGAGAACATTTTTGCATTCGTCTTCAGATAAAGCAGGAGGGAGAGCGGGAGGAAGAGAGAGAGAAACATCGATGTGAGAGAGACACATCGAATGGTTGCCACCCACACAACCCCAACCGGGGCTGGGGACAAACTACAACCGAGGTACGTGTTCTTAGCAGGAACTGAACCCAGGACTCTCTGGTCCACGGGCCAGCACTCTAACTGCTGAATCAAACCGGCCAGGGCTGTTTCCATACCTTTTGTCTACCAACTCTTTACATTATAATTGATAGTGCAGGTGAACTAATGGCAAGAAATGAACAAAAGAAAAACCAAATCCTTTGGTTTCATCCATTTCATTCAGCATTCTTTAACAAATGTTTAGCAAGCACCTTCTGTGTACATGATAAATATTTGTGGTTATTGCTTCCCAGTATTACTAATAATTACAGTGTTAAATTCTCAGACGTACTTGGGGTTTACCTTCTCTCAGTTTCCCCATTGCTAATGTCCCCTTTATGGCTACATTATTATCATAGAATCTTATGCTATTTAATCTTTATTTAAAAATCCCAAACAAAGCAAAACAGAACCCGTTGACCTCAAAGCAATCCCAAGGTATGTTGCAAATTATTATTAAATCATGCACAATATTTTTCTCTCCATGTTCCCTATGCATAGAAGCCCCGTTTAAACTGAGTAATGCTTCTTAGGAAAAACCACAGTCGCAGCATGGACTGGTGGCACGGTGGATAACATGTCTGCCTGCAGATGAGAAGATTCTGGGAAAAACCACAGCCGAGTGTTCACATCCTGATGGGGCAGCCGACTTACTAGTTCTAATGGTTTGCAGTGATAAATTTGTCGTAGAATTAGAGCCTCCTTCATGTTATAAATTGCTCAGACCCAAACGCTGTGGAAAATTTACAAGGACTGCCATTAGAATAGAATGTTTTAAATTACCTGTTGTATTGAGAGAGAGAGAGAGAGAGAGAGAGAGAGACCCGATAAGAGGTTTATCAGATAGTCATGAGTTCATGTGACATAAAAGAGTTATTGGTCTATTTGTCAAATGATAAATGGATAATGATGATGGCAAAAGTACGTCATTTTTTTAGTGCTTTAATGGGAGCCAGGTATTGCCATTATGTCATCCAGTGCTCACAATAACCTAGTGAGCTGCACACTGTTATTATTCCTATTTTACAGATAAGAAAACTGAGCTCGGAGAGGTTAGATAATGTTCCCAAAGTCGCACAGCTAATAAATGGCCGGAAAGGCTTCGACTGGCTTGTTGTCACCTTCAGTTCGTCACACTTAAGGTGAAAGTCATTATCCTTGTCCTCAAGTCAGCTCTTGCGTTCGATTTCTGTCAGCGGTTCCACGGTTTTCTCAGAGTCGTTCTTGCAGTCGTCATTGATTTTTTTCTTCTGTCTTTGCTCTGATCCATTTAGTCACCAAGTCCCTTTGCTTGTTCAGTGTCCTCTGCTGTCATCCATCTTCCCATCACCTTAGCCCAGGGGTCTAGGCCTCACCTAAGTACAGGTCAAAGGCCCAAGTCCTTAACTCAGAATTCAAGGTTGGCTGCTCTCTGGCTCCTACCTTCCTCTTAGGATCTTCTCCTAACTTCTCCCCTAACTGAGGAACTAGCTACCTAAACACATTCTGCATTTTTTCCATGTGGCCCCTTTGTCCATGGGAACTCCTTTCTGGGAATTACCTTCCACTGTACCTGCTGTGTGAGCGCTGCCAGGGTAAGGTCAGGTCCCCTCCCCTGGACCGTTCTGACCAGTCCACTCCTCAGGGACCGTCCCTTTTTAGCACTGTGGTAATGTTCGTATCTCTCATTTTTTCTCTAAGCACGTGCATCCCGCCTGCATTGCAATACAACTCTTCCTGGTTGCCATCAGCCTCAGTGGTGCTCAGCGGTGGGGACTAGTCCCTCACGAACACTGGGACATCGCTGTGCACACGAAAGTGCATGTTTCCACACCGTGTGTACATGTACGAGGATCGAAGTTTTTATGGTAACTATTGTAAATGTCTCACATTGAGCTTATTGAGTGAAGATCTCCCATGATTCCCCCAAACCATCCTATTCAGAGACCTACTTCACTGGAATAGGACCACATGAATTTACAGATTGTGGGGGCTGGTTGTTTGTAAGGATGGCCACCGTAACTCCCCACCCACCCCCATCAGTAAACCCTGTGCAGAATCTTGGCCTTCTTCTATCAGGAGGTAGAGCTTATTTCTCTGCTCTGAATCTGAGCTGACCTTGTGACTTACTGTCACTAAAGAATATAGCAAATCACCTTACCTTAGGGTGATCTTGGGACTCCACTTGCCCCCCACAATGGATACCATGTGGGATGCTGAGTTGTCCCACTGTGTGCACACAGATGAGGTGTGTTTCAGATGCTTCTACAACCGCAGTCAATGCATTCTCAAGTTTACATTTCTATACAAATGGTCTTAAAGTAGATAATAAATTGTGATTATTATATGTCCTAATACAGGAATTCTGTTTTGTCTCTTATAATTTCCTGAATATAATCCAAAGCTAACATTGATTTTTAAAATGCTGATATTTTCACAAGTCTAAGTTTAAAAAACACCTTGTGTTCTTGGTTTGCAAGCACCTGCGGTCGCCCCTCCCCATCTCTCCTATTTACTGTATGGAAACAAGCTCTGTATTTGTCAGAGAGCAAAACAGCCTTCATTTGACCGTGTGTATTTCACTTTCCTGCCACTGCTGTGTCCCAGTAACATTTTCTTTCACGGAAAATGACGATGGCTTCCAGGAGTATATGTAGTTTTTTTTCCCCCCCAAATGCATGATATTTTAAAAATGAAACTTTATTTTAGACAGAATGATATTTGCTTTTATAAAAGTGGAATTTTTTTATGGTTCTGGGGCTAGACAAAAACTAACAAACAAAATAGAAACAGACTCATAGAGAACAGACTGACAGCTGTCAGAGGGGAGGGGGGTTGGGAGACTAGGTGAAAAAGGTGAAGGGATTAAGTAAAAAAAAAAATCCTCATAGACACATTCCATAATATGGTCATTACCAGCAGGAGAGGGGGATGGGGGAGGAAGGAGAGAGTAAAGGGGGTATAAATGGTGATGGGAGGAGACTTGACCTGGGGTGGTGAACACACAATACAATATACAGATGATGTATTATAGAACTGTACACCTGAGCCTTGGATGGTGTGGTTCAGTGGTTAGCATCCGACTGAGGACCAAAGGTTCAGGGGTTTGATTCCTGGTCAAGGGCACGTACCTGGGTTGTAGGTTCAATTCCCGGCCCTAGTCAGGGTGCATGCTGGAGGCAACCAATCTATTTGTCTCTCTCACGTTGATATTTCTTTCTCTCCCCCTCCCTTCCTCCCTCCCTTTCACTCCCTCTAAAAATCAACAGAAAACTATCCTCAGGTGAGGATTAACAAACAAACAAACAAATAAAATTGTATACCTGAAACCTATATAATTATATTACCCAAAGTCACCCCAATAAGTTCAATAAAAATTTTAAAAAATAAAATAAAACCTATTAGTCGTAGCGGGTCAGCTTGAAAACTGAGGAGTTCACATATAACCTAAACAAAATAGCTCACGATTGTTAGATTCAGAAACCGTGCAAGTAAAATTGTGTTTGAATGATTCCTGAATTTATTTTGTAAGAGATAGCTTTCTCCTTGAAATGTGCATTCCGTAAAACAGTTATTCAAATTCTGGTAGAAACGCAGGAGCGTCAGGTTCATGCCTGACGCAGACGGGCTCTGTTGGTGGGGCTTTTACTCCTAATGACTGACCTGATGTGTTATGTCTCCTTTCTCTGGCTGAGGGAAGGAATCCCATTTCATAGGCATTTTATTCAGTGATATGTTTGATTGCATTGCACCTCTTACTGTTTCTCAGACTGTAAGAATACCTGCAGCATTGAGATAACTTACATCATTGCTAGAAAAGAACATGGTAATTTGGATAGAAAATAGTGTAAAAGCTTTAGTAACAGAATATAATGAAATTAGTGCCTCGTGTAAAAATAGTGAAAGGATTTATTTTTAATTTTTAATGGATCAGATCTGTGTGATTAAAATATGTAAATTAAATAACAACATTCACTTCAGTCACCTTCTCAGTGACATCTACTCTCTCTGACATTCATTCGAAAAATTCCATTGTCTTCTATTCTCCCCCATTTTTAAGTGAACCCAGTAGTAAATGTTTTGCATTTGATGAAATAGGGAATGCATTTGCTATCGTCTTAAAAGCCTTGAAATGGAGGACTTTTATTTTTTAAAATATTTTTTCTTTATTGATTTCAGACAGAGAGGAAGGGAGAGGGGAGAGAGAGAAACATAAACGAGAGAGAACATTGACTGGCTGCCTCCTACATGCCCCCACTGGGGATTGGGCCCATAACCTGGGCCTGTGCCCTGACTGGGAATCGAATCAATGACCTCTTGATACATGGGTAGATGCTCAGCCGCTGAGCCACACCGGCAGGCGAAATTGAGGACTTTTAATTCAGGCAGACATATATTCGTTAATCCACTCAGTAAATGGTTATTGAGCACCTACTGTGTGCCTAGTACCTTTTGGTGGCTGGGGGCGGAGACACGAACAGAGGGAACTAGGTCCCTGCTGCCGAGGAGCTCACAGCTCACAGGCCTTCACAGTAAGAAGACACGCAAGGACTGAGTAAACAGGGTAACTTCCGACAGAGAGAAACTGGAAGGGTAGTAAACCAGAGTAAATGGTAGGGTGACGCAGTTGGTGCATGGGGTTACTTTTAGATGGGAGGTTAGGAAAGGCATGTTTGAGGAACATTTGAATGAGACCTAAGTGATGAAAAACTGACTGCATATGGGAGAAGAGCCACCCAGAAAGAGGAAAAGCCCCTGAAAGGCCCTGAAGTGGGTACAAGTTTGGCAGGACTGAGTAACAGAAAAGAACACTGGATGGTAATGAGCAAGAGGGAGCTCTGAGGTGGATTTGAAAGGTACACTGGGGCATGATGATGCATATTCATGAATGCCAGCCATATATTACATTATATTGTATATTATATTATATTATTACATATTATAATCTGTATTTTACTGTATTATATATTTCATATCATTTGAATATTTATATTAATATTAGTTATGTAACTTTCTATAAGGTTGCAAACCTTGTGCAAAGGGAGGCGAAGGTTAAAGGAAGACGCCGGGGTCCTGAGGATGTGCAGGATTTCTGAGCATCCCAGCAGACAGTCGTGCTAGTGACTGGTACCCTTTCTAGGATCCCCACTATCATCCCATGTCTGCTTCGAATTATCAGTTAACTTCAGTTGCACAGATATGTTGCTGAGCCCACCCTGGGCCCAAGACCCTGCCGAGTCCGCAGGGCTGTTGAGACCCGGGGAGCAGCAGATGTGATCTGCTTCTGTTGGAAAGCGACTCCCTGGATTGAATCTATTATTCCCATCGGGTCCGCTGCCCTTTCTAACATCTTATCTATCCTTAGGTTACATATTGTAAAATGATATTAAGGACCAGATATCTAGTCTGCTGGCCAGTGATTTGTGATGTGAGCGCTGTCTGCAGTTTTTCTTCATTGGAGGCACAGACGTGGAAAATTGATTTTTGAGGCCTGCGCATGCGTCAGTCCAAAAGGGTTTATCATTTGTTTGTTTTTGTTTTTGTTTTTTTGTTGTTGTTGTTAATCCTCACCTGAGGATATTTTTCCATTGATTTTTAAATAGAGTGGGAGGGAGGGAGAAGGGGAGAGAGAGAGAGAAACATCATCGTGAGAGAAACACATCAGCCACATTGATGGGTTGCCTCCTAGTGACCCAGACCGGGGTCTGGGATTGAACCTGCAACCCAGGTACATGTCCTTGGCTAGGAATCAAACCCAAAACCCTTCGGTCCAAGGGCCAGCACTCTAACCGCTGAGCCAAACAGGCCAGGGGTTTATCATTTGAATACCTCTCTTCTGGAGGAAAAAAGTTGTTAAAAATGAACAATTTAATGAAAACATGAAAGTTTTAAATATATATATTTTTAAATGAAGCAATGCAGACTTGTAGACTCTGTTCTCTTACCACGGTTAGGATTCAGGGTGTGTGATTCAGACGAGGGAAGCAGGAGCTGATACAGATGGTCTTCTCTCTGCATTTTCGTACCACACGTCGTCATAATATACTGACTTAAAATTTCCACCGAATTAAACTTTCTAGTGATTTATGAGACCTTGAAATGCATTACTAAGAGCACTTAATGAATCTTCCTTCAGAGATAATTAACAAAAGATATTTTGTAATTTTTAAAAAGGCAGCAGTTTAGGTTTCAGTCTGGCAAAAGAAAGTTCTAGAAGTCCGTCCTGGGTTTGCTGCTGGAAATTCCATTCCTTGGATGCTTGCTTGGCTTCATTCGCCCCAACTCTCCCTGGTGCTGTGGTTTGATAGGTTTTCCTCCTGTCTGGAATAAGACCAAGCCAGTGCTACATTTAGTATCTATCTCCATGCACGGCGATGCCTCTTCCCACTGGCCTTGCTCCAGGGGCCCTGGCAGAGGGCTGACAGGGCCTGGCCGGCAGAGCGCACACTCTGGGCCTTGCAGCTCTGCTGCCGCTCTCTCGTGGACGTGTGTGTGGTATGTGAGTGAGCGTATGTATATATACGGAATGTTTGAGGCAGGAAAAAAGTCCATATATGTTCCTCCCAGGGAAAGGAACAAAGCGTTCCATCCCAAACATGGTCGAAGCCCCCTGGGTAGCCCTGCCGGGTGGCCCGTCCCTCCCTCTGCCCCAGAGAGAATCCATAGCTTGAATTTTTAAAATCATTTACGTGTGTCTTTATATTCCATGACGTTGATGTATGCATTCTAAATAATGCATAGTATTGTTTTGTATATTTTTAAGCCTTACATAAATGCAAAGTGCCTTTTCTCTTATTCTGTTTTTAAGATGTATCCATGTTAATGCATGTATCTCTCCTTTATTGTCCCTGCTGTATAGTGTTCTGTTGGGGCTCAAGGGGGCACAATAGCTAGCACCCTCTTTTACCGTCTGGAACAAATTGGGAAATAGATGCGAGTAGAGTAGTGGATAAAAATATCAGCTGTATTTGTGAGCTAGCTCTCTTGGAGGGTGGGCTTGCTAGAATGCAGCCAGAATTAAATAGGTTTACCCTTCCAGTCACAGGTTGTGTAGTTAGTTGGGGACTCCCCCCGTGGGGGCCGGCCCCTGGGGAGCAGAGCACACAGAGAACAGAAGGGGCCACCAGTTAGGTAAGTCACTTCTCTAGGAGTAATGAGTGAGGAGGTGGAGAGAAGCTGGGAATGTTGTTCCGGAAGAGGCTCCTCCTCTTAGAAATATAGAGAGGTTAAAGGAAATAGAAACATAGGTTAACATTCCCAGAATGTTTTTCTCCATTATATAAATACCCCATAGTTTATATATTCGTTCTCCGGTTGGTGGACTCCTTGGTGGTTATTGCAAATGGGGCTGCAGTGACTGTTCTGGACCACATGTGGGAGAGGTTCTGCAGGGCACACGCACGTGGACTGGGATGGCAGGACCTCAGCTCTGCATGTCTGCACCTGCCTTGCTGCCTGAGTGGTCTTTCACCTTCTCATTTATCAGTGCATAGAGTTCTTTTTCCTCCTATTCTCATCAACACTTGTTATTCAACCCTTTAGTTTGCCATTCTGCTGGGTGTGAATGGCATCTTATTGTAATTTTAATCTCCCTGATTGCTAGTAAAGTTCAGCATCATGTCTGCTAGCCATTTGGTTATTCTTATTATTGGCCCACTTAAAAATATTAAGTTACTTTTTATACTGATTTGTAGGTGTTTTTGAAAAATATTTTATTGATTTTTAGATAGAGAGGAGGAGAGAGAGAAAGAGAAACGTCCATGTGACAGCAGAATAATCGATCAGCTGCTTCCTGCACGCTCCCTACCGGGGATCGAGCACACAGCCTTGGCATGTGCCCAGACCAGAAATCGAATCAGCAACCTTTTTTTGGCGCATGGGGCAATGCCCAACTGAGTGACAATAACTAAGGCTATAGGAGTTATTTTTTATATATTCTGGATACCAATCCTTTCTCATCTATGAGTCAAAGAAATTTTTACCTGTTTGTGGTTTTCTTTTCCTTTGTTAAAATAGGATGCCTTTTGATACATATCTGACACGCACACACACACACAATTTGAAAATATTATTTGGCATTATATACATATATATATACTTTCTCCCAGAGGTTTTAGAGGAAACTTTAAAAAAGAGAGAGTATAGGACTCTGACATGTCCAAAGTCAAAAATTATGTAGAGAATGTGAAGTATCACTTGAGCATACCAATAGGGTCTCTCTTGTGATTTTCCACCTGTTGGAATGTTCATATTCTCTTTGAATAATTGCTGATCTTTCTTTCCTATATTACATTAGGCAACTTGAGCAATATTTCTGCAAGATTTACCTTACTTTTTCAATTCTTTGACATTGTACAACTTAATGCTTAATGTTTGAACCTTAATGCTTAAACTATTAGTTTTTGCGCAGTGTAGTCACTTGAAAAGGCCATACCACAAAACACCTGTAGTCTACCAAAAATTACACTCTTGTGTAATAAAACTCTCATTTTAACTGGTCCCCTGGTACCGCTGTACTGAGACTCCATTCTCTCCCCAGAGCTTGTGGACAGCGTTATCATAAGACGCTTGAGTACTAAGTTACATACCATGCTACTTAGACAAGGAAATTGCATCATGACTTTGTGATTATAGTTTCTTACAGGCTATGGACTTGCACCGATAAACAGATCCTTAAAGAGTAGTTGGTACAGTCACTTATCTTACACATGTGAGGTTAACTGACCCCCTCAAGGTCACACACCTAGGCAGGCACATGTAATTTATGATCCAGGTCTCAGCTTTGTCTCTGGGTGCTCTCCATTGCAGTGGTGTCTGAGACCATTCAGGCCGCTGGAACAGAAGACCATACACTGGGGCTTAAGCAACAGCCATTTATTTCTCACAGTTCTGGAGATTGAAGTCCAAGATCAGGGTGCTGGCGGATTCAGTCTGTGGGGAGGACCCCCTTCCTGGCTCACAGACTGCCATCTCCTTGATGTGTCTTCATGTGGTGGAAGAGGCAAGGCAGCTCTCTGGGGTCCCTTTTATAGGGGCACTAAGCAAGTCCCAAAGGTTCCACCTCCAAGTACCATCACATACTAGGTTTCAATATATGAATTTGGAGAAACACTAACATTCAGTCTATAGCAAATGGCTATAGATAGAACCATAGCGCATTCTCCGCTTGTACTGCTAGATATCTTTAAGGTTTTAGTGCACTTGGCTTTTTGTTGCTGGCAGCTTTTTAGTTTCTTGGCACTGAAAGAACTATTTATCATACTTCCCTAAATTAGCTTTATGGAAGTAACGTACACTATTTTCTTTCCTTATTTCCGACTGATGTTTACATGCTAGTCTTTCCAATAGGTTGTATAAATAAGTTAAATGTTATGGTAAATTATTCCAAAATGGCATATTAACAGTTTGCATAAATTAAAACTATGCTGTAATAGTTTGAATCAGATTGAAACAACATGTAAATTTGTAAATGTGTGTGGTTAATTTTTTAAATAGAATTGTTTTCATGCATGGCTATCGTTTATTTATATAACTCAATGTGTTTAACATTATAATGAGTGCATTTACTCCAAGAATTAAAATGTTGCCATTAGCTCACATATACCCATGTGCTTTCCTGCCTTAGGAACCACTATCCAGAATTCGGTGATTATCATTTTCCTGCTTTAGATATACATACATATATACACACATACACACCCATATGTATATGTGTGTATATATATATACACACACACACACACGCCTGTATATTTACCTAATGTATAGTCTTCCTCATTTTAAAACTATATAAATGAGTGTCAAATGTTACTGTAGTCTTTTGTGACTTACTTTTTTTCACTTAATACGTTCCTAATATTCATCCTTGTTTTGTATATAATTATAATTCACTCATTTTATTTTATTTTTTAAAATGTTTTTATTGATTTTTTAGAGAGGGGAAGGAAGAGAGAGAGAAACATGGATCAGCTGCCTCCTGCACGCCCCCTACTGGGGATCGAGCCCAAAACCGGGGCAAGTGTCCTGACCAGAAATCCAACCAGGACCTCTCAGTCCATTGGACGACCCCCAATCCACTGAGCCACACTGGCCGGCCACAATTCACTCATTTTAAATGTGTATAACATTCCATTGTGTAACGTTACCATAATTTATCTGTTCTCCCGCTGATGGACATTTAGTTTGTCTCTCCCCAATTCCGTTTGTTTTTGCTATTGCTAATAACACTGTCTGAACAGTTTTGTATCCTCCTAGCTCCTGGTGCCCTTATGCAAATATTTCTGTTACATATGTACTTAGGAATAGAATACCTGGGTTATAATGGATGCAAATGCTAACTTACTGCCAAATGATATTTCTGAATCATTTGTATTAATTTACACACCCATTGACCTATGTTAGGCAAGACCTGAATCTTGACTCCTGGCTTCTTCTCCCATGAGCTACCAAACCACCATTCCAGTGCAGATACGGACCCACTACCTCAGGGCAAAAGTAGCTTTGGACCCTGGTGGGTGTGTCTCAGTGGTTAGAGTGTCGGCCCTTGGACCAAAGGGTCACAGGTTCGATTCCCAGTCAAGGGCACATACCTGGGTTGCAGGTTCGATCCTCGGCCCCAATTGGGGTGCATGTTGGAGGCAACCAATCAATGTGAGACACATTGATGTTTTTCTCTCTTCCTCCCTCCCTTTCACTCTCTCTGAAAATCAATGGAAGAAAAATATCCTCGGGTGAGGATTAACAACAACAACAAAATGGCTTTGGGTTGCCAGCTGACCCCTGGGTTTGAACCACCCCAAGTATAGGGCCTGCCCCCTCTACGTTTTTAACTCAGTGCCTTTAAGGTAGTTTTGTTTTAGTGTCTTATCCAGCATTTGGGGTTTTTTTTTTAGTGGTGAAATTGATCTGACAATACAAAAACAGAAACTCACATGAATTATTAAATACTTTGGTCTCAAACTTTTCTTTCTAGATTCTCTTTTCCAGACATTGATTTATTGGGCAGAACATCAGGTTTGTTTCGTGTTGGAAAAAACTAACCACTCAGTTTTGTAGAGATGTAGAGAATATGTAAAATTAGTGATGCATTTGTAAAGCTCAGTGATTCTGGCATTTCAGTTGCACTGTGTCTTCTGTCACTATTTGAAGGACATGTCCAACCACTGGACTGCCTGCTGTCCTCTTTGAATATCATTTAGAAGGTGTAAGCTAAATATTTATTTTCTTGTGACATAAAGCATATTATCAGGAAATAGTAATATAATTTAATGAACATGCCACTGGATCGCAACCTTTTAATTTCATACATTATTTATGAGAAGAAACAAGGCAATGTTATCTCTTTTCATCAAGGGACTCTATCTAAAAATCACTTTTCTTGAACTTGTCGAGATTTATCAAAGTGCCTTTTTACAGTATTTACACCTAGTATACAATAATTAATTCTGAGTGTGTTGATGGCTCCCCAAGACCACCACCAGGTTTGGGGGTTCACTAGCAGGACTCAGCATATAATTGTACTTACGGCTGTGAGTTGTTACAGTAAAAGGATGCAGAGAAAATCAGTGAAGGGAAACGCAGAGGGTGCCATCCAGGGGAGACCAGATGCGAGCTTCCAGGGGCCTCTCGGTGGTCACACAGGGCGTACTTAATTCCCCCAAGTTGTGACAAGACCTGGGAAATGTTGCCAGCCAGGGAAGCCCATCAGACACCTGGCTTCAAGGGTTTCTACTGTGGGATGGTCCTGAAGGCAGCCTCTCTGCCTGGCGGGTACCAAAACTCCAAACTCCCAGGAGGAAAGCAGGTGGGCAGCATAAGCCATATTGCGGCACAGCCTTGGGCACAGCGGTTCATTCTTGTGAGCCGATGTTGGCAGGACACTTCTGGAAATCCCAGTACCCAGATGCCAGCCAAGGCTCATCTTGTAAGTAGGACAGTAGTTAGGCAGGGTGTGCGAACTCTTTTCTGCACATGGAGTTATTTCTAAAGTTTTTAAAAGCACTTACTATTTGTCAAGCGCCATTCTTCATTTATTTCATCCCCACAACAACCATTTCATAGAGGAAGAACTGAGACACAGAGAGGTTAAGAAACGTTTCCAAGGCAGCACAGTTAATAACTAGTAAGTCAAGATTCAAACTCAGGCTTCAGAATCTATGACTTATCAAATGCTTTCGTGGTGTGTTCTTTTCTTTTTCCATGTTGCCCTGCGTCGTGGATAGTGTGTTCCATACCTTTCCACAAAACTGGGATTGAAAGAAATTGTCTTCATACAACGTTTTCTAATCTTCAGTGTTGTTTCGCGGCTCTTGATTTTCAAATTTGAGAACCCATTCCAGTTATCATATACAAACCCTTCCTGATCTCATAAACTTTTCTCAGCTGTTCCTGGGTTAGAGGATCTGAATTGTTCATTTCCATCTTTCTGCAGGAGGGTTGTCTGGTCTTTGACGAGGGTTTGGTTCCACGGTTCCTCCTATACCTCCTTTTGGTCTCTTTGAGATGTAACAATTGCAGACAGAGAAGGTATCCCTGTCGCATGGTTTATACACAAAGACAGGACAGCACCTTCTGTTTTATTTCCTTTCTTGTAATTCTCATCTTTGTGTTAGCCCTATTGTCTACCTCAGTATCTTGGACAGTTACTCAGGAGATGGTCTTTAAATGCCCTGTGATGGCCATCTGGGATATAGATGGCAACTAATATAGTTGGTAGAGCTCGCTATTAGTGTATTTCCAGATTTCTCTATTAGTGTATTCCAGATTTTCTTTTCTGGAATGAAGAGATCAATTATTTACCATATCCATTCCCAAGAAAACATATTATAGCTTCGAAAAAAGTTTGAGTGTTAACACATGTTCTGAAATATGATACAGATGTTTAAATGTCTTACTCTAATATTATTTTACTGTTCCTAGTCACCTGTTTTGATCCCTGCCTAAGCTTGCTCGCTTTATTCTAACACCTGTTCCCAAGAGTATATTTACAGTCTGTTGTCTTTTATAAATGGATGGTACATACATTAGAAAAAGGTTGATTTTTGCCAGTGTCATTCAATGAATACCTTGAGGAATCCCTGTTATTTTATTTTCAGTGTTATTGTAGTTCAGTATAATACCGTAATACTTTTTTTACTTACATACCATATAAGAAGGCATGCCATGTGACTGAGGTACAATACTTATTTAGATGTTCACGGATAGGAAACAAGTTATTTTTAACTTTTTAAAAAGAATTATGAAACTCTCAAACTACTGCACGATGACAAATGTCCCTGCATTTCGATAGGCTTAGAAAGCTTACGTCTCCTTCATTATCTTATGAGGTCCGGAGCATCTAGTTGCCTGAGACATTTGCTCCCTTCTATTCTGGGTGTTTCGCATTTGTGGTTCTCTGTTTAAACATTGCATCATCAGAGAGGCCTTTCCTATCCACAGTGACTTCATCCTGTCTTCCCTCACCCAACAGTCAATGCCTACAACCCAGACTTAAGTCATTCCTGGTACTCACCAGTGTCTGAGATGGTCGTTTGTCCTTGTTTGCTTACTGTCTGTTTCTCCCACGTGACTCTAACGCTCGCGAGAGCAGCGATGCTGTGGGAACTGTCTGATTACCTCTGGATCTTCAGGTTCGCACAAAGCACGTAGCCATTTAGTTCTTATTGAATGAATGAATGAATTTTTTAAAGACTGTCAGAAAGATAAGTTATGTTAGATACAGTATTTGATTTTTATCAATTTAAATGTATCAGATTTTCTTTGGATTTCTTGAAGAGGGTATGTTATTGAAAAATATTTCTACATTTTATTTATCCAGTTGCCTATGGATGGACATCTAAGTTGCTTAAGTTTTCTGGACCTTTCCATCGTTTGAACGGATGTACAAGAATTTCTCAAGGGCAGTACTTTACAGTCCTTTTTTCCGTATTGTCCGCATATATATATATACAGTGAGATTATTTATAAAGTACGTTTAGGTAAACAGACAAGTTGCTGTTGGCTGAAAGCAAACTGCCTGCCTGCCCTGGACACTTTGGGACTCAGTATCTGACCACACCTGTAGACCATCTGTGGCTGCATTTCGGGAAGCTACGTGCTAGGGCAGTGGTCTCTGTATTTCCCCAAAAGGATTCTTAGAAACTACGTACTTCCTTGTGCATATTTAGATTGATAGCTAACACTTTTCCAAGTAAGTTTAAATGGTTGCACAGCATGTCATTTCCAGTGAGTTGACATTTAAAAATAAAACTATTACAATCACTCTTAAATGTATCCAGTGGAATCAAAGTACCGTAGTGATTTGATGTTCATTATTTTTCTTTAAAGAATGTGTGAACAGTAAAGTGATGTGAACAAATTCTTTTTTAACAATTTGAAATTTTACATCCTTTCTTTTTGAACTCATATTTTTCTTTCCTCACTAAGTTTTATCCTAATGTAATAGGTTGTCATCTTTTTTGACTTTCACTGACCGCATTTTAAAATTAGACTTATTAAGTTATAATTTACATATTGCAGAATTCTCCATTAATAGGTGTACAGTCATATGAGTTTGACTTGTGTATATAGTTGTGTAAGCAGCACCACAATCAACCTATAAAATAATTTCTATCCCTTTTGGTTCCCTCTCTCTACTCCAGTCTCTGGCACCACTGATCCTATTTCTGCCCCATGTTATTGCCTGTTCCAGAATGTCACGTAAATGGAATCATATAGTTTGTAACCTTTGGTATCTGGCTTCTTTCACTTCTCATAATGTTTGAAATTCATCCATGTTATTGCATGTGTCAGGGGTTAGTCCCTTTTATTTATTTATTTATTTATTATTTTTTGAATCCTCACCCCAGGCAATTTTTCTATTTATCATCAGATAGAGTGTGAGAGAGGGAGAGAGAGAAACATCGATGTGAGAGGGACACATCAATTGGTTGCCTCCTGCATGACCCTGACCAGGGCCAGGGACAAACCACAACTGAGGTACGTGCCCCTGACCGGAATCAAACTCGTGACTCATTGATCCAGGGGCCGACACTCCAACCATGGAGCCAAACTGGCCAGGGCAGGGGTTAGTCCCTTTTAATTGCTGAGTTGTATTCTATTGTATGGATGTACCATAGTTTGTTTATCCATTTACCACTCGATGGACATTTGGATTTTTTCCAGTTTGGGACAATTATCAATAATGCTGCTGTAAACATTTGTGTTTAGGTTTTTGTTTGGATATTTGTCTTCACTTCTTTGGGGTTAATAAGTGTGATTTCTGGGTCACCTGATAGGTATATGTTTTAATTTTATAAGGAACTGGAGAACTTTTTTTTTTCTTGAAGTGGCTGTACCATTTTGCATTCTCAGTCGCAAAATGGAAGACTGCTTCTCATCATTGCTGGCACTAGGAATTATTAATATTTTTGTTTTGTTTTTGTGTTTAGCCGTTTCTAATAGGTGTATAGTGGCATCTCATTGTGCTTTTCGGTTGTTGTGTTTCCCTGACGACTGACTTAACGAATTGTTTCTTGTCCTCGTTTGCCATCCACGTCTCTTGTACGGAAGTATGTGTTCAAGTCTTTGGCCCATATATACAGACATACATATTTTAACTACTGAGTTGTAAGAGTTTTATATATTCCAGATACAGGTTCCAGTCTGTAACTTTTATTTTTATTTTCTTAACACTGTCTTTTAGACAGAAGCTTTTTATATTGATAAAGTCCAACTTAGCATTTTTAAAATTTGTCTTTTTGTTTGTTTTATTTTAGAAATCTTTACCTAATGCCAATAGGATAGTTCATTTTGTGTGTGTGTGTGTGTGTGTGTGTGTGTGTGTGTGTGTGGTACGTCCCCCTAGCGGGAACTGAACCCTGGACTCTCTGGTCCGCAGGTCAATGCTCAACCGCTGAGCCAAACTGGCCAGGGCAGGATAGTTAATTTTATATGTGAACTTGACTAGGACATGGTACCCAGTTTTTGATCAAATGTCAATCTGGATGTTGCTTTGAAGAAATTTTTGAGATGTGATTGACATTTAAATCAGTTGACTTTGAGTAAATCAGATTACCTTCCATAATGTTGGTGGGCCTCATCTAATAAGACTGAGGCACCGGAGAAAGAAGGAATTTTGCTGCTAGACTGCCTTTAACTGGAGAGACCGTGACATCAATGCTTCTCTGGACTCTGTTATTTTGCATTAGTCTACTTGTCCCCTTGAGCCAGTACCACCCTCTCTTAACTATATGGCTTTGTCATAAGTCTTTTTTTTTTATCCTCACCCGAGGACATTTTTCCATTTTTTGTTCAGGTAGAGTGGGAGGGAGAGAGAGGAAGAGAGAGAGAGAGAGAGACATCGATGTGAAAGGAACACATCGAGTGGTTGCCACCCACACAACCGACCAGGGCCGGGGACAAACTGCAACCGAGGTACGCGCCCTTAGCGGGAACCGAACCCGGGTCTCTCAGGACCGCAGGCCGACGCTCTAACCGCTGAGCCAAACCGGCCAGGGCTGTCATAAGTCTTGATACTACTAGTGTAAGTCCTAGAGCTTTGTGATTTCTTCCGAATTTTCTTGACTTTCCTTAACTTATTGCATTTCCTTATAAATTCTTGACTTTATGTACTTAACCACTATGTTCTACTGCCCTATAAGTAATATTAGTTTTCATTTTAATGAAACAGCCAAGGTTACCAGGCTGACTTTACTAAACTACCTGCCTCTTAATAAGCAATAGAGTTTATAGGTAGACATAGCTGACACATTTTTCTTTTTGTTGTTGTTGTTGTTAATCCTCAACCGAGGATATTTTTTTTCCATTGAGTTTTAGAGGGAGTGAGTGCGGAGGAGAAAAAGAGAGAGAAAGAGAGAGAGAGAGAGATGTGAGGGAGACACATCAATTGGTTGCCTCCAGCATCTGCCCTGACTGGGGGCTGGAGATCAAACCTGTAACCCAGATACATGTCCTTGACTCGGAATTGAACCCGAGACCCTTCAGTGTGCGGGCCAGTGCTCTAACCACTGAACAATACTGCCCGGGGCTTAAAAGAAAGATACTGCTTTCTTTTAAGTAATTAACATTTATTTTTTTCCACTTTATCACTTAGTTTCCATTGTTATGTTTCAACTTATTATAAGCCACCTTCAAAAGAAAATAAAAATGAAAGCAAATTCTTGGTTTAGGATCAATTTGAAATGTGGTAAGAACCTTTGAGTATGAGATGAATTAATTTGACCCCTTCATCTGGCTACATGGCCCGGTATTCAGGAGAAAGGAGTCATACAATAAATATTAAGAAAGCTAGAGTTGCAAAATTGAGATAAATGGAAACGAAGAGTTAACAGGCCAGATGTGAAAAGAGGGTACACTAGTACGAACATGCACCTGTCCGTACACGTGGCTGACATTACTGACAGAATAGCTTTGCTCCAGAGAATTTGAATTTCATGAATTTTGCTTAAAGTGCCTATGTTGTAATAGGGGAAGAAGGATAACTTTCCTCTTTTTATAATTAGAAAAAGGAAGACTGTATAAGGTTATGGGCAGAGTAAGTCAATCTGAATACCAGGGAATCCGAAATAATAAACCAATCCATACTACTTAGAAATCAGTGTCTATCCCAATCAGAAAGAATATATGCACCCCTATGTTCATAGCAGCACTATTTATAATTGCTAAGATCTAGAAACAGCCAAGTGTCTATCAGTAGATGAGTGGATAAAAAAGCTGTGGTACATATACACAATGGAATACTATGCAGCTGTAAGAAAGAAAGATCTCTTATCCTTTGAGACTGCATGGAGGGACCTGGAGAGTAGTATGCTAAGTGAAATAAGCCAGTCAGAGAAAGACAAATATCACATGATTTCACTTATTTGTGGAATATAATGAACAAAACAAACTAAGGAACAGAATGGACCCAGAGACATGGATGTGGGGCAGAGATGGACAAATCTCAGAAGAGGGGGTGTGTGGGGAGAGAAGAGTTACACCAGAACTTGTATGTGTGGCCAATGGACATAGACAACTATGCTGGGGTGGGTGGGGATTGGGAGGAGGGTGTCAATGGGGGAAAAAGGAGAACCATCTGTAACAAAACTAGATTAATTAATAAAAAACAAAAATCAGTGTCTATAAGAATAGTGAGAAGAACAAGAGCCTGGAGCCCAGCAGTGCAGATTACCTTAGAAATTTTGTTTGAAAAAGGTAAAGCTTGTTCTTTGGGTTCTTCAAACATATTTATTCAGCTCTGGCCAGGGTGGCTCACTGGTTAGAGTGTCAGCCTGAGCACCAAGGGCATGTACCTGGATTGCAGGTTCGATCCCCAGCCCTGGTTAGGGCACATGTGGGAGGCCAATCAGTGTGTCCCTCTCACATCCATGTCTCTTTCTCTCTCTCGCTCTCTCTTCCCCACTTCCCTCCCTCCCCCCCTCCTTCTCTCCCTCCTTCCCTTTCACTCTCTCTGAAAAAATTCAATGGAAAAAATATCCTCAGGTGAGGATTAACAAAAAAAAATATTCAAACATGTTTATAAAAGAAAATTATGGTATATGCCTGTAAGTAAGTGAGGTATTTGTTTTTTGTTGTTGTTGTTGCTTGTTTTTTTGTGGGAACTTTTTTTGGCATCATACCATAGCTAAATAAATGCCTTGCAGCTCATTGAATAATAGAACAAATTGAAGTTGGGTAAGTGATACGGTTTTACAGGATTACACCACAGTCAGTGTTAGTCACTAAGGGAATGCGTGAGACGAGGAAGAGAGCCGTAACAGGTGTTATGGTAGGAAGGAAACCAAGGTCGGGAACAGCAGATGTGATCAAAGGAAAATAAGAAGAAGTGACCTAATTTCACAGAAGAGGTGTCTTTTTAATGTCCTTAAGTACAAATGAAAGAAATAAGACAAAGAGAGTAGATGAAAAAGAAAAATAGTCATATGTTATGAGTCTGTCCACTGGAGGTTAACAAAAACAGGAGAGTATTAAACTATGGGGCTGAATGTTGAGCACAATAACTGTTGAGTAATGATCAAAGGACAGGAAGACGGGAACGTGGTTTGGTGAAAAGAATGGTCAAAGGAAAACACTGCAGTTTAGGTTAATTCAAATGAGGTAAAGGAGTAGAGGAAAACGATACCACGTAGACAATGTTCGAAGGTAATAATGTATATCCTAATGTTATGCACACCGCTTAACAACAAGCAATGTTTTTGTTTTTGTTTTTAAAAGAAGGAAAAAGGAAGTACAAAAACCAATTAAAGGAAGAAAGAGACACGTCTGGTAAATAACCAGTACAAGGTGAAAATGAGAAAAGTCAAGATGAAAAGTGAATTTAGACCTTAAAGAAGGTTAAGATAAATATTCACATTTGTTAATTGTCTCTTAGGTCAATTAAAACAAAACAAAACTGCAGACACTGAATTGTAATAATCATTATAAAACTGCCCAAAGTAGACATACTGATTGCTGGCAAAAATGCACTTCACAATAGTCTGTGTAAAGTGTTGAAAATGGATCTAGATATTTATGTTTCAATATTTTAAGAAAACATATTTTAATTCAGTATGATGAAAACAAATCTGTAAAAATTATTATTTTTAAAATATGATTTAGGAAGGCATTTGCCAATGATTTCTATCTTTTCATTTTTTTATTTTGGATGTAGATGGTTGCTTTGTACCTGTTGAATACCTCATTTAAAATATTTAGATGGGCCCTGGCCAGTTTGTCTCAGCAGTTAGAGCATCGGCCCGTGGACTGCAGAGTCCCGGGTTCGGTTCCGCTAAGGGCATGTACCTCGGTTGCAGTTTGTCCCCGGCCCCGGTTGGGGTCGTGTGGGTGGCAACCAGTCGATGTGGCTCTCTCTCTCTTCCTCCCACTCTACCTCCTGCTCTATCTGAACATAAGTGCAAAAATGTCCTCAGGTGAGGATAAAAAAAAAAAAATTTAGATGGTAGGTAGCATCCAATATGTTTGTAAAGTTCAAAAGCACCTTTATGTAAATAATAGCTTCTAAAGGCTGGTAGACACATTTGAAAATAAGCAAATAAATCAATTCATCTCATACTCAGCAGTTAAAATAGAATGCATTTCTAATATATGCATTTAGATTTGACCTTGTAAACACTGCAAGCGAGAGAAACCCCAAATACCACAGTTACCACGGGGTTCATCTGGTAAAAGATGACAGTCTCAAATATTTCTCAGAACCATCCTTCAGTATGTTCCTACTGTAAGCTAGAATTGTTCTTCCATCTTGAAACAGCAGAGTTTCACCTTGGCTCAGGGGTTAGAGTGTCGGCCTGTGGAACAATGAGTCAAGGGTTTGATTCCAGTCAAGGGCACATACCTCGGTTGCAGTTCTGTTCCCACCCTGGTCTGGGTCATGCGGGAGGCAACCAGTTGGTGTGTCTCTCGCACATCAATGTGTGTCTCTCTCTCTCTCTCTCTCTGAAGATAAATAGAAAAATATCCTCGGGTGAGGAGTGAAAATTATAAAAAAGAAATAGCAGAGTCTCCAAGGCTCCCTGCCCCACACCCCACACATTTGGTAAGTGATTCCACAGCCTTGGAACAAAGTACAAACTTAAGTATAAACACAGAAACAATTGAACAAAAATGATACTAATCAGGCTGTTTTTATTAGGTTTTGGGACGTGGATGCATTACTCGTGATAGAGCATGACTGTTTTCAGCTGGTTAGAGTTCTTACTGGCCACTGTGAGCGAGGCAGACAGTTACTCAGTGTTGTGATATGTGAAGGGCACCTTTGAGCTACTCTGTTGTTGAGATGGCACTTAGAATCTGTGTGTTACATGAGCCATATCCACAGTGTCCTCTCTTCAGTAGCCCTAAAATTTACCCATCGCTAAAGCTGAGGACTTCTTTAAAAAAATATCCTCACCCAAGGATATTTTCCCATTTATCTTCAGAGGGGGAGGGAGGGAGTGGGGGGAGAGGGAGAGAGAGAGAAACATCAGTGTGAGAGAGACACATCGATTGGTTGCCTCCCAAACACACCCCAACTGGGGCCGGGGATAGAACCTGTCACCCACGTATGTGCCCTTGAGTGGGAATTGAACCCGAGACCCTTTAGCCCTGGGGCTGACACTCTAACCACAGAGTCACACAGGCCAGGGCTCAAATTTTATATATTAAATGCTGTCCTCATTCAGTTTTCTGTTTCTTTTTTTCTTTTTATCCTCACCCAAGGACATTTTTCCATTTTTTGTTCAGGTAGAGTGGGAGGAAGAGAGAGGAACAGAGAGAGAGAAAGAAACATTGATGTGAAAGGAACACATCGAGTGGCTGCCACCCGCACGACCGACCAGGGCTGGGGACAAACTGCAACTGAGGTACGTGCCCTTAGTGGGAACCGAACCCGGGTCTCTCTGGACCGCAGGCCGACGCTCTAACCACTGAGCAAAACCGGCCAGGGCTCAGTTTTCTTTATTCTGCCTTTTTAAACCCTCCTTGGCCTCATTATTTTATTTCCCTGCATATAACCTTGACGTTGCTCAGAAATGGTTTTGGTTATCTAGCCAGAGTTGCTCTCTGACAGGCTCAGTTATACGTCCCTCCCTCCTCGTCTCATGAGAGGTATAGACATCAGGTGCGGATACTCGCTGGGCTCATTCTCGCCTTGTAAGCAGGACCTGTGCTTCGGGGCCTGCAGACCTGGCGCTGAGGTCATGATCTCTCCGCAGCCATGGCAGGGCTTTCATTCCGTCTTGGTTGGGCTCCTTCTGGGTGCCTGGCATTGTGCGGGTCACAACACTGCAGGCAAGGAACTTGCGGTCTGGTGGGAGAGTCAATGTGTAGAAAGCGACTAGAATTCACCTAACTTTAGCCATGTCAGACACTCTGTCGGGAATCCAGTTCTTCCCATCTCCTTCTGGATTCACTGTTCCCCTCTTTACCTGACCTAGCGAACCCTTCATCATACCCAGTGAATATAATCTACCTCACATTGCCGAGAAGCCTATGAGGACTTGTCTGCAAACGGGCTACCTGCACCCATGAGCATAATTTGGACAGGAGTCTGCTCTAAACCGAATCTAGTCCCTGCCCCCGCCCAGTGGAGCAGGAACAGTTCATTGTGAGCATGATGTTTGATTGAGTCTTGGAGGCATAATAAGTCAGTGAGGCCCCGGGCCCTCTGACCTTAGGATGTGGCCACTGCAGCTCCATCTGCTTCCTCCTCCTCCTCTACCACCGGCACCACCTCTACTGAGCCTCATAAGAGAGCCCTCTGGACCCTGCATCACCTCTAGCTCCAGCTCAGCCCAGCTCCTTGCAAGGCTCCTCTGTGCTGGCTGTTTCCATCCTCCCATCTCTTTGCTCCTCAACTCAGCATTGCGTGGCTTTCACCTCCGACAGCTCTAAGGAGTAATTTTGCCCAGTTCACCAGTAATCTCCTGCTTGTCAAATTCAGTGGGCACTCTGCCGTCTCTGGCCTCTTTTCAGCATTCCTCCCTGATGCCCACTCCCTCTTTGGAACACACTTTCCACTGGAGTCTGGGGCAGTACTGGTCCCGCGGAGGGAGGCCTTCGGCTGCACGCCCCTCCAGTTCTCCCCTCTACCACCGTGCTTTCTCTGGAGACTCCGTCCACAGCCTGCACTTCCACGTGGAGGACTCGCAGCGCCGCGCCTGCTCAGTCCTGCTTCTGACTTCCAGACTCGTGTCTTCATTTCCTGTGATTCTCTCTCCCTGGATGTGTCCATTGACCCCTCAAACTCCACATGTCCTAAGCGTTCGATGTTGTCTTCCACCTTGACGGGCTGATCTATTTTCTTGTGTTACATTTCCTGGTTCGTAGTATCACCATCTACCAGTTACCCAGGCCAGAACCCTCTGGGTCCCCTTCTTTCCTTGACCACTTATCACCAACTGTTTGCCTATTCTCCCAACCAAGTCTCTCTCAGGCTTTTCCTCCTCACCATCCTTGACCCGTGCTGTGTTAGTTTGCCATAACAAAGATAACAGAGCGGGCGGCTTAAACACAGAAATGGATTTTCATAGAATTCTGGAGGATAGAAGTCTGACAGCAGGTGTCAGCAGGGTTGGTTTTTCCTGAGGCCTCTGCCCTCGGCTTGCAGACGGCTGTCTTTCTCTGGGTCTTCTGTCTGTGGGTCCGTGTCCTAATTTCCTGTTCTTGTAAGGACATCAGTCATAATAGATTGGGGCCCTAATGACCTCATTTTAACTTAATTAACTCTGTAAAGACCCGGTCCCCAAATAGTCACATCCTGGGGTGCAAGGGGTTAAGGACTTCAGCATATGAATGTTAGGGGGACATGGTTCAGCCCGTGACACGTGCCCTCATCATCTCCTTACTAGCTAATTGTGTGCTCACCTAGTCTGCCTCCGGCCTCATCCCCATTCTAACACAGCCTCCTTCCCAACCGTCTGAGACATTATTCTGATTTCAGATACAAGCGCTCTCCTCTCCTGCGTACAATCTTCCATGGCTCCCAATTACACTGAGTGCAAGGTCCACATTCCGTCAGCCGGCTCCTTCATGCCCCAGTAGCTTCAGCCGCCTTCCTATTGATGCGTGCCCCAGCCCTTCGGGAGTATTCGCAGTTCCCGGAAGGTTTTAGACCCGCACCTCTGTGCCTTTGCACGTGCAGCGCTTTCTGCCTGGGATTTTCTTAACTCGACCCCCTTTGCCTCCCCAACTCTAAGTCGCGCGAGACTCAGCAGAGGCAGCACCTTCTGCGGGAAGTCTCGCCTCGGAGTGACCGGGAGGGAATATGGAGAATGGCAGTCAGAAGAAGGGAGGGAAATTGTTAACATATGAACAAGCTTCTCTTTCATATGGATGCAATAAAAGAGAATGTTACATGTAAATGACGCTCCTCTTACAGGCTTGGCTCGTTCTGTGGAGCCCCTGAAGCTTTCTTCCAGGACAGGTGATAAAATGTGCATCTTTCTCTCCTCATTGACTGGGCCGTCCGCTCAGGACCCAGCTCATCATGTTTAATCGAGTCCTAATGCCTTTCTAAATCGGGAGCCCTGTCCGAGGCTCCGAGAGAGGAGTCCCGGGCACCCTCTGCTCCGTACCCTGGACACACGGAAACAATGCAGCTTTCCTTCAGTTTTTCTGGGGGGAAAAAAGAGTACAAATTGCAAGAAATGCAGTACAAATTGTGAGATGTCAGTACATTAGCAGTGACGTGGGGAATCTGGTGGGGTCAGGGGGAGCAGGTAAAAATTGCAGGAAAATAGAAAGGAGAGGTCAGCCCGTTGGTAATGCAAGGAATATGATGGACTTAAGGAAAGGTACAAATTGCAGGGTAATATAAAGAAGAGGTCAGTACATTAGTAACATGGGAAAACGGACAATTTCGGAGGAAAAGGTGTAAATTGTAGGATAATGTAAAGTAGGGGCTTTGTGGTAAGGATGGTCTTCCATCATATAAAGGGGGCTCGCTGGCCATACAGACACTGGCTAGAACTTTCAGCATTTTTTACTTTTTTTTTTTTTTTTTAGAGAGAGAGGAAGGGAGAGAGGGGGGGGGGGGAGAGAGAGAGAGAGAGACAGACATAGATGTGAGAGAGAAATGTCAGCCGTTGCCTCCATCAGATTGAGCCCACAACCTGGGCATGTGCCCTGACGGGGAATCGAACCGGCAACTTTTCGGTGCACAGGATGATGCTCAACCAACTGAGCCACACTCGCCAGGGCTCAGCATTTTTATGGTTCTATCTCACAACATATATTTATATCTCTTAGAATTATTCATTAAATTCCAAGCTAATATTACGGAGAAAAATTGTTTTTCTCTAATAGAGGAAAAAACTGAGTCAGAAAGATTCCCTCCAGACTTCTGAATGCCTGAACCTAGAGACCTCATGTTTGTCAACCCTAATAAACACACAGCTTTCGGGGAACCCTTTGCTGCACACAGGCACGCATCCCCCCAAGAGGGTCTGTAAATATGAATGTCATTTCTGAGCTCAAGATAGCATTTTAAACAATCATACAATAAAGAAAATGCATAAACACTTTAAAGGATAGCAGATGATGGGGGACTGAGGGGCCTCTCTGGACCACTCTTGTTTCTATACATCCTGACTGCCCGTTGTCCCGGAATATCCTCTGAAGGATGTGTGTGCAGTGAACAGCCTCAGAAGACAGTGTCTCCCTGTAGAACAAGAGGCAGGCATGCTCATCAACCATCTGCAAGGAGCCGGCTCCCTAAACCCAAGATCCCTCTCCTGTAACACAACCCTCTGTGTGCAGGCACCTCCCTGGGCCCGGCTGCATCCCCCGTAGAATTTGGGGGTAAGGAACTGACACAAATGTGCCGATCCGCACGCTGCTCGCTGTGCCGTGAGAAATGAAGTGCTTTGTCTGTGACCCATTCGTCCTGGGTCTTCTGCTAGCACCCTTGAGATGGAGGCAGGCCACCTTGGTAGCTTGCAAGGAGGCTGATTCTCAGGTCTGTCACGGTTCTTAAGAACCTTGCCGGTGAGGATGGGTTGCCAACAGTGACATGGCTTTCTGGAAGAAGGATGGTCTCTGACAGAATCTGAAGCAAGTCCATGGGATTAGTAGTGAATATGTTGACCAAATTATATGATCAAGCAGGCAGTCAGGGTCCTCCGTGCCGTTAGTCGTTAATGAAGGGGAATTGGGGAGGGGGGTGCGGTAGAGGCCCAGACTGTGTTTGGGTTGGTGCAACTCTCCTCCGGACAAGAGGACTTCCCCACCAGTGTGGCGGTCAGCAGTCTGCTCTGTCGTAATGACTAACACAAAGGTCCATAGTGGTGAGCAGAAAGTTCTCACCCCGTTTCAGACAGGAGCTATATACACAGACACTACCCTGCGTGAGAGTGGAGGAAATCTGTGACTGCTGTGGGTGGAAGCCAGGAGACTCCTTAGCGCTTTGGCTGGTTCTCCTGAACGGGGTGCACGTGGCAGGCGCAGAAGGCCTGCGGAGTGTCAGCTGCTGAGCTCAGCCCCTCCTGCCCCCTGAAACACAAACTTGAGACCCATTTGGAGATAAGGTCTCAATGTTTAGTCCAACTAAACGATATGCATTTAAAGGTCCGTATCTGGAACACGATTATTTTGAAGAGGGAATGATAACTTCAGGATTGAGGAGAGTGGTCTCTTCTGAAGACGAGGCACAGGCCTGAGATCAGGAGAAGAACAAGAAGGCAGCTACCACAGTATTGGCCACTGCCTGGGTCTTAGGTGGAGGGCGGGTTCACAAGCTTTGGTTGTATTGTCATGCTTCATAATGTAGCTATTCGCTGCCTATATTCATTCGTTTGTGTGTTTCAGCTACTACACAGTGCATTTCTATGACCGACTTTGGGAAGTTTACCTTATAATTAGAATTATTGACTTGCTATGAATCACACAACATCGGTTAGGTTCCTGTGTGGATTTTGGTAGAGGATAATGTCTTCCCTTAAGAACCCTTCAGGAGAACAGCATGTCTGCACCTTCGCGTGAGGAATCCTGGCGAGGGGCAGTGTTTGACCTGTCTAAGGAGATGTGAATTACAGCTAGAGTACTCTCAGATTTGCCTCAGCTAAGACTAATTCAAATTATTGTAGCTTGTTGTCTAATTCTAGATCCAGTTCATTTTTTTACCTCCTGGAAGCCAGGATTCCACATGGCTGCAGCCATGAGAAGTTATGTAGGAAGGACAGTGGCCCACGCTCTGACCCCCAGGAGGGGCTACAGTGGGGGTAGATCCTGTGACCCCCCTCTTTTAAATGACCTCCATACTTTGGCTTCTCACTGAAGTATGTCTGGGTAGTTACTATTATTGATAAGCTGGACTTACCATTCCTAAAGTGTGAGGAGGAGGCGGGACGAGCATCTTAGAGATACTTCTATTTCGCTGAATGTGGTTACATTTCTTTAACACGCTGGAATGAGACCGAGTGTGCACAAGTTTGTTTCCATAAGAAAGGAGGCAGCCCTGGCTGATTTGGCCCAGCGGTTAGAGCGTCAGCCTGCAGACCAAAGAGTTGTGGGTTCGATTCTGATCAAGGGCATGTACCTTGGTTGCGGTTTGTCCCTGGCCCTGGTCAGGGTGGTATGGAAGGGAACCAGTTGATGTGTCTCTCACACATTAATGTTTCTCTCTCTCTCTCCCCCACCCCTTCCACTCTATCTAAGGATAAATGGAAAAAATATCCTTGGGTGAGGATTAAATAAAAAATAAATAAACAAAGTAGGTGCTACATTTCAACTATTATTGCATATGTGACCTGGTTGGGCTCATGTGGGAGGCAACCAATCGATGTTTCTCTCTCACTCTCTCTCACACTCTCTTTCCCTCCCACTCTATCTGAAAATAAATGGAAAAATATCCTCTGGTGAGGATTTTTTTTTAAAAAAGGAGGTAGGTTTGAACAGTGTTTCAGTCTCTGGTATACTAGAGAAGGTACGAATGTCATTTTTCTCCTGACTTACAGTTGGTCCCTATGAGGGGCATCAATTACTTAACCAGAAGTGGGCTTCAAAGGCAGAGTTTGAAGTGTCTTCATCCTTAGTTTGCAAATATATCTTTATTTAGCTACAGAAAAAAATAAAAGAATAAATACATTAGCCTGAGTTACAGAGCACTTAAAACAAGAAGCTGCCTTGTAATGGTGGCAGGAGGGGACCTGCCCAGGAGGTGCCTCCCCATGGCAGCTGGCTGAAGACAAGTACTTGGGAGCTCGGAAACTGGAGACTCCAGAAAAACCTGGAAGAGAAGCCCAGTTGCAGTGTTTTCAGGAGAGCATTTTACAGAAGGCAGCTCACTGCCGAACCCTGCGGAGTCCTTCTGTCTTGATGTATGCTTATACATGCCTTACATGGCCTTGATACAAAATCAGAGTATCTTTCCTTGAAGTGGGGATATTTCATATCAAACTCTTCCTGAAGACCACATAATCACATATGCAATAATAGTTGAAATGTAGTACCTACTTTATTTATTTTTTATTTAATCCTCACCCAAGGATATTTTTACCATTTATCCTTAGATAGAGTGGAAGGGGTGGGGGGGAGAGAGAGGGAAACATTAATGTGCGAGAGACACATCAACTGGTTCCCTTCCACACCACCCCGACCAAGGCTGGGGACAAACCTCAACCGAGGTACGTGCCCTCGGCCAGAATCGAACCCAAGACTCTTTGGTACATGGGCCGACGCTCTAGCTGCTGAGCCAAACTGGTCAGGGCATAACACCTACTTTGAAATGCAGGCCACCCTAACCTATAAACTACATGAAGGTCTTTGATGATGTTCAAACAGAAAGCTGTATTTTCATTGAGTCCAGGGTCTCTTCTCGGGGGCCAGGTGTTTTGATTCTGTGATCAGATTGCACACAGTTGATCTGTCAGTCAAACATGTGTTCATTGCACAATTGTTATGGGCTTAGGTCAGAGTTTTCCCCTTTGGAAGAAACAGTGAAGTAGAGCTGCTAGCTGAGAGTGGATTGATTCCCAAACTTGGGGAAAGTTGAATCTGGAACCTGGAATATAATGACTGGACAGTGGAATAAAATGAGGTTTATTTTCCCAGGCATCTAATCTCTAGTGTGGTCGACTCATGCACTGCCTGTGGGTCCTGTTGGTGTTGAAATACAGAAAGGAAAAGAGGGGGAGCCTTTCCCCTGCCTGTCTGGGCTCTAGGCCCACCCTTTCTTCAGTGCCCCTCCTACCTCACAGGTTCCCATGTTCACGGATCACACTGCTCCCAAATCCCAGCTGCTGCTTCCTCTGCCTCCACTCCATCAAACTCTCATTTCCTCAGCGTAGCTGATCTCAGGTAGGTGTTAGTGGGGGTAGCACTTTGATTTATCTAATTCATACTACAGTGTACATAACTGATAGTCCCTTAATCCTCCCTGAGGCATTTGTATTAAAAGAAAATATCTGCTAAATGCTTATTAAATCAAACAAGTATAGATTCAGGGCACAGAACACAGTGAAATAAGAGATAAAGACGGAGCAAGGGAAGTTATGTTGGGGCAGGAGGCTCCCCATGGAGACAGAATAGCATCATGTGGAGTTTGCTCCCTGGGGAGAGCACCCCTAAGCCAGTCCTGCTTTCCACTTCCTTCCTTGTGTGGCTGCTGAACTCCTTAGCTCCAGAGAAGGCAGATGTGGACACGGTGAGGCAACCGCTGAGGCTCGGCTGGTGGAGGGGAGGTTTAGCAAGGGGCTGGGGAAGACCGGGGAATCAGCGGAGGACATCAGCGACTGGTTGTAGGTGTGTTTTGCATGAGCCAGCTAGAAGGCATGGACCCTGGCCTCAGGAAGGAGACAGAGGTATCACACTAACTAGAGAGCAGAAGCCAGGAGTCATTCAGCCGATTCAGGCCCTGTAAGTATGATGAGCAGATAGCCCTGATGCTGCCTTTATACTTAGGGACAGTCGAGTCAGGACAGAAGACTTAGGGAAATAGTTACCCTAAAACTAGATCACCACAAATCCCTACCTGCTATGTTAGAAAAGCAAAGGATACCATGGGGTCGGCTGGCTTCTCTGAGGGAGGAACATTTCAGCATCCCCCTGGAGATCAAGTCAGGTCAGCCAAACGAAGAGGGTGGGGGCGGCCAGGCCACATGGAGGGTGTCGCGGGCAAAATGCACAGTGTGTACCAAACCCGGGGAGGGAAGATTCTTCGTGCCTTTGAGAAATTGCTAGCGAGACTTGAGGAGGGAAAACCCATGGACGCAGGAGCCTGGAGGGGGCTGGAGAGAGACACCTGTCCCCCAGTTGTAGGCCACGCTGGGCGGGGGCTTAGAAACTCAGAGGTTTGGGGTCTGACTTTAAGAATTTAAAGTGAAAGAGTGACAAGTGATACTATGTGGCCCTGACTATATTTGTAATTGGGGTTTAGGGGAGAGAAGTCGGTGGGTGAAATCAGATCTGAAGGGGCATGGAGGGGGCTGTTGTTGCCTCCTATGTGTAATTTGAGGGATGCCCAACAGGGACCCTGCTCGAATATATCTTTTCAGTCACCCCTGACACAGTGTCTGAAATCCTGTAATTGAGGAATTCATGTCTTTTAAAACCCAGATTCCCTAACAACCAAGGCTTAGGCAAAAGGACGGCGTAAGTAACGTGGAAGAAATGTATCAGCCCCCCGCCCGGCTGTCCTTCCCGACCGCCTTTTCCCTTTCTCGTGGCGGCTCTTCCCCCTTCAGATGCCCTAGGCTTCATCTCGAAATCAACGCCCGATTTCCAGACTCTGTCCAGTACGACGTACAAGAGTTTCATGCTGCAATTTTGAGTCAGTCCGTAGGATGCAACATGTGGCTGATTGTAACTCAGGCGCTGTAATTGATAAAGGAGATGAGTTGGCTCTCGGGACTGAACCCTGGAGAGGTGGGGTCGCTTCCGTGTTGCCCATCAGAGCCGGGACGCGGGCTCTGCCTCTCTCAGCCTCACCCTTGCCCTCTCTGATGCCCACTGTGGTTGCAGCACTAACGACAGCGGCTCCAAGCCTCACGCCCACAACCTGAAGGTGGGCGCAAGGTCTCGTCTTGGGCTTCTTTCTAAGGTTGTGGCACAACCTTGAACAGATCACTAGGGCCAGGAGCGGCTGCTAATCCGAGAACAGTCTCTGCTGGCAAGGGGTGTCCTGCTGATGGGCAGAGCACCCCACCCCTAAGCTGTGGGTGTGGGAGGGGTACTTTTCTCCCGAATCAGGGGGGGCCTGGTTACTGGCAATGGGAGCAGGATTTAGTGGGTTCTGGGGACGCGCCAAGCAGTGCTGGCAGCACAGGGGTGTGTGTGTGTTTTAAGGCTATGTCTACATGAAGAAGGTTCAATAGATGGGAAAGGAGTTGTGTTCAGTGTGAACGTGGGGCCATCTGAGAGTCCCTGAAACTTGTGCTGCCCACACCAGCCTCCCTCCAGCACCCAGACGGTCACTTGTCTGCTGGCATGGCTCAGCTGACCCAGTGACTTGTCTCTGACACCCCTGTGCTGGAGGCATTTGAACCTGGAAGTCTGTGAAGTTTAAATAGGCTGAGTGTGTGGGTAGGGTGGGTGGAATTTATTTTTTATTTTATTTTTTTTATCTTCACCCGAGGACATTTTTCCATTTTTTGTTCAGGTAGAGTGGGAGGGAGAGAGAGGAACAGAGAGAGAGAGAGAGAAACATCGACGTGAAAGGGACACATCGAGTGGCTGCCACCCGCACGACCAACCAGGGCCAGGGTCAAACTGCAACGGAGGAACATGCCTTTAGCGGGAACCGAACCTGGGTCTCTCTGGACTGCAGGCCGACACTCTAACCGTTGAGCCAAACCGGCCAGGGTGGGTGGGTGGAATTTAAAAAAGGCATAGGTGCTATTTGTTTAGGACAGTTACTATTTAAAATTATGTTATTTAAAAAAATTTAAACAGTAGTCCTCATTGGGTGTATATAAGAATCACCTTATAAACTGGAGTTTGGCAAGAGGGGAAGGAGATGGAAATAAAGGTTATTGGTTAATGAAAGGTTTGATGATCTTTTGTTTTCTAGATCTCGTTTCTAAGTTTAAAGAGATTTGACAGTTCAGAATAAATGAATCTTCATTTTTTTCCAGTGGGAATGGTTTCATTTCTTACCATCGTGTCTGAATAATACAAGACTTTACTGAATTCCTCAGAAACCTCGCCAAGTAAAGCAAAATATATAGCATTAAACTTTTGTAACCTTTCTGCTCAACCAACTGTATGTTGTTCATATTCACATACATATTAAAACTAAAATTAGCATATGTGTCCTCATCAGCAAACATTTATCGGGCGCTAGAGAACCAGAAGGCACACTTCCTGTCCCCAAGAAACAGCATGTGATCTCTTTGGGAAGAAAGGCAAAAACATGGGAAATAAATAGCAGCAGGTCCTTCCCTGCTGGTTCCAGGGGTAGAGGTGACACCAGGAACTTGGGGAAGGGAACCGGGGGTCAGGTGGTGGTGGGGCAGCAGAGGATGCAGAGGCACCCTGTTGGCCAGGAGGGGAGCCCATTCCTGGCTACCAGGGGTCTGCTGTTGCTGTTCCATTTCATTCTGTCTTCCCTAAAAAATTACTGTTGGAGCATCTTGTTTAATTTCAGCATTTTCTTTGTTATGTATTTCCTGTAGAATTGTGAGGATTTGGTCACATGGATCGCTTCCCACTACTTGTGTATTTTCCAGCATTTCTGTAACGATTTCCTGTTACTCTTTCAGAATTGTTTTATGATGACATAATAATGATGAAGAAAGGACTGCCAAAAGCAAACTAGAAAATAAAACTATCGACATTTTTTTTTTCTTATGAAATAAATGCAGGGGCCGTTTATTTGTGGTGGCTAAAACCGGTTCCATCCCCATAGTCATCATTTTGCAGCATCTTACAATGGGAGGGACTGTCACTCACTGTCGTCTCGGCCCTGACCCATTCAGATGTGAAAACTTCAGAAAACGGGGTCTGTGATCAAGCCGTTCGAGTTCTTTGCTGGCTTTATTTAACATCGAGCTGGTGGATTATTCTTCATTTAATACGTTTAGGAGTAAATCTGAAATTTTCCATTGAGTGTTTTTTTCCCTTTGAGTTGTTTCCTGTCCTTGACTCCTCATTTCTTTCCACCAAGCCTGGGAGCTCCCCTATGTGGCTGTGAATTCCTTTTGGATAGAGATCATTGAATCTCGGGAGCTTTGAACAGTGTTCAGTAAATACTTAGTGAATGAATGAAGAAAAAACCAAAACTCCACATGTGATTAGAAAGAAATAAGGCAGAGGAAATTAGGTACAAGTCCACATGTGTGATTTTAATTTTCACATGTGATTTTGAACAATCTCATTATAGCAACTTCCTGCCCGTTTCACCTTGACGTGAAGGCTGGAGGATTTCATAAGCCTTGCAAAGAACACTTGAACGTTAGTTATTTTGCAAGACAGACCTGTGATTTGTGACATAGTAACACGTTTGATGATGTGGATGCTCACATTTGAAAAGATCTTTGGCTTCCTCTTCTGCATAAAGTTCTTCCCAGAACAACCTGAGTATTGTAAATCCCACATGTGTATTTCAGACCAGTCAACGCAACTAAAATGTGACGGTGATTACTGGCTCTTCGCAGCCCTTCTTCATTTCCCAGCAGACAGCTTCCTGTCAGAATTCAATTCCCGTTCGGAAAATATCTCTCTGACCCCTAGTTTTTTGGACACAAGTCATCCTTCACATATTTGAGTGTCTACCCATTGTCACCCCTCAAATGCCAGAAGACCCCTTTATATTTCAGAGTGATAAGATCTTTTTAAAACATCAAAGGAGAGACAAGAGTATCTGAAGATTTTGTTCCAGGGATATCTCCAATTAAAAAAAACAAACAAAAACACTGCATTTAGTATGTATTCATCTCCGATTTCACACAGTAAAATCGTAAAGTGTAACTGTTACAGTTGAAACAAGATACGCTTTCTAGTTTCCCTCAATCTTTATAGAATTAAAATTAAGCTTTGGTAGAGCTGTGGTATAATTACATTCAAGTTAGCCAACATTTGTGGAGACCCTTGTGCTGGCCCCTCATTACTGGGGTCTCTACAAGAGCTGCCCTTTGGTTGCAAGAGCGAGCGTGAGAGAGTGTGGTCCAGATGTGGCAGGAAATTAAATTTCACTGTGGAAGGGCGTTCGTTGGGAAGACACCATGCGAGAAGGTTTTTCTTGTTGAATCTTGGAAAAAGTTATTAGATTGGACTTGCAAAGGGGGCAGTCATTCAGGGGAGGGGCCCAGAGGTTGGAGTCAGCAGGGCAGGTACTGATTCTTGGACAAGGAAGGGACATGATGAGAAGGGCCTCCATCTGGCTGCAGGCTGCAGGCTGTACCAGAGCAAGGAGACTGGTCCACAGGAAGCTTTGTAACTGACTGGGGCTCAACCAATGAGGTCCTGTTCTGAGGGTAAAGGAGATGGATGTGAAGGGGAGGTCAGATCTTACAAATGTTACACAGAAAGAATCTGGTCATTTCAAACACTGATTGGATATTGGGAAGCCATGCGGAGAGAACTGTCGAGGTTAGCTCCAAGGGCTGGGAGCCTAGGGCAACAGGAGAATCATGCTGCCATGTTGGCGTGAACGGAGAACTAGAAAGGGAAGTGGACGAGGCACAACCTTGAGAGGATGCCCGTGGCTAGGAGGGAAGCCAGACAAGGAATGGACAGAGGAGAGCCAGGAACCTACAGTTTCACAGAAACAAAGGGAAGGCAGCATTTCAAGACATGGTGAACAAAGAAGTCAAGAAATCAGAGGTGTTGGGTAGAGGACAGAATGTTGACCTTAGAGAACTTCAGAAACGTGGTGGAAGTAGAGGCCAGATGGCAAAGACTCTGAAAAGGGAGAGGAGTGTGTGTTTTCGGTGAGACTGTAATACAAGATCCTTCAGGTTTTCCAGTAATAAGTACCTTGGAAGGAAATCCACTCCTTGCCGACTAGTGTTATGTAACACAATGCCAGTATATTATTAATACCTGTAGATTCAAAATGCACCTATTTCTCCACTGTAACCCCAAAACATTATTTTTACAAACCATTTGGAAATAACATTTTTCTTTTCTTTGATTCTACTCTTTCAGAATTTCACTTATCCCTTTCTGAGATTTATTTCTAGGTCATTGATTTGGATTCCAAAACTAGTGCTTTCTGTAAGCTTATTTTATGCCTACTAGAGTTTAAATTCAAACATTTTTCTGACAGCAGCAACTGAAATAGCTTCAAAGACATTTTTTACAGCTACCTTGCTTTGTCTTTGTTGATTGTGTCTTTCTAAAAACACCTCAGATTGATAGCTCCTGAGATAGTATGCTTGTAGTAACAACACAAAAATTGTGTTGTGCTTTTCAGAATTGAGAAATATACTTTGACCTTCTCCTGGTTCTTGAAGACATCCTTTACTCCTAAGAGTAAGGAAAATAGCGCAGGACCTAGGTTCTGTCCCCTTCTTTGTTGAATGAATGACCTTGGGCAGGTCAACCCTAGAGTTTCTCAGCTATGAAGTGAGAAGATTATACTAGAGGGTCAGTTAGGTCTTTCAAATAAAAAAATCTCAGAACCCACAATTATACTACTTTGTTCTTGTTAACTTTGTCACCAAGCCTACCATCCGGTACGATTCCACATTGGAGGTGCGGTCAGATGCACTCTAGCGCTCCCCGAAGGGACTGCCTGTGGCAGCATCGCCTCCCCCTTCATGGGTCTGACCCTTCTTCTAAGCTCATGTTGCCTCTTTTCTGAGGTATGATGGTGCCTTCGGCACCCAGCACCTCCAGTCGACATCAGGTGCTCAGTAAATAATCAACGATCAAGTAAATGGGCTGTATTGTATTGTTGTCCACACCCTGGATGATTAGAAGAAGAGGTGTCCCCAAGAACAAGCCTTCAGGGGAGCATCTTACAATTAAAAGAGAACTTCTCCAAAAATGGAACCAGTGACCATCAAGTATTTTGTTGGTGGTTTTATATATGAACTTTTAAGAAGACAAGGGAAAGGTCAGGTCAGTAATAGCTGTTGAGTCCAAATGGGGGAGATAAAAATCAACTGAAGGGCATTTATGAAGTGAGCCAGGTGTCCGGTATGGTGATTTTACATAATTATCTCTTAAGATCCCTTTAGATTTTTCCTCCGTCATCCTAGTCAGTCTTCCCTCCTTCATGTACTTTCTCACATCTTCTAGTACTTAAAGAGTGTCGTCTCTGGTCATTTTGGCTCAGCAGCTAGAGCTTCAGCCCGTGGACCAAAGGGCTCAATTTCGATCAAGGGCACGTGCCTCAGTTGCAGGTTTGGTCCCCGGCCCTGGTTGGGATCGTGCGGGAGGCAACCAATCGACGTGTCTCTCTCACATCGATGTTTCTCTCTCTCTCTCTCTCTCTCTCTCTCTCTCTCTCTCCCCCTCTCTCTCCCCCCCCCCCCTCTCCCTCTCTTTCTGTCCCTCCCTCACACCCTTCCTCCCACTCTATCTGAAAATCAATGGAAAGATTTCCTCGGGTGAGGATTAAAAAAAAAAAGTGTTGTCACCATTCTCGGTCTGTATCTGTCTGCCCCACTAGACTAGAACGTGCCTAAGGGGCAGAGCTGTGTCCTTTGTGAATCCCAGGGGCTCAAGGCAGTGCCTGGCCCCTAGTTGATCTTTATTGTTTGTTGTTGAATTTAACAAGCCTTGTTAATAAGTGAAGGTCTTTATCTGCTTTGTCTCTAAAACTGTGTAACTGGACGGAGCCGGGTGCTGGCAGGGTCTGGGGCTCACTCAGGTCTGTGTTGTTTGCTTCAGCACCGATGCTCCTATGGGGACGAGCCTTACACAACCCACCTGGGAGACATTACCAAGAGGCGCCTGGTGTTTACCCACAATGAACCATTGCCGTTGAAGAGACGGCCAGAAGGAAACAGTTTGTTGATCCAATAAAAGGGTCTTGAAAATAAGTGGGCCTATTGTAATCAGATGACAGGGCCCATTGTATTCAGGCCACAAAGGAAGTTGTCGTGTTCCCCTTGTTCCTGGGAGTCTAAGCGGGATGCTGAAAATTCCTCACCAAGCAAGCGCTGTGGGAAGGTCCCCTTTCTCTTTTCCCATTTTTTCCACGGACTTTACCCTGGTTAATGAAGGCCCTGAGGATGGTATTTAGATAGGGAGTGGGAGCTGAGTAAAGAGAAAATCATATTCCAGGCGCCCTGGCCAAACTGAGCATGACTAGGAAGAAGCCTCATTGCAGGAGTCTGGGCCCTAAACTAAGGGCGTCGTGGAAAGAGCAGATGCATCCACCGACATTCTGTGTCTAAACCCACAGGGCCTGGTGACGGACAGTGGAGTGAGGAGGAGGGGGGGAGGGGCGGAGGAGGGCTCCGGGGGTGTGGGTGAGGAGGGTATGACAGGGAACACAGGAGAAAGAGCAGGTGCAGGGTGATGACGCCAACTTGGGGTGTGTCTGTGGGACAGCAGGGCAGGTGACCCATGGAGAAATGGGCGTCGAGGTCAGATGGTTCCAGGAAAGAGCAGTTGTCCCAGGCTATCTGGGAGGGAGCCTGAGTCTTAGGTTTGTGCCTCTTGGTGTCTACTTCTTGGATTGTTGGACAGAAAAGAGCCAGATGGCCCAGGGGCCTCTCTCTGCAGTGCTGCCGTCTTTCTCGCAGCGCCCCGGAGGAGGGGAGCAGTGACCTCTTGTTTGCAGATGCAGAAGGCAGGGTTGTCCTGCAGGACCAGGGCCCTTCTCTGCCAGGTCTCCCGCAGGCTCTTAGACGGAGCTCGCGTCTCCTCGCTGTGATTTTATGATTTGGCAATCTTAAACACTTTCTTTTTTTTGTGATTTGCTTTTAATGTCTATATCTGTTTGAAATGTCATTCACTTTTCTCCTTAAGAGACAGCCACAAATTCAGGCTTTATTTTCCTGGGGAAATACTTCTAATACAACTGTAGCTTGGGTTTCCCATGTGGGTGTTGATATAGATGGTTGTAATGAGACCGCTTTGATTAGTCACTTTCTATCTGACTATGAATTATTTTAGATGTGCCAGCTCGCTTTTTTATTTTGACTCAAAGAGTTATCTTGAGACGTAACACACTTAGCTTTTATTATATTCTACAAACTTTCCAGCTGATTCTCCCTTTTGTGCTAATTCGATAGCATAATTAAAATGTCTGACTTCAGTTCTTTCCTTGCAAATACTGCCTAACTCTTCTGCCTTTAATTAAGTGAAATCATCCCTATGTAAACAAATAACAATTGCAGATTGTATTACCCACACTCCTTGCTTGTGAGCATTTCAGTGCATCCCTTGTTGGTTATGTTAACAGGTTTTTTAAAAAAACGAGATGTGACATATTTTGTCATTTTGCTTGATGCCAGTAGAAAACAAAGGATCGCAACTGTATTTTTGTTCTTCCACCTTTCATTCAACATTCAACTGAAGAGCCAATGTGGCCGGCGGCGGGCGGGGTGAGCACAGGAGTCACACCGCCTTGCGGACCTCAGCCCTACCCCTTCTCAGTGGTGAGACGTTGGATAAATTGCTCGAGCACCGCGCTGTGCCTCAGTTTCCTGCATGTAAAATGATGACAGTAATAGTTGCCTCGTGGATTACGGAGATTGCGTGACAGAATGCAAGCACGTGCCTAGCACAGTGCCTGGCGCACAGTGGGTGCTCAGTGATGCGAGCAGTCTCTGTGTAAGGCAGACCTCTCTCAGCCCATTCTCTAGTCCGAGGAGCCTGCGGTCGCCGTGCAGAGCAAGCCGGTGGATGCCCCAGCGGGTCGAATCCCCGCGACTGGGGGGCTTCTCTCCAGGGCACGCACGTGCTTCTCCCACGAACTGATGTCTGTTTGCTCCCAAATCTGTGTGTGTTGTTCGTTCTCAAACCTACTCAAACAAGGCCAGTCGACCTTGTTACTGTAATAATGTGATTTAATTAAATATTAAGCAAACAGAATGCAAAAATTAAGTTTTGAAGGCTCTGGAAAGACTTAATAAAGATTAGTCATTCAACTTTTAAACACATCTTAGGTATTTTCCTAGAGAAAGGAAGTGCATAGTGGTTGGCAGGGGCTGAGAGAAGGGGGATTAGAAGTTACTACTGAGTGGGGGCAGAGTTTCAGTCTTGAGAGATGAAAAGAGTTCTGGTGATGGGTGGTGGTGCCGGTCGCACAATATGAATATATTTCATGTGACTGAACTATGTGGTTAAAAATGGTTATAATGGCCCAGCCCAAGTGGCTCAGTGGACTGAGCGTTGGCCCATGGACTGAGAGGTCCCAGTTGGATTCCCGGACAGGGCACATGTCCAGGTTGCGGGCTCGATCCCCAGTAGGGGGCGTGCAGGAGGCAGCTGATCAATGTTTGTTTATATCTCTCTAAAAAAATCAATAAAAACATATTTTTAAAAAAATGGTTATAATGGTAAGTGTTACGATGTTATATGTATTTTATTACAATTAAAATTTTTTAATCTGTCTCATTAGCTGTGGGCGAGATGACTGGTAAAGACTGGGGGGAGGGATTAAAACGTTTAGAGGGATTCCCCGTCTAGATTGTTTTCCATTGTCTTTAAGCTTTCGTGTTTTCAGGAAGACAGCAGAGGAAGTCGCGGGGGACGCATTGTGGGTGCCGTCCGCGGCAGGAGAACGAAGCCTGCCGTCCCCGGCCCCTTCTCGGAGCAGAGGGCTTCAGCACAGAGCGGAATTTCAGGGATGCGTGCACGCTTATATTTGAAATTTAAAATTAAACATTTAAGTTACCGGAGTGTCTTAGATTGAGCCCTGCAAAACAGACCGGAGCTTTCGGAACCAGGCCGAGTGGGCGTGAGGGAAGCCGACTCCCAGAGAAGCGAAGCCCACGCCTCAGCCAGTATGCTGGGGCCCGCTGGGGCCGACCAGCCACCGTCCAGAGACGTGGCAGATAGAGGCGGTTTGTACTTGTCCTCCAGCACTGAGCAGACGCTGGGTGTGGGCTTCCCCTAGGGGAGGGGCCGTCACCTTGAGCAAGCGAATTCCTTGGGCTGAGGCCCACAGGGGTCTCAGCTGTGAACTCAGCAGGTGACACTTTCAGCCTGGGGAATCTGACGGTACGCCCCAGCATCCATAGAGCTGTGGATGTTTTTTGAGTGTTTTTCCTTTTTTTAAATTTTTTTATCCTCACGCGAGGACTTTTCTTTTTCATTTATCTTCAGATAGAGCCAGAGGGAGAGAAGGAGGAAGAGAGAGAGAGAGACATCGATGTGAGACAGACACATCGAGTGGCCGCCACCCACACGACCCCAACTGGGGCTGGGGACAAACCACAACTGAGGTACGTGCCCTTAGCGGGAACTGAACCTGGGACTCGCCGGTCTGCGGCCCGAGGCTCAAACCACTGAGCCAAACCAGCCAGGGTGTGTTTTCCCCTTTCTACAGACTTGTAAAAATGAGCTGATTGACTGTTGGTCCAGATTGTTGCAGATCAGCGCCTCTTGACTGTCCAGGCATAATGTCCTGATGTTGTCAGCATGTGTGATCTTTCTTACATACATGGTGGTCCCATTTGTGAAGCAGCAAGACCGTGTGGTTTAATGACAGATAGTAAATGTGGGTGATGTGTCTGAAGCTCCACTGTTAGGACTGTTGACTTTTAAATACTTTCCAGTGTGTGTTTTGAGATTCATGAAACCTCAGATTATTGCTTCTTGAATTTCCACGCTTTTTTGGCCTTTGATGATTGGGGGGGGGGGGTGTCAAACACTCCATTTTTATGCTAAAGACCATCTTCCTCTCATATCCTGTGACCTGTGGGTCTGTATCTGCATGTTCTTCAGTTACTCTTCCATTGGCCACAAGTAACTGTCCACTCATGTTCCTTTCAGACCTGCCTTTTCCCGTGAGACCCGCATCCCTTCACCTGGTCCCCAGGCTCTTGCCGTGAATGGTGGCCAGATCCAGCATGCCCGCATTTCACTTTTAGATCCACTCTGTAGATCCTGCAAACAGGAGTCCTGTTTATGTGATTATTTGTTTATTTTTTTTAACCATCTTAACCGCTTTTAAAGGTCCAGTGCAGTAGTGTTCACAATATTCCTGTTGTTGTGGAACCAATCTCTGGAACATTTTCAGTTGTGAATGTGAAAGTCTATATCCATTCAACAATCCCCCCCACCCTACCCACCCCCGCTCAGGCCCTGGCAGTCACCATTCTGCCTTCTGTTTCTGTTAGACTACTCGTGGTAGTTCACGTAAGTCAAATCCTATAGTATTTATCTTCTTTAACTGGCTTATTTCACTTAGCATGATGTCCTCAAGGTTCACCTACATAGTGTCGGACTTTTCTTCCTTTTAAAGGCTGAATAACTTTCCATTGTGTGTGTACACCACGTTTTGTTTCTCCATTCATCTGTCAATGGACATTTGGGTTGCTTCCATCTTTTGACTGTTATGAATAATGCTGCTGTGAACATGGATGTGCAAGTTTTTGTTTATTTATTCATCATTATTATTATTTTGCAACTTATTTTTTATTTAATTTTTTATTAATTAATTTATTTTTGTTATAGATGTTTCTCCTTTTCCCCCCCAGACATCCTCCTCCCGATCCCACTAAATACAGTTTTTTGGTTTGTTTCTATCAGCTTGTAAGTCTATCGGCTAAAGAATCCCTTTGCAAGGGTGACCATAAATACAACACAAAGATACTGGGATTATCCCACAGTATCTCTTTTCCTTTGCATTTTGGCACGTCCTGACCTTGCAGGAGGAATACTGGTCGGCCTCATTTATACTTAGCCCTTCAACACAACCATGTTTTGTTGTTTTCTTGGTTTCAGATTTTATCTCTTTAGATGACTGGGAACTGAAGCTTTTTTTGGTTATTGTTGTTTTTGTTAATCCTCACTGAGAATATTTTTCCCATTGATTGTGTGTGTGTGTGTGTGTGTGTGTGTGTGTGTGTGTAGAGAGAGAGTGGAAGGGAGGGGAAGAGAGAGAAACATTGATGTGAGAGAGACACATTGATTGGTTGCCTCCTACATGAGCCCCGACTGGGGCTGGGATTGAACCTGCAATCCAGTTATGTGCCCTTGACCAGGAACTGAACCTGCCACTCTAACCACTCGGGCTGACACTCTAACCATTGAGCCACACCAGCCAGGGCTGGGAACTGAAGCTTTTCATTTGACTTGTGATCGTGTACGTTCTGGAAGCTTGTACATGTACTCGTGGAGCAAAGCAAGCAGCTGGAAGAAATCTTTCCTGAACAAAACCCAAGTGGGGCAGTTGGGTGCGAACCAAGACTGCAATAGCTAGAGAGGGAGATGCAAAAAGGCTGCCTGTACTCCAACCCCAACAAATCACTGCTGGCCCGATAGGAATGTCGTGTAGGTGATGATCAGATAGAGGTGAGAGACCTGTACACATCTAATTGCCTGCCCACAAAATACAGTGCTTACTGCAGCCCTCCAAGGTCTCCACACCGAGTTAATCACTGTGAGTACCTGAAGGCAGAGCAGCACAGGGACTCAGTGGACTCAGCCATGGGTGGAAATGCTCGGGCTGAACCTGGCCTCCCGCTAAGTGGCTGCATGGTCCTCGGCTAAACACCGCATGTTTACCTTCCCAGGGCTCTGTTCCTCCAACCAGCATTCTGAACCATAATGCAAATTTATCTACTAAACAACTAACTAACAAATGGGAGAAAACCTGCTTCAACTGCCTCTTTTTCTAGGAGAAAGCCTAATGTCCTGCATTGGTCAAATAAGTAAAATTTCACTGGACATTTTGATGAGGTTGGATATTTATTTTTTTAATGTATATACATATACATATGTCTGGACTGTCACAAAAGCAAAAGCTTGGACTGGAGGTAGGTTTAAAAATATATGAAGGGAGTGTCCTAAGTGTTTCATCATTTCTCAGTTTATTTAGCCAGCACGACAACTAGCCAGCAAGTCACCTGCAAGGCTTCCAAACACCCTTTCTGGGGCCCGTCCTCAGAGTCCCTGATTCGGTAGATAGTGAGCGCTATTCCAACTTAATTCCCACTGTTCTGACGTTTAGTCTTTCCCCTGTGGCTGATGCCCAAACCGGAGGTTAAGGAGCAGAAGTCAGCCCGGCAGAGACAGGAGGAGCCTGAGAACATGCATCTCTGACAAGCTGGCCCTGCTGGTGTGCAGCCCACGGTTCCGAGTGCCAAGGTTCAGAAGACGCCGCCATGTCCATAATGCAGGTGGGGTTCATGTTAATACTCGGTATGACCCCACTGTGTCATGTGTGTGCACACACGTGTTTTAAAGGCATTTCGGAGCACTCAGCATATGTGAAGGCATGGACTAAAATCACAGGTCATGGAGTCTGCATTACTGGAGCAAGGAACTCACGGCTGGTCAGCAGGTGTTTTGGGAGTATTGGGTGGGGGGGGTTGAGGGGAACATGTGGCTGGAGAGATGCCAAGAACTAGGTTGAGCTCTGGTCATAAAGGGTCTGTGTCTCCTGGGGAAGAGATTTGATTGTCTTCCTGGCCTGGTAACAAAGGGAATGGAAAAAGAAACTTCGAAGATGCGCAAGAGACCTCAAGGAGGTTGAGTTAACAATTGGAGGTTGAGTTAGCATTTGGCCAAATATAATTTGGTCAACCCGGTAGTCTCGCTGAAATCACACTTTTGTTTAAAGTTAGTCTCGCTGGTGTCTGATTTCTTCAGTTCTGGTCATTTTTGTACTCCATACGGTGATTTATCTGTTCCTAGAAATGACCCATTTTTTCATTAGTTTCCAGGTTCTTTTTCTGTGCAGTGATAGTTAGCGAGCCATCCTTTCCAAAACTGCTTAGAATAGTTAACGATGGGAACGCAAAGGCATTAACAATAAAAGTATCTTACAAAAATAGGTTTTCTTACCACAAAGCAATGCATCCTTACAACAGATACTATAGATAGACAAGAGCAAAAAGGACCTCACGTAACCCCACCCACTGTTTAGAAAATCTCTGGTAAAACCCCTGGAGATGAACCTCCCAGACCCTTTCCTGTATCTATGTGTATTTTTCCCTGCGGAGAGAGGGTCACACCAGCTGTGACTAGGAAACTCGCATACCTGGAGTCGGCCAGTTTGTGGACGTGTGCGCGTTCCAACCTGACTCCCCTTGTTGGACATTTAGTCTGTTCTGAGTACGCCTATGGCTGATGCCAAATCGAAAGTTGAGGGGCAGCAGTCAGCCCGGCAACGTCGGCAGGTGGGGGGATAGAGGTTCCAGCCGAGGGCACCTCCGACGCAGAGGCCCGGAGGCGAGGAGACCGTAGCACTCGTGAGGAATGGAGGGACGTCCAGTCAGGCCGAGGGGCGTGCAGGCTGGAGAAATGAGAGCCTTGCAACCAACAGCCTGCAGCTGGACATCCTGGGGAATCGCTGGCCAAAACTAAATTAATCAGGAGAAAATTAAAAAAAAAAAAAAAGTAGAGGAAAAAAGGCAAAGAAAAAGATGAAAATATTGCAGCCTACCTCTACACAGTATTCCTTTTCAACCAGATTGTGCTAACGTGTTGTTTCCACCAACTTGATGTTGACTAAGTTGTTTTGGCAAATCGCTTTCGGCCGCATCGTCTAGATCCCGCTGAGCAGGCCTTGGGCTCCCTGGATGCGTGGTGTGCTGCTGCGGGGTGCAGACCCTCTGGCCGTCCCACCCGTCTGTTCCCAGCTGGCGTTCAGTGGTGTCACCTTGATGGTTTGAAATCAGCAAATGCTACAAATCAAGGAATTTTTCTTTCTCTTTTTTAATCTTCACCTGAGGATATTCCTCCATCTATCTTCAGATGAAGTGAGAAGGAGGGAGGGAGAGAGAGAGAAACATCGATGTGAAGGAGACACATCGATCAGGGCCTGGGATGAACTGCAACCGAGGTACATGCCCTTGGCCGGAATCAAACCCGTGACCCTTGGGTCCATGGGCCAATGCTCTAACCACTGAGAAAACTGGCCAGGGTGGAATTTTTTTTTCCCCCGTGAGAGCCAACTCTCCAGCACACCACAAGTTGTAGCTGAGTAAGACTGAAGAAGTCTAGGATAGACGTCCTGGGTTTCGGCTTGAGACTCAAACACAGAAGCCGAAAACCAGTGCTGGGCAGCGTGACCTAGAGTCAGAAGGACCAGGTTTGCCTCCTGCTGTCCTCTCCCTGCCGTGTTCCGCAGAGCAGTTAACTCTTCTAAGGCTCAGTGTCCTTGTATAGTGAAATGGGGTCACTAATGTATAACTTGGATATTAGTTCTAACAATTCATTCTTGAGAGAAGTTATTATGATTATTACTGCAGTGAAGGAGGAGCATGAGGACGTTAAGTTGATTTTTTTTAACATGTGAAGTTTGAGTTGCTTTTAGATTTGTAGGTAGAGATTCCTGTAATAACAGCTACAACAACTAACATTATTGAGAAACATTATATGCTTCTATTATTTTATTTTATCCTCAAAGCATTTCTAGTGGTAGATACTGGCGATGTGATCACCCCTGTTCTATAGCTGAGAGACTGAGGTTTAAATGAATAATTAATTGGCTCATGGTCAGATAGTGGAGTGAGAGTTTGTCCGAATTCATAGTCTACATTCTTGACCAGTGTGCACATGGGGTCTCCACTCAGCAGCGACATCTAAGCTAGGTGGTGTCAGTTTATGAACCTCGTGTGTGCTTGAAGTCTTATGTTCGAATGAGGTCACACTGGAAGGATCTAGAGAGAGAAGAGTTGAGGGCCTGGACCACACTGGTATTTAAAAGGCGACATGAGTTTGGAGAAATAAGGGGTGGTGGTCAGTGGTTTCAGATGACAGGGAAATCACAAAAGGTTAAGAATTAGAAAGGGCTCCTTGGATTTGGCAATGTGAAACACATTGATAACCTTAACAAGAGCAGTTTGGATAAGACAGTGGAGACAGGCAGATCGCTTTGGGTTGAAGAGTGACTTGATGAGGTGGTAGACAGAACTGGTGTAAACTCTGTTTGAAGAATAAGATGCTGGAAAAGTAACTTGGAATCCAGGGAGATATTTAACAACATACATGTTTTGGGAAGAAATAGTGAGTAGACATGAATGTATAGGAACACGATCGAAGGAGCCAAGTCCTTGGGAGGTGGGAGGAGTGGGGTCCAAAGCCTAATTGAAGAGCTATGACTAGATTGATCTCAGGTTTGGGTTTTGTAGGTTGGGTGTGAGTTGGTAGATCGAGGATAATGGTCAGTGTAACGAAAGGTGTGGTACCATGGGCTCTCTCTCGGCCGGGTAGAGAATAAGTAAGACCAGATGGGCATTCATAAACAGAGAATGCAGAGTAGTCCAGGCATCTCAAAGACGTCAAAGGGAAGTTGGGAATAAATGAGTGACAGAGTTGTAAGAATAGAGAGTTGTGTGCAGTGAACGAGATCCTGACATTGGACAGTTTGTTTGTCGAGAAGTTCTGGGTAGTCGACAGATCCTGGTGTAGCCATCAAAGGTGAGCTTTTGGACAGAATGGAGGTGAGGGTTGTCAGAACTGAGGAGATCAAAGGACTCTAGGCCTAGAATTGTATTCTTTTGAGTCATCGTCTAATATGACCACATCTTTTTCTAATATTTTGTTAATAATCCAAATGTTTAGCCCTGGCCGGTTTGGCTCAGCGGTTGGAGCGTCGGCCTGCGGTACAGAGAGACCCGGGTTCGGTTCCCGCTAAGGGCACGTACCTCTGTTGCAGTTTGTCCCCGGCCCTGGTTGGTCGTGCGGGTGGCAGCCACTCGATGTGTCCCTTCACGTCGATGTTTCTCTCTCTCTCTCTTCCTCTCTCTCCCTCCCGCTCTATCTGAACAAAAAATGTCCTCGGGTGAGGATTTAAAAAAAAAAATAAATAATCCAAATATTTAGGTCTAAAGAGGTCCCTCCCAATAAGAGTGGAAATACTTCTGACAGACAGTGACATGTTCTTTAATGGGTGCCCCAGAAATCTGATAGACTTAACTTTTTCCCAGAATCGGTAGGGGAAGAATATAAAACTCCTCGGTTCATTTGTTCTCCTCTAGGTGATGTACACCTTACCCTTCCAGAGGAACACTGATAATAATAACAGCTGTCGTTCGTTCAGCACTTGCTACATTGCAGCTGCTGTGATAAGCACTCTATGTAGAGCCTTATAAGAATGCCACAAGATGGGGGCACTTTCTGTCTCTGAAGATTAGAAATGTCCTTTGCCCCAGGTCACTCAGCTTGTAAGTGATGGAAGCCATGTTCAAATCCAGGCAGTCTGCCTCTAGAACTCACTCTCCATACTGGGAAGAACCGCCTCCTGGTGTCTGCGGAGACACACGTCGATCTCACTCAAGGTCGGACGTCAGTGTTCATGAAGGAGGAGGAAAGTACCGCCCTCCAGATCACTTGTCCCGGAGATGCCCCAGTGGGACTCAGGCCCTCTCCCCAGGGCCCTCTTCAGCCTGCTTCTCCCTGGAGCACAGACTCACCATCACTCCGGACAACACTGCCAGGGCTGCAGGAGACGTCTTCCCTAAGTCCCCCAGAAGTTAAACCTCTGGCTCTACTTACAACCTTCCAACATTTCCAAGGTCCAGGTGTCAATACCCAGGGGTTGAGCCTAAACCAGGTGCTGAGTGGGAGGGAGAACTGGGGAGCCCTGGAATAAAGGTTAGCCGTGAAGAAGGTGCTCGGGGTGGATTTCAGGCTGGGCGGGCCCCGGGCGCATTGTCACAGGCAACCCACTGGCCTGCGCTCCTCAGGCAGTCTCCCCTTCCGGTTAGGTCTCCTCCCCTGTGTCCATTCTCCTAGCCCAGCGATTCTCTGCACGCGGCCTACGGCCCTAAGGGGTCCATGAGGTCAAAACCATTTTCATAAAGCAAGACACTGCTCACCTCGCCTCACTCTGTTGTCCTTTGCATTGGAGATGCAAAGGCCGTGGTTAGGTAAATCTGCATGACTCGGTCTCCCTGTGTTTTGCGTGAATCAAGGTTAAAAAAAAAAAATCAGTTTCACTTAAGAATCTTTGCCCTGGCTGGTGTGGCTCAGGGGTTAGAGCACTGGTCTGTGTAATGAACGGTCACAGGTTTGATTCATGGTCAAGGGCATGTCCTGGGTTGCAGGTTTGATTCCTGGCCCTAGTGGGGTGCTGCAGGAGGCAACCAATCCATGTGTCTCTCTCACATCGATGTTTCTCTCTCCCTCCCTCCCTCCTTTCCTTCCTCCCTCTCTTCCACTCTCCCTAAAAAAAAAGGGAAAATAGCCCTGGCCGGTTTGGCTCAGTGGTTAGAGAGTCAGCCTGCGGTCCGGAGAGACCTGGGTTCGGTTCCCGCTAAGGGCATGTACCTCGGTTGCAGTTTGTCCCCAGCCCTGGTCGGTTGTGCAGGTGGCAGCCACTCGATGTGTCCCTTCACGTCGATGTTTCTCTCTCTCTCTGTGTTCCTCTCTCTCCCTCCCACTCTACCTGAACAAAAAATGGAAAAATGTCCTTGGGTGAGGATAAAAAAAAAAAGGGGAAAATATATCCTCGGGTGAGGATTAACAACAACAACAAAAATCTCAGTTCTCAAGCACACATCTTTTAACATCTGGGAAGTGTCCGAACAGCGGCGTTGCCACCAGAAACACTTGTTTAAGCTGCGCTCTGAACTGGCCCGTATCAACTGAACGCTGATTTTATTTGAAAGAATGACAGACAGGCAAACTATGGTTATTCAGACCTAAGTGTTTCTTCAACATTTTCTCAGAAGTGAACGAAGTAAGCCTGTCATTTCAGGGAAACAGCTGACAGTATTTGTTGCCAGTGATCAAATCCAAGCTCGCAAGTGAAAATTAGAATTGGGGGAACTTGCATCCACCCCTGTGAGCTTGACGGTTTCTCAATACTCAAAGACTTTTCTGATGAATTGGGTCGGTGGTGATAGTCGCGAATGTGACTTTGTAAAATATTGTAGAATGAAATCTGTTTACATTTAGAAGATCTTTATAACTCAGTGAATTAATATTTTGCAGATAACCAATGCATGATATTACAAAATCAGCTTAGGTAAAAGAGCTATTGAAAGTACAAGATATACCAGTGGGCTTTAATGTAACCAAGTATGAAAAGTTAATTGATATGGTTTCAAATTCTGTACTACATCTAGCCTTTAAGAAACTACCGCCTGTGGACTTATCATATCAATAAAGAACATCTACAATGATCTGAACAGACTGTTAAGCACGCCTCTCCTCTCAGCTACGTCTCTGCGTGAGGCTGTATTTTTCTTTACATACTATCATCATATCGCCACAAAGGGAACTCAGAAGCAGATATGAGAATCTAGTTGTATTGTATTAAGAAATATATTTAAAAGACTTGGAAAAAAGTAAAATAATTCTTTTTGCTATTTTTGTTTTGTTTTGGAAAATTTACCAGGTGTGGCTCACTGGTTGAGCGTGGGTACTGGTTCAATTCCTGGTCAGGGCACATGCCCAGGTTGTGGGCCCGATCCCCAGTGGGCGGCATGCAGGAGGTGGCCAGTCCATGTTCTCTCTCATTGATGTTTCTATCTTTCTCTTCTTCTCTTTCTAAAATCAATAAAGGAAAAACATTTTTTTAAAAAATCTATATCAAAATGAAATGGGCTCATTGGTATTTTTTTATTATTATTTCTAAATCCTTACCAAAGGATATTTTTCCTTTTGTTTTTAGATTGAGCGGGAGGGAGGGAAGGAGAGAGAGAGAGAAACATCTATGTGAGAGAGACACATCCATTGGTTGCCTCCCACATGACCCTGACCGGGGCTGGGGATCGAACTGCAACCTAGGTACGTGCCCTTGACTGGGAAGCGAACCTGTGACTCTTTGGGCCACAGGCTGATGTTCTAACCACTGAACCAAACCAGCCAGGGCTCATTGTTATTTTTTTAAAAGTGTTTTTATCGATTTTTTAGAGAGAGGTAGAAACATCAATGTGTGAGAGAGAAACATCAATCAGCTGCCTCCTGCACGCCCCCTACCAGGTGTGTACCCCACAACCCAGGTGTGTACCCTGACCAGGAATCGAACTGGGAGCACTCAGTCCATGGGATGATGCTCAGTCCACTGAGCCACACTGGCTGGGCTCATTATTATTTTTAAATGAATTAACGTTTAAAATTTTTTCAGTTTTAATTTTGAGTATGGTAAATATTGATTGATATAACCCACAAAAACAGAAGTGCTTTAGGATTCTCCATTTTTAAGAATGTAAAGGACTTCCAAAGCCAAAGAATTTGAGAACCACTGACCTAATCCATATTGATGCCCACCACGTCCTGGGCCTGGGCTGGTGCTGGGATAGTATGGTGTACTGGTCAGATGTGGTCTTGCCCTCGGAGGTAACAGTCGCTTACAATGAAAGAGATCATTCCCGGGGAGTGTGGTGATAGGAGAAGCACCAGGTGACCTGGGAACACATTGCAGGGCCACCTGGCCTCGCGCAGGGAAGACTTCCAGGAAGAATTCATGTCTCTGCTGATTCTTGAAGGATGCGTTAGAGTTAGCTGGATGAAGAGGAGAGGTTGATGGTTTGGGGTATGTGGGAAAGCTTGTACCAAGCCCCCATGCAGGGACCATGGCTTCACTCCTAAAGTAAAACAAGTGGAGTGTAACTGGAGCACAGAGTGGAGGGGACAGTGACCCATGAGGTCGGACTAGAGGGCAGCAGCCAGATTATGAAGGGCTCAGTGAGTTCAGGAGCTAGGACCTCCTCCTGGGGAAAGGGAGGATCCCGGAGGGCTTTCAGATGGGAGAGTAACATCATGCACTTCGGGCAGATCTCTCCTGCTGTAGAGAATGGATATCAGGAGGCAGGGAGACCCACCGGGGTCATCGTGGCAATTGAATAGAGAGAAGGTGGAACCAGCTAGACCACGGCTCAGGTGGTAGAGTGACGCAGATAGATTTACAAGACACTTGCATGGAGAAGTTTACATATCTAGGTGAATAGATTGGATGTGGTTGAAGTGGAAAGGGTAGGCATCGAGATTGAATCTAGGTTTCAGGTTTAGATCCTGGAGTGTTGATCATGTTCACCAACAGAGGGAACACAGGAGATGCAGGTTTGAGAAGGAGAGGGATGAATTCCATGTGGGTTGCCTATGGCCGTCCAAGAGGGATACGCAGTCAGCAGCTGGATTCAGCATCTGGAAGCTGAGTGAAATATCTCAGAGAGATACCTAGCCAGGAAGGGAAGACTGCCTAACAGAGAACCATGGTAAGTACCAACATGTAGGGGATGAGCAAAGAAAGGAAAGTGTGCGGAGATGTCTGGGAAAAGTGCCCAGAGGATGAAGAAAATCCAGAAACTATGTGGTCATTGAGACCAAAGGAATAGAGTTTCCAGGAGGAAGGAGGGGTCAGAGATAGTCGGTACTGTCAAGAAATCAGCAACATGAGGATTAAAAGGGTCTTTTTGATTTAGCAACAAGGAGGAAGTTATTGAGTCATTGACTGCACCCAGAACAATGCCAGAGGGAATGGTAGGCTCCAATAGCATGAAGAGTGAGGAAGAGGAGAGAGCAGAGGGTTGGTGAAGGCGCTCGGGAAGAGGGAGAAAGGAGGGGGGAGGGGGGAGGGCAGAGAGATAGATGAGATAGTTGCCATTGTATGGGAAGAGCCCATCAGAGAAGGCTGAGGGTACAAGAGAGAAGGGGCACTCAGTAGAGCGAGGTTCCAAAAGAGTCAGGAGGGGAGGGGATTTGAGGAACAAGTGGAGGGAAGCCGTGTCTCCATAGAGAACCAAGTTCCAGTCAAGGGTCGGGTGGAAAGAGCATTAGCTGAAGAAGTTGAGGATGTAGGGTGACTGGATTAGAAATGGAAGCTCCGTGGTGCTCAGTGGAAAGGGTTACAAGAGTGAGAGTGTGATTAAAGGAGAAAAAACACAGAGCAGTGTGAAGCAGGAGCCAGGGGAGACCGGAAGGCCAGAGGGGCTACCAGAGGGACCAAGCAGAAGTGACACGAGGAGACAGGCAAGATGGACAGAAAGCTGCGTCTCATTTTAGATCTTGGTAATCTAATCCCAACTATCTTATCTCTGTACACAGTAATGCATTTACATCACAACCGAAAAATTTCCCTCCACAATAATGATTCCTTTTTCTTTTTACCCACCAAAACATCATTTTCTAGCCAATTCAAATAATCCTCATGTTTCTGTTGTTTGCTTTTATGGTTACCAGGTTAAATCTTCAGTTATGTTCCTGCCATTAAGGGTCCCCTATGTAGAAAAATCTATTCATTATGAGCACATTTATTGCTTCATTGAGTCGCCTATTTAAAATGCAGAGAACCACAAATTAAATGTAGTGCTTTTCCATTTTGAAAAAAGCAGATGAATGGGTACTATTTTCTTGAATACATCGCGTTTGTCGTACATAATTAACAGTCCAGATTCATAGGCTAACAGATGCCAGTTCTTGCTTGTTTTGATATTTGTCCCCTATTGAAAAGGATGCTTCCTAAGACTTGCACATGCCATTTTCTGCACCAGGGGAAATGATAAGGCAGATGTAATGGAGACCACTGCAGTTAAGTGGTCAGCAAAGAGGTCAGTGTCCCATATCTATTTTTCTGAGGTTAAGTATGCAGAGTGTAAAACAACTTCTTCATTGAAATTGGAAAAGAAAATAAGTAGCTTCGATATTAGATTAACCTGTTAAATATTTCCAGATTTCAAGTCTAGAGTCCTGTACTACATATTTATTGTATTTAAGACTTTGGTGTTTGTTCTGGTATATTCTTTAATGACATGTCCTAATTTCTCTAGATTTCCAATACTGGTAAATGTGAATATACCTGTGTTGAATATGCATAAATGTGTACAGTATAGTACAAGGGCACTGTTCAGTGAGAAACCTGCAATTAATGCTTAGTGGATCTGATGTGAAGGTCAGAGTTTGTTTGTTTGTTTGTTTATTCCCATTGTGACCCCAAAGAGGCCTTGTGTTCCATTTCTTAGCCCATATGATGGGGTCTCCTGCCAGTATAAAGGCTGTGGCAGACTAACAGAGAGAGCTTTGTCTTCAAGGCTACCTAATCCCCCCAGGCTCACAGCCCCACCATCTCCATTCCACTTTGATCTTCCCTTATTCTGATCAACTTCCACTCTTCCCCTCCTTCAGACTTCTCACAGACATTCCTGGAATCCCTTCCCCAGGGTAAACAAACCTTTGTACTTCCTTCACTGGGGCTGGAACGCTGCATCTGCTTCTTGCTTTAACTGACGTCGGGCTCTTCTCTGAGAGCTTTGCCCAGTCGGTCTTCTGAGCAAACGCTGCTCCAAAAACAGTGCTCTTGGAGACCATCGTCTCCCAGCCTGTGGTGGACCCCACTCCTCTGATCATCCTGCCATCTGACTGATTTCCCCCCGTGTCCGTGGCCTGGCCTCCACCAGCCTCCAGGTCACCTGCAGCACGTACAGCCTCCTCCCGGACTCAAAGCCCTGACGTCATCCTGGGTGCTGGCCAGCACAAATGATTTCCAGGTCCCTCGCTCTCTGTTCTAGTGACCTTCATCCCCATTACGTTAGCCGTCTGTTCCTTTAGCTATACCTTGGACCGCTACCAGGAAATGTAACATTTCTAACATTTCACGTCCAAGTAACTCTTTTCCGTGAGTTAGGACCTCTGATGCAATATTGGGCAGTAGCGATGGTAGTAGGCATGCATACTGTGTTTCTAGCTTTTTATGGAAATGCTTCGAAAGTCTCACCATTTAGTATGTTATGGTGTTTGAGTGGAAGGAAAAATCTATATTTCAAATCTTCTAAATGTTTCCATTTTAAATGGGTGTTGGACTTCTTTGTTGTTGGTTTTTTTTTTATATATATGGGACACACTCATATTTTTTCTCCTTTAATCTAATATTTGCAGCATTAAATATTTTCTTTCATCCATTTTATTTTCTCTCTCCTGAAACAACTTTTAGTTTAATGTTGGTTTCCCTTATGTCTTCTGTGTCTGCTTAATTTTCCTTTCAGCATCGCCCCCCCCTCCATTTTTTTAAATCTCTCTGTATTGCATTCTGGGAGATTTCCTCAGTTCTGCCTTCCATTTCATTAAATCTCTCTTAAGGAGTGTCAAACTTGCCAATTACATTTTTTCATTCTAAGACTTTTCCATTAGTTCTCTTTCATTTCTCTCTCTCTTTCTCTTACAACCTTCTTGTGTCTTACAACCTCCCCTTTGTCCTGCCTATTTCTTGTTCGGTGGACAAGGGTGCAGGGCCAGAGCAGAGTCCTCTACATCAGGCTCAGGGCAGGTCCCCTGTGGCCTGGATATAGTGCTCTTTCCATTACACCCGATCTTCACCTTCATCAAGACCTGCAGTCCTTTGACCCTCTGTGCCCTTCTCAGACAGTGAACCTACTGCAGGATGCCCTTCTTTCCCTGTTTAGTCCAAGCCTGTGGACCATCACACTCTCAGCAGTGCCCTCACCCTCCTGGCCCCCTTGAGCTTCCATCACCCCTACCTAGCACAAGACCACCCCGGATCAGCCCGACCCTCCATGTTCCTGCTTTACGCTCAGGTGGTTGAGTGCCTGCGATATAAATAGTATAAGCAGTTTACACGTGTCCATCCCAGCTGGACCTCTGCACCACCAGCGGTCCGTCAGTGTTCTCCCATGCAGTTCTGCCTTCCGACCTTTGCCACTTTCCTCAGGTTCCTGCCCCACCACCTGCCCTGTCACTCGCTGCAGATGACCTTGCTTCCTACTGCCTAAGAAAACAGAAGTCACCAAAGCAACTCTGTCTTTTCCTTCGCACTCCCCTCTACAATTTCACTGCACACCATTGATGATGAGAATGGTGGATAGCCTTCTTCCTCCACTAACCATCGACCGGCCACTGTGACTCCTTCCCTCGGGTCACTGTGGTAAAGGTGCTGTTTCCCGCCCCCTCGCCCACAGTCCCAGACAAATCCTTCCACCATAGCTTTGGATTCTGCTCCTTTCTGCATCCTCTGGACCTGACTGCATCAATTGTCTTCTCTATTTAAAGCTCTGCGTTGAAGTCTCTCTATTTCTCATAACAAATCCCTTCCAGTCCACTGTGATCTGCCCCTGTAACTCCACTGACCAGGTTCAACAGTGACCTCTTTGCTGCTAAAGCCAATGAGCGCGTTAGTCCTTCTCCAGAGTCTCTGACACTAGGAGTGTGCCTTCTAGACGTGCTCTTTGCCCTAGAAATCTGGGCTCTTCCTGCTTTCCCGGCCAACTTCCTAAGTCTCCATTTCTTCAGCACTGTCTTCCTCAGAGTTCTGCCCTCGGCTGCTGCTGTTCTTACCCTGTCAGTGCCTGGCCTGCAGAAGGTGCTCGGTCAGTATCAGATTCTGTGTGCATCTCTGCTGGGTTCAGGTTCAAGCAATCGACTCCAAAGCCTTTAAAAGTTTGAGCAAGGAGGAAGGAACTTTTTGGAGGGATACACATTTCCCATTATAAATGATGTATTACTTACTGCAACTGCAGCCCACTGAAGGGAAAAAAAACATAATAGCTTATTTCAGAACTAACATGGCTGTACGTCAGCAACAGAAATGATGTAGCTATCTTATTAGAAATACAACAAAGAGATTACTTAGCAGCTGTCTCCCCACACTGTCATTTCATTTTGCTCTGTAGTTCTTGGCAGAGAATCTAGAAAAGAAAAAAAAAAAATATATATATATATATTAAGCTTCATGGTGTTCTCCTAGAGTAAATGATTTCTGTTGTTCTGAGAAACAAATCTTAAGAGGCACATGTGTCCCATGATTATTGGAAAGAGAACATTTTCAAAGCCTTTTTTTTTTTCCTTCCCTGGAGACAACAGATTAAACATTATGGCCTTTTTTCTGCCATATTTCGTGGTAAAGTTTCTCTTAGCTCCATGTTCCACACTCAGAACGCGAGGGCCCACACACCCAGCACCAGCCTAGGGGCCATGCTTAGATATTGAAACCCTACTTTGCAAAAAGAATTCTGCACAGAACTATTCAGTGCTCTCTTTTTACTGAAATCAAGAGATAGTGCGCGTAGAGCATTGATTTGTTTATTCATTCATTCAACAAGTAATTACGTTAATAGCCACTTAAAGTCATCTTAGAATGGATATTATTTAATGTGTGGAAAGATGCTTGGCAAACAAGATGCTGAGTTTACGTTTTGCTTTATTTGGCCTTTACCTGCCAATGTTTCTTCTCCCCACCTTCTGACTGTGGCAGTCAGCAGGACCTACTTTGCATTGTCACATGCGTCACTTTGTTATGCCTCTGTCTGTCTCTGCCATGGTCACTTCTAAGCAAGTCAGAAAGACAAGAGAGAGACAATATCTCACTTATATGTGGAATCTAAGAAATAAAGTAAACTAAGGAACAAAATAGATCCAGAGACATGGAAGCAGGGAATAGACTGATGAATCTCAGAGGGAAAGGGTGAGGGGGGTCAATAGGGAAAAAGGGGTGTCTGCAATACTTTCAACAATAAAGATAAATAAAAACAAACAAAAGTAATGATCTAGGTTGTGATTTCTTGGTGCTACTAAATACTTAAGCAGAGGGAAAATTTTACCAGTCCCAGAAAATAAGAAATTGTTGCCCAGCTGGTGTGGCTCAGTGGATTGAGCATCGGCCCATGGACTGAGAGGTCCTGGTTCGATTCCTGGTTGGGGCACATGCCCAGGTTGCGGGCTCCATCTCCAGTAGGGGGCGTGCAGGAGTAAGTCGATCTGTCACATCAATGTTTCTATCTCTAAAACATCTATAAAAACGGCCTGGCTGGTGTGGCTCAGTGGTGGAGCGTTGACCCATGCACCAAGAGGTCACTGGTTTGATTCCCAGTCAGGACACATGCCCGGCTTGCGGCGCAGGCCCCGGTGGGGGGCGTGCTGGAGGCAACTGATTGATGTTGATACTATTCTCTCTCATTGATGTTTTCCTCTCTCTCTCCCTTTCCCTTCCTCTCTTTAAAAATTAAAAATAAATCAATAAAAACAACAAAAGAAAGAAATTGTTAAAATTGATTAGAAGTCAGGGTTTCGTTGCCTACTGATTCGTATAGTTCACATTTTTACAACATAATTTTGAACTAAAAAAGTGATGTCATGACCACTTTAATTTCCAGTGATCTGTCCAAGAAAATGAATGTGGCTGAAAGAGGGATAGATGAGACGTGTGCAGGTTTTGTGGGGAACATTGTTAATGCTCTGAATCTTCGGGCTTTACCCATGTGCCCGAGGCGGCACCAGGCAGGACGGAATGCGGTCCCTGGCCCGGGTGAGCACTGCTGCATGTCAGCGCAGGGGTGCAAGGTCACGGCCCACAGTGACGTGAGTGTGTAGCGAGGGCTGGGTGAGGTCGCAGGGAGTGGGGGGGCTGGAGCAGATGGGAGTGTCCAAGTGGCCTGAAGGCATCCATATTTGAAAAACTGGAAACCACCACGCTAGCCAGGGAAAAACGAGTGGAGAGAGTCAGCGCTGGCCCTGGCTTGAGTGTTAGGTCTCTGAGTTCTGAGTGTCCCTTGTTTTGTTCCCTTTCTCACTCTTTGCCCTGCCACCAACCACCCGGTGTCCCAGGCTGCTTGCTGCCTCAGACAAAAGCCGCAGTCGAGAAGTTTCCCCCTCATTTCAAAGAATAACTTTAACAAAATGTGCCTATGTTTGAATATTTGCTTATATCTGAACTAAGCATCACTTACAACACTTTTAAAAACTATTCACTGCTGATTAGTTTTGATATTATATTATACTATATATAATGCATGTTCTTTATTTAAAACTTCTGACGATATAGAAATAAGGTAAAATGTGTTCCTTCCACCCCCACCCCCCAATCCCATTCTCCGGGTAAGTGCTATGAACTGTTTGGGGTGTGTCTGTGCAGTGCTTCCTGAGCACATAAACTCATGCACACATGCACACATTACATAATAGCTCATACACCAATATAATCTTATTAAGATGCTACCATATTATTCTGTAGCTTGTCTTTTCCTATAATATAGACAAGTTTGCATAGTAGTATAATTATCTTTCAGCGGTTTGTCAGTGTACGATAACTAATTAACCACTCCCTCTTAGTGATATTTAAATTACTTCTAGCTTTTCTGCTATTTTTCTGCTCTTACTCAACTCTGCATGGATGTGTGATAGGCATCTCCACATTCAAAACCAGATTCCTGATCTTCTCCCTCAAACCTGCTTCTCTTCGTAGTCTTCCCGTCTTAATTAATGGTAGCTCCATCCTTTGTGTTGCTAGTGTTGAAAACCTTGGAGTGCCCCCAAGCTCCTTTCTGTTTTTTCCACTTCACATCCGTTGTGTCTGCACCTCGCAGCATCTCCACTGCTGCGCCCCGTCCAAGGCCCCCACCAGCTCGTCTCCGAACCGACTCCATGCTCTCTGCCTCTGCAAGTCTGTCCTCAACCCCAGCTATCCTTTTCAAATGTGTCAGGTCAGGCCTCTCGTCCACTCCTAACCCTCCAGTGGCTTCTTACCTCACTTACATAAAAGCCAAGGTCCTTACAGTGGTCAACAGGCCTTAAATGATCTGTCCCCCTCACCCGCCACCTCCCCCCGCCCGCCTCCCCCATCCTCATCTATGCTTTCCTACTAGCTCATGCCACGCTTGCCTTCTCCTTTTTCCTCAAACACTCCAGGTACATTCCTGCCTCGGGGCCTTTGCACATGCTTTGCCTCTGTCAGCAGTACTCTTTGCCCCAGATTTGCATAGGGCTTGGTTCTTAATGCTTTCAAGTGTTTGCTCAGTTGTCTACTTCTCAGTGAGGTCTTCCATGGTGTTTGTAAAAAACACATTTCTGCCCTGGCTGGTTTGGCTCAGCGGTTATGTCGGCTCTCAGACCAAAGGATCACAGGTTTGATTCTGGTCAAGGGCATGTACCTGGGTTGCAGGTTTGATCCCTGGCCCCAGTCGGGCTTGTGCAGGAGGCAACAAATCAATGTCTCTCTCTCACATCGATGTTCCTCTCTCTCTCCCCCCTTCCCTCCCTCCCTTCCACTCTATCTAAAATCAATAGGGGGGGAAAAAAGAACACATTTCCCAACCTTCTCTACCTTCCTCTTTTTTTGTACTTATTACCATCTAATATACTTACAAGAAAAGTTACTTTCTATTTTGTTTATCATCTATCTCCACACCTGGAAGATAACTCAGGGAGGGCAGGGATTTGTCTGTTTGGTTCTCTGCTGAATCTTCGGCACCTGGAAGTGTGCCTACCACACAGTGGGCTCGTAGTAGCTACTTGTTGAAAGAACAGATGTTACGAATGTGTCAGCAGTGAACGTCCATGGCCATATGCACTTGCTCACGTATGGGGCCATATTCTCCAGGTGAATTATTAGAGGTGGAATTGCCAAATCAAAGTGCGTGCATACTTTAAAATTAGTAGATATTGCCAGTTGCTTTCCAAAAAGGTTGTACCATTTGGTGTGTATGATTTTTCTTGTAAGAAATATACATTGTTGCCCCGGCCGGTTTGGCTCAGCAGTTAGAGTGTCAGCCTGCGGTCCAGAGAGACCCAGGTTCGGTTCCCGCTAAGGGCACGTACCTCGGTTGCAGTTTGTCCCCGGCCCTGGTTGGGTCGTGCGGGTGGCAACCACTTGATGTGTCCCTTTTATGTCGATGTTTCTCTCTCTCTCTTTCCTTCCCACTCTATCTGAACAAAATATCGAAAAATGTCCTCGGGTGAGGATAAAAAACAAAACAAAACAAAAAGAAATATACATTGTTAAATGAGAACTTAACTTGGATGTGGGGTGAGAGTCTAAGTGAAAGAGACCTGTTAGCCCTGGCCGGTTTGGCTCAGCAGCTGGAGTGTCGGCCTGCGGACCAGAGAGTCCGAGGTTCAGTTCCCACTACGGGTATATACCAAAAAAATTTAAAGAGAGAGAGAGAGAGAGAGAGAGAGACCAGACCTGTTAATTCAGGGATTCTTTTTTTTTTTAATCCTCACCTGAGGACATTTTTCCATTTTTTTTTTTTTTTTGCACAGATAGAGTGGGAGGGAGAGAACGGAAGAGCGAGAGAGAGGGAAACATCGACGTGAAAGGGACACATCGAGTGGCTGCCACCCCCACGACCAACCAGGGCCGGGGACAAACTGCAACCGAGGTACATGCCCTTAGCGGGAACCGAACCCGGGTCTCTCCGGACCGCAGGCGGACACTCTAACCGCTGAGCCAAACCGGCCAGGGCAATTCAGGGATTCTTTGGAGTTTTTGAGTGTAGACCTCTAATGGATATTTAACATCTTTTTAAACTGGAAATTTTTTTTAGCCCTACCTATGACTTTGTCACCAGTAGAAACCACAGATATTTGTGTCTCATGATACAAGTGCGGATATCTTGAATTCTGTTCACCCTCCTCACTGCTTGGAGACCGCACGGACCTTCCTCTCCAGTACCTCCCTTTCCTTACCCACCACCAGTTCCACGAGCCGCTGGGCCTGTTACCGCATGTGTTCACGAAGAAGCACCTGTAACATCTTATTGCCAGTTTATTTCTGAAAATACCAATACCCATTTTAGTACATTTGGTTTCGCTTTATGCATTTAAAGTCAGAATTTTATCCTACTGCCACAAGAATCCAAGGTGCCAGAGCACTTGGGGACTCTGTTCGTTGAAGGTGCACAGTTTGTTTGGAAGGAATGAGGTACTCACACAGATACTCGCAGGGAGTTTCTGTAACCAAAGTGCCAGAAGATGTCAGTTTCAGGGAAACAGGTACAGTGATGTTCACAGCTGTCAGGTCTGTCATTCATTTGTCCAGTGCATATTGACCAAACGCTTCTGGGGGCCATGCACTGTGGGTGGGGTTCTGGGGGCTCAAAGGTGAAGATCTGATTGCTGCAGCTTACTGTAGACTGTTTACAAGGATCTCATTCAAGGCTCTGCGTGAGTGACACACATCAGGGTCTTCTACCCAAAGCCCTTCCACCCGTTACCACCTCCCTGCCCCCCTCCGCCCTCCTCTGCATGTTGCTGGGCTCAGGCCTTGCTCCTGGCTTTCTTCTCCATCCACGTTTTCTCCCTAGGTGATCTCATGCAGAGTTGTAACATCTAAATGCTACTGATTTCCAAAGTTAACCTTCAGACCAGATCTCCCCCTGAGTGCCATACTCAACCATACTGCCCTTCTCTTGTGGGTGCCTGGTAACATCCCAAATTAACATAGCCAAACATATTCTTCCCTACTACTTCAGTGAGTGGCATTACCACCCACCCATCCACTCAGCTAAAAATTGCCCAGGGGTCTTCCTTGAAACCTCCCTTTCCTTTCCTAGCCCCACCTCCATCCCACTTCCCCAGTGCATCAGCAAACACCATGGGTTCTGTATTCAAAATACCTTCTGACAGTGCTACCCAAAGGGTGGTCTGCAGGTTGGTGCTGGTCCATGACCTGTTTCTTATTAAATCCATAGCAAGTTAGGTATAGAAACCGAGAGTAAGCATTGGAAGTTTTCATAACAATTTTGAATTGTCATGACCGCCAAGTTCACAATGGCGAACTTGTCTCGTTGACAGGGTGTAGACCACTCCAGTGTTAGAAGGCCCAAAGGGGGACTCAGGTGTGGTGTGAGCTGCATAATAAATCACCCTGTGCAGTAGGACCCTATTAGAACGTGTGATGTTTTATGATTAGTTTGACAGCTGTTCGCCAAATGTGTAGAAAAATCTGTGAACGTGTAAGCATTTATTTTTATAACATATTTACACATTTTTATTTTTAAAGTTTTTCATTTTATTAACATCATTAGTTAATTGGGCAGATAAAATTTTTATATTAGTTATTTTCACCCTCAAATGTACTGAAGGTAAACACTAGCCTCCCTGGAGTTTCTGTTGTTGTTTTTTCGCGAGAAAATACTTATGTTTTCTGAATGTGGCAAGGATCATCTGATGGGAAGGTGGGCATGATTCTGAAGACACAAAGACCCAAGAGTTCATATTGTTTTTCCTCAAAACGATGCTCCTTCACTGCCAAGGTCAGTGTACAGCTGCCATTGACACCGACACCCTAAAAGCAGTGTGTAGTTATTTGCAGAAACGCACGGGCTATAGAGCAACGGAACCGCCACAACGTCTGGGGCGTTTACTTACACAAATTAAGTGTAAACCCACAAGAATGTTTTGAAAGAAAGAATATTGGGTTCAAAAGCTGATTGAAACAGATGTTCGCCATTTCACACATAAACATTAGGGTGTTCCAGGCTTCTTAATAAGTAGCATTTCAGCTTGCCAAGACTAAAATCCACAGACAGCTGAGACCTTGGTGAAGGGCTGTATCAAAGGGGTGCTTGGGAAGGTCGGGTGAATACCCAGCGAAGCAGGTAGCCCTGCTGCTTCCTGGACCCCCTAGCTCAGCACATTCAGAACAGAGCAATAAAAGCTAGCATCATATATATGTATTTTTTTAATCCTCACCTGAGGATATTTTTTTATTTATCCTCAGATAGAGTGGTGAGGTGGGGAGAGAAACATTGATATGAGAGAGACACATTGATTGGTTGCCTCCTGCATGACCCAGACCAGGGCCAAGGACCGAACCGCAAAGGTACGTGCCCTTGACTGGAATCGAATCCGCGATTCTTTGGTCCATGGGCCGACGCTTTAACCGCTGAGCCAGACTGGCCAGGGCTAGCACCCTATTTTTTACTGTAGCGTGATCATTTCACTTTATCCCTGTGTACATGAAGTTGGCCTGCGATGGTGATATGAAGGAAGAATTCTTCTTTTCAACTTTGTTGCTGACAATCATAACTGAGTCTGAACTGAGTAAAACGACGAAGGATGACATCGTCAACAAATGTGGTTTGGCATTTACATTTTTTGGAGGAGCGTGTTCTGAGGGTGCAGAAAACATCGTGGAGCTCAAAACCCTGATTAAGGGCTCACGTCAGGATGTAAATCACTGCTAATTTTCTCATGAGAACTAACCGGTGGGCTCTGGGTCCTACTCAACACCCTGAACGAGGAGAAAGCTGGTGTGTTCAATTCCGGATTATTCTCTTGTGTCATGTGACACTGTGGAAGGAGCACGGACAGCTGTTCACGTGTGCTGAATGAAGTGTGATGACAATCGAGAAGACAAATGTTCAGGAGCATTTGATCTACAGAACAACTCAGTATTTCTGCACACTCGGGAGACAGTCCGGTCCCGGCTTGCAGAAGAAATAAACCGGAAGAGCAGGACTGCGTATGTATCTAAACTCTCGGTGCTTTCAACGATCTTGGTACTTTCACAGAAGGGGGAAGTGTGACATGGTTTTCAGCAGCAGAGAAGATCAAAAGGCAAAAATGGAAGTTAGAAGCCGGGAAGAGAAGTTTCTATGGATTATTAAGACACATGTTCCATAATTTAACAATTACCAGTGACATAGGTGGCAATCCCGGTATTGCACATCTGTGAAACGCTATTCCAAAACACGGTGGAGTTTGATAAAGCATTTCAAATTTTATTTTCCATCAAAAGAAGATTGATGCCTGTCCTGGCCAGTGTGGGTCAGTGGTCAGAGCGTCAGCCCATGGACCAAAGGGTTGTGGGTTTGATTCCTGGTCAAAAGTGCATACCTGGGTTGCAGGTTCGATATCCAGCCCCCACTGGGGCACGTGCAGGAGGCAACCAATTGATGTGTCTCTGTCATATCAATGTTTCTCTTTTTTTCTCTCTCTCTCTGTCTTTCTCTCTCTCTCTCTCTCCCTTCCTCCCCCTCCCTTTCTCCTTTCCACTCTCTAAAACCCAATGGAAAAAAAATATCCTTGGGTAAGGATTAACCAAAAAGAACAAAAAACAAAAACAAAAAATCGATGTCTAAAAAAAAAAGCATGGATCCAGAATCTATTTCTTCCATCAAAAGATAATTTAAATGTAACTGTAATTTACAGGATGCATTGCTGGAACTGACTTCTAGTGAAGGCTGCAAAGGACTCTGAAAATGTGGTAGCACTTGCTCCATTTTAGATAAAATTTAAAAATGAATAAACTGAACTCACTGAAATTGCTCTAAAATCTCTTCTTTCATTCCATTCTGTGAGACTGGTTTCCCTCTCCTCCCTCCCTCCCTCCCTCCCTCCCTCCCTTCTTCCCTCCCTTCCTTCCTTCCTTCCTTCCTTCCTTCCTTCCTTCCTTCCTTCCTTCCTTCCTTCCTTCCTTCCTTTACTTCCTCTTCCTCTTTTTCTTCTTATTAAAATAAAACACAGAAACAGTTTAGATATACATTATTCCCTACAAGTAGCCTTGTTGGCAGTCCCATCTAGACTAGATAAACTACCAAGCAAGAAGCAACTCAGTTGTCATGTTAAAAACCTTAAATATTTATAAACACTGTGCTCACTCAAAGTGTATCTATAGATATTTAATATGGAGATTCATTTTTTTTCCTCTCAAAATGAAAATAAAAGTTACAAGTGTAATCGTGAGCCTATGTATCAGTTGCTTATGTGCATGTTTTCAATGAATAAACCAACATGTACAATTTCATACTTTCCCCCTCTATTATGTTTACCCTGGTAATATTTATTGCAGTATAATTTCCTATTTGTTGAACTAATAATACTAAATTATAGCTTTTATCATGTCTTTTTTTTTCATTTGTTTTTCTAGTAATTCATTTTTATTCATTTTTACAAAGTATCAGTTTGCAGCAGACTGGAAAAAATTAAACAGTGTCCTTTACCGAAGAGAATTTAAGCAACATTGACTTATGGGACTGAATGTAAAATGGGGCTTTTCTTGTAAACATACCCCTCTGGGAAGAATTAGTTCTCTCACAAAGTCTCTCAGACTACCAAACATGCTCTCATTTCTTTATTTTGAACAAGAAAATAGTAATTGAGCCTGAGACAGCCTCATCCAGTTTGAGGTTTGGATGCTTACAGAGGTCACCTGATGAAACTGGCAAATAAAAGAGGGAAGAAAGTTAACACAGATCCAGTTTTTATGCCTCGTCTTATAAACTCATAATTGCAAATATTGGCTATTATTGGAAACAAGCCTTTAAAAGGCATTTTAAAAGCAATACTGTAAGTAGTTACATATTGGAGATCACAAATATGTATCTCAGGTTAAATGGTGGGGAAAAAACGAACCGAAACACCCCTTTTATAATGTTATGCAAATAGATATTAAGTGGCTTTAGGTAAAAATTTCTAGTGTCAATAACTGGCTTGGAATTACAAAGTCTTCCACTCCAGACAACTTTAAGAGATATGAAGATGACATGCCCTGGAAAACGGAGTCAGCGTCTCAAAAGTGGCTCTGATGATAATGAAAACATTTGCATGAAGATGCATGTCAAGAATGAATAAGATCATTTCAAGAGACATGGTCGTGGAAGAAGCAGTGTGTGTGGGTTGTGAGCTGTGGTCTCTCAGCCCTGAACCCTTCCTGTTTCCATACTCTGGATGGTGAGGCTGGGACTCCGACTCTGATGTAACATTGTTTCTTCACCAGCTGCCTCTCATCAGGCTCATCCTCTCAGGGTGCAGAGGATACAGGATGGAGAAGCAATGGCTCCTTCCTGTCCCAGTTCCCCTGAGGGTCACCCAGCAGCAGTTCTGCCGTCCAGCACCTGCTGAAGGCTCTAGTTCCCATTGTTCCCCACCCTGGGCCCCTCTGAGATCCCAGCTGCAGCCTCCACACTGTCCCCAGAGGTTTGGTCTCCGTGTCCCAGGACCCCTGTTAGCCTGCTAGGTTCCTAACAACCGTGGTCTCTTCCCTTTGTTTCTTCAGCCCTGCCGGTGATGGAGGCTTCATGTATTCATAATCACTACCACTTTTTTTTTTTTACAATCTTTCTTCTTTTAATATATATATATTCGATATTATTTTGTATTAGTTTCAGATGTAAAGCATCATAATTAGACAATCATGCTTTACAAAGTGTTCCCCCCAATATTTCCAGTCCCCACCTACCACCATACATAGTTATTACAACATTATCGACTCTATTCCCTGTGCTGTACTTTATATCACATGACTATTTTGGTGCACTGTTGGTGGGAATGCAGATCAGTGCAGCCACTATGGAAGACAGAATGGAGATTCCTCAACAAATTTAAAAATGGAACTGCTTTATGACCCAGTGATTCCACTTCTGGGTATATATCCAAAGAAACCCAAAATACTAATTCAAAAGAATATAGGCACCCCTATGTTCATTGCAATGTTTTTTTTACAATAGCCAAGCTATGGAAGCAGCCCAAGTGCCCATCGGTAGACGACAGGATAAAGAAGCTGGTGCATTTATACCACGTGTTCTACTTGGCCATGTAAACGAATGAACTCTTCCACTGTGACGGCACGGGAGGATCTGGAGGGTATCATGCTGTGAAACCACCTTTCTTTGAACCGGAGTGTTACCCTTTTGCCTTTTTAGCCCTCTAGCACCTGTCTAACCAGTTTCTTACATTCAGTTCTCTCTTTTAAAATAACGATCGTGTTTCTGATTTCCTGACGGAATCTGACTGATACCAGCTTGGTACCATGATCCCGACTTGGTACCAGGAGTGGTCCCAGGCACTCTGGAAATGGTGCGGTTGTGTCTGTGGCCGAGGGCAGCCCTGAGGGTTGTCCTGTGGTGGCACCAAGACCAATCAGACCTGAGGGTCACGGTGACGAAGTGCCTTCCCATGCAAGTCACTGGAGGCAGCAGCTTCCCCACTGTAGTGGTCATGGCAGTGACCACGAGGAGAGCGGCCATGTCTGCCTGGATGGCATGTGTATAGGGGGAAGGTGACAAGCTTGAGTCGAAACGCTCAGCTCAAGTTACCTGTGGGAAGTCTGAGATAAGTCCATTCTCTGCATCCCCACTGCCACGTCCTGCCGTGAGCCATCGCCATGTCCCCTACGTGTACGCGGGCCTCGCAGCTTCCAGGCCTCCCTCTCACAACCCCCTTTTGTACAGGTGACCAGAGTACCCTCGAACCTGCAGTGACATCCTCGTGCTTTTAGAATGAAATCGAACCTCTGCAACCTCATCTCCAACCCCTTGCTTTCTCTCCATGTTCTGGTCTTCCATGTTCTAGCTCCTTCTGCCTTGGGGCCTCCCACTTCACCGATCCCTTGGGTTGGAGGTCTCTTCGCCTGGCGCTCCGCCCGCATGGCTGCTTCTCGCTCACGGTTCACATTCTCCCATTGCCCGACTTCCCTAGGTAACGCTAAGCTCCAGCCATTTCCCCTCGTAAACATGTCTTCGAGGACTCATTTCTTTCATAACACTTACCACAATCTATTTACATCTTATTTATTTCCTTGTTTGTCTTTCCCACCAAACTGCAGTCCATTAGGGCGGAGACCTGTCTTTTTTTTTTTTTTTTTTTTTTTTTTTTATCCTCACCCGAGGACTTTTTTCCATTTTTTGTTCAGGTAGAGTGGGAGGGAGAGAGAGGAACAGAGAGAGAGAAACATCGATGTGAAAGGAACACATCGAGTGGCTGCCATCCGCACAACCGACCAGGGCCGGGGACAAACTGCCACCGAGGTACGTGCCCTTAGCGGGAACCGAACCCGGGTCTCTCAGGACCACAGGCCGACGCTCTAACCGCTGAGCCAAACCGGCCAGGGCGAGACCTGTCTGTCTTATTGGCTCCCATATTCCTGGGACCCCCTGTAATACCTATCGCATCGTAGATGATCAATGAGTAGTTGTTGATCCATAGTGTTTGGAAATAATTTTCCCTCAATTAATTAATTTTTTTCAATTTTTATTAATTTATTTTTGTTACAGATGTTTCTCTCTTCCCCCCCTAGACACCCTGCTCCCCACCCCACCCCCAGCATTGTTGTCTATGTCCATTGGTTATACATACGTGCATATAAGTTCTTTGGTTTATCTCATCCATCCCCCCCGCACCCCTCTTCTGAGGTCTGTCAGTCTGAACCGTACTCCTTTCTATGTCTCTGGGTCTGTTTCGTTCATCAGCTTATTTTGTTCATTATATTCCACAAATAAGTGAGATCATGTGGTATTTGTCTTTCTCTGATTGGCTTATTTTGCTTAACATAATGCTCTCCAGGTCCCTCCATGTCGTCTCAAAGGATAAGAGCTCTTTCTTACAGCTGCATAGTACTCCACTGTGTAAATGTACCACAGCTTTTTTATCCACTCATCTACTGATGGACACTTGGGCTGTTTCCAGATCTTAGCAATTGTAAATAGTGCTGCTATGAACATAGGGGTACATATATTCTTTCTCATTAATTTAAAATTTTGGTTTTGAAGCATGGTAAGAATGCAGAAAGTACTATAATCAACTCAGGCACCTGCTAACCAAATCAACAGACTTTGACGTTTTTCCACGTTTACCTCAGATTGCACTTTCTTCTGTCTCTCCCATTTTCTTTTCACGAAATGTTAAAATGCAAGACAAACTTGTCCGTTTCATCTAAGTTCAAAATTATTTGTACAAATTATGCCTGTTATCCTGTTTTTAATGGCTGTAGGGTCGGCCTGACTGTCCTCCTGATAAGATGATTTGTGGGTTTTTTCCGTTTGGTCAAGTCTCGCTGGACACTGAGCTCTCTTTCTTTTGGTGGACATTTGAATTTCTTACTGAATGTCCTCCATTATAAAAGTTGATGGTATAAATGATTTTCTACCTAATGCATTTTTGACATCTTTATTGCAATATAATTGACATGTAATAAACTACACATATTTAAAGTATACAGCTTAAGTCCGGCCAGTGTGGCTCAGTGGTTGAGCGTTGACCCATGTACCAAGAGGTCGCCAGTTCCATTCCGGGTTAGGACACATACCCAGGTTGTGAGCCTAATCCCCAGTGAGGGGCGTGTAGGAGGCGGCCAGAAAATGTTCTCTCTCATTGATGTTTCAGTTTCTCTCTCCCTCTCACTTCCTCTCTCTGCAAAATCAATAAAAATAAAAATTAAAGTATACAGCTTAATAAGTTTTGACATGTATACACTCATGAAATATCACCACAGTCAAATAATGAAAATGTCCATCACTATCAAAAGTTTTCAGGTATCCCTTTGCTATTGCTCCTATCTAGCTGCCCCTCACCACACCCCTGCTCCCCCCTTTACAGGTAACCACCAAACTGTTTTCTGTCACTACAAAATAGTTCCCACAGTCTAGAATATTATATAAACAAAGTCACAATATGCACCCGTACTTTTTTGGCTTCTTTGACTCAGCATAACTATTTTGAGATCTATCCACTGTGTAGTGTGTATCAGTACTCCATTCCTTTTTCATTGCTGTGTAGTATCCCATTGTAGCAATGTTCCATGGTTTATCCATTCACATGTTGATGGACATTTGGGTTGTTTTTGAGTTTTGCCTGTTGCAAACAAAACTGCTATGAGCATTCAGGTATAAGTCTTTGACTGGATATGTGCTTTCCCCCTTGCTCCTTGACTAAATACCTAGGAATAGAATGAACAGATTATAGGGAAGGTATATGTTTACTTTTTAAAGAAACTTCCAAACTTTTTTGAAGTGTTTTCATTCCCACCAGCAGTGAATGAGAATTCCAGTTTCTCTACATCTTCACCAACACGGGTCTTTGTAAATTTAGCCATTTTTACAGCTCATTGGTTATCTCATGGTTTCTAGTCATGTTTTCCTAATGACTAGTGCTGTTGAAAATCTTTCCATGTCTTATTTTTCTTCTGTATGTCTTCTTTAGTGAAGTGTCTGTTCAAGTCTTTTGCCCATTTTTATTGTGCCGTTTGCTTTCTTATTATTGAGTTTTGAGAATTCTTTATTGCTTTGTCAGGTCTATGCTTTGCAAAGATGTTCTTCTCATCTATGGCTTGTCTTTTCCTTAACAGTCTTTTTTTATTTATTTGTTAATCCTCACCCAAGGATATTTTTTCCATTGGCTTTTATAGAGAGAGTAGAAGGGAGGTAGTGTGGGGAGTGGAGGAGAGAGAAAGAGAAAGAGAGAAAACATTGATGTGAGAGAGACACATCAATTGGTTGCCTCCTGCATGTGCCCCAACTGGGGCTGGGGATTGATCCTGTGACCCTTCTCTGGTCGATGCTCTAACCACTTAGCACACTGGCCAGGGCAACAGTGTCTTGAAGAGCAGAAGTTTTAAAAATGTGTTTTCTTTGGGTACATTTTCAGAAATAGGACAAAAGGGTCAAAAATAACATTTTGTGTGTGTGTGTGGTGCTAGTTACCTCTTATCAGGCTGTCTTCAGAAGAGTGTGAAACACTGTCATTGAATAATAGTTTGTTCCCAGGGGACTTCCCCACTCTGGTCTTCCTCATTTGTCTTCATGTTTGCTGTTTTCACGAGTGTTTTATTTCACCCCACTCACCTCACATGTTGAACACATACTTAAATTTGGTATATTTTAATTTTTTTTCTTTGGGAACTTTTGACCATTTATCATTGAAATGTTTGAGTTATTCTCACAGCTTTGTAATAGCTTTTCATATAATTTAGAAGTTAAAATTTACATGTAATATTTATCAAAGTATTTTCATATCACCATTTACCTTTTATCTTAGTTTTACCCCTCCCCCTAACCAACTGCTACTTATTTATAACTTCTCAAGTTTTTAAAATAGGAAATCTAAATGGCCACTTGGAATAAATGTATTATTTCATTTTCTCCTAAACTTGGGAAATTGTAAATTAAATTTTTCTTTACTATAATTTTATTATGGTTTTTTGTATGAAGTGAGGGTCTAAGTTTAGCTGTCTAAGTATTACTAACAAATAACCTCAGCAGTTCTTTCTGATGTACTGAGATTGCCGTATATTAAATTCTCATATAGCTTATGTCCTATTTGTACATTCTTTGTTCAATGAATTTCTGAAGTCAGCAACATACTTTTTTAAAAACAACATACTTTTAATGTGTTTTGCTTTATGACCATCTGATATTTCCTAAAGCAAGTTTCCCCTCTGATCCTACTATTATTGTATTCTTGTAAAATGTATTAAACATGTAAATTAACTGAAAATATTGCCATGCGTACAATATTTTTATTTATTTTTCTTCTATAAAATGTTTGTTCCCTTTTTTCCTTTATTGATTTTAGAGAAAGAGGAAGGGAGAGGGAGAGAGAGAGAGAGAAACATTGATGAGAGAGAATAACTTCAATGGAAAAATCTCAAATCTGCACTTACGATATCATTTTGAAGTACTAATATCGTGAAATGTTTCTGTGCTTGTTCTTCCCACCCCCGAGTCGTAGGAATGGCCTCCCCGCCATTCTGTGGAGCTCTGGGGAGGACACTTGAGGTGATGTCCTGATTAAGTCACCCAGGTCCAGGTATTATTCAGCCATAAGTCTGTGTGGCTGAGAAGAGCTTTCCGTTGACCACACTACAGGGGGATACCAGTCCCGGAGTATCCCGTGTCCGCACATAAACGGAAATGATCCAGGGGTTGGAGGTGAGGAACCCCGAGGTCTTGCTCCTAGCACTGCGTGTCGTGAGTACATAACTGAGTCGGAGGTGTGCTCAGCCTGGCTTTTCTTTCTGTGCAATATGAGACCAGCCGTCTCAGAAAGCCCAGAATTACCAGCTGGGCACAGGACTGCTGTGAATCAAGAGACCTGGTTTTCTCTTCTGGTTTTGTTGCCAACTGGATATGTAATTGTGGGGAAGTTGCTTTATGCGTCTTGTGCCTCAATTTCCTCATCTGTAAAGCGAAAGGAGCAGGTGGGGTGGTTTCTAAAGTCCTTGAGGGGACAAAGTGACTAGTGCTGTTGTTCTGGAGAGAGGGTCAGAGTCCGGACGTGTGGTGGGCAGGTTAGAAGTGGCCTTTCTCTGAGTGCACCAGAGCGATGGGACGCGCAGGTGGCAGCAGGTTCAAGGCCCTTAGCACAGCAGGCCCCTCGGCTGTGCAGGGGTGGTCGTGGGCTGGGGTGCAGAGAAGCAGCAGGAGAGAAGACCTGAAAGGTCCCACGTCAGGGTGCGTGTTCCGTACAGTGCTCCGGGGATTCCGACACCAAGCGTGCCGTTCAGGGTTGTTCTGTCCCTGTGGTTTGATCCAAACTAAGAAAAAGGTTTTGTTTTGTTTTCTCCCCCCACCCCCCAAGGAGGTGTTCCCAGAACAACTTCCATACAGGGATGTATTTCTTACTAAAGAGTGTCCAGTGAGCCGAATAGTCAGACCATGTGGTCACAGGAAGGAAGGGGCCTGGGGAATGCGCACCCAGACAGGGCACCCGGGGCCTGTCCCCCTCTGCAGACTGGAACACACTGGTTTCTGGAAAAGTTCTACCCGGAACATCTTTCTTTTCATTCCTTTCTTATAAACTCATGTTATGTAAGCCCTCGGAGTGCTAAACATTTTTCCTTTGTTGGCCATCACGCTCAAGATGATTTTATCAAGCATGAATTTCCCCTCCGCTATCAACCGCATGCCAGGGAAGCTGGCAGAGCGGGCGGGGCGGTCGCCCGTGGAGGGCTTGGGTACTCTGCTCTGAGCACCCCTGGGGGGGGGGGGGGCATCCGGTTACAAAAGTGGCAGATACTCTCTGTAGAATATTTTGAAGATAGAGAAAGGTAAGAAAAAGGAAATAAAACCCAACCTTGTTCCTATCAAACAAAAGCTCTAATCGTTGTTAATATATTGGTGCTTATTTTTTCCTGTTTCCATGTTTTTGTTATTAAAAGAACTATGAGTTTTGTAGCCCCTGCTTTTCGATTATTTTGCCATTTTCACTTTATAAATAACCCTCCAATCAACATATTTGTCCACACTTTTAAGTTATTTCCTTAGGAGAGGATGCTAGATGAGGGAATACCGTATGGGAAGCTATGAATTTTTAAAATCATTTTTTATGACCCTCAATTCCTCTTCTTTATTAAATCACCTAATTAACAAATCACACCCCCTCTCCAACATCTACCCCCCTCACCATGTTCTTGCCAATGACTGAACGTTAACTTATTTTTCAAATCTTTACAAGTCTAATAGGTGAAAATAATGTCTCATTTTTTGTTTTATTTCACTGATTGGTAGTAATATTGAACATTTTTACACGTTTATTAGCTCTTTTGATTTCCTCTTCAGTCATGTCGTTTGCCCGTTTTCTCTTCTGTAGTGAAACTATTTACCTGTTTCTGTTTTTATTATAATTTGGCCAGTTTATTGTTTTCTTTTTGTGATTTTCTGATGTGCAGAAATTTTTAATTTTCGTGCACTCGGATCTACGAGGGTGTCCTTCACGATTTCCTCCATTGCTTTTACACTAGAAAAGTTTTCCTTATGTAGAAACCAAGTTGGCATTCACTTCCATTTTCTTGGTTGGTTTGAATCTGTGGTTTGACTTTTAAGATTATCTAGCCCTTTGATATATTTAGAATTTATTTTGGTATATAGCATGGGGTGGTCATTTAAACATTTTTGTTCCAAAAAGCTAGATAGTTCTTCCATGATCATTTGTTAACTAATCCCTTGAACAAAAATGAATGACAAGTTACCATATTCTATACTGAGTTCTTTTACATACAAGGAGACCTCTCCAGGCTGTCTACTCTGTTCCCTTGGTTTCCTTATTCTTCCATCAAGGACACCCTCACACCCCGTTTCTTATATTATGCTCTAAAATCTGGTATTTCTGTTTTCAAAATATTAGCAGTGATTCTTGCTTGTTTATTTTCCAAATGAATGGTGGAATGATTTTTGTGGAGTTCCAAAAACCTTCCTTTGGGGTTTCGATGAAAATTGCATTCAACCTATAAATTAATTGGGAAGAATTTGGCATCTTTACAGTGTTCAGTTTTCCCATCCAGGACTACACATATGCACATCCATCTACATTTTCAAACATCCTTTTGTATGTCTCAGTGGAATTCTGTAGTTTTCTTTATATAAATTCAACACATTTCTTTTTAAGTAAGTCCCAGATTATTTTATATTTCGGGTACTATTTTTTAGTGGAAACTCCGCCCCCTCCCCTTCAGTGTAGATCCACTGTGTTAAAAATGTATTTATTACTTTTAAAATGTATTTGTAATCATAGTGGATGTACACTATATTAATTTCAGGTGTACAACATAGTGATTCAGCACTTATATACCTTGCACAGTGATCCCCCACTAAGTCAGTAACCATCTGTCACCTTACATAGTTATGGTATTATTGACTCAATTCCCTGTGCTGTACTTGACGTCCCGTGAACTTATTTTATAACTGGAAGTCTGTACTGCTTAATCCCCTTCCTCTTCCCCCCACAGCCCCTCCCCTCTGGCAACCATCAGTTTGTTCTCTATGAGTTTGTTTCTATTTTTAATTTCACTTTTTCCCCGAATGATTGCCAAGTACTGACAGGAATCTAAGTGAAAAGTGTGTTTGTTTCTTTCCAAGCTTATAAACTCAAGAGATTTAGGGCTGGAACCAACATTAAGTATGTTGTCTTTTTATATGAAAGGTAAAATCATTTATATAAATATCATGTGACTTGTTAAGAGAGTAGCTAAATAGATGAGGACTTCCACATGTCCATGTTCTTTATCCCAAAGACATGTCCAGCTTAAACGTCCCAACCCTCACCGCTCCTCGGCCGGCAGCCAGACCCTGAGTGTCCTGAGCACTCCTACCACAGCCCTGCCCTTCGCCCCCCAGGCTCGCCCTCACGCTCTGCGGTGGCCACAGGGCCTTCTTTCAGTTTCCAGACTGTGCCTCGCTGGCTCAGGCCACGAGCTCCGTGCACATGCAGTTCCCTCTGCCCAGAAAGCTCTTCCCGACCTTCACCTCTGCACCTCCCCGGTGTCTCCATGCTCAGTCTTCAGTTCCCATCCCCCCCCCCCCCTGCAGGGATTGCTTCCCTGGCCCCAGGGCCAGTCCCTTTATCCCACCCTCTCAACACCTTCTACCCCCCTTCAGGGTGCTTAGCACACTGGTAATTGTACTTGTGTAGAGAATTATTTGATCCTCTGGCTGGACTAAAGCTGCAAGGGACTCTGCTTCTTTCCTGCTCACTCCTACATCCTCAGAACCCAGTGCACCTGGCCTGCCCATCACGGGCTCCTGATTTGTCTGATGGATGAGTAAATGAACTCAGGAACCTATTTCTACGAAGAAAAAGCATTAATGAATGAGTTCATTGACACATTTATAAAAGCAAATACACGAGGATATTTTAAAAGTCCAACAGATAAAGGAAATTGTTATAAATCCATTTGATAAAGTTATAGAGCATCATTAAAGAATGAAAGGGATAGCCCTGGCCAGGTTGTTCCGTTGGTTGGAGCATCATCCTGTACACCAAAAGGTTGCAGGTTGCAGGTTCGATTCCTGGCAGGGCACATACCTACATTGCGGTTCGATCCCTGGTTGGGGCGTATACGGGAGGCAACCGATCAATGTTTCTCTCTCACACTGATGTTTCTCTCTCTCTAAAAATCAATATGAAACATATCCTTGCCTGTGGATTAAAAAAAAAAGAATGAAAGTGATAAAGTGGGGAAATGTTTATATTATGTTTAGAATAACAAGACAGAAAATGTTTTTGTCAGTAAGAAGGAAAGGTGCCGAAGTGATCATAGCGATGGGTTCAAGGTCGGGGTAAGTGATGTTTCTGTTCTCCCGTGTCCACTCTCCTGTTCACAGGTGCCTACATTCAGCACATGTTTCTTGGATGCCAGAGTGGGCGGGCACTGTGTCCAGTGCAAGAGATGCACAGGGAACAAGGTGTCCTTGGTCTCTGCCCCTGCCGGCTTATAGCCCTGTGAGGAGGAAACTAATAGCAGTCATGACACAGATGGTCCCATGTTCGTGCATCTGAGAAGACATGGGTTCCTTTGCCGTAGTGTGGACCATGTGCTCACTATGGATTGGATCCATTGTTATTACTGCATTGTTATTACTGCATTAAAATTTTAATTGTGAGGGAAACCGCAGGAGTGATGTACCCATTTTGTTTAGTTTTTAAGCTTTGTAGGAGATCTCGTGAATCATCTCTCCAATCCCTAATCACCGCTTTCCAAGACGTATGTGATACCCTCTGGAAGGAAAACGTCTAGGGTCAGGAGGAACTCTTCCTGGTTTCCTTCGTTCAGTGACATTGACAAGATGTGTGGAGGTGATTCTTAGGGCACCACTGGTGCCGGCCGCCCCAGACTCGTTCCCAAACATTCCCTGGTCCCCAGCACCCACTTCCGGGAAACTTAAAAAGCGGAGTGATCTCAGCGTAAATATTCTTGGTTTCATCTTCTACGTATGTGCTCAGTGGCTGTGCCTCTGTGCACGGGCATAATGTAAATACTTAACTTGTTTCATAAATATCCTGAAATAGCCTCTTGGAGTTGTTACTAGAAGGGCACGAACCTTTTAACTCACTTAGCCAGCGCAGATCGACACTTAATGTCTTTAATGATGGTCCAGGTCTTTTTTAGTGGCTGAGACGCTCAGTAATCAATGACGTGGCCCTGCCTGGAGGCACAAGGGACTAGATAATGGGCCGAAAATGTCACGCTGGATGGGGCTAGTAATTTGAATCCCTGAAATTGGTATTAGCATGGCCATTTATGGGAGAGCACAGTTTCTCCCCAAGGCTAGGAAGAGCACCCCCAAACCTCTAATGTCCCTGAGTGATTCCCACATTATTGAAACCCCTCATGGCCAGTTTCTGTTCTCATCCTGAAACCTCTGAAGGTTCTTCTCCCCATCCCCCAACCACCCAAAGACAAGTGCCATGTCAGCTTCTGGCACAGTGGGGTCCCTGCTTCGAGAATAATTCTCAGGACTGGGCAGGAGGGGAGAGGCCTGTCAGGGTTGGGGCAGGGGGGTGTCATATACAGTTTGTCAGACCTCATTTAGCGGGGGTACATCGCCTTTCTTCTCCTCCCCTGTACCTATCTTGACAATTATTATTTCAAGGATAGAAAGCAAGTCCTGTTTTCTAGCTGTTGTATGGAGAAGCACTTCTGGGTTTCAGCCCTTAAGTATCCCCTCTGAACTTGTACTCAGAGTCCCTTGGTCTCAGGCTAGGATTGGATTCATTTGGCCATGTTGACATTCTCTGTGCATAATTTCTAAACACTTGTCCTATGCCCTCTGAACTTTCATTTCTTTCTACTGAAATTCTCATATTAAAAATTCCCATGGTTGCCCTGGCTGGCGGGCTCAGTGGTCAGAGCATCGGCCTGTGCACTGGAGGGCCTCGGGTTCAATTCCCAGTCAAGGGCACGTACCTGGGTTTGCAGGTTTGAACCCTGGCCCGGGTCAGGGCGTGTTAGGAGGCAGCCGGTCCATGTGTCTCTCTCACATCGATGCTTCTCTCTCTCTATCTCTCTCCCCTCTCTTCCACTCTCTCTAAAAATCAATGGAAAATATATCCTCTAGTGAGGAGTAACAACAACAAAAACACTCTCATGGTCATTCCATTTGTGTGGCTTCTTGCTTCTAGGTGGGCTTTTATTAATAGAGTACTTCTGATAATCGGAGGGAATTGTTTCATTATTAAATATTTATTTATGTTGTTATATCATTGTCCACAGACCCAACGTTTTAAATGCTGGGAGCATGTTGTAAACAAAAACATAAATAATTTATTATAATTATGCTGAACTGAGGCCAGATTTTCTATTGGCTCAGTGGGGCACATCCATGAGAAATGGGCTTGGATGTAAAAATTTTACTTTCCCAAATGTTTTATTTAACACTAAACAGTAAAAAAAAAAATCTTAATTTTTGTAAATTTCTGCATCCTCATTTAATGAAAAGCAAGGCCTGATAGAATTTTCAAATAATGTTCATATAACCAAGCTAGATGGAGTAAATCCCTTGGATCACTGGGAGTCTCTGCTAACACAGTATGAGAGTGTCTTTCAGGATCTGGCCAGGACACAGCCCCTAAGTGACTGTCAGGTCCTGCACATGCCTTTGAAATAGGAGTGCTTTTAATTAGATGGAGCAATGGATAGTCTTTGCTTCTATATTCTTATTTTATGATCATTCCATTGCCAGTACTCCCAGTCGGGTCTGCTTTCAAGGGAGACTTAGCTGCGAGCTTTAGCTGTGGTCTCAGGAAGAGAAGGGAGTACGTTTGTTGAACACAGTAGGCTCTGCCACGAATCAAGCTCCACCCATCCAAAACGAATAGCCAATCATCCCGCCCCTTTCCTACCAACTTGTCTCATCCCCACCAACTGGAAATGCCTCCTTCAACCCTTGCTGAGGTCCTGTATATACACGCTCTGGATGCTATTCTCACCCATCGATTCCTGGGACATAATCACACTGTTTTAATTAGCCAGGATATATATTTTTGTTTTTGATATTACTATTTAAAAAAAAAATCTTGCGGCCCTGGCCGGTTTGGCTCAGCGGTTAGAGCGTCGGCCTGCGGTCCTGAGAGACCCGGGTTCGGTTCCCGCTAAGGGCATGTACCTCGGTTGCAGTTTGTCCCCGGCCCTGGTTGGTCGTGCGGGTGGCAGCCACTCGATGTGTCCCTTTCACATCGATGTTTCTCTCTCTCTCTGTTCCTCTCTCTCCCTCCCACTCTACCTGAACAAAAAATGAAAAAATGTCCTTGGGTGAGGATAAAAAAAAACAAAACAAAAACAACTTCCGACAGTATTTTCAGATAAACTTTAGGTTCAAGTTTTCTGTGTAAAGGAAAAAAATTAGCGAACAAAAACTCTACAGTCCCTCTATCATATTAAAAATATATTCCACTTGGAAAATATTACACTGTTAGAGAAAGTAAGCATTATTTGACAATTGATGTCTTCGGACTCCGAGGGACTATGCTGTTAAAATAGCGGTCTTCCTGTCCAGTAGCAGCTGACAAGGTTATCAGCAGGGATCTGATAAATGGCTTGATGTTTGTAGTTCATATTTCGACTTCAGCTCTATTTCTTGTATTAGCAAATGAAACTCATTAAGCCTTAAGTTCTTTTAGTCCATCTCCCCAAGCCGCTGAACCCACCGATACTCGGCTTTCTTGTCTGGAAGGATGTAATCTTTCCTACATTACACTTGAAAGCTCAGCTCATTCCTCAACCTCCCATCCCAGAGATGAACTTGTTGCTTTCAGAGAGGCCACATCTGTGCGCGGAGCCGTTACACCATCTGCTAAAGTGGTCAGAGTTCATTTTATTGCCTCCTTTGTGGAAGGGCTTGTGCTGCAAAAGTGTGTGTTATTGAAAACATAATTTTCCTCATCATTATGCTTTCTTTCTAGCCGGATCATAACCTGCCAGAAATCTATTGAGCATGGAGTGAAAAGCTTTTCAGAATAGCTGTTCTTAAGAGATTAAATGATTGCCATCTCTGTCCCATTTCTTTTATCTCATAATCAAGTTCAAGATGGTACTACATGTCTCAGCTGAAGTGATTATATATTTGAAATAGAAATGGCATGATCTCCATTCATATTTCACACTGTCGAAGATAGGATCGTTACCCCCTCACCCCCCACATTAACATTTATATATGTTTATGGTTCTTGACAACTGTCCACAGGATTAAAGAATCTAAGTGCTTTTTAAAGGCTACCAATGGCCAGCAGGAGTTGGATTGCTTTTTAAATTTTTCTGTGTACAAAGTCACTAGTTGTGCAATAACATTCAGCTTAGATCCATCAAAATGTAGAGCTGTATCGATGATGAGCGATCGTTACCCACTCATTCAACTTGACAAGTGAGGAGCCTGAGACCCATAGCAGCAGAGCGACTTGCCCAGGGTCACACAGCTTGACAGCAGCCTCGCGGAGATGACAGCGCCCGGTTGGGCTACTTCCGGTGGACCACACTGCCCCTTGCCACATTCAGAGTATTCTTATTACAGAGATACAGTGTCAGGGGAGAATGAGATCTAGTCACCCAAAAGTACAGGAACTAGAGTTTTTATAACTAGTTCACAGATGTCCACTCTGGCTTTTGTTCTTCATCTTTCAAGCTGACTGATCTGGGCTGTTTTCTTACATCCCAATTTCTCTTCCAGAGAGTCAACCTGAGAAAAGAGAGTATGTCACTATTTATTAACGGCTCTGCTAAAACACTGGCGAGTTTGCTGGAAATGAGACTTGAGGCTCCATGTTGATTGCATTTAGCCACATGCCCATGAGTGGCCAATAATCAAGCCCACAGAAATCACATTCTTTTCTCCTTTTAAAATATCTCTGGCTTTAAATAAGACCTTCTCGTTTTTAAAACCTAGTAAATAGGAAAAAGTGAGTCATTATTTATGCTTAATCACTTTTGCCAGCTGTGACTGCGTTTCACATTCATTTTTTTTTCTTGGACAAGAGAATCTGTCCTGTCACTCTTTAGGGGGAAAAACATATTGGTCCCATCACTAGCCTCTTTTAGTACATAATCACAGTTAAGGCACTGTGAACAGATTTTTTTTTTTCTTGGATAGAGGAAGAAAATTATTTCTTTAGAATGCAGAACTATGGAGAATAATCTAAAATCATGCAATAGCACCTAAAGAGAAATCTGACCTATTTTAAGAGTTCCTTTCAGAATGGTGCAATCCTTTAAAAAATATTATATGTATTGAGTGTCTGCTCTATGTCTACCGAGTTCCAAGTATTACAAGGTTATTAAGACATTTCAGATGGGATACCTGGTTTATCAAGACACTGTTATTTGCAAGTAGCAGGAAATCCGTCTCAGACAGTTGTAACGACCCAGGCAACTCCAGCTGCAGGCACGGTTTGAGTAGGCTCTAGCCTGCTCTGCTCTTCTTCCGACTCTTCCTCAGGCTGATGGTTGACACTTAAAGACACATGCATACCTTTTTGGACCAGTGCACAGCTGGATCATGGGGCTGTTGTAAGACCAAGCCTCACTTCTGCAGCCCAGCTGTCCAATGAAAGAGCTGCTTTCCCAGCTCACAAACAAAATTCCTAGGCTCCGTTAGTTGGACCAACTCTTTACCAATTAGTAGTGCCAGAGGAGGATGCCATGTACTAATTGGCTTAAGCCAATCAACCCTTGAACCATCACTATGGTAAGGAGGGTGGGGTTATACTGATTGGCTTAAGCCAGTCAAATCCCACTTCTGGGGCTTGGGGAAGGAGTCCATCCACTCCAGTCCCTCACTGTTGATAGCACAGAGGCGGTGGGGTGGATGTTGGGGAAGAAACCAACAATGTCCAAGGCATCTTGCATTTCGAAGGCTGAGCCAGGTCCCAATGAGGCCTGAGTTTTGCCTGGCTTGTGTCATTCTCTGTTCATGGCCTGGTCACCCTTTCATCCTTCTTAGCTCACCCTAAACGGCCAAGGCCACACCTGCTCACGGCCGGTCCGTCGCTGTACCTGTGCGGCCAGAAGGCAGAAGAACTCTCTTATATTCAGGAATATAATGTCCTCAGGCTGAAGGAATACTTAAAGTCTAATGACACTAAGTATCGTTAACAGACTAAATATTATTCAAGAAGACATGCACATTAGTGGAGAGAAGACTGCTGCTGTCTTTTTGCGGTTAATTCTGACATTTCAATTGCCAGGACTTCGAACCTCCGAGCTCATCTTAAAGGCAATATTTAATTTGCTCTGAGAATCATTTTCCAAATAGAGGAACACTCTAGATCAGAGGATAGATCATTTCAAGAAGTGAGATCAGCCCTGGCCGGTTTGGCTCAGCGGTTAGAGCATCGGCCCGCGGACCAATGAGTCCACGGTTCGATTCCGGTCAAGGGCACGTACCTCGGTTGCAGTTCATCCGCTGCCGTGGTTGGCAGCCACTCTATGTGTCCCTTTCACGTAGATATTTCTCTCTCTCCTCTCTCTCTTTTCCTATCTCTCCCTCCCACTCTATCTGAACAAAAATGGAAAAATGTCCTGGGGTGAGGATAAAAAAAAAAGTGAGATCCCTTTCACCTGAGACTCTGAAGAGCGTGTGACGTGCTGCTGCCGGTGGCCACGCCCCGCGAGAAGCCACCTGGCGGATGAGCTGCCCTCTGGGCCTGGGCCTGGGCTCCTCCCGAAGCAGAGCTTTAGGTGGGGCCTTGCGTGCAGGCTGTTTGTTTGGGAAATGACCCCAGTGAGCAAGAGTGGAACAGAGAATAAGGGAAAGCCAACTGTCACCCGGTTTGGTGCTCCTGTGAGCGACGGGAGGCAGTCTCACCAGAACCACAAGCAGAGAGAACCATCCGGTCGCACACCTGAGGGACAGGGACAGAGCCTTTATCCACTGGGCCTGCTCCCTCCTTGGCCAAGGGTTGCCTGCGGGACTAAGCCCTTCCTTTTCCATCCTTCCAGGTCTCCCAGGTCTGTGTGAGGGCTACACCCAGGTGTGAGGGCAGCCCCAGCAATCAGCGACAGGCCTGGCAGGGTGCAGCTGAGGGAGGGACCAGAGCGCAGGAGAGGTGCCCCCCCCCCCGTGGGGCCCCAGGGGGTCCAAGGCACTCTGAACATGGGGGGGCTGGAAAAGACCAGAAACGTCCACATCTCCTTTGTGTTTCCTGCATGACTCAGTGGCTTCTCCTAACACGTGTCTGTAGACAGGTAAAGTTACTCGGCGGAGTTGAGAGCCCTGCAGAACTCTCACCTACAAAGAGGAGGGCGGCACCAGGGGCTCTTCTGCAGGGGGGGCTGGTCTCCGGGGAAACTGTCACACTGGATCTCACCCCAGCTGGGGCTCCCTGCTGAGACGGTCACTTACTCTCACTGTTCAGTCGGTATGGCAGCTTCGTCCCTCATATAATGGCAGTTTTGACTTGGGTTTAACTTATTCCATAAAGAATCAAGGAGAAGGAGATCCCTTCTCCCTTTCTGCTGTCCCCAAAACTCCTCTAAGAAACCTTTCTCATTGAAATCTTTGCCTCCACATTAAATTCCTCATGTATGTTTCAGGTGAATCAGCACAGCATCAACTTTCAGAGCCTGTGTGACTGTCACAGTGACTCACAGCAGTGGCCGTGTTGTCAGTGTATTTGCTGGGAACACAGATCAGGGCACATGCCCAGGCTGTGGGCCCCATCCCCACTGGGGGACATGCAGGAGGTGGCCAATCCATGTTCTCTCTCATCGATGTTTCTCTCTCTCTCCCTTCCTCTCTCTCTAAAAATCAATAAAGAAAAAAAAAATTTTAATTTTTAAAGCAATTATAATTTTAAGTGCAGATTTAGTTGGAATGTTCCAAAGAATTTGCCTCTAACTTTGGTTCCTCTAGATCAATGGTTTTCTTTTTGTTTGTTTAGGTTTTTGTTTGGGTTTTTTATTTATCCATTTTTTAGAGAGAGAAACATCGGTTTGTTGTTTCACTTATCTATGCATTTATTGGTTGCTGCGTTTATGTACCCTGACTGGAGATCGAACTCATAACCTTGGCATATCAGGACGATGCTCTAACCAACTGAGCTACCTGACCAGGGCCCAGCTCAGCGGCTTTCAACCAGGCGATGCTTTTGTCCCCCAGGGGACACTTGGCACCATCTAGAGACAGTCCTGGCAGTCACAGCTGGGGAGGGGGAGGGTGCTCCTGGCATCTAGTGGGCAGAAACCAGTGACACGCCGAACATCCTCCAGTGAGTGCACAGGACAGCCACCCCCAGCGAGGGTTATCCAGCCCACAGCGTCAGCCGAGTTTACGAAACCCCGCTCTGGCTATTGAGTATTTATGCTGGAGAAATAAGGTCACTTGTTGAGAAAAAAAGTCAGACTAAAAAGGAAGAAAAATATTCCTTCAGTTGAAAAACATCACAATGTTAAAGAATATTTTAAGACATTACTCATAAGACAGAGTTTCTGTTGAGCATGTAACCTTCAACTTTTAACCAAATAACTATAGATGTGAAGAGATCACAATTATAATATATGTACTAGTTTGTATTCTTGTTTCCACTGAAAAATATCACTTTTATAGTCTTTATAGCACTTTAATGGAGAATATTTCATTGTTTCAATGTAATGAAATTCAATCATTTCCTCTTTCTTTCCTTTTGGTTTTTCTTTTCTTTTTTTTAAGTAACTTGGTCAAAAGCAATTATTCCAGTGTGAAATCTGGCTTTGGAGAGGTGGCCACAGGGCACTCTCTCAACTTACTTTACAACAAAAAAATATTTTCCAAGAAATAACTACTTTCAAAACATTACAAGAAATTTTTACGATGTAAATATTTCTGTATTAAAAAACATGGACCACTTGTGAGAAACATTCACTATTTGCATTTTTTTTTTTTATTAGAAAAGCAACAACTTATGTTTATCTTCAGAGTGTATTAGAGCAACACTGTGGCTTAACTTAATATAAAAGACTAGCTGAGAGCCCTGACCGGTTGGGCTCAGTGCTTAGAGCGTCAGCCTGTGGACCGCAGGGTCTCGGGCTTGATTCCGGGTCAAGGGACTGTACCTGTGTTGCAGTTCAGTCCCCAGTTCCTTTTGGGGTTGTGCGGGAGGCAGCCAATCAGTGTGCCTCTCTCACAAAGATGTCTCTCTCTTTCTCCACCCTCACTTCCATTCTATCTAAAAAACCAGTGAAAAATACCCTCTGGTGAGGATTAACAACAACAACAACAACTCACTGTGTGAAAGCCTGGCTCCTTCAGGGTGGGGCCACTGAGCTCCTGGGTCACGGGAGCACATCCAGTCTGGGCTGTTGAAGTCCGCACAGAATCACAAAAAGGGACAGAACAAAATCGCCTAACAAATCAGGATGCAAAAGAGGCAAATGCTAAAGCTCCTGCTGATGAAAGTAATTACAACCACTTATATGATGAGTCAGAAAATGTATTTTAACAGATATGAAAACTGTAGGAACTCAGCTGAACAGACTGAGTCTAGTCCTGCCTGAAATTCTCAATGAATCCCAGTGTTATCCGAGGCTTCCTACACCTCCAAGTCTAGAGAGCACTGCCAGGAACCCCTGTTTCTCACCCTGTGCGATTTTAAAGCACTTCCCAAGATTTTTTGCGAAGTTCTGGACAGCTCGTGGCTCTGAACCTTAGCTCTCTGAATTCACTCACGTGATAGATGGTCTTACCATTACCCACTAGCTCTTCTTGTACATGCCTACACTAGCTCAGATCGAACTCATCACCTCATTTAACACAGACACCCCCAAACACACCATCCCCCCTTAGAGTGTATGCCGGTTGCACCCCTTGACTAAGAAGGGGGGAGGTGAACCAAATAATACAAGTAACTTGGAAGCACACAGTGCACGTGGCAGTTAACTCAAGGACTTCCGGGCAGCACTGGGAGCCCCCTCTTTCTGTACCCTCCCTTTTCTTGCTTGTCATCCCCTTCCTCCAAGATGGTCCTAAATTGTCCATACTGAGTGTTACACAGAGCAGTTTAGCTCTCTCGAGTCCCTGCTCCTACAATCAATTCTGGGTCTTCCTTTTGTATCTCAAAAACAAGCAAACCAGCCTTGACTGGTTTGGCTCAGCAGTTAGAGTGTTGGCCCAGGGACCAAAGGGTCTTGGGTTTGATTCCCAGTCAAGGGCACATACCTGGGTTGCAGGTTCGATCCTCGGCCCTGACAAGGGCCATACAGGAGGTAACCAATCGATGTGTCTCTCTCACATCGATGTTTCTCTCTCTCTCTCTCTCTCTCTCTCTCTCTCTCTCTCTCCCTTCTTTCCATTCTGTCTAAAAATCAATGGAAGAATATCGTCAGGTGAGGATTAACATCAAAAACAAAAACAACAAAACAAAACAACAAAAAAGAACAAGCAAACCAGAAGGTCTTTTATTTAACTGGACATCCATTCCTAAAGCAGTTCTTATCACTAACAGTTACTATTTCTCTTGCACATCTATCTGTGTAAGCTTTGCTAACCCTTTGAAAAGCCAGTTCTGAAATCTCAGCTTGTTTTTATGTCTACAGCTGACACTAAGCAACACTGGCTTGACTGAGGAGTCCGCTTACATGGGATTGTTTTCAATAAATACTGTAAATGTCATTTCTCTTCCTCATGATCTCCTTAATATCTCGCTTACTTTGTGCTAAGAATACCGTATATACTACACATAACATACAAAATCTGTGTTAATTGACTGTTTATGTTGTCTGTAGGGCTTCCGGTCAGTAGAAGGCTGTCAGTAGTTAAGTTTTGGAGGAGAGGGAGTCAAATTATATGCCAGATTTTTTCTTTTTTTTTTTTATCCTCACCCAAGGACACTTTTCAATATTTTGTTCAGATAGGGTGGGAGAGAGAGAGAGAGAGAGAGAGAGAGAGAGAGAGAGAGAAACATTGACGTGAAAGGGACACATCGAGTGGTTGCCACCCACACGACCCAACCAGGGCCGGGGACAAACTGCAACCAAGGTACATGCCCTTAGCGGAAACCGAACCTGGGTCTCTCCATACTGCAGGCCGATGCTCTAACCACTGAGCCCAACCGGCCAGGGCTATATGCTAGATTTTTAACTGCATGAGGGGGTCCATGCCCCTAACACCTGCATTGTTCAACTTCCCTATATCCACATATTTGATGAGAGAGTGGCTACTAACTGGATTGAAGCACTCAGGCTTCACCTGGATGGGTTTGTCCTGTGTCCTGCCTTGGTGCCCAATTTTCTGCTGTTTATCTCTAACCTGCTCAGCCTGCCACTCACGGGGTGCCTTCCACCAGAGCTCTATTCCGCAGCCTCCTCCCCAGAGCTCACCGGCACCCGGTGTCTCGTCCACCTCGCCGTGTCTGTGAGTGCAGACAGGCATAGAGGCTGTAGCTGACACCGCTAACGGGCCCCTGAGTGACGGTTCCGAGGCGCCTTTTTCCGTGCGTGTTATTTCTCAGGCGAGTTATTAGACCCCATAAAAACAGCAGCGATATACTCTCTCTTTAATCCCCAAATACCTCCTGGAGGGCAGTACATATTCCATTATGTGTGCACTGTTTCCCCAGATTTGTTTGCTCCACAAATCCATTCACTCTGCAAACACTCAGTGCCTGCCACCCGCTAAGAGCCGGGCGGCCGCAGAGAACAGAGCGCGCGCCTGCTGCAGTGCATCCCTGTCGGCGTGAGGGCGGCAGACTGTGCCGGTGCGGAACGCGTGTTGGCGACACCAGACAGCACACTCCAGTTTCACAGCCGGAGTAACCTTCTAGGGCTGGATGCTGCACACGGAAACAATAAAACTCTTTCACCTGGTGACGTTTTCACCTCTGCACACCACTGATTCTACCCGCCGGCCACGTCTGCTCTTGGCTCGCAGATGACTTCAGTGCGGGTGCTGAGAATCTCCCTCCTTCAGAATAATCCTGTCTGCAGTGAATGACCGTACTTTTTAGCTTTTAAAATGAAGGCTCTGAAATGTGCATTTCCTCTCCATGCTCCTCGAAGCTACTGGATCTGCTCACATACGTTGGAAGACAGAACGTATTTTACCGGGTCTCCTAAATAAAAAATGTAACATTTCTCCATTCATTATGTGAATAAAATGCCACTCCACACCTTAGGAGTAAACCTTTCCATTTTAACACCTCTCGGCTGTCCTGTGCCCATTCTCGGATGGCATGCTTTGGCAAAGCCAGCAAGGGAAATAAGGGAATGCAACTTCGATGAAGGTATGTCCTGAGAAAATCAGACAAAGGGATTCCTTTTTCTACAAGCATGCGGCATCTCGATAAGTAAACACACCAAAAAAATGTTATCAGTAGCCATTCGAAACATTACTTTTCTCCCTTATCCACTTAACGCACCCTCTGAGATGCAGAATTCAACCATACCAGTTCAGAGCAGAAAGAAGAAAAGGCCATTTGTTTAATCTGATTCCTTGGGGGAAAAAAATACTTAGGCAATATTAAGAATCTTCAATGATCTAATTTAATAAAAGGGATGGTTTCTCGTCTGTCGTCAGTAACATGTGATACTGATTATTTCTAATCCCTTAGAAGAGATCTGACATTCTGCTTTTGGTCCTGGATAGCATGAAATTGTCATGTATATTTTACCCAAAAAAAAGTAACAAGAATGATGACCTCCACAGTCTGCGATCATTTTATACTAACACCCGGCAATGTAGTTTTGCCCTGGGGCAGAGAAATAGGGATTTTTCTCTACTTCAAAAGAATGAAAAATTATCATCACTCTGTCCAGAACCATTATAGACTTCAGAGACTTTGGCATGAAATATTCAGAAAGTTTATTTTAGAATTCAATATTTTAAAAGCCTGCTTTAAAACTATTACAGTGATTAGTGGCTCTGTGACTTGGGCCAGTCTTTGTTTTAAAAAGCTCTGTGTCATGGTTGAAACCATTTGTTGTTTCAACAGAATATAATTTGCATTAAGGCATGTAGAGCATTGTTTTAGAATGCCCCCCAAAGAGGAATTGTGACCACTGCTCATCAGTTATCCTTTCAAACACTCTTTAAATAAACATCACTTTTACCGGTAATGGTTGAATGTGTGGCTCATGCTGTAATTGTGGTCTCCTACCCACGTGGGTGCCATTTCTCTGCTCCCTGTTCGGGTGGCAGGGCCCCTGCCTTGGTGGTTCTCGGGATGCACAGGGTCAACCCAGCCGAGGCCACCCACAGCCTCAGCCGACCAGCCAGAGGCTCACATCTTCACTCTTTCTAGGGGTCAGAAAAGTTGATGGGGGTGTTTGTGAGGATTTAACAGAGCTTACAAGGCCACAGCTGAAGTCAGTGAGAACTGCAGGAGCTAGAGTTGGCCATGTGGAATTTGCAATACAACCACTTCTCTCCTGAACATCCTCTTTACATAGGGAGGCATCGTGCAGTAGGGTGGTCCTGGTTTGATTTCCAAGCCTGCCCCTCCCCAGCAGTGTGATCTTGTGAAACTACTTAAGCTCTCTAAGCTCGATGTTTCTGTCTGTAAAATGGACCCACGCTAGTGTTGGTGCACAGATTCAGTGAGAGGAGGAATGTAAAGGCAACATGTCGGTCATTGTCCCCATCATGATTATTCCCCAAATGTTCTGATCCCGCACTGGTTTATTCCGCATTTCTGTTGGGTACTGCACATATATTTATTGATATATCACAGAGAGAATTTGCAAAATGACTAGAAAAACCATCGCTCCTGCTTTTCTTACATAACCTATGCATTTGGCTTCATTCCTTTAAATGTGTTGAATATATTATTTCATTGGGTTTTAGTAAATACCTTTTCCTTTCCTTCCCACTTATCCATGTAAGGGGAAAAACAGGCATCAACGTCAGCCTTCAAGTAAATAAATAGGAGCCTCTCCCATAAACATGCAAAGAAACATTTTGATGTGCACTTGATGCGTAAGTGTGATGAAAATAACCTGTAACCCACTTCTTGTTTCCTTTTCCAGGGAAGTAGACCAAGACTCAGATGGCCATGTCAGCTTTAAAGACTTCGAGTACGCCATGAACTATGAACAAAAATGAAGCCTAAGTATGTGAACTGCTTTCAGCGACTCTGGGGAGACCAGCAGCTTGTCATGTGTTTAAATGTCAACTTCACTGTACCGGTGATGCAGTGCCACACACGATTAAAGTCTTCACCGTGGTTTTCAGATGCTGATGATTGCTAGCATCTCAGCATCCCAGAGGTGATCATTACAGGTGGTTTCCTTCCACGTGACTAGCAGCCCTGAGTCAGGCTGCTGCGGTGGCACTGCCCCAGCGAGGTCCCCAACCCCTCCTCTTCACCCTCAGCCCCCTGCTCTGCAGGCTGGGATGCTCCTCTCCTCCACTAGTCCTGGCCGCCCCGCCCGGGCTCCCTGATTCTCCTGATTTCAGGAGAAGAGTCGCTTTTTCCTGCTAGTGGACCAGTTTCCTTCGTGCCTTCAACTTAGTTGAACAAATAATAGCACCTACCTGGACTGCATACTCACTGGGGTCCAAGTAATGAGCAAGGCATTGGGAATACAAAGCCTTAAGACTCCCCGAAGATTATGTACCCAGCCTCCAAGCATCATTGGAAAATGGCCCCAGGGCAAGACAGGCACCAGCCTGGGCCGACAAGGGAGTCTTCCAGCGGGACGCAGAGGAAGAACAGAGTGGTGTAAAGGTGTTGGGGGAAGGACTTATTTGCAGAACCTTTATGATGACCTGGGCCAGCAATGACTACACTGCAGCAAAAACCAGGACACTGGACATTCAGCATTTATTTTAAATAAATACTAACATCAATACTAATATTTTATCTCTACGTGTTCAGAATTCCTAATGTTAATAACAAGAAAATATCTAATGCAATTCAAATGAAGATCAAGTAAAAATATACATTTGTAAAATAGAACCATTAAGCCAGCATCATTCTAACATGAATTATTAGCAGAAAAACTTGGGGAAAATGAGGTCTTCACCTGTTGTAAATCAGAGGAACCCAAGGAAACACAATAGCTAACTGTAAGTTGGTATTCTGGATGGGATCTTGGAATAAAAAAGGATATTAGATAAATACTAATAAAGTATGGACTTTAGTTAATACTGTATCAACAACAGCTCATTAATTGTGACTAACATGTCATACTCATAGAAAAGGTTAATGATAGGAGAAATTGGCTGAGGCGTCTAGGGGAACTCTGCTATCTTAGAAATTTCTCTGTAAATCTAAAACTATTCCTGCCAGCGGGGCCGGGGTGGTATCACTGAGTATCATGTGTGTTTTAGTTCAGATTGTTCTAGCTGATGAAAAGCCCTTTCTGACTGTAGGTAGAGTATTGTTCAGCAGGTATTTTCATCATACATAACTGAATCATTGATCCTTATCTTGATACATAAATGATGCTGATTTTCAATTTTTTAAAATATCAAAATTAGAGTAATACACCAAGTGCCAGTATTTCAGTAATTGCCAGAACACCAAAACCTCCTGCTGCGGTCACTGTTTGGACCTCACTGCTCCTGGGAAACATGACAAGAGAAAGGGAGGATCACTTTCTCCCGTTGCTGTGGGAGACAAGAAGCCAGGCTGTGGACAGCAGCTATTGGGCAACTCCCTTGACCTTGGATTAGTCCAGGCTCTTTTTGGTTTCACAGAAACCTACTCCAACCAGCTTAGACAGAAAGGGAACTTACTGGAAGGGAGTGGGCCAGTTTCTGGGGTCTGACCCGGGTCGGGGGGGCAGTGCAGCTGGTGTCCAGGGTAACTGGCACCCGCACCTCTAGACCCCGCTGCTGTGCTGTGGTCAGCACCAGCCTCACCACATTCTAAAAAGCAACTGGCCCTGGATCTGTCCAGTTCCAGGTTCAAAGACCCCAGAAAGAGACTTGATTGGCCCCTGAAACAATCAACACTGGTTCACCGAGAGAGGGCATAGACGTGGCCGCTGGCTACTCCCCCAGGTTTGCTGAGGGCTGGCTGGGCCTAGGGGAAGTGGATAAGGCTGGGCAGCCATTCTATTTTCTTTCCTAGAAGAACCCAGAATGGCTGGTACCTGATCTAGGAAGGAGCGCAGCCCCAGGATCTGCTGCTTAGGAGGGCCCAGACTTGCAGAGCACAGACCAAAAAGAAAGAGGAGAGGAGAAGCTGCCCGGTCACTTTCCCTCCTCACTCCCCCAGCCCAGTCCAGATGCCCATCCTGTGGGCATTTCCCTGAGCTCACTCCCAGGTCCCGTTCCCTGCCCTGTCTGGGCAGCATGACCTTGTTGGTCTGTCCTTAGTTGGAAGGCCAAAGGTGGACGTCGCTGCAGGTTAATCGACTCAGTCTCCTCTCTCGGAAGACAGTAAGAACGAGAGTGGGTGAGAGCAGCGCTCCTCCGAGTGGCTGAGTGAGGGGGTGACTCGGGAGCGGGCGGGCGTCTTCCACCATCGGCCTGGACATCCAAGGCGGCCGATCTGCAACGAAAGCAGAAAATGGAATAGACACTGAGGGGGGAGAAGGCGAAGCTGGAGGAACCCTGCGGTGGTTGATTGCTAGTTAAAGCTTGTGTGCGAAGTTCAGCCATAACCCTTTGGGTCCTGTGAGGTAACCCTGTATCCTTCCAATAAATCTTTCTGCTCCGCCAGCTGGAGTTGTTTTCTGTTATTTGAAACCAAGAGAATCCTGACTGTGAGGCGCATGGAGCCAAGACAGAGTCCTAGGCAACATCAACATTTACTGCGCTGCAAAGAAGAGTCTTCTAAAGAGACTGAGAAGTAACTGAAGATGGAAGAGGAAGCTGTCGCCACTCTCTCTCCAGCGACCCAGCCTCTGCCTGACCTCTCCCCACAGTCAGCTCCAGTCCTCCCCCGGAGCCACAGCTCTCAAAAAAGTCACCGATAACCTGCGGAAGGCCAAACCCGCCAGCCCCTCTCAGGCTCTGTCACACCTGTCTCTTCTCCTGGGTCCTTCTCTCTTTAGCCTCCATAACATTGGTCTTTTATGGTATTTCTATGCCCATTTTCTCCCTCTGTGTTTTCCTGTCTTCTCTCCCACAACCCTCTGTAGTGCTGGTGTTCTCCAAGGTCCTGTAACTGCCAGTCTTCCAGATCAACACATCCTCCAACCAAGGATGGTTTCATCCCGCGACTTCAGCTCTCACCTTTATGGGTATGGCTCCACAAACAAACCCTTACTGTAGTCGTGACCTCCGCTTAAAACAAGACCAAACTTGTTCTTGTTTTTGAGCCTGGAGCATTTTGTAGTGCCAGAAATGCTTAATACACACACACACACACACACACAGACACACACATGCCCAATGTTCATAGGACATATGTCAAAGGGACTCAAGAACCAACAGAAAGAGTTCCCAGTGGCCAAGCTGGAACTATTTGAGCAACAAAATAAAGTAGTATTGGATCATAACCCAAAGTATAAAATAAATATCTATGAGCCCATACTGACTCAAACAAACAATTGAGTATCTAAGTAAATGGAAGAGTAGAGACAAATCTCAACTTACAGAAGAATTCCAAATCATTCAGGTAGGTGCTCTGCCCTCAGGGAGGACGCATAGCCACCGTGAGATGATTCAGGGACACGTTTGGTTTTACAAAATTAATATTTTATTCATTAAAGTTATAGTGGTATTTTAGTCTGTTCGGGCTGCTATAACAAAAATACTGTACACTTAACTTCATTTTTGAATAGCCCATGTGTCAAAAAGAAATTAGAAACGATTTTGAAGATAATAATGAAGATAAGACATATTAAAACTTGTGAGATACAGCCAAAGCAGTGCTTAAAGGACATTTATAGCCTTAAATATAAGTATGAGAATAGAGGCTAAAAATCAATGATCTTAGCCTCTCATGTAGCTAGACATAAACAAAAAAAGCAAAAGACAGAGGAAATGATGATAGTAAGAGCAAAACTAATGAATTCAAAAATAAAGAAAAGCAATGAGCCCAAAAGTTAAAAGATTGTCCAGCCGATGTGGCTTAGTGGTTGACTGTCGACCCATGCACCAGGAGGTCTCCGGTTCGATTCCCGGTCAGGACACATGTCCAGGTTGTGGGCCCAATCCCCAGTGGGGGACATGCAGGAGACGGCCAGTCGATGTTCTCTCTCATTTCTCACAGTCAGGAAGGCTGTGAGTGAGATGACGGTGCTGGCGACCCGGTGTCTGCTGGGAGCCTGCTCCCGCATAGACACCAGCTTCTTCACTGTCGCCTCACAGGGCGGGAGTCCAGGGAGCTCTCTTGAACCTGTATTATAAAGGCACTAACACCATTCACAAGGGCTGTGCCCTCGAGACCTAATCGCCTCCTAGGGGCTCACCACCTAATACCATCACTGTGGGAGTTTGGACTGCAACATAGGAATTTTGAGGGAGACACAAACATTCAGACTAGAGCAAATGGTAATAAGCCTAGTTCTTCCTTAAACTTTCTTCTCATATGCAGATCATATTGTTTTATTTATAAGTCATGACATTTTATTAATTTTAAGATGGCTTTTATAATTCTGTGATAGTTCTTAAGTTTTAACATGTATACATGTTAAACATACATGTATAAATAATGTATTCAGTTATTTTTTCTTGGTTAGTTTTTCTAGGGATTTATCAATTTTATTAATCTTTTAACTTTTTTTTTTTCCTTTATTGATTTCAGAGAGGAAGTGAGAGGGAGAGAGAGAGAGAAACACCGATGAGAGAGAACATCAACTGGCCGTCTCCTGCATGTCCCCCACTGGGGATCGGGCCCACAACCTGGGCATGTGTCCTGACCAGGAATCGAACCGGAGACCTCCTCCTGCTGCATGGGTCGACACTCAACCACTAAGCCACATCGGCTGGACAATCTTTTAACTTTTGGACTCATTGCTTTTCTTTATTTTTGAATTCATTATTTTTGCTCTTACTATTATCATTTCCTCTGTCTTTTGCTTTTTTTTTTTTTATGTCTAGCTATATGAGAGGCTAAGATCATTGATTTTTAGCCTCTATTCTAATACTTATATTTAAGGCTATAAATGTCCTCTAAGCACTGCTTTGGCTGTATCTCACAAGTTTTAATATGTCTTATCTTCATTATTATCTTCAAAATCGTTTCTAATTTCTTTTTGACACATGGGCTATTCAAAAATGAATTGTTAAGTTAAAAATGTTTTTTTGTCTCTAGATTTTATTAATGAATTCTAGCTAATTCCTTGTGATTTTACTTGAATGTTTTCAAACCCTTGAATCAATTCTCTTTGGTTCCCCAGTGAGAAATACATCTCATGTATTTAGATACTTATAATTAATTAAACTCTATAATCTTTTCAAACTTAATTCTCTTGAATATTCTGACACTACTTTTTTTTAAAATCCTCACTGAGGATATTTTTCCATTTATCATCAGATAGAGTGGGACGGGGAAAGAGAGAGAGACACATCCATCTATTGGTTGCCTCCCACACGATTCCAGCTAGGTCTGGGGACCAAAGTGCAACTGAGGTACATTCCCTTGATCAGAATTGAACCCATGGTTCTTCAGTCTGCGGACTGACACTCTAACTGCTGAGCCAAACTGGCCAGGGCTCTGACACTATTTTTTTTTTATCCTCACCTGAGGACATTTTTTATTTTATTTTTTTCATTTATCTTCAGATAGAGCAGAGAGAGAGAGAAACATTGATGTGAGAGAGACACACTGACTGGTTGCCACCCACATGACCCCACTGGGACTGGGGACAAACTGCAACCGAGGTATGTGCTCTTAGTGGGAACCGAACCTGGGACTCTCTGGTCCTCAGACCGATGCTCTAAGCGCTGAGCCAAACCGGCCAGGGCACTGACACTACTTTTAAACTTGAATTTCAACATAAAATCATAACCCTAGAGCAACTTGTATTTTTAATTGGAATCACAAAGTGAAGCTGTTCACCAGTCTAAAAGTGCTATCCAAGCCACCAGCATGTGTGGCTATTTAAATTACTTTTTAATTAATCAAAATTAAATTAAAAATTCAGTTTCCCACTGCATAGCCCTATCAGAAGTGTCCAGCAGCTACATGTGATTGGCAGCTACCATATTGAACAGTACCCTACAGAACATTTCCATCTTTGCACGAAGTTCTGTTGGACAGCACTCTCTAGACACTCCTGTAGGGTGCTGGCCAGCCTTTGGATTGGCCCTGATCCTGGTCCAATCAGGTGACAAAGTAATGTGGCACCAGCATGGTGATTTATGCAAACATTACCCCATACAAGGGAGCTATTGTAGGAACTCTTAGAAAGGGACGGAGGGGAGAGAGAAATTCTGAGGCAGACTCCTGCTCACCCTTCTAGGCCCCATGCCAACATCACCTCCTATGTGACCACTCTCCTAACCCCTTCAGATGAGTCATACTTTCTTCTGGAGTCCCAGCAGTCTCTCCCCATGTTGTGGTATGACGGGTCCATTTCCGTATCTGTCTCCAAATCTGGCTTTCCGAAGCCAGACACTGTGTGTCCTTTTTATCTTTGTGTCCTTAATGTCTGGCAGTGTGCCTGGTGCATGACAGGTCTGGGTAGACTGATGAATGAGAGGGAACTTTCTCGGAGAGGCAGTGTGACATGGAGCTAAGAATCGAAAGATCTGACTGCTGCTCTGTTCGTCCCCACCTCCTGAGCTCTTCAACAAGCCCCTTCTGGGGCCTCAGTTTCCTCTTCCTTGTCAGTTTCCTCTTCCTTGTCAGTTTCCTCTTCCTCGTCAGTTTCAGTGTGGAGGTTCACTTAGATAAAGTTGCTCATTGCCTGTTACACATAAATGTATGAGCAGAGGATGCCATGCCAAGGAATAATTGGAAATGCTGGGTTAAAGATGATAAAAGTGTTTGGGTTTTTTTTTTACTATAGGAGTTCACAGAACCTTTATTTTTTTGTTGTTGTTTTTTTATTTTTTATTTTTTTGCAACTGGTCTTCTGGATTTATTCACAGCGTACACTGGAAATTTTGAGAAAAAGAACACACATTAACAAAAAGAACACGGGCAAATTCAAATGCTAGTTTATATGCTGAGTATTTTTAAAGGGTTTAAAAAGCATGCTCAATTAGCATACAGCCTTTTCTCACTTATTTTAACAGATGCATTTTTATCTGCTTGTGTACAGCAAAGGATTAGAACCTGAAGTGACTTATGATTTCAGATATATGCCATTTCCAAAATATATTCCATGGAATTTATTTACCGTTCTCACCACTGATTCTTCAAATAAGCATAGTACATAAGGCCTCATCCCTTGAAACTGCTTTTAAACAGAATTTTAATTTCTAGGTAAAAACCTAGAAATTCCTGGTACAATGTCTGGACTTAGTCTTATTTAATATAGGAATTGAATATACAACAGAACATTTATCCTTTTCTTTATTCTTGGAGAGGGAAAGAGGTGGAAATAGGGTTGCAGTATTTAAGAGTTGCACAGGAGAACAATGAATCTTTTACAATACCAACAATCTACAGTAAAAAACTGCGGATATCATCATTTTTATCATTCATGCTGGATCAAAAACTTAGGTTCCCTTCTATGTATCTCAATTATTTCAACCTCATACTCTCTCCAAAATACAAAGATAAAATCAATTAGTATTTCCTAAATAGAAAACCAAACCCCAAAGGGAATCCTTCCTTCCACCATCTTTCAGTAGGATTTCACTGAAGTAGAAATCTACACTTAAATGTGAAATCTTTTGGCCAAGTAGGAAGCTACAGCTGTTACCGGTATTACCCCACACAGTCACTACATGTATTACATACTGAATTAAACCCAGCATTAAATAGGCTCGCGTGATTATGCTGTGAATGATAGCAGTGATGATGCTAGTGAAAAAGGACTCTCTTTAGTCCAAGGATTAGGGGAGGAAAAATGTAAAAACAAGTAGAAAGCTTAAAGAGGCATTTTTTTGACCAGAAATGGTAATTTTAAACATAGAAATATAAAAAGAAAAGTATTCCCTTATTTCCCCTATGTGGAAATATGAAACATTTATATTTTATATCAGACAAGAACAGAGCTAAGTAATCCAATGCCACTGCAGCATTATACAAATTATCCCTTCACCACAGTGTAAGATTTAAATGCATCTGCATAAGGGTACGTGTTCTATAAAATGTAGTAAGATTGCTGCTGCCCTGCCTAGTACTTCCAGTCCCTACCCAGGTCCTGCTGCTCTACTGGTAGTCCCAGTAGTTTTATTGAAATAAATCATTTCTTAAAAAATAAAGCATCTAAAAAGAGAAATCAAAATGGTTTCAATATATGGTTACGGAAGTAACCATGTATCCAACTCAAGCTTTATCTAGTTAAATGTTATATTTGCTTCCCACTAACAAACCTTTATTTCACTCAAATTGAGCAATAAATCTTCCATGCTGAAGTATCTTTTGCCCAATTAATTCAAAAGAAAACACCAAAATGATTAGTAAAGAAAAATGTAGGGTTTAATATACCCTTTTGTTTTTTTAAAAATATTTTTAAGGTTTAAAAGTGTTTAAACTTTATAATTCCTAGTAGGAAAACATTATCTGAACGAATACCGTAATGGCAAACCACTGTAAAGTGTTACAGCTGCATTTGGGTCAGAGGGGTAGGGATTCTCTTCAAAGCACCCCAGCTTTCTTCATGAGAAGGCCCGAGGTACACTGGTTTGTGTGATTGCGACATCCATGGGGTGATCCAAGTTGCTTTTCCTTCAGCAAGGGCTATATCTGTTAGAGGGACATTAGGCTTGACCTCCAAATTTGGCTGACAATTTTCTGATGAGATTCATAACCTTTGGGTGGCTCTGATATTTAGGCATATTTGCTGGGTTCCGAGCCACATCCTGGAAGGCCGCCATGACTTCTGCATCCTGCATGGCTGCAAGAACCTCTGGATCACTAAGAATTTCATTGAGTCCAGGCACTCCTCCCATTCCAGGCCTTCCCCCAGGAAAGCCACCTGAAAAAGAGCCACACTGAGCTCCTGATTGTCGTCTGGCTTCTCCTTGCCTCTGCGCTCTCTCATGTTCTTCCCGAGCCTTCTTAACCCTTTCCATTCTTTCTTTGACCTCTCACTCTTCCCGTTTCCCCTCATACTTTCTCCGATGTTCTGCGATTTTCTGAGCCCTTGGTTGAACTTCTTTCAGCACTGCACTTGCATCTTCATCATAATCCAATTCACATGCAAGGGCTAGACCCGTGGGCTGCTTCTTCCCAATGGCCCAGAAGTCTGTGTGCTTTCCCTCGCCACTTGTAAGGCTGAGCTGAATCAGGATTTATTTCAATAGCTCTGTCACAGTCTCGGCCGGCAGCATTAGGCTTCTGTAATTTGACGGAGACACTGGCTCTCTTGGCATACAGAATGGCAAGCGAGGATTCAGCTGGATGGCATCGATGAACAGGTCAATGGCTTTCTGTAGTTCACCATCATTTAGGGCATCAATGGCAGCCACTTTTTTATCATTTGCCTGATCCATCATCTCTTCAGTAATCTCTACATTTTCGTCTCCCATTTCTTGAGGGGCATCCGTGTCTGGTTCAATCACACCCTCGTTGTGATTTCTAGATCACTGTCCTCACTTGATGGTTCGTCTGACTTTATGTCTTCCTCCGCCTTCTTACTATCTGGTTTTTCTTCCTTATTTTCTTCTGGTTTAGTTTTATGAGCAGCAGGTGGTGTTTTACCTCCCATGCTCTCCACCCACTCCCCCAGGAAGCGCATTTCCTCGGTGTGCAGAACGCTCGGGTCCTGCTCACACATTTTCACGAAGGCCCGCAGCTCGCTCGCTTTGCGGGGTCCATGGTCGGGACGCGGCGGGCGCGGCTGGGGTTGCGGCCGGACCCTGGGCGAAGGCGCTCACTCAGCGTGACCGTGCGCAAGGGCCACAGAACCTTTAAATGCCGAAGTTCATTATGGCATTCCAAGAAACGGGTAGAATGTGCAGAGTTTCTCAGAATTATTTGATGGACCATAGAAATGTGTGTGTGCGTGTGGGTGTGGGTGTGGTGTGTGTGTGTGGTTTATGTGTGTGTGATGTATGTGTGTGTGTGGTGTGGGTGTGTGTGGTTTATGTGTGTGTGGTGTATGTGTGTGTGTGGTGTGGGTGTGTGTGTGGTGTGGGTGTGTGTGATGTATGTGTGTGTGGTGTATGTGTGTGTGTGGTGTGGGTGTGTGTGGTTTATGTGTGTGTGGTGTATGTGTGTGTGTGGTGTGGGTGTGTGTGGTGTATGTGTGTGTGGTGTATGTGTGTGTGGTGTATGTGTGTGTGGTGTATGTGTGTGGGGGGTGTATGTGTGGGGGGGTGTATGTGTGTGTGTGGTGTATGTGTGTGTGTGGTGTATGTGTGTGTGGTGTATGTGTGTGTGTGGTGTATGTGTGTGTGGTGTGTGTGTGTGTGGTGTATGTGTGTGTGGGGTGTATGTGTGTGTGGGGTGTATGTGTGTGTGGGGTGTATGTGTGTGTGGGGTGTATGTGTGTGTGGTGTATGTGTGTGTGGGGTGATGTATATGTGTGGTGTGTGTGTGTGTGGTGTGTGTGTGTGTGTGGTGTGTGTGTGTGTGGTGTGTGTGTGTGTGTGGTGTGTGTGTGTGTGGTGTATGTGTGTGTGTGGTGTTATGTGTGTGTGTGGTGTATGTGTGTGTGTGGTGTGTGTGTGTGGGGTGTATGTGTGTGGGGTGTATGTGTGTGTGGGGTGTATGTGTGTGTGTGGTGTATGTGTGTGTGGTGTATGTGTGTGTGGTGTATGTGTGTGGTGTATGTGTGTGTGGTGTGGTGTGTGTGTGTGGTGTATGTGTGTGTGGGTGGGTGGTGTGTGTGTGTGTGGTGTATGTGTGTGTGGTGTGTGGTGTGTGTGGTGTATGTGTGTGTGGGTGGGTGGTATGTGTGTGTGTGTGTGATGTGTGTGTGTGTGTGATGTGGGTGTGTGTGGTGTGGTGTATGTGTGTGTGTGTGTGGGGGGAGCGCGAGAAAGCCATCTTAAAAAATTAATGTTCCATGGATTATTCCTTGGGAAACCATGGATTAGCTGATCTCTAAGGGATCTTCCAGTTCCATGTTTTTATGATTTTTATGAAGGTGCTGCCCAGTCTTTCCGTCCCTGGTGCCTGACTGACTTGGACAGTCGTGACTGTGAACTCATGGAGCGCACTCCCTCCCCACTGCTTCCTCTCGCTCCCCGTCCCACCCAAGAGAAGCAACTGGCTATTTCTACTTGGATGCCTGTCAGCAGGGTAGGGGCTGGGGCACATGCGTGTAACCTCGGACCTCTGACAGTGTGGGGCTGGGCACATGTGTGTAACCTCGGACCTCTGTTAGTGGGGGGCGGGGCACATGCGTGTAACCTTGGACCTCTGTTAGTGGGGGGCGGGGCACATGCGTGTAACCTCGGACCTCTGTTAGTAGGGCGCTGGGCACATGTGTGTAACCTCGGACCTCTGACAGTGGGGGGCTGGGCACATGCGTGTAACCTCGGACCTCTGATAGTGGGGGGCTGGGCACAAGTGTGTAACCTCGGACCTCTGACAGTGGGGGGCTGGGCACATGTGTGTAACCTCGGACCTCTGATAGTGGGGGGCTGGGCACATGCGTATAACCTCGGACCTCTGATAGTGATGAGGTAGTGTCAATGCTAATCTGAAAGAGCAGCTGCTTTGAAAATTGAAGCTTAAGACAGAGAGAATGATTTTATTTTCATTTAAAATTGATTTCCTCAGTTCTACTGTGTTTCTTTCATTATATCATGGGTGTCACTGTTTAATATATCTAATTTGAGCCATAACTTAATATATCAGGCTTTCGTGCCCATGAATTCTTAAAGCAGCAACAGATTATTAATGCTATGTTAACAAGAAAGCAATAATGAAAGAGTTCCTATTCCATATATTATTAATGAAGACCTTTTGCATTTTGGTGGGCCTGATACTTCACGATGCAGTTGCTGAATAGATTAGAAAATACTTTTGCCTTCTCAGCAAAAGGGCCCGGATTAGGCTACGTGACTAGAAAGTACCCGCAACAGGCAACAGCAATGGCCCCGCGGCACTGTGGAATAGGAGGGATGACTTTATTCTAATCTGAGGCTCCAGGAATAGCAACATTCTTGTCGCTCAAGAGTGAAACAAATGGTTCTATCAGCTGCCTTGGAAATGAAAAGTAGAAAACAATGGTGTCCACAAAGCTTCATCCTGGGCTGAATTGCTATGTGCCCCGAACATTAGCACTGATAGTAAAAAGCGTGTCGGCCATTGGCTGGCACTGGGTAAGCGCTTCCCACCCACGTCTCCTTCTATGGCAGCTGTAATCGGGAGGCACGTCTTTCCTCCGAGAAGGGGCTTTAGTGGAAAGTACAAACCTGGGATCCGAACCTGGCCGGCCTGACTCCTGAGCCCACCCTCAAAACCCCAACCCTGAGAAGAGGCCCCTGGCTTTGCAGGCCTGAGCTCCGGGTTTGCGGGACTGCAGGCCTACTTGGAGGTGTCCCAGGAATGGACCGCGTCTCAGAGGTCACCACACCTCTCCCGGTGCCCCCAGGCAGACTGTTATGCTGGTGTGGTGTAGTGATCCAAAGTTTTCCCAATGACACTGCGACTCTCTGTTAGAGGTGACCACAGCCACCTACTCCTCAGAAAGGCCACTTTGTTCTTCATGAGGCCAGTATCACCAGAGGACTGATGACCTGTGAACACTTTCAGACACACACCCAACCTCTCCACACACCCACACACACCCTCCATCCCAGCCTCCAGCCTGCACTGCCCTCAGTCGCTGTGGTCCTCTCGTACCCCAACAGTTTCACCGTGTCTTGAAAGAGACTCCTTTACCCTTGGCAGGTGACCTGTGCTGGGTTGGACTTTGTGCAGACAGCATGGGCCACATGTCAGCCCCTCAGTGAGCCCAGTCATACACTCCGGTTGGGGACATGCACCCTGGCCTCATCCCCTCAGATCATTCGGAGGAAGAGGTTGTGTAACCCATAGATTCCAAGACCCCAACAATTGTATTGCCATCTTGGCTTCTCCTCCCGCCATCCCCCAGGCTTGGCCAGACACCTCAAAATTCTGAAAAGCAAAACGTTTTCTTTAAGCATTTGATTTTGAAATGAGAAACGATACCAAGTGGACTTAGCCAGTCCCCTCTCTGTGCCGATAGGAAGTTCACGGGAGCTGTGACTTCACTGCTAATTCTCTGCCGGCTTTAGTTTAAGGTTTTTTTGTTTGTTTGTTCCTTTGCAGAAGCAGTCAGGGGAGTGACTAAAAGCTTGCTCATTTGCAGGGTTTTTCTTTTGGAAATGAACATGCTGGCACAATTTTAATTGGGTTTTAGTTGTTGTTGTTTTAATTCTCACAGTGATGGCTTGGTGATGTCTTTTGGGACTGCAGAGGGAGACTGGCATCTGGTGTGTGAGGATTCTGGGGATTTGCACCATATTTGTGTGTAATAACTATACAGTAAATAAACAGAATGAATAATTAAGTGAATAATGAGTTTCTAAGAAAAGAGGACTTCTCTGAAGACTTAGAAATTCTCCCGTGTGTCCCACCGTCCCTCCGCCTGACAATTCCTCTCTGTCCTCACTGTGCCATCCCCCGTAGAAACCAAAAAGGACATTTTCAAAACCAAAACCAAGCTTGACCTTAATCAAAGTGGTTTGATACGAACAATATATTTTCTTTCAATCGCAAGGATGTTGAATTTATGTCTCTTAAAATTATCTTTTTTTTTCTTCTTCTTACCCTAGAAAGAGCAATTCGCTTCTTTAAAAATAAAATCCACAAGATTGAATTTCATTGAACAGCATTTTTCTGAGGGACTAAAAACTAGAAAGAAGTTCTGGGAATTCGCTGTATCTAGTGAAGTTACATAAATGCATGTTAATACCCATATTGGCCAATGCAAGGTGCCCTGGCTTCTAGATGCAGCCTATGCCACAAGGAAATCTCCCCAGAGGTGAAACCACTATGTAGTTACTGTTTCTTTCACGCGTGTGCTCATCCATTCACTCAGATGTTTCATTCCTGCATGTAGCAAGTATGTAATGAGCACCTACTATACGCCAGACACTCTGCCAGGCTCTGGTTATACCGTGGTGAGCAAAACCAGACCCAATTCCTGTCCTGGCGGAGCGGGCATTTTTCTCAGGGAGACAGCAATTAAGTAATGACATGAACGTTCAATTGCAACTATGACAGTTTCTATGAAGGAGGAGGTCTGCTCAGGCCGCCATAACAAAATGCTACAGATTGGGCCTCAACAACAGAAATATATTTTCTTACAATTCTGGAGGCTGGAGTCCAAGACCCAGGCGTAAGCAGATTCAGTTTCACCGGAGGCCTCTCTCCTTGGCTTGTCCTCACATGTTCTCCCTGTGCGAGTGCATGTCTGGGTCCAAGTTCCCTCTTCTTATAAGGATACCACTCAGACTGGATTAGGGCCCACCCTAATGACCTCATTTTCATTTAATCACATTTTTAAAGGCCTTGTCTCCCAATACAGTCCCCTCCTGATTGCCGGGTTTAGGGCTTCAATATGTGGATTTTGGGGGGACACCATTCAGCCATAACAGAGAAATCAATGAGGATGGGTCAGATACCCAAGCAGGGGCACAGGCTGGGTTTGCAGAGGATTGAATGGGCATCCAAAGGAAGGCTAAGAGCTAACAAGGAGCAGGGACAGGCATGTGCCAAAGCCCCCTGGCGGGAGGGGCATGGCAAGGAGCAGAGACCAAAGGAGGCAGACCACGTGGCTGAGGAGTGTGGGGCACAGTGGGAGGCCTAGGGTGTTGCTGATTTTATGGAGGAAGCCAGACCAGGCAGGGCCTTGTCGTCCAGAAAAGACGTTTTGTCTTTTCCCTAAGGCACTGGGAGACCACAGGAGGTTTTTAAGTAAGGGCAGAGGTGGCAGGACCAGATTTGTCTTTTTTTTTTTTTCTTTATTGATTTTAGAGGGAGAGAGAAATAAAAATATTGAAGAAAGAGAACATCAATTGGCCACCTCCTACATGCCTCCCCCTGGGGATCGGGCCCACAACTGGGGAAATGTGCCCTGACCAGGAATCGAACCAGCGACCTCTTGGTGCATGGGTCGACGCTCTACCACTGAGCCACACTGGCCGGACCAGATTTGTCTTTTGGAAATATCTGTCCAGCTGCAGTGTGGAGGACTGACGTGAGGGGTTCCCAGTGCATCCAGCAGAGTGTTGGACGCAAGAGAACGCTGCAGGTATCCAAGTAAGGAATGAAAGCGGCTTGGATTCAGGAGGTGGGATGGGGTCAGAAGGAAACAATAGATCTGGGGGGAGCATCGGATTAGATATGGTGGGCACTGGAGGACAGGAGTTGGTGACTGGTTAGATACGCTGGGGCGCTGGGCTGTCTCCTGGATTTCTGACTTCCATAACTGTGCAAGTCAGTGGGATGGAGAACACTGGAGGATGCTCGTGTTTGAGTTGAGTTTTTATCATATTGACATTACTACACACCAATGGCTCCTTGGTCCCTTTTTGTTCCTCAACACAGGTACCTGTGTCCCCTGTTCATGCTGTTCTGCTTGGAACATCGTTTTCTGTTTATACCTTCATGTCTCATCCCAAGGGCTGACCTCCTCAGCAGCCAGGCCTTCCTGAGTTCCTTAGGCTGGGCTACGTGTCCCTTTCACACATACTTGTAACACCTGTACTTTTCCTTCAAAGCAACTGTCACAGTTCAAATGACATACTTATTAGTTTAAATTCTCGTTCTCCCACTAGAATGTGAAGCTTATGAAATCTGAGACCGTATCTCTCTAATGAGTACAGCAGACTGGTGGTTCTAGAGCCAGACTCGGGTTTGAATCTTGCCCTCTCTGCTCCCAGGTGGTGGGAATTTGGGCAGAGTGGTTAATTTTGCCGTGCCTCCGTTGCATTGTATGTAAAGTGCGGATTAAGATAGTACATCCTTCATAGAACTGTTGGGCTGATTCAATGAGTTAATTAGTATAACGCTTCAAACTGTGCTTGACATATAATAAGCACTCAGTAAATGTTAGTTATTATTATTCATCATCACTATATCCTTAAGAATTGGATGGACAGGTGATCAGAGAGATGGGTGGACAAATGAATGGGTAGATTGGAAATGGAAGGATAGGTAAGGTGGCAGGAAATAAAACACAATCTTTTTAAAGCTATATTGAGTGAGCACAATGGAAAAGCAAGAAGCCTGAAGGGGTATTGTGAACGGGAGAGCTGATCCCACCCTTCAAAACCGAACGACATTCTAAGACACTGGGTCTCATTCAGGTAAACTCCTCTATGGTTACTTCCAGGCAGGGCCTAAGGAATCTCAATTAAGCCTTCCTCAATGATAAGCCTAGTTATTTGTTTCTTGACTTCAGTAGAGAGAAAAAAAATATTACCACAATCCAACCACTTCCTCTTTAATTAAACTTACGGTATATTTCCCAACTTAACTGTGAGTTTTTTTAGAAGGTAAAAATTTTTAAATTTAAGCCTAATCTGATTTCAACAATAAACTGATTAATTTAGCCATTCTTGTGTTGCTCCCTCAAACATGTGTGGGACTTGTACTACATTGTCAGGAATTGTGATAGGTACAGGGTAGTCACCAAGTCAATAAGATATTGTCTCTGTCCTCAGCTTGAGTCCTAATAAACTTTATAAAGAGATCTTGAAGAAATATTTATAATATATATCCCTGATCAAAATACAGAAGCAAAAGCTGCTTTCTAAACAGGGTCAGCGGACTGTGACAGGTCGTCCTCTAACTATGGGTCACCCCAATCTGTCCTGTGTTCAAAGGTGAAGCCATCACCTAGAATAGCCACACAGCCCCAGCGGGATGGTATTTTCATTGCTGTCTATTTATGAAAGCAACTCGTGTCTGGTATCTTTTTACCCAAAGGATTCTCTTTCTGTAATTTATTACAAAATTCAAGGCCATTTCATTAGGGAGAAATGCGCCATATCATTATTATAACAACTCCCCCTATTTTTGTTCAATTTTGAAACTGACAATCTAGAGACTATTTTTAGCTCAGTCATGTGAGATTATTTGTTTCCTTATTATGAGTTTTTCCTTCGGACTAGTTAACATGAATTTTATGCTCACTTATTATGTCACATGCTCCAATTCAATTTATTTTAAAGCAGATTCTTTGGGGGGAAACTGTAAAGCTAATTTGAATTGATTCTTTAGAGATTCCATTTTAAATGAAGTGCTATAAAATTGGCAGACAAAGTGAAAAAATGGAATTGAATTTTCTTCTTCAGCTACTCAATGGATTCAGAAATCTTGCTTTTTGACACTGCCAAGGGTTTTGATATAATGTTTTATGCAATTTTCATAACATTTATCTTAAACTCTACTGCTTTTAGTTCGGTTGTTCAACTCAAAATGGTTTCCTGATATTTCCATGGAAAAAAAGCAGAGTTCTTGCTGAAGGAAGAATTTTGTGCTTTGATACAATCTTCTTACCATCCATGGTGTTGCCTGGCTGTAAAAACATCTGATGTAAAGCAGGTGTTTTAATTCCGAAGTGATGATTGTGGACAAACTTACTGAGGGAGGTGTGGAATAAAACTGCATCCCCAACTTCCTCCCACTTTGCCCGATTTATATTCCCCCTTTCACAGCCGCTGGATTTATAGCTGGAGGAAAGCGTGGGAATAATAGGCAAGATGCCTGATGGCTTAATTTCCTGTCCTCCCCAGCCCTGGAGAGACGGCCATTGTTTGTCGGGGCAGCGGCTCCAAGCTAATCAGAAACAGCCGTCACTGGGTGGGGAAAGGGACCCCAGGATTGGTTCATCTGATTCCATGCGATGATTTATATCTGATTATTAACAATCTAATGGAAAATACATAGAAAACACATGTCTGCAATTTCACCTTGAGACACCCTTGTTTTCTTTGATGTGTTTTTAAGAGGGAGTTTCATTTCACACTCATCTTTTGTCCCGAATACCCTAAATAGCAACTGTCATTCCTGTTGACCCAGCTAGTAGACCAAAAAGCAGACGCTGGGAGGGTCTCCCACCAAGTCTGCTCTGCGTGCGCTGAGTGCGGCTTCGAGGACTTGGCGTCATTCCCCTCAACTCAGGTTGGTCTTGAAAGAAGCAAATCATTGCTGCCTGTGGTTTTGTTCCGATTACAAAGAAGATAATGTGTGAAGTGAGCGCACCTGTCAGCCAGAGGGCGGGGGAAGAAGCAGGCCCGGGGCCAACTTCTCCATTAGGCATGCAATGCCCGGGCTCCCGACACTTGGAGGGGCCACCAAAGCTTAACTTTTCATTAAAATGAGTATAATAATGAATCCAGCCTAAATAATATGTTTTATACCAAAATAGCTTTAAAATATCAATTAATTTTTTTTTAATTGAAGGAAGGGGCCGGGCCCATGAAGGCAGTGTCTCAGGCCCATGAAATGCAGCCGTGAGCAGAACTGCTGTGAGGAACACGGGGTTAGGCTTTGTGTGGCCGTGGGGACTGGTGGAGAGGTCTTAGCAAGCCTGCACTGCCCTCTGTGTGGTGGGCCTGAAGTTGCTGTAGGTCACAAGGCCAACAACTGGGAAGAAAAGCTGAGTGTGAAGACAGTGGTTCTCAGCGGGGGGTGATTTGGCCCCCAAGAAGACATCTAGAGAGAGTCTGGCTGTCACAGCTGGGGTGAGGGTTGCTAGTGGGTGGTATTTAGGAATTGAAGCCAGCGGATGTTTAGCAGCCACTGCACACGACAGCCCACACACAACAGAGAAGTATCCGACGCAACATGGCACCAGTGCTGAGGTTGGAAACCTTGAGGTTAAGGTAAAGAAAGCCTGGGACCACCCTGGCCGGTTTGGCTCAGCGGTTGGAGCGTCGGCCTGCGGTACAGAGAGACCCGGGTTTGGTTCCCGCTAAGGGCACGTACCTCGGTTGCAGTTTGTCCCCGGCCCTGGTTGGTCGTGCGGGTGGCACCACTTGATGTGTTCCTTCACATCGATGTTTCTCTCTCTCTCTCTTCCTCTCTCTCTCTCCCGCTCTGTCTGAACAAAAAATGCAAAAGTGTCCTCGGGTGAGGATAAAAAAAAAAAAGAAAGCCTGGGAGGTGTGAGGTCTCGGGAGTCCATGTCTGTCTCCCACAGAAGTTGCTGGTGCCCTTTACCACAGAGCTATGCTTGCTCTTGGCAGAGGACATGGGCTCTGGCTGAGAAGCTGCAGCTGCAGCACCATGCAACACGGTGAGCCCGCCGACGAGCAGCCATGCACGGGAGCTGCAGCAATGCCCAGTGCCCCGCATCGACCCCCAGAGTGTAAAGGCTGCCGAGTCTCCTGCTGATTGCTCCCGTGGCCAACCCTAACTTAGAACCATACAGGGAAGGGAACTCTAGGTAATGTCATTCCAGCTTAACTAAGTTGACCGAGTACACAGCCTCCTCAGTAGACCATGTGGAGCTCTGCTCACTGGCGCCATTTACTGACGGAGAGGTTTTCCCCCACCTCACGCCCACCTTGCATGCATTTAAACTGGACTTGGTATTCCACTTGTTTTCATCTGCAAGCACTAGGTGTGAGTTAGACTGACAGTTGTGCACCAACATCTGTTCCTTGCTTCAGAAAGAGAGTCATGGCTAGACACACAGCTACCCAAACAGACTACATGTCCCAGCCTCCCCTGCAGTTAGATGTGGCCGTGTCACTAGTGACTGTCCACATGACTATGAAGACAAGCGGTTGTGCCTGCACCGGAGCATGGCCTTCAGACACCAGCTGTGCACTGTCCCATGTGTTCTTTCCACTTCCAGCTGGAACCCAAGTTTGGAGGCCGTCAGTTTCAGCTTGACAAGAGCAGAGCAGCAAGATGGAAAGATGCTGCAGACTCTGAGGCCCGTAAACATCCTTTTTCTCAAGGAGTTCTGAGCGAGCACGTTAGTCACTTAAGGCGTAGGTGATTAAGGCCAATTCACTTAAGCAGAAAAGGTAATATATTTGCTCAAACAATTGGTAGATTTTGAGTAAGAGTTTCAGGCATAGCTGGATCTAGGAGTTCAAATGATGTCAGTAGGTTTCTCCATCTCTCAACACGGGCTTTCTGCAGAAGTTCAGGGAGAATGGCCTTGAGGAATTCCAGGCTTACAATTTCCTTAGAGCTCACGACACAGGAGAAGACAGGAAGTTCTCTCTATCAACGTGTACTTTTCATTATGCAGAGCAAACACTGAATGGTCCTGCTGGGATCACAGGCTCACCCCTGAACTAATTGCCACAAACCCCAGAAGAAGAGAGAATGAATTTGTAAAATTAGTAACTGCTACAGTCCACTCAGAAAGCTCACCAACATTACCAGGAGCGGAGACAGCGCCGATGAGGGGGGAAGGTCAGGAAGGATCAGCTGGGATTCAGAGGAAGGAAAACCATGCTCAGTTGGGGGAGTGAGAAAAAGCTTCACAGCTGACGTGGGCTTTGAGCTGGGCATTGAAAGACTTACAATTTAAAAATGGATGAAGAAGAAAATACTGTGCTTTGATTCCTGACCATTTTCAAAGGCTCAGGCTGCTGGCTCAGTAGCCCCATACAGGGTGGGGTCCTGTTGTGTGTGTGTGTGTGTGTGTGTTTTATTCCCTTTACCATTGGTTCAGGATGAGAAGTGCCAGAGACTGACAAAAGGGGAGACAGTCTGGCTGTCAGGACACAAAGCTCCAACACGCACTCCCACATGAAGCAAAAAGGAAAACTGCTTCTCCCCAACCTGAAGGAAAGTTGGTAAGTGTAATTGGCATTTCCCTTAATCAGTCCAGAAAGGCTTGTTACACAAGTAAAGGATTCAAATATGAAGTGACTTACCTTAGGAAACAAGCATTTCTCCTTTTCGTGTTCATGTTCCTAGAATTCTCTTTCAGGTCTGGAGTGGAATAGGCTTGTAATATTAATATACGTTTATTAATTCCCAAACTGTCTAGTGTTAGGATTTTAGGAGTGCTTTTTATTTTTTATGAGGTTTCAAATAGCTTAGTGATTTTTGCAAGCAGTCAGGTCACCAGAGCCTGTGGCTCATTTCTCCAGTACAGGGATCAGGTCTCTGGGATGGAAATGCCCCTTTGGCCAAGCAGGGTGCTTTTGGCTGGGTTCCAGAGTATGGTAGCTGGCTGCACCTAAAAAGGTGGTAAGGGTGCATCATGACGATGTGAGGAACAACCGCCTTCACAGCAAGAGATATCCCCGGTAGGAAATTAACCCTTTTGTTTGCTTATATTTGTTGTTTATATTATATTGCTTATTTATACTGTTTGTTTATAGGTGTGAAAGAAAAGCAAGGTTGTGGGCATGGTTCTTCAGGAAATAGACTTTGAAGCAGATATTTATTGGGGTGTGCTTTTAGGAACACCTATAAGAGTGTGAGAAAAAGATTGGGCAAAGAAAGAAGTTGAAGTTAAAAGCAGCTGCAAAAGAGGCCTCAGGCCATCTCATGGGGACCTCTGGAGATGGGATGGTCCTTCAGAGTTGAGGCAAGGGGCTGAGTGCCTTAGTTCGTTGGGTATCTGGGCAACACATCACAGGATCCACGAAAGACACACTGAAAGATTTTGGCTGATTGTGGTGAGACTCTTGGGGTGGTTGAATGACTACCCTCAGAGTTTGATACTTAATCACTGAGACCCAGAGACTGAATTTTCTTTATATGTCCATAGATAATTAGCTTCTTCATGACAAAGCCATACTAACTAAATTCAGACAAGACTGATGAATACATGGCATGTTGATTTGTCTACAATGAGACTGATTTTGCAGTGATCAGAAGGTCTGTGTTCTTTACCTCTAACACCGCTTTCCCCAGGTCCAAGTGAAAACAGGAAGTGAGTGGGCTCTAAGACACCCCTCTGTAGGAAGAAATATTGAAGGCATTCAATGCATTAGTTGGGATGAGTACAAAGCTGCAAATGTTTGTTACATGGCGAAGACAAAAGGTTTCTTCTCTCAACAACAACAAAAGAGAAGTCTAGAAAAAATTCAAAAAGGTACAAGAAAATCATGGTCCAAATAGTGGCAAACTAAAATTAACCACAATTTTGAGTTAGTGGTGGAGTGTAATAAAAGAGAATCAATTTGACCATGCTACTAGTAACACTCTCCTTTGAGTAATCCAAGAGTTGACATTGAACTGAAGAGGAAGAAATGTGGTCCTAACATAGTCCTTGTCTCTCTTGAGAACATCATCTGCCTACCACAAATATATATTTTTTTCATCTTCACATGAGGATACTTTTTCCATTGCTTTTTTTAGATAGAGTGGGAGGGAGGAAGGGAGAAAGAAAGAGAGAGAGAGGGAAACATTGATGTGAGAGAGACACATTGATTGGCTGCCTCCCACACAACCCCTACTGAGGCCAGGGATTGAACCTGCCACTAAGGTACGTGCCCTTGACCAAGAATTGAACTGATGAGCCTTTGGTCTGTGGACCAAAGCTCTAACCACTGAGCAAAACCAGACAGGGTTACCAAAAATAATTTAAATGCAGTTTTTGGTTTTCCGCTCAGAATTAACATGTAGGCCAAGCAGAGAGGGCTTACCAAGGTTACACAACAGAATGTAAAGTTGTCAATCAGAACAATGGAAAAGCATAGATCAAACTAAACAGAAGAATGTGGGGGAGTTGATTTCTTCATCTCACACCATGTGGAGTTAAGAAATATTGTGTTGGACTTCCGGTCAAGATGGCGGTGCAGGTATACACAGTATCCGTCCTCCCACAGCCACATCAAAGTTACAACTAAACTACAGAACAACCACCATTCAAAACCGCCTGAAATGAAGCTGAATGGAAGTTCTACAACTACGGGATTAAAGCAGCAGCCACATCCAGACTGGTAGGAGGGGTGGAGGGGACGGGCTGGTCCTACACCCAAGTGTGGCGGATAAAAATCAGGAGGACACCTCGGCTGGGAAGGTCCTTCCTGAGGACTGAGGGATCCCCGTCCCACACCAGGCGCCCGCTCAGGGTTCCAGTGCCAGGAAGAGAATCCCCATCACTTCTGGCTGGAAAAACCAGCAGGAACTGAGGCTCAGGGAAGCTGAGGCGGCTGGAGCCCCAGGCAGCTCCCTAAAGGGCCCGCGCGTGACCTTATCGGACTCTCTCCCTCTAAGCTTGGAGGGGAGGCAGCTCGAGGGGCACCAGAGACATACAGGGAAGAACTGAGCTGTTTGGCACTGGAGCGAGGGCTGGAGAGGGGGCTTTCTCCAGAACAGACGTGCTGTCAGAGGCCTTTGTTCCTTTGGTGAGCCCTTCCCTGGGGCGGCAGACAGTCTCCATATCTGGGACTCCAGCAACCTGGCTCACACTGGTTGCCCCGCCCTGCTGACTCCCTGAGGCCCCATCCGCCCCACCCAACTTTCAAGCCCACCCAGCTGTTGCCAGTTGCTTAACCATAGGATTGGCCTGTCTTGGATCCTGCTTCAGGTTTTTCCTAAATTCTTTCAAACGACCAGCATCTGGTCTCAGCGAGCCCCATAATGCTCGTTAAGTAATACACTGAAACAAACACAGGGAGGCAGCCAAAATGAGGAGACAAAGAAACAGGTCCCAAATGAAAGAACAGAACAAAACCCCAATAAAAGAACTAAGTGAAATGGAGATAAGCAACCTAACAGATACTGAGTTCAAAATACTGCTTATAAGGATGTTCAATAACTTAGTAAGGGCCTCAAGAGCATAAAAAAGGATCAGTCAGAAATTATGGATGCACAGTCAGAATTGAAGGAGGCATTAACTGAAATAAAGAAGAATTTACACAGCTTCAATAGTAGAGTACGTAAATCCAAGAAGCAAACCATCGATTTGGAATATAAGGAAGCAAAAAACACCCAATCAGAACAGCAAAAAGAAAAAAGAATAAAAAAAAAAATGAGGATAGTGTAAGGAGCCTCTGGGACAACTTTAAGCGTGCCAACATTCACATCTTGGGGGTGCCAGAAGGAGAAGAGCAAGAACAAGAAATCGAAAACCTGTTTGAAACAATCATGGCAGAAAACTTTCCTAACTTGGTGAAGGAAACAGACATACAAGTCCAGGAAGCACAGAGAGTCCCAAACAAGATGAACCCCAAGAGGCCTACACCAAGACACATCATAATCAAAATGCAAGAGGTTCAAGACAAAGAGAGAATCTTAAAAGCAGCAAGAGAAAGGCAGCTAGTTACCTACAAGGGAGTTCCCATAAGGCTGTCAGCTGATTTCTCAAAAGAAACTTTGCAGGCCAGAAGGGAGTGGCAAGAAATATTCAGAGTGATGAAAAGCAAGAACCTACAACCAAGATTACTCTATCTTGCAAAGCTTTCATTTAGAATCGGCCATATAAAGAGTTTCCCAGACAAGAAAAAGTTAAAGGAGTTCATCACCACCAAACCGTTATATGAAATGATGAAGGGTCTTTTTGAAGAAAAAGATAAAATATATGAACAAACAAAACGGCTGAATACATATCTATCAACAATGGAATGTACAAACAAAATGAACAGGTAGAACAGAAACATTCTCATAGATACAGAGAACATTTTGTTGGTTGCCAGATGGGAGGGAGGTTGGGGGAATGGGTGAAAAAGTTGAAGAGATTAAGAAGTACAAATTCATTGCTAGACTGACAAACCTCAAAGGGAAAGGGGTTGGGGGGTGGGAAGAAATAAACCAAAGAACTTATATGCATAACCAATGGACACAGACAATAGTGTGGGAAAAGGCGGGAGGGGGGCGAGAGTGGGGAGGAGGGGGTCAATGGAGGAAAAATGTAGAACATCTGTAATACATTTTACATTCAACAATAAAGATTTAAAAAAAAAAGAAATATTGTGTCAAGTTCATGGAATGAGAAACATAATTTTAACAACATTAAAGTTATAAAAGTAACCAAAAAAAGAATTGAACATAATACTATGATGACCAAACTATGGAAGGAAGAATGGGATGTGAACACAGAGTATTTAAACTTCCATTTTCAATAATGATAGTTAATGTATAGTATTGGTAAATTATGAAAAAGAGGAGTAAACATATTGCATATGGTTATGGGGCAAGCACCAGAAGACCCAAAGAAAAAAATGGTCAAGTTGTTGGCTTTGGTTTGTGGTTGTGGGTGGAGATAATTTGAGGGGGCAGAATGTTACTTCTGTAGTATTTTTTTTATCCTATATATGTGTTCCTTTCAAATTTTGAAAAATATGTATAATATTAAAATCACCAGGCAAAACTTAATCAGAGGATGTTTGGCAGGTGTAGACTCAGCATAATTTGGGAGACAGGTCTTGTGTTCCAGAAAAGCCCAGTGATATTCCCCTCACCAGCAACAGAGAACACAGCTTGACTGTTCCCTCAATTTCAGGACCTGCCAGTACCAGAAAGAGTTGGGTCCACACAGACACATTTTATTTTTACTTTTTATTTTTTAATTAATTTACTTTTGTTACAGATGTTTCCCCCCGCCCCCAGACACCCTCCTCCCGATCCGCCCTCTCCCCTGCATTGTTATCTATGTCCATTGGTTATGCACATCTGCATATAAGTTCTTTGGTTTATTTCATCCCCTCTCCCCACCCCCCTCCCCTGAGGTTTGTCAGTCTGAACTGTACTCCTTTCCATGTCTCTGGGTCTATTTTGTTCATCAGTTTATTTGTTCGTTATGTTCCGCAAATAAATGAGATCATGTGGTATTTGTCTTTCTGTGATTGGCTCATTTCACTTAACATAATACTCTCCAGGTCTCTCCATGTCATCTCAAAGGATAAGAGACCTTTTTTTCTTACAGCTGCATAGTACTCCATTGTGTAAATGTACCACAACTTTTTTATCTACTCATCTACTGATAGACACTTGGGCTGTTCCCAGATCTTAGCAATTGTTAATAGTGCTGCTATGAACATAGGGGCACATATATTCTTTCTGATTGGTGTTTCAGGCTTCTTAAGATATATTCCTACAAGTGGGATAACTGGGTCAAATGGCAGATCAATTTTTAATTTTTTGAGGTAACACCATATTGTTTTCCACCAGTAGTGTACTAGAGTCCCCTTTTCTCCACACCCTCGTCAACACTTGTTGTTTGATGATTTGTTGATGGCGGCCATTCTGACAGGTATGAGGTGATACCTTAGATCATTTTTATTTGCATCTCTCTGATGATTAGTGATGCTGAGCATTTTTTTGTATGTCCCTTGGCCATTTGTATATCCTGTTTGGAGAGGTGTCTATTTAGGTCCTCTGCCCATTTTTTAATTGGGCTCTTTGTCTTCCTTTGGTTGAGTTGTATGAGTGTACACAAACACATTTTAATCTGATGGACTCCATTTCTTTACTTACCACACAGTAGTCCCATGTGTTGCTCATGAGAGTATTGAAGCAGGTTCACCTCAAGGCAACTCATACCTCCTTCATGATCATAATCCTTGCGAGAGTGGTCTTTTTTTTTTTTTTTCCTCAGCACAGCATTTGAACCTCCTGACAGCTCCTCCAGTCTTAAACCCTCTCCCTTTGTATCTTTGATCCCCACTCTTCTCTGCTAAGCCATCTCTGTCTTCTTCCTGGGGCACCCTTCCCCTGATTTCTTGGGACTCTCTTCTCTGGATTGTTCACATTCTCTCAGGAATTTTAACAACCTTCTTGACCACCATTATCATATAACTGAGGATGGCTCACAAATTGTCACCTCTATCTCCGATCTCTCTCCTGAACTCCAGGACTGTATATCTAATTGTCTACTGGACATTTCCACTTTAATATCTCATAGGTACTTCAAACAAAAGCTGCCTCCAAATGAAACTCATCTACTGCCCCAAACTCTTTCTTCCATCTTTCCTGCCATGTTGAATAGCAACAATTATCCAACCCCATGCAGTTACACAAACCCAAACTCCAGGAGTTCCCTTTTCCTCCTCCGACCAACATCCAATTCATCTGTCTTAGTCAACGCCCTTCTGCTTTACCTCCATGGCCCAGCTTAGGTCAGCCCATTATCATCTCTTCCTTGGACGTCTGCAACAATCTCCTACCCAGTCTCCCTGCTTTACCAATGTCCCCGTTCAATGCTCACTTTGGCCAGAGTGATCATTCCTAAGCACAAATATGACTGTGTCAATCTCTTGCTTAAAACTCTTCAATCGCTTCCTCGTGGCCTTCCAAGTCCAAACTTAGAAAGGTCCACCAGGCACGTAATAACTCATTCCTCCCTGCCTCTCTGGTTTCAGCACCTGTTCAGCACTGCCAACAGATGCCTTGTGCATCTCACCATCTCCACCGCCATCCCCCTGAGCTGCCAGCCTGTGTCCTCCCTGCTTTCCCCTGCAGTCTCCTGGGCCTGGAATGCCCTCCCTGACATTCAGCCGTGTCCTACTCTCACACTTCAAAATTTGGCTCAGACCTCCCCATCTCCAAGTCATCCTGTCCTTCTCAGGGCCTATCCCAGGGCCTGCAAAACAGTAGGTGTGCTCAAGAAATGTTTACAGATGAGTACACAATGCTATGAATTTCAGAGAGGGGATAGAATTACTGCATGAAGAAAGTGCAGAAGAGGATTCTAACATCTCCAATTCTCAAAAACATTGGCTTTAAAGAGGGTTTTCAATGTACTCAAGGGACCCTGGGGCTTCCCAGAGCCCCTCAAAGGCCCCCAGTGGGGATCTCCATTTTAAACAAGACTAGTGCTCATTTCATCTATTTCATATTTTGGTCTTCTGAGAAAGGTCTCATTTGAATGAAGTGTTTTGTAGCTAAGAAATATTTGAAAACAAGTGGTCTAAAGTATTCAATTATTAAGGTAAAGAATAATTTCTATTTGATTACTGCCCCCCGCAAAACATTTTCAGCAATTTATGTTTCTTTTTAAGTAGAAAAGCATAAAGATGTTTTCCACTGGTTTAACTTAGTATGTCTTAGTGACATACCCCTCCCCCCTTTTTAGTTTAAAAAGAAATTATTATTTTGAATTGGTAGTATATAGTTATGGTTAAAAAAGAAATTCAGTAAAATGTTAACCTCCCCACAAACACCCATCTCCCATTCTCCAGAGATAATACGGTAGCTGGCTTCACTGTTTACTCCAGAGACTTCCATGCAGGGATCACAGCTATGGTGGGCAGGAGGCACACCCCCTTGTGGGGACGATGGGAGGACAGGCTTTCTAAATGCCACTGATGGTTTAAGCATTACAAACTCAGAGTGAACCCGGAAAAACACCTGGCCTGCTACCCAATGACTGTCAGGAAGTAGGGTTTAACATCACTCTTCCAATAGCAAAATCATTTTTGGCAGATACCTCTAGTATTTGCTTGGCTCATATCCAAATACCCGTATAGATCAGTTTATTTACTTACCTAGGGGGCTATTTTTCTCCTACTACTCCTATTCTGGAGGAGTTGTCAAGATGAGGCTACTTAAAATGGGATGGTCTGTGGGTGTTTTCTGATGTTTTTCTAAAGATGATCAGAGCAAGTAGTTGATATTTCAATAAATGGTGTTGGGACAATTGACTCTCAAATGGGAAAGAAAAGAAAATTTCTCCCTAACCCCATCACAAAAATAAATTAAAGATGTACTAAAGATCACAACACAGGGGAAATACTCTAAAACTATTAGAAGAAAATAGAAGAGAACACCTTTATGAATTTTGGAGAGAAAGGGTTTTTTTTGTTTTTGTTTTTTAAGATAACACAAAAAAGAAAAACTATACATAAAGGTACATCTTATTACACCTAATTTAAAAACTATTGTTGCCCTGGCTGGTTTGACCCTTGGGGTCTGAGCGTCAGCCCGAGGACTGAGGATCTCAGGTTTGATTCCCCAACAAGGGTATGTACTTGGGTTGCAGGTTTGATCCCCGGCCCTGGTTGAGGTTGTGCAGGAGGCAACTAGTTGATGTGCCTCTCTCATATCGATATTTCTCTTTCTATCTCTCTCTGTCCCTCCCTCCCTTGCTTTCTAACTAAAAATCAGTGGAAAAATATCCTCAGGTGAGGATTAACAAAAAACAAAACAAAAAACTTTTGTCAAAATAACACCATGAACAAGATTGAAAGATAAATGGTAACCTGGGAGAAGGTATTTCCAAATCAGCTGACAGAAGATTATTACTAGAATGTGTATAATTACCACAAATCAGGTAGAAAAAGGCATCTAATTCAAAGGAAAATAGACAAGGGATATGAAGTGAGAATTTATAGAAGAGAAAATAAGAATAGGCAATGCATTTATGAAGAGATATTCAATTTAATATACAATTAGGTAAGTGCAATTAAAACAACAATGAGATGTTTTTGCCAAGCATGTTGGCACAATTTGTTAAGTTTGAGAATATTAAATGTTGGCTAGGATGTGGGAAAACTGGAATTCTCATTCACTACCGTTGAGAGTGTAAATTGATGCAGATGCTTTAGAAGGCAATTTGGCAGCATCTTAAAAGTGTGAAAATGTGCCTCCCTTGTAACAGCAATTTCATTCTAGATACTACCCTAGAGATAATCCCACACGTGTGTGCAAGAAGCCATGTGCAAAGATGCATATTTGTGCTCAGTTTTCATCTAAATGTCCACCACTAGGGCAATGGCTAAAAACACTGTGGTATTTGTATTCTGTGGAATAGTTGCTGCCTAGTATTAGTTTGCTCAGGCTACCATGACAAGATACCATAGACAGGGTGGCTTAGACAACAAATATTTACTGTCTCCGGTTCTGGAGACTAGAAGTCCAAGATCAAGGTGTTGGCAGGGTTGGTGTCTTCTGTGGCCTCCGTTCCCGGTTGTAGATGGCCGTCTTCTCTCGGCGTCTTCTTACCGTCCTCCCCTGGGTGTGTCTGTGTCTTTATCTTCTATAAGGACACCAATCATAGTGGGTCAGGGCCCAACCTAATGGCCTCATTTTTACCTGAGTGTGTCTTTAAAGACTCTATCTTCAAATAGTCACATCCGAGGCACTGAGGATTAAGATGTTAACATGGGATTTGGGGGTGGGGGACACAATTCATTCCATAACACTGTCCCTACAAGGAACAAGCGTGATCCACATGTAACAATGTGGCTTCATCTTAGAAAACAATGTTGAGCCCTGGCCGGTTTGGCTCAGCGGTTAGAGCGTCGGCCTGCGGACCAGAGAGTCTGAGTTTGGTTCCACTAAGGGCACAAACCTCGGTTGCAGTTTGTCCCCGGCCCCTGTTGGAGTCATGCGGGTGGCAGCCACTCGATGTGTCTCTCTCATGTTGATGTTTCTCTCTCTCTCTCTCTTCCTTCCTCTCTCCCTCCCTCTCTATCTGAAGATAAATGCAAAAATATCCTCAGGTGAGGATAAAAAGAAAGAAAGAAAACAATACTGAGTAGAAAGGACATGAGGCATATAGGACACTCCTCATGCGACCGCTCACTACTGTGGGCACCAAACACACATGAACCTACACCAATACCGTAAGTGTCTACAGTAGTCCTTTCTTATCAAGGCCAACCCCGGGCTGAAAATAGTACATGGAAAATTCCAGACGTGAACCTAAGTTTTCCATTGCAGGCGGCTCCGGTCACGATGAAATCTCCCGAGTCCTGTTCTCCCCAAGACGAGAACCGGGGTCCCCGCGCTGTAGACGCTCCGGGTCAGTCGGCGGCCGCTGGGTTAGCAGGTGCCTGAGGGGGTCTCGGGGCTTGTGTGCGCTCCCCTTTGTTTTACTTACTAATCGCCCCCAAAGTGCAGGAGTAGCGATGCTGGTGATTCCCATGTGCCAAAGAGACGCCCTCAGGTGCCTCCGTCCGGGAACAGGGTGAGCACGGTACAAGCAGGTGTCATCAGAAAGACCGCATTCACGGGACTTCCAGTACGTTGTTTGAAAACAGTCATTGCTTTACTTTATTATTAGCTATTGTTAACCTCTTGCTGTGCCTAATTTATAAAGGAAACATTATCACAGGTGTGCATGGGTAGCAAAGACAGTGTACATAGGGTTTAGTACTATCTGCAGCCTGAGACATCCACTGGGAGTCTGGGAATGTGTCCCTTGTGGAGCAGGGCGGGTGGAATGACTGTATAAGAACATTTCAGTATCTTCTGGAAGGATCAGTTCAAACCCACTGGAGGTTGCCTCTGTGTTAGTTAAACATGACTTAAGCTATAATGTTTTATTTCTTTGAAAACGATTGGAAGCAAATATGGTAAAATGTGAATGGTTTCTAATTCTGAGTAGTAAAATATGGGCGTTTGGTTATTATAGTCTTTGTGTTTTTCTATATATTTTAAAATTTTTAAGAAGGTTGAAACAGCAAAAAGATGACCAACCCATCCATTCCTCGAGATACTGTACATTTACTTTTGGATGAAGTCCAACCACGAAGGAGCTGCAACGTAGGACTTCACCTCTAGCTCCCCAGGAAAACATTGCTCCTTCTCCCTACATTTGGGGTCACGAAACAGCGGGATGCTTTAGGCATCAGCCCTGTGAACTTCCTCTTGAATTTGTTACAGGAAGGTGGTTGATCTTGGCTACCCTCTCACATTATTTCTCCCTTATGAGGACTAATTTGTTGTGAAGATGTTGTTATGACCTGACTAAAATCCTTCTAGATGGAAGAGGGGCACCAGAAAATAAATGAGTATAACATCAACTGCCATAAACATTTCTCTGCTGGTGGCTAACAGGCTCGTGCCGTTCGAAAGATGAAAGCAACCTGTACTGAACCCCTACCATATGCCAGACACTCTGCTAGAGGCTTGAAGTAATTGTCATTTGAATTTTAATTCTCATAATCTTATGAAGCCGGTTATGAGGAAGAAGGAGGCTAAGTAACTTTGTGTCCAAAGTCATATAGTAAGTGACTAAACCAGGGTTAATTATAATAGAATATTTTGAGGAAGAAATATTTGGGAAGCTTTGGTGTTTTATGATTGTATAGGGAATGGAAGTGGAGAGGGGACAAGTTCCTGCTGATTGGTTGAGCATCTACTTCCAGTGCAAAATTCTATGAACCAAAGATTTTTATCCCAGTTTTGAAATGAAGAGACTAAAGTTCAGAGAGATAAAGAAAAGATTTGTTTTTCTCAAGATGACACAATAAATGAATCTATGAGGCAGGTCTATTTTTAGAATGGGAGGAGAGGTTCAAGGTAAGGATCTTCCATGGAAAATACATACGAGGCCCTACTTCTTTTGTCCCATGGTATTAGTTTGTAGGGATGCAATATCAAAGTGCCACAGACTCAAGGTGGGGAGGGCTTAAACAACAGAAAACTCCTTTCTCCCAATTCGAGAGCCTAGATGTCTGGGCTCAAGATACTGTCTGGGTTGGTTTCTTTGAGGCCTCTCTCCGTGACTTGTAGATGGTTGTCTTCTTCCTGTGTCTTCGCTTGGGCTTTGTTTTTTCCTCCTTTTTTGATAACGACACCAGTCCTATTGGATTAGGGCCCATACCAATGACCCCTTTTTTAACGTAACTTCTTCTTTAAAGACCCGGTCTCCAAATACAGTCACATTCTGAGGCACTGGGGTGTTAAGACTTCAACATATGAATTTCTGGGGGACACAATTCAGCCAATCTTTCATGGTTGAGTTCCGCCCATGCTACTGAGGAACAGGATTTTTTAGGAAGTTGGTTGGGAGAGCTAGTAGTCCCCCCCTAAAAAATAAAGAAAAGGAGGAAAGGAAGAAAGGAAGAAAGAAAAAGCGAGCCCTAAATTTAAATAATAAATTTCTAGAGGGATGATTAAGGCAAAAGGCCGCCTTTTCCATAATTAACAATTCCTTATAAACTGGTCTTCATTCCAATTAATTCACATTGCATCCTACTCTTGTTATGCCACTGTTAAAGTGTTCAAACACAGCTGAGAAAAAGAGAAACTATTTCCTCACAGCATGAATGAAATCATCAAACACTCAGATAAAAGCAACTTGAGTTTCCAACCCAAATTTAAAACCAGACTTGAAAAGGACAATCAAATGTCAGCTTGAATTGGTGATTCTCTTTGTCCTTATTTACTAAAGTGATCTATTTGGGATGGGGGGAGTAGTCTTCCCCAAACTGAATAGAATGAATGACCTCTTATTTCCTGGGAATATAAATCTTACAGGAAAACTCCTCCACTTCGCTAAACAATCAAGTGATTCAGTGACTATCTGCTGAGGATGAGAGTCTTTCTTGCGAGTGATGTATGTCTATTTTTAGATCATTCAGCAAGAAATAAAATCTTGCCCCACCACTTTATTTAAAAAAAAAAAAAATCTCCATTTCAGAAGTAACACGTGGCTTGGGACATCGTTGTTCCTCATTTCTGTTCACTTTCTCTCTTGGCGCACATTGAGTCTCACAGCTATAATTATTACTTATATACAGATGACATTCAAATTTACACTTCATTTCCAGCCCTTTCATATGATGTCACCCTTCGCCTCGCCCCAAATTTGGTTCATGTCTTGTCCTGGATAAGCCACAGTTTTCCCTGATTGAATATGGATGAGATGGAGGCTTTACAGTCTAGTTGTAAATAAACCCTAAATGCATTGGAGTTAATTTACCTCATTGATATCCTGCCCCTCCAGTTAAGAGCAAGAGTTTTCAGGGACTGACTCTAAATTATTCTCCTTTCATCAGAGACAACTGGGCCAGGGGATTAATCTCTACAAAATTATCCAAAGATGTGTGACAGGTTCCATCACTCCCAATTTTGGCCGGAATTTTGGTTATCTCACAGCTGAAATTCTGCCATGATCTTTGCAAAGGCCTCCAACAAACCTCCTGTTCACGGTCTACTTGGAATATGGCTGCCCTTTGGCCTTGCTCTGTGTATGCAATCCCAGGACACATTTCCCTTCAGGCAGCTGTGCTAGTTTCTTGTGCACTGAATAAAATATCATTTGTCAAGATCTTGGCTAGACTCTCTGCCTTCACACAAACTAGCTTTTGAAATGACTTAAAATTATGGTCTCTCCTTTTCAAGATTCGCTTGCTGTTTTGTTTCATCATGTGGTTGGAGATGAACCCTGCATAGCACCTCCATACTCATAGAACATTCAATCTTAAACAAAAATGTGTGTCTGAAAACACGAGGAATATTTCATTACAATCATTAGAACCTGGCACATAATAAGCAATAAGCACTCAATAAATACTCATCGGAATAAAGACTGCGTAAATGAATTTGTAATCCTTTGACCCATTTGTGGGTTTTGCTGCTGTAGTTATTTATATTTTTTTTCTACCACTTGGATTATTATGTAACTGTGTCTGTGTAATTATTATTTCAACTAGAACATATTAGAAATCTCCATTAACATAACTGAAGGGTATAAAATAGAATGTTTGGAGTTGTCAATTAGCTAATTTGTCTTGTGTTGCTTTTCTTCATTATTTCAGTGCAGCTAACGGTTCATTCAGCACATTTTAATTAAAAACAAACATATGCGGGACTGCTAAGAACTCTAGAGTCTACTAGTATAGTTAGTCAGGGATGGCAAATATTTCTAGCAGTGACCATATGATATCTTCCATTTATCTCAGCAATAATCCTCCAAATCTAATTATTGGGAGGATGGCAGCTGCACTTGGTTAGGCTTTTCTTTATTTTTACTGAGATGTATTTTTTTCAGCCTGTTGTATTGTAGAAAGTCAGCTGCTGCTAGAGTCCTCTCCAAGGCTGAAATTTATAGGACTTTACCCCGTTGCTTTCCATAGAGACACTACCCATTTGTTCCTGCCATGTGCTTTCTGGCCTGAAGGTGTTCCAAGGAAAAATATAGTCTTCTGACAATATCTCTCTCTGTTTATACAAATAGGTTCGATCTATTATTGTGAACTGAAGGTATAACCACAGGGCAGGTGTTGCCAGGGAAGCCTTGTAGAATGATGTGGCATTATCCGAATGAAATCACATGTCCCAGTGTCTGGTCTTCAGCTTCGCAGATTTATAAGCAGGATTCTATCCATGTCAAGAGAGTAGCTGAGTTTCTTAGTAAGTGAGGACACAGAGGGGAATTTATTAATTTAAAATGAGAATAATAACAACTAAAAAATATTCACGTATGCTGAATATCCCTCTGATTGAGAACAGGGACCCTGGAGTCAGACCACTTGGGGTCTGAATGTGACAGGCAGACTTTAAGGTAGCTCCAAGAGCCCTACTTCCTCCGAGTAGTCACACCTTTGTGTCATTTGGCTCTCCACAAGTGTGGGTGGGACCTGTGATGTGCTTCGAACCAGTGGAAGGTGGCAAAGGTAATGGGTGATTGTGTAAGAGCATAGCACCCATCCTGGTAGAGTTTCTTCCTCTCTCTCTCTCTCTCTCTCTCTCTCTCTGTCCTGAGATGCCATGTAAGAAATTTATCTACACTGAAGCCACCATATTGGAATGAAGACATAGAGAAACCAAATAGATACAGAGAGATGCCAAAGAGTGTCCTGTTTTCCAGTTAAGCTTTTCTAGTGCAGGCCTTGGACACGTGTGTGATGAGGCCCTAAAGATGATTCCGGCTCCATTCACATGCTGACTGCAACCATGGAGAGACTGATCCCAAGTGAGAACCACCCAGCTGAGCTCAGTCAATTCCCAGAACTGTGTGTGGGAAGAAGAAATGATTGTTATTGTTTTAAGCCACTGCTTTGAGTTTACTTGTCATGTAGCAATGGAGAACTTAAAAATATACACACATCCAAACTCACGTTTGTTTACATATACATTCACACGGACATATATTCTATTTTATTTTTATTTTTTTCTTATCCTCACCCGAGGACATTTTTTCATTTTTTGTTCAGATAGAGTGGGAGGAAGACAGAAGAGGAGGAGAGAGAGAGAAACATCGATGTGAAAGGGACACATTGAGTGGCTGCCACCTGCACGACCCAACCAGGGCTGGGGACAAACTGCAACTCAGGTACATGCCCTTAGCAGGAACCGAACCCGGGTCTCTCTGGACTGCAGGCCGACACTCTAACCGCTGAGCCAAACTGGCCAGGGCCATATATTCTGTTTTATATACATGTAGTCACAAGGCTTGGTATTAGTGGTGTCATTGCTATTGCTACATTTACTGTTCTATCATAGACACTTGCCATCCCTAGGGTGAGCATTCGTGGTTTTGATTTTTTGTAAATCCCAGATCCATTATATGTGGTCACTTGTAATTTTGCTGAGCCATGAATTTGAGTCACAAGCTTATGGGTGGGAGCGAGTGTCCCAGCTAGTGAGTGACCCTAGCTGACTACCAGCACAAACAGGGGATTGTTCTCTACTAATAGTTTCTTATGCAGTAAATTTTATGATGTGGTTTTTAAAAATGTTTTGCTCCTTTGTTTAAAAAACAAAACAAACAAAACACACACAGGCACACACACGAAAAAGAAAAAAAAAAGCCAGCTTTGAAAATATCAGTTGACTGCTAGTCTTAGTGATACAAGTAAAGAAAAATTGAAGAAGTCTGAGAAAGCAAGATTCCTCGCCCAATAACAGAAATTTCAAAGAACAGAATGTCCAATGTGATGGCAGCTTGGCTTTATAATATAAAAACAGTTGGCAGATGAAGCCCCAGAACCAGGAGACATAATTTGTTTGAGCCAGTTCAGTGAGAACCCTGACCAGACCATGGTCGTTTATAACGTCAGTAGTAGTCTAAGGCATCATTCATGTTTTTTAGTTAAAATATACTGCATTTGGGGAGGAAATTATATGCTAGTTCTATTCAACGATATGTGGTATATTCACCTCTTGAATTTCAACAGAATGTAGTCCTTAAACTTCATAGATGAGATGCTCTGCTAGGCATTTGCAGCATTAGCACTGAGGAAAGTTCAAGGTCCTTGCTCTTTTATTTTTTTATCCTCACCTGAAGACTTTTTTTATTTTTTTATTTTATTTATCTTCAGATAGAGCAGGAGGGAGAGAGGGAGGAAGAGAGAGAGAGAAACAGAGATGTGAGAGAGACACATCAAGTGGCTGCCACCCACATGACCTCAACCGGGGCCGGGGACAAACTGCAACTGAGGTACGTGCCCTTAGTGGGAACTGAACCCGGGTCTCTCTGGACCGCAGGCTGATACTCTAATGGCTGAGCCAAACCAGCCAGGGCTAAGGTCCTTGCTCTTGACAAGCATACAGTTTATCCAGGTGATGAGTGTGGGGGGAGGAGGGGAAATAAGAGACAAACAAAAAACTAGTTTAACATTGTCAGTCTCATACATGGCGGTGAATGTGGCCTACATTAGTTGGTATAGAGAATAGGGTGTTAGTTCAGAGGAGAAAAGTCGAAAACTTGAGATTTTTCATAGGATAAAGCCCAAGCCCCTTGGCCTGGCATTCGAGGTCTTCCATAATCTTGCTCCAAGTTTATCTCCAGCCTTCTCTCCTAATATTTGCTATATAAAACAGCCCTTCCAGTCAGTTTGGTTGATTCGTTTAAGAAATACACCTCTTTGTCCCTGGCCTTGGTTGGTCGTGAGGGTGGCAGCCACTCGATGTGTCCCTTTCACGTCGATGTTTCTCTCTCTCTCTCTCTCTTTCTCTCTCTCCCTCCCACTCTACCTGAACAAAAAACGGAAAATGTCCTTGGGTGAGGATGAAAAAAGAAAGAAAGAAAGAAATACACCTGCCTCTCAATTTATGTCCTGTTAATTTAAGGAACTTGAAATATAATTAAAGAGAAATGAGCAACTTTCAAACATGCTTTAAAAATATTACTGAAATATTATTTAAATGAAAGAGATATGAGAAGCACACACATACACATGAAATAAATTTAGAACAGTAAATTTAAACTGCTGCCAATTTTTGAACAAGAAATTCCTTCTCAATAGTGAGTGTAAAAACGTATGCATGATCTACCATGCCCCTTTTTCCTTTTGGCTGGGCAGGAGTGAATCAAGTCCCAGGGTGATCCTGGAAGCTGCATGTTGAAGATGGCAGAACCTCTAGCAGCTGGGTCCCTGAATGAGTGTGTGGAGGAAGTTCACCTAGCAACCGGGATGGCCCCTGTTGAACTTACATATGTAAGAAGTAGGCATCTATTGTGGTTGACCTTTGAAATTTAGGGTTGGTTTATTATAGCAGCTAGCTTCATAGGCAGTTTGCATCATTTTAATCAACACATTCAGTTAATATGAAGAAGTGGGGAAAGTTATCACTACTACCATCAAAACAGAGGTTACCAACTGCACTGATACAGGCTAACAGGACAGTTTCCATCAAGAGTGTGGATTCTGGCAACAGACTGAAAGATTGAAAGCCAGTTATATTTACTGGGTATATACCTTAGGCAAGTGTATTAGGTTGGGTTGTCCAGAGAAACAGATGTGATATCTATATCTTTCTATAAAGAGATTTATTTTAAGCAATTGGTTTATGTGATTGTGAAGGTTTGGCAAGTACAAAATCTGATGGAGGAGGCTGGCAGCCTGGAGTCACAGTAAAAGAGTTGCAATTCCAGTCCAAAGGCAGTCTATAAGTGAACGGGGAAGAGCCCGTGATGCAAATGAAGTCCGAATTCAGTGTGCTAGCAGAATTTCCTCTTGCTCAGGGAGGCTACTCTGTTCATTCTAGGAGGGCCTTCAACTGGTAGAATGAGGCCCACCCAACATTATGGAGGGCAATCTACTTTACTCAAAGTTCGCTGATTTAAATGTAAATCTCATCCAAAAACACCCTCATAGAAACATCCAGAATAATGTTTGACCAAGTATCTAGGCACCATGGCCCAGCCAAATTGACACATAAAAGTAATCATCATAGCCCTGGCCGGTTTGGCTCAGCGTTTAGAGCGTCGGACTGTGGTCCGGGGAGACCCGGGTTCGGTTCCCGCTAAGGGCATGTACCTCGGTTGCAGTTTGTCCCTGGCCCTGGTTGGTCGTGTGGGTGGCAGCCACTCGATGTGTCCCTTTCACATCGATGTTTCTCTCTCTTCCTCTCTCTCCCTCCCACTCTATCTGTGCAAAGAATGGAAAAATGTCCTCTGGTGAGGATGAGAAAAAAAAAAAAAAAGTAACCATCATAGCCCTGGCCAATTTGGCTCAGTGGTTAGAGCATCGGCCTGCAGTCCAGAGAGACCCAGGTTCGATTCCCGCTAAGGACATGTACCTCGGTTGCAGTTTGTCCCCGGCCCGGGTTGGGTCGTGTGGGTGGCAGTCACTCGATGTGTCCCTTTCACGTCGATGTTTCTCTCTCTTTCTCCTCCTCCTCTCTCCCTCCCTCCTTCCCACTCTATCTGAACAAAACATGGAAAAATGTCCTCAGGTGAGGATAAAAAAAAAAAAAAGAAAAGTAACCATCATAGAAAGCTACTCAATCCCCCAGTGCCTTCATTTCCTCATCTCTAAAGTGGAGATAGTAAAATAACCTATCCTATTGGGTGAATATGAAGACTAAACGAATCAATGTATGTGGTAAGAACAGTGTCAGTACATAGCACTCAGCAAGTGTTTGCTCTTGACTAGTATTGTTTAGATTGTTATCAATTACTATTGTCACAGGGTTTGGCTGTCATCTTCACTCTGATGAAAATACTAAGAAGTTTAAGTAGGGCCACCAAAAGTAATAGAGTGCTTGTTTGGGAACACCACTAATACAGTGAGAGAATTCATACATTAGAATTCTGATAGTGTAGAAAGTGGAGACTTGCATACTAGCATTTGCAGACTGTATTAGCCAGTGCGCCATTAGTCAGTGGCTATTTTTTGTTGTTGTTATTTCCAATGAATAAATTTTAATATATTCCATTTTCTCCATAAACTGTTTATTTACTGCTCGTATTAATGCAATATGGCAAAAACATTTACATGACTGGAATCTTTTGAAGTCTACTAGTGCATTTCTCCTGCTTTTCATTCTCTTCATTTCTAGTGAGAAAATTCATTTGTGCTCTACATGATTTTTAATTTACAATTGCTTCTCAGGCATGCAACATCAGCATAAATCAAAGGCTGTTGTAGAGTAGAGTAGAGTGCTTAAGAATCTGGCTTGGGGTTGGCCAAGCCCCAGCTTCTTCACAAAAGGTTATTGTGAAGTTTGAATGGGGACTCTCAGCACTGTGCCTGGCACTCAGGAGGCACTTGGTGCATGGGGAGGAGGACGATTCCTTTCATTAGTGTTGTCTATATTGTTGTTACAATGTTCCTCCTTGAGCTGAAGAGACCTAGCATCCTGGGTCCCTGAAGAACTGTGTGGAGGAAGTCATCTAACAACCAGCATCCCCCTTGTCACATTATTACATATGTAGGAAATACATTTCTATTTTGATTAACCTTTTAAATTTGGGGTTTCCTTTTTATAGCAGCTAGCTTGTTAGGCACTGTGCATCCCCTTAACCAGTGTGGTCAATTAATACTGTAAAAAGGTCACCTACCATTCACGATGTCCTCTCTCTACCTTTGCAAGCTTCAGAGGCATTCGACTCCTTTAAAGTATCAGCTACGTAGCTTTTTTACTCTCTGGATCTACCAGCCAGTGTCAGTGCTTCTCCTTTTATGGAAATGTCCTGCTTCCCCACTTAGAAAATATCACAGGTATTGATTTCAGGATGTAAAAATAAATAAATAAATAACTTTATTTAATTTCTTTCTTGAGTTCCCATGTTACTGGCCTAGCAGAAAAGGAAGTCTAGTGAATTGGGATTTACCTCATTTCTTTTGATGTCACGTCTAAGATTTAGGTTGTGAGGATGGGCACCTGGCTTTTAAAGTCTTTGCCTGAAGCAGGCATCCTCATTTCCGTTGGTATTTCATTTCAATGAACTTGAGTTTTTACTCATTCTTGACTCTGAGGCCTCCCTCATTGGTCCAAGTCTCAGCATTTTCGTGACAATTATAGGTACATGAGGGTAAAGAGGCTTGGGTGAGAGTCCATGGTATATGGGAATCTGTCTAGGGGTCAATGGGTAGAAGGTGCTAAGGACAAAAAAAAAAAAAAAATCAGTTAATATTTTAATATTTCAAAAATATAATTCCACCACAAAAAGAAAGCCTTTTGAAGACAGGAACTATGTTCTGACCATATCCTGGTACTCTGTGGAGTATATCAAGTTTACTTAATTAAATATTTGCTTCCGCCAGTAAAATAATAAAGAACAGTCAATGGGCCATAGAAACACAGTAAGAAAAGATTCCCAACCATTTTTGAAACGGTAACTTCCAGGATGAAAAGGCACTGTTATGGGCTGAATTGTGTCTCCCCAAAGTCATATTTTCAAGCCCTAACCCCCATTACCTCAGACTGTGACTGTATTTGGAGATAAGGTCTTTAGAGAAGTAATTAAGTTAGACCAAGGTTACTAGGGTGGGCCCCAATTCAATATCAGGGTGTTCCTAAAAGAAAAGGTGATCTGCCCTAGCCAGTTTGGTTTAGTGGTTAGAGTGTCGGCCCATGGACCAAAGAGTCTTGGGTTCAGTTCTGGTCAAGGGCATGTACCTTGGTTGCGGTTAGGTCCCCGGCCCTGGTCCCAGTTGTACGGGAGGCAACTAGTCAATGTGTCTCTCTTACACTGATGTTTCTCTCTCTCCCTCCCTTCCACTCTATCTGAAGATAAATGGAAAAAGATATCCTCAGGTGAGGAGTTAAAAAAGAAAAAGAAAAAGAAGAGGTGATTAGAATACAGACACACACAAGGAAGACTGTACAAAGACATAGGGAGTTTCTTTAACACTCGGCAGTGGCTGCCAAGACCAAAGGAAGGCAGTGCTGTAATTTGTCAGCATAGGACTGAGAAGCATCTTCAGTTCTGCACTGAAGGAAGTTTTTATACAAGTCACACTGTATAAATTTGTTTCTCAACATGCAAATTTGAACACATTACTTCTACTTCTAGTCATATTGGAATAAGCAGTAGTACTTTTTCTCTCCCTGCTGTAAACTGCTGGAGGACTGGACAAAATATACGATACAATTCTTTTTAGACATTGAACAGAAGCACTATAATCCCTGAGAGAAGGAGGAAAAAAACAAGGTGAAAGAACCAACAGAGGGCTATAAACTGAAACATTCTCAGCCTTCACAATTATATGAGAGACAATGGAGTTCCACCAAGTTAGTGTGGAAAAATCTCACTGACCACAGTATTAGTTTTCTATGTCTGCTGTAACAAAATACTAGATATTTAATATCTTTTAAAAATTGTTATTGAATTGATTGAGGTGACCTTGGTTAATAAAATTATATAAATTTCAAGTGTACAATTCTCTGATACATCATCTGTATATCATATTGTGTATATCATATTGTATATGTGTATATCATATTGTGTGTTAAGTCTCTTTTCATCGTCATTTATCCCCCTTTACCCTCTTTTGCTTGTCCCTCCCCCCTTTCCCTCTGATAATCACTATACTGTAGTCTGTGTCTATGAGGTTGTTTGTTTTTTGCTTAATCCCTTCAACTTTTTCACCCAGCTTCTCAACCCCCTCTCCTCTGACAGCTGTCAGTCTATTCTCTATCTATGAGTCTATTTCTATTTTGTTTATTTTGTTCATGGGATTCTACATATAAGTGAACTCATACAGTATTTGTCTTTCTCTGACTGGCTTATTTCACATAGCATAATACTCTCCGAGTCCATCCATACTGTTGCAAAAGGTAAGATTTCCTTCTTTTTTTAATGACAAATAGTATGCCATTGTGTAAACATACCATAGCTCTTTTATCTACTCGTCTACTGATGGGCACTTGGGCAGCTTCCAAATCTTGGCTACTGTAAATAATGCTGCAATGAACATAGGGGTGCATATATTTTTTTGAATTAGTTTTTTTGGTTTCTTTGGATATATTCCTGGAAGTGGAATCACTGGTCATAAGAAAGTTCTATTTTTAATTTTTTTAAATTAAATTTTTATTTAAATAGATTTTAAAATCTTTATTGTTGAATGTATTACAGATGTTCCTCATTTTTCCCCCATTGACCCCTTCCTCCCCACTCTCGCCCCCCTCCCACCTTTTCCCATACTGTTGTCTGTGTCCATTGGTTATGCATATAAGTTCTTTGGTTTATTTCTTCCCACCCCCCAACCCCTTTCCTTTTGAGGTTTGTCAGTCTAGCAATGAATTTGTACTTCTTAATCCCTTCACCTTTTTCACCCATTCCCCCAACCGCCCTCCCATCTGGCAACCAACAAAATGTTCTCTGTATGAGAATGTTTCTGTTCTGCCTGTTCATTTTGTTTGTAGATTCCATTGTCGATAGATATGTATTCATTGCCATTTTGTTTGTTCATATATTTCATCTTTTTCTTCAAAAAGACCCTTCAACATTTCATATAATAATGGTTTGGTGGTGATGAACTCCTTTAACTTTTTCTTGTCTGGGAAACTCTTTATATGGCCATCGGTTCTAAATGACAACTTTGCAGGATAGAGTAATCTTGGTTGTAGGTTCTTGCTTTTCATCACTCTGAATATTTCCTGCTACTCCCTTCTGGCCTGCAAAGTTTCTTTTGAGAAATCAGTTGACAGCCTTATGGGAACTCCCTTGTAGGTAACTAACTGCTTTTCTTATTTTATTTTATTTTTTTATTAATTAATTTTTGTTACAGATGTTTCTCCTTTTCCCCCCACTGATTCCCCCCTCCCCCTCCCTCCCTGCCCTTTTCCCAGTTTGTTGTCCAAGTCCACTGTTCATGCATACATGCATATAAGTTCTGTGGTTTATCTCTTCCCCACCACCCCCCTATTTAGGAGATTGTCAGTCTGTATCCCATTTACACGTCTCTGGGACCACCCCCTTCCTCAGACTGTTATGTTCATTATATTCCACAAATAAGTGAGATCATATGAAACTTGTCTTTCTCTGTTTGGCTTGTTTCACTTAGGATAATACTTTCCATGTTCCTCCATGTAGTCTCAAAGGATAAGAGGTCTTTCTTTCTTACAGCTGCATAGTACTCCATTGTGTATATGTACCACAGCTTTTTTATCCATTCATCTACTGATGGACACTTGAGCTGTTTCCAGATCTTAGCTATTGTAAATAGTGCTGCTACAAACATGGGGGTACATATATTTTTTCTGATTGGTGTTTCAGGCTTCTTAGGGTATATTCCTAGAAGTGGGATCACTGGGTCAAATGGAAGTTCAATTTTTAATTTTTTGAGGTAACACCATATTGTTTTCCATAGTGGCTGCACCAGTCTGCATTCCCACCAGCAGTGCACTAGAGTCCCCTTTTCTCCACACCCTCGCCAACACTTGTTGTTTGATGATTTGTTGATGGCGGCCATTCTGACAGGTGTGAGGTGATACCTCATTGTTGTTTTAATTTGCATCTCTCTGATGATTAGTGATGATGAGCATTTTTTCTTAGCCATTTGTATGTCCTGTTTGGAGAGGTGTCTATTCAGTTCCTCTGCCCATTTTTTAATTGGATTCTTTGTCTTCCTTTTGTGGAGTTGTATGAGCGCTCTATATGTATTGGAAATTAACCCCATATCTAATATATCATTGGCAATTATGCTCTCTCATACAGTGGGTAGCCTTTCCGTTTTGATGATTGTATCTTTCGCTGTGCAGAAGCTTTTGAGTTTGATGTAGTCCCATGTGTTCATTTTCTCCTTTGTTTCTATTGCCTTAGGTGATGTGTCAGTAAAAATTCTGCTGCGTATGATGTCTGAAATTTTGTTGCCTATAGTCTCTTCTAGGATTTTTATGGATTCATGAGTTACATTTAAGTCTTTTATCCATTTTGAGTTTATTCTCATGTAGGGTGTAAGTTGATGGTCTAGTTTCATTTTTCTGCAAGTAGCTGTCCAATTTTCCCAGCACCATTTATTAAAGAGGTTGTCCTTACTCCACTGTATGCTCTTGCCACCTTTGTCAAATATTAATTGAGCATATTGCCTTGGGTCCATTTCTGAGTTCTCTGTTCTGTTCCACTGGTCTATATGCCTGTCTCAAAAAAGAAGAAAAATGTCTAATAGACTATCTAACTTCACAACTTAAAGAACTAGAGAGCAAACAAAAAGAAAACCCCAGAGCAAGTAGAAGGAAGGAAATAGTAAAGATCAGAGCAGAAATAAATGACATAGAGACCAAAAAACAATTCAAAGGATCAATAAAACAAAGAGCTGATTTTTCGAAAAGATAAACAAGATTGATGGACCCTTAGCTAGACTCACAAAGAAACAAAGAGACAGAACCCAAATACACAGAATCAGAAATGAAAGAGGAGAGATAACAACTGACACCACAGAAATACAAAAGATCGTTAACAACTACTATGAACAATTATATGGCAACAAATTCGACAATCTAAGCGAAATGGACAAATTTCTAGAAACACATAGTCTCCCAAAACTAGATCAGGAAGAGATAGAAAACTTGAACAGACCAATAACAACAGAAGAAATTGAAGATGTAATCAAGACTCTCCCAGCAAACAAAAGCCCAGGCCCGGATGGCTTCACAGGGGAGTTTTACCTAACTGCTTTTCTCTTGCTGCTTTTAAGATTCTCTCTTTGTCTTGAACCTTTTGCATTTTGATGATGATGTGTCTTGGTGTGGGCCTCTTGGGGTTCATCTTGTTTGGGACTCTCTGTGCTTCCTGGATTTGGATGTCTGTTTCCTTCACCAAGTTAGGGAAGTTTTCTGCCATTATTGTTTTAATCAGGTTTTCAATTTCTTGTTTTCTCTCTTCTCCTTCTGGCACCCCAAGATGCGAATGTTGGCACACTTGAAGTTGTCCCAAAGGCTCCTTATACTCTTCTCATTTTTTTAAATTCTTTTTTCTTTTTGCTGTTCTGATTGGGCATTTTTTGCTACCTTATATTCCAAATCAATGGTTTGTTTCTAGGATTTACGTACTCTACTATTGAATCTGTGTAAATTCTTCTTTATTTCAGTTAGTGCCTTCTTCATTTCTGACTGTGCATCCATCATTTCTGACTGGTCCTTTTTTATGCTCTTGAGGCCCTCACTAAGTTCACTGAGGTTCTCACTAAGTTCACTGAGCATCCTTATAAGCAGTTTTTGAACTCAGTATCTGTTGGGTTGCTTATCTCCATTTCACTTAATTCTTTTCTTGGGGTTTTGTTCTGTTCTTTCATTTGGAACCTGTTTCTTTGTCTCCTCATTTTGGCTGCCTCCCTGTGTTTGTTTCTGTGTATTACTTAACGAGCAGTATGGGGCTAGCTGAGACCAGATGCTGCTCGTTTGAAAGAATTTAGGAAAACCTGAAGCAGGATTTGAGACAGGACAATCCTATGGTTAAGCAACTGGCAACAGCTTGGGTGGGCCTGAAAGTTGGGTGGGACGGGGCCTCAGGGAATCACCAGGGCGGGACTACCAGTGTGAGCCAGGTTGCTGGAGTCCCAGATATGGGACTGTCTGCTGCCCCAGGGAAGGGCTCACCAAAGGAACAAAGGCCTCTGACAGCATGTCTGTTCTGGAGAAAACCCCTTCTCCAGCCCTCGCTCCATGCCAAACAGCTCAGTTCTTCCCTGTATGTCTCTGGTGCCCCTCGAGCTGCCTCCCCTCCAAGCTTAGAGGGAGAGAGTCCGATAAGTCTGTGCGCGGGCCCTTTAAGGAGCTACCTGGGGCTCCAGCCATCTCAGCCTCCCTGAGCCTCAGTTCCTGCTGGTTTTTCCAGCCAAAAGTTATGGGGATTCTCTTTCTGGCACTGGAACCCTGAGCGGGGCATCTGGTGTGGGACGGGGACCCCTCAGTCCTCAGGGAGGACCTTCCCTGCCGAGGTGTCCTCCTGATGTTTATCTGCCACACGTGGGTGTGGGACCAGCCCGTCCCCCTCCACCCCTCCTAGAGTCTCGTTGTGGCTGCTGCTTTAATTCCGTAGTTGTAGGACTTCCATTCAGCTCAATTTTAGGCGGTTCTGAATGAGGGTTGTTCTGTAGTTTAGTTGTAACTTTGATGTGGTTGTGGGAGGACACGATACCGCGTTTACCTACGCCGCCATCTTGACCGGAAGTCAACTATTTTTAATTTTTTGAGGAAACTAATATTTTCTACAGTGGCTGCACCAGTCTGCATTCCCACTAACATTGCATGAAGGTTTCCTTTTCTCACATCCTTGCTGACAGTTGTTTGTTAATTTATTGATGATAGCCATTCTGACAGGTGTGAAGTGACATCTCATTGTGGCTTTAATTTGCATTTCTCTGATGATTAGTGACTTTGAGCTCAAAATGGGTTAAAGACTTAAATGTAAGTTTCAAAATCGTAAAAATCCCATAAGAAGACACAGGCAGTAAAATCTCGGACATTTCTTGAAGCAATATATATTTTTTTATGTCTCTTCGGGCGAGGGAAACAAAAGGAAAAATAAACAAATGGGACTACATCAAACTGAAAAGTTTTTGCACAGTAAAGAAAACCATCAACAAAATGAAAAGACAACCCACTGAATGGGAGAACATATTCGCCAATGATACATCTGATAAGGGGTTAATATCCAAAATTTATAAAGAACTTAGACAACTCAACACAAAAAAAACAAACAATTCAGTTTAAAAATGGGCAAAGGACCTGAGTAGACACGTCTCCAAAGAGGACATACGAATGGCCTATAGATATATAAATTTAATATCTTGAAACAACACAAGTTTATTATATTACAGTTCTGTGGATCAGAATCACAGATCTTACTAGGCTCAGACCAAAGTGCTGGTGTCGTGTGCTTCTTCATGGAGGTTCTAGGGAAGAATTTGTTTCTTTGCCTTCTTACCTTTTAGAGGCCACCCACTTTCCTTGGACTCTTGGCCTCTTTCCTCCATCTTCAAAATCAACAAAATTGAGCTGAGTCCTTCTCATACTGTAACTCTCTGGTTCTCTTTTCTGCCCCCTTCTTCAGCGTAAGGACCCTTGTGTCCACCTGAATAATGCAGAATAATCTTCCTATTTTAAAGTCAGCTGATAAGCAATTTCATTCCAGCTGTAATTCCCTTTGTACCCTTCCTTATTATTCCTTTGTAACCAAACATATTCATAGGTTCCAGAGAGTAGAATGTGGACATTTTGGGGAGTCCATTATTCTGCTTACTAAAACCACTGAGACCTCAGAACAGTTATGCCATAGTGGTAGAGATAAACTAGACCTAAAGTAATGGATATACTCTAGACCCAACTTAAGCTAAAAAATAAGCTTAAAAGAATTAAACTGGTCCACAAGTAAATTAATGCTTGTCAAAATGAACTTCAATATGCTTTAAAGAAAGACAAAAAGCCCTGGCCAGTTTGGCTCAGAGGTTAGAGCGTCGGCCCGTAGACCGGAGAGTCCCGGGTTTGGTTCCTGCTAAGGGCACATACCTCAGTTGTGATTCGTCCCTGATCCTGGTTGGAGTCATGCATGTAGCAACCAGTTGATGTGTCTCTCTCATCACGTTGATGTTTCTTTCTCTCCCTCTTCCTCCCTCTCTCCCTCCCACTCTATCTGAAGATAAATGCAAAAAAAAAAAAAAAAAAAGTCCTCAGTGAGGATGAAAGAAAAAGAAAAAAAAATTCCAGACACAAAACTGTGATATTTATAATCATGATAAAAAGTTACTAGACATGTAAAGAAGCAGGAAGATCTGACCAGGAGAAAAATTAATCAATAGACACAGACCCAGAAATGACAGCAATAATGAAATTATCAGCAAGAACTTTCAAACCACTCTTAGAAATATGCTCAAGAAGACATGATTATAATGAGAGAAATGCAAACTATAAAAAAGAAATGAATGGAATTACAGTACAACCAAATGAAATGAAAAATTCACAGGATAAATTTAACAAGAGATTGGACACTACAGAAGAAAGATGAGTGAACTTGGAGAAGTTGCAAAAGAAACTATTTAGACTGAAACACAAAGAACAACAACAAAAGATAATGAAAGAGCTCCTGTGACCTATGGGACAATCAAGTGATCTAATGAATATGAAATGGAAGATCTAGAAAAGGGGGGACAGAAAATCTATTTGAAGAAATAATGACCAAAATTTCATTAAATGTAATGAAAACTAGAAAGTATAGGTCCAAGAGACTTACTTAATCCCAAGCAGAAAAAATTGCAAATAGAAACACATTACAGTAACCTCATAATAAAATTTCTGAAAACAACCTGGCTGGTGTGGTTCAGTGGATTGAGCATCATCCCATGGACTGAGAGGTCCCAGTTCGATTCCTAGTCAGGGAACATGCCCAGGTTGTGGGCTCAATTCCCAGTAGGGGGCATGCAGGAGGCGGCTGATGGATGTTTCTCTCCCTTCCTCTCTCTCTAAAAAATCAATAAAAACATATTTTTAAAAAATTGCCAGAAACAAGTGATAGAAATGTCCTTACAAATAGCCAGAGAAGGAAAGAGCATAGGATTACAAAGACAAGAATTTTAACAGACTTCTTGTCAGGAACAATGAAAGTCAGAAGACAATAAAAATGCACTGTCATACTCTTGGAGGAGAAAAATTGTCCAAGTAAATTCTATATCCAGAAAAAATAACATTAAAAAATGAAAGCAAAATAAGACTTTCCATCCAGGAAATCTACAGTCTATGGAATGTTACAGAAAACTTTACAGGCTGACGGAAAATGAAATTTGGATCTACACAAAGGAAAGAACTGGAAACAGTGAATGTGTGTAAATGTATATATTTTTTTCTTTTTTTTTTTATTATTTTCTTCATTTTTATCCTCACCCGAGGACATTTTTCCATCTTTTGCACAGATAGAGTAGGAGGGAGAGAGAGGAAGAGAGAGAAACATCGACGTGAAAGGGACACATCGAGTGGCTGCCACCCGCACGACCAACCAGGGCCGGGGACAAACTGCAACCGAGGTACGTGCCCTTAGCGGGAATTGAACCCGGGTTTCTCCAGACCGCAGGCCAATGCTCTAACCGCTGAGCCAAACCGGCCAGGGCTGTATATATTTTTTTCTAATTTATAATTTTCTTTTTAAAAGAATTGAATGTTTAAGGCGAAATTAATGACAGTGTATTGCGGGGTTTATTATATATGTAGAAATAAAATGTATGGCAGCAATTTCATAAAGGGCCTGAGGGGGGAAAAGAAAGTATACTACTGCAAGGTTCTTAGAATATGTTAAGAGGTATATTATTACTTGAAAGTAGATTGTGATGTTAAAGAGGCACATTGCGAACTCTATACTCCACCAAAACATAAAGCAGGAAGATATAGATAACAAGCAGTAGAAAGAAAATAGAATCTAAAAAGCAGGGAGTCAATCCAAAAGAAAGCATGAAAAGAGGGGGAAATAACAGATAACCAAGTAGGAAACAAAATGTAAGGTGGTAGAATTAAATCCGAGCATATCAGTAACTACATTAAATAAAAACATTTTAATTAAAAGCCAGAGACTTTAATTAAAGTCAGACTGGATAAGAAAGCAAGACCCAATTAAATGTTGCCTACAAGAAATCGAATTTAAATATAAAGACACACATAGGTTAAAATAAAGGAATAGAAGAAGATATACTGTACAAACATTCATTACAAGAAAGCTGAAGTGGCTATATTAACATGAGACAAGGTGAATGTCAGGGTAAAGAATGTAACCAGAGATAAAGAAGGACAATTCATAATGATAAAAGGATCAATTTTGTTAAGAAAATATAATAGTCCTAAATGTATATATACCTACTCACAGAACTTCAAAATACACAAAGCAGACACTGAAAGGACTCAGAAAAGATTTTAAAATCCACAGTTATGAGTGATTTAAAAACTAAACATGTTTTTTCTTTTAACAAATGGTGATGGTAAAACTAGACACCCACATGCAAAACAACCAAGTTGGATCCTTACTACATGCAAAAATTAACTCAAAATGGATCAAAGATGTAAACATAAGTGCTAAAACTATAAAACTCTTTGAAGAAAATAGAAAGAAAAAGACTTCATGACAGCCTGGCTGGTGTGGCTCAGTGGTTGAGTATCAACCCCTGCACCAAGAGGTCACCATTCAGTTCCCGGCCGGGGCACATGTCCAGGTTGTGGGCCTGGTCCCCAGTGGAGAGCATGCAGGAGGCGACTAATCGATGTTCTCTCTCATCAATGTTTCTGTCTCTCTCCCTCCTTCTCTCTCTCTAATATCAATAAAGAAAAAAAATTAGAAAAAAGAAAAAAAACGTCATGACATTGGATTTGGTGATGATTTTATGGATATGACACCTAAAACACAGGCAACAAAAGAAAGAATAGATAAGTTGGTCTACATCAAAACTAAAAACGTTTGTGGGTAAAAAAGGACACTATCTACAGAGTGAAAAGGCAACCCGTGAAATGGGAGAAAGTATCTATCTGCAAACCATACATCCGATAAGGGGTTAATATCCAGAATACATAAAGAACTCTTAGGACTCAACAGTAAACAACAACCAGATTGAACATTAGCAAAGAACTTAAAAATAGGCAAAAAGATATACAAATGGTCAATAAACACATGAAAAATGTTAAATATCACTAATCATTAGGGAATGCAAATGAAAACTCTAATAAGCCACCACTTTACACCCATTAACATGGATTATTTGACATTACTTACAAAAACAAAACAGAAAATAACACATTTGGGTGAAGATGTAGAGAAATTGGAATCATTGTGCATGGCTGGTGGGAAAGTAAAATGGTATAGCTGCTGTGGAAAACGGTACAATGTTTCCTCAAATAATTAAACTTAGAATTACCATATGATCCAGCAATTCCACTTCTGGGTATACACCCAAAATAACTGAAAGCACGGAGTCCAACAGATATTTGCACACCCATGTTTATAGGAGCATTAATCACAGGAGTCAAAACTAAAAGCAACCTAATGTCCATGAACAGATAAATGGATAAATGAAATGCAGTATATACATACAATGGACTATTATTCAGCCTGAAAAAACAAGGAAATCCTGAAACATGCTATAACATGGATGAACCTGGAGGATATTATGCTAAGTGAAGTAAGCCAGTGACAAAAAGATAAATACTGTATTATTCCTTGAATACAAGATTCCTAGATCAGTCAAATTCATAGAACAGAAAGTAGATGGTGGTTGCCAGGGGCTGGGTGGGAGAGTTATTGTTTAATGGGTATAATAGGATTTCAGAGGAGAATAATAAAAGTTCTGGGATGGATGGTGATGATGGTTACACAACAATGTGAATGTACTCAATGAACTTTATGCTTTAAAATTGTTAATACGGTAAATTTTGTATTATGTATGTGTTACAATAAAAAGAAGAAAAAGAAAAGAAAGGGAGGAGGAGAAAGAGAAAGATAAATGGTTGGGGAGAAAAACTGCAACACTAAAATTAAAATGACTGTACGTATGGACTGTGGGCCTACGTATTCGAGCACCCCAGGAATCCTTCAACGCCAGGTGCAACCGCTAGTCTGGATTAACCGTGATAAACGAGGGACGGCTGTATGTTTTTGACTGAGATGATTAAATTTATTTTTCTTTCTTTCCTTAACATCACAGTGAAATTCTTATATTGCAGTCTGGCCTGCTCCGCTGTGAGAACTCCTGTGTGCTAGCAGTCTGTGGCCAAGTGGTCCTGTGGGTGTGTGTGCTGGCATGTCAACTAGTTTTTTCTTGACTTCCCAGTTTAATTTAGGGGAAGGCACTTCACCAAAGTGCTTAAACGGGAAGGAAGAATTACCGACACTGTTATTTTCTCTTAACACAGCTTCAAGATTCAAGCTAAAGCTACCATTATCCTTTTCCCTCAGTTCCTCTAAAAATGCCCATTTTCCTAGTGGATTCCACGGAGCGCGGAGCTCTGGCTGGTTGCATAGGCACAGGTGGAGCGCTTGGCCTCCTGGTCCTTATAGGATATGACAGTGATAAAGGACCTTGTCCTCCAGGGCCTCTTGTCTATCCTTGGGTGCTCCTCTTGAATTCAGGTGTCAGGCCAGATCCCAGACTTGAATATGGACTTCCTTTTCAAATGATTGAATAAGTGATTGATTTATCCAATAACTAATAGACCCAATGGATAGTTTATTCAGCAAAGTAACAATTCAAATTCAATGCCAAAGGGGCACCTTCATATAGAGCAACAGAACTCTGGCATTGAGTTAGTAATTTTTTTTTTTTTTAATCCTCACCCGAGGACTTTTTTCCATTTTTTTGTTCAGACAGAGTAGGAGGGAGAGAGAGGAAGAGAGAGAGAGGGAAACATCGACGTGAAAGGGACACATCGAGTGGCTGCCACCCACACAACCCAACCAGGGCCGGGGACAAACCGCAACTGCGGCACATGCCTGTAGCGGGAACTGGACCCAGGTCTCTCTGGACCACAGGCCAACGCTCTAACCGCTGAGCCAAACTGGCCTGGGCGATTTAGTAATTTTTTAAAGGAATGACTGTATCGACTAACATTTGGGGTACATTTCAGATGTCAATTTATTCAATACTCACAATAATGCTATAAGGCAGGTTTTATGATTATCCCCATTTCACATATGGGGAAACTCAGGCACAGAGAGGCGCAGTAACACACTCACCCATAAATGTTTTCTTTCTCTTGCTAACTACTTTCACCATGGGCTGTTCACTGAGGAGACTAGTTTGGGGGTTGCTCTGTGTTGTTGTCGTATTCAAATTATTTTGCTATCAAGCCACAGGAAACCAACTGAAAAGTTGCTGAAGCAAGAATGGGAATTTATTAGTATTGTAACCAAGACAATTGGTTGTATCTGGTTTCAGGGACTGCTATATCCAAGGGACCGATGATGGCTCTCTGTCTCTCTGTCTCTCTTTCTTATGGGCTTATCTTGAGTCACCAAGTACCCTTAAACCAATCACTGTGGTCAAGTGGAAGGAAACCTCAGATTGGTCTGGCTTTAGCCAACTGTCCATCTTCACATCTGGGTGGTGGTGGGGGAGGTGTAGTTCGCCTCCACCTAAACTGTGGGAATTAAGAGCAACAAAGGCAAATTGAGATTCCATTGTCCAAAGAAGGAGAAGTACATGCAGGGCAGACAAAAATAACTAACACTCATTGCTGCTGTCAGTAAAGCAGTCACGGGTGGACACTGGATATTATCTGACTTCAAGGTAGAGTATTGGGAATCTCTGTATCCTTGGATTGGATGTCCAGTAGCCTGGTTTTTTCCTACAAAGCTTGATGACCAAAAGTCCTTTTAAAGATTTTAACAGCTTTGAGTTCATGACTCATAAATCACTCAAGAAACTGAGTCAGTGTCATATTTTTACTTTTATTTTGATCTTTGTTTATTCATTCAACAGACATTAATGGAGCTCTAACAATACGTAAGGACCTTGAGATACAGGAGCGAATCTGTCATGGTCCTAGCTCACATTCCCAAGAGGGGACGAATGTCTGTTGCCATTTTATGTAGATTTGTTTAACTAAGTAAATCACATGAAGCTCTTGCATTGAAGGTTGGATTTTGCTAGAACACCATGGAAAGAATTTCAAAAAGTGGCAGATAGTCAGTGCATGTTTGCTGATTGATTATGTGACAGTAAAAGTTCATCCTTCTGTATCATTATTTTTTTCTCTATTGTTTATCTGCTCCTAGACCAATCATACCATGTATGATGTAAACTACCAGCTGTGTTTCCAAGAATAGTGATGTAATGATATTTCTTATGTGTGGTGGAAATGGAATTTTTTGTGATGGGAACCCCATGTTATTAATCATTATAGTGCTAATGCATGTGGGAATGGGAAGTCTTGAAACTGCCTTTCTTCCCTTTCTGCATTTTTCTACCTTTGGTGTGGAATTTTAATCTTATTGGGTTAAATTATTTCTGGTGAGGTGTTCAAAGACTTTCAAGTATCTCTGCCATTTTTTTTAACATGAATTTCTTTGCAGTGTGTTTTTTCCTAATTATTCCAAATATAGCATAATGACCGTGAAAACAGAAGAAATAATTGTATGTTCTTGAATTTGATTTCATATTTACAGCTTCCATGTAGCACATCTCTGGTTATTAGGTTCATTTCAATGTAATTTCTCAAAATCCTTTAGCTATATGCTCTAAGGTACACTTGGGTTTCTTTCTAGCTCTATTGTTCTATAACTTGATCCCTTTTCCTGCCTCTCTGAGAAATTCAAATTTTCCTGAACTTAAAGAGTTTTAGTACTTTGGATTTCTAAGAAAGGCAGTTTATTAGGAAACCTTGTGTTTATTCAAGTACGCAGCGAGTCTCGCTTGGCCACGGGCTAAATGTGATTCCTTGAAATTCTGTTCCAAGCATGGACTCTGGGGAGCTAAAGGTAACATTTAGTCATCAATAGGATAATTTAGGTTCATTCTTTCTACTTGGCTTCTTAAAAAGGGATTGGAGTTCACGCTGGTATCCTCTAGAAAACAGAACTACGTACGTTCCTGCCCTGTAGAGGTATGTTATTATTGAAAGAACCACCCATTTCCTGTGCTGGCTTCCTCTATGCTTTTGGGTTTCGGCATAGTGTCTTTTCAGACGTGCTGACTTTTTATGGCTTCAGCAAGGTAATGGTGTATAAATGCTGTTGGCCATTTAGCACTGGGGATTGAACTCCATGTCTGGATCTGGGTATGCAGGCATTTTCAGAGCATTACAGCTCAGCTGTGAAAGCACTCTGGCTTAAAGCAAAGACGCGGTAGAACCTTGCAAATCTAACAATGTAATAACACTTGCCACCCCTTCACAGCAAGAACTTAATAGTAAGCCTCAGAGTGAAGCTTCATGTTTTCAGAATGCATAGGAACTCATTCCACTGATGACTGTGTTATCATAAATAATCTCTAACTTTGCTCATTACAGCAAATGAAACAACATTCCTTGACTGCTGTGCTATCCTTTTAATTCAGCCATCAAGGATCGCTTCAAAATACCAAGAACTTGACTGAGACGCTCTGGCTTAGGCTTTGCATTCTGTCCTTTAGTGCCAAGACTCACCGAAAAATGTGTCGTGGCCCTGGGGCATTTGGTTTCTTCAGGTGCCTGAAGGCAATCTTTAGAGGAATGTTTTAAACACAGTTTAGATGCAGAAATTTATATTAGATTATTTCTTTTACTAAGGACGTTAGTCCTACATATATCATTCTAATTATTTGACCAGAGTAGGTTAGTTCATTTCCTAACCTATTCTGGAGGGAGGGAAGCTTTCACCTTCATATTAAAGTTGTTTCCAGTTATCTCTAGATGATTTCCAGGGCATATATGAGTTAAATTTGTTTTCTATTTACCATCTCCCCTTTCATAAAACAGATGCTGTGTTTCAAAAAGAAGACAGACTGAAAAAGCCTTTATTTTTTAAATGTAACTGACCTCTCGTAAAATTTGACTAATGCTAATCAAGATGTTAAAGTTGAAAGTGTGTGTGTGTGTGTGTGTGTGTGTGTGTGTGTGTGTGTGTGTGATATTGTTATAGTATTCTTCTATATGAGGAAACTGTACAGATAGATTCTGGAAGGCAGCCCTCAGTAACAACATTTGATGGAAATACAAGATGGAAAATGTATGACTCATGTTTACAAATCCTCATGAAAGTGACTACCAATCTAGTCAATGAATATGTTTTCTACTGAGTGTATTGCTTGTAACAAAGTACAACATAAATACCCTATAAAAATGGACATGACCATTTTTTAAAAATCCTCATCCAAGGATATTTTTTCATTTATCTTCAGATAGAGTGGGAGGGGAGGGGAGGAGAGGGGAGGGGAGGGGAGGAGAGGGGAGGGGAGGGGAGGGGAGGGAAGAGGGAGAGAGAGAGAGAGAGAGAGAGAGAGAGAGAGAGAGAGAGAGAAAGAAACATCAGCGTGAGAGACACATTGATTGGTTGCCTCCTGCATGACCCCAACCATGGCTGGGGATGGAATTGCAATCGAGGTACGTGCCCTCGACCAGAATCGAACCCGTGACTCTTTGGTGCAAGGTCCAACACTCTGTTGAGCCAATCCAGCCAGGGAGGACATGACCATTTTAAGCAACTTAAGACACATTTTGATGGTTGGTGGCATGATCCAGTGTCATGCGAGCTTCCTGTATGTGGGGCATTAGAAAGTCTAGACCCTGGTTCTTTCAGGATGGGGTCTAGGTATGAAGCAGGCGAACTGCTTTGTGGAGATCCCTATCTTTTGGCACAAATTGTTTAAAACTCCCAAAGTAATTGTTAGTCACTTTCTTGTTACTTCATGTTGTCACCAGAAAGGGCCTGGGCCTGGAGCAAGTCGGCCTTAGGCTGGCCTGTAGCATGTGGGCTCTCGACTTCATGCAGGAAAAATTTCACAAGACGAGGCCAGGTGATTTTGAGAGTATGTTTATTACAGCTGGGACCGGGAGACAAAGCGGGGCTTAGGGTAGAAGCAGCAACAGGATAGAGACTAGGAGGTGCTTCTTTGGCCTTCTGGAAATGTTACAGGAAGGACGTGAGCCACGCGGGCTGCGTGGACTCACTGAGAAGTAAAAGTCACAGTGACAGGAATGGGCCGAAGCGGGGCTGCTTTTAGCTCACTGGAAAGTCACGGAAAAGGGGGCCTTGGAAACAGATTCAGGGAGTTAGCCCAAGATGATCTGCCGCTGCCTACTGCTTCCCTAGTTGCAAGTCTCATGGAGACCCTTCGAGTTTAGGAGAGAGCAAAACACAGAAAGGGAGGGGTGCAGGCGTGTTCCAAGGAAAGAGCTCCAGCTTTCTTTTTCGTGAGGGTTTTTGTCTGCTTTCTAAAGGCAGGAATTTTAGGAGAGATCTCAGGGGAAGATCTCAGTTGAATAGTCATCAGTTTTCCAGGTGTATTCTTCAATATGCTGGTTGATCTAAATGAGTGTATAGAGGGGTCAGAATCATTCTTTAGTCAGTTTCACCTTTAAAAAATGTCACCAAAGAGGGACTGGGACTGAGGTGGGTCTGCCTCAGCATGGTCTGGAATGTGTAAACCACTTGCTCCTAAGTGTCCTTGGTTAGAGAAGATAAGACCTTGTGTTTTATTATCTGGCTGTAAATTGCTTGGCCAGTTTGTTGAGCTGTCTGTCTCAGTTTCCCCATTCCATTTGGCAAGGAATTTTCCTAGCTTCTTACTATCCTGCCTCAAGGTAAGTCTAGAGATGGCATTTGTCAAAAATGGAAAAGACACCTCAGACTTTGCCCTGACTTGCATTGTCCCACCTGATGTCATTTAACATTACTCCTTATACATAAATTACTACAGACCAAATCACCAAAACCTTTTCTTCAAGAAAGGGGTGTTCTTCCATACATGCAAACTGAACCAGATGTTTCTCTTGTCTTAAACTCAGCATCACTGAATGTGGTAGGAGAAACCTCAGCAGTAACCCAGTATCCCAAATAGTTCTTAGCTGATACCTCAGCCTACAAGGGACGGAGCACTTGAAAATCAGTGGCCGTAACCTCTGGGGTCTGCATCTTAACTCTTCCAAGAAACTTCTCTAGGTTTCATGATCGGAAGGCTACAGAAAATCTGTTGTAAATTTTAAAATTATCTTTTAAAAACCATATGTGAGATTACATCTCTGCTTTGCTCAAAAGACTCCTATGAATTCCTATGACATTCAGAAGAAAATCCAGCCTGGCCATGCCTCCAAGGTTCCTCATGCACTGGCCGCTGCCTCCACCTGTAGCATCCTTCCCCTCCCTGTCGGGCTCCGTCCACGTGGCCTCCTTGGTACTCTAGCCTGGAGCCTATGCACTCATTGTTTCCCAGCCGTAAGTGCTCTTCCTCAGGTGACTCACCCTGGGCCATGACCTGTTCCTTTATTCAGGTGTCCCCCCGTTAAGGCTGAGTTATGTCTCATTCCCCTGCCAATTCATATGTTGAAGCTCTAACCCTCAGTATCTCAGAACGTGACTCTATTTGGAGGTGATTAAGTTAAAATGGGCTTGTTAGAGTGGTCCCTAATCCGATATTACTGGTGTCCCTATGAGAATAGGAGATTAGCATAGAGGCACCAGACAGACACATGCACGTACAGAGAGACAACCGAGTGAATACATAGTGAGCATATGGCCATCTGCAAGTGAAATTGCATCTGCTGACACTTTGAACTTAGACTTCTAGTCTCTAGAACGAAGAGAGAATTAATTTCTGTTGTTCAAGCTGCTTTGTCTGTGGTGTTTTGTTTTGGCAGCCTGAACAAACTAATACACTCCCCAATCTAAGGGTTCTTCCCTGACTCTCCCCGTACTGTGCTTTACGTCTCTCAAAGCACATGTTAATATGAACTATTTACTTATACACTTATTATCTATCTCCACCTCTACAGTGGAAACTCCTTGAGAGCGGGAGCTGTTTGTTCAGTGCTGTATTTCTGATGTCTAAAGTAGTACCTCGCCCTGGTCAGTTGGCTCAGTGGATAGAGCGGCGGCCCTCAGACCAAAGAGTCTTGGGTTTGATTCCAGGCAAGGGCATGTACCTCAGTTTTGGTTCTGTCCCCAAACCCTGGTTGGGGTCGTGCAGGAGGCAATCAATAGATGTGTCTCTCACATCGATGTTTCTCTCTCTCTCTCTCTCTCTCTCTCTCCCTCTCCTTTTTCTCCCTCCCACTATATTTGAAGATAAATGGAAAAATATCCTCGGGTGAGAGTTTAAAAAATAGTACTTGACACATAGTAAGTGTTCAATAAATATTTGATTAGAGAATTAATAAATGTATTAAATAATGCACAGTAGCCTTGCTTCAGGTATAATAACAATGAGGCTTCTGCTCCCAAGACCCCGTTCAACAGGAAGTATGGCAACCTTGCCAGCTGCAGCTGGTGGTGGATTTGGGCTTTTCCGAGGATACTCTACTCAGAGGCACTGCCTGCTGCTGGGATGCGCCGACAGAAGGCTTCAGGACGAGAGAAAGTACAGCAAGGAAGTGAGCCTCAAAGCACCCACAATGAGGACGGGGGCTTGTGGAGCCCACAGCCCTCATCCAGCCTCAGTCCACCTGGCTTGGGAATCATGGGCCCTGGAGTCAGACATGTGGTTCCAACCCCAGCTCTGCCACTTGCTGGCTCCATGGTCAGGTCTTCCAGCTGGTGCTGCTGAGCTGAGAAAAGACCGTCTATCTTCTACCGTGCTGCCAGATGACTTCCCAAAAGCACAGCTTTGAGCATATCTTTCTGCTGTTCAGAACTGGCAGTGGCTCCCAACTGCTTAGTGGAGTCAGTCTACCGCAAGCGTGGGGACCGAGTGAGTTCGTTAACCCTCCTACACCTCACGCTCCTCCTCTATAAAGTAAGGATGGTAACAGTCACTGGCTGTGCCGGGGTAGCGTACAGGTATTCAATGAGTAAGCTGTTCAACGAGTAAGCCTTCACAAATGTTGTATACCTGACAGTGGTGTAGATAACTGGCTTGTTCATTAGAAGCTGAGCTGGAAATAGACACTAGGACTCGTGTTAGTCCAGTGGTCCATGCCCAAGACTTTGACAGAAGCCACCTGCAGTAATAAAAATCCCCTATCCACAAGGTCTTAGGAGAGCCTACCGCTCTCGGTAGGTGTGTAAAATTAGGAGTTTAGACCAGATGGTCTGTATTGTATCTTCCCACTTCCCACATCTACAATTTAGTAAGATCACCTAGATAGTGAGCAAACACCGAGATATGGTGTGTGGAGTTTGTAGTGATAAAGGGAGATCCAGGGAACGATGCTGGCTGCATCCTAGTCCAGCTTCTCTGCTTGATTTCAGAACAATGGCCTCTTGGAGAGACGAGACCAGGTGAACTATTCTCTGCCATCCCAGGATCTCACTATCTTTTAATAATGATCAGTTCTAATGTATAGAGGTGTTTTAAAATTACCTAAACTTACAAAATATAAAAATGCATAAAGAAGAGCCCTGGCCAGTTTGGCTCAGCAGTTGGGCATCGACCTGCGGACCAGAGAGTCCCAGGTTCAGTTCCTGCTAGGGGTACGTATCACACACACACAGACACACACACACACACACACACACACACACACACACACACACACACACAATACATAAAGAAGAAATTTAAGATCCCATAATCCTAAAACCCAGTGATTACCTCTGTTACCTTTTGATAAATATCCTTCCAGATGTTTTCTATGAATTTAAATGCAGTTTTCCAAAAATGAGACCATGTTGTACATCACTAGTTCTATATTTTGGTCTTTTAGGGATGTCTTCCTTCCTTGTTTGTTTCTTGGTTATTTTTCTCTTTTTGACTCTTCAAGTTCTCTTCACAATGGTACCTCTGATTCTGGTTTTACTGTAAACACTGCAGACAAGAAGCAAGTGTTTGCCTCAGTGACTGGAGAAGAAAGTTCAGAGGATAAAAATATAGAGAGCTCTTGGGAGGGTCAAAGCAGGAAGGATTTTTATTCAGGTGAGCTCTTTCTCAGTAGCGGGTTGAATTATGTCTGCCTCAAAAATATCTAAGTCCTAGCCCTGGGGACCTGTGAAAGTGACCTTATTTGGAAACAGTGTCCTTGCAGATGTAATTAAGGATCTTCAGGTCATCCTGGATGAGATATTAGCATATTTGCAGAAGGGTGGGCCCTAGATCCAGTGACTGGTGTCCTGCAAAGAGAAAGGAGAGGCAGATGTGAGATGCAGACAGACACACAGAGAGGGGAAGGCCATGTGAGGTGTCTCTGCAAACCAAAACACTCTAAAGATTGCCAACAACCAGCAGAAGTTAGGAGAGAGGTGTGGAATGACTGCTCCCTCAGAGCCTCCAAAAGGAACCGATCCTGCCAACACTTCGATATTGGACTTCCGGCCTCCAGAACTGTGAAGGAACCGGTTTCTGTTGTAAGCCATCAAGTCTGATCAAGTCTGTGCTCATGTCTTACGGCGACCCTAGGAAGCTAATGCACCCTCTGCCCCTTACGCTCATTCACTTTGTTCTGGTTTCCTGACTTGCCTGGCAGGCCACTGGACGCCTTTGTAGCAAACCTGGGAAGTCAGTTCTGGTAAGTGGGGTCAGGGTACTTCAGTTTCCTGAACAAGAATGTCACCGGAGTTTTTCCCAGAATAAGAACGACATGGTGTACAAATTGGGTCCCCTGGCTCTAAAAATCCAAACTGATAAAAACAGTTGAAGACTTTATGGAACCCCAGGAGTGATGTATAGTTTTGTACAATATTTAGACCAAAGCCCATCAGAATCTTCAAAATGAAAATAAAGCCACGACCTCATCAGATCCAGGTACCAGTGTTAAAGCCATTGGGGTGCTATTAGGAACATGTCTAAATTATTGTCTCATCTCTTCTCTCTGGTCAAAGTGGTGTTGCTGCTGATAAGAATAGCTGAGGAGATACCAAAGGCAATAGTGTACACTGCAGGGAGAAAATTCTGTTCTAAATAAAAATCAATTTTGCTCATAAACACTATATTTTAGAAGAGTTCTTTAGATCTTTTTAGCTCTCCTGCAAACCTTCATGTAGTACTTACCCTTCCTTTCATTATTATGCCAGCAGGAAAACAAACAAACAAACCCATGTGTCACACTTTCTAGGAAAATTTGTAAGGGAGGGTGAGAGGCACATCATCTGTGTGGGCTTATTCCCATATGATGACGGAGGGTCTGTGCAAATTGAAAATAGAATGATTTGGAGGCAGTACTGGGTCTAAAATTTGAGGAACTTATTTTTAAATGTATGCTTTAAATTACAGAAATGGATTTCACGTGGTTTAAATTTCAAAAGTTAATTTTGTTTTTAGGAAATTTTCTATTGTGCTAATAGCTTTGATTTTACTTAAACTGTCATTCATTTTGAATGAAATTTATACACTGTACTAATTGCAATTTAGATTCAAAGCAGAGAACACTAAGGTTACAAGAGAGTAATGAGAATATTTATTCAACAGATTTTTTTTTAATTGTAGTTTTTTTAGTTTCTCCTGCGAACCAGGCCCCTGTGTGGGTGCTGCGAGTCCTGGCCCCGAGCGCACAGTCCGGCAGGAGAGTGGGCGATGCTAGTGAAGTGGGACCCTGGTGGACGGGCGCCTACCTCAGGGCGTCAGAGGCCATGACATCTTGGTGGGACTCTGAAGAGCAGATCAAGGCTGGGGTGTGGGAAAGGAAGGGGAACAGGACAGAACACATGGAAAGGCGGAGGGCTTTGGAGATCATAGAACATTTGAGAAACGGAGAATAGAGCAAAAAGGCAGAAATATGGAGGCTGGGGAGTGGGGAAAACCTTCGAGAGTTGAAGTCAGCCAGAAGGGTCGAGACTGGATGACAGAGCCTTGGATAATCCGCCAAGAGGTGTGCTCCTTGTCGTGACGGGCCTGGGAGAGTCAGTGAAAGGCTCACAGCAGGTATGATGGGACCAGGTTTGTGCAGTGCAGCTGGGATGCGGCAAGAGAGGAGGAAGGCCAAGGAAGGAAAGTTCAGCTGCACCCGGCTTCTTAGGGACTAAAGCGCACTCCTTCAAATGAGGGAGCCCACTGTCCGCAAGTGAAGAATGACCATGTAGTTAGTGGAACTCCCCTATAAACATTTTGTCTGTGTTAAGAAACCAAAGCAACTTAATCATAAAAATCTCTAAATAAATAAACTGTTATTCTGTGTCTAGTAACTGAAAACAGTAGAAAATGAGAAGAGACTTTAGCTTCTTTTCTTAGTCTGAAAACACCGCGTGGCTAAGGCACTTGGCAAATAAAGGAACCGTCTTTCATTTCATATACTTTAGCAGGCAGGCCTAATGAAGGGTGATGTTTGAACATTTCAAACCAAATGCTCTCAGCTGAGGGTGTTAAGCAACTTGTTATTTTAAGCAATTTGGACAGATATTTGCATATATAAGCAAGCACATTCTTTGAACCAGCCCATTATATAACCTCACTTATCCCTGCAGGTAATAAACGACTATAAATGCAGAATTAGATATAATCCAGGGTTCTCTGTGCATGCACATGTAGTTAGACCAATAGGAAATAAACATACTTGTTAGGGACAATAGCTGCCTTCCACTTCACTTACCTCTTATGAATTATTTCTCCTCTCAATTCCATATCAAGAAAAACACATCATAGTTCCTAACTCACCCTCTCAGATAAGCGCCAGAAGAGCTAATGCTGATGGCAATGGTACAGAAATGTGTTGGAGTGAGACGTGTGTGTGTGCTGGTGTATTATTTAGCAATAGAGAATTCTATTGTTCCATTTTCTTTTCTCCTCATCCTATTCAAGGTATCTCATTCATTCATTCATTCACTCATTCAACCAGCTCTGTAAGGGTCCTACTGTAGCCAAGTTTTGAATATTAAAGATGAGATTCCATGTCAAATAAGGTATATTCCTGACCCCCACCAGTTGACAACTACAACTGAGGAGTCAGGATTGTAATGGTGCATCATAAAGGACATGTCTGTGTGGCTCTGGTCCCCATCTTTTCCCCGTTCTGAGAGAGGCAGCATAAGCTCTCGAGCCAGGCTGTCCAAGGAGTGAATCCCAGCTCTGCTACTCACAAGTGTCAGACCTTGGCAAGTTATTTGTCCCCCACGAGCCTCATTTTTCTCATCTGAAATGGAAGTCCTAATAGACCCTATCTGATGTGATTGTTGTGAGGATAAATAAATTACCCTGGCTGGTGTGCTCAGTGGTTAGAGCATCATCAGCCCATGCACCAAAGGGTTTTGGGTTCAGTTCCCAGTCAAGGGCATGTACCTGGATTATGGGTTTCATCCCTGGGGCATGTGGGGGAGGCAACCAGTTGATGTGTCTCTCTTGTATCAATGTTCTTTCTCTCTCTCTCTCTCTCTCTCTCTCTCTCTCTCTCTCGCTCTCTTTCCTCCTTCCCTTCCACTCTCTCTACAAATCAATGGGAAAAATATCCTTGGGTGAGGCTTAACAAACAATAAAATAAAATAATATTTGTAGAGTGCCTAGAACAAGGCCTGGCACATAGTAAGAACTCAGTCAATTTCTGTTATTATTGTAAATGCCTGGAGTTCCTGCTTAGGAGTAATTTACTGTATGACTACTATGTGCAGGGCCACACTGCAGCTGCTGCATGGGAACCCAAACGTAGCTTTGAATTCTATCAGGTAGATATAACCTGTATACAGATAACCATCTATAAGGCAGCTGTCCTCAAGTCTACAGGCCAGCTGCAGAATGCTAGTATCACTTATCTATTGCTACAAACTTAGTGCTTGAAACAACATGCATTTATTATCTTAGAGTTCCTATAGGTCAGGGGTGTGGGTTTGGCTTAGCTAGATTCTCGTTAAGGGTCTCTCGAGGGCTGCTATTAAGGAATTGGCCAGGGTTGTGTTCTCATCTAAAGGTTCAACTGGGAAAGGATCCTCTTCCAATGTTGGCAGAATTGAGTTCCTTGAGGGCAGTTGGAATCAGGGCCTCAGATCCTTGCTGGCTGTTGGCTGGAGGCCTCCCTCAGTTACTTGCCATGTGAGCCTTTCCAACACAGCAGCTTGCGCTATCAAAGCATGCAAACCAATAACACAACAGAGAGTCTACTGGCAAGATGGAAGTCACAATCTTTATAGCCTAGTCACAGCAGGTAATGATCTGCTCAGGGCAGGGAGGGATGCAAAATGCTTCACAGTACCCATCTCTCGGATGCTTTGAGTTTCCATGCACGGTGCCCCTCCCCCCTCCATCAACACATATGGTGACCCAACCTCTCTATGTCTCTCTAGTGGTTTTTTCAGAGTTAGATTTTGGAAGGAGGCAGAAGCTTAACTTAACTTGCCATCATGTCAGCAGCCAGAAGCTCTGTGTCAGTTGTTCATATGTTGATCTCAGCTCCTACAGCAGTTGTGGTGCTCTGTCTAGATCCTGTAAGTCCCCCTTACTGGTCGGTGTACCCACCTCCAGTCTCCTCAGGCCCTGCTCCGGAGAGTTTGTGTCTGTAACTTCCTTCGGGGAGTTACCCTTGGCAGCCTGGGACCACTTCACGCAGATGCCCCAGAACCAAAAGAGCCTGGGAACCTACAGACACCCATGGTGGCCTGTAGCTCATGAGTAACTGTTGCAAGGGTGCAGGAACCTAGCTCCCTTACTTTCAGGCGGGATGAACTCTGCTGGGCAATTTATCTCGAAAGCTCCTCAGGGGATCAGGTTGCCTGGAACTTTACTTGGCGTAACAACCTTGCCTGGCTTATTTTTGTTCCTATTCTGCTTTTCCCACCCCTCACCAATTTCTCCTGGGGCAACTTGCTTAATAAATTACTTAAACACAAATCCTCTCCTCGGGGTCTGCGTCTGTAGAACCTGCCTGAGATGGTTGGTGCCATGAACAGTCCCAGGACGCTGACTTTGAGGATGGGATTCTGGATGCAGCTCATTCACCAGCAAGAGGATAGTGGGAATCCCACCCCTGGTGGTAGGTGGCATTCTGTACTTTTGGTATTTATTAGCAATTCAGCGTCTCTTTATTTTATAGAAAGGAAAATTTCATACAGTAATATCTCATTTTACTTAGACTTAAGGATGTTTTTATGTAGCTGGCATTAATTGTGGTGTTCTGTGTCTTTTGTCAATGCAGTTATTAAGATTTTCACTTTAGGTGAACTGTGATAGGATACAAGTGGTAGGAGATGCACCAGCTTGTGCAAAATCTCTAGCTTTTGAGAACTACAGAAGAAATAACAATTATAAGAACTATGTAATTGGGTGAAATTGGACCAGAGAAGGTCTAGAATATATGAATAAACTGCACCAAATGGGGGTGCCCAGAGCTCTGTGTTATTCACTTACCAGTGCATCTACATCAGCTCACACCTGTGGCCTCACAGGGTATCCCTTGTGACCAGCTGACAGAGGAAAAGATCCCAAGTTTGGTTCACAAATGGAGTGACTCAGTATATTGGTACCAACTAAACATGAACAGCTGTGCACTATAGCCCCTTCCAGAGCTGGCTCTGAAGAGACTAATAAGAATAAATCATTGTAATAAGTAGAGCTTTGGGCATTGCACCTGGTCATCCACTTTGTATGGAGAGAGAGGTGGCCCAGCGTAAGGATATAGACTCGTGGACAGTAGGGAATGACTCCACTGGTTGGCCATGGGACTGGAAGAGTGCAGTTGGAAGGGGGTTTGGGGAAGAGGACCTATAGGAGTAAAGATCTTTGTATTGCACATGAATGCCTACCTGAGAGCAATCACTGCAGAAGGAGCACTAAGCAGCCAGGTGGACAGGATGACTCATCCAGTAGATGTTAGCCAGCCTTTGTCTTTAGCTACCATAATCCTGTCCAGTAGGCATATAGGCCTATGTATATAGTAGCTACAGTGACAGAGACGGAGGCTATGCATGAGCCCAGAAGCATGAGCTCCTTCTCACCACAGCTGATCTAGCTGCTGGCACTGCTGAGTGTATGACCTATCAACAACGGAAACGGACTCTGAGTCCCCAGTATAGTGCCATTATGTAAGACCCTTCCACTCAGGATATGGCAGCATTTTGTTTGGACTGGAACTGATACAAATTCAGTGTATGAATTTGCTCCACCTTCCTGCAGTGCCTTGGCAAGACACAGAATGTCTGATTTACTGACACTGGATCCCACAAAACATTTTCTGCCCATTTTTTGGCAAAGGAAGTATGGTAATGGGCACATGACTATGGGATCCACCAGTCCCACGATACACCATACCATTCGGAACCTTCTAGCATGATATATTATAACCATCTTTTGAAAGCACAGATAGGTACTAGCTTAGAAATGATACCCTATAAGGTTGGGGCACCATCTTTCAGGATAAAGTATGTGCATTAAACCAATAGCCGTTGAATTGTGTTGTGTCTCCAGCAAGTTGAACACGTAGGTCTAGGAACCAAGGAGTGGGAAGAGGTTCACCACCACTCTCAGTGACTTTCTTGGAGGATGCATCCTTCCCATCTTCACAACTCCAGGCATTGGGCCTAGAGGTTCTGGTTCCCAGAGGGAGAATGCTTCACACCAGGGGACACATAAAGAATCCCACCAGCTCCGGCCAGTTTGGCTTAGTGGTTAGAACGTTGGCCTGTGGACAAATGAGTCATGGGTTCAATTCAGGCCAAGGGCACGTTCATCCCTGGCCCTGGTCGGGGTCATGCGGGAGTGGGAGACAACCAGTCGATGTGGCTCCATCACATCAATGTTTCTCTCTGTCCCTCTCTCTCTCCTTCCCTCCCACTCTATCTGATGATAAATGGAAAAATATCCTTGGGTGAGGAATAAAAAAATAAAAAGAATCCCACCAAACTTTGAGCTACAGCTGCAATCTTATCATTTTGGGCTTCATATAGCCAAAGCAAGCAGTTACCACAACGGCAGGGGTCACTGACCCTGATCTGCATGAGGAGATGAGGCTGCAGCTATGTAGTGGGGCCAGGGAAGGAATGTGTTTGGTACTCAGCTAATACACTGGAATCTCTCTTACTGTTTTAACTGAAAATAGGCAATTACAGCAAACCACTGCCCGATAAAGACATGGTAGTAAGATGCTCAAACTCCTCACAGATGAAGATTTGGGTCACTCCACCAGGCAAGAATCTGGACTAGCAGAAGGGCTAGCTGAAAATGAGGGGAATCTAGAATGGATGGTAAAGAAGAGAGATGATAGATATTAGTTATAGCCTTTGGACCAACTAAAGCAGCATGGGTTGCGGTTCATTCCACCAGGTATGTGACCAATTAGAACCTTGTATAAGCTGTGACAAGATGAGACTAACAAAAGAAGCATGTGGATCTGAGTGGTGCAAGGGGTGGACTATAGTGGATGCTTTATATGCTCCACCCAGATCCCTTCAGATACCACTTACTGCTTCATTGTATGTATCCCTGGCTTCTGGTTAGTTCTCTCCTCCTCCAGAGAGCTATCTTCCCTTAATCTACCAAAGCTCACTTCACCCAGACTCACATCCGAACCAGAAGTGCTGGGTATTTATGTCTCCCACCCCCTTCAGGAAGGCCTGTAGCCAGTGACTGACTGGTGCAAGGGTATAAAAACACAGCTTCCTAGCCTCGAGGTGGGTTCAGCTTACTGTATAATTTGTGCTCCAGAGCTGCCTTTGGATCAAGCTGAGGCTGGAACTGTTCCCTTGCTTGCTTTTTTCTCCTGCCGTATTTCATTTCCTTTACTCCTTTGCTAGTTCCTCCTGGAAGCCCTTTCTTAATAAATTGCTTGCACACGAATCCTTGACAACAAAAGACAGTTCCCTAGTAGAATATAAACTCTTTGTGAGCAGTCACCATTTAGACACTGTTTTTTTAAAAAAAATCTTTTAATCTCCCACAGTATGCAGCCCAGCATGGGATACCTAGTGAGTCAATACGGATTTTGGCAAATTCTTTGGTTTAGATTCTCTTCCTTTGTCAGAATTTGAGGATCCTAACTGGTGACTGTGTTAGTACATTACAGACTGGGACATCTGTAAAGTACCACGGATACAGCAACTTAAACCATATGTCCATAGCTTTTTTGGACACTTCTGATTTCAGTTTTTCAACCCTTTTGTCAAACCTTTTCCAGACAGCGCATCCCAATTGGTAAGGGTGTGTGTGTGTTTGGATAGCAAATGGGATGATGTGCTAGCCAAGAGGCGCTGAAGGAAGGGCCCTTAATTTAGCAGTATAAAAAAGTAGGGGACTTGAAGTTAAGCAAGACTGGACCTCAAATCCCTGTTCCACCCCAACCAGCCGTAATACCCTGGCCACATTTTATTCATGTCTAAATGAAGTTACTAGTTCTTACTTCACAGAATTGAAAATGAATTCATGTATGCAAAGTGCTTAGCATTGCTCCTTGATGTAGTGAAACTCAAGAAATGGTTCCTTTCAGAGTGGGGAGAACCGTGGGAATCTGGGGACATTCCTGTCGTTATAGAGCCAGCACCGGGAGAAGCAGTGCCAAAGGGTTTTCATTCATTTTCCTTCCAGCGCACAGAACACAATACTTGTAAGCAAAGGGAAAGAGGACGTCCTGTCGGCCGGAGGGGCCGGCCTCAATGGAGGAAGAGCCCGAGACCCCTGGCCACCACGTGGCTTCTGGGCCGCCCTGCCGACCCTCCCCCACTGCCTCCTCTGTAGGGCTGAAGTAGGTGAAGGGTGGAAGCCGAGACACCGAGCACAGCGGAAGCAGACGCCCTTCACCGGTTTCCTAGCAACACCCACCCCACCCTGTCCCGCCTGGCGTGATGCGCTGGCGCCGGGAAGCGGGTGGGCCATGGTTGCCATGGCAGCGCAGCCGCTGTGCCTGACGCCGCCACAGTGCCGTGGGGACCACTGGCTCTCGCCCTGCGCGGGCGGCGAGGTGGTGTCCCCCGCCTTGCCCAGCTCCAGCCTGGACCAGGCTACAAGCTCGCGGTAGTGGCTGGGGACCGGAGCTGTCTCCAAGCATGTCCGGGCCGCAGGGCCGGCTGGCCCGCTCACCACTTCCCAGCCGACTGGGCCATTCGGAGGCCTGGAGACTTCATCTTGTCTCGTGGGGAAGGAGTTGGTCATCAAGGGCCCGGTCTAGGCTGAGCGGATTGTTTTGGTTTTGGAATCTCGTTGGACCTTTTTTCCCCACATACACAAGAGATGTGCACACACACCGCCACACACCACGCGCTTGACCTAACTTCCCGACCTCGTCTCTCCCGTTTCACCTGAAGCATCTTGAATCTTGGAAATAGAATATGCAGAAAAGGGAGCGGTTTCCAAAATCAGCCTTTTAAAACAACACTGAAAATAAGTATCATATTTCTCGAGGGCCATTTTCATTTGAAAACGTCCATGCCTGGAAGGGTTTTCTGGATTCTGGACTTAAATTTGCATTCTTCTAAATCCTTCTCGGCAATGAACTGCGTTCGGAGAATCCAGTTATGGAGTATTAAATTTAAACATATACCCCTCTAGCTAGTTATGATTACTCTGCTTAAGGATCCCCTCTCAAAGACAAAGCAACAAGGATCTCAGTCATTCTATGGTTTGAGAGTATTTTTAACAGAGGTGGAGTCGGTCACATGTTTGTGAGTTTAATCAAATTGACAAGGGTTCTGAGCAAGAAAAGCTTGCTATCTAAAGCGAAGACAGCATTAGGTACATAGAGATGCATTCTCTTTGAACTTATTTGAATCAGAGCTTTTCAAATAGAATCTTCTCTTGCATATATTTTTCTCAATCTGCTGCAACTGGAAAATTTAAATCAAAATCCTATTTCTTATATTCATTTTTATGGTAAATATGTCTGAGCTGAGATTATGCATTTTCTTGATCAACAAGAAAATGTGCAGCAATCACTGTGAATTGAGCACCTTGCTGATTGAGCAACACTTGAACCTGGAGGCAAGAACGACCGTAATCTTAGAACAGGAATCCTCCACAGCATTATTTCGAAGCATCTTTGCAGCTGACCTTTTTCCACTCCAAAGGATCATTCACTTGGAACTTTTTTATTCTTCACTTTGTCAAAGTATGTAATCTCCTAGAAAACCACTTGCACATACATTTTAGTTTGAAAATGTGACTGTGCTTGGGCAGGTAATCATATAATTTCTCATATGATAATAAATTATAATGAATATACATATATGTTTTCTCTCACTCCTAGATCATCCTTCCCCTCCCCCCCGTATCTGAACAGAACCTTTCATTTGTAAGCTGGAGAATAGAGGATGTATTCTGAAGGCTAAGGATCTGAAAATAATAGTTTCATGTTTAACACTACTGGAAAAAAAGAAGAACTTAAAAACTGATATGTACCTAATGACTATTTTGTGCATAAGGCAAATCACTAAAATATTCTGCCTCAGATTTGGTAGTTTAAATGTTACACTAGCAGACATAATAACAGTGTATTTTGTAATAAAATATTAGCATTTACACACATTAATTTTTATTTGGTAATTTTCATAGTGTTTGGTTATGTGTTATCCTAAAGTTTTTATTTTTTTCACAGAAGTTATTGATCAGTATAAGCCCAGACCCACTTGATTGCAAGACACTGGTAAAGGTCCACATATGCCTGGCACGGCAAATACAACGGACCAGATCAGCTATTTGACTGAGTGGCTGTTCTCTGTAGATAGAGGCTTAGTTACACACGTAAGTTAGTGCACCCTTCATTCTTTGGACTTCATTGAGCACTTTGGGGAGTTCAGTCGACACCAGAGGAGCTCATAGGATTTATTGCACACCCTGCTTTATTAATAATAAGTGAATGTTGAAAACCTCACTAGATTTTTCCACATAATTTGCTAATGTGCGAATGATCTTCATTCATCTCGTCCGCTTAGTTTCCAGTGTTACAAGGTTTCTACCTTATCACTCATGGTTATGGTTTCCTCGGGAAACTAATATTTATCAGAACGAGATCCCTACTCTCCTCACCTTTTCCTCTCCCAACTAATCAATGACCTTTAACTTTGAGCATCTTATTGTTATTACTGCCTACCAGCCGCTTATTTAATCCTGCATTAAACTCTATTTACTGCTTTATCTATACCACTTTAATCTTTTAGAAGCTTATCACAGGGACTCTAATGAAATATTTTATCATAAGAATAAACTAAACTTTCTCCATTTTCCCAGATTCCTTTAGTTTTGCTCATTTACCTATATATCTTTATCCTTCTTAACTATTCATGTTTCCCAGTTTCATTTCTTATACAGTGGAATAAACCAAAATGCTTATCTTGTTACTGAAGAATGAGTGTGTTACCTCAAAATGTGGAATGTTCTTGTTGAACTCTTAATGACTTATTTAGCTCTCCTGATCTCAGGGAAACATAAATGAATATAAATGATTTTGTTGCTAGAAGACTCCCCCATCCTGATATCTTAAAATATTTTTTCCCATCAAGCTGTAAGGCTGCCTAATATTTTCACATCATGCCCTTGGATTTGAAGAGGCAATATAATATAGTAGTTAGTAGACAAGACACAGAACTCAAAACAAGATTCAAGCCCTGATTCTAGCACTTATTTGCTGTATGACTTTAATCAAGTTCTTTCTTTCTTTCTTTCTTTCTTTCTTTCTTTCTTTCTCTCTCTCTCTCTCTCTCTCTCTCTCTCTCTCTCTTTCTCTCTTTCTCTCTTTCTTTCTTTCTTTCTTTCTTTCTTTCTTTCTTTCTTTCTTTCTTTCTTTCTTTCTTTCTTTCTTTCTTTCTACTTCTCTAGGCCTCAGATTCTTCATCTGTAAAATGGAGATAACAACACTTAGCTCATTAGGTTTGGGGATTTTTAAGAATTAAATGACAGCCCTGACCGGTTTGGCTCAGCAGTTAGAGCGTCGGCCCGTGGACCAGAGAGACCTGGGTTCAGTTCCCCGCTAAGGGCATGTACCTCGGTTGCAGTTTGTCCCCGGCCCTGGTTGGGGTAGTATGGGTGGCAACCACTCGATGTGTCTCTCACATCGATGTTTCTCTCTCTCTCTTCCTCCCTTTCTCCCTCCCGCTCTATCTGAAGATAAATGCAAAAATATCCTCGGATGAGGATAAAAAAAAATTAAATGACATACTTCTTGTAAAATTCTTGGCATGCTGTCCATGCTCAATAAATATCAGTAGTGGCTATCATTATTATTATCAACATTAAAACATTGTTTCCACTGTCACCATTTAACATAGCCTGAATTTGTTTGTTAGATTAAACTCTCCACAGATAGACCGAATTCTGACAGGACATAAAACAGACATTTTAGTTACAGAGGAGAGGGGGACAAGGAGAAAGGAAAAGTCCAGAGCATGAACCAGTGCCTGGAGGGGAGTGCACAGAGATACCTGAAAAGTTAAAGCACAGCATGGGGTCACCAGGCACCAATGGTGAGAAAGTGGAATTTAAAATAGTCAGAGCCCAAAGTAGAATGATTGTTCGTACAATTAACCACGACATGGACTAAGCCATGGCAGATACGATTTTTAAATATATGTAAGATTGTGAGACCTACCATATAGAAAAAAACACATAAAAACAATGGAGGATTCTGATACGTGCCAAAGACTTAAGACCTAGATGGGAAGATTGTGTGTGTGTGTGTGTGTGTGTGTGTGTGTGTGTCAATCAGGATTCCCTGGCAGAAATCAGAATCTATTGTAGGGAGTATAAGCAGAAAGCAATACATTACTGGGTGATAAATGGCCTCCAGACTTGTATTTGGGATTGAGGAAACACTCTCGGTTGAGCTTCAGGAAGGATTCTCCAAACGCCCACACAGAACTGTGCCGTGGCAGGAACTGATGCCTTTTCCGCAACAGGAAACTGCCTGCCAGTTGTGAAGCTGCCCCTCCAGCTGCTGGCTTGGGAGCCACTCTGCCACAGCCACAATCACGAGCCTGTTACCACCAGGAAACCCCCAACATCAGGCAGTCTTCGCTACTGCTGTGAGCTGCAGAGCCATGGGACCTGCACCACCACAATGGATGCCCTCCTTTGACATCTGCAAGGCTAGTGACCACACACTGGCAACTGTGTTAACCCTGCCCAAGAAGCACTCAATGGCTCCTTAACCATGCTCGCCAGTAGAAAGAGCAGACGCCTGGAAGTGAACCTGGAATCCTGCAACTGCATGGTGAGAACCTCAGTTATACCAGAACTTTGCTTTAAGGAAGTCTGAAGCATGAGTTTGGGTGTTTCCCCTTCTGCAGCACAGGAAGACATACAAAAAGGAGGCCGGGATGATTATTGAGCGTTAATCCTTTTCCTCTGTGGGCCAGCCCTTTGGTGGTTAAATGCCCATATATACCCTTCCTCTTGAATGTAAGCTTCTAGTTGATAGCAGTAACAACAGGTTCTCCCTGACATACAAATGCATTTGACCTCTCCCCAGAGAGAGACCAGCACTACTCTGCATCAATCGCTGGGTAATGTGCATTTTTCCTTTAGCCAGTCACAACCCAGTCTTATGTCCCATAAACTATGGACTGAATTGTAAAGTTAATCATGCCCATGAAACCCTTTATAAAACAGTGGCAAAAAGAGGGGATAAAAAGGAAAGTGGTTAATAAATATGATATATAAAGAGAGCAAGAAAAAAACTGGAGTAGCTACTATAATCCTCATTATTACTATTGGTCACAAGTCTACAGTTGGTATGTATAGTTTCCTTCCTCTGCTACCCATTCCTTGTAGTCTTTGCTCTCAGCTGGTGATCAGTGGACCTCTGTGCCTATTGGCACGACCTAAACCTTTATTCCTGAGGTGCCTGAGTTCTAGAGTTGCTGGACTGTTTTCTAATTTTTGCCACTGAATGTGGCAGTACTAGGAGGCACTCCAGAGAATGTACTGGCCCTCACTGCACAGCGGCAACCTTAATTTCCCAGATAGTCAGGAGCCCAATGATCATGAGGAACCCAGTGGCCAAGTGGAAGTCTCAACTTCCAGTCCGGTAGAGCCATGTGTTTCCTGATGGAAGAGTCTACAAACCTCTAAATCAGCAAAAACTCAAAGTCACAAAGATGCAAAATAAAAATTTTGTATGTCATCAGGCTTAATAATGAGAAGTGTCTTTCCTATTTCTTGGTTTCTTCTAGCCTCCAGAACTGTGGGACAATTAATTTCTGTTGTTTCAGTCACCCAATGTGTGGCACTTTGTTACAGCAGCCCTAGCAGACTGATACAGACTACGTGACCACCTCTACCTGTAACTTATTGTGTCCTTGTCCTGACTTATAAATGGGGCTCAGCATGTCTCATCAGGGTTGCCCAAAAATCGTCAAGTCATTGTCTCTACTATTACCGATAATTCTGCAATATCTAATACTGAGAAGGAAGCTGCCAAAAGTATTTGGGATGATGTAATTGTTTCTTTCATAAGTAGCAGTACTATAACTCTGAGATGATTTAGAATTAAGCTTATAAACATTTAAGAGAATCCAACCTATAATGTTTATATTTATATCAAGAAGGAATCTGTCTATATTTATCAATATTTTGTTTAAGAGAATTTAGCCTCTTGGTAGAACAGGTCATCTTGTTATTCTAAATAAAAATTACAATTGATTTAGGCTTGTGATTTCTAAATTGAAACCTTTCCACATTTATACAAAGTATTGGAATATTTAAGAGACTTAAGACTCAAGATTATAATAATAGTTGTAAGTTATAAATTATAGTTAATATATAAGTATTATATTTATGGCAATTATATAATATAACAATATAGTAATATAATTATATATAAATATGTTATTTATAAATATATATTTATAAGATTCAAAATATTAAATTTACAAGAATAATACAAACACTTGGGTTGGGAATATTTTTCTTTGTGAAGTATACACACACACACACACACACACACACACACACACCCCTGACTTTTATTAAAAGTAAATCTGATATATCAGGTATATAAATGTAGTTAAAAATATTTAAAAGAGTTGTAACTGAATTTATAAAAGCCTCCTTAACAGTTTGTATTGATATTTGATAGTCATGTATATGGAATAATAAGATCTGTATGTTGAATCCAAAACAGAGGTTGGCAGCTTTCTATAAAGTGCCAGATAGTAAATATCTTAGGATTTATTGGCCCTGTTGCATCTGCTGCAGCTACTCAAATATGCTATTGTAGCACATAGACAATATGTACATAAATAGTTATGGCTGTGCTCCAATAAAACTTTATTTACAAAAATAAGCATCCAGCCAGTTTTGACCCACAGACTATAGTCTGCCAAACTCTTATCTAAGAGACTGAAGATTTTCAAATGCAAGTCTTTAAATTTATAACTTCAATAAGTCAAATGTTAATTATAAAAACAAACATAATTGCTGAATAATCTTACCGGTGCACAAAAGCCACCTTCAGAGGTATCTAAAAACTCAGACTGTAATGAGCTAGATGAAATGGGAAACAAGCGTTGTAGTAGAAAGAAGATGAATTTTGGAGTTTGAGACTTGGTTTCCAGTTCTAGCTCTGCTACTCAAGTAACTACACTATTTGGAGAAAATCATTTAGCATGTGATCTTTGTAAAGAAAAGAATATAATCGCCACTGAACCTACACTCATAGATTTGTGGTGATAGCCAAATAGGCATATTATATGCAAGTGTACACTGAAACAAAAAAATCTCTTTCAAAAATAGAATATTATTATCACAAATTATAAATGCATTTGCACAAAATTTTGGTCCACAAAATCCTCACCCGAGGATATTTTTTTTTCCATTTTTTTTTTTTTGTACAGATAGAATGGGAGGGAGAGAGAGGAAGGGAGAGAGAGTGAGAAACATCGACGTGAAGGGACACATCGAGTGGCTGCCACCCGCACGACCAACCAGGGCCGGGGACAAACTGCAACCTAAGTACGTGCCCTTAGCGGGAACCAAACCCGGGTCTTTCCGGACCGCAGGCCGACGCTCTAACCGCTGAGCCAAACTGGCCAGGGCTTGGTCCACAAAATATAATAGGAATTTTAAATAATTTCTTATCATATTTATCACTTGGAAATTTTTTTTATCTTGGTTGTAACTAATCTGTGATGTTCTTCTAATCAGAACTTGAATTAATTTAATACTCAGAAATTTGTCTCTTTAGCATAAAAAATATTAACATAGGCACTTCGTAATTTCAACAAATTCAACATGGATTTTTTTCCCAAGACCAACTTTTTCCCCAGAAAAAGCCCAGTATTTAATTTTAACTCATATTTTTTTGTGCCATAGTTTGCTACATTAATTTTAGAGCTAGAAAGAATCTTAAAAAGCATTCCATTCAATCCTACAACAGTTTATAGATGAGGATTCTGAGGATTTGATGGGCTAAGTGAGCTACCCAAGAGCACATTAATAGGAATACGTTTATAATTTATGATGTTAAGAATTAAAGTATACCACCAATATGATGGGCCTTTTGTATTCGTAGAGATTGTTTTGTGTGTATGATCTGAACCTTACACAAATGATGTACAACGTGAAAGAGTAGATAAGTAATATACAGCTAAGAATGCATACTACAGTACTCGCAAGGTCTATGGAAGTGAAGTATTTGGAATCACATATGTAGGGAAAAAGTGATCATTCATTCCGTTGGGTTCTTTATTTTTCTCATTTGTACTATAATTCCTCTGTATGTTTCCTAGGATATACTGATAAAAGAAAATAGTAAACAAATCAACTCTCACATCCTTTTTCAGTGTTTGTCCACAGAGGCTTTGCCTCTTTAGTTTACCACTTTATTTTATTTGGTCTAATCAAGTCCCTGTAAGAAATACCACTGAGGGAGACTGTCTAAGGTGTATGTTTTCATGCTGGCTTTGAAGAGCATTAATGGAAGTTAAATGCAGAAATCCCAGCATGCTGAGATAAGTGTACAACTGTAAAATATCATGTCCTTCTAAGTCTCTTCAAATCTGGAAGGTTTAGGATGGCTTGTTAAACTCAAATATTTATGCAGTTTGATAGTGTAAGGAAAAAAAACTTATTTTCATTCTTTCTTTTATCTTTGTCTTGTTACAAAGTTTACAACACAATCTGCTTGACTGGGTTTTCCTGGGTTCTGAGGACAGAGGTTTCACGTAGACATGCACTTGTATGACCAGCCAGGATGACCAACAGAAGTCGGGAGTCCTTTCCTTCTCACCAGATGGCCACTCAGTATTTTCTTTTTCTTTTTTTTTGTTAATCCTCACCTGAGGATATTTCTTTCCCACTGATATTTAGAGAGAGTGGGAGGGAGGGGGGAGAGAGAGAGAAAGAGACAAACATTGATGTCAGAGAGATACATTGATTGGTTGCCTCCTGCATGCACCCCAACTGTGGTCAGGGATAGAACCTACAACCCATGTGCTTACCCTTGACTGAGAATCAAACCCACAACCCTTTGGTTTGAGGGCCAACATTCTAATCACTGAGCCACACTGGCCAGGGCCATTCAGTATTTTCCATATGCACAGAATACATATGTGTGTGTATAGTCTGGTATAAAATTGGCATTATGCTTATATATTGTTGTATAACCTGCTTTTGTCACTTAATATGGATGTTTTCTCTGATGATTAAGTGTTCTTTTGCAGCACGGTACTTAATGGCCACATAGTATTTCATGAGCCAGATGAACCATCATTAATTTACACACTCTATTGTTGGACATTTGTGTTTCCAGTTTTTCACTATTATAAATAATGTTGTGATGAATATCCATGTACATAAATCTTTGTGCCCAGCTCTGATCATTTTTATAAGATAAATTTCTCAGCATAAAATTACTGGTCCAAGGGATGTGAATATTTGTAAAACTCTGTATGTAATGATCACGATAAGACCATTTTTGGGACTCTCTATGCTGGGCACTGTGCTATAGACATAATCTGATTGAGTCCTCATAATAAATGTGTAATGTAAGTACTATTAGCATCCAAATTTTTTTTAACGGAAACCAAGGGTTGTGCCAGAAAATGGTTAATACTTGACAGCACTTGGCAGACCCAGTATTTGAGCCTAAATCTGTCTGACTTCAAGGCTGATGTTCTTAATCACTACACTATATTGCTACTTCCATATTGCCAAAATATGCCCCCTCTCCAATTATTACAATTTAGACTTCTACCCGCAATATACCAGTGTGCCTGCCTATTTCCCTGTGCTATTGAGGATACTTTGAGTATGAGTGAAGCTGAACAGATTTTTTTCACATTTGTTGGCCGAGTATGGATTGTCATGTCCTTTGCATAGAATACATGTCTGAAGCCCTTCCTTTTGAGACAGTCAGATGACCTGAATTCTAATCACAGTTCTATCCCTAATTAGCCATGCAATGTCAGGAAAAAAATCACTGCAGAGTTCTGAGTCTCCATTTACTCTGGTGGCAAAGTAGATGATTAAGTTAAATAATCTCATTGGCCATCTCTAAAATTTTGTGATTCTGTCCATCAGTCCACTCATGATCGGTCCTTGTCACTGGGCCATGTGGGAGGAAATAGGAGGTCACCTACACAGTGTATCTTCATTTATATATTTAAGGAAGGGTCTCTACTCCAAAACATCTCTCCCAGGCCCTGGGGGTCTGCTGAGACTCTCCTTTCTGCTTGAAGTTTTCTTGTTTTTTTTTTTTGCTTCCCTTTCTTAGGGTTTAATCCTGCTCAGTTTCCTTCTCGGGTTTCTGTCCCTTTCCCTAAAACTGTTGGGATTCTCCAGGTTTGCTCTTGGTCCTCTGTTCTTTTAATTAGATTGCTCTCAGCTACAAGGATCAGTATGGAGCTCTTTGAACATGCTGTGTCTCTTGTCTCTGGACCCTCGAACATGTTCCCTCTGCCTAGAATGCTATTTTTCCTTTTCTTTACTAAACGGAGTCCAAGTGTGTCCTCTGGAAAGCAGCCTGGCTAAAACTTGATGCACGGATTCAGAGTCAGTCAAGTCTAGGTTCTACATCTATCATGTACTAAATGGGTGACCTTGTGTAAATTACATATCCTTCCCAATCTCCATCTCCTCATCTGTATAATGAGAGTAATGATAATATCTACCTCTTAAGATTCTTGTGAGAAGGACATAGGACAATTCATGCAAAGGCTGGCCCATGATGCTGGATTTTTTCGCGTTCACAGGACTTCATGTGCACATCTGTCAAAGCATTTAACATACTGTATTCTGAATGTTCATCTTTCTATCTCCATTCATTAGCACTGTGTCTGGCACACCATAGGCACTCAGCAGCTGATTGTTGAGGGACTATGTGGATCATATTGAAAATACCTTTAGGAGACTTTTTTTGTGGTGGATGATTTGTTTTTTTTATTGTTACTCTGCTTTGTTTATTTGTTTGTCTTACTAACACCTTATCAGGAATTGCTCTCCCCCCAAAATTAATTCCCTGAAATGGTTAGATGGTTGGGGAACGAGGATGCCCAACCCAGAGGGACAGAGTATCATCAAATAGGGAGGTGACAATGTAGTGGAGGCAAAGCTTACACCTTGGTGCTTTCACTGTGGATACTCCAAGAAGATTCCCTAATACCCTTGCTTTTCCCACTAATTCTAGCAGAACCTTTGGCTATATTAATTCATCATCATGGGTAAGTTCAAGTCTATCCATACTTAGAAATGTTACCTGTTTATCCCTCAACACAGCAAATTATAAAAAAAAATCTCAAACTAAATATTGTCACTAAGATTTTTTTTAAATAGCATACATGTTTGGAAAATGGACTGCCCGGGGAGGTGGCCAGAGGCTGGCGATAGCAGAGAAAGCAGGATAAGTGTATAAGGGAAGAGAGAGGCCTAGAGGCTTATTGAAAATTGAGATGTCTTTGGGGGAAGAAAAATCAATATGGGCTATGAATCTTTTAGTATAGGCTGATGGTGAAAAGCCTCACAACAGTTTTTTTTAAGGATTTAAAAATAATTATCCATGCACATTAGCTGGTGTTTCTCTAAAGAAGAAGGGGTGGGGGAGGGGCGACCTCACAAGTACTGTGTTTCAAAAAGATTTTAAAATAGCAAACTTGCCTCCCATGTGCCAATCGATGCCTGGTCCCTCCCCACAGCGCCACAGAAGTTTGCCATCAGTTCTGAGAGCCTCAGACACAGGTTCTCCTTGAGATGGGGCCCGGCACTCACTAACAGCAACTGCCTGGTCCCTTTTACAAAAACAGCACCAACCTTCCCTCTGAGTCCCTCCACACTTCCCACAAACCCAATCTTTCTAATGCCTTTACAGAGTTGAATATATTTTGGTGTATTTGGCCCTAGAAATGTAATGCTTTTTACTAATCTGCTGTCTTCCCATATCCCTTGTGGTTTTCATTAGGTCTTCACCGTCAATGATCCCTACAGACTGCGCGTTACCAGTACCCTGAATGGTAGCTCAAGGCATTCAAGTAAGCTGCACCGCGAAGAAAGTTTGGTGGTGGAGGCAGGCCATCCGCTGGGGACACAGTCCTAAGTTTCTAGCTTGAGAAATTAAAGCTCATGGCGAGGCCAGGAATTACTCATGATACAGAAAGATACAGTCCAGCCTTCCTCCCACATACTTACATTCTTTATGAATATGAATGCACATGGAGTTACCTATTCTTTTGACATTTGATAGGAGCATTTTCAAAACTATTTTTCTTTTGCTACTTTCTAGTGTTTTCTCCTCCATCTTTTCCCGCATTGGATGATTAATTTTATAAACACTAAAGAGAACTGGTGTGAAAGGGACCAGAGGAAATGCACCTCTTTACCTCTGCCTAGAATTCCCTCTTATTTATTTATTTATTTATTTATTTATTTATTTATATTAAAGTATAGTTGACATACAATATTATTAGTTTCAGGTGTGAAAAATAATGATTTGACATTTATGTACCTCATGATGTGGTCATCACAATAAGTATAGTAACCATCTGTCACCAAAGTTATTACGATTTATCATTGACTATATTCCCTATGCTGTACATTATATTCCTGTGTTTATTTATTTTATAACTAGAAATTTTTGCCTCTTATTCTATTTTTTACTCCTTCTTCTGTGGCAATCATCAGTTTGTTCTCTATGAGTTTGTTTTGTTTGTTCATTAGTTTTGCTTTGTTTTGTTTTTTTAGATTCTTCGTAAAAGTGAAATCATGTGGTATTTGTCTTTCTCTGTCTGACTTATTTCACTTAGGATAATGCTCTCTAGGTCCATCCATGTTGTCGCAAATGACAAGATTTCATTCTTTTTTATGGCTGAGTAATATTCTGTTGTATATTATGTACCACATCTTCTTGATCCATTCATCTACTGATGGACACTTAAGTTACTTCTATATCTTGGCTATTGTAAATAATGCTGCAATAAATATAGGGGTGCACAGATCCTTTTCATTGTATTTGGATGAATGCCCAAAGTGGAATTGCTGGGTTGTATGGGTGTTCCATTTTTTTTTTTTTGAGGAAGTTCCATACTCTTGATGTCACTAGCATCTACTCATCTTGAAGACACAGGTGGAGCACCAGCTGTCTCAGGATTGCTCCTAGACTCAGCAATCTCTGTTAGACATGGCTCCACTGAGCTTCTGGAACCCCCTCCATGCCCCCATCACATGGTCTTCCCCAGTAAACCACACAGTTCTGGACAGCAAGTACTGGATATTTTCTATCTCTAGCCACAGTGCGTAATCTGCCACACAGTACACCTCAACTAGTATTTGTTAAATGAACAACTGAATGAATGAATGGATGGATGGATATTCAAGGAAGAAAAAGAAAAAAGGTAGAATGTGGTAAACAGGCTTCAGAAAGTAAGAAACAGGAGTGCAAACACTTATTCAGACAATTTCAACTTGGAGAAGTTCTGAAATAAAACCTATTTTTCAGCCTCCACTGAGAGATCTGTTATACAGACTCTTGCCCAAAGTATATGTCAGTTCTGAATAAACCACAGTCCAGTTAAAACTGTGAAATGCAGAAGAGCTGAGAGCCATATTCAAGCATACAGTTACAGCAATTTGATTTAAATACAGTAAACGCTGCATTTCCAGAAATTTATTCCAGAAAATTTATTCTAGGAAAAATGTATATTTTTTTTCAGAATTTTTAAATTGGTTTTTAAGAGAGAGAGGAAGGGAGATGGGCAGAGAGAGAAACATCAATGTGAGAGCAAAATGCAGATCTGCCACCTCCTGCACGTCCCTACTGGGCATAGAGCCTGCAACCTGGGCATGTGCCCCACCAAACCAGGAATCAAACCAGCAACCTTCCAGTGCACAGGACGACGCCCAACCAACTGAACCACACCAGCCAGGCAGCTTTAATTTTAAATGTAAATATTCAAATGAGTACATTATCCCACACTGAAGCAAATGCATCTGAGTGATCTGTAGCAGTGAAAAAACTTCTATGAACCCTCAGGGGTGGGGGTTGGGGGGAAGACACCTACTAAGGACTGCTGATGGCTAACTGGGCTCAAATGAAAAAGCAGAGCCTAGCAGCCATTTCTGCACAGGACACCTCATACCAGTTGCACTTTATGGAGAAGCCTGTGCTGAACTGCCTGCCTTCGCACTAAGCTGCCTGCCTGCAACTGTTTCTGCCAACTGAGCCAGGCCTTAAAGGTTTCCTGGAATCCTACTGCAGCCAGTATGATCGAGGCTTTTCCTATCCAATCAGAGCTGTGCAGCTCTGACCAATCAGAGCAGCTCTATTCTGATAGTGTCATTTGGGCCAAACTATGAGAATTCGAAGCCCTTGTTTGCATGAGGATGGACCAATCAGGGACCAGGGGCAGGGAATTTTTTCCATATAAGCCGGCTCCCCTCTGGCTGGGAGAGTGCCCTTTCCCTTTCCATCCATGGAAACGTCTCCTTGGCTAAGCTGAAACACCAAAGATGTCTCACCAGAGCAGAGTGAAGGAGACCATGGTGGAACAGAGCAGACCAGCACAGTGCAAAGCCTGGTGCAGAGGAGAGCTATCTGGCTGGACAGAGGCCTGGCCCCAGAGCTGTTCTACTGCCATGCTGTTTTTATAGCCGTAGTGTTTTCACAATTGAGCTCTTTTGCACTGAATAAAGTTTCCTTTTTCACTGTGCCCCAAATTTTGGATTCTTGTTGGGGTTGAATTGGTGTCAAGGACCATCGGTTGATGCTCGGATGACAAAAGCAATGGCTAACTCAGTTGCTTTGTAGTAGTAGCTTTAGCACCAAATGCCTTCCCTTGCAAAATGCTTACTTTCCTCTCTCCTAGAACTTGAAACACACTTCATAAGAAAGCCAGATTTTTGGAGAGTTGTCATTGCATTTCTAGAAACTACTCAATTCAACTGAAGTTCAATTAAATTAACTTGTATTAGCTCTTATGAATAAGGCACTAAGATATTCGTTGTAATACACAACACCCTTGTACTGATTAAAAGGGAGCAGATAAGTTTTGATAAAATAAGATCTATGAAGGGCCTAATATATTCTTAACATTGCTACTGAAGTTTTTCTCCTAGAATACAGAGCTGATTATGTCGCCACTCCTTACCCGCTGCAACTCAAATGCTTTTGATGACTCTGACTCCTACAGAATAAATATCAGATTCTCTAATGTAAAGGATGTTCACCTGGCTTATCCAAACAGAAATGTCCTAGTCCTACCCCAACTTGCCCCGATACCCCACCCTCCTCCAACGTGGGAAACAAACTATCTCAAGAATTTTTACCAGGCAAGGAGCGTAGAGACCATTCTGGCTGATTAGATATCCCTTCCTTGAAAATATGAGAGAGCCCTGGCTTGTGTGGCCCAGTTGGCTGGGCGTTGTCCCATGCACTGAAAGGTTGCCAGTTCAATCCTCAGTCAGGGCACATGCCAGGTTGCAGGCTCAATCCCTGGTAGGAGCTGTGCAGGAGGCAGCTGATTGATGTTTCTCTGTTATATCAATGTTTCTATCTCTCTCACCCTATCCCTTTCTCTCTCGCTCTCTAAAAATCAATACAAAATATTTTTTAAAAATTGGAAAGAGCTCTGGTCAGTTTGGCTCAGCAGTTAGAACATCAGCCCATGGAGGGTTCAATTCCGGACAAGGGCACATACCTTAGTTTTGGTTTGATCCCTGGCCCTGGTTGGGGTTGTGCAGGAAGGGGCGGGGGCAACTAATTGATGTGTTTCTTACATCAATGCTTCTCTCTCTCATTCTCTTCCACTCTATCTGAAAATCAATGGAAAAGCATCCTTTGGTGAGGACAAACAAAAAATCTGAAAGAATTCATAAAATCAGAGCGAGAAACAAAATTTCTAAAGAAAAACTGTGGCTGATCTCAATACATAATTATTGAACAGCATGTTAAGAAGCATCCTCTGAAACAAAGCATATTACATGATCTACCATGTTCCATGACCAACTGTAGTGTATTAACCACCCACCTCTCCTCAGTCAGCACCTTCTATTTACAAGGCCAATGTTTTTTGCTCTCATCACTGTCTGAAGTTGACTTCTGAAAACCTACGCATGTCCACATGAGATTCGGCAGCCCCCTCATATTGATGCTGAAATGCACCAATTCCTTGAGAGCGTTCAAACTATCTTGTCTGCAGTTTCTCCGACCTCCGTCTTTCAAATTCAGTCTTTCTGCCACCATTACAGAGGGCTCATCAACTACCATTAATATAACTCTATAATCCGCTTCTATTTTGTAGTGTTCTTGACTCCTGAGAAATCTCATGAGGCGCTGAAACAGTGGGTTCTGCCTTGCAGGGTCCTGGGATAACAGATTTGGTGGAATCTTTACAGTTTGACCATTTCATGCCCATGGCACGTGGGTGGCATTAACACGCCTTCAAAGCCCTTCAATACTTGACTTCCTGCCATTCTGTCCTGTCTCCTGCTACCTCTTTGTTCATCCAACTGCCCCTGGGCACATCAGCATGATCATTTTTGCTACTGCAGAATTATATCTAGAGTGACAGCCGTTCATTAAGGGCTTATTGCGTGCCATGTGCTTTCAGGAAGGCCCCACGCGGGGGCTTTGGACGGAGGTTTAAACTGGGCTCCATTACCTGACACCTCGGGCAAGTCTCCCAGAGCTTTGAGTGCACTTAGAGCTCCCGGTCCCTTATCTGAAAATGGCAGTAACAACAACCTCGTGGTCTTGGAGTATGTATGTATATGTGTGTGTTACATGTTTATAAAACTGTTCATCTCATTCCTTTATGTTTAGTGTTTTTACTTTTACTGTTTCTTCCTCCTTCTGGAATGCTCTTTGCCTCCATCCTCCACCTGTCAAAATCCTACTTATATTTCAAAGCCTGGTGAAAATGACACCTTTTCTAAGAAGTCTTCCTCCATCGATTTCCCATGGGGTCCCACAGCTCCTTATTTACATATTTTGTAACCTGGGCTTTCCAGGGTATGTAGACTTGGTATGAAAAACAGAGCAACCGCCTGGCCGGTGTGGCTCAGTGGTTGAGCGTCAACCCATGCACCAAGAGGTCGCCAGTTCAATTCCCGGTCAGGGCACATGCCCAGGTTGTGGGCCTGATCCCCACTGGGGGGTGTGCAGGAGGCGGCCAATCGATGTTCTCTCTCATCGATGTTTCTATCTCTTTCTCTCCCCTTTCCTCTCTCTCTAAGATAAATTTTTAAAAATTTAAAAACAAGCAAACAATAAAACAGAGCAACCACAACTAGTTTTCTGCAGGCCTGTCTTCCAGGTGTAAGACCCATCTCCCTTTGCCCAGCTGCATCTTGCCTCAGGGAAGCAATTTTATAACCTCTCAGATGACCTTGATCCTAACCTCTGTATACTTTCCCAATTCTGTATCTTTCCTTTATAGTGGTCACTCAATGAAATAGTAATTTATGCAAGAATGAGTTAATATAGCTGTTTGCCTCCAGCAGATCATAAGCCATTTGGGGCAGGGGCCAGTGTCTGACTGGCTGGTCATTGTGTCCCCAGCATCTAGCCCAGTGCCCTGAACATGGGTGATGCCCAGTGAATGGTGGAGTGGTGAATGAATGCAGGCTCCGTGGGTGCCTCAGATTGTTCATCTGCAGTTAGCCCTGCCCTCCAGGCTCTCGTTCCACCCCCCACCCCCTTTCTGCTACCTGTGATGTTGCTGTCGTCATGAAGGCAATATTGGTGATGCCTGCCAAAGAGAAGCCTTTCAAAGGAACTCTGTCTTCTGAAGCCACCAGGATGCCATTGACGATCCCAGTGGCAGATTCACATTGTCCTGCCATGCATCTTTCTTGATCCAACTTCTGGCTGGACTGTCCAGCTGCTTAAAACCATGGGTCTGTGCCAAGTCCATATGGGTTCCAATGAGAACCCCAGTGGGAGACGAAACGGTTCCCCACCATGGAACCAATGTGACCTTGGGCACTGGATTTCCCCTGGACGTGTTATGAGGGAAAGATTTTGTCCACTGGGGTCTCAAGACTCAGGGGTGTGGCTGCAGCCATGTTGTACTCACCCCGTCTCATTCTCTGACTTGGAAGTGCTGAGTTTGCAGCCACCTAATGCATCTCCACTCTGTCTCCCCAAATGATTATTACTTCCCCGAGGCCTCTCAATTCCCTGGATATACAGATTTCTACAGGTGAATCCCATGGGACCTCTAGACACATCCTCTCTGAGGGCATGTTCGGGTTTCCTGCCACACTGTCACAGCACTCAGTACACTCAGTATTTTATACAATTATCTTGTCTAGCTCCTCCGGATTTTAAATTTCTTTAAGAAAGTTATTGTATCTTATTTGTCTTTGCATCTCTCCCTCCCTCTCTCCCTCTCTCCCTCTCTCTCTCTCTTCCTCCCTCCCTCCCCACAATCTCTTTCCTAGCACCTAGCCCAGGCCTTGCACATATTATTTTCTTAGTAAATGTGTGTTGCATGGGTTGGTGAATCAGCAGACAAGCAGCTATCAAGGTCAGAACAGGCTCGGCAGAGACCCGTGGAGTCCACAGGAAATCTAGGCGGGCACACAGGAAATGGGAAGGGGAGAAAGCAAAGGAGAGCCGGGAATATGCCTCTCCCACCTGATGGTTCCGTCTGTATCGGAATGTTTTCCTCCTTCCTCTTGTTCCCCACGATGGAAAGGAAGGAAGGAAACTATAGATTTCTGCCTTACAGGGCTTCTAAAAATCAATACTTTCTTCTTATAAATTATTTTCTTTCCATTTATGGATAGGTTTTGCAAAGAGAAATGGAAGTAAAGAGAAGAAAAATAACCTGAGACTTATGGCTGGGGAGAGGGCAATGTGAATTAACCAGGTCTGTTGGCCAGATTTTTGGACTAGCTGATGTCCCTCCATCTTCCCACCATCTGGTCACAAGGCTTTTACTCTACTATTGGACCCATACATTTTTCTTTAGGTCAAATCTTTTTTAAAAAATACATTTGTCTAGCCCTGGCCAGTTTGGCTCAGCGGTTAGAGCGTCAGCCTGCGGTCCAGAGAGACCCGGGTTCGGTTCCCGCTAAGGGCATGTACCTTGGCTGCAGTTTGTCCCCGGCCCTGGTTGGTTCGTGTGGGTGGCGGCCACTCGATGTGTCCCTTTCACATCGATGTTTCTCTCTCTTCCTCTCTCGCCTTCCCGCTCTATCTGAGTAAAAAATGGAAAAATGTCCTCGGATGAGGATAAAAAAAAAAAAAAATACATTTGTCTAACATGGTGGCTATTTGTCAGAGTTTTACATTTGCATACACAGTCATTCTGTTCTAGTAGACACAGTTTATCACCATTATGCAATGTCTTTCACTTCTTCGGAAACAGAGTCTGTTTTTACAGTTCCCACTCTCCATGGTGAATGGTCGAGTCCCAGAAGGAGCCGGAGAGAAAGTGCGGATTGCTGACTACCCACGCTCCTGCTCGGGGATTCACAGTAGCTGCCTTCTGTGTAGTTCTGCAGGTGACCTGGACAGTGGGAACTTATTTGACTTAATCTAAGTTTTCTAGTTAGAACAAAATCTTTGGCTAATTACAGTGGGCATTCTTTATAGCTGAAGGCTTGGGTTTCTATACAATAGAAACAATAAATTTCTCTTCCCCACCCCTCTTTTTCTTTTCTTTTTATTTATAACCTCCAACTTTTTCTTTTCCTCTTTATCTTTAAAATGTTGAAATTAAACTCCTCCCCTCCCCCTGCCCCTGCACTGGCTGAAGCATTTATCCTTGATGAAATACTTTTAATGGCAGATTCGGAAGCCAAGACTTCTTCTGAAATAAATGGACAAAAAAACACACAAAAACAAGCCTTTGAGGTCAAGTGTATTTCAATTGCTGTGTTGTGTTTCTTAAACTTTGAGAAATGAAAAACCTGGAATTAAAATAATGAAATTCAGAGTCCTCTATGGCCTCAGTCGTCCTCCTGATTTATCGAGGGAGCTTACACCTCGGGCTATGCCTCATGGTTCCCCATCTGAGAGGTGCTGGACTTCAAGGCAGGCAATAATCCGCTGTAAATTCTCAAGCACAGTCAAGTTCTTTCTCTGGTTGAGTTAGAAATAGGACATAGCCCTGGCCAGCTTGGCTCAGCGGTTAGAGCGTCGGCCCACAGACCAGAGAGTCCCGGGTTCGGTTCCCGTTAAGGGCATGTACCTCGGTTGTGATTTGTCCCTGGCCCCAGTTGGGGTCGTGTGGGTGGCAATCACTCCATGTGTCTCTCTCACATCGATGTTTCTCTCTCCCTCTCTTCCTTCCTCTCTCCCTCCTGCTCTATCTGAAGATAAATGTAAAAAAAAATGTCCTTGGTGAGGATTAAAAAAACAAAGAGAAAGAAATAGGACACACATATTGGGAGCAGGACTGAAAATTTGACCCTCATTTTTCACAGAACTCCATAGTACCTTCTCAAACAGTGCCATGATCCTTTTTCCCAAGGAAGAAGGTTTGAGGAAAATATAGATGATCCTTGAGATGCAGGTGTCCTGCTCATGGTTTCAAATGTTTCGGTGTGTCACCATTTCCACTTAAGCAACACATCAGCAATGCGTTATGCCTTTTCCTGAGAGTCTAACACTCGGTGTGGAAGACGAGTTGCATTATAGAATTTGTCTTAGGACATGTGCACCACTGAGCCCTGCTTGTACTTACCCCCCACCCCCTTCAGTCTCTCTGCTCTTTTCCTTTCTCCAGTACCTGATTCAGAATTTCATAATCTAGCCCAGTGGTGTCTAATAAAAATGTAATATGTTAAACAGAAACCTTCAAGGCTGAACGTGTCTCTGAAAGGAAGGGATTGAGGAGCCATGTGCTAGCCAGGAGAAGGACCAGGCCCCAGGGCATGCAGTCTAAGCCACCAGCAGCCAGGCTGGGTGGCCAAGGCCATCCTGGGGCTGAGGGGGCTCCTCTATACAATGTGTTTGGAGAAGAAAGATGTAAGTTATTTTGAAAGGGTTTACGTTGGCTATAGATAAAAGGTGTGGAGAAGGTGAAGGGGCGGGCCTTGGAGAGGGCTGTAGTCCATAAGGAAGAAGTGTTTACTGCTTTTGGATTGGTGTGGGCAACAGTCTGCAAAGTTCACACACACACAAGATACGGTTGCATCTGTCCGCTATTCTCTCTAGATAAGAGCTGAATTAGCCACTTGGACATGGATTCAGTTTCAACCTATGTTCAGGAATGTGAGCAGTCTTGCTGGTTTGGGCCCTTGGCTCTGTTAACTGATTAACCTGGCTTTTTCTCTCCCACTCTCTGGCCCACTGAAACCTGTTGAAGACACCTCAGAATTCATCTCTTAACAAATGTGTGCCACAGAGGTCATTTGAAATGTTCTAGTAGCCATCTTAAACCAGTAATGAGAAACAGGTGAAATTAATTTTAATAATATGTAACATTTAATAACACATCCAAAAGAGTATCATTTTCATGTGTAATCAAACATCTACATGTGAATACATATTACGTTCTCTTTTTCACACTGAGCCTTGGAACCCGGTGTGTGTTTCGCCCTGGCACATCTCCATTCAGACATTTCAAGTGAGGACCAGCTGCCCATGGCTGGTGGCTACCTTACTGGACAGCAGAGCTATAGAATATTTCCATCGCTGCAGGAAGTTCTATTGGACGGGGCCTAGCTGGCCCGTTCGTGAGGATTTTTATCTAGAAATGTGTCTCTCTGAAGAAGGCATCACCTGTCATCTTGTAAAGAGCCATAGGCAGTGTCTTTCCAGTCAGCAGAACAAGCAAGCCCATTTCTGTGTATTCGGACCTGTTTTTCCGCAGGCCTCAAACTAGCCTATCATCCCCTGAAAGCAAACAAAACACAGCCCGTGCTCTCCCCACCTTGGCCGATCTGCTCCCGAGCGCTGGGCGGCCTCCCCGATACTCCCTCGGGAACCTCCTTGCTGGCATGAAAGCAAGTGTCCAGATAATCCGAGCCTCATTTTATTTTACTATTATTTTTTAATTTTAAAAGGCTTTTTCCCTTGTGATGAGAGCTCGTAGAATTTATTCTCTCCTCTCCTTTTTTTTTAAAAAATGTTAATTTTAATTGATTTTTTGTTGTTGTTGTTAATCCTAACCTGAGGATATTTTTCCATTAATTTTTGGATAGAGTGGAAGACAAAGAGGCAGAGAGAGAGAGAGAGAGAGAGAGAGAAACATCGATGTGAGAGAGACATCAGTTGGTTGCCTCCCACACGACCCTGACGGCGGCTGGGGAAGAACCTGCAACCCAGGTATGTGCCCTTGACCTGGAATCAAACCTTCCGGTCTTCAGGCTGATGCTCTAACTGCTGAACCACAACGGCCAGGGCCATTAGCACTTTTTTATTCCAGTCAGATAACAACTCTACTATCCATTGCTCCTTAAAAAGAAACAACATCAAATACATAAATAGCTTGAGAATTCATCTGAATTTCTCATTGACGCATTCTTCTAGAAAAAGAAAAAATTGTGCTTGCTTTGTGGGGCTGGAATAAATGGTGGAAAGGCAAGACAGTCAAACTTACATGTGGGACTATAAATCAGAGTCTGCACTACCTCTGACAAGCCATAAGATCTTGGGCAAACCTTTAAAACTACTCAGGGCCTCATTTTCCTCATCCATAAAATTAGGGGTTGGACTAAGTCAGAGTTTCCCAAATTTTCGTCATTCTTATATACGACCTTTAAGATTTTTGTCATTTAAAAAAAAGTCCTCACTCAAGGAAGTGTTTTTATTGATTTTAGAGAGAGAAGGGGAGAGAGAGAGAAATACCGACATGAGAGATAAACATTGGTCAGTTGCCTCCAGGGATCGAACCCAAAACCTAGGTATGTGCCCTGACTGGGAATTGAACTCACAACCTTTGGCGCATGGGATAATGCTCCAAACAATGGAGCCATCCCAGCCAGGGCTATATTTATCATTTTTATATGCCACTTGCACTACTGTTTTTCTTGAATCAACTCATCTCCCTTTATGTAAGTACTGAGTCTTTTCTTGAAAACATTTATGAAATTAGCCATGGCCGGTTTGGCTCAGTGGTTAGAGCATCAGCCCATGGACCAATGAGTCACGGGTTTGATTCCAGTCAAGGGCACGTACCTCGGTTGCAGTTCATCCCCGGCCCTACTCGGGTCGTGCAGAAGGCAACCAGTCGATATGTCCCTCTCACATCAATGTTTCTCTCTCTCCCTCTCTTTCTGTCTGATGATAAATGAAAAAATATCCTTCGGTGAGGATTAAAAAAAAATTATGAAATCATAGCTTCAGTATACTAGTTATGTTATTTTGGATACATACAAAATGTTTGATATACAAACATAATTGTACATTTAACCAACGTGTGCGTACTTCCTAAAATTGTGTACCGCATGTGACTGGCATCCTACACATGAGGTGATCTGTGTGGGTCCACAGCATCATTGGTTTGAGAACGTAATTTCAGCCAGTTTAATGCTTACTGTGGAAACCTCGGGGCTGATTCACATTGCAGTGGCACTTGCCAATCGAGAAGATGAGTGAAACTAATGGAACATCTTCCCATACTGTTGTCCAGGTCTCTCATTACAGATAAACATGGTTTGAGACTTCTGTGCTGAAATGTATTTGCTCCTATACCGATTTAACTTCTTGTTCCATCAAGCAGCAGAAAAATCTGATCAAAAATTTAAATGAACGCATTTTGCATACAATATTTTGTCTCTTACTATTAAGTTCTGTAAATAGGTTGAAATCTGCATATAAATCACTCATATTTGCCTAGTTGTCTCTATGGGGCTTGCAGAGATGGTGCTTTAAATATCACGTGAAATGTTAAGTGATTGCCGGGCATGAGAAAACTATGGAATTATTTTTATTAAAAAAATTAGGAATCAGAAAGCAGGACTTTCTTTAGAGTTGATGTAGTTTAAACAATTACAACCAGATGAACCATTGTCAGCAATTTGCATTTAAAATATAATTAATTATGTTAGTCTGCCTGCTGTTATACTAGGAAATTAAGATACCATACATGTTTGTAATAGGAAATTTCTCAATTGTCTTTTTTAATCCACCATGAAGTTGCACATTTATTTCCACAGGAGGAAAGAAAAACATACTATGCTGCTAACGTAATACCAGTCTTTTCTAGGATTAAGAATCAGTGGATGGTTTGTGAGATTAGTGATTTCTATTCTCAAATGCAAACCAGATGGGCCAAACTGACAGCATGAGCAGTTGCGGGAAAAAATTGGCAGAAAAAGTCACATTTGATTATTACATTTGTTTTTACACATTGTCTTATTTATTGAGATAGTCAAGTTGGTTTGCAAGAGATTGTAACTCCTGAGTTATAATTTAACCCAATCAAAATTCAGAAGCTGGATTTTGGGGGAATTATTAGGTAACAATATGGTAATCAAGTAGTTATTTTTATTAGAAATAGAAAAGTCTTGCCCACAAAAAAAAATCAGGAAATGTTTATGCTGTTCTTTATTTAAATGTATAATAAAAATGTATAATAATTAGTTTATGTATATGTTTATACTACAAAAAAAAATTTCATGTATGCCCTCTATTGTAAATGTATTAGCAATACCTATGTAATTACCAACTATATATTTTAGTATTGTTCATTGTTTTAGCATAAATGAAAGGAACTAATTATAAACTAGAGTAGAAACAGTTACGTTAATCACTCAGTATTTTAGAGAACATGATACTGAAAACGTAGTGCATAGTTTGCTATTCAGTCTGGGCAATTTGTCTAGAATCCCAGACTCATTGACTCATATGTTCATCCACATTCCGGGACAGCTTACCAAGAGTGGGATCCCATCATTATCCCCACTTTTCAAAGGAGACTAAGGCTCTGAGGGGCCCAGGTACTTGTCTACGTGGCTGTGCGGCAGGCGGTGCCTTGAGTTCCCACTGCGTACCAACCCCTGGGCTGAGTGCTGGGAACACACGGTGAGTGAGACCTGGATGCTGAGCTTGGGGAGGTATGCAGCCCTCACTTAGAACCTCAGACAGTTAGAGTTGGAGGACACCATGGTAATTGTCCAGTCAAACTCCTTTCATCACAGGTAAGAAAACAGTGGCCTCGAGAGGGAAAGTGTCTTATCCTCAGTGTGTATGGTATAAGTACACAGATTGAAATATAAAGATAAAACGTATGTTGGTCATTTAAAATACTGGTAATGTGAGGCCCTGGCCAAGTAGCTTTGTTGGTTAGGGCATTGTCCCAATATGCCAAGGTTGCAGGCTCAATCCCAGTCAGGGCACATACCAGAATCAACCCCCTGGCAGGTGGCTTGGTTGGTTGGAGCATTGTCCCATACACCCGAGGGTTGTGGTTTGATTCTAGATCAGGAAACATACCTAGGTTGTGGGTTCAATCCCCAGTTGGGGCACATACGGGAGGCAACCAATCCATGTTTCTCTCTTACATCAATGTCTCTTTCTTTCTCAAATCAATAAAAAAGCATATCCTCTGGTGAAAATTTTTAAAAAAATTGTTTTAAAGATGCAACCAATGAATGTATAAATAAGTGGACCAACAAATTGATATTTCACTCTCTCAAAAAAAATCAATAAGCCCTGGCCGGTGTGACTCAGTGGATAGAGTGTCGGCCCATGTACTGATGGGTCACGGGTTCAATTCCCTATCAAGGACACCTAACTGGGTTGCAGGTTTTATCCCCAGCACCTGTTGGGGTGCATGAGGGAGGCAACCAATCAATGTGTCTCTCTCACATTGATGTTTCTCTCTCTCCCTTCCTCTGTTCCACTCTCGCTGAAAATCAATGAAAAAATATCCTTGGTTGAAGATTAACAGCAACAACAAATCAATGTCATTTACTGAATACTATAGATCTTTGTGGCTTGGATGTATATAAATTACTACTTTAGCCTGTTCTTTACTCAGACACGATAAAAGTATTGTGTCAATGAGTATTATAACTATGGCTACAATAGAGATTAAGACAATGAAATACTTTTGGTTTATTTAGTCCAATAAATATACATTGAGTGTCTGTGTGCTGAGCACAGAAATAAGTGCTGGGTAAATAATGATGAACAAAATGTACAGGGATCTTGTCCTTGTGGCTATTGCCATGTAGTGGGAGAGACCGATAATTAACGTAATTACCATACAGTATGATAGGGGAGGGTCAGGGTGTTGTTGGCACACAACAGGGACATCTAGTCCAATGAAGGGACAGCAGGGTTGGAGGGAGAGTTGAGGAGAAGGCAGGAAGGAAAAGAGTGATCCAGACTTAAGGATGTTCGTGTGCCAAGCCCCCTTGAGAGAGAGCTGGATCTGCTGAAGGTACTTGTGCCAGATTCCTTTGATTTACTCCTCGAGATCTAATGTCCACCCTTTGCCCCCGCTCTCTGATGGGAGATTGACTTGCAGGGGCTGCACTGGTGAACACCAATGTGTCCTGTGGTATCTAGTTGGGTTCAGCCACTGAGAAGCCCCAGGAGAATTGGATGGAGGACGGTGAGTGAGCCCAGGTCTTTGAGAGGTGGTTTCCAGTTGGCTGGAGGTGTCCTAGGACACCTCTTCACCCAACTCTCTTCCAGAGTCCTGCACTTCTCCTTCTCTCGGGTAACAACAGCCCTTGGGGACTGTAGTATGCCTACAGTTTGTCTACAGCCCACCCACCTCTTTGTACATAGTCCCTTTATTAAGCTTTCCTCAAATGATCCCAATTTCATGTGCAGGGATTCCTGAAAGGGAGGGTGCAGGAGAGGAGTAGTGTCAATGGGATTGGCGAGGTTCGTGGGGATAGATTCACCAGGAGGTTTATAATCTAGGTTAACATAATTTGGAATATGGCCCAAGGGTAGCTAGTGCTGGGATCAAGGAGAACCTCGCAGTGGATTGTGGATCTTATTGTGGGCTGGGAAGGCTTTGGAGAATCTTCATCAGGAAAGTGACAAGATCATATTTATGTTCTTCAAAGATCTCTCTGGGTACGGAGTGCTAAGACACTCCAGGCCAAGTGGGTAAACCATGTGGGAGATTATTGTCACAGCCCCAGTGAGAGACTGGGTGATAGCTGTCAAAGTCATGAGAAGTTATTAGATTCTGGCTCTGTTTTGAGGTCCAGCTGACAGGGTATGCTTTTAGATCAGATGTAGTGGTGGTTGCTGGGGATATGGAGAACTAAAAGTAGACATGATTGTTGCCCTTCTGAAGCTTTTATTGTAGTCCGGGTGTTAGACATTAATCAAACAATCATTCATATAAATGTAACATTCTAATTAAGTTCTCTGAAGAAAAACAAACACGGGACTACTTGGGGGTATAGGGAATCTGACCTGGTCAGGGAGTGGGGTGTCATCAAGGAAAATGTCCTGTTGGATCCAAGGATCCACATGCCCTGAAAAGGTGGGGGGTGGAGGGGTGGGGGGATAGGGGTGGAGAGTAAACAGCTTGTGCAAATGCCCTGGGATGGAGGGAAATGTCAGAGGATCCAATGGAAGGCCAGGGAAAGAAGTTAGAGGGAACTTGAGGAGATAAGCCTGTGAGAGAAAGAGGGTGCTTAAACTTCTGAGTTACATGAATTGAGAAATGGAAACCAAAATGGATGTTGAGATGACATAACTGTTGAAATCATTTCACTATTAGCCTAAGGCAAGGCCCAGAAGAGGGAGATGGGAACAGGAGAGGTGAGACTCAGTTTTTACCTTTGTTAAATCATTGATACCTTTGTATCAACTCTGTATTGCTATTTATTTCATTGAGACAGTTTACTTGTGTAAAAAATATTTAAAGAAAAAAACATAATGTAAAAGTGAAGACATTTTTAAAAGGTTTTTGTTTGCCTGTTTCTTTTAGAGAGTCATTGCAAGAAGATGCAGACTGGAGGGTACAGGCCCTGGGTGTGTGAGGTGGGCCGGCCTGACTCCTTGATCTGCTGCTGCCCGTCTTTGATCTCTGTTTTCCTTTGTTTTGTTTTTTTTCTTAAAAACAAAACAAAACAAAACAAAAAAACAAGTGAAATTCACATTACATAAAATTAACCATTTTAAACCAAACAATTCGGGGCATTTAGTACATTCATAATGTGTAACCACACAACAAATGTAAAAATATTTTCATCACTCTAAAATAAAACCCCATACCTGGTAAGCAGCTACTCTATTTCCCACCCCTCTCAGATCCTGGAAACCACTAATGTACTTTCTGTCTCTATGGATTTACCTATTTGGGATTTTTCATATAAATGAAATTAATGGAATTTTATAAAGTGTTTTTGCTAATATCAATTAAAGCTGTTGTTCTGTGACTTTAATATTTTATTCTGATAATGTAGAGAATTGTATTAATTGATTTTCAAATGCTAAACTAACCTTGTATTCCTGAATACACTCAACTTGTTCATGACATGTATCACATTTTTACACATCATTTGAGTCAGTTCATTATTATTTCGTTCAGTGTTTTTGTATCTACACTTGTAAGATTTTCCTCAAATTTTGTCTTCTTATAATGTACTTTTCATGTTTGGGTATTAAGGTTATGTTGGATTTTTAAAGTATTGTTGGAAAATATTCTCTTTTCTGGAAGCTATTGAAGTAAGAATAGAGTTGGCACTTCTTAAATATTTGGTAGACTTCCCCATGGAAACGAATGGCATCTGGAATTTTTTTTATGGGAAACAAATTCAATTTCTATAACACATATGAGACTCTGCAGATTTTCTATTTCTTCTTGTGTCAGTTTTGGTGAATTTTGATTTTCAACAAATTTGTGTACTTCATTCTAAATTTTTTAACCTATTGGCATAATATCCTCTTATTATCTATTTCATGTTTAGAAGGCCTATAGAGATTCTACTTCTTCCTAACTAATATTTTTCATTTTTGCCTCCTCTCAGTTTTTTTTTCTTGATTAGTATTTCCAGGGATTTATAAAAATTGTTTGACTTTTAAAAAACCAACTCTTTAAACTCTGTTGATTCTATCGTGTTTGTTTCTGTCTCATTAATTTCTGCTCTTATTTATGTTATTTTCTTCCTTCTCCTCTCTTTGAGTTTATTATACTATTCTTTCCCTAACTTCTTGAGATGATTGCTTAGCAAATTGATTTTTAACCTTCTTATTTTTTCAAATCTATGCATATAAAGATAAAATTTCCTGCTAAGCTCTGCTTTAGCTATATGTAACAAGTTTTGATATGTTGTGTTTTCATTCTTATTCACTTCAAAATATTTTCTCTTTTGTAGTGTGCTTTTTTTAAACCTATACTAATTAAGAACTATGCCATTTAATTTTCAAATATTTTAGAGGGCTCTAATTTATAATAATAATAATAATTATTATTAACTTCTATTTAATTCAGTTGCAGTCTGTAAATATTCTGTATGATTGTTTTAAATTTGTGGCCCAGCATATGGACACTTTTGGTAAATTCTTCATATGTGTTTGAAAAGAATGTATATTCTATAGTTGTTGGGTAAAGTATTCTATGTATGTTCACTAAGTTTCTTAATTCATGTGTTCAATTAATTTATAACCTTACTAATTTTTTGTCTGCTGCTCTGTTAGTTACTGAGCAGAGTATTTAAATTTTTTCATTATGTTTATGAATGTATTGACTTTTTAAAATTTTGTCATATATAGATATATAACTAAATATTCCTCATTATCTCCATTAAGATTTCTTGCTTTAAAGTCTGTATTAGTATAGCTACATTAGATTTCTTTTCACTGTGTTTGCATAATGTTACTAGTGTAAACAGTGTGTTGTTCTAATGTAGTCAGAAAAATTTTTATCTCTTAGTTGGAACATTTAATCAATTTACACTTAATGTAATTGCTGACGTATTTGGATTTAAATCTACCATCTTGCCATTTGTTTTCTATTTACATGTTATATGTTCCCTTTTCTCTCCTTGTCTTCTCTTTAATTAATCCCACTTTTATTATTATATTTTCCATGTCTCTACGCTTATTATTTTTAACTATTTAACTATACATTTTTAACTATTTTTTAGTAGGTACCTATTAGATCACAACATATATTCTTGACTTATTTAAAGAATAATATAATTGTTACTTTAACTTATTCTTTGATAATTCTTAAAACTTAAAACACATTAACTCCATTTAACCTTCATATTTTGGGCTGTGGTCATGTACATTTTAAAAACATTGTTCCTTTATACAGTAGATATTTAAATTTATGCATATGTTTATCTTTCATTCTTTCTTGCAAATACAATCTAGGATCATATTTCCTTTTAAAAAATTGATTTTAGAGAGAGAGGAAGGGTGAGGGGGGGAGAGAGAGAGAGAAACATAGATAAGAGAGAGAAACATCAATCAGTTGTCTCTTGTATGCATCCGGGGATTAAATCTGCAACCTGGGTATGTGCCCTGATCTGGAATCAAACCTGCAACCCTTTGGAGCATGGGCCAGTATTCCAACCAACTGAGCCACACTGGCCACAGCAAGGATCATATTTCTTTTTCCTAAAAAAACCTTTCTTTCATATTTGTATTAGAACATATGCTGCTAAAAAACAAATCTTAGTTTTTGTTTGCCTGAAAGTGTTTTAATTTTACTTACATTTTTGAGGAATACTTTTGCTGGGCATAGAATTCTCGATTGGCAGCTGTTTTCTTTTAGCACTTAGAGGATGTAAATCTTATAGTATTGCTTCTTTGAAGCTAATATATTATTTTTCTTCTGGATGCCTTACAGTTACATCTGTGTGTGTGTGTTTTTTTGTATTGATTTTTTTTTTTTTGAGAGAGAGAAACATCAGTTTGTTGTTCCACACTTATTCGTGCATTCATTGGTTGATTCTAGTATGTGTCCTGACTGGGGATTGAATCGGCAACTGTGGCACGTCAAGGCAATGGTCTAACCACTGAAATACCCAGCCAGGGCTACAAGTTTGTGTTTGATTTTTAGCTGCTTTACCATTTAGCATATGCATACACACACCGCGCGCACACACACACACACACATACACATGTACACATTATGCTTAGGTGTTCATAGAACTTTTTGAACTTATGAGACCACTAACATCTTGGCTTACCTTCTCATTCTCTCAGTCACATTTCATTTCAAATACCAGAATTACCTCTCTTGGGTTTTGTCTTTCAGATATTGATCATACAAATTATCTCTGCTTTTATATTTATATAGTATCTTGAGAGTTTTTTTATATGTGTGTGTGTTTTAATATTCTCTCTTGCTTTTCTAATTTTTCTCATAAGGAGCATTAGTATAAAATACCTCCTTAGTCACTGCTAGAAGTTTTGATTAATCTATTTTAAAAGTTTACCTACAATTAAATATCCATATGCTCTAAATAACCATAAACTTATTTGCAGTTATCCAAATTTAGAGAAACCTGTAAGTAGGTGGTTTGATAAGGAGCAAAGTCAAGACGATCACAGACTGATTTGAAACAAACTTTAAGAATTTTAATTTTTTTTGGGGGGGGGAGTTAGTATAATGCTCTAAATGGTGATAAAGTATAATACAGTCATGAGTGTGGAGGTAGAAGGCATTGGATTGGACGTTTGGAAAAAGAAGGAGGTAAGAGTTTAGACAAGTTACCCACTTGGAAATCGAGAACCCCTGACATGACTGTAGGACCTAAGATGAAGAGGGAGACTGAATTCTCTGTGATGAATGTGGAGATCAAACAGAAATTATATTGATTGTGTCATGAACGTCTCTATTTTTGAAGTGCCTCTGCTAGCCTCTGTAAATGGCAGACATGAGTACTGGTAAGAGGCCACATAATTGGGTGGTCTGAGGTTCACAGAGGAAGAGAAGAACACGCGAAGGTAGAGAAGTGATGAACTGAGAAGCTTAGAGAATACTGAGTCCTCTTGTCCTCATCCCACCTCCAGCTCCCTGCCCTGTCACGTGTCAGTCTTGTGAGAAGAAACAACTCCTGCTTAAGATTCCTATAAAGGATAGCCACGTCCTCAAAAGAGAGATTTCAGTTACAATTAGGAAGTAGAGGGAATATTTTGTGAAGTGGTGGATTATGTCAGGAGATTTACCCAGTGTTGAGCAGTTTCCAAAGGATGAAATGAAGGGCTTGGGAGAGAGAAGTATGTCCATAAAAACACTCCCATGCCATTTGAAGAGTGTGATGATGAAGTTAGGGCTGAGATATTCCAGCAGTCAATATTGAGACCAGTGATGTTTATTCATGACAGTGTGAGAGTAAATTGAAAAATGGTTGCTGACAACACAGCATCCTTCAGATAACTTAGAGCCAAAGAGATCTACAGATGGCCCTAACCCAATTAGGAAGTGAGTAACACAATAACAGGCATAGGTTCTGTAAATTATGTATATGGATAAGAACAACTTGGAGTATAATGATTTACTTGTTTGACTTAAATTGCTCTAAAAATACCCCTTAAAGGACAAGATGCATAATAGCATTTTGGCATGGTGTACCACTATGGTATAATATGATATATACAGGGGAGAGCAAAAGTGGGTTAATAATAATAATAAATACAATAATTAATAAATAATAATACAAGAATAAACTCCACGTTTTGCAAACTCACAACTATAAACCTACTTTTGCCTACCTCTGTGCATTGAAGGCCAGCAACAGACCAAGCTAAAATGGAGAGCAACGGTGTCAAAGTCATTCTGAATTCCACTGGACAAGTAGATGACATTTCCATCTTTAGAAAGCAATAAATAGGAAAACCAAGAGAGGACAAGACTACAAAGAGATGGTGATGACATTGAGAGGAAAAGAGGCGTGTTTGGAAAAAGTGATCACTCTTTAGGAAGTTGCTAGTGTGTGGAATCCTTCTTAAGTGCACATTCTCAGGCTTGAGACCATCCCTTTGCCTTTGAGATGCCAAGGGCTCACATGGCATTTCTAGAACAAATACGGCCCACGAATGCAGAAAAGTATAAAGTAAGTCATTGTTCCGTTTCCCCCTCCCTTTGTGTCCTGTCAAGTTGGTCATTTTCACGGTAATGAGTTTGTGGTTGAGAGTGGAGACAGGGATGGCATATAAAGCCTTCTGCAATAACAGTTTACAACCAGCCTATTCTTTGATTTTTTTTTTTTTTTTTAGACCAGGTTTATCTTTTCTTCCTAGGATTTTTTTTTTTCTTTGTGTAAGTTATCTTTAAATAATAAAATCCTTTTTCTTACTAGGATGTGCTGCTAGTAATGACTTCAATGAAACATTTAGGTCATTTGGAGCACAGAACTGTTTTGTGATTCACATTATTACAAAATATTTCCCATTAAGATGATGCACAAGCTGAACTGGAGTTAATGAACCTACATTTTTGCAGGATAATTCAAACTTTAAGGGTGATATTAACTTAAATAAAATAAGAAAGGGAAGAAAAATCAGGTTTATTGTACACCAGAGATCATGATCTTTATCCTCTCAGTTCATAAAAGCTTATCTATTGCTCAGTTGCTCTCAGACCATTATGAGAGTGGTTGTGGAGCACATATATGTGTATAATTAAGTACCCCTCTGTGGCTATAAAAGGACTGCATGTGTTCCTACAGAGAGTGCATGTGGAACTTGATTCATAAGCTGGTACCAGAGAGTGGGTACCTTTAACCTTTAAGGAATGCCGCATGGAAATGGGCGCATATCCCCGCTTACTATGCAAAGCAAGGGTCGGAACACTAGCCCATGGCCAAATCCAACCCACTGCTGGGTTTGTAAATAAAGTTTTATTGGAACACAGTCACACCTATTCATTTACATATCGTCTCTGGCTGCTTTAACCCTGTAACAGTAGAGCTGGGTGGTTGCAACAGTAATTGGATGGCCCCCAAAACCTAAAACATTTACGGTCTGGCTTTTTAAAGAAAAGATTGGCCAACTCTCAACCTGAAGAAAAACCTTTGTTCTGTCCCTGTTGACCATATACAGAATTGCAAAATGAGTGAAACCTACATTAAATTAATCAAATATTATTTCAGAGCACAATATTTACATTGTATTTAGTGTTAAGGTTCTAGGGTCCCCTTGACCTACTTATGAACAGGGCTTCTTCCAAAGCCTATCGTGGGTATTTTAAACTCTCTGTTGTCAAAAATTAAATTACTTAATTAAAACAATAGCTACTAGTGTTTTAAATCCTCCTGAAACACAATATCTCCTGTTCCCCTTCTGGCTCTCTGTGGCAGCTGTTAACTATCAAATACTATTTCTAGAACTGTGCTGACATCAGTCGACAATCATACACAAAGCTGTTTGGCAGGACATACGCTGTGCAAGTTGAGGTTGTTAAAATGAAACAGCTCTGTTAAAATTAACTCTATTCACAACACAGAGAAAATATCTGCATTTGCCAAATCAAATCCTTCCTATATCAGTGGGGAAAAACCATTTTCCAACCTCTACAAAAGGTAATTCAGGCACAGGAGGGGGAAAGAAAAAAAAGAACCCTCCAAAATTAAAATGATAAAACAAAAATTTGCTTGACAGGAAAAGTACTTCCAAATGTATGAAACTGAATCCAAAACCGAGCCTGCAACAAATTTAACTGACAAGAAAGTCTGCATAATGGACTTGGTTTTATTATTAATGCTAATATGGCTACATATTTGTTCTATTGTGCTGATGGCAAGAAGATAAATGGCCACCAAAGGCACTAAAATATCTCCACTCTGTTGAAACACAGATAGGAGTTAGAATGCAAACACTAATCTTCACTCGTGAAAAAAAAAAACATTTTTAAAGGAAGAGCTACTGCAGAGGCATTTCAGAATCAGGTAGAGCTTTGAAATAGAATTTCTTAAAGTAACTAAATGCGACATTTTAAAAGACAGTTTCTTTTGAAATTTAAAATTATGTAGATATAATTTTATCAAAATGATAAATATATTCCTTACATAATTTTTAATTAGAACGTCTTGAAAACGAATAATTAGCCTCACATAGTGGTTAAAGTTTATATTCAAGAGCCCACGTCAAATTGTGTAAATGCTTTTCTCTGCCAGCTCACCTATTCAAGTCCTCTCGTCCCCTGAACCCAAGTCACATCGGAGGTCGAGTAGCGGCCAGACAGGGACTGTGAGAGATGGGGTTTGTGCCCAACAATATCTGGCCATTTTCAAGTTCATGAGACAAGGATTGAGGGGATCCACAGTTGTTTGCAGTCGGGAGAGCCAAAGGTCTGGAAGCCAGGGAGTTCAAGCCAAAACCAGAGTGTGTCAAGCCAGTAAATCAGTTAATCTGAGAAAGAGCAATTGTGTTTTGGAGATCAAGACTAGCAGAAGGTCAGAAACTCGGGGAGGTTAGTAACAGCAAGGAAATAGAATAGGAATGTCCACCCTTAAGCTACCGTCTACTCGTGTTTGCTTTTACGGGTCTTGTTTATACTCCTCCACGGTTGCATTGAAGAGTGGTGGCTACAGCCACTTGGAGAGTGAAACTACCATGGATGAACCTTGATCCTCGCTGCAGCCAGCCTTTAATTACAAGAAGGCTGTTGCAGACCTCGGTGCTGTAGAGATTACTTAAATATCAATGACGCCTGTGCTCTAAGCCTGTGCTAATCATTCCAAATTCTACTACCACTTGCCTTTTCTGTTTATTAATTTATTTATCCTTTCTAGATGAGTTCTATATGTGGTAGACAGAATTTTAAGGTGGTCCCTAGATTCCTCACCCCTTGGTGTCCATACTGTCTGTAATCTCCTCCACTTGAGTGTGGGTGGACCAGTGAGTATCATGGGATACCACTCATTTGATTAGGTTACTCATCAGTTTACTGACTTAGTCCAAAGGGAAATTATCCTGGGTGGGCCTGACCTAATCAGGTAATCCTCCTTTGAAAGAAGGTGAAGCACCAGAGAGATAATACCCTGACAGCTTCAAGGAAAAAAGCAAACGGAGAGGAACCCATGGTAGGGACCTCACGCTGGCTCCTAGGAGTGGCAAACAGACCCTTGGCTGTACAGAAACAACTCAATTCTGCCAACAATCAGTAAGCATGGACAAATACTCTAAGCTTCAGCAGAGACTGCAACCCATACCCTGATTTCAGCCTGGTGACATCCTGAGCAGAGGAGCCAACTAAGTGTACACGGACTCCTGATCTACAGAAGCTATGAAATCATGTTTGTTCTTGGTTTGTTCTATTGTTCTTTGTTTTTGTTAATCCTCACTAGAGGATATTTTTCCATTGATTTTTAGATAGAATGGAAGGCAAAGAGAGAGAAACATCAATGTGAGAGAGACACATCAATTGGTTGCTTCCCACACAACCCCAACTGAGACCAGGGATCGAACCTGCAACTCAGGTACATACCCTTGACTGGGAATCAAACTCGTAACCCTTTGGTTCATGGGCTGATGCTCTAACCACTGAGCCAAACCAGCCAGGGTATTTGTTTTTGTTTAATGCCACTAAGTTTGTGGTAATTTATTGTGTAGTAATAAGAAACAAATACACTGTTCAATAGAACTTTTCATCACAATGGAAATGTTCTATATTCATGTTGCCAGTATGGTAGCCACTAGCCACATGGGTCTATTTGAGCATTTGAAACGAGGCTAGTGAAATTGAGAAACAGATTTTTTTTTTTTTTAGTTTTTAGTTTATTTTATTATTTTTTAAATCTTCACTCAAGGCTATTTTTCCATTGATTTTTAGGTAGAGAGAGAGAAGGAGGGGGAGAGAGAGAGAGAAACATCGGTGGGAGACACATTGGTTGCCTTCTGCATGACCCTGACAGGGGCCAGGCATCAAACCTGCAATCCAGGTATGTGCCCTTGACCGGAAATGAACCCAAGACCCTTTGGTCCACAGGCTGATGCTCTAACTGCTGAGCTAAACCAGCCAGGGCTAAATTTTTAATTTTATTTAATGTCAACTAATTCGAACCTGAATAGCTATATGTGGCTAGTGGCTACCCCATTCAACAATGCGTTTCTGGATTAACAACAATAAAGACAACAGTCCTTTGTTTTAGTGTTCTTGATTAGAAACAGCTCTCCTATGAGTTTTACTTTTGAAATATAACCTTAAACGAATTCTGTTTGAAGACCATGCATGATCTAGCTCCCTGTCTTCATTCCACTCATTCCCTCCCCCAAACCACAGGGCTTCTTGCATCAAGTTCTCTCTCAGCTGAGGGCTTCCCTCTACCAAGACCCTCTTCCCTTCATTCTTCATCTGTGTAATACTGACTGGATGTAGGTCTCAGTCCAAATGTCCCCGTCTTAGAGAATTCCTTGATGCCCTGCATCAACCAGCTATTGCTGTGTAACAAACTACACCAAAATTCAATGGCTCAAATAATCATATTTTATTGTCGTTCATGTACCCGTGGGCCAGCCGAGTCATCTGATGTAACCTGGGCTCACCCACGTGAGCTGGAGGCTCTGCTTTAAGCTGCGATTGACTGGAGCACATCAGCAGGGTCAGGTGGCTCTAGGCGTCCCTCTTCCTCCTGGGGCCAGCAGGCTAGCCTGGCCATGTGTTCTCACAGCAATGGAGGAGTACAGGAGGGAAGAATAGACACACACCGACTCGAGGCTGAGGCTCCAGGCTGATACAGCATCACTTTTGTACAACTCCTTCTATCTATCGAAGTGTCCTCAGGCCAAAGCCGGAGTTCAAGGGTGAGATGTGTACTCTGCTCCTTTTGTGGGAGGAACTGCAACACTCGTATGGCAAAGAGCTCAGGTAGGGAAGGGGGAAGAATTGGGGTCAGTGATGGAGTCTCTCCTATTTTCTTCATTTAAATTGGATCTCTCATTTTTAATATCTCATAGGACAGAATTTTTTTCAAGGCACTTGTACTTGGAAATTGTATATTTATTTCTGAGATTATTTGTTTACTGACAGTCTCCCCCATAATGCTGTGAGCTCAATGAGGTCACAAATCACATTTATTTTATTCACTTCTGTGTCACCAGAACCTATGACACTCAATTATTTATTGAATAAATGAATAGACAAAATGTCTGAAGAACATTTTAAAAGCTAAATATGTTCTGATAATCAGGATCTGAGAACAGCTAGTTAAAAGTTGAGCAGAATTTGGTAGCTATTATCAGAGCATGAAGAGGTATCATTTAACAAATTGATTTATGAATGTCAAGAGAAGTAATTGAAAAAAGGACAGTGTGTGTATGTCTGTACATATGTGTATAGGACATTTGTCTGTGTGTCTATGAATATATAAAGGCAAGAGGGTCAGAAGGAAGGAAGGAAGGAAGCGAGGGAGGAAAGAACTGACAGGTTTTAGCAATCATAAACCAGGTATAGCTATCCTAGGAACTATAAGACAAAAATCCTATAATAGTCCATGAGTAATCAGCCAGAATATACTTCATGTAGGAGCCAATAATAGAATGACAGACATTGTGTGTATCATCTGCTTTACATTGGAAGACGTTGCTTTTTGGTTGTGCAGGTGTCTTTCCAGAGACAACTACGACAAATAGTCCTAAGACCTGTGAAGTTCACTTTTCATTTTCAGGCAAATCAGATATTCTAGTAGACTGTCTCTTTTTCTCTTCACCCTTTGGGCTATACAGAATCTCAAAAATTTATAAAGTCCCCCCCCATCTCTTATCGCCATACTTCAGTTATTTTTTTATTTTAGAGGGAAGGAGGGAAGGAGAGAGGGGGGGAGAGAGAGAGAGAGAGAGAGAAACATCGATGTAAGAGAGAAGCATTGACTGGCTGCCTCCCGAACACACCCTGACCAGGATCAAACCTGCAACCAGGGCATGTGCCCTGACCGAGAATCAAAAAATATGGGATGATGCTCCAACCAACTGAGCCACACAGGCCAGGGCAATTATTTTATTTGGAATTCTCAGCAGTGTTATTTGAGAGTTATTCTGTTCTTTGGAAATTCATAAAAGGTTGAGTGGAAAGGATCACTGACAGCTGTCCTTGCTTAGATGCTGCATTGCTGGGATGAATGCGGAACCATCTCTGATTTTCATTGAATTGTACAGAATTTCAAACACAACACAAACTTTTGGTTTGAAGTCAGTCTAGTCAGTCTTAGATTCCAGTAAAGATTTTATAAGTTTTGCCCTGGCTGGTTTGGCTCAGCAGTTAGAGCGTTGGCCTGTGGACTGATGAGTCACAGGTTCGATTCCAATCGTACCTCAGTTGCGATTCATCCCCGGCCCTGGTTGGGGTTGTGCGGGAGGCAACCAGTCTATGTGTCCCTCTCACATTGATGTTTCTTTCTCTCAGCCTCTCTCTCTCTCTCTCTCTCTCTCTCTCTCTCTCTCTGTCCCTTCCACTCTATCTGAACAAAAATGGAAAGAATATCCTTGAGTGAGGAATAAAAAAATTTTTTTGTATGTTTCCTCATTTTACTTGCATGCATGATGTATATGTGTATATGTGTCCTTTTTCATCAGAATCACTAATAGCTGCGGGGTGTTGATGACATTACTATCTTTGCTGCTAGCAGCATCTTGAACTCTGAATCACTGCCAACAGTCTAATCATAGTGATGTGAGCCAGTAGGGTGCAGGGTTTCTAACTGCCTTAAACACAGTGTTTTTAAAAAGTCGTGCATTTGCATATGATGTAAGAAAGTGATTCAGTTTCATTCTTTCACATGTATCTATCCAGTTTTCCCAACACCATTTATTGAAGAGACTGTCTTTACCCCATTGTATATTCTTGCCTCCTTTTTATAGGTTAATTGACCCTGTAGGCATGAGTTTATTTCTGGGCTCTCTATTCGTTGATCTATATGTCTGTTTTTATGCCAGTGCCATGCTGTTTTGCTTACTATCATCTTGCAGTATAGTTTGATATCAGGTAGGGTGGTACCTCCAACTTTGTTCTTCTTTTTTAAGATTGCCTTAGCTATTCGGGGTCTTTTGTGGTTCCATATACATTTTAGTATTATTTGTTCTAGTTCTGTGAAAAAGTCGGTGGGCACTTGCAAGATGAATTGATTCAGTTGCCTGGAGGGCACTCTGAGAGGGAGGTGATACTTAAGCTTAGGATGAGTAGGAACTTGACAAGTAGGTAAAAGCAAACAAGGCAGGAGACAAAATCTGAGAGATGTCATCGTCAACCGTAAAGTCTAGATTTTGCACTCTACGACAGAGGTTCTCCAAGTGCAGTCTTTTCACCCTCACCTGGAAACTCGTTAGAAATGCAGATCGTTAGCCCCCACCTCAGAGTTTCTGAGACAAACTCTAGGATTGGAGCTCCATAACTCGTGCCTTAACGTGTCCTCCAAATGAGTCTGATGCATGCTTAAGTGAGAACCACTACTCTTGGTGATGTGGAGCCATGAATACGTTTGCGTGGGGAAGTGGCTGGATCAGCTCTAGACTTTCTGAAAGATATCCCTGGCCATGAAGCAGGGGGTACATCAGAACTGGGAGAGAAAGTGAAGGTGGGTGGAGACTGTGAGACCAGTTAGGAAGCTATTGAGAGCATCCGTGGAAGCTGTGACATGTAACTGGGGATCCAGAGGGAGGATCTTGCATTTGCTCTAATAAAATTCAGAAACCTGTTCTGGCCGGTATGGTTCAGTGGTTAGAGTGTCCCCCTACCTTTGCCCACCCCCTGCACCAAAGGGTTTCGGGTCCGATTCCCAGTCAAGGGTACATACCTGGGTTGCAGGTTCCATCCCTGGCCCCTGGGAAGCAACCAGTCAATGTGTCTCTCCCACATAGATGTTTCTCTCTCTCTCTCTCTCTCTCTCTCTTTCTCTCTCTCTCTCTCTCTCAAAATCAATAAATTAAAAAATAATTTTTTTTAAGCCTCTGGCTGTTCTGACTAGCACTGTAGCTTTAGGAAAGTTCCTGGCTCTCAGAGTCACTAGGATGCAACCAGCTTGGATGCAGAACCATTGTAAACAGGCCTGAGTTTTCTCTTCCTGCAAATGACCAGAAGGAACTCTCCATGAGCCACAGGTGAGGGCGGGGAGAAAGTGTGGCAGGAGGAGGGACCCGGGGAAGGGCTGATGCTGAAGTTTGACTCCAGAGGCCGTCTTCTGGCAGAATTCTCTCTTCTTATGGGACAGTCTTCTCAGTTAATGCCTTCATCTGATCTGATGAGACCTACCCACCTTATGAAGAGTAATCTGCTCTCTCAAAGTCTACTGATTTAAATATTAATCTTGTCTGAAAAATATCTTCACAGAAATATCTAAAGTAATGTTTCACCAAATATCTGGCTACTGTGGCCTAGCCAAGTTGACACATAATATTAACCATCATAATGTTCTTTTTTATTTTATTTTATTATTATTTTTTTTAATCCTCACCCAAGGATATTTTTCCATTGATTATTAGATAGAGTGGAAGGCAGGGAGAGAGAGAGGAACATCAATGCAAGAGAGACACATTGATTTGTTGCCTCCTGCGTCACCCTGATCCGGGCCGGGAAGAACCACAGCCGAGGTCTGTGCCCTTGACCAGAATCAAACCTGTGAACCTTCGGTCTGCAGGCCAATGCTCTAACTGCTGAGTCAAACTGGCCAGTACATAATGTTGTTTTTTAATCCTCACCCAAGAATATTTTTCTTCAGATAGAGTGGGAGGGAGAGAGAGGAAGAGAGAGAGAGAGAGAGAGAGAGAGAGAGAGAGATCGATATGAGAGAGATACATCAACCGGTTGCCTCCTGCACCATGCTGACCAGGGCCCAGGACGAACCACAACTGAGGTACATGCCCTTGATTGGAATTGAACCCGCGACTCTTTGGTCCAAGGGCCAACACTCTAACTGCTGAGCCAAACCAGCCAGGGCATAATGTTCTTTTTTAATAGAAAAAACCTGTTCTTCCTCCCAACCCCTCCTCCTCTTTTCTTCCTTCACTCCTTCTTTTTCTTTCTACAGATATTTCCTGAGAGCCCTCTAGATTCCTGATCCTAGAAGCCTGCTGATGAAGCTGGGCGGTCTCCTTGGTAACCGTCTCTAACCCAATGGAATACAAAGTGCCTCCAGAAGCCGACTATCTTCTTTAAAGGGATCATATATCGCTTTCCAATTTTAAACCTGAACTTATAAGAACACAATTTTACTATCTCTTTTAAATAGAAAGATAACTGTTTTAAAAAGAGCTTATTGGCTGATACTGTTGTTTAGCTGGTGGATGTACTAATTTAGATGCTTCTGATTTAAAATGTCATGATTTGGGGGTTGGCCGGTGTGCTAAGTGGTTAGAGCATCAGCCCACGCATGGAAGGGTCTTGGGTTCAATTCCTGGTCAAGGGCACATATCTGGGTTGCAGGTTCCATCCCTGGCCTCAGTCAGGGTGTGTGCTGGAGACAACCGATTGATGTGTCTCTCTCACATCAGTGTTTCTCTCTCTCCTTCCCCCTATCACAGTCCCTTCCACTCTCTTTAAAAATCAATGGAAAGAATATCCTTTGTGAGGATTAACCAAAAAAAATTTAAGTCATGATTTGGTCAAAGATTAGCCCAGAGATTACTCTTGTATTATAGGGTTTGGCATGGAAATAGGGTTTGGTTTTAAAATATTTCAGAGGGAAACATTAAACCAACTTTAGAAATACACTGTTTTCAAATCACGGAGGTGACTGAATAATTAATGAAACATGTAAGTTACACTACACTTAAAAATAGATTTATTAAAGCAGGTCCAAAGACTATTTTTAAAAACAAACTTCAAAAAACATTGTAAATCTACTCTGAATTAATATAACGCTCATAAACTTATTTATTATGAGGGTTGCTTTTCTAGCAATGAGACTGCTCCTCAAACCAGTACTGGAGGAGACTGTTGAAGCTCACCCCTATGAGTTGTGTGCCCAGCCTGGCATGTTGCCATGCTGCCAACCTCATGTCTGTCTTTCCGAAGCACTGAAAGGGACAAGCCTCCCTCCGTGGTTTCCCTCCACCCTGGCTGCAGCTGCAGCGATGCTGGCGATGCCCTCCACAGCATCAAAGGTTGCCCACCAAGTCCAATCACCTTCTGATCTTCCGTGTTTCCTCACCCATTTCCGGGAAGGTGCCTCAGGCTGTTATAAAACTGACATTTAAGATCCCTTATGATAATGTTCCCTTGAAATCAGGTCCAGCCTTATCACATGTACACCTTTGCCAGTCACGAATGGGTCAAAACTATGAACCAGAACACAAAATAAGTGTGGAAAAGAGGACATCACAAGTCAAAACACACTTTACAAAACCCATTTAGGCAGCACAGCAAAACGCTGATCGGTTGAGAGCACAGTAGACCCTTGAACAAGGCAGAGGTTGGGGCACCCACCTTGGTGCAGTTGAAAATCTGCATATAACTTTTGACTCCCCCCCCAACTTAGCTAATAGCCTACTGTTGAACAAAAGCCTTACTGATAGCATAAGTGGTTGATTAACACATGTTTTGGGTACGTATTACATACTGTATTCTTACAATGAAGTAAGTTGAAGAAAAGAAAATGTTATTAAAACTGTAAGGAAGAGAAAATACATTTAAGTATTTTTTTTAAAAAATCCACACCTAAGTGGACCATGGAGTTCAAACCCATGGACTTCAAACCACACTCAAGGGTCTGTCGTATGTGCTTCATGGTACAGGAATGCTCACTGGACAGGAGCCCACAGCACAGGCTGTCGCGTCCTCTCGCGCCAGCTGAGAGCACGAGATCTCTTCAGAGATGAAGAAAACGGACATTGCAGTAGACTCTGATGGAGTGTGTGGAAATGTAGATTTTTTCCTTTAAAATTATGAATATGAAATAATTTCAGAGATATGAAATTAGTGCTGCATGGGACAGTACTAAATGTAACGTGTGTACTTGAAAAATTATTTGATTTTAAAATATATCATCTTTAATGCAGACTTCTCGTGATTTTAGACCTACTGTTTCCCCTGTGCCAAATTAGGTCAGTAACTACAAAATAAGGCAGTGCCTGTTTTTGAACAGGAACAAGTTAACCATGTGTGCTGGATTTTCTCATCTCGTGGGGTATGTTTGTCATGCTGGTATGGTGTACTTAGTAATTCCTAGTGACTCGTGGCATGGCCACCTGCTTTTATAAATAAAGTTTTATTGTAACACAGCACACTCATTCTTTATTTATTTATTTATTTATTTTTTATCCTCACCCGAGGATATTTTTCCATTTTTTTGTACAGATAGAGTGGGAGGGAGAGAGAGGAAGGAAGAGAGAGAGAGAAACATCGATGTGAAAGGGACACATCGAGTGGCTGCCACCCGCACGACCAACCAGGGCCGGGGACAAACTGCAACCGAGGTACATGCCCTTAGCGGAAACCGAACCCGGGTCTCTCAGGACCGCAGGTCGACGCTCTAACCGCTGAGCCAAACCGGCCAGGGCAGCACACTCATTCTTTTAGGTCTTGGCTGTGCCTGCTTTTGTATAAAAACAGAGCCAAATAGTTGTGACAGAGAACATTTAGCTCTCAAAACCTAAAATATGTACTATCTGTGCCAATAGAGAAACGTCTGTAACCCCTGCTGTAGACACTGGTAACATTTTTGTCCTTTTAGACAGATAGAGGGGATATTATAGACTCCGAGGACGAATTAACATAGATTACTTACTTCTATTTCTGTGCACCTTCAGAACGAAACGATACCATCATCCGCATGAAATGTGCTGAGGAAGAAGTTGCCTGGAGCAGAGCTGTTCTCTGGACTGTGCTCCCACTCCAGCGATTTCAGATGTGCCAGGAGCCACACCAAAAAGGCAAAAAGAAACAGGTAGAATTCTTTTCAGTAATATATTTTATTGAGCCCAATATATCTAAAGTTGTATCATTTCAACACGTAATCAACAGACAAAACCAGTAATGGCATGTTTTTCATCCTTTTTGTTCTAAGCCTTCGTGATGCAGTTGTATGTTACAGTAACAGCTCTCCCACGTCCAGACGAGCCGCTTTCCCAGTGCTGCTCGCCCCGCGGGTGCTGGCTGCCGCACTGGACGGCGGGGGCCTGCACGCAAGGGGAAGCAGATGGCCTTTACGTTCTTCTTGTTTTCATGTGTTCATTCAGCTTCCTTCAACTTTAAACATTACTTCAGTCTTACAAAGGTAAAGACAGAGACTCTGTTCTGAAATACTTTAATTCTTACTTGACTAGGTACATGCTTATGTAGTTATTTTCCGCTTTTCTGAGTATCAAAAGGTGCAGTGATGGTGGACATTAGGAAAAGCCTACTGGGTTTCTGGAGGGACTGTCACTTACCAGAGCACACCAAGAGCATGACCAGGACTACCAAAGAAGATAGGAGATTTCACTCTTAAAACACCTGGTATACTCTTACCTTTTTTTTTTTTTTTATCCTCACCTTAGGACATTTTTCCATTTTTTTATTCAGATAGAATGGAAGGGAGAGAGAGGAAGAGAGAGAGAGAGAGAAATATCGATGTGAAAGGGACACATCGAGTGGCTGCCACCCGCACAACCCAAGCAGAGCCGGGGACCAGCTGCAACCAAGATACATGCCCTTAGTGGGAACCGAACCTGGGTCTCTCAGGACCGCAGGTCGACGCTCTAACCGCTGAGCCAAACCAGCCTGGGCCCTTTTTTCTTTTTAACCAGAAAGAGTCAGCGGCCACTAGCTGGTAGTTCTCCTAGCACAGCCCTGGTATATGGATGCACCAATCTAAACTGGACTGTAAGCTCAGGAGACCAACAGTCCTGGAAGTCTCAATAGAGTCACAGGCCACGTGGAGACATTTTGATCAATGACTGCACATATGATGGTAGAAGACCCATGCGGCCCAGGTGTGCCGTGGGCTGCGCTGTCTGGTTTACCATGCGGCCCAGGTGTGCAGTGGGCTGCGCTGTCTGGTTTACCATACGGCCCAGGTGTGCAGTGGGCTGCACTGTCCGTTTGACCATGTGGCCCAGGTGTGCAGTGGGCTGCGCTGTCTGGTTTACCATACGGCCCAGGTGTGCAGTGGGCTGCACTGTCTGGTTTACCATACGGCCCAGGTGTGCAGTGGGCTGCGCTGTCCGTTTGACCATGAGGCCCAGGTGTGCAGTGGGCTGCGCTGTCCGTTTGACCATGAGGCCCAGGTGTGCAGTGGGCTGCGCTGTCCGTTTGACCATGTGGCCCAGGTGTGCAGTGGGCTGCGCTGTCTGGTTTACCATACGGCCCAGGTGTGCAGTGGGCTGCGCTGTCTGGTTTACCATACGGCCCAGGTGAGCAGTGGGCTGCGCTGTCTGGTTTACCATATGGCCCAGGTGTGCAGTGGGCTGCGCTGTCTGGTTTACCATGCGGCCCAGGTGTGCAGTGGGCTGCACTGTCTGGTTTACCATGCGGCCCAGGTGTGCAGTGGGCTGCGCTGTCTGGTTTACCATGCGGCCCAGGTGTGCAGTGGGCTGCACTGTCTGGTTTACCATGCGGCCCAGGTGTGCAGTGGGCTGCACTGTCTGTTTGACCATGCGGCCCAGGTGTGCAGTGGGCTGCGCTGTCTGTTTGACCATGCGGCCCAGGTGTGCAGTGGGCTGCGCTGTCCGTTTGACCACGCAGCCCAGGTGTGCAGTGGGCTGCGCTGTCCGTTTGACCATGAGGCCCAGGTGTGCAGTGGGCTGCGCCGTCCGTTTGACCATGAGGCCCAGGTGTGCAGTGGGCTGCGCTGTCCGTTTGACCATGCAGCCCGGGTGTGCAGTGGGCTGCGCTGTCCGTTTGACCATGCAGCCCAGGTGTGCAGTGGGCTGCGCTGTCCGTTTGACCATGAGGCCCAGGTGTGCAGTGGGCTGCGCTGTCCGTTTGACCATGAGGCCCAGGTGTGCAGTGGGCTGCACTGTTTGGTTTGTGGAAGTGCACTCTGTGTTGTTTGTACAACGACGGAATCTCCTAATGACATGTTTCTCAGAACACATCCATCACTAAGTGGCATCTGACTATATAACATTTCTTCTTCCTTCATTTTCTTTCCTCTTCTGATTTCTTCTAAAGAGCTGTCCCCTGCCCTGGCTGGGTTTCTCAGTGGTTAGAGCATTGTCCCGTAGACCAATGAGTCGCGGGTTCGATTTCAGTCAAGGACATGGACCTCGGTTGCGGTTTGTTACTGGCCCTGGTCAGGTCGTGGGGGAGGCAACCAGTCGATGTGGCTCTATTATGTTGATGTTTCTCTCTGTGTCTCTCTCTGCCCCCCTCTCTCCCTCCCTCCCACTCTATCTGATAATAAGTAGAAAAATATTCTTGGATGAGGAATAAAAATAAGTAAATAAAGAGCTGTCCCCCTTCCATTTAGTTTCAGTCAAATGTACCTGCAATGCCCTGGCCGGTTTGGCTCAGCGGTTAGAGCGTCGGCCTGCGGTCCTGAGAGACCCGGGTTCGGTTCCCGCTAAGGGCATGTACCTCGGTTGCAGTTTGTCCCCGGCCCTGGTCGGTTGTGCGGGTGGCAGCCACTCGATGTGTCCCTTTCACATCGATGTTTCTCTCTCTCTCTCTGTTCCTCTCTCTCCCCCCACTCTACCTGAACAAAAAATGGAAAAATGTCCTCGGGTGAGGATAAAAAAATAAAATAAAATGTACCTGCAAGTACGTGGAGTTATATAGATCATTAGTTACTATGCCATGCATCATGACATTTCCTGTTGATCAGTTTGGTCAGTCTTTCACCTTTCTAACAATCTGGTTGAAAATGGCTCTCTCATTTAATTTGTAAAAAGGTGTTCAGAAAAGAGAGATTCTGACTATATCAGGAGCTGGGTTAAGAAATGGAGAAAGTGGGTGGGAGTGGGGAGGAGGAGGTCAACGTGGGGAAAAGAGGGGACATCTGTAATACTTTTAAAAAGTGTTTTTATTGATTTTTTTAGACAGAGAGGAAGAGAGAGAGATAGAAACATCGATTGGCCACCTCCTGCATGCCCCTTACTGGGAATTGAGCCCGCAACCCCGGGCATGTGCCCTGACCGGGAATCGAACCAGGACCTCTCAGTCCATGGGACAGTGCTCAATCCACTGAGCCGCACTGGCTGGGCTGTAATACTTTCAAAAATAAAGATTAAAAAAAAAAGAAATGGAGAAAGTTTTCATTGAAACGTTGATTTTGTTTTCTCTGTTTGTGTGTGTATCATCATATTAAAAGTATACTTGTGTTAAATACTCTTTAGTCACCTTAAACTTTGTATTTTATATAATCCACCCCCAAGTGGCCAAGAAATACCATCCTCTTCAAATTCAGACACAAAATACTTGCATATTCCACATGCAGATATTGGGTAGGGGTGGCTGGTCTTTCTAGCAGACTGTGATCCCGGTGCCAAAGAGAGAAGTTTAGCATGAACCAGGCCTCTCTTGGTTTACTGTAGGCAGAATGCAGGAGAGAGATGGTGATTTTTTTTGGCATGCATATTTCCATTACCTCTGTCTTGCCCGTGAAAGATATCATTAATCAACCATTACATTCCTTCCTGCTGAGCACAAATGCGAGCTCAGAAACTTTCTAAATGTAACTCCCCAGGAAGGCACTATCGAGTGATAGGAGTTGGCACACAAGATAAGACCTGCTTAACATCCCTGGTATACAAAGTAGGGTTTAGCATCCAAGACAGTGGTTAAAAGATAAGAAGCTGTTTATGCTCTACAATAAAATATCCTGTATGGCCACCTGAAAATAGCATTAAGAAGCTCTGAAGGCCCTGGCCAGTGTTGCTAAGTGGTTAGAGCATCAGCCCATGCATGGAAGGATCTCGGGTTCGATTCCCAATCAAGGGCACATATCTAGGTTGCAGGTTTGATCCCCAGCCCAGTCAGGGCACCTGTGGGAGGCAACCAATCAATGTGTCTCTCTCACATCGATGTTTCTCTCTCTCTCTCTCCCTCTCCTTTCCTCCTTTGCACTCTCTCTAAAAAAAAAAAAAATCAATGGAAAAAATATCCTTGGGTGAGGATTAACAACAAAGAAAAGTTCTGAAGGGCGGGGGTAAAGATGTATTTGTCATGAGGCAGGTAAAGAATGGGCAGCATTAAAACCAGATGAAGGCTGTTAAATCATTTACAAAATTTTTTTTATTAAATGTTTATGGAACAATCACCAAGAGTGAAAACATCTGGGCTTTTAGGAGTTTTCTTCCCATTTTTGTGTTCTAAACATTTTACCAGAAGTTTCCATTTTCAAATTTCTTCTTATACTTTAAACTACAGAATTTTAAAATAATGGCATCTACTTTGAATAAAGTCACCTCTTCCCCATCCTCTCCATTCACGAGCAATTGATGTCTCTCTCATGAATAAGTTTAACAAATCTATTTATACACCAATTTGTTCCCGGCATAGGTAACCCTTCTAGGCATTGTGCTCATTGCTATTGCTTTGTTTTGCTTGGTTCTTGTTTTTTAATTACATAGGACATCTAAATTAATATTGGCCCTGCTATTCTGAAGTTCATTTACTGTTTATTGACTTTTCAGTGTTATGAGCAAAATAACATTTATTTTCCTATCAACGTCGCTATTCATATAATGCGACTCACTTAAGGTCTTCTTTCCTTGAGTATATTGCTCCACCTTTGTTTCGTTGTTGTTGTTGGGCTTTTTTGTTTGCTTGGTTTTGAACAAAGAATCCATTCTACGAAGTAGACAGAACACAGTATTAGCTGCCATTCTTATTCATTTTAAAGGAAACAATGCCTTTTTGCAGCAATAACTCATCTACCCAGAGGTCATTTTTCCAATAATGTCAGTCACAGAGAACACAGCTCAAAGAAAAAGGCCTCTGAGAAGTTAAAATGAATGCCACAGATCTCGCTCGCTAAGCCCGTGCATTGCATTTGCACCTTCTCACTCTGTCACTCAGCAACTGTCTTTCCCCATCTTACATGCGGTCGTAATAAACCTGGTTACCGAGTTTCTTGGCCTATAGAAGATTAAAAACCACTAATTAGAAGGAGAGGAAGAGGCATGATGGCTGGCGACAAAGGAGTAGATGGAAAAAGAACCAGACTCAAGGATTCAAAAATCACAGCAGACAGGGGCCATCTTATGTCTGGTCAAATAGTGCTACATACTGTCGTCATCTCCACGGCCCTGGAAGTCGTGCTCCTAACGACGTCGTTGAGTCATTGAATGTATTTCATGTTTAATACTTTCTGTTTAAGAAGAGGTTCATAGTCTGGCTGGTGTGGCTCGGTGGTTGAGCATCGACCCATGAATCAAGAGGTCGCCAGTTCGATTCCTGGTGAGGGCACATGCCCAGGTTGTGGGCCTGATCCCCAGTGGGGGGCATGCGGGAGGCGGCCAATTGATGTTCTCTCTCATCGATGCTTCTATCTCTCTCTCCCTCTCACTTCCTCTCTCTCCAAACTCAGTAAAGAAAAACATGTTTAAATGAAGAAGTGGGTATATAATTTACTGCAGGAGACTCCTGGGTAACAGGTAATGTGGTAAAAAGGAAAGAGAACAGGGTTTGGAGCAAAGCAGATCTTTGGCTTCCTACCGTTCTCTACTCCCTATGGAGTCTGACATCTCTTAGCCTTGTTTCCTTTATCTATAAAATAGAGAAAATAAGTAATGATGCTATTGAGAAAGTACCTACCTGAATAAAGGTGGGCACTGGAATCCACCAGTCTAAAGTGTCAAGTGTAAAGGCCTGAGTAGAGAGAAAACAAGAGTCAAGTGGGCAGGGCGTGACAAAGGAAAGGTCGGATCAAGTGGTGGGGGGTGGGGGGGGATGTTAGGCTTTGAGAGGGTTTTTAAAGGCCACAGTACACAAGAGAAGGGAGTGGGGTCCTGAAACCTACCTTGTGGACCGGGAGAGAACTATGAAGGACAGTAGCCTGTTTGGGAATGTATTCGGACAATAATTTAGTTGAGCTCCACACATGGTGTGGAGAAACCAGGTGCCTGCCTTGGGCTCCGTGTTTAAATTGGGAGAAGGGACTACAGGAAGCATTTCACCTCATTTCCTTTTTCTGAGTATTATTTAAATTTTTTATTTTTATTTTCAAAATAGACTCTTTGAGAGTTTAAAGTTCACAGCAAAAGGGAGAGGAGAGTACGGAGATTTCCCGGATACCCTCTGCCTGCACACCTGCCCAGCCTCCCGTGACATCCCCCACCAGAGCTGAGCACCTGTCACAGTGAACGGACCTGCATCAACACGGCACTGTGGCTCCCAGTCTGTACTTTACGTTAGTATCACTCTTGACGATGTGCATTCTCTGGTTTGGCAAACGCATCATGAATGACAAGCCTTCATCATTATGTATCCTGCAGAGTCATTTCACTGCCCTAAAAATCCTCGATGCTCCACCTATTCTTCCCTCCCGCACCCCAAACCCTGCCAACCACTGATCTTTTTACTGCCTCTTCCAGAATGTCATATAGTTAGAATCATACAGTCTGTAGCTTCTTCAGACTGGCTTCTTTCACTCACGAATATGCATTTAAGTTTCCTCCGTGTCTTTTCGTGGCTTTATAGCTCGTTTCTTTCTAGCACTGAATATCCTTGGTCTGAGTGCACCACAGTCTATTTCTCCATTCACCTACTGATGGACATCTTGGTTACTTCCAGTTTTTGGTAATTATGAATAAAGCTGCTATAAACATCCATGTGCGGTTTTTTGTGTGTGGACATAAGTTTTTAACTCCGTTGGGTAAATACCAAGGAGCGCAATTGCTGGATCGTATGGTAGGAGCATGTTTAGTTTTGTAAGAAACTGCCAAACTCTCTTCCAAAGTGGCTGTACCATTTGCACTCCCACCAACAGTGAGTGAGAATTTCTGTTGTCTCACAGTCTCGGCAGCGTTTGGTATCGTCAGTGTTGTAGATGTTGGCCATTCTAACAGGTGCGTAGTAGTGTCTCGTTGCTGTTTTAATTTGCATGAAGTGAGCCAGCCTGTGGAATGATTTTTTTTATAATCCTCACCCGAGGATGTTTTTCTATTTATCTTCAGACAGAGTGGGAGGGAGGGGGAGAGAGAGAGAGAAACATCGACATGAAAGGGACACACTCACTGGTTGCCTCCCGCAAAATCCCAACCGGGGCCGGGAACAAACCACAACCGAGGTACGTGCCCTTGACCGGAATCGAACCTACGACTCTTTGGTCCATGGAGCGATGCTCCAACTGCTGAGCCAAATCGACCAGGGCCAGCCTGTGGAATTTTTAAGTGAAGTGCAGTCCCTCTTTCCATCTTCAAATCACATGACATTCTTCACTGCACTATAAGAATGTCTTTTTATTGATTCATTCATTCATTTGGTTTTTAATAAATTTAATGTGCCTGCTACATACCAGGTACTGTGCTATTGGCTTGTATGCAATAGTAGAGTAACTGGTTGTTTAAAATAATAACCATATCAGGAGTGTTTCCTATTTTACCATTACCCAAATCCTGACAAATATGAAAGCTCCCTACTATAACACTTGGTACGTGTCAAATTCGAGTTGACATTAAACCGAGTCAACATTTAGTGGTGACCGAGGGAATCAGGGTTATTGTTGAGTTTAATGTTTCCCCAAATATAAAGAATGAGCTGAACTAAGGAAGATAGGGGAAGAGAGGACTTGGTCTTAAATGGGCAATCAGCAAGCAAAAGACTTCTCTTCCCCTCATCTGTTGTCAGTCATTAGTGTGGCAATCAGCCCCTGCAGATTGGTTTTAGATCTGCAGGTGAGAAAGTCCTTTTTACTAAGAGGGTACAACCCCTGGTTTTGACAAGTGGTCTCTTGTTTACCAGCCTACTATTAGAGCAAGGCTTCACATTAAGGCTAGTCTATCATACCTTAGTAATCACAAGAATGCAAAAAAAAAAAAAAAAATCCATCATTTATATTTTCATCAAAGCATTAATCTGAGATCATGCTTAAAAGGTGGGTTTATGTTATAGTTACTAGAGAAGATGATTTTATTTTAAAATGGTGCTTCCTACTTTAAAAACTGAATAAAATACCAAAGAAAAGGTACTTTAATTTGGGACATAAAGAAAGAGGGTCTGCCTTGCCGCCGGTGTGGCTCAGTGGTTGAGCATTGACCCATGCACCAAGAGGTCACTGGTTCGATTCCTGGTCGGGGCACATGCCCAGGTTGTGGGCCCAATCCCCAGTGGGGATCATGCAGGAGGTGGCCAATCGATGTTCTCTCTCATCGATGTTTCTATCTCTCTCCCTCTCCCTTCCTCTCTCTCTACAATGAATAAAGAAAAAAAAGAAAGAGGGTCAAAGTGGCATGGTTTTCCAAGTGGCTGGTCACAGCTCTGTCCAAGAATAGAAAAAAAAAGTTAGTCTCACATTGTCTTAAAATTTATTTTCTTTTTATTGATTTTTGCCCTGGCAAGTCTTGGAATTACGATTTCAGAGACCCTAGGGAGTCTCAGGCAATCACCTGCTTCATTTTGCTGATCAGGAATTAAAGTTCCCAGAGGTTAAATGATGCTCCGCTGTCAGTTGTATTGGTGGCAGAGAGTGCTGGGCCCGGACGGGCTCAGCGGAAAGGCACAGCTGTTGCTTCCTTCTCAGAAAAGACTCTCAGGCAGAACAACATCTGGAGCACAATATCTGGAATATCTTACGTAGCTATTGGGAATTTCACAAACAAGACAGAGGTACGTTCTTCTTTTTTTAAATGCTATATATATTTTTAAATCTTCATCTAAGGATATTTTTCCATTGATTTTTCTAGTCAGAGTGGAAGGAAAGGAGAGAGAGAGAGAGAAAGAGAGAGAGAGAGAGAGAGAGAGAGAGAGAGAGAGAAAGAAACATCAATGTGAGAGAGACACATCGATTGGTTGCCTCCCACATGACCCCCACAGTTGGCCTGGGATCGAACTGGCAACCCAGGTACATGTCCTTGATTGGAATCGAACCCAAGACCCTGTGGTCCACAGGCTGATGCTCTAACCACTGAGCAAATCGGCCAGGGCAGACAGAGGTACTTTCATGAAAGGAATTATTGATCAGTCATTGCCACCTCATTTTATCTGCAGTACCTAGATTAGCTTTTTTCTGCCAAATTGGCTAGCAGTTAACGCCAGTTTCAACCTTTGCTTGTTTCACTTGGCTGGAAGTGTGCCACCAGGAAAGGCAGGGCTGCCCCTTTGAATCTCCCCTCTCCCTCTGTACCACTCTCCTTTAGCAGCAGGACACGCACTTGCTGTTTATCTAATAACATTGTAAATGCGTGTGTGCGTGCATGTGTGCGTGTAAAGCCCAGGGGTCTAAGGAATTTTACTGCCTGGTTTAACAACTCAGTAAAAGGGATTTTACATTACAACCTTTTTCTTTCTTTTTTTTCCCCTTCTGTATGATGAAGAAACGATGGGTCTTTTAATTTATGGCCTTCTCTTAAAAAGAAGGTTGCATCAGCTACAGTAAATTCTGGATAAAAATGTTTCTGCTAATTCATTTTTCACTGAGCCAACCAGTCTGCCAACAAGCTGCTTCTTTATTTGAATTCAAATTGATAGTGAAATATTTTAAAGCAATATATTTGTGACTTCTTTTCTTTTTTTTAAAAACGTGTTTGATCATTTAAAATCCAATATTGCACAGAACGTAATTATCTCTTTCAATAAATATTTGCCATGACTTTGGAGCTGTACTATTTTAGAAACAGAAGGTAAACAAAAACACGCTGAAACAAGAAAGAAAATTTAAGATTTTGATGGACTATATGACTATGAAGGCCAAGAAATATAGACTCTCATCGAGTCCCAAGGCTTCAAACGGCATCCACTAGTAATGATTTCCAAATCAGCTACTCTCTCTGGACTGCTGGGGGCGTGCACCCAAGTATGCATCTGCTATCTCCATTTGATGGTCAGTAGGCATTTCTGGTGTAACGCGACCTAGCACAATTTCCAGTTCACCCCACTGGTCTCCAAAGCAGCTTTGTTTTTGTTTTCTGCTCAGTGGGATGGCTCTACTGTCCATCTACTCGCTTAAGCCAGAAATCTAGGGGTCATCCTCAATTTCTCTTGCTCCTTCCCCCTAATGTCTAGCTATAACTTCACAAGTTACCCCGAGCCTTTCCACTTTCATTCCCTCCTCCAAGCCCCCGCCGTCCCTCTCCTGGGCCACCACAATTACAGCCCGGCGTGTTTCTTAGTTCCCGACCTGCCTCTCTGCAGTGCTTTCCACCCAAACGCTGACGTGAGCTTTTAACAATATGAATCAGACCCGGTTCCTCTCCTGCTTAAAACTCTTCAGTGGCTTCTTATCACACCAGGGGTAAACCTGAGCTCCACACTCCGGCTTGTAAGACGAAAAGACCTGGTCCTGTCTCGTCCGTTGCCTCATTTCTCTCACGTTCCACGTCCCCCCTTCACTCCAGCGACTCTGACCTCTCCTTTCCTTCAGCGGGCCTGGATTAGTCAGGTCCTCCGGAGAGGACCAGCAGTATATTTATATTTATATTTATATTTATATTTATATCCATAAGGAGACTCACGATCAAGAAGCGGCTCACGTGCGTATGGAGGGTTACAAGTGCCGCAGGCGCCGTCTGTGCGCTGGAGACCCAGGGGACCAGTGGTGTGGGTTGCTGTCTGGGCCTCAAGGCCTGAGAACCAGGAGAGCTGGTGGTGTAAATCCCGGTCTGAGCGCAAGAGACCAACGGCCCGGCTCAAGTGGTGGAACAGAAAGAGTCCTCTCTTCTTCTACCTTTTTGTTCTATTTGGGCCCTTAATGGATGGGTGATGCCCACCCACACTGGGGAGGGCAATGGGCTTTATTCAATCTACCGATTCAAATGCTAACACCCTCACAGACACACCACCCAGAAATAATGTTTTAACCAAGTATCTGGGTAACCAATACACCATGACCCAGTCAACTTGACCCAGAAATGTAACCATCACACATGCCTTCCCAGTTCCTTGCTAGGGTCCCGTGTTGGCCTTCTCTCCTTCCTCAAAGGTGTTTCCCATCACTGCGTGGCTACTTCCTCCTTGTCGACGATTGCCCTGAGAGCCCACTTCCACTGAGGACCCTTCCCTCGCCATCCACTGGAGAGTAGCCACCTAAGTCCCATCTACTTGTTCTAACTTCTGGATTAAGGCTGAGGCAGGAGGAGGGGGAGAACATTTTGGTGATTTCACAGGATCTTTTTTTTTTAATTTTTTTAAACTGATTTTAGAGAGAGAGAGAAACATCGATGAGAGAGAACATCAATTGGATGCCCCCCACTGGAGATCAGGCCCACAACCTGGGCATGTGCCCTGACTGGGAATCGAACCGGCGACCTCTTGGTGCATGGTCAAGGCTCAACCAGTGAGCCACACTGGCCAGGCTCACAGGATCTTTTTAACCCAAGGACTATGAACGCCACAATTCCCCTGAAATAGTTGCCATATTTAATGTCTTTGTGTATGCACACGTTTGCCTCAAATTCTCAAAAAAGTGTGAGACCCACACATGTTTAAGAGACACTCAAAACAGATCCAGAGGCCCACTCATCAGTGCCCCCTCTCACTTTGCTCCACATCTTCCTTTTTATCTAGAACATTAGCATTTCCATGCTCTCAGGCATCACAGGTCGTTTCCCTCTGGATGCCCCCTCTTGCGTCCAGGCAGAGAAAAGTGCCCGTCTTCACTTTGGACAACCACCACCACCGAGTTCAATCCTAACCATTCGGCGGCAATTACGAGAAGACACGCACCGCTACGCTCCTGACAGGCTTCTGCGATCCAGTTGTATTATTCAGCTCCTACTAAAATGCTAATCCCCTGGGAGGGAAAAAAAAACAGATCTGTATGAGTTCTTTAGCACCAACAAACATCTGAAAGGAAACGTGAGTTAAAACCACATCATTTCAGAGTTACGGTAGGAGCAGGGAAGCCTCGTGGCCTCCGAGAAGGCGGGGGTAAGTAGCTTATACAAAGTAGGGTGAGCTGAATCGGAAAGGGGGACGGTGGGGAGGCACATGCTCCTAAATCCGCGAGCTTTGTGACAAAAGAATAAGCCACCAACAAGAGTTGAGACTGGGATTTTCTAGGGACATACATTTTAGTGGGATGGCCCGGCAATCATTTTTCGAGCGGTGTCCGAGCATGTCCATCCAAGGAAGTTAACATTGCTTTTTTGACATTAACAAAAGCAAACCCCACCCCATGATCTAGCCGAGTTGGCGTTCTGCCGATGAAAAATAGAAACGCCTCATGGGGTCGCACACTCACAACCACCAGAAGTGATGAGCTGTCCATTTTTTTAGTTTTTCTGGGCAATGCCAGTAGACCTGCCCTTGGAATTCTATTCTAGACATTAAGAACGAATAGTCTAAGTGAGATCATGTGATATTTGGGGGAGATGGGGAAGAGGGTGTCAGTGAGGGGGGAGGAGAAACATCTGTAACAAAAATAAATTAAAAAAAAAAAAAGAATAGACTGTTGGAGCCTTTGCAGACGTCAGCGCTTTAATTGGTGCTTCCAAAGGTTCTCATTTCCACCAAGTTCCCATGAAAAGGAACCATTAACTAAGAGAATGAATTTGGGGCTCTTGTATTGTTAACTTTGTTTCTAAACTCATTTCCCCATTTTGCTTCGCAGATGTTCTGAACAGGCACCCCTGGTGATCAGTTCTCATTTCCACGCGACATAAGAAGGGCGCCATTTTCATAGACAGAAATGTGTGTGTTCAAGGCAGTGTGCGGTCTTTGGACCCAGGGCAGTGCCCGAGGCGCCTGGTTTACCCTCCCCACGTTCTGCTTCGGCCCCATGCAGGGCGCTATTCACCTCCTGAATCTTAGAATGAGGATCATAGACAGGGCTGACTTATTTGTAGGTTTGTAGTTTGTTTGTTGTGTTTTGCATTGTCCCTCCTGCCCTCCTTCCGTCCCCTCCCTAAGCTCAGGCCACACTGGGCCCAGCTCCCTGCAGGCCTCTTCGGTGGCTCACCCAACAACAGGAATTCGGCGATATGAAGACACCCACTGGCTGATAAAGGTCCCCTAGACTCTGGGATGGGTTTAAGGACCTTTTCTTAGACTCCCTGAAGGATGCTCTCAGGACGTCACTTGGTAGCACCGTTGCAGAATGCTCTCGCTGTCACGTGACTTCCTTTCCTTCTCCAGCCGTCTTTCCCAGTGGTTAGGAACTCCTCACAGGGGGAGATTTGTCTTCTTCGCTGGAGCCGAGCCGAGTTGGCCTATGGTTGGCTCTCAATCAATATTGGTTCACCAAATGAATAATCGTGTATGATCTAAACAAACAGGTTTGAGGAATTGTAGGACAGGATTTCTAGAGGAAAAAAGGCATCGACACAATTTCAGTGGTTGGAAAACCAAGGTCAGTAGTCAAGTGCGGCAGAGGAGAAAGATTAATTTGGGTGAGCGAGGGGTGATACACCGGAGGAAAATGCCGTGAGAGATTATGGGGGCCCTCCAGCGCTCGGAGGGGGTGTTAACTCTATGCTGTGTACTTTGCAGATGATAGGGTGCCACCGAAGATTGGGAGCCAGAAAGTGCTGGAACTAAAGTGGCGTTCAGGGCAACTCACTACATGGCCACCACTAAGTACAGAGCAGCTTCCCTGGGAGTAGGGAGCGAGTGGAGGTGAGCAGCGGGGCACAGCGCTGGGAGCAGCAAGGGGTTTGGTGTGGCTGCCAGTGGAGGCAGGACCTGCCGGGATCCCATAACGGTATCAAGCATCACAATTGTCCAGGGTCCTGACCCCCTGAGAGGTCTTTGTCCTTTTCCTAGCTCCCATCTGCTTGGATTCCCAGGTCTGATGGGCTTTTCTCCCTTGGCTGCCCAAGCAGCACGTGTCATCTGGTGTGAGAATAACTGGGAAGCAGTGCAGAGTTCGTGGGGGGGCAGTGGCAGAGAGATGAGGGGCTGCACCGAGGCAGAGGCTACGGGATGGAGAGGACGAGCCTGATTGAGAAACAGCTTCCGAGGCGGAAACTGGAGAATTTGCTGGATGAAGGTGCAGCGGGAGGGAAGGCCATGGTAAGGATGCTTCTGAGACTCCTGGACACTGAGCGTAGGAACACAGACAGAGGAAGTTTAGAGCAAGAGTATAAATAATTCAGCGCCAGGCATATTACATTTGCAAAATTTCCAGGTGGAGGGGCCCAGAAGCATATTGGAGACAGAGACTTGAAATTCAGGAGGGAGGGAGGTGCTGGTTGTTGGTTATTGATGATCCTTCAAAGGCACTGAAATGGGTGTGGTCACCCAGAGAGAGCATGTGGAAAGAAAAAGAGTCAATGAAAATACACCAGCCTTAGGAGATGGCTGGGGGAGGAGGAGCCAATGACAGCATCTGGGAAGGGCCGGCCAGCAAGGTACAAGAAAGCAGAGCTCAAGGACAGCAAGGGTTTTCAGAGAAGGAAGTAGCAGCGTCCCACAGTGCAGACCGGCAGAGTGAGCCGTAGGGCATCCGTCAGTGTTAGTTAGGGAGGATGATTTCAGTGGAAGCCAGGTTGAGGAGGGCAGCAGAGTGGAGGGATGCTCACCTTCCTGAGTAATAGTCTCTGGGCCACTGAAGGCAAAGGAATTCCACAGGAAGGCAGAAGGCGGTGCCTTTCATTGAGACCCCCACTCGGATCCTCTTCATGCTACCTTGCTTTCAGGTTAGACCCTCGGCACCAGGCTCTGGGCTTCTTCGTGGCTGCTAACAGTAGTGCAAGTGAAAGACATCATGATAGTGTTGCTTTCTTGTTTTGTAAGAAATCACTCCACTTCTGCTTTTAACATGCTGGGAGCATGACATAAAAAACGTGCCTTCCTGGTTTTTATCAATGGAAGTTTCTATTTTCTCAATCTCTTAAAGAATCAGTTCTGGGCTCATTGAGACAAAACGATCCATCTCACATTGAAAGTTTCTTATTGTCAAGTTCAATGTCATCGAGAAGAGTGAATGAATGAATGATAAGTATTCGCCACAGTGTGATTTCTATAAGACAAAGAGAGAAGCCTGAATAAAGAACTGAATATTGAAACTTTCTTCTCTACTAAAAAACAAAAACAGAAACAAAACACAGCAAAAAATGGTATTTCTCTGTCACTATGGAGGTTTGTTTTACTTTTTGTTTTTGGCCAAAACTCTAGTGTATTACATTCTTTAGTATCATAAAAAGACTCTACCCTGCCTGTGGTATCAGCCCCCCCTTTTCTGTAGTGGATACCTGAAGCCATGGATAGTACCCCGACATATATATATATATATATATATATATAATATATATAACATATATAATATATAATATATATACATATATACACACACATATATATGTTTTTTCTTATACATACATACCTTTTTTAAAAATATGTTTTTATTGATATTTTTTGTTAGAGAGAGAGGAAGGGAGAGAGAGATAGAAATATCGATGTGAGAGAGAAACATCGATCGGCTGCCTCCTGCATGCCCCCAACTAGGGATTGAGCCCGGGCATCTGCCCCAACTGGGAATCGAACCGGGACTTCTCAGTCTATGGGACGACGTTCAATCCACTGAGTCACGCTGGCCAGGCAATGCATACCTTCTTACCTAAAGGAAGCACTATGACTTCTCTTTGGCAGATCCGAATTGCCAGTATCACTACTCTTGTGCTTTGGGGTCATTATTAAGTAAAATGAGGGTTACTTGAACACAGCACTGTGAAACCACTACTGTCAATCTGATCACTGACACAGTGACTGGTGTCTAATGGCTGGGTCTGTGTGCAGGGTGGAAAGGGATGATCCACATCTGGGGCATGGAGCAGGATGGCTCATGATTTCACCACTCTACTCAGAACAGTATGCGATTTAAAACTCACAAATTATTTATTTCTGGAATTTTCCATTTAGTTTTTTTGGACCACAGTTGACTGTGGGTAGGTGAAACTATGGAAAGTGAGACCATGGATAAGGGGGGCACTACTATACATAACACATGCCCCATTTCATCCATGCAAATATGTATCTGTGATTAAATTTGCTTACATTTCTGGTTGATTCACTTAGCACCAGCAGCCAAGGGTATCTAGTTAAATCCCCCATGAGAGCGATGGGCTTATTCTGTGACCACAGACAACCCTCCACCTAAGAGTGTGTGGTTATGACAAGAGGAGTCTGGAGAGAGTGGGGAATCTATGCAAACTCAATGCTACTGCTCATAAAACAATGACTACAGCTGCAACCCAAGAGGGAGACTGTGACGGGGCCCTTGTGTCAGCCAATAGATGCAGACTCTGGTTCATCTAAGTAGAAAGGGCATTTATGTACAGCATGGTGGGTGGCCCACCAGAGTCCTCAAGAGGGCTGGAGGACCAGCAGTGAGGTGATACAGCCTGGACCAAGGCCCAGAGCAATGCTGCAGACTGGTCTGGTGACGACCCAGCAATGCTGCGCTCTGCCCTGGAAGCGGCTGCTACCCCTGTGGCTGCTGAACTTGGCACTGTCCCATCCTTCCTGTGGCTAGCTGCAGGGGAGCCTGGGGTGGCCCTCCCCCACAACTGCAAGAAATGCGGGGAGGAGGGTCTTAGGCACTTCCAGTCTTTAATGGGGAAGCGGCTTTGCCTCCTAAGGTTGGTGATTCCCGGGCACAGGAAGGAGGTCACACCCTGGGCAACCAAAAAAAGTAACAAAGTACACTTGAGAATTAGGAATGTATCTTCACCTTCTTTGTGGACCCAGCCCCAGCCCGATGCCCTGCACATAGTAGGTGCCAGCAGAACTTTGAATTACGAGTGCTCTGCCTACGCAGGGTCAGGGGTGAGCGACAGCTCGCAGATCGCCGGGAGCCGACAGCGCTGAGCAACCTCACGACACAGAGAGGCTTTGCTTTTTAAAGCTGGGCCTATTTGCTGCACCTGTTGTAATGTGGCCACCTCATACTCACATTCTTCGATGGGATCTGTGTCAGAGCCATTGACGAAACTCCCTTCCAGTCAGTGAAAATCTGGCCCCCATGAGTACATCACAGTTTGCATGGGATAAGAAATAAGGAAATAAAAGGGTTTAAATCCTCTGGTCTCTACTGGAGAGAGAAAAGATATCCTTGGCATTTTAAGATGAGCATCTCAAAAACTGTACTCAGGGCAGCAAGCAGTGTAACCTATGGTGTTATTTGACAGGATTGTTCTTGGTAGCCGCTGCCCACCGCAAGGGAGAGCACGGCACTGACCGACCAGCAGCCGTCCCTTCGCTGTGAAATAACGAAAGCACTAGGGGCTTAAATGGCAAGGTTATCAAGTCTCTACCTCCAAACAGCTGTCTTAAAATGACTTCCACAAAGGCAGCGTTTTTTTTCTCTGACAGTAATGTTTGCTATTTTAACGTACAATATGGTGCCTTGCAGACCCTGGACGCTCAATGACTCTTTTTCTTGGAGGTGGTAACAAATAGAGATAACATAAATGGCCTCTTATTTGGGTAACGAGAACCTGCTACATTTTTGGACCCTGAGGAGGTATTTTAATATAGTATACTAAAAGTATACATGAAGTATTAGACCTACTGAGTAATGATTTTGATGCATTTAAATAAGATTATTGCTATTGTTAGATGAGATTTGTTGCCAAAATAGAATAACATACTGCCTGCATATCACTCATCCAACTTCCTATAATGTTAATATGGCAAATAACTGTGATACTTTTATCAAAACCAAGAAACTGACATTGATACAAACTGTCAACTAAACTACAGACCTCATTGGATTCCCCCTCCATTTCTTGTCAATTTCTTCAGTACTCATTTGAAGGGGAGGGTCCAGCTTGCTATATCAGAGCAATATTAATTCGGAAGGATCGGGATTAGATATAGAGATGCCTCCGAAAGACTACAAAATCTACCGTTTTATGCGTCACACATAAATATGTTTTAAATTTTGGCCCCAAATATTTTGCATGCATGATCTGATTTCATCCTCTCCAGAAACCAAGGCGCGAGGAGGGGCGTGGGGGGAGCTGAGGGTGGATACTGTCACATCCACTTTATAACTAAGACAGCAGGATTTAGGATTCCAAGCAATGTTTGCAAGACAGCTCAGCTGGGACTCAGTAGAGCCAGGATGTGGACTAAGGCCTCTCTGATGCCGCTGTCCACTGTGATCGTCGGTACAGACTGGAGGGCATTATCACAGGTGTGGTACAGGTACCATCTCTCAATCAGCAGTGTTGCCCAGGACTTGCTGGCCACAGGTCATCTGGATCAACTGTGGTGGGTGACCCCGATGTGGGAGGTTGCCCTGTAACGTGTGACGTGTAGAATCCTTTCAACCCTTGACACCCTGACCTGGCCCGCCTGGAGGGAAGCCCTCCAGGCTCCTTCCTGCCTCCTTCCTCCCGGGTGGGTGCGGGGCTGCCGGCTGCTGCCTGCCGGCGCGGCTGAGAGGGGCAGGGCAAACACATCCCACGTGCCTTTTGCTTTTCTTTCCCGAGTGTTTCGAGGCTTAATTAACGTGTGTAAAGTGATCTGAAGTGCAGAAATAAAAAGAGCTGGGGAACTGCAGAGTGTCGACGATTACCTGAGGCGAGACAGCTGAGGACGGGAGGCCCAGGGAGACAAAGGGGGTCTGGGGAGACACAGAGGCCTTCAGCTCAGCAGCCAGCTGGTTGGCCCCGAGCCAGAGCAGACTGTTTCTGGCAGCTTCTGCCCCAAGCTTCTTTCTCAAGGCCTACATTGCAGCTCTGTTCGGGAGGCAGACCCCAGGATAAATAATTCTTAAAGGGCTGAGCCAGAGCGGAGGAACATGGGTCCGGGGACACAAATGGCACCCAATTCTGTAACTGGCCCTGGAGGGAAGGGGATGGGATGCCACCACCTCCCAGTACTGCCAATGCAGAACCGGCCCCAAATCACTGGATTTGGCCAATGAAGGAGTACATGTGATAAATATCAAAGACAGGAATGAAGCAAAGTGAGCTCTGTTCATTCCTTTTGACAAGCGTGGATTCATAGCAGTGATTTAGTACTGTCACCTATGGGAGGCAATAAATCCCGTATAAAGTGGTGGGTGAAAATAATGAAGTTTGAGTCATGTGCTGTTCCACGGTCTCCTGAGTGTGTGCTCCTGAAAGGGCGGGGCTACTGGTTTCACGAAGAATGTTAATGCCTGTGACTCCTTACGCGGAAGGCGGGTGGCATTTTGTTGCAATTGAAAGCATACAAAGAAGCAAGTGGAAACATTTTCATTATAACCTGATGGCACCTGTATCTAGAAAGTTAGCATTACAGGGTTCTCTCCAATAGAGTCAGGGTTTCTGTGCATCTGTATATAAACGGTGGCTGTGTATACAGCCTAATCTAAACTGTTTATGACAATGGAGGGAGAAAGGTTTATTTGGGTAATCCGAAGTTTATATTAGGCTTTCATCGTGTTTTTATATCCTGGTTGGCCTAATAGTTGGGTTGTTATCCATCTCCTGAGCCCACAAAGCAAGGATGTGGCTGCTGGAAGCCTCCTACAGCTTGGCAACCAGGGTGGAAGGAGGTCCCCTTCCCCTGTCTTTAGTTAGAGAATTCCAGAGGACTCTAAGAGCCCTGGCATGGGGCCAAGGGCCCACTCAGAGCCAATCCTATGTTTAGCGAGGGAGGGTCACGCTGTAAGATGCCTGCTCCCATTCAACACCAGGGCCATCCTGTGAAATGGAAAATCCCCGAAAGATTTCCAGGTGTTCCCCCCCACTGTGTACACTCCAGCTGGACAGTTAGGCCAGAGGTGCTGCAGCAGGGGGCTTCTCAATGGCTAGGACCCACCACAGCCATCCACTTGGTTCTTTTCTGGACCTTGCACTCTGACTGATTCCTCTTGGAGTTTGTCTGTGACATACCTTTGGTGTATGTAACATCATGTGACACTCACAGGTCGCTGAAGGGCTACTGAAACCACCAATGATGGCTTCCTTCAGGTCTGCATCCATTCTTGCCAGAACTATGTAACAATCACCTCCTGCTAAGTCTCCTGCCTCGGTCTTGCTCCCTTCAAAATTATCCTCCATACAGATCCCCAAAGGATCCTAGTAAAACACAGAGCCCTTTTAATACTATGATGGTGAATTTTATGTCAACATGACTGGGCCACAGGGTGCCCAGACATCTGGCTAATCATTATTCTGGCATGTCTGTGGTGGTATTTTGGGTGAGATAAACATTTGAATCTGTAGACTGAATAAAGCATTTTGCCCTCCCTTGTGGGTGGGCCTCATCTAATCAGTTGAGGGCCTGAATGGGACTAAGAGGTTGAGTCAAGGGGAACTTATCCTGCCTGACTGCCTTGAGCTGGGACATCCGTTCTTTCCTGCCTTGAGACTCAAACCGAAACATTGGTGCTTCCTGGGCCTGTGGCCTGCTGGTGTTTGAACTGCAACCACAGCGTTGGTTCTGGGTCTTCAGCTTGCTGACTGCCTCTCTTGGAACTTGTCAGCTTCCATAATCACATGAGCCGATTCCTTATAATAAATCCTTCTCTATATATTTAGGTTCCACTGGTTCTATTTCTCCGGAGAATCCTGACTGATATAAATACCTTCTTATTTACTAACTTCATTCATTCATCAGTTTAAAAAAATTTAGTGAGCACCTACCAGGGGGCCAGACACTGTTTTTGTGTTCTTGGAAATTATCATTGAACAGAACAAGGATTCCTAGCCTCGTGGAACTTCTATTCATTTTGGGGGGTGAGGTGGGGGAAGAGACAATGAATAATTAGTAATGTGTTAGGAGGTGATAAGTACAAGGGGAAAAGGAAAAAGTAGAGCAGGATTGGGAGGATCAAGAGAAACTGAGGAGACATTTGAGCAAAGGCTTACGGGAGATAAAGGGGTTTGCCATGTGGGAAGCAAGATAAGTTCAAACCTGGTGGAAACTGGCCCAGCCTTCATTTCCAATGGGATCTACAGGTATTTTCTCATTTGCAACCTCGGTTTTAGCCACATTGCTCTCCACGGAGCACCCTGACCATGCCTTTCCCTGTGCCTGGGATGCCCCCCCCCCCCGGGGACCTTCTTCTCCCGGTCTTGTTTACGTCTTACCCCTACTTGTCTTTGAACAGTCAGTTTCATGGCTTCTACCAAAGCTGCCTAGCATGGTGTTGTCTTGAGCTTTTTTTTGATCTCCAACAGACTTGGAGTTGAGCTGTAATTCTGCCCCTAAATATCTTTGCAACTTTGGGCAAGTTTGTTCATCTGTCAAATGGGAGTAAAAATAGTACCCCACTTATAACGAACTAGAAATGAGAAGACACAGGTAAAAATGACTCAGTGACTCTTAGCTGCTATTATTATTGTTCTTCCTCTTCCCTCCCTCCACCCTATGCCCTTCCTCCCCTCTTCCTCTCCTGTCTGTGCTCCTCGAGAGCCCAGGGCCAGCCCCTCCCCCTCCCCACGTCATTCTGACAGCTGTTGAAAGCAGGCTCACGTCTCCCTTCTCAGGCAACTGCCTTGGTCTACTCACTCACATCCCTCCCCCTCTCCCATCATCCTTGTCCCAGACCCCATTCTGGCTTCAGATTCAGGCTTTTGCCTGGCTTCCCAGAGCAGCTTGATCCCTTTCTGGGATCTTTCTTGGTGTCTTGACCGTTTCAACTCCCTGCTCAGTGCCCTGTACAAAAGCCTGGGACCTGCCGGATCAGGCCTAGCCCCTGCTCGGGAAGGGAGGCCACAGGGTTTCTGCAGGAGGGAAACAAAACCACTTCCAATGTTTAACAAGGGAATTTTTAAAAATAGACTTTATTTCTTATAACAGTTTTATATTTACAGAAAAACCGAGAAGCTAGTACAGAGAGTTCCCACATACCTCTCACCCAGTTTCCCCTGGTAGTAACATCTCACTTATTACTTTGTGGTACATTTGTTATAGTCAGTAAACCCATATTGATACATTATTACTAGATAAGTCCATACATTGTTTCAGATTTCCTTAGTTTTTAACCTGATAACCCTTTTTCTGTGCCAGGATCCCACCCAGCACACCACAATGCGTGTAATTGTTATGTCTCCTTAAAGCTCCTCTTCGCTATAACAGTTTCTCAGCATATCCTTGTTTTTGATGACTTTCGCATTTGTGAGGAGCACTGCTCAGGTATTTTGTTGTACGATGCTCTTCCACTGGAATTGACTGATGTGCACAGAAGGAATTTAAGGCAGGGGATTGCTCACGTAGGTCATGGACGATCTGAGATGCAACAAGAAGGTGAAGTTACCCAGACTGATTTCAGCAGAAAGCCTTTAACATCCCTAAGCTGGAGTGTTAACAGGAAGTGGCAGTGTTACCTAAGCCAGTGGCTAGGGCCACTTGGCTGAAACCTCAGCCAGATGCAACCACTTTAGGAGATGCCATCAGAGGCAAAGGGGGTGGGGAGGGATTTCTTTGGCTCTTCCTTTCCAGCCACCTCCACTCTCTCCAGTCAGCCTGCAAGAGACTGCTCCTAGCAATACAGAGCAGAGGGCATGGCTGAGAACAGCTCTAAGGTGACCCAGTACTGGGACAGTTGGTATTTGAACACACAGCACCTGTGACATGGTTTTATTATAGCATTTACCCCACTGCTCTGCAATTTAATTGTTTGCCTGCCCACAGGCTCTGAATGATCACTAGTGCTTTGAGGGCAGTATTTATTTTTTTATACTCATAGCCCTAGAACAGTACCTTGCTCATAGTAGGTTTTCAACATTCAAAATATACACAATCCGATGAATGAATGAATGGTTTCTTTAAACTAGCACCTCTTCTGTGTACTCTAGCTTTGAGGAATATTCAATACCAGCATTTCTTTTCAGCTTCATCACCTCCTATTGGTGCTAAAATTACTTTGAGCCTAGCATTTGCAATATTTGAAGGCCACAAGGATGGTGTGACCATAAAGTAATTAGACCAACTAATCCTTTTCAACAAAGGAATCAAGTCACGCATCAGTCCTTACAAGTTGTTCCCAAGGAAGGTCGTCCATCTCTTCCAGCAATGCTGCCATGCCTAGCTTCTTCTGAATGAGCTGCACAAAACAAAAGAAGGAGCCTTGGCCAGTGTGGTTCAGTGGTTAGAGGGTTGGCCTGTGCACCGAAGGGTCGAAGGTTAGGTTCCAGGTCAAGGGCAGGTACCTGGGTTGCAGGTTTGATACCCGGCCCCGGCATAGGGGAGGCAATCGATGATGTTTCTCTCTCCTTCTTTCTCTCTCCTCCCTTCATCCCTTCCACTCTGTAAAAAACAATGGAAAAAATATCTTCAGGTGAGGATTAACACACACACACACACACACCAAAAACTCACAAAGGAATGAATCATTTTTAAGAATAAAATGTTTCTGTCTTTACTGCTAAATGTCACCCATCTCTCACCTGGCTGGTGTTTGGGTGGGTTGGGACACATCATCAGAGAAGTTACATTTCCTTGCAGCAAAGGGGAGGAGGAAGTGGAGTGCCGCAAACAGAACTGACTGGGGGTGCAGGAGAGCTGACAAGTAACACCCTGGTTGTCAGTTGTCACCAGGGACACCTGGACCTCACTAGCAGGCCACCGAGTAGCTGAAACATCGGAGGTTTTCGAGGACTGTCAGTGCCGGGATGGCACATAGAAAACCAAGTGCCACTTCAGAAAACCTCACTCCCCTGTGTGTAAAGTGGAGTCGATTAATAGTCTCTGATAAAGAGCAAAAAGGTGTACAGGCGACGGGAGCACTGCTCAGCCCTAGGTTTTTAGTTTTCTGTCTGCCGGGGTGCTCTGCGGACAACACAGGACAGATATCTGACCTGTCTGCGTTTCACCTGCCATCTTGTTTAGTAGAGACTAAAATATTTTCAATTAGCATCTTCTTTCCATTCTGGTAAATCGCTGCTCTAATAAAGGCAAAAAATGATGACTACAGAAACCTCCCTGCATTTTTGTTTTGGACACCTCATTTTCCACAGTACTTCTAGAGAAATAATAGTACTGGGCAGCCAGCAGTGCACTGGAAAAAGTAGGAATCTTGGGAAATGTTGTGTTTTGGGGTAAGTCCCTTTACCTTTCAATACCTCCACTGTCTCACTTAAAAATTGGGAAGTATGTCTATCTTATCATAGAGGGGTGGTAAAGGTCACATGAGATGTATATGCAAGCACTTTGAAGATCAACAAGTGTAACATATTACAACTAGTTCTTTGAGTGGACATAAGGCAGCAGAAAAGGTGCTTTTGATGTTTAATTAATACTAAAAATCTGCCATTACATTTATTTAGCTTTAATTGGGAAGGAGGAGGCTAAGAGTAATTTTCAAAGGAACTTTTTCTGCTCCAAAAATAGAACTCAGAAAACACATATTTGATTTTCCTTCGGTGTCAAACCACACTGCCATTGTTGTTCGCAGTTTTTCGGAGTTGTGACCTTCAAACTTGGCGATATCAAACGCTGAAAGAAAGCTTGCCGGGTCTTTAAGCCTCTCAAACAGGCATTTGAAATAAAAGCACTTTTATTTTTGAATTAAGGGCTAACAGAATTGTCCTCTTAAATGAGCATTTACAAGTTTAAAAGTTGCCTTCCAGGTGGGCGGCAGTGGAGGAAGGTGCTGAGATATCACTGAAAGCCCTTTTGGGGGACAATGTGGGAAATCTGTTATAGGGGGTCTGGGTAACATCCTTTCCACTGCTAAAAGAAATTTAGAACTTGCATTTTTTCCTAATTGTACATCAGCTGATTTGTGTATACATCGAGGATCATAATTTACTTTCGGTTTCCTGAATTTGTGAATTTTTGCCATTGTTTTAATTTGTAATTAAGTTTCCTCTATGAGACACACCATATGCCACCATTAATTCTTTCTTGTTGATTTCTTAGGAGATACATGAGTGCATATTTTGATGCAATTTTTGAGGTCTTTTGAAAATCAAATGACTACATGTTCGGCCATATGGACCTTTGTTATTTAAAATAGCATATGATAAATAAGAGAAAGCAACATGCAAAAGGACCTGTCAGGGAAAAATAATAATAATTGAAAAAAACTGCTTTAAACATTGTTAGCCTTTTTTTCTTTTCGCGTGATATTTTTGAAATCTCTGTTGATCCCGCACTGTCACTCACCGTCTGCGATACCAGGCTCACAGGTGCCCCGGGCAAACCTGCGGAGACCAGTGACTGCCCTGCGTGTCACACTGGGGCCGCGGATCTGAGCAGCCGCTTCCCATGAGCCCAGCTGTAGCCAACGTTTGTCCGTAGCACCTCCTGCCAGGAATTGACAGTGAGCTCCAGTTCATCCGCACAGACGGCGTGTGGCTTTGAAAGAGGCCGACTGGTGTTTCGGTTTTCGCGGGGATTCATGGTGCTCTGAGCTGCCTGCCCTACGTGCGGGCACAGACCCGGCCACCGGCGGGCGCGCGGCGCGCACTAGGACCCAGCGGGGCTCCGGGCCCGGGTAGGAGCCTCGCTGCCGACCCCGGGCGGGCGCCGGGGCTGGAGCCGGGGTTCCGGCCGCGTTGGGCTGCAGCTCCGCCGGGACACGGCGCGACCCGGCGGCGGGCCACCCGCGAGTCCACTGCCGCCGCAGCCCCCCAATGCAGCCGCGAGAAGCAGCGGGGGGGCAGGAGATCGAAGGTAACGCAAACGGGGCTCATTTCCTGCCTCCTGATCTTCTGCTCTGGTTCAGCATTGTCACGAGAAGCCCTCACTGTTCAGGCTGCTGCATTTTGGGGCACCCTTTGATTTTTTAAGGTATCCGCTTCCCCTATTTCCACCTGGCTCGATTGATTTATAGCATGCAGCCCATAGGGGAGCGATCCAGGGATGGCAAGTTGCATATTTTCATTAGTTTTGTCTCAAAAGTAAGTTCATTTAAAAAAAAAAAAAGTTTCTCAGGAATTTGTGGATAGTCGTTTTTTGTTTGTTTTTTGTTTTTTAAATTTTAAGAGCAGACAAATGGGTAATTTTAAAAATGCAAATAATCGATATAATTCTGTTAATTACTTCCTAGGGCTTTACTTTGGTGGGTTCCCCAGGCGTTACGTTTATTTTCAAGGAACTGCCGTGTTAAATGTGGAGTTTGGCTGGGGCAGAGTTTCCAGCATTGCTGTCGCAACTGTTTTGCCATCAATTATAAACAGAGTGTCCAATCTGTGGGCAGTTCAAGCCTCTTTTCAGATACTGTAACTGGTTATCCTGATGTGACACCTACAGATGAGAGTTTCCTTGGAAGGCAGTCAGAATATTTCTCATTTTGGAGAAACATTGTTTGGAGGAGAGAAAACCATGATGACTGGCTCGGGAGGCTGAAGAGACTATTTTTCATGCTTTGTTTATACTCCTGGGATGACATTTAGGGAAGGGAAACCCATTCTTTCTGGCCAGCTTGTAACTGTAGGATCCTTAATGTCTTTAATGTATTAGTTTCGATGGGTTGGGCTCGCGGAGCCCTCTGTCACAAGATGTGCTTAAGGGGACACGTTCGCTGGCAGTTGGGACACATGATTGCCAATGCAAAATGAGCCTTGTCTGAAAGGACTGGTCGGCTGGGAGCTCCCGTGTGGCGCTCTCGTAGGCAGGGTGCGACTGGCTCATTGAGGAAAAGGAATCGTTTTCCTTAGCGGAGGAAGAGATCCTGTTATATTCTTTTGTTCCCTGTTTTTCATTGATCGCCAGCTCTGCCTTAAAGCGGGGAGTGCAGCCCGGGGAGCGCAGAGCTGGGAGGACTGCACAGATGACTCCAGCTCACTTGAACTCTCACACTGATTGGTCCGCGAGACCGAGACTTGCGAAAACAGCCACCCCAAACCTTCTTTTACAACCGCGCTGTGCATTGAGATTAGCCTTCTCGTGCACAGATTTATGCAAGACTGATTTTTAATTCGGGTGCGGTTTGCTTGAGGTACCTTTAAGTTTAATTTTTTGTTGTTATTTCTCTTCAGATTAAAGTAGGCCATTTTGGTGACAAATTTCTTTGCAGACGTCAGCTACTAGCTTACATTTAGAGACCTATCACTTTCCAGTCCCTTCTTGATGCTTTCTCCTCAGGAGTTGTAGAATGCAAAGTTGTTCAACTTAGGAAAAATTTTCCCTAACCGTTGTTTGATCTGAATATTGAAATAGCACCATCAGCAGATGGATGCTTAGCTGCGTCTTTGCTTCGATAATGTGCCTGTGCATTCGCATGTAGCATGCACTAAATTTAAGTCTGCAACAGTGAAAAAAGGCAATGGAGAGCAGTCAAAATCAGCTTGCACATATGATAAGAAATTGTGGCATCTGGTTTGAAGAGAATGCATTTCAAATCCAAGAAAAAGGGCTTTCTTCACCTTATAAGAATATGATTTAGTAAATAATGTGGAATGTTATATCTATAAGAGAGAGAGAAAAAAAAAAGGCTGGCGGGTAGCTCCATTTGAGCCTTAAAGCACCTCAGCTAAAGAAGCACTGTCCCAGAAGTTGTTAAATGTATAAACACTTTTCTGATTGGCTTAAAAATTTAGACACAGGAAGTGGATGGTATCTAATAACCGTGAGTGGAGACATGGTTGTCATGGAAACTGAGAAGACTATCCCCCCCCCCCATACACACATATACACTACATAACCACTACTTAAAAAAACCAAAAAACCTGCATGTCATCACAGATGCCTGGAGAACATGTTGGCTTCTGTAAGCTTTCCCACAGCATCTGTTGAAACCTGAGACTGTGCCTGTCAATTCAAGGTCATTTTACAACAACAACCAAAAATGCAGTCTCCTAGATTTCATGACTGTATTTTACTGAAAATATGTGAGGGGAAAAAAATATCTTAAAGCAAGGATGAGCACACGTGCTTACTTGGCATTTTGCTGCTTCTGAGTTGTGCAAGGAAAGGCTAAGAAGGGATTTGAGCACTTAATTGTGGAATCCAATTGATTTGTATGTCTCCTGTTAGAACCAAACTCTGTTTAGAGCTGTGAAGACTAGTAACAGAACATGTTACCTGTGAATGAAGAGTCATCTGGGGGATGGTATAACGAAGACTTTCCTTTTGCAAGAAGGTTCAAAGTTGAACTTGCACAATTGAATTCCAAGAACTGTGGATTTTGGAACCCAGCTCTGAGGCCGCGTGTGCAGGGGTAAATGCAGACCCTGTCTGGTGCTTTGGGAAGTATAAGGGAGGTGTTCTCAGTAGCTGAGCAGGAAAAGGAAAATGAAATTGAAGTAAGAATGGTTTGCAAAACTGAAACTATTGTATTTGGTCAACTTAGAAAAGTTTCCTGTTCTTTTGTGAATAGAGAAGAGTACTTCAAGTGCTCAGGATAATTGAGAGGTTCCCCAAATCGAGGTTGTAAGTATTTCCAATGTCTTGGCACTGGTTTCAGTGTGGAGGGTAAAGAAAAGTTTGGAGACCTCCCCCTTTCACTTTGCTAAGTGAAAAATAAACAGGGAGGCCCTCTCCTAATTTTTTTTACTTTGGTGATGAACACAGAAATTTCTAAATATAAAGACAGTGCATTTCTTATATTTCTCTAATCTTGCCAATGGTAATCTTCACATTTTAAATTTTGTTTTGTTTTTTGTTTTTCATCCTCACCTGAGGATTTTTTTCCCTACTTATCTTCAGATAGAGGGGGAGAGAGGGAGAGTTAAAGAGAGGGAGAGGGAGAGAAACATCGAAGTGAAAGGGACACATTGACTGGTTGCCTCCCGAGAGAGCCTGACCAGGACTGGGGACTGAATCGCAACCAAGGCATGTGCCCATGACCGGAATCAAACCTGTGACTCTTTGGTCCGAGGGCTGACGCTCTAACCACTGAGCCAAACCAGCCAGGGCAACATTTTAAGTTCTTGATATTCATGTAGAAATATCTTCCCTCCAATTATGATGATTTAGAGCGTTGATTGCTTTATCTTAATTGAAAATGGTCAGTTTTAAATCTCATTTAATTAACACTGATCTTTTTAAAAAGCAGCAAATTTGCCTTGTTTTCATCAACTAATTGCATGTGGGCACAGAAGAGGTGGAAAGAATCCTAATATGTTGGGGTGATTTAGGTGTATTTCATGATCCCATGTTGTCAGATATCTAATGGATTTGGGATTTGGTGAAAAAGGTTAAGTTTAATGGCACAACAGTTCTCTGTGAGCAAAGGGTTTCCTGTAGGGAGCTTTCTTATCTGTAACTACGTTCATTGGCAGGAAACATGTCAGTTGCTTGTTTTTACAAACTGGAGGAAATGAATGGGATTTGTCAGTTTGTAGAATCTGCCTTCATTCTCCGCTGTCGGTCAGATAGTTTGCTCAGAACACTTCATTTCTAAAGGGACTTTGAGGAACACAATTAAGTCACTCCAAGTCTTTGGCATTTCTGTTTATTTATTTTTTACTTTGGGAATAGAAAAACTGATCGTTATGCTACTATCTACAACTTATTTTACCAGTACAAATTAACAAAATATCCAATAAAGTTCCAACTCATTTTCAGTTGTCAGATGTACACATACTCACTATAGCAGGCGTTTTTAAAACTAGCTATGCCAAATTTCTAATAATTTGTCTAGAATACCAACCAAATTCCAGTCTTGGTTTTGGATTAGCCTGGAGAGGTAAAGGGAGAGAGACAGCTTCATTCTCTTTGCGTATAAGAAAAAAATGTACAGTGATACCTCGGTTCTCGAACATAATTCGTTCCAGGAGGACGGTCGAGAACCAAATTGTTCGAGAACCGAAGCAATGAAACCCAATAGGAAATAATGGAAACTGGATTAATTCGTTCCAAGCCCCAGAAAATGCCTATTTACTGGCCTAATTTGTATATAATATGTAGAAAAACATAAGTCTCAACAAGAAATAAAAGTGTACAGTGTGTCTAAGGGTTAAATTCAGTGTAAAGCGTGACTCTCTCCACAAAGCGTGACTCTCTCTCTGCACTCACACTGATGACGCGAGCAAGGCGCGCTGGGCCGAATGAACGCCATTCGGCTCAACTCGGCTCATCTCGGAAGTTCGAGTTCCAAATATTTGTTCGGATTCCAAGACAAAAGTTTCTCGAATCTCCTGGTCGAATACCGATTTGGTCGAAAGTCAAGGCATTCGAGAACCGAGGTATCACTCATCTTTGCTGATGTCAAACATTTGATGTTGGGGAACAATTGGGAATTGGGAGTGGAAGTTTGCAAAAACCAGTTTGAGTCCATATGAGAAAACAAACCGAAACTTTGAAAAGACTTATTGTACAAAAGTCCGGATTATTTTTGGATATTGTAAATAAATGTATTTATTTAGTTTATGTGTGTTTCCTGGACGATGAAACAGGCCGAGCTGCTTTAGACTAGGAAAGTAAGTACATAGGCTCATTTGAAGGGAGCAGCCTGGGGAGGGGCTTAAGAGCTCCTGAGAGAGAACCATTTGTTATTGCAATGGTTTTCACGCCTTTTTGAAGACATCATTATTGACTTATATTTAGCATCAAATAAGATCTTATGCAAGACCCTAATATATGAGTGGAATGAAAACAGAGATGCTTTGAGGGAACCAAGAGCCAGAGGCCCAGAGCTACCCCTGTGCCTGGGACACACCCTAGAACCCTAGCCCTGCTCTGAACACAAGTTGAAAACCACTGCTTTTAAATATATTTTTTAATTGATTTTTTTTTTTTAGATAGAGAAGAAGGGAGTGGGGGGTGGGGGGACGTCGATGAAAGAGAAAGATTGAGTGGCTGCCTCCTGCACACCCCATGCTGGGGATGGAGCCTGCAATCCAGGCACGTGCCCTGACCAGGAATCAAACTGGCGACCTCTCAGTCCATGGGACAGTGTTCAATCCACTGAACCACACTGGCCCCACGAAAACCGCTGCTTTGAAAGTGCTCAAAATATTCTCCAAAGAAGGTGGAGGGAATGGCTTGCAGAGTCCTGGAACATCTTAGTTGAAGGGAGAACTTCTGTCTTGACAGTTTAAGAGGGTCCTGTGTTTAGAGTGAGCAGAAAGAAGGTATGTAATACAATGTGCTCTAATAAGCCAGCTTGTACATAGCGAAAAATTGGACTGGCTATAGGCATGAAAAAGCCCTGGTCCAGTCTTTAAGGAGGGAAGGACGGAGAATGTCTTACAGGGCCCCTTCCCTTACAAGTTACAAGAACACGCACCACCCGCCCTGGCCAGTTTGGCTCAGCGGTTAGAGAGTCGGCCTGCGGTCCGAAGAGACCCGGGTTCGGTTCCCGCTAAGGGCACGTACTTCGGTTGCAGTTTGTCCCCGGCCCTGGTTGGTCGTGCGGGTGGCAGCCACTCGATGTGTCCTTTCACATCGATGTTTCTCTCTCTCTCTCCCTCCCACTCTATCTGTACAAAAAAAATGGAAAAATATCCTCGGGTGAGGATAAAAAATAAAAATAAAAAAAAAAATAAAAAGAACACGCACCAGGTGTTTGAGCTCCGCGGTTATGATTGTACTTGAACATGTGCATCTCTCCTCAAACCGCCTCAGGATATGTTCTAGCTCTGTTATCCTGTGTCAGTGAAAATTATTTCACATGAAGTGTCCTGAAAGTTGGCCAAACCCTGGCCGGTTTGGCTCAGCAGTTAGAACATTGGCCTGCGGTCCAGAGAGGCCCGAGTTCAGTTCCTGCTAAGGGCACATACCTCGGTTGCAGTTTGTCCCCGGCCCTGGTTGGTCGTGCGGGTGGCAGCCACTCGATGTGTTCCTTTCACATTGATGTTTTTCTCTCTCTCTCTCTCCCTCCCACTCTACCTGAACAAAAAAAATGGAAAAATGTCCTCGGGTGAGGATAAAAAAAAAAAGTTGGCCAAGCTATAAATCTGCCTGGCAGACTCACTGGTAATTTGAGCATTGAGTAAAATGATAACACACAGCTGATATTTGAATATCATCAAATATATTCAAATTATCTTCTCTATCAGGAGGTGGAATGAAATATTGGGATTGGGCTCAGTTCTCCTATTTTACATCCCAGAAGCTACAAGGATAGAGATTTCTAGAGGTGGCAGATACAAGAATGCCCTTGAGTTCCGCTCTTGATTTCCACAGGCCCTGGTTCCCGGGCGAGGTTCTGGAGCTGAGGAGAGAGCCGCAGAGACGCAGGCAACCTGGGGCAGCGTTGTGCTCCTCATGGCCACGGCCAGCCTCCCCGCCGTGTTTCTGGAAGGCTGCACAGTTGGGTGTTGTAGAAGGAGAAAATACAGTCCCCTCTCTACATTCTGCTCTTCCTTCCACTGCGCTTGCCTTGTTTCTGTTTCTTGTGTGGGCTCAGAGATGCCGATTAAAATAATCAACATCCCGGGGAGCCATAGGTCTTCCAAAATTTTGTGCTGGAACTTTTTCTTCTTTAAAGAAAATCTTCCCTCTACAAAGATGAAACTAGTATAATAGTTGCTTGTGGTAGTGAATGAAAATGATCGTGGTTAACTTTTATTTGTGGAATTGTGTTGAATAAGGTTTGTATGTTGGGGCTATTGAAAGCTATCTTATTCCTCCTCCCACCTGCCGCCAAAACCAACAGAACTGTCCCAAGGTATATTCATGATAACAGACCAGTGGTTCTTCTTGAGTGAGCATTTAAACTCTGGTGTTCTTGGGGACTTTTGTTTTGGAATTCAAGGATGCATTCTAGTTACCTGGACATCGCTGAGGCCGCCGATGCTTACCGGACCCCAGATGTTACATGAAGTGAGTGCCGGTACCTTCACAGGGGTTGTTTTCTTAAGATTTAGATAGTAGCAAGTCCTACTTGAAGAAGGGATTTTAGTATATTATACAAGATTAGATTTTAGATAACTTTAGGTATCTCTTCGCACTCTGAAATTTTCTGATTAGGCAAACTTAACATTTTTGCAGCCTTTAAAATGAAAACAATGACCACTTAATGACTAGTTAATACATGCCCAAATTAAGACAGTCATATTTTTTCAAAGGCTAGATTCAGCATTTAGAATGGTCTCTTGAAAAGGAAATGCATTGCTCTGGGTAAGTTTGGCAACATTGGGTCATATAGAGAAATCACATCACACTGGTAAGGGTTTTTGTTTGTTTGTTTGTTTGTTTGTTTTTTTATCCTCACCCGAGCACATTTTCAAATTTATCCTCAGCCCTGGCCCGTTTGGCTCAGCGGTTAGAGCGTCGGCCTGCGGTCTGGAGAGACCCGGGTTCGGTTCCCGCTAAGGGCACGTACTTCGGTTGCAGTTTGTCCCCGGCCCTGGTTGGTCGTGCGGGTGGCAGCCACTCGATGTGTCCCTTCACGTCGATGTTTCTCTCTCTCTCCCTTCCTCTCTCTCCCTCCCACTCTATCTGTACAAAAAAATGGAAAAATATCCTCGGGTGAGGATAAAAAATAAAATAAAAAAATAAAAAAATTTATCCTCAAATAGAGCGGGAGGAAAAGAAGAAGGAAGAGAGAGAGAGAAACATCGATGAGAGATAGACACACAAACATGGAGTGGCTGCCACCCACATAACCCCAATCAGCGTGGGAAACAAACTGCAACCGAGGTACGTGACCTTAGCAGGAATTGAACCCAGGACTCTCTGGTCTGCGGGCTGACGCACTAACTACTGAACCAAACTGGCAGGGCTGGTAAGGGGTTTTCATATAGCTGATGCTGCTCCTACATTATTTTAATGGATTCTTATAACTTAGTGTTAATATATGACTACTACTAAGTAATGATAATGTACATTAATAGCCCATTTTACAGGCAAAAAACTGAGGCAACTATATTCTCAGAGCCACACTCTTTGGTAGTCAAGTGGTTGTCACCCTGACTCCAAATTCCAGGCACAATCCACCCACTGGCTCTCTCACAGCCAGTCCTCTGTCCTGTTCCAGGGTCAGTGACTGCCCCTTCCATGCCTGAAATGGAGTCTCCTCCGGGGAAAAACTGCAGGATTGGTGGGGGACCTTTGTTGTAACTCTGGCAAGAACCAGGATTATGCTTCTTGTCATTCTGTGTTTCCCACTTGACCATTAGTGATGGGAGGGACATTTTAGTTCTCTCATTACTGATGAGCTTCCTTAAATCATCTTCATCTTTTGAATTTCCCTTCACCTACCCCGGAGCACATTCACCCGTTTGGCAAATGCAAGGCCCTTACCACAACAGGGCTGTGACTTTCCTGAGTTACCCAAATGCCACTCTTAGTCTTTCAGTTGGTGGCATCCCCAGAAATAGGTTTCTGAGACTGCATTCACTTTTATAATTCTACGAACTGCCCAACAAACTCAGGGGGCACATACAATGACACCTCTTTTATTTCTTTCTGAATAAAAAAACAAAGGGTGTCCTGGCCGGTTGGAGCATCAGCCAACGGACCAAGGGGTCGTGGGTTCGATTGCGGTCAAGGACTCGTGCCTCGGTTGCAGTTCAGTCCCCGGCCCTGGCTGGAGTCATGCAGGAGGCAACCAGTCAATGTGTCCCTCTCACGTCTATGTTTCTCTCTCTCTCTCCCCCCTCCCACTCTATCTGAAAATAAATAGAAAAATATCCTCAGGTGAGGATTATAAACAAACAAAAACAATGGGCTTAAGTTGTCAGATTAGCCTGATACCCAGTATCTCCTTCTTGGGGCTCCCTACCCCTAAGTCACACAAACCCCATAAGGGTTTACAGACCAGCGGAGGTCAGTTTGACTTCCTCGCCTACGCAGGTGCTCGCCTGGTGTGTGTGTGTTCGGTTGGAACTGCAGTGGGACCAGTGTAGACATTTTCCGTGAAGCAGGTGCTGGCGCTTTCTCGTTCCCTCAAAGACTCCCGGGGAGCCCTGGCCGGTTTGGCTCAGCGGTTAGAGCGTCGGCCTGCGGTCCAGAGAGACCCGGGTTCGTTCCCACTAAGGGCACGTACTTCGGTTGCAGTTTGTCCCCGGCCCTGGTTGGTCGTGCGGGTGGCAGCCACTCGATGTGTCCCTTCACGTCGATGTTTCTCTCTCTCTCTCTCCCTTCCTCTCTCTCCCTCCCACTCTATCTGTACCAAAAATGGAAAAATATCCTCGGGTGAGGATAAAAACAAAACAAAAAAAAGACTCCCGGGGAGAAGGGTCAGAACACGGCACGAATTCATGCTTTACATGCAGGTGTTCACGGAGTTCACATGTATGGGACTATTTTAAGGAATCGATCTAGGACATGCCTAAGATGCATCTACACATTTGGGGAAACAAACCATCCAGCCACTCATCCAGCGAGCAGTTATTGAGCACCTACAGCATACCAGGAACTGTGCTTTGTGACAGGGTGAAGACATCAGTCCCAGACAGCTTGCCATCTGTTCCGTGGCTCTGACTGGCTTCTTAAACTGTAACTATCCTTCTTCTCTTTTTTATAATTTTATTTTTATTGGTATCATTGACAGTGTCCTCGTGACCCCCCTAAACATACTTCATTCGAAGTTGACACTCTAAGCTGAGCTAGACGGAGGGAAGTGACCCCGCCCTGAGCTCCTCCCTCGAGGTGTATGCCTTTGGTTTTTGTTTGGAAGCGGACCTTGCACGGAGGTTTCCAGGGTAGGTAGGTGACTTGGGAGAGATCCCAGGAATAAACCAGTAGGGGGCACATGTGGGAGATGAGACAGAGAAGGCAGCGGTAGTGACATGTCTTGCCAGTTATCACTGTGCAGGGGAGCTGAGGCCCGCTGCAGCTCGCTGAGAGCTGGTGTCCAACGTGTCACATGCCACTTTCAGTCACTGGCTGATGACTGCTCTCCGTGGGCCTTCATTCCCAGCACTCGAGGGTGGCGTGCGAGCTGGCAGAGTGGGCTTTGGCAGAGAAGCTTCTTAGGGACTTGCTGATGCCGTGGGTTGCTGCTGAAGTTTGGGTGGGTGTGCACTAAAATATAGTGAAGCCAGGGCATCAGCATCTTCTATGACCAGTCTCCCCTCTTCAGCTCCTTCCACAGTCTCAGAATTGGGGACACGTTAGAAAAAGAATCATTTTTTTTAATCCTCACCTGAGGACATTTTTGCATTCATCTTCAGATAGAGCAGGAGGGAGAGTGGGAGGAAGAGAGAGAGAAACATCGATGTGAGAGAGACACATCGAGTGGTTGCCACCCACATGACCCCAACTGGGGCCGGGGACAAACTGCAACCAAGGTACGTGCCCTTAGCAAGACCCAAACCTAGGACTCTCTGGTCCGCAGGCTGAAGCTCTAACCGCTGAGCCAAACCGGCCAGGGCAGAAGACTCATTTTTACTGGTCTTCCAAACTTCAAACTGAGTGAAGATTCTGGGGCAGTAGGTTTTCAGTCTGAAAAAATAGGAATGAGAGAAATGGCATAAGTTCAGAGTATAAACATTCAGACGGAAATTTTCAATAAGGGCATTCATTTTGTTCTGTTTGTTTTTCCTTTGTTCCAACCATTGCCCTTGTTTCCCAGGTTGGAGAACTGGGCAGCACTTGTTTTACGTTCCACCGTAACCTGAGACTCAGTAATGTGGAAATCTTCAAGGGATTACTGCGAAGGCCAGTCAGAAAGCCCCTGCAAAGCCCTTGGCACCGAGCCTGGCGCATAGTTACAAGTGAAATTATTGCAGCTATTTTTATGTTTATGTTGTTATTGTTGTTGTCATGTCTCTCTACTTGGGACCTGTGGTGGCTCCCTGTGGCTCACTTTACCAAGTCTGTCCTCCTCTGCCTAACTTTCAAGACCTTCCATAATCTGGCCCTACCCATTAGTGCTCAGGCAATGCGCTCAGATCTGGTCAGGGTTTATTCGTCTCTGCACGTGCCTTGCTCCTTCCGGCTCCCAGCCTTTGTTGATCTTGTCCCCTGACTACAGCCTCCATCCTCCTCCCTTCACATGTGATAGCATCACCAGTTTCACCCACTCGGTAACTCCAGTGTGCAGAGAAAGTGCACTTTCTTCATTTTGTCTACAGCAAATCTTCCTCCCCAGGAAATACCCATTGATTATCAGGGGAAAAAATAATAACTTTTGATCCCATCCATTTTCAAACTTAGTTTGATCTGATAATCCAAATAGTTGCTTAAGATCATTCTATCTGCTTAGGAAAACAATGCCCATTCATTCCTTCAAGTTGTCCGCCTTCTTTGCTTGTGATGGTGTGTGGGGAGGGGTGTCCAGCACACTCCTTTCTTATGGAGGACGAGCAAACTCAGGCTCTTTAGGTGGGGCAACATTCTAGCCATTGGGATATTAGTACATGTGAAGTGTGTGGTTTCTGGTTCGTGTCCTTGTGTTTCTTTATAATTTGACCATATATGTTTTTTATCCTGAAATTGTATGTAGTTTAGTTATGCATGCTTTCTTACAAATAGAAACATTACATTTCTACAATTTTCCTTTTTTGTTTTTTGTTCAACTTTACGTTCCTGAGAAATACCTGTATTGTTTAGTGTAATGTAATTTATTCATTTCTTTACTGCTGTATAGCATTCCATGGTAGATATACACTAAAATTTAATTATTCTAACATCAATAGACTTTTAGGTTGTTTTGTTATTACAGTATTGCTATGCACAATCTTAGTAAAGTGTAAGGCTAATTAATTCTTTCTTCCCCTCTCAAACAATGCAAAGACTCTAACTCCAGTCACACCACTGACTCCACAATTTAGGTCCCACAGGTTAGACATTTTAAAACAAAAAATTTTGTTCAGATTTACCCATCTATTTACCACTTTCTTTGCTTTCCCCCATCCCCACCTCTCAGATTACTTCTCCTTTTGGATTAGATTTCATTTAGTGAGGATCAGTTAAGAGAAAACTATTTCAGTTATTGCTTTTATTGGAAATTATTGTTTTTTTCTGTTTTCTTAAAATATAGTTTTGCTAGGTATAAAATATATTTCTGCTAAGTATAAAATTCTATTTATTTTCTCTCAACGCATTAAAGATGTTCTATTGTTTTCTGGCTTCTGCTGCTGAGAAATCAACGCTAAGTCTAATTGTTTTATCATTTAAAGTATTCTTTTTTTCAAAAGTACTTTATGGCTGCTTTTTTGTTTCTATCTCTCTCTCCCTCTCTCTTCATCTCATTCTAACATCAGTAAAGAGAAAAAAAAAATTTAAAAAAAGCCCAGCCAGTGTGGCTCACTGGTTGAGCATCGACCCATGCACCAAGAGGTCACCAGTTCAATTCTCAGTCAGGGCACATGCCCAGGTTGTGGGCCCGATCCCCAATGGGGGGCATGTAGGAGGAGGCCAATCAATGTTCTCTCTGATTGATGTTTCTATCTCTCTCTCCCCCTCTCCCTTCATCTCTCTCTAACATCAATAAAGAAAAAAAAAAGAGTACTTATGGCTGCTTTTCGTCTTTAGCATATTGTAAATTGTCTAGATGTGAATTTCTTTCTTTCTTTTTTAATCCTCACCCAAGGAGAGAGAAAGAGAGAGAAACATCGATCAGTTGTCTCCCATACACACACTGACTGGGGATTGCACCAGCAACCTAGGTATGTGCCCTTACCGGGAATCAAACTTGCAGCCTTTCAGTATATAGAATGTCTCTCCAACCAAGCCACCACGCCTAGGTGTGAATTTCTTTTTGATTTTTTTTTTTTAAGCTTGGAATTGTGTGTGTGTGTGTGTGTGTGTGTGTGTGTGTGTGAATTTGTGGATTGATTTCCATTAGTTCTGGAAGATTCCTAGAATTGTCCTTGTTCTGTATACTTCTCTTTTAATTCTGAATTTCAAATTAGATATATGGTAGATTTTTGTTCTCTGTCTTTTTTATGTTTTTACCTCATTTTTATATTTTCTGTCTCTCTCTGTATCTTTATGTGCTGGAGTCAAGGTAATTTTTTGGCCTTCTTTATTTTCTGTATCTATTCTTTTTAAACTGCTTGCAATTTATATGCTTGTTTACTTCTCTTATTTAAACATTTATTTTATATTTCATCTGATAATTTTAAAATACGAAGTCTTTGCACGTTCAGTTCCACTATCTAATGTTTCTGCTAATCGTTGTTCATGATGCTTTGTCTCCTTGAGCACGTGTGTGTTTGTGGTTTGGTTTGGCTTTGTTTTATTTTACTGTGACCTTATATTTGTTTGTTTTTGAGACTTTCTCAGTGGGAATTCTTTAGGGTTTGAATTGAAGGTGAGTTGTTCTAGATTTTGCATTTGTTTCTGCCAGGTACCTGGGATCATCAACAATCTACAAAGCAAGGACTTAAAATCTCAACTTGAGGTTTGGGGGACTAACTCCATAATAAATCCTTTCCTGAAACCCGCATGAGGGCTGTCTTGTGCTTACGGTGACTTTTCAGACAGGCCATTCTGCTTTTGGAATTTTATCTCTAGCATGGCACCTCCTATTATACCCTGGCTTTGTCAGGGCCCCAAACTCATCTGCCGTCCCCTGTGCTCTGCTAAGTGGTAGAAACAGAAGCTCAAGTTCTCTCAGTTTGTTAAATGTCTTCAAGGTGGGAGCTGATAGGAGTGTTATGCTCTGAGTACACCTCATTTGCTTGTTGGATCAAAAATACTTTTCACTTGTGGGGTGGGAGTGGGGGTTGGGGGGAGGGTGTCTGGGGGGAAAAGGAGTAACATCTGTAACAAAAGTTGATTAATTAAATACTTTTCAAACTATTTTTTTTTTTATCCTCACCTGAGGATATTTTTCCATTTTTTGTTCAGGTAGAAGTGGGAGGGAGAGAGAGGAAGAGAGAGAGAGAGAGAAACATCGACATGAAAGGGACACATCGAGTGGCTGCCACCCGCACGACCAACCAGGGCTGAGGTACGTGCCCTTAGTGGGAACTAAACCCGGGTCTCTCTCGACCACAGGCCAACGCTCTAACCGCTGAGCCAAACCGGCCAGGGCTTTTCAAACTATTTTTGAAGAAATATTTTGTCCAGTATTTTTAGTTGTTTTCAGAGGACTGGACAAGTATGTTTTCTGCCATACTGCCAAAAACAGACTTCCATTCTCTTTCTCTTGTATTCCTTATTTAATCCTCCGAACATTCCCCGAGTCAGGAATGCCTCAGGACAGCAAGGGTTGAGATCATAGGTACAGAAAGCATCTGAGCAAAAGTACAGTTGCTATTTTCAAAATCTTACCTCCTTCCACACATAGTCAAGGGTGTGTTAAAGCCCTGACTTGTATTAGTTGAGGTAACACTAGCTGCTTCAATAAACCCAACACAGTGCAATGAATCCAAACAATAGTTCAGTGTTTACATGTCCAAAACGGGTGTCCTGATGAAGGGATGGGTCCTGTTCAGGTGGTGACTTAGAGAATCAGGCACGTTCTATTCGGTGGCTCTGCCATTTTCAACCTGTGGCTCCCAAAGTCATGGTGCTTATTTGGATCCCACTGACCAAAAAAGGAAAGAACATGGAGACTCATAAGTGACAGGTTTTGTTGTTGTTGTTGTTAATTCTCACCCAATGATATTTTTTCCTTTAATTTCTTTTTGAAAGAGAGTGGAAGGGAGGGAGGGAGAGAGAGACAGAAAAAAACATCAATGTGTCGCATCAGTTGGTTGCCTCCCACATGTGCCCTGACCGGAACAGAGATTGAGCCTGCAACCCAGGTACATGCCTTTGACCTGGAATTGAACCCGCGATCCTTTGGTCCATGGGCTGATGCTCTAATTGCTGAGCTACATCAGCCAGGGCGTAAGTGACAGGTTTTTACCAGCCAGCCCCAGATTTTGCACATTCTGCTCCCTTTCCCATTCCATTAGCTAACACTTGGGAGAATGGCCTCATCTGACAGCACGGAGGGGCTGCTGGGAAAGGTAGGGAGCCTAGGACGGAGAAGAAGCAGGTGCAGTCGACAGCCAGTCTCTCTCCCACATAGGTCTTCTCTGAAACTTCAGTCCAACCTGATTTCTCACTTCTCCGAACTCCTGTTTCATTTATAATCAGTGCCACCAAGTTTAGAAACTAATTATCCTGAATGAGTTCATATTTATATAGTTTAAATCCCCAACTATATAATAACTTCCTTGAAGGTGTGAATTTTGTGCTGATCTTTTGAAAATGATCTCTACCACTCAGTTTTGAACATGCAGTACACTCTAAAACAAAAAAGTTAAACCGTTGAATGAAAAGAGAATGTTCTTGTTTTAAGGAGATACCTGCTAACATATCTAGGGATGGAGTGTTGTGTTTTGCAATTTATTCATTATATTATCCCTTCAGCTTTTCTTCTTAGAATCAGTATTTGTCAAAATAAATATTTAGAGAGAAAGACGAAACCCCTGAAGTTTGGAGGGGGCTTTACAGACGTTAGTGGCATTTTCATGGGGGATTTGTTTAGATGAAATCAGGCCTTTCAGCTTCCTCTGGGTTGTTATGAGGATTCTTGCAGTCATTCTGGAAATCTCTGTTGATGTTTACAGCGTGCTACATACTGTTGAGTGGCTGGGCACAGGGAGCTGAGCAGTACAGGGAAGACCCTGCCCTGAGGTGAGGGCGTGTAGGCTGCTTTGAGTGAAGAAAGACCTTTACAGGTGACTTGGTGACTTTGTGACTGCTGTAGTGTGTGAGGGCCTAGGTATTTGTATGACGTGAAAGGGAACAGCTTGGTGCTGTCTCAGGCCATCCAGCAGAGACCTTGCACTTCTTTTCCTTGGGTTTTAGGCCTTGCTTAACCAGGCCGGCCTTTCTTTAGGCCCATATTTAGCAAATCAACAAGCAGAGGCCACAGATCATCTAAGCATCTGGACCTTGGGGGAATATCACTCTCTGCTTGAGTTTAGCTCATCACTTATTGCTAGACTGTTTGTTTCAGTGTTTCTTTTTTTCTTTTCCTTTTTCTTTAATCCTCACCCAAAGGTATGTTTTTATTGACTTGAGAGAGCAGATAGAGGAGAGAGAGAGAGAGAGATAGGAACATCCCATGTAAGAGAGAAATATAGATGGGTTGTTTCCTGTACACGCCTGGACCAGGGATCGAACCACAACCCAGGTGTAATATATAGCCCTGACTGGGAATCGAATCCTACCTTTTGGTATACAGGATAACGCTCCAAGCAACTGAGCCACACCAGCCAGGGCTCAGTGTTTCATTTTGTTTGTTTGTTGCTTGTTTTTTTTTAATCCTTACCTGAGGATACTTTTCCATTTATCCTCAGATAGAGTAAGAGGGAGAGAGAGAGAGAGAGAGAGAGAAACATCGATGTGAGAGACACATCGACTGGTTGTCTCCCGCATGACCCCGACCAGGGCTGGGGACCGAACCACAACCCAGGTACGTGCCCTTGACCAGAATCAAACTCGTGACTCTGTTGTCCAAGGGCCGACACTCTAACCACTGAGCCAAACCGGCCAGGGCTCAATGTTTCGTTTTTAATTTCTGGCGCTATCAGTCTTAGTAAATGAGAATGACATAAGGACCTCAGTTAAATTGTTGGAATCATGATTTGTTTTCTTTCCATTGGTGGCGTTCTTTCTCTACTGCGCTGTGTTGTGGATGGGAAAATACACCAATGTCTTAGTAACTAATCTATTATCCACCTGCTCGGATGCAAACACAATACATGTGGCAAATTACTTTATATGCCGATAAAGACTGTGTTTTGGAAAAATGTTGGGTTGTTTATATACAAAACATTGTTTTGAATCAAGCCACCTAAAATATGCAGATGAATAATGGGGAGTTGAACCTTGGGTAGGATCATTAAAATTCCAGAAGGGGTCAGGCTACAAAGGACAAGATATGGTGAGTCTATAATTAGGTATCGACCATGTTTTATTTGAGCGTCTCTTTGGGCTTAGCTCTGGCATTGGTCAGAGAACAGCTCTCCAGCTCAGAGGCTTTCACTGTAGAGATCAACAATTTTCAACCTTTTTCATTTCAAGGCCCACATAAACTAATTACTAAAATTCTGCACCACACCAAAACAGATAGGAGTGGGCAAAAGTAGGTTTACACTTGTGAGTGTATGTGAAACAGTTTATTCTTCTATCATTCTTAATATAGACCAGCAATTTGAGCACTTAGGAGGTTGTACCTAAGTGCACTGTGCCGTTGTGACATTCTTTTGAGTTAATAAAGCTACTGTAATAATCACAACCTGCCTTTTTCCATACGAACAGCTGTAAACCTGCCTCTGTGTATTTTTTGATGATCTGACAAAAAAAAAATAGGTATAATTTTTATTCATTCACACTGGATGGCTATCATTGTGTTCGCTGTTGTCATTTTTTATTTGACAGTGTAATGGAAAAGAGGTGAGTGCCCCTGATGAAATTGTCAGGGAGTGCATGTTTTAGAAATTCTTGCACACCCCAGTTGAAAGTCGCAGCACTAGACATTGACCCGGGGGGCACATCGAGCTCCCCCAGGGCCAGGACTGAACAAGCTCCTTGCTGATTATGTTGTTTTCTTCATGGAACAGGGCATAGCATTTCTTATTTTTATTTTAATCCTCACCTGAGAATATTTTTTCCATTGATTTTTAGAGACAGTGTAAGGGAGGGAGGGAGAGAGAAAGAAACATTGATTGGAGAGACACATCGATTGGTTGCCTCTCACATGATCCCAACCAGGGCCGAGGATTGAACCTGCAACTCAGGTATGTGCCCTTGATCAGGAATCAAACCCAAGACCCCTCGGTCCGAGGACTGATGCTCTAATGGCTGAGCCAAATGGCCAGGGCCAGGGCATAGGATTTCTGACAGATGAGAGTAGAGACAGCATTTCTAATAAAATAACAAAGTTAAGGAGTAGCGGTACACAGTGCTCTTTTTGGAAATTATGATCACTTTCTTCTCAACACTAAGGCATCTTATCTTTTTAGAAAAGTTTCTCTCTTGTTTGGAAAAGTTTCTAAAACTACTCTTTTGGGCCTACCAAGCCTAGGCCGAGGACTTTAATGCGATACAGAGTTCAGGAACTAGTAGACTGAGTAGAAGAGTTAACTCCCCTGTTGATACAGTGAGCTACTGCATGGTCTCTTCCCGCACAGAGCAAGGGCTCATTCCTGTCCTTACTGCCAAATATGCAGTCACTACAAAGGGAAGAGACAAGACTTTCATATTCTTGATGTGGACAGTGTGATTTTGAAATTGTATTTTTAAGCAAAGTATTTCATGCATTGTTATTGGGAAGACCATATATCCTGATTTGTTTGTGGTAGTTTTGGTTTATGCTACTGCTGCAATGTAATTATTCATAGAGTGACTCCTTTCATTTTTCAAAGTGTCCTGGTGTATGTGATAAATTGCGGTTAACTCACTTACAATGGTAGTCAATGTGTCTATTAATAGTAGAGCAGCTTTGCTCAGACCAACTCTTGCTGAGAAAAGCTGCTTAAAATGAAAATGAAAATAAAAACTCAGTTTGAAGCATTGGAGAGCCATCAAGGCAGTGAGGAATTGCAGAGCCCAGATTTGGGAGGGGGAACGCCCTCCAGGTGAGCCTAGCTTCTGGATCTTATTCTTGAGATCATTGAATTCTAAAAGTGATGGCTAAGAGACTAAGAAACTTAGCAGAACTTTCAACAAACTCATGGTGTTGGAGGCATGGTAATTGTATTCAGAACCTGCCAAAAAGCAGAAGCTCTAAACAACTGAGACTTCCATTTGGAGCTCTAAGTCAAGATGAACCAGAAATAGAAAAATTCTCAGAGGGACTGAAGCCAACAATAAAATATTTTCAGATTAGTGTCCCAGCTTAAGTGCCTGCCAGAAGTCAGAGTAAAAATCCTCTTGGGAGGAATATACATCTTTCAGAGCCTCGTGTTATCACTAGAGTTTTTTACATACTATATCTGTCACCCATTGAAAATTATAAAACATGATTAAAAACAAAGAAAAACATTGACAAGTGAGGTACACCTTACAAGGATCCAAGTAGTATATTAGTCATATCTGGTCTCTGAAATAACTGTGATAAATATATTCTCAAAGAATTAAAAGATAAAATTTAGAAATTTGCCAGAGAACTGAAAATTATAAATAAAAACCTAGATGAAAAAATATATATATAGTTACTGATGTTAAAACCTAAATAGATTAACTTTTTAGGGTGATAGAAAGTCTCTTAAGACTGTACAACTGAATATGTACTAAAATCAACTAGTGTACATTTATAGTAGGTGAATGTTACGGTATAAAAATTATACTTTAATAAAGCTAGGGGTTAAATGGAGTAGATACAATTGGAGAGAAAGTTAATGAATTAGAACATAGGATAGAAGAAAATACCCAAAATAAAGCTGGAAAGGCAAAATGATGGAAAATAAATACAGAATTTTGAAAGACATGTAAAATTTGGTGAAAAGCCCTAATATACTTGTAATTGTAGTTTCAGAAGGCGAGAATAAAAATGAAACAGAAAAAATAATTGGAAATAAATGGCTGAGAATATTCCAAAACTAACAAGTGACACAAAGCCACAGAATTAAGAAGCCCTAGGACACTAAGCAGAGTCAGTACAAAGAAACTTCACCTATAAATAGCATAATAAAATTTCTAAAAACAAAAACAAAGAGAAAAGTTGAAAAGCAGTCAGGGCTGGAGGAGTGGGTACCTCTTGCCTTTCAAAGGAGCAACAATAAGATTGACAACTTACTCTTCAACTCTAACAATAGATGTCAGAAGGAAATGGAGTGGTATCTTCAAATTGCTAAAACACCTGTTAACCATGAATTCTGTCTCTACCTAAAAGATTCCTCAAAAATGAAGAAAGACTAAATATTTTTAAAATTATTATAATGAGCAGATATGTACAAAGGAAATACTTAAGGGCATCATTTGGACAAAAGGAAAAGTATTCTAGTTCAAAGCTCAGAGATGTAGGAAGGCATGAAGATCAATAGAAATAATAATTATATAGTTAAATATAAATAAATATTGATTATATAAAATAATTTTATGTCCTGTAGAGTTTAAAATATATAGGGAATAAAATATATGTTCAAACTGGAACTTAAGTCTGAAGATATTAATGAAGTTATATTGTTCAAAAGTCCTTAAATTGGCCTGGCTGGTGTGGCTCAGTAGATTGAGTGTTGTCCCATGGACTGAGAGGTCCCAGTTTGATTCCCTGTCAGGGCACATGCCTGGGTTGCAGGCTCAATCTCCAGTAAGGGACATGTAGGAGGCAGCCAGTTGATGTTTCTCTCTCACATCAATGTTTCTATATCTCTCTCCCTTCCTCTCTCTCTAAAAAGTCAATAAAAACATATTTTAAAAAATAAAAGACGTCCTTAAATTATATAGGAAGTAACACAAAATTAATTTGTGTTAGCCATTAATAATTCAAAGAGGCATGTTTTAAACTCTGGATAATCTTTTTTTTTTTTTTTTTTTTTTTTAATACTTACCCAAGGATATGCTCTCCATTGATTTAGAGAGAGAGAAACAGACAGAAGTAAAGAGAGAGAAGCATAATGTGAGAGAGAAACATTGATCAGTTGTGCCTCTGTGTTTGCCCCAACTAGAGATTGACCCTGCAACCTGGGTATGTGTCCTAACTGGGATTTGAATCTGCCACCTTTTGGTGTCCAGGACAATGCTCCAACTTACTGAGCCATACTGGGCAGGGCTAAAGCCTGTTTAATCTTTCAAAGGACAATGAAGAGATAAATAGTAAGATAAGAGGAGGGGAAAATAAAATAATAAAAATACTTAGATAATTCAAAAGAAGGGAGAAAAAGAATCCAAATAAAAAATAGTAGGTTTAAGTCTAAATTTGTCAGCAAAATATTTTTAAAATAGAGTAAGTACCCTGTTTTATATAAACAGAGTAAATACTCTAATTAAAAGTACAATATTATCAAATTAAATTTTTAAAAAACCTATACACTGCTTTAAAGAGACATTTCTTACTTTAAAAGATACAGAAGGGCCAAACATAAAAGGATGTAAAAAGATATACCATGCAAACATTAACCAAAAGAAAGATTGTATAGCTACATTAATATCAGATAAAGTAGACCATTTAACAGGCAAGAAATATTGTTAGAGATAAAAGGAGATTCTACATAATTAAAAAGATTCAATTCACCAAGAAAATAAGATATTTCTAAATGTATATGCACTTACTAAATACATGCATAATTGTAAGACCTACAAGGAGACATAGAGCTATTCTATGTTTGAAATTTTAACATATCTCTCCTACTAATTATTATAGCCAGCAGACAATAAATATCAGTTAGAATATAGATAGTTTGAACAAAGTTAATTAACAAACCCAATATAATTATAAAATAGGACACTCAGCAAATGTAGAATATGCATTTCTTCCAAGAGCACACTTGAGAATATTTGACAACATTGCCTATATTCTGAGTCATTAAGTATCTCAGCAAATTTCAAAGAATTGAAACCATACAGAGTATATTTTCAGATCACAGTGACATTAAACTAGATTTCAGTAACAAAAAAGGTAACTGAAAAATTTCCATATGTTTAGAAATAGCAATCATGGGCCAATGAAGAAATGACAATGAAAATATGACATACCAAATGTAAAATGCAGCTAAAGCCATGCTCAGAGGGACACTTATAACCTCAGTTGTATACATTAGAAAAAAAAACAAAAGAGAGGCTTTAAAATAAATAACCTAAACATTAATTTCAAGAAGTTAAAAAAGAACAATTAAATTTAAAAGACAGGTAGGAGGGAGGAAATAAATATAAGAGAAGAGCCCTGGCCCGTTTGGCTCAGAGGTTAGAACATTGACCTGTGGACCAAAGAGTTGCAAGTTTGATTTCTGGTCAAGGGCATGTACCTTGATTGCAGGTTTGAGCCCTGGCCTCGGTTGGGGTCATTCCGGAGGTGATCAATCAACGTGTTCCTCTCACATGGATGTTTCTCTCTCTCTCCCCCTCTCTCCCTTCCACTGTATCTAAAAATTAATGAAAAAATATCCTTAGGCGAGGATTAACAAAAGAAAGAAAGAAAGAAAGAAAGAAAGAAAGAAAGAAAGAAAGAAAGAAAGAAAGAAAGAAAGAAAGAAGGAAAGAAGGAAAGAAGGAAAGAACTCCTGGCGAAACTAATCAAGAAAATAGAGTACAGCCCTGACTAGTTTGGCTCAGCAGTTAGAGCGTTGGTCCATGGACCAGAGAGTCATACGTTCAGTTCCCAATAAGGGCACATACCTCGGTTACAGTTTGTCCCTGGCTCCAGTTGGGGTCGTGTGGGTGGCAGCCAGTGGATGTGTCTCTCTCACATCGATCTTTCTCTCTCCTCTCTTCCTCCCTCTCTCCTTGCTTTATTTGAAGATGAATGCAAAAAAAGAGAGAAAGAAAGAAAATAAAGCACAAATGATCAATATCAGGAATGAAATAAGGACATTACTATATGTAAAAGATAATAAAGGAAGAAATATGATAAATAACCCTAAGGCAATATAATGAAAAGAAATTTTATGTTATAATGAAATCTTAGAAGAAACGGGCAAAATTTCTAAAAATGCCACTTATCAAAACTAACATAAGAAAAATAACAGTCTGAGTAGCCCTATGTCTACTCATATGAATCTGTAATGAAAACCTTACCACATGGACAAGTTCAGACCCAGATGGCTTTTCTGTTTAATTCATTGAATATTTAAGGAAGAAATAACATGTATTTTCCACAAAACTGTTTCAAATCATGGAAAAGGAAGAAACACTCCCAACTTGTTTCAAGAGGGCAGCAGAATTTTGGTGCTAAAACCTGATACTGTAAGAAAGGAAAATTAACCTCAATCACCGTGGTCCTGGGAGCCACACATGGATCCTATGGTCCCACATGGTTTGGAGAGAAAAGAACAGGTGTGTGAATGTCTGGGTGAGGTGGCTTGGGGAACTAAAGCCCACAGATCTCTTCCCTATTCTCTGGGCACGTACCCCCCCCCCCCAAGATGCTTCTCTAACCCTAGAAAGGGGACAGGTCCCCAAAATACAGTTGAAATTAAATTTTTATCAAGTGAGGTCCAAAGTTAGTGAGAAGAAATAAAGTAATGCCATGTCCCTTACACTCAGCTTGCACCAGTTGTGGAGTACATGTATGCCCATTACAGAGAACACCAGCCCTGGATCTTCAGGAACACGTGTCTGGGGGAGCAGTCTTTCTTTGGGAGTGGGGGTCAGGCCATCAGGTACAGGTACAAAGACTCAGATAAGATAGGAACTGGGCAGGGCTGGGAGGTCCTCAAGAAATCACTTATTTCCTTCCCTTGCCCCAAATCTTCCAGTAGAATGATTTCACATCCCCTTTGAAAGGTTTTGGGAAAGTGAATCCACTTTTGGCAGTCTCATCTTGCCTATATTTGTATGATTACTGAGATTGACTGAGACCTTCCAGATGGTAGTATCTGCACAGAACAAATTTTAGTTAAACTTAACGGGGTAGTCCTAAAACACTGAGAGCTTACAGGACTCTTTATAATCTGGAATGAAATTATTTCTCCTAAAATCTTCATGGGACATTTATTTTGTTCACCCACTTTATAAATAATGAAGTTATGGTAGAAGAAGAAATTCCGAGCCTAATTCAAGTTTCCAGGCAACTTGTTTCTGGAAAATCTTAAGAGCAGATTTCCTATTCTTGATTGACCTCTACAGGCTGCACTAGAAGTATCAGTGTACTGTCTGAAAAGATGGGGAAATATTATTGGATATCGACTCTGCTAGGTGAGAAACGTGGTCAGTGTTCCTGCTACCACAGAGCTGACATTTGATTGAAGGGACAGGGAAACAATGAGTAACTGAGCAAAAATAGGGTAAAGAGTGGGAGACCACTTTGACAAGGGTGACCAGAGGAGAGTGCTGAGGTTAAAAGGGCTAGCCAGAGGACACAGAGCACCAAGGACCCTGAGATGGGAACCAGCTTGCACGTTTGAGGAACAGGAAGGGTCATTGTGGCTGAAGGTTGGTGAGTTGTGGAGTGACTAGAAGATGAAGTGCAAGGCCCCATCACTTCGGGTCCTGTAGGTAAAGGAAGTAAGGGTTTTTGTTTTGTTTTTTATCCTCACCCAAGGACATTTTTCTATTTTTTGTTCATGTAGAGTGGGAGGGAGAGAGAGGAAAAGAGAGAGAGAGAGAGAGAGAAACATCGACGTGAAAGGGACACATCGAGTGGCTACCATCCGCACGACCAACCAGGGCCAGGGACAAACTGCAACCAAGGTACGTGCCCTTAGCGGGAACTGAACCTGGGGCTCTCTGGACCACAGGCCGACGCTCTAACCACTAGCCAAACTGGCCAGGGCAGAAGTAAGGGTTTTATACTAGGTATACCAGATATATGGAAAACTGATAGAGAATTTTAAATAAAGGAGTCACCAAGTCTGGTGTATTTATTTATTCTTTTAAATTTATTCTTAATTATAGTTGACATAAAATATTATATTAGTTTTAGGTGTATAACATAATGACTCAACATTTACATACCTGGTGAAGTGATTGGCACAGTAAGTATAGTAACCATCAGTCACTGTACCTAGTTATTACCATATCATTGACTGGATTCCCTATGCTGTCCTTCACATTTCTATGGCTTATTTGAAAACTTATACTTCTTAAGTCTCTTCCCCTTTTCCACCATTCCTCTGGCAACCATCAGTTTGTTCTCTATATCTATGTTTTGTTTTTGCTTTAGTGCTTTAGAAGAGCATTCTGGCTACTATGTCGAGAATGGAAGCAGAGGCCGGTAAAGGGGTGTAACCGTGTGTCGGAGAGAAGGGGCTTTGACTAGAGGGGGACAGTGGAATGATGAGACAAGAAGGATTCGGGATATAATTTGGAAGTAAAGCTGATGAATTGAAAGTGGAAGGCGAAGGGAAAAGGAACAACAGAGAATTATTTTAGTATGTTGGAGGGTTGGTGTAATTTCCTGAGATTGGAAAGACTTGGGGTGGGGATGTGGCGATCAGGGGCTGTGTTCGGACAGCCTAGTTGACATGCCTGCTGGGATGTCAGGAGGCAGCTGGGCTATTGTCATCCAAAGCTGGGGGTGGGAGGAGAGTCAGTGGCACGTCGGTGGTGTCTACAGGTGTAAGATGGGGTAAGATCATCCAGGAGCAGAGAGGAGAAAAGGGCCCAAGAGACAACCCTGAGCACTAAAATGCAGAGATTAGACCAAGAAAAGATGAACTAGCAAAAAATCATTGAGAAGGAGCTTTCACTGAGGTTAAAGGGGAATTGGGCAGTGGTGTCACAGAAACCACGGGAATCACGTTGACCAACCAATGCTGGACACCTCGTAGGCACTCAACGAGAGTTAGTTTCCCCTTAATGTAAATAGCATCATTCACTTATTTTAGGTCTTTCAAGGGATACTTTTCGTCCCAGCATCAGTTCAATCTGCAATGACAGTTTTCCACCTATTTCATAATGTCTTTCAAGGCTGAAGTACGGGGCCCTGAGACTTACGGGTTGGTCGCCCCGCCTGGAAAGCATGCATTTACCAGCCTGTGAATCCACCAAGTGAAGATTTCTCTTTTTCTGCCTTAAGTTCACATGATTTAATTTGTCTGAGTGACCTGCTGTCATGGGTTTTCATAGAGTCCTGACATCTCACAGAGTAATTAATGCTTTAGGCTTTTAGGACCCGTTTCGGGTTTTTATTCATCACCGTTGTGATTGCACATATGCATTATGAAGGAGTTATTTTGGTAGTTGGATTTCCTTCTCTAGAAAATTTCCATATTTGTTCATTATGAACTGATTGCCTGGAAAAGAAGAATAAAAATGGGGGATGTTCCCGGGGTCCTAGGCAGACATTTCAAATGATCCAGAGTGAGGATTGCTTCATAGTAAACAGAGCTGTGAGCTGTTGAGTTGGAAGCCAGGTGCTTTCTCTCCCATCGCTGTAAATTAGACGGGCCCCGCCGCATACATGAACTGCTTAAAGAGGTGTGAATATCGGAAGGAATTTGTAGGTTGTCTGTGATTCCTGTCACCGGAGGAATCACCCCTAGGACCTTCATGGTCTGCTCTTCTTTTGGGGGTTTTCCAGGAGACGGAGACATCCAAGTGACTGGAAAGAAATAATTCCTTCTAATTTTATTTAGGGGAAACATCATGGATTTTCAAAATCATGTGATCTTATTTGAGATCAGTATACGAAGAAGGAATATGATGGGTGGTGTCTAGGATTCGATCTCAAATATAAAAAACAAAACTCAGTAACTGTTTTCTGTGAAACTCCTCCCCCTAAGCAGTGGTTCTCAACCTTCCTAAGGCCGCGACCCTTTAATACGGTTCCTCATGTTGTGGTGACCCCCAACCATAAAATTATTTTTGTTGCTACTTCATAACTGTGATTTTGCTACTGTTATGTCTTAGGCGACCCCTGTGAAAGGGCCTTTCGACCCCCAAAGGGGTCTCGACCCACAGGCTGAGAATGCCTGCAAGGCATCCGCTCACCACAGACATTAGCAGGTTCTCTGCTTAAAGGCTCCTGCTTGCTATTTTCCTTGGCCTGGGAGAAAGTGTAGGTTTCCCCTGTGCTTGCGGGACATTTTACTCCATGCCTTTTACTTTGACAAGAGATTTGCTGCTTTACTGGGAGCAGGGCTCTTTGCAATGATTAGAGTGATTTTCCGTGATTCTACCGTACTTGGGGAAGATTTTTGAGACTACAAATAAAAGACAGAGTGGTTATATCAGTGTATGGATGGAGGCCGCCACTCCGCTAGTGTGCAGCGCCTTGCCTATTGAGTGAAAATACCTGTTTTTGCTCTAACTGCCATTTTTACTCTTCCTAAGTGGCCAGTTGGGATGAGGGGTGGGGGAAGGAGCTGGGTCAGGCAGGAGGAAGTCCATTTGCAAAGTCGATAGCGGAAGTATTCCGGCAGAGCAGCAGACATCTGATCTGCGTTCTGTATAGATAAGGGAAGGATTTGATACCCCGCAGATGGGCCGCCCTGCTAATGCTCCAGGAGCTGCAACAGACTGTGCGCCTCTAATCTGATGGTATTTTCATCTTAATTTACTTGCAACCTGCTTTTTTCGGTAGGTAACAGCATTTCTGACAAAGGTGATAAATTCGCTAAAGCTTAACATTCAGATTCTTTCCTCATTTGAGTGTTATATAATTATATATACATTTGGGCTCAAAGGTCCCCGTCTAACAAATTCCCTTCACAGGAGTACCGTTTGAGAGCCCCTTCTCTCATTAATTTTATTTGACATTTATGTCAACATTACATTCCTAGCCTAAAAGGAGAAATCACATGTGTATGCCGGGGTGTATTTTAAAGTGGAGTATTTAGTTTGGCAGTGAAAAGCAGCCAGCTTAGTCTGCTAACGCAAAATTTTCTAAATCAGTTAACAGAAAGTGGTCTAAAAGCACGGAACCTAGATTGTGCTACAAAGTGCGAAATGCCGGGGCGCATGGCTGTGTTGATATTTGTAACATTTTTTTTCCTCCAAGGCTCCCAGAGTTGACTTAAAATGGTGTCTGGAAAATTAAGTTGGGAGCCACCCGAGGCGAAAGAAATGGCCCGAGAATAAGGCGCGATGGTGTCGGGAGTGGGAGTTGCTCACGTGAGACCTGGTGCAAAAATCGGTCCTGATTCCTCTCCCACTGGCACTCACTTCAGAGCCAAGAGCTGATCAGTTAAACGCGCAGCGTCCAGTTCCCAGTTCCGCTGAACGAAGAGTCTCACAGACACTGCCCTCGAGGTGGGAGGGCAGTGGGAGCCCGCCCGAGCATCATAAACTGCTTTATTTCCCTGACCAGTTGATCACCTGGCCACGGCATTGCTTAGCGCTTCCGAAAGGAGACGGGAGCGCCATCCAGGGTCATTGGCCCCACGCCGGGAAGGTAGTGAGATGACACTGATGTCCTCTGACTTAGGGGTCTAGGTTGAATTTTGAATCAGTGGATGCCACCAGGAAGAAAAGGAGCTACCCCGGAGCAGCATCCAAGGGCCTGAACCTGGCAGCTCCTCTCGGTTCCAGAATGCTGCCTTTCACATACTTGGTGGTCTGTGTGTTCTCGCGCTGTGCTTTGTGCTTGGCTATAAGGATGAACTGCAGACTGGGATTTTGTTTTGCAGAGAGCTCACCAGTGCTGGAGGAGACCGGCCTTTGGTCTAAGCAGGGAGTGGGCAGTTTGTTAGGCCCCCTGGTTTGTTTTCATTCCAGTTCATCCCTTCCTCACCATGGCCTCCCAGCCCTGCCAGGGTTTACTGACCCAAAACAAACATTCCAGTCCCCTCCGTGCTGTCTTCGTCATGACTCTGCAGGGTGAAGTGGTTGGCGACCAGCTGACCTACAAGCCTGACCAGATGGCGAGCTCCCTGAAGGTCCTCACTAGAAATTTTAGCTGTGACCCTCTGGAGGTAGTTTCTCCTGGGGATCCCCTTGTGGGCTGGCCACTCGGTGTCTCTGAGAGTTAGGAGTTTTATCAGGGAAGATGAGGAGGAAGACAGTTGCAGTTTATGATGGAGAAACTGAGTCTGGGTTGGCCTCGTCATCATCATCAGCTTAGACAACCTTCTTCTCCACACTGCAGTTTGGCCTTGAGGCTATTGTGATGTTCCTACCTGTCTCGTGTGTGTGAGCTCTGGCTAGCCTCGCTAGGTGCATCTGTGTACAGAGTAAGCTCTGGTGGCGGTGGGGGTGGGGTGGGGGGTGGGGGGGGGTGTTACAGAGTGCTGGGATACCCTTTGGCACTATGTGCAGAACTCAGAAATTCATGCTTTTCTGGCTGTCAGGGCAATTCTGTATTTCATAGGGAAGATAATTTTTATCTTTGTTTTGTTTTTAGAGAGAGAGGAAGGGAGAGAGAAACTTTGATGTGAGAGAGAAACATTGATCGGCTGCCTCCTGCATGCCCCCTACTAGGGATCGAGTCCGTAACCAGGGCATGTGCCCTGACTGGGAATCGAACTGGGGCCTCTCAGTCCAGGGCATGACACTCAATCCACTGAGTCACACCGGCTGGGCAGGAAGGGATTTTGAGAGCTGGAGATGCCCTGAAGGTCTGGGCCACCTTTGCACGTAGAGCTGAGCCCAGGGGGGTTCTGAGAGCCAGGTGTCCTGACAGTTGCCCAGTCTTTTCTCCTCCTAGCTACTGCCCGTAGGATGACGAGGGAAGCCTCCCATTGTGGCCCCGTGGAGTGGAATGGAAAGTGGTAGAAATTCCTTTGCTGAGAGCTGCTAAGAGTCATGTTCCAGCCCTGGCCAGTTTGGCTCTGTGGTTATAGTGTTGGAGTACCCGGGTTACAGATTTGATCCCTGGCCCCATTTGGGGTCATGTGGGAGGCAACTGTTCAAAGCGTCTCTCTCACATTGATATTTCCTCTCTCTCTCCCCTTCTCTCTTCCCCTGTATCTAAAAATCAATGGAAAAATACCCTTGGGTGAGGATTAACAAAACAACAACAACAGCAACAGCAAAGAGTCATGTTCCAGCACCCTAGCAAGGGATCTTCAAGACTGTGGGGTTGCCCTGAGGCTGTAGGCTCAGGAGGCAGAGCTGGGCCTGGCAGCCAGCCGCCTCCAGCCCTTAGATGAGTTATCCCCTCAACGTTTCTAAGCAGAAGCTGATTACAGGCACCCACTGGTTTTCTCTCTCTTTTTCTCTCACCTCTCCCTACAGCCACCAAACGTATCCATTCCAGGCCTTCATCAACCCCAAAGAAGACCTAAAGCCCTATTAGGGAAATGTGTATTGTGAAAGTAATCTGTCTTTGTTGAGGCCATTCCTCTGTTTTAAAATCGATTAAATGGCCCTGGCCTGTTTGCTCAGTGGTTAGAGCATCGGCCCGTAGACCAGAGAGTCCCAGGTTCAGTTCCCGCTAAGGGCACGTACCTCGGTTGCAGTTTGTCCCCGGCCTTGGTTGGGGTTGCGTGGGTGGCAACCAGTCCATGTGTCTCTCTCACATCGAGGTTTCTCTCTCTCACTTCCTCCCTCTCTCCCTCCTGCTCTATCTGAGGATGAATGCAAAAGTGTCCTCGGGTGAGGATAAAAATAAAATCGATTAAATGAACGACTGTTCCCCTAAAACATCCATTATTTTCCTGCAATATTTGCTGCTGCCTCCAGCTGCCCATGGGGTCTTAGTCCAGTTAGGCTGTTGTACTAATACCTCAGACCGGTGGCTTGTGAACAACAGACGTTTATTTGTCCCTGTGTGGAGACGGAAGTCTGAGGTCAAGGTGGCAGTCATGGTGGGATCAGGGCCCTCTTCCAGGTCGCAGATTCTCCTTGAATTCTCACATGGTAAAGGGGCTGGGGAGCTCTCTGGGATCTCTTCATAAGGGCACTAATCCCACTCTTGAGGGCCCCACTCCCATGACCGAATCACCTCTCGCAGGCCGCACCTCCTAGCACCATCCCAGTAGGGCTTAGGATCCCAGTGTGTGAATGTTGAAGGGACACAGACATTCCGACCATGGTGAGGGATGGCCCTTTGCAGCCTGGAAGTGGCGAGGGTCTGCTCTGCAGGGGTGCATGACCGGGCGGGGGGCCCAGAGGGACCATCGCGGACAGTGACCATGGAGACCATTTCCTCTGCCTCTTACCCCTGAAGAACGACTCCTCTTTGCTCCTTACGACCTTGCTCAATACAGATGCCCCGCCTCCCCTCGCCTTCCCTCCCGGCATGGAGAGCGGAGTGTGACAGGGCCCGGGGTCCTCGCCCCCAGGACCTGCACACGTGGTGTCTGGCTCATTGCCTGGGTTAGGAATGGGAGCGAGGATCGGTCCGTACCATGCGTGTGGTGGGGCTCCCTAGCAGCTTTCTTCTCCATTGCGAATTAAGCTGGCCCAGCCGGTGTGGCTCACTGGTTGAGCATGGACCCCTGCATCAAGGCGTCACCAGTTCGATTCCCGGTCAGGGCACATGCCCAGGTTGTGGGCCTGATCCCCAGTGCGGGGCATGCAGGAGGCGGCCAGTTGATGTTCTCTTATCGATGTTTCTATCTCTCTCTTCCTCTCCCTTCCTCTCTCTCTAAAATCAATAAAGGAAAAATATAACAAAAAAAGAAACTGCCAGCGGCCTGGTCCTGTGGCCTGAGGGCCCCGTCCCTTCTTGAACGAAATATGTGGAAAGCAACAAGTACAGCTGCTTGTCCCCAAATGCAGCTTTATTGGCATCTGGCTTCTTGTAATATATTTTTAATATACTATGTATGCTGCATCTGAGTAAATCAGTAGGTGTGTTTTGAAATTAAATATTTGCTAAGGGCTAGGTTCTCCTGGTGTTCAATTATTGATAACAAACTTCACAGACACTATAAGACTTGATGATATATGATTTTCAAGTGACCTGCCATTTATTCGACTTTATCTGCCCATGAAATCCATTTCCAATTCCGACCATATCTACTGTGGGGATTGCTTGCCAGAAATCTATTCCCAGGTTTCTCCTTATTTCAGTGAAATGTCTCTGTCTCAGCATCTTTCCCAAGGTGGCTGATCTAATCGGGGGTCCAATCACTTATCACTTCTCATTTCCTTTGGCAGGTCGGTCAAACTGGGAAGTGTACGCTCAGAAGCAATAGGGCCCCACCCCCTTCACCCTTTTCCTGTGTAGCCGAAGGTTGGAAGATGCGAACTCCCCAACCACAGCCCAGCTCTAGGGTCTGTAATCAGAAAAAGGACCACTTTTGTGGTCAGAAAAAGGGGAATGGCAGCCTGCCTTCCCTGTGTCAGGCGCTGGCAGACACTTTCCGGCAGGAGCGGGGCTCCTGGACCCTGAGCAATTAGAACTCATTTGCATGGCGTGGAAGGCCGGGCTCCGGGGCCTTTGCAGCTCCCCTTCCTCTCCAACTTCTCCGGGACAGGTGCGCGCTTCTGGCTGCTGCAGGGCCAGCTGGCAGGGCGACTCTAACTTGTCATCACAGAAATAAAATTTGTCACCTCTGTGTTCTCAAACTCCGTTCTTTCATGTTTAACCAGCACTGTGAATCTTTATAAACATGTCAAGGTTTCTATTTTTGCTCCCTAATTAATTCAGAAAAGGAGAAGGCATTGCTAATGATAGAAGAGAGAGAGGGACAGGTAGGACTAAGGATGGCTTTTGTTTCTGAGTTAGATAAGGTAATTGAATCAATATGGGTGCCCACAATTTGAGAAATCACTTGGGGCCTGCCGGTGCCTTGGTGATTCCTGGACTGGCCTGGAACCGGTCAGAATTGATGAACACGTCTGAACGGATCAAACGGTGAAGCAGGCTTTTCTTCTTATATCAATGGGCAGTGATCCCTCGTTTTCCCAGGCACAGGGAGAGAATGAATTTCCACATACGATATTTTTCAGTTATTTAAAATGTATTTCTTTTAGCACTAATTCTGAAAGTATATTCTCTGAGTACATTAAACCTAATGTAACCTTTGTCTTGATGATTCAGAATCATCTTTATAAATATCTGGAGCTGCGCACTTGAATGACTGCAGAATCTTAACGATCTCAAGGGTGTAGTATTTTAATTAAGTGAGCATTTCCTCCGTGCCATTGTTACCAACAAGGCTAAAATAATCGACATGAAATAATGGAAAGAGTTCCAAATTTGGAGTCAAAACTCTGGTTCTAATTTCGGTTTAGTCATTAACTAGCTGTTTGAGCTTTAGCAGGTCTCTTAACCTCTCTGAGAATTTATTTCTTTGTCTATAAACCTGGGCAATTGGACCATAATGTTACCAAGGTTGTTTAGATTGCTAACATTTTATAATGTCACGATGAGTGACCGTGCTATTCTGTAATGACGGTTGTCCTGAGGGCTTTGGAGGTTCGGATTATTTGTTTCTTTATGATATGGCCCCAGATTGTTAAGATTTTCTAGATATTGTGTTGGCTTTGAAGCTTTTCTTTATTCCATGGGTTGCAAACTATCCCTCTGGACCAAATTTGACCCTTCACCAGTTTTTGTAAATAAAATCTTGTTGGCCCCACTTATTCATTTACATATCATCTGTGGCTCCTTTTGAGTGACAGAGGTAGAGCCGAGTGGTCCGTTAGAGAAGGCATGAGTCATGATGCCTAGGATTTTACTATCTGGTCTTTGTCTTTACAGGAAAAGTTGGCCAATCTATCTCTCTTCCAGGAATTTGTTACAATTTACCACATCTACCTGGCTAGAGGCTAAGAAACCAGACAACACGACTCAAAGGGAGGGTCAGTGGGTTCTGAACAGAAGTTCGAGGGGACCGTCTGTAAGTGCTGAGTGAATGCTTGGGCTTCCTAGCTGCCGGAGGTCCTTCTTTCTCATGTAAGTTTCTGGGCCATTCTGGGTGGTTATTCTATGTGGTTGAATTACCACAATTTGCGATTTCTGGCAGCCAATAAAGCTGCATCTAGAAATGTTTTTGGTTAACCTTAAGCAAGGATATTTTTTCTATTGATTTTTAGAGAAAGTGGAAGGGAGAGGGGGGCAGAGAGGGGGAGAGATATCCATGTGAGAGAGACACATCGGTTGGTTGCTTCCCTCACACTCCCTGATCAGGGCCAGGGATCGAACCTGCAACCCAGATACGGGCCCTTGACTGGGAATTGAACCTGAGACCTTTGGTGCGGGGGCCAGCACTGTAACCACTGAGCCACACCGGCCAGGGCTAGAAATGGTTGCTTTGATTTTGCTGACAGTGGTTACAGATTTGCCATAAAATCCACCTCCTGCATATTCATGCTGCTTCGTATATGTGGCGTCATTCATGGTTCAGCCTGATGCAGAAGTAGCACACTGAACGTGAGAGCAACAGGCCTGGGTTTACATCCTACTCAGCTGCCCGTGTCTGTGTGACCCCCAGGCCATCCCTTTACTTTCCCGAGCCTGTCTCTTCTTCTGTACAATGGGAAAGACACCAAATCTGTGACGGGGTGTGCTGCAAGGGCTAGCATGCGTCTCAACCGCCCTTTCTCTGCCCTTCCCGCCTCCGGGGGGCAGCAGTTAGAAACTGATGTGCCAAATTACAGAAAAGAAAATGGGCGACAGCAATGGTGGGCAAGATGACGGTCCTTCCAACTGCCAGGTGACCACCACTTCCTCTCCTCCGTGTGGCCAGGTGAGGAAGTGTGGCCAGGTGAGGAAGTCTTGCCAGAACCCTGCATTGGCTCAGCCCGTGGTCAAGTCAAACTTGGGTTCGTCTTAGGCCCTGTGCCTGTGTATAGCTCCCTGGGTGGTACGGGAAAGGACTTAGGGTGAGGGGCAAGATGCTGACATTCATGGGACCCTGGTCTTCATAACCTCAACCCCAGCTCCTGTCACTTACAGGTGACGGTGCTGTTTTGTGGACATGGATCTGAGACCAGGTATGTGTAGACCTCTCTGGTCTATAAGTTCCTTAAAGGCAGGAAGTGGTTTTTATTTTAGACCCAAATCTCCATTGACTAGAACAGTGTCTGGCTCCAACAAATATAGGTTGAATTGATTTGTCACGGCCAAGGGTTTCTGGTGGCGTAAAGGTTTCTTTGAGGTTTCTGTGTTAACTGTGTGTCTGGGTAGACCTCGGCCGGGGCCCTCTGTTTTGAATCCATTCGTTGTACAGTGCTCAGTGTGAAAACACAGCCGCCTCGCAGGGGAAGCGGCCCTTCCTGGAGGAGACAGGAACCGAAGGCAGGCAGCGGCCGCGGCCACAGCGGAGTGGGGCTGAACTCCTAGTGGGACACCCTGTCTTCGCCACTGCTCACCCAGGACCCCAGTGGCTTCCCACCACCTCCGTCCTCTCTGTGACTCCGAGGCTGGCACCTGCTTCTCTCCTCCATGACTTTTGGCCCCCTACTGTCAATGGGTAATGTGGTCAGATGGCACCGACAGTATCCAACTCAACCTGAGGCGTATCTAAGAAAGTCCCTAACTGTACAGCATGGTGACTGTAGCAAATAATACCGTGGTACATATTTGAAAGTTGCTAACAGAGTATATCTTAAAAGTTCTCATCACAAGGAAAAATGTTTTCTAACTATGTATGGTGACTGTTATTAACTAGACTTATTGTGGTGATCATGTAGCAAAATGTACAAATGTTAAATGGTTACATTGTACACGTGAAACTAATATGATGTTATATGTTCATTATATCTCAGTTTAAAAAAGAAAGGGCCAAATCACTCATGATCCAAACCACGTGTAAGTACACATAGGCGCTTCCTCCTGTTACATACACGCTCTTGGGAAATGAATGACAAACACTTGATTCATTCATTGAAAAAACACTGAATCTCTGATGTGTGTCAGGCGTTCTGTTAGTGGTGGGGGAACAGCAGTGAAAAAGCCAGCGAGGGATTTCTATTTAATTAACAAGTAAACAAGCAAGTGAAACAATAGAGCATTGTGATTAGAAGCAGTGAAGGACTTAAGCATTAGGGGCCAGCTCTGAGGAGATAACACGTGCGGAGAGTCTTAAAATCTAGGAGCTCGTCCGGCCGGTGTGGCTCAGTGGTTGAGCATCGGCCCATGCACCAGGAGGACGCCGGTTTGATTCCCGGTCAGGACACATGCCCAGGGTGTGGGCCCGATCCTCAGTGGGGGGCATGCAGGAGGCGGCCAATCGATGTTCTCTCTCATCGATGTTTCTATCTCTCTCTTCCTCTCCCTTCCTCTATCTCTAAAATCAATGCAGGAAAAAAAATTTTTTTAAAAACAACACAAAACCTAGGAGCTCTCTATGCAGATGGTGGAAAGAGCTTCCAGGCCGAGGGCACAGCATGTGCAAAGACCCTGAGGCTGATGGAGGGAGCCCAGCTTATCTGTGGGAGTGAGTCAGCATGAACACATGGGAGGGTGTGGCCTGGATGGAGGCCCAGGAGGTGGTAAGGGGCAGGCCGCCCTTGGAGAAGGTTGGGTTTTCTAGCTGCTGCGGGAAGCGGTTGGTCAGTTTCGGGCATGGGAATGGCCTGGTGAGGTTTCTATCTGGACCATCACCTTCGCTGTGTACAGAATGGTTCTGAGGTGAGCGGCCATCACGGAGACCAGGAAAGTGAAGTCCCTGGTGCAGACCAAATCATGAAGAGAACCTTCTGGTTTATTGGAATGGAAGTGGGAAGGGACAAGGAGGTCCTGGGATGTGAGAGGTGGCATTTGTTAAGAAGGGAGAAATTGGTGGTGGTGGGGAAGGCTGGAGGGAGGACAGGTTTGGGAGAAAGTGTCAAGTTCTGCTTTGAAATCAAGTGCCTTGACGGCACCAGTGCCCTTCGGACAAAGCTGGCTCAGCCCTCCCGTCCCTGCCCTCGGGAATCGTCAGTCTGATAAACACTAGGGTTTGTTCTTACACGCGCATCTTCCCCAGGTTTGTAACATGTGGCACCCACAGGAGGTAACATAAGCACTTGCTTGCAGTAGATGCTCAGTAAATCACTGTTGATGACTTGCTTGCACCAAGCACCTCCTGCTTGTTTAAAGAGCTCGGCTCCAAAGCAAAAAGGAACCGAGGTGGAAGGGGAAGAGAGGAAAACGCAGGTTTGTTGTGTGTGTGGTGTTAATGACGACGTGGCTGTGCTTCTAAAGAGAGACTGTAGATGATTGAGACGAAGGAATGAAATAGTTCAAGGAACACACCCAGATGCCTGGCCCCTTGCGCCACCTTCCTTGACCTCTGTACCTGGGGTCTTGGTTGGGATCAGAGTTGCACGTGCACCCCTGTCTTCTCCTCCCCTTTCCAGGATCCCCTTTCTCTGCCCTGCTCTTTCATTCCCATCCGGGGGGGTGGGGGGGAGGCAAGGTGATGGGGAGGAGGAGAGCAAAGCCGCAGGCTCCCATCAGGGGTCACAGGGCCAGGGGACATTGTTGGAAATACATGGTAGCTGATGTCACACAGAAACATGAATGAGTCGTGAATGCGCTCACCTCCTGAAAACCAGCACAATGAGCATCATTCTCACTTCATGGTTTCAGTGTCCTGGAAGATTGAAGAGAGTGGTAGTGGTACCACTCATTAACTTAAAAGTGTATTTCTGTGATATGTCCCATGTCCCGAACTAGTAATTTTTGACAAAGCAAAATAATGAGGGCAGTGTCCTGTGATTTTAAAAGCTAAGCATTTGTTGCATTAAAAAAAAAAAAAAATCAAGTTATTTCTTCCCTGTAGGAAAGTAAAGAAATCCGTGATAAAAATAATAATTAAGTGCTGACAGTGCTACATTTCTACCCAGCATGAGCTGGCAGCAGTTTCATCCCAAACATCAGGTCATTTGAAGGGAAAAAACCTGATTAACTACCTCTGCAGGCCTTTCCGACTCGCCTCCTTAAAAGCGTCCGTGACAGTAATGAAAGGGTGCAATTTGACAGCCGCAATTTACTCTTGGAAAAAAAGGTAAAATAGAATACAGTGTATGCATGAAGTTTTTACAGGAATTTTTGGTTGGTCTTTACTTGTGGGGTTTGTTTTACTAATCGTTCGTTTCTAGCCATTCCGAAGAGCCCACCAGCCAGGAACCGTGTGAGGTGAACAGTATGTGGCATCACTGCGGTGAGGGTAGGGGGGCGATTCCAATGCCAACCCTCCCTCCCTCCCCCCCTCCCTCCCTCCCTCCCTCCCTCCCTCCCTCCCTCCCTTCCTTCCTCCCTCCCTCCCTCCCTCCCTCCCTTCCTTCCTTCCTCCCTCCCTTCCTTCCTTCCTTCCTTCTCCATGTAGTCATTTTGGTGTTTCTGGGGTTTAAATGACCTTGACATGAGCAGGTTGGAAAATGAAGCTGCAGAGCATCCTGCTTGCATCCCGTGTATTAATTTTCTGCGCCTGGCAGCTCTTGGCGTCTCTGTATTAACTCGCCATGGCGTGAGGGCTGCAGGCCAATGTTGACGGGAAGATGGAATGATTATGTGGCATATGGCAAATGCAGCAACTGCCCCTAATTACTTTCTTTTCACTTTCTCCTCCACTCTCCTGGTCTTCCCAGGTTTCTCGAATTGGGAAGCGGTTTCCTTTTTTCAATCCCGTTCATTAGACTCTCACCTTCAGTAGATATGAGAGCACATGCCTTTCCTGGCTGTGATGTGATAGAATCGTGGTTTCCAACCTAAGAGAGGACGTAGGGCTCATCCAGCCCAAATGCTTCATCTCAAGGACCAGGGTGGTTAACCTGGGAAGATTTTGCAGAACGGAGCCTGGAACTCAAGTCGCCCAAGCTTTAGATGAGCCTGTGCTTTTCTGTCCCACCTCCCAAAGCTGAAACGAAGCTATTATATCAGTGTCCGGGGAATGCTAGAGCAAAGCACTACCCACGGGGTGGCTTCAAAGCAACAGAAATGTGTTCTCTCAGACGTCCTGGAGGTTAGACGTGCACAGTCCAGGGGTGGCAGGGCCAGTGACGGCTCTGCGGGAGAGTCTGCTCATGCCTTCCCTTCCTCCCGGCCTCTGGTGTCGCCCACGGCCCTTGCACTCTGTGGCCGGTGCCGGAGCTCCAGTCTCTGCTCTGGCACCTCATGGTGTTCTCTCCGTCTGTGCTCCTATTAGTGTGTCTTCTCGTGAGGACAGCAGTCATGTTGGATTGACAGCCTACCTTACTCCATCCACTGTGACCTCATCTTAACTAATTGTATCTGCAAGATCTTATTTCCAAATAAGGTCACCTTCTGAGGTTCCAGGAGTTAGGACTTCAAGATATCTTCTTTTCCCCAGTAGTTTTACAGTTTTACTTTTTACTTAAACATTTTTTGTTGACTCTAGAGTGCATTTTTTTAAAAGTATGTTTTTATTGTTTGTTTGTTTGTTTAGAGAGAGAGAAGAAAGGAGAGAGATAGAAACATCAGTGAGAGAGAAACATTGATCAGCTGCCTCCTCCACGCCCCCTCCTGGGGATCAAGTCTGCAACCCGGGCATGTGCCCTGACTGGGAATCAAACCAGTGACCTCTTGGGGCATAGGTCGAGGCTCAACCACTGAGCCACACCAGCCAGGTTGGAGTGTGTTTTTTGAATTACAGTTTGCATTCAATATTGTGTTAGTTTCGGGTGTACCAGAGGACACGGTGTTCTTAGAGGACACAGTTCAACGTGTGGCCGGTGAGGTTGGGTAAGGTTTTTCATAGCGGGTCTGGGAGACGGTGACTGCGATGCATCAGTACCACCCGGCTGTACCTGCCACTGGTCCTGTCTTTACCTTTTCCTGTCAAGTGCAGGAAGCTGCGTCCTTACCATTTATTATTCACGACGACGATGTGTAGCTTTCACTTTTTAGCAGGGGATGAGAGCCTGTGAGGCAACCCGAGGATTCACCGTAAAAAAGGATCAAGTTAGAAACCATTCCGAGACGAGGTTTGAGTTGTAGACTCTGGCAGTCTCGGAGTTCTTTTTCAGTCCGAATGAAAGCCCTTCCGTCCGGAGAGTTGGTTCTACTCGTTTTTATATTTGTTCCACATTTCTTTATAATTTAGAATGTACAATAACTTATTCTATGGCATTTATTCTATAATTTGTTCAGCAATCACAGTTATCCTTTTTCCTTAACTATTTTTTTTTCCCACTATCCCTCACTCTAAGTTCGCCTTCTGGAAAGCTTGACCATTTTGATTTCTTTCTTTGGTCCTTTCACACTCTGCACATAATCCACAGTGGCTCCCCATTTCCTCCTTGATCTCCTTGCGGTTGCCCCATGGAGCCTCCCTAAAACCAAATGGATTTACTTGCGGATCTCCAAATATGCCTTGTACCCGTCCACCGCCTTACTTTGCCCTGGCCCCTCTTGCCATCTGAAATGGTGTTCCCCTCCCCTTTCTGCCCCTCTGAATGCACCCTACCCTCAAGGGCTTGCATCCGTCGTCCATCCTTCATGGCTGCTGCCCAAACAGGATGTGACCTACTCCCCAGGGAGTCCTTGTCGGCACCTCATCGGCTCCCACGGGACTGCCTTTTCATGCCAGCTCTCTTTCTTTTTTCTAAATATATGTTTTTACTGATTTTTAGAGAGCGGGAAAGAGAGAGAGAAACACCCATGAGGGAGAACCATCAATCAGCTGCCTCCTCCATGCCCCCTACTAGGGATTGAGCCTGCAAACCAGGCGTGTGCCCTGACCAGGAATCAAACCGGTGACCTCTTGGTGCATGGGACGACACTCAGCCACTGAGCCACACGGGCCAGGGCTTCATGCCATCTCTTTATCGAAGCAGCGGACGAGCAGTCTCAAGCCCCGCCTTCCACTGTGGCTCTGCCTTTACCACCGTGTGACTTTGGGACGCTCCCGATACTGCCCACCTCGCTGTTCGGTGAGAATCAAACGAGGTAGAACGTGAACATTACTTGAAACTCATCTACAAGAAGTACTATTCAAATAGTTCGTACTTCATGTGCCTCAGTGTACTCACGTGTAGAATGGACCTCTTAATAGCAGCACCTGGTGAGGATTAATTAGTAAAGCGCAGAGGACAGTACCTGGCTTACAGTAAGTCATTCCAGTAACAGTCAGGCTGTGATCATTATCGTCACCCTCATCACACTGTGCAGATAGGACTGTAGGCCACTTCATTGCTTTTCAGAGAGAGGGAAAGAGAGAGGAACTCCCATGCGGGGGTTTGGGATCTCCTCCGTGCCGAGGCTGGAGCCTCATGCTGGGTGCGCGGCAGCACCTGCGGGCGGACTCAAGAGCTCCGTTCTTTTTTTTTTTATCCTCACCAGAGGACATTTTTTCCATTTTTTGTTCAGGTAGAGTGGGAGGGAGAAAGAGGAACAGAGAGAGAGAGAGAAACATCGATGTGAAAGGAACACATCGAGTGGCTGCCACCCGCACGACCGACCAGGGCCGGGGACAAACTGCAACCGAGGTACATGCCCTTAGCGGGAACCGAACCCGGGTCTCTCAGGACCACAGGCCGACGCTCTAACCACTGAGCCAAACCGGCCAGGGCGAGAGCTCCGTTCTTGTTGCTGTGCGGTGCTCCCATCCTCTTTCCACCCCCTTTCCGAAGACATGAACATGCCCATGGATCACTCTGTCGCCTGGAAGTTTTCAAATGAATACAGATCCACTCTCTGACAGCAGTGTTGATTGGGGCTCTAACCCTAAATTAGTTTGATAGGTAAATCGCTGTGGTGGTACAGATGTCATCTTCCAACAGTGGTCCCAATTCATTTGCTTCTGCTGCCTCCTCATCAGGATGTAACGTGGGCATGTTTTGAAACGGAACATCCTCTATTAGTTTAATTGAGTGTCGTTCTGGCAGCGTTAAGGTTGGTGTGGTGTGTTGAAGGGGTGTGAGAGCAGACTCGGTTTACGGGATGCCGGGGCAGAGCATGTCCGCTCCACGTGTGCGCATGGGGGCTGGTTAAGTGGTGGCTGGGAAATGAGAAGAAACGGTAAACCCTTGCAGATGACGACCTAAGGACATGTCTAATATGATGCCTGAAAATACATAACACAGTCTGCTCACCCACATACAAAAATGTATATAAATGACTTGCTTTTAGATGTTGGTACAGATGTCAAATTCCCGTGAAACCTCTACCGCCAGCCCCTGCCTTGGGTAAATCTTACCAATGCTCGTTCCTCACCAAGCCCAAGACCACTCATCCCTATTTTTCGCGTGGACAGGAAGCTAGAAACCCCTCGGGGGGCCAATGTGAGTGAATTTCTTTTCTTTCCACATTCCAGGGTGATACCCTGAGTGGCACTAATGCTCAAACTCTGTTGACAACTGACTCTTCTTAGGACTTATAATTTAGGTAAACGTACCAAGAATTGATGGTGTGACAGCAAAATGAGGGATGTTTACTTAGGAGTCGCTTTCTTGTAAGAGGTTGAACGAGAAATTGTTCAAATGCAACTTCATAGATCCAGGTCGAGGAAGAGAAGCAGATGCTGCTGCAGAGAGAGCCCCCAGAGGGGCAAAGAAGCCAAAGAGGGGTGTTCTGATGTGATGGTGAATTAATATAACAATCACACCCAAATCCCTTTACACACACACACACACACACACACACACACACACACACTTCTCCCTCCCAAGCCTTGTAAGTGGATTGCACCAACCTACCCAGAGCCTTTCTCATAAAAGTCACTGTTCACAATTACACGGACAACTCTCCCTCCGACACGTTTGGAGCACCCCTCCTTGGCTTCCGTGTTTCCCCAGGGCCTGTGAAACTAGGCGTTGCCTTTGCAGATATGCCAAAGCCATCAAGGTTACTCAAGGCCACTGTGAAGCCTCTCATTATCATGGAAGCCACCTCTTGGCGACACCACCCACCCTGACATCTTTCTTCCTCTCCAGAGCCTTCATGCATGCCCACCTTCTGCTCAAGCCCAGGGGACCATTCTGCACCCCCACTCATCTCAGTTGAGAAGGAACCTCCTGTACCCTGGAGGTTCTGCTTGGGGCTGATTTTAGCTGGAAGGCACCTGGACTCCCTTACCTGTCATTTACGGCCGGCGCCCCTTCCATTTGGTCTAGGCGTGGGGTCGTGTCTTAAATAACCTTGAGCACCTCTGTTGAACATTTCTGAACTGAGGCTGTTCTGGAGGCCCAGAGCAGGGTCCACAGGGCAACCTGGTTCTGGTGTTGGCTTGTCCGCTGCTTGGCTGTGTGGTCTTGGGAAAGTGATGTGTCCCGAGAGCCCACAGGGTGTCTGGCGAGCGCGTGTCTTGGTAGCTGGCACGCAGCACACATAGTGGGCAGCTGGCTTTACTTTCCTCTTGACTCTCCTTCGAGATACCAGAAAGTAAATCACTCGAAAGCAGGTGATACTTGCTGGGTAATGTAATTCTTGGTCTATAACGACAGATCATTACAAAGTAATGGGACTTAGATTTGTAAACTGGCTCTGGAGTCACTTCTAAAATCGGTGACAAGACATACTGCTGTTCATAAAGCCGATCTGTTCCAGGCCTGGGTTTTTATTGCCCAAAGCCTGTGCCAGGACTGAGTCATACAGGTGACTGGGCACAGGGCATGGTTCGCCATCCATGCATCCAGTCAGACAGGCAGTGTGAGGGGGTGGTCTCCATTCTCTCTCCCCATCCCGTCACCAATGATCTGAGGGCTACATGGGACCACAGCCTGGCCAGCCCCTGGCCCGTGCTCATTTGTGCAAGGAAGACTAGCCTGGCTGACCGTCACTGTTTTTGGAAGGACCCTCCTTCCCCAGCGTTTCTGTCCCCTCAGCTGTGGCTGCCGGGTCCCAGCGCTAAAGAGAGTAACGTTACCTGATCCTGACACCCTCCCCTCTGTTAAGAGAAGTTCTGATGCATTGTGTGTTTTTTAAAAAGAGTCCTGTGACTTTGTAATCACACTTCCTTCATGACTTTTGGTAGCACCGTGCCTTCCGGAGAAGGCGAGCGAGAATCTGAGGTGAGAACTAGGAGGACGGTGCGAGCTGAGGGGCCTGAGCCTGCTCTCGTGGGAACAGGTTGACAAGACCCACTGAGTCTCAGCCAGGTCCCGAGAGTCGGGCTGCAGCCCACCTCGACCGTGGCTGCCCCTGCTTTCCGGCTGGCCTTCCAAGGGCCTGCTGTAGCCTTGGTGATGGTGCCCGCCGCCTGCTCCCCTCGTCCCTGCCATGGCGGGGTCGCCAGACCGCTGGGCTCCAGGCCGAGGCTTCTCTCCTGACTGCACAGCTGGGGCCGGCTCCGCCTTCCCCGGAGGATGGGGCTTGCCCGAGACCTAGGGTGAATCTTGAACTGAGGCAGCGTTCAGGGAACTTGATCCCAGAACCCTTGTTGCCTGATCCAACCTTGTCCTTAAGTCTTGGTTCTTTTCATTGGTTCACCCGACTGGTCCCCAGGTCCCTACCCTGTTTCTGAGCCCAAAAGTCCTGTCTTGTTTCCTTGGTTGAGAACCCAGGAACTAGGGCCTGTGCCCAGCCTTGCCCTGTCCGCGCGTGGAGCCCGCTTCTGACACCAGCCCAACAGACACCCCAACGGACGGCCTGCTGTCGGCTCTGAGGTCACGGCTCTGTCCTGGCCTCCCTGTCGCAGCATTCTGTGTTCTGACTCATACAACCTTTTTCCTGCACTAACCTTTTGGTTCTTTTGTATTCAATGGGAATACTTCATGCAGATTTTTACCATATGCCCCAGGCAAAGATGATAGATAGATAGATAGATAGATAGATAGATAGATAGATAGATGAACAGATACTGTCTAGAGAAGTAGAAACGAGTCTTTAATATCCACAACACACACTGTGAATGTTTGCGTCTCTTCGGCCATTCCACTTTAAAGCAATTTTTAATTTAAAGTGATTTTGTCCACACCTGTCTTTTGCCCTCTCCTTTGGCGTTAGTTTCTAACTCCTGCATAACACGTGCCACGTTTTGTGTGACGCAGGGACCTCCTGCAGTGCGAGCCCCGCCCCCCAGTGAGCGGATCTGGGGCCGCCCTGCTGGAGGCTGCCTGCAGCTGACCTGGCAGGCGGGCTCTGGGCCAGCTCTCGGGCTGGCGAGAGGAAGCAGCGGGGTACCCAGAGCTGTTACAGTCCCTCTCAGCTGCTCCGCTGCAGCTCGTCTCGCCCACCCTGTGCGCGGAGGGAGCTCCGTGGACTGCAGAGGAAGTCCCGGCTACCCTAAGGTGCCTGCTGTCCCAGGATTTTTCAACTGGGTCAATATTAACCCCTTAGTGCATATTAACCCTGGGAAACGGGAGCCCCAGCTGGCTTGGCTCAGCGGTTAGAGCCTTAGTCTGAGGACCGAAGAGTTGTGGGTTTGATTCCTGGTCAAGGGCACATACCTCAGTTGCAGGTTCAGTCCCCGGGTCCCCCGTCAGGGTCACGTGGGAGGCGGCCAATTGATGCATCCCTCTCACATCAATGTTTCTCTCTTTCCCTCCCTTCCACTCTATCTAAAATTCAGTGGAAAATTATCCTCGGGTGAGGATTTAAAAAAAAAAAAATGGGAGGAGAGTTTTTCCTATGTTTCTATGGAAAGAACGACTCTTAAAGGAAATGAACAAATTCATGTAGTAACTGCGTGAAAGGGATGCATCGGTGCCATTGCTGAAGGTGTAAGCTCAGATTCATGGACCATCACTCATCATAAGCTCTGGCCAAGCGGGCCTTGAAGACAGGCAGGAGTTTGGGTGCTGGCGCAGCGTCTTGGAGCCATGTCACACCCCGTGCAGTTAGCATGAGAGCTAACCCCCACTGCCTCCTCTGCGCGGTGCCAGAGCCCCTCCTGGTTCTGGTGGCTGTGCCGGGCCCTCAGGGGCAGCTCCCAGGGCCCTGCCTCTTTTTGTTTTGCTCCTAATGCCCGCAGCTCTGAATCCCCTGCCCAGCCCTCCCTGCTCCCTCACCACTGGGGGCAGAATATAGTTCTTCTTGCTTTTTAAGATCCTTTCTGTCTCCTTCCCCAAATCAGCTGGATACTTTCCATCCCAAAACATCTTTCTGATAAACTAGAGACCAGATCCCCAGGGCCAGGCCCAAAAATACTTGGAATCAATATCCTAGTTTGAACCCCGGGGGCATTCCTTGTCAATCACCCAAAACTGACAGGCCCATCGGGTTGGTGACCTTCTTTTCCCTCCTTCTGTCCTCTCTTAGGAGTTGATACATTCATTCTCTCCCCCGCGTCATTCAGTAAGGGAAGGCCTGTCCAGGGGTCCTCGACTTCCTGGGGAGGGTGTGTTAGTCCTGTTAGTCCGCTCCACCCAGGTCTCTGCCCACCCAGGTTGATAATAACAAGTTGATACACTGATGATGTTTGTAGAGTCAGTGTTTGTCTAGGCTTTGGCCTGAAGAACAGAGTAAGAACAATTAATGTATTAGTATTTCTTATTTTCTTGTTATACATGAAAACTGGCCGGGTGAATAGAAAGTGCAAATTTATCATCAGAGAAAAAGAGAATATTTCCTTTCTAATGTTTTCTACCAACTAAGAGGCATTTTGATATAGTAAACACACACACACCCACACACACACGCGCGCGCGCGCACACACACCCCATTAGACTAAGTGGTAAACTTCGTGAGTCACAAACTTCCAACAAGCTCTTTGGTCAAATCTGCTCACCATGTAATCCTTGGGCTTTGGGGCTATAAAATAGGAATATTTTTATGCCTCTTGACTAGCTTATTGCAGTTATTAAGTTGAATAATATATGAATGGGCTTTGTAAAGCACCATACAAAGGAGCAGTCTGAATATATTGTGTGTTAGAAAGATTGCTCTTAACGAAGAAAAGGAATCGGTAGCAAGTCACCTGGGATGTGAAGCGCAGTTGACAAGAAGGAGATGAGTGGCTCTTGAACATGTGAAAAGATGCTTCTTCTCAGTGCTAACTAGAGAAACAAAAACTAAAACTTTAAGAGATTATTTTACTTGTCAGATTGGTGAAGTTCAAAATCGTCGATGATACTGTGTTAGCCAAGATGAGGAGAAGCAGTTCTAGGAAAAGCACATTGGTAAATATAATAGTAATTGGAGTAGAACATGCATGTATCTTTGGGCAGTTTCATTTCTTAAAATGTATCCTATAGATGTGTCTGCACTTTTGCAGAGGAAGGCGCCCGGTGCACTGATGCGGGATGCTCGCGGAGATGCGTGCAGTGCGGGGTGCCCAGTGCACAGCAATGAGAAAAGCCATGGCTGTTGTTTTTCACGAAGGAAAGAAATGCTAGTATTTGCATAGATTGTATCTGAAAGGATACTGCCAGATTTAGATAATTGTTTCAGTTTTTTTTTCTTTCTTGTGTTGTGTTGTGTTTTGTTTTGTTTGTTTTTTTCCTTTTTCCTATTTGCTCCCCCCCACCCCCCCGAGGAGTGGAATTGGTGGCTGGTGACAGAAGTGATAAGATTACTTTTCACTGCTTATCCTTTTGAACCTTTTGAATTTTGTACAATATGCAGATATTGCCAATTTAAAAAAAAATTGAACAAAAACAAAACAAAACAAAAAGAAACCAAAAAAAGTGAACAAGAAATAAAACCAAGGACAAAGCTCCAACTTGTCTCTTACTTTCCTTTCGCTAAAACAAGATAACATGAAAGGAAGAAAGTCATGTAAGGGGAATTATTCCTTTTTTTTTTTTTTTTCTTTCTGCCCTTTATCATGCTTGACTTTCATATTGTTTTTCTTTGTTAGGGTAAAGTTAGAATATTTTCCTTTTACTGTTTGGAAAACTAACTAAGTCGACCCCTTGCAACTACACAACGTGGTTTGATTTGCACCATTCTGATGAGCCCAATAGTGATGTCTGTGCTTTTCCCTTGATCTGCCAATCTTTATTTTTGAGATGCTGTGAGCATCAAACCTAACCTAGACTCTCCTTTCCCTGACTTCCCAGCAGCAGTGGAGTTGGCTGGAGGACCCCGGGGTCTGCCGCCAGGGAATTCATCTCCACAGTAATTAGACAGCCTTTCAGGGGCCCGCATCCTGCCTGGGTATTGAACATTTTGTTAAGCGACTGAAGTTCTGCCTTGCTTCTTTCTTAGAAATCACAAGTTGTGTATTTGGGGATCGTGCCTCTTGAGTTTTGCTTTCTTTATTTTACTCTTTTCACATGTTCACATTGTTGAAGCCGAGTGCTCCTTTCGTTAGGCTTGTCTTTTTAACCCAGCACACAAGCACTACTTCGTAGCTCTTCTCCATCGACTTGTCCCCTTTGTGTAATGATGGGGACAGCGTGGCCTCTTGTGCTGTGGAGGCCAAATGGGGCCCCCTCCCTGCCATCAGACGAGGTCTCCATGTTGACTTAGCATCCCCTTCCCCTGGGAGAATGCACCTCAGCCCCGGGGAAGACACCCTGTGGGCCTCAGTGCACAGCTTGTTTCCCTGTGCACGCAGGCGCTGGGGTCAAAGGCCAGCTGCCACGACGCCATGCTGCTTTTCTGTTGTGAACGGAAGTCACTGGTTTGTTTGAATGGGGTTCAGCTTGTTCATCTGTTACTCAGAGGTGTAAGTCAGGGACGATCTGTGCGGTTGTGACACCTACGTGGGCTGCGTGCTCGCGTTTGCTGGTAGGGACGTGGGTTTAGCGAATATTTTCCAGCCATCCTTACGGCCTCACTTAAGCAAACAAACAGTTATATCCTTCACAAAACAACGCGCACACGGTTCTGAGCGATTTCTCAGACCGTCTTTACAATGATTGGCCTGAGGCCTGTCCTAACCCCTGCACTGGAGAAGCAACTCGAAGTCTTTTGAAGGAGAAAGATAAATCTCAAGGCAACAGATTTCCTTCTGTTTTCCTTTGAGTGTTTGGCTCCAATTCAGTAATTAATTTTACAGACATCCTCAAATCATAAAAATGATGGTGTATTATTACTGTCTTAGGTAACTATTGCTAAGGGAACTATTGGTTCCAAGAATCTCTGGGTCCCCAGCTTTTTGGGGTGTTGCATAAGAACGTTGGTCATGGCATGAGATGAAAACAAAAACAAATAAACCAAACTGCTCTGGCAAGAGGGGATTCTGATGTCCAAGACTGAATCTTGGGTGAGGCCCTACAAACAGAGTGAACCCCAAGACAGGCAGATACCTGACAGAAAGGGAAGAAACTGTTAGAAGTGGGGGTAACCAGGCCTTTGTTTTACAAGCATGTCGTGAGTACTCACTATACAGGGTGGAGCAAAAGTAGGTGTACAGTTGTTCATATGGAAAATAATGCAATAATTAACAAATAATAATACAAAAGTAAACTGTGTTTTGCCTACTCACAACTGTACACCTACTTTTGCCCCACCCAGTATACTCAGCACTACACCATCTGGGCACACAGGACGCAGGGATGGAGTGGACGAGACAGACAGGACCCACTATAAGGAATAAATGCCAGTCTAGATACCCTGGCCAAATGTGTGGAGGCACTGGTGGGCACAAGGCCCTCGATACAGTAACATCTTGGATTCCCACTTGAAAGGCAACATTGGAGGGAGCTGGGGGTGCCTTTTTTGAGGGGGGTAAGGTGAGATGTAGTGGCGTTGGTAGGAAGGACAGGTGTTGGTAGGACCAGGGAAGGTGGAGGCATCAGGCCTATTTCTGCTCTATGACTTGGACTTGGGTCCCACAAAACCGATCCGAGTAGTTGCAGAAAACTAAAAATAAAGGCGATTAACCCCAGAAAGTTAGACCTCCAGCTCTTGATCCCCTTAGCACAGTGGCGTGCCCGTGAAAAGGATGTTTTCCCTACCTCACCATCCTATCCTGGGCTGTTTTTAAAAATGAGCTCTTTCGCCTTGTGCTGCAGTGAAAATATTTCCACAATTCTTGGTAAGTAAATGGAGTCTTAAAGCTTAAACCTCTGCCCCGGGCAAGGAACCAAAGGATGTCATTGTGCATAACTTCAAAGGCTGATAAGATGTTTGAGGTCGCTGCTCTTTGAAAGAGTTTCTTTCTTTTAAGGCCAGCCAGAAACCTTCGTGCGCACATCCCGCCATTATTCCGCGAGCCGTGGAAGGCTGGCTCTGTCCTTCTGTCCTGCACGTCCGTGGAGGCTGTCGTTTGCATGCCTCTACCCCACAGAGGGCATTCTCTCCCTGTCGGCCCTGCAGTGATGACATTGTGCTTTGGATGATGGATGTCCAGTAAGCATGATATTAAAAGCAGTACCTTTTCTGTCCGGAGGAGTCAAAGACCCAGTGGTCTGCGTTGCACCGTTTCCGTGTCTGCACGAAGCAGCCGCCCACGGCCTTGGGGATCTTGTTTGGGTTTTTGATGTTGTGGGTTATGACAGGGGTGGTACAAGCTGATGGACACGAAAAGCAAGCTGCTCTGTCGCCATCTCTGATCATCCGCCGTCTCAAGTCTCTTGGTGACAGATCACGCAGGTTTAGTTCAGAGTCTACTGTTTGTCAAGGACGCTTCTCTCTGTCTCTGTTCAGTGTTATCCCTGGGCAACGCAGAGCATATTGGTCTCTCTGTCACCAGCAGACAGTTTGGCCCAGCAGATGCCCTTCACCTGAGAGAGAAGGGCGCGAGCTTTTCAGTAAAGTGTCCAGGAGGTGGGGGGAGTGGAGCTGGCCGGCTGCCGGGACGTTTGCTCTTGACTGGCCATTCTTTCACGTAGAATATCTCCCAGCGATAACAAGCTTTTTGATACATTTTGATTTTGAACATGAAGGCCTGTACTGTCAAGTCTAGGAGGACAAGGCTTCAGAGGAGAAGGGACGGAGCCCTCGGGGTGATTCATTACCCCAGACACCACAGTAGGCCGTGGGTGTTTTGAAGGCCAGAGGGTGGCGCCCCCTTGCATCTTTAGAGTCCAGTGCCTGGAGCTGCTAGGTGCTCAGTGTATGCTTGTGGGGGGTTAGTGAAAGTATAATTGGGGGTTCTGGTGCTTCCTTTACCTGAATTCCTGGCTCTGAGGATAGAAACAGAGTTCTCCAGTCCTGCCCTACGATGCTAAGGTGCATCACTGTAGTTCAGTGGTTCATCACTTGGCTGCCTCCCAGCGCGGGAGCATGAGCCAGCCTGCCAGAAAAATGTAACCTAAACGAAACCTGGGAACCTCACAGTCCGAGGCGCTCGCATTCCAGGCTGATGCCCTCAGGCTGGCTGAAGATAGCTTAATACAAGCATATTTGTAACACCCCAGTGCCGGCCGACCAGATCAAAGGGCGGAGCGCCTGCCTGGGTTGCAGCCTCCAAGATGAAAATGGACCCTGGAAGAGAGCCTGTGTGACTCGGCCATGCTTGGATCCGAGAAAAAACACCAGTTCTGTTATGGATGTTTGGCCATCAGGTGGAGACTTTGAAGTCTCTTTGTCTGTAATAAATTGGATTCAGTGCCTCCCTTACCCCCCAACTGTGTTGGGCTGCTGGGGGAAAAGGGATGAACATGTACACACCAAAGGTGTGCTGGGGTCGGGAGCCAGCCGGCTCGGCTCAGAGGCTGATCTTTCGGGATGTTCCAGAAGTTACTGTGATTGGGACGACTCGGAGGAACTAAAGCTATAGGTAAAGCAGAACCTCATTTTCTTTCCTCAAACAGACTGTAGAAATGTTGGTGTTTTTGTTGCCTGGATCAGCTTTTTTCCAACTTTTAGAGTCCATGGATGAAGAAAATTCTCTTGTTTTTTGCAAGTAAGGGCTTTACAAATTACCATTTGTTATCACAATAATTTCATGAACAATGGACCTTTGAACAAACCCAAAAATCACTAAGAATTTAATTTCAGAATAAAGGCACTCTTTTAAGTATAATACATTTAACATTATTAAAAAACAAAAACAAAAAAACAGCCCAGCTGGTGTAGTTCAGTGTTTGAGCATCAACCCATGCACCAAGAGGTTGCCGGTTCAATTCCTGGTCAGGGCACATGCCCAGGTTGTGGGCCCGATCCTCAGATGGGGGGCATGCAGGAGGCAGACAATCGATGTTCTCTTTCATCAATGTTTTTCTCTCTCTCCCTTCCTCTCTCTCTAAAAGTCAATAAAGAAAAAAAATTTAAAAAAAACAAAAACAACCTTAATACATTGTAATGATTTTGTCATTCTGCTTCTGGCCAGTGATAACTTTGTCACTGACCAGTACTGATTTGTGAACAGGTATTTTAAAACTATTGTGTTAGGCAACATATATTGTGTAGTATATTAGATATAGATATGTGCACATAAATTAGGAAGGAAAATCATAATTATGATGGTAATAACTTACATTTACTTTAGGCTTTTAATTACAGAGTACTTTTGCATATATTACCCCATATGATGTTAGTGGATGCCTTTGAAACATAAATTAGTCTTAATAGCTTAAGCTAAACAGAATTAAGAATAGAAGTCTAGCGTTTAAACTGTTAGTGTCCTAGAGTCAAATACGAATCATTTTTAAAATCATCGACAGCTTAGATGTTTCCAGGTCTCTGTTACCCTGCTAAATTAGAAAGAGTAAATAAACATAAGACTTTGATGACATGCACACATCTTTATAACCATATCTACAGCCGACTCATGTACACGCATATATTTATGATGGGTTTTTCTGAATAAAAATTAAAACATATATTCTGACAAACAAAAATATGCAGGTGGGGAATAATAAAATTATCTGAAACACAGCGTAAGGACATCTGAGGAGCATGTGGGGCAGGGATGAAGGGGGGGAGGGGGGAGAAAGAGAGCGCGAGGCAGGGAAGGGAGGAAGAGAGAGGTTTTGCTCTACGTGACTAGGGATGTTTCTAGTCCCAAACTTATATTTTAAAAACAAATATATATTTTTGACTTCAACTCAAGGGTCTCATGAGAACATCTGAAGACAGGTGTGTCTGATTTTGAATGTCGTCTTTGAACAAGATAACAAAGTGTCTTCCCGTGGCCAGCTTCTCCCTGGCTCCTGCTTGCTCCCTCAGGGTCACAGGCTCCCTGCGGTTTCCAAGAGGGTGTGAGCCTCGGTCTCCTGTGTGCAGGAATTGCTCTGCAGCAGAATCTGTGGCCCGGCCAGCAGCCTGGTTGCCAAATCGTCAGTCTTATTTTGAAGACCCTCAACCGAGCTAGAACTTGAGTTAGGCATTAATTAGTCCATTCATTAAATTGGGCTTTGATCATTCAGCACATACTTGGTGCCTCCTCTAGTCAGGTTTAGTTGGTGCTGGGCAGAAGGGTTACTGATAGTGCTCACGATAAAGTAGTTTCTCACCTTGGAGAGCTCACAGTCCATTGCGGAGAGAGACAAACCAGGAACCAAAACATTAGGTTCAACCAGTGATGAGTTCTGGATTAGGGAACATATCGGGTGCTGTTATCAATAAACTCGAAAGAAGCAATCTTGCGAACTCATTAGGTAAAGAAATTTGACAACCAACAGTTGACAGTTGGTACCATGTGTGTGTATATGTACATATGAAAAAGATAAAGGTTATATAATACATTGGTATTGCTTTTATAACATAAACAATTATGTTAAAAAAGAAAACCTTAGGAAAAAAGTCATTAACGCCTAGGTTTCTCCTGGCCTGTGTTTACTGAGGGAGTCTGCTTCAAAGCCACTACTGACTCGATTACTTGCAGGGAGTGGTCTCCAAAGTGCACTCCAATGGGAGGGTAGAGCCAGTTGGGTGACTTCTCCCGAAACAGACTCTTCTTTTCATGACATAGCTCTGGTGGTTTGACCAGACAGCCCAGATTTTCCATAAACCAAAGCATAGAATTTTTAATTTCTGGGGTTATATTTACATGCATTTTGTTTTCTTCCCATGAAAAAGTAAGTCACCTCACACTAACTGCACATCTACTCCGAACAGGGCCCCGAGCTTGCGCTCAGAGGATGTGCACCCGGTAGGAGGGAGGATGGTTACAGGCAGAGGGTGACTACAATACAGAAAAGGTTTGGCGCAGGAGCAGAGCTCCAGGTCTCAGAGGGAGAGATGAGCTGGGGGAGGGGGACTCAGCAGAGGATTTCTGGGGTGGCATGGGGACTAGACCTGAAAGAGTGGGCAAGCTAGACCCGTGGAGTGTGGCAGTGCCAGGCACCTGCTGGGCCACTTCTACCAGCTCATGGGCATACCCATTAAGCCTCTTTTCATATTAAAACTAACAACTCTTTGTTTCCTAAGGGCATATGTCTTGTTAGGGAGCAATACTAATATACCAATTTCCATCAAGTTGCATTTTATCATCATAATGGTTACAGAGGAGGCTGCTTTTAGCTCCTGCAGTGCATTTTAATGTGTTGCAAGAAACATGGAAACTGACTAAAGGCATAATGGATCCATAATGGACGAGGAGCAGGCGAGGCCACGAAAGGACCTGCCGCGGCGGCGGCCGCCTGAAAGTGCTCTGCTCGAAGTCATCTGCGCTCTTCGCATCAGAAGGAGCCGATGGGCACAATTTGATTTCACTCCTAGGAGACGTGTGGGCAGAATTGCTGGTCCGCTTGGTCTGGGTGCATCTGCCTTCAGCATGTCCTGTGGCGGCCCTGTGCCCACTAATGATCACAGGTTCGAGATCGCATGCGAGGAGGAAGCACGCTGTCAATGCCAGTGTGTGCAGTTTTCTGAAGAGGCTATTATCGAAGGAGCTGATGCATTATGAATGCTGTGGAGGATGTTTTCCTAAAGGAAAAGTTTGCAATCAAGTGTGAGTATATTTTATAGCATTCGGAGCCCTAGCAGGTGGGCCTGCTTCACACCAGAACCCCAGAAACAGACAGGCATGGCCTTTGTGCCGTCAACCCTGGCCATTTGGGGAGTCCATTCAGTTTGGTCAGGGTATCTCAGAGGTGGTTGCATAAACAAACATAATAAATGCCAAACTAACCATTTGCAGGACTTAGATGGTGAGAAGAAACCATTTTTACCGCATGCCCTAATAATAAATGTATTGTAAATAAAGCCTGGCCCAAAGGCTTACATTTTTAATCACCCCTACAGCATAGGGATGGCACCTTGGAGCCCTTAGTGACCCCTCGCTGATTATTATTATTATATGTTTTAGCTAAGCTCTGCTTCTACTACTCTAATGGCATTGAAAAAATTAATTTTTAGAGAAGGGGGGAAGAAACATTGATGTGAGAGTGAAACATTGATCGGCTGTCTGTCTCCTGCATGGACCCCACCAAGGATTGAGCTCAAAACCCAGGCGTGTCCCCCTACTGGGAATTAAACCAGCAACCTTAGGTTGCAAGGGACAGTGCCCAGCCAACTGAGCCACATCGGCCAGGGCCCTTGCTGATTATTGACTTAAGTGCTCAGATGTTTGCAAAAGAAGCTGCAAACACCGTCACCAACACCAGACACCAAGATGGGTTTGAATCTAGAACTCCTCATTACCTTGAGGCTCCATTGTATAGCACTAATATTTTTCCCAAATGTTCGTGGATGCTATTTTTTCTCCACTGCGTTGGGATATTCTTGTTAAAATAAAATCATGTGGGTACTAAAAGGCACAAGAGATTGGTCACCTAGTAGAACGAACTTTGGCTAATTCTACTTTTCTTTGGGTGTTGGGATATTTTCTGTCTCTCTCTGATTCCTGAATTCAGAAGCGAGTGAGTTACAGTACATTTTGATTTGGGTTTAATCCATCAAAATCAAGTTAGTTATAAGTGATGGAAGAGCTTACTTTGTGTAGTCCGGGCTGCCTGGAGACGTCAGCCACATGCCAAAAGCTTGCTCGTTGCCCAGCAACCTTGCAGGAGGAATAGATTTTCTGCCACTGGCTCCCTTTTTTGTTGAGGTGGAATCTATTACCACCACCATTCTAGCCCAGACTATCGGAGCCAGAGTTTAGCTGAAAAGAATGATCAGAGTTTTTAGTTTGTATTTTTGTTTTTAAGAACCCAGCACAGTGTTTGACTTCTACACACTGATGCTAATTTCATTGACTTCTTCATGAAGACGTAGAGCTTGTGCCCAGCCACTATGGCTCAGTGGTTGAGCGTCGACCCACGCACCAAGAGGTCGCTGGTTCGATTCCAGGTCAGGGCCCATGCCCAGGTTGTGGGTCCGATCCGCAGTGGGGGGCATGCAGGAGGCGGCCAATTGATGTTTCTCTCTTTCTCTCAAATTAATAAAAAAAAAAAATTAAAAAGGAAAAGACTTAGAGCTTGTTAATATTACTTGCCTACTGGAGTTAAGGAGGTTGTTCTTATGCTTGCTTGGCTCCCAGGGAAGCTCTTCATTTAGTTTCTATAGAAACTACTATGCAGGGAACAGGTGGGGACCCTGAGCATCCAGTTTGAATGTGGAACAGATAAGAACAACTTCATTTACTCCCCAACTTTTCTAAGTCCACACCAGCAGTACTTGTAGACTCGTGTTCTGTGGAGGCAAATGTATCATCTGGCTGTCGACGCTGTTATTTCTTCAAGTATATATGATCTACCTCTGATTGAAGAGTACCTGTGTATTCCTTCCTCTTATCCTTCAATCAAAAAACGCCTTTTCTCTTTCTTGTAGCTAACCACTTCACCAACAGGAGTGATAGTTTCCATCTACCAGGGGAGTGTGCGTTACTGTCAGCTCGATTGTTTTGCTTATGCTTTTAATGTAATAGCTTTGGGTTGCTGTGAGGGGAGATGCTGGCTAAGCCCGGGTCAGGGGGCTGGAGTTATTTGCCTCTGCTGAAATGCAATGTTAATCATGGGCTGTATCCGCTCAATGTGTTTTCTTGCCCCTTCGTAAAACAAAGGAAGATCTCAGGGTATTAACCCATTGGTGGTAGGAAACATCGAAATTGCCAAGAACCACTTAATTAAATGACATTTGCATCTCAATCTCGCAGAGAGGCTGCAGGACTTCTCTGAGTAGGAAAGGAAGGGGTGGCTCCTTTTTCAGCGAGTGGACATTAGCCACCTCATCAATCCCGCTCTTTCTAAGGGCCAAATGCAGAAAAGTTTAGTTTGTGAATTGGCAGTGCCAAGGATATTTTTTCATTTATCTTCAGAGTGGGAGGGAGGGAGAGGGAGAGAGAGAGAGAAACATCAATATGAGAGAGACACATCGACTGCTTGCCTCCCACATGACCCCGACCAGGGCCTGGGATCAAACCGAGGTACATGCCCTTGACCAGAATCGAACCCGAGACCCTTTGGCCTGTGGGCCGACGCTCTAACTGCAGAGCCAAACCTGCCAGGACCGTTTTTCTTTCTGACTGCTTGCATTAGCGCCCTGGGTAATCTACACGAAGATGCTTTGCAATGAGTACCGTGGAACTCCAGCGTGAGGATTGCTTCGCGTTAGGTCTGTATTAAGCAGGTTCTTCAGAGAGCAGCGGTCAAACGAATTGACTTGGCCAAGCGAAGCATTGATTTCGAAATCCCGATCTTATCACAAGCCGCACGGTGGCCTGGTGCTGGCTTTGCCCCTGCGTCTGTCTGCGTGTGAACTCTGCCGGAATCTGCTGCGCATTTGCCGTGGAGGGCTGTGGCATTTCCTTCCCCAGCTCGCTGCAAGCTCCGCTTTGGAGGAGCGAGCGAGGAAACAACGGAAAGTATTCATCCCGCTGGTTTTTGCATTTTCTTTGTTCTCCTGAAACGTTGTACTGTCTGGACATCGGATTTCATAGAAAAGGAGAAATAGCTGAGGGCCCTGTTTTTGTAATTTGGTATTAAATTTGTTTCCTTGATGATTTGGCTCAAGAGGAGTTTTCTTCCATTTTGGCGTGTTTCTTTTTCTTTTCCCGTGTGGCCTTTCACTTGTATTCAAGTTGAATGGATTTGCATTTTCGCCTAAGAAGACACAGTACGTGGGCTAGCCGCGCTCCAGCGGGCCTCTCTCTGCACCCCTGGGCATCTCAGGGGCTGGTTTCTGACCATTGAAGGTTTGCTGTGTGCCACTCTGTTGGATGATTTGACTCAAATACTCCCACTCCCACTCACCCTTAGGCACAGATAATGTCATGATCCCATTTGACTGGTGTGGAAACTGAGGCTGAGAAAATTTCGGCAAAGGGCACACAGTGTAAGTGGTGAGCAGGACCCAAAGTTGTATTTATATAATTTTAAACTCTCTCTAGTGCTATGGCAGTTGCTATAATGCCCCCTTTATTTCTCTGGTATGCGCACCATCTTTTTTTTCAAACTGTTAGGTCCTTATAACAAGAAAGTGAGGTGATTTATGTATCATTTCCACTAGACCAGTATTTTCTATATGTGTTCCACAATATTTGCCAGCAAGGTGCTTCTGAAAAACAAACAAAAAAGACTCTTGTGTTAAGTTAATGTGGTCAAGCTTGGCTGGTGTGGCTCAGTGATTGAGCACTGACCCATGCACCAAGAGATTGCCGGTTTGATTCCCGGTCAGGACACATGCCCAGGTTGTGGGCCCAATCCCCAGTGTGGGGCAGGCAGGAGGCGGCCAGTCGATGTTCTCTCTCATTGATGTTTCTATCTCTCTCTCCCCCCACCCTTCCTCTCTCTCTCAAAATCGATAAAGAAAAAAAATGTGGTCAAAACTGCACCTTATATCTCTTCTAGGAGATTCTGAATTCACCGTTGCGTTTTAAAAGGTCTGTGATGTCCTTCGGCAAAAAAAAATAAAGAAAAGAAAAAACTTTTTATTTTAAATTTTTTATTTTATTAAATTTTCCCAAATGTCCATTTGACCACAGAACCTTGTCTCCTGCCCCCTAATGCCTTTAAAAGCACACTTTGGAAAAGTCTTCAATTAAAAGACAAGCCTGGAGGTTGGTGCATTCCACTATACAATTGAATTTAAGAAAAAAGAAAACAAACTGTTCTCAGACCCCTAAAGATCATAGCCTCTTGCTTCACCCTGTTCCACTTTTCAAGTATGCTTTTATTTTCCACCCAGATTCCTGCAAGACAGGAAATGTGAGCCCCATGATCTTTATCTCCTGCCTTCAGACTTTATTTTCTTTTTGCCTGAGTCAGGGCTAGGTCTCTTGCCATCTGAGCTCCCCTCACCCACGCCTGTGCATCAAGCTCCTTGAGGGGAGGAGGGGGGCTGCAACACTTATGTGGTCTCCCGCTGGCTCAGTGACCACTTAGTACACAGATGAACTGCATTCCGGGTAACAGAACCAATGCTGGCCCTGGAGATATTTTTCTGAGTCGACTCTAGCCAAGTGAATAGCCCTCTCTTTGGTGACAGTGAGAAATTTGAGAAGCTGTAGTAATTCATTTATATCACTAGGGTTCCATTTGGAAAATGATACCTCCTGTTGTCTAATTTAATTAGTAATTGTGTTTTCAGTTCCAATTGAAAGCCTCAGAAGAAAGAATTGCAATAAACTGTGGTATTTGGTATTATTATTGTTACCTAATTATATTTACTATTGTGACAATTTTAGATTAAGGCACTTTTCAAGAAAAGGACTTGTCAGTGTTATCTAATTGGTTTTTCTCTGTTCATCTCCCATCTCCCGTGTAGTCTCAAGTCCAGTGTTAAGGATGAGCCCTCTTTTGCAGATATATAAATTGATGCACACAGTTTGGTTGTTATGTTTTTCCACATGGCCTAAAGTTGTATGGCAAGTCCGCTCTGGATACAGTGGTTGAGCCACAAGTCTTTTTGGAGATGTCACCACACATCGGCAAAGGCAGTGTGCTCCTGGGGAAGTTGGAGGATATGGGGTCTGCTCTGGCTCTGCCATTTACCTGCTAGATGGCTTCGGATAGTTCGTTCGTTCGTTCATTCATTCATTCATTCATTCATCCATTCATTCGACACTTTGTGGAATATCTACTAGGTGTCCAGTGCTAGGCTAGATGCGAGGATTATAAAGATGAACAGGACATTCTCCTTGCTCTTGAGGAACTTCCTGTTTAGAGTGTGAACTCAGACACATAGGCCAGCATACTCAGAAAAGGGCCGTGGCTGCTTTGTTAGAAATGTGTCCGGGTAGAGCAGGAGCCGAGAAGGCAATAATATCTGTGGCACCACAGAAAGTCTTCAAGGCAGAAATGATTTTGGGAGGGGGTAATACATATATATATTATATATATATAAAATATATATATGATTTATATAATATATACATATATAATATCTCACATATATATCATATATAAATCACAGCTGATTGAGGGATTCTGCCATGATAAGCAGTTTGGATTTTATGCCTCTTTGTAATTTCCTGATGAGCCACTGAAGAGCTATAACCAGGCACAGTCATTTTTGTGCTTTGGAAAGATATGTGCAGAGATGAATTTACTTAATCTCTCTGAGCCTCACTTTTCTCATCTGTAAGATAGACACAAATAATAGCTACTCTTCTTGCCTCATCAGTTTGTTTGGGTTGTATTTCTCTCTTTAAAATGCAATAAGAATAGCTAACATGCACTCACTACTTTCTAAGTGCGTCATTTCTCACAATCCTTTGAAGGTCATTGTTGCTATTATTTGCATTTTAGCGATGGGGGTGGTCAGAGAGGTTGAATATCTGACCCAGGAACACACAGCAAGTACTAGGCACAGCCGGGATTTGAACCCAGGTCTGCCAGATTCTGGAGCTCCACGCTGTTTGTCACCAGGCGATGCTGTTAAGTTGCTGGCAAATCTTTCATCGGCCCCTCATTTTTCACCTGAAACATCTTGGCTGGTGGCTGTATTTTGTCTCCATTGACCTTAGCAAAAGTATTGATGTATTGGAAAGACTCAAGATCAGCACCAAACAAACGTGCCTTTATTTACAACTACTTAATCTTTGCCTTTAATAATGTGATAAATAGAACTAAGTTTATGGAGTAGAACATGTGACTTTAATTGTTTTGTACTAACTGGGTATTACAAACGACGTATGTTTCCGTGGGCACATACATAAATCTTCCTTCCCATGTTAACAGAAAATCAATCGTGACTCCAACTCCATTCTTTTGGGGAGTTCCTTTGAGATCCATACTGTAGGCAAAAGCAGAATTGAAGAGGATGCGACGAGATGGATGAGAGCAGGGGAAAGGCCTGGAATAGGGTAGGCCTGTCAAGAGGAGTTGTCAAAGCGCAGAACAGACAAAGGTGAGGTGAGGTTTGGCAAGCTCTGCTTGTAGGAAAGATGGGTTAGAAGATACTCTAAACTTTTTTTTCCCTTTATTGATTTTTTTTTAAAGAGAGGACGTGAGAGGGAGATAGAAACATCGATGAGAGAGGACATCAACTGGCTGCCTCCTGCATGCCCCCCACTAGGGATTTGGCCCACAACCTGGGCATGTGCCCTGACCTGGAATCAAACCGGCGACCTCTTAGTGCATCGGTTGACGCTCAACCACTGAGCCCCACCGGCCGGACTAGAAAACATTCTAGAAGTTCACACACAAGTTGTTGCAATCCAAGGACAAGTTAGCAGCACCTCTTTGGTAAAAAGTGTGTCTGCTGTATTTCTCTGCACTAGGTCACTGCAGGGTGAAGAGACCGCACCATCTCTAACCATGAATGAGTGTCTTTAAGTCTTGCTGTAGAAGATGCAGGAGGTTCAAGAAGAATAATGAAAATGAAATGTTGTTCCATGTCTTGACCCGTGTTCACTGTGCCCAAAAATAATCCTGAAAAATGCCAGGATTACACATTCTGTGGCTTGGAAGGAACGTTTTCATCAGCCTTCAGCTGCTCATAAAAAATAAATGCCGCTGTGTTCTTCTATGGACTATTTCTTGAAGATCTTTGAGAGTAGATTTCCGGCTGAAATTTCACCTCAACTTGAAAAAAAAGAAAAAGAAAGAAAGAAAGCCATGCCTTACTTTAAACATGAGGCATGTCATGCCAGAGTAAAATAATGGAGTCATAAAGAGAAAATGCTCCATTGAGATAAAACAGCTGTCCTTTATACTAACTGCTGAAGTATAATTCATCTGCTGTTTGTAGGTTATGCTTTAATGGGAAGGGGTATTGAGGGAATGAGAAAGAATCTCTTTATTAAATGGAAGACCATTGCAAATATATATAAAGCCCCAACTGAAGCAGCTGTTTCAGACCAGCAGGTTCTGGAATGTGGGGAAAAGTGTGCTCCCCAAGACCTTAAGCCTCTGCGGCCCGCGGGAGGAAGCACGGGGCGGGCGGGGCCGGGGAGAGACGGACCTCAGGGCACCGGTGTGAGAGCGTGGGCAGCACTGCCTGGCTCGTTGGTTCTCAGACTTGGATGTGTGTTGGCATCACCTGGAGAGTTTAACTATGATGCCTGTTTCCACGCCCAGAGATTCTGACCTAACTGGTCTGGGGTATGGTGTGGGCATGGGGACTTGTAGAAGCTCCCGGAAGATGTACTGCAAAGTCTGAGAACCACTGGCCTGGAGGATGACTAGTTTCTTCCTCCTCCGTGTCCTCTGCAGCGAGGGCAGTTCGCTGTAGGGACGGAGTTTGGAAGTCTCCATCCCAACTCGGTTGCGCAAATCTTAAGCCAGACTCAGAGCACTGGATTCAGTCTTCAGTTTGATAGACGCTCCCCCCCCCCCTTAATATGTCTTTATTGATATTTTTTTTAGAGAGGGAGCAAGGGAGAGAGAAATATCAATGGGCTGCCTCCTGCACGCCCCCTACTGGGGATCGAGCCCACAACCCAGGCATGTGCCCTGACCGGGAATCAAACCGGGAATCGAACTGGGACTTCTCAGTCCATGGGCCGACGCTCAATCCACTGAGTCACACCAGCTGGGCTAGACCCCTTTCTTTAAATGCTAAAAAAGTAAAATTCTAGTGTTCCTTTGAAAATGAATCCTGAGCTTTCTTCTGTCACAGAGAAAGCATAAGTGTACCTCTCCGAACCCTGTAATAGGAAAAGAAGGGGAAGGAAAACCACATCCTCATTCAGGCAGAATTCCAAGTGCGGCCTGGGACCCAGGGACTGGGGAGTGAGTCTTGACCCTAATCTGCTGCTATTTAAAAAAAAAAAAAGGAAAGGAATAGCACTGCATTCTTGATAGGGTCGGACATGCAGAATACTCCAACTTCAGTGGGAGCTTTTCTCTTTCCTTTGTGGGATTTCAGAGAATATTGGACATCATGGTGTGACATAAATAAGAACAGACATGGCTTTTCAGCAGTGCTTTGCTATTGATAAGCTGTGACCTTCAGTAACTCACTTAACTTTTGTGAGACTAGTTTTCTTCCCTCTGTAAAACGGGAGTAAGACTGTGTCTCTTGTCCGGCCGGTGTGGCTCAGTGGTTGAGCATTGACCCATGCACCAAGAGGTCGCTGGTTCGATTCCTGGTCAGGGCACATGACCAGGTCGTGGGCCCAATCCCCAGTGGGGAGCATGCAGAAGGCAACCAATTGATGTTCTCTCTCATCCATGTTTCTATCTCTCCCTCCCTCTCCCTTCCCTCTTTAAAATCAATAAAGAAAAAAAAAAAAAATCACATAACTTGATTAAAAAAAAAAAAAAAGACTGTCTCTTCTGTCTTCTCTTCCACGCATTAGACACAGTTTGGTAAAGGAACGCCCTCCCTAGCCAATATGTTCACTTTGGGTGATTGAGAAGGGGTCTCTTCACCTCAACACCAACCGGAAACAGGCAGGCACAGGTGGCATCCAGGTGGATCCCAGAGACCAGAAGCAGGCTGGTGTAGGGCTCCCGAAACTGAATGTGCCCACAGACCCCCTGGAGATGTTAACAAGCAGCCTTCAACTTTTCTGTGTGATTCCATTTAATACAGCTCTCTAGTCGTCGTCACTTACATGGATAGGTAGATCTCTTTATCTGGTACCCACAACAGTGACTGTTAAAAAGATCTCTAGGTAAGTGGCAAACGAGACATCTGTTTGACCTCATCCTCACTGGGCTATCAGTGCAGATTCTGAGGTAAAATCAACCTGCCAGTGTCATTATGAAGAAGATCTAAATGTATGGCTTACCCACTGATAGGCTTTTGTTTTGCCAACATAAGTCAGTAGCTGCATTGTGTTTTCCTGATCATTGGGTAATGCTCCCACACATTATTTAAGGTTTGTAAAGTTTAAGAATAGAGGTAGTTCTGTGTGTTCTAATTTAAACATAGAGTTTGGAACGGGAAGAGGGTTTTGAAAAATATGGTTGTGACATGTTTATTATAAACATGTGAAAATGGAGCCCGTGATTATGCTGGTGGTGGTGGTGGTGGTGGGTGTGTGTGTGTGTGTGTGTGTGTGTGTGTGTGTGTATTACCTTGTCAACAAGAAAGCTTTTATGTTTGTGTATTTAATGTGGTATTTTCTTCTTTAAAAAATTAGAACTGATGATGTCTCTGGGAAGACATAAACATATTGTGGATTAAAATAGTCCTTTATAACCAAGCTCCTTCTTGAAGTTTCCATGGCTTTCCCTTAGATGCAGAGCTATGGAAATGGAGCCACTTTTCACTGGCTGAGTCAGCGGTCCTCATGCTCTAAGCCACTGGTTCCAACCTTCCTAACGCCACGGCCCTTTAACACAGCTCCGCATGTTGTACGTGGGCGTATCTGCATGCGGGCGGACCCGCCTGGAGACGGCTGGAGGAGCGGTGTCCCGGTTCCTAAGACCATGGAAATACGTGTTTTCCGATGGTCATAGGTGACCCCTGTGAAGGGGTCATTTGACCCACAGGTTGAGAACCGCTGCTAAGCCTTTGCTGCTCAGAGATCAGCATGCATCCGAATCACCCGGAAGGCTCATCACCCCCTGGACGCCGTCACCAGTTTCCGATGGAGGAGGTCTGGGTGGGCCTGAGAACTTGCATTTCTCCCACATTCCCAGGTGATGCTGTCGCTGCCAGTCAGGTACCCCAGGTTCAGAACCACTGCATTTTAAACCCTTGTAAAGCGGGGTTCCAAGCCCGCAGTATATACAGGGAGGGGCAAACGTAGGTTTACAGTTGTGAGTCTATGAAACACAGCGTTTATTCCTGTATTATTGTTTATTAAGCATTATATTTTCTCTTTTTTCTTTTTTTTTTATCCTCACCCGAGGACATTTTTCCATCCTTTGTACAGACAGAGTGGGAGGGAGAGAGAGGAAGAGAGAGAGAGGGAAACATCGATGTGAAAGGGACACATCGAGTGGCCGCCACCCGCACGACCAACCAGGGCCGTGGGCAAACTCCAACCAAGGTACATGCCCTTAGCGGGAACCGAACCCGGGTCTCTCTGGACCACAGGCGGACGCTCTAACCACTGAGCCAAACCGGCCAGGGCAAGCATTATATTTTCCATATGAACAACTGTAAACCTACCTCTGCCCCACCCTGTATTGTACCTTGCTGGTGCATTCTCTGGGAGCTGCTCAGGAATGCAGAGTCTTAGGCTCCAGTCCAGACCTCCTGATCCGAATCTGTATTTTCACAAGAGCCCATGTGATTTGGGTGCACATTCAAGCTTGAGAAGCCTGCTTTAGGCTGCTTGCAACGTCGTGTGTGCTGGTGACAGCACTGAGTTCATAAGCACCGAGGCAAAAGGGACAGGAAAGTCCGAAAGAAATGAGAACTCTTGGATACTTGCCCGGCCGGTGTGGCTCAGTGGTTGGGCGTCAACCCATGCACCAAGAGGTCACCAGTTCAATTCCCAGTCAGGGCACATGCCCAGGTTGTGGGCCTGATCCCCAGTGGGGGGCATGCAGGAGGTGGCCATTCGATGTTCTCTCTCATCGATGTTTCTATTTCTGTCTCCCCTCCCTTCCTCTCTCTCTCAAATCAATAAAGAAAACAACAACAACAAAAGAACTCTTGAATACTTGATCTTTCTGACATCATCTTCTCTGGCAAGCTGAGGTCAACCTGGCCATACTTGAACTTGCTTAGATGAGTCCAATTCCATACCATTGTAAAATGTAATTTTAAATTATTTTGTTAATTATAGAGGAAAATGACATGCATTTGTTAAAAACTACTTACATAGCCCTGCCCGGTGTGGCTCAGTTGGTTGGAGTGTCATCCCTTACACCAGAAGGTCACAGGTTTGATTTCTGGTCAGGGCACATACCTAGGTTGCCGGTTTGATCCCTGGTGGGGGTGCGTAGGGGAGGCAACTGATTGATGTTTCTCTCGCACATCGATGTTTTATTCTCTCTCTCTTCCTGACCCTTCCTCTCTCTCTAAAATCAATTTTAAAAAACCATACCCTCAGGTGAGGATTTTAAAAAAAACTACTAACGTGAAAAGCGTCATAAAATTACAGATTGTTTGTCATAAAAAAAGCAAGTTCAAATAATCAAGATTCATCCATTGGTATGTTGTAAGTACTGAAGGGACAGTAACAGATGATGAGTCTGTAGACCTGGGGGATTTGTTCAGAGGGCCACTCCATGGACATTCTTCTCCGCCTTTCTTGACGGCCACAGGACTGTATAATGATGTCTAAAGTTCATAATTATAATCCTGAGGCATTGCTTAATCCAGTGGAAGTAAACAACAATGAAAAAAGAGTTTCTGGAACATCCAGACTGTTCAGTTAATCAGAACCAAAAGGGTCCCCTTCCTGGATAAATGTATATATTTTTTAATCGATTAAATGACACGCATTTGGAATTCTTAGGTGTTACTTCCTTTAAAGAGGAAAGGATCGTCTAATGTTGACAATTACATTTCCTACCCCAGTTTCCCAGTAATTACAAATACAAAACAGAGGAGTTAGGGAGAGAGAAAGAATATAGAAAGATAGTAAAAGCATCTAAACTTTGCAGTTGTGCTGCTAAAAAACGTTTACACTCCTCTTAGTGGTGTACAGGGCAAGTAATGCCACAGAGAAAATGGGGTACATCTTGTATAATCTGTTGACCCTGAAGGTTTGTGGGGGAAAGGGGAAATGTTATACAATCTAACTAGTAGTTCACATTAAACATTGTATTTCTATTGAACAAATAGATTGTTTATGGACTAGAAAGTAACATGTGTACAAGTTTTAAGATATAGCAGGACACTTATATTTGGTTTCAGTGGCTGACTGCTAGGGCTTGTATTTTCAGACTCCTATGGTTTTATTCCTTTTATTCTATGGGAATACATTTGCAGAAAACATTAAGAGGCATGTCTTAAGATTGCAGTAATTTTTTTTTCATCTTTGAAGAATAGTTTTTGTGAAGTTTTTTTTATTTTATTTTTTTATCCTCATCCGAGGACATTTTTCCATTTTTTGTACAGACAGATTGGGAGGGAGAGAGAGGAAGAGAGAGAGAGGGAAACATCGACGTGAAAGGGACACATCGAGTGGCTGCCACCCGCACGACCAACCAGGGCCGGGGACAAACTGCAACCGAGGTACGTGCCCTTAGTGGGAACCGAACCCGGGTCTCTTTGGACCACAGGTTGACGCTCTAACCGTTGAGCCAAACCAGCCAGGGCGTGAAGTTTTTTTTTAATTGTTGACACTATTACAGATGTCTCTCATTTTCCCTTTTTCTCACCTCCACCCAGCCCCACCCCCTGGCCATCACCACACTGTTGTCTGTGTCCATGGACTATGCATATATGTTCCAGGTAATCTCTTTTTAAAACACCTTTTTTGCCAGGCTGGTGTGGCTCAGTGGATTGAGCATCATCCCATGGACTGAAAGGTCCCAGTTCAATTCCCGGTCAGGGCGCATGCCCGTATTTTGGGCTCGAGTCAACCCATTAATGTTTCTCTCTCACACTGATGTTTCTCTCTTTTTCTCCCTTCCTCTCTCTCTAAAATATCAATAAAAAACATATATAAAAATTAAAGTACCCATATTGAGGTATAATTGATATAAAATACACTGCATATATTCAAAGTGTGCACTATGGTAAGTTTTGAGGTGTTTATACCTGTGAGTCCATCCCAGCAACCCATCACCTGCAAAAGCTACTTCATTCTCCTTTGTAATCTCTCCTTTCCACCACCCTCCCCACTCTCACAAGTGACCTCTAGTCTTCTTTTGTCAATATAGGTATCTTTGCACTATCTAGATTTTTATACAAACAGAATCATATAGTATGTACTTTTTGAGGGAGTGTGTCTAGATTCTGTCATTCAGCACTATTATTTTAAGATCCATTCATGTATGTAAGATTTATGCACAGTCGTCCCTCGCCACTTCGTGCTTCGACTTTCGTGGCTTCACTCTATCGTGGTTTTTTAAAATGCATTCATTAAAAAGGTGATCGAGACAGTGAAAATGATACACCCCTGTATTACACTTAAAAGTACTGTACATATGGACTGTAGGTCCATGTATTCGAGCACCCCAGGACTCCTTCAACGCCAGGTGCAACTGCTAGAGTCTGGACCAGATTAACTGTGATAAACAAGGGACGACTAGAGTGTATTAACCTTTTTACTGCTGAGTAATATTTCATTGCATGGATATTTTACAATTAGTTTTCCCATTCACCTTTTTTTAAGATTTTTTTCTTGATTGATTCTAGAGAAAGAGGAAGGAAAGAGAGGGGGAGAGAGAAACATTGAAAAAAGAGAGCATTGTTTGGCCACCTCCTGCATGCCCCCCACTGGGGATCGGGCCCACAACCTGGGCAGGTGCCCTGACCTGGAATCGAACTGGTGACCTCTTGGTGCATGGGTCAATGCTCAACCACTGAGCCACACCGGGCCCCATTTACCTTTTGATGGACATTTGAGTTGTTTCTAGTTTGTGGCTACCAGAAATAAAACTGCTGTGCTCATTCATATATAAAGCTATGTATGATCATATGTTTTCATTTCCTTATCATTATGAAATTACTTCCTTTACCATGGTAGTATTCTTTGATTGGATGTCTACGTTGTCTGATATCAATAGAGCCATTCCAGCTTTCAATAGATTAATGTTAGTGTGGTATATGTTCTTATATCCTTTTACTTTGTGACTTTATATTTAAAGTGGACTTCTTATAAATAGCATGTGATTTGTCTTGTTTATTCTCGTTTGAGAATCTTTGTCTTTTAATTGGGATATTTAGACTACATATAATGTGAATATTGACTTGGCTGTGTTTATTTATTTATTTTTAAATTTTTTTTTTAGAGGTACAGGAAGGGAGAGAGAGCTAGAAACATTGATGTGAGAGAGAAACATCGATCGGCTGCCTCCTGCACACCCCCCACTGGGGATCAAGCCTGCAACCCGGGCATGTGCCCTGACCAGGAATTGAACCGGGACCTCTCAGGCCATGGGATGACACTCAGTCCACTGAGACACACTGGCCCCGTGACTTGGTCATGTTTAAACTGACCCCTTTGTCATTTGTTTTTTGAATTTTCAATCTGTGATTTGTGTATTTGTATGTTTACTTTTTGTTTTTGTTTTTTAAATCCTTACCTGAGGATATTTTTTCCATTGCTTTTTAGAGAGGTGGAAGGGAGGGAGAGGGAGAGAGAGAGAGAGAGAGAAACATTGATGTGAGAGAGACACATCGATTGATTGCCTCTCGCACGTATCCCACTGGGGCCGGGGATTGAACCTGCAACCCAGGTGTGTGCCCTTGACCAAAAATCAAACCCACGACCCTTTGGTGAGTGGGCTGACACTCCAGCCACTGAACCACACAAGCCAGGACTCCAATCTGTTCTTTAACCTTTTCTGCCTTCTTTAAGATTGAGCATTATTTTTTATTCTTTTTTTTATCTCCTTTGTTTACTTAATAACTATATCTCTTTATTGTTTTAGTCATTGCTTTAGTATTTGTAGCATACATCTTTAACTTATCAAGTCTACCTTCAAGTGATATTATACTAATTAATATATGGTATAAGAATCTTAAAAGAGTACACTGGCCCTGGCTGGTTTGGCTCAGCGGTTAGAGCATCGGACTGCAGTCCCAAGAGACCTGGGTTTGGTTCCCGCTAAGGGCATGTACCTCAGTTGCAGTTTGTCCCCAGCCCTGGTTGGGTCGTGTGGGTGGCAACCACTCGATGTGTCTCTTTCACGTCGATGTTTCTCTCTCTCTCTCTCTCTTCCTCTCTCCCCCTCCCACTCTATCTGAACAAAAAAAGTAGAAAAATGTCTTTGGGTGAGGATTAAAAAAAAAAAAAAGAGTACACTGTTATTTCTTTTCTCTTGGCCATCGTGCTATTGTTGTTATATGTTTTATTTGTATGTTTATTATAAGCATTACCATTTATTGTTATTATTTTTGCTTTAAATAGTCAATTATCTTTTAAAGAGATTAAAATAATACAAAAAATGTATTTTATGTTAATCTATATAGTTACCATTTCTGGTGCTTTTCATTCTTTTGTGTATATCCAGGTTTCCATCTGCTGTCTCCTGCCCTCTACCTGAATAATTTCCTTCATCGTTTCTTATAATGCAGGTCTGCTTGTGATGAATTCTTTTAGCTTCGTATGTCTGAAAAAGTATTTCACTTTGTTTTTAGAAGTTATTTTCACTGGATATAAAATTCTAATTTGACAGGTTTGTTTTTTTCTCTTAGCATTTTAAAGATGAGGCTCCACTGTCTTCTGACTTGCATGATTTCTGATGAGAAATCTACTGTCATCTTTATTTTTAGTCTTCTGTACCTAATGTTTTCCACCCAATCTGGGTTCATTCATCATGTCTTCTGATTTGTGTTTTTAAATCATTTTTTCCCCTAAAAGTTTGACTATGATATGGTCAAGCATTTTGTTTGTTTTCTTTTTGTTAATCCTCACTAGAGGATATTTTCTTCCATTGATTTTTAGAGAGAGTGAAAGGGAAGGAGAGGGGTGGGGAGAGAGAAAGAGAGAGAGATCAATGTGAAAGAGACACATCGATTGGTTGCCTCCCGTATGCTCCCCAACTGGGGCTGGGGATCAAACTTACAACCCAGGTATGTGCCCTTGACTAGGAATCAAACCCATGACCCTTCAATGTGCAGGCCAAAGCTCTAACCACTGACCCACACGGGCCAGGGCAGGCATAGTTTTCTTTGTATGTATTTTGCTTTGTGTTTATTGATCTTCTTAAACACAAAAATTTATGTTTTTAATCAAATTTGGGAATTGGGGCATTATATCTTCAAATAATCTTTGTGCCTCAGTTTTTCTGTCCTCCTCCCCTCTTCCTCTCAGATTTTAATTGTGATAGACAGACAGACAGACAGACAGATTCATAGGCCCCCACTGTTCTAATTTTGAAGGTTTTATTTATCGCTGTTTTATAGTCTGAACAAGTCTGATTTGTTTTCAAGTCTATAGATTCTTTTCTGTTCTCTCTGTTCACCTCTTTAACCCATTTAGGAGATTTCTTAAATTTCAGATTTTTAGTCTTGATTTGGTTCCATTTGTTTCTTGTTCATTTTGAGCATATTTTGTTTATATTGTGCGTATTGTGTTTTGTGGTAAAATATTATGTACATAATTTTAATAGGCTCTTAGAATCCTTGTCTGTTAATTTCAACACCTGGGTCATCATGGGGTTGGTCCTTTTTATTGCTTTTCATCTTTCTGTAGAGTACAGGTTATATTTTCTTGTTTCTTCATATGTCTAGACATTTTGAATTATAACCCGTATTTTGTGAAAAATCCTGTTAGTCTTGAACAATGTTGACTTGTTTTATTTCATCCAGCAGTTATCATAAGGTAACTCTAACACCAACCCGTCTTTCTTGTGGTGGGCAGAAGCTAAATTTCTTTTCAGTTTCTTCAGCCTTAGCATTTCTGCTTATAATTGTCCCCACACATGTATAGCCATAGACTTGGGCAGAATTTTTACACAAAACTTGGGACACCGCCCTCTCGCGTGCTCTTCTTGCTTGGATTTCATGCATCACTTTAGAGCTGCTGCGGGTGCCCCAGGCTCTTCTGCTTCAAGCTGGTGACACACCGGGCTTCTGCCCAAGTTTTAGGTGCCTTGTGGGACACAGACTACTGAAAAGTCCTGAAAAATAGGAAGTGCTCCCAGCATTGATTGCCACCTTTGTGTTTCTCAGTGCTTTAAGTATTTTCGTTGGTTTGTTTGCTCATTTATTTGTTTTTTAAATCTAAGGTTGGTGGTTGTTATCTGCAAGAGGACTGGTTTGTTGCAAACTTTTCTGCTGTGATCAGTAGCAAAACCCTCCTCTTCGCCTAACTTTTAAAGTTTTAGCCCTGGCTCTCGGTTCTTAAGTCTCCCTGGGCTTCCCCCCTACAGTGAAGCCATCACTGCCCCTCTTCCACCCTAGTCAGTCCCAGTCGTGACTCCTGTTTTCCTCCAGGGACTGTGGGTTCTCGTCCCTCCATGCCCATTGGCCTCATCATCTCAGAACAGACTTTATCCCTTCATGTCTGACTTTCTGGCTCTAGCTTCCCTTTCCAGCTGTCTTAACACCTTTGCCCTGAACTTCCCGAAGTCTCACATGCCCAGCTTCTGCCTTGCTCAGAGAGCTTCGGCAGGTCTTCATGGCCTGTGCGGCGGTCTCCTCACTCGAAACTGGCGCTATATCGGCGGTTCTGGAAGCCAGCTGTCCTTGCATTTCTTTTCACTACTGTGTTTGCATAGTTTTCTAGCTTCCCTGCAGGTAAGGGAGGCAGAGACAAGGACAGCTCAGCTCTGTTCTTAAGACTTTACTCCCAGTATGTAGCAGAAACACCTGGGAACTTCAGAGACATGGAAAAAAACATGGTTTTGCCTCAGATATATTGGCATCCTCTGGCTTGTAAGCCTGAGAATCTGCAGGCCTCCACAGCTGGGCTCAGCCCACCTGTCTGACCCCCGTTTCTCCCCACCTCTTCTGACTCACCACTTCCTCTACCTTGGTGCACCTTCCCCGTGAGCAAGCATGCCATGCTCATCCACATGTCTGCAGACAGGGCTTGTGAGGAACTCATTCTTTAAGGCCAAAGTCAATTCCTATTTCTTTTCTTACATGAAATCTTCCCTGATTGCCAGTGACGGAAAGTCATCTCTCCCTATGCTGGGCCCTTTTATTTATGTTTAAAGTATTTCATATGGTTTCATTACAAGAAACAGAGACCCCTTCCGACAAATTTAGTTTTTCTTGGAGTGGGAGAATATGTTATGAGAATTGGGTATCTAACCTGCTCATTCATAGAGGTTTCATTCATAGAGGTTTCTCATTCTCTAAATCCTATTTCCATATTCCGAGAAAGATGATCTGATTGCTCTGGCTTGGGTCAGGCATGTACCCCTTCTCCAATCAGTCTATGCCAGGAGTGCAAGGTCACATGATTACAAACATGGCAGCCTGATGTAGGGGGTTCTAGTGATTTGGGGTTGGTCAAGGGAAAAGATACGACCACAAGGTGGCAGTAGTGCACACACTTTATTGGGCAGTACCTGGGCAGGTTTGCAAGGGATGGAGCTGGAGAGCAGCCCCTCAGGGTAGGAGTCTGTCCAGAGACTGTAGTGGGAAAGTTGAGTCTAGGTACTAAGGAAGGGAGGAGGGTAGTTGGAGAGGGGGCTTATATGTGTCTAGGTGATATCATTCAGCAGCATGTGTGTGTGTGTGTCAAAGAGCTCCTCCAAAGGCCGGTAGTAACTTAGGGCCTTAAAACCACATGGCTCTATATTATCAATGGCTGGCAGATGCTGGGTGTCGTTCTGCCGGGTATGCAAAGCAGACAGAGTCTAAATGGCTAAAAATCTGCTTGTTTGGGCTATTTTAAAAATAAATGGATGTGTAAAAATTTGAGTTTGGCCAAGCGGGCTTTAGAGCTAACAGTTCTTAGACTGCAGTGAAGAAATAAACAACACAGGGGCCATTATACATGGGCCATCTTCAACTCATTTATATGACACCCAGGTTGATCCCGTTGTTTCTGGTAACGGGGAGGAGAATTGAAAGGAGAAGGAGACAGTGTCTAAAGAGAGTAGGGACCTCTAGGTATTGGTGTGCATACCATCTCCTATATTCCCATTGGCATATATATCTCTGTATTAGCTAAAGTACCCTTTACCTTAGTACACATGGTACATGTGAAATCATGTTTGTTGAATGAATGAAGCTTTTCTTCTCTCTGAAATGCCCGACATCTGTCTACAATCTCCCTTCTGGTGCTTCCCCAGGTCGGTCTCTGTGTTTTCTACCTTCTTCTTTGGCATTCCTTTGACACATGCCATCTTCTGTGGTTTTGTTTGTATTCCCACCAAGACTGTAAACGTCCGGAAGCCTTGGGTATGGCATCTATTTCCTGAATCTCACATTGTTCGAGTCATGCCCTCCCTGGGGCGCGGGGAACAGGACCCATTAGGTTGAGGTGCATGCCAGGCGGAGACCTGGTCCTCAGGTGCGCAGGCCCAGCAGAGCGAAACTGCAGGCATGTTTCAGGAAAGCCTGGTGGTGGCCAGGAAGGCGACCAAGTGTGACTGATCCTAGAGAAGCAGCGCCCATAGGAAGTCGAGTGATAAAGGCACTCTGGGGAGAGTGTGGGGGAGGCAGGCCACGTCACGGGCAGCAGTTCAGGGCTGAGGCTGAGAACAGCGACAAGTGGCCAGCGTGTCTTCCCCAGGGTGTCTGTGTCACAAAGCTACTGGAAGCCTGACACGCAGTGCCCAGCACAGAGCTTCACGCACACGAGGCGGCCACGAAGTGTCATTATTTTACTTTCCCAGCCCTGGGTGGCACTGGAACCCCAGAAGTCAGAACTTTGGCCACAGCGGAAGGACACGTTCTTGGATGTAGAATACTGAGTATGTGCTCATCCTTGAAATTTTGTTTTCTTACCTACTTCGACACCTTAGAAGAGAGGAAGCTGCCATCCCCCTGGCCTGTGTAAGAATATGAAAGATTAAAGCAACACAGAGCAGAGAAACTTGAGCCGGATCCCTTTTCCCCAAGTCCTGGAGCACCGCGTGTGCAGGGAGCCGCCCAGTATCGGCACACGGGTGACATGCCCTCGGCTCCGCGCCGCACAAGGAGGGCACACCGCTCTGCTCTCCGCCATGCACAGCTGGCGGAGGAAACCAACTACGCTTCTGTAACAATTTGGACGCTTAATTTGGACAATTAGGATGCTGGTGATTTTCCTTTCACACCTGGCAGCATTTTGAAAACCCAGCAGCCATTTTACGTGGTCTGGTGTTGACCGAGGCTCTGTGGGGACGAGGGAGACACCTGCTCCAGGGTCCCGGCGGCAGTCACGAGCCACGATGATGCCCTCTTAAAGCCTCCTGGGGTCCCAAGGGCTGCAGGCATGGTTCCTGCTGCAGCTTGGGGCCCTCAGCCTTCCTGATTGGGCAGTCTGAAAACTCAGCCTTTGACTTTTATTACATGTTACCTTTTTTTTTTTGGTTTTAATTCTTTTTGTTTTGTTTTTTAAAATCCTCATCCGAGGATCTTTTTCCATTGATTTGTCAGGTAGAATGCGAGGGAGGGCTGGCGGGAGGGGAGGGGGTGGGAGAGAGAGAAACCTTGATGTGACAGAGACACATTGATCAGTTGCCTCCTGCACAACCCCAACCAGGGCCCAGATCAAACCTGCAACTGAGGTATATGCCCTTGACTGGCAATTGAACCAGTGACTCTTTGGTTGCAGGCCAACACTCTAACCACTGAGCAAAACAACCAGGGCTATTTTAATTCTTTGATTACAGTTTGCATTCAACACTTTCTTTTGTATTAGTTTCAGGTGTACTGCGCAGTGGTTAGACGTTCCTCCAGGTTACAAAGTGTTCCCTCTGATAACTCAAGTGCCCACCTGACACCACAAGAGTTATGACAGTATTGTTGACTGTATTCCCTGTGCTTCACCTTACATCCTCCTGCCTCTCTTGTAACCACCCATCCCCACCTCTTCCTCCCATCACCGTTTTTTACCCCATCCGCCAACCTCACTCCCCTCTGGCCTCCGTCAGTTTGCTCTGTGTCTCTAAGTCTGTTTCTATTTGGTTTGTTCATTTCTTTTGTTCTTTAGATTCCACATGTAAGTGATATCATATGGTATTTGTCTTTTTCTGTCTGGTTTCTTTTACTTAGCATAATACCCTGTAGGTCCACAGTTATGCACACGAATACTTTCTGACGGGTTGGTTTCTTCCTAAGTGGCCTTCCCTGTGTTTGAAGCACTTCTGCAAACTAAAACCTAATGCATTTCTAAATGGCAGTGTATGCCGTCAGCTGACAATGGCGATCGTCTTCTCCGTGGCTATAAATCTTGGAAGGACCCTTCTCCTCCCCTTGCCCAAAGTGGACTGTCAGTCTAGCACCGGCCCTTCAGGCGAACACGCACCGCGCTTGATGTGGATGGCGCGCCGTGTCTGTGCTGTTGAAATGACAAACAGATGATGATCAATTCAAACTCCCGGGCCTCTCTTCTTTAAGGAGCGCGGCAGAGACAGCCCCAGAAAGCCCTGAATCAAGTGCAGCGAGTAGAATGGCAACACGCACAGATGGAGTGGGGACTATAAAATTCCTTGAAAGCGCAAGCGGAATGTGTGATGAACTAAAATTAAATCTGGTTGTGCAGCGTGAGCGGTGGAGAGAGGGCCGTCCCGACGACGTAAGCGCTGCTCTTAACTTACGTGACCTTGACCAGCCTCTCCGGGCCTCAGTTCCTGCGCTGAGCAAGTCTGGTTTTAGGAGCTGATGGCCATTTCGAAGGTCTGAGCGTCTGGCTCTGAGATTGTGTGACAAGGAACATTCCTTGGCAATTTAATTGTCCTTAATTGAGACAACATTGCTGTGGTCTTGGCATGTGATTTACACGGGTTGGACCCAGGGAGGAGGTGAGGACGGGCCGAGCTTACACTCGCAGATGCTGAGGTCTCAAGCTGATTGATGTGGAGGCCAAGGGCACCTTCGTTTACCATGGCCTGCTCCCTGGGAGCTCCGCAGTGAGGCCAGTGTCGCCCCTGTCCCCAGCCCGCTCTGGGTGACAGGAACGGAGTGCGCAGGGACTGGCCATTAGGACAGCTTCTCTCCCTTCTCCACCCTCCTTTCCTCCTCACTGCTTTCCCCTTCTTCCAGCAGCTTCTCTGTTCTGGCTGGCCTCCGTCACCCGGGACTGTGCTGTCTTCCATCATCAGCCTCGCCCCTGGTCCTCCGGCGGCCCGTCCACAGCAGCAGCGGGCATCCTGGAGGAAACAAGGGCCGAGCAGTGTCCCCTTCCTTCCGGTTCACCCGGACACGCGACCAGCTGTGCTCGGAGTGTAGGAGAGCGTGTGGGAGCACGTGTGTGAGAGAGAGACAAAGAGACCGTCTAGCTGGCGTAACAGTGGGTAGGGTTTTGGCATTCACAGAAAGGCAAACTCAGATAGCAGTGTGGAACCAGCCTTGGACATCTGCCCTTGGGAAGTCGGTTGGGGAAGCTGTGGCTGCCTGGTTTCTCTCTTACATTTCAGTCTCGTTACTCAACATGTGGAGGTCTGCCCCCCACGCCGCCTGACAGCCCTTGCGTAGTGCTGAAGGGGATCAGAACACACCCCGCAAGGCAGCCTCTTTGGCATATTGATTATCTTGAGCTGAAGGCACTTGAGAAACAGCAGATGTAGGAAGGGCTGTCTGCCCTCCTGCTCTACCTAAAAGCAGAGCATAAATGTCTATGTGAAGGTGCCTTCCCTGTAGCAGGAAGAGAACATTACCCCTGGAGACAGGGAGGTGAAGCCGAGAAGGGCTGTGCAGAGACCTCACTAGAATAACCCTGACCTTCCCCTGGTTTCCTCCATGTGGCCCTAGTCACTGCCGACAGACTCTCTTCCTTTGCCTTGTCAACCTCTTTGTCTGGTATCACTCTTTGTTAAAATGGTATATACACCGCCCCCCAGGTCTAACCACTTTTGGGGGGTTTTCTTCTTTTCTCTGAAGCCCCTGTGCCATATAAAAATAGTAATATCCAAAAAAAATGTATGTGTTTTCTCCTGTTAAACTGTCTTTTGTCAGTTCAATTCACAGGCCCCAGGTCCAGAACCTAAGAGGGTGGAGGAAAAGTCTTTCCTCCCCTAGAGTTCCCAAGCAGTTGGTCATGCTGCCCAACCCCCCCCCCCTCACTTCCCATGTGGCTTCCTGGCCGCTGGGATGATTTAATGGGACCAGAAGTAATCTTTGGGAATGGGACCAGAAGTAACCTTTGGGAAAAGGCACAGTGATGAACTTGGTAATTCATTTAAATCCGTGACTTCCAAGTTGCAGTCGCCAATCTCCATTAATGACCCATCATTCTAAATATATGGTAACTGTGGTCACAGATTTTCTGGGAGTTTAGATGAAGCCACCCCCCCCCCCCCCCCACACACACACACAGGTCTCCTGCAGGTTGGAGAAGTGCATTGGTGAGATGCTAGGCCCATCAGAGGGCAGGGTGCATTCTGGACTATGCTGGGCACACAGCCCTCCCTGCTCAGCTGCAGCTGCCTTCGGTGCATATAAGGGACTAGCTCCCAGGGACTTTTCACTTTCTCTGGCTCCATAGGTGTCATGAGACTGATGCAGGATCATTCCTGTCCTGGGTCTTGGAGCTGAAGCCATTCTCCAGCCAGATCCCAGATTCTGTTTATAAAGAGACACAGAGTACAACGGGTGCTGGGATTTAGGAGGAATGCGTTCAAGTCCCAACCCTACCCAAATGGCAGCGAGACCCTGGGCAGGTCACTTCTGTGAGCCTCAGGGGCTTCATGTGCAGCACGAGGAATTGCCCACCCGGCTTTCTAGCTCTTCTCAAATCATCCGCGTTTGTGTGCGGGAGGGGGAGGCCCTTCCCATGGGGAGGTCTGCCTGCCAATTCTGTTCCGCTGCCTGTCTGCGTGGGTCCTGCGAGGGGGAAGGAGGCGGAATCCAGGCTGAGTGGTGAATGGGAGCTGGAAAACGTGGGGAATGCCTTTCCCCACCAAGCCCGTATTTGCATGACGAGATAAAAATAGCTACTACAATCTGTAACAACCGGTCCTTTTGAAATCGAGAAGTCGTTTTTTCAGATTGAAAAATACCGTTTGTATCAGATGTAAGCAGACGATCAGTGAAGTCTTTGAGGATGATTGTTGGCACTTTAAGAATTTTGTTAAAAAATTAAAGTCTTTCTTCATTCTGCAAATATTTAAGGGCCTATTATGTACCACACACTGGAATCCAAGCAGCAGTGAGCAAAACAGGCAAAAACCCTAATCTCTTGGGACTGATACGCTGGTGGGGACAAGGACAGTGAGCAAACTAAATAATATATATAATTTGCAAACAGTAATAAATAGTGTGGAGAAGGATGGAGTGGGGGAGGGGCTGTGGGAGGTGCAGGATGGGGCTGTCACTTTGACCCAGATGGCCAGGGTAGGCTCCCTCACTGAAGGAAGTAAGAGATGATGGCGGGTGGGCATCTGGAGGAGGAATTCTGCAGGTAGAGAGGACAGCAAGTGTGAGGTCCTACAGGACGTCTGGGCTGGTCCAGGATGGGTGCAACAGACTGAGTGAGGGAGATAAGGAGGAGATGAGGTCAGAGTCTGTTGGTGGTGATGTTGGAAGTGGATGTCAGATGGTGAAAGCTACTGGCAAGGTTTGGAGGGAGGCGGGGTCAGGGGAGCTACCTACCTTGCATTCAACAATCTGAGTTTAACTTTTGACTCCCCCAAAGCTTAACTACTGATAGCCTACTGTTAACCGGAAACCTTGATGGAAAGTCGATGAACACGTATTTTGCGTGCTGTATGTATTATCTGCTGATTTCTTACTATAAAGTAAGCTAGAGAAAAGAAAATATTATGAAAATCACAAAAAAGAGAAAATACCTTTACTGCACTTATTGAAAAAAATCTGCCTACAAGTGGACCTGTGCTATTCAAACCCATGTGCTTCACGGGTCACTTGTACTTGAAAAGGGCCAGTTGATAGCAAGATTGTATTTTGTTTGTCTTGTGCAAAGCCTCTCGTTTGGAGTAGAGAAGAAAGCTAAAATCATGTCACAGAATGTGTGGTGTCCAGGTCCTGCTACTCAATGTGTGGCCCACCGGCCAGCAGCTTGTACATCCCCCGAGCACTCTGACATGCAGAACCTCAGCCCCACCCCAGACCGGCTGGGTCAGAACCTGCATTGAACCTGCAGGTGACCTGTGAGCACTTTCAAGTTTGAGAAGCACTGATCTGGAGATGTCTGTGGCTTTGGGCATCAGGAGCCTGGGCGTCTGCTCAACACATGTCTACTAGGGTGTCTCTCCCATGTGCCCAGATGTTCTTCCCTCTCGCAGCATTACGAAGGTACAAGGTCTATGCCCTGATGGGGACAGCAGGGAGTGAGCTTTGAGCGGAGCAACAGGCATGGTGGCTAATCTGCAGACCAAGTTCCCATTGTCTTCTGCCAGGTCCCTTAGGTTCCCAGAGGTTCCAGACACAGGAAGGCTGGTTGCCTTTGAGGGTACATGGGGATGTTATTTGCATGACAAGCATCAATATTGCATTGTATGGACGGGTCCATCCCGGCGTCAGGGATCACATCCTCCGCCTGTCCTCCAGAGACAGAGCACACAGCCTAGGATCTCGGCGATCTGATTTTGATTCGACTGTTATTAACTTCTGAGGAACTTTGGGCAAATCGTTTTGCATGCCTGGGTATCAGGCTGCTTATTGATAAAATGAGGTTATAATCATTTCTACTTCCCAGGCCGGTTATTGAAGGTTTCATTATATAAATGCTTTGGAGAGCTGTTCTCAAATGTGCGATTTCCAGGCTTGAGTCATCACCGGCGAGCATCCCTTTTTTGAAAAATGAGTGTGAAATCCTTTCCCTATTTCTGTCCATGTAATGACTGCAGCATTGATGGCAGATAGTGGCAAATGCCTATTAATGCTACTCACAGATTATTATGGGTTAAGAAACAAATTAGGCATTGGCCTTTCTTGGCTGTTTCTGAATTAGTCACACTTCCCATCATTTGTGTATGTCAGCAGTATGACCCAAAATAAAGTTAGGGTTGACATCTTTCAGCGTATGTTTCGGATTTCTTACCCGAAGTTAAGGCGGTCTGATCTGGGGCTTGCAGTCAGAGAGCAGGGCCCGTCAGCCAAGCCCTTGCTGGACTAGGGTGTTTTTATTGAACATTGATTTCTGGATGTGGTCGAATTATCAGGCTTCTCGAGTGTTTCCGGGCCTGCTGAGGACTCTGGTGGAAAGCAGTCTTCATTTGTCACTGCTATTTTCCACTGGTGGGGCAGCCCGATAGGGGCCATCGCCCTGCATCTTACCTTACCACCCTGGGATCCAGATCGGCCCAGGGCTAGCCGGGGTCGGTACTTTCACCTCCGCCACTGTGCTGTGGGATGGCCTTCTGGGCTCACGGACCAGCTACTCGATCAGCTGCTGTCCTTGCTGCGTAAGGCAGGTGGGCTCAGGGGCAGAGTTTCTTTAGCTGTGCGATGTTAGGAGCTGAGCACTTCGAGCCAGCAAGCCAGCGATACAACATGAACAGTCACCGCCCAGTCGTCCTTGGTCACATCTGTGTCTCCGGTCAAGTGTAGGCTGCAGAGAGAAGACTGGACCATTGTAACTTAGCTGGGCAGAAACCACACAGGGGCTAAGTCCCGAGCACACGTTGTCCTGCCCCTTGCTGTTGCGTCTGGCTTTCCGTTTCGCTGCGCGGATGAAGATGGTCTTAGACCTCGCGATGCAGAGAGGCCTGTTGAGGGAGAGAGCGCGCCCTCCCTGGCCAGGTGGCTCAGTTGGGGGGAGCGTTGTCCTGTACACCAAAAGGCTGAGGGTTCGGATTCCCAGTCAGGGCACATACCGAGGTTGTGGGTCTGATCCCTGGTTGGGGCACTTGCGGGAGGCAACCAATTGATGTTCCCACATCAATGTCGATGGCTCTCTCTCTCTCTCTCTCTCATCCTTCCTCTCTGAAAAAACATATCCTGGGTGAGGATTTAAAAAAGAAAGAAAGAGTTTCATGACAAGTTCCCGTGGTGTTCAGAAGCTCCTGGCACGGGTGGGGACTGGATCTAAGCACTCTGGAAGAGCTCACTGGGGTCGGGAAGTGGTAACATCTGGTCCTGTGGGCCATGGCTGCTTCTGGAGGGAGTCTGGTAATGTTGCAGCGTGTCCTCTTACAGAAGGCTTATACCAAGACCGTCTCTCCAAAGCAATGTGAAGCCAGTCCGCAGAGATGTCCCCAGACCTGGGACTTTGAGTCGGGCTAGGGTTTGGGGCAGCAGGGGAGAAGGGTAGAGACACGGCCGCTGGGCCAGGTTGTTGTGGACACTCCAACACTCTCCGCAGACACGTGGCTCCTGCCCTTGGTGTCCTGAGAAGGAGCAGATGGAAGGGTGAGTTCACTGTGAATTATTCCAGGACGGACCCAGAAGAAGTGCTGTCATTGTCAACAAGCGGGCAGGTCACTCACTTCTCTCACAAGCCTGCCATCCGCCTCCCATTCTCAGATGCATAGGAATCAGAACTTCCATTGTTGGACCACGCCGTGGCATTGCCGCCATCCTGCAGACGCGTGGGCTGCCTTCCCAGCGAGCGAGCATCATGCCAGGTCTCGGTCGGTCTTCTGCGGGTCTGTGTCCCCTGACCACACATGAATGGATTGGCGGCACGCATGACCACTCAGCTTGCATATTCCCTCACTGAGTGACCCAGTTAGAGGCCTGGCCCAGGGACAGGATGCGCCAGGCTGGCTGGGCACTGTCCGGGAGCCCTCAGCTGGGGCATGGGGGCTCCTGCCATCCTAGTGAGGGGTGCGAACAAGTGTGAGAGCAAGGGGGACAGTCCCTGCTGTGGGTTTGGCACTGGGCCATTTTCCTTCTGGCTGTGTAGATAAATAGACAGAAGTAAGGAGAAAACCCGACGGGCTCGATGCTAGAGCTTATTTCATGGTGTCACATGTCTGTCTTTTGGAAGCAGCCATTGTGAGTGGTCTCCTGGTTTTCATCCAATTGTTAACCAGGCTTGAAAAATTTAGAAACTCTCTTATGTGTTCATATGCCCAGTGGAGCAAGAACCACTGTTATGCCCTCATCTGTGACCTAGCAGAGCTGCAGCGTGGTCGTGACCCAGTGAAAATCACACGCGCGTCACCAGCCGGGCCGCGACAGAACCCCGGCCTGACTCCGTTTGCCCACTGTTGCCTCTCAGACGGAGCAGTGGCTCGAGCTGAACAACGTGTGGTTGCTATGAACGACTGCTGTGGGGAAGGAGAACGGGAAACATTCTCGTTTCTAGATTACCTTTCAAATATTCAAATTCATGCACCAGGAGCATATGGCTAGAACTTTTACTTTTTCACTCAGATGTCTTCCAGTGGGCTTCATTGAATTCCAAATCCACACCAGCTTTGAATTTTGAAAATGCCAACTGTGTACTCACTGAAAGTGAGAAATGAAGAAAACTTTCAAAAATGTTTTTCTAAAAAATAGTGGCAATTTATTTTTCTGCATTTATATAAACCAGATGTATGGGGTTTTTGTTTGTTTGTTTGTTTGTTTGTTGTTAATTCTTACCCAAGGATATTTTTCCATTGATTTTTACATAGAGTGGAAGGGAGGGAGGGAGGGAGGGAGGGAGGGAGGATGGGAGAGAGAGACAGAGAGCAAGACAGAGACAGACATTGATTGGTCGCCTCCCACACGACCCTGATCGGAGCTGAGGATTGCACCTGCAGCCCAGATACGCGCCCTTGACCAGGAATCAAACCCATAACCTTTCCATCCGAGGGCCAATGCTCTAACCACTGAGCCAAACCAACCAGGGCCTATATGGATTTTTTTTCATTTTGGTTCATTTGCATCTTGATAATGTTGAGGGAAGAGTGATACCAGTGTATTCTTGGTTAATTTTCTGTAAGATAATTCCACTGTAGCACATATGAGACGGCAAAGGAGAAGGAACTGCGGTAGGCTCTCCTGTCCCCTCTGCTGGCTGGGAGCGTGGCCTCGCTGTGGGTGGACGGACGGCCGGCGGCGTGTGGTCCTCTGAGGTCTGCGTCTGCTCAGCCTGCACCCAAAGGGGCCCAGAGATTCTCTCTATTTTCTTCCCACTTGAGTTGAGTTGAGTTTGTAGGGGCATCTGTGCTTTCGTCTCCTACCAGGTGAGAGTCCTCAAGCACCTGAGCGCTAATAAAGAAGGACTTTTATCGGCTAGATTTTCCTCAGGTGCAGAGGAAATTAGTCCCCACGTGGTTTTCTGCGTGACCTCAATCAGAGACTCTCGGTAAAAAGAACTTCATCCTGGAAGTGAGAACCGCCCGACAGAGGGAGCCCGGGTCCAGGGCTCTGAGGGCTTCCCAAGGTTTGGGATGCCCACCTGTGGGGGACCCCCCCTCCTAAAATTCAAATACACCATGATCCACTTGAAATGTGATTTATACATTGCACATCTTTAAATCCAAGTTAGCATTAATTGTAAAATAGAACATTATTTTGTGCATCACTATGAAAAATGCTGCCTAATACTGTAATTAGATGCACTCATTTCAGAGGGTTTACATGTAGAAAAATATGCATTTTACCATGGGTAAAATACAGTTTAATTATGGGTTGAGTTGCAGTTGGAGTCATTGAGATAATGCTAAATTTTGTAGGTTTTATGATGGTTTATTTCTGACAGAAAAAGCTAAAACACACATGTGCCCATTACCCAACTTTGGCAGATCTCAACATTCTGCTCTATTTTCTTCAAATACAGGGGTAGGTAAAAGTAGGTTTACAGTTGTTATTATGGGAAAAGACATGCAGGTTATGATTACTATAATAGCTTTGTTAGCTCAAAAGAATGCCGGATTGGCACAGTAAACCTACTTTTGCCCACCCCTGTATTTTGAAGAAAAAAAAATATGGGAGAAACAAGTGCAGATCCCTGTATCCCTTCCCCGGGCCCAGGCGCTCATCTCTCCCTTGTGCCCCTGTTGTAACTACTGTCTTGAACTTGGTGTTTATCATTTCCATGCATGTTTGTAAACTCTTAGTAAATATCTCTGTATCCATAAACATATTTAGTGTTTTTATTTATTTATGTTTTTTAAATTGATTTTTTATTTAGAGAGAGAGAGGAAGGAAGAGATAGAAGCATCAATATGAGAGAGAAACATCCATTGGCTGCCTCCTGCCCGCCCCCTACTGGGGATCGAGCCCGCAACCCAGGCCTGTGCCCTGACCGGGAATGGAGCCGGGACCTCTCAGTCCAAGGGACGGTGCTCCATCCATGGAGCCCCACCAGCTGGGCTTGTTTAGTGTTTTAAAAACACTGCCAGTGGTCTACCAGAATTTGTTCTCTGCTTCTTCCTTTCAGTAGCAGAACCCTGGAGCTTGCAGCCGGGCACCTTCTGCCCCAGTGGCTGAGCGACTGCGTTCTGGCTGGTGGATGAACGTGCAAGGGGGGTACAATGTGTTGATTTTACCTTTAAGACAAAGGAGCGGGCCCTTCCTGTTCTCTCCTGTGCTTCTGACGGGGACAGGGACAAGGTGGTAGTGTGCCACTGAAAACCACCCAGATGTGGGCAAGGTGCTGGGAGGTAGCAGCACAACCAGGGAGAGATCCCGGGTCCCTGGCGCCAGGGTCCCTGCTGCCCCACCATGTCCCACCCGGCTCCGCCACCAGCCGGCCCACCATCTCGGGCGGTAAACAAGCATCTCAAGAAGTAAACAAATAGCCATGTTTCTATTTAAGTCCGTTTTACCTGATCTTTTAAAAAACACACCCCAAAATGTTCTCGCAGAGGTGGTTTACATTCTGATTATGTATATCACTAGTGACTTCTTGTATTAAAAACTTCCATCTGTATTAGGTAGGAGAGATTAGGGCAAATCACATTCATGCGGTTCACTGCATCCTCAGATTGAAAAACAAAAACATTTTTTTACAACTTCCCCAATGACTAGGCATTTGTGTCCAGTCCGAGAGTGAACCTAGCCCCTTTGAGGGTACTCGAATTGAACTCATTGAATATCTTCCATATACAGATGGAGGAAGTTCATACACGCGGAGGCCAGCCAGCTGCCCTGTCCCCACCGGAGACGTTTAAAGCAAACCTCACAGTGATCATTTCAGAATGAAAAGTTGTCATTCCCAGGAGCATTTTCTTCCCAAACCCTGACTGAGCGTCCATGCGAGGGCTTCCTGGTTTATTTCTCTTCTCCAACAACTGGCCCCATAACTCCTCGCTCCTGCGAGACAGCCAGCCCAATGGCCGCTCCAGGAAAAAGATGACCCTCATTAGCTGGAGGGAATTCTTGCAGCTCTGTGCCAGGGTACCCGGCTGGTTGGAATGCTTGCTTTCTGCAGAGTGGTTAAGTTTTCAGGGGTTCTACCCAGAGGGACAGTGTCTGTGTCAGAGCCTAGGGCGGATCATTGGAGGGGCTGACAGGGACCATTTTAAGTTCTTTCCTGTCCAACGCTGCAGCCCTGGCACTGCCTGATTAGGAGCACGCCTACTAGTTTGTCCCTAGTCTCACAGGTCACTTTGGCTTCTGGCTTGGAGGCAGGTCTGGGGTCCGCTTTCCCTCTCCAAGGGCACTTGGAACAGTGCTCCAAGGCACCTGGCTGGTGCCATCGGTTCCAATCATGCCGGATACATCTTAGGCTTTCCCTGACCCCTTGCATTAAATTGGGTTGTCAGGTGCCCGGCTGGTGTGGCTCAGGGGTTGAGCGTCGACCCACGCACCAAGAGGTCGCTGGTTTGATTCCCAGTCAGGGCACATGCCCAGGTTGTAGGCCGGATCCCCACTGGGGGCATGCAGGAGGCGGCCATTTGATGTTCTCTCTCATCGATATTTCTCTCTCTCCCTCTTTCTTCCTCTCTCTCTAAAACCAATAAAGAAAAAAAATTTTTTTTTTAAACTGGGTTGTCAGGTGAGTCATTCTCAGACTTGTACAGACTGGGCATTGCTTTGATGCAAAAGATCATGGGTGCCTTGTGTGCTGTCTGTGCCCTCATAGGCACGTTCAGGACATACAGCAGAGGCTGCTGGAGTGGAGGGAAGGTGCACTCCTTGGGTGAGATGACACGCTGAGCTAGCTCAGGAGAGCCCGTAGGCTCACTCCTGGAAAGGAACAATGCCGAGCCAGACAGATCCCTTCCCTTCGGTGGAGGCCGGAGGCTCGGCCGTGCAGAGTCCTGGGCAGTAAGAAGAAGCAGGCGGCCAAGGTAGCTGTGACAGGCAGATCGTGCGTTCCAGTCCGATGGAGCGTCGCTTTCCTTGGACAGTTTTCGCATCCTACGGAATGAAAATTAGAAGTAAACATTTCTTTAAAACCAGCACTCATATCAATGTGCCTAATGACCAGTTCACCAGAAATTCAGTTCCATTTCGAGTGTTTTTGCATTCATTGCCTGTAGCTCATAATAAATATTGAATGTTTTTTTTTAAAAAGAAAAGAAACATGAACTAAAATGAAAAAACAAGCTGGGTGTGCCCTTAGAAGACTTGATTTATAAACTGTATAATGCCAAAGAGATGGCAAAAAGAAAAAAAAAGAGGAAAGGACAGTTCCATGTAAAAACACTCAAGAAAAGTTTTAAATCATAGGCAAATGGCTCATTAGGTCACTGGCTTTAGGCTAACTGGCCTGGAGTCATTGGCATCTGAAAATTGACACTTGTGTTCTCAGAGACACTTTCTGGGGCCTATTTCATCTTATTTCAGACACAATTTTAATCAACTCTCCTATTTAGTTTCCCAGCCCCTGGCATATTAGATAGATGTGAATCAAAATAGAGAGGAAACCGGAGAGCCAGGCCACTTCACGCGGCGGGAAGGCCAGCTGATGCCCCGGCAGCCAGGGAGGCCAGCAGAGGCCAGAGAGAATGAAAATGTAGACACAAGGCTTGGACAGTCCTGGTAGTAACCCTGCTTCTGTGGCTTACGAGAGCTCTGGATCGTAATGTGCACAATACCAGCCAAGTCATGAAAACCAGAACAGGGGAAGTCACGTGCCGTGGGCTTTGCCAAGTTCATTGTCTTCTTATAGGATCCATTTAGAAAGCTTTTTATCAAAAGGGACAAATCACTACTCGGGTCGGAGCATTTGTGTGAAGGCATCCCATTTCCCCTGTCCCTCTGGGAAGTCTCCCCAGGACACTGCCCCTCAGGAAGGTAGCTGTTGCTTCAGGAACACCTGGAATGAAGTCAGCAGTCTAGAAAAATGTGCTTCTAGGAAGTCCTCCTTCAAAATGTAGCATGGCCCTGGCCGGTTTGGCTCAGCGGTTAGAGCGTCGGCCTGCGGTCCAGAGAGACCCGGGTTCGGTTCCCGCTAAGGGCACGTACTTCTGTTGCAGTTTGTCCCCGGCCCTGGTTGGTCGTGCGGGTGGCAGCCACTCGATGTGTCCCTTTCACATCGATGTTTCTCTCTCTCTCTCTCTTCCTCTCTCTCCCTCCCACTCTATCTGTACAGAAAATGGAAAAATGTCCTCAGGTGAGGATTAAAAAAAAAAAAAATGTAGCATGACCACATCCATTTTACTCTTTTTATTATTATTTTATTTTATTTTATTTTAGAGAGAGAGGAAGGGAGAGAGAGATAGAAACATCGATGTGAGAGAGAAACATGGATTGGCTGCCTCCTGCATGCCCCCCTGCTGGGGACTGAACCCAAAACCTGGGCATGTGCCCTGACCCAGAATCGAACCGGGACCTCTCAGTCCATGGGACGACATTCGATCCCCTGAGCCACACCGGCTGGGCCATTTTCTCCTTGCTATCAAGGGTAATGTGGGTAAGAGGCTGTGAATGAGCCAGATCTCAATGAAATCCACTTTCGATGGCCTGGTGGTTGAAAGTCCAGCATGGCTTGCTTCCTTAGGGAAAACACATTTGTCAGAGTTTCTTAGAGAGACATTACTAGTAGAATGTACGGACACACATACAATATACATATACATGTATATATGCACATAAACTAATGAGCACAGGAGGACAACTTCTTATTGCTGTTCTTACTACTCCCAACCCTCCTTTCACTCCAGAACCCAAGGAACCTCCAATCGTCTTTCCTTGTGAGGCCCTCTCTGAGGAGGGCACTCCGGCTGGGGTGTCTGGAAGGGAAGGGGGTTCAAGGCTTTGTGAACAGGCTGAGATGATCTGTTTTGGGGGTGCTGAACTCAGCCTATAGGCTGGGTCCTCTCCTCCCACCCTTGGGAGAATTGGGTGGGTGAGGTAAGAGAGGAGCATTAGCTTAATCACCAGCCTTAGTTAATATCTGCACAATTAATCTGATACTTTGTATCTGTCCTTTTTTACTGTTCTTTTTAAAAGTTATTTTGAATCCTTTACAACCAACTGCATGTGTGAGCCACCCCGAGGCAGATGGACAGAGCACTAGATCAGGCAACAGGGACAGGGTTCTGCCACTGAATGTGTGACCTGGGGCCAGTCACTGATTCTCGGAACCGCAGTGCTCTCCACTGTGAGATGAGATTGTTGACAGGTACCAAACGAATTCACATTGTAACCTTGTGACAGTCCAATTGGATGGCCTATGTGAAGATGCCTGGTAACATTCGACAAAGGTAGACACAGAAATGTAGAGTAAATGTAAAAAGTGCTTCCTGCTGCTGCGTGGCTCTGCTCCTTAAGTCTGAGAGTACTGGTCATGATTAGTTAAAGGGCCATCTCCACCTGTCCTGCTAATACTCAAAGACTAGGCTTGGTCCTGGACCCTACTGTCGTCTTGAGATTGCTTTTAAAAAGTAATTGATCTCTTTCACCACTAAGGTTTGTACATCTATTTTCTGTTTTGCTTTCTCTTAGGGATGAGTTGATTTTTATCGTAATATATAGCCAAGAATGATCCAATTTAGAAAATAAAAGGAAAATTTTGCTTAGTTTTGGTAGGATAATTTTGCTATAATTCCCACAAATAAAGTAGTGGTTTCTTTAAAAAATGCCAGTTGAGCCCAGCCAGTGTGGCTCTGTGATTGAGCATTGACCCATGCACCAAGAGGCTGCCGGTTCAATTCCCGGTCAGGGCACATGCCCAGGCTGTGGGCCCAATCCCTAGTGGGGGGCATGCAGGAGGTGGTCAGTCAATGTTCTCTCTCATTGATGTTTCTATTTCTCTCTCCCTCTCCCTTCTTCTCTCTCTAAAAATCAATAAACAAAAAACATTTTAAATAAAAAATGCCAGTTGTCACAAATCTGCACTTTCAAAGCTTACAATGGATTGTTTAGTGCAAAAATTATATTCAAGCGAAGCAGGTCGGCATGCAAATCTGAAGTGTGGCCATTTTTATCCGGATTGAATATTATTAACTAGCCCAAGGGATAGGATGTAATTAAGATTTTGAACAGCATACTTGTGTCTACTATGTTGAATAACTGCATTATTTCAAGTGGCGCACCGGTCTGAATAATAGGAAGATAGCCCACTGCACCAATATCTACACATTTTGGCTTTTAGGTGTATTGAAAAAATGTGACTTTTCTCTTCCAGTTCAAACATTCGATAAGGTCAAAGATTTGAACTTGTAGCAAATAAGAGAATGTTCAGATGTCCAAAAAATCACACTTCTTTCTGAATGATGGCAGAATTCCATCTCACTCATTGTAATACCTTCTTCTGTATGTTTAGGAACAAAGACCGAGTGGGGATAGATGAAGCCCTTGTTGAGGGTGTATACTTTTGCCTAATGAACATTGTTGGGTTGACAGCCTGCTAATGCAGCTCTAGTTGGAAGGGAAAACAACTCTTAGCTTGGATCCACTTCAGAAAGTTCGCAAAGCCTCCCTCTGCCTGTCACAGAACGGAGAAGGCACAATGCCGATGGCATCTTTCTTCTGGTGCAATTCCGCGGTAACTGTTCTTCGGTGAGACAACATGCTCACCTTTTTTTGTCCTACCCACACCGTTTAAAAAAAAAAAGAAAAGAAACAAAGTTCTCAATCTCTCCCAGGAGAAGTTAGTGAAAGGATCCATTGCATAGCGGCACCACCTGAAGCAGATACCCAGCAGGTTTGGTTGGCACACAGCTCATTTCAGCCATTCGTATTTTCAGGTGTGTATTTAGTACATCATTTGATAATGCTAAAAAAAATATTAAAGCCGTGTGAGACTAAAGGAGAAAGAAGATGAATGTTAGCATTCCCCTGGGGTTCATGGGTGAAGGAATTAACACAGCGTGGCACTCTACCCTAGCTGTGTTTGTTTCCATGGCAACAGCTACGTACATGTTTCAGACTATCTACAGTGACACAGTTGCAGAAATAGTAGCTTGCAGGTTTCTGATATCGCATCAGTGGATAGGCAGCACACACTATATTAAGTAAGTGTAAAAGAATTTAAAATATAGCTCTGATTCAGCTGAGCAATGAATGGGGGGAGGGGGTGGCGTTCCCCCGTCTCACGACGACAGCTAAATCTGGACAAAGTTGAAAGTTGCAAGATTTCAGTCAAACAATTGTCCTTGCTTGGGTAATATCATCAAATGAAACAAATGTGAGTTACAAAGGTAAGAAAATGGCCTTGGAGGATGACATGTTTAAGGAGGATATTGCCAGTGAAGCTAATTGGGGGGGGGGGGGGAGGTAGTGATGGGTAAGGGATGAAAGCTTGGGTTGAGAATAGCTGAGTCTTAAAGCAAATCTAATGTGCGACAGAATCTTTGACTGCTTCTGAGTTTATGGTAACTAAGGTCTTTGAATGTATCATTGTAGAAATTGCTTTTATATAAAAATGATCAGGTGAGGAGCAGAGAGGTTGATTGGGTGTGCAGTTAGAGGGAAATTGGGGCTCCATTGTCTTTTCTGAATGCTTATGTAAATATCTCTCTTCCCCGGGATGACCCTGGTTTGTCTTTGACATTTGCTGCTACTTTTTGTACCATTTGCTGGTCTCTGTGTTTATGTTATGCTGCCACATTGTAACCTGATAAGACCTGAGTGTTGGTTAGAGAGCAACCGAGTAAAGATGATAGACTTTGTAAGTGTGTGACTTTGCAGTCAAATTGTACAGTAATTTAGGAGAAGTGTTCAAATGGGTATTTATTTACATGCCAGACCTCTACTTTTGAATAGCAGCCTAGGTATTAGGTTAATAGATTTCAGTGTGCACGTTATGATTGCGGGAGCTTTCAAGTATGCTGTAGTTCAATTTAGACTGAGTTTTTAATGTCAAAATATTTTTATATGCCCATTATTCAGTTTAAGCCTGCACTTACCTTATAGTTTTATTATGCATGCATCAGTGAAGAGAATGTAAAATGGCATGGTAATTGAAGCTAATCTGTTCATTTGAGGAGGATTCGTTTTCTGACTATAGGTGGACTTTTACAAAAGTGGCACATGAGACGAGCAACTCCTTTGTGTTGTCTGAGACTATTTGCTATGTGCACGGGGAACTACCTATAACACCTACTACATATTGTTCTTCACAGTAATTGTTTGATTAGGTGTTAAGAGAACATGGGAAGGGGGGGGGGGGGTGTCTGGAGCTTCCCAAACATCTGGGTAATAAGGAGGGATGGGACAGATTTTGCATTACACGTCAGGGACTTGAACCCTAGAATGTTCGACACCCCAGTGGATATTTAGAAACGCTTTGCCTTTCTAAATAAGATGACCCAAAATGAAGCTAATGTTGAAGCTTTCCATGTATGCCCATCTGTGATCTGAGCCACCCAGAGGTGGGAAGTGAAGTTTGTGTCTTCTGTGGGGAATTTGTTTTAAATGGTGGCTTGTACCAAAGGGCAAATGGTGGCTCGGAGTCTCACCTGCCAACTCCCACACTCGTCCCTGTGGAGTTTTGAGACACTCACCTATGTTTAGGGCCCACGGGAGAGCAGGCTTGTGGACCCCTCCCCCTGCCTTGGCTTGGCTGGCGAGGACCCTGTGTATCATGGGGGCAGCTTCTCTGTGACAGCTGCAGGAAACCACCTGTGCTCGGCCCCCTGGCAGAGGAACCAAACACCATTGGTATGAGGGCTTACATCACATCCTGCTATTATTACATTTGAGGGACCCTGGAAACCTTGGGCTCGGACACTGGACATCAGCAAAGTTTCAGTGAACTGCTTTTTGTAAAAATATATTTGTATTGATTTTTTTTTTTCCCTTAGGGAGAGAAGGAAGAGAGAGCTAGAAACATCGATGTGAGAGAGAAACATTGATCGGCTGCCTCTTGCACGCCCCCTACTGGGGATCGAGCCCACAACCTGGGCATGTGCTCTGACTGGGAACTGAACCAGGACCTCTCAGTCCATGGGACGATGCTCAATCCACAGAAACACACCAGCTGGGCCAAGGAAGAGAGGGAGAGAAACACGGATTTGTTGTTCCACTTATTTACACATTCCTTGGTTGATACTAGTATCGGGGGCGACACGCTAACCAGCTGAGCCTCCTGGCCTGCGCCTCAGTGAGCTGCTCTGGATGCCTAGTCCAACGTCCATGTGTGCGGGACCCTCACGTGTGTGTGTGTGTGTGTGTGTGTGCGCTAGGGCAGGGACCCTCACGTCCGTGTGTGTGTACGCGCGCGCGTGCGCCAGGGTGGGGACCCTCGTGTCTGTGTATGCGCGTGCGCGCCGGGGTGGGGACCCTCATGTCCGTGTGTGTGCGCGCGCGCGCGCGCCGGGGCGGGGACCCTCACATCCCTGTGTGTGTGTGTGTGTGTGTGTGTGTGTGTGTGAATGCCAGGGCGGGGACCCTCACGTCCCTGTGTGTGTGTGTGTGTGTGTGCCGGGGTGGGGACCCTCACGTCCCTGTGTGTGTGTGTGTGTGTGTGTGCCGGGGCGGGGACCCTCACGTCCCTGTGTGTGTGTGTGTGTGTGTGCCGGGGTGGGGACCCTCACATCCCTGTGTGTGTGTGTGTGTGTGTGCCGGGGCGGGGACCCTCACATCCCTGTGTGTGTGTGTGTGTGTGTGTGTGTGCCGGGGTGGGGACCCTCACGTCCCTGTGTGTGTGTGTGTGTGTGTGTGTGAGTGCCGGGGCGGGGACCCTCACGTCCCTGTGTGTGTGTGTGTGTGTGTGAGTGCCAGGGCGGGTATCCCTCACGTCCCTGTGTGTGTGTGTGTGTGTGTGTGTGTGAGTGAGTGCCAGGGCGGGTATCCCTCATGTCCCTGTGTGTGTGTGTGTGTGTGTGTGTGTGTGAGTGCCGGGGCGGGTATCCCTCACGTCCCTCTGTGTGTGTGTGTGTGTGTGTGTGTGCCAGGGCAGGTATCCCTCACGTCCCTGTGTGTGTGTGTGTGTGTGTGTGTGTGTGTGTGTGTGCCGGGGCAGGTATCCCTCATGTCCCTGTGTGTGTGTGTGTGTGTGTGTGTGTGTATGTGTGAGTGCCGGGGCGGGTATCCCTCACGTCCCTGTGTGTGTGTGTGTGTGTGTGTATGTGTGTGTGTGCCGGGGCGGGTATCCCTCACGTCCCTGTGTGTGTGTGTGTGTGTGTGTGTATGTGTGAGTGCCGGGGCGGGTATCCCTCATGTCCGTCTGTGGGAGTGCCGGAGCGGGCGGACCCTCCACAGTTGGGACATTTGTATATTTTTTTCACCACCCAGAAATACTTTCCAGTGTAAGAAAACAAACCCACCCAGACCCCACGAGTCTAGGCCTTGGTATTTAACTCCTTCATGAGGACAGGAAAACCTCTGACAGGGAAGCGCCAAGCCCTGGGCCGAAGCAGTCATTCAGATTTAAGTCCTGGCAGTGCTCGTAGGAAACGCAACTGCTTCCATTTGAAGGGCCAGGAAATTGATTTGGAAAATATAAATTTGAGGGATTCCCAAATAGTGGCAGCATGGGATGAATACGAGGAGAATGGGGGTACATACAGATCTCATTACCAGTCTGAAATGGTAACGGATTTGCCAGAGTCAACTTCCTGAGGCGCAGTTCACTTGGAGTCCCCGCCGCCACAGGTCCACGCAAGTCTGCAGGCTGGCGTCCAGGGCTTTGCACCCCCCCCCGCCCCGCCCTCCCCCGCCCAGCCCTCCCTCTCCTAGGCCCTGGGTTCCGATGCTGTGTCCCGGCCAGGCCAGGGGGCTCCTAGGCCTGTGCTCTTGCCGCTGTGTATGTCCAGATGCCTTCATTCCCACCCCTGCTTCGTGAGACCCAGTTCCAATTCAGTTCCTCCATCAGACCTTACAGACCTCCCTCCTCGCCCTATTAGAAGGGTTATTCCGTCTTCCATATTCCTGTAACAGTTTCTTTGTCTTCAATGACAGCACTCACCGTACTGTACTCAGATTAGTTGTATCTCTTCCTAACTGAGATGTGGGCGTACTCAAGGCCAAAGAGCTTGACTTGGGCACTGCTGCCCCCCGGCGTACCTAGGACAGGACTTCGAACCGTTGTATTGCGTCGCGTTCCTAAACACTGGTCAGCTGTACACCGTTGCACAGCCTTCCGACGCTCGCGTTCCCTGCTGGGTACAGAGATTCCCAGGGCTCTATCTGTCGCAGCCCCCAGCATCTGGACTGATTTTGCCACTTCCGGGGGCTCCCAAACTTCTAAACACAGAAACCAAGGGAATGACCAATTTTTTTTTCATATTCACAGTATCACAAGATTTTAGCACCAGAAGGAACCCGGTAGAGCTAAACTCCTCATACTACAGAAGAGAGACTTGTGAACCTGAGCTGAGTGACTTTTCTAAAGCCACAGGTTGGTTAGCAACCCGTGTGTGTGGGTGTAGCCAATATCTCCACATGGTCCTGCCCTGGCCGGTGTGGCTCAGTTGGTTGGAGCGTCGTCCTATACACCAAAAGGTTGCAGGTTCGATTCCCGGTCTGAGCACATCCGGTTGTGGATTTGATCCCTGGTCAGGGAGTGTGCAAGAGGCAACCAATCAGTGTTTCTCTCGCACATCCATGTTTCTCTCTCTCCCTCTCTCGCTCTGTCTTTCCATCCCCCTCTTCCACTCTCTCTCTTAAAAATTTTTTTCAAGAAAAACATATCTTTGGGTGAGGACTTATTTTAAAAAAATATCTTGCCCTGGTCGGTTTGGCTCAGTGGTTAGAGAATTGGCCTGCGGACCAATGAGTTGTGGGTTCGATTCAGGTCAAGGGCACATACCTTGGTTTGTCATCCCTGGCCCTGGTCGGGGTCATGTAGGAAGCAACCAGTCAGTGTGTCTCTGTCACATCGATGTTTCTCTCTGTCTCTGTATCTCTCCCTCTATCTAATGATAAATAGAAAAATATCCTTGGGTGAGGAATAAATACACACACACACACACACACACATACATGGTCTTGTCTACTGAGCCTTCCTTACCAAGGCCTTGGGTTCCACTGAAGACACCACAGTCATCTTGTGCTTTCGGCCCTGTGCTGGGATTGGCTGTTTTTCTGTATGTAAACACTGTCCTGTGACAACAATCCTATTAGCACTCTTTGCTAAAAACTGATACCCCTGGCGTAGAATCAAAAACAGAAGTGGACTGAGAGTTGAACTCGGGGGGACAGCTAAGTTCATCAGCCGTCGCCTCGCCGAGGTCATGGCAGTTGCTGAATTCAGTCAAGTTCAGACCCTTAAAAAGACTGGAAAAAAGAAAGCACATACTTTCCAGAGCCCGGGCACCGCGCAGCTGGGCCAGCTGGGTGCAGCGCCGGGCAAAGAGCCCCTCCGTCTCCGAAATACGAGCCCCGAGCTTGCACGGAGGGAGGAGAGTGTGGCTGCAGCGGACCTGATTTGGCGTCACGTTTCTGGGTGTACGGGTGCCCACGAGCTCCTGTGGGGAGCCCATGAGTATCTAAAGAAGGAACCAGCCCTCCGAGTTGTTGACAGGAGGAGCAAGCTCTGTGTGTGTGTGTGTGTGTGTGTGTGTGTGTGTGTGTGAACGCCTGCGTCTGAGGTAGACAGGTTTTTTTAGGGGAACACTAGGTTTTCTGTATAATTGTGTACTTCCTCTTCTCCAGAGTTAGCCTGTTAAGGAAACAGAGCTCAATTCAGGTTTCCAAGTTGGAAGCCTGATTAATCTCTCTGCCAGTTACATATGGAAATAAATTAGTAAATGGTCCATCTGGGACGAAACTACTGCAGAGATGATAAATTATCGCCATCGTATGTGTCTGTGTTGCTGAGGACTGAGCTGTGCTCCCCAGGCACTGCTGAAGGATGCTGGATGCTCTGTCGTGGTCAGAGGAATGAAATTAAAAAAAAAAAAAAAATCACAAGTAAAAAATTCACCGTGAAATGTTTCATGGGAGAGTGCTTTGGTCGATGCCAAGTTTGTTCCTTAGAAGTGCTGTATCTGCAAATATTTAAAAGGAGTCTCGAGGGCATAAGAAACATTTTACATTTATATTTTCAAAGGCTAACACAGTAACAAGTATTAATTAGTACCCAAAGGTCTCAATGAGTAGGATCATTCTATACCTTGGTGCAATGTTGCAACTTCATGTCTGTTTTCTTATTTAAATTTCAAAGAAGTTGGGGCAAGCCAGTGCCTCTGTTTCTTGATTGATGAAAACTGAGGTTTAAGGGGTTGAGTGCCTTGCCCATAATGACTCGATGGCCAAACGGCAGAGCTGGGGTGAGCACGCAGGTATCACCATACGGAATCCAGTTCGTTTCTATCAGAGCCTTGTGGGGCATCACACACATTGTCAGTATCCTGTCATTCATCTGGCAGCATCAGGAAATAAAGCATTCTATTTATGTCAGTTTTCTGGAAGCTAAAGCCATATGTTCTGTTTTTAGTTAATCCTCACCCAAGGATATTTTTTCCATAGATTTTTAGGTAGAGTGGGATGGAGGGATGGAGAGAGAGAGAAAGAAACATCGATGTGAGAGAGACACATCAATTGGTTGCCTCCCACACAACCCTGACCGAGACCGGGGATTGAACCTGAGACACATTGATCCACGGGCTGATGCTCTAACCACTGAGCAAAAGCAGTCAGGGCGAAAGTTATACATTCTTGATCATGAAAATTATTTTTCTCTACTTGGAGATCCTGAGTATCAGTTTAACTTTTTTCTAAACGTGATTTCAATTTTTTAAAAATTGAAGTATAATTGACATATATAACATGTTTCTGATGTATGACATAATGAACTGATATTTGTATATATTGCAAAATGATCACAATAAGTCTAGTGAGCATTTGTCATCTTACATAGTTACAACAATATTTTTGCGTGTGCTGAGAACTTTTACGATCTACCCTCTCGGCAACATTCAAGTAGGCAACGGAGTATTCTTAACCCTAGTCATCACGCTGTGCATTATCTCCCCATGCCTTATTTATAACTGGAAGTCTGTACCTTTCGACTACCTTCATCCATTCCTCCTTCCCAACCCTTTAACTTTCTCCTGTGACTAAGGTATACCAGTATTCCCTTGAGTTGTTTTATAAAGCTAAAACCCTACATGTCCTCAGGGGCTTTTTAGGTGTGGTGAGATCCTGTCCCTTTGCAGAATGTTCCTGAGGCTACTGTGAGATCCAAAGTCTTGTGCTTACTTTAAAATGTGTGTTCCTCCTGGGCAAGCCTTCTGCAGTTAATCCTTTGAGCATGCTCCCCTCTAGAAAATGCAGTACAAAATTACGGAAAAGCAAACTGGGTTTAGAAATAGAGTCCCCGCCCTGGCCGGTTTGGCTCAGCGGTTAGAGCGTTGGTCTGCGGTCCGGAGAGACCCGGGTTCAGTTCCCGCTAAGGGCATGTACCTCGGTTGCAGTTTGTCCCCGGCCCTGGTTAGGTTGTGCCGGTGGCAGCCACTCGATGTGTCCCTTTCATGTCGATGTTTCTCTCTCTCTCTCTTCCTCTCTCTCCCTCCCACTCTACCTGAACAAAAAAATGGAAGAATGTCCTCGGGTGAGGATAAAAAAAAAAAAAAAAAGAAAGAAATTTTAGAGTCCCCTAGTTTATTAGATGTCAATTTCTAAACAGAAACAACAGATGCTGCTGGATGGTTTTCACAGGCCCCTAGCAGTTACCTGTCTGTACTTGAAAGTAACCTTGTCTCACATGGATCACCTTCAAGTATGTCTGATATCAGCCAGACTTGGCTACTCCATGTATCTGAATAGTCTTCATGCTTTCTCAACTCTGGGCCTTTGCTTGGTCCTCCCACTCAAAATCCTGTTCAAATGTCAAGGCCCATTGGTATTGTGATTGTCCTGATGTGTTCTTTTACCTGCCCCACCGCCACCAGGAACAAATGTCTCCTCTGCAAACCTCTGTTTGTTACAGGAAATAACACCATCTATATTGAGTTGCCTACATACACGTCTTAGCTCCCATAGCGGACAAGACATTTCTCAAAGGTGGCGATTTCATTGTCTTCTCTCTGACCCTTCCATCTATTTTCCCTCCAATCCCCAGCTCAATACTTTGCCCTTAATTGAAATTTAACATGCGTTAGAGTAGGGATAATTTTGTTTTACAACAACAGATTAAAGGTCTTTGGATGGGTGGGTAAATTAAAGCTCTAAAGTGTGTTGGAATCACTTGAAGGGCTTCTTAAAACACATCACTGGACCCCACCTCCAAATGTTCAGACTCAGGTGGTCTTGGGTGGGGCCAACAGTTTGCATTTCCAACAACAGGTAATGTTTATGCCACTTCAGGGACCATCATTTGAGAACCACTGATTTTTTAAAATAATATGTTTTTATTGCTTTTTTTTTTTTTTTTTTTTAGAGAAAAAGGAAGAGAGAGACAGAAACATTGATGTGAGAGAGAAATATCGATCAGCTGCCTCTTGCACGGCCCCTTCTGGGGATCAAACCCACAACCTGGGCATGTGCCCTGACCAGTCCATGGGATGACACTCAGTCTGCTGAGCCACACTGGCCAGGCGAGAACCATTGATTTAATGAATGTATTTCTTAACATTCTCCACTAAAGCTCATAGGGTATACCGTTGTTTTTATTGGACAGTCTACTGATCTGTCTTCCTTAAGGCGGAGGCCAAAAAAATACTTTCCATCAAATTATGATGTGCTCCATCTCATGTACCTTTCCTATTTTGCAAGATGATTGGTTAACTGTGGCTTAAAAACTTGCAGCCCACTTAGTGAGCTTTAGCTCAATGGATCTTTTTCCCCAGGAGCAGAGCCAGAGTAATTTTATTTTACAACAGAATAGAGAGTCATTGAGTTTGCAGCCTGTGTACCTGGTCTACCCAGTGGATCGAGGCTGGTCCACATGGTAGAACACATGGTGGACTATGTGGTGGAACACTGGCCTTGAATGCTTGTAGGTGCTGTGATGTTTTTCCTTTATGTAGACAAGTGTTTCAGCGACACATATAGTAAAATAAAATGATCTCACAAATGTCTCAATAGCAGTTGTAGTAACACAAGACGGTCTCACAAGGTCTGTGGCAGGTATTTTCACATGTCTGGGTCCTTTTATGCCCCAGGAGGTAGTTTCAAGAACATCACGAAGGACCCAGCGCTTCAGTAACTTCCCCAGCAATAAAGAGCTACTGTTGCAATTGACTCTTCACCGAAGTGTGACGTCTTGTAGAGTCTGGCCAGAGATGACATCCACTGTGGTTGAGAGGGTCCTCTCTCCTCCTCTGCTCTAACCCTGTCTTCCTTCCGCTCCTCTCCACCAGCCACTGGAAACATCGTCTCCTGGAAGACCGGAGCTGTTGTGATCATGGAGGCATCTTTGTCCTTTCTGTGACTGGAGCAATGCTGACCTCGGTTTCCTGGACCCATTCTGACTCAGGTAACCACGACCTGCCTTCCCCAGCTTGCTTACCCCTCCGGTAGGTTGCGCGGAATAAATGACCTACCAAAGCTGTGTTTGAATGCAAATGCCAAATCGATTGTTTCTCCATCAATTGGTATCCGCCCCTCTTCCTCCCAATCTTCTTAATGATCAATTTATGCAGCTGATCGGACTGACAATGTGGTCAATCCAATTTAGGCATTAAGATAATGAAAACATTGACTCACATCTTCATCTGAAGTTCGGGTGCGTGTATAGACACACAAAGCAAAAGGAACATGGCTGGGAATGTTTCGTACAGAGACTAGGTTCTACTGTAGTTCCTCTAAGCCATTTTCTTTGCCATAAGCCCACATTTTACTCGAGTTAATCTTTCTAATGTGGTACCTTTTAATGGCGGTCACCAAGTATTACTGCGTATTGGTTATGTGTTCTCGGGACAGACGGGGAGAATGTAATACAAGACGTGGAACTCCGCGTGGAGCTCACGGCTTAGCCGCAGCCCAGGACCCCATCAGTGGTGGTGCCACATGGGGCTGGGGCTGGGCACTGACAGTCGCTCTCTGGCTCAGGGAATTGAGAGACCTTTAGGATTGGGATTGAAATAATTCGGGAAGAATTCACAGGAGAGGGAGGGCCTCCGCTGGGCTCTGTCCCCGGGGATCACCAGCCCTGGTGGAGGGAGGAGGAGCAGCATGGCCCCTGGGTGGGAAGAGGGGACTGAGCCCGCGTGAGCCCAGGCAGTGGGGGCCCTGGCCGCCTGGACCAGGACCCTGATTCTTTGTCACAGCCAGAGCCACACTCCCCTCAGAGCCTGGATCCCTTAAGGTGTCCCTGGGGAACCCCCACCTGGCCTGTTCCAGTGGGCCCTTGGTGGGCAGCTTCCTTCAGGACCGTGGTCATTGTCACCCCAGCCCTGGCTTGGCTGCCACTTTGCTGGCCTTCTCTGCGTCTTTGGGTCTGCCCGGCCTCTGCCTCTCTACCTGGTTATTTACTCTTCTCTTACACACCTGCACCCCTCCCCTCCCAGCTCTGCTTGGCAGGTGTGGCTTTTGAAAAGGCCCTGGGACAAACCAGGGACTGTGTGAGGTCAGTCCCTGGTGATTCACGAGGTGCTATTCTGGGCTGAGAAGAAGAACTGACGGGGAGGAAGCATAAGCCAAGAACAGGAGTGTATACGCTGGTGCCGAGCGCCTGTCTGGGGTTCTGAAAGCTGGAAATCAGGGAGGGTCTCCAGGCGGAATACGGGGCCACAGTCAGTGACGGAGGACCAAATGCCCTGATCAACATGGGGATGGCCGAGTACACCCTGCCCACACCCAGCTCCTTTCCAGGATAAAGTAGTGGTGACTTTCCTACCCTGGGTCTTGAAGGTACTACTGAGAGTCGTTTCCTGCGAGGCCTGCTCTCGGTGTCCGGCCTGCCCTGGCCACACCCCACCTGGGGCTCCTGCGGCTGGGGTCCCACTGCCCCAGGAGCTGGGGCCTTCCTGGAGTCAGAGCCTTGGATCAGGGCCGCCAGTGTGGCTGTCCTGTAGCCAGTGTTTCGAGGTTCCAAGCCGCCTCCATCTTGTGACATCTACACCTTAAAATGAGGCTAAAAAAAGAGTTGAGAACACACACTCATTCTTAAGTGCCATAGACTAGAAATGACCCCAGCCAATTCCACAGCCACAGTCCCTTGGCCAGAATTAGCCACCTGCCCCTGTCTCCCCGCCAGAGCCTGGGAAGTAGGCAGGGCGGAGGGACGCTGGCGGTCCCTCTGCCGCCGGAGCACCGCGACACTGCGGGGACCTCATGCTTTCCCTGCGCTTGGTTTGCTCGTTACGGGGAAGGAGCCGGCCCTATAGTTTTTCATATAGTTTATTAGAGGTGCAAATAGGACACATGAAAGAGCTTTAAAAGGTATTATGAGTTGTAAAATAGCTAAGATACAGGCTACTTAATTTCTTAATCATGTCTTGAATGATGATGGGCTGGAGTAGTCACACACGCCCTGTGACCGTCCTGTCGTTGCCTTGTTGACCCAACATGATTATCATACAGTCCTCCCTTTCACACCCAGACACATCTGGGGTAGACAGTAAATCATATGACCACCCCATCTGGACTGCCCTGGTCATCCTTCAAGATTATTGTTACCCACTGTTGACTGAGCTTTTTCTAAGAATCAGACGGTGTTCTCAGTTGTTGCCTTCATTACTTCATTGAATCCCCAAACCTGTGAGGTCGGTACAGGGCATCTCCTCACCTGAAGGAGAGGTAACAGGTGCAGAAAGGGTTGACTTGTTCATGACCACAGCTCTCAGGGGCAGCACTCTGCTCGGAACCCAGGCCCGTCGGATGCTGTGCTCATAGCGCCCACGGGCTGCCTCACTCATCCTCTCGAGGACTGAACCCTTGACCACGTGGGGCCCGCTTTCCCGACACTGGAATCTGTTCCCAGAACGTCACAGTCCTGAGTGGTGAGTTTAGCCCTTTAGGACCCCAAAAGCAGTCAAGATATAAGATCACGACGGGACTCCCCAGACCCAGCGAGGACCAGGACCAGGGCTGGCCAGCGTGTCTCCTGCCTGCCTGCCAGCCCCTGTCCCTCCCCGCTCCCCTGACGTTGACATTTGCAGCTTATTTTAAAACTGGGCACTGCACGGACACAGGGAGAGAAGGCTGTATTTTGAAATCGAGGCTGGAGGGAAGTCTGGCCGGCGAAGACTTGCCATGTGCTGAGCAGTGGGTCCAAGCAGGCACCGGCCCAACACAAACAGCTGGAGAACCCGAGCTCTGCTCTCAGGAAGTTTATGTACAAATCTGTTTGTTTAAAAAAAAAGCCCAACTACAACCAAAGACCAGTGTTTGCTTGCAGAATAATATCAAACAAAAACCCATCCACTCCAAGCTGGTATTAATTTCCCTGGTCCCTGGCCTTCCTGATCAGTGTTCAGAACCAAACCCATGGAATCAAAGGGAACAGTCTCTGGAAAATGAACCAAATGTGGCCGATTCATCTGTTGCATTGCTTGCTTCAAGAAACACCCCCCACCCCACCCCCCAGAGAAAATTATATATGTGGTTTCTAAATGTACAAAGAAAACTAAAGGAATTCCATCAGGAAAGAAAAATTAAATGGAAATTCCTAATTCTATCTCATACACCGTATAGGAATAACTTGAAAATATTCTGCTTTAAGCATGCATTTAATTTGTGCTCTGGGAACCAAATAATGCTGCTAAGATAAAGCATTCTAATAATGATTTATGTAAATTTATTTGTACAAAGTAATGGTGTAGTTGCCTATAGCAAATTGCTCAGAATATGAAATGACATTTATGAGGTCTTTGTTGTTCTCTGGATGAAGACAATGAAGAAAACGAGAGACTCCAGGAAGGGAGAGAGTCCTTGTTCAGAATGGGGTCTGGCGCCTCCGGAGGCAGAGGTAGCTGGACAGGCAGAGGGTTCGTAAACAGGCAACAAACTCAGGTCAATGTATTTTTCTGCGGTTCTCCTTATTGAAGCCATTTAAAAAGCCGCACAGAAAGTGTGTGTGTTAGATTCTTAGAAAGCTAGAACGCCTTATCTTAGTGACCATAAACTGCTCAGACACCAGCGCTGTTTCAGAATAGCCAACAACAGATGAAATGTTCTCACGGTACTATGATAGAGAGGGCACTTACAACACGGGGTACACAGAGGCCAAATGTAATTAAAAATTGGGCAATTAATCTCAGTTTCCAGGTACTTTAATGCCAAGGAAGTTGTGCTTGAGTCATCAGTGGGACCCAAATGTTCATAAACAAAACAAAAATCTCTCCCAAAGACTGATTCATAGGCCTACGGGGAGTTTTTCGATTGGCTGCCCAGTTAGAGCCTTTGGTAATGGCTCTAGGTGTTTCCTGGAAACGCTTTAATTAAATGGAAACCCTCATATATGTAACAGAGAGCGTTTCGGGATCTGTGCTTTGGCCTTTTCAGTGTCCAGTATTTGCCATAACCTGTACTCTTTGGAAAAGGCAAGGTGTTAACACCTTAGTGTCAGTAGGCATTACTCCCCCGCAATGTTTTTACTGTCTCACTGGGTCATTGCAATCACTTTCGTGAGGTGGGCTGAGAGTTTGTGCTCCATATATATAGGGACACAGGGAGCCACAGAAGTGACAAAGCGAAACATGGGCAGAATGGGGGAGGCAGTATCCATGCTGACGTTTGCCCTATTGTCACAAACTAAAGCAGCTGAGAGAACCTAGTGAATTCCGGAGAGCTTGCTTTATTTAAAACAAGTTCAGAGTTCTGGTCCATCGAGTTCTGGTCCACCGTAAGCCATTTGGAGTGGCACCGACTGTCCTGGGAGAAGCCGCTGTGTCTAATTGGACACGATGACTTTGCAGTCCGCTCTGTAGTTGCAGTGGGCCGACGCCTGAGGGCCGAAGTCGGGGGGCCTGAGAGAGGGGTCAAGTCCGAACAGGACTGTAGAACAGTGAAGGAGGGGATGGCCTGGGTTTTCAGCACAACCGTGGCAAGTGCACACACCAGAGAAACTGCGGCCTACGGCAGGGTCGGTTTTAGTGAAGTGGCCCAGGATCCCTGGGGTGTGGCAGTGATGTTAGTTTACTATAAGAATATAAGCCCTACTTTCAGACTCCAGTCCTTCTTCCTTCTAGCTGAATGACTGTGGATGCGATTTCTGAGCCGTGGATTCCTAGAAAAGAATGTAAGGTGCCTGAGCCTCCATTTCCCCCTCTGTAAAATGGGGATGATGACGTTTACCTGATAGAGATGGTGTGAGAATGAAATACCATAATTCTTATAAAATAGTTGGCACAGTGTTGGGCAGATGGTAAACTCTCATTTTATGGTAGCCCTTACAATGATTATAATTGTTATTACTTAACAATGTGGTCCTGCCTGATAATGAGACATGAAATTAAAACCCATTTTCATTGGATTGAGAATTAATCTAAAACATTTCTGCATCAGTTTCTGTGTACTGAAAGATAACAAGGTAACTATGGATTCGTTCATTTGTCCAGAAGGCCCTTTGCAAGATGTTTGTGAGGGATGAGGAGGCTGGATAGAGTTCTGGTCTGAAGGGATAAGGGAGGTTTTTGCATGTGGCAAATAGGCCCTGTGCAGGACACTTGAATATAGATGGCCATTGTCTTCCAAGAATTCAGAAATTAAATTGGTCTAAATTCTTGGTTGTCACTGAAAATCCTGGTTCTTGTCCAGAGTTTGCAAATTGGTTTCCTTCAGAGCAGTCATCTTGGCTGGCTGTGGAGTAGGTTATGTCAACATGGATGGAGGGGCCTGGCCAGTGTGGCTCAGTGGATTGAGCCGTCCCATGGACTGTGAGGTCCCCGTTCGATTCCCCATCAGGGCCCATGCCTGGGTTGTGGGCCTGATCCCCAGGAGGGGGCGTGGAGGAGGCAGCCGACTGATGTTTCTCACATCAATGTTTCTATCTTCCGAAAAATCAATAAAAACGTATTTGAAAAAAAAAACAGATGACTGGAGGGAAAGTCTTCGGTCATTTGCTTCTGCCTGCAGGACAAGGTATCCACATTCTTTGTACATGTGTTCTTGGCCATTGCAGCTCAGGCTCCTAGGCTGAAAGCGCAAATACACCCTTTCATTAGAATTAATTTCCATGAGAAGCATGTATATACTACTTTCTTATCAAGGGTTGAAATGAATCCAATGTAAAACATGTTCATATATATATGACAGCTATGTGGTTAAGTCACCTTAGAAAGGGTGTTTCACAGAAATTCTCTGGAGGAAGATAAGCAAATGTGGAACATTCTCCAGGGAAATGAGAAAATAAGTAATAATACTCAGATTCTGTGTCCAGTCTGATCTATTTCAAGGGACCTCCGGTGAGGAGGGCAGAGGAAATTCTGCACGCGCCTCGGAGTTTACAAAGTAATGCTGGTGGGGGTGGGGGCGGGGGACGGACAAACAGGTACAAGCAAGTATTCTAACATGACCTTTTCCTCAGGCCAAGGCGAGGAGGAAAATAAGCACATGATCGTGAGTTCAATATCCTTACTTGGCAGCAGGAAAAGCTGGCAATCGACGCTTGTCCCTGAAACTATTTTTGAAATTTTATTGCAAAATCACCATCTGGGAACTGGCCGGAGTGGGTTCCTTGCCCCTGCCCCTCGGTGCCCTGTCGCCTCCCTCTCCACCGCCCTTGCTGGCTCCATGACTGTTCGCGGGAGGCCTGCAGCCCGTGGCTTATCCTCCGTATTAAAAAGGGGATTAGCAAGTGTTCAAGACATACCAGCAATTAAGACTTTTTTTCCTGATTTAAAGAAGAGGGGTAAAAAGCATTACGAGCAGGCGTGTGTCCACAGCACCGCGGGTTTGGAACACAGTCACACACTGATCTCAGGGCAGAAGTCTGGCAGACCCCGCCGCGCAAAGGCAGGTGGGGAGCCGTTCCTCCCCCCGGGAAGGGCTGCACTGTGCCAGCTGGTTCCCATAGCGGGTATATTTATGTGTCCACGTTTACTTTACTCTCACGCTCGTGTGTGCGTAGGAACTCTTAAATGGATATTTTGGCAATAACCAGGGACTGAGTCTTTGGGGCCCCATAACTGTGCTCAAAGCTCGGAGCTCCATGAGAGGGAGAGCAACGGTGCACAGGGGAGAGCTTCCTGGCTTACCAGGGTAGATTTAGCTCAGAGGAAGAACTGGAACTCAGAGCAGCCTCTCCCAGGGAGGCTGAAGAGGAAGAGGTCTTTTGAAGTTGATACCCCTTGGAGGAGAAGGGCATCCAAACTGGCCTCGTGAGTCTGTAAAAGACATGGCATCACCCTCAGCCCAGTCCAATGGCCTCTGAACAGCTGGACTTGTAGCTGCCGCTCAGAACCTAGCAGAAGGTGTGTTTGTTTGTGAGCATCTGAAAGCAGGTAGGTGAAGGCCCCTCTTCGGCTTTACTTGATTCTGGCTGGAAGCTGAGCCGACCGAACTCCTTGGATGTTCTGCCCTTGAGCACCAGAGGATATCATTACCTCACACAGAATGCGTGCATTTCCAGGTAAACCCAAAGAGGCAGGACCCTGGTTGTAGCAGCTGCTGGAAGGTCCAGATTACTCACCAGTTCGAGTTTAACAAACTTTCCCTGGGATTAGTTTGATCTGGTGAAGATACCTCTCCTGAGTCAGTCTTGGATGCACAGGTGGAGAACTGGGCAGTGCTAACTGACTGAGGGCTGTGATTTCTGCAGAGTTCCATCAGGGGCCCTCGAAGGTGAATGAGGAATGGCCTGGTCTTTCACAGAGCTGCGTGTGGCCGTGTGGTAGGTAGCTAGGTGCTTGATAAAAGCTTCTAAATAGTTATGGCCTATTATTATTATTGCATTTAACTTTAGCCCTCGCATGAATGTAAATACAACATTATACTTAGTTACAAGAATCTATAGTTTTATATATATATATGTATACGTATATATATATAAACTTACGTAATATGAGTACTGTATGTAGGAATATGTGTCTATATGTATATGTATGTATAATTAAATTATGTCATTTGATTCTGAGATCATTTATAGGATTCATTGTTTTCTTACGATGGGGAAATATCTAAATTACTACCAAATAACTACTTCCACTTTTTATTACTTGACCTCCATGTCGTTTTATTTTTTAATTTTTAAAAAATGTTTATTGTTTCCCTGGCCGGTTTGGCTCAGCGGTTAGAGCGTCGGCCTGCGGTCCTGAGAGACCCGGGTTCGGTTCCCGCTGAGGGCATGTACCTCGGTTGCAGTTTGTCCCCGGCCCTGGTTGGGTCGTGTGGGTGGCAACCACTCGACGTGTCCCTTTCACGTCGATGTTTCTCTCTCTCTCTCTCTCTCCCTCCCACACTCTATCTGAACAAAAAATAGAAAAAATGTCCTCGGGTGAGGATAAAAAAAAAAAAATGTTTATTGTTGACAACATATGAGCTCTTGCTACCTGGCATGTGTCATCAGCATTGGCTCCAATAAACTCTTATAAACATTTAAGAAAAAAAAAAAAAGCCCGGCCAGTGTTGCTCAGTGGTTGAGCTTCAACTCATGTACCAGGAGGTTGCTGGTTCAATCCCTGGTCACGGCACATGCCCAATGTGGGTCTGATCCCCAGTGGGGGCATGCAGGAGGCGGCCAATTGATGTTCTCTCTCATAATTGTCTCCCTCTCTCTCTCCCCCTCTCCCTTCCTCTCTCTCTAAAATCAATAAAGAAAAAAAAATATTTAAAAAATTGTTTATTGTTGACACTATTACATATGTCCCCCATTTTCCTCCCTTTGCTCATCTCTACCCAGTGCCTCCCTCCCCCCAACCCTTGCCCTGACTGCAGTGTTATCTGTGTCCATGGGCTATGTATATATGTTCTTTGGCTAATCTCTTCACCTTCTTTCATCCAGTCTCCTTCATCCCCCTCCCCTCTTAGATCTGTCAGTCTGTTCCATGTATCCAGGCCTGTGATTCTGTTTTGTTCATCAGTTTATTTTGCTCATTAGATTTCACACATTAGTGAAATAATATGGTATTTGTCTTTCTCTGACTCATTTTGCTTAGCATAATAATCTCCAGGTCCCTCCATGCTCTCTCAAAGGGTAAGAGATTCTTCTTCTTCTTTTTTTTTTTTTTACAGCTGCATAGTATTCCATTGTGTATATGTACCACAACTTTTTATCCACTCATCTACTGATGGACACTTGGGCTGTTTCCAGATCTTGACTACTATAAATAACACTGATATGAACATAGGGGTGCACATATTCTCTTTGATTGGTGTTTCAGGATTCTTAGGATATATTCCCAGAAGTGGAATTGCTGGGTCAAAAAGCAATTCAATTTTTAAGTTTTTGAAGAAACTCCATACTGTTTTCCACAGTGGCTGCACCATCTGCATTCCCACCAGCAGTGTACTAGGGTTCCCATTTCTCTACCTCCTCGCCAGCACTTGTTGTTTGTTGATTTGCTGATGGCAGCCATTCTGGCAAGTATGAGGTGATACTTCATTGTGGTTTTTTGTTGTTGTTGTTTTATCCTCACCCGAGGACATTTTTCCATTTTTTGTACAGATAGAGTGGGAGGGAGGGAGAGGAAGAGAGAGAGAGAGAGAGAAACATCGAAGTGAAAGGGACACATCGAGTGGCTGCCACCCACACAACCAACCAGGGCCAGGGCCAAACTGCAACCGAGGTACATGCCCTTAGCAGGAACCGAACCCGGGTCTCTCTGGACCGAAGGCCGACGCTCTAACCGCTGAGCCAAACCGGCCAGGGCCTTCATTGTGGTTTTAATTTGCATCTCTCTGATGGTTAGTGACAAGCATCTTTTCATATGTCTATTGGCCATGTGTATGTCCTCTTTGGAGAATTATCTATTCAGGTTCTTTATCCATTTTCCACTTCTCTTTTTAGCTCTTTTACCCAGGACACATAAGTAGCCTCTGAATGTATGTGTGCTTAACTCAACAAAAGTATAAACAAGCTGCTATTTATTTTATTAAACAGCTTCAGCAGGGATGTTCGGTCTGATTGCTGGAAATTGTCAGCTTATCACTGAACTGTCCCGATAATTCTTATTATTCAATTTGCATTGCTTATGATAATAATTATTACTACATAAAAGAGCATGATGCTTTTATTTGTATAGTTCTTTCATTAATAATTTAATTGACGATTACATTCAAGTGGTTCTCTGAGGCATATATCAAAGTACTTAGAGACCTTGAAAAGCCTGAATTTAGGTATAAACTGTAAGGCTTGGGAGGGGGTGGGGGTGGCAGGCAGGTACTGTGGCCTTGACAGCCAATAGATTGGCTGTACATTTCCCCTCATATTTATTTCTAAGCGTTTTATTGACTCATCAGCAGTAACTCTGATCTGATCATTTTAACAACCTGAGAAACTCAATCATGGCATAGTTATTTTGGTCACTAAAATGACTACATTGGAACTAATTTATAAGTTTAAAAGGTGATGATAGCTAAAACAATAAATCTGACCCAAAATGATTGAATCGGTATCTTCATGTAAACACAGCCTGTCTGTGGAGCCAGTTATTTAGAAGTGAGAGGATGTTATTGGTCACAGCTCAGCGACGTGACTAGGCTACACTGCACTGTGTGTGACATATATTTTGATACATCTTAGTAAAGAAGAACTTCATTTGTGGGTTTTTGTTTTTGTTTTTAGTGTAGGAGAATACCATAAATTTTGTCTAAATTCATGTTTTTCATAGTAAATAAAATGATGACTTGAAATGGGGTGTCAACCCATAGTGATGTTCAAACAATTGCACTTTAAAACTCTGGATTCCACAGGGAAGATAAAATCAACAAAGGATTCCCATTGGAGCAGACCAGCCTGATGTGTTGCTCAAGAGTGTCATGGGAAGTCTTTCACGTCAGGAGTAGAATTTAATAAAAGAAATGCCTTCTTCACCAGTGGATGATATATTTGGAGCATATGTTAATGTCCAGCCTTTGCCCCTGGAAATGTGTTTACTGGGTTTCAGGAAAGGAATGGGAGGTTGTAGGGGTTGTTTGGGAACAGTTTTAAATTTTACCTTTTGGAAAAGAGTTTGGTTTCTTGTAAATAAAAATTGTGCCTAGCTCTGGCCAGTGTGGCTCAGTTGGTTGAAACGTCATCCCATACACCAAATGGTAGCAGGTTCGATTCCCAGTCAGGGCACATACTCAGGTTGTGGGTTCCATCCCCAGTCAGGCAACCAATTGATGTTTCTCTCTCACATTGATGTTTCTCTCTCTCTGTCCTTCTCCCTCCCTCCCTTTCTCTCCTAAGATCAATTAAAAAAATATTTTAACTGTGTCTACATCTGTAATAAACAATGGAGTTCCTAGTACTGTGAGCTCCATGGGCACACTGTCTATTTTAATACATTTAAACACTTGACAGCAAGTTACCAATTTAGGAGAAGAAGGTCACCTTTTGGTGGCTAAGTGGTGCATATATGTCACTCTGGGTAGACTAGGTTTGGGGTAACAGACAGCCCCCCAAACTTATAAAACAATGGGGCATAAAATGATGAAGGTTTTTTTCTTGCTCACTCGACGTATCTGTTGAGGCTGCTGGGGACTCCGCCATCCTTGTTCTCATTCCCAGATGGAGACTGAGTCCCCATCACCATGGCTGAAAGAAGAAGGAATTGGGGGAGGGGGAGCACAGCTGTCCAGTTGCGACGTGTCACTTCTGCTCACATTTTATTGGCCAAGGCTAGTCGCATGGCCACCCCCAACTTCCAGGAGCTGGGAAAATGTGATGAAACTGTATACTTGCAGGGACAGAGCTGAAATACTTATAAATACCTCTATGATGTCCACAGTATATGCCTTCAATATTAGAGCCAGAACTCAAGAAACGTAGCCCACCGAAGCAAGTGAGTAGAATTTATGTGGGAATTCTTTAAACCTTCAGAAAAATGGACCGTCACCTGAAGTGGGGTTGTCCCCTCTCTTCAGTACTGTCTTGTCTAGAGGGGGCTCCACCCCAGCCCCTCACACTCTCCATCTGACACATGATTATAAGCCACGCAGCCAGCCAGCCGTGGGTGCAACAGCACAGGGAGTCCCCCAGCCACCCTTCCTGGCCAAGCCAGTGCCACCTCTCAGCTCGTCCTCCACAGGCATTCCGAAATGGCCATGAGACCTTGGTTCCCTGCTTGGGTGTTCATTGTGGACTGTCCTCGTGTTGGAAGTCATCCTTTAGATTTCATTTTCTTAAGTGAGCGTCTGACAGTCTCTTTCTACAAAGACAAAGCGCAGTTGGTTGGGGCGTTGGTCTGTGTGTACAGCGGGCTGCAGGGCAGCTGTTCCCCACTCGCCAGGCTCAGGCCGCCATCCTCCCTGCCTTCTCAGGCTCTGCCAGGCTCACTTGCTGAGGGCTCCCTGCGTGGACCAGAACCCTCGGGTCTGGGCTTGGGTTGTTGGCGTAACAAGTTCCATTGGGGCCTTAATTATATTCTTTAAGGCCCCCAAAGGAATTTATATCCACACAGGAGAGCCTCACTTAGGCAGCAAAGTCAGCTATCTGGAATATATCCAAGAGTTAGGAAGAAACAAAACATCTCAGAGGCCAAAACAGCTTTTTCCAAATCCATGCACTAAACTTTAAGTAGATAGATCCTTGTGGGTTCGGTGTTCTTAATGTAGCCACACTCCTGATTAACTTGGTTTTCTGATTCTCTTTCATTTTAAAAAAGTTTTTATTTCTTATTTTTTATTTTATTTTTCCATTTCTCCATACCCTCTTCCACCCTCCCCCCACCCCCGCAACCACCTTACTGTTGTCAGTGACCATGAATTCGAACCCTTGTTTGTTCATTCCCTCCACCACCCCAACATCCTCACCCTCCACCAGAGCTGTCTGCCTGCTCTCTATCTTTGAGTCTGTCTCTATTTTGTGTTAGTTCTGATTCTCTTTACTTTTATAGATGACAAAACTGAGGCACAAAGAGGTTAAATGATTTGCCTACAGTCTCAAAGCTGTAAGTGGTAGAACAGGTTCTTATGATTCCAGACTTGGTTGAATGTTTATGATGGTGGCAGAGTGATAAGGAAAAGGATTGAACTGCATTTAACTCTCTCTCTCTCTCTCTCTCTCTCTCTCTCTCTCTCTATATATATATATATATATATATACCTATATATATATGTAAAAGAAAATAGTAGAGAAATATGTCATACTTGTAGGACAATTCCTTTCCAAATGACCACTTTATTTTTTAATTCTAATGTGTGAATACTGATAGTTGGCTGAGAAAATCTAGTAATTGAGCTGTGCTTTCGGATTCTGCCAAACAGAGATGAAGTTACTGGAGTTCTCTTCGCTGAACATCTAGTTTAGCTGGTATATAAATAGACGCTTATGAAATAGTTCTTTGCACAATCAAGATGAAACCTTGGCGCAGCCTGTGTCATGAGGCCCGGCGGAGCTGGTGTGCTGGGTGTGAGGTGGGGCGCTGCAGGACGACCTCGGAGGGAGCAGGCACCGTGTGCTGGGCTGAGGACTGTGTTCCCGCACCAAGGCCCGCGGCCCTCCTGTGCGTTGAGCTACACAGTGTCCAAAACATTGGCATACACAGTCCACTCTGCTTAACACAATCCCGCGTGTGCCTTGGCTCAGCGGTTAGAGCGTCGGCCTGCGGACCAGAGAATCTCAGGTTCGGTTCCCGCTAAGGGCACGTACCTCGGTTACAGTTTGTCCCCGGCCCCCGGTTGGGGTCGTGTGAGTGGCAGCCACTCGATGTGTCTCTCTCATGTCGATGTTTCTCTCTCTCTCTTCCTCCCTCTCTCCCTCCCACTCTATCTGAAGATAAATGCAAAAGTGTCCTCAGGTGAGGATAAAAACAAAAATTAAAACAATCTCGTATGTTAGCAAAGCAGACACCGGTGTCATTCCCATCATTTAGGTGAGGACAACAAGGCTTAGAGGAGGGTGCCCAAGGCCACGGTACGTGGGAGAAGCGGGGTCTGAGCCGCTCACAGAGACCAGGTATCGCACCCCTACGTGCTCGGTGAGCAGAACACCTGCTCTGTTCGGGCCTGGGGAGGGCCCCTGGAGCGTCCTCCTCGAAGGAGCCGTCCCCTGCTCCAACCAGCTTTCTTCCCCAGTGCGCAGAAGGCTGGCTGCACGGAGGAGAAAGAGGAATGGGAAGGTCCAGTCACGGCACAAACCACTTTGCTCTCAGACAGAAGAAACATCTGCGGTGACGTGAGCAGGAGGAGCACCTGCAGTCAGCACACTTCCAAGCAGGGAAGTCCCACAGCCCTGCTTCCCGGGCCCAGGGCAAGACTGAGGCCCCCAACACCTCCCCCCACACCCACCCCATCTGGCAGGGAGACATGCCTGGCGATTGCTGGCCCCGAGGAGGCGCCCACCCTAACCCAGGCAGTGCAGGGCCTGCGGCCCGGGTGTGCCCTAACTGCGCAACAGGGAGAAGGTCGGCTGCTGTTCGTCAGATGCTCCCGGGGCTGGGGGCCAGGGCGTCCTTGGGGTGGCTCCAGACCCCAGATCTGGTCCTGCTTCATCTCTGTAAATACCTTAGGGTTAGACGTTTAGGGTTAAACAGTTCTCAACCTCACTCATAATTTAAAGAGGCTGAAATCTATAACAGTGAGACGATACCATTTGTCACTTGTCTGACCGGCAGATTTAAGGAATTTGAGAAGATGCAGTTCCGGAGAGGGGCTGGAAGACAAACACCCTCTCTCGGTTTCCACAGCGGGGTCCGCTGTCTGGGAGGGCACTGGCAGCATCGTCACGAGTTAGATGCACTGACCCAGCAAGTTCCCCCTGAGAAATGTGGGTGCAGATCCACTCACTACCGCCAGAAGCCGGGGAATGTTGTTTATCACGGCGAGGAGCACACAGCAAGCATTCCGTTCAGGACTGTGCTCACTGCCTTCTGTCCTAGCCCGGGGGACACCTGGAGCAGAACACCACGGACTGGGGGCGTAGAAGCGACAGAAATGTATTGGTCACAGCTCTGGAGGCTGGAAGTGCAAGATCAAGGTGCCGGTGTGGTGCACCGAGGGCCCTCTTCCAGCCCCAGACTTCTCCTTGTGTCTTCACGTGGAGGGAGGGGCCGGGCAGGGGTCTCTGTACAAGGGCTCTAGTCCCCTCATGAGGACTCTGCCTCATGACCTAATCACCCGCACAGGCTCCGCCTCCGAACACCGTCAAATTGGCAGGTAGGAGATCAACATAGAAATGGGGGGGGGGGGCGTATGTAGGTAAAAAATTAAGTCACATGTATGTGTCTTATATATACATGTATGTGTTCACATTTTCATAATTCTTCTTGGCAGGATACACAAGAAAAAAGGGAGGACAGAGGGTTCAAGGTAGGAGGGAAGGCAACTTTTTGCACATTACCTTTTGTCTTTAAAAAACAACAACAAGGGTTCATCTATCAGTGTTGTTATAGTGTTTAATGTTTACATGGGATTAATCTGTTTAGGTGGTGAGACTATTGACCATTTACATTAAAAATGTTTTTGTCTGTATTTAAAAATTATCCAATAAATAATTGCATTTTATTTTTTCTCCTCACCCAAGGATATTTTTCCACTTTTTGTTCAGATAGAGTGGGAGGGAGAGGGGAGGGGGAGAGAGAGAGAGAGAGAGAGAGAGACACATCGAGTGGCTGCCACCCACACGACCCCAACCGGGGCTGGGGACAAACTGCAACCAAGGTACATGCCCTTAGCGGGAACCAAACCCGGGTCTCTCAGGACCACAGGCCAAAGCTGTAACCATTGAGCAAAACTGGCCAGGGCAATAATTGTATTTTTTAATGAAAAGATTGTCCATAAGGCTCTTTGAGATCCCCCCTCCCAGATGAGGAATTTCCTGACTGTATGTGTTAAGCATGTCCCCAGCCGTTTCTTTCTGTAGCATGTACTGAAACCACGTTCTTTGCCCACAACATTTCAGGGTCGGAACAGTGATGATGGATGGCAGTAAACACACCTGAACAGGTAAAGCGTCTGGCACACACCTTCTCTGCTAGACGCTGGCTTGTCACGCGGGGCCAGGACTCCTCTTCTTCCCCAGCAGAGCTGTGCCCGGGTCTGGGGTGTGAGAGCCAAGGAGAGAAGGGGCCAGTGTTGTGCAGATGTCTGTGCTCAGGGGCCCCTGGCAGGCCCCAGCCTGGTCAGATGCTTCTGAATTCCTGATTATTATCAGCACCAGCAGCGGTGTACCAACATGAGAACTAACAACATTGTGCCCGGGGCTGTGATACTCTCTTCCTTTGCGAGCATCGTAGTTGCTGCGTGTCTCCCTGTTCTGTAGGTAAAGATTCAAACGTGCCCCTTGCCACTGTCAGCTTCTCAGCGACGGCAGCGTGGCGGTCCCTCCTGAGCTGTGTGCCTCCGGATCAGAGTGGTGACTAGAACAGGCACCGAACTGAGAAAACCCCAAGAGAAGGGGAAGTCAGAGTAGTCAAGGTTCTTGCTCAGCTGCCTCAAGTCCCCTGGAGTTTGCTACCTCATGGTAAAGGGTTTGCTTTCATTACAGAGGCCGTGTGTCTTGCAAACAGTCTGTCCGCACCTGCGTTACAGCACTCACCACACTGGATAGTGACTGCTGTGTGCATTGTGTCCTTTTCCAGGCTGTGGGGTCCTGGTGGGCAAGGCCTTGATTCATCTGGCAGATTCCAACAATGTTTCCGACCTGGGTAGGGTTAGTGCTTGTGGGCAAAGCAGTTGTCTCAGCAGCCGGGAGGTACTAAAGCAGGTGGCACAGAAAACACATCCCTACGCTTGCTGTCAGTGGAAGAGATGAAAAAGAGGAGAAACCAGTGGAGGGTGTTTGTTTTGTTTTTTGGTTTGACAAAGTCATATTTGGTAGCAAAATACCTGCCCTAATTTTGGGGTGCTGAATATATTTCCATGTCAGTTTGCTTTTTAAAAAAATTTTTTTTACTGATTTTTTTTAGAGAGAGAAGAAGGGAGAGGGAGAGAGAGATAGAGACATTGATGAGAGAGAACATGGATTGGCCGCCTCCTGCATGCCCCCCACTGGGGATCGGGCCCACAACCTGGGCATGTGCCCTGACCAGGAATCGAACCAGTGACCTCTTGGTCCATGGGTCAACGCTCAACCACTGAGCCACACCAGCTGGGCCATCTCAGTTTGCTTTAAGCAGAGTAACGTGTGTGCCTCAGTGCACTGAGCTGTGATTCAGGGAGGGGCAGACATGAAAGGAAAAGAGATGGAAAGGAGGGAAAATAAGTGGTAGTGATGGACCAGAGGCACCGGGAAGCCTCTGGAAGCCAGAGCGCCGGAGACGCTCCTGGAGAGACGAGCCCTGCATTGGCTTCTGACCTCGCCCTGCTCAGCTGCTCCGCCGTGTTCACACACAGACTCCTTTTGAGGCAGCTGGTAGAAACTCATTTTGTGTGTGTGCATAATTTATAAAAATAATAAAACTAATGAGATGTCCTACCTGAATCATCAGCCTCGTGAAAGAACACTTCATGAAAACCTAAAAAACTGGAGTAAGCATTTCAAGTTAATTTTACGATACGATCCAGAATGATGCCCTAAGCCTACGGCATGTAGACAGCTCCAGAGTTCAGATTCAAACGGAAAATTCCAGGAGTGCCTTTCACCTCCGTCAAGGGCACCAGCCAGCCTTCCTCGACCAGAGGGGATGGGAGTGACCTCGAAGTACCTGCAGTGATGAACGACACAGGTGTTGGCTCACTGTTCACATTCTCTGGACACCGAGATCTGTGAGTTCCAGGGAACCCCTTTGGCATGTGGCCAGTGGTGTAAATCCCGCCCCGTGTGGTCATCTTGAAAACGTCCTGCCAGATATTACTGAAGAGTTAAGCCAGAGGGGCTTCAGAAAGTGTTCAGGAAGCTTTCTCGGCGAAGGTTTCCAGGGAGAGAGAATCACTCGTCAGTTTCCCAGGTGTGGCCAGACCCTATGGCCATGCGTATATGACACCAGGATTGCTTTCTAGTAAGTGGGGAGGATGGGCCCTCTTGGCCATGCCTCTGAGGATAGCTGTGTGCGAGAATAGACCCCTCCCGGCCCGTGTGGCTCAGTGGTTGAGCATCGACCCATGCACCAAGGGGTCACCAGTTTGATCCCCGGTCAAGGCACATGCGCAGGTTGTGGGCCCGATCCCCAGTGGGGGGCATGTAGGAGGCAGACAATTGATGTTCTCTCTCATCGATGTTTCTTTCTCTCTCTCTCTCTCTCTCTCTCTCTCTCTCTCTCTCTCTCTCTCCCTCTCCCTTCCTCTCTCTCTGAAATCAATAAAAAATAAGTAAAAAAATAGAGTAGACCCTGACCGCCTCTCGGCTCCCAGCTCTAGGACATGGGCAGTCCTGGGAAACAGGAAGAAGACAGGCATCTCGGCCCTTCCCGTACATGTCGCGTCCTTCTTTGTTGGTGCCCCATGTCCCCTCAGCTGCTGGAATCTGGAGAAGATTGGGATCTGTTTCATCTTTGCTACAGGACAGTGGGCTGGGAGCCTCCCCTGCATGGTCCGCAGGCACGCCATCAGGGGAGCCCCGCTTCTTAGGTCCCTGGAGCAGTGGCCTCGGGGATGGCTTCTGACGGCATCAGTTGTGTTCCTTAATACCCCAACCTCACGCATTTTACGTGGGTGCTTTTTTCCAGCTTCGGGGGTTCTCTGAAGGAAGAAAAAGAACTTGATTTCTGTCGGCATGATCAGGAGAGCTCAACAAAGTGGCCCACCCCACAGTGGAGGGGTTTACCCCAAAGGGTCAAGGATTCGTGCTTCCCGATTAATGTAAAGATTAACGTAAAATAGCCTTCAGGTTTCTCTCCCAGCCAGCGAGAACTCAAAGGGCGGAGGTGCCGTCTCTGAGCTCCCTGTCATGTCAGGAAACATTCTTTCACGAAGGAGTTGACGTTTACAGAGCTTAGTTTACTAGACAGAAAGCGGATGGTCTAGACTAGAGGCCCCTGTGGGCAGGGCTGTCTCTCTCCCCTGCTGCAGGCCGGCCCTGCCCACCAGCTTCCTGAAAACACAGGAGTGGCCTGGAGGCCCCTGAGGTCTTTCACACTGGTTCCCAGTTCAGAAGCACCCTCCCCCACTTCCCTACGTTGACCTCTCTCTAAAGCAATCCATCTGTCGAGGTCTGTCCAGAGAGCTGCCCGCCGGACGCCCGTCCTGGTCCACCAGCTCTCGGGCGTCTGCTTTCTTCTGTCACCTACTCAGGCCATCCCGTTGTGGGTCTCGAGTCCTTTCCTATGAACCATAGTTAAAGTGCTGTATTTTGTAAAGGACTTGGTTTTCATTGTTATTTTTAATTAGGAAGGCTTTAAGGCTAACAGTATCACTCTCAGCATCCGTTTCTGACATACTTTCTTCATTAATTCATTAATATATTCATTGTTCATTCAACAAATAGTCCTTAAGTATTGTGGCCCGGGAGATGCCCTGGTGCTGGGGCAACAGTAGGGGGCACACGCAGCTGGGGTCCCTGCTCCCGTGGCCTCTGCGTCCTGGGGGAAGACAGGACAACAGACAGGCAAGAGATTTTTGATTAGGGTCCAAGGCGGTAGATGAGCCGTGTGCGGATGCTTGGGGAGCTGGTGGTCTGGGAAGATGTCTGGGGGTGCATTTCAGCTGAGACCTGAGAAAAAGGAGGGAGTAGGAGAGAAAGGGTGGAGCTCATCCCTACCCTGGGGGTGTGCCAAGTGCGGCAACATAATGGGGCCCTGCAGGGACGAGGCTGGAAACCCCTCGCCTCATCTGCTCATTTGGTACCTGGAGCATGTTACCTTTTTCTGTTTTTAAATCCTCACCTGAGAATATTTTTCTATTGATTTTTAGATAGAGTGAAAAGGAGGGAGGACCAGAGAGAGAGAGAGAGAGAGAGAGAGAGAGAGAGAGAGAGATGTGAGAGAGACACATCGACTGGCTGCCTCCCACACGACATGGACCAAAGCCAGAGATCGAACCTGCATCCAAGGTACATGCCCTTGACTGGGACTCAAACCTCCAACTCTTCAGTTCATGGGCTGACACTCTAACCGCTGAGCCAAACTGGCCAGGGCTTTTTCACCTTTTTTTTGTGATATAATTGTTGGCAACTTTTTATTTTGAAAAAATAATAGACTCAGAAATTGCAAAAAGAAAAAAAGAGAGATAGAGAAGACCTCCATGCATTGTTATCTTACATAACGATGGTTCCCCATTAAAACCAGGAAACGGACATCGGTGCAATTCTATTAACTAGACTACAGACCTCATTTGGAAGACCTCAGTCATTTTTGTGTGTGTTCATTGTATGTAGAGGATTTGTGTCTGCGTGTGTTTGGTACATTGTTAATGTGTTCATTTTCATCTCTTAAATTTATTTGCTCATTGTTTCAGGAATGTCTGATTTATTTATTCAGTGAACATTAATTGAACACCTACTACGTGTCAGTGTGTGTTGGGTACTTGAGGTACAGGCAGAGGGTGCTGAAGGGCTCAGCAGCTGGGCAAGGAAAGCTGTTCAGAGGGGATGCTGGAGTGAGCCTGGTGAGAAGGGATGGATGTGGGCAAGGCTGGCCCGCCCTGGAAACGCCACGGAGAGAAGGGGCTGAAGTCAGCCAGGATAGGGTAGCAGGTTGATCGTGCGAGGGGCAAGTGCCAGGCTGGGGGTTTGGGACTGGAAGCCTCTTTGCGGATGCCTCAGACCTAGCCCAGGTGGGAACTCAGAGAATGATTGTGATAGGCTGAAAACTCGACTTACATTATTTGCTCTCTGATCCATCCATCTGAGCAATAACGGCAAAGTCTGGGCTTTGTAAATCTGACTGGGAGAGGTGCCCGGGTGCAGCCTTACAAGGCTCTTTCTCCAGGCGGAGTGCAGAGTAATGAGAAGCCCCCTCACCATCCTCTCTGACAAACCCGTGTTTCCCCGCCAAGTGCCTGTGTTTGCATATCATTGACATTTGTTGTACACAGAGAATCTGGGTGTCGGAGGCTATGTAGATTTTTCCTTCGAGTTTTCTGAAGAGGGAGAGATACCTGTCGACTATGGGATCCGCACAGATAAAAAAGCACCCATCCACCAAAAAAGGAATGTTTCCATTTAATCGAAGCACTTAGTATTTAGCTCTGACCTTTGGAACATGTCACTGCTGGGCGGCAGCCTGTTAGACACACCGCAGGGCTGCAGCGGAACCTTGGGAAAGGTGTAGCCAGGATGTCCCTGTCTTTTCAAACAGAATGCAAGAAAAAAAGTCCCCCTCCCTCTCTCCATCGCCCCATCGCCCCATTGAGAAGTAGCTTAGCTTTCCAGAGAAAGGAAACACAGAAAGTGAACAGTGGATCCCAGATATGTTTGCTGTGGGCCCCGAAGAATTTCAGTCTAGACTGGGCTGCCAGGGTCATCTCGGGGTTCCTTAGGAGGTGGCGGAGTTCACAGTGTCTTCCCCTCCAGCTGTCGGGCTCAGTCCTGAGCCAGATGTCGTCCCATGCAGATGTGTACCTCACTTGCTCATCACACAGTTAGTTCCCTTTGAGCTGTTCATCTGGCCTCGGTCACAGGGCGTGGAATGCAGCCCTGAGTGGGAACTCCGACATTATACAGACATCCACCTTCCTAGCCAAGGGTTCTGGGTTCCAGGAGGCATGTGATGGACCCACCTTCTAAATCCAGTCGGCACTTTCAGGGACAGGCCAGCGAAATCCGTGGTGACGTGAGCGAGAACAGGCCTCCTTCCGCTCTGCCCCTCGCGGGTATGTGAGCGAGAAGTGACTTCCATCAGCACAGGCACGTCCGGTCTGCCGCGGCCTGGACAGGGCTGGGTGGCGCAGGCCGTGTGGCAGGTGCCAGCCTGGGGAAGAGCTGGACGGGCGACGCGAGCCTCCGCCGCTGCAAGTTCCAGATCAAGCCTTTAGCCTCGCTGGGCCTCGGGCTCCGTATCTGTACATTACAGGCCCCGGACCAGATGATCCCAGCACTTCTTCCAAGATGAATATGCTGTCACTGTCCACAAAGGTTAATGGCTTGGGTGCAGATTTCAAGGTCTTCTGATGAAAAGGGCGCTTTTTTGGTTTCTGACCCAGCCCCTCAGTGATTGTCAAGAGATAGTGCGACCTTTCAGGAGTTCCCTTTCTAAGGTTTCCCAAGCCCTCCCTGGTCTAACGCAGCAACAGCGTCATTGTTGCTGTAAGTGACCGTAGGGTTTAACAAAGAGCCTTACTGCTTCTGTAAAGGACACACCGTGCACGACTCCATGCACTATTATACAGAGAGTTTGTGATTCAGAGACCAAAAGGTTGAGATTCCCTCGAAGTCAGGACATATTAGCTTTGCCTTCTTATGAGAGGAGAGAGGCTAAGAGGTAGAGAATGACTTTCTCTGGCCTGTTTGGAGCGCTTGCAAATGAAGTTTGTTTCCCTTTCCCCTTCCATTCGGCAAATATCGACTTTGACTCTTGGCTGTGAGTGGGCTGGAGTGAGCGTGGCTAATCTCTGGTTAAGGGCTTTATCTTCTCCGGGGCTCCATCCTAGAACTTTTTGCTGTACTTGTTGACTGGGGCCTAGAGGGGTTCTTGATGGCTCTGTTCTCCGGGGCTCAGGCAGAACCAGCTGAGAGGGCTCCACGCTCGGGACAAAGTAGCTGGCAGATTGTGGGGGGCAACTGGATAACTTTTTGGTAATTATTTGTTTTCAGGCATGCCAAGGCTGCACTTGAAACTCAAATTATTCAGATACATAATAGCCAAGCTCTCAGGTACGTTACATCTCCCTTCTGAGTACAGAAAGAATAGGGTAGTTCCTACGGAGGTGCATGGGGACACTTTGTATGAGGGCATCGAAGAGGCCGTGGGAGTGGAGTTGACCTGCAGACCGAGTTTTGGGGGAGAGCAATGTGCTCATCCCAGGACGAAAGGAAGTCCCTCCACAGAGAGCCCAAGTGTCTGCCTCCAAAAACGTACCCTGTGTATTTCTAACTGAGCCTGCAAGGCCCACAGAGCCAGCCCTGGTCAAGGCAAAGAGAAAAAGATGCAGATGGTAAAACTCAGAATCAAACCTCAACAGGCTGGGCCAGAACTGCCCACAGACCCGCTGCTTCTCCTTGACTGGCCTCGGCCACAGGCCCCTTTCCAGGCACCGCGTCAAGGCCCAGGAACAGTGGAGCACCTGGTAGTGTTCTGAGTCAGCTGCTTTGATGGAGACAGAGAATCATGGTGTTTGCAGAAGAGCTGTTGCCCTGTTGGTTATTAACTAGTAGCTCCCAAAGGCCAAGGTGACCGAATTGTGTAACTGGGATGTGATACTCGTGATCACATCCTGGGCTACGGGATGCCGAGTTAAAGTTATTATTAATGGCGATACAATGTTAGTTCCCATTTTCTTTCTTTGGGTTTCATTTTGTGTCGGTTTCAGGTGTGCTAGTTTCCATTTTCCGGGAACCTACTGTGGACTGGGCAGCTCGTACTGGATCTTCCATATGTTATTCCAGTCTTCCCCAAAGCTCTGGAAGGGGGTTATTGTGATTCTGCTTCATGGATAAAACCAAAGACTCAAAAGGTTAATTTGCCCAGGGCCACGCAACTTACAGCTAATGCAGCTCTGTCTACGGAGAAAATGCCCTTTCCAGGACGTCGTTCATTCATAAAAATATTTACTGACACCTCCTACGTGCCAGCCATTGTTCTCAGTGCTGGGGGCACCGTGGGGAATATAGTGGCTAGGTTCCCACCATGGTGGCCTGTCAGGGGCTGGGACCCCCACTCAAACTAGGCAAATGGGAGAATAAGGCCCAGGAAACAGTATGAAGGCCTTGAGTCTGCAGGGCCCAAAGCCCCTTTCGTGGTTAGGTGTAACATCAGAGATGCGGGGCCTTGAATGAGGTCTAATTACTTGTCAGTGTTTGTTCAAGGAAAAGTACGATTGTCGTGGCAGGGCCAGAACAGGCATTTGCGGGTTAGGCAGTTTGCAATTTCTCCTCCTTGCTTTTCTTCGCCACCCGCCCAGCCCAGCCCCCGCCCAGCCCTTCGGCAGGTGAGGAAGCTGATCGCTGCTAGTCATGCCAACACCGCTGAGTGTTACTCTGTGGGTCGCGTGGATGGAACTGGTATAGAGCTGCTCTGCTCCTTGTGGCAACTGTAGCATCTCTGCCCCACCCACTAAATGCCGGTGGCATCTGCCTTCTTTCTCCTCATATTGTAACAACCCAAACCATCTCTAAACATTCAGTTCTCCAGTTGAGAACCTCAAAAACGTGCCCGTTCTTTTCCCTGCATCAGGACCCTTGGCTCCGCTCCCTGAGCTCACTCTACCCCAACTCGAAGGATGCCAGTGGGACTTCTCTCCGTTGGTCCTTTCCCCAAGGTTTCCTGATTTGGGCCCTGTTTCTGTCCTCTGGTATGTCAACAAATGCCGACGGAGCACCCTTCTGTGGAGGGGGCGGTCAGGGAGGTCAAGGTCTGCATAGGAGAGAAGAGAGGGGTGAGTCCTTCAAGCCCTTAATCTTCTTGATGAGAAAACTGGAACACGGGAAGGAAACTTGCCCAAGATGACCCTCCCGACTCGCAGTCCTGCCCTTTGTCCATCATACCAGCCACTTCTCAAGTACAAAATGTCTGTAGTGTGAAGGTGTTTGAAGAACTGGGGTTTTGAGCCATTTATCCAATGGCGTTGCTGGGATTAAATACATAGCCCATAGCCAGTATTCTCCAGAACATTCTTTAGCATCTGTAGATCATACCAGGATATGATATGGGGCAAGGCTGGGGTTATAGATAATTAAACAATGTGAAGCTGGAGGAATTAATTTGTTTTCCTTTTCTGATTACAAGTTATTGTTTAGTGTTAAAAATAAAAACATTAAAACCCTAACCAATTTAGAAGTGCCTATCTTGGAAAGTTTAAAGTCCCTAATGATCCACCCATCAAAGATTTTCTGTAGATGTAGTAACATATCTAATACCATTTTGCAAAAATTAGACTTGATATGTTGTTCTGCAACATGCTTTCCTTTCTGAGCATCTTTTTCCTCCAGTACCTCATTCTACCTTTTCTCTTAAAAGCTGCCAATTTCCATTACATGAATGAGCCAGGATTTAGCTGATCCCTTTTTGATGGACATGGCATTCTTTCCAGTTTTCCACTATTATAAATGATGCTGAAATAATCCTTGTGCACGTATATTTTTGCACAATTGTGTATTTCTGGACAGTGATGCCTATAAGAAGAATTGCTGGGTCAAAGCCAAGATGTAGTTTAAATTTAATAGAAAGTGCTAGCCCTGGCTGGTTTGGCTCAGCGGTAGAGCATCAGCCTGTGGACCAATGAATCACGAGTTCGATTCTGGCCAAGGGCATGTACCTAGGTTGCAGTTCGTCCCCGGCCCTGATCAGGGTCGTGCAGGAGACAACCAGTCGATGTGCCTCTCTCACATCAATGTTTCTCTCTCTCTCTCTCTCTTTCTCTCTCTCTACCTCTCTCTCCCTCCCACTCTGTCTAAAGATAAAATAGAAAAATATCCTTGGGCCCTGGCCAGTTTGGCTCAGCTGTTAAAGCATCGGCCTGTGGTCCGGAGAGACCCGGGTTCGGTTCCCGCTAAGGGAACGTACTTCGGTTGCAGTTTGTCCCCGGCCCTGGTTGGTCGTGCGGGTGGCAGCCACTCGATGTGTCCCTTTCACATCGATGTTTCTCTCTCTCTCTCCCTTCCTCTTTCTCCCTCCCACTCTATCTGTACAAAAAATGGAAAAATATCCTCGAGTGAGGATTAAAAAAAAAGAATGTGCTATATATGCCTCTAAAAATGATAGGACTTCCTAACGCTCTCATTAACCCTAAGCATGCCTATTTCTTTACATCGTCACCCACAGTGGGTTTTTACTGATCTTTTAAATCTTGGAGCTAAGTATTTTAAAACAGAGAACATGATTGTTTGGTACAATTTTTTTACTTTAAAATGTTCGTCTTTTCCATCAGGGTACAAAAAGTGTAAAGGCAAGGTGGCTACATATTAGATGGGCATTTAAAGATTTTCATTTCAGCCCTAGCCGGTTTGGCTCAGCGGTTAGAGCGTCCGCCTACGGTCCGGAGAGGCCTGGGTTCGGTTCCCGCTAAGGGCATGTACCTCGGTTGCAGTTTGTCCCCGGCCCTGGTTGGTCGTGCAGGTGGCAGCCACTCGATGTGTCCCTTTCACATCGATGTTTCGATGTGTCCCTTTCACATCGATGTTTCCCTCTCTCTCTCTTCCTCTCTCTCCTTCCCACTCTGTCTGTACAAAAAATGGAAAAATGTCCTCGGATGAGGATTAAAAAAAAAAAAAAAAAGATTTTCATTTCAGGTTTTTGGAAACCTGAAACCGAAGCCTGGTCCCTTCCCCACAGGTTTCCACGTCTCCTGTTGGAGCTGACTCGTGGCTGGGCCTGGCGCACAGGCTGCTGGGTGTGGACGCGTTGGTCTCCTTGAGCTGCATATGCGGAAAGAGCCCGCTTCCAAGGCCCCCCGTTTTCGTGGGGACCAGGGCTGAGGAAACTTCTTGAAGCTGGCTGATTTTTGAGCCAAGCTCCCCATCAGAACGGCTGCCCCCGCAGGCTTTGAGCACATTTCCTCACACAGATGGCCTGCCAGCCTGGACACCGGGGTGGGACAAGGAGCTGGCACCTCCTGTGTCCGAATTAGTGCTGCTCCCGCGATGATGCTGATGGTCTCAGCTGCGCTCACTCTCGCCCTCCCCCAGGAATGCTGGGGGATGGCGATGGCTTGGCCGGGGCGCCTTTCCCCAGCTCCACTCAGGCTCCAGTTAAGCCAAGAGCGGATGGGTTATCCTTCCTTGGAAGGGCATTATTATGGCATGCTCCTCTTCTTAAAGCCAGACTAGGAGAAGGGCAAAGCATCTCCGTGGGAGAACAGTGCAGTGGCCTCATTGCTCTGGGTATCACAGCCTGTTCTTTCTGCCTTTCCTCCTCCCTACCTCGTAGGACGCACCTGACAACACACCTTCACACCTCCTGGGGCACAGGGACCCCTGCTTTCTCTCCAGCCTGTGTTAAGGAATGACCTTGGTATCAGTCATTTACACACTAGTACGAATGTAGGTACTGGATTTTAGACACTAGGTAATAGCAGGTGAGGAATGAGCTTTCCGTAGAGGCTTTTAAGGTGTGGCTCCTTATTCTCTGAAATTACCCCAACAGAGTGATCCTCTTTGAGTGTTCAGTGGACCCAGTGAGCCGAGATATTTAGACAAGGCCGAGGCGGAGTAATAGTGTCCTCCTCTGGAATCTGAACAAGTCTGGAAACTACTGGGTCCCCAGCCTCCCATGCTTGAGTGACAACTTCCAAAAATATACTTTGTGTCTTTTATTTTTTAATTTTTTTCCTTTATTGATTTTAGAGAGAGAGGAAGGGAGAGGGAGAGAAGATAGAACATTGATTGGCTGCCTCCTGCATGCCCCCCACTGGGGATCAGGCCCACAACCTGGGCATGTGCCCTGACCGGGAATCGAACCAGCGATCTCTGGGTGCATGGATCGACGCTCAACCACTGAGCCACACCGACTGGACAACTTTGTGTCTTTTAAAAGCTCTATTAATTTCAACTGGATAATCTACACACACGCTGTCAACTTTTTTCAGCTGCGTAGCGAGTGAATGCGCTCAAAGATAGAGCGAATCTCGAGTTAAGACAGGCAGGTGGAGGAGGGAAGATTTAACCTGTGGGACTAACACTCCAGCTACCGTACGTTCTCCGGAATGAACAGAGCTGCGGCAGCGTCCCGTGCATCTCAGCCTGTTCTCAGGCTGACATCTCTGCACAGTGACACGTTCCCGACAGGAAACACGAAGAGCTGAAAACATGCCCACCTTCAAGCCAGCCAAGGACAGCCCTGTTAGATGTAACATGTCCAGAGCCCCACGGCCAGGCTGTGGGCTGAGGGGCCGTCTGTGTGTAGCCAGCAGTCATTTGAAGGGCTCAGGCCCTGGTGTGAGGAACTTCATGTCCTGACAACCAGGCACGATAATCAGAGCGTGGGGTTGCCAGGTGACTTTTGCCTTACCTGATTATAACTGGTCACCAATAGATGCCCCCCCGGGCTGAGTTGGAGGTAGAGTACTGGCCGTCTCACCTTATGCCTGTATGGACATCATCAACATCCTGACATCAGTAGCAAAATGAGAGGGACATTATACAAGTGTCTGATTTGGGGTGTGCGATCGACACGGGCATTTCTCTCTTGCCGCCCTGGCCTTGCTGGTCAGCTGGAGGTTTCTACGTGCAGAATCCCGGGCTCGTCACCCTGAGCGAGGCCTTGGGATTCATCTGGTCTGCCCCACGAACCGCACGTGGGAAAACTGAGACATTACTCCTTCAACCAGTGGAAGGACGACGTTGCCTCCGGGCCGTGCAATGTCCCATAGATCCCAAGGAAGGAAAGGCTGACCCTGGGGGATTCTCCTGGCATCCTCCATGCTCCAGATTCATTTAACAGGTGAGCCTGGAGTTATTTCTGTCAGAGGCACAGGGAACAGTGTTTTAAGAAGATAAAATAGAGAATATTCATTTTCTCAGCTGGCGGAAACTTTGGAAAAGAGCTGGTCTTGTCCCTGCTTATTAGAAAAAGACCCTGAAGTACAGAGCAGGTCCAGGGCTCATTCAAGGGGACAGAGCTCCGAGGCCCCCTTAGGGTGGGTCGGGTGGAGTAAAGGATGCTACCCAAGACCTGCAGGGGAGAGGAGGAGGTAAGGGAATCTTTTTAGTGGGGACCATGGACTTTTTAGTGGTGTGAATGGCAGCTGTGGCCACTGGAGACCTTACAGATCTCAGCTCAGGGGGTGGATACCGCAGGGATAAGTACCGATAATGCTGTCAGCCTGGCCTGCTCCTCCATGAAGCAGTGATGTTAGGAGTTCCGCAAAACAATGCTTCCTGCTGAACTCCTTCCATTAAGTCCTGGTCTGTCCAGGAGCTCCCAGAGGTGGGAGTGGTCGCAGAGAGCTGCCCTAGCACAGAGGTCCCTGTCCCGCTACCCCTGCTCAGTAATGCTAGGGTGGGGAACGTCAGGAGCTGCAGGATATCTGGATGTCGCCTCTGCCCAGCTCTGGTTCCACAGCAACTGCCCCTAAAGGGTAGAAAAGGGTGTGGACAGGGGCCACTGGCTCTGCCTGCCCCGTGCGACAAGCAGAGCCTGCCATGAAGGTAGCACTTAGTGGCTTCGGGACAAGGGGACATAGCCAGTGTGCCTCTAGTGACAGCCTTCTGCTGTGTCCCTTGCTGGATCACCCACTTCCGTGTCAACCCCTGTGGTCTATTCCCCTTAACTGAAAAAAATCTTACTCTTTGGTCAAATGAGTTTCCTTTTTTTTTTTTCATCCTCACCTGAGGACATTTTTTGCATTTATCTTCAGATAGAGCAGGAGGGAGAGAGGGAGGAAGAAAGAGAGAGAGAAACATCAACGTGAGAGAGACACATCGAGTGGTTGCCACCCACACAACCCCAACTGGGGCCGGGGACAAACTGCAGCCGAGGTACATGCCCTTAGCGGGAACTGAACCCAGGACTCTGGTCCGCGGGCCAGTGCTCTAACCGCTGAGCCAAAGTGGCCAGGGCCAAATGAGTTTCTTTAGAGGCAGGCTTGCTGGTTCTCGCGATGCGCCCAAGTGCCCGGGAGGCCGCCTGATGGTGAATTCCCTTTACTCGCTGGAGGAAGCAGATGCCCGTGGGCATGGATGTCGGACCCCGAGGGTGACTTGGCTGCACTGCATGCCCATGGGGTTGTGGGTCTGGCATGGCCACCGCTGCAAGAGAGAACGCAGAATGTCCTGTAAGTTGGCCTCCTGCCCCTACAAAGGTGGTGAGTCCAAATGTCACCTTGGCATTTTCTTCTCAAACAAATGTGGTCTCGTTCATATCACAGGAAAGCTGGAAATGGGCTCAGAACTTCTGTGTTTATTTCTCAGTCCCCTGATTGACTTGCAGTGTGACACGCTGAACTATCAGATCCCTTTCGTGGATAAAGGTGAACACGGGCTCTGAGATGTTTATCTGTGGCCTACTGGCGTCTTACGGTTCATTTTGAGTCAAAGAAAAGACTTTGGATGTCCGTGTTGTATGAGTGTGTATATGTGTGTTTATAGAAAAAGGACATCGGGTGGAAAGCAGTTTGTGTTCATTGATTGTGAAGAGGTATATGGATATTGTAAATCTCACAGATGCACCAAAAGGTAAGGCGGTACCCTGATAACACGGCCATCGGAGACTGAGGTGCGGGAACATTTGGGTAGAGAGCAGTGTACTCGTTAAGTCAAGAACACAGAAGCCCTTACAAAGGAATACCTTGACGTTAGAGTTGCTTTGCCTCTCGGAACACATGAAAGATTTTGCTGCAATTCTTTGTCAGGTTCTTGTGAAACACCCAAGAGCGATGCAGAAATCACCCCAATTTGAAGAAGGAGAAGTAAAGATAATGTTGACATAGTAATTCTGGGACAGGGTTGGGATTTGAACCCAGGGTTTCTCATGTAGAAAATAAAGATCCTTTTTCATCTTTTGCTGTGTCTAAAAAGGCTTTGGAGCAGTCAACTCAGCATTGTGGGAAGAGGGACTGGAGAAGGACCGGGGAGGGGGAGAGAGTCAAGGTCATTATCGTGTCCTATTAGGAGTGTCTTCCTTGGTGTACGGCACCGCAGGTGCAAGGAGGGAAAGCTTCTCGCTGAGAGGCTTCTGCGTGCTTCCGAGTGACCGATGGCCACGGACCGCGTGGGCTTGGGGCTTTCTGGATCAGGGCCTCCACAGCTCTGTTTCTGTGTTCACAGAGGACCTCCTTGACCTGGAGTGGGGGAACCAACTGAAACACTCTGATAGCTATATTCATTTGGAATTTATTTTGCTGATTTTAGGCAGAACTGAACTTTTTCTTAGACACGAATATTAAAAACGCATTTTTGAGGTTAACAGTGTATCTTGAAGGCATGCGTGCACGCAAAAAGACATTTAGAAACCACTGTGGACATTCGCTTTGAACTGCAGATATTTATAGACAAGTTCAAGCAAAACAGACTCGGTGCCAGGGACGCACATTCGGTGTGGGCCACTGTTTATATGGAAAGGTTGGCTTTTCTGTGCTGCTTCCTAGGAAACCCCGGGCTCCTGGGGGAGCGGGTGTGTCTCCTAGTACAGCATGTGCTTATTAGGATGGTGGGGAGTTGAGCCTTCTCCTTGTGGCAGTATGAGGTGGCGCGCAGTAGTTTTCAGTAGAGGACACCGGGTGGAGACTGGTGAAAATCCAGACACTGCTGTGAGGAGTTGCTAGATAGCAAATGCACCTCAGCTCCAGCCCTCAGTTCCTCATTACCACGCCCACTGGGAGATTCTACCATTTCCCCTTAACTCGCTGCTCTGTGGAGAAAAACCTAGACTTTCCACCCTCCTGTATCACTGGTGGAGGCTGTACACACACTGGAATTACCTTTCTGGAGAGCAGTCTGGTAGCAGGGATTCCAGGCCTTACAGTGTGAGTACTCTGACCCAGTTACTACTCTTTGAAGAGTTCATTATGAGGACATAGAGCTACGTTCCAGATGTATGAATAAGCTGTTTAGCTAACATTGTTCATATTAGTGGAACACTGGGGACAACCTAAATATCCAACAGGGTGAGGGTGGCCGAGTCATTGGTTGTATCACGTACTGTCACGCAGGTATCTACTCCTTCAGCATTTACTGAGAGTCTGCAATGTGCCCGGCACGCAGTAGGTGTGATATCAAGGCTGACATGGTCTCAGCCGCTCTGAAGGGCAAATTGTGTTGTAGAAACGGATCTCTTACATTGTGAAGCGGAGAGAAGCAGAGCACGAAGTGTGTTTACAGTGTGAGGTCTCCTTTTCGTTATAGGACTAGAGAAACCCTGGAAGACAGTCCGAACCGTTAGCGGAAGCGTAGACGCTTTGGCCAAAGGGCATATACACGTCTTCCCCCTTTTGACTTTGTCCTGGTTTCCAAGCTTCCCACGGTAGACCATTACGAGTTTTAGGATTTTGTAAAAATGTGACTTTGAGGAAAGAGAGAAAATGAAATGAGTGGACCTGGGTTCTCGACCCAGCTGTGTCCTTGAACTGGTGGTGAGACCATTAATGAGTATGAGAACCATCCTGAATCTCCCGGAAACGGCAGGTGGGCATCGGCTCCGGGTCAGATCTCCACTGCGTGTCTCCTCCGAGGACGCTGGGGATTCTGCTGCAGGGCCGGCAGGCCACGAGCTGTCCCAGGAGACAGGCCAGCAGCCAAGCCGCGGAAGCCCCAACCCCGGGTCATTTTTTATCTCCAGGGCTCTGGTCCTCTAGGAATCTGGTGGTGTACTCAAACGGGGCCGGGAGTTTCTGTGTTAGGTATACGAAAACTAAACCTAGGGAGTGCCTCGCACCTCACAACAGAAAGCCAGCATGAGTTGGGCTAACTCAGACCAGGGTCTCTGCAGCCCAGGAAACAAACGACAGCAGCTCTGAGACTCACCTGGCGCCAGGCACAGTATAAAGAGCATTTTGCAGACATTTTCCTGAAGTAGGTGCTCATTAACCCCATTTTACAGGTGGGAACCTCGAGCTCAAAAGGCAGATAACCTGAGCAGGCCACCCGAGTGAAGGAGGCGGGGTTCCAACCCCAGTCCACCTGCTCTGCAGCAGCATTTTAACCTCTGGTCTGTGTGGCCTCCCATTTCAAGGGGCAAGTTCTACTGCAACCATAAAAACAGCCGTCTGAAGCCAGGCGAGTGTGTGAGGGGTGTCACAGTCCATCAAGCGGCAGGTGATTGGGAACCTGAGGAATGCAGAGACTAGGAATGAGCAGAATCTTATTTCTGCTGAAACCTGATGCAGAGAAAGCTACTCTTAGCTACCTTTCCTGGGAGATTATAAATGATGAATTTGAAGGTTGGGGAGCAACCACCATCATGCTCTCTATAATAACCTTATCTCCTGCTTGTGATTTCAAATCAAAGGTTACTATTATACCTTATATACCTACACCTCCCAAAAGAGTGATAACTTGACTTTTTTTTTTATTGAAATACTTTCCTTGCTGGGTTCTAGCTTCGCTTATTTAGCAGCTATTAAAAAATTATGAAGCCCGGCCAGTGTGGCTCAGTGGTTGAGCCTCAATCCATGCAGCAAGAGGTCGCTGGTTCGATTCCCGGTCAGGGCACAAGCTCAGGTTGTGGGCCTGATCCCCAGCGGGAGGCATGCAGGAGGCGGCCAGTCGATGTTTCTATCTCTCTCACCCTCTCCCTTCTTCTCTCTCTAAAATCAGTAAAGAAAAAAAATTTTTTTAAAAGAAGAATATGTAACAAACATGGCCAGTTTGGCTCAGTGATTGGAGCATCAGCCAGCAGACTGAAGGGTCTCAGGTTCAAGTGCACGTACCTGGGTTGCAGGTTCCATCCCCAGGTTGTGAGGGAAGCAACTAATTGATGTTTCTCTCTCTCTTTCCCTCCCTTCCTTCCACTTTATCTAAAATTCAATGGAAAAATATCCTTGGGTGAGTATTAACCAAAAAAAAAAAAAGATTTTAAAACATATAGGAGATACCAGGGACACGCGGATAGGAAAACTTAAGTTAAAATGAGGACAAAGAATTTTTTCTTTTCTCCACCAAAAGACTGTTCCAATATGACGGATACTGTTTCCTGTGCTTCAGTTCCAGGTCCTCTATAGCTCGGTTTCTTCTGATTCATCTTATCTACCATGGCCAGATTAATCTTTCTAAAATACCACTTCATGATGTCATCTCCTACCTTCCCTAGAATTTTCAGTGGCTCCCCATTGTCTAGGGTAAAATCTAAACTTGTGGGTTTGAAATTCAGATTTCTTTTTTTTTTTTTTTTAATCCTCACTTGAGGACATTTTTTGTTCAGATAGAGTGGGAGGGAGAGAGGGAAAGAGAGAGAAACATCGACGTGAAAGGGACACATCGAGTGGCCACCACCCACACGACCCAACCCGGGCCGGGGACAAACTGCAGCCGAGGTACGGGCCCTTAGCGGGAATTGAACTTGGGTCTCTCTGGACCACAGGCCGACGCTCTAACCGCTGAGACAAAATGGCCCAGGCTCCTTTCCCTTCTTTATCTGAAGTCCTGCTCAATCTTGCAGGCACTCTTCATATTTTTTGAAACCAAACATTTTTGCATATCCAAATTTGGGATTTCCTTTCTTCTTCTTCTTCTTTTTTTTTTAATCCTCACCCGAGGACATTTTTCCATTTTTTGTCCAGGTAGAGTGGGAGGGAGAGAAAGGAAGAGAGAGAGAGGGAAACATCGATATGAAAGGGACACATCGAGTGGCTGCCACCCACACGACCAACCAGGGCCGGGGACAAACTGCAACCGAGATACGTGCCCTTAGCAGGAACTGAACCTGGGTCTCCCCGGACCGCAGGCCGACGCTCTAACCGCTGAGCCAAACCGGCCAGGGCCCTTTCTTCTTTTTTTAATCACAAATTGCCAGTGACACTTTATTTTTTCTTTTCAACATTGTCTTCTGCAGCTTCCTGGGTTCTTCTTGCTCGGACGCCAAAGAGCGTTGGCATGGGCCATGTGAAGCCTGGAGAACACCTTGAAGTTCCTCTCCTCCTCTGTGATGACCCTGGCTTTTCCTTCTTGTAGACGTTCCGTAAGGGCATGGCCAGTCCTGGCAGCTGGGCAGTCAACCTGAGTTCTTCAGCAGAGCTGACTCCTCCGGTGGCTGCACGTTGGCCTGCAGGGGGGTGGACTTGCTCCGCCTCCTGGGATCTGGTAGAGTAGGCAGTTAGCCAGGCATGAGCACAGCAGGGATGACAGGCCATGTATGGAATGTCCCAGGGCGGAAAGTCCTGGGTGACTAGCAATGGGCCAAACTCGAGAAAACAACTATTATAGGCTAGGACTTCACTCCCAGTGTGACCTTTTCTCCCCAACATGTCCTTAGTCATGTGGTTGAGACCCCTGTAGAGGAGGAACAAGGGGCTGGAGAACAGCCTCAAAGGATTTCCATACAAGCCCTTGCATGACTACTCCCTTAAGCAGTAAGCCCTCAGCACAGTAAGGCTCTGATCAGCATCAAATGATCTTAGGAACAGAGCCTTGGGTCTTTTGATCACAGAGATGGAATTTTGGTCAAACTAGAGCTAACATCTAGGCCTCAGTTGTGTTTCAGCTTCAGCCCTAGAAAAGTAGCAAAACCAGACAAGTGATACCATGGCTGACATCAGGACCAGCGTCAATGACCAATGACCCCCTCCCCCGTCCTGGCATTGACCAATCAGTAGAGACCACGAACCTGAAAGGACACACCTGGAAAGCTGATGAAATATCTTATTGAGATCCTCCCCCAAGACCTCCTCTAAATTTCCTGCCTTTAGAAAACATATTAAAAACCCTTAAGGTAAGGGACCCAGTGTGCTCTCCCTCTCCCTCTCCCTCTCTCTCCCCCTCTCTCTCTAGATCACATCTGCACCCTTCCCTCCTTTCCTTGGGTGCATATTGCTTGCTTGCTTTCTCCTAAGCTCCAAGGGCCCTCCTTTTGCCACAGTAACTTGTGTGCTGAGTCCACACAGCCCAGCTGGCTCACTTCTTCTGCCTCTGTGACTTTCTTTCAGGAAGGGCTGAATAAACCTCTTTCACTAGAGTTCTTGACTCTGAATTCTTTTTTAGCTTAACTCAAGGACTGAGGTCTGATATCACTGCAAACAGATCCACCGAGATCCCAACAGTCTGGGTCCCCTTTTCGTGGATCAGGCCACACCCAACTCCTCCAAGATGGGTCCAGACGCAGGGTGCTGTGTGCTTTGGTTTGCCAGACCTTGTGGATCTTTAATGCTGGCTGGTTAAAACCATGTGGCAACATGCCACTGCAAACCCTTGTGGAAGTGGGGCTTTCAAGATCATGTCGGCTGGACACCATGGCTGCTGCCTGTAGGCCTTTTCTGTAGGAGAACGGCCACTGGAAAAGGTCAGTTTAGGATTTCCCTTACCACATGTTATCTGCAGTTGGAGTCCCATGTCATGCGGGGCTGTGACTAGATCAGTGCATCGCTAATTACAAGAGTTCAACGAGCACCAAATGAAAACAGTGTTTACGGTACATCTGGCTTTAAGAGGATTGCTTCGTTGCAGCCACTATGGAAAACTCTATGGTGTTACCTCAAAAAATTAAAAATTGGCCCTGGCCAGTTTGGCTCAGCGTTTAGAGCGTTGGCCTGCGGTCCGGAGAGACCCGGGTTCGGTTCCCGCTAAGGGCGCGTACCTCCATTGCAGTTTGTCCCCGGCCCTGGTCGGTTGTGCAGGTGGCAGCCACTCGATGTGTTCCTTTCACGTCGATGTTTCTCTCTCTCTCTCTCTGTTCCTCTCTCTCCCTCCCACTCTACCTGAACAAAAAATGGAAAAATGTCCTCTGGTGAGGATAACAACAACAAAAAAAATTTAAAAATTGAACTGCCTTTTAACCCAGTGATCCCACTTCTAATAAGCCTGAAACACCAAACAGAAAGAATATATGTACCCCTATGTTCATAGCAGCACTATTTATAATAGCTAAGATCTGGAAACAGCCCAAGTGTCCATCATGAGATGAGTGGATAAAAAAGCTGTGGTACATGTACACAATGGAGTACTACGCAGTACTAAGAAAGACAGATCTCTTATCCTTTGAGATGACATGGAGGGACCTGGAAAGTATTTTCCTAAGCGAAACAAGCCAAGCAGAAAAGGACAAATGTCACATGATCTCACTTATTGCTGGGATGTAATGAACTAAACAAACTGATGAACAAAATAGACCCAGAGTCATAGAAGTAGGGTACAGACTGACAAACCTCAGAAGAGGGGAAGGGAGGGAAGAGAAGGGATAAACCACAGAACTTATGAACTTATATGCACGTATGCATAACTGATGGACATAGACAACAAAGCTGGGGACGGAGTGCGGGGGATGGGGAGGAGGGTGTCAATGGGAGGAAAAAGGAGAAACATCTGTAACAGAAGTAAATTAATAAAAAAATAAAATAAATACAAAATAAAAGGATTGCTTTGTGTCTCAGCCAAAGAGAAGACCTCTTACCTTTCAGAAAAGAAACAGCCCATTCTTCCTGTCTTGTGTTCAAAATGCTTATGTTGGGGTATTAGCTAATTATTTATCATATATTTGTCCGCCATGACTAATTCTATTTTATGAATGAAATGGAAACAGAGGTAACAATACTGGCCTGACCTCACAGAGCTGAGCCATTGCTAGAACCGTTACTTCTGCTAACATATTAGGTGACCCTTTTAAACCAGGGGTCACAGGCCATCAGGAACTTGTGTAAATATTCTTTCGCCTTTTCTCATCCTTTCTTCTTTCCTCTGAAGGGTCAGATAGTAAATATTTTAAGCTTTTCAGACTATGATGGTGTCTTTGCAACTGCTGATCTCTGCCCCTAGAATGGAAAAGCCGTGAGCAGTCCATAAACTAGTGGGTGTGGCTGTGTTCCAGTGAAACTGTATTTACAGCCCGGCCGGTGTGGCTCAGTGGTTGAGTGTCGACCCATGCACCAAGAGGTCGCCGGTTAGATTCCCGGTCAGGACACATGCCCAGGTTGTGGGCCTGATCCCCAGTGGGGGGCATGCAGGAGGCGGCCAGTTGATGTCCTCACTCATCGATGTTTCTGTCTCTCCCTCTCCCTTTCTCTCTTTCTAAAATCAATAAAGAAAAAATTAAAAAAAAAAAAACACAACAACTGCATTTACAAAACAGGCAGCAGGCTGGATCTGGCCTGCAGGTTGTATTTTGCTGACCCCCTACATAGGAGGTTTCTTTCTCTCTGTTCCTGATATTGGGTTGGAAAGTCAGTTATCCATAGGAATTTTCAGTTTTACACCTGAACAGGCTGTGCAGTTGGATATAGGCTTATGTGTAAGTTATGTCCATGTCTGGGAAGCCTGGCAGTTTAGGATGAAATTGGGAAGTTGCGGCAATAGACTGTATACCTAGCCGGCTGTAGACAGCAGTCATCCCATGAATGGGGACACTGGTCTCCTAGGGGACCGCTGAGCATTTAGGAAGTAACCAGCCTGGTGTCTTCTCCACCGTTGAGGGGCGGAGTTGCATCCTTACCCTGCATAGCTAGAATGTTCCATCGTGGCCAAAGTCTGTGCCTACAGTCTACATGTTGTCCCATTTTTCACATGTGATTGTGGACCTCAAGAAAAGTCAGAATTATGACACGTGTTACGGTGAGCTCCCTGGTCGTGCCGTCATCTGCATCACGCGCAGTTTTCTGGTGGCAGAGGGCTGGGAGTGATGGATTCCTCTGTGTTGAGGTGCACCCTAGGGAAGTGTTATAAGAGGTGGCTGATACCTGTCCCCCAGGGGAACAGGTAGGTTTGAAAACAAAAATGTCTTTTTTTTTTTCGGTACGTACCCCTAGTGGGAACCAAACCCGCAGGCCAACGCTCCAACCGCTGAGCCAAACCAGCCAGGGTGAAAACAAAAATGTCTTAAAAATTAATTATCCATGTGTTTGACACCCCTCTCCCCATCCCCAAGAATGCTCACATTCTTTAAGGGTAGTTTCCGACAAAGGTCGGGCAAGTTAATTCCAGTTCCCCTGTTCCCAGAGCCAGAGCCCTTTCAACAGGATCCGAGTTGGGATCAAGACCAGTATGGTTTTTTAGTGGTCTTCAAGTCAGTTGTGGAAAATATCAGCAAATCCTCATTAATTCCAGGAAAGAATTTCAGTGGTTTCTCGAGAGTTTAAACTACTGTATAAAGAAAGAAAAGAAGGAAAACTTTAATCATTCTGCTTAGGAGAAAACAGACCAGTTTTAGGCAGAATTAATGTAAATAATGAGCAAATAAGTCTCTCAGTTGGCTGTCAACTCTTGTTCTACTGTAAATCTCTTTATACTTTATATAATAATAGTAAACATTTACTCTGTGCCCCTCGATGACTTGCCCATGCCTGTGAGCTTGACCAAAGCTGCACACAGCCTGTGTAGTTAACCATGCTGCCACCCAGCCTCTCAATTTTTATTTTCATTTATTCATTTTTTATTCATTTAATTTTTTATCCTCACCCGAGGACATTTTTTGCATTTATCTTCAGATAGAGGGGGAGGGAGAGAGAAACATCAACGTGAGAGACACATGGAGACATGGAGTGGTTGCCCTGCAACGGAGGTACGTGCCCTTAGTGGGAACCGAACCGGGGTCTTTCAGGTCCACAGGCTGATGCTCTAACCGCTGAGCCAAACTGGCCAGGGCCAGCCTCTCACCTTTTAAATGGATGTTGTAGCCGTCAAATGTATGAGTGTATTCCTTCTAATGGATCTACTGGTTTTTATAGCAGACCGATTGGGCTCTCATTCAACTCCTTACTTGGCAACGATTTCTCACACTTACCAGCGGCTAGGCAGGACTCTGACACCCTATGGGGGTGTCCCAATAGGTCTTTGTGGCCAACAGCAGGATTGGGTGAGGTGAAGAACTCCCCGCGTGATGTCACTTGCAGCTGAGCGGAGCAGATCTGTTTCCCAAGGGTACACCTGTTAACGAATCTCACAAGACAGGTGTAGCAAATCAAAAAGCCCATGTATTAATTTACAGTGAGAAATGTGACTGCCTGGAAGTGGTTTGGTGAGCTTGGGAATGGGGAAGGGAAGGTTGGATGAGCTGAATGTCGAGTGCCCTTGGTAAAATCCATTGGTAATAGCCCCCTGTGTAACACGTGCGCTGGCTGCTGATACCCCAACCTCAAGGTCAAGGTCAGCGCTGCTAGTGCTCTGGGTGGGTCTTGGAAGTGGTTTCACCTTTGAGAAATTTGTAGGAGTCTCCAACATCCTGACCCTTGCCCATTTCCACCCCGCCCCTGTGTTAAAGGGGAAGCTTTAGTTCTTTACATATGCTAACGCAGTCTGCTCCCGGTGGGAACCGGGAACTCTCTCTCCGGAACTTTGCATATCTATACCCCAATCTGGAAGGGAGGCCATTTCTGTTCTAGCTGGTGGGACACGTAGGGCAGAGCCCACGGTGATTCAGAGCCCTGGTAATTACTAGTGACATTGTTTTCATGGTACTCAAAGGCCTTTCATCCCACTGGCTCCCTGGTCTCCTCGTGGCTCCGCTGCTCACTGCTCCGAGAAGGTAAGTCATACATCACCTTGCAATCTCATCATTTATAACATAAAATGAGCGGTACCAGAATAGGGCAGGTCTGGTCCTGTGTGCAGGGAGGACGGATGGAAGAGGGTCCAGGTAGTCGGGGAGGAGGAATTCAGATGGTTCAGGTGGTTGGGGTGGGGGGGCCTCAGAAGGTCCAGGTAATCGGGGCAGGGGCCTCAGAGGGTCCAGATATTGGGGTGGAGGGCCTCAGTGGGTCCAGGTGTTGGGGTGGGAACCTCAGGGGGTCCATGTATTGGGGCTGAGGCCTCAGGGCGTCCAGGTATTGGGGTGGAGGGCCTCAGGGGGTCCAGGTGTTGGGGTGGAGGGCCTCAGTGGGTCCAGGTGTTGGGGTGGAGGGCCTCAGGGGGTCCAGGTATTGGGGTGGAGGGCCTCAGGGGGTCCAGGTGTTCGGGTGGAGGGCCTCAGGGGGTCCAGGTATTGGGGTGGAGGGCCTCAGGGGGTCCAGGTGTTGGGGTGGAGGGCCTCAGGGGGCCCAGGTGTTGGAGCGGGGGCCTCAGGGGGTCCAGGTGTTGGGGTGGAGGGCCTCAGGGGGTCCAGGTATTGGGGTGGAGGACCTCAGGGGGCCCAGGTGTTGGAGCGGGGGCCTCGGGGTCCAGGTGTTGGGGTAGAGGGCCTCAGTGGGTCCAGGTGTTGGGGTGGAGGCCTCAGGGGGTCCAGGTGTTGGGGTAGAGGGCCTCAGGGGGTCCAGGTGTTGGGGTGGAGGGCCTCAGGGGGTCCAGGTGTTGGGGCGGGGGCCTCAGGGGGTCTAGGTGTTGGGGTGGAGGGCCTCAGGGGGTCCAGGTGTTGGGGTGGAGGGCCTCAGGGGGTCCAGGTGTTGGGGCGGGGGCCTCAGGGGGCACAGGTGTTGGGGTGGAGGGCCTCAGGGGGTCCAGGTGTTGGGGTAGAGGGCCTCAGGGGGTCCAGGTGTTGGGGTGGAGGGCCTCAGGGGGTCCAGGTGTTGGGGTGGAGGGCCTCAGGGGGTCCAGGTAGTTGGGGCCTCGGGCCTTGGAGGGTCCGGGGGTTGGGGCCCAGGGCCTCAGACACGAAATTGAGTCTGGAGGGAGCTCCCCAGACACAGCCTTCTGCCATTACAGGGACAACGCAGTTGTTCTGAATTGAGAGGGAGGGATGGCCCCAGGCCTGGGTGACACCCTGGGGAGGGACTGAGTTGAGGGGGTGGGGAGCTGTGTTATCACACTGAAGTCTGGGCTTTCTTCTCTGCTGACTGCCCGGCCCTCTCTCCCTGCGCCCCTCCCACAGCAGGCAGTGTTCAGCCCTCACGGAGGCTTGGGCGTGGGGGGCCCTGCAGAGCCCCGCTGCTGCCCCGTGCCAGGGGAACCCTTAGCCCTGGGTGAACTGCAACAGGCTTGCTCCACGGCTTTGCAATGCCCCCTCTCCCAGCCTGCCCAGAAGCTGCTGCTGCAGCCTGAGACCAGGAAGGCACACTTAGAGAGGGGCCCTTCCTCTTCCTGCCTTGTGTGGTGGCAGGCCCCGAAGCAGGCTCGTAAGGCAGACTGGGACCCTGGCCAGGAGCCCGTTGGGTCCAGCTGCAGAGCTTAGTGCCAGCTCTGCCACTTCTTAGCTCCAGGCCGGTCAGAACGCTTGAGGCCCAGCCCCCTCCTCTGTACAGTGGGGACAGTAGTAGTGCCTGCCTCGGATGGCTGTTGGCAGACAAGTAGTCCATGAAGAGCTGTGAGTCAGGCGCACAGTAGGCACGCGCGGGTGGATGCCGGCTTTGTGGGACTTGAAGCCTATTCTTGGGGCTGGGGGGTCTTTAAGAAAAGAATGTAAAATTGCTAATATAAAATGAGGTATAACAGTAAGCATTTGTTTCAAATGATGAAAGAAAACACAAAGTATATCATTAAAAGTTGGCATCCTGCCCTGGCTGGTTTTCTCAGTGGTTAGAGCTTCAGCCAGTGGACCAGAGAGTCCAGGGTTTGATTCTCTGTCAATGGCAGGTACCTGGGTTGCAAGTTTGATCCCCTGCTCCGGTCTGGGTCCTGCAGGAGGCAACTAGTCGATATGTGTCTCTCACATCCATGTTTCTCTCTCACCCTCCCTCCCTTCCACTCTGTCAAAAAAAAAAAAAAAATCAATGGAAAAACATCCTCTGGTGAGAATTAAAAAAACAAAACAAAACAAACCTGGCATTCCAAACATCACAAAATACAAAAATATAACCTAATATTGTTATTAATCAGCTGGTTCATATATGTCTGCGTTGCTTTTTTCCTACATTTTTCGGGCTGTGTACTCTCGTTTCTTCAGGTGACAGTGATTGTGGAATGTCATTTTCTTGAGAGAATAGCAAGATTTCACTTACTTTTCTAGTATGATTGGTTGGGATTTGTTTTTTTTATTTTAGATAGTTTAGAAAAACTTTTTTTAAGTTTCACAATTGGTTATTGATAATGTCATGTAAATGTTTAGCACTGTCAAATTTGGAGAAACCTTTCTCAAGTTTCTTTCATATATGCATTACAAGGGTTCAGGGCACTTTAAGGGTGTGTGTGTGTGTGTGTGTGTGTATGTGCGCGCGCGCAGTGACTAATCTCAAATACTGAGGATGCTCATTCAACACAGTTCTGGGGCCCTTTCCCAGGGTCTCGGAAAGGGCCTGTGAGAAGGAGGGGAGTTGAGGGTTGTTTCAGTATTTCATGGTAAATTCTTCTGTGAGTACTCAATACATGTTAACTAGGTCATATGTTATTGTACATATTTATGTACACGCATCTTTTTTTTTTTCCCCCCCTGTTAATCCTCACCCAAGGATATTTTTTCCATTAGTTTTTTTGGAGAGAGTGGGGAGGGAGAGAAAGAGAGAAACATTGATGTGAGAGACACATCGATTGGTTGCTTTCTTCGTGCACCCCAACAGGGCCTGGGAATCGAATCTGCAGCCCATATTCGCTCCCTCGACTGGGACTCTGACCCGTGACGTTTTGGTGCTTGGGCTGATGCTCTACCCACTGAGCCTCATCAGCCAGGACTTGATACTCAGCTTTTTTTTTTTTTAAATCGTCACCCGAGGACATTTTTTTCATTTTTTGTTCAGGTAGAGTGGGAGGGAGAGAGAGGAAGACAGAGAGAGAGAGAGAAACATCGACGTGAAAGGGACACATCGAGGGGCTGCCACCTGCATGACCCAACCAGGGCCGGGGACAAACTGCAACTGAGGTACATGCCCTTAGCATTGTTTCTCTCTGTCTCTCTCTCTCTCACCCCCTCCCTCCCTTTCACTCTAAAAATTAATGGAAGAATATCCTCGAGTGAAAATTAACACAAACAGCCCTGGCCAGTTTGGCTCAGCGGTTAGAGCGTCGGCCTGCGGTCCGGAGAGACCCGGGTTCGGTTCCCGCTAAGGGCACGTACTTCGGTTGCAGTTTGTCCCCGGCCTGGGTTGGTCGTGCGGGTGGCAGCCACTCGATGTGTCCCTTCACGTCGATGTTTCTCTCTTTCTCTCCCTTCCTCTCTCTCCCTCCCACTCTATCTGTACAAAAAAATGGAAAAAATATCCTCGGGTGAGGATTAAAAAAAAAAAAAGAAAAAAAAAAAAAAAGAAAATTAACACAAACACACACACACGCACACACATTGCCTATGTTGTGGGCCCCATCCCCAGTGGCAACAGGAGGCATGCAGGAGGCAACCAATTGATGTTCTCTCTTATTGATGTTTCTATCTCTCTCTCCCTCTCCCTTTCTCTCTCTCTAAAATCAATAAAGGAAAAACATTTTTTTAAATAAAAAAAAAGATGAGTATCGCCCTGGCCGGTTTGGCTCAGCGGTTAGAGCGTCGGCCTGCGGTCCAAAAAGACCCGGGTTCGGTTCCTGCTAAGGGCACGTACCTCGGTTGCAGTCTGTCCCCGGCCCTGGCTGGGGTCGTGTGGGTGGCAACCAGTCCATGTGTCTCTCTCACATCGATGTTTCTCTCTCTCTTCCCCTCTCTCCCTCTCCTTCTGTCTGAAAATAAATACAAAGATGTCCTCAAGTGAGGATTAAAAAAAAAGACTTTCTTTTCTTTTTCTATTAATTGGTTTTTGTAATGAAGAAACAAGCTTTTGCTGGCTGGTGCTGTAAAGCCAAGAATGCAATTAGTAAACAAATAGCTCTGTTTAGATCGAATGATGCCAGAGCAGTCAGCCTTGGTGCCTTTCTTCCTACCCCTGAGTTGCAGATTCTGATCTAGAAAAATGATCATCGGAGGATGTGAGGGAGGAGCCAAAGGCAGAGTGTAGAAAACCTGCTTGGACTCAGTAAGCACAGTGTCACGTGGACGTTCATTCACAGGAGATGGGGAAGGTCTGAGCGGGGCTTATTTTTCTTACCAGAACCATTGTCCTGGGTTGCTGGTGTCACCAAAGCCGGGAGTGGTTTGATCAGAGGGAGCTGGTGTTGGCAGGCGCCAGAGTGACTCTGAAAGGCAGAGGGATCAGATCCCTGTGGACAGCTGAGGGCTTCTCGAGAATGAAACCACAGACCTCAGCTTTCCACTTCATCCACTTTTTACAGAACCGCTGGCTGGTTTCGAGATGAGATTTCAGTAGTGCACGAGGGAATCTTTCAAGGAAGCATCTGGGGGTGGGTCACAAGGGAACGGGCCCCAAGGCCTTGGCACCACAATGCAGTTGGCAGTGCCATGGGTGTGAAGAAGACATGGGTGCTGGGGGTGGCGGTGAGCTGTGGGAGCGTCTCCTCGCCGTGCCCGGTGCAGAGGGCTGTGGGCAGGCTCGGGAGGACCCGGTGCAGAGGGCTGTGGGCAGGCTCGGGAGGACCCGGTGCAGAGGGCTGTGGGCAGGCTCGGGAGGACCCGGTGCAGAGGGCTGTGGGCAGGCTCGGGAGGACCCGGTGCAGAGGGCTGTGGGCAGGCTCGGGAGGACCCGGTGCAGAGGGCTGTGGGCAGGCTCCGGAGGACCCGGTGCAGAGGGCTGTGGGCAGGCTCGGGAGGACCCGGTGCAGAGGGCTGTGGGCAGGCTCGGGAGGACCCGGTGCAGAGGGCTGTGGCAGGCTCCGGTGGACCCAAGGGCATTGGGCTGTCTCACAGGGCACTTTTCTCTCCTGTCCGTGATAGATGGGGGGAAAGTTAATTCTATTAGTAGTATGGTTGGTATGTTTTCATTGTGGCTGGCTAAGATTTGAACTTATTTATAGAGTTGGCAAAGGTTGATTTGGGCCTTGACCTAATTCTCTGTAAGAAAGCTTTTGGAAAATAGTTCTAGTGTGGTGGTCAGTGCTGCTTCTGACCCAGCAGACAACCACCTAACTTGTGGGCAAGTGCGAAAGCGATAATTTTCTGGTCAAATGTTTGCGCTTTGGAAGCTTTAACTTGAAGTGAAACCATCAGACCTTTATCCTGTTGCTGTAGGATAATGAAAAAAGGTTCCTCTGTTGGATTGGGGAGCATGGGGTAAGGATTGGAGAAAGAGTAGATAGTTCTGTGGGCACCTCTATAGCTGCCTGTTCCTCCTGAGGGTCTATCCAGATGGGAGGTGGGGACACTATTGGAGTTTGGGCCTGGCTTCTGGGGTTGTCAACTGTCATGAGTTGTTTTCTTTCCCGTCAAATCTTTGTGTTTTACGATTCAGATAGGAGCAGAGGGCTGGTATGTGACCATCGCCCTGGGGATTGGAGTGTTTTGGAGATATGTTTGTCCACCCAGTGAATGGCATCCATTTCTATGTGAGCATCCAGGCTGAGCCTGTGGGTGTAGAAAGGGTGTTGGCCCATTTGGAAAATGCTACATAAAAACCAAACCAAACAGCCCTGGCCGGTTTGGCTCAGCGGTTAGAGCGTCGGCCTGTGGTCCGGAGAGACCCGGGTTCGGTTCCCGCTAAGGGCATGTACCTCGGTTGCAGTTTGTCCCCGGCCCTGGTTGGGTTGTGTGGGTGGCGGCCACTCGATGTGTCCCTTTCACATCGATGTTTCTCTCTCTCTCTCTCTCTTCCTCTCTCTCCCTCCCACTCTATCTGTGCAAAAAATTGAAAAAAAAAAATGTCCTCGGGTGAGGATAAATAAAAAAATAATAAAAAAAACCAAACCAAACAAACCTAAAAAACTGACAAAGAAGCCCACAGGGTAGATTGTAAGTAGCACGTTCCATTCTGTGATCTTGGAAGTGAGCTGTTGGAGAGTATTAATAATGGGGGAATGTGGTTGTTAAGAAGGGGGGCTCTGCCGGCGTAAAAAAGATGTGAGGTCTTGACTTTGCATTTCACCTCTACAAGCGCCAGTTGTTGGCCACTGGCAAGTGAGTTCATTTCTTTAAGCCTTAGTGTCCTCATCTGTAAAAGACACGACTGCACCTGTGTTGCGGAGGATACAATAAATAATGCAGGTGAAGCTCCGGGCATGGTGCCCGGGACGTGGGAGGCATTGTAGAGCTTGTGTTACGTATGTTCTGTAATTCTTCGGATTGAAGCAAGCTGGGTACTCAGTGATCACTGTTTTGGCTGAACTTCTTCAGGCCAAATTGACACGACCTCTGATCGTCTCGAGAACATTAGGAGTAGGATGGTCTTAAGACTATCTCTGGACTAGCCAGGTATCCCACCTGTGAAGGGAGAGTCGAACTCTGTCTGTCAGGAAGGACCCACCTGTGGCTTCAAAGCAGTCTTTTGTCCACACCTCCATGGAGAGGGGACAGGAGTCTAGTTAGTGCAGAGCTGCAGAGCCGCTGAGGTCCAGACGGGATGTCATTGTAACTTTTCCCTTTCTTTGGTTGGTATTGAGTTTTCACATGTTGATTGATGCAAAACAAAACAAAAAACAAAACTGCAAGAACTCTCGCACAGAGGACCGGAAGAATGGCTTCTCACTATATACAGAAACGTGTATTAAAAAGACATGCTAAACAGGTGCTGATCAACCAGGTTGCCCTCGGTAGGTGGCAAAGCACTTTGCTATAAATACTGCAGAACTTCTCTGTCTCTGTTCAAAGGAAAAGTTGTTTTGCATTTCAGACAACAGAAAGGGTTGGACAAGCCTCTCACTCGTGTGTGAGAAACTGAAAACCATGTGGAAGATTTTCCTTTAAATGGAGCCAGTCTCAGTTTGAAGTGAAAGCCCTGGTCTTCATTTGCCCTCCATGCTTTATTTCCCATATGTGCCCGGCTCAAGACCGTTCATTCACCCCCACCCCGCCCCCGCCCCCGCCCAGTGATCTCGAGGTGTGTGCAGGGCACAGCTCAGCTTCAGACCTTTCTCTTTCACTTTTGGTTAGTCAGAACCTCCATCTGGCGGTATTTGAATATGAGTGTTTTCTGTGGCTTTTCTGTGGCTCCTTTTCAAAGTATTCAAAGCAGTTTAAAAATACATAATGTTCAGCGATCTGACCAAGAGCTAATGTAAGTACTTATTCTGGGACTACTTTTAAGAAAGAAAAAAAAATCTATTAGATTTGAAATTCTTAATTCTTACTGTACCTTGGAAAGAGATTTAAAAAGGTTTGAAAAACGGGACTACTCTGCAGTCATGATGCTTTTAGTAGTGGCAGGAGTAGCAACCAGCACCGTTTATAAAAACAGAAGAGCTAAGATTCTTTATTTAATATTAAACAGGAAACTGCCAGTTGTCTGCAGCAAATGGTGGTGGGTTTTCAACAAACCTGCTGCCGGGCTCGTCTGTGTTGAGAAGCCTGAGACATTTCTCTCTCTGTTCTGTGCCGATTGTGAGTTTTCATGGAAATCTTAACGAAAGCATGAGCATGGGGAGCAGGTTCCGTATTGCAAGGTTGGGAAGCAACACATTTCCACTGGAACCGAAGGGGATTTGGAAGCAAATTGCAAACCTCTCCGAGAGTGGAAACGCTTGGCACGCTTGTTCCGCCTTTGTACAGGGCTGCCACTCACCCAACACGTGCGTCTGAGTGTTCTTTCTGAAGACCCGGGCTTCATTTTAAGGTCAGCCTTCAATTTCTAGAGAATATAATTTGCTGCTATTTTTAGAGCATCATGATTGCTCGTAATAACTAATGGAAAAAAAAAAACTCGATGGAGAAATAAATGTGTAACAGCTGTGTCTGCTTAAACTTGATTAAAGGAAGTATAAAAAAAAAGTAAACAGAATGAATGTGACAATAGACAAGGGAGAGACAAGGACCCCTCTCGCTGTGAGAAGTTTTACGGACATAACTTGTTCCGCTCTGGAGTCCTCCGTTGTCTGTGTTTAAAGTTTACTTTACTGTTTGTCTTGAGTGGGATCAGTGTTGTAGTGAATAATTTATAGCCAGCATGAATGAGCTCATTAGTCACCTTTTCAGACTTTAAATGAGTTTTGTGGTTGTCATTACTCCAGCCTTCTGTTCAGCCGCCGAGCAGAATGACAGTTTGGCGGTTGGCTGCCTTGTTGTGGGGCAGCCTGCTCCCCTTCAGGTCTGCGCTGCGTTTGTGTTTCATGGAAACCTTCCCTTTCCATCCCTGTGCGGGTCCAGGGATGCATGCCTTTTGCACCCCAAGTTTAAATGAGAAGTTTTTTGGGGGGTTAAAAAAAAATCTTTCAATTGCATCTGCCAGACAGAATGAAGTGGATGGAGCGAGCTTTTTTTTTCTTTTTTCTTTTTTTTTTTACCAGCAACTGCTGTGTATCATTCCCTTTGTGCTCGGGTTGATATTCATGTTATTCAAAAGCAGCAAGCTGGGGGTGTTGTGGAGGGGCCGAGCCAGGCCCTCACATGGTGGCAGGCCTTTCAGACAGGGTATGTCACTGGGGTTTGGAGGGAGAGGCTGCTTCAGAGTGGGTGATGAGTACAGTCCGGACATCAATATAATGTGTGTATGGATGAAGAAATTTACTCCAGCAAATCTGCCAGGCCAAATTTCCAAGCCAGAGAAAAGCACGTTTTTCCTACAAAGGGGTCGGCAAGATGTCCAGTAGGATCCCAGCCAACTCAGGGGTCCAGATCGTGAAGGGTGGCCATCACTTCTTTTTCATCTCCACGTCTGCCCAGTCCACACCCGTCAGAGACAACACAGTGTTACAGTTGCTTGCTCACCATGCCCTTGGAGACTTGCCTGGGAAGCGGGTAGGTGGGAAACCAGCCTGGGCATGCCCCTAGCAGGGGGGATGTCTTTGCAACTGATGTCATGAGGTTCATCCTTCCCTTTGAACCTGGCCTGGGCAGCCTCCTGAGAGCTCTGATATCTGCTCTCCGGGACTGGGCTCCATCTGGAAGCCCAGGACCGTGGGGCACACCCACCTCGGCCCTCGGTAGCCTCTGCTGGTACTCTCGGTGCATGGATGCTTGCCTGCCGTGTCTCAGCCAAGCGCCTGGACCCATTCTGAGGGCTCTTTGACGTTTGCTATGAGCAACAGGCACTAATGGCTGCCGTCCCCAACGTGGGCAGCACCCCCTTCCGGGATCCATATTGTTAGACAGCTGGCCTAGCACTGTGTGAGGCGTGTAGAAAAGATGCTCAATATTCCTCTGTGGAAAAAATGCCAACTTAAAAAGGACGCCTGGTTGTTTGGGGGCCAAAGCTTCGAAGCCAGTCAGAGTCACGTGTGTGGGTACAGAGAAATGAGGTGGTCGATTGCACCCACAGAAAGACAGCAATTTGTCTGGCTACTTACTTCCCCGCCTCCATCCTATGAGACAGCGCTCACCTGCCCTCCTGCCCGGGCCTGAGTCACAGCACTGAAGGCACAAGAGATGCTGTTTTTGGAAGGAGTGCGGTTGCAAGACAGAAAGTGTTGTTGATGAACCTCACTATCCAACAGAAGAGAAAATCTTTTAGGTCTGGCTGTTGTAATAAATTGAATAAGTTGCTAACCTCCCAAAAGGACTTGGTCCGGCAGGGAAATAGGTTGGTAATATTTCAATCTACGTGTTGTTTCCCAGAGAGCTGCTCAGAGTGGGAGCTCTCACTGTTTAAAAAGACAAACTTAAAGAGAAGAATTGATTGTTTTCTGTCACATCTCTCTGTGAAAGAAGGACGAGAGAGTCATTTCTTGGCGTGGTTAAGCCTTTGGCAGACCCAGCCACAGAAACCCATGAGCCTGTGGTACTTGGTGTACTCGCTGAAGAGAGGAAAACAATAAAAGCTCTTAAAAACTTTGGAGGAGGGAAAGGTTGATGCTGCTGCTTTTCTTCCGCTAATCTGTATAGTTACTAGATACCAGGCCGGGACTTTTTTCTGTTAAGCTATCCATATTTTTAATTACCACTCTTCCACAGTCTATGAGCAAGAGACGTGTAAGACAGGGTCCCTGACTCTCAAGGTACTTCCAATCTGTTTGACGCTCAGTATCTAGATGATTTTTTTTTTTTCCCCCTCACCCGAGGATATTTTTCTATTTATCATTAGATAGAGTGGGAAGGAGGGAGAGAGATAGAGAAACAGCAATGTGATAGAGCTACATCGACTGGTTGCCTCCTGTACGACCTGACCAGGGCCGGGGATGAACTGCAACCGAGGTACATGCCCTTGACCAGAATCAAACCCGCAACTCATTGGTCGGAGGGCTGGCACGCTAACCACTGAGCAAAACCGGCCAGGGCTAAATGATTTTTTTTTTTTCTTTTTTTTTTTTTATCCTCACCTGAGGACATTTTTACATTTTTTACTCAGATAGAGCGGGAAGGAGAGAGAGGAAGAGAGAGAAACATCGACGTGAAAGGGACACATCGAGTGGCCGCCACCCACACGAACCAACCAGGGCCGGGGACAAACTGCAGCCAAGGTACATGCCCTTAGCGGGAACCGAACCCGGGTCTCTCCGGACCGCAGGCCGACGCTCTAACCGCTGAGCCAAACCAGCCAGGGCCTAAATGATTTTTTTATTATAAAGAAATTCTCTACCATATTGATTACGACACAGAAGCGGAACTTTGTGTTTGAGTGTGTGTGTTTTGCAAGGAGTACCTTTTCATTCAGTTTAAAAGTCCCCTTTTCTTTCCTCCTCCTTTATTTTCTGGTCACCATTTTTCCTCCCCTGGAGCTCCACCGCTCCTGTCTTTCCCGTCCTTATGCCCCAAGAAGTTCTCTGAGAGGCCAGAGGCTCTGGATGAATCTGAAGCTTCCCTTGGTTGGTACCTGGAACATGGCTCTCAACCCAGACTGTGTGGGTTCAAATCCCAGCCCCATCACTTACCAACTGTGTGACCATGGGCAGGGGGCCAAACCTCTCTGTGCCTCAGGTTCCTCATCTATAACATGGGCATGACGGTATTTCTGTTGCATGGTTGATATAAGGCTGAAAGGAAGGAAACCTCAGATGTCTGATACTGAATGAGTAAGTGCTATTTCGGTGTTGTTAAATACTGTTGACCCTCATTAGTCACAGATTCATATTTGCAAATTTGCGTATTTGCTGAAATTTATTTTAACCCCAAAAGCAATGTTCGTGTTGCTTTTGCGGTCACACGGACATATGTCGAGTGATAATAATGTGAGTTGCCCAGTTCACGCACATTCCCCTAGACTGAGCAAAGCCATGACCTGGCTTCTGGTTTCAGCTCTCACACTGCAAACAAGCGTCCTTTCTGTGGTCTATTTAGTTCACATTTTTCTGCTTTTTGTTGGTGATGTTGCTGTTTAAAATGGCCCCCCATTGTAGGGCTAAAGTGTTGTTCAGTAAGCTCACCAAGGCCGATTGCCTTGTGGAGAAAATACGCGTCGGGTGAGTTTTGTTCAGATGTGAGTTACAGTGCTGTTGGCTGCGAGTTCAGTGTTAGTGAATCGGTGTTATATGTTAAATAAGGCGTCTTGAAAAGGAAACAGAAAATAAGGTTATGTGTTGATCAGTTACAGACAATGTTGTGACCACAGCTCGAGGAACCTAACCTTGTATTACTTCTAGGAGCGATGGCTTGGTATTTGCTCATTCATTGTTTACAGAGACGAGAACACATCTGCCACGGGTAATGAGACTTGAGTGGAGATGAGTGGAGTCCAGGAGCTCAGAGTGGGAGCCTCTTCTAGGGTAGGCTCTGGACAGCAGGGAATATCCCCCAGGAGGTCAGGAGAAGCAGAAATACTTCTGGCCGTGTGGATGGAGTGCCTCAGTTGGGCACCGCTTTTTCTATCAGATTTGAAAAAAGATAAGATGTAACCATATTTGGTCTCATAAGCATAAGTTGTCATAGAAGAGCAATCTGTAAATAGAGAGTAAATGTCTCCCCTCCCCCACAAGTTCTTAATTCAGGAGTATCTTTTCTCGTCTTTGTACCTACATAAGAGTTTGTAGAGAAAGTTTGGTACTCAAAACCTATCAATCAAAAGCCTTCATACAACCAGACAATAGACCCCACAGTGTAAGATATAATTCTCCTGTTTGCTCGGAGCACCAGCCTTTTCAGAAAGGAATCATTTTGTCCCTTCTGATGGAAAAAAATCACAACATGCTTCAATTTGGTGAAAACGCTTTGATAACATATTTATTTCCCCCCAAACGCTTACTTTGTGAAATGTTTGCAAATTGTTTCACACATACAGTACATGAGAATGTGAAAGTAATTTGGAGAAAGGAAAGCTTCACTTAAAATGGCTGGAAAATGCCATGGAAGGGAACAAAGGGAAGCTGGGGTGGCCCAGATAATAATATATCCCCAGCCTTTGATTTCTGCAATGTCTAGGTTTTCACCATGTTAAACAATGTCCCAGCAAATGCCCTCCTAGATACATTGTTGCTCCTTTCAGTGCATTTTCTCAGTGCATGTTGGGTGTCAGGCTGCGGGGTAATGGGGTATACGTTGCTGAATAAAAGAGGCAGGAGTCATCCTGCTTGTGCGGAGCTTACTGCCTCATGGCGGGTAGGCAGCCTGGAGGGGAAGTTAATTAGAATACATTCCTAGAAGTTGGAAATTTAAGGTCAATGGCTATGCTCATTCAAGTCTTGATTCATTTTGTCAAAGGACCCTCTTGAATAGTTATACCAAGTCCCATCGATCCCAATAACGCACACCGACATTTGGTTATTCTTTTTAAGCCTGTGCCAATCTGATAGGTGAAATGAGATGTCATCATTGCAACTTGCATCTTTCCGTTTTCACTTAAATTAAGCATCTTTTTTCATGGGTGTATTCCCATTTTTGTTTCTCCTTTTGTGGATTTGCCCTTTTATCATTAGGTCGATAATCTTTTTCCTTGGTTGAGTTGTAAAAGTTATACATTTTTTTTTTGTTGTTAATGCTCACTTGAGGATATTTTTTCCACTGATTTTTAAAGAGAGTGGAAGGGATGGAGGAAGCAGGAGAGAGGGAGAGAGATAAACATCAGTGTGAGAGAGACACACAGATTGGTTGCCTCCTGCATGACCCTGGCTGGGGCTGGGATTGAACCTGAAATCCAGCTATGTGTCCTTGACTGGGAATCAAACCTGTGACCCCTCAGTATGTGGGCCGATGCTCTAACTACTTAGCCACACTGGCCGGGGCTAAAGGTTATAAATATAAAATATTCACCCTTTCATAGGTATGGCAACTGTTTCCTCATTTTTGGTTAACCTGATTTATGACTGTTTTTAATTTTAAATTGTTATGCAGCCAAACATGTCCGTAATTTTCCCTGGCTAAGTGCCAGGGCAATATTATATGTTTTTAACAAATATTATTTCATTTAATCTTCATCACAACCCTGTAAAATAGGTATTGCTTTTAATCTCCCTCCCCAACCCCTTTTTAAGAGGAGGAAACTGGGCAGAGAGAAAGAAGTTAAGTACCTTGACTAATGTTGCCCAGCTAGTTAAGTGGTAGAGAATATGAACCTAGTCTCAGGTTCTGGTACTAGCCACTCTGCTACGCCATCTCTGGCCACAGTGTTAGGCTCTGTCTGTGTTTGTAGTTGCTTCATAAATGCTCACTGAGTCTCCCCAATCCTTGAGGGCAAATGCTTTGTCTTTTCTTTCTCCTGGTTCCTTCCCAGTCCCCTCCACACGGTAACGAGGCATAGAGTACCTAGATGCTTAATAAATACTTGTTGATTGAATGAGTTGACTCAATCTGGATTTTGGATCATCAGCTCACAGCTCACACTTGTGTTTATGCTCAAAGAGGAGCTGACAGGTTCTATGTCTCCACTTTGCCGCCAGCAGGCAACTTGAGAAGCGTAGGTTTGGCGGGGCACCTGAGCTAATGCACTTTACTCCACTGGTTGAGCTGCACCTTCCCTTCCCACACACCCCTCCTTCCCTCTTCAAATAAACTTCCTGGCTCTGTTCCCTGCCCGAGAAGTCTAATAAGCCTTTTCCCAGGCACCACCCTGCAGAACCTGTCATGTAAACACCAAGAATGCACAAGAGGAAAACTCAAAGATAGGATGACCAGAGACTCCAAGTGATGCTTGACCAAGTCTTGGAACTCATCAGGAGGTACAGTCTCCCGCCAGTGCTGCTGGGTCTCTCTTCTGCATTGAAGGGAAGGAAATTAGAAGATTTTTTTAAATCTTTTTTTATCATTACCAAGTACATTCTCATGTTATCTCAGACTCTAAGTCAACCCATGATTAAGGAGTTATCTTTGACCATAATCTTGTCCTTTCTTCTCCTATTTAATCATCGGACAAATCCTCTTGGTTCTTCTTTTGAAGGTTCTTGTGCATTCGTTGTTTTTCAGTCTCCTCGACTATTGTCTGATTCACGGGGTCTCAAAGGGTAGCTCCTGGACCGGCACAGGCGGCCATCACTTGGGCCCTTGTTAGAGATGTGAATTCTCAGGCCCCAGCCCAGACCTACTGAATCAGAAACTCTGGGGGTGGGGACCAGCAGGCCGTGCTTTAAGAGCCCTACAGGTAATTCCGATGAACACTCACGTGTAAGAATCACTGCTGTCTAATGGACCCCCCTTTTATTATTGGAACATTATAAATGTAATGGGTGCTCATGGCAGAAAATTTGGAAACTATAGACAAGGATGAAAGAAACGGGCGAACATTTTACCCCACAACTCTGTCGCTTAGAGGCAACCACTATTTTAATATTTTAGCATTTTTTTCTAATTAAAAAATACATTTAAAATAATCTTTATTGCCTTTTGTATGGCTTACTGTAATGTTTTCTGAGTGGTTCTGCCTGTTTTTGGTCTTCCGTTTGCTCCTTTCCTCTTCTAAAATTCATTCTGGATCGTCGCTCCTCTCCCATCCTCCAAATTGAGATACACTTCATAGGACACTGTGTAAGTTTAAAGTGTGTGGCGTATTGATTTGATACATTTACACTGCAATGTGATCGCCATGGTAGCTTGGCTAACACTTTTATCATGTCATAGAATTTTTTTCTAGTGTTGGGAACAATTAAGATCTAGTCGTTTAGCAAGTTGAATGTTTATACTAGTTTTGCAGTCTATAATCACTGTACTGTGTATTAGGTCTCCAGGGTTTAAATTTATTTACTAGTTGCAAGCCATTCTTCTTTTGAAGCATTTCAGATAGTGCAACTTTAATGGTTCCTCTCGTCCTCTGATTTAGTGCATCTAAACTGCTCACCTTCGCATTCAAGGAGTTTTGTGATATGATTATTTCCACTCTTATCCACTAATATGCATGCTTAATAAGGAACAAAAACCTTGTGTCTTTGGTACCTAACACAGTTCCATGTATGTGGTAGGACTCAGTAAATATTTGTTCGATGAACAAATGCATCTTCTTATACAATCAAGTCACATTTGATAAATCTGCACCATTCAATTCTCATACCTGGAACAGCAGTTTGTGCTGTGGTGCTTTCTCAGCATGCACATGCCTGGGACCCATCCTAGGAGAGTCCGATCTTTGGGGTGTGGTGCCCTGGGTATCCCTAGTACAGCGCCTGGGTCTATAATACCCCTTCCCCACTTCCACAGGTCAAACACCCTTCGAAAGTCACTCTCTCCCCTCCCCAGTCCTGTCGCACCAGATGGTCCCACCGTGCCCCCTGCCTCAGCTGTTAGGAAGGGGTGGGCAGAAAGGAAGAGTCACCTGACTCAGGTTAAGCCAACTAGATGATTTCCCTGAGAATTTGAACTCTGTTGTGGAAGACGGAAGTGGTCTGAAGGTGGAGGGTACTCAAGTCAGAAGGTCCTCAGGACTCGGTGCTGGCAGCCATGGGTGGTCACAAGTGAGCAGAGGAAGCCCTCCTGCAGGAAGGAGTGTGGAGCAGCTGTGTAGAGGGAAGTGGTAAAGACAATGTGGAAAGAGAGAGAGAGGGATGGAGAGAACTACCTGATGACTTCTCAGTTCTGCGCAGCTCAGCCGGGCTGCCTGCCCTGGGCTGACCCAGGTTTCCTCCTCTGTACCAGTTTGAAGGATCCTTGACCAGGGGACTTTCTTTCCAGGCCTGACTCAGAGTCCCCGCATATCTGAAAGTCCCCCAGGCCTTCCCATCAGCAGCAAGTGCTCTCACTGCTCGTCTATTCTGTTGTTGTGGCCTGGAGCAGGATCACATGGCTTTATGCTTTAATCATATTGGCCAAATAATCAGTGATGGGGGAGGGGCTTTAATGTTCCAGGGCAGAGAAGCTTGTTGGAGCAGAACATCAAGGGGAGGGGCATTGCTCTCCACCAAGGAAGAACCTCAGGTCCCACACTGATGGGCTGGCGTCTGGGTGCTCCTGCTCCTGCGTACTTACATGCTTCCCGTCCCTCGTACCCTATGGTCAGGGAGCCGTGGCCATCACGTCTTCAGTCAGGAGATGAGTGTTGCCCATAGTGAGTTCTAGGGCACACATATAATTCTCTTGTCAAATGTGTTTTTACACAGTTCCACTTGTTTCTTTGAGACTTCTCAGGATCTAAGGCACATGGGTACTTTTTTGGAAGTTCAAGAGGAGAATGGAAGGGGTTGTTTCTAAATGGATTTGGCCCCTGTACCCTTTGTCGGGGACATGTTCCACAGCCAGGGTTCTATGCATTTATAAGGTAAAAAAAAGCCACACTAAGCTTTCCTTTGGCTTTCAGTAAAGGTCTGGGTCCCCATTTAAGACAGACAGGCAGGCAGACAGACGTGTACTCTGCTATCCAAATCAGGCTTGGCTGGTCCACCACCTCTGGTCGATACCTTCCCACATCTCTTGCCACATTTGTAATAGCAGAGAGAAAACTTAAATATGCTTGAGAATGGAAGAGACAAACCAACCCAAAAAACCCACCCAGAAGAAGAAGGCGAGCTAATAAAATGTAGCTTACCTCACCCTACTCCACCCTCTGCTTATGGCTTCTCCTGGCCCAAGGCTTGTTCATCTTTAAGTTTTTGTTCACCTGGGATGCCTGGTTCAGACACTGGAGACTCACAGCTTGCATGGAAAAGTTTTAAAAATGACATGTTCGGTGTGCAGTAACCTTCAGGTCACATGCTCTCTCATTCTGAACTCTGAGAAAGAAGTCAAGTGCTGGGGTGAAAATAACATGTCCCCTCTACTTAATAATGTAAAGAGATTTCTAGCTATGGTGTGGGTGTGGTTGGGGATTGGGAGGGCTAGTAATTGACTGTTCCTCTCCTGGCCAGTAAGATGCCAGGACAAAGGTCTCTCTCACCTTGGTTCCTTTGATGGGAGATTCAGCACTCTCAACTGATATGCTGATGAGGGGTGGGACCTGCACTAGACTGAGCTAGCTCCCTTCCTGGCTTTGTTACCACTTCTGACTTCAGAGATGATCTAGTTTGTTTCTCTTACCTCACACCTTTTGCTTAGTGGTTCAGGGTAGGTTACATCAAGTGTTCAGTAATGAACAGGGTGGGGCTGGATGAACTCAGGCTGCCCTTCGGCCTCCACCTCTGAATCATCTTTTGGTTGAGATTTGCCATAGTACTGGTAAGTAATGAGGCCTGGTGAGTACCCTTGCTGAAGACTTGCCACCCACCATCTTGAAGCTTTGCTAAGGAGAATGATTCTTAGATCAATTGGGGATTCCTTATTTTTTGGAAGAAACAAAAACTTCAGATGCTCTGTGGAACTTTTCTGTCCCCCTTTGGCCAGGTTACAAACTACTGCAAGCTAGAGAGCTTTCGGAGGGAGATTATTCTGTGCCTTCTTGATTTAAAAACATTTTTTTTTTTTACAGTTTTCAGATAGCTCAAAATGCCCTGTCCATGGGCCCAGGTGGGTTCAGTAGGTTGGCAGGGGTGACCTGGATTTCTTTTCTGTGTTGGAACCTGCTGATTTGGCTACCTGGGAGAGTTGTGCAAACATATTTTTATTTATGTCACCACCAGGGTGTCCTGTAGGACTCTCCTTTCCTCCACTCCAAAGGCTGCTGCTAGGTGTGACTTTAGCAGTGGGGGATCATTCTTTGGAGAAGCCTAAACACTTGGAGTGGTGGCTGCGCTATTTGCTGGGTGGCCCTGTGAACTGTCAGGTTCTTGAGGGCTTACAACATGGAGATGAAGCTTGTTTTCGCCAGTGGTTTAGAAATGGGTAGAGACGTTTAGTACAACGCACTGGAGAGGCCCCACTGGCGAGGCCTTTAGGATGGGCCTCTCGCTCGGTACTCTGTAATGGCCACCCTCCCTCCCTTGGCAGACAGGCGCCTGCTGAAGGCCAGAGGAGAGGCCACCTGGGCCTGAGGCTGCCGGGCCTTTGTGCCTTTTCTCCTGGGGCATGAGGTGGGCGCTGGCGGAGCTCTGGGGACAGCCCTGGGAGTCCTGCCAGGACACCGTAGTTGGGAGAAGTGGAATCTCTTCTCCCCTTGCAAGCCTCTCCCGCATCTTAATTCTTTTTATTTTTACTTTCGAGCCATGTAAGGCATGCGGATGGGGTAGGAGCGTTCCGGAGACATGTAGCCAGCGGCGCAAAACCGGCCGGCCCGCGTGGCAGGAACCCGGGGTAGGGACAGGCCTTGCGCCTCCTGCCCGACCAGCCCCGCCGCCCAGGTCGTGGCCGCCCCAGGTCGCGGGGCCCCAAACCGGCCACCCCCGCCCCGCGGTGCGGCAGGAGGCGAATCCGTGAGGCCCGGCCCAGCCTCGGCCCCGGCTGCTTCCCGGGAGTGCCCAGGCGAGGGGCCGATCGTGGTGCCGGGTACGCGGGCAGGGCTCGTCCTGGTGGGTCCGTACCCGGTGCCCCAGGCCGCCGGCGGCCCGGCCCACGTTTTCCCTCTCTCCGGCTCCCTCCGCCCCCTGCGCTCCGTCCCTCCCCTTCGCTCTCCTCCCTCCCTGCGCTTCCCCTCCTCCTGCCTGGTCATGTGTCGCCTTTTTTTGTTTGCAGTGGAAACAATTTCTCGCCGCTCGACGCGCCCCGGCCCGACGCGCCGCGGCGGAGGCGAGCGGGAGGCGGGACGGGGCGGGGAGAGCGGCGGGGCCGGCGGGAGGACGCGCTGTGCGCCGGGCAGACGCCGCAGGTCCCATGCCGCGCCGCGACCCCCGCGCCCCTGCCGCCCGCGCCCGCGGCCGCCCCCCGCCGCCCGCCGCCCCGGGCTTGCCGCGCCGCGCCCGCGCGACCTTAGCCGGGCCACCAAGCGATGCCCGCTGGGCGCCTGCGAAAGTTTGTCGGCTCCCGCTAAAGGGCAGCGGCGCCCCCGCGCCCCCGCGCCCCGCTCTGGCCAGGTGAGTTTGCTCCGCGCTCCCGCCGGCTCCAGAGCGGGATTGGGTGACTCGGGGCGGAGGCACTGGTCCGAGGCGGTCCTGGAAGCGCCCTCGCTGCCCTCGGCAGACGAGGGACTCCGCAGTTCCTGGGGGAGAGCGTGGGGCGGGAGCCTGGCGGGGTGGGGAGACGGGAGCCCCCGAGCGGGGAAGTTGCCGGATTCGAAGAGTTTTATGCCTAGACGTGCGGGCTCTCTCTCGTGCCTTGATTTCCTAAAAGACGCCCCAAAGAAACAGAGTTGGTATTGTCTGCGGAGGACAGGATCCCTGCCGTTCGGGCCCGGGAGAGAGGGTGCTGATCCAAGGGACACCCCAAGATGAGAAACAGGCTTCTAACAAAGATACCCTCCCCCCACAAACTGCAGGCTTGGCACCGGCAGTGAGTGTCTCCCGAGACCCCTGAGGCACGACCCCTCTTCACCCCGGCCCTCTTTGAAACCCTCCTTGGGTCTTGGAGAAGTTGGGGGACGGCGGGCTTTTATTGATGTGTTTTTAAGGCTCGCAGCGGTGCAGCCAATAAAAGGTTTATGACATCTGACCAGCAGTGAAGGTATGCGAGCTCCCAATTGCCCTGTATATGGGGAGAAGAGCAGTTTCCCCGTTGCTTGGCAACGCCGCTGATTGGCGCAGGACGTAGCCAATCCCCGCTCCCGTAGGTCCCCTTGAAATGTTTTTGACAAGTACAGTAGATGAGAGTGGAGCGCGTGCGTGTGCGCGCGTGCGCGCGGACAGGGGTTATCCACCCCCCCCACAGACACACTCGAGTGTGCCCTGCTGTGCTTGGTGAGGATTTCTCAACTTTTTAAAGTTCACATCGAACATCTGTTCAGAGCTGGGTCAGTAATGGTTTTGTCAGTTATTTGGAGACATACTGAAAGCCGGCAAGAAACTAGCTTTTCTGCTGCCTTTTCTCCGTTGAAAAGCAAAAAAGATAACGAAACACAACAAGGCATTAAAAAAACGGAGAGAGCGAGCGAGCGAGTATGGCGGGGTTTGCGACCAATCGCAAACTGAAAAGTTGTAAGGAGGTCACTTGTGAATAACTATTTGAGTAAATGATGGAGCAACCTTTTTGGCAGCAGATTAAAAATGTTTGCTTAACTGCAGGCTCACATGATCCGGATTCTTCCCCACCCCCCCAAATGGAGGAAAAAAGATTTGGCGAATTATGTAGTTTGAGTGTAATAATGGAAAACTCAGCTGTGGTTTCTGGGAACTGTTTTTTTTTTTGTTTTAAATGGAACTGGAGTGATCAGCAGCTCTTGATACTGTTGCTATAAAATACGGGTTTATAGGGATGCCGTTAACAGTTGGAGGGCATAGGTGGTGGGCAGACAAAAAGCAGGCAAATGATCCAAGGGGACTGACTGAACCCTGTAACCCTGTTTTCATGACAGTGCCGTTTTTTTAATAAAACCATATTGCTGGCAGTGTTTGTTTAAAACAAAAGAAAACATGGAGAATAGTGTGTTAGTTCCTTTGGGAAGCTACTGACAAATAAGCAAACTAAAAAGAAAGAGAGCAGCATGTTGTCATAGCAACAATGCAATTAAATTACTTGACTGTCAGCCATGATATAATTTTCCTGTTTGGAAGCTCAGGAGACATAAAACTTTCGTCTAGAGCTAAAGTTGACTTCATTGCCTGGGTAGTAGCTCTCTTTTGTACTCTACTGTGGATATTCATGGTTATCAGAAGATTCGTGGGTGTGTTTTTTTTTAAATTGGGATCTGAAGACACTTTTGAGAGGGACAAACAGCTTTGATTGATTTATAAAGAAGGTAAAAGCATTATCAGTCTGGTCTCTAAATCCCCAAGCCTCAAGATACTAGCTTATTCTTTAAAATGTGTCATGCGCTACTCAGGTTAGTACATGACAGAAAGGAATATTCCCCGTGGATCAGCTGGAAGTATGCATACTGCTCTGTTCAATGGACTTCAATGCCCATAGAAGTTTTCTTTCTTTAGAGTTGGACACCTCACTGCAGCTCCAGAGAGCTCCCCCCAGACCTTCTGTCAGCAGGTTCTGTTTGTCTACCTTTGGCAAGAGGGAGGGAGAGTTCTGGGGCACTCTGGGCTGGCTGTGGAGTGTGCCCCATGCTGTGCTTTCTAGAACCACATTCTAGAGCTTCCCCAGCTGAAGTGGCAGTTATTTTAGGTGTAGTGTCAGTGGACATTCCAAGCCATAGAATGGTCATATTCTTTGCTTTTGGTATATTTGTTTGTTTTTTTTTCCAGATAGATTGCTTGATCTTTTCACTCGTGGAGGAAAAAATAAAACAGACACGCTTCTTCAACGAAGCACATTGTTTGAGCGCTATAAAACGGAGGGTGGTAGACCTCTCTTCATTATCGTCACTGTTCTTTCTATCTTACATTGGGTACCAGGGAGGCGAACAGCTTTGTATCTGCTGGGGCCATTCTGTTTGTGGCCTCCCACCTACTCATTTTCTTATCTCATCAGATATTTTACTCCCTGTTCTAGATAGATCATTGACAGACATGGGGGTGGCTGCAGAAGAGACTGCTGTAGCAGTTTTTATTGAATTTGACTTCCTTTCTTGAAGCTGCCCCTTTGCTCTCCTGACTTTTTTCACCAGTTGTGATGTCATTAATGGCTTTCCCACGTATCTGTGGGGTGCCTGAAGTTACTCACGTTTTTGCTGAGACTGTAGTGTTCCAATAACACGAAATGGACTTCTTCCTCAAGATTGAATCCACAGAATTCAAGTGTAATTAAAGTTGCAGTTTTCTATCACAACTTGTGCAGGGGTGGGGGGGGGGCGGGAGGATAAAATAAAACACTACCAAGTTGATGCTTAGCGTGGCCACTGTTTTAATTCTGGGGCAGTTGTGATGGATGATTGTGTTTGTATGGAAATTCTGAGACAGCCGGCCTTGAGCGTACAGGTACTTTCTTTTTTGGAGGAACTATAAACACAGTGAGATTTATCACTCCAAGTGACAGGGAGGGGTTGTGCATTGAGCTTATTAGAGAGTGTTTATCATGAGGCTTGAAATATTTTTACCTGTGTATATATTCATGTGTGATAGATAAACTGAGGGAGCCAGAAATAACTGATTTTCCCAGGGTTACAGTGAGAGTGTTCATAGATCCAGGGAGAAGGCACTGTGGAATTTCCCATTCTTTTCTTCCTGTTAATCCGCACTAAGGATATTTTCCCATTGATTAGAGCGGAAGGGAGGGAGGGAGCAAGGGGGAGAGAGAGAGAGAGAGAGAGAGAGAAAGAAACATCGATCTTGTATGACCCGGACCGGGGTGGGGATTGAACCTATAATTCAGGTACTGTCAAGTGCCCTTGACCTGGAATCGAACCCATGACCCTTCTTGGGCTATTGCTCTAAACCCGCTAGGGTGAATTTTGCATCTTTTTTATGGTGAGTTTGCACATTAATGGTGCTGTAGATATTCCCAACTTACTGTATTGGGCAGTGACAGACAGGTCACTGCGCTGTCTGCATGGTAGACCAGTTTTCCTGTCTATGCATCTCTGTGTGGTAGAATTATGGGTTTGCATTATTTGGTGTAGGAGCCATGAGGTGTGGGAGCCATGAGGTGTGTTCCTATGTGGGACGGGGTCCACAGAAGTAGCAGCAGGGCACAGCTGCCTTTCCAGTTTGGGTTTCACTAACTCTTCTTTTCTGTGTAATGTGTTTCCCAGGAGCCTTCACGTAAATGGGTCCAGTCATGCCTCCCAGTAAGAAGCCAGAAAGCTCAGGAATTAGTGTCTCCAGTGGGCTGAGTCAGTGTTACAGGGGCAGCGGTTTCTCCAAGGCCCTTCAGGAAGACGATGACCTCGACTTTTCTCTGCCTGACATCAAATTAGAAGAGGGGGCCATGGAAGATGAAGAGCTGACCAACCTGAACTGGCTGCATGAGAGCAAGAACTTGCTGAAGAGCTTCGGGGAGTCGGTCCTCAGGAGCGTCAGCCCTGTCCAGGACCTGGACGATGACACGCCCCCGTCCCCTGCCCACGCCGACATGCCCTACGATGCCAGGCAGAACCCCAACTGCAAACCCCCCTACTCCTTTAGCTGCCTCATATTTATGGCCATCGAGGACTCTCCGACCAAGCGCCTGCCAGTAAAGGATATCTACAACTGGATCTTGGAACATTTCCCATATTTTGCAAACGCACCTACTGGGTGGAAAAACTCAGTGAGACATAATTTGTCATTGAATAAGTGTTTTAAGAAAGTGGACAAAGAGAGGAGTCAGGTAAGCCTCTGTCTGGAACTCAGGTGTTTCCTTTCTCTTGTCAAAATTTTTAAATTTTTCTCCATTAAAAAATGGTTGAAGCATGTAAAGCCACCACACTGAAGTAGCAGTTATAAATGGATAATTTTATTTCATTCATTTTGATAGTTGGAAACTTCCTTTTCCTTAGGTATATTAATTAAATACTGGTGTGTTTTTGTTGGCGTTTGTGCTGGGTTGAGGTTTTTCCACGGTGGTATCTGAACATAATCACTAAATGGTGGTTTGCACACTTGATTGGTTCTTCTCTCAATACGGATGGGTCATTTTGGGTTTATAGTACAAGGGGACAGCCATTCACCATGAGATGTATGAACATATGTATATATTTTTTTTATCCTCACCCGAGGACATTTTTCCATTTTTTTGTTCAGATAAAGCGGGAGGGAAAGAGGAAGAGAGAGAGAGAAACATCGACGTGAAAGGGACACATCAAGTGGTTGCCACCCGCACGACCCAACCAGGGCCGGGGACAAACTGCAACCAAGATTCGTGCCCTTAGTGGGAACCGAACCCGGGTCTCTCCGGACCGCAGGCCAATGCTCTAACTGCTGAGCCAAACCGGCCAGGGCTGAACATATTTTTGAGGAAAATTGCCACAAAGGGTTAGGGAAAATGGCATTTCCTTTTTTTTGAATATTCACCACTTCCTATTTGTATTTGCCCATGCCCAACACGAGTAGAATTGTCTCAGGCTCAAAATTCTAGTGGAAACAGAAACATGTCTGGAGAATGGCAGTCTCTGGGCTCCTGGAACACATGGATGGTTATGGCCATTGGCAAGCAACTGGAGCGTACTTATATGCTCCAAGACTAAACACAGACAGACATGAATTGCCCAGGTGACTCTTGAAATCAAGTGTCTACCTAAGTATTGGCAGCTTTGGAACTCCCTGAATGTGACTGCTTACTCAGGATAAAGGTCTCACTTTAGAGACCGACTTAAAAAGAGGTTGAATTTTGATTTTAAACCCTTAACTTGAGCTTCATGGTCCACTAAAAGGAGACTGGTTAGTAATTGCCTTTGCCTTTCTCATAAGGATGTAATAGGTACAATAGAAATCAGGTCAGCTGCTAGACCTGGAAAATAAAATTGTGATCTACCTTGGCGTTCTGAAAGGTAGTGTGGCCACAGTTAAAATAAATCGCAAGAAAACGTTCTCTGCACAGTCATCGTGCGACTCTGTTTTCCACGAATAATGCTGATGTTCTGCTTCCCTCCTTTTGGAGGTTCAGGCTCGGGCTCAGGACCACCGTGGTGTGGGGTCAGCAGCTGGGCAGGATTGGGACCTTGATTTTCTTTCTCTCGAGAAAGACATGTTTCTGTTTCCACTAGAATTTTGAGCCTGAGACAATTCTACTCGTGTTGGGCATGGGCGAATACAAATAGGAAGTGGTGAAGCCATGCTCCTTGCTGCTGCTGGACACGTTTGTCTGCAAGTGCTGTTCACCCCGAGTTTACGTTGAAGATGGGGAGTGGGCAGCGTGCAGGGTGCGAGGAGGGGCGTTGCCTGGGACGAAGACAGATGTGGACACTAGGAGCTCTGCGTGTGGTCGCCGGTGCAGGTGAAGCCTCGAGGCAGGGTTTCTGTGTGAGCATTCAGGTGCTCTGGGCCCCTCTTTTGCTGGGTCCTTATATTTACGTACCTGTGACAGTTGTCAGGTGCTGTCATCCCAGGTGCCCAGTCCTCTTCCTCCTGCCCTCCACATCTCAGAGTGGGCATTTGGAGACCAACCTCTGTATTTGGCTCTGTTGAGTGTTTTAAGATCATTCTTTGAACTTAGAGAAAAGTTGATGCTTTCCTGTAAAGAGCCAAGTCTGGTATTAAAAGCTCCCACATAGGCGGGTCCTTGTGACAAGAAAGGGAAAGTCTTAGAAGGCAATTTCAGGTTAGAATGTGGAGAAGAAAGTGGTGTTCAGGTCCCCCAAAGCTGCATGTCACTGATAAGGCAAGGAACAGGGCTTGTAGTTTAGTGAGAAATCATTGTGCAAGTGCCCGGGTCTCCCTGTGTGCAGCCGTGCTGGGGTGCATAAAAGTGCTGGGGTGCATGAAAGTAATTCTGCAAACCCACATTCCGAAATGTTAAATGGTCAACTCCAGAGTGTGCCCAGAGGCTGGGAGGATTGCCCACCTGCTGTGGGAGTGGCAGGTGTTGGATGGTTGGTCCGGAGAACCCTTTCCCCCGCGTTCCCCACCCCTGCCCCCCAGTCATTCGTATCTTCCAGGAGTGACTGTTGTCATTCTGAATAAATGCAGATGTCCTCTGTTGAAAGGGGGGCATTGTTTTAAGGATTTAAGATTGTGAATCTTATGAAATGTTGAGTTCTGGCTTCCTGGCCATGCTGACCTGTATTGACATGTTTCTGATCAAATGCCTTCAGTTTTGTGGTTGAGAGTTTGTTCCCCGGGTTTGTCCTGCTGGGAGAACAAGGCAAGGAGTGTGAGTTGTCTTCGCCCTTTTCTCCTCTTTCCTTGGGTGGCCCTGTGGGCAGCTGGGAGCAGCTCTGAGAGGCCCAGACTGCCAGGGACGTCCTGTCCTGGCTAGCTGAGTCAAGGGAAGGCATTCCCCCTGACACTTTGGCCAGTGAAACCTTCTTTGGCCCTCCAGGTAAACTTGTTTTTTTCCCAGGGGATTTTACTTGGTGGTGGCTCCCACACCGAGGTTCCGTTTCAGCACAATGACAGTGACTGAGTGCACTCAGATATTGGTGGGAAATAGGGTAGGTGAAGGGGAGAATGGAAGTCTTGCAAGTTGTATTCACAGAGTTAGCCTTTCCACTTTTTTTCCTTTTACAAGTACAGTATGCGACTTTAACTTGACATGACTGTGAGAACGCAGAATGCTGTGTGATCCTTGTCCCTGAGGGGTTGGAACGTATACTCTGCTGGACGGACAACTGCGTGACTGGGACGTTGGCATGCAGGAATGTACTAGATTGCATCAGAGTCATCCGTGGCTCTTAAAAACAATCACTGTTTCTCCGTCCCTCCTTGGAGATTTTGATTCACTGGATTTGAGGTGGGTTGGGGAAAATTGGGTCCCCGTCAGCTGTTTTCATAGGTGTTTCTGACTTGCAGCCAGATTGGAGAATCCCTCAACTAGGTGCTTTTGGGATCTTTCCAGTGCTGAAATTTCATCAAGAACATGTTCTCATGAATAAGTCAGGGGAGAAGACGTGGTTTTGCTTCCATTTTATCTGTTTCTCCCTTTTCTTTGGTTTTGTCTCTTGAAGGAACTTAAAAGATAGAGTTTTATTTTTATTTTTTAATTGAGGACAATTTCAAACCTGCACAGTAGAGAGAATAGCATGATAAATCCACCTAACCATCACCGCCATGACTCACATCCGGATTCTGTAGTTAACAAGGTCTTCCCTCTCCTACTTTATTCATTCTTTTGTTTTGTTGTACTTAGGTATTTTGAAGCAAATCCTAGACCTCGTGTTATTTTATCCCAGTATATTTTGGTGTGTATGCATAAGAATAATTGGCAGTTTCTTACATAACCGCAATGCCAGTATCACCCATAAAAAGGTGAACAGTTCTTTGGTATTACCTCATACCAGGTCCGTATTCAGATCTCTCTGATGGCTTACAAAGTGTTGGTCTGAGTTTGGATTCAGATATGGCTTGTGTGTTGCATTTGGCTGTTATTCATCCACTTCAGTCCTACTCCAACCCCTTTTCATGCCCTTCCTTGTTCGGGGGACCCATCCGATGGGCTATAGAATGGCCCGTGTCCTGTATGCTTCGCTGAGATGTCATTGAGCTTGTTCATCTGTCCTCTGTATTTTCTGTGACAAAGTTAAGTGCTAAAGGCTCTATCCTATTCTGGCTTGGTTTCCCCCAAGAATACTTTATGGTTGGCCTTGTGTGTTCTCAGTCAGGAAGCCTGGAGGACCCTCTCGTGGGGATGCTGGGCTCTAGCCGTGGGTTCATGCGGGGATCTCCTCTTCTGAGAAGTTCCCCATCAGCCTTTCATCGTATGGTTTCATCTGTTGAGAACCTTTGCCTGAATCAATCATGATAGAGTTTCAGAGTAGGGGACTAAGTTTCATCCCTCCTAAAAACAGACCTGTGTTAGCACTATAAATGAGCTAGTACTAACCTCTGAGTACTTGTAAGTGAGAAATAAAGCACAGTTATTATTATTTTTTTATTGACTGGATAATAAATGGTTCAGGTATGTGTGTTTCTATTTCTGTGCTTTTTCTCAACTTCCCTTTTGCCACTTTAACAAAATAAAAAACCACATTGTTGTCATAAGAAGGCATAACAGAAACACTGTACAAAAGTATATTTTTCATACCCAAGGCTGAGTACTTAAAATATAATTTTAGCTTAATAATGTAGGAAACTTGTCTTGGTTGAAAAAAAGACTGGGTTGGAAGCCAGGATACCAGGTTCTAGTTTTGATGCTGGTGGCATGCGGCTGACTTGGGCCTCGGTTCCCTCATATATAGCACCAGGGTGTGTAGTTGCCTGGGGTCTTAACTTGGGTCTTTGGGTGTCAGAGGTCCTACGACAGCCTGAAGTTATTGACCACGTGTCATGTGACTATGTATATTGCATTTCCTAGAGGATCCCAATATTTTGTTTAGTTTTTCAGTTCTCTTTAAAAATTTATTTTCTTTATTGATTTTAGAGAGGAAGGGAGAGGGAGAAAGATAGAAACGCTGATGAGAGAGAACATTGATTGGCCGCCTCCTGCATGCCCTCCACTGGGGATCGGGCCCACAATCTGGGCATGTGCCCTGACCAGGAATCGAACTGGCGACCTCTTGGTGCATGGGTCAACGCTCAACCACTGAGCCACACTGGCCAGGCAGTTTTTAAGTTCTTAATGGAACCTCTGACCCAGGAAAGGTGAAGAACCACTGGTATTTTATAACAACAGCCCACTTAATGTGGAACATCTTTGTGCCTTCCATATACACTATCCCATTTCCTCCTCACTACAGCCCTGTAAGGTAGGTCCCATTTTCCTTCTTAAAATAGGTGATGAGTTAAGCTCAGAATAGTTAAGCCACTTGCTGGAGATCACACAGCTGATAAGTAGCAGAATAAGAATTCACCCTAATTCCCTCTAATGCTAAGGGCATGTATGTGCTTAAATTAACCCTGGTGTTTGATTACACCTTCTTAGTGTAGTGGCTTTTGTATATGGTCCCAATGTTCTTCCTCCAAATAGTCTATGAGCATGAGTTATAGGGGACTAAAATAACCCAAATAATCCCAGTGTTCACTCTCGGGGTACAGGATAGAGAAAGGTCAATAAAGCATGTTTTTGTGCTGTTGAGATAGGACCAAATTCTGTCTTAGCAAGTGGACAGTTGTCACATTAACACAGAGCATATCTCTGCCCTCTCTGCTTCTGATTTCCAGGCTCTGTCCCGGGCCCCTCCACTGTGATCTGGCCCAACTTCAGAGCCCCTTTTCCCTGTGACACTGTGTATACAAGTCCCCCTCTAATTCCCAGCCTCCTTGCTGTTCACTTTTCTGTGGATGAGATTTCTTTTCAAAGGCAGTTTGGAAAGGGAGGTAGCACCCTTTATGTAGCAGCCCCCCTTATGCACAGTCACCCCTGATATTTTTCCCTCTGGGTGGTGTAAACACAGAATCAAGAGCATTTCCCGTTCCTGTAACACTAGTAACATACTTGTTTAATTAATGGTCATTTTAGGAAGAAGAGGTGACTTTTTGGGGGTGTGTGTGTGATAAATAATGCTCTTTGAAAGATTGTGAAGTCTGGCCCTGGCCGGTTTGGCTCAGCGGTTAGAGCGTCGGCCTGCGGTACAGAAAGATTGTGAAGTCTGATTTTGAGTAAATTCCTAACACTTAGGGTAGCGTTGGATGGTGGGACGTGATGAGGTGTGTAAGAGTGGTCTCTGGGCCAAACGATGATCCTGTTTCCTCCCTGAGCTGGTTCTTCTGTCTCAAGGGCCTCATTGATGTGTCTATCCAGTAACTCCCTACAGTAACTGTTCAGAAAACGTTGCCTTCTCTTTGGCAGGGCTTTGTGGTACCTGGGTGAGTCTATGAGATGCTTCATTGATGTTCTGCCCGGATATCCGACCAGCAAGAAATTGTTCTCAGAACCTCCCGTTGTGCTGAAGAGGCTTTCGGATTTTCCTTTGAAATCACTTTAGCTGCAGGGTAATTCTCTGCAGTAAATAACATAGGAAGTTGGCACACTGACCTCCTACTTGAATGTCACGGGTTTTGCTTCTTTCATAAATAGTGATGGGTTATTTGGATTATTCCATACTCTCTCTTGGAGCCCTTGGCCATCTTAATGCTTGTAAGCATTAGATTTCGTAGATAGTTCCGCTGCCTTCCCATTGGACATTTTTTGCACTTGACACAGAAGATGGATATGTATTTTTAAAAGGCTAGTGTAGCCCTGGCCGGTTTGGCTCAGCGGTTAGGGCGTCAGCCTGCGGTCCGGAGAGACCCGGGTTCGGTTCCCGCTAGGGGCACGTACCTCGGTTGCAGTTTGTCCCCGGCCCTGGTCGGTTGTGCGGGTGGCAGCCACTCGATGTGTTCCTTTCACATCGATGTTTCTCTCTCTCTCTCTGTTCCTCTCTCTCCCTCCCACTCTACCTGAACAAAAAATGGAAAAATGTCCTCGGGTGAGGATAAAAAAAAAAAAAAGCTAGTGTAACGTTTGTTTTGATTATATTGTGTTAGTTAGGTCTTTTGTTTACAGGTTTTGGCTTCGGGCACCTTTAAAGTGTTTGTTCTTGTTTCCACCCTTGTCATTTTTAACTTCCTTGCTGCTTCCCCCAATGACTACATCTCACTGTCCCTGTAACAATTTATCCCTTGGCTACATTTGTTTCCACACCAGCTTGAAGTTTTCCCACTGTCAGTAGTTGCTTATTTGTTCCTGGTGAAACGCCTCCGTATTAGCAGGCCTTCAGGATCTCATTACTTATGATATCGGGGACTTCGAACACCCTGTGCTTATTATTCAGTGGAATATTTTGGTGATGTCAAAGGTTAAAATAGAACCTAAGAGTTGGATCTTGCCTTTTAGGAACTTACATTCCAGGGAAACAGGAGCCATGATACAAAATAAAAAGAATAAAGCACCACAAGTACGGGAAGCATGCTAGGTCAGTAAGTGCTGGCTGTCATTTGAGGTTAGTCAAGGGAGCTTCCCTTCCCCACAGAGGGCCATTTAGAGCAGCGATAAAATACAGCAACAAGCCAGTTTTGAATATTCCTCTTTGGGGGACCACCTGAATAAATTGTCAACGAAGCTTTCTTCTGCTGTGGGAATGAGCGCACCACCTCCAGGAAGGGTCTAGTTGGGATGAAGTTTGACTGTTTGGTGTAGAAAATCCCCGTAATAGTGAGTTAAACATAGAAGTGCATTGCTGGCACGTAAAGGAAGCCTCGAGGAACTGGACAGAGACCCACCACGTTCCATCTGTCTTTCTGCTCGACTGTTCTTAGTTCATTGTTGGTTTCCATAGGCAGGCCTTCTCACGGTCCCAGGTGGCATCTCCTAGCTTGTTCTTATTTTAGGAAGCAGGAAGGGGAATGCAGGAAAGACAAAAGAAGGTAGGTCTTAGTCAGTTAGCAGTTGTAAGGAGCTTTTCCAGAAACCCCACATCTGTTCTCATCTCATTGGCTAGAACCTGGAAGTCTGGGAAATGTAGTCTTTTACCTGGACCCATTACAATCCCAGATAAAATATTGGTTCTGTCCTAAGAAAGCATGGGGTTTTCTGCCGAAGAGGTCTAGATGCTTAGGAGGTGAATGTTGCTAGACCCAAGGGATGTGTTGGAACAGTATCAGAGAAAAAGGAAGGAGAGAGAGATAGGTGGCCTTGGAGGTTATGTAAATAATGAGTATGAGGAGTTGGTGAAGGAACTAAGATAGGAAGGGGAAAACTTTAAATTGCTCTAGTAAGTTAACTAAAGCAGAGATGCAGACCCATTTTAAAAAAAAAATTTCTGTTAACCAAGATTCTACTTCAAGATATTTTGGTTAAAGTGCATGGAATATCTTCAAAAGCAATAGCTTGATAAAGGTGATGATGTATATTCTGTGCCAAGTATGATAAGAAGAAAAGCAAGGAAATATATGGTTGGAGATAGAGAGTAGTGTAAAGTTGTTCTTTTAATAAGGACTTGGTGGTTTGCTGTATGAGGTTACACAGTTCCAAGGACAGAATGAAGTCATCGGGGTGTGCATGTGTGTGTGTGTGGTTCGCGTGCACCTTTGAGCACGTGCTTGTTTGAGCACCTTTGCTGGTGAGCCCAGCAGGAAGCCCGTGAATACAGGCAGAGTCATGATGCTGCTTCTCGGGGAGAAGGCCTCTCCGGTGACCTCCTTCCCTTCCTTTGCTCCCCACAGCACGTGTAGTGTTTCCCTCTGGGCCCGGTGGGGTAGAGCTCAGTGTTGCCTTCCATTATTGGAGCTCTGTGAAGTGCCTCACAGAAGGCTGTGATGGTCCTCTGGGGACAGGACCGATAAGTGATTTAACTAATGTCATTAGACAGAAGACAGCTAGCAGAACGCTTGTACCTACTTTGTTTTGAGAAGGAGAGGCCAGGCCCTGTGAGCGCAGGACTGCAGTCGTGGCTGCCGTCGGAGGGCAGAAAAGTCCGGTCTGGCATCCGAGCGCAGGCAGTGTGGCACAGAGCCAGGATGCGGTCACACTCAGTACTCCCGCAATACTTCACGGGATGCTGCGTTCCTTCCAGAATCTTCTAGTGATGCAGTTATATAAAGTAAGAACCTCTGTTCATAGCTGTGACTCTGAGACCCTGCAGAAGCCTTGGTTTGCAAAGTAAAAATTAGACTGTACTTACAAAAAGAAGTCGCTGCAGTCATTTTACAAGTGCTTTCTGAAGTGATTCATTCATGCCACACATACTTGTGGAATGCCAGGCACTGTTCTAGGTGCTGGGGATACAGTTTTGACCTGTGACAGTTCCCTGGCTGTTCTCCTAGACTACCCATGGGACAAGGAGTGGGTGAGTGGAGGCACATGTAGAACAGTAGATTCACACATGGACATGTGGGTAATGTATCAGATAGTGGCACATGAAGGAAGAAACTAAGACAAGGTAATGTACTAGAGAGGGGTGGGGGGAATGGTGGGAGGTTCCCCCAAGGAGGTGACTGGCTATGTCTTGAATGGCAAGAGGGAGGCCGCCATGCAAAGACCTTGGTCAGAGAGAACAGCAAGTGCAAAGGCCCTGCGGTGGCAATAACCTGAAATGTCCAAGAATCAGAAAGGAGGCCTGTAGGAAGTGTATGAAAGAGAGGAGAATGAGACATTTAAAGGGGCATCAGGGGGAAAAGCCTGTTTGGGGCTTGTTCACCTGATGTGGGTTAGAGATGATGGAAATGACACTGGCTTAGACCAGGATTGGGGTTTGCAGGTGAAGGTGTATGGGCAAAAGTGGATTGATCGGGAAGTGGGATGGAGGTTAGAGCAAAAATTCTATTTGACCATGTTAAAATATTTTTTTTGATCTTTACCCGAGGATATTTTTTTCCATTGATTTTTAGAGAGAGTGGAAGGGAGGGTGGGAGGAGAGAGAGAGGGAAAGAGAGAAACACTGACCAGGGCTGACCACGTTGACTTTGAGATGGTTTTGAACATCTAAGTGGCGCTTTGCAGTTGAAAGTTTGCTATGTGCTATTCAATAGACAAGCCAGAGTAGAGGTATAAATCTGGGATGCATTGGCGCTCAGTTGGAGAAAACTAAAGAGGATTTCTGGATTATGTCTCCATCAGAAAGGAGGTGGAATCAAATTATTTCAGTTCTTTTTTTTTTATCCTCACCCCGAGGACATTTTTCCATTTTTTATTCAGATAGAATGGGAAGGAGGGAGGGAGGGAGAGAGAGAAAAATTAATGTGAAAGGGACACATCGAGTGGCTGCCACCCGCACGACCCAACCAGGGCCGGGGACAAACTGCAACCAAGGTACGTGCCCTTAGTGGGAACTGAACCTGGGTGTCTCTGGACCACAGGCCGACGCTCTAACTGCTGAGCAAAACCGGCCAGGGTGCTATTTCAGTTCTTATAGGAAATTATATTTCAGTGTTTGACAAGGGAATTCATTTGGGGGTATGTTCAGCATGACAAATAAAAATGAAAGAGGTATATGTTTAGAGGAAGAAATTCAGAATCATTTAAATAACTTACCTGTAGTTATTGTAGTTCCTGTCTGTAGTTTTGCAGGCAGAAGAGAAAAAAACCTTTGCTTTCGGTAGTGAGGGCGTAACTTCTAAAAGTGCTCAGGGCCAGTGACATCTCCGACATGATGAAATGCACTGTAGTAAACATCCCATTTAGCAAAGCCCCCTAACCCATGACTTCTGCGAGTTCCCTGCCATCTGGTCCCTGGCTGGAGAGAGGAATTTTTCTTGTGTATGCGTCTCCATGGCAACGAGTTTGCAGTTGATATGGAAAGTAAGCAGTTGCCTTAGCAACGGAGTTGCTGATGTGGTGGCTTCGCTGCTTTCAGGGAATGGATGAGCTGACCAAACTAGTTTAGATGCATCGCGCAGGGCGCTGTAATGTAGGGCTGCACACGCGGGCCCTGCCAGTGTAAAATCAGCCCTGCTCTCAACGAGATCGCAGCCCCTCCCTTCTCCAGAAGGAAGGGCTCACCGAGGTAATAAATCAGACAGAAGTAGCCGCTGTCAGTTGAAATAGATCAGAAGAGGGATCTCCTCGTGGAATTTGTTTAGTTTCAGGACATATTTGGTTGCAAGGAAAAGAAAGCCACCCAAGTGGGCACGAGGAAGAGAGTGCTCGTTCCAAGCACATGACAATCAGTCCCGTGGACCAGCGGTGAGGAGGAACAGCACATCTGGGGTCCAGTGACCGGAACTGCTCCCGCTGCCCCTCTGCGGCCACACGGATGCTCACCCCTGCCTTTCTCTGGGGATCTGGTCCAGTCTCCGCTTTGCAGGCTGGCTTCCTCTGTGTGGCTCCTGATGACTGTTCCTTGCACCCTTGGCTGGCTATGGCGTGCTGGTGCCCACCCCTGGGATGTGATGGCCCCAGGGCCCATGGACATGGACCTCAACGTTTGTCATAGTTCAGACACACCAACTTTCTTCCTGGGTTAGATGTTCAGCCATGGCCAAACTAGGGCCAGAGTCCCCAGGATAAAGATAGCTCTTAGGACTGTCCCTCCCCTGGGCTGGGGCTTGGGCTTCAAACATGCCCGCACTGAAATGTTTCCTGGAAAGCCGGTGGTCTTTCAGAAACATTGTCCTAAGAAAAATAAAACTAGTGAGGAACTTCTGCGTGTTTTGTACTTTCTGCTCCCTTTTGTGTCCCCTTGGGACAGCTCTCACCAGTGACAGAGAGGAGCACGCCAGAGACCTCTGGGGCTGCTCTGGGCCTCTTCCTGCTGCTTCACGTCTTCTGCGATGACTTCATCTGTCTTGCATTTTGTCTCCATAGATTTGGGGCTGGTGGTTCCCAAACTAGCAGAGTTTTTCTTGGGTGGCTACTTCTTCCTGCCAGCTGCCCTCAAATTTCCAGTAATCACAGGGTTGAGTGATTACCAGAAGTTATGAACTCTAGCCCCCTGTTTTAGACAGGAATAAATGCCAGTTATCCAATACAAGTTGTCCTGGTTTTCAAGATCAAGAGATTGGGTAATGGTTCTTGTTAACCACTGTGTACCAGCCTGGGTTGTTGCATCGAGATTTTCAACATGGGGAAAAATGTCATTACTCTGTGCTGGGAACTGGAGATACAAAGAGATTACAAAACTCAGTTGGAGGAGTCTGGGCAAAGATGACGAGACCAGGAAGGTTAATAGTGGCGTTTGCCAGTTGTCAGGGGATTGGCCCGTGGTCAGATTACATGGTTTGGCACTGCAAAGGAGAAGACCCTTGAAAGTTAGCAAAGCCAAATTGGGAACCCTGGAGAGGAGGCAGACTTTCATTGGCTGGATCCTTGAGGATGGCCAGGATGGGGCTGGTGACAGGAGAGGAGGTCACCTGAGTCATCAGGGTTAGCTTGGTCACGGGGGGAGATGTATATGAGGGCAGACTGAGTGTGAAAAGGGGAACTGACATTTCACAGGGCTTGTTGGGGCTGTTTAGAATTGTGTGAGGCATTTGAATCCAACATGTAAAGCAGATAGTATGTTTTTTTTTTTGCAGGTGGGGAAACTGAGGCTCAGAGAAATTCAGTGGCTTGTCAGGGTGACACAGCCAGATGTTGAATCAAGATCCAAAACTTCTTTGTTTTCTTTTACCCAGTGGGTTGAAACAGAGGATTCCTAAGGGAGAGAGAGGGAAATTGATTTGGGAAGTTAATTGTTTTTATTTAATGGATCCTGTTTTCACTGATCATTGCTTTTATTTGTTGGTTATCAGTACTTCCTGTGAATGTTTTGACCATTCTAGAATTCATAGGAATGGTATGAGTGACTTGCCCCCTCCGCTCTGCCCTGTGGATTTTGTTCATTTATGAAATAAATTAAAAAAAAAATGTTCACTCAAGGATATTTCTCCATTTATCTTCAGATAAAGTGGAAGGGAGGGAGGGAGAGAGAAAGAGAAACATCAATGTGAGAGGGACACATGGATTGGCTACCTCCCACACGACCCCGACCAGGGCCGGGGACCAAACTGCAACCTAGGTGTGTGCCCTTGACCGGAATCAAACCCAAGACTTGTTGGTCCTCGGGCTGATGCTCTAACCGCTGAGCCAAACCAGCCGGGGTGGATTTTGCGCAATTTTTTGGTGCTGGGTAGATTTTTCCCTCTTCCTGTTTCAGATGGTGACATCTCTTCCCCTTTGGCATTGTAGGTAAACACAATACTGTTTACTTCTTTGGCTGCGTAGGAAACAGGGTCACACAGGTGATTTCATTTATTCCTTTGTTATTCAGCCACACTGAGGTCTCGGAATGTGGAGGGTGTCGTGCTGGGTGCTGTCCTTGAGGAGCACTCTGGTCGTCCCTGATGCTTCCCTCTTCTTCAGCCGGGAGCCAGTCCTGTACACAGGTCCCTGGTTCTGTCTCCTACATGACTCTGGGCTGTCCCTTCCTCTCCAACCCTGCTGCGTCGGTCTTCACTGTTCGCTGAGCGGTGCAGGGGCCCCCTCACCCCTGTCCTCCCTCCACTCGACGGTCTCCCCTCAACTCTAACACAGTGCTGCCCTGTTTGGTCACAGCCATTCGGTGGCTCCTTCTCCCGGAAAGGTTTGTGTGAAAGAGGGGCTCTGACCACCAGCTTCAGAATGCTGGTTAGACATGCAGATTCCTGGGCCTTGGCCCAGCCTCACTGACTAAGGGTTTCTGGTAGCGCCACCTGGGAATCTGCATTTAAGCATGTCCTCCAGTGATTCTTCTTTATGGTGAAATTTGAGAAGCAAGGTAATGCCTGCCGTTCTTTTTTTTAAAAAAATTAATTAATTAATTAATTTTTGTTACAGATGTTTCTCCTTTTCCCCCCACTGATACCTCCCTCTTCCACCCTCCGCGCCCTGTCCCCAGCTCTGTTGTCCATGTCCATTGTTCATGCATACATGCATATATAAGTTCTGTGGTTTATCACTCTCCCCCCCACCCCCTCTTCTGGGGATTGTCAGTCTGTACCCCACTTCCACGTCTCTGGGACTGCCCCGTTCCTCAGACTGTTATGTTCATTATATTCCACAAATAAGTGAGATCATGTGATATTTGTCTTTCTCTGCTTGGCTTGTTTCACTTAGGATAATACTCTCCAGGTCCCTCCATGTCATCTCAAAGGATAAGAGATCTTTCTTACAGCTGCATAGTACTCCATTGTGTATATGTACCACCGCTTTTTTATCCATTCGTCTACTAATGGACACTTGGGCTGTTTCCAGATCTTAGCTATTGTAAATAGTGCTGCTATGAACATGGGGGTACATATATTCTTTCTGATTGGTGTTTCAGGCTTCTTAGGATATATTCCTAGAAGTGGGATCACTGGGTCAAATGGAAGTTCAATTTTTAATTTTTTGAGGTAACACCATAGTGTTTTCCATAGTGGCTGCACCAGTCTGCATTCCCACCAGCAGTGCACTAGAGTCCCCTTTTCTCCGCACCCTCGCCAACACTTGTTTGATGATTTGTTGATGGCGGCCATTCTGACAGGTGTGAGGTGATACCTTATTGTTGTTTTAATTTGCATCTCTCTGATGATTAGTGATGTTGAGCATTTCTTCATATGTCTCTTGGCCATTTGTATGTCCTTCTTTGGAGAGGTGCCTGTTTAATTCCTCTGTCCATTTTTTAATTGGGTTCTTTGTCTTCCTTTTGTTGAGCTGTATGAGCACTCTATATACATTGGAAATTAACTAACTCCTTATCTGATGTATCATTGGCCATTATGCTCTCCCATAGAGTCGGTTGCCTTTCCATTTTGTTGGTTGTTTCTTTTGCTGTGCAGAAGCTTTTGAGTTTGATGTATTCATTTTGTTCTTTGTTTCTGTTGCCTTAGGTGATGTATCAGTGAAAATTCTGCTGCGTATGATGTCTGAAATTTTGTTGCCTACATTTTCTTCTCAGATTTTTATGGATTCATGAGTCACATTTAAGTCTTTTATCCATTTTGAGTTTATTCTTGTATATGGTGTAAGTTGATGGTCTAGTTTCATTTTTTTGCATGTAGCTGTTCAATTTTCCCAACACCATTTATTAAAGAGGCTGTCTTTACTCCACTGTATGCTCTTGCCTCCTTTGTCAAATATTAATTGAGCATATTGCCTTGGGTCCATTTCTGGGTTCTCTATTCTGTTCCCTTGATCTATCTGCCTGTTCTTGTGCCAGTACCAGGCCGTTTTGATTACCGTGGCTTTGTAGTATAAGCCTGCTGCTCTTAGCTGTTTCGTTATGGGAGGTTTCAGTGCTGGAGCACAGTGGACTGTCATGGATAGTGGAACATCATGGGAGTCCACATCAACACGTCTTCTTTCATTCTGTCTCCGCATGCCCCTTGTCACCCCCTTTGCTGGATTATTTTAAAGTAAATCCCAGGCATTGTACCATTGTATCTACAGATATTTTAGAATGTACCTCTAATACATAAGAACACACACGTGCGCACACACACACACACACACAACCACAAAACCTAAAAAATTCACCACAATTCTTTACCATCACTCAAAATCTAGTCTGTCTGAGAATGTGTCTGATTGTCTGCTACAAAGAAACCTAGCAGTGGTTTGTTCAAATGAGAATCCACAGAAGGTCCACGTTCGATGGATGTGTCTCTGAAATCTCTTTTCGATCTAGGCTCCTTCCCCTTCCTTTTCTCCCTGACCATGTGGAGGAAGCCGTCTTCCATTCCCCTCTCTTCTCCTGGCATCATGCTGATGCTCCGGGCCTGCCCTCGGCCCGGACTTCCGGTTCTGCAGGAGGCTGTGTGCTCTGGTACCACCTGCCACCTGCTGCTCCTCCTCTGCTCCGGACGCTGCATTGTCAACTCACAAGACCCAGCGGACCTGGACCTCTGCAAACCTTCCCGCAAACATCCCTTCCCATTTTAGATTTTGTTCCCAAACACTTTGTCCGTTATTTTGTAACACTTATTTTGTAGTGTAATTACCCTGGTACTGTTGGTCCTTGCCAGCACCTCTCTCCACTCATCTCCCCATCCTGAGATCGAGGGCAGGGACTCACCTTGTCCATTTTTGCGTCCAGCATGTTGCCCGGCATTTATTAGAGAATGGATAAGCCGTAAGCCACCAATTCAAGTCTTTTACAATAAACTTAGGTTCAGCTTTCTGGGGAACACTTGAGTATTTCCTGTTAATAAGGTTTGCGTGTCCTGTATGTGTAGCTTTCTCTTATTAGGATGAACACAGGTCTCTAATTTTTTTCAGTCTGCTGTAATCCTGTGGGCTTGTCCAGGTACCTGCCTCTGTCTACCTCTGCTGGCCAACAGCTGCCTTCCTTTGTTGCCGTCACTACCACCCTCTTGTCAAGAATGTACAAAAGGAAGAGAGAAAAGTCCAAGTCTTAGTGCCCAGTGTGCTGACCGAAGAATGTTTTACAGTTGCTGGGGGAAAAGGTGGTTTAAGGGGTCAGCAGGAGAGTTGACCCCTGCCCAGTGCACTCGACTTCATCGTAGGTAACACCCAGTGGTCTGTCACATTGTTAGAGTGAACTGAGCACAGTAGATGTTTATTTGTGGAGCTCTCTTTACCGGGACCCTGGAAGATGCTGCGGCTTTATTGATGAAGTCTGGAGGTCCAGACAGTGCACGTGGCTTCCTCAAACCCGTCTCTCTGGGCACAGAGCACAGCTCTGCTGCCTCTTGGTCTGGTGCTCCTCTCTCTGTACCTCTCAGTGCTTATTCCTCAAAGTCTCTGATTGACCAGAAACAGACATGAACTGCGGCTATTTGCATGGGATCTAGTTTCCATCATGTGTCTGATTTTGAGTCACTGAATGTGCTACTTTTTTCTTTCTATTTTTGTGGGAGATAGAGAGGGAGGAAGAGAAAGAGAGAAACATCGATGTGAGAGAGACGCATCGAGTGGTTGCCATCCACATGGCCTCAACCGAGGCCGGGGACAAACTGCCCTTAGCAGAAACTGAACCCGGTCTCTCCGGACCACAGGCTGACGCTGTAACCGCTGAGCCAAACCAGCCAGGGCTGTACTACATTTTTTATAAGCGATGTATCATTTCTGTTTGTGACCTTTGAAAACATGCTCAAATCAATCACATTTTTGTTTTATTAATTACTCGGAATGTTCTTGAATTTTAGTCTTTGAGTGAGTTGGTGGACACAATGTTGCGTTACCTGATAATTAGTATCACTTCTTCCTGGTGAGCAGAGGACCCAGTTCTGCGTGTTGAAATGGGTGTATCGTGCCTAGAGAACGCACATTGCCCAGAAGTAGTGACAAGGGTAATCGGAGGACTGTTGGAAGCCTTTTTACTTAAGTGTCTGTCTTGATTACGTCTACATTCGTTATCTCTGGTTCTTGGACTTATTTTAAAGGTTTTCTCCCTATCCTTAAATTGAGGGGTGTTGTTTCTCTGACATAATATTACTACGTAATAAAGTGATGATACCACTCCTGTGCAGTGTCTGAAACTTTCTCAGAACTCATTGACTCGCCCAGCAGATGTTGATTTCATGCTTGTAAACAGACTTTGTGCTAGGCATCAGGAAAGCAAGGGTGATTCCAGTCTAGTGGGAGACAGGTAATTATAAAGAAATACATATGCAACATGACTCAGAACATCTGTATAAGGTGCTACGGGAGGGTGGAGGAAGGGTAATTGAACTGACTCTTGATTATTTTATGAGTTGAATGGCAAGGTATCTGTTGCACAGAGAGGGTTAGCAGGGGGAAAACTTGGGTGGTGCACAGCATGCTGAAGTTGACGTTAGAGGATCTGGGTGATATAGCTAACCTGGTCACAACCAGCTCTGTGACCTTGGGCAAGTTCCTGCATCTTGGGCCTTAGGTTTCTTCATTCAGTTCAATCAGCTTTCTCGTGTGGACCCATTGTGTTAATCCACTGAGTTTATTCAGTAGTTAATCCGTGAGCTGCGTGAGCCTGGATTCACGGTTCCCAAACTACTGGCCACGGAGGACTCTTACGCTCCTCCTCTTCATGCTTGTGTCCGACACGTAGGATGACCACCAGGCACAGGTTCTGATCAGCATCAGGTAACCGGTGTGCGGAGAACATTTCTGCCCGAAGCACAGGACCTGGATGTGGTCCCTTCCACAGCAGTGTGATTTCCGAAGGCCTTGGGCCGGTGTGGGAACGAACCCCATCCTCTTGGTGCTATTTCTGTGCCAGACCCTTTCTGCTTGGGAACAACAGGATGGCGTCGGGTGATCCGCAAGCCCTGTCCCTTGCCATGATTAAAACTATGAAGTCACATAGGTAGGGACTGGGCCTGCGTGGGATCTTGTCTCCTGGGGGCCCCCTGGGTCTCTCGTTCTCACCTGTGTCTTAAAGTCAGCCGTTGGGACCCAGCTCTTCCGAACACTCCCTCAGTGCTCCCGGGGCCCCAGGATTAGAGAACAGCAGCCCCGTGTATCCTGTCCCTGCAGACATGGGATCGCAGGTGTGCGTGTGGCTGAGCGGGCACCCTTGGCACATGCGCACCTGGCCGGATCTCTTGGGCAAGGCATGTCCGCGTTGGCTGTTGGTTTCGTCCGCTCTGCAGATTTGCCTGGACGATGTTGTTCCTTTACCAGGAAGTGTGTAATAAACTCCCAACGAAGTGGGGGCTCTGGCAGCTCGTGTGATCCTCATCACTCCTCCCCAAGTTCCTACTCGGACAAGTCCCCCGTCTGGGCTCTGTCACTGCCTCTCGGACTAGCCTGCCATCTGTGCAGACCTGATTTATCGCCAGGTGGTTATTTTCTTAGCAGTGGTTGAGGTTTATGAACTATAACCCTGTTTGGTCTGTCTTTTCTCTGTGTGAAATATTGGTTTACATACTTTGCACCACTTGTTTACCCCGACGCTGAGGTGCGCGGTTAGGTGGGGCGTTCCCGCCCGTTGACACCTGGCCAAGGCCCTTCAGAGACCGTCAGGAAGGTGTTCAGCAGGGGCGTTGATTCACACAGCTGCTGTGGGGCTTCTCACGGTGCCCTGTGCTTGCTGTCTAAGCACGCACTGTGGGTTGAATTGTCTCTCAAAAAGATAGGTTGACGCCCCAACCCTGGCTACCTGTGAATGTGACTTTATTTGGAAATAGGGTCTTTGTAGATAGAATCAAGGTAAGATGAAGGTGTACTGGATTCTGGTGAGCTTAAATCCAGTGCAACAGGTGTCTTCACAAGAAGACACACACACACAGGGAAGAATGCCGCGTGAAGACGGAGGCAGGGGTTCGAGGGACGGGTCAACGGGCCAGGAGGCTCGCGGGTTACCAGCAGCCCAGCGCCGGGGGAGAGGCTGGAAGGCCTTCCCTGTCAGAGCGTCCAGAGGGAGCCAACTCTGCGGACATCTGGATTTTGGTCTTCAAGCCACAACTGTGAGAGAATCAATGTCTGTTGTTTTATGACCCCCAGTTTTGGGCACATTTTTACAGCCACCCTAGGACACTGTTACAGCCACAGAAAAACGTAGCGATGAGTTTCTGTCACTGCCAAAGACTTTAGGATAAAGTCCGACCGGTAGTCCTTATGATATGCAGGGGGACCAGGTCCTTCCACAGAGGAGGGCCCAAGGCCTGGGCGGGTGCTGTGACCGTGGCCCGGGCTGGTGATGCACCAGGACCCGGAACCCACGTCTCCCCAGGTTAGAATTTCCCCACTCCTGACACCGCCTGCTCTGGTCCATGTGAACCTGACCCAGTTAGGGGCAAAGGGCTAGTTTTCCTCTGCAGTTTTTGATGGCGAATGAGACCACGGATCTTGGCGACAAGTGGGGAGACAGTATGGGTTCTGGTTGTATATTTGCTACACAAACTGCAAGCAGAGAGCGCAGTAGCACAGACCAGTGGGGGCTCATTATTCGGGGACCATAGCTTGCTTGTCACGCACTTGAACGTCCTTTATCGGAAAGGCTGTGTAATAAGTTTCAGGGTGCTCTTTCCTTCCTTTCTCTCCCACCCCTCTTTCCTCTAAAGCAGCGGTTCTAACCTTCCTAATGCGCGGCCCTTTAAAACAGTTCCTCCTGTTGTGGTGACCCCCAACCATAAAATTATTCGTTACTGTTTCATAACTATAATTTTGCTACTGTTATGAATCGCCATAGAAAGTAAGTGTTTTCTGATGGTCTTAGGTGACCCCTGTGAAAGGGTCATTCGACCACCAAAGAGGTCGCGACCCGCAGGTTGAGAAGAGCTGTTCTATAGGTTTCTCTTAGGAGAAGGTGGTGCGGGTGATGGTGCAGGAGGAAGGCCTAGCTTCTTAGATTTTTATGAAAACCCAAAAAGGTGCCCTCCTGCTTTGAACTCATGACTCATCTCACCCTCTCAAAACCCAGCGTGTTCTTCAGAAGGTGCCCTTCCGTAGAGCATTTTCTTGGCTTACCGCCTTCTGCGTAGACTTGGGGGTATTCACGGGCCTGGCCCAGCCCTCTCCCGTCCTTCCCCATCCGCGGCTGTGTCGTCCCCGGCCTCTGTCCCAGGGGCACACTCGCCATCCGTACCCACAGCGGGGTCTTAGGTGCGCTGCACTGTAGGTGGTTCTTGCCGCGTAGAGACCAGCTGGAATGGTGCGGCCAGGTGCCACACCTGCCCGGCTTTGCTGCTCCGAGCTGATCTCAACCGTGGCTCTTGTCTGGAGGAAAGTGTGCTTAAGCAGAAAATCTTTTGGATTGAAACCTGAAATCATGAGCACAACCGAGTGCTCAAGTCAGGGGCTGGCGGGATCCCTTTAGCATCATTAATGTGTCGGCAGTTCTGTTCCCAGTGACTCCGTGTTTCCGTGACCTCGGTTTTACTAAACATCTGAGGGCACTCTTGTCAAGTATCTTCAATTTGCCCAGAGTAACAACCTTTTATGTCTGAGCAGCAGCCGTGCCCTTTCACTGCGCTGCTTTTCGAGGAGGAGGACCTGCCGGCCGCCTTTGAAAGCCGAGGTCAGTCTGGGCTGGCGCTGGGCGGTCAGGCTGCTCCCTGGGTTCAAGGTGATTTCTCTGCCCCAAAGTTCTCACCCTCCTTAATTGGCCCCAGGAGACCAAACACAGATCCCTGTGTGCCAGCCCTCTGGACGGTGCTGGGTGGATCTGCTGTTCACGCAGTAACCAGAAGGAACTTTCTGGAGATACTGACACTGACACTGTCATCTGACCCATTCTGAAGCTTTGAGCTTCTTATTCTGTCGTAAAAAGTGATAAGGGGAGGGACTCTTGAGAGAAACTGGACTAAATGTCAGTCTGGGCTGTGCCTTTGAGATGGTCATCCCTCCCAGCTGCATGGACTTCGGTGACAATGCCACTTAGCACCCGGGGATGGCGGGGATTTTGGAGTGTTTCTGGAGATTTGGGTCGGACGGTGGATTCAATTACTTTGGAGCTTCCTTACGTCATTTTTATTTTCTTTAATACCTTGTATATTATTTTGCTAGGCTTTCCTCCCCCCCCAGAATAAAGGCACATTCAATAATAAGGGTTTTCTAGTATCCAGTACAAAATGATAGTGTTGTCAGTTTGAAGAAAAAGCACATTGTCTGCTCTGTGGGTTGGGATTTCCTCTTTTTAAAAAAAAGCGGCTTAGAGAAAATCCCTGAACATAGTCTCCTGATTGAAAAATATATTAGTGGATTTCACGGCTTTATCATTTTCTTAAAGTAATGTGTTTTTTTTTGGTCACTTAAAAACATTTTGTATATATAATTAGTATTATTATTAGTTTTGCTATTGAAACATATGGCTGAAAACATTCCCAGTGCAAACTTTATTATGGTTTACAAAACTAAAAAAAGCCTTTGTTTCATAAAATTGCATCGTTGGAAAGAACATTATTATTTCTCAGGTCCAACCCTGCGGCTTGGGCCAAAGGGCAGGAGCCCCCTGTGTAGCAGTGACCAGCCTGGGTCATTTCTGTGAGACCTCGGTGGTGGGCTTGCCGATGGCACGAGCTGACGCCTGCAGACCCCCCTCTGAATGCCCAATTTAGCTTCCTGCGCAGCGTCAGCAGGGGAATGCTTCTGGCCGTCCCACCGGCTCGCCAGGCAACACCTCAGTTTCAACAGCATTTCAACTTTGCCTTTATGGCGTGCGTGTGGGTTATGCGTGCGTGTGGGTGTGTGCGTGTGTGTAATCATTTGGATTGTTTGTATACTTTGCCCTTGTTTGATAAAATTCAAAATTGAAAAGGTTAATAATGAGAGTGATGAAGAGCGTAATTCTCCTAAACACGTCCATTGAGAAGGAGCTGGGAATCGTGTGGCGTGACTCCCGGCCTGACTGGGTAAACCGTGGGAGTCCTGGGCCCCGACGGGAACGAAGGAAATGAAGGGATTGTGGGATCAGAAAGGTTAGATCTGTATGGGGATTTCAGAATCGTCTTTTCTTGTTTTGTTTTGTTTTTTATTTCAAGCACCCCGAGAAGGAACACACCTGATGCTTGGGAGGTGTATATTGTAACACAGACGTCTTTTTTTGCTTTTTACTTACAAACCCATTTTCCGGAAGGCATCACAGATGGGGAAGGTTGTTATGGGAACCCAGCAGATCTGTGAGTTCCCCTTCGGCCGCAGTCCTTTCTGGAGCTCTCCCCATAAATGTTTCCTTTTCGTGACAGCAAGATGTCGGTGAGGTCAGCCCCAGGCACCCGGTTCCCCTCCCCAGGGCCTCGGATGTCCAGTTTCCCCGGGGGTTCTCTTTCTGGACCACCTGACTTTGGACGCTTCCATTTCCCGGCTGCCTCTGTGGGCATCACAGCGCGGTCCCGGGCCAGCACGCTGCGACCCGGCCGAGCCACCCGGGAAGCCCTGCTCCTGATGTCTGGAGTCCATTCCGCTTCATCATTCCCCCTCCGAGACTTGGCCGTAACCTCGTGGGCTTCTCAGCGGTGATGATCCTGCTTCTCACTCAATCTGGCACCTTCTCATCTGTCAGCTTCCGGCTTCAGTCACACCTCCGTGGACAGGTCTTCTGTAGGCCCTCCTGCTGGGCCGTCAGGACTTTCCTCCTGGAAAAGTAGCCCTAGGTATATCTACACATTTATTTGTTACTTGTTTATCACCTGTTTCCTCCAAATGGAGGACAATCCCGTGCACAGGAAGCCCCTGTGCAAAGTTCTGCTGATTGAGAGAGCGGCACCCCCCTTCCCTGAACTTGGCACTTGCCTTTGGTTCCTTCTGTCCGTGGTCATCAGCCTACTGAGAACTCAGAGCAGAGCCCAGCACTTGGCCCTCAAGCCCTCACCCGACAGGTTCCAGGCCTTGCCCGAGGCCCCACCCCCGATCCTTGCGTTGCAGGTGCAGCTTTTCCTGTCTCCAGGTCTGTCCCCTGGAGCCCAGGTGTTGGCACCGCTGTAGCCTCTACTCAGATGCCCTCCTTGGTTGCTGCCGCCCATGGAAGTAAGGTCTCATCTCTTCCCTGACTTTCTGGACCCTTCAGAGTCTCCACCCATTTAATTCTTTATTTTATCTTGCTTCTCCACACACGCCCAGCTCTGGAGACAGGCAGGTCCTTGTCTGTTCTACAAAACCCACCAGGCATGGTCCGTGCTGTCTTCACCGCGACTCCTCTTCCGTCTCCCCTCTGTCTACCCCAGCCCAGTTCTTTCCTAAGGACTCGGTTTTAAAGCCCATGTCCTTCGTGGAGTCTAGTCCCCTCTCTCCGGCTCTTGGCATTTCTGTCTGTGGAGTTGGCAGTGCACTTTGTCGCGAAGTCTGCCGTCTCATGGAATACAGAGCCATGCAGGTGGTTTGCAGGAGCATGGAGGTTGGGAGCAGAGAGACGTAGGTGTGACTTTTTGTTTCACCATTTGCCAGCTGTGTGTCCTTCAGCAAGTTAATTGCTGTTAATGAGCTTCACGTTCTCATCTGTGATGTGAGAGTAATAATGACTTTCTCACATGGATATTGAAGGTCTAAATGATACGATGATGGCACAACTCCTGGAATATAGTGGATGCTCAGTGATATTATACCGATGATCGTATTCCCTGTGTTGGTGCGGTAGTCTATGAGTTGTGTCCCCCTAAAACTTGTATGTTGGAGTCCTAACCCCAGTGTGATAGTATTTGGAGATAAAGCTTTTTTAGGTTAAATGAGGTCACAAGGGTGTGGTTCTCACAAGTAAGATGGGTGGCTTTATAAGAAGAGGAGGAGGCTGTTCTCTCTGTCTTCACACTCGCACACCCAGGGAAGGTTGTGTGAGGATGCAGCGAGGTGCATCTGAAAGTCAGGAAGAGAGGCCTCACCAGGAACTGAGTCAGACAGCATTCTGATCTTGGACTTGTGAGAAGTACCTTTACGTTGTTTAAAGCAACCCGGGTGATGGTATTTTGTGAAAACAGCTTGAGCTGACTAGTACAGTGGCTTTCCCTCTAATTAGAGAACGATTTGTTGAGCTGGCATTAATTGAGCACTTATTATACATCAGACAGTTTCTGGTTTAACCTTGCACGTCTAAGCTCTTAGTTCTCATACCTGACTACGGAGATTGGTTAAGTAGCTTGCTGAGGGTCCCCTAGCCTACTCGTGCCAGCCTGAGACTGGTTGCTGCATGTGTGGCCTTCGTGAGGTGGCGCCTCCTGGAGGTGTGCCGTGCACGCCTCTACGTGATGGGAGGCTGTGTCCCTGCTCCAGGTGACGATTCCTTGATGTCAGGGCCAGTGCCTTATATTTGACCTCCAGTGGCACTTAAAGTGCTAAGTGCACAGGAAGCAATTAAAGAATAATTTTCATCTCTGGCCAGTTTGGCTCAGCGGTTGGAGTGTCAGCCTGCAGACCAGAGAGTCCTGGGTTCGGTTCCCACTAGGGGCACGTACCAAAAAATAATAATAATAATAATTTTAGGTTGGCTCATTTTCCCCAAACAGATCTCCTACTTCTGGGCAAAGAGTGAACTTTTCCACCCATCCCATGTCCCCAGTGTGTGTCCCCTGAGCCGTCCGCTGTGGGCGAGGGCATTTGCGTGCTAAGGTGGAGAGTCCACCCATGACCGTGCTGAGTGAGGAGGGGAGAGGCGTGGGCGGGGTCAGGTCTTCAGTGGTTGGATAGTGAACCTTCAGTTCTTTTACCCTGTGAGTAAAGGTGAGAGTGTTTGTGGGAATGGCCCTCCCAGATGTGACTTTGCACATCAGCTGTATAAGTGGTTCTTGTCTTGGTTTCTTCCCCCTCTGCATAAGCTAAATTTAAGAGACCATCAGCAACATTAACTGGCCCTTTTTTTTTCCTTCACCTTTATTATTCAGAAATAAATTTGCTTCATTCCTCAGGACCCAGATGGCTTTGCTAGTAATTAATTAATTCCTTTCTTCTCAAAAGTTGATGGGTTTGGGCTTCAGCAAAGATTAGCCATGTGAAGTCTGACTTGGGCTTGGAGTGTTGGGGTTATAGCTTGTAGACTTGCCAGGACACATATACCTTGGCATATATGCCTCATCAGCATGTTTATCATTTATACCCCACTTCCTTTTAATAAGGATTATATAAGACATATGGCATGATACAATGAGGCTATTAAAGTAAAAATAATCGAATAGAGCCAAACCCTGTAGAGAGAAGGGGAAAGCCAATATTTAAATTCTTAGGCGGATATATTTGCTGTGGTTGAGTGTCCTGGCAGCCAGGGCGAAAATGGAAACTGAGCAGGTTATATAATTCTGCTTCTCTGGTAAAGTGCCAATTCTGGAGAGAGTCCTAATTCTCAGGTGCTAGTTTCTAAAAAGACCTTGCGGAGCTCCTTTTCCAAGGGATACAAAACCACGTAATTTACAAAAAGTACAGGAACCCTGGCTGTAGTGTAAGAAGTAATCAAGGCTTTTGCTTCTGCTGTTACGTTGTTATGGCCCTATCTTCTTTGCCCCTGCATAACTCCTGTTCATCCTTTAGACTTTGACAGGGATCACCTCCTCCAAGAAGTCTTCCATGATGCTCTCTGTCCAGGCTGGGCCGAGTCCCTCTTCTCAGTGGAACCACAATACTGTGGGCCTGTCTTTATTTTTCCACCTCCATACTGCTTTTATGTTCTCTTACAACTAGACCAGCCGTTCCTAGGACTCATTCCTGGTATTGTGGCAGGTGTATGGCTGTTGTTTATTAAAGGAAGGAAGTTTATGTATCTAGGTTAGAAAAACACTTTTCAAAGTAGATGAAACCAATTTCTGGCATGCAAGTCATCAGCTAATACTTAGTGTCTGCTCCTAGTAAGTAGCTTGTCTGTGACACAGAAAGTTGTACCTGTCATTGTAGCTTTTAGAAGTGCTGGTTGTCAGGCGTGGATCAGGAGACCTGGAGTCTTATTCTCCCCCCAAGGAGAGGTGTGACTTGAATATTTCACGGGCTGGGTTTCCGCATCTGTAAAGTGAGCATGTTGAATTGGGTCAGATATGTGGAATCCACCGCATCCTTCCTTCTCCTCCCAGGGTGGGGAGCCCTCATGGGCCCCAGCTGTCCCCTGTGTGCAGGGCCAGCTCCTCCTCTGAGCATCATTCCCAGGAGCCACTGTCAAACCATTTGGGTTGGTATCAGAGAAGAAACCTATTTAACTTCCGCAGTCAGCTTTGAAGCTCTCTTTTAGTTCTAATGATTCTCAAAAAGTCACTGATTTTCTTCTGTCATCACTGTAACGGGCTCAAGAGTGCACCCCCAGAATCCACGCCTGGAACCTCAGAATGTGACTTCACTTGGATGGAAGTTCTTCGCAGATGTGTGTGGTTGAGATGAAGTCTTGTTGGGTTAGGGTGGGCCCTGAATCAAATGACTGCTGTCCCTGTGAGAAGAGAGGACAGACGGCAGGAGGAGGCTCACTGATGATGGAGGCGGAGGTTGGGGCGTTGCAGCTGCAAGCCAAGGGGAGGGCGCAGGGAAGGGGGCCCCCCAGAGCCCGCAGAGGCACGTGGTTCTGCTGGCTCCCCGATGTCAGACTTCTGGCCTGGGCGAGAGGACGTGTCTCCTGTGTGACCCTCCAGGCTCGTGGTCGTTTGTTACGGTGGCTCTGTGTAAAAGTCGTCCTCTGTGCTGACTCTCAGGGCTCGTATGTCCCCCTCACCTCTGTCTGGAGAAGGCGGGCGCATTGGGAGGTTTCTTTCGTTTGTTGTGTGTGGTGGAGAGAACCAGACATTTCTCTGCCTGTTCATAAAAATTTAGACCTTGGTAAAAGCCCCATTTCCCAATTAATAGATGAAAGCATATGAATTACTTTATATTTTTGTGGGACATATGTTCAGTTCAGACTCCCCGAGGTCTTATTCAAATGATCGAAAACCTGGGCTCTGCAGTGTAATTCACAGATGGTACTGGCTGTCGCCAAAAATGTAAAAGACGAGGGAAAAACAAACCCTCGTGTTCAAAACACAGAACTACTCGAGTGCTCTGAGCAGCAGGGTGTCGCGGGAACGGCGTTGGGCTGGGCCTGCCCCCCACTGCTCCCGAGTTGGACCCCTCCTAGGCGGGGGAGACATCACTGTCCTTTTACTTGTCTTGTTCGGTGTGACCTGCAAACGTTTGCTCACGTTTTCCCTGCCTTGGACACTACCCTGTCCTCCTCCTCTTCTTGTTGTTGTTAATCCTCACTCGAGGATATTTTCCATGAATTTTTAGATAGAGTGGAAGGGAGGGAGGGGGAGAGGGAAAAACAAAAAAACTTTGATTCGAGAGAGACACATCTATTGGTTGCCTCCTGCTTGACCCCGACTGGGGCCGGGGATCGAACCTGCAACCCAGACACATGCCCTTGGGAATTGAGCCCAAGACCCTTCGGTCCATGGACTGATGCTCTGGCCGCTGAGCCACACTGGCCAGGGTTGATACCATTCTTTCTTTATCAAGTGTTTCCCTATATTAGTGATCTCAGAACCCTACCAAGTGGGTGATTATCGTCCCATTTAAAAGACCAGGAAGCTGAGGCCTGGAAAGACAGTTAGGTAACCTGTCACAGGTCATACAGCCAGTGAGCAGCAGAGCAGGATCTGAACTGAGATCCACCCCTGAAGTCCACGTCCTCCCGCCACCTCAGGGCATCGGGGAGGGGGAGGGACAGTGTCCTGAGCAAACTCAAGATGGATGTTGGCCAGTTTGGAGAGGAAGCTGGTGGAATAGGAGAACATGAGGGCCCAGGGAAGGGGATGGCATGGGGTAAGGTCTGAAAGCTAGGAGGGGGCTGTGCCGGGAGGGCTTGGCTCTCCGGCCTGGAAGGGAGGGCGTTTTCTGTCTTCATGGGGCTGTCGAAGGCTTGGAGCACGAGGGGAGTTGCACCTGGCAGCAGGACGCAGCGGGGTGGATTGGAGTCCAGGAGGGCCCGAGGAGTTGGCCGAGGTTCTGAGGGCTGGGGCGCGGCTGGCATTGTAGGAGAGGCCCGGGTGATGTCAGACCTGCCTTCCCGGAGGTGGAGTCCCCAGGCTGGATGACAGTGGGGGCCACGGGTGGGCAGGCAAGGAAGGAGACAGTGAGTCGTCTTTCAGAGAGAGTGGTGACATCAAGCTCCGTGACAAGCAACAGGATGGGAGGGTGGGCTTGGGCGGCCGTGGGAGAAGACGATGGATTCTGGTCTGGCCGTGGTGGACTCCAGGCACTGACGGGCCATCTGGGAGGATGACCAGTAGGCGGCCAGATGGGCTGCATATGGGTCAGGCAGAGCTCTGGAGATAGTTGAGAGGATCAAGCAAAGGGCCTGGGGTCAGCTTTACCTTCACTTATATAAATGTCGCGAAGCCCTTCCTGGACTGTGGGCACTAGACTTGGCAGAGGCTCTGCAGGGCCGGATGTCTGGGGGTGGGGTTAGTTGGGGCAGTTTGTTATGATCATGCCACCTGATGTCGTGGGGAGGCTGTTTATAAAATTAAGAACAGCCTTGGCCGGTTTGGATCAGCGGTTGGAGCATCGGCCTGCGGTACAAAGAGACCCGGGTTCGGTTCCCGCTAAGGGCACGTACCTCGGTTGCAGTTTGTCCCCGGCCCTGGTTGGTTGTGCGGGTGGCGGCCACTCGATGTGTCCCTTCACATCGATGTTTCTCTCTCTCTCTCTTCCTCTCTCTCCCTCCCGCTCTGTCTGAACAGAAAATGGAAAAATGTCCTCGGGTGAGGATAAAAAAATAAATAAATAAAATAAAATAAAATAAAATTAAGAACAAACTCATTATCCTTGTGGTTTCGTAGGTGGGGGCCTTGGTCCGAGGCATTATTCTTCTGTGAGTTGCTTCAGGAGTACTGGGGGTTATTAGTCAACAGTAGGGAATTAGTATTCCTGTTGATCATTGATATTTGCCGATGACAGTTCAGTGACCTTCCTGGTGTCTTTGTGATGATTCTCTGAGAAGGTAGCTCTTCTTGGTCGCCAGCTGGATTTCAGGGTTCCCTACAGAGCCCCAGGCATCCCGGGGCTGGCTTTGCCCCTGGCTCACACTGGGAGCATCTTCACAGGTGGTTTTGAAGGCGATTTCTCAGGACTGACCTGTGTCCGTGGGGCCAGCGAGGTCACTGCCTTCAGTTTTATGGGAGGGGGCCAGGCACCTGATGTGTGGCCTCAGTGCTGAGTGAGAAGCAGGCAATCGGGCCCTGCCCGTAGCGGGGCTTTTATGGGGTGCAGTGTGAGTAGGCACCCCAGTAAGGACAGGAGCATGGGCTTCTGGGCTGCGCAGTCGATGCCGTGTTTTTTCTGAGACCTTCTCAAGGAGGCTGACTGCATATTGATGTTAACATGAATGAGGAGGTAACACTTGACCGAAGTCCTTAAGTGTCCCTGGAAAATAGGACCTTAAGGAGGATGAGGCTGGGAAGAGAGGGCCTCCGCCATCTGCAGGGGTAAAGTCAGTGATGGGAGAAGAGGTGTTTAGTCTACATTCCATTTGAGCTTGCATTTGGGGGTTCGTTCCTCTGTCCTCTTTCCTCTTTTTGGGGATGCATGATAAATTACTAAATTTATCATGCTTTGGAGCAGAGGTTCTTAACTGGAGGTGATTCTCCTCCCCCCAAGGGATTCTAGGCCGTGTCTGGAGACTTAGTTGTCACAGCTTGGGGGAGGGGTCCTACTCGTGTCTAGTGGGTAGAGACCAGGGACGCTGCTCAACCTCCTGTAACACACAGGACAGCCCCCCAACAAATAGTTACCCCTCCTCCAATGTCAGGAGGGCTAAGGTTGAGAAACTTGGGGGCTAGGGTTCCAGCAAGATTTTTTTATTCTCATTCCTGTCTGCTGGGGTGGCCTCAGGGCTCTCACCACAGCCATGGGGCACAGCCAGGGAAGGTCCCTGAGTGAAGGTCAGGGAGCTCAGCTGGGGCCAGGCCACCAGCTGTGTCCTCGCCAAGCTCTGCCCCTGTACTTGGGTTCCGAGAGTGTCAGGTGAGGAGAGCCAACCAGGAGCTCGCCAAGACCCCGTTCCTGCATCTCGAGACTCCAGGGCTCCCCCTCTGTCCTCACCAGGCATGATTCAGGCGATGTGGGAAAAGAGATTCGCTGAGGCATCATTTTCTTAGCCTTTCTTATTAGTCTCTGTTTGCCTTTCTTTGTTCCTGAAAAGGTAAAAGTTGTAAAATATTAAATACATATTTAAAATGTCCCCTTATTTTAATATTTAAGAACCACGTTACACATGAGGCTGTTTCTTTTATTTCAAAAAGAAAGGGCATGACTATATTTGACACACCCCTGCACAGTGATGAAAATTCAGTGTCTGATCACTTACAGCAGACAGAAGTGTGCATTTTAAGCGTCTCTCTCAGGGTACACCCTGGCGGCGGGGATCTCCCCAGACATCTCTGGCTCTGAGAGGAGGTGTCCTGGGAACGCGCAGGAGCCGTGATTCCAGGCTGTCTGGGTATTCCCCAGCCAGTGCCGCAGACGCTAAGTCATCCCGAATAGCTCTCTCAGCCCCACTCCTCCCTGCACGCACGCACACAGGCATGCATGCACACACACGCACGCGCACACACTGTCCTGTGAGCACTTAATTTTCTCTATCAGTGAATGGATAATATGCACAAGTAGCAAGAGCTGTTTCTGCACTTGGATTAGAGGAACCGTCTTTGTCCTCCTCCCGGAAATCTTCCCTGTGACGGTAGTCTGCTAGGGCTGCCATAACGAGTTATCTAAAACAACAGAAATGTATTTTCTTACAGATCGGGAGGCTGGAAGTCTGAGATCAAGGTGCTGGCAGGGTTGGTTTCTTCTCCCAGTGTCTCCACACGGTCCTCCCTCTGCGCGTGTCTGTCCAAATGTTAGCTTAACGACGACTTCTGTAAGGATCCTGTCTCCAAATACAGTCACATTCTGAGGTGCCAGGGTTTAGGACGTTAGTATGTGAATCTGCGGGGTGGGGGGCACGGTTCAGCTCGGGGCACCTATGGGGATGTGTAGAGTACTGGTTCTGTCTGGGCCAAGACTTGACTGATGGTGATGATGTCACCAGCTTCCTTTTCCCTCCTCTTCATATTTTTATTATGCACATATTCAAACCTACAGAAAAGTTGCAAAAATAGTATAGTGACCGCCTATACATCCTGCTCCCTAGAGTCAGTAGTTGTTAACGTGTTACATTTGCTTCATCTTTATGGAGAGATTATGTGAACCACTCAGGAAAGTTGTAGGCATCAAGATGTTTCACCTTTAACACGTCAGCATGAATCTCTTCGGAATAGAGACGTTCTCCTGCGTAACCTCAACATGATTGTTGTACCAAGGACATTTAAAATAATTCCTTACAACATCAGTTCTGTAGTCTACGTTAGGATTTCGCCAAGTCTTTTATAACTGTTTTGTGTTCTGTTCAATCTGGGACCTAGTGAAGGTACAGGCATTGCAACTAGATTTTAATCTCTTTATTTTCTTCTGTCTCGAATGATTGTGCCCCCCCTACCTTATTTTTGAGAATATCAAGGCCAGTTGTTTGAATTTGGCAAATTATTTCCTAGTCATGTTGTTCATCTCATCTCTGTGTCCCCTGGAAGTCAGATCCAAATGCTTGTTTAGGTTTAAGCTTGTTTAAACAGTTGTCAGGTGATGCTGAGTGCTTTTTTTAAATCCTCACCTGAGGATAGTTTTCCATTTATCTTCGATGGGGCAAGGTGGAGGGGGTGGACATCGATGTGAGAGAGACACATTGATTGGTTGCCTCCCACACGACTCCATCCAGGGCTAGGGACTGAAATGCAACCAAGGCATGTGTCCTTGATGGTACTTGAACCCGCAACTGTTTGGTCTGCGGGCTGATGCTCTAACCGCTGAGCCAAACCAGCCAGGGCTGGGTGCTTCCTCAAGTCAGGTCTCCCCAGGTTGTCTCACTGTCAGCAAAGCGAAGTTTGAACACCAGCCTGAGGTCCTGATGTCAGACCTCTCAGGTGCACGGTGTGCTTTTCCCTTTGCAATTAGCCCATAATCCATGGGGAGGTATTTTGGCACTGCCTGCGTATCCATTGATGATTCTTGCCTGAGTTATTTCACTGGGGAGTTGCAAAATGGTCATTTTTCTAATTTTATCATTAGTTTCGAATCACAGTTCCAACTGGTACGGCCGTATTGTAGAAAAAAAAGATTGGTATAATAATCCTCTCTATGACAAGTAAGTCTCTTTCTGAATTTCACTATGGACTCAGGTTTTTATTTAGTCAATGTTTTATAATCAGTTATAGTTATTGTTTTGATCACCCCCCCTTAAAAATGTTTTTATTGATTTTTCAGAGAGAGAGAGGAAGAGAGAGGGAGAGAGAGATAGAAACATCCATGTGAGAGAGAAACATTGATCGACTGCCTCCTGCACGCCCCCTATTGGGGATTGAGCCTGAAACCCGGGCTTGTGCCCTGACCAGGAATCGAACTGGCGACCTCCTGGTGCATGGGATGATACTCAGTCAACTGAGCCATACTGGCCGGGCTGGTGCCCCATTTAAGCTGCTAATTTTTAATGCCCCTTTTAGTCTTTGAGCACTTTCTTGCTTTTTGCACAGAAATGTCCTAGGCTTATCTTAGACTTTCCATCTGCAGACAGGGAGTGTCTGTTTCTCCAACAAACCCCTGATTCCTTTTAGTGGAGATTGGTATGTAGAGACCAAATCTAGATGCTGAGAGTGTTCATTGTGGCTGGGGTGTTAACATTTCCAGGGCTTGCAGTTGGCAGAACTAAGAACAAGTAGATTCATGAGTTTATTGATCTTTCCAAGTCGCATTTAAAACATCTCTGGATTTTTCTTTACATCTTTGATCTTGTATTCCTAGCTCCTTGCTTGGTTCCTAATTCTGTTAATGCTCTCAACACTCACTTTTTGCTTTCCTCTATAAGATAGGTAAAATAGTTTCAAAATTCTGTTGATTGATACTGTGAACAATTCTGATTGAAACATAGTATTATTTTGTAGTTCATTCTGCCCTTTGTATATACATCCCTCTAGACTGAGTCAGTATTGAGTTCAGAAGCTATGTGAAAGAATTCTTCCCCCTGCGAGGTTATGTTGCCAACTTGATCTTGTAGTTCGGTTATTTTATTTGCTTTTTAAAATTTTTATTTTAAATGTATGGCTTGCACCCTCCCCTTTTTAAAAATCAACTTTATTGAGGCATAATTTAATACATTTATAATAAAAGCACCATTGAAAGTGTTTTGATTAATATGTGCATACCTGTGCCACCAACTGCTACAGTGGAGATCAGAACATTTTCATCACCACCAATTTCCTTGTGCCCCTTGGAGTGAGTCTCCTCTCCCTCTGCCCAAACCGTCAGGCAACTACTGATACACTTTTCTTTCTCAGTAGATTAGTTTTACCTTTCCTAAAATTTCATGTGACTGGAATCATAGCATAGTATGCTTTTATTTCCAGCTTCTTTTGCTTAGCTTCATGTTTTTGAGAACCATAAATATTGTGTGTATCAGGGCTGCATTCTGTCTTGCTGAGCAGCATTCCATTCTGTGGAGATAGCATAATTTCTCTGCCCTGTCACCAGCTGATAGAGTTTGGGTTGTTTACTGTTTTCTGGTTTGAATACAGCTGCCCTGAATATTCCCGTGCGTGTCTTTGTGCCGATTATGCGAGTTCATTTCTCGTGGGTAAACTTCCAGGAGTGGCGTTGCTGGGTCCCACGATAAGTGCATGTTTCGCTTTATAAGAAAGTGCCACGCTGTGGTCCTTACCGCCCTCCCAAGGACCGTGGCTGCGTGTTCCAGTAGCTTCACATCGACCAGCGCTGAGCACCGTCGGCGGTTTCCACTTCAGCCATTCTGGTGGGCTGTGGTCACATCTCGTGATTTTTTAAAAATTTATTTTATTTTATTTTTTTTGTAATCCTCCCCCAAGGACATTTGTCCATTTTTTGTTCAGATAGAGTGGGAAGGAGAGAGAGAGAGAGAAACATCGACGTGAAAGGGACTCATCGAGTGGCTGCCCCCCCCCCCAACCCCGCACAACCCAACCAGGGCCGGGGACAAACTGCAACCGAGGTACGTGCCCTTAGTGGGAACTGAGCCCGGGTCTCTCTGCACCGCAGGCCGACTCTCCAACCGCTGAGCCAAACCGGCCAGGGCACATCTCATGATTTTAATCGTGGTGTTCTTTTGATTTTGAAGAGTGAAATGTTTTTTGGTTCCCAAGTCCAAATTCTGTAAAAAAATGACGTTTAGTGAGGTCTCAAATTTATTTTTCTCGACCCTTCTATCGAAGGTGTGGTTTTAAAAGACTGGAATGGATAGTGTATTGAGCACCCGTGTCTGAGTCATGAGCAAAATGGAAATAGCCCCTACCTTCAGGGAGCTTATATATTAGTGAGGGGAGAGAGACAGTCATCAAATAGCCTCATCCGTAAAAGAGAAATGATCACTTTGCTGTGTGCTGTGTCGGAAAGACTAGAGGGAGGACTCAGGCTGGCCTGCCTGCATTTCATCATGCGTTCCCAAGAAAAAGAAGTTGTTTATGTGTTCCCTTTCTTAATACTTGTTGCAAAATTTCTAAACTGCTGCTACTCTGGGACCTGTAGCGGCAGGTTCGACCCTGGGAAAGTAACCAACGCCCCAGTGCTGGGACCCAAGCTGCGGAGACTGTGTGATAAGCCTCCACATGACCGGTTGGCTTTAGATGAGGTCGTATGGAGACTTGTTCCTCACAGCGTCCTGGTTGAAACACACTTTCAGTGTTGTTAAAACTATATTGGCAAGCCCTGGCCGGTTTGGCTCAGCAGTTGGAGCATCGGCCAGTGGTGCAGAGAGACCCGGGTTCGGTTCCCGCTAAGGGCACGTACCTCGGTTGCGGTTTGTCCCCGGCCCTGGTTGGGTCATGCGGGTGGCAACCACTCGATGTGTCCCTTTCACCTCGATGTTTCTCTTTCTCTCTCTCTCTCTCTCTCTCTCTCTCTTCCTCCCACTCTATCTGAACAAAATATCGAAAAATGTCCTCAGGTGAGGATAAAAATAAATAAATAAATAAATAGGCAATACATGACTTACATTTAATTTGTTAAATGCCTTCTTTTTATTATTTTGTTTTGAACATTGTAGATACCTGAGAGTTGAATCATTCCTCGGTGATTAAGAATGTCCATGTATGTTGTGTTACCAGTGTTTTGGTTTTTAAAAATTGTGTCTTGTAGATTTGTTGGGAGATTTCCCATCCCCCCTTCCACCCGTGAGACAGCTCGTAGTTTTTAGATTAGGAACTTTGGTTTATGTTTTCATTTCCTGAAGGTCCACCTGACCTAGTACAAAACCTGTCTTCATGACAAGGTTGACTATTAAATGTTAAAGTCTTAGAAATTTCGATTCGGTGTTGTTACTGTTATAATAATTGAATTCATGCTGTGTTGCTATTATCTACTCCCAAAAGTGTTTGAGATAAGATGTCTCTTCTAAAGCTGGAAACGTCACTGACATTTGTCCTCTCTGCTGCTTTTTATGCATGGTTTATGTGACTGAGACACACAGTAATCTCTGATCGCTTATAAAGGGATTCTACGGAGAATATTCTTGGTAACAACATACTTTCTAATACTGTAATTGAGTACTCATGTTTGAAAGCTTACTTCACTTTTTAAGAAGACAAATTCTGTCCTTGCAAAGTGTGTGGTGGGGTAAGTTATTTTGGAAGTATCCGTGGCATTGCTATCGTCTGCCTGATTGCTATCCTCTGTGACTTGGAGAAATTGCAAGGGGATCATTATGTACGTACTGTGGCATGTGGATTTCAAGAATGAAATTCTAGGGTGACAATTTGGTTTTTCTTTCGCCAGTCACTGTCCTGGCAGGACAGATGGCACGCTCAAACCGAAGTCACCAAGGAGCACGACTAGTTCCCAGCAGCGGGCATGGACACAGGAAACCAGCAAGGATGGTGCACCAGCCCCTTGTGCGGGGTAGTGGCTTGCTGCCCAGGGAACTTGAACTTTTCTCACTCGTAGGGCTGGAGGGAAAAGAGTGAGAACTGGAACATGGTGGCAGGATGCAGAGGGAACCGGGCATTCTCCTGCACATACTAAGTAATATGCATCCCCTTACATGGGAGCGTGTACACATATGCTTTCTGATACACACACACACACACACATTCTCCTCATTCTCCTCTCCGGTCCTCTCTCAACGAGCCTCCTTTGGGTGGAACAAGACTGGAAGTCGTGGGCAAGGGAGCCTGTGTATAGTTCCGAGTGTTAGTCTCTGGGCTGGGAGCAGAGTGAAGGAGGGAAGGGGTCTCTGCGGGCCAGTGGATCTGTCCAGCACTCTCACAGAGGCTAGAACAGGGGCCCACAAGCTCTGCGGTTTCCCTGCCCTGAATATCTCCTGCACATACACATGGGGAACGGCTCCTGGTGGTCAGGCGGGTAACGACGGGAGCGTTTTGTTTTTTTAATATCTAAGGGTCTTTCTTTCATTTAAAATACCTAACCAGAGCCCCACACTCTTTGGCTAGGTTCTGGTAGTCTTCGTTTTCAAGCGCTTGATAATTACATTCCCACCCCTGGAAGATGGTACGGAATCTGGGAGCTCTCTCCCAAGGAAGAGCCGCCTGCCCTTCCTCACGGGGCCACCCTGGGGACGCAGGATGGAGCTGGCCCCGCCGAGCAGCCCCGCCCCTCCAGCTCTTCTGCAGGACCGTGGGAAGTGTCTGAGCTGGTGATGGGCCACCACGCGTTTCACCAGCCTAAAGGGGCAGAGGGAGCTTACCTGTCATGAGTGCCCGCAAGCTGGGTGTTGTCCTTGGCACTGCCACATGGGGGAAGAAAGTGCTACTGAAATGCTTGCGCTGTTTTGTTGTTCTTTTGAGGAAAAGCCACATAGTCAAAATACCTCCAAGCCCAACACTTCTTTCTATTGTCTTAAGTGGTGGGTAACAGTGACTTACATAAGCAGTTGTGAGGACTTACGATGTACTTTGGTTAAAAACATTTCCAGCAGGCTGGGCTTTCTCACGGAAGGAGCACGGTTTGGTGGGAAGGTGGAGGCAGCTGAGGAGACGGAGGTTCGAGTCCTGGCTCTGCTGCTTGCTGATAAGGATCTAGGGCAAGCCCCTATCTTTTCGGAGCTTGTTTTCTTGGCTATAAATGGACTTAATCTTCTCAGATTCCTTCATCGAGTTGTTTAGGGCCACCTGAGATATTTGATCGCCCATTGAAATGTGCTGTACAAAAGGAAAAGTGATGTTTTGTCTATAGATGGTCATGTACCAGCAACACAAATATAAAGTCATAGTAATAATAATAATAATAGTAACTTTGGGCTTTATTTTTTATCTGACTTGAATGATTAAAGAAACTGTGTGTGTGTGTGTGTGTGTGTGTGTGTATCAGAAAGCATATGTGCACACGCTCCCATGTAAGGGGATGAATATTACTTAGTATGTGCAGTAGGTGATCCCCAAATCATTTGTGATTTGACTTGGAAATGTGTGATGTGGTCTTACTGCAGCTGGCTGCCTACCTACTATTGGTGTTTGTCACAGACTTTCATTTTGATGGTGAGGGTCGGAGGTTCCTGAGTCGAGACCAGTTGCGTTTGATCTTAGGCAAGTTATTTAACCTGTCTGAACGTTACCTTCCTTATCTGTAGGGTCAGAATACTACCTATATTGTGGGTTTGTTAGCAGGATGAAATGAAATAATACACAAAAGGTGGCCAGGATAGTGCTCGGCACAGGTCAGTTCTCAGTTAATGTGGATGGTTATTGCCGTTACTTACTTCTGTTACCGTCTCTGCTACTGAGTTCCAAGTTGGACTGACTTTTAGGCCAGGTGACTCAGCAATATACTGAGTTAAATTTCTTGTGTATAAGATTTCCATGGATAATTAAGGGCTGGCTGTTTTTGGAAACCTGAATTAATCATGGTGGCGCGGTCTGAGAATGGGGTTGGCTCTGAGAGTGAGGTGTCCCTGTGCATTCTTGGACGGGCACCCAGATTTTCTGTGTCTCCCCTGCCCAAGGGGAGAGGGGAATAAGGACTACCGGAGTTCCTACCAAGATCTGGTTCAAGACGAATGGAATGCTGGTCAGGGTGCTTTTACATCGTCCGATGAAATGCGCTGTGTCAAGTGTTTGTTAAACAGGAGATTCCCCTCGATGCCTTGTAATCAGGTGACTCGTAACCCTTGGCAGACTTTCTCTCTGGCAGTCCTCTTGTTTGCTCTCATGTCGCCTGTGTAATGGTCAGTTATTAATCAACCTAATGAGTTTCTGGTTGACTCCCTGGAGGAGTGTTCTTTGTGTTCGGCGCCTCAGGTTGCAGTGACTTCTCAGGTGAGCTGAGAAGGTGTTCAGAAACAGGTGTGTTATCTCAGGTGCCCCGTGGCCCCAGGAACAGCCTTCTGGGTCACTGGTGAATCCCCATGGTGACCAGTGCTCCGCTGAGGCGTTGGCCTTCCCAGGTGACACACGTCACATTGTCACTGAAGCGCAGCAGTGTGCTGGATAGATGTGCAAACACTGAGGTTGGAAACTCCCACCTTTTGCAGGACTTCACAGAAACTCAGTTTGTGAGGAAGATATGATGCGATTGAGGACCAATGCAATGCCTTTAAAAAAGTATTTTCATTTTTTTGAGAGAGAGAGAGAAAGAGATCAATATAAGAGCAAAACATCCATCGACTGCCTCCTGCACACCCTCTACCTGGGATCGAGCCCACAGTCTGAGCATGTGCCGTGACAGGGAGTTGAACTGGCAACCTTTCGGTACATGGGATGATGCCCTACCAACTGAGCCACACTGGCCAGGGCTAAATTGCCTTTTAAATGGTCTGAAGTGGGCCTCAAGGGGAGTCAGTGTGGGGCCAGGAGGAAGGTTCAGGTGCTATGGTGCCAAGGCTCTAGACGGCCACCTGATCGGGGCTCTGAGGCTTCTGCCTAGGTGTTCGTGTGTTCTCGTGTGGTTCCTGGGGTTCAGATCAGCTCGTCTTTTTTTGGGTAGACTCTGTTCACTTGAAGTTTTCCTTAGTCCCCTTAGCATTAACCACAGGATTAGTTCATTGTCTGACTCCACCTCCCTTTTCCTTCCCTTTGTTTGTTTGCCTGGAGCTTGATAAAGGCCTTGGTGTGTTCTGGATTTTTTCTTCACACATTCTCCCCCTCCTCCAACAAGTGTGGCCCTGCCCTCTGCTCCCATGGCTCTGTCCATTTCTTGACCAGCATGTGCCAGAATTGAAGAGGAATGCACACACTTACAGTGCCGTTTGGTCACGTTGCCTCGCCCAGTTGGATCAGGGATGGTTTCAGCTATTACCTTGTAGCAGAAACCACGCCAGGGTCCAGGCTCAGCCACCAGCGGAAGGGTCTCCGTTGCTGTTGGAGCACGGGTGCTGGCATTTGGAAGCGCTGCAGAGGCAGTTTCTCCTTCCAGGTGGGCTCGAGTGGCTTATAGCAAGAGGCCGTGCTGAAAAGCTGGGTTCCCACAGCAGGGCCTCCAGGGAAAGTGGGTGACTGATGGCTCCCACGGCCAGAGGCCTCTCCTTACGAAACAAACAAGTCAGCAACCCAGTGTGTGTGTTTTACGGAGAGAGAAGGTCTTGGTGATTTTTTTTTTTTTTTTAAAAACAAAAGGCCATGACTCTGGCTCAGTACACACACACACCCACCCACCCACCCTGTAACTGTACCTTTTACCTGACCAACGACTTTTAGTTATGGAAATAAGGTGATCAAATTATATGTGCCAATTAGATAAGATCATATTGGGACATTTAAAAATAGATGAGTAACTACTGACAACCAGAAGATAAAGTGGCTCTAGGTGGGCCAGTTGTAATCCTACCAAGGGCGTCTCTATCTTTATGTGCCTTATTACCCTCCATAAAACATTATTGCATTAATGATCACTGGAGGCATCTGAATCCGTCTCGAGAAAGCAGAGGTCCTGGGTAGAGGGCAGGTCCGGTCCAGAGATGGGCATGGCAGCCCTTTTTCCCCTCTTCACTTGTTAGTATGTTTATAAAATCCTTGACTGGCCCTGGCTGGTTTGGCTCAGCGGTTAGAGCATCAGCCTGCGGTACAGAGAGACCCGGGTTCGGTTCCCGCTAAGGGCACGTACCTCGGTTGCAGTTTGTCCCCGGCCCTGGTTGGTCGTGCGGGTGGCAGCCACTCGATGTGTCCCTTTCACATCGATGTTTCTCTCTCTCTCTCTCTTCCTCTCTCTCCTCCCGCTCTATCTGAACAAAAAATGGAAAAATGTCCTCGGGTGAGGATAAAAAAAAATAAAATAAATAAAATCCTTGACTGGGTCTTGACCTTTTAAAATATCCGGGTTTTTATTTCTTACAACTTAATGACTGGTGAATTTTACCTCCTCTCGTATGTATGAGCTTTAAGTCAGTTTGCCTTTTGAACTAAAAAAAAAAAAGGCATGTAAAAGGCAATTTAATATGTCTTTGATTCTACTATGTGTCCTCTTTGAAATTTGCCTATGCAATTTTAACTTGAAGACTGTTATTAAAACATTTTGAAAAAGGATTATATCCACACTTCGGGCAACGTGATCTCGTCATGGTACATTCCTCTTTCATAGATGATAAATAAAACCTTTTAAATGTGCATATCTGTTTCTGTAACAAAATTATTAGCAGTTAAGTGGTCACGAAGGATGTAGTTGTCTCTCCGTATATCCTGTGTGTGTGGTGGGGGTGTGCTGTGCCGGAGTTCCATTTACTGGAGAGGGCAGGTGTTCACAGGGGTGGAGCACGGCTGGTGTGAGAGCTGCCTGGAAACCCCCCGTTTACACGTCCTCTGTGCCGTGGGAGTGTTTGAGATGGTTTTAAACATCTTTGTATCGATGCTCGTTCTCAGCCTGCACAGGTAATACCGAGGTTTCGGGTAGAGGGGAGTAGTTAACCATTACTTGCTACAGGCCCCCAAAGGACAGACTGGTGAACCTAATTTGGGAGGCTCCAAGTTGGATAAGCGCAGAGATCTTAGAGATGCCAGTTCTTCGGCCTCCAGTCCTGGAGTGTGAGGGTACGCGTGTGTCTGTGCGCCCCCTCTGCTTTATTAGAACTTGCGAGTGCTGAGCTGGACAGGATTCGTAAGTAAATACATTTTAGGTGTTTTGATGGTTGTTTTATTATCGATTGTTGTTAGCGTACTAGCTCTTGACTGCCTTTGGCATTTGGGAAACAGTAGTCTGGAGAGTACAAAGAATAACTCATTTCAAGCCAAAAAACACTTAGTAGCTCCGCCAGCCTTCCCAAGTTGACATGCTTCAGATTTGGGGCCCTGCCCCCAATCCCGTGGAAATCACATCCGAGGTGATGGGGGGCAGGAGGCAGAACAGGCCTGTATCTAGTGGGTGGACAGAGAAAGTGCTGGTAACGCATAAACTGGTTTCCTCTTTTATTCACCCACCAACTTCATTAAAACACCCCCCCCCCCTCCGTCTGGCTGGTGTGGCTCAGTGGTTGAGCGTCGACCCATGCATCAAGAGGTCGCCGGTTCGATTCCTGGTCAGGACACATGCCCAGGTTGTGGGTCTAATCCCCAGTGTGGGGCAGGCAGGAGGCAGCCAATCAATGTTTTCTCTTATCGATATTTCTGTCTCTCCCTCTCACTTCCTCTTTCTCTAAAATCAATAAAGGAAAAATACAAACAGAAAAAGCACCCCCACACACACACACCAGTCCAGCCACCACACTCGTGAAACAGCTCCTTGCCCACCTGTGCCACCGGTGCCCTCGCCCCCATATTCACAGATGCTCAGTGGAGGAAGGGGGTTCAGAGACAGCCGCGGCGTGCTTCTGAAAGAGCTGAGGTGCTACGAAGTCTTCACAGACTCTCGTATCTGAATATTGTACAGGTGACATGTTCGTCACGATTTCCATCTTTACAGCTTTTAGAACACATCTGTGAAATAACAGCAAGATGGTTTCAGGAGCGAAGGCGGAATCTGTGTCCATGTTCAGAGGGCCTGTGGGCAGTGAGTCTGAAGTTTTCAGCGGCTGTGGTCAGCAGGGGCTGTGCACCAGCAACCTTCAGACCTGGCCCTCCGCCTGCAGGCCTCCCCACAGCTGCTGTGAGACTAGGCACTGTGCGCCGGGGTCCGGAGAGATCCCTGCCTGGACCACGGGTAGAATCTCTCTTTTTCATCCCTCTTTGTACTTGGGAGAGAAAACCCCAAACCCAAAAGCTATAAGAACAGAGTGGGGGCTTTTATTGAAAACACTGCAAACAGTTGTTGAGAAATTCCAAAAGTCTGGTGTGACTTCTTTTTAAAAATTTTGGAGTAATTGTCTATTTTTTTTTCTTAATTGATTTTAGAGAGAGAGGAAGGGAGAGGGAGAGAGAGAAAGAAGCATCGATGAGAGAGAGAAAGAAGCATCGATGAGAGAGAACATTGATTGGCTGCCTCCTGCATGCCCCACACTGGGGATTTGACCCACAACCTGGGCATGTGTCCTGACCTGGAATCACACTGGCGACCTCTTGGTGCGTGGGTCAATGCTCAGCCACTGAGCCACATCGACCGGGCGTAATTGTCTATTTTGTTGTGGGAAATGAACATTGATGTATCTAGAAAAAATTCTTTGTAAACAGCACCCCCCCCCTTCATGTACTTGGCCATTCCTCAGGTCATTTTCTTCATGTTTTTAAAATTTAAGAATTTCCCTGATATCTTTAGACTATAAATGACAGGATTTTAGGACCACAGGGCCTTTAGGAATCACTCACCTGCTCAGGACTTTGTTGTGGTACGATGTCATGGTCTTCCGTTAGAATAACTTAATTGTTCTGTGTTTTCTTTTTTTTCTCATATCACCTAACTTTCATATCACTTCTTTTGACGAATAGGAGAATTAAATTGATGACCCGCCCTTTAGATGCTGGGTATGGTGTTAGGTGCATTCTGTACATTGTCACCTCTAAGCCCAGCAGGATGTGGACGGGATAGCATCACCTCTGGCACAGAGGTGAAGAAGATGCCGGGCGGAGGGTATTTGTGCTTTATTCGTGGTAGCACCACTGGGTAGCTGTGTAGACAAGAACCATACAGGTTGATCCCCTTGTTGCTTGGGAGCTGCGTGAGGGGATGCATGCTGGAATTCTCCCGGGAAAGCCCTGAAGCGAGGACCTAAGGGCACGGGACTGTCGTCTGTGCGAGGCAAGAGGAGGTGCAGTGGGAACACCCTCTCTGGGAGGCTCTGCTCTCCAGTGGGGCAGGCCCGGGGGAGATGCCCTGGGGTGGGGTGGCGCATGCAGTTTTAAGGCCTCCCTGCCCCGCAGGGTTTGTCTTATCCCTCCTGTGCTGTCCTGTGGCCTTTGGACAGCTTGTGCGTCACTGCCAGCTGTTTGTTGCTTGTCTTCCTCTGGAGCTTCTGCATCCTACAGCAGGGACCCATCCGCTGTGTCCGGGGAATCCACCAGCACCTCGTGCGCCTTTGGCTCTCTGCTAGTGTTAAATGACAAGCTCCAAAGTGAGGCCCAAGGGGCTTTCCTTAGGCCATGGTAGTGGGACTAGGTTTTTGACCTGTTCAAGTCTGGACTCTGGCCTTGTCGGGGGCCTGACCCTGAGTTTTGTGGGAATGGGAACACCTGGACTGCTCCTCCCCCACGCCTCCATTCCCTGTCCCCATCCCCCATCCTTCCTGGTCTCCCTCTCTTTCTCCTTTAAGCCAGCTTGGGCCCGAGGGGCCGAGCGGGAGCCAGGAAGGAGGCAGGACCCGGTGTGGGGGGCTCCAGCAGGGCACCCCTAGGGGACTAGCTAGGTGTCCACAGCGAAACAAACTGGCTGTTTCTAGATCCCGGGGAACCTGCATGTTGGCTAGAAAGGCAACTGGAAAATCAGCACCCCCGGGGCCTCCCATCTATAAAGCATGTCCTTTGGTGCTGAGTGGCCGGTGTTCCATTTCCAGCGCGAGCCCTCGGATCCCAGAGGGAACAGAAAAGTAGCCTCAGAGGCAGCCCTCCCTGCTCTGGGACCTTTATTCTCTAAGGTGACTTCTGCCCATCCCTGCTCTGCCCGCCCCAGCGTTACTCTCTGAATTACTCTTCTCCCCACCCTGCCCCAGGACAGCGTGGCGGGCCGAGCCTCTTCACTTAGGGAAGGAGGTGGCGGGACCACAGGGCCCTGGGCACCCAGGAGGCCTGTGACTCCAGGTCCAGGCCCGTGCTTCCTCGGAGTCTGTTATCCCTCCTGGTTTCACTCAGGTGACCAGGTCTTGCTTTGTTTTGTTTTCATCCTTCTCTTTTCACGTCCCATCTTGGTGTACCTCACACAGGATGCTTCCTTTGGACCAAGCAAGTAGCATCAGACCATGGAAAACAAAAAGTCCTGAGTGGTTCTTTTTTTTCAGAACGAAATGTGCGTCCTTTCGGTCTGGCAGGTGCCTGCTCCGTCAGGGCGGGGGCTGCAGTTTCGGAGCTCAGTGTCAAGGGAAGCGGGCTGTGGGATATTTTTGTCCTCATCAGGAGGAAAGCAGCGTTTGCTGAGCTGCTGTCGTGTGCCAGGGATAGCATTGTCTCGTTTAATCCTCACAACAATCCTACGAAGCAGGTGTCATTTTACAGCCGGGGAAACTGGAGCTCAGAGCAGGCAAGTAACTTGCCCAAGGTCACACAGCTCGGACGTGGAAATAAGGCTTGGTCCCAGGTCTCCCCGACTCCAGTGTCCATGCCGACCAAATCAGGCTACCCTTTGAAAGCTCAGTAACGTGCTTCACTGCCTTCACAGGAGCATGGTACTGGCCAAGAACAGAAAAATGGCAGTGTTGGGATGGAGGTGGAGAAATGCAGGCCCGTGTAATTAATCCGTTAACAGTCTAACGCGTAGAGTTAGGAGCCTGTGGGATGATGAGGAAGCCAACCCAGGGAGGTCTGTGAGCTGCACAGTCATGATTTCAGGAGGCAGAGATGCCGGGTACAGCTTGGTCGTAATCTATTATTACCGATGGGCTCACTTATTCCAGTCTGTGTCTGTACCTCCTGCTTCCCCCCAACGCCCAGGTGTCCCCCTTTCCTGCCTTGTAGCTCTTGACATAGGTCATCATTGGCTTCCTAATCCCACAAGACTTAGCCCAACTCTCCTAGCCCCTGAAGACTCCTTACCTGGTTTTAGGTCCCCCAAACTACAGGCGCTCTGAGTCTGAGCCCTGGGTTCAGGCGTGGAAGCTGTAGGGCAGGGCGCTGAAGGCTGGACCGTAGCTTTGTGCATAACAGCCTCGTCTGTTCGTTTGTGTCTGTGGTTGCTTTTATGCTACAATGCAGAGCTTAGTGGTTTGACGGAGATCACATGGCCTACGAAATCTAACATATGTACTCGGACCCTTTAAGAAAAAGCTCATCAGCTCCCGCTGCAGAACCGATCCACCTTCGAGCGTTCCCTGGAAAGGTTGGGGTCGCCGAGGGCTCAGCAGAGGGGAGAGGCGGCGTGTCCAGCAGGTTCTTTCAAGTTCCTGAATCAGTCGTTCTTGACCGACGAACATCTCGGAGGTTGTATGTTCCAGGGAGCACTGAATTTCCCCCTTCTCGCAACCTTTGATCAGACCAAAGAGTTGGTTTTTTCTTTTTCTTTTCCTGCCGTTTCTCATCCATCAGCGGGTCCGGTGGGTTCTGCAGAATGCATCCTCCACCTCCACTCCTGTCCCTGGTCACTGCGGCCCGGACTGAGGCCTCACGGTGCCCGTCTCCTAACTCTGCACTCTCTTTATTTTCTTCCCAGAAGGCATTGCAGCCTGCCATGGTCTGCCTTGTTTCTTTCTTTCTGTCTGTTACTCTCTTCTTCCACTTCTAGAAACTACTCTTCAGGAGAGCAGGCCCTTTCTGTTCTGTTTGTATTCACCAGTTATACCCCATGGCACCTGGCTTGTCATGGGCACCACGTGGATGTGGGGCTGGACGAGAGTGGTTGGCGTCGGAAACACCCTCAGAAATGGTGTATCAGAAACTTCCAAAGGGATCATGTCAATTCGCCAAGAACATGTAACCAGCTCCCTGCTCCATGTGATGTCCTGCCTCGTTACCGCTCCCCAAGCACAGCCCTGCCTGCATCGGGCGTCCTGTTGGGCGTGGTGAGGGAGTCCTCCGTGGGTGCAGGAAGTGGGCCTCACTGCCCACCAGTGACAAGAAGGGGGAGAACATGGAAACCATTGTGCTGGATTAGTGTTGACCACACTCTTGGGTCCCCAATTTCTAGTAAGAAATAGATGCTGCCTTGTGATCCCGTACGCACCTGTATACGTGTATACACACACACACATTTCACAAAATGTCACTTGCTCCAGATATTTTCTATCCTACTCTGTCCTGTTGGGGTCTGTTCCGTTGCATTAAAACAGTGCTGCCAGGCGACCCATTCCATTGATTCCATGGCCCATTCATGTGTCGTAGCCCGCAGTTTGTGAACGGTGCTTATGCTCAGAACTCACAACCTGGTGAAGACACCCCCAAACGAAGACACGCGGGCAGACCGCCAGGTGCTGCTGCACCGGTGGGAGGGGGCGGTTCACCAGCCGCAGGAGACGCCCCCGGATCTAGAGCGCCCAGGAAAATAAATGTTACTGTAGAAGTTAGATACGGGATTTAATTTAGTTGTTATTCTTATCTCTCTTTTTTAAAAACCTTTCTCACTAATCAGTTCTTCCACAATATAGGCTCTTCTTGTGTGCTTTTTCCTCTTGTGCACTGATGTTTTTATTGCTAACAGGGGTTGGTTGTCTGTTATTCCCCAGGTGCTTTTTAATTAAAAAAAAAAAAGATTGACCTCCTTTATGTCTCTTCACTCATTTTTCTATTAGTTTTCTCAAATTATATATATGTGTGTGTAGAAAAAAATGTATATTTAACATGAAATGTATCTGTGAAGGAAGATCTTTCTTCCCTCATAATTTTGAATTCCTTAATATTTACTGAACCGTGGCCCTCACAGTTATCACAGTAAAAAAGTTGTTTAGATAAGATGCAGTTATTCCTGAAGGCCCTACTCTCGAGCATGTTGCGCGACTAGAATAAGATTGCACCCTTCTCTCCGTTAAATGTGAGTTTTACTGGCCAGAGAAACTTGAGCCTTCTCGCCTGCATATTTCCTTTTGAAAAGTTTGCAAGTCAACCTTCTTACTATTCTGAACCGTTACGGGAAACCAAGGCGAATAGCTTGCAAATGAGACCAAGAGCCCACCTCTTTCCTGCTTCCAAGCTCCTCAGCGCTCTCCCCTGTCCCCTTATTGGAGGAATCAACGAGATTGACAGCGATGCCATGGGTGTGTCCTGAAGATGCTGCTTTTGTTTATTTTTTGCTGTTTGGAAATTCTGTGACACTGAAAGCAGTGTCTTGGTCTGTAAACACCGATCAGCATTTCCAGGTCCCTTTCACTATAAAGTGCAGGCCAGACCAAGGTAGGAACCATTCGGATCCAAAGCCCAGGCAGGTGGCTGCAGTGAATGAAGGAACTGATGACGTCCTGACCAAGTGCACCTAAACCTCACCTTGGTGACCACTGTGCAGAGAGGGGGCAGAAGAAACTGTGTAGCAGCTAGGTTCCTGTGAGCCAGTGTTGGCTTCCTGAGCAAGGGAGAAGTTACAGTATAGAAGACATGGAGGAGGGGTGCATAGAAGGCAGATGGGGTGCTGATGGAATCATGGGGAGATCTGAGTAGAACAGCTCCTCAAAGTGAATTTGCTAAACAGTACGCACGAGTAGGCTTATCCCCTCCGGCCCGCAGCTTGCTGGGGGCCCTGCCCACTGCCACTGTTGGAATTTGGAGGAAATCAGATTTGACTTAATGAAAGGCATCGCACAGCCAGCTCCGCTCTTCCCTTCTGTCAGAAAGGAGGTTCGTGACATCGGCACCACTTGTTGAGGACCGGCAGGTGCTGCCCCTGTGCCCGGTGTTTCACGGCATGCGGCCGCCGGCCCTGGCTCCAGTCTCTAGGGAGGAAGCCCAGACTTTCTGTGGGACCACGATTTGCCCAGGGCCACACAGGAAATGCGGAGCTCCAGAACGTTTGTTTCGACTGTAACTCCGCCCGCTTCTCACACCTGGATCCCCTGCCTCTGACACCCCCGCCCCCACCCCGTGGGTTTTCCATTTAGTGTGTAAATAGTATTGTGGTATAATAAACAAGCTACTTAGGTCCGGATTAGAAGAAACCACATTCTTGGCCTATTGTTACCTCCCTAAGAGGGTCCATTGTCTTTCCTTGCTTTGTTGTGTTTTTATTCCCTGTAAGATTAAACGGCCCTACCCTGAAAGCACCTTGAAGAAAACAAAAGCCACTAGTTCCCAGGGCTGAGCTAATCTCTTTGCAGGAATGTTGGGGTTGCCTGTGGGCCGGGCCCTCCAGGGCCTTGTGTTCCAGTGGATCTGAGAGGCAGGTCCCACTGGGCTCTCCCGGCAGCTTGGATGCGGTCTGAGCAGGACTACTGGCCATGGTGCGCTTTTGTGCTTTGTTTCATATTGTCCAAATTCAGTAGTTATGGTCTCAGTCTCCCCCACTCCACCCCTGAGCTTCTGCTTTCTTCTAAAAAGTGTGCCTTTTCCAAAGAAAAGAACAGAGGGTCCACGTACATCATTTGGGGCCCTGACGGCTTAACTCAGAAAGTATCCTCAGTGCCCTGAACGACCCTGGGCTTGAAAATGACAGACGAAAGCAATGACCACATAAGGACATTGAATTCTCCAGAGTTGACAGCTTTTGTATCTTTAAACAGCGGAATAATTCAGCTGGGAACTTTGACCTGACTAGGGTGTGTTTGGGGTCAGGGCTGAGACGGGGGTGACGGGGGCTCCAGCCTCTGACCTTGGCTTTGAGCAGTTTTCTGTTCTCAGTGCACCAGAAAGAGCTCATTGCAGTCACACTGCTCGCTGGCGTTGTTGCTGGTAAAGAATTTCAATGCGTTCTGTGAATAAGTTTGTAAGTAAATGACTGAAGTACAGACTTGCTAAAGTTTCTTCAAAGAGTTTAGGACTCACTTATTTTTCTAAGAGATTTTTCTGGGCTCCCCAGCCCCAATACTAGTTAAGCGATTTTCCTGTTTGCTTTCTAAATCTTCCTGGGATACAATAGTTCTGAAAATAAGAGCGTCTGTTGGCTGGAAACACTGGGGTGGGCATGGGTTTATGTAATTTGACTCCTTTTCTCTCCAAATCAGTAAATATTTACAAGTGACCTTATCAAACAGCTTGGGTACATTCGGTCACTTGAAAGCAGCCGGAGTAGCAACTGCCCGTGGCCGGCAGCCAGTTCCAGTGGCCTCGGGAGAAGTACTTATCATTATTATTTTTAAAAATAAAATGCTGCCCACAGACCAGAAGCCGCCGCCCACAGAAAGTGGGCCTCAGCAAGCCTTTCTCCTTCCTTGTAACAAGCTTTATAAAATTTGCATTTTAAAGTTTTACTTCCAAAGGTTCAACCCCTTTCGCCCGGGAGCAGTGCTGAGATAAATACAGGCTGGTTCAGGTTGTGTGTCCGGGAAGAATTACAGAATTCATTTGAGGCTTAAACGTCATACTTTTGCGAGTTAGTAGGAAAAGAAAGCGGATTGCTTTTCTGGTTTTGTGAAGTGGTACCGAAGTGACAGCGTTTAAAGAAAAAAGCAACTCTGGTGTTTTTGAAGCGGCAATGGAGTTCAGAGTCAGAGGGTGTCTTAGCCTGCATTTTCTTTCCGTGTTGGAAATCTGACACTTAAAACTGTTAGGTCATGAAAATGACAATATTCGTATTCCAGCCTCCCCTGGTCATAACGTGTTCATTCTGTCTTCAGACGAGTTAAACTGGAAGTGCATTTTATGAGGTTCTGTTGTCAGAGTATAGTATTCGGTATTGAAGGCTGGCAAACAGTTAACAAATAAGTGGGAGACTTTTAAAGATATGTAACTATGATAATGACTAATATCTGCTTCATGAAAAATAACATTTTCTGAACTAATGACTTTTGTATTTTTATTTTCTTTGCAGAGTATTGGGAAGGGGTCATTGTGGTGCATAGACCCGGAGTATAGACAAAATCTAATTCAGGCTTTGAAAAAGACACCTTATCACCCACACCCACACGTGTTCAGTACACCTCCCGCCTCTCCTCAGGCATATCAAAGGTAAGCAATTCAGACTTTCTTTTTTTTTTTTATGTCTACCGAAGTTGCCTTAGTTTTGGCAGAGACCAGCGCTGAAACTAATGTAATAGACTGGATGGTTTTTAAACAAGGTGAATGAGAAAGGAGGAAGGTCTAATCGGAGGCATCGCCACGGTTGTGTTCCTTGCAAACCTTACCGCGTTCGCTGTCCTGGAAGGAGTTTCCGAAGCCTCGCGGCAGGTGGGGTGGCGTCTTCCCGGGTGGGAACATTTACAGGGAGAAGCTGACGGTTCTGGCATCTCAGTGTGTCGCAGTTTGCTGGAGTACAAGTGTAGAAGGAGTCAAGCAGGCGATTCTGTCTTCCTGCCGACTGACGGGCAGTGCCTACAGGTGTTCACCGAAGGGCTCCCCCGATTGTTGTCATTCTGGTCTCCATGAGGACAGTGCTCCGAGTGACCATTTTGTTGTGGTTACGTGGTGTTTGCCTCTGCAAGGAGAGCAGCAGGGAACAAAGGCAACTTTTATTCCCCTCCACACGCCCGTTTGTTTGGAGACAAGGAGGTCATTTTTACAAAGATATGTCATGGGGGGGGGGTTGTCACTCATCACTGTTTAAAAAAGTGTTATTAGTGTTAGATACAAAAAAAATAGCCACGTCGAACAGAACCAAATTTTAAAATTGGTTTTATCTTACATAGTGCTTGGCTTTGAATATCCTAAAAAGGAATGATTTTTAACGGCTAGAAATGTTTCTGTTGTAACCACCCAGCGAAGAGAGATTTTCCTTGGGCTGCAAGTTTATGTCAGTGAGAAAGGGCGTGAATGCACAGATTTGAGTAGTTTTAGAGTCGCCGCTTTGCAGATCCTTTCTTCTGTCTCGTGCTCTGCAGAAAGGAGCACACAGGGATCCTCGGAAGGGCGTTGATGAAGTTCTTGTGCGTCTCAGTTGAGAAGCGTTCCATCACAGGCCCGAGACAATCCGTCTTCAGCCAGAGACGGGAAGGAACAGCTGGGCTCTCCGCGAAGACTGCTGTATGTCTGCCTTTGCTAGGCGATTAGCGTGATGGTATCCATAGCAACTGGAGCGTCTCCATAGTAACGCGTAGCCGAGACAGGTGCAGTTGCATCACAAGGCTGTTTGTTGCCTGGCAAAAGGACAGGCCATTAGTACTTAGATATACGCTGTTGCCTTAGAAACAAATAACCCGACATAGCAACTACAGTTGGTTTGAAAGATTTGGGTGGGGGGGGAAGGCTGTAGCAGCTTTTGTCTATGTTCAGAAAAATCAGTGGAAACGTACTTTATTGGAAATGACAACTTGAGGTCATAGAGCTGTAGGGAGATAAAATGGGATTTTCCAAAGCAACCCAGCCAACATTGTAGACATGTCCAGAAGGACAGAGCCATATGCTTGGTTTTCTTCTTGTGGCTGTAGCCACTCCTGAAATCTGGACGGGAACTGTGACTGGAGTGGAGAATTGCCGACCTCCGAGGTTGGTGGGGGAGGAGATAACACCGGTTGCTGGAATATTTCCCAGATTCTCTTGTTCCTTTGTCCCTCTACTCCCCCTACCCTGCAGACCCCACAGAATGCTCCTTCCTTTACTCCCCACTCGGTACCTCGGAAGCATTTCATATCCTCTTGCTTCTAGGAAGTTAAGAACATTAAGTGTTATTCACTGGGTCATATCATTGGTTCATTTAGGCCAGTATTTTGTTGCCAAGTGTGACCCCAAGGGAAGCGCAGTAATTATTTAATAATTTGAAGGATTACAGCAGCGCTCTGGGGGTTGCGGGAGGAATGCACACTCAGGCGAGAGAGGCTTTCAGAACTGGCCTGAGCTTAATGACTTCTTTTGATTTTTTTTTTTTTCCTTTTTTTTAACATACGCATAAAGATGCAGATGAACCAGAGCTTTGGTAATGAAAATTATTTCCAAACAAATACTTCAGAAATTGTGCCATCACCTCCAGTTCCTTGTCTTCTAGTTGACTGAGGGAAGAAAAAAGCACCCGTATTTACCCACGCGGGTGCTAGGATTTCACCTCCATAAAGGTCACTGGATGTGGCGTGAGATGACAGATCAGATTCTAGCCTGCCTCGTCCATGTCTTAACTCTGTGAGGGCAAGTCCCTTTCTCTTTCCTGGGGACTGTAAGCCCTTCATCTGAGAGCTAACGGTGCTGAATACTGGATGATTGTACGATATTTCTGTTGCTTCTAATGACGGGTGATCTTCAGCTCTGTTCTGAGCCACAGAGCCGCATGTGGACGTGACGTAGGGAAGTGGGGCACAGTGAGTCACTAAGCAGGGACCAGAAAGGCCGACCTGACATTACGTGGCTGGGTCCCTGTGACACAGGCTATCACCTGTCAGCTTCTTGCAGGATTGCTGTGCAGGGCGCCTGGGAAGTGCTTGGCTTTCATGGAGATGGTACTTAGCATGTTGAGGATGGTGATTATACTAGATGGGTGGTTATTGCTAGTACTCGCAGGTGTGCTTGGCAAGGAGCGCTCTGAGCTGAGCTGCAGGTGGCCAGAAGTTGTGCGGGGGAGGGGAAATGAGGTATCTGAAAACGCTGCCCCCACACTTCGTTCTCGTCCAAATAAAATGCTCAGTGTTGCGGCGCGTAGACCCCTGCCCCTGACTCCCAGTGTACCCTTCCGGACGTTTGTTAGAACGGTGCTGTGTTGTTAATTGAAGTGCGGAGTCCAGTGACATTAGCTCCTCATTGGTTTGCTAAGGTGGCCGTAGCAAAGTCACAGCTGAGGAACAGCAGGAATTCATTGTCTTCCCCTTCTGGCGGCTAGAAGGCCAGGTCAAGGTGTCAGCAGGGCTGGCTCCTTCTGAGGGCTGTCCCCAGGCCCTCACCTAATGTCCGTGTTGCTGGCATCTTTTGGCGTTCCTTGGCTTGAAGAAGCATCAGCCTGATATTCACATGGTGCCCTGCTGGTATGTTGTCTGTGCCCATATTTCCACCTTTTATAAGGACACCGGTCATATTGAACGAGGGGCCCACCCTATGCAAGTATGATGTCATCTTAAGTAATTATATCTGCAAAGACTCCACTTCAAATGAAGTCACATTCTCAGGTACTGGTGCCCAGAACTTGAACATGTGAATTGGGGCAGATGGGTACAATTTGACCCATAACAGCCCATTTCTTCTTGAGTAAGGAATATATATATATTGTTGTTGTTGATAAAGACATGGAGGAGCAGAAAGGACTGAAATGTTCAAAAACAAAATTAATCGAACTGTGTGGTTTGTAGAGTTTCCTGGATGATCAGTTTTCAGAGAAGGGAAAGTTGATGAAGTCGATCTAATGTGGGGCCAAAGGTCTCAGCATCCCCAGGCCTCTGGGCTGTGAGCTGGGTCTGCATGATTGGCCCAAATGCACATACACCCCGATTGAAGGGACTTCCCCCCAATGCACCTTCCATTTGTGGTTTCAATATCTTCGCCTAAAATAATGGCAGCTGATTTTATATTTCGTGTAAAGTATTGTAGCCTAACACGTACAAAATTAGAAAAATCCACAAGACTGTTATTTGATCATCTAGGTCTGAAAATTTCTTTCTTGGATGACTTCAAAGTCTGCCAAGTCAAAACATTTTAAGTTGCTCTCCTTTTTTTAAAAAAGAAATTCTGGATAGTTAAACGTATCATTTAGCTATTTATATTTATTTACTTATTTTTGGTTTCTTCTGAGCAGTTTAGTGAGCTGCCAAAACAACGATGACAAAAACCCACCTCTCCAAAGATTTGGCCTTTCAGACATTGAGGGTTTTTAGTGCTGACTCAGCAAAAGGTTTTATTCTAGCCTGCCTGTTCACGTGCTTTGAGCTTATTTTTAAAAACTCGTTAAATGCCTATGTAGCAGAGTAATACCACTAAGGATAGAGAAATTGTAGAGTGGTCAGTATATATTTGAATAATGACATCATCAGAGTCCTCAGCTGGTCATGAAGCTTTGGCTGAAAGAGTGAACTGGTAAGGGCGGATGCGGGGTGGCGCTGGGAGGGGGTAGGGAAGGTGAGGTGCGTGGGGAGCTCATCCTTTTAGACAATTAGACGATTAGAAAGTCCTCAGAATGTTAAGCTTGTTAATTCCCCCACTAAAATGCTGACTTTGCACACAGCAAGGAATTCATTGCTTGGGTAGCAGCCAGTGATTTTTTAACTTACAAGACATCTTTCATTCTAGTTATTCAAAGGGGTGTGCATTTGATAGGTGCCAGAGAGCTGCAAAGACACAAGAAAACCAGCGTTAACTTGCGCGGAAGGAGTGTATCTGTTAGATTGTTGTGTTGTTGCTGGTTCCCACTCAGCCAAGTGGACTGAGGACTGTGCTGAGTAGCACCATTGTGACACTCCTTGTATTTACTTGTAAGCAAGAGATGTGATGGGAACTGGAAAGAGTTTTTAAAGTCCTTCTCTCGTGTTCAGTACACTTACTTGTGTAAGTTTAATTAAAAAGGGTGAGGTGGCCCCGGCCGTTGGCTCAGTTGGTTGGAGCATCGTCCCATACACTGAAAGGTTGCAACTTCAATCCCCACCCCACCCCCAATCTGGGTGCATATGGGAGGCGACTGATCACTGTTTCTCTCTCACATCTATGTTTCTCTCACATCTATCTCTTCCTCTAAAAATCAATAAAGCATATCCTCGGGTGAGGATTTGAAAAAATAAATAAAGAGAATGAGGTATTCAGTATTTCAAAAGAGTATCATTAAACTGCAACTTTTTGCTTAGAGAATTTTTTTTTAAAGAATGTTAACTTAAAAAAATCACATGAAGCTGCATTGTGCTCAATATGGAGAGGGAATTAATGTGGTAAAATGGATGTGGGATGAGAAACATTTGCAAATATAAACTTAATTTGGTCAGGCGTGGTTGGTCACTCATATCTAACAAACCGCTCATTTACAATGTGAGCTTTAAAAACCCATTAGTTGGCAATAATTTTGTTTGCATATCAAATTATATTATCTATTAACTTCTGTTATATTTTCCGAGTTGGTCTCGGAATAGTTTTGAGATAAGCATTTTGCCTGCCATATGCTGTCCACTGTCCATTTCATTCTCTTTAATCCTACATTATTTTATTCAAATGGAAAACTGTCCCTGTTATCTTTGAGCACTTATGTACTAGGCATGCCGCATGAGGACTGTGCCCAGTCATCCAATTTTATTGTTTTCACACTCACTTTGAAAATTGAATGTTTAAACAGCTGGGCTGATTATATCTGTTTTACTCAGGTGCTGAGTAAAACTCACGGCGGAGAGAGCCACGTGGAGTGACCTTCCATCTTCTGAATTCTTGGGGTTCCTGGTTTGTACTTTTAAATATATATATATATATTTATTGATTTTAGAGAGAGAGAAAGGGATAGGGAGAGAGAGAAACATCCATGAGAGAGAACATTGACTGGCCGCCTCCTGCATGCCCCCCACTGGGGATTGGGCCCACAATCTGGGCATGTGCCCTGACCAGGAATCAAACCAGCGACCTCTTGGTGCATGAGTCGACGCTCAACCAGTGAACCACACTGGCTGGACCTGGTTTGCACTCTTAATAGCAGAAGTGTTAGGTTCTCTTCAGGTCTACTATCTATGAATGTCTTGCTGGCTACTGAGATGATGGATAACAAAGATGTTCTGTGTCCCTGATTTTCCTGGGTAGAAAGTTGAAGTATTGATGGACTGGGTAGGAGTCTGGGGTCTTTGCCACCTTGCTTCCTGTTTAGTTGGTTCTCCAAATAGCCAACGGAGACCCTGGCAGGTTCTTGATCAGACCTCTTAGACACTGCTAGAGCAGGGTAGTGTCTGCTAGGTGGGGCTGACTCGCCTTCTGTGTTCAAACCCCTCCCCTTCCCAGAGGGGTTGTTGCGGGGAGGTTGATCTTCATGTTAGAAATGTGAAAGAACTGTCAAAAATGCATGAAACCAACAAGTACAACGTGAAAACAACAGGCAGTGTGTTGTTTCACAGTGATGTAAAATAGGCCAATTTTTCATCTCGACAGAAAATAAAAATCTATCACTGCCGCGTCTAAGCTTCTCATTACACTAAATGCTTCTGGATTTTATAGATGGAAAGGGGGGTGATGTTAAGAAATAGAGGTGTGATATAATTAGATTGGATAGTAGAATCCATCATTCATAAAAGATTTGAGGAAGATAGAATGGGGGAAGGATTAGTCTACTCAGCAGTGAATTAGGTTGGTCCAAAGGTAGTCTTAGGTAATATTAATAAAATATAAGTATTTGAACAAGGGAGGTGGTGGCCATTAATTCCTACTTTCAGTGGGGCTCAAACCTCACTAGGAAGTTTCCGTCCAGATTGGAGGAGCAGTTTGAGAGAGTGAGGAGAGCAGTCAGGTTGGCTAGGGGATCATGTGTTACTGCTGAAGAGCTGGGAATATGTATGTAACTTGGAGAACATTAGGAGGTCAGCATGCCAGCCGTGAGCTGGGAGGGATTTGTGTCTCATGGGTAGAAGTTATAGAAAGAAAGATCTGGGCTCAGAGAAAGATCTCTCTGAGATAACAGCATCAAATACTGTGCCAGACACATAACAGGAGCTGGGTAAATGTTTGGGTTGATGGCTGAGCATCCATGGGCAGGGCTAGACAACTAGCTGCCGAGATCCTTCGAAGAGATTTCATTCTTGCAGGGAGAATTTCAAGGTCATCCCTTCCAACTCTTGAATGTTTTGTCTGTTGAGTTGCTCAGACAGTAGAGTGATGGGATATCGGTCCGCCCGCGGCCGTTGTCATTCTCCAAGCTCACGGTGTAGGTTGGAGACAAGCATGAAGGAAAATATGCATGGCTTTGTTACTCACAAATGAAAGGTCAGGTTCTTCTCTTGAAATTGCTAAATCCAGACTTCAGGACTGTGATGGGACTGATTGAGTTCCTCTTCACTCGGTGTCGTCCAGCTTTTTTATCCTTGCCTTGTAATTACCCCCTTGCTCAGTGACACTTCTCTGCGTTTCCTCCCTTTGAATAAAATGATCGCCGCAGTGTTTTGCCAAGCAGAAGATCATTTCCAGAAGCTGTCCATCAAATCATCCAGACCTTCCCCCCATTGTTTATCCACTGAATTAACGAGAGCAACACCGCCCTTCGTGCACTGCTCCACGGGAGAGCCAGACTGGAGTCCTCGTTCTGTGTGATCACACGGTTTTGGCCAGAGTGTCCGGTCGCATTCTTAACCTTTTTTTTGCATGAGGTCCTTGTCGCATTATTTGTTTAAACCATCACTGAGCTTCTGCCATATATGCGAAAGTTGCAGAAAGGGTGTGAGAATCCTCACATTCCACATTAATTGCTAACTTCTGATTCTTACGTCATCTGGAGAAAACATCCATAAACCATTGAGACACATTTTTTAATCCTTATTTTGTTAGGTTGAGTTGCTTAATCACAGTAATCCAAGTTGAGACATGTTCACGGTGTGTTTATCTACTTTTCGATGGAAAGTTTTGGTCAAAGTCTGTTTACCAGCTTGCTTATTCCACCCGTGTCTCTCTGACAGACCTAGTGCCCCTCACCCAACACACACACTCTCTCCCCATCTGGTTTGGCAAAAAGAAAAGTGAATGGGGAAAACGCATTCAGAGGAAAACAACAGAAGAACTTGAGCAGCTTTCTCTTCCTCCTTCCCTCTCCTCCTCCTCCTCCTCCCCACCCCCTCCTCTCTCCCTGTTCCTTCTGCTACTGTGGGGCTTCTGAGTGAAATAATTTTCTTATTGAACTATAAGGAAAGCAGAATTTCTTCTGAGTTAGAATGGACACACACCCCTTTTTAACTTATAGAGAAACAGGTACATACAGATATTCTACACACACACACACACACACTTTTAAACTGCAGCATAGATGCCCACTGGAGGTGAGTGTTTTGGCCCTTGTGAGTTCCTCAGGCCCACAGGCGCCTGCCCAGGCTTGTGTCCACGTGCACTAGCTGTGGAGTGGACCCAGCTGGTCGTGCAGCTGGGCAGACGGATACACACAGCAGCGGGCAAGTCTGGGGAAACAGTAAGGATGCAGAAAAATAAAAACGATCTGAAGCTTCAGGCTCTCAGAGTGTGGCCCTGGCCTCCCCTGCTCTCCCCTGTCCCCCTGTCTGTCAGAATCCTGCCCTGTGGTGGACCTGAAGTCACACAAGGCACTCTATCCTGTGCCTGTCTCTGAGGGACTCTGTTGCCCTGGGGAAGGTCCTTGTGCCCCCCTGGGCCTCGGTTCCTCATGTGCACTGAGAGGGTGCACTGTGGATGGAGCAAGACGTGAGGACCCCACACTTGCCGGACAGACTGGGACTGGGGGGCCCCCAGGCTCCCTCCCAGCTCCTGCAGGCCATCCACCATCCAACCAGGCTCCGAACAAGTCCCAGCCAGTCTCAGACTCTCTGGTGAGAACCTTGCCGGGGTCACTTAACAACGGTGTGACCTTGGACAAGTTACTTGAACTCTGAGCCTCCGTTTTGTTATCGGTGTCGTGGCATTAAATTAAGTAAAAGGACGTATCGAATGTTTAGCACTGTGCGGGGCCCACAGAAAATCAATGCATTTTAATTCCTCCTTCCTCACCGTTGCCTGACTTTGTTTTGGTAATTGTGTAGTTTTGTTTTTGCACATGCTACGTACCAACTTGGCCTTTGTCTGTGTGGGTTTGCATCGTGAGATGTCTTTTTTATACTTTATATTCTATAGTTCTACTGGATTTAAGATCGGTGAAAACCAGGACTGAGGTCTCGGCCCCTGAGCTTTCAACAGAACCTGCATACAAGGATGTGTATCAATGATTTCTCTCGGCATAGTGCAGATTATGAAAATAGTGCAAAAATCATTTTCTTCTGCTTGCTCAGGAATGCTAGAGAAATTGGCTACCCTCCTCCCCTTCACTGTCCCCAAACAAGGGACGGTGGAGGAGGAGGAGGCAGACACTCTGCTCTGTATCCCTTGCCTGTTAAGACACTGGAGCGATTTTGCAGTGTTGGTTGGTGTCTCTTGCCCTCCATCGCCTTCCCCATCTGTCCGCCAAGGCCCCGCTGTTCCTTTGGGCATCACAGATTTGGACCGGGTCATTCTGGAATCCTGAGAGACCCATCACGCCGCTCTGGATGGAGAAGTTATAAATTCCAGGCTGTTGACTCCAAGGCACCAAATATTGTCAGAGGACTAAACATTTTGCAGCTGCCATAGAAAATGCAAATGTGCTCAAGGTGGTGCTGGCCAGAATGGCCCCCCGCTTTGTCTCACACGCTATCCCTTTGCAGAGAAGCCTCCCTCTCCTCCCGGCAAAGAAGCGCCCTCTGTACACTTAACTGCACCGGAGCATTGGAAAGGTGAGGCGCTCCGACTCTCCCTGCCCAGTGGCAGCGGGAAAAGTTTTCACTGCAGGCTGGCCGAAAGAGCCAATTGTGTTCCTTCTCCAGCAGATACATAATCCGTGTTTAAATCTCTTGGCAGTCACTCATTAGTTTTTTTTTTTTCCTCCCCCTACATTCTTTTCTTTGATGAGAACAAAGCCCATCTCCTCCCTGTTCTACATCTTGCTTCTTTCTCTCTCCCAGGAAATCTCACTGTCTCACTTTCATCCCCGAAGAAAAAAGTCACCCAAATGTTATCCTCCCCTACCTGCTGAAAGAGGAAGATCTCGATTCTTTGTACTTTAAAATCTGTGTGCAGAATTCACACATGTGCCGCGCCCCAGGCCCGGGGCTCTGCGGAAGGTGTGCTGGCGGTAATGCCCAGGCCCCGCCAGCTAAGGACCCCTCCCTCAGCAGCTCCTCCTCCCAGCTCTTTAAGGGGCTGTTCTTGAGAAAGGAAGGATTGGACATATGGTAACTCCAGTGGAATTTTATTCTTATTAAAGCCCTTTGAAGTTCCCTCTCGCTAACACCACCCCCTCTTACCCCACCTCTTAGATGTGGCCCATTCTGTCATCAGGATTGCTGAAGTCAAAGTTATAGGACAACCAACCTGCATTTCTGTGGAATAACTCTTTGATGCGGAGTCCAACCAAAAACCATTTCTACCCAGCGTTCTGCATGTCTAAGAAATAAACTACGAATGAAAGCTCTTTAACACTATAGGGTTATCAAGAATTTTTAATTTAGTTTGTTTCCCCAGCTTTAGACCCTAAACCAGGGGTGGGGAACTTTTCTTTTCTTTTTCTTTTTCTTTTTTTGCCGAGGGCCATTTGGATATTTATAACATCATTCAAGGGCCATACAAAATTATCAGCTTACAAATTAGCCTGCTGTATTTGGTCAAGCTGATTTGGTGAGGCCTGTGATATTAGCTGGTCCTGATTTCTCAGGCCCTATTCGGCGCGAGGGCCGGACGTTCCCCACCATTCTGGATTTGGGGAGGGAAGCAGAAAGCCGAGCATTTATTGAACACCTAGTATGTGCTGGGCTTGGTTTAACAGGCATCGTATAGGCAGTGTTTTAAGTCTTGTAAGAGTCTGATGAGATTGATTTTTATCACTGTTTTACATGTGAGCAAACTGAGGCCGAGAGGTCGTCACATGACTGCAACGGGCAGGTCACAGGGCTCGAAGGTGGCCAAGCGGGGACCTGAGCCAGCTGGTCTCACTGTTCTGGCTCCGGAAACAGCTCTTCTCACCGGAATTTAGCACCTGCGGTCACCGTCTTCTATGGAAATAGTTGTTCCCGGGTATCTAATAGCTGAAGAATGAGCCTGGAAAAGGAAGAAGGGCGTGTCGCTTTCTAAAAGGCTTTGTAGCGGTGTAATGAGGGTGAGACTCATTTAGGACGCCAGGTAGGAGGCCGCTACAGTAGATGGAGCCAGTGGAGATGAGGGTCTGACGGGATGGTGAGGAGGGAACAAAGACAAGGGGAGGGAGAGCTTGGGACTTGGTGGGGGAGGGGAGCAAAGGAAGCCCAGGGGGTCTGACTTGTGCGGCTGGAAGAAGGCTCTGGGAGAAATGAGGAAGGAGCACGCTGTGTGTGTGTGTGTGTGTGTGTGTGTGTGTACACACATGCATAGAAGGCTCACGTCTATTTTAGACAAAAGAGAAAAAGCAAATGCGGGGTGGAGAGAGTCAGGCAATATTTCCTCAAACTTTGTGATTTGAGTTTTATGATTTTTGAGATTATTCATACTGACCGTTTAATAAGAAAAAGAAATTCGAAGTTTACAGTACTAAAGAGCTTGGCTTGTCCGTGCATGTCACTCCTAGAGTTAATTCGGGTTTGGGGTTTGTTTTCTCTAAGCCTGCTTAAATACTCTGTCACTCCTGGAATCAGTGGCCATACTGGAGCTGGCTTTCTAATCATTTCTACGTGTAGTTTTTATGTATTTTTTAATGTATCTGTAGGGAGAACTGACAAGGGCTTCACCAGCTTTGGAGTTTGAGTTGCTTTGTGGTCATTGTTGTTCAAGTAATATGTCTTGTTAACATTCTTTTGAAAAACTCTCTCAGGATTGGCCTGAGCCTCCACGATGTACACACTCGGTAAATATTTGTGAAATAGAAATGAATACATGTAATTAACATTCTTTATTTGATGTACAAGTCACAAAATGGATTAAAGACACAGATGTTTGTTAAGGAATAAGCAGTGAAGATTCCAGAGAATGTCTAGTTCTGGTTGACCAAAGTGAACGAAAAGTTCACTCTGAAGTCGCGTGTGTGCTCTGGGGACACCTCGACTGGCGACCGGTAGCACCGCTGGCCATTTTGGTTTGCGTGTGCGGAGGTGAGTGGACCACTTGGGTGGCAAATGCAACGTGCAGGGATGTTGGCAGTAATCTAAAAAGGTGTAGGAAAGATTTCTAAATGTGAGAGAATCAACTGAAATTGATATAATAGACCATTCATCGGTTTTGCAGTTGGTCTTGGAAGGTTTGGTTTTAACGAAGTCTCGAGGTCAGCATTAAAGGAACAAAGGGTGGGGATGTCCGAATCACCTACAGGGGCTTTTAAAAAATTATGTAGGATGTTGATGGAGAAGGAGGCTGTGTGTATTGGGAAGACTTTCTATTCAATTTCCTGTGAACCTAACACTTCTTTAAAATAAAGTCTAGTGTTTTATATGTATATTAATTTTAAATTTATATATATAGTCACACATATGTACTTATCATAGATATAGTCAGATACAGTATTTAAATCACTGCCAAAGCTGAGCCACAGCTTGTTGTGGGGGTGGGGGGAGGGTATCTGTCCCTCTCTGCAGTCCACAACAGGAAAAGCAAGGCGAGAATTCCTGTGCTAGAGCATATAGTGTTGGAGCAGGAGAGAACCTAAAATTACCCAGTTTAGTGTTCCCCAAATGGGTACTACAGTGAACAGTTTCCAGCGATGTTAAGACTTTACTTTTGAGTCTGCGTGAAGTTTTCCATGGTCAATAAGTTTGGGAAATGCAGCTCATTAACTTCTTTGTAGTGAGCTAATTTCAGACGTTCCCCACACTTTATTAAAGACACCTTTTTTGGGGCACACTTAACATAGTGCAAGGAAGACCAACTTGGGAAAATGTAATCTAAAATAAGGGTGTTTCGAAGCGTCAGTTGCCATCGTTAATGGGTTGTGAAATCATTCCAGAGACAGCTGCAACTGTCTTTTCTTTCTTGTATGAACTCGGTTATAATGAAGAATGTACTTCTCACTATAGATGGCGGCCTCCAAATTTTGGAGAACTCTGGTCTGTCTAATTCAGTTTCTCAATTTTATTAGTGAAAGTACTGAAATGGGTCTCAAGATCCCCTGGGGAGTTAGTGACACAGACTTGGAATCTGCACTCTCTGTCACCTACACGACTACTCTGCCTAATTCATAAGTCCTCCCGAGAGCTAAACGGCAGCCCGACCAGTGTGGCTCAGTGGACTGAGCATCATTCTGTGCACCAGGAGGTCACTGGTTCAATTCTCAGTCAGGGCACATGCCTGGGTTTCGGTCGCGATCCCCAGTGGAGAGTGTGCAGGAGGTGGCTAATCGATGTTTCTCTCTCATCAATATTTTTTTTCTCTCCCTTCCTCTCTGTCTAAAAAAAAAAAGAAATCAATAGAAACATTTTTTAAAAAGCAGCAGTGGTGGAAACAATGAATGGATAAACAAATCTGGTTTATGTGTACAATGGAATCGTATTCAGCCTTATGAAAGGAGGGTGAAGTTCTCGCACAGGCTGCAACAGGAATGAGCCTTGACATTGTGCTCAGTGATGTAAGCCAGTCACAAAAGGGACACGTATTATGTGATTTCACTTAACATGAGGTTCCGCGAATAGGCAAACTCATACAGACAAAAAGTAGGTTAAAGGTAACGGGGGGCTAAGAAGAGATGAGACTGGGGGTTAGTGTTTATTTCATCGGTACATAGTTTCTGCTTGGAATGATGAAAAAGTTCAGGAAATAGAGAGTGCTGAATGTACTCAGTACCACTGAACTGTGCACTTAAAAAAATGGCCTAAATGGCAAATTCAGGTTATGTGTATTTTATCACAATTAAAAAAATTTTTTTTCCCATTTATTGATTTTAGAGAGAGAGGAAGTGAGAGGGAGAGAGAGATAGAAACATCGATTGGCTGCCTCCTGCATGCCCCCCACTGGGGATCGGGCCCACAACCTGGGCATGTGTCCTGACCGGGAATTTAACTGGCCACCTCTTGGTGCATGGGTTGACGCTCAACCACTGAGCCACACCAGCCAGACTCTTTTATACTTATTTATAGTTTATAACACATCGTTATATATGTGTGTGAGTGTGTGTGTGTATGTATTTATAAGTGTTTCTTTTAGACAGACTTTGTTTTACATTCTGACCTCCATTCATTCCTTTGGCCCTCCCTCTGGGGGGGCTGGGCCCAGGCACGAGGATCTGGGGCGAGCAGGACGGGCTCCCTGGCCTCGGGCATCCTCGGAGCCGGGCCTGGACGTGTGGCCGGAGTCCCAGAGTTCCCAGCAGGCAAGGCTGCCGGCGTTGCCACAGGTGATTCTTTTCTCGGCAGTGAGTCGCGCTTAGCATATGACCTTTTCTGTGCTAATAGCTCTGATTTTCCAACATTTGCAGCATTTGGATAAACCAACAACTTGCCTTTTTGAAAGGCCAAGCGGAAACATATTTCATGGTTTTTCTCTTGGTTTCTCCCTTTCATCAGTTGGCCTTTGGCCCTGACCTGAAGACAAGTAGCCTTTTCTCGCTCTGCTCTCCCCTCTTCCCTCACAAGCTGCCAGGCTCCGTGTAAATGGCAACTTAAGTGAAACGCTACCACCCACAAGGTGGTTCTGGTGGTTCCCTCTGTCTCCATTCTCTGCCCTTGCTTCACGGGTTTGGGTATGAGAACCAGGAGTCTGGTGAACCAGCAGAGCGGGCAGGGTGGCTGGAGGGCGGAGCGTGGGTGGTGTGTGTTTCTTCCTTGGAGCTGAGGCTGGTTTTGAAATCTCCCTGTGCAAGGCCATGGTTTCTGTCCATGAACGTTGTAGCAGATGGGAGTCGCCTGTTGGCTCTGGTGGAGGACTGTGGAGGTTTCTCAACTGTTGGGCAGGCACCCTTTTGCTTCTGGTCCCTCAACAGGCATTGACACACAGCAGGGCTGGACCTACAGCTACCCTGTTGGCGTCTCTTTGCGCCTCCAGTCAGCACCTGCAGTAAAGGAAACCGGGAGAAAATGTCTCTAACTCACCAGGGACGATAGTTAACTTGATTTACTGGGAGCTAAGGAAGTGCTTTGAAATGGTTTCTTTTTATGTTATATCGAAATTTGCCACGAATCGGGGGTGGGTAGGATGGCTGGTGGGATCTGCCCGAATTGGGGCAAGCCATCATAACATCGACCTCGAAATTTTTAGCGTAACTGTGCGAGTTTGAAGTCTAACTCAGTCACTGTTCACATTCGAGACCAGGCCATTCTTTGTTGTGGGGGATTGTCCTGTGCATTGTAGGATGCTTAGCAGTGTCTCTGGCCTCTAACCACCACATGCCCACAGCACCCCCACATCAGTGAAGACCGAAAATGTCTCCAGACATTGACCAATGTTTCATGAAGGGGCAAAATCTGCTCCTGGCTGAGGACGATGGGCAAGTTCTAGATACCTCCTGCTGTGCTCTGAGCTTTAGGCATTGAGGACTTTGTCAGTTGTTATTCTGGAAATAATGGGAACGGGCTTGGGTTTTTCTTTGTGTTTGTTTGATTTGAGTCCTGCTTTATTAGTATAAAAACTCAAATCTTTAAAGTGTGTATAAAGTGTCATCGGCTGGGGAAAATGAATACCTAAGTGCTGGTGTCAGACTGACTTCATTACAGATGTAATAGGCTTGTTCTGTGTTGAGTGATCAGTTAGGATTTGGGGTGTAGTTTGTCAGTTGGAGATCTGCATTGAGGTCTGGGGCTTCTCTCATTTCTTCTGCTGTGCTGTTCTCCCCGATGCCATGTTGGCGTTCTGCATGGGTTTGGAGAGACCAGGAATCAGGACGCTGAGCAGGTGGAGCCTGCATCCGCAGCACCTGAGTACAGTTGTCCTCCTTCCTCACCATGTCAGTCACAGGGCTGAATGACATGAGCATGTATTTAGTTCCTCTCTGTATCTGTCTCACATCTCAATGGAGGATGACTTTTGTTCTTCATCTGATTATCCATCAGGAGATGAGTGGAAAAACAACTGTGGTACACTTACACAATGGAATACTACTCGGCTGTAAAAAAGGAAGAAAATTGTATTCTTTGCGACAACATGGATGGACCTGGAGAGCATTATGCTAAGTGAAATAAGCCAGTCAGGGAAAGACAAGTACCATATGATTTCACTCATGTGTGGAATTTAATGAACAAACTGAAGTAACAAGCAAAATAAGGACAGAGTCATTGATAGAGAGCAGACAGACAGCTTGGGGAGATGGGGGGGGGGGAGGATGAAAGGATTGAGCAAAATAAAGAAAAAAAGAATTCATGGACATGGGTGGTGGGGGATGGCCGTGACGTGGCCGGGTCATCGGTTGAGCTTAGCTTACCTCATGGAATGGTGTCAGTTGTTTGAGACCATGGAATTATTGTGGTTTGATTACCTATTCCAGAGTCCTAGATGGATTCCCAAGTGCCATTTTCTAAAAAGCAAAAAGATCTCTTTTTTTTCCCTACTCCGGATTAGCTAGAATGTTTCTTTGTTCATTCCCCCAGTGTTGCTGGAGTTCCCAAGGGCCAGGCTTTGTGTAAGTCACTTGGGACATTTAGATGATTGAGCCAGGTTTTCTGTCCCACTCTAGTTAGAAAGATGGGTCTGTAAAGTACCAGATGAGGATTGTTTTCTGTCACCTTTACAAAGTGCTGTGGTTTTACCTTCCTGCCTATTTCGAAGCTCTCCTTAAGCACTGCAGAGCTGGGACATGGTGATGATGTGTTTGGAAGGCATTAGCCTGCTGTCTGGGGCAGCACTGTTCTGGGAGTCTGACAGCCTGGCCATGACTGACCGTGTGCCCTTACCCAAGTCACTTCACCTGCCTGTGTTTCGTCCCTAGGTTTGTAAAATGAAGTGTATGAGCTAGATCATCTCTGCTATTGTTCCTGACTTCGGCAGTCTATGCTTATAATAATAATTATATTGTGATTAGTAAATACTGTTAGAATGTGGTTAGAGCTAGAAATCTCACGATAAGCCAGACTTTGTGCAGAGGATTTATTGTAAGTTTGTAAAATGGGTTCCCTGTCCATTGTGCCTGGTGGGGAGACTTGGAGGACTCTGGTGAGGTCAGAGGCGTTACAGCACCCCGAGTTCCCAGTTAAGGAGTAAACCAGGAGTCTGAAAGATAAACCAGATGTCTTCCCCTAAAGCTCCATAAGAAAGACACCGTCTCCGGACAGTCCCATCATCATCAGGGGACTTCTTTCCACAGGCCTTTTTGGGGGTAGGAGTGTCTCTTACCAGTATCTTTCTGTCTACAGAATTATATAAACTTACTAGGTCAAGGTTGCCCATTGCTTACCTGTAGGTAAGTTTGCCATCCAGTGTAAACCGTGTGACGCCTGTCGATTCTGGGTCCCTGGGTACTCCATCCTCAGTGTCCCAGGGCTGGTGACCTCAAAGCCGGCTGTAGTCACACTTAGGCAGGCTGCCCAGTCGGGGTTACCATCCATAGTCATGCCTGTGTCATGTAGTAAGCGGAGAGAGATATTCAGAGCATTCTTCTCTCTTTTGTCAAGAAACTTAGCCTGTTTGTTAACATTTCAGCTGTGGTCTAGCAGGTAAATCTCACCTTCTCCAGGTAAACATCACATGATCTCTCACAGTGCCTTAGAGTGAGGTTCCTGATTCATCTGGATGAAACTTGGCTGCTGTTGCCTCACTGTGGGTCCCGTGCTCTTTCTCTTAGAGACTGTAATTGTCTAGAGCCGGGGTTGCATTCATCACCGGGAAGACCTCGGGGCCCAGGTCAGGCTGTGCGTGCACGCCTGTGAGGCACCTGGCACGTTCTGGTGGGATGAAGGGATGGATCACAGTGTCGGACACCGGGAAGCACTCAATAAGTAGTTGCAGAAATGGACTGAATTGTATGTGCTTAAATATTTCACTGTTCTCTTGTCTTCCTACTTAATGCCATTTACTGTGGGTTAGAAAACAGGACAAAGCCGTGTGTACACACGTGAGAGGCTGGCCGGCTGGCCCGAGGGCCATGGAGCCGTTAGCTGTTGTATAGCTCCGAGTCCTCCTTTTCTTTATGCATATTTACTATTTCTGCCCATTATGTACATTAATATAAAAGTTTAATTAGATCCTTTCTTCTTAATTATTACAGCCGTGTTTGTTTGCTCTCTTGACAGAGCTCACGTTATGAGAACAAGAGAGATCAAATTTTTATCACAAAATTCATTACTTCTGATAAAGTCCAGTGCGCCTGTGAGCGTGTGCACCGCTCCCGGTGACTTCTCGGCGGTCGGAGGACTGGGCTGTGGAAATGGCGAGAATTCAAGTAGCCTAAGAGGAAGGATCCTTTTGAGACAAGAGGAGGTTTGATGTGCTCATTGTCCTCGTGGAGCAAAGATAAAATTCTGTACGTCTCTGGAAACTAAAAATATTCATGTGTCTCCTTCATTCCTCATTGTTTGATGGTGGTTGTGAATATATATATATGGTTCTGGCTTAGGAAAGGTACCCTCTTTGTTAGCACCTGTAAGAAAAGGTGTACGATCGGGAGGGCAGGGACCTGTAGTTTTGTTTTTCTTTACTCCCAGGCTCACACAGTGCCTGGCACATGGTAGGTGTTTCATGAGTATTGTTGAGTGAGAGAGTCCATGAGATAAATAGCTTCTTTTGCTCTTTCTCATTGATGACAGTGTTTTATGGATTCAAGGCTCTCTATGACCATGTCTCTGAGTCTCCACAGATAGTGTCTTGGATGTGCTTTTCATCATTGGGAGATAGAACCACACCTGTCTTCAAGAGCTGCAGCTATACCCTCTAACTTGGCAGGGCCGGGCGCTGGGACTGGTTCCCAAGAGGCACGGGTAATGCCCAGTGCAGTTCACACAGCCCCCAAGGACGGAGCATGAGCTTGGGAGTCACACACACCTGGCACAAAGCCACCTGTCACTAGCTCTGTGACATCAAGACAAGTAGCAAAATCTCCTGTTGTCTGTTCACTGATCTTAGAGATTTGGGCAGGTCACACCTGCCGTCCAGAGTGGGTGGGGTGTGTTAAGCGCAGTAGCAGGTGATGTCCCGTATACTGAGGTATGTAGTAAATATATGTTCATTTACAGTTCCTTTACTTCTAGTGGTGTGTTGCTTTTATGGATAGGGTGGTTCTTCATTATCCTCTATGCTGCATGGTTTACCTCTTACTCCTTCATGAAATGGGGAAGATGGGAGAAAGGGCCAGTAACTTCGGCTTGTTGGTCCTTTAAGGAATCTTTGATATGGTGCTGAGCTGGCAGCTAAAGCATGAATGCAGGAAGGACTCAGCGTGTGCGTGTGCGTGTGCGTGTGCGTGTGCGCGTGAACAAGGGAGCCAGAGCCCTAGGAGCAGGACTGTCCAATGGCACTTTCTGTGGCGGTGGAAAATGTTCTCATCTGTGCTGTCCATTGCACGGCCGCCAACCGCACGTGGCTATTGAGTACCAGAGATGTGGCCGAAGTTTAATTCCATTTCATTGTAATTGGATGTAAGCGGCCGTCGCTTCGGGCAGCATGCCTCTCCGGCCCGCGGTGGCTCCGGGAAAGAACAGTCGCATTTCCCGGGAGCTGTGACACGCGCAGCATCTCAGACGTCACCCCACACCTGCTGGACCAGAATCTGTTTTAACAAGATCCCCCGGTGGTTTGTGCGCACACGGAGGTGCAGAAACACTGGGCCGGCGTCCGGGCTGTCATTCTGTCCGCGGACAGCGCGCAGTGGCGATGCCGGTGCCGGTTCGGGTGGAACCGGGAGCGCAGGCCTCTGACCCATCTTTGCCATCTCAGCTGCTCGCACTCCATGCTGTGGATTTTGGGGACCACACAGGCGGGTCTGTGCAGCCCTGTGGTTGACAGCAAAGAAGAAGTTAAGCAGCTTTTAGCTCAGGACTAAATGCTCTTTTGCTTATTCCTCCTCATAAATTTCTTAATCTCTGTAGTCCCGTGTTTTCTCCCCAAAAGATTGCGTTCCCTTTATCTTCTCATTCATTCCATTAGAACTTGGATTTCCTTTCCTACTCCTTGGCCTTAAACTGGTAAAGATGTGGGTGTGTACACACACACGCGCGCGCACACACATGCTCGCACACACTCGCATGCACACCCACACCCCCTTTTTAAAAGTTTCAAACCACGTCGGTAGTTCAGGTTGTGGTTTATCTTAATGCTTTCACTCTGACTAGTGATAAATATTTCAAAGGAGTAAATAGCATTTTCTCTCCGAGTGAAATTAGAGAACTATCTCCCACCTCTCTGAAAGCATTAATAATTTCTTTTCTGTAATGGTGCTTATTTAACCAATTGAAACAACAACAGAAACCGTCACAGGTTTCTTGGGCATCGGTGGGTCAGATCACTTTGGCTGCGGTGGACGCTGCTCGGGTCTGGTCGCTGTGAGCCAGAGCTGGGGACTTGGCTGTGTTTGTTTTCATGGAGACTTTCCATGTTGTCCCCTTTTAAGTCTTAAATGGCTCACAGACATCATGCGATGATGTATCTGTACCAGATGTTGTCTGCAGTGATGGCAAACCTTTTTGGTCTGTATCTGGGGATCTACTAAGAGCACCATGAGGAAACTGAGGCAGCAGGCTAAAAGGGACACTACACTAAGATTCTGGGCCCATAGTGCGTCCCTCAAACAAACCCAAGGTCACAGTGCCAGTAAATGATGGAGCCAAGATCTGACCCCTGGCAGTTCAGTGAGTGTGCATCAGTGTGCATGTCTCAGCTCCCCACACCGGCCTTTGCCCTCTGCCAGGAACAGGCTCACCCCATAGTCATTGTGCTTGTTCCTTCGTTTGTCACTGCCATTGCTTCAGGTCCCCTCGTCCTTCAGGTCTTTTCTCAGATGTTGCCTTCCCCAGCTGCTTCATCGAGAATGGTGCACACGCACGTGCGCATACACACACGCGTGTCATTCTCTATTCCCATTGCCCTTCTTTATCTCTCTCCTTCGCCCTCATTATCACCTGCGTCTAACATTTATTTGGATGTAAGCGCCCCGAGAGCAGGAACTTTGTATTGTCCACTGTGAAATCCTCCAGGTCTAGAACCCTGCTCCGCCCATAATAGCACTAGATAAATGTCTTTGAACCAGTGAATGAATGACTCTAACCTGTCACCTGCTGTCACCTCCCACTGCTCTCTCCTGCCCCTCTCCTGTGCCCCTGTGGTGGCCTGCGTGTCCCTCTAACTCCCACCTGCCCCGGCAGTTCCTTCCAGAGCTTCCTGTTTCTGTGGCTCCTACTGCCTCTTGGTCCCCTTCTTCTCAGCCTTGCCGGATTGCCCTCGTTTTTCACCAGCCGCACCACACCTCTTTCCCCTGTCCGTCCCTCCGTGACCCCTGCAGACCAGGGCACTGCGTCCTCCTGTGGCCCGGCTTCGTCTCTCCGGCCTTCACACGTCACAGCCATCTCCTCCTCAGTCGACCGTGAGTCCTGCGAGGGCAGGACCGTCTCTGTCTGCCCCCAGCGCCCAGCCAGAGCAGGCAACTCCCAGTTAGGTGCTGGAGGGAGAACGAAGCCATGTAACTCATGGGTAGATCCACACTGACTGTCGGAAGCAAGTCTCACTTCTCTAGAATTAAGTGTTTCTTTGGCACCATGAGGTCTTACTCTTCAGACTGTGAGATTTAAAGACAAAATGCTTCCTGCTAATTATCGGCAGTTGCCCTATAGGAACAGAGCCACTGTGGGGCCCTGGCACCCCTGAGCCCTCAGATCACCCAAAGAGGATTGCCGTCTTGGGCCAAGAGAGTAGGGAGTGGGTGAAAGGGTTTGAAATGAGCTTATTGGACCTCAAAGCTCCTTGCTCTTTGTCCAGGAAATAAGGGGCCAGTTTTCTTCAGGGCAGAGAGACAGTCCAGTTTCGGGTGCAGAGCAGTGGATCCGTGTCCTGGGGCTCTGCAGACACGTAAAAATAAGTTGATCTGTAGTTGTACTTATACGGCTTCTTGGTTTTGTTGTTGTTGTTGTTGTAATGGACCAAGGAAGACAGGGATGAAAAGAAACGAGAAGAGCTCATCGACACTCTCTAAACAAATACAACTGAACACACAATCTAAGCACAGCCTCCCTTAAAGGAGTGTCTTAGTTTGTCAGTCCCTCTTCAAGCCCTTGTCTAGACGGTGAACGGCTGCTGTGGTCAGCCTGCAGTTTCTTTATTTTGACCTGAGCAAAAGGGTCACCTTCCCCCCCTTGGCCCCGGCTCCCTCCACCTAGGATCATTCCTAAAAACCCTGGAGTTTGGTTGGGGCGGACTGGGAATCCAGCGCTGCTGTGCCTACCCCTGGTGGCAGGATTTGTCGCCCTTGGAATTCTCTTGATGCTTCAAGTCTCGTTCACTCCTGATGCTTCCTGGAGGTGTATTTTGTTTGGCTGTTGGCCCAGGTGCCTCTTACAACCCTAAATCTTCGTTAGCGTCCTCTTCCTCACACTGTCGGCCTCCCTGCCTCAGCTGAAGTTTTTATTGATGTCAGGCGGCTGTTTGCCAGCAGGAGAGTGAGCTTTCCTATTCCTCTGAGCATGACGAAGGAGGCCGGTAGGATCTGTCTCGCTGCTGATACCCGAGTCCAGCCCTGGCGTGACGGGGGGACGCGAAAGAGCACCGGGTTGTCTGAGACTCACCCCGAAGGCCATCAAGTCTTCCGCCTCCAGCAAGGGGAGCAGTGGGTGGGTGACTCCGAAGAAAACACTTGAGGGGGTCTTCCTACCAGGAACCCTGAGTGAACACCAAGTTTGGGAAGCTGGGCACCTTGGTTACAGAGTGTACTGCCAGACCTTGGGTTTGAACTCCCAGTGTGAAACAGGTTCTGAATCGAAGGGACTGTGTTCTGCCACATCTCCGTTAGAGTATTCCGCACGAATATTTGATGTGTTGGAGGACCTTGCGTCTTGACCTTCATGTTCCATTTGTAATTATGTTGATGTAAAATAGGAAGTGACTGCTTTGCATAAATCCCGTATGGAAGCTTCTGATTTGTCCCCCTAACAGTGAAATCGTCTCTCTCCTCCCATCCCCCTGATGCCTGCCAGTGTTCTTTATTTGACAATGAGGGCTAGTTGGATTTCAGTTAATTAAAGTTTTAATTGTGTTGAATTCTACCGCGGAGCTAATGTTTATTTACCTTAATGATGAAATGCCAAGTGTCACGGTCTCGGAGCTCACTGTTCCTGGGCAGCAAGGATGGTGGACGGGCGGACACCTGCCAGCCCACCGGTAGTTTGCACTTGCTGTTTGTGTTGGGTCTTCTGTTCATAGCGGAGAAAAGTGCTGATTTAGGCTTCCTAATGTGAACATTACGAATTGCTCTAATGTCTACAATGTGAGCACTTGTTGGATATAAAACATCGCCTGTACTTGTTCTGCGGTGCAGAGAGGAGTCAACAGAGCCGGCGTGAGACTGTTTTCCTTAGAAAGTCCTGCCTGCGAGCTTGGCCCTTGGCTCGTAGTGTCTGGGGTTTGGGTTTCGAGAGGTCTCCCCTGATTCTCAGAGCTGATAATAATGAGAAGGCTTCACTGTGCCTGGACTGTCTGTAGAAAGGAGGTGGTCTGTGGGAGGAATCGGGAATTTGAAGATGCACTAGGCAGAGGGTGTCTGTGAGCAGACCGAACTCCCCGACCTGTCACGACTCGCTGCTGGAGGAACGGGGCACGTCCTGTGTGACCCCGCTGCTCCGCTGCAGAGACTCCTGGAGACTCGCGCCTGCTTCCTCCCCACTAAGCCCCGTGTTGGCTGACGGCACCTGGTGTCCTCTTGCTGAAATCAGTCAGAGGGGCGAGTGTGTCCGCTGTGCTGAGTCCTGTGAGTTCTAGTGAATCACCCCATCAGGGGCTTGTCTCGGGGACCTCAGCTCACCTTCCAAACCTGTTGAGCCTCTCAAATGTTTGTCTTGGCAAGTCTCCCCCTTCAACCCCATAGCCATCGTCAGAAACCTCGGAATCATCTTTGAGTCTTTCCTTGATTCTGCCACCAAATCCTGTTGGTTTCGCCACAGAAGTGCCTTGACCGCAGCCTTCGTGTAGCCCTCGCCACTGCCCTGGCCTCGGTGCTCACTGCACCCAGCGCCGCCGCCTCCCTGTCCTGTTTCTGCCTCGATTCTCCACACTAGCCTGTCTTTGTGCCCTTACTCCGTATCCCAGGTTGAGCTGCTCTGACTGATGCAGTTGAACGCAGGTGTCTCAGGTTGGCCTTCCAGGCCCTGCCTCCGCCCCCCTTGGTGGTGGCTGCCCAGGTGGGGAGGCGTGTGTTCCCAGCACTGCTGAGGGGGACCTTTCTGTGCCTCTGTCTCCTTACCTGCTATGGGGATGGAAAACAGTTCCGTCTCATAGGGCGGGGCCAAGAATGAAATGAGTTCATGTTTAAAATCCTTAGAACAGTGCCTGACACCGAAAACGGTGTTTGTTCAATAACTGTTAGCTGTGCTTATTTTTTATAATTATTTCTTGGTATTCTCCCCTATGGGCTGTGAGCCACCCCCCTGACATTGTGTCTGGCTGTGGCTCATCAATCATCCATTGCTGAATGAATGAATGAATGAATGAATGAATGAATGAATAGAAAGAAGGAAGGAAGGAAGGATTTGGCTCTTTTAAAATCATTTGCTGAATGAATGGATGAATGAAAGAATAAATGAATGAATGAATTTGGCTCTTTTGTCGACATTTGCTGAATGAATGGATGAATGAGACAGGGGAGGAGGAGGGAAAGTTGCTTAAGACATGGTCTGTACTTTCAAGAAGCTTATTAGTTAGTTGGGATATGAGGTGCACTAACAGATTAAACTATAAGGCCATTGTTGGGGCTCCCCGTGGAGGATTCGGAGAAGGGGAGGGTTCTGTGTGGGGTGGGAAAGAAGGCAAACCAAATTGTTTAAGCCACGTTACCAAGCTCATGCTTTGGCACCATTTCAGGTCCCACAGAGAGAGACAGAGAAGTGTGGGGATTTGTTGCGCTTCTAAGAAACACTCATAAAGCTGAAGTCTTCCTGCGGGACCCTAGACGCTACCCCTGCTGAAGCTTGTCTTTCTCTGGGGTGACATTGTGAGCTACTTAACGGGGTGTGCTCACTTCCAAGAGCACAATCACTGTATAATGATCCCTGAACACTTCTCTCCAGGGTGTCTGGGTTTCCTCCCGGCTTTCCAAGGTAGAAGGGACTCTGGGGGACGGGGCCCCTGGCCCTGGAGCACGCCGGAGGAAGTGGACTGGCTGTCCCTGGGGCTTGCATCGCTGAGTGCGTAGGAGGGGGGCGAGATCAGTGGCTGTGCCATGTGAGGCCGATTCTGTCCTGACAGTTAGCTCAGGGATGCCGCAGGCCAGACCAGGCCAGACCTCACAGAGTGGCGTCGAATCGCTGAGACTGCTTCCTGTGTTGTGCACTAGGCTCCCGCTGAAGGCGCCATAGGAAGCCAGGTCTCGAAGCTCCGTCGCAGTCTTGGGATCACGGGCTGCTGCGCAGTTCTGTTGGGTGGAACTTCGCATCATTTAGCTTCTGCTGCGTAACAAATGCCCCAAACGCAGTGGCTTAAAAGAAGAATTGTTTCTTTTGTCACCATTCTGTGTGTTGGCAGTTTGGGCTGGGCTCACCTTGAGTGGCTCACCTCTGCTGCTTGTGGCGTTGTCTGGGCTCCGTGTGTTTGGACCTCAGCTGGGAGGGCTGGGTGTTGCTTGTGGCATTGTCTGGGCTCCGTGTGTTTGGACCTCAGCTGGGAGGGCTGGGTGTTGCTTGTGGCATTGTCTGGGCTCTGAGTGTTTGGACCTCAGCTGGGAGGGCTGGGTGTTGCTTGTGGCGTTGTCTGGGCTCTGAGTGTTTGGACCTAGGCTGGGAGGGCTGGGTGTTGCTTGTGGCATTGTCTGGGCTCTGAGTGTTTGGATCTCAGCTGGGAGGGCTGGGTGTTGCTTGTGGCATTGTCTGGGCTCTGAGTGTTTGGACCTCAGCTGGGAGGGCTGGGTGTTGCTTGTGGCGTTGTCTGGGCTCTGAGTGTTTGGACTTCAGCTGGGAGGGCTGGGCAGCTCTCTCCGTGGGGTCTCACGTCCTCTAGGAACCATCCGAGCATATTCATGTGGTGGCAGAAGGGTTCCCAGCAATAAGAGCAAATAAACCCCATTATGCAAGCCCTTTTCCAGTTTCTGCTTGTGTCCTATTTCCTAATGTCCCATTGGCCCCAGCAAGCCATGTGGCCAAGCCAGAGTCATTGCTGGCAGGGCCCAGCCGAGGGTGTGGATACAGGGACACGTGCTTGCTGCACCTACGTCAAGGAGTTTATCTCGTTTATCTTGCCAGCAGTGTTGTTGGCTCTCTTTGCCTTTCTCCCGGGCAGTCTCCTGGGGTGCGCACAGTCTCTGGATTCGGCACTCTGCTCCCTGCTCTGCATGGGCCTCCTCGCTCTCCTCTCCGTGACCAGAGACACTACAAAGGCTTAAGCCATCTGGCTCCCAGATTGATGGGCACTCCCCGTCCCAGAGGACGCACCAGGAGAGTGTGGCTGGATCAGCACAAATCTGTTGTTAATGCTACAAAAGAACTCCAAGCCGATATCAGATACAGCCCTGGCCGATAGTTCTGACAAAACGACATCTATACTCTCCCACAGTGTTGTCAGCCTGCCCTGCCCTGGGCTGTGTCCTCCCTCCATTTCTGACATCTCTGGGGACATGCCAGCAGCTGTCCTTTGTGTACCTGGCAGTGTGTGGGCGGCATTGGGGATGGCAGAGCCATGGAGGAGAGTCTGGGGACGTGGGAAGGAGAGACTTGCCTGGGACACCGGAGGCACGGATTCTTTTTTTCAATCCTCACCTGAGGACATTTTTGCATTTATCTTCAGATAGAGTGGGAGGGAGAGAGGGGGGAAGAGAGAGAGAAACATTGATGTAAGAGAGACATATCAACTGGTTAGCACCCACATGACCCCAACCGGGACCGGAGACAAACTGCAACCCGAGGTACGTGCCCTTAGTGGGAACCGAACCCGGCACTCTCTGGTCCATGGGCCGATGCTCTAACCCAGCGGTTTTCAAACTGGGGGTTGCGATCCCTTTGGGGGTCGAACGACCCTTTCACAGGGATCGCCTAAGAACATTGGAAAACACATATTTCCGATGGTCTTAGGAACCGGGACACCGCTCCTCTATCCGTCACCAGGCGGGTCTGCCCACATGCAGAAACGCCACATACAACACGAGGAGCTCTGTTAAAAGGGTCGGCATTACGAAGGTTGAGAACCACTGCTAACTGCTGAGCCAAACCGGCCAGGGCATGGACGCACGGTTCATTAGCTGGGCTTGCTGCTAGGTGACTCTGCTCTCTTGGGCGAGTGGAGGGGTGCACTGAGGGACTAGATGGCATCCGCTTTCATCCCACTTGTATTTAGCAAATATGATGGAAATACTGCCTTGTGATGCACCAAGAGGCAAGATTCGAGGGAAGGATTTTAGATCCGTGTTGTCATGTAGAGTTAGAACGAGGAAGGGCGGGGATCCGAAGGCTGGACGGTCTTCAGGTTCTAGAACGAGGCTGGGTCCTGAGCGTGAAAGACGGTCACCTGGCTCCTTGTTTGGCTGCGCCAGGTGGGGCATAGGTAGGGCCAATTGGGTATCAGAGAACTTCTTCCAGAAAGACGAGTAGGCTTCCGAAACTCGATTATTGGGCGCATGACTTCTGCCGCCGACGGAAGGAGAATTCATAGGAGCAGGAGTCAGTTTCTGTTCTGTCAGCCTGAGATTATGGTCGTGTCTCACTCTGAGCCAATTCAACTGTTAGGGTCACTGCCCTCACTGGTGGGAACAGTGAGGGTTCTCATGGGCTCATTTCGATGTCTTTGTGAACAGTGTCTTGAGTGACTGCGTGAGCGCGTGTGTGTGCGCAGAGCCTGGGACGGACACACAGGTGGAGCCCACACCTGCCTGTCACCTCACATCTGTCTTCCCAGTTAGGTCTGCGCTGGGGCGCCAGGAACGGAGCCCATCCTGGCCAACATCGTCTCCAAGGCTTTCGTGTTGCCAGGCACCTAGTAATCACTTAAGAAACGTTTATTGAATAAACGAATCAAGAAAAGCTGGAAGGGGATTTTTTTTTTTAAGCATCTTTACGTGGCAATTTTCACAGAATTAACCCTGGACGTTTTAATCAGTCACAGAACAATGACTGTTGATGTCTTTTCAGCGCTTTTGGTAGCGGTGAGATAAGAAATGAAAGGAAGCCGACACACAAGTGACCAGAGTTAAATTTATACACTATTCAAAACAAACACACACGAACGGCTGAAAACCCCCAAACTTTATTTAGATTACCAGCTTCGTGTACTGGGAAGTACACTATTTTTCCTGCAATGTATTTTTATTTTTTCCGGAATTAAAATAGCTTTATTGTATTTCCTGATTTTTTTTTTTTAAATGTTTTTATTGATATTTTAGAGAGAGGGGAAAGGAAAGAGAGATAGAAACATCCATCAGCTGCCTCCTGCGTGCCCCCTACTGGGAATCGGTCCTGTAACCCGGGCATGTGCCCTGACTGGGAATCAAACTGGGACCTCTCAGTCCATGGGAGGACCCTTAGTCTACTGAGCCACACCGGCCAGGCTGTATTTGCTGATTATTAAGTAAAAGGATACTTATGTAAAATGGTCAAAGAATAAACCAATATAAAGAATTCCATAAAAACACCTTCATTTCCAGGCCGTTAACATTTATGAAAAAATGTTTAAAATTGTGGCAGAATACACGTAACGTGGAATTGACTGTTAGCGATTTTGAAGGTATAGAGCTCAGTGGCATTAAGGACATGCACATTGTGTACAGTCTTCAGAACTCTCTCATCCTGCACAACTGCCACTGTATACATGCTAAACAAGGCTTCGCCCTCCCCAGACCCTGACAGCCACCCTCTGCTCTCTGCTTGTGTGGATTGGACTCGTCTAGGTACCTCATATAAGTAGAATCACTGTGTGTGTGTGTGTGAGAGAGAGAGAGAGAGCGCAAGTTCTCTCCCTGTTGTAGCATGTATCAGAATTTGCTCTGTGACTCCATCACGGACGTATGTACATCTTGTTTATCTGTTATCCTTCCGTGAACCACCTGGGTTGCTTCCATCTCTGGGCTGTGTGGACAGTGCTGCCATAGATGTGGGTGTTGCACCTCTTTTTACATGTCCCTTTACCCACACAATCGTTGTTTATAAATGGGCTCCTACTCCGTGTCCTGCTTTGTAATGTGCACTTTTACTTAGCACTCTGCCAGGTACGTCTTCTCTTGTCAATTACTATTGACCGCAGCGCTCTATTTTATTATGTTCATAATGTATGTGCCCTCGTATGGATTTATCTGTTTGTGGTTGGACACTTCAGTTGTTTTTCATTTCTTGCTGTTGTAACGGCGTCTCAGTAACCACGCTGAGACTCCTACCTGTCCCGAGCCACGCCAGCCAGGCCCGTTCATGTGTTTGACAGCCCAGTGGTCCAGGTGCTCGTACATTCCAGTTAACGGGAAGAACTGAAGTTGAGAGAAGGTGAGTAGTTTTCCTAGTGTTTCACAGCTAGCACGGGGAGGGGGGGGGTGGACTCAGGTCGGTCCTGTGCTAGATCCCGGCCTCTTTATCAGGAGGCTTGGGACCTAGTGAGGAACTCCTCGAAGCGAAGTAACTGGGCCGGAGATAGACAGTTTAGATACACACATATATCCAAGTTTCTCTTCCCACCCCGTCTCCAAGGTGTATTGATTTATAGTCCTGCCAGCATGTTGCTGTTCTCCTCCCGTTCCTGGTCTTGTCAGTCTTTTAGCTCTGCTCATCCAGCTGGAAAGTCTTTGCCTTGATTTTCTCTTCTCTCATCATCACTGAGATCAGCACTCTTCCCCATGTTTATTGGTCAGCTGGATTTTTTCTCTCAGGGCCCAGTTTTTGGCCGAGGCCTTTTGCACCTTTGGCTGGTCCTTTGCACTACAGTTGGGCTGCCCCAGATCTCCCCAGGGCTCCGAGATGCTGCATCTGCAGTGCACTTGTTTTGAACCAACGCCTCGTTCTCTGGGCCTTCACCAAGTTCCGTCTAGTCTTGTGCTAGGCCCACACACGTTTAATTACTGTACAGCTTATTTAAAAATATATAAGCGTGTAGTATTTTTTTTTTTTGTCTGCTAGATGCTAACTAATGGTTGCCATAGGACATTTATAGGCCATGTAGGCCCAAATAAGAACAGGTAAAACTTTTTAATTAGCAATTACTAGTGGTGTATATGATGCGCGAGTGCTGGGAGCTACTTTTCTGTAGGGAAGGAGCCACCTCTCTCGTCAGCCCTGTCTGTAAGGCTTCGTTTGCATGGCAGACCCTTCCTTTAAAGGTAGTAGGAGAGGAACCTTGAGCTTCTCAGTCTTTATATGAATCACTGTTCTGTCAGCTAGTGCTACATTTGCAGTTGAGAGAGAATGTGACTCAGAGTGGCTAAGGTACAAATGAACATCTGTTTCGTTTTTGTCGAACCGGAAAGTCCAAGAGGAGGTCTAACTTCAGGCCACTGGTTCCATGGCTCAGACACAGTCATCAGTTTCTGCCTGTCCACCTATCAGCATTTCTCTTCTCAGTTGGCTCCCTTCCGAGGCACGGTGTTTGCCTCGTGGAGGCAAGAGGCAGCCCAGTGCAGTACGTGAATCCTTGGAGGTCAAGGCCAGTGGTAAAAGAGAGGATCTCCTACCCCCACGTTTGAGCCTGACCGCCATTGGCCTAAAGACTAGTCACTGGAACAGAGAATGGTGTGTACTTTTTCATTTATGTCTTGTTCTTAGAAAGGGCTGGCACCCAAAGGAAAATGGGGAGCTGTTACCAGAAGAAGCAATGGATGCTGGCTTTGCCAGACACACCAGTGAATGCCCACTACACCCACATTGGTGGAATGGGCCTTAATGATGTTTTATTTTCACGATGTGAAGCTCAGAAAGGGAACTGTTTTTAGAGACTAGGGCTTGCCCTGAGTCCGTGACTTGAGGAGGAGGGCACCCCCCCCCCCTTCAAGGAGTTCTGCGACTGTGCACCCTTTGGAGAGCCCGGGGACACTGAGGCCATCCAGGACCTTTGGCGAGGTTGTGAGTCCTCGTCTTCTTGCTGAGTGAGGTGAGGGGCCAGCCTTCCGTTTCAGGGTCCGCCAGACGATCCGCAGCACACTGTCGGACTTACTCTCCAGGGGCTGGAAAATGCCCAAACGTGTGGAGATTAAAGAGCACTTATAAATAATAGGTGGACCAAAGAAGAAATATCAGGGTACATTTTAAAATACTTTAAACGAAATGAAAATGAAAACACACCTTATCGAAATATACGGAATACAAAAGCAGTGCTTAGAGGGAAATTTGTACCATCAAATGTAGATGTACAAGAAGAAAAATGATCTAAATCAATAATCTAAGTTTAAAAATAGGAAACCAGAAAAAGAAGAGCAAATTAAATCTAAAGTAGGCGGAAGAAAACAAATAAGAATTAGTGCAAAAGTCAATGACGCTGCAAACAGGATAGTAGAGAAAAACCAGTGAAACCAAAACCTGGTCCTTTGAAAAGATCAATACAATTGATAAGCATTGAGCCAGGCCAAGATAAAAAGAGAACACAAAAGAGTAACATTAGAAATGAAAGAAGGGGCATCACCTCAGATCCCACGGACTTTAAAAGGATCGTAAGGGAATACTATGAACAACTCTGTGTCCACAGATTTGAGAACCTAGATGAAGTGGATCAATTTCTTGAAAGTTACAGTTTGCCAAAACTCATACAAGAGGAAACAGACAATCTGAATATAGGCCTGTTATCTATCGAAGAAATGAATCCATTAATAACCTTTCAAAACAGAAAGCACCAGGCCCAGATGGGCTCACAGGTGAACTCTACCAGACAGTTAAGGAAGAAATTATATCAATTTTCTATAATCTCTTAGAGAAAATTTTGTAGAATATATTTCCTAACTCATTCTGAGGCCATCAGTACCTTACTACCAAAACCAGACACAGACATGACAAGAAAATTACAGACCAGTATTACTCATGAACATAGATGCAAAAATCTTCAACAAAACATTAGCCGAATCCAACAAAGGTATCAAAAAAATACTACACCACGACCAAGTGGGAATTATCCCAGGTATGCAAGGCTGGTTCAGCATTTGAAAGTCAATGTAATCCGTCTCATCAACAGACTTAAGGGAAAAAAATGAATGTGTAAGTACACACACACACACACACACACACACACACACACACACAGCATTTAGATGGTCACGAGAAGTAAAAAGGTTTCTGTAGCCATCAGGGAAACCCCACCTGCAGGCACGGGACCACAGTGTGGCAGGCCTCAGGGCACTGGTGTCCGGAACAGGGTACGCCAGGCTCTGATGGGCTCTCTCAGGGGTGTCAGGTACCTGCTCTTCAGTCCCCTTCTGCCTGTGCCTCCACATACCTCTGCAGCCAGGCTCCTCTGTGCTTTCTCCAGCTCCCTCCCAGCTTCAGCTAGCCCCTGAAGTCCGCTGAGACCCCAGCCATCTCCTGGCCTCCTGGTGGCTTCTGCTTCCATGACTACCTCCTCAGAGTTTATGCGTGTAATTCCGGTCTTGAGGACTCCGAAGGGCTCAGCTCCTCACTTCCAGCTAGGCCAAGTAGGTAAAGGTCCCTGGAACTGGTGACCCGTGTCTACCCTCATTCACGGTTCTGCTCTGGCCCAGTCAGCTGTGGCCCTTGGTGTGGGCTCAGGTGGTAAGAAGTGGGCACTTGCTTGAGGAGCCCGTGCCCAGAGGCACTGGCGGCTGACCGCCAGGTATTTTCAGAGAGGACTAGAGGCCTGGGGTGGAGAACAATGGAGGACATTCGGAGGTGATTCAGAGGATTTCAGGTCATTTTAGAAGAGGTGGTTCTAGCCAGCAGGATCGGGGAGATCAATACATTTTTTAGATTTTGATGTTAATTACTCTTAATGCTCTTCTTCCAAAATTGCCACAGTCTTAAATACCGAACAACTCGAAGATCTCCTCTCTGTCTCTTGTCAGGTGCAGCGTCGGAAAGTTACTTATAGCTGGTACCCTTGGGGTTTGATTCATGGAGATTGCTTTAGGATTTATTGTAAGCGATCCTGGAAGGCTTGAAAAATGGCACTTGTCAGCGTTGGGAAGGATGGCGAGGTGGTGAGGGCCGCGGTTATGCAAAGAAGGTGGGTTGTAAGAAATACAAAATGTGTCTCTAAAGTGTAAGCAGAAGCGCAGGCTGCCAGGCAGCTTCGAGGAAAGGCCCTGGCCTGGGAGATGGAGAGAGAGCCCCAGGGCCAGGGTGGCGAAGCAGAGACCGCGTCTGGTGCAGACTCCGGCGAGAGCACGTCCAGGCTTCCATCTGGCTCAGCCCCTTCCTGAGAAAGTTCGTGGACATAAAACATGATCTGGTGGGCGTGCTTATTTACACACAGAATATAATTGATTCCATGTTCCTCTCAGACCTAAAAACAATACTTGTGTATGTTTTTAATAATACAATTGCTTCAGTTTAGAAAATGGTGTAGACTTACACAGAGCATCTGATGAGTTACTCAGATTTTTCTGCTAATAACAGGACAGAAGAGGAACAATCTAACAAACATTTTCGAGAGAATGTGTGTGTGTGGAGGGGGAGGAAGGATTGGTTAGCTGAAATCCGGAAGATTCCAAGCACTGATTATTAAATTGAACACTAATTAAATTAGCATTCCACAGGGATTGTTTTCTGCAAATTTTGCTAGTGCATTCACCAAGCAGCCCAGACTCAAGGCCATTTGGGGAGAAATGGCTTCTTTGCTTTTGTTTTGGTCCTGTTTAAAGTTAATCCAAAATCAATTTCTTTTTCAAGAACTAAAACGTCACTGGTCTTTTTATTCCACCCCAGAGGTCTGCAGATTTTTATTGTAAAGGGCCAAATCCTGAGTATCTAGCATGGAATAGACATGTCCATGAACAAAGGAGCATTTTGTATCCTAATAAAATTTAATTTGTGTGCACTGGAATTGGATTCTATATCACTTTCACATGTCATGAAATATCTCTTTTGACCTTTTTATTTCAACCACTTAAACATGTAAAAGCCGTTCTTACCTTTGGGTTCGTGTAGTTTGGCTAAGTTTTCACTCTACCTCCGTAGCTGGTGTCTAGTCATTTGGGAGAGACTATTTCTACACTTTGCCTACGAAACAGTGCCAAAGTGTGTGTGTGTCCCCATCTGTCCGTCCACATTGTCCCCTGCTACTCCAGTCTCCCCCCTGGGGGCTGAAACAGTCCTCAGACATTTAGAACTTTGATTGTTCAGGACTGTGCCCCCAGCACCCTAGCCCTGGCGGCAGGGAGGCCAGCCTCACGGACGCCGAAAAGGCTCTGGGCTCATCCCCCACCCAGAGCATTCTGAGTGGCTCCTGAAGGGGAGGCAGCTGAGAATGCAGACAGAGGTGGAAATTCGAGAGTCAAGCTGTTGCGCTTTCATCCAGATATCTCTGTAGGAGTGTGAAATGGTCATGGTAGCCTCAGAACTTCTTTGCACACATATGTATTTTAAAAGGCTTCGGTGTCTCTGGTGCTACTTTTCATCCTTATTCTGAAGAAGCAGGCAAAAGACAAGCTTCTACACAATGTAAGCACGTGGGTTTGTTTAGTACAGAATTTAGGGAAATGACAAAAACATCCAGTTTTTCTAAAATGATCCACATAACATGTGACAGCTAAACAGACAGATACACACTGTATTTAGTTAAATCAGTTTCATAGGGATCCTTGTTATTAGGATACCCTCCCCAAATCCTTAATAAATATGAAGGTCTAAATAGTTGTCCCGTTTTATCATTAGTCTGGGTTTAGCTGTGGCTCTTCCTGATTTGGGAGGAAGCATGCTTGACTGTTGCCAGGCAACAGCTAATCACGGTATTAGCTGCCAGCAAGCTGTTGGCAGTAACTGTAAATTCTTTTGTCTTGTTAACAAAAAAATGAGTGTTAAAGATGTCGCAGTCTATAAAGTCTGTTCTGTTGTTCAAATATATATCACTTAGGCGATAAATTCCTGTGCTAATATGACCTCGATGTGCCGCTAAAATTTATAGGGGGTTCAGGGAGCCCGTTGATTCTGTGCGCGAGTCCCCTGCAGTCTACTTCGGGCAGCACAGCTCTCGGAATGGGACAGTGATGTCATCCAGGCACTGTTTTTCTCAAGGTCTGCAAAAAAGAAACGAAGGCTTTTATTCAGTTATGGGCTGTGAAGTGTGTGCGGACCTCTGGCAGGACTGTCCCAAGTGAGGTCTCTGGTTCAGGAGCTGGGGCCACAGTTCACCGCCGTTGACCTCCGCGTCCGTCTCCCAGAGGCGAGTGCTCCCGGGGCGCGTGGGGAGACCGCTGCAGTCGGGGCCCTCTCCCTCGTCACCTCCTGCTCAGCCAGGCTCAGTGCAAGTTTTCTTTCATAAAACTCATTCTCGCCTCGTAAGCAAACGTGAGTCATCCTTTGGACGCATAGAATTGCGAAGGCAGAAAGACCACTGCTTATTTGGTCCGGCCATTTGTATTTTAAATGAAACTACATCGTATCCCAGACCGGACCCCAGACCACTGTCAGCACTGTCCCCTGGTTACATGTTTCTGAAGGGGCATTTTGACTGTCAGGGCTTCGCACACTTCATCAGGCACTGGGGCTACGTTCGGTCACTTAACCCTCGTACCTTGTGCACAGGACAGACCCGACAGGTCCCTCTGGCCCAAAAGAGCTGGAACGAAACGTCTTGGTTTCCGTCTCCCACGCCCATGCTCTGTTGTTTCCTCGGGTTAGGTCTGGCTTTCAGAAGAGGTTCATTTGCCCAGTGAACCAATAGAAGGCATCAAGGGAATGACCAGGATGCTGACTATATTTCATTCTTCATTTCCTTGATGTTTCAAAATACCTCTTAGGTGGTTTTTAACAAGCTTAAAAACAAAACAAAACAAAACAAAAACAGCATTCCACGTTTGTAAGTCCCCTTTTTATGTTACTGTTTCTCTGTCCCCTCCCCTGCCCTAACTCAACAGCGTGGGTAGCCTCACACCACCGGAGATCACTCGTCTTCCCCACCTTCCCCACCGCTGTGCTCACGGTCACTTTCTCCTTCAAGCCGGGCTGTTTGGGTTTTCCCTGCCAACCTCACGCTTCTTCCCAGGGCTCCAGCTCAGCAGAAGGTATTGTCACCAGAGGCAGCAAACCCATTTCTGTCCCTTTTCGGTGTTTTTTTTTTAAACTATGAGACGAACCCCTTTAGCATCATGTAAACACGTTGGAGTGTGTTAACAGCTGCCTCTCTTCAAGTTGAACAGGCTCAGAACTTGAAGGGGAACTGCTTTCAGGTTCTGCTCAAGTTTGCATGTGACAGCAGCAAAGCTATTTTTAGTGGAGTGATCACCGGCAAGAAGCTGAAAACGGCTGCTTTCAACTATAAACAGTGGAAAGAAAGGATCGTTTGTGCACGGCTGCAGCTCTTGAGTCCATTTATACGGGAGACAAAGGGGCATGTAAATCTCTTCTTCAAAGTTGAGCAGGCATCTCGTGGCTGCCCGGGCGCCGAGTTAAAACTCGACGCACTGATAATAGTGAATTATAGGACTGTTCTTTGTGCGTCCGTTCTGAAAAGAAGGGAATGTATGGATGCGCAGAAACATCCAGGAAACTTTTATTTCCTGTAGATCACAGAACTCGAGAGACAAAAGGAAATGAGAGAGGGGCTATATACACATCGCGGTGCAGTGGAGAGAGCGTGTTTCTGCCGCCTGCAGGACCCTTGTGACTTCCCCTTGCAGACTTCAGTGTTCTTAGCTGCGAAACGAGGAGCCCGATACCAGCTCTTTATATTTTATAAGGCTAGTGTTTTCCCTTGAGCAGACGTTTACTGAACGCCTCCTCTGTGCCAGCCACTGAGAACTCTACTAGGGCAGCTGTGGTCCTGCGAGAGCTCACGGTCCAGCCACACGATCAGCGTGTTACATGTAAGTGCAGTGCAGCGGGATGCATGGAGAGGCAGCAGCCTAGGAAAGGCTGGGTCTGCTCTGGGTATTGAGGGAGGTGAGAAGAAGACAGCGGAAGGCGTTTAAATGCTTACGAGTTCACAGAGGAGACTAGAGGAAGGGCTGGTGCAAACTGAGGCAGCTGAGTGATGAAGACAGAGGGAAGAGGCATTCTGCTGTGCCTGGCGCCTCTGAACAACCTGGGATTTCCAAAACAAACAAACAAACAAAGAAAATACAAGGATGGCAGAAGATGAAGCTGGAACCAGTTGAACTGTTGCTTAGAGCTAAGGAACTTGGACATGGCACAGGCCGCAGGGAGCCAGGGATGGTTCTGAGCAAAGATTACGGTGGCGCTCGGGGAAGTCCTTGCATCTCCAGATGCGAAGTGGTCACAGTATAATGCAAGCATTGTAAGTAAGCCCTAAACCTAAGGTATCTCCCCAGGAAAGGCTAAGGCTGGGGCAGCAGTCCCAGCCCTGCAGGGCACGGAACTCCACTGGGCATTGCCTTTGAAGAGGGGCCAGTGGAAGGCACAGAGGTAGCGTACTGGGAAGACCTTTTCAAGCCCAATATTCGTGCCGAGCTCTGCAGGCGAGTGGGAGGGTGACTTGTGTCCTTCAGGAGCTTGCTAGCCCTGCCGAGGAGGGTGTGAGTCCCGACTGGACGGGAAGCGTGTGCTGCGTGTCGTCAGTGCACACGCGAAGGTGAGTGGAATGACCAGGCACCAGGAAGCGCCCTCTGTGTGTGGGAGTCAAGTTCCCCCAGAGGTTTCAGGAAGCGAAGGGTTTTCCTGAACATGCTTGATTTTTCAGTGATGTGGTAACTCTTCTATGCCGTAGAAATTCTAAGAGGGACATGCAGAACAAAGTAGAGTACAATCAACAAACCACACACACAGCTACACCGACTTTATATCCAAGAAGGATGTTCTAAAGAGTCACCGTGTAGGACCAAATTGTCACACCCCTCATGCCAATAACGACGGCCAAGGAGTAACGTCACTGAAACGATACCGTCTTTGAATTTATTCCTGTCAAGGAAGTTTAGCAACATGATTTGCTTCATTTTCCTCTAAGAAGAGGAGTGACTGTTTCTGTAAGATTTCTGAAGGAATGAACTGGGTATACGGTCTTAGGTGTGCAAGAGTCCGTTCTTGGCCCTGGCCCACGGGAAGTGGGGGAGGACCCGCACCATTTCTTGGATTTCCAACCATTTCTTCTTTGCTTTTTCTCAGCAGGCTCAGGCTCAGGGTGCGTGTGAGGCAGTGAGGACAGGAGAAGTCACAGCGAGCAGCGACAGTGCAGGTGGCCGGGTGGTGTGGAGAGGAAGGGGTGGAGAGCATCTCGGAGGGTAGGGCCGCTCTTTATGCTCTGTCAGAAGGATCAGGACAAAGATGTAGTGTAGGTGCTGGTGCCAATCACAATATTTGCTGCCTTGGCAGACATAAGAGATTACTTTTTGGAAAACAGCTTTTTTGTCACTTCAAAGCTGACCATAAATAGATCTGGTAGACTGTAGGAAAATGTCTCAAAAAAAATAAGCTTTTGGCCCTGGCCGGGTGGCTCGGTTGGTCAGAGAGGCACCTCGTGCACCAAAAGGTTACAGGTTTGATTCCCCGTCAGAGCACATACCTAGGGTGCTGGTTCAATCGCTAGTCAGAGCGCGAATGGGAGGCAACTGATCAATGTTTCTCTCTTTCTTCCTCTCTCTCTCTCTCTCTCTCTCTCTCTCTCTCTCTCTCTGTCAAATCAATAAAACGTATCCTCAGGTGAAGATAAATAAACGTCTGTGCTGTTATGTACAACCGCAGCCTGGATTTGGTACCCTTGATGTAAAGTTTAGGCACAGGTGTCCAGCTCTCTATCCTCAGCTTTCCAACACCAGCTTCGTTTCTCTCATCGCGGTGCTGGGGTGCGGGATGGGCTGCCTCTCAGAAAGAGATGAATAATCAAGGTAAGTCGTGGTTTTCCCACAAATAGGCCATTTTCCTGTCTGACTGGTTTTTAGCTCACAGGGATTGCCGGGAATCAGACTTGTCAAAAACCTGGGTTCAGTGTTTACATCCCTTGATTTCTGCCAGCCTGGAAGACAGACAGGTCGTGGTAACTGTTGTCTGCATTGCCGAGGTGTTGTTTTTTCTGCAAGGGAGTTCAGGGAAGCGATGAGAGGTCACATTCTCTGCGACGTCCGTACCGGGCGGGCGTGTGCGGTTGTTTGTTGCAGCCTCAACGCCGTGTGTTGCCTCGGGATACGAGCGCCGAGCGTGGCACCCTCCCTGCCCCGGCGATGGGGGATGGCCCAAGGGTTTATGAAACCTGACGTTGAGATCAAGGTGAAATGATATTTCCACTCAAGAGGTGTTTCCTCCTTCAGCTGTAGGTTTTGAGATAAAACTTGCCTCCTGTCACTTGTCTCTAACGACACTGACACTGTCTAAACTCCCCAACGGGTCCAACATGTTAAAGGGAAGCCCTTTCCCACCGTTGTCAAGATCTCTGCAAAACCACCGTCAGGAGAAGGAGAGTGAGAAGAACTAGGTAGGGTTCCTTAGTCTCGAAGCCCCTGCACCCCGTGTGGCCCGAGGGGAGGCCTGGGAGCTGATCTTGGGCCACCTCGGGCCACTCTGTCTCAGAGACTGGCCATCGTCAGGCAGGCTGCTCCCCCAAGGGGCTTGGTGTCTGTGTTCTGGGGGCAGTGCTGTGCCGCTGAGACAGGACTTCCCCGGGAAAGCCTGCAGCTTTCAACTTGCCGGGATCGCGCTGCAGAGGATTGAGGGGCTGCTCTCCGGGCCGCGATGCCAGCCAGTGTTTATTGAGCACTTACTGGGTGTGATGCCCTTTGCTGAGCACCCCAGGAAGTGGTGACACCTTTGGGGCATCTCTTATCTGCCGAGGAGGCAGCTGGAGACCTTGGTATTGAAGTTCCTGTGTCGATGGTGGCACTATTGGGCCTCCGTGAAGGGACAGGTGAGGCTCAAATCCGGATAGGCTTCGTGGAAGAGGAAAGATTGTTGACAGTTTCTGCCCAACAAGAGGGTCGTTGTCCAGAAGGTGCTAGTGTTTTGTGCGGTGTCATTTAGGGCACTAGGTGTACACCCAGAAGAACTGAGAGCAAGAACTCAGATGTGTGATCTATCCACACAGTGGAATATTCTTCAGTAATTGAGGGACCCAAGGATAGTGGTCTCACAGATGTGTCCAGAGCCGTGTGTCATTCTGTGTACAGCCCTGTATCCATGATTTAGTCCGGTTCCCCATCCCTGCCCCTTCCTGTTGGAGGACAGGACATTTCTGCATTGCTGTGTCCCCACAGCCTGTGTAAAAACAGGTTTGTTCAGGGAATGGACGAGGGAGGAAAAGGTGGGCAAACCCATTGACCAATTCCAGAGCCTTGGGGCGGAGGGGCGGAGGCAACAGCCGCCCTAAGAAGTGTCTGGCCAGTCGTTAGGGAGCGCCCGTTTACTTGTCTACTTCTCCGTTATTCTCTGTAGTAAAATACAGCTAACGTAAATGTGTCGCCTTAACCATTTTTAAGTGTACCATTCACCATGGCGTTAAGTATATTCACATTGTTGTGCGACCATCAGTATCATCTCCAGAACTTTTTCCGTCCTGCAAAACCGAAGCTGGATGCATTAAACACTCCTCCACCCACTTTCCCCTCCCCCGGCCCCTGGTAACCACCATTCTGCTTTCTGTCTTTACTGAATGTGACTACGGAAGGTCCCTCATAGAAGTACGTGTCCTTCGGTGCCTGGCTCATCTCACTCAGTGTAATGTCCCAGGGCTCACCCGTTTGTGGCCTGTGTCAGAATGTCCTTCTTCTAAGGCGGAAGACTATTCTGCTGTAGGGATAGACGTCAGAGCTGAGCTCTTGCTTTCGGTTCTTTTGGATGTAGACCCAGAACAGGAACCACTGGATCTTACGGGAATCCTATTTGTACTTTTTTTTGAGGAACCTCCTTACTGTTTTCCATAGCAACTGGTTTCAGGGATGATTCAGTTGCTTAACTCTTCATGTGTGCGTCTTTCCTCCGTGAGCTTGACAAGTACAGTCCTCCTCACTTTGCTCCAATTATGTCTTTTGAACCAGACTGGTGCAGATCTGGCCCTTGGCGGGGGTGAGCTGGGTGGGCCGCACTAGCAGAGCCAGCCCAGGTTCCGGAGCTGTCTCCCAGACACCTCAGGGAAAGTGCACTGGGTCCTGTGGGCCCCCGGCAGGTGCCTCTGGGAAGTCTCAGGCTGCTCCAGAGATTCCCCTGGAACCAAACTGGTCCTAGGCTTGCAGTTCCTGGAACAGCTGCTCAGCTTCCTCAATTCCACCATTTTAATTGTGATTAGTAGGTTCATTTGCATCTAAAAGGAGCAGTTTTCTTATCAGCACCATTGAGTTGGGAACCAGTGTGCTCCATTTATATAGAGTGGCCCATTTTAATCGGGCCCATTAAGCAGTAAAAGTAAATGTGGGTGTTTTACAAATGCAAATATATCATGCAAATAATGTACTTTATGCTGAATGATGCCGTGGTTTTCATATGTAAAATTAGAAACTGTAGCACAAAGATAATGATAAACACCTTTGCATCTGTTCTCAAGATGTAGCAGGAGCTCTGTGCATCCAAATTGTAGCAGAGGGCTCAGGTCTCTTCAGTGCACCCAAACATGCGCTCCATAGTATCAGAAATATACATGTGCTTATCTGGTTATTTCTATTTCTAGTTATTTCTATTTCTCAGTAATCAAGAAATCACACAGAGAGTAATCCAAATTACCTACTCTCTTACCACCAATGATGAGATTTATCATTTTGTTTCCTTTTTTAAAGATTTTTCAGTTTTTATCCGAGCTGATGATAGTGAAGAAATGTTACTGTATAGTCTAGTTCCATTCCAAGAGACTTAATTATGACAGTGAGCTATATTTTAATCTGTAGTGTTGGAAACCATTCTGTTTTATGGTCTGCAGGTAGCTGTTTTGTAAAATCATTTAGTAGCCCTGGCCGGGTTGGCTCAGCAGTTAGACCATCAGCCTGAAGACTGAAAGGTCGCAGGTTTGATTCCCAGTCCAGGGCACCCACCTGGGTCGCAAGTTTGTCCCCAGCCCTGGTTGGGGTTGTGTGGGAGGCAACCAGTCTATGTGTCTCTCTCACATGGATGTTTCTCTCTCTCTTTCCCTCCTTTCCACTCTCTCTAAAATTCAATGGAAAAATATCCTTAGGTGAGGATTAATAACAACAAAAAGAATTACTAATTTAAAATTTAAATGAAATCATTTAGTACAACAATGACAACCCTCTTCTATGTGCAGTGAACTCTACCAAGTTCACGGAGGAAAGTCTTCTTTATTCTCTGCCCACAGGGTTTCTGCTCTTGGGGAAGGTACGGTACACGCCTGGAAAGTGAATGCGAGGTTTAAGCACTATCAGATCAGGGAATACCACAGAGTAAGGCCCATTCCCAAATTGGCTGTGCACTGTGATTACTAGACACAGTCAGAGGTTGGGAGAGGTCTCGGGGCGAAGTGACCATATGGAGAGAACACAGCAATAGGACATTTCAGGCAGAGGGGAATAGAGTTGGCTTGAACGGGCCCTGGAAATATCGGGGGTGCCTGTGTGTTCTGGAGAACTGTGCCAGGGGGCATAGTGGGGAGCCAGCGGAACACACTGCGAAAGAATATAAAGGCTTCTGAGGGGTAGAGAACCTGTTGGGCTTGACTCTGCCCTACAAGCTACTGGGCTTTCTGTTTGTTTGTTTTTTAAATCCTCACCAGAGGATCATTTTCCATTTATCTTTAGATGGAGTGGAAGGTGGGGGTGGGGGGAGACAGACAGACAGACATCGATGTGAGGGAGACACATCGATTGGCTGCCTCCACACAACCTGGACCAGGGCCAGGGACCAAGCTGCAACCAAGGTACGTGCCCTTGACCAAGATCGAACCCACAACTCTCTGGTCCACGGGCCAATGTCCTAATCCCTGAGCCAAACCAGCCAGGACTAAGCTACTGGTTTTCACACACTTGTAATCACCAAACTCTTCTAATGAAAATGTATGTAGAAACTTATATTACATAAGGCACCTGAAAAATGCTTTGTTGACATTGGGGCAGAATCTCATCTGACACCTGCCCCCTGCCCCCACCATTGTCAGCACAACAGGCACCTCCTGGGGGTTTCCTGGGGGACAGCAAGCAAAGCATGAGATGCTGCTCTTTGAGAAGGCTGCTGAGGTGTTAGGCAGAGTGGACTGGGTGGGGGAGAGAGCAGAGGTGGGAGGTCGGTTGGGATGCTTGTGGGAACATCTGCAGGAGACTGACCCACCCAGTTGAGTGAAAGGGTTGGCAGGAATGGGGGACAGCAGACCTAGCAGAGAGGAAGGTGTTAGAGACTCCAGAATTTTGAACTTGAGCATTTTGCAGCCAGTGTTTTCCTGTTTTTATGGGGAATGCCGAGTGAAATTGCAAATTTTAGTCCCTCAAAAAACACCTGATAGCTGCCAGCCAAGTTCCCAATGCTAGGAATTTAGGAAAAGAAAGACAGGTGTCTCGATGTTGCATGGAGTGAGCATACCACATGGAAAAGGAGGAAGGGAGACAGCCATGGACATGTTGGGGGTTGAGTTGTCTCCCCCCAAAATTTATATGTTGATGTCCTGCTACCCGGGACCTCAGAATATGACCTGATTTGGAAATAAGGTCATTGCAGATGTAATTAGTTAAATATGAGGCCATACTATTGGAGGGTGGCCCCCTAAGCCAAAGTGAAAAGGGGGGATTTGAACATGGATGAACACACATGCTTTGCTTACTGTTCCCCAGAATACCATGTGAGCATGGAGGCAGGGATGGGGTAATGCACCTAGAAGCCATCCACCACCAGGAAGTAGGAGAGAGGCGTGGAGCACCCTCGCCGACAGCCCTGGGAGGGAACCTTGACCTTGGACTTCCGGTCTCCAGAACTGTGAGACAAGCAAGTTCTGTCGTTTAAGCCACTTGTCTGTGCTGCTTGAGACACTACGAAACCCAGGGCAGCGTGGAAAGTGCTCGTGGAGACAGCAGGGGAGGCCGTGGTGGGAAGCTGGACCCCCATTTGAGTGGATGTGGGGGTGACAGCCATGTGTTACATCAGGATGCAGCCTGGAGACAAGGTCAGCTGGAGACACTGAATCCGAGAAGCTCCATTTTTCACGTCTGCAGACGTTGAGGAGAAAAGAAGAGGGGCTAGCCTGACCAGTGTGGCCAGTGGTTGGGTGTCGTCCCATGCGCTGAGAAGTCGCTGGTTCAATTCCCGGTCAGGGCACATGCCCAGGTGGTGGGCTCCATCCTCAGAAATGACGTATGCAGGAGGCAGCCGATCGGTGTTTCTCTCTCTCTCTCTCTCTCTCTCTCTCTCTCTCTCTCTCTCAAAAATATATTTAAAAAAGAAAAGAGAGGCTGACACTCTAGGAATGTCCCTAATTATGGGGTCAAGGCTGGACAAAGAGCTCGCAGAATCTGTACACCTGAGAGGAGGAGGAGGAGAACCAAGCTAGAAGGGTATTTTGAGGCTAAAATGGGAAAGGATTTTAAAGAGATAATGTCAAAAGTCAGAGTTTATGTAATCTGAAAATAAAAGCAAGCTTCTCATGTGAACCCGTGTGGGAGGGGAGGAGGTGTGGAGGTACCGTCACGGGCTCTTAGCCCTGGACGGCTCTGGTGATCCTGATGCAAGGGGATTGCAGCTGGTCCAGGAGGACAGGGGCGTGAGGGAGTGGACAGAGGTCAGGCACTCAGTGCCCAGCTCGTGGGCTTAGTGCACACCCCAGTTACAGGCGCAAGACGAGGAGGGGGCCCTACTAGATATTTCATGATAGATAAGACTAGACACCATCAGTCCTGATTGGTTTGGCTCAGCAGTTGGAGCATCGGCCTGCTGACCAAGGCATTGTGGGTTCGATTTCTGGTCAAGCACATGTACCTGAGTTGCAGGTTCAATCCCTGGCCCCCCATTGGGGTCATGCTGGAGGCAACCAATCGATGTCTCTCTCCCTCCCTCCCTCCCTCCCTCCCTCCCTCCCTCCCTCCCTCCTCTCTTTCCAAAAAAAAAAAATCAATGGAAAAATATTCTTGGGTGAGGATTAAAACAAAGACACAGCACTGTTAGTCCTTGGAAGGGGAGGTGAGTGGAGACAGAGACCAGAGGGAGAAAAGTTTCCCGAGGGAAAGAGCTCAGTGTCCGAGTTTCTTTGGCAAAGAAGAAGGTGCAGGTACAGGTAGAAATGACGAGAGTGGACGAGCTTATGCGGAATGGCTTTGGTTTTAGAAGCGAAGCGGTGACACTGGCTGACGAGGTGTGGAGAGGGCCGTGTGGAGAGGGCGGTGTGGAGAGGGCAGTGTGGGGCTGGGTGAGTGGGAGAAGTTTGGGGCTGGCTCAGTTGGGTTGCTGACCACCGTGAGGGTGGTTCTCACATGGGGGAAATGACTGCAACACACGGCCATCTCCAGAGATTTTCTCAGTTGCTTTGATGGGGGAGGGGTTGCTGCTGAGCTCCAGGGGTACAGGCCACTAGAATACCCTGCTGAATACCCCGTGGTGCAGAGGACAGCCCCATGACAAAGACCTATTCAGCCCCAGCTGAGAAACCCTGTTGCCTTTGGACAGCAGTTCTGAAACATACCTGAGGAGGAAGTCCTAACTTCCCAGTGTGCTTTGTGGAATATTATGAAGCGTCGGTTTATTTAAAGAACACAGCAGATCTCACTCCAGAGCAGCTGCCTCAGTCGGGGTCTCAGCTATTCCAGCCTGCCGCACAGCCCTGGCCTTGGCCATGATGGGCACCCCAGAACTATGTCAGGGTCGACCAGTGAGAGTCAGGGCGAGTCTTTAGTTTTAGCATCTGGCTAACATACCCAGAGTGATCTTGCCACACGCTCAGTTGTGGTTTTTGTGGTCTGGGTCGTTGTGGTCCTTCTGCTTCGGTCAAGCCATTGTCAACTTCTGAAAATCTGCCAGAGGCTCCTTCTGATTGCACGACCCTGAAAGGTCAGTGTGGACACTCTTGTCATTTTGGGTGTACACAGGAATCTGCTCAGGGTGGTTTTTCCTTGAAGCTGTCTCTTGATCAAGTGGCATCAGTGAAGCTGCCTCATCCCGCCTGTTGATATTTAAACTGTTTGTTGCTACTGTGGACTGAGAAACATTTGCAGTGAGATCCTCTCAGAACATCCTTACAGACAAGAGGAAGGTGGAGGTGTGGTCGCCTCACCCATCAGGAGGAAAAGAGCCCAGCGGGAGAGTCCACGGGTGTAGGAGGAAGTTGTCTGAACTGCAGTGGTCTTGTGGTCGAGACGCCCACTGGTGTCTGCAGCCTGCAGCCCGCATCACCTCGCTTCGTGATCACACGTCGATGCTGTCGTGCCCCCCAGTTTGCAGCATGGAATCGGACTCTGATCTGTGCAAAGATTTTCAGCCTGTGTTTTGCACAGACAGGTTCCCTGAATGCAGATCGTCCGATGTCCCCACCACACCTTGGATGGGACCGAGTGGCCACTGAGATCCCTTTGAATGTCAGCGCGCTCGGGTTTATTATTTACAGGGTTTATGAAACGTCCTTGAGAATCCTGAACTCTCAGCGGAGCCCACCGTAACATTTCTCAGATTGTGAACCATGTTTTGTGGCAACTGGAGACCATGTCATACATGTCAGACGCGCCGATTCCACTTTCCAGGTTCTTCGACTGGCACCCTTCACCCCAGGGGTCTGGGTTAGTGTGCGGCGGAGGTCGTATTTGTTTATTATTTCCTAGTGGTTAATCCACAGTTAGAATTAAAGCAATAGAATCCCAAGTTTGTTTTGTTTTTTTTTTTTGGGTGGCGGGGAGAGGGGGTTCCCTCTTTGTCACAACTGTTTTGGGAAACCAGTCTGGTGGTAGGTGTGTCACCTCCAGAGGGGTTGAGTCACACCAGTTTCCAATGTCAGTGACAGGAATCTGCTCAGTTGCCTGAAGTGTAGCGAGCAAATTCTGGCTCCTGTAGGTGCTAGATCAGGGCAGGCTGGCCCCTCCGCGCCCCTTTTCCCTGTGGGTTTGAGCTTCCTGTGCTTAGTGCGCTGTGGAGTGCTCGGGGGTGGCGCCCCCTGCAGGGGCCGGTCAGAACCACGGCATGTAGGTTGGTGCTTTCATGCCCCGAACTCTTGAGACTTGAACTCACTTCTTCCAGAGTCTCTCCTTTATTAATTATTTCTCTCATTTTACATTAAAAGGTGTTTAATTGTGGTAAAATACAGCATCTTAAGCATTTTACAGTTAGCTGCCTTACCCGGTGTATGGGTCAGTAAAGTACACTCACATAGCCCATCTCCAGAATGCTTTCTTCCCTTGCAAAACTGAAGCCCTGACCCATTAAACAATAAATCCCTCTCCCCCCTCTCTCCAGCCCTGGCAACCGCCATTCTACTTTCTGTCTCTGCGAATCCGACTCCTCCAGGGACCTCCTATAAGTGAAATCATGGAGCGTTGGTCCTTTTGTGTCTGGCTTATGTCACTTAGCACAGTGTCCTTGAGGTTCATCTGTGTTGCAGTATCTTGTTCTTTGTTTTAGATACACCAGTTCACATTTGGCAGCTGGGTTCTTAGAAATAAAGTTCTTTTCTCAATTTGCTTTTCATTAGACTTAGAGAAAGTCCAGGCTGGTGAGTGCAGGTGTGGTTCGTGCCAGAACCTCCCGGGGTTTTGGTTATGGTCCAGCCGGTTCTCACAATGATGAGAAAGCTCTTGGGTGTAGAGAAAACACATGACAGATCACATCATTATGCCAAGAGCCACCTTAGGGCTCCATGACCCATTGAGTCACGGTGTCCCCTTGGGAGATCTTAGTAATGCAGCCGTCAGTGTGAGGCCAGGGAGTGACTGAGGGCTGGGAGGCGCTGGCAGGCGCTGGGTATGCTGTTCAGGCCGCTATCACTCACCTCTTGGGATTTGCTGGCTCAGCTCTGGTCCTAACGATCAGCTGGATCAATGTTCTCAAATGCCAGTTCGCAACCACCTTTTTGGCAGGCAGGGCCCTCTGAGCCTGTTGGTCGGCTTCCTTTGTCAGAGCGGGTTGGGCTTATAGTTGCTGAAGGTCACGGGGTTTCGTTAGAGCGTTACTGAGATGAGACATGCGTGGCGCCAGCGTTGTCGTGTTTCTGCTCATCGGAGCCCGTGTGTCTGTGTGTCACGTGTGGTTGGCCTGATTGCTTTGTCTAGCCTGGGATTTTGCCTTGGAGAGATTCGTAGTGAAATGCCAGCCCCGGCCTTCTTCCATGGAGACGGATACGTAGCTAGGAGTTGGTGCTGGAAGGCTGGAAGACGAGGAACGCAGTCAGGCTGTTGTGTGTGTGTCAGGACCGTGGGCTGGCCCCGGAAGCCCTGTCTGGTCTTGTGCTGATCACTAGATGACCTGGGTGGGGTCCTGCTCTGCCTGCTCACCCACAGGATTGGAGGGTTCCAGGGAAAAGTGTTGATTGCTGTGCTCTGTAAGTGGTAATTTGCTATCCCAGCTTCAAGCAATGTGAGCACCATTGTCTGGTGATGAAAACCCACTTTGGTAGATTGAAGGGGTCTCTTGGCAGTGACCAGCATTTAAGTGACTAAGTGTGGAGAGTCCCCCACTCTCCTCTCTTCTTGGTTTGCTGCATGAGTGGGTGGTTTCCAGGGTGACCTCAGGTTCTCCCACAAAGACCTTGACCACAGGGCCTTCTCTGAGTTACTGGGGTTGATACGCACTTTTAAAGTCCACTGAGCCAGGAACATCTCCACGTTGGAAAAAAATCAGTTTGCACAGCCTCTCCAACCTGCAGCCACTAGGACCGGAACCATTGACCTTTCTATAGGCCTTTCCTGTCTCTTTAGGTAGAATCATAGGAGGCTGGAGCTAGGTAAGTATGTCAGTAAGCTCCTGGAGGCCATAAAATGTGGCTTTTAATCCCCTCTCCCTCACCTCCTGTGTCCTTCTTGAATACCCAGCACAGTTCTCAGTAAACACTTAATGCATTTTCGGATCTACTATTAGTGAGAAGATGTCATTTTGAGGGACCATGCAAAGAAAACAGTGTAGAATATGGGGCCAGTGAGCTCAAAAGCTTTGTAATTAGCATGACGTGAACCAGCTTACCTTGTGCTAGAAAGACCACAGGTGAATGCATCAGTCACGGTGGGGCCAGGTAGAACAGGTGGGTGGCCAGTCCAGCGCTCTCTCCATTAGGAGAGTATAGGTTACCCAGAGAGCACTGCAGGGCCACGGGACAGTGGTCAGGACTTAGGTACATGAGAAGGATGTTGTGCAACTCTTTAAGTAGATTTCTGTCATATAGAGAATTTTCCTTATCTAAACCACTGGATTTACCCATCCTCGATTCCCCATTTACTCCATCGCTGGCATCTACTCAGTTTTCAGCCAAATCGGGGTCACGATAAAGAGGAGGTTTGGATGGAAGTAAGCTGGATATTCAGGCTCCTGCAGTCATACTCAATTATTGAATTCCCTTGAAGCGCCAACTCCTCGATAATGAAGTCCTCAGTTTTTAAATATCTTTAGAAATCAGGTGATTGAGTATTGGCAACAGCCAGCTTGCTGTTTCCTGCTTTCTTATGGTAAAATCCCAGGAGCTGGCTGGGGTTGTTAAACGATAATCTTAAGCCTTTTAATGCATATTATTCTTCACTCAACTTGGAGCCTTAAAGCCTCAGCACGGAATAGGACGGGAATGAAATGGAAGAGAAATCAGCCCTGCAGCCCCAGCCAGATCTGCTGTTCGCTGTCCTGGGCAACCCCTGGCCACTTCGAGGCCACAGACACCGGAGTTGAGAATCGGGGCCGCAGAGAAAGCATATTCCCCCTTAGTCTAAGTACAGTGGGTCCGAAACAAAACAGAAAGGTTCATTTACATCACGGTTCACGGTGCGTTTTCCAGCGCACTTGACATTGGTCTGAGGCTGAGTTGTGTTTTGATGCTGTGGTTCTTTCCTGCCTCTACTCCTTCCCAGCCGTGTTACTGTGTCCCTGCACCTGCTGTGCCGTTTGTGCCTCTGGTAACGACGTTTTGGTCAGCATGTGTCGCTCACTGTTTTGTTAACAGGTTTGCATGGCTAGCGACCCCGGTTGACAGGGGAAGCAGTCACCGCACAGCCCTTCAGATTTCTTATTCTCCGCGCGTGTCCATCTGCTGAATTTTACACACGTTTTATTCGGACCAACTTTCTATTTTTCTAACGTGAAAGTGATTGATAATGCATTAGCCAGTATCATTTGCCATGGACTCTTTTGGTAAAGGTACTGCCTCTTGGGCTAATGGAGTAACCAGGTGTTTTCTAACATTAAACCAATGCTTGATTTAGAATAACCTACTTTCCACTCCAAAGATATTTCACTGAGACGGGCTTGGTTATCAAGTTTTTCACTGGGTGTTTTAAAACAGTGAAAATGCTTGTCTATAAATGCCGCGAGGTGTCTTTGTGATATATTGATCTTCCTTATTTTCTTGCCTCTCTTGTTACCAGACTGTGGGCGGTGACATTTACAAAATGTTTTATAGGGGATGGAATGCAACATTTTAAGCCAAGAAATTGAAAACAGGATAGGAAACAGGAAGGTAGGAGGGAGAGAGTCGATCAAGGTCATATCTGTATATTGAAGATTGGATGGTGGAAAAGCCGAGAAAGGCAAGTTTGCATTTATAATGGGCAGGTGGCAGCAGGAAGTGTTGGAAAACCCACCTGGTCTCAGACACGGGTAGGACTTCTTTGCCCCATAAAATCATAAAATTATCAATAAGTTAGTAAAAGGTATAAGCTGTAATGTTGAATGTGTGAATTTGCCATTTTGTTGATCTGCAAATGATGTCAGTGCCCAGGAGGGAACAGGGACCAGACGGTAACCAGAACTCCGTCCCCCTCTCCCCCGACTGTTCCTGCTCGGGGAAGTATGAAACCTATTTAACGTTAAAAAGAAAAAAAAAACTAATGATGTTTAAAGATGCGTTTTCAGAGGGTATAAATAATGCATAATTCGGAAGGTGTTTTGGGGCCATTTGAGTGACGCGTTCAGAGAAAGTGTTGTTCTGAGTGTGAGTGGTGCCAATGAGCTGGCCCTTATGCTGGTTTTTCTTCTGTTTCAGCACATCAGGTCCACCCATCTGGCCGGGCAGTACCTTCTTCAAGAGAAATGGAGCCCTTCTACAAGGTAGGTCGGTCTCTAAAAGCACCTCTCTACCTCACCCCCCACCCCCCAAGGCTCCTCCATGCTTACGGACCACCAGAAGAGTTCCCTCCTGCTGAGCAGGGGGTACCGGAGGAGCGTGGCCGTGTGGGATGGGTCTGTTATTTCTGTCCTGCTCGCATCTTCTGGTTGCTAGGAACTTGTTAGTGTGGAACCTGGACTGCTCCTGTGGTCTGCCATTACTGGTCATATTCTAGAAGTGTTTGGCTTGCTTTGGTGAAATTGGAATTATGTGGCAACTAGGATGTGACAGGAGCATACACTGGGCTGATGAAAACAAACCCCGTTTCATATTTTCAATGCTTGGGTGACTGAGGGATGTTTTTGGTGTTTTGGCACTTTGTTCACCAAGTAGGGACACTTGTTCCTGGTTGATCCCTAACATCTCTGTGTGGACAGGGGTGACTGTGGTTTGTTCTGAGGCTCAGAGTTCAGACACCCCTCCCTTACAAGCATCGTGTGCAGGGGGACATCCTCCCTGCTGTCCAGCCATGGTCAGCTACTTTGCACACGTCCCTATGCAGCGTGCCCAAGGAATTCACAGTCTTTCATCTTTACTTTTGCATTTAAGTTTCTTTGGGAATAGTTAAAGTTACAGAAGAATAAATGGCTAAAAATAGCACTGAGATGCATGCTAAATACTTTTAGAAATGACTTTTGGGTTATTACTGTTTTGGATATCTGCTCTGTAGATAAGCTGAGATCGGCTGGCTCCTAGGGGTCTTCCAGTGTCCTGTCCCTGCCAGCGTTGGTTGATTGGCCAGGTGTCAGAGTGGCACACCTGGCCCAGATCAGGTGGATTTGGTTGGACCAAGAGCTTTAGAGATATACTGAGCTTATAGTGAGGAGTCCTGTGCATTTTGGTTGGTTTAAGCCTCTTTTCCTTAAAAGTACATGCTGAGGGCTGGCTGCGTGCGTGTGCGTGCGTCTGTGTGTGTGTGTGTGTGTGTGTGTGTGTGTGTAAAGAGTAGAATGTAAATGTGGCTAAGAAAAGTGACATTTATCTTCAGGTTTCTGGAGTAGCTCAAGCAGTTGTGATAGATGTCACATTTTTGTTGTTTTATAGGCCATGCAATTGCATATTGTCGTTCTAATAGCCTGTGAAATTGGGAACTTAAGAATGTCTTTGCATTTTTGCTTGGCACAGGGTACAATTTAGGCAGGCAAGTTCGATTAATCCTGATTTTAATGACCACCATAGACATCCTAAGTATTTAAGAGAAAAGAGGAGCTTCCTCCACTTTCAAGAATTAATACATAATTAAAAAAAAAAATCCCTGCTGTTGCCCCATCAGATAGTACACGTGGAAACTGGTCCCGGTGAGCCTTGGCCTCTGCGCAGGTGGACTTCCGAGCTCTGCGCCCCTCGCGCTGCCTCCGGGTCTCGGCTGTGAATACCGCTTGCATCTGGATCACGTTCAGAAAAGGGATTTTATTTACTTAGAGCATTCCCTTACAGGGTTTTCATTTATTAAGTTCCACGTTAGGTCATTTGCTCTAAGCATCTTCATTTTGGGTCGTTCCGGGTAAAAGCACGAGGGGGAACATTGATTCGGTTTCTGAAGTTGAGGGAGTTTGCTGGGAGAGGCTGTCCCGTGGGCGGGAGATCGGTTTCCTCCCCCAATGGGGTAGCGCTTCCCCTGACTACTCCGGGCTTTGAGAGTCAGGTCCCTGCAGGGGCAGGTGCTGGCTGAAGCCACCTCGGTGCAGTGCAGCCCGTTGACTTCTCTGTACATGTGAGAACCAGTCTGGAGAGACTGGGGAGTGTGGGCAGGGGTGTGTCAGCCTCTTTCTCTGACAGTTCTTCACTTGCTGAATGCGTACATAGTTCTCGAGACACTTTCATTGTGACAAGAGTTTTCTAACTGTGTGCGTGTCTTTCCTAATTAATATTTTTGTGTTTCTTTGGTGGGTGGTACTGGCTCATCAAGAAGCCGCCAAAGCCCACAAAGGTTTTACAGAAAGATGAGGGGTGTCTGAGGAAGGGGGCTGCCCCGTCATCCCAGTGGGAGGATCGGGTTAGAGTGACGTAGAGGAAAATCTACCTGACTTATGCTCGTTTTCTCGCCTTTATAGGTTTTGTGTTGTTTTTTTTAAAATTCTCACCTGAGGATATTTTTTTCTATTTATCTACAGACAGAGTGGGAGGGAGAGAGAGAGAGAAACATCGATGTGAGAGGGACACATAGACTGGTTGCCTCCCGCACGACCCCGACCAGGGCCGGGGATGAACCGCATCCGAGGTACATGCCCTTGACCGGAATCGAACCCGTGACTCATTGGTCAGCAGGCCGATGCTCTAACCACTGAGCTCAACTGGCCAGGGCTCACCTTTATACTTCACATTTTTAAAAGATACACACATATCTTTTTCCCTGTAGCAAGCAGGAGGATATTTTTCTAGACATCAGACTATAGGCAAGAACTCTGTTACTAGGTTCCAGCCACAGGAGTGAGATTGAGGGTGAGCAGGACCCCCTAAAGAACCCAGTTCCTGCAGGTGGGGTGGAAGATGAAGCTTGGTCACGCTGGGTGACACAGGCCCAGGGACTAGCCAGCAGAAGTCCAGCCTGACCGGGGGCCCATCAGGAGCAGAGCTGGCCGAACCGGCCGCACAGGGAGACCCTGCTGGGCGGAGTGGCCCCTGGGCTGTGATGACAGGAATGCAGAGCTGCAGAGTAAGCAGACCGGTCCCATTGTTTAGAGCACAGACTTGTTTTTGTCTGGAGGGTGGAAGCGGAGGGGCTGTCACTTCTTGGGAGAATTGACAGTTGAGCAAGGCCTTGAAAAACAGGCAAGTAGGGGCTGTGGAAATAGAAAAAGGCATTGCAAGAAGGAGACCGCAGGAGAAGGGCACCAGAGCCCAGCGCGGGCGGCCTGCGGTCGGTGTGGGTGACATCACACACCCGAGAGAGGGGTAAGGAGAATAATGGGGCGAAGAGAAGAGGAAACCATGGAAGTTAGAACCTGCAGTGAGTGGCACAAAACGACACGATGGTAACACTGTGGTCTGGCCGTTGTTTGGCGCGTGAGCTGTTGAGCAGAAACGCAGTACAGTTATGTTTTTTTCCAGCATAAAACCAATTGCAGGAATTAACTGGAAGCACTCGAGGTCCTGCTCGAGGCGGCCTGTGTATTTTGGTTGTCGCAGAATCGCTGGCAGGAGGGCCTGCTTGCTGCATCACCTCGTAGTTTTGAGGATAATGGGGTAAGATTTGGTTTGGATTACACCAGGCGTGGGTAGTTAACATAATTGGTCATTTCATCAATTCACAGCATTTATTTTAAATGCCATTTAGGCGGCTAGAGACAATTTTAGAATGTGAGCGGTTCTCCTCGACGAGAGAGCACTTCAGCTCCTGTGCGACCGAGACCCAGCGAGTGCCAGGCCGGGCCGCCCACTGTTTCAGGGCCCAGGACGGGCCGAGAGAGGAGCGGGCGGGGCTTGTTCCGAGCCCACAGGAGCGGCCTGCTGACAGGTGTCTCCAACTGTCCCCTCTGCCTGTCTCCATGCGTCTCCGTTTTAGTTTCTGTGTGTTTGAAATACATTTTTTATTTTATTAATTAATAATGTCTCTAATTTTTCTAATTGAAAGAGTAAAGTGTTTTATTTACTTTTTCCTTTCTCAAACTCTGCAGTCCCCCGCCCTCCCCCAACATAGACACACACACATTTTGTTCATCCATCAAACCTAAAACTAGGTGACGTTAAACATCTCCCTCAGGTGAATTATTTTAGTGATCGCAGCCCTGGCCTGACCCTTCATCTGGTCCCTGGAGGTTTCCTCCCAGCGCTGCAGGTGGCCTCACTGTTCTTGTTCGAGTCGTGCCTTCTGCTGGAAGTGGCCACGAGCTCCCCAGTCTGACCATCCACGGCTACCCTGCTGGTCCTCCAGGCCCTGTAGGCCTCGGACCCCACGGCGCTCGTCCCCAGACAAGCTGCTGCCTTGACAGTGCTGTGCCAGCCGACCACACGCACCCACCTGGCTCCTGTTTCCAGGTCCTCCTCTGAGCAGGTGCTCCCCCCGCCCCCAGCACGTCTCTACACCCAGCCTGTGTGTCAGGCGCTGGGTGAGGCCGCAGTTCCCAGGGACGCCTCGGGCCTGCCCCCTGCCCCACTCACAGCCCATTCTGGGGTCAGACCACGCACCCACCCCTTTACAGCCACTGACTCTTCTGCAGGCCTTCCTGGTCCTCCCTCCCACTTCCTTTTCTCTATCGCTCCAGGATCAGCCCCCTAATTATTATTAAATCTGTTTCTGTAAGATTCAGTAGTGGAATTAAAATAAATTCCATCACATGCATAACAGATTTTTATTTCCATTCACTTCGAACCCACCGGATGAGCTAATGAAATGGAAAGAAGACGTCCGAGGCGTGTCCGGCGCCCCGAGCAGGACCGCGCTGCTGCAGGCCTCAGAATGGGGAGGGAGACCCGCCCCTCCGCTGTCAGATGACCATTGTTCCAAAGTGTGCACAGGGCGCCTGCCGCGGGGGGCCGTGCTGGGCGACGATGGCTGTGAGGACTTGCTCAGGGGAATGCCCGTTTCCGAGTGCCAGGTTGGCTTTGTGTACGTACTGTCCTGGGAGGTCTGTTGTGTCCACTCTGCACAACCCTTACCCTCTGCCATAGCTCTGCCAGGCATCTTTCCTGCTGACAGGGATGCGGTGCCTCACTTTGGCTGTATCCCACACCGTGAAGGTCTCCAGAGCAAGTGTTCAGCAAATCAGAAACACATCAGAGTGGAAGGAATGCACTGGGTTAGGAGTCCGGGGAGGGACCTGGATTCTGGTTCCAACACTGCCATTTGGCCAACTTTGTGACCTTGGGTGAGCTACGTGGCATCCCAAGGCTCCATCGTCTGACCTGGTCGTTGAGGGGTAGACCTCAGGGACGGCAGGATGGCAGAGGTTTCCTGCGGAGCACCAGCTCTGTTCTGTTCTAGCAGCTTCCCTAGAAGTAGGTCACAGTGGATTTTGAGGCTTAGCTCTAGCTCAGTGGAAAAAGAGGGCTCCCTTCAGCCAGCTGTGTCTGCAGATGTGCCCAAGGAGAGGGGGGAGGCTGGCTGAAGGTCCCGATCCTGGAACAGGACGGTTCTCAGAGGTCTCCTGGGTCTCAGAGAGGCATGTATTATTGATGTGGGCAACCTGCAAACGAACCCCGTCTTGGCTGCTTGGACAACTGGCCTAACCTCTCTGTGGTGATGGTAATAATGTCTCTGTCTCGGGATTTTTGTGAGGATTTGGTACAGTGGTATCAGCAAAGCCTTACGAACATGCCAACTTACCAACCAGAGTTAGTTATTGTATATATTTGACAAAACTGTGAATCTTCGGGAAATAGGACTAAAGTTCTCTGCCCTTGGTTTCCCCGTGTCCAGCAAAAACGTCCCTTGTGCAGTTGGCGGGGCAGAAGTCTGGAGACGCCCCGATTCCTGTTGGATTGAAACACAGATCTGAAAGACAGCTTGTGTATCTCTTTAGTTCCGATTCTTATAAGTAGGACTGCTTCCTTGAGCGGCCACAGCAGGTGCATGGACAGTGGGCAGAAGAGCGCAGGTTTTAAGGCACATCGTCCCGGTTTGAATTCCTCTCTCTCTGGGCACCAGCTCTTTGACCTGACGCGGGGCCTCAGTTTCGATGGTCTGTAAAATGGGGCTATGAGATGTGTCTCCCAGAATCTCTATGGGGATTAAAGGAGAATGTGAACGTGAAAACTTCCGCCCAGCCCAGTGCCTGGCACCTCAAACGCTTGATAAAAGCGGAGGATTTAGTCTTGTATGCTGTCTCATGCCTAAAGTTTGTGGTCATTAATTCTGGCTAGTATATTTAAGGTGGAAGTTCCAAAACCTCTCAAAGGAAGGGTCTCCCAAACTCCTCTTTACATGATTTCCATGCTCTCTGCCAGCCCCACCAGCGAGTATCTTCCCATTGAACCGGGATGGAGCTGCCAGACCCCAAGGTCTGCCAAGGCCTCAGGTCTTCTGTTCTGGGCACTTTTCTCTATAAGGGCCCATGGATCCCAGCTTCTGTCGGGTTTACCCCCCCACCCCCCATTCATTTCGTTCACATTTGGTGGCAGCCCTGGGCTCTTTGGCTTCTTCCATCTAATCTGCTCCACAAGCTGACTCTTTTGTCCGTTTTGAAAACGAGGGCATCTACCTAATGCATAAATCTCCTGATTCTTGCCTTTAGGCACACCAGTCCCCCCTCCCCCCCAAAACACAAACGAATTAATAATAGAAAGGGCAAAAAAGAACCCTCTCTGCATCCCTCCCCCTTACCCCATCTTAATTGCCTTCTGTCCTCTTTGGCCTAGAAGCCCTTTGGATTTTAGGAGGGGCCCTTTCTTTTGGCATCATTTGTCTTATTGTTCTGCACTGAGTCATTGGTAAATATATTTATGTAACTACAATAATCAAGTCAGCTGGCTGGTTTTGTTTGCCGTCAGGTGACTTTCAAGGGGTGCTGTTCAGCTCTTCTAATCACCCAAGTTCTCCGTGGTCACTGAGAACGTGTTTTTAAGTTTATTTTTAAAGTGTAAGGAAATGCACCTGGCCGGTGAAAATGCAAGTTTAAAAGAAGGCTTTGGTCGGTTCTGACCTCCACTGTCTCTTGGGAACCCAGGTTTGCCCAGTCCGCAGGTACTCAGCTGCCGAGTCCGCAGCCTGGTGTGGGACCTGCCAGCCCGCCAGCTGATGGCTTGTATTTTCCTGTCTGATCTTAATTTCAGCTGGTCTCTCTCCCTCTGTCTTTGGAACCCTTTTCGTGAAAATCCAGTGTTGCAGTCCGGTGGACAGAGGCGGGGAGTCAGAAAGAGTTGCCAAGGGACACAGCACTGAGCTTCCTCTGGGCCAGTGTCATGAGCGAGGGACCGTCCCTGAAAGGAGTCACACACGTTGTGTCTTTCCACAGTGCCAGCTTTATTAGGGGAGACTCCCCAATAAGCCAGTAGAGTCACACTCAGGTTACACGCAGAGCCAGCGCCTGGCGTGAAGTCCTGGTCACTGCTGGGGGGCGAGGGGCAGGTGGAGAGATGGGCGTCAGTCTCAAGCCAGGTGACTGCAGTGGCTGGTGTCCCATGGAGTGGAAGTCCGGCAGGGCTCCGAGTGTGCCCCGTGGTACAGCCCAGACTGAGCACTGGGTGGTCGGAGCTCTGAGTTCTTACGGCCCAGCAGGGGTGGAGGTCCCACTCAGATCGGTGTCCAGATGGAGTCCATGTCTCAGTGTCCAGATTGTGGTTTCGGGCGTTCTGGACTCTTCCTAAGGGTGTTCCTGTTACACCCCATTACCTCAGTCTTGACATAACTGTCATGGCTGACTCCATTTTCGATGGGCCAAGGTGCCCAGAAAGCCCGCTCTGCTCTTGCTGTGTACAGCTGGGTACTGCGGGGCAGGTGTGCATGGGTGTGTACGGCAGGCCCTGCTGGTCAGGGTGATGTTCAGTAGGAGGTGGAAACTGGCTGGACTTCTGGAGAGGGAGCTTTGCAAGCTGTGGATCCAGAAATGACCATCGACATTATGTGCCCAGATGAGACTCTCAGGGGACACAGAATGAAAAGAAGGGAAAAGTCCATGTTGAAAACCCAGATTTATGACAACAGCAGCAAAGAAACAGCTGAGTCCCAAACGGGGGGATCGCTGAATGGAGGGCGGAGGGGCAGGGCGGAGCCGGAGCACCTGCTGTGCAGAGCAGCCTGGGAGGATGGGACCAAAGGAAAGTCACCAGCGGGCTCTGATGATTAAAACGGCACCAGGGCCTTCAGCGTGGCGCCACGGATCTGCGGACCTGCCTGCACTGGACATTGCGTATAAGTGGAATCATACACTGGGTGAGCTAGTGTGTCAGGCTGACTGTATTCTTTACATTATTCTTTTATGAGCCTTATGCATTAGGTGTTATTGCTCCCATTTTGTAGATGGGAAGAATAAGGCCCAAAGCAATTTTCCTGCTAGATTCGCATTGATTGTTGTTCAGAATGGCATAAATATTTCTGAACAGTTTTCCACTTTAGATGTTTAGATATTCTGCCTTGTTTTGCAGATGGATTGAAGAGAATCCTGTTATACTGCTTAATAGCACTTTGTAATGAAATGACAGGACAGGGAGATGGGAATGAATACTTACATTGTCTTCTTTCATTCGGGTAATGAAGGTGCTTCATTTCCCTTTTTGTCTCCACACAGGACTTTTGTATACAGCTAACTTTAAGATATTTTAAAGTCTGGATAGAGAAAAAGGGAAATCCTGAAATTAGTCATTCAAAGATGAATACCTTGAGAGGAACCCGTACACAGAATGCATATTTTATTTGTTTCTATCTGAATTTTATGCTACTAGATAGATATGGATATTTTATATCAATTATCATTTATCAACAGGAATATTTCCTCATAGTTTAATTTCTGAGCATTTAGCATGTTTTATTGTCTATAAAATTGCATGAGTTAGGTGGTACATACGATCACGCGACCCTGGGTCATGTACCGAGGGCCTGTTTCCCCAGAGTGCCCCCAGATACAGCTGGGAAGCATTCCACTCGAAGTCCCATTTAACTGCGGAGATGGAAGTCTAGAAATGTTTTTGTACAATTGCCAAGAGGTTTATGATGAAGGAGAATTTTTTAGACTATACTCTGAGCAAACTGTTCACATTACAGTTTCAGAAGTGAACTTAAAAGGATCCACCTGTAAACTGCAAGAGGGCAAGTTTGTGTTCTTGTTTGGTTCCCTTGACGACCGAAAGGTGCGGCTGAGAACTCCTGGGTAGTGTGCGCCATGGTGTGTGATAGGTCAGAGTATGTGTATGCCTGCGTGCCTGCGCGTGCGTGTGTGTGTGTGTGTGTGACCTGTGCACTCAGGCATGTATCACTGCTTCTTGTGAGTCTGAACCTGTCCCTTCTGCCCCCTGCCCCTGTTTCTCTATCCCTCCCAACTGCCCTGTTGGCCTTTGCAAATGATGGCATGAAGGTAAAAGACCTCAGCTTTCAAATCAGACATACCTGGATCTGTTCCCTGCCTTGCTACCTAATTGCTGTCGACTTTGGAAAAGTTATGCAAAAAGTTATGCAAGGGCGACTGTAAAATACAAAAATACCAGTCTTGCAAGCATCGTGTAATTATCATGAGGATTAGGTGATGACGGTCTCTTTCGCGTCCACAGCACTGAGTAGGTGCTCCAAGTGCAGGTGTCATCGCGTGACTGGGAGAGAGCATCGGCCTTGGAGCTGGCCTGCGTCTGCCTCCCACCGGCCGCGTGACAGCGAGCACATCACCTGATGGGTTTGAGCCTTTCCTTTGCAGCCAGACAGATAGCAATCGCGGGACTCTGAGAATGAAGACAGCCTATGTACAGGGGCTGGCCCAGTGCCCGCGGGTTGTTGAGTGTTCAGTAAACAGACTTCATTATGTTCATGATGGCATTGCTGTACTTTCCTAAGGTTTTCAATGCCTTCCGCCCCCAAGCAGCATGCACGTAAAAAAAAAAAAAATCCTCCCCCAGTCGCACTGAGTTATACCTTCAGGAATGTTTAGGACTTTTCGGTCTCTGAAGCTCCAGCTGCATTGAGCAAATACCCGTGAGATACCAGGAGGAGGAGGGGCTGGGGCCTCACCAGCTGTTCTCGCGGACACTTTCGAGTGACTTAGGTCTTGCAGAAATGTGACACAGGAGAAGAAGCTTCCTTGGGGATGGGTGGGGATGGCTTTTGATCTGTTTTCCTCTTTCTTTCTCCTCTTAGCGTCTCTGAGCCGGAATCCGAGCTCTTTGCAAAGATCCTAGACAGAGATGGAGGGAGAGAGAGTGAGGAGAGACCAGCTTGCAGTGATGATGAACTTGAGGGAATCGTTGGAAGGGTCATGCTGAACTTGCGTGTCCCCCTCCCCACTTTATGGTCACCATAGCCACTGGGTTGGCCCCTCTTTGGGCTGTGATTTAAACAAATTTTTTTTTCTTTTAATACTGGGGCATTTTCAGGATGAATTCATTCTGCTTCTTCGACACAAATTGCAGTGAGGGGTTAGAACCACAGGCCTGTGCCTGATGACACCTGTCAGCAGAGTGTGACCCAGTGTCATTTCCTACACGGAGCAAGACTGAGAGCGCCATGGCGAGAAGCCGGTGACGTGTAGGAAGGCTGGTTCTGTGTGTGTCATTTGTGTGTCATAGTTCTTAGACTCTGAGAAACTTTATTCTTCGTGTTTTGTCATCATCGGGAAATGAAACAATTATGAAGTTTTCATTTTAAACTTTGCAGCTGCAGTAGGCCCAAATTGGGGTGCTCACAGGGATGAAATGGGTGCCAGCAGACATATCAGGGCATCTAGGGCAGGTTTCTCTTCCCGTGGGACCTGCTGTTTGGTCACCCCTCAGCCTCAACTTCCAACATATATTCTGAGTGGGAGGAGCCGGCTTCTTACAGGGGCTTCCTGGCCTCAGTGATTGGTTGAGGGGCAGGCACGTGACCCGTCCAGGCAGCGCTCCACCCTGGTACTCCTCATCTTGGGTCTGGAGGCATCCACGGGCCTTCGGGGTATAGCCCAGCAGTGGCACCGAGACAAAGAAGCAGGGACGAGGGGCCACCACGGCCCTTCCGGTGGTTGGACTGTATGAGCTCATAAATCTCTCTCTCACTTAACTCAGCTTGATCTGTGTGTTTTTGTTGTTTGTATATCCAAGAATCCTGACTAATAAATCTCTCAATGAATAGCATCCGTTAAACTTAATATCTATCTCTGGTGATTTCTGCGTGTCAGCGAATTCCAACCTCTCTGTTGTCTGAGAGGCCCACTTAGTGGTCTGGCTGTCGCTTGAAAGAATCTCAGATGAGCTTGGAGAGCTTTCCAGAGACGGTAACTTGACTGAGGCAAACAAAGTAGGATCAAGGAAATGAAAATACCAAACCTTTCTTAGCTCTGCCTCTGGTGGAAACAGGCTTGCAGAGGCTCACCTTGAATTTACAAGGTGGCTTAACCTCTTGTGCTGCAAACATCAGCTTTGAATCTAGCACCCCCCCCCCAGGCCCCCCAGTGTTCCCAGAAAGCATTCTGAATGTCACTCTCGCGAGGCCCGTCTGGATCCTGTGACCACCTGGAACCATCATTGTGACCAGAGGGAGAGGAGTGGCCGTCAGTTTCCCCTGGGGGTGGAAACATCACCTGGAAGCACATGGAGGGACCGGGAGATGGAATGTTCTACAGGTGCATGTCGGGGTCAGTTCCCCAAGAAGGGCAAAGGAAATGTCCATTACAACAGCACGGCCACTTAGAAATAACGAAGCAGTGGCTGCCAATAGGTTAGGTTCCGTGTGCAAGTATACGTAGCCAGTCAGGGGCGGTCTAAGGCCAGGATGCAGAGCTTCCCATTTGCGACCCCTCCAGCTTTCTGTTCATGATCACGGCGTCGTCCTGGTTGTGCGAGGCTGCCGAGGTTTCGGGCGTATGGCGGTGCTGGTTGACTTAATTTCCCAGAGGCCCAGAAGCTGAGTTAATGACGACATTCACTTTCGCTGGCAGGGCGGGGATTGCTGGAATCGGTGATAAGGAAGAGAGGGAAAATGGGATACAACCTCCTTTTACTGAGGATTAGCCTTGAGCAACCAACCTTGGAATCTCTGCGAACTTTCCTTAGCAGCCAGAGTCGATCCCCAGAGTCCCAAGTTTAGAGTTAGACACCAGGAGCGCTGGTGACTGTATCTGATCCGCTGGGGCTGCCATAACAAAAGACCACAGATGGGGTTGCCTAAACCAGAGACACTTACTTCTCCCATGCTGGAGGCTGGGAGCCCAAGTCCAAGGAGCCAGCGAGTTTGATTTCTGCTGGGCCTCTTCTTGGCGTGCAGACGGCCCCCTTCTCGCCACGTCCACACGCGGCCTTTTCTGTGTTGGGTGCGAGTCCTCTGGTCCCTCTGTGTAGAACACCAGTTCTGTTTCATGAGAGCCCACCCACATGACTTCATTCAGCCTTAATTGCTTCTTTAAATGCTCTCTATCCAGATTCAGTCGAAGTGGGGGTCAGGGTTTCAACCTGCGGATTTTGGAAGGGCGACAGTTCCGTCCATGGCAGTGAATCACATAGGTGTATTTCACTAATGGTCTTTGCTTTCTTGCCGTGTGCTGGGTACCCCTTGAGGTGCTGGGATGGAGAGAAGACGACCTCCAGCCTCAGGGAGTTGGCAGTCTAGCTGGGGGACAGAATCATGGAAGTCTGGGTGGTTGGAGCCATGGCGGCAGGGCCTAGATTGGGGTGCAGGGGGGAAGTCAGGAGTCAGGGAAGCCTCCACCCAGAAGGATGTTGCTTGTGCAGTTTTAGGCTGCTGGCCCTGCCGCTGTGCAGCCTGCCCCCTGAACGGTTCCGTGTGGTCAGCTGTGCGCTTCTCAGTCACAGCCCTGCCCCAGGCCCCAGTGCCAAAGGGGTGCCAGTATGTTTCCAGCAATGGCAAAAACACCCCTTTAGCCAAGCTCACAACATCATGAAGGCCACGCCAGAGGCACAGGCCGCGAGTAAGTGCACATGCAGCATGGTTGGCTGTGTGGTGTCTTTGTGTCAGAGAGCAGAGGAGAAACGTGACGACAGGATGGAGATGGGACACGTCACCTTCCTCCTCCCAGTTAAGGAGATGGGAGGATGAAAGAAAAGTCTTCCGGGCAGACTTGTGGGGAGATTCTGATAAAGGTCGACTCTGAGAAGATGAGGATGGCTGAGCGTGGGGGCTTGGGGAAGGTGGTACACTTTCAATCTTACGTTGAAACAGGCACATAAGGGTGAAGAGCTGAGAGCTGACAGGGATGAACATGGACAGCCGCTGCAGGTGGTGTGCCTGGTAGCACAGGATCCCAGTGCATGGTGGTCAGGGTCATTTGACCTGTAGTGGTCACAGCTGGGGCTGAAGCTGGAAGGAGGCTGAGCAGCCGCACCGACCCAGTGAGGAGCGGGGCAGACCAAGCCGTCGCTTCGGGTGGAGTTGAGGTGGCGGGAGAGACCGGCAGGTGGGCGAGGTATCAGCCTCGGGTACCGTTAGTCTTGGATGCCTTTGCATTTCGCTATTACCAGGTCTACTTAGGGGAAAAAAATCACATCTTATATCAGTATAATTTAAAGGGTGGTGAAAATCCAGTTTGGAACCCAAGATGCGGCCTTTTCAATGTCACTTCCTAGTTCCCAACTTAGTTTTTTTTTAAAATTAAGATAACACCTCTAACGAGACTCAAGAGTTGTTCACAATCCAAAATGTAGTGAGGGGAAGATAAGATGCTAAATGAGAAAATGTGTTGTATGTCAAAAACTGTGTGTGTGTGTGTGTGTGTGTGTGTGTGTGTGTTGGGGGTCGGGGGTAGTTCTTTCTATATAAGGCCATTTTTAACTATAAATGGAGTTTGTTAGACACGTGAGTAAATGAACTTGGAGGAAAATGGGATTGACTGAGATAGCTTTTAGGCTACAGACATGAGTTTGGCGTTAGAGGGACCTGGCTTTGAACCCTGACTCTTGTTAGTCTTTCACACACACCCCCTCCCCCGCACACACACAGTATGCACCTACATATGCATACAGCTGCACATTCGTCCACACATGTATGCCTCTTGGCTTGGTCGAATACTTGAGCTTCTGTTTCTTCATCTGTAAGCTCAGGATACCACCTGCCTCTCAAGAAGTAAGAGAAACCACGTGCAGACCAGCGCTTTGTGGCTCCCACGGGGGATCAGCTCGGCCCTGCGCCGCCCCGGCCAGAGTCCGCAGGGAGTGCGTGCAAAGGGAAGTCGGGGTCGTGGCTCTTCTTGGGGGTCAGGTGGTGACGGGGGGAGGGGAAGGTGGCTCCTGAGGTGTAGTGTATTTATCCGGTGCTGGTGACACGGATAAATTGTGAACATTCAGTGAGCTTTTATGTGTAGGGGCTTTCCTGCGTATATGTTATTAACTTTAGTCAAAAAAAGATTGGGCAACAAAAATTTCATTACACCTACTTGATTTCATATTTCCATTATGCACATGTACAGAACCTCAGAATTCCTGCATGACTAGAAAAGAGATTGTCATAGATTTTATGAAAGCAGGGCTGGGGGAAACAAAATAGCGAGAATGTCTCTCACAACTGGAGCGTGTTTTAATAGGGTTTTAATAGAGCCCGCTGAACCTGCGTGTTACTGATGCTGTTAATACGACATTTCGATTCCACTTGGAGCACGCCAGCTGCCAGCGATGACAGACATGTCCGTCTCTCCTGAGAGTGGGATTTGCTTTTGTTTTTTAACATTCATAATCAGGGAATTAGGTTCACAAATGCAGGTTAAGATGAATTTTTAGGACTATAAGTGAAATTGGGGCGGGGGGAGAAAACTCTAACAAAAACTTTGAGAAGATCTTTGCCAAAATGCTTAGGAAACTTGTACAAACTCTAAACTTTTACCTAAATAAAAGTGGCCTTTTTTCCCCATTATCTTTTTTTAAATCCTCACCCAAGGATATTTTTTCCATTGATTTTTTTTTTTTTTTTTTTTTAGGTAGAGGGAGGGAGGAGGGATGCTGGGAGAGCAAGAGAGAGAAACATCAATGTGAGAGGGACACATCTATTGGTTGCCTCCTGCACGGCCCTGACTGGGGCTAGATATCGAACCTACAACCGAGGTACGTGCCCTTGACCACGAATTGAACCTGAGACTCTATGGTCCACAAGCCGACAAACTGGCTGGGGCCATTATCATATCTTGATGCATAGCTATGTTGGTGAAGTAATTGATTTAGAAATCATTATTTAAACCTTGAAACTTCATATCAAGCATTTTGCCAGTCGAGAAAACACTGTATTCAAAAATTTTTGAGATTTAAAAAAAAAACAAAACACCAAAAAACAGAATGGGGTGGGGAAATAGGGGAAGGGGGTCAAAAGATACAAACTTCCAATTTTAAAACAAGTAAGTCCTGTGGCTGTCAAGTACAGGTGGTGAGTGTAGTTAACAATACTGTGTTGCATATTTGAAAGTTGCTTAAGAGAGTGGATTTTAACATTCTCATCACAAAAAGAATTGTAACTATATAAGGTGATGAATGTTAATGAGACTTACCATGGTGATGATCTCCAAATACGGACAAATGTCAAATCATTACGGTGACCACCTGAAACTAATGTAATGTCCTGTGTTAGTTATATCTCATAAAAACGTAAAGTAAAATAAAAACAGCCCAGTTCCCCTGAGATTTATAACTTCCAGTGGAATATGGAATAACCAAGATCGTTTTTAACTGAAAGTATAAATAATCATGGCTGTGCCTTGAAGCTTGGCTTTAAAAAGAGTACCCTTTTACCCTGGCCAGTTTGTTCAGTGGTTAGAGCATTGGCCCCAGGACCAAAGAGCCTCGGGTTTAATCCCGGTCGAGGACATGTACCACGGTTGCAGTTTGGTCCCTGGCCCTGGTTGGGATCATGTGGGAGGCAACTGGTGGATGTGTCTCTTTCACATCGATGTTTTTCTTTCTCTCCCTCCCACTTTGTCAGATAGATAGATAGATAGATAGATAGATAGATAGATAGATAGATAGATCCCTTTCTCTGCAGCATTTGTCGAAATAATTAAAGAGTTCAGGAAAGCCTGTCAGATCACCGAAGCATTTGTTATCTTCAATTAAACTTCGAGTCTCCATTTTTCAGCCCTTTGTAAATACTAAGTGGCTAGGGTTAGCCTGTAAATTTTCAAATCTCCTAAGAATGTGTTGTAATAAAACAACAATAGTTTAGCATCATTGTTACAGTCGTACTCAGACAGCCAGAGGCTGTTACTCCCCTCTTTCCAGGGTAGTGGGAATCTCAGTTATGTCTGTGTTTGTTTTCCCAAAGGCTTAACACAGTGTTACAATATGTTTTTCTTTTATAGTTCAGGTTAGGTGCCCACGTGTTCAGATTTTGACTAGTTTAGTTGTTGAATACACATGAGAGCCTGCACAATAAATATTTCTGAAGGAACTTTGTCACTCCTGGAGTCATTTATACCAGGCTTTGCGGTATCGGTAGTGTGGTCTGTGGATATATTCTGCATTGGGTGTTCAGTTTTTTCATCTCAGGGTAGTACAGGGTAGGGCCTGCCCTTGGCTTTCAGGGTCACATCATGGAACTGAATGAAGTTGTGGGAGGTTCTCCTGCTTCTGTCTCTTACCTGCCTTCACATATTTTCTCTCTTCTAATTTGTCCTCGTCGCCTCCCGTCTAGTAAAATAAAGTACTTGCTTAATGTTCTTCCTTAGACCTGGGTAATTTCAACAGTATTTTTTCTGTATTTGGGATCATTATTTTGGTGATAGCAGGAGAGGGCCTCTGGTTTGTATGTGGTGAGTATGCAGGGACCCTGGCCCAGGGATTTCAGAGCTGGGAAATTTCTTAGACACCTCGCTGGCCACACCCTCAAAGAACAGACAGGTAAGTACACTGGGCCCAGAGAGTCAGGCCTTGCTGTGGTCACAGGGCAAACTGATGACAACACCAGCACCTCCCTAGCCCGATCCACCTGTCCTTTCCTGCCATCCTTTAAAATTAGAGTCAATTCCCCCTTTTTTCTCGGTATGCCCAGAGAGAGATGTAGAAAAGAAGACACTCCAAACTATATATCATCATCAAAAGCAGTAATGCAAAACTAACATTTCTTCCTTCTGCTGGTACCAGTCCTGGCCTTGAATCCCAGCGTTTCTATTCACCAGCGGTGTTGTGTCTTTTCAGGTCTCAGTTTCTCTATCTGTGAAATGGGAAGGTCTCAGGTGAGATTTACATGGTATCATCTCAGGGCCTGGTATACAGTAAGCATTCCATAATTAGAAACATAACCATGTGATTATTTGGCAAGTCTAGAAATTGAATGCCCCAGGCAGCCCTGGGTTTCAGCTCAGCATAATACTTGTATGTATATAGTATGTGTTGACCCAGAGCCTCACTGAGGCTGACCCCAACACACAGACGTAACCCAATAACTGGGAGGGGGTATGCTGAATACATGGTTCGTTGTATTTTAGCCATGAAATTATGGGTAGTTTTTTAAAAAATTGATTTTAGAGAGAGGAAGGGGTGGGGGAGAGAGAAAAAAGAAAGATTGATTGGTTGCCTCTCGCATGCTCCCCAACTGGGGATTCGAACCTGTCACCCTTTGACATGCGGGATGATGCTCCAACCAACTGAGCCGCACCAGCCAGGGCATTATGGGTATTTTTAAGTTCACTTTATACTGGCTGCAATAATATGGTATTGGTTATACAACTAAAATATATGAAAGAATAAAATAGGTTAAATTTTACAGCTGCTAGTTTATGTTCATGAGAGTATTGTTAACAGTTCATTTAAATTTTCAAAGATCAAGCAATGTTTGCAAAAACGTAAAATGGCAGGGTGTTTAAGGCACCCTTGGCTACTTACATACTAGAGAGTTGAGAAGCTGTTCCCTCCTTGTGCCCAGTATACGTGCCTGAGAGTTACTACTCTTTTAATAAACACGATCCACATCCTGAAATTGTTAAGTGAAAGGAATAAGTAAGAACAGTGACGGAACAGTCAGCCCTCAGGCCCTGTCACCGATACACACGCAAACCCAGACACACGCAAACCCAGACGCACCCAGCTGTGCCTGCCAGGTTGCTGGTCCCCACCTTCCTGGTGCTGATGGGAGGAGTTAGGGCTAAGATGGCTGGGGGCGGGCTCTGCATTTACACTGCCTAGTGATGACCACAAGCACTGGGCTCTTCCCGCAGCCCAGATCTCTGCCCCAGGCCATCGCAGTGTCGGGCGTGGTCCTGGCTCCATGCCCAGGAGAACAGACCCTCTTGCAGATACAGGAAAGCTTTTCAGAGTCAGATAGCACTGTTTTTGATCACGTTGGGGAACGGGTAGTTTTGAGGTAGTTAAGTTAAAATCATGGACATGGGTTATGTGGAGACTTAGTTTGCAAGCTATTTGAAGTACCCAGGGTTTTTAAAAAAATGAATATGTTTTTAAACAACTGGAATAATGTTCAGGTGTTCTAAAAATCCATTCATACTGTCAGATACACGAGGCCACAGACTTCCAGTGTCTACTATTGTGTATGGTTCCATAGACCAACCTGGTATGTTTCCCTAGAACCAGAATTTTAGAACTGTTGTCTATGGGTCTGCTGGCTGATGTTGAGAGACAGTAGGTTCAGAATTGAATATCCGGATTCCTGATTTTGAATGGGTATAGCATTTTTATTTTTCTTAACTATTTTCATAATTATGAAACATTTAGCATGCAGTTCAGATAGGCTCCCAGATATTCTGTCACAATTGGAGCCAGTAGGAAGGTTTCTTTTGGGGAGTTTCCTCGGAGCCCTAGTCTGTACTTTGGTGCTCATTATCATCCACTGTAGGGCATGCCATTGACTACACTGAATTACTTCTTCTAACATCCCACCTTGTTCTAAAAAGAATTTGCAGTAGCTTTGCAATGTAACTAGAAATTGTTTTTAAAGGACGTGCAGAAATCAAGATGGGGTGGGGGTGAGGGAACTCAAGATAGAGTTGGGGGTGGATAACATTACTATTTAAAATACCGTAAGAGTTCTTTGTTTAGGTGTAAAGGGTTGGGTGGTCAGTCATGAATTTGCCTCTGAGCTTCCGAATAGCCAAGGCAAAGAGAGAAACATGATCACTTGTATGGTTTAAAGATGAAAACGGACTTGTTACTGAAGAGAAATACAGAGAGAGGTTTCTAGTACTCATTTGTCCTTGAGATCCCTAGAGCTAGAGAGAGAGATATCCTTAGTTACATAGCAAGATGCATCCTTAAGATTATGCCTGGTTTCACAGGCACTTTTCGGTAAAACGTCTTTAAGCAGGGAGGGCAGTGGCAGCAAGACATTTAGAAGCAGTCCTTCAGCGATAGCCCAGGAACTTTGCCTTCTTTGGTCTGAGTGACTGGGCCTGGGCCAGGGCCATGGAATCTGTAGTTTTAAAAGCCCCCAGGTGACGCTGATGTAGCGGCAAGACTTGATAACACTGTTTTAGGTTGTGAGAAATATGTGACTAAACCAGGTGAGTGACCAGAACTAGAAACATTGAATTGGTGACTTCTTGGTCAACAGGGAGTAACCAGGCTGGTGAGAGACGAAGCCCCCAGGAGGTAAGCCTAGAGAGAAGGGGCGGCTGAGGGAGCCTGAAGGGACCCTGGAGAGAACTGGGTGCATTCCCCTCGCAGACCTTCCCTTCATGGCTTCTTAACCCCTTTCTGAAGAACAGTTTAGAAGAGGAAGTGATACAGGTTGGGAAGGTGTACTGTGCAGTGAATAGGGACATTCGAAGGGAAACCACATCAAATAACACATCTTTCAGTTCGATCCCTTTAAATGAGAAAATACAAGGTTTAGTACATGTTTACCCATACACAGGACTGTGGTGATGCTGGCCGTGCCTCAGGGCTACCGCGTGTTCACCTTGCCCGTGGTGTGCCAGCCAGGGAGCTTGGCACCTGCCTGCACAGCCTCCCTGGAGCCTCAGCCCAGTCCTGTGGGGTGACGCGTCACTGTCTCCCTGTCACCTGCCACTCCAGGAGGGGCCGTCAACTTGGCGTCTGTGGCTGCTCACGTTTCCTTTTCATCTCCTCCCCGAGCTTTTCTGCCCTTTCTTTCTTCTTCCTCTTTCTTCTTCACTGAAACCTCCCCCAGAGCTAAAATAAGGTAAAACAAGATCAGAACATCAGGACTGATCCGGTTGAACTGCGGGGCGTGGGGGCCAGGAGTCCCCTGGCTCAGCGCCCTCACCCCCGAAGGGTCGTGGAAACTGCACTGCCTCCCCAGGCAGTGGCCACGCGCTTTGGCAGTGTGACTGGGCCCGGGCCCCACTGCCTGGTCTGTGTGTGTGTGAGCCTGCGTGTCTGTGTATGTTCCAGTTTCAATCCAGAGACGGATAGTTATTTCCGATTTCATTCTTTATGATATCTCCTTTACTTTTACAAATTAGAAAAACAAATAGGAAGTCTCTGTTATGCTCTTAGGATATGATGCCCAAGGTGTGACAAAAATACCCACACCGCTGTCTTTCCGTCCGTGTGTCCTGAGAAGTGCTGCCCCTCAGAGAGCACCCACGGTGGCACCAGCCTAACGCCCAGGTTAAATCAGCCGAGGATCTGTGGCCGGGCAGCAGCTCACCCCAGAACCTCCGCCAGCAATCGGCCCAAGTGTTTCAAATGTTCTCTGGTGAAAATTCAACCTGGTGGGGACGCCAGAGGGGATTTCGAGAGATTTTCTCATCTAGCCGCCTCCCCCAGGAGCGGATTATGCACAAATTGGTACTTACAGGTGGTAATTAGTTCTGTTCTTAAAAGATTTCTCTGGAGGATAATTCTACGACTTCCTTCAATAGTATGTTTCAGCCTGACTTTCTGGAATGAACTAGTTCCCACTTTTTAATCCGAGCCTCTCTTTTTACGGTTTAAATATAATTTCCTTTCCTTCCATGCTGTGTGAAGGAAAAACAAACAACAAAACCGCACCTCGAAACTGTCACCCTCACCGTCAAACAACGCCCCCCCCCCCCCAGGGCACATGGAAAGACAGTGGGACTCCTGGCAGTGGAATAGGTGTGTACCCTCACGGTCCCTGTGACTCCGCAGAGGAATCCACGGGGGGATTAACGGAGCCCCCCCCGCACCCCACCAGTACCTGCAGGATGGATGTTCTGTTTTCCACCTGAACAGTGGAGTCTTTCTCTGCTCAAAGATAACGGGTTTATACAGAGATCAAACCTGTGGCCTTGGAGTCATTAACTCCATGTTCTTTTTCACTGAGCTCACCTGCCACTCACACAGAAAATAATCTGTTCCAGAATGAGCAGGTTCAGTGAATAACGCGAGGAGTCCAGACGGCTCCTTATAGGTTCTGGTTCTTTGAAAAGGAGACTCGCGGAGATCCCACCTGCTCAGGCGCCTGTTGGCAGGACATCAACTGTGGTCTCATCACCAGGTTTGCCCTGAATAATGAATGAGCCAGTGTCACGGAAGTCAGAAATAGAAATCAATAAAGCTAAATTCCACCAGCAAGAAGCAGTGGAATGATGGAGAGCATGGAGGCTGGGGGTCCTGCCCATCCTTAAATTTTTGCACGGAGGGAAAGAGAGAGGAACACCTGTAAGTTGGGATGTGTCCAGAGGGATCAGAAGTTGAGGATCTGCCTCCCTCGGCTGGAATGAGGAGGGATGGGCAGCCGCCGCTGTCCAGGCCCGTAGAGCGGCGGCGTGGTGCACAAATCTCCTTTGGCCAAGCCCCAGGCATCTTCATAAGTCCCGTGTCTGCAGCTGTGTGACAGAAATAGCTCCACCCGCGGCCTGTTTGTCCTGGCTTCATGGAACGTGGCAGGACCACGAGGTCCGAGAAGGCGTCCGTGATCCCTGCCCCTCCACCCTAAGCTGTCCATCAACTGTCTGCTCAGATCTGACACTCCCGAGACCCCTGGCTTTGATCCCTGGAGATAAAAGATTACAGATTGATTCATTTTAGTTCGATGGGGATCGAAGCACGTAGTGTGGATTTTTTAAAATGCCAGGCTGCTCATCTTCCTTTGTGAATGACAATAGCATCCTCAGGAGACAGGACAGGGTGTTGGGGGAGACAGGGAGGACAGGGCTGTGCCGAACACTGATTCCTCGTAGCGGGGGGAAGGCAGCAGAATTTGTCCTTCCATTAAGGGCAGATCAGGCGTGCCCTGCGGTGAGTTCAGACCCACCTCCGCCCTCCAGACTCCTGTTGAACCTCCATCACCTGGGGGGGGGGGAGTGTCTTGTCCCGTGGGTTCATTAGAGAGGAAAAGCATGGGAACCACTTGAGAATGGTTCTAGAAGGGTGGTGGGAGGGGTCACTGCAGAGATTACTAATGGAGTCTCCGAAAGGCCTTTTTCTTGAGGACATGAATGAGTGTCATGTTTCCTTGAAGGTCGCAGCGTGCGGATGTCTGAGCGTGGATGTCAGGCCTTGTTAATGGTTCAGTTGGAATCCTATTTAGAGTGTCCGCAAGGGCACTGGACCAGGAGCAAGGACTTCTGGGTCTGTTTGCCCTACTCCATCCTAGCCAGACGGACACATGCAGTTGTGTTCAGCTCTGCCTCTGGTTGTCATCAGGACGGACGTGGTGTTGGGTGGGATCATTTCTCAAGGTCCCGTTGAGCGTCTGGCATTCTGTGTCTGCGGGAACAGACTTTCGCCATATTGCTCTTAATTTTTCTTGCAATTCCCCGAGCCTAGTACTGTGTCTGACATGGAGTGAACCGATCCATGCATGGTGAATGAGCGATTCATGGTGAATGAGTGTCGGAGGGAAGGGAGGTGGGAAGGGAGGAAGGACAGAGGAAGGAAAGGAATGCAGACCAACAGTAACTTGTCTTAGTGGACAACCTGTGCCTGAGTTGAACATGGAGAGCTTGGTTTCTGGTGTTTGTCTCGTGTCCACAGTGTTGGAAATCCTGGCTGCACTTGGAACCCTGCATTTGTAGAAATGAGACCAGACAGTGGCGGCACAGGCGCGTGGCTGGTGGAGCTAGAAGTTGGCATGATTGTGCCTCCGTCAGAGGGAGTGGCTAGGGCCCAGTCTCACATTCCTGTGGGCTCCTGGAGCAGCCCCTGGCCTCTGGGAACTTAGTCTCTGAGATACTTGGCGCTCCTGCAGATGTGCTGTGTTCAGGAAACCCAAGTGGAGGAATAAAAAAAGCTCTAAATCGATGCAGGGGTGTCATTAAAGCACTTAGCTCTCCTGTAGATCCTCCCTAAGTGCCTCTAATGCATTGTGGGCGGGGGGGTCGACCTAAAACCCGGGTTCGCCGGCAGCTGAGTGAGTGTGGTCAGCGAAGGTGGCCTTTAGGGCTCTGGGTCTGAGGAGATGAGAAGGACAAGCAGGTCTTCTGGGACCACCTGGGAAGACCGCGTGGAGGCACATTTGTGAATGACTCCACCCCCCCTGGGGGAAAGCCCGGGCTGATGACTGGGGGGCAGAGCTGGCACCGCGGCACACAGATGGGTTTTACTCGTCAGATAGAGTGATTTTGAAAATTTGAATTCTTTGCCAATGCATAAAAATCAGGACACTTGATATAACGATCTAGATCTCTGGCTTCTCTAGACGACTGGGAGGTGGCCTGCCTTGCTGTGCGCAGGACAGCAGCTGGCTGGACCTGGGTGTCCTCACTCCATACTGCTCAGGTGCACAGTTCTGACCACCACGCACCCCCCCAGCACACACACACACTTCACTCAGACACTTAACTGTGAGCCCCGAATAGAGAGCCAGCCTTCTGCTTCTGTTGGGAGGAATTCCAGGTTTGGGCAATTAAAGCAGCCCTAAAGAATGTACACAGAATGGACGGGGACCATGGCAGCTAAAACACACAGAACCACTCACTGTGTGCAGCCCTTGTCCTGAGCACTCTGCCTGCTGTGGTCCACTCATCCCCACAAACACCTGTAAAGGCAGGTGCTCTTGTTACAGACCGGGAGACCGAGCACAGGTTTCATAATTAGAAGTAACCGCCCAAGGGCATGCATCTTATAAGGGGCATAGCTAAGACTTTCGCCCAAGCCTGCTGGCTCCAGGGTCTGTGCACTTGACCAGTGATGCACGTGACCGTCACTGAGCACCGGTGTGGACCAGTGCCGGTTCGCAGTGCTGTGTGCCACCAGCATTGGTTCTCGCACAACCACTGGGACAGGTGCTCGGGACAGGTGAGGAAGAGGAGACTTGGAGAGGACAGGGATGTCCTAAGGGACACGGCAGAATCGGGACATCCTGGGGGACTTCAAGAAGGAAATTGGAGGCTCAGAAAGCACAGTGATGGCAAGTGGCAGGGGTACAGAGAGACTGGAAGGAGGGAGGAGGCAAACTGTTTATTAGAAGGACCCAGGAAAACATGCCTGCACATTCTCTTGTGAAACAGTGTGGAGTCGTGGCTCTCGTCTGCTTATTTGGCATATACTTTTAAGGTGCTCCAGACCAAAGGAATTCGCTCCCACTAGCCACACGTTTACCTTAAGACATTTACCTTAAGAAATGGCTCTGGGGATGAGGTAAGATCGGATCTTTTCTGTGCTCTGCAACCCGGGCTCTTTCATGGGAAAAGCCTTTGATCTCCCACGTGGACTGCATTTCAGGGCAAACAGGAGGGACCAAGCCTAATCGAGGGATGAAAACGCGAATGGAATCTCTACTTCAAAGCAGTGCACAGATGCAGGGCTCTGGACAGCTTTCCCTGGGGAGCTCCTGGGACTGTGCTTCCAGAACCTTCCTGCCCCAAGTGATTCCAGGCTCCTGCCAGAGGCCCTTTCCCTCAATGCCCATGGCCCCTCCGTGCATCAGGCAAGAGGACGCCTCCAGGGACACGCTGCTTGGCTCGGGGCCCCTCAGGCTCAGATCATCTCACAGGAAGCCCGGGGAGCACGGACAACCTGGGCGCGGGAGCCTCTTGTAGCTGAGCCGCGCGGCCGCAGGCAGGCTGACCGCTGCAGCGCCGCCCACTTCTCCACGACACGGTCCGCCCAGACCAGCACAGGGACAAGACGCCAGCCGCTCCGGGCCCTTGCCCACCCCCTTCCGAGCTCCGTCTCACCTTGTCACCTGTGTCTCTGAAGAGAGTGCCCTCTCCAGGCAGATCAGGCGGTTCCCACAGTCCTAAACTTACCTACACTTTGGGACACACCTTCTCTGCTGTGTTTTCCGTAACCTTCATAGAAAAGCCTCTGCAAGTTTATGTTCTATTTTATGCTGTCTCAGAGTCTCTATTAGTATAATAATGTGTTTACTTTTAATTACCACCAAATTTTCATGTAACATTGAGGCTCAGATAAAGATGCGTCTTTCCCATCTTGGCTCCCTGAATATCTGCACACCCCTCGGGAGTGGTGTATGGCCCACTTTGAGGAGCTCATGTCATAAAAGTGATCCTAAGCTTTATAGCCTGGCTTTGGTTTGGACTTCACCAGTTATTAGCCAAGGAACCTCTGTTTTCTCATCTGTTTAGTAGGTATAAGAATCACTACTCTATAGGGTTGTTGTAAGAATTAAAGATGATTCGTTCAATGACTAAGACATTTCAGCTAAACCACACTGCCTGAATGTTCAGCTAGTTTATTGCAAAGCTACCTGATGCCTTTGAAATGTTTAGCTTTGCATTTTTGTATTACTTTTCCCCCATTGTTTGTAAAGGCTCCGAAGTCAAGGACCATGCATTAAGACCGGTTTGCATTTCTCATAGCACATCATTGGTATTCTGCATGTTGTGTTACTTGTGTACAGAAATGACTTTATGGCACTGAAACAGCATGTTCTATCAGAGGACAAAGAAAACAACTTGAGAATGAAGAAGTGTTTCATAAAGGACGAACAACTGAATGGGGTCTTTATAGAAAAGGAAAGCAGGACACCGGGGGTACTTGGTTGGCTCTGAGCACTTGCAGTGTCCAGAGGCCCCACCCTGGGTCACAGCAAACTAACTGGAGTACACCCAGCTCCCACACTAGTTGTACGTGAGCTAGGTAAGAGGCGAGTTGTTCTTAACTGGTTCACATCATGATATTTTTATAGACACGTAAGTGAGCATTTACTTCACATTTGCAAGATGCTCCTGGATCGAGGTTATTTTTCAGGTCTTGTGTTTCCATGGGCCTCTGAGAGCTTGGAGACCCTAGTGCACTAGCATGAGGGTGTGGAGGGTCACAGGGCCGCGTCATGAGTGAGGTCAGGTAGCCCAGGATGTGTCTGGGACCAGGACTCGGCTTCCTCATGTGTGGGAGGCATCTGGGAAGTGTAGGCAGAAGGGCTGAGGGCTGATACGGAGGAGATGGTGAGTTCTAAGTCACCAGTGTGGTTCACAAGTAGAGTTGTTTTGTTGGGGGAGAAAACATAAATCTGGCACTTTCAGATCCTGTTTTTTTTCTTCGGATAGATCTTATAAAGATTTTTTTTCTCCGCCATCAGTGGGATGGAATATAAATGAGTTTGGGGATAGCAGAGGCATTTTTTTCCCCTTGACTGGGCTGTTCCCTGTTGCCTCGCCGAGAAAGGTGATTTCTCAGGGTCCAGTTCCTTATCTGTCTAGTGTGAGAGTTAGTCGAGGAGACATCAGAGGCTGTTTTCCATGAAAACTGACAGGTATTGTTGTGCATTTGCTCAAAATTGTCCCATTGCTAATGGTCACACGGTAAACTGGAGTTGGAGGTTTACTTAGATATCATACTTTAAAAACCAGACACCTCAGTGCTGCCCACTTACATTAGTCCAGGGGTTGGCTCACGTTGCCTACAAAGGCAGATCATAAATATAGGCTTGACAAATCTCACAACTCAGCTGCAGCCTCCCAGCTCGGGTGTGGCCGTGTACTGTGCAGTATTATTTATGGACACTGAAATATGAATTTCATATAATATTCACGTATCACAAAACATTAAATTTTGTCTGTTTAGCGATTAGAAAATATACAAAACGTTGTTGTCTGATAAGCCCTCCATGCCAAAACAGGTATATTTGGCCCGTGAGCTGCAGTTGCTGACTTTTGAATTAGTCTGTTCCTCCTCTGTGGCCATAGGATTTTATCCCAGTTCCCTTTGTAGTCCTGACCAGCACTGTGTGTTTATGGCGCTGTACCATCATTGGACTGTGCCTGTCTCTCCTGAGTGTCTTATGAGCAGGGATTGAGACCTTCCTCCACAGCCACAGTCCCTGGCGTGTAGTAGGTGCTTGCTGAACGCTTTCCAAATGAATGGTGCAGTAATTATACCGCTTACAGGATGGCTGTGTCTGCAGGAAACACTGGGAAATTATTTCATTTCTAGAACGGAACATCTGTTCAGATAGATCCATGCTGAAATGCACTTGGTAGTTTTGCAGTGTCTGTCTGCATTGTGGAGTTGCCCTCCCAGCGTTTCAAAGGCTGCCATGCTTGTAAATAACTCCTTACCTGACAGCCGCTGTCCTACGAGTTGCTCAGCTGAGGAGCTCCGTGTAGGCGGTTCTGAGCAAGTGAAGACGCTGTCAGATGAAAGGGGACAGGGCCGGGGAGAAGGGAGATAAAGCAGAGACAGGGCGGACATCAGCCTTGACTGCTACAGGTGTTCTGTAAACCTACCACGTGGGTCCACGGGAATTTCTAGAATCCTTCCTCTCCAGTTGGCAAGCTGCTAAGAGTGCAGCCTATCTGTTGAGGCCAGACTCTCCAGAGGCTTATTTGAATGAGCCCCTGAAATATTTATTTTATCCCTTGTTTGTAATTTTAAGGTAAGAGCTTTATCATCTCAACGAAGGGATGATGGTGCGCGAGTGTGATGGTGCGCGAGTACGGGGGCGCGCGTGCTGGCTCCCCGCCGCGGATCCGCGGCCCAGGGGCTGTGTCTGGACGCGCGCTGCCAGGCTGCGCAGGGAAGAAGTCGCCACCGTTTACCTGTGTGTTACTTTCTCGAGGCGAAGCACTTGAATTCCAGAGCTCTTAAATCAAGAGGTTGGATTCCTGGCATTTTAAAGTAGACCACTTGAATGAGCTGTTTAAACCATTAGAATGGCTTTTCAAAAAATTCACGCGTTTCTTGGATCATTTGCTCTGGAGATTTACTTAATTGAAGTTTTTGCCTTTTCATTTTACTTCAAATGAAAATGATTTCCATAGTTAAGGAAGTTTTAATTTTATTCCTGTGGGTAGAGTAGATTTCAGACTTTGGTCTCCTCCCCGGCAGGTGAAGGCAGCCGTTCCGCCCCAGCTGGCTCGCGCGCCCCCGCTCGCGCGCTCGGGGTCTCGGCGGCAGATCTGTAAATACAGCGCTGCTGCATTTTCAGGGTTGCCGGCCCCAAGCCAGGCATCGAGGGGGAGAGAAGACGGGAATGGGAAAAGTGTTTAGTGACGTTACAAAGTTGTCCTGCTGGACACTTATTAGGGATCATTTGCTTCTGTTGCTGGAAAACCAGGTAGTGCTAACGTGCAGAAGTGTGGAGGGGGGACTGAAATCACAATCAACTGTTTGTCCGAGAAAGACAAGTACCTCTTGATCTCACTTATTTGTGGAGTATAACGAACAAAATAAGCTGACGAACAAAATAAGCTGACGATCAAAATAGATCCGGAGACGTGGAAGTAGGGAACAGACGGACAAAACTCAGAGGGAAGGGGGACGGAGGGGTGGGGAGCGATACACCAAAGGACTGATATGTGTATATGCACAACCAACGGACACAGACAGTGGTGTGGGGAAGGCAGGAGGGGGGTGGGCGCGGGGAGGAGGGGTCAATGAGGGCAAAGAGGAGGAACATCTGGAATCGTTCCAACAATAAAGATAAAAGAGTTGTTTTAATAAAAGAAAAGGGTGCTAAGAAAAAAAACCTATTTGCATAAGATGACTGTTTATACATCAGTCACTGTAGTGGGCCCCGAGAAGACAGCAGCGAATACGTTATAAACAGCAGTGAGTAAGTAATGGGCTCTCTGCCCTTCTCTGCCCTGTGGCATCTCTGTCTCAGTGGGACAACGGAGAGCAGACCAGCAGAGGAACAAATATGTAATGTGATCTCATTGGGGTAAGTGCCATCAGAAGACTAAACGAGGCGAGGGCAGAGTGGTGGCCGTCTTGTCCTGCTCTAGGTAAAGTGGCCAGAAGGTGCTGTTCTGAAGGATTGGTGTAGGGGCCCAGATGATGCGAAGGTACCAGTTAGGTCACCATCTAGGGGAAGAAGCGCTTTCTAAGGCAGTGGGGCGAGGGCAGCCTTGAGGCAGGAACAAACCCGATTTGTTGGCAGAACAGCAACGTCAGTGTAGGGAGAGGAATGAGCAAGACCGAAAAAGGAGTTTGGGATTGGTAAGCCGAGGCCGGGTCATTATAAACCATGAAGCAGAGACTGGGTTTTGAGGATGAAGGCCGTTTGACCAGGTTACTGGTGGCAGAGGTGGTCATACCTGTTGTTTACCATAAACTCTTAGCAGAGGCTTTGAAGATCCCTTCTCTCCTTGACATAATTCAGGCCTGCATCGAATTGTTTGTTTCACTGAGCCTAGAAGTAAGATCTGATTTGACATCTAGTAATGCCTTTTTAGCCTTTCTTAGCTCTCCTGGGTTCCAGAAAGCTCCTCTCCAAACCCAATTTTTTTGGTTTTACTTATCAAAGTTGACTTCGTCCCCAGGCATGAGTACGTAGTAACCTTGATGTAACCTTGATTCGTGTTCAGGTAGAGTCGGGGCAAAGAAGTAAACAAAGGACACCTTTTCTTTATCATGTTACAATAATCATCCGTAGGCTTTGTGTCGCACTTTGTAATTTATAGAGATTATTTTATTTGTATCACTGATGTTTGTACAGGAGACTGCCTCTTGATAGATGATGGCTGGATAGGTGGAGGGATGGACGGAGGGACAGGCAGACTGTGGAGGGGATGGAGATTTAATACGTGGAAGGAAGGAAATAAAGGTAGTCTGTGCTCCTTCTCTACACCCTGGAATAGGAGGGATGAACTGGGAACGGAGTTGTTATTCATTTAATTTGATCTTTTCCAGTGATCCAGATTTGAGCTTTTCCAACCATACCCTCCATGTCTTCTCATTCCTTCAGTCCTACAGCTCCATTCCTCAAACAACAGGGGACAGGAGAGGAGGGACTCAGACAAGGTTCTCTGTCCACTCTCTGCAACTGCCTGCCCCGGGGCTCTCAGAACACCCCGCGTGTGAATGTATGAAACCCACTGTTTAGGGTCAAGGACCCCAGTCATGTGGGCCTGGGGAAAATCTACCCTGAGAAAGTATATCTTTTAACCTAAAGATTTGATCAATTACAATGCGGTTAGAGCGCCGGCCCGCGGACCACAGAGACCCAGGTTCGGTTTCCACTATGGGTACATACCTCGGTTGTTGTTTGTCTGTCTCCGGCCCCGGTTGGGGTTGTGTGGGTGGCAACCAGTTGGTGTGTTTCTCTCACATCGATGTTTCTCTCTTCCTCCCTGTCTCCCTCCCACTCTCTCTGAAGATGAATGCAAAAATGTCCTCCGGTGAAGATTAAAAAAAAAAAATAGTTTTCAGCATTAGCCTGTTACTGTGAGGTTACGAAATGAGAAAGACTATTGACATTTTGGGATTGATGAAAATGTGAGAGGGCATGGGGTGGGCGTGTAACAGTGTTGTGGAGATGTAAATCACATACCCTCTTAAAGCATAAAGCATGCAACTCATTGGGTTTTGGTATAACCATAGAGTTGTGCACCATCATCACCACAATCAATTTTAGAGTTCTCATGGGGAGGGCGCCCTTTAGCAACCCCTTACCTCCACCATGGTTACTTACTGAATCAAGTTTGCAGGTTAGGACCTGCCGGAATGTGAGCTCTGAATCGGAACATTGAAAGAAAGTACCTGGTGAGCCCCTGGGAAGGGGGAGGGGGATAGGGCAGGTGGGGTCGGGTCCCCTTGCTACTTGCAGCGCGTCTCATGGGGGTTGCATCTTTGCTGTGCCCTCAAGTTTGTTTGTTTGATCAGGCCACTGAGAGAGCACACACAGAGTGCAAATATTGAAGCATTCTGTGATGTCTCTTTTACCTGGAAATTTCCTCTTTCTCAAATGAGAGAGCACCCTGGTGGATGAAACAGCCTGCTCCCCTACTTTATTTCACAGTGGGGTTTATAACCCCGAGGCAGCATCGTAAAGAAAGAACACTGATCAGTGCCCACCTGCGTCTCTTTTGCATGTGCTTCTGAGAATATGATGTGTGTTCATTAGTCTTCATTTTTCCTTTGCCTTTAGTAGTGCTTTAGTAGTCCTTGGCTGCACAAAAACTCTAAAAGCCCCCAACTTAGTTATCCATTTCCGCGGCTTCCTTCCGGAGAACTGTGTGACTCAGAGTTTCAGTGTGCTCTTCTGTAAAAGTCATTTGGCAGCACCTACCGTGTGCTCCGTAGCACTTCCATCCACCTGACAATTCGTGTCTCTGTTGGTTTCCGTCTTCTCATCACGCCTCAGACTATCCGCTCCCAAAGGCAGGGACTTTCCTCTTCGTTTATCGCTGTGTGCTGGCTTTCGGAACAGCGTTTGGCCCGCGCTAGGGGCTTGGTTAATATCAGCTGAAGGAAATGAACATGCAAGGTGCTAAGTAAAGTCAGGAAGTGGGACTTAGATGAATCGGAAGGACCCCTTTAGCTTTAACATTTGATCATCCGCACTGAAAGCTGTCTCTGGAGACTGTTCTGACACATTTATGTATGCCTGTGGGGGATATAACGGGGTTTTCACTGCCCCGCCCAGTCTTACCTTTTGGTGTATTCCCTTCTCTGTAATCTTTAGAAAACAATTAAGTCTGGGCATCTTTGTTCTTGTAGCTATAAGAGGACAAGGTAAGAGGGTTTTGTTTTTTTTTTAATTGTTTCTTTTGATAGTAAAATTTTTATTCACACCTTACCTTTACCCTGAAGGGAAAATTTCTTTTATATATATATCACCTTACATGTGTGCACATGTTCAGCATCAGTGGGAAGTCAGACAGTGGACCAGAAGTCTTTTCACACTCTTCACACTTCGTAAGGTTTTCACGACACTTGGTAGGTCAGCTCTGAACACATTTGGTGATAGGCAGATTGCTGTGTCTCTTTGCTTACCAGAGATATAAGAAAAGGACTTGTAGCTCTGGCCGGTTTGGCTCAGCGGTTGGAGTGTCGGCCTGCGGTCCAGAGAGACCCGGGTTCGGTTCCTGCTAAGGGCATGTACCTCGGTTGCAGTTTGTCCCCAGCCCTGGTTGGTCGTGCGGGTGGCAGCCACTCGATGTGTCCCTTCACGTCGATGTTTCCCTCCCTCTCTCTCTTTCTTCCTCTCTCTCCCTCCCGCTCTATCTGAACAAAAAATGGAAAAATGTCCTCGGGTGAGAATAAAAAAAAAAAAAAAAAAGAAAAGGACTTGTAGATGACATTTGTAGGTGTAGGTTAGACGAGGGAAACTATTTGAAGGCTCCTGGGTTATTTGCCTTGGGTTGCATATAAGGTCAAATTTAAGGTTAGGAAGGGCCAGCCATTAGCAATAGACTATATTTATGCCTGAGAAAATATTTTGTCTTTTGCAGAAACTTGGTTTCCTTCTGCTTGGTTTCTCAGGGTGATTTTGCCTCAATTCTGTATAAAAAGAATTGCTAGCTACCAAGTGTTAGGATGGACTGAATGTCTCTACTCGTTGACTATGAGTTGGGTTTTGCCGGTTGGTTTGTGGTAGCTCTTTCCTCTGAGTATCTCTGGTAGCATCAGTGCAGAGAGAATTTCTTGTGTGGGCTGAATATAACTTTTTATTGTTTTCATTCTCCTGCGAGATGGAGATTAGGGGAGCCCTCTGTGAACCGGGGTGTCCCGGAGAGAGCGCTCGTGTGGTTCCGTTGGCGGGGGCAGTGCGGGCGGGGCCGTGTTTGGAGTCTTGCCTCAGAGTTGCCAGGTGCTCATCCCTGGAGCTCCCTCACCCCTGTGGTCATGGGAAACGGCAGAAATAGGATCATTGAGCTAATTTTTTTCAGACACTATTATTGTGGTTGACATTAATCATTTGCTCCTTCCCTTGTATTCCATGATGTCAGTTGCACTGCCTTCACCTGTAGCAGAAGGAAAATAAAGCCTTTCAGGAAGGAAAAGGGCAGCATTATTATGTGTTCATGAAGTCATAATATGGTATCATTGTCTGTCGTTGCAGACATCAAGATGTATTCTTATAAAAATAACACAGCAAGGCTGCTACTTAGGGGTTATGAAAGAACGCACATGGGTTGTCAAAACGATATCTAGGTTAAAATATGTAGCTGTGCTCCCAGCCCTCCTCCTAGGAGGCTATTTATAACACAGTGCGGGTGTCGGCTGCGTGCATTGTATGCATCCTGAATGGAGGATCGGCTCCTCAGAGAGAACGTTGCAAATAAGACCCACGTTGCAGAAATCGGACTTAGGCAGCCAAAAGCGATCGGCTGCTCGTTCCCTAAGGTTGTTCCGCTGCTTCCTCTTGGTCAGGAGATATTTTGACCTAGCACCTGGGCTATTTTTTTTTTTTTAATGTTCTGGATTTGAAAATGCATTCATACTTCCTAACAATTACTTGGCAAGTTCTTCGGGGATGTGAGCCCCAGCCTCCTTCTCCCTTTTCTCAGTTGGCCTTACCCCAACCTGTGACCTGTTCGGTGCTGGCTCCCATCGTGAGCTGTATTACTTCTCTCTACCCATCAGGAGGCAAGACTGGTTGAAGAAACTCATCTATAAAGAAAGTATAAATTATACCTCACTAATGCTATGTTTAAAAAAACAACAACACCGTGCTCCAGCCGGTGTGGCTCAGTGGTTGAGCATCGACCCATGCACCAAGAGGTTGCCGGTTCGATTCCCAGTCAGGGCACATGCCCATGTTGTGGGCCCGATCCCCAGTGAGGGGCATGCAGGAGGTGGCCAGTCAGTGTTCTCTCTCATCAATGTTTCTGTCTCTCTCTCCCTCTCACTTCTTCTTTCTCTAAAATCACTAAAGGGCAAAAACTTTTAAAAAACAATCAAAACAGCCCTGGCCGGTTTGGCACAGTGGATAGAGCGTCAGCCCATGGACCAGAGTTCCGGGTTTGATTCCGGCCAAGGGCACGTACCTTGGTTGCAGTTCGTCCCTGGCCCTGGTTGGGGTCCTGCGGGTGGCAACCAATCGATGTGTCTCTCATATCAATGTTTCTCTCTCTCTCCCTCCCTCTCCCTCCCACTCTGTCTGAAGATAAATGTAAAAATATCCTCAGGTAAGAACTAAAAACAAAACAAACCACCACCACCGTGATTAATGGACTGTATGCCACCATTATGTGAATACTCAGTTTTTTAAAAATAGCGCTTTGCTAGACTGTTTTGGTTCAGGGTGTGTATTCTTGGATTGTTTTTAAATTTTTTATGCATGGCATTGATAGGAAAATGTAGAAGTCTTACAATAATACTTGCACTATTTAGATTGGATGCACTCCCTTCTCCGCTTACATCGATTGCCTGGCTTTCTCCTTTGCTTTCCCTGGTACTTTGACATCGAGTCTCAGGCATTTTCCAGTGTAATTGTTGATGAAGTGTTGCATATCCCGTGATGATTATGAGATTACTGTATTCAGCTTTTAATCTTGCGAGTGTCAAATATTTTGCTTTGATGGTATCTTTATTATTATTATTCATAGTGCTTTCTGTTTGAGTAATGCAATCAGGCAATGCCACAAATTCGGCGTTTTTAAAGTAATTCTTTGTCTCAGAATGGAAAGTGCCACCTACAGGCTGTTCGCAGATGCTGATCGGGATCCGCAATGATGGGATCAAGGATGTTTTAGACTTCTTTTGGTTGCAAGTGACAGAATGTAACTAACTTAAGAAGTAGAGGTAGGGAGAGTCCTGTGAGGGGCACGGCTGAGGGTCTCCCAGGACCCCGAGGTCGGGCGTGCAGCCAGGAGGCATCAGGACTGGGAACTGCGAGGCTGCCGGGGGTGCAGGCAGCTCCTGAGCCTTCTCTGCCCTTTTCTGTGCCAACCCTGTGTCTTCTCGAACATCGCACATGGTCTGCGCTCATCTGTAGCTTCTGAGCGAAGTATCGTCTGTGGAAGAGAGCAGCCCAGGTGGACCGGCCATCTGTCAGTCCCAGGGCCCAGTTCCCAGGGGAGCGGGATCCCGCTCGGAGTAACTGAATCCGTGTGACCCCCCTGGTCCAGCCGGCTGGCCCAGGAGAGCACTGTCATGAAGTGAAAACATGGGGACCCAGCGAAGAGGCAGCTCCCGGGGGATGAAGCTTGTGCAGGGCCCGGCGCCGCCCTGTTAGAGCTGTTTGTGTTCTCTTGTGATGACAGCATCCCCAGCCCCATCCAGCCCTCAGCGATGACCCCCCGCTCTTCTCCAGGAGCCTGAACCTGTATTCCAGAACGTCCACTCTGAGGGCAAGAGCTTGGGGCTCTGAAGGGAATTTCAAAATGCAACTGACAGTCGATTGCCTATTGCTTAGCCGGATGCAAGGAATCGGTGACATTAATAACTCCAGGTGCTGTATCCACAGAAGCAGCAGACTTTCTGGTTCTTTCCTATGTGCTGACATCTCCATGTTACAGGCAAGGAAACTGAGGCTGGAAGGTAAATGTATCCCTTGATGGCAGACGGTCAGGAAGCAGAAAGCCAGCTCACCTGCTCTGTGACTCCAGAGGCAGAACCCAGGCTCCAGCCACAGTAGAAGGTTTCTGTCGCATTTTCACGTGGCGCCCTCCAGGGTGTACGGAGAGCAGGAGGCAGTCAAATAAGGATGTGGGTGGGTAGATGTTTGGCCTGAAGTAGAAAATTTCCTGGGAACCATCAACATACTGAGTAATATGTGTGTATATAGTGAGGACTTAACCTTGGCAGGAGCCTCTACCCAGAAACCTAAAAAGTCCGTCTAAACGTTTGGTCGGGCCTCAAGCCGGAGGGCACCAAGAAGTCATGTGACTGTTTTGCTTTGGGTGGAGTGTCACAGAGGTCGTGTTCTGTCTGGCCCAGCCACTGTCATTCCCTACTCATCGCTCAAAGGACACCACCGCCCATGATACGGGGGATGACACTAATTGGAAAATCGAGGCTTGCCAGTCAGTGATAACTAACCAAATCACGGAGCCAGGGAGGTCGGCGCAGCTTCTCCAAGACTGATTATTGTTGGCGAGGACTGAGTGAGGCATAGAAACCAAACTGTCCACACAGTTGCTGCTGCGTGGGAAGGGCTCGGGGCTGGGGGGCGGTGCCCGGGAACCCCCAGGCCTGTCACTGCCTACGGCACCACCCAGGTTCCTTTCTCCTTTTCTTTTTATTATGTCGTGAAAAAAATTCACAAAGTACATAAAAATATATAATGCAAAGAAAGCCACCCTTCTGTCACAGAAATACAGCTCCCTCCCCCCCTCCCCAGTAGAAACCTGCATGACCAGTTTATGTCGTCTGATAGCTGATGCCTTGATGTGCCTGAGTGTGTGTGCATATGTGTGCAAACGGACACACTCCATGTACAGTATTCTGACCGTGAGTATTCTGTGTTGGTGCACGTAGACCATCACTTTGTGGGTGCAGCCCGGGGTAGTGGACATTCTATGGTGTTGCAAAGTGACATTTGTTATTCCTTTTCTTAATTGAGGGAGCTCAAAGGCCGTTTGTATTTCTTTTTCTCTATATTTTCTCCTCACACACACCCTCCCCCCCAATGAATTCTTTTTCTTACTTCACCTCATTTTCCAAAGAGATAATGATCCAAGTGCCTAATGAGTTCTGCAGTTAGGAATAGTTTAGTTTAGGGAGAGTGACCCGATGGATGGGTGTTTGCCGAGAAGTTGGGGTACCTAGGCAAGGGCCCGGTCTCCTCATCCGGTGCTGCTGAGGTGGGTCATGCCAGTTCCCCAGCAAGCCTTGGAGTACTGAGCGATACTGTGTGTGGAATACGGCACCACACACACGGGGGCTTGGCCAGGTTTTGCTGGCTGAACGAAAGAGAGAACGTGGCATTATAGGACAAGGTTGTCTTTGGGGTCAACTAGTTCTCTAGATTTTGACCTGGGTTCATATTCTCTTGGCTCCAGAATTTATGATCCCCGTGACCTTTTCTGGACCTCAGTTTCCTCATCCAAAAATGAGAAGAGTAGTACTAATACTGTTGTTACCAAGTTGTTTTGAGCAGTAGAAGGAACATGTTGAAGTACCTAGTGCGTGATAGGTTTTCAGTAATTGGTAGCATCTGGTATTATTAGTATCATTGTCACGATCATCACTGTTATGTCACCACCATCCGTCAGACGAAGGACAGGAGGGCTGGGCCAAGAGTAAGCAATGTGTCCACGAGGCAGCCGTGTTACACTGGACTTCGACTTTATGAGCTTGTTCCGGACCATGCAGTTTGGTCTGCTCCTTTGCAATAAAAATTAATTTGCACTGACGTTGATTTTATTTGTCTTGTGACTCTATCCCTCTCTGGTGCTTCTGTTGCCAGGCGTAGAACATGCTGCCCTCCCGTTTCCGGCCCTAAAAAGGGCGTGTGACGTGGAAGTGTCCTTCTTGAATTCTAAGGGGGAAGATGTGAGAACTCCTCCCCACCGCTCAAGAAGTTAGAGGGACCAAAAAAAAGTAGATCTTTCTCTTCACGCCCCTTAACCCCAGTTTATGAGACCGGCCAAGGAAGATGGATGGGCTGAAATAAGTCTCCCTGCCCTGGCCGGTTTGGCTCAGCGGTTAGAGCGTCGGCCTGCGGTCCAACGAGACCCGGGTTCGGTTCCTGCTAAGGGCACGTACCTTGGTTGCAGTTTGTCCCCGGCCCTGGTTGGTCGTGCGGGTGGCAACCACTTGACGTGTCCCTTTCACGTCAATGTTTCTCTCTCTCTCTCTCTCCCCCTCCCACTCTATCTGAACAAAATACGGAAAAATGTCCTTGGGTGAGGATAAAAAAAAAGAAAGAAGTCTCCCTAATTGATTCCCACAAAGCTGCTGGTTATTTACAACAAGGAGACTTACCTGCTTAGAGATCATTACACTCGTGGTTCCACTGACTTCCCAGGAACCTGACTGTGCCTGGCTAGAAACACTGTCGGGAGGAGGGAAGTGGAGTGAGTTACATCTGACTGTCTGACACCATCTCATTCATAGATTTCTCTCTTTTTACCCAGTTGATCATTTGCAGTCTCTTTTTTAGTATATAATTGTTCATTTTAAATGTTCGTGTTTGCTGGAGCTGGGTGTATGCTCATTACTGGCACTCTGTAATTACGTTGTCTGTTTGTTATTTCTGGGGCGGCAAGGGTAGTAAGCTAGAATTCTTCCAATAGCAAGAATTTTAATTTATAATTCTCCCCCAGATCATTTAGAAATTGATACGTTTCACTCACTTGCTGTAGTTCAATAAATGCCATGTTACTGATCATCACGATCAGGTTTTAAGCTCGGAATACTCTAACTTCAAGATACTCAAAATGTTGATTTATTCATTTATCTCACAACCACTTACTGAGCTGTGTACCAGTTGCTTGGGATATCTCTGAGCAGGACAGGCAAAAGTGAAACGGTCTGCTTTCTGTGTAACTGAAGGGCCTGCCCAGGTGACCCCGAAAGCCCCGTCCCGCTGGTGGCAATGAGCGTGTGTCCTCTCGGCTGCTGAACGCCCATCCATTTCCAGCACTGTGATAGTGAGGAATTGGATAAGAAATCAGAAGCCACTGACCTCATTAAAGTTATTATTTCACATGAAAATCCCCCTCTATGATATTGGCAGCTGAGACATCCTTGGAAAACACAGTCATTTAAAGATTATCAGATTAGTTCCAGACATTCCCAGGATCTGTGTGCAAATTTAATTAGAGGTACAGCAAATTGTCCCAGTGAAGTATCTGCTGGGAGCCCGGAGACTTGTTCTTGCCAGAGGGACCAGGTGAACTGCCTGGGGTTACTGCCTGAGACCACATTCCTCGAAGGAAGGTGCCTCGCTTGAAATAGATCCCCAGAATGAGTCTCAGGGCCGGCGGTTCTGGTACCAGGAGTCGGGAGAGTGGGGACTTGGGAAGAGGCTAGTGTCTCGTGCTGAAGACTAAATGATCAGCAAAATATGGAGTCAGAGGTTCCGCTGGTGGATATGGCATAAGCGCAGCTCCTTAAAGGAGAAAGGATTTCGGGAAAGTTAGGCCATTGGAAATACTCAATCTAAAGAGGCTTATGATTGAGTTCCCCATATCCGTTTCGCGATTTTTCTTAGTACCTATAGAATGTGCTAGAGTGCAAACAAGATAGAGGTCCTGCCCGCTGTGGAGGTTACATTTCAATGGGGGAAGCAAGACAGGCAGGACAGACTGATGGACAGATAGCCAGATGGGATGTAACACGTGACGACAGTTACAAGTGCCACAAAGAACCGTAGAGCAGGGTAAAGGAATAGAGTGATCTGTTCTACTGGTCCTTTCTGTTTTTTTTTTTTTGTTTTTTTTTTTATTTTTAATTTTTATTTATTTTCCACATCTTTATTGTTGGATGTAAAATGTATTACAGATGTTCCACAGTTTTCCCCCATTGACCCCCTCCTCCCCACTCCCGCCCCCCTCCCACCTTTTCCCATACTATTGTCCGTGTCCATTGGTTATGCATATAAGTTCTTTGGTTTATTTCTTCCCACCCCCCCAACCCCGTTCCCTTTGAGGTTTGTCAGTCTAGCAATGAATTTGTGCTTCTTAATCCCTTCACCTTTTTCATCCATTCCCCCAACCCCTTTCCCAACTGGCAACCAACAAAATATTCTCTGTATCTATGAGAATGTTCCTGTTCTTCCTGTTCATTTTGTTTGTAGATTCCATTGTTGATAGATATGTATTCATTGCCATTTTGTTTGTTCCTACATTTTATCTTTTTCTTTAAAAAGACCCTTCATCATTTCATATAATAACGGTTTGGTAGTGATGAACTCCTTTAACTTTTTCTTGTCTGGGAAAGTTTTTATATGTCCATCGATTCTAAATGACAGCTTTGCAGGATAGAGTAATTTTGGTTGTAGGTTCTTGGTTTTCATCACTCTGAATATTTCTTGCCACTCCCTTCTGGCCTGCAAAGTTTCTTTTGAGAAATCAGCTGACAGCCTTATGGGAACTCCCTTGTAGGTAACTAGCTGCCTTTCTCTTGCTGCTTTTAGGATTCTCTCTTTGTCTTGAACCTTTTGCATTTTGATGATGATGTGTCTTGGTGTGGGCCTCTTGGGGTTCATCTTGTTTGGGACTCTCTGTGCTTCCTGGACTTGTATGTCTGTTTCCTTCACCAAGTCTGTGTTTTGCTAGTTTTCTCAGTATGCGAAGAGAACATTGGAGAAGAGGTGGTCAGTTTTTGTTTTTATTTGTTTTCCGAGTTAGTACAGGGCTTTCATTGCATCTTTAAAATGCCACAGAGAGTCGTAGGAGTCCTCTGGCATCTTGTTCCTGTAGCTGGCCCACTTAGATCTCATTCATCAGCCTGCCAGACTGTTCCTTTTTCAGGGATACAGATACGTTAAAAAAGTTTCTGATGCTGTTATTTTTAACTGAACCAGAGCAGCGGAATTGGATGCAAGTTCAAGACTTACAGCATCTTTCTGGATTTGAGATATTGGACAAGTTACACCTGGCCTCATCCGAACCCTCTGGTTGTATTTTTTTTGCCCAAGAAATTTTGGATTTCAACAGGAGACTCATCCCCCAAATAACCGTATTGATGGGGGAAGTGAGGGTACACAGACCTCACCTTGTGACAGAAACCCAGTGTAACACCCTCGATCGTGCCGGTACATGGCTACAGGTGGTGTGACCGGTGGCGATCCTTTTCCACTTCTGACCATGTGTCAACCCCGAGCCTCTTCGTCTTCTTTCCAAGGAGACTGGGTTCTACTCTGATGAGATTGAAGTTCCCCAGGTGAAAGATTTCCTCACCTGCCCCACTTTCCCCATTGGAGGGAGTAGATGATCTTTGTGTTAGTTGCTGTGGCTGTTGTAACAGAGGACCCCGAACTGAGTGGCTTCAACCATGCCAAATTATGATCGCATGGCTCTGAAGTCAGAGGGGACTTACAGGGCTAAAGTCCCTAAAATCAAGGGCTTTCACTGTGTTCCTTTTGGAGGCTCCCAGGGAGACTGTTTTTTGTTGTTGTTGTTGTTGTTGTTTTAATTATTTTTATTAATTTATTTTTGTTACAGATGTTTCTCCTTTTATCCCCATTGACATCCTCCTCCCCATCCCCCCACCCCGTCCCCAGCTTTGTTGTCCATGTCCATTGGTTATGCGTACATACATATAAGTTCTGTGGTTTATCTCTCCCCCCACCACCCCCTCTTCTGAGGTTTGTCAGTCTGTATCTTACTTCTCTGTCTCTGGGGCTATTTTGTTCATCAGTTTGTTTAGTTCATTATAGTCCACAAATAAGTGAGATCATGTGATATTTGTCTTTCTCTGCTTGGCTTGTTTTGCTTAGCATAATACTCTCCAGGTCCCGCCAGATCATCTCAAAGGATAAGAGATCTTTCTTTCTTACAGCTGCATAGTACTCCATTGTGTATATGTACCACAGCTTTTTTATCCATTCGTCTACTGATGGACACTTGGGCTGTTTCCAAATCTTAGCTATTGTAAATAGTGCTGCTATAAACATGGGGGTACATATATTCTTTCTGGTTGGTGTTTCAGGCTTCTTAGGGTATATTCCTAGAAGTGGGATCCCTGGGTCAAATGGAAGTTCAATTTTTAATTTTTTGAGGTAACACCATAGTGTTTTCCACAGTGGATGCACCAGGCTGCATTCCCACCGTAGTGCACTAGAGTCCCCGTTTCTCCACAGAGAATCTGTGTTCTTACCTTTTCCATCTTCTAGAGGCCGCGCATAGCCCTCCATCTTCCCAGCCAACAACAGCAGGTTGAGTCCTTCTCACATGAGGTCCCTCTGACTTCCTCTTTCACTTGCAGACCCTTTGTGATTACATTGGACCCACACAGATGATCCAGAAGCTTCTCCCCATCTCCGGGACCTTAATACCATTTGCAACCTTAGTTCCCTCGTGTAATGGAACCAAACATGTTAAGTTTCTGGAGATGAGGATGTGAACATCGTGGGCGGAGGCATTGTTCTGCCGGCCGCGCTCTCTGAACCCCCTTCCAGCTGGACACGCTGCAGCTCAGAGTGTTGGGGCCCCGCGCGTTGGCGGACACTCCCAAGGTCACGAAGGCTGATGGGCACCAATGGCGTTGGCATAGCCCCTGGTGTGAGCACACACCCTCTCTTTTTTTAATGGTTAGCTTATCTTCCAGGCTTTCTTATGATTTCCAAGAAATCTGTCGTGGGAGGAGAGGTCACAGAGATTCGTGAGGGAATCAATAGGCCACAAGGTTCCAACGGCCCCTGGTTTCAAAGGTCTTTCTCCATGGTGAAGTTTTCAAAACAGCAGGTATTTTTTTCCTTGTTTTCCTCCTCTTATCTTCCTGCTGGTCTATTTGAGCAAACGTGTGTAAGCACCTACTGCGGGTGCAGCGATAGGGACAGTAACCCATGCTCTCACCGAGTGCTAGGCAGGGAGCGTCCAAGTGACCGTAGTCCAGGTGTTACCAAGAAGCAGACAAAATGCCATCAGAGGTCACAGGCAGGTGACTTGCAGTTCTGATATTTGAGCTGGAGCTTTCGGCAGCTGCGGGTCAGGGCACGGCTGGCAGTGAGGACCGGGGGGTTAAGACGGGAACGCAGGCGTGTCCTGGGGAGGGGTGCTCGCCTCTGCAGCTCCCACCTGCCCACGCATTTCCCATACGAGCATCAGTCCACGATGCTTTTCCACTTGCATTTTTCCTTCCACTTTACCTAAAGTGGGCTCGGGTCATCCCCTCATGCATTTGTACACTTGAGTTGAGTCTTCAAAATGTGATTACCTAGTGGTATGAATTGAATTGTGTCCCCACCTCCCCTTTCCCACCGCCAGTACCTGTGAATGTGACCTCATTCGGAAACAGGGTCTTTGCAGATGTAACCAAGCTAAGATACGGTCGTCAGGGTGGACCCCAATCCAGCGTGACCAGTGTTGGCATAAGAAGACGGGAATCTGGACACAGACGCAGGCGAGGAGAACGCCACGAGGTGATGGAGGCAGAGGCCGGCGTGGTGCAGCTGTGGGCCAAGGAAGGACTGTCCCCTGTGGGATTCAGAGGGAGCATGGCCCTGCCAACAACTTGATTTTGGATCTCTGACCTCCAGAAATGTGAAGCAATGCATTTCTGTTGTTTTAAGCCACCCAGCGTGTGGTTCTTTGTTACAGCAACCCTAGGAGTCCACGTGCCTAGTTTGTTCTTGCCCTGTCCGAGGGGGATTGGACGTGCATTTTCCCCGATGGCCTCAGTGTCAGGGAAGTGCAGTTGTGTCGTGAGGGTCACATGGGTGGCTGGTGGGTTGTCTTCGTGGGGAAACCCGGTCATCGGAGGGGCACTTGGGCTTTCTGGCCCACAGGCTGAGGTCCCTGGGGTCTTCCTGAAGGGCGATCTCAGGGGTCAGGGAAGTAGAATGAGCAGGCACAGGCTCTCTGATTCCTGCCGACCCCAGGCGCAGACATTTATGGCAGGGTTCCCCTTAGGAAATTGGGGCTGACTGGGATTGCAGGGTTTTGGGACAAGGGACCTCAGAGTTCATTTGTTCCAACTCCTCCTCCTGGCAGATGCGGAGCCGCCCTGGGAGGCATCCTGGGACCTGCCCCGGCTCACTCCAGCAGCAGCCAAGTTAGGACTCAAATTCAGGTCCTAAATCTCACATCCGAGACTTCGCTAAGATTTCTAGGAACTCTAAAGTCTGTGGTTCTTCTGATTTCTGAAAGTTTTCGTTGGGACACAGAGTTTTAACGTATGTCTTTAGACTTTTCTGTATTTCCTGGGAGTGGGGGAAGGGGTACGGAGCAGAGGGATTTTAAAAGAGAAAGAGCAAAAAGGGGAACATACTGACCTTCAGGAAAGGCATTTGAAAGAATGTGTTTATGTGACTTCACAAAAAAGTACCAAGTATATTTAGTTCTACTATTGTGTCCAGAAAAATCCACCCCTCTGCCCCAGCCTCAAGTGACTGGGAAATTCTAGCTCACAGCTGCATGCATCGGCCCATCCCACCCAGCTATTGCAGGGTATAGAATTTATAGAATCAGCAGCTATTAGATGACCTCAGACACCACCAAGTAGCACTCTCAGCCTTGTTCCGACTTTCCTGTCCTTCTGCAGGGTGACGTGGAGCCACTAATGTTGTTTCGATAGATTTCAGCTTCCCAGACTCGCTTTAGCGCACGAGGGTGGAGGGCCAGGGAGGGTCACTGTGGTGGTGGTGGCCGCGCACATGGCATCTCGGTAGCTTTAAATCAATCTCTCTCCTAACGGTTCCCAGGAAGGTCATAGATGAGGCACATTGCTTGCATGAGCATCCTTTGTTTGGGGTGCCCTGGAATGAAATTTCTATCAGTAAGACCTAAAGGAGACACGAAGAGGGATCATTCTGCTTGGCAGCACACAATGAAAGGAAAGGGGGGTGGTGGGGTTTTTTTTTTGTTACTAATATTGTTTCTTGAGGGTTCCTCCAAAAATGACATGCTTCCTGCCACCAGTGATCAGCGTCCTGCCACTTAGACACAGCAGAAGTGGCTTTAGCAGCCCTTAGGTGGTCATCACTGCCACGCCAGGCTCCGGGGACCAGCCTCTCAGAGAAATCAACGCCCCTGTTTTCCTTCCCTCGTGTACGTCTTGTCATGACCCGTGCCCGTCACTTTAACAGACTGTTGCCCTCAGTGGAGGTTTGCTTCATCCAGGGGTGGGGACACACAAGGTCAGAAGAGCAGAGACTTTGTCGATGATGATGAGTAAGTGGGATTAGTTAAACCAATATTGAAAAATGGTTTGCACAACCCTGGGCGGCTCACTTGTGAAAGATGTGCTCCGTCAGCCCTCCTTGGCGCAGGCACAGTTGAGGTTGCATCAGGACCTTTGTTACATAATCCTTCCCGGTTATGTAATGAAGGGTCCTGTTTTTTCTTGCCCTGGTTCGCAGCGGTGGAGGCGGGCCTAGGAGAGAGCAGCAGTTCGGAGTGATCGCCGAGGCAAGGGTTTTATTGGCAAAGCACACGGGTCTCCTGGTTGTCAGCAATGCTGTATGCAGATGCACTGCGTCCGGGGGAAGTTTGTGACTGAGCAATATGAAATGAGCTGCAGACACGTAGAGCATCCTACAGATGAGTAGTTTGGAAAGACTGACTTTCAGGTTCTGATTTCTAGGGACCTCCTGGTGTCTGCTCATGTCTTTAGCTGGTAAGAAACTGGAAGTAGCCCTGGCCGGTTTGGCTCAGCGGTTAGAGCGTCGGCCTGCGGTCCAGAGAAACCAGGTTCGGTTCTCGCTATGGGCGTGTACCTCAGTTGCAGTTTGTCCCCGGTCCTGGTTGGTTGGGTGGGTGGCAGCCACTCGACGTGTCCCTTTCACGTCGATGTTTCTCTCTCTCTCTCTCTCTTCCTCTCTCTCCCTTCCACTCTATCTGAACAAAAAATGTCCTCAGGTGAGGATAAAAAAAAGAAAGAAAAAAAAAGAAACTGGAGGTAGTGGCTGTTGTGGTTTCCATGAGGTGGCCCCTGTGACTTTTTCCAGGCCCGGCTCAGGAACAACTAGGAAACAGTAGAACCTAAGGGTAGGTAGGATTCTTGAGACTGAGATCCACACTCCGTAGCTCCTGCCTCCATCCTGGCCCCTCCCAGCTCTCTCAGGTGTGAACTCAGCAGCTGTAGCTCGCTGCGCCCCCGGCCAGCCCGCTGGAGCAGACCTAGAAATGCATTCCCCCTCGGTCCCCTACCCACCATGCACCCAGTCTCGGAAGGATTGCAGAATAGGCACGTTCGCCCTGTGCCCTGCCGCTGAGGCGCCTCCAGGTAGGCAAGGAGGGTCCAGAAAACAGTATCACATGGGGCAGCCATGCTGTTACTTGGCTTGCTTCTTTCTCCGGATGCAAGGGTTCCGCGTCTGTCCCTTCCAGGGCCCTGGCACCCAGCTATGTGGCTGTGACCTTCTGAATGCCGCTGGTCCTCGGGTGCCTGTGTTCTGCTCTGACAAAACTCTAGTCGGCAGAATGGCCGAGGGCACCCTCTTTCCTCACTGGTCAGAGCAGATGCTCCACTCTGCCCCTTTGCAACCACCTGGACCTGGGCCAGCCGCCCGACTCTTCACCCCCAGCCACCCTGCGTCTCAGGCACCTGGCTCCCTTTGCTCCTGCCAGACCCCCTCCCCGCAGGCCCACAATTCCATGTGGCTCGTGAGGCCAAGAAGTCATGCGAACATCTTTCTGCAAAACAGTGCTGTTTTACTACAGATGCTTCTCATAAAGCCAGTACCAACACCAAATGGGGCTGTGAGTAAGCTCAGGTTTCTTCTTTATACTCTTCTTGTCTTTTCATCGGATTTTCTATAATAAACATGTACTACTTTTTTTTTTTTTTTTATCCTCACCCGAGGACATATTTCCATATTTTGTTCAGATAGAGTGGGAGGGAGAGAGAGAGAGAGAAACATCGACGTGAAAGGGACACATCGAGTGGCTGCCACCCGCACAACCCAACCTGGGCCGGGGACAAACTGCAACCGAGGTACGTGCCCTTAGCGGGAACCGAACCCATGACTCTCTGGTCCGCGGACCGACGCTCTAACCGCTGAGCCAAACTGGCCAGGGCTACTACTTCTTTAACTGGAAAGAAAAAATAATTTTACAATAACCAGTGTGGGAGAAAGAAAATGAAAGCAAATCATCCTCTTTGTTCAGTAGAGGAACAGCAGCAACGAAAACCCCCGAGGTAAAGCAGTGCACATACCCGAGGTGGGCTCGTTCCCCTCATCGGGTAATACATGGCCTTTCCAGGAGAGACGGTGTGGATGTTCCCATCGTTATCATCGACCTCAAGTCCTGAGCTTCGTGCGGAGCTGCTGGGGTTGTGCTGCTCTGGGGGACACCGTGGGGGCTCTTGGGACCCTCAAATGAGAAAATAGATGTGAAAACACATTACAAATGGAAACCATTATTTTCAACATAAAGTGGAGAACTTTCATCTCCATGGGGAGACAAGACAGAACACTGTTTTGATGTGTCTACAACTTAACACAGAGAAAGACGTGGCCTCCGCCATCTAAGAACTTAAATTCACCTGTTCATTTAATAAATATTTACTGGGGTCGACCAGCTGCCTGGCACAGTTTTTGGTGCCTGGGGTTCATCAGTGAAGAAAACAGACATAAATCTTTGCCCTTGTGGAGCCTTGAGAAACGATAAATCTAATAAATAACAAAGAAGTAGTCATCAAAATAATAACAGTAGCTAACACTTAAAGAGTGCATACTTGTGTCAAGCATGGCTATAAGGCCCTTTACATATTTAGTTCCAAACACCCTATAAGGCAGACACTGGTGTCCTCAACATACGATAGGCTTACTTCCCAATAAACCCATCCTAAGTTGAAAATATCGTTAAGGTGGAAATGCACGTAGAGCACCTAACCCACTGAGCCCCACCGTTCAGCATAGACTGCCTTGCAAAGTGCTCAGGACACTGACGTGAGCCTGTAGTTGGGTGAAATCATCTCACCGCCGCTGCCCAGCATCGCGAGAGAATATTGGGCCTCGTATCGCTAGCTTGGGAAAAGATCAAAATTCAAAATTTGAAGTCTGGTTTCTACTGAATGCTTATCATTGTAAAGTGAAACAATCGTAAGTTGAAACAAGTCAGAGACCGTCTGTACTATTATTAACCCCTTGGGGGGGAAGCGACACCACACAGAGGCTACATAACTTCTGCAAGGTCAGAGTCGAAGTGCCAGAGCTGGCCTTTAATCTCAGACAACCCGGCCTTCATCGCAGAGGACGTGAACAGGTGGAAGAAGAAACAGCAGGTAAGGGATCATCCGTTCAGCAGATTCTCTGGTGCTCTGTGCCTGGCATCGTGTTGGATGCCTGGGATACAGGGATGCAAGGGGCATTATCTGTGCAGTGGAGGGGTTCGTGGCCCCCTGGAGAAGACGGAGGGGTACACAATCATACTAGCAAACCACGCGGTAGCGTGGTGGGGTATACCTTCCTCCATGGTTTCCTAGGACAGCAGAATTCCCATGTTGGAAAGCATTGGTTTCCATGACGCTTTTGTTTTGGACAAGTGAATTCATGGCATTGTCTGCCTCACCTTTTTTCACGGATCCATGGCAGTGCACCGTCTCCCTCTGCAGAGCTTCTAGGGGCAAGAGGCTGATCGAGTCAATAGCTACTTTGATTAGACTCCAGGCCACAAAGCTGCCCAGGGCCTTGGCTTTCCTGAGCTGATCTCCCATCTGCATCAGTAGGGCCGGTTCAGTTCCCCTTGACGTCCTTCTGTTCAGTTGGTACCTGTGCTGTAGCTGCTGTTCGCTCCTTTGATTTACCTACCTCCTTTCATCTCATTGGCCTCAGTGAGTGTCACACAGAGGGACAACCTTTTGCATCCTCCTGCCTATACCAGCCCTGCACATGGTCCTCCATCCCAAGACGGGCAGAGGACCCGCTGGCGAGAGCACGTGCTGCTACAGAAGAGCCCTTGGCAGTCTGTTTCCTGCTGCTGAGTGGACAGGCGCACCTGGTTCCTGCCCAGACGGCAGCGTGTTTGCTCCTGCAGCCCGTCTTCCTTCTGCTTCGAGAGTGTCATTGCAGTGTGTGCCTGGACAAGGGTGGATCCCAGTTGTCTTTTTTTCTCCCGCTCCTGTGGGCCCACAGCCACTGAGGTGTTCTGTCTGCTGAGCCGCTGTAATCCCACGCTCGGAGCTCAGAGGCACAGAGCTTCGCAAACACTTGGGCTGCAGGGATTTTTGTTTGTTCCGGGGTTATGTGTGTTTCTCCACCTTTTTTGTGTGACTGAGTCCTGGACTAAGTCTGAATTGTCTTTGCTGTTGCTCAGGATTCCCCAGGTTAGTATTGTCAAGAGGGAAGTTCCCCCGATCTCTTCTCCCCGGGGCGACCACTCTGACCTCTTTCCCCGTAGACATGAGTGCAGGCGCGTGACTGTCACCCTGAACACCCATCACAGGTCAGGACTCCCTTCCGGTCGGAGGGCAGCTGAACCAATTCCCTCCATAGGGCCTGTGGTGGCGTTCCGGTGGCTCCAGGCCTGGCGCTGTGCAGGGCTCTGTTGTGACTATTGTGTCATCTGGTCCTTAAAACAACCCATGTTATGGTTGAGAAAACCTCGGCTCAGGAGTACAGTGACTTCCTCCCAGCCGCACAGCTAGCAAGTAGTTCAACAAGGAATTAAATCGGGGTTTTAAAATTTCAGTTTGTTTTCTTTCTAATACATCATTCTAGAGGACATTTGAATTACAAAGTAAGCTCCTTTCAGGTATTATTGTATCAATTCTGAACAAATTCTCTTATGCGGGAGTGAACTGAGCCTGTCCTCCTAAACATGGCCTTTTAAACACACTTAAAACTTTGCAGGCTCCTAAAGCCATGTGAGGGGTTTTTTTTGGGGGGGGGGTCTCTATAATTAAGCTTGAAAAGGCGGGATTGATGATTTTCTCCTAATAAATTAAAAAATTGTCTTTTCTTCAAATCTATGCTTTTCTTTCTCTCTAAGCAAGTTGAAGAGGATATAATATTAAAATAATGACTACTGTACAGATGAAGAATGAAACAGAAATTCTTTAAATTCACATTTAAAACTGTAGAAATGGGTGAGCAGGCAGGAGGTATAGGTTGTGACCTTGTTAGTTTCCCAGACGTTTTTGAGCTTTGCAGTGGATTTTATTGACTGGATGAAAAGCGTTCATAACCTGGTGTCTAAGAACACCTTAGAGGCCTATTGATGAGTTGTAGAGGCCCAGACAAATCCCTGAAATTATATTCAAAACATGTGCCTTACTGAGCTTTCCTAATTAGAGATTTCTTCTTTTTCATCAGACCCTCAAAGGACATCATCATCACTGTATTAATTTTCTCTGTTGTATAACAAAGTACCACAAACAGAGCTTAAAACAGCACATATTTATTATCTCCCCGACGCCCTGGGTCAGGAGTTCATGGCTCAGCCGGGTCCCCTGCCCAGGGTCTCACCAGGCAGAATGTGGGTGAGCTGCGGTCCTTTCTGGAGCTTGGGTCCTCTTTCAGGCTCCTACGGTTGTTGCCAGCATTCAGATCCTTGTGGTTGTAGGATGGAGATCCCGTTTTCTTGCTGGCTGTCAGGGGGGTCCAATCTCAGCCGCTACAGACCCCCACAGTCCCTGCCATGCGGCCCCTCGCAGGCCCTCACAGTCACGGCATCTGACTTCAAGGCCAGCCCCTGGTGTTCTGGTCTGCTAGACAGTCTTATGCCCATCGTAACCCCAGGAGTGACTGTCCATCACCTCGGCCATCCGAGAAGCAAGCCCCAAATGCCATCTGCACGCAGAGGGAGGGAGATTATATAAGGTCATGACCCTCAAGGGTCACCTTGGTGTTTGTCTGTCACAGTCACTCCTAGGGGCTCAGGGGAACCACCGCTCTGACATCCTACAAACATTTCATTAGTTCATTGACTGGTGACATTCCCCCCACGGGCTGAAACCTAAGGTGACTGAACGGGAGGAATCGATCGGTCTTATTTATAGACAGAAGGGTGCCATGAAGGGAGTCCAGTTGTGGAGTATTAAATGAGGAGAAAGAGCTGCTTCTGGGCCATTTGAAAGATCCACAGCGAACACCGAGTTTGTGTCAGTAGTGCTGCCATATTAGCTCGACTCTTCGAGACAGAAAATCATGGTGTGGACAGCGGGAGGCAGCCAGACCCCAAAACGGCTGGGGTCTCCTCGATCCTGGGTGCTGAGGGTGGCAGCATGCTGACTGAGATCACTCTCGTTTCACGGGAGTCTGATTCAGGGTTCACAAAGACATTTGAAATTGAGCGTGAGTTGGTCTAAGGTAGACTTTCATGGATTATTCCCCAAGTTGCTTTTTCTTCTGTCTCTGTTTACCCCAGTGTGTTAGGGTTCCCGGCTGCCTTAAAGTACCATGGACTCCGTGGCTGAAACAGTAGACAGGTTCGGAGGTCAGGGTGCCAGCAGGCTCTCAGGAAGGGTGTGCTCCGGCCTCCGGGAGTCCTTGGCTGTGGCAGCACCCCTCCTGCCCCTCCGGCGTTCCCCTGTGTGCATGTCTGTGTCTGTCCCTTGTTTATAAGGACCTCCCCAGTTTGGATTTGGGGCTCCCTTTATGACCTCATCTGTGCTGATTATATCTCCAATGACACTGTTCCCAAATAAGGCCATGTTCTAACACACTGGTAAGACTTCAACATAGGAATTAGGGGGTGGGGGAGTGGACACATTCAGCCCATAACACTTAATGAAGAATAATTTACAATTTCTCTGGTGGTCCTACTACTCTAGCAAGTAATTAAGAGTTGCCAGGTAGACTGACAACGAGAGACAGACTGCCTCCCCCTCCCCATCTGGGGATTGACTGCTCGCTAGAGTGGCATCCTTGCCGTGGGGCTTAATTCGAGAAGCAAAGCTGCTCTCCTGCATCTGAAGTTGGCTCGTCATAAATCTATTCCTGGTAGTAGGAGAGATCGATTACCTGGCAGCTTCCCCAGCAGGTGGACAGTGAAGACTCAAGCTTACAAAGAACATGGAAAGAATTTTGAGCAAAGATGTTGCAACCTTCATAAAATAAACTCTTTTATAAGAGAGCCCTAAGGACATCTACTCATATCCTATTAACCTTTACTTTACCCATAATTCTAACAGACTTTTAAAATCTGAGTTTCCGATTCACAGGATAGCAGAAGCATGAATGTGTGTGCACACACGCAGGGCCGCGGGGTGTTCAGAGGGAATCTTACAAACCTTGGAAAGAAAATTCCAGACTCGATCCAGTTCAGATATGACTTCCTTTGTGATGCCTTCATTGCTGTCTTCCTCTGGATTCTGATGTCACTTGATACCTTCATCAGTCTGTCGTTGCCTGTTTTCTAATGCAGTGTTTATTTGTAGACATATTTTAATCTCCCCCACCAGGACCCACTCTGCTGAGCCGAGCACAGTGCCTGACGCAGCGTAGGGGCAGCAGCACATTGTTCTTGAAGACCAGATAACTAAAAAAGATAATACCGTATAGTCAGGGTGGAATTGCAAAGCATTTTGAGCAGAAAAGATTATCCCGATATTTACTTTTTAAGATCAATTTTTATTAAAGTTACAGAATCTTACAACGGTACCTACTCTTAGGCTTTTAGGAGCTATTCAGAGATCTCATTATTTTATTTATAAGCCCAGCAACTTTTAACAATTACTTTTAAGGGGGCCTTTTTATTAATTTTTGGTCTGATTTGCAAACTTATTTAATTAAACTCCCTTAAACATTTTAAACTGCATTTGTAAAGGAAATCGAACATATTAAATTTATAAGTACTCAGTTGCCTGACTCAACAAACGAGCCTCCCCGAGCACTTCAGCAATTCTTATAAATCTAATTAAGCTTATAAGTATATTACACCTTACGGTCTTTTGTTTTCTCATACTGTATGTGACTTTAGTGACATTTTGACTTAAAGCCAATCTAAATTAGTTATTTAATTCCACATTTTTAGTTGATATTTCAAGGCTGGTCATTCTTCTTCTAGGCTAATTTTCTCAATTGTAACAAATATTTCAAATATAAGCTCTGCATTGATTTCTTATTTTAAAAAATTAATTCTGATCTGATTTTGTTAAACATTTCTATGCCTTATTCTAAATCTTCTTCCAATTAAAAGGTGCTCACTCAACTTGTCCAAAAGGGAAAAGGACACCCCTCCCCTTTGCCTTCTAGAACCTTCTGTACATCACAGATCTTTGGAAACTTCTATTCACCAGCATCCAGCAGCGCCCCCATCCTACCCATGACTGTCCATTAGGACAGCTGCCATACAGCTCCACCAGGTGCTCCTTGAAGGGACTTAGCAGGTGCTCTGGCAGCTTTGAAAGTATCTGAGCAGTTCGAGGCTTCTGAAGGCTACCCGGAAGGAAGCACAGGTCAGTGGTCAGGCCTTCTGACTTTTCCTTAACTCTAAAAGGTTCACAGAGGGACAGACAGGCCCACCCATGATTTTGGGGGAGCATCAGCTACCGGTGCCTGGGTGTCTCCTAAGAGATCCTGTCTACTCATGAATCCCCTACTCTCTGGCTATCACTAGAATAGATCTTTGCATTTTCTAGATTTAATATATGTAGATATCTTTCCATGAAAGTCCAAAGACCTTGACATTCTGTGGGGCTGTGCATGATCTGCATATAATGCGAAATGATAAAACGGGCCAGTGAGCCTCTCCTTTGACTGGCCAGAGCTCCGAGCCCCCAGCCAGCTACTTCACAAGTGACATCAGCTCTGGAGAGGATCATGCATTACAGCAATGCCCAGTAATGAGTTTCCATGGAGACAGCTATGTCCTCAAGAAAAGATTGTGTAACAGGGACATTTACGATAGGATTTTTAAATTTTGTTAAAATACTTAAAATGGGAAAAAATAGATAATTCAAAAGGCAATGCTTCATGTATTAGAAAATTCTGTTACAGGGAATGCTTTATTTCCCAACCACGTGGCTAAGCGAGATCTCGCTGCAGGAGACAAACATTTGTAAAAGTCTGACAAAGACTTGGTCCAACGAGGAAGTTGGACAGAGCAAGTTCTTTGTAACTGTTGAAGAGAAAGCAGAATAATACAGTTTGGTTATCATTTTTTTGTTATAAAAAGTTAAGGAATTTGCAAGGCTTTCTGGCCTTTGCTACATATTATCATGAATCTGACTGTAACCAGAGGTTATATATAATATGATGTGGTGAATAATGCATGGGGAGCGATAACAGACTTTAAAAGAGAGAGAAAAGAAAGTGGCTTTTAAGTACTGTATGGCATTTCCTCTCTGCCATGGTGTTACATGATATAGTGTTCTGTGGTGTGCAAAATGTTACTGGTTGTCATAGCAATGGAACACCATCCCTGAGAAAGGAGGAAACACTAGCATTAAGATGCTTCACTAGAATAGAACCACAGTTATAACAAAGTAATCATTGTTAGCACCGTCTTTATTGTCAAATAGTAAAATCCATGCTACACTTTGATCTCTTAGTGATAATCTTGAGTGGCCCTGACACAATCCTAGGACGTGTGTCACACACAGTCTTTTGCCCCCATGTGAGAATTTTATAACTGTTGTTTCTGCAGCTCGTCGGTGTAAAAGTAGATTGTGTTTTAAAAAAATTTTTAAATTTATATTTTTAGGGGGAGAGAGAACCATCAATGTGAGAGAGATATATTGATCAGCTGCCTCCTGCACGCCCCCTACTGGGGATCGAAACCACAATCCAGGCATGTGCCATGACCAGGAATCGAACCGGGGCCTCTCAGTCCATGGCATGATGCTCAATCCTCTGAGCCACACTGACTGGGCCAAGTTGTGTTTTTAATGCCTCCACGAAGTCACTTTCTGCTGCTGGCCCAACTCCATAAGCTTCAGAGTTTGAGCACCTTCCCCGTAGAGCTCTGTGGTAATTTGTTTCTCCTTGCCATTAGGCTTGCCTCCCCTTGGCCATTTTTCAGTCATTATTATATCAGCTTAGGCTTTGAGCTCTTCCGGTAGAACCAGCTAAACTGAAGCTCATCTCTACTGAGGGTTCTCAAGTCAGTCTTCTTCTGGTGGCATCTCTGATGTGTTGGTCCAGCCTTTCAAAACCCGGGCTTGCATACAATTCATGGAAATTCCTGACAGAACCACTGATGTTCAGTTGTCACGGTTGGTTAACTCCAGAGGGTTGCTCAGGGACCAGGGTCAGAAGTACCATTTGGGTCCATGTCAGTGGTCTTTGCCACAGTCTAGGCTGCATCCCTCCTCCTGATCCACCAGCCCATGAACACGCATTCTGGACCCTACACGGTGAGGTGTAGGGAGTGTGGAAAGGGTCGGAGAGTCCATCACAGCACCTGAAAACACAGCTCACACCACAGGTCCTTAAGATGACGACACTTTGGTTGCACCATTGTGGTCTGAAGATGAGCGAGCACTTAGCGAGTGCCAAGTCCTCTCCTGTGTGTTTGTACACATGAGCTCAGCCGATCCTCCCCACAGCCCATTTTACAGATAAGGGAACATGCACACAGAGGGTGAGTGTCTTGACTAAGGTCACAGCTGTCTCCAGAGCCTGTGTTCCCAACTGCGCTGCCACGTCCTGAGATCTGAATGGGAACCGTCTCCCAGACGCATCCGGAGAGCTTGGCCCCTCCTGGGAGAAGTGCTGGGTCCATGGTGCAAAAGGAAGAAGGCAAATGTGCTGGATAGAAAGGAGGAGGAAGGGACTTTGAACTAAACGAGAAAGCGTTACTTGCAAAAAGCAAAATAAAGCAGACCAAAAAAGAAAGTTTTGCTTATAAGTTATCTATATGGAATTATGCATCATTATAATAACGACAATAGTAAACTTCAAGCAGATTATTAGTACCGAAGGTGGCAAGGACCCTGCCATACTTCTGTCGTCCAGCTTCTGGCATATCCAGCTCCTGTGATCTCAGCACTGCACCCCAGCAGTCTCAGGGGCGCCCCTGAGTACAGTATCCATTGATCAAGTGGAATAGCAAATGTACACAAGCTATAATGGTAACTGTAATAGCAGTAAACCTTAACTGACCGATTCTGTGTATTAGGCATTGTTCTAAGGGCTTTGCAATCATCAACTTGTTTGATCCCCGCAGCAACCCTGTTGGGGAGGTGGGGGGTGCTATTATCACATTCTCCAGTTGAGGAAACTGAGGCACAGAGACGTTAAATACGTCAGCTTGCCCCAGGCTGCACTCCTAGCACTTAGCCAGGGTAGCAGCCATCCATTCACCAGAAGTTTGGTGAGAACCCACTGTGTGTAGGACACTGCTCCCCACTCCTGGGACGTGGTGCTGAGCAAGCAGACAAGGCTTTTCCCAGGGGGCTGACACGCACACGGAGGTGCACCCACATGCAAATTACAAGTCTGAGCATCTCTGGTGATGCCTGTCAAGCCTCAAAGAGAGGCAGGGATTTCTTAAGAGGAGCCGGAAGTTTACAAAGATACAGGATCCAGAGTAATGATGTGTTAGATAAAAGCAGAAAGGGAAGGTACATGAGCTCAGATTTTGGAAGACCTGGATGCAGAAGGAGAGTGCCCGCCGGGGCTGGATGGGGAATAGAGTGTGCATGGGGGGACAAAGCCTCTGAACTCGGCCCTGGCGTCGCAAAGCGTTGGGCAGTTCCGCCCTCTCGTTTCGCGGAAAGCAAGGCCCAGAAAGTTTCCTTGAGACAAATTTGCTCGAAGAGCAGCCCCACCTGTGTTTGTTTAAGCTTTCCTTACAAAAGCCAAAAATTGGAAACAACCTAAGTAAATCTCCATGGCCAGGGAAATGTTGAAAGAAACTGTGCACCAATGAAGAGCCAGCAGCTACGTCCCTCTGTCCCCTAGATGGGTGAAGAGGCCAAGACTTACTGTTAAATGAAAAAAAAAAAACAATCCAAGTTGCAAAGCAGTGTATAAGTCTGACTTCATTTATGTGACACAGCAACACTGTTCGTGAAAGGTACAGGCAGATTCTTGTCTGCAGAGGGAAAGCTCTGGACACACCAAGTTTGTAGGGAAGGTCACCTTCAGAGAAGGGGCAGGGCAGTAGGACCAGGTGACCTTGATTGTAATGGCCTAATTTTAAAATAAGCTACTGTATTCTTGTACTAGTCACATGGTTAAAAATTAAGTTTAAAGAGAAAGATCCACCGGCTTGTCCCATTATGCACATTGTGTTAGTTGAAAAGGCAAGTCACCTGGCCCCGATTCCTCACTCAAACTCCCAGATATTCGAGCACGGAGGGGTGGGGTAGTCGGGACTCGTAACCAGCGTGTCGTTCTTGCCAAGGAACCCCAGGAACCGTACAAATGTCAATGAGTTAAATAGGGTTTTGGTAAATGAATGTGTGTTTTTCAAAAAAAGACTCCAGCTTCTAATGGCATTAGTATTCCATGCAGCTGAATCCCAGGCTGGAGAAAGGTACAAATGATGATTGCTCATTAGCAAATAGAATACAGATGTTAGCTTCATTTTGCCTGAGTGCATCGGCACCTTGGGGAGCCACCAGCAGAGTGAGCCAGGCCCAGCAGTTCTGCTGCGGGCTTGGCACAGGGGAGAGGTCTGCAGACGGAAGGGGACGTGGGCCACTTCAAAGCTTATGGGGCTGGACTTCGTCCATGTCCTTTGCTACTTTGTTGGGACTGATTGGTGCAAGTGGGAAACCAGCATTAAGCAACTTGCTTGAAAAAAATATATATATATATATGTCCTCACCCGAGGACACTTTTTCCACTTTTTTGTTCAGGTAGAGTGGGAGGGAGAGAGAGGAAGAGAGAGAGGGAGAGAAACATCGATGTGAAAGGGACACATCGAGTGGCCGCCACCTGCATGACCCAACCAGGGCCGGGGACAAACTGCAACCGAGGTACGTGCCCTTAGCGGGAACTGAACCCAGGTCTCTCAGGACCGCAGGCTGATGCTCCAACCGCTGAGCCAAACCGGCCAGGGCTGAAAAAATATTTTTAAATATAGTTTTTATTTTATAAATTTTTAACAACCACCCTAGAAACTAGAGTGCCTGGCTCTCTTTGGAAAGAACCTGAGGCTCAGAAAGGTGAAGTGACTTGCCAAAGACACACAGCAACTGAATGGTCAATTTGAACCCAGACCTTCAGGTGCCCAACTCACTAATTGCAGGTAAGGGAGGCAGACAACACGCAAAAGCATGTTGAGAGCTCACTCTTTTAGCCTTTTCCCAGGACACCTGCTTCTTCTTTGAGCCATTTCCGGGACTTACACATCCCAATTTGCCCAGGAGTCTCATGAAAGATAAATTAGGGTGTTCTCATAAAATCACAACACAGGTCCAGGCTGGGAAGGGGTGGATACAGACCCTTGTAAGATGCTAATTCAACACACCTCACCCTCAAGAAGCGGCTGACCCAGTTGTAGGGTCATGAAGATTGACCCTGGCTAGGTAGCGGCCCTCTGTTCACCAGAAGAGGATGTTCGTGACAGGAACAATGTGTGGACGTTGGATTTTCATCAAGGGGTGGGTACGGTTTCCTTCGGAGGATAGGATGGGGAAGGAAGCCAGGTTGCTGGTGACATGAAGTGAAATGCCCACGAGGAGAGCCAGGACTGCCCAGTACCAGCGAGAGGCTGGCGGGGGGAGCAGATTGCTCCGGAGATTGGAAAGCCAGATGGAAAGGTTGGACCACGGCTTGTGGGATGGAGAAAAGCTAACAGAGGCTTACAGGGAAAGGGGTTCTTGACACTGGCCCATGTGGACAGTGATTTAGTAGGGTACCTGTGTTTGGAGGGATAGCAAGTTCTCCAATAACCTTTTGTTTGTAACACTGATGAGTTGCCCTAGGAACTTGACTCTTGTTCGTGTCAATTAGCCTATGGTAACATTGGGTTTGATATATATCGTTTGTCTTAAAGTCACAGGACGTGTTGACCATGTGAAGTGAGGGTTTGCGGGGCTTCTGGCACCAGCGGTGAGCTCCAGGGTCAGGAGTGTGGCCGGCAACCTGCATGCCCTCGAATGCGTACGTGGTATGAGTGTTCGAACCTCCTTCGGCCAAGACATTTCCCCCTCGAGCTCTCCTTGTACATGACTCTGCCTTCGGTACAATTTGGGGGTTTAAAGGCTTTTTGTTTGTTTTTTTGTTCAGCAATGATGACAGAAAGTTCATTTCTGATGAGGGCAGATGTCTATTTTTACTCAAATGTGTCTCCTCCCTACCCTACCACCCCCACCCCATTCAAACTCTCTGTCTGTTCGCACTAAGGCCTGTACATGCCCATTAACCAACTCTCCTGGGCAGACACTGTCAGCCCAGGTGCCTGTGGACATTTGAGCCAGACTTGCAGCCCATGGCCCAGCCCGGCACCTGGGCTGCTCACTAACTTCTTTGACAAAAATGTCCCATGTCCCTCCTCTGGCTTCTGTTGGGGAAGAGGTAGGCATGCCTCTCAGCAAGTCGATACATTCTGTCAGGGCACTCGGGTTACTGTATCAGATTCTGGTCTGTCTTTGTGGTGGAAGGGAGGATTGTAGATACAGAAAGCCATGGTCGTATTCCATCAGCATCTGCCCAGCTGTTCAAATGTTGAGACAGCAAGTCATCAGATTTTTTAGCCGTCTGGCCACCACCACCAGACACCTGTATCGAATGTCACTGTGGTCTCTTGGTCCAGCAGGTTCTCTTAAGAGCCACACTGCAGAAGGGGCACAGAGAGGCCACTTTCCTTCTGCATTTGGGGTGGCGGGTAAACAGCTGGGGGCCTCGCCCGCGAAGACACAACAGCAGCTTTCCAGGAGCCGAGGACTTGAGCTTCTTGTAGCCCGAAAGTTTTCACTGTCGCTTTCACTAAGTGCTTGAGCAAGAACTTTTTCACCTTGTTAAATGGATAGAATTCAGTGTGGTCAGATGCATGCTGCCTCGGGGGGTATAATACTAATTTAGAAACGGCATTTTAAATAATGGGAGCCTTTTATATAATGACGTGAAAATTGTTCTGCTTTTGAAAATCAGAATCAAACATGAAACAGTATGTGTCTCTGAAAAGAAGTCAGGTAGCTTGCTGGGGTATTACTTTGGCTTTCTGCCAAAAAAAAAAAATGTATCCTTCTACCTCCGAAGAAATGAAGTAAAAAGGTATTGGAGGCAGGGAGGAGGGGTTGTGATTATTTTATCCACCAGACAAGAAGCCAGATTTGCAAAGCGGCACTTTTTTTTTTTTTTTTTACACTCTAATCCAGACAAGAAAAATGGGCTGCCTTCCTTAAACAGAATCTCTACACTGTACCCAATGAAAGCTTGAATAACTCGTTTTGGATTTTGAAAGATAGAAGACCCTGCCCTTTGCTGACTGCAGTTTAATTACATAATTAACCCACCAATCCTGTTTTATCTGGTGTAGCCGACTTGCAAAATAAGTTTCTGTAGGAGACACTGCCCTTGCCTCCCCCCCCCCGTTGTTTTTTGTTAAACCATCTGGAGGTAAATTCTTTTCATTCTCTTGTGTTTGAAAGGGCTTGGCTTGCCTCGCCTTACCTGATAAACTGTTACCATCAGCAGCAGCCTGCGTCTGGCCCTCTGATACAATCAGAAAATGGAATTGTGTTACCCCCAATGTGCTGGTTGTAGCCTGTGTTTTTTCTTTTCAAGTACTCTGCTTAGATAGAGGGTGTTCACATTACTCGGTCCCCACTGGGCCGAGGGGAAAAAATCTGACAATGCAGAAAATATGGTGAGTTCCCGTCAAAAGTGAAGCACCTCGGGGGGGGGGGGGGGGGGGTGAATGCGAGTGAAAGGGACGGGCAGGTGGGTCGGCGGGACGCCTGCCCTGGGAAGGGGCCTTGGCATTGCTCCATCTTTTCACAGCGTAATTGAGTGAGGAATATCACCAACTTGACTTACAAAAGCTGGTGTTTGCTCCCTGCTTGTGCCCCAAAGCAAACAAAATAGACAGGTTCTCAATTTGGAGCTGGGGGCCTGAAGCCCAGGCCTCTGTTTGCTGTTGAGTTGTCCAGGGCAGCAAAGCAAATAGATGTGAAGAGATGAACCACAAACAAGAAGGCCCAGCACGGGCGGCCCTTTCTGTCCGCTCGGGAAGTGCGGTCAGCCAGCCGGCTGCAGGGCAAGGCAGGGCCCAGGGCTTGGCCAGGGACTTCCTCCTGCCAACCTCGTCCTATCGCAACACTGGATGGGCTCGATGGGCGCATAGGATTGAGCTTGCTTCACAGGGGATAGAATTGATTTTAACAACTGAGTCCAATACCCTTATTTTACAGATAAACAGCCTCATTTAATAGATAAGGATACAGAAGCCATTTGTGCTCAGTCACCTGCCTGAGACTAGTTGCTCGATAAAGAGAAGATACAGCATCAAATTCGAGTGTGCACACTGATTTATTTGTTAATCTCGGGGAATTTTCTAAATGCGTCAACATTGTCGTGCCACTTTTTTGCTTGCCTGTTGCCCCAAGAGACTGTTTTTTCAATCTTCAAGGATCCATGAGAAAGCTTATTGAGTCAAGACCCATAAGTTAACACAGTGCAGTGAGAGTATCATCATCTTTGATACTGTCAGCGTGAGTATAAAATTTAGAGGAAGCAAGAGCCTAATAAATTATTAGGTATGCCCTTGAGCGACGGCACCACAGTTTTGGTATTGCGTGCTTTTTTTCTGGAAACAGTCGTGAGATTCCCTCTGCGTGGCAGTCCTTCCTGTCTTCTCCAGAACAAAGGGAGGGGCCGGAGCTGTTACCCGTCTTTAGTAGTCTCCACTTAGGTGCGCCGGGAGGGTCACATCCTCAGACCAGTGGCCTGCCCAAAGAAATGTTTTATTTATATACCTCTCTTTCTCCAAAACAAGAAGGGACGTGACTTATAATGAAGAAGCAACAATATTCATAGTCCTTCGTGTAGGAATTTGTAAAAAGTAGCCATGTGAGCCCGGCCAGTGTGGCTCAGTGGATTGAGCGTCTTCCCACGGAATGAGTGGTTCCCATGGAATCGGAGCACATGCCTGGGTTGTGGGCTGGATCCCCAGTAGGGGGCGTGCAGGAGGCAGCTGATCAATGTTTCTCTCATATTGATGTTTCTGTCTCTCTATCCCTTCCTCTCTCTTTAAAAAAATCAATAAAAATGCATTTAAAAACTAAAAAGTAGCCATGTGAGAAGGAAAGGAAGAAAGGGACACTCGGAGGGACTGTACTTCAATTGCAGGCTAAGAAAGTGGCAGCGAGTGATTCAAAACCCAGCTCTGAGTTTCCTAGCAGCAAAGGCACAGAGAGGGACGTGCTGGTGTCCACTGCTCTTATTTCTAGTACAAGCACACATACCTGCTCTTGAGAACAAGGGCGATTCGCCATGGCCTTACCGGAGGGGGTAAGAAATAATGCCTGTAACAACTTGATGGCAGATGCAAAGGTTCCGTGCTCAACTTCCCTCATAAGGCCCTTGGTGAAAAGCGGGGGTTCAGTGCTGACGGAGGCTCTCTCAAGACCATGCTGTGTGGCAGGAGGGGAGAGACGGAATACCGGGCTGTGGTCACATTCCACTGAACTCGGACACTTTTCTGTGCCTTAGAAGAAACCGTGTGTGGAGGATGCTGAGTGATTCGGCTTAGTAGCCAGGAGCATGGCCGGGAGGCACTTCTATGCCCAGAAAAAAGCGAGTGAGGAGATTTCCCCTCCCTCTGCCAGACTCGTAAAACTAGAGAAGTTTGGTCCACCTGAGTATCTTCTTGAAAATGTGTTAGTGAAAAATATCTGAGCTTCATGGCTTATCTCTTTAAAAACAGACAGCTACAGAACATAATTGCTTCAAACTGGTCCTAATTTAACCAATTTAGCTGTTCCCCCGTTGCCCTATTAATGGCTAACAGCTCTCTGGTTCTCTTCAACATGTCTTAGTTCTATGGCCTGGGATACAGAGCAGGGGATGGCAGGTGTTCTGAGTGACTGAAGTAGAAATAGAGGCCATCCAAAGAACTAAGTACTTACAAAATTGTTGGATGGTCCAAAGGAGAGGAATCCAGTTTGGTGCTTCAGGAATGATTTCCAAAATCCTGTAGAACCAACTACCAGAGAGGCCACCATCACTGGAACTATAAGGTCAGGAACATGCTTCATGTCAGTGACCCAGAAGAGACCATTGCCACTCCTGCAGCTGCCACTGACACCCTGGGAGGGCGCTGGAGAATGGACACAGGTCCACCACGGGCAGGAAAACCCACCGTCTCTGAACTGCTGTGTGCTCACTCAAACAGCCCAAGGGGCCTCACGTAACCTGCCTTCAGACAGCCTGAATGCATCAAATTGGCAGAATGAATTCACACTCAGAACCTAGCTGCAAGTGACTCTGGAAAATGAAGATTTTTTTTTTTTTTTATAGCATCTCAACCTCTCCAGCTAGAAGGTTTATGGAATAGACGCTGAGGAATCTCTAATATCCACTACACATAATCTTTGTGAATTATTGAATTCTGGTAATACAACACCCCATCCCTCAGGAATGTGTCGCAGGCTGCCATAACACAATACCACAGACTGGGTGGCTTCAACAGAAATATATTTTCTCCGTCTGGAGGTCGTAAAGGTCAAGATCAAGGTTTAGTGGGTTCGGTTTCTGTTGAGAGCTTGCTTCCTGGCTTGCAGATGACTACCCTCTCCCTGTGTCCTTCCGTGGACTTTATGCCCATAGGAGGAGAGAGAGGGAGATTTCTCTCTCTCTCCCAATTCTTCTTCTTTTTATTATTATTAATTAATATTAATATTAATGTTTCTCCTTTTCCCCCCACTGACTCCCCCCTCCCTCTCTTCCAATTCTTATGAAGCCACTAAGAATGGCTCCACCCGCATGTCCTGTTCTAATTCTAATTCCCTCCCAAAGCCCTGTCTTCAATACCATCACATGGGGGTTAGGACTTCAACATATGGATCATGGGGGCCATGCAATCATTCCGATCTAACAGAACGCAGCTTTCTTGGCATTGCAAAGATTTCAAACTCATTCCAGACCAAAGAATCAAAGCTCTCTTCCAGCAACAGGAGGGCATTTAGCCCTGTTCTAACGATGCACTATCAGGTGAGACGCAATCTCTGGGAAGTGAGCGTAAAGCCAGTGATCTCCCCCTTTTCTGTATAGTCCACCCCTGAGAGGGCTGGGTAGAAGCCGTGGGCTTTCCCCAGGACTGGCCACGAAATCCCAGTGTCTGTGGGCACTTGCTGCAGGCTGCACATAAGTCACCCTGCGGACTTACCACCTACGGTGTAGGTCCTACACCCACCGCCCCCCCCCCCTCCTTCTGGATACTTTCCTGCTGTGTCTTCAGTGTGAGCAGCTCTTTCCTTCCTCACGAACTGCTTTTGTTGGGTGGTCATCAAGAAGCCAAGGTGGCGCTGATCAGGTCCCAGGGCGCTACCGAGCGCGACTCAGTGGCTGGAGGTGAGACCTGCCTGCCCACATTCAGAGAGGGAATTGGTGTGTGCAGCTGCGTACACTGAAGCTCCGATTCAGATCTTGCCATTACCTTTAGTTAATAAACATGACCAAGGTGACTTGGCCACTTTGGAACATGAAGATTGTGATAAAAAATGAATTTACTTGGGAAGCTTAATCTCCAAAATTGCTTCAAGTTTGGGCTCTCATCTTTCCGGCTCTGAAAGCAGCCGAGAGAGAAATGTGTGGAGTGACCTCAGCTGGCTTGGTGGGATGTGGTCTAGTCCAGCAGAAAGGCGGTGAAATCAAGAATGGGATAAATGCACAATTCCATGGGAAATGGGATCAATAAATACAGTGCACTTTGGCTTCATTAGCTATTCTAGTTGGGTTTTTGTTTTTTCGCAAAGTGCTCAGATGGAGAAAATAGGCAGCCAGAGAATGTGGAGAAATTTAAAAACCATGTTCTGTCGTCCCAACTGGAGAGTTTCTTTTGAGAATAAAATGAAGCAAAATGGAGTGAGTGGGTTTGCGGCTTAAGAGATGCCAGGATTTTACGAAGGGGCGGGCAAGGAATGTTTACCTTTTAAATCTGTCCAGTCCGAGGAGCCCCCACAGAAAGGGGCTGACCTAATAGCTCCCTACCCACACCCCATTTTTAACCCTTGGAGTCACCAGGTACTGAGGCACTGCCAGTGGCCAATAATTAACTATATGACTTATGCAGTCCAGAACCTACATTTAAGTGACACAGGAAGGGATGGTATTTAATTCGTGGCTTGTTTGTGTAAATTAATACAGCAAATAGCACTTAGGGATAAATACAGCGGACCCTGGTTTGCTGAGCTTTAGGGAACCACACCTTTTGCCTTAATAGGATGTCTGAGTGGCAGCAGCAGGCTAACTAGGGGAGGTGTCAAGCCCTGGTTCTGGAACTGTGACATACAGGCGGGTGTTTTGCAAAATCTTTGCGAAGCATGGAATTGGAGTTTCTGGGCCAAGTAACTACATGCCACATACCAATAAATAATGTGAACTGGAAGGATTTACCGCTGGACCGTCCCCTTATTCCTCACAGTGGTCGAAGGACTGTGCAAATGCATTTGGGCTAGTGCATCACGCAGGGGCTTTACATTGAGATGCAAATGGTCTGGTCTCAATGAAATGCCTTCGCTGTGATGTATTTGCACTGGTTCCTTTGACTTCTTTTACTGAACCAAAAGAAAATAGTAGGAAAGTAGTATTTCTTAGCAGTGACATGCCTATAAAAGCAGGAAGGCAATTATTCCTTTATTTAAGCTCTAGTTTTGGACACCTCTGAATAGTAGTTAAATTTTTCTTTTCTGAATAGGGAGCTTTTACAAATATAGAGAACTGTCATTCACTCCCAGGCAGTTCTGTGCAAGAAAAGTATACTGGGGGGGGGGGGGGGGTATGTCTCAGGACCATTTATTCGAAGCTCCTTCCTCCAAGCGGGAATCGTCACTCGGCTATGTAAATGTTGTGACTTGACATTGTCTTACCCGTTTGAAACTACTTGTATCAAACTTTGAGATTTTCAGTCCCTTTTCTCTGCCAGGAAGAGATGAACAGGTGCCGCAGCATCTCTTTCTCAATGTTTCAAGCATGGGCTGAGGGTTTAAGATACTGTTGGATAGAAGCTGGCTATTCATCAGGGTTAATGGCTGCTGATGAACGGCTCAGAAGCAGGTGCTCCTAAGTGGAGGCACATGGGAGACCGACGAGCTGCCTGGCTTTGTGTTGGAACTGGGACTGACGTGGCCACCAAATAAGGTGCAAACCACAAGCTGATCATTGACGGTTTCTGGGAGTCCCTCACCCCGTCCTTCTCTGCCCTGGCCTCTGCTTCCCTTCTGTCTGGGGCTGCCTCAGGCATTTCGTCTATTAGATGATTTCAGGAGGTCTGTTTTAGCTTGAACATTCTAGTCTATGCTTAGAACTGGAAGCTGTCTTGTCTCTATGAAAATCCGGGTAGGTTTTATTTCCTGGCAAAATCATTCGTTCTGTATACTTTTTTGGACTGTGTAAGGTAGAAATATTGCTTGGTGAGTCCGATTATGAGGTATAATAAAATTACAATAAATCAGAATTCTTAAAATGAATTAGAGACACTGTAGCCACTAAACAAAACACAAAAGTGGATAAAGGACCAGGAATTGATCTTCTCAGCATTGTTACTACATCGATAATTAGACAGGAGATCCGCACAATACTGGCATATTAATTTGAGGAGATTCTTTTACCTTTTGCCATAGTCAAAAGACTGTGTTAAGTTCTGGCTGGTCCGTGTCTATTTAAAGAAATAAAATGTTTCTCAGTGAAATATGATAATTACTAATCCCCAAACAGATCGAAGTTCTTCAGGGAATAAGCGTGGACTCCTGACCTCAGGCACTGCGCTGGGACTCCGGCCGCCCAGCACTGCCACCGACGAGCCTGGCCCGCCTCCTGTGTGTTTCCCAGCGTGCAGGCAGCGTTGCCACAAGAGGTCAATTTGGATAGTGTGGTCACATTTTAAAAAGAGAACCATAATTATGACCTCTAATTATGTACAGTTATGCCTGCTGAGTTAAAGATAATGGCGCCTCCTGCTTGGAAGTATAAGTTAATTGCCTACAGGGTCAGGAGGGTGGTGACCCCTCTCCCCTCCCCGCACACACTCCCACAACCCAAACCAGACATGCACCGTAAGACAAACTAAACCAGGCCTGCTGCGCTTTGTCGTGTTGTTTAAGCATCAGGTTTTACCCTGGCTTAACGCGTATTCCAGTGGAAAGCCAGATTTAACTCAGGTTCAAGAGGGAAATAAAACGTCTAGTTTTATTTAGGTCTAGCGAGTGTTCCCAGGTGGCCTCTCAGAGCCCAGCATCCCTTCGAGGCCCATGTCCCTGTGTTTATTGATAAATAGCATATTCTGCATCTGGTACAGTTAGTCTGGTGTATTTTGCCACCATTTTTTTCTAATTGTTAAAAAACTTTTTATTGTAGAACATTTCAATATACTGCGAAGAGTGAATAATAAACTCCTATTCCTTCTCACCCAGTCATCACCAAACCTGGCCAGATGTGTTTCATCCGCACCCGTCTCGCTTCCCACCACGGTCTACCCTCCAGTAATGGGGATTTTGGAGCAAATCCCCAGATAGCACATAATTTCTTTTGTTCCTCAAATTTATTTCCCTCATTGACACCCTCCTCCTCCCCCTCCCGCCCCGCCCTGTCCCCAGCTTTGCTGTCCATGTCCATTGTTCATGCATATAAGTTCTGTGGTTTCTCTCTCCCCACCCCTACCCCCTCTTCTGGGGATTGTCAGTCTGTACCCCTCTTCCGCGTCTCTGGGACTACCCCATTCCTCAGACTGTTATGTTCATTATATTCCACAAATAAGTGAGATCATATGATACTTGTTTTTCTCTGTTTGGCTTGTTTCGCTTAGGGTGATACTTTCCAGGTCCCTCCATGTCGTCTCAAAGGATAAGAGATCTTTCTTTCTTACAGAAACTCTTTTTCTGAAAAAAGCACAGCCCTGGCCAGTGTGACTCTGTGGGTGGTTGGAGCGTTGTCCTGTGCTCTGGAAGGTCGCGGGTCAGTCCCTGGTCGGGGTGCGTGCAGGAGGCAGCTGATCAGTGTTTCTCTCTCTCTCTCAAAAAATCAATAAACATATCCTTGGGTGAAGCTTTTAAAAAAATTAATATCTATGATCGATTTAAAATAAATGAATGAAGTAAAGTTTTAAAGCACAGCCACAGTGACACACCTTAAAAACCATAATTCCTCAGTAACTCTTCAGTGTTTACTTTTCCCCAAATGCCTATAGACGGTTTTTTATAACCATTTGCTTTTCGAACGAGGCAACAAGCTTTATACGTTGAAATTGATTGATGTGTCCCTCAGTCTATAGGCTTCCTTCCATAATTATCTGTCCACCTCTGTCTTTTTTTCTTGCTGCTGGCGTTGATATCGACAAGGCTGAGTTGTTTATTCTGCAGGTCCCCGCAGTCTGAATTCTGATTCATCTTGTGTTGTCATTGAACGTGTGTCCCTGTCCCCTGGACTGGTAGTTAGAGCTGCAGCAGGGTTTTTCAACCTTGGCACTTGATATTTTGGGCCAGAAAAGTTTTTTGCAGCGGGGCTGTTCTGGGCACTGTGGGGTGACCACTGTGCAGATAAATTCATTCATCAGGGGTTCATGTGTTACTCTGAATAAAGAGAAGCATCCCATCAGTCACTTTGCTCCTTGAGGTGTGCCTGTTATTGGACAGGAAGAGCAGTCACTCACTGTTTATGTTTTGTCAGTTGTCAAAGAATGAGTTCCCCAGCACTTTATAAAGGTGACCAGTGAGTTTTAATATTTTTAAAAAGATCACTAGATCTGTTGGGTTCAACCATATTTAATGTGTTTCAACTTAGTGTGATTATAGGAGCGGAGTCCTTTTGACGCGAGGATAGTAGACCTTGAGAGGTTCCCCGTTTTCTGGTGTGGAAAGGTACTCTGGGCTCATCGTGTGTATATCCTGTCCAGACTGGGTGTCAGCCGTTTCTCCAAGAAGCCTTGTTTCTTTTGGTGGGAAATGGTAGCAACTACTGCTGCCACCAGTAGTTTTAACCATGTGGTTCTTCTATTTGTTACGTATCCCAGACTCTACCCAAGTAAGTTCTTAGCACCTTGATAATATGTATTTTAGATGAGTTTAAAACTGTCAGGAGTATGTCCTGTGTGATATCCCTACGCTTCTCTGAAGACTGATGAAGACTAATGTGTCTTTTGCCTTTGAAATTGGTGTTACAGGTTAGACCACTGGATTTGGAGATTTCAAGCCTTAGCTAACCCCAAGGAGGCCTTTGTGTTGAGTCATGTGATAGGTTCTAGAAGTAGCAGCACTACCTAGGAATGAATGGAACATCCTTAAAAGTCCGTTTCTGAGGTCTTCTGAGGACCAGAAGACCTTGATTTAAAGCAAACTCTGGGCAACCAAACAGGGTCACTGTCTTTGTTATTTGCCACCCCTCAATGGCCATTGACAAACAAAAAGAGGTTCTTTGTGGCTTCTCTTCATTCCACTCAGATACCCAAAGTTGTGACTCACTGTCAGAAGGTGTGGCCACCTGTGGCTCCTCATGCTTCTTCTGCTTCTTCTAAGCATCTTTTCCAGACTAAGAGTTCCGTGGCAAAAGATTCCTTCTTTTTCCCAGAATGAAAATAAGGCAGGCTTGTTAGATGTGAACTATTGTTCCAGAGTTGGTTGCTCCCTGGCTTCCTCTGGGGACTGTGGAGAGGATTGAATGTCCCTACTGACAGGGGAGGTCATCTCTTTGGGAAGACCCTGTGTATGTACAAGAAATGTTTAGAAGATAACCCAAGGCAGATTCCAGATAATGGTAGGAAGAGCTCTAGGGGTCTGGGAAGGGAGAGACCATACGGGTGGAGGTCTTCACAGGCGGCTTTGTGGCTGAGTTGCACTGGACGGCCAGCCACCTGTGCTGCTGGGCCCACGAACCCTCCCCTGGCTGGTAGAGCACCAGATGACAAATCCAGAGGTGATTTGGAGGCAACAGGTAGGGATGCTCAGAGGACCACTGCTGCGAAGGGGGATCCGCGAGGATCAAGGGTGCATTCAGGCTCCGCCATCAATTCCATCCGTCTACATTGCGAGGCGAGCAGGTGGCAGGAAGAGTAACTTTCAGGGAAGGCTGTGTTGACTATGTGGGTTCATTTTTAGCTGAGGTTGGCTCTGTGAAGAAAAACTAAAAAAGAAGTTTTAAAAAGCAAGAACCTTTTTCTTACCTAGGAAAAACGGTGAGAAATAAATACCAAGTTGCAGAGGGGGGAGGAGCTAGGCTTGTCAGCAAATTCTCTCCATCGTCAGTCAAGCCAAAGCCCAGGTTTGTAGAGTGTGCGTGTGGTTCTTACCTCTCTGTCCTGCACCCCAGCCCGCACCACACACACATTCCCTGGAGCCACAGTCATTTGGGGGAACAGCATGCTCATGGCTGTAGGGTGTCAGCCTGGCCTGTCACCAGTCACCTCGGTGGCAGAGCTTACGAAACAGGCGTTTGGGTTTCTTCAGAATGTGCACTGGGAAAGACTGGGTGTGCTTTTAAAAAGATACTTACTTTGAGTTCCCCCTTGCTCCCCTCCCTGTACCCGGAAAGCACAGTGGCCACACTGACGTCCGGCACAGCCGGGGTCTGCAGGCGCCCAGGCAGGGCTCGTGTTTAGTGAAAAATACGCCGAATCCCTTCCTAGAAGAATCTGGAAAGGGCGAGAGAAAACCACAGATGCCGGCCTGGTCTGCCTTCCAATGTCCTTTTGGTTTTGTTTGTATAATACTCGCTGTAACTTTTTCTCCTATTGGAAGCTGAAGTCTCTGCCTTTCATGGAAAGAGACCGAACCCCGTTGCCGTCAGAGTAACCTGAGCCGCCGGCGTGTCCGCGGCCGCGGAGCTGGCTCCAGATGGCTTTGTCCTCGCTGCAGCCCCAGCAGGGACCGACCTGCCCCACACACCCGGCACCTTTTGTCAGCTGTACCTTTAGAGTCTCCCAGGGTCTGTTGATCAGCTGGTCTGGTTATTGTTGTCCCTCCTGTTTTTTTCTAAAAACAAATATGCCCAGGCACAAACTGAAAACCTCTGTTTGGCTCAGCGTTTATAGTTGTGGGATGAATGCATCGCACCTGCAGGAGGAAGCCACCTTCTTTGAAAGCGTGCTTCCGAGCAGGCTCTTGCCCTCGGCGCTTTGGCTGCTTGATTCCTCACTTACTCGTGTTTTATGCCCTGCGTGTTTTTCCCATGGTTGCTGCGTGGCTGGAAGGTCAGGAGGTCTTTTTTTTTTTTGGTTTTGTTTGGTTTGGTTTTCATCAAGCACATCTAAAAAAAGAAGGAACCTTCAAAGTAGACTCCTTACAACTAAAATAATTGTTCTGGGGATGCAAACATTCCTGGAAACTGTCTGGAAACGTCTGTGGGGATCCTCTTTGGAACCAGTGTCCTATTTGTCCACCAGAAGATGAACGCGTTGCTTTCTGGTTTGACTAAATTTTAAACCCAAACTAATCGTTCCCCACCTCCACACCATGAGCTTTCGGCAGGCGGGGGTCTTCTAGCCTCAGACTCTCGGCCCGGATCTGCGGCAGGGTCCGGGCAGGGTGGGCACCTCCTCCCTTCCCTGCCGCGCACTGCTGTGCTTCGTTCTTGTTGGGTGGACAACTTAATCCGACTGTTTCCGTGATACCTTGTTTATAGCCTTAATCTTGAGTCACTGTTTCTATATGTTTCCTTATTTGTGTCTAAAATGAACTACTCATGAACACTTGAATGATACTTTTATTTTCAGCGATGGATAGAGGGTGCCGATGTCCTTTTGTGTGAAACGGAGTATGCGATCTCCAGTGACAGTGACGGTTACGTTCCTCTCGCCTCCCCATGTCCACGCGCTCTGCAACCCCAGACAGTTGGGGGCGCCTCAAGAGCCACCGACACGGGGGGCAGTTCCATGTCTGATCAAGGAAAACAAGTGCTCCATGGGTGCACTGTCTTTATTTTTCAATGGAACATTTCATAGTGTCGGTTGTTTCCGAATAAACATGTTTCAGGGACTGTGCAAAGGTTAAAATATATATACCAAGTGACATATTTGTGTTGGTATATCCCCCCCCCACCCCCGTGCTATTATATTTCTGTGGAGGAAGGATTAGCCCAGAAAGCTTAAAGGCTAAACATTAAAACTAAGGCCCGGACAGACCTCCGCGCCCAGTAATCCTGTTGCAGAAGTCAGCTGCCCGAGTCCCGGTGGAAAGTGCGAACAGGCTGCAGCCGGGCAGGCTAGATGTCCAGTCTCTGGTGGGGAATGTGCGTGCACCTGCCGTGCCTCCTCGTGTCTCAGCTCAGGTGTCTCCACGGGAGAAAGGCGGGCTTTGCAGGGGCCCACATGCCTGCAGAAGTGTGACCGTGTCACTGGATCGTAGTGGTATCTGTGTGCACTTGGGTGTACCACATGTGTGAGAGTGGGCAAGGGCCCTGGTGGTTCTGTGTTTCCTTCTGGCCTTTTGGTCAGGTGCCCCAAACATAAGTAACTTACGTTTTGGTAATGGACTCCTGTGGCTCTTCATCTGGGGAGCAGGGTGGCCACATGACATTTGCTTCCTGGAGCTAAAGCCATACAAGCATCCCTGCTTCACTGGCACACTACTGGTCCACTGCCCTGGATGGGCAGGGCCTCCAGACCACCCAGAGGAAGACCGTAGATGGCTCGAGCCTTTGGTGATTCTGCCTTGCCCTTCAACCTGTCCTGCCCCCCGCAGCCCATCCCTGGCCCCGTCGGCATGTCGGCCTGCCCCGTGGTATGAACTGAATGTCGGTACCACACACACTAGCCCTTCCTGATCACACTTGACCTTGGTGCATTGTCCCCGTGGGTCCGCTTTGTCATCTCAGCTTTCTCACACACAGCCGTGGGCTGGCACTGGCCCTTCGGCCCTCCATCCTGCCCCCAAGGGCCCCTGCACACCTGGGCCCTGCAGGCTGCCTCAGTCACCACAGACACAAGGCACAGTGGAAGGGAGAGCCAATCTGGCCTTGAACAGACAGGCAGGGTCGTTCCGGAGAACTTGCATTCAGAAGTCGGTTGTAGCAAAGCAAGGGGTTCTGCAGCATGTACTTGACCGCGGGTCCCTGTGGTGCAGGCTCAAAGGGTCAAGGTCTCATTCCTCTGAAGTCCCTTCCCCTCCACACCTTGTCTAGTGGTAAATCCCTACTGACTGTATTCTGTGGTTCTAGCCTCTCGGGGTACCCCTCTCTGGGGGTGAGCTGTACACAGATGATATTATTTTACCTTTCATTGTTCTCACCCAACCAACATCCTCTGACTTCAGATAGGTGCTTAAAATACCCTCTGACTTATCTTGAAGTAGCCAGAGGAGAATGCGGGGCGTCTCTGCAGACACGGAGCGCACCCCTGCCCAGGTGCAGCGTCTCACGCCGAGACGTTCACCTTGGGGTTAGCGGTCTGGGCCCCAGAGCAGCAGGGGCCGCCCCTTCCAGGTGTTCAGGGAGCAGCTCTCTACTAAGGAAGTTGATTTCAGCATAGGAAAACCCTTTTTCAACAAAGAGATCATTTCAACTGATGACTCTTTCTGGCACAGGACGGTAGAGGCTAGCTTGGGACAGTGTGTGAGTCAGTGTGGCGGACGCAGAAAGCAGAGCGGGGCTTAGTTCTCACGTGCCTGTGTGATGACAGTTGACTATCAGGTCCGGAAAGTCAGTGGTCCCATGGTCCCTTGGAAATCCTCGTGAGTCGGTGTGTGATGCACCTGTTCCCAGGTGAGCCGTGTGTTCAGTTCCTCGCCGCTCGGAGGCCGGGGAGGAAGACAGGCGAGAGCCGGACGAGCTGTCGGTGTGTGCTCTCACAGACACACCTGCCCGTGTCACTCTGAGCTGGAATCTGCTTCTGGAAAGAGGCTTTGCACGTCTGCCCTGTTGAAGACAGCTGATTGAAGATGCCGAGCGACTGGAAATATTCACTTGTCAGCACCGACCAGGCCCCCAAGAGGACAGCTGGAGCCGGGGTTGCCAGCAACCCGGGGCCCTTTACTAGAGGAGGAAGTGTCCTCCGGGATGGGGACTAGGCAGGAGCTGATCTTCCAGTGGGTGGGGAGAGGTAATATAGGGGAAGACGCTAACAGTCTGGAGAGGGAAAATCCCCGCTGCAAAACCTCTGCGGTGCCCCAGAGAGGCAAAAATCAGAGAATGTAGTAAATAAATATACAGCTGAATGAGGTGCAAAAGGGAAAACCCTTCTGAAGAATGGACAATTTCTCATTGACCGGAAAGAAGTTAAAAGAACATTTTATTTTTTAATCCTTACCCAAAGATATTTTTACATTTATCTTCAGATAGAGCAAGAAGGAGAGAAGGAGGAAGAGAGAGAGAGAGAAACATTGACGTGGGAGAGACACATCAACTGGTTGCCACCCACACAACCGGGGCCAGGGACAAACTGCAACCGAGGTACGTGCCCTTAGCAGGAACCGAACCCGGGACTCTCTGGTCCGCAGGCCGACGCTCTAACCGCTGAACCAAACCGGCCAGGGCAGGACCCTTTCGTATCGTCAGTCTCAGTCCACAGGGTTCCTTCCTGATTGCTCTCAGCCGGCTGCTAGAAAGATTTCCATCAACTGGTTTTTGTCATTAGGAAGATTGAGAGTGCCCGGTAACAGGCGTGGTTAGGTGACAGTGTCTCGGCTGAGAGGAGAGGGGTAGGCTCTATGTTCACTGAGAGCACAGATTTGGAGAAATGGGCAATGAAATGCAGACCTCTTTGCAGAAGCAAATGGGACATTGGAATTAAGGGACTCAGAAGACATCAAAGTTAAAGTGTTTCTTGTTGCCTAAAGAAGACAGAAGTTGGAAGCATCTGCTTGGAGAGTGTCCATGAGCTTGTTTGCTTGCTTTTAAAATCCTCACCCAAGGATGTGTTTATCATTGGTAGCGAGTGGAAGGGAGAGAAATACTGGTCAGTTGCCTCCCGTACACCCCTCCACTGGGGATCAAACCCGCAATCCAGCCATATGCCCCTGACCAAGAATCAGCCCCTCAGCCTTTCGGTGTGTGGGGCGACGCTGCAACCAGCCGAGTCACCGGCCAGCGCAAGGTTTCTTCTATTTCTCAGGCAGGGAAGCAACAGCGACTGTGATGGACTCTTAGACTTGGAGTCCCTGGGAGGACCCGCAGCTCAGCCACCCTAACGCCACATCAGAGACGGGGTGACTGAGATATGGAGAGAAAGCAACCCGTGGCATCTGACTCCCAGCCCAGGGCGCACTAGGAGTTGTGCATTTATCTTCCAGAACCTTTTCCTCGAATCCCGTTCTGCATGAAGTGGACTTAGGGGTAATACATGGGCAGTAGACCCAAGCGAGCAAGCTCCCGGCTGTGGAGCCGACTCGGACAGACACACTCCTAGTTTGCAGAGTCTGTCATCACCCTGCTCCTCAGACCAGTCCATCTGACATTTAGAGCTCACCAGTCACTGCTGTCGAGCTGAGAAAGCCCCTGAAGATGTGTGAACACGAACCGAGTGAGACCGAAAATGCATGTGTGTAGATCATCCCCTTCCCCCCCCCCCCCAACAGCCTGGCGTAGATTGCCGTTTGTTGCAACAAACAACGGTTAGTTTCAACTTGCTCAACAGTTGGTTTTAACTCGCCTCATTCCTTCAGAGGAGCACGGGTTGGGAGTATTTCTTCAAGACAGTTGTTTGGAGAGGGACAGCTCTTCTCGCACTCCAACTCCTGTCGTCAAGACGATGTTTGCAGTCACAGCTTGGAGTCCATCTTTGTGTGAGGCTTTTATTCCCTAAACTTCCATCAATCGCAGAGATTGTCCCCTGGGCTCAGCAGTATCGCTCTGTCCCGTCTGGCTGGGAGAACCCGCCAGGTGTTTGCAGTTCGTGGCAATGGTGAATGCCGTCTTAACAGCCGCCAGCCAGAGGGAAGTGGAAGTTGTCCCCGTGGCGAGGGACCTCGAGAGAGCCGCCCGCGCGCCGGTCCTGCTGCCCCTTCTAGGTCAGAGGCGGCCGGTGTAGGGGTCTCGATTGACCGCAACAGCAGCTAAAGGTTACGGCGCCTGCTTCGGCGGTTTCAAAGCCGCAGCGTATGTATCCTCCCTCTTAACCTACACCTAGGGATTTTGCAAAAAAAAAGGGTGGGGGGAGAGGTCAACCTCAAAGTGGATTTTATACCTATTTGTTTACTTTTGATGTATTCTTTTTGCGATCGTTTGGTTCGAAGAGCTGCTTTTCTTGGCCATAGCACATGCATATGTAAGCTCAGTAAAGAGTTTTACAACCTCGGCACTAGTGACATTTTGGGTAATTCTTTGTTGGGGCACACTAGCCTGTAGACTCTAGTGCAGTTGAACAGCGCCCCTGGGCCCTCCTCACTAGATGCCAGAAGCACCCTCTCCCTTCCACCTGCTCACGACAGTCAAAAAAGTATTTCCAGCCCAGCCGGTGTGGCTCAGTGGTTGAGCGTCGACCCATGCACCAAGAGGTTGTGGGTTCAATTCCTGGTCAGGACACATGCCCAGGTTGTGGGCCAAATCCCCAGTGGGGCGTATGCAGGAGGCAGCCAGTTGATGTTCTCTCTCATCGATGTTTCTATCTCTCTCTCCCTCTCTGAAATCAATAAAGGAAAAAGAAAATTATTAAACAAAAAAAGTACTTCCAGACATTGCCATGTGCCCTTGGGGGGAAGGGTTACAAAATCATCCAAAATTGAGAGCTGCCAACTTAGTATACAGAGCGTACATAATGAAATTATGCACATCTAGTCAGAATTCCCCAGGGGATGTACACCTCATTTGGGATTATTGTTTATTTATTGCTTGGTGTTTACTGTATTTGTTTTTAATCTATTTCTCATCCCCTTGGCCCTAAAAGTTATCCAAGTTTTATTTTTTCCTCCGTTTTTAAGGGTTAACTAAATGCTTTCAGATGTATCATTCTTGTGCAGTTACAGAAAAGTGGATGAAGATATTTCCAAGCATAGAGGTCTGGGGGAGCTGTAGACGATCAAGGGTTTCTAGGGGGCACTGGTCATCCCGCTTGCCCTCTTTGGACGGCATTCTCATGCCCTTGGTTTACTCTTACTGGAGGTGGTCTTGCTCCTTTTCCACACATCAGAATCCCCGGATGGCTGCCATCTGGTTTTCTGGGGTTTTCCCTGCACATGCAGGCGCTTAGGCCCTAGAGGTCATCATGAGCCGCAGACAGCTGGGTCAGACAGGCCATCCGTTCGTTGTCTCAACAACTGTCGTCTGGCACCCCTGTGTCCCAGGCGCTGTTCTAGGCGCTGGGGGTTTAGCAGTGAACAAGGCCAGTGTGGAGAAGCCCTTGGAGCAGAGAATGTGAGCACCAGAGTGTGTGCATCTGTTTGAAGGTGTCCTTATACCTGACCGTTTCTGTCCGAGCCGGTATCATCCATTGTTTGGTATTTTTTATGTTTCTTGAATCTCTTACTCAGTTAAGGAAAGACCTTGCATCATCTTATAAAACATTTCAGGTATTGTGGGTCAGGGAGAACTAGAGGAACATATGTGGAAAATTAAATACTTTTTAAGAAGAAAATAATTGTTGGTCGTGATTCTCAGGTTGTGTTCATTTTATTGGGTCAGCCAGCTCCGGGATGCCGAGGATGGTGCTCACATTTTTGTGACAGTTTTATGGCAGCGAGGACTGAGCCCTGGGCCTTCAACCATCCTTCGGATTCTGCATGTGTTAGAACGGATGGTCTCTGCAGTCGCTTCCCTCTGCTGCCAGGTCCCGGAGGAAGGGGAGAGAACACAGGCAGAAGCCATACTGGGAACACACAAATTGTGCATGCCCAGTGGGGTGGAATGCCCTGACGTGGACCCATCTGGTGCCCAGAATGACAGGCCAGAGCTTTTCAGAGATAAAAGGATATTCTTCCAGCCTTACTAAGAGTGTTCACTGCCTCCGAAGGTGTGGGAGCAGGTGCCCCGTTTGGTAGATGCTCCTTAAAGTCTATAGTTCTGCAGCCACGAACCAGGAAGGGAAGAGGAAGTCAGGGGACATGACGGGCAGAGCCAGGAACTGGTGGGATGAGATGAAGAACCAACCTGGCCCCTCCCACGGCTGCAGACACCCACCACAATTTTAAACTTAGACCCTAAATGAAAGTCACACGACACGGTGGCAGGCGCAGGACCTGAACCCAGGCATCCCCAAGCCTGGCCTGGTGTTTTTTCCATCATACCCCCAGAGAGAAAGCCTCCTCCTGTGCTCCAAAGAAACCATCTCCACATTTTGGAAAAATGAAGAGCAATATCATCTTAAACCCACACAGCTGAACCATTGGTTTTAGGGACTTTCTTGCCTATTTCTCTTCGTGGAGCATAATATAATAGTGCATGTACCTTCAAGAGAAGAAGATGTGGGAACATCTGTAAGAGCTGTGACCAGTTTCCAGTCTCATGCTGCAGGGAAGAGGCAGTGTGATAAGACAACTGCATTAAAGATGACTTTCCATTAAAGATGAAAATTGAAATGGGCCACTGGGAACCGGCCCAGGGGAGAGGTATCATTTGTTACTGAAGCACAAGGAAGGAGGAATTTTAAGATTGGCTGCATTTCGAGCACAGTCATGACTTTCTGAAGCATCCGTGACAGAATGAATGCGTGGTAGTATACTGAGTCAACCAGTGGTGATGACCTGGGTGCCTGTATGAGGACACTGTTGGGAGAAACCGTCTCCGCTCCAAAAAGGAGGAGACGTATGCTTCTTTCTTCCCCTGCACCCCTGTGCCTCACCCCAGTTCCCCAGAGAAGCAACATGAAGGATACTCCTGCCAAGTGGGCCTTTATTTCTGGAAAGAGTTCTTGGCCAAAATGGCTTTCTCTTATACTGATAAACTGGATTGAACCATTTGGGGGAGAGCCTCTCTTAAGCCCAGGGAACATCCTATACAGCCACCCCCTGCCCCACCTCCCCTGGATCTAGTCCTGGACCTTTTATCCTTCAGCATCTGGGATGCCTCCAAAGCAGAAGCACCCTCTAACCCCAGAACAGCTCCTCAGCCTCTAAGACATCTCCATCCAAAAAGCTCCAAAACGAGCATCCTTGGTCCAAAGCATCCTGCCAAAAAGATGCACCTTCATCAGAACGTCTCTGCTGCCTGAAGGTGTAAAACACCACTAGTCTGTGCTGACCGCAGAGAGCTGAGAGGCATTTGGGGAGACCTGGTGTGTGCTGGTGAAGAAGAGCATGTACCCAAGGTGCCAGTGGGCGTGACCCCAGAAAGCTGTGTGTCTGCAATCTAAAACAGAGAATGTTAGTGTGTTTTCATGCACCAAAAGTCACCACGGGAGAACTGCAGATCACGTATGCTAATATGAAAAGGTAGAAGATAAGTCGTTAGTGAAAAAGAGAAGAAAAAGTTATTTTCAAAAAAGTATTTTCCCTAGGAACCCACTTTTAAGGAATAGATACATGCACATGCATGTAAATATGTGGGTTGGTATTTCAATGAATATAATTGCCTATATTTATAGAGACAGTTTCTGGACATGTATAAAGAGAACGAATCTGGGAGTGGGTCTATGAGGAAGGCATTTATTTTTTTAAATTGTATCCACCTAGTGTCTATGTTTTTTACAGTGAGCACATATGACTTTCATGTTTTTTTTTTTTTTAAGGAAAAAACTTAGGCATTTTAATAATAAGACTAAGCAGTGTAGCCTCTCTTTGGAGAGGCGATGCGGGAGATTGTTGGCTGTGAAGCACATTCAGGATGTCCGGGTGTGACAAGCATAAAGGTGTGTAAGATATTTGGCAGAGGGTCTGAGACTTGTTTCTGTAGAAACATGGCTAAGTCTTCTCGCAGGCCACCTGGTGTTACCCCTGTCATACCTGGAGCCCTCTGGTATCGATCTGCACAATTCAGAGAGTTCCGTGCTTAGCCAGCTTCTACTGGATGAAGGAAGAGGTCTGGTTGATTACTTCTACCTCCACTTCCCTGTATATCCGGGTGTTTAATCCAGATAACATATTTGATATACTAACAAAGAGAATAAAAGATACTCCTCAGAAGAAAATCTTTGCAACTTTGGAGAGTAGGCCAAGGTTTCTTAAAACATAAAAACCATCAAGTTATTTAAAAATTGATAAATTGGACTTCATAGTAATTTATAACTTCTTCTTGAAAGACATAATTAAGAAACTGAATAAACAAGACATGGACTGAGAAAAACCATTTCACAAACACAAAGAACTTTTACCTGGAATGTTCAAAGAAACCTTATAGTAGTAAGAAGTTGAACAACTCAATTTAAAAAATGGACACAAACTTGAACAGGCTTTTCTCAAAAGAAAGATGCACAGATGACCAGCCACTAAGCACCCAGAGAGATGCTCGGCATTGTCATTGGGGAAATGCGAGTTAAAGCCGCAGTGAAATACCACTATACATCTACTAGAATGGCTAAAATTGAAAAGATCGACAATTTCAAGTGTTGTCAAAAATGTAGAGCCACTGGAACTCATGCATGGCACAGCCTCTTAGGGAAAGAGTTTGTCAGTGGCCTGGGACAGCGATTTTCAACCTTTTCATCTCATTGCACACAAAAACTAATACTGAAATTCTTTGGCACACTAAAAATATATATTTTTTGCCAATCTGACCAAAAATAGGTATAATTTTTATTGATTTACAAAAATAATAATAATAATTACCTACTCGTTTTGTTCCAAAGTGACTTTTTAAAAAATATGTATTTATTTATTTTTTAGAAAGAGAAGGGGGGAGGGGAAGAAGGGAGAGAGAATCAGCAGTGTGAGAGAGAAACATCTATCAGTTGCTTCCCGGGTGCACCTGGACCAGGGACCGAAACTGCAACCCGGACGCGTTCCCTGCCCGGGAATCAACTTGGCGACCTTTCGGTGCATGGAGCCACACCAGCCAGGGCTAAAGTGACTTTTTAAAAAAACAGGTGCCTATACCTGCATCTAAGGATTTCTGGTACCAAGAATTAACCAATCAGATGCAATCTTATTATGTGATATGACCAATAAGATATAGCTCTGTTACATGCCCTATATATTTATAGTTCAAGACAGGGCATTCACACTGGACGGTTTTTTGTTTTGTTGGCTGTGGTCGTATTTTTTATCTGACAATCTCAGGGAAAAGAGGTCAGTACCCCTGACGAAATAGTCAGGTGTTGCATGTTTTGAAAATTCTTGCAGCACACCGGCTGAAAATCCCTTCCCTAGAAAGTTGAACATTCACCTGCCTGCAGTTGCGTAAGGGAAGTGAACACATGCTCATGGACGATTGGTACAAAAGTTCACGGCTGCTTTTTCTAAGATCCCACACTGGAAGCAATACAAATGTCCACCTACAGGTAGATAGATAAACAAGTGATAGTATATCCATCCAGAGGAATACCACTCAATAATAGCCGTAATGAGGAGCGAGTCACTGATACCACATCATGGATGAAAATCAAAGCGAATCAGTAGTTGCCCAGGACAAGTGTAGGGATGACAGCGAAAGGGGATCGAGGGGACTTTGGAGTGATGGCAATCTCTGTCTTTGTTGTGCTCTGGACCTTGAGTATAGTCATGGTGGCGCTGGGGTAAAATTTGTCAGAACTCAGCAAACTGTGCACCAAGAATGGCACTCATTATATTCCCCTGGGGGGAGGGCTGCCGCAGTGGTGCCCGTGTGTGCACACGTGCACACATACATAAGCATGTGTTCTCAGACCACTTGCATTCTCATGTTTGCCCATTTGCCTGCCAAGGTTAGGGGGGAATCCCATGCCTTACCCTCCACTTCATTCTGCCCATAGGGCTTCGTAGTCAAGATTGCCCCTCCCCCCACCACCGCCACCAAGAACTGACCCCCTCAGAATGGACAGTGAGGCTGTAGGAATTGATTACCAATGAGCTCATGAGAAGATGGGCGTTGCACCTGCCCCCAAATGCCTGGAGACCAGTAGGATTTTATCTGTGGAGGCTAAAGCTGTGGCCAAACTGGTTTGGGGAATGCTTGGGGGACTTGACCTAAAGCCTCGTTTTTACTGTGGAAGTGTTCCTTTGGCGGGGGTGGGTGTTAGATGGGTCTAAAGTCCTCCTCAAGTTGCCCTTAGGTTCTGCGAAAGTCATGAGTGTTAATCACGTTCTTTTCGTTTAAGGTCTCTTTCTTTTCCTTCTTTCTCATTTATTTCATTATGCCTTTTGCACCTTCCTCCTGAGGTCCAATGTGTTGTTGAAGAATATGGAAGTACTTTCTTTAATTTTCTGGCAAAATACATAGGAAAAGACTCCTGACTTCTTACCTGTATTTCCTCTTGTTCTTCCCCCATCGAAGCTCCCCCTGGTGGTTAAGGAAAATTCCGGGTAAGAGTCCCCTGGGGAGGGGGGACCATACAGCCAGGCCAACTGCGGGTTGTCTAGGGCACTTGCATTCTCAAAGATGGTAGAGAACCTCACTTACGGGGGCGAGGGGTGCATCTCTCCTGGGCCCCGAGATAGGAAAGGGTCCTTTTACAAAGAGGGGAAGGCATCGGCCTTCACAGCACCCCAGGAGCTGCTTGCCCTCCGAGGCTTGCAGGGTGTCGGCAGTACCCCGGAACTGCAGGTTCTGTGTCTTGGCAGCAGGCCCTGTGGGAAACGGTGAGGGCAGGGGCAGCGGGACCCTGGGAGCTGTGAGTGACTGTACCTTTTCCAGTTCATCCTTCAACTAATATGTATTTTAATATCAGTGGGGAGCGATGACTGTTTTAGGGATTTTACCCCAGGAATTGCCAAACAAGTTAATTTACCTGTTTCTCATGCAATGTACTTATTAAAATAAACTTTCGCTCCATTATGCAGCGTGAGTAAGGGGCCTCCTGCAGGTACCACAGAAAAGGCTTGCAGAGTGAGCTCCCTGACTCTCTTTTCTGAGACATTGTCTCCTGGAACCAGCCTCACCTATATTATTAATCACTCGTGGGCTTTCTATTGCTTCCCATTACTCCCTTGGAATTAAACTGCATATATAAAATATGAAAAATGTACTTTCTAAACAGTAAAAAAGTCATTTTCTCGCATAATACCCAAAATAAAGTGCCGTGGAGCCATTAGTAGTAAATTGAATTTTTTGGTATGTAATTTGTACAAAAAGTGACAAGTGAGATCCCCTCTGCCCTCCCACCATTCGTCACGGGGTTAGCGGACACAGAGGTAGTAATCTGCAAGGACAGGCATTTTGATGTCGACTTCAATTGCACACTTCATTTATTTGGACAGGGCACAGGCGGCGGCTTCTGTCACGCGGCATCACCGCACTATTAGCGAATTTCGCCCCAGGGCAGCTGGGACGCTGGGCTGGGGCAGATGTTCTTTTCAGCCTATTCAGTGACCATTCTTGGGGGTTGTTTACTGTTGCCATGGTGACTTTCATTTCCATAGCAGCAGCACTGCTGTTTCTCAGAGGAAAATGAATTTAGTTATAAAAGGATAATATTTTTCTCTGTCTCTCTATAACCTGCCATCTGTCGACCGGTGGATCAGTAAGGATTCAGAAACCTATTAAGAATTAAAGCAATGAAGTGATGAGTATTTTTTTTTTCTTTTTGTCCTATATTAAAAGCAATAATAGATGTGGAAGCAAATGTTGTGCCCTCAACATTATAACTTGAATTTTTTATATGTTTTAAGTGTGAGTTTTTTATACCTCCACCACCACTGTGCACACACACCGTCTTGTAAAACACAATTTACATTCTGCTGACACATGGAAATGACCAAACGTCTTGTTTCTATCTTACTAGATGCAGGTGTATTTAATGCTCTCTCTTCCTGGTGCTGTGCGCTTCCCCAGTTCATTAAAGATTCCTGTGGCTGCACGTCCCATTGTCACCCGGCTCTCCTGCACCCCAGGGGACAGGCCGTGAGGCGGGTGCACACATCAGCAAGTTATCAGGAACATACAGTGCAAATTATGAAACTAGCAAAATGAGAAGAGACCATGCTTTTGTTTCAAACACTCACGAACCTGCCCCTTACATCTCATTCCAGAATACATCCTTCCTCTCACATCCAAGTGGGAAGAACGTCACCTTGGGAATAGCTCATCTAGTTTCTGGATTTTTTTTTTTTTCTCTATTGCATTCATAAACTAACGTGCAGGGGGAAAAGAACCACACGCACACAACCGGCCCCGTTGTAAATAATGTTATTTATTGGTTGATTTTTCCAGATCCTGACATTGATGCTGCCAGTGCCATGATGCTTTTGAATACTCCCCCTGAGATACAAGCAGGTTGTGAGTAGATATTTCTATAGCCTTCAGCACCATAGTTTGTGACCTTAACCTTCTCATTTATATACCAGGCCATAGGAAGAACTAATGCTCAAGTAGAACTTCCCTTGTAGAACCGCTTGAAAACGACCTAAGAGCTCAATCACACACATATGCATAGCAACATGTGGCCATGCATATGTATGAATGAATGCTCAGGTGTGTTTCCAAGATGACAGAGTTCTAGTTCACTTTCAGGGCTTCAGACTTGGGGGAAGGGAAGCAGACTCTATAATGAGTCCCAGTGGAGAGACCTTCTTTGCTCCTGCAGGAATTGTTCCTGTGAGTTTTTGGTTTCTGCTAGAAGACGCTACATGGGGCCAGTTTAACAGCCATGGAGCTGAGCAGTGCCCATTTTTAGCAATTTCTTTCCCTTTTGGGAGCTCATTAATAGCAGGCTCCCACCGTATAGATGGAGAGGAGAGGAAGGTCTGGCTAAGGTGGGTGTCGTGCAGGAGAGTGGACTAGCCTTGAAATGGACCCCATGTCCCCCCGGTGCCATCCCCACCAGCCTCCCAGGCTGGCGTAGAGGGGAGGGCGGGGCTAACTAGCTGGCAGAGCTCCCGTCTTCACCGTCTGAGGTCCGCTGAGCAGTGACAGGCTTGAGACAACTATTTTCCTTCTTTGAACTTCTTTTCTCTCCACCACCTAATGTATTTTTTCCCACGTCTGAGCTAGACCTCCATGGTTTTAGAAAGATCTTCTTACCAAGTGATGAAAAATGACCTTGAATGGGGGTCTCTGTGCCCTCTTCCTCCTGACTCGAGCTCAGTTGCCCTGCCCACGTCCCACCGCAGCCACAACCCTGTTGAGCAGCCAGCCAGCGCGTCCACCAGGGTCTGGCCAGCCCTGCCCAGGACACTGCGCACTGCAGAAACACACGGGCGTGGGGATGACGTCGGAGCTGCAGACCCCACTGCGGCTCCCGGGGCTGGTGCCCACCTGGCTCGTTCTTATGGCCAGGCCTCCACCTCTCTGGGGGCTCTGGCTCTCGAAGGACTGCATGGCCTCCTGAGCCAGGGGAATCTCCCACCTTTGGGGTCATAGTGGTCCCCACAGGAAAGCCTCCAGCCTCAGCCTCACAACAGGCCGTCTTTCATTAATGGCGGACTGATGTGGAGTTCCAGACCGTCCTTCCTGGCCCTGCCCTCGGATGTTTGACTCCATCCTCTCTTACTCATTACTTTTTTTTAAAAGGACCCAAAAGATATAGCCAAGCATTCTCAGGAGGAGCCTGTGCCTCTGCCGGGGGCTGCCCTCACCTGCTCTGCAGGTCCAGAACTCTCGGTCTCTGTCTGCTGCGCTCACATTGCTAGCCATGAGCAGGCTGCTCACACCTCCGAGAAGCACACGCCACCTCTCAGACATGTCACCGGCAGTTAACCTGTAGTGCGGTTTTCCAACGATGTGTGAAGTTATAGAAGAATATTTTTTAAAAACCTCCATTCTCAGATGACATTGCAGGAAGAGTCCAGACCACACTGTAATCAAGTTACAGTCTGAAATGGGTTCTGAATTCAAGTCGGCTCACTCATCATGGGGGACACGGACTGGTGTCATCGGAGCTGTGTGAGATTCTAGTACTTTCCTTAGCATCTGGCCACTGTACACGGTGGCGATTGGTTAAAAAAAAAATACTTTGGATGAGCTGGAAAAATGGAATTAAAAGGGAAAAGACCAGGGGATTGGCCATTAAATGGACACTCAGCAGCTTCCATAAAGTCCCCATCACTGGATTCTTAACCACAGGTAGAACAGGAAGCAGGTTTTTTTGTTTTGTTTTTTTTAATTAGTTGACAAGTTAATGGGTTTTAATATTCTTATGACTAAATGAGCTTCTCCCCGCTCCCCCACTCTAGCACTCAAGCTGTAAATACTAATTTTTTCGGGGTGCCCAAAGCCCCGTTTACTTTGAAATGCTGCGTTTTCGCTTTCAGAGCTCAGTGTCCTGTGTTGAAGCTGTGGGCAAGTTTTTAGAAGGCTCCCTGCCTTGTTCTTACCGCTTCGAGAAACCCAGCGCCGCCTCCGTGAAGGCCTCGCGCCAAGAGGGGGGCCTGGTGCTGGAAAGGAGGGGCCAGGGTGCCCACAGGAGTGGAGAGAGCAGCAGAGAGGCGGGCCACCCCCTGTACATTCACCTTGCCCTCGGCCCCGGGCCTTAGTGAAGACCCCTGGAGACCAGGGTGCGTGTGGTCCGTGGGCTGGGAAGCCCCTAGAGAGCGGAGCGTTGAGTGTCTGCTCTGCACGTGGGAAGCCAGGCTGGCTGCTCCCTGATGAACACAGTCCCTGTGTCTGTGTGTCCACACCCTGCTCTCAGCTCGTCTCTGCTTCCCCCTTCCTCGCCTCCCTTGTTCCCTTGCACAGTGTTCCTCACCCTGGGATTTGATGTGGCACCTTGCCTCTCAAAGGGAGAAGCTTTAGAGACATAAAAGGATGATGCCTTCATCCCTGCCCAGCCAGCTGTGCCCAAGGCCTGGAAGGAGTGAGAGGGGCGTCCTCGGCAAAGAGGTTCAGAGGCAGCAGACACCCAGCCGCCCGATGGTGTGGGCAGCCTGCCCCGCGGTGGCCGTGTGTGCCCATCATCCAGGCTCGGGGGCCCTGCCGCGGCCCCCGCTGGGGAGTGTGGGCTCCCGTCTGCACGCCGCCTGCCTGCATTCTCTTCCTGGCTGGTCTGGGGCCCGGCCGTGTTCACAGAGGCTCCTCGTGTACCACTATTTATAGCCTCTTGTCACCGCTAAGGCTGCCCGTTTGAATGGAGCCACCAACCTAGTCTGCGTGCCGCCGTCCCTCCCAGCTGTAGAGGCCGGCCTGGGTGGCTTGTCGTTGCCCTTCGTGACCACTCCCCTCCAGTCACCAGACGGCTGCCACGTCCGTCTTTCCCTCTCCTCCTGCCCCTGCTCGGTGTCCGCAGAGCTGGCGGGGGGCTGGCAGAGGCCACAGTCCAGAGTCTGAGCTGAGTCGGTCACACAAAGGAAAGGACTCAAGAAGCTGGTGAGAACCCCAGTCCCCAAGCCCCTTGATCTTTGGGGAGTCGCACACTGCCCCAGGGCAGCTCAGCGCACCAGTTATTACTTGAACCGGACTCCCCGGGGGTCCCTCAGCCTCTCGTTGCAGCTGAATGCTCCACTTTCGATGAGACGGCCGTGTGCACCGCATCCAGACCCCGGGCTCCCACATTTGCTCGTGTGCCCTACCCGCAGCAGCACCGGCGGTGCCGGCTGTCAGACCTGGACCGTTTGCAGCGTGGGGGACCTCCGCCCGCGTGCACGGTGCCTCCCATGCTCAGCGGGACACCTGTAGGACTCCAGAAGAACCAGGGCAGAACTTCGCCACGTCATTGTCGCTTCCACTTTGGGTTATGCTGCCAGTCAGATCCACCCAGCTCCCCTCACCCCACCCCAAAGCGGCCGTGTCGACTAATTCCAGCTTCTAGAGTCTTCTTAAGTACCGGCTTTGCAGTCCCATTTGACAAGCCCTGTGAGTCATCTTTCACCCTACTGGGGGAACTGTTTTGAAGCCAAGAGAAGTCAGATCAGTATTACTCATCTTCACAGGCTGATATAATCCCCGGTTGGAATGTTCCCAGCAAGGAACTCCAGATAATAGACAAAACAACAAAATGGGTGCATTCTGCACCCTGCCTGGACCCGGGGCAGAGGGACAGCCGGGAGGTCGCTCCCCCGTGGCAGGCGCTTCCCCAGATCCTTCCAAGTAAGCAGGTGGAGAGGCCGCCTTCAGGAAAAGGGAGGCTTGTCGGATCTCCTGGCTGCTCAGCTATGGCCTCCAGTAGCACGAGCCAGGGCTGCTCTCCAAAGGCCGCAGTGGGAGCTCAGAGGTTAATTTTAGAATGAAAACCAAGGAAGCTAAGCATGGGGGGGGGGGGGCTGGGCTGAGGAAGTGCGGGTGGGGGGTGCACCATGTGGAGGGAAGTTTGTCTGGTGCCATAGGCTTTTTTTAGGTCCTCGAGATGATCACATTCCGATCCCAGCGAGCGGTGCTGCTTGATCGGACTCTCTTTTGGGTACGAGTATTGCTTTCTTGCTGGTTAAAAACAAGAAAGGTTAGAGTCAGTCTGTCTGTTAAGTTGAGAGAACGTGGTTGATCAGCCCAGGTACTGATGTCCTTGGTGCCTGGTTCCACAAGTTGAGAGTCTCAGGTGTGTCTTCTCACCTGTAAATGCCAAATGATGTAACAAAGGGATGGCGCTGGAGCCTTTTCTAGTGAGAGCCACAAACCTGAGCCAGATGTTGTCCAGTTTCTTATCACATCTCTTCTCTGGCTGCAGCCCAGGCCTCAGCTAGTAGGTGTACTGGTTGGAAGGTGCTCGATGTGCTTTGATGACTTTGAGGGGAGTGCAGAGTAAAATGTCGATGGAGCAGAAAGGTCGATGTGCTCATCAAGAAAGAGCCCGGGAATGGACCTCGTGCTCCTTTAGGGTTCCCGAATCGAACATGGACCTCAGGGCGCCCTTCGCGCACAGACTGCCTGTGACTCGTCTTCAGAAGCCGCATCCCCGACACCTGGGGATGGGGACAGAGGAGAAGGGTGGGGAGCAGCTCCGTGTCACAGCTGGTCCCTGGCAGGCGGCGAGCAAGGGCAGACCCTCGGCCGTCCCGCGGCGAAGAGCACTCCAGGAGGAGGGCTGAGCAAGGCCGGGGTTGGCAGAGGCAGCCATCGGTGGCAGCTCGTCTGAGAACGAGCTCCAGGATTTAAAAGAAGCAGCCTGGTTTCCATGCCAGAAGTCTTGTGAGGTTCAGGAAATAGCTCAGGGAAAGCCTTTTGGTGCTGCGGGGTAGCTCCGTCCGGAGACTCTCTTTGGAGTGAATACCATTCGTTAATCAGGAAGCCGTGTGAATGGGTGAATGCAGAGAGGTGATTGCAAACAGCATGAGAGGCTGAGAGGTTCCCTGGGCCCTGACCCCAGGGGGCCTGTGCTGCACAGATCATTGGTAAGAGGATGCTAGACAGGTGAGATGGGGCGGAGGGAGGATGAACATGGTGATGGTGATGATGAGCTTATGTGCTAGGCCAGCCTCTGAGTTAAGCCTATGTAACTTGTCTTATTTAATCCTCAAAACAGTCCTCGGAGGCATAGTGATGCGTAGTTTACAGGTGAAGAAACTGAGGCTCAGAAAGAGTAAAGCGCTTGCCCAAAGCCACAGAGCTCGTGGTGGGCAAGACTCTGGGTGGAGGCTGTGCTGCCCCGAGTGTCCTCTTGCCGGCCGCAGGATACTTCTTGCAGGAAGGCTGAAATGAGACAGGAAGCATCAAAGATTCTGGTCTCCAGTAGGTGCTGGGGCGGGGCTGGCTTCCTCTGTTTCCCTTCCTGGTGGGCAAGCCCCTGTGCCTACAGTTCTAGGCACTCGGGCAGAGGACTCGGCATGGGGCACTGTCCTCGCGGCTGCTTTCTCCCTTAACTGGCAGGTGACTCAGTGGTTATGCCGGAGAACACATCCTCGGTGACCACATCTGCTCTCTCCACGTCCCTGGGCTCCCTGGGCCTTGTCCCAGGGTGACTGACGGGTCATGGACAGGGGGACAGAAGCCGCATAGGAGCCGTTGTTACTCTTGGTAACTCTGTGACCAGGAACATGGCCAAGTCCTTGGCTCGAGTCTCATTTTGCTCTTGTTTTCCTCCTCACCCAAGGATATGTTTTTATTCATTTTAGGGAAAGAGAAGCATTAAGGTAAGAGAGAAACATGGATTGGTTGTCTCCTGTAGGGGCCCCCACTGGGGATCGAACCCGCAACCTTTTGGTTTACGGGACAATGCTGCAGCCAACTGAGCCTCAGCCAGGGCTCATTTCGTTCTTAATGTGCTTTCGGCTCACCTGAAATGGAGACAGCACAGGCCGCCTCAGGATTGCTCTGAGCTGTTGATTGTGTTAGTGATGACAATGATACAGATAACTAACATGTAATTTTCTAAATAATAGTGCCTTTATTAACTCAGTTAAATCTCCAAATACTCTGGGAGATAAATATCAGTTTGGGGCCCGACCTAAAGGAGCTTTATCAGGGGACTCAGGCAGTAAATGACAGAGATGGGATGTGGACCCAGGTCGTCCAATACCAGAGTCTGGCTCTCAGCCCCTGTGCTTAAGACTCATTCCTCCTCGGATGCTTTAATGGTGTTCGCAGATCTGTGGGGTAAAATCCATCTCGTTCCTGCTAGAACTGGATGCTCTACAAAATTGCTTTTTAGTTCCTTTGCATACTGTGTGCCTTTGATCACTTCCAGGCCTTATATGTGTCATTCCTCTGCCTACAGGAAGTCTTCCCAGATACCCCTTAGTTTGGATTAGGTATCTCCCTCCTTCATACCTATAGGCTCCTTGCCCCAGCATTTACCTTAGTGTGTGTGTGTGTGTGTGTGTGTGTGTGTGTGTGTGTAATTTTGTTAAACTTCATCCGAAGATATCTTTCCACTAATTTTTAGATATAGTGGAAGGGGAGGGAGGGGAAAACAGAGAGGGAACATTGATGTGAAAGAGACATCGATTGGTTGCCTCCTGCATGACCCTGACCGGGGCTGGGGATTGAACCTGCAACCCAGGTACGTATCCTTGACCGGGAATCGAACCCGAGACTCTTCGGTCCTCAGGCCAGTGCTCTTAACTGCTGAGCCAAACCAGCCAGGGCTACCTTCGTATATTTTTATCGCCTCTAATTCTTCTTCTGTCCCACTTACTTGTGGTAACCCTGTGTCCCCTTCACCTAATGCGTGGGCAGGGACTTGTAAAAGATTTAGTCCATTAGTTGACATGCTCTGTCTACGGGACTGTAATAATTTATACTGGCAAGAATTATGGCTGTGCAGGTTTTAAATATTTACTTATCGGGTATCCGTTCTGCACTTGCTGCTCTTGATGAGGCCTCTAGTGACTCATCTATTAGGCAGTATTCTCAGGATTAGACTGAATCTGTGGTTATCTGACTGTTTTGAAGAGAGTACCGCACAGCAAAGTAACTGAAAAACCCTTCCCCTCCATCCCCCAGGCAGACAAACAGAAAGCCTGTTCCTTCAGACACAAACATGTTGTCGGGAGTACCGACCTACAACCCTCGAGTTCTGCCAGGTTCACGTGTCTTTCCTTGAGAGTTCTTGGTATACTTTTCCCCTTTATTTTCTTCTCAGTTCTTAGATGTTGGTTCTGACATTTAGATTTATGATCTATTTCTAATTAACTTTCATGTATGGTATGAAGTTAGGATCAAGGTTCACCCCCTCCCCCAAAGGCTCTTCAGTTGTTCTAATTGTCCTTTGCCCCATGTCTTGATGCTTTTGTCGAAAAAACAGTGGACTACGTGGGTGTGGTTCTAGTTCTAGATTTTAGGGTGTTCCATTGACCTCCGTGTCTACACTCACCAATACGACACTGCCTGCCCACTTCAAATACAGGAAGTCTTGGAATCCGAGCATATAAATTAGGTAGTACACATTTTAGACACTCTCACAGAGAACTCATCAACTAAGCAAAGTGTAATTCGCTGCAGTATCACATTATAACAGGTTTCACGCTTTTAAGATGCTTGGTGAGTCTCCTGCCTTAGATGATCTACGATCTGAAATCAGGCTAATAGTAAGTGATGGGCAGGAGTCCTTGATCTCGTTAAGTCTACTCTCACAATTAAATATGGGAAGGAACAGCGCTCATTTCAATTTTATCTCCCACCCTACCTTTTGTAAAACCTGGTAGCACTAGCCTTATGCAAACCTGTACGACAAATGGTACCCATACTAGCAAGAGCTCCAGAACCCAAGGAATCGGTCCAGAAAGTTATCCCCTATTCGAGAGTGGACATTCACCTGACGTGATTAAAGGTTCGGACTATTTATGTAAGCATGCACGTGTTTTGTAAAGAGTATTTGTTGTACACAAATAATATTGGCTTTAAAAAGTTAATATCCAGAGTGGCTTCCATTTTGGAATGTATAATTTTTTTTTTTTGGTGTGGTCTTTGAAAAAGCACAATCCGTTCACCTTAGCTCTGTATGAGACTGTGGCCTGGGCTATAGGAACACAGCCAGAGCTCTGGGGCCTCTCAGGATGCTGACAGCAGAGGGGTCCTCGTGAACACGGTTCAGAGAGGCAAGGAGAGACCGGGGCGTGCGCACAGCTGCACTCGGAGAACTGAGATGAACTGCAGGTGTCCCCGTGTCCCCATCATGAAGCACGCCTGGCCCCTAGACACCTGGGGGCATGCTGGTAGGTGCAGTGAGCATGTTAGCTTGAACCAGGTGAAACTGCTGTCGGGCGGTCAGAGTCGGGTATCTGTTTCCTGTGGTGGCCCTGTACTGTAAACCCTCACCCAGAATCGGGTGGTGTGAAGCCGCTGGGAGTTTGTATGGAAAATGGCAGGTCTGGTGGCCCCCGGCGAGGTTGGCTTAGGGTTGGTTGGAGAAAGAAGCTGGCTTGTTGAGAGGACCCAGGAGATTTGCTTGGGGGAGCCTCCAGAGTGGGGTCTGGGTGACTGAGGCAGAAGCCAGAGCCTGTTGTCTGTGGACCCTTCATTCCCGCGAGCACACGAGGGCCTGTCCTCGGGCAGCGGAGTCTGTGGTGAGGTGAACCGTGCTGTGAGCACCGAGGTGCCGTAGTTTGGAAGATGGCTTTGCTGTTCCTCGGGCTGTCTTCTCCCTTGTTGGACTCAGGACAGATAGAGGTTCTGATCCTCTGAGCGGGACTGGAGAAGCAGGAGGAAATGCTGTTATTTGGGCACCTGCATTCAGCTGTGCCCAGGGTTCCTGAGACCTTGTCAGGGCCTGGCTGGAGGTAGACGCTTCTGTTTAGTAAATGCAGGAACGCGATGTTCCAAGCCCAGTCTCTGAAACGCACCTTTTTAAAACAAACCATCAATAATTTGGTTGTAAGCTATTGGTCTGACTGAATCTTTCTTGAGGTGTGGTATTTTTTCTATCTTTCTGCCTTGATCTCCGTGTGTGTGTGTGCGTGTGCGTGCGTGTGCGTGTGTGCATTGGCCTCTGCTTACTCTCTGTGCCTTTGACTTCTCTCTGCTTTGTGTGTGTGTGTGTGTGTGTGTGTGTGTGTGTGCGCGTGTGCATTGGCCTCTGCTTACTCTCTGTGCCTTTGACTTCTCTCTGCTTTGTGAGTGTGTGTGTGTGTGTGTGTGTGCGCGCGCGCGTGTGCATTGGCCTCTGCTTACTCTCTGTGCCTTTGACTTCTCTCTGCTTTTCTTCTCTCTCTCCCTCCACACTGTCTGACTCAGAAGGAAATTTTCACGGTGGGATTCACGTGTGGTGCCTTTTCCTTTTTGCTTTTCCAGTTCCTCCGGGAGTGATACAGAACGGAGCGCGGGTTCTGAGCCGAGGGCTGTTTCCTGGAGTCCGGCCATTGCCAATCACGCCCATCGGAATGACGGCCACCGGGAGGTAAGGGAGGCGCCTGCTGACGACTGGGAAGGGCACCCGGTGTCCCGAGGGGCCGCTTGCCGGGGTGGAGGGAACCAGACTCCAGGTGCTGAAGGCAATCGGCCTGGTTTGGGTGTTTAAAAATGAAGCCACAGTAACTCCCAGGGACCCAATCCAGTGCCAGCTTCTCCTTCTCAGGCTGTGATCATGCTGGTCTCCCTGTAGATGAGGGGCTGAGGACAGATCACATTATGTCGTGTTTTGTTTTTATGCTAAGAAAGCAGGGTACGGTGGGGGAAGGAAATTCTGACCAAGTTCATCAGGTGCTGGGCTGATGGGTCTGGTCTGGACACGGGCCTCTCTCTGCCCGGTGCCTGACTCGGGTGGATGCCTGACCTCTCTGGGCCTCGGTTCCCTCATCCACAAAGCTCCTCCCATCAGATGCAGACTCGCGTGAGAAGGGCTTAGGTGGTGGTCTGTAAGCACCGGGCGGCGCCCTTTCCCAGCTTCCAGGACTCGGGTCAGTCGCCGAACCAGATGAACGCCCCTGGGGCAGCTCTTTTCCCCTGCCAGCCCCAGGCGAGGGTGCGCTGTGGGCTCGGGACCTTCCGCGGGCCAGCGGGTGCTTGCTCCTGCCTGCCCTGCAGCTCCCCCGCCCCCACCCGCCCTCTGCAGAACCTTCCGGATCTCCATCACGGCACCTGGCACCCCCTGCCCCGTCTCCTGGAGCCAGATTGTTCCCCAAATACGTCCAGGATCTGCCCGTCTTACTCGAGCGTCTTCTTCCGTTGAGATTTCCCTCGGCCTCCTCACGCGGGGCAGCGCCCCCTTCAGGGCCCGTCCCCAACGTGGCTCCCTCACAGACCTTTTCTGAACAGCCTTGACCCAGCATCAGATGACTTTCTCTTTTCTTTGATCCCAGCCCAGGCTTGGGTCGAGTCCCTTTGATGAGTGACCCTGCATGGCAAACTGTCTCCATGTGCCCCGCTGTCCTGAGCGGTCTGCTTGCTGAGACGGGCTGGGCCTCCCTCATTTGGCTGATGGGTCACACTGAGCTGTTTCCGTCACAGCATCAGCTCCTTGCTTCCTTCCTGCACCGGTGGCTTGCGTTCTCACCTGAAGGCCATTTTGTTTTCAGTGTTTCGTGTCCCAAAGGACACTGGCCCAGAAAGTCCCTTAGCTGGGGCCCTTAGGAGATGCAAGGCCCAGCTCTCTCCCGTGAACCAGCCACGTGGAGCTTCTCCACGCTCTCGTGCCTCAGGTTTCCAGCAAACCAGCCGACCTTTGCCAGGATGGAAGGCGCTGGATCGTCAGGGCGGACACTGGTGTCTGGAACCGCACAGGGAGGGAGCTGGGTAGGAATCGGATGAGTCGTAGAACTGTGAAATGCCTCATCCTTTCTGCTAACCCAGCACGATGGCACTTTCTAAAAATACATGGCAAGGGTCTTTTTCTCCAGCACTTGCCCTGCCCTTAGATCCCGAGTTCTTGAGCTCATAAATGGTAAGCCTCTTTCACAAAGCCGAAGCATCGCTGCCTTCTTCTCCCATTGTGAGAGACGTGCTGTGATTTCCATTCCTTCTTCAAATCTGGGCTGCCTCACCTCTCGGCGTACCTGTTTGGTTGAGAAGAGTGTGAGAGCGTGGACAGTTTTCCCGTGGGGCAAAAATCTGTTTCCGCCTGCAGAGTCTAAGCCTAGACTCCCAGTGTGTCACCCAGAGCACGTCTCGGGGCCTCCCAGTGTAGCCGTCCACGCAGGTCCCCCGTGCACTGGCACGGAAGCACCAAGCGGGGAGGTGGGGAGTCCTGGGACCGGTTGGCGTCAGCAGGAGCTACCTTCTCATTTTAATGATTACCCTCGTGACATATATTATTGCAAATTTTACTGATCAATGCCCTCTTGAAGCAGTATTTAAAATACTGGTTCCTATTCTTCCTGGTTAGAAGATAACACAGTACCACAGTGAAAGAGTGAAGTCGTGTTTCTGGTTAAAAACACGTTGCCACTCATCCAGGCCAGTGAGCACTTCACTTTGTGTGTCAGAGACGGCACAGCAGGTGACAGGTCCTGAGACAGACGGGCTTTCCTGGACAGAACCGGTAACCAGGCACAGAGTTGACCAACCCCAAGGGTGAAAAGACAGCTCAAGGTATCGTGGAGGGAGTGTTTGCAGAGGGCAGCCGCCTCCCCTGAGCCAGGGAACCAGGACGTGGTTGGGATGATGCCCTCCCTGAGCTGGAACTCAGACTGAGGGGCACCACTCAGCCGGGCTGGAGGGTCTGAGCTCAGAGGGACACCTGGAAGGACCCCAGGGCTCCTGCTGATGCCGGCGCCTCTCGAGGAACGTGGAGAAGTCGGCTGTCCAGTGCTGGAGAACCGGAGTGGACGCGGCAGCTGCTACAGGAATGGATTGCCACTGCGGGGAGGAGGGGGCCTTGCTGGGTGGGGAGGGACAGGAAACACACAGGAAGGAGCCAGTCCCTTCGTCCCCTTTCCCGGTCACTCTCTGGCGCCCCCTGTTGTCCGAGCTTATGTGGACCAGGTGGCAGCAGACGTGGGTGGCCCTGCCCAGCCCCAGTTCCTTCGTAGGACACACTATGGAAGGGCGGCTTTGGGGCTGAGTGACAATAGCGGTGCAACTTGCTCAAAGCCTGCCCACTACCAAGGCACGCGTTGTCTAAGCAGGGCCTGTGATCATAGGAGTTTGGAGAAGAATCATTTCCATCAAATATCCAACCACAGTTGACAGAAACTAGAACAGTCACCACTGGCATGGAGATACCAGTTAAAGAAAACCACTGTGCATTTCCAGTACACCATCCAAATTCTGCGCCTCCCACCCCAGCTTTAAGAGAAATTGGTCAGAGATGCATTGCGAGCTCTGTAAGGTCAAGGACCTTTGCTATTAATACCTTTGCCCTCTTTATGTCCCCAATGCCTGTCAAATAGTAGGCAATGAGATGCTTTTAGAACAAAATGAACATATACATGGCTACATAGATATTTGAAGAATCTCCATCTATGTAAAACTCATTAAGAAGTGTTTGGGGCCCTGGCCAGTTTGGTTCAGCGGTTAGAGCGTCGACCTGTAGTCCAGAGAGACCCGGGTTCGGTTCCTGCTAAGGACACGTACCTCGGGTGCAGTTTGTCCCCAGCCCTGGTTGGTCGTGCGGGTGGCAGTCACTCGATGTGTCCCTTTCATGTCGATGTTTTTCTCTCTCTCTCTCTCTCTTCCTCTTTCTCCCTCCCACTCTATCTGAACAAAAAAATGGAAAAAAATGCCAATGGGTGAGGACAAAAAAAAAGAAGTGTTTGGGGGAGCCCTGGCTGGTGTGGCTCAGTTGATTGGGCGTCATCCCATGCACCAGGAGGTTGCCAGTTCGATTCCTGGTCAAGGGCACATCGTGCTCCAGTTGTGGGCTCGATCCCCAGTAGGGGGTGTGCAGGAGGCAGCTGATTGATATACTCTCACATAGACGTTTCTCTCTCTCCCTTTCCCTTCTTCTCTCTGGAAAACAATCAATAAGCTACTCTTTTTTTTTTTTTTAAAAGAAATGTTTGGGGAGAAAATCTTGTTTGGCTCTTTCACATTCATTGTAATTTAAGTTTCTTTTCCGTTTGGCCAGGTGTCAGTAGAACCAGATTCAGCTGAGGTTAGAAGGAAAACAGTCTAACAGAGAATACAGCAGCAGCAGATGTCTTCCTTCAGGCCACGTGGTGGTGACCAAGGGTGCCTGGGGTGTGTACATGTTTACGTGGGTTGTGGGTCATGGGTCACTGTCCCTGTCAGTTCAGCTGGGACTAAGGGAGGGCCAGAGAGTCATTAGCACCCACTAAAGACCGATTTTGTACTCTGCTTCGTGTGACAGGTCTTCTGTGTAAGACTAAGCGACTTCTCCTTAAGTGAAAATATTTGTCTTTCAGGGATTTTTTTTTCCCCCTCCACTCAGTGGCAAAGGCTATGTTTGTTTGTCTTAACTCTGAAACCATTATTGACATAGATGAAGTGTTACTTTTATTAGCTGATCATTACACAGCTTGTATTTGCTGGGTTCCTTTGCATATAATTATGATGTGAAATCTCCTTGTAAGAGTATCTGTCAATAGTGTAATTGACTTTACAGTGTTGACTTTTTACTCAATAACCTTGGAGATTGGCCCATCCTTACACGTTGAAAACCTGCTTATTTTTAAATCTGCCTGGGCGTAGGGTCCTCAAGACACATTATTCTCAAAACAACTGCTCACACGTCTTGAAGTTTTATGCCTGTGTCTTCTGGTGCTTTCCCAGTGAAATCGTACAGAGAATGATTGAATGGACCGGACAGCTGCGGCCCCAGAACAACTGTCCCTGACGCTCTCGGAAACGGGAGCCCCAGGTTTCTTACATTCACAGCATTATAGGCTGCCTCCCAGGTGGGGCCCTGGATCGGGTCCGCCTTGCTTTCAACTATTGGGGTTCTTTTTGACCCCAAGTAACCTCTCAGGTGGCAGAGAAGAATGAACTCTCCAGGACCTGCCAGAGGAATCAGAGAGAACTGACGGGTCTGAGGTTCGTTACAGGACCGCAGAGCCCAGAAATTGCACCCACGAGCTGGAGCACCAGATTTCCTGGGTTCGTAGCCCACGGTGTTGTGACCTTAGGCAAGTGTACCTGGGAAAATCAGCACCTGCCTCATAGGCTGTTAGGGTTGACAGTGAGGTGCCTGGAACATAGTATGTATTATGCAGGTGTTTGAGAACTAGGGTGGAAAAACAACCCGATTCAGAAATGGGCAAAGAACTTGAGTAGACATTTCTCCAGAGAAAATATGCAGATGTCCAGTAAATTAGTACATGAAAAGATGCTTAACATTTCTAACCATTAGGGAAATTCAAACTAAAACTACGGTGAGATACTACCGCACACCCATTAGAATGGGTACTATTAAAATAATTAAATAGTCCGGCTGGTGTGACTCAGTGGATTGAGTGCCATCCCATGGACTTAGAGGTCTCGGTTCGATACCCTGTCAGGACACATGCCTGGGTTGTGGGCTCGATCCCCAGTAGGGGGTGCACAGGAGGCAGCCAGTCGATGTTTCTCACATCGATGTTTCTCTCACTCTCCCTTCTGTCTCTAAAAAAATATATTAAAAAAAAAAAAAGCATTGGTGGGGATGTGGAAGAGTCGGAACCCTTGTGCGCTGTTGGTAGGTGGTAAAACCGTGCAGCCGCTGTGGAGAATGGTGTGGACTTCCTCAGAAAACAGAATTACCACCTGATCCAGCAATACCACCTCCGAGTATGCGCCCAAAGTAATTGAGAGTGGGGTCTCAAGGACATGTTCATAGTAACATTATTATTATTTTTAGTTTTTTAATTACTAGCGTTATTTTATTCTAGTCTTTTATTTTTTTATCCTCACCTGAGCATTTTTTTTTTCTTTTTCTTTTTGCATTTATCTTCAGATAGAGGGGGAGGGAGGGAGAGAGGAAGAGAGACATCGATGTGAGAGAGACACATTTGAGTGGCTGCCACCCACGTGACCCCAACTGCAGCCGGGGCCAGGGACAAACTGCAACCGAGGTACGTGCCCTTAGCAGGAACCGAACTCGGGACTTTTGATCCATGGGCCGATGCTTTAGCCACTGAGCCAAACCGGCCAGGGCCATAGCAGCATTATCAATAACAATAGCTAAAATGTGTAAGTGACCCAAGTGGCCATCAACAGATGAATGAATAAGCAAAACGTGCTGTGCACACTCACGGGATATTACTCAGCCTTCAAAAGGAAGGAAATTGAACCTGTGCTACCGAATGGATGTACCCTGAGGATGCGTGGAGTGAAATAAGCCAGTCACAACAAGACAAATAGTGGTGAGCAGTCGGAATCCTAGAGACAGAAAGTATAGCGGTGGTTTCCAGGGACAGAGGCCAGGGAAATGGGGAGTGTGTTTTAATGGGCACAGAGCTGTAGTTTTACCAAGTGAGGAGTTGTGGAGATGAGTGGTAATGGTAGTGTCATGACTGTATTAACGTTGGAAAAGAAAGTAAAATTAATAACATGGGGAGTTTCGTGGGTTTATCCAGTCCGCCCTCCATAGACCTTCCCAGGTTGCCTCTCTGAGTGCCCCAAACCCCAGGCGAAGGCTTAGATTAAGCTCCTTGTGCTACTTTCAGGACAGCGCACATTTGGGGCAAAAGCATTGGTTTTGAGGAGTGATGGCAGTAGTCAGGTCTACAAATCTAAACCGCGGCATGTTATAAAGTATAAGAAGTTCTGTGTAATCACCATCTGAGGCTGCTTCGTTTTATTTGACTCTCTTAGGGCCTCACGTGAAAACTTCCATTGGCATGGAACATGGAGCGAGTCAGGAATCAATGGTCCTATTATAATACAAAACATTAATATTTAAGGTCCTGTCAAAACAGAGTCATCGGGAAAACCCATCTCTCAGCCTAAGATCTGCTCCTGGGCAACCCTCTTTGTGTTTTCCCTTGAGAAGAGGTGGGTAAAGTTCAGACAGCCAGCAACCTTCGGCATTCAGATTGGATGTGGTCTGGTTATCCAACTGGGGAAATCGACCACTGGTCCCTTTTTGTGTTGTATTTTGTTTTCTTTTTAAAGACCAAGCTCTCAGCTTTTATCTTCTGAAATCAAGGTCTTGGAAGGCACCTCTGAAACTCAGTGTTAGATTATGCTGAGCTTGTGCTGGGAGGAAGAGGAGGAAGTCCTGAAGGGGTAAAATAAAGGCGACGGGGAAAGGAATAATACCAGGAGGACACAGGCGTGCTGGAGTTCGTCCTGGGCCCCGCGTCTGCTTCTTGTCTTTGCCTTCGGCTCTTCTGGTCCAGAAACCTAAACAGTGACCAGTGAGCTTGCCGTGCGAAATCTGATCCTCTGGAGCTGCTTCTCGTATTTTAAATCAACGGCTCTGGGGAAAGCCCTTGAGAGCCCTGGTGGCTTTCCTGTTGTATCTGGAAACCCTCGCACCTCCTGGTGATTCCAGGCTGTGCCAAGTGCCAGACGGTGCAGGAGAGTCGTAGGGGCCTTTCTGTGTGTGTGCTGTGATCTGATGCAGAGAGGGCGTCACGCTTATCTCAGCAGTTTAGGGGGACGGTATGCAGCTCATGAGAGAACATTGTGCCCCCAACCCCACCCTGGAAATGCCCAATGAGACAGAACTGGGATTGTTGAGCCGGTGGGTTTCTCAGGAAGGGCTGACCAGCTGGAGCAGGCATCGTAGGCCCCTGGACCGGCTCTGATTATACTGTTCATGTGATTCTAAGACACTCATGAATCCAACACCCTACTGCAGGATGAAAGCATTATTAATGCCTTGGTCGTCCCTGGAAGGTAACCGCAATTCCAAATTTGTATACAGGGTGGGGCAAAAGTTGGTTTACAGCTGTTAGTACATGAAACACGAGAGGCTGTTCTATTATTATTTATTAATTATTGTGTTATTTTCCGTAAGAACAACTGTAAACCTGCTTTTGCCCCACCCTGTATACCATGTCCGTGCTTTTCAGCGTGTTTTTGATAGTCGTAAACTTTAGTTTTGAGTTTTATGTGACTGGAACGATATGCTATATATCTTTTCCAAGTTATTGTTTGTTTGTTTTACTAATCATTAAGTTTGTTCTGCTGCATGTAGCTGTCATTGAGTCATTTGCACAGCTGTATACTGTTCCGTTCTGCAGTATATCACAGTGTCTTGAAAAGATATTTGAATCATTGACAGTCCTTTGCAACTACAGACAGTGCTGCTGTGGGGGTTCTTTTCCATGTCGCAGTTCATGTAAGGTGCACGTGGAGGTGTGGCGTTGTTGGCTGGTACAGTGTGTCCTGACGTGTTAGTGTCCAATCACACTTCCTAATTTCAGCCAATTTAGTGAATATGTAATGGTATATTCGTGTGATTTAATTCCCATTTCCCTTGTTACTACAGATGTTGCAGTTTTCCATATACTTCATTGGCTTTTTGAATGTGCTCTTTGATGGTGGCCTGTTCATCATTTTGCTAACTTTTCTTTTTTTAAATAATTTTTCTTTATTGATTCTAGAGAGAGAGGAAGGGGGAGAGAGAGAGGAATTGATGAGAGAGCGATTGGCCGCCTCCTCCATGCTTCCCACTCGGGATTGGGCCCACAACCTGGGCATGTGCCCTGACCCAGAATCGAACCCGTGACCTCCTGGTACATGGGTCAACACTCACACACTGAGTCACACCGGCCGGGCCATTTTGCTCACTTTTCTGTTGGGTTATTTCTCTTTTTTCTCATCATTCTAGTTCTTTGTATATTTTGAATATTAATCCTTAATTGGCTGTATGTGTTGCAGATAACTTTTCTAGGTGTGTGGATGGTTATCTCACTGTGTAATAGTATCTTTTGATGAACAGAAACTTTATTTTCATGATTATTAACCATTTTTTATGAAATCTGGTGTCTTAAAAAAATCTGTACTCTGAGATCATGTAGACTTCTATAGTATTTTTCTAAAAGACTTTAAGTTTTTCCTTTCACATTTAAGTCTATAATTCACTTGGAGTTTGTTAGCTAATTAATTTTATGTTGATTTTTTTCTCCAGCATTTTTGCAAAATAAACTACCTTAGTAATTCTAATAGTTTCTTTCTTCTGTAAAAAAATGGTGGATTTTTTTCTTTCCAATTCTTACCTTTTATTTTTCCTGTCCTGTTGCACAGTTCAGGATCTCTGAGTAAAGTAATGATTATAGACATCTTTATGTTGCTTCTTCTGTTATTTTATTTTTTTATTTAATTTTTTAAATCCTCACCTGAGAACACTTTTTGCTTTCATAGAGCAAGAGGGAGGAAGAGAGGGAGAGAGGGAGGAAGAGAGAGAGAGAGAGAGAAACATCGATGTGAAAGAGACACATCAAGTGGTTGCCACCCACACAACCCCAACTGGGGCCGGGGACAAACTGCAACTGAGGTACATGCCCTTAGCGGGAACTGAACCCAGGTCTCTTCAGACCGCAAGCCGATGCTCCAACCGCTGAGCCAAACCGGCCAGGTCTTTTGCTTATTATTTTAAAAGGAGCTGTGTTACTGGTTCACAGCTATAGAATGTTTGCTACAGGTCTTTCAGAGAATACACTTTATCATAGCAAAAACTCTTTTCCTAGTTTGCTGTGATATTTTATTATGAATGGTTGTTGACTTTTATTTTTTTAAAAATTTACCTCACTTAGGATAACTATAGAAGTTTTCTTTCAGTGTTTTACTGTGGTGCATTGCATTGTAAATTCCCCAATTTTGAATAAACCTGCATTTTTTAATATACGTGCTTATCATACATTATATTTTTACGTATTGCCAGAGTTGGTAATATTTTATGTATGAATTTTATATTTTTGTTTATGCCCCATGTTTCCCCAGTGCTACTTTTATGTAGTTTTAGTGTCAAAATTACATTATTGTCATAAAATAAGTTGAGGAGTATTCACTCTTGGATTCTTTGGAAGATTTTATGTAAGATTAGAGTTATCTGTTAATGTTTGGTGGAACTTGCTTGCAAAATGGTCTGGGGCCAATGTTTTCTTTGTGTGATGATTGCTAACGATTGAGTCGACATATTAATGATTACAATACATGGCTTTTTTTTTTTTCTTTTTTTTTTCAAATCTTTATTGTTGGATGTAAAATGTATTACAGATGTTCCACATTTTTCCCCCATTGACACCCTCCTCCCCACTCCCACCCCCCTCCCACCTTTTCCCACACTATTGTCTGTGTCCATTGGTTATGCATATAAGTTCTTTGGTTTATTTCTTCCTACGCCCCCAACCCCTTTCCCTTTGAGGTTTGTCAGTCTAGCAATGAATTTGTGCTCCTTAATCCCTTCACCTTTTTCACCCATTTCCCCAATCCCCCTCCCAACTGGCAACCAACAAAATGTTCTCTGTATCTATGAGAATGTTTCTGTTCTTCCTGTTCATTTTGTTTGTGGATTCCATTGTTGATAGATATGTATTCATTGCCATTTTGTTTGTTCATACATTTTATCTTTTTCTTCAAAAAGACCCTTCATCATTTCATATAATAACGGTTTGGTAGTGATGAACTCCTTTAACATTTTCTTGTCTGGGAAAGTTTTTATATGTCCATCGATTCTAAATGACAGCTTTGCAGGATAGAATAATTTTGGTTGTAGGTTCTTGGTTTTCATCACTCTGAATATTTCTTGCCACTCCCTTCTGGCCTGCAAAGTTTCTTTTGAGAAATCAGCTGACAGCCTTATGGCAACTCCCTTGTAGGTAACTAGCTGCCTTTCTCTTGCTGCTTTTAAGATTCTCTCTTTGTCTTGAATCTTTTGCATTTTGATGATGATGTGTCTTGGTGTGGGCCTCTTGGGGTTCATCTTGTTTGGGACTCTCTGTGCTTCCTGGACTTGTATGTCTGTTTCCTTCACCAAGTTAGGAAAGTTTTCTGCCATTATTGTTTCAAACAGGTTTTCGATTTCTTGTTCTCTCTCTTCTCCTTCTGGCACCCCCAAGATGCGAATGTTGGCACGCTTGAAGTTGTCCCAGAGGCTCCTTACACTATCCTCATTTTTTTTGGATTCTCTTTTCTTTTTGCTGTTCTGATTGGGGATTTTTTGCTTCCTTATACAGTATTCCAAATCGATGATTTGCTCCTTGGATTTACATACTCTATTATTGAAGCTGTGTAAATTATTCTTTATTTCAGTTAATGCCTCCTTCAATTCTAACTGTGTATCCATGATTTCTGACTGGTCCTTTTTTATGCTCTTGAGGCCCTCCCTAAGTTCACTGAGGTTCTCACTAAGTTCATTGAGCATCCTTATAAGCAGTACTTTGAACTCAGCATCTGTTAGGTTGCTTATCTCCCTTTCGCTTAGTTCTTTTATTGGGGTTTTGTTCTGTTCTTTCATTTGGGACCTGTTTCTCTGTCTCCTCATTTTGGCTGCCTCCCTGTGTTTGTTTCTGTGTATTACTTAATGAGAGGTATGGGGCTCACTGAGACTAGATGCTGCTCGTTTGAAAGAATTTAGGAAAAACCTGAAGCAGGATCCAAGACCGGCCAATCCTATGGTTAAGCAACTGGCAACAGCTTGGGTGGGCCTGAAAGTTGGGCGGGGTGGGCGGGGTCTCAGGGAGTCAGCAGGGCGGGGCTACCAGTGTGAGCCAGGTTGCAGGAGTCCCAGATATGGCGGCTGTCTGCCGCCCCAGGGAAGGGCTCACCAAAGGAACAAAGGCCTCTGACAGCACGTTTGTCCCTGAGAAAGCCCCCTCTCCAGCCCTCGCTCCAGTGCCAAACAGCTCAGTTCTTCCCTGTATGTCTCTGGGGCCCCTCGAGCTGCCTCCCCTCCGAGCTTAGAGGGAGAGAGTCCGATAAGTCCGAGCGCGGGCCCTTTAAGGAGCTGCCTGGGGCTCCAGCTGCCTCAGCCTCCCTGAGCCTCGGTTCCCGCTGGTTTTTCCAGCCAGAAGTTATGGGGATTCTCTTCCTGGCACTGGAACCCTGAGCGGGGCGCCTGGTGTGGGACGGGGACCCCTCAGTCCTCAGGGAGGATCTTCCCAGCTGCGGGAGCCTCCTGATTTTTATCCGCCACACGTGGGTGTGGGACCAGCCCGTCCCCTCCGCCCCTCCTACCAGTCTCGATGTGGCTGCTCCTTTAATTTCGTAGTTGTAGGACTTCCATTCAGCTTGATTTCAGGCGGTTTTGAATGATGGTTGTTCTGTACTTTAGTTGTAACTTTGATGTGGTTGTGGGAGGACGGGTACCGCGTTTACCTACGCCGCCATTATGACCGGAAGTCTCCATGGCTTATTTTTTTATTTTTTAATTCCTTTTGTTAACTGTAGGATTTCCATTTCACCTAAGTGTTCAAATATATTCCCATGAAGTTATGTATAATGTTACCTGTCATCTTTTTAAATGTCTTTTGTGGTTACATCTCTTGTATTTATTTTATTATCTTTCTTTTTACTTAATCTTGCCATAGTTTTGTTTGTTTTTCTCAAAGACTCACCTTTTGGATTTTATTAATTACCTGTTCACTGCTTCATTCATTTCTGCCATTTTCTTTATATTTTTCCTTATTTCTCTGGATTTATTTATTTGGGGGGGGGTTGGATACTTTGATTTTAAACCTTTATTTTTATAAACCTTTATTTTATAAAACTTTGAGGTTATAATTTACTTCAAACTAATACTGTTTAGTTGTATCGCATTAGTTTTGATACCTTTAATTTTTATTATTGTTAACAGCTCAAAGTATTTTCTAATTTCCATCTTGCTTTCTTTGACCCATAGGTATTTTTTAGAAGTGTGTTTTTAAATTTTCAAACCTAGGAGGAGGTGATTGTTTCTTGTTTTTTTGTTTCTAGTTACCTCTTCAACATTGATCACTAACTACAATGTACTGTTGTCAGGGAATTGATCTGTAAGATACCGCTGCTTTGACATTTTTGGAGACTTGCTACATGGTCTAGTGTAGGTCAGTTCTTGTAAGTGTTCTGGGTGCTTCAAAATAATATGCCTTATCCATTATTAGTACATGCTCCATGTACGTTCATTAGATCAAATCTTCTATAATATATATATTCTGTAGAATCTATATACTAATTGGATGTGTGTGTGAGAGAGGGAGAGGTGGGGGGAGAGCTAATCAGTTGAGTACAGAGAATGATGTATTAAAATCTCCCATTACAGTGTGGATGTGACTGTTTCTCCTTGTAACTCTTTCCATTTGGGATGCGTATATTTTCAAGCTACCTTATTGGAGGTTTTCATGTTTAGAACTCTTTGATCTTCCTGGTAAATTGAACCTTTATGAATGTTTAATGACTCTCTTTATATATAGTAATGATTTTTTTTTTTTTTGCCTTAGAAACCTGTTATGTGGTTTTAATACAGCTACATCAGCATGGCATGATGCCGTGTTTTCCATACTTTTCCTTTAACCTTTCTTTGTATGTTTTAGGTTTGTCTCTTATAGACAGAGTATGACTTCTTTTGGATTTGTGTTAATGATCTTTACCTTTTAACAAAGATTTGTTTTAGTCCCCTTTTAATGACTTATTTGGATTTATTTCTGCCATCTTGTTCTGTATTTCTGTTTGTCCCCTTCTTTCCGGGTTCTTTTTCCTCTCTAGCGTTACTTGAAATTGATCAAGATTCTCTCACGACTCATTCCCTTTTGCTTTTCTTCTTTTTCCCTTTTGTAATGGTTCAGAAGTTGTAGATTTGGTTTCTCTTCTCTGAGTGTTGATCCTGGAACTTGAACGTGCATATTTTTCCATGTTTAAAGCTAATCGACCTCTTTAACCCCCTGATCAATACAACAAGGCCCTCGGAATTGCTTAACTTCTGTCCTCTACCTCCCAGGCATGACTGCGTTTCCAGTACTTGGGTTCGATTTCGGCTTCTTTTCGTTTCTACGTCACTGGGACGTTATTTTCATGGCGTTATTATAGTTCCGTCAGTACTTGATTACGTTTTCCTCGCTTATCATTTCTTCTTGCATCTCATTCCTCCTTTTTTGGATCATTTTCCTTTTCCCTAAAGTATATTCTTAAATTTTTTCCTATAGTGAGTATCTTTATTCAGTTAAAACCCTGAATTTTTTCTCTGAAAATATATTTATTCTGCCCTTGTTCTTAAAAGGGAGTGTTATTGGATATACATCCTAGGTTGACAGTTATTTTTTTTCTCTCTGCACTTTGAGAATGTTGTTCTACTTATATCTGTTTCACTGCTTTATCTTAAGGGGCACCTCATTAGGTGGGGTGTGTGTTTTGTTTCTGTGACTTTACAATCTCTGTCTCTTACTTTAATGCTGTAGTTGGGCTATGATGTGTCTAGACATGGACTTTTTTTTTTTATTATTCTCCCTAGGGCTTGTTGACTTTCTGAATCTGAGGACTGATACCTTCATGAAAACTAGAAAATTCTCTGCCATTTTTCATTCGGGTATTGGATCTTCTCCGTTTTCCCTTTTCACTCTGGAACTCGAAGTAGAGTTATGGCTTCTTACTATAGTCCACATTGCCAATCTTCCTTTCATATTTTTCATCCCCTTGTCTCTCTCTGCTGCATTTTATATCGTATCTTCAGATCCATCGTTCAATTCACCGATTTTTCTCTTCCAGCTCCAATTGATTTCTTTAATTTCAGGGATTATATTTTTCATCTTTAGAAATTCTACTTGATGCTTTCCGAAATCTGTCTGCTTAATTTTAATAATCTCCTCTTCCTTTCTAGTGTGATTCAGTTCCTTCTTTTATTTCATTGCACATACTTTGCATCCTGCCCCTGGTTGTTTCGGTATTGGTGGGGTCACAGTTCAGAATCTGTAGTTCTGTTGTTTTCTGTTGTCTCTTGCTTATGATGGCTTCTTTATTTTGTGTTTAATGAGTTTGGGATTATGAACCTATCGTTTCTTACAATCTTCTCTGTGGGAATTCTTTGTGGCCTGGGTTTAAAGTTAGGTTCTTCCAGAAAGAGTTTGTGTTTTTTCCTAGTAGGCACCGTTGGGCACTTTAAAATTTCACTTGCAGTCTTTGGACCACATAGTAGAATTCTGACTTCATACCCACCAGACTTCAGGCTGTGGTTAAACATTGTTGGAAAAGGCTTCTCTTGTGTCCAGCCCTGACTGAGCTGAGGTTACGGCTGACTGTATCCGCACTGCCTGCCTGTGCGGGCAGTGCCTTTTCCCTGGGACCCCATCGGGGTGCCACCATTCCAGTGCCCTAGCTTGTTACCTGGCATTCTTATATTTATATGGTCCTCCTGGCTGGTTTGCTGGCACGTTTGATGATTTTAGATGATGGGCGTCTTTTACAATATTTGTTTGAACTTAATCTGTGGAAACCCTGGTGACCTACATTCAGAGTCCTTTCTTCAAGAGAAGATTTGCTTTTAAAACCAGCAGGGCACCCGGGGACTACTTCAGCCCCCTTTGGGGGACCATGGCAACAACCGTGGAGCTGCCAAAACCAGTCTCCCAGTCACCATGAGTTTCGGCGCGTCCCACCCCAGGGTAAGCATCTGCTCCAAGGAAACCCTGGCTTTCCTGCTTGCGTGCTGCTCGCATTTCGGAGGAGGTCCCCTTTTGTCATGCGCCTTGTTGTTTGTGTGCGTGAACTTTTGGCACGTGAGTCTGTGTGGGTCTCTGAGATTACCCTCATTCCAGTGAACCCAGCAAAGACTGGAACGCATGTCGCTGTGTGACGGTCGGAAGCATGCCTTCCACTGTCTTCTCTGCCACCGGCTGGAAGTGGATGCCTCGGCCATCGCCACCCTTCCACATGTCCCTCCTCTGGTTGGTTTCGGACAGAGGGGCTGCCCCAGCTCTAGGAGTGCATCGACGGTCCCGTGGACTCCACCTGCCTCTTTCCGTATGTGGCCAAAGGTCAGCATTCTCGGGTGACTCCTAGGGAGGACAGTGTCCCCCTAAGTGATTGCCTCTAGGTGTAAAGCCATCGGTTCCGGAGAGAACCCCGGTGCACGGGTGGGGGGTGGAGCCGGCGTGTGCCGACTGGCCAGGTGGAGTGAGGGGCACTGGCAGAGGAGACAGCAGGTCGGCCCTTCTCCTCGGGAGCTGTGCCTAACTCGGCAGGTGCAGCGCAGGTCCTTCTCAGCCCGAACTGCTGTGATCTCTCACCTTGTGTCCCGTCTGTTTGACGAGAGAATGAATCCCAGGTGTTCCTTTGAGATGGATAAAACGTGGTGGTGTTGAGGCCCGGTAAAAGCAGGTGGCTTTAGTTTATGATGACATGATCATTTTGAGTGTTATTACAGGCCGATTCCGGCAGGCATTTCATGTGTATCGTGTGTGCATTTTGATGAAGGCTTTTGGCAGAGGTGGTTGGAAATGCACCTGCCAACGTGTTCGGGGCGGCTGGTTTCTTCTTCCAGACACGTGGCCCCCTGTAATGACAACCCCTTTCCGACCACGCCAGGCAGCTGGCCTACACCAACATGAACAAGGGTGCGTCCTGACTAAAAACTGACGGGGCTTGTCACCTCCTGCGGAGTTTGCGTGTCATTATGGACCATGGGCCCATACTAAAATCCCAGGGAAAGTTCATTTTTATCTAGTGAGAAAGACGGATGTTTATCTTTTAATTTGAACTCCCTGAAGTGATGTCTGTGTGCCTGTTTCATGCAGAAATACTGCTAGTGGGGGTGTTGGTTTTCCATCTTCATCAGAGTAAACTTTCTTCTCCCAGGGACACATGGCAGATTCCTGCTTGAATCATCTGTGGGAACTAGCTGGGCTACCTTGGGCAAGTCACCGGGCTCCCCAAGCTCCTGTTTGATCCAAGGTGGGGGGTACGGAGTTGCTGTCGGCACGTGGCGTGCATCTGGGTGGTATCAGAGACCCTGCGTGGTGTGGCATTGATTCGCGGGCCACAGACATCATTTTCCTGTCTGTGCTCCTTTGATTCCTGTCATCTCCTTAAGAAAGGCGTCTCAGTTTGGTTCCAGCCTGCCTTTATTTAGTACCGGTTATCTCCTTTAAGAAAGAGGTTCTCTGCCCAGAACCGGTCCTCTCTTAATAGTGTGGTGCTAATGTGTGATATCATAGCTCTCATTCTACTGCATTTCTCCCACTCCCACCACAAACTTTCCATTTAAAAATGTTTTTAACCCGGCCGGTGTGGCTCCGTGGTTGAGCATCGACCCCATGCACCAAGAGGTCGCTGGTTCGATTCCCAGTCAGGGCACATGCCCAAGTTGTGGGCCCGATCCCCAGTGGGGGGCATGCAGGAGGTGGCCAATCCACGTTCTCTCTCATCGATGTTTCTATCTCTCTCTCTTCCTCTCCTTTCCTCTCTCTCTAAAATCAATAAAGAAAAGATTTTTTTTTTATAATGTTTTTAACCCTGTGGAAAGAGGACAAAGCACAAGAAACACCATATGCCTTTCACCGGGAGTCTCTGAGAATTAGGGTTTTACAGCACTGGCCTTATTTCTTACTCTTTTTTATTTATTTTTTTATCCTCACCCAAGGACATTTCTCCATTTTTTGTTCAGATAGAGGGGCAGGGAGAGACAGGAAGAGAGAGAGAGAGAAACATCGACATGAAAGGGACACATCGAGTGGCTGCCACCCGCACGACCAACCAGGGCCAGTGACAAACTGCAACCGCGGTACATGCCCTTAGGCAGAAACCAAACCCGGGTCTCTCTGGACCGCAGGCCGACACTCTTAACTGCTGAGCCAAACCAGCCAGGGCCTTATTTCTTACTCTTATGCACTCATTTCTCTCCCTGTGTGTTCAGGGAGGTATTACATTCTGCTTAACTAAGATAGGCAAGTGAGTCATAGGCCCCGTGTTATTAGAAAAGTAAGGATTCAGAACTGAATTGATTTTTCTGAAAGCCTGACGCAGCCCGTGGACTCGTCCCGTTGCCCGGGTTCTCTGCGCCTGTTCCGTGCCAGTGCCGTTGACTCGTTACTGGATGTGTTTTGATTTAACAGTCGTTACTCCGACAGCAAAGACCGGGGGAGCCTTCATACGAGACTTTTGTTTCCATTTGCCGTGATGACTTTGGGTAGCTACCTGTACCATCAGTTACATTAGCCAAGTTTTGCATTTGGTAACACCTCAAAGGAATCTTTTCCTCGCCACTTTTATGTCCCCCGAGAGCCCCGAAACAGGAAGCGTGTAGGAAACCGACACCGCGGAAGCCGTGCCCCAAAGCTCGGGCCGTGTTCACAGGCAAGCCCCTGAAGAATTGCTGTCTCCGGGCCCCTTTGCTCATACTTCATGCTGCATTCCCGTCCGGCTCCTGAGCCAGAACAAAGAAAGCGGCATTACTCTGAGCACGTGGCAGCTTCGAGCAATGCGACAGGAGGAGACCGAGCCAGAGCCCCCGGCACCCTCCAAGAGCTGTGCTCTGTGCTCGGGGCTTCTCACTGGATCACACGCCCTGTGAGGTCACTGATAGGCTAATGTCCGTCTTGCAAGCCAGGCTCTTGCTATAAGGACTGCTGGGGAGATGGCATGGGCCTGGGATCACAGAGTACAGGACGATCTGGGGTCCTTCTGGAAGCTGCCAGGACTTCATTGTGCAAATGCACATGTTGTAATTGGTAGGGGTGATCATGGTGGTCTTGAGGCATCTAGCAAAGGTTGAATTTTAGTACTTACTGGCCCTCCTGTATTTTGCTGGTGCATGTCATCACCAGCTTCAAGTTAGCAGGGCACTGAAAGGAAGGAGACCCCTTGCCCTCGCTCCCTGCTGCAGCATTTACAACAGGGACTCTGCTCCCCGTTCACCTGCTCTCAGGCTGCAACCAGGGTCTTGTGAGCCTGGAGCCCCACAGGGGTGGCAGGAGGGAGAGGGGAAGGGCTCACAGCTGGATCTCACTGATGGGCCTGACCCGCTCACCTTTCCACCAGCCATATCCTTGGGAAGTGTCTGATCAGGCATGTTGTTGGAGATCCACAGTCTTCTTCCCAAACGTCCTGCTCTCTGCCAACAATTCCATCTGCTCCTGCACTTTCCTCTGCTGTGTGTCCACTCTGGGCCCTGGCATACGGAGCTGGTGCTCTGGTGGGAAGCACTGACATGGAGCAAGTCGTCATGTGGAGAAGGCAGGGTTGTGCAGGGAGGAAAGTGTGCCTGTGTCGCCCAGATCACCTAGAAATGTGTCGTTGGGTGGATGAGCTTGCAAGACACGGGGCCGGCGTGAGGCAGTCTTGCATCTCCTCCCTGCCCCAAGCCTGCAGCCCTCAAGGCCAATTTCAGAAGCCATGTCTCCCATAGACCTTTCTCTGGCGCCCCCCAGCTATTCGTAACCCTTCCCTCCCGCGAGGATTCACCTCTCTGGTCGCAGACCCTTCTGAACACCTGCTGTGTGCCAGGCACCATCAGAATTACAGCAGCCATCCAGACAGAATTGGCGCCCACCCCAAGGAGTGTGCAGCCTAGCCAGGGCTCATGGCAGGCGCCGGGCCAGACACCTGCAGGCATTCTCTCACGCCCTTGACCCAGTGGCCCTGTGAAGTGGGCGCAATTACCGTTCCCACTTTCCCCACGAGGAAGCACAGCGGAGGTCATCAGTCCATGGCTGGACATAAAGAGACGATAGAATAATCAGAGGTGTGACGAGTGCTCTCGGGCCTGCTGGGAATGTATGGCGGGACCGCGGCGGAGGAGCGGGAGCTGGCCCGATGGAGAAGCTGGGAGCCCGAGCTTGAGGTCCAGACTGGTTCCATCCTTGTTCCGCTACGTACTAGCTGCGTGGCTTTCAGTAAAGCACTGAACTTGCTCCAGGTCGTTCCTCTGGCATCTGTGCCGTAAGGGTGCTCACTCTGCGTGTAGAGTTCAGCGCAGTCACCTGTGCAGACGTGGCCCGGCACCTGGCAGGTGTTCCCTCTTCTGTGATCCAACCATGACCTGCTTCCCTGACTGTCAGCACCTGCGTGACAGTGCCTGTATCTGATCCCACCTCGGGTGCCTTCCCAGGACCCTCCCCGAGGCCCTGCATTCACATGGGGTATTCAGTGGATGTCTGTGGGGGGAGTGGGGGAGGGGGGAAACCTGCGTGAAAGCTGTCCCCACGTGGCAGGTGCGTCTCTCCCCTCACCACTGGATGCAGTCTTTCGACAAAAGGCTCCTGATGTACAGCTTTAGGAGAGAGCGGGTTTCTCTCTGAAGTGCCCCGCCGCCGGCGCCTCGGGTCCGCTCCTCGGTGTTGGCGGGTACGTGGACCCCAGCACAGCTTGATTTTTGTGGTTTAAGAAAAGAGACCGCGTCTCCACCGCTGTCACTTCAAAGGAGTGTTGTGACATCTCAGCCACACGCGTTGAATGAAAATGCTGTGGATGGGAGATGCGCGGGGAAGACATGGGGTGTCGGGATTTAGGACCCTGTCTTCAAAGCAGAGCCACCTGCTGCCCCGCAGTTGGCAAATTGGCAGCTTGCACGTCAGGGGCCTGATGTGTGGACGCAGGGGGGCTGCGGGGTCTCGTCACGGGGTTTAATCCGTGTCTCTCTGTCTCCCGCAGGAACGGCCTCAGCGGCTGCAGGACGCGGACTGAGAGCGAGCCCTCGTGCGGCTCCCCGGTGGTCAGCGGGGACCCCAAGGAGGATCACAACTACAGCAGTGCCAAGTCCTCCAACGCCAGGAGCACCTCGCCTGCCAGCGACTCGGTCTCCTCCTCCTCGGCCGACGACCACTACGAGTTTGCCACCAAGGGGAGCCAGGAGGGCAGCGAGGGCAGCTTCCAGAGCCACGAGAGCCACAGCGAGACGGAGGAGGACGACAGGAAACACAGCCCAAAGGAGGCCAAGGAGGCCCTGGGGGACAGCGGCTACGTGTCCCAGCACAAGAAGCGCCAGCACTTCGCCAAGGCGAGGAAGGTGCCCAGCGACACGCTGCCCCTCAAAAAGAGACGCACGGAAAAGCCCCCCGAGAGCGACGACGAGGAGATGAAAGAGGCCGCGGGGTCGCTCCTGCACTTGGCAGGGATTCGGTCCTGTTTGAATAACATCACCAATCGGACGGCAAAGGGGCAGAAAGAGCAAAAGGAAACCACGAAAAATTAAAAACAAGTCACTGATTTGTTTTGAACTTACGGCCATTTGGTTTCAGCATGTCAGGAGATTTCTAATGATTTGTGGCAATATCAGCAATTTCTTTTTTTTCTTTTTTTCCTTTGGTTTGGTTTTCTTTCTTTTCTTTTCTTTTCTTTTTTAATTTGCCCCCCTCCTTTGTTTTGGACCCTTGAGAATTTTATTTTTAAAGGAGATTGAAGCCATAGAACTCATTGACATTCAGCCGTTTTACAAAAGCTTCTCATTATCTGAAGACAAAACCGAAAAAGCCAAAATTACCATTGCTTCCTCCAGCTTGTCAGAGGCATGTGGCGGATCCGCAGGGATGGCGACGAGAATGCCACGGAATACCCATACTTGGCACCTAGAGGCACACGTGCGAGGTCGTCACCTGTCAGGCCTGCCCTTAGGTGTAAAAGGTTAGGATGTCCACCCAGTTGGGGTCACTGGGTGAAAGTGCATGAGGCCACTGGGGAGAAGGAAGAGCCCCCAGCTCCCCAGGAGCAGACCCAAGCTTGTGGCACCAGGCAGCGTATTATGCCAGGAAAACCCTTGGCATTGCCACTCAGCATGCGGGGGTGGGGGGCAGGGAAACCAGTCCTCTGTGCTGCTTCGTTGTGAAGCTTTCCCAGTCATCTTTCAAGGGGGACACTGGACGTTCGTGGACACTGGGTGTCAATGACTAAGGAAAGGAAATGGGGTCGATTTTTAGTGATGTTCCTAATCCTTGAATTCTGTTCTATATTAAATTAAGAGAATGTTCCACAAGCCATAAGCCTGAAGGTTGGCCCCGCGCGTGCACACACACACACACACACACACACACACACACCCACACACCCCAGAGTGAGAAAACAGGCCATGTGTGCTCAGCCGCCCAAGTGAAAAGCAAATCCAAGACATTACAATAGCTGTCAAGGAAGGAAATAATGGTACAAATCTTTTTCTGTCTGTCAAAACTATTTGATCTAAGTGAAAACAAACAAGCAAAAAGCTACGGAACCTGCCATTAGTATTGTGGTATATTTTTAAAAGATGAAAGGCACATTGATGGACAAAAACAAAAAAGGAGAACGTGGCAAAAAACAAACAAACTCCTATACTGCCCTCAAAATGGAGTTTGCAAATATTGTCAGTCAGGATTCATCTTTGCAAAAATCAGTGATTTCCACATTCAGCCAGTGTAGCCAGCAGAAATTTCTGATCCAGAGTGCATGGATTCCTTCTAAAAGAAAAAAAGAAAAAAGAAAAAAAAAAATCACAAAAACACAAACTTTTTTTTTATTCAAAAATAAAGTTCTTGTAAGGTAAATGTATTTAGCATGAAGCATGAATTATTTTCATATAAATATAGAACATAGAGAAAAGGCTATGCCTCTAATTTTTAAGCCCTTAGGCTTAGAAGTTCTTTGGGTTTTCTTCTTTTTTTGTTTTTTGTGTTGCTTTTTTTTTTTTTTTTCCTTTCGTTTTGTTTTTTTCCCAATTATTTTGTTTTGGTTTTTTTGAAGCAGGTGTTTAAGGTTTAACCTTCTTCAGGGACAAATTCTGACTGTTGGGGAACTAACTCTGCAATATAAAAATATCTTCATGTTCCGGTAGGGCTGCCTTGTCTGCACTGCAGCCCCAACCCCTCTGATTCTCTGTTGAAAAGTGTGTCCTTTCTCTCTGTCTGGACATGTTTATCATGACGCAATAATTCGAGGGCAAACTTAGTAGTGAGTGTGTATGATAGAATCAAGAGAATTACGGGACGCTGAGAAAACCATCACCGCAATTGGGTCCTAGGAAAAAGGCAGTGAATAATTATGCAAATTCCGCCAGGAGAAGGGAAACACGCTAATGGGCCTTATTGGATGAGGGTGTGAGTTAGGGTACATGCGAAGGAGGAAGTGACACGGGTGTCGGAAGGACCCGCCCCATAGTTTTCCCTTGACGCCACCTCGCAGTGGGAAGGAGGGGCCGGCCATCTCTACCACCTCCGCACTCGAACCAGCCTGGCATTAAGCCCACCTAGATTGTGAGAGCCGAAGTTAGACCACAGGACGATGTCACGCAGCCCAGGAACTCCTGTTATCTTTGCCTAAAAGAAGTTAATGTGGGGGAGATCCAGAGAGAAATTAGAAGAATGGGGTCTTCCACCCCAATGGAGGGAAGTTGTAAAACACAAACACCCACTACCGTGGCTCAGGATACGGTGGTGAGGGACAGGGACGGAAGTGGTGTGATGTCCTTTTCTAAAACGGGCCGTGTGGAGCCCACCCGCCAGCACCAGGCGCTGTCAGAACCTCCAGCAGCAGGACAGTGGGATTCACTGGTGCGTGCCTCTGCTCATCTTCCTCTGGGTTGCTGATGAGAGACCCTGAGACACATCTACACCTACACAACTGGTCGACTTCGTGACCTGAACCTGAACTCTTCCAGCATATTCCTTCAGGGTGTAGACGGGAACAAGGGTGTAGTGTTGAAGTCCTTTGTTCCCTCCATCTCACCAAACGTTGACACCCCAAAAGCCATCCACAGCTCTGGAACCTGAGGGACACTTTGATTTGTGTTGTCACCTGATCCGGCCCAGGAGACCCCCCACTTCCCAAGATAAAATTGAGACTTCCCTTCCGAAAGGCAGAGTAAAAGTTCAGGGCTGTTTCTGGCAGGGGCTTCTTCCAGCGAAAACCCCGCGGTGGGCTGTCTCCCCTCATTTCATTTTTCTAAAGGAGCCAAGACCTCTTTTAGAAAAGAATAAAATGCAATGTGTGTGATTTACTTTTTTGATCTCTTTGAGACATAGATAAATATCTTATAAAAGTGTGTTCTTAACTCCAGAACCACTCTTTTTGCATAAATACCTCATCGGGCAGCTTTCTAAGTGTTATTTTCCTGAGCTCCCTCCGCCCCTTCGCCGGGGGCGCGGGGGAGACGCAACAGGGGAAACTTTAGTGAGGGTACTTTTTTCTATTTTTCTTCTGTTTTTGGAGGCATACACATTATGCATAACCAAAACAATGGCTCAATTGTGTTTAACTTTGTATCTTGATTGTTGAGAAAAACAAAACTATCGATGTGTATGTGGCCGTGTGTAGTGAATTCATTGCCGAATGGGGTTGTCCACGTCCTCGCGCCAAGGGGCAGGAGGCACCCTCTCGCCCCCTCCAAGAGCAGTAGAGAATTTAAGCACAAGCCTATTTGTGAAAGAATATTTTGCTCAAGTATAATTCACTTTAGTCTTGGAATTCCTTCCCAAATGTCAGGTGTTCTTTTAGCTTCCAAACTAGCATATGTACTCATTAGTCCGACAGGTCGCCTGAGCACCATTCAGGGGGTGTGGTGGTTTTGCTTTCATTTCTCCTGCGGGAGAAGTGGCGTTTCGTGTGTCATTCCAGTATCTCACGTACTCACATGGGGCGGGGGGAGGGGGACTCGGGGAACTATAGCAATATTTAAAGATGCTTTGGAAAACAGCCGTGAACACTTCACCATGACATCTGCAATCACTTGCTGTTGGCCCTTGGACACATTTAAGAGGAAGAGATTGTAGCTCTTTTTTCTTAAATGACACACACATAGACAGTTATTTTTATGCTACTACAATTGTCTTTTATCTTTATCTAGTACTACGTGGGAAGGGTTTGTCTGCATCGTAGATTTTTCCCAGCCTTATACTATACCATAAGCTCCTACTTCCCCCACCCCAATCAGTATACTTTCAAGAGTTCTTTGATAAAGCTGTCTGTCTGAAACAAAACGAACCAAACCCACAGTTAGAGGGTGGTTGGAGACAACGGTGGCCAAGACAGCCGTGGCGGGTTTCAGTCTTGGGTGGGGCCGAGTTTTCCAGAAGGACTGTGTTGGAGGCCTTTCCCAAGAACTGATCTTCGTGGTAGAGGCATTCAGCGTGAGCACGGCCGTTACTACCAGGGGGCATCTGCAAGAGGCCATTTCTCGGAATGGTCCTGCCTGAGGGACAGCGTCAGGCTGTGGGCTCTAGAGTGAATGCCGCCCGGATGGCTTTGGTGCCCAGCTCACTCCTGGGACACCAGGACTGCTCAGTGCCAAGTGCTGCACCCCACACCGCGCGTGTGTGCCCTTGGCCTCGCAGAAGGGCTCCTGGAGAAGGGGTCGGAGTTCTGTACAAGTGACCTAACGGGAGGGTTTTCCATATGGGACTGGATTCCGTTCAGTGTGACTTCTCTTTCCCTTTAAACTTGATTCGGGTTGGGAGTCCTTTCTTTCTGGTGGATCACAGCTGCCCAGATGTTGCAATTTATGTTTCTGTCGAGGAGTATTTTTTTTCTTTAACCTTCAGGATTTTTGCCACCAAAAGAACACATTTGAACTCTGTGTCCCCTCCTGATTGTGACTTAACCAGTGTTGACAGTTAAATCCTTAGTGTCATAGGTCCCGGCCCTCCAATACTATATCAAACACTGTTATGCACATAATGCAGCACTGTGATCTAATTTAAATAATACTTTTTTATTATTTATACTACTATATATAATATACATCAACACTTTTGCTATATAACCTAAGTGGATAACCCTCTCTTAGTTACCTGCCAAACTCGGGACTTTGGTTTATATTGCAGTTAACACAGTTACAAAGTTGTAATGGTGTCTTTTCTTCTTCTTCTTCTTCTTCGTAACGGGATGTGTAAATCAGTGTATACATTGTGTGGTGTTCCTGTTTCTGGAGTCTCATGAGGATTTACACATGGCATTCAGTGTTCTGTATAGACCCGCCCACCTTTGTGAATTCATCCTTTAACCCTCTCCCTTTGAGAGGGCGCCCGTGCTGGGGTTAACTCCTTGTTTTCTCTCTCCTACCGGTCATTCTTGAATTAAGCACAGACTCATCAGCTCGGTTGCTTTATCATGAAAATTGCGCGTGACCTTGCCATTCTTCCACAGTTCCGCCAACAACTGCTAGCTTCGCCGACCAAAAATTAAGGGAGGAAAATACTATTTTTAAAACCATCCATCTTTTAACAGCTGAAACCGATGTGTCTATGGTGCTGCATCCTGTTGTCTGTCGTGCTCTTGAAATCGGACCTAGGTGAAAGCTCACTTCTGATTTAACTGTGATGTGCTCACAAGTACCCTTCCTGTTCGTTTTGTTAGCGTCGAAATCAAGACTATTTATTGGGAATATACGCAACAGTGTTTTTCACTGTGTCTCGTTTGCGAAAGTGGAGAACAACCTTCTCTGCTTTTGCAAATAATTAATATTCCATATTGGATTCTTGGAGACTTCGATATGGTGAGCCTATCAAACCTAGAAATTGTATCTCATCCTTTCATTACTGTGGCCTGAGTTCCCCAATCCCGCCCACCACCCCTTTTTTAGAGAAATTTAGCACCATTTCAGTTCTTTACACATCCAGCTTTTCCTGAGTTTGTACGTTGAGGCCATCCAAGCTCATAGCCGACTCGGCAACCAGTTTCACGCCGTCATTCACACTCACTACTTACACTGCCATGGTGAAAACGGAGGAAAATCCGTGTGTCTGGGAAGCAGTCTACACTTGTACATTTTTGTTTTTTTATACTCTTGATTCTGTAACACTTCTGAGTTTTGTTTTTGTTTTGCAGAAAAATAACAGTGATAAAGCAATCAGAAGACCCAGAGGGTTACTGTCAGTGCTTAGGGTCGCCCGTTTGACCTTTGCTGGCCAACAGACCCACATGGCCAAATTAATTTACTAGAGTAATAACCTTTCAGAAGCCAATTTTTCTTTTCTGTATTTTCTGTATGAAACTGCCAATATCATGACTAGAAAGGGAGAACCGTAAAGGAGAAGGAGAGTGACGTTCAGTTGCGTTCACGTCGCGGAGCAGTGTGGAGGCAGGCACAGTCACCGAACTTGAGGGACCTGATGGTGTTGCTTTGGAGGTATCCATACTTGCGTTTCGCATTCTTCATATGTAATCATATTGCCAAAGACAAACTATTTCATCATTTATTGTAAATAACACTTTTCCCCAGACCTACCATAAAGTTTCTGTGATGTATTGTCTTCCAGTTGCAATAAAAATTACTGAGTTGCATCAATTGAAGAGAAATGCCACGTGGTTTGTGTGCGCTGCGTCTCCATTTGCAAATACTGAGCAGGAAGTGCGTTTCTGGCTCTTACCCCCACTGGGGGGCGCTGTGGTTTTTTTCAGTCCGGTTTTCTGTCTCGGCTGCACTAGTGCCCATCCTCACGCATGCTTTCCTTTCGGTGGGGAATTACACACCTTTCTGCAAATACACCAGTGTGCAGCCCGAGGCCGGCCTCCCCAGTGGATCCCAGGAGTTCCGGCGCTGGTCCCGAGTTGCTGGGCCTGCAGCTGGCCTTCCCCCACGGGCCTGGGAGCTTGTGGGTAAGACAAAGTGTGCCTTTCTTTTTTTTCTTTTTTCTTCAGTCCTCACCCGAGAATGTTTCTACTGATTTCAGAGAGAGAGAGAGAGAGAGAGAAATATCTATCGGCTGCCTTTCACTAATGCCCCAACCAGAAATCGAACCCTCAACCTAGATATGTGTCCTGACTGGAAGTCAGACCCGCGACCTGCACGGTAGGACACTCCAACCAACTGAGCCAGCCGGCCAGGGCCCGATCTGCCTTTCATTTGGAAGTTGTCCAAAGGTAAATTAAACTAAAATTACTTTAGGACTGGAGCCCTCCAGCCTGTCCCAGGGCCTGAGGGTTTCTTGTCAAGACTTTCCTAACCCTTGGATGTACGTCTTCCAGGACTCAATTCATTACCACAAATACCCTCCCCGCCCAACACACATACACCACGAGCCAGCAAGGAGCTGATGGGAGAGAGGAGTGGCTGGGACAAAAACTAGGTCACAGCACTGTCACCACGCTGGAGGAGTGGGGAGATGATGTTCTCCAAGAGCTTTGCTGGTTCCTTGTGTGGTGGTTTTGCATGTGAGTGTGCTCAGTAGATCTGCAGTAACCCTGGTAGAGCTGGCCTCAGCCACTGCCTGTCTGCTGGGCCCCCACTCACTGGTGTTACCCAGCATGCCAGGCTGAGCCTCCTGTGGTCAGGGTGTCACCTGGGACCCTGTGTCTGCCAGCAATCCCGCCATCCCCATTTCCACTGTTGGAATCACCTTCAAAATGCTGGTGTGTCCTCCTAGATAAATCTGTAATATTTGAGAACAGTTGACTGGGAGGAAGAACAGAAAGTCATTTGGGTCAGATCTGATGGATCAGGTCGTTGGCCACATTCAGTAATGCTTAAGGCCAAATATACGGCGTGGCTGCCATTCAACAGCCCGTATCCAACGATTTCTGTAAGTGGTTTTCAAAGTGGCTAGACAGCAGGCACCAGTTAGAGTATCACAGTATCACTCGGGCAAAATGATAACACTCCCAAATTCTGACCTGAATTCTTGGGTACATTGGCCACCCCCCAGGAAGGGACAGAATCTGGCACTGGCTTGTTACCTGCAGCGAAGGCCCTAATGGAGGGGCTTCCGGGCTACAATATGGTTTAAGTTGGAAAGGAGACAAGTGAAAAAGATAGAATTGAAATAACACTACATGACAACAGACGAAACTGCCACCAAAGTCAAATTCCTCATATTAAGTATTGCACGTGAATTTCATTAATGATTCGTATGCTACCCTCTTGAGGCAGTTTTTTAAGTCGAGAAGCATTCATTTAGCGTAACTCCCTCCTAGTGACTGCTGGGTGATGGTGACACGTGGAGCCAGTCTTCAAGGAACTCCGAAGCTAATGGAAGACGAGCCCTGCATTGTCCTGGGAGGCACGTGTTCAGGTGCTAAATGGCAGCCCAGAAGGGGGTGGAGCCAGTCTCGGAGCAGGACTTCCCCAGGGTTAGGCAGTAGCAATCTTGTGAAAATAAATTCAGAGTGTTGCCAGGTGACTGGAAAGGACAGCACTCGATGTGTCCCGAGCTGTTTGCCTACGTGTGCTCAGTTACTGGGATTCACGGGCCTCCCGACCTGGGTTCTCTGCTCCATCCAAATGGTACTGCAGCGTCTCCTCCCTCAGTCCACACGCCGATTCTTTCCTGACAAGAAAACAAAGCAATGACCAGTGTCTTCATTTTACAAACAACAGTTTGGTATAAATGCAAAGAAGGGGGGAAATCAAAGGTACTAATGAGCTTGCGCGCCTAAGCTGCCAGGGCGTCATGTCTGCGTTTGCGATCCTGCGTGTGCATTTCGGTGGGGACCGGGGTCTACGCCCTGTGTCTCCTCTGAGCCGAAGTCCAGCGTCTGGGCTCTGCCTTGAAGATACAATTATTTGCTGGAGAGATGCCTCATTTGCATATTAAATCATCTGCATGCTGTCTAATTTTTAGGTAATCTAGATGTAGGCTATCCTTGTATTTTTTAATTTTTCCTGGATGATTGAAAATGGGTTATTTTAGGAAGGAGCAGACAGCGCTGTCTTCAAAGTTGTATGAATCCTCAGGGCCGTGAGCCCCCCGCCCCCACCCAGGTACCTCGGGTGTGGAGGCGGTGCGGTAGGATGGGTGGAGGAGAGGGTGCCGCTGCCTCGGAGCGGTTTCTCCTCTTGACTGCTCTGCCTGATGAAAGAACAGTGTCCATTCTTCTAGGAAGTTCTGAACCAGTGACAGCAATTTCTGAGGGCGTCTGTGTGAGGCTTTTGTCTGCGAGCTGAAAGCTCCGGTCTCACCCCGCTTCTCAGACACCCTGGGAATTAAGCGGTCACGTAGGTACAAACACTCGTGTGTTTGACCATTTTTTCCCATTGGGATACAAAGCTAGGAGGGCGGGGATTGGGTAAGGACCAGTTTAAAAAAAAAAAAAAAGCTCAAGTCTAAATGAATAAATCTGTGTATTTAATGTTCACCTCTTGCCCTGGCCAGCATTGCTCAGTGGTTAGAGCATCAGCCTGAGCAAGGGGGTCTCAGGTTCGATTCTTGGTAAAGGGCACATACCTGGGTTGCAGGTTTGATCCTCGGCCTCGGTCAGGGCCCGTGCAGGAGGCAACCAGTCGATGTGTCTCTCTCACATTGATGCTTCTTCCCTCCCCCCACTCTCTTTCCTCCTCACCACTCCCTTCCACTCTCTAAAAATCAATGGGAAAAAATACCCTCAGGTGAGGATTAACAAAAAAAGTTAATTAAATGTTCACTTCTTCCCTTTGTTTTGTGTGAACAAATAACTTCCTAGAACAGTGCCTTTACATAATGGCCCTAGCTAGCAGTAGTATCTTGATTTGAGATCATTGCTGGGCGTTTGGGGATAAAGTACCCTAAAGACTTGGGAACTGATTTATGTTACTCCATCACAAAGTGTTTATGGAGCACATGGCTAAATCTGCTTCAAACTACAGCCATTTAGCCCTGGCCAGTTTTGCTCAGCGGTTAGAGTGTTGGCCCGCGGACCATTGAGTTGCAGGTTCAATTTCACTCAAGGGCACGTACCTCGGTTTCGGCTCGTCCCGGCCCTGGTTGGGTCATGCAGGAGGCAACCAGTCGACGTGTCTCTCTCACATTGATGTTTCTCTTTCTCCCTCTCTCTTCCTCCCTCCCTCCCACTTTATCTGATGATAAATGGAAAAGTATCCTCCGGTGATGATTCAAACAAACAAACAAACAAAAAAACCCAGCCATTTATTTAAGAGGGATCAAGGAATTTTGATCCTCTTTTATCTGTTACTGGTTTCAAAACTGATTTCTAAGCATCTCTCACCTGGAAGAAGTTCAGTGTGAAGGGGGAATCTGAAAACAAGACAGTGGCTGATCCCTAATCTCTCTGGGATACAGTTTCCTTATTAAATGGGTCATTCTATTCACATCCTACAACTGGAAGGGACATTTGAGAGCACGGAATCCAAACTCCCTATTTGACAGGCCAGGCAGCGGAGGCCCAGACAAGTTAAGGGATTTTCCCAGGACGATCCAGCTAGCTAGTGGCCAGAGCTGGACATCAAAAAGGAAAATTTCCATCTTTTGTCACATCCATCCATTTGTATGTAATTTTAATCATCACATCTGTGGAATTTTGTAGTTGGCATGCACACTTAACCCAATGTCCTGTGCATTTTGTGTGCATAGCTACAGTGCAAACGACTACCTTGTAAAATGATACATAACATTCAATTGAGGGGTGGCTGTCCTCTTCATGGTTACCTCACTTTCCATCGTTGAAAGTGCTTCCAGTTTCTCTATGCTATAAGTAATACCGCAGTGAGCATCAGGCATGAGACCATTTGCATTTTTTCAACTTGTCTCTTGGTTCAATAGCCTATTAGACTGCTGGAACGGAAGTATTATCAACGTTCCAGCTCTTTACATTCAGACCTTCCAAAAGGCATCAGCGCCAAGGGCAATGCATGAAAACCTCAATTTCATGGCACCCTCACCAGTACTGGAATCTATTCTTCTCTTTAATTTTTGCTAGCAGACAAAAATAGTGCTTTATTGCTGTTTGAATTTTTATTTAATGACCAGCAAAGTTACATGATTTTCCATTTGTTTACTAGCCATTTATTTTTCCCTTTTCTGAGTCATCTGTAACTGACTCTCCAAGAGTTCAAAAGAGAAGGAAATGAGATTTGTAGTCTCCTTTCTACCAGGTTCTGGATGAGCCATTAAATGGTACCAGGGTGACCAAACACATCACCTGACCTCAGATGGTCCTTTCATATTCAAAACCTCTAATTGTCCTTATACTGAGACAAAATCCCAATTTCTAAAACTTTTACCTGCAGGTTCTTGGACTGTCCTGAAAAGCCACAAAAATGCAAATCCTTTTTGCACGTGGCAACCACTTATATGTTTGAAAACAAGAATAATTTCCTCCCTAAGTCTTTTCCGGAATACACATTCCACGCTCTAAGGACATGGTCCTCTTCTGGGCATGTTCCAGTTTGTGCTCAGAGCCGAGAATTGGAAACAGGTACCGTTTGATTATGAGAAACTATTACTTTCTCCTTTCTAGATCCTCTATTTCTATTAATGAAACCAAAGACTAAATTCATTGTTTTAGAAGTCTGATCACACCACTGACTCACATTGCACTTGCTGCTCACTAAAATGACTAAGTCGCAGCTGTTGCTGTACTTCTCCAGATACTCGTTTTGGATCAAAGTGCAGGATTTTATATTTGTCTCTTTTAAAGACACCGCCTTCGATGTGGCCCGTTGTTCAAGGCCAGCAGAGATTAGCAGTGGGAGAGGTTGTGAAGGTCCTGATTTTGTCACCCGAAACACTTACTGTGTCACTGGATCACAAATTTGAGAATGTCTTTCGTATATCGATCAAGACAAAGCTGGAGTCAGGCAGCATGGTTCTGGGGGCCCCCTTGTAGGTCAACTCCATTTCACTCAGCACCCTCTGAGGGTAATCCAGCTTGTTACACCTGCCCCTGGCTCTCTGAAGACACAGCCTGCATTTCTCCACCCAATCAAACGCTTCCCAAATACATCCTTCATCTCCAGGTATAAGTTCATAGCCCTCCTTTATAAAAACGGAAATAAAGTCATACCCAATGCTAATACAAATTATGCGAATTTCAAATAAGGCCATGGAAAGGAATAAAGTTTCACTTAATGTACAAAACTTAAAATCATGTAAATCCTACTTTTTTCCTGTGGGGGAATTAGTCTTGATTTATGCATATATGAAATGATACGAGGTCTTCAGAAACATCTCTCTCATCTAAAAAGCAACCACAATTTATTCAACCATTCCATTCATTCATTCACTTTATCTAGTTTCTTTTATATTGAATTATTGGGGTGACTTTGGTTAATAAAATTGAATAGGTTTCAGGTGTACTCACTATATCCTGGTGAGCCCACGCCAGCTTCCTTGCCAGGCGCTCACCAACCATTCTTGTAGTAATCGTCCCCGCCGGGATTCTGCCCGGGGCAGCACTGAGTCTCACTCTACAGTCTGCAGACACTGTGTTCTGTTTGCAATGAGGAAGTTTCCTTGCTCCGTGTGTGTGCCTATTTAGAGGACTTCCAGAGCTAGCATGCAGTTAGCCTCTAAATATAGTCAAATTATTTAAAATAATGGGATTCCACCCTGGCGGGTTTGGCTCAGAAGTTAGAGCATCAGCCTGCAGACCAGAGAGTCCCGGGTTCGGTTCCCGCTAAGGACGCGTACCTCAGTTGCAGTTTGTCCCCGGCCCTGGTTGGGTCATGTGAGTGGCAACAAGTCAGTGTGTCTCTCTCACGTTGATGTTTCTCTCTCTCTCTTCCCACCTCTCTCCCTCCCACTCTGTCTGAAGATAAATGCAAAAATGTCCTCGGGTGAGGATAAAAAATAATAATAAAAAATTTAAAATACTGGGATTCTTTGAAAAATCAAACAAACCCTCAGAAGTTGAGCTTGGTTACTTATGTTTAAATACTTGACACCTTCTCCAGCATGACATGTGTATTTAAGCATCCGGAACTTCAATCGTGTGAAAGGTCATACGAACACACGAAAGGACAGAGAAGAAATTAAAGAAGAAATCAATTTCAAAAGTTTACAAATAGATTCTCTCCTTCATACTCCTCCTGGTCAACCCGCACTGGTTTGGGAGCAGCTGCTACCTGCCAAATCTAGGTGCTGGGGGTGGAGATGGGAAATCTGGCTCCCACCTTCGGGTGTGGTCACCTCCTGAGTCCGGCTGTGGTGATTGCTGGGTCATTGGTATAAATGGCAGCTGACAAATGTCTCAGCCATGGTGGTCTTTTCTAGACAAAAATACTGGTTGCAAAGTTCTCCCTCCCCCTCGAACCTCCTCTCCTCACCTGTCAGCAGGTGAGAGAGAGATAAGGACCAGTTGCCATCTGCAGACATGCCTGCCCTCCCACAGGAGAAGGATTTCTTACTGAACTGATCCTTGTTTCTCTCTCTTCCGCACAATGCTTGAAGTTTTCTACTTATATACGAGCCTTTATTCTTCACCCCACCCCCACCCCAGCTTTCTCTCCCCTCCTAGACTAAACCCAAATCACTTCTCTCTGGATTCTCTGTTCTGTTCACATCACGACACTCCCTCCAGGCACTCGGGGGTCAGCCCACAGGTCAGTTCCCGCCTCCGTTCCGGTAAATGATGTTTTGGGGACACAGCCATACTCCCTCCTTTACGATGTAGTCAAGGACTGCTTCTGAACCATGGCAGCAACGTCAAGTATTTGCAGCAGAGACCCTATGACTTGCAAAGTCTAAAATATTGACGATCTGGTTTTTCCCAGAAAACGTTTGCTGACCCCTGCACTACCCTAAAGTCATCCGCTGCTCCGTGGACCCCTCACCTCTCAGGTGTCTCCGAGTTCCACCCCTGCTGCAGTGTAGCCTCTGCTCAGACCTTTGTCCCTGCCCTCGGATCTGTGCAGTTAGAGACTTGTACAAGTGCTTCCCCTCCCCCACTTGGACCACAGTCGAGTTCACCCAGGGAGATGAGACCCACCCAGGGAACCGCCTACTCAGGTGGTGGAGCCAGGAAGCCAAGCACAGGTGACAGGAGGCTGCCCAGAGATGAGCGAGAGCAGGAAGCGGCACCAGGGAGCAGGGTTGTTAGCAAGTGCGGCGCACAGGCATCTCCAGCGGGAACTGGAGCCAGGGAAGCATCGAAGCCGGGGACACACACTGCCTGGGACAGAGAAGGTGGGAGGGAAATGCCCTTTCCTCCCTCCGCTTCCAGCCATCCGTCATGGCTTCCACTGGACAAACCCAGCGGGAAGCCAGCTGACATAAGAGAAGGAAAGGCGGTGTCCGGGGTCACGCTCAGTGCATGCGAAGCTGAGCTGGGGACAACGAATGAACAGGAGACAGTAGGCCCTGGGCCAGCACACTGGTCCTGCCCTTCTCTTGTCTGTCCCCTCCGCTGTTGTAGGGTGACCATTTCAATCATTCATCTGACACTTCACCCTGCCTAAAACCCTCCCACGCACCCTGCGCTCTGGCTGAGGTCCCTTCCGCACCCTGGCCCCTCCCAGCCCCTGCCTGATGTCCTGCTCCCTCCCCTGCCCACCCTGAGCTCCAGCTGCTTGGTGAGTAGCAGGGTCTGGGATGTCCTCTGCTGCCCCCATCTCTTTGCACAGACCATCCTCACCTCCTTTCTGGAATATCCTCTCATCCCGCAAACTCAGTCCCTATGTCTCCCCTCTGTGTTCAGCTTCCGTGCTCTGATACCAAGGTAACTTGTTACAATCCCTGTATTCCCGCACTCTCCGTGTTTTCTTGTAGCCATTGGTTTCCCAGTCTGTCTGGGCCATGTTCTCCTAAAGGGCAGGTCTTTGTCTTGTACATTTCTCTCTCCCCGGGGCCACCACGGCGTCTGGCGCGCAGTGGCCGCTTGGCTAGCATTTCGGATGGAGGCGCACGGTTGTTGCTTGGATCCTGGCCTGGATGCTCTGCGGGAGGGCCCCGTGCACTCCTGTCCAGCCACAGCCAGAAGCACACGAAAGAGGAGCTGCGGATGCTTTCAGGAGCCCTTGAGAACCCAGTGTCACCTCCCACCTTGCACAGCCCCCAGGGTTAGGCCTCACTCACTGCCTTGCTTGGGGTTGCAGGGGTGAGTAAGGGATGCTCTGGCTTGGCTTGTCCGGCCACATCCATGGCCAGGTTCTCCGTCTTCAGATGGTACTGCAGCTATGACTGGCAGGGCAGGGGGACCACCCTCCTCCCACAGAGCCCCAGACCCCGAAATGTCACAGGTGGAAAGGCGCCTAGACCTTCTGGGCAAACGGAACCAGTGGGGAAGAGATGGCCCCTCCCCCAGGGCCCCAGGGCATCTCCCCCCTCGAAGGCCAGCCCAGCCTTCTCTCCTGCTTCCTGCGGGGGTGGGCACAGAGGCGGGGTGATGTGGGCAGCGCTACCCCACCCTTTGGCCAGGCCTTGGCTTTCCGCTGCTTTTGCACCGACTGGCCCCACTGGAGTCCATTTCCACGTGAGAAATCACATCACGATGTCTCTGCACCGACACGCTCTGCATGGCTAAGTCAGAATCCTCACCTCATCACTGGGGGACAATCGATGCTCTTGTCCGGCTTTTAATGACAATCAATTCTCTCTCTGGCTCTTTGCTAAGTAAGTGTCATTGAGAACAATTGCATTTTGTGAACCTGGTTGCCGGCCTTGCATTTGCAGCTTCCTCGGCTGATGAGAGTCCGCGCATCTTGTTACTGCTCTGCTCTCAGTCGGTCACGCCGTGTGCTCAGCTGTACAACTAATGTTCTTTCCGGTCTGTTTTTTCAGTCAACGTGGCAGCTCCATTAATCAGAAAAGAAAGTCCACCTGTGTGCACAGGCGCTAAGGGACGGGCCGGGGAAAGCCCGGGTGCCGGCCGACCCTGAGTAAATGAAGCAGAGTGGCGGGTGTCAGACAGACTAGATTTCCAGCCCCAGCTCTGTGTTTATTAGCTGTGTGACCTTGGGCAAGCCACCCAGCCTCTCTGAGGCTCTGTTTCAGCATTTATAAACTGGGATAATAATAGTACAAACTGTGTAGGATTGGTAAGAGGAATAAGTGAGATGATGCATGAGAAAGGGGGTTAATATAACATATGTCACATCTAAGAAGCTCAATAAATTATCATTATTGCTGTTTGATTCTTTCATCCTTAGGAATCTCAGAACTGCTTAATCCAGACTGTCTGTGCTGTCGCTGACCTGTATGTGGCCGCTGTAAACCAGCTGAAATGTAGAATCCAAATTAAGGAGTGCTCTAAGTATACTGGATTTCAAAGACTTAATATGAAGAAGAGAGTGTAAAACAGCTCATTAATATCTTTTGAAAAAAATACTTTTACAATATTGATTATATGTTACTCTAATATTTAGACATATTGGGTTAAACAAAATATATTGTTAAAATTAATGGTACCTGTTTCTTTTTATTTATTTTTTTAAGTGGCTACTCTTAGAAAATTTTCAGTTACATATATAGCTCAAATTCTGTTTCTCTTGCACAACATTGTTTTATATGAGTTGCTTTCAAAAGTCAGCAGTAACAACAAAAAGCAAGCAACAAACAAAACCCCAGGAAATCCAATTTTAATTTCTATCTCTTTAAAAAAGAACAAACAAAATATATGCATCATTAATGCTCCTCATATTGCCTTTCCTCTCCTCCTAATTTTCTTGCCTCTGGTGCTATTCTAAAGTCTTTATTTGTCACTTCCAAACCCCACTGCCGAGTACAGACAAACGATCCCTCCTCTTCAGCCCACAGGACATTTTCTCCCGTCCACCTGTTCCACCTGCTCCACTGCCACCCTTTCTTTTATTTTCTTTTATCCTCACCTGAGGACATTTTTTGCATTTATCTTCAGATAGAGCAGAAGGGAGAGAGGGAGGAAGAGAGAGAGAGAGACATCAACATGAGAGAGACACATCAAGTGGTTGCCACCCACACGATCCCAACCGGGGCCGGGGACAAACTGCAACCGAGGCACGTGCCCTTAGCAGGAACTGAACCTGGGACTCTCTGGTGTGCGGACCAACACTCTAACTGCTGAGCCAAACCGGCCAGGGCCACTACCACCCTTTCTATGTATTCTTCCTCTCTCCCTCCTCTCAGGCCTTGTCTTCTCTTATCTATTCTCTGAATTAGCATCTCTGAGGAACTCGTCTCTGCATTTGACAGATGCTCCCAAAGAGACTTGGGTGGAGCAGTGCAGACTACCATTAACCAAGGTCACAAAAGACTGATGGATAAACCAGATTTCCAACGGGTTCATTAACAACCAAGTTAGTCCTTTTCTGGAACTGTATGCTCCCTCTGCAGTCAGGAATCCCTGGTCCTAGGTCCACATTGTAGGACATGTGGGGACAGCATTTACACAATATCTGCTATGAGGTGAAATGTGCAACATGGCAGTTGCCAATAATAGGGTCCCTAAGAAGGTGAATTAGTCGGTTTGGTGAGCTCAATATTAGAACCAAGAAAGTCTTGAGGGATTGTTCACCAAAGCCATGGAAAAGCAGAGGGGTACTACATGGAGGCCAGAGTGCCTGAGTCCCCAGGTTTGCTGACTCTCCGTCTCGGCCAGATCTGGATAAACACTGACAAATTCTTGTTCTTTGCCTTTCTCCAGGCTCCAAAAGCATCTTGCTGTTCTGATGATAAGGTTTCCCTCCATCCTGGGCACAAGACATTTGATGGCTTTGAGCTCAGTGACATGTCAGTTTTTCCTCCTCAGAGTGCAGCCTGATTTCAGGGTTCACCCATTTCCTTGGCCACAGTTATGGGTTGAATTGTGTTTCCCCACAATCATACATTGAGGTCCTAACCCTCAATGGTTCAGAATGTGACCTAATTTGGATCTGTCTCAAGTCCAGCCTATCTGTCCAAGCCATGCAATTCTGGGCCATTGAAATGGGCAGAAAGCTAGTATCTAGCTGTTAGAATTTCTTTAAGGATTAAATGAGACAGTTCTGTGAAGAGTTTGCACAGTGGCTGGGACAGAGTGTCCAAACATCCAGGTCATGCAGGAATGGTGACATGGAGCTTCAGAAAGGGCTCTGGATTTGAAGAGGGAGTAGAGGGCTTGGATTCAGCTCTGCCACCAACTAAGGACACTGAACTTTAGTTTTCTTATCTGTGAAATGGGAATGTGAATACCAGTCCTACATGGCTGTTGTGAAGAAGAAGCAATCCAGAGACAGCATCTGGCAGTGAATCCAGTATGTGGTGGGTGCTCAGCAAATATTTGATGGAGCAAAAGCAGGAAGGACACGGTTTGGAACAATCTGCTGGGGCTGTGGCACCTCTCCCTGCCTGGGACATGACCCCAGCATGACTCATCACTGTTAAACCTTACACATGGGCCCCGCCCTTTATCCATTGACACAGCTCCCTGCAGGGGTCACCCCAGGACCACCTAGGCCTGAGCAAACAGGAATAGTCAACAGGCGGAAAGGCCTGGCCTTTTGCAACTCTGAATGAAGCTCAACTTCTTATTTCTTGCCCAGCCAGGCATCAGTACTATTCTGTGAGCCCAAATGTCTCACTGGGCAATGCCAGCAAGAACCCCATGGGGCACTATTGTTCTATATGAGAGACTGGACAGAACTACCGGGTGAACCGGAATGAGGGATTGTATTGCATAGGAAGGTGTGTTCTCCAGGTATCTCTCCCACCCTCAAAGGTGGAGAAAGATTGTCTACTGAGAGAGAGGGGAGACACAGATTGGCTGGCCCAGAAATAGCCTTCAACCTTACCCTCAACTGGGCAGGCCTCAGACTCCCCATAAGAAGCTGTTTTCTTGGAAGGTGCTGCAACATTTAAACCAGTCATGTTGGTAGGCTGCTTTAATTTAACAAACGTTTGGTATTTGAAAGCTTATTTTATCCTGTAAAAGAGCCTGGGACATAGTATCCCCTATTTGAAGGTGAAAGGAACAGAGGTCCAGAGAGGCAAACCCTTGACTTCAGTCATTTGCTAGAGGCTGAAACAGGAGGAGTTCCATATTGTGGGGCCCAGTCCTATGACTTCTCCACTCCAAAAAAAATGGACAATTTAAGTGGTAGATGGAGGGCTTCTGCTTCAATCTGTAGAGGTATTTTAAAAGTAAGGAGAGCCCTGGCCGGTTTGGCTCAGCGGTTGGAGCATCAGCCTGCGGACCAGAGAGTCCCGGGTTCAGTTCCTGCTAGGGGCACGTACCAAAAAAAAAAAAAAGTAAGGAGAAAAGTCCTTTATATTTACTCACACAGATACCATTTCCAGTGTTCTTCATTCCTTTTGTATAAATATATCTTTCCATCTAGTATCACTTTTCTTCTCCTCATAGTTCTTTCTTTGACATGTCTTATAGTTCAGGTCTTCTGCTGATGAATTCTTTCAGCTTTATTATGTCAGCTATTGTTTATTAAAAGATATCGAATTCTAGGTTGATGGGGTTTTTCTCTCACTATTTTGAAGATGCATCTCCATTGTCTCCTGACTTACATTATTTGTAATGAGAAATCTGCTGTCATCTTTATCTTTGCTCATCTGTGCATAATGTGCATGGTTTTCTCTGGCTGCTTTAAAGATTTTCTCTTTATCACTGGTTTTATATAATTCAATTTTTATTTGTTTTGGTATAGTTTGTTTCATGTTTCTTGTGCCTGGGATTTATGGAGCTTCTTGAATTGATGAGTATATAGTTTTCTCCAAATTTGGAAATATTTCTTCAAATGTTTTTTCTGTTCTTTCCCATCCTCCTTCAGGGAATCCAGTTACACATAAATTATGCTACTTGAAGTTGTTTCGCAGCTTACTGACTTCCCCAGTCATATTTCTGTTTCATTTTGAATGGTTTAAACTGCTATGTCTTCAAGTCCATTAATATTTTACTCTGCAAGTTTAATCTGCTGTTAATCTCATCCAGTGTGTTTTTTATTGCAAACTTTGTATTTTTTAATCTCTGGTAGTTTGATTTGGGTCTGTTTTTATATCTTCTGTGTCTCTGCTTAGCATGCTCATGTTTTTCTCTACCTCCTTGAAAATACTGAATACAGTTAAAATAACTGTTTTATAGTCCTGTTTAATAATTATATCATCTGTGCCATGCCTTAGTCTGTTTCTATTGACTGATTTTCACCTCCTTTTGGTTTTTATTTTCCTGTTTCTTTGTACATCTGGTAGTTTTACTTACTGGATGCTGTGTCAATGAGACTCATAGCCTGGCCCTGTGGACTACTTTTTTTTTTTTTTGTATCACTTAAAATACACTTGAATTGTGTTCTGGGATGTTGTTAAACTGCTTTAATCCTTTTGAGACTTGCTTTAAACTTTGTTGCTTTGTACCAGAGCAGATTTAGTCTCGGGCTAATTTTTACCCACTACTGAAACGATACCCTTCTGAAGACTCTATCTATGCCCTTTGTGTTATGACTCCCCCACCCCCTTTTCATTCTAGCTGGTGGAAACATGAATTGCTCTGAGCTCTGAGTGAGCTTGGGGATTTTGCCTTGTGATTTCTAGCTGCCTTCTTGATTCTCAACTCTGTCTTCTCAAGTCAGAAAGACCATTAGACTCTGTTTGGGCTTCCCTCCCTGTGCTATGGCCTGGATATTCTTTCCCTTTATTTATTTCTCTTTTCTCAGGGATCACTTTCTGCACTGACTATTGTCTAACATTTGAAAAAGTGTTGTTGAATATGTTTTATCTAATTTTATAGTTGTTTAAGGCAGGAGGGTAAATCTAATCCTTGTTAGCCTACCATATCTGAAAGCATAAGTCCCCATACAATTTTTAATTACCACTTTTTTTTATTGTGGTAACATTTACATAACAATATTTACCATTTTAGCCATGTTTAAGTACAATTCAGTAGCATTAAATACATTCCCTCTGCTTTAGCTTTAAGTGGAAAAAAAAACAACAAGCCTTTTTTTCTTTCTCCTAATAAGTATTAAACACTTACTAAGTGCTAGGTATTGAAGTAAATATTATGGTTACACCTATTATAAAGACAAGAAATGTGAAGTTTAGAATGTAAGTTGCCCAGGCTCTCAGGGTAATTGGTGCCGTGGTCAGAATTTAGTCCCACAGAGCCAGGCTATGAGCTTCATGGACAAAGGATCCCCAAATCACATGGCCTTCACCTGTCTGTAAGGACTTCTGTTTCTTGGCCTGGAACAGACATCCCAGAAATCAGCCCCCAATCCATGACTGCAGGAGCCTATTCACCCATATGCCAGAGGAACACTGGGCTTGGGGCCAGACTGGCATCTGAGTGATAGAGTCTCTGTCACCTGTGAGCCAGGACAGATCCAGAGAGGGGCTCCATCCTTGAGGTGCTGTGCAGGGCAGGGTATACTGCAGGAGTCTGTATGTGTGTGGTGTTGGGGGGACCCTGAGGCCACAATACATAGTCAGCCACTTAGAGTTAAATGTCAGCTTCATTTGCATCAGTGGCTTATCTTAAATTACAGTTACAAATCTCCTGAAATCCCCGGTTAACTTTTTATCAGCTCCAAATGGGCACGTTGGCAGCCATTGATTTAGCACATCAGGGATTCTTGCCTGCAAGGAGTTCATCCCTTTATGTACATGGATGAAAACAAGGCTCTTGTCTCAGAAATGCTCTGGTGGCCTCTTTGCAAAGGCTGTGGGTCATTTGCTCCTGGCCTTTCACAAAAAACCCCGAGAAGTGCATTCTTCTGTATGGCTTCAGTTTGTGTCAAATGTGCTTTAAGAATCATAAGGTTTTTATTAGTTATTTCTCAGTGGCAACTTAGGACGCTTGGAGCATTTTAGAGATGCTTTTTTTTTTTTTTTTACAGCCGGGAGTGTCAAGGCCAAGGAACATTCACTCTCTCACCGCCTGTGCCATCACCTCTCCAGTTTGGAGGCCACGCACCTTCTCCCTGGGGTTTCCCATGAGCCTCTGCTCGCTCCTGAGGCTGCTGCCCTTCACCCTGTGAGGAGCCCTCTCAGCCTGGAGGGCCAGACTGCTTATTTGTCTTTGTTTCCCTCCTACCTGAGACACAGAACCCACGACGCTCTTAAATAAAAATCCGCAGCTTCATCACCATTGCTTTATCTTCAGGCGCAGTTCTGTGCATCCAAACCATTGGTAGTATTTTTCTGCGGTGGCGTGCAGGGAAGGAAGGAAGCCAATTGTTACCTCTTCTTACACGTACAAATTTGCCGTAAAACTCAACCCCAAATAGCCCCAATGAAGGAAGAAGTATTCATTTGGTAAAATAATGTTTTTCAGAAAGGTCTAGGAGTGGGCAGCCGTGGGAAATCAACTTTTCTGATGAGCTGAGGTTCACAGGTACCTGGGCACGCTGGTTGCAGCTGGGGTGGCAGGGATGGAGCTGATGGAGCTGACGGGATGATGGAGAGTGTGAGGGGTTGGAACCTTCACTCTGAGCGGCAGCTCTTCTCTGGTGGTTAGGGTGGAGGGCCAGCAAGTTCGGCTGCTTCCCCTACAGTTAAGGAAGGGAACCAACCCTGACAGTGGCGACCCCAGCACACTGGACACCAAGAACCAGGGCCAGCTTCAAGGGCATGTGACCTGTGCGGTCACACAGGGCCCCACATTCAGAAAGGCTCCAACCAAGCTTGGTTTAGTGCTCTACTGTCACCGTCTTAAAATTCTTAATCATTTTTGAACAACAGACCCTGCACTGGGCCCTTGCTCAAATATGAAATTACAGCTCGGCCAGTGTGGCTCAGCGGCCGAGTGTCGACTCTGCACCAAGAGGTCGCCGGTTCAATTCCTGGTCAGGGCACATGCCCAGGTTGTGGGCCTGATTCCCAGTGAGGGGCATGCAGAAGGTGGCCAATCAGTGTTCTCTCTCATCCATGTTTCTCTCTCTCTCCCCCTCTCCCTTCTTCTCTCTCTAAAATTAATAAAGAAAAATATTTTTTAAAAAATGAAAATACAGCCCTGGCTGGTTTGGCTCAGCAGTTAGAGCATTGCAGGTTCGATTCCAGTCGGTTTTGGTTCGGTTCCCAGCCCTGGTCGGGATCATGCAGGAGGCAACCAATTGATGTGTCTTTCTCACATCAATGTTTCTCTCTCTCCCTCTCTCTCTCTCCGTCTCCCTCTCTTTCACTCTATCTGAAGATAAATGAAAGAATATCTTCGGGTGAGGATTTAAAAAAAATGAAATTACATTGTCAGTCCTGCCTGAAGCAGGTCATTGCTTAACCCCCCTTAAACCCCCTCTTCCTCTGTAGGACAAAATTTTTTTCAGAGTAATCATGAAAGGAAATAAAAAATAACAATGGCCAGAAGAGAAATGCAGACATTGAATTAACATTTTTATTGAACTTGGTTGCATGATATATAAGTAAAAGTTTTTTTAAAAATGAAATAACTATTATAGCACAAAAAGGAAAGAAACAACTATTTATCCAGCAGTTTCTACAGTTACCTGATAGTTGAACTAATAGTATTTTATAAAAATAATTGTTTAGTAAGTAATATTTGTTCAATAATGTTTATTTTCTTGACTTGTTCTTTAGTTTCTAAATCAACAATTTAAAAAGAACAAATTTTAACTTTAATTTTTTTTTTTTTTGCTGCAGTTAATAAAGTTTATTTTAGCCCTGGCCAGTTTGGCTCAGAGGTAGAGCGTCAGCCCATGGACCAATGAGTCTCGGGTTCGATTCTGGCCAAGGACATTATACCTCGGTTATGTTTCGTCCCAGACCTGGTCAGGGTCATGCAGGAGGCAATGTGTCCCTCTCACATCGATGTTTCCTTTCTTTCTCTCTCTCTCCCCCTCCCACTCTGTCTGAAGAGAAATAGAACAAGTGAGGATTAAAAAAAGAAAGAAAGAAATTTTATTTTATTACACTAATAAGGGATCTTATGTCAAGCAAAAAATGGGACCCTTTAAAAATAATTCAAACAGAAATAATAAATACAAGGCAATTTGCAGACAGCATCAATGAAAGAAGTTTTGTCAGAATCCCGCAGACTAATTCTGACGGGGTCCCTAAGAAAACATACATTGACATTAGGCCTATTCCTGCCTCCAACCCTTGTTGACATTGGTTCTCTAAGGAGGAGAAAGGAGAAGGAGAACTAGGCCTCAGGGCACTTGAATGAATCCTTGCCAACTCCCAAATATCTGTTACCAAGGAATTTGAAGTTTCAAAATGTATCCTAGTATTGTTTCTAAGTCACCACCTTGCTTAGTCTTGATAAATTTGACCATCACTTTTTATTTTATTTATTTATTTATTTATCTATTTATTTATTTTTAAAATATTATACATTTCATTTTATTAATTTATTTTTGTTACAGATGTTTCTCCTTTTTCCCCCATTGACACCTTCCTCCTGATCCCACCCCGCCCCCAGCATTGTTGTCTGTGTCCATTGGTTACACATACGCGCATATAAGTGCTGTGGATTATTGATTTTTAGAGAGAGAGGAAGGGAGAGGGAGAGAGGAAATAAAATCACTGTGAGAGTGGAACTTCCATCAGCTGCCTCCTGCACACCTCCACTGTGGATGCCGCCCGCAACCCAGGCACGTGCCCTGCCCGGGAATCGAACCAGCAACCTCTCGGTGCACAGGATGATGCCCAACCACCTGAGCCACACTGGCCAGGGCGAACAAATTTTAACTTTAAAAGTAATATTTAAATTCGCTGAAGTAGTTTAGACATAAGCTAACATTTACACTTTAAGAACAAAACGACTCCTCCTCACTGTGTGTGCTTTGTTTTCCATTTAGACACAAACAAAAATGTCACGTGGTCTCAGGGAATGAAGTCCTTGAACTTCTGTGCTGTCATGATTTATTTCACATTTCCAACCAAACACAACCATCTGTGGGACTGCGGTGGTTGGGTATGAGAACTGTGCCACGAGGGAACTTGAAGGACTTGAAGCCATCATGAATTTATCTTCAAAGGAATCTGAGGAGCTGCCCACCCGTGTTCCGCGCTGGGCTCACCTGGATCACTGCGAGTCTCTCAGTGAACTCCCGTGCAGAACACAATTCACACGAAAGATCTGTGTTAACTGCTCTAATGTTAAGGTTACATATAGCTTATTGAAACCCAACTATAACTGCAATTCTTTAGAAATTAGGCCCAAAAAAAAGGACAGTGTTTGAGGCGTATGTATCACCAGTAATGTTTAGTATTGTTGACGCGTGGTGCTGACAAAAAGCAGACCAAACGAGTACATTGTATTCTAAGCTCTCTGCACGTGCTGTGCTCCTGACGCCGCATCTGAGCGGGAGTGCGCTGCTCCCCTTTTCCGTTGCCATCAACAGCGACAAACTTTTCTTAACATTGCAATAGCGTAACCCAGCGTTCGGGGTGCTAGTGGAAATACAGCACAGTTGTGAGGCAGGGCAACTTGGCAAAAGGTCCTTTGACCTAGAAATTTTGCTTCAAGGAGTTTAGTCTAGATAGATGAGCATGCGTGTATTTAAAGATTTAGCAGTGAAAATATTCATCACAGTATTGGTTATAATAATGACACGAAACAAATTGGTTGACTAAATCACAGTACATCTATGCATTCAAATACGTGGCCGCCATTTTAAAATTATTGCCTAAAAATATTTAATGTTATGAGAAATTTTTCATAACATTCTTAAGTGAAACAAGCAGTTTATAAAACACAATGTATTATATTTCCCTCTTTTTTATATCAAAATATGCATATTATTAGTACATGCCACCCACTTCCCAGCTGAAGCACAAAATAAGCTTATATTTTCTTTTATATCCAAATTATAATGATTCCTGACTCCCCACCCCAAAGATCACAGGACATCGGTTCCGTCCAAGGTCATTCTGGGAAGGGCTGGGGAATGCTTGGTGGGTTCACAGAGTCAACAGGCAGCTCGGACGCCTGCAGGTCACTCCTGCAGCTGTTTTGGGGAGGAGCTTTTTTCCTGGTTGCAGGCTCCCAGCAGGCCCCTTTCTTAGCTGCCCCAACTGTCTAAATCAGTGGTTCTCAACCTTTCTAATGCCCTGACCCTTTAATACAATTCCTCATGTTGTGACCCCCAATCATAAAATTATTTTCGTTGCTACTTCATAACTGTACTTTTGCTACTGCTATGTCTTAGGCGACCCCTGTGAAAGGGTCGTTCGACCCCCGAAGGGGCCGCGACCCACAGGTTGAGAACCGCTGGCCTAAATCCACCCTCAGGTGTTTCGCTTGTCTTTGCTAAAGGCTTAGGGAAAACCCAGAGTCAGACGCAGGAATGCCTTGGCAGGATAGTGCGTACAGCCTTTTGGGACCCACAGGCCCAAAGCTACCCTCAGGGTCTGTGCTGAGAGCCCGAGAGGCCCCCACAGGGCCGCACCAACCCAGCCCTCCTCCACCCCTAATGAGGTAAGGTGGCCCCTCCCAGGTGCCAGAGCCGGCCCTCTGCCTGCCCCAAGGCTGAAAGAGAGAGGACCTTCAGGGGACACGCTGCCACCCGCAGACACACAGGGTTTGCTCTGACCTCTCTGATTTAGAAAAAGCCAAAGCAGCGGTTGTCAGCACAAGTCCCAAAGTCAGTTATACACTGTAACTAGCACAACACAGGGAACACCAACATGCAACCCAATTTTCATGTAGATGAAAACCATTTCTCTAACTCATCAAGGGCAGAATCAGGCTAAAGAATCACCTCATTTCCCTGAGTGACCACATCACACTGCACAGCTGCGGTCAGATTTATGGCGACTTTGCCATTTTCATTGTCCTAGGTAAGTCCTTTATATCTGTGTAACTAAAGAGCCCAGACTGGGACTTTAAAAAAAACAAAACTTTAGCCCTGGCCAGTTTGGCTCAGCGGTTAGAGCGTCGGCCTGCGGTCCGGAGAGACCCGGGTTCGGTTCCCGCTAAGGGCACGTACTTCGGTTGCAGTTTGTCCCCGGCTCTGGTTGGTCGTGCGGGTGGCAGCCACTCGATGTGTCCCTTCACGTCGATGTTTCTCTCTCTCTCTCCCTTCCTCTCTCTCCCTCTCATTCTATCTGTACAAAAAATGGAAAAATATCCTCGGGTGAGGATTAAAAAAAAAAAAAAAAAAAAAACTTTAGAAGTTTGCTCCAAAGGAGAAACGACGTCTCCACCACCAGAAACTGAAAATTGTCAACACGTTTCCAATGTTATCACTCACATTACAAACGTCCGCGAGGAAGGGAGCATCCCCAGAAGTCACCCAGCTACCAGGTGTATGAGTGTATGTGTGTGCATGTGTGTGTGTGCGCGTGCGTGCGTGTATGTGTGTGGTGTGAGGGTGCAGGCATGTTCTGTGTATCCATTAAAGACCAGTAGACGTACAAAATCACAAATGGTGGCTAAAGCAAAGTGATGAGATTGTGGGCAAAATTAATTTCTTTTTGTTCTGGGGGTTTCTTTTTGCTTGAGTTTTAGGATGAGCCTGAAAGTGAGGCAAGCAAAAAGCTCACACACAAAGCTGAGTGTTTTAGGCTTCCATTGGTTTTAAGCCCTTCATATTTTATTTTTTCTTCCCTTGATTCTTTTTTGTTTCTTTATTGATTTCGGAGAGAGAGGAAAGGAGAGGGAGAGAGAGATAGAAACATCGATGAGAGAGAACATCGATTGACCACCTCCTGCATGCCCGCCTCCTGCGGGCCCTCAACCTGGGCATGTGTGCTGACCGGGAATCGAACCGGCGACCTCTTGGTGCAGGGGTCGATGCTCAACCACTGAGCCACACCAGTGAGGCTCTTCCTTTGATTCTTTCTCTTAAAAGACAAAGCCCCACATGTCTGATTACTGAAGAGTTTCAGTTAATCAGATGTTATTAGGTATTTGACAACTTGGATAGACGGTTGTCTGTAAGCTCAGTGGTCGATGGGCTTGTCTGATCAGAGGAACTCGGCGGAAAGAGCAGACCGAGTATGGAGTTCATTTCAATCAGTGTGATTTGGAATGGGAAAGGTTTGTTTGAAAAAACATTCATTTCAGCAAAGAGGGATTTGAAATTAGTGATATTTACTTAAAACTACACAATGAGTTTTCAAACCACAGGGGCACCTTGATTATCTTGTCAGCAGCTTACTTTTCAGACTCAAATCAGATTTTTTTAAAAAAATATATTAATTTTAAAGCTTTAAAGCAATTGTGTTTCTCTGTGCTTGAGCAATTTTCCATCTGTCAGGTGGCAAATGGGCTGGTGCTTTTTAAAACACTTTTTTATTTCAAATTACCAAAGTAATACATATTCATTGATGAAAATATGATAAATACAGAAGAGCTTAAAGAAAAACAATCACCCATAATCTCACCATGCTGCTCATGAAAAAGCTGCTCATTTTGTGGCGCTTACTTCCCATCTAATACACACACATACACACACACAACACACACACATATATGCATATATATAAACACACACAACCCATATATATAAAAACACATATACACTTATATACACACACATAAACACACACAAAACATCTATACAAACACACATGTACACTTATATACACATATAAACAAACACATCACATACACTTACATACAAACACACACAGAGACATACACATGCATATGCAAATACAGGCATACTACACACCTATCTATATACAATAACAGGATCATCCTGGGCACACCACTTTGTGATATGCTTGTTGTCACTTAGCAATATGTTATAAATATATCTTTAGATTTTTTTTGTTTGTTTGTTTGTTTTTATCCTCACCCGAGGATATTTTTCCATTTTTTGTACAGATAGCATGGGAGGGAGAGAGAGGAAGGGAGAGAGAGAGAGAAACATTGATGTGAAGGGACACATCGAGTGGCTGCCACCCGCACGACCAACCAGGGCCGGGGACAAACTGCAACCGAAGTACATGCCCCTAGCGGGAACCGAACCCGGGTCTCTCCGGACCGCAAGCCGACGCTCTAACTGCTGAGCCAAACTGGCCAGGGCTCTTTAGATGTTTTTAGTTAACATCTTTTTAACGGCTGCATTGTGCTCCACCATATTGTTAGATATTTGAATTATTCCTAATTCTTTGCTATCATCACTGCTCTGGTGTGCATTTTTGTTGTCTATTCCTTGACTATTTCCTACAAATAATTTCCTTAAAGTGAATTACTAAAGCAAAGGAAATGTGCTTTTTTTTTTTTTTAATCCTCACCCGAGGACATTTTTTCCATTTTTTTGTTCAGGTAGAGTGGGAGGGAGAGAGAGAGGAAGAGAAAGAGAGAGAAACATCTACGTGAAAGGGACTCATCGAGTGGTTGCCACCCGCACAACCAACCAGGGCCGGGGACAAACTGCAACCAAGGTACATGCCCTTAGCAGGAACTGAACCCGGGTCTCTCGGGACCGCAGGCCGATGCTCTAACCGCTGAGCCAAATTTTTAAGAATTTTTTTAAATTCAAATTCAAATATCCCTGTGGACAAGTTGTCCTAATGGACACTTCTTCAGCCACATGTGAGAGCATGGGTTCCCCTCCAACACACCCAGAACCACTACCATTATTGGGTATACCAATAGTTTTTAATATCTTTGGTTAATGGGCTAAAACATTGATGCATTAAGCTTAAATCTGATTCAACAGTCTAGAATGGAACATAAGAACACTGTCAAGGTACAAAGCAGGAGCATGTGTCTGTCTCACTCCCTGATGCTTGAAGCTGGATCCCCATCCCCCATCACACTGTACCCCCGTATGAGAGCAGGGATGCTGGGCAAGCAGCACATGTATTTACACCACAAAGATGTAGACATGTTTGTGTACACACACATACATGCACACATAGACATGTATAAATATATTCCAATTTTGTTAAAATATGTGTGTGTTTATATATATGCAATCAAAAACATACACCCTCCCAGAGACAAAAATTATACACCAAAATGTAACAGCAGTTATCTTTGAGAGGCAAATTACAGATGGTTTATATTTCTTCCTTTTACTTACCAGTGTTTTCAAATTTTCCATAATGACCATCCATTACTTTTGAAAACACATAGACCCAAACAACAAATGTGATTTTTTTGCAAGCAAAGTTCTTTCTGTTGTTCTCAGTAGCTTAGCCCCTGCTAATGTTCACCCCTTTCTCCCACCTGAGCTGGACTTCAGGTTTGGAACCAGCCTGAGGAGTTGGGGGCTCAGTTATCAGAAGATCCTAGTAACTAGGACCAGCCTGCAATTAAACATCTGAAGCAAATCTGTGGGCCCCACTCTCTTCATCTTTCAAAGAAATCAGGGATGGCATTAGGTTTCAACTTGAGTATTAACTCTGTTGGAGTAAAACTTATATTGAGAAACTTTTGGAAGCTTAATTCAAAACAGAATCTGGAAAGTTGGAAAGACTTCTGTGATAGACCAGTAATGTCTGCCATGGGAAGAAGTGTAGTGATTGATTACTGATGTCTGCTGTGGAAATGAGAGCAGAAATCCTCCTATCTAAGCTAACACAGTTGACCGGCCTGGACGAGGCATCTCGGATACCCTTTCCCAGTCTGCAATTCTGCTGTCTTGTGCTTCCCTGTTCATCTTGCCTTTCCACATTACTTTCCTCCTTTCTAAATTCCTCACTTTTTAAAGAAAATAAGAATTTTAATTCGGTCCAATGAGTATTTGTTCTAGGAAATGTAAAGGTAATTAGGATTTGGTCCCTGCTCTGGAAGAACCTTTCGTTTGGGGGGATGCTGAGAAGGGAGTCCAGGACTACGTTTCATCTAAGTTTTTCTTGGATTTTAAAGGAGGCAGGGACCCAGGCACACTGCAGAGAAAGATCATCGTGCAGAAGGAAGCACGCGAGTTGAGACTGCCTCACTCCCAGCTCACCTGTCTCCGCACGCCTGCATCTGACCCCTCGGGGCTGGTAGAGCGAGCCCCTGTGCATCAGGGCGAGCACTGGCTGCCTTGCAGGCTGGTGCAGAAGTCAGAGGGTCAGGGACCGGGCAGTGGGTGGGCGATTGGCGGTAGCAGGATCCTGTCACTGTGCAGTACCTAGTGCTGGACTAGACCCCTCCATCCTGGGGAATACGGGGCCTGGACGCAGGGACACCTCCCTCTCAGCAGGGCTAAGAAAAGAGGAAAAGCAAATGCAGAGCTTCCGTTGGGAGGTTGGGCCCAGATACAGTGATACCTCGGTTCTCGAACGCCTTGACTTTCGACCAAATCGGTATTCGACCAGGAGATTCGAGAAACTTTTGTCTCGGAATCCGAACAAATATTTGGAACTCGAACTTCCGAGATGAGCCGAGTTGAGCCGAATGGCGTTCATTCGGCCCAGCGCGCCTTGCTGCGTCATCAGTGTGCGTGCAGAGAGAGTCACGCTTTGTGGAGAGAGTCACGCTTTACACTGAATTTAACCCTTAGACATACTGTACACTTTTATTTCTTGTTGAGACTTATGTTTTTCTACATATTATATACAAATTAGGCCAGTAAATAGGCATTTTCTGGGGCTTGGAACGAATTAATCCAGTTTCCATTATTTCCTATTGGGTTTCATTGCTTCGGTTCTCGAACAATTTGGTTCTCGACCGTCCTCCTGGAACGAATTATGTTCGAGAACCGAGGTATCACTTATCCCTCTCTAGGAGATGCACTTGTCACTCAATAAAAAGAACTTCCTGACTGGTAGAGGCAACTGAATGGGAAACTGGTCCAGATCTTCTCAAAGGTCCTGTCAACCCTGACACTGTGTCCTCCTTCCCTCAAAACACTGCCGTGGAAGCCAGTGTGTCACTCACCTTGTTCGGATGCACCAAGGCTGCCTGGCCTCCTATCCCAACTCATCCCTTACCATCTACGTGATCTTGGGAAAATTAAGTCGCTCTGCCTCAGTTTCCTCATCTATTAAATGGTGATGCTGCCCTGGCCGGTTTGGCTCAGCGGTTGGAGCGCCGGCCTGCAGTACAGAGAGACCTGGGTTCGGTTCCCGCTAAGGGCATGTACCTTGGTTGCAGTTTGTCCCCGGCCCTGGTTGGTCGTGAGGGTGGCAGCCACTCGATGTGTCCCTTTCACGTCGATGTTTCCCTCTCTCTCTCTCTCTTCCTCTCTCTCCCTCCCGCTCCATCTGAACAAAAAATGGAAAAATGTCCTCAGGTGAGGATAAAAAAAAAAAAATGGTGATGCTACTGCTGCTTATTGCCTAGGGCTGTTGTGAGGAGACGTGAGCTAATAAATATAAATACAAATTTATTTTAAGTGTGTGTGTAATAAAGAAAAGAAAAACAAAATTTAAAAATACAATAACTGTATTTGCTTTTATAATTTATTTATTATACTCTACACCACATAAATTTAGTGTAGTCTATAAAAAATAGAATATAATAAAAAAAAAAATAAAAATATCTGCCACGTTGTAATTGTCCCACATAACAGTTTGTACACAAACATCATTCTCACTGTAGGCGGAGTCTTCGCAAGGATTTCAGGTGGCGCAGGCGCGCGGTCTGATGAGTGACGGTGTGCCCCCAGCACCCCCCGCCACCAATCACCTGCGAATCAGCTCTTGGCAGGACCATTCTGAACCCCTAGGGCACGGGCACTCAACCTCAGCTGTACATGGGATCACCTGGGAGTTTTTAAAACAATACTAATGCCCAGGTGACTCGAAGGCGCTGTCAAGGTTGAGAACGGCCAGTCCAGGGCACTCCAGCCTCAGGCTCCGGCAGGTGATGGTCATCCCCGACAGGGAGGGAGGCAGGGAGGGAGGGCCCTCCTTACACCATGCAGGCCCATCTGGCCGTGTCCTGGATTCTTCGGGTCCTTCCGCGGAGGGGCCTGGTCACAAGACGGGGATCTGTTCGGCAGGTGGTTCCACACGCCCTGCTGTGGATCGGGCAGAAGGGGTGGAGGAAATGGGAGTAGTTGTTCCGTTACACGCCGAGAGAGGGCGCGTTTTGAAATGCTGAAATGCTTTCGAGCTTATTCTAGTGAATCTACAACCCACCGCTGCCTTTCTTTTAGAGGTATTTTAGGGACAGGAAATGTGACTCTGTGTCGTCCTCTGGCTGCCTTCCCGCAAGGTCTTCTTTTCTAAAACCGGCGCCAGAGAAGAAAGCAGGGAAGTCTCCCAGGGCCGGTGCGGGGCCCAGGTACCCTGCGTGGAAGGGTGAGGGCTTTGGGCCACCCCTTCTCTGCGTTGGGCACTAGGGAGACCTGCTGGGGGAAGGAGGAGGGAAAGATAAACTCTGCAGAGAGATTCAGTGAGCGTATGAGAAGTGAGAGGCCTGGAGGTCACAGGTCCTGATCCCAGCGGCAGAGGCCAGGGAATGTGTCCTGGTCATGCTCTCCAGGACGAGACACAGGAGAACCTTGGGACAGCATGTGGCATGCCTGGCTTTCATGCCTTCCTCTGAAAAATGGGGGGGGGGGGAGCTGTCTGAACTGGGTGACACCTGAGGCTGCATCCAGTTTAGATGTTCTGGGAGATAATAAGTTTGAGGAGCAGGCTGCCGACTGGATGGTAGGCAGAAGAAAGAAGACCGCCAGGAAGGAATCGCATGCAGGAGGGTTTGGAGAAGCAACAGAGAGGGTAGGGTAACACTTAGGGAAACAAGGGGATCTCAGGACAGAAGTGAGCCTGGGGACTTGGGAAGCTCTGTCCCTCGTTCTCCCGATGACCTAGAGGCTGCCACTCAGGTGGAGAGTCAGGAAATGGCGGAGGGACCAGCTTCCTCTTCCCTGCTTCTCGGGGACTTGCTGTTACCATGGCGATGGCAGGTGGTATGATGTGTGGCGTTGTGCTGTGATCACCTCCTTCTTTGTTCTCATCCCAGCTATAGGTTCTCCCTCCAGGGCTGTATGAACGGGCCAAGTAGGGGATTTCTGTGCTTGTTTGACTCACCTCAGGAGCAAATCTCTTCCTCTCCCGCCATGGTTTCCATCCTCCAAACAATTCAGTCTTAGAAGCTCTGAGGCACTTAGGTTGTCTTTATTGAGGGAGGACGAGAACAAAACTCAGAACTGTTAAACCCACCAAATGAGAACAGAATCAAGTGTCTGTTCCTTTGCTCTGACTCGGACAGTGATGGCAGAGGCACAGTGGTTTTGTGAACCTCTTTGACTTGCCCCTAATAACTCATTCTGGCTCCATCATTCATGTGAGCTCCTCTAGGCCCTTCTGGAACGTCTTTATTCTTTCAGCCTTTATTGGATTCTAAAGGACGAGGGAGCCCCTGAGACTTGTGGTCGGGTCCTGGCCCCATCCATCAGCTGTGGACTGCAATTGGGAAGTCATAGGTTCTGTAGGAAACTCTCTGTTGGGGTTCTTTCCATGGCTCTGCCTCTGAAAAGCTATGGCCTTGAGCAAAGTCCTTCAGTCTCTCTGTGTCTAGGTTCCCCATTCTAGGAAACAAAAGCAGGAGCATCTGACAATCCCTAGCGCATGGGGTGGTTGTATTTTGATAGCAAGAACTGTACCCTATTCATCATTGCATCCCCAGAGCCCCACATGGTCCCTGGTATGTCACAAAAATTCAGTGAATGGCTCTCTGGAATAGATAAAAGGAAAAAAACATTAGTGGTGATACTTCCCTATCAGTTGGGATTCTTAGCGGTAAATGACAGAAACCAACTCAAACTAGTTTAAGCAAACGCAAGGAGTTTCCATCGCGCATAACTGGGAAGTGCAGTGACGGGGCTGGTTTCCAAGGGCTCAAGGAAGCCATGAGCGCACAAACCAATGGAGAAAAAAATTTTTTTTTTTTTTTTTACTTGTTTGGAGCCCACACCCCTGCAAGAGTGGAAAGAAGCTAAGTTTCAGTATCAAAAAACATTTGAATTTCTTATGCCTCCCTGCTCCTTCCAAGATAATTGACCTTGGGCGAGTCATTCTTCTGAGTCCTGGCTTTCAACTCTCCAAAATGGGGCTAAGAATATTTGCTTCGCATGGAGTGATTGAAAGCTCAAAAGAGGTAAGAATGTGAAAAGTTTCTATTAGCCTTAAAATGTAATTTAAATGCAAGATGGATGGCATGTATATTGTTGGTTTAAGTAAGCGTGAAAGCTTCATTTACTTTGCAGGAATTCATTTTAAGAAGTATGTTCAGGACACCTCTATGTAAGTCTATTTCTGTGCTGACTTAGATCTGGTATTTATTAAGTACTTTACATAGATTATCTCATTTAATCCTTACCTAACTGTGTGGTAGGCACCGCTATTATTAGTTCCATTGCAAAGATGAGGAAACCGAGGCTTTATGCGTGCAAGTCTGCCAAGGAACACAACAATAGGTTGTGGAGGTGGGAGACTAATCCTCAGGCCTGACTGAGGCTCCAGCATGTGTCACACCTGCGACTGTTACATCTTTTCTTGGGGTTCTCTTTGCCTGACATGGCATGTTAGTGCTGGATGGGACTCAGAGAGTGTAGGGTCCCAATGTCCCATCTTACCGAGGCTCAGTGGAGCCAAGACTTAGCCCCAGCTTTCTGACTTCCATTCCGCATCTGCCAGAACTTCTAAGAAGAAACCACAGAAATGAGAACCAAAGGAATGCCTTGAAGAAGAGCTTACAGAATTGCTGGAGAAGCTAGAGAACCAGGTTGGCATCCTGTCTGCAGGAGTAATGCCCAGTCATGCTGCAGAACTGGCTGGCAGGACACCCCCTCCACCACTGCCCTGTACCAGACACAACAGTTGGTAGCACCAAAACTACCAGCACTAGACACCACCCCAGGCTTATGTCATCCCTTTGCCCTTCTCCTCCCCCACAACTCCATCTTTCTGCATATTCTGGTGTTCTCTCCTTATTTACTAACCCTGGAGTCAAAGTCTGGTTGGGTACATGTGATGGGTGGAGCATATATCACATGCCCATGTCCTAGCTGCAAGGGAGTCTGGAAAGCAAGTGTCTGGCAATTTTAACTTTTAGAGTGAGATGCATCAGTACCACCCACTGATACTCAAAAAGGTGGTGAGTGTCCCAGACCTTGAGAGGGCATTTGGATATTTGATGGCCAAAACTAGTGTTCTTGAAACTCTGAATGAGAGCAAATGGGGTCTCAGGAATTGTTGATTTGCTCCGCAAACCCTCGCCCTAGGAACTGAAAAACAAATGCCATCAGTTCCTCTCCTGCTTCCTGGCAGTTGGGACGTGTGCCTGCCACTGAGTGTTCTGGAGCCTGTAGCTGTCAGCTCCTCCGCGAGGCAAATGTGCAGCCTCCACGCTGGGTCTGATTCACGGGCATATGGTGCTGTGTCATATTGTTGTAACATAAATACAAATATTTTACATTGAAACCTAGGGGACAGCGGCTCTGGAGCCCCAAGTCCTATCAGCGGCCTCAAGCTGTGAAGGAAAGAATGTGTTTGGTGTCTATCTAGACCGCCTCCGTGGGAAGCTGGGTGGGGGAGGGCGGCTGTTCAAGTCTTCCTCCTCACGCCTTCCCCTCCCCATCCCAGACCCCAAGGCAACTGGGCGGGGCTTTCAAAGGAAGAGGCAGATGCTCCTGGGTTTGGGGGGGTGTATTCTCTAGGAATTTGGGAGAAAAGAGAGCGCCTAAAAGGAAAAAGCCACACTGTTGGTTGGTAGAGGACTCTTCCAACAGCCAATCTTTTGACTCTGCTGTGGCCCATGTCCCGTGTTGACAAACTGTGACAGCTTATGGAGTTTCCTGCTCCTTTAAAGGGCAGGAGCTTTTGGCCTATCTGATTTAAATATTTTATTTATTTTTTATCCTCACCTGAGGACATTTTTGCATTTATCTTCAGATAGAGTAGGAGGGAGAGAGGGAAGGAGAGAGAGAGAGAGAGAGACATCGATGTGAGAGAAACACATCTACTGGCTGCCACCTACACGGCCCTGGTTGGGGCCGGGGACAAAGTGCAGCCGAGGTACGTGCCCTTAGTGGGAACCAAACCCAGGTCTATCTGGTCTGCAGGCTGATGCTCTAACCGCTGAGCCAAACCAGCCAGGGCTGATTTAAATATTTTAAATAGATTCATTTGTGTGGTATTTATGACACATCAGAGCCTCCCTCCCCTGACATCTCTTCTGCTTTGATCACAAAGTGATTGCCTCTTATCGTAAATGGGCAAAGTGACAGTGGGAAAATGACGATGGCCCTGCTGCGTGGCGGGTTCTGATGGTGCAAAGGCAGGGTCTGACTCCCGCACCAGAGTTATTCTAATCTAGACCAAAGATTTTGAGTCAGAAGCAGCCTTGGGTTCCCCCTTCGTTTTACAATCAAGAAAATTATGGCCCAGGTTGATTAAATGACTTGGCAAATGATTGCACAGGTAGTGGCCGAATGGAGACCAGAACTGGCCGAGTGTGGCTCGGAGAACCTAACAAACCCGGGCTCAGCTTCTGCCTTTGCCTCGTTCCCAACCAACTCACCCCGTGAAACTGGCAGTCGCGTCCATTTCATTAACATTTAAGTGAAATAAAAATGTTAAACTACAGCAGTAGCTAGCACACAGTGGGCATGTAATACATGTTCCTTCCTCTCTCCCCCTCCCGTCTGGACTCCTAGTGCAGTGCTCCTGCTGCTGACTCGGCATCATTGTCCCCAATATTAGACACAGTGCAGGTCTCCTGCCTTGTGGGGGCGGGGCTGCCCAACCTCCTCATTAGCCACAATAACTTTGATTAAGTGCCAGTCTGTCATCCTAAAAATGTCACATTATTGGGACCTAATAGAATTCCCAGTCTCACACAATCCTGGAAACCACCCTCAAAACATCCAGGTAACTGAGATGTCCTGTCTTATTCGCCAAGATTTTGAAAGCAGTGATTGTCATCTTTATTTTCTCCAATTTCTCATTTTCTGGGATTATTTATGCACACATCCTGCAAATATGTGCCCCCTGCACTCCCAGGGTGGTAATTTGAATGACTGTCCTCCCACTCTCTCCCGCCCTGATTTTTGGCTCTGTGATACCTCATTATATTCTAAAGAGCTATCCACAAGGCAGGGCACCGCGGATGCAATTAAATCTGCTTCTGTAGCAACACTGCTCTTAAGCAAAATATATTGATCGCCGAAGCTTTGGACCCACTTTAATCAAGTAATCTAAACAGGGCTTAAGCTTCAAAAGCCCAGCGATGTGCCCGGCTTCAAAGCACTTACTTACACTGAATTAATTTATCTGGGATGTACTAATGCTCCCCGAAACCCTGTGGATTATAATGTTAGAGGTTGCAATCAGGGCTCTGATAATATCCCCAAAGCCCAGCCTCTATTGATTGTCATATGAAAAGACACAAAGGGAGTGGGGTGCAGGGGAGGAGGGAACAAAGGGATTGGGTTTGATTGAGTGAGACTGCAACAGCACTGTCTACTGCTATCCCAGGGCCTGCTGGCTCTGTCTCCGTCCCCCAGGGCTAGTTTTGGGGATGGAGTTGGGAGAGGGCAAAGGTGCTACAGTAACAGGGTGCTCCAGCTGTGATTCTGAGTGGAAGCCAGAGGGATGGTGTGTGTGTGTGTGTGTGTGTGTGTGTGTGTGTGTGTTTTGCAGGGAAACTGAACATCTGTTGTTCTGGGGGCCAAGCTGCCTGTTACCCTCCTGCTGGTAGATACTCCTTCCCACCAATTTAGTTCCCACCAAGTAGTTCCCACTAAGGGAACTACTTCTCCTTGACCGCAATCTTGGCTTTTGAGTGGGGCCCACCCATCTCCCAGTCTGGAGCCTGTAACCTTGCCTTTCATTTATTGAGAACTTATTATGTGCCAGGCATTATTCTAGGTCCTGGAGATACAGCAGTGAACAGGACAGAGAAAACCCTTGGCCTCGTGGAATTCACCTAACACTGGGGTGCTACGGGAGAAGACTAACACCCTGTCTTTTTAACTTATTCGTTTGATGGTAGAGAAAATAAGACAGGAGCCAGGAATAGTGTGTGGGTCTGTGTAGGTGGTGGTAGCATTGTGAGTTCAATTTTGAAATCGGTGGTCCTCCTTGGGTGCGTGACATACGAACAGAGACCCGAAGGAGATGTGGGAGGGAGACTCCATAGACTTCTGGGGGAAGGGTGCTCCAAGCAGAGGGAAGAGCATGTACCAAGGCCCCAAGGTAGAGCATGTCTGAAGTGTTTAAGGGAGAGCAAGGAAGCCAATGTGGCTGGGACAGAGTAGGCAAGAGGAGAAGTAGCATGACATGAAGTCAGAGGCGACACAAGGGCCAGATGGAGGCCAAAGTCAACCATCTATTTACTCTTTATGGCCCAATCTAGTGGTTGGTTCAGGGATGGACCAGCAATGTACACCATGAAGGACAGGGGCTGAGTCATCAGCAACTACCTTGTCACCACATGGAGCCTGAGGATGAAGCCAACATGGAGGATAGTGAAGCCCAGAGATGGTGACATTGTTTGAGTTCCTGAATCCTGTTGAGCCCGACAACTCCACTACACTTGGATTTTTTCAATTAAAGGGAGCCAATCATTTTGAATTGTTTTTCTAAATAAATTTTATTGCCATAGGAATCCTACCTCTTGAAAGTAACTTCAGCGGCAGAGCATCCATTTTCTCTCTGTATCATGGTCTGGCTCCTCTGTCTAGAAGCAGGAAGGTCCTCTGTGACTCATTTCTTATGAGAGTAAGAGCAGAATCCTCCCACCCCCAAGGTCTTGTCCCCCCCCTCCCCATTTTCCACTCTCTGCCTCTAGAAAGCACCTGGGCTAGCAGAGATGGGGGTGGCAGAACCCCAAACCCCTTTCCAAATTCCATTCACTCCCTCCCACTTCATCCCCTCCAACTGTGGGGCCCTGTTGGTCCTTTCCTACCTACCCGAGTAGAAGAGGGGAGTAGCATTAATTAAGGACCTAATATGTGCCAGATTTTCTATATGTTGAGTTTTTACATATGTTATTGCCTTTTTTTTTTTTTTTTTTTAACGTCTGTAGGAGCTCTGTAGGACCTAACATTATCACGATGGTGTACAGGTCAGCATCCAATTCTGATGGTTGCTGCCCACGCCACATTCGCTATAAGCGTTTTTAGAAATGATTCCTGGATGTTACAGTCTCCTGTATCCCTGGTGTCAGCAGAGGCACCCGGCCCTTTGAGACCGAAATTAAATAGATTCGAATGCTGTTCTGTGTGTGGTCACAGGCAATCATAGTTCCTTCGGTCTCTCTAGGGTTTTGTGGGGAGTGGAGGTGATGGCTTACAATTTCCTATTCTCCCTGAGCTCCTCTGAATTACTAACCACATCGCTCAGGTGTGGACCTCCCATTGTTAACAGCATGTATCATTAACACGAGGCATTTGTATGTAGAAGACGTTACTGAAGATTTAGAGTGATGGAGAAGGTTATCATAGTATCAGGTAAGAAAGGAAATCCAACATTATGTATCCCTCTGCATTTATTTTTTTAATGTTTTTTTTAAAATTCATTTTTAGAGAGAGAGGAAGGGATAGATAGAAACATCGATGTGAGAGAGCTACATGAATCGGCTGCCTCCTGCATACCCCCTACTGGGGATCAAGCCTGCAACCCAGGCATGTGCACTGACCGGGAATCGAACCGGGACCTCTCAGTCCATGGGACGACGCTCAATCCAATGAGCCACACTGGCTGGGTCCCTCTGAATTTATTTATTTGGCCATTTCTAACAGGAAGACTCTTTCCTTTATGCCCTTTCTCATCCCAGCCATGTTGCTAAACTCCCTCTCTTCTTCCAAACTCATTTTTCCAGGTTCATTCCACTTTCTACCTTTTTTTCTCATTCCTTCCCTTCCTTTTCCAACTCGATTCCCAGTCACTTTTGCAGAGAAGAGAAATTAGTTCTTTGCTTACTGAGCTCTGGGTTTATCCAAAGACTCGTTAACAAGTTTGCTCATCAGTGGGACAGCCATCCTGGGTCCCTCTTTTGAGCAGCTCAGAGGACCCAGCTAGGCTTTGCACTTGGTCTCCTTCTCCCAGCCACCTTGATGTCTGCTGGGGAGGGCTTGGATTAGTGACCCGTTCCCCCGTGGCATTTATGGGTGAGTCTATCCTCTGCCAGAAGAAGCAGCGACCACAGCCACTCTCAGTTTCAGGAACTAAATTCTCTTTATTACACCCATTTTAATGATGACAATGTGGACGCTCTGTGAGGTTCGGTGGATAGACAACTTGCTCAATCTAGCGCAGCCTGCTACTCACGAGAGGGGGGATTCGAATTCAGGTGTGATGATGGCAGATTTCTGCCATTTCCACTACAGCATCATAAATTCAGTAAGAATTGCATGTGATATCTACCTAGACCCCTCCCCCCCACATTTACTGAGTGTTTCCTGTAAGAAATCACCAGCTGGGAAGGTTGTGGTGGATGAAAAATAAATGGTTCCTTCCCAATAGGAATTCTTCATCTCACAGGGAGATAGTCCAGATGGCACATGTCAAAGGGATAATTCAGGAAGTTCAAGGAAAACAGGACAAAATATTTTAAAATAACAACAACTACAAAAAAAACCCAAAAAAACCTCACCTCTTTACTTGTCTATTAAAGGGGCAGGATAGCAGTGATTATGAGGTTAATTTTGAATCCCTTGCAAGACACTTACCTGCTCTGTACTTCACTTTTTTTTCAGTTGTAAAATAAAGATAATAATAGTACCTCTTTTATGGACTTAGAAGGTAAAGTGGATACGTCCATGGTACATGTTTAGAACAGTGCCATAGGTGTTGAATTGCTTTGAAAAAAGGATGCTAAGCAAATTTTAGTTCATGAAGCAGCTGGAGATGAGAGAAGATTGAGCTAAGGATTTAGGGAGCCATATGATGTCTGAGTGACCCTCTGGGGCAGTGAGCAGGGCCTAACCTGGGAGGTGAGACCCAAATGGTTTTGATGCCTAGAGTCCCGGTCCCGGCTGAGTGTCCTCCGCCCAGTCGCGCAGCATCCTATCGGTGAGGGGAGGGCTGTGATGACATTGCAGGATTGGTGTGAAGGTCCGTGAGAAGGTAAAATCCCGCGTGCACCTGTGTGCCAGCCAGGGCCTGGCAGGAAACAGATGGCACATTCCAGCCGGGTGATTTGAGAGAGTGTAATAAAGAGGCCATTTACAACAGTGTGGCAGGGATGGGGAGACTGACAAGGGATAGCAAGGGTCTGGTTAGCAAAGGTGTGGGCCTGAAGGGGAGAGGTGGCAGCGGGGATCAGAAGCCAGAAGGCAGGCTACCCCAGGTGGCATGACCCAGAGCCCCATCCACCAGGAATGGGGGCGGGCTAAGACGGATGCCACGGACACCCAACCGGGTGGAGTCTCCGCAGGAGATGAGCCGGGGAGTCCACAACCTGTCCTTCCTTTCTCCCCGCCCTCCTAGCTCCGTGCCCTGCCCCCCACCGGCCAGAATCCCCTGGAAAGCAGAGGAAAGGGAGGCCCTTAGTGCATGTCCCCCAATCCCCACCAGGCTCAGAGGAACAGGGTGAAGCCGGGTCCAAAGACTGTGTTCCCCCCAACGCTGCAGATAGAAACTGCCCAACTTAAGGGGCACTTAAAAAAAGTTACAGTTTCTGGATGTAACCGCAAATGCAAAGCCTTCTTCCGAGGTGCCACCTAACTGAACCCGGACCTCCCGACGCCAGGCGCACGAGTCTGTCCCCACCTGGAGCAGAGAAGACCCGAGAATGGTTCGGTCCGTGCCGGCCTCTCGCCAGACGCTGTCCACCTCTTCACCCCCTTCTCCGTTGTCCTTGCCCAAGAATCCGCCATCTGGCCGCAACCCGCCTACGGGAGGGATTGGTGAGCTGAGGGCCTGGGGTACGTCCCCCGCTGCCTTCGGAGATGATTAGTGGCTGCTTGTCGGCAGATGTCGCTCAGTGGCATTTTAATATCCCGATGCCCCCCCCCCCCTCACAGGGGCTGGGACTGTTGAAGGCATTTCACACAGAGAGCGGTGATTGCCACAGCAATCATTCCCTTCAACAGCCATTAAAACACTTCGGACTGCGTTTGAAAAAAGAGAAAGGGCGGGGGGGGGGGGGGTGAGACAGGAGTCCTTTTTTTTTTTCTGGCCAATGTCAGTGTTCACAGAGTGAACACTGAGTGAATCGAACGGGGTTTTACTGGAGAGGTGGGAGAGGGCGACCAGGAGGCCATGGGGGCTGCCCCTGAGCCCCCGGGGAAAGCCCAGGCAGGGCCCGGCTCTCTTTGGGGTGGGCCAGGCCTGGGCTGCTCAGCCTCGAGCTGTGGTCCAGAGGGATGTTGTCTCAAGTCTTCCTGAGAAGATGCGCCTTCCCAGTTCAGCTCCTCCCTCTGCACAACAGGAGTCTCCGGCCAGGGCCTGTGCTCCGACCTGGAGTCCATTTACCAAAAGGGATGGTTGTGCTTCATTCTTTTACTCAACACAGTTTTGAAGGGTCTACCAGGTACCAGGTGCGGCCCCAGATGCCAGGGTTGCAGCAGGGAGGGTCTGCAGAATATTAACAGTTGTCAAAGCCACAACGATGGTCAACTGGAACAGAAGCGAGTCAGGGGCTGGAACAGATTCCCGGAGGCCCAGTGGGCCAAACACTGATCCTTTCAGAGGTGGGGAACATCTGGCCCTCGGGCCACATAAGGCCCACGAAATCAATAGCAGCTAACATCACACGCCTCACCAAATTAGCTTGACCAAATCTAGCAGGCTAATCTTTAAGCTGATAATTTTGTATGGCCTGCAAATGATGTTATAAATATCCAAATGGCCCTTGGCAGGAAAAAGGTTCCCACCCCTGCTAGGTGCTGGAGCGGAGAGGCCAGGGGAAGCCTGGGGGAAGATGAGAAGCGAGGGGAGCAGGGGGCATGTGGGCCTCCGGACAGTGACTGGTTTGGAAGTATTTCAGTACCTTGCCAATTGTCCTAGTCCTACTGTCCGTGCCTGCTGCGAAAACACAATCGCTCCCATATGGAGCTGATTTTCTAGCAGTCAGCTTGTCTTTTCCATGCTTATTGCAAGGTTGTTGCTTTAACATCTTGCCAAAGAGTAGGGGCAATTCCATTTCCTGTGCCAACACTCAGAAAGGATGAGACAGAAGTATCAGGCCACGGAGGCACAGCGTTGCTCAGGAGAACCCTTCAGTCTTTGTGCTAGGCAAGACCAGGGGCAGGGAAGCATGTCCTTGCTGTTTCTGCAGGAGGGACACCTGGACAGCTGTCACCAGCACCCTGTCTGCCACCCCAAAGAGGTGAATGAAGAGGAGTGTGCCCCTAAAGCCAGGTACACAGGGCAACTGCCTTACGAGAAAGATGTGTTCTGTTTTCTCTTGTTGCCTCTTCTTAGAACCGTGGTGACATCCAGCCTCAACTTCTGACGTCATTTGCCACATCAAGGAGCTGGCTTTCTCTACCGAATCTCTTTTTGATAGAGAGCTCTCCTCTGTGGACAGGACAGTCTGTCTAACAGCTACATACAAAGCCACATGGCTCCTTGCTTGGGAATAATGGTCACGGATTCTGAGTCCAGTTTGGTCCATGGAAAGTAAGAACTGTAACGTGGTTACTGGTGACATCCCTTGTCCACAAAAGGGGACTTGCGGGCACTTTGTAGAGCAACCATCCACTAATCCACCCTGTGTCTCTGGGTAGTCTCTGTTCTGAAGATTGCCAATGCTACCAAGAAGGCAGTAATGCCAAGAAAAGTCCGCAGGGCTCAGAAAATACAGTTTACCATTTGCAAAGACAGAAGCAGCAGCATTATTATTCTTAACAATCACCAAGAGGGAGAACAGAAGCCGTCTTACTCCGAGATCAAGTCTGCCAAAAGTTTTCTCAAAATCTGTATTTGCTGACATGCTAGTACAGAGCAAGTTACAGAACAGCAAATAAAGTATGTTTCTATTTGCATAAAAGGAAGGTATATACACATGCATGTAAATCACGTGGGAATATGTGCACACTCAACTGTACAGAAAATGTTGGCAGAATACACGTTAGCAATTTCCTTCAGACTTCAGAAGCAGAAAATGCTTTCTTATCTTTGAGGCAATGCGTGTTATAAAACTCATCAGGTTTCCCTCTTTGCTTCGGCCGCTGGGAAGCTCAGGTTCGAATTTGCATTCTCATTTTAATAATGGTAGGCTCCACTTGAGAACAATGGTTCTCAAACTTGGCTGCAGGTTAGAATCACTTGGGAAGCTTTAATAATCCTGATGCCCAAGCCATACCTGACACCAATTAAGTCAGAATCTCTGGGGGGTGGGACCCAGATACCCTATTTTTAAAGATCCCTGAGTGATTTTAATGTGCAGCTGTGGTTAAGAACATTGCTCCAGTCTGTATGTCTGAATTTTGATTTTCCTTTGTTTAAAAAAAAAAAAATTGCTTACCTTTATTTACATTTTCCTTGGATCTGATTTTTATTTACGTGAAATTTTTCAATTTATAATTTTGAAAATTGCCTCGAGTCTCTGCAACAAGATAAAAGGCAGACAAAAATGATTTACTTGTGTTGAAACCACATGACAAGCAGTCTGGAGCTGAGGGGTCTCGGCTGGGAGACTGTTCCCTGTGGGAGGGACCCCGAGAGGGATGAAGGGGCCCTGGAAGCCCATCATGCTCCTGAGAGTGGGCCGAGTCTGCCCTAAAGTCCTGTCTCTATGACACGACGGTTACTTACCCTGTTTGTAAGCGGCAACAGAGGGCTGTGGACAACTCAGATTCTGTAAGAAATAAGTTCCAGAACATGTCAGTATGTTTTCTTCCTGACTATCTGAGGAAACCTTGACCTGCTAAATAAAGCCTGTGTGTAGGACCAGGGGGCCGAGAAAAGATGGATCCAACTCCCTTCCGAGGGGAATTTCCCATCACAATTTGCTAAAATGGTGCCGGTCGGGATAATGATCGCCTGTTGGAATTATAATCACTGTTTCTGGGGTGGGAGGCAGGTGGGCTAGTCCTGGGCTAGGGAAGGAGGGGGGCCATCTCTCTTCCCACCCAGACTGCGCCCTTCTGAATTTTCACCCAATACCTGGCTGCCCCAGAAACCTTTAACCAACTCATTGCTTCTGTGTAAGCAGGATTGAGGGGGGATGGCTATTGCCTTGAAATCCAGCTGCAAATTCAAATGCCTACTGGTGTGGGGGTTGGGGTGGCAGAGAAGCAGAGACACATGAGCTCAGTCTTAGGGTACAGGCAAACCGGGGAGTGGTGGGGGGCTGTGATGAACTGCATGAGACAGCCCTGGAGGGACTTGCAACCTCATACTAAAACGGGGGTGGGGGCAGTTTGAGGGCAACAAGTAGGGCATTCAGCTAGCAAGAGCAGAAGCTTCCAGAAGCTGTGGGTCTGATGTGAGCCAGCTGATTGCCCAAGAGGCTACACCAGAGAACTTAAAAATAGCATCTTCTATAATTGCTCGAGTCTCTGGGTGTTTAGTAACCATGTCTGGCAGTCTATACCCAAGACAGGCTGGCTGTGGGAAAGCCATTGTTAAAATAAAATCATTAGCTTAACAGGCTTGATGAAAAGGGTGGCGAGATGGGAATTTCCTCTTGCATATGTTCTCCACTCAGAACAGCCCCTGAAACCAGTCGGCTATGTTAATTATTGACTAGAATGCCCCAATATCTCTCAAGCTGGTTTTTTTCTTCTTATGGACCCAACAAACATTACCTCTGAAAACAGCTGGAGGTCCCAGAATTTGCCAGTTAGAGCCGTATATCTCCTAACTCCTTTCCTTTCATGATTTATGTATCATTTGTTTTGTTTCCTAGTGACTGTGCGGGTGCCCACACACACGCACACTCAGGAACATGTTTTCCCATTTTCCAAGGAAAAGAAATGTCAGCTAATGAACCCGAGCACTTCGCGTTGAGACGACAGTTAGCAAGGCCAAGTGCTCGTGAGGTCAACATGCCAACGAAGACCAGGCCAAGAATAAGAACGCAACCCAAGAGAACTGTGCCCGAGCCCAAGGGACCAGGACTAGCTGAAACCTGTGGCCGATGCGGGTTGAACCGCGAGTCCTTCTGACTCCTTCCCACCTGCAGTGGGTGAAGATGGCCAGGAATTCTTCGTGCGTCTCCCTCCCACCCTCCTCATCAGGATGTGGAGCTTACTTCCCCTCTGCTGGCCGGCCCTGCGGTTGCTTTAGCCAAGTGAAATCACTGTGCCCGTTTCATGCCTGAGTCCTCAGTTGGTCCAGAAGCTTCCCCTTTGAGCTCTGTGGGAGCCCTGAACGGTCAGCTAAGAACACTGACTACCTTGCAGGAGAAGCCTGGTGGGAAGAAGAGGCTCTGAGACTCCATGGAGAGGGAGAGAGGCCCCAGGGCCACAGCTGAGCATCCAGATGACTCCAGATCCAGCTGCCATTTGGCTGCAACTACTTGAGAACACACACACATACACACACACACACACACACACACACACACACACGAGACCAGCAGAAGGGCCACCTGGTCAACCCATGGAATCGAGAGACATAAAAATGATTGTTATTGTTTTAAGCTGTAAATGTCAGGGATGGCTCATTATGTAGAGAGAGATCATCAAAACACTGCCCAAGCGGAGACAAGGGCACGCGGACCGAGGGACAGTTTCTAGCCACTGTCCAGCCCGTTGCTGCTCCGATGCGGCCGTGCCCTTCCTCGATTTCCTAGGCGTGGCCTTTCTCAGCTCACAGAATTAGCCGCAGGGAGACAGGAGTCCGGGCCCAGGAGGAGTGGCCTTTTTCAAAATTGCTGTCTCTTCAGATTAAGGGGTGGCACATCCCAGGGAGGCCTGCGGGCCGTCAGCATGCGTCGCCGTCAAATGCAGCGGTGGGCAGGTAGAGTGAAACACGTGAGCCCTGATTTAAAAAAAAAAAAAAAGGACTAGAGAGCCCTGGCCAGTTTGGCTCAACGGTTAGAGCGTCGGCCTGCGGTCAAGAGAGACCCGGGTTGGTTCCCGCTACGGGCGTGTACCTCGGTTGCAGTTTGTCCCCGGCCCTGGTTGGGTCGTGCAGGTGGCAGCCACTCGATGTGTCCCTTTCATGTAAATGTTTCTCTCTCTCCTTCTCTTCCTCTCTCTCCCTCCCACTCTATCTGAACAAAAAATGGGAAAAAACGTCCTCGGGTGAGGATAAAAAAAAAAAAAAGACAAAAGGAGTCTCTGTCAAGTAGGAGAAGAGAAGGGGCCATAGTCTAATCAAACAGGCCCAGAGTGTCTGTGAGGACAGCTGGTTGTTTTATTGTTTCAAAACAGAAGTATGTGAGCATAATCCCAGTTCCTCCTTGGAGGGAAAGGAGAATGGTTTGGACTAAATTTATGGGGCAAGGACTTACCTGCCAAGTACTGGGCCGGGCACTTTGCCGTACATTTTTCCCACATTCTACAGAGACTGGGTCACCCAGGCTGGCTTTAAGTTGCTTAAAATCTTTAATATCTATTTATAGTTATCAACTTGAGCCTTGAGTCTTATGTTATATTTATTTTAAGTCCGTCCCTCTTTGATTCAGGATAAAAAGAATATGGCAAAAATAATACAAGGGAAACAGTAGAAAAAATCACTTGTAGTATTTGCTACCTTTGATAGAAGTGGAAATGTAGCAACATAAATGTTTGAACAGTACATTTTCCCTCTTCAAATATGAATGCACCCAGAGACATTTAAAATGTCCTTTCTCCTTGATTTTCCGATTCACATCTGGGCAGTTTCAACATAAGATCACAGTAAACCATTTTCTTCTTATTTAATAAGTCAGGATTTAAGGCATCAATTATATCTGAATACACCAAAAGCTTGCAGAGAGAGAGAGAGTGACTTTTAAGTACTTAGTTACTGTTGATCTATAGAAGAAATCGGCTCCTGTCACTCACGAGATACATAAAGGTGATTCAAAGGAAGAGTTCATGGTAGGAATGACCTGTTGTTTTCTGTGTCTACTGAGAAAGACTTAAACTACTGAGAGATGAAAGGACTTCTCATCATTGAGACTGTTCAGCACCAGAACCAGGGTGGTGATGAAATGTTTCATAGGATGGTTTGGGAATGGCAGTGTCTGGAGGCAGGAAGTCACTGGCAGCTTTGTTATTCCTGCTACACTTATTAATGAGTCACAATTCATTTATTTGCAAAAGAAGCTATAAATAAAGCCAGGGCATGCTTCCAGCACTGTTTAGATTGTAAGATTCATTTGCAATGTTTTTGGAAAATGACTAGAACAATTAATAAAATATTTTACATCCATATATTGGAGTCCATATATTGGAATGCCCCCTTGGCTCAGGATCACTCTAACTTTAAATACATATATTGACTGACTGCCTGAGTGTCCACTAAGGGTCTGACGAGGGTAAGAAATTGTCCCCTGCCCAAGATGGGTCCCTATTTCTGAGGCTCATGCTGACAGGGACCATAATCAAGGGTAGGATGAGGCATAGTGGTCTCTGAGGACACTAACTGGGAGCCTCATCTAGAATCAGGGCAGGTGGGGTGTTCCCTGGCATGATGGTGGCCGCAGGCAGGGAGGGGTTCAGAATCCAGGACCCTTGGTGGTGCTCCCGGTCCTGGGATACCTGGCCAGTGACTGGATGAGGGAGCCTCCTTGTCACCTGGAACTCAGCCCTCAGTATAGTCATCTCAAATTTCAATCCTTTATAAAAAGTAATCTTTTTGGACAAAATGAAGAAAAAGTCAAGGTGTGGATGTGGTAGATTGCCCTATTTTTTTTTCCTTAATTATTTCACCTCTGCTCATTGTTGCCAAAGTTCACTGGAGCAGAATCTTTCCTGTCTCACAAGGCCATGCTGCTTTGGCCAGTAGAATGTGGAAAATCAAAACACACACCACACCCGACTAGAAGTTTTCACGGTGCTTATGTGGACTGGCTTGACCACATGAATGCCCAGCGGGCACCTCTCTGAGACGAACCCTTCCCAGGTAGTGGCTGACCTCATAAGGTGTAGATTTGGATTTGACCTGAAGCCTGAAGCCAAGCCAAGACAGCCGACTCACAAAGCTGTGTGGGCTATACACATCTGTTGTTGGAAGCCAATAATGTGTTTGGAGTCATTTGTTACGCAGCCTTAACTCAACATTGCTGACTAATGTCGGAGCTCTGAGATGATTTTTTAAATTTATTTTATTTTTTTATGTCTGTATTTTTAATTTCTCTACAATGAACAAACGTTATGTAATATATTCAGTCAATAGTTATATATTGAGCACCTACTGTATGCCTGCCCCTGTGCTAGATATTGGGAATAAAGTGGTAAAAAAACAGTTGATATACCTGCCCTCATGGAACTCGGCTTCTCATGGGGTGCTAGGCACCCGTCTAAGCCCCGCACACGTGACTGTGAAACCACAGCCCTGACAAGTGCCCCAGTGGGACATGTGTGGGGCTGGAAGCACGCAGAGAACAGAAATGTGACTTAGGCAGAAATACCAGGAAAGGCTTCACGGAGGATGTGACCACTGAGCTGAGCTCTGAAGGATGACCAGGAGTTAACCAGGGGAAGTGGTGTGATCAAAAAAATATATAGCTTTTAGGAAAATAATTTTGTTTTTGTTTTTCAGGTTTTGCCTGACTGGCAATAGTTAGCCTGAGGACCAAATTACCATTGACCTCACTCTCCGTAGCCTCTGTATGCAGCAGGGGCAGGCACCCAGCTGTCCATCAAAATCCATGACCCCCTCCCATAGTTCAGAGCTGTCATGGGGAGGTGGCTGCTCCATCAGGGACTCATTCCCAGAGCCCCCTTGTGTTCCAGTGCCATTGTTCTTGCCAGTGGAACTGAGCTCCAACGATGGCCCTCATTTCTGGGCCAGGACCGCTACAGAACGAGGGTGCCTTCTCCACATCGGCCCTCTCCCTGCCCCCCAGAAGATGAAGCCTCCAACAACGTGACCCTGAATGACCCCTTAGAAGAAAGCTGTCCACCAACCAGAAGCACCTGCCTGGGAACACTCACTCGCTGTTATGTGACTGAGAAATGGACTCTGATGTCAAGCTGCTGAAATCGGGGGGCCTCTTGGTTGCAGCCGCTGTGTTACACTGATTAATAGAACGGGTATTTTAAGAAATGGATCCTGTGTTTTCCTGAATCACACATGCACACAGCCAACCCTTAAACTGGGTGGAATATTAGTTTTGTGAGACATGAACTTTAGGCTCAATTTTCTTTCTTCCCCACCTGGCAGGACCTTTGCTGTGTGGGTCCTGTGTGTCACGACTGATTGGCAAGTTTGGTGGAACGGCTTGCTTTTATATACTATTAATTTTATTTGCTTCTCCACCTTGATGCATTCTTGTGAGCGACGCTGACATTTTCAGCATGAAGAATGTTTTACACAAATCAGAGGTGCTCTGCTGGAACCGGAAACACATTGCCTTGAAAGAAATACCGTATTTACTCACATAAATCTTAAAAGGCCACATCGGCGAGGGTGGATGCCAGACCAAGCAGCCTGATTTGGGAGGCGATGGGGAGCCATTGCAAGTTCTCCGGTAGGGGAATGATGTGACCGAAGAGGTGTTTTGGGAAGATGAATTGGAGAGTAGCGCTCAGAAGAAACGAGGGGGAAAATAGCTCGGAGGCACAGGGCCAACTGTTGCAACAATCCAGTTGTGAAATAAAGAGGCCTGGCCTGGGATGGTGCCGGTGGGAATGGAGAGAAGCAGGTGACCAGGTGAGGCTGCAGAAATGAAAGAACAACAAGTGACCACTGTGCCCAGCTCATCAGCTGCTCTTAGCAAACCCCAGAGGTCCCATCAACCAGCTTACTCCTATGGCTCCACCAGCACCGTCGTCCCTGTAAAAATAACAATGCATTCAGGGTTATCAAAGGACGGTATTGGTTTGTTCACAAGAAAAAAGGAGCAATTGCTTCACTAATTAGAAATGAGCCAAATGAGCTATTTTCCAACCTCATTTCTAGTAGCCAACTACTCTCTAGGGGTGATGAGTATCTTAGTTTGGAGGAGCATATTCCTTAAACACATTTTTATTCTGGAAAAATAAAATATGTCAAAGGCTAAGAGGCTAGCATGAGAGGAAAGCGAATGCCTGAAAATGTTTCTTTTGGACGCACGGAGAGTTACTGCTATGTGCTTTGCTGGAGTAAAAGTCAGGCCGCCAGGGTTGAGTCCCGGCTCTGCCTTCCTGCCTGACCTCAGCTCCCGCCATTGTCCCCGGCCCACCGGGCTGCAGAAACAGGTCTGCTTTCTGTTCCCAGCATGTAACTCATCTGCACCTTGGGGTCCTTACCCAGCTCTCCACTGGGTCTGAAATACTCTCTCCACTGCCTTCTTATTGTGATTTACATTCATTGTAAATAGGGCCTTGGAGAGTCTTTCCAGCTCCCCAGTCTAATGCAGCCACCTCCCCCTCCCAGTGCCCCCATCATGCCTCCTTCCTTTAATTCTCCCTGAGCATTTATTCCTACTTGCTATCCTCTCACGTATCTACTTGTTCGCCTGATGACAGTCTCTCCTGCTAGAACGTAAGCCCCTAGCCGGTCTGATTCCATACGGTATCTTCAGCATCTAGAATAGTCTACGCATTTACTAGGAGCTCAATAAACATTTGTTTTTCATTGAATCACCATGTCAGAGACCAATGATGAAAACAACTAATAACTTACACCCTCCCTCCCCCCCAAATAAAATCTCTGTCCTCAGAGGAGCTTACTCAATGAAAGGTTTTTCCCCCTGTGGTTACATTTGATTAAGAAATATATTTTCCCAATTATGACTGAACTTTTCCAATCTGTATTTTATATCAGACATCTAGGCTCTAGGAAAAATGTAAGGTTTCTAATCAAGGGGGAAAAAAAGCAAACATGTTTAAAATTATCTCCAGGGGAAGTATAACCCTAAATGCAAGTCATGAATTTTGTGCATGGTCTTCTCAGCTACTAATTAGCCTCTCCCCTCTTCTTAAAGTTACAGCATCCTCTTGGCAGTACCTACCACAGGGCTAGGCACACTTTCAAAATTCAGAGAAGACTGAGACAAGGATGAGGAGTCAGTGTTTGCAATCAGGGGATTGGGCTCCCTCCTCCAGGAAGCCGTCCCTGATTCTCCCCGGCAGGACTGGACCTTTCCTGATCTCACCCTTCGTTTGACTCTATAACCACCCTGGTGTCTAACACCAGGGAGACACTTCATAGGCACTGAATCAAGTAGATGCAACAAATGAATAAAATTAAAGTGATATAAGAAAAAACTAAGAATTGGGACAGGTTGAAGAAATCACCTGGGCAGTGTTTCTCAAAATTCAGTTCTTTGCATCTCCCATCACAATTTCTGCCATACTGTTCATTTTTACTTATGTCTTCACATCGACCTTTCTACCACTTAAATACATTTATATTCTAAGAAAGTTTTGCGCCATATTCCTAAAATGGAAAGCCCCTCATCCTGCCACAGGTAGAAAGCAATCCCCAGCAACCAGTGACAGCTGAGATATGTCCTCAGAGCTAAGGTCCTTAAAATCTAGCCTGTATTATTGGCTGAATTGTGTTTCCCCCACATTCCTGTGGTGACACCTTAACCCCCAGACCCCAGAATGTGACTATATTTTGAGATAGGGCCTTAGAGGTAATTAAATTAAATTCAGGTTGTTAGGGTGGGCACTAATCCAATATGACTGGTGTCCTTATCGGAAGAGGATATTAGGACAGAGAGAGAGAGACAGAGAGAGACCAGACATGTGCACACAGAGATGATCAAGCGAACACATAGAAAGAAGACAAGCCAAGGAAACTCAGAAGAAACCAAGCCATCTGACACTTTCCTCTTGGACTCTGGCCTCCAGACCTGTGAGAGAATGAATTTCTGTAGTTGAAGCTCCCCAGGCTGCGGTACATTGTTATGGCAGTCCTAGCTGGGAATTACTGTCTTCTAAAGAAAGATGCTGAGCCCGAAGTCTGCTCTCACTGAGTTGACACTGAGATTATACGAGTAAGAGAAGTCTTAAAAACCTACTATCATCAGTGGTCCTTCTCCCTGAAAAACATCAGAAGAATTAAGTAGAATTGAAAAGGAAATGACTTTTTCATTACACGATTTATATTGGTCAGGCTGAAATACACTGTATTAGAAATCATCTCTGTTTTAACACATGAAAAGTGTGTTTCTCACTCATGCTATGTGTCCCAAGCAGGTTGACTGGGTCTCTCCTCCACCCAGTCACTCAGGGCTGTAGGCTAACGAAGGAACCACCGCCTGGAGCTGCATCTTCTAGAACACGGGGCACTCTCTGTCCCCACGCGTGGGGAGGAGAACTTGGAGAACCGTGCATGGGCTTTTTTTTTTTTATCCTCACCTGAGGACATTTTTCCATTTTTTGTGGGAGGACAGAGTGGGAGGGAGAGAGAGGAAGAGAGAGAGAGGGAAACATCGATGTGAAAGGGACACATCGAGTGGCTGCCACCCGCACGACCAACCAGGGCCGGGGACAAACTGCAACCGAGGTACGTGCCCTTAGCGGGAACCAAACCCGGGTGTCTCCGGACCGCAGGTCGACGCTCTAACCACTGAGCCAAACCGGCCAGGGCTGCATGGGCTTTTCACAACTCAGACTGGAAGTGACACACATCATTTCTGCTCACATTTCATTGGCCAGACTAGTCACATGGCCCCAGAGGACTAGTATAACAAGAGGACCAGGAAATGTAAGCAAACAAATATTCTTTAGGGTATGTTTCTGTCCCTTCCACAAGACCGGATGCTATTTAATGTCATATTTCTGTCCTTAAAGATCATCTTGAGTCTATCTCACAGATGCATCCTGTATTGTGGAGAAAACAAAGATCTGGGTCAGTCTCTTCATTGCATAACTGAAGTCCCCAGTGTGAGCATTTTTGGTTATTACACACCCTCTCTGCGGTGGATTCGCAGCCAGATCTCTGGTCTCTTGAGACTTACACTTAAGCTCTTCCCGCTCAGCCCCTTGAGCACAAAATGGTTGTAATGAGAACTGGGATGTCTATTTTTGGTGCAAGGACCTTTCGTGGTTCAAGTAAGATCTTAAGGGGGAATATTGTAAAGGCTGATACTTATCACGGAGAACATGAGGGCAACGTGTCCCATTTAGCTTTTCATCTGGAACATGCGGAGACCTTTCCCCACTCATGTTCCAGGCAAGTACCTCGGCGGAATCGATGAAAACGTACGCTTGCTCCATGTTGTCTGGTTAGCATCTGACTATGTACAGTGTATTTATTTTACATTTAGAAGACGCACACAAGAGATTTCCAGGAACAAAATGAGAAGAAATTGGCAGCGCACTGAATGGAAAAAATTAATGACTTGAATTACACGGCCTGCGAATTGGAGCCGCCAGGGGGGTTGGGGGGAGAAATGGGGGTGCAGATATTCGCACTGTCCTCTGCGGTCCCGAGCGGTGCTCCGAACGCGGTCACCTTCCACACAGCTGTGACATCCTTTATCCTCATGGTGGGACTGGGCTTTGCAGGTCACAAATGTGTCACAGTTTCAGGAGAACAAAAGCAATGTCCCCAAACAGCCTTCAACAGCAAGTTCCTTTGGGAGAAGAGATTCAACTCTCAAGTTGAAGCGTAATCGCTGTGTCTGCCCCCCTGGGCAAGCGGGAGGTGAGGAGTGACAAAGGCCACAGGACAGGACAAGGACTGGGGCTTTGGCCATCTCTGCGGATGGATCGAATCAGTGTTTGTTGAGCTCCTACCCTGGGCAGCACCTATTACGTGTTGGGAACATTCACACACGTTGTCCCATTTATTCGTCACGATCGTTGCTAATTTTAGAGGCAAAGAAACTGAGGTCAGGGAGGTTGACTACCCTGTCCAGGTTGAATTGTGTCCCCTGAAAATGCCTATGTTGAAACCCTGGCCCCCAGGACCTCAGAATGCGGCTGCACTTGGAAATCCGGCGGTTGCAGATGTGATCAATTAGCATAAGGTTCTACGAGAGTAGAATGGGCCCCAAATCCGACAGGACCGGGGTCCTGACAAAGAGGAGAGACTTGGAGACAGACACGCACACCAGGAGGACGTGACCACGAAAGCAAGGATCTGAGTGATGCTTCGACAAGCCAAGGGACGCCAGAGGTTGTCAGCAGATCCCAGAAGCTGGAGGAAGACATGAAAGACTCTTCCGCAGTCCCAGCGGGGACCAACCCCGCCAACCCCGTCATCTCAGGCTCCTGTGTCCCCAGCTGCGAGACAACACATGCTGTTGGTAAGGCCCCAGGCTCTGGTGCTTGGTTCCGGCAGCCCTGGCAAGTGAATAGACGTGGTGATGAAGCAGGGGACCACCGGGCCCCTCTGCGGCTAAGTCTTGTCTGTGAGGGCGGGGCCCAGCGCTTGCCTTGGCTTCTGCCACCTCCCTCCCACGTGGCCTGCCTGACATTCAAACGGTTCTCCTCATCTGACCACGGGAGGAGACCGGGGCCCAGAGGTTGACTCTCCTGTGCACGGCTGCACGGCCAGGACGTTTGGGCAGAGGCGGGTCCTATGTCACAGTTCTTTCCTTGGTCGCTCACTTTGCAGAGTGTCCTGAGCCAGTCCAGCTGACCACAGGTGGACCAGGTGGATTCCTGTGGAGTCAGGAGCAGAAAGCAGAAAAAGAAGGTTCCTGGCCTGGAAGCGCCTGAAGACTTTTGAGGGGGTAGAATTTGGGATCCTGGCTGGCCGCCATGTCAGGGCCGCCTGATGTCACACCAAGAGAGACCCAGCCCTGGGAGCCGCAGCGCGGGGCACTGGCTGCTGGTGCTGCATCCTGCTGTCTTTACGACGGGTTTCACGTCTTTAATATGCAAGGAGATTGCAAAAGTGGAGCATTTCTCCCCAGAAGCCTCAGAGGGCACGGACATTTAGGAAACTCCTGCCGTGTGCCAGGTCGTGTACAAAGGGCCGAATGTGAGTTAAGTCTTAATATTCCCATATTACAGATGATAAAACTGAGACTCACAGTGGTGCGAGTGGTTGGGAAGCAGGGATCCCCAGCCTTGCAGACTCTACAAGCTGATCTGTTCCCGCCACACCACGCTGTCTGCCCAGGGCCCTTGGTTGTACTCACCTGCCGGCCACCCCTCTCGGGGGTCAGCCCCGGCCTCCTGGCCCTGTGAGCTCTCACCCAGCCTTTCTGTGGTTCTCTCTGGACCCCAGTGAGTCTCACACGTAAATCATGCCACAAGCAATAGGTGTCATGTTCCAGGTCAGCATGGAGGACTTGTAACAGGCTAATGGAAATCAGTTTGTGACCCTTTGATGACCACCATCTCCAAAAGAGGGGATGTGTTTGAGGGAACAATTTTTTTGGAGAGCACTGTCCCCATGGAGGTGCTCGGAGGGGCTTCCTGCTTGGAGCGGTTGGGCTGTGCCTCGGGCTGGGGCACCTGCAGGGCTGATGGATGACTTGCACCTAAGACAGCTGAGGGCAGGAGGGCTGTGCTCTGGGAGGTAGCCGAGTCCTCACCTGACCAAGGTGCGTGTGACCGGGACCACAGGTGGACCAGGTGAGGGACAGGCCACACTCTCCACCCTCACAGCCCCCCATCTGAGCTCAGATGGAGCTAGCTGCGGTTCACTGTGTGGGCTCTCTGAACCCCATGTTGCTCCAGGAGCCCCCCGCCCCCCTGGAGTACCCCGTCTCACCCTTGGCCACCTCACACCAGCCCTCCAATACTGTTAGAGGTGGCACCTTCTCTGGGAGCCCAAAGCCAGGTCAGTTTTTGCTCCTGGGTTCATAGATTCAAGCCTTCTCACGTCCAACGACTGAGAACTCCTGAGGTGAGGGGAAGAGTCCAGTTTACCTCTTCCCCCCAGAAATATGATGTTGTCAACAGAAAGGATATCTCCTGGGGGAGGGCCCCCGCCCTGCGTTTTGAATGGCATGAGAATGACAACGAGTTTGGTCTCAGATGGTCTGGATTCAAGTCCCATTTGCCCCCATTCACTAACCAGGTGCCTGGAAGAAGTTCCGTCTCCTCCCTGAATTGCATTTCCTCGGGCAAAGTGGGCATCACCGCGTGCCCTCTCCTGGCTTGTTGTGAAAACTGGGTGCAACTACATGCATGAAAATATTGTGAGGCTGTCTAGTCACAGAAAGGAGCTGAGGCTGGCTCGTTCTTCCTGGGCTGATGCCGGACAAGGCAGTGCTGCCTTGCAGGTGTGTGCAATGCATTGTGGATAGTCAACCCATCCTTCTCAGGGACCTCAAGAGATGTATCCATTCCAGACCAGGCTTCCGGGGTTCCTGGGCGATACCAAGATAAATGTGCAGCTTCTGCCTTCAAGGGATCTATAATTAAGTAGGAGACTTAAGACCTTTAATAGCTACTTAAATGTACTAATATATGACCCTGATGTCAGCCATGATCTCTTAGCCCTTTAAGATCTAAATAAGATTCTCTTAAAGCTCTCAGCCATTATTCTAGGCAAGTCGAAAACCATCCCCCGGATTCGTGAGAAGTCCCAGGGGGACCATAGCCCCTCAGCTACCCACTGGCTTTGTGTCCCTGCTGCCTCTGATTGTAGATCAGGTTTTTTTGTGTTTTTTTTTTTAATGTGTTTTATTGATTTTTAGAGAGTTAGGAAGAGGGAGCAATAAGAATATCAATCGGCTGCCTCCTGCACGCCCCCCACTGGGGATAGAGCCCGAATCCCGGGCATGTGTCCTGACTGGGAATCAAACTGGTGAGCCCTTGGTGCACGGGTCGCTGCTCAACCACTGAGCCACACTGGCCAGGCTGATTGTAGAACAGTTTAAGAACTAGCTTCCTGTCCCTGTTCACTGCCTCAGTGGACCAGACAGAGCTCAGTCTCTTCGTGGATTCGCCCCAAAATCCAACTGGGACAAAGCTGGTGTGAGACTGTGCGTGTGTGGCTTTGTTGGAGTTTGGAGAGGAAGGAGGCATGGAAGGTGTCCATTGCAAGAACTTAAAGTTGAATAGTTGCCTCAAACAGTCTCCTGGCCACCCTGACACTGAGGATGTCACCACATGGTGCCCTGGCTGCACCTCATCTCGCTCAATTTTTATTCCTTTTCTGCTTCTCACCCCCTTCCCCTGGGTTATCTCCTGGGATCCAACTTCTTTGTCTTCCTTTCTGCAGAGAAGTTCCTTTCTCCACATCTCTCCCCACGCTCACTTCCAGAGTCCCCTCTGCGGCTCCGAACTCATCAGGGCCGGCGGGGCCACAGGGCCTTCAGGAAGCCCACTGTTTGCAGCAAACACGTGTCTCCATGACTGGGGGTTGGAACCTTCAGAGAAAGGATGGAGGCAGATCCCAGCAGGAGGAATCCTGGGAGGAGGGCGATGACCTGGGCCAAGAGCACATGGACCACACCCTCGGCCACCAGTGACTGCTAACTGCATATGTCTGTTTCACCCATGTTTGTGCTTTATATAAACGGAATCCAGCAGTCTATCCTTCTTGTATGGCATCTTTCATCCAACATTTTGTTTGTGAAATGCATCCATATTTTGGGGTGCAGTCCATAGTATGTAGTAATCCTTTTCATAGTAGTTAATGTACGACTATGCCACAATTGATTCATCTATTCTAACGTTGATGGACACTTGGGTTGGTCCCAGTTTGGAGTGACAACTTGGTCTCTGCTTGTGAACCTTTGCAAAAGGCCAGTTACCCTGAAGGAGATGCTGGACACAGAAGAGCATCATTCATTCTTTCAGCGAACCTCCATGGACCAAGCATGTGGACAAGCACTGGGACCAACAGACAGCCAGGTGACAGTGATCCAGCCCACATGGAGCTGACAGCCTGTAAGGGAGATGGCCGTAGACAGAGAATTAGAACACAGAGAGATTAAATCCTGGTCGAGGGTGGAGAGAAACCTAACAAAACAAGGGCTTGAAGGGGGCAGGAGAGAGTGTTCCAGGTAGAAGCAACAGTTAGTAAATGGCGCATTTGCAAAACTTGAGTGTTCCTATTCCTGGGGCCTAGAGGACGAAGAGGGAAGTGGGGTGAGACCCAGCTGCAGAGGTAGACAGGGGCTGCATCTGGAGGACTGAGTGAGCCATTGCAAAGAGCTGGGATTTTTCTTGAAGGCAAAGAGGCTCCATCTAAATAGACAAATAGCATCAACTGCTTTGCCTATCAGAAGCCCCTCGTGGCTGCCACCTCCCAATCCTACCTGCTGACATGGACCTCACAATGCAGCCTACTAGGCAATTAATTTGCTGGAAACCAAGACCAAAGGGTCCTTCCGAGGCCACATGTGCTTAGGGGATCCCGCATTTATACTTCCACTTCTTCCCTAAACTGTTCAGTCTGGAAGCTTCTAAAGTAAACTCCCATCTGACCTTTCGGTGTTTCTGGAGGCCTGTCTTCCCCTGTGGAAGTCTGCCCCTCGATGGCTGCTTGCTCCCACGTCGCCGGGGAGGCAGGGAGTCTGGGAACGGGAAGGCTGGGTCCCGCCTTGTGGGATGGCGGCAGCTGCTGGGCCACGTTTTCTCTGCCTTGCTTATTCTGCATTTTTGGGTTAGACGTTTCTGTTTAATGTAAGCAGAGAAAATCCATCCATAGCAAAATCAGAGAAAATAACTTGTTGATGTGTAAACCAGGATGTCACAAATAACCCAGTCTGTTTAATTATAGCAGCCTGAGTGCTGTGAGCCGGGAAGGGGGTAGTGGGGCGGTGGTGCTGGTTGGGGTGCAGGGGGCAGGATGCCTCTCTCCAGAGGCCTGCGGATGAGGCCTGGAGGAAGAGGTGAGTGCCTGGAGCCATGGGGATGAACGCACATACCGTGCGCGAGTCAAGCTCAACTGAGTGGGTAGATGGCTTGTGGTGCTAACGGGAGCTTGCTGCAGGGTCGCCAGACAGAAAAATTAAATCGTAGGTAAAAGGACAAAAAAGGTAGGTGGAACTAATAAGGCTGTGAATGTAGGAAACTTCAACTCTATGAGGAATCCCTTTATAAGAAGTTTGTTCTTCTTCATGAAATGCATCCATCTGGTCTAGGGCAAAGGACACTGGGCATGGGAATGGGGGTGTCCCCACCCCACCTACCATTGTCTCCTCTTCCATTTCAGGAAGAACATAGAACCAGGACTTCAGAAAAGCTAGAAGCCATGGAGTGTAACATTTAAGATCACGATTTTGGGTTTAGGTAGGCCTGGGTTCACGTTTAGGTTCAAGTCTCTCTTCTTTCCTACGTGACTGTGGGAGTTTGCTCGCCTCTCAGTGCCTCAGCTGGTCATTGGGTGTTGGAGTGACCCAACTCAAGAGGCATAGACAAGATCTCAACACTGTACTTGGCACAGAGGTAATTATCAGTGAGTCAGGTATAGATGTTAAGAGTGAAAAATGGATGCAATGAACAAAGTTGTGGATCTGGGGGAGGGAATTTCCTCCCAGCACACACCAAGCATCTTTTTCACCTGTATCGCCTCCCAGTGCCCCCGTTAAGCCTTTAAGGAAGCTGTTATTCTACCTGGCTAAGACTCTCTCTCCTCAGGGAAAGTAACACTTAGGTTAGCTAATGCAGGTGCCGAGCTTTTTCTGGAGATAACATGACCCCCACCTTCAGAACTTTAGGGAAGGACTTTGAGCAGAGATGGGGTAGAACCACATTATCACTTTCCTGGGCTTGTAACAGTGGGAAATTGTAACCTATCCTACCATTCTCTTGACATTGTTTCAGTAAATGCTGACTCTGACTAATGTGTATCTTGTAGATAAACAACATGTTTGTATAAGAATAGGAACTAGCCCTGGCCGGTTTGGCTCAGCGGATAGAGCGTCGGCCTGTGGTCCAGAGAGACCTGGGTTCAGTTCCCACTAAGGGCACGTAGCTTGGTTGCAGATTGTCACTGGCCCTGGTTGGGTCATGCAGGTGGCAACCACTCAATGTGTCCCTTTCACGTCGATGTTTGTCTCTCTCTCTCTCCCTCTGTCTTTCTCTCTCTCTTCCTCCCACTCTATCTGAACAAAAAAATGGGAGAATGTCCTCGGGTGAGGATTAAAAAAAGAATAGGAACTAACTTCAGAAGATACAGACTCTGACCTTCAGTCATCCCAGTTCTGGGAGGTTGAAGGTCTGCTGATCTTCAACCATAGAACCAGGATGACAACGACCAGGATGACACACCAGACCATCACTTGACCAGTTTCAAGGTCCTTATCAGGATAGATTGTGCTGGCATGCAAGTGGGGAACTTCCCCACCCCTTCCCCTTGAGTTTTTGTTCTGCTTTTCCTCTCCCTCCTTATAACATCCTCTGCCTGCACTAAGGTGGGGAGATAGGCTTTGGACAAGAGGCCCCCATCTTCTTGAGATACTGGCACTCAAATAAATCTCTTTCCTTTTTCACCAGCACCTGTCTCACAAGTTTGGTTTTCATGGCACCAGGGAGCTGAACCTTAGTTTTGGTTACAGGCTCATGGTACACTTGCCTTCATGGGCCTTTTCCTTCATAAAAACAACTATATTGTATGACAGAATATATTATATTATATTATATTATATTATATTATATTATATTATATTTTGATGAATATAATATAGCTTGGCTTCATTATTATATATTCATAATAATAATAATAATTTTTATTCTGATCTTAAAAGAAAATAAAACATTTTTGTGACCTCTGTGTATGGTGCCTATTAGTGGGTTGAAGTCAGAAGCAAGAAATGTAAATGCTCTTTTTATCCAAGCGAAGTTCTTATAGAAACTGGAAAATTGAGTTTTTCATAAAGCTATCTTTATTTCAATAAAAGAGAGCTCTTTATTTGAATACTTTTTTTCCTGTTTTTGTTTTGTTTCATATTTAAAATGGGATTTTCTTCAGAAAATAATCATGCAATTACATAGTAATTTTATTTATTTTATTTTATTTATTTTATTTTACTTTATGTGACAAGATAAAAACAGATCTGGGTTCACGTATTGCTTTTGCCTGCTCAGGATCCTCCTTAGCTTCTTCTTCTTTTTTTAATCCTCACCTGAGGGTATTTTTTCGTTTATCTTCAGACAGAGTGGGAGGGAGAGAGAGAAACAATCCATGTCTCACATTGGTTGGTTGCCTCCCATAGGACCCCAACCAGAGCTGGGGACCAAATCCACAACCGAGGTGTGTGCCCTTGACTGGAATGGAACCTGCAACTCTTTGGTCCCCCAGGGGCAGGGAGGCCTCTAACTGTTGAGACAAACCGGCCAGGGTCCTCCTGAGCTTCTTCGTGTAACATTGTTCTTTTATTGAGCCACTGTTCCCCCACTCTCAGTAATTAGGATTTGGGTGGGGCTGGCCACACTCCCTTAAGCTGGCCTGTCCAATCAGAGCAGCTCTTTTGGTCACTGATTGGCTTAATGATAATGAGCACCTGATTCCAGACAGGCCAGTGGAAGCCAAACCTGGGATTCTTGCTGGTGATGTGGAAAGAGTTATCTTCCTACTAGGATTCCTGGCTATACATAAAGGTAATTATAATTTTCCAGCCCCCAGGCCCATTGAGTGATAAATACCTACCAAGAGTGAAACAATCACATAGGAAAGCAGAGGGGTGGGGGGAGAGAGACAGAGAGAGATCTGATAGAATTATTTGAACACCTGGATCCAGTTATGCCTGAAGCTAGTTATCCTTGGGATTTAAGTTAAAGGAAACAATGACTTACCTTTCTTTCTCTCTCTTTCTTTCTTCCTCCCTCCCTCCCTTCCTTCCTCCCTCCCTTTCTTCCCTCCTTCCTTCCTTCCCACCTTTCCTCCCTTCCTTCATTCCTTTCTTTCTTTTTATTTTTTTCTTACTTTCTCTCTCTTTCTTAAGTCTGCCTAAATTGAACATTTTAAAAAATTGAAACAAAGAATTCTGTCTAATATACCTGACAACTCCAGAATTTTAAAAATGCTGTATGAAATATACATATGAATGTCAGAGAATATTTGTTTTTTCCCCTGTGGAGTAAGAGTAGGCTGTTCCCAGTTATGTTCATCTAGTATGTTCACTTGAATGACCTGCCTTCTGCAACTGCCCTCCTTTTATTTAATTTTTAAAAATTACGTTAGGGCTTCCTTCATCAGCAACAGGCTTCCTTAAAAGACATTCTTCTGAATAAAACATCACCTGTTCTTGGTAACCAGGAACAGGTGGAACAGGCCATCCCTTTACTGGCTCCCAGATCCGTGCCATTTGATACCTTCCTCCAAGGAGGAAAATCAGCAAAGCCTGACCAGCGGGGGCACGATGGGCAGTACCTCTCGAAGTGTGGTCCCTGAACCACAGCATAGCATCACCCAGGGACTTGCGAGAAATGTGAATTCTCAGGCCCACAGATTCAGTGTGTCTGAAACTCCAAGGGTAGGACCCAGCAATCTCTATTTTCCTGAGAACCACTTCCCCTTTCTTGGTTACGACAGACACAGCTGCCAGGTGATTAACATCAAGCCCGAGTTACCTTTGTAGAATCACTCTGAATCTGAACCTTTGTTTTTTCACTTTGAGGACAGCAGGTAGAAGGGGTCAAACTCTAACTGACCATTTTGTTTTTTTTCCTTTTATTCATTAGTAGTTTGCTAAATACGCATTCTGTTGCTTATACTTCAAGCATTTTTTACACTTTACTCAACGCAGGCAAATGTATATGTTTCTATCAATGTCGAGAATTAATCAGTTTCTACTACCTATCCCCATGAAGAGGGCTAGACCTCGACACTGCCTGCCTTTCTTCCATCTCCGTGTGTTCTCCTTTCTCCCAAGTTTTGTTGAAATCTTGAAATTGGCAGATGGAATTTTTTCTTAACAATTCAGTAAGCTTCATAGGCATATTTTTGGTGGTCGTTTGGGCTTTACTTGTTTTACTAATTGCTTTGCACACCACTGGTTTTTTGTTGTTTGCTTGCTTGCTTTGGTATCATCTTTCCTATTGTCGGAGTATATCCTCTGGAGAATCTTTCAGAAAGGGTTCCTGGAGAGAAACTTTCTGAGTCCTTATCCACCTAAAAATAGTTTGTCTTGACTTTAAATAATATTTGCCTGGGTATAGAATTCTAGATTCAGAATCATTTTCTTTGCAGAACTTTATGGCATTATGTCTTATAGAATTTTATACTTATTGCCCTTGAGAAGTCTGATGTTCATTTGTTTCTCTTCCTGTTGAAATTAAACTATTGGGATTTCCCCCCCCCCACTCTGGAATATTTTTTCTTTATTCCTGGAGATTTTACCAATATGCCTAGTGCCAAATCCTCCACACCCCTCTCATGTTTCTTTTCAATATTCTTCGGGCTCTCTTTGCATGAAGAGTTGAGACTCTCTTTAGCTTTGAAATTTTTTTGTATCATTTATTTGATTATTTTCCCTGTTCATTCCCCTTCTGGATATTCTTTGAAATGGAGGTTGGAATTCCTGGTTCTGATTTTTTCTATTCACTTTTTAATCTCCCACTCTTTAACATTTGGAACTTTTCACTCTGTTCTGGGTGGGTTGCTTGACTCAGCAGTGCAGTTGGTTAATGCACTCTGTAGTTGTCTGCACTTTATTCACCAATTCATCTATAGGGGGATTTGTCTTTGAAAAATTTATAAACCAGAGAAATTTAGAGAAAATAACATAACAAACACCCACGTACCCATCACTCAGAAATAACAACAAACATTAACATTCTGTCATATTTGCTCTGGTTCCCTTCTAATAAAATATTACTGATAAAATTGCAGTTTATTCCTCTTCTTAGTAAATTTATTTCTCTCTTTTCTCCATCTTCCTCAGAGTAATTACTATCATAATTATTATGTGATTATATATATGTATATTATGTGTGTATATATATACATATATATGTATATATATTCTACCATCTCTTAGTCTTTTCTAGTTTTTTAGCAGTTTAAGATAAATAATATCACACTGGATTTACCTTTCTGTAGCTAGTTTTTTTCATTCAACATTATTTTGGGGAAATTTATTTAGGTTGCATACTTAGTTTGTTCATTTTAACCCCCATGTAACAGACCACTGTAGGAATGCATGTGATGCGTTTATTCTTTCTACTAATGATGGACATTGAAGTTGCTTCTAAGTTTTTTTGCGGTGAGAAACATCACTGCAGAGAACGGTGTGCTTGTCTGCTTGTGCACATGCGAGAGCTGCTCTGAGGTTTCTGTCTGGAGAAGGAAGGCCGAGTCAGGTGATGTGCACATGTTCGATGTATTAGACAAACTGTTAGGTTGCTCTCCAAAGACGATTGTACTTGCCCCATATTGCCACCAGCAGCATTTGAGAATCTGTGGCTCCCCACGTCTTCACCAACCCCAAATGTTGTGAACACTTTTATTTAGGAAAACTAATGAGTGGGAATTGTATCTTCTATTGGGCTTTAATTTTTTTAACTTGTTTCCAAAAACCCTTGTAGTTCCTCAGAACTACTTTTCATAGAAGTTTTGACTATCTATCTATCTATCTATCTATCTATCTATCTATCTATCATCTATCTATCTATCTCTATGCAGCCATCTCAAATGTCTCTGAGGATGGTAATTATGTTTATTATAAAAGGTTTCTTTTTTTTCCTGCTTCCCCATTGTATGAATTCTGTTTCTTCAGATGTGAGTTTTTTTCTGAAGGTGAGTTTGTGCTTCTCTTTCATTCTGTTAGTTTTCTAGAAGTTTCGGCGATCCTTGGCCGCCTGCCCTTCTATATTGCTCTGGCTACAGTGGGTCCCTCAGCTCAAGTGACAGTTTCTGTCCATCGGGCCGGACACACAGGTGCTAAGCAGAGAAACCTGGCTCTCCCTTGAGTGGGGCGAGGGGGGGAGGCCTGTACAAGGGGTCTGTGTTGTGAGCTTGAGGGGTCCTGTCGACTGTGGGGGCCTCAGGTGACCAAGGCACTTCTTGGCTCTTCCGGCCACAGGTTTCTCCCTGTGTCTCCACTTGACCTTGTTCTCTTCTTATAGAAGCACCAGTCATATTGGCTTAGGGTCCATCCGAACAGCACATTTTAATGTATCACCTCTTTAAAGGCCCATTCCCCAAATAACATCACATTCTGAGGGACTGGGGGTTGGGACTGTTTATGAAGTTGGAGGAGGGGCACAGTTCAGCCCATAACACTGCTCTTCTAGGGTTCTGCTAGGAAAAACAATCTCTTTTTGGAGGAAGTCTCTTTTTATCCTGTTCTGTTGATGCTGTACCATACAAGGTGGACAGTCTCAGATGGATGTTAGCTCGTTTGTTTAACTGAATCCTGTGATGACATATTTAGTTGTCCCCCCCTCTGCCCCCCAGTTCTTTCTATTACAATGTCTGAGCAATAAATTTCTTATGGTTAAGTTCATAATCATAATTATTTCCTCCTATATAAGTTTTCATGATTCGAATTAGATCTAAAATGATAGATGAATTAAAGAAAATTATTTGCACTATAGGGATCTCTACCGATTATAATTCAAACACCTTGTGAGAAGTAGCACCAGTGTGTAAGGGGGAACATTATAGAAGGATCTGAAATGAACAAGGTTACTCTGGGAGTGCTGATGACGTCTGTTTGATTTTGATGCTGGTGACATAGCTGTGCCTGGCTGGTGAAATGCATTGAGCTATGCACTAATGATACATGCATATTTCTACATTAATAGTATATTTCAGTAAAAATGAAAAGAGAGAGAACCCAATGGGCTGGCAGCAGAGGAATACTAAGTCTGAGTACTGTTGTTCAGTTGGCATTGTTTTTGTTTTGTTTTTCAATCCTCACCAGAGGATATTTTTCTATTTATCATCAGATAGGATGGAAGGGAGGGAGAGAGAGAGAAACATTGATGTGAGAGAGACACATCAACTGGTTGACTCCTTGCATGACCCAACCAGGGCCAGGGACAAACCACAACTGAAGTTCGTGCCCCTGACTGGAATCAAACCCGTGACTCATTGGTCCTCGGGCCAATGCTCTAACACTGAGCCAAACTGGCCAGGGCTGTTGGCATTGCATTTTGTAAAGACAGTTGTGAATCATCTGCTGTGTGGCAATTTATTTCAATGGTCTGGTGATTCTGAACTCTGGCGCATATTAGAATCATCTGGGGATGTGTTTGAAAAATACTGCTGTTCACTTGGTTCCAGATCAGCTAAATCAGAACCTCTGGGGGTGGGACTCAAGCATCAGTATTTTCACAAGGCTCCCTGATGATTCTAATGTGCAGATAGGTTTGAGCAAAAGTGGTCTTGAAAGGGAATTATTTTGATCACCTGTGTTCTATTCAAATTTTTTTCAATGATTTCTTTTTTGGGGGGTCAGTTCAGATCACTGCGTCATTTCGCAATAATAAAAATGCACATACTGTGGAGTTAAAATATACTTTATTACCAAAATTTCTGCAGGAAAAAAAATAACTTTTCCCTATGAATATGAATTTAGTGCCTACCCACCTTTTTCTTTTTAAACCGTTGAAACAACTTCTTTGATAAAGCAATTTTTGTAAACTCAGGAATGTGATTACCATGTTGAATGGAAAGCATTTCCTTAGAATGCATTCTTGAAAGTAAAATTGTTGGTTCCAACAGATTTTAGTCTCACAGCTTCTGGTATGGCTAAGCTGCCCCCCAAGATTCCCACTGTAGAAGAGTACGCTCCCTAGCCTTGCTTCCCCACCCCACCCCCCTTTTAAAAAAGGAAAATGTGTTCATTAGAAAAATCCTAATTGTGTATGAACTATGAAGAAGAAAATTAAACTTGAAGTTCAACCATCACAACCATTCTTACCATGCCATTGTCCCACTGTCTCAGGTTATACACAGATTTATGCAACACGCAGGTAGATGGAATGAAGTGCCTCTTCCTTCCTGTCGACACCTCCTTCTGATCCACTGCGGTGGCTTGAGCCTGGTGCCTTATTATTATTATTTTTTAAAGAACTAAGAATATAATCATTTCAGAAGAAATATACACAAACATATATACACAGTAAATATGCATGCACAGTTTTTTTTTTTTTTTGGAGATATAATTGACATATAACATTTATTTAATTTTAGTTGTACTATATATATATATGTACACACACACACACACACACATATAGCATTATTAACTTTCGTCACCATCCTGTTCATTATATCCTAGAATAGTTTGTTTTCCAGAATCCACCAACTAGTCTCCGAAAATAAAACTTGGTCTTATCCCAGCTGTTTTGAGAGAAAAGAGCCCCCGCCTGTTTCTCCCCTCCCTCCTCCCGTCTCCAGTCCACGCTGACCCTCACCAGGACTAAGTGGAGAGGAAAACAGCTGACCTTCCACCAGCCCCTGACACTGTGGATTTCAAGACACAGGAAAGGGCTGCAGCGCTGGGGACCTCGACGACATCCTCTGCAGGCACCTCACACTGAATATAGACACCTAACGCATCCACAGTCTACCCCGCCTTGATTGTTAGTCTAGGCCTTGTCAGCGGTGTTTCTCAGGCTCCTAAGTGGAAGCTGGTGGTAGCACTTGACCCTTCTTAGTCCCCACGTGGAGTCTGGCCATCGCGCCCTGAGTGATTCCACCTCAGAAGTCTCCTTCCTACCTGGCTGCCCCTCTCCACGCCGCCACATTCTTTCGGGTCAGGCTGCTCCTCTCCTCCATCACCCTCCAACCCACTCTGAGCTACCTTCTAAGACGGATCTGATCCTACGTTCCTGCTTTCAAGCCTCCCTTGGCGTCCTGTGGTGCCCAGGATCAAATCCAAGTCCCTAGGACTCCGGTCAAGGCCCCGTATAATCAAGAGTCGTTGACTTCATCCCGTCAGCGCTCAGCTCCTGCCGCTCTGAGCAGCCCGCCCACATGCGAGTCTCCTCGAACCCGCCGGGCTCTTTCAAGCCTCCGTCTTTGCAGGGCTGATCCTTTGACTCGGAAGGCTCTTCCTCACCTGGAGAAGTCACCTGATCTCTCAAGACCTAGCTTAAATGTCACTCGTTTAGGGACATTTTTCTTAACTCCCCTATCCCTCCTAGGGCCCACACGTGGGAGTGAGGGGCGGGGGCAGGAGGTCCTCTGGCCTGGGCCACACATTCAGGAATGGTCTCGAGTTTGGACTTTTGGTGTCGTCTTCAGCAGATGCGTGCGTACACACAGGATGACACAGTCCCCATCGAAAAGCAAGACCTGTCGCCTGCCGTTATACATGCTGCTTACTGAATCTCTCTGGCCACCGTGCACTGTAATTCGTGGTTATTTTAGAAAACAACTGTGATTGTATAATGACTGATACATCATACTGCATTGTATTTTTTGTTATGAACATCAATATGGGGGTGGGCAAGAGTGGGCTTACAGTTATAATACAGATAAATAATACAATAATTCATAAATAATAAATAAACGCAGTGTTTCACATACTCACAACTGTAAATCTACTTTTGCCCACCCATGTATATTAGAGGCAAATATTTGAAACATCCCACAAATTTTATATTTTATAACTGGTTTCTTGTCATTTTCCTTCTTTTAAATACACACACACACACACACACACACCACACACACATGCACGCACACACACGTCTGAAGTCTGTGTAACTCCCTGTTTGGTCTCCTGCAGAAGTCAAGATCCACCCGCTATGATGCTTACTGTGTTATGTGGCAGCAATACTTGGTTATGCAGCAGACTTAGCCCAATGGGGTACAAAAGGAAACAGCTTTACTTCCCCCCCTCACTGCCTCTCAACATGCTCTGTGGTTTCTCCCTTCCCTGCCCTTAATTACAGCTCACGCAGATCCATAGCTTTTCCGTCACTTGCAATGAGAACAGCTTTATGGGGAGCTTGGCTGGACCAGACCAGTGCTGGAGCACGTGATGGGGACCGACTGTGGCCAGAGCTCTTCCTCCAGGTTGCTCTCTAGCCCACCCCTCCCCTCTACGGCTCCTCCAGAGACAGGGAAGGGGAGAGGGGACCGGAGGGACAGAACGGGTGCTCCCGAGAGCTGCATGCCAGGGCCCTCTCACAGGGGTTTCCCAAACTGTGTGGTTGTCCACCCTCCCTCTGCCCATCAGCAAGGTCTGCAGCTTTACGCCACACCCACGGGATCCTGAGGGCGAGGGCCCTTGACCCTGGGGAAGGACTTCCTTGGGGTCCCCTGGGCCCTTCTTCCACTATCACCTTCCCCCTTCCCTCTGTCCCCAAGGCAGCTCCCCCCAGCCTCCTGCCTTCACTGTCCTGCCACCCACAGAGAGGCACCGACTGCACGTCCACGTCACCCAGACCCTGGGGACACATCACGTTCTCCGCAGAGCTGCCTTCCTGGGCCTGGGCCGGGACCTCTGGGAGACCGGCCTTCAGGTCTCTGCTCTCAGCCACCGCTTCTGGCGCAGGAGTCCCCTCCCTTCTCCAGGAGCAGCTCTGGGGTCTCCACTTGGCTGGGGCGGGGTCCCCTCAAAACCCAAAGTGCTCTTTTCACCTACAAATCCCTCGTGTTCGTTTTCTGCCGCTGCCACGAGTTGCGGAAACGCAGTGGCCATAGGCGAGGACGGCGCACCTCGCTCAGCTCGGAAGGGTGGAGCCTGCCGGTGCGCTGGGCTCAGTCACCCTGGGCTGCTCCCCTTCTGGAGGCCGAGGGGAGACTCCAGATCCTGCCTTTCTCGGCTCCCAGAGCCCCACCCCCACCTTCCGGCTGTGGTCACAGCCCTTTTGCATGTCTGAGGCCAGCAACGTTGGGCCTCTGACCATTCTCCCGGGGTCACGTTTCCCTCTGACAAAGCCCGGCCAGGTTCTCTGATTTTAAGAACTTGTGTGATTAATTGGGCCCATCTGAATGATCCAGAATAATGTCCTCATGCCAAGGTCTGTAACCTTACTCACACCTGCCAAGTGCTTTTTGCCGTGTGCGGTCACAATGTACAGGTTCTGGGGATTAGGACGGGGCCATCTTTGGGGGAGCATTATTCCACCACATCCCCTCCTTCACATTCCTAGTCTTGTCTTATCTAGGCTGGAGGAGGGGGATGGGGTTGATGGTTCTAGGCTAGGCTCCGCCACATTTCAGAGATTCCTGTAGGGACTGCTATTTTAGAAGATGGGGTACTTAGGCCTGTTGCCCTCAGCTTTAAGGCTGTCCCCGAATTCCAAGCATCTGGAAGAGTCACATTCCACAGGCCAGCTGTATGCTGTCCCCTCCTGCTCCAGGCTGAGAGGTCCCTGAGGGTCTGTGTCTCCTTTGTCAAATCTGGTGCCAGGCACGGTCCCGGCAGCCAGTGAGCCGGTGAGCCTTCTGGAAAAGTTTGTTGTGTATACACAGAATTGGAAAAACAAAGTTTCTGCTCTATCACTTAGAGGAGCTAAGGATGTATGACAGTTGTCAAAACTCTGCTGGACAGAACGGTGTGATGTGATTATTTAAGAGAGGAGGTGGACTTTAGTCACTGGCCAAGTGGGAAAGGGGCGTGTGACCCTGTGGGTGGATGACACTCTTGGCTGTTTTCGTTAACATGCCAGTGTGGGAGAGAACCCGACGGTGTGCTAGCCTCCCTTTGCAGAAAGTTGGGGACACAGTCTGCTGGGCTCCTGGTACTGCCTCAGAGCTACGGCTTGAAATCCTATTTCTCCTCTTAAACAACCGCACACTTTGCTGCAGGTGGATTATTGTCAGTGCTGCCCTCGGGCACTGGGAAGATGGGGGCACTCTGCATACTGTGAACTCACAATGGAATGGGCATCGGTGCATTGAAACCAACTGGCCCTCACCCTCCTATGCACAGTTACTGGTTACAGAGCCGTTGAAAGCGCTCTGACTGCTGCCTCTTATTTATGTTGGGTCCGCAGGCAACCTGGAAGTCCGCATGTGACTTTTTTTGTCTCACTTTTTTTTAAATTTATTTTTATTGTTGAAAGTATTATAGATGTTCCTTCTTTTGTATCCCCATTGATACCCTCCTCCCACTCCTCCTCTGCCCACCCACTTTCACTAGACTATTGTCTGCATCCATAGGTTCTGCATATGCGTTTAAGTTCTTTGATTTATCTCTTTCCACCCCTCCACCCCTCTTCCCTCTGAGGTTTGTCAGTCTGTTCCCTACTTCCATGTCTCTGGATCTATTTTGTTCCTCAGCTTATTTTATTCATTAGATTCCACAAATAAGTGAGATCACGTGATATTTGTTTTTCTCTGAGTGGCTTATTTTGCTTAGCATACTTTCCAGGTACTTTCATGCCGTCTCAAAGGGTAAGAGGTTTTTCTTTCTTACAGCTGCCTAGTATTTCATTGTGTAAATGTACCACAGCTTTTTTATCCACTCACCTACTGATGGACTTTGGACTGTTTCTAGATCTTAGCTATTGTAAATAGCACTGCTATGAACATAGGGGTACATATATTCTTTCTGATTGGTGTTTCAGGCTTATTAGGATATATTCCAAGAAGTAGGATCACTGTGTCAAATGGAAGTTCCAAGAAGTGGGTCACTGTGTCAAGTGGAAGTTTCATTTTTGAGGACACACCATATTGTTTTCCATAGTGGCTGTACCAGTCTGCATTCCCACCAGCAGTGTACTAGGGTCCCCTGTTCTCCACATCCTCGTTAGCGCTTGTTGTTTGATGATTTGTTGATGGCGGCCATTCTGACAGGTGTGAGGTGATACCTCATAGTTGTTTTAATTTGCATCTCTCTGATGGTTAGTGATGTTGAGCATTTTTTCATATGTCTCTTGGCCATTTGTATGTCCAGTTTGGAGAGGTGTCTATTTAGGTCTGCTGCCCTTTTTTTTTTTTTGCATTTATCTTCAGATAGAGCGGGAGGGAGAGAGGGAGGAAGAGAGAGAAAGAAACATTGATGTGAGAGAGACACATCAAGTGGTTACCACCCACACAACCCCAACTTGGGCTGGGGACAAACTGCAACCAAGGTACGTGTCCCTAGCAGAAACCGAACCCAGGACTCTCCAGTCTTCCAGCCAACACTCTAACTGATGAGCCAAACCGGCCAGGGCCCTCTGCCCATTTTTTAATTAGATTGTTTGTCTTCCTGTAGTTGGCTTGTCTGAGTAGTTTATATATTTTGGAAATTAATTTCTTATCTGATGTATCATTGGCAAATATGTTCTCCCATAAGGTGGGTACCCTTTTCATTTTGACGCTGATTTGTTTTGCTTTATGGAAGCTTTGTAGTTTTGTGTAGTCCCATTTATTAATTTTTTCTTTTGTTTCTCTTGCCCTAGGCTTTGTATTGGTAAAAATTCTGCTATATGTGTTGTCTGACATTTTGCTGCCTACATTTTCTTCAAGGATTTGTATGGTTTCACAACTTACATTTAAGTCTTTTATTCATTTTGAGTTTATTCTGTGTATGGTGTAAGTTGGTGGTCTAGTTTCATTTTTTTGCATATACTTGTCCAATTTTCTTAGCACCATTTATTGAAGAGACTGTCTTTACTCCATTGTATGCTCTTGCCTCATTTGTCAAATATTTAAAAAAAAATTTTTTCTTTATTAATTTTTAGAGAGAGAAGAAGGGAGAGGGAGAGAAAGAGAGAAACATCAATGAGAGAGAACATTGATTGGCCACCTCCTGCATGCCCCCCACTGGGGACCAGGCCTACAACCTGAGCATGTGCCCTGACCAGAAATCAAACCAGCGATCTCTTGGTGCAGGGGTTGACGCTCAAACAGAGCCACACCGACCGGGCTCCTTTGTCAAATATTAATTAAGCATAATGTCTTAGGTTGATTTCTGGGTTCTCTGTTCTGTTCCATTGATCTATATGCCTGTTCTTGTGCCAGTACCAAGCTGTTTTGATTACAATGGCTTTGTAATATAACCTGATATTGTGATCCCTCCAACTTTGTTCTTCTTTTTCAAGATTGCTGTGGCTATGTGGGGTCTTTTTTGATCCCATATAAACTTTTAGAGTATTTGTTCTAGATCTGTGAAATATGCTGGTAGTAATTTAATGGGGATTGCATTGTGTTTGTAGGTTGCTTTGGGTAGTATGGACATTTTAATGATGTTGATTCTTCCAATCCATGAACATAGTATATGCTTTCATTTTTTTATATCTTCCTCTATTTCTATTTCTTTCTTTTTTTCAAATCTTCACACAAGGATTTTTTTCTTTTTTCATTTATCTTCAGGTAGAAAGATAGGGAGGGAAAGAGAGAGAAACATCGATGTGAGACAGACACATCGACTGGTTTGCCCCCCCCCCCCCAACCCCGACCAGAACCAAGAACTGAGCCACAACTGAGGTACATGCCCTTGACCAGAATTGAACCTGCAACTCTTTGATTTGCTGGCCAACGCTCTAACCACTGAGCAAACTGGCTAGGGCTCTTTTTAAAAATATATATTTGTATTGATTTTTTTTTTTTTAGAAAGAGAGATAGAAACATCAATGTGAGAGAGAAACATTGATCAGCTGCCTCCTGCATGCTCCCCTCTGGGGATTGAGCCTGCAACCCAGTCATATGCCCTGACCAGGAATTGAATCAGAACCTCTCAGTCCATGGAATGACACTTAATCCACTGAGCCATACTGGCCGGGCTCTATTTCTGTTTTTAATGTCCTATAGTTTTCTGAGAACAGGTCTTTTACCTCCTTGGTTAAGTTTATTCCTAGGTAGCTTCATTTTTTTGTTTCAATGGTAAGTGGAATTGTTTTTTCAGTGTTTTTTTTTTTTTCTGAGTGTTCATTATTGGTATATAAAAATGCCATTGATTTCTGGATGTTAATTTTGTATCCAACTACATTGCCTTTATTAAATTCCTTTATTAAATCTAGTGAATTTTTCAGGAGTCTTTAGGGTTTTCTATGTATAATATCATGTCATCTGCAAGTAATGACAGTTTACTTCCTCCTTTCCTATTTAGATGCCTTTTATTTTTTTCTTGTTTAATCACTGTAGCTAAGACTTCCAGTACTATGTTGAATATGAGTGGCAAAAGCCAACATTCCTGTCTTGTTCCAGTTCTTAAGAGAAATACTTTTAGTTTTTGCCCATTGAGTATGATATTGGCCGTAGGTTTGTCATATATGGCCTTTATTATGTTGAGGTATGATCCCTCTATTACCACTTTGCTGAGAGTTCTTATTAAAAATGGGTGCAGTATTTTGTCAAATGCTTTTTCAGCATCTATTGATATGATGATATATTTTTTTTAATTCTCACCCAAGGATATTGTTTCCACTTATCTTTAGATAGAGTAGGAGGGAGGGAGAGAGAAACATTGATGTGATAGAGACACATTGACTGGTTGCCTCCCATACAACCCTCACCAGGGTTAGGGACCGAACTGCAACTGAGGTGCATGCCCTTGACCAGAATTGAACCCGTGACTCTTTGGTACTCAGGCTGATGCTCTAACTGCTGAGCCACACCAGCCAGGGCTGATCATATGTTTTTTATCTTTCATCCTCCTGTGGCTTTTAAACAACACCCTGGTGGGGTGGGGTGGGGAGCAAACATGGGCTGGGCAGTTGGGGATAGGATCAGCCTTTCACACTCTGGCTTCCTTATTTTAAATACTGTGAATGCTGGAAATTTAATCATTCCCTGATTCAAAAACACAGTTAAAATTCCCAAATAACTCTATGGGGTGTGTGTGTGTGTGTGTGTGTGTGTGTGTGTGTGTGTATTACACTTATACCATTATTCCTCTTCATTTGGTGTAGTAAGCTGAATAGTGGACACTAGTGGATAATAATAATGGCTAACAATCCCTGGAACCTGTACATGTTACCTTAAATGGTAAAAAAATAAAATAAAATAAGAAAGAGCTGCCCGGCTGTGTGGTTCAATGGATTGAGCATTGTCTCATGGACTGAGAGGTCCTGGTTCGATTCCCAGTCAGGGCACATGCCTGGGTTGCAGGATGGATCCCCAATAGCGGACATGCAGGAGGCAATCAAAGATGTTTCTCTCTCACATTGATGTTTCTGTCTCTCTCTCTCTTCCTCTTTCTCTAAAAATCAATAAAAACGCATATTTAAAATAAAAACAAAAAGGTTTGAAGAAGTGATTAAGTTTCTTGAAGTTGGGAGATTATCACCCCACATTTTCAGGGTGAACCTTAAATGCAGTAACATATATTCTTGTAAGAAGGAGGCAGAGGGAGATTTGATGACCATAGAAGAGAAGGGCATGTGACCACAAAGGCAGAGCTTGGAACAATGTGGCTATGAGCCAAGGGATGCTGGGAGTCCCCAGAAGCTGGAAGGGGCAAGGGATAGATGTTCCCCTAGGAGCCCAAGAGGGGTCACATCTTGTCGATACCTTGATTTCAGCCCAGTGATACTGATTTCGGACTTTCACCCTACAGAATCATAAGAGAATACATTTCTGGTTTTTGAACCACCACATTTGAGATAATTTGTTAGTTTTAGGAAACAAATAGCTGAGAACCGATAATATACATTATTCATACATGCAACAACTATTTGCTATGACGCAGGCACGTATGAGCCAGGGAGGCGGCGGAGAGGGCTAGAGCATGCTCCTGATTCCATCCCACCCCCTCACTCATCTGCAAAACGCTCCAATGTGTGCCTTCCTTAGAAACAGAAGTTTTATCATTTGCATTAGGCTCTGAAAGGAGCTCATGCTCCCCAAAGTTCAAAACCTTTGATGTAAATGTTGACGGCCAAAGTTCCTTCCTTGGCCAAGTGACCCCTGACACTCTCAACCTGAGAACCAAACACACAAGCAAAAAACCAAAGGTGCATTCTTTGGCTCCCTTGGAAGAATAGAGAAAAAGTTAGAAACTCAAATACTGATTCTTATTGTTTACATGACTGTTTGGGGATTGTTTATTGGTGCAAATATTTACTGAGCACCTGCTATGTGCCAGCTGCTCGTCTAAGCCACTGGGGATACTGTGGGGAACAAAACAGACCGAAGCAGTCCTGCTCTCGTGAAGCTGACATTCCGGTTGGGGGGAGCAGACAGAAAAAACAAGTCAACATATACCGAGTCACGTGACTTCAGTGGAGGCTGAGGGGATAGAGGCTGGTGCTGGACGGGACCTGAGAGCAGAGACCTGGAGGAGGAGGTGAGGGAAGGAGCCGGAGTTCAGAGGAGAGGAAGAAAAGCCAGAGCAAAGGCCTGGAGAGACGTGGGCTCGGCTTGCTTGGTGAACAGCCGGTAGGCAAACTGACTACAGCTACACTGGAAAGTTTAGTTTAGCTGGTAAACAGTCTAGCAATAAACAGAGGGAAACCATTCGAATGAAAGAGAATTTTTTCCCAAGTGACATTCGACCTCAGTGACACGCATTAGACGGTGAATTGTCCCTAAAGGAAGAGAGGGAAGCTCTGCTGGGTTGCTTAGAATTCTTTCCGAAGAAGGAAGACATACGCACTCTGATAGGCTACGCTGACTAACACAGTCTGGAAGGCAACATGGGACTTGGGGTTTTAGGCAAAATGTGAAGGAATAATGAATTGGCCCAATAAAAGAAGTGGAATGGAACAAAAAAGAAAGAACTCGTGGACAGGACAACAGTGTGGTGATTTCGAGGCGGGGGTTGGGGGGCAGGCAGGAAGGGGGTGGAAGTGGAAGAGGGTATGGGGGATAAATGGTGATGGAAAAAAATAAAATAAAATAAAAAAGAGGAAAAAAGAATGGGATGGGATCGGTTGAATGTTTTGTTGGATTTTTGTGTTTCAGTATTTTGTAACTGAGCCTCGGGACTATTTTCCCAGTTTCCTATTTGATGATGAGTAATGGCTCATATTTAGGGGTTTAAAATAGACACCAGGCCCTGAAGTTTAACTGGGAAATGTGGAGTGTGACCTGGAAAGACCCCATCCCATCTGAGCCAGCCACCCCGGGAAGGCCCGCCCCCAGTCCCCGGGATCAGGAGGAGAGTGACATAAAACATCCCTCCCTGGAGGGCCTGGCCTCGCAGAAATGAGATTTCGAGGGCCCTGGTCCCTGAAATGCTGTTAGGATGCTTGTGCCCAGCAATTTGAAGGTAATAAGACTCTGATTCAATTCCGCAAATGGAGACAACTGAGAGGCAGTGCGGGTGGTAACGGAGAGTTCGGCTCGGAGCCAGCAGAGCGGGCTTGGATCGTAGTCTGGCTGCGGGGGGTTCCTTCTCCCACCTTTGTGTCCTCCCAAAATTCACGTGCATTCGAACCTCAGAATGTGCTAGTGAGTCTGAGTGGGATGAAGGCTGCTGTGGGGGAGGTGGAGGGATTTGTCACTAGGAGCCTGCTGGGTCCACCTTGGAAACTGAAAGATGAGAAGAAGCCCGCTTTTGATATTTTTAATGGGAACCCATTACATATGCAGATGAATGAAGGGACAATTGACATCTTTATAATATCGGAGGTTTTTTCCTATCCAAGAATAGAACAAGCTTTTTTATTAATTCAAATTCTTTCGTGCTAAGGGTTTTGTTTACTGTGTTTTAATTATTGTTTTTAGTAATAAACTAATTCATTAAAAATAAATAAGATAATCATGTACCACCCACCTATGGACACTCCTTGCGGGGGGGGGGGGGGGGGGGGGGGCTCTTACATATCAAAGACCTTGCTTCCTGCCTCTGGGTGGGGGGGCAGAGGGGAGGGATACTCCTTAAAAACTGTATTTGTGATACCTTTGTCTTCATTTATAATTTTACATGTTTCTATATATTCCTGAGTAATAGATTGTCAGTTTTTGCTTATTTTTTAACTTGATATAAATGGAATCATGTCGTATGACTTCTTTTGAAATTTACTTCCTTCACGCAACATCAAGTGGATGAGATGCATCCAGGTTGTGGGGGGGCTGCAGTCCCCTTCATTCCCTTAGTGACCAGACTTATACCATGTGGCAGTTCTGCAGCTGACATACCCATTCTCCTACTGGTGGCCACGTGAGTTGCATGTGACTGCTGGAACACAAGTATAAGAATTTCCCCGGGCCTTTGTCTAGGCATAGACTTACTGGGTGCATCTTCCACCTTAAAGACCATGCCAACTCGTTTTCCCAAAGCCATTGAACCGATTGATGTTTTCCCTAGCGACACAGGAAGTGCCCTTGGCTCCGCATCTTTGCCGACACTCGGTATTGCCGATAGTTTTTACATTCACTTGGGTCAGTGTGGGTACTAAATGGTAGCTCCTTGTCTTAGCATTTCCCTATTTGCTGAGGTTGACCATCTTTCCACGTGTTTATCGGCCATGGTGTTCTCTTCTGTAAAATGTCTTTTAGTCTGTTGTCTACGACAAATGAAATGGTTTGCCTTTTATATATTGATTTGTAGGAGATTTTAAATATTCTGGGTACTAATCCTTTATTACATAGATGAAGCAGGTATCTTCTCCCAGTTTGTGGAGTATCGTTTTTTTAATAGTATATTTGATGGGGAAAGGTTGTAATTCTAATCTAGTCAAATTCATCATTCTTCTCCTGTATGGCATGTATTTTTGTCTTGTTTAAGAAATCCTTCTCTATACTAGGTCATGCAGATATGTATATATCTGTGTATAATATGGATTTTTAACCATTTTTATGCCATGGGGCCTTTGGCATGTTTTTAAACGTATAATATAAAATTCACAGGATTACAAAGAAAACCAAATATACTGAAATACAGGTATCAAAACAGTTAAAATTATGATATACAATAAATGTGCTTCTTGTTAATGCATTAAATAACAAGAGCTGGCAGAAAATCTAATAGCTGCTATCAATTTCCAAGTGCTAATGAGCATAAATAATATTCGGGGATGCCAGCAACAACTGTACTACAATTTAAAATATTTGTATTATTATTAGTGACAAAGTCACAGGGACTGCAAGACTACTGTGGTGTGTTCTTTATGTTCAGAATTGAATCTCTAATTTTAGTTAGAGATTAGTGAAAATAAATATGAATTTTTTTCCATTTATGTTCATGACCTACTGGATTCTATTCACTGACCCACTGAGAGTCTTTGGGACATAGGTTAAGAACTCCTGTATCATATTTTCTAAAAATTTTAGTTTTATCTTTCATGTTTTTGTCTTTTATCAATCAGAATTTGTTGTTTTATAGTGTATATAATATTTCCTTTTTTCCCTTTTTAGTTATTAATCTATTAATTATATAATTAGTTTATTGATTAATCTTCCCCTTTGTCCTACAATGTCAATGCTGGCTTAAAGCATTCTTCTTTGTAATGGGTCCATCTGTTTCTAGATCCTTTATTCTGTTCTGTTGATCTAGTTATTGATCTGTGTAAACACCACGTTGTCGCAATTACTATCACTGTGAAATAAGTGTGACATCTGGTAAAGCAAGTTTCCCCACTTGCGTGTTGGCTTCTCTGGGTCCTTTGCTTTATATAAATTTTGGAAACAACCTGACAAATTCCTTGAAAAAGCCTATTGAGGTGTTAATCAAAACTGCATTGAGTTTACAGACCATTTACTTACACATTTTATTAACACTTTATATTTTTCTCATGAGAGACATGGGCATCACTTGTTAAATCGCTCTCTCGGTGTGCTGGTGTTACAGTTTTGGAAAATTTTTTAAATTATATTTTTTTCTGTAGCTGGTGTATAGAAAGTCAATTGCTCCTGAATAGTGTTCTTTTCTTTTCTTTTATCCTCACCCGAGGACATTTTTCGATATTTTGTTCAGATAGAGTGGGAGGGAGAGAGAGAAACATTGACGTGAAAGGGACACATCGAGTGGCTGCCACCCACACGGCCCAACCAGGGCCAGGGACAAACTGCAACCGAGGTACGTGCCCTTAGTGGGAACTGAACCCGGGTCTCTCCAGACCACAGGCTGATGCTCAAACCGCTGAGCCAAACCGGCCAGGGCCTGAATAGTGTTCTTTTAAATCCACCTTATTAAACCCACTTATTAGGAAACAAGCCAATCAGAGAAAGACAAATATCACATGATCTCACTTATTTGTGGACTGTAATGAACAAAACAAACTGAGGAGCAAAATAGACCCAGAGACATGGAAGTGGGGTGCAGACTGACAAACCTCAGAAGAGGTGGACGTGAGGGGAGGGAAGAGATAAACCGCTGAATTTGGGTGGACAAAGACACCAAAAATAAGGCTGGGGGGTGTGGGACTGGGAGGAGGGTGTCAATGGGGAAAAAGGAGAAACATCTGTAACAAAAATTAATCAATAAACATTATTAAAAAATAAATAAACCCGCTTATTAAATTTAATAATTCGTAGAATGTTTTGTTTTCTATGAAAATAATCGTATCACCTTCAACTAATGTCTGTTTTGATTCTTTGATTCCAAACCTCGTATCTTTTCTTTCTATTTCTTGTTTTAGTAAACTTGCTAGTACCTTCAGTACAGTATTGAATAAAAGTGGTGGGTTTTATTTGTTTTTTGTTTTTTTGTAACTTTAACCAGTAAGAGCAATGTTTACTATGGGTTTTTGGCAGATGTCCTGTTTCAGGTTAGAGAAATTTCTTTTTATTTCTAGTTAATCCGTTTTATTTTAAAATCATAAGTAGATGTTGTTGGGGTTTTGTTTGGTTTTATTTTTTTAAGGCAACAGATACAAGAATGCGTGTGTATGTCCAAGGAGAAGGAGACCACACTGAGGATGCAAACAGAGAGGAGCTATCCCGAGCAGTCGTGTTCTTGAGAAGGCCGAGGGTAGATTTTTATGTATTTCTTTATGCATATGAATTACTTAATATAATGTCTGGGCTATTAGCTTCCTATTGCTGTGGTAACAAATTACCACAAACTTGGTGGTTTAAAACAAGACAAATTTATCCTCTCGAAGCTCAGAAATCTGAGATCACTTTCACCTGGCTAACGTGTCAGCAGGGCTGCATTCCTGCTGGCGGCCCGGGGAGAATCTGTTTCTCACCTCTTCCAGCTGGTAGAGGCTGTCAGCCATGCTTGGCTCGTGGCCCCTTCCTCCATCTTCAAACCAGTGGCACAGCCTCTTCAGCTCTCTGCTTTCATTGTCTCCCTTCTATACAAGGGTCCTTGTCAGGGACTGGGCCCGCTTTGACAATCCAGGGTAATCTTCCCATCTCAAAATCCTTAACTTAATGACATCTGCAAACACCCCTTTGATTTGTATTTGATTTTACCAATCTTGGCATGTATTTGATTTTTAAAAATGGTTGCATATCGGCAATTCCATGTAATGCAAACCAAAGGTTCTAAATATATAGGAGTTACTGTTTTACACTCAAAACAAGCCCTGGCTGGTTTGGCTCAGCAGTAGAGCACCGGCCCATGGACCAATGAGTCGTGGGTTTGATTCCGGCCAAGGGCACCTACCTCGGTTGCAGTTTGTCCCTGGCCCTGGTGTGGGTCATGTGGGAGGCAACCATTTAATGTGTACCTCTCACAGCGATGTTTCTCTCTCTCTCTCTCCCTCCCACTCTGTCTGAAGATAAACTGAAAAATATCCTCGGATGAAGATTAAAAAAAAAACACTCAAAACAAAAGGGGGGCTGATTTTACCATAAACGGCCAGCTCCAGGTCTGTCCCTGTTGTCTTAGTTGGGCAACTTGCGGAGCCCTGGACCTTTAGTCCTTTCTGGGTCACTGGCCCTGAAGCATAAGTAGGCTCCCTCCCCAAGGCCACTTGCCTCCTCATGGTTTTGGAAGAGGCTGCTAAAGGCCTGCAGGAAGGTCCTCTTCCCACAGAGTAAGGGCATCCATCTTCCCAGCTACAAGATCCTCTACCCCACAGCATAAATGTTCTCATGAGGACAAAGCAGCTCTGAACATCTTCCATGTTGCAAGCGTGTGTGAGGCAGGAACAAAGTCTGTGGCACCCAAGGCCAGGGGAAAGAGTCAGCGATACCCATCCTGTCTTTGTTTACATCTTTGGTACTTCATTTGCCATGGATCTTTTTTGCATTAATTTAGATTTTGAAAAATAATGCATTCAAATGTTATTTATCATGATGAGTGATTTTGCGGGGGGCAATTTTTTTGCCCTAGACTCCACTCTCACCTTAATTCCCACTCTGACCTGTGGGTCTGTATTTGTAGCTCTTTTCTCTAATGATCGTTGCGGACACTCCCAGCAAAAGTTCAGACTTGGCCTGTAGAAAAAAAAAGACACGACGGTTAGGATTTACTGAGATACCAGGAGAGGAAGCCACCTCGGAACCTCTAAACCGCCCATCATCCAAGGGACTCTTTTTGCCGCCAATTGCCTCCTCCAAGTGAGAAAGAATAAACTAATTTCATACCTATTCAGTCCAATAAAGCCCCTTGCGCTCCCTCTACCTCCAGCAATGGGAGACAGGAGCAGTTCATTCTCCATCGCTAGGCAACGGCGGGAACCGCGCTCAGCCGCGCCGGTTGACAGGGATGTGTCTAAAGTTCTTGTTTGCATTTTGAAGTCAACAGTAATTGTGGTTGTCTACTCGTGTTCATTAGGTTGGTTTATGGCTGGACCAACTCCAATCTCCACTCGGGGGTTTGAAAGCGTGGTCGTCTGAGGGAAAGAAATATTTGGCAATAAAAACCCTGTGCGGATTTCCTCAACTCGTTTCTTCTTGGTGGGCTGGGAAGCTCCGGGCACCATCCACAGGGCTCAGCCCAGGAGAACAAGGACTCTGTTGAAGGTTCTGGAAGAGGGGGGTGGACAGCGGGGTGAGAGGAAGGCTCTGCTCCTCCGAGCTGGCTTCCTTCCATTCCACGCTAAAAGTAGGCCAGTGGGGCAGATGTCGGTTATGTGCACCCAGCCAGGGCAGGGAGGACTCCCCTTACCCCAGCACCAGCACTGACCTTTCAAAAGAGCCTCTGAGCCTCTTTCCACGGACTGGGGCCAGAGGGAGGCACTACCCAGGGACGTGATCAGCTCCCACCTCCCGGGCCTGGGAATGGGTCAGACAGCCGCCTCCGTGTAACGGACAAAGTCCCAGCCAGCTTGAAAGAGCCGCCCTTGGATGCTATTTGCCAGGTGTGACTCACCCAGGCGGCTGACAGAGGGGGGAGGCCGGCACCTTCCCTAACCTTCCCTCATTCCCAGCTCTCCGGAGCTGGGTCAGCTCTGAAAATAAAACCAGAAAACAGTTTACAGTAATTAATGAGGATGCTGTTCTCCTTTCTAGACCCCCTTCCAAAACACCCTTCTACTCTCGGCACTTTCCAGAGCTAGTCATCTTTCCTGTCCTTTGCTGGTGAGGTTCTCGCGGGGCCGAGCTGGATAACAAGCCTGCTTGCACCCCCTAGTGTACAAGGAGCCCGACACCATTCACCGCTGCGTCAGGGCGTCCAGCTGGGCAGGTGGGAGCGCAGGCATTGCCACAGTGTTCGGGGCAGGAAGGTCTGATTCCATCAGGTCTGGGTCAGGAACCACGCCTCCGCTCCTGATTCCGTTCCCGGCCCAGGAAATTGTTCTTCTCGGGTGTTTTCTCCCATGCCTTCTTCCGACTCTCGTCTGTCCTCTGTTTGCCCTGAATCAAGAGGCTGTTGGCACCCCCATTACTGAGAGGAAGTGAGGACCAAGTATTCCAAGTGCTCTGATAGAGGGGCCATGGTACAGTCCTGTCGTCTGGTTGACTGGTGCAGAAGCCGAATCGTTGTAAACTGAGAAACTGAAAGTCCGACATCATTTTTCTCGCCAGTGTTGTTAAAATGTGTCCTCACTTCTGTTGGGAACCGAGACACGCTAGGCCAGCGAGTCCCAAACACCTGACAAGCTGAGGAAGCTGAGAAGATCCGAACAGCAAGCTCCTGGTATCTGCGTCACTCCGCGTAGGTCTTTCTCTGAAGAGCGGGCAGGAGAGAGTTTAGGTAAACGTGAGAAAGAAACTGTTGTCAGGGTGAACCAGTGCAGAATGGGCATCAGAGTATGATGTACGCATCGAGAACCATGGAAACCTTTAAGAGAAGAATTGACGACCGCCTACCCAGGATCACTAGGAGGCTTACCTACCTAAAAGCTTGGTACCTCAACCAAATGGTTACTTGAAGAATATTTCCAGGTTGATTTTTTTTTTTTTCTTGGACCCTCACCAGCCCCCTCCAGGTTGATTATTTTGATTATAATTCAAGAACAGTGTGATTCCACTTCTAGGAATATATCCTAAGAAGCCTGAAACACCAATCAGAAAGAATATATGCACCTCCATATTCATAGCAGTGCTTCTTACAATCGCTAAGATCTGGAAATAGCCCAAGTATCCATCAGTAGATGCATGGATAAAGAAGCTGTGGTACATATGCACAATGAACACTAGGCAGCTGTAAGAAAGAAATCTCTTACCCTTTGAGACAACATGGAGAAACCTGGAGAGTATTATGCTAAGTGAAATAAGCCACTCAGAGAAAGACAAATATCACATGATCTCACTTATTTGTGGAATCTAATGAACAAAATAAGCGGAGGAACAAAATAGATCCAGAGACATGGAAGTAGGGAAGAGACTGACAAACCTCATAGGGAAGGGGGATTGGGGGGTGGCAGGAAGAGATAAACCAAATAACTTAAATGCAAATATATATAGCCAATGGACACAGATAATAGTACTTGAAGGCGGCGGGGAGTGGGGGGTGTCAAAGGGAGAAAAAAGAGGGACATCTGTAATAAAAAATTAGTTAAGTATTAAAAAATTCAAGAACAGGATTGGCAAGTAGGTTTAATATTACAACAACTTTCAACAACTGGAGAGGCTGAAGCACTATATTGAGAGTGTTCCTAAAGGCTCAGTTTGAGGAAAAGGATCATGATTGATTAGTGATGTCTGCCACGAGCACAGACAGCAGAGGGGTAGTATACGGTCCAGCCAAGCAAGAAGATTAGAGAGTATATTATAAGAATTACAAGAAATTACTAAGAAAGGTAAGCCATCTCACCGTTTGAGGCTGTTTGGGTCCTTCGTGTATTCAGGGACTGTGATGATGGTGTGGGTCTCCCAGCTTCCTGTGTGAGGGTGCAGGGGACTTACTGCTTCCACCCTCCTCCCTTAGTGTGTATGCTTCTCCACTGACCAGAAGGCTGGTGTGGATTAAGACAGGATGGAGTAAGAATGCACCTGATTCTCCCCTTTCCTGAAATCAGTGATGGTCCAATTCCCAAGTGCCAATGAAATCTTGACCGTACACCCAGTAGGCTGGTATATGAGATGGGTGTGCAGAGGGAAAGGGAGGCACTAAATCCTAACTTTGCACTCTACTAAGTGTAAGTATGCTCGCTCCACAAGAGGCAGTGGAGCACAGTGTTGCTGGCTGCACGCTGCAGTCTCAGAAGAAGAGGAGGAAGGGGTGGGCAGAAGGCAAAGCAGCGCATCGCCCCCTCGGACTCTGTGGACCCTCATGCAGCCGTGGGTCAGAGAGCTGCTGAGGGTGTGGCTCTGCTCTGAAGACGTGCACCGCCTCCAGAGGCCCCGCAGGCTGCACCCAGCACCAAGGAGTCCTGGGTGCTCCTTCCAAAATGTGCCTGAACGTCCCACTTCATCGCTGCTGCTCCCACTTCCAACCTGGCCGTGGTCACAGCCCCCTGGACAATGCTCTGGCCTCCTAACAGCTCTCTCTGCACCTCTCCCCACCCCGAAGTCCCCCTCTCCTCTGGAGTCCACCCTCCAAACAACAGTTAGTGGCATGATCTTTTCGAACACAAATCGGACTCTGTCATCTGTCATCACATGCTTAACTCTCCCTTGAGGCTTCCCATTTTTCCCCTAAATCCTACAGTATGGGGCCGCAACCTGCTTCTCCAACCTATATCCCCTTCACCCCTCTCCACTTTGCTCTTACCCTTTAGCCATGGCCTTTATGTGGCTCCTTGAACTAATACCTCTGCCCTCGTGCAGACTTATATTGCCTAAATCTTTGTAAAAGTGTTTGCGTAATGTCTGCTCCTGGCTGGATGGACTCTAAGCCCCGTGAGGAGAGGTCTGTGTGCTGCAGTGTCTCAAGGACTTACACAGCCCCCGACAGCCCCTGTCATGTAGTAGGCACTTGCTATTTATTAAATAAATTAATAAATGGAGGGAGAGATGGGCAGATGGATGAGACTTCCTGAGGTAGGAGTTGATTTCTACCTCTTGGCAATCGTAGTGGAGGAGATAAAACCTGTAGCATCATCGGGAAAGGCAGAGGGTGGGAAGGAGGATGGATGGCTGGTTCTAGATCGCAGCTGCATGCCCCAGAAATATGATCTGTCTCTCCAACACCTCCAAAGAGGAGTGTCCAGAATGCCATTCCTCAAAATGGCATTTAAAAAGGAAAAATCCAAATGAGAACTTGATAGATCAGAGGGGAGGAAATCAAACTTTGAGCGTTGATCCATGTTGCAGGGAAACCAGGTAAAAACGAGTCACTTCTGTGAGAGCTCATGAGCCATAGCCATCCGCAGCAGCCCAGCTGCCAAGGGTCACGTTGCTTTGCCCTGGGACCTCCTGAAATCTAAGAAAGCAAACCAGTCTAGCAGTTTCAGGACCTCTGTTTTTAGAAGGCAGACTCCAAAGACTTCTACCCATGAATTGAACATGTCGATCACTACCTCATGTATCAGTTGAAACACAAGGGAAAATGGAGTCTAGGGTCTAATCAGGCATCCGAGGTCTGCACAGCCAACCTTTTCAGTGGAAGGAGAGTTAGGGAATGGGACTTGAATGACTCAGCAGCAGGAAACAGTGGTCTGCCAAAAACAAAACTTGAGGACAAGTTCAAGGTTTCAGCCATGGTCTCCACCGTCCCTACCCAGGGCGGGGACTCTTCCCCTGAGACAGGAATGCATGTTGCACTGGTTTTCGGTGGACTGTATCGGGTTGTGGGCTTCATTCTGCCATTGCGACCCATCCAAAGGTGGGCTGATGGGCGTGAACAACAGAAGTCTCGGGGGATGTGGTATCTGCAGCCAGTCCCTGCAGGACTGTTGTGTGGACAGAGGAGCATCCTTGTCCAGGATGCTGTGGAGGGCAGCTTGGTTGGGTGATATGTCCCTCCATGCTCCCCCAGCACCTGCAGCCCCTTTCCCTGCATGGTGCTCATCATTCATTGGCATGAAGTTCTGTGAGCCGAGAAAAAGGTCTGCCTCCTGTGAGCCATGCCCCGTGCCTGGCCCCTGGACACGGACGAGTCGATGTTTGCTGATGAGGAATAAACACAAGAATGCAGCTTCATGGATGTTAATATGGGCTGAATAGTGACCAGAACTTCCTAATCGTTAGAACGCCCCGTGATGGAGCTGGCTGCCTTGAAAAGGACCTGTCAGGGCTGGCATTTCATCAGTAGACATTCTGCTTAGATCGGTGGTAGGAGACAGCGGCACATAGGCGTGGGGTCCATTGGATCAGGGGTCAGGCGAAACTAGTATGCATCCTGGTTCTGCTACTTCTGGTCGTAAGACTTCAAGACAATTTGCCCCAATGTCTGCATCTGTGAAATGGGGGTAACAATCCACTTCGGGCTCCCTTGAAGGAGGGCCTGAGGCAAGGCTGTGAAGGCAGGTAGTCTCTTTGTGAGGTGGTCCAGAGGCAGGAGGGAAGCAGGAGTCAGAAGGGACAGAGAAGGAGGGAAAGCCCATCGAGGATGCCTGATTGAGCCCCTCCAGGAAGTGGGGCGCACTCCTACTGAGGAGTCTTGGAGGAATTCTATGAAGTATTTCTCTGTGGGTGAAAGTCCTGACATTGCTACAACCCTCCATCTCCATCCTTCCAGACAACTGCCCTGCTCTTCCAGGCTGCAGGTGCTCCTGGGATGAGGCCTCTCCCTCCCTCCTTCCCCGCCTCAGAGGCCACGGGAGGTGGGGAGCTGTCCATCCAGCCACAGGGGCAGTCAGAGGTGAGCGGAGGGGTGTGGCTCGGCGCTGTCCTGTGTCCACCTCCAGGATTCCCGCGGGAATAGAATGGAACAGGAGCCTCTCGAGGGAGGGAGGGGCTTTTCAAGACCATAGTCATTCAACGAATATATTTTGAATGAACGTATATTATAAGGATTGAATAAGATGATATTCTAAAATGTTTAACACAGTACCTAAAAATAAAGTGCCGCAGACAGCTGCTATTATTATCATTCATCTCCTTTCATTAATAGACAATGACACTTTTCAAGAGGAACAGGAATCGTTTGGGGTAACACTGTACCTTTGGGGCTTGTGTATTTGCTTGGAGGACTCGTGGTTTTGGAGAAGGTTAAGATAGTTGTGGCCTTGCCTGGCCAGTGTGGCTCAGTGGATTGAGCGTCATCCCGTGGACTGAGATCCAGGTTTGACCCCAGTCTGGGCACATGCCCAGGTTGCAGGTGCGATCCCCAGTAGGGGGCATGCAGGAGGCAGCTGATCGATGTTTCTCTCTCGCATTGATGTTTCTGTCTCTCTCCCTTCTTCTCTTTCTAAAAAATCAATACAAACATATTTTTTAAAAGATAGTTCTGGCCTTGACCTCTAGAATAAAAGCTCTGGATGAGCTGGGCCAGCCCCGCAGACACCTGGGCACACTGGCGTTTCTCGGCTGGCTTTTAGTGAAGCCACTGCCTCTAATACTACCTGACACGTGGCTTAATAGTTTTCTGAGTTAAACTGACAATGTTAAAGCAGAAACAATAGGATTATGTCGGGGAGAATTACCTGGTGGCCCCAGAGGTCCTAAAACGGTGGTTTAACTGGATGACTTATGGAGGGAGAAATGCAGACACCCTCGTGCCATTGAGCTCGAACCTTATCCCAAGTGCAAAAAGAGCAAGTGTCTGAAAGGTTTTCCACCCCATAAATCCATGCTTTGAACTCCATCCGGCCCAGCCTCAGCGATGTCCAGAATCACACGCCTCCTGAATGAAGGCTGAGCCCCACGGCAGAGAGAAATGGACAGACAGGTGACAGGCAGGCAGGACCCTTTCTTCTCCGGTTATAGAGGGCCCGTTGGGTGGAGCTGCTGTTTCAATCCTCAGTCTTGATCTGGATATGTTTACTAAAGGAAACCTTTTCTACACCCTGGGCAGACTTGGCCGCAGAAAGCAAAGCAAATGATGCCACCTGGGTAGCCCATGTGCCAAGGATACAATGGAGAGAGAAAACAAAACAGGTGGTTCAGAAGGAATGCAAAGGGACCATCGCGAACACCTTGGCATGGCTACCCACAGCTTTAGAATTCCCAGGTGACAGATCCCTGCCTTTGGGGACCAGGACAGTGGCTTGGGTATGAGCCCGTCCCAGCAGCTACACTGTGGTGTCTACCATTGCCCGGTGAGTGTGTTCACGCTGCACGTGGCCACACCCCACTGAATGGCCTGAAGTCTAACCATTCTCATTCCCAGGCATTTGATGTTCCCCTGGCCTGGGGAGATGGGTGCCAGAATCCACCGTCCCTTTTTTTCTGTGGCATAAGGTGTAGAGCCCCCGTTTGCCCCAAGCAAACGCACCTGGCTCACCCCGGCAACATGCAGCGGAAGAAAGGGTTTTAAAAATACATCAGCTGGGGCTGCCCTGTTGATACTAATGCATCCAGGAAGCAGAAGGTGGCTCCCAGGACGCCAATGTCAGGTCTGCATTCGAATATTTAGTGGCCGAGTAATTACTGTAATAATGAATTTCCGTTGCTTAATCCAGCAATCAGGCATGTCGCTTTACACATGGGACGATGTTGGTCCCTGTAGGTGTGTAGGTGTGTGTGTGTGTGTGTGTGTGTGTGTAAAATACAGAGCAGCAATTGCTATTTAGTTAGGATTTGGAGATCAGTTTGTGGAATAAATAAGATGCTTTTAGTCTGGCTTGTAGTCCTAGGTTTGGGAGAGGCAGAAAGGCAAATACAGACAGAAATGAAATGCTCCCAACTTTAAATGCCAGTCTTGTGAGAACTTTTCCAAAGTAGACTTTGATCACATGTTACCACTTGCAGCTTGGAAATTGGCAACTTGGAAATGGGTCATTGTGCCCCTGCCCTGCCCTGTGCTTTCCGGAGCTGGGCTGTTCGGCAGAAACACACTGAAGCCACATGTCACCTTCAATGTACTAGTAGCCACATTTTTAAAAAGTAAAAAGGAGCCCTGGCCAGTTTTTCTCAGTGGTTAGAGCGTCAGCCCGCAGATCAATGAGTCTCAGATTCAATTCCGGTCAAGGGCATGTACCTCAGTTGTGGTTTGTCCCTGGCCCTGGTTGGGTCGTGTAGGAGGCAACCAGTCAATGTGACTCTATCGCATAGATGTTCCTCTCTGTCTCTCTCTCCCACTTTATCTGATGATAAATAGAAAAGTATCCTCGGGTGAGAAATAAAATAAATAAATAAACAGATAAATAAATAAAAAAGTAACAAAGAAACAGGGAAATTATTTTCACTTGTAAATGTCACCTAATGCACTAGGTCTGCAGTACTATCATTTCAAAATATAGTCAATGGAAGAAATATTAATGGGATATTTTATATATTTTTTCGTATGGTCTTTGAACTCTGATGTACTTTTTTCACACGTACAGCATATCTCAATTCAGTGTCTCAGTCTCACTAGCCACGATTCAGGTGCCCAATGGCCCCTTGGCACTAGAGGCCTCTGCATTGACCAGCAAAGAGATATAGATACTGGACGAATTCACCTCTACGAAGCCCTCACTTAGGCAGAAGAGATGACATGGTCATTTAAAAAATAGCCCATGTTGTCCTGTGTGTGGAAGGGTGGGGTGCTTCAGCGTAAGCAGTTACTGAGTCCCCCAATAGATGGTGGAAGGGAGCGGGTCTTCTCCTCCTTACACCTCCCCTTCCCGTTTACTTCTGTGCCCGTTTTCGTCTCCGGGGCAGAGTCCATTGTGAAGACCCAGCAAGTGTTGAGTGAATGCCCAGCCCCGGGTGATGGGGGGAGGTGTACAGAAAATGAACTGAAATCGACTCTGAACTCAAGGAAGTTGCCTTCGGGAAGAAGAGGCCGTATCTAGACAAAAGGGTGGGTGGACACCACCAAACAGTACAGAACTGACTGTCAGGTCAAATCGGATGGAATGCCAGGGTGGAAGGTGGAGGGGAGGAGAGGTCAGCGCTGGCCGGATGCACTGGGGATCCGTGTCAGGGAATGGCGGGGTCCTGGCTGGCTCGGTTCCGGCAGGCCCGGAGGAAGGCGTTCGGGAAGGAAGGAGCTCGGTGTGCCAGTGAGCACCCTGCCTCCGCCACGCTCCTGAAGCCCGGGTTCGAGCCTGCGGTTGCCTTGCTGCCCCCAATTGGAGCTGTTGTGATTCAGGGGCCACCAGATTTGCCTAGTTTTCTAGAATCCTTCATTTTCCCTTCTTGCCGCTTCTTTGACTCTCCTTTCCTGGTCGCCGTGTGGTCCTTGGCGCCGTGTGGGTTGCACTTCCTGGCCCCTGCGGTTGGTGGGGCCGCTGTCTAGTTCTGCCAGGGAGCTGAGGAGACGGAACGGGGTGCCTCCCAGGCCACCCTCCAGGCTCCTTGAAGGACCCCAAGCCGTTCTGCTGACTTACAGTGAGCGGGTCACGGGAGGCAGAGGCACGTTGTGTGGTGTTAAATCCCATCTGCACATGTCACCGTGATTTGACCCAGCCTATCCTGAGCCACCCGGCCCCTCCACTGAGAGGGGCCACAATCTTGGGGTGGGTGGGTTTGAAAGAGGGGCAGCGAGAGTAATGTCTCTAAATAGACATTCAGAACTCCGGGGATGCCCTGTCCCCTCTGCTGAGGGGAACCCCGCTCGCTCCGTGGTCACCTAGGATGTCGGGGCTTCCTCAGTGTGGGGCAAACCCACCTCTAGTGCCCGCGCCATTGTCCAGCGCATTTCATGGAAGACAGACAGCCAGCTCTCGATGATGGTATTGGAAGAGAGGGTTGGAGGGGGAGTCATCCATATATGTCCCAGAAAAGGAGAAGAGGGTGGGGGTCCAGCCCATTGGTGTTGAGGAAAACTGAGGGCTCAGAGTCCATGATTGGCCCTGGATCCATGCCTGGTCACCCCTCTCCCTGCGCAGCCCTGCAGCTGCTTCTCGACCCCCCTTCCAGACTGTCCTTCGATCAGGTCGTGCCTCCCTGAGTGAGCAACGGGTCTCCATGTCCCATCAGCCACTGAACAGTCAGGTACTGAAGGGCTCCTCTGTGCGAACTGCAAGGATGTGAACCGCGCGGGCTGTGCTCCTGCTCCCACCGGGTCCCATCTCGTGGGGAGCAGGGGGGGGGTATTACAGAGGACGAGCCTGCGCCCGAGCAGTCAGGGAGGCCTTCCCAGGGGAGGTGAGGCCGCAGGCACGGGCAGGCGAAGGCAGCGGCGGTCCAGGCAGCGGCAGCCAGGAGCACGGAGGAGCGAAGGAGAGGCGAGAGCGCGGACCGGCCCATTCAGGGAAGCTAAGTGGCTGGGCCGGAGCGGCACCGGCAGAGCTGCGCGCAAGCGGGAAGATATTAGGCTGCAATGGAGAGGGCAGGACCCAGTCACCAAGGGCCCGGTAACCATGGCAATGGGGATGAGCGCGGGCTGGCAAAGAGCTGCTGCAGAGATTTAAGCAAAGGAAGACCTTGATCAGCTTTGTGTGTGGTTGGGAGGACAAAGAAGTGACTTTGTGAGCTGGCCAGACAGGAGGAGACCTTGTATGAGGGTTTTATTTGTATGATGGTGTGTTTATTTGTGTTAAGCAAAACTCCCTCCTAGCACAGGTGAAATGAAGACAGGCCCTGGGTCAGGGGACAGAAGGAGGGAGTGGGACAGTGGGATGTTAAAACACTTTTTAACAAATTAGAGGCACTTGGATTTTATTCTGGATGAGGGCCAGGGAGCATGGGAGGAGTGGAATGGTGAAGAGAGACCCCGTAAGACATGAGGAGCCTGAGCACAGGGAAGGCAGCTGGAAGGAGAGACAAGGAGGTGAAAGACAGTGGATAGGAATATCCTGAAGTGGGAATGGCTGAAGGACTCCTGCAAATATTAAATGTTAAATAATGAGCAGCACCATACTTCAAGGTAAGCCTGCCCAACCCCGCTACTTGCCAGTCCTCATCCAAAGTGACTTCTGTATTGATGTGGGTCGGAGAGAGGGGACAACCAGAGGGCCCGGGAGGTCAGGAGAGGAAGGAACAGGGGTATGAGGTGATAAGGATAAAGGCAGCTCCCTCACAGAGGATCATTAATGATATTGGCAGGGGCAGGTGGATTTGCATCATCTATGAAACAAGGCTTGAACAAACTTTCTTTTTTTTTTTTATCCTCACCCGAGGACATTTTCCCATTTTTTTGTTCAGGTACAGTGGGAGGGAGAGAGAGGAACAGAGAGAGAGAGAGAAACATCGATGTGAAAGGAACACATCGAGTGGCTGCCACCCGCACGACCCACCAGGGCCGGGGACAAACTGCAACCGAGGTACGCGCCCTTAGCGGGAACCGAACCCGGGTCTCTCTGGACCGCAGGTCGACGCTCTAACTGCTGAGCCAAACCGGCCAGGGCTGAACAAACTTTCTTTATTGCAATAAAGGAAATGATGCAAGGGGCAGTGAATAGCCTCTTAGGCTGTAACACTCCTCTGAATGAGAGTATACAAGGTAAGATAGCATCTGTTTACTGTAAAATACCTCAGTACAGCCATAGGAGGTATATGTGTATGTAAGTTAACTTTAATGATGACCAAGCCAGAGGGGGGTAATTAATAAATATCTGAAGGACCCCAAGTTTAAAATTTGATTTCTAAATCTTCCCCAGAGAGTTTAATTAGGAACTATTTAGGCCCTGTCAGAGTGTGCTCCCAGTACACCAAGGTTGCAGTTTCGAACCCTGGTCAGGGCACATACAAAAATCAACCAATGAACATGCATAAATAAGTGAGAAAACAAACTTCATCTCTCTCTCTCTCAAACCAATCAACAAATAAAAATATTTTTGTTGGTTAAATGAACAGTGTTAATGGCATATGGGTGGCTAGAAAGATAAACACAGGCATGTGTCCGTGTTTGCCATAAAATAACATTAGAATATACTTTCGGTCTTATCTCCCCCAGCCATCTCCTCCCCATAATTAGAGAACTCTGTCACAGAATCAGATGAAAAGGTTAGTTGGTTCTGCCTTATGAATATTATTGCTTTTTTCTCACATGTAAAATGCCTTAACCTGCTGGGCTATTGCAACTGTCACCAGGACAGGGTCCACGCCCCGAATGATTCCCTGTGGGTCCTTTCCTTCCCCTCACTGTTCCCCTTTCCTTTTAGGACAGGGGAGTGGCTTTGCAGCTGAGCCCAAAGCCAGGATTCCTAATTCTCTGGGCCTCAGTTTCCCTGCTATAAAGGAAGGCACATGTGCCTAGACGACCTGTAAGGGGCTCAGCCCTGGGGTCGGCGTCCAGAAGGCACGTTCTTGGGAGCAGGGGAGGTGGTGAAGTGATCCTCAGTTTGTTTTTGGATCCCGCAGACTCTCGGTTCTTGGACTAGCCCCTAGGAAGGGCCCAGTTCCGGGACAGGCTCCCCAGGCCGGCGCCCGTAGTCCCGCGCCTCTGCCAGCGGGCGGTGCAGCGGCGCCACCGTGTGGCCGCGAGACATCAAAGCGCCGCCGCTTCAGGGCTCCTGGGTCCAGTGCAGCTGAGCCCGCCTGAGAGACCTGCTAGGGGGGAGGGGAGGGGAGGGCCTCTCTCCTACACTGGTTTTCTTGTACATCCCCCCTCGCCGAGCTGTTTGTACCACCAACTACAGAGTGGACGGAGCAGAGGCGGTGCCTCCTCCCCGTGCTCGTACGGTGGACGGGCGCTGGTGCAGAGGGCACCTCGGGCAGGCACGGTGCCCTAACCCCTTACCCCGATGGAAGACATCTGGAGGACAGGCTCCTAGTGTCTCAGGCCAGCGCCTAGTTCCATATCTCATGGCTGGTCCCCTACAGTGGGGTCACGGATTTGCTTTCCTCCATCCCTGGCAAGCATATCGCCCCCTCCCCGGGTCCAGGTTCTGTGTTTACTCTCGGATCCTGCAGGGGAAGGAAGAATGACGGGCAGCTCCCGAGGAGGGTGCCCCATGGACGTCCAGTGCATGTGAAGGGCAGACAGCTGCCGGAACTCGGGCCTGGGCCCTGGCAACAACAGACACCGGGTCCCAGAATGGCACCTGGTCCCAGGGCCATTGATTCCTAGAATCACTCCAGGGGGCTGCGTCCCAGCTCAGCACTGCAGTCCTGGGAGTTTTCCCTGGCTTCGCCTGAGCTCAGGAATGATGCAAGAGACAAGGACTGCCCTGCTGGAGCATCCCTCATTGCCGTGGGAATGCTCTCCCTCCCTCCGGCTCCACTTTAAGCTCATTTATTGGGACTCACTCTGGGTCAGCCATTGTGCTAAATCACCCCCAAAAAGGGACATTATGGACTGTCAACAATGAATAGGCAAGGAGTATGAGGCCAAAAAGAGACTAAATAATCTGCCCAAGGTCACCCCGTTAATAAGTAACTGTTGGGAAGACCCAAGTCAGTCTATCAGCCTCCCAAGCCCAGCACCATTAGGAGACCCCTTTTGCTTTTCCACCCGCAGCCTTGGGAGTGGGGTGTGGGGGAGGCGAGAGCTTTTTGTGGAGCGTGGTCGGGAAAGGTGGGGATTTGGGAGGAGGACTCACACCTATTAGGGGGATGGGTCTCCCACGGCTCCCTTAGCCCCATCCCCCGGAGGAGCTGCCTGGCAGCTTCCTTGTCTGTAAAATGGGAGCACAAGAGGGCTCCTGTCACCTGTCTTGCGACACATCCTTCCTTTCTACACCTTTCCATCTTGACTGCTTCAGTTCTCACACGTGAAGGAAAAGAGACAGAGGAGAGGTTTCTACTGAGAGCACGAGGTTAATTGTCTGGCCTGCTGGGAGGACTCTGGGGGCTCCTCTTGGGGAGAGTGATCATGATTAAATCTGGACTTAGTGCAAGTTGCTTCCAAATTTCTGAATCTGCCCTCCCTTGGGGCTGCTAATAACAGCGAATGCTTCTAAAAGCACCTGTCAAGTCTAAGCAGAATCTGTGAATTAAGTGTTTACCAAAAAATGTTATAAGTGGTATCATCAGCCTGATTACCATACAAGGAAATGAAGGCACAGCAGACTTCACTACTTTGCCTGGAGTCACAAAGAGAGCAAGTCGAAGAGTCGGGATTCAAGCCCAACCTTCCCGGCTGGCCCCACTGTGCTCTGCTGAAGCCACTGGGGCCTCCCCGGAGTTTTCTGGGGCCAGAGAGAACAAAGACGTGCCTTCAAGGAAATAGTTTGTGCAATTGTTCTGTCAAAGTCCTTGGTGTGTACAACCAGGAGACTTTTTTCACATCATTCAAGAAGAAAAAACAACAACAACAACCTTAAAACTGAATTCTCCCTTGTGCCTTTTGCTGAGAATTCTCGATGGGAGGAAAAACTTCTTCATGCCTAGATGTAATAATATATTTTTGTCTTACACAAAGACCAAAGCAAAGTCCCTATTATCCCCTCCCAAACACTTCATTATTTTTATTCTGCATGAGTTATATTGGGGTCTTGAGAAAAATACCCACCTTTTACAGCTTTTAAACCAACAGCAAATAAACTAAATTTTTGTGCATTTATGTACACTATACCATGGACAGTTAGGTTGGGTGGCAGATTATATTTTCCAAAAGTGGCCACCCCAATACATCCCATCCCACGTGCTCTCAAAATATAACTGTGACACTTCTCTCGAACCTGGGCAGACCTGAGCTGACTTCTCTATGTCCTCTCCCCTTGAAGCTGGGCACTTTTTGTGACCAATTCACTGTGGCAGAAATGATGATATATGTCTTCCCAAGCTGGATCATAAAAATGCCATACTTTCTTGGGGCACTTGCTCCTGGACCTTGGCCACCATGCTGTGGGGAAGCCAGTCTGGTACTTGGAGAGGCCACTTGTAGATACTCTTGCCAACAGCTTCAGCTGAGATCTCCAGGTGTGTGAGCGAGTGAGTCTTCAGATGATTTGAGCCCCCAGTTTCCAGCCACCCCAGCTGATAGCACATGTACTGACCCTGCCAAGCTCTGCCCAAATTGAAGATTCATGAACAGAATAAGAGATCACTGTTGTTCTAAGCCACTAAGTTTGGGAGGTTTGTTACGCAGCCATAGATGACAGGAACAGGTTCTCCACACCTTCTTTGCTACTATGATTGTTCTACGGTGAACTTCTTTGGACCTATCACCTTACGCTTATACCTGTCTCCAGGGAGACATCTAGAAGCCGCATGGCTGAGCCGAAGTATAAACCTCAAAGTGAATACTATGGAGCAGTTAGATGAATCAACTGTATCTACATCTAACAGCATGGGGCCCGTCTTGAAAACAATGTCAAGTGAAACATGCAAGAAAGTGATACACTATGGTGTCATTCATGTAAAGTCAAGGACACTTAGAACAGTGCTATATTTTGTTCCTGGAACTATGCGTGTGCCAAATGTGAAAACCTACAGGAGAGTGATACACATCAATGAGCTTTAATAGTATCTGTAGCCCTGGCCGGTTTTGCTCACTGGTTAGAGCGTCAGCCCACAGACCAGAGAGTCCCGGGTTCGGTTCTTGCTAAGGGCACGTACCTTAGTTGCGGTTTGTCCCTGGCCTGGTTGAAGTCGTGTGGGAGGCCATCAGTTGATGTGTCTCTCTCCCATAGATGTTTCTCCCTCCCGCTCTGTCTGAAGATAAATGCAAAAATGTCCTTGAGTGAGGATTAAAAAAATAATAATATCTGTAATATTTCACTTCCTAAAAGAACAAGTGAAGGTCTGAAGCAAATACTACAATGTTGATATCTGTTAAATCTGGATGTGGGGATACATGACTATTGTTATTGTAAATTTTCCTTTACATTTCTTATGTATGTTATAAATTTATATTATGTTATTTGTAATTATGTGAATCTTTTATGAGTTTAAATGTGTAAAAAAAAATCTCAACTCAAAATAAAATTATGGTCACAGTAATTTTGTCCCTTGTGATTTTCTGTTTTATATGTTTGATCACAAAACTGATTGAGTAATGCAAGACCTGTGACCTTGGATTGGCTTATTATTCAATTCAGACACCATACCTTTCCCACCACGTACCCTTCATCCTTTTCAGAAAAAGTCTGACTCTTTAGTTTCCCTGCCTTTGCAGGAGGTAGTCCCTCTGCCTGGAAGAACAATCCCAGAGATTTCATTTCAGGAATCATTCTAACACCTCATGTCTCATTCGATCCTCACCAGCTCCCTGAGGCAGTAAAAACAGTCTGCCATTTACTGGGGACATTATATGTGCTAAGCATTGTGGCAAGTCCCTTACATGGGTGTTCTTTTCCAAGTAGATTTGGTTACTGGTATCCTTGTTTGCAGACAATAGAATGTTGCCTAAGCATTAGTTACTATTGTTGTTGTTATTTTCCCAAAATCTTGGTGGCAGAGCAAATGTCAAGGCCAGACCTGGTCAGAATTCATCCCCTCAGTCATTAGAGTGTCCGACCTCCTGTGAGGAAGCTGTTCTTTTTATTCCCAAATTACAAAGAAACAGATTCTGGGAGTGTTTCTCTCCTTGCCTGCCTGATGGATTGTTCATCCTTCCAGATGCCCTGGAACATCACCCCGTTTGGGCAACTCTCCTCTGGCTGGTCCCTCCGCAGAGCCGTCCACCCCCCTCCACCACGGAAGGCCACTGTATCCAGGCTTCTCCTCGCTGTTGGCAGATCTCAAAGGCAGAGGCTGCTCTCCGCACATCTGTATTCCCAGCACCTAGAACAGCACCTGATGCGATATGGGCACCTCGTCTTTCCAGAAATGAATATTGATTAGCACCTGCCTTGTTCAGTCCCTGAGCTACGCTGAGCATCTCCTCACCTGTGTGCACAGGGCCCAGTCTGTGCAAAATGGCTCACATCCCTCTTGGTCATTTCTCTGAAACAAACAAACAAACAAAAAGAAATCCCTGCTCATCTTTACTGAAGAGATCCAGCCCAAAGGCCTGCTTAGCTTGAGAACTTAAATTCACAGATAGATCCTTGAAAACTGCGTAAGAAGAACAGAGCAAGAGTGAATGTGTGTTGGGCGTGTGCCCGGGACTGTGCTAGGTGACAGACATAGATTTAACTTTTGGAAATAAAATGAACTGGGGCTTTTCTGTGTTCGGTGGGCAGCATGTTGCGGTTTCTGTGTTAGCAAAGGCCCAAGTCGGAATTGGCAGGGGGACGTTCGAGGGAGAGGAGGGGATGTCTTAACTCAAAACCTTGTCTTATCTTCGCTGCTGAGAAGCCGGACTGCTGGGAGCTGTGGGTGGCATTTGTCATCTCCTGGGGGCATGCGTGTCAGTGCCATCAAGCCATGCTTGTCAATATCTCTTTGCAAACTGCATCGGGGAGTGACAGGCAATACGGTGTGGAATGATCTGTGTTGTGACATTAGACACCAACAAAGTCTCTTTTATCAGCCTCACTTTTCTCATGAAGTTTTGAAAGAATGCTGGCATGGCACCATTTCTTCTCTTTCGACACCCCCTTCAATTCATTCGTTTAAACCCTCCTGTGATGATGTGCCTAGGAGGCTGGAAAGCCACACAAGGACAGCCAGTGGCTCAGGTGACCCCAGGGCTCCGTGTCTCCATTTCTCCTCTGACCTGAGTGTGGTGTCACCCTCTTGACTGTTGTTCAGCATCCTCCACACCCAGGGAGTGTGATGGGAGACAGGCTAACTTCCACATCTGACAGTTTTGCTAAAAGGCAGAGGTTAACTGGTAAACCCTGTTGATTAAGTCTGTGCTGTGTGACAAACATTTTACCTGGTTCTGTAAAAGGTTCGAGGGAGATTCAAGGCTTGGTCTCTGCCGGCAAAGAGAGTACTGCCTGACTGCACAAGTGAAATAAAACCTGTGAAAAGTTTACAAAACAGCTGAGTTCAAAGTATGTCTTATGCTCATGAGTAGAAATTAGAGCTTGGTCAAGATGGAGGGGGGAGGCAATTTCTCATTTTACCCTCCTGTTCCCTTTCATAGGACAAAGGAACACTCTGATCGGATTGTCACAAAACTCAACTCTTGACCTTCCAGCCTCAATCACCCACCGAAACAGGAATCAGCCCTTGAACCTCCTGGAGGCCACTAGAAAGTTCAAAGAGGGGCTGTGGAAGCAAGGAGGACCTCTCCAGTTGGAGCAGCCCTGGCCTCTAGGCTGGGAAGGCAACCCATGTTCATGGGGGGCTTCTGTGAACGGGCCGGAAAGAGGTGTGGGTTGGGAGGAATCAGATCTGAAATTTGATACATGCATTCAGAGGTTCAGATCTGGCTGTGGGGGCTCCCTGAGGAAAGGGGAGGAAGGAAGTTGCTGAGCAAATATACTCCATCTCAAAAAAAAGCCCTTTGGGGCAGATGAGTTGTGGAAGGTATCTATGGTTTACAAAAAGTTGGGGCTACTCAATTAAAGTCCACCTCGGCCACCTTTATTTTTATTTATTTTTCACCTTGGCCATTTTAGATGTCAAGAGTACCCCACCCCCACCCCCAGTCTCCCGGTCCTGGCTTACCAATTCCTGCTCTGGGCGGCGCAGGAGAGTTACAGGGGCGTTTGCTGCCTCCGCCACCTGTTAGAATAACCCCCGGCTCCCCCACGTCCCCTCCCCAGCGAGGTGGATCAGGCCATGAAGCAGGTTGACAGTCTCATTATCACAACCATCAGAAACTTCTTCTGCGTCTTTAATCCACCTTGACAATCCGGTGGTTTGTCACTCCAGGCCTTTAATTGGCTGCATGATTGACAGAGTGTAGGGGGCTTTTATTTTAAGAGCCGAAGAGAACCTATGCCTTCACAATGAGCACAGTCACTGATGCTAGAAACCTCGTTTGCGCCCAACACGGGCTAGAATTTGATATTTGCAGTCACTCTGACTCGAGGTAACTGGCAAGAATGACAGGGAGAGAAAACCAAGCAACTTCCTGTGTTTATGACTTACCTTTCCCCAAAGGTCTTCTCCTCAGCCTTGGGGTGACCTGATATTCCCTTCCAAGAGCATTATGAAAAAGACTGCTATGGTCTGACGATTTGTTTCCCCTCAACATTTGGTTGCAAGTGACAGACATCTAATTGTTACTTTGTTGTTCAAGGGACTTAGAAGTCCAAGAGTTGAGCTTCTCGAAGTCATAGCTGGATTTGGGGGCTTCGACATTATGGACAGGCCTCGGTCATACTCTTCCCAGCTTTCAGTTCTGCCTTCCTTCTGGGAGGTTCTCCTTTTCATGCGCTGGGAAACAGGGCCTTACCTGACCCGCTGGTCCACTGTCGGGGAGAAGAGCACACCCTTCTCTCCCGGCTCCTATTAGCAGAGCGTTCGTGGAAGGCTCTGATTGGTCCTGCCTGGATCAATCACCGGATGCAGGAGGATGGAGGTCTCTGATTGGCCGGGAACTGGTCATGTGACCAGGAGGAGGACGGCCCTGTGATGGGAAATCACCACCGAACCACCTGAAACAGGGAACCCCGCTTTCCCATTGACAGCGGTGGCCGCCCGAGCGAGACAGCAGAAGTCCGCCATAGACATTATCATTGAAATGACTTCACATCGAGTCTTCCCGGTAGGACGTGTCTCCACTTCTTCCTCTTTGTCTGACAGCATAGCCCATTTTGACACCTAGTGTGAGAGCTAGTTGAGCTTCTTCATGTTCGGGTGTGGAGCTGACAGAAGGGTGGAGGTTGCTCTGCCTGGGTCCCCGAGGCCTCACCGACCCGAAGAGATTCTTGCTTCCAGTGTCTGGGGGCTCCTCCGAGGGGAGCTGATAAACACAAGGAGGAAGCGGGGGGAGGGGGTCATGGACCAGCCCCTTGTCCCCCTGTACCTGCGGCCAGGCCTGCCTCCCCCATGCCCCATGGTCCTGGCAGTTTGGCTGGCACCGACCCGGCCTCAGCTAGAATGTCTAACCTAAGGCTCCGATAGCTTGGCTGTTTTCTCCTACCCGGCCTTTCATAAGCTCCAAAGACAACCTTTCCTCGTTTGGGTTTTCTCCCCTAACCCTGCCTGGGGATTTAATAGACTCTAAAGTAGAGAAGGGAGGAAAGAAACCTTTGCAAGCTTGTTTTCAAGTGAAATAGGCCTGTATTTTATCACTGCCGGCTGCAGTTATCAAAACTTCAAAGAACATTTGGTTCTTGGTCATTGAAAGCTTCTTATATGTGTTTTACAATCTCTGGGAGAAAGACTGTCAGAAGGTATCTGGTCCAGGTCCCCACTTCAGACTGAAGTCCCTGCTAGAGCAACAAGAGGTCATTAAAATTTCAGCTTAAATACCTTATGGGATGGGGAGCTCATTCTTTGGTCTGTCGACTCTGTTGCTAAACAGCTCCAGTAGTTACAATGTTCTTCTGTATTAGGAGGACACATCTGCTCATTTTGCCTTAGTCTGGCAAACAGATTTGTCTCACCTTCCTCTATGGACATTTAAATATTGGAAGACTGCTTGTATGTCCCCTTTCCTCTCTCTTAGCTAATATTTATTGAACACTTTGTCTAGTGCTGTGTCAACTGCTCGATATGTATATGTAAATGCTCACTACCCTTGAAATGGCCTGTGACGTAGGCAGCAGCATCGTGCCCATTTTGTAAGTGAGGAAACTGAGGCACAGGGAGTCACCAGGCTGACTTGTTATAAGTTCATACTTAAAACTCCAGGTGTTTTTTATATCAGTTATAAAAACAAAATAACTGATATAAATTCAAAATACTGAGTAATCGATTATCACTCATGGTGGTTTTTTTTAAATCTCCAGAAGGGCTTGAGGATGAGGTCAAGCTTTATTTACAAGCAGTAGGGAGGGGATATGGAGACCCCACCCAGGGGGGATTCGGAGGCAAAAGCCCAACTGGAGCCCTCCTGGCATCTGGGAATCTACTAGTTGGGGGGAAGCTGAATTATTAAGGCCTAGGAAGAAATCATTGCAATACTGTGGTCACAGATGCTCGGGAGACCTGGATTTTATTCTGGAACACACTAAACTACATACCTTGGTTCCACCATTGAGACTTGGGAATACCTTTCTGCTCCTTTCACATTCTGGAAAAGTTGTAAGAACTTGATCAGCTCATACAAGATGTGTTTTGAAACCTTTGGCGGGGGGTGAGGGTGGGGTGGGAGGGAAGAGTGGTAATAGAAAAATCCAACTTCACTTTAGATAATCAGACCACATGGGCTAGTTTGTGGCAGCAACATAGATTTCTTCTAAGACCTGCAAAGAGCCAGCCAGAACCTGTGGTGTGATGAGTACATTTTAGGATGCAGACTGTGAGCTGTTGATCTCCCATGAGACCGTGATGGTGATGGGCTGAAGGGAAGAATCATTTTGTCTAATGAAAACACCCCCTTCTCTCCATATTTGTGTAAATAAATGTGCCTTGCTCTTAATGGCTTCTTTGAGGATTCTCAGAGAGCCAATTTGAGGACAGTTTGTGACTTCATCTATGTGGCTGGAACAGTTAATGTCTAGGCTCATTACTCTATTTGTTGTCTCTCCTCCCACTGGGCAAATTTAGCTTGCCTTAATCTAACCACTCAGTGTAGTGCACACAGAGATTCATCTTTCCCAAGCATTCCTTTATCCTGGTGTTCCAATGACTTTTACCTGCAGGATAAAGTATCACCTTCTCAGCTGCTCGGCCTCTACAATCTGTCCCCATCCAGCCCTTCCCATATCATCTCCTACTTTGTTCCCACAGAAGCTTTTTATTTCTGACAATCTTGTCTTCTGAACTAGTCACACAGCTGCACATCCATCATCACAATCAATTTTAGAACACTCATTACCCCCAAAGAAACCCCACAGGCCCCTTAGCGATCCCCCTGAGTAATCCCTCCATCCCCTCCAACCCTAGGCAACCTCTAATCTACTTTCTGTCTCTAAGATTTGCCTCTTCTGGACATTTCATACAAATGGAGTCATACAACATGAGGCCCTTTGTGACTGGCTTCTTCCACTTAGCATGATCATTTCAAAGTTCATCTATGTTGTAGCATATAATACTTCATTCCTTTCCATTGTCCAGCAGTATTCCATTTGTATGGATATGCCTCATTTGTTTATTAATTCATCAGTTGCTGGACATCTGGGCTATTTCCGCTTTTGGGGAATTAAGAACAGTGCTGCTATGAACATCCACACACAAGTTTAAGTGTGCACACATGTTTTCCTTTCTCTTGAGGAATGAGGAAGAAGAGGGCCAGCCCCTTCCTTCGAGGGCTGGGCTCAGAAGTTACACTCGTCACCCCCATTCACATTCCATTGGGTAGACCTTGGTCATATGGACACACTTGACTGCAAAGGAGTCTGGGAAATTAGTTTTTAGCTGGATAGTCATGTTCCCACATAAGGCAGTCTATCATCATAGAAAGGGAAAAGCATGAATAGCAATCTCTGAAGAATAGCCATATTCTTCACCACCACCCTGCTCCCAGCCGTCCATCCTGTTGTTTTCTTGTTTGTAAAACATGCTCACTGTGTTACAATCAAATGACATGAGTTATTTGGAAGTATCTCGCAAGCTCCACAGTTCTAGCCATTCATAAATTACTAATTGTAAATGAGTAAAGAATACCAACCAATCGCCTTTGGAATCATAGAACAAGGGAGATTCATTCCAGCTGAAATGATAGAGGAGTTTATGGAGCAGGTTGTCTTTCAGCTGGGCCTGAAATATTGATTGGCATTTATTACGGAAGGAAATAAAGTCAGGGGAGCATGGGAGGTATCCCTGGTGAAGGAGAAGTAAGATCAAAGGTAATACAGTGGGAACTGACATGCATGTTTGAGACTTTACATGCAGGGGAAGTGCAGGGGCGAGAGGAGGAAGCTGGCCTGGAGCAGGCATGCGCTGGAGTCCGGAGGCCTTTGGATGGGAAGTGGGAAGCCAGAGGTAGCCTCTGAGTAGGGGTAGGACATGATCGTCTCCACAACGGTGCTTGTGGTTTAAAGGAGCATGGTCTTGGAAATCTGGGGGCCATTTAGGAGACTCTTAAGAGAGTCCCAATGTGAGGGTCAAAGGCCTGAACTAGACCTGTGAGAATGAAAAGGTAAGGATGGACTTGGGAACTATTTCACAGGTAGAATCACTAGCAGATCCGAGGGAAGAGTCAGTACTGATTAGGGATTTTTCCAGGCACCATTGACCAGAAGGGAGACCCAAGAAAGAAGGTCAAATTCAGGAGGGAGAATGAAATTCGGAGGGTCTAATGTTAGTCTGAGCACCTCCCAGCTATGGGAAATTTGAGGTCTGCTTATAAAATGGATGACACAGAACTAAAGAATTTACCAAAATGATGAAGATGTTTAATCAACAGCACGGCTGCCTCTCGGAGTATGATCTAATGTCTGACAGCTCAGACAGCGCAATTAAAATTCAGTCTTGGAGAGTAACTCCCTTCCCTTCTGCAGCCTGAGTTTTTGTCCCTCACTCTTTATGCCCACGTGAGGCTGGGCCGTGTCCTTATTTGTTGTGCAGAGGACAGTGACAGGCCCTGCAGGGTGAGGAGTGCCTCTCTGCAGAGGCTGGGACGCATTTGACCATTTCTTTTCTTTTCCTCCCAAACATCCTCCTTGGGTCTGAAGACATCCAGACTTTGATCCTCAGTCCAGCTGTGAGAAAACCTTTCCGATTTTTGTTCACAGGGGCAGGTTAAAAATATTATCTCGCGCTGAATTGTGGATCAAACATGTAAACAGGGCGGGAGGATTTTGAGTCCTTTTCCTTTCAAAATTTTCCATCATTGCCCTAAAATTGATTATGCAAAATCGTGCAAACTGTTTTTGTTTAAACATCACCTTGAGTGTTCTCCTGGACATTGGAAGGTCCCGGATGGATGTGGAGACTGGAGGTATCTCCTCAGCCCTTCGTGGTAATCAGCTCATCATTTCCCCTTGACAAACTCACCTAATTCTGGCTAATTCATCTCATCTTGTTGTAGATTTGACCTTGAACATTCTGAGCTGGGACACAGAATTTACCAACCACTCTTGCTATTATTCTGATGATTTTCCCAATATATTTGGTCTCCCATGTGGTGTCTAAAGGTTGACAACAGTGTTACATTCATTGTTCAACAAACAAAAGTAATTAAAATGTAACTAAAATCCTCTATTTGCATGTCTTATGGAACATCAAAGATTGAGATCAAGTATGAGCTATCACAATGCTTTGTAAACTCTTTCCCTACTCCCAAAATTCCCATGTGGCTTTTCTTTTTTTTTTTTTTCTTTTTATCCTCACCCGAGGACATTTGTGCAGTTATCATCAGACAGAGCAGGAGGGAGAGAGGGAGGAAGAGAGAGAGAGAAACATCGATGTGAGAGAGACACATTGAGTGGTCGACACCCACATGACCCCAGCCGAGACCAGGGACAAACTGCAACCAAAGAACATGCCCTTAGCAGGAACTGAACTCTCTGGTCCGTGGGCCAGTGCTCCAACCACTGAGCCAAACCAGCCAGGGCCCCATGTGGTTTTTCTATCGCTCTCTCCAGTGTCTCTTTCCATCCCCTTACTAGGGAATTCCTACAGCCTCTCTCTTAACTTGAAAAGGACTTCCTTTTTAGGAAGGCAATGAGCAAATTCAGGGATTAGTAGAAAGGCAGAGGAGAAGAAATCTGAAAACAATCACACTTTAGTAATTTTCCTGCCACTTACATATCATGCAATTCATTATTTATATTATTACCTCAAAATGAATAATAATAGCCCACATTTAGAGTGGTTTGTCATTTCCAAAGTGCTTCCATAGCCATACCTCCTTTAATGCTCACAGCAATAAAGCCTGATAGTTATCCCTGTTTTACTGATGAGGAGACTGGGCCTGGAGAAGTGGAATGAGTTTTCCCACGTCGCGAAGCCAACAAAGAGAACCATGATTCCAGTCTGGGTCCTGTGGCTCCGAGAGCCTCTGTGACACAGCCAAAGGTCCTCATTGTGCCCCCACTGGACCAGCCTTCACCAGCTCTGCTCTTTCGAGGACCTGGGAGTTCTGTCCATCTTCTGGCTGAGCTGCAGGGCTGGGACAGGGGTGAGGCAGGTGAGGTCCCAGGACACAGAATCGAAGGAGGTGCTGGCTCACTGAGCATTGTGTTAATGCACGGTCCTCACACTTTGCACCCTTGACCCCTCACTGCAGTACCAGGAAGAAGGAACTGCTGGGCTTATCCAGAAAGAAGGAACAAACCTTCACCCTCCTTTCCACAAGCACAGCCTGCCTTTTAGAACAGACAGAGAGGAGAGCAGCGTCTCAACAACCTCCCAGCCAGGCGGGGGCTCCGGTCCTGGTCCTGGGCTTTCGGCAGCTGCAGGGCACTGAGGACGGGAGAAGAGAACGGCTGACTTCACTGAGCAGAGCAAGATGTTTGTGGTGCCATGTGAAATGCTTAACATGGTGCGGGAGCACATTGGCAGCTCTGATTATTGTTGTTGTTGTTATTATTATTATTTTGTCTCTGTACTTGCAAAGGTAAATGATTCATGTTCCTAATCTCCCTGAGATTAAGACAGAGACAGATTTCAGGCTCAGTGGTAAAAAGCTGAGACAGACTGGCTACTGCTGACGTTTTCAAAGAGCAGCGCCGTCCCCGCCCCCATTTTTCCTTTCTTTCTCTTTTTTGGCTTGTGAGTGAAAGGCGACAAGATGACCTGGCTACTGTGGCCTCTGCCAGTGTTCCTCTCCTCATCTGATGGTAGAGAAGGTGGAGACATACCACAGTGGACAAGAACAAGGTCCCCAGTGTAGGAATGTCTCTGACTTGGGTGAGAGGTGAGTTTCAAGCTCTTAATTCCAACGGGTGAGGGCTGCGCCCAGACCAAGTGACAGACCTATTACCTACAATTATACTTTGCATGATGGAGTGGGGAAGGTCTGGGTTCTAGGCTGATTCTGTCAATATTGGATAATCTTAAGCAAGTCTCTGGGCCTCTGTTACCCCCATTGTAAAGAATAAGAGCCTTGGCCCAGCTAGTGTGGCTCAGTGTTTGAGTGTTGACCCTGTACCAAGAGGTCGCCAGTTTGATTCCTGGTCAAGACACATGCCCAGGTTGTGGGCCCGATCTCCAGTGAGGGGCAAGCAGGAGGCGGCCAATTGATGTTCTCTGTCATCGATGTTTGTATCTCTCTCTCCCTCTCCCTTCTTCTCACTCTAAAGTCAATAAAGAAAAGTAAAAGGAAAAAAAAAAAAATAAGAGCCTTGGTCTGGAGTAGAGATGGCCAGCAGACATTGTTCAGAGCCTTGGACTTATTCCTCACGCGCCGTTCCAGGCAGCTGTGATCAATCAGTGAGAGTGGCATGTGAAGTGACAGCATGGTGTGCTGGGCAAGGGTTAACAACTGGCTATCTGTGGGGGAAAATCCCGGTTTGTCGTGTTTGCCCATTTCTATGGTGTCAATTCTCCCCCGGGGCCGATTCCAAGCTCCCGTGGTGCCGTCGCTGGGCGTACTCGTGGGAGGAGATGTGCACCATGGGCTCCCACCAGCTCCAGCACACCCCTGCTTCCTGGCCCTTTTCCATCTGGCTTGGATGAGCTCCCAAGTGGTGTTCATTTCCAATAGTCCATAATTCTGAATCAAGCTTCAGTCTGCGACATCTCTTGGAAATTTGCGCTCCCTAAAGTCGTTGCTTTCTGAGTTCCCCCCAAAGCAGATCTACGTGAGGATTTGTTGAGGAAGTGAGGGCCGAAGTGAAGAGTGAGAGCAGGACGCAGGGGGGAGGAGGGGGAAAGCGAGGGCATGTGCAAGGTCACTGGGCTGCCTGAGAAGTCGCAGGAAATTCATCGGGGAGAAAAGAGGGTGCCTGTATCATTTGCCTCCCTCACCATGGGCCACTGGTTGAGTCATGGGTGTGAACTCTCCGATGCTTCCAGGCTGGGCTTGCAAGGACCCGAGACCAAGCGGAAAGCCACAGGGCAGGGAGTGGGAGGCACAGGCCTGTGTGTCAGGTTGTGAGGTGGCCCCTGAATAATGCTGGATCCGTGAGGAGCTAGTGATGCCAGTGGTGGCTGGAATGAGGCCAGTGAGCACGAGGATCCGAGGTAGAGCGCCTGAAAGGTGCTGAAACACCCCCATGGGAAGATGTGCAGAGGCTCCTTAGCTACTTCCATGTGTCCCTGGCGCTCTGCCCTTTAGGACAGTGCTGCTTCTTTCCCCTGGATTCAAATGCTGGCTCTGCTGCTAACCAGCTGCGTGACCTTGGGAAAACCACTTACTCTCTCGGTGCTTCCATTTTCCCGTCTGTGAATTTGACATAAAAATAGCACCTAGGCCCTGGCCGGTTTGGCTCAGCGGTTAGAGCATCAGCCTGCGGTCCAGAGAGACCCGGGTTCGGTTCCCGCTAAGGGCGCGTACCTCGGTTACAGTTAGTCCCCGGCCCTGGTTGGTCGTGCGGGTGGCAGTCACTCGATGTGTCCCTTCACATCGATGTTTCTCTCTCACATGGATGTTTCTCTTTCTCTCTTCCTTCCTCTCTCCCTCCTGTTCTATCTGAAGATAAATGAAAAAAAAAAAAAAAGTCCTAGGGTGAGGATAAAAAAAAAAAAAGCACCTAACCCAATGGTTTGTTGGAAGGATTAAATGAGTTACTACCAGTAAGATGCTTAACACAATTCTTGGCATATAGTAAGTCCTCAATTAAAGTTAGCTTTTATTAGTTTCGCATTTTGAGGAAATTGGTGCGAGACCTATATACGTCAGGACCTGTAGCAGATTGTATTTTCCAAAATTCTCATCGCACTATTCCTGGCCCCGTGCCTTTCAGACCATGCCGCCCTACCCTCTGAGTGCTAGAGCCCGTGTCCCTTTTTTTGACCCTGGACGGGGACGTGTGACTGTTCTGACCAATGGGATATGGTAGAAATGATGGTGCATGACTTCTGAACTAGGTCATCAAAAGGATACAATGTTTGCCCTCTCTCTCTGTCTCTCAATAATTGCCCTGGAAACCCAGCCACCACGTTGTGAGGAAGCCCAGGCCACGTGGAGAAGCCATACACAGATTTCCAGCCAATTGTTCGGCCAGGGTCTCCGCCAACAGCCAGCACCAACCTCCAGCCCTGTGAGTACACACGCCCTCAGGTGACTCCAGCCATGTTTGGACCTTTCCAGCCGAGGCCTCAGACATCACGGACTGGGGACACACTGTTCCCTTGTGCCCTGCCTGAATTCCTGACTTCACCCCTCCCCCAAATGAGAGAGAATAAATATTGTTGTTTTAAACCATGAACTTGTGGAGTAGTTAGTTTCACAACTAATCCATCACACTCTCATATGAGTCCTTTTCAGCCTCTGTTTTCCAGATCGAAGGGTCCTCACTTGTGAACTGTGTCTCCAGGTAAGCTAGTACCCCCTTGGGATTCCTGTGTCACGTGTCTTGACTTGTGGGGTGAGACGAGTTCTAGCAGAGTCCTGAGGACCCCTACAGGGTATGTGAAGCCTGTGGAATGCCCCATGTTTGTGGCAGGAGCCCGGGGCTGGGAGGGAGGGTTGGAAAGGAGAACGAGAAGAGATGAAGGAGCCAGAAGAAGAGAGGGCAGAGAGTGGAGAGGGGCACATGGCTCAGGGGGCTGACGGTCCACACCAGGTGGCCTTGGGTTGCCCAGTCATCTTGCTGACTCACTTTCATCTCAATGACCCCTCTCTGCAGGAGCCTGGTGAGTCGGACACACAGCCAGACAGGGTGTGGGCGAGTGTCTGCCTTCCCGCACGGCTGGGAGCACCAGCTGGCATTGCTGGGTCTGACCCACTGAACCGCCACTTCCTGCCAGGCCCTGTGCTGGGCTCTGGGTGGAGAGATGCTCCAAGCGCCTGCCCTCAAGGAGTCCGAGTTCAGTCACTGCTCCGTGTTCGTTCCCAGGGACACCTCAGCTAAAATGTCGGTGGAAGCTCTGAAATACTGAGGGACAGGGGACCTGACTGTGTGGATTTATTTAAAAGAAAAATTCTGCGTTTTATTTTGAAAGCACTTGGCTGATGTTAATTGACCATCTGGGACTGATTTGACAGTTGACGCTAGGGGCTTGGTAAATAAAATGGAAACAAATATTCCCAAATTGAGTATCTTTTAAGTCTGATGGTAGGTCTTTAGTTAAGATACTTTTAAAAAAATCTATATTGTTGAAAGTATTACAAATGCTCCCCCTTTCCTCCCAGTGATCCCCTCCTCCTGCTCCCACCCACCCCCCCTGCTTTCCTCAAACTACTGTCTGTGTCCATTGGTTGTGCATATAGTTCTCTGGTTTATCTCTCCCCACCCTCCACCCCCTTCCCTCTGAGGTTTGTCAGTTCCCTACTTCCATGTCTCTGAATCTATTTTAATCGACACCTTATTTTGTTTATGATATTCCAGAAGGGACTGAAAACCATTCAAACGGGTTTGAGTAAAAAGGGAATTTATTGGGAGCTGTCATTGAGGAGTCCAGGTCTGGATTCAGACACAGGCAGATTTCAGACTCAGACACATTCATTGAGACTCGGTTTTTCTCCATCTCCAGACTCTGCCTTCCCACAGGCTGGCTTTACCCTCATGTTCCCCAAGATGGTTCCAACTTTACCCAGCTCTTCACTCATGCTGGCAAGATGGCTGCATAGCTCCAGCCCTTACTCTCTCAGAGTCACGTTCCTCCAGCCCAGCATGCCCAGCAGAAGTCTGTGGTGGAGTCATGTGCCCAACTCTGAACACTTCACTGTGGCTGGGACAGGACTGACTGACGGGCTTAGGCCTGCATCACGTGCCCAACCAAGGAGGTGCCCGAGCAAAGCACATAGACTTAGAACTGGGGAGGTTTGGATCTCCACACAAAAACTGGGGACTTTTATCTGAAAGAAGGAAATGAGTGCTAGGGAATAAAATTAAAGAGCCCCACAGTGGCCCAGAGATGATGAGGCAATGGGACATCTCGGGGTGGGAGGCAGCTCAACACATGAGGGGAGTCAGGCCAACATGGCTTTGGAGTCAAATTCAAATTGGCCTCTACTACTGTGCAGAGAGGCTTGCTGGTCACCAAATGTGTGTGTGTGTCCATTGTAAAGTGTTGGGGACAGTCATGGAGATGTAGTACTCATATCTTTCTATATATATATACTTTTATTATTCACCCGTTAACTCCATAATAGCCAATCACGAGCTATTTTCCAGCAGTTACATTCCCTTGATCACGGCTGCATAAGGATGTGATTAACTGGAAAACAGGGAGACCAGAGATGCGGCCAGAGGTGACATCACGCAGCCTACGCCATTGCAATATAATTGTCAAGTTCAGTGGCGGTTTGGTAAAGTCGGTTCGCTTCTGTTCCCCTTGCCAGGGATTCTCACGTTTGTGAAAATTGGACCAAAAAGTGGGGTTCCATTTTCTGGTTTGAATTCTCAGTGACTTTATCCAGAATCTCACTGGCAACTGGTTACTGTAACACCAACCCAACCTTCTCTGCCCCCATGCTGGGGCACTTCCAATTGTAAAGATAATACTGCGGTTGCCATCCCCTATGCCAAACTTGAGCTTCTCCAAGAAGTTTTGTTCTCCATGAGATCCAGTGCATTGAACACGTCAAACCCTTTCATTTTGGCGAGACAAGGGCGTCACTCATGAGGTTTAGATGGGGGTCTGGGTGTGAACGTTGTAGAAAGAACAAGCAGCCTTTAGACTCTTGTGGGTTGGATGGTTCATGATGGTGGAGGGAAGCGTATAAAAGCTCAGGAAGTCTGTCACCTCACCGTTTCCATTCTCCACCACAAAAGTGTCAATGATATTCTCCTGGGGGTAGAACCGGTGCTCCACCTCCTCCCGGCTCATGACTGGCGTGAGGTGAAACTGCTTCAGGTACCTGGTGAGGGGCTGGTGCACTACTGGAATGTCCTTTATTCCACTGGTCACAGTCCAGCTGTCTTGGGAGACTCTGGCAGTCGGTAGAGCTTCATGGTACACTGCATGGTCACATTTCTGCTCAGGCGGGAGAACGTCACTCCAATCAGCTTCCGTGGGTTTAGGGACCGATGCCAGTACCTGCAGGTGCCGACGGGCTTTGGTAATACCACCCCAGCAGTGCAAACAGCTTGAAAAATGCCCTCCAGGTGAACCCGCCGGGTTATCTCACGGATCAGGACTGGAGCCACCCTCTTGGAGCGCAGCTTCTTGTGGACACACAAGAAGTTGACCTCTACCATCTTCTCTGTGTCATAGATGTGGATGTTTGCTGGGATGGCACTGATGAAGCCAATCAGTTTCCGACTTGAGACCACTCGAACCCCACAGTGCCACTGGGGGAGCCAGCCAGGTGGCGGGAGAGCCCATAAAAGAAATTCCGGGGAATAATCAAATCAGAACATGTTGTCATCATCTTCCACGTAATTCTCATTGAGGAGTGTGTATAATTCTTTTAGCACACCACGGTCCCGGGGTCCAAGGCATCCCAGGTGAAGCCCTGGGGCAGAGTGCAGGGTCCTGGCGGATGTCATCTTTGTCGGGCTCCACGGGACCATGGGTGTTGGCCACTTCCCCCATTCTGGGAACGGTGCTGGCCTGCTCCACGGCACTGAAAACAGGTCAACGGCCTTCTGCATTTCCTGGATCCGCTCTGCTGGCAGAGTTCATCTTCACAGGCTGATCCTGGGCTGAATCTGTCTCGCTGCCTTTCTCTTTCGTCTTCTTTTGTTTCTTTTTCTTCTTGGCTCCAGTGTCATTGGCTGGACTCCAACCACCCCGGTGGTACCTGTTGCGCCCTCGTTCTCGCAGTGGCTGCAGTGCTCACGGCCGATTCCGCTCCCTTCCATCATCTGCGGCCGCGGAGGGGCCGGGACTTCACTGCTGTCTCACTCTCATCCGTCCTGACTCTCCCACATCTTCTTTATTAAATTAATTTATTTATTTTTGTTACAGATGTTTCTTCCCCTCCTCCTCCCTCCCCGCCCTGTCCCCGGCTTTGTTGTCCATGTCCATTGTTCATGCACACATGCATATAAGTTCTGTGGTTTATCTCTCCCCCACCACCCCCTCTTCAGGGGATTGTCAGTCTGTACCCCACTTTCACGTCTCTGAGACTACCCCATTCCTCGGACTGTTATGTTCATCATATTCCACAGATAAGTGAGATCATATGATACTTGTCTTTCTCTGTTTGGCTTGTTTCACTTAGGATAACACTTTCCAGGTCCCTCCATGTCGTCTCAAAAGATAAGAGATCTTTCTTTCTTACAGCTGCGTAGTACTCCATTGTGTATATGTACCACTGCTTTTTGATCCATTCGTCTACTGATGGACATTTGGGCTGTTTCCAGATCTTAGCTATTGTAAATAGTGCTGCTATGAACATGGGGGTACATATATTCTTTCTGATTGGTGTTTCAGGCTTCTTAGGGTATATTCCTAGAAGTGGGGTCATTGGGTCAAATGGCAGTTCCATTTTTAATTTTTTGAGGTAACACCATATTGTTTTCCATAGTCTGCACCAGTCTGCATTCCCACCAGCAGTGCACTAGAGTCCCCTTTTCTCCACACCCTTGCCAACACTTGTTTGATGATTTGTTGATGGCGGCCATTCTGACAGGTGTGAGGTGATACCTCATTGTTGTTTTAATTTGCATCTCTCTGATGATTAGTGTTGTTGAGCATTTCTTCATATGTCTCTTGGCCATTTGTATGTCCTCTTTGGAGAGGTGTCTATTCAGTTCCTTTGTCCATTTTTTATTGGGTTCTTTGTCTTCCTTTTGTTGAGTTGTATGAGTACTCTATATATTTTGGAAATTAACCCCTTATCTGATACATTATTGGCAATGATGTTCTCCCATACAGTGGGTTGCCTTTCAATTTTAATTTTTGTTTCTTTTGCTTTGCAGAAGATTTTGAGTTTGATGTAGTCCCATGTGTTCATTTTCTCCTTTGTTTCTGTTGCCTTAGATGATGTATCAGTGAAAATTCTGCTGTGTATGATGTCCAAAATTTTGTTGCATACATTTTCTTCTAGAATTTTTATGAATTCATGGGTCACATTTAAGTCTTTTACCTATTTTAACTTTATTTTTGTGTATGGTGTAAGTTGATGGTCTAGTTTCATATTTTTGCATGTAGCTGTCCAATTTTCTCAACACCATTTATTAAAGAGGCTATCTTTACTCCACTGTATGCTCTTGCCTCCTTTGTCAAATATTAATTGAGCATAGTGTCTTGGGTCCATTTCTGTGCTCTCTATTCTGTTCCACTGGTCTATATGCCTATTCTTGTACCAGTACCAGGCTGTTTTGATTACAGTGGCTTTGTAGTATAACCTGATATCTGGTAATGTGATCCCTCCAACTTTGTTCTTCTTTTTCAAGGTTGCTGTGTCTATTCGGCGTCTCTTTTGGTTCCATATGAACTTTTGAAGTATTTTTTCTAGTTCTGTGAAGTATGCCATTGGTATTTTGATGGGGATTGTATTGAATCTATAGATTGCTTTGGGCAATATGGACATTTTAATGATGTTAATTCTTCCAATCCATGAATAAGGTATGTGCTTCCACGTTTTTATGTTTTTCTCTATTTCTTTTTTCAATGTCCTATAGTTTTCTGCAAATAGGTCCTTTATTTCTTTGGTTAAGTTTATGCCTAGGTATTTTAATTTTTTTGCCACGATAGTAAATGGGATTGTTTTTAGTTTCTCTTTCTGTGAGTTCATCATTGGTGTATAAGAATGCTGTTGTATTAAAACAAGTCATTCCACAGAACTCGGGATTTCTAGCATACATACTCTTCAATGTCCAGTGTGAATAAAATATTGCTAGATATGCAAAGAAACAGGAAAATGGGACCCATAGTCAATAGGAAAACAGAGCATAAAAACTTACAGTTAGTAATCCTGATATTGGATTTTGCAAATAGTTTAAAACAGTTTTATTTAATTTAATTCAAGGAATTGAAAAATATATTGTCTGAATGAGTTAACATGTAGGGGATCTCATAAGAGAAATAAAAACTCTGAAAAGTCTATAAAAAAAAAAAAAAAGAATGCTGTCGATTTCTTGATGTTAATTTTGTATCGTGCTACTTTGCCAAATTCATTTATTAAGTCTAGTAGATTTTTGATGGAGTCTATAGGGTTTTCTATGTATATCATGTCATCTGCAAATAATGATAGTTTCACTTCTTCCTTTCCATTTTGGATCCCTTTTATTTTTTCTTCATGTCTGATTGCTGTGGCTAAGACTTCCAGTACTATGTTAAATAAGAGTGGCGAAAGTGGGCATCCCTGTCATGTTCCTGTTCTTAAAAGAAATGTTTTTAGTTTCTGCCTATTGAGTATGATGTTGGCTGTAGGTCTTTCATATATGGCCTTTTTTATGTTGAGATATGATCCCTCTATTCCCACATTGCTGATTGTTTTTATAAAAAATGGATGCTGGATTTTGTCAAATGCTTTTTCAGCATCTATTGATATGATCATGTGGTTTTTATTCTTCATTTTGTTTATGTGGTGTATCACATTTATTGATTTGTGAATATTGTACCAGCCTTGCATCCCTGGGATGAATCCCACTTGGTCATGGTGAATAATGCTTTTGATGTATTGCTGGATCCGATTTGCTAGTCTTTGTTCAGGATTTTGGCGTCTATGTTCATCAGGGATATTGGCCTGTAGTTTTCTTTCTTTGTAGTGTCTTTTTCTGGTTTTGGAATTAGAATTATGCTGGCCTCATAAAATAAGTTTGGAAGTCTTCCTTCTTCTTGAATTTTTTGAAATAGTTTGAGGAGAATGGGTGTTAGTTCTTCTTTGAATGTTCAGTAAAAGTCCCCCATGAAGCCATCCAAGCCTGGGGTTTTGTTTGCTGGGAGAGTCTTGATTACCTCTTCAATTTCCTTAGTTGTTATTGGTCTGTTCAATTTTCAATCTCTTCCCGGTCCAGTTTGGGGAGATTGTGTGTTTCTAGAAATTTGTTCATTTTGCTTAGATTGTCAAATTTGTTGCCATATAATTGTGCATAGTAGTTGTTAACGATCTTTTGTATTTTTGTGGTGTCAATTGTTACTTTTCCTCTTTCATTTCTGATTTTGTGTATTTGGGTTCTCTCTCTTTGTTTCTTGTGAGTCTAGCTAAGGGTCCATCAATCTTGTTTATCTTTTCGAAAAACCAGCTCTTTGTTTCATTGATCCTTTGAATTGTTTTTTTGGTCTCTATGTTATTTATTTCTGCTTTGATCTTTACTATTTCCTTCCTTCTACTTGCTCTGGGGTTTTCTTTTTGTTTGCTTTCTAATTCTTTAAGTGGTGAGGTTAGACAGTCAATTAGAAATTTTTCTTGTTTCTTGAGGTAGGCCTATAGTGCTATGAACTTCCCTCTCAGAACTGCTTTCGCTGCATCCCATAGATTTTGTGTTGTTATGTGTTCATTTTCATTGGTTTCCAGAAGTTTTTAATATCTTTCTTGATCTCCATGGTAACCCATCCATTGTTTAATAACATGCTATTTAGCCTCCATGTGTTCAAATGTCTTTGCATGTTTTTGTTGCAATTGATTTCTAGTTTCATGCCATTGTGATCTGAGATGCTTGATATGATTCCAATCTTCTTGTACTTGTGGAGATTTAGTTTGTGTCCTATCATGTGGTCTATCTTTGAGAATGTCCCATGTATACTTGAGAAGAATATGAATTCTGTAGTTTTGGAGTGTAATTCTCTGTAGATATTATTAAATTCATTTGGTCTAGTGCTTCATTTAGAGTCTCTGTTTCCTTGCTAATTTTTTGTCTAGAGGATCTATCCAGTGGTGTCAACGGAGCGTTGAAGTCCCCTGCTATGATTATATTGCTGTTGATTTCTCCTTTGAAGTCCTCCAGAAAATTTTTAATATGTTTTGGTGCTCCTATATTGGGTGCATATATGTTTATCAAGATTATATCTTCCTGTCAGATAGATCCTTTCAATATTATGTAGTGGTCTTCTTTGTTTCTAATTATGGCCTTCATTTTGAAATCTATTTTATCAGATATAAGGATTGCTACGCCCGCTTTTTCTTCCTTTCCATTTGCTTGGAAGATTTTTTTCCATCCCTTCACTTTCAACCTATGTGATTCTTTTTTTGTGATGTGGGTCTCTTGTAAACAACATATAGATGAGTCATGCTTTCTTTTTTTCTTTTATCCTCACCCAAGGACATTTTTGCATTTACTTTCAGATAGAGCAGGAGGGAGAGAGGGAGGAAGAGCGAGAGAGACATCGATGTGAGAGAGATACATCGAGTGGTTGCCACCCACACAACCCCAACCGGGGCAAGGGACAAACTGCAACTGAGGTGCGTGCCCTTAGCGGGAATCGAACCCGGGACTCTCTGGTCCACGGGCCAATCCTCTAACCACTGAGTCAAATAGGCCATGGCGAGTCATGCTTTCTTATCCAATCAGCTACTCTGTGTCTTTTTATCGGAGCATTCAGTCCATTTACATTTAAGGTGATTATTGATATGTACTTATTTATTGCCATGTTTGTTTGGTTTGGTTACATTTTTCTTCCTATTTTTTCTACTAATTACAGCAGTCCTTTTAACATTTCTTGCAGTGCTAGTTTGGTGCTAATGTATTCCCTTAGCCTTTTTTTGTCTGGGAAGCTCTTTATTTGACCTTCTATTTTGAATGACAGCCTTGCTGGGTAGAGTAGTCTTGGATTCAGATCCTTGTTTTTCATGGCCTTGATTACTTCATGCCATTCCCTTCTGGCCTGTAGTGTTTCTTTTGAGAAGTCAGCTGATAGCCTTATGGTGGTTCCTTTGTAGGTAACCTGTTGTTTATCTCTTGCTGCTTTTAGGATTCTCTCTTTGTCTTTAATTTGTGGCATTTTAATTACTATGTGTTTTGGTGAGGGCCTGTTTGGGTTCTTCTTACTTGGGGATCTCTGTGCTTCTTGAACTTGAATGCCTTCTTCCTTTACCAAATTACGAAAGTTTTCTGTCACTATTTCTTCTAATATATTCTCTAACCCTCACTCATTTTCTTCTTCTTCGGGGACTCCTATGATGCAAATATTATTATGTTTCCAGTTATCCCACAGTCTCTTAAGCTGTTTCCTTGTTTTTTCCTTTTGGTTTTCTGATTGGTTGATTTTTTTCTTGCTCATTTTCTTCTTCTTCGGGGACTCCTATGATGCAAATATTATTATGTTTCCAGTTATCCCACAGTTCTCTTAAGCTGTTTCCCTGTTTTTTAATTGTTTTTTCCTTTTGTTTTTCTGGTTGGTTGATTTTTTCTACCCTGTCTTCTAATTCACTGATCCAGTCCTCCGCTTTCTCTACTCTGCTGTTTAGACCTTCCAATGTGTTCTTTATTTCTGCTATGTCATTCTTCATTTCTCCTTGGTGGTTTTTAATTTCCAATTGGTTGATTTTCAACATTTCTATGTTCTTACTCATGCTGTTGAGCTTCCTCAAGATCATGGCTCTAAATTCTAGCTCTGTTAACTTGCTTAACTGCTCCACATTTATCTCTTCTTCAGTAGAGGTCTCTTGTTCTTTCATTTGCCTTTTATTTCTGTGTTTCACCATTTTGGCTATCACAGTGGGCATTGGAGCCTGCCAAATTTTCCCTTTGGGTGTTGGTGTTCTGCTGTTTGTGGCTCCTTCTCCTGGGTTTGGATGAGCGAGGGAGGACCCACTTAAACACCACTGTCAAGTCTTACTTTCCTGGTTAGAGTTGCTAGCCCAGGAATGGTACAGTTATCCCCTAGCTTTTTGCCTGGAGGCTATCAGTAGTGGTTACTTGAAGAGCTTTGGGTTCTCAGTTGAGTGAAAATCTTCCTCAGGTGCTCCGCATAAGGGGATTTCCCGAGGGTGGGGCAGATGCTGGTTGTTAGTGAGCCTCAATTTGCATTGAAAGGCCCACCTGAATGGGGTTGACTCTTCGAGGGAGGGGCTGCTGCCTCTCCCCAGAGCCCTGGGAAGGAGTAAGATGGCCACCGTCCTGCGTGGTTGCAACTCAGCAAAAGCTCTTAGCCCTCTCCAAATCCTTAGTGTCCCCACACAGTTCCTGTCCAGTCTGCCCTCCCTCTGCCGGAACCCAAGGTGAGTGGCTGTGGCTATTTTAGCGTCTTTCCTGGCTCTGCACTGTGGAGCTGCTTGGGAGTTTAACCCTGAGGGCTCTGCTCACAGCTAAGAGCGCTGCTGTCTACGGGCTCCCTGCCCCCCTCTTGTGCCTCTGCAATCCTACCAAAATTGAGTCAGTGTCCCTGGTTATATGATCTGCGCAAGCTGCTTTTCTGTTGCTTTTTCCCATCGATTTGTCTTTATTTTAGTTGCAGTTCCAGTTTGGTCCTGGGAGACAGTCTCTGTAGCTTCCATTCACTCCACCGCCATTTTGGAATTCTGTACCACAGCTTTTTCATCCATTTGTCTACTGATGGACATTTGGGCTGTTTCCAGATCTTAGCTATTGTAAATAGTGCTGATGTGAACATGAAGGTGCATATATTCTTATTGGTGTTTCAGGCTTCTTTCTAGAAGTGGAATCACTGGGTCAAATGGCAGTTCCATTTTTAATTTTTTGAGGTAACACCATATTGTTTTCCATAGTCTGCACCAGTCTGCATTCCCACCAGCAGTGCACTAGAGTCCCCTTTTCTCCACACCCTCGCCAACACTTGTTGTTTGATGATTTGTTGATGGCGGCCATTCTGAGAGGTGTGAGGTGATACCTCATTGTTGTTTTAATTTGCATCTCTCTGGATGATTAGTGATGTTGAGCATTTCTTTATATGTCTCTTAACCATTTTATGTCCTGTTTGGAGAGGTGTCTATTTAGTTCCTCTGCCCATTTTTAAATTAGGTTCTTTGTCTTCCTTTTGTTGAATTGTATGAGCACTCTATATATATTGGAAATTAACCTCTTATCTGATATATCATTGGCAATTATGCTCTCCCAAACAGTGAGTTGCCTTTCCATTTTAATGATTGAATCTTTTTCTGTGCAGAAACTTTTGAGTTTGATGTCGCCCCATATGTTCATTTTCTCCTTTATTTCTGTTGCCTTAGATGATGTATCAGTGAAAATTCTGCTGCGTATATCTGAAATATTTTTGCCTACAGTTTCTGCTAGGATTTTTATGGATTCATGAGTCACATTTAAGTCTTTTATTCATTTTCAGTTTATTCTTGTGTATGGTGTAAGTTGATGGTCTAAATTCATTTATTTGCATGTAGCTGTCCAATTTTCTCAACACCATTTATTAAAGAGGCTATCTTTACTCCACTGTATGCTCTTGCCTCCTTTGTCAAATATTAATTGAGTATATTGCCTTGGGTCCATTTCAGGGTTCTCTGTTCTGTTCCACAGGTCTATATGCCTGTTCTTGTGCCAGTACCAGGCTGTTTTGATTACAGTGGCTTTGTAGTATAACCTAATATCTGGTAATGTGATCCTTCCAACTTTGTTCTTCTTTTTCAAGATTGCTGTGGTTATTCGGGGTCTTTTTTGGTTCCATATGAACTTTTGAAGTATTTTTTCTAGTTCTATGAAGTATGCCATTGGTATTTTGATGGGGATTGCATTGACTCTATAGATTGCTTTGGGCAATATGGACATTTTAATGATGTTAATTCTTCCAATCCATGAACAAGGTATGTGCTTCCACATTTTTATGTTTTTCTCTATTTCTTTTTTCAATGTCCTATAGTTTTCTGCAAATAGGTCCTTTATTCCTTTGGTTAAGTTTATGCCTAGGTATCTTAATTTTTTTACCGCAATGGTAAATGAGATTGTTTTTTTCGTTTCTCTTTCATCATTGGTGTATAAGAATGCCGTCGATTTCTTCAAATTGTCCTCTACTACTGTGCAGAGAGGCTTATTGGTCACCGTGTGTGTGTGTGTGTGTGTGTGTGTATCCATTGTAAAGTGTTGGGGACAGTCATGGAGCTATATTACTCATATCTTTAAAAAAACTGCCAGTGAGCCACATGGAATGCAATTAGGTCTGAGGCTAAAGCCCTGCTCTTCCAGGGCATCTCCTAGCCAGTGAGCTGGGGGAGGGGGTATTAGAGCTGGCCATTTCTGCCCAGTGCAGGACCCCTCTGGTAGGCAATCTCTGTTCTGGAGCTCCCTGTCAAGTTGGCTGAGAGTCTGTCAGATCTGCTTTGCAGTCTAAGGCTTGATCCCTGAATGACTGTGTGGAAGACCTCCCACTGAGCAGGAACAGCCTCACTGGACTGTTAGGTAAGCAAAAAAGTATCTTAGATGGTGTCTTTCTGCATTGCAGGCACAGTTCCTTATAATTCCTTCTCTGGTCATTATATAGCTTACAAATAAAAGTATTAGAAGTGGTTTTCAAAAAAGAGCTTGGTGGTGGTCTTCATCCGTTCAGGAGGCTCTCATAGCATACTGTAGACTGGGTGTCTGCATAAACAACAGACATTTATTTCTCTCGGTTCTGGAACCTAGAAGCCCAAGATCAAGGTGCTGGCAGATTCGGAATCTGATGAAGACCCACTCCTAGTTCTTATCTGACTGTCTTCAAGCTGTGGCATCACATCGGCAAGGGGACAAGAGAGCTCTTTGGGGTCTTGTTAATAAGGGCACTAATCCCACTCATGAGGGCTCCACCTTCATGACCTAATCACTTCCCAAAGGCTCCACCTCCAAATACCATCACACTGGGGACTTGGTTTCAACATATGAATGAGTGGGGACACAAACATTCAGTCTATAGAAACTAGCAATTGCCCTTCACAAAGTTAAGAACTACTTTGAAAACCCAGCTATGTTTAGTGTTTTAAATAGTGTTTTATATAAATGTGACACATATATGGAAAGGTGCACAAAACATAACCGTACAAGATCAATGAATTATTACAAAGCAAAACACCCCTGGACTCACCATCCAGGCCGAGAAAAAACAGTTTTTCCTCCTAGAGGTCTCCTGCCTCCTCCACCACACATCCCCTCCCAAAATTCTTGACAAGTTTCACATTCTAAGTTGAACAGAGGAAGCAGGTTGGTCCAACCCTTTTAGCCAATGGACTGACAGATTGGAAAAGGTAGAGAGAAATTTCCTTTTCATGGTCTTGTTTGTTGGCTTTCATCTTAAAGAGAAGGTTTTGTCATTAAGATGTTTTCAAATCCCAGGACACTGTTCAGGCATTGGATGAGGAAGGGGGAGGGGGAGAGACAGAAGTTAAATTTTGTTCTATCCTTGTGCAGGAGTCTGATCTTGATAAGCAAAGAATATAATTAAAATGGATTACAGACTACCAACACAAACAAGAACAACATGATTGCAGCGTGTGCAAGCCAGTAATTAAAGCTTTAAAAGAGGAAAAAGTCACCATCACTTAAAATGTTTATTTGTCAAGGTTGGTAACAAATATTGACATGAGGGCTTTTTTCTTTTATTTTCTTCTTAGCATCGGGCTCTCAGCAATTAGTGCATATTCCAGAATCAATATGGCCTCAGGTCTGAAGCAGTCAGATCCATACATTTTTAAATCAGTTGGCGTAATAGCCGACTGGCTCCATAAAGCAGACCTGCTGGTAGCATCATTCAATTAGTGCTTATTAGAAGACAAAGAGACGTAAGTCATAGGAACAGCATCTCCTTAAATTGGTTTCATCTCAAAGATATTCTGATTATGGCCATTAGGGAGAGACTTCTTAATGGCAAATAAGTTTATGTTTTATCTTTGCCATTGAAAACATGTACTCCATAAAATGCAATGTTTCTTAAAAGTGTAGTACAACGATTAAAATCATGGATTCTGGGGTCAGACAGCCTGGATTCAAATAACTTCTAACTGCGTAACTTTGGGCAAGTTGTTCAACTTCTCGGTCTCTCAGTTTCCTGAGAGATGACAATAATAATCATATCTACCTTAGAAGGTACTGTAAACAGTAAATGAGATAATATAGGCAAAGGTCCTGGCATGCAGTGTTAGCTACAGAATTAGTCAGGATAGCCCAGGTATGATGCATTAACACATGGGTCCCCAAAATCCCAGTGGCTTTATTCAATGAACTTCATCCCTCATTTCAACTATGTCCCCACCATGGGTCAGTGGGGGTCAGGGGGAAAAGGCTTCACTGCTCTTGGTCACTAAGGGACCCACCACTCGATGACTACACCTCATAGGAGAAGAGAGACTGTAGAAACCCACCCAGAAAGGACGTACATGACTTATAACATCTCACTGTTCAGAAATAGTCTACTGAGTACCAAGGAGCCTGAAAAATGTTAGGGACAGGTAGAATGTTTAGTGAGTCTTTGCCACATGCGTTATTATTATCATCATCATTGCTGATGTTAAATGTTCCACCAGAGTTTTACTGTATGAAATTTGGAGAATACAGTTTGACCTATCATGTGACTGAATCTGCAGAGAATTCATTCGTTCAATAGCTATTTGTTGAATACCTATGATGAGATGATACTGTTTTAGGTGTGGGACAAAGAGATGAACTTGACCAGATAAGGACCCTTGTCCCACAAACATTCCAGTACAAAATGATACGACCAAGTATGTAAACCTGATATCGGATAGTATTAGGTTCTAGCAATGGGGTAAGTGGTTGGTGGGTTGGGTGGAAGAGGTATTTGTGTTGGCACGTGAATGACAAGTAGGAGCCAGCCAGAGAGACGTCTAGAGTAAGAGCTTCCCAGGCAGAGGGAAATCGGTAGGTTTCAAGAGTTGTAAACAAGGTCAGTGTGGCTGGAGGACAGAGCAAGGGAGAGGTGACAGGAGAGGAGGTGACAGCAGGTAGCAGGAGCCAACTGTTTGTAGACCTGGAGGCTTGTTCTCACATGAGCAACTTGCCCATCCAAGTAATAAAACACCTGTGGGACCCACGTGTCTGTGCGTTTGAACCCATGCAAGGTTATAAATAAGCTCCTCTCTCCAGGGCTGGAATGAGGATTAATGAGGTTTAATGCCTTGAAGGTCTTGCCAAGCAGGGGTCAAGCAATCAGGAGTGTCTATGAATCATGGAACAGATTGTGTTTGTCAGGAGCATTCTCTTTGGACTGTCAGGGCAAAGGGCAGCAGCTCGGTTCTACCTCAAGCCAAGGATGCTAAGATGTGGTGGCAGCAGCCCAGTCATTAGAGATGCAGAGAGAGTGTGCTGGCCGGGGCTGCCAAGGCTGCCCATCAGGCCAAGGCCAGCCCCAGAAGGTGGGTTCAAGCCAGGAGAGACGTAAGCTGCATTCCAGATGTCTGGAGGGGGGTCTGGTGCAGACCAGCAAAGACTGCACTGTCGGCGGTGGGAGGGGGAGGAGATCAAGGACAAGTGGGGTCTGAAGTGCCTGAGAATGAAAGATTTATACCATCTGTAAAATGGGAACAAAAAGACAGACATCATAGTGTTCTCATGAGGATAAAAAAAGTGTTGGCCACCTTCGGAGACAACCAACATAATTTGAATGTAGTCATTCAACTCTCATCGACCTGATTTGTTTTTCACCGTGGGGTGAGATTTGTAAAAACTTTGTCACAGTTTTATCTGGGGACCTCTGGTAGGTTTCTGAGTGGTAGGAAGGATTAGGGACATCATCTGTTTCCAGGGCCCACCCAAGGATGGAGGGCACCAGTGGGTCTTTGGCTCAGCAGGGTGATGAGGGGGACCCTCATGAAGTCGATTTCAATATCACCCTGCTCTGCCTCCAAAATGTACCCCAGATGTGACCACTTCCCAAGACAAGTGACTTCATCAGGCAGAAGCAGCTATAACCCAGAGCTAGACATCCCTGCCTCTGCTCTGCTGGGGGGAGCTCAAGACAGAAGGTAAGCAGCAGCTTCTGGAGAGAGAATCCTCGGGGCAAAATCCCTCAGCCCAGATTGTAAGCCAGAGCGTTGGGAAAAGGATGATATAGGAAAAAAATATCCAGTTATGGAATTTTTAATTCATCCATTTTTTCATCAAACATTCATTAGCCACCTAAATTGAGGGCTTGGGGGGCTAAATTCAATCTCTAAGCAATTTTCTATTTCAGGCATTGTTTCCCCAGAATTTGAATTTGAATGTCATTAGAGGGGCTCTTGGTCTCCAGTTTGCCGCAGTCCCCAACATTTCCCAATATATTATTACATCTGGTCTACACAGCCATTTAAATTCCTTGCCTGTATCCTGAAGCCCCTCAGCACATGACCCCTACCTTATTAGGATTAGACTGAAGCATCTCACACTGACTAATGAGAGCTGGTTGCTACATTTGCAGAGTTTTGGTAGGATGAAATGAGCCATGGAGGGGATATTTACACCACAGAAACTGGCAAATTCTACTAATCAGGGCTTTTCCCCTCTGGAGCAAAAGGTCCACTAGCACATTACTCATTACCCAAAAAATAGCTTAAGAGTTACATGAAGACAGACAAGGAATCAGAGATGCAAAGGTAGATTTTCCTTGCCTTCAAGGAGATAATACTCTTTTTAAATATTGAATGTGAGTGATTTCAAATGACCTCTGCTTAAAAGGCTTCCTGCAATGCTTTGCACTAAACTGTGGGACTGAGTGTGGTGGCGGAATGTTGGACTCACTTGGGAGCTCTGAAGAGGCACTCATGCCCATAGCTTCTGCCTTCTTTGTGCTCACCTGCAACCTGGGCACCAGAACCTTTGAACTCCCTCGTGATTCTTCCCTACAGCCAGGAGAACATCTGGCCTGGAGATATTTACAGCCCTGGTTCACAACATACACTCGCAGATCTTCCTTGGCCTTTGCATAGCCAGGAAAGACTAACTGCTCTAATAAACAGCCCCAACTCTGAGTGATGAACAGAAGGGTGGTGTATGGTAAAAAGAACACAGATATTGGTGCCAGATGTCCTTCCGAGCGTGCAGTTTCCTCATCTGTAAAATGGGCATGGAATGGCGATCGCCAAAGGGTTTTCATGAGGATTAAAGGAATGTAGGATGTCCAAGTCACAGAGTTACCCCCTCTAGAAACGGCTTCTTATTTGACATGCATAGAATTCCAAGGGTAGAGCAGTTTGAGTTTTGACTCATCAGCTCCACAATATCATCAAAAGCTCAGGCCCTTTCCACATTTCTGTGCTGACATCCCCGGTTTGACTTTGCATTTGGACTTGCTTCCTCCTGCTCACAATATGGCTGCTGCAGTTCCGGGTATTGCGTGTAGATATGGCGATGTCTAGCAAAAGAAATACTTTTCCCTCTTTGTCACATTTTACTGGGGAGGAGAACCCTAGAAGCCATCAACAGTCTTCTCCTTGGGTCTCACTGGCTAAGATGGGCATCAGCTGTTCTAGCTGCAGGAAAGCATGAGGAAGCAGGTTTCTGGCTTCAGCCTTTACTATAGCAGGTGGCTGTCCAGCCAAAAGGAGGGGGATGGGTTAGGGCTGGGGAAGAGGAACAAAGAGGTCTATTAAGGGACCCTGTACTGTGTTTGCTACACACAGAGCTCAGTACACATTAGTTGCTTTTGCCCTTTATTCTCTCATGCCACCATTGTCAACCTACCACATCACCCCTTTGCCTTCAGTCATTCTAACTCCCATCCCAGAACTGACTCCTCTCCCAGGGGTGAAGACACAGCACGGTGGTGCAGCTACTGAACACCCATGGGTTATGTCTTCTTTAGACCCGGGGAAGCCTTTACCCTGGGCTATGAATATCTGCATGTGTTTGGCTTCTTCTCTCTCCTTGGGTAAAGCTAAGAACTAGGGAATAATGCCAGGTACCTTCACTCAATAGCAAATATCCAGACCTCACTGGTCTTCCAGCAATTAGCTACAGTACATTTTATAATGCAGATTCCCCGGGGCAGGCTTGCCATCTGGAGAATTCCAACCTGCCAGGGTCACTATTGCACTCGCTACTGAAACCCCACAGAGCAGTAATGAACCATCCCCAGGTGGGTCACAGCCCCAAACCAACGAGGTATATGTCAAATCCCATTAGGGCAACTCCAGGGCACCTTTCGAAACCTTTTGTTACAAAGAAACCATTTCCTTGGGAATATAGTCTGAAACCAGCCAGCTTCAGGCTGAGAATTAAAATGTTATGCTGGGTGTACTTTTAAACCACGTTTTAAAAAGTTACAGAATAATATAATCACATAGCAGAAAATTTGGGAAATAGAGAAAAGATAAATAAAACCACCAATAATTTCACTACACAAACACAACCAGTGTTGCCATTTCAGTGCAATTCCTTCTCAACATGATTCCTTGGGTCGAGTGTTTTTACATAGTTACAATCACAGCATACAGGCTATTTTTATCCTACTTTTTCAGCTAAAATTTAAGAAGTATTCACTGTGTAACTTATGGCACCAAGCTCAGGGTGAGGTCATAGGGGTTCAATGGAGTACAAGACAGGAGATGACAGAGAGTGAAGACCGTGCAAAATGATAAGTAAATGAAATGTATATCAGGGGTTATGAAAACCCATTGCGGGAACCCAGACTAGATTTGTATGTGGTACTCAAAGAAAGCTTCCTGGGGGAGGTCTGTAATCTGAGATCCAAAGATGCATAGGAGTTTAGTTAAAATGGTAGCAATCCCTGCAGAAGGAAGTGTTTTTCACAGCATGGATGAGACCTAAGTTGATGAAGTACGCGGTGTTAGGAGACATGTTATGAGAGCAATTCAGCATGGTGGGAGCTTGGACACACGGGCTTAATTGTGCCTCTGCACCCCGCTCCAAATTCAAATGTTGAAGCCTTAATCCCCATTGTGACTATATTCGGAGATAGGGACTTTAAGGAAGTAATTAACATTAAATGATGTCAGTAGGTCTGGAAGCAAGGAAAAAAGGAAGAGATTTGTTATAAGAAATTGCCTCACATGATTATAGAAGCTGGTAAGTCCAAAATCTGCAGGGCCAATGTCCCAGTTTGAAAGTTGTCAGGGAGGATCAGTCTTTGTTTTAGTCAAGCCTTCAACTGATTGGATGAGGCCCACCCACATTATGGAGGGCAATCTGCTTTACTCCACCAATTTAAATACTAATCTCATTCAAAAACACTCTTTTTTTTTTTAATCCTCATCTGAGGATATTTTTCTATTTATCTTCAGATAGAGTAGGGGGAGAGGGGAGGAAGGGAGAGGAAGAGAGAGAAATATTGATGTGAGAGAGATACATCAACTGCTTGCCTCTTTAGAACCCCCATCAGGGCCAGGGACAAACTGCAACCAAGGTGTGTGCCCTTGACCAGAATCAAACCTGTGAATCTTTGGTCCACAGGTCGATGCTCTAACTGCTGAGCCAAACCAGCCAGGGCTCAAAAACACTTATAGACTCACCCAGTATAACATTTTACCACCTACATGGACATCCCCTGGCTCAGTCAAGTTGACAAATAAAATTAAACATTTCAGACTTCATGATGAGGAAAAGCAAGAGAAGAAGCTAGAGAATGTGGCAAGGGACAGAGGTCATCATGAGCTTCCATGTCAGCCAAAATAAGGAGTTTGCACTTGATTCTGACACAAAGGGAAGGCACTGAACCGTTATTTGTTGTTGTTGTTGTTGTTGTTTTTTATCCTCACCCAAGGACATTTTTCCATTTTTTTTGTTCAGACAGAGTGGGAGGGAGCGAGAAAGAGAGAAACATCGACGTGAAAGGGACACATCGAGTGGCTGCCTCCCACACGACCCAAACAGAACTGGGGACAAACTGCAACTGAAGTATGTGCCCTTAGCGGGAACCAAACCTGGGCCTCTCTGGACCGCAGGCCGACGCTCTAACCACTGAGCAAAACCAGCCAGGGCACTGAACGGTTTTAATCAAGGAATGTCACGTTCAGTGTGTTCCTCTTAAGAATAAGCACTGAGGCTGCAGTGTACAGGCTCTGTACAGCTGGGCTGCTTAGGTAGTACACAGCACTGGTGTGGGCACCCTTCCCACTCAGTCCTATGGGAATGGCACCTCCTTAAGTTGCACAAAGTACAATCTGTGCCACCGTATTGAGTGGCTCTGAACACACTAGAAGGGGCAAGACTGGAGGCACGGAAAGCAGTTAGGAGGCAATGGTAGTACTGTGTGTGCAGAATTTTCAGATGTTGCACGTGGACGTTAAGTTGACAGCTCTCTTCGTAGTGATAAGCCATGATTTACTTAACCATTTTCATGATATTGTTTATAAGCATAATTTTGGCTAGTGGTATTAGATGTAAACAAATGTGCCCTGCCTTCAAATGCCCCTATACAACCATATAATTTATCACCTCACTGGGATACTTTGAAACCAAAGGGGTTATACGTGACCCCACAGGGAGAACTGGCATGATCTACAGCTGTCTTAGGTACAGCAGGACGAATGGCCACCTTCGCTCTTCCTTCTCTCTCTGGATATCAAGCCTTCTGTCTAGCGAGTTTCATTTTGGAGAGAATCAGAAGTCAATTGCACATAATGTACTAGCTAGTGTAAAAAAAAAAAAAAAACCAACCTCAGTCTTTTTCTGTAGATTGAAACCCTATAATTTTTTGTGCTTCAGTCTATGTTTATTTATATTCCTTTCACATTTTCAATAGCAAGAGATAGCTGAGAACATTTCATTCTCCTCCCACTAAGTTGCTATGATTTCCCAAGGGTTTTTAAAAATTGTTGTTTTTGTTGACTCAGTGATTCTCCTTCTAACATTAGGAGACTTTCCCTCTGACTCTAATGGTGTTATCCAGAAAAAAAGCTTCAGGAGGCTTCGGTTGTCTGGCCGTTTTCATATTAAGGTGCCAGGGTTTCATCTCAAACCTGCATGGCCCTAAAAGGAGCGCTACTTGGGAGTAGAGGGAGCTACCGCTAACGGAATGTGGCAGAGCCTGGTAGAGCTCACTAACATCCAGGTTCTGAGCTCTTTCTGTGGGCAGCTACACTGTATTTCCCACCCACCCTTGAAGTTAGGTGTGGCCTGTGACCAAAAGTATGTGAGCCCAAATGATGGCCACCATTTTCAGGCATAACCCATATAAACTTCCCACAAGCAATCCTTGCTCCCTCTTCCCATCTGCCTGCTGAACGGAGAAGACTCTGAGAACCTACAGGTGTGTGGAGCCACAGGATGGAAAGAGCCTGGTTCCCTGAATGACTGCATGGAGCAGAGTGCCCCTACCTGATTCACACTGGAGCCAGACGGCAGTCAGAGATAAACTTCCTATGTTGAGTAACTAAGACATGGGCAGATGTTTGTTACATAGAGACCTGACTAGGATGAACAAATAACCCAGGTACCTCCTCCCTGTTAACTCAGCCAAATAGATCTGATAAAGAACAATAATAGCAAAGAAATTTACAAGAATGAATGTTTACGGGGCACGTCTCATGTACCCATTTTGCTACCTATCAGGAAAGTGATTTAGTAGAGAAGATTCCAACCACAACTGCCTGCAGTCACAATTCCTTAAGGGAGTGGCATGATTTTCCTCCAGACTCGAAGGGTATTTACTTGGCAAACTTCTTTGTGAGCCACTTGGTGGTAAAAAGACAGTTCAGCACACAATCCTGAAGTCATAGCATAAAGAGAACTAAAATGCCTTTTTATAAAAAAAAAAAATACAAATTGGGGGTTTGGGAAGAGAATTCAGAAAGAATGAATTGAGGGAGAAAGGCACTGAGCAAGATGGCAGGGACCGGCTGAGAAAGGAAAGACCATTTCGGACAGGGTTCTAACGGACCTTTTAAAAAAATATATGTTTTTATTGATTTTAGAGAGAGAGGAAGGGAGAGAGAGAAACAGCGATTGGCTGCCTCTTGCATGCCCCCTTGCATGTGGGGGATTGAGCCCACAACTTGGGCATGTGCCCTGACCTGGAATCGAACCAGTGACCTTTTGGTGCATGGGACAATATTCAATCAACTGAGCCACATTGGCCAGGGCCAAATGGACCGCGTTTAAGGTGCCTGCCTGGTCTGCTATAGCATAAGCCCCTCCTCTGCTCCTCCCTGCTCACTCAGCCTAAGTTGGTGTGTCACTGGGAAAGGACAGAGGTGGCTTCGGCCAAGTCAGCAGAGGCCCACAGTGGGGCCAGTGTCAGAGAGAAGTGGTGGAGTCATGGGTTTGGCCCAGGAGTGGACGTGAGACACATGCCTTTCCCCATACATACCAGGGAAAGCGTGACTCTCAGGGTGCGGGGAGACTCAAAGTTCCATGAAAGAGATAAAACAGGTTATATGAAGGAGGGTCAAATTACTTAACGTCTAGGTAAGAAGCCCCTTCTCCCTGCACAACTATTCTTTTTTTTATCCTCACCCAAGGACATTTTTCCATTTTTTGTTCAGATAGAGTGGGAAGGAGAGAGAGAGAGAAACATCGATGTGAAGGGACACATCGAGTGGCTGCCACCCACACGACCAACCAGGGCCGGGGACAAACTGCAACCGAGGTACGTGCCCTTAGCGGGAACCAAACCCGGGTCTCTCTGGTCCACAGGCCGATGCTCTAACCACTGGCCAGGGCCCTGCACAACTATTCTAAGTAGAAGTGTTTACCAGCATACCAGCTGGAGTCAGAGGTGGGGAGGGCCCCTGAAAGGCACGGGGGTAAGTGAAATGGACTCCCCGAGGCAGAGGTCACTGTTGGCCAGGGGTCAAGAAGCTCCACTAGGTTAAAACCACGTGTGTGTGTGTGTGTGTGTGTGTGTGTGTGCGCGCGCGTGCTGCACTCGTTAGTGTTGCTGGGCCAGTGTGGGTCATCCTTGAGGGCAATTCACCACCTCCTGCATGGGAGGGAGGAAAGATTGGAGCTCAGGTTGTTGGCTGATCTTGTCACAAGGAGCTGGAGGACACCATCTTGATTGAAATTAAATAAGGCCTCTCAGTTCCTGGCCCTCTGAGGAGGCCGGGCATGAACTTGGCCAAAGTGCTAATGCAGCTAGGGCAGCGAGCTGGTGCCCCGCCACGCCCTGGTCTGACTCACTGGCTGCAGTGCCCTCCAGACGACCCCTCAGCACTCTGCCTGGATGTCCGCAGCTCTCTCCCCTGGCACTGCTCCAGCTTGAGAGGAAAATTCCTATGATCGTCAGTTAAAGGAGACCACACAACTCATAAGGAAAAAGAACCACGGAATTCAGTATTTTTCCTGCCCCATTTGGGACATGACTTCCTGGAGCAGCTGTCAGCTCAGTGACTGTCCACAGAGCCCCCAGCGCAGACACATTGTATCTTCTCCTTTTTACCACTGTCACTACTCGTTACCATTACCCACCAACGTCAAACTTCCTAGGACCAGGCCTACCTCCTGCAGCTCTGGAGGCTTGGATGTCTTGGCTTGTTCTGTTGCCTCCTGCCCTCCTCCTGTCAGGATATCTTAGCCCTGAAGAAAGGCCAGAATGGCCCAGTGATTCTGATGCAATAATGAAGTTCAGACGGTTTGGGAAACAGCCCCCTGAAGGAAGCAACCTACGCTGCTCATAGTTAAATGAAGCTAGCAGATGGCTCTGCTGAAACACAGAGCAACCCCTGTAACCAGGAATCTGTTTTGTTTGTTCGAATCTCATCGCTCCCTTCATGGCTCCTCCCTCATCTGTCTCCTATGAGTGTTCTGCCTGAGGGAGGCAATGAAGCCATCTGCCTGGGCCCTGGGCAAGGGCATCTACTGCTTTAAGAAGTGGTATGAGCCCTGGCCGGTTTGGCTCAGCAGCTGGAGCATCACCCCGTGGACCAAAGAGTCCTAGGTTCGATTCGAGTCAAGGGCATGTACCTCGGTTGAGGTTCTGTCTCCAGCCCTGGTCAGGGTTGTGTGGGAGGAACCAGTCGATGTGTTTCTCTCACATCAGGGTCTCTCTCCCCCCCACTACCCCCTTCCTCCCTCTCACTCTATCTGAAGATAAATGGGAAAATATCCTTGGGTGAGGATTTAAAAAAAAAGAAGAAGAAGAAGTGGTATGAAGGGCAGGAGCTTAGCTGTGCTGGCTGCTCTGGCCAAGCCTCAAGTGATGTTAGATGGGCCAGGGTCTGATCCTCAGTTCAAATCTCTTAAACTCTCCGAGTGTCACTTTTCTAATCTGTAAATGGAGTTAGTAATTCCTATCTGGTAAGGTTGTCGTGAGGATAAATTGAGATCATGTACACCAAGTACTTGGCCCTGTGCCCGGTCCTACCTGTGACATACAAATGCTTTGCTGAGGTAGAAGTCATAGTGACGGTAGTGACAGTTAGTTTGGAGTTTACAAAACTCAAGCAGAACAGAGTCCATCTAACCCGCAAGATACTGACCAACTGACAGACGGCAGTGCCAAAGATAAGAAATACGTCTGCCAGCTAGTCTAGAACATTTAGTCCTACAGCATCTTTTCCCTGCAGGGAATCCTACAAGTCTGCATGGGAGCACGGTGGGTGTGCAAATCCCTGCAAAGTGTGTCAGCTATTCCTTCAAGGGGATGATAATAATGCACTTGGTAACCCAAAGTCACCATCTCCATTGCAGGGAGAAAGGCACGGGTGTGACCAGCCAGTGCTGGACAGACTGACAATGGCCCTTTTCTTCCTGTGTTTTGTTCTGGACCTTGTGGGGACACTGTCCTTCCACTGGAGCATGCTCCCGTCAGCCTGCCCATCTAGCTGAAGAGTGACAGCCTGCTGCAATGACATCTAGGTCCTGAGACTAGTCTCAGGCCACCGCACTTGGACAGGTTGTTTCCAGACTTCCTGGCCGGACATCCACAGACTGCGCCTTGAGGTGAGGGACCTTCCACAGGAGGCTGTGATCATCTGAGGTTGGCTTTCAGAACTTCCATTCTCGTAAGGTAACCTTGTGTTCCCTGGGAGCCCAAGTCCTGTGGGCTCCCGACTCTAGAGCACTGCATACCGAATACAGAGCCCTGTGCAGTCATTCTCATCCCTTTGATGTGGAGGTTCTTCATTGACACAGGAAGGAGGTGAGGGAGGTGATGGATGCTAAAGAATTGGGGGTTTGACCCTCTTCTCCTTTTATGCCATGCACTCTCTGCTTTAAACACCTCGGGGTCTTGTCTGCCGTCTTTGACTCCACCAACTCGATCTCTACCCTCAGCCTCTAGTGGTGTGCTGGAGCTGGCCTGGATGTACTCACAAAGGTTGATTAAGAAGTAGCTAGGAAATTTGCAAGCTGGCTCTTAAGCCATTGGGAACTTGAAAGCAGCGGTGAGAGCCATATTTACACCATGGAAATTGGCAAACGCTACAAATCAGGCTGCTTTCCTTCAGAGAGCAGGTTTACCAGAAGTCCACAAGATTACCTCCCTCCTAAACCCCAGAAGAGCCAACTTCCTGGTGGACATCTCTGCATATTCTTACTCCTGGGGCGTTACAAATATTTCCGAAATCCATCCAGTGCTCTCCACTTTATCTCAGCCTCTTATCTCACATTTAGTGATTGCAGCAGCTTCCTATTGGTTTCCCAGGCTTCAGTTTGCCTGCCTCAATACCCCTCCCATATTGCTGCCAAAACAGTCCTTCAAACATGCAAATTTTACCACATTTGTTCTCTACTTGAAGTTCTCCTGTTATTTCCAGTGTCAATAAAACAAACCCTAAGCTCCCACCATTGTGTACAAGAGCCTTCCCATGCTCTTTGTGGGACTCCAGCTCCTCAACCATATGCCATCCTCTCTACTCTGGAAACTGAACTCCCTGAGCTCCTCACAGCCTACAGTGCCCTCCCTCCTACCCATCAGGCTCGCTCTCACTCCTCATCGAGACTCTGCATCCTTCCCTCCAGGAGACCTTTCAGCACCACTCAGACCAGTTCCCTGCTCTCTACTAGTGTTCCCAGAACTCTCTGTGCATGCCCGTGCTGGGCGTTTGTTACCTATTCGGAAATACATAGTTTACTAATCTGTGATGGACATTCATCTTTCTTTTTAAAAAATTTTTTCTTCTTTTTCTTTTATTGATTTTACAGAGAGAGGAAGTGAGAGGGAGAGAGAGATAGAAACATCGATGAGAGAGAACATTGATTGGCCGCCTCCTGCATGCTCCCCACTGAGGATTGGGCCCACAACCTGGGCATGTGCCCTGACCAGAAATCGAATCAGTTATCTCTTGGTGCATGGCTCGACGCTCAACCACTGAGCCACACCAGCCGGACTTGTCTTTCTTTTTGTCCACCTAACATCTGCGCCCCCTTTCTATGCGTGGGTCATACCCTATTTTTTATGTGCCTTCTTTCTGCCACAGAAACAGAAAATGCTGGACGCTTCCTCTCCTAGTCTTTCCTTCACTGAAGTGAGGGCTCCTGGTTGTCTCCTTCAGTCAGACACCCTTCCCCAGGCTTGACCCAGCACTTGGTGCCACAGAGAGGCAGGGACCCTGAAGACACCATGGGGACGAGGGCGGCCCCAGCCCTGACAGCTGTTTCAGTGGCCATGTCTGGTGAGAGTGGTACTAGTAGTGAAGCTGGGGCCTGCTTTCAAGCTTCGGTCCCATTCTGTGCTCCATTTGGCAAGCCCTTTAGGGTCCTTTTAATAAATGCTTTTCCTGCTTAGCCAGAACTGGATTCTGTTGCTACCACGAGCCCTCACTGACTGTGTCCCTCCCCTTTGAGACTGTAAGCTCTTCAGTGGCAAGAGTAACTTCATTACCTTTGATCCAAAGTCCCAGCACGCAGTGGGCATTCAGTAACTGTCGCATTTGTGCATAGACTGCCAATACTGTCTAGGCCCAACTCAAGCAGACTTCATGCATTTTAGCATTTTCATTCTCTTGCTTCCAAGGAGGCAACAATCAGGGAAGATAACAATTATCTCGTGTCTTGCATGCACAGATGCTTCACTGCTCAAGGAAATGTCTGTCACCATGACCTCCATTCACCCACCCCTGCCAAAGGCTTTCTCTCTGCATGATCCTCTGTCATCAGCAGCCAATGGGTAATCTCTTGCCCTGGTGGTACCATCTCCCCCTTCTTCCTTTTACCTGGGGCTGGAGGGATGAGATGCCCTTCCTTGTTGGCCCTGGCTAATGTATCCCATGCAGTATTTATGTTCTGCACGTCTCGGAACTTCCCAAGCTGTGCTGTTTATGCATTCATGGGGAAGTGCTCAAGATAATGTCATTTCATCAAATGGAGCTGAACCATGGCTCATTTTATGAGGGATTACAGGCTGGTTTTTCTTTATTTGTAAATGTGCCAGCCTCGAAAATGCTGTGTTTTGTCAGAGACAGCTGATTAAACACCTCTGCGGATCTGTCAGTGCAAACTGCGAGATCATTAATTTATGCTGTAGGAAGAATGGCTGGGGAAGCATGACTTGGGTGTTGTTCCTTTCCTCATTGGGGACAATAGCGTTTACGTCTTTGGAAAGAACTTCATGAAACATCACCCCAAAGGATCGGTGTTTTCCACGGTGACATCAGTGGAGTAGTCACTTTGGCACTCACCTATTTAAAACCTCAAAGTGGGTATTTTAGTCTTAAGCAGCAGGTGTCCTGATAGGGAAAGGCTTCTACATGTGCTTGGGTCTGAGACTCTTCGGATGTCTTGTTTCCCTTCCCTTCTCTTCCTCACTCCCTTCTTATTTCCTGATCACCTGCCACGGTCTTTTCATTGCTACATTGTTCTGAAATAATTTCTGCATTTTGCTAATATCCAGGCCTGGATTTGGAGATCAAAGTGTTGCATCTCCTGGTGGAGTTTTGCCTGGTGGGTTTGTTCTGAATGCTGGGTTTTAAAGAGGTGTCAACTAGTGAAAATCCAGTTCTGGTTTTTCAAACAAAAGAAAAATTTAGGAGCAGACAACTTTCCTTTTGAAGGTGAAGGGGTTGCTTTTATTAAGTTGAAGTGGCATGTGTTTATACCATTTTAATTATGCATGTTTTACACCATTTAATTATAAAATATTTAATTTCAAGTATACCTCATGAACCCTACTCTTTTAATATAGAATTCTGGTTTTCCTACAGCATTTTTAGTGGCAGCCTATCAAATCTACTTCCATGTCCCCAAAACAGTTTTCTATGGATTCTTCAGTATATTCTGCTCTGCATAAATAAAGACAGAGGCCAGTCAGTTTGCATCATTACTATACAACGAACAACTCAGTTATTTCCTTTAATCCCCACAATAACCCTATAAAAGAATAGGACTCTATTTTGCATGTGAGGAAACAGTCTCAGACATGTCTGGGAAAACCGGCTCAAGATTGTATAGAATCTGCAAGTAGTTCAGTTCACTACACAATCACCTTACGTGTTGTGCTCAGAGCTAAGGATACAAAGATGAATTAAATGCAACTTCTGCTTTCAAGTCCAAGGTCTAACAGTTGTGGAGCTAGGAATAACCCTGATGTTCTGACTGCAACTCCCTGTCTCTCTTTGCTATCTCAGATCTAAGGTTGGGGCCAACCCTTAGGCAAGATCATCAGGTTGGAGAAATTCACTTCCACTAAGCAGCCTGGTCTCTTCTTCAACCTCCTTTCTCCTCAAACACATAACATCCTCATGCTTTCCAAAGCTCTCTCTCCAATTTGCTTCCCAAATTCCCCAATAGTATCCCTCCCTCCTCTCCTCACCGAAACTCAGCCTGCCTGGGTTTTACTCCTGCTATGTTGGCTCACAGCTACTGAACCTTAGAATCATTTCCAAACGCTTTTGACCACAAGCCATAGAAACAGAGCCACTGACAGCCATAGAGTTTCTATGAGATAACTTTTTAAAAAGTATTTATTTATTTATTTATTTTCAGATAGAACAGGGGGAGAGAGGGAGGAAGAGAGAGAGAAACATCAATGTGAGAAAGACACATTGAGTGGCTGCCACCCACACAGCCCCAGGGACAAACTGCAACCGAGATACATGCCCTTAGCAGGAACCAAACCCAGGCCTCTCTGGTCCATGGGCCCATGCTCTAACCGCTGAGCCACACTGGCCAGGGCTATGAGATAAATTTTGAAAGCTGTTCCTTCCCCAAGGGAGTCACAGTCCTGAGTTGGGTTGCAAAGTTTAGCAGTAGAGCCCACTCTCACCCCTTTAGCAAAGCACCCCTATGCAAGACACAACCCACAGAGCAGGGAGTTTGCACCGTATGAAATGTACTTTGCATGCCCTGGCCAGTTTGGCTCAGCGGTTAGAGCGTCAGCCTGTGGTCCAGAGAGACCCGGGTTCGGTTCCCGCTAAGGGCACGTACTTCGGTTGCAGTTTGTCCCCGGCCCTGGTTGGTCGTGCGGGTGGCAGCCACTCGATGTGTCCCTTCACGTTGATGTTTCTCTCTCTCTCTCCTTCCTCTCTCTCCCTCCCACTCTATCTGTACAAAAAGTGGAAAAATATCCTCAGGTGAGGATAAAAAAAAAAATTTTTAAATGAAATGTACTTTGCATTGCCATGGGTACCGAGGGTGGTGGTACTTCAAGGAGCAATGCAGCTACTGTCCGTGGTCCTGAACAAGCATTGTTTGCGAGGGCATTATGTCCTATCTCTGGGCCCACAATGGTTCTTGTAGACTGCTCCCACTGATTGTAGGTTCTCCTACTTTTATTTTAATTTTTTATTTATTGATTTGAGAGAGAGGAATATTGTTTTGTTGTTCCACTTAGTTATGCATTCATTGGTTGATTCTTATGTGTCCTGACCAGGGATTGAACCCACAACTTTTGTGTATTAGGACGATGCTCTAACCAACTGAACTACTTGACCAGGGCTTATTTTTCATCTTGATGAAAAGCTTGCCCCCCCCCATACCCTCTTCCACCTCCACCCCCATCCCACTCCCCACACTCACCAAGTTGACCCTCTTGACTGTCACCACACAAACAGGATCCACAGTTTATGAAGAGTGGATTCAGGTGCCTAGATTTGAATCCCAGACCCATCATTTGCTAGGGGGATCTTGAGAGAGCTACTCAGCCTTTCTGAACTTCTGTCTCTCCATTTTTAAAGTGAGGATAAGAGTGACAAATAGCCAATAGGTTTGCTTTGAGGATTAAATGAAATAATGTATGCAAAGCGTTTTGAGGGTGTGTTGTTTGCAGGAAATATTCAACAAATGTTTTACAGAAGTAGTAAAAGTAATAGTTCTGAATGTAATAATGAATGCAATTTTAGGAGTCATGTCGTGTGTGTGTGTGTGTGTGTGTTTGTCTTTTTGGTACATGCCCCTAGGGGGAACTGAACCTGGGACCCTCTGGTCCTCAGGCCGATGCTCCAACCGCTGAGCCAAACCAGCCAGGGCCATGTCATGTTTTTAATAGGACATTTCCTTATCACCCAGAAGTTAATAAATATATGCTCCTTCTCCACCTGTAACAGTCAATGTTGAGTCAGGAAAACAGAAACCATACTCATTATTTCAACAGAGACTATAGTATAGAACATTTGTTGAACAGATGTGGAAGGAAGAATAAAGCTAAACGAGAATACTGAGGTAACACAGAGATAACAGCCCCTAGGACTAGAGCAACAAAGAAGAGAGGTTGAGACCTTCAGAGCCTCGAAGGTTGGAAGAGGGACATTTCTCTGTGCCATGATGCTATTGATACATAATAAGAAATTAATAATTGGCAATAACTTGGTAAATTATCAGTCTAGTTGACCAAGAAAAAAGGGCCTTGTATGTGACATGATACACTATCTCCTCATACAATGCGATGTGTTTTTTTTTTATCCTCACCCGAGGACATTCTTCCACCCTTTGTTCAGATAGAGTGAGAGGGAGAGAGAGGAAAAGAGAGAGAGAGAAACATCAACATGAAAGGGACACATCGAGTGGCTGCCACCCACACGACCAGCCAGGGCCGGGGACAAACTGCAACCAAGGTACATGCCCTTAGCGGGAACCGAACTCGAGTCTCTCTGGACCCCAGGCTGATGCTCTAACCACTGAGCCAAACCAGCCAGAGCTATGCAGTGTATCTTGCAGTGCCCTATTTTACATAAGAAAATGAGAAAAACTATTCAAAACTTGGAAAATAGGCAAAGAATGTTGCATGTCCTTTAATGTCATATTGGGGACAATGTCTGACAGATACTCCCAAGAATTACCTAATTCTCTAGGAAAATGCGTCTTTGTTTCAGTTTCTATTTACTATTAATTAGGGCTTCATCTGTGCAAAGTTCAATGTTAGCCTGAGAAAGATTGATAACTGCAAATAATTTTGTTTAGTAAAAATGCAAATTATTTCTGTTTGGTATAAAAGATGGCCCCAAAGAGATTACAGATTTGTTGCTCTGTAGAACATTCAACAATTTTATATCTAACTTAGCAGTGCAGTTTTATTTCAACATTTCTTTCCTGACAGACTAAATATCTGTTCCTAAATATCTTGAACAAATATCTGTTTTTGAAGGCTCTTTGACCCAGTTTTACCCTCCTATAGGTTCCCTCCTTAATAAGTGTATTGGAGTTCTCCAGAGAGACAAAACCACTAGAAAATATATGTGGAAGAATTAAATGTATTGTAAAGAACTGGCTCAGAAGACTGTGGAGACTTAGAAGTCTCGCGATCTGTCATCGGCCAGCTGGAGACACAAGAAAGCCAGTGGTGTGGTCGGAAGTCCTGGGAGTCAGAAAGCCAGGGCTATGGATTCTAGTCTAAGTCTGAACACCTGTGAACCAGAAGCTCCAAGGGCAGCAAAAGATCAATGTCCCAGTTCAGCCAGTCAGGCAGCCAGAGAGAAAACAAGTCCTCTTCCTCCATGTTCTGTTCCAGCCCTCAATGAACGGGCTGCTGCCCACCCACATGGAGAAGGCAGTTCTCTTTACTCAGCTCATCACCCAAATGCCAGTCTGTCCTAGGGACATCCTCACAGACACACCTAGAAATAATGCTTAACCAGGTATCTGGGTGTCCCATGACCCAGTCCAGTAAACACATGAGATTAACTATAAAATGAGTTAAATCAATCTTTCACATATGTTCACTATATACTTGCATGAGAATCATATTTTTAAAAATGACATTTTGACAAGAACTGGGATGAGAAAGAATAATGCATTGGCCCAAAGTCACACAGTTAGAAAGTAGCCGAGTCGCTCAAGTCTGGTTGATTCCAAAATTCACATTATAATCTTTTGGTGCCTTTACTTCAAACAAGATCTGTTTAATAGAGAAATTGTAAGAGGAATCACTGCCCGGCCCTTGCTAAAGTTTGACAAAATTGGGAATCAGCTGGGTGCTAAGCCAGTCTAAAACACCCCGGGTGGATTTACGGATTGAGATAGGTCAGAGAAGGTCAAGTGCTTATGTAAAGCAGGGAAGATAATGAAAATGGTAATAAGAGTCTGAGAAGGACCGCAGACATGTTGACACAGGCATGGATTTTCAGACAGACAGGCAGCGGGCTCCAGCTGCTAGAGATGCAGACTGATCGCCAGCCGGCCACCTTCCCTGCCCCCTCCTCAGCCCTGGCGGACTGGCTCCGGAGGCTCACAGCGGGGAGAAGTCCAGACAGCGCCCAGCTCTCTGGTGAATTGTGAAAGCACTTCGTGCAGAGTCATGAGGAAAGGTGCTGTTCAGAAATACAGAGAACCGGCAACAGCCATGCAGGGGGCCAAAGCCAACTTATACATTTTATTTACAATTTTAGCACCTAGAATTTAGCCTTCAGTCCACCTTACAAATATCTGAAGACCTCCCAGGTACAAGGCACTGGGGGAATTCTGGGAGGAAAAAGACCTCTTGAAAGGAATTTTTGAGAGCTCCCTCTCTAGGATGTCAATCTTTCCTCCAGCTGTCAGTCAACATTTCTATTGATCTCCTTCTGCGTGTCAGCTTTCTGTTCCAGTACTGTGATGATGGCAGCGACCAAGAGCTACGAGGTTCTTGTACTTATGGGGCTCATCGGCTAGTGAGAGAGACATAATATGAGATATTAATATGATATTACTATAAGATGAAATTATTATATTATGATAATATTACATAAGATGATAATTATCATATATTACAACTATTCATAATACGTTACAATAGATTATTTTATTTATATTCTATTATTATATATTATTATATTAATATAAGCTATAAGAAGTTCTCAGGGTGAGTGATTAGCGCTATGGAGAAAATGGAGCAAGATAAGGGGACAGGGTTATGGTGGGTTTGGGGAGCTGCTGGAGAGCAGTCAGGAAAGACCTCTCTAAGGAACTTCATTGAATGAAGGAGCAAACTCTTTGAAAATGTTAAGGGAAGAATGTTCACAGGCCCTAAGGAAGGAAGGCACTTGGAGTTTGAAAAACAGGAGAGACTGCCCTGGCTGGAGTGTGTTCGCCAAGGGGGCGGGGGCAGAGGGATGAAGTTAGGGGGTGGGAACAGACGACACAGATCAAGGCCGGGATGGCCCAAACAGGAATTTGTTGGGATCTTATTCCAGCCCTTTCATCTGGGTCTACCTGTTCTGCCCATTTGGCAAATGAGGATGCTGTAGTCCCTCATTTTTTATGCAACTTCTATGCAGCACGTCTGCAATGTGATTCTGCCCTGGCTCATGTGGAAGTTCTCCCTCCTCACCCCTGGGTGATGGGACGTGCCATCCAGGAGGCTCCTGCAGGGGCTGGAGGAGCACAAGGTCACTGGAGAGCCGGGGCTTCTGCACATTGGCTGATGGAACCACCATTCACTTGTTGCTCAGGCAGAACCCTCATTTCAAGTCAGCCACCAAGTCCCACGATCATACATCTTCAAAGACCCCCACACATCTGGCTCTTGCCCTCCAATACCAATGTCTTGATTCAACAGTGTTTCCATTTCAGTCCGTGACCACTGCAATGCCCTCGCCCCCAGATGCTCTCCCTGCCTCTGGGCTCACCCCACCTCCAATCCAGCTTCCACACTTGGGCCTGATTCATCTTTCTAAAACACTCGTCCTGTCTCCCCTACCTGGAAAAAAATATTTAGTGACTTTATACCACCTAAGATTTGCTAAAGCTCAAATCTCTGTAGGTCTTTTACCCACTGGCCTCAAACCCTCTTTCTGAGTTAATAACCTGCCTCACCTCCCCAGACTCTTGTTCTGCAGCCACACTGGGCTCTTCTCACTTCCTAACATGCCTTGCTCTGCCCATGCTGCCCCCTCTTCCTGGAATGTCCACCGTGGTGGCCAGCTAATTGAACTCATACTTATCCTTCAGGACCCAAGGCCAAGTGGCCTCTGCTCCTTGAAGCCTCATGCTTTCTTTCCAGAGTTACTTTGTAGAATTTTGTCCATACTTATATGATAGCATGTTGTGTAGTCTCAATTTATTGACTTCTGACTCCCCTAGTACATAGGCAGTCTTTGAATAGGAACAGACATCCTAGTTATTTTGTATCACCAGGTACGCAGTAGTTGGTGTTTGTTTGATGAATAAGTCTGGTGTTTTCTAAGCTTCCTTTTGGAATAATCATAGGATGTTAATCAAAATTTCCATACAGATATCTTTAGCAAGCAACAGCTTAAAAATAGTTAAATTTGGGCTAATATATATAGTACAATACTATTTGTATTTTTTTTAATTGACATATATTTATGTGTAGAAACTTTTCTGAAAAAGTAGGTGGGAAACTGTTAACAGTGTCATCTCTGTGGAGTGAGGCTCGTGAATTAAAGGGAGAGGAAAAGAGCATTTTTTTAAATCTTTTTTTTATCAGCTTATACTATTTGATTCTTTAAAAAATCAGTACTTGCAATACTCTTAAATAATTAATTTTAAAAACAATGAAATATACAGCTGCATTTTTAAAAAAAATAACACTAGCAACCCTAAACTAAAAATGTGGAAAATAGTGATTTGACATGTGGGGTGGGGTGTCTCTCCTGCTTCTACCATGACTTCCCCCATTCCAGGGTCCTCCTAGAAAACATGACTTCTCCAGGTCTCATGGGGGAATGACCTCCCCAGGTGAAGAGGGCTTCAACGAGAGCTATCTCTGGCCCATCCCCCAAACAAAGAGCTCTGGGAAAAGATCCCATCCAAGGCAGGAGAGGACGAGTCCAATGTGCAAAGACAAGGAGAAGCAGCAGAGTCAATATCCATAGAGAGTCATAGTGATAGTGATTTGAAGCATAACTTGAATTCCTGGATGCAGCCATGCCTGAAGCCAATTCACCTAGAATTTACTTTTGTAAGCCAACAATTTCCTATACTTGCAAGGAAGTCTAAAAAGTTGCAATAGGAAAGAGTCTTGCCCTGGGAAATAGGAGACCTAGCATCTTCCAGCAGCTAGCTGGACCCCCTTTTCTCCTCTACAGGCCTCCCTTCTCACAAGTGAGAAATGTGATGACAGATGGTTCCACCTCAGCTCTGTGATTCCGTGTCTCGATTGACTCCTAGGTCCACACCCTCGGCCTGACCAGATGCCGCCTCTCCTTCAGTATGTGAGAACGTCCCCAGGGACTTGTATCTTCATTTTCGTATCTTCATCAGAGGCAACTGATGTGGCCAAGTCTCCTCCTGGACAGATGAGTACTGGAATGGGTGCTTAGTCTGGCTCTGAGACCAACATCTGACTCTGGTCACTTTCAGAGGGCTACCTCTCTTCTCCTCCCTATTTCAAAGGACATTTTGAACAACAACAAAAAGTGAAGTGAATGGCTGCACTTGGGAAGTGAGCCTGAGGGGTTAGAAAACCCCTTGTTCTGGGGTTCACCTAGTTTGGGACCTTGGAACTTAACTCTGTTCCCCAAGTCATGAAACTGTTCAGCCCAAGGCCTCCTGCAGTGCCTGTGTCCTGCAGGCTACGAGAAGCCTGTGGGCGGATGGACAGGTGACTGCGAGCAGGTGTGAAGATGGGAGTCATCAGGAATGACCACACTGGGCAACATTAGATAGTCCCTGTGGATGGCAGAGCCCAGCATCAGGGAAAGTGAAAGGAACTAACACTTTGCTTTAGCTGCTCTGCTCAGGTCTATGTTGGATGCTTTACTTCTATTTTCTTATCTAACCACACAGAGGTACTGTGTCCTGTTATATGGATGGAGGAAGTGAGGCTCAGAAAGGTAAAGTACCTTGTCCAAGGTCACACAGCTAGTGACAAAGCCATGACTCAAGCCAGGCTGGTGTGGCCCCAAAGCTTCCTAGGAGTGTAGCCCCAGCTGCAGGGGCAGGATATGGTCCTTGGAAAGCCCAGGGGTTGGAGGAGAGGAGAGACAGGCATGGCTTCAGTCTGGGAGGGATTAGGAACATGAGCCAGAAGTTGGAGAAACAGGGAGGGCGCAATGGCCAGAACTGGGAACTTGGGCTCAGCTGCAGCATCAGTGAGCCTGACCACAGCCAGCCCTGGCCTCCCTGGATGGAGCAAGGACTGTGCTCTGGGCACACAGTGGTGAGCACACCACCCTGGCTTATTACCCTCTTCCACCTCAAAGCCAGCATTGCATTGCTCTCCCCTCAGCTTCCCATAATTGCTAATAAGTCCCTGTACTGGCTCAGTACATACCATGGAAAGAAGGAAGGAATAATTATGCATTCTGACAGCCTTGTAGGAAGCGTATTGCTTTCTCATCTTTGCCCAGAATTCCACAGCACTCTGTATGTCAAAATCCACCTCCTCTCAGGGAAGAAGATTTCTCTTCTTGTGAATGCTAAGGAGAGTCTGGTCCCACCCAGAGCCTGTTCTCGCCAGCCCCTAAGCATCCCTGCTGCAGGTTGCTGGGGCCGGGGAGGGGGGGATCTTAGTTTTCACATGGGACAATAAAGGCCCTGCTCCAGCTGAGCTCACAGGACGGCAGAAGCCTCAGGTTGGAGAGAAGGCCTTTTCAAAATGACAAAAGAAGTTCACACAACCCACGTGCTGCCGCGCTCATTTCCAGGACACCGCACTTCCTCCTCCCCCTCTCCCGATTACCCTGCGCTGCTTGGTGTGAGAGTGGGAGAGGCCTCTAATTACACCTTCCAGGCAGCCTTTGGTTCTGTGACTATTTCAAGGAGGAATGTTGACGTCCTCTTCTCAAGTGAAGACACTCCTCGAAGGTCCCCACTCCGTTCCTGTCTCTGTAAAAGCCTCGTTCTCTGGTGATGTTCCCTTCTGCTTATCAGTTGCTCTGTCACAGAAGCCCCAGATGCAGAGGCTTAAAGAACAATCATTTTATTATGTTCATGACCAATGCAGGAATTTGGGTGGGTCTCCTGCTCAGTGTGGTGCTGAGCTGGTGCCTAGTCTAGTATACAGGGAGTCTTCAAGGGAGACTCCAAGGAGTCTTCGCTCACATGTCTGGGCCTTGGCGTGCACAGCTGGCTTCCCCTCTCTTTTCGTGTGGTCTCTGGGCCCCTCACACGGTCTCTACAGCAGGATAATCTGATATCATACATCAGAACTCAGGGCTCCGAGAGCACACGTTCCCAGAGGCAGAGAGTTAGAGATGCCATCCCTTCAGGCCTCGAAATGGGCACAGCATCACTTATTCTGCTCATCCTGTTGCTCAAGGGAAAAGGACTCAGACCCATCTCTTAATGGAAGGGATGGCGGGAAACGTGTGGCCACCTTTAATCCTTGTCTTAGTCCGTTCAGCTTTTATGGCGACCCCAAATTTCTGACTCTAGAAATCTTTAGTTCTAAGGGCATAATATTTTTTTTTTATTGTCTCTGGGCTTCAACACTTATTTTTAAAATCACACCTTTCCGAGATAACAGACAGTGACAGCTTGTGATTTTAGCAGCTATTTCAGAAAGGGGGAGAGAGGAGATTTGAGACATGCTGACAGGTGCCCTGTCATCTCCAGCACTATTATCCAGGTATTACTTCCATGAGGATGTCAAGGAACCAGGGCCACCATCCACGCACGTCCCCGCTTCCCCAGGCCCCACCGAGGCCGGGTGGCCCAGAGCCCCTGATGCCTTTCTCCCCCAGCCCGCTCTGCAGTTAATATCCCCGGGCCCAGGGCTAAGAAGGCTTAGGAGAGACTTTTTGGATGATTTTCATTATTTCCAGGCCAGATTAGCCAGCTCGCCCAACGAGAGCCTAAAAACCCACTTAGCCCTGAGTGGTGGTCCTCGGGGCCTCTGGGCACAGTGGGGTCCCGAGGAGTGGGCAGCAGCACAAAGTGGGTTGCAGTTCTAGGGCAGAGGACGTCTGAGGGAGTGGAAAAGAGAGGCTGCTGTTCTGGGCATGCCCCGGGGGAAGGAAGCTAATAGAACAGCCGTCTTCACTGGAAACCAAGTTAATTTTTGAAGCAAAGACTAAAATAGGCTTCCCTTTTCTCACTATCTCCACCTCCCGCACCCCACCCCCACCTAACCTGAAATAATAATAGAAGCGATTAGCAGCAGGTCTGCTATGCAAAACAGCGTCAACCTGCTTCCCAACAAGGACCAGTTCTGTAACAAAGAGCACGTGGCCGGTGTTTGACTGTTGGCTCAACTATAAAAAGAATGTTTGCCGCAGAAGGTGTCTCGCAGGCAGTCTCTGGATCCCACAGCCCTTTAAATGTATAGCCCCAAGGGGAGGGAGCAGACATCCTTTTTAGGATACATACTCAGGATTTTAATCTGTTTTCTATTTTTAACTTTTCGAAGAGACAATGAGACCCTGCAAACTAAAAGAAGCCATTATCTTTGCTAAAGTAATTTCAGCTCTGAGAGGGACAGAGTCCAATTTAGCTTTCTAGGTTGTTGGTTGTTTCTTCTTTTTTTAATTTCTTGCAAATTAGAGCAGGTGCTAACAAAAAGAGTTGGGAACTGGGGAAATGGATCCCATGGGTGCCGGGAAATAGGGACAGATATGTCAATGGGGCTCCCTCAAACTATACATAACTACTGTCCCAGACCAGCCCATCCTGAACTACTACATGTCTTTCCGGTCACTCCTCTCTTTAATCCATCCCATACCATTCTGTTTACCTTGTTCCGCTATACTTGGTTCTCATCATATCATTTCTCTACTTAAAAACCACATGGACTCAGAAATGAATGCCAACTTGAAAGCAATAGTGCAGGAGGTCTTCCAGCTTTCTCCTGGCTCCCCCGCCTGCCTCTCCGAGTAACCTCTGTTCTCTGCAGCCAGCAGACATGGCCCAGCACTGCACCTGTTACGCACTCGGCTACATTTTCCAGCAAATGCTAACTAGCCACTATGTCCTGCACCTGACATGCATTCACACCTCTCTGTATTTTGTTCATTCGAGTCATTCCCTTTAGCAGGAACAGCCTTTCTCATTCCAACCCCTTGGGAAATAGGTATGTATTCCCACGTCTCTAACTCAAATGTCACCTCTTTTCCATAGCCTCCCTCTACCCACCCACACACCCCAAGGCAGAATTATTTTGGATCCCCATCTCTTTTATGCATTCCTCCGCTGCAGCAGTTCCTGCGGTGTATTTTTATACAGTCTGATATACTATAAAAAGATCATTGGGTTCCTAAGAGAATTTACTTTATCAAAATTGATTTACCAAACCAGTTGAATCAGCGGGAGATAAAGGAGGTCGAAGGTAGGGTGTTTGAAGTTTGCAAAGCAGAGTTGGTTCTCCTGCAGGATCTTCCATAATGTAAGTGCCAAATCTATTAGAGTATTTCATTGCAAGCTAACATATCGAATTGCTTGATCAAGAAAGACAAAAATGAACCCAAACATCTCATTTGCCTTATGAGCCACACACCCACGAGTCTTCCAAACCTCAGTCACCTTGGCCTTGGCCTTGGACCTTTGCTGGCATCACAGTGCATAACACCCAGGAAACAAGGACACAGAATGAACAGGTATACAGAGGAAGAGACACTTCCACCACGCTGCATCCTGGCCCTTTGTTCTTAGTGCCTGCCATCCTGCTCATCAAGGACTAATCTCCAGTGACAAGCCTGTTGTTGCCAATGTCAATCAGGGTAATGCAAATTGTGTTTCTTAATTCACTGACCTTATGGTCAATATCCAATTCAATTATGAAAACTCTCCCTGTAGGGAAAGACCTCTATTTACTAATCTATTACATTCCTTTTATGTGGGAGGACACCAGAAGCAAGGATGTTCACCCCAATATTGCTAAGATGATGACAAAAATCCTGAATTATTCAGATCATCAGCTTTAGTCTTGACTTTGACTAGAGCTTGCTCAGGGCCTAGATGTTTTTAGCATGAGTTGGATGCATTCCCATCCCTCCCCAAACTTCTGTATACTGATTATAAGATTTTATTGTCATGAAAGAAGAGTAACTTTACCAGATAACTACCCCTTTTATAATACATTAACATGTATTGAGAACTATGTTAAACTCTTTACATGAATTATCTCATCTATTCCTCCCACCAATCCCGTAGCATAAGTAATATTATCGACCCATTGTACATAGAGCAAACAGGCTTAGAGAAGTCAATTATTTGTCCCACAAACAAAAGAGAGGAAAATAATGACATAAAATAGCTACTCATTTAGAATAGACACCCTCCAACCTTAGCTGTTTTATAGCTGTCTACTTTGAATAGAAAGTCAACTCACTTATTTGCACATTTGCAAATTTTGTAATTAATGTATCTTGCAGGATTTAACTGGTTAATATTAGATATTCAATCAGTGTTTTGTTTTTATGGCTGAGACGGTACTAACTCAAACATTCTCCAGTTAAAAGGACCATAACTCTTCTCTAGCAGAAAACTGAGGCCCTTAGTCATTCATTTGTCCTGTGCAGTATGAAATCAGAGACATTTTCTAAGGAAAGTTTTGGCCGTATCTAGGGCATCCACTTTTAGTGAGGTGTGACACGGTGGAATGGCTCAATTTTTATGAAAGCATATCAACCCTGCCCAAGAATTAGCATGTGGCTCAGCACTGAATGCATACCATAATATATGTTCTCCAGTGCTCATCATAAATACCCTTGAACTCCCTGCCACCTGATTCTTATCACAAGCCTAATTTGTACAAGTAATATTTATAAAAGATGTCTGGAAGAAGAACTATGCATATCATCTTTTTGATTGTAGATGTTTCTGAATTCCATTTTGGAATGAGGCATTATGGATATAATTACTGATTACGGTGATTTCAGGTCATTGAACCTTCTTGCACTTTAGTTTCCCCACTCACACCATAAGGAAGTTGGTCTGGGTGACCTCATAGTATTTTCCAATGTTCATATTTTATCAAGTATTCTCAGCTCTAATCATACCTATGCTAATGACAGTCTCATCACAAATGATCCAAAGCAGTAGAAGACCTAAACATTATTTCTACTTGGTGTAGGAATGCACTAGTTTGTGGCTGTTTTGGGTCAGTGAAGAATGTGTAGTGGATGACTTACCAGCTGCCGTTAGCCCCTTCCCTAGTGCAGTCAGTTCCACGTGGAGGTTCGATGGTGCCAAGGAAGGCGACTCTACTCCAGATGAGTTGAGTCCATGTAAGAGGTAATGGTGGCTTGGACCAGGGTGGTGACAATGGAATGAACTCAAGTAGTTTTGAGGGATTGGAGATGGGGGATAAGGGAGGGACATGGATCTGGAAGGACTCCTAGATTTCTGCCCTGAGCAACCTGGTGGATGGTGGACCAACTTACTAAAAGACAAGGGAGGAACAGGTTGGTGGAGGGTGGAAAATAAAAAGTTCAGTTTTGAAAATGTTAAGTTTGAGTTTCAGGTGGAAGTGTCAAGAAGGTTGGATACATAGGTCTGGAGTTTAGAAGAGAGGTCTGGGCTGAAGATACAAGTTTGGGAGTAATTACCATACAGGTTGTAATTAAAGCTTCAGGACAGATCAATCACTGAGGGAGAGCATAGGGAGAGATCTAAAAGTGGCTTTCCCCATTTCCTTTAGATTTTTAGCCCAGTCTCTAGCTTCTGCCAGTCGTCCCCCATAATTACCCTTAATCGATCAATCTATTAATCAATAAACTGAAAATGTTTTAATGAATGATTTCAAATCTGAGCTCTTATCTGCATTTCTCTGTTTCACTGTTCTCTTATTCAACAATGGGGATGTAATGAGGACTAAATCAGCTACAGCATCTTCTCGAAAGAGCCATTCTTATGTGACCACATCAGCCACTAAGCAGCTAGGCCAGTCAAAACTGTGGCCAACACACGGTCAAGTATTGTTTATATGTGTCTGTGCCCATTACCCAGGCCCAGGTTAATGAAAAGCTCCTTAGGAGAATGAGCATAACCTGTTCATTTTAGAACCCAAGGAATGTATGAGTGGAGACTTTGAGCTGGCTTTGGCCCCAAAGGGAAATGTATTGGGTCATGATAAAATAACCCAGGAAAAACAAGGGTAGGACTGGTCTTATGGAACAGAGACAACCAGCAACTCAAGTGCCCCTAGGGTCTCCTTTCCCTCTAAGGTCTACTTCTCACTGGGTGTTAGCCCCGTTCACTATCACTATTACAGTGGTTTACACCCTTCATCACACCTAACACTCTCACACATCATCTTGTTCATTTATTTGTTTATCATTTGCCTCCATACTCCCCATTCCACCCCTCATGATATAAACTCTGTAAAGAGAGGAATTAATTACATCTATCTTGTTCATTGCTACTTCCCCAGCACCCAGAATGGTGCCTCTCTCTAAGTGGAGGTGTCGTTAAAAAAAAAAAAAAAAGTATGAATAAATAAATGGCTTCTGTCTCAGTTTGGCCATCTATGAAATACTATGATTGGAGCTCATCTTGAGTCATGCTTGTTTGTCTGGGGATTGGGAGGAGATGCAGGACCAGAAATTGGACAGAAATAAAACTATTAGCAAAGAGGAGAGCTTTGGCCAACACTAAAGGCAAAAGGGACCTAACAACTAGTATCTTAGACACTGTTGAATGTAAGCTAGTCTTGGTCCTACACTCTCCTTGGATATGTGTGGGGATTTTCCACCCCCCCCCCCCCCCCCGGCTTTGGATATACTCTGAGCAATCTATTTAAACCTTGAATACAGTGACAATATTCTACAAACCAAAATCCAAATACATAGCCTGATAAATATGAGGACAACAAGATGCAAAGTTTCAATTCGGTCTATTCACAAAATGTCATGACAGTTGCTGGTTGCTTCCGCAGGTGTCCCCTCCAAGTTAGCTGGGAAAACATTCACCATTTGAATCTTGACCCACACAAATGGCATTTACATGGAGAAAGGCTGGCATTAGCTCATCCACATCATTTCCAGCCTTGCCCGCCTCTGGTATCCAGCAGTGAGTCCAATTTCCCTTAACCACTTGGAAAAGTGGCAAATTATAGGGAACAAATGTCCCTTCCAGCAGCAGGAGAGTCACCTGCCTAATGAATCAGCAGTTATGCAGATGGCAAGATGGAGAAACCAAGCAGGAAGAATCTGGAGTTGGCTTGTCTTGATAAGCAATCAGTGCCAGAGCATCTCCCCTCCTCCCTCTAATCCTGCTGGGCTGAACCACATGGATTTCCACACAAATGTAGGTCATTTAAAACGCTGTCAGCAAGCTGCTATTTCTTCCTGCCAAGACACTGGGAAACCTAGAGTGACTAGGAGAAATTATTTCCAAGCGGCTGCTTTTCACTTAAAACAGAGAATCCAGATTTTTAAAGCTGCACTCTATACCCAGAACCATGATGATCCTTCGATGTTGCCCAAATAGCCACCATCTTTATGCGTGTGTGTTGAGGTGTGGGAATAAAGGTCGGGGGAAAGGCACTATTTTTAAAGGCACTAATTATAATTTTGTAATTTACTATTGAGGTTATTTGAAAACATAGTCACTTTTAGAAAGAATAAAAATGTCATCATTTATACCAAGATTTAAACACAAATTTGGCCCGTAGTTTGGCCAAGAAAGAAAAATATCTGTTCTACTGATTGAACTTACCATTTTGAAAAAGTACCTCTGTTTAATTCATGAAATTTAATCACAACTATGCTGGGATTTATTGCTTCTCATTAATGCTTCCTCTGAAGATGAGTGGAAAGACCTAGGGTCGAGAGGAAAGAAAGATTCTTTCCAAAGTACTGTAAGACTTAATTTGGATTTTATTAAATCTCATTAGTTTACTAATACAAAATTTATGACACTTTGGACAGAGAATGTGCTGATATTTATCTTGGTTTAATCTATGAAAAAGTGATTTTTCTCTCAAGGTGAATGGAATAAATAAGTCTTGAGGGGAGATTTTATATCTTTGATAGAATATTCATTAGACACTTTCTTTTATATACAAATACTGTGCTAATTTCAATTTTTAAAATATTTTCATTAAAGAAAATGGATGAAGGCTACCACTTGACAATACTTTGATACTTTGGTTAGGATTACTGTTGCTTATTTTTTTGATACTCTACCCCTTCCCAAAAGAATTTGATCCAGCCTACAACAAAAGGCACATCTAGACACGTAAAATGAAATGTTTGTCTAATTACCCCATCACACAAAAAATGTTGAGACTGATTCTCACTATATTTGGAGGAAATTTTGGGGATGGTCTGTCTTACAAAACAGGGTGAGTCTAAAATTCATTTTTGAAGAGCTCTGGGAAGTACTGCCAAAAAAGATGGTGTAGCAATTTTATTAGAAAATCCAAAATAAGAATGACTTCAGTAAAATACAAGCTTATTTCTGACTCGGGAAGAACCTGTCACTAGGCAGGCCAGTGTCGATAGAGGGACTTCCCAGGCACTAGGGACCCAGGGCCCATTCTTTTTGTTGTTCCCACTGCAGGCTTGCGTCCTTCGGCCCACCTCATGGTCCAAGAGGGCTCCAGGTGGCCAGAGCAACTACCCGGTCAAACTCTTTCTGGGACCAAGAGAGGAAAGACAAAGGAGTCCCCCACCAGTGGGTCAGCAGCACCTTTTAAGCAGCCTTTCTGGAAAGCCCACATAGAATTTACACTTACAGATCACTGGCCAAAACTTAGTCACATGGCCACACGGAAGGGAGCTTTTGTTCACAGAAAACTGGAGAACGGATATGGAGTGGAAGGAACCAGTCTCTGCCATGAATAGATTAACCAACCATCCTCTGAGCAGTTAAAATTGTGGTGTAATCAGAGGAGCAGAACTAGAAAATTAGGAGCAAGGAAAGTAAAAAAAAAAAAAAAAAAAAATATGCAGTTACCACTATGATTAAACAACAGCTTTAACATTGAGCTTTTTAGTAGCCAGGACCAAAAGGAAATCATTATTTTTACTAGAAAAGCAAATATATCAATTCCCACAGGTCTAGACCAGATCCCTGAATATAGTAGTAAGTGAGCCATACAATTCTATTGAATCAAATTGAGTCCTCCTGGTGCACTAGTGGTGGGAACGTACATGGGCAGCTGCTATGGGAACCGTATGGTGGTTACCCAGACCCAGACAACAGCTTGCTGATTGCCAGAGGGAGGGGTTGGGAGCTGGGTGGAGGTGGGCCAAGAGGGGGCGGGGAATGGGGAAATCTGTAATAATGTCAACAATAAATATAAAGTTTTAAAAATAGAATTGATGAACAAACAAACTTATATGCATCTATGCATAACCAATGGACATAGACAACAATGCTGGGGGCGTGGGATGGGGAGGAGGGTGTCTAGGGGGAGAAAGGAGAAACATTTGTAACAAAAATAAATTAATAAAAATTTCAAAAATAAAATAAAACAAAGAAAAGATCATACACCATGAGAAAAAAATAGAATTACCATATGACCCACCAATTCTACGTCTGGGTATATACCCAAAAGAATTAAAAGCAGGGTCTCAAAGAGATATTTGCACACCCATGTTTATAACAGCATTATACACAATATCTAAAGCATGAAAGTAACCCAAGTATCCAACAACTAGTGACTGTATAAACAAAATGTGGTATATACATTCAACCGAGTACTATTCATCCTTAAAAAGGAAGGAAATTCTGAATATGCTGCAACATGGGTGAAACTTAAGGACATGCAGAGTAAAATAAGCCAGTCACAACAAGACAACTACTATATGATTCCAGGTACGTGAGTGGTCAAAATCACAGAGACAGACAGAATGCGGCTGCTGGGATTGGGGGGAGGGGAATATGGAGGACTATTGTTTAATAGGTATAGAATTTTAGGTCGACAAGGTGAAAAGAGTTATGTGATGGATGGTGGTGATGGTTGCATAACACTATGAACATATTTAATACCACTAAACTGTTGACTTAAAAATGGTTAAGATGGTAAATTTCATGTTATGTGGATTTCAACACGATTTAAAAAGGGGGGGGGGGGACTGGCAGAGAATTCGTGACAACTTCTTCCCCTATAAGGTTTGTGGTGTTTTCACACACATTTATATTTTCATAATAAATAGATGGATGTTTTAAAAAAATGAGTTCCATTCAGCATTCCTATACAACGTTGAAAACGAGTAAGAATTCAAGGCATGTTGATTTTATCATGAACTCAAAGCAGGAGAGCCTGTAGATAATGTAATTTGATGAGTAATTACTATCTGAATGAAAGATTGCCTACCTAGTATTCTAAATTTCTTTCAGGTCATTGACAATAATAGGTTCCAGGTGATACAGTTAACGCCGGTCCTCCCGAGAAAAGGCTGTGTCCTAAAGCAGCCAGCGCATTCACAGCTTGCGGTGAGTAAGAGATGTGGCGCAGGATCATTTTGTTCTAACAACTTTTTTTTAAATGCTGATATTTTCTTTCACCGCCCTCCTCATTCAAGCTGTCAGGCTCTCCTGGGAGGGCAGTGACAACCACCCAGGAGCCTCCTCCTGGCTTTGGTTTCCAAAAGCCTAAGGCCCTAACCAGGAGGTGGTTGAAGACAGCTATTAGCAACTAATGTTTGTGCCCCTCCCCAATGCTTTTGTTGAAATCCTACCCCCCAGTGTGATGCACCAGGAGGTGGGGCCTTTGGAAGAAAGATGAGATGAGGTTGTGAAGGTGCAGCCGCCTGATGGGATTCGTGACATCACGGGACAAGAGCACCCTTGCTTCCCCTCTCTGCTCTCTCCACCTGAGGATCCTCACCCAAACCTGTGCTGGCTGGTGTCTGATCTCAGATTTCCATCCTGCTGTGAGAAATGAGTGTCTGTTGTTTATAAACCACCAGTCGGATATTTCTGTCATACAGCCTGAGCTGACTAAAACAAGGACTCAACCCAGTCTTGGAAGATGAGGGCCTTGCCCTGAATGAAGACCAAGCAAGCAAGCTAAGAGTGGCTTTCACATTTTTAAATGATTTGGGGTGGGGGGGATTCAAAAGAAGAATATATCATAACACATGAAAATTATGAAATTCAGCCATCAACAAATCATCAAACAATAAGTGCTGGCGAGGGCGTGGAGAAAAGGGGACTCTAGGACACTGCTGGTGGGAATGCAGACTGGTGCAGCCACTATAGAAAGCAATATGGTGTTACCTCAAAAAATTAAAAATGGAACTGCCATTTGACTCAGTGATCCCACTTCTAGGAATATATCCTAAGAAGCCTGAAACACCAATCAGGAAGAATATATGCACCACTGTGTGCATAACAGCACTATTTACAATAGCTAAGATCTGGAAACAGCCCAAGTGTCCATCAATAGATAAAAGTGGATAAAAAAGCTGTGGTACATGTACACAATGGAATACTATGCAGCTGCAAGAAAGGAAGATCTCTTATTCTTTGAGACAACATGGAGGGACCTGGAGTGTATTATGCTAAGTGAAATAAGCCAATCAGAGAAAGACAAATATCACATGATCTCACTTATTGGTGGAATATAATGAACAATGCAAGCTGATGAATAAAATAGACCCAGAGACATAGAAGAAGGGTTCAGACTGACAAACCCAAGAAGAGGGGGATGGTGGCGGGAGGGAAGAGATAAACCACAGAACTTATATGCATGTATGTGTAACCAATGGACATAGACAACAATGCTGGAGGGCGGGGTGGGATTGGAGGAGGGTGTCGATGTGAAAAAAAGGAGAAACAGCAGTAACAAAAATAAATTAATAAAAAAAAGAAAGAAAATTATGAAATTCAAATTTCAGTGTCCATAAATGAAGTTTTATTGGAACACAGCAATGCTTACTCATTTATATGTCATCTGTGGCTTCTTTATTTTTTTTTGGCTTTATCGGGGTATAATTGACCAAAAAAATATTATATAATATTGAAAGTATACAATGTGATAATTTGATACATGTATACATAATGAAAGGAGTTCTCCCATCTGGTTAATTAACACATTCATGTCTTCACGTGTGTGTGTGTGCGTGTGTGTGTGTACAGAGATATTTGTGTGTGTAAGAACATTTAAGCTCTACTTTCTTAGAAAATTTCAATTATATATACAGTGCTATCAATTATAGTGACCATCTTGTACATTAGATCCTCAGACCCATTCATCTTATAGCTGAAAGTCTGTACCCATATAGCAGCCTCACCCCATTCCTCACTCCCCAGCTTGTCTGTGGTTTCTTTTTATTTTTTTTTATCCTCACCCGAGGATATTTTTCCATTTTTTGTACAGATAGAGTGGGAGGGAGAGAGAGGAAGGGAGAGAGAGAGAGAGAGACATCGACGTGAAGGGACACATCGAGTGGCTGCCACCCGCACGACCAACCAGGGCCGGGGACAAACTGCAACCGAAGTACGTGCCCTTAGCGGGAACCGAACCCGGGTCTCTCCGGACCGCAGGCCGACGCTCTAACCGCTGAGCCAAACTGGCCAGGGCTGTCTGTGGTTTCTTTAGTGCACCAAGGACAGAGTTGAGTGGTTGCGATGGAGATCATCTGTCCCACAAACCAGAAAATATTTACGATCTGGCCCTTTACTGGAAAAGTGTGCCAAGCCCTTTCCTAGACACTCAGGAGGTCAAGGTTGACTGACGACTACGTGATTGGATAAATGGTCTCCAGTGCTCACAATGCTCAAGCTGCCCTGTGCTATTTTTATATGTGAGATCCTGAGGGCAGGGATCGAGTCTTATTTTGCTTTTTTTGGCTCCTGCACCGGGTCAGCAGGTCTTTAAAAATAGTGGTGCTGAGCCCTGGCCTGTTTTGCTCAGTGGTTAGAGCATCGGCCCATGGACCAGTGAGTGGCAGGGTCGATTCTGGTCAAGAACAGTACTTCGGTTGCTGTTGTCCCGGCCCTGGTCCGGTCAGGGTCATGCAGGAGGCAGCCAGTCTATTAAAAAATGGTGGCGCTGATTTGCTGCCTCAGACCTCAGAGAGCAAGTATGTACAGGAAAGGTTGTGGGACGTGGGTGCCTCTTCACCGCTGCACGGAGGGAGTCCTGTCACCTTTAGGTCTGACCTTGAGATGCGCAGGAGCAGCCCCGAGGCGGAGGGGACACCTCTCCACGTGCTGGAACCTGAGGCCAGCAGACCTGCCGAATGCCCTGGGGAATGAGGCCAAGCTAGCTGTTAAACACAGAATTCGACTTCCAAGTAAAACGCAAACACAGGACACCAAGGAGAAAGCATGGACATTATTTATGACAGGGCTGCATTCAAACCTCGTCTGTGATCCTTCTTAGCCCTGCGACTTTAACACAAGCTGCTGACCTACCACTTTCTTGGCTGAAAGTGGAGACAGTAAGTGCCTCCCTTATAGGGCTATCCTAAGAACTAAGGAAGACCATAGGTGTGTGTAAAAGAATGTTAAGAGTTTTTCTGTGGCTCAGGAATTGGAACCAAAACTTAGTCATTTAGCCAATAAATATTTATCAAATATCTGCTATGCACCAGGCACTGTCCTACACTTGTGGGGCATATCAGAGAACAAAACAGAGAAAGGCCCTCCCCTCAAGGTGCTTATATGTTGGCAGAAATGTACAGTAAACATAAAAACAGAAAATAAAACAATAGAACAAAATAATACAATAAACACTGGTTTGGCTCAAGTGGTAGAGCGTTGACCCACAGATCAATAAGTCATGAGTTCAATTCCAGTCAAGGGCATGTACCTCGGTTGCGGTTTGTCCCCAGCCCCAGTTGGGGTCGTGCGGGAGGCAGCCACTTGATGTGTCCCTCTCACGTCGATGTTTCTCTCTCTCTCTCTCTCTCTCTCTCCTTCCCACTCTATCTGAAGATAAATGGAAAAATATCCTTGGTGAGGATTAAAACAACAACAACAAAAAACACATGTAAATTATATAGTATATTAGCAATAAACATAAACAGAAAGTAACCCAAATGTCCACCAAAGGATGAATGGATAAAGAAGATGTGGTATATATACCATGAAATATTATTCATCCCTGAGAGAGGTGGAAATCCTGCTAACATGGATGGACCTTCAGGGTATCATGCTAAGTGAAATAATGCAGACATAGAAAGACAAATAGTGCATGGTATCACCTATATGTGGAATCTAAAGAGGAAAAAAAGCCAAAGTCGTAGAAATGGAGAGTGAAAAGTAGTCGCCACAGGCTGAGATGGGGGAGCAAGGAGAAGCTGGTAAAAGGGCACACACTGCCCTGGCCGGTTTGGCTCAGCGGTTAGAGCGTCCGCCTGCGGTCCGGAGAGGTCCGGGTTCGGTTCCCGCTAAGGGCATGTACCTTGGTTGCAGTTTGTCCCCGGCCCTGGTTGGTCGTGCGGGTGGCAGCCACTCGATGTGTCCCTTTCACATCGATGTTTTCCTCTCTCTCTCTTCCTCTCTCTCCCTCCCACTCTGTCCGTACAAAAAATGGAAAAATGTCCTCGGATGAGGATTAAAAAATAATAATAATAAAAAAAAAAAAAAAAAAAGGGCACACACTTTCAGCTCTTAGATGAATACGGTCTGAGGATCTCACGAATAGCATGGTGACTAGAGTTGATAACACTGTATTGTGTAATTGGAATTTGCTAAGAGAATAGAACGTAAATGTTTTTACACACACATAAAGATAAATAGGTGAGGTGATGGATGTGTTAATTAACCAGATAGGGGAAATCCTTTCAAAATGTATATCAAATTGTCACATTGTATACTTTAAGTATTGGGCAATTTTATTTGTCTATTATACCCCAATAAAACTGAAATATAAAGAAAAAGCACAAAACATTGTTTTACATACAATAAGCTCATTAGAAATAAAAAACAAATAGAAAATAAACATAAAACATATAAATTAGGGTATTAGCAGTCAATAAATGCTATGGAAAAATAAAGAAGTAGGGCAGGGTATGGGTGTCCGGGAGTGCCCCATTGGGGTGCAGTTTGTAATATTAAATGGAGTGATCAGGGTGGGTCTTGTGGAGAAGGGGATCTAGGAATTCAGGAATGTGTCTGGAATAAAGAAGTGTGTGGCCCTGGGCAAGTCATGTACAGGTGCTGAGGTTCCCTTTCCTTGTCTGTAGCTACAAAAGCTGCTTCTCAGGATTGTTGTGAGTTTTATAGGAAATTGAATTCATGAAAGCACAAAGCTTGGCAGGTGGTAGGAGCTCATATAATAAATGCACATTATAAGGAGGCAATGGTGATTTTGCTTTTTGGTGGAGGGTTGCTCATTAAATGAAGATGCATAGAAAATTAGGAGATCTTCAATACCTGGGGGAAGCCTCTGAGAGCACATTGTGTGTCACAGAAATGTCCCCTGTGGCCCCACGAACTTGTAAGATATGCCAGACACTGGGGACACCAGACTCTTTTATAAACTTGACCCAAGTCAGAAGACCACTTGACTCCGGGAATGTGTGTGTGTGTGTGTGTGTGTGTGTGTGTGTGCTGCTATTGTTGTGATGAGAGAGTGGGTTGGATGTGTTGCCAGTTCAAATGAATGGGTTGCCTATTAAGAACTTTTGGATCACAATCACCCCCTATGTAGATCTGGCTACATGATTTGCAGGGCCATTGCAAAATAAAAGTGTGGAACCCCTTCTTCAAAAAGCAGGGGAATGTACCATTAAAAGTATTAAAATATAAAGTTTTCTTTTCTTCCACAGTTCACTTTCTCAAGTTGTCATGGTGTCTTTTATTCACTATTCAATGTCATTCTACATAAATACAAATGAAAATTGGGGATTTTAGCATGACTTTTAATATTCATCTTTATACTGTGCAATGCTAGTTTTAAAGGCAAATGTAAGAGGATTTAACTCTCAAGTAAACAAAATCACTACCATGAAAAGATATCTGCACCCCCATGTTCATTGCAGCTTTATTTACAATCTCTAAATATGGCAACAACCTAAGTGTTTATTAACAGATGAATGGATAAAATAACTGTGATATGTGATATACAATGGAATACCATTCAGCCATGAAAAGGAAATCCTGCCATTTGCAACAACATGGATGGACCTTGAGGGCAATGTGCTGAAACAATCGAATAGAAATTTGAAGAAACAATTTACAGAGTGAGAGACAGGGTGAGAGGTGAGATACAGATGGAAGGGTGAGAAGCACATTACATATGTTTTGGGGGCCAAGGTGTGGACATCTTTGATGAGAGGGGGCATTCATTATTCAGCCTACCACACTTGCCTATTCCAACACCCCCATGGAATCTCCCAATTTTGTTCTACAGCTGATGGAACCAGCTAAAATTAGATAAACAATTGCTCATAAGATGACAGCAATCAATTAAACAGCTTGATATGCCCCTGACTGATCTGAAAATAACACCCTGCCACCTGCTTCAATCTCGAGGAAACAGACCTAGCGAGATGTAGCTGTAGAGCTGTGAGTTATCTGAAGCCATTTGCTAAAGTTAGGAAGACAACTCCCTACATGTTGACTTCATGGCTTCTCTGGCAACATGAGACTATCTATTTGAACTGCAAAACGTTTTAATTTTAAGAGGATTTTTAAATGGTGTTTTTTAGAGTAGTGCATGCGTGTGATAAAGCTTTGACATAGTACAAATGGGAACACAGACTCAAACAAGCCTCTCTCCTGTTCCGGACCACCAGTCAGAACCTTAGTCACTCTCCCATGGACAAAAATAGCAATCACAGCAACAACAAAAAAAGCGAGGACCTGCTGAGCACTCTCCAAGTACCTGGGGGAGGGGACTCGGCGCTTCACATATATCATCCCAGGGAATCTCATGACCCCAGCAGGCAGGCACTTGTGGTGGGTCTGCATCTCCCCTTGGTTGAATGAGGACCTCTGTTTTCTAGAATCTCCTTTCCTGCACCGTCCCAGGTCAGAGCTGGCCAACCTGTGTGAGATTTAGAAGGTGGGAGTAAACAGCAGCCATTATTATCTGAAAAGCTTTGATACCAGGCCAAGCAGAGGGGCCTGGCAGGGTCCAGCTACTCCTTTCTGTGCCCAGCTTTTCCTGCCAACTTCAGGCCCTGCTCACCCAGGCCCACACCAGCCCCTTGGCTGAGGACCACAGTGGTGGCTGTTCATTCCTTTCCACTGTGGCCCTACTTGGGCAGCTGGACAAACCTGGCTTCTCCGATTTCCCCTCAAGCTCTAACTTGTGCACTGGCCCCGATGCTTCAGGAAGGCTGGTTAGTGCCATTCCTTCGGGTCAACGCCTCCTTCCGAACCTTCATTCTTCATTTTCCCAGCTGCTCCCGCAAGGTCTCATTGCCCAGGTCTCACTTCTATAGGCACTCCCTGGACCCTATCCCTTGCCTATGGCTGCCTACATTTTATAAATCAAGAAATAGGGGTACAGAGAGGTTAAACAATGAGCTCAAGCTTTCACCACCAGCAAGTGGCAGGGATGGGATTGGAGCCCGGGAAACTGACTCCTGGGCCCATCCAAGGTCCTCTGCTCACAGAAAGGAATAGCCGAGGTGAGCAGAAGGAAGAGGAATCTGGGATCAGCCCCAGGTCACGGGGTCACTGTGGGAACTGAATGAAACCACGCCTGCAAAAAGACCCAGCACACAGTAGCAGGGGAGAGGAAGGTCCGGGTTAAGAGACACCCCCTCATTATATGTGCAGAACTCTGCCCCAACCTTTTCCCTTTCACACAATATTCAAGGATGGGAGAGAATGTTTCTTCCTGGAGCTTTTTTAGAATCAAGAGAAATCTTATATTTTAGTGATTGCAACTAGGTCACGCACTTGTCCTTATGCTAAGCACTGGGAAGGGGAACACAATCATATGATTGGCTTAATCTAATCAAAACCCGTCCTCTGTGTCTTCTGAGGAACCTAAAACACAAAGCGTGGAAGGAAGAAGGCCCTGGCTCGAGTGGCAGCCTCCAGTGTCTGCCACCGCTCATCACCCTCACGAGCCCCTTCTCTGGACTACTGACTCAACACGAAGCCGCTAAGTAACTCTAGACCCTGAGTTACACACAGACTGTTGTTCTCATGGAACTGTGAAGTTTCAGAGGGGAAGTTTCAATGCAAAGGTCTCAATGCAAATGAAATTTGGGTTTTCGCACACTTAATTCCACGGTGATTTGGGAATCTTGAGGAAGCAGGAAGCTTCGAGGGTTCCGGATTCCCAAAATAATTCCCCTTGAGCAATAATCCAGAAAATGGGCTTTCAACAGGGGCCAAGCACAGGCACCAACCTAATCCTTGGGCTCAACGGCTTTTAATGTGACTCAGGTGCTGTTGGTTTCTGGAAGCCTCTCCTGGCAATGTTGTGGCATTATTTCCTGGCACATCACAGAGAAAGCTGTTGTAGTCTATAAAAACTGTTTTCGTAAATATGACCCTTCACTGCAGAGGCAGGCCACTTGGAAGGTAATTGATTTATATGTGTTCTTCAGAGAAGTGATGTGGTTATTCAAGAAGATGAAAGGGAAGAGAGAGCCCCATTCTTCTAAAAATGATATGTGTAGTCAAGTGCTGAGCGAAATTGCATTACAGCTTCCAACACTTGCAGCTTTTTCCTTCACAAAATGCCCCAGGAGGGAGACAAGACCTTCCACATCAATTGCTATCACTGCCTGGTTGACCTAGACTTGAAAAGAAACAATTTTCCTCTGGAATAAAACACCATCTGATTTAGCAGAAACAATGAACAACATTTTACCACTAGGGAAATGTTTTCATTTTGGAGATTGGCAGCTATATAATTTAGTTAAAACCCTTCGAGGTTGGTTCTAATGATATTAATGCCAGGGGGGAAAAAAGTGATTAAAGGCTGGACTGGCCAGATATTTAGCAACGAGTCAACTTGCATGCAGAGTGACACCAAGGGAGTAAATTACCAAATTCCATCCAGTGACTCAGAGTTCCTCTAGGTGGCCAAGTGAATATTGATTCCATCCTCTGGCTTTTATTGGCCATCCAACATGCTGATAAGGTATAATTAGCAGCCACAGTCTTCGCCTCACACTGGTGTGCTAGCATTTAAAATTAGGAATTAGGAGACAGAAGGAAATTTCTTCCCACAGCATGACAGGCCCTTGGCCTTGCTTGACCCTTGGTTTTTGATATTTAACCCACTCACTGTTCTAGAACAGTTACAAGGGGAATAACTTATTCTTTCCATAGGGGTGAGAGGTACACGTGTGATGTTTTAAATTGATATTTATTAACTTCCTGTGATATGCTGTAAACTGTAATACCTCTTCTGGATACTATGGCAAATAAACTAAGACAAGAATCTCCTCTTATAGGTCTTAGGTATAGTGAGGGAGATAAACATTAATTTTAAAAATGCATAGTTAAATGTAAAATTTCAACTATAATAAGGCCTTTCCTTTGGAAAAGAAAAATGGTGCTAAGAAAGCAAATAGTAAGAGAATTAAGCCCATCTGAGGAGGGTCCCTGAGGAAGAGTCACTGAGCTGAGATCTGAAGGAAGAGAAAGAGCAAATTATATAGAGGGTAGAGAGAGAATGTTCTGGCAGAGTAGGAAGAGGATGCACAGAGAAAAATAAAAAAGATATATGATGCTTGTAGTAGTTAAGGTTGATGGTAAGTTGCTATAACAAAATACTCCCAAAACACAACTCAAATTATGGCAATTTATTTCTTTATTATTTTCTGTAATAACCATCTAGGATGAATAGGCAGCTCTGTTTCATTAGGTCATTCAGAAACCCAAGTTCTTTCCATTTTGTTGCTCAGCCATTCCCCTAGGATCCCAGGGTGTTTTCCTTATCCACATAATCAAAGCTGGTTCAGCATGAAAACCATATCAGCATTTCAGCTCAAAGAAGGAGGAAAACAGAAATGGCTAATGAGCGTCATTGAAGAGAACTTAATCACAAAGCCAGATCCAGCTGCAAAGGAGGCTGGGAAATGTGGCCTCCAGATGGCCATGCACTCTGACAAAACTTACTTGGGAGTGGGAAAAAGCTCTACACTATAAGGGAGAAGGAAAGAATGGGCATTGGCATATAATAGCCTCTGCCACAAAGCCAAAGTACTCCCAGCACGTAATTATAGCCTCATTTGTTAGTTAACAAATATGGATGAATGTCAGCTCTTGTCTTCATTCAGTTGAAAGGACTGCAACATCAAGATCATTTTATAATTCTATAAGCTTCCTGGAAATGTCTTTATTGCAGCTTCCATCTGTGCAGATCATGAGTGAAGCACTGGGGAAGAAGCTCCCCAGAACTTAACCATCTATGGAATGCTTACTGTGTCAGGGACTGTGTTTTGTGCTTTGCATACTTTGTCTTATTTGAACCTGATAAAAACCCACTTCACAGATGATGAAACTGAGGCAGAGAGAAATTAAGATCACATTAGGTCACATAACAGGCATATGATGGATTAGAACTCAGATCTGATTCTAAATTCCATGTTTTTATAGGCACATTGTATAACTTTCTAGAAATTGTGACTCTGGTAGAAAGAATTTAAGAACTAATGCAATGTTATTAACCAATAAGCTTAATAATAAAAAGAACTAATGCATAATGTATATCCAAAGGAAATGGTTATACACTGTATCAAAAGTGATATCTGTATCCTATGTTCATTGCAACATTATTTACAATAGCCAAAGCATGGAAACAACCTGCGTGTCCATTGATGGAAGAATAAATAAAGAAAATGTGGCATATTATACAATGGAATATTTTATTCAGCCATAAAAAAGGTGGAAAATCATGCCATTTGTGATAACATGTATGGATCTTGAGGGCATTATGCTAAATGAAATAAGGTAGATAGAAAAAGACAAATGCTACATGATCTCAATTGTATGTGGAGCCTAAAAATATTGACATCATAGAAACAGAGAACAGTTGGTAGTTTTTAGAGGCAGAGGATAGAGATGAGGAAAATGGGTGAAGGAAATCAAAAGGTATAAACTTTCAGTTATAAGATTAATACATTTTGAGGATGTAATGTATGCATGGTGACTATAGTTAATATTGTATTGCATATTTGAAAGTTACCAAGGGAGTAAATGTTAAAAGTTCCCATCATAAGAAAAAAATTGGAACTACGTGATATGATGGGTGTGCACTAAACTTACTGAGGCAATTATTTCACTCTATATATATCAAATCGTGTTGTACGCCTAAAACTAATGCAATGTTATACGTCAATTACATCCCCATATAACTGAGGAGGGGGCACAAATTGAGATATGAGTTGGCAGAGAACAATGTATATATAACTGTTTAGATACTTTCTATTTTAGGTTCTTAGGAATGTTCTGGAATATTAAATACCTTGCTTTATGTTTCTCCCCTTCCCCCGTTCATGACTAAGCCTTCTATTTTATCATCTAAGGGACTAGTTTACAATGGACAGTGCCTGCTGAATTTTCAAAGAGTAAAACTCTCAGAACAGATCACTTGCAATTCACTAAAGGGAATTTAGCTTTTAAAAATATATATATTCAGGAGTTCTCAACTTCACTCTTTCAACAAACATTTACTGATCATCTACTTTAGGCAAAGTGCTAGGCACAAGCTGTGAAGATGAATATGGCTCAGACCCTCCAGATGCTCTGTCTTAAGGTGGAAACAAACACACAACTGAGCAAAGCAGTAGCAGAACTGGCCTGACACAGTAGCCAAGGACATTAAAGACTGTGTGGGGAGCAGGGTGAGTGCTGAGGACAAGAAAGGCACGATGATAGCTAGGAGGAGTCTTGAAGGTGAGAAGGACTCAAGTAGCAGATGAGGGCAAGGAAGGCCCATCAGGCAGATGGAAACACGGAGGGGTCTCAGCTATGGACATTTGATTTGCAATGAAAGCCCTATAGTGATCTTCTCCATCACTGATGCTGGGTCAATGGACTATTCAAATGGGGAGAACATGAACTTTGATCTCTACCTCCCACCATACACAAAAATTAATTTATGATAGATCATAGAACTGAATGTGAAAGTAAAATATGTAGAAGTATGTAGAAGCAAAGTAGGAAAATATCTTCATGACCTTGAGGTAAGCAAACATTCCTTAAACAAAACACTAACATTTTTTTATTGGTAAATTGAATTGAATTTAAAATTTAAAACTTTGGCAAAACAAACAAAACACTGAAAGAGTAAAAAGGCAAGCCACTGACTGGAACATAAATCTATTCAACAAAATACTGGTATACAGACTGAATTAAGAACTCCCCAGTACTGGCACAAGAACAGGCATATAGACCAGTGGAACAGAACAGAGAACCCAGAAATGGACCCCAAGGCAATATGCTCAATTAATATTTGACAAAGGTGGCAAGAGCATACAGTGGAGTAAGGACAGACTCTTTAATAAATGGTGCTGGGTAAATTGGACAGCTACTTGCAGAAAAATGAAACTAGACCATCAGCTTACACCCTACACAAGGATAAACTCAAAATGGATAAAAGACTTAAATGTGACTCATGAATCCATAAAAATTCTAGAAGAAACTTTAGGCAAAAAAATTTCAGACATCATACGCAGCAGAATTTTCACTGATACATCACCTAAGGCAATAGAAACAAAAAAGAAAATGAACACATGGGACTACATCAAACTCAAAAGCTTCTGCACAGCAAAAGATACAATCATCAAAATGGTAAGGCTACCCACTGTATAGGAGAGCATAATTGCCAATGATATATCAGATAAGGGGTTAATCTCCAATACATATAGAGAGCTCATACAACTCCACAAAAGGAAGACAAAGAACCCAATTAAAAAATGGGCAGAGGAACTAAATAGACACCTCTCCAAACAGGACATACAAATGGCTAAGAAACATATGAAGAAATGCTCAACATCGCTAATCATCAGAGAGATGCAAGTTAAAACAATAATGAGGTATCACCTCAAACCTGTCAGAATGGCCGCCATCAACAAATCATCAAACAACAAGTGTTGCCGAGGGTATGGAGAAAAGGGGACTCTAGTGCACCGCTGGTGGGAATGCAGACTGGTGCAGCCACTATGGAAAACAATATGGTGTTACCTCAAAAAATTAAGAATTGAACTGCCATTTGACCCAGTGATCCCACTTCTAGGAATATACCCTAAGAAGCCTGAAACACCAATCAGAAAGGATATATGTACCCCCATGTTTATAGCAGCACTATTTACAATAGCTAAGATCTGGAAACAGCCCAAGTGTCCATCAGTAGACAAATGGATAAAAAAGCGGTGGTACATATACACAATGGAGTACTACGCAGCTGTAAGAAAGAAAGATCTCTTATCCTTTGAGACTACATGGAGGGACCTGGAAAGTATCATCCTAAGTGAAACAAGCCAAACAGAGAAAGACAAGTTTCATATGATCTCACTTTTTTGTGGAATATAATAAACATAACAGTCTGAGGAATGTGGTAGTCCCAGAGATGTGGGAGTGGGGTACAGACTGACAATACCCAGAACAGGGGGTGGGGGGGGGGAGATAAACCACAGAACTTATATGCATGTAGGCATCAACAGTGGACATGGACAACAAACAGGAAAGGGCAGGGAGGGAGGGAGAGGGGGGAATCAGTGGGGGAAAAAGGAGAAACATCTGTAACAAAAATTAATAAAAAAAAAAAAGAACTCCCCAGAATTAATAAGAAATAGACAAAAGTGTCGAAGTAATTGAGCAGGCACTTTACAAAAGAAAAAAAGAATATTGAAATGGCCAATAAAATGTGAAGAGGTGCTTAACATTATTAGTCATTACAGAAGTACATATTCAAATTACAGAGAGATACCACTGCACTTTAAGTGGCTAACATTTAAGACCAGCAACATTTTGCCCTGGCCAGTTTGGCTCAGCAGTTAGTGTCGGCCAGTGGATCAAAGAGTCTCGGGTTCAATTCCGGTCAAGGGCACGTACCTTGGTTGTGGTTTGGTCCCCGGCTCTGGTCAGGGTCATATGGGAGGAAACTCATCTATGAGTCTCTCTCACATCGATGTTTTTCTCTCTCTCTCTCTATCTCCCTCCCACTCTATCTGAAGATAAATGGGAAAATATCCTCGGGTGAGAATTAATAAAAAAAAAAAAAGACTAGCAATATTGAATATGAGCTAGAAGGTGGAACAACTGGAACTTTCTTTTATTCCTGCTAGAAGTGGAAATTGGAGCAACCAATTTGGGAAAATTTTAGATAGTATCCAGGAAACCTAAACATATGTACGCCTGTGACCTAGCATTTCCAGTCCTGGGTGTATACCCAACAGAAATGAACGCTTATGTCCACCAAAAGTCTTGTATAATAATGTTCATGGCAGCTTTATTCATGGTAACCAATAGCTGGAAACAATCCAAATGTTGGTCAGCAGAAGGACTAAATAAATTGTGGTGCAGTCATAGAATGAAATACTACTCAGCGATCAAAAAGAACAAACTACCGACACCAGTGTCCAATGTTGAAAGGAAGAATTAAAACACAAAATAATATATGCCATATGATTGTATTTCTATCAATGTAAAAAACAAGCCAAACTAATCTATGGTGACAGAGGTCAGAATAGTGATTATCCTCAGGAGGACTGACTGCAAGGGGGTGGAGGAACCTTCAGAAATGATAGAAGATCCCTCTATCTCAGTCTGTATGGGATACATCTGTATGTATATGTGGGTGGAATTATATATCAAGCTGTACAATGCACTTTATTTGAAGTTATTCCTCAATTTAAAAAGCATTTTTTAAGTCCAGAGCTGTGAAACTGCCTGATAGGTTTGGGGGCCGTAAGTGCTCTGACTTTGCTAGAATGTGCGATGTTGAAGGTAGAACGAGAGGAGATTCACTCATTTAAGAAGTACTAGGTGTGCCCTGGCTGGTTTGGCTCAGCAGTTAGAGCATCAGCCAGTGGACCAAAGAGGTCTAGGTTCGATTCCGGCAAGGGCATGTACCTCTGTTGCGGTTCGTCTCCAGCCCCGGTTGGGGTCGTGTGGGTGGCAACCAATTGATGTGACTCTCTCACGTTGATGTTTCTCTCTCTCTCTTCCTCCCTCTCTCCCTCCCTCCCTCCAGCTCTATCTGAAGATAAATAGAAAAATATCCTCAGTGAGAATTTTTTAAAAAGTACTAGGTGTGGCACTTACTATGGGGTAGTCTCTACTCAAGGAATCCTGCCTTCATGGAGACTGCATTTTCATACAAGAGACAACAATAAGAAAAAAAAAAAAAGCAACAAATATGTAATTTCAGATCTGATGGAAAAAACAACAACAACACTAAAGCAAGGTAAAAGGATAAGAGTGAAAAGAGTTGCTATTTTCATAAAGAGAAGTCTGGGAAGGCCTCTCTGACATTTGGTCCATAACCTGAAGGGGCTGAAGTGGTGCGCCATGTGGACATCTGAGAAAAAGAGTACTTCACGTCCAGGAAGTGCAAAGGCCCTGAGGTGAGCCTAGAGCAGTGCAGAAGCCAGAACCAGAATGGTTGGAGTAGAACAAGAGAGAGAGAACAGTAAGGGATGACATTAGAGAAACAGCAAGGAACTCATTGAAAAGGCTCTCCTGCATTAATGTAAGGCAAGGACCTGGGATTGTCCATTCTGCATGCATGGTCTGCCATGAGGGTGGTGGGACAAGAGGCTGAGCAAGGAAGACGTGACATGATCCAACTTTGGTTATTTGCAGCATGTGGAAGCTGGAAGACGTGTCAGTACATGACTGGAAAAGGCAGGAGGGATATGGTCATAAAAGACCTTATAGGGAACCAAATGAAGCCAGGACGTGACTTGCTCAGTTTCATATTCTAGAAAGGTCACTTTTGTGACTGTGGACAGTGACCTTGAGGTGAAGAGTTGGGTAGGACTAAACTGTAGTCAAGGAAGTCTGGTGAATGACCGTTCAAAATCTTCTTCAGGATCAACATTCTAAGCATCTGTAAATTGTTATTCGAGTCCAGCCAGTGTGGCTCAGTGGATTGAGCATCATTCCATGGACTGAGAGGTCCTGGTTTGATTCCCAGTCAGGGCAAATGCCCAGACTGTGGGTTTGATCCCCAGTGCGGGGCGTGCAGGAGGCAGCCAATCGATGTTTCTCTCTCACATTGATGTTTCTATCTCTCTCTTCATTCCTCTCTCTCTAAAAAAAGTTAATAAAAACATGTTTTTAAAAAATAGTTATTCTGCCCTGCCGGTGTGGCTCAGTGGTTGAACGTTGACCCATGCACCAAGAGGTTGCTGGTTCAATTCCTGGTCAGGGCACATGCCCAGGTGTGGGCCTGATCCCCAGTGTGGGGCGTGCAGGAGGCAGACAACTGATGTTCTGTCTCATCAATGTTTCTATCTCTCTTGCCCTTCTTCTCTCTCTCTAAAAAAAAAAAAAAAAAGTTATTCTAGATGGGCAGGAATACTGATTAGTTGGGAGTTCTGGTTAACAAAATATCCAACGCCAGAGAGTTTTCTCCATAATAACCTCATGCAAAATAACAGCATCCTTCTCACTTTTTACCCTAAATAGACTTTTGTTTCTCTTTTCTTTAAACAAAATGGCAAGCAGGGCACAGCACTGCAGAACCGTGAGGGTTTGCCTGCTATTTTTGGTTTAACACAGTTTCCCAGTTCATTGTCACCCCCTTGTTGCCAAGAGGAGCTGGTTTATGGGCACATAAACGAAGCCCAGCTGTGAGAGAGGCTAAGGAAGGAAGGGTCATTATTATAGCACCTCATCTGAATTTTGTTCTAGCATGTCCAAACAACTGAGGAAAACTGAGAGATTAAATTCACTGGGAGCCAAATGGGGCTTCCTCACTTGCAAAGTGAATCTATGTTCTGCTGCAATTGCTCATTGGAAACATCCCAGAGGGCTGGGGATGCAAGGCCATTTTCTACTACCACCATTACAGAAAAGACCACTTCCGGGTTTAAGCTTAATACAGTGTCCCCATTCGAAGGAATGAAGTAGAAATCCTTCTTTTATGCTTTACTTGGGGATACGGGGTAGGTTTAAATATTGAACAATTACAAGTGAACTAGAATATTGCTTTTCACATTCCAAAGCTATGGAAATAATAAGAAAAACAACACCTTTCTTTTGGAGAAGTGGGGAGCAGTGGGGTGGTTATAAGAAAACAACAGGGAATTTGGAATTGAACATATATAGGTTCAAATCCCAGCCCCACGACTTATCAGCTGAATGACTTTGAAATTTGTTTAAGCCTCTCTGAGCATAATTTCCTTTCTGTAAAATAGGGATAAAATGCTTATCTTTCAGAGTTGTTGCAAATATTAAACTAAAAAGTTCACATAAAATGTTGAACATATAGTAGGTGATTAATAAAAGAAAGATGCTTAAATAATATGCTACCATCTACATAATACTTTCATATATGTAAATTAATTTAAAAAACATATTGGAAACATCAAGTAAACTGGTCATTTTGAGTATTTGACATGGTGCTCCAAGGGCCCATTATCACAGGACCTCCCTCTGTGTTAGACTTCACACCAGCCCAGGAGAAATGGCCAGGCATCCCCAGGTCCCCAAAAGTCTTCAAAAGAAATAATGAGTTCCCAGGAGCTATCACTGGCATTTTAAGAAAAGGTCAACAAAGAGTTTTCTTTGTATAAACCTGCACAGACATCTAAAAGGTCAAGTGCAGTTGCTTTTGTCTGGAATTAAGTCTTCCCAGGTGTTAACTCATGTGGAGCAGGAGCTCAGATGCTTTGTCATATATGTCTTTGGTGATTAAAAATGGGCAAGCCCAGCTGGTGTGGCTCACTGGATGAGCGTGGCCTCCTGCACCAAGAGGTCACTGGTTTGATTCCCAGTCAGGGCACATGCTCAGGTTGTGGGCTCGAGCCCACGGTGGGGGTCATGCAGGAGGCGGTCAATCGATGTTCTCTCTCATCGATGTTTCTCTCTCTCTCTCTCTACAAAAAAAATCAATAAAGAAAAAAATATTTTAAAAAAATGGAGGAAATGAATTGTACATTTTTACTCAGATTGTCTTAGTACGTTCGAGTGACTATAACAAAATACTATCGACTGGGTGGCTTATAAACAAAAAACATTTATTCCTCATAGTTCTGGAGGCTGCAAGCCCAGGATCATGGTGCTGGCGGACTCAGTGTCTGCTGAGGGCCATTTCTCGGCAGATACCTTTTCTCTGTACTCTCATATAACGTAAGGGGCAAGGGCGCTCTCGAACTCTTCTTTATAAGGACACTAATATTATTCACCTCCCAAAGGCCCCACCTCCTAATACTATCACCCTTGGGAGATAGGATTTTAACATATGAGCTTTGGGGGAGATACAAACATTCAGACCACAGCACAGATGAAAATTTTTTATGGAAACAAGAGGTCAGCTGGGGCCTCCCTGCTCCTCTGAGAACTGAGAAAACCTGGCTCAAGTCTCTTCATTCTGTAGTTTGAGAAAGTCCAAAGCTTTCACTGAGGTGTCTGCACATTCCTGGGGCTTTGATTCCCATGTGACCTCACGCCCTGGCTCCTGAGCTGCCTTCTTTTTGATTCCACTTCAATCTGTGGCCATGTCGCCATCAACACACACACACACACACACACACACACACACACACACATTGTATTTCATGGGTTTAGTTGGCTTCCCTGAGTTTGGGGGTCACAAGAATGGAGCTCACAGGCAAGGACCCCTCCTTACTGACTTCACACTAAAATCCCCTTTCTTCTCTGTCCCCTTCTTCCCTCCATCCCTTTGTCATTTCCTGCCATCTCAGCCAAGCAGTCTAGCCAACATCTTTTATAGCTACAGCATTGTATTTCTTTCCCTTCCACAAAATATAGCTCTTTTCCCAATGAACAGCAATGAATAAAAAATTTTCCCGCTTTATTAAATTTAATATAAATTTCTTTGAGAAATATCCTCGAGAAAAGGAGTCTTTGCTAACAAAAGTATAGGAACCATTCATCGAGAACAGTGGTTCTCAAAGTATGGTCCCTCGGCCAGGTGCAACAGCATCACCTGAAACCTTGTAGAAATGCAATCTCTTAGGCCCCATGCCAAACCATCAGAAGCAGAAAATCTGGGGGTGAGATCCAGCAAATTATATTTTAACAAGCCCTCCAGGTAATTTGCATGTCTACGAATGTTTGAGAAGCTTTGATCTAGAAGGAGGACTTTGGCTATAACATGATGTCCGTTCCACACACACATGCCCATAGAGACCAGGCAATCATATGATGGGAATAAGACAGAAGGACAGGTGATGGAGAAATTGAGTGAACTGTGCCGATTTTTGCCACATGAAAAGAAAATTTCAGGATGGTCAGTTTTTCTAAACTTTTAAGAGAAAACAGAAACTGAATTTTTAGGTGCAATCTACAGATGTTTAAACGTTAGCAACCCTCTAGGTTATTTCAAAGTCTTGCAGCCGCTGCCTACATCATCCCCATTTATATTGAGAATCACAGGTTTCCTGGGTCTGCTGCTCTCTGTTCAATTTTTAAAGCACAATTAGGAACAGAGAAGAAAAAAGAAATGGAGACTCTCATTTAACATGAATTTGGTGCCAAACCTTAAAATGGGTTTTTAAAAAAGTTAATGGAGGGATATAGAATAGAGAACCTATAAAAAGGCTGGGAAATGGCAGTTGAACTGATGTGAGATATCGTTTCTGGGCAGCCTTTCATTCCCATCTGCATTTTCTCAGAAAGTCACCAGGGAATCCATTTTATTCCCTGCATCATATTTAAAGCTGGCCCTATGGAATATATGCGGTGCTCTGCTGTTGCCATGGCGACCATTATCTTCTCCTAATTCCCTTTCTTTTCCAAAAATAAAGTAACCTTTCTCAAAGTATCTATTTCCGTGTGTTATTTAAATCTCGCTTTCTGCAGAGGCTCCATCTCCCTTTGACCTGCACATTACTTTTGTTTTGCTCAAGAAGAGACGGTGATAACACACATTCTGGACCTGACTGTCAGCCACTCCCAAGAGTTAAATAAGAAGACTAATGAGAGCTCTAGAGATGGGAGGGGCTACAGAACAACCCCAGTGATTTCATCAATGGGGGTCACAGTTCCTACAGCACAGATACCATTTGGGAGCTTCTGAGATCAGACGAAATAGGGTGTGCTCAAGGTGGTATGACCAGAGACACAGATACCATTTGGAACAGTGTTGCTCCAGCCCATTATTTTGTCTGCTGTTTCCAAAGAACTGTATTTCCACTACATAAAAGAACAGTCAGACAAAGATGGGCTGAAGGCCCAAAGCCCAGTGCTCAGGATGAGGGGTGGAGCTTTGGGCTCTCACCCCTTTGATCCATAACTAGATAGTCCCCCTTCCCTGTGCCTTGTCCCAGTCACCGGCTTTCCTTTGCCCGCAGAGAGTCTTGATGAGCCACTTCAGAGGTGTTAGAAGAGGTGGAGAGAAAGGAAGTGTTGAGCATTAGCCCAAACTCCGCAGCCTTTGTACATCAAAGACCAGGCCTTGATCAAGACATGCACTAAAAGTGATTGCTTGGGCTAACAAATCACAGAGGAGGGGGGCGGGGGAAGGGATGCGATAAACCCAAGAATTTATATGCATGTATGTGTAACCAATGAACACAGACATCAATGCCTGGGGTGGGGGCCGGGGGAGATCGGGAGGAGCATGTCTGGGGTGGGGGGGGGAACATCTGTAACAAAAATTAATTAATTAATTTTAAAGAAAAGTGATTGCTTGGACTTTTGAACCAAGAGGAAATCACTCTATGGTCTGTCCTTTCTGGGGCCATCTGCTGTGCTGAGACACTGCAAAGATGCCACAAAGACTGGGTCTTGTCAGGAGAGAGGATGAGAAAACCTGCCCAGGATGAAATAAGACAAACCGGTGTGGCCCCTGCCTTGTAAGTTAATGTCGGGCTACAGAATAAGAGCCTATACCCAAAGTAGGCCACACTCATATGTCCAAGCATATGACATTCATAAAATTACGGAGGTGTCCCTGGCTGTCAGGAGCACGTGCTTGGAGACTTCTCCACGTGGGGGCGAGACACGCACACTGCTCCTTCTCCACCCCTACCGTGGCCAGCCTGCTCCTTGACAATCAAGCGTCTATGTTAAGTCGTGATGATAAGAAAAGTGTTTTCTTTCCTGCCAAGCTAAGTGGCTAAGGCAAGAACGAGAAGCCCGACTTTGGCTCATTTATACCATAGAGAGCTTGTGTTTGGGAAACTGTGCCTAATGGGGAGTTCAAAGTTTGCCCATTATAGATAATACAGGATTAGGTGAAATAATTTTCTTTCTCCTCTTCTTGCAATTTCAAGGGCTAGTTCTGCCTGATATTCTAGTCTACTACAATGTCGTTCACTTGGACGGTGGCCCTTTGGCACAGCTGATCTGGAGCCTGAGCTCTGTGATATTTTTACTGAGGGACTGTCACCTGCCAGGATCCCAACTGTGTACCATGGCTGATGGCCAGGCTGGATGTGATGGGTCAGCCATGTGGACTGAAAAGGATGATCAAGAATTGGTCTTCTGGACCAGACTGCAGCTGGGAGTGCAGGACTGCAGTTGGGGTCCTGGAGCATATCTTCCGGTGGACAAGTTGCTCACAGCAGAGAGGACCAAACTAGGGCTAGAGGCAATGGACAAGCCACTGGAAAAGAAAGCCCAGGCCTGTGGGCTGCACTGTTGGAGGGTAGGGCACCAGCGCAGAAAGAAGGGAAGTGCCTTGCTCTGCCCACTTCCCCATGAGTCTCTTGGTCTGATCCCCAGACGTTCAACTGCACACGCATCAGACTGACCGTGGCTCTCACAAGGCTTTCGCTAAGGTCTCATCATAGGCTTAATAATCTGCATGTTAATATTTGACCCAAAAGAATGGAAAGCAGGGACTCAAACAGATATTTGTATACCCATGTTCATAGCAGCTTTAGTTGCAGTTGCCAACATGGGAAGCAACCCAAGTGTCCATTGATAGATGAATGGATAAACAAAATGTGGTATATGCACGCAGTGGGAAATTACTCAGCCTTACAGAGGAAGGAAATTCTGATGTACGCCACAACATGGGTGAAACTTGAAGACATTATGCTACGTGAAATAAGCCAGTCACGAAAAGACAGCTACTGTATGATTTAACTTATATGAGATACTTATAATCGTTAAGATCACAAAAAACAGAAAGTAGAATGGTGGCTTCTCAGGGCTGCGGGGAGTGGAGTGTGGAGAGTTATTATTTAATGGGTGCAGAGTGTCCATTTTTCACGATTAAAAGAGTTTTGGAGATTGGTTCCCCAACATGACTGTACTTAACACTACTGAGCCGTACACTGAGAAATGGTTAAGATGGTAAATGTTATGTTCTGTGTGCTTAGCACAATAAAAACAAAACACAAACACTAAACAAAAGCACCTGTTAAATGATTCCCTGTTCCTTCCCCAGCAACTCCACCGAGATGAATTGAAGCCATGGGTCCCCATCCTAGAGCTGCTCTCCATAAACCAAGTGACCCTGGGAAGCTCAGAAAAACTTTCCAAACCTAATATTCTTCAAGAGTAATTGGGAATCATACTGATGACTCTGGAGGGTCACATGAAATGGGCAACACCCAAGGGATGATAAAGGATGATGAGGATTATAAAGCCATTGCCTCCCACATGACACAATGAAATCTTGTCTCTGTCAAGGACTCAAATGTAGGGAATGAGTGGATGAATGAAGAAATGTGCCCTAGCCAGCAACTGACCCACTTTGTTGAGACAGAACAACGAAGTCAGTGAAATGGGCCCAGTTTAGGCTCCACCACCTATTTGGGTGTCTTCTTACCCTCTAAGCCCTCACTGCTATCATTCACTTCTTCCCAGAAAAAGGAGTGCCATTTTACCCTCAGATGTCAATTCACAGGTGTTTTGCAGGGGTGTCTGCACTTTAAAGAACATTGGGAGAAACAGAATGCTTACCCCAAGCATAAATATCCCTGGTGGAAGTTCAGGCATTGGAAATGGGACAACATGGAAGGTGATCTGGGGCTGGGGCATACAGGAGAGGGCGTGGCTTCTTATCCATCTTCCGTCACAGCCTGCAGGCCGGTGGCAGGTCTGCCATCAGAGTCTGACAAGGTCCTCACCCCTACAGCCATGCTGCCACGTTGGTGGTGGGCAGCACAGCTCAGTGTCAAAAACAAGGACACGGAACCCAGTTCACTGGATTTGAATTCTAGCTCTGCCCCTTCGCGCTGTGTGGCCTTACACTTGTCATTTAAGGCTTCAGTTTCTTCCACTTTAAAATGAGGGTGATTATCAACAATCGAATCTACAAACAAAATGAGCAAGCAGAACAGAAACAGACTCATAGACACAGAGAACTTTTCGTTGGTTGCCAGATGGGCAGGGGCTGGAGGGATGGGTGAAAAAGATGAAGGGATTAAGAAGTACAAATTAGTTGTTAGACTGATGAACCTCAAAGGGAAGGGGGGGAGGGATGAGATAAACCAAAGAACTTCTATGCATATATGCATAACCAATGGACACTGACAATAGTGTGGGGAAGGCGGGGGGGGGGGGGTGGAATTGGGGAGGAGGGCGTCTATGGGGAAAACAGGGGGCATCTGTAATACATTCAATAATAAACATGAGTTAAAAAATAAATAAATGAATAAAATGAGGGTGATCATCGTACCCACCTCATAGGTTTGCTGTCGGGATTAAGTGAGTCTTGATTCATAGAGTAAGTACTTAGAGAGGGCTTGGCACATAGGAAGCGCTCTATAAATATTTGTTAAATAAGGCCCAGAAAAATGTCAACCCCAGATCTATTCCCTGGCTTCTCCATTTGATCTTCTCCTCCCCATTGCTTCCATCATCCCGATTCCCTGAGGGGCACGTGTACCTACTCCCCACCCATGCCCCGACCACAAACAGAAGTCTTTTAGACCAGATTCTTGGCTGCTAATAAAGCTGACTTTCAGACCTCATTTTCTAGTTAGTTACCTAATTTAGAGGCCTTGTCAACGTGCATCACCTGGAAATAATGCCATACCACTTCAAAGCCACTTGGAACCGTGCCCCGCAGCCCAGAGCTCTGAGTCTTCCAAAGTGAGTTGGAACAATTGTAAATTATTCCACAGCATGAAACTTCTCCCTGGCCAATTCTCTTATGTTCACTGGGCAAGGACACTTTTGGAGGTAACTGCATAGAAACAGATGGCTCAAAATGTGCCATTTTCTACCCATAGACGAAAGTTGAGTGAAATTAGATGTTTCATCATAATGACCTGAGTTATTCTGTTGTTGCTGCTGCTCTTGTTCATTTATTTTCTTTCTCCTACTTCTTTTTCTAGGTTTAATCTAATAAATTCCTTTCAAATTTTAGACAAAGTAGAATGCATATATGCAACATGCACTCACATTTTTAAAAGAACATGGCCAGCCCCCTCGAAGCCCCGCCATAGCCCCTAGTAGTCACTAGTGCCACCGCCTCAGCATGACCTTGCTTCTACGTGGATCTTTACACGCATGGACGCTTACAGAATGTCTGTCTTCTTGGGTTTGCAAGATTCCCCCACTTTGTTGTTTCATGAAAGTGGAGTTGGTTCTCTCTCACTGCTGTGTGTAGCCCTGTGTGATTACACCACCATTTACCGTGCGTCCCTTTGGACGGACATTTGTGTAGTTCGGTTTGGGGCTGTTTGAATAGTGCTGTGAGGAGCCTCCTGGTCTTTTGGTGAATGTGTACATATCTTGTTTTGTTCCACTGTTTCATCTCCTCTCTTTTCTAAGAAGCCTCCCTCGCCTTGTCACGGGGAGACAGGGGAACCCAGAGTGGGTGGAGGGAAGGAGAGGGGGTCCTGGCTGCCTTTCAGCCCCACCTACCTTTCTCCCCAGCCGCCTCTTCCAGCCCCTGTCACACCTGGGCTCTGCCCTCCCCCAGCAGGCGGTGGCCTTCCCTAGATGTGCTTCCCCGTGACGCCCCCTTGGGCTCCAGCTCCTGTGCTGAGATGCCGCCTCGTCCTCCTTCACCCGCCTGCAGGGCAGGGTTCCTGGGACCTCAGGTGAGCCCTCTGAATGCGGCCTCCTAACCTGGATGACAGTCTGGCTGGCTCGCTCTCCATCAGAGGCCCTGAGTCGCCTGCTCTGTCAAACTTCCTTCCGTCTCTGAGAGCTGTCTCTGGGCTTCTGTCACCCCAGGACATTTGTCTTAACCACTTTTTTAAAAATCCTCACCTGAGGGTATTTTTCCATTTATTTTCAGAGTGGGAGGGGGAGGGGAGGGGGGAGAGAGAGAGAGAGAGAGAGAGAGAGAAACATCAATGTGAGAAGGATACATCAATTGGTTGCCTCCGGCACAACCCCGACCAGAGCACTGAACCTGCAACCGAGGTATGTGCACTTGACCGGAATCAAACCCATGACTCTTCAGTCTGCAGGCCAACACTCTGCTGAGCCAAACAGGCCAGAGCTTGTCTTAACCACTTTTAGTAGCTATGAGTATGTGATACGAAGGCAGGAAACCTAGATTTTAACTTTGTTTTTATGCTCTAGTCGTGTGACTCAGCAAAGTCTCCATTCCCTCATCTGTAGTAATGGTAATAACGGACACTGAACTCATCATAGGGACTTTGAGTTTAATGAGATAATACACCGATTATTCTGGCAGTCATGATTTTATGTGCTCTGTATTATGTATGCCATTGTTTGCCTTCTAAAGAGACATCGCTTTGTCATTTAAAAAAAAAAATTCTGCCAGGTGAACCAGTTCTTTCATAAAAATTACTTTGAAGAATGCTACCTAGAAGTAATCACAAAAGCCTGATTCTTTTGCCATTTTTTGAACACACTGTAAAGATAGAGGGGTTTGGAAATAGTCATACTATAATGTTATGTTAAAAAAGAGATGGGATAATAATTTCTATATACACATGTCTACTTTTTCATTTTAGAAAAATCAAAGAAATGTAGAATGACTGCAAAGAAAGATATCAAAAGGGTAACAGTATTTCTCTCTGGATGCTGGTGTCTGGGTGATTTGTATGGTATCCCTTATATTTTTTATAGCCTCTGATCTATACAGATACAGATACACATACACATTTACATGTATATACATATGCTTTTGTGTACATAAAATTATATTCAAATTTTTAAAGAAGCCTATATGGGGCAAAGGAAAGAAAATGAAATCAGTGGGTTGGTTATCTCAGGAAATGGTATTAGCTTCCTGGGTTTCACTTGCTGTTTTCTGTACAGAACCACCCTGGGTTGCTGCCATGCGATGGGACAAGGAGGAATACATTCGACACCCGGGAGATCCACTTGGGCACTTCTTGGTACTGGCACCATGTTGACAGTAAGTGCATGGAGGCAGCATGTCCAGCCTGAGGAGGTCACGGTGACCGGAGGCACAGACTCCTCAGGGATGCCAGTCTGGGTCTCACCACCAGCTAAGCCGTCGAGGGCAGCAGAGGTGGTCGCTGAGGGTGAGAGGAAACGGAAGGGATGAGAGAGAGATGATGATGACTTTCTGTTGCGACTCTACAACCAGCTGTAGCAGCAGGGACTCTAGTTCGTCTCATTACCCTTCCTCTTCTAAGTTTCACCCTGGAACTGGCCCACTGGGCTGTGGAAAGTGCTGCTTCCAGACAGTATAAGAAGGGTGGATCCCACTGCACAAGGGTGGACTAGGGTGGTCGCTGTGATGCATCACCGAGGTCCCCTTGGGAAGGGCTTGTTGCCCAGATGCTGGGAGAACAGTTTGTGGCTGCCTTCAGCTGCCAGCCCTTCAGGGCAGAGGAGTGACAGACCAAACGTGGGACTTAGAAAGATTTCTCTGGCAGCTGTTAAAGGGAATGACCTAGACCCACCCACATGCCCATGGAGAGATATCCCAAATAAATCTTAAGCATTAAAATGAAGATGTAGAGAAATGGAGAGAGAATGTAACCATTTGTGTAAGCCGTAGACCTTACCAAACATAAACCATATACTGCTTGTGCATACATATACATCAAGACATACAAAAGGAACACAATAGATACATTTGTGTTCATTCTGTAGACTTTCATATACTTAAATATTTTGAATTAGTCAGCCTTTGCCGTGTAACAAATAACCCTAGTATCTGAGTGCATTACATGAGGGCTGTAAGTTGGCCATGGCTCTGCTCAACTGTGGTGGATTTATGTCCTGCGTCCAGGGAGAAGAACAAGATGAGGCCTTAACAAATTATTGTGAAAAAGTAATAAAATCTACCATGCACACCAAAATTATGATAGTGATTACCTCTGGAGGAGCAGGAAGGGGAATGAGAAGAGGAGTTAGTGAATAAACGGGATGCCATCTAGAACTGTAATCGAATTTTATAAAAGACCATGCGAATATGAAAATTCTGGGTGATTGAAATACAGATGATTTTTTAATTATCCTTGGTATTAGCTTCCTCTTTTTGCAGAAATGATCAATTGATAAGGGATGAGATTAAAGGGAGTAGTTAGGAGGCAGAATTCCAGGCACATGATAAAGACCTGAACCATGACCCTAAGAATAGAAGTGATATAATGGAGTTACTTAAAAGCTAGAATTGCCCAGACTTGATGATTAATTAAATGTGAGAGGTGAGAGAGAGAGAGAGAGAGAAGAATGCCTACAGACATAAATCCACAGTGAACACAAAGCTCCCAGTTCAAGAGCCTGAGTGAAGGAGCCACCATGGTCCATGCAGAGAACAGAGGAGGAGCCAGCCATGGGGCTCCAGGGGGACGCGGTGCCTGTTATTTCAAGGCTTGATTGATAACTCTAAATCTCACTATTATTTTACTTTTTCCTTGTTCATTTGTTTACTCATTGGTTTCTTTGCTTGTTTTTTCTCACGGCTAGTTTGCAAGCCAGGAGTACATATATGTAGGTGTAGCTATTGTTTTTTGTAACAAGGCCCTTCATTTGAGGGTTTGGGTTCTACAAATACAGGGCCAATGAAATCATTTAGGTTGATCAGATAACGAGTTGCTCTGAAGAAGAAAGTGACCACAGAGAAAACTCAGTGACTGAACAGCACCTACTTATTGCAGACTTCTTAACTTTGCTTAGGAGACTCGCTTACCATCATTAAATACAGTTATGTACTTATTTAATATGAACCTGGAGTTTTCTACACAGAGATGCCTCCATGACAGGATGCTAGACATCAGAACAAGTCTTACAATGTACAGTCTCAGTCCTTGTGACCTTTTCTTGATTTGGGATTTATATCCAAAAGCACTGTTTATTTCTTTCTGTCATTTTACCTCACCTTCAGCCATTCACACACACACACACACACACACACACACACACACACACACTCCTGGGACTTCCCAAAGGAAATTTTCAACCAAGCCAATCAATATTTTAATCTCCAATTTGTTCAAAATCTCTCCAACTTTCCACACGATGAAATAACAAGAAAAAAAAGCAGGTAGCTTGCGGCTTGCTTTGGGTAGAGAAACAGATCCTGAGCAACAAAAGGACCACTTTTTCTGGGTCAAAGCCAGTCTGACATTGCACCTGGCCCTGTCTTAATTCCTCTTCACTCAGCTGTGCTTGAGGAAGAGATTGGAAGCCAATGGCTAATTCCCTACCTGCTCCATATTATTCCACAACCCATCTCCGCTATCACTTGCCTCTCTGGTTCGTGTTTCCAGCAGTGAAGTGCTGTGATTTTATTCCATTTAAAGGCAGTGCTGGAGGAAAGAGTGGTACTGAAATTGCCTGGAACAAGCCTGTTGTCTTCCATCCCAAAAGCACAGAGAACATAATAAAAGAAATGCTGGGCTCGGAGACCCGGTCTCTTCATTTTTCTGGTGATGAGCAAATCGCATAACCTTTCGGAGGCTCAGTGACCTTATCTGGAAATGGGAAGAGTGATAACCACAAAGCAAATGTTTAATGAAGTGCAAGCAAAATAAAGTATATAAAAGTGCTAATGTTTGTTAGAGCAAAGCTTCTCTCAGACATTGATGTGTGTACAAAACCATGGGAATAAAATACAGATTCTGATTCTGTAGGTCAGGGGTGGAGCCCGAGATTCTGAATTTCTCTCAAGGTCCCAGGTAATGCCAAGCTGCTGGCCCACAGACCATAACTTGAGCGACAAGCTGTTCGCTGTGCTGTCCATTATGGTAGCCACTGGCCACATATGGCCATTTAGACTTCAATTAATTTAAATTAAAATAATGTTAACATCCAGTTTGTTCATTGCAGTAGCCACATTTTGGGTGCTCAATAGCTACCTATGGCTAGTGGCTACCATGATAAATAGCACATATATGCAACATTTCCATCACTGCAGAGAATTCTGTTGGACTGTGCTGTGTTAGAGATGTTAGAAAGCCGTTGACAACCCTCAGACAGTATGTACCTTCCATGTACCTGATAATTTTCTAGGCCCTTGGGATATAGCAAAGAACAAAATAGACAAAATGTTGCTCTTACGGAGCTTACCTTCTAGTAATTATGGATTTGAAAAAATAAGAGATCATTATTAGTTGGACATAGATATGGCTGCTCCCCATTAGAGTCATAACTTGACCCTGTGACAACCTCACAGCAGAACTCAGATGGCACAGCCATTTGGGGGACTCAAATGAAGTTCTGGGCGTAGCAGCCCCTGGGCAAGCTTCTCTTCAGCTCCGTTCTCTCTTTCTCTTAGAAAAAACATGTCAAGGACTGTGGCTGGAGCCAGCTCCTCGGGGTGGCAGCGGGCAGCGCCTCAGAAGAAACTCCTACTGTTGTTTTCCAGTTCCCTTTTCTGTTTTTCTGAAGGTTGACCTTGACGTTCAGCGAAGCCTCCTTTGCTTTGGATTAAAGCCCTGGAAGAGGAGAGGGAGAGAGAGCAGGAGAGGCTCCCACGGTGGTTTAGCCTCTGGTTTCCACAGGGCCCCAGCCCACTACTCACACCAGCACTGGATATTAGGTTCTGCCCTAACACCCCGCCCCCTGAGGCTTCAGCGCAGGGGTCACAAAGGTGGAGGTTGCTCCTGAGGAGTAGGGGCTGCCACTGGCTGGGGTGACAGGGAGGGGAGGGAAAGAAGCACCTCTGAGAGGGGCAGCATCCGTGGATGACACTTCCCTGGTCCCTTGGCCCTCAACACACTCTCCTGCTCCTTTGTTCCATTTGGATCACTTGTGGGTTCTTTCTCTCCTAATTATAGTCTACAAGGGCCAATTTTTCAATGAGGTGGCACCTAAATTGAGCCTGCACTTTATTCACACTGCAGCTTGGTTTTTAATAGCTTGGTTAACTAAGACAGCCAACCCAAGTGAATCACCTTGCTTGTAAGGAGGTGTTTAGCACCATGGAGTGTGTGGGGGAGGGGTGGGGGGCAGTTAAAGGTAGATCCAGAGGTAGCATGTCACCAGAAACTTCAGGTTGGATATACTGAGTTTCAAAATATGGAGCAGGGGTTCCAGAAGCACCCCGTGTCTGGTGGGAGGAGTGTCAGGACTCTCAGAAGGAATCTCAGGCTCTTGGAAAAGAAGTGATTCTGTAGCATTAAAAGAAGCTTGGATCGTAAGCCTGGTCCAATAACCTGAGCCCACTGACAGGGAGGATGACTTACATGTTGTCATTCCCTGATCCAGCCTCACTGGCACCCCCAAACCACTGGTCCTACATCTCCTCCACTATTCCTCTCCACTTCATGTCCAGGCTTAGCTCCAACAGCGCATCATCGTCCTCACTCCCTTGCCTTTGTCATTCTCTTTCTCCATAGTACTCTCCTCGCAAAACCCCAGTCTTCTCCCTGATCTGCTTCTGCACCCAAACCACTGAATGTGGCTGGAGAAAAGCTTAATGCTATGCTAGCTGCTCTCACATTCAAGTCTCCATGAATCCCCAAGGGGGTTCTGACTGCTACTTGGCAATTCTATCTTCCACTCAACTGAATAATCACTTCACATTTGCTCCTCTTTCCTCAGACCTCCAGTATCTCCTCCCTTCTCCTCACTCCCAGCTGATGATGCCCTTGTTTATTCCCTGAAACATTATGAGCAACTAGAAGAGAAAGTCACCTGCTCCTACTGACACCTCTTTCCAGGTAGCAGTGCCTAGGCCCTTCGGCTTTGTCTTCCCTCCGTTACTGCGCTTAGAGCTGTCTGCACTTCATCTAAAGACAAACCCTTCACTAGAACAGATTTCCTCCTACCTCCCGCAATGGCCCCTCTCTGTCCCACATCACCAAGTCTCCTCTTTCTCCTGGATCATTCCCAATAGCGTACAAACATGATGGAATACAAACAAAGCAAAGTATATCAACAAAACCCTCCCTTGACCTCACATCTCCAATCCAGACACTGCCCATTTCTCTCTCCCCTTTACAGAAACATTCCCTGAAGGGGTTATCTTCTCTCATTGGCTCTACTGCCTCTCCTTCCAGTGTTTCTGGATCCCACTCGAGTCAGATGTTCATCCCTATCCCTCCAATGAAAGAGTTCTAAGTGTGGTGGTCAGTTGTGAGCTCTCCCCTTGCTCTGTCAGAAGACTCCCTTTGCACTGTTGAGCACCTGCCTTCTTGATACATGCTCCACTAGGCGTGGGGGACACCACTGCCTCTCTCGGCGTCCTTCTTACTCATTGCTCACTCTGCAGCCTCCTTTGCTGCAGCCTTTATGATTTTCTCAATCTTGAAAGTTTGGAGGGTCCAGTCATCAATGTAATTTAAAACAATGTAACGGCTTTAAATATCATCTATTCACTGACAACTCCCAAATGCTCCAGCCTAAACTACAACTCTTGTACCCAACTGCCTCCTCAACATCTCCATTTGGATGACTATCAGGAATGCCCAGCTGAATTTGACTCTTGGTTTCTCCTCTTCATCAAATGTTTCAGTTGCTCAGATCAAAAAGCCACGGAGGCATATGTAAATCCTTTGTCTCATAGACTGTATTTAATCCATCAGCAAATCCCTGGCAGCTCTACTTCCAAAATCTATCCAGGATGTGCTCAGCTCCTCCCTGAATTACTGCTACAATCCCTATCCAAGTCACCACCGTCTCTCACCCAGATCCTGTGATCCACTCCACCCTATCATTGCCCCCTCTTGGCTCCTGACAGTCAGAATGAGTCTTTAAAAGTCTTATCATTCCTCCTGTAAGAGCCCTCAGATCACTTTCTACTTCTCTCAGATAGAATCTAAAGCCTTTACCATGACCTTCAAGACCCTGCATGCTCTGGTCCCCTCACTGCCTTCACCGCATTCCCCTTCTCTGCTTCTGTCTTAAGGTCAGCTCAGGTTGCCATGACAAAGCACCATAGGCTGTGTAGCTTAAATAACAGAAGTTTATTTCCTCACAGCTGTAGGCTACAAGTCCAAGATCAAGTTCTCAGCAGGTTTGGTTTCTTCTGAGGCCTCTTTCCTTGGTGTACAGACAGCCAGCTTCTCCCCGGTTCTTCACAGGGTTGTCTCTCTGGGCATGCGCATGCCTGTGTCCAAACGGTAAGGACACAAGTCACATTGGACTAGGGCTCACTGGAACTCAATCGTTGGTAGCCCTGTCTTTTCTTTTCTTTTTTTTTTTTTTATCCTCACCCAAGGATATTTTTCCATTTTTTGTACAGACAGAGTGAGAGGGAGAGAGAGGAAGAGAGAGAGAGGGAAACATCGATGTGAAAGGGACACATCGAGAGGCTGCCACCCGCACGACCAACCAGGGCCAGGGACAAACTGCAACCGAGGTACGTGCCCTTAGCGGGAACCAAACCCGGGTCTCTCCGGACCGCAGGTGGACGCTCTAACCGCTGAGCCAAACCGGCCAGGGCGCCCTGTCTTTTCTTTTAAACAAATGAGTAATTTTGGCCCACTTAATCTTTCTATGCCTCAATTTCCTTTCCTGTAACATGAAGCAATTGGACTGAAATCATTAGCTTTCAAACAGTTTTTTAGTGCAATTCACATCAAGCAATATATTTTACATCACTACCCAGTACTTACATCTGCACATTTTCAAACAAACAAAAAACCCCAAACTATAGTTGCATGAAATAAGATCCCTGAGAACCACAATGTACTCTGATTTTTTAAATTCATTATATATATATATATGAAGCTGGTAATTATTATGGACTGAATGTATGTGTTCCCCCAACATTTATAATCCTAACCCCCAATGTGATGGTATTTGGAACCAGGGATCTCAGGGAGATGATTAGATCATGTGGATGAAGCACTGTGAACTAGATTAGTGCCTTTGTAAGAGAGACCTCAGAGAGCTCTCTTGATTCCTCCAACCCAGAACCCCACTATGCTGGCACCCTGACCCCAGACTTCCAGCTTCTAGGATTGCGAGAAATTTCTGTTGCTTTAGTTGCCCAATCAATGCCTTTGTTCTAGCAGCCTGGACAGACTAAGACAGTGATTTACTGCACCAATTTTACAACCCAAGTACTTGGGCGAGTAACAACAGTTTCCTGAGTCTCAGCTCCATCATCTGCAAAATGTGAGAAAGAATGCTTCCTTTATAGGGTTACTGATAGGATTAAGTAAGAATTCATTCACGCTTCGGATTTAGTCCTGGGTTGATACTAGCTTTATCTCTAGAACCCAACTAGCAGGACTAGATCATACCTAGTACCGTGATTACAATAAAAATACAGAGCGGGATGTGAAAACAGTCCCGGGTGCAGGACTGAGCTATTTATAATACTGAAATACCAGCTCTGCCAGGTCGTTCAGAACCTCCCCTTCAGCTGCCCAGAGCTCAATGTAGAAACACCCCCATGGCTTGGGGGTCTAAGAGTGAATTGAAAACAGCTTATTTTGGGAAAGGATGCAATACCATGAAGCAGTGTGTCAGTTTAAATGTAAGTGAGAGAGTAGCCTTATTTTACATGCCTGTGCAGCATCCCACTGGGGTACTTTACAGTCAAGATGTCTTTATAAATTTCTAGTTGCCAAATACCTACCTTCCATTTTAAAAGCAATGTTATTTCAATAGTTTTGCTCTCCAAGAGGTGGTGAGCAAATTGGATTTTTGTAAATCAGCTATCATGTTCCCACTGGCTTAAATTATAACTTGCAGAGGTTTTGTTTTTAATTCCTGATTCGCTTTCAACCCTAACGCTTAATTGAAAGTGCCCCTGCTTCCTCTACCCTGCCTACATCAGTCAGAGTTCTTGGTTGAGAAAAATAGAATGCATTCTAGCAGTTTACACAGACATGGAATTTATTCAAGGATATGAGGTCACTTACAGAAATTCCTGGAGGGCCAGAGTCAGACTAGGAGTAAAGGAACATGCAAGCCAAGCTGCAGGGCAACTCCAGCAAAGACATAGTTATTGTCACTGGACACAAATACTGTGACTCGCGTCACTGATCCCAAGCTCTGGAAGCCAGACCTCTCCCTCCTCTGTTATTGAAAACTGGATGTCTTGCTTCTCCATCATCTGGAAACTGGATTCTAGGAAATTGCTCTTTCCTCTTCACTTTCTTCCAAGTTAAAGAGGCACATGTGTGCATCTGATCAAAGAAGTCAAGTTCACATGCCTGCCCTAGCTGCAAGGGATGCTGGGAAAGAGAGTCTGGCTTCTATCTTGGTCATGGGGTGAGAAAATTTTACCTTGGGAAATTCTCCTTAAAATACTGGATGGTCATACACCTGATCATTGTTTATTACGTATCATCTTTACATAATCCCTCTGTCAGTGTAAGCAAAGATCTTGAAAGTGAAAATAGAGACTTAATTACCTACCATGAAACCAGACGTGTGTTTGGTGCTTTGTGGAAGTTGGCATGTGTAGAAAAAGTGATTTCATACACAAAACCTAGCTTTGAAAGAGTTGATAATTCAGTTGAAAAGTAGATAACCAGATGCTAATTAAGGATGGTAAGTGACAGTAGTGTAGACCTTTAACATTCAAGAGGACAGCCCTGGCCGGTTTGGCTCAGCGGTTGGAGCGTCGGCCTGTGGACCAGAGAGTCCGGGTTCAGTTCCCACTAAGGGCACGGACCAAAAAAGAAAAATTCAAGAGGACAATATTGGGAGACCTTTGGGTCCCCACATTTGCAAACACGGATAATGTGTTGTTCACTGAGAACCACGTTTCCTGTGCATACCCTCATTGCTATTTCAATTATATTTTCTCTTTAATCTAGTGCCATTTTTAAACAAGAACAGAGTTGATTTCATTTTCTAAGAATATGTGCAACAATAGCCTGAGATCCACAAAGCAAGCTGAGATGAGAATGCTGGGTGGCCAGCGAGATATATTCAGTAGTAGAATCACTCAGTATCGAATAATTGTGCTTAAAGAATTCATGAAAGAAGGTCAGGGAAGGTTCAACAGAGGAAGCAAAAAATCCAAACTCCTTTCCATAGATTATAAAAATTTATATGATCTAGCCCTTATCAATTCTCTGACCTCATCTATATTATTCTCCCCTTCGTTCACTATACTCCAGCCTCTCTGGGCTTCTCTTCATTTTCTAATACACTAACTTTTCCTGCCTTGGGCCTTAGCCCAAGAATCGAATGATTCCCACCCCCAGCCCCTAAACCCCCAATATTTGCATGGCTAGTTTCTCCTCTCGTTTGGGTCTCAGATCAAACGGCACATTCTCTAAGAGAACCGGCTCTGAACACCAGGGTCAATGGCCACCCCACCCCCCCTCTGCTTTCTAGCACATATTGTTTCATTTATTTAAAAGTACTTACCATCATCAATGATTTATTTATGTCCAATTAATTGTTGGTCTTCTCCTTTTGGAACATAAGATCCATGAGCAGGAATCTTGTCCGACCAGCTCTCTGCATCCAAGACAGTGTGTGGCATATATTAGGTGCTCAGTAGTTATGGACTAAATGAATGAGTTACATATTCAAGGAAAGCCGAGTTTGTGTGAAGGCAGGCATTCTAGAAGAGACACCAGAAGACATGTGTGGAGGCCAAATGTAGGCAGGGACGGGCCAGGAAAGGCACGTGTGCCCTGCTTCAGAGCAGGGAGTGAGGAGCAATTGAAAATTTCTAACCCTAGGTGAGAGGAAATCCTGAGGTGGGAGTGCGATGTGGGTAGACTAACCTGCAGAGATAAAGATGATGAAAGGAGGGGTGCTTAACATCAGGGAGAAGACAAGGTGTTGGATCTGGTATAGGCGCTTTTTAAAAGCCAAGTCATTAGGTGGGTTTGGCAAACACTGTGTAAGATAAATTGGAGTAGAGAGAAACTAGAGTCAGGGAGACTAATTAGGAGTTTTACATATCCCAGATGTCACTGGGATCTGAACAAAGATGGCATAATTAACAATAACAAAAAAAGGGTCAAGAGACATTATAAAGAATCAAGAGGTTGTTTCTTTTGCTGTGCAGAAGCTTTTTAGTTTGATGTAGTCCCGTGTGTTCATTTTTTCCTTTGTTTCTGTTGCCTTAGGTGATGTATCAGTGAAAATTCTGCTGCGTATGAAAAATATGGACTGCTTCACAAATTTGTGTGTCGTCCTTGCACAGGGGCCATGATAATCTTCTTTGTATCGTTCCAATTTTAGTATCTGTGCCGCTAAAGCAAGCACCATCAAAATGGAAAGGGAACCCACTGTATGGGAGAGCATCAATGCCAGTGATATATCGGATAAAGGGTTAATTTCCAATATATAGAGAGTGCTCATACAACTCAACAAAAGGAAGACAAAGAACCCAATTGAAAAATGGGCAGAGGAACTAAATAGACTCCTCTCCAAACAGGACATACAAATGGCCAAGAGACATATGAAGAAATGCTCAACAACACTAATCATCAGAGAGATGCAAATTAAAACAACAATGAGGTATCATCTCACACCTGTCAGAATGGCCGCCATCAACAAATCATCAAACAACAAGTGTTGGCCAGGGTGTGGAGAAAAGGGGACTCTAGTACATTGCTGGTGGGAATGCAGACTGGTGCAGCCACTATGGAAAACAAGATGCTGTTACCTCAAAAAATTAAAAATTGAACTGCCATTTGACCCAGTGATCTCACTTCTAGAAATATACCCTAAGAAGACTGAAACACCAATCAGAAAGAATATATGTACCCCCATGTTCATAGCAGCACTATTTACAATAGCTAAGATCTGGAAACAGCCCAGGTGTCCATCAGTAGACGAATGGATAAAAAAGCTATGGTACACATACACAATGGAGTACTATGCAGCTGTAAGAAAGAAAGAGACGACATGGAGGGACCTGGAGAGCATTATCCTAAGTGAAACAAGGCAAGCAGAGAAAGACAGATATCACATGATCTCACTTATTTGTGGAATATAATGAACATAACACTCTGAGGAACAGAGCAGACCCAGAGACATGGAAGTAGGGTACAGACTGACAACCCTCAGAAGAGGGGGTGGGGTGGAGGGAAGAGATAAACCACAGAACTTATATGCAAGTACACATAACCAATGGACATGGACAACAAAGCTGGGGACGGGGTGGGAGGAATGGGGAGGAGGGTGTCAATGGGAAAAAAGGAGAAACATCTGTAACAAAAATAAATTAATAATAAATAAATAAATAAATAAATAAATAAATAAAGAGAATCAGGAGGATTTGACCCAGATTTGCTATTGCGGTCACAGAAAATGGTCAGCTTCGGCTAAGAGCCCTCTTCCCGACTGTGGACTGTTGACCTCTGGTTGTACCCTCACATGGCAGAAAGAGGGCTGGAGAGCTCTCTGGGGTCTCCTTTATTAGAGCCCTAATCTGATTCATGAGGGCTCCATCCTTACCACCTAATCACCTCCCAAAGACACGCCCCCAATGCCATCATATTGGGGTTATGTTTTGAACATATGAACTGTGGGGGACATAAACATTCAGCCTATTGCATTGGCCTTTACCTTCTTCCTTTTCCTCCCCTGGCTCCAGCCTATCCCGTGAGCCGTCTCTAGCCACCTCACCATTTCTGTGGTCTAGATCACATCCTTCTGGCCAGAATTGATTTCTACTGTCCACAACCAAACAGATGTACAAAACAAGATTAAAAGCAAAACAAAAAGTATTTGACTATTACTTGAAGAATTTGAAGTAAGTGAAAATAAAGGAATAAACTTTCTTTCAAGTACATAGTTAATTTCAATTACACTTCAAATAGCTCCTGGGAAGAAATCTCTGTATTCAGAATGAATGTCAACAGAAAAACAGCTGGAATAATAGTCAGATGCCAGCCCATCCATAGCTCATCCTGCTCCAGTACTTCCACTATCCCTGTGGTTTAAACCAGAGCAACACTATCCAAGTCAGTGTGTAGAATGGACACGGATGTATGCCGAGGAAATAGCTGAGATTTAATTCAAAAGTCATAGGAGGCCCCCAGAGAGAAAAGCTGAGCTGTTACATAGCAGTTATAAGAGCTAAATTGCTACAGAACACAGAAGTAAAAAAAAAAAAAAACGTGTGTGCTTCATTGATGCAGCATGTGATGGAACATGTCCTCCAGGATTTAATAAAGCTTAGATTATCCGAATCAAATTGTGAGGACATTTGCAAAATCGAGTTACTAGATAGCATTTTTAAATGACTCATGTTGCCAGGAAGTGCCATAGCCCTAACGAGGACTTGCATTATCCCTGAAGGGTGTTCCATTTGTCAGGAAGCAAAGCTCCAGGAAAACTGATCATGTGTTATGTACAAAATGTGGGTTTGTGGTGGTGCCTCTAGTGGGGTTGGGGGAGATGGCAAGGTGGGGAGAAATGTAGTGAACATGATAAAAAAGCAGGTGGAGGTGGAAGAGGGTTATAAACTTTTACCCTAGAATCTGAGCACTTCTCACCACCTCCTGGTCCATCTCATGCTTCGCTTTCTGCAATGTTTTTCTAACCTGTCTCCTTATTTTCACTCTTATCCCTTATGGTCTATTCTCATCACCACAGCCAGAGTGATCCTTTTGAAACTGAAGTCAGATTATGTTCCTAATAAAAACTCTCCAATGATTCCTCACCTCATTCAGAACAAAGCAGTCCTTGCAAGGCTTCCAAGACTCGAACGAGTGGTCAACATCCCCCTCCACGCATGCACACACACACAAACACACCCTCCCACACACACCTCTCTGACCGCACCGTGTGTACACTCCCCTTCCTTTGACTCCAGCCATGCTGGCCTGCTTGCTGGTCCTTGCCCAATTTCAAGCATGTTCCCACTTAGGGCCTTTGCTTGAGCTCCTCTCTCGCCTGGACTGCTCTTCCCCAAGACACCACCTAGCTTACCTTCTCCACCTTCCCTAAGTCTGTGCTCAGATGTCACCTTCTCCATACGACCTACCCCATCCTCTCTATTTCAGAATTGCTGCCCGCTCCCCCCTGACCCCTCTCCCCATGTCCCATTTGTCTCCACCATCTATCTCTCCTAACATACTATATACAGGGTGGGGCCGAGGAAGATTAAAGTTGTGAGTACACAAAACACAGAGTTCATTCTTGTATTAGTTTATTAATTATTGTATTGTTCTCTATACGAACAACTATAAACCTACTTCTGCCCCACCCTGTTCTTTAGCTATTGTTGCATTTATTGACTGTTGTTTGTCTCCCTGTAGAACATAAGCCCCACAATCACAAGGATATTGGTGTATTTTTTTTCACTTCTATATCCCCATAGCCTAGATAGTACTTAGCATTTAGTAGATGCTCAATCAGTATGTGTTGAAGAAATGAATGAACATCTCAAGGGAGAAATGAGGCGGCACAGAAATAGAGAAAGTCTCCTCGAGTTTCTGAAATTCTAAGCCTCTGAGCAATAGAAAGGTTAGGGTGCAGACACAATGTTTGGAAGACACTGGAAAGGGAGAAGGATTGAGCCTTCCCACAAACTACAAAAAATATTTGAGATGGAAGGAAGGTGTGGAAAGCAGAGAGTTTGGTGAGTTCTGAAGTGAAATTCGTGCCTTACGTCATGAACAGTGCCCCAGGACAGCATCAAGACCCCTGAGTGGCCCTGGCCGGTTTGGCTCAGCGGTTAGAGCGTCGGCCTGTGGTCCGGAGAGACCCGGGTTCAGTTCCCGCTAAGGGCACGTACCTCGGTTGCAGTTTGTCCCCGGCCCTGGTTGGGTCGTGTGGGTGGCAACCACTCGATGTGTCCCTTTCATATCGATGTTTCTCTCTCTCTCCCTCCCACTCTATCTGAACAAAAAAATATCAAAAAATGTCCTCGGGTGAGGATAAAAAATAAAAAAAAAAGACCCCTATGTGGGCTGCCTTGTCCATGCAGACAGGACCCAGACAGCATCTCAGAGAGGTACGCACCCGAGAAGGAACAGAGCAGCGGAGGGAAGTCCGGGACCAAAGACGGCCACGTGGACAGAAAGGAGGGAGCTCTCAGTACCAACCTGTGGTCCCGGGTGTCCCCTCCCAAAACCTTGCGAGTTGGGTAACCCCTCCCCCTAAACTTTCACACAACCCCCGGTAAGTGGAGTGATTCTTGAAGATTGATTAGATTTTCCCACTACCCCATTGAGATAAAGGTAGAAATTATAACTAAGTTATGTAAAAATAAAATTCTATGCCAAAGCTCCAACCTGCTTCATTTTATTTTATGTCAAAACAACCACTAATATTTTCAGGAATGGAATACATTTTAAAGATATTTTGGTTATGCACCAGGTGTGGACCAACTTTGTCCCCAGGAGCCTGAGACAGGCACTTTGTATCCCCGGCTGACCTTGTGCTTACTTCCGTGGGGATGTTAGAGGAGCATCAGGCAGCGGCACACAGCTGAGTCATTGCCATGGCAACCAGAGGCCCATCACCTGAGCTTTATTCCAAGCTGCTTTATCAGGAGTGAACTGCAGACAGTCTCAGAAAATGGAAGATGAAAAATTCATATTCTCTCTCCTCCTCCTGTCTTTTGTTTTGATATTGCAGTTCTAAAAGTGGCCCATCCCTTCTCTTCCTAAAATCATTCCGAATGCCTTTTTATTTCTTCCTCTGATTTGTTGACTGACTCATGGATCCCCGAGCTTGATGAGGTGAGGGTTTGGATAGAATTAGCACAGAGCAGGTCCCTCGGGGGTCACCCCCCATGTCACGCATTGGCAAGGCTGCAGGATGACGGTGTGCCCCTGAAGAGACCACCCTGGGGCAGGCACAGCTCTGGTCTGTTGAAGGGGATCCATGGCCCTGTCACTCTGGTGTCCAGAGGAGACCTACACCAAGATAGAAAAGTTGTCATGTCAGGCTGTCTCTGGACTTAGAGTTGTGTTAATAAATAAACAATGACTTACTAATCAGGTCTTTGTGGGTTTGTTTTTCCTCTGTTCTATCATTTAAAGTAGAAGTCAGTAAACATGAAATTATGTGGGATATGGTTCAGGTGATGGGTTCTCTGGTTGCTATGGTGATTGCTCGGCTATAAGACAATATTTCTTTTAAAAACAGTCGTACCACCTAATTACCTCCCAAAGGCCCTGCTTCCAAATATCACCACATTGGAGGTTAGGGCTTCAACACAGGACTTTGGGGGGAGCACAGACATTCAGTCCATAACAGTGGCCTTGCAGAAAGGGCATTCGGTGTGGCTCAGAAGAGCTGGTTCCTTGACCAATGGTGATGTAGAACCAGGCCTTTCGACAGCCTGGGCAAGGTCCTCCTCTGAGACATAAAAGGGAAGAATTGAACCCTGTGCAGCTCTTCTGGCTGAAAAATGCTGTGGCTCCATGACCAGCTGGTGCCTGGCTCCTGTGGGCACTGCAACGATGTGCCCCAGTGAATGAATACATGGGCTGGGTCCTGTGGAGAGAAAGAAATCCCCTGGCCTCTATGAGCTTCTTAGACCCTTTATCAAAAGACACACTGGAGTCCAGCCAATGTGGCTCAGTGGTTGAGCATCAACCTAGGCACCATGAGGTCGCGGTTCCATTCCCAGTCAGGCACACGCCCAGGTTGTGGGCCAGATCCCCAGCGGGGGGCGTATAGGAGGCAGCCAATCAATGTTCTCTCTCATCTATGTTTCTATCTCTTTCTCCCTCTCCCTTTCTCTTTCTCTAAAATCAATAAAGAAAAAAAAATTTTTTTAAAAAACATACACTAGAGCTCTGGCTGCTGTGGCTCAGTGGCTAGAGAGTCAGCTGGTGCACTGAAGGGTCATGAGTTCGATTCCCTGTTAAGGGCACATACTTGGGTTTCAGGTGCAATCCCCAGCCCTGGTCAGGGCACATGTAGGAGGCAACCCATTGATGTGTCTCTCTCATATCGATGTTTCTCTCTCTCTCCCCTCCTTCCCTTCAACTCTCTCTAAGAATCAATAGAAAAAATATCCTAGGGTGAGGATTAACAAAGAAAAACAAAAACTAAAAAAGACACACTTGAAATGAAAGAAATCATGCAGGTGAGAAGAGCAACTATTGAGGTATATGTACCAAATTGTTTTAGTGGAAGATGTTTCAACTTTTTCCTTTTTTAAATTTTTTTATCCTCACCCGAGGACATTCCTGCATTTATCTTCAGATAGAGCGGGAGGGAGAGAGAGAAGAAGAAGAGAGAGAGAGAAACATCGACGTGAGAGAGACACATCCATCGAGTGCTTGCCACCCACACAACCCCAACAGGGGCCAGGGACAAACTGCAACCAAAGTATGGGCCCTAAGCGGGAACCGAACCCAGGTCTCTCTGGTCCGCAATTGTTTTTTACATAAACCCAAAAGGCACCACCATTTTCTGAATATCTGATAAGACTTATTGTTTCTTTTCTCTTGACCTTCCCACAATACCTACTGTGACCGGGGCTAAGGAATCATCTTATGTTGATCTTGTCTGATTCTCTGAGACTCACACAAACTCTGACACTTCCATAAGGTACCAGCGCCCAGGTACCTTATATCAACACTCCATGCTCTAGTTAACTCATCTTGAAGCAATGTGTGCCATCTTCAGATGAGCTTTCCCACATATTTTTGGAGAAAACAGCCCTAAGTAATATGCCTACATGTGGTATTTGAGTTATATTGAAGGATAGACACAGTCCAACACGGTGCCTGGTACACAGCTCACCTTCAGTAAGGGTTTGTTGAACGAATAAATAACTGCCATCTAAATATTCTTCCCAAGACAAACCTTTCCCCACCGCCCTGCTAACGTCCCTTCACTTGCCAGTCATCTGCCCTAGATCTTTTGCGTCTGTGTGTCCACCACAGACAAAGGCATGGGCCCCAATTCTACACTAATTCTGCCACACACATCACAGCCCTTATTCCTCCCAGCAGGCTTCTGCTCTCCCGTGTGCACTGCACCGTAAACACGGTCTGTGGCTGGCAGGGTATTCTTCCTTTGAATCAGAGCTCTTTAACAAGAACACAGCACCGACGATGAGGAGATTCATTTTTCCAGGCCCTGCAGGGTGTGCAGCTGGGGCTTTTCCAACTTGCAGAAGGAAATGTCAGTCTCCCTTTTATTGGAACACCCTTTTTTGTCATGGCCCTGTGCCCAGAGCAGCATTCTACCCTACACAATCTACCATCACTTTTACTCCCAAGATTCCCTTAAAATCGTCTTTCAGGGAGGGCTGGCCCCAGTGAAGGTGAGTGAAAGTGACAGTCTTCGTTCAGAAAATTAGACTCGTAAGTCATACTGTAGCGGGTTGAATAGTGCCTTCCAAATAGTCATGTTCTCCTAGAACCTCAGAATATGACCTTACTTGGAAATAGGGTCTCTGCAGGTGTCAGCAGGTAAGGTGAGGTCATACTATATTAGAGTGGGCCCTAAACCCAATGCCCGGTGTCCTTATAAGAAGAGGAGAGGCCCTGGCCGGTTTGGCTCAGCGGTTAGAGCATCAGCCTGCGGTCTCGAGAGACCCGGTTTCGGTTCCCACTAAGGGCGCATACCTTGGTTGCAGTTTATCCCCGGCCTTGGTCGGTCGTGCGGGTGGCAGCCACTCAATGTGTCCCTTTCACATCAATGTTTCTCTCTCTCTCTCTCTCTCTTCCTCTCTCTCCCTCCCACTGTACCTGAACAAAAAATGTCCTCGGGTGAGGATAAAAAAAAGAAGAAGAAGAAGAGGAGAGGACACATGCAGACACAGGGAAAGAGGCCACGCCGTACAATGATGAAGGCAGAGACTGGAGGGACGCAGCTACAAGTCGAGGGATGCCAAGGATTACCAGCCACCTTGGAAGAGGCCTTCAGAGTAAGCACAGCCCTGACGAGACCTTGACTTCAGACTTCTAGCTTCTAGCACTGCAGGATTCCCCGCCCCCTCAAATTATATTAAAGTATGACAATACTGTCTGGACTTTATACCGTGATGTCATAGGTCATCCAAGGCTTGGATCACTGTGAGGGGAGGGAAAGCCGGGAAAAGAGAAGATCAAGTTCACACGGGCTCAGGAGTAAAGCACTGAGCTACATGTTTGATGTGTAAACGTCCATGATTTTGTTTAGTACCCAAATCAAAACCCTGTGAGATGGTGTATTACTGAGGATGCTTTCCAGACAGTAAGGACATAGATAAAATGAACAAAATAGATCAAGTGATTTGTATACTAGAGAGAAAATCTGATATCTCTCATATAGGAAATATGCATTTTGCCTGGCCGGTGTGGTTCAGTGGGTGAGCATCGACCCCATGCATCAAGAGGTCACTGGTTCAATTCCTGGTCAGGGCACATGCCCAGGTTGTGGGCCCGATCCCCAGTGGGGGAGCATGCAGGAGGCAGCCAATAGATGTTCTCTTCTCATCGAAGTTTCTATCTCTCTCTCCCCCTCCCTTCCTCTCTCTCTAACATAAAAAAATATATATATGTGCATTTTTATGTTCACGGAAGACATACCAAATGTAAGGCAAGTCCCTCTGTGATTCTAAAACCAGATGTCACTAGCCTCAAGAAGGACGGTGAACAAAGACATTGGTAAATCTCAACAAGTGCCAGCGACAAAAGTGACCAATGGCCATATTGAGAGAAGTGGAAATGAGGTGAGATTAAAGTACTGAACACACAACATGTTAACAGGTGAGACTGGAAGGTTTTGAATTATGCAAGAAAAGGGTGGAAATATTAAATTAAATAGAGACATACAAGGTGTATGCCTCTTCATGTTAAGAATAACTACTAAAAAGACACAGAAAGAGGTTGTAAAACTTCCAAATCAGTAGAGGGAAGCTAGAAGGAATGTTCTTCCACTCTTTTCCAGGCCACCTCAACTCATCTGAGCCTGCCAGGACGAGTGACCACCACCGCGAGAGGACAGGTCCGTGCGGCACGGCCGGGGACTGTGCTCTCCTGGTTCCACGGGGCAGGAGGGGCGGGGGCAGGAAGATGTTTGGACCGTGTCTGCGGACAGGGAAGGGATGCTTCCAAGAGAGATGGTGGGCTCTGCCAGCACCAAATCAATATGCCTGTTCCACGAGGTAGATTGATGCAGCTCATTTGAGACTGTATGACTATGAAGATTGCCTCTGTATTCAAAGAAAATACCTGGAAGATTTTGATTTCCCAAGTGGTATCTATATAACAACTTTCAGGATCAGATTAACTTGCAATTAAGAAAAAAGGATATGATGTCCTCCACACCTACACAAACACACACGCGCACACACAGATACACAAGTACACACCCCACAGAACCCCTAAGGTGTAATCTGTGTGGTGCCATGTGGGCAGAAATTGATGTGTGAGCAAAACCAACACAAAAAGTGTCTCTAAACACTTAGTCACCCCTCCCACCGCCTCCCCAACCATTGTGTTGAGCTCACAGCTTTGGAAATGTAATTACCACATTTACTCACGGGAGAGAAGGTCCTGAGAATTTTAACGGGACATGCTAGAGACAGATTCAGGTCTCAACGAGCCATGGTTTACCCGAAGGATGAAATGAGTACAGCTGCCGTGCCCTGTCTCCTGGGGACTGGGAGACCAGCGTGGGCTAGGTCAACCGTTCCTTGAATCCCACTGCCCCTGTCACATCCCTCCGTCGGATTTGAAGATTAAACCGCACCGAGTACAGCTCCAAGCAGTACCACGGTGAAAGCCCAGAAAAGCTCTCTGAATAAACAGGACCTGAAACGATCCTGCTTTCTGCTGTAACTTCTTCGGCCACTGGGATTTCAAGAGCAGCGTCCCTGCCGGGGCGGCGGCTGTCATGCTATGAGTTGGGGGTGCTCCTCTTGTCCCCACATACCTGTCTTGTAAGTCTGCCATGATGCCTGAGAACCCAAGTGAAATGACATGTATTTTACTCGAGAGGAAGAAACACAGAAAACGGTCCACACTAGGCAATGATTTGGCGAGATCTTGAAGGAAGAAGACTCAGAAATGGCAACTTTTGGTGAAGGGACACAAAGAGCCGGAACAGGAGATGACACTGAGCCAGGCAGGGAAGAAGTCTGAGCCTGAGCGCGGGGAGAGAAGAGGGAGGTGGGGAGAGGAAGGCGCTAAGCAGGGCAAACTTCGCCCACTTAGTTCTTCTGCCTCGAGCTGAGGAACAGAAGGAGCGACTGTGGGCACCGCTGGAGAAGCCACAGGCTAAAGTACAGACCTCTGTCCTGGGACAGGTGCTTTATGTTAACATGTGAGGAACATATATATTTTTTATTAAAACAGATATAGACTTGCTTTGGGGTAAACGCCAAGATCCATGTGGCTAATTTATTTTTTAATCCTCACCTGAGGACACTTTTCCATTTATCTTCAGATAGAGTGGGAGGAAGAGAGAGGGAGGGAGAAACATCGACGTGAGAGGCGACCGGTCGCCTCCCGCATGACCCCAAACAGGGCCAGGGACAAACCGCAACAGAGGTACATGCCCTTGACCGGAATCAAACCCAGGACTCTTTGGTCCGCGGGCCGACACTCTAACTGCTGAGCCAAACCAGCCAGGGCCATTGGCTTTAAAGAGAGGAAAATCAGGAGGCTGTACCTTCAAATGTCACGCTTACAGTGGACCTGGAGGGCAGTGATCCCAACTCAGATTTTCTCGGCTCAGTCACCTCACCTGCTCTGGCTAGTGACGTCACTGAACACCTGGGAAGCTGCTTGCTCATGAGCTTCATGGATGTGAAACTAAGAAACCTTGTTCTACATGGAAGCATGGAACAGACTGATGACTCTCAGAGGGAAGCAGGGGACAGGCAGAGATTAACCAAAGAATTTATATGCACATATGCATAACCCATGGGCACAGACAACAGTGCAGTGAAGTCCTTCAGAGGGGGTAGAGGAGTGGAGGGAGTCAATGGGGGAACAGACAGGGGACATCTCTAACACTTTCAACAATAAAGGTAAATGTTTAAAAAAAAAAAAGAAGTCTTGCTCTAGGAAGTCAGTATCAAGAGCTTAGTGTAATATTTATTTATTTTTTATTTATTTTTTTTTATCCTCATCCGAGGACATTTTTCCATTTTTTGTACAGACAGAGTGGGAGGGAGAGAGAGGGAGAGAGAGAGAGGGAAACATCGATGTGAAAGGGACACATCGAGTGGCTGCCACCCGCACGACCAACCAGGGCCGGGGACAAACTGCAACCGAGGTATGTGCCCTTAGCAGGAACCGAACCCGGGTCTCTCCGGACCGCAGGCGGACGCTCTAACCGCTGAGCCAAACCGGCCAGGGCTAGAGCAGTGTGTAATATTTAAAACACATGTTCTTTTCAATCAAACTTCTTGAGAAGTTGTTTTCTGGTTGAAATCCTATCAGGAACTATAAAACCAAAACAAGCCCCCCGTAGCTTGGACGGGTAGAACGCAGGGCATGTAACGCGGCTAGTTTCGGCCAAAGCTGGTTGGGACCTGCTTCCTTTAGAACCAAGGAACGTCCTCCACACTTACCCAATGCATCCAAGACATGCATGGTGCTGTTTGAGGTGACCGCGTTTCCAATTACAGTTCTCCCTTGCCTGAAAAGTTTAATATATTTAGTTTTGCCTTTCAGTCATTCTCTGTATCATTAACAGGCTGCGCGGTCGGGCAAGTGGAGATGCACTGCTGTACTGGGGAACAGAAGACATGCGTATAAGTCCTCAATCTGTGTCTTACCAGCTGTGTGACTGTGGTAGATCCTGTTACTGCTCTGAATGTTGCTCTTGTTATCTGTAAGATGGGGATACGAACTGCTAGGCTGCTAGCCCCACAGGGGGCTGGGGGAATCAGAGATCATGGTAGCACTCTGTGACTGGTAGAACTCATGGAACTAACAGGACCCATTCTGATGGGACACGTCATCATGTGCGAACCGATTGTTCCCTGTCACATCTCGATGTTTTTCTAACTCGTGGGGAGCCACCACCTCATCTACTTTTGCTGGTTTATTTGTTCTTGACTGGCTGAAAAAAACATAGCTCACCAAGATGCAGATTTTGCTATCTGGGTAACCTAGTGCTAGCGATATAACCTTTCTCAGGTCACCGCCAGGAAAATGGGAATCGTAATAGTTAATCTGTAGGGTTGTAAAGATGACAAGCAGCAGGCACCTGACACATAATAATTACTTACTATGATGATGTTCTCGCTCCCCACCTCTGTTCCTCAGTATTTCTTTTTTTTTTTTTTTTATCCTCACCCAAGGATATTTTTCCATTTTTTGTACAGATAGAGTGGGAGGGAGAGAGAGGAAGGGAGAGAGAGAGAGAAACATCGACATGAAGGGACACATCGAGTGGCTGCCACCCGCATGACCAACCAGGGCCGGGGACAAACTGCAACCGAAGTACGTGCCCTTAGCGGGAACTGAACCCGGGTCTCTCCAGACCGCAGGCCGACGCTCTAACCGCTGAGCCAAACTGGCCAGGGCAAGAAATTCTTTTTTTTTTTAATCCTCACCGGAGGATATGTTTTTTGTTTGTTTGTTTGTTTTTGTTTTTTCGTACATGCCCCTAGCGGGAACTGAACCCGGGACTCTCTGGTCCGCAGGCCAACGCTCCAACCACTGAGCCAAACTGGCCTGTTCCTCAGTATTTCACCAGAGTCTCAAAAAATGGCCTAGGTGCATCCTTTAAAAGCCCTGCCTTAAGGAACCTGGGAACTTCCCATTGGCACTGTACGGACACGTCCATTCGAGTTGTGTTACTAGGTAGACTCTTTGTTAGATATAGAGCTATTTTGGTTACCTATTCCTGCTTGAGGGAGCTTCAACAGTTTGGGTCTTTTGAGGACTTCAGAGGTGAAAGTGCTCTTAGAAACCATTTAGCCAAGTGTTTCTCAAGTTTTGGGCACATCGGAACCACCACAGCCTGCCCCTAGACATGAATTCTAAGGTAACAAATATTAAAATGGAAAGACTGTATAGGTATTAATGTATTTATTTCCCCCAAATTCCTGTGAAATATGAAAATATTACGTAACTAGTACCCTGCATTTGTAAAAGGACAACAATCTTGTTAAAACTATTTGTTGCAAACTGTAATTAATGAAGCACATCTGTGACATTCAGTGCTCTCTGCATGAGCTGTGACTATCTAGGCACATTTTTATGCTTTTAAGTGCAGATGGGAAAGAGAAAAGGGTATAACCGAACAGAAGTGCAGCATGAACTATCTGATCGATTGCATATGCTATGCAGTTGAGAATTTTTTATTTATTATCTAGCGTAAATACACTCATTTTCCTAGAATACTTTATTTACAATCTATATTCAGCTTCATATTCTTCCAGGGATCCTAAGCATTGCCTCCAGAAAGATTCTCACAAAATATCTGCTTCCTCTTCGATCCTCAGGTAAAGCTTGAACTCCCTAACTTGGGATTCAAAACCTTTTACATTTCACTCCTTCCTGAGCCCTACATTCAGTTCTCATGACCAGCCTACTACTGCTGCTATTGCCCAATGCCCGTCCAGCCAAATTCATATTCTGACGGCCCCCCAATAGGTTGACTCATGAGCCTTGCCTGGAATGCCTCTCCACAACCTCTCTCTCCTCTCCGGTTGTCAAAATCATGCTGCTCTTCCCAGGTAAGATACTTGCTCCAAGAATTTCTCCCCTATGCCTGTTCTTTCTTCCTTCCTTCCTTCCTTTCTCTTCCTTCCTTCCTTTCCCTCCCTCCCTTCCTTCCTTCTTTTCTTTCTTTTCCTTTTTCTTTCTTCATTTATTGTGATTTTTATTAATTTATTTTTGTTACAGATGTTTCTCCTTTTCCCCCCCTAGACACGCTCCTCCAGATCCCGCCCCCCACCCAGCAGTGTTGTCTATGTCCATTGGTTACTCAGACATGCATATAAGTTCTTTGTGCCCCCCCCTTCCCTTGCGCCCCTCCTCTGAGGTTTGTCAGTCTGAACCATACCTGTTCTTTAAAAACACACTTATAAAACTCCTAAACTTCCATAGCACTTAAACAGTGTCTGTAAAAATAGCATGGAGCTTCAGTTAACTGTGATATGTGTTATCTTCTCAAATCAAGTCTATTGAAGTAGCATCCACATTCAGTAAAATTGACCTTTTTGTAAGGATGTAGAGTTGTATGCGTTTTGGTTTAAAAACAGTTTCTTTGAAGCATAATTGACACACAATAAACTAGGTATATTTAACGTGTAAATTGGGATAAGACTAACTTATGTATATGTTGACACAGCCATTACCATAATTAAGATAATGAACATATCCATCACCCTGAAGTTTCCTCATGCTCCTTTGTGATCCTTCCCTCCAACCTCTCCCTGTATCCCCCCATTCCTGTTCCCAGGCAACCACGGACTGCTTCCGTCAATCCAGATTAGTTTGCATTTTCTAGAATTTTATATAAATGGAATAATGCAGCATGTACTTCTTTTATTCAGCACAATTATTTTGCTATTATTCCCTCACGTTGTGCATATGTTAACAGTTCATTCCTTTTTGTTGTGTTCTGTGTGTGGATATCCTGTGGTTAATTTATCCATTCATCTGTTGACGGACATTTGGATTGTTTCCTGTTTGAAGCTACTTCAAATAAAGTTGCTATACATATTCAGGTCCAAGTCTTTTCTTGAATGTGTGCTTTCATTTCTCTTGGGTAAATACCCAGTAATGGGAATGGCTGGATCGTACGGGAGGTGTAAAGTTTAAGTTTTGAAGGAACTGCCAAAGTTCTTTCCAACGTGGTTGTACCAATTTACACTCCCACCACCAGTGTGTGACACCGAGTTCTGCTTGCTCCACAGGCTAACCAGCACTCGATATGGTCTATCTTTTTAAATTTAGCCATTCTAATTTGATTTTCATTTTCATTTCCTTAATGACCAATTTTGTCAAGAATCTTTTTGTGTACTTACTTGCTATCTATGTAGCTTCTTTAGTGAAGTGACTATTCAAATTATTTGCCCATTTTTATTGTGTTTTTTTTCCTTATTGAGCTTTAAGAGTTCTTTATATGTTCTGTCTTTATCAGACATAAGATTTGCAAATATTTTCTCCCAGCCTGTGACTTGTCTTTCCATTCTCCTAACAATGTCTTTCAAATTGTAAAAGTTTTTAATTTTCATCAAGTCCAATTTATCAAGTTTTCCTACTTGGAGAGTACACCTTCGATGCTACAGCTAAAAAACAAAAACAAATAACACATTGTGTAACCCAAACCCACAAAGAATTTCTCCTATGTTTTCTTCTAAAAGTTTTATATTTACAGATTATCCATTTAGGTCTATCATTCATTTAAGTTAACTTTTATATACAGTGCAAGGTATGAATCAGATTTGGAGAGGCTATCGATGAATACTTTTACTTTGAATCTGAGATCACACTGATATATCCAAGTGAAGATTCCACTTGAAAGTCGAGATAAAGACCTGGAGCCAGAAAAGATGGGGCCAAACCCCAGACTGGAAACCGCGGCCTGTGTGTGGTAGTTGCATGTTCTTTGAGAGAATGAGCATACTGAGGAGTAAGAAAAGGAGTGAGAACTTGGAAGGGTGAAAAACAGAACCCGGACTAACAACAAGATTTAAAGGATACACAAAACAAAAGGAATTAAACTACTGGGCAAGTTGGAGTCTTTCGTGAGGGGTGCTCTGAGAAGTATGAAGAGAACCCAGAAAAGTGATGTCACTAAAGTCAAAAGAGAAATAACTTCAAGAGAGTGATCTGTGCAAATGCTGAGAAAGCTCAAGTAAGACAAAAACTAAAAGTGAACCTCTGAGACATCCCATGTTCATGAACAGACTTAAAATTGAGATGGTAATATTCCCCAAATAGATCTACACATTCAATATAATCTGCTAATGAGTATGAAGTTTCTTTGGGGGATGGTGAAAATGTCTTAAGATTAATTATAGTGATATCTGCTCAACTGTGAATGTATTAAGAGGCATTGCAGTGTACTAGAGGGAATTGTATGGCACATGAATAATGTCTTTTAAAAATCGATGTTTTTGCTAATTGGGAGTTATTAGTGACCTCAATGACAGTGGTTTCCAATGAGTGGTGGGCGCTGAAGCCAGACTCAAGAGGGCAGAGGAATGAATGGGAGATGAGGAAGTAAGCAACAAGTGCCACCTTACCTTTCAAGACGTGACAAAGGACATCGAGTAGTGCTCGAAAGGGGGAGATTTAGAAGGACTATTATTGAGAGAGAGAGAGTGTGTGTGTGAGGGAGAGAATGAGAGAGAGAGTGTGTGAAAGAGAGAGAGAGAGAGAGAGAGAGAGAGAGAGAATGAATCTAGTAGAGAGATAGAAACTGAAGCTATTGACCAGAGCAGGTGTGAGGCGGGGGCAGTGACAATGAGACATTTTGGAGCTCATTCAAACCTAAGTTTCAAACACTGGGTGAGGGTCTATCTTTTCTCTGATTTAAACAGAAAAAAAATATTTCTTCCTAAATCTGTCCATGTCTGGTCTTTTCTTTCTTAAGCTAATGTGGTTGCTTTCTCCAAGAGTTACCATTTACATTTTACCAACCAATTAGTCAGGATTCGGGTAAAGGAAAGGATCACATTGCAAAAAATATTATAGTCCCCAGTGCTTATAATTTAATCCTTATTTGATCTTTATTCTTTAATCTCAAGAATTTGGCTTTAATATCAAGGAAGTAGAATGACAGCTTCTCTAAAAAATGTGTTTTTAGTCAGCCAAAAATAGGACTAATGCCATCTACATGGAAGAATATAAAATTGCAGTTATTCTCAAATAACTAAATAAATCCCCCCTCCTCCTAATATCTGAGCCTGGATAACAATTTTGGAACTCTGGAACATATCTCTGGATCATTCCAACTTAACGATTTCCTAGAATTTAAAACTATCCAGTTATGGCCTTTTACCTAAACTCAATTTTTGGGTTCATTATGTTCCAAGGTTGAGTCCTACTGCAGTATTTCTACAATCTTTGGGGTTTTGTTTTTTTCTGAATGCTTAAACTCAGTTCCAGTTGAAACCTCTTGACAAGAAATCCTTCATGTTAATACAGATTGGGTGGTGGAAACTACATGAAAAGGACAGTAACGGCCCTGGCCAGTTTTGCTCAGTGGTTAGAACATCGGCCTGTGGTCTAGAGACCTGGGTTCGGTTCCCGCTAAAGGCACGTACCTCGGTTGCAGTTTGTCCCCGGCCCTGGTTGGTCGTGCGGGTGGTAGCCACTCGATGTGTCCCTTTCACGTCGATGTTTCTCTCTCTCTCTCCCTCCCACTCTATCTGAACAAAAAATGGAAAAATGTCCTTGGGTGAGGATAAAAAAAAAGAAAAAAGGACAGTAACATGTTATCTTTATTAATTTTCCTATCTCTAAGCCATATATTCATTATATCCTGATGGGTGCTCTGATCCTGGGATCAGAAATGTAACAGAACAATTAGTCCCATAGGGGACTGGTTCAGATGCAACACATTTGGGAAGGAAGAACTTCTAACCTCAGCAATTATTCAGTGTAGGCAGCCTTCTTGCCATATTTTATTTTCATCAGTTGAAAGCTCAATGATGTTAATTTTGGTGGAACAATTTGTACACGGATTGAATAACTTTTCAGCCATGGTAGAAGGCAATTGTTAACCTTCCTTCTATAGAAATGTTGGCACAGAAGCCAGAAATTACGCAATCCAGAAATAATTTTGTTACAAAGATGTATATAGCTCCTGATGTAGTGTTATGTCATCAATCTGCCCTTAGCCATCCTGACTCATCCTTTGCATTGGTGTTCACATTGAATTCACTTAAAGTCAAGACAAAAATATCTCTAAATCACCTTAGGAATACTGACTCATTTATTTTTTGTTGTGTGAATATTCCTTTATTATTCAATTTCACTAATGCATATAACATCCATTTTATTTATTTTATTTGGCAAACTGTTCTTGTTTTTTATTTTTTCCATCCCCGTGTTTCCCCTCTATGCCCTCTTCTACTCCCACCCACCCCCACAATCACCACACTGGGATCCGTGTCCATGAGTTCTCTCGCTTTCTTTCTTTCTTGCCCAGTCCTTCCACTCCCACCCCACCAGGGCTGTCTGCCTGCTGTCCAGCTATGAGTCTGTCTCTATGTTGCTTGGTAGTTCAGTTTGTTCATCAAAACGAGAGTAGCTTTATTTACAGGAGAAACACTGAGAGACGATTTAACATAGTGGTTAAGGGCACAAGCTCAGGGGCCACACTTCCTGTATTTAAATCTCAGCTCTGCCACTTAGTAGCAGTATAACCTCGGGCAAGTGGCTTGCCTTCTCTGTGCCTCAGCTTTGTCAGAAGTAAAATGGGAATAGCAGCACCTCGGAGACTGCAGTGGACATTAGATGAATGAATCCACATCAAGTGCTTAGCACAGAGCTGGGTCTACACAACATCCTCAGTAAGTGTTAGCTGCTATTATTAGCTCTTATTTTAAATTAACCGAGAAGATGATTCACATTATAAAACTTCAATATAAATATTAAATACAGTATTAGGAATCTTGATGGGGCTTGAGGAAATTCTCGCGAGCTAAACAAGCACTCCACATTCCGGAGAACCAGGAAAGGTTACAGCCTAAAGCTCAGGACCCAGACTGTGGGCTCCAGTCGTGACTATACCACCAGCCACAGTGCAATGCTGGGCCCTGCTCCTCCATCTGCGCCACGAAGAGATTCCCTGCATGTTTTCAGAAGTTACTTCCAGCCCCTCACAATCTATCATGCCTTGAATTCACATTGTTTGTCCTGTCAGCTAAGTAGTACTATTTATACAAAAGTGAACAGAAACGAATAAGGACCTGTAAAATAGTTTCATGAAGTTAAGCAAGGAAAAATAACATGAACTGATCCTACAGTCCCAAATGCACGTCTGACTGGCCCTGTCCCTTTGACACACCTCCTTGTACGGGCACTTGAAGGAGAGCTCATTTAATACGGGAGACCCTTTCAGGGCCTGTCCAGGACTGGGATCGAGACCGACCTCCTGGGGCTGGCTGAGCACAGGTGGGACTCCTGGCTGGGACCCCATTTCTCATCCTGATGTTCTTACAATGACAATGCGATCGCCCATGAACAGCCTCTCGGGGGAAAAACCACTTGGTGGCACATCATTCCAAATAAAATTAAAGTGATAACTTGATTTCTAAGATTACTGGACTTCTCAAAGACATTTTTATCTCAGATACCTGAAATAAAAACTCATAAAAATAACAGAATGATGGTGTTTTACACACTGATTTATTTTATTTTATTTATTTATTTTTTAATCCTCATCCGAGGACACTTTTCCATTTTTTGTACAGACAGAGTGGGAGGGAGAGAGAGGAAGAGAGAGAGAGGGAAACATCGATGTGAAAGGGACACATCGAGTGGCCGCCACCCGCACGACCAACCAGGGCCGGGGACAAACTGCAACCGAGGTACATGCCCTTAGCGGGAACCGAACCCGGTCTCTCCGGACCGCAGGCGGACGCTCTAACCGCTGAGCCAAACTGATTTATTTTAAAGAATAATGTATAAGAAAATGTAGTCTCTCACAAAGCATATGATAAATAGTTTAAATACCATTTTTAAGCTTTAAATAAAGTCTCTAATTAGGATAAATATACATATGTTTAGCCATAAAAGTGCAATTTTAAAGGCAAATTTCAGACCTCTGAAGCTACATGATAGCTAATGGCAAGCTTAAAAACATTAAAAATATGCACTTATAAAAATTTGAGAAAATTCATGAAAATGTTTTATAAAATTATAAATAATCTACTATATGTGGGAAAAGCCTTCAGGATCTACTTACAAATGCTGAAAACCTGTCTTTTATAATATAAAGTTATTAAGAAGGTTTTAACTTACATTCTTGTTTAAACTCCCTTATGTCATCTTCACGATGATCAAGCACAGGCTAGTATTATACGTTAATAAAAACATACTGGGTTGAAGGAACAATCAAAGCATAGCAAAGTGCTGCTTTAACTGGGTAATTAAATGCTGGGTATCCACATGATCCGGAAATGCTGCTTCGGACTTCCGAGCGGCCACGTAGCTTCTCTGCAGATCTCCAATCTGTAAGAAATGCCAGAGACACCAGAATGAGACCACAGACTGCCCCCAACCCCCAGTGAGTAAAGAAGTCACAACGAGGCATGCTATCTGCCTACTGTCCAAACTCAAAGACTTTTTAAAGGTAAAACGCTTGGTTATGCTACTTGGGTTTTAGGATTCTTGTACCTAGATACCAATTCAGTCTTAAAAAATATATGATAAAAATAAAATAACCAATTATATAAATAATTTCTGCTCCATGACGGCTGTCTAGTTATAAATTTATAATCTGTGTTTTCTTTTCTATCACCAATAGTATTATAAAAATAAAATAACATTTACATGCTAACACGGCCAACTTGATGTAGTTTGAGAAAGCCTTAGGGCAACTATTTGTAATGTACCACAAAGACGTCTTTTGATTAGGGCCTTATGTTTCAGACAGAAAATTCAAGCAGAAACTATTGTATTTAAGATAAAATAACATACTCTGGGAGGTTTGAAGTAGCGGTAGTACATTAATGTTGAAAAGATACCTTGTTTTAAAAGTTTATAAAGGGTGTCTCTGATTTCAATAAACGATATATTAAAGACCAGTGCCAAATACAAACACACAGTATCAGAATCCATCTGAATGTATCTTGAGTCATGTACACATTTCTAAAAAGTGAGGTTTTTAGTGTGCGCGCACACCCAAAAATCGAGATAATTCCATTCTGGTGGGTTTTTTAAAACAACATGTATATGTATTAAAAACATAAGTTTCTTGTTTTAAATCATAGCACTTCAACACACTGTTTTCTCTAATGGCAGTAGAACCTTTGCTTAAAGAAATCTCTCACTTGAGTTACATATTATTAAGTGTGATGACGTTCCTGAGGGAGGAATCCAGCCTCCTGTGAGGTTTAACTGCGAGGCAGCACAGTGCAGGGGAAACACCTGTGCAGCAGGAGGAGCTGGTGTGCATCTGCACCTGTGACTCGAGCCTCTTAAGCTTCTCATGCCTTGGGTTCCATTAGAATATCAGCTGCATGATGTAGAGGTTTTGGTCTGTTTTACTTATCGGTAACGTCTTCTGTGCCTAAAACAGTGCCTGGTACATAGCAGAGGCTCAAGTTTTAAAAACAACATCATTTAGCCCTGGCCAGTTTGGCTCAGTGGTTGGAGCATTGGCCTGCGGACCAGAGAGTCCTGGGTTCAGTTTCTGCTAGGGGTACGTACCAAAAATAAATAAATAAAAAAAAACAACATCATTCATAGAAAGGAAGGTAAGGGATACCGACACTGCACAGTTGTTAGGAAAATCAGAAAAGGTGTACAGAGCACCTGGAACAGTGGCTAGCACTTAAAAAGCACTCAAAAATGACAACTTATAAATGATAGCTTATCTTAGGTTCAAACCAGAAATGAGAGTGTGGATGGTTTTACGTGCACGCTATGGACAATGACATATTTTTATAATGTCTTTGGTCCATAAAGAAAGTTTCCACATCAGCAAACGTTTTTAGCCAGTTCCTTATCCTCAAAACTCACCTTCCATGTTAAAGGGATTGTCAGGCAAAGTTAGTTATTAGATGTCTTCTGTTTGTTTTCTTATTATTACTACAAATGGCACAAGATTCCTTTTAGCTCTTGGATATTAACTGGCTTGTAACAGAATTAAAAGTTGCATTTTCCCCATATTGTTCATTGCGAAAACAGCTTCCACTACTATCCCTATTTTTTTTTTTTTAATCCTCACCCGAGGATATTTTTCTATTTATCTTCAGATAGAGTGGGAGGAGGGAGAGAGAGAGAAACATCGATGTGAGAGGGACACATCAACTGGTTGCCTCCCACATGACCCCGACAAACGCCTGGAATGAACTGCAACTGAGGTACATGCCTTTGACTGGAATCGAACCCGCAACTCATTGGTCCACAGGCTGATACTCTAACCACTGAGCATAACCCGCCAGGGCACTACTGTCCCTATTTTTTTTTTTCAATCCTCATCCGAGGACATTTTTGCATTTATCTTCAGATAGAGTGTGTGTGGGGGGGACATCGATGTGAGACACATCGACTGGTTGCCACCCACACAACCCCAACCGGGGCTGGGGACAAACTGCAACCGAGCTACATGCCCTTTTTGGGAACCAAACCCGGGACTCTCTGGTCCATGGGCCGAAGCTCTAACTGCTGAGCCAAACTGGCCAGGGCTACTGTCCATATTTTTACAGCAATCATGCCAGAGACTTGGTGGCAATATGATCTACAAATAATACACAGGATTTCCTTGCTGTAAAAACCAATTACTAAATCCTTCCCAAAGCAGCAGTCACTTAGTGAGTATATTTTTAATGACTAAATGTCATATTTATTTTAAAACATAAAATAATTCTTCTGCAATCCATAATGGCGTTAGGTTTAGTCAATATTCAGTGATTATGTTCTGTAAAGTTTATTAAACTGTCCCTTAAGGAAAGACATATGTGTATATAATAATTGTGTTTAAAAATGTCCTTCCTTTCAGGAAGTTATGGTTAGAATGTCCTTATTTATCTGTACTTTTTTTTAAAACCAAGGGGGAAAAAAAAGAAACATATCAGATGGTAAATTGATGTAGAAAGAGAATACCTTATCAGAAATTGTTGCAAAATTAAAATGCGGCTCGTACATATGGGGTGCTAAGGATGACGCAGTTTGTAACAGCGCTCTTGCCTGTGGGAAGAAAGGTAAAGATATATGAGCATACATCAGCACTATATTTGTGATTTTTTTAAAAAAAGAATCCTTCACCCAGAATAGGGCCTTAATAAACATGATGTGATAAATATAGATGGCATTCCTCATGAAATACAACTTACTGATACACAACTAACTGCTTCTATCTTGCCAAAACTAGATGAATAATAAAATGTTTCAAAATATGGAGAAAATAAGAGAATTGAAAACTCAGGGTAGATTTTGTTATTTGAGAACCAATGTTCTTTTAAAATTTATATTTCAACATGACAACTTAAAATATAAACCTCTCGATGCTGAAAAAAAAATCTTTTTAATCTAGTTTTTGTTACTGATGACTGATGCAGTGGGCATCTAATGATCTGTTCTCTAACACAACAACAAAAACAACCAAAGCCACAGTAAATTTCAAAGCCCAGGTTCTGTGCTGGGTGACAATGAGCAGCAGCATCTATTGTACTGCTGACCTGAAAATGACAACCAAACGCAACTGAAAATGACAGGCTTTCTGTTCTCCCCCCCCCCCCCCACACACACACACACACATACACACAAAAATCCACATCAATTTTTCGTCCCCTGTAGGCTCAGAGGATCATACGTTGCAGGCGCCATGAGTGACATGAGATGCTCGTACACTCGTCATTAAGACCACAGTCAGCGTTCTAAGCTGCTGAGCAACCCTCCAGCTTGTAGCTAAACCTGAAATCTCTATCAGTGACCCTGAGGACAAATTCATACATCTTGCTTTTTTTAATGAAAAATAAAATGACAGTTCATATAGAATGGTGCATGTATGCTTTTGTTTTATGATTATTTTCTTTTTTTAAGTGAGGTATAATAATAAAATGGGGTTAGTATCATGAAACCTTTCACCAAAACATTTCAAATCAGTTGTATACTGAAGAAACTACGATAAGGAAGGGGGAAGAAAATCACCAGGGTGGGAACAGAGAAAAGCAGAGAAGGGGCTTGCTTCATATGGACATAAGTAAAGTTCCAAGGCAGAACAAGTTCCCATTTTAGAGTAGTTAGGGTTTGTTCCTAAAATACAAATCTGCCCCAGCTGGGTGGCTCAGTTGGTTGGAACCTCATCCCATACACCAAAAAAGTTGCGGGTTCAATTCCTGGTTGGGGCACTTGCCTAGACTGCAGGTTTGATCCCTGGTCGGGGTGCATAAGAAAGGCAACTGATCGATGTTTATCTCTCCCATTGATGTCTCTCTCTCTCTCTTGTTCTACCCCAGCCATTCTGGTTCTGTCTTCTGCACTGTTCTAAGCTCACCTGTGTAACTATAAATTATTCAACTCATCTTCATTGAACACTTTTATTAATTTCCTATGAATGCTATAATAAATTACATCAAAAGGCCACGGGTTCAATTCTGGGTCAGGGCACATACCTAGGTTGCGGGTTCAACCCCTATTGGGGGTGCCTATGGGAGGCAACAGACAGATGTTTCTCTCTCACATGTTTTTTTTCTCTCTCTCTCTCCCCCCTAAACCCCTCCTCTCTCTATGTAAAATCAATAAAAACATATCCTCGGGTGAGGTTTTAAAAAAATACAAATCCATCTCATTTACTTTGGGGGAATTTATGAAAGAAAAGCAATATTCAATAATGTTTCTCTCCTTGTTTGTTAAATTCACCATCGTGCTTAGACCAGGAGGCATGCTGCTCACTGTGTCTGTGACCTTGGGGAGTTACTAACCCGCCTCGAGTCTCTGTTTCTTCATCTCTAAAGTTTGGAATGTAGTAATATCTACCCTTGATTACCACTAATATTGCATATTTAGCATTTTAAGATTCTGTTATAATAATAACATAATTCACTGCGCATCTACCATGTGCTCAATACTACTCTTCTCCTATGCCAAGTGCTTTACATGTATGATCCGCTAATCCTCACACAAACACCTTCAGAATACTATTATTACCCTGTGTTATGTATCAACCTTTCATTTCACAAATATAGACCGAGCACCTGCCACTGCCCGGGCAGTTTTTGATGCTGAAAATACAGCAGTTAGCAGACAGAGAAAGTCCCTGCCTCCACGCAGCTGGCATTCCACATGTAAACACGACAATGTCTGTAAAATGACAAGCACTGTGAAGGAAATAACAGAGCACACGACTGCCTGAGGGCTCCCGTACACTGACGTTTGAGGTGAGCTTTCTAAGGAGGGGGAACTGAGCTGAGACCTCAGTGACAAAAAGTAGTCACTGCAGGATCTGAAAGAACATTCCAAAGGCCCTAAAGCAAGGACAGTCACTGCATGTTTGTAGAGAAGCCAGGCAGCTAATGTGTCCAGAAGTCAGCGCAACAGATGCACAGTAGTCCTCCCTCAGCCGAGGGATATGCTCCAAGACCACCAGCGGATGCCTGAAGCTGAGGGTAACACCAAACCCCACCTATTCTATGTTTTTCTTATACAATCACACCTATGATAAAGTTTAATTTATAAATTAGGCACAATAAGAAATTAACAATAGTGAAATAGAACAATTATGACAATATCCTGTACTAAAATTATGTAAATGTGGTCTCTGTCTGATAACCGAGCCGGCTGTGAGTGACTGACATGCGGCGTGGCACAGGGGGCCAAGGGATGAGTCACGCCCCGGGCAGGATGGACTGGGACTGCACAAGGCTCCATCATGCTCCTCAGGGTGGCGCACCATTGAAAACTCAGGAACTGTTTATTCCTGGATTTTTCCATTTAATACTTTAGGGCCATGGTTGAGCATGGGTCGCTGAAACCAAGGAAAGCAAAACCGTGGAAAAGGGGAAACCACGGTAGTCGCAGAAGATGTAGCCTGAGAGGGAGCCAGAGGCTACATTCCACGGGGCCTCGTAGGCCCAGGTTTGAAGTCCAGATTTTACTCCAGGGGAAAAGAGAAAGGCTTTGGAGGACGCTAAGCAAAGGAGTAATAAAATAATCTGTTTTTATAAAAAACCCCTGCGGCTGATCTGAGGAGGATGTCTTGTCGGGCACGCTTACTAGCTGATATAACTGGAAACAAAAAGACCAGCTAGGACACTCTCGTAGTCGTCCAGGTAAGAGGGGAGAGCAGTTTGGAGAGGGGGTGAGGAGCACAGGAAAGTGGCCAGGTTCAGGACGTGGCAGGAGGTAGACCTGTCAAGGGCTTGCCGACCACGCTGGGGACATGGGGTGGCAGGAGAGGCAGTTGGAAAAAAGAGGTTTCCAGGGTGGCTCCTAGGATTTTGGCTTCAGCAGCTAGATGGTGGATGGAGGACAGCTAGATGGTGGATGGGGGACAGCTAGATGGTGGATGGGGGACAGCTAGATGGTGGATGGGGGACGAAGACAGGGAAGCCCGGGAAGGTGCAGACTTGTCCTAATAAAACCAAGTGCTGTGTTTTGGACACAGGTTAAGTACCTCGGGCAAGGGCACATCACTGATACATGACAGGGCTGGGACTCAAACCCTGGCTGGTCAGGCCTGAGGGCTCACTGCTGAATCACAGCAAGTAAAGGTGCTACACAGAACAGCATTTCTTTGAAGAAGGCAGACTGCCCAGGGCCACGCCCCGTTCACTGACCTGCTCCACGTGGCCCTTGCGCATCTCCAGCACGGCCAGGTTGTTGTAGGCCTCGGCGTGGCTGTTGTTGTTGACCAGGGCCAGCCGGAAGCACTGATGGGCCAGACTCGTATCTCCTATTCCCTACAAGAGAAAAACACGGGTCCGCCCATGCCCACCCGCACGCTTCCTCCCTCCGGCTCCTCCCACCGGTCTTCACATAAATCTGCTCTGCCAGAGCAGAAAATGAGCAAGTACCGCTCCCAGGAGCCAGGTGTGAACTGTATGTAAGAGGATCTGACGTGGGAATATAAAATGAGGTATGGGGACTCCTAGAAATCTCTAAATTGCTCCCTAACACTGTCACCAAACCTGGATTTACAACACCTGAAATGTCTTCAAACTCACTTGTGCTACCTTATCTAGGACAGAAGTTGTATTAGGGGAACAACATACCACGGCCACGTGTCCCAGGTTGTACCAGACATCAGCTGCCTCTTCTTCATTTTCAGCCAGAGAAAGGGCACGCTCAAAGGAGGTCAGAGTCATATCGTACTGCTGGGCATAGAAGCAGCAGAGCCCCAGATTGTTCAAAAGCTGGCAGTTATAAACCCCCATCTGCAGGAGTCGCCTTTTTGAAAAGAGTGCACATATTTTGGTGTCAGACCAGCTTATAAATATTAAGATACATATTTTTTACAAATTTAGAAATGAATGTATTTGATCATCTTAACACCCCTAAATTTAAGTAGAAAGTATTGCAGTCAATGAAAAAAATGTGAAAGCAAATACAAAAGCATGTCTTTTTTAATAGTACTAGTTATGGGAAATGTATCCAGAGGCAAGGTCAGAAACAACTTACGTAAGTTCTTTTTCTCCCCCAAAAGCTTTGTCAGAGAACCAAAATAAGACCGAAATGGTTACGTAAAGTACAACCCACACATTTTTGCTTCATAAAGCTTTCGTGCCCATAGGTAAACTCCTAAGACCTTCTAATCTAATTTGAGGACTGTGTTGAGCATTTACCTCCAGGTTTTTAGCCGAGTTGAGTCCTGGTTTTGGTTATAAGTACTCTGTGGTTTAGCTGCATCTACTGACCACCAACGGGCTCCCACCGAGGAAGACCAGACCGTCGGTGGATCCCTTTGTTACCCACTTAGCTTTCACGCTACAGCTCAAGAAGCCCATTTGCTTCTACGCATCATTAACCCCAAAGGTCAAAGGACAAGAGAGTTCAGATAAGCACATGAAATCCACCCCGGCTGCAGCTGCGTATAACAGGACAGCATTTATATTATCATTTATACGTATTTGGGGAGAACTCTTGTCAGCTGCCAGTTATTTCCTTGTATCTTACCTAAAGGCTGAAGAGGAAATCAAAATTTAAAAATTAATCCAGAAACCAGCTCTAAATAAAATAAGTATGTACTCAGAAGAGAACCAGAGCCCAGCTGGTGTGGCTCAGTGGTTGAGCGTCGACCATGCACCAAGAGGTCGCCAGGAGGTCAGGGCACGTGCCCAGGCTGTGGGCCCGATCCCCAGCGCGGGGCATGCAGGAGGCGGCCGATCAAGGTTCTCTCTCATTGATGTTTCTATCTCTCTCTCCCTCTCCCTTCCTCTCTCTCTAAAATCAATAAGAAAAAAAAAAAAAGGTTTTAAACAAGAGAACCAGATAACAGAATTTATTTAGACTGAAAAATTATCTGGACAAAAGTTGACAATACTTCACAAAACACGGGACCCTGTTTCAGGTCCTCGTCAGGGCTCAGAAGCTGGGGCCTGCTGCCCTTTGCAAATCTCATCCCCATTTCAGCTTCAAGGTCTTTATATTATACACGGTGGAATTAATGCAGACAGAGATGGTGAGAGGTGTCTCCAGTAACTATCAAACTGTTACCGGCCAATGACAAAATGGCTAATTAATACAATGCCATAGTGTTAAACACTCAGGCAATTACCCAGGTATGTTTCTACAAGATGCCAAATATCTGTGCATTTCCAAATTATCAGATGTCATTTTCTTTTTTTTATCCTCACCCAAGGACATTTTTGCATTCATCTCAGATAGAGCAGGAGGGAGAGAGGGAGAGAGAGAGAAACATTGATGTGAGAGAGACACATTGAGTTGTCCCACCCACATGACCCCAACCAGGGCCCGGACAAACTGCAACCGAGGTACGTGCCCTTAGCAGGAACCAAACCCGGATCTCTCTGGTCCATGGGCTGGTGCTCTAACCACTTAGCAAACCAGCCATGGCTAGATGTCACTTTTAATGCTTATAAAACATCTGGGTATTTCCATTTCTAGTCTCATGTAGACATAGCCTAGACATTATTCCTCTCCATTTTCATTCCCTCTTTATTACTAGTTCACCAGTATTCCACTGGAAAGTAGTTTTACAAATCGAAGGTACAGCACACCTGTAAAACCGGAGGGCAATTTCTGGTTGATCAGAATAAAAGTGGTTGCTTCCAATGCATGCAATGGCCTCCACGTGAGTACTGTCCTGTTTCAAAACTTCTTTGTAGTATTCAGAGGCCGATGAGATATTGTTCATTTCCTATTCTCCATCAAGACAGAAGAGCGAAACTTTATTGATAGTGCCAAGAAATTATTTTCTTTCTGACTGGTTTACATTCTTTCATTCAATAAATATTTATTAAGAGCCTACCATGTGCCAGACTCTGTTCTAGGCCCGGGAACACATATAACAAAGAAGATAAAGTTACTATCCTCAAGGAGGTTACATCTGGTAGAGAAGACAAATGAATAAACACATGGTATGATGTCAGGTGAGGACAGGGATGCAGAGAGAAACAGAGCCGGGTAAGGAGACAGGGCGGGTGCTGCTTCAGAAGGGGTCATGGAGGAGGCGCCCTGTGAACAGGCCTGAAGGAAGTGAGGGATTGAGACCTGAGCACATCTGGGGAAGCAACATGTGGGCAGAGGAAATAGCAAATGTAAGAGGCTGAGGTGAGAACACACTTGCCCAGTGTGAGTGGCATAAAAGGAGCTCCAAGGGGCAGCCAGGAGCTCCGACAGCCATGGCAGAAACCCCGGGGGTTTTCTAGAATGAGGAAAAGCCATCTGAGTTAAGAGTGAAAGAGGAACATGATTATATTTACATTTTTAAAGAGTAACTTGGTGGTTATACACAGGATACACCAAAGTGGGGAAGAATGGTAGCAAGGGTACCAGGAGTCTCTCTGATCACAAATAATGCATTTAATGTTATTAATATTCTTACAGCTCTCAAATCCACCTTCGAGGCCAGCTCAGGCTCCACATCCCTCGTGGGGACTTCCCGACGCCCTCACGCCACATGGCTCTCTTCTGCCTCTCGCTACATGGCACTTGCTATGTGAGCCACTCGCCTGTCCTCATCAAGTGATCATGCATATTTTTAAGACTTCGGGGGTTTTATTTATTTATTTATTTATTTATTTATTTATTTATTTATTTATATTTAAGGACTTTATTCTTTTACAGTAGTGTTTGGTTCGAAGCAAACTGAGGGGACATTCCAGAAATCAAAAAATCACATCCACTAATCTCATGAATGTTAATTTTATAAAACGTTTTGATTGACCTGTGGACCCCAGAAATCCCTGGTCCACACTTGGAGAAAGGCTGGTATTAGGATGATATTTGGGGCCTTTTCTCCCGCTCCCACTCCCACTCATTCATCCCACGAGGCAAACAGAGCACGCAGGGCTTAGCCCCGGGTCTCTTCGGAAGCCGGCCTGCCTGTGGAGCCGGCTCTCCCAGGCAGAGAACACCCGCAGGTAGTATAGTCACAGCCCTGACAGCGCGGACCAGTCTGTCTCGCTCAGAGGCAGAACCCTGTTAAGTCCTCTGGGTCACGGATCGAACGCACATGCTCAGTTCCACTTTTATCAGTAATGAAGTGAATGGCTGTCCTTCATTTGTCTGCATCTTGTGTCTGCCTCTCAACCGGTTCTCAGCTTGGAATGAGAACTGGGGTGCTACTTATTAGTCCCACAAAACCCCAATAAAACATTCATAGGTTGACCCGAACTCATGTTTTATATTTGAAATTCTTATTCAAAATCCTGCTGGATTTAGCTCCTGAAGAGGCTTTTTCATTCATTGCTTATAGCTGAAAAACAACTAAAATCTTCTTCAAAACACAGAATCACCTAGTGAGCTTGTTAAACAAATACCTGCATCCCACCTGATTTAGTAGGGAGAGGATGGGCCACCCTTCTCAGACACCCCCAAAGTCATTTTTATAAATAGTAAAGTCTAGGACCACAGGCATAATATTTCCTATGGCGGTTTCTAATTTCAAACACCTTTTAACAAAGAACAATTCAAATACAGACCTGCATTTTGAACTAATAAACAAAATGCCTCAAGAAAAATGACCACAACTAAATAAACTGAACAAGGATAAATCATTTTTAAACAAGTTTCTGTAAAAAAAAACAAGCAATGAGCAACAGACAGCACAACACCTTCATTTTTCAAACAGGAAAGATTTAAAAGGTACAAGACCAACACGAATGCGATAAATAAAAAGAAAAGAACGTAAAGGAAAAGAGGAAAGTATGTATACACAAAACATTTCTTTCTTTTTTTTTTAATCCTCACCCAAGGAGATTTTTCCATTTTTTGTTCAGACAGAGTGGGAGGGAGAGACAGGGAAAGAGAGGGAGAAACATCGACGTGAAAGGGACACATCGAGTGGCTGCCACCCTCACGACCCAACCAGGGCCGGGGACAAACTGCAACCAAGGTACATGCCCTTAGCAGGAACCGAACCCCAGTCTCTCTGGACCTCAGGCCGACACTCAAACCGCTGTGCTAAACCGGCCAGGGCTACACGAAACATTTCCAAAGGCATGTACAGTGTAGGCGGTAATGCTAGGAACAAACTTGACTAATGAACTCTAAAGCCATTTCACATAGAGAGAGAAGGGATACACTGGAAATTTTGTAGGATAAACTGTGCCCTAAGGGAAATTAACTGCGCACTCAAGAGGAAATACTGCATCTGACTATTTTGAGTCTGGGCTCAATCGTGAGCACCGTATTTGTGCATAACATTGTCCCCACAACTAGAACGCTTTCCTCTCTACTTCTTTCTTCCCGACTGCAAAGTGGAATTCTACTTTTCTCACAAAGCCGTTCCCTGGACACTCATAAAAAGATATGCCCCTCCAACTCCTGGCCAAAACGAGGCAGGAAAGGGAAGGAAGTGGCGGGTTAAATGATCTGCTCCAGGGCCCGGCCTATCCCAGCCATAGTGGCAGTGACTGTAACAGAGGCTTGGAAGAACTTCTGAGCAGCGACCACACGTTAGAAATGCCATCGTTCTCCAGATCTCTCTGCCAGCACCTCCTGCCTAAGAGAAAGCTGGCACGAGGGCGGAAATGCGCAGAAGGCAGAGCACGAAGGTGCAGGAGCTCTCACTACAAAGGGATGGTCAACACTGTGCCTGGACGCCCCCGGTTTCACAGCCTGTTTCATCACCCGTCCTTTCCAAGTTTCCGGTCGAAATTCTGTCCGTCAATGTGGAGTCACACAAGTAAGGACACAGACATACTGATATAGTTGTTTATTTAATGATCAAATCTTCTATTTACATGCTTATCAAAATTATATTTCAAAAGAGAAAACAATCTTTCCAGACAATTTAAAAAATATTGTCTTTCTTTTTTAAAGCAATGTATGTTCATTACAGAAAAATCTGAAAAATAAAGCCCCAAATAAAAGTCATTCATGCCCGCCAGTGTGGCTCAGGGGTTGAGTGTCGACCCCCGCACTAGGAGGTCACCAGTTTGATTCCTGGTCAGGGCACATGCCTAGGTCATGGGCCAGATCCCCCATCGGGGGCATGCAGGAGGTGGCCAATCGATGTTCTCACTCATTGATGTTTCTCTCTCTCTCCCCTTCTCTCAATAAAGAAATCAATAAAGAAAAAAAAATGTTTAATAAATAAATAAAAATAAAAGTCATTTATATACTACTGCCCAGATATAGAAACTATCAATATTTTTTATTCTTTTTCTAACAAAGTAATTTTTAAAATATCATACCTAGCATTTTAAGGAATTTAAAAGACAACAGAGATGCTTCTATTAAATACTGTATTGGAAGTCCTAACCCATAAGATATTCTTTTTAATTTGGTAAAATAACTGAAGAAAATGAAACTGTTTATAGCTGATGATTATTTTATTACTTAGAAAATTTAAGAGAACTTTTGGATAAGAAATTAAAATTTAAAGAGTATTTAGCCAGGTTGCTAGTGTGAAACATACTTTTAAAAATTAATGCATTCCTACTAACCAGAAATAATCAAATAAAAAATACAACAGAAAAAAGGATCCCATTCATAGTTATACACAGGAATACATCTGTGCAGAAAAAGTTAACATAGCAGGTCTGAGACTGTTATTCCAAAAAGGTCGGCTTCCAAGGTTGGCCCTTGGGTGCCATCTGTGAACTTAGCTGGTTCCCTACATTGATATAAAACTGTGCCCAAGTGATAAGAGTGGCTCACTACACCTAAACTGTTTGTACAATGTCATTTATGCTGAACACCTGCTTTACTTCTTGGAGCCTGGGACTTTGGTATGTGATAGGCAGAGGGTGCCTATATGACCAGCCGCCAGTAATAACCTTGTATACCAAGACCCCAGCGTGCTTCCCTGATGGACGCTTCGCACATGTGCTCGTAACTTGTTGCTGAAAAAATCAGGTGTGCCCTGTGTGACTCCAGTGGGAGAGGACTGTTGGAAGTCTGTGCCTGGTTTCCTCTGAACTTTGCCTCATGTGCCTTTTCCCTTTGCTTTAGATCTTTCCAATAAACCACCGAACCTAGGTGGTTTTGGAGACTCCCAACAAAACATCTTTATGGAGATAATTACAAAATATTTGTTGCAGAACCAAAACATAAATGGAGACATGTTGAGGGTGGGAGGAAAGGCAGCCCACCCCCACCCCATCATTCATATAGTCCACTCAATTCCAATCACTATCCCTGCACAGTTATTTTTTTAACGGTTCCTGATAAGCCAATCCTAAAATCAATATGGAAGAGCAAAGGGCCAGCATAACCAATTGTGAACAAGAACAGGTGGTATAATTTTCTCAAACTAGTATGGGGAGTTATTGTTAAGCTAAAGTAATTAGGTAGCGGGGATAATATCTCAATGGGGCTTTTCATGGAATTTGACACCATGACGCTAAAATTTATAAAAATAAGTAAAGTCCAAAATAGCCAAAACATTTCTGGTAACAATGAACAAAGTGCCCTACCAAACAGTAAGTTTTGTTGTTTGTTGTTGTTGTTGGTTTTTTTAATATGTTACTTAGAGAGAGAGAAAGGAAGAGGGAGGGAAAGAAACATTGATGAGAGAGAAACATTGATTGGCTGCCTCTTGCATGCCTCCTATTGGGGATTGAGCCCACACAACCTGGGCACATGCACTGACAGGAATCAAACCAGTGACCTCTTATTATGTGGGTCAGTGCTCAACCACTGAGCCACACCAGCCTAGTACCAAACAGTAAGTCTTATAAAACTATAGTAATTAAGATGGTATGATATTGGTATGGTTTTGGGATAAGGTTAGACAGACAGACCAATAGAACAAAATAATAGGCCCCAAAACATATCTACCAAATATAGAAAAAAAATTATACTTGACATTATAGACCTTGGGAAAAGGATTAATAAATGTACTGGGACAATTAGCTATTTATAGAGGAAAAGTAATTTAAAGCCCCACCTCACACCATTCTCTATACACTTATGTATATGTGATATACTTCACAATAACAAGTCAGCTTGACTAAATGCATACGCTAAAATCTCTTACTCTGTTGGTAAACTACAGGCCCACCATCATAGCTTTATAAATTGTTCTCCTTCCTAGGGCCCCATAGGGATAAGGCTTACTTAAGAAGCATATAACCTTTTGAATACTAAGAACCTCACCTCATAGATCCTGGCAATTCCACAAAGAAGGGTTACTTCTCCCGGAAACTTATCTAAGCCTTGTTTGTAAAGGTTTAATGCAGTCACAGGTTGATCCAATGAGATGTAAACCTAAAACCAAGACACATTTCAGTGCTGGTTCTTAAAATAATATAGTATTTGTTATGACAAGTTTATAATAATTGCTTAGTAACAAATTATCCCCTAGATATTACAATACAAAATTGTGTAGTTATAGTTTTATCTCCACATGTTGTGTATGAGGTATTCATTCATTTATTCCTTCAACAAATACTTATTGTTGAGCTTATTCTTATAGAGACTGAGCAGTAACTAGACAAGGATCAAGGAAAAATCTATTATATTTTATTTTTTTATTAATTTATTTTTGTTACAGATATTTCTCCATTTCCCTTCATTGACACGCTCCTCCTGACCCCACCCCCACCCACCCCCATTGTTGTCTAGGTCCACCGGTTATGCATATATGCATGTATGTTCTTCGATTTATCTTTTTTCTGTCCCCCGACCCCCTCTTCTGAGGGTTGTGAGGCTGTACCCTACTTCTATGTCACTGGGTCTATTTTGTTCATCAGCTTATTTTGTTCATTATATTCCACAAATGAGTGAGATCATGTGATATTTGTCTTTCTCTGCTTGGCTTGTTTCACTTAGGATAATACTCTCCAGGTCCCTCCATGTCGTCTCAAAGGATAAGAGATCTTTCTTCCTTACAGCTGCATAGTACTCCATTGTGTATATGTACCACAGCTTTGTTATCCACTCATCTATTGATGGACATGGGCTGTTTCCAGATCTTAGCAACTGTAAATAGCGCTGCTATGAACACAGGAGTACACATATATTCTTTCTGATTGGTGTTTCAGGCTTCTTAGGGTATATTCCTAGAAGTGGAACTGGGTCAAATGGTAGATCAATTTTTAATATTTTGAGGAAACACCATATTGTTTTCCATAGTGGTTGCACCAGTCTGCATTCCCACCAGCAGTGTACTAGAGTCCTCTTTTCTCCACACCCTCATCAGCACTTGTTTGATGATTTGTTGATGGCGGCCATTCTGACAGATGTGAGGTAATACCACATTGTTGTTTTAATTTGCATCTCTCTGATGATTAGTGATGCTGAGCATTTCTTCATATGTCTCTTGGCCATTTGTATGTCCTGTTTGGAGGGGTGTCTCTTTAGGTCCTCTGCCCATTTTTAATTGGATTATTTGTCTTCCTTTGTTGAGTTGTATGAGTACTCTATATATTTTGGAAATTTACTCCTTATGTTATCATTGGCAATTATAATCTCCCATATAGTGGGTTCCCTTTCCATTTTGATGCCAGTTTCTTTTTGCTGTGCAGAAGCTTTTTAGTTTGATGTAGTCCCATGTATTCATTTTTTCCTTTGTTTCTCTTACCTTAGGCATTGTGTCAGTGAAAATTCTGCTACATGTAATGTCTGAAATTTTGTTGCCTACATTTTCTTCTAGGATTGTTATGCATTCACAAGTCACATTTAAGTCTTTTATCCATTTTGAGTTTATTCTTGTGTATGGTGTGAGTTGATGGTCTAGTTTTATTTTGTTGCATGTAGCTGTCCAATTTTCCCAACACCATTTATTAAAGAGGCTGTCTTTACTCCATTGTATGTTCTTGCTACCTTTGTCAAATATTAATTGAGCATACTGTCTTGGGTCAATTTCTGGGTTCTCTGTACTGTTCCATTGATCTATATGACTGTTTTTGTGCCAGTACCAGGCTGTTTTTATTACAATGGCTTTGCAGTATAACCTGATATCCAGTATTGTGATCCCTCCTACTTTGTTCTTTTTCAGATTGCTGTGGCTATTTGGGGTTTTTGGTTCCATATAAACTTTTGGAATATTCGTTCCAATTCCATGAAATATGTCATTGGTATTTAATGGAGAATGAACTAAATCTATAGATTGCTTTGGGAAGCATGGATATTTTAATGATGTTAATTCTTCCAATCTATGAAAAAGGTATATACTTCTACTTTTTTATATATTCCTCTATTTTTTTTTTTTTTTCAATGACCTGTAGTTTTCTGTGAAGAGGTCCTTTACTTCTTTGGTTAAGTTTATTCCTAAGTATCTTAATTTTTTTGCCACAATGGTAAATCAGATTTTTTTTTTTAGTTTCTCTTTCTGTGAGTTCATTATTGGTGTATAAGAATGCCGTCGATTTCTTGATGTTAATTTTGTATCCTGCTAATTTGCCAAATTCATTCATTAAATCTAGTAGATTTTTGATGGAGTCTTTATTCTATGTACAATATCATATCATCTGCAAATAATGACAGTTTCACTTCCTCCTTTCCAATTAGAATCCCTTTTATTTTTTTCTTCATGTCTATCTGCTGCAGCTAAGACTTCCAGAACTATGTTAAATAAGAGTGGTGAAAGTGGGCATCCCTGTCTTGTTCCTGTTATTAAGGGACATGCTTTTAGTTTTTGCCCATTGAGTGTGATGTTGGCTGTAGGTTTTTCATATATGACCTTTATTATGTTGAGATATGATCCTTCTATTCCCACATTGTTGAGCATTTTTATCAGAAATAGGTACTGGATTTTGTTGAATGCTTTTTCAGCATCTATTGATATGATCATATGGGTTTTATCTTTCATTTTGTTTATGTGGTGTACCCCATTTATTGATTTGTGAATACTGTACCAGCCTTGCATCCCTAGGATGAATCCCACTTCATCATGGCGAACAATTTTTTTTACTGTATTGCTGGATCCAATTTGCTAATATTTTGTTAAGGATTTTAGCATCTATATTCATCAGGGATATTGGCCTATAGTTTTCTTTCTTTGTAGTGTCTTTATCTGGTTTTAGAATTAGAATTATGCTGGCTCATAAAATAAGTTTGGAAGTCTTCCTTGTTCTTGAATTTTCTGGAATAGGTTGAGGAGAATGGGTTTTAGCTCTTCTTTGAGTGTTCAGTAAAACTCCCCCGTGAAGCCATCCAAGCCTGGGCTTTTGTTTGGTGGAAGTTTCTTGATTACATCTTCAATTTCCTTAGTTGTTATTGGTCTGTTCAAGTTTTCTTGCTCTTCCAGGTTCAGTTTTGGGAGACTGTGATTCTATAAATTTGTCCATTTCACCTAGATTGTCCAATTTGTTGGCATATAATTGTTCATAGTATTGTTTAATGATCCTTTGTATTTTGGTAGTGTCAATTGTAACTTCTCCTCTTTTGTTTCTGATTTTGTTTATTTGGGTCCTCTCTGTTTCTTGGTGAGTCTAGCTAAGGGTCTGTCAATCTTTTCTGTCTTTTCAAAACACCAGCTCTTTGCCCTCGACAATTTGGCTCAGCAGCTAGAGCATCAGCCCGTGGACCGGAGAGTCCCGGGTTCAGTTCCCAATAAGGGCACGTACCTCCGTTGCAGTTTGTCCCCAGCCCCGGTTGGGGTTGTGTGGGTGGGGCAAGCACTCAATGTGTCTCTCTCACGTCGATGTTTCTCTCACTCTTCCTCCTCTCTCCCTCCTGCTCTATCTGATGATGAATGCAAAAGTGTCCTCGGGTGAGGATAAAACCAAACCAAACAAAAACAGCTCTTTGTTTCAAATTATCTTTTGAATTTTTTTTAGTTTCTATGTCATTTATTTCTGACCTGACCTTTATTATTTCTTTCCTTCTACTTGCTCTGTTTTTTTTCTTTTGGTTTACGTTCTAGTTCTTTAAGTTGTAGGGTTAGAAAGTTGACTAGAACTTTTTCTTGTTTCTTGAGGTAGGCCTGTAGTGCTATGAACTTAAGGGAAAATCTGTTTAGGATAGAACAGACATGACTATGTCTACAGACTGGCAAAAATGAATCAATTATGAGACTGAAGTTGTAGATACAGGACAGAGAAGGGATAACCCATGAACAAGAGCTGAGAAAGGACAGCGGGGGAGAGCTTGTGGAGAGGGTGATTATGGAAAAAGACCCTCAGAGGGGAAACAGATTTGTGAGGTGTAGGGTCAGGATGTTGAGAGAGTTAGCACTTGATGGCTTCCACTTAATTAGCAATTAGGACATTAGCATGTATAACCCATATACTTAAGAGAAATCTCTACAATACAGAATTGTTTTATGTAAAGAAACATGAGATTATGACTTTTTTTTCCTTCACGATCATGGATCTTCTATTCTTCCTATATAGCTAGTTTGTGCTTTACAGAGGCCAAATGGATATGGGTAAAACATTTTCTACTTTTACTTTATATGTTTCTAAACTGCTTGTTAAAATACAATAAATAATATATTTTAATATACTAAGTAATATAAAAGACTTAATAATTATTTTTAAATTAACCATTTAAAAATTTAAGAAATAATGATGTTCTTAAAATCTGCTGATCTCTATTACTTAACAAACATTCCTTCATATATTAAAGAAAATAAGTAAATTTTACCTCTATATGGTCACGTAGACAATGGTTTTAACCAAATTAATTTGTGGAAAAATAGGTCAAAGCATGTATTTAACAATAGTTAAAATTAAAAGTATACTTTTCAAGCATGTGGCAAGTGACTATTATTGCAGATGACAGTCAAACCGTGTGACCTGAATTTTAATTTCAAGCTGTGAGAAAAATTTAAGTCTATTGTGATTCTTAGGACCCTCTTTAAGAATTTCAGTTGAACATTTCATGTGCAGTAGATTCAGATGCCAGGCAGGCCGGACACGTGTGAAACCACCGCGCACACACTGACGTCAGCACACTGCGTTCATACAGCAGAGGTCGGCTTCTGTCCTTTCAGCACGCTAAGTTTGAACAGTACACTTAGGAAGAAGGAGCACTTCCATTTATATTCCATCTTCTTTTCAACCTCCTTCACCACACTTTTTAATTGAAACAATTCTTAGAAGTACAGCAAGATGATGTCATAACTACCAGTGCATTAAATGTTTGTTTCTTTTAAAGTAACCTTGGTGAGGGTCAGAAGAAACTTTATCCTGATACTGTAAATTCACTGCTATTGTGGCTGTGGATGGCACTATAAGGCTGTGGGTGGGCTCCGGAATCAGAAAGTCCTGGGTTTGAACGCTGCCTTTTGACAGCCAAGTGACCCTGAAATCTTACTGACCCTCCTTAAGTCTCCTATTCCTTAGGAGCACAAGGGAACTATCAAAACCTACCCTGTGGGGTTGCTAGAGGGGTTAAATTAAACTGCTTATGGAACAGACCTGATATAATACCTTATACTGAGTAGGAAGTATTGGTTTAGTTATCATGGTAGAGCCAAGAAATAAAGAACCTACAAAAGAACAATTCCTGTTCTGCAGTCTGCTTAGGTGGGAGACAATGTGCTGTAAAAAAAAAATTGGGGCCTCTCACCCATGAGGGTAGTAAGCCTGTGGTATTTTCTTCTGCTCTAAAAGGCAATCTTTCAAAGGGGTTTTCTTATTTTTCATAGCAATCAATTTCTCCTGAAATGGTTATTCTGCATATGGTCTAACATTTTCTCTTGTTTAAAAAAAAAAAAGTTAAATCTGAACATATTAACTTGCCAAACTATTCCTGAAGAAACTGGCAACTCTCTCCATGAGTTGGCCAGAATCTAAACAGTTATTCTAAGACAAATTTCACTCAGATTAGGAATACTTACTTTTGCCAAGTAGAGAAATGTATCTACCATTTCCTGCTGCTTCAGGGCTGATTTAAACTGTTTTTCTGCTTCACGATACATTCCTAACCTAAGAATAACCATTAAAAAAATTAGGCATCCATCTTAAAAATAAATACTATAGCATGCATTCACAACTTGAGGATATGAATTGTACTTATAAGAGTAAACATGTACTAAAGAAGGCAATGTCCTACACACACATACATGAATATTAACATGTAGTTTATATAGTTTAGCAAAAGGTTGCCTATTTCCCATATTCACTGTGTATCTACCCCTCAAATGCTGTGGAGTTTGTTGGCAGCCTAGTCACAGCAGGACTAATAGCTACCGGTGAGCCGGGTCATATGAGTTCACCACCCAAAGAGCTTAAGATCAGCTGGACATATGGCAAGTGACCTGAATAAATGCTTAGATCTCTATTTTACTGGAAGAGCTAAAGGATGACATTTCTTGGAAAACATCATTTGCTCTGAGACAAAATCTCATTTTTAAAACCATTCAACAATTTAGATATAAATAGTAACTGCCACTTGAGTATATAGCTATACCATTTTATTATTCTAAAAACATTTTCTTTTCCTTTTTTGGTATCTGATGCTGGTTATCCTGATCTACCAGTGTGAGATTTGTTCCCTCCCTAACTGTAACTGGCCTCATGTCAGCGCCCATCTCTTCTGCCCAGGGAACATTTTGTCTCCACTACATCAGTCACTAAAGCACACATAAGCAGGTCCTTAATAGATCTGATGAGCTTACTTGTAACTACTCATCCCCAGACACCTTAGAGCTACTTGGGCACTTAAACATTGCTTTTATTTTGTGAAATCAAGTCAGGATAATACACAGTATGTTCCACTGTGCTACTTTCATTTAAAGACTTGAAAAAATAGCTTTGATCTTTTTTCCAAACCTAAGCCTCAAGCATTGGTGTGGCTATCCCCAAAAAGCAGTTGGAAGACACAGGATTAAAGGGGTTACAAGTGGCAACCCCCTAAACTGGCCTCAAGGTAGAGGATATGATACAGCAGAAGCCCCTACCTCTTCAAAGATCTCACAACTTTTACAAGGAGTATTTATAAAATTTTATCAAAGAATGCTAAAAGTTCTGGAAACAGCATATTTATATAAGTAACTTCAACTAAACACTCAAGTCTGAAACGTGCATGAAGTTCATCACTGACTTCCACGAACACCTCATTATCAACCAGGGTCTGTATATTTTTATCTGGTAAGTTGTCTCTTTCTAAAAATGATTTAAAAGGGATTATAACAAAAAGACGCATTTAGACAACAATATGAAAACAAAAATAGATTTTAAAAAAATGGGGATTGAAGGATACACATATTTTAAAAACAAACAAAAAAGCAACCCGAGCTATTGAGATACTTGGAAACCAAAGAAAAGGAAGGATGAGTCATATGTCTTTTATTACTGCATCCTCAAGAGATCATTTCTTCTAGTACTATCAAAAAGGAATTTACCACATGGGTTCGTGCGCAAAGGAAATGGAGTGGGCCACGTATAAAGAAAGTCTAATGAAAACATCAGTCACATTCATGAACACAGGCCAATATCAGAGTCAGAGTCCAGAGATAATCCCTACCAACTGCCAACTTTTTCTCTGCAATTTAATTCAATAAATGTCAAGCAGCAACCCTATGCACATTTCATGATGGTAAGGAGATGCAAAAGGGAAGATAACAACCATGTCCTGAAGGCACCAATCAAGACTGAAATAAGACATGCTCACAAGTCAATTTAGTGTTATGGCAACGAGAACAGCAAGTGCTCTGGGAGCACAGAAGAGGAGCAAACCAATATAGTTTCAGGGAGGAAGTGACAGAAGATTTTGACACATAGGGTGAGGTGAGGGTGGGGGCACATTCCAGACGGAAGCAAACCATCCGAATGAGCACACAGGCGGGAAAGTACACAGCATGGCAGGGGAATGCCAAGTTGTTTTGGTTTAACTGAAAAGGAAGACACAGTAAGGAATGGGAGACGTGAGAGATATGGGTCAACATGCAGACTGAGACAAGATGGTGGATACCTCACCTAAATCCAGACTTCATCCTAAAGGTAATGGAAATTAACCAAACAATCCAGCAAGGGCTGTGTTTTCACAACAGTTGCTCAGACAGTAGTATATAGGAAGGACTGATTAGGGCAAAAAATAAGTAAATAGCAGCAAGACATTCAGATAATAAGCTAATGTAACAATTCAAACAAATGATACTGAATGCCAGGAGGGCACGGGGTGGGACTGGGTAGTAAGGGAGCAACTGTGAAAGCTACTGCAGAGAAAGGACCAGTAGAACTAACTGATCAAGAGCAAAGAGACAGAAGTCAAGTTGGGGGCTACATCATCCTTGACCTCCCCAGTCAAAATTAGGAGCTCTTTCTCTGGGGTCCCACTGCACCTGCGCTTGCTTCTATCATAATGGGAACTGTGCTTACTGTTGTTTAGGGTCCTCTCTCTCCATTCAACTGTAAGACACTATCATTTGTAGGAAGAAACTATCTAATAGATATTTGTTACTCCAGTGCCTGGCCGAGTAGCTTCTCATTAAATAGTTTACTGAGTGAGTGAGTGAATGAATGAATGCTATATCCATAATAAAGATGAGAAGCTATTAAGGAACAGAGAAGAATGATAATATGACAAAGTACACTCATTTAAATGCCATCCGATATAGATGGCAGGAGGAACTGGAGTTGTGCTTATCTTTAATTATTAAAGATTTCTGAAGGGTTCACTTAGAAGCTCAACATTTCAAGCTTGTCTTCGGATGCCATATTCGTAAGAGTTTAATGTTATAATAGTCTCAAATTACCTTTTAGTGGAAAGCACTCCCTCAATCTAACAGCAGGAAAAATACTTTAGAGTTCTACGTGAAATATCTAAATAGAAAGTAGTCATTTATTTATTTATTTTCCTTTATTGATTTTAGAGAGAGAGGAAGGGAGATGAAGAGGGAGAGAGACAGAAACATCAATGAGAGAGAACACTGCTTGGCCGCCTCCTGCATGCCCCCCACTCGGGATTTGTCACTGCCTGGGAATCAAACCAGTGACCTCTTGGTGCATGGGTCAATGCTCAGCCACCTAGCCACACCAGCCGGGCTGGAAAGTAAAAGAAAAAGCATCTCTTTGGTTCCATTTATATATTTCCTTTCCCTCACAGTGTTTGCCTGAAACTAGTTTATAAGTATTGAAGGATGTTCACAGTCACCAATTTACCTTGTTTTTGAATAATAAAAGACATATTTATCTTTATAAAAAATAATTTTCCATTTGTCTTTACTTTCCAAACGTTCCAAATGCATTTCAATATCAGGCAACAAGTTTCAGATCTTATTTACTAGTTGCTGTATCATAATCATAAACTTAGACACAACTTTTCTGATCTCTTAATTAGCTTTAAAATGTAAATATTAAATGAATTAATGTAAGAATATTCAGATCCTAGAGAAACACTATGGAATTGTGCAAATAGTAAGAGAACCAGCATCAAAACACTGAGCTCAGTCTGGCCACTGCGGCTCAGCAGTTGAGCATCGACCCATGCACCAAGAGGGCGCCTGTTCAATTCCCCATCAGACACATGCCCTGGTTGTGGGCCCGATCCCCAGTGGAGGGCATGCAGGAGGCGGCCAGTTGATGTTCTCTCTCATCGATGTTTCTCTCTCTCTCCCTTCCTTTCTCTAACATCAATAAAGGAAAACAAAAACAAAAACTCTGAGCTCAATACTTGCTCTGCCACATACTAGCCGCATGGATTTGGGCAGGTCACTTTACCTTTTGAGGCCCAGTTTTTCTCATCTGGACAAAGGTTAATAATAGCAACTACCTCGAAGGTGCTCTGAGATATAAGTGAGATAATGTAACATATGGACAAGCTATCACTTAACTAACTGTAAAGCACTTTTCAGATGTGAGGCAACAGTGGAAATAAAGACTTGAGAGCCAAGATGGGTGGAGTGGGAATCGACAGACGTGATTCTAGTCCCAGGCCTGTGACCAACAGGCTTCTGACACCAGCCTTTCTCTGGCCTCAGCTTCCTCATCTGTGAAGGGTATTGGACCTGATGGTCTCAAAGGTTCCTCTTCCCAGCTCTAAACTGTTACTGTCCTAAACGTGTCAGTTCTTTGAGCCACCATGTGATTGCTAAGTGAATGCTTTCTCAAGTAAGCCGAAGGCAGTTCTCATTTCTTCATGAAAACTCCCCCAAAAATGATCAGATGCGAGACTCTAAAATATGTCGCCACTTCTAAGCCCTTCACAAACAATCCAAGATTTACCTGTAGTAACATTTTCCAATCTGCACTTTCCACCACCAGTCCTTGTACTGAGAATGCTCTGTGGAAAGCGCAGCCAGATCCAAAGCCTTGGAAAACAAGTCATTTTAGGTTAGGATTTTCTCTTCTAACAATAAACAGAAACAATAAATAATGAAATAAACCATATAATTAACCTCAGTCAGAACATGCTTTAGAAATCAGACAGCAACTCAAGATGCTCATATTTCCAGATGGCCCCACCAATTTTCCCTACATAATCAGTTCCAGACCAGAGGGCAGACAGCAGATGACAAGTAAATACTGATTAAAGGGAAGCAGATGTACAACATATTTGAATACAATATTAATATACAAGGCACAAAATTGATATTTTAAAAAATCTATACGTTGTCCCTTCTCCCTACCATTTATCAAGTGATTCAAAATGTCTCCAAATTCAGTGGCAATCAAGCCTTTGGTGTGTTAGCCTGGTCTAATTGCAGGCTCCACTTTATTTATCTGTTTTTTTAAATATGTTTTTATTGATTTTTAAGAGAGATAAAGGGAGAGGGAGACAGAGAGAGAAACATGGATTGGTTGCCTCCTGCATGCCCCCTACAGGGGATGAAGCCCACAACCCAAGCATGTGCCCAGATCACTGGGAATTGAACCAGTGACCTCTTGGTACATGAGTCGATGTTCAACCACTGAACCACACCAGCAGGGCTGCAGGCTGCACTTTAAATAGAGATGTAGAGAAATAGAAAAAGATCAAGGAAGCAGGTAGAAAAAGGTTTGGAAAATAGAATCATGAAGGAGCTGGGGTGCTTGGGTAACGGCCATCTTCAAATCCATTATTTTGACATCACCTTGCATTCCAGTGAACTCTAAGGGTCAGACTTTCCTCTGCTGCAGACTGAAAAACATCTCCTTAATTGCTTTCATATTTTACATGTGTTTCTCCCATCTCTCTCATGTCTTCTAGTGTGTTCCTTTAGTGTTTATTCAAGATCTGACAAGAAATGACTAAATAGGAATTATAATTTTATACAGAGGAAGTAGAAGGCATTTGGACAAGAGAAAAGCAAATCAATCTTTACACAAATTTGAAGCTCATAGAAATTTGAAGCTCATGTAAAGACTTGGTGAAAAAAACTCAAGTTATTAGTTAAAAGAGAATTCTGATTTTTTAAGTAATACTTACTATTCTTTCTCTGAAGGTTGAAAAACTTCTATTCTTTAGACAGTGTTAGTATAATCATGATAGCCAACAATTCAGTTAAAATAACTCAGATTTCGCCCTGGCCAGTTTGGCTCAGCGGTTAGAGCATTGGCCTGCGGTCCAGAGAGACCAGGGTTCGGTTCCCGCTAAGGGCACGTACCGCAGTTGCAGTTTGTCCCTGGCCCTGGTTGGTTGTATGAGTGGCAGCCACTCGATGTGTCCCTTCACGTCGATGTTTCTCTCTCTCTCTCTTCCTCTCTCTCCCTCCCACTCTATCTGAACAAAAAATAGAAAAATGTCCTCGGGTGAGGATTAAAAAAATAAAAAAATAAAAAAAATAACTCAGATTTTCAGTTCTATTATCTCAGAACTATCCTGTATTATTGTCCATTTCTTAATATTAACCTTTTTCTGAAATGAGTGACAGAAACATCTCTTGGAGCTCCTTCTGCAAACTCGTAACTTCTCTCTGTTCCCCACCTTCTCTTGCTCCAGGGCACACTTGTAAATATGCAAACTATTTATTAGAGGAAAAAATGGCGTCACCATGCTGGTGTCCTAATAGACTTGAAAAATCAACATCTCTACTCAAAAGCTAAGAACATTTAAAACCAAGACACATACAACTTTCTTACGCTTATTTTTCTATTTTTCCCTCAAGTCAGAAATAAACATGGAAGCAAAAATGAGGGGGAGACTATAACCTCAATTAGCATTATCCCTGGAAATACTAGAAAAACATTTTCAATCACCTCAATTCAGGAGTGTACTGTAAATATCTGAACATATTAATTTAACTTAGTCTTTATAAAGACCTTTTCCAGCAAATAGGTCATATTCACTCCCGTGTTTAATCTAATGATCTTCTGGTTGTTGTTGTTTTTTTTGTTGTTTTTTTCAGAAAAATATGTCATTCTAATATTTTTACATTTTCTAACTTTCCAAGGTTAGATTTAGTGCTATTACAAGCTACTGAGTTTGCTCTCACTTATGGTCCTGAAACAAGTCTTCCTATGTAGGATCCCTATGTGTGTGCTAAACCAATTAAGAAAATTAATATGAATAATTGATATAGAATAAAATAATTTAAAATTATACATTTGAATGATCGTTCTTCATCTGAAAACTGACACTGCCCTAGACAAAAGCATCCATGACAACTTCAGATGGGCCCTCAGTCCCCATTGTTGTTCTCCTGATTCACTGATGTGCTGTTAAGAGGCACTAAACAATTATTCGTTGATTTAATTAATTCTTTTCTTTGTTCCTAATTTATGTTGAAAATAACTTAAGTACAAAACAAACTGTCATAGTAATAAGATTCGTATTAATATTTAAAATTTTTAAAGTGACAGAAAATCTATATCTCTCTAAAGCCCCAATTTTTTTTTTTTCAATTACAGTTTACATTCAATATTACTTTATGTTAGTTTCAGGTGTTCAGCATGGTGGTTAGACAATCATGTAATTTACAAAGTGCTCCCCCGATACTTCCAGTCCCCACCTGGCACCATGCACAGTTATTACAGTTTACTGACTATATTCCCTCAGCTGTACTTCACATCCCCATGACTGTTTTGTAATTACCAATCTTACTTCTCAATCCCCTCACCTTTTTCACCCAGTGCTCCAAACCTCCTCCCCTCTGGCAACCACTAGTCGAAAGCCCCTTAAAAATAAATGACTACATACTTACATTTAAGGATCTTCGAATAATTCAATCAATACAGAATCTTGATATTAAAGGCTCAGAATATCATAAACGAAGGCCATAAGTTTATAGCAGAGTTCTGGGCAGATCTAATGTTTGTGAAAATGTCCAACTTGGCCTCCCAGTGGATTTCCTAACAGTGCTCCAAACCACTAATGTTTAAAAAAGCAGTCATCCTTTCACTATTATTATACTTGCGACAACTTGAAGATGAAGAAATTAAAGAACATATGGAAATAAAGATTCCTTAACCACCAACTTTAGTTTTTTGTTTGTTTGTTTGTTTGTTGATCCTCACCCGAGGACATTTTTTCATTTTTTGTTCAGATAGAGTGGGAGGGAGAGAGAGGAAGAGAGAAAGAGAAACATCGACGTGAAAGGGACACATCGAGTGGCTGCCACCCGCACAACCCGGGGACAAACTGCAACCGAGGTACATGCCCTTAGCAGGAACCGAACCCGGGTCTCTATGGACCGCAGGCCGACACTCTAACTGCTGAGCCAAACCAGCCAGGGCTTTAATTTTATTAATACTGCCAATATTGCCCCCAAGGGGAGCGGCGTGAGGGAAGATGTTAGGAACTCAAAGGCAGAAATAGTTTTCCATTAATCAACTTCACTTTTTCTCAACATTGAAATGTCACTTCATGGTATTTTCTATAGTTATCTACAGGTATTCTCTGTATCGGTTTATAGACAAATACCGAATCACCCACCCACACGCCACCTCAGTTTTGTTAATATTGGCCTCCCCCAACAAATGGAAAGAGTACTAAGAACTCAAAGACAGAAACAGTTTTCCACAGAAGATCAATTTGATTTGTTCTTAACATTGCAATATCATTTTACAGTATTCTCTATATTTGTCTAATATTCTCTACACTTGTGTGAAATAATTTATTTACAAAGAAATGTGGAGACCACCCCAACTAACCAGTATAAAAGCACCTCTGATTTCTTCAGCATGTTGAAAAATAGAATTCCTTTTTTATTTTTCCAGCTAAGTTACAAAATATACAAAATGTATTTTCAAAAAACGAATGCTTTCTGTTCATTGTCTAAATTCTTCTTCCATTCAGAAAATAACAGTCTGTGAGAAAATCTAACATGACATTTTAATGGAACAATCTGATCCATAACAGAATTACAATGTGGCAAGCCCATACCAGTAGGAAATAGATACAGCTTCTGTCTTTCTTAGTACTCCTAGCACACATCATAGTACCAATACATAGGCACTCAATAATTACCTGTTCAAAGAATAACCTAATAAAACAACAAATCAATAAGTAAACTAAGGATAAAAAGGAAAACAGAGAAACCAACAATATGCCCTTTATACTAAATAAAAACAAAACAAATTGCTTAATTACATGTCCTTTAAAACAGTGTATATGTATTGAGGGTAAGCAGATGAAAATAATCAGCAGGTATGACTATAAGCATTCTATTTTTTATTGCCCCTCACTTATAGCTGAATTTATAAATGAAAAGTTGCTATAACATTATTATTAAGAATTGAGGGCGTGGTAAATTAGAATTAATCTCCTTTAGTACCACCATGAATAACTTTTTATTTACCGTTGTAATCCAAGCTGTTGGCACAATGTACATATTCAACAAATGTTTGTAGAATTAATACATCTTAACATCTAATAGTATTATTTCCAGGTAACACCTTCTAGAATCCATCATAAATATATCTTTTTAGAGTTATAATTCTATTTAATATACTAAATGGTATACTTTTTTTTTTTTATCCTCACCCAAGGACATTTTTGCACTCATCTTCAGATAGAGTAGGAGGGAGAGAGGGAGGGAGAGAGAGAAACATCGATGTGAGAGAGACACATTGAGTGGTTGCCACCCACACGACCCAAACCAGGGCCGTGGACAAACTGCAACTGAGGTACGTGCCCTTAGCGGGAACTGAACCTGGGACTCTCTGGTCCATGAGTCAACACTCTAACTGCTGAACCAAACCAGCCAGGGCCTAAATGGTATAATTGCTTGGCTTAACATTATAAACACTTTTCATGTTCCTACCTAGTTTTTATAATTATAATTTTAAAAAAATATTTGATTTTAGAGAGAGAGAAAGGGAAAGGGAGAGAGAAATAGAAACATCGATGACAGAGAACATCCATTGGCTGCCTCCTGAATCTCCCCACTGGGGATCGGCCCACAACCTGGGCATGTGCCATTCCCAGTGACCTCTTGGTGCATGGGCTGACATTCAACCACAGAGCCACACCAGCCCAACCCCTATAATTATGATTTTTAATGGCTGCATAAATTTTCTTTTCTTTTTTAAGGGTTGTTTGATTTTTCTTTTTTTTCTCTTTTGGTTGCATGTATGTTTGAAATTCGTATCATAAAATGTTAATGGGGATAGGGAGTGCTATACAAAGAAACAAGAAATAGATGTATTAGTAAACCTATTTTAATACACTATATGGGTTAAAGAAAAAATAGATAAAAAATGCTGACTATAGAAAATAAACTTCAAGCCCGGCCAGTGTGGCTCAGTGGTTGAGCGTCGACCCATGCACCAAGTGGTCACCAGTTCGATTCCCGGTCAGGGCATATGCCCAGGTTATGGGCCAAATCCCCAGTGGGGGGCATGCAGGAGGCGGCCAATCAATGTTCTCTGTCATCAATGTTACTATCGCTCTCTCCCTCTCCCTTCCTCTTTCTCTATAATCAATAAAGAAAAAAAAATATTTTTAAAGAAAATAAACTTTAACACAAACATTAGATAGTATTCTCAGTGATCTATATCTCGCCCATAAATGGAGATCTATGTACTCTAAGGATCAGGCACAGTTCTTAACACTTCTATGTTTACACACATTTTTCTATTGAAACTGACAGTGGATTAGAAAGTATTAGTAATTCTCCAAGCTTTTATCATTCCATCTGCTTATAAGGTAAGGAAGGTAAGAAGCAGAATGTTTCAGAATCTAAATCCCCAAAGTCAGAAAACTTACAATAAAAGAAAATAGCATGAATGCAAAACTTACAGTCTTAACATCATTTTCATGATGAAAGATATACTCAAACAAAGCCTATGAAAGAAAAAAAAAAAGCCAAAAATGCATTAGATTTTATTTTAACAAAAGCACTTTATTATTATATCAAAACTCAAAGGCAGTTTTGACAACAGCTAGATTGAACCAAAATAAGAAAGTGCCTGCGATTTATAAATAATGGGTCTATGCATCATTTGTCACAATCACCCATTTTAAAATATGGCTATTTATAACTAATTCCTGTTTTTATAGAACACAAACTGGAAAGCTCAAATAACTGAACATTTTTTTTTCATATTATACATACTGTTTTATTAGAAAGAGACAAATATAAAAACTGACTTTAGGACTGCCATAAAACAGATTCACCCCATTTTTTACACACTTTACATATATTACACAGTGATTACGCTATTAATAATGATACTTTAGACATAGGAAAATATGGCTGTTCCTTCCAAAACAATGTAGAGTTTAAGTATAAAGTAGGCTGTTTTTTGCTTATATTTGGATGATTCTAATGTACAACCAGGGCTGAGAACCATTATTTTAATCCCTCACCCAACTCATCTGGATAAGTAAGTATTTACTGGATCATCTGTTGGTAGTACTACATGTGTCCATAATAACATTATTTACACTTGCAAAGAGGCTAGCGCGCCTGGAAGATACAAAGGATATTAACAGAGAAGTCTTGGAAATAGCCAAAACAAATATTAGGAGGTCTTTCTTTTAAAAACTGTACTTAACCCTCCATTTGTTCTGTTAAACAGAAAAAAAAAAAATTAAGGGTGCATTTGGTGCCACCACTGCCATGAAAAAGATGTTACAACACCTAAGACAGTGTCAGGGTCAGGGAGTCACCACAGACACCCCAAGCAACATGCCAGTATTAGAAATGAGGTCTGAGGAGTCAAGGCAAGCTGGGGACCAAGGATAGAAAAACCTGGCATTGCTTCTACAACCCACTAAAAAAGTGCAAAATTAGTTCAGTCTAAATCTCGTGATACAGACAGGTCTGTCCTGGAAGCATCATCATTTAACTGAGGGAAACGCCTCCACTGACTGCCGCCTTGGTTAGAAAGCAGCGCCGGTATCAACTAGCCACCCAGCCACCTCAAGTCAATGGCCTAGAAAGGAAGGGAACCAGATGTTCCATACAGGCTGCTTTGCATACTCCACTCTCACAGAGGAATGAGAAATGAGAAAAGCTTCACGATTCTGCTAAATTAAGTTGACTGGATTGCTGTCAAATAAGACATTAAGAACACATCACCAGCATTATTGTAATCTGATTCCCTTTCTGTCTACTAACTAGCATTTCTTTTCCTGATTTGAACTTCAACTCTGTAGGGCTCGTGTCCATTTCAGTTTTTCCTAGAGTGTTTGATATTTAATAAATATGCTAAATGCCATTAATACTGAGATTAGGAATAAGCTCAGGACTCATGTACAGAATTCACAGAGATTACAGTTAAAAACTGGGGCTAGGCTTCAACCAGCATCCAGAAGATAAGGGCTCCTAACTGAATTATTCCATGCTCACCTGCAAGTTTTTTTTTGTACTGGAAAGGTCATGCACACCTTTCTTTCAATCTCTCTCTCTCTCTCTCTCTCTCTCTCTCTCTCTCTCTTTCTCTCTCTCTCTCTCTCTCCCCCCCACCCCTTCTTCCCTCCCTCCTTAATTTAAAGGAGCATTTAATCTTTGAGTAGTTAGAATTACTAATAAACTTGGCTTGCCACTCTCTGGCTTGAGTAATCCTTATTGAGATGCCTGATTAATTACTAATTAGAAGAAGTACATGTTTTTTATCTTCTTTTTGACAATCCTAAAACCCTCAAGGATAGAAAATTATTTTTCTGAGAATCAGCCAAGCTGAAAAGAAAAAAAAAAATACACACACATACAGATGACCTCCTAAGCTTCACTCCCTGAAGATGCTGCTGCATATCTGCCTTCCTTGCTGTAAATTACTGTTCTTTATAAAGAAAAAAAAGAATTTCCTATAATAATGGTACACTGTACATACTTTATTTCTGATTGACTTTCCTTAACTCCAGACCAGGAGGAATTTTATACATTACAGTAATTAAACATATCCATCTCAATCAAAACATGGCCTTTCCTTCACAAATGTTTATCCATTTCCTACAATGTTATTACAATAATACTTCTAACATTACTTCCTAACATAAAGTAATTTTAAGTACATACCTTTGCCAATTTGGGTTTCTGGGCATATTTTGTTAAATTTAGTCTAGATAAGTTTATAAAAGGTCCATCAGGGCTTGTAAGCATGGAAGCCTATGGAAAAAAAATGATAAAACAAGAAATAGAAAACCTTCTCTTGAAACACAAATTAAGATTTATGCATAAAAATTATAAAGGCACACAAGTAGAAAGAATCACCTTTAAAAATCTTCCATATAATTCTCCATTATAAGAACAGTGTAAAATGCTGTACTATAATGTTATTTTGGTGATGCAAGGCTATGACTATGGTGAAGCTGGCAGAACTTACCGTTCCCAGCCTGACAAATCTCCCAGAGGAGCTGGTAATAGGGCGAGCCGTGTAGGCAGTTCTGGGCGTTCTGATGGCCTGTTCCATAGTGCCTGGCCTTCCACTCTGTGTGCTGGGTCTCAGGAAACCTGTAATGGGTCTTCCAGCTTGAGTGACAGGCCTGTGGCGATTGTAAATTGTTAAAAAATACAAAGAAGATCAATGAAGGAAGATTCTCAAACAGACTGGTCAATATTTAGTAACAGAGGGCATGAAACAGAAGTACGTACCTGACAGCTGGACTAGGCCCTCCCGTCTGATTAGTTCCAGGGATTTTCAAGGATGTTCCAGGACCTATGAGATGAGACAGTGAATTCAGTTTATATATTATTTACTAACTGTAAAAACCGTCAGCTAACAAATTTTCAGAAATGTGTGGGCCTGGTGAAAACATTAATGACAAGAGAGAGATACATTTTGGGGAAATGTTTGAGATTAATATTTATTATCTATCTATCGTGCTACTTATGTAATCATATTTAATCTTCACACTAAGTCTGTCAGGTAGGTAGTATTAACCCATTTAGCAAAGGCTTACAGCAGCGATGTTCAACCGGTATGCCACAAGAACTTTTAAAACGTGCACCACCCGACTACGTATTTTGTAAACGCAAGATGTCCTCCTCCTAATGGCATTTCATTTACTTCACTGAAAAACCAATGCTTACGTGGAACTTGAGCAATAGCATTTTCGTCTAGTATTATTTCCGCAATTCCTTCCTGATCTACATCAATCTCATCGACGTATACCATTTCAGTTAGTGCTCGTGCTTTTAAAATCCAAGCTGCCTAAAAAGCATGGATAAAATAAAGCATATATTAAACATCATTAGAAGTACTGGGAAGCCTGTAGAAGCCAGCCATCGTTTATTATTCTCTAATTTTTTAGTAAGCATGTTTACCACTTAATGCATTATACTAATTTAAAGGGCTATGTCGAGAAACTAAAAGAAGAAGAAAAGGTCATTATTTATCACGAAATAACCAACATACCAATTACCTAATAAAAAAAAGTGTGACAATTATCTGACGGTCTTCTAACATGCCTTTTGATAAATAAAAGATCTTTGGAGAAAATTTTAGTAGACTAATAATATGAAAACAAATGATAACGATACAATCACCATGCTCCTTCCGCCTTCTTCTTTCAGGGCCAAGTCCTTCACAACGACTTCCCTGGGAGTTCAACTCTAAACCTATTTTCTTCTTGTCTGTCTCACAGACCATTCTCTTTATACTTCTATTATTATGTACTTACCATATTCAACAAACACTATAATCATTTGGGCATAGGTTAGCCCTCCCTTCCCGAGAACACAAGCTTTTCTACCTGGTTCACTTTTTTTTTTTTTTTAATCCTCACCCAAGGATATTTTTTCGTTTTTTGTTCAGATAGAGTGGGAGGGAGCGAGAGAGAGAGAGAAACATCGATGCGAAAGGGACACATCGAGTGGCTGCCACCGGCACGACCCAACCAGGGCCGGGGACAAACTGCAACCGAGGTACGTGCCCTTAGCGGGAACCGAACCCGGGTCTCTCTGGACCGCAGGCCAATGCTTTAACCGCTGAGCCAAACCGGCCAGGGCTACCTGGTTCACTTTTTTATTTTCCATAATGCCTATGGTTCTTGTACACAACAGGTATTCCAAAAATGTTGAATTAACTAAGATCAATTTCTCCCAATTCCCAATAACTAATCAACACACTCTTGGTTGCTTTGTGATCAAGCCAGGACAAAACCTGCTAGAAAGTGGGCGGGGGGGGGGGAGTAATTAAGGAATCTGGAAAATATCTTATCAGCTTTGCTTTACCTTGAGAATTAGCTGTAAAGGTGTACACAATTAAATATCTTGTTAAACACTTGAAAGTACTTGATCAGAAATGTTTACCTTTCTGCTTCACTACAGAATAGAAGCAAAGAACAATAAAGCTTGGTGTCCTGTGGGCAATATGGGAGGAAGGCAAGTCTTGAAGAAGCAGCACAGAGCTGACTCTACAGTGGAAGCAGCAGCAAGGGAAACTTGGGGTGGGATTAGAGCTCACTATACCGGGGGTCTGCCTGTGAAGCCTGCTGAGGGAAGGCAAAGGGACTGAGAGGGAACACACGAGAGCTACAACAGGTCCAAAATATGCTCACATAGGAACCCACATGCACTCCGTCAGTCAGTCCACGTCTATTGATATAGCACTGGGCTCCTAAATATAGCATTGGGCTAGGTTCTGAGAAGGAAACACAAGAATAAAACCTGTATCCTAATTTCCCTGAACACATCATCTATTGGAATATATGCCAAGGCAAAGCAGTTCAAGTGTGCGGTGTGGAAAATAGTTTTATCGGAATTAGAAAGTAGAGATCTCTTTGTGGACTAAAGTAATCGGAATGCATATATTGAAAACAATTTTAATGAAAATCTTCATGCTTTCATTCTAATGGGGATAAAGAAGACTATCTTCACAATATATTTAGGCCCTTAGAGTGAAATTACATTTGTTAGATGATTGGTTTTTTTGGTTTGTACTTCTCTTGTTGTGGTTTACTGGATTCTCATCAAATAAGGTAGAATAAAATGTTTCAAATGCTATGTGTAAATTTAATATAGTTGAATTAGCAGAATATGGACTTATAAAACTAATTTGTTTGTAAAAAAAAAAAAAAAAATCAATTCCAATTGGAACTTCATCTGTGTAGAAACAACCTGATGTTTTCACTCATAAAACACCAGAAAAGTTGGCAGATCTATACAGCTTTCTTAGGGGTCAGGCAAGTTATCACTGGCTTAGACTAGTGATTTAATCTAACTTCAAAGACAGAAATAAGTAATCCTGATTTAAGTCCCCACATACTAGCTGTCCTGCAAGTATATGATGACTTCAATTGGACATTCTTTGCTCAGCACCCTCTGGTGGACAGGAAGAAGGACTGCAGCATTTTCTGTTGGACCGGTAAAGAAGAAAGTGGGCTTTGCTGGTTAAGTGGTTCATTTCCATCTTTAACTCTTCAGCACCTACTGCTTACCAGGTCCTGGGGACAGAGATAAGTAGGCCACAGTACTAGTTCCAGAACAAGAGAATTTCAGTGTTATGGAGAAAGTGTAATAACAAAATTCTGGAGCTGTTGGAGGAGAGGCCCAGTGGCAGAGGCTGGAAAGCTTGTGCCAGGCAAAGCACAACAGGACAGAAGCAGACCAGTTTGGCAGCTCCAAAAGAATTGAGCATGGTTGAAGAATCAGGTCCAGCTGAAGCAGCAGTCAGAGAAACTGGAGAAAAAGGCAGGAGCCCATAGATGATGGACCCTGTATGCCACAGTGAGGTATATGAATTTTTATCCTGATGAGGAGGAGCAAATGAAGAGCAAAACCATAAATGAGGAGCAAAACCATAATTTGGAGACTTCATTAAGTCGACTTTCTAAAAGCCAGGTTTTTCTTGTTAAAGTATCATTTATATAGCTGGGTAATAATTATCCATGCACATATTTTTATATTATTTTCATGTCCAGACTTTATCTCATAGTACAATCCATCATGCTTCTTGATATCTATCTTCTTACTAACCTCTCAAATATTAAGGAGGTGCAATTTTTTTTATATTAGGCTAAGGAAAATATAAAAAAGTAAATCCACTACTCCCTCCCTCACCAAATGAATAAATATTTCAGAAGCCAAATAAGAACATTAAAAAAATTTTTTTTATTTCATAAGAATTCACCTTTTCAAAAAATTAAATAGAGCTCTATTTGTTTTAATTTCTAAAATGTAATTTTAAGAAGTAGAAATAGTGATGTGAAATTTTGATATTTAAAGCTCTGTAATAAAATCTACTTAAACCATTATTAAATTTTAAATTTCCTCAGTATTTGAGAATATTAATCTTCCTGACTTTCCTTTATCCCAACAAAAAATGACCTTGAAAATAACATATCACTGCTGGATTAAACATCAGGTTGTATTCAAAGAACTGCTCTAGGCAATGTGAACAATTCTTGAGATTTTAATTTTTAAAAAAACAGCAGATGGGGCTTTGGCTTTAAAAAAATTAAAAATTTTATTTTGGAAAAAAGCCAAGTATCTTTTACAGTTCTAAAATCCTCTGCCTGTTTAAAAATTTTTAAGCTCAAAACTGATCAGTGATTAAAATAAAATGCAAAATAAAGCACAATCTGTGATCCCAAACTGCCTGTTGAATCTGAATAAAAATATAAATTAGCTTTATCAGATATGTTTAACTTGTTGAAAAATGACAGGGTCATGCAATTTATATAAATAATTTGAATACCTATGCATTGGAAGTACTGTGAAATCCACAAAAATAATAGATGGATAGGAACTTTTCTATAAAAAAAAAAAGCATAGATTCTCCCAATCTAAATGAGTAATCATCACATCAATCATGTGCTTTTTATCTGTGAAACATGATCCTATCTCATTCATTTGCTGAGTTAGACTACAAGATATTATTCTGGAAGCAGTTATGTGCCAGCTAACATCAGGAAAATATTGACTTGTTCTACCCTCTGTGAGGTTAATCCAATTCTAGTTATAAAAATAAACATTTGAAAAGGTAAAAAGTAAACTGACTGAGGGAAACATGTCTTAATTGTTCTGTTCCTCTTAATACAGAATGCAAGGCCAGCAGTTAAAAGTAGGTAAAAAACAATTTTGCTAGGTTATTATTAAGAACAGTCTGTCTCACCTGATTTTGAGATCATAAGAATCAGTAACATCTGACACTGACTAGTCTATGAAAATAAAATCTTAGGCACAAAATATTGAATTATTATTGTAAAGCCTCATTTATTTTGAAGTTGTAAAAATGTGCAAAAGAAGAGAGGCAAAAAGTGTAAATAGTGAGCTCAAAAGAATCCAGTCAATCTTGTTCCCTTTTTATTCCTTTAGCTCACTATCCGATGGATACCTAAGTCTACAGTAACATAACAGGAAAGTAATGCTAAGTACAAATCATTCAAGAAGCCCTTGTGCTAGTTTGAAACTTTCAAATGCCATTTACAGTTCTAAAACCATACCAACAATGCAAATTATTGATGTTTTAATTTTAATCAAAATCTTCCAAAAATACTGAAAACAACAAGCACATTACTTACTCTGTAATTGAGGTCCTTCCATTACACATACATATTATTGTACATCTTATGCAAAAATAGTTTTGCACCATCTATCGATTTGGAAATCATAGTTATAAACATTTCAAAGATAAATAGCATATTTTTAAAGAACAGAGTACTGCATTTGAATCTATTTGCAGTGTTTGTTTAATATACTCTCAGGCCTCTATGAGAGTACTTTGTGTTTTGCTTTCTTCTAAAAGGTTTGATGAACCCCATAAAAGGTTATCTATCTAAGAAACACTTACAATTTTCTCTCACTTGGCAGGGCAAACACCTAGAAATATTTAAGCTCTTTGATTTACAGCTCTTTCCTCTCTTCTCCTTATTCTCAGACTTACTGGAAACCCACGTGGGCTAAGAGCTTCACTGGCCTGGGGTTCCCTAACCAGGCCTCCTCTAGCCCCCCTTTGCTATGTCTTATCCAGCTCACAGGCCTTTCTGACCACCTCCTACCTCGAACCAAGGTGATTTGGTAGACATAGCTGTCTGGCCAGTGTCCCTTCCTTTCTTCTTCACCGTGACAAGCATCTCAGTCCATAACGAAGACCTTCTGAAGCAGAGTTGGGCTACTCTATTCAAGACGTGTCCTATCCTTCACAGTCATTTCAGACACCTGTGGCTCTTCTAACTTCTTGCTCCCTTTCTAAGCCCCTGGTTCCCCTTGCTTCCTTTATTTTTCTCATCCTCTGGTCATTATTGGTAATTTCTATGTAAGCTCCAGGCCTTAGCAAACAGACTACATGAGTTCTACAAAGCTGCCCACCCACAGACATAAAAGTGTTAAAAATACAATGGTTTACATAAGAAGGTACAGAATGCCTAGTAGATATGGCTAATTTTATAACACAGCAGGTAGATATGCAGCAAATTTTCTAATCTACAGCAAAAACTAAGCAATAATAATTAAAGTATTATCTAAACTAAAGGTTGCAGCTAAACCTTTACCTGAGATACTGGAAATTCAGGATCTGGTTCCTGGGAAGCATTAAGAAGGTTGTAAAAAATTTTTTAAAATACAGTTTCTAAAATAAAAAGTCTTAATGACTAACCAAGTATTTGTAGGTGAACTCAAACTCACTCAATAAAAATCCAAATATTAACTTTAATTTTTCTCCACAAGTACTCTCAGGAGTTCTGTAAAACTAATATACTCTGAAGAGTGATAAATTTTCTACGATCAGAAAATTCTAAATACTCTAACCTCATTTAGAGCACAGAGAAGATATCTTAACTGCTTGTTTAATGGACAGTATCTCCCCAAATTAAAACTAATTTGACAACTGTACCAAAAAAAACACCATTTCTTTATATTCAAAATAAGTTCGTGGTGGTTAAAACATCAGACTTTAATCACTTAGGGAGGAAAAGGAAAACCTACATACCATAAACCCTTCTGTTTCACATAAATATAATGGAATTAGTGGCTGAAGATAATAAATTTATTCTAACTGTAATGTTTTCTGAGAAATTTTGAGATGTAATATATATAAGTGGCAGGTGCTAATAACTCAGGTTCTTTTCTGTCCAAATTAAATAGAAATCCATTGGTAAAATATCAGACTTCTACACATATGTGTCTACATTCAGCAGCCTCTGTTGAATACCTGAGCATGTTTTATTGAGGAATCTACTTAGAAACAGAAATAGGAAAGGAAAAAATATATATTTCTTGCCTTGCTTTCTTCAGCTCTAAAATCCAAAAATAATACTCTAAATATTTTTTTAAGAATTATTTGTGTGCAAGTAATGTGTAAACCATCTGGTCACCATGCAAGGATAAGAAATTTCTTTAGCATGGAACATGGTAGGAACATGAGAGACAGAAGCTAAGAAAGGCTAGCAAGTGAGGGCCCTTGAGGTTGGGCTTTAGAGAATATTTATTAATCAGCTGAACCAAACACAAACCAGCAACTAAGAATACATCGCAACTGGAGGTTTTCAGCTCCACTGTGCATAAGAAAGACCTAGGAAAAGTACAGCTTTCCCACAGTCCACACTTAGAGAAACATACTGATACAGGAAATGAGATGACAGAAGTGACCCCGCCTGTTCTTTCTTCTGCTTCTGTGAATACATGTCTGTTGACCTACTATCTCATTTGAGTCTCCGAACAACCATCTGAGAGAGGCAGGTAAGTGTTATTATCCACTTTAAGATAAAACAAATTCAGAGATGTCACGTAATTTGCTCAAGGTTACACAAAGAACCAGAGCTTTTTCTTGCCAGTGCATCTTGGTGATAAAACAATGAGTTGGAGCCCTGGCCGGTTTGGCTCAGCGGTTAGAGCGTCGGCCTATGGTCCAGAGAGACTGGGGCTTGGTTCCAGCTAAGGGCACGTACCTCGGTTGCAGTTTGTCCCTGGCCCTGGTTAGTCATGCAGGTGGCAGCCACTCAATGTGTCCCTTTCACGTTGATGTTTCTCTCTCTCTCCCTCCCACTCTATCTGAGCAAAAAAGTCCTCAGGTGAGGATAAAAAACAATGAGTTGGAAATAATAAGGCAGGATTGAAGGGTAAAGTGTAGGAGAGACCTAAGATAAGTTCCATATAGAAAGGGGAAAATAGTTTACCAGAGGTGACTGTAGGCCGTGCTTGAAACGGAAAAGAAAACAACTACAGGAGATGCTTGCTATTCTGCCGAGGGCAGGAAGGTTCCCCCAGTGTGAAAACGAGACCAACAGGTGAGCCTCAGGCGCTCTGTTCTCTGATGAAGGCCTTCTCTCTCTGTCTCATTCCACGGTCCCTCGGGAATACATTTACAATTTACCACACAGGTCAAAAGCATGTAGGAAAATGATGTGAAATGAGAAGGTGAGAGAAGAAATGAGAGGCCTAGAGGATGAGAAGATGTAGAAGCGGGTGAGGTTGCATGAATGAAAGATGGAGACAAGGCCTAAAGCAGTGAAGCAGAGAACACATTGATTCCACAAGAGTCTCCAGGCATCCCTGGCACTCTGGTAGGTGCTGAAAGCATGCTTTGGGGGAAAAGCATAATCCAGTGAATTACAACACAATATGTTAAATGCTATACTCAATTTATGAACCAGTTAGAGATGACTTAGATGGAGAGGAGAAAAGAAGAACACATGAGAGATAAGAAAGTCAGAGTGGCCCTGGCCAGTTTGGCTCAGTGGTTGGAGTTTTGGCCTGCAAACCAGAGAGTCCCGGGTTCAGTTCCCACTAGGGGCACATACCAAAAAATAAAAAGAAAGTCAGAGTGCTTGGCCAGTATGGTTCAGTGGTTGAGCGTCGACCCATGCACTAAGAGATCGCTGCTTTGATTCCCGGTCAGGGCACGTGCCCAGGTTGTGAGCCAAATCCCCAGTGGGGGACATGCAGAAGGCGGCCAATCGATGTTCTCTCTCATAGATGTTTCTATCTCTTTCTCCCTCTCCCTTCCTCTCTCTCTAAAATCAACAATAAAAAAATAGTTAAAAAAAAAAAAAGAAAGTCAGAGAAAATTACTGAAGAAAGTCATTCTGGAAATTACTGAGTGCCAATGATACTCAACATTTTATCATCAATTCCACTGAACACTTTCCTCACTGATGCTTTGCAATTCTTTCAGAAATACATAAATGACAGAATCCTACATACAAATATCTCTAGCTACATAGAGACAACAGCAGCTAACATTATTGATCACTTACCATGTATTAATGAACTTAATCCTTACAACAACCCTTTGAGGTAGGTATATCATCATCTCCTTTTACAGATGAGAAAACTCTGAGTTCAAGGTGTACAGGCAATATCTGAACCTAGACATTCTGGGTCAACAGCTGAGAATGTAAGATCACAGCAAGGCTGAAAAGCAGACTATTGTGGGCATGGGGAGACCAAGGCCAGAGAGAGCTAGTCTGGAGGTCCATTCGGAGCAGCAGGATTGTGACAGCAAAGACTCAGGATGTTGTAATTTGAAGATAAGGCAAAACATAAAAAATCACTGGGATTTACATCTTTGGATCTCTCTCAATTATAGTTTTGTGATTTCAATTAATCCACCCACCTAGAGAATCACAAGTTAGGTTCACCTAGCCTAGCTAATTATTTCCATGGATATGCACACAGTTGAGCAGAAAATACCCAGAGTCAGAAGACCTGGGCTTGATCCTCAGGGGGTCATTTAGTTGCATGACCTTGAACAAGTCATGTGACCTCCGTTACCTAGTCCTCCTCTCACATTGGAGTAATAGTGCCTACTTTGTAGCATAAAACCTTGCACTTTTAAAAAATGTAATAATTTTCAGAGTTCTTTCATCTGGACTATTATTGTTAATGAAGTGTAAGGTGGTAGCACCTTGGACAAGGAGTTATCAATCACACAGAATTTCTCTATAAAAGCAGTTACATAATGAATGGAAAGCACTCAACTCTCTATTACTTCCCTTTTCAGAGCTCAGAAGGAACTCCCAGCTATGGCACATGAAATTTAAACTTCCCCTTGAATCTCCTTCAAAGTGAGCAAGAGAGCCCAGAAAGCAGAGTGGCACTGCCTAGAACCAGCAAATACTCATTACATCAACTTCAATCACATCACTTTGTTTCCTCCCCTCCTCCCTCCCATAAGGCTTTCGGTTAGGCTGTTGCTATTAGTTCAGGGAATTACATCTCCAGATAATTCCGAATGCCACTTCCTAATTGCCACCAATACTCACTCTGGCTAATGAATCTACTCTTCTGAGTTTATTTAGAATTTAACAATAACAGGAAGGAAAAATGTAAGAGAACAGCGAAATGGATAGATTTCAGCAGGTTAGGGAGATTTAGGGACCAAGTACCCAAGTGGGAATATAATCTGTATAATTCAGCAGGAATATAAAATCATAAAATGAACTGCTCCACAGGGTACAGAATCAAAAGATTAAGTGTGGCTAAGTCTCCACGGCCCCACAGAGGAAGTAAATTAGATAATCATACAGAAAGATGTTTTTTGGCTTGGATCACCAGATCATTGTCTCAACAAACTACTCACAGATAACTCATTAGGGAGCCCTGATTCCCTACCTTTCATCTAAGCCAGTGGCTTTTAGCCTTTCCTCCACCTTCAAACCATTTACAGTATTAACCCTTTCCTCTCTATAACTTCTCTCACTATAAGCAGAAATTGGGGTTAGGGAAGGAGAATGTGAATTACCCCCATTCTGACAAACAGCTAATACTCCCACTTCCAGCATCACTAATTTTAATAATTTGGAAATCTACCAAAATCTACCCCATTGTTATTGAAAGCCCTCAGTGCCTGAAAACCCTCCCTATTTTATGAACTATTTAATTATAATGGAGCTAGAATATCAGGACTGGGTTTCAAGCCACGAATCTGACATATGGAACACAAAGAACAGTAATCAGATTAAGCAACTAATCAGCATGACCAACATGAGCTGCAAAAGCAACCTTTCCCTGCACGTCAGACCGGTGTGCGGAAGGCCAGTCTGTGTTTATCCCTTTTATATCCTAAAACGTTTAGCCATGTCTTCCGTCACAATTTAAAGAATACTTTGAAAACAAGACAACGCCTCTCTATAAAGTGCTTGTTTTTCCTATATTTTATCAAATGGAGAAACTATGCTAAATTAACCAGTTATCCTTCTCTTAATTCTTTTTTTTTTGATCCTCACCCGAGGACATTTTTTCATTTTTTGTTCAGACAGAGCGGGAGGGAGAGAGAGAAACATCGATGTGAAAGGGACACATCAAGTGGCTGCCACCCGCACGACCAACCAGGGCCAGGGACAAACTGTAACCGAGGTACGCGCCCTTAGTGGAAGCGAACTCAGGTCTCTCGGAACCGCAGGCCAACGCTCTAACCACTGAGAAAACCAGCCAGGGCTCTCTCTTTATTCTTAACTGATCAGAACCTTAATTGATATCCTTCATGTTCACAGGCCCTGCCCTGTTTCTCCTCCTCTGCACCTGAGAAAAACAGTCCAGAAGTCACCTTCTTCAAGAACCCTCCCCCATTATCAACCACCATGTCATACTCAACATACCCTTCTGTTCTTCTGTATCCAGATAAAAATGTATTACTCTAAGGAAACATGCTATCACATAGCATAGCATACCTCTCTGTCCAACCTACCTCAATTTTGACAAGATTCAAAATTAAATAAAATCCAAATGTCCTAATACAAAGCACCAGGCACTAATTAAAATTTTTTGATGGTAGTAGGCCAACATGATATCTCTATAAGGAGAAATAAATGTAGAAGAAATAGTCTCAAGGGTAGGCTTGATCCAAAAAAGCCTGATGTATCAGGATCGAAGGCTTCCAGACAAGCTTATAAAGAGATTAACTGATCACTTAAGAGAGGTTTTCCTCATCTGGGAGAAAAAGAAGCAAAATCAAAAGTGAGAACCAAACAAACAAAAGCAAAAGCTATTTTATTTCGGTAAAAAGGAAGAGCAAAAATGAATCCATATGGCACCTAAAAGAAATATTTTAATTTCCTTGCTCTTCAGTGTGTCTTGGCATTGCTTCAAAGTCACTTATTTGTACTAAAATCAGTTTGGTGGCACAGGAATGGTCATTCCAACAACTAGGGGGGAAAAGTCCTCTTCTTGAAAGGTAGAAGCCTCAAAAAAAGAAAGTCCCAGAGGCGAATGAAGCACCTGTGGGACTGAGGCCCACCTGCTTCCCCCTCATCACACTTCTGTTAGCTTTTCACAGACTGCTAGTCTCTCCATCATTTACCTTCCTCCCCTGAAACAAGGAGCACTCCATAAGAAATACCAGTGAGGATAATTACTAATAGAAACACTCTCCTGGAGGAATCCAGGAAGAATTTTCTGGACTAATTAACAAAAAAAATGAATTAAATATGTCCATAATGCAATTACTTTGATTTGAAAAGAATAATGTACATTTAAGAACCTATGGTGCTGTGCCCTGGCCGGTTTGGCTCAGCGCTCAGCGGTTAGAGCATCGGCCTGCAGACCAAAGAGTCCCGGGTTCGATCCCAGCCAAGGGCATGTACCTCCTTACGGTTAGTCCCTGGCCCCAGTTGGGGTTGTGCGGGTGGCAGCCAATCAATGTGTCTCTCTCACATCAATGTTTCTCTCTCTCTCTCCCTCCCCTCCTCCCTCCCACTCTGAAGATAAATGTAAAAATACCCTCAAGTGAGGATTCAAAAAAGAACCTATGGTGCTGAGAATTAAGGATGAGGGGTGGGGAAAGATGACCATCAGGCAACTAGGATGATCTTCACAAACAGAGGGGAAGCTGGCACACATGACTAATGCCAACAAAACACATATATGAGTGCATATGATCGATGCACGCATTCAGCTAACACACAATGACAGCCTCTGAGTGCCAGACTTGGTGCATACCATGTAGATCTGCCATCCTGGACTCATGTTCTAAGAACAGAAGGAGAATTGTCAAGTTTTTACTCAAAGAAAAAATGCAGGATTTCTTCAAGCTTGGGAAAATCAGACTGGGAAATATTTCCAAAATGAAATAACAATTGGGTTCAAAATACCTAAGCTGGTACTAAGAAAAACATACAATGCAAAAGCATGGCTCAAAGAATAACTAACATGAATGAACCCTGTAAACCTTTCAGCAGCCCTATCCAGATATCAAAAGCCCAGTTTGGCAAGGTAACATCAAGTTAAACTTCTGTTCCTAATGACACACTAATCATTGTTCTGGGAACATTATATAGTTCCTCTTAAATAAACTACCATAGCAAAACAAATAAAAAGGATTAGAAAAGAGCCCTGGCCGGTTTGGCTCAGCGGTTAGAGCGTCGGCCTGCGGTCCGGAGAGACCCGGGTTCGGTTCCCGCTAAGGGCACGTGCCTCGGTTGCAGTTTGTCCCTGTCCCTTCACGTCGATGTTTCTCTCTCTCTCTCCCTTCCTCTCTCTCCCTCCCACTCTATCTGTACAAAAAATGGAAAAATATCCTCGGGTGAGGATAAAAAAAAAAAAAAAAAAGGATTAGAAAAGAAAAGAATAAGATAAATACATCCTGGATTTGATAACTGATTCTCCTAGGCCTACTCTGACATTTGTAGGAGTTGAACATACCAACCCCTGCTTATAACAATAAAATGGTAACAAAGAATAACATTTTTAAAAACATCCATGGTAGTAGTCTGGCTGGTGTGGCTCAGTGACTGAGGGGCAACCCATGCACCAAGAGGTCACAGGTTAGATTCCTGATCAGGGTACATGCCCAGGTTGTGGGCCCAATCCCCAGCGAGCGGCATGCAGGAGGCAGCCAATCGATGTTCTCTCTCATCAATGTTTCTATCTCTCTCTCTCCCTTCCTCCCTCTCTAAAATCAATAAAGGAAAAAATAAAAAGTCCATGGTATTAGAAATTAATTATGTATCACATTATGATATATTTCAAATCCACAACAAATAGGCCAATGGAATAGGCCAGGACTTAACAAGACCTATTATTGCTACAATGATCTTAGCCATGTCTAATCGTTAACCAATGATAACAGCACTATTTCTCAGTATGAACCTGTGTCTTTTTTTCTTCATTATCAAAATCACAGTTCCACCACACATCCCTTGTGACAAAGTTTTAATCTTGCAAGAGGGCCAGTAAGGCCTAATGGGAGCTCTATAGGAAGCCAAATAAAAACATCCTAGTTAGCTGCTAATTTGGGAGATTTTAAATGAAGTACTTGATTTGTTGATCCTTCCTAGGTAAAAGGAAAGGAGTCGAGATCTCCTCTATGACCTTTTCTTAACCATGAATTAAAAACATGGCTGCTTTGCCTATGCATCTCCCAAAGCAGCAACATCTCTCAGGATAACAAGGGAGATATTTGTACCTGTCCCTCAGAAAAGGAACCAGTGATCAATAAGTTTCAGAATGCTGGCTTAATAAAAGATGGGCAGATTTTCTTCCTTTGGGACTTCTCAGAGCCTTTAATTCAAGTACACAGATATGTCAAAATTCTTTACTGCTTAGCAAAAATCTTGGGACAAAGCACAAGAGATGAGAAAATAGACTGGGAAAAGTTCAGAAACACAGTTTTGAAAATTTAGGATGTAGGAACACCAAAGAAGCAGGCTGGTACAGACAAAGGAAATGGGCTCACCAACTTTGGACAATTTACATCACCTTGTACCTCAGTGTGCTCAATCTGTAAAATGGGGAAATAATACCAACTTCCTAAAATAGCTGAGGATTAAATGAGACAACATATAAAACCCTCCAAACCAAGCCTGACACAGAGTAAATACTCAATAGATGTTATCTATAATTTGTTACATACTTTGCAAGGTTAGCCTAAGCATAGAAATACATGCAATTTATAGAACTTGTACCTGGCAAGTAGTAAACATTCAATAAAAGATCATTGAATTGAATATATATGAAGTCCTGATTGCAGTGCCTAACATAAACTGAATCTAAATTCATAGGTGCAATACTAAGTGTCACTATGATTATATATCATTAAGATTATAGGGTCTTAAACGTTAATAAAAATATTGTGGCTTTGTCTATAACACTTCCCAACATGACAGCATCTCCCTAGGACATCTGACACTTGCCAGCTGCTGAAAAAAGAATGAGTGGTCAAATAAGTTTCAGAATTATTAGATTAATAATAATTAGGTGAAATTAAGTTTCTTTTCTTCAAAATTTCTCAGAGCCTGGCCAGTGTGGCTCAGTGGACTGAGCGTTGTCCCATGGACTGAGAGGTCCCGGTTGGATTCTCAGCCAGGGCACATGCCGGGGTTGCAGGATTGATCCCCAGTAGGAGGCATGCAGGAGGCAGCCGATCAATGTTTCTCTCTCACATCAATGTTTCTACCTCTCTCTCCCTTCCTCTCTAAAAAAAATCAATAAAAACATATATTTTTTAAAAACTTCTCAGAGCCTTTAGTATGAATCTTGAATCTCTAAGAAGGGACTATACATTCCCTAAATGCATTTAATGAGGAAACTTTCACTGAGCAGCTCTTGGGATTAGTGTTATCTGGACACAGAATGGAAACGACCCTAACTCAATGGAAAAATGGAAACAGCATGTCAAGTTCTTGAAAACCATCATGCCTAGAACAATGTCTGGTACATCACAGGTCTGTAACTAATTTGTGTCGTACAAATGTAAATGAGTCACTATTTTGTCATGATTCCCCTATTTGATCATCGAAAAAAATTTTGAACAGTATCTGTGGTACTACTGTCCCAACAAACATACTTAGAAAAATGCCTGTCTACAGAAACACAGTCCTATTAACTAACACAAACAGAACCTAGTTTAGCATTTCCACGAACACGGATGTTCTAGGAGAGATGTACTATCTGTCTGAAGTCCAAACTGTTCACAACAGGTTATCCTCCATCCATTCACTGGGACCTAAGGCAGTGTTCACACTCATGCCTCTGCTATGCATCTCCCCTCAATTTTTTTTTCTAACTATAGGAAGAGCTGGGAGACAAGAACTATATTCTTCATTTACTAGAAGCACTGACAAACTGCCACAGCTCTGTTCCCATTCTCCCTTTTTCTCCTTTTTCCTTCTTCCAGGAACTACCTGTCAACCAGATCTGTACCTCTCACGTGCGTAGTATATGACCTTTTCACTGTTTTATTTAATATTACACTTTATTTAAGAGAAGTTAAACTATTACTGTAGTTTATTTAAGATCTCTTTTAATCAATACCATCATTTCTTCTTTTAGGAGGAATATTTTCCCCTTCTCTCCCTCCTAATAATAAATGTATCTTTCCGCCTCCCAGAGTCCTCTAACTTGACTTATTTGCCTCAGGTTGCCCTCATACCCCCAAATCAAAGGCTCCTTACTCTTGAATAACAGTTTCAGATGAAGTGGAAGGATCACACACTTGCTCCAAAAGAAAAAGGCAGTTATTTCAACAGGAGGTGGGCAGTTACAGATCTTAAGTTTATGTATAATTGTTTCAGACATGAACAACAAACATGCAGCGAGTTTAAGATTAACCCATCCAAATTTAAGTAAAAGTTCGGGCTTTAAGCGTTCCTTCCAAAGACACCTGAAGTAAAGGGGCCGCCCAAGTTTGAGAAGGGGCGCTCATGGCACAGCAGTCGTGGGTCCCTCCGGGAGTCGGTACGCAGCGGACAGGCCCCGCCAGCCACGACTCCAGGGGTCTCGCCCCAGGGGCCTGTGCTGACCACACGGCCAACCCTGCCCTGGCCTTCCTCCCCGGAGTCCCCACCCGGGAGCCTGGGCATCCCACAGAGCCTTCTGCCTCGTCGCCAGGATCCACAAGGCTGATGGGGTCCGACAGGTACCTGATCATAAGGGGACTTCTCCAGCATCTGCGTGCACAGATCGGCGCAGAGCTGGAACTTCCTGCGCCTGAAATAACTCCAGGCCAGGAGCAAAGGTTCCATCTCCGAGCCCATGGCTGCCGAGGGCTGCGGGTGTAGGACCAGGGCCGGACCCAGGAGGGCGGGGACGGAGGAGCGGGCGGCGTCCAGCTCTGCCCGGCAACGCGCAGCGACGGGGTCCTAGTCAGAGAGGAGCCCGCATCGCGCCTGAGAACAGGAAACAGACAAAAATCACCGCGAACAGAACTCAGCTGTGGGCTTGCCCACAAGCTAGGGCTTGCGAAAATGTGGTACAAGAAAATGTGTACTTTTAAAGGCTACATATTTTATTAATTTCGGGAAGAGGGCACCGTGACTAAATTAAGAGGCTGTGACTTAGACACCTCCAACTAGGGTCCTCCACCACCCCTCAAGGCGGCGCGGTTGCTTAGCAACCGAATGCTCTTCTTACTCTGCCAGCCCCAGAAAAGTCTAGGGAGTTGACTCTAAAACGGGTCATTGTCCTACTCTCCTCTTGCACATATTTTCACTCCTATCAATCACCCTTGCGACTCTAGAAACACAAGCATGCGAACAGCTTTTTCAATACCATCCTGCCCATTGGAATTTAAAGCCCCACCTAAATCCCAAAGCTGTCCAGTCTGTTTCTCGAAGTCCTTCTCACCAAATCTCGAAGTCCAAATTGGAAGGACCGTTGGAGGTTGGCTAGTCTAATCCATTCATTTCTACAGATGAGAAACTGAGATAGGCTGAAAAAAGAGGATTTTTTTTTTTTTACCTAAGGTCCCATGGTGTTAGGGATCTGGGCTGTAATCTGTGTGGCTACAGACTGTTATTACTGTTTGTTAATTCGATGCTGCATAGGGATTCTGGGTTATAAATTATTCATTTTTACCAAGTAAGATAATGTGTGCAGAAAATTAAAAATGAGCTTTTGAAACACCATCTTCAAGCACTTGCTGTTTGTCAAATATTTATTTGTGCAGAGTAATTTCTTCACGCACAATTCTGACTTTCCTCTAGAGATTTACACACAGAACAAATATCTTTAATGGTTATGGAAAGAGAAGTGTGACTGGACTGAATCCAGGTAGGCTTCATTATGGAAGACTAGGGTATCTTTTCCTTTTATCTTTTATCCTTCCTACCACAGTGGGAGAGGCATGAGGGGGGAAATTAACTCAATACTGAATACTTTTCTAATCAGGTCTCAATATCCTTTATAGTTAACAAACTTCCAACAGCTTTTTGCAAAGATGAATCACTCACAATTTTCACAAACCACTGGGGTACCATAATGCAAACATATTTAATCCAGATATTTATATATTTCATAGATATCAAGTTTAACCTACCTTTCTGAGAAATGGGTTGTGAGTAGTTTTTTTGTCTGTTTGTTTTCCCCTTGCACTAGTAGTCTTTCTTGAATTTTTGCATCTTGGAGGCAATTATCAGGATTATGATTATTACAATTATGTTTATTAAGAACATTTCATTGCTTTTCCCTGAGAGTGCCTCTAGCATCTATTCTAATGCAGCAGCTCATTGTTTTTAGGTGTCAGATTTTTAGGACCACACATGCTGGCACCTGGCTCAATATTTCACAGAGTATTTTGGTTTTCTGGTACAATGTAAACATATTCTATGTAAGTGATTCCCAACCCTGGCCCCATACTAGACAGGTTTTTAAAAAATAAATGTTGCCCTGGCCGGTTTGGCTCAGCGGTTGGAGCGTCGGTACAGAGAGACCCGGGTTCGGTTCCCGCTAAGGGCATGTACCTCGGTTGCAGTTTGTCCCCAGCCCTGGTTGGTCGTGCGGGTGGCAGCCACTCAATGTGTCCCTTCACGTCGATGTTTCTCTCTCTCTCTCTCCCTTCCTCTCTCTCCCTCCCACTCTATCTGTACAAAAAATGGAAAAATGTCCTCGGGTGAGGAAAAAATAAATAAATTAAAAAAATAAATAAATAAATGTTTTATTTCAAATAGATTTAGACTTATGGGAAAGTTACAAAGGTAGTACAGGGAGTTCCTTTACACTCATCATCCAGTTACATGTCACAACTAAAGAACCACCATTGCTTACAATTAACTCCACAGTTTATTCAGATTTCAGTAACTTTCCCTAATATCTTTTTTATTTTCCAAGATCCCACTTTGGATACTCTCTTATATTTAGTCATCAAGTCTCCTTCATCTCTTGTGGTCTGTGACATTTTCTTAGACTTTTCTTGTTTAGGATGACCTTGACAGTTTTGAAGAGTGCTTGCCAAGTATTTTGTAGAATGTCTAGGGAGCTTCTAAAAATACAAATGCCAAAATTCCATCCCTAGAGATTCTGATTTAAATGGTTTGAGGTAGGGCTGAGGAATCAGTATTCTTTTAAGTTTCCCAGATAATTTTAATGGGCAACCAGGGTTGAACAACCACTGTGTTGAGTTCTAAATGGTTTTGTATATATCTATATATTGAGAGTATTGCCAACTTCCTAGAGAGAAACAAGATTTTTGTATGATGCAAAAATCTTTATATATATATATATATGAACAAAATAGAGGCTAGGGCCATTTTCCAACTGGAGAAAAAGAAGCATAGCAAAACAATGTAATTCCTCTGAAAGGGTCAGTTTCACAATCAAAGCTAGATTTCAGTTAACAGATCCTTATCTTTTGCTGTCTAGCAACTGAATATCGCTTTAGGTTAATTCAGTGTGAAATATAATACTGAAGATAATGTAACTTTAAATGCCAAACATTAACTTTTCTTAAACTGGAGTTCTTTAGGCCATTTAAACTTAACCCCCCAAAAAAGTAAAAGTATAAAATGAGATATTCTCTTGCCTGGCTGGTGTGGCTCAGTGGTTGAGTGTTGACCTGTACAGCAAGAGGTTGTCGGTTCGATTCCCCGTCAGAGCACATGCCCAGGTTGTGGGCCTGATCCCCAGTGGGGGGCCTGATCCCCAGGAGGCGGCCAACCAATGTTTCTTCTCCCTCTTCCTTCCTCTCTCTAAAATCAGTGAAGAAAAAAAAATTTTTTTAATAAAGTAAAATGAGATATTCTTTTGGCCAACAAGTATTTGTATAGGTCCTATGCTAGATGGTAAATTGCAGATATGAACAAAACAGGAATCCTGTCTCAAACATATTCATATACAGGGTGGGACAAACGTAGATTTACAGTTGTTCGTGTGGAAAATAATACAATAATTAATAAATAATACAATAATAAATTCTGTGTTTTATCTACTCACAACTATAAATCTCCTTTTGCCCCACCCTGTATAAAGAGTAGTTAGTGGAAAGCATTGAACTTCAGTCCACACTTACTGTGTTTTCTCAGGCAAATTAGGAATCAATATTGGATGGGGATGAAGAATTGGCCTCTGAAGCCAGATTTCCTATATTTGAACCCCTTGTCTCCCGAAAGGGACCGGGCTGAGGCGACTCTGCCCCAGCACAGTTCGGAATGTGTGGCTTCTTGAATTTGTGCAGGAAAGAATTCAAGATTTGAGTCCAGGTGGTTTTTGAGAGTACATTTATTAAAACTTGGGACAGTATGACAAAGGAAGGGCTTAGAATAGAATAAACAAGATCACAGCAGGACTGAGCCTGAGCTGGGCTCCTAGACTCAGGAAAGCCACAGTAACAGAAGTGAGCCTAGGCTGGGCTGCCTAGACTTACTGGGAAGTAAAAGTCACAGTGACAGATGTGAGCCAAGGCAAAGTTGCTTTTGGCTCACTGAAAACTTCTGCAAGAGGAGGGCCCTCGGAGTTTAGGAGAAAGAAAGTAAATCGGACACCTGAGGAGAGGGAGGAGCAGATGTGCTCAAGGGAGACAGGTTGTGTACTTAAAGGCCATCATAGCCCTGGCTGGTTTAGCTCAGTGGTTAGAGCATCAGCCCTCAGACCAAAGAGTCACGGGTTTAATTCCTGGTCAAGGGCAAGTACCTTGGTTTTGGGGGTTGTTTCCTGGCCCTGTTAGGGTCGTGTGGAAGGAAAGTAGTTGATGTGTCTCTCTCACACTGATGTTTTTCTCTCTCCCTCCCTTCCACTCTATCTAAAAAAAAAAAAAAAAAAAAAAATTAATGGAAAAATGTCCAAGTCCTATTGATTCTATTTCTTTAATATATTTGGGCCACTTCTGTCCATCCTCATTACTACCAGCATTGTGCACCTTGACTCTTGCTATAGTATTTGAAGTGATCTCCCTGCCTTCACTCATAGTCATTCAAGTTGTTTTTATCCTGGTAACACTTCTCTGGTGGCTTTTCATTGGATATGCAAACTGCACTGTGTGACGTTCCCACTCCTGATGATCTGTCCTCAGCCCACTGTTCCCTCTTCTTTCCTTCTTCACCCACTTTCCTGGTCACTTGTTTTAATGCCGTTGTGAAGCTTTTCCTGAGCTGCTGACTGCAGAGTTCTTTACCAGCCACCCTGTGCAAAGGTAGAGCCTTTACTGTACCTATTTACCCTGATAGGTTCCATTGAACTTATTTGTTTACAAGCATTATTTACTCTTACCTCCCCTTGCATCGCACAGTATGTATTTAAAAGCATTTTTGCATACATATCAGCATCAATACATATTTATCAAACACCTCCATAGGAAACTGGGAAAATAGAAGTAACCTCCAATTTCTTTGATGTTGCCTCAAAGTGCTCTATCTCTAGCATAAAATAAATGTCTGACACAAAACTGAGGAGATCCCTGGTTGCACACATTGTTGGTTCCCACCCCAATGCATTTCTCTGCTTCTTGAAAAGACAATGTAATTATTCCCCCTCTCTCTCCCTCCCACTCCATCTGAACAAAATATCGAAAAATGTCCTCGGTTGAGGATTAAAAAATAAAAATTAAAAAAGAGGTCAGAGGTGGAGATAAAATTTGAGACTCATGTAATTATACATCTTTTCAATGGAGAGGATGAGATTGCCCCATGGAGAGCTTGCTCGGAAAATTAAGTCAATTCAGTGAACAGAATAATAGGTAGAGGTTTGGCTATTAGAAAGGCAAAGCCAAAATTATTATTATTTGCCAATTGCCAATCATTGTTTTCCTAGGAAATTTTGTCATGTAGGAAAGCTCTTGTTTTTAAAACAATATTTATTTTTATTCTGTAATTTATGGAACACTGATTCAGTGATTTGGAATGCTACCTTCATTATATGCTAAATTGTAGCATAGATGGTATACTGTTTTCCAGATGTATATTCAGGTCCACTGATGTCAAGGTTAATATTTATAAAGGTAAAATACAATTTAAATTACTGTAACTCTATTTGTAAATATTCACACAATTTTTGGGTTCTTCAAACTCATGTGAGCCCTTATTCACAGAAAAACTATGTTATGCTAAAGTTAGTCACAATCCAATATTACTGACTTCAAATACTTGAACAATAATTTTTCCTAATCTGATGGGCAATAGTCTCTTAATACTCTGCTACTATTGTAGTCAACTCCAAAGCGAGCAGCACTATAAAACAAGTGACTTCTCTGAGAAGAAATAAAATGCTTCTCAATTTCTGTACATACACTGTATTCCACTCACCTCAAATTACTGACCATCGACCTAGACCCATTGTACTCTTGTGGCTCTCCAATGAAGCTATCACCTGCTATTTTGGCAAAGGTCTTAAGAAAGTAGAAATACAATTATTTAACATTCCCTTTCATTCTAACTTTGCTTGTTTCAGTCCGAATTTCACAGGCAATTACACACCCACTAGCTGAGCCGTCTAGAGTGTTCCTGGAAATATTTATCAAGTCCCTCTGATGCATATTATATACGACAGCCTAAACAGTTTGAAACCAAGCACATAAAGAGAGGTTGATTACATTCAACTGCTTTTCCCATCAAGCGTCTTGTACTCTGAAAATCAGATTCTGAAGTCTGAAAATGAATTAATTTTCAACAATTGAAGTGAGCTTGGAACTCTGTTGGCATGAGTTTTATTTATGTGACAACCACTTCTGGCTGCACTTTAATGTCATGCGACAAAGTAATACAGAAGAGTGCCTTATTTTCTATTCACGGGTAAGGAGTCGTAAAGATTCTTTCAAAATCTTTTTTAAAAAGTAAATGTAGAGTCTTTGTTTAGCTAAAACAATGGTATTTCGATCAAGCCAAAATCTACACATCAAATGGCACAGGAATCCTGGTATATATATTTAAAATGCAAAATAAAAGTACTGATTTTTATAATGCAATATACACTGTATTCATACCTGCCTTCTACTCTGATCTGCCACCAGGACACATATATATGTACGAGAAGAGGATAATGAGTAAGAAAGTATCTTTGATTTGGTTAGGGTACTGTTCTTTAAAAAAAAAAAAAAAAAAGTTCTGGAATATTCTACCACCACCATCCAAACTCCCTACCAAGTCCTAAACATCTACAAATTCTAGCTCCTAGCTACCTCTCTGACCCTGTCTCACCCTCTCTGACTTGGCTATTTTACTCGGGGACACTGGCCTCCCTGCTGGTTCTAACTGGCATTAGCAGGGCAGTCTTGTGCTTGCTGATTGCTGACAGCCACACTCTTCCCCTAGAGACCCCCTGCTTCTCTCGGTGATTTCTCTCACTTCATAAAGGTCCCTAATGAAATGTCACTTTATTAAAGACGACCTCCTACAAACCAGCCCATCTCATTTCCGTACCACATTTTTCTTCATGGTACCTACTACAACCTGATATATTTCATAAGTGAGTACACATATATTACCTTCTATCTCTATCACTAACCCCTCTTCCCCCGAACCCAAGCACCAAGAGTAGAGATTTTGCTGCATCCCGAGTGCCTAGAATAGTGCTTAGCACATAATATGTGCTCAAAAAATATTTGCTGAATAAATGGAATAGAATAGAGAAGCCCCAAATGGCTGCAGATATGTGATCATTTAGCATATCCTATTGCAAACAGTGAGGAAAAGATAACCTTTTCAACAGATTGAAGGGACTAGTTAGCTTTGTATTGGAGGTGGGAAAAAAGGAGTCAACCTCACCAGTATACAAAACTAATAATCTCCTGATTAAAACAAATTATAAAAGTAAAAGAAGAAAAGTTAAGACTGAATCTTTTTTTTTTTTTTTTTAATCTGGGGCTGGTCTTTGCCAAACAGGTACAAAAACCCCCAAATCATTGAAAAGACTGACCACAAAGACTAGCTACATCATGTACAGGGCCCAGAACAAAATGAAAATTCAGGGTCCCTAGTTATTAATCATTTCCAGACATCAACAACAGAGCACAAGCCAATGATGGGACTCTTCTAAACATGGGGCCCTGTGTGACTGCATGCCACACACCCATGAAGCCAGACTAGCTGAGAATGTCACATACAAAAGCAACGTCACCCCGTATTCCTTACTTTCTTTTATTTTTCTTTCTAGAGAGAAAGATTTACATGTTTCTTCCTTGTGTTTCCCACTAGAATGTAAACTCCATGAAGTCAGGGATTTTTTCTTTCTGTGGCATGCTTTTGAATAGTAGAATAGTTGGTGATAGACTTGAAGGCATTAGAAACCTGAGAACTTGAAACAAGTCAACTATAATAACAGAATAATCACTCTACAGATAATAATAAGGTCTTTCAGTATCATGCCAGCATTCACTGTTATCTCCCTGTTTATGGTCCTGAAAGTGTCCTGTTAAAAGTTCATTGAGTACCCCGCCAGTGTGGCTCAGTGATTGAGCATCAACCCATGCACCAAAAGGTTGCCGGTTTGATTCCCGGTCAGGGCACATGCCCAGGTTGTGGGCCTGATCCCCATTGGAGGGCATGCAGGAGGTGGCCCAGTCAATGTTCTCTTTCATTGATGTTTCTCTGTCTCTCTCTTTTCCTCTCTCTCAAAATGCAATAAAAAAATAAATAAAAGTTCATTGAGCAAAAATTTCTCATGTTTTCTTTCATTAAATTGATGTCAAGATCTGCTTTTGACTTTGTATTGGTAGTTTGTTATTCCACTGCTATACTGAGAATGACAGAACTCTTGGTATATAACAACTCCATCCAAACCTCTGCACTAAGAGACCAAACTAGCATGCCTCTAGCAGCTTAAGGCCATGCCCCTGGAATGACCCCAGTCCCCCTTAAAATGCCTGCCTGAGAATCAGCTCAACACTGTCAGGAGAATTTATTATTTGTTCCAGCCCAAACCTGGTGTTAGACAGATAGGCCCCTGAACTCCCTCTTAGAGTAGATACTTTAGAAAGCTTGCAATTAATTATATATCCTTTTTTCTGCCCTTTGAGATGTAAATCTACCATCCCTAACTGTTTCCTCAAGGACTTGAGAGCTACCTCTTTGAAACGCAAATGTTCAGGGAGATAAAGCTCTCTCACTCTCTGTCCCTTTGTCTGCATAAATAAATAATTTTTTAAAAATTCAATATGATAATTGCTAAGTAGAGGATAAGGGCCTAACTTCAGAGGCTGCCTTGCTGCAACTCGCACCATTGCCTTCTGTGGTCAAGATAGAAGTTTATTTCTCTTCTGGATAAGCTCCAATCAACAAACCCAAGTGTCTGGTCACAGGGACTAATGCCCCTGAACACCTGCAGTGCCTTTCCCTTAGCAACACCCAGCCTTTAACAGGCCTCCAGCCCTTTGTTTCAGGGAAGTTGAGTTAAGTTTACCCTAGAGTCTAGGGCCTAGACCCTCTTCCTCTTGCAATGTAGTATTACAGAATATAATCTGTCCTCATTGTTTTAACTAATGTCCAGCTTAGCCTTTGACAATGTTACGTTGTTTTACCTGCTCAACTCAAGATTATCTGTTGCAGCAGAAATAAAGTTTACATGTTGATCACAATTTGGTAGCATGTCTACTGGGGAAAAAGCACTTGACTACTGCATGTTAGATCTGTGTTAGGAGACAATGCTCCATGGATCTTCCCTGTTTCTGCATAGCTTCTTTGCAGAGGCACTAACTGCCTTTGTTCCTATCTTTTCTGGGATGTCTGTGTAGTAAACAACCTTGGAAGATAAAAATAAGTCTTCCTTCAGAGAAAAGGGAAATTTGCTTATTGTCCTGTATAATAAAGAAGATGTCTCCCTTCAGGGCCTTCAGGCCATGCTTCCCACCCTTTATAAAAGATTTGGGTTCCCCGATTCTGGTTGAGATTCCTCTCCTGTAATGCAACTCACTGTGTGTGTAGTTACTACCTGGACGACTCTGCATTACCCTGTGGGAATTGGGGCTCAGGGAGCCAGTGGCCCACAGATCACAGAAGAAGCTCGATGATGCAACCTGGAAATATGGGCATTAATTCCAACTCCCAGTGTTAACCAATGGGAATGAGGAAATAGGAGGGAGCTGCATAAATAAATTCCCCCTCCCTCCTTCTTCCATGAACTACTCTAGGCTACAATTTGTTCTTGCAGCTTACTACATCAGTCTGGATGAGAAGCTCCATTTCTCTAGGATCCATTAAAAAAAAAAAAAAAAGCCTGGCTGGTGTGGCTCAGTGGATTGAGCATTGCCCCATGGACTGGGAAGTTCCGGTTTGATTCCTGGTCAGGGCATGTGCCCTGGTTGCGGGCTAGATCCCCAGTAGGGGGTGTGCAGGAGGTAGCTGATCAATGTTTCACTCTCATATGGATGTTTCTCTCTCTCTCCCTTCCTCTCTCTCTCTAGAAAAAAACAATAAAAACATTAAAAAAAAAAAAGACCACCGAACATTTTATGAGTTTAGAAACTTTAAGATTTGAGAGGTTTTGGAGAGAGTTGCACAGCAAAATTGCAGCTTTGCAAGCTTTCTGGCTTAATTCCTCCTTATCTTTCTGGAGCAACAAATTCTCAGTCTTCATGTAGAACAAGTCTGTGTACATTTGGCTCCTCTGGGATCTTATTTTATGTGTCAAACACCCATTTGGGTCTGACCCCCCCCCCCCAAATAAATATAATTCCTGTCCCATGAGAAACTCTGAGAAGTAAAACTTTTTTCTTTATTGATTTTTTGAGAGAGAGGAAGGGAGAGGGAGAGAGAGATAGAAGCATTGATGAGAGAGAACATCAATTGGCTGCCTTCTGCGTGCCCCCCACTGGGGATGGGCCCACAGCCTTGGCATGTGTCCTGACTGGGAATCGAACCAGCGACCTCTTGGTGCATGGGTCAATGCTCAACCACTGAGCCACACCAACCAGACTGAGAAATAAAATTTTCTTATTTCATTTTTTTGTTTTGTTTTTTTGTTAATCCTCATCTGAGGATATTTTTTCATTTATTTTTAGAGTGAAAGGAAGGGAGAGAGAGAGCAAGAAACATTGATGTGAGAGAGAGAGTCTTGGTCTGGAGATCAAACCTGCAACCAAGGTATTTTCCCTTGACCAGGAATTGAACCTGCGACCCTTTGGTCCTCAGGCTGACACTCTAACACCCAAACTGGCCAGGGCAATATATATTTTTAAAGAACTTAGAAAACATACCAATAAAAGTGTAAAATTACCTATCATGTTACAAAATTGTTAACAATGGCATCTTTAGTTCCAGCCTTTAATATATTTCATAACTAGGCTCATTCTGTATGTACATTTTTTTATCCTGATTTTTAAAAAGTTTATATTCTATTATGGGAAATTTCCAGTGAGCCAAAACTTATTTAGACTGAAAACCTAATTTTCAATGATTTTTATAATATTTTCCATGTGGTCTGAGTCAATTTACTTCAAGTTTTCCCTATGGTTGGACAGTTTGGTTTCCTTACTTTTATTTATATTGTTCTAATTTATGCCGTAATAAATATTTTGGTACATAAATCTTTTTTTTTTTTTTTTATCCTCACCTGAGGATATTTTTCCATTTTTTGTACAGATAGAGTGGGAGGGAGAGAGAGGAAGGGAGAGAGAGTGAGAAACATCGACGTGAAGGGACACATCGAGTGGCTGCCACCCGCACGACCAACCAGGGCCGGGGACAAACTGCAACCGAAGTACGTGCCCTTAGCGGGAACCGAAACTGGGTCTCTCCGGACCGCAGGCCGACACTCTAACCGCTGAGCCAAACTGGCCAGGGCAGTACATAAATCTTGATCTGCATTTTTTATTATTACATTATAACAGGTAACTAGATGACAAATCAGTGAGTCAGAGGATGACATTTCAAGGCTCAAGATGCCTATTATTGAATTGTTTCTAGAAAAGTTTCTTGGAAAGGAGATGATAGGATCTGAAATGATATTTACAGGTAACTCAGATTGCAAAATCTACGGAAAAGATGGTTAGAATTTTCATTGAACTATGGCATTTGGGAATGGGAGGGTGTGGATGTAGAGATGTGAGAATTTAGGGATATTTCTGAAACAGGGTCAAAAGGAGTTAGTAACTGCATATTGGGAGGTGAAAAACAGTATGGACCAAAGACAATTGCCTAGCTTTCCAATCTGCCTAACTAGGGAAAGTTAGTTAATTAGTATAGAAACGGAAGATAGTAAAGTGTGTAGAAGAAGATAATTTGGCTTGTGATTTCTTTGTTTGGCCTGCTTGTCATCTGGGGCTAGCTTTCAAATTTTTTTCAGAGAAAGGTCTTTGGTTAGCAATATGGTTAGAAGTCTTATCTTAAAGTGTTATCTATTTAGCAGACACCAGTTTTTTAAATGTAGATTTCATTTATATTTCATTGTATAAATTGAGATAGGAACATGATAAAGCATCAAAGTCAACCCTAGGTAGCCACTGCTGGCATCCATCCTTCTTATTTCTCTATTCCCACTTCAATTTTTCTTGGGAGGTTCAACCCTCTCCCACTCCTCTTCCTGTGGTTTTATTGCCCTTAGTGCTAGTCTGTGGATCCAAGGATGGGCACATAAAATTCAAGTCAGCCAATCAGAGCCAATGGGGCTGAAATCTAAGTGTTCCCAGGGAACTGCTGAAAAAATGCTCTTTCCACAGGAATTGCGAAGAGAGAGGATGGATGTAGACCTTGAGCTGCTGGCAGTTGTTTTGCTTGTCTGGCAATTGAGTCAACCCAAAGGGAAGTGAAAGTGTATTAATCCTGATGAGCTGGTCTGATGGCATCACTTGAGCCCGAGGATCCAAGTGCATTGATGCCAATTCTAGGACTTTTCAGTGCTATGAGGCATTAAAATGCCCTTTTCATCTCAAGCCATTTTGAGTGGGTCTCTGTCATGAACAACCAAAGAAGTCCTGGCTAATACAATATTGGAGGTCAGAAAAAGGCTCAAGTTTTCAAAAGTTTTGGCTATTCAAGATAAAACTAACAGGAATCTTATTGTGACTACACTAATGGCTGACAAAGGTGTATGGAGCATCTACTGTAATGCCAGGCACTGTGTTAGACTCTAGTCAGACACAAAACAGGTTAATTAAAGGTGTGTTTACGAAAACATTATTATGGATAGCTTATAAAAATATGATTACAATTCCTACATTGGCTGAATTAGGTAGCTAGAATTAATAGCGTGAATTTTGGCTTTTAGGTTTTATGTACTTTGCCTTATATTTCTTTTGTAGACATGAGAGTAGCTAAAATCGGTAGCTAGTAAATAAATTATTTGACTCAATTTCAGAAATATTTCAAATGTCCAGAATAGAAAACTCCATATTAGGACCTCAAGTTTCATGAAGTAGATTACCAATGGGTATTATAGCTTATATTTAAAATGCCCAACAAGTGTGTCTACCCATTGATTGATGTGTAGAATTTGGGAGTCTTTCTCCTGCATCCTCGTTTTCATTACTTTCAAAGGGTACAAATGATAGAATCTCATTTAGCAATAAAAGCTTGATTAAGCATTCTGATTTGATATTAGTAATAGATTATATAAAGTTGTAGGGATAAGAATTAATCAGGTTTTTCCCTCTCTAATATTCATGAACGTTTCACTTTTTAGCCAACTTTGTGTTTCAGCTTTCTCTTTTGGTCTTGAGTTGTCAGTTGAGGATGGTTTAATTAAGAATGGTTTTGCTTCACACTCTACCCATGGGTCATTAAAAATTGTAACGGGAAATATGATAATGGAAAAATAAATTATTTAAATCTGTTATTAATATGAGTACTTAAATGTGTATCATGGGATCCAGAACACATTTTACTGAAAAATCTAAAACACAAGAAGAAGTATTTATTCTTTTCCATCCTACATCTCATAAAAATTACACATAACCAGCAATTAATGTACCACAAAATGCTAAGTTCACGGTTTAAATTTATTTTTTCTCAACAGGAGTTTTCAAGGAACTCACTAGTGAGTTTGCAAGCATATTATTAAAAAACAAAAAAAATAGCCCGGCCAGTGTGGCTCAGTGATTGAGCATTGACCCATGCACCAAGATGTTGCAAGTTTGATTTCCAGGTTGTGGGCCCAATCCCCAGCGCGGACATGCAGGAGGCGGCCAATCGATGTTCTCTCTCATCAATGTTTCTATCTCTCTCAAATCCATACAGAAAAAAATAAAAAAAATAAAAAAAACCAAAACAAAAAAATATAGGTGGCAAAGACCAGGGTGCTCTAATGGCTTCAGAGCCACTTCTCAGGCCTGAGTTTGTTTTCTTCCCATCAGTGTGCCAAAAACCCAATCTGCATTCCCCTTCCCTTTCTGCTCAGTTCCTTGTTATCCGTAGCCAAAGACAAGATGCAGAGGAGGGCACATTTCCCCCAATCTTGCTCACTACCCTCTTCTAATTCTTTGCTGCTCCTGGAAAGTAGGACAAGAGCCCTTTTCATTACAAGAATTTTATAGCTAATCACTCTGGGAGTTGCAAAAATAATAAACACGATGATGTCTAAAATCTTGAAAATTCTATGAAGTTCTTACAGTCACTTTTTCTTGCATCACAGTTTCTCACTACCCTGTGAGATGATAAGGGTGAACTACAGTGAGTTGGATTTCTATTTTCAGCCTTCCTAACAGTGTTCAACAAATCTGCTCACTTCTTTAGAATTTGCTTTGCATGAGATTTATGCAAATTCCTTCCTCTGAGATGGCCCTTCTTCCTGCATGCAGACTATAAGTCACAACCCAAAATTGAAAAGGTATCCTCTTGTCTGAAACTGGTAATTTGCATCTTTGAGGAGGCATAAAATATGTAATATCCATTCCAAGGTATGGATACCATGTAGGAATCATCACCTTTGAGCAGTCACATTTTATTTAAAATCCTCACCCAAGGATATGTTTATTGATGAGAGAGAGAGAGAGAGAGAGAGAGAGACACACACACACCAGGTAAGTGCCCTGATGCCCTGACCCGGAATCAAAAGCACAACATTTTGATGTACAGGATGACGCTCCAAGCAACCACCAGGGCAGAAGCAGTCACATTTCTTCAAAGGATGCTAGTTTATTTTAGCTTTTGTCAGATTTTCAAGTTTTAGTATTTCCTAGGGAAACCAAAACAGTGATTTTTTGAGACAGGGGACTCATATTTGTTTGTTATTCGTTAGTATTTTTTGTAAACCTCGTGGCTATCACTCCCCACTTAAAACCTCTTAAAATACGAATTTCAAATATTTTTTTGCAGGTACTGGTTAACCTTGGCCGTATTTCCCTGAGAAGGGGACACTTAGAAAACTGAGCAGCAGGGGAACTGACATTGCCAGGAATCCACTGCTCTCAGTACTTTTGTTACTGGTGTATTCTCCAGGATCACAATATTCAAGCTATTGTTAAAATGCAGGAAATATCAAAAGTTTATTGGTGTTCAAATGTTTAAAAATTCGGGTATCATTGTTATTTATTAACAAATTGGATATGGCATGCCGTTTTACGAAATCCTTCAGCTTTGAGGTCACCTACACAAATGAGAAAATGTACAGTGAGGAAGTCAGGTGTTATCTTCACTCAAGGTCTGGTGTAGTGAGCACTAGGGAACAGCAATGAGCTCGCTCGCTCGCTCTCAGAAAAAAGAAAAGGAAGGTTAGCAACTGGTGTTGATTCTCCAGGCACAAACGTAGTCCTGGCCTGGAACCGGAGCCTTGCGAGCCTGGCAGGCGCTTCCCGGGCGAGGACTCCCAGCAGCAGGGGCCGGGGTCGCCCGGGGTCGCCGAGGGTCCCCCGCAGCCTGGGCATCTCCGCGACGGCCCAGCTCCCGGCGCGCGGGCGGGACGCGGTGGGGGCGCCGGCGTCGCCGGTCAGAGTCCCGGGTAGCGGCGCTGGACTTCGGGAGAGCGCGACGGCGCAGGAGCGGCGACCCCGCGGCTGCTCCCGCATCTCGCCGCGTTCTCACGGCCCCACGTTGGGAGGGGAGGGGCGGGACGAGCGCGAGAGGACGGCGGCGAGGGGCGGGGCCGGGGCCGCGCGAGGCCCCTTTTCTCCGCTCGGGGGCGCGCGGCGCGGGCCCGCGGGCTGTGGAACGAGGCCGCGGCTGGGCGCGAACGCCGCAGGTGGCTCGCGCTGGGAGCCGGTGCGCGGGCGGCGGCTGAGGCGTGGAGGCGGGAGGCGGGCTCCCGCTGGGCCCCGCTCTCCGCCTGGGCGCTGCGGGCGGAGGAGACGAGGGAGCCGAGGCGGGCGAGGGGCGCGCGGCACCCCCTAGACGGCCGGCGGCGCCCGCGGCCCTCGGCATGTTTTACGAGGCGAGAGTTTTCCTCCCGCCCGTGGGCTGAGGCGACGGCGGCCGGCAGAAACGACATGCACCTGCCAGGCGCCGCTTAGAGGACGCGGCGAGTCCCGGCCGCCCGCCGAAGGGCTCCCTTCGCCCGGCCGCCGCCGCCTCCCTCCGCCGCGGGCCCGAGCCGGAGCGGCGGGGTGGGCGCCCCGACATGGCGGCCCGGAGCGCCCCGAGCTGCCACCTGCGGCTCGAGTGGGTGTATGGCTACCGGGGCCACCAGTGCCGCAACAACCTCTACTACACGGCGGCCAAGGAGATCGTGTACTTCGTGGCGGGCGTCGGCGTGGTGTACAGCCCGCGGGAGCACCGGCAGAAGTTCTACCGGGGCCACAGCGACGACATCATCAGGTACCGGGGGCGGGGACGGCCGCGGCGTTTGCACTTGCCCGACCTCCTGGGTGCGGTGACCCGGCCGCAGGGGGCATCGCCGCAGGTCCCCGCAGGCGTCTTGTCCCCGGCCCACCCTGCTCACCCCTACAAACGCCTTTCCCATCTTCGGGGCCTCGGCTCCCCGGGGCGGGGCGGGGACACCCAGTCCGCGGGTCCACCGGGGGTTCGGTTGTATGGCTTAGCCGACCTCCATCCGATTTAGGAAACTGCGGAAAGGTTCCTGGGGCAACAGTTGGCTCCTTTAAAGCCCGCCTGAGATTTGTCATTAAAGGAGTTCTTAAGGCGCCAGCGGGAACTCCTTCACCTGCCGGAGGACCGCTCGAAGCCGGGGACCGCCCGCCCGAGGCCGGTCCTGGGGAGCGCGCCCGCCGGCAGGGCTCGCACCTCTTGGCCCAGTATTCGTTCAGCCTCACGGCTTGCTGTCCGCAGGCGGGAAGGAACCCCGGCAACCCCGGGCAGTGGGTTGACATTAAAATGTGCCACCTGAAGGCAGTTCGGGGGTATGTTTCATCCAAAGAAGCTGCTTTTCAGCTTCCTTGTTTCCTCTTCTTTAAAGTACTCCTAAATAAGTTTACTTCTGTTGTTTTTTGTTTGTTTGTTTGGGTTTGGTTTTTGCTTAAATCACTTTTTTTTTTTTTCATTTTAATTTTTCCTTTGGGCGATAACTAAAGTTGGTACCAGTGCTTGTTGACATCTCTTTGGTGAACGGTGTGTTTCTGATGTAATTTTCCGTCCGTGTCTCATCAGAACTTTCGTGGCAAGTACAGTTAAAAGCTGCAGAAATTATTCTAGGCCATCGATGACGGCCTCAAGCTCAGCGTACGTGTCCTTGACAGAAGATGCATATATTTAAAATATTTTGAGAATATGTTTGTGTGCTGCTTCTGGGGTTGGAACAGAAATTCTACGATTGGATTTGGTTACTCCATTTTATTCCCTTATTTGTGTTCCACAGGATTTAAATTGGGCATTTCAAATCCAGTATCTGGGTTTGGTGTCTTATAGGCAAGACATTCCATAAATAACAAAGTTCTGTTGTTTTGTGTGTGCATCTACGATCTGTAAAAGGAAAAAGGGAGCCCAGGACAAACATCAGGTAGGGTAAGACGGAGTAAAGATAAGCACAGCAAAGATTGAGGAAGTGGAATATGGAATCCGGGGTGTTGGGGGTTCTTTTGTTTGTTGTTGTTAATCCCAAGAATAGACTTCATACCAGCTCTCTTGTCTTTTCCACTAATCCTTTACAGTTTCTTTCTTTTCCATGTGTTAGGTCGCCCACAGTACAGGGTGTAGTAGCTTTACCTAGTTGAAGCAGCCCTCCTCCAGGTGCTCAGTTTATTAGGTTGAATTCAGTGGGTGAGGGAGGTGTGAAGGATGTTGAGGTCTTCTTAGAGTGTACTTCTATTGTTTGTACTCCTTGGTATTTGAGAGCAGTATGGTATTGGCTTTCATATCTAGATATGATTCATTTGAATGAGGCACTATGTTTTTGTTCTTTCAGCAGTAATTAGAAGCTATGTCATATGTCACACTGCTTGAATTTTTATAATTGTGTTTCAGTAAACTCTAAAGAAGGTAATGCTTTTGCCTTCCTTTGGTATAGATAGAAAGATATAGATATAGATGTAGTTGCACAACCCCTACATTGTCTCAGAACATTTCAAAATGGCAAATTACTTCTATATATACAAAGAATTTATCCTTAAAACAATTTATAGCCATAAAAAGGTTTTCTGACAAAATGCAGTGGGATAGTAAAATCTGAATCATATGGCATCTTGAAAGTAGTGGTACAAATTTAATACAGTACTAAGAATACAGCTTAGAGCCTGGCCAGTGTGGCTGAGTGGATTGAGTATGGTCCTGTGGACTGAGGTCCTGGTTAGATTCCTGGCCAGGGCACATGCTTGGGTTGTGAGCTTGATTCCCCAGTGGGGGGTGTGCAGGAGGCAGCCCAGTAATGTTTCTTTCTCGGAGTAATGTTTCTTTCTCAGGTCGATGTTTCTATTTCTCTCTCTCCCTTCCTCTCTCTCTAAAAAAAAACCAATAAAAGCATAAAAAAATATATATAGCTTAAAAATCAGTTGAAGGGCTCTGGGAATTTTATTTTGAACAATAACAGATCATTATTGTTTGTGAAATAGATAAGGCAAATGTTCAAACCTTTCCATTTGCTTTCAGTTGTGTTTGAAATAATAAGTATAGAAAGTACTTCAGTAATTTTTCAATTATTTGACAGCAGAAAATTTAATATTCATAAAGGTGATATGTAGTGGAAAACAATGTTGTTGAAATGTAATACAAAGTCATTACTTTTTTTCTTATCATTTGTTTTGTTTACATATTTGCTTGAAACTTATTGGGTCAAATATAACTCAGTCTGGGGCTAACCAGAATGAGCAGGTCATTTTCTTTAGGTTTGGAAAATGTAAATGCTGTGTTGCTTGTAAAGAATGAATCACAACCAGTCTATCATTTGCTTATCAGTTCTGTCATCTTACATCTAGTATTGCTAATGATGGTGCCACATGACATCATTTTGTCCATGTTGCTGGATGTTTTACTTTTCACCATATACCTCTATGCTTCTCTAGGAATTTATCTTTTAGTTGTATTTATGTCAGTACTAATTTACATAGAAATTAGTTTCACTGTCAGAAATAATATAGGAGCCCTGGCCGGTTTGGCTCAGCAGTTAGAGCATCCGCCGGCGAACCAGAGAGTCCCGGGTCTGATTTCAGCTAAGGAAACGTACCTCGGTTGCGGTTCATCCTTGGCCCTGGTGAGGGTCGTGCAGGAGGCAACCACTGGAAGTGTCTATCTCACACTGATGTTTGTCTCACCCCCACCCCTCCACTCTATCTAAGGATAAATGGAAAAATATATCCTGGGGTGAGGATTAAAAAAAAGAAAGAAAGAAAGAATATAGGAATTTTAGGGTCACTTTTTCTTGTTTTTACAAGGTGGGGGCCCAAGTAGGTTTACAGTTGTTCATATGGAAAATAATATAATAATAAATAATATGAAAATAAACTTTTGCATAATCACAACTGTAAACCTACTTTTGCCTCACCCTATATTCTGTTGCAAGTTATGATGATACAATTTTCTTGTTTTTCATTGTTTATTACAGGTTTAAGACTAGGTTATAAAATATGCTCAACCACTACCAATGTTAGTATAAGATGCACATCTGTAACTTGGTCTGTATTTTAAAACTTTTGCCAGTTTTTCCTAAGGATGTGATAGCTTTTAAATTTTATTTTTCTAATTATTGCTCATCAACACATTTCTGACAAGTTTGTTCTTCAAGTAGTGGATATTATTGACAGTTTTCAAATAATTTATAATCAATGAAGACCAGTGATGGAATATAGTTGGTTTTCTTATGCTTGTGAACCTCCACCTTGAACTGTCTGAGCCCATTGTTTATGTATTATATAGGTATGGAATTTGAAGTTTTTTAAAAAACATGGTGAAAGGATCTCACAAGATGGTGATGAGCTTAAATAACATAATGCATCTGAAATACTTTGAAAAGTATACCATATTATATGGTTGCAGGTTGGAATAATATTCATTGCTTCTAGGTATGACTTTTTTACTTTAGACAACATGAAACTTATAGTATCTCTTTTCTTCAATTGTGGTAGATGGTATTCTTAAGAAAGAAAACCGATATTTCTATATAGTATATATGTATATACATAATACATATGCACATACTATATAATAATTTATATACAAATATACAATTTATATTATCTATTCTCTATCTCACCACAACAGATACAAATTCCATAAGGGTTGGTAATTTCATGTTTGTTTCACAGATGCATCCCTAGTGCTAAGAATAGTCTCTGGCAAATAACAGGTGCTCAATAAATATTTGCTGAAAGAATAAGTAAACCAAGAAATAACTATTTCTACACTAACATGGTGTCATAGGCGCCACTTAAAAAAATGCCTTAAGGTGGGGGTGACCAACTATCACAAATGATGATTAAAAAAATATGAAAAGATGAGAACAGAGAATTGACCACTAGTTATGGCAAATGTAGATGTCATTGATGACCTTGACAGGAGTTGCTATGGTAAAATAGAGTAGAGCCAAGACTGAATGGAAGAAAAGGCTAAACAAAGATAGTACAAACAATTCTTTCAAATATTCTCTCTTTACAAGAGACCACTGCATATCATGCTACCTGCCTCTTCCCAGAATGCTTTACTTTCACTCATTTATTCTGATGACTCTATTTTTCTTAAAGACCTAGATTAGGTATTATATTCAGTAGGAAACATCACTGTGAACTGTTATGTCCCCATGTAATACCATATTACAGGTACACTAGTGCTATCCCTGGCACACATACTATTGACCACTTCTGTCTTTAAACTCCGAATACTTTAAGACAGGAGCCCTTGCTCAAAGCACATGCTCAATAAATATTTATTTGATGAGTAAAAAGGCCATGAAAGAATAGTAATTTCTTTTTTTTTTTTTTTTTAATCCTCACCCGAGGACATTTTTTGTTCAGATAGAGCGGGAGGGAGAGAGAGGAAGAGAGAGAGAGAGAAACATCGATGCGAAGGGACACATCGAGTGGCTGCCACCCGCACGACCAACCAGGGCCAGGGACAAACTGCAACCAAGGTACGTGCCCTTAGCGGGAACCGAACCCGGGTCTCTCTGTACCACGGGCTGACGCTCCAACCGCTGAGCCAAACCGGCCAGGGCGAATAGTAATTTCTTAATAGCTTCTAAGAATTTATTGTTCCACATCTTTCTTAATAAATATTCCAAAATATTTTATTAGTCATCTGCATAGTCAACATGAAACATAAAATAATAAAGGAAAATTATTATTATAGTGCAAATCTAAAAATCTGTCTTTTCCATAAGTAATAAATATACATTACATGTTCATTTACAATATGAACTATTCTAGATAGTTCCCTGAAAACAGCTCTTAATTTTATCCCTTAAGCTATGCAGTATTTCAAAAACAAACAATGATAAATATTTTTATATGCAGACACAAAATGAAATCTTACAGAATAGAATCATTACATAGTCTGTGAAAGTTAAGCTTACCTAATTCTAGTTACTTGAACACAGGGACATTTTATTGAATCTGAATATATTCTAATATTTTCTGAAGAACTGCTTCTAGATATTACACATGCTTAAGAAAATTTTGGTATCAGGTTTGAGGGGATGGTTTATACCCATTTCTCAAACTGCTTATGTTAAGAATTCTTTTAGGAATGCATGTTTTGGAATACAGACTAGCAGTATGTTTTCCAAACAGAATAATCTAGGTCACTTTTTTAAAAAAACCAGATTTCTGGGCTCTGGCCCTTGCGGATTCTGACTTAGTGAATCTGAGGAAATGCCTAGAATTGGCAAAAGCTCCTTATATTATTCTGATTAATACACCAGGTTTGGGAAATAATTGGCCGTATTTCTGGAAACATTAAGGAGATAAGTAGGTTTGCAGTAATTCTGCCAGACTTTAAAAAGTTGCTACCCTGAGTCCATATAAACACAAAAAATATTGACTCACCATGGAAACATCATACATTCTGAATAGCGTTTCCAGCTACAGTTTTGACTTGTGTCAAATAAATGAAGTTTTCATACCATAAATATAGAGCTGTTAAAAACTACTTTTTACCCTATTACAGTAAGTCTTGATCGGTTTTCTTTCTTAAGAATACCACCTACTGCAGTTGAAGAAAAGAGGGACTACACCATATATATGTAATTAAGGGCTAAGGTGGGAAAGTGAGAGAGTGACAGTTGGGAGGAGTTTAGATAAGTGTTTGGATGGGATGGCCAGAAAGGCCTTGCTGTGAAATATAAAGGTAATACTTCAGTAGAGACTTGGAGTTGAGGGACTGTGCTGTGTAGATATCTGAGGGAAGGATATTTTAGGCAAAAGGACTATCAGGTGCAAAAGCCCTAAGTTGGAATGCCTAGTGTGTTTGAAGAACAGTAAGAAAGTTAGTGTGGCTGGAGTGCAGTGAATTTGGGTGAAAGTAGTGAGAAATGAGGTCTGATGAAGTAAAGGTATTGGAGGCATAGTGTAGTACCTTATAGGCTCTTGAGAGGATTTTAGCCTTGCTGTTTTAGTGAGATTGGAGCAATTTAATCAAATTAGTGACATAATTTGACTTGATGTTTTAACAAGGTCACTCTGGCTCCTTCACTGAGAACAGACTGAGGGAGAGGGGCAGGACGGAAGCAGAGACCATTTAGGAGACTGCTGCAATAATCCAGTCAAGAGATTTTGGTGGCTTGGACCAGAGTGGTGAGTAGTGAGAAAGTTGGAAGTAGCGAGAAAGGCTCAGATAGAGTTTGAAGATAGAGCCAGCAATATTTACTGTTGGATCATACATAAATTGTGACAGAGAAGAGTAGTTAGCAATCATCACAGTTTTTGGCTAGAACAATTGAAAGAATGGAGTTGCCAATCACTGAATTGGGAAAAACTGTGGGAAGAGCAGGTTTTTTCTTGTGGGAGAGAGGTAAGATCCGGAGCTCTGTTTTAAAAGTATTCCATTTGAGATACTACTGAACAACCAAGTGGGGTTGTAAATTAAGTAGTTGAACATAGGTGTCTATAACGTAGGGAAGCAGTCTGAGCTGTTATAAATTTGGGTGTTACCAGCATAAAGATAGTTTTTAAAGCTTTGAACCTGGATAAGATCGCTGAGGAAATATAGATAAAAGATCTAAAAAATGGATTGCTGTGACACTCAAACATTTGAATATAGGGGAGATGCAAAAGAACTGACAATAATGTGACCAGAGAAGCAGGAGGAGAAAACCAAGGGAGTGTGGGGTCATGGAAGACAAGTAACAAGAGTATTTCAGGGAGAAGGAAGAGATCAGCTGTATCAAGTAAAGCGAGGAGTGTTTTGCCTTACTGGAGATGTTAGATGTTTTGCAATAATTATACATATTCTAATCACAAGACTCTTCCAGGAGACTTCATGCTCAGGTGATCAGCTGAACAGGGGGAACAGAAAGATGTCTTCGAAATAAGTCATGTCATTATGACAAAACTGGCCTCCTTCAGGATTTGTCCCAGCAGCTTCTAGTTTGCTTGATTATTTAAAAATGACACATGGCTGGCAGTTGTGGATCCTTGGTACTTAAAGGTATGGCCCTCAAATCAGCAGCTTCAGCATCACCTGGGAGCTCCTTAGCTCTCCCTCCCAACCAAACCTACTGAATTAGACCCTGAATATTAACATTCTTAGCTGATTTGTAAACATAATAAAATTTGAAAAGCACACTCTATCTAGATCAGTGGTTTTCCACGTGTGGTCCAGCCAGCAACATTAGCATCACCTGGAAACATGTTAGAAATACAAATTCTCAGAGTTCACCCCAGACCTAATAAAAAACTCTGGATATTGGGCCCAACAATCTATACATTTTATCACCTCCAGATTATGATGATGTATTATACAGTTTGAAAACCACTGCTTGAGATTATAGTCACTTGGAGAGTTAAAAACAATGCAAACATAATAAAACCACCAATCCCTGGGTCTCGTCCCTAGAAATTTGACTTGTTTAAGGTAGTTCTCAGGTATAGTTTCTTTGTTGTTGGCTTCTGTTTTTAATTTTTAAGCTTTCCAGGTGACTCTGATATGCTGCCAGGGTTGAAAACCAGTGCTCTAGTTATTGTGATAATTCATGTTTAACTGGTGGGTTAGGAAGTCAACCTCATAAAACTCAGGGCGTAGCCAAATTTATTCACTTACTATTATTCATTATATAGCAACGTGGGTAATTCACTAAGTGTTTAAACCCCTTTAAAATTCTGGGCCTCTTGCCTAAGGTCCTTTATTGCTGGACATCACTGTTTGGAATTTTTTGCCAAATAAAGTAGTCTTTAGTATGGTTTTCTGTTGGTGGATCTGCTCAGTATCATAATCTATCTTGCATCATCGATCCAGAAAAATGTCCACTAAATGGGGACCTGGAAGGTTCACTTAATGGGCAAAATATGTGCATCCTGGATGGTATCAAGTGAAGTGTAACCCAGTGCCCAGGTGATGATTTCAATAGTATCATGAAACAGTGATAGTGGGTTTGGCTGAGTGATATGGACCAAGGAAAGTCCAAGATTATCCTTTAATAATTTTCCATTTTGGAGCCGGAATCCGAAGTCAGAAATAGAACAAATATCCAATATGCTTATATTTGATGAGGCATATAAGTGCCCATGAGGTGGACAGGTGATTTTCACCCTATGAAATTCTAAAGTGGATGTATTTTCATGGACAGTTGAAAAAACACTATAGGTTTATGTCCAATCAGGGCAAAGTAACTGGGCTATTGTGTTTTGTAGGGCTTGAGACCACATGTTGAGACCACGCATGAAGCAGCCAATACTAATAGCTGACTAGTCGGCTTCTCTTTATGCCAACAAGTGTCCTCCATTGTGTCTTCAATATGGATCAGTATTCTGAGATACCATAGGACTGTCACGGATTAATCTAACCAGTGTAAATAAGCTGCATTGGCTACAGTGGTATCTATTCTAATTATAGGGTAGCACATGGCATCATCATATTGGCTAAAGACAGCAAGAACTAGTACAAAAGCCTTACCAGCTCCTGAATTTCATATTGATAACATCACCACCTGGTGGCATGTAATTCCTTGGTGTTGATTGACTGCTAGAATGAGGGAATAGGTATGGGACTGAAGATGGGCATCACACTCTGAATCTAGCTATTTTGGCGCCATAGACTGACTTGATTCATCATAATACCACAAAATTCTAATTTTTATTTTCTTTCTGGGATAGCAACTTATAATGTTGGATTGGCAAACAAAAGGTGATTGTAGGAGGTGTTAACTCAGATTTTACTCTAAAGATTACTTTGTTTTTTACAATCAGAGTAAGAATACATGATTTTACTTTAATCTAGAGACTGGGGAATATAGGTATAAAGCAAAGAAATGGGTTGGATGTGAGGTAGGAATTCTGGATTGTATCATTGCCAAGGTATGGATGGTTCGAGAGATCATTGTTATGGAAACTTGGACTATGTGGTGGAACACCTAATTGAAATGAAAGGTCTGGAAACTAATGGCAAGAGAAGTGTACCTAGCTTGTTCCCCAAATCAGTTAGGAGAACTGAGGTGCACAGTTGCTGCAGGTCTCCTTATTAGGGAAATCCTGTGGCTCTTCCTGGTTCCTGAGAATCATGTACCTACTTTGCCTCTCAGCAAAAGACAATGTTCATTCTCTGCCCCTATTCATTTGAATCTGTCTTTTCATCATTATGAGAGGACTTTCTTCCTTGAACAGGAGATAGAGTACTAGGCACACTGCCTCTAGAGTGGAAGCTCACCTTGCATATTCATTTCAGTATATGGAGTGTAATGACAGTTGCCACAGGCAGTTACTCTGAAGAATTTTGCAGTTTTCACTTGGTATGATGTTGCTTGTGGTACTATTTAAATTAGTTACATGATGAAAATATAATCAGGTTTAACCACCTCAGTGTCCATATCTTTACAGATACTAAGTTTGATCAGGGAGCAGGGCATAATTCCCAACCAGGAGTGGAAAGGAGGCAAGTCTTGTAACAGGCTGTAACTAACTATAGAGTCCATAGACTGGTTATCATTACTTGGTTACTTTTCCACTTATTAGTTAACCTGTGGACATTAGTTAACACAGAATACTAAACAAAGTGACACTACTAAAAAGGTAAGAAATTTTACCTGGAATCCGGATGTTAGAGTCAGATGACAGGTACTTGCAAATGACAATTTTTGCAGCCATATAAAGAAACTATGTAGGAGTCTGAGTTTGACATATTAGGTGTATGAGAGGGTTGGTAAACCCCCGCTTAGAGGGTGGTTATTATTATATTTTTTAAATTAGTAATACATATATATTATAGAAAATTGAAAGGTATAAAAAAGTAGAAAAATATTTATCCAGTCTTACAATCTAGAGATAATACTATTGTGTTTTAGATTGTTTCTTTTAAGCCTTTTTGATACATATATTCTTTTTTCAAAGACTTTATTTTTGTAGAGCAGTTTTAGGTTTACATAAAAATTGAGAGGAAGGTGCAGATTTCCTATATATTCTCTGCCCCTGCACATGCATAACCTCCCCCACTGTAAACATCATTTACCAGAATGGTGCGCTATTTTTTTTTAACCAAGGATGAACCTACATTAACACATCATAATCACTCAAAGTCCATAGTTTACCTTACTTAGGGTTCACTCTTGTACATTTTATAGATTTGGACAAATGTATAATATATATCCATCATTTCGTGTATATATATATCTTTTAAATATGTTTTTACTGAGTGTTTTTAGAGAAAGAGGAAGGAAGAGAGAGGGAGAAAAACATTGATGCGAGAGAGAGAGAGAGAGAGAGAGAGAGAGAGAGAGAGAGACAGACAGACATCCATTGGCTGCCTCCCACATGCCCCCTACTGGGGATTGAGCTTGCAACCTGGGCATATACCCTGACCAGGAATCGAACTGGGACTTCTCAGTCCATGGGACAATGCTCACTCAATTGAGCCACACCAGCCAGGCTATATAAATCATTTTAATGAGATACAGAGTATTTTCATGGCCCTAAAAAATTCTCTGTGCTCTGCCTATTTACTACCCTCCCAACCATTGATGTTTTTACTGTCCCCACAGTTTTATCTTTTCCAGAATATTATATAGTTGGAATCACATGGTATGTCACTTTTTTAGATGTACTTCTTTCACTTGGTAATATGCATTTAAGGTTCACCCATGTCTTTTCATGGCTTGATAGCTCATTTCTTTTTAGTGCTGAATAATAATATTCCATTGTCTGGATGTACCAAGTTCATTTATTCATTCACCTACTGATGGACATCTTGGTTGCTTCCAAATTTTGGCACTTATGAATAAAGCTGCTATAAACATCCATGTAAGGTTTTTGTGCAGACATAAATTTTCATCTTCTTTGGGTAAATACCAGAGAGCACTATTGCTGGATTGTATAGTAAGAGTATGTTTAGTTTCATAAGAAACTGTCACATTGTCTTCCAAAGTGTCTATACCATTTTGCATTTCCACCTGCAGTATATTGTATTCTTGTTCTACATCCTTGTCAGCATTTGGTGTTGTCAGTGTTTTGGATTTTGGCCATTCTAATAGGTATGTAGTAGAATCTCATTGTTTAGATTTGTATTTCCCTGATGATGTGGAGCATCTTTTCATATGTTTATTTGGCATCTGTAGATCTTCTTTGGTTAGGTGTCTGTTAAATTCTTTGGCCTAATTTTTTTTTTTATCCTCATCTGAGGATATTTTTCCATTTATCTTTAGACAGATTAGGAGGGAGGGAGAGAGACAGAGAGAGAGAGAGATAAACATCGATGCAAGAGAGACACATCGGCTGGTTGCCTCCCGCACGACCCGGACTGGGCCCTCAATGGAGGTATGTGCCCTTGGCCGGAATCAAACCCGGGTTTCATTGGTCCGTGGGCTGATGTTCTAACCACTGAGCAAAACCGGCCAGGGCATCTTTGGCCTAATTTTTTTTTTTAATCTTCACCCGAGGACATTTTTTGCATTTATCTTGAGGGAGGGAGGAAGAGAGAGAGAGAAACATCAGTGTGAGAGAGACACATCGAGTGGTTGCCACCCACATGACCCCAACCAGGGCCGGGGACAAACTGCACCGAGGTACGTGCCCTTAGCGGAAACTGAACCCAGGCCTCTCTGGTCCGTGGGCCAACTCTCTAACTGCTGAGCCAAACTGGCTAGGGCTGGCCTAATTTTTAATTGGGTTGTTTGTTTTCTTATTTTTGAGTTTTAAGAGTTCTTTGTATATTTTGGATAACAGTTCTTTATTAGATGTGTCTTTTGCAAATGTTTTGTCCCAGTCTGTAGCTTGTCTTCTAATGCTCTTTTTTTTTTAAATATGTTTTTATTGATTTGTTTTAGAGAGAGGAAGGGAGAGAGAGAGAGAGAGAAACATCATTTGATTGGTTGCTTTCTTCTGGGGATTGAGCCTGCCATCCAGGCATGTGCCCTGACCGGAAATCTCAGTCCATGGGGCAACGCTAAATCAACTGAGCCACACTGGCCGGGTGCTTTTCTTTTCTCCCTTAATCCTCACTCGAGGATATGCTTTTTATTGATTTTTTTTTTTTTTTTTTTTTTTTTAAGAGAGAGAAAGGAAGCGGGGTGGCGGGGAGGGAAACACTGATGTGAGAGAGAAACATCTATAGGTTGCCTTCCATATGTGCCCAATCAGGGATCGAACCCACAACCTAGGTATGTGCTCTGACTGGGAATTGAGCCCACAACCTTTTGGTATGCGGGATGATACTCCAACCAATTGAGCCACCCTTCCAGGGCTCTTCTAATGCTCTTGACATTGTCTTTTATAGAGCAGAAATTTTTTATTTTAATGAAGTCCAGATTATTAGTTATTTCTTTCATGGAACATGTATTTGGTTTTGTATCTAAAAAGGCATCGCCATGCCCGGCCAGTTTGTCTCAGTGGTTGTAGTATCAGCCTGCGGACCAAAGAGTCGCACTTCAATTCCAGTTAAGTGCATGTACCTCAGTTGCGGTTCGGTCCCAGTTCAGGTCATGCGGGAAGCAACGGGTTGATGTGTCTCTCTTACATCCATCTCTCTCTCTCTCTCTCTTTCCCCCTCCCACTCTATCTGAAGATAAATCGAAAAATATCTTCAGGTGAGGATTAATAATAAATAAATTAAAAAATAAAAATAAATAAAAAGGCATCACCAAACACAAGGATATCCAGGTTTTTCCTAGGAATTTTATAGTTTTATGTTTTACATTTAGGCAATGATACATTTTGTGTTCATTTTTGTGAACAGTATAAGGTCTGTGTCTAGATTCACTTTTGCATGGGAGTGTCCAGTTGTTTCAGCACTATTTGTTGAAGAGACTGTCTTTGCTCTGTTGTATTGTCTTTGCTCTTTTGTCAGAGATCAGTTTATTATATTTATGGGGGTCGCTTTTGGGGTTTTCTATTCTTTTTCATTGACTTATTTGTTCTTTTGCCAGTGCCATACTGTCTTTATTACTATAGCTTTATAGTAATTATTGAGGTTGGGTAGTGTCAGTCCTACAACTTTGTTCTTCCTCTTCAATTTTATGTTGGATATTCTGGGTTTTTTGCTTCTCCATAAAAATTTTAGAATCAGTTTGTTAGTATCCATAAAAATAACTCGCTAGGATTTTTATTGGGATTGCATTGTTGATTTGCAACCTCCGGAATTCCCCCAGTAAAATTTGAAACTGACTGAAGGGCAAGGAGAGACTGAAGAAAGAGTCAGACTACTCCATATTGGTAGGTAGCGGTTTTAATAATCAGTGAACTTACCTACAAGTCTTGACTTGGGCAGTCACAAGATGAGTAGATCACTGTAGCTGCCCACTAGAATCTTAAGAGTTTATATAGAGGCCTTATTGGGATTCAGTCACGTAGACAATCCAGTGGTCTCAATACATTACTCTCTCTAGGCTGTGTCCTTGAAGTGGCTCTTTATATGGAAAAAGTGGACAAGGCAGGGGATAAGGAGCCTCTGATTGCCTGTGTACAGTTCTCAGGTCACCCAGTAATCATGTCCTCTCAATGACCTTCAACATGCATCGAATCTGTAGATCAAGGTGAGAAATTGATATTTTGACAGTATTGAGTCTTCCTATCCATGAACATAGAATATATCTTCATTTATTTAGTTCTTCAATTTTATCCATTAGTCTTGTAGTTTTCCTCATGTAGATGTTTTATCTGTTTTGTTAGATTTGTGCCTAAATATTTTGTGGTTTTTGGTGGTAATGTAAATAATGTTGCATTTTTAATTTTTAATTCCACTTGTTCATTGTCAGTATATAGGAAAGCAATTAACTTTTGTATATTAACTTTGATTCCTGCAACCTTGCTATAATCACTTATTAGTTCTAGAAGGTTTTTGCTGATTCTTTCGGATCATGTCATCTGCAGACAGGGATGTTTTTTGTCTTCCTTCCCAATCTGTATTTCCTTTTGCCTTATTGCATTTCCAAGGATTTCCAGTATGATGTTGGAAAGGAGTGGTGAGAGTAAACATTCTTAACTTGTACCTAACCTATGTGGGAAAGCCTAGAGTTTTTCATCATGACATATGATGTTAGCTGTGGTTTTTTTGTAGATACCCATTATCAGGTTGACAGAGTTCCCTGTATTCCTAGCTTCCTGGGAATTATTTTTATCATGAATGGGTGTTGGAATTTGTCAGATGCTTTTTTTGCGTCCATTGATATAATCATGTGATTTTTCTTTTTTAGCCTGTTGATGTGATGGATTACATTAATCAATTTTCAAATCATACCAGGGATAAGTCACTCTTGGTTGTGGTGTATAATTGTTTTTATACTTTTGATTTGCTAATATTTTTGCATCTATGTTCATGAGAGATATTAGCCTATAGTTTACTTGTAATATTTTTGTCTATTTTTCATATTATGATAATTTTGGCTTCATAAAATGAATTAGAAAACATTCCCTCTGCTTTTAACATCTAAAAGAGATCATACAAGATTGGTATAATTTCTTCCTTAAATGTTTGGTAAAATTAACTAGTGAACCCATCTGGGCCTCACGCTTTCTGTTTTGGAAGGTTATTAATTATTGATACAATTTCTTTAATATATATAGGCCTATGCATGTAATCTTTGTCTTCTTGTGTGAATTTTGGCAGATTGTGTCTGATTCATGTATTCTTAAGTAATTGAGGTTATACTATACGTAAAATTTTGAGTACTGTGCTTTTTATATAACATTATAATACAGGTTTTCCCCAGTGTTGTGAAAAATCCCCTTACAGGTTTTTAATGACTGCATGAGAGTCCATCCTATGAGTGTGCTATAATTAAACTATTTCTTAAATGTTGGAGATTTAGGTGGTTTTCAGATTTTTACTGTTAAAATGATCCAAGGACAAAAACTCTACATAAGGATCTTTCTATATTGAGGATTATTTTATTTAAGACATTTCTTTTAACACTAGCAGCTTCTTTGGAAATCCAGTTAACAAATATTGATTGACTACGAGCTGTGTACAAGTCATTGTTCTAGTTACGGTATAATATAAACAAAAAAGGGAAGTTTCTGTCTAATGGAGTACACATTCTCGTGAAAGAGAATAAGATAAAAAATGCATAATAGTAATTTTAGATAGTGATAACTACTACAAATAAAATAGGGTGATAGGATAAAATATGTTGTGATGACTAGGGTAGTTTGGGAAAGTTTCTTTAAGCAAGTTAACCTGAAGCATGAATGATATAAATGAAGCAAGTTTTGGGAGATCTTTATAGACAAAGACTTTGAGAGCATTATTAGCTTGGCCTTTTTAAGAAAGAAGCCAGTGTAGCTGGAGTGTAGTAAACGAGGAAAAATAGTAGGAGTTGAGGTTTAAGAAGTAGATGAGACTCTGGCCGGTTTGGCTCAGCAGTTGGAGCATCGGCCTGCGGACCAGAGCGTCCTGGGTTCGGTTCCTGCTAGGGGCACATACGGGGCGGGGGGGGGGGGGAGGGGGGAGGGTAGAAGTAGATGAAGGTATATTTCATAGAGTCTTGTAAATGCCAAACTATTAAGTTTGGACTTTATTTTAATTGTAATACGAAGCTATTGGAGGGTTTTAACTGGGTAAATGATGTCAAATTTACATTATCTTAAAAGATCACTCTGGCTTTGTTAAGAAAGCCCTAAAAGAGTGCAGTAAAGGAAAAAGGATGGGTACTTCAGATTAGGGTTGTAGCAGATAAGATGGGGTGATAATAGAACCAATAGGATAGGCTAATGGAATGTACAGGGTGGGGCAAAAGTAGGTTTAGAGTTGTGAGTATATGAAACAAGAGTTTATTTTTGTATTAGTTTTGATTATTGTATTATTTTCTGTACCAACAACTGTAAACCTTTTGCCCCACCGTTTATGTAATGAATTGTGAGGATAAAACTAGGATATTTGGTCTGAGCAGTTGAGTGGATAGTGATGCCATTAACAAGAAGAGGAAGAACAGATTGGGGGGAGGTGAGTGAGGAGGAAAAAAGTTCTGATGGATTAAATGTGAGTTGCCCAGATTCAGGAAAATGGCGGCGGAGTGAACGCAAGCTACACAGACCGTCTCCCAGAACCAAACTGGAATTACAACTATAACACAGACAAATCGACGGGAAAAAGCAACAGAAAAGCAGCTTGGAGAACCATATAACGAGGGACACTGACTGCATCCCGGTAGGCTTGCGAAGGCGCGAGACGGGTGCTGGGAGCCCACGGTCAGCAGCTCGGCAGCGGCCTTAGCTGGGAGCAGCGCCCTCGGGTTACACTCCCAGGTGGCTCCGCAGTGCAGAGCCGGGACAGAGGCTGAAACAGCCACAGCCACTCACCTTGGGCTCCGGCAGAGGGAGGGCAGACTGGACTGGAGCTGTGTCGGGACACTCGGGATCTGGAGGGCGCTCAGAGCTTTGGCTGAGTGCAGCCACTCAGGACGGTGGCCACATTGCTCCTTCCCAGGGCTCTGAGAGAGGCAGCAGCCCCTCCCTCGGAGATCCAACCCCACCCTGTGGGCCATTGAAGTGCTAATTGAGGCTCAGAAACAACCAGCATCTGCCCCACCCTCGGGAAATCCCCTGTGCTAAGCACCTGAGGGAGCTTTTCAGTCAACTGACAACCCAAAACTCATCAAGTAACCTAGACTGCTAGCCTCCAGGCAAAAACCTAGAGGATAACAGTACCTTTCCTAGGCTGGCAACTTTAACCAGGAAAGTAAGACTTGACAGTGGTGTTCACCGTGGGTCCCCCCTCGCTCATCTAAACACAGGAGAGGGAGCCACAAACAGCAGAACACCAACACCCACAGGGAAAACTTGACAGGCTCCAAAGCCCACAGTGATAGCCAAAATGGTGAAACACAGAAACAGAAGCCAAATGAAAGAGCAAGAGACCTCCACCGAAGATGAGATCAGGCTCCAAAGCCCACAGCGATAGCCAAAATGGTGAAACACAGAAACAGAAGCCAAATGAAAGAGCAAGAGACCTCCACCGAAGATGAGATCAATGTGGAGCAATTAGGCATTTTAACAGAGCTAGAATTCAGAGCCATGATCTTGAGGAAGCTGAACAGCATGAGTAAGGACATAGAGACACTGAAAAGAAGCCAATTGGAAATTAAAAACCAACAAGAAGAGATAAAAAATGACATATCAGAAATGAAAAACACATTGGAAGGTTTAAAAAGCATAGTAGAGGAAGCTGAGGACCGGATCAGTGAATTAGAAGACAGGGTAGAAAAAATCAACCAATCAGAAAATCAAAAGGAAAAAACTATTAAAAAACAGGAAGACAGCTTAAGAGAACTATGGGACAACTGGAAACGTAATAATATTCGCATCATAGGAGTCCCCGAAGAAGAAGAAAAGGAGCAAGGGATAGAGAATAGATTCCAAAAAATAGTGAGAGAAAACTTCCCTAATTTGGTGAAGGAAGACGGCATTCAAGTTCAAGAAGCACAGAGAGTCCCAAGTAAGAAGAACCCAAACAGGCCCACACCAAGACACATAGTAATTAAAATGCCACAAATTAAAGACAGAGAATCCTAAAAGCAGCAAGAGATAAGCAACAGGTTACCTACAAAGGGAATCCCATAAGGCTCTCAGCTGACTTCTCACAAGAAACACTACAGGCCAGAAGAGAACGGCATGAAGTAATCAAAGTCATGAAAAACAAGAATCTGAATCCAAGACTACTCTACCCAGCAAGGCTATCATTCAAAATAGAAGATCAAATAAAGAGCTTCTCAGACAAAAAAAGGCTAAGGGAATACATTAGCACCAAACCAGCACTGCAAGAAATGTTAAAAGGACTGCTGTAATTAGCAGTAGAAATGGGAAGAAAAATAGAACCACACTAAACAAAAATGGCAATAAATAAGTACATATCAATAATCACCTTAAACGTAAATGGATTGAATGCTCCCATAAAAAGACACAGAGTAGCTGATTGGATAAGAAAGCATGACTCATCTATATTTTGTTTACAAGAGACCCACCTCTCAACAAAAGACTCACATAGGTTGAAAGTGAAGGGATGGAAAAAAATTTTCCAAGCAAATGGAAAGCAAAAAAAAGCTGGGGTAGCAATTCTCATATCTGATAAAATAGATTTCAAAATGAAGACCATAACTAGAGACAAAGATGGCCACTACATAATATTAAAAGGATCTATCCAACAGGAAGATATAACCTTGATAAACATATATGCACCCAATATAGGAGCACCAAAATATATTAAAAATCTTCTGGAGGACTTCCAAGGAGAAATCGACAACAATACAATCATAGCAGGGGACTTCAACACCCCGTTGACAGCACTGGATAGATCCTCTAGGCAAAAAATTAGCAAGGAAACAGAGACTCTAAATGAAGCGCTAGACCAAATGGATTTAATAGATATCTACAGAGAATTACACCCCAAAACTACAGAATACACATTCTTCTCAAGTGCACATGGGACATTCTCAAAGATAGACCACATGACAGGACACAAACTAAATCTCTACAAGTTCAAGAAGATTGAAATCATATCAAGCATCTTCTCAGATCACAATGGCATGAAACTAGAAATCAATTGCAACAAGAACATGCAAAGACATTTCAACACATGGAGGCTAAATAGCATGTTATTAAACAATGAATGGGTCACCGAGGAGATCAAGGAAGAAATCAAAAACTTCCTGGAAACCAATGAAAATGAACACACAACAACACAAAATCTATGGGATGCAGCGAAAGCAATTCTGAGAGGGAAGTTCATAGCACTACAGGCCTACCTCAAAAAACAAGAAAAATTTCTAATTGACTGTCTAACCTCACAACTTAAAGAATTAGAAAGCAAACAAAAAGAAAACCCCAGAGCAAGTAGAAGGAAGGAAATAGTAAAGATCAGAGCAGAAATAAATGACATAGAGACCAAAAAAACAATTCAAAGGATCAATGAAACAAAGAGCTGGTTTTTCGAAAAGGTGAACAAGATTGATGGACCCTTAGCTAGACTCACCAAGAAACAGAGAGAACCCAAATGCACAAAATCAGAAATGAAAGAGGAGAAGTAACAACCAACACCACGGAAATACAAAAGATCGTTAACAACTACTATGAACAACTATATGGCAACAAATTCGACAACCTAAGCAAAATGGACAAATTTCTAGAAACACACAGTCTCCCAAAACTATTCCCAGAAGAGATAGAAAACGTGAACAGACCAGTAACAACTAAGGAAATTGAAGAGGTAATCAAGACGCTCCCAGCAAACAAAAGCCCAGGCCCAGATGGCTTCACGGGGGAGTTTTACCGAACATTCAAAAAAGAACTAACACCCATTCTCCTCAAACTATTTCAAAAAATTCAAGAAGAAGGAAGACTTCCAAACACGTTCTATGAGGCCAGCATAATTCTAATTCCAAAACCAGAAAAAGACACTACGAAGAAAGAAAACTACAGGCCAATATCCCTGATGAACATAGACGCCAAAATCCTGAACAAAATATTAGCAAATCAGATCTAGAAATACATCAAAAAAATTATTCACCATGACCAAGTGGGATTCATTCCAGGGATGCAAGGCTGGTACAATATTCGCAAATCAATAAACGTGATACACCACATAAACAAAATGAAGAATAAAAACCACATGATCATATCAATAGATGCTGAAAAGGCATTCGACAAAATCCAGCATTCACTTCTGATAAAAACGCTCAGCAATGTAGGAATAGAGGGATCATATCTCGACATAATAAAGGCCATATATGAAAGACCTACAGCCAACATCATACTCAATGGACAAACTAAAAACATTTCCATTAAGAACAGGAACAAGACAGGGATGTCCACTTTCGCCACTCTTATTTAACATTGTACTGGAAGTCTTAGCCACAGCAATCAGACATGAAGAAAAAATAAAAGGGATCCAAATTGGAAAGGAGGAAGTGGAACTGTCATTATTTGCAGATGACATGATATTATACATAGAAAACCCTAAAGACTCCATCAAAAATCTACTAGACTTAATAAATGAAGTAGCAGGATACAAAATTAACATCAATAAATCGACGGCATTCTTGTACACCAATGATGAACTCACAGAAAGAGAAACTGAAAAAACCATCCCATTTACCATCACGCCAAAAAAATTAAGATACCTAGGAATAAACTTAACCAAAGAAGTAAAGGACCTATTTGCAGAAAACTACAGAACATTTAAAAAAGAAATAGAGGAAGATATAAAAAAGTGGAAGCACATACCCTGTTCTTGGATTGGAAGAATTAACATCATTAAAATGTCCATACTACCCAAAGCAATCTATAGATTCAATGCAATCCCTATCAACATACCAACGACATATTTCATAGAACTAGAACAAATACTTCAAAAGTTCATATGGAACCAAAAAAGACCCCGAATAGTCACAGCAATCTTGAAAAAAAAGAACAAAGTAGGTGGGATCACAATACCAGATATCAGGTTATACTACAAAGCGACTGTAACCAAAACAGCCTGGTACTGGCACAAGAACAGGCATATAGACTAATGGAACAGAACTGAAAACCCAGAAATGGACCCAAGGCAATACGCTCAATTAATATTTGACAAAGGTGGCAAGAGCATACAGTGGAGTAAAGACAGCCTCTTTAATAAATGGTGTTGGGAAAATTGGACAGCTGCATGCAAAAAAATGAAACTAGACCATCAACTTACACCATACACAAGAATAAACTCAAAATGGATAAAAGACTTAAATGTGACCCGTGAATCCATAAAAATTCTAGAAGAAAATGTAGGCAACAAAATTTCGGACATCATACGGAGCAGAATTTTCACTGATACATCACCTAAGGCAGCAGAAATAAAGGAGAAAATGAACACATGGGACTACATCAAACTCAAAAGTTTCTGCACAGCAAAGAAACAATCATCAAAATGGAAAGGCAACCCACTGTATGGGAGAACATCATTGCCAATGATGTATCAGATAAGGGGTTAATTTCCAATATATACAGAGTGCTCCTACAACTCAACAAAAGGAAGACAAAGAACCCAATTAAAAAATGGGCAGAGGAGCTGAATAGACACCTCTCCAAACAGGACACACAAATGGCCAATAGACATAAGAAGAAATGCTCAACATCACTAATCATCAGAGAGATGCAAATTAAAACAACAATGAGGTATCACCTCAAACCTGTCAGAATGGCCACCATCAACAAATCATCGAACAACAAGTGTTGGCGAGGGTGTGGAGAAAAGGGGCCTCTAATACACTGCTTGTGGGAATGCAGACTGGTGCAGCCGCTATGGAAAATAATATGGTGCTACCTCAAAAAATTAAAAATTGAACTTCCATTTGACCCAGTGATCCCACTGCTGGGAATATACCCTAAGAAGCCTGAAACACCAATCAGGAAGAATATATGTACCCCCATGTTCATAGCTGCACTATTTACAATAGCTAAGATCTGGAAACAGCCCAAGTGTCCACCAGTAGACGAATGGATAAAAAAGCAGTGGTACATATACACAATGGAGTACTATGCAGCGGTAAGAAAGAAAGATCTCTTATCCTTTGAGACGACATGGAGGGACCTGGAAAGTATTATCCTAAGTGAAAGAAGCCAAGCGGAAAAAGACAAATACCACATGATCTCACTTATATACGGAATATAATGAACATAACAGTCTGAGGAATACAGTAGACCCAGAAACATGGAAGTAGGGCACAGACTGACATCCCTCAGAAGAGGGGTTGGGGGGTGGGAAGAGATAAACCACAGAACTTATATGCATGTATGCATGACCAATGGACATGGACAACTAAGCCGGGGACGGGGCGGAGGTGGGGGGTGCCAATGGGGTAAAAATGTAAAATATCTGTAACAAAAAAATAAATAAAAAATTCATAAAAAAATAAATAAATAAATGTGAGTTGCCCGTAATACACTCATGGCTCTAGGTTTGAGATATAGATATGGGCGTTATCACTATAATATATGCATCTAAAAACCTGGAGTTGGATGCAATCACCTAGGAAAGTAAGGGAAGACAGCCAAGACAAAGCCCTTGGACAATTTTACATTGAAAAGTTGGGCATGGGAATTGGTTTTAGCAAAGTAGAGAGAATGGACTAGTAAATAATGGAGTCAGAGGGGGAAGTGTCTCTAAAAGGAAAGGGTGGTCATTTGTGTCAAAAGTGTTGAAAAATAAAAATATACAATTGACCATTAGATTTGACAGGGTTACACATGACCTTGGAAATAACTGTTTTAGTGAAGGAGAAGAGGTGGAAGCCTAATTGGAATATGTTGAGAAGATAAAGGGAGTGAAATAGTTAAGAAAGCTCTTTTGAGGAGTTTTGCTGTGAGTGGAGAGCAGAGAAAATAGGGTGTTAGGTGAGGGGCAAAGAGAGTTTTTTTCAGTAGAAATATTTGAATGCTAATGTGAGTGACTCAGTAATGAGGAAGCAATAATTCCAGAAAAAATAGTGCTAGGAATAAAGCACTTGAAAATAAGGGTTGTGGGATCCAGAGCACAGGTGAAGAGTTTGAGGCATAGAGACATTTCTTTCATTTTATGAGAGGGAAGTCAGTCTGTTGGGACAGTTGCAGTTAGGTTGGTAAATTTGTTGAGGGTAAAGTATCTACTTTGATTCCATCTGTATTATTCATTGACTACCAAGCATGCTTTTGAATCATGAAACAGAGGTTGATGGTGGGGGGACTGTGGTTATGAAGGAATTTGGAGGTGAAAAAAAGGTATGTACAGACCATATCAGTTCTGAAGGCTGTTCATACACATGGTACAACTTGCTTAGCATTTGACTTAGATGGACAGGTATGTGATAATTTTTAATTGGCTGGAGGAAGTTCTGTTTCTAAAATCTTAATTTGTTGTGTATTTTTATCATAAAAGGGATTGGATTTTAATCAAGTACTTTTTGTACATCTATTGAGATGAATGTGTGGGGCTTTGTTGTTCTATATTCTATTAACATGATATGTTGGCTAACTTGAATATGTTGAATCAAGCTTTTATTTCCACTTATCTTCCCTTTTACTACTCACTTACTATGCCCTGTCTTGTTGAATACTACCCCAAGCCATCCAGATGTCCAAACCAGAAACCCAACAGTCATCATAGACCATCTCCTTTCCCTTTCTCCTTAAATTCAATCAGTTGATTATGTATTAACACCCTCCTTTTCCCTCTTTAAAACATCCTCCACCCTGATGCCAGGAGTGATTTTTTTCCTCCCAAAGATGAATCTGATCATATAAATCTACTTGTAGAAAAATTTATCAAGGAGAAATGTATTCATCTATCTTCTGCTGATATACATAAACCACTACCAACTGTTAGGTTTTTGTCTTGTATTTAAAGACTCATAGATTATTTTCTATGAATTATGGGTGACTTTTCTGTTTTGTAAAATGTGATTTGTACTTTAATACTAATGTTATTGTAAGAGTGCTACTAAATACTATTTTTGGATACTAAGGTTTGGTCTGACTTTATTCAATAAAAGAGAAAAATGGGAAAGAGGGCTTAAAAAACAAATGAATACCGTCCGGCCAATGTAGCTCAGTGGTTGAATGTCATCCCATCCACCAAGAGGTTGCCGGTTTGATTTCTGATCAGGACACATGCCCAGGTCATGGGCCTCATCCCCAGTGGAGGGCATTTAGGAGGTGGCCAATCAATGTTCTCTCTCATGGATGTGTCTATCTCTCCCTCTCACTTCCTCTCTCTCTAAAATCAATGAAAGGGAAAAACAGACAAACAGATGAATACCAAATGAGAGAATGGAATGTGGTAAGGTTGCTACTGATTTGTCACTGGTTCAGTTGATCCTTATGAGCATTCTTTTTTTGGAAAAGTTTACACACACTGTATCATCTTACAGGGATTACTAAGTGTATTGTTAACTGTCTAACGCACATAATACTGAAGTAGTAACTCTTAGTCTAGATTTTTTTATAGAAGTTACTTTATTTTAAATTCAAACTATTTTAAATGGATAAAGTCTAATTTTCACATTGGTCTGTGTTATATATATATATGAAATATTATAAAAACTCTATAAACAACTTTAAGTCTGTTTGTTTTGCAGCCTTGCATTGCATCCTGAACGAGTATTGGTAGCAACAGGACAAGTTGGGAAAGAGCCTTACATCTGTGTTTGGGATTCATACACTGTACAGACCGTATCAGTTCTCAAGGATGTTCATACACATGGTATAGCTTGCTTAGCATTCGACTTAGATGGACAGGTATGTGATGATTTTTTTTTCTTTTTTTTTTTAAACTATGTTTTAAAATGTGTACTATAAGAAATTATTATAAATCTGTAAATATTAAATGAGAAAGCAGTGATGAAAAGTATTTGTTCAGAGTAGAGGTAGGTAGATGGGGTGAGTGGTTGGTGTATATGAGAAAAATAAGAACAATAAGGAGTTTTTTTTACTTTATCAAGAACTTTTCAATTGAATTAATTACTACCATGAAAACCAAAGAGCTTCTGTTTCAGTAGAATATTACCTGGTTGTTCTAGAAAATTTTACATATAATTCTTTTCCAGATTGTGTATATTGATAAGACAGATAGAAGACATCTTAGGAAAATTGAATGTTTCTCTGAGTAGAGTTGTATACATTTTAATTTTTGGTTATTTTAAAATTTTCTATTAAAATGACATTTTTATTGAAAATGAGGCAGTTCCTATATGAACTATTAGACAAAATCAAAGTTCAAAACAAAGTATATAATGATCATTTCACTTACTAGTCAGCTCCCAAATTATTTACTTCTAGTCAGTGGTTTCTTTAAAAATTAAACAAGACAAGAGCTTTTTTGTGGTGTTTTCATGGACATTGTTTTACCTAAAACATAGTTAAGAAGGTAAGAAGTTGGATTTTGCAGATGTGCTTAATTTATAGTTTTTTAAAGTATTATTTTAAAATTAGACTTTAAAAATCATTTTAACTTTTAGAAAAAATGTTATCTATTCAATTTATAAAATTAATTTCATAGATATAGATTTAACAGGAACAGATTATATTGTGTTCTCTTCCCTTGAAAATGATAGCTAGTAGATGTTTTATTTATAACTCTGAGGAGTAGCTCCTTTGAGTAGCATAGATATGATATATATGACATTTTGATAAGAGCCTGGCAAGGGATCTATAAAGACTTAATTGGAACCTTTCATTTGGGGAAAAATGTGCTTCTGGGTTTAATATCACCATGTAGTAGTGATTGACAATTACAGAATCTTAATTTGTGTGCCATTTTTGCTATTATTTTTCAAGTCCTTTAATGTCCTCATATCAGGATTTTATTTTCTTCTTTGAAAGGAAGAGAATAATACTCTTTACCTACTTTATAGGAGATTATATTTTATTAAATAAACCTACAAAGTTGTTTTTAAAAATTATTTACTAAAGATATTATGAAATCCAAGATGTTTTAACTATGTGTCTGTATAGTTTAAATATAGATGTTTTCTTCTTAATTTTAAAATTGCCTTTTCTAAATGTAATATATTGCATTGCTGAGGAATTTCTTATATATAGGGAGAAATTATACCCATAGCTTTTCTTAGTTGAAAATCTTTAATTTCACTTATTTTAAGCGACTTATAAGAAAAGTCTTGGGTACATGTATTTTATTATCACAGATCTTCATGAGAGCATGTTACTTAAAATTTAAGCTTATAAAAAACATAATAGCTAAAAGTTATTGAGCACATACTAAATGTAAGGCAATTGTGCTAAGCCTACATTATCTCATTTAATCCTCACAACCCTATGAAATAGATACTATTATTATCTCTATTTTACAGATAAAGAAACTGAGACTTAGAGAGGTTAAATAACTTGCCCCAGGTTACACAGCTAGTAAATGGAACCAGAGCGGGAACCCAGGTCAGTCACACTCCAAAGCTCCTATTTTTTACTGCAATGCTTAACTGCCTCCCAAACACAGAACTTAGAAGGTGGTTATTTATATTTCTAAAGGAATTTATCCATTTTAAGTACAGTTAAGGAACTGCTTCCAATTAAAAATTCAGAAGAATATCTCTGAAATTATGTTAATGAGAAAATGTTTTCGTTAAAAAGTATGTTTTAGAACATATCTATCCACTAATATTTATAAACTATGAGATACCAACTAGGAAATATTGTATAATTTTTGTATTTTCTACTATAATTGAAACTACAAATGACCAATTAAGATCTATCCAATGAATGAGTTTCCCTGTTGGTAATAATGCTGGATGTTCTTTTCCCAGAGAGGTTCTTCTGAATGGATTGAATATCTATGCTAACACTGGAAGTCTCCCTTATTGAGAATAATTAGGGCCTAAAAAGGCTATTAATATGAATCTATGTTGAACAGGGACTAAAATTTTATAGTAAATGGGGGAGAAGTAAGAGGAAGGGAAATTTGACTGGTACTTTATCTTGAAAATACAACCATAATTTAAAATAATAAAAGCATACCTCTCATATTTAACAAAATCTAAGTTATAGTTACAACTCTGCTAATTTATAGAATGAACTACAAAAAAAGTAGTAATGTTTTTAACCTGATTTGTCAATTATATGCTGGTACAAAGTAAAATGCTTTAGCTTACCTTGACTTTTGTCACATGATTATGAAGAAGGTCATTTTTACAAAAATATTAGAGGAGTTTACTGTTTTTTTTCCAAGGGCCTTTCAGTAACTCCTTGATATCTAAACATACTTCAATGCCTATTGCGTTATTTAAAATTTTTCTTCTGTTGCTCTTCCAGATACTAACTTCTAATAGCTTTCTATGATTTGATTAATATTTACTTCTTTAAGTCCTGCATCTTTTGAAAAATCGTGATTTTTATTTTGTAATATTGTAACAATTGGTTCTTATACAATAAACACTGAGAGCACAAGGATCCCCATACTAGGATCTTTTAATTGTCCATTATTTGAGTATGTTTCACAGTTGCAGGAATACATGATCTAGTTGTGCCTATTGGAATATTTTTCTTATTTGATTATTTAGTATGCTAGAATTTTTTACTAAATACTTCCAATTTAATTAATAGACATAACCAAGATTTTGTTTGGAATGGGATCAGGGAAGAATTGGGGAAGCTGGAAGAGGCTTTTGGATTCTGTTTCCTTTTTCCCTCTCTGACTGTTACTTCGTAGTTATCTTTAAAAGAGCCTTTCCTTCTGTCTGCTTCTTCTTTTTTTTGTTTTTTAATCCTCACCCGAGGATATTTTTTCCATTTATCTTTAGAAAGAGTGGAAGGGAGGGAGCGGGAGAGAGAGAGAAACATCTATGTGAGAGAGACACATCAATTGGTTGCCTTCTGCATGACCCCAACCAGGGCTGGGAATGAACCACAACTGAGGTACATGTCCTTGGCTGGAATCGAACCCACGCCTCTGGTCCGTGGGCCGACACTCTGACAGCTGAGCCAAACTGGCCAGGGCCTTCTCTCTGCTTCTTTTGGAGTCTATAAGCCTTCTTTTTTTTTCCAATTTACTTATTCTCTCCAGGTGATGATCTAGATTCATGACTTTAACTCCCATATCAGCTAACAATGGCCCCAGTTTCTCCCAACTCTAAATATCCTCCTTGAATGTCATGTAGATATACCATACAGTACACATTTAAAACTGAATTCTCTCTTTATTCTAACTCTATTTTTTTTTTCTTTTTAAATTTTAAAGCTCTTTCTCCTGGCTTCTGGCCTACCTCTTCAGCCTCCCTTCCTGCCACTTCCCACTTGACACCCAACCCTTAGCCACACAGAATTAGTGGCTCTTTCCTGAAAGCACCATGACATGTCTAACCTTAGTGTCCTTTGGCCTGAAATGCATTCTCTTACTTTGTCTTCCAAGATATGGTTTAGGCCCTACATTTTTCTTTTAATCTTTACCTGAGGACATTTTTGCATTTATCTTCAGATAGAGTGGGTGGGAGAGAGGTGGGAAGACAGAGAGAAACATCAGAGTGAGAGGAACACATCGACTGGTTGCCACCCACACAACCCCAACCAGGGCGGGGACAAACCACAACTGAGGTACGTGCCCTTAAGCAGGAACCGAACCCGGGACTCTGGTCCACAGGCCGATGCTCTAACCACTTAGCAAACCGGCCAGGGCTAAGCCCTGCTTTTACTAGAAAACTTTCTTTATTCTCTTCCTCATCTATGTAGGCTAGATTAAATATGAGAACAAATGATAAAGTAAAAAATGATAAAAAGCTAGGAGAAGAGGTAGCATTTGCTTGGTTATTTATACCTTTTTCTTTCTACTATTGCTTAACCTGTCCTTAAGGAGGTTGATTTTGGCCATGATATATTTATCATGACTACAGAGGAAGTGCTCCCAGGTCTGTTTTGTTACTACCTGTATAGAGCTAGATGCTTCGAGGCTCTATTGATACACATGGAGTTTTAAAACTTTTGGCCAATTGTGGTTTGCTATGTGTATATGATGAGCTGAGCCAGAGAGAAGAGGCATTGGTAGAAAGGACAGAGCCCCTCTGTTACTCCCTTTATAGTTGTCTTGTGAAATTTTAATCTCTATACAGTTTTCTATAGCAAGAGATAAATATCTTTGCTTTAGCTAGATATTTGCTGATACCCTCTATTTCCCGAACTTTCAGGGGAAGCAAATCATCTGCTCTTGTTCCCTTGGGTTTTGTCCTAGTGGATTTGCTGGAGAGCCATAATAAACTATTCTCTGTCTATTTATGTGAGCCATTCATTCTACCCCTTTGGGGGTTTAAACAGTAACTATACTTCGCAGAAACTGTTTCTAACTGGGTACTAGATGACATTTCTCATTTGGACGAGGTCATAGGTTCTTAAAGCTAATTGCGACTATAGTAAACTGAAGGTAATGATAGCAAACACTTATATAACATTTATATTCCAGGCACTCTTCTAACTCTTTTATATACAAGGTAGGGCAAAAGTGGGTTTACAAAGTTGTTTGTATGGAAACTAATACAAGAATAAACTCTGTATTTTGTATACTCACAACTGTAAACCTACTTCTGTCCCATCCTGTGTGTGTGTGTGTGTTCTCATATTAACCCTATGAAATGCATTTATTAGCCCCACTTAATAGGTAAGGAAACTAAGGTACAGAGAGGCTAAACAATTGCCCAAAGTCATCCAGTTAGTGAGAGATGGAACCGGTGTTCAAATAGGCAGTCAGGTACCGGAATCCATGCTCTAAACCAGAGATTGGCAAACTTTCTATAATGAGTCAGATAATAAATAGTTTAAGTTTTGTGGGCTGTGTGTCAGTGAGAACTACTCAGCTCTGCACTTTTGTGTGAAAGCATTCACAGCTTGTAAAGGAATGAGTGTGGCTATGTTCCAGTAAACTGTTGTATGTTACAAAAACCAGGGTGCAGGTAGAATTTGGCCTGAGAGTTGTAGTTTGCAACCACTGCTTCTAAACCAGTGCTTTTCAACGTATGTGTTGTGGATTGGTCCTTGTGATTTATTCTTTAACCCTTCAGTTACTCAGAAGTGTGTGTATTGTTAATTTACAAATATTTGGAGGATTTTCTGCATAACTTTATACTGTTCTGATTTCTGTTTTTGTCAGAAACTAATACCTTAGTTTCCATACCTGTTAAGTGGACATAATAAAAGTACCTCATAAGATAATAACTTCATGTTATTCTGATTTCTGTTTTTGAAAATACAGAAAGCATACTCTGTATTTGTATTTTTAAAAATTTGTTTAGGCTTATTTTGTTATTCAAAATTTTGTGATCTTAATGAAGCATCATGTGCACTTCGAAATGGTATCGAAAAATATATGTGTTCTCTTTCCTTTCTCTCCTTCTGTTTATTGTATTGTTCTAATTCATTTTATTTCTGCATATTTTGTCAACCCCATAATAACTTATTTTTCTTGCTTTAATTTGCTTTTAAAACAAGAAAAATATTACTGACGTATTTACCATTTAGGTTCTCTTCATTCATGTGTGTAAATTAAGTCTTTGAGTGATCCTGACTCTGTGATCTTTGGGAGTTGTTGACTTTAGCGTCTTAGTAATTGTGTTATGCACCCACCCTCCCCCCAACTGTTCTCTGCTTGGTCTCAGGATTTTACCTTGTGCATGCAAATACTGGTGTTCTCAAGAGGACTTATAAACAGATTTTATGAAAATTCTAGCCATCTTGGCTTCTTTGAACTCCAGGCTATCTTCTCGAATCAACAAGTCTGCTGAGCTCTGTTTGGATTACATCTTTCTGGGCCATAGTCTAGAAATTGCCTTTCTATATAAAGGGTGGGGCAATTTCACCACTCACCTTGTTTGTTTTCCCCTCTTTCAGGGTTCACAATGCTTCACTTCCTGTTATGAATGTCTGAAAACATTTGTCTCATAGATTTTGTACAGTTTTCTAGTTGTTTATGGCAGGGAGGCAAGTTCAGACCGTGATACTAATTCATGGCCAGAAGTTCATTTTTCATATTTCTTTTCTTTCTTTCTTTTTTTTTTTATCCTCATCCAAGGACACTTTTCTATCTATCTCCAGACAGAATGGGAGGGAGGGAGGGAGCAACAGAGAGAGAAAGAGAAAGAGAGAGAGAGAGAGAGAGAGAGAGAGAGAGAAACATCGATGTGGGAGAGACACATCAACTGGCTGCCTCCCACAGGGCCCTGACCAGGGCTGTGGACCAAACTGCAACTGAGGTACATGCTCCTGACCGGAAATGAACCTGCCATTCTTCGGTCCATGAGCCGATTCTCTAACCGCTGAGCCAAACGGTCCAGGGCCATCTTTCATGTTTCCTAATATCTCTCCTAGTTTCCATCTCACTGTCTCCTTTTCAACTCTGTCTCTTTAGCTCCCTCTAATCACCTATTTAACTCTTTGACTTTTTAATTTCATTTTTTCATATCTAGAAATTCTCTTTGCTTCTTCAAATCTGCTTGGATACTTTTTTTTTCTTTCTTTATTGATTTTTAGAGAGAGAGGGAGAGAGAGATAGAAACATCGATGAGAGAGAACATTGATTGGCCACCTCCTTGCTTGCCCCCCCACTGGGGATCAGGCCCACAACCTGGGCATGTGCCCTGACTGGTAATCAAACTGGTAACCTTTTGGTGCATGGGTCAGTGCTCAATCACTGAGCCACACAGGCCAGGTTTGGGTACTTTTTATAGTCTATTCTTTGCTCATATGAAGATATTTTTAAATCTTATATAATTATATTTTATATAATTTGATAATTTCAGTGTCTGATGGTTTGCAGGACTAATTTTGCTGTTTGTTGTGACTTTCCAATTCTCACTCAGGTCCCTTATTTCCTGTGGTTATTGGGGGGGGGGGGTTTATTGATTACTACCTTTAGAAATTCTTTGAGGGATGGAAGTTTGAGTCTTCGACATAGTATTTATATTTGCCTATGCAACATTGTTGAAGATGCTTGAAGATTCTGCAATCCTTATGACCACTCTGAATGAAAAGAGGGATTTATGATTAATGTGGATTTAGGCCTTATAACCACATAAAGGCTGCTTGTGGTTATAGATTTTCAGGGTAATTTTCCTCCCCTTTGTGCATTTCCACCCTTCCTTTAAAAAGGATGGTCTCTTGTTTTCCCTTACTCTGAGGAGTTCACTGCTTTAGTTAGAGGTCTGAAATATAACTCCCTACCTTGGGCTTGTCCTAAACTTTATTTCCTAATCCTGTTCAGCCTACAGAACAAAATCAGACTTACCAGGATTTAGCTGATACCTTTAGTGGACGTAGGAGCTTTCTTACTGTTCGAGATGCCCATAGGAAAGCTTTGTTCTCAGATTTCTTAATTTTTGACAGCTCGGCAGTACATTTAAAAGATGTTTTTACATTTTATCTAGTATTTTTAGTTTGTTTTTTTATCTTCACTTGAGGACATTTTTGCATTTATCTTAAGACAGAGTGGGAGGGAGAGAGGGAGGAAGAGAGAGAGAGAAACATCCATGTGAGAGAGACACATCAAGTGGTTGCCATCCACAAGACCCCAACCAGGGCCAGGGATAAACTGCAACCAAGGTACATGGCCCCTCGCGGGAATCGAACCCAAGACTCTCTGCTCTGTGGGCTGAATCTTCAACCACTTAGCCAAGCTGACCAGGGCTAGTATTTTTATTTTTTGGCGAGAGATGTTTAGGGCATTTTGTCAATCCTACTGTTAGACATGGAAGTTATTCTTCTGTTTCTTAATGTGAAGAACATATATGTGCAAATATTAACAAGATGAAATATATCCAGCCTTTCTTTGTGAGATCTATAAAATATAACTGTTTAAGTTTTGATGTTTGTAATACCCATGAGTAGAATTCTTTTGTCATTTATAATTTGGTTCCTTTTTTATTTGTTTGCCTGTTTATTCCCTTCTGGACTTCTCGGACATAATTCAGCGCTTGGTTTCCGTTGGACTTGATTCAAAAAATGCAGTTTGTATTTGGGATTGGAAAAGGGGGAAAATGTTATCTATGGCTCCTGGTCACACAGATAGAGTAAGTATTCTCCTTAGGGGTTTCTAACGGGTTCTGGATGGGAAAAGGCCAGAAGGTGTCAGGGGATTTTATGTTTCTGTGTTTTGTTATTGACAGATAGTTCATATGTAATAAAAAATTTAAAGTACAGTTTTAACTAGAATGCATATATATTGTAGACTTAATAGATATGGTGTTAGCACAAAACTTTTAAGATACTAAATTTTATGATCCTAAAACCTCAATTTAAAAATTGAATGGTTCATGCCTAGGGTCTATTTAGTTTGGTTTACCACTGATTTGTTACATATATTTCATAGTTAAGGTGAAAAAGATATTTTGTTTGTGAGTTTAAAATTATGTATTAGGATTAAATTTTTTTTAGAAGCCTAACATTTTTTACTTTTGAAACTTGTTAAAAATATATTTATTCTAAACTGTTTAAAATGAATGTAAAGAATATGTTGTAGTCAATGTTTTAATTAAATATTATACTACTTTTATAACCATACATCAGAATGTTATCACAAACTCTTTAAAATCTCTGAGTTTGTGTCTGTGTGGTAAAAATCCTAACCTACACCAGCACAGAAGGTATAGTCATTGATTCTATTTTGGGGGAATCTATGAATCTGTAAAAGTTGCATAAAAACACTTGTGTGAACTTGCATTTTGGAAAATAAACTTGGTTTTTAGCAGATTCTCAAAGGGGCCTATTACACAGACATAATTTAGATTATTAAAATGTTAAGTATAGTTTATTAAATAATTTTGTATTCTGACTTATAACAAAGCATTTCACACATCAGTACTTTAGATTTAGTAAATTGACTGTTATGAAAAATGATATTTTAAAGTATTTTTGTGGTTAGTATTTTAAAGTTGCATCAATATGTTTTTCATATAATCTGTATTATGCTGAGTTGTTAAACATTATAAGATGTATTCTTCCTTCGTTATCACAGAAGAAGATCACTTAGTATATTTTTAGAGGTAGTAAGCATTTTACTAGACTATGTGGGCAGGTGTCAAAGGAATCTGGTGAAGGCTACCGGATAGCAGAGTTCCTTTCTGCTATGAAATTTTTTTTTTTTCAAATATTAGTTTTGCTTTTATTTATTATTAAAGTACGTGCTTCTAATGCATATTTATTTCATCTGGGCTTTTTTCTTGTTTGATTTTGTAACAAAAATGGTTTGTGTGTATTTAGAATTTGTGGAATCATAAAAAAGAACAAAACCTGGGGATCTCCAAAATTTAAGTGTAAAAGTTAATTTTGTTAATAAACAATAAACAATTAAGAAAGCTAAAATATAAAAACAAGTTTTATTCTGAAATAAATTTTGGATTCTTTATATAAGTAGTTCTGCATGATAAAAAGCTATAAAAATACTCTCTATTTCTAGCTGTATGTGTTAAGTGTATATTCCATTCCTTTTTTTTCTTTTGTAGAAATTATGCAGGTTCCTGCCTCATGCCCTAGTGGTGTTGAATCATTCTTGTTATTTATGTATCAAAAAACAAATTTGTTAATTGTTAGTCCACTAGTTGCTTCATAAGTTCATAGTAAAAACTAAGATGCATTTACTTTATTTCTCATAAGAGTTTGAGGTGTAGGACTCTGATTATTATTTGTTGAGGAAGATTACTTTATGGGAGGATTTGGGGGTTGTTTAGTCTTTTGAACAGCATTCTTAAATGATTCTGAAAATAAGTATTTTTTTAAGTTTATTTTATTTTAGCTTTTATCCTCACCTGAGGATATTTTTCCATTTATGTTCAGATAGTGTGGGAGGGAGGGAGGGTGAGAGAGAAAGAGAGAAACATCGATATGAGAGAGAGACATTGATTGGTTGCCTCCCGCACAACCCCAACCAGAGCCCAGGCTGAACCACAACCGAGGTACGTGCCCTTGACCAGAATCGAACCTGCGACTCTTTGGTCCATGGGCCGACGCACTAACCGCTGAGCCGAACCGGCTAGGGCTTAAGTTTATTTTTTATTGTTGACAGTATTACAGCTGTCTGCTATTTCCCTCCATTACCCCCTCCATCCAGTTCCTGCCCCGCCTCAGGCCTTCACCACACTATCATCTCTGTCTATGGGCTATGCATATATCCATATACATTTTTTGGTTAATCTCTTCCCATTCCGCCCACCCCCGTCTCCTCTGAGATTTGTCAATCTATTCCATGCATCCATGCCTCTGCACCTGTTTTGTTCAACAGTTTATTTTGTTCATTAGATTCCACACAAAAGTGAGATCATATGATTGAAAATAAGTATTTTAACCATGAATTTGATTTGTTTACAGATATTTGATATTTCTTGGGATTTGTACCAGCCAAATAAACTTGTCAGCTGTGGTGTAAAACATATCAAGGTACTAGAAGGATCTTGTTTTATAATAGTCATGTTTACTTATTCTCTGCCACTGAGTACATATCACACTATTTACAATTTAGGATAGTTTTAGGATGTTAACAGTACTTATTTTTAAATGTCAACATTTCAATGTTTTTAAATTAAATCTAACAAATATTTTGTAGTTCCTTTGTGAGGAACCTTTGTGAGCAACGTAGGTATCAATAAAGAATTAATAAAACACTTTCCATAAAATAATTTATAATCTAATGAAGTAGGTTTTACTGTGTTCATTTTGTTTCTTCATGTTTCACTTAGAAAATAAAATGTTAGAATAGGAAACCAAGTAAAGTGAGTTTTCACTCAGAAGTCAAATGTTTTGGTAGAAGCATCATGGATATAGTTGGCTTTGCCACCAACTAGCTCTTTGACCTGGGATGAGTCACTTAACCTCTGAGCTTTTTTTTTTTTTTTACATCTTAAAACTGTGGCAGCTGTTGCACCTTCATAGAGTTGATGATTAAATAAGGCAGTATATATTGTAGTGCCAGCACATGGTCACCTTTCTGAAAGTGTTACCTTTCCTTCTCTATATGTTTTTTTTAATCCTCACCCGAGGACACTTTTCCATTTTTTGTTCAGATAGAGTGTGTGTGTGTGGGGGGGGGGGGGGAGAGAAACATTGACATGAAAGGGACACATCAAGTGGCCGCCTCCCGTACGACCCCAACTAGGACCAGGGACAAACTGCAACCGAGGTATGTGCTCTTAGCGGGAACCGAACCCGATTCTCTCTGCACTGCAGACCGACGCTCTAACAGCTGAGCCAAACCGGCCAGGGTTCCTTCTCTATATGTTTAGTCTCTTATTTGACCTCAGCCTTTGATAGCTACTATTTACTTTGCATATGAGAACTCTGAGTTTTGTTTTATAGTTATAGTTCAGGTTTTGAAGCCCATACACTCAGTGGTAATATTTACTGTTATGTTTGTAATTACTTTTAAATCCTGATGCAAATTGGAAGTACTTGCTTTTCTCTCAGTAACTGATATAACAGTTTCTAACAGTTAATTCCTAGTAAGTAAGGTTTTGTGTGCCCATTATTTTGGTACTCTCACTCCATCCACATTTTCTCCAAAGCATCTTTGGCTGCTGTTGCAATTCTGTTTTTCATATTCTGGTACTGATTTGATAATGAATAATATTAAATTCTTATTTTTTTCAATAAATATTTAATAGCAAAAGGCTCTGTGCTAGTTTTTTTGTTGTTGTTAATCTTTACTTGAGAATATTTTTTCATTGATAATTTTAGAGTGGAAGGGAGGGAGATAGGGAATGAGAGAAGGAGACCAGTTGGTTGCCTCCTGCATGACCTTGCCCAGGGCCAGGGATTGAACCTGCAACCCAGGTCCCTGCCCTTGACTAGGAATCAAACCTGTGACCCTTTGGTTCTTGGGCCAATGCTCTAACCACTTAGCTAACCAGCCAGGGCATCTATGGTAGGTTTAAAGTATGTAGTACAAGCACTCTGAAGGTAGAAATTTTTGTCTTGTTCATCTTTGATAAGATGACGATTGTCACAGTACTTGATAAATATTAAGTTATTAATAAATCGTTGGCAAATTAATAGAGACCTTACTGTTGTTTTATATTGTAAATAAAGCTAATTTTTTTTCAGTTTTGAAAAAAATTTACCTTCTCAATTAAGCTAAACAAACTATATTTTTTACTGTATTTTTTTACATTTGGTAGAGGCAGTGAATAGCCTGGTAGCTCTCTTTGCAGGCAATACACGTGAGGAAACTAAGTCCCAAAGACGATCTAGTACTGTTCTGGCTAGTACAGTAGCAACTAGGCACATGCATCTATTTAAATTAAATGAGTTAAAATTAAATAAAATCTAATATTCATTTCATCATTCATACTGGCAGTATGCTCAAGAGCCACATGTATCTAGTGAAGACTTACGTTTGACTTGTTTGACTTTCCTATGTTTTGCCAAGAATGAACCTATCATTCTAAATGTGTATCTGTCTTATTTTTAAGCTTTGAAAATATCGAGTGCACCATATGAATCCTTTTATTTTTCCCGGTCTTTGCTGTCTTTATCAGATTGAACATTAGGTTGTGTCCTTTTTCCTATTAGTACATGGGGTCTTGTCTTCATTTTCCTTGCTAACTCAGTCTCAACTTTTCAACCTAAGTTTCATGTAGATTTTTCTCCCCATAAACCTAAGGAAAGCACAGCATACTTTAAAAGTAATATAGTTAATCACCCCCTTTATTCTTACTGATAAGAATAGAAACCAGTGACTTACCTGCTATAATATAGCTATTGACAACTCTAGGATGAGGATGTGAACCTTGAATACTATTGTATCATAAGGGAATTTCTTAGGTAATTTCTAGTCTGCTGCTCTAATATAGTATCAAAGTATTGGGACTGTTTTATTTTATCTTATAAGCATTCTTTGGTAATTTGATTATACTGTGTACCTTTTAGTTCTGGAGTTTATGTGGAAATGCTCTGACCCCGAAACGAGGGGTCTTTGGTAAGACTGGTGACCTTCAGACAATATTGTGCCTGGCCTGTGCAAGGGATGAATTAACATATTCTGGTGCACTCAATGGGGATATATATGTTTGGAAAGGAATCAATCTTATACGAACAATACAAGGAGCCCATACTGTAAGTATATTTAAATATTTCAAACACTTTTAGATGTTAACTGCTTATCTTCTAGTCTTAGAACAAAAGATTACATAATATGGCAAACTTTATAGTCAATTCAGTTTCTTGAAAAATGTTATAACTAAATTAATTTGTCTATTTTAAGATTTCAGTGAAGAAACATTAGGCAATTAAACACATGGATATTTATTAAATTAGTGTAATTACTATCTTCTTCAAACCATTTCCTTAGTATGGTGTCTTTCTCAGAGTAGTATTGAAAACAAGTTTGTTAAATTCAACCTAAAAGTATTCTCGATTAACACCATTAGAATAAAAGATAGTGTTCCTGTGGCTAATTTACCAGTGGGAAATTTGGGGACACGTCTAGAAAAATATATAATCTTTTTAGTATTATTAATTCATTAACTGAATGGCAAAGATATTTAATTTTTGTACTTCATGAGATTGTCCTTTAAACAACTGATCGAATCAGGATAAAAAACTGATGCTAAAACTTTTTAGTGTTTTTTGATTTGGGCTTTTTAGCAGGTAGGATCCTCACATAGTGAAGGGAGCTAGAGGGCACAGAGCTAGTCCATTGTTAGCAGTGAGATCTCAAGTAGAAAAGTTGTTGACTATATTACTATGAACAACTATTAAATATATACTATATATTAAATATGTCAAAGAAGCATTTACACAGAACTTACTTTAAGCAAAATGCCTAAAGAACAGAAATACCAGATTCTTTTCCACAAAGGTGGTGGAAATTCACATTTTCACCATCAATATATAAAAGTATCAGTTCCTCCTCTCATATTCATTAGCACTGGATGTGACTGCTATTGTAAATTTTTGCTTGTCTACTGAGTAAAAATTAGTAACTTCTTATTTTAATTTGTTTCCTGTCTATTTGTGAGATTTTATGTATTTTTCAACTACTTGAATCTCCTTTTCTTTTAATTGGCTTTTCATATATTGAATTCCTATATTTACATAGACCCATTTCTAGATTATCATTGGTTTTTTCCTGATATATTTGCTTATTCCTATGTCACATCAAAATCTTTTAAAGTGGATTGCCAGCTTCATATAGTAGATTTTCTTAAGTATATATTATTAAATTATTTCCTCCTTTCTAGGCAGGAATTTTTAGCATGAATACTTGTGAAGAAGGCTTTGCTACTGGTGGCAGAGATGGCTGTATTCGTCTTTGGGATTTAACTTTTAAACCAATTACTGTGATTGATCTCAGGGAAACAGACCAAGGATACAAAGGTAATAACAAAACAAATAGTATTTCATTACTAGGCAAATTCTAAATATACCAAGGATTGTCTGTTTCTTTCAGTAAACATAAATATATATCTTGTAAATATAAATGAGACTTACATTTAAGCTCCTTCACACTGTATACATTTAATTGAAATTCTTCTATTGAAGAGAAATTTTACCTAAAGACAATCTAGGTTTACTGTTAGGACAATGATACTTTCATATGTCTAATGACTATTATAATGGACCTGCAGAGAGATGTGATAGGTACTTACTTGGTAACCTTGGGTCTTGAAAATATTTTACTATTAGAATGCTAGATGTAATTTTAGCAAAGAAACTGTTGAAAATAAACTGTGTTGAAGGTTGGAGGAACCTTTGTACACAGCACCTCTTTGTTGGTCATATTGTATAGATAAGAAAACTGAGAGAAACAATAGCTTTCTCAAGGTTACAAAAGGAATTGTGGAGTATATAGAAAGAGTCAAAGTCTCTTTTTTTTTTATTAACTAATTTATTTTGGTTACAGATGTTTCTCCTTTTCCCCCATTGACACCTTCCTCCCGATCCTCCCTACCCCACAGCATTGTTGTCTGTGTCCATTGGTTATGCATATATGCATATAAATTCTTAGGATTATCCCTCCCCCCCACTTCTGAGGTTTGTCAGTCTGAACCCTACTTCTATGTCTCTGGGTCTATTTTGTTCATCACCTTATTTGTTCATTATATTCCACAAATAAGTGAGATCATGTGGTATTTGTCTTTCTCTGATTGGCTTATTTCACTTAGCATAATACTCTCCAGGTCCCTCCATGTTGTCTCAAAAGATAAGAGATCTTTCTTACAGCTGCATAGTATTCCATTGTGCATATGTACCACAGCTTTTTTATTCACTCATCTATTGATGGACACTTGGGCTATTTCTGGATCTTAGCAATTGTAAATTGTGTTGCTATGAACATAGGGGTACATCTATTTTTTCTGATTGGTGTTTCAGGCTTCTTAGGATATATTCCTAGAAGTGGGATCACTGGGTAGAATGGCAGTTCAATTCTTGATTTTTTTGAAGAAACATCATATTGTTTTCCATAGTGGCTGCACCAATCTGCATTCCCACCAGCAGTGTACTAGAGTCCCCTTTTCTACACACCCTCGCCAGCACTTGTTTGATGATTTGTTGATGGCAGCCATTCTGACAGGTGTGAGGTGATACCTCATAGGTGTTTTAATTTGCATCTCTCTGATGATTAGTGACATTGATCATTTTTTCATATATGTTTCTTGGCCATTTGTATGTCCTGTTTGGAGAGGTATCTCTTTAGGTCCTCTGCCCTTTTTTAAAAATTTAATTAATTAATTTTTTTTTGTTATAGATGTTTCTCCTTTTTCCCTCCCCCTGATACCTCCCTCCTCCTTACTCTGCCCATTTTCATTGGATTATTTGTCCTCCTTTTGTTGAGTTGTATGAGTACTCTATATATTTTGGAAATTAACCCCTTATCTGATGTATCATTGGCAGTTATGCTCTCCCATATAGTGGGTTCCCTTTCCATTTTGTTGGTTGTTTCTTTTGCTGTGCAGAAGCTTTTTAGTTTGATGTGTTCATTTTTTTCCTTTTTTTCTCTTGCCTTAGGCATTGTATCAGTGAAAATTCTGCTGCGTGTGATGCCTGAAATTTTGTTGCTTACATTTTCTTCTAGAATTTTTATGGATTCACGAGTCACATTTAAGTTTTTTATCCATTTTGAGTTTATTCTTGTGTATGGTGTAAGTTGATGGTCTAGTTTCATTTTCTTTGCATGTAGCTGTCCAATTTTCCCAACACCATTATTAAAGAGGCTGTCTTTGCTCCACTGTATGCTCTTGCAACCTTTGTCAAATATTAATTGAGCATAATGTCTTGGGTCAATTTCTGGATCTCTGTTCTGTTCCACTAGTCTATATGCCTGTTCTTGTGCCAGTACCAGGCTGTTTTGATTACAGTGGTTTTGTAGTGTAACTTGATATCCGGTATTGTGATCCCTCCTACTTTGTTCTTTTTCAAGATTGCTGTGGCTCTTTTCTTTTATAAATTTTTAAAATATTTTTTTTTCTTTATTGATTTTAGAGAGAGAGAAAGGGAGAGGGAGAGAGAGAGAGAAACACCAATGAGAGAGAATATCGACCGGCAGCCTCCTGCATGCCCCTGACTGGGGATCTAGCCCACAACCTGGGCATGTGCCCTGACCAGGAATTGAACTGGTGACCTTCTGGTGCATGGGTTGATGCTCAGTCACCAAGCCACACCGGCTGGGCTATACATTTTTTAAATTAAAAAAATTTTTAATTCTCATACCTTGTGTGAGGATTAAAATAATAATTTTTAAAAAGATAGAAATATTATTCCATAGAGAATTGAAAAGATGTGCAAATCAGAGACTTACAGATTCCTTTTATCTTACATTTAGGGTATAAAAAGCTATAAAAATTAACAATTTAGGCAACTCTGTTATTATAGCATTGCTCTTAAATACAATTCACTTTTGACTAGGTTTGTCTGTGAGGAGTGTTTGTTGGCGAGGTGACCACATTCTAGTTGGAACACAGGACAGTGAAATTTTTGAAATTGTGGTGCATGAAAGAAATAAACCTTTCCTGATTATGCAAGGGCATTGTGAAGGTGAACTTTGGGCACTTGCCATCCATCCTACTAAACCTTTGGCTGTGACCGGAAGTGATGATCGTTCAGTCAGGTAAGCAAACTATAAAATAATGGCACAGGCTGGAATTTGTTCTTAGATAAACATAAGAAAAACTTAAGAAAACATTTTTTTTCTTTATATAGATTTTTAAGAGAGAGGAAGAGAGATAGAAACATCAATGAGAGAGAACATCCGTTGTCTGCCTCCTGCATGCCCCCCACTGGGGATTGGGCTCATGACCTGGGCATGTGCCCTGACCGGGAATTGAACTGATGACCTCTTGGTGCATGGGTCAGTGCTCTACCACTGAGCCACACCAGCTGGGCCATAAGAAAAACTTTTTAAAAATACTTAATTTTTATCAACTTGTGTTATAACAAATGAACATAATTGATAGGTACTTAAACTTAACAGAATTAACTACAAGATTTGCTTTTCCTATTAAAACCATAAGTTGGGATTTGTTCCATTTCAAAATATGCAGAGCTACCTCCTCCTTTTTAACATCCTATAATATTCCACCGCATCTGGAATTTATTCAACTAATCCATTATTGATGGGAGTTTAGGTTCTTCCAGTTTGTGCTATTAAATATAATACTTTCAGTTAATATCCTTATACCTGTGCCATTTTGTATATGTATAAATATGAATATGTCAATAATAAATTCTTAGCATTGTTGAAGGAATATATGCATTTAAAATTTTTATATATAATACCTTGCACAGAGGCAATAATTTACATACCTATCAGCAATGTATGACAATGCATTTTCCCACACCCTTGCCAACATTAATTATTACCCAAACGTGAAAAATATCTTGTTATGCATTGAAAACTTGCATTTTTCTCCTATTGAGGGGTGCTGAGTATGTTTTCATATGTTTAGAGGACAATTTTATTTCCTTTTCTGTGACCTGTCTGTTTAAGCTCTTTGCCTATTTTCTATTAGTTCATTGATCTTTTTTCTAATTATTTTAAAACACGGTCTAACAAAATCTGTCTACATATTAAATAAGTTAGCCTATTGTCTATGGCAGTAGTTCTTAAAGTGTGGTTCCTGGACCACCAACATCAGCATTACTAGGGAACTTACAAGAAATGTAAATTCTCATGCTGTATCCAGGACCTAATATCAGAAATTCATCAATTTCTTCAGATGGCTATAGTGTACACTAAAGTTTGAGAACCACTGGTCAGTGATATGAGTTGAGATATTGTTTCCACTTTGTCACCTTTTCCCCCCATTTCATCTGTAACTATTTCCAATTATACCTCTAAAAGGTAATTTTAAACATCATCACAATGCTGTTAATCACATAGCATTCTTTTGGCTTCTTAGAATTAGGTTCCAAATAAGGTGCATAGATTGCAACTGTTGATCTATCCTTTACATCTCTTTTATTCTGTAGTTTCCTTCCTTTCCTATTTTTTCTTCTTACAGTTCATTTGTTGAAGAAAGTATTTGTATTCTTGCCCTGGCCGGTTTGGCTCAGCGGTTAGAGCGTCCACCTGCGGTCCGGAGAGACCCGGGTTCGGTTCCCGCTAAGGGCATGTACCTCGGTTGCAGTTTGTCCCCGGCCCTGGTTGGTCGTGCGGGTGGCAGCCACTCGATGTGTCCCTTTCACATCGATGTTTCCCTCTCTCTCTCCCTCCCACTCTGTCTGTACAAAAAATGGAAAAATGTCCTCGGATGAGGATTAAAAAAAAAAAAGAAGAAAGTATTTGTATTCTTGAGTTCCCCACATGCTGGATTTGGTTAATTGCATATTCATAGTGTATTTTAATACTTTCTTTCTTCCCTGTATGCTGTAAATGGATAGTTAGATCTAGAGGTTTGATGAGATGCAGTTATGAATTTTCACCAAGAATATTTCCTAGGTGGTAATGTGCATCCCTGTTTAATGGTATGTAACACACATTTAGTTCCTTTTTTGGTCATATCAGCAGCTGTCGATGGTTATTATCTAGATCAGTGTTTCTCAACCTTCTTTTATAATTGTTGCTTTCTAGATGAGACATTTTAGACAATTTTTTCCCTAATCACACCTCCTGCCCGTGAAATTTTAACAACACAAAAAATTGTATATCTGTTTTTGTACTATGGCCCTTTTGAGAACCACAAACCATTGTAATATTTAAGATTTTCATCCCTAAGAACTAATTTTTAGCCCCTTTGAGGTAATATTTATTGCCCCTATTGAGAATGAGTGACCTAGATCTGTTATTTTAAGAGTTTCAAATGGTGGTATTCTAATTTCATCATTCATTATTCATTTGTTAGGTACCATATTTCTATAAAGAGAATTTCTACTCATCAACTATCTGGTTATACTGGGTACATACAGTTTATACAGGAAAAGCAGGAAAGTGCTTCATTTTTTCCCATTTACTAGTTTAAAAATAATTATTTGGTTCCCCAGAATCCTTTCTATGATGTGTTTATATTTCTTGCCTTTTTTTCCCTGTAGGTTTGTAGTTCTTTTTGTCCTTTATTTTAAACAGCTCTTTATATGTTATGATATTTATCTTCTGTTTGTGATATAAGTTGCAAACAATTTTCACCAGTTTGTTACTTGCTTTTTCACTTTGCTTAGGTGGATTTATGTAATGCAAAATAGTTTTTTCTTGTTATTTTGATTTATGTAGCTGAATTTGCCAGCATTTTCTATGACTTTTGAGTTTTCTATGGTAGAGAAATGTTCCCCCAAATTAAAAAGGTTTTCAATATATTATTCTAGTACATTAGTAGTTTTATTTTTTATATTTAACTCCTAATCTGTGTAAAGTTTACTTCAGTGTAAGAAGTAAGGTGGGGATGTAATCTAATTCTTTCCACAAAACTCCTTATATTTTAAATAGTATGTTGATCAGTCATGCTATTTACTGCCATTGTATCACTCCAGTTCTGGGGGGGTGAGAGATGCCGTAGCTCTACATTCATATGGAAAGTTATTGTGGGATTATACTTTACCCATATGCTTTACTATGAACTATTGTATAGTTCCTTTCATTTTAGGCAAACTGCTATTGCCAGCTGCTGCATAGCTGTTGGAAAAAGGGCAACTTTAAAAAAGTAATTGCTCAGACTTCTGTTTCTGTTATTGGTGAGCAGATTATTTGGAAAGAACTCTTCCATTGAAAATAATAAGAAAGCTGGTTAAAATGTAAATTACCTTTAAAATGTTCAAAGAACAGTCAAGATAGTAAGGAAATATCAGCCAAATTGTGGAATAAAATGAGGATTTAGGAGCATCAATGGGCCAAAGCCATTTTGCCCTGAAGGCATGTTTCTTCCACTGAATAAACTTGGGCTTTGTTTATGGGTTTCTCCAGGGCAGAGAAGTCAAGACCCAGGGTCTGCCAACACCTAGCCAGACCTATAAATTAAGCTCTGAAAAATATATCGCTTGCAGATTTGTGTGGGAGTGGAAATCTTGTTTCTTGCTTCAAGTTTTGATAGCATAGGAAGTGTATAAAGCAGCTTAATTGTTATCCAGATAACTCTACCACAGTACTGGATGCACATGTAAGTGCTGCTTTTGCCTTATAGTTTTAGATTGAATTCATTAAGAAACAGTATCAAATCTTTAGCAAAAGCTAATTTCCAACACCCTTCTGTGTTTAATTATAGTTGTTGAGAGCAGGTGTGGTTCAGAAAAATTTAATTCTTGGCTCTTAGATCAAAATATCATAATAAAACTTTACCACTGCTAAACCATTAAACTGCTGTTTAATAAGTTAGAATTTTTAGCTTCTATTATAGACAGGTATTTAGAACTGATAGAGGTTAAATCCACAAGAGCAAATGAAGTTCATGGTTAACACTAATGATTCAAAACATGATTCAAAAATATTTTTGCAGAATACTTGCGAAAGAATAATACAGTGAATACATAGGCTTTGTAAGGATTAATAAACAAAAACATCATTTAAAATGAAGTCAGGAGGTCAGAAGGGGGAGCTCTCATGCCCTGTGGTCACAGAGGCCAACTGAAGTTTTTTGGGTTTTGTTTTAAATATGTTTTTATTGATTTCAGAAAGAGAGGAAGGGAGAGAGAGAGAGAAACATCGATGCAAGATGATCTGTTACCTCCCATTTGCAGACCAAACCCACAATCTGGGCATGTGCCCTGACTAGAAATTGACCGGCAACCTTTTGGTGTACTGGTCCTCACTCCAACTAACTAAGCCACACCAGCCAGGGTGGGAAGAGCTTTGTTTTATAACAGCTCTCCCAACTTCTTCTCTGTAAGAGTTTCCTCTTTGTTTCTCTGGACTTGTGTGTAGTTCACCATTTAGACAACATGTCCCGGTTGCAATTCTTCGTTCCCAAATAAACCCATTTTGCTGGAGAAACATCTGGCTGTCTAAGGTCAGTACCTTACATTTTCACAGGCTTTATAAATGAGTCTTAGGCCCTGGCCGGTTTTGCTCAGTGGTTAGAACATCGGCCTGTGGACCAATGAGTCGCAGGTTTGATTCCGGTCGAGGGCACATACCCTGGTTGCGGTTTGTCCCCGGCCCTGGTTGAGTCATGCGGGAGGCAACCAGTTGAGGTGGTTCTATCACATCAGTGTTTCTCTCTGTCTTTGTCTCTCCCTTCTGCCCACTCTGTCTGATGATAAATAGAAAAATATCCTCGGGTGAGGAATAAAAAATAAATGAGTCTGAAGCATTTTCCCATGCATATTTTTATCACCATTTGATTCCACTTTATGTTGTATTAGATTAGTGCTTTCCCACTAATGCCTTTGACAATGTTCTAGCCTGTAGTTGTTCCACACAGACTATTCATAGAAGCTATTTGTTCATCACTGCCAGCTTGGCATTGACACCTCAAATAAACAACTGAGTAGTATCCATAACATCTGTTGACTTACCACGATTCAAGGAAAACCATTCACTCAGAATTATTTTCCTTGTTTTTTAATTACTGTTGGTGGTGTTCCCAACACTCAACTCCTTGAGCAAACTGTTCTCACCAAAAAGTTAATAGTATTAAATTTATTTTCTCTGGACACATTTCTTCAACTGCTGTAATTCAAAATAATTTAATTAATACTTTACTAATAAATAGCTTTCTTTGCTTGGCTAACACATGAGGCACTCAGAAACTAACTTTTTTTGAAACCTCATTTTAGTTTTTAAATTTTAAAGAAATTCTGCTGCAATGAGATATTTTGTTTTAAATTTTTTAATTTTTCTGACCATTGCTTTTTTGTGAGTTGAAAATATTGTGATGAGTGCTTAGTCTGGTAATAATACATATTTGTATTCTTTTAAGATAACTATAGTGTCATTGCATTATAAACAATGTTTTACTATCTAATTCAATAAAGGTATAATTCATGCTTCACTGTGCCTTAAAAATACAACAATCAAATTTTACTTTTATTTTTTTGACATGGATAGACATGTACTAGAAATTAAAAATAAAATGTCACCATATGATGATACAGGTGGCACTCAAAATGTTATCAAGTTGTAATTGTGCCGCTGCAATTTAGTGCTGTGAGGGAGCAGTGCAAAGTAATGTGTCACACACTGCATCTCCTTTGTAGTGAGTGACTCAGCTCTGCCTCCTTAGTGTGCAAGCAGTCATAGACAACATGTAAACAAACAAATGTGAGTATGTTCCCATAAAACTTGACTTATGGATTTGAATTTTATTTGAATTTATTTTCATATAATTTTTCTCATGTCTCAAAATGTTATTCTTTTAATTTTTTTCAACCACTTAAACATGTAAAAACCCTTAGCTTGCAGACTGTACAAAAACAGGCAGTGGGCCCACTTTGGCCCATAGGCTGTGGTTTGCTGGCCCCTGTGATAGAGCGTAGAAAGTCTTTAGTAAATATTATATTTCTATCATATATAATATTAAAATATTAAAAGTTTCTTTTTGAAATCAGGAAGAAGACAGTGATCCCCACTGTCACCATTATATTTTTCACCTTTATATTCGGCTATAGACTAGAAGTCTTTGCTGGCACCGTAAGACCAAATATATATATACAATATAATATTTATATATCTGTGTATAGAGAGAGATAGATATTTGGATTGGAAGAGAAGAAACAAATGTCACTTGCAGGTATTATGACTGTATATGTAGAAAATTGAAAGGATAATACAGAGAAATTATTGGAATTAAAAAGAATTTAGCAAGTTTTCTTGGATATAAAAAATATGCAAAATCATTTTTCCTATAAGAAAATACCATACAGAATAGTTTTTTTTTAAAAAAAAACACTGCTATAAAAACATTTAGGAATCTACGTAGGGCTTCCGGTCAAGATGGCAGCGTAGGTAAATGCGGTATCCTTCCACCCACAACCACATCAAAGTTACAACTAAACTACAGAACAACCATCATTCAAAACCACCTGAAATCAAGCTGAATGGAAGTCCTACAACTACAGAATTAAAGCAGCAGCCACATCCAGACTGGTAGGAGGGGCGGAGGCGCAAGGGGTGGAGGCGCGACAGGCTGGTCCCACAACCACATGTGATTAATAAAAATCAGGAGGATACCTCGGCTGGGAAGGTCCTCCCTGAGGACTGAGGGGGTCCCCGTCCCACACCAGGTACCCTGCTCAGGGTTCCAGTGCCAGGAAGAGAAGTCCCCATAACTTCTGGCTGGAAAAACCAGCAGGAACTGAGACTCAAGGAGGCTGAGGCGGCTGGAGCCCTAGGCAACTCATTAAAGGGCCCGCGCATGGACTTATCGGACTCACTCCCTCTAAGCATGGAGGGAAGGCAGCTCGAGGGGCACCAGAGACATACAGGGAAGAACTGAGCTGTTTGGCACTGGAGCGAGGGCTGGAGAGGGGCTTTCTCCCAGACAGACATGCTGTCAGAGGCCTTTGTTCCTTTGGTGAGCCCTTCCCTGGGGCGGCATACAGCCGCCATATCTGGGACTCCAGCAACCTGGCTCACGCTGGTAGCCCCGCCCTGCTGACTCCCTGAGGCCCCGCCCCACCCAACTTTCAGGCCTACCCAAGCTGTTGCCAGTTGCTTAACCATAGGATTGGTCTGTCTTGCATCCTGCTTCAGGTTTTCCTAAATTCTTTCAAACAAGCAGCATCTGGTCTCAGCTAGCCCCATACCGCTTGTTAAGTAATACACAGAAACGAACACAGGGAGGCCAAAATGAGGAGACAAAAAAACAGGTCCCAAATGAAAGAACAGAACAAAACCCCAAGAAAAGAACTAAGCAAAATGGAAATAAGCAACCTAACAGATGCTGAGTTCAAAATAATGCTTATAAGGATGCTCAATGAACTTAGTGAGAACCTCAGTGAACTTAGTGAGGGCCTCAAGAGCATAAAAAAGGACCAGTCAGAAATGAAGGATTCACAGTCAGAAATGAAGGAGGCACTAACTGAAATAAAGAATAATTTACACAGATTCAATAGTAGAGTACGTAAATCCAAGAAGCAAACCATCGATTTGGAATATAAGGAAGCAAAAAACGCCCAATCAGAACAGCAAAAAGAAAAAAGAATCCAAAAGAGTGAGGATAGTGTAAGGAGCCTCTGGGACAACTTCAAACATTCGCATCTTGGGGGTGCCAGAAGGCGAAGAGCAAGAACAAGAAATTGAAAACCTTTTTGAAATAATAATGGCAGAAAACTTTCCTAACTTGGTGAAGGAAACAGACATACAAGTCCAGGAAGCACAGAGAGTCCCAAACAAGATGAACCCCAAGAGGCCCACACCAAGACACATCATCATCAAAATGCAAAAGGCTCAAGACAAAGAGAGAATCTTAAAAGCAGCAAGAGAAAGGCAGCTAGTTACCTACAAGGGAGTATCCATAAGGCTGTCAGCTGATTTCTCAAAAGAAACTTTGCAGGCTAGAAGGGAGTGGCAAGAAATATTCAGAGTGATGAAAAGCAAGAACCTACAACTAAACTTACTCTATCCTGCAAAGCTGTCATTTAGAATCGATGGCCATATAGTTTTTCAGAAAAGAAAAAGTTAAAGGAGTTCATCACCACCAAACCGTTCTTATATGAAATGATGAAGGGTCTTTTTGAAGACAAAGATAAAATATATATGAACAAACAAAATGGCAATGAATACATATCTTATCAACATGGAATCTACAAAGAAAATGAACAGGTAGAACAGAAACATTCTCATAGATAGAACATTTTGTTGGTTGCCAGATGGGAGGGGGGTTGGGGGAATGGGTGAAAAAGGTGAAGAGATTTAGAAGTACAAATTCATTGCTAGACTGACAAATCTCAAAGGGAAAGGCATTGGGGGGTGGGAAGAAATAAACTAAAGAACTTATATGCATAACCAAGGGACACAGACAATAGTGTGGGAAAAGGTGGGAGGGGGGCGGGAGGGAGGAGGGGGGTCAATGGGGGAAAAATGAGGAACATCTGTAATACATTCAACAATAAAGATTTAAAAAAAAAAAGAATCTACTTAATTTTACTGATCTTTTTCTTACCTTTTGGGGTAGATGCTTGTTCGTTAAGTTGTTGCCTTTGTTTTTATAATATCTTCAAAGTTCCCCCTAAGTACTATTTCAGCTATATCCCACAAGTTTTTATATAAAGCAGGTTTGGTATAGCTTACTTTAAAATAGTAACTAATTTTCATTAGGATTTTGTCTTTGTCTTTTAGGTTATTTGGAAATATAATTCTTTTTTTTTTTTAATTCTCACCTGAGGACATTCTTCCATTTTTTGTTCAGATAGAGCAGGAGGGGGGGAGAGAGAGAGAGAAAGAAACATTGACGTGAAAGGAACACATTGAGTGGCTGCCACCCACACGACCCAACCAGGGCCGGGGACAAACTGCAACCCAGGTACATGCCCTTGGCTGGAACCAAACCCGGTTCTCTCTGGACTGCAGGCCAATGCTCCAACCTCTGAGCCAAAGTGGCCAGGGCTGGAAATATAATTCTTAATTATCAAACAATGGGTATTTTTACGTTTTTGTTGTACATTTTTAACATTAGAGTCTGGAACATACTCTAAATTTGCATAGTTTTCATTTGAAGGACTATATACATAGTATGTACCATGTACCACTTTACTATATCTCAATCTCTCCTTTGGTCAGGGTAGAAAGCATCTACATAAAATGAATGATAGGAAAAAATTAATGTCATTACATTGTTTTAAAAATAAAAGATTCTATTCACTCTTTTCATTTTAAGCATGAACAGTATTTCTATTTTTATAGATAAGAATTCCTTACCATGAAGCATACAATTAAATTTAGATTAACCTTAGAATGAGATTATTATTTTAACCAAAATCTTTTCATAGAGTCTATTCTTTTTTAAGCATAGTAACTATTCTTTTATTTTGATTAAATGTTACAGGATATGGAGCCTAGTAGATCATGCATTAATAGCAAGGTGTAATATGGAAGAACCAATTCGCTGTGCAGCTATAAATGTAGATGGAATCCATCTTGCCCTTGGAATGAAGGATGGCTCATTCACTGTACTTAGAGTAAGGTATGTATTAGGGTAGAAACAGAAACAGACAGCAGTTTTGTAAGTGAGATAGAATATATAATACTTATTATTTTTGCCCATTTCCAGTTTTATTAATATATATTTCAGATATTAGTTTCATTAAATAAAAAATATATATTTATAAAAATGGCTTTGTCAGAAAATTAACTCAGCAGTGCTGGTTTGGGGGTTAAGAATGCTTCGTAGATTAATGGCTAAAATCTGAACTATAAATTTGGATCCTGACTTTCATTCTATGGTAGTATTGGTTTTCAGTAATGATCATTACTCTGCCTTTGAAGGGGTGTGGAGGAGACATGTGGCTTTAAAAATGGGTGAATGATTTTGTTGTTTGCAGCTTTATGCTTTGAAAACAATTTCTACTCTTCCTCCTTTGTTTCGGTCTAGTTTGAAGAATTTGTTAAAGCAAGTAACATCTAGTGTTGAATTGTAGATGTGTTGCATTCATTTGAATTTTATACAGCCATTTAAAAATTTGCTATATGTCCATGTATGTTCACATAGTTAAGTATATATGAAATCTTTCTTTTTCATTGAATTTATTGGGGTGACACTAGTTAACAAAATTATATAGGCTTCAGGTGCACAATTCTAGAACACATCATCTGTACATTGTATTGTGTGTTCACCACCCGAAGTCAAGTCTCTGTCCATCACCATTTATCCCCCCTATACCCTCCTTCACCTGTCTCCACCCCCCCCAAACCCCCTTCGATAATCACCACACTGTTGTCTAAGTGAGGACCATTTACCCAATTGCCCAATACAGAAACCATTAATTCATTGTTTCCTTTTGCCTCTGTGGTTTAGTGGAATCGCATCTCAGCTGGTCTCCTTACCTCCTGTTTACTTAACCTCAAAACCTTTTACACACTACAGCTATAGTGATGCCTTTTAAAACACATTTGTTTGCATCCTTCCTTTTTCTAAAGTATGATAAAAGTTTTATACTGTCCTTAGGATGAAGTTCATAATCCTTAATTAACATGGCCTGAGGTACTCTTCTCTCCAGCCTACTTTTTCTTTTTCAGTCTTTCTTTCAACATGTATAAAATACCTTTCACCTTTTCAGATGTATCATGTTCTCTTGTACTTCTGAGTTTGTATAGATTCCGACTCCTTTTTTACTGTGAGATATGCTGATTTTTGTCTTAAACTAATATTTATTGTGATAAAATATAATATAAAATTTACCATTTTAATCATTTTAAGTGTAAAATTTAGTGGCATTCAAGTACATTTATGTTGTTTTGCAACCGGGAATTTATATGCATATAAAACACCTAAGATAGCTCAGTGCATTTAAAATAGTCATTATTGCTCTGGCTGGTTTGGCTCAGTGGTTGGAGCATCGGCCTGCGGTCCAGAGAGACTTGGGTTCGGTTCCCGCTAAAGGCGCATACCTCGGTTGCAGTTTGTCCCTGGCCCTGGTTGGTCGTGCAGGTGGCAGCCACTCAATGTGTCCCTTTCACATCGATGTTTCTCTCTTTCTCTTCCTCTCTCTCCCTCCCACTCTATCTGAACAAAAAATTGAAAAATGTCCTCGGGTGAGGATAAAAATAATAATAATAAAATGAAATAAAACAGTCATTTTTTTCCCAAGACTTACCCTTTTAATTATTGTATATAAGAAACTGGCTGAATAAGTTCTTATCTCTAATAAGCCAGTATTTTAGTAACTGAGTACAGCATTGTTGACAGGTTTATTGGAATAGTTATTATGACTGTTAAATGCCTTTGTAGTGTAACCACAAAGTTCTAACTCACAATATATTCTCAATTCCTCTAAATTTATCTGGTCATTATTCTTGGTTTCCTTATGTATATTCTCCATATGTAAAGCAGGATTCTTTTTTTCTTTTTTTTTTTATCCTCACCCAAGGACATTTTTCCATTTTTTGTTCAGGTAGAGTGGGAGGAAGAGAGAGGAACAGAGAGAGAGAGAGAAACATCGATGTGAAAGGAACACATCGAGTGGCTGCCACCCACACAACCGACCAGGGCCGGGGACAAACTGCAACCGAGGTACGCGCCCCTAGCGGGAACCGAACCCAGGTCTCTCAGGACCGCAGGCCGACGCTCTAACCACTGAACCAAACCAGCCAGGGCTAAATTTTCAACCTATTTATATTTTGCCCCATTTTCTTGGGAATAAGTTCCAAAAGTTTTTTCCTGGCTTTAAAAAAGTAACTCTCTGTATAGGTTTATTTATTTAGTTTTTTACATCAAAGGTTTTTTTCTTCCTCTCCCCCCAAAAGACATGTTCAACTAAATCCTGTCTTAAAATTTCTACCTAAAATTTAAGTTCTTCTCTAGTTATATCACATTTTCTCTCTTTCACAGTATAATTCTCAAAAAAAAAAAAAAAAGTGCCTAATTTACTCTTTTTTCTTCCAACTATCAATTTTCTACCCCCATTTTAATACAGCTTTTGCCTTCATTGTTACATTGAAAAACTCACTAATAATATCCGTTACTAAAGCCAGGAGACACTTTTCAGTTCTCATTTAAACTGATTCTCAGCAGTATTTGAACCCCTTAACTACTTGCTCCTTCTCAAAACTCCCTTTCCTGGCTTTGGGTGTTAATTCTCTTTTTTTTTTTTTTTTCAGTCTATTTTTCTGGCTTCACTTTCTTTGTAAGTTAATTATCTTCTGCCTACCCAGTAAATAATGGAGTGCCTCAAAGCTCAAACCTAGGCTTTCTGCTTTTTACTCTGTATTTTGTCCCTAGGTAATCTCATCCTTACCCTAACTAAAGGGCTGATTGTCATCTCTTTCTTTTATATGATTAACACCAGGGTAAAACTTATATCAGATCTGTCACATGTCCTCAGTCTCTCTCCTTAACCCCAACAATCACTACCCTTCCCATTTATTCTTGTATCTACATTACATTATCTACTGTGTGCCATACACTTGCATACTTCCGTGCCTTTTCTCATACAGTGTCTTTTTCCTGGAAAACCTTCCCTCCTCTCTTATACTTAGCCAACTCCTCAGGTTTTATGCTTAACATATACATCATTCTTCATTGTCCCTTCCTTCCTTTAATGTAGTCTTTAGCCCTGGTTTCTTCTAAAACGTCACATATACCTTTTGAGCACCCACCACATCCTACCAGTTATAAAGTATACTTACTTTATGTCCCTCTCTCACAAAAGATGAGTTTATCTTTTTATTCCATGTGCCTAAATGAAGTAAGTACTTAGTGTTACTGGAAGAAATTTGAAATTGATTGCTTTAAATTGTCTATTTAGAAACATGGAAAATTGCAAAATGTCCATTCAGATTTCTGTTTTCTAATTTATCTACTTGGAGTATTTCACATTGGTAATGTAAAATTTATGTGGAAAAAAGACCCTGGCACTAATTGGAAATAGGAATTCTCACTTCCTCCTGCCCCTTCTCTCTCCCTGCCTCTGTTTTCTCCCCATCACCACCAACTCCACAACTTTGGAAACTCATTGGTGTTAAACTAAACATGTTTATTCATTCTTATGGCTGTTACCATTACCTGTATTATTTTGGAAAGTCAGTTATAAGGTATTGGAAAAATATTTAATTTAATTAGGTACTGGGCGACATGTGCCTAATTGGGACGAATTTATATCCTATTTAAAAAGTTCAAAGTGCCAGACCAGTGTGGCTCAGTGGATTGAGCATTCATCCATGGACTGAGAGGTCCTGGTTCCATTCCTCTGGTCAGGGGACATGCCTGGGTTGCTGGCTCTATTTCCAGTAGGGGGCATGCAAAAGGCAGCCGATCAATGTTTCTCTCTCATCAGTAGTTCTCTCTCTCTCTCCCTTCCTCTCTCTCTAAAAAATCAATAACATACTTTAAAAAAAATAAAGAAAGAAGGTCAAAGACATTGAAATAAAAATATTGGGCCCTTACTGGTTTGGCTTACTGGTTAGAGCATCGGCCAACAGACCAAAGAGTTGTGGGTTCGATTCCAGTCACAGGCATGTACCTCGGTTGCAGTTCGATCCCTGGCCCTGATTGGGGTTTTGCTGGAGGCAACCAATGGACGTGTCTCTCTCACATCAATGTTTCTCTGTTGCTCCCTCCTTCCCTATTTCCCTCCCTCATACTCTATCTGAAGATAAATGGAAAAATATCCTCAGGTTAGGATTTAAAAACAAAGCAAAAAACTAGTGGTAGTTAAATAAAGATATATATTTAAATATGTTACTGAAATAATACAAATCACTTCTTCCTTTCTTTATTTCCTCAATGTAATCTTGCATATTTGGCTCATTATAAATACTTATTTGAAAATCGTGGTGCTAGTAATGAAACATTTTTTATAAACTCTGTATTTACAAGGAATTCATCATAAAAAATTGTGACTTTATTTCCTTTATTGTATGGCTCCATAAATTTAATCTGAATCTCTACAGTAATTTAGGAAATGAAATTTAGCATTTTTCTCTTTTTCCAGCATATATTTCTGCTTAGTAAAATAATTATTTCTTAATTAGTACTGTTTGTCTCATTTACATTTGTTTTATGGTTTATAAATACTTGATACAGCCTCATAGTCATTTTTTAAATGTTTTTATTGATTTTTTTTTTTTTTTTTAGAGAGGAAGGGAGAGATAGAAACACCAACGTGAGAGAGCTATATTGATCGGCTGCCTCCTGCACGCCCCTCACTGGGGATCAAGCCCACAACCCAGAATCTGACCCGGAATCTCTCAGTCCATAGGACGACACTCAATCCACTGAGCCACACTGGCTAGGCCCCACAGTCATTTTAGACACATTTGGAAACTGAACTAATTCTGCAATGACTTTTTTCATGTGGTCTAATTTTTTTTTCTTTACAGAGATATGACAGAAGTTGTACATATTAAAGATAGAAAGGAGGCAATTCATGAGTTAAAATATTCACCAGATGGAACTTACCTTGCTGTTGGATGCAATGACAGCTCAGTTGATATTTATGGAGTTGCTCAGCGTTATAAAAAAATTGGGGAATGTATGGGATCACTTAGTTTCATCACGCATCTGGACTGGTCCTCAGACAGTAGATATTTACAGACAAATGATGGAAATGGTAAAAGACTTTTCTATAGGATGCCAGGTAAAAGTTTCTAATAAATTATTTATACATTGTAGATTTTTAGTGCCTGTAAAATATTTTAGAATTTTACTAGAAGCAGAGTAAGTTACATTTGATTATAGGAAATCAGTGAAGATATTTGGGGCATTGTGACCTTTTCTGTAATGCTGCCCTATTATATTGAAGTGCTTTTGGCTCTTAATTAAAACTTCTTTGCTTGGAGGATCTGAAACCTTCTTTATGTTGAATGCCATACCATGTGAGTAGTATACAGTAAAGTCCTTGTGTGGGTTAGAAGGGAGAGAGGAGAGCGGGAAGACATAAACCAAATAACTTATATGCATATATGCATAACCAATGGACACAGATAATAGTACGGTAAAGACTAGGAGGAGGGGGTCAGTGGAGAAAAAAAGGAGGAACATCTGTAATACTTTCAACAATAAAGATAAAAAATTTTTAATTCCATTTTTATGGGTGGAACTAATTGCTACAAATATCTAACCATAAGTTGTTAGGGATTTTGTAGTTACCTCAAATAAAAACAATATAGCTTACAAATTAAATTTGAAAAAGTTTTCATCAAAGATTTTAAAAGAATAAAAACAGCAAAATACTCTTAGTACATTATTTAGTATGGTGCTTAGTGAATTAGTCACTGTTTTGCAATAATTTAATAAAACTAGATACATAATTTAATGCATCTCCTTAAAAGTATTTTATTAACAATCTGTATATAATGAAGATTGAATCAATCCTAAAGTCCTACTGCCTAGAGTAAGTGTATTGCTCCCCTTGTCTTTCCTTCTGAGTCCTCAAGAGTTCTCTTTTTCTCAGCCATGCATCTTCTTAGGTTTCTATTTTAATACTTCATTTGCCACTTTCTTATAGCTTTTACTTTTTCTTCTAACTTACCCTGTTGTGATTGATCTGTAGCATGACTTTAATAGGGTTCAGTTTTATTCTCTATGTGGGGAACCTCCTAAGCTGCATCATAATCAAATTTGTGTGTGTCTCTGAATCAGTATAATTTTGGCTTTTAAAAATTTCTTGCATTTAATTCTCTCCTCTCCTTACCATATTTACCAACCTATTCATGTATTCTATTTTAACTAGAGTGGGAAACTATTTAATTTTTTCTTTTTAAATCCTCACCCAAGGATGTTTTTCCATTTACTTTCATATGGAGTGGGAGGGAGGGAGAGGGGGGGAGGGAGGGAGAGGGGGAGAGAGAGAGAGAAACATCGACGTGAGAGAGACACCAGGTCTGGGGACGAACCGCAACCAAGGTACATGCCCTTGACCAGAATCGAACCCATGATTCTTTGGTCCACAGCCTGGTGCTCTAACCACTGAGAAAACTGGCAAGGGCTATTTTTTTTTTTAATCCTTACCTGAGGATGTGTTTCTTTTCTTTTCTTTTAGAAAGAGGAAGGGAGAAAGAGAGAGGGAGAAACATCCATGTGAGAGAGAAACATTGATTTGTTGCCTCCCATACGTACTTGCACTGAGGATCAAACTTGCAACCTAGGTCGTGCCCTGATCAGGAATCAAACTTACCGCCTTTTGGTGTATGAGACAATGTTCCAACCAGCTGAGCCACCTGGCCAGGATGGAAAGCTATTTAAATTTTGGAGTTTATCATGTTATCAATACAATTTATGCTTTAATGAAATAACTGATTAAATTAAGACTGATTTCTTTTTAGGAGGTAAAGAAGTGACAAATAAAGAAGAAATAAAAGGTGTTCACTGGGCTTCATGGACATGTGTTTCAGGCCTTGAAGTAAATGGAATTTGGCCCAAGTATTCAGATGTCAATGATATAAATTCAGTAGATGGAAACTATGTTGGCCAAGTTTTAGTTACAGCTGATGACTATGGAATTGTAAAATTATTTCGATATCCTTGTTTAAGAAAAGGTACTTCTGCTTTCAAAATACTATTTATATAGGACTTTTAAGTTCTTGCAAAAAATTAGTCTTTAGATGAATAAGAAGGTTTATATTTTTGAAAATGTGTGCATTATTTGGTGTGAAGAGTTTCATGAAAACAAAATTAGCTACTTTCTATTTTTCCAATTTAAAAATTATTGTCAAATCTTACATTATTTTTTTAAATTAAATTTGTATTAGAAAATTATTTTTTAAATCATATATTATGAATAAACTAATACCTTACCTCTTTCTTTTTAAATAATTATTTTTCTCCACACTTCTAAAATTGCTTCATATGGTCAGACTGTACAATGATAGTTTATACTTTTCTTATGGTTTATTATCTTTAGTCAACTTGTTGAACGTATATCTTTTAGGTGACATTTTTCGTATGTCTTTTTCTCAAGAATTCTGATGAAGGAGTAAGCTGTACAAATGCAGGTTATAGTTTAGAATCTATTCGTTTGTTGGTTGGTGGGGGATTCAGTAAGATCATGACAACCTTAATCTTAGACACTGTTTGGCAGTGTTTCTCATACTGACCTCTATGCAAAGACAAAAATACTTTCATTTTCTAGGTTTTCTTAGTCAAGTGAATGGGTTTTAATGACAATTTGTATCTTTAGCAACAGGGAAGACAGTATTTTTTATTGTACAGTAATTTTATTTTATTTATAAAATGTGTAGTAGTCTTCTGAATTGCAGTGGAAATATTTACCAGAGTCTAGGAAAATTAGTCTTGTTTAGTCACTGCTTCAGTAATATGAGTATAAACTGTTTCTCTTTTATTCCTTTGTGTTAGTCATTTATTTTATGGTAAGGGTTTTTATTTCTAGGCACTTGTGAGTCAACTTGAAACCAAGGGTAAGTAATTAGGAGAGTAGAAGATAGGTAAAATTACTGCAGAGTTAAAGGATTGGTAGAAGTATTTTAAGATTCTGTGTTTATTGGATTTACATATTGCATAAAGTAGCAGCATTACTAGAAAACTATCTTTTGGATTAGTTATGAAGATGTAAATTATTTTCTTTTATTATTATTAATTCATTTTTGGTACAGATGTTTCTCCTTTTCCCCCCAGACACCCTCCTCCCTATCCTGCTCTGGCCCACAGCATTGTATATATGTACCACAGCTTTTTTATCCACTCATCTATTGATGGACACGTGGGCTGTTTCCAGATCTCAGCAATTGTAAATTGTGCTGCTATGAACATAGGGGTACATCTATTCTTTCTGATTGGTGTTTCAGGCTTCTTAGGGTATATTCCTGGAAGTGGGATCACTGGGTCAAATGGCAGTTCAATTCTTAATTTTTTGAGGAAACACCAGATTGATTTCAATAGTGGCTGCACCAATCTGCATTCCCACCAGCAGTGTACTAGAGTCCCCTTTTCTCCACACCCTTGCCAGCACTTGTTGTTTGATGATTTGTTGATGGCAGCCATTCTGGCAGGTGTGAGGTGATAACTCATAGTTGTTTCAATTTGCATCTTTCTGATGATAAATAACATTGAACATTTTTTCATGTCTCTTGACCATTTGTATGTCCTGTTTGGAGAGGTGTCTGTTTAGGTCCTCTGCCCATTTTTTAATTGGGTTCTTTGTCTTCCTTTTGTTGAGTTGTATGAGTACTCTATATATTTTGGAAATTAACCCCTTATCTGATGTATCATTGGCAGTTATGCTCTCCCATGTAGTGGGTTCCCTTTCCATTTTGTTGATTGTTTCTTTTTCTGTGCAGAAGCTTTTCAGTTTGATGTAGTCCCTTGTGTTCATTTTTTCTCTTGTTTCTCTTGCCTTAGGCGTTATATCAGTGAAAATTCTGCTGCGTGTGATGTCTGAAATTTTGTTGCCTACATTTTCTTCTAGGATTTTAATGGATTCATGGATCATATTTAAGTCTTTTATCCATTTTGAGTTGATTCTTGTGTATGGTATAAGTTGGTGGTCTGGTATCATTTTTTTGCATGTAGCTGTCCAATTATTCCAACGTCATTTATTAGAGAGGCTGTCTTTACTCCATTGTATGCTCTTGCCACCTTTGTTGAATATTAATTGAGCATAATGATTTGGGTCTGTTTCCGGGTTCTCAATTCTGTTCCATTGATCCATATGCCTGTTCTTGTGCCAGGACCAAGCTGTTTTGATACAGCTTTATACTATACCTGATATCCGGTATTGTGATCCCTCCTACTTTGTTCTTCTTTTTCAAGATTGCTGTGGCTATTCAAGGTCTTTTTTGGTTTCATATGAACTTTTTTTTTTTAAATCCTCACTTGAGGAAGGGAGAGAGAGAGAGAAAATTAACATCAAGAAATCGACAGCATTCGTATACACCAATGATGAACTCACAGAAAGAGAAACTGAAAAAACAATCCCATTTACCATCGCAGCAAAAAAATTAAGATACCTAAGAATAAACTTAACCAAAGAAGTAAAGGACCTATTTGAAGAAAACTACAGGACATTGAAAAAAGAAATAGAGGAAGATATAAAAAAGTGGAAGCACATACCTTGTTCATGGATTGGAAGAATTAACATCATTAAAATGTCCATATTATCCAAAGCAATCTATAGATTCAATTCAATCCCCATCAGAATACCAACGACATATTTCACAGAACTAGAACAAATACTTCAAAAGTTCATATGGAACCAAAAAAGACCCCGAATAGCCACAGCAATTTTGAAAAAGAAGGACAAAGTAGATGGGCTCACAATACCAGATATCAGGTTATACTACAAAGTGACTGTAATCAAAAAAGCCTGGTACTGGCACAGGAACAGGCATATAGACCAGTGGAACAGAATAGAGAACAAAGAAATGGACCCAAGGCAATATGCTCAATTAATATTTGACAAAGGTGGCAAGAGCATACAGTGGAGTAAAGACAGCCTCTTTAATAAATGGTGTTGGAAAAATTGGACAGCTACATGCAAAAAAAATGAAACTAGACCATCAACTTACACCATACACAAAAATAAACTCAAAATGGATAGAAGACTTAAATGTGACTCATGAATCCATAAAAATTCTAAAACAAAGTGTAGGCAACAAAATTTCGGACATCATACGCAGCAGAATTTTCACTGATACATCACCTAAGGCAACAGAAACAAAGGAAAAAATGAACACATGAGACTACATCAAACTCAAAAGCTTCTGCACAGCAAATGAAACAACCGTCAAAATGGAAAGGCAACCCACCGTATGGGAGAACATCATTGCCAATGATACATCAGATAAGGGGTTAATTTCCAAAATCTGTAGAGTGCTCATACATCTCAACAAAAGGAAGACAAAGAACCCAATTAAAAAAATGTGCAGAGGAGCTGAATAGACACCTTTCCAAACAGGACATACAAATGGCCAAAAGACATATGAAGAAATTCTCAACATCACTAATCATCAGAGAGATGCAAATTAAAACAACAATGAGGTATCACCTCACACCTGTCAGAATGGCCGCTATCAACAAATCATCAAACAACAAGTGTTGGCGAGGGTGTGGAGAAAAGGGGACTCTAGTGCACTGCTGGTGGAAATGCAGACTGTTGCAGCCACTATGGAAAACAATATGGTGTTACCTCAAAAATTAAAAATTGAACTTCCATTTGACCCAGTGATCCTGCTCCTAGGAATATATCCTAAGAATCCTGAAACACCAATCAGAAAGAATATATGTACCCCCATGGTTGTAGCAGCACTATTTACAATAGCTAAGATCTGGAAATAGCCCAAGTGTCCATCAGTAGACGAATGGATAAAAAAGCTGTGGTACATATACACAATAGAGTACTATGCAGCTGTAAGAAAGAAAGATCTCTCATTCTTTGAGACGACATGGAGGGTCCTGGAAAGTATTATCCTAAGTGAAACAAGCCAAGTAGAAGAAGAAAAATACCACATGATCTCACTTATATATCGAATATAATGAATATAACAGTCTGAGGAATAGGGTAGACCCAGAAACACGGAAGTAGGGTACAGACTGACAACCCTCTGAAGAGGGAGTGGTGGGGGGGTGGGAAGAGATAAACCACAGAACTTGTATGCATGTATGCATAACCAATGGACATGGACAACAAAGCCGGGGATGGGGCGGGGGTATGGGGAGGAGGATGTCAATGGGGTAAAAAAGGAGAAACATTGTAACAAAAATAAAATTAAAAAAAATAAATAATTATTCTGGAAAAAAAAAACAAAATGGAGCAATTTAAAAAATGACTATAAAGGACAGTTTTTGGGACAACCACTGGGCATAATTTATTTTGATTAATATGGCATATTACATTGATTTTTTAAAATGTGAATTAACCATGCTTTCCTGACATAAATTCTATTTGGTCATGTTGTGTAGTCCTTTTCAGACATTGCTGTATTAGGTTTATTAGTATTTTGTTGACTGAAATTTTAAAAGGATCCTGTGGCTGCTGGGACTGAGAACAGTGGGGGTGGAGTAAACTGGTTGGATGTCACTTAAGACTGAAGGCCTCAAACCAAAACATTCAAATATGGTAATATGAAATCAGTTGATCCCCTTGTGTCTGCAGGATTTTTTCAGAACAGTAAGATCATGCCTCACAGCTTTGTGGTTCCTGTTAAATTATGTTGTGAATCCGTAGAACAAATATTTACATCCCTTGATGTAGACTCATTCATTTGTTCAACAGGTTTTTGAGTACACCTTATTTTTCCTTTTTTCATAATTAAGATAATAGAAGGAGGAGGAACTTGGAAAGTATTATCCTAAGCGAATCAAGCCAAACAGAGAAAGACAAGTATCATATGATCTCACTTATTTGTGGAATATGATGAACATAACAGTCTGAGGAATGGGGTAGTCCCAGAGACATGGAAGTGGGGTACTGACTGATAATCCCCAGAAGAGGGGGTGGTGGGGGAGAGATAAACCACAGAACTTGTATGCATGTTTTCATGAACAATGGACATGGACAACAAAGCTGGGGACAGGGCGGGGAGGGAGGGGAATGGGGAATCAGTTGGGGGAAAAAGGAGAAACATCTGTAACAAAAATAAATAAATTAGAAAAAAAAAGAGGATATGTTTGTTCAGGTAGAAATTATTTCTTGAGGTGGTATTTTTGTGTTGGCATTTGTTTATCAATTTAAAGGTATATTTTTGTTATAGGGGCCAAGTTTAAAAAATATATTGGCCATTCAGCTCATGTAACTAATGTCAGATGGTCACATGATTATCAGTGGGTTATTTCTGTCGGTGGAGCAGATCACTCTGTCTTTCAGTGGAAATTTATTCCTGAAAGAAAACTAAAAGATGCTCTTCACATAGCACCCCAAGGTGAGTAGTAGTATACACTGCCTGAACAATTTCTCTATCAAATAAACTCTTCAGTAACCCCCAAATAAATTTTTACTATTAAAATGTAATCTAGCCTCATACGTTAATGATATACGGTTTTTTTTTAGTGGAAATTAGATATCAGGTCTATATGTTTAAAGTCAGATATCACAGAGCATGGAATACAAAGTACTTTTGATTGCATTTTAATCTATCAAATGATGGACAATGAAACAGTTACATTAGCAGAACAAGTATTTAATGTATTCTATGGGAGATTGGTATTTCGGTTTTGTATATAGTTTTGTGGGGTTTTTTTCAAAGAAAAGTTATCTGTCAGTTCATCTGTTAATAGTATTTTCTAGCTATTTTTCATGTTAAGTATAGGTCATATTTACTTATATTTGCACAGAAATTTTTTAATTTTAATTTTTTAAAAGTTGTTTTTCTTTTATTGATCTTAGAGGAAGGGAGAGGGAGAGAGAGATGGAAACATCAATCAGAAAGAACATTGATCACCACCTCCTGCATGCCCCCCTCTGGGAATTGGCCCACAACCTGGGCATTTGCTCTGATAAGGGAACCAAACCTGCGACGTCTTGGTGCATGGGTCGATGCTCAACCACTGAGCCACACCAACCAGGCTTGCATAGACATTAAAATTTGATGTAGCGTCATTGAGGAGCCAGTGAAGGGACTTAAAGGAGCTATTGAGTTTAAAGTGAGTGGAGAGGAAGATAATCTATAGTATAGTTTACTGACATTTGTGTCTCTTGAATAGGTAATTTTATTTGATTGTTTCATGCTTTGTCTCTATGTCAGTTGGCACAGTCAGCTCTTAATCATTTATATTACAGTGCTGCTTTGAAAATGGATCTTTCTTAAATAAATAATGTTTTATTTTTAAAAATTACAGAAAGTCTGGCAGACTCTAATAGTGATGAATCAGATTCAGATCTGTCTGATGTTCCAGAACTGGATTCTGAAATTGAGCAAGAGACACAACTCACTTACCATCGACAGGTAATTTTTATTATCACTTTATTTTTATTTTTGCCATTCTTTTTTTGTTTCTGGTTTTGTTTTTGTTACAGGTGTTTCTCCTTTTCCCCCTATTGACACCGTCCTCCTCCTCACTCCCCCGCCCCATCCCCAGCTTTGTTGTCCATGTCCATTGATTATGCGTACATGCATATAAGTTCAGTGGTTTATCTCCCCCCAACCTCCTCTTCTGGGAATTGTCAGTCTGTACCCTACTTCCATGTCTCTAAGACTACCCTGTTCTTCAGACTGTTATGTTCTTTATATTCCACAAGTAAGTGAGATCATATGATAGTTGTCTTTCTCTGCTTAGCTTGTTTTGCTTAGAATAATACTTTTTGTTATATTTATTTTTATTTATTATTATTTTTTATCCTCACCTAAGGACATTTTTTGCATTTATCTTCAGATAGAGCGGGAGGGAGAAAGGGAGGAAGAGAGAGAGAGAAACATCAACATGAGAGACACACATCGAGTGGTTGCCACCCACACGACCCCAACCAGGGCCAGGGATGAACTGTAACCAAACCTGGGACTTTCTGGTTCGTGGGCTGACACTCTAACCACTGAGCCAAACCGGCCAGGGCAGGATAATACTTTTCAAGTCCCTCCATGTCATCTCAAAAGACAAGAGATCTTTTTTTCTTACAGCTGCATAGTACTCCATTGTGTATATGTACCACTGCGTTTTTATCCATTCGTCTACTGATGGACATTTGGGCTGTTTCCAGATCTTAGCTATTGTAAATAGTGCTGCTATGAACATGGGGGTACATATATTCTTTCCGATTGGTGTTTCAGGCTTCTTAGGGTATATTCCTAGAAGCGGGATCACTGAGTCGAATGGAAGTTCAGTTCTTAATTTTTTGAGGAAACACCATAGCGTTTTCCACAGTGGCTGCACAAGGCTGCATTCCCACCAACAGTATACTCGAGTCCCCATTTCTCCACACCCTCGCCAACACTTGTTTGATGATTTGTTGATGGCGGCCATTTTGACAGGTGTGAGGTGATACCTCGTTTTTGTTTTAATTTGCATCTCTCTGATGATTAGTGATGTTGAGCATTTCTTTTTTTTTTTTTTTTTTTTTAATCCTCACTCGAGGACATTTTTCCATTTTTTGTTCAGGTAGAGTGGGAGGGAGAGAGAGGAACAGAGAGAGAGAGGGAAACATCGACGTGAAAGGAACACATCGAGTGGCTGCCACCCGCACGACCGACCAGGGCCGCGGACAAACTGCAACCGAGGTACGCGCCCTTAGCGGGAACCGAACCCGGGTCTCTCAGGACCGCAGGCCGACGCTCTAACCGCTGAGCCAAACCGGCCAGGGCGAGCATTTCTTTATATGTCTCTTGGCCATTTGTATGTCCTGTTTGGAGAGGTGTCTGTTTAGTTCCTATGCCCATTTTTAATTGGGTTCTTTGTCTTCCTTTTGTTGAGTTGTATGAGCACTCTATAGATTTTGGAAATTAACCCCTTACAATGTGCATCATTGGCAGTTATGGTCTCCTATATAGTGAGTTGCCTTTCCATTTTGATGGTTGATTCTTTTGCTGTGCAGAAACTTTTTAGTTTGATGTAATCCCACATGTTCATTTTCTGCTTTGTTTTTGTTGCCTTAGGTGATGTATCAGTGAAATTTCTGCTGCGTATAATGTCCGAAATTTTTTTGCCTACACTTTGTTTTAGGATTTTTATGGATTCATGAGTCACATTTAAGTCATTTATCCATTTTGAGTTTATTTTTGTGTATGGTGTAAGTTGATGGTCTAGTTTCATTTTTTTGCATGTAGCTGTCCAATTTTCCCAACACCATTTATTAAAGAGGCTGTCTTTACTCCACTGTATGCTCTTGCCACTTTTGTCGAATATTAGTTGAGCATAATGTTTTGGGTCCATTTCTGAGTTGTCTGTTGTATTCCATTGATATTTGTGCCTATTCTTGTGCCAGTACCAGGCTTTTTTGATTACAGTAGCTTTGTAGTATAACCTGATATTTGATATTATGATCCCACCCACTTTGTCCTTTTTCAAGATTGCTGTGGCTATTTGGCGTCTTTCTTGGTTTCATATGAACTTTCGAAATATTTGTTATAGTTCTGTGAAGTATGTCGTTGGTATTTTGATGGGGATTGCATTGAATCTATCTATAGATTGCTTTGGGTAGTATGGACATTTTATTTTATTTATTTTATTTATTTATTTTTTGTCCTCACCCGAGGATATTTTTCCATTTTTTGTACAGATAGAGTGGGAGGGAGAGAGAGGAAGAGAGAGAGAGAGAGAGAAACATCGACGTGAAAGGGACACATCGAGTGGCTGCCACCCGCATGACCAACCAGGGCCGGGGACAAACTGCAACCGAAGTACATGCCCTTAGCGGGAACTGAACCCGGGTCTCTCCGGACCGCAGGCCGACGCTCTAACCGCTGAGCCAAACCGGCCAGGGCAGTATGGACATTTTAATGATGTTAATTCTTCCAGTCCATGAACAAGGTATGTGCTTCCACTTTTTTATATCTTCCTGTATTTCTTTGTTCGATGTCCTGTAGTTTTCCGCAAATAGGTCCTTTACTTCTTTGGTTAACTTTATTTGTAGGTATCTTAATTTTTTTGCTGTGATGGTAAATGGTATTTTTTTTTAGTTTCTCTTTCTGTGAATTTTTTTTAAATTTGCTTTATAGTTCTTTATGTTGTGAGGTTAGGTAGTCAGTTAGAAATTTTTTTTGTTTCTTGAGGTAGACCTGTAGTGCTGTGAACTTCCCTCTCAGAACTGCTTTTGTTGCATCCCATAGATTTTGTGTTGTTGTGTGTTCATTTCTATTGGTTTCCTGGAAGCTTTTAATTTCTTCTTGATCTCCATGGTAACCCATTCATTGTTCATTAACGTGCTATTTAGCCTTCATGTTTTCAAATGTCTTTGCATGTTCTTGTTGTAGTTGATTTCTTGTTTTATGCCACTGTGATCTGAGAAGATGCTTGATATGATTTCAATCTTGAACTTGTAGAGACTTAGTTTGTGTCCCATCATGTGGTCTCTCTTTGAGAATGTCCCATGTGCACTTGAGAAGAATGTGAATTCTGCAGTTTTGGGGTATAATTCTTTGTAGATATCTATTAAATCTGTTTGATCTAGCACTTCATTTAGAGTCTGTGTTTCCTTGTTAATTTCTTGTCTAGATAATCTATCCAGTGATGTCAGTGGGGTGTTGAAATCCCCTGCTAAGATAGGAGTCCCCGAAGAAGAAGAAAATGAGCAAGGGTTAGAGAACATATTTGAAAAAATAGTGACAAAAAACTTTCCTAACTTGGTGAAGGAAGATGGCATTCAAGTTCAAGAAGCACAGAGAGCCCCAAGTAAGAAGAACCCAGGCAGGCCCACACCAAGATCCATAATAATTAAAATGCCAAAAATTAAAGATAAAGAGAGAATCTTAAAGGCAGCAAGAGATAAGCAACAGGTTACCTACAAAGGAACCTCCATAAGGCTATCATCTGACTCCTCAACAGAAACACTACACGCCAGAAGGGAGTGGCATGAGGTAATCATGGTCATGAAAAACAAGGATCTGAATCCAAGACTACTCTCTATCCAGCAAGGCTGTCATTCAAAATGAAGGTCAAATAAAGAGCTTCCCAGACAAAAAAAAAAAAAAGGCTGAGGGAATATATTAGCACCAAACCAGAAATGTTAAAAGGACTGCTGTAATTAGTAGAAGAAATAGGAAGAAAAATAGAACCACACTAAACAAAAATGGCAATAAATAAGTATATATCAGTAATCACCTTAAATGTAAATTATTTGAATGCTCTGATAAAAAGACACAGAGTATGTGACTGGATAAGAAAGCATGACTTCTTGAACTTGAATGTCTTCTTCCTTCACCAAGTTAGGAAAGTTTTCTGTCACTATTTTTTCAAATATATTCTCTAACCCTTGCCCATTTTCTTCCTCTTCAGGGACTCCTATGATGAGAATGTTATTATGTTTCCAGTTGTCTCTCATTTCTCTTAAGCTATCTTCCTGTTTTTTAATTGTTTTTTCCTTTTGGTTTTCTGATTGGTTGATTTTTTTTTACCCTGTCTTCTAATTCACTGATCAGGTCCTCAGCTTCCTCTACTCTGCTGATTAATCCTTCCAATGTGTTCTTTATTTCTCCTATGTCATTCTTCATTTTCACTTGGTTGGTTTTCAGTGTTTCTATATCTTTACTCATGGTGCTGATGTACTTACTTATGCTGTTGAGCTTCCTCAAGATCATGGTTCTGAACTCTACCTCTGATAATTTGCTTAACTGCATTTCATTTATCTCATCTTCAATAGAGTTCTCTTGTTCCTTCATTTGGGATTTGTTTCTTTGACCATTTTGGTTATCTCAGTGTTTGGAGCCTGCCAAATTTTCACTGTGGGTGTTGGTGTTCTGCTGTTTGTGGCTCCCTCTACTGGGTTTGGATGAGCATGGGAGGGCCCACGTTAAACACCACTGTCAAGTCTTACTTTCCTGGGTAGATTTGCAATGCAAGCCCAGGAAAGGTTCAGTTATCCCCTAGCTTTTTGCTTGGAGGCTATTAGTCTCAGTTACTCAGTGCCTTGGAATGTAGCCCTGGTGTTCTGCCTAAGAGGATTTCCAGAGGGTGGGATAGATGCTGGTTACATTCTTTGCCTCACCTGGAAGGGGCTGAATCTTCGAGGGGGGTTACTGCTTTTCCCCACAGTTCTGGGAAGGAGCACACTGGCCACCATCCTTTGTGGCCATGACTCAGCAAAAACTCTGAGTGCCCTCCAAATCCCGGGTATCTAGTCTGCCCTCCCTCTGCTGGGGCCGCAGGTGAATGGCTGTAGCCAATTTAGTGCTCTGTTCCAGCCCTTTGCATTGTGGAACAGGCTTGGTATTTTATCCCCGAGGGCGCTACTCACAGCTAAGATGGCTGTTGTCTCCCAGCCCAACACCCTGTCACACTTCCGAAGAGTCCCCAGTGTGTCTCTAGTTATATGGTCCTGTCTCGCTGCTTTTCTGTTGCTTTTCTCCGAGGATTTGTCTTTATTTTAGTTGTAATTCCCATTTGGTCCTGGGATATCATCTGCGTAGCTTCCATTTACTCCGCCACCATTTTTTCTGCCTGTTGTGCCATTCTTTCTGTCACTTCATTTTTACCCAAAAAGTCTAGTTTCTTCTTAATTTTGCTCCCTGTTGTTTACTCTTTTATTATCTTTGGTGATTTAGAATCACAAAAAAAGAATATGTGGCCATTTGTTTTCCCTCTTTAAGAATTAAAGTACACTTTTATGAAATGTTCATTGATAGTAAGTGCTTGATATAGTAAATGTACCTGTATTATATTTGCCTGTAGCTTTTTGTCACAGTTCACTCCTATTTATTCTCTTTTAAAAGTATTCTCTTAAGAAGTACAAGAAGCCTGGCCAGTGTGGCTCACTGGTTGATCATCAACCAATGCACTAAGAGGTTGCTGGTTTGATTCCTGATCAAGGCACATGTCCAGGTTGTGGGCCCAATTCCTAGTGGGGGGCATGCAGGAGGTTGCCAGTCAATATTCTCTCTCATAGATGTTTCTCTCTCTCTCTCTCCCTCTTAAAAAAAAAAATCAGTAGAGGGAAAAAAAGTACAAAAATATCATGGAACACTAAATATGTATTCGTCAGTGTGATACATAGAAAATGTAAATTGGTTCTTCCCAAGGAAGTAAATTTCATAAAGTACCTTTTTATTTAAGACAGCCATTAAAACTTTAGTAACCAGTAGTAACTACAATGTCTGAAAGTTACCTTAGGGATCTGTGAAAACCTTTGTTAATATATATTCTAAAAATATGTCTGCATTATTTGAAGGTTTACAAAGAAGATCTACCTCAGCTTAAAGAACAATACAAAGAGAAACAAAAAAGTGGTACTTCTAAAAGAAGAGAGCGGACTCCAGGAAATAGTATTCGATTACACTTTGTTCATGGGTATAAAAAAACAATTTTTCATTTATATGTTTGAATTTTGGCTTCCGTTTATTGGCTGTGTGACTTTGAGCAAGTCACATAACCTCTCAGGGCCTCTGTTGCCCCATCTGTAAATGGAAATAATAGTACCTACTTCCTGGTGGTCTGATGAGGAGTAAATGCATACATAGCTGTGGTAACTTAGATTGTTGTCTCGTACATGATAAGCATTATATACGTGTTTATTAAATACAAAATTACTTTGTCTTATGAAAGTTTTATAGATATAGAAATGGATCTCTTTTCCTTAAGCAAATGAATAGTAAAATGTTAGAGATTATTGCCCCTATGTATGTCTAATTTAGAACAGTATTTTAGATTCATTTTGCCTGACCATTTGGCCTTCATATTTTAATTTCAGTAAAATATAGTTTTTGGATTGTTTTAGAACATTTGGCACAATACAAGTCTCATATTTCATCCTGGAACAACAGATTCTTCAATCCAACTCCTTTTTTCTCCTCACCCAGTCATTTTCCTACCTGACTGATAATGCTTTCAAGAATTTAAAAAAGAATTAATTTAGCAAAAGTATTTTTTCTCCCGTGTTAATAGGCAGTAATACCATGCAGTTATGTTTTATGAATTGTTTTTCTTTGAAGTGCAGAGAGGTTGCTATAAATGAAATTGTAGTAACCTATTTTAAGAAGATTTGGCTACTTTTTTTCAGAAGAATTGTTTAAACTTATTTTTAAATTGTTTAAACTTATTTTTGGAATATATTGTATATTATCATATTTCAACAATGTGTATAAAAGGGTACACTTTGAAATTCTTCTCACCTCTACTCTCCAGCCGTCATTTCCCCTGCACTAAGGATGAACACTGTTACTTAGTTCCAGAAATATTTATGCACGCACAGACAAATGCAAATATATATTCTTTTCTATATCCTTTCACTTATAAAAAGCACCTGTTTTTGTTTTATGGTATACAAAGTTAGTCTGTATTTATATATAAATAGTACTGTACTATATGTATTTATCTGCACCTTGATTTTTTTCATTAAATTGTATAGCTTGGATTTAGCTATTCATAATTAGAGCAATTCATAAAAGTTTATGTGCTCTGAGATTTTGTATTTTGTTTTAATGGCTTAGTGTCTTGTAAAATTAGAAATTGAATGACCCAAAAAGTACTTACTTCTCCTCTATATAGTCCAAATGTATCAGATAAAAGACCAAAGTTCATATTATATGATATGTTTTCTATATTTAGTTACAGAGGTTATGACTGTCGCAGTAATCTGTTTTATACTCAAATTGGTGAAATTGTGTACCATGTGGCAGCAGTGGGTGTCATTTATAATCGACAACAGAACACACAGCGCTTTTACCTGGGTCATGATGATGATATTCTCTGCCTGGCTATTCATCCTTTGAAAGACTATGTGGCAACAGGCCAGGTAGGTTAGACCTTTGTTTGGCTTTAAAGCTAGATAAGTCCACTTTTTAAAAATTTATCTTTTGTATTCTAGTAAATAAAGAGTTAAAGAATTCTTTAGAATGGGATTTTATTTTCATACTACAAATAAAATTTACCCCAACTTTTTTCTTAGTTTTCTTTAGAGTCTTTACTATTATTGTTTAATTATTTTATTTGAATTTGGAAGTAAAGAGCTCTGATCTATATTCTTTCTGTAAGGATAATATTAATTTTTAAAAATTTGTGAGTAAAAATTATCGAGAGCATAAAGACTAGAAATATGGTTTTTTTTTTAATGGTATAAGTTATCTAACAAATGTTCTGTGACAAACAGGATAATTATATTTTTGTTTTATAACCATGATAGGAACCTATTCAGGTTTACCTAGGTACATAACTGAAATATTGAAATAATAAACACTGAGAAAAGTCTTCACTGATACCTCTCTATATGGATATTCTTAGAGAAGAATGGAAAGACGGGTGGTGTTTATAAATTTGTGCTGTACGTAAGCACTTTACTCATTTCTTGAAATGTATTTATTTTATTCTCACATCACCTCAGGAGAGTGAGACCATTTCCTCCAGTTTACAAATGAGGAAGTATAGGCTTTAAAAAAGTTAATTTTCTGTAAGATCTTTCACCTAATAAGTAGTAAAGCCCTTTATCTGTTTTTTTTTTTTTTTTTTATCCTCACCCAAGGATATTTTTCCATTTTTTGTACAGATAGAGTGGGAGGGAGAGAGAGGAAGGGAGAGAGAGAGAGAGAAACATCGATGTGAAAGGGACACATCGAGTGGCTCCCACCCTCACGACCAACCAGGGCCGGGGACAAACTGCAACCGAAGTACGTGCCCTTAGCGGGAACTGAACCCGGGTCTCTCAGGACCACAGGCCGACGCTCTAACCGCTGAGCCAAACTGACCAGGGCCCTTTATCTGTTTTTAAACATTGTGTAAATATATCTTCTAGGATATATTGTGGGTGAGGCTGGGCAACTTACATCATCCTAGATGGCTTCCCTGAAAAGATGGAAAACTTCCCTTTTTCTTCCTCCATCTGTGCCTCCCTCTCTGTCTGTCTGCCTTCCTTTCTCTCCTTCCCTTCCTTCCCTCTTTTCTCTCATTCATTCCAAAACTTTCATAGAGCACGTGCTATGTACCAGGAAATGTGCTGAGAATATAAAGATAAATAAGACATCTTTTTGCTTTGATAAACACTCATTCTTGAGGGGAAGACGTACATGCAAGAAAAGAAAGAACTTTTGCCCTGGCCGGTTTGGCTCAGAGCATCAGCCTGCGGGTTCGGTTTGTCCCTGTCCGGTTGGGGTCATGTGAGTGGCAGCCACTCGATGTGTCTGTCTCACATTGATGTTTCTCTCTTTCTCTCTTCCCCTTCTCTCCCTCCCACTCTATCTGAAGATAAATGCAAAATAATGTCCTCCAGTGAGGATTAAAAAAATTGAAAGGAAAGAAAGAACTTTTTCTGGGTTTGCTGTTGCTTTATTGCCTTCAGTTCTAAATAATTTTTATGTTAAAGAGGCATATTTTCAGGTGACATATTCTAATTTCCTTTACCATCAAGCCTTGGCTCCTTTGCTTCTCGTTTTGAGGCAGAGCCTTGCTCCCAAGGCTTGGGCTTGCACTTGCACTGCCTCCGGTACCATCCCCAGGGTTTTTCATGCCGTTTCTGTCCCTTATTACAGCCAGCCAGTCCCACCTCTGTAATTACAGACTTCTAAAATAAATGTGTTCCTTAAAATTGTCCAAAGTGAAAAAATGTCTTTATTAAAAATAAAAGTATTTTTGAAGTATTTTATCTGAGTTTTGATATTTCAATGACAAATCTGAGTGGTGTTTTGTTTTTTGGAGAATAAAATACAAGTTGTCAGGAACTGTGAGTATAATTCGAGGTAAGAGAAACTGAAAGAACCTTACCTGGCAACTTATTTATATATTTCAACTTGAGTATCTTGACTGATTATACCATTTTGGAAATTTTATTTAATTCAGCAAATATTTGCTAAGTACTTTCTATTTGAATACTTTAAATGCTGCGAGGAACACAAAATAACTTAGACTTGGTGCCACTACCAAGAGCTCACAATCTAACATAAAGTTGGATGAATTATGAAAGATATACAAGCCACTAAAAATACACTCATTTAGATGTTTTGTGGGTGGCTCAGATTCAGCATGTCTAAAATGGAAGTAAATGGGATTCCAAGCCTGTTTCCTACTGAGAACATGGCACTGTTTAACTTGGTTACATAAGCCTGCAAGTCAGTCTTGTTTTTCTTCAACCTCTCTAGCCAGTCAGTCTTGGGGTTGCATCCATTATTTACCCCGAATATAGCTTAATTCTCTACCCTAAATATATATTTGCTTTGTTGGGTTTAAAAAATTTTTATTTTATTTTACATTATCTTTACTGGCAATTCAGTGCTTCATAATTTCTAATCTATTACTGTAACCAACCAACTGGTGTCCTGACTTCAGGTTTTCTTTTTTTTCCTATCTATTTCCCTGATTCACTAATAAGCTTTGTTTTTTTCATTGTTTATTAGTAGCTTGTAGGCTAATGTCTAAATTCATAAGCATGCAATTCTAACTCTCCAAATTCCTCTTTTTATATTTTGCCATTTACCTCCTTGTAAACTATGCTCCTGCCTTCTGAGCTGTTTAGAATTTATCCATCATGTATAGTGCTGCTTCATGTCTTTTCCTTAGGCCCCTCCTCTTGGAAAATTCATCCTCTTCACTTCTGTTCAACCCTCCAACTTTGTCTAATTCCTCCTCCTCCTAAAACTTAGGTTAAGTAACATATCTGAGAACTTGCCCCACCTCTTTCTTCTTGTTTCATTTCTGACTGATATGTGTCCCAAGTGTGCTCTAACAATACTCTGTTATTATTTCATCATGCATTGAATATGGTGTTTAAATTCAAGTTCCTCCACTTGTTAAGTGTAAGAAAATTACTTATCCTCTCTATGCCTCAGTTTCCTCATCTTTTAAAATAAGGGTACTCTCAATGCCTGTCTCATAGAGTTGTTGTGATTGTCTTCATCCAGTGTTTAGAGCAGTTGCTGGAACATAAGTCAGTTCTCTATAAATGTTAATTTTCATCATCATCATCTCTATGTAAGATGTCAAGTAGGCAATTGAAAATGTAAGTCTTGAATTCAGAAGAAAAGTTTAACAGCAGACAGGAGTCATTTGTTGATTTAACCATTGAAACTGAGAGTTTTGGGGCAAAAATGGAGAATGAAAAGACCAGAGTATTAAAGTATTAAAGCCAGAATCTTGAGGAAGTTTGTATTTAAGGGATGGGTAATGAAATTGTGAGGGGAACTCAGTAGTAGTAGTAACAGTCAAGGAGACCGTAGAATCAGGAGAGAGTAGTACTATGAAGTTATCAAAAGAATCATGCCCTGACTGGTGTGGCCCAGTTGGTTGGAGTATCGGCCCACGGACCAGAGAGTCCCGGGTTCGGTTTCTGCTAAGGGCACATACCTCAGTTGTGGTTTGTCCCCAACCCTAGTTGGGGTTGTGTGGGTGGCAATCAGTCAATGTGTCTCTTTCACATTGATGTTTTTCTCTCTCTCTTCCTCCTGCTCTATCTGAAGATAAATGCAAAAAAGTCCTTGGGTGAGGTTAAAAAAAAAAAAAGATATAGGAGCCATAGCCAGTTTGGCTCAGTGTTTAGAGTGTCAGCCCTCGGACCAAAGGGTTGTGGGTTTGATTCTTGGTCAAGGGCATGTACCTGGGTTGCAGGTTTGATCCCAGCCCCAGGTGAGGTCGTGTGGGAGACAACCAATCTGTGAATCTCTAGAGCATCGATGTTTCTCTCTCCCCCTTTCCCTCTCTCTTTCTCTCTCTTACTCCCCCTCCCTTCCTTCCACTCTGTCTAAAAAAATCAATGGAAAAAATATCCTTGGGTAGTGATTAATAAAAACTACAAAAAAGGTATAGGAAAGAGCTGGAGAAAGAAGGGAGTCCTTTGGCCAAACAAGATGAGAATAGAAAAATAATCTTATCTGGACTTTGCCCTGGTCACCTGCATGCTGCCATCCAATTACAACCTGTTCATGGAGTTCGGGAAAAGCCCCTCCAGCACCTGGATCATGAAACTTGTGGCAAAGCCCAGGGCAAGGGCATCTTTCTGATCAATAAGATCTTGCAATCAAAAAGTGGCCCCAGGACAGCAAAACATCTGCATGTGTGTCTCCACCCACTAAGAAAGCCTACATGCTCTCTCTCAAATCAACAACCCCGTTACTAATTAGTGTGGGGAAAAATCGACCTGCACTTATATGTCCTGGTGTCTATGGACCGCCTGCTGCACTGTTACATGTATGAGCTTGGATTTTGCCACTTCTGCACAATAAAGCACACCCTCCAGTACTAGAGAGCTGGACAACATGTTTATTCACTCACCAGTGCTGCCATTTAGAAACATGGGGAGGAATACAACCACATCCACGGGGCCAAGTGAACAACCTGCAGCTGTACCTAGAGAATACCCGAGGCAAGGAGGTGACCAGCAAGCTGTCCAATCAGATCCACTTCAGTGACGAGTGGGGTCACTGAAGATGTGATGAACAACAAGCACTGCTACGACATCATCTACAACAGGCTGAAGTCCTGGCTGATTGAGTTAACACATCCCCATTTCTAGTCTCCAGAATCGGATCCTTAAGTGTAACCTGATTAACAACACCCACAACATTGCAGTCTCTTAGGGTGAAATTCCAGACTGTAAGTGGAACAAATCCCCCTCTGAAGTTCTTGGCAGTTATGAAATTCTGTATAACGAAGAGTTGGCACAGGGTGACAGGGTTGACCAAGAGCTGAGAAGTTGTTCGGGCCAGTTGCTAGGGCCCAAAGGATGCCAGTCGAGAGACTGAGGGAGAACTGTTATAACCTGGAAGTGACCACCAGTAAGGGCAAGACTCCAGCCTGGAGTCACTACTCACTGCACCTGGGCCCTCACTGAAACCCTATTTTGAAATTTCCTTTTCTAGAGTTTTTTACTCTTTCCTAAGCCCTGTAAATAAATAAAGGCACTTTATGCGGGGAATGGGAAGGGATTGATAGTTTACTTGTGCTTTAGCAAACATCATAAACCAAATTAAAAGATAGGTGATAGAGTGCTGCAATAAAATTGTTTATTCAGAGCCTTGTTTACCTGTTCAGTGCTTTAACCCCTCTGATCTTTGTTTGCACCATTAGACTAGACTAGACTGGGATGTGCTTGCTTTCTTTTGTTTTTATTTAAGACCTGCACTTTCTGAAGGCCCAGGTCAAGTATCGTATCTTCCATGATTTTCTTTCCAACATTTTCATCTTCATAAGCATATATTATCAGCTGTTATTATTTAACTGAAATTACCTTGTTTTCCCAATGAGGGTGCAAAATTTACCTTAATGTCCTAGTGCTCATATATCTAGCATAGAAACACTGCCAATAATAGGTGCTCAGTATGCATTATCTTTATTGATGAAGTACAAGATTTAGGAGTCACTTAGTTCTAGGATATTGCTAGAAACACTGAGCCTAACCTCATTAGCTTTTCAACAAATATAAGAAAAACAGTCACATAATACCGTCTAATTTATATTTTTCATTTGATAAATGCCAACAACAAATAGGAAAAAGTCTATAAAATCTGTTTTATTTCCTTTTAAAAGATATCAAAATATAGCCCTGGCTGGTTTGGCTTAATGGTTAAGAGTGTCAACCCGCATACCAGAGAGTCTCGGGTTCGATTCCGGTCAAGGGCATGTACCTCTGTTGCAGTTTGATTCCCGACCCTGGTCGGGTCATGCAGGAGGCAACCAGTCAGTGTGTTTCTTGCATCGATGTTTCTTTCTCCCTCTCTCTCTCTTCCTCCCTCCTTCCCACTGTATCTGAAAATCAATGGAAAAATATCCTCAGGTGAGGATTTTAAAAAAGATATGAAAATAAATTATTTAATTGTATAAAATGACTTTTATAATTCTTTCTATTTTAGGTAGGTAGGGATCCCTCAATTCACATATGGGATACAGAGACCGTTAAACCATTGTCTATATTAAAGGGCTACCATCAATATGGTGTCTGTGCTGTTGATTTTTCAGGTAAGGCTGTTTTCTATCAGTACAAATGATTAAAATACAGAGGCAGTACATAGCATTTTAGTCTAATTCAATGTTGACAAGACTTTTCAGTGTGCATATTCTTATCCTAACTAGTCAGGACTTGGTAAGTGTGGGTTTTCTGGGTATTTTAAAATTATAATTCAATGAGTATAATTTTTGATACCCATTAATATAAATATGTTTCTCTTAAAATAAAAATGACTACAGAACGTCTAAAATTATCTCAGTTACTACTAATATTATACAGCTCCTACTTTGGGCAAACTGATCTCAGTGTCTTATAGCCACAGAGTAAGTTTTGAAAATATTTAGGGTGAAAGCTAAGAAAGAAAGAGGTGAGACCTGAAATATTTCTTTTATAATGTTTCTGTGAAGTGACCATTCCAAGCTGTCTTATCTAAATAATTTCAAATAATGTTAGCTCTTTGCTGTATGTATGGAAGTTTAACAATTAAAGATAGATGAAAATACAAAAACAGATCTACTGTGAAAGCTGGGGTGTGGACCAGGAACCAGGGATACCATTGACGGAATTTTTATATTAAGAAATGGTAACTTGTGCTTCCTGCTGCTCTGACTGAAGTAATATTGAATTATTCATAGTAGAGATTTTTTAGGGAAATGTATATACACATTCAGGGATCTGCTAAAAGTCAAGAAACAAGCCCTGGCCATTTTGACTCAGGGCCAGTTAGAGTGTTGGCCTGAGGATTGAAGGGTCGAGGGTTTGATTCCAGTCAAGGGCAAGTACCTGAGTTGCATGTTCAATCTCCAGCCCTGGTTGGGGTTGTGTGAAAGTCAACCAATCAATGTCTGTCTGTCTGTCTGTCTCTTCCTCCCTACCTCTCCCCCCCCTCTCCTTTCCACTCTATCTAAAAAATCAGTGGAAAATTATTCTCCGGTGAGGATTAACAAGAAGTAAATAAATAATAAATAAATATAATAAAAGTCAAGAAACGAGAATGAATGGCAAGCTAACGGAGTCAACAAGAAAAATACCACTGGTAGAAATGAACTGACGGGAGTTTTCAAAAAGCACTGCAGGGCCCTGGCCAGTGTGGCTTAGTTGTTTAGGTGTGGTCCCATGCCGGAAAGGATTCAGTTCAATTCCCAGTTAGGGCACGGAAGGGGGTGTATAAGAGGTAGCTGGTCGATGTAGCTCTCTCTTTTTCTGCCTTCCTCTCTCTCTAAAAATCAATAAAAATATATATATTTTAAAGCATGGCAGAGTGGCAAACATTTTTTTGTAGTTTGAGCCTTTACAACTTATAAACACATGCACACCTGTCAGCATGACTAACTTATCTCAGTCATTTGTCTAACACATTCATTACTTGTTGCTTGATGACAGTAACAAAATAATTGGCCTTTACTAAAAATAGTCATATAAATGGCAATATCTGGTTGTAACCTACATTTTTTTCATTTGATTAACTTTTCATAATCACTGTGAGTTTTTATATTACAATAGAGTTCTTATGATGAATTTAATTGAAGTCAATATTTTCTTCCTCTCTTCTTTCTTAATTTTTCCTTCTCATTTTATGTCTTTTTTCCACTTTTCTAATCTTTTTTCTTTTTAAAAGAATTTTTTTTCTTTATTGATTTTAGAGAGAAAAGGAGAGAGAGAGAGAGAATCATCGATGAGAGAGAACATCGACTGGCTGCCTCCCCCATGTCCCCCACTGGGGATCAGACCCACAACCTGGGCATGTGCCCTGACCGGGAATCGAACCAGTGACCTCTTGGTGCATGGGTCGATGCTCAACCACTGAGCCACATGGGCTGGGCTAATCATTTTTCTTTCCCCCATCTCAGCCTGGTGGATAAAGTAAATGAAGTCAGAGAAAATGTCAGCAGGTATGTTTAGATGCATTGAAAAACAATTCTCCCCTTATAAATTCTGGTTCTTTTTATAGCTGCATGTACACCTAACATTTAATATTATTTTATAAAACTTTAAATATGATGTTGTGGTTTTGTCTTCTGAATGTTAATGGTCAGTATGTCTCTCTTGTTAATTTTCACAGCGGATGGGAAACGTTTGGCTTCAGTTGGAATAGATGATAGCCACACCATTGTGCTGTGGGACTGGAAGAAAGGAGAGAAACTTTCAATAGCAAGGTAGGGGAAAAGTTGATATCACATTGCAAAATATCGAAATTACTTTGGACTTAAAATTTTTTAAAAAACAGTTTTGGAATCAAGCAAACATGTAAACTTTTTCTGTCTCTGTTATCTTTTTCATCATTGAATAAGTAATGTGATCATAGTAAAAAGACAAATAAATATAATGTAATATGACATTGGAAATAGCTATTATCTAAAATTTCCATTTATAGGTAAAGTGAATTCTATATGATAAATTATTATACAGCTATTGGAAAGCATGAAAGCTCATATTATATATTTGAGTGAAAGAAGATATATACATACATATCACAAAGAAGCTATAGCTTTTTTAACTTTTTCTGTTATACTTTTTATTTTATAAATTTTCTACAATGAGCATGTGTTATTTTAATGATTAAAAATATTAACAATTTCTTTGAAATAGGAAATAGTCAAGTATCAGGCTTTTTCTAACTTTCTAGTCCTCAAAGTGAGACATTAAAGCATTTAAAAAATATAGATTAATGCTTTTTTTCAGAGTATATAGACAATGCCCAAATAAAAGAGAGTTTAAGAGGAACTTTGTGTTTGGAAAGGCTATATTAAACTATAACAAAGTTTTTTTAAAATTATATTTAACTTATTCAGGCCACAAATAGCATTCCTTGTGCGTAGTACTATAGTAGGAACCATGCAAAAGAAGTTCATGTTTAACTGTTCCTGTCTTTTAAAATTCTGTTGAGAAGAGTTAATAATAAATTCAAGTAATGATAAAATAACAAATGTACAAATGCATGATTACATAGCCCAAACCTAGAGACATGTGGGCCAAGCATTTAGTAATGGGGGAATCAAGATAGGGTATGGGTTAGGCAGAAGTTATTACAGGAGAGATTTAGCTTAAGAATTAAAACATTTTGGTATTTATTTCAGAGGAAGTAAAGATAAGATTTTTGTTGTAAAGATGAACCCCTACGTGCCTGATAAATTAATTACAGCTGGAATTAAGCACATGAAATTTTGGCGTAGAGCAGGTAAGGAACTGCTTCTTTTTATGTCCAGGAAATTCAAGAAGTTACTACTTTTCAAAGTGATTTAGCTTAGTGTAATGTGATATTGTAGAATGGATCCTAGAACAGAAAAGAGTGAGAAAACAGGTAAAATCTGAATGAAGTCTGGAGTTCAGTTAATAGTAATATAGCAAATATGTTGTTTTTTTTAGTTTTGATAAATAGTCTATAGGAATGTAAGACATTACACTAAGGGAAACTAAGTGAGGAGGACTGTATATGAGAACACTGTGTTATCTTTGTCTCTTTTAATAAACATCTGAAATTATTCAAAATGTAAAATTTTTTTGAAAGAAATTCACCGTTGCATTGGTACATTTTAAACAAATATGATTTATTTCATCATTTATTGCCTACATTGATGTATTGTTCATATTTTGAAAAGGATTTAACCTATGAAATTAAGTAATGTCCAAACTCCTTTTTTCTGTTAGATATTTTCTAAAAATTCCACGTCGATGTTTTTCTCTCTCTCTCTCTCTCTCTCCCCCCCCCTCCCTCCCTCCCACTCTATGTGAACAAAAAATGGAAAAATGTCCTCAGGTGAGGATAAAAAAAATTATTTATATGCTACAAAATGATATTGAAATGGAATGTTTTATTACTTTAGTTATTTGTAACTGGAAATTAGTAACTGTGAAAGAAGTTCACATTTTAAAAGGAAAATGTCTCTTTTTCACATAGATAAGTATACTTATAAATGCCAGCAATTTTGAATTTATACTAAATACTCTTAAACCTTTCAGATAAAATATATAAATACAGAAAGATGTGAAACAAATATTAGAAAAAAGAGACTTTGTGAAGACATTTCCCAAGTTCAATTTTCAAATTGTAAACCACATAGGGCACAAATCAGTTTTCAGACCTGGATTTAATACTTCATCACAAACTCATCCAGTCATAGTGTATACACATTTACAAAGTAAAGAGAAGTATTTTTACTCCTATACATTTTGTTGTTGTTAATCCCAAGGATATTTTTCCAATGATTTTTTTAGAGAAAATGGAAGTGAGAGAGAGAGAAATGATGTGAGAGAGCCACATCGACTGGTTGACTCCCAAAGGACCTGCCAGGGCCCGGGTTCAAACCTGAAGACTAGGCACATGTCCTTGATGAGACTCGAACCAGAGATACTTCAGTCCGCAAGCTAACACTCTAACCACTGAGCCAAACCAGCCAGGGTTTATTCCTGTACATTTAAACAAAACTTTTTTTTATTTTTTAATTTAATTTAATTTTATTTTACTTTTTTTTTTTTTAATAAATTTTTTATTTATTTTTTTGTTACAGATATTTTACCTTTTTTACCCCATTGGCACCCTCCACCCCACCCCACCTCCACCCCGTCCCCGGCTTAGTTGTCCATGTCCATTGGTCATGCATACATGCATATAAGTTCTGTGGTTTATCTCTTCCCACCCCCCCCCCCAACCCTCCACCCCCTCTTCTGAGGGATGTCAGTCTGTGCCCTACTTCCATGTTTCTGGGTCTACTGTATTCCTCAGACTGTTATGTTCATTATATTCCGTATATAAGTGAGATCATGTGGTATTTGTCTTTTTCCGCTTGGCTTCTTTCACTTAGGATAATATTTTCCAGGTCCCTCCATGTCGTCTCAAAGGATAAGAGATCTTTCTTTCTTACCGCTGCATAGTACTCCATTGTGTATATGTACCACTGCTTTTTTATCCATTCGTCTACTGATGGAAACTTGGGCTGTTTCCAGATCTTAGCTATTGTAAATAGTGCTGCTATGAACATGGGGGTACATATATTCTTCCTGATTGGTGTTTCAGGCTTCTTAGGGTATATTCCTAGAAGTGGGATCCCTGGGTCAAATGGAAGTTCAATTTTTAATTTTTTGAGGTAACACCATATTGTTTTCCATAGCGGCTGCACCAGTCTGTATTCCCACCAGCAGTGTATTAGAGTCCCCTTTTCTCCACACCCTCGCCAACACTTGTTGTTTGATGATTTGTTGATAGCGGCCATTCTGACAGGTGTGAGGTGATACCTCATTGTTGTTTTAATTTGCATCTCTCTGATGATTAGTGATGTTGAGCATTTCTTCTTATGTCTTTTGGCCATTTGTATGTCCTGTTTGGAAAGGTGTCTATTCAGCTCCTCTGCCCATTTTTTAATTGGGTTCTTTGTCTTCCTTTTGTTGAGTTGTCTGAGCACTCTATATATATTGGAAATTAACCCCTTATCTGATACATCGTTGGCAATGATATTCTCCCATACGGTGGGTTGCCTTTCCATTTTGATGGTTGTTTCTTTTGCTGTGCAGAAGCTTTTGAGTTTGATGTAGTCCCATGTGTTCATTGTTTCCTTTGTTTCCGTTGCCTTAGGTGATGTATCAGTGAAAATTCTACTCCGTATGATGTCCGAAATTCTGTTGCCTACATTTTCTTCTAGAATTTTTATGGATTCACGGGTCACATTTAAGTCTTTTATCCATTTTGAGTTTATTTTTGTGTATGGTGTAATTTGATGGTCTAGTTTCATTTTTTTGCATGTAGCTGTCCAATTTTCCCAACACCATTTAATAAAGGGGCTGTCTTTACTCCACTGTATGCTCTTGCCCCCTTTGTCAAATATTAATTGAGCGTATTGCCTTGGATCCATTTCTAGGTTTTCAGTTCTGTTCCATTAGTCTATATGCCTGTTCTTGTGCCAGTACCAGGCTGTTTTGGTTACAGTCGCTTTGTAGTATAACCTGATATCTGGTATTGTGATCCCACCTACTTTGTTCTTTTTTTTTTTCAAGATTGCTGTGGCTATTCGGGGTCTTTTTTGGTTCCATATGAACTTTTGAAGTATTTGTTCTAGTTCTATGAAATATGTCGTTGGTATGTTGATAGGGATTGCATTGAATCTATAGATTGCTTTGGGTAGTATGGACATTTTAATGATGTTAATTCTTCCAATCCATGAACAGGGTATGTGCTTCCACTTTTTTATATCTTCCTCTATTTCTTTTTTCAATGTTCTGTAGTTTTCTGCAAATAGGTCCTTTACTTCTTTGGTTAAGTTTATTCCTAGGTATATTAATTTTTTGGCACGATGGTAAATGGGATTGTTTTTTCAGTTTCTCTTTCTGTGAGTTCATCATTGGTGTACAAGAATGCCGTCGATTTATTGACGTTAATTTTGTATCCTACTACTTTGCCAAATTCATTTATTAAGTCTAGTAGATTTTTGATGGAGTCTTTAGGGTTTTCTATGTATAATATCATGTCATCTGCAAATAATGACAGTTTCACTTCCTCCTTTCCAATTTGGATCCCTTTTATTTTTTCTTCATGTCTGATTGCTGTGGCTAAGACTTCTAGTACGATGTTAAATAAGAGTGGCGAAAGTGGACATCCCTGTCTTGTTCCTGTTCTTAATGGAAATGTTTTTAGTTTCTGTCCATTGAGTATTATGTTGGCTGTAGGCCTTTCATATATGGGCTTTATTATGTCTAGATATGATCCCTCTATTCCCATATTGCTGAGCGTTTTTATCAGAAATGGATGCTGGATTTTGTCGAATGCTTTTTCAGCATCTATTGATATGATCATGTGGTTTTTATTCTTCATTTTGTTTATGTGGTGTATCACGTTTATTGATTTGCGAATATTGTACTAGCCTTGCATCCCTGGAATGAATCCCACTTGGTCATGGTGAATAATTTTTTTGATGTATTTCTAGATCTGATTTGCTAATATTTTGTTCAGGATTTTGGCGTCTATGTTCATCAGGGATATTGGCCTGTAGTTTTCTTTCTTCGTAGTGTCTTTTTCTGGTTTTGGAATTAGAATTATGCTGGCCTCATAGAACGTGTTTGGAAGTCTTCCTTTTTCTTGAATTTTTTGAAATAGTTTGAGGAGAATGGGTGTTAGTTCTTTTTTGAATGTTCGGTAAAACTCCCCCGTGAAGCCATCTGGGCCTGGGCTTTTGTTTGCTGGGAGCGTCTTGATTACCTCTTCAACTTCCTTAGTTGTTATTGGTCTGTTCACGTTTTCTATCTCTTCTGGGAATAGTTTTGGGAGACTGTGTGTTTCTAGAAATTTGTCCATTTCGCTTAGATTGTCGAATTTTTGTCATATAGTTGTTCATAGTAGTTGTTAATGATCTTTTGTATTTCCGTGGTGTCGGTTGTTACTTCTCCTCTTTCATTTCTGATTTTGTGTATTTGGGTTCTCTCTCTTTGTTTCTTGGTGAGTCTAGCTAAGGGCCCATCAATCTTGTTTATCTTTTCGAAAAACCAGCTCTTTGTTTCATTGATCCTTTGAATTGTTTTTTTGGTCTCTATGTCATTTATTTCTGCTCTGATCTTTACTATTTCCTTCCTTCTACTTGCTCTGGGGTTTTCTTTTTGTTTGCTTTCTAATTCTTTAAGTTGTGAGGTTAGACAGTCAATTAGAAATTTTTCTTGTTTTTTGAGGTAGGCCTGTAGTGCTATGAACTTCCCTCTCAGAACTGCTTTCGCTGCATCCCATAGATTTTGTGTTGTTGTGTGTTCATTTTCATTGGTTTCCAGGAAGTTTTTGATTTCTTCCTTGATCTCCTCGGTGACCCATTCATTTTTTAATAACATGCTATTTAGCCTCCATGTGTTGAAATGTCTTTGCATGTTCTTGTTGCAATTGATTTCTAGTTATATGCCATTGTGATCTGAGAAGATGCTTGATATGATTTCAGTCTTCTTGAACTTGTAGAGATTTAGTTTGTGTCCTATCATGTGGTCTATCTTTGAGAATGTCCCATGTGCACTTGAGAAGAATGTGTATTCTGTAGTTTTGGGGTGTAATTCTCTGTAGATATCTATTAAATCCATTTGGTCTGGTGCTTCATTTAGAGTCTCTGTTTCCTTGCTAATTTTTTGCCTAGAGGATCTATCCAGTGCTGTCAACGGGGTGTTGAAGTCCCCTGCTATGATTATATTATTGTCGATTTCTCTTTGGAAGTCCTCCAGAAGATTTTTAATATATTTTGGTGCTCCTATATTGGGTGCATATATGTTTATCAAGGTTATATGTTCCTGTTGGATAGATCCTTTTAATATTATGTAGTGGCCGTCTTTGTCTCTAGTTATGGTCTTCATTTTGATATCTATTTTATCAGATATGAGAATTGCTACCCCAGCTTTTTTTTGCTTTCCATTTGCTTGGAAAATTTTTTTCCATCCCTTCACTTTCAACCTATGTGAGTCTTTTGTTGAGAGGTGGGTCTCTTGTAAACAACATATAGATGAGTCATGCTTTCTTATCCAATCAGCTACTCTGTGTCTTTTTATGGGAGCATTCAATCCGTTTACCTTTAAGGTGATCATCATCATTATTATTATTATTATTATTATTATTTTTTATCCTCACCCGAGGACATTTTTCCATATTTTGTACAGATAGAGTGGGAGGGAGAGAGAGGAAGGGAGAGAGAGAGAGAAATATTGACGTGAAGGGACACATTGAGTGGCTGCCACCCGCACGACCAACCAGGGCCGGGGACAAACTGCAACCGAAGTACGTGCCCTTAGTGGGAACCGAACCCGGGCCTCTCCGGACCGCAGGTTGACGCTCTAACCACTGAGCCAAACTGGCCAGGGCTAAGGTGATTATTGATATGTACTTATTTATTGCCATTTTTGTTTAGTGTGGTTCTATTTTTCTTCCCATTTCTACTGCTAATTACAGCAGTCCTTTTAACATTTCTTGCAGTGCTGGTTTGGTGCTAATGTATTCCCTTAGCCTTTTTTTGTCTGGAAAGCTCTTTATTTGATCTTCTATTCTGAATGATAGCCTTGCTGGGTAGAGTAGTCTTGGATTCAGATTCTTGTTTTTCATGACTTTGATTACTTCATGCCATTCTCTTCTGGCCTGTAGTGTTTCTTGTGAGAAGTCAGCTGAAAGCCTTATGGGGTTCCCTTTGTAGGTGACCCATTGCTTATCTCTTGCTGCTTTTGGGATTCTCTCTTTGTCTTTAATTTGTGGCATTTTAATTACTATGTGTCTTGGTGTGGGCCTGTTTGGGTTCTTCTTACTTGGGACTCTCTGTGCTTCTTGAACTTGAATGCCATCTTCCTTCACCAAATTGGGGAAGTTTTCTGTCACTATTTTTTGGAATCTATTCTCTATCCCTTGCTCATTTTCTTCTTCTTCGGGGACTCCTATGATGCGAATATTATTACGTTTCCAGTTGTCCCATAGTTCTCTTAAGCTGTCTTCCTGTTTTTTAATAGTTTTTTCCTTTTGATTTTCTGATTGGTTGATTTTTTTGTACCCTGTCTTCTAATTCACTGATCCAGTCCTCAGCTTCCTCTACTCTGCTTTTTAAACCTTCCAATGTGTTTTTCATTTCTGATATGTCATTTTTTATCTCTTCTTGATGGTTTTTAATTTCCAATTGGCTTATTTTCAGTAAGGACATAGAGACACTGAAAATAAGCCAATTGGAAATTAAAAACCATCAAGAAGAGATAAAAAATGACATATCAGGTGTCTCTATGTCCTTACTCATGCTGTTCAGCTTCCTCAAGATCATGGCTCTGAATTTTAGCTCTGTTTACTTGCCTAACTGCTCCACATTGATCTCATCTTCGGTGGAGGTCTCTTGCTCTTTCATTTGGCTTCTGTTTCTGTGTTTCACCATTTTGGCTATCACTGTGGGCTTTGGAGCCTGTCAAGTTTTCCTTGTGGGTGTTGGTGTTCTGCTGTTTGTGGCTCCCTCTCCTGTGTTTAGATGAGTGAGGGAGGACCCACGTTGAACACCACTGTCAAGTCTTACTTTCCTGGTTAAAGTTGCCAGCCCAGGAAAGGTACTGTTATCCTCCAGCTTTTTGCCTGGAGGCTAGCAGTCTAGGTTACTTGATGAGTTTTGGGTTGTCAGTTGACTGAAAATCTCCCTCAGGTGCTTAGCACAAGGGGATTTCCCGAGGGTGGGGCAGATGCTGGTTGTTTGTGAGCCTCAATTAGCACTTCAGTTGCCCACAGGGTGGGGTTGGATCTCCGAGGGAGGGGCTGCTGCCTCTCCCCGGAGCCCTGGGAAGGAGCAATATGCCCACCTGCGTGGCTGCACTCAGCCAAAACTCTGAGCGTCCTCCAAATCCCGAGTGTCCCGACACAGTTCCGGTCCAGTCTGCCCTCCCTCTGCCGGAGCCCAAGGTGAGTGGCTGTGGCTGTTTTAGCCTCTGTCCCGGCTCTGCGCTGTGGAGCCGCCTGGGAGCCGCCTGGGACCCGAGGGCGCCGCTCCCGCCGCTCCCAGCTGAGGCCGCTGCGGAGCTGCGGACCGTGGGCTCCCAGCCCCATCTCGCGCCTTCGCAATGCCAGGATCGAGTCAGTGTCCCTCATTGTATGGTCCTCGCAAGCTGCTTTTCTGTTGCTTTTTCCCGTCGATTTTTCTGTGTTATAGTTGTAATTCCAGTTTGGTCCTGGGAGACGGTCTGTGTAGCTTGCGTTCACTCCGCAGGCATTTTTACTTCTCCTTATTTTACTTTTTAAATCTTTATTGTTGAATGTATTACAGATGTTCCTCATTTTTCTCCCGTTGACACCCTCCTCCCCACTCCTGCCCCCTCTTCCGCCTTTTTCCACACTATTGTCTGTGTCCATTGGTTATGCATATAAGTTCTTTGGTTTATTTCTTCCCACCCCCCTAACCCCTTTCCCTTTGAGGTTTGTCAGTCTAGCAATGAATTTGTACTTCTTAATCCCTTCACCTTTTTCACCCATTCCCCAAACCCCCTCCCTTCTGGCAACCAACAAAATGTTCTCTCTGTCTATGAGAATGTTTCTATTCTGCCTGTTCATTTTGTTTGTAGATTCCATTGTCGATAGATATGTATTCATTGCCATTTTGTTTGTTCATATATTTTATCTTTTTCTTCAAAAAGACCCTTCATCATTTCATATAAGAACGGTTTGGTGGTGATGAACTCCTTTAACTTTTTCTTGTCTGGGAAACTCTTTATATGGCCATTGATTCTAAATGACAGCTTTGCAGGGTAGAGTAATCTTGGTTGTAGGTTCTTGCTTTTCATCACTCTGAATATTTCTTGCCACTCCCTTCTGGCCTGCAAAATTTCTTTTGAGAAATCAGCTGACAGCCTTATGGGAACTCCCTTGTAGGTAACTAGCTGCCTTTCTCTTGCTGCTTTTAAGATTCTCTCTTTGTCTTGAGCCTTTTGCATTTTGATGATGATGTGTCTTGGTGTGGGCCTCTTGGGGTTCATCTTGTTTGGGACTCTCTGTGCTTCCTGGACTTGTATGTCTGTTTCCTTCACCAAGTTAGGAAAGTTTTCTGTCATTATTGTTTTAAACAGGTTTTCAATTTCTTGTTTCTCTCATTTCCTTCTGGTACCCACAAAATGCAAATGTTGGCACGCCTGAAGTTGTCCCAAAGGCTCCTTACACTATCCTCACTCTTTTGGATGCTTTTTTTTTTTTTTTTTTGGTGTTCTGATTGGGTGATTTTTGCTTCTTTATATTCCAAATCGTTGGTTTGTTCTTGGATTTGCATACTCTATTTTTGAATCTGTGTAAATTATTATTTATTTCAGTTAATGCCTCCTTCATTTCTGACTGTGCATCCATCATTTCTGACTGGTCCTTTTTTATGCTCTTGAGGCCCTCACTAAGTTCACTGAGGTTCTCACTAAGTTCATTGAGCATCCTTATAAGCAGTTTTTGAACTCAGCATCTGTTAGGTTGCTTATCTCCATTTCGCTTAGTTCTTTTTTGGGGGTTTTGTTCTGTTCTTTCATTTGGGACCTGTTCCTCATTTTGGCTGCCTTCCTGTGTTTGTTTCTGTGTATTACTTAACGAGTGGTATAGGGCTAGCTGAGACCAGATGCTGCTTGTTTGAAAGAATTTAGGAAAAACTGAAGCTGGATCCAAGACAGGCCAATCCTATGGTTAAGCAACTGGCAACAGCTTGGGTGGGCCTGAAAGTTGGGTGGGGCGAGGCCTCAGGGAGTCAGCAGGGCGGGGCTACCAGTGTGAGCCAGGTTGCTGGAGACCCAGATATGGCCAGACTGTCTGCTGCCCCAGAGAAGGGCTCACCAAAGGAACAAAGGCTTCTGACAGCACGTCAGTCTGGGAGATAGCCCCCTCTCCAACCCTCGCTCCAGTGCCAAACAGCTCAGTTCTTCCCTGTATGTCTCTGGAGCCCCTCAAGCTCCCTCCCCTCCAAGCTTAGAGGGAGTGAGTCCGATAAGTCCGTGAGTGGGCCCTTTAAGGAACTGCCTGGGGCTCCAGCCGCCTCAGCCTCCTTGAGCCTCAGTGCCCGCTGGTTTTTCCAGCCAGAAGTTATGGGGACTTCTCTTCCTGTCACTGGAACCCTGAGCGGGGCACCTGGTATGGGACGGGGACCCCTCAGTCCTCAGAGAGGACCTTCCCAGCCGAGGTATCCTCCTGATTTTTATCAGCCACATGTGGGTGTGGGACCAGCCCGTCACGCCTCCGCCCCTCCTACCAGTCTGGATGTGTCTGCTCCTTTAATTCCGTAGTTGTCGGACTTCCACTCAGCGTGATTTCAGGTGGTTTTGAATGATGGTGGTTCTGTAGTTTAGTTGTAACTTTGATATGGTTGTGGGAGGACACGATACCGTGTATACCTACACTGCCATCTTGACCCTAAACAAAACTTTTAATTTGAGTATCTTAGTTGCTTGGAATTGCAATTACCACGCAAGTAATGCTTATTATTTCTGTCTTGAAAAAAATTACAACATCCTTTGAAATAAGAGACTTAAAGTAAATAGCCTTAAAATGAAGAGATTTACAATTGAATAAGTTTTTTTCTTAAGTCTGAGAAGATGTAGGGTAGACCTGAAACTGAACCATGAAAGGATAAATGATAAGATTTTGGTGTGCATTTCAACCTTCCTCACTTTTGGGGTTCTGATCCACAGAGTTTACTAGCGAAGTGGGTAATTATCACTTTATTAGTTGGAGTAAGTACTGTCTAACTCTCTGAATGCATAGCTTTATGTAAACCAAGTTAAAGATGACTTAAGCCTGAGGCTAAAAGGAAGATTCTTACCTCCTATTCTAGTTGTAGGCTTTATGAGTTATTAATCTCTCCTTTAAGGAATTCAAAATCTCTTCCATGGCTGATGAAGTCAGGGAGACACTCAAAGTTTGAATGCAACAGTGACATGACCTTGTTATGCTGTGTGTATCAGAAAACCCAGCTAATGTTTATCTAAACCAGGGGTGGCAAACACTTTCCATAAATGGCCAAAGACTAAATATTTTAGACTTTTCAAGCCCAAAATCAAGAATATTATGTTAGTACTTATAGGACAAGAGAGAGAACTCCTGCCCTGCCTTACCAGTATGCACCCAGTGGCCATTAATTGGAGACATTATCTCCAAGGTCAACCTACTGTGGTGAAGGGGACTGGCAGGTTGGGGTGGGGGACAGTGGTCAGCTTTACTCTGCCCCAGTGACACATGGGTCCTAGTGTCTCCTCATCTGCCTGTAGAGTCCTGCCTTCTCAACTTGGCAGCTGGCTAGAGGCAAGACAGCTCTTGGACTGTAATTCCACTGTTAGATGCCCAGCAGTTGCCATTAGCAAAGTCCTGAACTTGTATATGGGGACCAGCTCAAGCCCTGGGCAGCTGCTAGTTGACAGCCAAAAGTCAGGGAGCAGAGAAGGAAACAGGTGTGGACTCTGCAGCTCAGTGCAAAGCTGCTCCAGTGGGCGCCATACAAAAACATGGTGGCAGGGTGGCAGGTTTGCTCACCCTGCTCTAGATGGATAGTCTGTGCTCTAGTGAAGGCCAGTCCCTGCCATGTGCACTAGATCCCTTCTCCTCTCTCTTGCTCAAGGACATCACTCCAACTCTTCTTCCCTTTCTCTCCTCCATCATCTGTTTTCCCTCTATTGACTTTCCTTTCAGCACATAGTGCGGTTTTATTTCTCCACCTTAATAAATAAAACCAACAGAAACCCTCTTTCAACCCTATCCTCTAGTTTTTAATCAAGTTTTCTTCTTATCTATATCCTAAAACATCTCCAAATAGTTGTTTACCCTTTATATTGGAAATTTATGTTCTTCTTTCTCTTGCGAGAAGTCAGCCTGGTTTTGTTTTCCTTTATCACTCCACTTAATTACCCTTCCAGGTTCACTAACAACTCTGTCTGCCATGTTAACAAAAGACAATCTTCCATATACATTTGGAATATGACTACTTTTCACCACCTTCCATGCTACCACCCTGGTCTATGCTGTCTTTATCATTTGCTCAGATGATTGAAATAGCCTAACTCTTTTCATCATTGCCGCTCTTTAGTTTACTCTTAATCCACAAGTCAGAATGAACCTTTTAGTAAATGATATACCAGATTGTGTCATTCCACAGCCAAGTATTTTTCATCTCATGCAGAGTAAAAATTAAGTCCTTACAAAGCCTGTAATGCTGCCTTTGACTTCGGTGACCCTGTCTGCCATTACTGTCTTCCTTACTTTCTTTGCTACTCTGTACTGACCTCCCTAATTGTTCCCTGAAGATTCTTGTCACATTCCTGTGTTGGGGCCTTTACTCTTGCTGATCTCTCTGCCTCTGACTCTCTTCTTGAATGACTTGCTCTTGCAACCTGTTGCAGGTCTTCATTCAGATATCATTTCTCAGTGGGTCCTTTCTTAACTACCTCACTTAAAATGGACCCCTCCCATTTCTTATCTCCTTTTTATGCTTACATTTTTCTCCATAGGATCCATCAGCGTCTAACATATTATCCATTTTAGTTATTTGTCATATTTATTGACTGTCTCTCACCAGAAAGTTCCATAAAAGCAAGGGATTTTGTTGTCTGTTTTGTTCATAGCGCTACCCCTAGTACCTTGCATAGTGCCTAGAGTATGTGTTTCATGAATAAATAAATAATAAACTCAGTTGAAAAAATGGGCAAAATATAACAATAGATAATGAGTGGTCAATAAAAACAGGAAAATATAAATCTCATTAATAATCCGAGAAATGCAAATTAAAATCACAATAAAATTCAGTTGATATTTCAAATCCCCCAGTCTGACAATACCAACTGTTCCTAAAAGGTGGAAAAGCCCTGGCCAGTTTGGCTCAGTGGTTAGAGCGTCAGCCTGCAGACCAGAGAGACCCAGGTTCGGTTCCCGCCAAGGGCACGTGCCTTGGTTGCAGTTTGTCCCTGGCCCGGGTTAGGGTTGTATGGGTGGCAACCAGTCGATGTGTCTCTCTCACATCAATGTCTCTCTCTCTCCTCCTCCCCCTCTCCCTCCCACTGTATCTGAAGATAAATGCAAAAACGTCCTCAAATGAGGATAAAAAAAAAAAAGGATGTAAAGGAACTCTGTTCACTGTTAATGGGAATGTAAATTGATGTGTCAGTTTTTTAGAACAATTTGGCAACAGATAATCCCTCTCATCTATACACTGTTCCTTTTGCACATACCCAAAGCCATTCCTAGGCACTCCTAGAGTATCTCTTGTACTTGTATGGAAGAGGCCCTTACAGGATTGTTTAAAGCAGCATTGTTTTCAATAGCAAAAACTTGGAAGCAACTTCAGTGTCTGTTAACAGGAAAATGGTCAGACTGTTTATGTAATGGAATGCTGTATAGTTATGAAAATGAGTTTGCTAGAGGTAGAAATCAACATGTATAAAACTCCATAACAAATAGTGAAAAAAAGCAAGTTGCAAAAGAATAAATATAATTTTACAGAAATTTTAAAACAAGAAAAGTAAGATGACATATTGCCTAAGAATTCATAAATAAGCAGTAAAATATGTATAAAGGAATGCATGAGAATAAGCAACATATTCAGAATAGTAGGGGGTGAAGATGGGATATGGGATTGGCATCACATATCTGTTGTTTTAGTAATTTTATGTAAGTTGATAGTGGGTACATAGCTGTACTTTGTATTGTTTTTATACCTTTTTGTATTCTTAAATATGTCATAATAAAAATTTTGAAAAACAATAAAAAAGTGCTGAGCAATGCTTAAAACTGCTTTAAGCCCTGGCTGGTTTGACTCAGCGGTTAGAGCGTTGACCTGCGGTCCAGAGAGACCTGGGTTTGGTTCCCGCTAAGGGCACGTAACTGGGTTGCAGTTTGTCCCCAGCCCTGGTTGGGTCGTGCAGGTGGCAACCACTCGATGTGTCCCTTTCACGTCGATGTTTCTCTCTCTCTCTCTCTCTCTCTCTCTCTCTCTCTCTCTCTCTCTCTCTCTCTTCCTTTCTCTCCCTTCCACTCTGTCCGAACAAAAAATGGAAAAATATCCTCAGATGAGGATAAAAAGTATAGAACTGCTGTAAAAAGTATATGCTTTTGTTTGTTCAAAAAGCTATGGCCATCCCTGGCCAGTTTGGCTCAGCGATTAGAGTTTTGGCCTGTGGACCAGAGTTGTGGGTTCGATTTCAGTCAAGGGCACGTACCGTGATTGCAGTTTGGTCCCTGGCCCTGGTCGGGGTCATGTGGGAGGCAACCAGTCGATGTCTCTCTCTCTCTCTCGCTCCCCCTCCCTCCCTCCCATTCTACCTGAAAATAATGAAAAAATATATATGTCCTCGGGTGAGGATTTAAAAAAAAAAAAGCTATGGCCTACCCTGACTGGGTGGCTCAGTTGATTGGAACATCATCCTATACATCAAAAGGCTCAATTCCCAGTCAAAGCACATACCTAGACTAGGTTCAGTCCCCAGTTGGATTGATGTTTCTCTTTCTCTCTCTCTCTCTCTGTCTCTCTTTCCCCCTCCTTCCTCTTCCACTTCACCTCTTTCTCTCTCTCAAAGTCAATAAACATGTCCTCTGATGAAGATTTAAAAAAAAAGGCTATGGCCTGAAAGCAGCCCTAAGTATGTCTGCCTCAGCCAGGCAAGGTGTTGCCCAAGTCACTCATTGAGAAACCATATTTTTCTTTTTAACTGTTCTTACTGTTACGTGTCTTTCTCCTTAAACAACAACAGTAGAAAAGAAATTTTACTGCTTTATACTTTTATATATTTTGAAAGTGGCACTTTCGTAATATTTTTTATGAACCAGGGGGAGGATTGATTGGAAGAAAAGGCTTCATAGGCTCACAGGGGAAAAATGACACAATGATGTGTGCAGTGTATGGATGGACTGAAGAGATGGCTTTTTCTGGAACATCCACAGGAGATGTGTGTATCTGGAGAGACATCTTTCTTGTAAAAACAGTTAAAGCACATGATGGACCAGTGTTCAGTATGCATGCACTGGAAAAAGTAAGTAACAAAGATATTTTAAGTTAAGTGGAATTTGATCATGCAGTTCTGCATAGAGCATTTTAAGTAAAGGAACATTGGCATTCAGCTTAGCAGAGCCACTCAGTAATCTGTGAGCTAATCTTCCTGACCTTGTTTTATTCCTCTTTCAAACTCCTGACCTGGAGTGAAGTAGGTCTGCTGTTTAAAAAAAAAAAAAATGTGGTGGAAGTGGAAGCCTGTATAGTGGGGTAAATGATGATGGAGAAAATTAAATTTTTAAAAAACCTTAACAATATGTATAAATCACTATGTATCAAAAAATGTTTAAGTCTTTATATATTATCACCATGTACTGTAAGATAGCTACTGATATTATCCTTTCTTTAAAGAATGGGATTATGCAGCCTCCAGGAGAATATATGTAACTTGCTGAAAGTAGTAGAGCTAGTTTATGGTTCCAAACTACACTGTTTTAAAGCCCTGTCCTAAAAGTAGAATGTTTAGAGTCACTGTAAATATTTTTGCAGACTCCATATTGGTATTTAAAAACATGCAATAGATTTTTATACTAATTTACATTCATTACAAGCAGTAACTTTTGCCTATAAATGTTTTTTCCTCTAGAATTTTTTAATACAACAAAGGTTATTATAAAATATTTAGATTTTTATTAACTTGAAACTTTTACTTTCATAGGGATTTGTTACTGGAGGAAAAGATGGTGTAGTAGCTCTTTGGGATGACTCCTTTGAAAGGTGTCTCAAGACCTATGCTATAAAAAGAGCTGCTTTGGCCCCAGGATCTAAAGGTGATTTGAGATTTAATTCACTTTATAGGAAAAAAGATTAATGGCTCATTACCACATGTGGTCACTGAGGTGAAGCACATTGAATATATTTTTTCTTCATTACTAGACAGGCGTCGGGGTAAATGGGAGAAGACACTTAACTGAATGCCAGAATCACTGCTGTCCTTTCAAAGTCTGTTTTCTGTGATGCACATGGTAAAATATTATCCAAGAACAAGATTATTAATGTTAATTTTTAACATTCTTGATTTTCCAAAGAAAATTTCCACGTGAACATTACATTTACTACAAATCAGGAGTTTGTTTTCAAACTTGGTGTTTGTTTCACCTTGGCATTTTACTGATTGACCCTGCCTCTTGAGCCTTACAGGCCCTTCTTTCCTCTACCCTTCCTCGCAGCACATTCAGGCACTGCGTCACTCTCTGACCGCCAGGCCTTTCTATGTGCTATTGCAGTCTGCCCTTAGCCATTGATGGTTTTTTTTTTTTTAATCCTCACCCAAGAACATTTTTCCATTTTCTGTTTCGATAGAGTGGGAGGGAGAGAGCAGAGGAGAAGGACAGAGAGAGAGAGAGAGAGAGAGAGAGAGAGAGAGAGAGAGAGAGAGAAACATCGACGTGAAAGGGATACATGGAGTGGTTGCCACCCGCACAACCCATCCAGGGCCGGGGACAATCTGCAACCGAGGTACATGCCCTTAGCGGGAACCGGACCCGGGTCTCTCCGGACCACAGGCCAACGCTCTAACCACTGAGCCAAACCAGCCAGGGCAGCCATAGTTTTGTAGTTGCAAAATATTAAGTGGAAAAATTTCAGAAATTAACAGTTCCTAAGTTTTAAATTTCATGCTGTTCTGAGTAGCATGATGAAATCTTGTACTGTCCTATTCTGCCTGGGATATGAATCTTCCCTTTGTCCTGAGTAGCCAGGATGTATATGCTCCCCACCCTTGAGTCACATAGCCACACCTCAGTTGTCAGATCAACTGTTGAGGTATCACAGTTTTTTTGTTTCTTTATTTGTTTATCCTCACCCGAGGACATTTTTCCATTTTTTATTCAGACAGAGTGGGAGGGGGAGAGAAGAAGAGAGAGAGAGAGAGAAACATCAATGTGAAAGGGACACATCAAGCGGCTGCCACCCACGTGACACAACCAGGGCCGGGGACAAACTGAAACCAAGGTACATGCCCTTTGCGGGAACTGAACCCAGGTCTCTCTGGACTGTAGGTCGACGCTGTAACCGCTGAGCCAAACTGGCAGGGTGGTATCACAGTTTTTGTGTTCACATTATTTTGCTTAATAATGTCTCCAAAGCAGAAGAGTAGTGATGCTGTGAATTCAGGTATGCCAAAGAGAAGCCATAGAGTGTTTCTTTTAAGTGAAAAGGCAAAAATTACTAATAAGGCATTTTATTGTCTCACATCATCACAAGAAGGGTGAGTACAGTACAATAAGATAGTTTTTGAGAGAGAGACCACATTTACATAACTTTTATTATTGTGTATTGTTATATTGTTCCATTTTATTATTAGGTATTGTTGCTAATCTCTTAATCCTAGTTTATCAATTAAACTTTATTATAAGTATGTATGTATAGGAAAAAGATATAGGGTTTGGTACTATCCGCAGTTTCAGACATCCACTGGGGGTTTGAAACAGATCCCCTGTGGAGGGTGGGGCTGTACTTTTGCCTAGAATTTGCCCTTTTTTTCTCCTTCTTCCAGTTACCTGACCATATATTCATTTTCCAAATCTCAAACATTATTTCTCCTATGATGATACCTTTCCCTCCCATTCTCTTTTTTTTTAAAAAAAAAAAAAGGTTTGATTCCCTTACTGAAAGCTCCTTTTCCATATGCTTTCCATGCAGACAGTGTCTGTTTTTCTCATTATATGCTGTGTTAGGGCAGGAGCTGGTGCTATCATGTTTACAATATATTTCTGAAGCCTGCCTTATTAGGACACAGTAAACGCAAATGAATTCATCTTGAATTGAATTAAAATTACTAACCAGAATATTGAACATACTCTTAGAGGGTCAGGAGGTGAATAAGGAGGTATAAATAGAAAAAGAAAAGAAACTGTTATCAGAATGGTAGTGGGGGTCTGGGATTATATAGAATCATAAATTGTAGTATATAGGTGGTACTTATGTTAGAGATTAGTAAATTGAGTGGGGAAATTGCAGTACATTTATTAGAATACTTAAAATATAGGAGAAAGTAACCTTACAATGTGATTTTCATTGTCAAAAGAACATCATTAACAATATATATATATATCCTTGTATTATAGTAACTGCATACCTTTAAGAACATCTCTATTTAACATTTCAGGTCTTCTGTTGGAAGATAATCCATCTATACGTGCCATATCATTAGGACATGGTCATATTTTAGTTGGCACAAAAAATGGTGAAATACTAGAAGTGGATAAAAGTGGCCCAGTAACACTTCTGGTCCAGGTAATTTCAAATGTTAATATACTTGTTTCCCCTTTGTATACAGTTGATTCAATACATAAGAGCCACAGTTAATAGGGGTGAAATGATGTTAAATTAATTAGGGAAATATTTGTTAATGTTACTATATACCAAAAAATTTAAATATTAATTATAAATAAATGCATAGCTTCAATAAATAAAAGTGCGTATTATCATGAAGATACTAGCCAATGTTTTAAGTAATTTATTCAAAACAAACTAAAAATTTATTCAAAAGAAAAACCAGTTGTAATTAATTTAACCCTGTCCATTTATTTCATATTTAATTTTATTTCTTTGAGGTATATTTGTTGAACCTACAGCCATTGTTTTTCTGTGAAACTCTTCAGTTTATTTCATTCTTTCTCAGGTTTCTAACTTAGAAAAATGAAAAATGAATGTATGCTAAAATTTTATTGCTGAAAACATCTGTGAAGACATATGAAAAAATGCTCAGTATGCCCTGACCAGTTTGGCTCAGTGGTTAGAGCGTCGGCCCACGGACTAGAGAGTCCCGGGTTTGGTTCCTGCTAAGGGCATGTACCTCAGTTGCAGTTTGTCCCTGGCCCCAGTTGGGGTCGTGTGGGTGACAGCCACTCGATGTGTCTCTCTCACATCAATGTTTCTCTCTCTCTCTTGCTCCCTTTCTCCCTCCCACTCTATCTGAAGATAAATGTAGGAATGTCTTTGGGTGAGGATAAAAAAAAAGAAAAAAAAATGCTCAGTGTCACTAATCATCAGAGAATTGCAGATTGAAACAATTATGAGGTATCACCTCACACCTACCAGAATGGCTGCCATCAACAAATCATCAAACAACAAGTGCTGGCAAGAGTGTGGAGAAAAGGGGACTCTAGTACACTGCTGGTGGGAATGTAGACTGGTGTAGCCACTGTGGAAAACAGTATGGTGTTTCCTTAAAAAATTAAAAATTGATCTGCAATTTGACCCAGTGATCCCACTTTTAGGAATATATCCTAAGAAGCCTGAAATACTGATCAGAAAGAATATATCTACCCCCATGTTCATAGCAGCACTATTTACAATAGCTAAGGTCTGGAAACAGCCCAAGTGTCCATTAGTAGATGAGTAGATAAAAAAGATGTGGTACATATACAAAATGGAATTCTATGCAGCTGTAAGAAAGAAATATCTCTTATTCTTTGAGACAGCATGGAGGGACCTGGAGAGAATTATGCTAAATGAAATATGCCTATCAGAGAAAGACAGGTATCACATGATCTCACTTATTTGTGGAATATAATGAACAAAATAAACTAATGAACAAAATTAACCCAGAGACATAGAAGTAGGGTTCAGACTGACAAACCTCAGAAGAGGGGGACGGGGACAGAAGGGAAGAGATAAACTACAGAGCTTATATGCATGTAAACGTAACCAGTGGACATAAACAACAATGCCGGGGGAAGAGGGGGCAGGATTGGGAGGAGGGTGTCAATGGGGGAAAAAAGAGAAACATCTGTAACAAAAATAAATTAATACAAAAAACAGTGAAAATATAGGGTGGGGCAAAAGTAGGTTTACAGCAGTTTGTATGGAAAATACTACAATAATACAAGAATAAACAGTTTTGTGAATTTACAACTATAAACCTACTGTTGCCCCACCCTGTATTATAATAAAATTAAAAATCTAGGAATATAAAAATGTGTGTGACAGTAATGTAAAATGAAACATATGGGAAATGCTGTATTAATTTTTTTTTTTTAATCCTCACCCGAGGACCTTCCTCCATCTTTTGTTCAGATAGAGTAGGAGGAAGAGAGAGAGAGAGAGAAACATTGACGTGAAAGGGACACATTGAGTGGCTGCCACCCGCACAACCCAACCAGGGCCGGGAACAAACTGCAACCGAGGTATGTGCCCTTAGTGGGAACTGAACCCAGGTCTCTCTGGACTGCAGGCCGACGTTCTAACCACTGCACCAAACCAGCCAGGGCAATGCTGTATTAATTTTTCACATACACATTTCCTATATGTATTATGTTTTTCTGAAAAATAGGGAATTCTGTAATACTTTCAACAATTAAGATTTTTAAAAAGTTTTTTGAGCAAAAACAAAAAAAATAATGTTCAGAAATGACAGATAATGGGATGAGCAAACAAGAGTGTAAAAATAGCTATTATATGGTAACCAGACTGTTGGTGGTGATCACTTTGTAGTATATACAGATGTTGAATTTCAGTGTTGTATACCTGAAACTTATATATAACAATTTTACTTCACAAAAAATAGCTATTGTAACTACATTTACGTGTTTAAAGCAAAATGCACACACAGTGAAAAAAGAAATTGTATAAGGTCTATACTTGGCAAGGGATTAAGCAAAAAACAAAACCCCCAAAAAACCTACAGTAATTAAAAGTGTGAGAATGTATGTAAACAACAGAAATATTCATAAATATACACACACCCCGAAAGCCATGGATAGCAGTGTTAGTAGCAGCAGAATTCTGTGGACCAGTTTGAGAAGCAGTGCCTGTTACAGTATTAAGTCTTCTGATCCATAAACATGGGATCTCTGTTTATTTAGATCTTTAACTTTTTTCAACAGTGTTTTATTATTTCCAGTGTACAAGTCTTGTAATTATTTTGTTAAAATAACTTATTAGTTCTCATAGTCTTTTTAGTAGATTTTTTTGGATTTTCTGTATATAAGATCATGTCATCTGCAAATAGAAATAGTTTTACTTCTCTCTCTTTTTTATTATGTTTTTCAGAGAAAGAGGAAGGGGGAGAGAGAGAGAAACATCGATGTGAGAGACAGACATTGATCGGCTGTCTCCTGCACACCCCCTATTGGGGGTCGAGCCCAAAACCCAAGCATGTGCCCTGACCAGTAATCCAACCGGCACCTCTCAGTCCACAGGGTGATGCTCAATCCACTGAGCCACACCAGCCAGGCAATTTTCCCCTTTATAATATGGATGCCTGTTATTTCTTTTTTTTTTTGCCTAATTATCCTGGACAGACAGACTGTCTGTACAATGTTGAATAGAAGTCGTGAAAGCAGACATCCTTGTCTTGTTCCTCTGGACCGCAGGCGGACGCTCTAACCGCTGAGCCAAACCGGCCAGGGCGTAAATTTTTTTTTTTTTTTTTTTAATCCTCACCCAAGGATATTTTTCCATTTTTTGTACAGATAGAGTGGGAGGGAGAGAGAGGAAGAGAGAGAGAGAGAGAAACATCGATGTGAAAGGGACACATCGAGTGGCTGCCACCCGCACGACCAACCAGGACCGGGGACAAACTGCAACCGAAGTACGTGCCCTTAGCGGGAACCGAACCCGGGTCTCTCCAGACCGCAGGCCGACGCTCTAACCGCTGAGCCAAACCGGCCAGGGCTCCTTGTCTTGTTCCTAATATTAGGAAGGAAGCATCCAATCTTTTGCCATTAAGCCCAATGTTAACTGGATTTTTCATAAATTCCTTTTGTCAGATTGAGGAATTACTCTTTTTATTTGTCACATGTTCTTCTCAGAAGCATTCATCAAATGCTTTTTCTCATCTATTGAGATTATCATGTGGTTTTGGTTTTTTATTTTATTGATAATGGTGTATTACATTAATTGATTTTCAGATTTTAAAACAACCTTGTATTCCTGGGATGTGGTTGTGGTGTATAATTCTATAATGAAATCAGTTTGCTAGTATTTTGTTATAAGATTTTAGCATCCATATTTATAAGGGATATTGGTCTGTATTTTTTTTTTGTGATGTCTATCTGGTATTGGTATCAGGGTAATATTGGCTTCATAAAATGATCTGGGAAGTGTTCTGTCCTCTTTGGTGGCCTCTTTCCATGACCACCACCAGCCTTTAAAGCTCTGTTGTTTTCAACATTTCTCTGGTGCTTAAATTGTCTGCACAATAAACCAATTAAAGTTAGACTCCTTAAAAGGAACAGTTCCCTAGGTTAGTGGGAGATTTGTTTTGACTTTTTATACAATCTCCTCCCAGCTATCCCTGAGATTTCCCTGCTTCCCTAAGCCAGCGGTTCTCAACCTGTGGGTCACGACCCCTTTGAGGGTGGAACGACCCTTTCACGGGTCGCCTAAGACCACTGAGAAACACATATTTCCAATGATCTTAGGAACGAGACACTGCTCCTCTATCTGTCTCCAGGCAGGTCCGCCCACATGCAGATACGCCCACATACAACATGAGGAACTGTGTTAAAGGGTTGTGGCATTAGGAAGGTTGAGAACCACTGGGACAAACGAGCTTTCAGTTTAGCCTGTATGTTCCTTGAGTCTACCAGTTGCCTCCCAATTATCTTTCATCATTACCTACTACCTCCATTGTTTTTGAGAACACCATTAGGCTGGAACTTGTCCACATTGTGCAATAAATGAAGTCAGTTCGTTTGAGAAGAGACTAGAAACTTTTTATGGCTTGCTTCTCTCCCCAGGCAAAACCTCTGATCAAGCCCCTGAAGTTGAGGGTGAGGACAGTGCTCTTTCTGTGTGTACTTTCCTTTAGAAACTGAGTGCTTGGTATCTGGGAAGGAGCAGTAGCACTGAGGCCCCAGTATTCTCAGAGGCACTGCAGCCAGGGTAGGGCAACATTTTCAGAATGAGGGTGGGCAGAAGAAGGGAGATCCCACCTCTCAGCAGCACCCGCCAAGACTTTAACATCAGTAGCAGATTCTGGGTCAGGATGAGAAATGCTGACACGTATCCCTTCTGGGGAGATAGCCTTCTAACGGAGGTAGGAGGAGGAGAGTTCTTGGTTTCATCTGTCTGCTGGAGTTTCCACATCAATGAGTTAGGAAGAGGGAGAAAAGGAGTGGGTCTTAGTTCAAATACTGCAGACTCTTACTGTTCTTAATGAATTTAGATTTTCTTGAGTAAATGTTTCTTCACTTGTTGTTTCTCCTTGGAACCATTTCCAGAGACTTTAATACATTTATTTTAATTATTCTGACCACATTTACTGGTGAGGAGGTCTGTGGAGTTCCTTACTCTGTCATGTAGGATGTTCCCCTACGTGGCATTTATTAACATTCCAGGGCAGCGAATTTTATTCTCTCTGCCCAGGGAATGTTTTAGGACTTTAAGCTAATTTTAATAGTAGCTTGATTATATTGTAATTGTGGAGATAAAGTTGTTACAGAGGTGTTTTATGGTGTATTCCAAAAAAGAAAAGTTTTAGTAGACTTACTCATTATTCTATCATTACTATATATTATCAAAAGTTGTCTTTAGTTTTTTCTAAATATACATAACTTTAGGTTAAATTTATCTTAACTGTGTTTTCTTTATAGGGACACATGGAAGGAGAAGTGTGGGGTTTGGCTACACATCCTTATCTACCCATCTGTGCTACTGTAAGTGATGATAAAACCTTAAGAATATGGGATCTCTCTCCTAGTCACTGTATGTTGGCTGTCCGGAAACTGAAAAAGGGTAAGAGCTCTCGAACTTGAACAAGTTGTCACAGTTTTATAACCCTTACAAATGTAAGAAAGCAATGGTCAGTATATAAAAAAGACTAAATATTTATTCTATGTCTATTTGCTCATGATGCTATATAAACAAAATTAATTATATCCTGTCTGTACTTTATGGGACCTCCTAGGATCATACAGTCCTGAGTCAGTGTTGAACTGGCTCAGGTTGGAAGAAAGAATATAGGAAGAAAACAGAAACCAAATTTTCTACCCTTTATGACTATGGATTTTGTGTAATTCAGAAGTAAAAACTAATAAAGAAGGCCTTAACTTAAAAAGGGGTAGCAGAGTTAATGGGAGGGTATTTTATGATGAAAGAGAACTGAGCATATTTGTAGTAGGCAAATGAGAATAGCCTGTTGGGACAGAGAGGCAGAGGGTTCAGTTGTTGGAGCAAGGCTGTTTCTGTCATCCTGGGGCAGATGAGGATGTGCAGATAGCTTCAGCTGTCTTAGTAAAGTGGTAGGAAATGTTATTTTATTACATGAGGATGGAGAAGCTCTGGTTGAAAAAGTTGGGAATTGTTACTATCAGAAATGTGGTAGAATCAGCAGATTAAGGAAAGGATTTGTCTAGCTATATGAAGGGCCAAGTTGAAGTTATGTAACATGTACCATGAATTTGTAATTCAATCATTTAATTTATTTTAATTCCTTCTACTAACTTCATAGTTACAGAGTCTATCCTCTTCTTCTAGGGTTACTGTTAAATATTTAATATGTGTACTTAACTAAACATATTAAGCTAATCACAATCTCTAGAACACTTGTACTCCAGTCACTGTACTTTTTTTTTTTTTTTTTTAAGTTATTGATATCCATCCTTTTCATTCTCTGGTGTTTTGTTTGTTTTTCGGTGAACAAGAGATAATTACCAAATATTTTAGTGGTTCTGTACTTGAACTATTAATGAGAAAGGTTAGAAAGGATTCCAAAACCACAGTCTCTCCTCTGTGTACACAGGAAACCGTGTTACCACATAATTCTTTTCTTCACAGGGCCATAAGAAGTCCTAACCAGTCAAATTTGGAATGTACTTGGTTTTAATACCCATCCAATTTTTTTCTTTTTTTTAAATGAAGTATAATTAATGTATAACATTATATTAGTTTCAGGTATAGAATGATTTGATATTTGTATATAATGTAAAATGATCACCACAGTAAATCTAGTTAACATCCATCACCATACAGAGTTACAAAATTTTTAAAAATATGTTTTTATTAATTTTTTTAGAGAGAGAAGAAGGGAGAAAGAGAGAAACATCGATGGGAAAGAGAAACATCCATTAACTGCCTCCTGCACGCCCCCTACTGGGGATTGAGCCCACAATCCGGGCATGTGCCCTGACTGGGAATTGAACCAGTACCTCTCAGTCAATGGGACAGTGCTCAATCCACTGAGTCACACTGGCCATGCCAATTTTTTTTTTTATTGTGCTGAGAACTTTTAAGGTCTATTTTTCAACAGATTTCAAATATGGAATACAATATTATTAACTGTAGTCACCAGGCTGTACATTACACCAATGGCTTCTTTTATAACTGGAAGTTTGTACCTTTGACTTCCTTCACCCATTATGCCCCCCCCCACCCCCCCAAGCCCTCACCTCTGGCAACTACCAGTCTGGTCTCTGTATCTGTGAGCTTTGGGTTTTTTGTTTGTTTGTTTTAGATTCCACATATAAGCGAGATCATACAGTGTTTGGCTTTCTCTGTCTCACTTTAGTTAGCACAGTGCCCTCGAGATTCATCCATGTTGTTGTAAATGACAAAGTTTCACTCTTTTTTTTATGGCTATTTAAATAATATCCTATTGTATGTGTGAGAGAGATACATTTTCTTTATCCATTCATCTATCAGTGGATCCTTAGGTTATTTTCATATTTTGGCTATTGTAAAATGCAGCAGTGAATAGGGGAGTACATATATCTTTTTGAGTTAGTGTTTTTACTTTCTTCAGGTAAACACTCAGGAGTGGAATTGCTGGATCATATGGTAGTTTTATTTTTTTGAGGTTTTTTAATCTCCTTCAGAATGTGGAGTCTATGGAGACTCAAGTTAGTTCATCTTTAGAGTATGAATCCAAACTCTTTAATAAAGTTTCTTTAATAAGCTTCTTTAACCAAGATTTGTTGGAAATTCCCTCAGCTTCCTTTGTCCAAATCAATGGCATACCAAGAACAGGTGGGAGTGGTCTCTTCTAGCAGCTGAAGTATTTTATCACTGACATTACAATTCTTAAAAAGCAAACTATTTTTGTTCAGTGTATTGCCACTCAGGATGAACTGTTGCCACTGTCCTGCCCTTAGTATGCTACTAGTCTGAACGTGTTTTGATTTTTGACTTTCATTCTTAAACTGCTTCTAGAGTTATTAGTTGAGAGTTATTCTTCTTCTGGTTTCCACTGTTCTCTTTTACTTTATTCGACAGTTCTGTAGTTTAATAAAATGATGCACGTATGTGTTTTATTGTACTATATTCTGTTTAGGATTTGGTGTGCTTCCTCAATCTGTGGATTTGTGTCTTGTAAAAGTCCTGAAAAGTTGTCCTCCAGAATTATTGGTTCCTTCTAGGACTAGATCATTACATTAGATTGCAGAGAAAAGTCATGATTCTGTATTTTTGTTTTTAAACATTCTACTATAATCACTTTTTTTTTATTTCTGTCATCATTGATTCAAGAGAAAATCAGGTGGATTTTTTTTTTATCCTCACCCAAGGGCATTTTTCCATTTTTTGTTCAGATAGAGTGGGAGGGAGGGAGAGGAAGAGGGAGAGAGTGAAAGGTACACGTCGAGTGGCTGCCACCTGTACAACCCAACCAGGGCCGAGGACAACTGCAACCGTGATACGTGCCCTTAGCGGAAACTGAACCCGGGTCTCTCTGGACCGCAGGCCGACGCTCTAACCGCTGAGCCAAACTGGCCAGGGCTGGATTTTTTCTAATACAACTGCAAATATATATATTTGGGATATATATGGTTTTATACTGGTTGAGTTAATTATAACAAAATTACTGGTTAGTAATAGTTTAAGTATTATAAAACAGTTATCTCTTTCAAACATTCAGTAAGCAAATACAATTTTCTTCAACAGATGAATATACAAGAATTATGGTCCCGAGGCTTAACATTTTATTTTATTTTATTCTCACCCAAGGATATTTTTTTATTTATCTTCAGATAGAGTGGGATGGAGGGAAAGAGAGAGAGAAACATCGATGTGAAAGAGACACATTGACTGGTTGCCTCCTGTACAACCCTAACCAAGGCTGGGGATGAACCACAACCAAGGTATGTGCCCTTGACCGGAATCGAACCTACAACTCATTAGTTTGCCAGCAGACGCTCTAACCACTGAGTCAAACCGGCCAGGGCCTGAGGCTTAACATTTTATAAAAATAAGTTATTATAATTAATCTTAGAATTTTGCCAAGCAAACAATTAAATTTTATAGTAACTAGTTATAGAATAACCAAAAGTATGAATATGCAGCATGAATAATGTCCATATTTTTGATGTCTGTAAATACTTTCTAAATATTTTCCAGCCTTTTACACTTTATCTATAATGATATATTGGAAAGTTCCTGTTAGAAATTTGTATCCCCTGGCTTTAGCTGTTAATTATGATCAAATCTGAATTTTTAATAGACTTTTTACTTTTGCACTATTATTTTATGTCTTGGCTCATTGTACATTTTCTTTCTGTCTCTCTGAATGGCATTCTGGGAAATTTCTTAAGGTCTTTATTCTAGCTCTTAAATTTTCTATAGCAGCTCTTTTTCACCTGCTGTTTGACCTACCCAATAAGTATTTAGTTTTGATAATTCTCATTTTTAGGAATTCTGTGTGTTTTCCTATTTGCCTTAGATTTTTTATAACATATTATTCCTTGCTTGTAGTTTTGTATTTTCTCTTTTATGTCTTTGATCTTAACTAATCAGATAACAAATATAAAATTTAATTATTTGGAAGTCTTGTGGATCTGACCATGCTGTGTTTTTCTTTCTGCTCTTCTGACGTTATTTTTCTGCTTACTCCTTCCTGGTGGCCCAATATCGTGTGTGCTTGAAAATTTGGATTGTAAGTTCATGTTTGGTTGGGCTTTCTTTACCTGTGGGAGTACTCTGAGGTCTGAATCGAAGGTGTGTTCTTCCAGAGAGATTTTGTGTTTTCTTCTGCCAGGTGCCTGGTGAGTTACCATCCAGAATAACTAACAATTAATTTCTTTAACTGGGATTGCTTAGATTATGTAAATAGTATAACTTCAAATCTAAGACCTACATCACCCATTGTGTTCATGAATTCTTAAGTATGATTTTTCATCTCCTCCAAAACCCAGGTCAGGATAGCAAGTCTTGATGTCTTTCTTTACTGCCAGGCACATTTTTTAAAAAATCTATTCTTCCCTTGAGATATGATTGCATTTCTGGAGCAAATTGACAATACAGGTATTTTTTTATTGAGAAAATTGCATGTAATTAAATATTTGTATTTTGTTTTTTAACATATTTACAAATAAAAAAAAGTTAAAAAAGTAAAAATCAGAGGAACTAAATAGTATATTTAAATACAAAATTTGTAAATATAAGTAATCAAGTTAAAAAGATGCAATTATAAAAATATAACTACATTATTTTAATTATTAGTAAATTGTTAAAAAAACAAATACACAAGAAAGTTTCAGCATGAAACATTGAAAACGAAACAATTTTTCTTTTTAAAGCAGTCTTAAAAAGCAAAATTCATGCCCTGGCCAGTTTGGCTCAGCGGTTAGAGCATCGGCCTGCGGTCTGGAGAGACCCGGGTTCAGTTCCCGCTAAGGGCACGTACTTCGGTTGCAGTTTGTCCCCGGCCCTGGTTGGTCGTGCGGGTGGCAGCCACTCGATGTGTCCCTTCACGTCGATGTTTCTCTCTCTCTCTCCCTTCCTCTCTCTCCTACTCTATCCGTACAAAAAATGGAAAAATATCCTCGGGTGAGGATAAAAAAAAAAGCAAAGTTCATTAATGATATTATTGAGTTGCAATAGTAATTAATTATATGCAGATTTCTCTAGATGTCCCAAAGCCCTTGCCGACTATACTATACACTAGTCTGAATGAAGTGAAAAGATAAATATAAGTCAGTTCTAAATTTCCTCTTTCATCTTTATTTTTTTTATCCTCACCCGAGGACATTTTTTGATATTTTGTTCAGATAGAGTGGGAGGGAGAGAGAGAGAGAAACATCGATGTGAAAGGGACACATCGAGTGGTTGCCACCCACATGACCCAACCAGGGCCGGGGACAAACTGCAACTGAGGTACGTGCTCTTAGCGGGAACCGAACCCGGGTCTCTCCGGACCACAGGCCGACGCTCTAACCGCTGAGCCACAACAGCCAGGGCTCCTCTTTCATATAATACTATCTCTTGTCTGTTAGCTTTGAGGACATCTTTTTGAATAAATTTTTTGGTAGGGACTCTGTAGTCCTTTTATTGATAGCAAGCTATGTTTGTTTCAAAAAAAGCATTTCTAGTTCTCTTTGTCTTCAGATTTATGATTTATAGAATGAAATTCTAATTCATTATTATTATGTCTAATATGGGTTGAATTGTGTCTCCCCAAAAGATATGTAGAAGCCTTAATCCTCAGTACCTGTGAGTGTAACCTGATTTGGAAATAGAGTCTTTGAAGATGTAGTCAAATTAAGATGAGGGGATAGTGGATTAGGATGGGCTAAGTCCTGTGACTGGTGTCCTTATAAGAGGGCTATCTGAAGATGCAGGGACACAGACACACAGGGAGAATGTGATGCGATGACAGGCAGATATTGAGATATGAGGCATCTGTAAGCCAAGGACCACCAATGGTTGCTGGCAACCACCAGTAGCTAGGAAGAGGCAGGAAAGGAATCTTTCCTAGATCTTTCAGTGGGGGCATGGCCCTGCCAACACGTTGATTTTGGTTTTCTAGCATCCAGAACTGTGAGAGAATAGACTTCTGTTGTTTTAAACCACCCAGTTTGTGGTAGTTTTCTATGGCAACCCTAGGAAACCAGTAGTGTTCACAGTCCACTTGACAAAAAGTCTTTGAACTAGAGTAAAAATTGTTCTCAAAGCTTTGCTTAGTTGACTTTTCTTTATAAAACTTGAGAGAAGTAAGAAAATAAAGAAGCATACTTTATATAACCCATGTTGAATTTAAAAAATTACTGTAAGCAAGGGGACATAGACAATAGGGTGGTGAAGGCCTGGGGTGGGGCAGGGGCTGGGAGAGAGGGGCAAAGAGGAGGAAAATTGGGGGACATCTGTAATACTGTCAACAATAAAAAAGTTTAAACATTTTAGCCCTGGCCAGTTTGGCTCAGCGGTTAGAGCGTCGGCCTGCGGTCCGGAGAGACCCGGGTTCGGTTCCCGCTAAGGGCGCGTACTTCGGTTGCAGTTTGGCCCCGGCCCTGGTTGGTCATGTGGGTGGCAGCCACTCGATGTGTCCCTTCACGTCGATGTTTCTCTCTCTCTCTCCCTTCCTCTCCCTCCCACTCTATCTGTACAAAAAATGGAAAAATATTCTCGGATGAGGATAAAAAAAAAAAGTTTAAACATTTTAATGCAGTATATAACTCCAGATGTCTCAAAATGCTAATGATTCAGATATGAGAATATTCAGAATATTTTTAAATTTAGAAATAATGGTATTACACCTTCACTACTCGTATTTTGGAACTTAAAGGTGGAATTTGAAAACCAGTATTGTATGAATACAATGAATTTATAGCCCCTCAAAAATCCCAGTTTTATTGGAAGCCCAGGTGCAAGAGTAGTCTCTTTTGCCCTCAGAACAGATGTGGCTTTATTTTATTACTTTAGTTTTCTAGTTTGTTTTAGTTTTTATGAGCTCGGCTATGCATTTGAAGGGATTATTACTATGTTAATCTTTGCTTAAACTCAACTTTCCACCTGCTCTATTCTGCCCCCCACCAGCTGAACAGGGTTGAGTAAAATGTGCAACTGTAGTTGAATGGTCTCGCCACCATTCTGTTTCTCTGCCCTCCAATGTAACAGAAGTCCTCAGAGTACAGTAGTTGATTCTCATGCTCTGTGTTTTCACATGACAGTTGCTTCACAAACCACTGCAGTTAGGCTTTTATCTCTATTGGGCCATTGAACCTGCTGCCAATCTTTTGGTCAGCTCTCAGTCCTCACCTTAATCACCTCAGAGTAGTTTCTGACATAATTGACTATTCCTTCTTTTCCGAAATACTTTTCTCGCCTGGCTCTGGAAGCCATGTGTTTTGGGGTTTTTCACCCTCTACTTTACTGGCTTCTTCCTTTGTTTCCTCTGATGGCTCTGCCTCTTCTTCCTGCTCTCTCCATATAGAAATGCCCCAGGGTTCTCTCCTTGGCCTTCTTTTTTTCATATGTACGCTCACACACTTCAGGTGATTATATCAATCAATGTCCAGTCATAACACAGAGACCATACTAGTCATTTAAACTGGGAATATTTAATAAAAAGAATAGTTAACTAGTAAAAGATGGTTACCTACTGAAAAAGCTATAAAAGCAGCCACAATAGAAAGCAGACACTAGTCCTAGTTAGCTGAGGGAGCATAAACAAAGAAATAATTAAATGGAGATTCAGACCTAGTTTGGGAAAGGTGTGGCTGCCATCAGAACAATCAGTCCATCAGTGGTGAGGAAGCTTCCAGAGGCTGCAGTGGTCCCTGGGAGAAGGAAAAACTTGCTAGGGGGCACAGGCCAGAGCTGAATGGCAGGACCACTGCTTAGAGAAAAACAACCCAGGCCGTCTGGGCAGAGCATCTTGCTTGAGCCAGCTAATGATGGCAGAACCATTAGGGCCATTACTATGATGGTGGAGAAACTTGCTAGAGGCATTGGTAGGGGCTAACACTGTGGGGAATGCAGCCAGGTTACCTTCTTATCAGTGCCCTGGGTCATTAGGTAAAATCGAACACTGGAAGAAAGGAGGGGAATCCCTTTCTCTTTCTTTGGATTTGTAGTGTCTCTCTAGCATCTTTGATTGGCAACACTAAAGAAAAAAGTCTTGTACAAGGTCCAAAGAATGGTAGATTTGGAACTGAGAGGCAATAAATTAATAACTGGCAAAAACTATCCCTTTGTCTAGTCAGTGTCCATATACATCTTCATACACATATTTGAAGTTCAGTACAGTCACAAAACTAACCTTATGCTTATGTTCTACCAAAATTTTCTTAAAAAAATTTTTTTTCTTTATTGGTTTTAGAGCAGAAGGGAGAGGGAGAGAGAGAGAGAAACATGGATGAGAGAGAACATTAATTAGCCACCCCCTGCACCCCCCTACTGGGGATCAGGCCCACAACCTGGGCATGTGCCCTGACCAGGAATTGAACCAGCAACCTCTTGGTGCATGGGTTGACATTCAGCCCCTGAGCCACAACAGCTGGGCCTACCAAAAATTTATACCGAACGAGATGCAGCTACCCTTGGTACAAGTGAAGAGTTGTCACCCTCTCCCCAAAGAAAGGAGACACAGTCCCAACAGTCATTGTATCCATTGCTGACTATATTAATTACTCTCAAATTCAGTCACAATCTTACTAAATATTGTTACCTTAAGACTACATTGGAAAGTTAACTTCCAACAAACTTGTATAAAATATTAAGGAGAAAAGGGAGAGAGAAATAACTAGTTTATATATACATCTAACAAGCATTTATGTATAGTTCCTGTTCTGTAACTGGTTATAGGTTGTGGCTGATATCTGTGACTTTCTTCTTCCATTACCCATTCCATACATTCTTTGCTTTTAGTGAGAACCTTAGGTGGTTAGTTACTTGACTAGTGGAGTGAACCAAACCTTCATTACTGAATGATATGAAATCTCAATATCTATGCCTGTTTGTTTGTTTTTCTTGTTGCCGTTGTTGTGAATAAAGCTTTACCCCTGGCCATGGAAGGCATCCCAGCGAATCCCCTGGGATCCATGTGTAGTCAGTCCCCTGTGCCCTCATTGTATAGTAGTAACTCAGTTTCCTTTTGTAATCAGGATCCATCACTCCAGCAGAAGAGTAACAACCCCTTCCTTTGCCTGGTGGTTCAGTGGCATAAGTTGCCCAACATGGCCTGGTACAGTCTTAGCTTCAATTCAGTGGAAACATTGTATCCCCTGGTGAAACCATTCTCCCTGCTCTTGGGAAGTTAAAACCAAATTAACAAAGGTCAGAGTTGCCAGGATGCAAAACAAAATTTTGCAAGTTGGTTACTAGATAAAATAGAAGAGCGGCTCCCTACTCTACTTCCAGACCCATGTGTGCTGGCTGTGAGGTAGACAGCACCCATATGTAATGGTCTGTGATTCAAAGCATATACCGCATCCTTTAAGACAGAAACCTGTCTTAAGGGCGTTGTTTCCCAAATGGTGCCATAAATTGGTTTTCAGTAAGCCACTGCATTGTAGTGTTAGCCGCTTTCTCTGAGTTACCAGGGGTATGTGATGAAACCACTTAATTTTGTGGGCAAGAACCTAACGCTGCACGTTCTTTGCTAGGAAATGAGTTCCTTAATCAGAAGCATGGATGGTGGTGCTAGTGGAGCATATGGGCAGAGAAGGAAAATCCAGAATTCACGTTTATTCCAGTGAGGATAAATCTTTGACCCCTCCAAAACGGAAGAGGTCCAGTGTAATCAACATGCACCAAGCTAGTCTCCTTGGGAATGGTGCCATATCAGAGGTTCAGTTGGTCTCTACTGTTAGCAGATGAGATGCTCAGAAGTAGTGGTGGAAAGATCAGCCTTGGTAAAGAGAAGTCCATGTTTTTTAACCCAAGCATAGAATCCATTCTTGCCACCATAAGTCCACTGAGGAAGTGCTAGCTAGCCAGGAAAAGAGGCCTCCTGATATCCACAAAGCATATCATTTTGTCCATCTGAATATTGAGAGCCTCCTCTACAGAGAAACCCTTCACAGCTTATGTCCTTTCTGAGAGTTTTATCCACACATCTGTTTTCCAGATTTCCTTGTCTTCGGTTTTCACCCATTTTTTCCAGTCCTTAACTGAAGTTCATCCAGCAATTGTTAATGAATCAGTGTAAATCTTTCCATCTGTCATTTCCTACTATAAAAATGGAAAACCAATTGTACTGCTTGAATTGCTACCCACTGGGAAGTTTTACCTTTACCACTGCCCTTCAGGCTCAGGGGGCTGTAAGGCTTTCAAATGGGTACAAACATCCTGTGTAGAAACATCTGTAAATCTGGCTCAAACTTTTTCTTTCTCAGTCAACTGATCATAAGGAATACCTACCTGTGAGATCATAGGTATGGACTGAGAGAGAGAGGAGGCATTGCCGCGAGAATTATTGTTGAAGGATTCTGAGACATGTTCATGCAAATTACTTGTAACTTCGAGATCTGTCCAAGCCTGGTCTTTTATATACTGTTTCCACCTGATCGATTGCTGTTGCACACAACCAGTGTATGTTTAGGTTGGTCACGTAACTTTCCGTTCCTGATAGGAAACTCTGGACCTGTAGTTACCTGTATCCCACAGTTAGGCATTTACTCTCTAACAAGACCTAGTAGCAAACCAGAAGCTGCTCCTCAAAAGGAAAGGACTTATTTGTAGAGGAGGGCATGGATTTTCTCTCAGATCTGAGAGCTCTGCAATATGATTCTCCTTTGGTAGCTTTCCACGGGCTCCATACAGCATCCCTGTTTACCAAGGACACTTTGAGTATCATTGGACCTGCTGAGTCATAAGGCCCAAGTAGGAATCAGCTTGCCTTTTCTAATTCTGATCCCCACTGAAAGCTGGAAGCCTTATAAGTGACTTGATAGATAGCTCATTTGGATGTGGTTTATGTTGCTTCCAAAAAGGTCTACCAAGCAGTTTGCTCATTTTGTTTGTGGTAGGTGAAGTGGGGGTGAGCCACTTGACTTTCACTTTAGAAAGAATATCTTGACATACTCCAGATCATTGGATCCCCGGAAACTTCACTGAGGTGGCAGGTCCCTGAATTTTGGGGGAATGATCTGCTACTCTCTTGATTTACTTATGTCTTACTAAGGCATCTAAAGTACTTGTTGCTTCCTGCTCCCCAGATCCATTCAACATAATGTCATCAATGTAGTGGACCGTTGAGATGTTTTATGGAATGCAAGACAATCAGGATCTCTGTGGACTATATTATGGCAAAGAACAGGAGAGTTGAAATAGCCCTGAGGCAAGGCTTTGATGGTGTACACAGATACAAGCCAGGTAAAAGCAAACTGCTTATGGTGGTCCTTACAAATTGGTATGGAGAATAAAGCATTCACCAGGGTGATGGCTGCATGCAAAATGCTAAAGGTTGTGTTAATTTGTTCTAGTAAAGATCTAGAAGAATACATCTGGAAGAGGAGCTTCAATTAGAGTCCCTACCTGAATAAATTATTATCCATAGTTATAATCTAAAGTCCATCTGATTTCAGCACAGACCAAACAAGCAAGTTTTAAAGATGATAGGACAGCCCTGGCCGGTTTGGCTAAGTGGTTAGAGCATCGGCCTGCGGTCCGGAGAGACCCGGGTTCGGTTCCCACTAAGGGCACGTACCTCGGTGGCAGTTTGTCCCCTGGTTGGGTCGTGTGGGTGGCAGCCACTCGATATGTCCCTTTCACGTTGATGTTTCTCTCTCTCTCTCTCCCTCCCTCCCACTCTCTCTGAACAAAATATGGAAGAATGTCCTCGGGTGAGGATAAAAAAAAAAAAAGATGATAGGACAGGTGTACTCACTCCTGCTGTTTCAGATCATAGGAAGTGTCATTGATTTTTGCAGTTCTCAAGCTTGCAGTTTTGCTTCTGGCTTATTGTTTTGGTAGAGAGAGGAATTTCCAGGGTTTTCACTTAATTCTTCCGGTCCTCACCCCATGGATCACAGAGCCAGCATAGAGGACCTTACCAGTTGCCAAGTGTATCTATTCAAATTCAGGAATTGGGTGGGGTCCACAGTCTACAGTGATTTACAATTGGACTAAAACTTCATCTACCACGTGATCACCATGAGGCCCCACTTTGGCTGGCGTACAGCAGCAGCATTTTGTGTTTTCAGAAATTAGTTCAGTTCAGAGCTTGTGTCTAGTAATGCCTGAATGTTTGGATGTTGCCTTTCCTCAGTCACAGTCATTCTAGTAAGTGGCCATGGATGCTTGGAAGAAAAGGTACATTATATACTGTGGCAATGCTACAGGGTTCTTCTTCGATGGACCTGGCCTTCCCTTCAGTTAAGGGGCTCTGAGTATATGAATTGGCTCAGGCCTGAAAACTGGTTGAGAAATTGTGACTCTGTTGTGGTGATTTAAGTCAGGATTTTTAGCCATCTAGTGTGGAGTTTTTTCTGTTTTATAGGTCAAACACTAATCTAGTTGCCTACTCATCTGTTTCATTTCCGGAGACATCATGATAAATTAGCCACCAACAGAAATCCCCCACGGGCCCGAACATTCTGATTATCAGTACATCCCTGCTGCCTTTTTGCTAAAAATAAGACACCTTGTTTTTGGTGGGTTAAATGATACTTCTTGGCCTCTGCTTCTGCAGGATCATCCCAGTGGAATCAGGGATCCCATATTAATGGTGACACCTCCCATTCCAGACCTATATAGGAGGACAGTCACAGAGCTTTCCAACGATCAGATGTTGCCATTAATTAATGTATTTCTCAATGCCTTCATGAAAGGATTATTTTCTAGACTATTTGGGGGGATGTAGATAGTGGGTGGGTGTGCAGGTTGCATATGAAAAATCTATTTTAACATCTTTACCTTCCTAAGCTTCTGGAGTCCTTCCTCTACACTGTATCAGGGGTTAGCCCATGGATGAAATACAGCCACATCCTGATTTTGTGAATAAAGTTTTTTTGAAGCAAAGTCATGCCCATTCATTTATGTATTATTGAGGTTTGTGTTTGCATTACAACAGCAGAGCTGAGTAGTTGTGACAGAGGCCACGTGGCCCACAAAACTGAATTGTTTGCTGTCTGGGCCTTTGTGGAAGCTTTCCAGCTTCTGCTCTGGAACATGCTGAGCTTTGATCCATGAGGGGGCCTAGTGACAGCAGAGCAGTGGCCGTGATGCTTCTCCAGAAGCTTAAGTGTCCCCTTGCCAAGGTGTCTGCCTCAGGAAGTCAGTCTTCTCATAAACGGGAGAGCAAGCTGTTTGCGCTGGCCAGCAGACTCAGAGTGACATGTAAGTTCACATTCTTAGCTTTGTCTGTTTCAACCCGGTGCTCTCATTCCAGGTTTCAGTGTTCCCTTTCTTCTCAGCTAGTGCGCTTTCATATAAGAAACTTGGTGAGGCTGTGATTTTACATTGTAAATTTTAAACTGACACAGTTGAATTTTGTATTTAATTTTCAGCAGTATCAGCCCTATCAGAGATTTTTTTTAAGATTTGCCTGGAAGCTCTCTCTCTGTTCAGACCATGACTCGTGCTGAGAGTTTAAGGACCTGAGCTTACTACTTCTTTCTGTAAATGTTCCATGCACACAGTTGTAGAATACAGTCTTTGTAGTTGTTGTTATTTTTGTAATGGTCGAGGACAACAGCCTCCTGGACTCCTAGGGCACTTATTTCAGTAGATACTTATCACAACTAACCATAGGACATAACTCGATTATTTGTTATGCCACTGCATATCTTGTTTTTATTTATTTTATTTTTTGTTTTATTTTATTTTATCCTCACCCAAGGACATTTTTGCATTTATCCTCAGATAGAGTGGAGGGAGGGAGAGAGAGAGAAGCATTATTGTGAGAAAGACACATCGAGTAGTTGCCACCCACATGATTCCAACCGGGGCTGTGAACAAACTGCAGCCAAGGTACATGCCCTTAGCAGGAGCCGAACACTGGATTCTCTGGTCTGCTGGCCGACGCTGTAACCACTGAGCAAAACTGGCCAGGGTGCCAGTGCATATCTTGTGTTATTAGCATCCCACTTCCCATTGGCAAGGACTTAGCACTGTGCTCAAGCCCAAAGACATGACTAAACCAGTTCCAGAAATCCTATCTTCAGGGCTCTGTCTCCTATGACCATGTCAGTACCAATTGACTATTGATAGAATTTCTTGACTATCAGTCAAGAAACAGAAAACAGCCCCAGTAATTTGAACAGGGAAAATTCAATATGAAGTGTTAACTAATAAAAGGTGGTTAACTACTAAAAGGGGTAAAAGAGGATTCTTAAGGGGTATAGAAGTAGCATCTGCAGAAAAGGCAGCTAGCTACCACCCATAGGGCTAGTGGTAGGTGATGAACAAGGAATGAACTTAGGGGATGGACTCTTCCCCTCTTCCCCAGGCTGGGATTCAGATCTCTTTGGAGAGGATGTGCGAGTCACAGGAACATACAACCTGCCAGTGGAAAAGAAACTTGCCAAGGGCTGATTTGCTATGGTGGCAGAGAAAGTCACCTTCAGTGCCCCAGAGAGGTCTTTTCCTTCTGCTTTTGCCTTGTAAGGGCCCTTCAGCACCTTCTACTGGCCAAAATCAAGGCAGCTGGCAAAGGAAAAAATGTCTACAGGGTCCAGCTCCAGTATCACATAGCAGGAAAAAGAAGTGTGGATTTGGAGCTGAGAGGCAATAAATTAATAAGTTTTTATCCAGTTTCTTGGCTATAACTGCTATCTGTATGCTACTACCTCCCATATTTATATCCCTAGCTTATTCTCCCTGAAGCTCCAGAGAAGTATTAATATTCAGACTGGCTCCATCATGTCTTCGCTTGAATTTTCCATAGTCATCCTTAACTTAATGGATAGAAAACCGAACACTGTACCTCTCCTAATTTTTTCCCATCTCAGTAAATGACATCACTGTTTAACAAAAACATAGCCTTGACTTTTATCTTTTTCTCAGTCCACTCCCAGTTTGTCAAAGTCCTGTCGGCTTGATCTTCAAAGTATATCTAAATTCTGCCATTTCTCATCATCTCTGTTGCTGTCCTTGCTCCAGGTCGTCAGCTCTTGACTCTTAATCTCAGAAACCATTGATAATTAATGACGACTTGTCCTCAATTCATTCTGTAACTTTTCATTCTGTAACAGCTGTACCCCACCCATCCCTCCCTTTCCAAATTTTCCACAAGGTACCAAGTCTTAGAGTTTTTTAATGTGCCTGCTGCATCCACTTTTTTCGTGTTTGCCAATGCAGTATTAACCCTTATTTTTAAAAATAAATAATATTAGCATTATTATTTCTTCATGTGTGGTTTTGAAACATGTATAGATAGATCTTCCCACCTTCAACTAATAATTGCTTGTTTTCAGATTATTTTATATTTGCAAGTATTTTTATAAAGATGACTTTGTATCTTAAATAATCTGATTTGTTGGACAGAAACTACAAAGGTAGCCCCCCACCCCCCAACCTTTCTACATATGTCATTGGCTTTTTTTGTTAGTTAAAAACTCTCACTCTTTTTCCAACAACTTAATTTCTTTTAAGGTGAGTATCAGTACTTGCTTTTGTTACTTTCAGAAGAGGGAATGGTTTGTATTAATTATTGCTTAGAATTCCGTATGACAGATTTCAGTAGAAAACTTTATTATCTGGATTCCCTTGATTCCTTTTGAATACTGATTTGGGGCTGTAATAAAATATAGTAATCCTCTTTGAAATTAAAGTTTCTTTTTTTTTCTTTATTGATCTGTAGACAGAGAGGAAGGGAGAGGGGGAGAGAGACAGAAATATGGATGAGAGAGAACATAGATTGATTGATTGGCCACCTCCTGCACGCCCCCCACTGGAGATTTGGCCCACAACCTGGACATGTGCCCTGACCGGGAATCAAACAGGCAACCTCTTGGTGCATGGGTTGACAGTGAACCACTGAGCCACACCGGCTGGGCTTAAAGGTTCTTTAAAACACATGTTTTTTGTTGTAAATCTTCACCTGAAGATGTTTTTTCCTTTTTTTTTAGAGTGTGTGGGAGGGAAGGGGGGGGGAGAAACATTGATGTGAGAGAGATCAATTGGTTGCCTCCCACACACACCCCAACTGAGGCCAGGGATCGAACCTGCAACCCAGGTACCTGCTCTTGACCAGGAACTGAACCCATGACCCTTTGGTGCATGGGCCAACACTCTAACCATTGTGCCACACTGGCTGGGGCCATACTTTTTTTTTTAATAAAATCACCTGACATAGGCCATCTTTCTGTTTTAGGTGGACGATGCTGCTGTTTTTCTCCTGATGGTAAAGCTTTAGCTGTAGGTCTCAGTGATGGGAGTTTTTTAATGGCAAATGCAGATACTCTCGAGGATCTTGTATCTTTTCATCACAGAAAAGAGATAATTTCAGATATTCGATTCTCACCAGGTAAGAGTCCATTGAAATCATGTTTGATTATTAACTTGGGTCTGATAATGAGTAAATAAATAAGTATGTAATTTTTATTAATGATTTTTTTAAAATAAGTTTTACTGATTTTTTAGAGAGAGATAGAAACATCCATGTAAAAGACAGACATTGATTGACTGCCTCCTGCACGCACCCCCCCCCCCCCCCCCCGCGGGGATTGAGCCCACAACCCAGGCATGTGCCCTGACTGGGAATCAGACAGTTGACCACTCTGTGCATGGCATGATACTTATCCAGCTGAGCCACACCAGTCAAGGCTATTAACTGTTATTTTGTCTAGGAATTTTACTTCTTTTTTTATTAGAAGAGGTATTGTGGTGAGAGGTAAAACCCCTGTAGTTGATCAGTGGCAAAATACTTTTAGTGCCAATTCTTTCACTTAGTTTTCTGTGTTACTTTGGCCCAGGCACTTCTCTGCGCTTCAATTTCTTCATTTGTAACATAAAGGGATTGGATGGACTGTCTTCATTTTAATCTTAATGTTTTTGAAATTACAGTTTTGTTTCATCAGTTTCTATGTATTCATTATCTATAACAAAACCTATGGTAATGTAGGAATTACTAATGTTAAGGCAAAATTTACTGATCTTGATTTATTTATTTTTCTTCTGTAAATTTAGAAGGTTTTTATTTTTTTGGTTAAATGCAAAGTGTACCAAAATTATATTGTATATAAGTTTTGACATTTGCTTTCTACTAAACTACTTTACTACACTAAAAAATGTATTTTTTGTTAATTAGAATATACTTTTAAAGTATTACCTTCTACCATTTGACACATATATCTTGTTATAACTTACAAAACAACTGAGTACATTAACTTTAGTTATACAGTGTAAAAAACATTTCTAAATGTAGAAAATGTCAGGCAAATATTTTTCTATTACAGGTTCTGGAAAATATCTTGCAGTAGCATCCCATGATAGCTTTATAGATATATATAATGTGATGAGCAGTAAACGAGTGGGAACATGCAAAGGCGCTACAAGTTACATAACCCATATTGACTGGGACAGTAGAGGTAGGAATTTAAATAACTAATTATTTTATAAAAGCTTCATTTTATTTAATATTGCTAATTTAGAGAAACAAAGTGATTCAACAGATGAGTTCAAAAGCACTGTGAAAAAAAAACTGTTCTTAAAATTATTTTCCACTGCTTTATTTCACATCTGAAGATAAATGCCATGATTTTAGACTTTCGGTATTACTCCTAGTGTAATTGCAGTTTTAGTATAGTAAGTATAAATTCTTTAATTTGTAAAGTAATCTAAATGTTATCAAAAAAAATTTTAACCATTCTGGTATTTGTCAGAAAAGTTTGATATGAATAGTAACTGAAAATTGGGAAAATAGTTATGTTAGTGAGAATTTTAAAGTTATTTCCCCATTGTTTGATATAAATTATAATTAACATCTAAAAATTATAGTAGTAATTGTATACCATATAGAATTTAATGAGTATCTGTGTTTTCACGGAATGCATGGCATATGACAGTGTTTAATAAGTTGGATAAGCTAAATATTTTAAATGCTCCATTTTTAAGAATTTTTTAAAATTGATTTTAGAGAGAATGAGGAAGGAAGAGAGAAAAACATTGATTTTGTTCCACTTATTTATGCATTCATCGGTTGCTTCTTGTATGTGCCCTGACCAGAGATTGAACCGTACGTAATCTTGGTGTATCTGGACGATATTCTAATCAATTGTCGTACTTGACCAGGGCCATTTTTAAGGGTTTTTGGTTTGTATTTTCTATAAATCTAGTATTGTAAATTAAAGTTTTTTCTAAAATTTATTTTATTTATTTATTTATTTTTCCTCACCCGAGGACATTTTTTTGTTGTTGTTCAGATAGGGTGGGAGGGAGAGAGAGCGAGAGAAACATCGATGTGAAAGGGACACATCAAGTGGTTGCCACCCCCACGACCCAACCAGGGCCGGGGACAAACTGCAACCGAGGTATGTGCCCTTAGCGGGAACCGAACCCGGGTATCTCTGGACCACAGGCCGACACTCGAACCGCTGAGCCAAACTGGCCAGGGCTTAAAGTTTTTTCAAGTAGAACAAATTTTTTAAAGTTCCACAATTACTTTCTACAGTTTTTTATATGCATAACCACATAAATAGTTTTTATGTATATACATACACAAAAGTAAAATCACTTATGAATTTAATTAATTAAATGGAAATTAACAAATCAAGTGCTCTTAATATATGTTGACTGCAGAGGAAAATGGTTTTCATGTTTAAGCTTAATTTTTCCCATAAAAGTTAAACATAGTACTAATTGTATATGTATTTATATTTTATATATGTATATATAATTTTTTCACACTTGAAAACTTTATTCAAATGCCAAACTTTCTTCTAGAACAATTGTATCAGATTACATGCCCAACATCAGGGTTCATACCCATAGCAGCAACTTGAATTATTAAATCTTTTTTAATTTTGACACGGCTAGTTGAAAAATTATCTCTCTTTTCTTTCATTTGCATTTTTAAATTTATCATAGGGTTTTGTAGTTTTTATTAACTAGTAGTCTTTCTTTTAATATATAAGGTTCATATTTTTATAGACTGGAAGTTTATTAAGTTGTTTTCTTTATAATTTCAAGTTACGCTTGTAATAGTCTCTATTTTAAGACTACAAAATTATACATAAAAGATTATATATTTATATATATATTTTTTACCTCCTTTTTAAGGAAAGCTTTTACAGGTTAACACTGGTGCTAAAGAACAGTTATTCTTTGAAGCTCCCAGAGGGAAAAGACAGACCATCCCCAGTGTGGAGGTAGGAAAATAGCACTGCAAGTAATGTCGGTATGACTGAAAATGGTTACAACACTGATGCCCACTATATGCATAACCAGTGGACACAGGCAACAGTACTGTGAAGGTGGGGCAGGGGGTGGGAGCAAGGTGGAGGATGTCAATGGAGAAGAAGGAGGGACATCTGTAAAAAAAGTTAACTAATAAAAAGAAAAGAAATGGGGGAAATTTTTTTAACAGTTATTTTAATAGAACAGAAGATTGTTAGTGATGCTTTTTTTTCTACTTCTCTTTGCTTATCTTATTCTCTAAATGTTCTGCAATGAACATTTATCACTTTTGTAATTAAAAAAAATAGTGTTTTCTTTTAAAAAATAAACTCATGCCCACCATCATTTAGTTACACATAAAGCCTGCTCTCAGATTATTCAGATTATGGACATTCTTTTTCTGAATTTTTTTTTGGGGGGGGAGGGGGTCAGACTACATAGATGGGTAAAGGAAGAGATGCTGTATTAAGAAAAGGAATAAATTGCTTGTATATCTAGCCGTGCTCCTATTACTTTCCTCAAAGGACAAGAAGCATGTGATAGCAAACAGATGTCATGACATCTAAGGTTAGAGTATGCAGGTTGACCAAATCTTTTCAAACCCAAATGCTTGAAATTCTTGTTGGCAAATTCCTGTTTGAAGAAACTGTGTTCAGTTTTGTGCCTGACAACATTAGCAAAAGTTTTTGACATGACATGGCTGAAGAAGAGAGGTTAAACAAATGTAACATGAGAGTGGCTTAATAAGGAAGAGACTGTAACTAAAAGTTCTTCATTTCCAACAGTGATTAATTGGAAAACATTTGTAATGTATTGGTAGCAATTTAGACATGAAGGGTAAGAATATGTTTCTTGATTATTCAAAGAGCAGAAATAGGCTTATTTCTTATCACTTTATGCTTATTATCTAAAGTACACACAGTGGATCTATAATAAGTACATCTTGAGTAATGTTATGTTAAAATTTTTCTGCAGGATCTAGAAGATTTGGGAAGCTATAAAATTAAGATAACTAATAATTTTCAATTAAATTTTTTATTTTACTTATGACATAATTACAAAAAAAAATTCAGATTTAGTTGTTAAATTTTAGATTTAGATATTACAAACTTACCGCATTTTTTTTTTCCTTTTTAGGTAGAAAAAATTGGTTGGGCATCATGGACAAGTGTGCTTGGTTTATGCTGTGAGGGAATTTGGCCAGTAATTGGAGAAGTCACAGATGTAACTGCCTCTTGCCTAACCAATGACAAGATGGTTCTAGCTACTGGGGATGATTTGGGATTTGTGAAGTTATTTAAATATCCTGCTAAAGTATGTGTTTTTTGTTTTTTTTTTAACTCTTCTAATGATTATCATTATAACTGTGGTTATATTAACATCCTTGAAAACATGTCCATCTGAAACCTGCTATGACACATTACTTCGATATTTATTTCTATAACTTGATAATGCTAGTGTTTTGGATTTAAAAGTTACCTGTATCTAGAACTTGTATTTTTCTTGATATTTAAAAGAAAAATGCATTCTCATTTTGGTGTTTACAAACAAAAACACAAATGAATTAAGATAAAAGATATTTACATGGGTATATACCAAAATGATTGATAATTACTTCTGTTAATATGGATATTTACATTCCATATTAACATGGATATTTACATTCTGATTTCTAAATCATTGTTTCTATTTTCAACAATATGTCTGCATAGCCATTGTTTTTAATAGATTTGTACTATTCCATAAATATGCACTGTAATTAGCTAGTATTACTGTAATGAACATTGAATGTATATAAAGTTTTTCACTGCTATAAGTAAATACTATGGTAAATAATTTTTGCACACATAGCATTTTTTAGCATAGATCTCTAAAGGGGGGATTGGTAAGTGAAAGGTCAACATTTTTATGCTTTTAATGCAGAATATCAAGTTAATTTCTAAAAAAGTTATGTCCATGGTACTACTTGGTTGTATCCTGCCCTCACCAGCTTGGGAATTGTTATTTTTTATTCTGGTGAATTTTAGTACTTTATAATTTTTTATGTTTTATTTATAATTAATTCCTAATCATACATTAAGAAAGAATTTCAAAATTGTAACTGAAAGTTTTCAAGTGATGAAATTTCTTAGAAAGACTTTTTGACTTTTTTTATCTTTAGGGGAAATTTGGAAAATTTAAGAGGTATGTGGCTCATAGTACACATGTCACCAATGTTCGCTGGACTTACGATGACAGCATGTTGGTTACCTTAGGAGGTGCAGATATGTCTTTAATGGTATGGACAAATGAAGTGGAGAGCCATCGAGAAAAAAGGCCTTGTGATAGTGAAGAGTCTGATACAGGTTCAGAAGAAGATGGCGGTATGTTGTTTCATATGTCATATTTTACCTAGAACATAGAAATGGAATGAGTACACTGCTTTAAACTGCAGAAGCTAAAGTAAGAACAATGTTTGAATAATTGTGTTTTTACATTTGGTCTATTTAACACCAAAATTGGTTTTGTGATGCAAGAGTAACAGGCTCTCATGTACTGATGACTTAAATATTCTTTATCTACAAATGTAAGATAATTATTCTTAAATAAGTACTGTTAAAAATTATATAGTATCTAACCTCATTTTAAAATAATTCCTAATATACCAATAATACCAGCTCATTATAGAAAAACTATAAAATGCATTTTACAGTAAATAATAAACACAGCATTCATAATTTGACCTCTCAGAGGCAACCTCTGTTAACATTTTGGAGTCTATTTATAAGGGTATGTGCATTTATATATATAGTTTGTTTTTAACAAAAATAGTATCATATTAAACTTATTTTCTGAAGCCTGGTATTATCACTTAGTAATACTTAGAAAATGTTGTTATATATCATTAAATATTCTTCTACATCTTTACTAGCTGTATATTATTTTATAATTTGGCTGTAATATAGTTTATTTAACTTATTTCATATCATTGAAAATCCTTGTATCTGAATTATAAGATTATACTTAGTCTCTTCAGTTATCACCTAATGAATAATTCTTACATTTTAATGGTAGGCTATGACAGTGATGTTACAAGGGAGAATGAAATCAGTTATACCATCAGGGCCTTATCAACAAATATTCGTCCAATGTTGGGAATCAAGCCTCATTTACAACAAAAAGAACCTTCAATTGATGAGAGGTAACAGTCAAGTTTAAAACTAGATGAAGAAAAAGATATTGCTATTTATTGTTTAACTGAATGAATTTTTGCAAAAACCAAGTAACAATGGTGCTCTTTCATTATACAGTCCCTAGCACCTCTTAGAAAACATGTTCTTTCTGCCTGGCTTGTGTGGCTCAGTGGTTGAGCATCAGCCCATGCACCAAGAGGTCACTAGTTTGGTTCCCGGTCAGGGCACATGCCCAGGTTGTGAGCCAAATCCCCAGTGTGGGGGTACGCATTTGATTTTCTCTCTCATTGATGTTTCTATCTCTCTCTTCCTAAAAAATCAATAAAGAAAAAAGAAAACATGTTTTTTCTTACATACTTTTTTGGTGGTGACACTGTTTTTGAAAGCAGTTTAGAGAGTAATGCTATATGGAAAGTATATAATTAAAGGAATTTTATTTGCTGTTATCAATGTATGCAATGGGGTTGTGGGAGATAATAAAAATTGAATCCAATATTAAGTATTTTTTAGGAAGCACATGAGCAGATATTGAATTTTGAAAAGGCCTTTTGAGCCATGTGCCTTTAATCAAAGATAGATTTATTTCAGAAATTTTTCAAAAAGGCAAGTTAAAGTATAGCTTCTCTCTAATGGGAATTATTGGCCTTTGTCTGGAATCAGCAAGTCAGCAATAAGGACATGTAGACAGTAATTTTATGAAGAGACAACTTTTTGATAAAGTCTCTGAATGAGTTGACAGATCGAGAGAAATTGTGAACCTGATGCTTTAAAATCATTAGTGAAGATAGAAGACAGTGAAGAGGCATATGGATCAGTGAATGGCATGGATTTCAGAAGCAAAGAAGGTTTAAGAGATGATAAAGGGAAAATCATGTAGAAACAGCAGTGAGGAACAAAGAAGGAGTGGGAGGTAAAAACAAGAGGACCTCTTCTGTGGAAAGCTGTATGAGGAAACCTCATTATGAAAAGTTTGTAAGAATATTTGAGGGGAAAGTTGAAAGGGGATGTGTTCACGGAACTGAATTTGTGGAACATTCAAGTGACTATGTAATTGGTGAGGGTGGTGCTGAAGAGATGGGCTGGTAGAAATGACGTCACAAGAAAGCATTGGCAGAAGGATTAGAGTTTACACCTGGGGGTTTAATACTCAGGGGAAAGATGAAGCTAGAAGTGTGTGATAGTGATGGAGAAGTGGAGAGAACTAGAGATTCACCTCAGAGTTCCCAGGAAAGGTCTAGGTGGAGTGTTGAGGTGGCGCTGCCTCCACAGCTGTTTCAGGTGCCCCATTTGCTGATGGTATACTTCGAAAAATAGCAGTAGGGAATCACCTTATGGGTGATAATCAACATTGTCATCACGTATAAAGGGGGAAAGCATGAAGTTAGAGATATGTTTCAAAAAAGTTGGCCAAACTATAATCTGAATACTTGCACTGGATTCAAGGTTGAAGTGACTTGGTAGGAGGCAGTATAATACAATGCAAAGGGCATGGTTTTTTGATTCAGACAAATGGGTTAAAATATTCATTTTATCATTTACCAGTGGTGTGATCTTGAAAAACTGTTCAGTCTCTCTAAGCATATGTTTCCTCATAGGTAAAAATATCATGATAATCTCTAATTTATGGAGTATTTCAAAGTTTAAATGAAATAATATAGATGAAGAATTTAGATAGTAGGTCTTTACCAATGACCCTCGTGTGGAATGAGATACAAAGTAATCTAGTTAATACTGAAATACTTTCTGAAATTAATATGTATTTATTAAAGTAATACTTTTTAATATGAAAATGTGGCTGTTCCTGATTAGAATATTTGCAATATAGTGCTTAATATTACTTAAAGGAAATTATATTACCCAGATCATGAAAAGTGAAAATTGTTTCATAAGGGAGAAGGAACTTGACATTTCCATAAGTCTTTTTCATTTATTATATTGATTTTTATTTAGTTAGTTTTTTAGGGTTTTTTTTTTTTTTTTAGATAGAGTGAGAGGGAGGGAAGCAAGAAAGAGAGAGAGAGAGAGATATCAATGTGAGAGAGACACATTGATTGGTTGCCTCCCACATGACCCTGACTGGGCTGGAATTGAAACCAAAACCAAGGTACGTGCCCTTGACTGGGAATTGAACCTAAGACTCTTCGATCCTCAAAATGATGCTCTAGCCACTGAGCAAAAAATGGCCAAGCCTATTATATTGATTTTTAAAGAAAAATTTTTATCAGATAAATTTTGTATGTCAGAAACTATGATTTAATTTTAATCTGTAGGCCATCTTTTATAGTAAAACACTTAAATTTTCTTCCTCATTGCTGAAGTGACCCAAGTTCTGACAGATGACAATATCTTACTGCTCAGTGAGGATGATTGACACTGTCATAACTGTAATCTTCATTGTTAGCTTGCATTTTTTATAACCTTTTAAAAATTATTTTTGAAATTATTTTGCACATTGTTCTCAAATTATAATTCAGCTCTACTAAATTCTGCTGAAAATGTCGAGGCAGAAGCAGCCAGTAATTTGATTCATAGTTATGAGTCTTCATTTTCATGAAATTAAAGAATCAAAGGAAATAAAAATGAAGAAGATATTTCTTTTTACCAACTTTGAATATATTTGTGAGAAAATTATTAGTATAATTGTTTTCATATTTTAAATGAAATATATTATTGTCATCAAATGTGAAACAAAACACTTTAAAAGCAGTTAAAACAAATGCTTGTCAAATATTCACTTGAAAATGTTTCTGATGACAACTTGACTACAGTACTCTAATTGGTTGATACTTTTGTGGGGTACTTTTTTATGAATTACTTTAATAATTTTGTTATTCTTTTTCTCTAAATATTTGTGAAAAAATCTTATGTACTTAAAGTAGTTTATTGTCAATCAAATTTTTAATATTTTTGAATAAAATATTCAAAACAATAAGACATAAAATTAGGCACTCTTTTATTTCTTTAAAATTCTGTTATGTTGCCCTTATTCTGCTTACTAAACTGGCACACTTTATCAATTTTCATGTATGTTTCCTATGTTTTTCCTTTTGCTCCTTTTGAAGGCAGGGGGTAGTAAGGTGAGTATTTTATTTAAAAAAATACTTTACGAAAAAATGTACTCTTGTTTTGGTCTTTAGGGTATATTTTTTCCCTGTAAAACACTGAACTACATTTGTCAAGAAAGAATCAGAAAATGAAATAGGACAAACCCTACGAAAGAGTTGTATTTTACAGATACAATATGTGGGTGTTTTTACAAGGGTCTTTATTATGATTATTGATTTTACAAATGATTTTTCAAGACTCCTATACTGAAGATAGTTTCAGTTTTTTCTTACATTTCAGAAACTCATAAAAACAATCTGTTAACCACACATTTTTATCAGTGGAACAAGTTTCAGTTTATAAACCTGTAAGTCATTTAATGCATGTTTAATATCTTCTTGAATTTTAAAACATTTGTATGCTTAATAAAACATGTGCAAGAAAGAACTTGGGGTTACTTCTGTAGCTATTTTAGTGAGATAAAAATGTCTTTAGTTTCTGAAACAGAACAATGTGGAAAAAGCTACTTTAGAAGTTAAAAAACAAAAACAGGGTGCCATTAGGAAAATGCTGGAAGATAAGGATGAAAAAAGTAGATTTGAAACCAGATTGTATAGAAATTCAAATATTAGGCACTCCTTAATTTGCAGACAGCAGGAATTATCTGGGTTTGTTTTTGTTTTTGTTTATGCAGGAGGTGATACGAGTTTGGAGTGTGATACAATGTCTAAAAAGGCCCATATACTCTTACACTGTTGTAATAGAAATAAAACATGCAGATTAGCCTCAGATCTGGAGTAGCTTATTTGGAACTGATTTCTGTGTTTTAAAGGAACATTGGCAGTTTACAGTAGTCTAGAAGGAAGTACACAGGATGAAGGAAATCTGGGAGGCCACTTCACATAAAGAATATTTAATTCTCTGCTTGGCTTATTTTGCTTAGCATAATACTCTTCAGGTCCTTCCATGCCATCTCAAAGGATAAGAGATCTTTCTTTCTTACAGCTGCATAGTATTCCATTGTGTACATGTACCACAGCTTTTTAATCCACTCATCTACTGATGGACACTTGGGTTGTTTCCAGATCTTAGCTATTGTAAATAGTACTGCTGTGAATATAGGGGTACATATATTCTTTCTGATTGGTGTTTCAGGTTTCTTAGGGTATATTCCTAGAAGTGGGATCACTGGGTCAAATGGCAATTCCATTTTTAACTTTTTGAGGTAACACCATCACATGATCTCACTTATTTGTAGAATATAATGAACTAAACAAACTGCTGAACAAAATTAACCCAGAGACATAGAGACTGACAAGCCTCAGAGGAGGGGGGTTTGTGGGAAGAGATAAACCACAGAACTTACATGCATTTGTGCATGACCATGAACATAGACAACAAAACTGGGGATGGGGCAGGGGGAAAAGGGAGGAGGGTGTCAATGGGGGAAAAATGAGAAACATCTGTAACAAAAAATAAGTGAAAAAAAATTTTTTAAAAAGAATAATTAATTGTTGTAGGAATCACTTGTTTCAAAAAATCAAAGCTAAGTGGAGAAACTATTGCTGCCTTGGTGTGAACAGCTTTTATGCAGAAGTGACCTTCCTGTCACAAGCTATGTTTATGTGGAGTTTAGATGATCACTTCTCATTGGTGCTGTAAAGGGGTGTTCTAGACAAGTAAAGTGGATTCCAGGTTTTGCTGGGAGGATGGATGAGATGACCTCTGTAATCCCTTCCAGTTCTGTTTTGGTCATTATGTTATTAAAAGAAAATTTTTTTTAGTTATCTCCTTTGCTAGCAAAATCCCAAATCCAGCCTGGGTCCTGAATGAGTCACTCTGCCTGCTCGATCGAATTGAACTTTGGGTCAGAGTAAGGGGAGCTTAGACTCTGTAAACAATTTCCTTATAGCAGCTCCCATGCTACCAGCCTTTTAAGTGAGATGTTACATTTTACTGCCCTTTCTTAAGAACAAAGATAAGCTTTGATATTTTGCTTGTAATTCAGATTGCCCTGTAGAAAAATAAGAATGGCAAGTTTTAATGTTTATAACACAGAACATGTTGAATTCTCATTTATTTTTATTTTTCACCTTTCTATTTCCCTGCCATTAATGGAATAACAAGTATTTTCTTATATTCAGTAATAGATAAAAACAGTAGGCCTTTAATATATACTGTATAGCTTATCTGCATTAAATGTAAAAAAATATTTTATTACAGGAAGTATTTTACTAGTGTTTAAAGTTCAAATCTGTGTTGTAATCTTTTCCCTCTTTTATCTGCTGCTAAAAAGAGGTTCCAGGTAATCCTCTTTATTTGCTATGTTTTATGAGGCCTAATTTTATATTTTTATCTTCTTTTATGTTTCCCATTAATGAGCTTTGTTACTTGGTGTTCTCTTTACCTTTAATGACAGTTTTTCACTTTTTTCTCCTTTGAAATGAGTATTTCTGAAGTGAATAGCATCTTAATTTGATTCATACTACATAAGAAACTGCTTCTCTAAAACTTTATCCATTTAACTTGTTTAATTTTGCAAGCTATGTAATTTTAAGCAATGATATATCTTATATGAATTACCTTTACAGAAATTAAAATATACTTAACTGTTACACAGGATTGTATAGATGAAAATTACCTGCTTCTTAAAGCTGTCAAATGATAACTTTGAATAAAGTTCAACAAAACGACTAGGAAGCAGAGCCAAGGCTGCTGTCCTTCTCTAAAATGATCCAGGCAGAAATATTTTTGAGTTAAATATTATAAATTTCAATTATATTTATTAAGTATATACAGTTTTATAAGTATATGAAAAAGGTTTGAAACCAAAATTTTTTGTGATAATTTGAAAAGTTCTTTATATAGTCTTGTAAGTGCATTTAATTTCTGTCCCACCAGTCATGCTTATGTACCAGTACATTCTGCTTTCTGTGAAAGTACACACTTCTTTATATTACATGTTCAAGATATAACACTTCATTCACTTTTTATGGGTAAATATCTTGAAAATCATTTTGAAAATACAAATCATTGTTATGCCTTTATTTTTATGGGCTTGTTCATAAATGTTGGATTTTTTTCATAGAAATTTAATTTGTATCATTTCTTGATTTAGTTGTTAAAATTTGAATATTAGCTTAAAATTTGGAGTGAGTAGTTGATATCTGATTGAATTAGATTCAGTGTTCAGGTTATTAAACATTTGAGTAATGGTTATCTCAGTTAACACTAAATGATGTGGTGGTTTTTTTTTTAAATTTAAAAAGAATTTTAGGGAAGAACCTCCACATTTTGGGAAGTCTATACACCTAATGGGACATTATGAATGGGTCCTGAACTAGCATTGGAAACAGAAGAGGGAGCTACTATGTAGGTGAAGTTGATAAGTGTTTCGTAAATGCTGAGGGTAAGAGAAGAGAAGGAGTTGGAGGGGGTTGTAATAGTAATCACCGTTTGTAGAGTGTGGTATGTTTTACAGTGCTGTGTAACTGTGAAGCGCCTTGCTTGGCTGGTGGTTGATGGTAATGCCACAGCCATGCTAGGGACTGCAGGGAGAAGAGAAGGGGGAGGGCACAGAGGAGCAGGTAGACTACAAATCTGAACTCACACATGATTTCTGTTGCGAAAGAGTACAGAAAGTTCATAGAAATACTTTCAAAATTCAGATCAAGAATAATCTGTTAATACTAACCATACATAAAATACTGTAATAGATCCTTTAGAGCATTAATTCGGGCTTTGTTGGTAATGCACCCCATCAAGAAGTTTTTGAGTGTGTAAAACATTTGTATATTTTTATAAGCAGCCTGCTCTTGTGCTAGTATAGTATTTACACTATGAAATGTACACCATAGAAATCAAAAGTAAAATGAACCAGAAGGTTTAATATTTTCTTCCCACCTTTGTGTTTTAGAAGATATCAAGATATAGAGGGCACAGTCTAGTGAGCAACACAGATTGGGTTGATTTTTTTGAAGGAGTATTAAACATTTCTCTCCGGAGGCAGGTGAGGGAGGCTCCATGAAGGCACCCATGATGGGTGCCTCCCCTCATTCCCACTTCCCTGTTTCAGGCCCCCTGTGAGCAGGGCCCCGCCACAGCCAGAGAAACTCCAGACAAACAATGTTGGCAAGAAGAAGAGGCCCATAGAGGTAAGGAAAACACATTCTCCAGTGTTGCCTTATACTTTAAAATGTATCCCAATGTCATTCTGTTTTCTTTATTTAAAATACCCAAATTTTATCCTTAGTTTTAATGAAAATAAACATATTGAATAATTCTTTTTGTTTGGTTGTAAAAATTGTTTAACTTTCAAGTCTGAGTTTTAGATTGATGTCCTCCATTTCTCCCAGGCAGCAACAAGCAAACTGAGCTAAATCAGGTCAAAAGCAAGGCATTCAAGCTATGGGAAGGTGATTGGTGTACTCCCTACCTTACTCAGCCTCACAAGGCCAGTGAAAGCATGCATGAGTCATCAGGGAAGGTGTACTTCATGTTGTGCAACAATGTCCATGTACTGTTTGGATCCTTAGAAGTACACCACTTGGACATAATTTATACTGTGTTACGTATGCAGATCAGATACATATTTGTTTCTTTATTGAGTTTAGAGAGAGAGAGGAAGGGAGAGAGAAAGAAACATCGATAAGAGAGCATCCATTGGCTGCCTCCTGCTTGCCCCCCACTGGGGATTGGGCCCACAACCTGGGCGTGTGCCCTGGTCGGGAATCGAGCTGGTGACCTCTTGGTGCGTGGTTTGATGCTCAACCACTGAGCCACACTGGCCAGGCACAGATCAGATATTTTGACTAATGAACACAAATCAGAATATTCTTCTTTTGGACAGAAGTATCTCAATGTTTGACTCATGAAATGTTAAAAACAAATTGTTGGAATCATGACCTTCTGATTTCCTTTTCATTTTTATAACTTTATGTTGTAAAATAGGTTTGTGTGTTTTAGCTGTCCAAAATAGGTTATATAAAGAAGTATGTCTAGCTTAACTTTGTGTTTGCAGTTTGTAAAACATCAGAAATGCAGCCTTTATTTTGTTTGACTATGACAGTACTGTATATGACAAAAAATGGTGACTATTTAGACATAAGGACTTATATAATGGTGTTATCGTTATTATAGGACCTTGTGCTGGAGCTTGTGTTTGGCTATCGAGGCAGAGACTGTAGGAATAATGTTCACTATTTAAATGATGGTGATGATATAATTTATCATACTGCCTCCATTGGGATTCTGCACAATGTTGCTACAGGTAGGAAACCCTGATTCTTCAAACCTACTTTTTCTTAAATTTAGGATTTTCTATTTAGCATCTTAAAGTTCTATGTTAAAACTATAAATAATTAAAATGCATGAGCCTGGAAGATAAATATTTCATGCTGTAGAACTTTCTACTAACATTTCAGATAACCAAATTTATAGTCTTAATAGAGTATAATAGCAGAAAAGGATTTCATAATGCAAAGTGGTCATAGGTGTCTATTAGAAGCTAAGGTTTACTGTATGTTGAAACCATATCTTATAGTGAAACCATTTGTTACTTTATTCTATTTCCCCACAACCTTAACATGAAAATGGATGATGTGAATGGTTGTCTCTGATAGTGATTGAAAGTAGCATGTTGGATGAGTTGATTGCTGGGGGTTTTTTGTTTGTTTTTTGAATTTGAATTTGGTTTTTTGTTTGTTTTCATTTTTATTAATTTTTTTAGAGAGAGAGAGAGGACGGGAGAGATTGAAACATCCGTATGAGAGAGAAACATCCATCTGCTGCCTCCTTCACGCCCCCTACTGGGGATTTAGCCTGCAACCCTGACATGTGCCATGACAGGAAATCAAACTGGGACCTCTCAGTCCATGGCACAACGCTCAATTCATTGAGCCACACCAGCTGGGCTGAATTTGTTTTTATTGCCAAAAAAAATGTAAACTTCATAAAGTCTGAAAGTTGGAAGTAAAAATAGAGATTAGATAGTTTAAACATTTCTGGTTTTTCTTGTGATAACTTCACTCTGACTAGGTAAAGAGTCTTCCATTCTTGGTCAGTAGTAATCATTAATATGATTTTTCTGTTTTTGTTCCCTAAAGAAAAAGATTCACCAAGATCACACAGAAATCAGTGGCAATTTTTCATTTAATGATTTGGGTCATTTGAAATATGCCACTCAGAAAATCTTCTTTAAGTGAGGCTTCACATATCTTTCAAAGAGAATAGAAAAGAATAAGAATAAGAAAAAACAAGCTAGAAAGGGATGAGAAATGCTTCATTAGGTGATTCTGTCATAAGCTACTGCACATCTAGGCTACATGGTCTAGCCTATTGCTCCTGGGCTACAAACCTATATAGCATGTTACTATACTGAATATTGTAGGCAATGATAACACAGTGGTAGGTCTTTGTGTTTCTAAACATAGAACAGGTACAGTAGAGAAATACAGTGTAAAAGATAAGAAATGGTGCACCTGTACAGGGCACTGAGCATGAAAGGGGCCTGCAGGGCTGGAAGTTGCTCTAGGTGAGTCAGTGAGTGAGTGGTGAGTGAATGTGAAGACCGAGGGCATTACCGTAAATTACTGCATACTTTATAACACTGTACACTTAGGCTGCACTAAGTTTATAAAATAACAGATTAAATCAAGCAGAAGAGAAAAATGAAACACAGTAAACATGAGCTACATGAGGCTGCTGCCAGTGAGACGTGGCTTACTGTTTTACAGAGACATACTTTTTCTAAGTAGAAAGAGGACACTAAAATAATAGAATGTATAGTATAGTAAATATAGAAACCAATAGCATAGTCAGTATTATTATCAAGTATTATGTAGTATACATAATTATATGTGCTATCCACTTATTTATTTAAATCCTCACCCAAGGATATGCTTTTTTCATTGATTATAGAGAGAAAGGGAGAGAAACATGGATCATTTGCCTCCCATATGTGCCCTGACCAGGGATTGAACCCACAACCTGGGTATTTGCCCCGACTGGGAATCAAACCCTCAACTCTTCCATGTATGGGACAATGCTCCAACCAACTGAGCCACACTGGCCAGGGCAATAATTGTATGTGCTGTGCTTTTATATGACTGGCAGTGCTGTGGGTTTGTTTATACCCGCATCACCACAAACCTTGCGCTGTGACATTACAATGTCACTATGTGATAAGAATGTTTAAACTCATTATAATCCTATGGAACCACTGTCTTACATGCAGTCCGTCATTGACCAACTGTTAATGCGGCATTTGTCCTTTATTTTTCTTTTTTTTTTAATCCTCACCCAAGAATATTTTTCTATTTATCTTCAGATAGAGTGGGTGGGGTGGGGAGAGAGAGAGAAACATCAATATGAAAGAGACACATTGACTGGTTGCCTCCCACACAACCCTGACCGGGGCTGGGGATGAACAGCAACTGAGGTATGTGCCCTGCACTAGAATCGAACCCGTGACTCTTTGGTCTGTGGCTGATGCTCCAATTGCTGAGCCAAACCGGCCAGACCTATATTTAATTTTTTAATTTGTAATTACTTGCCATTCTAATGATGAATGTGGGGAGAGAGAGGGCAGAGAGGGAAACGAGACACTTATTTGGCCTCTCACCAGTTTGGGCATACACTGCTCAGTTCACAGTCTAGGAAGTCTCGATCTATTAGCTGATTTACGAATTTAGCTAATTTAACTGAACTCTCAGCCCTGGAAAATATGAAGCACATTTCACTTTGAGAAGCTTTAAAGTAATATTAGATCTGTTAAATTGTTTTGTTTTGCTTTTTGGAGGACCTTTGCTTTTTGATGACCCTCCATAATCTGGCCCCAACCTACCATCCTCATCTCATCTCCCACCTCTGTGTTTCACCTGCACAAGCCTACCTTTACCCCTGGTGTGGTCGTCATCTACTCAAGTCTCTTCACTGCCACACTACTAGATGAACCACATTACTCCTTTGATCGAAGTTCTTCAGTACCTCACCACTGACTACAGAATAAATATGAACTTTAATAGGAAGGCGTTCAAAATCCTCTGTAATTCTAGTTCCAGTGTTCTCACTTTTCTTCTTTATGACCCTAAACTTTACCCAAATAAACCCTTTGTGTGCATCTCCAATACTTTCCTGCCTTTGTACCTTTGCTTAAAGTATTCTTCTACCTGGAATGCCCTTCCCCACTCACCTTCACATTTACTGAATGTGCTGTGTCAGTTCCGGAGTGCCATCTGCCCAAGATCAGAAGACTGGCCTCTGTTGTGCATTCTCATCGTGTATGATCTTGGACTCTGTGGCACTTGCTGTCTTCAAGTTGTACCACATTGGTTTATGCCTTTCAGGGTCTATTCCTTTGAAGATTTCTGAGTCATTTTTTCATCTTGATGATGATGTGCACATATTAAGTGTTCAAAAATATGTGTTAAATAAGCAAGTAAGTTAAAAGGAGCAGTTTATTGCTATGAATAAGTGCATTTGGCTGTTATACTTTAATACTTTAAAATTTAATTCTCAAATTCTTTTTTTATAGGCACTCAGAGTTTTTATCAGGAACATAATGATGATATTCTGTGCCTCACTGTAAATCAGCACCCCAAATTCATCAATATAGTGGCAACTGGCCAAGTAGGTATGTTTGTATATTTTAAAAGAAACAATTTTAAGTAATTATCTTGTTCAAATTAATTCAGTATCCTAGGGAAAAAATTAAAAATACTTATTGTTCAAAATATATTACTATATATTATTTGCACATAAAGCACACACCCAGTTTTACCATATTATTTATTTCCAGGTATCTTTCTCTTACTTTGGTTATTTGAGTTGATTCATATTATTCAGAATTAAAAATAAGCTAATTTATGGTGGTCGAAATAGTTGTATATAGCAATTTAACAGAAATTTCTGGTCAGCAAAGAGGTTTAGTTTAATAGCATGTAAAGCAGAAAGGAAGAATTTGAGGAGACACAGTAACTAAGGGGAGCCCAGAAATAACTAGACAGAGGGAGCAGAACCTTTGGCAGAGGTTAAGCTAGAAAGAAAAGCCAAGTCTGTTCCATGTTAGTAAATGCTATCTGCCTTTTTCTTTTCTTGGAATTGATCTAATTTGTTACCTGTTTTGAAATCATCACCTGTACTGCTGTTTTTAACTCTAGAACTATAAACTTAACCAAAGGCCATAACCCTACAAGCAAAATGATGAGAGGATAGCAGGTCTAGTTAGGATATATCTACCAACCAGTCATCACTGTGGATTCTCCGTAATAGATTATGCCAGGTCAGATCTTCGCATCTCTGGTGTAGTTTTTAAAAATGATTGAAATCATGGCTTTGTTGCATCTCAGTGGGCCTCACTTGCTAAGACAGTTTTCCAGGTGTCTTTTTCCTTCTTAAAGAAGATAATTTATGCTTTTAATATCTTCATTTTCATACAAGTAATACATTGATTAGTTAGATACTTATTTTCGGGGTTGCTCAGTTCCACAGTTATGCCACAAAGATCCCTTTAGTCTTCCTTTTGGTAAAGATTTCTACTTTGGAAAAGAAAGTAGACCAATATTCCACCTATTATATACAAAATATTCTAATCTTTAGATATAAATACATAGGTCTAACCCCTTTCTCTGCTAAGTTTTGAAACTGAATTTTATGTTCACTCTGCATGAGGAATGAGAGACCATGCCATCACCATTTTGGTCCCTAAGGCATCTCGCTCAGTGCCTGTTGGCACATGCTGACTTTTTTTTATTGCTCAGTTAATTTTTATTGAGTAAATTCATGTATTCAACAAATTTATTGAGCACCTATCATGTACAAAGTATTGTCCTAGGTTCTGGGGTTACAGGCAGCTTACAAAAGAAACACCCAAATCTCTCTTTTAATGGAATTTACATTCTGTGAATAAAATTCTAGACTGTGTGGTTCTTCCATTTTCTAACTTTGCTCTTTCTCCTTTTCTTTCCCTTCTCTTCCTCTGTTAAGTAGCTTTAAAATGTTAGGGCTATAGTTCTCTCTTAATTAAGAAATGTCACAAATTAATCTTTCATGAAATTTTACTTTTCTCCATTTCTTTTTTTTTAAATAATTGACACATAACACTATATTAGTTTCAGGTATACAACATAATGATTTGATATTTGTACTCTTTTATTTTGAAAGGCAACACTACAAAGAATGTGGAATGACTAGTTATCTGTCCCCTCTTTCCTTTCAAGTCAAAGTCTAGGCAGTACAGAGCTAGCCCTGGGCCACGCCCCACTGTGCCCTCCCACGAGGCAGATAACAAAGATTCTTTACTAATGGCTAACTAAGTGAAAGATAGGCTCAAGAGAAGACCAAAGAATGAGGGACTTTTTCTCTTTTGAACCTAAAGAGACTCGAATTTGTAGTTACTTTGCCTGCCAAGCTTATCTGATAACCACAAAGCACAGAACACTGCCTATGATGTTCATGGTTCTCATTGTAGAAAATCAGGTAGAACATAGCAGAACTGAAAGATTTGCTTTTGTGGTATTTTACCTCATTACATTGAAAAAAAAAATTTTTTTTAATTAGAATCTTAGAATCCCAGGGCCAAATATATTATTTTATCCAGTCTATCATTAGATGTTTGAATTCCTCTATGACATCTCTGATTAAGGGTCTTCCTACATAGGCTTGAACCCCATCATCACAGTACTTAATGAAGTAGTATAACCTCTCCTTGGGAATCTCTGTTATAAAGTGCTTCTTCATATAGAAGAGAAAGCTGCCTCTCAAATTGCAGCTCATTGGTCCTCATTCTTGAGGCACCTGGAACAGCTAATCTCTTATTCTTATGATACTGTCTTTCAGTATTTGGAGAGAACTGTCATATTTTCCCTGAGTCTTATTTAGTACTTCCCTTTCAGAAATCCTACTTTAGACATCCTCCAACTACCCTTCATAAGACAAAGAGTATATGAGAGCAATGGGCTTGCTTTCTATAGACTATGCTTTGGGTATCTGAAAACTCAGAATTCTCTTTCAAATGGGCCTGCTTGAGCCTCTTCTCTGAGTCCATGCTCCCAGTCATAGATTGCACAATATGAGCACTCTTGAGGGATGTCCAAGAGGCAGCTGTTCATTGGGATGGTGGTGAGGAGTTTTTCCTGCAGGCTGGAATAACTACCCATGAGCTGCCATGGCTCCTGTGGTAGGGGTAAAGCAGGGACGGGGAGAGAAAGGGATAGGCTAAGGCTACCGCATGCTGTCGCGCATTCTAAGGACTTCTGAATTTCAACCAGGTCTTCAGTCATCATAAGGATACTTGTCAAAATAGGAAGATAAAACATTTCATTTAATAATTTTATCTTACTGATAACTTGAAATGAGTTAGGCCTGTGATGTTTAGGTCTTTATTTGTACTCTTGTCCCAGGTCCTGCAGATATTCAGGGACAAGGCCGACTTCCAAAAAGAGCACCCTGAGTCTTTCAGCCATTCTTCATGTGGCACAGTTTCAAGTCCTCTCACCATTTGGTTGTTATCAGAGCATGTTCACAACTAAAAGTGGTATTTCCTGAGTGTCTGCTTGGCACAATCAGCTCTTTTATTCTCTTTTCTCTTATATTCCATGTCGGGACACCCTGGGCCTACATTTTCAGTATGTCCTTGAAATCATTATTTCATAGGGATGTAAGGGTCTACCAAGGCAGTCATCTTTCTTGAAAGGATTTCTGAATTTTTACTCCTTTCCTTCTTGCTAATCCTCACATTTTTCTATTTTTTGTTCAGATAGAGTAGGAGAGAGAGAGAGAGAGAAACATTGATGCGAAAGGGACACTTCGAGTGGCTACCTCCCTCACAACCCAACCAGGGCTGGGGACGAACTGCAACTGAGGTATGTGCCCTTAGCGGGAACCAATCCTGGGTGTCTCTGGACCACAGGCCAAACTGGCCAGGGTTCATTATTATGATTAAAGTTAAAATTTTGCCCAGCTCGTGTGGCTCAGTGGTTGAGCGTTGACCCCTGAACCAAAAGGTTGCCAGTTTGATTCCCAGTCAGGGCACATGCCCAGTAGGGAATGTGCAAGAGGCACCCAATCAGTGTTTCTCTCTCATTAATGTTTCTGTCTTTCTCTCTCCCTCTCCCTTCCCCTCTCTCTGAAAAAAAAATTAATAAATTTAAAAAATAAATAAAATAAAGTTGTTAAAATTTTATGTAATTTATTAAATACAAAGAAAATATTGATCTGAAGTTTGAAAGGTCATATATATTGGCTTCATGCCCTGGCTGGTTTGGCTTAGCAGTTAGAGTGTCAGCCTGAGGACCAAAGGGTATATTCCCAGTCAAGGGCCATGTACCTGGGTTGCAGGTTTGATCCCCAGCCCTGGTCAGGGTTGTACAGGAGGCAACCAGTCAATGTATCTTTCTCACATCAATGTTTCTCCCCCCACCCTCCTTTCCACTCTATCTAAAAAGCAATGGAAAATATCCTCTAGTGAGGATTAACAACAATAACAAAAAATTGGCTTCACTAACAGTTTACCGAATTTCATATAAAATTAGTTTTGTATATGACACTTCATTAAAATATTGAAAAATTATCACTATAACAATTAAGTTTTTCAAATTTTACTGTTAGTATTTATGTTATTAATGGATAATTATTTTTCCTGCTTTTTTATTTTAGGTGATTCAGCAGACATGTCAGGTAAGGAAAACTAATCATTTTTTGTTTTCACTATATTGTTTAGTAATGATAGTCCAAATTTTTATAGAGTAATGAGATACTTGAATCTATTTGGGATTTTTTAAAAATGAAGAATATATCATTTTAATGTCATGATACTGAGCCCAATCTATAATAATAATTTTAAATAATAATAATATATTTTGACCTTTTTAGTGTGCTAAGCCTATTGTAAGCACTATACATATGTTATCTATTTAGTCATCACAAGAATTCTTTATGGTAGGTATAAGCTTGACAATATCATGTAGCTGGTAAGAGTGGAGGTGGGTTTAAAACTTAACCTTAGCCCTGGCCGGTTTGGCTCAGCAGTTAGAGCGTTGGCCTGCGGTCCAGAGAGACCTGGGTTTGGTTCCCGCTAAGGGCATGTACCTCCGTTGCAGTTTGTCCCCGGCCCTGGTCGGTCGTGAGGGTGGCAGCCACTCGATGTGTTCTTTCACGTCAATGTTTCTCTCTCTCTCTGTTCCTCTCTCTCCCTCCCACTCTACCTGAACAAAAAATGGAAAAATGTCCTCAGGTGAGGATAAAAAATAAAATAAAATAAAATAAAATAAATAAAACTTAATCTTAAATATGAATCAATAAATTTTATTGCCTGAAAATAATATTTTCAAAAATTTTATTTTTAATATGATCCAAATTATTGCACATATTAGATCAACACATCACTTAAAGATTTAAGAATAGCTTTTTATTACTAATTTTGACCATGGCCTTGTGAATTTTAAAAGCTGTTAAACAATGTGTGTGCATTGTTTTTAGATCTGTAATAACTAGGCTTTTCAACTCAACTTTCAGTTTACATGATATAGTTAGAATTAGTAGTTTGATAAGAAAACTTTTCCCAGTGATTTGTATCTATTTCCCTGCCCTCTCCTCCTCCAGGGAAAAGCAAAATTGTGTGATTTTACTATTCTGTTACATATGTATTCAATACAACTGGCAAGGTCCTTGCTCTCTTGGTTATGCACAAAAGCAGAGGTTGGCAGGCTACAGCCCTTGAGCCAAATCTGGCCCACCACACCTGTCTTTGTATGGATCATGAGCCAAGTACAGTGTTCACTAGTTTAAATAGTTGGAAAAAAGCAAAAGATGACCAAAGAACATGAAAGTTATATGAAATTAAAATTTCAGTATCCATAAGTAAATTATGCTGGACACAGCCATGCTCATTCAGTTGCATAATATCCATGGCAGGGTTTGGGTGAGGAGCTGCGACGGAGCCTGTGTGTGCCCCTTGTCACTGCACGGCTGCTGGGCGCACTGCACGCAGCAGTGGTGAGCTGCGCCTTGACAGGCTGAGTGCCATGTGCACCAGCATACCACAGCCATGTGTATCTATAACATGGAGACACGGGGAAAAAGGACAGTGGACTTTGAATGTCATGCTTTTAAGTCACATTGAAGTGTGATTATATTATTACCAAATTAGACGGTAAAACATCGTGTTTATTATGCAACGATGCTGTCTATAGCTGTGCTAAAAGAATATAATATGCATCAACATTTTAACATTAAACTTTATCACAATATTCCCAACTCACAGGAAATCAAAATCAGAAAAATTAGAAAATTCACAACAGACTATCTCATCACAACAGAATTTCTTCACAAAAATAAAAAATACAATGAGGCCACAACCAAAGTGAGTTTCTGAATGGCTCATTTATTAGCCAATTAGAAAAGCTGTTTACTGACCTGAGTTAATTAAATCATGTTTAATTGCAGCAAAAATGTCTATAGAGAAAATAAATTTGTTCAAGACTATTAGCTTTTTGGCAAAAACCATTGCTAAAAGAGTTGGGAGTGTTTAGAACAAAATCAATAGTCAAATAAAAGAAAGACAAAAAAATGAATGGTTTCCCTTGGCTCAACAGATGTTTCCAGCTGTTCATTTGAAGAGTAAGTACAAATTTTGAAGCGACAGAGAGTTATCCTGTATAAATAGTCTCCATTAACAACTACAAAATATAACATTTTGAAAGAAGTTACGAAAATTTTAATTCAGTACAACCTGGAGTGGAATCTGCTCAGGTATATTGCAGCTGGTGGTGGTAAAAGTATGTGTGGAGCTGGAGCAGAAAAAGGAATAGTTGGTTTACAAAGCTTGTGAAAGTTAAGGTGTTTAAAGCCTATGTTTATTTGTTATAGTATGTATCAATAGGTAGTTCCTTGGAAAGTATTTTAATCTATCATGTGTTACTGAACCTCAATATTTTGTTATCAAGAGTCAGTCGTGACTTCCAGTCAAGATGGCGGCGTAGGTAAACACAGTATCGCGTCCTCCCACAACCACATCAAAATTACAACTAAACTACAGAACAACCATCATTCAAAACTGCCTGAAATCAAGCTGAATGGAAGTCTGACAACTACGGAATTAAAGCAGCAGCCACATCCAGACTGGTAGGAGGGCCGGTGGTGAGATGGGCTGGTCCCACACTCACGTGTGGCGGATAAAAATCAGGAGGGACACCTAGGACACAAATGAACAGCTGGGAAGGTCCTTCCTGAGGACTGAGGGGTCCCCGTCCCACACCAGATGCCCTGCTCAGGGTTCCAGTGCCAGAAAGAGAAGTCCCCATAACTTCTGGCTGGAAAAACCAGCAGGAACTGAGGCTCAGGGAAGCTGACGCGGCTGGAGCCCCAGGCAGCTCCTTAAAGGGCCCGCGCACGAACTTATCGGACTCTCTCCCTCTAAGCTTGGAGGGGAGGCAGCTCGAGGGGCACCAGAGACATACAGGAAAGAGCTGAGCTGTTTGGCACTGGAGCAAGGGCTTGAGAGGGGGCTTTCTCCAGGACAAACATGCTGTCAGAGGCCTTTGTTCCTTTGGTGAGGCCTTACCTGGGGCGGCAGACAGCCGCCATATCTGGGACTCCAGCAACCTGGCTCACACTGGTAGCCCCGCCCTGGTGATTCCCTGAGGCCCCGCCCCGCCCCACCCAACCCAGCTTTTGGGCCCACCCAAGCTGTTGGCAATTGCTTAACCATAAGATTGGCCTGTCTTGGATCCTACTTCAGGTTTTCCTAAATTCTTTCAAACGAGCAGCATCTGGTCTCAGCTAGCCCTATACCACTCGTTTAGTAATACACAGAAACAAACACACGGAGGCAGCCAAAATGAGGAGACAAAGAAACAGGTCCCAAATGAAAGAACAGAACAAAACCCCAAGAAAAGAACTAAGCGAAATGGAGATAAGCAACCTAACAGATGCTGAGTTCAAAATACTGCTTATAAGGATACTCAGTGAACTCAGAACCTCAGTGAACTTAGGGCCTCAAGAGCATAAAAAAGGACCAGTCAGAAATTATGGATGCACAGTCAGAATTGAAGGAGGCATTAACTGAAATAAAGAATAATTTACACAGCTTCAATACTAGAGTATGTAAATCCAAGAAGCAAACCATCGATTTGGACTATAAGGAAGCAAAAAACGCCCAATCAGAACAGCAAAAAGAAAAAAGAATACAAAAAAAATGAGAATAGTGTAAGGAGCCTCTGGGACAACTTCAAGCGTGCCAACATTCGCATCTTGGGGGTGCCAGAAGTAGAAGAGCGAGAACAAGAAATTGAAAACCTGTTTGAAACAATAATGGCAGAAAACTTTCCTAACTTGGTGAAGGAAACAGACATACAAGTCCAGGAAGCACAGAGAGTCCCAAACAAGATGAACCCCAAGAGGCCCACACCAAGACACATCATCATCAAAATGCAAAAGGCTCAAGACAAAGAGAGAATCTTAAAAGCAGCAAGAGAAAGGCAGCTAGTTACCTACAAGGGAGTTCCCATTAGGCTGTCAGCTGATTTCTCAAAAGAAACTTTGCAGGCCAGAAGGGAGTGGCAAGAAATACTCAGAGTGATGAAAAGCAAGAACCTACAACCAAGATTACTCTACCCTGCAAAGCTGTCATTTAGAATTGATGGCCATATAAAGAGTTTCCCAGAGAAGAAAAAGTTAAAGGAGTTCATCACCACCAAACCGTTCATATATGAAATGATAAAGGGTCTTTTTGAAGAAAAAGATAAAATATATGAACAAACAAAATGGCAATGAATACATATCTATCGACAATGGAATCTACAAACAAAATGAACAGGCAGAACAGAAACATTCTCATAGATACAGAGAACATTTTGTTGGTTGCCAGATGGGAGGGGTTTGGGAGAATGGGTGAAAAAAGGTGAAGGGATTAAGAAGTACAGATTCATTGCTAGACTGACAAACCTCAAAGAGAAAGGCGTTGGGGGGTGGGAAGAAATAAACCAAAGAACTTATATGCATAACCAATGGACACAGACAATAGTGTGGGAAAAGGCGGGAGAGGGGTGGGAGTGGGGAGGAGAGGGTCAATGGGGGGAAAATGTCAATGGGGTGGAACATCTGTAATACATTCTACATTCAACAATAAAGATTAAAAATAAAAGAAAGTCAGTCGTTAACTTCTTTGCTCTCATAGATTTAACCAGCATCAGTTCCATGAATTTATGTTAGAAGCAGAAATTGAATATCCTGACTTTATGATAATATCCATATCTTATGGTATTATTACCATTTGAATACATTAAATGTGTTTTGAGTAGACACTAGGGGAGAGTCTTTTGTTTCTGAAAAGCTTTTCCAGCCTACCTAAGACTCTATTCGGAGCTAAGAATTTGACAATTTGATCCTTAAGACAATTTAAGGAGAGAATTCTATCTCTGGCCTTGGTTATTATTTATTACGATAGGCAGTTGTCCATTAAATAACTGCAGTGTTAGTGGTCTTCTCTGTGTCTTCTAAGACTTAAAATAAGGGCGTTTACTAACACCTGGAGGGAAGAGAGAGGGTGGTCTTTGATTTTGCTGATTCAGGAACTTCAACATGCACTTTCCATCTCTTCGGTTCTGCCATCCACAGCATTGACTTCACCCATAAGGCCAGTTGTATTTGTGATTATTAAAAGAACCGTCAGTAGCAGTTGGAGTTACATGCTTCCTAAGATGCTAGGGAAATACCATATGCTGATTGGCTTAAATATGGGTCACTGAACTATTGCACTGATGTCAGTGGTGGGGAGTGGGAGGGAAGTGGGGCTAGGGGTGCAGGGGAGTGTTAACACAATGGGCTCAGACTAATCAGTTGAACATTCAGGGTCTTTCCCTGAATGACTTGCCTACATGAGGAAGGAGTGGATTCCTGAGTAAAATCAGAGCTTTATTAAGAAGGAAGGAGAAAATAGATGCAGATGCTGGGTGTACAACAGCAAGTTGTCCACTACAGAAACTAAAGAGCAAAATAACAATGGGCACATTTAATGGCCCATGTTAAATTTTTGTTTTAAAATATGGCTTTTATTGTGCTGCATCAGAGGAAAACTATGGGATGGAAAAAATATCCTTTAAAACGTTGATTCTTATGAGATCCAGTTAGTAATTCAAAGAGACACTTATGACATCTCTATACTGGAGACTAAGAGTCGAGAATGTCATGAAAAGTTGGTGATGAAAAATTGATTTTCCGGAGACAGCTTGATGCTATGGAAAGAGAAGAGCAGAACCTGGGTGCTGACAATAGCACGGCTCTGCCCGCCCCAAGTTGTGTGTGACTTAGGGCAAAGCACTTAACCTCTCTGAGCCTGCGACCATGGGAAAACACACCTGTCTAGAGTAGGGATTGGAGAGTCTGAGATGTTCCTGGTAACACGCCTGGCCCACAATAGGCACTCATATCTGGTGGCCTGTGGGGAGGGGAGAAGTAGTCTCTGTGTTACTGTAGCAATGAATGGCCATTTTCAAATTACAGTTGGCCCTCCACATCCATGGGCTCCACTAGTGGCAGATCAAAAACACCCAGAAAAAAAAGATCCAAAAGATCCCAGAAAATTCCAAAAGGCAAAATTTGAATTTGCTGCATGCTGAGCACTATGCTGAACCTGTGCAGATGAAGCGATGTGTAGGCAAACACCATGTAGCCTGTAGGCAAGTACAGGGGACATGCGAATACTGCGCCGGTTTGTGAACATAAGGGGCTTGAACATCCCCAGATTTTGGTACCAATCCCCCAGGGAAACCGAGGGACAACTCAATAGGAGAAAATAAAATATACTTAATCCTTCTTAAGTTAAGTTAGGCCTTGAGAATTTCAGTAATTTAAATCTTAACTGCTGTTATATCAGTAAGTTTAGAGCAGTCTAAATGTGGAATGTTTCCATAACAGTCATACTTATATGTTTTAAAGTACAAATTCTGATATAAGATTCTTAACATCTCATTTAGTTTTTATAAATGCTTGAAAAGCTCAGCAATTCAATTTATCTAAGATTCTTTGCATTTAAATTTTAGATAAATGGAACTCTAATTTGTGACATACTAAATTTGGAGACAAAAATAACTAAGTGATGTTTCTTGAAAATCCATTATCTACACATTTAGACAAATATAGTATATGAATTGCCCAGAGGTGCATTTTGTAAACATATAAAAGTGATTCTTTTATAGTCCTGGCCAGTTTGGCTTCGTGGTTAGAGCTCGGCCCAAGGACCAAAGAGGTTTGGGATTAAAAAAGTAAATAAATAAAAATAAAAGTGTTTGTATATTATAGAAGACTCATGTGGTATTTATCACTAGCAAAAAACTAGTGATCTACCAGTATATATTTACATTTTAAATTTGAACCACCTAACATACCTTATTGATATTAAGTTTAGAGTCCTCATATCCTTTGACTTTTATTGAATGAGGAACACTCAGATTTTAGTCCACTACTTAGATTATTGTCAGTTTTTCACACATAAATACCTTGTTATTATATGGCAAGTTTTTTTGTCTAGTTTCATATAGTTTTAATTTTTTACATAAAGTTGCATAAATCTTATGTCAACTATAATTGAAAATTTTTTTTTAAATTTTTTAAATGAATGACTTGAAAGTTGCATAAGTCTTTGAACAATTCCTGCTGAATGATATGAAAATTTAAATCCCTGTTTACTATATTCTAACTACTTTGAGGAACTGTCAGATTTAGTTTATCATTGTTAATATAATTTACAGATGGTGTGCAATATAGTCTAAATTAATCAAAATATTTTCTTTAGCGACTGAAGTTTCTGCACCAAATGGTTTTAAAGTTGTGATTACCTAATTTGTTTCTCTAAATGCTATTTTCTCAAAAGTGCACTTTGGACTATAGATTGAAGAAGTATTCTATATATTCTTTCTTTTCCTTTCTCTTCTCTTTTCTTTCTTTCTTTTTAATTTCGTCTTAGTTATGCATTTTTAAATTAAGTACTTTCTTTGGGTACATATTTTTCCATGTTTCAGAGATAAGTACGCCTCACCTTTAGAAATGGAAACATTTATAAGAGGTGTATTACAACTTCTGGACTTTATCTGTATTTAGCTACAGCTCCTTCTGTCCACATCTGGGATGCAATGAACAAGCAGACTTTATCTATACTAAGATGCTACCATTCAAAGGGGGTGTGTGCAGTCAGCTTCAGTGCTACCGGCAAACTCTTGCTGTCTGTGGGACTAGACCCAGAACATACGATTACCATTTGGAGATGGCAGGAAGGTAGGAATCTTTTCCTTTGTGGTTTTAAAAAATAAGAATGCTATGGTAAATGAATTCTCTAGTATTTGCCTTAACTGGTGATTGAAACCATTGTTCACTGCAGCCTGCACAGTACCCAGTACACTGTGGTGGTGGTGTAGGTGTGGCCCACTGAAAACCCAGTGAAGCTGTGAGCTTGCAAAACATAAACTGATGGAAGTTATTAGTATAATAAGTGATTTGTTGCTCTTTCTTTTCAGTAAGAAACTATGTATTTTGCTAATTATTATTTGATTGGAGGATCTTAATCAAGAATGGAAATGATCTATATTATAAGTGATAATGGAAGATCATTATCACTTATAGGGTCATATTATTTAAAACACTTCAGACAAATTTCTCAGATACATAGCTACTAGAAAAAGTGAATTCATAGCACTACGTAGAAAAAACAATAAGATATGGCTTCTAAAACCTAAAATGCCCCTTAAGCCTGGCCAGTGTGGCTCAGTGGATTGAGCATCATTCCATGGACTGAGAGGTCCTGGTTTGATTCCAGGTCAGGGCACATGCAATCCCCAGTAGGGGGCATGCAGGAGGCAGCCAGTCGATGTAGCTCTCTCACATCCATGTTTCTATCTCACTCTCCATTCCTCTCTCTCTAAAAAAAATCAGTATAAACTTTAAAATACCTCTTAACTGATGAGAGCAGTCATGCAGCTGACCAGTTGAAAGGCAGCTGGGTGGATGCTCATGGGGTGGAAGAACAAGCAACTTTTAGTTTCAATGAAATTTTGAAAACCAAAAATAAATTAATAAAATGCCCCTTAAATGATAATGAAGCTCCCCATACAGACATCATTTGCAAAAATATTTAGAAAGGACCTTCTACACAAGCACTTTGTATATCATGTGATTGCTAGGTAGCAGTGCAGGGGAAACACCCTCTATTTTTTTATATAAGCATTTGCTCTTTGAACTACATATTTTAAATAACTGGTTGATCCTATAAAAATTAGCTTAGTTCTTATATTAACCTATATGATTTTGTCATGTCTTTTTTTATCAGGTGCCAAAATTGCCAGCAAAGCTGGTCACAACCAACGTATTTTTGTGGCAGAATTCCGACCAGATTCAGATTCCCAGTTTGTCTCAGTGGGAGTAAAACACGTGAAGTTCTGGACACTGGCAGGAAGGGCTCTTCTTAGCAAAAAGGGGCTACTGAGCACACTGGAAGACGCCCGGATGCAGACCATGCTTGCCGTTGCATTTGGTGCAGTATGTCTCTTAGAATGCGTGTAGTGGTGGACGTTGAATTACCTAGATTGGATTTTTAATTTTCTTGCCTTAGATAAGCCATATTAATGCTATTTATATGGCACTGTAATCCACTAATCATTACATATGTCTTGGTCATGCATATATTTCATCTTTCAAAATCTTACACTTACAGTAATCAGGGAGTGAGAAAGTTAATGAGGGAGGACTGTAATGAAACATTTGCATCCCTGGGCCATTGCCATTCCCATTCCCAAAAGCCTGTGTTAATTTTGTAATTGTCAAGCTAAACCTCGTAGGTCCTAAAAATTTGTCAGAATAAAAGAGAGATAAATCAAGAAATGTAATTTTTAAGTGGTACATGGGTCTAGGATTTCGTAACTTTGTCATCTTAACTCACTGCTTCTCACATAGTTGGAAGTGCTCTGGGCCAGTGTCTCTCATTCAGGGACAAGAACAGGATTCCTGGTCTTAACAGGAAGTGTTCAAGAACCACTTCCTCCCCCTGCCATTCCAGCAGGATTGTGTTTACACTTCACATCTCTTTCCTTTAATACCCTGACCTGACCAGGCTTTTCAGATCCTTTGGTGCATCAAAAATCTAAGTGGATTTCTTTACTCTAGTGTTTATGTGGGTAGGTAATACTTGAAGGAAGAAAATTATAATTTTAGAACCTTTAAGCACATTTATGTTTCTGAGAAAAAGACCAGTGAAAATGCTGACCATACCATGTCAAACTTAGGTGAAGTCTTTTGGGGATTCTTAACATAAGACCAGTAATTCCTTTCCAGAAGTGAAACCCTCACATTCAGAAGCTTCTGGTGTTTAATTTGCCCATGTAGATTAACTTTCTCCACATATAAAATTCCTTATGTAGTTAATTGCCCATTCTTGATGCAAAATAAACTCGAAGACTAAAATATTAGTTATACATTTATGTTTGAGGCAACAGTGCAATCAGTGAGAATGTTTCATCACATAACCAGGTGGGTTTTGTTTAGTTTAAGCCTTTTGAAGCTCTATGGTAGGAGCTGTGAAAACCGCAGGAGAAATACAGTTTTGGTTTTTACACTTGAAGCATTTACATTCTAGTTGCAGATAAGGCATGAATTAATAATGCTCCTAGATGACAAATATAATTGTTATTCAAATATAAGCTACAGAGAATAAGTATAAATGCTGAGGAATTCACAGTAACATTAAATTGTTGGGAAAGTAAACATACAAACTAGGATTCTCAGGAAGATTAAAGAGAAATCTCTTTCTGTTATCATTTACAGGCTTATTTTCCTATTGGTTCTTTCCGTATTGTTTGCGTGAAAGGTCTTACACAAGTTGCTCTAAAAGTGAAGCTAAAAATGGGATGAAAATAGCACACGATGCTGGATTTTATTTCCCACATAATGAACTATATTGGGATTGCAATTCTTAAAGTGACCTAAAGCATTACATAATAAGCTTTTGGTACCTTATCAAATTTATCTTATTTTGGATTGATTGCAGAAATGCATTAACTTTTGCTATCTTGATTATAAGAAACGGCAAGTGTTAATTTCATTTTTAACTTCATGAGTTAGTGAAATCTGAAAAATTGCAACTTTGCAGTAGAGAGTAGTTTTACTTCCTCTGACAAAATAGCAAATCTGGTAAAAAGTTCTTTTCACTTCTTATTTTTATTCTTTTTTCACTCTCGGTTACTAGTGACCTTAGAGTCATTTCTTGGGCAGCTACAATTGTAGGAAACATTCCAAAGGGATGATACGAACTAGAATTATAGTATTTTATAATTGGAAGAGACCTTAGAGACTGAATTCCCTCATTTTACACGTGAAAAAGCTGGTGATACGCATGAGAAAAAAAGTCTTGTCCAAAGCTATCACACCTAATAAGCAACAGAACTGGAGAAAAGATAAGCCCTGACAAAGAGAAGCCTCAGCTCAGGTTTTCTGACCCTTGAGTCCACTGTTTCTCCCACCACACCATGCTCTCCGTAGCCAAGACGAAACACTCACATGTACATAGAGAATTGCATCTCTTTGAACTCTATTTGAACTTTTGATGAGTTTATCTTCCCCACTCCTTTTCAGAATAACTTGACGTTTACAGGTACCGTCAGTGGAGATGTCTGTGTATGGAAAGATCACATACTGTGTAGAATCGTGGCCAGAGCTCACAACGGGCCTGTGTTTGCCATGTACACCACCCTTCGAGATGGGCTGATTGTGACTGGTGGCAAGGAAAGGCCGTGAGTCCCTTTTCTTTTCACACCTTCCTGAACATTTATGCATTGCGTCTGCCTGCGGTGTGCAGCTACTCTAGTTATTTCTAGGCTATGTGCATTATCCTCTCTGACTTTCCTTGTCATGTGCTTCTCCTTTTATTACCTTTTATGTGCCTTTTCGTTGATTTTTCTGATTTTATTATAGTTTATTGTCCTGGCCAGTTTGGCTTAGCAATTGGAGTGTCAGCCTGCGGACCAATGAGTCCTGGGTTTGATTCTGGTCAAGGGCATGTACCTCAGTTGCAGTTTGTCCCCAGCCCTGGTCAGGGTCATGCAGGAGGCAACCAGTCGATGTGTCTCTCTCACATCAATGCTTTTCTCTCTCTCCTTTCCCTCCCTCCCACTCTATCTGAAGATAAATAAATATCCTCAGGTGAGGATTAAAAAAAAAAAAAAGAATGGTTTATTATTTATTTTTTAGAGAGAGAGAGGAAGGGAGAGGGGGAAACATCCATATGAGAGTGCAACATCAATCGGCTGCCTCCTGCATGCCCCCTACTGGCAATTGAGCCTACAATCTGGGCATGTGCCCTGACCATCGTACCAGCAACCTTTCGGTGTATGGGATGATGCCCAGCCTACAGAGCCACACCAGCCAGGGCCTTATTTCTGATTGTAAATGACTTCCTTTTTGTGTGTGTGCACATTGTAAATAAACTAAACTCCGACAACTAGAGTGATAATTTTTCTGAGGTATGGATAAGGTCATTATTCTGCAAGTTAAGAATTGATTTCTTTGGCCCTGGCTAGGTAGTTTCAGTTGGTTAGAGCATTGTTCCAATGCACCAAAGTTGCACGTTTGATCTCTGGTCAGGGCACGTACAAGAATCAACAAATTAATGCATAAATAAGTGGAACAACAAATCGATGTGTCTGGCTCCCTCCTCTTCTTTTTCTGTCTCTAAAAATCAGTAAATAAAAGATGATTTTCTTGATGTCAATATGCCTGTATAAATATTTGCTAAGTAATAGGTGACTCATGGGGGAATCTCGGCTATTAACCCAGGATGAATCTTGACCGCTTCCTTTTTGTTCAGACTGGACCCTGAGAGGTAAATGCATACTGCTACATTACGTAAGGATAAGAGGATGCTAGAAAAAAACTACCTTGTTTGCTTTGCTCGAGGAAAACTTGTTGGATATGTTTAACACACCTCAAAATTTAAGTCTGAAGAGAGGCCTTTTTCTGAGTGATTTTCAAATCTTCCAGTGGAAAGCAGATACTTATCATTGATTTCCTACCAACGTATTTATATGCATGTTAAAATGTAACATGTAATGTGACCAAGATGGAAAGAACCCACATGTATCCATTAAAGACAAATGCAGCAGCATTTGCCTTTCTCAGAAAGGAAGACTGTATTATGGTACAAGAACATGTTTTCCCCCTAAGGCAACCAGTTTATCTAGCAGAAAATAAAGCAGTACACTTTTTCATTTTTTCCAAGAGAAAAACCATAAATGGACTATATTTTATCTTTTATTTTCTTTTTTAATCCTCACCCGAGGGTATCTTTCTGTTTATCTTCAGATAAGAGTGGGAGAGAGAAAAACATCGACATGAGAGGGACACATTGACGGGTTGCCTCCTGCATGACTCCAGCCAGGGCTGGGGACAAACCGCAAAGGAGGTATGTGCCCTTGGTCAGAATCGAACCCACAACTCATTGGTGTGCGGGCCGCTGCTCTAACCGCTGAGCCAAACTAGCCAGGGCTATACTTTGTCTTTTATGTGTAGTCTCGCACACCCCTTACTCATTAGCAGCCTGTAACTGCTTCAGTGGGGTATTTTTCTTCCTTTCTTCCCTCCTCCCTCCCTTCCTCCTTCCCTCCCTCCCTCCCTCCCTCACACGAGGACATAAGTGGGGTATTTTAATGTTAGGAATGGTTTTACAACTTAAGTGATAGGATGAACCTGTTCAAATGCCAAGGCTCACATGGAACATTTTGGTGGTGCCGCTACTGCAAAATGAAAATGCGATTGCCTGAATACTTAAAAATGTGTGTATATAGGCCAGCTTATTAGATCAAAGATGTATTTTTTAAAGATTTTATTTTCAGTAGGATATTTGAATAAGAACAGTAGGAAAAAAGTGTGTCTCTCTTTTGGCCCTTAAAACAATATCCTATAGCATGGTAGCTGGGATCCTTTGATCCAGCCTTACATTCCCATCATCCTCTTAGCATTAAAAATCATTTTGTACATTTCCTTAGGAGGTATTATGAAAGGAAACATGTTTGGAGGACGCTAGATAAAATTATGGTGTTGTCAGGAAAATTAATTTTTATAAAATAAAATGTGCTTAAACTGAATGTTTGACCTAGGTATAGTATATCTTAAAATTGCCATAAGAAGTTTAGAATATATGAAGTAAATTGTAAATATCAATGGGCCTTCTTTAGTATCCTGCTTATAATTTAGTATTTAATAAAACTATTTGTAATAGCCAATAGTAAATGCTGTTTCTGTTTGTGTTATTAGGTCAAAGGAAGGAGGAGCAGTCAAACTGTGGGATCAGGAACTGAGGCGATGCCGTGCTTTCCGGCTTGAGACGGGACAGGTCACAGACTGCGTTCGCTCTGTGTGCAGAGGCAAAGTAAATGTCCCTTGAGCCATTATGGTGCAGCATAAAATAGAGGGCATTTATGCCTGTGGTTCTCTCACCCTCGGCAAGGCGATCAATAATACTTAGACGGGTTTGCCTGCCAGGTCTAGCTGCCTGCTCCTGCTGCTCTTTGCCTGGGCCGTGGGCAGTGCGCAGTCTGCGCCTGTGCAATGCGTGGGGAGGGCGCCGTTCACCTCGGCACTGACACCTCCATGTTTTCTTCAATCTGCTGACTCAGCTATGGTAGACAGAACTGAATCTCCTTTCCAGTTGACTCATTTTGACCAGTACTGCTGTCTCATTTTTGTAAAAACACACATTTCTATAAAAGTTTTTGACTGTGCATTATCTACATGTATTATCTTCAGTCTGTACATTACATATTAGTTAAGCTTACTTTTTTTATACTTATTTTTAATTAAAATCCAATAATTTCTTCCTATACCTCTGGAGACCTTCAGACTAAAATATCATCGAAGTCAAAACTTGGTGATTGGAGAAGCCAGGCATATTATCTTACAGGAAAGCTGATACTTTTTATAGGCTGGACTCTGACATGCAACCCAGCCCAGTGCGCTTGCACATGTGCGAGTCATGGAAAACTGCATGCACTAGATAGTGCAAAGCAGGAAGTTATCTTAAAGTAGTTTGTTTTTCCCAGACACTGTGGCTCAGTGAATTGAGCATCGTCCCATGGACTGAGAGGTCCTGGTTCGATTCCAGGTTAAGGCACCAGTCCAGGTTGCAGGCTGGATCCCCAGTGGGGGGTGTGCAGGAGGCAGCCAATCAATCTCTCTCTCTCACATCAATGTTTATATCTCTCTCCCTTCCTCTCTCTAAAAATTCAATAAAACCTTTTTTTTTTTTAAATGTAGGTTATTTTGGTTCTGGACCCAATTCTAATGGAGTGGGGTCGGGGGATCCCACACAACCCCAAGCAATTCTCCGACACCAACGGGTGTCTGAAAATTCAAGTCAGTTCTGACACTATCTACCCAGGAGAGCATCAGACTCTGCTAGTGAAGGGTTCAGTCCTAGGAGTCTCCATCCTTAAGTGGCATCTAAATGACACCTTATTAACACACCAAAAGACACCTTCAAGGCTGTCATCACTTGGTCCATTCCAAGGGTTTTAGGAGCTTAGTGCCAGAAATGAGATGAAGACCAGATATATATTTACAATAAGTCAAATGTCACATTAGGGTCATTCTAATGTATTACATTATTGGTCCCACTTGTGTTTTCAGGGCAAGATACTAGTTGGGACAAGAAATGCTGAAATAATTGAAGTTGGAGAGAAAAATGCAGCATGTAATATCTTAGTGAATGGTCATGTGGATGGACCCATATGGGGCCTAGCAACACATCCTTCCAGGGATTTCTTCCTCTCTGCTGCCGAAGATGGGACAGTGAGACTCTGGGATATTGCTGATAAAGTAGGTACAAACCATTTTTAAAATGGTATAATTTCTCAGAATTGTGTTGAGTTTTGGGAAGAAACTGGTTTACTTTGTAAGTACTCTACTTAATGTAGTTCTGACTCTTGGTTCTTATGCAGAAGATGTTAAACAAAGTGAATTTGGGACATGCTGCTCGTACTGTTTGTTACAGCCCTGAAGGGGACATGGTGGCTATTGGAATGAAAAATGGAGAATTTATTATTTTACTGGTGAGCTCTCTAAAAATATGGGGAAAGAAGAGAGACAGACGATGTGCAATCCATGATATCAGGTTAGTCAACAAATGGAGTTGTATTTCTAGTATACTCTTAAATGACCCAGTTTGCATTAGAAAAAAGGCCCTTGGTACCCATAGCATTTTATCTTATCATAAACGGGGTCCTGAAATAGCTGTTTGTATATTTATTTACTTCTTGCTAAATTACGAATCCACTGGGCACCAACTACAGTGCCTTATAATAGCAAGTACTCAGTGAAAGTTTGATGAGTATCACACTGGACATGTCCAGAAAGTTCCTCCCGCCAAGAGTTATCTTTCCTCTGCCCTTCAAAAGCTGTCAGCCTGGAAAACTAAAGTTTGGGTTATAACATCTTACTTCTCTTAATCTCAGCTGAATATATAGTTCTTTCATTTAATACTCATTAAACATCTGCTACGCCCAGAACCTGAACTTCCTTTTCTTGCACCTTTATTTTTCAGTGCTTAAGCTTATTGAAACGGTGGCTACCCTTTACTGAGCACTTCTTTGTGCTCAACATAGGTGATACTCCAGGTCTGTCAGAGCCTCCCACCCTTTTCACCAGTAAAACCCTTTTACAAGTGAAACCTTCCTCAGAACTTAAGTACATAACAGTAATGGCAGCTTCCCTTAGCTCCCATGTCCCTGGGGTTCCTACCTCAGCAAGACTCATGGAAGTTTTCATAAGACTGATTGTGAGACGCTGCTTTCCATGATCATTAGGCAAATAGTCCTGTCTTTCATCCAGGCCTCAAGAAATGTCACTTCATCTAATAACCTGTGTGTGCTAAGCTGGTCTGTGTTCTTTGCTGTTAAGACACGGTATTTCCAGATGAAAGAATCCTGATTACCTTAGTGAATTATATAACTTGGCAATTATGTAATTGTAAGTGGTTTTTATTATTTTGTTAATCCTCACCCAAGGACATATTTTTTCCATTGATTTTTAGATAGAATGGAAGGGATGGAGGGAGAGAAACATCAATTGGTTGCCTCCCTCGGGACCCTCACCAGGGCCAGGAATTGAACCTGCAACCCAGGTATGTGCCCTTGACCAGGAAATCAAACTTGGCGATTCTTTGGTCCAGCCCAATGCTCTGATTGCTGAGCCAAACTGGCCAGGGATTGTTAGTGGTTTTTAAAAAACAAATATTTTTAAAGGAGTTAGGAGATGAAAGTTTAGAAACAATTTAAAATTGAAGTGAAATATAGAGATTTTTGTTTCAGGTAACACAAGTATAATCTCTGTACGTAAGCGGTTGTTTCTATTAGGTAAATCTGTTTGAGGCCCTGTCACACATACACTTCTTTTTGAGAGCTGGAAAGAAAAAAGTCACAAGTCTGAAATAATTGCTTAGTTTCCTGTCACCTAATGCATCTTTTACGTTTTGTTACATGTTCAGATTTAGTCCAGATTCCCAGTTTCTGGCAGTGGGTTCCAGTGAGAACTCTGTGGATTTTTATGACCTGTCGCTGGGCCCCACCCTTCACAGAATCAGCTACTGCAAAGACATCCCGAGCTTCGTCATTCAAATGGACTTCTCCGCAGACAGTAGATACCTCCAGGTGCAGCACCAGGGCTAGGCGCCCATTCACCTTCCCTCCCCCGTTGTGAGTGCGTGCACTGAACTCCCGTGTCCAGGGCTCCCGAGTGCTTGCCTCAACTGCTCACGCAACATTCTTTGCCATTCTATTAAGTGCTTTTCTCTATTTTTTTATACAAGATCTTGTAGTCATCTTTTACACTCTTAGTAATGTTAGAAATGTAAATCAAGTAGCACTTTGCTAGTATACCACTTAGTCCCATTTTAATGTGTGATGACAGGTCTCCACTGGTTGCTATAAACGGCATGTCTACGAAGTGCCTTCAGGAAGACATCTTACGGACCAGGCTGCCATTGACAGAATTACTTGGGCTACATGGACCAGGTAAACATTCATGTATTCAAGTAGGGAAGGACTGACTGACAGTCACTTAGGAAAATGCTATTTCTGAACAGTTAATTCTGAGTTTTAAGTTTTTGTTACATTTTTAACTTTTTCCTAAGAGGAGAATGACATGCTCAGAGTGGGACTGCTTTTGGTTGCCTGTATTTCCAGGCTTTATCAGTTTCTGTGATTTATCAGAAAGGAAATCAAAGTTATGGTTTTAAAGATGCCCTGATATTTCCTTTAATGTTGTAAGTTTAACAACAGGCACTGAAAACATATATTGGGTACTGTTAGGCAATTGTATTATTTCTGTCTGAAAGGAATACTCTCTTGCAGCTGTTAGAAATGAAACCTTAAGTTTGTTCAAATTTGCTGGCTGTATAACATGTAACTATTATAAGTATCCATGTTTTTACTCAGAGTAAATGAAAACTGCCATCAAATTCCTATAGAATAAGCATCACTTTTTATAAAACCAGCTCTCATACAGTATTAATTTTTAAAGGATTATTTAATATGTAAACCTTTAAAATTATAAAATCTTAAGTGGAAAGGGTTAACATCCCAGATGAAACTCAGGACTCCAGATAACTTACCTTATCACAACTTGCTTCCTGTGTTTTAAACAACATAATTAGATACTTAGAGATTAATTACCAAAACACTCTGTTTCTATATGGTAAACCTATCTGTTTGCTATGGTGGCTTTTCTTTCCTTCCTCCCCTGTAGTATTCTAGGTGGTGAAGTTACAGGAATCTGGTCCAGACACGCCGAGAAGGCAGACGTCACCTGTGCCTGTGTGTCTCATTCAGGAATCAGCCTTGTAACAGGAGATGATTTTGGCATGGTGAAGTTATTTGACTTCCCATGTCCTGAAAAATTTGTAAGTGTTTGATTTAGCATTTTACATAATTATACTCCCATTTTAGACATCTGGTTATTAGTACTTTTTCCCACATAATAGTTCAATGTGTTATTGTATCCTGCTTTGGAAACACTTTGTGTTCAAGTTTTTTAAAAAAACTTCCTAAATCGCTTACTCTGAAGTAACAGCTATTAGAAATTATATCCCCCTGCCCAAAGTAACACCATCTTTAGCAACTATTCTAATAAAAAGCTGTCATTAGCCTTTTATCAAACCTTTAATCAATCTATTACCAAGTTTCAAATGCTTTCAATCAGAGCAAACTTTTCAGAGTAGCTGTAGACATCTGACTGCCCAAATCCCCTGGTTCGCATTCAGTGCAGATCCATCACTAATCTGAAAAGCTCGTAATCACTGGCTGTGGCCCTAACCCTCCTCTCTCCACAGCCCTGGTGATGGGAAATTATGGTTCCTTATGGCAACCTTTCACTTTATGGCTGCATCACATACCTTTGAGCTTTGTTTTTCATTGTTTTTTGTTTTGTTTTTGTTTTTTAAGGCAAAGCACAAAAGGTTCTTGGGTCATTCACCCCATGTGACAAATATTCGATTTACCAGTGGTGATCGACATGTGATTAGTGCGGGAGGTGATGACTGCAGGTTGGTACTTCCTCGGCCCAAGAGCAGGCTGTCTTTGCTACTTATGAAGAGACTGAGTATCATTTCTACAGCTTCAGTTTATGGGCTGTTAGCATCGCAAGGTAGCAAAAGCAGATGGCTCCTTGGAGTCCCATACTATGTATAAATACAGAATAAAAGGAATTAATGAGGAAAAATTTATATAGATATATGGTTTAGAAGCTCAATTGAAAATTTTATTCTGAAAATTTAGAAATATAATGAACTCCCTTTTCCCTCTGATTGCAGTTTATTTGTCTGGAAATGTGTACACATGCCTCATTGAAAGATACGGATGCTGAGAAGACTATAAACTAACAGCCTTGAGAAACCAGAATTACAGAAGAGGGAGAGGTGGTGCTAATTTAAGACTGTGACAGGGATATATGCCCGGAATCATCAAAATAGAATATTGCTAAATTCAAAATATTTATTATATGCACTGGGTAACTGTCCGCAGTCCACACACTGCCAGATAATTACATTTCAAGGATGGACTGAATACTTGATAGTGAGCCAATCCCCATTTGGGGGAGTGTGCAAATTGGCAGACCAGCTGGTGAGGTGTAGGGCACAGCACTCCTCAAAAAACAAACCAAAACCTTAAAAACCCAACTTGGATCATTTTCATTATCTTTTTTTTTTTTTTATCTTCACCTGAGGATATTTTTCTATTTATCTTCAGATAAGAGTGGGAGAGAGAAAAACATCGACATGAGAGGGACACATCCACTGGTCGCCTCCCACACGACCCCTACCAAGGCCGGGAATGAACCGCAACCGAGATACATGCTCTTGACCGGAATCAAACCTGTGACCCTTTGTACCGTGGGCTGACGCTCTAACTGTAGAGCCAAACTGGCCAGGGCTTCATTATCTTTTCAACAAAACTTGTACCTTTTAGAGTTTTCAAGGTTCATAGTTCAATAAAATATATCCTTTTGTTTCCATAAGGAAAGGAAACACACATCACCCTGAAGGATGTTTTTAAAAGGCAAACATTATTTCCCTAGGAGACATATATAAGCCTCACTGGAGGATGTATTATTTACTTCTTCAGCATTCATAAACGCCCTTTTTATAAAGGGAAGTCTTCTGGCATTTACAAGTTCAGGGACAAATCCAAAGTTAGTAGTATACGATTGCTACATTTTCATTTCTCAGCTGTCAGTGTTTATGTTCAGAAGTTATCTCTATATTTGAAAAATTAAAACGATTGTAGCCTCATTAATGAAAAGGTAGTATGATGAACAATCATTTACAATTGTGTACAGTTTTTTAAGGTTTTAGCAATAGTATTTAACTGGGAGAGAATGATGGATTATTTAAAGATGTTGTCTAACAGAAACCTGTTTAACTTGTAAAGAGTTAAATTCACATTTACGAAGGTATACAATTTAGTTAACTCTTGAAATAAAACTTTTAGCTTTTTTAAATTTTTAATTGGAAAATTTATTTAGTTAGATGTATGTCACCCATAGCCAACTTCCAAAAGGAATTAATAGTTCACTTGTCAAACTTGTCTGTCCCTTTTTGGTGGATTGGGGCTGAACCCTTAGATCTTTATTCCTATCACTTTAAACGCTGCCAAAGATCAGTACTTGCCATTCAGGAATTTGCTGTTTAGCCTATCTGTGGTTTCCTGAAGAATGGAAATTATGTAGACTGATATTTAAAAATATATTTTTCTAAGTGTGAAGAAGATTAAGATGCTATATTGGTCCTATGAATTTTTATTTTAATGTGTTTTCTTTGTAGCATAATAGGCCCCTTCATTCAGGTTTCTGGAAATCTGTTTTCTGTATCCAACACCTTGTAAATACTAAAAACAGAAATGGCTGAATTGTATCATAGAAAGCCTACAGTGATTGGACCTGGTCCGTTTTAAAGTTTGGAATAGCTGTGTCGGAAGCACTCATTAAAGGTGTTTAAGAAGCTTGAAACATAAAAATCATATTCATTATTTACATCAACATATTCTAAATAAAGGCACGTTAATACACTAGTATTATATTTCTATTCACATATATCATAAAGGAGCAGTTAATAAAGGAAAAGAATCCCCTAAACCACACTCCCCTCCCCTTTTGAGACAGTTGGCAGTCAAGTTTGCAGGCTTTTGGCTAAAGAGAAATTCCATCTCCATTACAGTACAGGTAGAACCTCAACCAGGTAAAGTATATAGGATAAAACTGCTTCCACTGCATTTCTGTTCTTCCAAGTGGCAAACTTGCTAAGTCAGCCTTAATCATTGTTGTCAGTTTCAGGGCTAGATCATGTTGAATTTAAGGAGTCATCCCATCAGCACCTTGCTTTTTCTGCTTTAGCCATCAAACTAAGGGAAGGTGAATAACCATGAGAATTGTGTGTTGTGCAGTATCTGACTGTGTTCCTGAATCTGTAAAGCTGAGACTTCTCCTGGCAACATCCATCTCGTTTCTGTACATAAACGCATGCCAAAGCACACTGCGCCCGGGCCACGCACTGCTTCCCTCAAGCCGCACCCGTCCCTGTCCCTTTTTGTCATCCTTTTTGTCATCCTTTTTGATGGTGGTTCATTTTAGACCAAGCTATCCAACAAATGTTTTAAGAGTAAACCTTAGCTTGCCCATAAACCATACCAACTGAAAGATAAAACTCTTAAATGTGTTTCCAGGCAGTGTTTCTTGAAATGTCTAGCAAGAAACAATTCCATTTTAGCATGTTCTTTCCTTGTAAATTGGCCGAATTAAACCACTTAAACCCATTTCTCACATATGTTCTTTATAGTGGAATTATGACACAACTATGTATTATTTATAAATGATGATACTAAAATGTGTTTAATTTCTGGAAATACAATTTAAAACAAATTTCTTCTGCAGAGATGTAAAACATCTCAAGTACTAACACGGGAATGAACAAATGCCTTAAATTCAACGGAGCCCAGGTTTTAGAAGTGGACTGCCACTTCACCCGCGCCTCACCACACAGCAGCGCCATGCTCTCTGTGCTTGGTCTTTCCTCTGGTGTTTCAAGTTCTTTCTTTGGCATCAGCACAGCAAAGTGCACCTTACAAGATGGCTAATAACTGGTTACTTCTTCTCCCAATGGAAAAGCAGTGGCCACAAAAAGACTGCTAGTTTCAGGGGCTCGTAAACATGGAGTCTAAAACATGGTTTCATTCTCTCTTGGGGATGTAATTGAAGAAGTCACTGAACTGTTTTTACAGTTAAGTTTAAGTTGGTCCTCAGAATGTTTAAGTCTTTATTATCCCTTTTGCATTAATTCACTTTTTCTTTACCAAATTTTAGCTCTACTTTAAAAAAAAAAAAAAAAAACTACAAGTCTTTAAAATCAGTGATCCATTTAATTCTAAAGTATTTGACACTTTTTGCCTTAACAATGTTAAAAACCACACACACACAACTCTGTTTTTTAATTCAGTAGTCTGAAAGTTTAGTCCTACTTTGCAATTTACCCATCTGAGCTCTGTAATTAATTATATGGTCTGTCATTTAAAATACACCACTGAAATCTAATTTTTACATTTAAAAAATTATCTTCAGTAACTTTTCTGTGGAGTAATTTGAGAATGTTTTTCAGTCTGGGAGAATGTATATGTATAGCTATAATCTTGTGAGTTTCAAGTCTGTTTTCTGATACCTATGCATATATATACTTGTAAAAAAATTTGTATAATTTTGTGATAATGTAGCTCCCCAAAATATTTATTTTAAAAGCATATGTTAACAGTAAATGAAAACATTTTAAGGAATTGTTCTTTTTTTCGCCATTCAAGCTGTTTTCACCCGACACCTCACTCATCCTCACCCGGAAGGCAAAGGACAGCTGCTTGGGAACCAGAGAAGCCGGTATCATCCTGCCTTTTAAACTTAAAAATAAAATTTAAAAGTAGGATGGACAATTTTAAGCCGCCTCAGCACTTTTGGCCACTATTATTTTTAGTGGATTAGGAACCCCGGAAAAAGTGAAAGTAGCAATCCAACTTTTGGAATAAGGATGCTCCTCACTGTATCGGTACACACGCACGCACGGACAGACACACACAGCAACGTGTAGCCCCAAACTGGATCATCAGTACTGACACGATCACCATGTTGTACATGCTGACACTTGAAACAGCAGTGTACTAACACGCCAACTGTTTTAATAGAATTCAGTTTTTCCTTAAACTGTCTTTCCAGAGTCAAAACAAGGCAAACAACAACAAAAACACCCACTTATTAAACTTACAAACTTGAAAAATTAGATACTTCAGATAGGCAATAAACTTCATATTATGAAAGCAATATATTCCAAGTTTCAAAGGTCTGACAAGTTCACAGAATCTCTTTCATCAGTAGAAGGAAATTTTCAAACTTCATGATCTTCTGCCAGGTAGGTCTGGGTGTTATTCACTGAATAAACAAAACCAAAAACAATTTTAAATTGTTTTGCATCTCTATATACCATATACCTTAACTAAGAAATTGAGTGTCTTCAGACAATGAATATTTGTTCTATAGGTTATGATATAAATATCAGATTTTTTAAATCTCAGGTACATAAAAGAACACACAGGCCACACTAAAATGTTCTGAAACTTCCCTTTTTTTCTCAATTACGTATGTCTAAGAAAATCAATGTGAGATTTGTAAGCAGTGTAACTCTTGAAGGCCTTAGTGGATATTCAGATGAAGATGTAACAGAAACCTGATCTGGAGATGATGATCCAAGTAAATACGCAAGTGCTGGGTAAAACAAAACTGGCTTATAGAGTCAATTATTTCCCAAAGGACCGTTATAAAATTAAGCATCAAGAAAAATCAAAGTGATGGTTTCCTACAAATTTGTGTGCTTATAAATTTCAGAAACTACGTATCAGAAAAGTATATGAATAACAGGAAAATGTATTTTCATCTTTACCTGGTTTGAGGCCGAATCCATTTCAAGGCATGTCGTGGAGGCACCGTGATGGTGGGATGATAAAACGTGCAGTCAGGTCTTGTACACTGAGTATTAAACCTACAGTGCTGAGAAGGGAGAATAGTTTCAACATATGCAAAGCTAATACAATTAAAAACAGCAATTTGAGTGACAATAACCAGCACAACCTAACATTATTGGAGCAAGAAATATGGTCTGTAATACTCATTTTAATACTACTGAAACCTTGAAAAATGACCCCCCCCAACCCGACACACATACAATCCTAGTCACAGAGTAATAGCAAGTCAGATGTCAAAAATAACCTTACTATATAATAAACTACTTCTAATCAATGTAATAATCGCCCTGCACACCCTTCCTTCCTTCACTGAGCCCTCCTGCATGCCCAACTGCAGTCAGGGGAAGCAAAGGCCTTCTGTATGGTCTTCAGGCAGCTCTTTCAGAGAGGAGATCCCTCTCGCTGAGCAATTAAACAGCCGAAGACACATCAGCCAATCTTTAGCACACAGACAAACCATCAGAACAAGTCTGGATGGTAGTACGCAGTACTACTGGATCTCGTCATCCAGTTGTGGCACTGAAGTGCGAAAAAACCACCTACATGCTTAGGGGCAGAGAAGAATGGAAACTGACTAGCAAAGGTAACCTTTACCCTCCTGCGAGCTCAGGACACTGACATTCAATAGTTTCACACCATTTGGCCTAAGGAGACAAAAGGGCTGTTGACACTAAGGAATAAAAGACCTTAAGGACCATCAAAGTTAACAAAATAGAAGTTATAGGAGGTGGAGGGGCAGAGGAGATACTCAATTTGCTAGTGATCTTCCAGGCCTCACAACTGGAAAGTTATCAATTATTCACTTTTGCGAAAATGAGAGTTCTTACTTTTGGATGATAGAAGGGACATTCCATTTTCTTACAAGCAGGGAAGTAACGGCAGAGCTGACTACTAGAAGATGCTGTTGGTGTTAGAACTGCTGACAAAAATAAGGGCAAACATTGATCTGATCAAATTTATTTGGCAAAATAATTTCTAAGCATTCTGATGTTTTATGGGAACCATTTTTAAATTAAAATACAATGAGGAGACATATTCATTAGTCAAGATAAAATACTGGAGAAGCCTACAGTATGCATAGACTTCCTCTTTGAAGACTGGTTACATTCATTCTGGTACAATTTTAAAACTATTCCCATTTTTCTTTTTAATCCAGTTTATAGTCACAAAATGTCATTTTAAATTTTTCTTACCCAAATGCAGTAATGTACAAAGTCACTAACCTGGTTTTGGAGACAGTATTGGAATTCTTCTACTCATATGAGTGAAGGGACAATCTGGCTTAGTACATTTTGCATCATATTTACAATTTGGATGGACAAACAAACATTTTTCAGCGAATTTACAATTGGGGAAAGCTCTATAAAACAAAAGAAAAGCATTATTATTCACATTTAATCCTCTCAATGCATTAGTTTTTGTTCAGGGGCTCCTTATACTCCATCACTACTTGTTTTGAGAAACTAAATAACAAAAGAATGAAACCCCATTTAAAAAAATATTTTTTCTTTACTGATTTTAGAGAGAGAGGAAGAGGGAAGAGAGAGAGAGATGGACCCACTGATGAGAGAGAACATCGATTGGCCGCCTCCTGCATGTCCCCCACTGGGAATTGGGCCCACACCCTGGGCATGTGCCCTGACTGGCAACCTCTTGGTACATGGGTTGATGCTCAACCACTGAACCACACCGGCCAGGCAAAAACCCCATTTTTAAATGAGGCCATAGCCCTGGCCAGTTTGGCTCAGCGGTTAGAGCGTCGGCCTGTGGTCCAGAGAGACCCGGGTTCGGTTCCCGCTAAGGGCACGTACTTCGGTTGCAGTTTGTCCCCGGCCCTGGTTGGTCGTGCGGGTGGCAGCCACTCGGTGTGACCCTTCACATCGATGTTTCTCTCTCTCTCTCTCCCTCCCACTCTATCTGTACAAAAAATTGAAAAATATCCTCGGGTGAGGATAACAAAAAAAATAAAAAATAAATGAGGCCATATATCAAACTAGGAGACACCTGTCTATTTCAAACTGTAGGGTAATAACAGCTTTTCAACTCCAGCCAAGCCACATGAATGGTAAAAGTTTTTGTGATAATGAAAATCATACCTCTTCTCTATCATTAAAATCTATGTTCATATTTTATGAAGTTCTATTGTGAGCACTATATACAAGGCATCATGCTACCAGAAAGACCAACCTCATGATCTCCCTATTTATACACCCATATTATTCTCACATCAAAATTTCCTGAAGTTAACATTTTTGACCACTCACGAGTTAACTCCTGTTTTCCTGCCCAAACGTTACAGACCGCGCACGAGGTAACTCGGGTTTGCACTTGCATTAGCTATTTCAGTTTTTGAAACTCAGGGTAATATAGGATTATTGTATTTGTGACACTCTGCCCTGAGGGTCGAAGTTTGAAAAACAGCACACCGTTCTATGTTCTTGAAGTAGCTAGGGAATGGGTATCTGCTGGTTCAAATGAGTGCAGCTCAGAACCCAACGTGCAGTTTGCCCAGAAACGTGCGTCCTTGGCGTATGTATTTAGTACGTCTTAGAGATTTCTATGTGGTACGCTGTGTGTTAAAGCAGAAGGAGATTCCTCCTATAGGACAGAAAAAAAATCTGAAAGCCTTCTCTCAAAGTTCATTCTAGTGAACCAGACAGCTGGTAAGAAAACATTATACCCAACTCCAAAATGTTTTCTCATTACCTGCTGCAGGTTCTTCCCCCCAGGCCGCAAACGTGTGTGTGAGCACCATGTGCACACCGGGCAGTTCTCACAGACTCCTCTCCTTCAATGTACTGAATCCCAATACCCCATTGGTCTGAGGCACAAAGAAGCCACCTCCCATCTCTCCCACCCTCAGCAAATACACACACACACAAGTATGCTGGCTGGGGGAGAGCCCTGCTAAGTGTCACTGCATTTAGTTACAGAACTCAGACTTGTCCATAAAAGAAAAAGTAAGTTATCAGATAACAGAAATCACCCTGGAGACCACACTGGTTTGCTGCTACTCACTTGCAAGGTGACACGGGGTGATGGTACGCACAGTCGTCCCCGTTCTTGCAGGCGGGCCAGTACTTGCAACGCTCCAGAAGTTTTTCTGGTTTCTGTGCCACACTCAGTTCACTGATCTCAGCTACAAGGAAAAGGGATTAAAAGGATCTCAATTATGATCTATTCAGTACATGGCACTTTTAATAAATTTCCCTCAAAACCCACTCTTAAAATCTTATCTTCTACGCCCATAATCATATGAAACAAACGCGCCCCGACAATCTGACGACTGAAAGCCCTGTGACCCCACAGGGAGTGGAAGTGGACAGTGACGCTGCACTAAGGCCAAGGTTCTCACAAGGCTCCGATTCCCCGAATCATTTCAGAGCTCAGTTACAGATAAGAGGGAAGAATGTCAAGTCGAGAGCAAATGACATGAAATGCAGACTGAAAACACAGGCTGACAAAGAAGGCGAACTAATTATCACTCGGGCAGGATCGTCCGTGGTCCAAACACAGAAGCGTGCCCAGGCACTGAGGTACATGCAGTTTTCTAAGTCCAGGGGATAAGCTCACATCAATGTCTACACAGTGAGGAAAAGACGTTTCCCTAAAATGGGTCACAAACGTCATTACCTACAGGGGCCCCAAGGGCCACCTAACTGCGCCTGGCTGGGTGTCGGATGATCAGTGGCAGACATCCTCCGTGGGGAGCAGAGATGTGAGGGAGACAAACGAGACCAGCGCACACCCTCCGAGGCTCACTGTCACCTGCTCACCACGTCCTGTCCATTACCATGTCAGTCACTGCGACTTCAAAAAGTGGGGCCCACGTTGCCAGATTGTCTCCTGGCTCAGCAAGCCAAAACCCTTTTTACATGACATCTACATTTTAAAATGCTGGCAACTAATTCAAATTTAAAATACAAAATAACCCAAATAAAGTTAACCTGATAGCCATAATGAGCTGCCAAGTTCTGGCCCAACACATCCTAGCCCCCCCCCCCCCAACAGCATCATGGGTATCACTGCTCTTGTTCATGAAAGCAGGTGTCACTGCAGCTTCAGCCCTCCAGTCTCTCACCGAGGTCAGGCTGCTCAAACAGGGCTCTGTAACTTACTAGCGGAAGGAGCTAGACACCGGGCAAGTTATCTAACATCTCTGATCTTCAGTTTCCTCATTTACACAGAGGAAATGATGTCTTCCTTAGATTTTTATGAGTACATGGAAACAAGAATGCAAAAGAGGTATCAATCCAAACCTAACAATGCAGCAGCTCGTGCTCTGAGCACCTGTTGCTCCAGTGGCCCACCATCAGTCTTCACTACGGGGCAATGAGGCACACAAGTCCCGCCCTGAAGCCCAATTAGGACAACCATCAGCGCCCTGGCCGGTCTGGCTCAACAGTAAGAGCTTTGGCCTGCAGACCAAAGAGTCGCGGGTTCGATTCCGGCAAGGGCATGTACCTTGGTTGCGGTTCGTTGCAGGGTTTCAGGAGTCAACCAATTGATGTGTCTCTCTCACATCGATGTTTCTCTCCCCCTCCCCCTTTCCACGCTATCTGAAGATAAATAGAAAAATATCCTCAAGTGAGGATAAAAATAAATCATCAGCATGATACATCAATTTTCCATTCTACTTTAAAAAGTCAGTAAGTCGCCCTGATTGGTTTGGCTCAGTGGTTAGTGTTGACCCGTGGACCAAAGGGCTGTAGATTCAATTCCTAGTCAAAGGCACATACCTGGATAGCAGGTTCGATCCCCGGCCCAGGCAATTAATTAATGTTTCTCTCTCCACCCCACCCCACCCCCCTCCACTCTAAAATTCAATGGAAAAATATCCTGGGGTGAGGAACAACAACAACAACAAAGTAGGTAAGTCATTATTTAGCTCCAGGATAAAAAGTCTCAAATGAAATCTGGTGGGGCCGAAGGAGCTTTCCCAGTTTGAGTGCTTTGTGTCACCCTGCAGAGAAGACGTGTGCGTGTTCCGTTCCTCTTAAAGAACGTTCTTTAGACTGTGGTACCTACGTGACAACCCGCCAAACGAAAGAAGTCAGAGTACTCAAGAGCAGGCTGGCCGGAAAGTGGAGTCAAGGGGCTAGATACTCACAAGCAATATTAAAGAAGTCAAATGCTATGCAAGGCAACACTCTTTCTGACTGAAATGTTAAATCATATATACAAAGTTCATGACTCTGGTTTTCCCTAACATTTACTTCAGAAGCTATTAAAACTTTTTACTGCAAGCTATAAAATCTGTACTGCCATATAATAGCCAGTGGGGATGGCTAAAAACAGTGGCTGCTGTTGGTAGCATCCTTGAAATGTGGGACAAAAAGCCACCAAAAGCAATGACAAAGTTTCCAACTCCCTGCTCGGAGGGGGAGAGCAAAACAGAGCACAGCCCTGCGCTGCGGCCTCACTGCCGGACCACAGAGCTCCCCGCATGTGCACCCTGCACCCAGACCAGCGCAATGCTGTCTCCAGGGCGGCCACTGAGGACACACCTACCGATCAAGCCTGACACGGGACATCTGCATTTACGTGAAAGTAGACCCTGACATATCAGAAAATTAAGCTACCTAACTGAAAACCAAAGCAGTAAGAACACCAGAGTTTTCTCTTACTTTAGACAAAATACACGAGGTCAAGAAATATGCACTGCCCAACTTGCAGGTCTTACCACCTTTGTTTCCGTTTTAAAATTTTCTTCCTTTCAATAGGGTCTCTTTCAACTTCTTCCACCCATCAAAACCATAACACTACATTACTGTCTTATTCAGTTCAAGGTAACAGTGACAGCATAACCCACAGACACAGACAACAGTGTGGTGAAGGCCCGGGGGATCGGGAGCAGGGTGGAGGGAGGCGATGGGGGAAATCAGGGGGGACATCTGTAATACTTTCAACAATAAAGATACATTTTAAAATATACATAATAGCGACGTCTCTTCATTCACTCACGTCTCCCCCTAGGGGCTTTATTTTTAGCTACTAAAAAAGGCATTTAATACATTTTCATATCTCTGCCAAGAAGTTTTACTTTGGAAAAATTTCAAAATTCATTGTTTTTTGATACCATTCATTTATAAGATTCAGTGAATTGTCTCCCCGCCAATAGGTGTTTCTAGGAACGTGAGGTCTGAGGACACGGTTCTCCTCCATCCTGAGCCGCCACGGGTATGCAGCAAGCAGCACGAGAAAGGCTCACCTTCCTAAAAGGATGTCGCTGTCTGAACTGAGTGAGCTGACTTCTAAATACTATGCTTAAATATTAATTTAAACATAAGGTCTTTTCTAAACTTCCAATAACTATTTTGATGGACAGGTGAGAAACTCCACTCAAGGAAAATTTCACTGAAGGAGAAATAGCATCAAAATCCAAATTCATTTTTCTATCTAGCTACTTCCGGCACGAGGGGAGAGTGACAGGCACAGCTGATCCCTGGGAGGTGAGCGAGGGTGGTGGTCCACCCTCTAGAGCTCTGGCTTCCACGGCTCAGCACCGTTCCAGCAAGGAAGACGGCCAACCTACACGCCACACACGCGAGCAACAGTCTCAAATTAACTGCTGCTTTGTCTGAAAAAAGAAAAAAGGCCACTACTGAATAATAAATAAAAGCAAGGCCTCCAGCCAATATTCGTTCCAGGTAAAGAAGCACGTCAAAGATTTCCTTCTCAACGAAAGCACCCTGGGAGGGAAAGTCTGAGCTCTCAACACACCGTGTGAAAAGCTACCATCTGGGTCATCAAGCTGCCTGCTCATCAACTGCAACTGCTGTGGGTGGAGACCTCTGAGTCCCTGGTTTGAGGCTGCAGTTTGGTTTACAGGTTTCATTCCTTCAAGGCACATGTCCTCCTCTTGATCTGACATGTATCCTGGGGGGCTGGGAACACCATCCAGCGTCACTATAAACTTGGGACTTGCAGGTTTATCTGGTTGTACAAGATCTCTGCCAGATAGATAGAAAATACCATAGAATTAGGGAAACGAACACATAAAGCTGAGCCTCCTAATGTGCTCTTCAGCAGCTCTCTCCCTTATCTGCTCTGTGGTGGGACTTCCAGGGTGGACTGGCTACCACACAAAGGCTGCGGCCCCGTCACCAGCGCCCTCCGGCTGCACTAGGGCCCTCTCTACTCAACCCTAGCCCCCTTGTCCATGGGATCCTCACAGGGTCACATGGAAAAAAACCTGAAAAGTCAGCATCCATGCCCAGAACACAACAGCCAGCAATCTACATTTACATGAATTTTATTAAACGTTTGTTAGAACATTTAATTTTCTAAGGGAAGAATCAGCCCAACCCAATTGGCTAACTCTCTCTGGAGAGAGTTTCTGATTTTGATCACCTGGCTTTTAAAATCTCATTTGCTAAATGCACATAAAGAAAAGAATCTTAACAACTAAATCATATGCTGACTTATTTTGTAGGATAATGGATTTCTATACAAGAAAGATGAATCGGAATTTCTGAAAACTGAATTTGGCTTACTCTACATATATGGCTTAAGAATTAAACCAACTAAAGCTCTCTACATGAGGGCCCAGACGGGAAGGAGGAAAGTGGGAACTAATGGTCACCCTGCGCTGCCTAGGAACATAAATTAGCTACACAAAAAAAGGAAACCATCTACCGTGTCTGCATAAGGTGTCCTGAAAGTACCCGAAGGGTATCTGCAGTCTTCATCCCCGACTCTTGGTTTGATGCCACTACTACTTCCTCAGACAGCTTTGGCTTCTTCAGAATAAATGATCTCGTGTCTGCATAGACCAGGGATTCCATGTCATAGTAATCTGAGCCAAAAAAATTGGCCACAAATGTTTACTTTTGAATATACCTTCATTCCCAACATCACACATGTGAGAAGAATGTCAATCTTTTATATCTTTGTAATTATTTTCAAAGGAAAATCACAATGGTTATACTTAGGAATAGGGCTGCAATGTTCTGAGCCAAACACCTTTTCAAGCCTCCATCCAGCATATAACCAAGGGATTCTGTATAGGAAGGTTCTTCCATGAGGCATCTAATGGGATATTACCAATTATATAAACTTACTTTAAGTACAACAATATTTTCCAAAAACATGGAGAATGAGTCCTAATGTTCCCTAGAATTATGATACAAAGATTGTTTAAAAAACTTTTTAAGATCTGTTTTTTTCATTTTGTATAGTATCACTTAGAATAATGAACACATCCTGATGACGGTAATTCAACTGTCATAGTTTCCATGTGTTGTAAAGACTACTTTAAGAGATAATTTTATGATGAACAGGTATTTAAAAAATACAGCAAGGGAACACAGACCTTCACTGCAAATAACCACAGCTCATACAATCTGTAATATACTTCAACCCAACTAATTTATAAAATATATCAAGCCCTGAAGCCCAGAATGGAGATGGCTGACCTAGCAATATGCAGTCTTCCGACTAAAGTTAACGAATTCCACTTTTCTTAAAGTTAACAGGCAAATAACGAGACCAAAATTCGGAGTATTCATTCATGTTCATTCACTGAACAAACTGAACTCCTGAGAGAACTGTGCTAGGTACACAAAGAAGAAAAAACAGAAAAATAGATGTATGCACAAGTTCAGAACAGTATGCCCCAAAAGGGGGACCTGAAAGGGTATAAACGGGTGTTGGGAGGAGGAGAGCGTAAGGCTGACCCTCTGAAAGAGTACTGGAGAAACGAGCAGTAGACTAGGAGGGAGCTGCAGAGCACAGCATCTCAAGCAGAGGGCACTGCACAGAGAAAGGCAGGGCCTTCCTGAGGCCCAGGGACTGAGGCGGTGAGAAGTGTGTGTGGCCGGAGGGCTGTGTGCGGTGGCTGAGCAGAGGAGTGGCAAAAAGGCTGAGCCATAAAGACCTCGTGTCAGTGAGTTTGGATTCTGGTCCAGAAGTAGTAAGTAACCAAGAGAGGTTCCTAAGTAAGGAGGTAACAGGTTTAAAGTGGTTTTCAGAATAAGAAACAATGGTAAGATGGACTGGAGTCCTAGACCTCAGTTACGAGGCTGTTGCATCGGGGAGACGGTGGGGTTCTGAATTAAAAGGTTCTCACCCCTTTTCCTCGTCTAACCACATTCCCATCAGCACTAGCACCTCACAGCAGGCGCATTTTCAACTACCACCCCAAGAAGAGGCCTTCCTGCAAGGGCAGCAGAGACTGGTAAAGATGCAGCAGAGAGCAGGAAGGAAGCAGAACGTGATGCAGGAAACAGAAGGCAGGAGAAAGTCAACTTAGAACGGGGCAAAGACACAGGGGCCAAGACATGGAAACAACTGAAGTGTCCTTCAGAAGATAAGGTACATATGGACACTACTCAGCCATATGAAAGAGAAAATACTGCCATTTTTAACAACATGGGTGGATCTTGAATATCATACTAAGTGAAATTAAGTCAGATGTAAAACGTCAACCACGTGATTTCACTCATTTGGGATATAACACTGAAACCAACAAACAAAAATGGGCGGACACAGACAGCAGTACGGTGGTTACCAGGGGAAAGAGGAGTAGGGGAGAGGGAGAGGTGCAGGGGGGATACACGGTGAACACACAATACAGTGCACAGATGATGTGTTAAAGAATCGTACACTTCAGCCCTGGCTGGTTTGGCTCAGTGGTTAGAGCGTTGGCCTGCAGACCAATGAGTCACGGGTTCGATTCCAGTCAAGTGCACGTACCTCAGCTGCGGTTCGCTCCCGGCCCTGGTTGGGTTTTGCGGGAGGCAACCAGTCGATGTTTCTCTCTCTCCCTCCCTCCCACTCTATCTGATGATAAATGGAAAAATAAGCTCGGGTGAGGATAAAAAAAAAATTGTACACTTGAAACCTACAAAGGGTGGGGCAAAAGGAGGTTAACAGTTGTTCATATGGAAAATAATAATAATAATGCAAAAAAAACCTCCATGTTTCATGTACTCACAACAGTAAACCTACTTTTGCACTACTGTATAATTTTATTAGCCAATGTTGCCCTGAAAAATGTAATAAAATTAGTAAAAAATAAAAGGCGGCAAAGATCATTCTCAATTTTAGATTTATTTAGTCTGAAGTTTTGTGGGGCTTTCGTATGTTTAGGAAGTAGAAGAAAACTCAGATGTGACCGCTGGAGGTGGAGGGTGGAGATACAAATCAGAGAAGCCGACTCAAACCTGGAGGTGAAGCAAGCACGTTTAGTAACTGTCCACATTCAGTGCTGCCTGCGTCCTCGCACGGAGCCCACGGCACCAAGACCACAGGCCTCCTGCGGCCGTAGCAAAGGCACGTCCGGACCAGCCCGAGGCTGCTGCACCCCTGCTCACCACCCTGCACTGTCCCGAGGCAACGCGGTTCTACTACAGTGCATCTTGGGAGGATACAGCTGAAAACAATGCTGAGGGCAGGACACAGGGTCGAGTTACATTTGAAGGAGCAGGGGAAGAGGAAAGAAGTGTATAAGGAGAATTAACAGATATTAGTAGAATGACAGACAGTAAAGTCCTGGGAGCCAGAGGATCAGAGACTAAAGAAAAAAGAATTCAAGCATCCAAACCAGGGTGTAGGAAAGTGTGCACTGAAAAGGGAGCTCTACCCACATGGTCACTGTCAGCTCTGCAGGCTTAGCGTGAGCAGCCCGGGCCAAGTACAACCAGACACACGGAACATGACATCTGGGTAAAGAACACAGGCTGAACCCAGGCGTTTTGTTTCCTACTGAAACCTCACTAAAATATCAATAAAGGGTTATTAAGAAAAAAAACTCACAAAGAAAGTGACTGTGAAAGGAGATTCAACCACAGAAAGTGAAAAACTAACTTAGTAGATCTTCAAAAGCTGAGTCTTAAGCCAGTAATGAAGCCATCCCGAGTGGATCCCAAGAGTATCAACAGCTGAGAACAGGCAGCACAGGGGACCTTGGGCCTCCAGGAGCGGGGGGAGGACAGGGCAAAACAGACGTGTTCACCGTCCATTTCAAACACCGTTAGTCCTTCCCAAACTCTCTCTTCATTTCCAGTCAATACGGCACCTTCCCGCTACCTCTACACTGAAGACACCGGGAGAACTGGAGACCCGCCTTTGCACTGACCACCGCGGGAGCCGCCTACGGATGAAGCATCCTGGTCTCTGACAGAAGGGTGCTACCACATTAACTAAATGCATATTATTAAAATAGTTAAAAGCAGTTAGACTCCCTGATAACCTCTGACCATTTTTTCCTTGGAGGAAGTAAAGCTTTAGACTCTTGAAAGCTGAAAACAGAGGGTCTCTGGACCAAGGGATGCCAGCCAGGCCGAAAGCAGCACCATTTTGAAACCAGGAGGGGTTGCTGAAGTAAACATTACGTAGTTCTTAACGTTGAGACACCTTCCCTAGTGCCCTTCCCCCTTAGCTCCCAGCCAGTCCATTACCTCAAAGGCCTTTCTCTGGAGAAGCTGGCCAGCCTAAGAGGAAAGGCCTAGAGACCCTGACAGGAGGGTGCCCCAAACCAGACAGCAAGACAAATCACTCTCCACTGCAGATCTACGCTCCAACGGGACGGGCAAAGCCCCACACCAGCTAACGAACCCAGATGCCAACAGTTTTTAAGTGCCCCACTCTTACATATAAGACAACCAAGGGTCCCCAGCTATCTGAGGAAAACTCTTCATGAAAGACAGTGATCAAAATAAACTTGGAGAAAAAAAGACTCCAAAAAAAAAGAAAGTCTAAAACTACCTTTAATATCCTTAGTACTGCCATACATGAAACAAAACCAAAACTGGTATGTTCAAAGAAAACAAAAAGGTAGTGGGGGGATGCAGGAAAAAAATAAATTATCGATGGCGGCCGGAGCAGCTCAGCTGGTTGCAGCAGCACCTGTTCACTGGAAGGTCACAAGTCTGACTGTGGTCAGGGCACGTATCTAGGTTTCGGGTTCGTTCCCCAGTCAGGGTGTGTATGGAAGGCAACCGATCCATGTATCTCCCTCACATCAGAGTTTCTCTCTCTCCCTCTCTAAAATCAGTTTTTAAAAAATTATAGGAGGTAAGTAAAGGATGTAGTCATTCATAGCCTCCTAGAACTACTTGATGATCAAACCTTATAGGCACCATGGATAAAAATAGTAACTAAAGGAAACAAAAAGAATGTATGAGCTCCAGCTGGTGTTGTTTAGTAGCTAGACCATCAACCCATGGACCAAAGAGTCGCAGGTTTGAATCCCGGTCATGGGCACATGCCTGGTTTGTAGGTTCGATCCCCGGCCCCAGTCCTGGTGTGTGCAGGAGGCAACCAATTAATATGTCTCACAGAGACATTTCTCTCTCTCCCCCCCTTCATCCCTCCCTTCAACTCTCTCTAAAAGATCAATGGAAAAAAATCCTCAAGTTAGATTAACCACCAAAAACAAAGAAAAGAAAAAGAAAAAAAAGAGCGTGTGAGAGTTAAGCGGATACAATATACACAGACTTTAGCTGACAAACATTTTGAAAGAAAATACCCTTTATATAGAAAGCAGGATGGAGTGTTGGGACATGAGAGGGCGAAATTAAGAATGGAGAATTTGCCCTGGCCGGTTTGGCTCAGCGGTTAGAGCGTCGGCCTGCGGTCCAGAGACCCGGGTTCGGTTCCCGCTAAGGACACGTGCCTCGTTGCAGTTTGTCCCCGGCCCTGGTTGGGTCATTTGAGTGGGAGCCACTTGATGTGTCCGTTTCACATCGACGTCTCTCTCTCTCTATCTGAACAAAAAATGGAAAAATGTCCTCAGGTGAGGATAAAAAAAAAAAGAATGGAGAATTTCTACAACCCTTTCGTAAGGAGAAGCCAAAGGAGCGGCAGAGACTGGAGCTACGTGTGGTAGTAACAGACTGCACATCAATGGGGCAGGAGCTGGCACCCGTGTGGGAGGTCACCCTCAGAGAAGACACGCACATCTTTCTGAGACAAGAGGCTGCAGAAGGGTCAGGGAATAAAGGTGGCAACTGTGGAGTCTTGACCCCGAGGAACAAAAATTCAGTTAGAAGCTGACAAGCACGGATCAAGGGACCAGAGCCTCCAACAAAGGGCAGGTTTAGAGGAAATAGAAGGAAGCAGAGAAAATAAGACTTCTGGATTTAAGACCCCAGGTGTCCAACAGCTCCCACCACTTATTTGACAGACATCAGGATCACCCATGCATCTGGCAAGGGTGCTGGGAACAGAGATAAATACGGCACTAGCCCCAGTCCTGAAGTAACCATGGTGTGTTGGGGGTGGGAGAGAATTAAGTTCCAGTGGCTCTAAGAACCACAAACCCCGTGTGTCCTTGGCAATGAGATTTTAAAGTGAAGTAAAATTGAGGACCGGGTTCAACAGGCCAGGGAAATTACAGCAGCTCAGGGCAATGGCAAAAGTTGGCTAGAGGAGAGCAAGGTAGGGACTCAAACCATCCCTAGAGCAGGGTAGAGTAAGCAGCCAACAGGTTGCAGGGTCCCAGGTGAAATGGCAACAGAGGAAGCAAGTTCTGGAATGAGGTGAAAAATACAAACACCATGTAACATAAAGAAAATGCAGATCTCGTTTCCTGCCCCTGTTTCACAGGTCTAAATACTGTATCTTAGGGCAGGATCTAAGAGATACAAGGCACATTAAATGAAGTGTAAGGAATGGAAATAGTAACTGAAAAATGCTAGATTACACTAAAAATGTAAGATGATTACCAACCTGGACTGATCTGCAGAGTTTCTGCCATTACTGGGTCAATCTGCAGCCGGGACAATAACTGCCTCTGCGGAGTTCCTAGAGTATAAATTTTAAAACTTTACTAACCTTAAAATACAATACCATCGTGTGTATGTCTCAGAAATAATATTTCTGGGTTCTTCACAGTCTTAAAAATAAATTAAACCTTAAATAATACAATTTAATAATATTTCTAGATCAAAGATCTGTAAGACAAAAACCTGTACTCAGGGTTAAACCAAAAACAGCAATGGACAAAATTCCTGGTTCTCCCTCTGGAGGCTGGTTTCCCTGGACTGAAGATAAAGCCTGGGATAAGAGTGAAAGGTGGAAAAGCCAAAGGCAGGTGCTGCATGGACTTACAGCTTGCACCATGGGACACAGGTGATCGCTAACGGCAAGATCAACATAAGAACCATCTCCCTCCATCTCCTAGACTCTCACCATTATGACTCACTCCACCGATCCCTGGAATTGCAAAACAAAACACTCCAGAGCTGCCTGGTTGGAGAGTTCCCAAAAGACTTATGGGCTTAGATGTTACAAAGAGAACACTGAACAAATACAACTCTCAGCTCTGCAGTCCAGGTCCTACCCAAAGCATGAAAATAACCACTTGGATTTCCCAAAGGAAGATGCTCAGTTAGAAACAGGCTTATAATTTTTTCAAAGTTACACCGCAAAACAAAAAGCACTGAACAGAACTGATTTTCTCTATCTTCATTGGAGGGTAAGCACTCTGAGGGATGAAAGGCTGTTACACTTCTCCAAGCCTCTCTGCCCAATGTCTAGCATGTATGAGGTATGCACTTGCAGACTTGAAACAAAGGCGTCACAGTGCAATGTACAAAGGGATGTGACTGGCAGGGTTCCACACACTGAAATACCAGACGCCTGCATGCACTTTTAGTGCATCTATTACTGGCAGTTTCACAAGGACAGCCTTTGCTCACTCAGTACCAACTGCCATGTTTCATTTTAAAAGGGGTTTTTAAATTTTAAAAGCTACTCTCAATTCAAAATCTTATCAGCTATTTTCTTTTAAAATATGTTACATTACATTACTCTTTAGTGGCGTGCCAAAATAAAATTAATTCCTTTCAAAACTGTCATGGTAAAAACACAGTAAATCCTAAGAAGCTGACCTCAAAATGAAAGACACAGTTACTTGATCAAGTCAGTGAATTCCTGTAGGATAGCCTGAGAAACCGACATGAATTAGTTACAGGAAGAATGCTCATATAATTCAAATACAACAGGTCTCTTTAACATAAACAGTGGACAATAAAAGAATTATATATTTTAAAATAATTTCACAAAACAGATACAAGGCACCATTTTCTTACATTTCAAATTTTGTTTCATCTCTCTATGCTCATCTATCTTTTCAACACAACACAGAGAGATCCACCAAAGAGGATGAAATTCTGGCAAGTTCTAGACTTCTAAGCTAAATCACACGGGGCCCAATTTTGTCAATAAAAGTCCATGAAAACTTCAAGCTCTTTGTGACTTGCTGCCTCTGTATGAGCCCGAGCCATGTTCCAGGAAGATACAGCGCCATGGGTGAGTACCTAGAAGATACCACACACTAGGAATTTACCTTTCTCAATGTTGCTAAGGAAGCCAATTATTTTTACATCAGTAGTCGTAGACTGTGATTCAAAATCTACTTCCTCACGAAGATCTTTGAACTCTCGGTTGTATTCAGTTGTTGAATATTCATTCATTTTAACCTCCAAAGATGAAATTTTCTCTTCATTCTGTGACACTCTAACATTTAGATCAAAAAGATTTGCTTCCACTGTCAAAATTGCTGTTTTCATTCCTTTAATTTCATTGATATCAGCTGATATTTTCCTTAAAAGATGGGAAATATTGTCTAGCTCATTCAGTGAACAAGAGGAACTTGTTACAGAACCTAAGTCAACTGGCTCAGGTGAGGAGAGAATCGGTAAAGATGTTGATGAAAACCTTGAAGACATTTTCATAAAATTTTCTCTTCCTTCTATTTTTACAAAAATTTCCTTCACAGCCCATTAAATCGTTTCATCAAAAGTAAAAGTACTGATTTAGGCTGTTACTTTAAGAAGTATTGAGAGTGAATAACATTTTAAAACCTGTAACTAAAAAGACAGGGTTGTATATTTCTGGAATCAGAACTCAAAACTAAAGTCCTACTTACAGCTCCTCTCCAAACAATGAACCCTATTATTACATACAAGAGAATTCTGCCTTCTGATTGGCTGAAAACAGACATGTAACAACACAGAATTTTCTATTATTTACCTCATTTGCTTTGGGGCCTAAATTAAGCAATTTAACCACATTGAATACTTTATACCAGAATACGATGTGAATTAAGTATACTTTTGTCCTGTCATCTATTAAGTGATCGTTATTAAGTTTCAGATTATTTACATGGTCTTATCTAGTTTCTTCAGTTTCATTTCCCCTTAAAAACAGTATAGGACACTATCTGGTATTTCCCTTGTAGGCAGAGGGCAGAGAGAATAATCAGACCCATGATCACAGACAAATCTTTCTAAAAATATGTGGTCCTAATGGAATTCAACTGCACTGATATGGTATGTCAGAAATGTAAAGGTAAGGAAATGAGGACTTGGCCTTGGTTTGATACAAAACCATTATTAGATATGTGATGTTCTCCCACTCTGTGGGGTTGTCTTTCCATTTTCTTGACAGTATTCTTTGAAGCACAAAAATTTTAAACTCTGATAAAGTCCAACTGATCTACTGTTTCTTTGGATGTCTTTTGGTGCCATATCTAAGAAACCATGGCCTGCTTAAACCAATCTCCTTTAGATTTTTACCTATTTTTTCTCCTAAGAGTTCTATAATTTTAGTTCTTACATTTAGGTCTTTGATCCATTTTGAGTTAATTTTATTTTTATTTTTTAATTTTTTTTTTTATCCTCACCCGAGGATATTTTTCCATTTTTTGTACAGATAGAGTGGGAGGGAGAGAGAGGAAGGAGAGAGAAACATCGACGTGAAGGGACACATCAAGTGGCTGCCACCCACACGACCAACCAGGGCCGGGGACAAACTGCAACTGAAGTACGTGCCCTTAGCGGGAACCGAACCCGGGTCTCTCCGGACCACAGGCCGACGCTCTAACCGCTGAGCCAAACTGGCCAGGGTGAGTTAATATTTATATATGTTATAAGGCAAGGGTTCAAGTTCCTTGTATGTGGATATCCAGTTATCTAATACCATTTGCTGAAAAGACTATTCTTTCTCTACTGAATGTCTTAGTATACTTGTTGAACATCAACTGATCATAATTGTATTGGTTTCTGGATTCTCAATTTGATTCTACTGGTCTGTATTATACCTTTATGCCAGTACCAATTTGATTACCATTGGTCTGCAGCAAGTTTCGAAACTGGGAAATATTTAAATTCTTCAACGTTATTACTTTTCAATAGTTTTGGCTATTCTAGGACCTTTTCATTTCCATGTAAATTTTAGGAACAGTCTGGCAATTTCTGCAAAAAAGCCAGTAAGAATTTTAACAGACTGAGTTAAATTTAAATATGTCAGTCTTCCAATTCATGAACACAGAATGTCTTTCCATGGCTTTAGTTTGAGAAAGGTCATTTTTTCTTTGGTTCATCAACAATCAACAAATAAGTTGTGTAGAATATGAAGATGCAAATAGTGGACATGTCTCTCCAGAGCCTCTCCAAAGAGTGCTTCTTGTAAAGAATGTAGCCTTTGGTTTCCCAGTTAAATAGCTGTTGTTCACAATAAAAGAATAAAGAAAAAGTATTTAAGTTTATATAATAAGAATCTTTATTCATGTCTCTCCTGTATCTGTAAATTAACCTAATTCTTCAAAATCTTTGGATAGAAAATAACTGTCCAATGTTACAAGGCTTTAGATTCACATAGAATTTAAGAGCACGAGGCTCATGGACAACATCTACAGCAAACATGAGGAAGAGCCAAGTGCCACTGCAAACCAGCTGGTTCAACAGAGGGTAGCAAACACACTTCAGTGAGAAAAGCAGGGAAGCAGAGCCTGAATCACAAAGAAACAAGGTGCCTAAAAAGAAGCTTCATGTCATCACCCACTGTGCCCAGATCGATTTTAGAATGCAAAATAAGAGAAGATCCTTCCATAGATTCTAATGGAAATATCCATCAGCAGAGGAAATTTACATATTTTAAGAAAAATGGAGCACAGCCAGGTTAATGTCAGCTAGTAAGTGGCAGAGCCTTGATTAACACCTAAGAAGTCAGGCTCCCTAACTGAGTCCATATATTCATAATCATTGTATTGTTATACTTCTCTCCATGATACATTAAGCGGAATAAAACATGTCAGCAAAATTCTTGTGGTGTAATTCCTTTCATATACACATATATGTGCAAGCATATAAATATACATATAATTCTCCTTTATACAGAAAGGTGCCCACGTACATACACATGGGGGAAAGCCAAGAAGACTACAGATAACGCACCAAACTGTTTTAGGTGCAGTGCTTACCTCTGAGGAAGACAGTGGGCAGAACGAAGGGAAGATTTCCCTTGTTTTGTCTGAATATAAAAACTCCTCTTTACAAACACTCTTTCATGGTGCTTCCAGTCCATGATATATTGGGTATATGCAATTAGCCTCTCCTTCCGGAGAGTTCATAAAAAGCAAAGAACTTAAATAGTGCACAATCCTTAACACACAGCAGTGAATTCCAAACTGGGTTTCTAAAATTATGTACTAAAATGTAGAAAAAAGTATCAGAAATTATATTATAGTAGAAATATTTATCTCCATCCTCCTCAAAATTCTGTTTTTATATGTTCTAACATACACACTATAATAGCGTGTTTATATGTAAATAAAATATACTGAGTGTATGCAATAAAAAACTATTTTAGTATACAAAACAACTGTATTGTCAAAAACATGGAGATCACTGATTTAGAGATGGGGTTTAGGGGGGGGATGGCAGCAGATGAGATTTCAACCACCTCTGGAAAACAAAATATGCAGACAAATACTGGGTGTGAGGAGGAGCAGAAAAGCCACAAAGGAGACCCTGGAAAAACTGCACGTGAGATGCAAGGCAGGAGCGACACTCTGACTGAGCTCTCACACAGGCCAGGCACTTCAGGGTCCTCAATAAAAGACTTGAACAACCAACACACAAAGCCCTAGTCAAAGAGCTTATAGTCTGGTTGGGAAGGTGTGCAGATGGACCTCAAAAATAAACAAAGTATTTGTTAAAATATAACATAGGTCACCCTTGGCCAGGTGGCTCAGTTGTTAGAGCATCGTCCCACTACACCAAGGCTGCAGGTTTGTTCTCCAGTCAGGGCACATACAAGCAGCAACCAATAAATACATAAATGAGTAGAACAACAAATTAATGTTTCACACACACACACACACACACACTCTCTCTCTCAAATCAATAACTAGAAATTTAAAAATACATATATAACATAGTTTATGCTGATGATACATATTTAAAGTTCTAAGTCAGGATAAAAATACCTAGATTATAAAAATATAAAATATATATTAGATGGCAATAAGTGCTATGGAGAAGAATATAGCTTAGAAAAGGGGGGGCTGGGGAAGGCCTCAGAGCTGACTTTTGAGCAAACCCTGTGGACATCTAAAGAAAATATCCCAGGGTGAGGGCAAAAGCATCTCAGACATGCTCTCCTTCGAATGCTCTGAGAGAAACACCAAGTGTGTTTAGGGAATGGCAGGGAGAACAAAGTGGAGGAGGGAAGAGGGTGGTAGGTGATGAGATCAGGGAGAACTTTTACTCAGATGTAATGGGGAATCACCAGAGGGTTCTGAGCACAGCAGCGGCATGACCTACTCTATGGTTTAAAAAGGTCACTCTCCTGCTCTGTGGAATAGACTATAGGAGGGCAACTGTTTAGACCTGTAAGAACACTATTCCAATAATGAAGGCGAGTCATGAATAATGGTTTAGACTAGGATGGTAGAGGCAGAAGTGATGAAGGATGGGTGAATGTTTAATACATTCTAAAGGTAGAGCCCTGGCCGGTTTGGCTCAGCGGTTAGAGCGCTGACCTGAGGTCCAGAGAGACCCAGGTTCGGTTCCCGCTAAGGGCATGTACCTCGGTTGCAGTTTGTCCCCGGCCCTGGTCGGTTGTGCGGGTGGCAGCCACTCGATGTGTCCCTTTCACATCGATGTTTCTCTCTCCCTCCCACTCTACCTGAACAAAAAATGGAAAAATGCCCTCAGGTGAGGATAAAAAAAAAAAAGATAAACATTCTAAAGGTAGAGCTGACAATATTTACTAAGGTAGAAGGAGGTAAAAGGAGAGAAGAGGAAGGAAAGCAGAGAGAGAAGAAAGAAAAGGAAGAAAAGAAGGGAAGGGAAAGGGGAAGAAAGGGAAGGAGGAAGGAAAGGGGGAAGGGAAGGAAGGGGGAGAGAGAGAGAGAAAGAAAGGCCGGAAGTCTGAAAGAAAGAACAGAATTAGGTTTCTGGCCTGAGCAACTAGAAAGGTAGAGCTGCCTTAATGAAAATAAGAAAAGACTGCAAGAAGAACAGACTGGAGAGAAAGACTGTTAGTGGTTTGGTTTTCGACAAGTTTAAAATGGTTTATTATATATCCAAGAAGAAATATACAGTAAACAGTTGGATAGGACTTAAGAATTCAGGTACAAGGTCCAGGAGGGAGATATAAATTTGGGAGCTGGCAGTGCTGAGATGATATTTAACCTGATGAAACTAACAAAGGGGAATCCAACTGTGCGAGGTTGGAACAATGAGCAAAGACTACAAAGGATATGAATCAGAAAACAAGGTTTGCAAATGATATAGTCACAGACATTTAAAGGATAAAATTTTTTTTTAATTTAAAAGGGTTCTTTTCTAAAGAAACTCAGCAAATTGGGGAGAATCTAAACAGTTAGAGGAAATGTAAGTACTCCCAGAGAAACTACGTGGCAATTTCAAGACCAACTGCACCTTCTTATTAGCTTTAAAATAAAACCTGCCTGCCTGCATGGTGCGGCTCAGTGGTTGAGCATCAACCAAGAGGTCACTGGCTCAATACCCTTTCAGGGAACATGCTCAGTTGCAGGCTCTTCCCCAGTAGGGGGCATACAAGATGCAGCTGATGGATGTTGATGCTTCTCTCATTGATGTTTGTTTCTTTCTTTCTCTCTCTCTCTCTCTCTCCCCCACTCCCTCCCTCCCTCTCCCCCTCTCTCTAAAAAATCAAAAACATTTAAAAAATAAAATAAAACCTGCCCACAGTAAAGTTTAGCACACATCACAATTCTAGGTAAGCTTTTGTACAACCCTTTTCTTAAAATAGGAACCACATGTCTGAAGACATTATTGAATAGGCAAAGTGAAAATGATGCAAATGAAAGGACAAAAGAAAACAAACAAAAACTGACTCAGAAGGAAGCCATCAATTATGGGACCAAAAAAAAAATTCTTTTAAAAAAATCCTGTTTTTCAGCCTTGGCCAGTTTGGCTCAGCGGTTAGAGCGTCAGCCTGCGGTCTGGAGAGACCCGGGTTCGGTTTCCGCTAAGGGCACGTACTTCGGTTGCAGTTTGTCCCCGGACCTGGTTGGTCGTGCGGGTGGCAGCCACTCGATGTGTCCCTTCACGTCGATGTTTCTCACTCTCTCCCCCTTCCTCTCTCTCCCTCCCACTCTATCTGTACAAAAAATGGAAAAATATCCTCGGGTGAAGATAAAAAAAAAAATCCTGTTTTTCAAACAAACCTGAAATGACATTGTATCCACAAAATAAGATACCATGAAAAACTGCCCGGGGACGGGGGGGGGGGGGGGGGGCAGTGAGGGGGGAAAAGGAGAAACATCTGTAACAAAAATAAATTAATTTAAAAAACTGCCCTGGCTGGTTTGGGCCTGAAACTCAGGCATGTGCCCTGATCAGGAACAGAACTGGGACTTCTCAGTCCACGGGGCCACACTCAATCCACTGAGCCACACTGGCCTGGCTGGCTGTATTTCTTAACATTACAAAAGTAACCAGAATAAGTGAATTTACTATTATGGGCTTGAAGGGAAGAAAAAGTGAGTCAGATCCTGATATACCGAGAAATCAAAAGATGTCATCTACAGTTGGTGAATTAAGAAACAATGGTATAAACAAATTATTACAGACATGGAGAACATTCAACAAAGTCATAAACAGAATCATTCAAAAGCAGTGGCCTCTGAGGAGGACCAATGTGGAGAATAAAGGAATGTTGCTTTTTACTTTAAAATTCTCTATACTATTTGATTATTTTCTGATTTATCAGTATTACAATTTGTTTTGTTTTCCCAAATTTTCTATGGTAAGCATGTATTTGATAACATAAAATAGTTTACTTTAAATATTTTTATATAACATATACCAAATAGAAAAAGTAAAAGGAAATCCACGCTTAGACACCTAATAGTAAAACTGCAGAACATCAAAAACAAAGAGATCTTGAAAGTAGCCAGAGAAAGAACAGATCACCTACAAAGGAACGATAGCCAATTAGAATGACAGAAGTCCACTCGACAACAATGGAAGCCAGAAGACAACAGAATAAGACAGACATGGTGCTAAGAGTAACTATTGTTAACCAGATAGAGGTATCCAGCAAAACTTCTGCATCAGAACAAGGAGAAATAAAAATGCTTCTAGGTAAACATGCTCTTGGGAAATTTACCAACAGACCAGATCTAAACTTCCAAAGCATATGCTTCAAAAATACTTCACAACATTAGAAAATAATGATCCGCAAATAACATTCAAGAGATATGAGAAAAAAAAATTATAAATATAGGTATATCTAAAACACTGCCTGGGTAAAGTAATATAATGGTGCCCAATTTATGCATTTTTTAAAAGACTAAACATACGTCAGGAGGGTAATGGTAACCTAAAGTTCGTTTACTATTTGAGAATGGGGTCAGAATGTTAACTTTTGGAATATAATTAAATCTACTTGATAAAATTTCAGTGGTCACCACTGAAAGAACAGAAATGGAGTGTTTAAATTTAAACTAGTTTTTAAAAAAAGTAGAGCCGGGCAATGAACAATATAGTAATATAGTAATTTAGTAAATCTTAAAGGAAAAAGAACAAAAGAAAGCAAACACAAATCAACAAGATAACAGAAACTAATCAAACTACATCAATAATTCTAGTAACTCTTCCCAAGTGGCTAGAGGTGACCTCTGAAAATGGTTCATTATTCACTTGACCCAGAAAATCCCACAAAAATCTTGCAAATCAAGAGGTTCAAATCTTTGTGTGCACTTGAAGAACACTAGAGAAACTGGCAGGCCATCAAGGGTATGCCTATTAGAAAAGCCACCAAGTATCTGAGGGTGTCACTATTTAGAAGCAATGTGTGCCATTCCGTCGTCACAATGGTGGAGTTGTTACGTGTTTCCAGGCCGAATAGTGGGGCTGGACACAGGGTCGCGTCGCCCAGAAACAGTGGTAAATTTCTGCGGTACATGCTTAAAAATACAGAGAGTAACGCTGAATTTAAGGGTTTAGATGTATAGATTCTCTGGTCACTGAGCACATCCAGGTGAGTAAAGTTCCCAAGATGTGGCGTAGAACTGAGCTTTCCCTGCCACACTAAGAGCAGACTGTTTCTGAACCAGAAGAGGCTGCACAGAAGAAATGTATCCCAGAAGAAACTGAAGAAACAAAAACTTGTGGCCCAGGAGTAAATCCAACATAAAATAAATGCTAATAAAAGTAAAAGTGGCCCCGGCTGATTTGAATCAGCAATCAAAGCACCAGTCCACAACCCAAAGAGTCTCAAGCTCAATTCCGGTCAAAGGCACGTACCTTGGTAGTGGTTTGATCCTCAGCCCTGGTTGGGGTCGTGCGGGAGGCAACCAATTAATGTCTCTCTCTTACATCAATGTTCTCCCCCCACCCCCCATTCTGAAAACCAATGGAAAAATATCCTTGGGTGAGGATTAAAAAAAAACAAACAAGAAAAAGCAGAATGTTGGTTGTCTTTATTAGTAAATATAGGAGCAGGTTATAAAAGTAGGTTAATAATAATTACGGACTATTTGAGATCTTGATCCCCGGCAAGCTGTCAATTTGGCTCAAATAAATTCTTATAAAAATTCTCCCCCCCAAATTTAATAAATAACAGTACAAGTATAAACTGTTTCACATACTCACAACTGTAAACCTACTTTGCCCACCCCTGTATATTTCAAGTGCCCTTACAAAATGGATTAAACAAGTTTTCTTCTGGTTAGAATTAAAAACATAGATAATGCCTGGCCATTGTGGCTCAGTGGATTAAATGTCATCCCGTGGACTGAGAGGTCCCGGGTTTGATTCCCAGTAGGGGGCGTGCAGGAGGCAGTTGGTGGATGTTTCTCTCCCTTCCTCTCTCTCTAAAAAAATCAACAAAAACATATTAATAAAGAACCAAAAGCACAGATTATTCTGTTAAAATAATAATAATGATAAATGTGAATGGTTTAAACTCTCCAATAAAAGACAAACTCAGAAACAATTAAGCAAACAATAATCTAGCTTTATGACATTTAAGAGAGGAATATGCCCAAAGCATAAGGTTAGAAAAAGCTGAAAACAAAGGCATGCAACACAGAAAGATGAGGCAAATACTAACAAACTGGCAATATTAATATGAGAAAAAAACTGACTTTAAGATAAAAGCATCATTTGGTACAGAAGGCTGTAAAGATAAAAGGTTCAATTCATCAGGAAGATGTAACAATTTTAAATATGCATGCACCTAGTTTAAAAGCCTCAAATAAATAAAGTAAAACCTGACAGAAGTACAGAGAAATTAAGATACACTTGTCACCCTGATAGAACTTTTCTCTGCCTGGAAGGTGTGGCTCAGTGGTTGAGTGCCGACCCATGCACCAAGAGGTCACCGGTTTGATTCCCGGTCAGGGCACACACCCAGGTTGTGGGCCCAATCCCCAGTGAGGGGGCATGAGGGAGGCGGCCAATCGATGTTCTCTCTCATCGATGTTTCTTTCTCCCTCTCCCTTCCTCTCTCTCTCTCTCTCTCTAAGATCAATAAAGAAAAAAAATTTATAAAAAAGAAAAGACCTCCTCTCAGTTACTGATAAGTTAAGCAGATAGACCAAGGATTCAGCAAGGTCAAGACAAACATCTTAACTGTAGAGCTTCATGTATTAAATGCAAAATTCTCAAGCCAACAATTAGGGTCCACTTTCTTCCAAAATACACATGGAATATGTACAAAATCAACTATCTTAAGTCTTAACTTTCAAAAATACATACCATATTATCTAACCACAAAGCAATTAAATCAGGAGTATAAACAAACAAACAAAAAAAGATTACAAGACAAAATCAAAACCTCCATACACTGTAGATTAAGAAAAGAAACACTTCCAGCCCGCTGGTGTGGCTCAGTGGATTGAGCATTGTCCCACGAACTGAGAGGCCCTGGTTTGATTCCCAGTCGGGGCACAAGCCCTGGTTGTGAGCTTGATCCCCAGTAGGGGCCATGCAGTAGGCAGCTGATCTGTTTCCATCTCTCTCCCTCCCTCTCTCTAAAACGTCAATAAAACCATATAAAAAACAAATACATCTCCAAATAACTCATGGGTGGGTCGAAAATGAAGATCTAAATGGGAATTAAAGCTACCCTAGAATAATGAAAACATTATATATCAAAATTTGTGATATCCAGTAAAATCAGCACATGAAGAGAAATTTTCAGCATATATACATATGAAAAGACAAAGACTAGGATAAATTAATTTAAAAATTGAAAAGATTAAAAATAAGAGCAAAAATTAATGGGAAAAAAACAACAACAATGACACCATATCCTGGCTGGGTAGCTCAGTTGGTTAGAGCCTCATCCCCATAAGCCAAGGTTGTGGGTTCAATCCCCGGTCAGGGCACATACAAGAATCAACCAATGAAGACATAAATAAGTGGAACAACAAACTGAGGTTTCTTTTTCTCTATCCCACCCTCTCTCTAAAAATCAATAATTAAAAAGTAAAAAAAAAAACATAACCAAACAATTACATCAAAAGAGAATCAATAAAGCCAAAATTATTGTTACTAAGTCTTTGAAAAGACTGGCAAAGTAAGTTTCTGATGACAAATTAATCCTAGAGAAAGAAAAAACACAAATATTGTGAGGTGCTAGGGTAGGCTAGTAAAAACACAGAGGCTGGAGAGATGAGAGAACACTATGAATAACTCATGTCAATCCATGTGCATATTTAAATATTAAAAAACCTGTCACAGACAAAGCTGTAAAACAATGTTAGTAAGCACACTGACTAATGGCTGTTTGCAGAGTGTCACTTTGGGCTTGGACTAAATCCAGTAAGAGTTAATAACAGTCCTCGTCAGGAGAGGTACTTGATGATACCACTTCAACTGCTTCACTTTAAAACAAAACAATAATATAGAAAACCACACAAAACAAGTAATAGCTTAATCAACCTTCTTAAAACAAAAACATCCTTATATCCAGCATCCAGGTCAAAGAAACAGCTATGCCAGCCACCCCAGAAGCCCCATCATGAGCTCCATCCTAACAAGTCCTCTCTAAAAGTAACCACTATTGCCTTTTATATACCTAGTTTCTTTGTGGTTTCATCATACAAGCAGGCACCCCTAGGCACTAGAGCTTAACTTTGCCACCTTTATTTTGTCTTTTTTAAGACTTTTAATCTAGAATTATTAAGCTTTTGGACCTATACAGCTCCCAGAAACTGTACTTTGCCTGCTGCACTCATGGTGCAGTTCAACCAACATACTTCTCTGGTCTCTGTACTTCCTGCAAGCTGACTGCTGGATCAGAGATTTGATCTCAGGTTCAAATCCTCTGGCAAGACTAAGGTAATGTTTTATTCTTTCATCACCAGGAGGCACAAAATGGCTGTTTTTTCACTTTAAAAAAATGTTTTAGTAGCCATTAATGAACAATGCCTAGATTCTTTAATTCATTGTAAGATGCAAAAAAACCTAAAACTTTGTAATTCTATAATTTTGTTATTACTTACTAGCTAGAATTATTTCAAAAGATGCTTCCATCATCTAAGGTTGGCAGACATCTTCTATTTTAAGTTACGTGGCCTATATGATCTGTTGCAACTATTCAACTCTGTGGCTGTAGTACAAAAGCAGCCATAGACAATACATAAATGAATAAACATAGCATGGTTCCTATAAAACTTTGCTTACAAGAGTATGTGCTAACTCCTGTACCACTTTGTTACCCAGTGGCACCATTCTTAAAGGAAAGAGCACAAATGCTCAATTATTTATCTGGCTTAGCATCTATTCTTTTCCAAAAAGGTGGCCAATGAAGAGTCTATTTTTTTTAAATATCATGAAAAAAATTAAAAATATCATCATGAAATCAGGGCTTTAATCTATGCCATTCCTACTTTTATTGAAGTTCCAGCCCAGTTGTTCTTCACAAACTGGCCCATTCACACTTTCTTGTTACTATCTATTGGCTGTTTTGGGGTTTTCTTACATTCAGGTCCATCTTTTATTGAAACTGCACATAATGCTGACATGAAAATTGCACAATACAAAGATTGTTTTAAGAAAAGAACAAAGACAAATATAGGATACACTCATAAAGCTTCATGAAACAACTAACTCTGAAATGAACCTGGAACAATTTAAAGGACAGAGTTGAAGAGGAATAATAAACGCATTCCCATGTTAACAAATTGTAAGTTAGAAGAAACAACATGATGAGCATGTAGGTTTAATGGGGTTTTTAAATTCAGATCATAGAAGAGCAAAAGAAGAAACCAGAATCTTTCCTAATGGGAACAGAGGAACAATAGAGAGCAGCAGGGGAAGGGCTGGGCAGACCCAGGGGCCAGACACTGTGGAAAGGCCAGGCTGAAGGCATCAGCCCTGGGCCACTCACTGGGGGCATGGGAGAGGGGCACACACTATAAATGCTCTCACAAAAGCATCACATAGTAAGTCGTACTTTAAATGAAGAATGTTTGTGTATGAATTGTGGATGGGGGTTGAGAGAAAGGAAGCAGAAAGATGAGCTGGAAGCTAACCGTAGTACGTCAGGCACAAGGGGATAAACTAGGGCCACTGGGACAATAAGGCGTATCTGGCAGGTCACACAGAGGGGATGCTCAGAAAGGGAAGATTTAAAGATAAGATTTCAAATTCAACAGAACAAGGATAGAATTAACAAAGAGAAGGAAAGCTATAATGTAGATATCTATGTGTCTTTAAACTGGTGCTTACTAAAGACCAGCAAAATATTGATAATATTAAAGCTAGGTGACTGAATTCATGGAAATTTTTCTTTCCACTTCTGAGAACATTAAAAATTTCCATGACAAAAGGTTTTTTAAAAACTCTTAAAAATGTATGTAGATTCCTCATGATCCCTCTTATTCTATTTTTGGTCTAGTGAGCACTTTTCTCATAACATTTCTTAAACACTAACTGAAAAATATTTGATGTCTCATGAAAAAAGTATAATAGAGAATGAAATATAATTTATTACCTTGACTTTTTTCTGTATTATCTCCTTTTGTTTCCTCTTCTTTAATGGGGGGACTTATTCTAGAGGTCCTGCTTTGCCCCTGGATCATTTCTGCCAGCAATTCTTCTTGAGAAGTTCGAGTTCTAGGAGCAACTGGAAGTGTCTGTTTCTGTGAGACTTTCATATAAAAAGCAAAAAAAAAAATTAAATGCAAATATAGTAATACATCAAACTCAACAGTCATATTAAACATAAATGCCTCCTTCACTTTACAATATGAGGAGTTTGAAACAGTTCATAGATACTACCTCATTTTTTCTGACAATATTCTCAATAGATAACTTGACTTAAACACTTACATGTATATAAACAACACCTACATATTTTAGGGTTTTTTTAATCCTCACCTGAGGATATTTTTCCATTTATCATCAGATAGAGTGGGATGGATGGGGCGGGGGTATGGATGTGAGAAAGACATATCAACTGGTTGCCTCCCGTACCACCTCGACCAGGGCTGGGACCAAATCGCAACCAAGGTACATGCCCTTGGCCAGAATCAAACCCAAAACTCTTTGGTCTGCGGGGTGATGCTCTAACCACAGAGCCAAACCAGCTGGGGCAATACCCACACATTTTAAACCACATGCCATATACACACTGAAGCACATATGTACTCGTGTTAACCAAATGCAATTAAAGTTCTGCTTCATGATCCTATTAACAACTACAAATTGTAATTAGGATAAACTAGATAAAGAATTTCTATTCTATTTCTCAAAAAGAAAAAAAAAGCGTGGGGCAATCTTGCCCCGGCCGGTTTGGCTCAATGGTTGGTTTGGCTCAACAGTTAGAGCGCCGGCCTTCGGACCAAAGAGTCCCAGGTTCGATTCCGGCCAAGGGCAAGTACCTCGGTTGTGGTTCATCCCCAGACCCACCTGGAGTCATGCGAGTGGCAACCAGTCGACGTGTCTCTCTCACATTGATGTTTCTCTCTCTCTCCCCCTCCCATTCTGTCTGAAGATAAATGTAAAAATATCCTCAGATGGGGATTAAAAAAAAAACAAACAAACCTTGGGCAATCTCCACCTAAAAGCAGGAAATTTCAGGCCAAAGTAAAATTCTCTGAATTTCTCATCATTTTAAACAATACTGTAACAGACCAAAAATGGGATATAAATAGAAAAACTGTTCAGTCAAGTATAGGCCTTTGCCTGATGATCCTTAACCCACACGCCAAAACCTATTCAATTTCATGTTCAGAGGGTAAATTAGGGATGAGGGACAGATGACTATCAGGATCTAAAGTAAGCTTACAGTCTATTTCACTTAAGGAATAACGCTGAAAGAACAGTCTTCAAACATGTAGCAAAAATGAAATACATTTTAAAGTGGGTAAGCATTACGACTTACTAATGCAATTTCATACACCACTCTAGCATGTGGGGCAGAGTACAGAATTTAATGACAACATGACACCCATGATTTGTTTTGCGTTTCACAATGAACTTTCTGTGTAATCAAATTACAGCTGACTCATCTCCTTTGTTCTAAACTGTGTAATAACTGCTACTTACTACATATTTCACACACACACTGGAAAGAGGGACTAAGAGACATTACAGTTGCTCAAAGAATTAAATTCCACTGACAGATGGAAAATTTCTCAAACTGGTCAAATCTTTCTGAACCTCATCTTGGTTTTGACATTGGGTAAGAGTCTTCATTTTACCACAATTTGGGGAGCAATCATTTCTGGCTTACTCAAGAGTTAGAGAAATCTCTTAATGAAAACATAATTCATTACATTTAAATTACCTGTAGAATAGTTCGTTGTTTTTGTTACAGATTCTTGAGCTTCAGATATAGCCTTCAAAATCAGATTCTTGTTAGCTTGTTTAGAAGGAGGAAGTGAGGGTCTAAGAAAGTTAAGAAAAATATTTTGATTATAGATTTGAGTTCTTTACATGCTAGCCATCCACCATACCTTTACTACAGCTTTCTTTTAGGTGGGTTTTTTTTTTTTCAATCCTCCCCCAAGGATATGTTTTCATTGATATTAGAGAGAGAGCAAAGGAGAGAAAGACAGACAAAAGGAGTGAGGGAGAGTAAGTGGGGGGGGGGAGAGAGAGAGAAACATCGATGTGAGAAACATGGATCTTTTGCCTCCTGTACGAGCCCCAACCTGGGATCCAACTTGAAACCTAGGTATGTGCCCTGACCAAGAATCAAACCCGCAACGCTTTGGTGTACGGGATGACTGAGCTACTCCAACCAACTGAGCTACTCTGCCAGAGCCTTCTCTCATAACTTTTTTTTTTTTTTTTTATCCTCACCCGAGGACATTTTTTTTTTTCCATTTTTTGTTCAGATAGAGCGGGAGGGAGGGAGAGGGAGAGAGAGAGAAACATCGACGTGAAAGGAACACATCGAGTAGCTGCCACCCGCACAACCAACCAGGGCCGGGGACAAACTGCAACCGAGGTACACACCCTTAGCGGGAACAGAACCCAGGCCTCTCTGGACCGCAGGCTGACGCTCTAACCCCTGAGCCAAACCAGCCAGGGCGAAACCTTGTAACTTTTTAAAATAGTGAATCTGTTTAACTTTTCCACCTGTATTAGTTTTTAATAGTCTCTACAATGTCTCCAATTTTAAGCAATTTCTCTTTCATTACTATGCTTTACTCAAAAACCAATGGAAAAGTCTTACATGCTATAAATTTCTTATTTTTATGATATCCTCTTCAAGAAACCCAGAAGACCCCACACCAAGTAATTTAAGATTAATTTACAGACATGTTCAGGTACCTCCTCTCAGGCTTTGCTGGCACAGACACACTGCTGGAGATGCTTCCTGTACGGGACCCACAATCATCATCTTCCTCTTCCTCTTCACCATCGTGACTGAATTTTTTTACTTTAACAACTGAACTTACCACAGGCAACTTTCTCTTCCGAAAGTTTTCTTCCTGCAATCAGATAAATTCACACTTACCTGGTCTCAGAAAATAACCAAGTTCTACCACAGATTTATTTTTTCTTTTTAAGGAAAAGCCAATCATATTAAGAATTCCTGAGCTATTTTTTTAAATAAAAATATGAATATTATCCCTAATTGCCAACCTTTAATGAAAACAAAAGCTAGTGCTTTACATTCACTTATCAGCAGCAGCATACAGCACTATTGAGGAAACTAACTCACTTCTTTAATAGTAAATGCCATGAAAAATCTAAAATTAACCTAAAATCCCACCCAAACCATAGGCATGGTTAAAACTATTGCACATGTGGGCATCCCAGGAAAGTAAACAAGATGTAATGTACACCTACAGAAGTCAGTCATGGACTGACTGAACTACATGGAGAGGAAAGTCTAATTGGTATAATATGTTGAGCAGCACAGAAATCAGTTTAAAATAAACCTGTAATACGTATTTAGTTATTTTACATACTCTTTAGTATAAAGAACTGCCAGCCTACCAACCCAAGATTTACAAGTACATACAAACCTCAATACTCATTTTTTCTGAGTTGTTTCTGAAGAAGGGACTGTAAGTCTCTTCTAAGCTATTAAGCACTTCTGGTTCACACAAACGTCCTGTTTCATATACCCGGCTGTTCTGTATATCCAGTTGTTTGGCAGCATGGACACTGTTTTGCTGCTGTTGAAATTGTAACCTGTTTAAATGAACACCACTATCTGCAGTTCTACTTGCAGGTGGTCGATAAATTTCAATAGAAGGGCGAGAAGAACCATATGTAAGTGTCACTGTAGGTTTTTTCTGAGATAAGGGATTTTCCTGCACAAAATTGAGGTCTTCATCAATGAGATCGTCTGGTTCTGGCTTAATGTCAATCACATCTTCAGAGGGTGCTGGCTCCCGCAGAGGCTTCACTGTGGACATCAGTCGGGTTGCAGCTCCATCATCATAACTCTGTCTATGACACACACAAAACGTATTACAACCATATTAGGGGAATATGTTCAAATCGTCAAAGAATATTTACTTAAATTGTGATTAAAAACATTGAATATCCCCTTTATAGGGGCCATTAAAATCTAGTTTGAATTGCATTCGTTTTTTTTTAAACTTTGATTTAATTTTGTGATAAACATACATACTTTGGTCTCACCCATTCTTTATTTTATTTTTAAAAATTGCACATGACCACCTCATTAATTCAAAAATTTTCTGAAAAAGGCCATTTAAAGATATAAAAATTAGCCCTAGCTGGTTTGGTTCAGTGGTTAGAGCATCAGCCTGCAGTCCAGAGAGACCCAGGTTCAGTTCCCGCTAAGGGCACAGACCTCAGTTGCAGTTTGTCCCTGACCCCGGTTGGGTCGTGTGGGAGGTACTCACTTGATATGTCCCTTTCACGTCGATGTTTCTCTCTCTCTTTCTCTCTTTCTTCCCCTCTCTCCCTCCCACTCTATCCGAACAAAAAATGGAAAAATGTCCTTGGGTGAGGGGGAAAAAAAATAAAAAAAGAAATAAAGATATAAAAATTAATGTAGCCCGATCGATGTGGCTCAGTGAATTGAGCATCGTCCCGTGGACTGAGAGGTCTGGGTTCGATTCCCAGTTAGGGCACATGCCCGAGTTGTGGGCTTGATCCCCAGTAGGGGGCAGTAGGCAGCTGATCAATGTTTCTATCTCTCTCCCTTCCTCTCTAAAAAATCAATAAAAACATATTTTAAAAATAAAATAAAAACTAATGTAAACGTCACATACATCGTCATCTGCCCACAGATAGTCTACATAGGACTCTTACCTGACATTAGTGGTTTTCTGCTCCTGTGAACTTGAAGACACTCTGGAATCTCTTTTCTCAGGTCTGCTGCTGGAAACTGCAAGGGGTGGCACAGCAGCTTCGTGCCTCCTCTCATCTCCCCTACTGAAACTGCTCTTGTTTGAAGTCACGTTACCATCAAATATGTTGGTATCAGAAGACTTTAGACTAGAGGGATCTGGAAAGAAAAACATGTAACCCTTTTAAACTATTTTTATTACTTTGATCCTTCCCCCTGTTCATCACCAACTTAAAAGCAATACATGTTCTTCCACATTTTTAATGGCCGAATATTATTCCACACACAGTAATATCATAATTTATTCAATTTACTATTACTGAACTTCTAAGTACTTTCAATTATAAAATATTAACACATCCTGAGACTAAACCATGGCACACTTCTATAATTACTTCCTTGGGATAAACTGCAGTTACTCTTCCCTTATTTAAATTATCTTTGAATTATATTAAATTTACTGCTCTTAAATTCATAAAAATATGTGCTTCCTAAAAAAGTCCAAATGAACACCCTGGCCGGGTTTGCTCAGTGGTTAGAGCCTCGGCCCACGGACCAGAGAGTCTTGGGTTCGATTCTGGCCAAGGGCTCGTACCTCAGTTGCGGTTCATCCCTAGCCTTGGTCGGGGTTGTGCAGGAGGCAACCAATTGATAATGTCCCTCTCACATCGATGTTTCTCTCTCTCTCTCTTTCCCCCTCCCACTCTATCTGAAGATATTTGAGCAAATATCCTCGGGTGAGGATTAAAAACAAAACAAAACAAAGGTCAAATGAACTACTGATTTCAAATTTGTTTTCTTCCCCCAAAGCAGTTTAAATGGCTTTAGAAAGAAAGTAAGCATATGCTACAGCAAATTCCCCCCAAAAGCCAATTTTTATTAATCTTACCAGTTGTAACAGAGCGAAGTTTATCTAATACACCATGAAGCCTAAAAGAAAAAACAAAAAAATTTAAAGTGTCCTTTAATCAGGAAAGATTTTATATCAATTGTCACTCTAAATTTGATAACTTTATAGAATCAATCTTTAGATAAATACTGATAAATGGTACTAAATGGTATTCAATGGATAAATGGTATTAAAATTAAGTTTCACATTTTAAAAAAGGCTTTACATGTTTAATACAAGAGCCAAACAAAAATCATTTTTTCATCACCATTTTCAACATCTAACCTCTGCAAAAATAAGGGCAAGAATATGATCTGAGCAGAGTTTTATTTACAAAGAACGTTACTTTGTTTCATAAGGACTAAAGGCGCGATGTAACTTAGGGTAAAAGATAAAATATCACAAATGTGTACTATAGTTTACTATTACAATTGTTTACACAGTTCAAATTAATGTTTTCTACTCATATGGTTTCTGAAAAAAAAAATTCTGAGGTGAAAAAACTTAAAAAACTCAAAATATATTATCACATTTCACTGTATCTATTATTTACAAAACTAATGTTGTAAACAAGCAGACCATAACCTTGCTTACACTATAACCTTTTTTATTTTAGCAGTTATATACAAGGTAAGTTTGCCTTACAATCCTTCCAAGAAGCAATCTCCTGAAATACCAGAAATAGCCCGTTATGTTTCACCCCAAACCCAGCCGCATGCCACGGTCACGTGTGACGTGATTATTGCAGGGCTCCGAAGGGTAAGAGCAGTCCGTCTGGGACTGGTATCAATGAACGTATAACAGGAAAGTGTCAAAAGAAAGACACCATCACTTGTGTCAGTATGTTAGAGAACTGAATTTATGGCAAGGTGAAAAAGTTCAGTTAATTTGACTTTAAGTTCAAATTCAGTTAGCAGTTTGTTTACGTAAGAAATTTGTCTAACACATTCCATCAAGTTATCTGAGAAATAATCCACTAGGTCAATCACCCCTCAAACCTAAAGTGATTCAAAGGTTGAACCAGAAGTCAGGTCATAAAAATATACATGAAACAAATACCTGGACTGCTGAAGACTTAAAAAAAAGAAAAAAAAGCCCATCCAGTATGGCTCAGTGGTTGAGTGTCAACTCATGCACCAAGAGGTCACTGGTTCGATTCCCGGTCAGCACATGCCCGGGTTGTGGGCCAAATACCCAATGTGGGGCATGCAGGAGGCAGCCAGTCGATGTTCTCTCTCATCGATGTTTCCATTTCTCTTTCCCTTCCCCTCTCTCTCTAATATCAATAAAGGAAAAAAAAAAAAAAAAAGCACTCATGATAATGGTAATTTCCACAGTCAAAACACCAGGGTACAGGGGATAAGTTCTGAGGACAAACTGTAACAAGTAGGTTAGGTTGCACACACTATGTACCAACACATTTGAGGATCAACCTCTGCACTCCATGTTCTTCAAAACTGTAATAGAAACCAGAGAATTCTGCATGGATTCAAGAAAGCTTCAAAAGAGTTGTAAAGCACTCATTAACCTGCGGGGGTGGAGGTGGGACAAAAACACCTTCAAGACAAACTTTTGGTTTAAAGGCAGAAAGTCCACCAGCTTCATATTCCTCCTTAGTGCCTCCTATTCCCTCTCCCAGTCTCCTGCCATTCAAATGAAAAAGGCCACTTTGCTCACTCACCTTCTGCTCCATCATCGACTTGTGCTGTAATTTGTGGTTCCCAGTGTGAGGGGCCTTACACAAGTACTTCCTAATCTATTCTCAGCCATATCACCTTCCCCCAGCCATGAGTTTACCTCAAACTGGCACCAGAACCTGACCTCTTTCTTAAACCAAATCTTATGCTTTTAGTCAGTATTTTTTAACTAAAGGCCTAAGTGGTTTGAAAAAGGATATTGAAAATTATAATATTAACTATATTTGAATACAGAGTTGCCTATTTTAAAATTCCAAACTTCGAAAAGTTCTAAACTTTTAAAAAATGATTCAAAATTTTGTCAAAATCCTTGCACCCTAACAATAAACTCATTGGAGAAAGCAATTTAGGAAGTCAACCCAATCCAAAAACAACAACAACAACAAAAAAACATCTGCCACTGGTTTGGGCTAGAGGAAAGGAATACGATGCAGACGTTTACAAGAGAAACATGGTAACTACTTTAACATATACCAAGGACTTATAGCTATGAGCCACACACAGCAGTGGGCAGTGAGCATCACATGTGTTAGCTCATTTAACTTCACAAGGACCCTATAAAGGTGACTTACTTTTCCCATTTACAAATACAGAAACCAAGACAAGAGGCAGATCCAGGGTTCAACCTTACAACATGCCTCTCCACACTGAATATTAACTCTCCTGACAGGAACCTCTTTTCAGACAGAATACCTACTCTGATTTGTGCCAAACTTTGGTCTAAGGGGTAAATATTCAGAAACATACCATACGGTGAATCGAACTGTGTTGTTCCCTAGAAACAGGGACAGGTCCTCTGTCATTTGGTCCTGACTTTTCTTGTTGGCCACCATCACCATAATGTAATCAGGAAGCTCTTCATCTATTTAAAAGGAAAAGTATATAAAAACTTTTTTATGTTTTCCTCAGTATTTTCTTCTACTTAAAGTTGATGTGCTTGAAAATATAGATGTAGTACTAAGAACTAGTATCTCAGTTATACTGGAATTATGTTGGACAAAAAGGACAGCTTTTTTTCTCTTCATTCTATAAGTATTTCAGTTACCAAAAGGATGAGAATTAGAGTAACAAATACTAACAAAACTAGACATTCTAAGTTACAGTATCAAACTTGAGAGTGTATACACTTCCTTTATCTTTTTAACAATGCTCATTAATTTCAGAAAAGCTTCCAGAAAGCATAGGGGCATTCAAGAATAACGGAATTTTGTTTAGCTTAGAGTTTGTTTCAAAATGATACTCATGTCTCAAGAAAACATCTTTATCCTTGGTAGTCAGATTTCAATTACTTAGGGTAATAACTTTGCAGCAACATTAAATAAACCGAAACCACAAAAAAACCCTACATCACTTAAAAATTCAGTCTTAAGATTAAATAATTGCAACTCATGGTTTTATATACTAGTACCCTCCTACACAGTGATCATGAGGGTAAGATCCAGGTCCAAAATCAACAAAAACAAGAACCACCACAGTAAGAAGGTACAGAAGCAAGTCATTCATCAGGAACCTCTAATTCCTACCAAAACACTTCTTTAATACCTTAAATACTCATGATATTTCTATGTAGGCAGAAAGGTTCATTTCAGACAAACTATCAGACATTTGTTTCAAGGAGAAATATAAAAAATCTAGTTCAAGAAAAGCAGAACTATATTGAAAAAGCCCAAACTACAAATGGAGAGAAATCAGATTTGATGGACGCATACAATGTGAGAGAAACCAGTAGCTAGTTATTTCTTATTTTCTTTGTAGAGGAACAAAAGAGCCCACTGCTTTCTGAAAATTTTAGTAAATAACCCTGGAAGCTTATTTATGCAAAGTGTAGCTACTATGGGCTGCCACTGGTAAACCCAGGAAAGGACAACAAAAAAAGTGGAATGCTCTGGCAGTTTGAGTTTCTCTCCCTTATGTCAGTGATGAAAATGAATAGACTACACTTTCTGTCACAATATATTAGTTTGTATTTTCTAAAACTTTATAGACATGAGATCAGTGTTTGCCTGGGTGGGTATAGAGTGTGAGCAGGGAAAGGTAGAGGGAGGGATACAGAGCTGCCCCAAGAACATTTGCAAGTGGTGGATATGTTCACTCACTTGATTATTTGGTGTACACATTACAACTTACCAAATTGTATACTTTAAATATGTGCAGTTTGCCCTGGCCAGTTTGGCTCTGCAGTTGGAGCATCAGCACACAGACCAATGAGTCTTGGGTTCGATTCTGGTCATGGGCACATAACCTCGGTTGTGGTTTGTCCCTGGCCCTGGTTGAGGTCGTGAGGGAAGCACCAGTCAATGTGTCCCTCTCACGTCGATGTTTCTCTCTCTCTCTCTCCCTCCCACTCTATCTGAACAAAAATGGAAAAATATCCTCAGGTGAAGTTTTAAAAATAAATAAATAAATAAGTAAGTATGTGCAGTTTGCCCTGGCCGGTTTGGCTCAGCAGTTAGAGCATGGGCCCTCGGACAAGACGGTTGGGGGTTCAATTCTTGGTCAGGGGCACATACCTCTGTTGCAGGTTCTATCCCCAGCGCATGCAGGAGGCAACCAGTTGATGTGACTCTCACAATCAATGTTTCTCTCTCCCCCTCTCTCCCATTCTATTCTGAAAAAAATCAATGGTAAAATATCCTCAGGTGAGGACTAAAAAAAATAAATTAAATAAATAAATATGTGCAGATTAATGTATAGCAACTATATCTCAATATAACTGTTAGAAATGTATACACTGTTTTCTTATAAACAAAACGGAAAATAAGAATCTGATGGAAAAATGTGTTCACGATACATTTTTACAGAATTCTAACAGATTTCTCAAGTTTATTTGAAATTTATGTCTTATGAAGTGATCACCTGACAAATCTGGTACCCATCTGACACCATATACAGTACCGACTATAATTCAGTATGCTGTACTTGACATCCCCATCACTATTCTGTCAAATAGTTATTAAAAGATTGTTTCAATAACCTTAAAGGTGTCTAGGACTTTCTCTAGCACAAAGAAAGGGACTAAAAAGTCACCCTTTTCAAAAGGACAGTGACACACAAACTAATAATTTGATAGCTAATTGTAAACATAAATAATGCACACTTTCATTTCAAATAGACTCTAACGGTGACCCGTTTACCCACTTCATCACTTATAAAAAAAATGAGGTTCTGTCCTGGCAGGTTTGGCTCAGCGGGTAGAGCGTCAGCCTGCGGCCCAGAGAGACCCCGGGTTCCGTTCCCACTAAGGGTGTGTGCCTCAGCTGCAGTTTGTCCCCGGCCCTGGTTGGTCGTGCGGGTGGCAGCCACTCAATGTGACCCTTTCACATCAATGTTTTTTTTTTTCTCTCTCTCTTCCTTTCTCTCCCTCCCACTATGTCTGAACAAAAAATGGAAAAATGTCCTCGGGTGAAGATAAAAAAAAAATCAGGTTCTCAGTAGGCCACCGGGGCAAAACAAATGTCTCTGCTCTCAAAGAAACTTCCAGTCAAGCAGAGACAAATTAAGAAGCTGTGCTACTATGTTAATCGCCAAGACAGATTTCAGTGAAGTTGTAGGAACATACAGGAGTGACTACTACCTACTAGCTCACCACATTTCTATTATGAACATAACAGAAATTATCAAGGACCCAGAAAACTTAAATCTGCTACTGACCAACTCTATTCAGCCCTCCCAAGACTCCATTTCTTTATCTGTAAAAGGAGTAACACTACCTGCCATTCCACTCCAGCATTATGTTTAGAACTAATGGAACCATAAAAACATTTTGATGTCCTAGCCAGTGTGGATCAGCAGGTTTGATTCTGGTAAAGGGCATATACCTGGGTTACAGGTTCAATCCGGTCCAGGTGATGTGGAAGTCAAACAATCAATGTCTCTCTCTCTCTCTCTCTCTCTCTCTCTCTCTCTCTCCCCACCTCCCACACCCTCCCTCCCTTCCACTCTATCTAAAAATCAATGGAAAAATATCCTCAGTTAAGGACAAAAAATAAAAACAAACTAAAAAAAAAAAAAACACAACACCACATTTTGCCCTGGCTGGTTTGGCTCAGTAGTTAGAGTGCATTGGCCTGCAGAGCAATGAGTTGCAGGTTCAATTCCAGTCAAGGGCACGTACCTCGGTTGGGGTTCGGCCCTGGCCCTGGTTGGGGTCATGCAGGAGGCAACCAGTCAATGTGTTGTTCCTCTCGTACAGATGTTTCTCTCTCCCTCCCTCCCACTCTAGCTGAGATAAATGGGAAAATATCCTCAGGTGAGGATTAAAAAAGAACACCAACACATTTTGAAGGCTATAAAATACATGGTATTTTTACTACAATTATATTTCACACTGAACTTTGCTAAGTTTGTAACCAGGTTTTTTATAGGCTCAACATTCTTGGTCTGAGACTTTTCATAAATGACAGGAATCACCAATAAGGCTGAATTAATATGTCTTAATATGCTACAATGAAGAAAGTTCTCAGACCCTGGCCAGGTGGCTGGGTAGCTCTGTTGGTTAGAGCATCATCCTCATACACCAAGGTTGCAGGTTCCATCCAGGTCAGGACACATACAAGAATCAACCAATGAATGCATAGATGGGTGGAACAATGGGTCAATGATTCTCTTTCTCCCTCCCTCCCTCTCTCTAAAATCAGTAAATCAACAAAAAAGTTCTCAATGTAGTACACTTTTTGTGGACTTCTTTTTAACCCAAAACATGTTCCTGGCAAGTGTTTAATGAATAAACTAAATAAATCCTGGTTCAGCTTCATCTTTAACCTCTGGGTCTCAATTTTCTTTTTTAATATTTTTTTCTTTATTGATTTGAGAGGAAGGGAGAGGAAGAGAGAGATAGAAACATCGATGAGACAAAACACGAACTGGCCACCTCCTGCATACCCCAACTGGGGATCAGGCCCACAACCTGGGCACGGCCCTGACCAAGAATCGAACTGGTGACCTCTTGGTGCATGGGTCAATGCTCAACCATTGAGCCACACCAGCCGGCGGAAAGCTTCAATTTTCTTATCTGTTTAAGTCCCAACAACAGCCCTGGCCAATTTGGCTCAGTGGTTAAAGCGTTGACCTGCGGACCAGAGAGTCCTGGGTTCGGTTCCCACTAAGGGCACGGACCTCGGTTGCAGTTTGTCCCCCAACCTGGTTGAGATTGAGTGGGCAGCAATCAGTTGATATGTCTCTCTTGCGTCGATGTTTCTCTTCCCTCTTCTCTCCCTCCCGCTCTATCTAAAGATAAATGCTTGCCCTGGCCTGTTTGGCTCAGTGGTTAGAGCGTCCACCTGCGGTCCGGAAAGACCCGGGTTCGGTTCCCGCTAAGGGCACGTACCTCGGTTGCAGTTTGTCCCCGGCCCTGGTTGGTCGTGCAGGTGGCAGCCACTCGATGTGTCCCTTTCACATCGATGTTTCCCTCTCTCTCTCTTCCTCTCTCTCCCTCCTACTCTGTCTGTACAAAAAATGGAAAAATGTCCTCGGATGAGGATTAAAAAAAATAAATAAATAAATAAAGATAAATGCAAAAATGTCCTCAGGTGAGGATAAAACAATAAAATCCCAACAACAGATAATTTATGAAATGTGCCCAGTATGTTGTAAATTAGCAATTCTAAAACTGTGTGGTCTCAGGCCCATTTTACACTCTTAAAAATTACTGATGAGCCCTGGCCAGTTTGGCTCCGGTTAGAGCATTGGCCTGCGGACCAGAGGCCCCAGTCCAGTTCCCGCTAAAGGCAAATACCTCGGTTGCAGTTTGTCCCCAGCCCCGGATGGGGTCGTGTGGGTAGCAACCACTCGATGTGTCTCTCTCACATTGATGTTTCTCTCTCTCTCTCTCTCTCTCCCCCTCCCGCTCTATCTGAAGATAAATGCAAAAAAAAAAAGAAGTCCTCAGGTGAGGATAAAAAAGAAAAAAAAAAATTTACTGATGAGTCCAGCTGGTGTGGCTCAGTGGTTGAGCACTGACCCATGAACCAAGAGGCCGCCAGTTCGATTCCCAATCACGACACATGCCCAGGTTGTGGGCCTGATCCCCAATGGGGGGCATGCAGGAGGCAGCCAATCAATGTTCTCTCTCATTGGTGTTTCTCTCTCTCTCTCCCTAAAACCAACAAAGAAAAAAAAAATTACTGATGACCCCCAAAGAGATTTCATTTATGTGAGTATTATCTACTGATTTTTACCATACTAGAAATTAAAACTGGGAATTCTAAAAAGCATAAAATAATAGACCTATCAAATGTTAACAATAAACCCATTTATATTTACAGATATTTTTATAAAAAATAATATTCCAAGACAAAATATTAGTGCAAAAATATAAAGTGTTACATTTTTATCATTCTCTTCAACATCTGGTTTAAAAGACAGCTGGATTCAAATTTTTGCTTTTGCATTTAACCTGTTGTGATATGTTGCTCTAACTGAAAAATGTAAAGACAATCTGGTCTTTCACATATGTAGTTGGAAAAACAAGTATTTTAATAGCCTTTGCAGATAATGCGAATATTATTTTGGGATACTACACCAAAACTCAACAAGTGGTAGTTTCTCCAAGGTTAGTGGCAAAATGGAAACTAAAACTACATCAACAACCTTTCTGTTTGTTACATGAAAATCCATTGATCCATCCTAGCCTTTTAATGGATACTTAACCCTTGTATAACTTTGTCACAACATGCACTGGTTATTCGAAAAAAACTGGTTCACTGAGCTATACAAACCATGTTGATACATTTCATACAATATAAAAAAAAAAAAACCACATTACTATTACAATTGATTTCATTATAATGTCTTTGAAGTACTGGAAAACTGTTAAGTTCATTGAGACAGACACACATTTCCAAAAACTTCTCATTTTCATGACATTGTCAGAAAAGTCTAGCGTTTTTTTCCTCTGCCCACTTTCAAGAAAATGTCTGCCAAACACCAAAGTGTATGTATCTAGCTGTCAATCCTTAAAATTTAAAACTGATGTTCATGAAAAAGGTAGGTAATCCAGTTCTCAACTTAATCACACAAAACCTTTTTCTTAAGACAGCCCATCATGCTTCAGTATACAGTACACTTAATAAGCATATGCTTATAAGTATGTAAATACTGCTTTCCTCACATTGATTAAAAATGTAATCAAAGGCCAGGATTTAAAAAATATCTTTTTACTGCTTCATCATTTACATTCGTAAGTGAAACCGGCTTTTTTCAAAATTCCAAGTGGAGATGTAATAAAGAATATGATGTTTTTCTTAAAGTTTGTTGTGAGATCCTGATTTCTTGATTCAGGCTAAAGTACCAGAAGTTTTACCCACCACTGCTTTTGAAAAATTCAAATGTTAGCACAGTGAAAATGGCAAGTACTTTGTCAGTATTAATATGAAAATAATTTTGACTTCGGAGATCCTTGGAGTCTTCCATACCTTGAGAACCACTATCATTAAGTGGTAGCAATTACTTTCATAGGAGGCACAGCTTTGCAGTCAAACAGACCCAGGTCTCAATCTTGCTCAAGTAAGCACTCAAAGCCTCAGGTTCCTTGCTTATACAACTGGGGATATTGCCACTTACCTTCCAGGGTCCTCCTAAGGATTATGATGACCTAATGATATACAGAGCCTGGCCCTCAAATAATGTAACTCAGAAAAGAACAAGAAGGGACACACTGCTATCCTAAAGGAGAAAGGAACAGGAAGAAAATAAGAGATCTGAAAATAAAACGCACTGAACCATGGCAGAGGCAAATGCCAGAAAGCACAAAACATCCCATATTCAAAATAATTCTGAAAAATGAAGATCAAGAGAAAAGTAAGCAAAACAGGAAAAACAATAAAAATAGGACAGTGCCTCCACAGAGGAAGAGAAACAATTCCAAACACCACATTAGAAGGGGAGCTATAAAAACCCCCACAAGATTGTACACAGCTTTCAGTAAATAAATAAATAAGTAAATAACGGTAAGGAAAAAAAGTAACCAGGAATTGTCACATCTGATAGCAGAAAAAGGTCTCTCCAAAGCCAAAAGTACAACGGGGAAAATGCACTCACTACAACTTAATCAGCTGCAAACTCTAAATTCCATTAGGCTAACAAAAGCAACACAACTTACCAACATAAGCTCCTAATTCTTGCAATTTCCCCTTAATGGCACTCTGAGGGGGGGAAAAAGACAAATGTGCATGAGAACTGCGGCCCTAGGAAAACAAACCGACTTGCAACGCAGAGGCAACCCTGCGGATGCACGCACCTCCTAACCTCCCGGGCGCTGGGTGGGGGCGGGGAGGCGCCGCGGCCCCTCCCCCATCCCCCCGTAAACCCCCCCCGACCCCCTCCACCCTGGCCGGCTCCCAAGTCCTTTCGACCCCCCCCACCCCCCCGCCCTTGTCCCCTTCCCCGGCCCCGCGGCCCCCTGTAGCACGGACCCGGAGCGGCTCCCAGCTCGGCTGAGCAGGGCTCACTGTCCCCCCCAACGACTCCTTCCGTTTTCCCGCAACTACTTTTTCAGCTGTGGCCACTTTGACTCGCCGCACTCCCTGAGGCTGCGTCTCCCCCAGGCCGGATGGGCGCCACTCGCCAGAGACCAGGCCGCGGCGTCCAGGCCAGGCCCACCGTCCCCGTTACTCCTGACAACCGCGCGCCCGCCGGAGCCCGGCTTCCCGCCCCCGCCCGACGCGGGCCTCACCCGGATCTTGCGGCTGATCTCGGTGCCGATCTCCATGGCTCCGGGGCGGGCGGCAAGCTCAGCACTGCGTGGCGCCTCGCTTAGCCGGAGCCCGCAGCCGGTTCCGTGACCGCAGTCCCGGGGCCACAGCCACCGCCGCTTCTGGCTGCGCGGACTGCGTGACCCGCCCCCACCGTCCCGGCGCACCGGAGCAAGCCGAGGGGCGCGTGCCTGCGCCTGCGCCTGCGCCTGCGCGCATCTGGACCCGCGGAGGCCGCGCTCCGGCGCCCTCTGCTGGCGGCAGGGAGAATAGGTGTTTGAGCCTAGTCTGGGCTTCTGTCTCCCTCTTTGGGCACTTGCAGAGCTCTTAGTTTTTCTCTATTCTCGCCCCTCATTATTAATTTTACTTTGCTCTGGAAAATACGGATGAATTAAATGTGCAGCGAAAAGATCCCTGGCTTTGGTTTGAGATCCGAAATCGAATCCAGCCTTCACTTACTGTTAATATGATACTGGTCTAGATATTTAAACTTTAAAACATTTTTTTCAATTACAGCTTACATTCAGTATTATTTTGGATTCGTTTCAGGTGTACAGCATAGTAGTTAAACAATCATATACTTTACAAAGTGGTCCCCCAATAGATATTTGAACTCTTGAGTGCTGGTTTTCTACCTGTAACATAGATACTGCCTCTTAGCGGTTGCATTATAATTACATTCGGAGGGAAGATGGACTATCTAGTGCAATGGAGCCAATATCACACATATTCCTTTGTTTGACTCCACAGCTATCCTGGTTCTCCTGTATCTAGTTCTGACTTCTTTCTCCCAGGCCCATGGGTGTCCTTTCCCCAAGAACTAATCTTTATCCTCTTGCTCCTTTCTCTCTCTGAACCCCCTTCTTTGGAGAACCCTTATTCTCATGGCATCAACTCTTACCTCTATGCTAAAAATACCCGAATTTTCATTCTCCCTGAGTTCTCACCTAAACCCACTCCCAAATGCCAGATAAGTACAGGCATTTGTATATTCTTCAAATTCAGCACATCAAAAATGAAGTCTTGCCCTGGCCGGTTTGGCTCAGCGGTTAAAGCGTTCGGCCTGCGGTCCTGAGAGATCCGGGTTCAGTTCCCACTAAGGGCATGTACCTTGGTTGCAGTTTGTCCCCGGCTCTGGTCAGTCGTGCGGGTGGCAGCCACTCAATGTGTTCCTTTCACATCGATGTGTCTCTCTCTCTCTCTGTTCCTCTCTCTCCCTCCCACTCTGCCTGAACAAAAGATGGAAAAATGTCCTCGGGTGAGGATAAAAAAATGAAGTCTTGCCTGGCTGGTGTAGCTCAAAGGATTGAGCATCCTACCATGGACTGAGAGGTCTGGGTTCAATTCCTGATCAGGGCACATGCCCAGATTTCCGACTTGATCCCCAGTAGAGGGTGTGCAGGAGGCAGCTGATGGATGTTGTCTCTCTCTCCCTTCCTCCCTCTCTAAAAAAAAAAAAAGAAAAAATCAATAAAACATATTTTAAAAACAAACAAAAATAAAGTCTTTATCATCTTCCCCTTACCCCACTCCTGACCATCATTCCACTCCTGAGTATCAATAGCTGCTTAATTCTCCCTGTTCCTGGCCACAAAACCTTGGCATCAGAGTAAGCACAGAGAGATGTCTCCCTCCATATCCACTAATCCCTGAATTGGTGTTTACTAGTTACCCATTGCTGCCCAGCAAATGACCACACAGCATCTTGAAACACGTTTATCAGCTTGTGGTTTCTATGGGTCAGGAATCTGAGCGAAGCTTAGCTGACTCCTTAGCTCAGGGTGTTACAGGGCTGTGGTTGAGGTGTCAGGCAGGCTGTGTTCTCACCCGGAGGCTTGACTGAGGAAGAAGTCACTTTTAAGCTCATTTAGGTTGTTAGAATTAATTTCCTTTCAGCTTTATGGGTGAGAGCCCCAAATGTTTCCTGGCTCTTGTCTGGAGGCCACCCTCAGGTCATAGAGATTGCCTACGGTTCCTTGCCATGGGCTCCTCCACCAATGGCTGTTCACTCACTCAAGCTCTCAAAGAGACACACTCTGCTCAGGGAAGACATAGTCCCTCATTTTTTCAAATCCTCACCTGAGGACATTTTTCTATTTATCTTCAGATAGACTGGAAGACAGGGAGGGAGAGAGAGAGAGAGAAACATCGATGTGAGAGAGACACATCAACTGGCTGCCTCCTGCACAACCCTGACCAGGGCCAGGATGAACTGCAACCAAGGTATGTGCCCTTGACCAGAATCATCGGTCCGTGGGCTGATGCTTTAACCACTGAGCCAAACTGGCCAGGGTGACCTGGTCCCTCTTTTAAGGTCTTTCGCTTGATTAAGTCAGGACCAACCTGGGCCTGACCCCAAAATTCAGCTGACTTAGGGCTTTAATTACATCTGCAAATCCCTCATCTTTGCTGTATTCATTAGCTATAACCAAGTCACAGGTACTGCCCACACTCAAGGGAAGGGATTATACAGTGTGTACAGCAGGGCCAGAAATCATGAGGCTACCTAGGTCTGTCTACCATGGGGCCCTTCATATCATATATCTTCTTTTTCTTCTTCTGAATTCCTATAGCATCTATGTGGGAGCTGCTACTATGACACAATATACTCTGTAATGTTTATTTTATGTGTGTGTGTGTGTGTGTGTGTGTGTGTGTCCTCTCCAACAAAATTATAAACTCCATGTAGATGTGTATTTCTCCAAAGTGTCTTTCAGGATGCCAAGCACAAAATAAGCACTCATTACGTATTGTAGGATAAAAGAAAGTAATGACTAAATAACAAAAGCATTCCTTATGGATAAATTCAGTGATCATGTCTTCATTCAACATTGATGAGAGGCAGTGGAGCAGGGTGACTGAGAACAGGGACACCGGAGCCAGGCTGCCTGGGTTGAATCCCAGCTCTGCTACCCCCTCTAAGATCTTAGGCATATTGTTTATCTTTTCTGTGCCCCAGTTTCTTCATCTGTGACATAAGCATGATGCCAGTTTCTCCTTTGTAGTGTTATTATGAGGATGAAATGTTAATATCTGAGAAGCATTTCAAACTATGCTTGGCTCATAGCAGCACTGTTTCTTGATTAAAAATTAAATGCCTGCGGTGAGCCAGATACTGTGCTGAGAGCCAGAGAACAAAGATGAGCAAGACTACATTCATGACACTCACAATGCAAAAGTTAGATACATTGTTTCTACTTGTTTGTCCACCATTTCTGAACTAAGAATGAAAACACATGTTTTTCCATTCCTGGGTACAAAATTCTGCTTTTTTTTTTTTTTTTTATCCTCACCCGAGGACATTTTTCCATTTTTTGTACAGATAGAGTGGGAGGGAGAGAGAGGAAGGGAGAGAGAGAGAGAAACATCGACGTGAAGGGACACATCAAGTGGCTGCCACCCGCACGACCAACCAGGGCCGGGGACAAACTGCAACCGAAGTACGTGCCCTTAGCGGGAACCGAACCCGGGTCTCTGCGGACCGCAGGCCGACGCTCTAACCGCTGAGCCAAACTGGCCAGGGCTCCTGGGTACAAAATTCTTAGCCAATATTTAGATAATATTGAAAGAAAGTGTTAAAAGAATAGAGATTATTTTCATTAAAATGCATTCAGAATAGAGAAACTTTTATTAAAATGTATTCAAGAAAGAGTTAACTTTTGAGATTATCCATTTAAAACTATTGAAAAAGAGCCATGGCCAGTTTGGTTCAGTGGTCCTTGGACCGAAGGGTCTCAGGTTTGATTCCAGACAAGGTCACATACCTGGGTTGCAGGTTCAATCTCTTGCCCTGGTCGGGGTTGTGCAGGAGGCAACCAATCAATGTATCTCTCTCACACATTGATGTCTCTCTCTCTCTCTCTCTCTCTCTCTCTCTCTCCTTTCCTCCCTCCCTTCCACTCTCTCTAAAAATCAATGGAGCCCTAGCCGATTTGGCTTAGCAGTTAGAGTGTCGGCCTGCGGTCCAGAGAGACCCACGTTCGGTTCCCGCTAGGGGCACGTACCAAAAAAAAAAAAAAAAGAGTATATAAAAATCAATGGAAAAATATCCTCGGGTGAGGATTAACAACAACAAAAATAAATAAATAAATAAATAAATAAATAAATAAATAAATAAATAAATAGTATTGAAAAAGAGACTTGCAGGCTGCTCAAGAACTGGCATGTTTAGATCTCAGGAGTTACATGTCTGGATCATAGAGGGGCAACTCTACTAAACCAATGGTGTCCAGTGGTCCAGTGCTTCGCTGAAAGATGCAGCTTCCCAAACTGCAGCTCACCGAGAGAAAGATGACCATGATGGTGCCCTGAGAGAAACCCTTAAAGGGATCTTCGGTTTGAAAAAGACTAAGCAGAACCATGAGAATTCTTTTCCAGAGTGGAAGGGTTCTCCATCAGGAGGAATGACATATTTTGCTCAGGGGATAGAATGAAGACTAGATTGCAACGAACCACAGTGCCGGCTAAGAAAACGTGGGGCTGGCTTTCAAAGAGAGATGACTAAAGAGAGTATAGGTTTTGAAGTCATAGAGGTCTGAGTACTAATCCCAACTCCATGGAGCCCGGAACACCCTAACATTGGAGTCCTGGCATCTCCAGCCTCCTCTCCGGGCAGCATTGTAGTTGGGTGTTGCACATCCTTTGGAAGAATGTGTTGGGGATGCTTTCAGCCTGGAATGCTTCCTCTCGTTTTCTGTGAGTACTTAGTGAACTTTTATTTGTCCTTCCAGACTCAGCCAGAAGCTGATCGCAGTAACAAACCAGGCATTTCCACTCCACTTGGAATATATACCCATTAGTAGATTCATTCGCCCTACTCTTCCAGAGTTAGGTATTTACCTGTTTCTCCCGTGGCGAGTCTTTCAAGACCAGGTGATGCATCTTATTTACCTATCTCTTTGCAGCATCTGTCTTCCAATAACTATGGGGTGAACGGACAAGTTTGTTTAATAGTAGATATCACATGACATGTCTGCCCGTGGATGAAAACCCTAAGTGTTGGGAATTATAGTCGTAGCAGTCACTTATGCTATGGAGGCTGACATACTTTTCTCTATTGGTATGCCCATTTGAGCAAATATATTGCCAACACTATCATTTCTTTGATGTCCAGGGGAATCTGGCCTCTAAATTCTCTTTCGCAGCTAAAAAAAAGTGCTGTACCTGAGGTGGTGTTGAGTGTGGTAGTCAGAATACATGGTGAGGGTTCAGAGACCAAAGGAGATTTCACCTTTTTAGCTCTGGCTCCCACTACTCCCTCCACTAAGGCATCATTATCTGTATAGGGTGGAACAGGCATTCAATTTAGATCCTTGCAGAGGATGGTAATTTATATAGTGAGATACATGGGTACTCGCCAAGATGTCAAAGCAGATTAAACTTGTTTTTTGTTTTTTAGAGAGAGAGAGAGAGAGAAACATCGATGTGAGAGAGATACATGGATTAGCTGCTTCCTGCATGCCCCCTACTGGGGATCAAACCCGAAACGTGGACAATGTGCCTTACCAGGGAATCAAACCAGGACCTCTCAGTCCCTGGGAGGACACTCAATCCACTGAGCCACACCAGCTGGGCAGCAGATTAATTTCTTAATTCCTGTATTAGTCAATGCACCACCAAAACCAGTTTCCTCCCCCCCACTTTTTTTAAAATCCTCCCCTGAAGATATTTAAAACAAAATTTTTTTTTATTGATTTTAGAGAGAGAGGAAGGAAGAGGGAGAGATAGAAACATTGATGAGAGAGAACATCGAATGGCCACCTCTGCATGCCTCCCACTGGGGATCTGGACCACAACCTGGGCATGTGTCCTGACTGGGAATCGACCAGTGACCTCTTGGAGCATGGGTTGATGCTCAACCACTGAGTCACACCAACCGGGGGCACCTGAGGATATTTTTACACTTCTCTTCAGACAGAGTGGGAAGGTGGGAGAGAGAGAAATATTGATCTTGAGAGAGACACATGGATTGGTTGCCGCCTGCATGACCCCAACCAGGGCTGGGCCAAACCACAACTGAGGTACATGCCCTTGGCTGGAATTGAACCCGGGACTCTTTGGTCCATAGGTTGACGGTCTAACCGCTGAGCAAAACCGGCCAGGGCAGTTTCCTTCCTTTTTATAGGGCATCTTCTTTTTTGTTGTTGTTGTTCCTCGCCCTGAGGATATTTTTCTATTTATTATCAGATAGAGTGGGAGGGAGGGAGAGAGAGAGAGAGAGAGAGAGAGAGAAACATCGATGTGGTACAGCCACAATGACTGGTTGCCTCCAGCACAACCCGACCAGGGCTGGACAAACCGCAACCGAGGCACGTGCCCTTGACCAGAATCGAACCCGTGACTCATTGGTCCGTGGGCCGACACTCTAACCACTGAGTCAAACTGGCCAGGGCTATATGTGTAACACTTTGAAAGGTTGTTCAAGTGGCTTCCCATGGGATGTTAAAGTCAAGTGAACATGGTTGAGGGAAAATAGAGCCGAAGTATTTGGTCGGCAAATGACACTTGTGGATTATGAGGGAGGAAGTTCAACTCAGTTATCTCACATCCTTGGTTTTTATGATCATTTTCTATTTTTAAAATTCTTTTATTTTCCTCCCAATTCAATTAACAAGTTTTTATTTAGTGCCTCCTCTCTGCCCAGCAGTGTCCTAGGAATTCTAGGAGATATAAAACAAGCCTTCATGAAACAGTTTTTAAAGTTCTTGCCAAGTGTGGAGATCACTGTGGAATGGGGTGGCGAGAAAGTTGTCTTGGAAGCAGAGAGCCTTGAACCGAGGCTTGGAGAGAAATGGAAAGCTTAGACACAGGATACAAAGGGCGCAGCAGAGACAGCTTGGTGAGGGCATTAAGGAGAAATGAGGATGGTCTGAGGCTGAGACCAGGTTAGAAAGGACCTAAAGTTCAGGCAGAAAAACTGAATTAGCCTTGGGGGTACCATGGGAGAGAGGTAAGCCTGGTATTAGCATGGAAACAAGAGAGACCTGAGAAACCAGAAGCAAGGAGACCACCCTTGTTGCAGTAATCCATGTGTAAAATGATGAGAATTTGGATTAGAAGGGGGGAGGGGATGATGAGGAACAGAGAGGCAAAAAAAATCGTGAGACTTCAAAGGAGAAAATATCAAGTCTTAGTGACAGGCTGGATGAAGAATCACACAGAATTTCAATTTTTTTTAGCTTGGGAGACCAGAAAAGTGACTTATTTTAACTTCTATTTTCTTTCCTCATACACAAATTGACCCCTTCATAGTGTCCAGCCCAAATATCAATTACAAACAGAATTGATTTAATTTTTCCATTAGAAACACATATAATCTTAGATGCCTTTAGCTCCATGTCCCAACCTGAATCTTGCCCAGGCTTTGTTCTCCCTTAGCACTCCTACCTGTATGATGGTGCTCACCATTTAGGCCTTGTTTGTACTGTGTATGTGTGATGTGTAAGTGTGCATATTACCCACTAGACCAGAGTTTCTTTGTTTGCAGGGACCATTACTTATGCATAGTAAGTACTCAATAAGTGTCTGTTAATTGTTGAAGAAAATGAGATTTAAAAGAGATATAACATAAAAAAGGCTTTCCAGAAACAATATTTAAAAAAATCATTTAAGTTAAAATTTACATAAAAGCTTCTCTGCTCCAAACACTCAAACCACATGCCAAGTAAAAACCAAACACCCTATTGTGATGGTGTTAGGGTCACAGTGTTGTTTTTATTTTAAAAATGTATTATTTTAAAATTGACATTTTAGAGAGAGAGAGAGAAACATTGATGTGAGAGATCCATTGCCTCCCATTGCCACCCACTCCCACCCCAGGTATGTGCCCTGACCAGGAATGGTACCCCCAATCTTTTGGTGCATGAGACAATGCTCCAACCAAGGTACTCGACCAGCATAGGTCAAGTTTTATTCCTTGGCTTAAGTGTTGCAATACAGTAATAATAATATTGCAGTGTAATAAACACTGCTAGTAGGATCTAGAATTAAGTGGAACACTTAATATATATTTTATACAAATTACTAGGCAGTGACATTTTAGTCCCATTTTATAAAAGAGGCACGAAGAGAGAGGTTAAGCAATTTGCACAAGGTCACCAGCTAGCAGGTGTTGGTGCTGAGATTTAAACCTATACACACTTTGACCCTGGCGTCCACATCCTTAATAGCTCTTTGTATTGCATGTGTGTACAACCTTTTTTTTTTTTTTTTTTGAGACCCATAAGTTATTTGAGGCATAGCAACCCTTTATGGAGAAAGAGGGCTTTTCCATCCAGTACTAGTGTTCTTCCTTTTATATTGGATATATCCTTAGGCAGGAGAAGCATGAAATATACAGAACGTGTAAACTGCTTTCAGAAGTGTACAAGAGTAAACGAAAAACTCCAGCAATAACAGCACTTTACAGACCACCTAATTACAACACCGGAATAAACCCCTTTACCTGGAACAGAACTAATATCCCCCTCCCCTCATTTGTATTAAAAGCCTTGCTTTATTTGGAGACTCTTAAAATAAGTGGTCATATGATTAAAAAAAGAAGCGGCGCGCCCCCTCCCCGGCCGCCGGGCGCAGCTGTCCGCGCCTCCCCCGCGCCCCGCCGCCCGCATTCCAACTCTCTGAGGTCACGGGCCGCCGCCGCCTCCCCGGATCCGCCCGGCCCAGGGGGAGGGACGCCCGGCCCCGGCCGCTCCGCTGCTCCGGCCGCGCGTCCCGAGCCCGTCCGCCGGTCCTCCTGCCGCCCCGGCCCCGCGCGCTTTCTTTGTGTGCCGCTCCTCGCCGGCGGGTCCCTCCTCCCGGCGGCTGCCCTCGCCTCGGCCGCCGGACTGGCCCAGGGGAATGGTGCGCCGGCCGAGTTTTTGGAGACAGGAAGTGAGGCTGGCGAGCCCCAGGAGCGCGCCGCGCTGCGGGCGCGGCTGTGGCGGCCGCGCGGCGGGGCCCCGGGAGGCGGGCCGCTGAGCGGGGCGCGCGGCCCCGAGGATGCGGGAGCGGGAGCAGGTGAGGGCGCGGGGCCCCGGCGGGCGGCGGGCGGGCGGCGGGCGGGCGCTGGGGCCGAGCGGTGGGCTGTGTCCGCCCGCGGGGAGCCCGGAGCGCGTTGGCCAGCCGTGGAGGACGGGTCCTGGCTACGGACCGATGGCAGGAGCGTAACAAAGAGAAAAGTCTTCCTTTTCCAGGTTCTCTGGTCTAATTGAGTAATTTCTAAAGGGCGTCCTGAACGTGTTCTGAACTCCTCCAGATCGTTGCGGCTTAATTCTGGTTCAGAGTCTTAAAGTCTTAGGATTTGGTGCCTCTCGGCGTAGTACGTGCGAAATTTGCTGGATAACTTGGGCGAGAAGGGGAGTGAGTAGGGAAGGACTGTTTGGCGATGACTTGTTTTGGTTTGGAGTAAGTGTTTACTCTGGAAAAAAGAATTCTTGGGTCTGCAAATTCCGACTTGCGATTTCTGCATATCCTGATTAGAAGTTCTTGGCATGCTCGTCTTATTTTCTCTTTTGCTGAGAAAGCCTTATAATAATAGCGTATGCTCTCAAACATTCAAAACACTTCGTGTGCTCCAAATGACAACTGCTGTATGCCTAATGGTTGCTGACAGTTTTTTTTTTTTTTAAGTGTCGGATACGACAGTAATTTTACTCTGAAAGTAGTTGTCTGTTTTGTTTCTAAGGCATTTTATTCTCGAGTATCTACGTATATATATTTGGTCCATGAGAAACATACGTTTGATTGTATACTGTAGACCTATATATTACTCTAAAATATCGTATACTCTTTTAGTGATTATTTTATTTTAAAGCATCATTGGCAAAATTACGTAAGGTGGGGACCTTATCGGCAAGGGGAAAACAGGAATCAGGGTTAAAGTGCATTTGAGAAACTTTTGAGAGGGGACGTGAAGAGAAAATATTAAAATTAATTTACAAATATCTCCGACTGTCTTTTGAAAACTTGAACAGAACTTAATATGTTTTCTTATTATATAACAGAATGGTTTGGTAGAGAAACAAAGTTATTTCCTAGTTTTTTTCTTCAAAAGCTAATTATGAATTGTTTACTTTAGTAGTTAGGTAATTTATAATTCCAGACCTAACTACCTTTGAAATTATTACATATTAATTTATATCTGAAACATACTCTCCAACAAACATCCTAAATTTCTACTCCTCTATTCAAACATTTATACATCATTTAGTAGCAAATATTGTACATAAATTAAAATTAGGATGTGTAAATCATTGATAAATTTGTGATTAAGCAAAACATTATTTTAACACAGTAACTTTTATATAAATAAGCAAAAAGCAAGCTATTCTTATGGATAGATCTTGGGGTTGGGGGTTGGGAAATGCACCTGATACACACGTACTCCCTCAACTTTTTCAATTACATTATAACACCTTCCAAAATAAAAGAGAGAACACACTCACTGGCTTTTCTTTATCCCTGATGATGTAAAACATTTCAAATCTCAGGGACAGTGGAAAGTTTTAATTTTCATTTGCTTAATCAGAGCGTAAGTTAATAATTAAATTACATTGTGTTCTGTCAACTACCTTCAATATATAGCTGTATCTTTGTAGGGAAGAGGCTACCATATTTGAGCACCCTTAGTACAAATATTCCTCTTTCCTCTGCATATATGCAGTATCTTGTCTTTTCATCTACACTAAATTCTGTTTCCAGTTACCATAATTTGTACATAAAAGTGAAATCCATCATCTCATCTCATGAAAGGGTATTTAGTATATATATGATGTTATGTATATACAATCTTTTAAAATTTATACAAACACTATTGGCTCATCAGGAAATTTTCCAGTTAAAAATATTAAGGTTCTCGTTTCTTGATCCCCCTCCCCCATTTTGGCCTCAACTATATATTTAGCTTATACCCTGACATAGCAAAGAGCATTAAAAACTGCAGGTGGAGACCATATCTTTTTATTTAAAAATGTTATTTATTGATTTGAGAGAGAGAGACATCAGTCTGTCGTTCCACTTATTTATGCATTCATTGGTTGCTTCTTATATGTGCCGAGTGGGGACTGAACCAGCAGGACTTGTATCAGGACAACACTCTAACCAACTGTGCAAGACCATATATTTTTATAATATTTATTTTCTATTTTCCTCCTTAGTATGATGCTTTTACCTACAGAAGGTTGTTAACACAGTGCTCTAGGTAGTTTAAATTTTCTTTTTTTTCCTCTGGCCTTCTTCCTCTATTCCTTGTTTTTAACTTTTATTTATTTTTGGCTCTCTGGGGATAACCGGAACTCAAGAATCAAAACGCAAGCATCAAAAACAAACAAACAAAAAACCCAGACAGAACACTTTGGTTGGATCCTTATTAGAGGTGCAACCCTGTATGTAAATATAGCAGCTTGTAATCTCTTTAAGGGTAGTGACGGCTTAGGATTCGTCTTAGATTTGTCCCGATGTCCACGACACTGTCTTATGCCTAGAGACGCAATACACTTTTGTGGAATGTAATTACAAAATATTGGTTGGCAAAGCCTAATGTAATGGCTAAGTCCTATTCCTTGGCTCTGCCATCCTCCAGCCCGGAGCGCCCATCACCTCGGGGGCCGAGTCGCAGTCAGGAGAGCGGAAAGGACCGGGAATGAAGAATCTGGGATCGATTCCCCGCTCTTCTCATCCTCGTGTGAAGCCCAGAGGCCGGGGTTCTGCCTCTGCCACATGAGAGGTTGGGGGCGGACCCTGCCCCTCCGCGCGGTCGGGGACTCAAGTTCAGGGTCACCAGCCACTGTCGAGTCTCGCTGAACGATTCCTCTTCGGGGTCTGCTTCTGCTCGGAAGAAAACGGAGGGTGGGAACAATCCCGGGATTCTGTCGATTCGTTTAGGTGGAAAACACCCAGCTCAGTAAGAATCCCTACTTGCCACTTACGCCCAGTTTGCTTCAGCCCAGGTGTTACCAGCAACAGGTGTGATTAAAAACGTCGTAAATCACTTATTTTGGAGTCTTGAGGCTCCCAACCGGGAATCAAACAGGCGGCACCCAAACCTTCCCTCCACCTGTGGGGTCTTGAGCTGGTCCTTTAAAAGTTCCCTCCGGGAGCAGCCGGGCCGGACCTTTCTTAGCGCGTCCGTCCGGAAACGCAGCCGCGGGCGGAGGGTTCCGGGGCCTCCGAGGCTGCGCGTCGGTCGGGCAACGCTGCCAGCTTTTCCCGGAGGAATAGGAGCCGAGCTCTCCGCTGTGCTCCCAGCCGCATGGGCTGGCTCACGCCCGTCCGCCCCTCGTTCTGCCAGGATGGCGTTTAAGTCCCCGCCCGCCTCTTCTGGGCCCCAGCTCGGCTTAGGTGAAGGCCCACCTCCTCTTTAGGAGTCCCCACCCTCACAGGAGCCGGGGCCACGTTTTTCAGATAGAACCTGCACGCTCCCTGTGGCCACGCTCTTCAGATAGAACCTGCACGCTCCCTGTGGCCACGCTCTTCAGATAGAACCTGCACGCTCCCTGTGGCCACGCTCTTCAGATAGAACCTGCACGCTCCCTGTGGCCACGCTCTTCAGATAGAACCTGCACGCTCCCTGTGGCCACGCTCTTCAGATAGAACCTGCACGCTCCCTGTGGCCACGCTCTTCAGATAGAACCTGCACGCTCCATGTGGCCACGCTTTTCAGAACCTGCACGCTCCCTGTGGCCACGCTCTTCAGATAGAACCTGCACGCTCCATGTGGCCACGCTCTTCAGAACCTGCACGCTCCCTGTGGCCACGCTTTTCAGAACCTGCACCCCCCCCTGTGGCCACGCTTTTCAGATAGAACCGGCAAGCTCCTGTGGCCACACTTTTCAGAACCTGCACGCTCCCTGTGGCCACGCTTTTCAGATAGAACTGGGACGCTGCTGTGGCCACACTTTTCAGAACCTGCACGCTCCCTGTGGCCATGCTTTTCAGATAGAACCTGCACACTTCTGTGGCCATGCTTTTCAGAACTTGCACGCCCATGTGGTAATCCGATAACAAGCATTTGTAAGGTCTTTTATGCTTTGTTAATAAGTCAATTAGGTGACGTCAGTATTTACAAACTAGTAAGGGTTCTACAAATGCTTGTTAAGCGCTTCACCTGGTTTGAACCTCACAGCTGCCTTATGTTAGAGGGGATTATTCCTCTCTTGGGTTCAGAATTAATTTGCCTTTTGGGACTGAGCCTTGAACGTAGCTCTTTTGGAGGTGTTTTGTAGTTAACTCACCTAAGGACTATAGACCCTCACGTTTGGAGTATTAAGTGACTAAAAAAGTTAACTATGAAAAAAAACCCAAAAAAACCCTTATCTCAAATAGAAATTGGACCATTAATGCTAGCTCCTCTATTCGGGTTTACAGTAGTGCCAGCCAAATATCTCAGTTAGTCCTGAAACAGCACAAATGGTGGTTACTGCTGTTTGTAGGTCTGAGTGAGGGGTGGAGTCTCACTCAGGGTCTAACACAGTTCCGATGTCAACGTCCCTACTGTCTCCCAAACTCTGTTGATGCCTTCTTTTTCCAGAGGAGAGAGGAAGCTTGTTCTTTGGCTATAGCTTTATTGATGTTTATTTTTAAAAGCAAAGTCCCGAGTTGCCATTGCCCATGTAACCAGTGTTCCTCTTTCTTCAGCACTGGCGTGGATGCTCCCTTCCCCTGGCCTTTGGAGACTCAGTTGTATTTTGATGGAGGCAGCAGCTGCTGGGTGAGCGGCCGGTGACTGCACAAGTACCCCTCCTGGCAGGAGAGGCTCGTCCTCTCCTCGGGCACCACCACTGCACTGGTGGTGGTGCTTTTCCCTCCTTACCGCTCCACACTTTAAAGAAAGAAGAAGATGCCACTGCCATTTGGATTGAAACTCAAACGCACCCGGCGCTACACCGTGTCCAGCAAGAGCTGCCTGGTTGCCCGGATCCAGCTGCTCAATAATGAGTTTGTGGAGTTCACTCTGTCTGTGGAGAGCACTGGTCAGGAGAGCTTGGAGGCTGTGGCTCAAAGACTGGAGCTGCGGGAGGTAAGCTGCGAACAAGGCTGCTGGCTTCCTGGCCTGGCTTCTCTCCTTACTTCCCAGACACTTTAATGTATGCTGGCTGTGGTTCTCAAGGGATGTCCCTGGCCAGGATATCTAAGTGGAGCCTGCAAGCTCATAGTCCCATGAGGAAGGAATAGATACAGAACAAGAGGTCTTTCCTTGGGGATACCTTGTAAGAGAATGAACTGTGCCCGAGTTTTAAAAATGTTTATATGTTCCCCCAAAATGTAATTCAAAATCAAATATGACTGCATGTTGGATGATCAAGTTTCCTTTTTGTAATATAATCCAAATGGGGATCATCCTGATCTAGTACAGTGTACTGACTTCATTCATTCAACATTCTTTGTTTTCCACAGGCCAGGCCAAGATTCTAAGACATAGTGCCTGAGTTTGAATTCTGTTTGTTTAACCTTGGGCAAGTTATATGACCTCTCTGGGCTCCAGCTTCCTTATCTGAACCATGGGGCGCCTAACCCTCAGTGGTTGTGTGATTTAATGTACCTGTAGAGCCAAGCTCTAGTAACTAGTCTGTTATACGATCCATAGGGAGGTTTGCCCTGGAAAACCCCTCATCTAGTCAATAGGAAGTTGTAGTCCTCAAGTATCCACATAGTGTCTTAGTTATAAAATTCTCTGTAAGGACTGTGAAGACTAGGGCTCTGATTAAACCTAAGACCCTTCCATCCTTTGGCCACCTGGTTCTAGGGTAAGAGAAAGATGGAGAAACTGATTATTCCACATAAACACCTATCTTCCTAACTGGAAATCCCATTGATGTTGTAGTTCATAAACAGTCAGCAATAGATGAACTGCCTCTGGGCACCTTCTAGTCATTTGATGATTCAGTACTGAAGACTTAAGGGCCAAGCACATATGTATTAGGAGTTTATTCTAGTGTGGGTACCAGTAAGAAAACATTCCTGGTCCATGCAATGATAGGGGAAGTGGAGGGGGCTATAGTCAGTAGGGCGGCAGTAAAGGGAAAGCTTCCCAGGGCAAGTAGGTCTGAACTGGCACCTGAAGGATGGGGCAGGGTGGTCCTCTCTGGGGTTGGAAAAGACTGTTCTAACAAAGGAAATGGACAGGGCCGAAGACCTAAGGCAGATGCTCTACCTGGAGCCTGAAGTGGGTGGAGGAAAGTCAGAGCAGGGGCCATATAACATGGGGTTTTGTTTGTTAAAGGGTTTGGGCTTACCCTGAAAGTAATAGGGAGGTTAGTGAAGGGTTTTTAAATAGGGAAGTGGTATGGTTGGTTTTTGTGAAGAGCGAGCCCTCTGGGCAATGATTAGAAAGGAGTAGTTGTGGTACAGGTGGTGGTCACTGGGATTTGGATGGGGATGGAGAGAAGTGGGTGGAATCTGGGGATATTCAGGACCTATCTCCCGAGTGTTGGGGAAGGGCTAGCCCGGGGTCCAGGTTGATACTTAGGTTTCTAGTAAATGGTGGGGACTGTGACAGACAGGAAATATAAAAGAAAGAGTAGGTTTGAGGGGGAAAAGGAGAGGTGTGTGGTGAGTTCAGTTCTGGAAGTATTGCCTTTGAGATGGCAATTGCGATGTTGAGTAGACAGGCATATGTGGGTCTGGAGCTCAGGTGAGAATCCAGGCTGGAGAGAAGAGATTTTGAGATCATCAGTCAAGGTCAGTTAATTAATCAGAGTTGGGAGAGGGTGGGAGGCTGACCAGGAGAGGAAAAGAGGATGTGGCAGACCCTTAGGGTCGAGTAGAGGAGAGGGCGCCGTGGAAGGAGGGGGAGATGTAGTAGTGCTAGAGGAGAAAGTAAACCAGAAGAGCTGGCCGCAGCGACTGCTCTGCTTGCCTGCATTCCATTGTTTTTGCTTCCTTCACCCATTTTTCCTTTTTCCCTACTTTGGTTTTTTTTCCTGTAATTTCTCCCTCATGTACCATGTCCGCCTACAACCACTACAGAGTCAACATCTTGAGAAACTGTGGTTAATTTATTTTTGTACCCAGAGTACCAGGCATGGAATGTGCTCAGTAAATACAGGTTGAACAGAACCCACAGGCATCGCCTTCCATGTCTGTTATTCAGGAAGTCCAGAGAAGTGGCTATCTCTTGTTTGAGATTATCAGACTCAGGAACTAGCAACTTCATACAGCTGTGGGCATATAATGCTTTTTTTTTTTTTTTTTTGAACAGAAGGGTGTAAAGTGCTTTTGAGAGGGAACAGATGTGATCCCCAGAGAATGTCTTGCCCCTGCACAGGCTGTCCCACCATTTCCAACATTTAATGACAGTCATGGTTAGGAACTTGGTTTGTATAGTAAATTTTTTGTTTCAGAAGCTTTGCCCCGTAGCATGTGAAGAGATGGCTCAAGTCCCAGGCCTAATCGTACTGAATGACTGTTCAGAAATCATCTGAGTCAGCATCACCTGTCAAGAGTTTGTGTCCATTTGTGTCATTTATAAGAGTCATACCAACAAATATTGGTACGTTGTTGTCTTGCACTATTCTCCCACCAAGCAAACTCAAAATTATCGTACTGTATAGATTTGGCTGATAAACTTTGCTGCTGCCCAAGTTTAAGTTAGGGGAGAAAAAGTCTCTACTTTTCTTGCTTAATTGAATACCATTTCACTTTTATTATGACACTTACAAGGACTACACAGTAATACTGTTATAATGTAATATCCAGGGGCTTCAACTATAGCGGTAGTATTTTATTTCTTAAGCTGGATGTGTGGGTATATGATGTTTGTTTTTTAGTCTTTTTTGTTTGTTTGTTTGAGATATTTTATGATACATTAAGAACCCCAAAATACAGTTTAATGTACTTATATTCAATTTAGTTGACTTAGGTTGTTAACTGTTGTCTAAATTCACCATACTTAAACTAAGGAAAGTGACTTTTTAAAAGGAGAAAACAGTGATCCTCATAGGAAAACATTGCTGTTTATTATAGCAACAACCTCTCAGAGCTGTTGAAATTCTCTGCATATCTCTCAGAGTTTCATAACACTTTCAAGAGAGGTTGTGAAAGGCTTTATAGAATTTAAAGGGAATTAGGAAATTTTCTCTCCAGTATTGAAAGTATATGTTATAGAGGTTTGATGGAGGTGGTGAGACAAGAGGGTGTCAGCGGGGCATAGCCACTCCCATGGGGCAGTATTACCTTGACGGAATCAGCATATTCTAGAGTGAGGTGGTCAGACGCAAAGGGCGAATGTCTCTGGGGGTGAGACCTGTGTCTCCCCAGCTCACGGAGAAGGATGTGTAAGACCAGGATGCAAGCTTAGTAATTTACAAGGAGCTGTGGAACCGCCAAGGGCCCTGAGTGTGTGTGCAGTGACCTCCCTGTAGGCAGGACACGTGGGAGTCAGAATGACTTGGTGAGCATGAAATCGGAGAACGGAGGTTGCCTTGAAAACCTTACCTATCTTCCTAAGGGGAGTGGTACTGCCTCCCGGACAAGACACGTTCCTTTGAGTCTGGGTAGTTTTTCTGGGCAGTGATTAAGGTGGGCACTGCCTCTGTTTGCCCCTTGAGAGGACTGTTGAACAGGGTGTTTAAGACATTTGCCAGCTGAATCAGAAACACCTGCATTGAGACCCCAGCACAACCACTGATGAGTTGTGTGCCCTTGGGCAAATGACTTCCTTCCCAAGTTTACTGTTTTTTATCTCTAAGTTGAGAATAATAGCAGTATCTGCTTGATGGTGGTTGTGAGGATTCGAGTTAAATGTAAAACATTTAGCAGAGGACCTGGTATCTAGGAAACTCGCAGCAAGTGGTGTTCCTCATTACTGTTGTTGGTGACTCCCATTTCCATGTGGTGGTGGCTGACCCACTTTTCTTCAAATTAACTCTTTTGTACATATCTTTTGTTTCTTCCATTTACTAAGAGAATACATGCTTGTTTATAAAGTGCTCTTATAGTACAAACAGGTATAGCAGCCCCTGGTGATCACACTGGTTACATGAGTAAAGGGAGGATACCACTAGTTTAGCTGTCAGAGGCATGAGCCTTTGTTCCATGCCCGCTGGAATTGATGTGTACAATGTCACTGCCTCGTTGCACTCAAAAAACAGCTTCCGCACGTTCTTTACTTCTCTGATTTAGCCTAGTTCTTCCATCTTGTCCTCAACCTAACCCCTAGGATTAAAAACAAAAGTTTTTATGAAATCTTGGATTAAGGTTTATATTTTTTCTTTAGGGTATGTCTTTTTCAAGAATTTTTATGTTTTGTCCTGACCGGTTTGGCTCAGCGGTTAGAGGTCGGCCTGCGGTCCTGAGAGACCCGGGTTCGGTTCCCGCTAAGGGCACGTACCTCGGTTGCAGTTTGTCCCTGGCTCTGGTCTGTCGTGCGGGTGGCAACCACTCGATGTGTCCCTTTCACATCGATATTTCTCTCTCTCTCTCTGTTCCTCTCTCTCCCTCCTGCTCTGTCTGAACAAAAGATGGAAAAATGTCCTCAGGTGAGGATAAAAAAAAAAAAAAAGGATTTTTATGTTTGATAATCACATTTTTATCATGCTGTCGCAGGTTTTAATTAGATTCATTGCAATCTCTTATTTACAGGGAGCCTTCCTTGGTCTTCAAGTCCTTATTCAGCTTGAATTTACATGTGGTTGGAGTTTTTAAGTTTTGGAATCTCTGGTTAGGAAACAGGGCAGTTATAAAACCCTGAAAGCCTTTTGAAGACAACTTTTTCATGTTTCTTGCTATGATTTCTATGTGTTAGTTTCATAACTTAGATTTTAGAGGGCAGATTTTTTTCGGCTATTTCTGAGTGTTTTGTATGTGTAGAGGGGAAGAAGTATCCTTGTTGTTATCTACTTATATGGCCATATATACATAACCACAATTTTGAAATTGAGATCAATACTCAATCACTCCTAAAATGACCTCTAAAGCATTTTGTTGAATAAGGGGAAAAATCTAGCTACATTTAGAAGTTCTTACTATGGCCTCTCATTTTAAAATTATAATGACAGGCCTTGATATTTGGTTACTGTGTTGCGGTTTGTCACAGATTTCCAGAAAATGCTTTGGAGGTCAAATAGTATTTGAAGTGCATCACACATAAGTCACATTGTTTTTCTTTAGACTGTAAGCTCCATCAGAGTTCCAGCACCCCTGTCTGGAACAGTGCCTTGTACCTTACAGTACATAGTTGCTGAATAGTTGCTACTTAGTTTACAAATTGAGGGTCTTTTTTAAAAAAAATTTAGATTGCTAAGCATGGACAGCAGTTCAGTCAGCCTTTTCTCACTGTATGGTATTTCCTGGAGAAAGTTGAACATTTACAAAGTTTTGAACACAGGTTGAGAAGCACCTTTTTCTTTAGACTTCAGCTTCTTTTGAAACACTTGGAAAATGATGCAGTTTTAACAACTCCTTGAGATAAGACTGCCATATCAAGGGAGTGTCAGCTTTGCTGAACTCTGAACAGATTCATCTCCTAGTGTTTTCTGGCCGATGGGGAAATTTTTTGGCAAAGAGACTTGTTGGAACAGAGGAATCAAGTATATAATGCAAGCCATTCCTCTCAAGTGCAACTTTAGAAAGTGTTCTTGGCCATCAGAGTGTTTTATTTTAAATTAGTGTCTCAGGTATTCCAAATATCCACTGACCTTATCTTGACTGTTACCTGAGTAGACCTCAAGAATTTCATGCGTATTTCCTTCTGTACTAGCTGTTTTCCTTTGGACTCTAAAAATAGCTGAAATATGTGTAAAGTAAAAGTGTAATTATCTGCAAACTTTTTAACCTTTTGGGCTGGTAGTTATTAATTCAGGTATGTATGTTGTAAAACTGATAAGATTGACTGACATGCAGACATGGATCAGTAAATATTTTTAGTTTGCTCCGTTGAACCATCTGAAGCACATATAAATCTTAGATTGACCTCTTCCCCGAGATAAGGAAAATATTCCAAAGTCCAAAGCCGATTATAAAGGAGCAAGGATTTTTAGATTATCTGTTACTTTTCTCATTTGGTCTAGTTAATTAAGAACCAGCCATATAAATAAATAGAGGAATTATATACAGAAATATGGAGATAGTATGCATTTTAGAATAAATAATATGTCATCATACAAGTTAATGTAGAATTTGGAAACCTGTTTACTTAAAGAAATGGAGTATTATTCAACCTTCACCTCATTACTTTCATTTTTTTTTTTTTTAATTCACTGTATTTATAATAAATGTAAAGACCAACAGCCGGAGATGTTATTCTCTCAGGATGGAGAGAATTAGAGATGTCCTTGAAATCTCTGGCACCAACAATCTGCCACAACAATGTAATCCCATGACCACATGACCTTGTGGAGTTAAGTGTGAATTTGCTCCTGTGGGGATGTTTGTGAGTTGAGCTACAAAAGGGCAGATGTGGGGAACTGGTGGTGTTTTGGGGGCTCTAAGTTCTGTCCTTGTCCTTGGTGTATAAAGTTTCAGATTTCATTCCTTATGATACTAGAAGTTTTAGCAGCATTCTGCTGTCCTTCTGGGTGGATGAACATTATTATGCTGGAAGCTTAACATGCCTTATCTGGCTTAATCCCCATGATGAGTCAGGCATTATCTTTCCCATTTTATTTATTTACTTTTCTTTCTTTCTTTCTTTCTTTCTTTCTTTCTTTCTTTCTTTCTTTCTTTCTTTCTTTCTTTCTTTCTTTCTTTCTTTCTTTCTTAACTTTATTGTTGAATGTATTACAGATTCCCACCCCCTCCTGTTTTCCCCATTGATTGCCTCCTTCCCAATCCCGTCCCCCTCCTGCCTTCCCCGCACTATTGTCAGTGTCCATTGGTTATGCATATATGCATAGAAGTTCTTTGGTTTATCTCATCCCTCCCTCCCTCCCCCCTTACCTTTGAGGTTCATCATTCTAACAGCCAATTTGTACTTCTTAATTTTTTCATCTTTTTCACCCATTCCCCCAGCTCCCTCCCATCTGGCAAGCAACAAAAAGTTCTCTGTCTATGAGTCTGTTTCTGTTCTGCTTGCTCATTTTGTTTGTAGATTCAGTTGTTGATAGATATGTATTAATTGCCATTTTATTGTTTATATTTTTGTTCTTCTTCTCCTTCAAGAAGACCCTTCAACATTTCATATAATACTGGTTTGGTGGTGATGAATGCCTTTAGCTTTTTCTTGTCTGGGAAACTCTTTATATGTCCATCGATTCTAAATGATAGTTTTGCAGGATAGAGTAATCTTGGTTGTAGGTCATTGCTTATCACCTTGAATAACTCTTGCCACTCCTTTCTGGCCTGCAAAGTTTCTTTTGAGAAATCAGCTGACAGTCTTATGGGAGCTCCTTTGTAGGTAACCGACTGCTTTTCTCTTGCTGCTTTTAAGTTTCTCTCTTTGCCTTTAACCTTTGGCATTTTGATGATGATGTGTCTTGGTGTGGACCTCTTTGGGTTCCTCTTGTTTGGGACTCTGGTGCTTCCTTGACTTGTATGTCTGTTTTCTTCGTCAAGTTAAGGAAGTTTTCTGTCATTATTTTTTCAAATAGGTTTTCGATTTCTTACTCTCTCTCTTCTCCTTCTGGCACCCCCATGATGCGAATGTTGGCATGCTTGAAGTTGTCCTAGAGGCTCCTTGCAGTATCCTCTTTTTTTTTTTTTTTATTCTTTTTTCTTTTTGCTGTTTGGCTGTGTGTTGTTGTTTGTTTTTTTGCTTCCTTATATTCTAAATCGATGGGCCCAGCTGGGGTGATCAGGAAGGCTGTTCCACTGGATCCTACAAGATACCTACAACAATAGGCCACCCTACGAAGCCTAGGAGACATAGCAACTCTACCCAATACATGGAAACAATCACAGGGAAGCAGCCAAAATGAGGAGACAAAGAAACATGCCCCAAATGAAAGAAAAGAACAAAACTCCAGGGAAAGAACTAAACAAAATGGAGATAAGCAATCAATCAGATGCAGAGTTCAAAACACTGGTTACAAAGTTGCTCAAGGAACTTAGTGAGAACTTCAAGGAGCTTAGTGAGAACTTCAAGGAGCTTAGTGAGAACTTCAAGGAGCTTAGTGAGAACTTCAAGGAGCTTAGTGAGAACTTCAAGGAGCTTAGTGAGAACTTCAAGGAGCTTAGTGAGAACTTCAAGGAACTTAGTGAGAACATTAACAACATAAAAAATGACCAGTCAGAAATGAAGGATGCACTAACTGAAATAAAGAATAATTTACAGAGACTCAATAGTAGAGTAGGTAAAGCCAAGAAGCAAACTATCTTTTCCATTTTAAAATGAAGAAACTGAAGTCCTGAAAAACTGGGTAATTTGCTTCACTAATCTGGGTCCTATAGCTAATAAACAAAAGAACCAGAATTTGAGTTTATACCTGTCAGACTTCTGCTTGAACTTTGAGTTTTAAAGTTAGAGGGGTCATGGACCCCTTTGAGAAGGTGATGAAAATGCAGAATTTGGCATACAGTTTCAGGTGGTCCATGGATACCCCCTCCCTCAGTCCATCTGTGATCTCAGGCTGTGGGCCCAGAAGGCTCTTGGGTGAGGCAGTCTTCCCTAATCTTTCTCCAGGGTGAAGGTGCTGGTAGGATGGAATCTTTGTGAGCAATTCAATGCCTTCATATTTTCAGGATAAAAATTTGCCTCTGAAGTATTCTTGCCACCCTGTTCTCCCACAAAGTTTTTTTTCATTGTTGTTAATCCTCACTGGAGGATATTTTTTCCATTGATTTTTTTTTTTTTTTTTTTTAGAGAGAGTGGAAGGGTGGGAGGGAGGCGAGAGAGAAAGAAACTTCGATGTGTCTGCTCTGGATTGGTTGCCTCCCACATGTGGCCCTGCGTTGGGGATCAAACCTGCAACTCATGTTCTTACCCTTGACCGGGAATTGAACCCATGACCCTTTGGTCCACGGGCTGATGCTCTAACTACTGAGTCAAACCAGCCAGGGTCACAAATGTCCTTTTTGAATGGCCTTTATCTTCAGATCTCATTTGGGTTATTCATTTCCTCTTTGGGACAACTTACTGTTAAGGGAGGAAAAACAAACAACAAAACTCCTTTCAAAGAGGAGAGGGAGGAGGCTGTGAGTGGGATTCCTTCACTGTACGTCCGATGGTAGATCCATGTTGTCTTCCATACCAGATAGCACTTTATGCCCACCAAGCAGCCAGGCAGTCGTGCGCGACATTTCTTCAGTGGACGAGTGGGTGACTCATGCTTCCCTTATGCATCAACCAGATTCCCCGGCCAGCTGATGAGCCTTATACTTCATTCTTCTTGTCACTCGAACATGACATTTTCTTTTCTATTAACAAGGCCTTAGTTCATATCACTTTCTTCAAAATATGCTGATGTCTTTCTTTGGGGGGGGCAGAATTATGCTCCAAGACTGAATTTGTCTTTGCTAGGTAGCTATTTATTTAATTTATTTTTTTATCCTCACCTGAGGACATTTTTTCCATTTTTTGTTCAGATAGAGTGGGAGGGAGAGCGAGGAAGAGAGAGAGAGAGAGAAAGATCGATGTGAAGGGAACATATCAAGTGGTTGCCACCAGCATGACCCAACCAGGGCCGGGGAAAAACTGCAACTGAGGTATGTGCCCTTAGTGGGAACCGAACCCGGGTCTCTCTGGACCGCAGGCTGACGCTCTAACCACTGAACCAAATTGGCCAGGGCTTTGCTAGCAATTTATTGAGCACAGGTACACTGTGGGAATTTCACAAGCTAGTAGCATGCAGGATAGTGTCTGAATAAGTTGATGAAAAAATAATGTACTCTAAAGCAATGCTAGATTAATTACACTATTGTTTCAGGCAAGGGGAGATAAAGGAATAAAGTCTGAATTCATTTGAGGTGTACCTTTTACAAGTTGGTACTCAGCTTGGCCCCCCCAGAGCTGACGCCCAGCTGCCAGCACAACAGTAAAAGTCTCGTGTTGCTAGAGCATGTTGCTGGGGAATGAAGGTGTGGGGTTGACTGGCACGATATTCTTCATGGGGCCCTGCACAGCTTTTTGCCACTGCTGGTAGGAGTCGCCTGTGCCAGGGCATGAGTTAGTACCCCAAAGGTCTCTGGAGAGCTATTTAGATCAGCAAAGGGTAGCCTTGCCTGGACCAAACATTCTCAAATAGCCCTCACAAACTCTTGGTATTTGTAATCTAAGTGTCTCCTGCCATGGTTGTTTCTTCATATATTCTTTTTTTTTTTTTTTTTTTATCCTCACCCGAGGACATTATTCCATTTTTTGTTCAGATAGAGTGGGAGGGAGAAAGAGGAAGAGAGAGAAAGGAACACATCGAGTGGTTGCCACCCACATGACCAACCAGGGCCAGGGACAAACTGCAACTGTGTTACGCGCCCTGAGCAGGAACTGAACCCGAGTCTCTCTGGACCACAGGCCAGTGCTCTAACCGCTGAGCCAAACCGGCCAGGGCCTCTTCATATATTCTTTTTTTATTTATTTTTTCCTCATTCGAGGACATTTTTCCATTTTTTGCACAGACAGAGTGGGAGGGAGAGAGAGAGGGAAACATCAACGTGAAAGGGACACATCGAGTGGCTGCCACCCGCACGACCAACCAGGGCCGGGGACAAATTGCAACCGAGGCACACGCCCCCAGCGGGAACCGAACCCGGGTCTCTCCGGACCGCAGGTGGACGCTCTAACTGCTGAGCCAAGCCGGCCAGGGCAATATATTCTTATCTATAAGCCCTCAGTGCTTATCAGCCAAAACAGGAGAGATGATGGCATCCTCACAACTCACCTTACTTTTCTGTTTTTAATTTTTAAAATTGATTTTAGAGAGAGAGACATCGATTTGTTCCACTTATTTATGCATTCATTGGTTGATTCTTGTATGTGCCCTGACTGGGGATTGAACCCACAACCTTGGTGTCTCAGGACGACATTAACCAACTGAACTACTCAGCCAGGCCACCTCACTCTTTTTAATCCTTAACTGAGGGTATTTCTCCATCTGTCTTCGGATAGAGTGAGGGCGGGGGGAGAAACATCCATGCGGGAGAGAGAGACATCGATTGGCTGCCTCCTGCACGACCCAAACCATAGCCAGGGACCGGACCACAACCAAGGTATGTGCCCTTGACTGGAATCGAACCCAAGACTCCTTGATCCAAGAGCTGACAGACACTCCAACAGCTGAACCAAACCAACCAGGGCGGGCACCTCACTCATATCAAAACAACTTAACTTATAAAAACAACTTCACTGTTAAAAACAAATTCAACTTTTGTCATAAACAAGTAGATATGAAATTATATCAAACTGATACAGAACATCTGGTTTAGCAAATACTTTCCTATTTGGTTTTCCAAGCAGTTTGTTCATAAATAAATGTCACTTAGATTTAGCTTTTTAAAAATTTTTTTATCCTCACCCGAGGACATTTTTCCATGTTTTGTTCAGATAGAGTGGGAGGGAGGGAGGGAGGGAGGGAGGGAAAGAGAGAAACATCGACATGAAAGGGACACATCGAGTAGTTGCCACCTGCATGACCCAACCAGGGCCAGGGACAAACTGCAACAGAGGTACGTGCCCTTAGCGGGAACCAAACCCAGGTCTCTCTGGACCGCAGGCGGGCGCTCTAACTGCTGAGCCAAACCGGCCAGGGCTAGATTTAGCATTTAACAAACTGGTGGGGCCCTGGCCAGTTTTGCTCAGAGGTTAGAGCATTGGCCCGTAGACCAATGAGTCGCAGGTTTGATTCTGGGTAAGGGCATGTACCTCGGTTGCAGTTCCTTCTCTGCCCTGGTCAGGTTGTGCAGGAGACAACCAGTCGATGTGGCTCTATCACATCAGTGTTTCTCTCTGTCTCTCTCTCTCCCTCCCTCCCACTCTATCTAATAATAAGAAGAAAAATATCCTTGAGTGAGAAATAAAAAACAAACAAAAATCTGGTGGGATATCCAGTCAATTAAAATTTTTAAGGATTAGCTGAAGATGTTAATTTCACTTAAAGAAACTATGCATGTCACACAATTTTATATGAGGAGTAGCAGCATGTAGTAGAAATAACTTTTGAGGGTTTGTGGTATTTTTATAGTAGATGAGATCGCTAAAAGGTGTACAGTATTTAGATTTACAAATAGGACTCAGTAATTGTGCTATTTTGAACAAGCTTAAACTGAGCTGGTTAAGGAAATATACAAGTAACTTCATGCTGGGTGGCAGCAACTCATTTTCTTTGTGAATATAAAACAATTTGTCTTTGCTCAGTCCTGTTACAATTACACAGCTCAGACTTTGACTTGACATATTACTTTAATGTCAAGTGAATTGTCAGCAGATTGACTTCAACAGCAGCTGTCAGAGCAGGGTTTTATAGGCAACAAGGTAGAGTTTGGGTGCCAGGTGAACTTGGGTTCAAATCCTGTTGACCAAGGAAACCATGGATTTTGTTTCTTTCATATGTGATATAGTTGCACGTGACAGTAAGAGTGACAGCTAATTATTGGGTACTGACCATGTGCCAAGCACTGTATTAGATGTTTTTCATGTGTTTGATTTAACCAAATGTAATTGACTTTCTTCTCCCACCATCTCAGGGATGGAGTGTGCCAAATGGGCAGTGTCCAGACCGGAGGGAGGTCCTGACGAAAAACAGTTGTTAACTGTCAACTCTGGTTCTTTTTAGTGCAAGGTTATTTGTCTTTAGCTATTTCCATTTTCTTTTACGTCATGTAAATTTGTTCTTTAGTTGGAATAATTTACTGAGAAAAAAGGGGATCAAAGAAAAGTAACTTATTATCTTTAAAATAAATTTTTTTAAAATTTATTTTATTTTTTTTTAATCCTCACCCGAGGACATTTTTCCATTTTTTGCACAGATAGAGTGGGAGGGAGAGAGAGGAAGAGAGAGAGAGAGGGGAACATCGATGTGAAAGGGACACATCGAGTGGCTGCCACCTGCACTACCAACCAGGGCCGGGGACAAACTGCAACCGAGGTACATGCCCTTAGCGGGAACCGAACCCGGGTCTCTCCGGACCGCAGGTGGATGCTCTAACCGCTGAACCAAACCGGCCAGGGCTCTTTAAAATAATTTTTATTAAATTTATTGGGGTAACCGGTTACTAACATTATATACATATCAGGTGTACAGCTTTATAATATGGCATCTGTATACTATAGGTGTGCTTTCCCCCCGAAGTCTGGTCTCCTTCTGCGGTATTATTACATGCCAGCCAGTTAAATTCAGTCACACCACTGAGCGTTACTATAGTCCTATAGTCACTGTAACACCCTCTCTCTTTCTCCCAGAGTTTGGTGTGAATTATCTAGAAAATCACCTAATTCACCCATATTTTGCACTTACACATAATATTTAGACAAGTGCATATTTGACTTGTCTTTTTCTTTATTACTAGCACCTGTTTGGAAGTCAAACTGGTGTTTGAATTGTTACTTAATGAAAAGAACACTTATAAATTATATATTACAGTGTGATAACAGAAAGAAAAAGGAAGCATGTATAATAATGAAGACGATATCTAAAATTATATTTTATTATGTATAATATCTGTCACCCACCACTAGGATGCAGACTTGACTGTACACTGTTGTACCCCCACACCTGGCTGGGGCAGGTGTTCAGTGACAGCCCCAACTAGAATTAGGTCCTCCAGCTCCAGATTGAGCACTTTTCCTCAACAACACACTACTTTTTCATGGAGCCATTGCCATTTTCCTAAAACAAACGAAAACAATCCACGTGTTATTGTCTAATCCTTTTTAAAAGGAAAAGAGAAAGAAAAGGAAAAGTTCCCAAAGACAAAACCCTGTTAGTGAAGGAAATATTTAGGTGTAGAATTTTCTATATGAAAGATGGAACATGAAATTTTAAACTGCTTAAGGGTATTTGAAAAGTATGATAACAGAAGTTAATATTACTTGAGTACTTATTGCATGTGAGACATTCTAAGTGCTTTAAATGTTTTCACTTAATTTGATCCGCAACGGTCCTGAGTGAGGCACTATTATATTCATCTCCATTTTACAGATGGGTAAACTGAGGCTCAGAGGTGTCTAATAACTTGCTCATGGTTACATGGCAGGAACTACAACTGGAGTAGTTCTTCTGGCTCCTCGATGGGCATCTTTCTTGCCAGTACAGAGCCCTGGGCAAGTGGCAGGTGTCCTGCCATGGACCTGGTGTCCTCAAGGACAGCATGGTACATTGCAGCCTCCCAGATCTGATGGAGATTGTTTTAGGTACTCTTGAGATATTTGTTATAATTTATTTTAAGCACTACAATTTATTATCTTGCTTAAAATCGGTTTTTTAAAGTCACATCAGGCTATGAAAGATAAGCCTGAGGAGGAACAGGGACGTGATTAGCCAGCAAGACACCGTGGGGAAGGCCTGAAGTGCTGGGGGCAGAGCTGGTTGATAGGAAGCCTTTTGTGAGCTTGTTTTTTCCCTGGCGGAGTCAAAGTATCAGGCGGATGAAATACACCCCAGGAGAGTTCCTTTCTGAGAGCTTTTCCAAAGCAATATCTGGTTGCACTGCTGGTGGATGAACTTGGGAGCCTCTAGAGCCACAGTGTGCATCCAAACAGGAAAACCTGGGAGAACCAGTGAACCCATTGAAGTTGTCGCTGCCTTTCCTGATGGAGCTGGATGGATCACTGTGGTTCAGCTGCTGTGCACACGGGTGTATTTCCACCTGTTACAGCAGTTCAACCACCGCAGTGTTTCCATGCAACCACTTGTGGATTATTGGCAGGGGGACAAGGCCACTATAAATTGTTTCATTTTCAATTCCTCTTCTACAGGTTATTCCATCATTTAACCTTTATTGTTTTTTTTTTTCTGCAGTAAGACTTTTATCATTATATTCTTTGAATGTAGGGTAATTGGATATAGGACAGTGAATAGTGGGTAATTCTTATTGTCCTTGATAGTACATACATATTTATGGCCAGTTCATCCTGTTCTACTTTCAAATATAATGAAAATATCTTGTCTTATGTATTTTTAAATACCACTTCTTAGAATAAATTGTAACTGGTATTATGGTTACATTTTATTCTATACACTCAATTTAAAAAACATTGAGTGTATATTTTCTGAGTTACCTACCCTCCATGCCTTGGTCCTCAATGAGGGATGTAGTTTAAAAGGAAATTTGTTAACACCCCAAGTGTGCCCTTTGTTAAATGGAACTTCAAATCATTAATAAAAAAGGGAATAATATCCTTTTTATATTAAAAAAGGAAACAATTTTACTGTTTTTTGTTTTTTTTTATCCTCATCCGAAGACATTTTTGCTTTTATCTTCAAATAGAGGGGGAGGGAGAGAGGGAAGAGGAGAGAGAGAAACATTGACGTGAGAGACACTTAGAATGGTTGCCACCCACACAATCCCAACCAGGGCCGGGGACGAACTGCAACCGAGGTACGTGCCCTTAGCAGGAACTGAACCCGGGACACTCTGGTCCACGGGCCGATGCTCTAACCGCTGAGCCAAACTGGTCAGGGCAATTTTACTGTTTTCATGAAACACTTTTGTACATGGAAGAAGTATTTGCTGTAACTAGAAAACCGCCTTGTAAATATGTGGGGAAAAGAGTTATTTCATATATGATGAAACTGTGATTTGCAAGCTTTCATTAACAAAGAAAACAGTGTAGCTTTTAAGTAACAGAAGTATAGGAGTTTCTTTTTGTGTATCTGTTTAGTGTTTTAACCACAAAAGTAATTTACTTGATTTTATAATCCTCAGATCTTTCATGGCAATACTAATTTACGAACAGTGAAGTGACTGTATTATTATTTTTAGGACAAAGGAAAATATGTTGGGTAATATTCTTTTGGGCAATAGATATTAAGTTTGACTAGACTCTTTCTTAAAATGAATTAAGGCCTATATTCATTTATAGTTCGGAAATCCTCTTTCTAATTCCCTCTCTTTATGTCCTTCCATGGTTACCACATCATAACCATTCCCGAGCCACATGAGACAGCGATAATTTTAACCTGACAAAAGTGCATGTCAGAAAAATAAGCAACTATTGCTAAATATAATCATTTCAACTCTTCTTTATTTTTATATTGTGCAGTTACAACTTCTAAGAAGACTGCTCTTACACTACTCAATATCTGTGGTAAGACAAGACAGGAAGAGGAACTAAGACCTGAGTTCAAGAAAACATGAAAAACATTTTTTTTTCCTGTGAATTAATTGAAATATAAAAACTGGCGTATGGGCCAAATTAGACTGAGATTATTTGTAATAAAAAGAGAATAGTTACTATTTATCCATTACCCTAAACTGCAGACATTTGTGAAGTAAGCTAAAAAGCAAAGCCCCAAAGGGCCCAAGTTTAGATTTGAATAAAGGGAAATCTGTCTGATTCATCTGTTGGAATGGGATATAAGAAGTGGCCCTGTAATGTAACAAACTACTTAACTGAAGTGATTAAAGAGTGGGAGGCTTGGTTTACCCTGTTATGTGGGTCTTAAACAAAAGGACTTTTTTGTGGTAGCACAAAATAGAGCACATTAGCCTTTGTATTGAAAGTGTGCAGTAACATCTCAGCTATTTCTATCATTGTGGGGTAGTAAAATGTATATACTAACATTTTGCTTTTTTAAAAAATTTTTTTTCTTTTTTTATCCTCACCTGAGGACATTTTTCCATTTTTTGTTCAGATAAAGTGGGAGGGAGAGAGAGAAAGAGAAACATCGACGTGAAAGGGACACATTGAGTGGTTGCCACTGCACGACCCAACCAGGGCCAGGGACAAACTGCAACCGAGGTACATGCCCTTAGTGGGAACCGAACCCAGGTCTCTCTGGATCGCAGGCTGACGCTCTAACTGCTGAGCCAAATGGGCCAGGGCTAATTTCTTTTCTTTTATTGATATTAGTAGAGAGAGGAAGGGAGAGGGAGAGAGAGGGAGAAACATCGATGAGAGAGAACATTGATTGGCTGCCTCCTGCATGCTCTCCACTAGGGATCAGGCCCACAACCTGGGCATGTGCCCTGATTGGGAATCGAACCGGCAACCTCTTGGTGCATGGGTTGATGCTTAGTCACTGAGCCACACTGGCTGGGTGCTAACATTTTGCTTTTAATCCTAGCTTAGTCTTTAAAAACATGTCAATACTGTTTTTACTTTATGATTAAATTTCTTTCTGTGTAGTATTTACCAGTATCTGGCCTCCCATATGTTTTGCTTGTCTTTCTTTCCCTACTGGAATGGAAGCTACATGAGGGCAGGAATTGTGTTCTTTTCGTCAGTGTTGTGTCCCTAGCAGAGTTTGACACATGGCAGGTGTTCAGTCAATATTCATCGAATGAATAGATGACTTTTTCTAAGGCGGCAGTCCATTTCTCTTAGGAAGTACAATATAATATTTTTTGAAGAACAATCTTACTGTGTTTTGGGATCATTGTATTCTTCATAGCATCTCATTGTCCAGGAGAGTAAATAGAAAAGACATGAGCAGTCATCTATGTAGATAATGATCCCAGTTCATGCCTTGGACTTACTTTAACATATCCCTGAAATTGGCTTGTCATTTGACTCTTTTTCCTGAAAGTGAAAAGTTACAGCAGCAGTGAAATCTGGTTATTTGAGGACATCAGTTGCTTGGGCTTCAGTTTAATAAAAGTTTCAGTATAATTAGAAGATGAAGATATACTTTTTTTTTATCCTCACCCGAGGACATTTTGCATTTATCTTCAGATAGAGCAGGAGGGAGAGAGGGGGGAAGAGAGAGAGAGAAACATTGATGTGAGAGAGACACATCAAGTGGTTGCCACCCACACGACCCCAACCGGGGCAGGGACAAACTGCAACCAAGGGACAAGGTCTTAGAGGGAATCGAACCCGGGACTCTCTGGTTCATGGACCAACGCTCTAACCGTTGAGCCAAACCAGCCAGGGCTGAAGATGTACTTTTGATTGTTGTATTCTTGCCTATATTCTCAAGTCCTCATATATGCTAGGGTATAGTGATACTGTATGTTACTTACCACCTGGACTGTAAAACAGATAATATACTGTCTGACCAAGGACACAAAAAAATGAATGAATACTAAACAGAAAAGGAAAAAATACTGTCTGCTTTGAGGCAGTGTGACCACCACACTGTGTCAAAAGGAAGAAATTCAGTGCTTCATTATTTATGGCAGACTCAGTGTAGAGGTAAATTCTGGGCTTGAATTAGGGTAATACTTGTTAACTACCCTTGTTAGATGATCTGTGCCTGGGACAGGCTTTATCTTGTGCTGTCTCCTCTCTTGTTCCTGATGAAACGTCTTCTGACTTCTGCCTAGTCTAAGAAAAGCATCAGGACAAAATTATAGTTGCAATTTTATATGGGATTAACTTTTATCAAACAGTGCATCAGTGGCTTAAAAAACCCTCCAGCTAATTTGTGTGTCCTCCTGCTCTGCTCTGCCTTAAAAATAGTACAACTAAAAAGGCTCTTAAAATAATTAGACAAGCAGCGACTTGGGGCTTAGGAAAGGCCTTCAGATTCTGGCAGGATATGGGCCTGCTTATAATAATTGGTATGGGACACACCTTTTTCCCAAGCTCAAAAATCTGTAACCATCTTTTCCTCTGAGCGAAGAGCTTAGTTACCAAGTCACTTTGTTCTCTGAGTAAATGTTGGTTCATTTAAAGCAGCAGTTCTCAACCTGTGGGTCGTAGCACCTTTGGGGGTTGAACGACTCTTTCATAGGGGTCGCTTAAGACCACTGGAAAACACATATTTCGATGGCGATTCATAACAGTAGCAAAATTACAGTTATGAAGTAGCAACAAAAATAATTTTATGGTTGGGGGTCACCACAGCATGAGGAACTGCATTAAAGGGTCGTGGAATTAGGAAGGTTGAGAACCACTGATAAAGTAAGTTAACCCTATCATGTCTGTAAAGAAGCCGTGTTTTTTATCTGTGTAACTTTTTGCTGTAGTTTACTTAGCAGGCACAGTTATCTGTACAATTTTAAGAGAGTAGCTAGTAAAATTTTAAACAGCTATGAAGAAATCACTGAATAGCTTTAGTAAAACCACTGATATGTTTGTTCAGAACAAAAATAGAAAAGAAACGGTGAATATAAAAGTATCTCACCATGAAGAAGTTTCACAAAAATCTACTGAATGATGATTGGGAATTGTTCTAGAGGATGCTGGAGGATTCAGTTATTTAGAGGCTTCAATTGAAAGGTCTAGTCAGCTGGCTGTGGTCACCGATGAGAGTAGACAGAACTGTGGAGAAAGAAGCCATGTGGATTCTTATTAGGAAAGGTACTGGGAAGTTAGAGAAAGAGTAGTGGGAGGCATCATCTGTAAGCCAATAATTAAATTAAAGGCTGGTTCATGGGAAAATTTTTACTACCATTAAACTGAGCCCATAAACAATACAGGGCATACAGAACCCAGAGAGAAGACATATGATGCTGGGAAACTATCCTAGACCTAGTAATGAATGGTAAGAGTCGAAATTTAAGGGGGCACGGGGGCCTGTCTGTACCTAGGTTTTTGTATTAAAAAAAAAAAAATGTCCCTGGTGTTATCTTAACTTTAAATAAAGGAAGACATAAGTATAGATATTAAGAAGCAGAAAATACAATTAACTTATGGGTAGGCTTATTTATTTCTGGCTTATTTTTTTCCCTTAGGCTGTTAAAGATGAACTGAATTTTATCTATTTAAAAAACATTTTTTTTCTTTATTGTTCTTAAAGGAAGGGAGAGGGAGAGAGAGATAGAAACATTGATGAGAGAGAACATTGACTGGCTGCCTCCTGCATGCCCCTCACCGGGGACTGGGTCCACAACCCGGGCATGTGTCCTGACCAGGAATTGAACCTGCTAACTTGGTGCATGGTCAACCACTAAGCCAAAGTGGCTGGGCTATTTAATATTTAAAAGTAGTCTGGCCAGTGTGGCTCACTGATTGAGCGTCGACCCATGCACCAAGAAGTCGCTGATTTGATTCCTGGTCAGGACACACACCCAGGTTGTGGCCCAGATCCCTGGTGGGGAGCATGTAGGAGGCAGACAGTTAATGTTCTCTCTCATTGATTTTTTTTTTCTCTCTCTCCCTCTACAATCAATAAAGGAAAAAAAATAAATACATAAAAGTAAAGCTTTAAAATTGTGAACTTGATTTTAATTATAAGTGTTTCTGATCTTTAAAAAAAATAACTTTTGAGATGAAATTCACATAACAGAGAATGAACCATTTTAAAGTAAACTATTTGGTGATCTAGTACATTCACAATATCTTCCCTATCTAGTTCCAAAACATTTTCATTATCCTAAGAGGGATTTCTGTACCCATTAAGCAGTTACTCCTCATACCTTCCAACCCCTTCTCCTCATACTCCCAACCATCATTCAGCTTTCTGTTGCTCGGTATTTATCTATTGTGGATATTTAATTCAAACGGAATCATATAATATGTGACCTTTTGTATCTGGCTTCTTTCTCAGTATATTTTTACAAATCATCCACATTGTAGTATGTATCAGTGCTTCTTTTTTATGGTTGAATAATGCTCCATTGTATGTGTATTCCACAATTTGTTGATTCTTTCATCTACTGATGGACATTTGTGTTGTTTCTGTCTTCTGGCTATTGCAAATAGTCTTGCTATGAGCATGCTTGTACGCATATTTGAGCACCTGTTTTCAGTTCCTTTTTTTTTTTTATCCTCACCTGAGGACATTTTTCCATTTTTTTTGTTGTTCAGATAGTGCGGGAGGGAGGGAGAGGAAGACAGAGAGAAACACTGACATGAAAGGGACACATCAAGTGGCTGCCTACCACACAGTCCAACCGGGGCCGGGGACAAACTGCAGCTGAGGTACATGCCCTTAGGGGGAACTGAACCCGGGTCTCTCTGGACTGCAGGCCGATGCTCTAACTGCTGAGCCAAACCGGCCAGAGCTGTTTTCAGTTCTTTTGGGTATATATCTAGGAGTGGAATTGCTGGTTCATGTGATGATTATATGTTTGACTTTTGAGGAATTGCCAGATTGTTTCCCATTGACAATGTATAAGGGTTTCGATTTCTTCACATCCTAATGTGTGTGGAATGGTATCTCATTGTGGTTCTGAGTTGCATCTGCCTAATGACTGTGATACAAAGCATGTTTCATGCGCTTGTTGGCCATTTGTATATGTTCCTTGGGTAAATATCTATTCATGTCCTTTGCCCCACCTCTTTTAAATTGATTTTAGAGAGAGAGTAATGGAGAGGGAGAAAGATATAAACATTGATGAGAGAGAACATCGATTGGCTGCCTCCTGCATGCCCCTCCCCCACTGGGGATCTGGTCCGCAACCTGGGCATGTGCCCTGACCAGGAATCAAACTGGCGACCCCTTGGTGCATGGGTTGACGCTCAACCACTGAGCCACACCGACCGGGCTCCTTTGCCCTTTTTAAAATTGAATTGTCTTTTGGTTGTTGTGTGAGAGTTCTTTATATATTCTGGATATTAGATATATGATTTGCAGATCTTTTCTGCATAGTTTGCCTTTTTACTTTCTTGATTTGGTCCTTTGATATGTACAGTTTTTAATTTTGATGAAGTGAAAAATACGTATTTTTTGTTGTTGCTCAAGCTTTTGGTGTCATGTCATTTCAAGGTCATGAAGATTTACCTCTGTTTTCTTCTAAAGAGTTTATAGTTTCTATATTTAGGTTGTTGATCCAGTTTGAGTGTCATTTGTTATATATAGTGTGACGTGTAGGGGGCTACCTTCAGTTGTTCTAGAACCATTTGTTGAAGAGACTGTTCTTTCTCCACTGAAGGGTCTTATCACTCTTGTCTAAAATCAGTTGACCATAGATGTGTGGTTTCGTTTCTGGATGCCATTCTACAATACTGGTCTATATATGTCTCTCCTTATACCAATACCTTACTGTTTTAATTAAGGTCGATGTGTAGTAAGTTTTAAAATCAGAAAGTGTGAGCCCTCCAACTTCGTTCTTTTTCAATATTGTGTTGGCTGTTCAGGACCCCTTGCAATTCCATATTCATTTGAGAATTGGCTTTCCCATTTCTGTGAAAATGTCTGTTGGAATGTTGGTAGGGATTGAATTTGAATCTCTAGATCACTTTGGGTATTCTTGCCATATTCGCAATACTAAGTGTTCAGTTCATGTACATGGTATGTCTTCCCATTTAATTTATTTCAGCAATGTTTTGTATTGTTCAGTGTAGAAACCTTTTCATCTCCTTCATCAAATTTATTTCTAGACGTTCATATTTTTTGCATGCTGTTATAAATAGAATTGTTTGTTTGTTTTTTTAAATTTGCTTTTTGAATTTTTCATTCCTGGTGTATAGAATCCATACTGATCTTTGTATGTTGATCTGATACCCTGCAATTTTGCTGAATTTATTAGCTCTCATAGTTTTGTTTTGGTGTGGGCATCTTTGGGATTTTCTTAAAACATATAGGATCATGTTTTCTGTGTATAGAGATGGTTTTAATTCTTCCTTTCCAGTTTGGATGCCTTTATTTCATTTTCTTGCCTGGCTAGAATTGACAGTACTGTGTTGAGTAGCAGTGGTGAACATAGGCATACTTGTCCTGTTCCTTGATATTAGGGGGGAAGCTTTCAGTCTTCACTGTTGAGTATGATGTTAGCTATGGGTTTTTATAAATGCTCTTGAAAAATAAAAATTTTAAAAGTACCTTCTGCACAAAACATGTAAATAACGTTAAACATTCAGTTCTTCCCTCACCAGTTGGTTCAGCGGTTAGAGCATCAGCCTGAGGACTGAAGGGTTGTGGGTTAAATATCTGGTCAAGGGCATGTACCTGGGTTGTGGGCTGATCCCCAGCCCCGGGCAGGGACAGGTGGGAGGCAGCCAGCTGATGATGTGTCTCTCTCGCATTGATGTTTCTCTCTCTCCCTTCCACTCTATCTAAAAAAATAATTAATGGAAAAATATCCTCAAGTGAGGATTAACAAAAAGGAAATAAAATTCAGTCCCTTAGCTGCACTAACCACATTCCCAGTGCTCAGCAGCTACATGTTGCCAGTGGCTGTTATACTGGAGAGTGCAGATATAGAATATTTTCATCACCGGGAATGTTCTATTTCATAGTGTTGCTGTAGAGTCTAGAACAAAGCAGACTTTTGCAGTTACCTTGACTATAAATTAATTTGAAAGAGGTAAATGTTAGCAGTGGCCCGAGGTTGTCATTTCAACCTTTAAGTGCATTAAATGCCTTTTCAGGTTGACCAAACTCTGGGCTAGTATTGATTTACCTGAACAGTTTCATTACTCAGCATGTGAGATCTAAATGTCTGGCCACTTTTTAAAAAGTTCCAAGTAATACACTTAAGTTATTTTACTGCTTTAGGTATCACTTTTCTCATGTGAGAGAGTATGTGTGTAGGAGAGAGAGAGAGAAAGAGAGAGAGAGAATGTACCACCATTGCATACAGTTGCTTTAAGTTTGTATCTAATAAACCTTTCAAGGCAAAGAGGAGTTGCAGTTTTGCAGCTGCATTAGTATTACTAGAATTTACAATAGTTACACAAACTATTTGTAGAAGCCAAATTTGAGAGTAGTGAAAGGTTGAACACCGTTCAGAATTTTACTTGGCAGAACCCCAGTTACGTTTATTATAAAATATTAATTAATAATACATGTAGTACTGCAGTAATTTAAAAACTAAACATTTGTTTTAGTATATGCCTTTTGTTAAAAACTATATGTAAAAATTTCATAGAACCCTGTACATTCTGATGTCTCGGCCATGAAGGCAGTTTTGTGCGTGCAGAGTAATTGACTTTTTGTCTCTTTTTTCCTGAATATGAGTACCTAGATGTAGATGGGTCTTGAGTCTTTTTTTTCTTTTTTCCTTCAGATTTTGCTTTTGTCCCTGAGAAGTGAAGCAGTAGGAGACTGCCGTCACTTGGTCCCCAGGCCGTGGATTAGAGCAGTGGAAGTATAGAAACCCTCTTGTCCGTTTCTCTCTCCTTCAGTGACCTTCCCTCTTTCCAGATCACCTACTTCAGCCTCTGGTACTACAACAAGCAGAATCAGCGCCGGTGGGTGGATTTGGAAAAGCCCCTGAAGAAGCAGCTGGATAAATACGCCTTGGAGCCCACCGTCTACTTCGGAGTGGTGTTCTACGTGCCTTCCGTGTCGCAGCTGCAGCAGGAGATCACCAGGTGAGCAGACCCTCGCTGTGTTCGCAGGAAATGACCTAGTGAGATGGAAACAGCAAAACTCCGGTTGCTGTCAGGAGATAGGACTGAACTTTGCCCCCCGCCCCCATGTTTGTAGCCACAGTGTTCTGTGGAGGCTCTGGGATGGGGGTGTCAGGGGCCTCGCTGCCCGTGGTCTCCCCAGGCGTGGGGGAATGATCCAGGGGAGAACGTTTTCACCTGGCTGAACTCTTCTGTCGTGATGTCACCTTTCGTGTTTCTGACCTCTCTAACAATGACACGAGAGAGGAAATGAAAAAGAAATTAGTCACAGCGTCCGTGTTCCTTCTTTAGGAACATGTGCAGCAGGGTTCTCCTGGGGCTCTGACTCCGGGAGCTGTGCCCTGTATCCACGAGGAAGGGAGAAGGAGCGGGAGGGGAGGTGTTGAAGGTCCCAAAGTGTTGGCTAATAAGTGCACTTAAAAGGGCAGAGGCAGAACGGGAAGACCATGTTGAGGAGTGGCACCGAGGAACGGAATATCCTTTTTATTTCCTTGAAGACAAACAAAACCAAAAAACAAGGAGTGAAATTTGGATTCTTGAGCCTGCCTGTGAAGTTCTCTGAGACTCACCACTAGCTTATCTTTTTAACACTGTTTAGCATGGCTTTTGAGTCAAGTTGGACTACTTCCAGTGTCCTGAAATGCCTCACGCCTTTTGATCTTTGTGCCCTAGATCTTTCTGTCATATTTATGTACTAGAATCCTATTCATCTTCTGAATTTTCGTTCAGAAGCCGCCTCCTCCAGGAAGCTCCTGTGACCCCCAGGCTGGAATGAGCTTTGCCTTCTCCAGACTGTCGTAGAATTTGCATGTTCTTGTGATAAGATGTCAGTTGTCGCAGCCTTTCATTATAGTTTTTTGTGTATATATCTTATCATCTTACAAAGATTTTAAACTCATATTTCCTTTAGCTTTACGTTCTGCACAATATGAAGCACAGTGCTCTGCAGATAGTAAGAACCTGATATCGCCTTGTGTTTGTGGAGTGTTCTTTTTAAGTGTTGAGTTTTCCAGTTAATTATTGGAAGAAGATGGAAAACCAAAGAAGCAAGAATCAGGTAGCAGGGATAAATATGCACTAACTGTAACACAGATCTGAGATATGAAATAAATATCAGAGAGAGATGTAGAAGCCAGCAGGAAAAAAGCAGCTACTGATCACGTGCCTCCTTTATTTAAACGTGTACCGAAGGTATAATATGGTATAATGTAAGAATATATTGGTTACCGCGAGAGAGAAATATACAAGAAAATATGCTTTCCTCCTACCCCAGAGGACTTGCTCTGAAGCTGACAGTCCATGTAAATAAACACTTACGGTCTATTAGGATAATAAATGCTTTAATTAAAGCACTGGATTCCTAGGGGTGGGGTGTGGGAAACATGAGCAGGGAAGGTAAGAAGTGACTTTTCAGTTGACTGCAGAAGAAAATTTCCAGTTAGAGGGAACAGCTTGTGCTAAGTAGGAGGACTGGTATTTTCAGGGAATTTCAGATGTACCTGGAGAGGGGAGAGGAGATTTGAAAAATAACAGTGTTCTAGTCATAAAGTCCTGGTACAATGAGGACAGACATTTCTGAACTTGAACAGAAGGGAAGGATGAACTTTGCTTTTTACAAAGGTTACCCATCATAGGAGGCAGATTAGAGGTGGCAGGACCATAGGCAGGAGACCAGTTAGGAATGTACATGCCATAATCTAGGCATTAGTCTAATGTGGACCTGAACAAAGGCATTAGCTGTGGGAAGGGCTGAGAGAGAATAGGCCTGGTAGATTCAACCAGCAGATTACACACTGATTAGGTGTAGGAGAAGCTGATAGATAAGTTGTATCAGTAAGGATTAAGTATGGCTATATATAACAGAAAGCCTAAATACCTTTGACTTCTCCTGTGAAAGAGCCCAGAGGTCAGCCATGCAGAGCTTATGTGATAGCTCCACGCAGTCTTCAAGGATCCAGGCTCTTAGTGCTCACCGCCCTCAGCATGTTCTTCCCCTTCCTCGGTAACCTCGGAGTCAGCATTCTGGAGGTGCTCATATTCCAGGTAGCAGAAGCGTAAGACTGGTTCTACTCTCAGCTAAGTCCCCCAGTCACACTCACCACATTTTAAGTACTCAGTGGCCACATAGGCCAATGGCTACCCTGTGGGACAGCACAGATCTAGACTGTTTCCACCACTGCAGAAAGTTCTATCGACAACTCTGCTTCTACATCTAACAGTAGTTCACAGGAAAAATTGGACAGTAGAGGAACATGTTAAATGTGGAAAATTCTAGCCCTGCTGGTGTGGCTCAGTGGTTGAGCATTGGCCCGTGCACCAAGAGGTCGCTGGTTCCATTCCCGGGCAATGCACATGCCCAGGTTGTGGGCCAAATCCCCAGTGCGGGGTATGCAGGAGGCGGGCAATCAATGTTCTCACTCATCGATATTTCTATCTCTCCCTCTCCCTTTCTCTCTCTCTCTAAAATCAGTGAAGAAAAAAAAATAGTGCTGGCCAGTTTGGCTCAGTGGTTAGAGTGTTGGCCTGCAGACCAGAGTCCAAGGTTTGGCCCCGCTAAGGTCACGTACCTCAGTTGCAGTTTGTTCCCAGCCCTGGTTGGGGTCGTGTGGGTGGCAGCCAGTCGATGTGTCGCTCACGTCAGTGTTTCTCTCTCTCTCCTCCTCCCTCTCTCCTTCTCACTCTATCTGAGGATAAATGTAAAAATGTCCTCGGGTGAGGATAAAAAAAAAAGGTGGAAAATTCTACATGACAAATCACATCATTTTGTATGTAAGTGACATAAAAATAAAGAGGAGGCATCTTTTTTAAAATTAAGAGAAACTTAGAAATAACAATCAAATGTAATCTATAGACCTTGTTTAGATCCTGATCTTTAAAAAAGTGGTAAAAAGACATTCTGAGGCAATCACAAAAATTTATATGGACTGGGTATGGGATAGTGTTAAGGCATCATTAGTCATTTTGTTGGGTGTGTTAAAAGTGTGTGTGTAGGTATAGGTGTAGATATGGTCAAGTATGATCTTGTCATTCTTCAAAATCATCTGGGTTAAGGTTTTATGTGACTAATTTATGCTCCTCTAACAAATTACGGTAAAATTCATTGTCTTAATTGGAGGTAATGTTGATATTGACTTTTTTAAATTGACATTTTTTTTGTAGGTATCAGTATTATCTGCAGCTGAAGAAAGATATATTGGAAGGAAACATTCCTTGTACATTAGAACAAGCAATTCAGCTAGCGGGCTTAGCTGTTCAAGGTAAATAATGACAATTGATTATGTAACAAATCTTTCCGATTAAAACTGTTAAAATGAAAACAGCAAGGACTTCATAAAGTAACTTACTTTCTATAGTCGTGTTAATATGTTAGTGAAATATTATTCTATTATCTAAGGGGCTTCCTTGTGGGAAAAATGAATTCGGAGTGCTTCAATGAAATGAGACTTCTGACAGGATAAGCATGTTATCATATGTCAACAGAGAAACAGACCAAACATAGAGAAAAAATGCACACACAGCAGTTAATGTGCTGTGTATTTCTCCTGATCTACTGCTAGCTAATATTTTAGGAAGAAAGGTCAGCCAAACGAAGTTAGGATCACTTATACTTTAGGTATGCATCATTTGTTTGGTTTCTTAAACAGTGTTCCTGGATTACAGAGCATCATCAGTCACAACAGATAAACTTTTACATTTCACGAGTATTTTTTTGAATTGTTTAATTCCGTCATTTTTCACATGTCCAATCTATCTGTATTTACATGGATACATATTCTTTGGGAAGACTTCTGATGGGGCATTTTTTCAAATGATAACTGGCATTTAATCTTGGGAATTTATATTTAATCAGAAGAATTATTAATAAAATTCCTTCAGATATTAGCAGACATGGAAACATTTATCATTTTTTTTTTTTTTTTTAATCCTCATCCGAGGACATTTTTCCATTTTTTGTACAGACAGAGTGGGAGGGAGAGAGAGGAAGAGAGAGAGAGGGAAACATCGATGTGAAAGGGACACATCAAGTGGCTGCCACCCGCACGACCAACCAGGGCCGGGGACAAACTGCAACCGAGGTACATGCCCTTAGCGGGAACCGAACCCGGGTCTCTCCGGACCGCAGGCGGACGCTCTAACCGCTGAGCCAAACCGGCCAGGGCAACATTTATCATTTTTAACAAATAACACACATGGGACCACATTCCTTTCCAAGGTACTTTGAATCTTCTTAAATGTCATCTTTGGCTTTAGGAGTTAGTCTTGATAAACTTTTTGCCAAATTATCAATTTATTTTTAATAGCTAAAACTTTCTAAACAAAGGCATCTTGCTGTAACATTCAAATGCTATGATTCCCTTCTCTAGAGGTAATCGCTACTGTGAACACTTTGGTTTTCTTCCTGATATTTTTCTGTGCATAAGTAAGCATACATGATTATAGGGTAGTTTTCTTTTTCTTTTTAAATTATAAAAGAGATATTATATACAGTTTTTAATTTTTTTTTTTCACTCTATTAGTAGGCATTTTTCCAAGCCAAGACCCACGAATTACCTAATATTCTATAAAAGATATTTTTTAAATATACTTTATAACTGTATGGAAGACCTGATTTCTGAAACATAAGCACACCATCTGTGAACACCACATATTGAATTTGGTTGTACAAGTGTTGCTACGCAAATGAAACATAATTGACATGTGAATATTTGTCATTTTGTACAGCTGATTTTGGTGACTTCGATCAGTATGAATCCCAGGACTTCCTTCAGAAATTCGCCTTATTTCCTGTGGTAAGACTCCTTCTTACATTGGGCCTTTTTATAAACAGCTTAGTTCCATACCATTAATGCTTCCTGAGACGAAGTCCAGGAATAGTGTTAAAAAATAAGTTCCCTCTTGTGAACAGCTCAAGTATAATAAGTACTTTTCCTGCTATGCTTTCCTTGGTTGTGGAATGCCAGAAACGGGAGGGTCTGCAGTACTGACTGTAGCCAGGGACATGTGTGTGGATGTGAGTCTAAGCAGTGGTTTTCAACCTTCCTAATGCCACGACCCCTTAATACAGTTCCTCTCCCCTGGCCGTTTGGCTCAGCGGTTGGAGCGTCAGCCTGCGGTCCAGAGAGACCCGGGTTCAGTTCCCACTAGGGGCACGTACCTCGGTTGCAGTTTGTCCCCGGCCCTTGTTGGATTGTGCGGGTGGCAGCCACTTGATGTGTCCCTTTCACGTCGATGTTTCTCTCTCTCTCCCTCCCACTCTATCTGAACGAAAAAATGGAAAAATGTTCTCGGATGAGGATTAAAAAAAAAATACAGTTCTTCATGTTGTACGTGGGCGTGTCTGCATGTGTGCGGACCCACCTGGAGACCGATAGAGAAGCGGTGTCCTGGTTCCTGAGACCATCGGAAATATGTGGTTTCCGATGGTCTCAGGCGACCCCTGTGAAAGGGTTGTTGGAACCCCAAAGGGGTAGCGACTTACAGGTTGAGAACCGCTGGCTAAGGGAGGATTAACTTCCCGCTGCTGAGCAAACACACGGGGTTTTGCTATTCACCGAAGGCGTGAACCCTCACAAAACCACGCTGCAGTAAATTTGGCTTCTGACCCTCAGCAGTTGGAAAAGTAGCAGACAGAAGGACACCGCCTCTCCTCTGCTCTAGTGCCTGCTGGTGCGCCTGGCAGGAGCCCGGGGCACTGGCACAGTGGAGGGGGTGCACAGGAGCCGTCCTCGTGCTGGGTTCGAGCTGGCCGACGGCTACCGCCCTGGAATAGCTGGGCGCCTTCTCTGGGATGAGCTGAGAAGGCGGGCCGGGGGTTTGGCGCCTGAGCAGAAGCCACTTAATTCCTTCGAAAGATCATGATAACGGGCCTCAGCGAAGCTCCCTCCCATTTACCCAGCCCCACCTTCGCCTGATGGCGACCAGACTTGGTTAGAGTCAGTAGCAACGATCCTTCCTAAGAAATTTGGGTGGCTTGTTTACATACTTAACTGCAGTGTGTTTTCTTCAGGGGTGGTTACAAGATGAAAAAGTATTGGAAGAAGCAACCCAAAAAGTGGCCTTGCTGCATCAGAAATACAGGTAACGCTAAGCAACTAAGGCATGGGCATAGCCTAGAACCATTGCCTGTCCAAACCTGAAGGGCACAGTGACAGGATGGCCTTTGGAGCCGTGACTGCTGCCACAGCCGCGTGACTGGGAGCCGCCGCATCCATAGCACCGCCTCTGCGCCAGGTGCCCGTCCCAGCGCTCGCCGCATCCCCGCATTATCAGCCGTGGCGTGGCGTGGTGGGGGGGGGGGCACTGAGAACGCGGAGAGCAGCCACTGAAGGGTGCCCATTCTCCACCCCGTCCAGGAAAGGTTTTGGTGCTGACCTCGCCCTGTGTGGCTCAATTCGAGATCAGAGACATTGGTTTTCTTTGGTGATGCAGCGAGTACAGGGCTTTTCCCTCCTTGTGCACCTTTGGAGGCTGTGCCCGTCTCCTCCGGGGAGGCTGTGCCCCTCTCCTCCGGGGAGGCTGTGTCCCTCTCTTTCGGGGAGGCTGTGCCCCTCTCCTCCAGGGAGGCTGTGTCCCTCTCTTCCGGGGAGGCTGTGCCCCTCTCCTCCGGGGAGGCTGTGTCCCTCTCCTCCGGGGAGGCTGTGTCCCTCTCCTCCGGGGAGGCTGTGTCCCTCTCCTCGGCCCTGACCCACCGTCCTGGGTAGGAATGACTTTCTTTGACTGTGAACCTGGATGTGTTGTCTGTAAGAAAACACCTCTCCCAGGGAATGATAGGTCTCGTTCTAAACCGAACACCACACAGTTCCACGTACCTGATGTATCATTTCATTCTTATAACCACTCTTTAAGGTAAATGTTGTTATCTCCTTACAGATTGGGGAAGCCAAGCTCAAAAAAGACTAAATAACTTGCCCAAAGTTACATGTGGTAGAGGTGGGACTTGAACCCAGGTCTGTCTAATTATAACCTATTGTTCATCCCCTCCCATTAAAAATAACCTTTTACCTTTAGTCCCTCCTCACTCAAATCCATACGATCACTCACAAAGGATTAATCTTCCTAAAATATCACTTTCCTCTCTCTCATCCACCCCCTTCTCAAATGCTCATGAATCTTTTGCTCTTCACCTGCTTGAGTTCATTGCCCCCGGGATTAAACACCTCCTATAAATTGGTTAAATCCTGCCTTTCCAGCTTTCCCTTCTGCTGTCCCAAATGAACCATGTTTCCCCAGCACAATTAATCCCTCAGGCATACATCGCCTTGTCTTTTGTAACTTTCATTCATTCATCTGTGCACCTCCTGAAAAGATAGCTCGTGACTATTACTCTGTGAGGCAGAGTGCTGGGTGCAGTGGCACAGAGATAAATGGAACAGTCTGCTGCCATCAGAGAAGGTATCTCCTGCCTTGCAGTCTACGGGTAGGCAGGACAGCCGCCTGTGGTAGCAGTTCTAATACTAAGAATGGAATATGGGAGCAGTGGGGAAAATGAGCATGAACGGTGGGTCTACACAGAGCCGCGTGTGTGGCATAGACTTGGGGGGATCACAGCAGGTGACAGAGAAGGAGTGATGGATACATAGGCCAAGTCTTGAAGAATATTAGAGATAGACCAGGTGCACGGGTGAGTGACAGGGATACCAGGAAGAGGGATTAGTGTGTGCAAAGACCCAGAGGCAGGAGGGAACATGGTGTATTCAAAGAAAGGCAGAGTTTGGGACGGTTGTGGTGTGGGGTGCCCTGTGGGTATGGGGGAGCAATTGAAGATGAGGCTGGAGAGGCAAGTTTCCATGCAGTTGAGTACTTCTTACCATCTTTGTAATTCTGTCACTGAAGCTAAAAAAAAACGGATTTCTATCCTCCTCTTATTTCCTGTACCTTTATCATTGTAATTCTGTCACTGAAGCTAAAAAAAAAAGGATATCTATCCTCCTAACTCTTATTTCCTGTACCTTTATCATTTGGCATTTAGCACATGATGCTTAGTGTTGCCTGATAGATTGGATAGTAAGCAATTATTCAGTGGATTAGAAAGAATCCTGGCTTTTACTGAAGATGTTTCTGGGGGTTGTCTATATTGCCTGCATCTCCTCACCTGTCTCAAGTACAGGGACAGGCTCTTCCATAACTAACCCTCGGTGTGCAGCACTGTGCTTTGCATGTAGTCAATTTCCAGTGAATATCGATGGATCGATCTAACCAATTACAGATGCTTAGAAACTTGAAATGTTTATAATGTTTTATGCCAAATTCATATGTAGTGTTTTAGAAAAGCTTTCTGCTTGTTTGTTTTTAGTTTTGTGGCTAATCTCTCTAACATCCTCTGGGTTGCAGGGGCCTCCCAGCTCCTGACGCCGAGACACTGTACATGCAGGAGGTGGAGAGGATGGAAGGCTACGGAGGAGAGAGCTACCCCGCGAAGGTGGGTGGGAAACGGAGGCCAGGGCTCCCCAGAGGGTGGTGGGGACACCCAGGATGCCCTGCTGTGCAAAGGCTGAAGACGTGCGAAAGTCTGGAAATGTAAAAGCTGAGGTCCTTGTAGCCGAAATTCTGTTTAGGAATAGAAATAGTAAACCTATTCCTGTTTTCAGTTTGTTCTTAGAATGCTCTGAAGAGAGTTCCTGAAGAGGTCCATCTCTTCCTATATTCACACACAATTCCAAGACGATAGCTCCATAACTTTCAGACTTTCCCCTTCAGAATCGTAGTCCTGTACGTCTTCCGAACACTTCCTAGCTGGGAAGCAGTTAGAGAACGTGGTGTAATTGTAGTCCTTGTGCATCTGCCGCCTGAGTGTGTGCCTCTCCTTTCAGGACAGCCAAGGCAGCGACATCTCCATCGGGGCATGTCTGGAAGGCATCTTTGTGAAACACAAGAACGGAAGGCCTCCTGTGATGTTTCGGTATTTTTCTTACATCGTCCTGTGCACTTCCTGTGGCTCCTCGTGGTGCTGTTTTTCCGTCCCTGTGCTAGTTATATTGCTCAGAAGTCTCTCCCAGGGTCTCATTAGGAAATGGAAATCTGCCCTTCCCGGAATGAAATACCACTCAAGGCAGTGGTTCTTTCTGTAAGCTGCTTCCTCCAAAACCAGATGTGCAGAAAGTAATGCTTATAATGGTGGTCGACTTATGAAATGTTTAAAAATGTGCCCCTTTTCTTCCCATAGGGAGGTGTTCTTTGTTTTGATATGAATTTTTCATTTGAGTTTTGGTTTCTAAGGGCTATTTCTTGTAGAAAATCTGGGGGACTCTAATTAATGTACCAAAATTTCTAAAAATACCACCACCTAGGCAAATTGCAGTGATGCTTTGTAGTGTCATGTCTTCGCCTCTGAGTATAAAAAAGTGACACTGTTCATTTGTGGAAATACTAGAATGCATTTGGTAAGAAAGACAGACTCTGAGCAATGAAATTGCAGAGGACTTAAATTTCCTTTTCAGTATTCTGTGTTCCAGTTTATATCTTTTATTAAAAATGTTTTTATTGATTTTTTTTTTTTTAGAGAGAGAGGAAGGGAGAGAGAGAAAAATTGATGTGAGAGAGAAACATCCATTGGCCCCCTCCTGCATGCCCCCTACTGGGGATCGAGCCCGCAACCTGGGCATGTGCCCTGATGGGAATCAAACCAGGACATCTCAGTCCTTAGGACGATGCTCAATCCACTGAGCCCCGCCGGCTGGGCTCCAGTGTATATCTTAAAGATGGTAAATTGGACAATGTCATTCAACCCCTTTTTATTCCTTAAATTTCATAATCTAGAAAGTCTAAAGTGTCATTTCATAGACATATTTCCATTTTTGCTGAGATTCTCCCTTTTGATTCTGTCATCTCTTGATGAATTAAACATTTGTATTGTTTTTATAAAGTAGTAAAACATGTCATGTTGTTGTTCTATTGTGTTTACCATTTACTGAATGCTTATCATGAGCCAGGTTCGATGCTGAATTCTTTTTCTGTGTTTTCCCATGTAATCTTCACAATAACCTTTAGCAGAAAGGATATTAACCACCATTTAGCACACAGCATAACAGGCTTAAAAAAGTTAAGTGAGCCCTAGCCAGTGTGGCTCAGTTAGAGTGTTGTCTTGCACACCAGAAGGTGGCAGGGTCGATTCCCAGTCAGGGCACATACTGGGTTTTGGGTTTGGTCCCTGGTTGGGATACGTGCAGAAAGCAACCAACTAACGATTCTCTCTCTTTTCTTTTTTTTCCCTCACCCGAGGACATTTTTGCATTCATCTTCAGATAGAGCGAGAGGGAGGAGGAGAGAGAGAAACATGTACATGAGAGAGACACACTGACTGGCTGCCACCCACACAACCCCAACTGGGATCGGGGGCAAACTGCAACCGAGGTATGTGCCCTTAGCAGGAAGTCTCTCTGGACTGTGGGCCTACGCTCTAACCGCTGAGCCAAACTGGCCAGGGCTGATGATTCTCTCTCACATCAGTTCTTCTCTCTCTCTCTTCCTCTCTTTAAAATCAATAAAAAAGAAAAGTTAAATGGTTTGTTCAAGGTTACCCAGTTATTAACTATTCTAACCAAGAACTCAAGTTCTCCAGTCAAAGAGCCTGAGCTCTTGTTTTTTTTTAAATTCCTCACTAAGGATATTTTTCTACTTATTTTCAGATAGAGTGGGAGGGAGGGAGAGAGAGAGAGACAGAGAGAAACATCGATGTGATAGAGCTACATCGACTGGTTGCCCCCCACATGACCCAACCAGGGCAGGGGATGAATCGCAACCGAGGAATGTGCCCTTGACTGGAATCGAACCCGTGAGTCTTTGGTCTGTGGGCCGATGCTCTAACTGCTGAGTCAAACCAGTCAGGGCTCTTTCTAAAATTATTATTATTACTATTTTTTATCTTCACTCGAGGACATTTTTTACATTTGTCTTTAGATAGAGCGGGAGGGAGAGAGGGAGGAAAAGAGAGAAACATCGATGTGAGAGAGACACATCGAGTGGTTGTCACCCACACGACTCCAGCCAGGGCTGGGGACAAACTACAACCGAGGTACATGCCGTTAGAGAGAACCAAACCCGGGACTCTCTGGTCTAACTGGCCAGGGCTAAAATTATTAACAAATATTAATTTATACATCAGGCTCAAGAAGGGAAATCATATTCTGTCTCCTGGTGCAAACATGAGCATCACATTGCCATTTTCTGTCTGTTGTCCTTCAGGTGGCACGACATTGCCAACATGTCCCACAGCAAGTCCTTCTTCGCATTAGAGCTGGCCAACAAAGAGGAGACCATCCAGTTTCAAACTGTGAGTGGACGTTAGGAATCACGTGGACTTTATTTCTGGAAGTTAGCCAGTTAACATTTCTGTGTGTATGTTTCAGGGGTGGCTGGCATTAAAATTATATGTATTTTACAGTTTTCTAAAACATTGCAAAATTGTTTAACATTTTGTATTATAGTAGTTTTGTCATAATACATTTGGCAAAATTAGTTGCTCAGTAAATAGTGTTGAATGAATGAGTCCTTGGATTGATACTATCTGATCATGCTGGTTTCTAAATTAAATTCAAGGGACTAAATAGGGAAGAAAGTAAGCACTAGTATCTTACACTGTTGACCTCTCACGAGTTAACTCATGTTTGCACTTGCATTAGCTATTTCAATTTTTGAAACTCAGGGTGGCGCTTTATTCAGTGCATTCAAAATTTACTGTAATTACAATAGACAAAATAAGATACAAAAAATTTCTGCTTGAAGTAGCTAGGGAATGGATATCTGCTGGTTCAAATGAGTGCTGCTCAGAACCTAACACTTCTGGTCCTTCTAAAAGAGCTTCTTACATTGATTTACCTTTTAGGCTCTCAGGGCAACTAAAAGACCATATTTTAGAAAAAATAGTCACTGGTATAAAAAAAAAATCCAACTAAAATGTGTAAAGTGTGTGTTTCAAAAGGTGATTGCTATACAGTATACCACATGAAAAAAATTACTAAAATATATAATATGTATAAAATATGTAGCAGATATGTACAAAGTTTCATTTAAATTCATTATGTATAAATAAAGTATACTGAAGTTTATTTAGATTGTTTCACTTTCATATGCAATTACAAAAAAAAATAGCCAGTGACATGAGATAACTTCTGCGTAAAATTGCCGGTCAACAATGTATTAACCTTTCTACAGAGCCAGTCACTTATCAATAGAAATTATTTCACAGTTACTTGCTTTTGCTCCCTTGACAAAGGCATTTTTGAGTCACCGAGTCAAATGTTTTGTTTAAACATATCTTTGAGTTATCTGTCAAAAACTTGATATTTTCATAATTTTTGAATTCCTAAGTCATTTTGAAGCTGTTTAATACAAGACTCACAGTTAGAATATACTTTTTGTGTCTTCATCATTTAAATCCTAATTATAGCATTCCTGTGAAGACACAGTATTAGAAAATGAAAGAATCACAGTGTGTTAAAAGTGACTTGACATAATGTTATCCATTTATGTCTTGTCTTCAGATGAACTGGGTATCAAGGTGTAAATGTGTTTCATTTATTGTATGCATATTTTGTTTGCTAGGAAGACATGGAAACAGCAAAATACGTGTGGAGACTCTGCGTGGCGAGGCACAAGTTTTACAGGCTAAACCAGTGTAGCCTGTAAGTATATCTTGCCCATGGAAATTGTAGAAAATGATGAGCTTAGAAATTTTCATCTTCAGTTGTGTCATCTAGAAAGGCAAATTTTATGAAAAATGATGTTTTTATGATTTTTTTTATGATAAACTGTTGGCTTTTGCATGTGAAAATTGTACTTCTCAAAGTTTTAAGTTCATTTTGGCTTCAGACCCCTCCCTTCCTGCACCTGCTCTTCCCTGGCTGCCTGGACCCCACCCTCTCCTATTTTTCCTCTTTTTAGGCTGTTGCTTTTCACTCAGCTTTGCTGGTTTAATCCTCAGACCTCATCTCTATGTATGTGGTTCCTGGGGAGCCCACCTTGCCTCAGGTTAAAAATAGCATCTGTATGCTGAAAGCGCATCTGATTTACATCCAGCCCCATCCTCTCCCTGAGCACTTGATTCACACGTCCTTCTGCCTAGTTGACATCTCCAGTTTGGTACCTAAGAGGCACCTTAAAATTTTATTTTTTATTTTTTTTTTTACATTTAAAAAAAAAAATCCTCACCCAAGGATATTTTTCTATTTATCTTCAGATAGAGTGTGAGGGAGGGAGGGAGGGAGGGAGGGAGGGAGGGAGGGAGGGAGGGAGAGAGAGAGAGAGAGAGAGAGAGAGAAACATCGACATGAGAGGGACACATTGACTGGTTGCCTCCCGCATGACACCAATCAGGGCCGGGGATGAACCACAAATGAGCTATGTGCCCTTGACTGGAATTGAACCCGAGACTCATTGGTCTGCGGGCCGATGCTCTAACCACTGAGCAAAATTGACCAGGGTGAGGCACTTTAAATTAGGTGTGTCTAATACCAATCTCTTGATTTGCTCCTCTGCTTCCTGCCTCCAAACCTGCTTTTCCCTCTTCCCCATTTTGGCAGATGGCAGCACCCTATGCACGGGCCCCAACCTGTCTGATTCCTGCTTGAGTCCCGTTTCTCTTCCATCCACATCCAGTTCATCGGCAAGCTCTGCCTTCCAAACATACCTGCAATCTGACATCGTTGCCACCTGCTCTTCTCACAGTGTAGCGCCAGCTGCCACCGTCTCACTTGGCATATTTCAGTGGCCTCTGCCTCCATCGGTTTCTGTGCCTGCCCTGCCTGTAGCTTACTTTCCTGAGTCAGGCAGATGCTCTTAGTTTAACAGGAGTCAGATCCCATCACTCTTCTGAAATCTCCGTGTTGGCCTTCATTCCATCCTACTTTAAACACAAGGCTGTGTCTTCGGGCTGTTGCCTGGTTCCAGCCTTGTTTCCTTTACCCTCCCCCTTGCTTCCCTGTCCCAGCCACACGAGCATCTTCCTGGCCTGTGAACATGTTACACCCTCGGAGATGCTATACTTGCCCCTGTCTCTGCCTGAAATGCTCTTCTCCCATGTCCTCCCGTGCCTCCCCCTCATGCCATCACTGATCAGAAGTGCTCCTCTTCAGAGAGGCTGTTCCCGACTGCCTGTGTGTCCCCACTATTACTTGTCTGTCTTTGTCCCCATCTATGCACTTGGCACCACTTGAATTTGTGTGTGCGTTTATGTGCTTTCTTATTGTCTGTGTCCCCTCCCAGCAGGTAAGCTCCCAGCTATGCTCAGGACAGACACTCTTTCTGTCTCATTAACCCCTGTATTCTCAGTGCTGAGCAAGGGCCTGGCCCATGTTAGGCCTTGATGAACTGTTGAATGAGTCTATAGAAACCAGTGTTAGGAGCTCTGATTTGGGATGTCTGTGGTGCCTTAGGAGCCCTTAGGAGAAGGGTACCTAACCCAGAACCCTCCGGTGAGGAAGGGCTTCCCAGCAGAGTGACAGCTAAATTGTGACCTGGTTTCACTTCATCCCCACAACTTTTTTTTTTTTTTTTTAATTGTCCTCTCTCCTCTGGCCCTTTGCAGCCGCCTCCCATCTGTCCGCACCTGCCCGTCCCACCTGGCTCCAGCCAGTGTTCTGGTTGGATGAGCAAAAGAAGGTAGCACTGCTCTCAGAGTTACAGCTCAGGACCAGAGCTGAGCCTGTTTCTCTCCTCCACCCTTCCTCAGCTCCGGATTACTGTGATTCCCCCTCTGGGTTCCTCAGCCCAGCTGACCCTCGGTCCTGGCTCCCAGAGCCCATCAGCCCTTACAATGCAAATGCTTCTCGCAGCCCCAGGCCTTTGCTGGCATGCCCTTCCTCCTCTCCTCTCAGACTCGGTCATTCTTCAAGATCTGGTTTAAATGCAGCTGCCCTGGAATCCACCCTGCATTTTGTTTGCTTGGTTCTTGGTATCACGCTCCAAGTCCTGTTTTTTCCTACCACTTTCATAACAACAATCCTGATTCCGTAAATGCTTTCTCTGTGTCAAGCATTATGCTGAGAGCTTTCATCTCCTTTAATCTTCACAGGAACCCTGTTCGGTACAGCAATTATTGCCCTTTTGTGGGTGAAGGTACGGAGACTTAGAGACAGGAAGTGTTGTTCCCCTGCTGTGTACCTGGTGTTTGGGGACAGTGAGGCGACGGCCTCTGCTGTTAGCCACTGTGCAGACTTGAGTGTTCACGTCGGCTGCTTTTTTAATATGTTTGAGAGGCAGAGAGATGGAAACATGGACTGGCTGCCTCCTGCACGCCCCCTGCTGGGGATCAAGCCCCGAGCCGGCCTTGTGCTGGAATCGGCCAGGCTGCTGCTGGGATGCAGAAGCGGGTGTGGGCCTTGCCCGCTGGCTGGAGCTCCTCTGCTAATCTTCCTGCCCTGGGGCCTGGCCAGGAGCCTTGTGTGTGAGGCTCAGCAGCCCTGGAAGCCTGCGTGACACAGTGATGGCCCTGGGGGGAGAAGAGGCCTTTTGCTCCTTGTTGCCTTCCTTTTATTAGATTGTCAGTTGGAAAAAAAATATCTCAAAAGGACATTTTGTCCTTTTGGGACAGGAAGGAAAGACAGAGTGCTTTGTGTTTCCAGGGACCCAGGTGTGAAGAAAACCCCCAGTCAGGAGCAGACGTGCAGGCTCGGGAAAGAAAAGAGGGAATGACCAGGGGGATGCACGGAGCAGGACTGCCTCACGATGAGCACTTAGGCCCCTCTCCTCCCCTTCCTGCCCTGTTTTTATCTGAGTCCTCCTCTGGTCTGGTGATGGGGCTTTGGGAAGGCCTAACAGGCAGGGAGGAGCACCCCGCTTCCTTGTGGATGTGGGGAGCCTCTGCTTGCTGCCTGGCTTGGACTTCTGGGTGTATTTGTGGATGGCAGTGCTCCCCTGCTGGCCAGATTCAGGGGTGCTGCTTGTCCAGGGTAGTTGCATTTGGGGCTCCTCTGGGCTGGCGTGTTTACCCAGCCGTGTGTGGCATTATTTTTATGCAAAAGTGTGCTCTGAGATTCAAGGAGTAGATTTGCAGTCTGTTGGACCGTAGCCTTTTCATAAGTATAAAGCCTTTTATAAATTTAAGAGTATCCATAATATTGAGCCCTCACTACCTCTGTTCATTCTTTTGCTAGAAAAGAATGGAATAAAGCATAAGTAGAATCCCTTTCTAGTAGGCATCTATAGCCATTGGCATCACATTTTGTTTTTAATCTCTACATCTGGTAGATCATGGAAGTCCATTCCCATGAAGTGGTCCCATGTGAGTATTCATGATGGCTGATACCCATGTCATTCTGTGGGAAACAAGTATGTTTCATCGTGAGCACTTGTTCCCCTGGTGAAGTAAAGAAATCCTGAGATTTTTTTTCTTTTAGTCCTTACTGGAGGATGATATTTTTCTATTTATCTTCAGATAGAGTGGGAGGGAGAGAGAGGGAGAAAAAGGGAGAGAGAGAGACAGAGAGAGAGAGAGAGAGAGAAACATTGACATGAGAGGGACACATCGACTTGTTGCCTCCCGCACGACCCCAACCAGGACTGGGGATGAACTGCAACCAAGGCACATGCCCTTGGCCAAAATCGAACCTGTGACTCATTGGTCCTCAGGCTGATGCTCCACCGCTGAGCCAAACCGGCCAGGGAAATTCTGAGCTTTTTGATAGGAAATAAAATGGAAAATGACTTTAATTTTTATGGTCTTTTCTCTTAAGGCTCTGAGCCTAGACAAGTATCAGTAGACTTGTTCCCATGGTCCAGATGGGTGGGCTCCATCGGGCTGGGCCCTCAATGAGACTGCAGCGGGCCTGGACCGGCAGGGATCCTGGACGTCCGGCTCAGGCCGAGGCCAGCAGCCGCTCAGGAGACAAATGCTGTTTGCACAGAAAGGGGACTGCTCTCCTTGAGTGTCCTTCCTCCACTTTTACTTATTTATTTTTACTTTTATTTTACTGTAATACGTATCTCTATGAAGATTTTTCTTAAATAACAATGAATGTGGACCACCTTAATCCTATTAGTAAAATGAGATTAAGATCCAAACACCTCTTTCTTTCTTTTTTAAAATTAGTAATTAATTTATTTTTGTTACAGATGTCTCTCCTTTTTCCCCTGTTGACACCCTCCTCCTGATCCCACCCCACCCCCCTCCACTTTTAAACAAGGTACATTAGGTAACAGAATCATCTTATGTTACTCAGGTCTTAAAAATGGTAGATGTTGCCCTGTCCGGTTTGGCTCAGCGGTGGAGTGTCAGCCTGCAGACCAAAGGGTCACAGGTTCAATTCTGGTCAAGGTCAGGTACCTCGGTTGCGATTTGATCTCTGGCCCCGGTTGGGGTCGTGCGGGAGGCAACCAATCGATGTGTCTCTCTCACATCCATGTTTCTCTCCCTCCCTCCCACTCTATCTGAAAATCAATGGAAAAATCTTCAGGTGAAGATTAAAAACAAAAGTTAGATAACAACAATCTTTTAGTGTTTTAATTTATTAAACAGGATAACGGGACCTTAATATTCCTTTAGGGTTGAATTAGGAAGTCATTGGGTCAGTAACTTCTTCCAACCCCTCTCCACCTCCCCAGCCCCAGAACTGGTCATGCTACAGTCAGCCTCTGGGAGTCCTCTGTGGAAAAAGCCCAGGGAGGACAAGGAATCTTAGGTTCTTGGCTTAGGAGGCTGTTCTCTTCCCTCTCTGTGGAGGGGAGGAGAGGATGGGATCCCAAAACATGGAAAGCCAAGAGCTAGACGTTTCGACGGACTTTCTCTCAAGGTGGAGGTTGGATTTCAGCGACCAGCAAGCTGCTTGCTGAGCGTGGTGAAAGGGTTGGTGTGTGTTCCCTGCATTCAGGGCTGTCAGTGAGCACAGCAGCCGTGTCCGCCTGTGTTCTGGAGACTTTGGGGATCAGGAGATTGACTGGAGAAGGCCCTATCTGGGGAGGAGGGTAGGGTTACCCCACTTCTTCTAGGCCTACTACAGGATTGAAGACACTATGAGAGCCTGGAAGAAGGCCGAGGAACCCCTATTCCATTCGAGGAAAGTCATAGAGACTAAACTTTTTAGGTATTTCCACCATCTGACGCATTTTTTTTTTTTTTTAATTCTCACCTGATATTTTTATGTTTATCTTCAGACAGAGTGGGAAGGGGGGAGAGAGAGAGAGAGAAACATCGATGTGAGAGAGAGACAGCGATTAGTTGCCACCTGCACGACCCCAACCGGGGCTGGGGATGAACTGCAACCGAGATATGTGCCCTTGGCTGGAATTGAACCTGGGACTCCCTGGTCTGCAGGCTGATGCTCTAACCACTTAGCGAAACCAGCCAGGGCCACGACGTTTTTTTTCCATTAGAATATCATTCCTCTGCATTGGCCATACATCTATAGGAAAGAAGTTCGCAAAGCAAAACTCAGACCACTCTTCTAAGTATGAGCCCAACTGCCAATGCTTAGTAGTAAGTCTCACTTGAGTCCTCAGTGTGTGATTTGTCCAACAAACATCGAGGGCTTTCTGGGCCAGGCACCAGCAACACTGACCTGGGCTCCTGCCTCCATGGAGCTTACAAATCAGGCTTGGGGAGGGGCGTACAGACAAATAATCAATTGTCAGGAGCCTGCCTCAGAAAGCGGACAGACCAGCCCCGTTCAAATGCTGATTCTGCTACTTATTTTCCACGTGACCGGGAGTAATTTACTTAATCTAAGTATCAGTTTCTTCATCTGTGAAATCAGTAATCACCGTCCTCCCTCACGGGGTGGGTTTGGGTTCCACGCGGTGATCACGTACAGACTTCAGCCTTGTTTCAGCAACTGCGGTCGCTTGTCTCCCTTGGGCCAGCAGCCTTGTCTTGTTCTGTCTTCTCCCGTGCACACATCCCAGTGAGTTTTCCCAGGAGTCCTTCACCTGTCTGTTCTTAGCGGCAACCATCAATCAGCATTGTAAATGGCCCCCAGAGTCAGGAATACACAACCCACAGGTTGCACCATTTCCTCTTGTGTGCTGAGTTCGGGACAGCCGATTTCACAGTACACGCATTGGCGAGCACTCGGGCATGAAGAAAGAGGAGGTTAGAACACGAGAGCCGTGGTGAGACTGACTCCGCCAGTTTGGCAGGAGGAGGAGGTACCCGCATGTTAGTGGTCGGCAGGAGCGGCGTCTGCAGTGGGCAGTGTCGCCGGCATGCTGGGCGCTGCTGGCCAGGCGCCAAGATTGACAGCGCGTGGGGGAGTTGCTGCCTGTGTCCTACGTTCTGCGGCCCTGGATTTTATGTTGAACACGCTTAAGCTGATTTTTGCTGCAGGCCAGGCAACTCTGGACATGCTGCTGGAGGATCTATCAGCAGTTCTTTCTCCCCATGTCTGAATTTCGAGTTTATACTGCTTTAAAACGTCAGTCCATTTCAGTGAGTCTCTGGGCTAACGATACACTTCAAAGGACCGATTTGCTTAAGCCTAGCCCTGACCATGGAGAGGGAGCCAAGGTGAAGTAAATTTCAAGGCTGCAAAATGCAGTGTCTTCAAATTCTGGATACAGGTTTTAGGAATATATTAACATACAGTTAAGGACTATTTAAAAACAACACCAACACCCAGACGCACCCTCCTGGCTTGTTTCTAGGAGGCCTCCTTCTTGACCAACACGTATGATATTTTACCAGTTGACAGGCACCTTTGCAGTCCAGCAGAGGCCGAACCTATTTTATTGTTGAGTAGCATAAACACGGGCAGAATGGAGTATCCTTTGGAAAAGAGACAGCTATTCATCAACAGGCTTATTACATTCCAAAGCTAATGAAAGTTATTACAGAAAGCATTTAATTTTTAAAAGGCATCCAGTAAAAGCAGTTGTAGTCACCTGATGTTAAGCTAATGGACAGGGTTTGAATGTAAGATATGAGTTGCTAGAGTACGAAGAATGTTATGAGACATGAGGCTTGATGTTATGGGACATGTGCTGATTAAATGGTGTGAGTGTTCACTTGGTGATTGTGGATTTTCTCGTCATTAGTCCTTAGAGCACTATAACCAAAGGTCACAAAATATATTTTTGTAATCAGTAATTACATGTCTCATAAGCTCATGTGCCAGAAGCAGATGGCGAAAGGTTTTTTAAAAAGTGCTTTGACCAAATTATGTAAGTCACCAACAAAGCCAAGAATCCTTAGTGTTTAGGTTCCTAGATCTTACTTTTGACGAAACTGACCACATAGAAACAAAAAAATACCTGCCTGTGTTTCAAAACGATAGGATTCCAACTGCGCTTTTCTGTTTCTTGTTCCCTCTTGGACCTGATTTTATTCAGAGACAGGACTTTTGCAAATAGTTTAAACTCTCAGATTATCTGATGTCAGTTGACCCTCCTTAATATTCTCAGTGCTTTTTAAAAAGTACATTGAGAACCAGAGAAGTTTCTTGAAAGCAAGGTAAACGGGTTTACCGCAGGCCCACTAAACTGATTTTCCTACTTTTTTGCTTTCCTTAACTTAGTTCCTTAGAAGAAATATAGGTTCTTAAATTACCAGAGTTATAAATTGATCTCTTCATTACGTTTGTAGTGTGTTAATGAAACAAATTTTTAATTAAAGGCAGTTTCTGTGGCTGCTGGCTCTCGGGCTGGCAGCGGATGGCCACCCCGTGGGAGTGTTGATGAGCGTGGTCAGCGCTGACTGAGCCAGGCCCATAGCAGTGCATTTGGAGCTTTGCTTCCTCTGGGATGACTCTGTGGGTGGCCTGGCCTCACCTCACCTCTTTCCCCCTCTGCTTATGGTCACTGCAGCGGCTTTTCCCGGATGGACCAGGGGAAGTTACCCCTGCCGGCCCGTCTGGGAGTCCGGGCAGCTGATGCTCCCTGAGAAGGCTGAGCCCCTGAAGTGGTCAGAGGGGTCTGGGCAGCAGCAAGGGGCCGAGGCCCGTAGGGAGAGACTCTCCTTCCTTGTCTCAGATTTATGATGGGATTGCTTTCTCTTTTTGCTTTGGAACTTTTATCATTTTACCTTCTTATTAATTTATTTTGGTATTATTAGGAAGATTGTGTGGTTGAGTGTATATGTGTGTTCTTCTCAAAGACGTGTCTTATTTTACAGGCAAACTCCAACGGTCACAGTGAACCTGATTAGGAGGAGGTCTTCTTCCAGAATGTCTCTGGTAAGAAAGAGGGAAAACCTCGATTACTGTTCTTCTTTTAGTGATGTCGTCTTCCTTAATAAACTAGGCTTGTGGTAGTGTTAGTTTTTAGTTTGAACCACGAAAGTGTGTCGGTATTTGGTGTTTTTTGGCAAAGAAGTGGTGATTTTTTTTTTCCATAGGTTAAGCCCAATATCGATATGATATTTATTATATTATACATTTTAAATATTAGATCCAGCCTAATATTTAAAATGTTGACTATTAACTAAGAGTAATCAGAAGTTAGTAGATATTTAAAATTTTGGACAATCTTGCCTAGTAAGATTAAATATATACAAACTTCTTATATTCAAGTGTTTATATACGAATTCAGGAGATTTTTGTGTATTCCTCCTTGCTCCGAACTCTGTGGACACGGCACGTTTTCTTGTGCCTGACATCCGAGCCGGGCGCTTGGCATTGCCACCCTGGGAAACGGTGGGGGTGGCACACGCAGCCAGAGCTGTTTGCCTTGCATGTGTTGGGCTTGTGACTCCTGCAGGGTTTTTCAGTGGAGAGAAAGAAGCCAGCAGAAGTGACGTGTGACCTCGGCATTGTGTTCTAACCCTGTCTCCAACTTGCCGTTTCTCAGCCGAAACCTCAGCCCTATGTGATGCCGCCCCCACCCCCGCTGCATTATAACGGGCATTATACAGAGCCGTACACTTCTTCTCAAGGTAAGGGGCCCTGTTTCTCTGTTTCTCAAGTGCTTTACAAAATGATTACAATTTGATAAATGTTGAGGATCTGGAAATCATGAAGCCAGTATAATTTCTGGCTGAGGTGACGTCCAAAATTGCTGTCATGATGAGAGCCGTGCTAGGTTCGTGGAGGATGCCTGTATCCGGCTTCTTGCACGTGCGTAGAGAATCCGCAGCACAGGAGTCCTCCTTTACCCACGCACATGTTCCAGGACCCCCGTGGATGCCGGGACCGCGGAGAGTACTGAACCCTGTGTGTACCATGCTTTTTCCTATACATACATGGGCACGATAAAGTTTGATTTATGAATTAGACACAGTAAGAGATGAACAAGGACTAATAATAAAATGGAACAATCATGACAGTATGCCGTAATAGAAGTTATGTGAACGTGCTCTCTCCTTCTTTCTCCCCAAATATCCGGAATTTTCAGTTTAATATTTTTGGACCATGGTTGAGTGTGGGTAAATGCAACTGCGGCAAGCAAAATCACGGATAAAGGGGGGACTACTGTATTAAATGTTTAAAAAATTACATTTATGGAGGTAACATTGGTTAATAACATAACTTTCAGGTGTACAACATTATAATTTGGTATCTGTATACTCAAATGTGTGCCCACCCCCCAAAATCTAGTTTCCTTATGTTGCCATATATTTGACCCACGTTACCTACTTTGCCCTCCCCCACCCCTCTTCCCCTCTGGGAACCACCATTCTGTTGTCTATATCTGTGAGTTTGTTTTTTTTAGTTTGTATGTTCCTTTGTTTTATATTCCACAGAAGAGTGAAATCAGATGGCTTTTATCCTTTTCTGACTGACTTCTCTTAGCATAATACCCTCAAGATTCATTCATGTTGCCACATATGGTCATACTTTATTCTTTTTATGGCTGAGTAGTATTCCATTGTGCATTTGTACCACCTGTTCTCTGTCCATTCATACATCAGTGGACACTTAGGTTGTTTCCATGTCTTGGCTATTGTAAATAATGCTGCTGTGGACATAGAGTGCAGGTATATCTCCATGAATTAGTATTTTCATATATTTTTGTAGATACCCAGAAGAAGAATCGCTGGATCATATGTGTTACATTTTGATGCTCACGTGATCCCGAGCTGGCCCCTTGGCTCCTCGGCCACTGGGTTGCTGTGATGTCCTGTTAATGCCCCGCCGTTAGCTTTCTCTGAGTCCTCGCTTTCCGGTGCCCGACGTCTCAGGTGCACCCTGTTTTCCCTGCCTGAGGCCTTGCCGTTGCGGAGGTTTCAACATTTCACTTGTTGAAATTTATTTCTCTTTTTCACTTGATTAGTATAGGGAGCTGTGTTTAAGAAAGTGCTTCCAAAGCCGAATCTCAAGCATCCATTGAACATTTACTCTCTCCTTTGCCCACAAGGATCTACTGTAGAGGCCAAGGAACTTGAGCAGAGAAGTCATTCCACATCTTAAGCTTAGAATCTAAGAGCTGGGGATAAGACAAGTACACAACTAACTTCAGTACAAAGAGAACATGCTTGTTTTGATGAGCGAGAGCAAGGAGCTCTGTGCTGTTCAGTGGAAGAATGAGTCTCCTCGCGTTGGGGAGATTGAAAAGGGCTTTCTGGGCCTCAGGCGGGGGGGTACCTGCCACTGCTGGTTTGGGAGCACAGCGTGAGGAGAAGGGTGTTTGGGGAGGAAAGTGGTCCAGTGAGTTCACACGGAGCAGGACTGATGCCCGAGGGGACAGAGGTGGGTGGACGGAAACGCTTGTGCCCTTGTGCCGGGCTGGGTGGTAAAGACGAGAATTTCCGCGCCCTGAGGTGGCAGTAGGGGAGCAGCGCTTTGGGGTGTGGACTCGGGGCGTGTCCACCTTGGGATGATTTTCCTCTCACTGTCCTCTCCTCGCACCCTACCCTCGCCGGGTTGGGGACCTGCCCTCGTACTCCTGGGAAGAGGCTCTTCACTTCGAGTTGTTAGTGTTTCCTTCCTACTCATTTCTTTTCTTGGGTCCACAAACATGCCAATATTTTTTCGTCTCTTCTCTCTTCCAACCACGGTTTGATTTTTTTCCCTTTCCTTTTTCATCCCCTTCTTCTGAGGGATGCCTGTGTGCTGCTGCTGGTTGCTTACCCGTTTACTCCCCCTCTGCTCAACACCCCTGGGCCCCCAGCACCCACACATCCTCCGTACTGTCAGCGTCCAGCGTCCAGATTTTCCTGGAAAATCTCGGGGTGCTGCCTTCGCCCTCCTCCTGCACCGTCAGTGTACACCGCTCCGATGTCTGTCCCTTGTGGCCTCCTCCCTGTGCAGGCTCGTCCACGTTTCAGATTTCACCAAGGATGAGCACCCGATCTGTACTTCCCACCTCTTCCTCACACCTGTGCGCCAGCCCCACGGTTCCAGGCCTGCTGGTGGCCATGCAGGCGGGGAGCTGCAGGGGGTCCGATCCTCACGGTTCCAGGCCTGCTATGGCCATGCAGGTGGGGAGCTGCGGCGGGTCCGATCCTCACGGTTCCAGGCCTGCTGGTGGCCATGCAGGCGGGGAGCTGCAGGGGGTCCGATCCTCACGGTTCCAGGCCTGCCGGTGGCCATGCAGGCGGGGAGCTGCGGCGGGTCCGATCCTCACGGTTCCAGGCCTGCTGGTGGCCATGCAGGCGGGGAGCTGCAGGGGGTCCGATCCTCATGGTTCCAGGCCTGCTATGGCCATGCAGGTGGGGAGCTGAGGCGGGTTCGATCCTCACGGTTCCAGGCCTGCTATGGCCATGCAGGCGGGGAGCTGCGGCGGGTCCGGTCCCAGCAGAGGGCCTGGCTGTGATAAGCACTCAGCAGTATTACTGGCTATCACACTTGCTGAGCATTGACTGAAGTACCAAATTTGATCCCTTTCCCACGTTCCTGCATCTTTACCGTGAAGTCCCTCTCCTGGTTGCTTGGATTCCAAACTGCATGTAATTTTTCTTTTCTGCCCTCAACTTGCAGTCAGTTACAAATCCTATGGCCTCTGCCCTGGCTGGTTCAGCTCAGTGGTTAGAGCGCCGGCCCGCGGACCGGAGATCATGGGTTCAATTCCTGGTCAAGGGCATGGACCTGGGTTACAGAGTCAACCCCCAGCCCTGGTTGGATGTGTTTCACATTAATGTTTCTCTTTGTCTCTCTTCCTCCCTTCCTCCCGCTGTATCTAAAAAAAAATCAATGGAAAAATATCCTTGGGTGAGGATTAACAGCAACAACCAAAATCCTATGGCCTCTAACTTCATATAATAATAATATCTCTTCTTCTTCCTCCTCCCCCTGAACCTGAAGCAGTCCGCTTCTTTCTAAACCTCTCACCACCGCTCATGTCCCAGGCGCTGACACCTTCAGTGTCCAGTCTCCCAGGCTCGTCACAGCTCCCTGATGGCCTTCCCTTGCCTGGTGTTCACCCCACGACACTCCCTCGTGCTGCTTTTCCAGTCTTATTTTCACCGTTCCTGACTCCTCTCCAGCTACCTGAGGCCCAGCCACACTGAGCGTGGCCTTGGGAGGGTCTCCGCTTGGCCCTTGCTGCTGTCACCCAAATGCCCTTGTCCCCCGGCCCCTCCCGCCCACATGCTCGCCCGGTCGGGATGGGATGGGTTGTGCTGTGGGAACAAGCAGTTCTAAGTGCTCCATGGCTCACACAGGTGAGGTTACTTCTTGCTAGGTACCTGGCCTTCCTGCACTGGCCGGAGGCCCCTGCTTCCGTCGGGAATGCTGCTGGCCAGGAAGGCAGGGGAGGAGAGCATGGAAGCTGGTTGTCAACCTGTGCTCGTGTTCCCCTGACCATCTCTAGTCCCTGGCGATGCCTGGGCGCCAGAGGTGAGGCAGCATAACCCTGTGTGCGCTCGGACGCGGACCCGCTACTGGCGAAAGCTGGGTGTGCCTCCCCCTCGCCCCCATCCCTTAAGGCCTCCAAGGCCGCATCTTCTGTGAGGTGGTCCTTGATCTCCTCTTCTCTGTCCCCATCAACACGGCCCTTCTACTTGACTGGACTCCAGTCATCCCCCCGTCAGCTCTTAGCAAAGTGTTTTACACACGCGGGCTCACAAATGGATGTCTGTGGGGTGCACAGAGGAGCCTGGAGGCAGGGAGAGCGGGGGGTGGGGTGGTGCTCGTCCAGACAGGCTGCCGCGAGGGCCTGAGCGCTGCCGGCACAGAGAAGAGGAGGCTCCCGACTCCGATTGCACGTGTTCCAGGTGTGGGAAGAGTCCCGGGGCAAGAAGCATCGGGCATCCGCAGTAAGAACACGATGGTGCATCTGGGTCCTGTGTCCTTGTGGCTGAGTGCCACCAGAACGGAGCCCGGACACTGGACTGTGTGTGGTGTAGTCACTTTATAGGCAGCTCTTAGCCTTTCAAAGGCTGTGCTCGGACGCACTTCACTGCTGCTCACCTTGAAGTGTTGGAGATCAGCTTTACTGGTTTCACGTGGACACAGATGGGCTGGCGGAAGCATGCCTCTTCCCGCCCCGGACAGGCACACACACAGGTCGCCTCTGTCGATTGGACTGCGCGCCTGAGTCTCTCTGTGGACCCCAGTCTTGCTGAAGCGTGGGGGCTGGAGCAGGGTGCAGGTGTGGCCAAGTCAGCGTGGTTCTTCTGGCTCCTGGCCCCTCGTACAGCTACTGGTGACACTGGTGGACCTGGAGAAGCTTGGGTTTGGCTGAACGGCTGCCCTTTTGTGCTCATTCGGAAGAGCCTGTACAGACACGCTCCGGTTCCATTTAAGGACGAGCATGAAGCAGGGTTGGTGGCCTCCCGTGCTGTGCTGTCTCTGCCTGTCCCTCCCCAGAGTTCCGGCAGGTCTGTTTCATCTCTCCAGACCGCAGACCAACGCTCTAACCGCTGAGCCAAACCAGCCAGGGCTGTTTCATCTCTCTAGTGAAACATGTTTTTGACTTTCAGAAAAAGACAGTGTTTTGTGTTACAATTGGGCTTTTAGTATTGGACTAAGATTGAGCTCATCTTGGCTGGGTCATGAGCACCGTCCTCAGAGCAGGGCCGTCCCCACTCTGCAGATGGGGATGTCGAGTTCCCTGGAAATGACCTGCCTGGGGCCCCACAGAGCGAGTGGGGAAGGCCAGGTCATTTCAGCATGCTTTTTATGAATATGTCGTCAGCATTCAAGACCTCTCTCAATATTTGCAGTAATTAGTCCAATTTAGCACATTAAAAAAAAAAATCTCATTCTAAAACATATTTTAAATGTCCCCCTCCCCACCCCAGATAACCTGTTTGTGACGAACCAGAACGGGTACTACTGTCATTCTCAGACGAGTTTGGATCGAGCCCAGATCGACCTCAGCGGCCGAATCCGGAACGGCAGTGTCTACAGCGCACACAGCACGAGCTCCCTAAACAACCCGCAGCCCTTCCCGCAGCCCTCGCCCATGTCCTCCAACCCCAGCATCACCGGGAGCGACGTCATGAGACCCGACTACATCCCCTCGCATCGGCACAGTGCGCTGATACCCCCGTCTTACCGCCCGACCCCAGATTACGAGACTGTGATGAAGCAGCTCAACAGGGGGATGGTCCACGCGGAGAGGCAGAGCCACTCGCTGAGAAACCTCAGCATCGGCAACTCGTACGCCTACAGCAGGCCCGACGCGCTGGTCTACAGCCAGCCTGAGATCCGGGAGCATGCCCACTTCACCTCCCCCCAGTCGGCCCACTGTCCGTTCAGTCTGAATTACAGTTTCCACAGCCAGTCTCCTTACCCCTACCCCACGGAGAGGCGGCCCGTGGTGGGCGCCGTCAGTGTTCCCGAGCTGACCAACGTGCAGCTCCAGGCCCAGGATTACCCAGCCCCAAACATCATGAAAACTCAGGTGTACCGCCCACCCCCACCCTACCCTTACCCGAGGCCCGCCAACAGCACCCCGGACCTGTCCCGCCACCTCTACATCAGCAGCAGCAACCCGGATCTCATCACCCGGCGAGTCCATCACTCGGTCCAGACGTTCCAGGAGGACAGCCTGCCGGTGGCCCACTCGCTGCAGGAGGTCAGCGAGCCCCTCACCGCAGCCCGGCATGCTCACTTGCAGAAGAGGAACAGCATCGAGATCGCGGGCCTGACTCACAGCTTCGAAGGCCTGAGGCTCAAGGAGAGGACCATGTCGGCCTCGGCCGCAGACGTGGCCCCTCGGGCTAGCTCAGCAGGCTCCCAGCCAAATGTCTTCACTGAGAGAGCAAAACGAGGAGAGACGGCCGAGCAGGAGGGCCTGAGATACGGTCACAACAAGTCCCTCTCGGATGCCACCATGCTGATCCACAGCAGTGAGGAGGAGGAGGGCTTTGAGGAGGAGAGCAAAGCACCAGCCGTGCTCTCCCCACAGGCACGTGACCCCCGGGGCAGTTACTCCCAAGAGCCGCAGACGGGCTACTCCTGTGCCTCGGTCACTCCAGGCGTGGGCCCTCTGCACATCCTGGAGCCCAAGTCCCATGTCGCAGAGGCCGAGAGGAGGGGGAGGGCGGGCAGCCCGGTGCATGTGCTGGTGGAAGCCCAGCGGCCCAGGAGAGACGGGCTGCTGACACCCTCCATGTCCGAGTCTGACCTCACCACGTCGGGGAGGTACCGGGCCAGGAGGGATTCTCTGAAGAAGAGGCCGGTGTCCGACCTCCTCTCGGGAAAGAAGAACATTGTTGAGGGACTTCCGCCGTTAGGGGTAAGTGTTCAGGGTGCGGGTGTGCCCCAGCCTGTCCTCTCCACACTGTCCACGCTCCTGGAGCCTTTTCCTTGACTCGTTACTTCTGACGTTTCCAGCTTTTCTTTTAACATTTTTTCCCCCCTCTCCCTCCTTTACTGTATTGTTGTCTTATTGGGAACCTATTTGAGTTTGATTATCTATAGAAGTAATAGAGATTGATTAGATGTTAGTGGGTTTTCTAGAGAAAATCAGAGAAAGTGAATGTTGGAAGCCCTGTGGAATGGAGTAGAAAGAATGAATGCAATGTTTCAACAAGGCAGCGTGAATGAAAAGGAAGTTAAGCTTTCCCGACTGGAGCCCAGATGCTTTGTCAGCCGCCTGTGAACCGTCCCAGAGCCGCTGCAGCCCAGGGCCGATGTGCCGTTTGCTGGTTTGCTGGTGGGGTGTCTGAGAGCAGCATCCCCGGGTCCTTATGCTGGCCGTGTGGATACAGCTTCAGATGTTGGCCCTGAGCCCTGAGGGCTGGAGCAGGATCCTGGAGCTGGGGAGGTGGCACTTTGTCAGGAAAGAGCCAGGTCTCTTTGAAAGAAAGATGAAATGAACTGAGAGCCCGAGGAAGGTCCCTGGTGGGAGATGCAGCTCTTTAATAGTCAGTGTAATAAATGACCACGAACCGATTAAGCACATCTTACCGATTGAAAGTGAAATATGAAAGAGCAGGATTATCCTCATCTCTGGCTGCTGTTTTCAGGTCACCGAGCTCTGCCTAGCTTGTTGATTTACAGTAGTCCTATTGTTCCGAGATGGGGAAGTGGTCTCCGAGATATTAAGTTACTTTCCCAAGGTCACACAGCCGTGAGGGACTGGACTGGAATTTTAAACCCATGTGTATCTCTGCAACCTGTTCTCTTATCTGCTACACTGTTCTCCATCCAGTTATATTGTGTATAACATTTTGTTAAGTACTAATTGCTTATCTAAGCCTTCCTATTCTCTGTCTTTCCACTGAAACCTTTTAACGTTGAGTCCCCAAGCTGTGGCTAAGCATTCGTGGCCTTGTTGTGTCAGCGTGTCCACTCTAAGTTGCCTTGCTGCATCGCTCAGGCCCCCGCTCCTCTTGGCTCGGCCGCCACTCCCCCTGCCCTGCGCTCCGGCCCACCTGAAGTGATCTGCTGACCAGTCCGTCTGTCCCCACTGCTCCCAGTGTCCTGGCAGCCAGGTCCCCTCAACGCCGCTAGACTGAGAGCTCAGACTTGAGGGCCCCTCGCAAGTGTGGCTCTGGCCTTGCAGTTTAAGTCCTCCGAGATGCTATAAATATCTTCATAAGTAGGAAAAAATCCACACAGTGTTCATTGTGCTTATGAAACATAAATATCCATGAACTAAAACTGTTTACAATAGTGTTATGGACTTAAATGTATTTTCTTTTAATGAATTTTGGGTTTTAATTTTAAGTTTACTTTTAATTTTTTTGAGGGGACAAAATTTTTAAATTTCGACTCGCCCACCTGCACAATAAAGGCCAGTGTCTCGGGCTGGCCGAAGGTGTGGGCTCATAATCAGTGACTCCGGGGGGACAGGTGTGGATGGGTCCTCCAGGTAGCTCTGCTGGAGCCCCTGAGCCCGCTGGACGGGCTCTTTCATAATCTCCTCACCATTTTCATGTGACCTGAGCCTTTTTCCTAGACGATACTTGTGTTGAGTGTGGTCCACTATTCAAGTCTCTTGTCCCTGTGCATTTTAAAATTTCTTTTAAATACGTTATTTATTTTTAGAGAGACAGGAAGTGAGAGGGAGGAAGAGATAGAAACATCGATGGGCTGCCTCCTGCATGCCCCCTATTGGGGATCAAGCCTGCAACCCAGGCTTGTGCCCTGACTGGGAATCTAACCAGTGACCTCTTGGTCCATGGGTTGACGCTTAGCCATTGATCCACACCTGCTGGGCTCCCTGTGCATTTTTAAAAATATGTTTTTATTGATTTTTTTTTTTTAAGAGAGAGAGAGAGGAAGGGAGAGAGAGATAGAGACATTGATGTGAGAGAGACACTTCGATTGGCTGCTTTCTGCTTGCCCCTTACTGGGGATTGAGCCTGAAACCCGGCATGTGTCCCGACCAGGAATCCAACTGGGACCTCTCAGTCCATGGGAGGACACTCAGTCCACTGGCGGGCCTAGCAAGTGCTGCTAAATCTGAAGACATTGACCAATTTGGTTCTCTAACAATACAAATTTTCGCTCAGCTGGTGTGGCTCAGTGGATTGAGCGTCTTTCCCTGGATTGAGAGGTCCCAGTTCGATTCCTGGTCAGAGCACATGCTCAATCCCCAGTAGGGGGCGTGCAGGAGGCAGCCGAGTGATGTGTTTCTCTCACAATGATGTTTCTCTCTCTCTCCCTTCCTCTCTAAAAAAATCAATAAAAAAAAATATTAAAAAACCATACACACAAATTGTCTCCTTCATTGACTTTTAAAACCTACAGTAGTAATAATAAAACTATGTGATTGGCTTATGCTTTTGTTCCCCTCCTTTTCCCATAAGGGATTCTCCTTACTCAAAGAATGTGCGTGGGAGCTGTGGCCAGGGGAAGGTGCAGGACCTGTGAGTGGAAAAACTGGGTCTGAGTCTAGACCCTGCCTTTTTTCTTTTTTTTTTTTAAATCCTCACCTGAGGATATGTTTATAGATTTTAGAGAGGAAGAAGCGGGGGGAAGAGAGAGAGAGAGAGAGAAACATCTATGGGTTGCCTCCCATATCCACCCTGACTGGGAATCGAACCTGAAACCTTATTGGTGTACAGGATGACACTCCAACCAACTGAGCCACCTGGCTGGGGCTAGAGTCTGCCTGTTTCATTAGTTCTCTGTTCAGTGAGCCGGGCCCTTCATGCACGAGAACCTCAGCTTCTCCGTCTGTCACATGGGGACAGTCATCTTTGCTTTGCCTGCTGTGGCATTGTGTTAAGTCCTTCACAAGGACAGGCATGAAAAATGCTCCTGAGTCCCATGATGCAGCCTCAGTGGTTTTATTTTTTTAAACTTGTCTTTTTAAATTTTTTATTTATTAATTTGTTTTTGTTAAAGATGTTTCTCATTCCCCCCCCCCATCAACACCCTCCTCCGCTCCCCCCATTCCCAGCTTTGTTGTCTATGTTCATTGGTCATACATACATGCCTGTAAGTTCTATGGTTTATCTCTTCCCCCACAAACCCCTCCTCCTCTGAGGCTTGTCAGTCTGTACCCCACCTCCATGTCTCTGGGTTAATTTTTTTTTTTGGTACGTGCCCCTAGCAGGAACTGAACCTGGGACTCTCTGGTCTGCAGGCTAATGCTCCAACCACTGAGCCAAACTGGCCAGGGCTGGGTTAATTTTGTTCGGCAGTTTGTTTAGTTCATTATATTCCACAGATAAGTGAGATCATGTGATATTTGTCTTTTCTCTGCTTGGCTTGTTTCACTTAGCATAATACTCTCCAGGTCCTTCCATGCCATCTCAAAGGATAAGAGATCTTTCTTTCTTACAGCTGCATAGTATTCCATTATGTACATGTACCACAGCTTTTTAATCCACTCATCTACTGATGGACACTTGGGTTGTTTCCAGATGTTAGCTATTGTAAATAGTGCTGCTATGAACATAGGGGTACATATATTCTTTCTGATTGGTGTTTCAGGTTTCTTAGGGTCTAGTCCTAGAAGTGGATCACTGGGTCAAATGGCACAGCCTAACTGGTTTTAATGAAAGGCGGTATTTACTATTTTGACACTAATTGCCATTTCTCTCTATATGACGAGGCAGCTGTGTGACCTTGGGCAAGATCGTTACTCCCTGACTTAGCTTTTTCTTTTGTCAAGGAAGATGCCCCCTGAGAGTAGTTGGGGGATCACGTGAGGGCCTGTTGCATAGAAAGTGCTCAGATTGCACTTAGTGCTGTAATATTGCATCACACATCTAACTTACTGGCTTCCCAAGAATTGAAGTGCTCAGCCCTGTTGCCATTGTATTGTTTAACTATCACAACAAAGAAACTGTTCACATACCAATGTGAATTGAGGTTATAGAGATTTAGTATTGAAAACAGTGAAATAAATTGCAGACAAGCAGACATATTTTAGAATTCTCCACCCGTCTCCACCTCCAGGGACCTGATTGCTATCTGGAAAAGGTGGACTGGTTTCAGTGCTCACGCAGCTTCGTGCAGACTTTCCTGTCGCACCCTTAGTGCTGTGTGGTGGTTCTCATGTAAGAAATCACTCTGCAGGTTGTGCATTTAAAACCATGTGCTTGTACACTGAGGGCTAAGGAAAGGGTATGTGAGGCTGCATTTGACTGGATGTTTGAAAACACCGGATTGTAACTGACCTTGGAGCCCATCGGCTCCCTCCGGTATCCCGGCTGCGCCTTGGAGCCGCCCCGTCCTGGCTGGCAGCACTGATTGTTGGATCTTCAGGACCCTTGTGATTCAGGTGACGTTACTGTGGCAGTTTGAAATTGTCCATGGTGGGGTTATTTGCACCATGGAAATTGGCAAACTTGACAAATCAGAACTTCCCCCGCCAGAGAGCCGGTTGCTAGACGTTGGTCAGCATACCAGCCTTTTGCTCACGTTCGGAATCATGGCATTTTCGCCTGCACGGGAACCTTTTAGCCTCCCTCACTCCCTCTGTTCCTGTCTCCCTATCCCTCTCTCCCTCCCAAGCAGGTAGAGCTGGTTTTATTTATGAGAACTGAGAAAAACATTACTTTTTAAATTTTTATTTATTTTTTATTGATTGATTTTTAGAGAGAGAGGAAGGGAGAGGGAGAGAGATAGAAACATTGATGAGAGAGAACATCGATGGGCCGCCTCCTGCATGCCCCACACTGGGGATTTAGCCCACAACCTGGGCATGTGCCCTGACTTGGAACTGAATCCGTGACCCCTTGGTGCATGGGTCGATGCTCAACCACTGAGCTATACTGGCTGGGCAGAAAACCATTTCTTTTAAATTGGGGCTAATGTTGTTGCAATCATTATGGCTTCCAAGGAGGTGTAGAATATCCAAGGAAAGTTAGCATTCTTAGGCTTATTTGCCTTATAGAAGAAACTCATTTGCTTTATTAGTAAGTTTAGGAACACCTGTTCTCAGGAGACAGCTTCTGTTGATGTGTTCTATCATACCTGGTCTTCCTGGCAGCAAGGTGTAGATTTCAACCCTGTTTGATTTTCCTGGTTTGAAAACGTGGTTCTGAGGTGTGGTGATCCAGTCCAGGTCACATACTGCAGAACAGGACAGAGCTACCACAGGAAACAGTTTATTTTTCAGAGTGATTTATAGAACTAATTTATATATTTTTATTTATTTTTTATCCTTACCCAAGGACACTTTTGCATTTATCTTCAGATAGAGTGGGAGGGAGAGAGGGAGGAAGAGAGAGAGGAAGAGAGAGAGAGAAACATTGATGTGAGAGAGAAACATCGAGTGGCTGCCATTCACACGACCCCAACCAGGGTCGGGGACAAACTGCAACCGAGGTACGTGCCCTTAGTGGGAACTGAATCTGGTCCACGGGTTGACGCTCTAACCACTTAGCAAACTGGCCAGGGCCGAATTTATTTATATATATATATATAATATATTTATATATATATGTGTATACATATATATATATATACATGTATTATATATATATTTTTTTATCCTCACCCGAGGACATTTTTCCATTTTTTGTTCAGGTAGAGTGGGAGGGAGAGAGAGGAACAGAGAGAGAGAGAAACATCGATGTGGAAGGAACACATCGAGTGGCTGCCACCTGCACAACCGACCAGGGCCGGGGACAAACTGCAACCGAGGTATGCGCCCTTAGCGGGAACCGAACCCTGGTCTCTCAGGACTGCAGGCCGACACTCTAACCGCTGAGCCAAACTGGCCAGGGCCGAATTTATATATTTTTAAAATTACCAGAGCTGCCCTGGCCAGTTTGGCTCAGCCATTAGAGCTTTGGCCTAAAAGAGTGTCGTGGGTGCAATTTCTGGTCAAGGACCCGTACCTTGGTTGCAGGTTTGATCCCCGGCCCTGGTCAGGGTGGTGCTGGAGGCAACCAATTGATCTCTCTCACATCAATGTTTCTCTCTCTCTCTCCTTCCCTCCCACTCTATCTAAAAAAAAAAAAAGTCAATGGCAAAATAATGAATTACCAAAGCTTCTTGCAATTGAGTAATTGCATTTGAAACCCTTTTTGTGGACCCAGCTGACTTTTTGGTGTGCCATGTTTTGAAGCTGGGAGCTCTGCACAGGAATGCTGTCTGCCTGCAGCCTCACCTCTTATTACAACAGAGCCCTGAAACCAGCTGCATTTCAAAACCTCCTATCTGGAAGACGAATCAGGGCTCCCGCCTCGAGAGGAACCCGTCCTCCTAATGTGTGTCAAACAGCTGTGTGTGCCGGTGTGTGAAGGAGTGTGATTTCTCCTCTGCTTCCAGTCTTCAGCCCTTTTTTGAAGATTTTAAAGGTTGTATTTGTGTATATTTCATATATACATATCAATATTCTTGTAGGGAATGAAAAAGAGCCGAGTAGATGCAAAAAAAATCGGTCCTCTCAAACTGGCTGCCCTGAATGGACTCTCCCTGTCTCGCCTGCCGCTGCCCGATGAGGGGAAGGATGTGTCGGCCAGAGCCACCAATGATGAGAGGGTACGTATGGGACGTGGGCTGCCAGCTGCTTCCCGAGAGTCAGTGGATTTCCGACACATTCGGGAATCCCAGCTGAGTGGTAAGGAATTTGTAATCTGGATCTCAGAATTGGGGCAGATTTAGAGCTAATGTCTGAACAGATCATTTCAGACTAGAATGTTCTTCTTCTTCTTCTTCTTCTTTTTTTTTTCTTGAACGTTCTTTACCTTCTTCCAGCCATCTGTGGCAGTTGTGGTGTTTGATGGCCTTAAAGTGAGAGCAAGTCTGCAAACGCGCATGAGTGCACCCAGGAGGGAGAGCAGATGTTGCATTCATTTCACTGAAAACTTATCTCAACAGCCAGGGGTTACCAACTTGTTTCAAAACTTCCTTTGTGCCCAAGACAGGCATGAATTACGCTAAGCAAAAATTAGCTTGCTCACCACTGGATCCCGGAGATGGTTTCCCATGTTTACTGCTGTTCTCAGTTTTTTACATAATTATATATTATAAGATGGAAACGTTCGTTCATAGATGTTGAAATTGATTATCCTACTCTAGGGTTTACTATTCTCCAGGAGAATTTTATGTTTCATAGGGATCACAAAACTGACCATAAATTTAGAGAAAATGAATTCAAAATTGCTTTAGCCTTTTTTTTTTTTTTTTTTACTTTAAACTGAACTTTGCCTTGATTTCTCACCAATGAGATGATTTCATTTGTTGTTGTTACGGCTTGGTAAAAATTCAGCTTTGGTCTCACCAAGAATTTCCAACATTAGGTAATGCTAGACCTGAAACGAGAGATTTCCGAGGTACAGGGAACTGCATCTGTGGCATGGATCGCTTCATCTTGTCCCACCTGTCCTGTTTTGCAGTGTAAAATTCTGGAACAGCGGTTAGAACAGGGAATGGTGTTCACAGAGTATGAAAGGATTCTCAAGAAACGGCTCGTTGATGGGGAGTGCTCCACAGCGCGACTCCCCGAAAATGCAGAAAGAAACCGATTCCAAGATGTGCTTCCCTACGACAATGCCAGGGTGGAGTTGGTCCCGACCAAAGAAAACAACACCGGTTACATCAACGCGTCCCACATTAAGGTGAGAGGGACAGCCGGGGTAAGCGGGACATGCGTTCTTTTTTTTGTTATCCTCACCCGAGGATATTTTTCCATTTTTTGTACAGATAGAGTGGGAGGGAGAGAGAGGAAGGGAGAGGGAGAGAGAAACATCGACGTGAAGGGACACATCGAGTGGCTGCCACCGCACGACCAACCAGGGCCGGGGACAAACTGCAACCGAAGTATGTGCCCTTAGCGGGAACTGAACCCGGGTCTCTCCGGACCGCAGGCCGACGCTCTAACCGCTGAGCCAAACTGGCCAGGGCAGGACATGCGTTCTGAGGGCAACAACAAGACTGCTAGGATTACCCTCGTGTTCATATTCGAGGGACACCCTAGCTTTGAACCACTGCAAGAAACGATTTTATGTCACAAGCTGGGAAATCCCTACACCGGGGCTGGGTAGGAAGTGTTGATCAACCGCCAGGGTCCCGTTCGCTTCATCCGGCTAATCAACCATTTTGCCCCTGGTGGTGTCAGGACTCGAAGCATGTACTTCCCCAACCTCAGAACTTTGTTTTCCTGAATCTGAAGATTTCTTTCAGCGGCTCCTGAAAGAATTCATAAGCTCAAATTGATTTTTTCCTCACGAACCTATGTGCATTTTTATGTAACGAATGTGTCTGGGTTTTTTCCTCCTGGTGTTGTCACCAAAGCTTTAACCTGTGATGGCGCCATCTCTTCTCCTTGCATGCTCCCTGAAATCACTCTTAAACGTTATTCTGTTCTTTGAAGAAGCAGCGCTGCTTCCCCCCCCCCCCCGGGAAATAGTATAATGTAATTTAATTGGGGTAACATTACATCCATTAAAACAGAAAAAGTGATGGTTCACGACAGGGAGCGCGAAGAGGCGGCCACGCTGTCTTCTCCCTCACCTGCTGTGCTCCTGTGGGCGAGGGTCAGCGCCTCGCTGTGGGAGGGAGAAGCTTCCCTCCAGTGCACCAAGGAGCAAGCATCCGTGGTCAGGTGTTGTTTTCTGCCTCCCACATTTTATTCAGTTTGCAAGTGGACTTGAGGAGAGCGTGTTTGCACGTGAGGCCTTCCAGAGACCCGGACATCTGCCTGTGAGTGGCGAGCCCTCCACGGTCTCTAGGAATCGGCGCACGTGCTGCTTAACATGGGCACACGCTCTCTGAAAACCGGGCAGTTCTTCAGAATAACGCATCCAGTCCCCCCCGTTTGGGTGGATGAGGACGGAATGACACTGCAGTTCTGGTTCTGAATCTTCAGAGGTGCTGGACAGAGGTGGGAGGAGTCTGAGCTCAGAACCGCTGGACGGACTCTCCAGTGTGGGACCTCATGGTGCGTGTCTACGAATAAAGAGATGCTGACACCTTCCCCGAGGCTCCCCATCAGGCTCTTCCTCCCCAGTTCTCGTCTGCCGTGTACCAGGAGCCCCCCGCGGCGCCTGCCCCTGCACGGGCGCTGGCTGGGAGGACGCAGCTGTGGCTGTGGGGAGCGTGGGCAGAGCAGTGCTTGGCACAGGGTTTTACGTTTGGTGGGCACGGAGAAAAGTTACTGTGGTCAGTACATGTCAGTGCAGCTGACATTGAATCCAAGTCTCCTGACCACAGTAGTGATTATTTTAGACTGTTCTCAAGGAGGTTAAATCGTTAAGTGGAAACTGAATGTCAGTCATTATGGAGGGTGATCTTGACTCAGAAGGTCAGAGGTGAGACTTCCTTAAGTAGGAAGGTTATTTTCCCCTAGAAATCTGACATTTAACTTAGGTTTTGGCTTAATTGCTACACTTCTTCCAGCGTGTTCAGTTCTTCATGAGGGGAAATTGTGTCCGAAGTTTGGGGCACTGTGTTGTTGACTGTGCTTTGTGAGATGCACCGTAGCAGCAGTGACAGCCACTCACTGAGCACTGCTTATGTTCAAGACACCGCGTGTGTCGGCCCCCTGGTTCCGACCCGCCCTGTGGGGGTAGGTGACCTCCTATGTTAGTATGAGAACTGAGATTCAGAGAGGTTAAAATAGCATGTGAATTCGTAGTACATCCGTTTATAAAGATGTCAGGGATGGAAATCGTACTAATAAGGAAAAAGAATAAGATGAGAAAGCCTTTCTTTATTCTGAATAATTTAGTTCATGTTTTAGTATCACCACAAATAACTGTATGTACGTGCCTGTATACACTCAGTCTTATACATATACACAGATTCATTTTTTTTTATGCTCACCTGAGGACGTTTTTCCATTTTAGTTCAAATAGAGTAGAAGGGAGAGAGAGGGAGAGAGAAACATTGACGTGAAAGGGACACGTCGAGTGGCTGCCACCCGAACGACCCAACCAGGGCCAGAGCGAAGTACGTGCCCTTGACTGGAACCGAACCCGCAACTCATTGGTCCACAGGCTGACGTTCTAACCGCTCAGCCAAACCAGCCAGGGCCTACATAGTCATTTGTTTAACCCTTTCTCGTCTTAGGTCTCTGTCAGTGGAATTGAATGGGATTACATTGCCACACAGGGCCCCTTGCAGAACACCTGTCAGGACTTTTGGCAGATGGTGTGGGAACAGGGAGTCGCCATTATAGCGATGGTGACAGCTGAAGAGGTGAGTGCTCCCTCCTCCCGCTGGCTTCCGCAGCCTCAGACGAAAAGCTGATGCTGCCCATGTGGGCTCCTGACCTTTGGAGGAAAAGGCCGGTTGGGAGGGGGATTTGGAGTCTCAGACGTGCCGTCTGTGTGAGAGGGCGCGGATCGCGGGACCTCGGGTTGTGTTTTGACTGTCCGTGGACTTGTCTTTAACAGGAGGGTGGAAGGGAGAAGAGCTTTAGGTATTGGCCACGCCTTGGTTCCAGGCACAACACGGTCACCTATGGAAGGTTTAAGATCACCACCCGGTTCCGCACTGACTCTGGCTGCTATGCCACCACGGGCTTGAAGATGAAGCACCTGCTCACGGGGCAGGAGAGGACCGTCTGGCATCTGCAGTACACAGACTGGCCGGAGCACGGCTGCCCGGAGGACCTCAAGGGGTTTCTGTGTGAGTGTCCACTCCCGGCACAGTGCGGGCTGGAGCGGTCAGCCAGGGCGAGGAAGACGTGTCCCTGAAATATCTCCTTTATGTGGTCTCCTATAAACCTGGGGCCTGTTTTAAAATAAAGATGTTAAGTGTTTAGGGGAGGCTGGGGGAAGTTTTTAAAGTATAACTTGGTAGTGAGTAAAATGCTGTGAGTCTTAGGAGCCGTTCCTGCATTCACTCTGTAGAGGAGGAAGTGGGAGCCCAGGCGGGAGCCCAGATGGGAGCCCAGGATCCCCGCGACCGCACTGCCGTGGGCGGACGGGCTCCGTCAGATGGCGCCCGGTGCTCGTCCGGAGCCCTCCCCAGCAGTGGACATAATGTGAAGACTGTCTGTGTGCTGTGCCTTAAACCCTGAGTATTTGTCTATTTTACTGATACTTCACAGCGTACCTGGAGGAGATCCAGTCCGTTCGGCGCCACACAAATAGTACGAGTGAACCAAAAAGCCCCAACCCTCCGCTGCTGGTCCACTGCAGTGCGGGCGTGGGCAGAACCGGCGTCGTCATTTTGTCGGAGATCATGATCGCCTGTCTGGAACACAACGAGGTGCTATTTCCTTTTTTGGTTGGGCGAGAAGTGGGCTAAACACAGACCTACTTATCTGACAGCTCTTTCGGAAAGAAGTTCGTTTTTTCCCCACAAGTAGGGTTTTTTTGTTTTGTTTTGTGCCACCAGTAAAAGTCTGAATTTTAACAGATCCGCGGACTGGGGGCTCCTGTCCGTCAGCTCGTTCAGCGTTAGCACCTGTCTCATCCCCAGTAGCTCTCCCGGAACTGCTGCCTCCTCCAGGCAGCTCCATGGGTTTCCCCGGGTCAGGCTTGGGCTCCTTCAGCATTTTGACTTTTCCAACAAAGACTTCATGGAGTGAATAGATTGGCAACCCTCTTGGGTGTCTTTCCCAGTGCTGTGTGGAGTTAATTTATTGACCACGTCTTTCAAGTCATTTATCTGCACCTCTCGGGTCATGATTTCCAGCATTTTCTTCCAGATTTGGCGGACCTGTTGATGCTGAGCATAAGAGGTCTTCCCAACCTGACTTGCATTTTTAGTAAAACCAACACAGAGTAGACAGAGACAATAACCATCAGTAGTGTTGACACCACCATGAGCTTCAGTCATGGTCCGCCGTTTTCTGACCACGGAGCACATTTTGTCTCCATGGTAACATCCATGCCACGGAAATTAGCCAGGCAGTGTTTGCCCTGAACATCTCAGTAATTAGCTTGAATTTTCTAAATGCAACTTCATGATTCTGTAGGTCAGCTAAGCTCACTTCCAAAACGCAACCCTTGAGACCTCCAGATGTGATTTGGGTGCCTCGGGTTCTCGTGACTAGTGTTTCTCCAGTGTTCCTTCCACTGACCAGGGCTGGTGCTTTCACGTCACACCGCCTCAGTGGAAGGTGGGCGACCACCTTCTCCTCGGCCCCCTTTCGCCCTCTGTCACGGCCTTTGTTCTTGCCGACTGCTGTGTGCCGACCGCCGTGGTGCTGCTCAGAGCCAAAGGCCCCTGGGTTTTTCATTTGTTTGTTCTATAGAAGATGCCAAGGCAGATAAGTTAGGAGGTTGTCCATCTCCTAACCAGATTTGTGCCAGGACACTAACGCTCCTGTCCCCTTTCTCTCCCCGGGCGAGTGCTTTCGCCTCATCCCTGCTTCTTTCCATCTAGGTGCTGGACATCCCGCGGGTGCTGGACATGCTGAGGCAGCAGAGGATGATGCTGGTGCAGACCCTGATCCAGTACACCTTCGTGTACAGAGTTCTCATCCAGTTCCTGAAGAGCTCCAGGCTCATATAAGCTCCCGCAGCTGCTGAAGGGGACCCGACCATCGACCATCGCAGCGTTTACAGTCAGAACAGGGCCTGCTGGACTCGCGCGCTCCCTCGACGCTCGCTCATCCACGCAGAACGCTCACCGGGATGTGCGGCGCTCGAACCGGCAGAGGGAGCGGGAGCTGCGGGGACTGCACCGGGTCAGGTCGGCGCCTGGAAGGAGGCCTTTGTGAACAGGGCGTGGCCCTGCCCGGTCCGTCCGCTCTGCAGGACTCGCACGCTTTTTGGAGACTGTTTTCTAGACGGTTCTGTATTTTACTGAAGCTGATGCTGGGCAACTTGGGCAATCGTTAACACACATAGATTTCTATCTGAAACAGGTTTTTGCTAATGGAATTTTATTTTGTTACTAAAGTATTTGGGGTTTTCTTGTTGAGAAACTGAACTTTCTGTGGGGATAATCCACAAATATGAGTGGTTCCTTTGTAACTTTGTATTTAAAACCATGTTATTATCTTTTGATATTTTTTAAAAACCTTGGGTACTTAACAGTTTAGTTACCAAATCCAAACTACAAGAAGGATCTAAAAGTGTTATTTTGAAACATTTAGAAAGCATTTTTATATTCAGAAAATTTTTTATCCTAAAAATTCTATCTATTTGTACCTTCTATATTTTTCCGAACAAGAGTCCGACTCACCAAGGTACAGACACGAGTCAGGTAAGGGAAAGCTGGGAACGGAGGCTGGTTTAAAATGGAAGAGAACAATCAGATTCACTATTTTTTCAGTATTATTCATAAACCGAAATGAGTTTGATTTTATTGGTTGAAAATGAAGTGAAACTGCATAGGATGGGTTTAAGCACTTTTTTGTTAAAAAACAACGAATCTGAGTTTTAACGTGTGTGTTGCTTACAGATGACCGAGAACACCCCGTGGAGGTGTTTGCGCGGAGGTCAGGGCTGAGGGGGGCGGTGGCGAGGACAAGGGTGCGAGCAGTGTGAACGCAGGGTGGGGGTGCGGGGTGCTTTGCTTTACAAAACGCAGTATTATCTGTCCTCAGCTCGGGAGTGGGGGGCTGATCCCCCGAGGTAGGGACCCCGGGATAGTCGAGGCCTGTCAGTGTCAGAGACGCACTCTCTCCCTTGGGGTCCTTTCACCTAAACCTGTGTTCTTTTGTAACAAAGTCCAGTTCATACAACCATTCAGAGGCCTCGAGGAGGCTGTCTTTAGTCTTGGTCGGAAGAAGTGTTAGCAGTGGCTTCACCTCATCCAGAAAGCACAGCCCAGCGGGATGCCAGAGGTTGCCGAGTCACCCCTCCCCCACCCCAGCACAAGGCTGACTGGGGGAGGGGAGTGTCGCCTTTGGCCCAGGCTAGATGGCCCGTCACAGGGGGAGTTGGGCAGATGAGAATCATCACTACCTTGGTGAGGATGCGTCCCTTTCTGCGGAGGCTGCTTCTCCAAACTACAGGCTTCCAGAGTGTCCAGTCTCAGACCATTTCCCCAAATCACAATATCCCAGGGGTGTTTCCATCCCCAAGCTAACTCCCAAAGTAGTGTGACCCCGGACTATGTCACCTGACAGGCTTCCTTTGTATAAAGGGCCGAGTTACCCAGAAAGCGGCGCTTCAGAGGAAAATCGAGGAGATACTGGTGAAAAGGAATATTGAAAGTGAGCACATTTGTCATTTAGGAACAAAATATTAATTCTAAATCTAAAACAGTTTTTAAGAGTCCTGTTTGAAGAGAAATAGACGTAAGTGTAAATATTGAGAAAGCTCCGCGGAAGAATGGGGGAAACTTCTCTTAGGGTGACATGTCCCTTCTCCACACCGTGGAAAAGACAGGAGTGTTGCTGGTGGTCTTTTTTCTTCCATGGTAGGTTTTTAAAAAATGCTTTTCTGTCTGGTTTGAACATTTTTAAGTGTCCCACTGACAAGAACATATGGTGAAACAAAATCTAAAGAGTAATATATGGTATATTTGTGTTCCTGTTCTAATAGTTTGATTCTAAGAAAGTTACAAGGGCTGAATTGCAGTTTAAATGTCACTGACAATGTTGCATGTTTGACATAGCTTCTGATACCATGTAATTTTTTGCCTCTTTTGAAATTTTAAACTTTTAATTACAGTCAGTGAATATGAAAGTATTTCTGAATAAAAATAAGTGTACATTACAGACTTTGAAATAATGTGATTTTCAAGAGTGAACTTGAAAACGTCGACATTTCATGGTTTACCCCAATTGGAACTGGGGATGTTACTGTCTGCCAAACGGATGCAATGCTTCAGTATCTTCATGTCTTTTAGTCCCTCAATATTATTAATTTCAAATAAAAATGACCAAAATGGCCATTTCCACAACAAGTAGGTAACAAACCAGCGCTTTCCAGTGATCCATTTTGACATCTCTCCTGTCACTTTTCCTGATTAGTGCGGATCTTTTGATGCAATAGTCTAATGGGTACTTTTGAGCACAGAAAGTACTTTTTAGAACATCATTTGGAATGTTCATTGCAGTCATTATCATTACTTTTTTCTGGAACACCTACTGTGAAGCATTCGGAAAGCCCTAGAATTTAGCCTTTGAAACCTTTTGGCAGGATTAAAACAAGCTGTACTGGCGCTTCCTTAGAATCTTCCAGAAAGAGCCAGGTCTAGGCAGAGACATGGAGGAGAGCGTCAGGTTGCAGGATTGAGAGAGGACAGCACTTTGTTGCGAAGGTTTCATCAGCAGAAGAAAACTCATTTCAAATGGGCTGATGTGTTAATGTTCACAATCTTAAGATTTAAGTATGTATGTTCTATATAAAACTTTATATGTATTAAAATCTAAAACTGGAGGTCAGCTTCAACATAAGTGGAGGTTTAATGGAGATTTGCATGAACAGATAGGAATAAGAATTACTGTTCACTATAAATCATTTTAAAAATCAGACTAAAAAATGTTTTTAAAAAGGAATTCTTTGGGCTATAAATTTAGGGGAATTGTGTCCCATCAAGATTTCTTGTGGAACAAGCTAAAATTTACATCTCTTCCCTGTTTAAAGTTTATTTTAAAAAAATCCAAATTGGAGGGTGGTCTTTTTTGCACTGAGGAATACATTTCAAAATCAAAGGAATTGGTACATTAGGATTTTGCCTGGGAAAGTGTTTCTCAAAAGAACATGAGTTTTTCAAATTCCTGTAGATAAGGGTTCTGTTTACCCTCATGTCTACAATTAGAGAAAAATGAGGAAAATTCAGAAAATCCAGCTTTTTAAAAAATATATGTATTTCTTGATTTTTTAGAGAGGAAGGGAGAAAGAGAAACACCGATTGGCTGCCTCCTGCACACCCCCTACTGGGGATCGAGCCCGAAACTCGGGCATGTGCCCTGACTGGGACTCGAACCGGGACCTCTCAGTCAATGGGACAATGCTCAATCCACTGAGCCACAGTGACGGAGCAAGAAAGTCCAGTTTTTAAAATCGTGTCTGTGTTTCGAGAGGGTGGATAGAATTTTAGAAAACTTGCAAAGAGGTCCTTGGATTGTTAAAATGGCATCATTATCTGTATATTATTACAGGCAGTTCCCAAATAAAAATTATGATCTCAAAGTTCAGACGGTTGTTGAATTATTGAGATCTGGTAATATTTCCCCTTAGGAACAATACTCTAAGTGGGCATTAACTTTCTTGGTTTGTCCTCCCAAAGCTTATTTTCACTACAAGGGCTGTGAATGGCAAGCAGTGGTACAGAACCCAATCACCATAATCGGTCCTCCAAGAAAAATCTACAGCAATTTTTTCCTTGCTGCTCCCTGGTGGTGAGGTCAGAGAAGGGATCTCTGTGTCTGCTTGGTAGTGGGGACTGAGCCTCAACAAGCAAGTGAAGGCAGATTGAACAGTGTTGCATGAGAGACCTAAGATGTTCCTAAGTGAAGAGCTCATTGTTTGCTACAGAAACGTGGGTGGCACATGAAGGGTAAGGAACAGAATGGACCACGATGAGGTGAGCAGGGATGCCACCTAGGAAACTGGCTGAGAGGTGGGGCAGGGGTGAAGGTGGATGGATTGGCAATACAGCCCCTACCTTTCCTGTTCCCAGCATGTCACCAGCATGAAATGGGAAGTGGAGGATGGGCCAAGAAGAAAGCCTAAGTCTGCAGCGCCCAGCTGAAGAAGCCGCAGTTCTAAGACGGACATTCCATGTAAAGGGTGTCTCCAGGTCACACACATGTGAATTAGGGTCTGGCTGCACAGCATATTTCCAAAGATGTTTAAACCACCGCCATATATTTAAGAAATTGAGATGCTTAGTTTTCAAAAACTAGAGTAAATCTAAACTCTCTCACATGTTGATGGGTTAGGAAAGAGGAACCGTATACTGATTTTAAATTGTTTTACTATTATAAATTTAATGGTACATGAATTATATAAATATTATAAATTACAAATGAATGATAAAAAAGGAATAATTGTGTGTGAACTAAAGCTAACAGTATGGCTGACATACTGTTCCAAGTTTTTGAGAATTATTAGGCAAATCTTTTGATCATTATCCCTTAACTTCCATGAATGACTTCGTGGTGTCATATTAAAGGACCATTTAAAATCTTTAAGGTCCTGTGTCTCTGAGTCTGTGATGTAGTGTTCCCACTACATTGCTGTACACGATCCCAGTGCAATTAACGAGCAATTTCAACTGAACTGGTGGGTGGTTTTTAAACTGTGTAAACAGACCAGAACTTGATTTCAGTGGTCAAGAAAAAAAAACAAACAGTATTCAGTCTTAGGAATAGGTCTATACTATCAAAGAAACTCAGAGGGTTGGATTATCTGGGTTAGTCCTCACATGAATCTGTCAGTTTTTGGGTACATTGATGAAACTAGTACAGATTTAATGATAACTGGCTTTCCACGTCTGTCTGCTCATGTAGCAGCTGAGAAAAACTGAACAAATAAATGGGGAATATAAGCCCAGACACTCATTTTCATAAGAGTGCAAACATTGCAGGTCAGCTTGCTATCATAAATGCTAAGAGTGTCCAAATCTTTTACCCTAGAAGTTTATTAGAAATCACTTAAAATGATTGGACCACTGAAGGAGACATTTTTTTTTTTTTTTTTAATAGTAATAGTTATTGAAATGTAGTACTTCAATCTTAGAGTTAAGTCCCCTGACAGGATCTAATGGTCTTGTAGCTTTACTGGAATAATACGTGTTCAGTAATGGTTCAGTCCAACAAATAGCCTGAAAAAAAGCTAAATATTCTCCAGAGGAGACAAGCTTATTTCTAGAACATTTAATGAACACAGAATGAAAAACAATATAAAACCCTTAAACCACATGAGTTAAAAAAGTGAAAGGAAAAAAACCCAAAAATAATACTATAATTTATAACAACTTTTAGATTGGTGGAGCTCAATGGGTTTTGTTTGCATAATTTGGCTTTGTGGCACAATAGAGAAATTGAAATAGTTATTATATAGGGATGCTTCTTAATGTTTTTGAAAAGTTCCCGTTAATGTCAGACCCTCTTCACATTAGATATTTTTTAAAATTCTATATTAAAAGTAAGCAATTAAATTTCTTGTATAATTGAGATATTCTACAGTTATCAGTGTACTCAATTTCTAACACACTGAAGAGGGGGAAATTTTGTTAATATGTTAAGGCTTAAGAAATGGATACACAGTCAAACCTTACTCAAAAGGTTGATTGGTATTGGGCCATTGAAATAGACTTTTCCTTTAATTCAAGCATTGCACTGAGAATTCTACCTTTTCAAAATGGTACTATAGTTGTCTAGCATTATTTTACAGTCCAAAAAGTGATTTTATGTGCTACTGTCTGATGATCAATAATGTAAAAATGTATAATCACAAGAGTTTAATTCTTTTAAACTGTCATTGGTTTGTAAAAGTGTATATTTACTGGGCAAATAAGTTTAAATGACTGAATATATGTGAAATGAATATATAATAGTTTATTTTGCCATAAAAATAAATGATGTAGATATGATTTGTGTGTGAATATAATAGTGCAATTATAGCTATTTCGCCTCTTATTTTTTTCATTCTAGAGCTTATTGCAAAGAGGTGTATAATTAGTCCTATTTCCCCTTTGGGTTTTTAAAAAATAATGTGCTAAGAATAGATTTCTTTTAGTAGTTGCAAGTCTGTCATCACACATCTCCACAGTAATCAATCACCTAAGAGTTGGAATACATCTTACCAAAATAGCCAGCTTTGCTAAGGACTCTGTGGAACAATGAACATATTTGAAGAATAAATTTTGTGCTTCCCAACATCAACTTCCCAGCAGGTCGCCAGAGCTCCTCACGCTGCCATCCAGGCAAAGAAACTTACTGTTACTCGTGAATGTCCACTTCATTTTTTGGTGGGGTTGTTTGTCAACCAGCAATAGCAGCTAGAAGCTTGTTAGAAATGCAAATTCTTGAGGCCCATCCCAGATCTGGGAATTCTGAATCAGAAGCAAAGGGGATGAGGCCCAGAAATCTACCTGAACAAGTTCTCCCGGTGATTCCAATACATTCAAGTGTGAGAACCACTCCTTTAGTAATGTAATAAGCTGTAGATATTCAATATAGATCTTAAGTTGGCATTCATTACATAGCCAGGCTGTAACTGATAGGCACTACAGTTTAGGCAATTTTTATTAGGTTAACGATACTGCAGTTGTGGTAGGCTAGATAATGGGCCCCAAAGATGTCCAGGGCTCTGAAGCTGTGCGTGTTATCTTACGTGGCAAAAGGGACTTCGCAGGTGTAACCAAGGTCCTTGAGATGGGGAGATGGGCTTGGGTTTTCTAGGTGGGCCCGAAGTCATCACAAGGATCTTTGGAAGAGGGAGGCAGGAGGGCCACCGTGAGGAGAGGTGTGACGACAGAAGCGGAGGCGCGAGAGAGTTGAAGATGCTACACAGCTGGACTTGACGGGCAGGACCACAGGTGAGGGATGCAGGCAGCCTCTAGAAGCCGGACAAGGCACTGAGCAGATTCTCTCCTGGGCCTCCAAGAAGAATGCAGCCCAGGCAACGTCTTGATTTTAGGATTTTTGACTTCTAGAACGGTAAGGTAACCCCCCCCCCCCCGCCCCCGCCACTGTGTTTGTGGTAACATTATGGCAGCAGTAGAAAACAATGAAACAGTATATATTTGCTCTCAGGAAAATCTTGATGGCAAACTCACCTGTTTGTAAGATCTTGAAAGAACTAGGTGAATATGAGGTGTGAATCAATGTAGCAGGTTGCTTTCCCCGACTAGACTAGCACAAGGGAAAAATAGGGGAGGGGTTTCTACTTCTAGATGTACATTTTTCAACTTTAACTTCTAAAGACCCTAAGAATGATAGAAAATAAATGTTTGCATCATCTAGTCCAAACTCTTAAACCAAGGAAGGCCCAGGGTAAAGTAATTTATTGGTGACCATACAGCTAATTCATCTACTTTGCAAGTTGTCCTCTTGCCCCATAAAAGTTGCTCTGATCTTTTCTGATTGGCTTCACTGGGAAAAAAAAATGTGCTTGTTAAATGAAGGCTTCTCAGCCCTGGCCGGCTTGGCTCAGCGGTAGAGCGTCTGCCAGGGGACCAATGAGTCACAGGCTCAGTTCTAGTCAAGGGCATGTGCCTCAGTGGTGGTTCATCACTGGCCCTGGTTGGGTCGTGTGGGAGGCAACCAGTCCATGTGTCCCTCTCCTCCTCTCTCCTCCCTCCCACTCTTTATGATGATAAATAGAAAAATATCCTCAGGTGAGGACTAAAAATAAAAAGTAAGGCTTCTCAGGAAGATGCTAATTTTATTTTACATTATTTAAAATGTGAGCAAATGAGTAAATTGTCATGTAACTAGCCATTTGGTACAGTCTCCCTTCAACATGGGAAATCTACTTTCTGAGTGTAAAGAGAAGAGGAAACTTTTGCCTTTTTCCCCATAACCTGGCCTTTAGCTAAACCTCCCCTCCCTTCAGGAACAAATACATTCATTCTCAACCAGACAGGGTCTGGGGGTCCAAGAAGTAAGTGCTTCTCTTGAGAAGCCTGTAGTCTAGACAGAAGACAAACTGGGTATGTAAACAATATTATAATTCATATTGTAGATGAACGATCCCGGATCCCAGAGCTGACAGGATAAAAGTAGGGACAGTCACTCAAGGTTTCAGTGTCACATTCAAGGTGGGGTATCAATGAAGGCTCGAGGGTGGCAGACAGCGGGGGGTTGAAGGACTGGGTGAAAAGGTGAAGGGGTTGAGAAGTACAGGTTGGCAGTTACAATATAGTCGTGGGGTGTAAAGTACAGCACAGGGAAAATAGTCAACAATACTGTGATGTGGTGCCAGATGGGTACTGGAAATATGGGGGGGGAGCACTTTGTAAAGCATATGATTGTCTAACCACTGTGCTGCACACCTGAAACCAATACGGAATAGTATTGAATGTAAATTGTAATTGAAAAATAGAATATTTAGAAAAAGAGAGCAGAAGAGGGGAAATGCTATTCTGAGCAGACAGGAAATACAAAGGCATAATGAGGGCCCTCTGCACGGTTAGGGAACGAACAAGCAGATGTGATGGACACTTAGGATGGCTGGGAGAGGATGGCGAGAGATGAGCCGGAAGGAAAACATGACTGTAACACATGCAAAGGGCCTGCTATCTTCTTAGCAAGAGGAAGCTCTGAAAGATTGTTTATTTTTAAAAAAGGGACTGGCATAGTCTGCTTTAAAGTAATAGCAGCAGCCTATATTTAATTCCCATATGACCTATATTTAATTGCTGCAGCCCTGTGATGAAGGCTCTGTAATTACCCCCATTCAACAAACCGGGGAGCACAGAGGCTCAGTAACTCAGCGTAAGGTCACAGCTCCTGAGTCAAACCCAGCGAGCTGGCTGGCAAGGCTGTCATCACGCCTCCGAGCATCAGGTCTCAGAGGCTGTGGGAATAAGCAGAGGGAGCGATAGAAATTAAGATGCTGCTTGAAGAGTCTAAGCCAGTGTTTCTTTTTTTTTTTATCCTCACCCAAGGACATTCTTTTCCATTTTTTGTTCAGATAGAGTGGGAGGGAGAGAGAGGAAGAGACAGACACAGAGAGAGAGAGAAACATCAACGTGAAATCAACGTGAAAGGGACACATTGAGTGGCTGCCACCCGCAGGACCCAACCAGGGCCGGGGACAAACCTCACCCGAGGTACATGCCCTTAGCAGGAACCGAACCCGGGTCTCTCCAGACTGCAGGCTGACGCTCTAACTGCTGAGCCAAACCGGCCAGAGCTCTTTTTTTTTTTTTTTTAAATATATATTTTTTTCTATATTGATTTTAGAGAGGAAGGGAGAGGGAGAGATAGAAACATAGATGAGAGAGAACATTGATTGGCCGCCTCCTGCGTGCCCCCCACTGGGGATCGGGTCCACAACCTGGGCATGTGCCTGGGAATCGAACCAGCGACCTCTTAGTGCATGGGATGATGCTCAACCACTGAGCCACACCGGCCAGGTTAAGCCAGTGTTTCTTAAACGTACCATTCACTTTCTACCTTTACACAACTTCACCATATCCAAGATCCACTTCAGAGATTTCTTCAACCAACTCATCTTTTTAAACCTCATTTTAAAGGGGAAACCTGAGGATAACAACAAAATTACCTGAGCAGGTACAAGAGGCAGGAAGAACCATGGCCCCAGAGTGGCGGACACGTCAGAGCAGGGCAGGCAGAGGGGCTGGGGCTGGGCCCAAACGGGGAGCAGGAAGGTAGTTACTGAGAATGCCGGGGAGCAGGAAGGTAGTTACTGAGAATGCGTAAGCAAGACGGCAGCTCCAGCGACAGGCATCGGTGAGCAGGGCAGTGAGCGGCCGGCCCCAGGAGAACGAGGTGAGGGGTCTGTCAGAGTGAGGCTGGGACTGAAGGAAGGCGCCCTGCGGGCCGAGGGAAGGATGAAGTCCAAGAAGCACATGGAGAGGTGAAGAATGACTGGGTTGTAAACAATATTATAGGCTGGGAGCCAAGAATAGGTTTGGGGACATTTTAGGAGGTTAAGGGAATTGCAAGATAGGGAAAGGGTTAAGGGGAAGAACCCCAGACGTGAGACCTGAGGGGTCAGTGGGGACCGAGGAAGGGCTGCAGCAGGGTGACTTGGGGCATAAGACCCTGGAGGAGAGGGCTGAGGGCACGACCCCACCACACTGCACTTGGCAGTCTGTCCCTGAGCCTGACTCCCGAACTTGGTGGTGATGGTCAGGTTCCCCTGAGCGAGAGGTCTGCCATCCGTACATCACCGGAGATGGGCTCTAATACCGCCAGTGGTATGCACCACCTTTTGGGAAACATTGGTGAGGGCAAAGGATCATAAAAAGCCTGAATTAAAAAATGGCATACTTGGAAGCCATTGCTAAGTTCCTAGAACATTTGGGTCATTATTGTGCTTCATCTTTTTTATCCTCCACAGCACCTAGGCATCCAGCTTTGTAACAGGCACTCAGATATTCAATTACATAATGTAAGTGGTTGAAAAGACATAACTAGAGATGAATCTTCTGAGACATACACAGGGGTGGGCAGATTAAGGTTTACAGTTGTTTGTGTGGAAAAAGATGTGCAGGTTATGATGATTACAGTAGCTTTATTAACTCTATCTTTTGTGTACTCCCAACTGTAAACCTGCTTTTGCCCATCCGAGTATTAAGGATCCCATTCATGAGCTACAACGGTAAGGGGGGGGGGGGTGTCTGACAGAGTATTCGCCCTCACGAGGAGGGATACTTTTCCAGGTAGCGGACAGACTGTTCTAGCTCGCTGGCAACTAGAAAGGCCTTGAAGCTCTACATATTACAAGAAAGTGAGAAAAAAAGAAATGACAGATTCCGTAGACCAGGCTAAATGTTTCAAGAGCAAGGCCAGACTGTAAAGCACGTCCCATTGCCTGCACAACGTCGTCTGTATAAACTGTGGTCTGCTGAAAAACAACTTCAGAAGTTGTGGCCAACAGGTCCGAAGGTGACCCCAGTGATTCCTACCTCCCTCTAAGAGGAGTAGGTGGGACTGTGGCATGCTTCTAACCAAAGGAGCCTGTCAAAGATGAAGGAAAGTCACTCCAAGACTCTGAAGCAGCGAGCAGCCGTCCGTGAACTGCCTGTGGAGAAGGCTGCGTGGCCGGGAACGGTGGGCAGCTTCTAAGACCTGAGAGCAGCCAATGGCCAAGTGAGTGAGAAACTGAAGTTTTCAGATCTGACGCTGCAAGAAAAGGAATCGGGCCAACAACCTGAAGAGTTTGGAAGCAGGTTCTTCCCAGACTGACACCTGGTATGCAGCCTTGTAAAACCCAGGGCAGAGGACCCAACTAAGCCGTGTTCACACCCTCTATCCCCAGAGACTGGGGTAAATAATACATGTTTTGTTTTAAGCTGCTAAACTTATGGTAATTTATTATACAGCATAGAAAATATATACAGAAAATTTTAATATATAAAAGAAAAAGGAAAAAGAAGAGTGAATTACTGGCCATTTGGATATTTATTGATGAAGATCACACATCCAAAGGGCAGTCCTCAATGCTCATTTTAGGATTTTAGGAGCTGGCTGCTGTCCTGGCTGACACTGCAGAGCGGACCAGGCTGGGAGAGCGCGGTGCTGCGCGGACACAAGTCACGTGGAGCCTCAGCCTTTTCAGTGTCGCTGTCGCTTTCAATGACGGTCACAGATGTCTCTTGGTCTCTGGCGCTGTCTGAAATACTTGGATTTTTTTCATCACAAATGGAAGGTCCAAGATTCGTTTCATCATTCACTTGCTGAATTATAACCCCTTCTGAATACTTGGATTTACAGACAGGTAGGAAAAAGTCATTTGGTGAGAACCTCTCGCTGTCATCCTTGGGTGCAGAGAGTAACAGGTCCAGAGCCTTTCGGTACTCTTGACGCTCCTGCTGAACTGCCGCATGTTGTTCATCTTGTTCCGAGTCATCAGCCTCTTCAAAATCAAGTAAATTCAATGTAGCAATGTCATCTAGCTTCGCTGAGCTTCCCTTGGGTTTGCAGCCTAAATTCACCTTTAGGATATGCAGGAGGTGGCGCATTTTCCCCTAGGATTAAGAAAAAGACAAGAATGATGACGTGAACTGGGCTAGATCCACTGAATTACTTTCGTCTGCAGTGCTGCTGATCTCGGCAGGGTCAGTGCTTCTCTTTCCACCCCGCTCCTAAGTGCACACAACACACACGGGGAAAAAGCACTTGTAACGCATTCTCTGAGGGTATGGACAAACTTAAAAATTCTTTGTATATTAGAATTTTTCTAATGCAGTTCTAAGGAAACACAAACCTCCTCCAAATGTTTATTTTGTCTTATATGTCGCTCAAACAGTCGTTCCAAAGACCTATAAATGATAAATAAAAATGTTAATGTCTCCATCAGAAAATCAACTAAATGTAAAGTAGCCACGCAGTAACTAAACTACTAAAGGCTGGAAATGTTTTTTGGATGACTCTTTTTCTTTCCAAAGTTAAAGACCAGTCCTTCCCTGTTCTGTCAAGTTCTCCAATATGGAAGCTAGTATGGCTTCCACTATGTGTGTAAGTCAGCATAATGGATGCCAATGTTTCTGAAAGACTGCATAAAAGATTTTAGTTTGTATTTTTATTTGTTTTATTTTTTATCCTCACCCGAGGATATTTTTCCATTTTTCTTCAGATAGAGTGGGAGAGAGGGAGGGAGAGAGGGAAACATCGACGTGAGAGGGACACATGACTGGTTGCTTCCCACACAACCCCGACCAGGGCTGGGGATGAACTGCAACCAAGGTATGTGCCCTTGACTGGAATCGGACCCATGATACTTTGGTCCATGGGCCGATGCTCTAACTGCTGAGCCAAACCGGCCAGGGCCGCATAAATGAGGTCCAAAAATTCCTTCTCTCACTCACCCCCCCACCCTGCTAAAAAGCGCTATCTTTCTCTCACACACACATGCAAACACCATAAGCCTCCCTTCTCTCTCACATAAACACTAACCCCATAAATCAAACTCTAAAGAAAATTATTTTATAAAAGGAGTTATTTTATGATGCTTCCTAAGGTATACTTGAAAAAAAATTTCAGATGGTAAATCCATATAACATAAAAGTTATCACTTACTAAGTTCGATTAAGTGCTAGGCAAATAATAATAATCATACCTCTTATCATGACCAATAATGGAAGAGAAAAGCATTGTAAAAAAAATCTAAAGATGAGAAAACTACATCTCTGAGACAATGATTTCCTCTCCCCTGAGGTCACAAGCCATATTAACAGAATTTAACCGAGGTATCTCATGCCAGAGTTTATTCTTTCAACGACACATCCATGTTTTCTATCACATGAATGTATCAATAGGTTTCTTAAAAAACAACATTTCCTTTGTTATCATTTGCTATTACAATGAAGCTATAAGCCAACTTTATAGTCAGTGGTTCTGAATAATTTAACTATTTTTAAAAGCCCAAGAAATCCATAGTCTACATTTTACAGTGGCTGTTGATGTTTTGGAATATTCACTCCTAGGCAATTTTCTATGCATGTAGTGTACATAATGGGGTCTTGTACTACATCACAAAGTCTGTCTCAGTGCCCAATGAATTTTAGATAAATAGCTACCATTCAAGCTGATTCAGGACCACACAGTTTCCTTCGATATGTAATACCTAATCTCGTTTTGCAAACTTCCCATTTCATTTACAGTATGCAAACCTAGCTTTTAATTAGTCCTCACTTTATTAGTAGCCATTGTAACCAAAATGCTTGCTTTTGAATCTCACCATAGTTTCAAATAGCAAAATGGGATTATGGATCTTTGCAAATAAAAAGCAAAATTTTTATTTTACTATTCTGTTATAACCAAAAAATATAATGGTATTTAGATGAATAAAATCTCTAGTTTTTCAAAAACTCCCCCAAACTGTGAGACTGACTAAAGTATGAATTAAACATTCTTTACAATTTGCTATCAATTATAAGCGTTTGGTCCCCCAAGAAAGCAATATAATTTCTCATTTCCTAATATGGAAAATTAACTTAAAAATTAATACCAAATGAAGAGTATTTAATGTGTTCTTCAACCACCATTATTTTAAAAAAATCTAACCTGTTTGAAAATAAACCAAGTTTCAAAATTTCATCCGTTACATCTTCAATGAAACTCAGATACAACAGTTCTTCCTCACTGTGAAGGCAAAGCAATAGATAGCACAAAATTAGTCATTACTTACTCTGAAAATGACAGGAAATACGAATACTTAATTAGAAATACCTCCACTATTTATTACAAATATACTCTGTCTCATATCATTAAGAGGAGTATTATAAAACAAATGTCAACTTTCTGAAACTATGCAAGGATAAATATTAAAGATGAGAAAATATTCCCTAATAAAGTAAAATTTCACAGATGTCTGTGACATCCATCCAGCAGTAAATAATAAGCAGGGATTAAAGGGAACAAAACAGACACCAACCACGGGCAAGGGCAACCGAATGTGACCCATGCGGGCGTGTGCTCCTGACGAGGCCTCACACGCCCTTGGGCTCCTGCCATGCCCAGCAGCAGGGCACGTGCAGAGGGGAGAGCAGCCGTCCTGGGAAGCAGGCTGCCACTGTGAGAGCTCCTGCTCCTGGGAGAGCGTCTTGTTTTAAGGTTGGGAAATTTACTGAGCAGAAAACATACGTTCTTAAAATATTTGGAGGAGGAAAGTGTTCTAATATAAAAATGTATGTACAAAAATACAGTGGTATTTTAAATTACTTGAACATATTTATTACATTATAAGAGTATATTTTGGTAGCTATTATAAGAAAATTAGGATACTGTTATAACTTTGATTTTAATTAGTTCAATTAGTGAACTGATAGAAAATGTGAATAACATTTAGTAAGTGTAAACAATGATCAAATAAGTAAATGTAAGGGAGGAGTTAATAAGCAAACCAGATAACAGAAGATTAAATGTATAAAAAGTTACACTTTCAAACTGCTTCACAGTCTCTAATATTTAAATATCAAGTTTGAGAATAAATGAGACTAAAAATATAGGCATGGGCAAAAGTAGGTTACAGTTGTTCATATGAAAATTATAATTTTTTAAAAATCTTTTTGTTAATCCTCACCTGAGGATATTTTGCCAATGATTTTTTTTAGAGAGGGTGGAAGGAAGTGAGGGAGGGAGGGAGAGAGACAGAGAGAGAGAAATATCAACATGAGAGAGACACATCGATTGGTTGTTTCTCGCACGACCCCAACTGGGACTGGGGATCGAACCTGCAACCCAGATACGTGCCCCCTTGATCAGAAACAAACCCGAGACCCTTTGGTCCTCAGGCCGACACTGATCAAAACTGGCCAGGGCAAAACTAATAATTATTTAAATAATAATACAAGAATAAACTGTTTCTCATAGTCACAACTGTAAAACCACTTGCCCACCCCTATCGATGATCCCCCTCCCCCACCAATGGAGCATAATTAAAACCCAGAAGTATAATATCTACAAAGAACTGGTGAGGTTGGAAACCTCTAGGAAGGCTGTCCTGAGCTACTAAAAGTTTGAATTTCTCAAAAACTATTATTTTTACTTATAAAACTATATAAGAATTATGGGTAGTAATTATAAAAAAAATAGCAGATATTATTAACTTAGGGACACATTTCACTGGACATAAAGGTGAAGTGATTGTTAATTATTTCAGAAAATTTTAGTCATTTTCTCAAAGTTAGCATGTATTAGATGACTGAACCCCAAAGCTGTTTGTAAGAGAGATTAGTGTTCAATCCTAAATTAGTTTGTGTGATTCTTAATTCTTGTTTTCCACTAAGCAAAATTAAAAGGTGAGAAAGATCTTACTCAGAATAGATTTTTCTCCTTGAAGGAGGCTGCACGGAACACTGACATACTACCCTGAAAAGAGAAAATTAAAATATTTGAACAACGGTTGGCACCCTGGCTGGGTGGCTCAGTTGGTTGGAACACCTGTCCCATGTTAAAAAAGGTTGTGGGTTCAATTCCCGGTCAGGATACATACCAAGGTTTCAGGTTTGGTGTCTGGTCGGGGCATGTATGGGAGGCAACTGACTGATGTTTCTTTCTTTCTTTCTCTCTCTCTAAAAATCATTAAAAACATATCCTCAGGTGAAGATTGAAAAAAAAAAGGTTGGCATACAGTAACTGTTCAATAATATTGTATATTAGTAATAATATGTTTCATATCCATGATCTAATCCAATCTTCAGAGAAATTCTGTTAGGCATATTAGGTAGGTATTATTTTTCTTACTTACTAATGAGTTTATCAGGGGGCAGAAAGGCCAAGTAAGTAGCAAAGACAGACTTTCTACCTATTCTTCTAATTACAAATTCACAATCCTTTTAAAAACTGTACAATAGCAATTACCTAGTATAAATAATAACAATTTGACTAAGATTAACATATAAGTAATGCTGAAAACAGATATTTCCCTATGGAAAAAATGTTTAAGCTGGCAATGATAAATTTTGTCATTCAGTTATATCCTCATTAGTTAAGTCTAAGCATTCTATTCAGGTATACTCTATTATAATATTTTACTACTTTTAGATAAAATTACTAGAAAAAATAAATATTCCCTTTTTGGGTGATTCCTTATATTCATTGCAGACTGGCTTAAGAGCAGTTTACAAATCTTAAGAAAGAAGCACCATGAATTTCCAGACAGGGTAGCGATGCGCCCTGCAGCCTTGCCGTGGGGCCGCCCTAGGAGAGGCCGGAGGGATGAGCTGTGCCCTGAGGGGCTGGGTGCCTGCCTTCTGGTCTGCTAAGCAGCACCTCATTCTTGGCCTCTTTGTAAATCTCTAGACCTTTATTCTTCCACCTCCTTCATCTCACATTCAGTCTCTGACACCAGAAATGCATCGGACAGCTGAAACCATCAAAGGCATTTTTTAGGTTCTATACTACAGGCTAAGCTTTAAAAAACTTAGGTGCAGTATTTCATATTCACTAAACATGATGAGTAGTTTTTAAAAATAGTGCATCTACATAGCACGAATAGATCAAGCACCAGCATATGGTGAGTATTCAAATCAAATTATGAATCCTCAAATAATAAGGTGTTCAGAACTATTTCTGCCATGTAAACTGGTTAGCATCACTGAGAGGATTTGTCTTGGGGAAAATTCTTTTTCACATAAATAGTGATGGCAAATAATATAAGCCACTGCCCCTCCTTATTAATGAATTAGCAAAATGAATTCATATAAACATTTACTGAGTGCATACTTTGCAAAATTTTCTTAGCAAAACTAGCGCTGCCTGTTGAATTATATAACACCAGAATGTAATTAAACAGTACTCCTATGTTGCGAATACTACATGTCGGCTGTACAGGGCCACGGTTAGATGAAGACAGCTGAAAGGTTTCTCCTGTAAGCTGCTTACCTTGCTGGGGAACACTGAAGAATTCCATCATTAATCTCATCCCATGGTAAGCCATTCCCTTGTAAAAGTAAAGGAGTTATGCTTTCTTTGGTTTCATATGTCATACAACTAGATGCCTGGGGATGCAATGACAAAAATAAATATTTTGCTTAAAAAATACAATGTAAAGGCAGAAATAAAGCAAAACAGCAAATTGCATAAGTCAGGTTAAGAGAGTAGAGATATCCAGTAAATAAAAGTGACAGTTATATTATGACAAAGGATGTTTTAGAATACATTTGCCAACTTCTTATTTCTTATATTTTAATGAGGGGCATTTTAAATGGCACTAAGAAATCAGTACAAATAAACATAAAGAGAAAATGAAGCAAATATGCAAGTTTTAGGTAAATTTGAGAAAACATCTCTTACTCAGAAATTCAAACAACCCATCTGTTTCCAATGCCAACATATCAAACATGTAGCAGCAGTGGTGGCCGTGGCCGTATGAGCAATAACAAGGCATAGACTACTGGCAGCTCACTTTTGTAGAATCCTTGCTATGGGCCACACACTCTGCCAAGCATTTACTTGCATTATAAGATTTAATCTTTACAATGCAAGTTTATGTACAGTGCTGTACAGTTTTAAAAGTGCCTAATACCCCAACTAGCTTCCTTAAGTAGAAAGCTGGTGGTACTGACTTTGGAATGTGGAGACACACCATTTTCTTAGGATTGTGGAAAAACATTTGGAGCATGCTGTCATTAAAATGGACTTATTCTGATTCAGTTTATTTAGTTACCTACAGAGCTAACTCTCTTCCTAAATCTCAAGCTAGTCATGGCCAACTTTTTTGAGCCCTGACTGGGCTAGGCACTTTACCTACATCATTTACTCCTTCCAACAATCCTGCACTAAGTACAGTTTTCCTAGATGTGCAAACAGCTGCAGGGCCCTATGTCAAACAGCTTTTAGTGGCTGAGGAGGAAACCTAAAATCCTCTACCCATTTTAAAAAGGAAAGAGAGAAGTTGAATGTGATTATATTTTATTGTTCTATCCCTGAATCTGTGTCCTGACATTTTAACAGACAAACCTTTTAACAAACAATAAATTTAAATTAGGACACAATTATATATTATATATTATATCCTCAAATAAAAACAATAACTTTACCTCAAAATTGAAGTAGTGATATATTAAAAGAAATGATTTCTAAGCATTCCAAATATAAACACTGTAAAAAAGACCTTGATGGCATAGAAAAAAAGTGAGAGCAAACATAAAAGAATGATACAGCTATCCATTCTTATATAATGTATTCAATAATATAATCTATCGCAATTCTTTATAGATACATAGGCATAAAAACAAAAATACTTTTGCACAACTTTTCTGGCTCCTTTAGTAACTCAAGTCTATATTCTGAAAACAAAATTTAAGGTATTTTGTTCACCTACTCAGCTATCTAGCCAGCCAACCAACCACCTAGAAGAGATGCTAATAACACATGATTTCCCAAATTGGCAGGATCCATCTGGCTATTCCCAGACAGTAAATAGACAAATCTTCTGTATACTGGCTAGATCATATGCAAAAGTGTCACCAAGAGAACACTCTTCACAGCCCAAATAACTATACACAATCTATTAAGTTAGAGCAGCTATAATTCCAATGTGGAGCACAGAGATCTTATTTTTGTTACCTGCTTTATGTTCACTTCTGAATCTGTGGAGTCCTTAGTCTCAACTGCCTCAAAATCAGATTTAAAGCTGTAATATTTTAAAAATATATTGTTAAACCTTCAAAATACAAACACTATGATAAAATAAACTTAAACATAGGACATGAAATCCATCTATTCTTATAAAATGAATTATTTCTAATTATATAATCAGGAAATAGATGTGGTTTGGATTACCTATATTCCCCCCACCCCTTTTTTTGAATAGCAGCTAAATTTCACTTAAACAGAATGAGTCTAGGGAAATGAGAACTATTATCTTTAAAAGCTGTCACAAATATAATCAGAAAAGCATGATATACTGTACAAGCTTTCCTTATTTCTTCCTCACTTGAAAAGTTCTATCACAGATTCAATTCCTTAATTCTTTGATTAAATGAATACAGACTTATTTGATATTACTGTACCTCTTGTATTTACCTAGAGAAAAGAATACTAGTCATAAATTGCTTTTTACTTTCTAAAAAAACTAAAACCTAGTACCTGATATATATTTGTTTATAAAATATAGGATAAATAATCACAAATCAGTTTATATTCAATACTTTATAAGATTTGTTTTCCCAATCACTCGGCAAACTTTTGCTGGATATTCATTATGTGCCAGGCACCATTGTTGATGAAAACATTATTGAGGCAAATTACACTTAACTTCTAGAAATGATCCCAATTCTCTAAATCGTACCTGGGGACTTGTTGCTGAAAAGGGAGCACAGGGGTAGTTGTTTCTCCCCCCTCTTTAACCCACTGTTCTGCCATTTTTATCACAGGCAATAGTCATATTTACACAAATGCTGTTTGATGACATATTTTAAGGATTCTCTGGAAGTATAATATTTAAAAACACACACAAGTTCTAGTACCATGTTGAAAATAATAAATTAAAATAGGTAACATTCATGTACATAAGGAGCTTGACAAGTTTAACAGCTACTTGGTTTTTCAACAATTACTAAATGATAGATGTAAGAGGAAAAGTCACAGTCATGTCATTCCATTCAAAAGGCACATAAACTATATGATGTAAAATAAGGAACATTATTTAATTTCTGCAACATCCTGAAGTATTTACTATCGGCTGTTGATGTGCCGTACCTGCTTAATTCCGTCTGGGTTTCAGCTTCAACCCGCTGATCTGTAAAATCCTTTCTTTTTTTGGCAGGTGTATAATATCGATACTGTGACAGAAAAGATTTTGCTTCTGTTTTCAAAGTGCGTGGAGTGAATGGCAAATGTCTATTGGAAAAGAGTTTAGAATGTTTATCCAAAAGGTCCCCACTGGTTGCTTTTGAAATAGCTAACTGAGATCGGTGGGACTTTGGGAATGTGCTCCTGGGCCTTCTGCCATACGAGGTTGCAGAGCACGTTTTCCTGGGCCTGGAGCTGGCACAATCTATGGACAGGAGGGAACTGGAGTTCTTCTCAACACCATCTGCGAGGACTTTACTGGATTTAGGTAGAGTTATGTGTAGTTGCCCTAAAGTTACTGGTGACCTTGTAAAGGACAAATATCCATTCACTTCTTTGAATAACATGTCATCTTCATTTTGTGGTTCTTCTGCAGGCTAAGAACATTGGATTTGATAGTCATCAATTACATTTGCAAATTCATAAACATAAAAAATGGTTGCTTCAGGAGTCTACAAAATTAACTTACATGTTCCTAAAGATATTAGCATTGCACATAAAGTTCTATTCAAGTTTTTGAAGTATTAATATATGAAAATATAATTCTAAATATGTTAATAGCAATAATTTTTCTTTCTGAAGCTAAAAATGATTAACAACATATACCTATATTTGCGCTCCTGACTTGTGTATTGAGATCTACTGGTAGATCTCAGTTTTATCTGTAAGTTTCCAAATCAGTTGTGGGTCCCAATCCCCTTCTCAACCACAGTTACTGCACCCTCTCTGCCCCTCTTGCCACTAGGACAACCTTCAGTGCCAGCAGTTGGCCCTGTAACTTGAACGCTTTGAAAAAAGGAAAACTCACAATGTATGGAGCCTTGATTTAAGGAACGGATATTTTAAATATCATTAAGAAATACTTATTCCATAAAAAGTTCTCCTCACAAGTGGGGAGAGCTTTGAAAAGGAAGGTGTTTCTGACTGCTCCCTCCAATTTTCTTTGGTTTAACATTGGAAGAACCATTTCTGCGGGATATCTATAAAGTCTAAAAACACAAAATGTATTCTTTTACAGATTAGATGTCCCCAATGCCCTGTCTGTGATTCCAGACTTTATGTACACCTGTGTATCCCTTACAGAGCTCTGAGTAACTTTATTACGTAGAGGGAAAGTTACGGAAACCGAGGTGCAAATGGTTAGGATTTAGCCAGTTATATCTGTCCTGTAAGGCTCATGGTGAAAACAAGAGGAGTAAGGGAAGGGCCAAGTGCTTCCTTTGTGCAAGGTATTGTTCTTACCAGAGAGTAGAATAAAAGAAGAATAACTTCTATCACTGCTACTAATAAATATAGTGTTTGCTATGGCAAGGTACTGTTCTAATTGACTTACATGTACAGCTCATTAAATTGTCACATCACCTTCTAGGTGGTGGTATAATCATTATCTCTATTTTATAGAAGAAGAAACCCAGGCACAGGGTCTCATGGATTTGAACCCAGGCTGAGCCTACGTGCTTCACCATTACATCATATTATCTATTTTAAGAACTAATTTAAAAATCATGTATTTTTAGCCCAGTCAGTGTGGCTCAGTTGGCTGAGTGTCAGCCCATGCACCAGGAGGTCACTGGTTCCATGCCTGGTCAGGGCACATGCCTGGGGTTTGGGCTTGATCCCCAGGAGGGGGCATGCAGGAGGCAGCCAACTGATGTTTCTCTTTGATGTTTCTCTCTCTCTTTCCCTCTCCCTTCCTGTCTGGAATCAATAAAAACATATTTTAAAAAACCGTATCTTGCCCTGGCCAGTTTGGTTCAGCGGTTAGAGCGTCGGCCTGCGGTCCTGAGAGACCCGGGTTCGGTTCCCGCTAAGGGCACGTACCTCGGTTGCAGTTTGTCCCGACCCTGGTCGGTTGTGCGGGTGGCAGCCACTCGATGTGTTCCTTTCACATCGATGTTTCTCTCTCTCTCTCTGTTCTTCTCTCTCCCTCCCACTCTACCTGAACAAAAAAAAATAAAAATAAAAAACCGTATCTTTTTAGATTGTTTTATACCACCAGAAATCTTAAACTGATTTTAACGCTTTTCCTGATAGTGAACAAGTCAGCCTAAGTACTGATTTATCTAAGTAAGGAAACTGCAGGTAACTGGATATTGTGACAATTGCCTAAAATAGGTCAAGTTACTTCTTTCCTTTCCAAGTGCTTTCTAACCCTATCCCAAATCCAAGGCAAAATTACTCAAAAGCAAGTACAAAATGTGTCATTAAAGTCTGAGTCACTAGGATACTATTTCATTAACGACTTTAATATGTTAGTTTTAAAAAGTACTCCCAACTACACCCATACTGCAGCTTATTTACCAGAAGAGTTTAGCTCCCTGGGAAGAAATTTCTAAGTATGATCTGAAGAACTCTTTAGGGCTATTAAAGAAAAGTCACAAAGTATTTAAACTTGGAGGCACAGTAAAATCTGAGATCAGAGCAGGCAGAAATGCATAAGGCATTAGAATGCCTATAAGAAAATTCTTGTCAATAATGGTTATTTAATAAACAAATGAAACACCAAAGAAAGTCTTTAAAGGCAGAAACTTACTCTCATTTGTCTGAAATGGGCTGGAAAAATGGCTTCGAACTGACTGAAGCCGTAAGACTTTTGTGTACTTTTATGTTTCATAGTCCCTAGCTTTTTTTTTTTCCATCCTCATCTGAGGACATTTTTCTATTTTTGTTCAGATAAGAGTGGAAGGGAGAGAGAGAGTGAGAGAGAAATATCAATGTGAAAGGGACACATCGAGTGGCTGCCTCCCACACGACCCCAACCAGGGCCGGGGACAAATCACAACTGAGGTATGTGCCCTTGACCGGAATCGAACCCACGACTCATTGGTCTGTGGGCTGATGCTCTAACCGCTGAGCCAAACTGGCCAAGGGCTCATAGTCCCTAACTTTTATCATACTTTTTCTTTCCTTGGATACCACTAGAACACAGTTTGAAATCAATTATAACAATCTGCTTTTTAAAAAAGAAACGGCTCTTGATTTTCATTGTTTTATACTGCTTTTAAAATAGATTTATTTAGGAATATGGATCCCATCCACATATTATTTAATCTTAATCTTCACCAGTGCTGTGATAAGCAAGGAATTGCTGGCGGGGTCAAGGTGCAGACGGGACAGGCACAGGAGGTCCTGAGGTGACAGCATGCGAGTTGGTGTGAGAAAGGAAGTAGCATGAGAGTATGGGTGATTAAAAGATTTTTCATTATATGATCTTATGTACATAAACAGCCAATATGCACAGAGGCTAAAGTTAGCATTTTCTTTTTTTTTTAATTTGTTTTTCTTTATTGATTTTAGAGAGAGGGGAAGGAATAGGGAGAGAGAAACATCGATGAGAGAGAACATCGACTGGCTGCCTCCTGCATGCCCCCTCACTGGGGATTGGGCCCACAACCTGGGCATGTGCCCTGGCTGGGAATTGAGCCATACTGGCCAGGCCACATAGTTTTTTTCCTTAAATATGTTTTTATTGATTTTTTTTAGATAGAAAGGAAGGGAGAGAGAGATAGAAACATGTGAAAGAGAAACATTGATCGGCTGCCTCCTGTATGCTCCCATTGGGAACTGAGCCTGCAACCCTGGCATGTGCCCTGACTAGGAATTGAACTGGGACCTCTCAGTCCATGGGATGATGCTCAACCCACTGAGCCACACTAGCCAGACAGAATTTTCTTTTTAACTGTAGCGAACCTTTTAGTAAACGTAGGTTATAGCTGTAATAGGTGTCCATAAATCATAAAATCCAGCCAATTTAAAAAATATTATACTCAGCCCTGGCCAGTTTGGCTCAGCAGTTAGAGCATTGGCCCATGGACTGAAGGGTCTTGGGTTCGATTCACAGTCAAGGGCACATACCTGGGTTGCAGGTTCAATCCTGGGCCCAGTTGGGGTGCTGCAGGAAGCAAGCAATCGATGTGTCTCTCGCACATTGATGTTTCTCTCTCTCTCTCTCTCTCTTCCCCAACCCCCTCCCTTCTCTTCTGTCAAAAAAAAATCAATGGAAAAATATCCTTGGGTGAGGATTAACAACAAAAACAAAATATTATGCCTAAAATAATTCAAATTTGAATGTGTCTATATATTTATCATCAAGGCTTAGAAAAATGTAGGCAACTTCAAGTTACTGTGAATTCTAAATGAAGTAAAACGTATACCCATATTAAAGCATAAGTGAACTATTTTATGGAGGCAAATGCATATAGGTTTACAGTGGCTAAAGTAAAAGTAAATAAAAAATACCTTACATTTATAGATTTAATTATACATTTTATTTTCAACAAAACCCATTCTTATTTCAAAATACAATTATTAATTTATATTCAAAATGCTGGATCACAGAAAAATATTTTAAATTTTCAATTAAAAAGTCCAATCACTAAAAATGAAACTGTACATGTGAGTCAAATATTGATGACCAGATTCCCTGATGGCAAATTATATTATAGCATCTGGTACATTTATTCTAAAGGAAGAAGTTCTGTGCCTGGTCCTTTTATCTATATAACAGCCCTGGGGGCTCTTAAGCATATCACAGCTTTCCTGATGACTTCCACGTCTATTTTCAGCCTGGCAGAAATGCTTGTATCAACTCTCTACCAACTATATTAGATGTTCCCAAGGCAGCTCAAATCAAGCATGCCTAAAAAGCAAATTCATACCTTACATTATCTGCCCCCCAAAGAAAAGAGTGCACCTTGTCCTGTTACCTTCTTTAGTGAATGATGTATCACCATCTTCCCAGCTGCCCAAGCTAGAAACCTGAGAACCTCTTTAATTTGGCCTCTTGCTCTTCACATCATTAAATCAGGCACTAAATCCTGGGAAATTCCACTTTGTGAATATTTCCTAAATATATTCCTTGTGTTCCTTTCTGCTCTTAGCTCAGGTCTTAATAATTTCTTCCCCAGATTATTGCAACTGTCACAATTAGTCTGTCTTTCCCTCCTGCCAGTGTAGCCTTTGTCAAGTGTCAGTATGATGACATGACATTTCAATTAAAAACTGGTCTATGGCTCCCCATACTTCTCAAAGAAAAAAATTGGATTAATTATTATGGTACAAATGGTCTTAGTCGTTCCCCTGCCCACTGATATGTACAATGGAAAGAGCTAGAATCAAAATATGATATGTGAAACCGAGTAAGCAGAGCAGTGAAACTGGCTTTTATTAACAGGTAATCGTTTTTATCACAACAGGGTGCTGGGAGACAGAACACAAAGCTCAGGGAGATTTGGACAGTCTGGGAGACTATGCTCATGAATCTGGGATCTCTCAATGGCCACACCTCAACTAGATGACTTGCAAAGAAACTTGCCCATCTTGAACACTGGCACTGAGTGGAAAGGGAACACGCGCCTCTGAGAATCTGAAATCATACGCTGGCCCCATACAAGCTTGCAGCCTAAATTTGCATTACCCAGATGGTTCACAAAAACCTCAAGCTAAGACGAATGACTTGGTTTAGTCTAATACATAAATTATAGGGGTATAAAAAGGTGGAGAAAGGAGAAGCTACAGATTAAAAATTTATTGATTAGTTGAAATTATTTAGCTCTTAATTCTAACAAACTAAAATACATAAGACAAAAGGAAAATCTGAACAGTGGATAGTTGATATTAAAGAATTATTAATTTTGTCCAGTTGGTATGGTTCAGTGGATTGAGCATCATCCCATTGATTGAGAGGTCCCAATTGGATTCCTGATTGGGGCACATGCCCTGCTTGTGCACTCGATCCCCAGGAGGGGGCATGTAGGAGGCGGCTGATTGATGTATCTCACATCAATGTTTCTATCTCTTCCTTCTTCTCTCTCTAAAAAAATCAGTATAAACGTATAAAAAAGAATTATGAATTTTTAATGGCATTGTGGTGTATCTTTCAGATATGGAAATAATTATGGATGAAATTATAGATCTGAGATTTGCATAAATAGTCTGGGGGGATAGTAAGTGAGAATATAGGTAAAATAAGTCTGATCATTGTTGCATCTGGGGGATAAGAACATGTGGGTTCATTACATGACTATTTTTATAGATGCTAAAAATTTCAGAATTAAAAAGTTTAGAGAAGAAACCATGATACATAAAAATAAACCAGACTTCCAGTTTCAGCTGAGAGATGGAGAAAGATGGAAAGAGTCTAGCTTTCACCATTGCAACAGGAGTAAAACTGGACAAACTGCAAATTAATAATTTTTCTTGAACTAATGACAGAACTAGAGTCACAGAGCAAACAACTGACCTGAAACCTGGAGGGACTGGCACCTGCAGAGAGAAACAGGGTCCGAGATTTGCTTACCTGGGACAGGAGACACTGAGTGTACATTAACTGGCAGGAAGGTTATGCTGGAAGATCTAGCTAAGAGCTGAAGATTGACTGCAGACTAGTGCGAGAGTGTGAAGCCCCTGAGACCTGGGAGTGTGTACACTCCTACAGCATTTCCTCCAGGAACCCCACCAGGAGCTCACAGGAAAGAGCAGGTAGAGCCCTGAGAAAGCTTCCCCTTTCCCTTCTTTCCTTGGTGTGACTCGGAGAGGAAAGCCATTTCTACAGACACCATTGCAGAAACTTCTCCCAGACCCATTTTCCCTTTCTCTCTTAAGAAACCAAAACCTTAATGTACAGGGGCAAATTCCCTTCACTTTTGCCATGTAACATAATCATGGAAGTGCTTTCCATCACTTTGCCAAATTCTACTGAACACAAGTTACAGGTCCTGCCTACATTCAAGAGGAGGGTATTGTTTAATGTTGTGGACTATTATGGGGGGGTGTCATCTTAGAATTCTGCTTACTACTGTGGGTCAAATAGACAGTACAAGATAAGAAGGCAGAAATAAAACACACTAAATGCTTCACTTACGAGACAAAGATTATTAGAGTAAATAATCTGACCCACCTAAATCTTTGGGACCTCCCTTACACATTAGGATTAAAAAATGGAAAAAAGATATACCAAAAGAATGCTAATCAAAAGACAGTTGGTTTAATTACATCACTATCAGAAAACTATTACAAATAGCATTAGGGTAAGAGGCTTGATTCACAGTGATAAGAATCAAGCACAGTGATAAGAGGCTTGATTCACTAAGAAAATATATCATTTCTAAATCTATGTATATAGACTTAAAATATATAAATGAAAAGTTGGTAGTATTAAATTTTGGAGGAAAAGCTAAATATATAATCATGTGAAAGATTTCTCTTAATGAATGATAAATTAATCAGACAAAAAAATCAGTAAGATTTGAACACCTCAATGATATGCAGTTTAATCTAGTGAATACACTATATATTAAATGTTGCACAAAACAACTATAGAATACATTTTACTTTCAAACACATAATGGTATAGTGAATTAAAAAAAAACCTGTCCACCTACTGGGCCATAAAACAAGCCTTAACACATTTTAAGAAATGGGTGTCATATAGATATTTCCTTATACAACAGGCCAGAAATCTGTAACAAAAGAAAGCCTAAGAAACAATAGAGATAATAAATACTCCTAAATAATTCCAGAATTAAAAAATAAATTATAATAAAAACTATGAAATAGTTTGAATTGAACCATAATAAAACCTATCAAAACTTGTGGGATGAAGGTAAAGTAGCACTTGGAGGAAAATTTATAGCCTTGAAAATGCTTATCCTATGAAAGAAGTGAGATTGAAAATAAGGTAAACAAAAGTAGAAAAAGTATATAAGAATAAACTAAAAAAAATCTAAAGAGGAAAATAAAATGTGGACATTAACGAAGTAGAAGACAAAATACAATAGAGATGATTAACAAAGTAAAAAGTGTGCCCTTTAAAAAGATTAATAAAAATGACAAATGAAAATACCCAAGAATAAAGGCAGAAATAAAACATATTAGGAATAAAAATGGGGAAATAACACATATTTAAGAGAGAATAAGAGAATATTATGACTAAGTCTATACCCCAATTAAAAAATTTAGATGACACAGACAACTTAAAAAAGTTACATAAAGAGTTAAAAAATTGAATCAGTAATTAAAAATCATCTCAAAGAAAACTCTAGACCCAGATAATTTTAATGCTTTGATTCCATAAAATTTGAAGAAATTTACAGAAACTATTCTAAAGCATAGAAAAAAAGGAAACAGTGCTCAATTTATTTTATGAGGCTAGCATATCCTGACATAGTAGAAAAAGGAAAAGTGACAGGTCAACATCAATAATAAACATAGATATTAAAATTCTAAGCAAAATATTAGCAACTGTATCCAGAGATGTATAAAAAAAGGTAATGAGAAAGTTGTATTCATTGTAGGGATGCAAAGTTAGTTTAACATTAGAAATTCAACTGTAATTCCCTACATTAACAGATTAAAAAGAAAAATCATAATATTTAAAAAATGCAGAAAAGCATTTGATAAAATTAACATGAATGTTACATTCATGGGAAAGAAATCCTCTTAGCAAACTAGGACTAGAAGAGAACTTAATCACATGTTAAATAAAATCACAAAAAACCCTGGTTCAGCAAACTACAGCTTATAGACTAACTGTGCATCCTGTTTTGTTTTGTTTTATCCTCACCCGAGGACATTTTTCCATTTTTTGTTCAGATAGAGTGGGAGGGAGAGAGAGGAAGAGAGAAAGAAACATCGACATGAAAGGGACACATCAAGTGGCTGCCACCTGCATGATGACCAACCAGGGCCGGGGACAAACTGCAACCGAGGTACGCACCATTAGCGGGAACCGAACCTGGGTCTCTCTGGACCTCAGGCCAGCGCTCTAACTGCTGAGCCAAACTGGCCAGGGCTTGTTTTCTTTTTTAATAAAGTTTTACTGGAACGCAGGTAGGCCCATTCACTTACGTATCATCCATGGCTGCCTTCAAATGGCAGATCGTTGTGACAGAAACTGTATAGCTTGAAAAACCTAAAATACCTACTATTTGGTTCTTTACAGGAAAAGTTTATTGAGACTCTGACCTATAGGAAACATGTTACCAAAAAGTCAGGTTGTACCACTGATGAAGTAGCTCATATCTACTTGTAAAAGGTAAAAATACCATCTTACCTTTTGTAGAGTGTTAGATAATGACTCAGAATTATTTTTAGAATTGGCCTGCACTGGCGTTTTAGTTAATTTCAACTCCCTTCCACATTGTGCTAATTCCTTTTTGAGTTTCTCTCTTCGTTGTTGGTCTGCATCTGATGGGGAAAACGAATCTTTTAAAATATAGAATAAAATAGAAAACTTAATTTGTGGGTCTTGGAAGACTAATAAGGCATACATTCTCTTCTTTGCTAAAAATGTTCACACCGCTGTTGTGTAAATAAAAATCCATATACTTTTCTTAAAAAGAAAAGCTAAAATAATAAATACTAAATTCATAGAAACTTTAAGCGGATTAACTATTTACAGAGCACAAACAAGATATGACAAACTGGCCAAACCTAAGGGGTCAAGAGAGCAATTCCTAGCAGATATTCAGAGATATGAAGGTTAGAAATGCTTGACCATGTTGTTTGTGATTCTGTAATCACTAACTGCAGAATTTGAATTAGTCTATTAGACTTTCCTCCAAATGAAACATTGTCAATACCATCACATGCTATGATAAAACTTAAGTTTTAAGTTTTATACAACTTCAAAAAGATGATATTAAATTTTTAAACATTTTCAATCAGGATATTGAATTTCTATATCTTTTAATGCCATTCATTTGAAATTATTACAGATGTCCTCCCATTTTTCCCCCATTGACCCCCTCCTCCCCGCTTTTATCCCCCTCCTGCGTTTGCCAAACTATTGTCTGTGTTCATTGGTTATGCATATACGCATGTAAGTTCTCTGGCTTATCTCTTCCCAACACCCTCATCACCCTTCCCTCTGAAGTTTCTGACACACATTTGAAATGTTTACAGAATCCAACCATTTCACACTCCCTCTACTGCAACACCTTTGGTCCAAGTCACCATTATTTCTCATCTGGATTACTGTCTCCTAACTACTCATCCTGTTTCTGCCATGGACTCTTACAGACTATTTTCAATTCAGTAGCCAGAGATATTCAATTCAGTAGCCAGAGAGATTCCTTTAAAAGTTAAAATGGCTCTGTTACCCATCGAATGGCTTCCAATTTCATTCAGAGAAAAAGCCAAAGTGCATGCAATGGCCATAGCCTTACATGGTCTGCATCTCTGTGTCCCATCTTAACAACCTCATCTCCTATCACTATTCAACTGGCTTATTTTACACCAGCTAAATAGCACTCCATGCTGTTCCCTAAATACACCAATCAGGATGCCATCTCAAGGCTTTCGCACTTGCTGTTTCCTCTGTCTGGACTGCTCTTCCTCCAGACACCCATTTGCCGCTCCATTAACTGTTTCAGGTCTCTGTGGAATTAATCATCTTATCAGTGATTCCTTTTCCTCCAAGGATGCCCAATCTCCCTCATCCTGTGCTTCATATTTTTGCCACTGCACTTATCACCATCTGACATGCTCTATATTTACTTATTTGCATTTGCTTATTATTTGTCACCTTAACTAGAATGTAAGCTCTATAAAATAGGTACTTTGTTTTGTTCACCTCTTTATATAGCGTATATATAAAGTAAGTGCCTTTAGCATATAGTAAGTGCCCAACAAATATCTGCTGAATTAATCACTGAATAAACTACTGAACTTTGCATAATAAATATTATGCAAAATGCCTGATTATTTTAAATTGGTGGATATGGATTTAAAATCCAAGAGTTTGGTTGAATAAGAGGATTAATATATTCAAGATTAAGAAAAACAGAACAATCCCATTTACCATTGCAGCAAAAAACTAAGATACCTAAAATAAACTTAGGTATCTAAGTCTTACAATTCAACCAAAGAAGTAAAGGACCTGTTCACAAAAAACTACAGGACATTGAAAAACAAAATAGAGGAAGATATAAAAAAGTAGAAGCATATATTTTGTTCATGGATTGGAAGAATTAACATCATTAAAATCCATGCTACCCAAAGCAATCTATAGATTCAATGCAATCCTCATTAAAATACCAACGACATACTTCACGAAACTAGAACAAATACTCCAAAAGTTTATATGGAAACAAAAATGACCCCGAATAGCTACAGCCATCTTGAAAAAGAAAAACAAAGTAGGAGAGATCACAATACCGGGTATCAGGTTATACTACAAAGACACTGTAATCAAAACAGCCTGGTACTGGCACAAGAACAGGCATATAGATCAATGGAACACAACAGAGAATGTGGAATTTGACCCAAGACATTATGCTCAATTATTTGACAAAGGTAGCAGGAGCATACAATGGAGTAAAGACAGCCTCTTTAATAAATGGTGTTGGGAAACTTGGACAGCAACATGCAAAAAAAATGAAGCTAGACCACTAACTTACACCATACACAAGAATAAACTCAAAATGTATAAAATGCTTAAATACGACTCATGAATCCATAAAAATCCTAGAAGAAAATATAGGCAACAAAATTTCAGACATGACATGCAGCAGAATTTTTTCACTCATACGATGCCTAAGGCAGGAGAAACAAAAGAAAAAATTAATAAATGAGACTACATCAAACTCAAAAGCTTCTACACAGCAAAAGAAACAAGCATCAAAATGGTAAGGGAACCCACTCTATGGGAGACCATAACTGCCAACGATACATCAGATAAGGGGTTAATATCCAAAATTATATAGAGTACTCTTACAATTCAACAAAAGGAAGACAAAGAATCCAATTAATAAGTGGGCAGAGGCCCGGCTGGTGTGGCTCACTGGCTGAGCGTTGACCATGCACCAGGAGGTCGCTGGTTCGATTCTTGCTCAGGGCACATGTTGAGGTTGTGGGCCCTGTCCCCAGTGGGGAGCACGCGGGAGGTGGCCAATGTTTTCTCCCGTCGATGATTCTCCCTACCCCCCATCCCTTCCTCTCTCTAGGGTCAATAAAGAAAACATACTCAAAAAATAAAATAAAAAATGGGCACAGGATCGAAATAGACACCTCTCTAAACAGGACATACAAATGGCCAAGAGACATATGAAAAAATGCTCAACATCACTAACCATCAGAGAGATGCAAAGTAAAATGACTATGAGGTATCATCGCCTCACACCTATCAGAATGGCTGCCATCAACAAATCATCACACAACAAGTGCTGGCGAGGGTGTGGAGAAAAGGGGACTCTAGTACACTGCTGGTAGAAATGCAGACTGGTGCAGCCACTATGGAAAACAATATGGTGTTTCCTCAAAAATTAAAAATTGATCTGCCATTTGACCCAGTGATCCCACTTCTAGGAATATATCCTAAGAAGCCTGAAACACCAATCAGAAAGAATATATGTACTCCTATATTCATAGCAGCACTATTTACAATTGCTAAGATCTGGAAACAGCCCAAGTGTCCATTAGTAAATGAGGGGATAAAAAAGCTGTGGTACATATATACAACAAAATACTATGCAGCTGTAAGAAAGAAAGTTCTCTTATCCTTTGAGATGATATGGAGGGATCTGGAGAGTATTATGCTAAATGAAATAAGCCAGTCACAAAAGTGAAAACAATGGATGATTCCACTTACAGGAGATACCTAGAGTAGGCAAATTCATAAGACAGAAAACAGAGTGGTGGTTGTGGGGGGGAAGAGGAGAGTTATTATTTAATAGGTATGGAGCTTCAGTTTTGCAGGATAAAAGGAGTACTGAAAATGGACAGTGGTGATGGTTGTACGATAACATGAATGAACTTAATGCTGCTGAACTACAGACTTAAAAATGGTAAAGATGGTAAATGTATGTTATTTGTAGTTTACCATAATTTTTTTTAAAAGGCAAAATGCCAAAAATTACTTACATTTGCCCTGGCTGGTTTGGCTCAGCAGTTAGAATGTTGGCCAGAGGACTGAATCAGGTTTGATTCCTGGTCAAGGGCATGTACCTGGGTTGCAGGTTTGATCCCAGGCCCTGGTTAGGGTCGTGGGGGAGGCAACCAATTGATGTGTCTCTCTCACATTGATGTTTCTTTCTCTCTTTCTCTCCCTCCCTCCCTTCCACTCTATCTAAAAATCAGTGGAAAAATATCCTTAGGTGACAATCAACAACAACAACAACAATAACAAATTACTTACATTTGATGCTGGTACTCATGCTGAGTGGAACTGAACAGTCTACCACAGCTGAAAGACAAAAATCAGTTGTTTAATAATAATTTTAATATTTATAAATGACAATAAATATCAAATCACACAACTTGCAGTTCCTTATTTTGATTTTTATGGTAATTCTAGAGATGAAAAATATAATATTCTCAATTTAAAAAACCACACTCGTTGGGATTAACAGCTCAGTAGATACTACAAAAGAAACATTAGTGAACTTAAAAATACAGCAATATAAACTACTCAAAACAAAACAAAGTGAAGAAAGGCTGGAAAATAAACACATAGAAAGCATCACTGACCTAACCTACCTGTATCATGCACTTAATATACTTGTAATTGGAATCCCAAAACAAACCTGGAAAACAAAGGGCTAAACTATCAGATAGGACCCACACTATCTGATTTTAAGACTTATTGTAATGCCACAGTAATTAAGGCAGTGTGGTATTGCATGAAGATACACATACATAACAGCAGAACTAGAGTTAAATTCAGAAATAGACTAACGCATGTGATCAACCATCTTTCAAAAAGTGCTAAGGTAATTCAATAGAGAAAGAATAATCTCTTCAACAAACAGTCCTGATTATATTTGGATACTCTTGAGTAAAAAATTGATCCTTATATCATACCTACAAATGCTAATTCAAAATAGATTACAAACTGAAATGTAGGAGCTAAAACTTACACTTCTAGAAGAAAACGCATAAAATCTCAGTGACCTGAAATTGGCAAAGATTTCTTAAACAGGATATAAAAAGCATAAACTATTTGCCCAGCTGGTGTGGCTCAATGGACTGAGCATCATCCCATGGACTGAAAGGTCCCAGTTTGATTCCTGGTCAGGGCACATGCCTGGGTTTCAGGCTTGATCCCCAGTAGGGGGCGTGCAGGAGGTGGTCGATTGACGTTTCTCTCTCACCAATGTTTCTCTCTCTCTCTCTCTAAAAAAATCAATAAAAAACATATTAAAAAAATAAAAAGCATAAAATATTTAAAAATTAAAAAGCTGATCTTGACTTCACATGTCACAAAATATTTTTCTTTAGATTTTCAATCATTTAAAATATAAATGTCAAAAAATATGAACTAAAATTTAAAAACATTAGCCCTTTAAATGAGAAAATAAAAAATTTAAAAATACATTAGTGAAGAACTGGTGAAATTCAAATAAGGTCTGTAGTTAATAGTATTACATCAATATTAATTTCCTGGTTTTAATACGTAATATGATTATGTAAGGTTTTAACATTGGAGAAAGCTGGGTGAAGAGTTTTTGCAACTTTTCTATCTCTAAAATGATTTCAAATAAAAATTTAAAAAAGAAAATGGAAAGACAAGTCACAGACTAGGAGAAAATATTTGCAAAACATGTATTTGGCATAGGATCTGTATTTAATAAATAAAGAACTCTCACAACTTAATACTAATAAGACAAGCAACCCATTTAAAAAAAGGCAAAAGGTTTGAACAGATATTTCACCAAGGAAGATATACAGATGGCAAATAAGTACAAGAAAAGTTGTCCAACATCATTAGGCGCTGGGGAAATACAAACTAAAGCCCTATCAAATATCCACTAGAACAGCCAATAAAAGACCGCCAATCAGAAGTGACGGAAATGCAAAATGGTATAGTCACTCTGGAAAACAGTTTGGAAATTTCTTATAAAGTTAAAATACACTCACCAAATTACCCCACAGTTCTACTCCTAGCAAATAAATTTATCCAGTGAGCCCTGGGTGGTTTGACTCAGCCAGAGGACCAGAGAGTCGAGTGTTTGATTCCCAGTCAAGGGCATGTGGCTGAGTTGCTGGTTTGATCCCTGGCCCTGGTCGGGGTTATATGAGAGGCAACCAATTGATGTGTCTCTCTCACATCGATGTGTCTCTGTCTCCCTTCCCCTGCCTCCCTTCCACTCTATCTAAAAATAAATGGAAAAATATCCTTGGGTGAGGATTAACCAAATCAAACAAAACAAACAAACAAAAAACTATCCAGTGAAATAGAAGCATGTTTAAAGATTATATGTAAATGTTTATAGCAGCTTTATTCCTAATAGCCAAAAGTGAGTCAAAATAACCCAAATGTCCACCAACTGGTAAATCAATAAGCTGTGGTATATTTCATTATATGGAATACTACCTTAGCAATATAGAAGGAAAAAATACTGTTATACACAAGAACATAGATTAGTCTCACAAGCATTAGTTGACTGAAAGAAGCCAGACTCAAAATGATACATAATGTATGGTTCCATTTATATAAAACTCTGGAAAAGGCAAAACTATAGTTAGAAAGCAGATCGGTGGTTGCCAGGGATGGCGGTAAAGAGATTGCTTGCAGAAGACTAGGGGCAACTTTTTGGAGTGATGGAATGTTTTATACCAGGGATCAGCAAACTTTTCCTGTGAAAGGTCAGAGTAAATGTTTCAGGCTTTGTGGGGTGATACAGTCTGTGCCACAACTAGTTAACTCTGCCTGTCTGCCTAAAAGCCACTATAGACGAAATGTGAAAGAACGCACGTGATTGTGTTTACTTATGGACAATGAAATGCGAATTTCATATAACTTTCATGTTATAAAATATTCTTCTTTTGATTTTTTCCAATTATTTAAAAATACAAGAACAAGTCTTAATTCACAAGCTGTGCAAAAACGGGTGGCAGGAGGATCTGACCTGTTTTACAGCATGGTTGTGGTTGGTGGTGCACACACACACACACACATACATATATATATATTTCAGAATTTTTAACTGTACACTTAAAATTAGTGTATTTTCTGCAAGTTATATCTCAGTAAAGCTGACCAAAAAAGAAAAAGTTAGTTAGCATCTTCTTTGTGAAACTTTAGTATACTTGAAAAAAAGTAGATTATAAACTTTTATTATATTAAAATCAATACCTAACCATAAAATAATATTAATATCTACACAGGTAAAAGAAAACATAGGCACTTACAGATTTCAAGTTCAGTTAACAAAAACAGCATTCTGAATTTGCTATGTATATAAAGTTAGATACAGTAGCTGATATCTCTATACCAAACACAAATCCTGATATATATATAATATATTCATTTTTGCTACAGATTTACTCTAATTAGAAGTAAAGTCAAGGGTTTAAATTGGGTACAGAGAGTTCACATTTGCACATTTTTTACCTTTGGCTGAAAGGATTTTATTATAGTGAACAGCCATGTGATTCTTGACCATGTGGAGAGTACTTAGTCTGAGAGAGGAGGAGTCAGTGCAAAAAGCTAAAAATTAAAACACATTTAATCATTATATATTTAAAATTAATACAAAATCATCATGAGATAAACAAGTCACTGATTAAGCTTATTTTTATAAAATATTCTGAAATTCAACCATGAGGATACTGACATAACTTTGTCATGCTGAAAATGTCCTAGACTTAATCTTGCACTGAGAACTGAGGAGCTATCAAATCTAAAAATAAGTTTTTCACAAGCATGAGAGTTTTGAGAAGAGAGTCTAGAATATAATCTATCATTTAATTTATAAAACTATTCCTATCAATAGTTCTCAATGTTGTAACCAAAAATGTTTAGCCACTTGTCTGATTAAATGTTACCAATTGTTAGTACTTGACTATATGGAGTCTGGGAAATCAAACAAACCCCAAATTCCAAAACTCTGCAAAGATTCTGTTGTAAGAGGCAAACGTCTAACATTAACAAGGTCTACAAATCAGCTTATGCATTCATTTTGAAATAGTAAGACTATCTTAAGACACATACACCACATGGAAACTGCGTGACACTAAACTTCTCTGGATGTCATCTAAACTGTTTAAAAGAGCCCTGGCTGGCTTGACTTAGCGGTTGGAGCTTTGGCCGGCGGACCAGAGTCCTGGGTTTGGTTCTCTCTCACATTGATGTTTCTCTCTCTTTTCCCCCTTCTCTCCCTCCTGCTCTATCTGAAGATAAATGCAAAAAATAAAATAAACTGTATAAAAGAAAGCTTAGATATAAGTAAGTGAATATATACAAGTATAAAATGTAAATGTAGATATAACTTTCTTTTTTTGTTTTGCTTTGTTTTTTGTTCAGATAGAGTGGGAGAAAGAGAGAGAGAGAAAAACATCAACGTGAAAGGGACACATCGAGTGGTTGCCACCGGCACGACCCAACCAGGGCTGGGGACAAACTGCAACCAAGGTACATGACCTTAGTGGGAACCAAACCCGAGTCTCTCTGGACCACAGGCCAATGCTCTAACTGCTGAGCCAAACCGGCCAGGGCAAGGCATAACTTTCTTAAATATTAGAAACAGTTTCTGAGAATACATGAATGTGGTTAAAAAAAAAAAAAAATCAACAGCCCTGGCTGGTTTGGCTCAGTGAACTATCTATCTTCCACACTATCTAAAAAAAAATTAATGGAAAAATAACCTCGGGTGAGGATTAACAACAACAAAATAATAATCAACAGCTAAATTGGTACACAGAGATTGAAAAGTGACTTTCCTGACCCCTGCTTCCCTCTCAGAATACTCTTACTTTTTTAATGCATCCTTCCAGGAAAATTTGACACATAATATAAAAATATACAAGCCCTGGCTGGAGTAGCTCAGTTGGTTGAATATCGTTCCATGAAACAAAAGGTCTCAGGTTTGATTCTCTGTCAAGGCACATGCCCGGGTTGCAGCCTTGATCCTCACTGGGGATGTGCAGGAGGCAGCCAATTGATGTTTCTCTCTCTCATTGATATTTTTCTCTCTCTCTCTACCTCTCCCTTCCTCTCTCTCTAAAAGTCAATAAAAACATTTTTTAAAAAGAATATACAATAATGATAAGCTTGATACTAACACTACTACAAACATTTATTGACTAGGAACCATGCATGCATTGTTCTAAGCTCTTCACATGTAAAAACTCATTATTACCATTTAATAGACATGAAAACTGAGGCACAGAGTTATAAGGTCTTCAAGATCACACAGCTTGATAAAGGATGCAGTTTAGATGTTAACTAAGGTAGCCTCATATTTACAACCATTATATATAACTGCACATGTATTCTTTAAAAATAGTTAGAAAATTATATATCGTTTTTCATCCTGGTCTTCTCCATAAACATATTTTAAATTTTTAGTTAAAAATGATTTTTCAAAGTTTGATTCTGGTTCTATGTGTAGATATACTTTGTTACAAAGAAATAAGTGAGGTAACTGAAAATGTGATCTTGCCTTCAACTTTGGAGGAACAAGTATCAAAGATTTTTCATGTAAATGAAGAAAAAAAGACTTTATTTTGCATAATAACCCAGACTTAAAACTTTTAAACTATAATTATAAAAATGTATTTTAGGTTTACATTAAAACTTAAAAGGCTTTAAAATATTGTCCTTTCATAAGACCTAGAAATCCAGTTGAATAAAGAAGCTTGTGTTTGTTTCCGATACAAAATGCAGTGTCTCTGCACAGCTTTTCCTTTTTCAGTGCTTATGTCTTGAACAACCTGCAAATCAGCATTTTAACAAGGAAGGCATAGCTTAGACCAGAGTAGTCTGCCAGCAAGGAGTAGAGCTGGGCTGGACCTGCAGCAGGGAGAAGGAGGCAGTCAAGTCCACATCCAGGGCACAATAAGAATTTGAAATGATAAACTCCTAAACTAATCTCAAGAATTCCTACAATATATAATTATAATGAGTAATATGAAGTTCAAATATCAATTAAATAATTTTTTCATCATGTCATAATTTACAAATTAAGCTAATCTTTACCAAACAACCTTTGACCATTTTAAGTACCTCACTTACCATTACTTTTGGTGCTCAAGTGTCCTTTAAATAGGCACGGTGGACCATATCTGGGAAGGACAGAGCTTGCTCTGACTTTTAACAAAAACACGTGAATTAGGATAAATAAAGCACAACTTTCACAAGGACAACAATATTAAACATTGAAAAAACAGTAAATTTATCTTTAATATTAGAGTTGTTTAGAATTTTATTCAATCATATTACTAACCAGAAATGATACATCAGACAGAAATTCTGTAGCCATTGATAAAAGTTTTCTCTTTTAAAAAAATAAGTATTTTCCAAACAGCTATATCTTGAGACTTTAGTTTCACTGGGTAAAATAATAAGTATGTCAATTGTTATGTTATTTGATATATACCGACTTCATCCTGTACACACCACTGACCTACTGGTTTTTTAAAATGATTTTGAGATATAATAGAACTGAGATTTTGAGTTAACATATGTATTAACTATTTCAGTTAATCATAGGCTAGTCTGTTGTAAAATTAATTTTAAGAAAATAATCCTTCCACAAGGTAACTGAATAAATTATAAATTAATCTTATGTTACTATGTGTAAAACACACACACACACGTGTCAGAATCAGAACTTAGTGTTTAAAAAATGTCTTAAGGTTCATCTAGTCCAATTCACCCTCCTCTTCTTGCTTGGATCCTATCCTGTCTTTATTTGGAAGTCCCACTTCTAAATTTGTCCTTCCTTGAGCAGTCTCCCTTGGCTCTTGGGTACCATATAGAGATTTCTTATGTCTTATGGTAACTCTTTTATAATAATTTAACAATTCTTTTCTGAAATTAAAAAATATTAATTTTAGAGAGAGAGAGAAACATTGATCAGTTCCCTCCCATACTTGGAAGACACTGCAACCAACTGAGCCACACCAGCCAGGGCTCTTTTAACAATTCTTTAAACTTACACTGTTTATATAATTTTATGGTTCCTACCTTCTGATTGGACCCAGACTGATACAGAGGAGCATAAAAAAGTAGCCTCAAACCAAATGCAGGAAAAAAACCATCATCCTCTAACCTGAGTAGGACTAAAATCCTGTCAATGAGATCAAAGGTCTTGCCAGGGGTAGTGAAATTCATCAGTATGTGCAAGTTCCCAACACAAGGTGAAGGCGTTTCTTGAAGCAGAATTTCCCAGGAATGCCAGAAGTCTGGGAATCTGATGTCATGGATAAGTATTCTCTTTTGAACCAGCAGGTTAAAGAAAATTTGATCAAGCCGCTTTTAGTTACCAATACTAATAGCTTGTCTTCTCTGCTTCTCCCTAAGTCACTGACAATAGAGTGAATGGCAGTTTGTTATTCTCAATCTTTTCTCCCCATTGGTCCTTAAAAAGCTGGAAAGAAAACCTGATAGATGATCTAGTCCACCATTTTACAAATAACTAAGGCCCAGGGAGTAGTGATTTGCTGAAGACTACCCAGTAAACAGCAAAGATTACAAACAAGATACATTGTTTTTTAGGCAGTGCTCTTTCTACCATACCATCATACAGAAAGTTTGCCTTACAAAAGAACCTCTAAAAAATGAAATGACAAGATAATAATTTTCTACTTAGGTATCTTAATATTTTGTGTTCTGAAATAATCAAAGGTAAATTTCTTAATGAAATCTACGAAATTTAGAAAGTGCAATCTTTTCCATTAAAATTAAGTATTTCGGCTCTGGCTAAAATCACTTATGGTTGCCTATCAATAATAATAATTATGATCTAAGAAACTGACTACTTCAGATATTTATTGAGTATTATATTTGTTTTAAAAATTCAAAATCAATAACAATGCTTGATATATAATATATATATTATATAATACCCTAAAAATGAAGCTAATTAAATTGGGTAAGTTATAAAAACATAAACCTTTTTACATTTTGGCAGGAACCCAATTTTAAAAATAATTCAATAAATACCCAGACTCTAAATTTTACATATAACCTTTCCCATGCCTGCACCTGTAGCATGAGATGGTAAGTAAAAACAATGGCTCTAGCGGTTCACAATTCCCCACCTGGATTCAAAGCCTGGCCTAACACTTACTGTGACCTTGGCAAGTTATTTATGATCTCTATGTTTATTAGTCTCCAGTGTTTATTCATTGTGAAATGAGGATAATACCTGTAAAACAGTATGTTTTTGTGGATCAAATAATGAGATAACCTGGAAGTAGGGTTTGATGATAGTTTATGTTATAAAATTTCTTAAAACCACAAAAAGCATGTTGGTTTGTGATTTCTGGAACTTAGGCTGGTAAAGTGTCAGGATATACAGTTTCCTAATCAATGGACAGTTATCTCCTACATTCAGAACAGCACTTATTTTGACTAATGATTTAATAATAAAGGCACAATCATATTCAAAGCAAGACTTATTACATGAACCATCTAGCAACCTGGTTTAAAGGTACTTTAACAAAAAATAGATAACACCGAATCGGGAGGGAGGGTCTAAAGACTGCCTTTACTGGGCTTGAAGAAAGAATGCTACTTCGTTCAAGCAGATTGAAAATACAAATTATTTCCACTGCCCTGAGGATTTGTAGAGATCTTGTTATATGGCCCCAACTGTTCCACGGTGACGTCCACATGACCCACAGAGGGTTCAGTCAAGGACAGATGTACACAGTGATTATAAATTAGTTCTTGGCTACTAAAACTGTAGCCAGTAACACTGCATCACTTGAAAACTTATTAGAAAAGCAAAATTCGCCCCTCCCCCACCTACTGAATCATAATCTGCTTTTTTTTTCATCCTCACCAGAGGACACTTTTTGCCTTTGTCTTCAGATAGTGTGGGAGGGAAGGAGGGAGGGAGAAGAGAGAGAGGGAGAGAGAGAAACATCGATGTGAGAGAGACACATGATTGGTTGCCACCCACACTACCCCAACCCGGCCTGGGGACAAATTGCAACCGAGGTACCTGCCCTTGGCGGGAAGGGACCTAGGCTCTCAGGTCCGCGGGCCGAAGCTCTAACCGCTGAACCATACCGGCCGGGGCCATAATCTGCATTTTAACATGATTCCTAAACACTTTGGAGAAGGGAGCTACTTACAGAATGGAAGAGTTCGAATTTACTGAGTACTTACAATGTGCCAGGAGCTTTATATGTACCCTCCCCTATCATCACCTGCATTTACTCCTCAAGAACTCAATGCACGGGTGTTTCACCGCCAGGTACAGGCCTTGAGGAAACAGGGTCACCTCTGTGGAGTGCAGCGGGGGCCCAGGAAGGTCTGTCTCCAAAAGACCAAATTTGGCTTCTGAGCCCCGGGGCCATCGAGGTAATTAAGGCTGCCCGAATTTAGGGAACCAGGTCTTCTGGAGTCAGGGTGACAAATTCTGAGCAAGAAGCGGACCTGTGAACCCCCAAAGCACGGCCTTCTCCAGTGCCGGGCACTCAGGGCCACGGCGGAGACTAAGCAGGGAACCTGGGTGCCCAGGGCGCGGCCTCTCCTCGCGCAGCCCGGACCCAGACCCCAGACCCCGACCCTAGGCCCGGCGCGAGGGGGCGCCCTTTACCTCTTCGGCTGCCATTCATACTTAGGTCCTCCTGCAGCCGCCGAGGAGACACGCTGGCTCCCCTTGGGTACTTCCCCCGGCTAGGCCAGCCCCTGCTGCGGAGGATCGTCAGGGAGGAGCCCGCGGAGGGCTGCAGTGGCTGGAGGCCATCGCCAGGCGGGTTGCTAAGGGCCGCGTCCAGGGCGTCGGGATTGTGACGTCACGGCGCAGGACGTGTGCTCCCGCAGCCCCGCCCCCGGGGGACCCAGACTGCGGAGTAGCGTGGCGGAGGATGGAGTGACAGCGCCAGGAAAGCGCCCCGAAAGCCAGTCTGTCGTTCTGGGGTCCTGCCAGCCATCCGCCCAGCGGCCTCCCCGCGGGAGGCAGCCGCCAGCTCCTGGCAGGACTTGCCCCGCAGGGAAAGAGCAGGGAGAGGTGGTGGTCTCCTCTGGCATCCACATCTCTCGGTCCCGGACAAAGGTCAAACGCAGATGTTGAGATTAGGGTACCATCGAACCATTTCCAGATAAACGTCAAAGCAGGCCCGGCCGGTGTGGCTCAGTGGTGGGCTCGATCCGCGCACCACAAGGTGGCCGTCGGATTCCGGGTCAGCGCACTTGCCCGGCTGTGGGCCCGCTCAGTGGGGGCGTGCAGGAGGCGGCCGTCGATGTTCTCTCGTCGGTGATTGTACTCCTCTCCCTTCCTCTCTCTCCAATCTTTCAAAGCAGTCCGTGAACATTTGGACTAGTGAAAATCCTGAGAAAAACAGCTACATGTTTACATCTTAATTTTTAACCACGACCATCAGTTTGCATTTCCTTTCTGCTTACTGAGCTGTGCCCCTCGCTCCCCGCCCGATTCCGCCCTTTTTGTCTTGAGACTCCGTCCGTTTTCCTTTATGGTGGAAGCGAGTTGCCGCGTCAACCAGGAGTAGATTTATCTGCGGCTTTTGACAATTTGTTTATAGTTTTGAAGCAGTTACCATCGAAACCTTGGAAACAAGATCAGAATAGGGTAGGGGGCATTCTGTAAGGTAGCGCCTAGCAACAGCGGCTCTATTGACTTTGGGGCTGGATGCATAATTTTTTGTTGTGGGGTGTTGTCCTGTTCATTGTGGAATGTTTATCAGCATCCCTGGCTTCTGCCCACTAGGTGCCAGTAGCAACCCACCCACTCCATCCCTGGTTGTGACAAAAATGTCTCCAGACAGTGCCAAATGTCCCCTGGCATGGAGGGAGGGGGTGAGGGCACACACACACACACACACACACACACTCACCTTTGAGAACCGCTGCTGTAATGGAAAAAGTACTGGCTTTGGAGCCCTATATGTGGCGTTTAATTGTGAATTTTCTGGTACTTGCCAACTAGATCTTGCCTCTTTTCTAAAGTGTGAAAGACACAACAGCTTTTTATTCTATTTTTTAATGTTCATAGTAAGTTTATTTTTAATAACCACAATGTGGAACATAACCCCAATATCATTCAATGAGGAAATGGTTAAACAAACCACAGTATGTCCATACTATTGAATACAACTCCTCCACAATAAAAAGTAATAAACTATTGAACATACAAAACCTTGGATAGATCACAAGACTGCAAAAAATCACAATATATGATGCTTGCAATATAAGATTACAAAACGACAAAATTGTAGAGGTGAAGAACAGCTTAGTGGTTATCAGGAGTTAAGCATGGTGAAGGTGGGGAAGAGAGAGATGGCTATGACAATAACATGAAAAAGACCTTTATGGTGAAGGGATAGTTCTGTATTTTGATTGTGCAGTTGGTTATACAAGTCTGTGCATATCATAAAATGGCATAAAACTATATATATTTCATGTATCAATGTTAATTTCCTGGTTTTGATGTTGTACTATAGTTATGTAAGATGTCACCATTGAGGGAAATTGAGTAAAAGAAATGTGGGGGTCTCTCTGTACTATTTGTCAACTTTCTGTGAATTTATAATTATCTCGAAACAATTTTTAAATAAGGAATTATACTGGGGGTAAAGGAAGAAAAACAATTTTGAGTGGTTTTCCTTGGTTCTTGGTTGATCTTACTGTTCAGTTATTGCTGTTTAAGAAATCAATGCCAAATACGAAATGACAAAATTAGACTTTGCAATGGTCTTCGTGGAACAAATATAAATTAGAATTATTTTCAAAGAAGTTAATTAAACACTAACTTGGTATGACCTGAAGTAGAATCTGCTAAGATATGCTAAAACTGGACACAACAGCTTTTTAGTTGCAAGGATTAATATGCACAGTGCCTGGCAAATAAAACAAGCTATTTGACAAACAATTGTTTTTTTTTCTAAGACTGCTCTCTCAGAAGAACCGGGGTATCAGGGGATTCAGACATAAGCTAGTAATTCAGGACCCTATGACAAGGAAAGGGAATCAGCCAGAAATCCCATCATAGTAAGACCTGATCTGGTTTCTCTAAGACCCCAGGGAAAGGAGAAAATTAGGTTCAAAACTGAGGAATATGGAAGTGTGTGTGATGGCTCTGTGGCCCCAACAACAAAGGTCATTTAAAAGGATACAGGGGAAGAGAGATATTTGGAGAACAAAAACTTTTTTGCCTACCTACTCACTAATGCTTGATATTCCTATATACTGAACATAAACCTTTTATTCCACTACTGGCATCTGGAAAGTACCTTGCATGTAATAGACGTTAAGCAAGCATTTGTTAAATTGAATTAGAGCTAAAGCTTAAAGGGCAAACACCCCTGGGAGAGGCAACACAGTGACTTGATTCACAGAAAGGCGATTTGGGGGTGAAAAAAATACTTTTCTTTGAAATAGGAAATGATTGGGAGAGGAGAGCAAAATGGGAAAGGGTTCTGAAGATAATATTGCTTGGTATCCGACTTAATTGAAGTAATCTTCATTTCATTATTTCTAAGTACTTTGTTCCAATTCTTTCAAGAAGTGCATAAATGTGTTTTTCTCTCTCTCCAGTTTTAGCAGTGAACATGTTATCATAAATGCAATTTGATTTGTCCTTGGCCTTCACTCTGTGTGTATAAATGAGAGTGAGAGAAGGTCCTTTCTGATTGCTATCCCCAGGAGGTAATTCATGGGCAGATGCATGCAGCTAGTATGTGCTTATTGTAGTTAGCACTCAGGAACACCCTTCCCCTGGGAGAATCACCACCGGTGCAATGGTCTTGGAGTGTAAGCATTCCTGAAGACCTTTTGTTGCCCATTTAAACATGAATTTCTCATCGTTTAGAAATTATTCCAATGGTATATTTTTTTTATCATCTAGAAACTTGGATATTTGTATTTTAAAAGAAAAACTTTTTACTCCCCTAATACACTGGAATGCTTGCTTTTATTATTGGGTTTCATCTTTTGTTTTGTTAATCCTCACTTGAGGATTTTTTTTCCCCATGGTTTTTTAGAGAGAGCTCAAAACTAAGATTTATGCTCAGTTGCCATAACTATTCATAGCTGATTTTTCTATTTACCTCTTTAATTCCTTATATTAGACAGGTGGCATTTATTCTTTTATTTTAATGGCTCAATTGCACCTATATTTTACTAGATGAGCTCTAAGCACTTTGGAATGGAGCCAGAAATAAAACAAACTATATATTATATATACTGTAATATATAGCCTAATACATAGTTTATATTTTATTACATATTACTTAAAAATGTATATTATCATATATACAATTAACATGTATCATTATAAGATAACCCTCAGTTTCATAACTCAGAGAATTCCTGAAATGTATGGTTATTTGGACATGCTTAGCACCGTCAATGAAAATTATCCAATAAATGCAGTAAAAACAGTGAGAGATAAAGGCCAGATAATCTTTTCCCATTCATTGGGTTATAAGAACCATACTTTAATCTTTAAAGTTCCTGAAGGACAAAAACAAAGATCATTTAGAAAAATTTTTAAAGGACTACATACCAGGTCAGAATAAAAGAAATAGAAGTGTGGGCACTTTGTGCTGACTTACCTAAGCGTCAAAACAAAATCCCTGAGGTTTTAGTAACTGAAGACTGCTTGAGAATTCAAGCTATTGACTATCTTATTCTCCAATCAAAAGACGATAGCTATTGATTCATCTAATAACTAAATGAGGACATAGAAGTTTATAGAGCTTGGAGGTACTAGTATGTTATGAAGTAATGGACCCATTTGCCGTTTGTCACTAGAGGGGGCTTTAGGAAAGTTTTAAACAGTATCCCTGTGAGGAAGGCTGCTAAGCTAAGGCAATATAAACTTGAAAATCTTACTCAAGGGGTCTGAGGAATGAGAAAACTTTGAAAAGTGAATTCAAGCCCCGGCCGGTTTTGCTCAGCAGTTAGGGTGTCGGCCTGGGAACCAGAGAGCCCTGGGTTCAGTTCCTGTTAAGGCCACCTACCTACACTGCAGTTTGTCCCCGGCCCGGTTGGGGTCGTGTGGGTGGCAGCAAGTCAATGTGTCTCTCTCACATCAATGTTTCTCTCTTTCCCTCCTGCTCTATCTGAAGACAAATGCAAAAAATGTCCTCGGGCGAGGATAAAAAAAAAAAAAAGCGGGAGAGAATAGGAATGACCGTAATTCTCTATAGAACAATATGTGCCTGACAGATATACAAAAAGAATAGACAGAAGAGAGTGATAATAGATTACACTGACCCCAAACGACCATTTTGAGTTATCTTAAGGAATAGAATTCTGATACCTGAACACAAATACAATCTTAGAAAATGATAATAGAAAATTATCATTCTCAGAACTCTTAACACCACAAGGAGTTTGCACTGCACTTTTTACTAGGCTCTATTCCACATTTTATTTTCATTTTTCCTTCAATTGAAAAAACGCACAAAATTATGATGCGGTAGGTAGCTTATCTGGCTTCTTGTTACAAACAAAAGATTCACTCATGTTGTGATCCAGTGAAGGCTGCTGGAATTGCAGATATTAGGCCCACTAATAACCGTCATAGTCCTCCATTGCTCCAGTTCCTCCCCAACTGTGTTCTTTAAATCGTTTTGTCCAATTAAGGGAGCACGTCTCTTCGAACAGAATTTAATCCATTAGTGGTTACTAGGTAACCTGTCCCTGTAGCTTAAGAAAAGCATTTTCTTGTTCTTTCGCTGCCATTCAGCTGCCACAATACATTAGGGATGATGCTCAGCCTAAAGGTTTGATCATCTCCACCCAATGTGTTCTCTGTTTACGAGTGCTTTCACCACTCAAAATAAAGCAAAACAATAAGCATAACCAAGCTGTTAGTCTATTCTGCTAATATTTTTTTTTCACTTAAAAAGCAGAGGCTTGAGTTTTAACTAATGGATTGCTGGGAAGTTGTAATAAAGCTCTTGTAAATGCATCCATGATTTACAAACTGCCACATTCAAATAAATTTTTAAAAACCCAACAGATTTTTTAAGCCACCAGTGAAAACCATCCTTTATTGATGCCCTACCTAGTGTTTTTAAGGATTCAATTTCTCGAGTCACACTTCTTTGTCCTTTAGAATGTCTTCCTGCAATAGACTCCTCATACACTTTAAATTATTGGGCTGAATGGTACAAAATTGCTATTTTATAAATCAAAGTCTTCAAATACAGATAACATCATTTGGTTTGACCTAATAATGTAAAGTGTTTGCAGAGCATCATTGGAAACTTAGCTTTAAATTTAGGCTGCATTAACTTTCTTTTTCTTTTCTTTAAACTTGATTTGAGGGAGAGAAAGGGGAGGGAGGGAACGAGGGAGGGAGGGAAGAGAGAGAGAGAGAGAGAGAGAGAGAGAGAGAGAGAGAGAGACATTGATTTGTTGTTCCATTTATTTATGCTTTCATTGGTTGCTTCTCATATGTGCCCTGACCAGAGATCGAACTCAGAACCTTGGCGTATTGGGATGATGCTCTAACCGAGTTACCTGGCCATTAAAAACAGTCCCATTGCCCTGGCCGGTTTGGCTCAATGTTTAGAGCATCGGCCCGCGGACCAGAGAGTCCCGGGTTTGGTTCCTGCTAAGGGCACGTCGTACCTTGGTTGCAGTATGTCTCTGGCCCTGGTTGGGGTTGTGTGGGTGGCAACCAGTCAATGAGACAGACAGCGATGTTTCTCTCTCTCTCTCTTCCTTTCTCTCTCTCTCCAGCTCTATCTGAAGATAAATGCAAAAATGTCCTCAGGTGAGGATAAAAACAAAACAAAGCAAAACTGTCCCATCTTCAGGAATTTAAAAATCAAGTCTGGATCATTCTAAACCAAAACGAACTTTGCATCCAAGTAAAACTTCTTTATACATCCAGCTTAGGCTTGATTTTAGGTTTGGGATTCAGCATATTGAGAGGGGCCATTGTCTGGCCTTCTCTTTTTGCAATACCTCCTACCCCATTTACTCCCCTCGATGACTGTTTCTGGGTTCTCCCGATACAAGGGGATGAGAGGGAAAAGATCAAAAAGATTTTTACTTACTTGGTGCTGTTCTCAGTTGTTGCGGTGAGGGTCTGCGAAATGAACAAAAAACACAAACACACGCAAAGACAGACAAGACGGCAGCCCGAAGTTCTGCAGCTGTTTATTTTTATAGCCAAAGAGGTTGCTGTGGTCCCAGTTCCTATCAAGATAACTAATCTAACCAGTTCCCCTGCTCACAGGTCAGTGCTACTCTTAAGAATATCTCATCCTTCCTGTTTGCAGGCAAGGAGGAGCGAGCCTGTGTGCAGGACTTCGCTCTGAATTGTTCTTAAGGATCGAGCAGCACTCCAAGGCATCTGTGTGCGGAATGTCCTTGTTGAGCCTTGCGGGAGTCCATCCGTGTGCGGAATAAACTCACATACAATCTACATTTCCCCCTTTTTTATTTTATTTGAGATGTTACATGCTGTAAGGTTGACAGCATATTTTGATTGTTGTTATCTACTGCTCACTGCTGGGACCATCGGCGGAAGACTAGAAAAGCAATAAACAAAATTATAAGCAACTCGACGTGAACAGCATGTTGTCCATGGGCTGAGAGTTGCTCGTTATCTCCACTTTAGTCGGCGGGTGGGTGGCCACTCACGCTTCTCCTGTGGAAACATAAGCAAACCCTCGCCCCAAATGCCGAAGTTCTCCCTCTCTCCAGGCTCCATCTAGTGTCTTGTACCAGATAGGGCGAGCCAAGCCTTTATCTGTGAGCATTGTTTGCTCCTCCGTAAAATGTTTTTCTGCCGTAGTCATGCCAATTTGATGCCAATAAGTTAAAAAATTGAGAGTATATAGTACTTTATGGAGGATATCTTTAGGACTCATACCTCGTATCCCCTTTTTGTTTTTGTAAATAAGATCTTAGAGTGTGATTTGCACGTTTGATGATGGCTTGTCCTTGACTGTTAAAAGGGATACCTGTACTATGTACAGATTTTGTATTGGTTCAAAAAGCGCATTTTTTTTAGAACAATAAGCTGGGCCATTATCCGTTTTTATGTGTTTTGGCTTCCCCATGACTGCGAAGCAGATTAATGAGAAATAACTGAGTCAGTTTTTTTCATTAGACATAGCAGACACCCAATGGAAATGGGAGTAACTGTTAATGGTATGATGGACGTATTTTAACTTTCCAAAAGGTGCGTATTGGACAACGTCCATTTGCCAAATTTGATTAATGTCTCGACCCCGAGGATTCACTCTGGGGGGTAGAGCACATAAATTGTGAGGAGCACAAATATCACAGTTGCGAAGGATCTGTTTTGCTTGTTTATAGGTTAAATTATATCTTTTTCTGAGCCCTGAAGCATTAGTGTGATGTCAAGTGTGTTCTTCAATAGCCTTTTGAACAGAACCAATAAGTAACTTATCAATATGTTGATTCCCCTGGCTTAGGGGACCTGGCAAGTCTGAATGAGATCGGATATGAGTAATAAACACTGGCATCTGTCTTTGGGTAATACATTGGAACAATATAGGAAATAACTTTTCTGAGGAGGAAGAGGGCACCAAAGGAGGAGACACTTGTGAAATTAACTGTGTGGTCAGTACTGCGTATTGAGAGTCAGAGACAATATTAACAGGTATCTGGGCATAGTCTTATAAAACTAGACAAATAGCCCATAATTCTGACTTTTGCACTGAATCCCATGGCAATTTTTGAACATTTGTTTGATTCTTAGTCCAATAGCCAGCATAGCCTTTGCTGGTGGCATCTGTAAAAATCATAGGTCCTTCCTTCTACAGGAATGTCAGAAATTGGGTTATAAGGTAAAATGACACGTTCCTTAAGAAAACTGAATAGCTTCGTGGCGGGATAATGATTGTCAAATTGACCTGGACATCCCACTAGGGCCAGCTGCCAGTTTTCATTGTTTTCTGTTGCTCTTTGAATCTGTTTGTGCTGGCGGCTCGTAATTACAGAACTTGGCTCGGCCAGTTGACATAAGTACCTCCGGCCCTTGTAGATAAGGTAAGCAATTTTGTCTAGGTGGGTAGTTAATTTTTTATTGAATTTATTAGGCAGAAACAACCACTCTAAAACTTAGGCATCCCGTCCTAAGTAGGCGATGGGGGAATGAGAGGTATGGAGGATATAGAACTGCACTGGCTTAGTAGGGTCATAAAAGCCTAGCTGTGCGTCCGAAATTCTTTGTTCTATAAACTCTAGCTCTTTGAGAGCTTCTGGAGTCAAAGTTTGTGGACTGTTGAGAGCAGTATCTCCTTCTAATGTTGCAAAGAGATTTGGCAAAGCACTAGAAGGGATTCCTAAAGCAGGCCTCAGCCAGGTAATGTCTCCTAGTAATTTTTGGAAATCATTTAAAGTAGTTCATTGATCTGTTCTGATAGTGATTTTTTGTGGTTTTATCTGTCGCTCCCCAAGAGTACAGCCCAAATAATTAAAGGGAGGTTCTAATTGTACTTTTTTAGGAGCTATACATAAATTGAATTGCTGTAAAGCTTCTTTAAGCTCCTTATAGTAAAGATTTCTCTCAGTTAAAGTAGGAGCTGCTAGCAATATATCATCCATGTAATGATACAGAATAATTTGAGGAGACTTCTCTCGTAAGGGCTGCAAAGCTCTGCCCACAAACTCTCGACACAAAGTAGGACTGTTAATCATTTCTCGGGGTAAAACCCTCCATTGATATCGTTCAGTAGGTCTGCTATTGTTATACTCAGGGATAGTAAAAGCAAATTTAGCTTTGTCTTGCTCTTGCAAAGAAATCATGAAAAAACAATCTTTCAAATCAATGACTAAGATTTTGTAGGACTCAGGAATCATGGATGGCAATGGAAGGCCAGGCTGAAGAGGACCCGTAGGTTCTGTACATTTATTAACTTCTCTTAAATCTATTAGGAATTCCCATTTGCCACTCCTTTTCTTAATTACAAAAACAGGAGAGTTCCATGGAGACGTGGTAGGCTCTATATGACCATCCTCTAACTGTTGTTTCATTAAAAGTTTTAAAGCCTTGAGCTTTTCTTTAGTCAGAGGCCACCCACTGTGGTTCTTCAGGTAACCATTTAAGAGGTAGGGCTCGAGGTTGCGAAACAGTGGCTACAAGTTTTCCGAAGGCACAGGATTAAAATTCATATTAAGCATCATGTTTTTTACTGATTGAGGCAAATGTGGCATCTGTAAAAATGCCCTAAATTGTTGTAGTAAGTCTCGGCCCCAGATATTTATAGGGACGTCTACAATGTAAAATTGAGTTTGGGCAGTTTGCCCATCAGGGCCATAACACAATAATTTGTGTGTACTTGGAAATACTTGATTAGTGGGCCCTATTCCAGATAAAGTAACAGACACGGCTTGATAAGGCCATGAGGGTGGCCAAAACTTGAGAGCTATGATAGAAACACCAGCACCCGTGTCCACGAGGCCTTCAAATATGCTGTCTTGAATAGTTAACTTCAGAGATGGGCGAGAGTCACTGATTAATGTTTCCCCAAATACTGTTTTCCTGTACTCCCCAAACCACCCTGTCGGTCCACATTCTGAGTTTTAAAAGAACGACAAGGCAAGAGGAGCAGTTGAGCAATGTGTTCCCCCCAGCGGCTAAACTCAAGGTTTGTGATACTTGAGCCACAATTTTATCTCTCCCTTGTAATCCGAATCAATAACCCCTGGATGGACTTGGAGGCCTCGAAGAATAGAACTACTCCTCCCTAGTAGCAATCCAAATGTTTCTCCGGGAAGTGGCCCGAAAACCCCAGTAGATAATTTATAAACTCCTCCAGAGGGGGAGAGTGTAAGGTTGGCTTATAGGCAAATCTGCCGCTGCACTGCCCTTTGTAGCTGCCCTTAGATCCTTTACCCTAATGATTGCTGGTGTTGCAGGCCATTGTGACAGGGAATTGCAGAGACCCTGTATTCTGCTGGGGACCCCAGGGTTGTGAGGCCCTCTGGGCGTTTCCCGACTGTGGGGTGTTTTTGGGAGCAGCAGGGTTAATCCAATTCCCATCTTTGTCCTTTTTGGAAAAACATTCATTAGCCCAGTGACGGCCTTTTTTACACTTAGGACAAAGGCCTGGAGGTTCTATCTTAGTATCTTTAACCTCCACCTTTTTCTTTTTTCTACAATCCTTTCCTAAATGTCCTGGCTTTCCACAATTGTAACATGTTTCTTTATTATTAAGGGCTGAGGCTAAGGCAGTAGCAAAAACATTAGCATGATGCTCTGCTCTGGGCCACCCACTCCTGCACAGGCCTGTATATAATCATCTAAGGAGGCACCCTGCCCCTTTAAGGGACTTAGTATACGCCTACATTCTGAATTTGAGTTCTCGAAAGCTAGAGACTGCAAAACTATTCTAGCAGCTTCTCCTTGACCGATTCCTCTCATCACAGCATTTGTTAACCGAGATAAGAAATCAGTATATGGCTCTGTAGGGCCTTGCATAGTTCTTACTACCTGCTTCCATTTCTTCAAATTAAGTTGCACTTTATGCTGGCTAGCAAACCAATAACATTTCTGATTTATATGCTTAAATAATTTCTTAAAGCGCTTGTCAGTTGCTTCAACTCCAGTGGAGTGCGACAAACCTTTGAGGAGCTTTAAATACTCCTGTTCCATTGATGGGGAATTCCCCATTTTTATCCTGAAAGTTCCCCTGTATTTACTTTCCATTCTGGGGTACTTACCCCTTCGGTTTCGCTATCCCTTCTGTCTGACCGCAGGGGATTTCTCTGGTCCCATATTTTGGGTCCCTGTTCGGTCGTCACTTGTTGCGGTGACGGTCTGCGAAATGAACAAAAAACACAAACACACACAAAAGACAGACAAGACGGCAGCCCGAAGTTCTGCAGCTGTTTATTTTTATAGCCAAAGAGGTCGCCGTGGTCCCAGTTTCTATCAAGATAACTAATCTAACTAGTTCCCCTGCTCAAAGGTCAGTGCTACTCTTAAGAATATCTCATCCTTCCTGTTTGCAGGCAAGGAGGAGCGAGCCTGTGTGCAGGACTTCGCTCTGAATTGTTCTTAAGGATTGAGCAGCACTCCAAGGCATCTGTGTGCAGGATGTCCTTGTTGAGCCTTGCGGGAGTCCAGCCGTGTGCGGAATAAACTCACATACAATCGACATTCAGTGTCTTCTCATCTCGTGAAGTACCTCCATCATATAAATACTGGCTTCATTTTGTGGGTGGCTGTTCGGAGTATGTTGAAGACCACCTAGGGGACCTTCTTGAGGCACCATCTTTCATCCCAAACAATTCATCTCCTTCTGAGCTCCTATGACCCCAGCCCCATCAGCTTCATGCCCTAGCAATATATCTCTGGTGTCCTCTTACTTTAGTAGAGAGCATTCTTGGACAGAATCCTTTAAAAAAAAACAAACCCTTGTCAAGCCCAGATTCCTTGACATGTTTGTCTGTTACCTTGAGGGTACATTCTTGTTCCTCAAAGCAGCACAAGAGCAGCTTGCTCAGCCAGCTTGCTCTTCTTGCCCTGTGACTGTGAGCTGCCCCAGCCAACCTCCTAGCCTTAGAAGAAGAAGTCTAAAGGGGACATCTGTCAGCCTTTCCAAATCGCTCTGTGCTCATAGGCAGTCTAATGTGTTTCTGAACCCCAGCTTTTATGAGAAGTTCTCTTTTATTTTATTGGGTCTTCTTTGTTTGGCTAATGAATGGGAGCAAAAAGCAGCAGCACTACCTCCTCTCTTTCCCCCCGGGAGGAGACCCATAGCTGCCTCGACTCACACAGATTCCCTTAAAAATAATTCACTCAATAAATCCCAATCTTCCGACTTATAAGGTAAAACTTGGTTGATGGGTGCAGGTGTTCGAAGGACACATCTGGTTCTTCTTTGGCAGGTTAAGAATGAATGGGAAGTTGCTTATTTAGCCCATTTCTTTCTTTTTTTTGCATCTGCCTTCTCTCCCACCACATTGTGTCTGGGAGGTTCACGCGCGTGCGCGTGTGTGTGTATGTTTGGCAGTTTCTTTTCTCCTTCTCCTCCTCTTCCTCTTCCAGAGAGAGTGAAGGGAGGGAAGGAGGAAGAGATACATACACATCTATTGGTTGCCTCCCGCATGACCCTGACGAGGGCCTGGGATGAACCTGCAACCTAGGTACATGTCCTTGACCGGAACCCAAGACCCTTCCGTCCTCAGGCTGAGCCAAAGCAGCCAGGGCTAGCCCATTCCTTTCAAAGTCAAGGCTTTAGCTAAAAGTCCAGTGTAGAGGAAAAAAGTCTCTTCTCAGGCCATCACACAGATTCTGCCTCTTTGGGAATGAGGCCTACCTCTACCAGGATAAAAAAAGTCATAAGATAAGGTGACTGAGCAAGTCAGCTGCTTCAGTTTTATCTCTCCATCTCTACTGGACTTCTCTTTGGCTAATGCCCAGAAATCCTTAAGGCCCACTCTCCCTCTGCTCAGAGTGACATGGGCAGCCCCAGTCTTATGCACTTTGATTCCTCCACGTGAGGTTGAGTCCCCTTCCCCCAAAGGAACACCAACCAATTTTCAAGGGTGTTTTAGATGTTTGGATGAGTCTTCAAGCCTTAACTTTCATAAGGCATAGGAGCATCACATACATACATATGAGAAATAGAAAATCCTCAATCAGTAACATGTTAGCCATTAGAATGAAATGTTTCTTCTAACCCCAAAGAAAACCATTAGAAGTAATCAACCTAAGGCACATCAAAAGATAAGAAAAACATGGAACTTTACAAATAGTGTCCACTCTCAGACCTTGTGCTTTATTGAGAGGAAATGCTCATCTTATCCAGGCTTAGTTTGCACCTGGCTCACTTGCTCTATATGTTGGTGTGACACCAAAAGATAAGTAGACAGAGAATCTGCTCAAGAAAAAAAAGCTATGTTCTGCATCTTAAGTCAAATACAGATTATGTCCAGAAATTCTGTTATATTAAATTATCTGAGGTCCTGGCCGGTGTAGCTCAGTTGGTTGAGGGTTGTCTCATGCACTGAAAGGTTGCCGGTTCAATTCCTGGTCAGGGCACAAAAGTAAAAACAAACAAACAAATTGTCCTTGGGTAACAGTGAATCTGATAGGAAAAACAAAGCATCCTACACATCAACGTTTTTGAAAGGCAGAGAGATGTGATATTTCATAACCACAGTGTAAGGCAACTGACCTTTTCCCTTTCAGAGTTCCCAGCACTGACAAAACAAGTGCACAGATGGATCGTCAACTGGGGTCCATGCTGAACACTCAGACCAGTAATGGAGGCCACGAGAGGAGGTGGTTCAGTAGGAGGAGGGAGAAGACCTGAGCCTCACTCAGGCTACACCCCTAGGACACTTTCCAGTCTGCGCCAGCTCCCTGCTATTAATGCAAGAGAAAGATAAACAGCTGTGCTGGACATCACCAAGCACCTCGAGGGTGGCCAGCTCCACATGCCATCGGACTGGTGACCAACTGAGGTCAGCCATTCACACTTCAACCCTGTTCATCATGCCCACTTGGACACACTCCTGGCCGCACTATTCCCATGAGCTCTAGACTCCTAGCCTTTTTCCCGCTTCTAGCCCACTTTTGTTCCCTGGGTTCCATGTGTCAATGTGTTTTCCACATTCAGACCTTTTAAAAAGGGCTTTAAAAGGGCTCAAATTGTGCGAGGATCCCCCACCCCAGCACCCTCACAGTTTGGGCTATCCGGCCAGTTCCTCCCTCACCATCCTATCCTCCCCTCCCATTGAGTGTTGTCAGAACTAGGACTGTTTCCATCTGAGAGTGTCACCCTTTACCGCTTCCCATCTTTAAAAATGCTATTCCTTTCCCAACTATTCTAAGCTGGGTGGAGCTGATGTTCAAAATATTTAACAATGGGTATATGGTATGGGCACCAACCAATCAGAACGGATTCCAACAGTAAACAATCTTCATGGAAGGGCTAGTGCGCTGGATACTGATTGGATATGGACCCCAAAGGGAGGAGGAGGAAACTCAAGTCTGTGCTGACCAGTGGCTTTTCTTCCACGGTTAGCCCAGCTGTCTACAGTACGAGCTGGCTTGACCAACCTTGTCCTTCAAAGAGAGGACAGCCTTGTCTACGTGGGAACAAGATGTGTCCTGCCTAATTTTTTTGGTTTTTGGTTTTGGGGTTGTTGGGTTATTTTTGACATTTAGGTAATACGTTTCCATAAATAAACATCTCCATGCCTAGAAATTTCATCAGTTGTGTTTTCCTGAAACAAATTTTCTTCCACAGCACAAACCCTTCCCATGTTGCCATCAATACCATGAACTATGAAGAAGTTCCAAGGAAACCTGTCACTCTGAACTGGGGCTTCTTCTACATCTAGAGGGTCAGGGAGAACCACACAAGTCCTCACAAATTGTCTTCTTTTACTACCCCAGTGGGACCGTGCCAGCTATTTTATTCCTCTCCAAATAAGCTAGACATATTGGCATCAGAGAGAGAAACCACATCAAACGAAGACTCCCAAATATAAATTCTATTTTAGTAGGCAAAGTAAGAAGTCACATTAAAACACCAGTCATTTCCTGGAAACAAAAGCCCACCCCCAGACTTGTTTGGGAGTCCAAAGTAATGCCAACATTAGCTAGCAACTAATTTCAGGGAAAGCTCTTCTTCAACTGTCTCTATTACAGGCTAAATATACCCCAAATATACTTTAAATATAGACACGCTATCTATTCCTCACATTCCCTGGGGCTGCCAGCGTTACGACCAGGATCAGTTCAGCGGCACTTGGCATTGAGAAAGCGCACAGACTATCTTAGCTCCTCAGCATCCCAGCATCTGCCAAACTGGTCTGCACTCTGCATAGTTGAAAGCACACCAATTTCTCTTCCCTCAAGAAAAAAAAAATCCATAAATTTCTTGAATATTTTTTCACTATTGAGTTTGTTTAAATCAGGGCGTTAACATTTGTTGCAAAACTGCAGGTATAATAAACCTCCCTATTTTTTTGCCATAATGTTTTACCACTTTTGAAGCTTTATATATGTATTTAGTTAAAGTCGTCAAACAACCCAAAAGATGATGGGGTCTGCCAATGGAGGGAAATTTATCACCAAGAGTCTAGGGTGAAATGGCCTTATCAGAGACCGAAGGTCTTTCTCCAGTTTAGCATTTTGTGGGCATCTCTGGGGTAAAATAAGGCCAATCTGGTTGATGCAGTTAGCAAATGATTCAACCTGAATCAAGCAAAACCTGACAAGTCCTCCTTCTGTTCCTGCTTAACTTTATTAATCTCCACAATAACAGTTAGCACTCATTTCACATGGCTATTTCCAAACAGCCCAACTCTCAGCCAGGAACGCTCCCAGCTTTACAAATGATCCGTGTAAATGATCTTTCGGTGCCTCCGGACTCCCAGCCAGTTCTCCATTCTCCCTGCGGTAGCTGGCCTATCCAAGGCCAGCACCTCACCTCATTTAGTTGCAAACCAAGCCTGACACAAGCAAGTAAATGATTGAGTTGCTCCAGTTCTCCCCTCTTGTTCCTTCCAACCCCATGGCCCATCTGGCAGGGCTTAGCTTTAGTTGTGCTGCTTGCAGACTGACAGGGGAGTGTGGTGTCCACCCATGGTGGCTAGGACACTGTCCTGTGCCTGCAACCACCTTGGCTGCCATCCCAACCTGTGAGCCCCAAGACAGATCCCCGAGTTCCCACACATCCCCTGAGGCAAGCTCACTACCTTCTTGAGTAACAGGGTCATCAGGGCTCCTGTACCCTTGTGTACCCAAACCCAGACGATCGTTATGTGAGCCCAGGTCATAGAACTGGGTTTCTGCTTTGTACCCTGTGTTCCAGCATCTGTCCTGATTCTCCAGATCAGCTGCTCTGATTTCCCAAGTTCCCAACAGGGGCAGAGCTGCACAACCCAGCGGCGGGAACCCTTTGCTGGAAAGCTGATCTCCGCTCCTTCCTCCCAGCACTCCCTTGGGCCAGGATCCAGACCAAGAGCAGAAACCCCCTCCTTTGGATGCCTTTCCCGACTTTCCCCACCACAGCCAGGTGGGAAGACCGCAGCCCTAGAAGGCAGAGCCCCCATACAGTTTACACTCCCTGGTAATTCTGCTTCAACTTGACCGCTGTGTCTACTGGGCCGTGACCTCCTTGAAGGCAGAGGTCAACTTTTGACCATTTCTGTGCAACTTAGTGCAAATATGGTGCCTAGCACAGAGCAAGGGCAAAACGCATGTCAACTGAAAGAATTGTGGATGGATGAATGAGAAAATAAATGAGCTTTCTTATCAGTAACAGCCAGCCCACCTGAACTTCTCGGCGTTTCCCGAATTCCCATGACCTAGATCCAGCTTCATGATGAGAGTGTCTCAGGCTGAGCAGCTCTGGCGACCCAGCTGAACCTCAGTTGAGGGGATCTGTTGCCAAGCTTAGTGCCCTGGAATCTATCCCACCCTAGTGGTGATGTTCGTGGTAGGATGTCTAGCACCACCCCACCCCTCCTGACCACTCACTACTACTTTGACCGTGTCTCACAGCCAACAGTTGTCTGGTTACACTAACAAATTCTGACACACAGCACAGCGCCCCTTTAAGTGATGGCGTAAATTGGTACCATTGCTAGAATGGCATTGACATGTGTCTCCTTAAATAATATTCCAATAGCAACCGCCTCGTGTTTCAGAAATGACAAAGTTCACAGGCTATGGAAGAGAGGAAGAGCAAGGAGGGGGCATTTTATAATGTACCCAAATAACAAGCGCTCAATCCCTTTTAAAAACTTTAACCACTGAACACCAACAGGTAGAGAACTTGCATCTAACTGTGACCGTAGACAGGTTTTGCAGTGTTCTGTGTAGTTTGTCCCAGTGCCTCATGGGAATGAACAGATAAATAATCAGGGGACTTCGTTGAGGAGAGCCCATTTCACTGGGGGCGGGGGCGATTTGGAGGAGTATCAGGGCTAGGGTATGGGACCCCACCTGTCTGAACTTTCCAGAACAGTCCCAATTTCCAATACTCAGTCCTCAAAGCAATATTTCAACACTTAGTCACCCAAACGGCATCCCCTGGATTCTCTCGCACACAGGAGTCCTTGCACCTTCCCCTGAAGGGTGTAAAGAGTGCTGCCCGTTGATACATCCCAGCACAGATGTCTTCTCACTTGGGCCTCTCATAGCTAGAGCTGCACACTCTGTGCTAAGCCCCTGGCCAGACAAATCAGAAGAGAGCTTCTCAAGCCTTTCTAAGAATCCTCAGAGTCTGTAGACAACGCTCACCCTCAGGCGGGAGTGGGGTGAAGACGAAAGCAGAAGGCTCCAAAGAGCACCCACATCAGCAAAAGGTGGTGAGGGCGTAGGCCTGGGGCGAGTCTCATCAGACGGACTGAGAAACTAGAAGGCCCCGGGCATCGCGGAACTGCTTCCGCCGACCACGCCAGTGGGGCTCATGCTGGGGCCCCGAAAGCCTCTTTGGGATCCACTGGGAACACAGTATTTCAAGTGCAAAGTACTAACGACCCAGTACATTGGGTCCCCCAGGCACCTGGGACTCGAGGAGTCCAGTGTAGGAGGATGAGACTCTTCTGGCTCGTCCTTTATTGACCACACAAAGTCCTTGCTCTTGGCAGTCTCTGGGTCAACAGTCCGTCTTTCTTAGTGATGAATTTGATACATTCATCCTGCTGGGTCTGAGAGCTGTAACCTTTATCTTTTGAGGTGCTCCTTTCAGCTTTGTAGTCTTCCCTAATCCACGCAGCAGCCTCGGGCCAGGTAGAGGCCTTCATCCTTCCATTTGGTTGGCCTTTACCCTGTGGGCAGGGCCACACCAGCCACTACCCACCTAGAAATTCAATCCCCACTCACCACATAGCTAGCACATCTCTAACCTTAGCATTCAGTAGTGAACACAGTTTTTGAGGAGCTATTAAAGGCATCTATCCATTCATCCAGTGTTCTCCAGCCACAGTGCAGTGGACAGATGACAAACATTCTTGGGGAAAAAATAGAATTTTGCTACACCTCCCCCAAACGACAAACACGACCTTCTAGTGCTTGGGAAGCTCACACAGCTCACTGCCTTCCTCCACCCAGACCATCCCTTCTGCCATACGCTCAGTCACCTCTCAACATTCCCACCATCTCTTTGGCAGCTGGCCAATACCTTACAGCATTCCTCAACACCTTCATGTGTTCAGGACCCGAGGGTTGTGTATCAAGGGGTCCACGAAAACACTGACATTGTAGGTTTCATCGGCTCTCCCAAGGATTTCTGACTCAATTGCTGTAAGGTATATTCCCGCTGAGTAGCAGCCACGCTCTGGAAAACCACTGGCAGGGATTTTTGTTGGTGACAAAGGCCACAACCCCACAGCCTTTCTGTTCTGTCAACCTCCACTCACAGGCCGGTACTCCATCTCTCCCTGGGTACTGCCGCGGGTATGACTCGAGTCCCAGCTTACTTCCCACACATTTTGGTGATCCAGCTTGGAGTCCCCGAGTTCATCACTGGGGAAGCATCTGTCTCCATGGACACCATGGCTAGCTTTGGTACCTACTTCTTTCAGGAAGAGCAAAATCAGAAGGGCAGTTTCTGCGTTTCCCCCTTTTCCAACTCCAGCACACCTTTGCACTAGGGATTTGGGAACTGTCTGTTGTGATCTGCCAGTAAGAGGGCACCCAAAGGCTGGGGCGGGGGTGTCTGCCTTGTCCCTGAACGTTTAAATGCACCTATGCATTTCTCTGCAGAGTGTGTGTGTGCACAAGACCGCTGCAAGCAAGAGGACCCTCTAGTGGTTCACCCAGGACCACTCTCCTGCTTGTCCTGCCAACATCTGACTGACTGTGCATTGCCCCCTTTCCCCTGGCTCCTGATTTCAGCAGGGACCCCACTGAATCACGTTCTCTGGCTCAATGAGTTATTGGGCTTTTGCTTTACATGTTGCTTGACTGAGTTCTGGCTCTTGTAAAGAATACTCTAACAGTGCGGCCATAGAGAGCTTCCCCTGTACAGTCCAGCTAGACGCCTTCATTTCCCACCCCCATCTCCTCATATCTTCCTGTGAAGGTTGCTGGGAGAATGATATAAGTTTTTCAGATGCTTGGACTATTTTTGGGGAAAAAAGGGCATTTTAATCCTCAGTCCAGGCTGTAAATTCTCCCACATTTTGCTATTTAAAATTTCTGAAAGCAGAGAAACTGAATATTGTATTGAAGAATAGTTTTTTTTTCCATTTTCCCTGATGAAAAGTGGAGCCCCAGCCCTCATGGGGCAGATGTTTGGGTGCTTCCTTGCTATCTATCTTGAATGAAGCAATAGCCAGGGAAGATCTTCCTCTTCCCTGAAGGCTAGACCTTATTCTGACAGCTACTTCTGTGCCACATGGCCTTGGTGGCTCCGGATGGCCAGCAGGGCACTCACTGTGAGGCATTTTCTGGCCCTGCAGTGTCCCCCCCGCCCCCACCCTCTGTGACCACTGCCCACGTCCGTCCTTCCGTAGAGCAAATTGTATGCTGTCCCAGGTTCTGATCTGCATACCTCTTCAGGCAATTTTACAGTCAGTCTTTTTCTTCTTGGCAACCATCAAGGACAAAATCCACCTAAATGGGAGTCCCCAGATTAACAATTAATCAGACAGGAAAATGACCTTTTGGTTGCATGCCCCTTGACCCTCTGTCACAGGCTTCGTTCACCGCGTGGAGTGATGAGGTTGGGCCCCAATCACCCTGTTTTCCCAGGAAGGCAGATATCTGAAGGGCAGGGCACTGTGGCTCATGCCATCGGCTCCTTTCAGAGCCCCCATCTCTGTTGCTCCTCTTCTGGAGAGCACCCTGCCACTCCACCTTTTCTTTCTAGTCCCTCTGGCTCAACTGTATTCTTTTTCTTTCCCTCTCTTCCTCTCCAGCCAAATCCAAATGTAGATCCAGAAAGTTTGGGCAGGAAAGTAGGGTGATGTTGAGTAAAGGAAAGGAGAAGATGAGAGATCACTCAGCCTCTTTATTCTGCTGCTGGAAACAGCCACAGTTTGGGATCTCATAGAACAAAGGTGGCAGAGATCCTTGTAAACCAAGTCTGCAGAGCTGATCACGTCCTCGCCTGTAGACCACGGCTGTGCTCAGCTTCCACTCACGGGGAGAGTTCTGTGCCATCTGCTATGTCGTCTTGATAGGGAAGCAGAAAGCAGGAGACAAATGAGCGTCAAGTAGAGTCACAGGACCTGAGGTTTCAGTCTGGCAGTACAAATCTGAGTCACTGAACTGTGGAGCACAGATCTGACTTGTGCACGAGGACCCCCTCCCACAGCACCCCCGAGCTTCCCACAACCCTGGTGGGCCCCCAGAGGCGTTGAAACAGGAATCCTAAAAAATTCTTCTGAATCCAAATGTACGCAAACTGAATTGGTGAGCCCTTTCCAAAGGTCTGGCCTGGGCCTTGGTGCTTCCACATTGAATGGCAGAGATGTCTGGGGGGCCAAAAAGCCAAGAGTCCCCTCAAAGACAGAGCTCCTCACCAGCCAGACGCCATTAGAAACCCAAGCAGCCTTCTCCTGGGCCCTGCCACTGGGTGATTTCTTTACTCTTCATCAACCTAAATAGCTGTGTTTGTCCCTGTGAAACTCAGCAGACAATTACCAGACACTTTCTGAAAGAGAACACTGCGGGATAGTCTGCGCAGCGTGGCTGCAAAGGGGGGATTTAGTAGGAACCGGGACTTTTAAAGAAGCATTATGCCAACATCCTTAAAACAGTCTAATTTGTGAGCAGCCAGCGGCTCAAGCCATCAACTTGTTTCTCAGGAAAGTAAATATGTATAAAGTTCGATGAACTAGTATCGAAAACAAATAGCCCATGTGCTATTTGCCACAAAGGGTTTGTGTGTGTGTGTGTGTGTTGGGGTGGGGGGGGGTCTCTCACTTAGCTCTGGATTTGATTTTTCACCATTTGTTCTGCAGATGAAACTGAGTTGACAAAAATCCTGTCTTCATTCAGAGCCTCTGTTCATTAATTCTGCAGCTTAAAAGGACCCCGGCGGCCACTGTCCGCTTTGGCCCTCCCTGGGCAACCATGCTAATTTCCAGCGGGAATGGTCATCGTCTCTAACAACTGGACAACTTGCTAAACTTCACCGCGGCACGCATAATTCTGTCCCGGCGGCACATTTAGTGGCCGTTTACCCTGGGCGGGCGTGGGGGTGGGAAGGAGGACCGGACTTCGAGGGGTACTTCATGACATAGTAGAGAAGGCGAGGGTACCCGAGAGGCAGGCTACCCACAGACGCAGAGGTAGAAGAGGCTGCAAAGAAAAGCAAAGTCAAAACCCCGAGGCGGCCCTTCCCCCTGGCCTGGACTCGCTGCGGCCCTGCCCAGACAGAGCGCGCTCTCTGCGAGAGGACATTTCACCCCCAACGACGAAGTGCGGGAGTGACAGCAGAGGCAAAGGAGGCAGAGGCAGGGTTGTGCAATCTGAAGCCTGAACAATGTCGAGGGAGTGGCAACTCCAAAGGGAAGGCTGCTGTGTTTGAAAGTCCATTTTTCTGTTTGTCAAGGACTTTCCCAAGGTCATGTTGAACGGAAGTCTTAAATCATCAATCCGTGAACTTTCCCAGGAAGTGCACCCACCCCCAAGCCTCTCCCAGGGCAGAGGCAGTAAGTCCAGTAGACACCCCAACACGGGGACTCCCTGGGCTTCTCTGATGCTGGCAGAGCTGGCCGCCGGGTGCACAGCCCTCCGGCCCCCATACACATTTTGCTCTCCTGCCCACTGTCAACCTGGAGGAGGGAAATAATTTCTACTTAAAATAATAAGGGACTGCAGTTGCATAAGCCTTCTGGGGGCGTAGCATGATCCATCTCCCTAGAGACGGTTTTTCCACTGAGGTCTCTGTTTGACAGGTCTCTTGAGACGGAGAAGTGAGGCCACTGAGCTAGCTGTGCTCTTTGGCTTCACCTGGATGCAGCTAACTTGTTCTACTTAAGAAAGCAAGCTGGATTTTGGAGCTGTCTGCAGATTCCATCAGTGAGGGGCTGAGCTCTTGGAAGAAATGGAGAGGTAGTGAAGTTAGGAGCATGGGGGGCCTGGGGAAAAACCCAGAGCCTGGGAGGGCCAGTGGGTTTTGTTTCTTAGTCTATATGCAGTGCTAAACTCTCTTCTACTAGCCCCAAACCTTCAGACACACAAAGAGAAGTAGCTAGGTTTCGTTCTGAGGTCACAAGGGCAAAAAAAGAAGTCAGAAGAAGCCAGGGAAAACGAAAGAAGGAATTCGGCGGCATCTGGAAAATGGAGACAGGGAAGAACTAGAGCACTTCGAGGCTCACGGGAAACCCTTGGATATAGTTGAGGGGGCTCGAGAGCAATCGGGCCCTGGAAGGGGGACTCCAGCCGGCGACTTGGTTACCGAGGGAGAGCACCCTGACCTGGAAAGGCAGCAAGACAACAGGGCTTGAGGCACCTGAGAATGCAAGTTGATTGCTGGGCAGCCTTCTCCCAGCTCAGCTCGCACCCTGGATCTTTTCAGTCACCTTCATGTCCCCTTGGGGGCCCCCAGGGAGTCAACTGTCCTCCAGCTTCGCCAGAGGCCTGCTCTGTTGACTCCGTCTTTCGAACACCGAGTCAGTCTCTCTCAGGGTCCCTGGTAATGGTCCTTGTGCCTTTTCTTTTGGTCCAGACATTCTCATTCTCACCTCTCTGGGGCACCCGCCTTCAAGATCTGCGCCTGGCTCCCGGGTTCCCGTGGGGAGAATGCTTCCTCTTGGTTTTTTTTTTATTTGTTTGTTTTCTTGTACCACTTTCTCCATAACCAATGAGAGCCCAAGCAGCAGCCTCCGGGGGCCCTCTGCACAGCCTTCCTGTGCAATGCAATGTCATTATAAAGATGTTCATTGACGTGAACGTTATAGCTTCCCCCAAACTTATTAAGGGGTGAAAACACAGAAGGAAAGATCCAATCTAAAATGTCTAATGCCAACTTTGTTTTATCGTTAGTAGGGGACGTTGCTGAAAACACTTCTCCATCTCAGTCATTCTGAAGCTCTGTCCCTTAAATATGACGGACAGGCGGCTGCCTAATGGCCACACAGACTAGCTGAGGCTATAAGTTACCAAGTCAAGGCAGCCTTTATGACGTCTTCACAGGAAACATGTGCTACTTTGAGTTCTGAAGTCTTCATACAGATTTATTTTTACTAGCTTCGCCCCAGCTATATTCTGAATGAGTTTTCTAAGGCCGTCACTTCTAAATATTCTGTTCCATCTAAGCGGGAGAGGCCCACAGAGGTTCAGGACAGACAATATGATCAGTGTCAGGAAAAACGGAGAGCCCCATATTGCTCTCCATTAAGACCCGACTCCCCGAACCCTATAACCTGGCATGCCACTTTTAGCACCCTACTCAAAACACAGAAACAGCGTAAGAGGGTTCAAGTCAAATGCACTTTCTGCTGTCAGGCACACTGGGACTCTGCCACTTACTAGCCATGTTTACCTAGGGCAAGTCCATCAGTGTTCTCCAAGCATCAGTTTCTGCATCTGTAAAATGGAAATAATTGTTCTACCTGGCAAAGTTTTTTATAAAAATTGAATTAGATAATGTATGTCAAGTACCGGGTTGAGCGTCAAGCAAAGAGTGGACCCTTAATGAAAGTGACTGTCCTTCCCCGCCGCCACCCCCCCTTCAGCTAACCACACTGCTTCCCTTTATCCTTTGACATGAAGATTGTTTCCTAATTTGCGGGAGAGAGTGGTTGTGGACCGGCTTCGACTTTTTCTTTTCATCTCCAAAACGTCACATTCAACTCCTTGGGCACCAATGTAAGGAGGTGACTTTAGGCCTCCAAACGCCTGACAATCAATAAATGAGCTTATCTTCTAGCAGACGGAAGGTGTGGGTGTGTCAACCCTTCGTCAACACTACGTTGCGTAGCACTTGGGTTTCCAATGAGCTCGACTGTCATCCGAGCTCCCTGGCTTCATGCCACCAAGACGTCCTGTCGGCCTCAGCTGTGCCAGACAGTGTAACTTCCTCCAGGAAGGAGAGAAAGTCAACCAAAGCAGCAAACCCAGTAGGCCACAGGTGGGCAGGCTGGGACCACAGTTTGAGACCTTTGTGATGCCCTGGTAAGTAGAAGAGGTCGTGGCATCTGGGAGAGTGGAATTACCGTGGGCTTAACCCATGAGAGATCACGAGGAATCCTGGACACGGATTTTCTTAGGCAAGCAAACTTTTCACACGTTAGCGTCAACTCAGCTTCAGGAAACTCACGCATGAGCCAATTCAACATGTATTGATTGAACACCTGCTTTTCTTTGGGCCCAGAAAATACAAAAAATGAAGTCCTGGGAAGGTTCTTAGGGGAAAAAAACACATAAGCAAATCAGGACAGAAAATGGAGTTAGGAACGGCCTCTCAAAAGAAGAAACTTCCGAGTTCACCCATAGAAGGAGCAAAGGAGTTTTCTAGGGGCAGAAGTTGGGGCAGGTCATTTTTAAGGAAAAGGAAAGTTAAGTGCAAAAACCCAACAGGAGAAATAGTAGTACCCAGTTAGAAAGCATGAGAACTTTCTTTCTTCTGGCTAAAACCTGGGAGAGCCCCAGGGGAGGCTGGGAAACCAGGCAGGATCAAGACCACCAGGCAGGCCCACGACTGTGCCCGAGAGCAATGACTGGATTCCGTAGGCGATGGGGAACCACAGAGGAAAAGAGGCAATTAAAGCTGCCTCTTGCTGTTGTAGGAGCAGTGTGAAGAGTGAGCTAAGAGTGTGCACCACTTTGCAAACTGTGAAGTTTGAGCTTTAGAAAGGGGAAGCTGGAGAACAATGCCCAGAGTTGTCCTGCTCTGTAACACGGTTCCTATGATCTTCAGAAAGTCAAGTGTGTCTGGGGGGTGGGGGTGGGGGTGTCTATTTTTCTGACTCCTCTTAACCTGGACAATTTGCTAGAGGAGGACGGAGGGTGGGTATATGATTTGTCTTCCATCCAAAGCTTTGACTGGAGATGACTCCAAATAATTTGGTTTAACTGACATCTGAATAATTCAGACGATGCCCATATTGTCAAGGTCAACATGTTATCTGTCTACTTGTAGTGCAGTCCAATGTGAGTCCAAAAATATCCACTGAGACAGCTCTTGTCTCAATATGTCAATAGGAAGGCAGTAGGGAGAGATGCCTGGCATTGCCACCCAGGTGTGTCTAAAAGAGTCACCTAACATCTATATGATCAGGAGAATGAACCAGAGAAATAGGAAGTTCACCATTTCCAAAGATTGCTGTCCATCTGCATTTGTGTGAGGAAAAGTACAGCTAGAGAGTGATTTTAAATCCACAGAATTACTTATTGGGAAGTACTATCTGCTAAAAATGGGGTGCTTGGGGAAGCTGGAAAGACAGAGGGAATCCAAGTGCTGTGTCTTTAGGAGAGGTCACCAGAAGAGGCATGGAGATAGGAGGTAGGGAGCATCTTAAATGCAGATGCCAATTTCTTTGCATCCCACTGATTTTACTTAAAAGTGGAATATTGATGCTGATAAGAAAAAATAAAAGGAGGAAGGTTAGCCCTTGTCAATACTTGTAAGACAGAAAGGAATTTTCCTCTCCCTAACCCCAAAGGGCCTCTTGGTTCCTCTCTTCCTCTGCTATCTATCGTGAATTTTCTGCACTCTCTACATTAACCCCTCAACTCTTTTCCCATCCATCTTGTCAAAGGGCTATTCTCCCTCTCTACCCACAGCAAGCACTACCACAAGACTCAACTCGAGAGGGCTTGGCCTTAAGTTCTTGGCTCCTATAATGGATCCTTGCTAGCAAGGGTCTACTAATAAGTTGCTCCCATGCCTACCTTTCCCAAAGAAGGCAGAAACCCCTATATGTGGCCTCATGTATGTGTGTGTCTGGCAGGACATAGAGGTATACAAATACCTATACCACTGGCAGCTTACTGGAAAGAGACCCCCTTATCTTCCTGTTATTGGCCCTCTCTGTTGGGCTTGACGGCGTAGCTCTAAAGACATTCCTGGGGTTACGAAATACCCACGGGAGAATGTCTTCTTACACAAATTGTTGCCAAAGGCACTGACTACAATTTAAGAGATGTGTAAGAGTATGCAATGCTCACGTAGACACAGAGTAGTCTTGAGCATAGATGAAAACCAAGGAGAGAGAGGAGGGACAGGAGGGAGGGAGAGGAGGGCTTTGCTTTCAGCCCCATGTTTCTGAATCATTTGGATTTTCCCTTCATCAGCTCACTTCATTTCTATGTTGTGTGTTTCCTCTCCACCTGCTTACATGCATCCTATTTTGCATGTTCGTTGTGATCGGAGAGCACAGTTCAGGCGAAGGTTGCAATGCAAGTCTTTCTGAGGACTTAAGAAAACACACTCTCCTAATTCATTTTGTGTTCAGTCATGACTGATTCAAAAGACTTAAAATCCATTCCCATCTTTATGACGTCAAAGCGATCTGTGAGGCTTTTAGGCAGCCTCTATGAAACGCAAAAGGGTTATTGGGTTCGCGTGGGCATGTGTCCACACACACAGGCATATAACCAAGCATGCAGACAAACACAAGCAGGCGCGGAATAATACCAACGAGGAGACACCCATTAGCGTCAGTAAGTTTCGTGTGCTGGGAACACTGGAAGGTTGCCAGGCTGCATGGAGGAACCGAGTCTTGAGTAAAGATGGACAAGACTTACAAGGGGAAGGAAAAAGGAGGCGGCTCCTACTGGAGGAGGAAGCCTACTTAAGGATTTCTGCAGAGCCAGGGGAGCCCGTCTCCCAGATGTAAATGGATCCTTTTGGATGCAAGACTAATGTAGGCAAGCATCATGAAATAAAAGTAAATAGGGGGCATCTGCGATGTGCGGGGCCAAATGCTTTGAAATGTCTCCAATAGGAAGCCAGCAGCCATGGTCATTTTGTTCAGCCGGGGGTGGGGGGTGGGGTGGGGGTGTCATGGTATCACCTTTGCTTCTGGAAGGCTCTCTGGCATATCTCAACAGTCAAATGGTTCCAAACTTTCAAAATCACCTAGAGATGGTTACTCAAAGTAAATGAAGTCCAACAAGAGAGGGCAATGACGTGTTACAAACAGTAATTCTTTCTCCTTTGGCGAGTTTCTCTCCCTACTCCATGTTAACTTATGTGATAGGGGCTTTGCACGTGAGTCCATTTGGTTCTTCTCGAGGTGGATGGAAAGCAGGTTGAGACATCTGAGAATCTTGGGAACAAGAAAAGGTCTGGAGCCCCAAATCATTTCCCAAAATGATCGATGGGGTCAAGCGTATGCAACTTTACATGGGCCGTCATAACGAGATACAAAGACAAGAAACCAAACTGCCATTTAGTCGTATGATTTCCCAAAGGAAGTGAAATTTATTTAGTGAGCTTCCATGCTCCTGAATTTTTTTTTTTTTCTTTTGGTTCTTGTTCCCTGTTTTAATTAGACCCACAACTATAGTTACCCTCATTTCTTAGAGCATATAAATCACATAGGGTGCAGCCATTAAAAATCATATAGAAAAGGTATTTATTAATGTGAGAAAATGTAATGCAATGCTAAATGTAAAAGCAGGCAAGAGGACAGTATGGTAACATTTCTGTAAAAACAATATAAATATTGTATGCATTTGTATATCTTTATAGGTAGATCTGAGAGGGGGAGAAGCTAAATATAAATTAAAGTATCAAGTTATTTTTAGATAGAGGTCACACTGCAAGCGATTTTTTGTTACTCTTCTTCCCCTTACTACTACTCAAGTTTAATATTGAGCATGCATTTTTAAACTATAAAATAACTTATTTTTTTTTAACTGCATAGGAATTGGGGATGAGATAAAACCCAAGGATTATAATTTCAATTAGAGGAGATGTCTGAATCCTTTGCCCTTCTCTTTGTAGGCAATTTGACCACATAAATGGTAAAAAGAATTCCCTATTTGACCTAAACATGTTATGAGTCTTCCGCTACTGCCAATAAGGGCATTTTTTAAGGGTGTCCGAGAGACATCTAGCTGGAGTGAGAGGGAAAGGAATGGACACCCATGAAATGAACATAGACATTTAAAAGAAAGAAAAAAAGGATAGTTCAAAGTATGTACTCCAAGGTTTTTGTACATTCTCCCAGGTTCTCACTCAGTCACCTATAAGGACCATCTAAAGCTATGGCTGCCATAGTAGTGTGGGTTTCATTTAAATGATGGGTCGCCTGTCTCCTCACTTTCCAAATCATAAGCAGTTACAATGACTGCCTCTCGCCACACTCCTGTGCAGCACAGAGGACAAGGGCTTCGTGGTGACAGGCTGCTCTGTTTTCAGCCCAGGTCATCACTTGCCCAGGCCCTCGGCGGGAGCCCACAGACAATGTCCTGCATGCGACCAGAATGCCACAAACCACCAATAACTATTTCTCTTAGTGGTTGTGGGCAACTGCTGTCCAAAATGAACCTGCGCTTATGTAACAGGAGTTAGTTACCGAAACAGGTTTCTGTTTCTTCTTTACTTATCCTGGGAACTCATTGGTAACAACCACTGTGGGGCTACATCTTGCATCTGTGAGTCTTCGGATGGAATCCAAAGCTCTCAACACATGTCTCTTCTATCTACATGTTTTTCTTTCCTGGGAAAGGAGTGCCAGCCAAGTTCCCAAAACATTGCCGCAGGAAGGCAGTCTGGGCCACCAAGCGGACAGGACAAGTGGCCTTGAAGCCAGTGCCTCCGACAGGGTTTCCCCTCGTCCTTATTCAACAGGCTCTCAGTGGCCTCAGTTCCTCTGTCTGGGATTAAAAACAGAACAGCTTCTAAGGTTGCCCAGCCTGGACAGTCATAAATCAGATGGGGTAAAGGGTAAAAACAATATTTGAGCCAATGGGCTTCTCTTAACATGCCTTCACAGCTGGTGCTTTTTAAACTTTATTGTGTGTATGGATCCCCTGGGGATCTTGGTAAAATGCAGGTGTGCTTAGGTCTGGGCTGGGACCTAGGAGTCTGTATTTCTAACAAGCTCCCGCATGCTGCTCCTGACATGGCTGGTCCACATACTTTGGTCATCAAGGGCCTTGACCTTCCCAGCCTTGGCGTCATCTGGATCCCACTGGTTGAGCTAATTCATCAACACCAACTGCACCTGATGGTGACCCAAGGTAAGCACAATTTAATCTGGTGGGAAAGGTCTCATTCTGTGCCCGAGCACTGAGCAAAGGGCAGTAGGAACAGGGCAAAGGAAGGCCCACGGGAGACCGCCATCTGACATAGAGGGGGAGGCATATCCGAGGTCGCTCCAGAAGTTAAACAGGCTTTAAAAAAAGAGCAGCGGAGGATATTCTTTATTGAAGCCCCGCCCCGTCCCCAAACACAAACAAGCAAAAACAGGTGCCAAACCAATTTCAGAAACAGAACACAACTGAAATAGAGCTTCTGATTTTCTTCTCTATTTTCACTCAGAATCCAGAACGCCGGGGAAAAGAGGAAGGCTTCTCGGGACGAGGGAGAGAGATCACGCTGCCGTGCCTCTGCGGGTGAGCTATGCCTGTGGAAGGCATTAGGAATCTGCACGTAGGCCCCCTCTGTGCATTCGACTCAAGAAATGCAGTTGTACAAACGAACGAACCAACTGCAGGGCAGATACATTCAATAGGCTACGGCAATGGGACGTCTTCATTCCTAATTTCCAATATTTTATGATTCCAGGACTTCCATGAATTAAGTATGCCTGGAGGAGGATATGGTTCCTTCCTTTCTGGCTCTTCCTGAGCCCATCAAAGATTCCCATTCATCCATGATTGCCATTTGCACGATATGGCTAAGCACGGACACGTGTCCTCAGATATCCCCATACCGCAGCTCATCAAGCTTGGGAGGAATCAGAAACCCAGATTCTCCGATCTACGGAGGCCTGTGAGGCCCACAGTGATTTGTCCAAGTCCAACTCCCAGTTGAGGGAATGTTCTTCCAGGAAAGGGGAGTCATTTGTGGAGGAACCATAGCTGCTCCATGCAGTTTGGATGCATGGATTGAGCTTGGCGCAAATTCAGAACTAATTTACAATTTGCGCTCCCAATTTGCCAGTTTCTGGGAAAGAGTAGAGCCCAAGGGGGCGGGGGGGTGGATTTCAGCAAAAATGTCTACTTTCTCTGCTGCTTCTAGAAAACTGCAGCTTCCCGAGAGAGGTGCAGAACCTGGGAATCCAGCTGGGAATCACAGTCCCTGGGACAGCAAATGGGGGCCAAACCAAGGACCGAACAACAGGTCTTCATGGCAGGTAAGGAGCTCACCTCCAGTGCCCGTGTGAAAGATTGTGCTTTCACTGGAAGGATATTCTTTTTTTTTGTCCTGGGTGACCATAGCCGGAAGCAAAAACTTGGACCTGCCCATCTGGGCAAGAATTTAAGAATTAAGGTAGAGGAATGGATTATCATACATGCAAGGTCTGTAATTTCCTGTAATTGCCAGGATGACCTTTGTAAAAAGTTACTTGACGTCATAGAAGGAAGAGATGAAAGAAAGACTAAGGGAACTCAGAATCCCTAAATGCTAGGGGGAAAAATGTTTTGGATGCCTTAACCTTCACTACCAGAGATTTCTTGGGGAAGTGGATTCCTTCGTCAAGATGCAGAGAAATGTGGCCATAGTACTGACTTGAGCAAAAACCAAGATCAGTAAGATGTGCTGGAAAAGTCTGAACTCTATCCAATAGCCAGACCCTCTGTGTAGACTTGGTTAACATCTAGAACAGCACCGTCTTTGAAATATTAAACTCCATTGTCCATTATTCTTCCAATTCTTGCCTGGCTTTATACCAGTTCTTCGGGCTCACCGATTCTGGGTTCCTCCCCTCCTCCTCCTTTCCCAGCCACTTCCCTTTTTCATGGCTGCCCTTCTTGTTCGGAAAGGACTCATAGTGTGATTCACAGGGAATCTCTTCCTGGTCCCTCTGGACATTGTCAATGTCCTAGCCCCTCTTACAACCCCCTGAAAACCATTGGCAGCCTTGGCTGGGTCCATACACTCTCTCCCAACTATACTTCTATCCCTGTGCTGCTGAGCATGGCTTGAGAAGACTCTCCTGGAATCTCAGCGTCCTATGACATAACCTTCTCCCATATCCCATCCAGAGCTAGTCCGAACCTTCACTACTCTCACCAAATCCCATTGCATTCCTGACCTCCTGCCCTCAGCAGAGAGTCTTGCCTCCCACTTCAGTGAGGAAAGTAAAGCCCTCAAAAGGGTCAGGCAGAGTTCCCCTGTGCCAATGAATGTATCCAAATCTGTGTCCATCTTCACTCCACCTCCTCCTTCAGAGAACGTGTTCTACTCTCAAGTTCAAGGCTACCTCACAGCCAGCCCTATGCATCTGTCCCCCTTTCCTCTCTTCCTGGCCCAAGACCGTGTTCCCATCTCCAGTGCTTTCTCCCTCCCCTGTATTCTCAACCTCTCTAATCAGGTTCCCTTTGGACAGCTTTAAAATGTGCCCCAGCGTGTGCCATTCTTGTGGAGAAAGTCAAAGTCTCCACTGATCTTCCTTTCATCTTCTCGTGCACCCGCACCACCTTCCCTGCCAAGCTGGTCTCGGACACTGACCACCCTTGCTTCCTTTGCTGCCTCCTTTAGCTCACTGCACCACACTTCTCTCTCCTCCACTGCTAAAAAAAATGCCCTGGAAAAGGTTACAGGTCACCTAAATAACAGACCCAGGCTTGATAAGACACCTTTCAGACTTTATGTGAACGCTGTACCACTCCTTTCTCAAAGATCCCTGGCCCTCTTCTAGCCCTGGTTCTGGCTTCTGTGATCCTATTATCAGAGAGAAACGTGCCTCGTTTTCCCTGTTGCTAGTGGGGATGGGGTTCTTAGGGTACCACTGGGACAAGCATCTCTGGAGGCCCCCGTGGGAGGATGAGATATGGTAGAAAGCTTTATGTCCATGGAATTACATCTCTGGGTTTCCAAAGTTCCATTTCCCTTAGTCCAGTCATAGAAGAAGTGTAGCAGGGGTTTTAGTAAAGCTAGAAGCAAAGCCAGAGTCCAGAGTTTCCTTTCCATGTTGGAGACAGGTCCAGTGCAGCATCAGGCAAGTTGCAGTCCATGAGTCCACTGTGTGTGGGGTTTTGCGTGGCCATCGGCCACACAGGAGAATGCCTGGAAGCCAAGCATGAGTCATGGGCCAAGTGTGCCAGGAACCAAGAGCATGCGAGAGCACACTCCTTTGTATAGGGGGTTAAGTACCCCAAATCTGTTCAGGCTTGCAGTGGCCATGCCCATTCTGGTCAATGACCTCTGTTCCTAGGTATGACTGAGAGGCAGCACCTCCCCAGTCACCCTAACTTTACTGGGCATATGTCTATCTTGTCTTTGTCCAGTCCCTTTCCCCCAATGTTTTTGTTTTGCAGGGAACATGCCTATAATGTCTGGCCTTCCCTTTGCTCCTTTCCTATTATTAATAAAGAGCTAATTACAATGGTATCAATCCCACTCTTTTGTTTCCCTCCCCCACCCCTGCTGCACTAACTTCTGTTGATTTTGCTTTTTCCTTTGGCATGTCTCAAAGTTCTAGTCTTTTCACTCCACATGCTCAGGTAGGAGAGCTCCTACCCATGGCTCATGGCCTCGTTTTATACACGGAGGACCTAGAGTAAACATCTCCTGGTCAAAGTTTTCTACAGAACCCCCAGGCACCTCATTTTCTGACTCATTCTTCTTTACTCATAATTTCCAAGTCACCAAGAGGGCAAGAGACCCACTAAGTCTGGGTGCTTTCACATAGGAAAGGATCTCAGTAAAGTTGAAGACAAGGGAGAGGAGGAAGTTCTCCACAAAATCAGGAAAGAATGGGATTATTGAGGGCAAAACAGAGGGCTTAGCTTTGGACATAACAGCTGTTTTTCTGAGAAAAGACAACTTAGCATTTATTGAGTGCCTATAGGTACCAACAAGTACTAAGCACTTGGCATATAATAGCTCATTGTACACTCACAGTAATCTTACCATTCCTGTTTTACAGAAAGGGAAACACATGCCCAAGTTAATTCATCTGCCCAAGGTAACAAAGCTAGTAAGTGCCAAAGTTAAGACTCAAACCCAATCCAGCACTCTCCAAAGTCATTGTTCCTAAGGTATGAGAGAAATAGAACATCGATCCCAGAGAGAAAAGAAATAGCCACAGGGAAAGAAGTCTGAGAAGCTTCTGTGTGTGCATATGAACACAAAGAGGAAGGAATATCACAAAGTCTGATAAAGTCAAAAGCTCGGTAGAACATTTTCCTATGTTTTCCCATCACCCAGTCCCTTTCTCCATAAAATCCAGTAGTCCTCTGGCTCAACAGCAGTCCCCTGCCAGCGGATGTTTTATGAAATGTGTTAAATTTCATTTGTGGTCTTTCCCTTATTACAATATTGAATTTTGAGGGGAAAATTAAGAAGGGAATGCAGATTCTTTGTGCCTCCATCTGATAATTTTGACTGTCTTTCCATTTCTACCCCCCCCCCCCCATCACCTGTGGTGACGAAGGAGTTTTGTCCGCTCCAGATTGCTTTACGTCTTGGCAACCTGGGCGCCGAGCGCTCATAACAGATACTCCCTGGGGAGCTTGAATATATTTTCCTGAGGCTTAATCTTGTGCACTGCTTTTCACCCTCATCACTGACATTTTAAATAAAAAATTTAACCATTACTATAATCTGATTAGGCTCTTATAGGAAGGTGGTGTGGGAGGATGGAATACGAAATCCATATATTTATTTTCTTGGCTTTGAATCTAAACTGACTATGATTTTCTGTTAGCCACCAGAGTGATCCCTCCCTCTTTGGCTTAGCTTTAGAAATAGATTGTGGGGACCAGCAAGAACTACACTGGATGAGTTGGGGCCAGCGGGTGTGTATATGTGATGAGCATATATGCATGTATTGTGGGCTGAAGGCACGGTCTCTAAGGGAACAAGCATTGAAAACCGTTTCTCCTGCGAGGTTACTTTCCCTCAGGGGAATTAAAAACCACGAAGGCAGATACTCTCTTTAAATATTAGTGAGAAAGGAAAAATGACTTTGACTGATGATTTTATTTATTTATTTTTTTATCCTCACCCGAGGACATTTTTCCATTTTTTGTACAGACAGAGTGGGAGGGAGAGAGAGGAAGAGAGAGAGAAACATCGATGTGAAGGGACACATCGAGTGGCTGCCACCCGCACGACCAACCAGGGCCGGGGACAAACTGCAACCAAGGTACGTGCCCTTAGCGGGAACCGAACCCGGGTCTCTCCGGACCGCAGGCGGGCGCTCTAACCGCTGAGCCAAACCGGCCAGGGCTTGACTGATGATTTTAAAACCATAGTGTCGACCCTCTGGTTAATCTCTCCCTACCCCACCGCAAGTCTCCCCCTTTCCCTCTGAGATTCATCAGTCTGTTCCATGCTTCCATGTCTCTGGATCTCTGTAATACGTTCAACAATAAAGGTAAAAAAAAATCATCATGTCAGTCCAATGACTTCAAATTGACTTCTAAATTTAGCTTTAGTTAGCTGTTCAATAACACCTCTGCAGGGCAAGAGTAGTTAAAGAAATGTTCAACTAAAGGACACTATGTTGATAGTCTACCGCTTTTCTCTTTGTCTAATATATGCCTCCAACTAGACCTCAAGATTTTGGTGATAAACAGAGCAATGGTTCCTGTCTCTCTCCACATTGCCTAAGAAATCCGCCTTTGTGCCAAATCTTCGCACTAGCTTTCCTTCCGAGCTTATCTTAGAGAAGAGTCCACTTGTTCTCTTGAAAACCCTTTAAAATCCCAAGTTATCGGGAAATGTGTACTGAAGAATGGAGCAAACCCCATAAAAACGACATTAGGGGGAATAAACTGATTAAAGTTGGAGATATGAGATCTTAACCTTGAGATTCAAGGCGTCACGGGACACACACACAGAGAAGCGGCTCCTCTGTCTGTGACGGGGATGCCGGTGTTGAGTAAGAGCCCAAAGGACAGTTTAACTGAATGGAACTTTGGCGAAGGCAAGGTGCCGCCCCTGCACCTGGAGGGAGGGGCTCCGGAGGGCTTCGAACTGTGATTGCTCTCGCGCGTCAAGTGAGCGTGGGACTCTTGTCCCATAGTCACTAGTCATTTTTTGCTTCATCTCCCCCTTGATAATAAGCTACTTAATATATCTCAGTGCCCCAGCTGAGCCTGGCGAATAATAGGATGCCAACGGGCAGGGGAGGAAGGAAGGAAGGAAAGGGGAGAGAGAATATGACGACTGGAAAGCTTACGTACAAACACAGATGAAACAAGAGCTTAAAGGGAGCAGCGGGACCTGTCTCAAGCAGACAGTTGAAAGGCTCAGTAAATTTGTTGGAATTTCTAAAAAATTCAGTGGGTTCAGCTCAGTGGAGAAGAGGTTCAAAATGCCCTAGTAGCCGTGACAAAAAAGGGGAAAGAAAGCCTGAGGGTGGGAACAGAGAACAGCGTCTCCTCTTCTTTGTTCCCCTGAAGGCCAGGACCAGAAGTTAGCGCAGAGTGTGGCAACCGGTGTTCCCGAAAAACATGTTGAAAGAATGTGAAGTTCATCTCTAAGGCCGTTTCCAGCTCTGACATTATGGGAATTTGCCTTTTAGGGTTTCTGGTGACAGGCAAATCCCTCTGACCCCACGCTTGGGCCTGGCAAAACAGAAAGGACTGAGTTAGAGGACAGAGTCAGAAGCAAAAGCTTGACCTTGGGGAGCAACCTAACTGTTCCAGCATGGGAGGCTCCCTGGACTGCTAAACCAGTATTTTCTCCAAGAGAGACCCTCCCGCCAACTGATGACAGCAGACACTACTGAGAGAAGAGCCAAGATTCAGAATCTACCCCCTGATCGCCCATTTGATGGATGGTCCACAACAGAGAGTTTGGTCCCACATTTTCCCCATGCTGGAGCCCCCCCTAAGCCAACTGTAGAAAGAGGAGGGCTAGTTCCCCACTTAAGACACATCTTCTTTCATTCTCTCCTGTCCTTACTAATGAAGGAGCCCCGCCTGGTTGGCCTCACCTAATGATTTCGAGACTGTTCTGTGCCTTAAGTGGAAGGGATGCAGGCCATGGTGGGAGGAGGTACTGAGGAGTTTTTGTATGCATTTATGAAGGGGCAGTCAAAGTGGAAGGAAGAATGGGTAGAGGCAGAGAGGAAGGGGGGAGGGAAGGGAAGTAGGGAAGATTGGAGGGAGGGGGGAGGGAGAAATGAAGGCAGAAAAGGAGAACAGGAGGGAGGAGGAAAAGAGGGAAATGGCTGGGAGAGAGGGAGGGAGGTCATATATACAGATACAGTCGAGAACTGAATATGCTCCGCAGCCCCTTTCTCAAGTCCACAGCTAAGAAAACCCAGAATATTTCATTGAAGTAGTTTCTGAGAAAGAAGACACTGAATCAAAGTCCTAAGTAGGTTCGGATCTCCTGCTATTTTGTAGCTGGATGAAGCAGTCCCTTTAACTGGACTGTCAGATGTGTGGCCTCTCACTTCCTTAACTGAAAGGACCAGAGGCCCTTTATAAACCCACAGGACTGTTCTTCACACGGTTCTTCCTCTGCAGTCCCAGACAGAGTTTCAATTCCACCCTCCTCTAGGGCTGTCCCTTGACCACCAACCTTCAGTGCCCCCCCATCCAGCCCGGAGAATAAAGTCCAAGTTCTTCCCCAGGGTATCTGAGGCTTCCGTGGACCTGGCTGCCCACTCCCCCATCGTGGTCTTTGTATTCTAACAGCACCCCGGGGCTCATAGATCCTTGGACTCACCCCAACCTGAGCCTCCGTGCTTTTGCTTATGTTTCTGCTCTGCCAGGAACCCTCACCTTCAGGTCAGCTGCTACTTCGGCCTCTCCCTGAAGCCTGCCATGACCTCCACCTGCTCACCCTAGCTGCTGGTGGCAGATGTGACCCCCTACCCCGGGCATACTTTTTTCATTGCACTGGACACATTCTAAGACATTGATCGGTTTGGTGGGTTTCACCCTCATTAGATAGTGAGACCCTTTGGGCAGAAACTGATCTCCACCTTTGAGCACCATGCCCAGCACACAGTAGGCATTCAATAAATGTTTGTTGGGTGAGGGGGGGGGTAAATAAATACACAATGGTCTTCTCCCTGCACTTGAAACCCAGATGTCTTTTAGAGGATTGAAAACTCAGTTCGAAGCTGCTGTATTTGCTGTTCCCTCCCTCCAACTTCTCCGTGGAAGCATATTTTGTGCCTTTTTCTCCTTGTACCCTCTCATTTCTGTCTTATTCCCCTTTGTCACTTTAATGGCATGCCAGCTCAGTTTGAACGTTGGCAGCTGCCCAAAGCCCTCACCCCGCCAAGCAGCTGAAGAGGAGCGTAATGAGTGCTGGTGAGAGCGCCTCCCTCGGGGGACTCTCAGGCTGATCTGAAAGGAACTTGAGGGGCTGGACCCCCGTGGGGCAGCTGGGGGCAGGGCCAGAGGAATGTGGCTTTATGGTGGTTGCTATAGTTCTAACCCCCTTTGTAATGGGCAATTTCCCCACATAGTTTTGTTGCATTCAGAACAACTGGACAAAGACGACTCCTCGGGTAGGGGATGGGAGTAAACAATTTGGGACCCGTGAACAGTGCCCTGAACAGTGGGGATGGCAGCGAAGCCTGCACCCACTGGCAATGCAGGGCTCTGGGGACTGGGAGAGCCCAGGGAACCTGCTACTTGACAGCAGTGACGGGAGAGAGGACAATTATGGGGATAAGAGAAGGAAAACCACTTTTTATTAAAATGATCCAGTAATGACTGGCAGGGAAGGTTTTCCTGTCTCACCGGGACGCAGGAAATGTGGCCTCTGAGTGCTTTGCCCAGGCTAGGAGGACAGGCAGGGTCTGTGCAGGGTCGGAGGACGGGATGCAATGCTACTGCTTGCCACAGGCCTGTCTAAAGAAGGGCACAGGCCCTGTCAAGTCGAAGCCAGGCTGGGTCTGCACTGTGGCACCCACCTCCCAGCTCCCCTTTCCCTGTATCTCAACTAAGGTCCCGAGTCTTAGAATCTTACCTCACACCAACCTTACTGTGAATGATCTTTACAAGATACAAATGGCACAAAGCCAAAGAAGCAGACACAGAGGATTCCTGGTGTGCATACCTGCTCGACTTACCTAGTCTTGGAGCCTGTCAACTCCCCAAGAGACCCTTTCCTCCCACCAGCAAAGTGATTATAGGTGGCTGATGCCCTTAGAGGGAGAGCAGGGTGAGTCCCCAGAAACAGGAAACTCTTAGCAGCTGCGGGGAGGTCCCTGCAGTCCCTGCCATGCGTTCAGCCTCCACAAGCAACTGAGACTCTGGACCAGTCCTTGCTTTGTCCCCGGTAACGTGAGATCAAGAAGGGCTGAAGCTGTCGGGAGCTGAGCCCTCCTGGCTGGCTCAACATTCTGATACCCAAGTTTGGCTGCCTGCCACTCAAAAGCCAATAATCAAGAGTCAGGAGCTGGTGGAAGGAAAAAGTGGTTTATTCAAGAGGCAGCAGCTTGAGAAGATGGTGGACTTTGTCATAAAGACCATCTTAACACTTGGACACTGGCAGGATTTTAATATGTAGGGTAAAGGAAAAAATGAAAACGGAACGAAGGAATGAAAAGAAAGGGCTTGAGAGTTCTCCATGGGAGGGACTAGGTGCAAAGCGACACAGTCTGTTCAGATAGCTGGTTGAAGGTCAGCAAATATTCTGGGGCCAGAATATCTGAGGTTGGAGTCCGCTTCCTCTGAAGTTAGTTCCTAGAATTCTTAAGCCAACAGGCTACTTATCTGCAGTCACATGTTAGTTAACCTGTCCTCATTCACAGAAACGATGCTGAAAGAATGGTGAGGACTTGGCTACATGTGTAACTGACCAAATAGTCTATTTAAGCCATGGAGAAGGTTCCCTTCGGGGAGACACAGCTTTGGATATGAATTTCCTGTCTCTTTTACTTGCCGCAAGTAAATAAAACTAACTTTCGGCAACCATGTCTTGTTCTCAAACACAGTATCCCAAGTAGTGACCCCCCCCCCCTTGAGATTGGTAACAATCTCAGGCCAAAAAGATGAATCAATGCTCAGTTTAGGGGCTGTCTGTAATATCACTGAAGAAGGTCAGAAACTTCTTTACTTACCTGAAAATGTGTTAGGTCGTCCGGGATAGATACAAGTGTGTCATGGAAAAGACAAGGTGTGGGAGGTCTTCATGTCCCTCTTTGCTCCAGTCTTTAGTAAAAATCCCTTCCACCCACATCCCTATATGTGTGTCCATCTATTCTGTAACCGTGAACAAAAGTTTTCAGCTGCCCATCAACAGCTGGGGGCTGTTTGCGCAGAGGTACAAAACCTGGCATATTGCTTGGATGTGACACATAATTTAGTGCTGATGGACCCCCTCTGCCCTCACACTGCTTTGTGATGTATCACGTTGAAGCCAAGTAGCTTTCAGTGTCTGGCCTCAAATCTCCCAAGATCCTGTGGTCAGAGTTAAGTGCGATTCACACCCGATTTCAGACATTGATGGATGAGTTGTTTTGTCTTGAGTGTTTGGTCAGGCCCTCGAAGGAGCCAGTCCCATGAAACCTCCTCCGCTGTCCCAGTCACTTCTTCTTCCCCCTGTGGAGTGAGGCAAAGGAACAGCTGCTGAAATCCCGAGGAAAAGTCTCCCAGAGCCGGCTTGGTACAGGGCAGTGAAAAGCTAGGAAAATTCCAAGGCAGGAGGAACAGGGAGACTGCGACAAGAAAGCGAAAACAAGTCCAAACAGCGTGGGCAATTTGCAGCCAGTTTGTAAATAAGAAGCCATTATCTTCCCTAAACCAAGGATGCTTGAGAGCAAATGGTTAAATGACTCCCCAACTAAAGAATGTAGGAAAGGGAGAGAGAAGTAGGGGGAGTTTTTCTCACCCGCCAAACAAAGAAATCGGTTGTTTTGGGGAAGGGGAAAGGAGAAAAAGGCAGTTTTAATGTTTTATTCCCTGAATAGAAAAGCCAGCAGTCTCAAGGTTTGGCAAGATAAAATTACCAGGTGCTTCTCATGAATTCTGGGAAGGTCAAAATAAAGTAAAAAGGGATCTTGAGAATTAATCTGTACCAAGATGTTCAGCAAAGGAATTTTTGAAATCTATAGACAGGAGGGTATATAATGCCTCAAACCCCCACCCAACTGGCTCTTCAGATGAGCTGGGAGCCTGCCTGCACTTCATAAGCAAGATGTATAGATTTGTTTGCCTTGCTTCTTTAATAAAGTTGCTTGCTTTACTTTTTAAAATATATTGGCTTTACCTATATATTGGCTTTACAATGTAATTAAGGTCTCGCATTTAAGTTCATTTATATGAGAATACAAAACTCGAGGTGGGAAAAGCCCTCTCCTTCGGAGTCAGGGGGCTGTCTGATAACACCTCCCTGATGTCTGTGAGGTGCCTGCCACAAGCCCATGACACTCCACATGCTCAGCCCACTGCCTTTGCAAAGGCAGCTCCCTCATCCCTTCAGCTCAGTCCCCTTGGGTCCTTTTCATGGTCTCGGGCCACTTCTTGAGTGCTGTAGAGACTTTTTTTTCCTGAAACTTTTCAGCTGTGGGGGGCCCTGGCTCTCCTCCGGCCCCAGGCTGCCTTTAGCTTCCTGACTGGGACAGGGTGTGGTCATCTAGGACCTCTCCTTCTCCTCACTGTCCAGTGCATTTGCTTGACAGCACACACATTCCTCCAGCCCACGCCATCACGCACTCTGTCCCCCTCCCCCTGACAGAAGTCTGCCTGCCTGGGGAGCAGAGACTGCAGCCCCTCGTGCCCAGGTACACTTCACAGATGCCTCCTTTCCAAGGCTGGCCACTTCCCTTTTTCCATTCTTCTTTTCTTTTCCAGAATGAATGACTTCCTTGGCCTCTGTTGCTGGAAGACATTTCTGCCTGTATCCCACGGCTTCTCTCCTTGACCAGTTTTCGTTATTCCGTGGGCGTCCCCCAAGGGTTCAGACTTCTGAGAAAACAAAAGTCAGGCCGTTTCTGCTCTCCACACAGTCCCATCCTTCTCTTGATTGGTTTGGGGAGGGGCGGGGGTGTTGGCCTAGGGGACGAGCTGGGGAAAGGAAAAAGGAAAAAAAACAAATACTTAAGGAAAGAGAACTAGACAGTATCTAGTACTAGACAGTATCTATACTAGACAGTAATCATGCAGTCATATGCAGTCAACTTTTTGTGACGGTCTGTCTTCTGGGGGCTGCTCAGAGGCCTGGGGAGGAGAAGGGGGGTCGCTGGGGAAAGGGGACGCGGAGGTAGGATGCTTTCCCGTTCCTCTCCTTGATGCACACAGGCCTATCTTCGGAAATAAGTCCTTCCTCACGTGGGCTAGAAAGCGGTGCTGGATTCCAGATCCCACAGTGCTGAGCTAGCGACGGGGAATAGCAAAGGGCTGGGCAGAGAACCCGAGGATGTGGCCGGCCAGGGAGGGTCTGCGTCTGGGTCTCTGACCTGGTTTGGCCATGGGGCAGACTGGATCTGTCTCTCTCTACAGGGAACCCCCAGTTCTTCATCTCCCCGCCTCTTGTCCGGAGGGAAGAGGCGAACCCTGCCAGCCCTACCTTCCCACTTGCCAAGGCAGGAATAGGATAGGAAGCAGGAGCTCAGCTGAGGGCGTTCTGGCCTCTAGTGACAGGAAACCACCTCCTCATCCCCTCCTCAGAAGAAGATGATCCAGTCCAAGGCAATGCATGGATACAAAGTGTTTTTAGAACAGGAATCTTCCAGAAATCAGGGAGGACACTGATCTTCTGTTCCTGCCTAAGAAACAAGGTAATACAAGTTCAAACCAGAGCCACTTAGAACGGGGGGGGGGGGGGGGGTGGTTCAGGTGTGCAAGAAATGGTGCTACTCAACATAAAGACCATATTCCTGGTCTTTAGTTTCAAGACCAGGAATATGTGAAATCCTACTTCAGTTGATGGTTAGGGCCCTGTTCCTACCCACAGTGCCCCTTCTGGCAGGGCTGACCCTCATGCAATCTCTTCACTTCAGGGGCTACACACAGCCTCCCCCTACTCTGTGTGGTCCTCAGACTTCCCTCTGCTCTGTCCTCAACCCAGGGAAATCTCTTTTGACTTGGGGAAGCTTCTTTCCCATCTGTGTGCTCCCAGCGACTCTGCTTTGTGTCAAATGAAATCCTCTTGTGGCCCCGGCTTTTGAAACAAAGAGGCAGGGATACTCTTGCCATTAAATTCCTTCCTTGAGAAAACGAAGCCAAAACCTGGGGCCTACTTGATGTGAGGCAAGAGGGAGGGGAAAACCCAGGGAAAAGGGAGAGAAGCTAATTCACTGGGTAGTCTTTATTACACTTGTTTTCAGAAGGAGTTACAATTTCTGTTGTAATCAGTGACTGTTAGAACTTATCTTCTGTTCATCTTTTAAGATTGGTTCGGAGTTTGGGATTTATTTCAGTCATTTTAAAGCATTCCCCCCTTATCAGAAAATGTCTTAAAGTAATTCCAAGCGAGGATTTATTGGTGGTATTCTCGGAACAAACAGATCAATCCTAGATATTATTATGCAGAATATGCTTTGGAACCATTCACACTCTTCTGCTCCCCATATTTATTCTTTAACGATGTCGCCTCTTACAGGAAGCCTGCTTTGGCTGCCAAGGTGCGCTCCAGTCCTTGTGCTCTCTGAATGTGTAGCAATCTCGTGGTAATTGCTTGTACTTTTGAACTGAATCCCATACAGTGCTGTTATTGTTCTTTCTCGAACCAGATGGCAGGATTTTACCTGAGATTCTTGAGGGCAGGGACCATGGCTTTGCCATCCCAACGCCACTCTCTTAGGGCCTCACACACAGCAGGGCTCCCTAAGTGTTTGTGAAATGGATGGATGGATTGAACAGTCTTAACCTATCACCATCGTAATTAGCCACTTCTGCCCCCCCCGCCCCCATAACTCAGTAGAGAAATTGCTTCAGATGATTCATATTCACTTATGGATATAATAGAATGGCCTGTTACATTTTCTTCCCATGGAATCCGACAACCATAGGACAGAATGTTCTTTAACACACAGATGAACGTCTGTGTAAAACATTGAAACGTGTATAGCCATAAATTGTGGTGGTATTATGTGTATTTCTATTTCTTACATTTGCAACTAATGTCGACTCCAATATGTTAGGATTCTCCAAGGTTCTTTTCTCAAAGCAAATTTTTTATCTCACTGAAGCCTGGCGCTTGTTCTTTGTCTCAGGTGTTTGCAGATAATTCAAAGGAGCCATTGATGTAGGCAGTTTATAGATTACAACACAGATTACTATATGGGAAATACTGTTTATCCTGAATGACTTCAGGGAATGAATGGGGATCTTTAAATCTCTTTCCTATAGTGAGACGTTTTGAATACTTTTTGAATTTCAAATTGTGAGCCATTTTAAGTACTTTTCTTTTGGTTTTAGATCCTTATATTGTATTTTTAAATTTATTTCTTAGAACAAGTTAGCAATAATTTGAAATATTTCCCATAGAGGCAATGAGTGGATATTGACTTATTTGCCATCCTTATAGCCATGTATGCATTTCAAAACTGGAATGGTTTTGTGGTCAGGGTGTTTGTACCACACTGGTCTCTGTGGGTGATGTAAGTTCACAGAAGTGACTGGGTCAAATTGCCATTGGGGTCAGTATTCTATGTCCAGAAATCTTCTAAGATACTTTCTATTTGCCTGGACCAATGCTCTTTGCCCTGAGAGCCCCTCACACAGTGCAACCTTGTAGCCTCCCCTCCAGCTCGCCCAGGCTGGGCTCTCTTCCTCTGCTCCAACTCTCTGCAGAGACCCTTCACTCAGCACCATGGTCTCAGATGTGTTATTTATCCAACAAATATCTTTTTTTTTTTTTAATCCTCACCTGAGGACATTTTTCCATTTTTTGTTCAGATAGAGTGGGAGGGAGAGAGAGAGGGGGAGAGAGAGAGAGAGAGAAACATCGACATGTAAGGGACACATTGAGTGGCTGCCACCCGCATGACCCAGCCAGGGCCGGGGACAAGCTGCAACCGAGGTACATGCCCTTAGCAGGAACCGAACCCGGGTCTCTCTGGACCTTAGGCCGATGCTGTAACCGCTGAGCCAAACCGGCCAGGGCCCAACAAATATCTTTTGAGCTCTTACCATGTTCCATGCACTGTGCCAGGCCCATGAAAACAGTGAGGAAAAGAGATCTCCCTTGAGGAGTTCAATATGGAGAAGACAGACAATTACCCAAATGCAGTGACTGCTGCCACCACGGGATCATTAGAAGGCTGTGTCATCCACTCCTGGAGAGGCAGGGAGGGTTCTGGAAAATGGATCCCCATGGTGTGGTAGCCAAGGAATAGAACACCTGTGAGACCCGTCTGGGATTCTCAGGGCTAACTGGAGGGGGATTTGAGGAGCTGGACCACCCCAGAGCAGCTGGGCAGGGCCAGCTGTTTTATGGCTGTTGCTAGATCCAATCCTACGAGGCTACTCAGTAAACTCTTTCCAAGAAAAATATTATATCTAGGTACTTTGGGGTTCTCTAAGAAATAAAGGCTCACGTACTATCATTTTGGAAACTTCTTTAGTGTTCAGCAAAAGGTGTCATATTATCTTGCCTCTGTTCTCGGGGTGACTCCATTCTAAATGCTGTGCACAGGAGAGAATGAGAACGAAAAGGACACAGACTGTCTGAGTATTATTCTCAAAACAGTTCTGACCTCATGGATCCCACAAAAGAAACTCAGTGACCTACTAGGGTCATTGGACCATATTTGGAGACCTACTAACCTCAAGTGTAGTCTTAAAGTGAATTC